>NC_084769.1:9837500-14837500 GCF_028858725.1 Colius striatus | reverse complement strand
GCTTCTCAATTTCCTTCTTTTTCCCCTTAGATCTTCTGACTTTTGTCTTGTCAGCATCATATTCCAGTCTTCTGCTTTTGAAAGACCAGAATTGCCCCTGGCACCAGTTAAGTTGAGGGTTTATACTGAAGATAGCAGAATACTCCTCCAGTTACAGAAAATGGGACGGTCTCATACACATATGGGAATGTAGGGCTAGGGCAGCATCGTAATAAAGAAGTTCCATTCAAGCCTGAAAAACTGCATAGCAGTATTGTGTTGTCTTGCATTAACCATGCAAGTTTTGGAAGACACACAAAACCACCCAAATACATGCAGTCCTGCCTAAGATGTACTATGATTGTAGGATAAGGTATGTCATACACATGGCATACATTTCCCCTTATAAATTAATTCCCATAATCATCTATATGGAGCACTGTCACAGGACATCCTGTTAGTCAGATCTCTGATTTGACTAGGTATGGTTGTTCTTATACATATTTAGAACCAAATAAAATAAAATAAAACAAATCCCTAGATATGGCATTAGTTTTAACTCATGCTACTTGAGAAGCAGTATGTGACTGTACTATTGAAAGTTGTGAATGTCGTTATTACAATCCAAGATGGAAGAAATAAAGTTGTTTCTCCATGGATAAGTCCCTTGTCACCCAGTCCTAAAGCAATTTCAGAAATGTTCTTTTTCTATTGTTACACAAGACATAGTAAATAAATTGTACACCATCAAGCCTTGACTATTCTCCCATCATTGCTTTTGCTGCCACAAAAGGAGTGTTTTAATTGTCTTCATGAAAATAAGCAAGGCCTCTCATACAGTTAGAAGA
This sequence comes from Colius striatus, assembly GCF_028858725.1. NCBI lineage: Eukaryota > Metazoa > Chordata > Aves > Coliiformes > Coliidae > Colius > Colius striatus. The sequence continues at coordinate 14,836,673 of NC_084769.1, read as the reverse complement.
AAGAGTTTTAATTTTAATATTGAATCTATTCAATAGTTTTGTGCCTTTATTCAGCTACGTTTATCTGCTTCAGCTATGAAGGCCATTTTTCTCAGTGAATAACAGGGAACTACTGGCATGCAAAAGTACCCAAACTCTTTTCCCCCTGTGTTACTGAAGATGCAGCAACCAACCCAACCTTTGTGAAACCATGGAAGAAGTCCCTGCTGTTTTTCAGTCTTATCATCTGCAGCAGATGTCACATTAAACAGACTGAAAACTCCATATATATTCAAGTTGTTGCTGATAGTTCTGATAGAGTAAATAAATCACTTGGAACTTTACTCACATTTAAGACAATTTAAAATATCAAAATCCTTTGGAACAGAATTTCACCTTGGTTGCAGAGCAAATCACAAAATTCTTCTATTTTCTTCTCATAATAGTTGTTGATTTTTTTTATATACTTAGTGATGCTGAAAACTTGCATCTCTTCATTAAAACCTACAATGTCTCTTTGAAGTATCATTTACCCATACTACAAAAAATGGACACAAGAGATAAGACATTCTCTCTCTATATTTTTACTTTCTTCTCAGTGCAAAGACTTCATTATATAAAGGCACAATTAAATTTCTGCCAGCATTGTCCACTTCTTGTCTATTTAAAAAAAAATACAAGTGCACGAGGCTCCAGTTTGTCAGCATCCAAGACATGCATGGGCCAAGAAAGGGGTAAGTGAGGGGCCTTATGCTCCTTTGCTTGGCTGGGATACACATAGGCACACTCTAGCTGTAATAAAGATGAATTACTAATATAGCTTAATTTAGAATCACATAAAACATGATAGGTAAATATATTAATTTCTAATTAGGGGAGATAATGCTGCATCAGAGATGTGGAAAAATTCTGAATAAACACACTGAGCCTCTAGCAAAGATAATAATACTTATGTGTTATATAATTACTTTAAATATCTGTATAATCAAATATATAGTCATTCTTTTTAATGTATTCTGTTCTGCAGTGAAATCTGTTGCTTTTAGATGATCTTGTAGAATAGGAAAGGAATTAATGCCTTCCTTCTGTTTTCACCAAAAGACATATGTGTAATATATGGTTTTTCTGTAATAGTGCAAGTACAGAAATTTAAAAATTTGCAAAGGTGTGTATCTATGCTATGATGATATCTCTTATAATTATTTTATTTTCAGTAACCATGACTGAAACGTGCTTGATTTATCCACATTCAGGAGAAAACATGATCAGATATCTCTGTCCTTCTAGGTGTTGAAATGTAAATATGTGATGAAATATTCAAAATTAATTCAGATTGCAGGAAGAAAACAGAGCTTTGTAACTTATTACATCATTTTAGACGCCTTCCAGACCAGGCCTTTGGCCTTTCTAGTTGTTACAGACTTATGTATTCAGTCTGATGTAAATCACTTCCTTTACAAAAAGTTGTCATTGCTTGAAGGATCCTGAACTGCAGGGAAAATGTGCAGTTAACTCAACTCAGTTCATTGGCATCTTAAGAGGGAATCCAGCTTCCAGTACTTGTAAGGATAGACTCCATTTGTGTGATTGCTTTGAGGTACTAACATTACCTGAGCATTTCTGAAACGATGTGGGGGAAAAACCCTCAATATGCTCCATCTTACCATTTCCTGCATTAAAAACAGAATGCTCTTTTATTGAAGCACATTACAAGGCTCAATATAAGACAAGGAAAAGCAGGTCTCAAAATAAGGAAAATGGGTAAGCATCACATCTGTGGGAATTAAGCTTCCTACTCACTGTTCTGTACCTGATTCCCACCTATGCAGTCATATTTGTTGGAGAAGTGAGACTCATGTCTCCATACAACCTCTTATGAACTCCACACAATCACTTGTACCTTATAGGTTTATGTTTACTTCATTAGAAGTTATATGGTAACTGGAGGGCAAAATGCAGAATACAAACTTGACCGCTGTACAAATCAAGCTAAAGTCCTGGGCTATCAAGATTACATTCAAAAGCTGCTATGACATGAATAGGCTTTAGGTGTGAAAATGTCTGACTTTCAGTTAGCAATACACAAATAAGTCTGAGAAGAATAAATTTTCTTTACTTCATATGTGAAAAGTAGTCTTTTTTCAAATGGTTCTAAGTAACTTTTTTCCCCTGATGAAAATCTGAAATCTTCCCCATCAAATTAAAATCTCCAATAATTTTTCTTATGTAATTTATGAAATGATGCATTTATAAATTATACAGAACATGACACGAGGTTTTTATAATATCAACCAATCAGGAACCAAAGACAATGCAACATGAATGACAACAATGTTGTTTGAAGTATAAAGATTAATAAGTAAGTTTTTGAATTCTGATGTAAAAGCTGATTTAATTTTTTTTTCTGAATAATTTTTTTTTTTTTTTTGTAAGAACAACCTGGTATACTGTATGTAGCACTGAACAGCCTGTTTAAATTCAGGGAAAAAACTAAACATGGTATATATAACTGTAAAGTCAGTTTTCTACACTAATTCAGTGAAGAAAAAATGCACAGTTGATAAAACACTGCCAGTGCACCCCAGACCTGCTGATCCCGTCTCACCATCAGCATTTAAATACCTTAGCGACACCCAGCTTCATGTGAAGATACAAGTAAACCTTAAAATTTGTTAGCCTAAACCACAATGACCAGGATTGTAAACAATGACTTTGAAATACTGTTCCTATTTCCCTTCGTCATCTGTCTTCCTATTGTGCTTTTGCTACCCAGCTTACTCCCTCTTTCACTCAGGTAGCTAGATGAATAATTTTTTTATTCCAAGACCAAATCCAGAAGAAACATACTAGTACAGTAGGACTCTGGTCAGACTTCCTTTGCTTACTATTCCAGTTCTCAATTACCTCATTTCTTTACCATGGAGACTGAAGGATCCTTAAAGTATCCAATTCTTTCCTAATTCAAGCTCCTCATGTCATGAAGCACTGAAGAATGAAATATTTCTCTTCGTCTGAGTACATGCTTATGTGTAAATGCCCAACTGTGCCCATTTTATTTATATGCTTGCAAAGCCCAAAGATATTTCCAACAATAGAGTAAAAGTGAGGTGAAAATTGGCTTACAGAAGCAATCCCTCAAAACATAGTATTTGTTATTCATACGATATCACAGAATCATAAAATCGCTTAGAAGGAAAAAATCTTTGTAAACACTGACATAAATCAAAACAAAAAGGTTCAGAAAATAGGTAGGAAATAACCTGCAAGAACACAGAAGCTTATCTGAACAATCTTCACTGACACCAGTTAAGGAAGCTTATGAAGATGTTCTAGTCAGAGATAGGGTAATTAATAAGAGAGCTGATCACTCCTTCAGTTACCTGGGCTCAGATTTCATACAGCTTTCACACCCAGGAAAAATATGAAGTTCTCTGAACTCTTAAACATGCACTCCGAAAATGAACAGTCTTCAGCTATTTTCTCAAATTAAATAATGATTTATCTTGCTCTTGAGGACCAAAGTAAAGTTGTGGAGAGTAAACTCTGCTTGTAAAACTCCACCGAAGTTTAAATATGACTAAGTGTTGCAGATTACATCTGTGCAAAATATCAAAGACGTGAGGTCATAAGAAAAATAGCAAAAGAAATCATGACAAGCAGAACTAACATGACTGAGAGTTTTATGTGGCAACATAAAAGGTGCCACTACGTAACCCTTCAGAATATATTGCATAGTTATTACTTCTGTAAAGCTTTTTGCTGCTGCTTCAAATAATTTCATATTCTTGGTCAAGTCTTGACCAGAAAATAGATAAGCTCATTAAAGAATAGGTAAAATTTTTGCAGGAGTGTGTCCAGAGAGGTTCTCATCTTTCTGGTACTCACAAACATGACCAGAGGTTTGGTGAAAAACATTGAAATCTTCTAGGCCTTTACAGATTGAAAATATTGAATAGAAATCAGCTACAGCACTTCTATTCCTTTTTTCCTATTCCCATCCAATACTACTTTACAAGCAAAGTATGGCTGAGGAATTCAGATAGCCTGGCAACTCTATCTGCTAGTGTGGAAAGTGGTTAACGATGAGAAGAGGGGGAAATAAGCTGTTTGTGATTCAAGCACATTGCAAATGATTAATATCTGTTTCTTTCTTCCATTTCTAATCACTTCAGTCAAAATTTGACTGTTGTCCTGAATAAGTAATTTTAGGAGATCTGTGATAGCCCTGAAACAGTTTGAGGCAGTATATAGCAGAGACTGGTAGATACTATCACGCTTTTGGTTTCTCTGCATCTGAAGGCGTGAAATATAGTATGTGTGTTAGCCTTTTACTTATGTTTTTCTGCTTTACACAAGAATAGAGTCACTTTAACTCCTAAATATTTTTAGAACATTCCTAATAATACATACACTCTAGCAGAAAATTAACCCCTTCCTATCCTCTGAATTTTGCTCTTAATTCAAGAACTAAAATTGTGGAAAAGCCTACCAAAAGCTGTTTCCTCTAGTGACTCTTTTCAAAACCTTGTTATTGTCAGATGTCTCATACAAAAGCCTCACATTCTTTGTAAAACTAGAGCATTAACTGTGAATTGTTCAGTGACTTCCCTGCCTCCTACCATCCATTCTCTATTACATAAGATCTTCCCTTTTTCTTGCCTGTATATTTTCAGTAACCTATAGATGCTACCTGACTATAGTAGCTGTAAAACTGAAATAGGCAGCTAAGAAATTAAGCAGCAAGGTGTTTGTAGATCTTCTAACCTAAAGATCTGTAAAGAAAATAACTGCAGTATCACAAATTGTGGACACACAAAGCAAGAAATAAGTAGATTAAAATGTGTGGCAGATTGGATACAGAATGTGTGAAGGCACATTTAGTATCAGAACAAAATTTTCCTACTCATAATACAGAATGCATGACAGATAACTAATTGAATGGCCTAAGATAAATGTTTAAGAAACTATTAAAATGCATTTAAAAATAGGCTTATGTCTTGTGCTTCCTTCTTCACAATGGGACCCCATTGACTCATTGCAAAGGGATGAATACACTACTCAGGGAAAGTAACTGGGGCAGTTACAGTAAATGCAAATGACAGAGTTACAACATCACATCTTTAAGATATCTGGAAAGCTTTACATTAATGTTACTATGGTCAACATATTCTAAGTTCTCCTACAATAAAAAGAATCATTTAGACTGGCATTACCTAATAAGAAATAACTTTAGATCAAAGTTCAATAAAGAGCCAGTAGGTTCTCTTTCTCCTTACAGAGTCATTTTTCCTCCAAGTCAGGAATCCATGATGAAATAAGCAAAACCAAAAAAAATCATTGGAATGCAAATCAGCCAGCAAGGAGCAGCAAATACAAATTCTAAATATTCAGGCACTCATTCAACTGACAACCCCAGTGCTGTTACTCTCAATGCCACTATATCTTTTTCCCTGTGAATTTCACTATCTAAAAGTGTGCAGTCCACCTGGGCTTCTGGAAAAGTCATTAGCTCATGATTTGTTTAGATAACATACTAGTTGCAGGCTTCGCTGTTTCAATATGATATCATTTCTTTATGGATGAACTCCACAAAGCCACTTACAATGCTTTCACCTAATCCTTAATATATACAAAATACATCCATAGGGAAAATGGGCAGTATAGAAGTGGCTATACTTATAGACACTTACAAATGAAGCAGTAAGACATGTTTATAATGAAAATGATCCATAGGAACTCTTGAGTCCCATTATTTTTCATTACTACCTAATCTGAGGGGGGCTTGAATTATTCCCAATGTCACATGCCCAGAGCACAAATTCAATACAGAATGATTTTCTTCTGGGTGCCATATTTTCTAAAAAGAGTCAATCCTGACTCGAGAGTAGAAAGTAGTCTTTACCTATTAATGGATTTTTCTATCCCATCTTACAGGATGCTCAACATCTTGAGCACAGTGGGACAATAAAGTTATCCTTGATAACTGAGCGTTAGCCCACAGTCAATCTTATAAGAAAATACTACGCCAGCCTATGCATCTGTTAGTGAAGAGAAATAAGGATACAATTTTTTAAATCATGTTGATGTCTCTCTTATAATCAAAGAAATTTAAAATCTCTCTTGCAAAAAGACCATCTCCATAGTTAGACATAGTCCATTTCTTCATTCAGACAAGAGGCAGCAAAGAGGAATAAATGCAAATAGAGGCAAATCAGAATAAAGAGAGCAAGCTCAAACACAGACAAGAAAGCTGGAAACTGGAAGGGGGGAATGTAGAGATATTTCTTTACTGAAGCATACCTATATCTTGGAAGGATCTTTAATCAAGTAAGAAAAAATGTGGTCACTGGAGTAAGAACAAAATGTTGTTCAGCACTGATTCAAATATGACACAACCACCAAATAAATGCATAAAGCTCTAGTCTGGAAACATCACATCAGGATAAGAAACGAAAAGAGAACTAGGTGAAATCAAAAGTGTTTCAGAACAGGTAAAAGGAAGCCCATTATGTTAGCAAGATAACTGATGTGTTGCAATTATCTGCACAGTCCTAGAACCATCAGTGTTTTAGGTAACTATCTGCAGACAAATGCATCCTACTGAAACTTCCACACCTCCTACAGTAAGAACAGTACCAACCTGGAAGGATTAACTTGAGTGGAATAATTTAAATTAGTTCTTAACAAAGATATGTTCCACATAAAACTAACAAACAAAACAAGTCAAAACAAAAAACCAAATAAGAAACAAACAAACCCCCATCCGCCCCACTCCCAAAAAAGAAAGCAGGTAAGGCTTTTCAGCAGAAACCATTTATACCAAAAATGGGCATGAAGTGACCCTAACAGAGGGAGGTATGGTACTGGTGATGTGCATGTTGTCCATAACCTCCTTGATAATAAAAAGGTATCCACATACTATTCCACAAAAACATATGTTAATCTCCAGTTGTAGATCTCCACTATGCAATGGAGATCTCCACAAAGCGAAAAGTTCTGCTTTGACTTGCATTTGCCTTTATGTCCAAGTTTCTTATTGGCTTCTCAGATAGTCTTCCTAAAAACACAGCAAGAGACATTCCCTCAATGTCCACACCAGGGACAACAGTTGTTTGTCACATAATAGTAATGGGGTTTTAAAAAAAGATCAAGTTAAACTATAGTGGAAACTACCTAGGAACCTTTCTCAGAGTGCTTACAGCCCCAAACTCCAAAAAGTGAAAGCAGACACAAGATTTGGTGAGAATAACACCTTATTGCTCAGGGTATGTGCTCTCTGGGATAGTCTGATGAAACATTTGTTGGCTTTGGCAGTTACTTCCAAGTCTACAGAAACAATGTTCCTTTGCCATTTGCTGGTTGCCACATCCCCGTTGAACTTTCAGTTGATTAATTTGTATATCTTCTATTAAATAATTGTTTGTGGTAATTAGGGCTTAGTCATAAAAAACACCATTTGCTTTCCCATTTCCAGGACAATTATCTAGATTTAAATTGGTCTAGTATTTCCCGAGGCAAATCTAGAGAGAGAAATAGTGTTCAATAACTCAGAATGATTTTACTATACAAGAAAGAATGCATTTTGGTGGGACAGTTATCCACACTACTTTAGGTGCTTTTTGAAAATGTCAGGAAGAAACCCAGATGAACAGACATACTTGAGTGATTGTGACAAAACCAGTCAGTATGCACCATTAACACAGTGATTCTATTCTTTTATTCCAGTCTCTCCTTCCTCATTGTATTTTTCAGTATTCTTTTCACTATGTGCTTGTACGCAGTATAACAAAAAGGTTTCCATTTATGAACTCAGTATACGTTATACATCCTTTTCTGTGTCTGCTGCACAAGGATGACATTTTTTTACAGCCCCTTAGTATGTTATCTTAGTACTTAAGTATCTTAGCTTGCATATCTGCATCCTCTTTCTGTCATGTCCGTGATCCAATCACTAGCTTGTACAATTGGTTACTTCTGTAATTATCAAGCTATATTATCAGTGAAACACATAACTCAAAGTGAGCTTCCTTTGTTCTTGTTTAACACATAGGGAAAACAAAGGGAGTCAGCAGTAGACATTTTGTTTCTGAAATTTTAGTTGTTTTTCTGGTGAGAGTGTGAGAGACAGTGGATTCAGAACACTGAACAGAAGGTCTCATATGTGGCACACAGGAGAAGAAACAGTACACCTGAGATTTAGAGCTTCATTCTCTACCTTGCCTACTTTGCCTCTGTTGCTCTTGTTCCTTCCCAATATTTTTACCATGCTTGGGTACAGAAGCAGTAATGAACCCTTAAAAGCCATGATGAAGTACAGACAGAACTGTACTGTGTATGTTTTAGGGAGAGGTTAAGTCTGCTCTTCACAGACAAAAGCACAGGGCTTCAATGCTAGCTCTTACTGCTAGGTTTAAAGGGCAGTAGAGAAGATTAAAAAAAATAACTGAGGATGCTCTGTGAACTTTCTGTCAAACAGAACACAAAATGGCTACAAATGTCTGTAATAGTTGAAAATAAGCTTAAGCAATGTAATTATTCTGTGTGCATCAGTAAAAAATAGTTCTTAGTATGTGAAGTTAGGAACACCTTTGCAAACGGCTCAGCTGCCCAGAGGCAGATTTCAACAGAATTTAGGGATGACCTTCATCAAATCAGTCTCTAGTCATATAAAAGTATCTTTTATGTGCTAATTAATTTGGCTCTTGCTATCATTTAGAAAAACAGACACTCCCAGGGATCAATTCTTTCCATGACTATCTTAAAAAAGGGATGAACTTGAGTCCTGGAGTACCAAACTCTATCTCCTTTGGCTACAAAAGGGTAAATGACTACCTTAGTTATTGGTTGGCTCCCAGATAGGCAGTTAGAAGATTCCTGTCCTATATCTAAACCTGAAATGTCCCCAGGTACCTGAAATTTCTAAATCTCCCAAGTCCTCAAGTAACTGAACACATCAGTACCCAGTTCAAAAGTAGCACTGAAAGTGGCAAAAAAATAAAGCATTCATTGCCTGAAGCAAGTGTAAAACAGATCAGGTTTCTGTAGATAACAGGGCTTCCACCCCAGGATCCCTATTGCTGCATCTTAACCCGTTTGGTGTTAAATACTGAAAGTCTTGGGAACAGGGAAGGACTCACATCTTCCTTGTTTCTTAACAGCTAGCCTAAACTGTACTGAACTGGACATCACTCTGGTGACAAAAATAGCTTGTTGTTACTTTCCTATGCAGAAATTCAGTGGTGACTCCTTCAACATAAAAGCTGAAGCTAGGGCAAGTAAAATCTCTGTGTATAGTTTCAGCCCCAGGGGACCTACGTGACAGAAACTGGTTCACTCATAGCTAAAAACACTTCACACATGGCTGCCGCCTGACCAAAATGTTGGTCTGGTGCTAAGCTCCTTGCTTGAGGGCATATGCCAAAACCTCTGTGCAGCTCTATCTAATTGGACAGTCTGATATTGATAGACTGAGAAGAGATGCTGCAGAACTACGTGTCTAAGGGGACAGTGCGTCATCTCCATTGTTGCAAGTGTTGCCTGTGTGTTGGAACTGAGCTTCTCCAGCAAAGCAGTCTATGGTAAAGTTGGTGTTCCTGTATTGTCAAACACTTTTCAAAAAAAAATTTACATATAACTCTGGAAATCTCTGCAACAGCATTTTTTTCTTCTAAAGGATATAACTTGAATTTCTATGAAACACAAATATTCATCAACTCCCCTCTCACATCCTACTCAGGGTCCACTGGGAGACGAGATATGCATCTCCTAAGGCCATCCCAGAGAGTAATGTCTTAAATAAATCAGACTCATTTGTCTTTGCCATGAGATATCTTTTAAATAAATCACTGCTTGTCCCCATTGACTGTCACTGTGCACAGCTGCAATTGGTACTTCCATGACATCCTATTCCACTATTGTTCTTACCATTCAGTACAGTGCACACTTTTATTCTCATCAAATAACTTTGTTGTCAATCTAAACTCTAATTCTTTTCCTCAGTTTTTCTCAAAGGTAGATCCCCTTTTGCATTGTATTAATATTAATAGTGAAGCTATTAGTTGATAGTGTAAGAAATCTTTACTCCATAAAAATCTGCATCCAGGTTACCTTTATCTTAAGAATAGCAATAAAAGCTACAAAAAATAAAAGATACAGAGATGACTTTTTAATGCTTGATGTGGTGGCAGTTAGAATGAGCAAGACTATTCTTTAGGGATGGGCAAATTGAGCCAGAGTTTTAGTACTACTAAGCTAGGTGAACATTGTTTGAATGACATTGTAGGCCCCACTGCATACTCTCTATGTGAGATATATGTGGCATATCATATTGTTTCTTATTCTTTCAAGAAATGCATTCAGAATAAATAGACAACAGGTGTGTCCAGTTCTCATTAGAAGGCAGATTTGCCTGTCTATTGCAGTCTTTCTAGTACCTTTCTGTAAAATGGCAAGGTAGTTATCAGACTATCTAAAGACCAATATGGACCAAGGCATGGAATTGCCTAAGGAATGTTCAAAACAGTTCTAGCATTTACCAGAAAAGATAAAAAGGTATTCCTCTTAAACTCTTAAGCTGCAGGAGTCTCCAACCCCATGCTCTCATACTCCAGTGTGTAATTTAAGTTGGTCACAGACTTTTCCCACAATTGCCCTTATCTGCTAAATAGATCAAGCATCTGTGGACTTAGAACGCATTTCCAACCCAATGCAGAGCTAGTTGAATCTCTGCCCTGATCCTCTGATTTTTTTCTAGTGTGTTCTCCAATTACTCATACCTTGACACTTCTTTCACTTTCCAACTATAATTGAAAGACTTAAGAGTCTGGGTTTGTTCTCACATGCATCAATATACTGACATAATTCCACTGGACTTAACTTATATTTATACTATTGTCTTCTTACATCATTCTGCCTTTGACTAGATACCAGAGTACAACAGCATAAAGCAGAATCAGGCTCTGCAATCTTGACTAGAAATGCTCACTTAAACAAAACCAGGAAAACAGAATCAGTAGCTGAGGCCTGTTTCAAGTAAGTGCAGAGGTTGCCCCTTCTATAAAGAAAGGAGATAGGAAGCTCTTTAGTCTGACTGAAAGCTGAAATATCTTTGTTTCTATGCTTTGCTGCTTTATCACCATAGAACATAAAGCCAAGAGAAAGAAAAGGATGATTAAGCACCCACTAGTGGAAATCCATGGATGCAAAGCATTTCTCACTTAGGATCTTAGCTGTCAGGACTTTTGCTAGGAAAGGGTGGTTTGCGGCAACATACAACTGTGAAGCTACAGAAGTTACTTTAAAGAAGTTTATCTGCATCCATCTGGAGACAATAACTCATAGTCACAGAAATGCACATACCCACAGTCAACAAAGATGATAACACTGAACAAGTCAGAAAACAAAATGATAGCCATAAACCTCTTTGTTTACATTTGCAGAAATATATGTTTTCTATAACAGCCTGAAGTTTTGGAGGCTGCAATGTCATATAACATCAGAGACAAGTGTGCACCTCTCTCTGTGGATTTCTTGAGGCACACAATGCATCAGAGTTATAAGAGAATAAAGAAACAGCAAAGAAATATGGCAAAAGGTAAAGAGGAGAAGAATAAGGCAAGTACAGTTGAATCAAGCTTTTTGAGTATCAAATTGAGAAAGAGTGTGTTTGTAGAGAACATAGCAGTGAATTCATAGTCAAGATTAATGAATTATATTCCTGGTTTCCATATCGATCGTGGAGCTTTGCTCAAATTATTGAATTTCTCTGTCCTTCATTTAACACAGCCACTAAAAATAATGAATAAAAGTCAGGTTCAGTTCATTGTTTGGTTGCTCTGAAATCTTCAGATAAAGCCTACTGAACATGATTGTTCTTATAAATGTCAATAACTCGCACAGCTGAAGCAATCTACTTCTATGAAAAAGCAGGGTGGTTATAAAGCTTTGCCACCCACCAAAGGAGACTGCATACTGTAGAGCAAAAATTTTAAACTTCCTCCTCTGTGGAAAAGTAAATATTGATCATGTTGACAAGATTTGAAAAGACCTTAATATGGGAAGAAGAGAAACTGAAGTTCTGCTCTGAGTTACAGTTAGATGTAGCTTTAGGAATGTGCGATACAGATTTTCCTTTCTTGCCTCAGTTTCTCCATCTTTGAGGGGTGTCTCAAAATTAAGTCTTCTTTTTTTACAGCATGACCATGCAAAATGTCAGTCTCCTTTGTGTTCCAAATCCAGAGTAATTTATCTGGAGGATGGGATCAATATACCTTTTAATCCTTTGTTTCTTCCCAGAGAAGACAAGTCCTCACATTTTCACTCTTCCATAGACACTTCTCAGAAGCTTGATATATTCTCATTTTTATTTACTTTCCTTTTTCCCATTATTTGGACCTTTAACAGAATATCAACCTGCAAAAGGGTTCCCATCAAAGACAATTTGGAATTGATCTTTCAAGCAAGAGCTCATGTCACAGTATCAAATGTTCTAGTCACTATCATAAGTGCATCTGCTAAATTCCCATCATCCCATAAGATTGGAATTCTACTTTAAAAAAAGCACTGACATTTTTGTCTGTCAATATTTTTGCATTGCTCGTGACATAGTTGTTCTTAAAACGCACAGTGAATCCCTTCTCTCTCTATATATACACCATAATTATGCAGCAATGGAAATTAGATTTAACACATATAATTGTCACAATCTTGTATTTTGGCTTTTTCTTTTTCTTTTTTTTTTTTTTTAGAACTTGGAACACATTCTTTACTCAGTTTTTCCTTTGCCCCTGAAAATACTCACACATCTTCAAGTAAACAAATTAAAGGTCTAGTATCTGCATCATTAGACTCTTCTTTGACCAAATTTTTCAACATCCTATTGGCTTTCTATCTGAAGCTATCTTTAAAGCATCCTAATCTGTGATACCAATGGGGATGTAGTCAAAACTATTCGGTGAATCATCATTTTTCATTTGCATATAGTGCTTATTCTACCTCTTAATTTAACCAAACAGGCAACAAGGGTGTTATTTACCTCACAAAAATTTAGACATTTCAAGTATATACTTCTGTCTGATCTCATCATCTTCATCTCCCTTTCTAGCCAACAGAGAAACAGGACTGTTTGAGAATGATTAATGTAATCTACAGCATATGTCTACTTTAGGCAGTAAAATTCTACACAGAGAGTCAAAACCTCAGTACTGTGTGCATAAGCAAAGAGTGCACAAGAGTGCCTCTAAGGACTTCTTTTCAACTAAAACCAGGAAGAACTTTCATACAGACAGTACTCAAAGAGGTGTCTTTCATGGTTTCCACTTTATTATTTGACAGTGAAAAAAACCAGGGTGATAAAGTGAAACTGCTTTCCAGAAGCAAGATACATACAATGATAAACTATTGAGTTTACAGAACCATATTCATTTATTAAGTTTTATGATGATGGATATCTTTCATTAGCAGTACTACTGCTATTATTAATAATGATTATCAGCTATGATGATTTTTATATGGAGTGGAAAAGCTGGTGATGTGGAATGAAAAAAGTTCCAAAAGATCTTTCCAGTCCATGAATATTCTCTGTTTGTTTTTATAGCTTGGTGAAATGTGTTTGGAGAGGAATTGCACATTGCATGCTGGGGTAAAGTAGCCACCCATCACATCTTTGCTGCAGTTCTGACCTTCCTGTAACACGAAACTGTTGTAATGCAAGAAGAAAGGGCAGTCCTAGAAGGAAATCTTAATGTTTGTCTGATAATTATTCCCTTGTGAAATAAATTAGTTCTTTCTGTAGCCAAATGTGTCCTTAAAAAAGTTTGGGATGCTTAATTATGCCAACACTCCATTTCTTTGACGGTAACCATCAAAAATATTTATAAGGCAGCACAGATAGTCTGTCCTGTCTCAGTTATTTGCTTTCTGCAGTTGCCACCTCCAGCTGTTTCCTCTCTCTCATAAGCTTTGTTTCAAATGCTGTTGATAAATGTTTTCAAGACTCATCTATATCTGGAATATTTTCATTTCACTGGAGTTTTTTTAATTTTCAGATCTTCTCACATCAGGAGGGGAAAAATCATCTGCCTGTGTGAACAAGTCAAGTTCTCTGCGAATGAAAATTCATAAGAAGGTGTTTTAAACTGTTAGAATCTTGCTACAGTTCTCTGAGATGCATCTAACATTCAAATTTTTTTTCAAATTCAATTCCAGCGTTTTCTTGATCATTCACTTTCCCTTTCCACAAGGCAGTACCAATCTGAGGGAAAAATCGTTATTTGTGTTTACATAGTCTAATAGGAACTGTCAAAATAGTCACTAGCCAATCAGTCACGTGTCTCTCATTTTCCAAAACATTTTATAACCCTTTGTGGACTTGTACAGGTTCCAGACAGACGTGTCACAAGACACAGTTGATTTAGATTGTCATGTATTAACACTGAAAACCTTCAAGGACTTCTTCTTTGCCTCATTATGAAACAGAAGCAAAAGTGCATGGCAGGGAGAACATGAGACATGAATGAACATTATTTTTTTTCCTCAATATGTCATGAAACATAAGTCTTCTTGACTTTATCTAATACACCACTCTGAACAGATCATAGAGCTCATTTGCCCAGAGGTGTTAAACAGTTTTAAAGTGTAAATATTGTTCTCCTGTACTGCTGACCTCTTTGCTAGTCCTGGGATTGTTTAAAAATTTCTCAACCATTCTGCCAGAGAGAGTTCCCATTGCCTAGAGAGTGCCACCTTCCTGTCCTGAATTTCCCAGATACACATCTACTTGTATGTGATTTGCAGCACGAAGCAGCATCTGTCATTCCCTGCATGTGCAGAACAGGCTGCACGTCCAGAGGATCTGGGACAGGCTCATTTTGTTAGCTGATGACACACAAAGAGCAGTGTGGTCTTGCACATGTGCTGTGTGTGTAGACAGCGTTTCCAGATGCCCAAAGCCTTGGTTCAGAAGAATTTCTGAACACTGAATGAAAACAGCATTTCCCAGCACTTGTATTTTTGCAATATTGGAGGAAGACGGATTTAGATATATTTTTGTTTGAATTGTGATGGCGAGTATGATTGGCTAAGACCTTTATTTCTCCTTGTGACAGATGGGATTCAAAATCACTCTAAATATTGCTTATCTGGTCAAGGAAAAATTGGAGAAAGAAGGAGAAAAAAATTCTACCAGACAATGATGATAAGTATGGCAAAGATATTCTGTTAGTAAAAATTGTCAGTTATGCAAAACTTCAGCAAATCACTGCAATACAGCAATACAAGCCTAAGTAAGGAATTAGTTTTATAACCAGTCCATGGAAAGATCCAGCAGAATTTTCCTGTGCACAAGAGGAGGCCTTTACTCAGAGCAGAGTAACCTCTTGTTTATATTGAAAAATAACCTCCTGTTTATACTGAAAGAAGAAAACAATCCTCTTTTGAGGCTTTTAAAGAGTCATAGAGGATAGAAAGAATTGCTCTAAACTAAGGCAGTAAAATACTTTTGAACACAATAAATATAAACTCTGAAAACAGTGCATTGCCACATCTGTTTTTCCAAGCTCTAATTGCCTACGTGCACACAGACATATGTTCTCTTTACAACTGTGCACAATCTCTGTCTCCAGAATTTCTGATCCAAAACTTGTTCAAGTCCAAAGGTCTCCCCATTAGCTTTCAAAGACACAAGAATATTGACAAGAGCAAAGCAAGAGAGAAAACTGAAGTCTCTGTGAGAAATTGGAGTGCAGACTGCCCCACAGTGTGTTGTCTCTGCACAGAACTCATATTCTGTCTGAAATCATGGAGAGGAGACACATAGTGAGAAGCAGTCCTGTTTTTATGTCCTACCTGTATTCCATAGTTTCATGTGAATGTATGATTTACAACTATTTTTAAATCCAGTTTAGTTTGCAGAAAACATACCTACTCTGAATAAGGATTCTTAACTCTCAAGAAACAGGACGAAAAACTGTTCATGCATATTTTTGAGTTCTACAGTGATGCTCATCACCCCTACTATTAGAGAATCCATTTCCATGATTGAAATAAAGTAATTTCAAATGCTTAATTTTCACACAGATCAGAGGAAAAGAGGACAGATGTAGATGAATATGTCATAAATCTGTTATGCATAATACGAATTTAGCTTCCCCCTTTGTTGATTTCCCATCTATTTTTCCAAAGTACAGTAATGGAGCTAGAAAGTAAGTCAAATAAAACATCCTATTCTATGTGTGAATATATGGTGAAATTAATTTTAGAGAATTATCAACTTACTATCAGCAACTGAGCACCCTGGAGTATCTAAATCAAGGACAGCTGAAAAGCTGGAAAGAATCACACTAGAAAGTTACAAGGTAAGATAATCCAACTAAGACTGAAAATTTTGCCCAAAAGAGGATGTGTATTCTTTATTAATTCATCCTGATGTGCCAGGTGCTGTTGTTGCAGTGTGTAGGTTTGGTTGGAGTAATTTTTCTTCATAGTAGCCAGTATGGGACTATGTTTTGGATTTGTGCTGAAAACAGTGCTGATAATTCAAGCATGTTTTAGTTATTGCGGAGCAGTGCTTAGACAGTGCTTTCCTGCTCCTCACCCAGTCCCATCAGCAAGGAGACTTGGGGTGCACTAGAAGCTGGGAGGGTACATAGACAGGACAGCTGACCTCAACTGATCCAAGGGACATCCCACACCATATGATGTCATATTCAGCAATAAAATCTAGGGGAAGAAAAAGGAAGGGAGGGATGTTTGGAGTGATGGCATTTGTCTTTGCAAGTAACTGTTACGTGTGATGGAGCCCTGCTTTTCTGGAGATGGCTAAACACCTGTCTGACCGTGAGAAGTGGGAAATGAATTCCTTGTTTTGTTTTACTTATGTTGCATGGCTTTTGCTTTACTTATTACACTGTATTTAGCTCAACCCAGGAGCTTTCTCACTTTTACCCTTCCGATTCTCTCCCCTATCCCACTGCCAGAGAAGTGGACAATTAGCTGTGTGGTGCTTAGTTTCTATCTGGGGTTAAATCTAATTAGAATATTAGATAACAGCATGAAGGTCAAAACTCCCATTCTCATTAATGTTTTGGTAAGATTGTCATCAACATCATTAGTCCTGTCCAAATGTAATTCATCTCTGGCCTTTCTTCATACTAGGGCTTTTTGCCAAACTCACGCTTTACTTCCTTCAGTGTTTTGAATTCTTTTCAGGATAAAGTCTTTTGAAAAGGTCATGTTTCATAGATTTATAGAATCTCGATTTACATATCCAAAATCAAGGAATTAGCATTAACCATGTAAGTGAGGCAATCTGGAATTTAGTATGCTACCTTCACAAACACTGAGACCTAGGTACCTCTGCAATCTAATCCAAACTGCTCTTAGGAACCAGCTGTTCCAATTGCCTGCAAGAAGCAAGGACTAACACAAGGACTAACCTGTGCTAGCTAACCTCAGACCCTTAAGCTTACAGAGGAAAGAGCTATGGCATAGGATTATCCAAACTGATCAGCCTTCTGTGAGTGCATAACTGGCTGGCTAGATGAGAGGAGAGCAGCAGATGTCATCTACCTTGGCTTCAGCAAGGCTTTTGACACTGTCTCCCATAACATCCTCATCAGAAAACTCAGGCAGTGTGGCTTGGATGAGTGGACAGTGAGGTGCATTGAGAGCTGGTTGAACGACAGAGCCCAGAGGGTGGTGATCAATGGCACAGAATTCAGTTGGAGGCCTGTGGCCAGTGGAGTTGCACAGGGATCAGTTCTGAGGCCAGTTTTGTTCAACATCTTCATCAATCACCTGGATGAGGGGACAGAGTGTACCCTCAGCAAGTTCACTGATGACACCAAACTGGGAGGACTGGCTGATTCCCCAGAAGGCTGTGCTGCCATTCAGTGGGATCTTGACCGGCTTGAGAATTGGGCAGAGAGGAACCTCATGAGGTTCAACAAGGACAAGTGCAGAGTCCTGCATCTGGGGAGGAACAACCCCATGTACCAGTACAGGCTGGGGAATGACCTGCTGAAGAGCAGCTCTGTAGCAAGAGAGCTGGAGTGCTGGTTGATAATAAACTAACCATGAGCCAGCAATGTGGCCTCATGGCCAAGAAGGCCAATGGCATCCTGGGATGCATCAAGAAGAGTGTGGCCAGCAGGTCGAGGGAGGTGCTGCTTCCCCTCTACTCTGCCCTGGTCCTATGTCCAGTTCTGGGCTCCTCAGTTGAAGAGGGACAGGGAACTTCTGGAGAGAGTTCATCACAGGGCCATCAGGGGACTGAAGCATCTTCCTTATGAAGAAAGGCTGCAGGAACTGTGACTGTTCAGTCTGGGGGAGACTAAGGGGGGATCTCATTAATATTTACAAATATCTAAATGGTGGGTGTCAGGAGGTTGGGGCTTCACTTTTTTCCACTGTATGTAGTGACAGGACAAGGGGTAATGGGATGAGTCTGGAACACAAAAAGTTCCATTTAAACATAAGAAAAAACTATTTCACTGTGAGGGTGACGGAGCCCTGGCACAGGCTGCCCAGGGAGGGTGGGGAGTATCCTCCTCTGGAGGTCTTCAAAACCCATCTGAATGTGTTCCTGTGCTTTAGCAGAGGGGGTTGAACTAGATGATCTCTCTTCCAACCCCTACAATTCTTTGATTCTGTGAAAATTTTACACATAAGAGAGTTTGGTTTTGCTTGTTTCTGTCAATTAGCCCACGCTCTTTCTACTCTTCATTATGAAGATGTGAGGAAATACATTGCTTGTGGTTTATTCCTTGAGTTTTCCCTCTTTTACTGCATACTGTAGATGAAAGATGTTCATTTAATTGCCACTCTTTGCACAGAAATGGCATTTCTATCAATGTTTCTAGACAGACAATAATGGCTTTGAAGGAATGTTTCACTTGAGTTGTTGAAGAGATATAGGAAAGGAGATTGCAACTGAATAGTATGAGAAAGGATTCTACAGTAATGCTACAATCTGAAATGTTCCTGAATAAAAATCAATAATGAAATGCTACAAATGCTACCTAGACCATGAAATGAAGAAGAAAAAAACCAAATCAAACAAAAAAAAATAGGAAGTCTGGGAAAATTAAAATACATGTTAGAAAATACATTTTAAATTAACTTTCTCAGGGAAAGAGTATTGTTCTTGTTCTGCTGAAATCAAGTTTGTCAGGCTGCTGTGGGTATCAATTATGTAACAGCCATAATAAAGAGCCTGATAAAAACTTGAATAAATACCTGAAGTAACATTATTGCTTCTTTTGGAATAGAAGGCAATAGACAATCCAATTTTATGACTTGTCCATCACAACTTCTATAACAGAATTCTATAATACTTTGCTATTTTTCCCTCTTGCAAATATAAAATCCTTTAGAAAAATTTCAATACCAAAAGGCTTAGACACTCATGAAATCGTTTAGCCACAGTTGTTCTTTTCAACTTTATCTTAAAACTAGAAGTCTAATGGAGATATTAGTAAGAACACAACTAGCCTAAGTTTTGCACACCTTTTGTTCATTCCTAAAGTAAATGGTCAGAGCACTATGTTTTTGTAATAGGAAACATGTCAAAAGTGTATCCCCTTGTTTTGGCACAAATCTACCCTGCCAAATTGAAAAGAAGCAAAAGATCACTGTTAATATAATTCACTTTAACATTTGGGAATCATTGACTGGAATTTGATCTAAGATGTTTAGGAGACTGAATTCCTCTCTCAGTACACCAATGCAATTGCACTGAGCATCTTGGAAGTGAAGGGAAAATAGTCTGACACCTTATAGGTGTTCTTATTAAATAGCTGATCATTTTCCCAGCAGAACTTGTTTATTGCTCTGGATACAGAAGACAGATTGCATTTGAAATGCTACATGAATCTTTCACATTAAGAGTGTTGGGGTTTCTTTCCCCTAAATGATATGATGAAGGTCAAACTACAAAAGCAGAGGAAAAACATAATTGAGTGAATAGTGGGACTTTTGGCATAGCTTAAGCTATGGACTTTTGGCATAGCTTCTTACTATTTTCCCTACAACCTTACTTCAGCAGCTTAGAAGAGCAGTGTCCTAGAGATAGAGCTTGTTGCAAACTAAGGATGATATGTTATATACATTCTCTTATGTGATGTAAAATAGATTCCTGCCATAGAGGAATCAGTGTGAAAATTGGCATTTGTTAAAGAACTAGAGAAACCGGAATTAACGAAAGATACTCTTTAAAAAATAATGTTCCAGAATAGTTGAAAATTGAGCTATTAAGTAGTGAGACCTCAGTATGGAATACGGTTAAAGAAGGGCGTAGGCAGATTAGAAGGGGTTGGAAAATATATCCCCTTAAGGTTATATGAAAATGAGTTTGCTTAAGCTAAGCAAAAAGAAGAAACATGATCAGAAGTGCTTCAGAGGACAAGAAGCTGTTATAATGGCAATCATTTGTTTGTGAACATTGGGTGATCACTCATGAAATAAATTTTCTGTCATAAGCATTTTTATACAATATTTAGGAAAAAAAATGTCAGCAAATATTGCACCTGGATATCTAAGAATAGTCTGTTTTCTTCCATTTGTCTCCACCGATGGAAGTACTTGATTCTGCCTAAGCGTAGGAGCACAGACAAGATGGTCTCTCAAGGTCTCTCCTGGCCTGCATTCCACATTCACAGAATTCAGCCTTTAAGATAACAAACATGGGTAACAGTTTTCAGCTAGTCCTCACCAGACTCTAATCTAGTTGGTCCAATCTTTTCATAGGGAAAGGATGAATGTTCCAGGATTAGAAGGTTGACTAAGTGTTTCTTTTGCAAAGTGTTTTTCCAGCCAAAAAGGAGCTATTCAGCCAGAAACTTTTAACTCAGTGTCTCCTTGCCCCAGTGAATAATTTAATACTGATCTATATTTTTTAACTTGCTAATGTTTCCAGCCCTAGACTAGTGAAGCTGATGGGAAGTGTTTGCACCATTGAGTGAAATCCTTACGCTCCATACATTTAACTCATTCTCAGACAAATACACAATCCCTCAGGAATGTTTGAATGAAGAAATGGATAGTAGATCTTAAAGATCTGTCTTGTCTTTAAGCTGCTGCACATCTGGACCTGTTTGTCTTTTCACTGGTTCAAATAACTTTATTTCAGATTGAAGAATTCAGACACTTCAATTCTCTAAGGAGCATTTAGGAAAATTGTCACAGCTAATAGCTTTTGCTGTTTTCACTGTCTAATAATGTACCTCCCAAAATAGGCAGAGCATACATGGTACCTCCTTACAACGACCTTATAAACAAACGTTCAATAACACATAATGAGAAAGTAATGAGATGGGACTGAGCAGAGAAGAAAGGAAAGGTGAAATATTATTAAGATTATGTATGACTACTGAATATAAGCTCCTACATGGGCTGATAGGCTACAAAGGGTATTTTCAGGGGAGGAGTTAAATGCATATATTTCTGCATTCTATTTAGTGTGACTAGCCAGCTGGCATTTTGCTGAATTTTAGTCATGCTTGTTATTTACAAGCTGCAGCTGAAATAAAGCCTAAAACATTGTTGGTGTTTTTGTGGGTTTTTCTTCTTTTCTTAGTCCTTCAATATTCTAAATGATGCAATTAGTTTTTTACAGTTAGAGTTTCACTTTATATTTTATTCATAGTAAAGGTATACCCATAAATCCACATGCACGCACACATAGTGGGAGAAAATCCTTTTACCAAGACACTAATGACTTCTGTTTGCAAAAGATAATTTTGCTAGAGCTTTGGTACCATCTCAGATCTTAGCAGGTCGACCTTAATAGTTGAACGGAAAACTTGGTATTTATATAAAATTTCTATCACACATCAGTTTACAAAAAGGTTTTAGAGAAAAAACACTAGTTAGGATGATAAGTGTATGTTTAGCTGCAACACAAATCTGTTAAATCTTACTGCATTGTTTCTATATTGATGCAATTCCATTAACACTGCATGTGCACTGTTTGTGGAAGGACTGATGACAATATATATAATCTTGGAAGGAGAAGCATGTGCTTTTTTGATGACAAGCCATGAAAAGAAACAACCCTGGGCATTATTGCCAGAAATGGAAGAAGGATTTGTTGTACTATCCTCCCCCGATCCCCACCACAACTAATGAGGAAGCTTGAAAGACAAAAAACTTCTCTTGTTAATTGCAATGTTGGTAATAAGAAGTACATCACAATAAGGATCCTTTCCCCTCCTACCAATCTAATTATGAAAAGTTCAAGAAATGTGCAAAAATCACAATATAAATTAGAGAAGCAACTCAGAGCTATAGAAATGCTATAATGTTCCTCCTGGATAGGACATTCATGTGTTGCTCCCATGAAATGGAGCCTCAACTTCCAGAGCTGCTGACATCACATAAAATGTATTTTTTCCCCTCGCCTTAATATGTAGGTTAACTACCCTAAATTCTGCTACGCTTGTTAATCATGTTCTCATTTTAGGCCTGGAATTATTCTCATTTGTATCAATTTTACACTCCTAGCAGGTAAAACTTTCAAATTCCAATTTTACATGTGGATATTTCCTAGCTTAGTGTGCAGGGTAAAGTAAATCTAAGCCAAACACATTTAGCAGTATGAATGCCACAATTCATAGGATCATAGAATCATAGGTTATAAAAATGAAAAGTGCATTTCCCAGCAGACTCTAAAATTCCAGAAGAGAACAGGTCTTGGATTTTTCAGAACCAGTTCCCCCTCAAATAATCTTTGTTGCCTACTTGCAGAGTTTGTTCAGGCAAAATTGGAGAACTTTACATGTTTGCTGAGATTTCCAGATAACTATAGGCCTAGAAATTCTGGACAAACCCTTCATGTACAAATCAATCCAGAGAGTCATGGCACATTTTCCATTTTAGACTTCACTGACTTCATTTTTTCTTTTATGACCTCTTCCAGCAGAGGTTTTGTAAAAATTCAGTCTTTCTGTGAGCGCAATATTTGTTGCGCACTTTCACCACCTTATGAATGAAGCTGCCTCTTAAGGTAGGACCTCTGCTTTTCTCTATTTGAGCAATAAGCATAACACTAAAGGGAAGAGAAAAAAAAAATCACAAAATGCAAACTGTTGTTTTCTATTTCCTTTCTTCTCCCACCTTTCTTTACTAGAAGCAAACATATCTATCATCAAGACAGTGTTACAGCAATATGAGTGAAAAGGCTCTGTGCTTTCAGAGTAAAGTGGAAAAAAAATCCTGACTATCTCAGTTTACAAATACTACTGCAGGAGTCATAAAAGTTTGACAATATAACAAAGCCACATACAATGAGTTAAGAAAATCTAGACTTCACAATTTCAGTTTTATTGGAAACTGAGAGTGGGTCTTCTGTGACTTCGCTAGGTGCCAGCTATCAAACTGTGAGAAACACTACAGTACCTTCATTCAAACAGAAATTTAACTCCACATTTGGAATCAACCAGGTCGAGACAAAAATTTTCAAATATTCACTTTGAGTGTAGAGTGGGAGTCCAGCTTTGAAACAACTGAGGCTTGAAAAGGAAATAGAAAATAATCACACACTAGAGTACTAATATTAAGCTCTTCAGAGACAGTCTTATTTAGCCTACATGCAGTGCCACATTGATATGTCTCTACTGCTTTGGGAACTCAAATTAATATCCGTGTGTAGTGTTGCATCATCCAAGATGTGTCAGCTTATTTGTAGCTCCCTCAGGGATCTCTGATCTGCTTTGCTGCTATATTTTGCATCCCACAAAACTATCCTAGAAGCTCACTGACAGAAGAATACTGTCCTGGAAAAAAACAGATCTGATAAAGTCAAAAGCTAAGATGTTCATTTATCTGGTGCGGTCTCAGGCCTGCCTGCTTACATTCCCATGTCCCCAAGCTGCCTGTTTTCCTGTACAAGTTATGAGGTTCCCTGTACTTTTAGATCCCAATGACTTGTGATGGCTTTACCTTTGTTGTGGGCTTGAGAAACACAAGGCTCCTTTAACTCTTTGGAAACTCAGACTGACTCCGCATGAGCTGATTAGCTCTGCAGACAGACAGCTCTTCATGTCACCTGGGATGCCACGCTTCCCAGACTGTTCACCTTTATAGCTGACTGTTCCTGAGCCTGCTACAAAATTAGGGGTCCGGGAGGGACATATAACAACCTCCTAAAATTATTTTTAAAAGATTGTTCTCCTGCCCATTACAGTTTTCAAATTTGTACTTTGTCCCCGACTTGGACACCTTTTTGGTTTGGGGTTTTTGGATTTTGTTCTGTTTTTTCACAGGTTTGGCATCTTCACTCTATGGAGCCAGCATAATCTCTCTTCTTTCTTCTGAATTTTCTGCACCACTTTCTCCTGGTTTCATGTCACCAGCTCATACTTGTTTTGAGCCAAAGTATCCTCCTGGGCAGAATCACAGACAATAAATCAGTGGTTTACTTCTGGACTTATGCTTCCATACAGTGAGGGCAAAAGAGGCATAACACATTCAAGACAATTGTGTTTCTCATTCGGCACTGTGTTTTTCTCTTGGTACTGATTATAGAAGTATAAAGAACAATTGCAAGTCAGGCCACATTCTTCTCAAAGTATAAAACTCTTGGATGGCTTTCAGCATATTTTAATTTATAAGCTTCATAAAGGAACAGGGGGTATGTAAATGTGCTAAATTTTATAAGTATTACTGGTCTGTATTGGCATTGTACATTGCATTAATTCTGCTTCTTTCCAAGTATCTTCTTAACATGTAAAGATGAGGAAACTTTAGATCCAGAATCAAAACTTCCAAAAATGTTCTAAACATACTTATAAAACAGAGAAAAGTGGAATAGAAAGGATTTAAAGAACATTCCTGAAGTGATTAAACCACCTTGAAAGACAAGGTTATTGAAATGCTTCAAAAGATTGCACAACAGTGAATTTTCTTTATTTTATAGATGCTCAGGTCTAATCATCATAAATATTTACTTCCCTACGACCTGTGGCCTTGGACAGATGAATTTACCACATGCTTCCAGAGATTTGAGTTTTATATGTCTCTCTGATAGACTGCTTTATATAATCCTGAGTTGGTATTAGCTATCTACAACAATATTAGCTAGATGAGATAGAAGTAGAAGGATATCTCAGAACTGGTAAAAGCAACAAAACTTCCCACAGATACCCATCCCAGACCAAGCAGAGAGCCTGGCTCATCAAAGCTGATGTCACTGCCAATTTGTTTATGTTCAGCTTGCTAAGAAAGAAGCTTGAAAAGAAGCAATGAAATTGAGAACAAAATAGAACAAAAAAATGAACAACTCCCCATTTTTTAAACATTCTGAAATTGGATCCTGGCTTACAAACAGAAACAGGCCCTATTTTCCACTTGGCTAGAAGCACTGGCTCTAAAAATACTATGTGATCAGTCCAAGAATAGATTTTTTGTATGAAAAGATTGACTGATAAGAAATGCATTTCTTTGGGGATTTTTTTTTAGGAAATCAGGGGAGCTTTTCAACAAAAAGGCACATGCAACAATTTCATTTAGTTTGTTGTCTTTGAAAAGGCTGAAATATGGTCATGTTTACAAAGACCAAAATTTTCTTACAATTTTGACATATGTTATCAATTGGGTTTTTTAAATTCATTGATGTAAACAGTACAGAGACATTCACATTAAAACATGAATTATTGAATCTTATGACAGAAACAATTTTCAACAGGAGACTGTTTCCCCATGCTTATACCTACCACAGCCTTTTTACAAGTGTCACTGTTTAAGAAAGTAATTTAAATTTCTAGATTCAATTATTTTATCTCTGCAGCTCTATGGAAATATTTCTATAACACTGGAAACCATGACAACTGAATCTGGTTTCTGATTTCATTACAAGGTTATACCTTTCATATAAGATGGAGTTAATCAATAATTTGAACAACTAAATCTTTCAAAAGCACATAAATTTGTAGAACAATACTGCTTCACTTGACCATTCATTGTACAGAAGCCATCATGACATTATTACTCAAGTCATATTGCTGTGCTTTTTTACTTGTTCCCCAGTAGTCCCACTATTTTTTGTCAAAAAGCCAAACCTCCAGGAAAAACTCCAGATACCAACACCCTCAAGAAATAAATTATGTGGGCTTTTGGCCTCAACACACCAATGTTGAAACATAGGCCATGTTTGTCACAAACATTTTGCTTTGGAGTCATACCTTGTTAATTCACTCTTTTTAATATGCATTTTCACCTTCCTCTAAGTCACCAGCACTTGGAAGCGGGGAGAAGACTGAAGTTCTTGCCATTCTTTAGCAAGAATCAATTTCAGTTGTTGTTAGGACTTCATAAAATGTTAATATTATCACATGCTGAGGAAGTGCACTAAAACATCATGCTGCTACCTGGTCCAGTATCACCTTTCCTTTTCATTGCCCTTTTGAGAATGGGACACCCTAACAATTCAGAGTTTAAGACTGCTAATCCTGACAATTGAAGAGTTCCTTATAGCTAGGAACACACCGAAATAGGGGCCGAATTTAAAGTATCACATTAGCTAGGTTACGCAATTATCCTCTCATTATATTGGTATTTGTGATACAGTCTTTCACCTTACATCCTTTTTGGAATTATATCCTTTTGGTCTGAATAGTAAGAAGTCTATAAAAGTGATCTGGAATAAGTGATTTCCACAAGACCCTGATCTGGGACACAAGCAGAACCACTCCCAGAAGAGACAGTTTTTCCTACTTCACTGCTAAATGCTGACTGATGTAATTTAGTGCATCAATTCTTATGTTACTGCTTTAGTAGCAAAACAGAAATTAAAAAGTTGTTATTATACTGAGAAGAAGCAAATCCCAGCAGAAGAAACTTGAGAATGACTTTGCATTCTGACAATCTGTTCTCTCCTGGAATCTTTTGCGACTGATGGTTGCTAGAAGCAAAATTTGAGAGCAGATGACCACTGATCTTGATCAGTCATGACCAATACAGCACTTTATTTTTGGCTGGGAAGACACTGCAGTCACCAAGAAGTTTCTGATGTTCCAAACTAAGCCAAAGTTTTTCAGTCAAAATCACAGTTTTATTATTAACCTTCATTTTCAGAAAAGAATGTTTCTCCTGAAAATAATATTGAATATTGCAAGATTGATGCATACATAAATATTTGCTTTCTGACATGTAATTTGAGAAAAGGCCAAAAGGTTTAGTCAGAAAAGAACCATTCTTTTTATCACAGTGCAGAACTCAAAATAGCTTCATCTCTGTTACTCAATGACTGATCTATTTTAACAGCTCTCACCTCTGACTATGTTTCTTCCTTTCCTATTTTTCTTTCAACTCTGATCTTACTTTCACTTCTACTATTCAGAAACTTTGTTTTCAGCACTGGAGATTGCCACTTTTCTTTTTTAAATCCCCTTCCAACTCACTTTCAGCTAATGGCAGTTTTACAGCTGTCATTTGCTTCATTGGAAGAAAGCAGGTGAACCTACATTCTACTGCTTGAAGTTACTGTTTATACCTTTGCCAAATACTTGCTGAGTGAATTTGAGAAGTAGATTAAGATCAACTAGCTGAAAACAGACCATTAATTTGGCTCACCAATTTGAGACATATCACATTTAATTTTAAGATTTTAACACTGCCAAAGATTTTTAAGAATTTAACAGTTTAAGTGCACCAATATCTCCCACTGAACTCAGAGGGGAATAGGTGTGTTCAGTAACTCCATGAGTTATTATTATAATACATTTCTATTGTTTGTTTCTTATTGAGACAAGGAGCAGCTGCTACCTGTGAATCGATATAGACTCTATGCACAAGTCAGAAACCAACATATGTTACTGTCAAACTCTAATATGCAATCAAGCACAACCCAGTGCAAAGGTACCTTGTAAGTGTTCCTGAGGAGTCTCAGTTCCTTAAGGAAGTATCAACAACTGACAGTTTCTGAAGGATACTAGTAAATTACCCCAACAAACAGCAAGGAAAGCAGAATGATCTTGATTATATATAAAATGCATATATTTTTAATATCATAGACTTGGTTCACTTATCTGTGTCTGGTGGCAGACAAGGGAAGAGTAAAAGTTTCTTGTCTGTATTTCACGTACTCTTGCTTAGGATAGAGCAGTATATCTCAGCCTTGCCCCCAACTTCCAAGCAAGATTGCGCTTGTTTGTTGTATGTGATCTTGGTGTGGCAGTGAAGAAGTTCTCCTATCATCTCATGCCCTGAAAAGGCAAATGTTATAGAGAAATTCATTAGATAAAATAATTAATTAGAGAAAATAATTAAAATAGATACATTAATTAGGATCTTCAGAGAAAAACAAACAGTAGGGTGAAATCCTGGATATACTGTAATTGAAGTTTTGCTACTTCTTTCAGATTCTTTATGATTTTTATCTTTAGAGGTAGAATCATAGAATGGTAGAGTTGGAAGGGACCTTTAGAGGTCATCTAGTCCAACCACCCTGCAGAAGCAGGTCCACTTGGATCAGGTCGAATAGGAACACATCCAGGTGGGTCTTGAAGACCTCCAAGGAAGGAGACTCCACAACCCCTCTGGGGAGCCTGTTCCCTGCTGCTCTGTCACCCTCACAGTAAAAAAGTTTTTTTCTTATATTTAAATGGAACTTTTTGTGTTCCAGCTTCATCCCATTACCCCGATCCTGTTGCTAGCTACAATAGAAAAAAGGGATGCCCCAACCTCCTGACATCCACCATTTAGATATTTGTAAATATTAACAAGATCCCCACTCAGTCTTTCTCTTTTCTAGACTAAACAGCCCCAGTTCCTGCAGCCTTTCCTGGTATGAAAGATGTTCCAGTCCCCTGATCATCTTGGTGGCCCTGCGCTGGACTCTTTTCAGAAGTTCTCTGTCCCTCTAGAGCTGAGGAGCCCAGAACTGGAGACAGTACTCCAGGTAAAAAAGTACAAACAAGGAGAGGTGAGAATGATACTGCCCCTCAGATACATTTGGACAGAAGTCGTGTATTGTTTTGCTCATCTTGAAAGGCTCTTAGAAATAACTTTCAGGTGTGCATCTGCTTCTATTATGTTACTTCATGCACTCCATAATAGATGTATGCATTCAAAAGCAATATATTAGTGTTTAGATTAGTAATGGGCTTGGCAATGTGAGGTTAGTGGTTGGACTC
This sequence comes from Colius striatus, assembly GCF_028858725.1. Lineage (NCBI taxonomy): Eukaryota > Metazoa > Chordata > Aves > Coliiformes > Coliidae > Colius > Colius striatus. Next base: position 14,807,568 of record NC_084769.1, on the reverse strand, counting down.
GATGATATTCAAGGTCTTTTCCAACCACAATGATTCTATGATTCCATGATTCTACATTAGCTTTGCATTTAAAAATAAGCCCATGATTGTAATTCTTAGTCTAGACAGTGGTTCCAAAAAGCCCACTCTATTTTCAGTCATCCTAAAATTCAGAGGTGAATTTATCATAAAATATTAATGCCAATGACTTCAACCCTTCTCTGGAATATCAATAGAGGCAGTTTCTAATTACCAGGCCTGTTTGGGGTTCATTTATTGCCCCACATTTTACCTTAAACTTCTTCTCTTGCTAGCTTTACCTCATTGATCCTCGTTTTGCTATCTTCTATGGCTTTGTAATTCTATCCTTTATTTTTATGGTTACCTTGAAGGTGTTTATAGACTGGAGAAGGTATTTATAGACTTTGATCATGTTTCCCCTGAGGCTGCTCTTCTGCCGGTCATATATTAGTTTAGCTCCCTACATGTTAGCTCATATATCTTTTTTTTTTTATCTGTTCATCATTTTTGTTGCCCTTTGTTATATTTCTCATTATTATTCTATGTGCTTCCATAATGTAAGAACCAGCATAATACAGAATACATAATACAGGAGAATTCCAGGTGTTGTTTCTTCCAGTGCTATGTAAAGCAGAACAATTACTGCATAAACCGTACACCTTGTTTTCTCTAGCACACTATTGATGGAGTTTGATTTTGCAAAGCATGGTTTTAAATGGGCTTAGTTCAGCTCTGGAATCTATTTTACTCAAATCACAATAGCATTTGGGGGGGGCTGAGGCCTCTGTTTTTTCCCTGTATTTTCTGTAGGCCAGTAATTTGATTTCTGTATTTTGCACTGACCGAATGCTGAGTAGTTTTCACCTGGGTTCTCACTCCGATGTATTTCAAAAGCAAGGAGGAATGCTAAGAAAGAGTTTCAAATTGAATCCACACCTTTTAAATACACGTGTAGAGCAGTGGCTTTTATGTTCTCTAGCCTGCTGCCCAGGACTATCAATATTAATGGCAACTTTGCTTTTAATTTCAACAGAAATAAAGTCAGGCTGTGGGACTGGGTTATATCCCCTATGTAAAACAGAACTCCTGTGTCTAATGACAACTAAAGTCACACTTTTACCGTCTTTATTTCTGTTAGATCTTTGCCTGCCATGTCATTATACTTTTCAGTAACACAGAACTACTGTCATTGCCTTTAAAGGGATCAGCTATGAAAGAATTCTCAACTACCTTCTCATAGATGGTGCTTATAGGGCCTGCTTTTATCCCCAGTTAACCTACCATACAGTTTCCCAGCTCCACTTAGGATTACAGTCTGAAAATCTCACACCATAGAACTTGCATATCTCACCTGCATAGAACTTTATCCCTTGAATAGTCACACTAGTTTCACAAAGAAAAGCACTATTCACGAATGAAAAAAAATGGAATTAATATTGCATACATATTATTTTCAACACTCTGATCAATTACAGCTGACATAAATCTTTTAATACATTTCAAATTCATTTTGCTACAGATACTAAAAGATTTTAATTATTTTTTCAAGAACAAAATAGTACCATTGCTCTGACAGCTTATGTGTACAAAACAATTACATGGTGAAGAATGCCATATAGATTTCAATGCTTTATGTAAATAATCCAATTATGCAATTACACAAAGCCTAGTTAACTAGGGTTAAAACACATGCAATCAAGTGGTACACTTATTAAGTAGAATTTTAGTATGTCATGTCTCTCATGAGCATAATTAGGCTGCAAAATGAATCTGTATGTAAATAAGTAGAGTTCTTGTATTTGAAGGTAAACAAAAATCAGAGGGGAGCCATTGTAACTTTCATCGACAAAAATTTAGCATTTATAGAGTGTAGGTCCATAAAGAAGTTTGAAAATAATCCATTTCCTCATCTGAACCTAAGGACATACTCAGTTTTGATCTACCCTGTCTCCTCATGCTCCATGTTTAGACTGACACATTTAAGATAATTACAAATTTTCTTTGATATAATTTACAACTCATCCCCCTTGTTTTTCTAACATTTTATGTTTACATCAGTACATTTGGTGTTTACAGGAGAATTTAATTCACATTTATTTGGCACATTTTTCTATAGAAATTGTTTTATTTTCTTTGGGACTCACAGGGACCAGAAGACACTGAGGAAAGGCCTCTTCCCATGTGTTTACAGCTCACACCACAGAAGACACAAGCCAGTTAAATCAGCTGTCAAACCCTTTAGGTATTTTCTGTCCTGCTATCTAAGGTCAGCAGGAATGTCACAAGGATTCAAAACCCTGCAAGTCTGTCAGTTCTAGTTTTGTTTTGTTACAATTTTATGGCTGCTTTTTGTCTTTTGATTATAAAGGAAAATTAAACTGAATAGTGTATTGGCCATAATTACAGTAGTAATCCACTTCATATCAATGTCTTGCTGGTTTATCCTTCACTAACAATGGAAAACACCCACAGCACCCACTCAGGCAACTTGTGGAAATGTTTCAAGTGCTTCTCTAGAGGTGATAGGAGCTTTTATGAGATTAAACCTCCCACTGCTCTCTTGTACTCTACCTCTTCCATAGAAGTACATAAATTCACTCCTGCCTATGTTTTTAATCAAATATATGACCTTTAATTTCAGGTACTTGATTTTTGTAAATATTCTCTCCATATTTTTTTTTCTTGTGGTAATAAAAAAGCATTTAAAATAAATACTATCTAGGAAAGCAAACGTACTTTAGGTCATTAATATTATCTTCTGCTCAGCACTGGGTCAGTAAGGTTTTTTGCACAACTGGTGAAGCCTAAAAATCACTCCAAAATAAAAATAGTAAATGAAATTGGAACAGACCACCCGGGGAGCCTGTGCAGTCCCTAGCCCTAGGGCTCCATATGAACATTTCTGAGAAATATTATTCAGGAATAAAACATCTGAGTCCAGCCACAGTGTGACCTGCCCACTGCTCTCTGGCAAAGACGTGCCTGGGATAGATCCAGGCTCTGCCTTGGAAAAGAGCAAGAACACTTACCACTGCCTCTCTGAACACCACCGTCCCTAATCCGTGCTTAAAGGGTGGGCTGATCGACCAGGTTTACACAGAAGGGTGGGCTGCCTGGGAGCTGCCAGCACCACTGCCTCGGGCGACCCTCCATCGCTGCAGGCTGGCCATGGCCGGTTCTAGCCGCCTCCCCAGCCTGTGGAACAGTCACACTCGAGGCGTCTCAGGACAGCTCCGAAGGGGCTGGGCCATTGGGAAGTCCCTGCCACGGCAAGGGCAGCTCTGATGGGGCTGCGTGATGCTCTAGAGTGGAAGGGCAAAGGGGCGCGCCGGGCAGAAACCATGTCGTCCACCTCACCTCGCTGCAGGGGCGGGGACGGGCCGAGAAAGCGTCCGTTAACGGCAAGAAGGCGGGGGGGGCACATCCTCTCTCAGGATCTATGAGCGGTGCCCAGGGGCTGCCAGAGGCTGTGGCACCCCGGAGCGCAGGTGCTACGAGGTGCCCGGGGCTTTGTGCTCGAGGGAGCACGAGGGCCGAGCTATTGGGTCATTTTGACTCCTAAACTCAGGAAATGCAGAATACCTGAAGCCATCACCCCAGAGAGTTGCTGCAGCTGGAGCCTTCTAGAACTCAAGGTGATTGGAGGTGTTTTGTATAAATACGGCTTGGAAGAGCTGTCCTGCCTAAGGGAGGAGGTGTTGAGCAATTTGTGATTCTTTTGTTCCCATGAAGGTGATACTTCAATGGAAATACCCAATATATGTAACTTGTAATAGATTAATATTTCATCTGCTCAGTGTTGTGCAGGAATGAGGCCTATAGCTTGTAGGAAGGATTCCAGTTGTGATAATTTAAAACTTGATAATTAATGTGTAGAGGTAAGGGTTAGAGTTTGTAATGAATATATGTATTCAGCCTAATGTAATCTCCTTGATTTGCTGTCAGTGCCTTGGTGTGCATTTTGTAGGGGCAGAAGATGAGTTTTGTAGTAGATACATGTTCACTTTGTGAATGATGGTAAGACATTGTGAAAAATTGAGATATACTCTTGAGTTTCAAGCAAGCATCTTTAGCAAATTGACATTCTACCCATCCAGGTATTCTGTGATTTGCTTCACTGCTACCAGGCTGTTCAGCTACTGAATCTGAATAATCTGAGGTGATTCCTACTAAGCTTCCTTGAATTGGAAGCTCTAGTGCCATTGAGATGCATGTTACTTTTTGCAAGCTTGTTTAAAGTAGGTAGAAAACCCTCACAAAGGACTTAAAATACAACACCTGGGAGATGAATAAACACACTTTCATTTGGAATAAACTTTAAACCCCTCAGGGGTCAGCACTGTAGCCTGAAGCAAGGCTAGGGAGGTCTAAAGATACTAATTATTGTAGTCATGCAATTGGAATAATGGGATCCTGACAGAATGACTGATAAACAGTGAGAAAATTAATGAGCAGGATGTCTGTCTTCTGTCAAAGGACTGCCAAATGTCTGTGCAAGATATTACAGAAGGCACGGGCATTATTTGCAGACCAAAACACTATTTAAAGACTTGTGGCATGAATTGAACACATGGTGTTGCTAATGACTGGAGCTTGTGTGCCCACTGTGTGTGGATGAAGCAATTAATCACTTTAAAGTTGCACAATAGGAAATTGTAATTAATAAAAGAATACATGATATAGTGTATGTGGAAAGGGAAACATAACTTGGATCCCTTGGATTCAGGATGCCAGACTGTAGGAGTGCTTTTTCATCACTGACAGGGTTTGGGGTTTTTTTGGGGTTAGTTTTTTTTTTTGGTACAATACCGTGCTTATCTGTACAATTAATCCAGTTTGGAATTGCCCCAGGTTTGGCTCTGATTCAGGGTGAAAGAAACAGCTTTCTAGGAGAGGTAGGATTGTAAAAAGAGTTTGTGACAGAGTTTGCTGTACCCCAAGGACAACATGCAGATCCAACAGTTACCAGCAGTTCCTGGGTAGCTAGTGGCAGATGCAGAAGAGGCAATTTATATGAACAATTGCAGTCATCATAAATATGCATCTAGAACATTGCCATAACTTCCTGATGAAAGTCTTCATGCAGTTACTGCCGTCTCTGGAAGCATTAGACAGGCTTTAACAGAGAAAGTAAGAGAGATGCTGATGTCTTTACTAGGCCAGTGGTATGAAACCTGGCATAAATTTCAGCTCCACATCCACAGCTTTCCCTCAAAGCATTGGAACCATCATCTAACCTTTGTGTTACATGGTTCAGATGCTTCAGAAGAAAGTTTCAGAGACATCCTGTCTTAGGCAGTTGTTCTATAATGTTTCTTCAAGCTTTCTCCTAAATCCTAATGGTTGTAAGTGACTGGGGCCTGAGAGACCTGAGCATTACTGACTGTAGCTGTGTAATAGTCCCTTATACCCAAACACATTCTCACATCTTCACATAACTTTGAAGAGCTAATACTCTGTTTATAGGATCATGATCCTGCCTTCCTCATTGTGGGGAGCCATGAACCCTGCAATGCGTCTGGCCACATTTTTAGAAGGTATTTCTGCTACATAAATCTATAGCTTTGTGTTTCCTTTTGGGAAAAGGTATCTCTTGCTGAAGGACAGAGTGAACCTCCTTCCTCTTGCTGGCAGGTACTAATGTGTGTTATATAGAAACCGAGAGACTATTTGATCAATCAAAACTTAAAAGAGTCCATCTAATCTGTGTCCAGTTCTCTGTCACCATGTACGGGTGGACAGTAGGAAGATGAGTGAGGCAGTGTAGGCTTTCATTGTAGATCTTGATATGTTGTTGAAATATTAATGTTAAAAATAATAAAGAAAAGCACTGGGATTTTCCCAGATAATGGTTTTTTTTACTGCAGACTCCATTACCAGTATAGGTGTTTGATGGTTTTGGGAGGTCTTGGATCAACTCCAGCATATATTGTCGTAAAGAGCCTTTTGAGTTGTACTTTACAGTTATATTCCTGAGCAAAGCAACAGCTTGAGCTCTTGATTTTATTTGATACACATTTGTAAATGATTATCTGAATGACCTGCTTTCAGCCTGATGAAGATATTACAAAGCATCTTCTAGAGCTTTCAGTACTTTCCTAAATGCATTAAAGGGTACATATTTCTTTGAGGAGCATTAACACCATTAGCAGCAGCTTCTGCTTTTCCACTTTCCAAGAATTTAGTGATCTTCAAATGCATAGAGTTTCAAAAATGTCAAAACATTGAGCAAAGGGAAAAGGACATTATGTCTATTCAGTTGTAGACTTGGGATATCAGAGGAGATGTGAGTTTGTCCCTTGGACTGAACGAGAAGGTTGATTGGATTAGTAAACTGAACACCATTCGTGTGGATCATTTGTATACTGTATGCTTTTACAGAACATTACCCCTTTAATAGCCACACAGAGATTATTAGTACGTAAGGCAGTAACATGCACAGTATCCTTATTTGTTGGTGGTTCTGTTTCACTATGCTTTGTCTTACAAACGAACCAAATCTGCTAAAGCACAACTCAGCAAGCCTTGCAATTTTTTCAATTAAGTTTTTGTGTGTATGCAGATTCTAATCCAGTAGTGCAAGGATTGCTTCTTGCTGCCGCTGCACACTGTATCTAGCAAAAGAAGGCCTTTCTACTAGTAGAAATCTCAAGGTGCTGCAAGAGCCGTTAAAAAACCCCTCACACAAATGTTATGCAATCCAAGTCCATTTGCTGTGCTGGTGGATATATGTCTCCTGCTGTGCATTTACTAGCAAAATCAGTCACCGTGCTAGGGAGCAACAACAAAACATCACTTTATAAATAAGAATATGAGCTGTAGAATATTAAAACATCTAAAAGCAAATATCCTACCAACTGAATTACAAAGAATTCTCATTTAGAAAAAAAATAAAATCAAATATAAAAACTAGAGTGACATCTCATGCAAGAAGTGAGGCATTTCTAGAACATATTCTGCTCTAGAAAATGAGCAGAAATGGTCAATGTGAAATTATAACAAGCTCTTGACCTTCCCTGGCCCTTTATGCGTTTTCATGAAATGATGTAATTCATTATTTCCACTGATGTGTGCAGAGCGATGGACCAACTTACTTTGTATTCATTTATTCAGTCCTGAGTAATCTGTGTTTAATAAGAGTGCTAGAGTGTGTCAGAGTGAACAATTAAACCTGATTGTCATAGAAGACAGCTTGCCATTATTGCCAACAATAGTTGTATGCACTTTAGTTTATTTTAACAACAAAAAAAACCATATTGCAAGTTCAGTATATATTCAATCTGTAAACTTTTTTATTTAGAATGTAAATATCTCACACACTTAGGACCATGGTACTTTGTAATGAGCACTCGATTGATGATGCAGGCTGTACTTTTTTGTCAAGTCTGTTCTGCAAGGATAAGCACACTGGAAAGACTTAACCAAGTACTAGGAGAGGATTGGAATAGAGAGATCAGCTATGCCATCAGCAAGGTGCAAAGCTTGGGAAGAATCTATGCTACAGAAATTGTAGAATAGAGTGTTTTTGCTGACTTCTCAAAATGAAAAAGGTGGCAGCCTGCATCAGGGATAACACCTTGTTAAATCCCTCTACCCGGCAGCTAAAGGGAAAAACATCCAGGAGCCTTTATAATGAGCGGAAATCCCAGGGAGTGAAGAAGCCATGGAAGAGATGGTCTAGTGAGAATTATGAAAGAGTATGCAAGATTTTTGGTTCCTTCTAGATAAAATCATAACTGTTGCGCTGTGGCCCACACTGTTCTAGAGGACTAAAATCTCCTAGAATAGCTCTTCAGTTCAGCTGGTGGGAACCTGTGCCTTTAGGTTAGAAATACGTGAGCTTTATGCCCACCAAAACCTTACGATTTCAGCAGTGTAATTACAGCCTTGGACTGTAGCGTTTGAAAATATGCATGAATGTTATACAGCTCCTGTGACAATTTGTCTTTTCTCATGAGGGGAGTGCAGAATCTCTGTGAATTCCCTGAGCAGGAGGGGTCATCAATTGAATTTAGGCCAAGAAATGAGCCTGGTAAAGGGCCTGGGTGGTCCAGATGTCAGAACCAACTGGATGTGCACGCAGGTGGCTTTAGGTGTATGTTGTGTTGCTGTGTGATGTGATTCATCCTCTGTGCCATCATCACTGTGATAGCTGTAGCAAAGCTATATGTGCCAGTCTGTGCACTCACAACAGCTATAGGAGGCTTGGCTGCTTTGGTTGAGGTTTGGGGGTTAACAGCATCTGTCAGTCCTGAGCCAGGGGAATGTTATTGTAGCCGGATGCATGCACTGTCCTCATGCCTTCTCGACGTGGACAAACACAGTGCTCAACAAGTGCCAAGGCAATGAAGAAGATTCTTCAAGACCTTACATTGCATTGCACCACTGGATGGGGGAATTCCAGTAAGAGAGGAACTGGAGTTTGGGGGTGGTCTTCCACATTCTTTGAACTCTCTAGAAAAGGGGGCAGTGGCTTTTGGAAAATCTTGAGTGTCACATCTTTCTTTTTTCTTGGCACAATCTGCCAAAGGGGTTCACAATGGGAAACACCCTGTCACGAATGAAGGCAAATGTGTGGAGGCAGACCAGATCAGCTAAACGTCAGCCTTTAGATGGAATCTTGGGCAATCACCAACCATTCAGTGTTGTTTCCATGCCCTGTAGATTATCAAGAATGTATCTACAATGTGGGTAGACCAGCTTTGGCAGGGAAGTGTGACTAGATTATCTCTGAAGTTCCCTTCCAACCCTACCAATTCTATGATTCGATGCTACATAACAAAGAAGGTTGAGGGAGGTGGTGGGGGGGCTAAAGAATGAGGACAAAACTATTGAATGTTAAAGGCACCAAATGCAGAGCTGGTTGCTAACAGTTTTCTGCCTTGGGGTGTTCAGAAGGAAGAAGATATTTTGTGTCAAGAAGCACCTGGCTGGAGGAAGTCCCGAGAGATCCTTGAAATCCTGTCATCAGCTGTGCCTAGATTTGATCCGCTGTGCAATGAAGTCAAATGAAGTAGAAGCAGGAGTGGTATCTGGTGTTTATGTGCTTAGGCATGTAGCCAGCTTTGATTTTTTTAAGACTGTAGAATGAAAATTCATTTTGTAATAATGAAGATTTTATCTAAAATAACAAGGAACAGCAACTCAATGTTTCAACTCAGAGGAATGACACAGATAAAGCTATCCTGCAAGTAACAAAACAGATAAACAGGAGTGAGTCAAACCTGTCTGTTAATGCTAGGAGGTACAAAGTTAGGAGAAAGGATGTAAAAAAATGCAAAGTGCTTGTCAGCACAGTACATAATATCTCATGCATAGAAAACCTTCACTCTCACTCTGTTCCATTGGCTCCAAGAAAGCTACAAAAATTGGACCCGGAGAAGTTACAAGGTACATCTTATATGGTTGTGCAAACTGGGTCAAGTATTGCAGTCGTCTGAAGGCAATATGCTAGAGAAGGTAATGGCCCTTCAAAAATGACTCCAGCTGCTTTTCTGGTTATTTATTTAATTGTTGATTCTTACAGTGTCTTTCACATATATCAGAATTCTTCAGGACCCTGTATTTTCACTCAGTGGAAAATACTGCTTGTTAAATGAAGTTAATGTACCAATTAGTACAGATTACATTTTACAACTGAACAGTCAAACTGCAAATGCTTCTTTCCTAAGCTAAAGATGGTTTCTCCCTTCACAACAAAATGCACACTTGAATCCCTGTCAGCCCATCGACCATGGTGATGGCAGGAGTTGTAATCAGATTGCTGTCAAGGTAAACAGCAACTCATTTTCTCTTAGATTGTCCAGCAAAGACAAATTTACAATCAGTAGGTTACATATTGCCAGCTAAAAACACAAGAGCTATTAAGGATAAGATGCTCATTGGAAGTGTCTAGCAGATTAGTGCAGTTCTTTAGAGCAGATGTTTTGTTAATTGTGATGCATTCAGAACTGCATGCTGTGTTTGAAATGACCCTTAAATGGCCACCTCACACCAGTGAGATGAGAAGACATAGTGTGCTGAGCTGTGAAATAAAGCAAGGAGTGAGGATGATGATGGCTCAAGACCTATTCGCCTATATTCCTTACCAGTCTTGTCAGAACAAGCTGTTTTCTTATGCTTCAATCTTTTATACTAGTTTTAACCTTTCATTATGGTTTATTATTTAACATTTTACTGAGTTAAGCTACTTTTAAGGAAGATTGAAAAATAAGTTTTAAGCAAATTATATGAGCCCAAAAGGTAAAAGTTACGTATTTTGGGGATGAGAAGCTCTTTGTTGAATTCTTTGATTTTTCAAAAGGTAAATAATGCTACATTTGAAGCATATATTTCCCTAAACAAACCCATCACATGTAGGAATGCTCAGACACTGTGTAAAAGGGTCTTAAGGCTGTCTCAATATGTGGATCACAAGAATTCAGAAAAATAGTGTAGCACAAAGGATGCTGAGATAGTTACTAGTAGGGTCCCTGGTTGATAGTACACATTGCCTGCAACAATGAGAGTTAGTTTCACAGAAAAATTAAACCAGAAAGGTCTGGTGTTGCACTCAGCTTCCATTGCAGCACATGGCTCCTGAGGCAGGTGCCACTGGCTGATTTGTTGGCCCACCAGCTGCCCTAGGATGCCCAAAATCTCAGGCCTGGAGAGGACAGGGGCACAGCTGCTGTGTCCCAGCCCTGCAGCCAGCAATAGGAGACCAGCTCCAGGCAGCACTGGGAAAGGCAGGCTGCAAGAGTTGCAGGGCAAGACTCAGCAATGCAAAGGCTGAGGAACAATAAGACACCAAAAATCGCAGGATAATTGCAGTTTAACACAGGAGTTAAAACTGATTTCAGCAAACAGACTGTATGAGAAGACTGAGTTCACAAAGGAAGAAAGCTCTTTCCCTTTGATATTTTTCTTTCTGAATTGTGTCTTCAGAAAAAATGTTCCTTTTAAAAATAGATAAAATGGAGACTAAAAAAAAAATTAAATGCCTGGAATAGAATATTTCTTCAGTCTCACTGTTTTTTCCCATTTGTTTACTTTGTTGTCTGACAAAGAAAGAAATCCATTTTTCATGCAACTCTAGCACAATATTAATCATCATGAGTACAAACAGCAGAGTCTAAGCCCATGTCTATTCAAACTGTGTTATGCTGCTTCATGCTTCTGCATACTGAGTAGCACCTACTCCAGAAGTAACAAAAATGCAGCTGTGTGTGATTGAAAGTGTGAATAAGGCTGGCATTTTCAGGTCAGTTAGGTGCTCTTGGGATCTCTGATATTAACATTGTTATTTTGGCCTAAAGAGATAATAACAGCAGTACCCTTTTAAATACATAAACCTTACTCTTTTTTTAGCTTTTTTTTTTTTTCTCACACAGGTTTTTGAACGTGACTTCATGTGGCTGAGAGCTCACTGCAAGATAAAGGGAGAGATAGGCATTATAACAAGACAACACATGTAGAATATGCAAACGAACTCTGATGTGTAGTCATGGGAAGGTCTTACAGTTCGGAGGGTTCCTGGAAGTGTGCAAAGCAAGGAAAAAGATATATTGCCTCTTCCCTGCTAGACTTCATTCTGAATATCAGGAAGGCTTTTCGCCACAGTGCTAAATGTGAGCATCTTCGGGGGAGAAAAAAACCAAAACCCAGTAGGATTTAACTATTGATCTGCAAAACCTATTTTTCTACAAACACAGAGCACTCTATATTTAAGCACTAAATTATAAGCTAACAAAATGAAAGTATTCAAGTTTCCATCTGTCATGTGTTCAAATGATCAAATTTAATAACTGTCTACTAGTTATTGGTAGTTTTGTTGCTTTTTCCCAGAAGTCCCAAGGGTCAGTAAAGAAAATTCAGTAGGCAAAGAAATGATCCAATTTACCACTGTTTTGCAGGCCATGTCAAAATACGGGATACATTACTGAAAGCAGGATCTAAAATCCAGACTATAAAGACCAAAATGTTTGGCCCTGGATTGCTTCTCACCTGCATGAAATTCCCTTCTAAGGCATTCCTACAGCAGTGCAAGGTGAGAGGAAGCTGTTTCATATAGGTATATGCTCATGTCCTCTGGCATTCATACCATTTGAAATACAGATTAACAAGAAGGGCTTCTTAATTCATGTTGTATCCAGTACTTTGGTAGATGCTTGTGGTCATGGCTAATGGTAGATAAATGAATGAATAAATGGATGTTTGTCAGAAAAATGGATGAGTCATACGTCCATCAAAAAAGTAAGAGTTATGGCCACATTGAAAGATGACACCTTTTCTGTGGTAACTGCCAGTGTTTGCACTTCTTATGAGCAGCTAATCCAGAGAAAATTGTTCCACAATGAAAGAAGCTTAAGGTAAGTCCTGCCTAGATCATATATCTGAATAAAACATGCTTGCAAAGCATCAAAGAAATTCTGCAGCTTTCTGAGTGGATACAGCTTTTTTGTTGGCTTTAATTTGGCTTAGGTAAGTAGCAAATTCATTACAAACTTGCTCCAGAAAAACTCTTCAAAGGAAAGGAAATATTTGGTGTTGTAACAAGCTCCATCTGAAATCAAGCAGACCCAGAGTCAAGGGAAAGGCATGGAATATGTATCATTGTTGAGAGCCCACCTTTAAATCTGTAGTAATAATAAGCAGATATTTTGCCATATTAAAAAAATTAAAAGAGGAATTGACTCAGGACAAAGAACAGTTATTTCAGAAGCTGGAACAAAGCAATACTGAAGTACATTGGAATAACAAACTTCTCTAATATCTTAGACCTGAGCAGTAGCAATAATGCCTTTATTACAGAAGGGTAGTGTAAAGGTGTTAATTAGTTACTGTTATGTCTCGGAGCTGCATTAGTTAGGAATTTGCCCACAAGTAGCTAGTATGTGAAGAACGATACTTAGACTAGATTAATGCTAAGAGCAGTTGTTTCAGAAAGCTTTCTGCTACCTAAATGTGAAACATTTCTGCTTATATTATTTCTTTCTCTTCTAATAATTCTGAGGGTTTGGGGCTCTGCCTTGTGCCGTGGGATATGCATAAGGTTCACCAGCTGATAAGCAGTCTCAAGAGCCATTGTGCCTAAGGCTGTGGTTCGATAATACAGTAAATTCATTTTTCCATCTCTTAACATAGCTTCAAAAACGTTACAGCTATGTGAACTGATTATCAGCCATACTGCTATTTCAAGTTTGTTTAAAAATGCTCAGATAGGTGAACTTGTTGCATCAGACTTCACGCTGAATCAGATTCTGCCTGCCTGCAGCATTCTAATTTTAATTGCTAGAGCAGGAGCACAATCCCAAACACGGGTATTCTGGCTAAAAATTCAGTTTTCACATTACAGCAAACTGAAAGTACCAATAAACTGCTGCTAAAAGAATAGTTCTGTTACTCCATCTCCTGTCAGCAGTTCATTCCCATTGCCAGGTATGACATCAGTGTAAGAACACTAATTACAGCACAAAGAAGGAGGGAAAGGGGTTGGAATGCACCGGGCTAGGGGACAGAGCTGTAAAGCATTTTCAGACTACAGCCTCCAGTAGTATCAGTGAAACTGTAATGGAGAACCACACCTTAAATTCAGCAGAAGAGCAATAACACACATATGACTCAAATTTAAAATGCAACATTGGGGGATCTGGGACGTTCGGTATCGATGACTGCAGAACAACAGCAAAGGCACCTCAGTCAGAATTCTTTCAGTATTCTGACTGAAATTTCATTACAAATAAAAGAATTCAATAATTCTTTCTTTGCACCCAACTTGCTGCTAGCAGGGAGGATTTATCAGTGCCTTGTATAGCAAGTAATTATGACCGTGGCTCTGCACTTTCTTCATTTCACTGGTGATGGTGACTACTGCTGTCCTTCTGGACAAACTTCTGATGGAGAAAGAGTAAGTTAGCACCACTGTGTAAATCATAATCTCTTTCAAGCACCCACCAAAGTTGTTTCAGAAAGACTTTATTAAAAGCTCCCCAGTCTAAGTATTGAAGAATAGTAATAAAGCAGCCCAGAAGCTGAGGGATTTTTTTGTTTCTCAATTGCAATAACTCCTCTTTAGCACCAAATTGCTCATGCCTTTTCAATTCCTCTTCTTGAAAGAATTTACTAGTTTCTGAAGTCATGGCATTTATTTACAAATATCATCCTGATCTCTTGAATGCAGCTGTCAAGAGACAAGAGTAAATAAATAGATCAGACTTCCTCCAGTTTCCCTTCACCCCTTTTTTTCCACTCCCATCTTTCTTGATGTTTATAAAATGTTATAAAACTTTTTGCTAGGAGAAATATAAAATACATTTACAATATATTTGTTTTGTTGATTACAAAAATATTGTTGTGGCAGCAATAAAGCATTAGGCCTGTAAATCTCCATATGCTTGGCATTCATTAAATACAGTGGAGTGGCAGTTACCATTCTGCAGAATACAGTATTTTCAAGGGAAGGTGCAACACATAATGTTTCCAAGCCTGTTCCTTATAGCAAGTCAGTCAGTTGTCACACTATATCTTAAGTGCAGATTGATGAGGATTATTGGGAATATCATATTTGTCAGAGAGGTCAAGGATCACACATTCTTTTCTTTTTCAACAGTGGCACTTCTTACATATATCAGTTACGGTCCCTACACCATTGGTAATTTTGGGCAGTAAGGAACCTCTGTGCTCCTTTACATGTATTGTAAAGATCCAAGCATCTCACGTAAGGTTAACCAGCTGCCAAGTAGTCTTTGTGTCTGTTACTGTTGATCTAACGTCAGCATTTTGCCTGTATTCTGCACACTAGACTTCATTCACAGCTGCTCACTAGCAGCAAAAGTCATTTTTTGCAACGAAAAGATTTCCAAGCAGCAGATTCCAGTGAACCATTGATTTGGTGTTTGATATTCATAGTGAGTGCATGGTTACTTCAAACATACCGTATTTGGCTCCTCATTAGACGGTGAACTATTCTAAATTACAAAAAAAGAGAAATAATTCAAGGTGAATTATGATAGACAAAGAAAGGAATAAAGAATGTTTCTACTTCTGTGCAGATAACATGCACAAATAATTAAATATTAGTATTAACAACGTCTCTCATATGGGAGTTGCCTCTGACTCCTCTCAAGGGTAAAAGAGTTTTAATTGTAGATCTAGAGTTTAGCTGTGTAAGATATTGAATCAAGGGTAGATTCAAGACACCAGAGTTTAGTTGCTTTCATTCCTCCAGAGGAGGTAGAGGTTGGTGGAGAAAGATGCTATGACAAACCTTGCTCTGAAAACCATGTCTGTAAGTTTGTGGTTGTATAAAGTGAACACAACTTTGGCTTTGCTTTACTTGGTCACTTGGTCAAAAGCAGGATCTAAAGGCTAAGCTGGAAGGCTGTGCAATGTGTGTGACTATTTTGAGCTCAGAGTTGAGGTAGTACTGATTACACTGTCTATGGGTTCATATAGCCTCTTTGCAGCCAAGGTAATGTATACTTGCAGCTGCCTGCAAAAGACAGTATCAAATGACCAACATAGTCAGGGAGTACTGGATCCCATTGGTATCCATGAGAATTCTGGAGAATTTTCTTCATCATGCAGTATTATTCAATGGACAATACGTTTAGGAAGAAACTGAGCTTCTATCAAGTGTCTGTGTAAGCAGAAGGTATGTAAAACCTCTAAAAACCAGCAAAGATCTTTGTCTATGAAACTACAGGAAGAAGCAAGAGTTGTTAATGTTGCAGTGACCTGGGCATGTTCTCTGTCTTAAGTTTCTTTTATTTTCTTGGTTCCACAGAGTTCTGTAGTATTTGTTTCTAATTTTTGTATTAATACATCAGTTTTATTTTTAATTTGGTTTCAGAGTGACTCTTAAAGCAAATACTAGCAATAAAAATTAATTAAAAGAACAAAAATGCATCAGTTAAGAAGAGGAACAGTGTATACTGAGGGACAATTTTAAAGTAATTACGCTTTTGAATCCTACAAGGTTTCCTTTTTCACCTCCTTCAAATGAATATTCTGCAAATTTTTCTCCTTAGTGAAATTTGAAAGTCACCAGATGCATGGTTATTTAAAGGAACATGCCTTCAATCTGGTCTGAGGAAGAGTGCACTGGGAGGCTATCATTCAAATAACTAGGACGAGCTAAATCCTGAGATTAGTAAAGTGGCATTGTTAATTGTCAAGATGAGCCTGAATAGACAGAGCCACTTAATTGTTGTGTTTGTGCTCCACTGAATCATTGTCTCTTTGTGTTGTTTTTAATTTGCTTTCTACTGTAACTCATGAAACTTACATTACTGCTATTAAGGTGAATTTTTTGAAGCTGCGTCTGCTCACTGGTTTGCTGATTCCCTCTCTTGAAATTAGATTGATGTAGTGTTATATATTCATTCTAATCTAATGACTTTTCTAGAGCCCCAGAGTAAAGAAAATGGGTTTCATTAATTTCCCTAATAGCATCACTGAAAGACATGTAATGTGCTAAGTTAAAACTTCTTTTGTTTTTAATCTCTTAATGATCTCTTTTCCCTTTGTTCAGAAGATCCTTAGCTTTACAAAAATAGAGAGGAATGAAAATGTCTCTTGGTGGATTTGTCAGGGAAGCGAGACTTCAACCATTTTGGTGGAAATGTTTCATGGCATCTTTATGTTCTCTACTGATGTTTATTCCTCTATTCAGTCCATTTATTGCTCCATAAATTGCAATGTGTATGGTTTCTTTTATTTTTTTCCCATCCTAAGGAAAATGAAGACCGAGTTGCTCAGCCGCATCCTATTTGGCATCCTGAATTTGTGATTTGTCTCTAGATAAAAGTCTGGAAGTACCATTACAATAACAGGAATTATTTTCTACCAAGATGATCAGGGGACTGGAGCATCTTTCTTATGAGGAGAGGCTGCAGGATTTGGGGCTGTTTAGTCTAGAGGAGACTGAGGGAAGAGTCTCATTAATATTTACAGATATTTAAATGGTAGATATGAGGAGGTTGGGGCATCCCTTTTTTTCTGTTGGATTTAGTGACAGGCCAAATGGTGACAGAAAGAAGATGGAGCAGAAAAAAGTTCCATTTAAACATAAGGAAAAACTGTTTCACTGTTCAGGTCAGAGAACCCTGGCACAGGCTGCCCAGGGAGGGTGTGGAGTCTCCTTCTCTGGAGGTTTTCAAAACTCTCCTGGACGTGTTCCCGTGAGACCTGATCTAGGTGACCCTGCTTCTGCAGGGGGGTTGGACTAGACAATCTCTAAAGGTCCCTTCCAACCCCTACCATTCTATGGACCTATGATTCATTGTAGTGAAAGCAGGATCTTCACATGCTCTCTTTCTCCTGACCTAACTTTACAGTTGATGAACACAATTATTTGACACACAAAGTTTTTACTGAATGTTCTGTTTGCTGGAAGGGAGTTCTCTTTATTACAGTTATGCTTTGACTTGGACAGCAAGGAAAGGGATAAATGCTTTCAGAATAGGCTATCTGAAGCCAAGGTGTGAGCCAACACTAGAAATGAGGTGTTTTCATGGCTTAGTTGCAGAATGAGGAATGAACAATCTTAGTTTTGAGGTCACCCTAATCTTAATTCATCAGAGGTTCATTCAGTTGAAAAGTGGGGTTAACAATTATGGGATTCATCAGTGTTAGGGCCAATAGTCTATGTTTGTTTCAGGTGCTTTTTTTGTACAAACTTAGACTTAAGTTTTGGAAAATGAATGAAAACTAGGTGATAAATCACTCTCCAGTGTTGTAAATGTTGTAAATATTTAATGTACTTATTTGCATCACTTTTGGGATTTTCATTCCAAAGAAAGAGGATCCGTCCATCATTTCTTGCAATGTAATTGTAAAGTTTTCTTGAGTCTCACTTTACATATACCTCAGGTTTTAGCTACATCATGCTGCAGAATGAGATAAAGTGATTGCCAAACTGCCTCAAATCAACATATTTGGAACTACTAAATGACTATATTTACTCAAATACTAGGCCATACCCTGATATGGCTTTTTGCTGACACAGTTTGAGTGTGAATTAATATTTATTTGCTCAGAAGCATTAGGATGCCAAGCCAGCATACAAGGCAAATGCCAGGTGTTGAAGATGTTGCCAGCACTGCAGAGACTGTCTGCAGCATTGTGGAAAAAGGACCTTTGTTTCCTTTGTGCTATAATCCCAAAGAAAACAAACGCAAAAATTTCCCATGCCTCTTCTTTTCCATGTAGACTTAAGACAGTAAATCTAGGTTAGTCAGGAGATGCAATGGACATTTCGTGTAGACAGTTCAAGTCCCAGTTCTTCATTAACAACTCCGTGTCTGGCCATCAACAGACTATGCTGAAGTTAAGAATGGAGTCCAAGCTATGTCATTAAGCACTATTGTTGTGAGACGATTACTAACCTAATAAATACAGTCCCCTAACCTGTAGAAAGGTATTAGAGAATGAATAGTAAGCCATCTGTGCTGGTACATAACACATCAGATTTTCTGAAGGGGAATGGTTATTCACCTCTTAAGAGATATCCCTGACTCTTGATTTTGGCTCTCTCATTGTTTCCAAAATTATCTGAAAAGTTTCTGTCTCCTCAGTTGAGCATACTTCAATGTATTTATCCAATTTAATTTCCTAGCAAAGGATTTTCTGATGATGTTCTACTAATTTGCAAGTTCCAGATATTAGCACAACTTTTATGATGCCATTAAGCCAGTTCTTTTCAGTGGAAATTCACTGTTTGGGAGAGTTATAAGCACCAATTGACCTACTTTTCCTATTATTTACTAGTTAAATTATGTACTACAGAAGCTTCCTTGACGTGCTCTGCGGTCAACTCATGCATGTTCCAAATTTGACAGAAGAGTCAGCTCATTAGTGCACTGTCTGCCTGTGTAGGAAGAATATCATCCTACTTTAGCATGATGTGTCTGACATTTCCTTTCAAATGGTATAATACAGCAAGAAAAACTAATCTTAAACTTACTCTGCTCACCAACTATAATGGAAAACTGTAATTATACCATCCTGGATCTATATCTATTGTGCATTTTGTTAGAAGTTCCACAAGTCTACATTACATACTAATGAATATTTCAGTTATGACCTAAAGGAAATGAAGTTTGGGAAGGTTTCTTGACAGAACAACAAGCAGAAACTCAATTCTGAGTAGTTTCATTTATAAATTATCATGGAAACTTGATAGAGGCAGATAACTCTCACTGTATGAGGTCATGCATTTCTTCTGCTTACCTGATTATGTCATACTATGATCTGTAATGATCCAGGCAATGTTCCTCTTTATTAAATGCTATGAAGTTCACCATGTATTTATTTGTAACAGCTTTGACTGATTTCCTTTCTGCCTTATAATTTTACACATTCAAAACTTTGTAGTTATTAATTCCTGTATCTGTAGGAATAAATGTCATAACATCCTCTTTTAGAAGGTCCCGAAAGTAAGAGACAGCCACAAGAACAAAGATGTATTCAATGGGACCTGAAGAAACTGGTCTTGAAGAAACAAATTTGGACTAGGAACAAAATGTCACTGCTTATCAATAGTGCAACATGTCTAAAACCTGCACAAATCTCATTCAGTTCCTCCACTGTTTTGCTATGGAAAGTATTTCCCACTGGTCTACAGAAGCAGTAAATGATGTTCCATCATATCCTAAAGTACTGAGTCCATACTGGCCATATTATCAAGATACAGCAAGAAAAGGAACTTCTTCAAGAGGAGAATTAACTGCCTTATGAAGGTGAGAAGTGTAATGTATTTTTAGCTATTTTAATTTTACATTTGTCAAAATTACAACTATGCCCAGTATTTTTCATGAGAAATTAAAATAAGTACTGTCTTGTATATGTCTTGGGTTTATATATCTGTCTTTATTCGTGTGTCTGTAAAACTTTTGCTCTATTGTACTGTCAAAGAGATGCATATTTTTTACTGCTCTTCATTACTCTGTGCCTTTATAGATCATATCTTCAGCATCTTGCCATTGTCTTAGTTGTAAGGACACTTAGAAGTGGCATAATACCAAAAGTTCTTCTACCACAGTCCGCTCCTTCTTAAAAAAAAATATTTTAAAAGGTATCAAAAGTAAAAACACAACACATAAATATATATCTATCTATTTAAACTCAGAACACACTTGAAAGTGTGTAATAGTATTTGCTTACAATTCTGTATTACCTCAGTCACCCTCCTCAGCTCTGAGGGAGTAAATTCTAAAGTTTTAAGCTTTTATGTGCTTTAGCTTTATTTACCACATATATAAGTTAATGTACATAGATCGCATTAAGATATACCATTCAGTCATTGTTTTGCATGTGAATTTGGAGAGTTCTCAGGGGATAAGGTATTTGTGCTTGGACATCTAGTTTGTGTCAGAATTTCACAACAAAATGGAAGAACCCTGTTCATTCTGTAAAACAAGATTCTGGATTTACCTCCATTAGAACTAGAAAAATGATGATTACTAAGATGAACAGGGTGTCATTGTCTTCATCCATGCCAGTTTTTTACCAGAATATTTGAAGGTTTTCTGAAAGCATAACATAAAAGGTAAAGATGTAGCCAGGGCTGTACTTCTGTCCTCCTTTTGATCTTTGCCTGCATCTTTTTTCTTTGCTTATCTGAGGGTGGAATCTTGTGAGGGGGACTTTAGCATCAGAGGAGAGAAGTTTTTCATTGTATGTTTCTGACTTTCAGGTTTTTCTTCTATTTTTAAGAATA
Source organism: Colius striatus (assembly GCF_028858725.1). Classification (NCBI taxonomy): domain Eukaryota; kingdom Metazoa; phylum Chordata; class Aves; order Coliiformes; family Coliidae; genus Colius; species Colius striatus. The sequence continues at coordinate 14,786,867 of NC_084769.1, read as the reverse complement.
AAACCGGCTGTCAGGAATAGCTGCCATAAACCAAAAGCATTTTAAGAACTGGAATAAAGCATTAGAAGGGATTGTTTAAAACTGCAAGAAGCTATCAGTCATATTCAGTTTCACAAGAATGTATTCTTTATTAGAAGGTAAGTTTGGTAAGTTTCCTCTTAAGCTGGAAGGTAAAAAACAAAGCAGTTCTCAGTTGCTTGGTTCTCTCAGTTATCTGTGAAAACCAAGGAGTATGCAAGAGTTTTTCACTATATTGGACCACAGTTGGACTGGTTTCAGTGGAAGCCATTGTTATCAAAGGATAAGTGTTTTATTTAGAGGTTTCATTTTTTGCTGTCAGCCAAGGGCAGAATATTTACAATCAGTCATAGCTGTACTTACACTCGTGCACCCGTCTCTGCCAAAACAGAGCAAGGAAAAATTGCCATGGACATCAGCTCACTGCTAATCTTTGTCACTGATCACATTGGCTGATAGTGCTACAAAAATACTGATATGGGCTGCAGGTTTAATATCTCAAGAAAGGATTCCCTGCAGTGATGTGTCAACTTTATCAACCCTAATTTAGATAGTAGCTGAACCATCTGTACTTGATTTGTGTAGACACAGAAGAATAAAAATCAGTTAGCAGGCAGTTTACTCGCATCCCATTTCTCAACTGCATTGGCTGAATCAAGTGACTGCAACCTTATAAGCAAGAGGAGACTTAATTTCTTTTATGAACCCAGATTCATATGCACTCCATTTTAATCTCAGCCCTACAGTACTTAGACTCACAAGGAGATTATTGAAATGAATAAAATTCATTGGATTATACAAGGAGATAGAAAAGTTAAATGACCAGAAATACATCTTATATGAGACTTTCATTTTTCAATAAACCTTTAGAAAACAAGTCTGTCTGTTAGAGGAAGGAATATATTACTGCAGTGCAGGAGGTTTCAATAACTTCAGGCATTCACAAAGGATTATTGAGACATTTATGACTGAGAGAAAATGTTCCCTGTCAAAATAAACTGAGATATTTTTTCCAAGATGTTAGTCCAAGCAACTGCTTGAGGGGTCAGAAAACTTTTGGGGAAATGCTGTGACTTTGCAGAGTCTCAGTGGCTCCCAGTGAAGTGCTGTTATGTGAAATTTTTGGAGTAGGACCTGATACAAATAATTTTTTACATCACCCTTGCTTCCTGTGCTGCTTTTCTGTTCCTCTTCTTCATAAATCCCATCATATCTTTGGCCTTTGACAGACATTTACAGACCTACTTTGTTAAAAAAACAGGACTCAAAGTTCACCTCTTAATCCTACATGAATCAATTTTTAAGCATTAGCTGGTTTCAGCTCAGAGTGGGGTATATGCATTTCAGTACTTGTGCTCTGGATTTTCTGTTAGTTTTTTTTCATTATCCTGTGACTGTCTAATGAAAAATAATTGTCATTCCGCAGAGCAGAGCCAAAAGCCAGCACACTCTCTCACAGTTATAAATGTTTCTAAGATAGGCACTGAGAGCATGAACTAGAAGTTTTTCCTTTATTTTTTCCCTTTAGACCTTTGAGTTTTTTAGCTGAATTGTACTATGAATCCAATCTAGATGACAGCATCCCAAGAACAGCTTTGATTCAAAGTCCTAAATTGCTGTAGGAGGGACAGAAGTTGAGCCAACTCCCCTTGGTTAGCTCCTGACAGCCGATCTCAAAGTACCTGGGTTTTCAGGAACTCAAGGAAGGTCTATGAGTCAAATTACTGGGACCAACATGAGCTGAGCACAGAAATAACCATCTGGGCTCAAATATCATAGCTAATAAAAGAAACCTGAGATAAGAATAGAAATATAACCCAGACAAGTGCCTTAACTGAAAGCCCATCTGTATTTCTTCCCTTTTGAAATGGTTTTAAGTTAAAGAGGATGTCCAGCAGACTTTGTTTACCCTTTCTCCAAACTTTGTGTATGAGTTCAGGACTGTTCACCTCTGCATCCTGCATCAAAGTTTAGATATTTCAGCAGACGTATGTGCAAAATCAAGATCTTCTGCTATATTCACAAGTTGCAGTCTCTCAAAGCAGTTTCTATTTCTTCCTGAGATTTATTTTCTTGTTCTTTATGGGAGAACAGTTGCATCAGTTTAACGTGATGTACTTCAACCAGTTTATCTCTTGTTTTAATTGAGATTATCTTAGTTTACAAAGGACTACAGGCTAAATCATTTTAAGGGAGAATTAAAACTGTTCAAATGTGCTTAATGAGAGAGTTTGCACCACTTTAATGTGATTGATCTAAGTTTGAGTCACTTATACAACACTTGTGTATACAGTTCTTGAGCTCTGCGAGGACATGACATTAGAAAGGTGAATGGCATTCACTCTGATTATTTGAGGACTCGATCAATATGCAGGATATGCTTAAAGATCTTGGGGCTTTTTGCCAAGAGTGCTCAGAGAACGTCATGTGTTTTGCTAGAGTAGAAGGAGAAAAGTGGGAAAGTCTTAAAATGTAGCATTTGAAAAGCAGCCAGTCTATGTGTTTAGCTACATTAACAAAGCTTAAATGACCCCAACCCAGTCTGTTGAATGACGGTGCAAAGCCTCTCAATGGATTTTAGGAGCACAAGGTGTGCTGTTAAGACAATATATACATTCCACTGTGAAATAGATACTGCAAATTAAAAATCTATTTTTACTATTTTTACTAGAGACAATTTTGGTAGAAATTAATGGGAGTTTTGTCACTGACTTCAAAGGAAGCAGCGTCAGAAATCCAGTCTCTTGCTATGTTGACTCTACTTTCATTAGTGGCAGAGGGTAAAGGAGAGGGGCAGAGGGTTTGACTTTTTATTACCAACTTTGCATTTCCCTAATAGTCTCTCTTTACTTCTTAAAATTTCATTTACTTGTGAAACGTATCTCAAAATGAGAAGCACATATAGGGTGTATGACTTAGATAGTTACCTTTCTATGTAGAGACTGAATTAACTTGCCATCTCATATAAATTTTTCTTTCCCTGCTTCTTTTTCAAGAGCTATTTATAATCAGTGACAGCTAGAAGAGAAATGTAGACTAGAACATCAAATGCCCAGTCTGTTTACTTAAACATCTTATGTTCACTTGTTACACAAAACTGATGGACAGAGTGTCTCTGTCTTTACTTAACTAGAGTGTGAGACGGTGACACAAAAGGAAGCTTTGAAAAAATAGAATATTTTTTTTTTATAAGTGTGACCTTGAAACAAGACTAAACAGAAAGGAAAAAAAAAGCACAACAAAAAACAAACAGAAGAAAGAGATTAATATTCTGTCTGGATTAGGAGCAGCAGTTCAAAATTAATTTAGCTTCTTGTTCCCAATGAACTGTAGTGAGAACATAGGCAGTGTGAGAACAGCTGAGTCTGTAGACTTCAGATCCACTTCGGGTCACTACTGTGGTTTTGGCTCTCATACCATAGCCAAGAAAATGTCTATAAGCATATGTAATAGGCTTGCAGAATGACACCTGACAATTCATTCTTACATGGTACTGTTTTAGAGAACATGTGTTTTCCTGGCTTAATCGTTTGACTTTGTCTCCGTTTATTATACGTAATAAAAGATTGTAACAGTGAACCAAATCCAAATATGTGCTTCCTCTGTCACTTTTGTTTTAAAGCACTTGCCTATTCCATTCTTGAACAGTCAACACCCCTTGGCCAAATTCATGCTCAACAGCTTGTCCTTTTGATATCTCAGTGAGTAAGATCTATCCCACAGAGGAGGCACCGGAGTCGTATCATCTTAAAAGACCTGGTCAAAAAGTCACAGTTGCAAAGTAGAAAGGGCAAGGTTATCAGAAAAAAAAATGAGATCCTGTGTTTTTACTCACTGTAGTTTTCACAGAAGAGATTCAGCTTGTAAACAAAGGATGCAGCTTATTTAAACAAAAAAGAAGGAAAAAAAAGTAGATGTATTTTTATTGTTACTTCATTTTCCTGCTCATCAGATTGTTTTCCCTTTCTCTTCTCCCTTGTGGATTTCAAAATCCTAAATGCTGGAACTCTCTGGAGCACAGACAGTGTGATATCACCCTTATACCTGGCATAATCTAGCAAGAAAAAAAGTTAAACAGTTCATAGGAATTCTCATCTTGGTGGTTTTAATGAGGGAATGAGACATAAGTAGTCACAGAGCAATAGTTTTAGGAAAGAAAAATGATATGCAAGTAGTTACCAAATCCAGAACTTTTCAACAGATTCAGAAATACTATGTAAAGTGTGACGCACTTGGGTGCTTGCTGGAATAACATCCCTTGTTCATGATGCGCTAGAAAGCACAGCCACCTGGTGTTGAAGCTCTTTATGGAAAAAAGGATCAATGCTTTTGATGAAAATTTCACCTTCTGGGACTGCAAACTGGTGTGTATGATTAAAAATAAGTCACCTAAGAGCTTCACGCAGACAGGAAAAGCTTGCAAGGGAATGTAACTGCCTTTGGCACAGACCTTAGTTGCTTTCACCTAAACACAGAGCTTTAATGACAACTGTTATACCTCATCACACACATGCCCTTTTTCACAGTGAAGGAACTTCTGTCATTCCCTTGGGCTAATGCAGACCCAAGGCATGATGCATTCATGAGGTCTAGTGACAGTCCATACAAAGGTGTCTGAAAGCTAGTAAAATCTGTGCAGAGCATTTATCTCAACAAAATATATTTCTACTGAAATATACTTTCAAAGCCAAAAAGTTTTGTAGAGAGAACACTTCTGATGAGCTTCTGAGGGGAGGAAACCTAAAATAATTTGGATTTTAAATGTGCCCACTTTCAACTGAAAATGGACATTTCAACCTGATACTCTTTGGGGAATACATTGAAGAGTGGACAGAGAGGAGCAAAGACCAATTTAGAAACATCAAAGTTGTCATGAAATGAATCCTTTTTCCTATAGCTCTTCCAGTCCTTCCTGTATTGTTGATTTCATCTTGCCCTTGTTTTTTCTGTGCCTATTTACATGGGCCTGAAGTTAACAATTCTGACCTCTAATATATTTGAGAAATCATGACTAGACTAGCTCCAACTCTGACAAGTTCTTCTTAATTCCCTTTTTCAACTTTCTGAGTAGTATCTGTAGACTAGCACTCAATTTCTATTAATTTACAATCTAGAAAAAAACCAACTTAGTTACTTCTTTAGAAACTTTTCCTAAGTGGGCTGCAGGACCATAGGAGTCTGCATATCACAAAGTAAAAACAAGTGATGTAGATTAATACCTTTAAGGGAGTTTGTCTTTTTTTCCCTCTAAAGCTATTTTGTGAATGGAGTCTTTTCAGGTTCTTTTCAAGCTGAAGAGTAAGAAAATAATCATATTAACAAGAGTAACACAGTGGCTGGAAAGCATGGCAATTGAAAAAAAAGCTCTGAAAATAAACTTTTTCACCTGCAGTGGTGGTTTAGCCATGGCTGGGTGCCAAATGCTCACCAAGTCATTCTATCACTCCCCCTACTAAACTGAACAGGGGAGAAAAAATATGAGAGGTTTGCAAGTCAAGATAAATACAGGGAGATCACTCAGAAATTAGCATCACGAACAAAGCAGACTCAATTTGGGAAGAAATTGCTTGATTTATTAATGAACAATCAGAACAGAGTGGGGAAAGGAGAAATAAAACTGAGTCTTAAAACACTTCCCCACACTCCTCCTCCTCCCAGGACTCTCCTTCCTTCCCCCCCAGCAGCACAGGGAATGGGAGTTGCAGTCAGTTCATTACAGAAGGACTTTGCCACTGCTTCTTCTCAGGAGGAGGCATCATCACACTTCCCACTGCTACACTGTGGGGTCCCCCCCAGAGGAGACAGTCCCTCATGAACTTCTCATGCATGGGTCCTTCCCATGGGCTACAGTTCTTCATAAACTACTCCAGCATGGGACCTCCCACGGGGACAGTTTCTCACACCCTGCCCCAACGTGAGTCACCCACCGGGAGAACAATCCTTCAGGTCTGGACCTGTCTGTAATGTCTTTCCTTCCCACTTTAAGAGACCAGAGCTGACCACCTTATTGCATGATACGAGTAATATTCTTGTCAGTCAACAAATTGTCAATCAAATCCTTGTTTCATTACAACAAAGGCTTTGTCCTCTTGCCAGGAGACAATTGCTTTCCTTACAATCAAATTTTGTAATGCCAAAGGTCATGCTTTTTTTTTTTTTTCAGTCTTCATGGTCCTTCTTATGCAAAAGCCCCTCTCATCTAAGTCCCACACAGTAACTGGGACATATTTCTCAAACTAGAATGATACTTTTTGGTAAACACAAGCTGATTGTTCTTGGCAGCTCCACTGCTCAGTGATGCTTAAAATGAAAGATCACACCTTTCTATTGCTTTTCACTTTTATTCTGTTCCACATTTTATACATGCAGATTGTGTCCTTACTTCTCTGAAAGGGAAAATCCCCTAATTTCTCTCAATATTGGAATCTCTTTCTTCAACATTTGAATAAACCAATGCACAGAGAGATTGATTCTTTATTTAGTGCAATCAGGTACATCCTGAAGACAGTATGAAACATGTTATTTATTTCTAAATTGGAGAGTCCGGTAATATCTAGAGACCAGTGAGTTTTTAAGAAATAGACAAAGGCTTATCTCATCTGCTGTGGTTAGTTTAGACATTCTTTTCCTCAAAAAAGTGATATTTAACTTTTACCCTTACATCATACAGAATGGTGAACAAGTTTCTGGTACCTGAGTCCTGGAGCATGACTGAAATATTATCCATTAATAAGTGTGATGAATAACACCAGCTCCTGTATCTATGTAGACTGCATGGAAGTTTTGCAAGAGTTGGACTTCCTGAAGATAAACTTCACCACGATTGTGTCTTTTGCCTGACAGAGAACAACTATTTTTGTTCATACCCATAGCTTTGGCTGTACCAGCACCATCACAAGCTAAGACTACACTGTTGTACTGTTGCCTGCCCAAACAATCCAGCAGAAAAGGTACATTTCAAGGACGTCTGCTGGCTTACTGACCTCTTATTCCTCATCAGCATATAGTAGTGAGGCCTATTATGAGGCATACCTGGTCACTAGAATACTGGTGGACACAACCAGTTTCATGTAGTAGTGCCATTTTTGTAATAGTTACATGTCAGTACCAGCTTAGACTCAGACTAGAGATGTAAACACAAAAAATCTCAGAATCCCATTGTTCATCCTAGAAGCCAGCAGTCCTTCAACATATATGGGCAGTAGGAATCTGTGGATCTCATGAACTGTTTCCCTGCTTCCACTGAAAGATACTCGCTTTCATGTGTCCCCTTCTGCTCTATCCTCATTCTGTCGGGATGGTTTCTTGATTGCCTGAAGACTGTCAGGGAAGGCTCAGTGTATACCATAATACCAGTCGTATTTGGGAGTAAGGTTGCTGCACACACTGAAAAGTCTGTTTCTCGTATCATTGCCTATATTTTCTTATGTGCTGTCACATTTCTTAGAGTGGACCTGACATAGGCTTTCTGAGTCTTCAGGCTCTGAATTGTAGGCAGACTCTGTATGCTACAACAAAAGTTTTCCATTTACTGCACAAAATGGAAACTCGTTAACTAAGGAACAGGCTTGTCAATAATAAATAACTGCAGCAAAGAAAAATGGTATCCATATCATACAAATAATGCAAATAAAAAGATAATAGGATCATCAAAGATATCACAAATGGGAAAACTGCTTTTCCTCATCTACTATGTGATGGATTTCTTCTCTGCAGTATATATTACTCATTTTGGTATCAATTTCAACCCTTATAGTTTCAAGTCCCCTTGGGGGGGAAGTGGCATATAGAAAAATATGCTGAGTCTTCAGCCTAAAAATTCCTCTACTGTGGTCCAGTCAAATGGACTGGAAAGGACTATGAATATTGTGCTAGTGACCTTAGGCAATTCACTTCTGTCTTTCTTTTGAAGGTTTGCCTACCCGAAATGATTAGTAGAAAGATCTTTACTTAACTAAGCTCTCCTGATGAACATCACCAAATAGGAATTTTTTTGTCACCATTAAATAAACTCATCTCATCAGAGAGAGACCCCAGCTAGGTAGTATCTCACAGACTTCTTCTCTCTCCTGAGCAGAAATAAAGAGGTACCATAAAATTATATCATCTCCACAGCAGAGGTAAAAATAAAGTCTGGAGTTTTAACATTTCCTAAAGACCATTACAGTTAAAATATATGCATTCAGTACAGGGCAATTTCCATCTGATCACAAAGAAATAATCAAAATGCTCCTAACTTTTAATCTTCTTTCCCTCCTTTTTCTCTTATTGGTTTAATCCTCAAGGGTTACAGCATTTTGGAACCACAAGCGCTTGCACATTCTGAAAATAAAACTTCTATTGCAAAGTGTAAATTATTCAAGACTAGAGATCTAGGTTCCATTTCCTAATGACTGTGAGCAGATCAGCATAAGTAGTCATGATTGTCTCTTTTTTATGTTCTCATTACAATTGCAATCCCTCATCACATGCAATTACTCAGTAAAAAGCATACAACATTTTGACATAGCCACACCAGGACTAAACATGTCAGAATTCAAACTGCTGGGACAACTGATATTTCAGTTCATCAAACCAAAATAATTTCATCAACATAATTACTTTGACCATCTCAAAATTCTATATATTTTTGAGTTCTAGTCTTTCTCTTCCTTTTTATAATTTTCATTTCAAACAGATTTTAAAATAATATTGCTTAAAAATAAAATATAAAAAGATTACATTTTGAAAATGTCAATTTTTTTTTAAACTAAACCTGTTTAGACTATTTTGACTCAGTCTTCAGCATGAACTCACAGCAGCCTCAGACAAATGAAGCTTCACTTTTCTGCAAGTAACAGCTCTAGTCACAAGTTTAAATGGTCTGCTGTGACTTTGCCAGCACTTCTTTTTTCAATATTAGCTGCAATGAAGTAGTGCATGAGGGTAAAGAAAAGAAACCTAACCAGTTTTGTGGTCCTCAAAAGAGATTAATTTTGAAAACATTGCATGGCGTAATCCAAATTTGTTTATTCAGTCCAGTGCTGTGACAGTTTATAGCTGTGATTTCTCTTTCAACTGCTCCTTCTCATATCTTGTTCATTCTTGCAGTGTCTTTAATATACTTTTTTCTTCTATGTCCAAACATTCCAGTCCTTTTCCAAACATTTCCACTCATTTTTTCAATGAAAAAAATATTAATCATTTTAAAAATATTAATCATTTAAAAAAAATATTAGTACTTCTTCCCCCATTAGTGTCTTAACAGGAAATACCAAATAAGAGACTGAAACATCATCACCTAGAAAAAATTCAAATCATTAGATTTGGATTATATGAGACAAATTCCTTTATCAAGATACAGGGTGAAAATAGCGGCATCATTTTAGCAGGGCAAAGCCAATATTTCATGACAACAGTTATCTCTGATTCACATATAATTCCATTTTTGTGCTCAAGTTTTTATGATCTTTCATGATAAAGTTTTGCACACTCCTCTAAGTAAATGTCACTGTATAAAAATACTTCTGCTTCTCACAGAGGTGAGAGACATCATAGCTTTTCTCTAGTATATTTAATTCCAGAGCTGTTCAGAAAGATTTGCATCTTATCCTATTGCATTCTTGTCATTGATATTACCAGAATATCTTACACCTTTTACCCCTACTTCACACTTCACATGTTGTTTTCCCTGCCTGACCTGAAGGATACACATGCTTCTGCTTTTCATCTCTGAAGTTCAGTCAGATTTTTTTCGTAACATTTAGGTGTCAATGTGGGTTAAAATCCATTCCTTGCAAAACATAGTATTTGAGTGGCAGAAGACAATCATCTTTTATTTTGTTAAAACTCCTAACACCAATACCACTGTTGATTTTTATCCATGTGTCACATATACACTGGAAAGAAGACAAAATGTCATTCCTTGCAAGAACATGTTACTAGAAGCCTTTTCTCAAGTGTTCACCCCACCAAAAAAAAAATTTCCCTCAGGTAACTGTGAGATAAGAGACTTTATTGCAGAAAAACCCTATGGTGAATTGTAGAAAATTGTTAGACATAATTATCCAAATGGTGCCTTACCACTAGTATTCAAATAATAAGTCATAACTTATTCTTACTGTGGCATGCTGTGTGTCTCTCAGCTACCTACTGAAATTGTACTTACAATGCCACCAGCATAAACATTTACCATGAAACGAAGATGAATCAATAGGCCATTTTATAGACTTACTTGTGAATTGTTGAGTCTGTATTAAGGTTAACCAATAAGCTTTGGGTTTTGCAGGCAATGAATACATGATGAGAAAAAATGAACATGTGTCTCTGCCCTGAACATATTATAACATTTAAAAAAAATAAATGCATGTAGAGAAGAATTCATTTTCACTTCACAGAGTTTGAGTGAATTCCAAACAGAATTAATAGTAAGTTTTCCATTAACTTAAATAGAGCTGTAAAAGATCAATGCATGGGCTTTTTGCTTATAACGGCAATGACATTACACTTGCTTTGAACAAAATAAAGAAAATAATTGAATCCTGAAGTCTCAATAAGGCAAGATGAGTTGTGGAATAAATTCAGACTCAAATTAAGTTTAATACACTGGCATTACATTGCTGCTCTGTCTTAGTACATTGAAAACATGTTATGTTTCAGAGAAGTTGTAATAGAGTTTTGACTAACAGGTGGATCAGGCAGAACCAGTTGGACTTTGTCCTTATAATAAACTCTCCAAAGGAGACCAAAGAGGTATCTGAACCTCCTGGCGCAGTGAGGAAGAGACTGCTGCCAGTAGTCACCACCTTAATATATCATGATGACATCTGTCAATTATAAGGCCTATTTTGTTCCATTTGTTTGTTTGTCTTGGTCACAGTGAGAAAAGACAAGTTATATATTGGAAATACATTCTATTGCCATGCCTGCTGGGAGAAGGATTTTCACAGAATCACAGAATGGTAGGGATTGGAAGGGACCTCTAGAGATCATCCAGTCCAACCACGTGAAAGCAAGTTCACCTTGGGTCCTGCATTAGGAAGAGACATCAGGCATTTAGACACTGGCTTTAATCAAGATGACAGAATAACATTAGAGAAGAGTTTTCATTCTGGATAGTATCCTTGTTTGCTGAGTAGTGCAACAATCTCTGTGCCTTGTGTCTGTAGATTTGGAGCTAGAGTCTAAACCAGGGTTGTGTATGCACAAGCCAAACTCTAAGCTGAGTTTTCAGACAGGGAAAAGTTTCAATAAGAGCTTGTGGCCCGTGCAGTGTTGCACAGATGTGTCCTGGGATACTTCACTGCCATGAGTAGGATTTTGCAGGTTTAGACCCAATCTTCTAAAAGAACTGTAATGAGACGGTTTCAATTTTCTCCTCAAGTTGCTCCAAAATGTCTTTGAGTCGTTATGTTAATTATGTCAGTTCAGGATTTTCTTCAATGTTTCATATCCATGGAATGTTTTATCTGTCTATCTTATTTAATTACTTTTTATTTAACTTGTATTTATCTTAAGGATTTCAACATAGGCCCATATTTAGTATAAATACTGAACCATATAGGATTAGTGTCTTGAAGTTGAAAGCCACAGGCTATCTCACCTTACACTTACGCAAAGGGCTGTAGACCAAATCTTGCACTGGCTGCCTGCCATCACTATGCTTCCTCCACTCCTTATTGAAGCCAAAGTAGTAGAAGATGCTCAGCACTGCAGTCCAGGCAAGACTGGTGCTCTATGTTATTTCTGAAATACAAACTAACTACTTTTTGAACTATCCCTTGCCAATATCTTGGTTTATATAAAGCATTTGGTGATAGTCAATGGTACAGATAAGAAAGATGACTAGAGCTGTTACATGGATCTAGCTACATTGTGATTTTACAACTGAACTCATGTAGCTACCCTCCACTTTATCTCAGCTTTGTTATATTTTCATGCCACCATCAGTAGGCTTTCTGCCATAAGTGGCATTTTTTTTTACTCCTAGGAACCTTTACAACATATCTTCCACGAAGTTAAGAAGTTACTGAAGTAAATACAGACAGTTGTGAATATTTTGTGTATGACAGCTTTGCAAATGAATGCTTTGCTGAGCAGTTCAGATTAAGCTTCCAACCAAGACACTCTATATTTCATAACAGTGAGGAGAAATTGTTTAATGGGATTGTTAGATTGAGGATAAAAATACTTCTGGGGGAGACATGCACATTATTTTAGAAAATGTAGGTGATAGCTTCTAAGGAGGGCTAGCAGGTTCTCAAAGTGTGACTCTAGGCATTCACTGTTGACTGTTGTGGAGGACAGATGCTTAGGCAAGAATATCTCTGAAACAATCCATCTTTTCTGTATTAGGTGAGATCTGATATATCCTTTCGGAAACAGTGTCTATAACCACACACTGTTGTCCTGTCACTGCGTTGTAAATTCTAAGCAAGACACAGTACTTTATGCATGTGTTTATTTAAAGCACATTAGATCCCAAAAGATCCCTGAATTTATGGCAGTGTGGTAATCAAGGTATTTATATTAACTTGGTCAAAAATGCATTAAAGAATGTTTCTGTGCAATAAACTTTTCAGTAATCTTGGCTCCTGCTGTGGATGAGTATGAGGAAGTCTGTCATTACCCTCCAGTCAAGTTACTCCACAAATAATTTAAAGATTTAATTTAATCATATCTTTTACAACTTACACACATACTTATGCATGGGTAAGATCACACTAACAGCCCAGTGCCTTTTAATTTTTATCAATAATAATAGAAGCTGCATATCCCCACAGAAAAGATGTCCCTTTGCTCTCATTCCTCTGTATTATTTTCAAGCCTTTTGCAATACTAATTCTCCCAGGAGGGAACACTACAAAGATCTAGCATCAGCTTTGATGTAATATATCATAAATTCTGTCCATGTTTCATGCAGTAAGCCTCAGAGACTGATAGAACAACTCTGTGTCATTCTTAAATTTCCATGGATACCATATCCTGAGGTGTGCAGTAGGCCTATCTGATATTTAGGGCTGGTTGCTTAACATTTGAATCTAGACATCATGCTGGTACAAAATGGAAAGGCAATAATTACCAGAATCAGAAAAAATAATGGGAATTTATTAATGAATCATTTTTCCCTTTAAGCTGTACTGTAGCAAAAAAATAATGACAATAATAATGAACAGTGTTATTATTGGACCAAATTAAGAACACCAGTGATTTTGTACCAAGCTTTTACTGTCAGAGGAATGGTTCATTAACCACAAAGAACACTTCACATTAGAGACTTAGTTTATCTAGCCAATTTAGACATTGTTTAAGTAATTTTTAATTAAAGTTGGGGTTCTACATTTTGGAATGGTGTACTGGTTCAAAGGAATTATAAGCACAATTACTACAATCAAGTTGTTAGTAAATGTTTTTGTTCCAGATAAAGGTTGGACACTGGTCAATCTGTTAAGAAGCCATTCTGGCCTACTCTGCAATTTCAGTTCCAATTAGTAGGGAGGTGGATGAGAAGAGAAGGAGAAGGACAAAATCTTTTCATAACATAGAAAATCTTTAATTTGGCAAAGGATAAATAAAGGAAATTCCCTGGAAAGTGGGTTCTAAATAGGGAAGGAAGAACTTTGCTTGTAACCTTAATATCAAAAACTGGTTTTCTTTTGATTAAACCAGCTCTATATCACATTATTTGCTGCAGTAAATATCCTTTGGGGGAAGAAATTGAAGCTGAGGGGAAAAAAAAACTTAGATTGTTCACAGTATTTCATCCCATTACAGAATAATATAAAATTAATGAAAATTGCCTTTAGTCTGGAGAGGATCCCTAGCCTCTGAAGTGCCAGGTAAAGAAAGGTGCCAGTGCTGCATCTTTAGGAAGATTCGTACAGTCAGTGTAAATATCATATAATTTCGTGGATTTCTGTGTGTCACAGGATTTGTCAAAACTGTGGGATTCACACCCATTTAAATCTCATTTAAAATGAGAAGTAAGCGTAATCCATGACTGGAGATACTTTTTTTCAGGTAAATAAAGAAAACAATACGGTCATCATATTGGCCATCAATATGAAATTCTAATTCATTAAGTTCATTAAGACTAGACACAAGTGAGTTTGCTGTGTTTACACTGCTCTCACTCACCTGGCAGCCAAACTAGGTTTAAAGTGCAAGCAGCACTTTTGAGATGAATGCAGTCAGAGAACCTCACTGAGCTGCAACTGATGTCTTGCAGTGAGGGCAGTAGAAAGGTGTAAGCTTTCTCTGCATGAACAAGGGAGTCTAGTACAAGAAATGCCTGTCAAACTATGTCCATAGAAACTGCAAAAAGTTACATTAAAAACACTTCATAGACAAAAAGAGTCAGAATTTTCACTTGTAACAAACTGTATGTGAGTGGAGGGTAGAATGTAATATTAAAGTACAATATTAAAAAAATTAGGCATCAGAAAGGCACTTCAATATCCCTAAATCTACCATCCTTCTAAGCAGCACTGAAGCACATGCTTCAGGAATTGGGTGCTTAAAATTAACCACATGCTTCAGTTTTCAGTCCTGAAGAGAAATGGGTTTACATACAGGTTTTAGAGGGGGGGATTCATGTTATGGCAAACTTGCCTTTCTAATTAGCCAGACAAAACTGTTGAGTTCATCAGCTGCAAAGCTGATTTACACCAAAGGTATCCAATTCATTTTCTTCCTCTTGAGACTAATCGTGATAAATCTCTTCCAAATGTGCTAAATAATCAAATGAAATGAAACATATTCTTCATGCCTAAATGGATGATTTCTCACATCCTAATAGAATATTGCAATAGACAGAAATGGTTCAAATACACTTGTTAAGAAGTGATAACAAACAGGTAAAAAAAGGCTGCAGGGATTCCACTATGGCAGTTTCTCTTTGATTTCTTCATTTTAATTCACCTATTTTCTTCACACTATTCCCTTTGCTTTCTTCACTAAAGAAAAAATTGAGATGTCTTTTGAAACTTCTAATGACTCCTGAAGTCATATTTTTGTTGTAATTTATTTAATATGTGTGTTCCTCCATGGGAAACAACTGTACCTTCTAAATGGGAGAGAAGACTTTTTAGAAATCTCTGATAGCAAAAGAAGGGTAGGGATAGGGGTGAGTGTGTGGGCGAGATGGAAAGGAGAGAAAATTCAAATTATATTTCTATTAACTGAATGTATTTAAAATGTCTTTCTTTTAGGGAAGATGAGAGGGATACTCTGCGATGCTGTTCCCTTCAGTCTTGCTGCACTTAATCAGTGGTGACTTGTATGATGAAACTGGGAAGTGCATGCTCATCTGACCCAAGCACCATCTAGCTTTAGTTTTGATGTCACAAAAACCTTATACATCCCCAAGCTAAACAGGATTTCCCTTTCTTTAGAGGTGTTTAGTGGAGTAAATATATCCAAATATGCCCTTTCTGAGATGTTCTGTAGAATATGTCCTTTGCTCTGACATTAGAGTTTCTCCAGGCTATTTATCTTCTTCATCAAGACCTCTAAAGTTACTCTTAGTGGCAGGGCTTCAAACAACACATCTCAGCTCCTGATTGTATAAGCACTTCTTTCCTACAGGTAGTTTTCTTTAAGTATTTCTGGAGTGTTTGGTTCTTAACATCTACTATTCAGTGTCCATCAAATGCTCACCATTTACATTACTCTGTTAGTGGCCTTGGAGATAAGACTCAGGTCTCCACTTGTCTTCGCAGAAAACTGCCTTTTATTCCCATTTAGTCTGCATGACAGGCAGCAGACCTTTGATAGACTCTGCTATCAAAAAGAGAACTCTTCTGTCTAAAACATAACATATGACATGCTTCCAAACCTCGGAGATAAAAATTAGCATCTAAAAATAAGGTGTCCGTGTTTAACAGCAGGAATAATAACAGAACAAGTTGCATAACATAGTAGTAAACAGTTCTAGTTATATGATGCAGACTAATATACACAAAGCAAACCAGAAATGTAAAATGGTCAGTAGCCCAGAACAGAAGAGAGAGTAGCATGAAATGGTGAAAGATTATTCAGAAGTCAGGAGGATAAAATCTTCCACTGGAGCATGAGGAAAAGGTGGCAAAAAAAAAAGAAACCAAGGTGTCAAAACAGAATCAACTGTTCTGATTTCTTCAAAGCCATTCGTGACAATTTTCAAACTGATGTCATGAATGGCAATCAGATATGGGCACCTAATTCAGTTTATCTTTGAAAGTTCCCAGAATGCAAATGAATCCAAATTAAGAGACAGAAAAAGTTGTGTTGGGAGCTTGAAGAAGAAACACAAAAGCTTAAAATGATTGATATTTCCTTTCATTCATCTTCTATATGATGAACTGAATTTCTGTTAGTAACGAGGCACTTTTGCAGGCTTGTATTTAATGTCATGCAGGGGAGAGGCAGTAGGTGTGCGCAGGAGAGGTGAGTCATACTTTGCTCAAGAGAGAACCTGCTGTGATGTTCATAATGCACTGAATTAAGTTCAGAAATATGAAAGTTTCTTTTTCTCTCGTTCCTATGCCTTTTCTTTTCTCTGGTCTGACAGACACCCAAATTCATGATAGCTTCTTAATACTCATTTGTACAATTCATAATTAGGCCTGAATAAAATTCTAATAGTGAAAGGTGGTAAATCATTCCTCATTTTTTACATAAATACGGTGAAAAATTTTTGTCTTATGTATAACTGCCTGGTACAGAGGCAAGAACTCCTCTCTGCAGTGAACCAGGAACTTGGCCACCTCTCCCAGCAGTAGTCCAAGCTGGTTGCAGCATATGTTATAACAATCTCTAGATATAAAGATGCAAGGGCAGTCATCTGGCTGTAGAGAAATGTCCTTTTCTGATGATCTGAATAAAATCCAAACTGTCTGGGATTTAAACCAGGGGAGCTTATAGCACCATAGTGCTCTGACATCATAAGACTAGAAGTTGTCTGAAGACATTACTATTTAGTGTGTGGAAAATACAGGAGATTTTGATGCTCAAAAGAAAAAAAAAACTCTGGCAAACTTTTGGAAGAGATGTGATTTATTTCCCTTGTTTCATTATAATGGTTTGCAAGAAGATTCAAATGTCTTTTGTAAGGTTCCAACCAAAGTTACTTAAGCAAGGGCTAGAGATGATTGGTGGAAGAAATGAAAGATCTCTTTCTTTTTAGACCCTACTGAGAGTCCTTGTGAATATTAGCTGTCATTCCAATTAAAAATAAAAGCTGCAATCTGTGATGTTTTATTGGGACACCACCAGGCCTTAAGTTTCACTTTCTCCCTGATTTATTTATTTTTCCCTTATTTATTTATTTTCTTTGTGAATCAGTTGTCCATGCAGAACATGACAGTTAATTACACCTCTCTGTTTCCTTCTGACAAACAATGCAGAAGTAATGCTGGCAGGGATTAAACTGTTTGCTTTTGGTTTACAAGGAATTAAAGCATGTGTGCAGTAAATTTGCCCATAAAGGTCTTTCCTAAAGCTGTAGACCAGGGAAATAATATTAGCAGCTAACACTGTGGATGCAGAGCTCAGTTCAACAACCTTTAAATAAACATTCAATGTTTTCCTCTCCAGATGGGCTTTATTCAAGGTATGTCTACACAGACTTCAGCAGGCTGATGTGAGCATCTGCTACCCATACAACTTGCAAGTCAAACACATCCACATCCACATTCACATCCACCTCCACATCCAGTCTGAGAACCCCAGGTGGGTTCATTCACCAGGATGAGTGCTGCACTAACCACAGGTTATGCTTTTTCCACATCAGAACCTGCCCAGCTCCCAAGTGCAAGCAGGAGAACATGCACATCACAGTGGGACTACAAATTCAGTGTTGAATTCAGAATGTTTTGATGATGGGCATGTTCCTTGTAACTCTACCAATTGCTTGTCCTGGCTGAATTACCTCCTGTCCCAATGCTCTTTTCTAATTGTTTAGAACAAGACCTGTTAAGACCAGAAGGACCAAGTCACCATGAGGAGGCTGAAGAGTCACTAATGAGCCAAACAATTAACCTGCCTACAGCTGGTTCAAGTCTGTCAGATGCTTATGACCAGAGGAAGTTATATAAATTGATCTGATTATATCAATCAGGATTTTACTCAAATTCTTATTAAATAAGGCTGATAGGAAGTTAGTTTTCTACGATGGCTATTTTTAAGCAAATCTGCTCCAATCCCTTTGTGCAAGGCTCGGGCTGTATGAAACATGGGAAACCACTGATGATTCAGATGTCTCAACAGTCTCAGGAAGAGGGCCCCACGTTTAACCAGGCCTATGTGCTAGGACCCACTGCATCCAAGCAAAGCAGATTCAGTTCCAGCACCAAGACTGCCTGAACATGCTACAGTGGTCTTTCCCACAAGTGAATCAGAAGCTGATTTGCCCTACATGAGGTCCCCAGCAAGAACATCCCGGGAGAAGGTGACAAGTGCAGGTACCTGGGGAGTGGAGGTACAAGAGGAAACAAGCTTGACGGCTTGCGAATGATCAAAGTCATTCTTCAAGTGACAGAGATCACAAAGAGGGATGAAAGGGGATTGAGAAATTGGAATATGTGGTGCTCAATCTGTAAATGGGGTACTTCTGTCCAAAAGCCTACTCTCCACCTGTATAGGATTAACCACAGAAGAGCCACATGAAGGTAGTAGCGTAGAGGAAGATTGCTAATGCTTTAGATTTTCTATGGAAAACCGAGAATCATTGCCAGAATACATTACATGTATTCTGTTGAAGAAAAAATCTGGAAAGGATACATAAATATAGATTCTAGCTCAAAAAATCTGTACTCCACAGATATCTGAAACCCGTGAAAACACACCAAGAAAAATACTACTGTATGCTTGTCTGTTTCTAGCACACTGGCTGTGTGAATATGCACTCTGGAGAATTCTTCTCATGCATATTTTGAAAATAAAGAGTATTCATTAGTTTCAGACTGGTGTCAGTAACTGTTGTTGAAGACTTGAAATCATTAAGAAAAAAGAGAAAAAGAAATCCCAGAGCACACTTGTTTAAGGTGCAGGAAGACTGGAAAAAACAGCAACAGATTGAAAGGAAAAGGCACTGCAGGTGTAATATTTAATGGAGTGTTAATTGGACAGTAGCTAAAAATAAGTAAGCAGCACAGAGGTTGCTTTTGGGTGAGTAGTTGATTGCAAGTGCTAAGCTCTACAATTAGCACCAAAAATGATGAGCCTACTTTTCTCTGCTGTAGTTTGTATTACAAGTTAGGTGGACTTCTCTGTACAAACTCTTATCAAACACATACTGAGGAGAATAAGAAGCTACAGGTTGTTTTTTCTGGTAGATTACTTACTAATTAGTTTTTAGGAGTATGAAACACCTCTTAATCTCAAAACCTTATATCTTATATTCAATGTGAACTGAACTTCTGTTTAATGACAAGCTGAATTATTTCAAGCAGAAGGATAAGAGCACTTTAATTAATGAATTAATTAATTCAATAACGCTTTATTTGTTAACATTGGTCCCCATCCTAATTATGATCAATAGGCAAGAAAGTCTTTTTAATGTTAGAGAAGAGCTTTGGCAGTGTAAGTTAATATATGAACTATGAGATTGACACCTGAGGATCACCATACAGTACATTTTATCTCAAATTTTGATTCAGGTCTAGAGCTGAACAAAATACACCAAACCAAGTGCTTCTTCGCTATGCTTGCAAAATATCAATCATCTACAGCGATGTTCATTAATCCCAGTTATTTAAAGAATCTTTTTTGCAGATGCTGCAAATGCATAGATTATTAAAAAATTCCATTTTGAGACTATTTTCCTGAATGACTTCTCTCTATTTCTTTATTTATAGGTTGTGGTTAGCTGCCTGAAATGATAAGATAATGTTGGTGTCTCTCTATAAACCACACCGGGATTTGACAAGGTGACTTTTTTGAAATTTCTATTGCATGCACATCTGCATTTGGATTTGCACTGATGTTCTTAACTCCTTGCCTCTTACACTGAAGTAAAGAAAATTTCAGTGTCGTGAGTATTTTGACAGAGTAAATAAAAAAAGGCTAGAAGTGACAGCTACAACAACCATATAAGTGGATGCATTACATGAAGTACTAAGTACTGGTGAAGCAAATTCTTTAGTTGTATTTGGAGCAATATCTCTGTATCTAAAGTTTTTGTCAGATTTCTACCATGATTTTTTCTCCTGCAGAATTCAACATTAATTTTGGAATCAAGCTAGAGAAGAAAACAAATAAAGGCACAAGCAGCTTTTGTTTATTGGACTTTTTTTGCATTTGGAAATATATACAAGTAATAGGCAGACAGAACACGCATAAAAGTACAGGAATAGCCTGATACAAAGTTTCTCCTAAATCCATCTCCCTTTGTTCTTACCTAAGTTCAGACATATTTGGTTCAGGTCTCACTGTAACATTGTACCAGGTCTTTCTGTTATGAATAGTTTAATAACAGATACATATATATACATATATATTTATTTATTAAATATGACATCTGGGTAAGAATTGTGACTAGTATGGTAGCCCTGGTATATCTGTAAATTGTTCTTAATTTAAAATATTGTTATTAAGGGGCTGTTCCTTGGGGAAAACATGTTTTTCAAGTCACTGCTTTAAGTAATGTCACAGGTTAGGGTAAGCGAGTCAAAGGACTAAGTCTAAAATTCTTGAGTTTTCTCATTTATGTTGTTGCTTTTGCTATTTAAAATACTCAAGTATAATGCAACCATAGGTTTTATTTCTAGGAGAAGACATTGGTACATATTTGTGTTTTCATCCAGGGTTACCTGTCTCAGCTCCATAAGAGACCTACAATAGCTATGTGTTGTGTCCTGTTGTTGCTATAAGAACACATTTCTGCTTGCCTGATCTTCTGTTTTCTCATCTGCTAAAGCATCAGGATGTTAATGCTTAATATCACTTGTAAAACATAATCCTGTAAGTATAAAAGACTAAGTACTTTCAACTGTTTGCACTTGAACGTCCCTTTTCCTTCCCCACAAATTAAGTGAAGCTGATAAAATAGAGTGGAATGGCCATCTATCGGAAAACACAGCCATCTGAAAAGGTCAGAAACTTAACAGCAGATATCTATAATTCACAGGAGGCACAAGATGTTAAAAGTTACTGCTTCATTCATGTAACAAAGATTGTGTCAAGAAAATAAAATAGTACAATATTTATTTATTCTCATGAGGGTATTCATCAAAAGATGAGGAAACAGCTTTGAAAAAGATCGTTCATCTAATGCTAGGAAGTTTTTTATAGCTGTACAATCCACCACAGAAGTGGGAGGTTGCTGCATTTTTGAAAGCAGAACAACAAAACACATTTAAAACTCTAAAGCATTAAAAGGAATCTAGTATTTCTTTTTTTGACAGTCATAGAGCTCTAGAGACTAGCCACATAAAGCATTGGAGAAAAGTAGAATCTGTGAAACACCTCTGCTTTTGGGGGGTGTTCCAAGTTAGGGTGAAAAACATAAGGTAATAAATGATGTGTCTATTTAGGCCAGGCATCTCACAAGCATGACTTGAACAGAGGGCCGACATTGGCCATGGTTGGACCACAGTGACATCCACCCTATTGCAGCCCCCCCATGTCTTGGTTTGCCCTGGGGAATCATGCAGCTGTCGTTGTCTGGATGATCAGAATACCAGTCTGTTCCTTCCAGCCCTGCCAAGAAGCTGTGTAAGTATGACAGACGGCATTTTCAGCACAGCTACTGCTGCTGGTTTTCATTAGAGGTCTCAGCGGAGTGTTAAGCTGACCTCTGAACAAGGTAATGAGGCTTCTTAATGAGGGGGCAGTTTGGGAAGGCAAGGTACTGTAGTTCCTGGTGATAACTACACCACCTCAGAAAGAAAAGAAACTTCTTGCCTTTAAATACTCTGACCTGCACTCATTTGCATTTGCCTTGTAAATCGCTTCCTGCTGCTGCTGCTGTCTCTGACCCTTCCACCACTATTCAGATGTTTGCTGTAAGAAAACTATGAATCTCACTGAGGGGATGACTGGGCATTTTTTCAGGTTCAGAGCCCAAAACATGTTCTGCTTGTCTGCCCATTAGGAGCACACTGCTCAAATTATGGAAGCACAACACTTCCAGCAGTCATAGTGAGGGTGACTCCCTTACTATCTGTGCACAGCCCAAGGGATAATAGCAATACTTTTGAAAGAAATCCATACTCAAACTTTCTTATTATATAAACTACTGGGGAAACTGTGTGTAACTGTCCCATTACTTATGCATCAGTTGTATAGAGCACTGACTGTTACATCATTGAGCAAATTTGAGAGTATGGAGAAGCACACATTGCTTTTTTGCTTAAATCCTTCTTTTAATTTCAACTTTGAGACCTTCCATCAGAGATGTTAGAGCCTTACTCCAACTTGATTTGACCCTTAGACTTACTGCAAGATGGCCGAGAACTGCTTAGAACAGTGAAAGTGATTTGATTCCTTCAGCAATGCCTCTCACTGCTTTCTTCAAGATGTACAATGAAGATCCAGAAACTTAACAATTTCAGAGTCAACGTCTTCCCTAACAGCATTCCAGTTCTTCTTCAGTTTAATGCTAATGGCAGTAAGGTTCAAATCATCAAATTAGCTTTAGTAACCCTTCTGTATGGAATCCTATAAATGTTTTAAAATGCATCCAAATAGTCTTTGTGTGGTCAATTGTTCTTACAGCCACTTTTTTCTGGAATATATGTTTATATCATCTTTTTCCCAATGTACAAGAAACTTTTGAAATTGGCAATGCATAATGCAAAAGCAAAAGTTTTATGATTTGTGAACTTTTTTTTAATTGCCTCTGTTATTTATATCTTGAAAAACGATCCATTAAGCATTTGTGAGCTATTAATACCAAATTTGTATCCATTAAAACACTGAGCTGAAAACTCAAGAAGACAACATTTCAAATAAATGTTCATTAGGTTGAATAGGATCCAAAAATAAAACAATGGTATGGCATATATACAAAATAGGTATTCTTTTGACCAATTGTTATATATTTACATAAATCATATAATAGATATCCTATACATAAATAAATATAAAAATTGTTGAAATTGATGAAAATATTTATATAGAAAATGTACGTAGGTTGAAAAAAAGTGGTCAAAAGAATACCTATTCTCCTTTATAGATATTGTACCTATTAAACACCATACATATCTATATAATTTTATATATATATATAAAGTAACAGGACAAGGGATAGTGGACAAAAGCTGGGACAAAAAAGTTCCACTTAAACATAAGGAAAAAGCACTTTACTGTTCACATAGGGAGCCCTGGCTAAGGCTGCCCAGGGAGGGTGTGAAGTCTCCTTCTCTGGAGGTTCTCAAAACCAACCTAGACACATTCCTGTGTGACTTGGTTTAGGTGGACCTGCTTGAGCAGGGAAGTTGGATTAAATTATCTCTAGATGTCCGTTCCACCCTTCCAAACCCTATCAGTCTGTGATTCTGTGGTGTATATACATATATATATATATATATATATATATATATTTGTTCCTAAACTGCTAAGCTTAAAAAATTTTGTTTCACCTTTCAGATACATGCATAAAAGCATCTTGAGAAACCAGAATTGAAACACAATTTCCAACAATGTATGTTGAAAATGTAAAGAAGGCCTGGTTTATTTATTTTTTATCCCTCAAATAAATACATTTTTGTTTACAGGCTATTTTAATATTTCTCAGGGGTTTATTTCCCAGTCCTGAATGAGAAGAAATATGATTTTTTTCCTCATGAAAAACAGCTTTTTTTCCCCCCAAACAATTCTGATAGTATGGAATAACAATCTAAAGTTTAGCTGAACAGTTCTTAGTTTGACTGCTTTGTCCAAAGGTTTTGTTGTATTCTTGTTTCCACAGATCAATAATCCACACACTACAAAACTCAAGGCTTCCCTTTAGGATTTTAAAGCTGCCCACATTTCTTATTCATACATATGATTCATCCCAGACTTAAGTATTTCTCTACATCTGTCATAGTAGTCAATTGTGATGAGAAAGGAAGTTCCTCAAAGAGGATAATGAAAGATTAATATTACAAGTGGGAGCCAAAACTGCAGTTGTAGAATGTGTTCTTTGGCAGCCTGTGAGATACAAATACTAACAAGCAGCAACAAAATTGTGTCTTCTTGTTGATGGGAAGTATCTAACTCCCTACCGAGGTATACTCACAGATAGTCTTCTTTCATCTCACAATCTGTGTGATTTCAGGGTCTTCTGTCCATTGCATAAGACACATTTGTTTTCCATTTCTACCAACCTGTGTAAAGACGAAGGTAATCAATATAAAATGCGAACTACTTGTGGTCCATAACATACCATAGGCTGGCCCACATGGTGGTTGAATGTTTAAAACACTTCCATGTTTCCATAGACATAAATGAGGAAACAAAAGTGGTGTGATGAAATGCAAACTTTGGTGGTAGTTGCTACTTAAGATGATCTTTGGGGTTTATTTTATTCCCTTTTTATTTTGTTCTGCTAAGATTAGAAGATTCTTTCATTAAAAAAAAAAACTGATCTAAAAGATAACAGATGACAACATAATTATATGGGTACAAAGATTTCAAGCATGTATGCATTTCAAAGACTCCCCTTCAAAAATATATAGAGAGACATCAGACAAAGCTACACAGATAATTCAAAAAGCCTGGAACTTAACATCAGTTGAAATTTCACATTGGAAGGCCATTTCCATCTAGGACTAAACCTATACTACTACAATCAGTGCAAGCCTTACTCTCAAATTAAAGCAGAGGTATTCCCCTTATTAAGCATATTTTGGAATATAACCTCAATTAAAGATTACATGTATCTATCGCCGTATAAATAGCATTTTTTTCCTTGTATTCCAAGAACTGAAATAGGACATACTATGTCACGTGAATAAGAGGTAATCAAATTTTAGCTGTAGGAATTAATAATACGTTTAACAAGCTTTTCATCCTTAAAGTAAGTTAGTAATTAATCCTTATAAGCAAAAGTAGTTGAAGGACACGTTATAAATAAATTATCAGAAAGTGCATCATCACCTTTTTTCAAGAATTTCTTGCTGATATATCCTAATTTAAGGAAAGGGAATGTGATTCACAAATATAGTTCAATTTTTTCTTAATTCTTAATGAGGTCCAACTCATAACATGGGGTTATTTTTTCTGCCAGATAGGAATCTCTACTAACTTAAGTGATCTTTGGAAAACATCCTTAATTGTTGGTCTAGTTTTCAAGTGTATGAACAGAAATTATTATTTGACTAGTCCAGTCACATTTGAAAGCTGTTATTATGTATGCTCAAAAGTGGAGACTGAAACTTTAGGCTGAAATTATTGACAGCTTCCCCAAGTTTTCTGAGGAATGCAGTGTTTGGCCCTGCATCTCTGCCTGACATGATTGTCAGCTTAACTGACATAAAAGGGGTTTTGTCACTCTAAAATAAATTTGTTTCACGATATTGATATTTCTCACCATGATGTTCCCTCTGTGTGAAATGATGAGTGTTATGTTAAATTGGGAAGCGTCTGGTCCTGAAGCTCAACAAATGTAAATCTGTTGCCTAATTGATCATGACCACATTACCTCTTTTCTGATATGGTTTTCTTTGTCTACATGAGGTTAAAACAGCTGCTTAAAGGTTATGAATGTGTTAGCAAATGTGATTTAAATCCTTTTTTGTTCCTGTAGTTGGGATAAGAACAGTAGGATCAATAAAAGCAGTTGTCTTTTTAGCATTATCTCTTACCCAATAAGATTTGGTAATTACTTGTACCAGGAATTAAGGTTGTGTAAGTATTGTGAGGTGAAAGATTTCCAGCTTACTGTCTATTTATCCAAAAGAGAGCTTCAGGGAAGAACACTGGCAAAGAGATGACAAAAGCTTAAAGAAAGAATACTTACCTAGTTCATTGTCAAAGTATATTTTGAGAACAAGAACATACTTGCAAATACACTTCAAAATATTTCCCTGTGTATTCTGCTACATTTTGCTTTGACTTTTAATTTCAAGTTCTTTATTTACCCACCAAACCTAGCCTTCGGGATCGCTGTGTTAGCTGTCTTATACCATATTTCTGAGGAGGAGTGCAAGGAAAGTGACAACTGGGGTGACAATAGTTGACAATCCAACCATACTTATTTGCACTAGAACCTCGTAGGTATTGGTCATGGAAAACATTTCCATGTCAAAATGGGATGCTGCTAGAAAAAATGGTGTTAAAAAAACACTGAAAAACATTTTCATATTTCAAAGAATCACAGGTCCAGAAATAATTCTGAAAAATTCACAGACCTTTTTTTCCTGAGTATGGCCTCTGCTGGCCAGCTCATAGTAACGTTTGGCTGCAAACCACCCTCCTATCACTAAGTCAACTGTAAATTAGAGCCATAGCCTATGCTGTCAAGGTATCCTTGCCCTCTGAGTCAACAGAGCAAATCCAGTGTCATCTCCCTTTCGTGAAGCTTAGAAGATTGCTCCATTGGATCCTAGTAAATGAGTATTAACTACAAGGCTTCATTATTGTTTGAAAAAAACTTGCAAGACAGCAGGCTTTCTGAAAAAAAAGTAGTAGATATGTAATTATAATGCAAGTTAATCCTCTCCTTATCATACACAATAAAGGGCTTTTGTGAAACACTGTATCCATGTTCTGAAGGCTATTGTGTTTACTGGATGACAAAAAAAAAACAAATCTCCCAGAGAAAAAGCTGTTTCTTTCACTTAAAATACACAATCAATAACCTTGCAAGACATTCAGGATACATATTCACTAAGGAGCTGCTTTAATCAAACACATCCGTTTCTCTTTTAGGATAAATCCCCGTTGTCAGCTACACTAAAACAGTATTTTCAGCTCTTGTTTTCATAATGTTAGTCCTACATGACAGTTCTGTGTCATCTGACAACCCTAATCCATCTCAAGGTTAGAATCTATTTTGTATTTCAAATCTCCCAAATCTCTGACCACTTAGTTTAAGTAGGATTAACATAAGCACCAGGAACCTTAGAGAAGCAATGAAAGCCAAGATTATGCTTTGATCTGCTCAAGTAGACATTTGCTGATATCAAATAGCAATAAAACAAGCAACAGAGCAGAGCAGAACAGGAAAGCACAGGCCTCAGAGCAAAGCTTTGTGACGGATATGTATTGGTAGAAAATTACCAAACATGTTATGTAAAATGTTTTACTCAGGAAGTTAGGAGAAAAATACCAAAACTATAGTTATCAGTGAAGCAAAAGCAAATTTTACTTCAATAAAATCATTATTCCACTGAACAGACTAAAATCATTTGGGAAAATATTCCTCATGATACTGGAATTTAAAACAAAGTTATTCCTGGCATTACATATGCACTATTATGGATTTGAATGAAAAGTATTGGTCTACTTAGAAATGAAGAAATTTCTTCAAGCAACTAATATTATTACCAAACTAAGTTGACAAAGTTCTATAAGTCGTATCTGCTGCATACCAAAACCAGAGAGCCCAATCCTGCATGTAGTTTTGCAAGGTTGATTTAAGATTAATTAATAAAATTATTTCATGAAATTGCTTTATTTAATTGGAATTATTTAATGACATTTGATTGAAATTAATTTTCTGTTTCCTGGACTTAGAATTTATTTTATAGGACAGCCTTTGTGGTTCAGTGCACATGTGGGTACAGTGCAAGAGGATCTTTGTCTGCTGATAACGTAACAAATTAGATTGTCTTTTTACCATTTTTCATCAAAGAAATGTAAAACAACCCCATATATCTTAAATACTGAAATGAAATTTAAAATAGTTTTTTAAATTATCTTTTCTTCCTATTCAGTTGTACCTTTTGTAATCAGTCACCTTTTAATAATCATTTACCATTTGACTATATTTTCTTTAACAGCTGATGTTTAAATGGAAGTCTTCCCCTGAAAAACGAATGTTGATTTTAATCTCATATTTAACACCACAGAGCAAGTGTTGTATATATTCTTAATATGAGCTTTTGCAAAGCATGTTTCAGAACACTGTCTTGTTGCCTGATGCTAGAACAGTGAGTGGGTTTTTTAGTTACGAAAAACTGTGGGTTTGCATTCATTATTCTTTTATATATTTTTTACACCTTCAAAATAATGGTATCGTGTTTCTTATTCCCTGAACTAGGTAATATTCTTCAAGTTTTCATGGGTTTTTTGGGAGGATGGGTGGAGTGTTAGTGTTGCATTAATGTTGAGTGTCCTCGCTTCCGAGTTACAAACAACATTGAGAGAAAATGCAAGTTTTTGAAAGAAATGCAAATCCATAAAAAAAATAGAGATAAAAACTCTCCTCTCCTCTCCTCTCCTCTCCTCTCCTCTCCTCTCCTCTCCTCTCCTCTCCTCTCCTCTCCTCTCCTCTCCTCTCCTCTCCTCTCCTCTCCTCTCCTCTCCTCCCATCTCCCTCACTCTCTTCTTCCCTCCAGATTTACATTGCTCCTGATCAATTTTGGGATGGACACAGGGAAGAACACTTGGCAAAAATGATGGGGTGATACCTTCATATGGATATAGGGACAAAAGTAAAAGGTATAGTAGAAAAATTGCAAACACTGAAATGTTTTTTAACTTGGCATCAGAAGGGGTGTGTCTTTACTGTCTTTAACTGACAGGCACAATTCAGCATTACTGAGCTAAAGTGTCTGAATTTGAGCCAGTCCCATGCATAGCACTGTGTTCAGCTTACAAACTCTCCTTTTAAGCCATTACCATTCTGTGACTCACAGAACAGTGTCAGGTCTAGCTACAGAAGACTTTCTAGATAAAGCAGTAAAGGAACTCTTTGGAAATAATTCTGTAAACACATTGGATTGCTGTGATTCATGACTGAACTGGTGGCTGCTGTCCTCAGGCAATTATAGGTAGGCAGAAGATGCTTTCCCATCTGTGCTGTTAATGAACAATGGGAATGTTCAGTGTATCTCTGAAGGGATGTTAAATCCTTGGCAGTCCCTCACACTGGAGCAGGGAGTGGGTCTGAAGGTAGCTGAATCCTTCTGCCAGCCAGTTCCCATCTGTGCCTGTTCAAAGATGATGAATCACTTTGCAGCCAGGTCACCTGGCAAAAGTGCTGTTGAGGATGTAGTAAGGATGCATCATTCTCGAGAGCTCCTGAAACAGCTCTGTGATACACCATTGCCAATGACCTGTATACCATGTGGACAACCAACAGCACTTGAAGGAGCTACCTTTCCCATTGTGTTAGTCCATCGCATGTGCAGCCTACCATGTCATGGAACAGCAATCTTGTCTTCTGACATTCACAGTCTTCCCAGTGTGCTATCTAACTACAGAGAGTCACACTGATGGTTGCCTTAGAAGCCAACGTGCCTGGTGCCATCAGACTGTATCTCTATGCTCCACCCTAGGACTCAGTACCATTCCACTGGTAACTGGTCTGGTGAAATTATTATCCCAACCTCAGTAAAGCAGTTCATTATTTTCAATGTTGTAATTCCATGAGAATGCTTATAGAGATCACAAGGTAGGAAGCTGTGAGGGATGGTCGGATTTCACAATACAATAAAAAGGGATTATTTTTCGTAATAAAAAGGGCTTTTCCAAGTCTTGCAAGCCCAAAGCACTCAGCTCTCCTTTCAGCACCAGAAATCCACTTTTTTTTTTTTTGAAGCTCATATGCAGTAAAATGAGAGCTGAGTCTCCCTGTGTTTTCTTTCCAAAAAACCTACTAATGTGTACCACAATATGTTTCAGGAAAATCGGCTTTGCTCAAGAGCTCTTAGCTGACTTCTAGGGGTGAAAGCTAGATCAACTCAGAGCTGGTTTAATTTAGAAACTTGTGTACATTACAAGCAGCTTCTTTTTCTAGTGCCATGTGAAAAACAAACCATCACTATTTTTATACGTTATAAGGCTTTTCAAGAAAAGGAAGACTGAGTAGTAGAATCTGAATCCATCAAATATTCCCTTTCACTCAAAAAGCTGCTTTTAAATCAACTAGTTTCATACTTGGGACACTTTTCAAGGGGAAGTAGCATCTGCTGAAGTGTTATTTTCTGCTGTGCATGCTAAGAATTCATACTCGGGGTTTGCACACTGTAAAAAAGGGGATCCCAGATACCAGGTTACTGCCTTTCTCAGACTTTCCTACCAGAGAATTTCTCTCTACATAACTAATTCAAGACTTAGAAGAAGAAAAAGACAAAAATACAGTAGTCTTCTGATTTTCCATGTAATTATGATTTGGGATTGGGCAGACAGTAAGGGAGATGGCTATTACTTAAATAATACAGTGAGAAGGATGCATCTCATAGAACATTGCCTTGAGAAACAGAGATAATTCTGAAAAAGATAGCCAGGAGGAAAATGTCTTCTCTGCCCATTTTTACTTTTCGGTGTATGTTTTTTGTACATTAATCTGTGTGGGTTTCTGTTCAGTCCGGCAAATCAACATGTCTGAATCTTCCAGTAAATCTTGTTTCTGAAGTTAATTAGTAATTTTTTAAAACAAAATACGTGCTACAAATTCCTCTCCTCCATGCTCAAGGAGAAGAAAATGTAGTAAGTAACATCCAATCTGAATGAAAAAAACACAAACTTATGGATGCTGCATGAAACAGAGGCTTGGAGAGAGACAA
Source organism: Colius striatus (assembly GCF_028858725.1). Classification (NCBI taxonomy): domain Eukaryota; kingdom Metazoa; phylum Chordata; class Aves; order Coliiformes; family Coliidae; genus Colius; species Colius striatus. Next base: position 14,756,232 of record NC_084769.1, on the reverse strand, counting down.
GAAAGAGTTTGTATCACCTACCTCAGATTGCTAGTGTAAGACCAGTAGACTCCTTAGCTAGACTAAGATTCCTTGTGAGGGCAAACCAAAGAGGGACCTAACTAATTTTCTATGAATTATCATTTGAAAAAAAGACTAGCAAGGTCTGCTGACCCTCCAAGAGTCTCATTTCCTAGCTGGAACTTAGGCTTACCAGTCTAAACATTAGGTAGTGTGAATACCCGTGAATATTCTGTCAGTTTTGTATATCCAGCCTCCAAGTCATACTCCATTTTTCTTTCCATCATTCTATTTTTAGTCTCTGCTGAAATTACAGAAGCACCAACCTGGAGTACATCCAGTAGCTCTTGCTTCTCATGGATAATAAAAACCAAACCACAGCCAAGAGGAAAATGCAATGATAGAAACTTGACAAAGGAACCTTTTCTGTAATCCCATTTTCCTCTCCCTTTCACGTCCATGAAAATGGGGCTACAAAAATACCCTGCTTGGATCAATCACCTCTGTCACATTACCTAATGTCTATGATCCTTCTTTCCATTTCATATAGCAAAAATCTTCCCATGTTCACTTTCAAAGCCTCTCCTTGATGTTCCTTTGTTCTTTTTCTGCATGAATAATCTATGAAGCTATTGATGCCCTGCACTTACACACTTCCATTAATGCTGTCCTTGACATCCAACATATATTTTCTTCCTTTCATGGGAGAAGTTCCTCAGGTCAATCCAGTATCTTTGCTTGGGGCATATGGAATACATAAACCTTTAAATCTCCCCCAAATCTGTACCTATTCTGCATTTGAAGGCCAGCTAACATTAACAAAGGATCTATTTTTCTGTGACTTCTCATAATGGTTTCACCATCACTTTTTATCTATTGCCTTCCTATTGAAACTCACTTTGTATGCGCATAAGTGGCACGTGACAATTTTTTCGTACACATAAAGTGTTTTTTTAAAGATCCTTGAGAACAAGTTGGGCACAATTGTTATATGTTTTTCTTTTATATAGTTTGAAGGAAGCTATGAGAATTTAAGAAAATTAAGAGAAGTAAGATCTTGTTTTACTTGACCAGTCAACATCTTTCTACTTCAAATGGTGAATAAGAGAATCAGTATGTGTTCTCCAAATATTGCCCAAGAAGATAACTGAGTTGGACTGCACACAATCCCAAAGCACTCTGAAGTCAGCAGCAAGTTTCTCCTTGACTTCTTTTTAAAAGCAAACTTTCATCCAGAGTGAGAGAATGGATATTAGAATGCTTCACATTTTTTCATTCTGAACTAGCTGGGCTGGGGATACAGAGAGGACAAACAAAACCCATTAAGTGTATTGAGGAAGATTCATAGTGTCTAGATTTCTTCCACCCATTATTATGCTGGCAGTTGCAAAAAGGTGTCAATTTTCTGTGCCAAAATATGGGACTAAGACTACAAATCCTCTTTTGGATTCATGAGAAGAGAAACTATTTATTTGTGATTCATGATGAAAATACACCTTATATACGAGTATAAAAGTAGCTAGTTTTGTGTTGCATAGAAAATAGCCTTATAAATATCTCTTACATTGAATTGCTTATAGTTCTTATGCTTTATATGCAGGATAAGCCCTGGGTTTGAAGTGTGTTTATTATTTAAAGGCTTGTTTTGATATATCAAGGTCTCTCCCATTCCTCCTGATCATCCTTTCCTTTGAAGGTTCACTACCTGATTGAAATGAGAATTTCCATCCACTGCATCAAACAAGCAATGATCTCTCCTGAAAAGTTCTATATTTAATGGCACTCTGTGTGATGGGAAAAGGCAAGGGAAGGGAGGGGAATTTTTTTTCCCCATCTCCCTGATCAGCTCATTCTGTGTAATAATGTTGAATCTGCCATCTTACAAATGGCAGAACTAACTTAACCTTGGTGTTTCTCTAATAAATAGAATTCAAGCCCAGATAATAAATGGACTGTATATTAAAGACAGAATGAGAAGCTCAGAGGGGAAGGTAATGCGCCCAGTAAGGTCAAATACTTTTATTTCATCCGTTGCTATAGTTCTTCATTACACAAACTTTGAACCATGGGAAGAGACAAGAAAACAAAAATGTTAAAACACAAATGGCATATTTGTACATTTACAGATGGATGCATTTCCAGTATTAGCTCCTGTACTCAGGCGCTTTCCTGGAGGCATTTCAGTCTGATTTCTGTTGTTTCTAGCAATAGATTGAGCATATTAACAAGTCATATGCAATAAGACTTCCTGAAAAAATAAGTTTAAAATATTTTTATTTCTTGCTTTCATGGGAGTTTTTCAAACTCTAAAAGCAAATCTTGTACTAACTTTTCTTTACATGGTAAATCACTGGGCAGCCATTGAACTCAATGGAATTTGGTTTGTTTGCAGTAAGTAAGGATCTGACTCTTCCCTTCTTGAATTTACAGTCCTTACCTTCAAGTACCTTAGTGTTACTGTAAGTTTGACAAATATACTGGGGACACAAATCATGGTCACCATCTTGGCTACTCTGGAACAATTAAGATTTCGAGAATTCAGCTAAACTTCCCTGAGAAGCAAACAAATGCCACTCTTTGTAATTATCTTACATTACAGCTACAAAGCAAGTCAAAAGTTTTTACCTTGTCTTCTGTCACATAAAAGCATAGCAGTGTGTAGGTACACATACATTCATTTTCTATGTACATTCGGCACTGGTGAGGCCCCAGCTGGACTACTATGCCCTTTTTCTTACCCTCTCCCCTCCAGTTTATGATAGAAATGGAAAAACTCCAGAGGATCTGCAGACAGTAACCATGACACTAGGGTATAGGCCTACACAAATAAGTATACAGTTTTACATACAGAGATAGACCTATAGATCTGTAGATAAATCTGTAAATATATCTGTAGATCTACAGAGAGTCTGATGGTGCTGGGCTTGATTAGTCTGTCAAAGAGAAGGCTGAGAGGTATTTGTTTGCAATCTGTTACTGTTTGAAAAGTGATTACAGGAAAGATGGAGCCAAGTGGTGCTGAGTAGCACCAGGCAAAGTAACAAGGGGCAATGGCCAAATTGTGTCTGGCAAGCTTCAGTGTGGACATTAAGAAAAAAACACTTCCCCTGGAAAGTGCACCTCTGGAACAGTGTGTCTGGACAGGCTGTGATATCTTCATCTTTTGAGGTTTTCAAAACTGAATGGAGAACACAATATTTCAGTGTTGCAAGTAGTATTGTTTTCAGGGAAGCTGGACTAGGTGACCTCCAAACAGGCAACTGTTTCTACTGACTTTTACACGCGTGAAGCAGCTTAAAAAATAGAGTGAAAAAAAAAATCAAAAAAACCCCAGGAAAACATTAGTCATGTTGTTGTCGTGATGGATTTTCAGTTTCAGAAAGAAGATGCACAAGAAGCTGGGAGGGAGCATGTCCAGGACAGCTAATCCAAACTACCCAGAGGGGTATTACATACCATAGAATCGCAGCATCTCAGAATCTTAAGGGTTAGAAAGGACCTTGAAAGATCCAACCCCCCTGCCATGCCCAGTATATAAACTGAGGTGAGTTGGCCAGGAGGGGCAGATCGTGAGCAATTGCATTGGGCATCACTTGTCTTTTCTTGGGTTTTATTTCTCTCTTTTCATTACTATTATTTTTATTGTTGTTGTTGTTATGTTTCAGTTTATTTTGGTTATTACACTGTTCTTAACTTACAAATTTTCCTTTTTCTAACTCTTCTCCCCATCCCACTGAGGAAAGTAGGGGTGTGAGTGAGCAGCTGTTGCTGTTCAGTTGCTGACCATGACAAATTTTTAATATACTTCAGGAATACACTCAAATATGGTGGTGATGAGGATAGGACAGAAAATAATAGTATTTTTGTGAGTGTCAAACATAGATGCTATAGTATACACACATAAAAACAGTGTCTGCTAACGATACAGCACAAACTTGATATAGCTTGATCAAGGATAAGTGTTAGCATTTGTGTCTGACAAACCTATTTGTTTACTGGAGCTGTGGATCGAATTCTATGCAAAACTAATTCAAAGTCCCTGTTTTACCTTTTGGTTAAACAATAAGAGAATATTCATTCAGTCAAATTTGATGCATGCTCACCATAGAGATGCCTCAAAATGGCAGCATTTCTTTGTATGAAGATTCGACTGATTTATCTTCATTGATGGGGAATGAGGTTGATTGTCACAATAGTCTACATGTCTGAAAAGGATGTTTTTCTGAATTTATTGTGCTGCTTTCTTCTGATTTTTATCACACAGTGTTGTTCTGGTTTTGTTGATAAGTTGTTATGACATCAGTACACATGTTTTGACTCAGAAGATTTAGTGCTTTACAACTGAAAATTTAGCTTCCATGTAACCTTGTCTCATCTGGTTCATTGGTCTACCTCTCAGATATTCAGCACATTTTCTTTGTCAGTACAAAGGAAATTTGGCAGCCTGACATCTGAGATACACACCAAATACTTGAACCAAGATTGCTGAGCCTCTAGAAGTACCGCTTTTTGGTGCAGAATATTTGACAAAGTCTTTGACCTAAACATTCAATCGTTTTTATGATATTGCATGACATTTCCTTTATTGTTATCCCTATCCATCATGAAGCATTGTTATATAAACAACATTTTAAAAGGTTAATAGGCGGGCACAGCCCTGACTAATATACCCAGCAATGAAAGGTTTTGACATCCTGAATTCACAAGAGATCTCTACCAATAAAATATGCTGAAATGGGCAAACAATGCTCTTAAGCTTCTCTGAACAGTTAAGTTTTTGCTAATAGTATCAATGAGTTTTGCTAGGTTCCTTTAAACTCTCTCCTCTAATGATTTGCCACCAACTTTGTGGTGATTCCACATGAGAAAAAACATTACATATTACGCATTGTGATTTCCAGTTTCACCTTTAAATGTTGTTGCAATTCTTCTCTGAGACCTGATGCTTTGGTATTTTATCAGGAGCTATTGACTTAAAGTAAAGCCAGGCCTTGTTTTACTTGAACAACAAGTATTGTAAAAGGACATTTCTGCTCCAGGGATGTTGTAATTACACAAGACAAGCAAACTGTAGGAGGGAAAATGTAGGGAGTATGAGAGGATCTCATCACTGTCAGAATGGGTCATAAAGCTGGCCATGTCCTTATTCATTAAACTACACTACACAGAGTGTAAAAACATCTATCCCAGATATATAAGACAAGTGACTTAGAAAATTGTAACAAAAGAGTAAAAGGACAAGCCACAGGGAGGAGAGGGAAAAGTATACCAATCAGGTCAACAACATCTTTAAGGGTAATGATTAAAAGTAAGTAGATCATTAACTGCTGTTTCACAATCTATGGTGTTCTTAAAACAATATACTGTTCTTTACTTCTTTCCTCTAACCTGGTATATTACTTCTTTGTTTGTTTAATGACACCAGACATGTACTTAAGAAAATTGCACACTGAGGATCTGATTTATTGCCTGAGATTCTATTTGCATGAAAAAACAACACCAAAGCAGTATTTGACAGGTATGTATCAATTCAACTCCTAAGGGGTACATTTTCAGTCAATTGTGTGAGGAATTAGGCATGCAGTTACTTACAACATTTATTTAAATTTGTGAGCATTTAATACTTTGCAGAAAGTAAAATTAGAATGAGACTGACTGGATTCAAGTACATTGCAAGTAAAGCTTTGGCATCCTGACCAAACCAAAGCCCTGCCATTTCAGTCTACAATATCCCAAGTGATTTTAAAAAACCTGCATTTTTATCTTGGTTCTTCAAGTTCCAAGACACTGACAAAAATTATTCCATGTTGCCTAGGGCTAGTTGAACCAGTATGAATTCATTATCAAAAGAATGACACCTACCTTTTCCTCTGCATGTCATCTTCAAAGTACATCCAGAAGTTCATCTAGAAAAAAGTTTGCAGAAAAAAAGCCTCCTTGTTACGAAGTCAAAGATACAAAACTCAGAGGATTCAGCATCCTGCTGACTCTAAGACTTCTTTTCTGTGTTAGTATAGTGGATAAAAATGCATTTCATTCAGAAATCAGCTACCACAATAAGCAAATTTACTTAAAACTGTTGTAGTGCCTTCCTGCTAGTTGACAGAAACAGAAAAAAAAGTATTTATGAAAAGGAGAATAATTATTTCATACTTCAAGCTGATTGGGAATTTGACATCAAACCAAAGTTGTAATGAAATATAAATTTGTCATGGCCATCTACTCCTCCTGGTCCTGATGCTTCATGAACATCAATAGTTGATGAACTAAGATTAAACCAAAAATATTATGTAGATAGCTGTTTATCAGTCTGTTTTATAGAGACATATCTCTGTGCCCATTTGTGTTAACACTACAGATGCACCTTTGGGTCACACTTTTAGGTGGCCAACTCCCACATACTATCTATGGCACACAACCCTCTAAATTGCACTTCAGGAAACAACCACTTTGTAGATCGGGCTTTTAAAACAATCTTTGAAGACTGGTTGGCAGAGACACATGTTAATATAAGTGATATTCCCAGAGAAGAAAAAGAAGTGATCTGTCCAAAGGATGCCAGCTGAGGAATCTGACCTAATATATTTCAATATATTAGGAAATGAGCTCTTTCTTCATTAGCGAGGTGGCTGAGCAATGAATGAAACATATATTCATATAGAGAATACCAGCGTGAAAGATTACAGAACAATGCACCATATTTACAGGAAGGAACGCATACAAATACCATCTAATTAAAGCACTCTAAAGGACTCTAATATCAGACCCAGCCCTCCAACCATGAGCAATGCTCTGGTTAAGTCACTAAAACTATTTGTGTAATTTCTTCCTATTCCTTCTTTTGTCTGCCTTTTCTATCTAGACATTAAGCTTGTTAAAGCATGGACAGTATCTTTCATGTTCACACAATACGTAGAACAATAACAGCTTCATGCTCAGCTGGAACTTTTAGACAGTACCATAATAGAACTAATTAATAGCAATGAGATCTATGGAATACTGTACATGCTGGTTTTTAAAGATAACCACACTGGGTCAGAGCTGTGAGATTTCTCATGCACACAGTGAATCACACACCATTCTGCCAGCTTCTATTGCTGCCACATAAGCAAGAAAGGCTTACATAGCTAGTGGGTAGAGAGTATGACTTCTCCAATATCGAAGCACATTGGGAAAGCCCTACCAGCAAGAATGACTAAACAAATGTATCTCTTGCAGTTGGAATATATTGATGACAGAAGCCCCTTTTTTTGTGGGTTTTTTTTGGTTTTGTACAGTATTTAGTCGTACAATAGTAACAACAAATCATATTAGTAATAATTTGTCTGATAATATTAGCAATATTTTTGTGATGCTATTACCATACTAATGGCATTGTTTAATTGTTCCAATAAGTACAGATCGGGATGTCCATGATTTTGTTATCTGATTTCTTAGAACAGAAAAGGGAAAAAAAATGAACCCTTTTTCTGAGGAGGGATATTGTTTTGTCTGAATTAGTTATTCACCCTCAGCATCCACTTCTAGCATATCTATTCCTACACGACTTTTCTAGGTCTTCGGTGCAGTTATGTAGAACTAAGCTTGCCTAATTTTCTGCAGAGATCTTCCTTGGAGCAGGTTAAAGGGAATGGACTTTCTTCTTTATCACAAGCTTGGCAGTTTTTGTGGTGAAAGGCAAGATATAATCACAGATAGGGTTCAGGTGCCATAATGAAGAGGAAGTGGAATAGAGGGAAAAGAATAAGCATAGTCTGCCTGTGAAGACATTAGTCTTTCATGTGGCCTCTATCTCCAAAAAAAAGATAGAGATTTTCCATTTTGGTCATATGAATCCCAGTAACGCTGTCTGTGGAAACAGAGACAAAAGAATCCTTGTCATTTTTCTACTGTTTAGAGTTTTGGGTTTCTTGTTGGTTGATTTTCTTAAGCAAGAAACAAACTTCAGCAAACCTGATACAGAAACACTGCCAACCTCACCGCTGCAATTGTGACAGTTTCCTGTACGTGTGCTAACTCTGTCAGAATAGCAAATGCAGGAAACACTAAGCCTGGCATATTTTTGCATTAAGTAAAGAAGTCATAGATGAACTCAGTTCCCACTTGGGCTGACTTTTCTTAATGAGGACTTCATGCAGAGAAAGAGGACTAGTTGATCACATTTTCCTCAAACCGGTTTCACCCATGGGGTTAAATGCTTTATTTATTTTTAAATTAATGGTAATGGATAAAACTGCAGCGTTTGGGTGTGTTTATGTCAGTGGAAAAAATCTTGGCCATTTTTTGTACCATCAAAAGGTTTTTTTCACACACCATGGCCAGGTTTTATCTGTATTCCATTTAGAAAAAGAATATCACAAACTATTCTCTTAGTTCTTTTATCTTTATTCTTTTCTTAATGTGTGATGAATTTGTTTGGTAGCGATTATTTCTTTTTGAAAGAAGACATTGTTATTCTGCTTGTCGCTTCCTCTTCACCAGCTTTCTGTATTCTCACAACACATGTGGTGCTAAAACTCTTCTATGAGCAGCCTCCTGGTCTCCGTCTTTTTAACTCATTTGAGTAGCAGTCACCACCAAGTTTCTTCTGAACTGGTACTGTGGATGTTTTTCTGTTGGGAGAAAAGAGGATAACTTTTCTGATAAGATTCTGATAAGAAATTATCCTTTATTATTTCTAATATGTAGTTTTTAAAGAAGACCAGCTTCTCAGAACTGATGCTCAGTAATAGAAAATTTTGAAAGGTATTTTTTAAGTTAATCTTGAGAAGAACTCCCTATCTTGACAGAAAATAGTATGCCACTTGTATACTGTTGTTCAAGTGTCAAACGGGCTCAAAATATTACAGTGTATAAAACCATTCTTTGTAAGTCTTACCATATTCTTACTTTGCACACTGGTCTGTAGACTTGTTGAACTATTGAATTTTGAGTCTCAAGTTTACTTTTATTGTATTGGGGAAAAGTATGTCCTTCCATACTGTTTTCATCAAACTAGAAACTAGAGTAGATAAAAAGCTCAGTTTTATCCATTGACTGTTCACACTTAGGAGGAAGCTAACTGTCACCAGTAGTTCTGTAGAGACTCTTGAGCTACTGGAGTTTTTGACTCATGACTATCCAATCTCATTTATCAGTCTGGGAAGAGAGGAAAGTAATAAAATACCCCAGCTTTGTTATGGGAATATAATAAAAAACTAGCAATGGAAAACCTTGCTTTTGTGAAAGAATTTTACGAACACTTGATTCTGTAATGTACCCAATTTGGTATGAAATAACACTTGTTTGGAGAGGGATTTTTCTTTAGACCAACTGATGCGGTTGTAAAAATAGAGACCAGCTTTAGGCAATTCAAGAAAAGCTGTGAAAAATCTGTTTTTTTAACAATGTTCCCTCTGCTCAGGTTCAGAGATAAGAATTCATAAAAATTGTTTTGTTTTCGTTTCCAGTCACATAGAATAGATTTATTTAATTTTTTCTCTAATTGCTAGATGGCTCAATTGTTCACATAAATAATGTGTGTAGGCCAAACACTCAGAAATTAAACTCTGAAAAATTGTACCAGATATGGCCTTTCTGCTAATATTTCTTCTGGACCAAAATCACATTCACTTGAAGAGCTCTACAGGGAAAAAAAGAAAAACATCAGTAATGTCTTTTTGCTGGATTTATGACAAATTGACTAATGGGTTCTACCCACTTTATGCCATTTCAATGACATTGAATAGCTTTAACTATGGTTTTAATGGCATTATTGAAATACTGTTAAACAACCAGTATGCACCAGTAAATACATCCTTTCAAGTATAATACATTGTATAGGCTCATTTCATGTTTCTTATATCTAAATGAGATTACCACATAGTTTTGTATAAATGTAAGATGAACATAAGGCTCAGCTCTGTAGCTGTTATTCAAAAAGCCTACTTCCATGTTTTCTGTTCAACTGAGAACCATGAATAAATGCATTTTTGTGCACTTGAGAATTCTGATGATCCACATTTGTTGGCCATTGCTTCACAAGAAAACAATAACATAACCCAGTATTTTTGAGAGATGATGAGATGGACATTTTTCCATGAGATACATTGCCTGTATATATGATCCATATCAGTGTGCAAATTACCACAAATTATCACAAAGTAAATTAGTACATGAATTTACCTCCTCTGCTTCAAAGGCCTCAACACAACCAAACTAATTCTGAAGTCTCTCTCTGAAACTGACTGAGAATAGTTTTATACATTAAACACGTTGCTTTCACACTAATGAGCCTTGCTTTACAGTGAGTTAATATAAAACATAAACAGCATTTTTTACAACCACTAGTTAGTGCGATGTGTGTGCAATTAGCAGCCTTTATGAATACCCTTTTACACATTTATTGAAGAGTTTGTAATAATGCTGAGCCCAATGTATTTAGTATTTTTGTTCGCTTCTCTGCAATAAAGTACGTTAATATGAGTAGGGAAAGAATGACAAACTAAAATGCTTTGCATCCCAGTCTGTCACTTAAATTATGCAGGAATTACTAGAAATGAATTTCTAGTACTTTAACAGAGCTCAAGTGTTTCATAAGCCATAACAACACAATGGATTTGGTGATCAGTTGAGAATAATCATGACACTGCTTCTTCTTCTATACTTTTAAAAGACCATTCAGATTTTTTTTTCTATTTTAAGCAGTTTGCAAAGCCTAAAGTCTCTCTACTAGTGAGCAGCACTCCACTGCATAACAAACAAAGAGGTTTTTCCTTGCTTATCTTTATCTAGCTCAGCTGAAATATCAGCACTAAACACAGGCTTGAAGGGAGTGAAAGACACTTTTGTTTTGAGCAAGAAAGTAACTTTTTAAAATAATATCCATATATCTCAGGTCTTTTCCTCATTCTCCTGGAGGGTAACTGGAGTTGAGCTTGGGAGGATAGGAACTACACCATACTGTTCTCTATAGGTTTTACATAAAAAGACAGTATATCTCATCTTTATACTTTAGAAGCTTTACTCATTATTTCTTATGCTATATCTAGAAGAGACAAGCCTGAAGCCTCAGTAAAGAAGATATAAATTATCTGTTCATCTGTAAAGAAAAATTTTGGATAAATGACCTTTCAAGTCACCTATCATCAATCATAGAATTGTAGAATGGTAGGGTTGGAAGAGGCCTTCAGAGATCATCTAGTCCAACCCCTCTGCAGAAGCAGGTTCACCTAGATCAGGTCTATCATCATGGATTTTTTTATTTAATTGCTTGCATATTTTCCATATATTAGTAGCAGTTTATGAAATTATGTGAAACTATAGTTTCAACTAAAATTCCAATGTCATATTAAAAGGAATATCTATAATGACAGTGGAACCTTAAATTTAGAGAAACTCTGACAAGCTGAAGATTTTGAAATTTGGTTAGAATTGATCAGTGATCGGTGATATGCAAGATGTTATCAGCAGTTATTCTTCTGAGGCTTGTATCCTGAATTCTAAACATACACCAGCAACAGCTGTCTCTGTAAGGCTTCACAACTAAAACTGAAATTTCTTTAGACACTGATTTTCCAAAACCTCCCTGAAATCTAGGAAAATTTGTATACAAACTCACTTCAAAAATTGCTCCTATCTGTGACATGAGTATTTCCAAATGTCCTTGGTCTTTGGAGGTGCTGAGCTCTGGACAAGAACCTTCATAGTTCTGATTTATGTTTGTACGTTGTAAAAATCATGCTGTGGGATCCTAATGAATCACTTCACTACTTTTTGATACCAATGTTGTTAGATTTTCTTAACAGAGAATATGATGTACTTTGGGAAAAACTATTCTGCAGTTTAGTGATTAATTTTTCTCATAAAAGATAAGGTGGGGGCTTCAAACCTGTTACACTATTGAAATTACAGCAATTCTAATCATCTGTCCAGAGTTCAGGAAAATAAACTTATCAATGGCTCACTAGAATGATCCCTGGAAAATCTCTCATTCCCAAGGCTCGGGATAGGCAACTATGAAATTCATGCATGGCTACCATAAAACGAGATTGACCAAGGATAGCTTTAGGGCTTTGCAACATTACTACACAAGCTGAGCATCAACAATTATTCTTGAAACTACCTATCATATCTCTCAAACTGGGATTTTGATAGGTTTGAATGTGCCTGCTAGTTCACCGGCTGGTAATCTGCTATCCTTTGCCATATTATGTCATCCATCTTTCCTGACTAACTTTGATGCTGAAACTACAGCACGATGACACTGAAACAGAAAACGTGATAACCCCTGACTGTGTATCTTGCTAAAACAAAGGACTCATGCTGCTAAATTGATAAGGCTTTGCAATAGAACACACTAGCCATACTAGAAAGAATATGGTCAGTTGACCAAGCTAAAATATTTCCATAATAGGAACAAAGTAAAATACGGCAGTTTCGTTGATCTTCTACTGGTCAGGATCCTAGATCCTTCTGCTTTAAGATTGCCCTCCTACACTGAGTTTTCACTGAATGCAAATGAATCTCAGCCCTAGGGAAACTGTAAGTGAATAAGTGGCAGAATTTAACAGTAGGTGGCATCACTGTAATTCAGTACTAAATCAACGCCCCAACTCGGGGGACAGAGCACTGCTGTGCTCCTAATCATGTAGCTGAATTGTACACCAGCTTTTGAGAACTTGTATTCATGAAGATTTGTTAAGCATTTTTTTCTGGATTTTTTTAAGCATTTTTTCTTTCTTTCTTTCTTTTTTTGACAGATTGAAAACCTTTGCCAAATTTGCACATACATAATGTTATTAACACAAAATTACAAAATTGTCAGTACAGGTTCAAATTTTAAGACATAGAAATGTGAAAACAAAAAGGTCTAGAAATGCTCTCAGAAGTTGTTCAGTTCATTCCTCTGTCTCAAGACAGAATAAGCTATATCAAGCAAATCATTTTTTACCAAGAACCATAAGAGCAATTAAAAACTGTTACATTTTTGTCATATTGTATTCTGGCAACAGCTACTTGCACTATCATGGAGAAAAGAATTATCTCATAAAACAAAGAACAAACCTCAAGTGAGGCAAATCAACACCGATTCACTGATCTCAAGGAAGCTTGGAACTGACTGAGGAAGTGATTCATAATTTATAATTCAAAGAATGTAGGTCTTGGTAATCACCTAGATAGAAAGCACTATTTTAATAGAAATCCCTGTGAATCTATTATCTATTATTTGACAGATACTGAATTAAGTTCAAACAGAAAACTATGTTTGACAAGAGAGAGAGAAATGAGAGTTTGTGGGTGGAAGCAAGCAGACCGTTGGAAAGGCTAGAGGGAGGGAATAATAGCTTTTATTAAAATTACATTAAACAGTGAATGTTGGTCAAAACTAGCTTGGCTATTCATAGAATCATAGAATCACAGAATGCTTCAGCTTGCATAAGGATAGATGGATCCCAAAAAAAACCCCTGTCTTTGCTGTCTTCTACTCTTTTTAGGGGCTGTTCACAAAACATCCGAATACCAGCTAGCACATGACATTCACCTGCACAAACTTTTGATGCTTTACTCAACATTCACTCAAGCATGAGGCTGCTTTTGTCTTGTCTGTGCTTTGTAGATGTTTACCCTACAGATCTAGAGGTGGCATCCAAGGATCCAGTGTAGAATGATTATTGCAAAGAAATTCTATTCTGTGATCCAAAGGCTGTTGTATAGCTGTGGGGTTAAATGCTTAAGTGTCCATAAATGGATAAGTGTTGTTTGTTTGACTTTTAAATTAGAAATAGGAATCACGGTGGGACCTGGCAGAGCAGCAAAAGGCTCTGCAAAATAGTTGTATGTTACTAATTATATTAATTCAGAGTCCTTCTTCAAGAGCTATAATTAAATGTTCTTACAGCTGAGTACATTCTCTTTTTCATTTTTCTAATTTAAATTTTTTAATGTGCTTAGTTTCAATATTGCCTGGGCCAACCCATTGCTCTTACTGCCACTTAAAAGAAATATACTGCATTTGAAAAGCTTTTCTCAACAGAGAGGAGAACAAAACCTCTTCCAGGATCTGATCTTCACTCTGCAGTAAGAGTTGGAAGGCAGGTCTTTGAATATTGTCTTTTAGAAACCTTTCCTTATCTATTCTTATCCCATTTCACTGTTAATGTTCCAGATTTGTTGAAGTGGCATTTTCATGTGTTTCATTGCTAAAGTAACATTAACGGAGAAGCTTTCCTCACTTAAAAAAATTTCTAGACATTGAAGGAGATGTTTACACAGAAGATGAAGTTGTAAGTAGATATGAGAAAGCTAATCTCACCTTAAAAAAAACCCTAAACATCAGATTTTTTTTTTAATTCTAAAATATACTTTATTTTTCTTATTTTATAATAGTCTAATAGTTCACACTAGAAGTTTTTCTTGGTCCTTTCATTATAAGGGGATATTTGCTTTGAAATCCTAAGATCGTAGGAAGAAAAGCGAAAGTTTTATTATCTACTTTTTAAGAATGAGGGAATGAGGCACAGATAGATTTAGACTGAACATGAATCTCACGAGCTGCTTTATCCAAAAGAATATAATTTTACCAAATAGAAGTGTGAGAAAAAGATTATAAACATTTATGCAAACAGATGTAAAAGAAAATCTCTTTTGTTTTTAGCTTTTCTTTTGAACTTTTTTAAAAGCATATAGCTCTTGAGGTGTACTGTAGCTGCTACTGATAATTTCTCCTACTGGTAATTGCTGGTAAGCTCAATAGTTCTTTAAATAGCACTCAGAGAAGCAAAAGGTAGGAGTACAGCTCTCTCCCACTAGTTTTTAAGGGCTCTTATGTGTAATTTTCTAGACTTGCTCATTTAGATATTGTCTAACATTCTGCTCAGTTACTCAGTTTCAAATAGACTTCAAAATACTTTATCACACTTATGTGATGCAAATACAACTCTTCCTCTTTGCTAAAACACAAACTTTTGCCTTCTCTGTTCATTATTTGTACTGTTATGATCTCCAACTGTTAAAAGTCAGTGGTTTTGTAGACTTCCAAGAATGTAGCTCTCCAAAGAGCTTCAACTTGTCTTAGACACTTGTTTTAGGATGAGGTGAATCTCTTTTTATAATTTCATTTTCTTATCCACTGATGATAAAGACAACTTAGTCATCTGGACTGGGAAATATTCATTGAGTATTTTTCTGAAGGCTAAGGTTAATAGCTCACATCTACTCACTACTCTGCTCATCGGTGGCTCTAATGGTTGAAACATTATTGTTACTTGGGTCTTGTTCTAATGAGTAAGTTCCGATTTCATCTCTGCATACCTAAACTCCATGTACTGCTAAAGAAACATCTAAAGTAAGACTTTGTTTCAATCTAAAGACAGAAAAAACTTTATTTTCCATCTCAGAGAACAGTTTTGACAAAAAGCAAGGATGTGTATAACTTCCACTGCAAAGTTTGGCTTTTCTTTACATTACATATTTTCTTTTTCCACTTGAGTTTTGTTGTTGTTGTTGGGGGGGTGGTGGGGAGTTGATGTTGATTGACTTGTATCCACAGCCACAAAGATGTTTTAAAAGTTATAAATGAGTACACTTACAGAACTTTGAAATCTAGATAACAAAATTAAGTACGTTTAAAATTTGTAATTTTACAAAAACTTTCCTACCCATAAACCAATCTCACTGTATTTTTAATGTTTAATACATCAACACAAGGCATAACATTGCTTACATTAGACAAATAGCAACTTACTGGGAAGAAGAAAATGAATTTTTCAATTTCAGTGTTCACAATGGCAGTCTGATGATATAACAAGCCAACAGAGAAGCAAGAGTGAGAAAAGCCTTCCTATTTGGCTTTAGGTGTAGATTATTTCAAGAAAGCAACTTTGAAATTAGTCTGAAAATGAATGAGGTCAGAGTAATAAATCTATCTTCTCAGAATAAGATTATCTTTTTCAGTTTCCATTTCTCTATATTATATGAAGTGCCTGCAGCAGTTAAGTAGGGTAGTATTTATTCCAAATACAACTCAGGCTTATCATGAGAGCAGATTGTTTTGCCTTATATCCTTCCCAGACAGTTTCATGGTAGAATCATGAGATGAATCAGCTCGTAATGGTGGTACCAAAGGATTTTCCTTGCATCTGTTTTATTGACAAATTATTTCTTTTTTTTGCAGGACAGAATAATGTGTGAAATCGATCCACACACATGCCAATCCCTCATGTTGTGACAGAAGGATGGGCACTAGCCCTTAATCTCTCCTTGTGACAGCCAAGGACTATGCAAAATTATTTTAGAAAGAAAAAAGAAATACCAGTGGGACTGTAGAAAGTGGAGGACAAACAAATTCATCTCAAATGAAGAACAAAGCAGACAAAAGACTGGATGTTATCTCACCTGTGTGAACTGGGTTGAAATTGTTGCAGTTAATTGGACAGTTCCAATCACGAATCCATATCACTGCATTTCTATGACACTGTGACTGAGTTACTACATCCTGTCTCAGTCAAATACGCTCACTGCAATGAAGTTGATTACAATTCATGATTGCAGTGGTTTTGCCTGTGCCAGTTTTTTTGGTAAAGGGGGGAGCTACAGGGGTGGCTTCTTTCAACAAAGAGCTGCCAGAAGCTTCCCCTGTAGCCCATAGGGCTAAGGCCAGCCAACCCTGACCCAGGCCTGGCCAATTAATGACTGAGGTAATGCCCCTGTGAATAACGTATTGGAGAAGGAGAGAAGTTGCTGGGCAGTTGCTAAACTGCAACAGCAACAGGGAGTGAGAATGTGAAAACATGTCTGCAGACACCAAGGTCAGTGGAGAAGGAGGGGGAGGAAGGTGCTTAGGCCCTTGAAAGAAAAGTCTCCCCTGTGATCTGTGGTGAGGACCATGGTGAGACAGCTGTGCCCCTGTAGTACATGGAGGACCATGAGGGAGCAGAGATCCACTGCAGCCCGTGGAGGACCCCATGCCAGAGCGGGTGGATGCCTGAAGGAGGCTGTGACTCCGTGGGAAGCCCATGTTGGAGCAAGTTCCTGGTAGGACCTGAGAGCCTGTGGGGAGAGAGGAGCCCATGCCAGAGCATGTTTGCTATCAGGACTTGTGATCCTGTGAGAGAGTCAGGCTGGAGCAGTCTGTTCCTGAAGGCGACCCATGTTGGGGCAGGGTGTGAGGAGTTGCTCCCGTGGGAGGCCCCATGCTGGAGCAGTGCATGAAGAACTGTAGCCCACGGGAAGGACTCATACTAGAGAAGTTCATGAGGGACTGGCTCCCATGGGAGGGGCCCCACAGTGTAGCAGTGGGAAGTGTGATGAGTCCTCACCCAGAGAAGAAGCAGCAGCAAAGTACATCTGTAACAACCTGACTGCAACCCCCATCCCCCATCCCCTGTGCCACTGAGGGGGAAGGAAGGAGAGTCCTGGGAAGAGGTAGGAGTGGGAGGACGTGTTTTAAGATTCAGTTTTATTTCTCATCTCCCTGATCTTATTGTTCCTTTAATAAAACAAACCTTTTTTCTCCCCAAGTTGAGTCTGTTTTCCCCATGACACTAATTGCTGAGTGATCTCTCTGTCCTTATCTCGACTCGCAAATGGCCCGTTATATTTCTCTTGTGTCTAGTTTGGGAGGGGGAGTGATATTATGACTTGGTGGACAATACAATGATGTGATTTTTTTCCAGGTTACAGATATTTCCTTTCTTGAGCTTTTTCATCACAAGCTCAGTTTTTGTTCAATATTTGCTTCATGTTTATGTAACTGACTAATAAATGTGTCAGGATGAACACAGAGGCGAATCTTCAATTTGATCTAGAAAACAGCCTGGCCAAGAAAGCTTGAAATTTTAGTAATCAAAAGTGCTTTTGTCTAGCTTTGTCTTTCTCATTGATATTATCAAGCCATGGCACATCCATATACAAATGTCATTAACTTTGAGCGGTAAATCCTTTATATGATGTTGAGGACTGGACTGATACTTATAGGTGGAGGTGAAAACTTCCACCATGAGCACCTAGGAAATTTGTGGAAATTCCATGCACATGAGACACCGAGGTAAGTTCTGCTGCTTCTCACACATGCTCACCTACATGCAGAGTGTTTATGCTTGAATGTTAGGAAGATATTCAGTATTAACAAGAAATGAATACAATCTTTGGAGTCTGTTAGGATACAATCCGGGAGGTGGATACATGATTTTTTTTACTTAATGTGAAAAGATACTTCAAATTCTGTGTGATTAACATCATTATTTTGTACACGTGGCTCTTAGGGACATGGTTGAATGGTGGATGTAACAGTGGTGGATTAATGGTTGAATTCCATGACCTCAAAGATCTTTTCCAATCTAAGTAATTCTATGATTGTAGATCCATGTTTGTTGTGAGAAATGAGAAAGTTTTGAACTGTACGTGACTATATCATGTCATTGTACTATCTTTGATTCCTATCTCATGATTTATTAGATGATGGAGGTTTGTTTAAAAAATAGTCTGTTACACAGCTAAATATGTAAGCAGTATTGCCCAAGATGGACAAAATGAACAAGAAGCAGGATAGAAATGCTGAACTGGCAGAGATAAATAAAGCTGCCTTTCATTAACTCATTTTTCTGTCAACTCACCCAAATAAACAAAGGTAAAATCAAGGCTTACTGCACTTCCTTGCTACTATAAAATAAGCTTTGACTGCACATTCCTTCCCTCAGAGTTGAGAGGCTTTAATCAATATTAGTCAGTCAGATGAAATGTGCCATCCACTCTCTTGTCAAAATGAGAAAACATGGATCATCTGACTAATAACTAAACAGTTTTGAAATGGAACATCACAGTAATGAGTCTTCCCTCACCAACAGAAATGAACCAATAAAAGAGACTCTTTCCTGTCCCTATCTGAAAAGAGGTTTTAACAGATTTTAGGAGTTTGAGGGACAAAGAAAAAGCTTATGATGTTAAGATTTTTATGGAGGTTTGAGAATATAATGAGATTTTTTTTTAATCAATGTAAGGTTTCAATCAAGTTACAAAATCCTCTAGGCTAAAGCTCATTCACGTCTCAATTCAAAAAGCCCTCATTTCAAATAGAAAACTCACAGGTTGCTACTCCAAAAGTGGTCAAACAGTGCTAAACTACTATTAACAGACATTGATGGAAAAATTCCAGCTGAAACCATGTTAGCAGATGAATTTACTGAGAAAGTCTGACAGTAGACCCAAGATAATAGTCTTTTGCAACTGTCCTCAAGACCAAAAGATGAAAACAGAAGAACATATCGATGAAACATTGAAGAAGCAATGAGGGTAACAGAAGACAATGAGATCAGCAGAAACACAAAGGAACCGCCAAGGCCAGTGTGTAACAGATGCATTCAAAAACAGGAGAGAGATTAGGAATGTCAGGGCTGGAATAAGTTTCTGCAAGATCTGTATAAGGAAAGGTCATTATAGATTTTTAACTTCTTCATTTAGGTTGATGCTGTGGGCATCACAAATTTCCTTGGAGAAGTCTGCTTACCTCAGGAACAGAGTAAGATAAATCTAAACCAAACCGTGACAAGGAGGTTAATGAAGCTATCAACAAGCTGAGAGATGACTACTATGCTGCAACATCATGTTTGTAAAAAACAATTCAGAACATCATTTACTGACACTTTCAAAATTTTTGATCTTTACCAGCAAAGTTTTAACATATTAGTTTCAAATTTCTCTGTTATTTTCAGGTGCAAGGCTTTTATTTGTAGCACATTTAAAAGTAGGGGGAAAGTAAATGTATAGTTTTTTAGTTTGTAAATCCCCAAAGTCATTACAGCGTAAATTAAACAGTCCAACTATTGATTAAAACATTAACTGCCAAAATAAACATGGCAGGAACTATGCATAGATATCAATTGCCTCCAAATTGCAGCTATCAGTAACTAATAAAACTCCCAAGTAAATATCTTCCCCAGCTTAGAGTGTAACGTCTCTCCATAGAATTGGAAAGAATTTTCATTTAGTGGGCTCAAGTCCTTTAGATAGTCTCTGACGTTTTATTTTGTGAAACTTTAAAATAAGGTACAGAACGCCTCTTATG
Organism: Colius striatus; assembly: GCF_028858725.1. Taxonomy (NCBI): domain Eukaryota; kingdom Metazoa; phylum Chordata; class Aves; order Coliiformes; family Coliidae; genus Colius; species Colius striatus. Next base: position 14,736,191 of record NC_084769.1, on the reverse strand, counting down.
TTTTGTATTGCCTTTTCAAAAGGAGGAAATTAGATACCAATGAAAAAGCAAATAATGCAGCCCCCACTGTCCCATATAGATCTTCTAAACAAACTGTAATTTATTGCTGTTTCTCACCATTCAACACCAACATGCACTGTTTAAGAGTCCAGTCCTTCAGAAACGTAAATCAGCAAAGCTCCACTAGCTTCAGTGCAGTTATGCAAATTACAACATGGTCTGTTTACTTGCTTTAGATTTCTGAGTGTGTAAAGCACCTAGGAATGTTGGCAATACTTTGACATGAACTCATTATTCATCATTTATCTACACTGAACTGTCTTTTTTCATCTATTAGTCCTTAAATATTGTAAGCCTTTCCTTATCTACCCACACTTTTCCTGTTATTTACCTTTCCTCTCACATCAGCAACTAACTCTGTCATCTTGTTATCCATACTTTAATTTTTCAGACCAAATCTCTACACTAGTATTACAAGTGTTCCAGATGCTTAACACAAAAAATCAAATTAATTTTCTTACTAGCAAAAAATTGGATTTTTATGAGCTTAATTAGTCTGCCCTATTAATATGCTGTTGCTCCAGCATCCAAGTTCCTTCTGTTAAACAAAGGTTATGTCACAACTGGGAAATGGTAATGTAGTGAGAAATGTATTCTCACTAGCCCAGTACTCTGCATTTGATAGTGAGTGGTGACTTTTCTTTCCAAGAAAAATATAACTCCTTCAAAGTCTGTGCCCATCAGTAGAGCCTTCAGATCTTTTCTGACTGGATACTGTTTACTATCTTTTTGCATTCGGTTAACTGGAAGTAAGGCAGTAGTGTTTGTTCAGAATCAGTAGTCCATTTCCATGTGCTGTGTCAGCCTTAAGGTTTCAGCCAAGGAACATGTGAAGTCCAGCCTGAAAACCACTTTGCAGGCAGAGTAGATGAGACCTCCTAGAACAAGAGTTGCAGAGGACTGAACCCAGAGACCTAGTTGGAGATATACACTTAAGCTGACTAGAGCATCAAAAGCTGGGAAACAGGCTGCTGTGAGCAAACAGGACAACACTGCTTGCAGCACACAGTGAAGAGCATCTTGTAAAAGCAAGGTCAGTGCAGGAGAGAAAGTAGTTGGAGATCAGGCTTCCTTCTCCTGCTGAAAGCACAAAATCTTGAGAACTTTTCCTGTCCTTCATCTGGAAAGGACTGGTTGGATTAGCAACAGCTGATCTGCCTTTCAATCTGTCATATAAAGCCATCATATCTAAAGCTATTGCAACACTTCTTGTTGACAATCTGTAGTGACATCCTGCCCTTCACTTGTGACAGTGTGGACCCATTGAGAGGAATTCAGTGGTGCTTGAACAATAGTAATCTGTCGTATTTCTTCACTCCCATCAACCTTCTTGCAGTGTACTCCAGTGTAATGATTACTCTTTCAACTGCAGTGTATTCTTCCTCTCATTCCTCTAAGACTTGAGCCAGATTTTGTGCTTATGTCCAGGGTCATCAGTCCAAGTTCCTTTTCAAAGTGTATTTCCAGTGATCTGTTGCAGATGGATAACTTCTGTTACTTTATCTCCTAGCTATCAGGGCTCCCTTATCTCCCAGATGGCAGACTCTTCTTTTTACCGTGAAACTCAAATTTGCAGGACTAAAAATTATTGACCTCCTGAAATGGCAGGAAACCAATTTTCATAAGCTGATATTTCAGTTCCTCTAGAAGACACTTGCAATAAAATGATGAATTAATTTTTTTACTCTTATTTTTAAAACGAGAGGGAGCTCCACAGTCATCATTGCTATGGATAATCCTGTTAAGCTTTGGGACAGCTGGATACACATGCAAATATTTGCTTACCCTCTCCATTTTCCTATCCACTGTAAATATAAGTCTTTTTTTTTTTCTGGGAGTGCCAGCGTAGCATGTACTATCTAAGAGCATAAAGCTCAGCAGAACAACAATTATTGGCATGTCTCCCTGAGGAATGCAAAATAAGCTTTCCTCCATGTTTTTCTAAAGAGTAAAAAGAAAATATAGAGCTTCCTGTCCTCTATTAAGACAGAGCAGCCCCTCCAGTTAATGTTAGCTTCATGTTAAATCACTTTGTTAAGCTAGAGATGGAAGACTTAGTTTTCTTAATCCCCATGGTATACTAATTGATTGTGGTTTACAATAATCTAGCTGACACAAAGGCAGTTTACCACACGTGCAGTAAGGACAGCTGAGGGACAAGGGTTTAAACACCTTAAGATGAAGACCTGTGGCCACTCACCAGTATGCTCTGCAGTGCCTGCCATTGGGACACTTGGCTCTCAAGCAGCATTCTATGCATCTATACTTCTACTTATTAGCTAAAATTGTGACAGTGACTTCACATGGTAAAGAATTAGGAGTCTCCAGTAATAATGGAAATTACTAGGTTACTCCTTCTCGTATTGCCACAGTCAAAATGATCTCAACTGGGGGAATTTTACTTAATTTATTACCAATTAATATAAATGTTTATTTTGGTATCAAGGAGGAAAGAAAGACCAACAATTGAACGCATTGGGAAGCACCTTTGCTGGCACAGTATGTTCCTTTATCCCCAGTGAAATTGTTTCAGCAGAAAGATCAGATGATTCCTCCAAAAAAAAAAAAAAGCAGACAAAAACTAAAGGAAGCCACCTATTATCCCTGTATTTTTGGTGGCAGAGCACAACCCACAAAAAGTGCTAAGTGTAGGGTGAGAATACCTACCATACCAAAGGAATGTGCACAAGTGGTACGGTCAGCACCAGACCTGCTTGTGTGATATGAGTGGCCAGCCAAGTGTAGCTTTGAGACAGGTGCCATAGAATGGTCTTGGGCAGTTAATCTTTTGCAGTTTTGTGGGAAATGAAAGTTTTTATTATCTAAGTAAAACTTTTCAGGATAGTAATTTTAAAATTTTGATGTCTAAATTCTACTTCAGTTCCCCATGGAAAGTACTGGTTCTAAGGGCTGGTAGAACAAACTGTGATATTAAATCACAGCTTGAAACTAGAATAAGCTTTGGGAATAGATTCACCTTTTTTTTTAAGACTGTAGTTTTAGCACACACAAAAATATTGTAACATTATTTTAAGAGTTCCCGTTTCCATAATGAGACTGAGAGTTAAATTCATCAGCACCTATTCATTGGCAAAGAAAAATAAACAAAGACAATACACTTTTAGTCCATTTAGTCTCAATTTCTCCTCTGTCTGCCATTTATGCAGCACTAAAAGGCTGATCCGATGCCTATTAAAGTCAATGACAAAACTCCAATTGATTTTGAATAGAGAAAACCTGGGTCCAGAAGTTCCTAGAGATTTCTTCTGCCTAGGTGAACAAATAAAGTGCACTTCAAGTGAAGTGCTGTCAGCACACAAGGCAGTGTTCAAACACTAACTGTTAAGCTTGTTAACGCGCGTTACCCCTCTGACTGACAGCAACCAGCCATCTTCTGTGCAAGTCAGCAAATTTAAAATGACAGCATGAATGGAATGCTTTTGAGCCCTGAGAAGCCATTTTGTCGCCTTCACTGTAGCATTTTTTCTTAGTTATTTGCCTAAGTAAAAAGCTCCTTCTGGCTATCCACTGAAATAGGAATATGCATCTATCCCTCCCTTCTACAATTAAAGTACTTACACATGCACTCAGCTATAAGGAATTTCTGGCAGGGTACTATTCACATCATGTCGAGAAAACAGCTTTATAGATAAGATGTAGATGATGGCTCAGATTCATACACACTGGAAATACTATTGCTAAAATGTCTTTTTAATAATACAAATGATTTATTAAAGAACATGCAGGCATACCAAAAGGAAAGTATTGGAAAATCCTGAGATTGTCTCCCCCCCTGTTGCACTGAAATTTTAATATAGTGGAAGTGTTTTATAGAAAAAGAAAGCTTGGTTCCTTGAAAGTCAAATGTTGTTTTTCCTTTTTTCTATAATTATGTGGAATCCTTACATTAGGCAGAGTAATCAGTTTAGATTACTCTGAGTTTACATGTTTGGAGTGCATAGAGAGTAGGATAACCAAGAAAACATATACATCTTACTCCAATACTTGAAACCTTACAGTATACCATGCAAGTACTCCATCAGCCTGGAGAAGAGGAGATTCAGGGAGAACATCATTAATATAAATATTTGAAAGGTGTTTGTCAGGAGGATGGGGCAATATTTTTCTGTAGTGTCCAGTGATAGGACTAGGGGTAATGGAAAAATCTGGAACACAGAAAGTTCCAACTTAAGGAAAAACTTCTTTACTGTGAGGTTGAGGGAGCACTGGAACAAGCTGCTCAGGGAGGGTGTGCAATCTCCTTCTCTGGAGGTTTTCAAAACCTGCCTGAACATGTTCCTGCGTGACCTGAACGAGAGGAACCTGCTTTAGCACGGGGGTTGAATTGGATGATCTTTAGAGGTCCCTTCCAATCCTTACCATTCTGTGAACAGCTCACAATATAAGGAGTATTGACTGGACGGGTAGGGCATCAAAGACTTGAATAGAAACTGCAGGAAAACTTAGAGCTTAGTGTCAGAAAAAGAGATATAGAATAAATAATATGGAATGACCTCTTGTGGTACTTCTGAAATGAAGGAACATTTATGCTTCTGTTGCCAGGAAATGGCATGCTAACCCTGGTATCTAGAAACACATCTACAGGCATGGTCACCCTGCACAACCAAAACACCAGCAACAGAATAACTTGATGAAATCCCTCCATGTAGAACAGGATCTTTATCCACACCAGGGGAACCTGAAAAGTTGTATAACCTTCTAGATATTCCAGGCAGTTTCTAGCACAGCTTTTCATGTGAAGAATATAATGCAACCTAATAGGGAGTAAGAGATAAAGTAGTAATTATATGCAGCTCAAAGGCAAAGATTAGAAAGCAGGGCTGCTGGCTCCCTGCTCAACAGCAGCAATGAGGTCCATTCTTTGCCTTGTTAGTCAGTGTAGAAACAATCACTGTAGCTGGCAAAACATAAGCTGGAGGAAAGTATGTCGGTGCAATAATGATTGAGAAGAGAAAAAGTGTACTAAGACAAATTCTGCACTGAATAAGTGCTGGCACTCTTCATCTGTGCCAGTGGAGGGAAGAGAAGGATTTGAGAACTATCCACTGTGGTATGTGGATGGTATCATCCACAGGAACCAGTACTCAACAAGCAAGGGTAAGTCAGTATCAGCTCACACCCTTATGAGAGAACATGGGTTCATATTTTTGTTGTCAGAGGAATTCCTTGGATGGGTAAACCTGTGGAACTGGAAGCATTACCAAGAAAATTGTGAGCTGTGAGAGACAAGATAGAATCCTAAATTAAACAAGATTCTAGAAATAAATATGACCTCAAAACTGCCACAGTGACTAATTCAGCATTGTAAGTACACAACACAAAGCCTGTCGTTATTAGATCAACGAGTTTGGCATCATAAACCAGCAGGAATTTTAGTTGTGATATTAAAAAAACAGAGAACATGCAATGAATTTTAAAAGCCAGTGTACAATACAGGACCGATCTGTAGCAGAGCCATTGGCAACATTCCCTAATGAACAGCTGAAGTTGGCAGAATAAGCATTTGATGCCTCTCAGCAACAGGTCGGAGCAGGAAGAATAGGCTTTTAAATAATGCTCAAGATGGGCACACTGGACTCTATTTCTGGCTATAGCCTAGGGGACATCTCTCTGCTCAGTGCCATTTCCCGTGGCACTGCTCCACATCAAATTCTTTATTCTATCTGTTTCTCTCAGGTTTTGCTGACAGTGCTTTGGAAGATACCTCAGCAGAACTCATCTGGGCCTTCTAGGAAACTTATAAAACTCTGAATGTAGAGGTTGCTTGGCTGTTTAGTTTTCAATAGATCAATTACAATGGCAATATATTTACATCATTCTGAGACACTACAGTTGGAAAGAATAATTGAATGAAGCACAAAAATGTTACAGGGTTGTGGTCTTTTTGTTTGCTCCTTTTCTGTGGGCTCTCTTTTGCCTTGAAATTTGTAAAATAACTGGTATGATCAAATACCACAGATACTCAGCTATTAAGCACACACAGGCACATATTAAAGCACAAAACATATTCCACAGCAAAATCCCAAGAGTTGTCTGGGATTTTTAATCTCTCTCATCACATGGTACTGGGAAAATTCAACAAATATAACCTGAGATGCTTCTCTAAGCTGCTCGAGTTGGGTCAGAGGGATCAAGGTTTCTGCCAGCTTGTTTGGTTTATCTTTGAAGCTAACTTTTAATTATTCTTACCTGCAATCCCATATGTAATTCTAATATACAGTCCCCACCTCCTCACCCTCCAGTGTGGTGGTCTCCTCTTCCAGTTCCCCGTCTCCAGCTTCTCTATCAAGATTTTCAAAAGGACATTTCTATAAGCATTGATTATCTGAGTAGAGCTTGCAGTGTTGGAAAGTCTCAACTCGGAACGGTCCTTATGCCGCCTGCTAACTTACGGCTGACTAACATATTGCCGGTTCTAAAGCGGCTGATGAAACAGCTGCTGTAACAGTAATCACCATTCATTTTTTAAAGTGTCTGTTAGCTCAAGAGTTTATGTACTGGCATTGTCATATTAAAGCAGAACACATTTTTGCTGGCTTTGATTAATAATTAACTTCTAGGTTTTGTTTTATGAGCTCTGTGTGGCTTACCACTGGCAATACTGTACCTGCACTTTTCAGATGCGTACAAATAACTGATGTTCCTATGTGATCTGATCTAGGTGGGCCTGCTTCTGCAGGGGGGAGTTGGACTAGATGACCTCTAAAGGTCCCTTCCAACCCTACCATTCTATGATTCTATGTGGTGAGATGTCTGTAAGACCCATGTGTTGGGATGAGTTGCACCCATGGCTTCAGATCTTCAAAAGGGCTCTCACTCATTATATTCTTCCTGACCCGTAGTCTAATTTCTTCCCAGTTACCTCATCGGAGAGAGAAGCTGCACATCTCTCAAGAAACAGTACATGTACTATTTGCTCCAGGCAGGGAGCAGATGGATTCCAGAAAGCTACCCCATTTGCACTGACTTTTCTGAAGGCTTATGCCATCTGCTGTTGATGCTGAGCCTGAACAACTGCTGTGGCCATTAGATAAGGTGTACAGAAGCAGAAAAAAGATATGAAAACACAGGTTTCCCAAACTCATTTTCTCCTAGGGAAATGGACTTCCTGATCACCAGGTACACACCATCACAGAATCACAGAATCTCAAGGGCTGGAAGGGACCTCAAAAAATGATCTAGTCCAACCCCCCTGCCAGAGCAGGACCACCAAGAGTAGGTCACACAGGAACTCATCCAGGTGAGTTTTGAATGTCTCTAGAAAAGGAGACTCCACAACCCATCTGGGCAGCCTGTGCCAGGGCTACCCTCACTCTCACAGTGAAGAAATCTTCCTTGTATTTCTTTGGAACTTCGTGTTCCAGCTTGTACCTATTGCCCTTGTCCTATCATTGGCCATCACTGAGAACAGCCTGGCTCCATCATCCTGACATCCGTCTTTTACATATTTGTAAATATTAATGAGACCATGCTTCAGTCTGTAATAGTTCATTCCACAACCTGTACTGGTACATAGGGCTATTATTTCCCAGTTACAAGACTCTACACTTGCCCTTGTTTACCATGGTAGTAACTTGTCAAGGACATTGGATTACAACTGAGAACAAAGCTTAATGTGTGTTCAGCAGTCTCTCAAAAAAAACCCCAAATCCACCCAAATCTATAGAACCCTGGTACCACAAAAAACTATTAACAGCAGTTGAGCGTTATGACTTCTGAAAATGTACAGTCACAGGCTTCTCTGAAGAGGCAACACTCTACATGTCTTTTCATGAAAAAATCTCAGCTAGTTATTAAGCATGAATCCTAACTAATTAAGTCTCTTAGAATCACTACACAGAAACAAGATACAAGGATCACTGCTCCCTTCCTGGCAATGTTCTTAAATCTAGATATGTCTGGTTTTGGCTGGGATATAGTTAATTGTCTTCATAGTAGTGAGGTAATGGACAAAAGCTGAGACACAAAACATTCCGCTTAAACATACAGAAAAAAATACTTTACCGTGACGGTGAGGGAGCCCTGGCACAGGCTGTCCGGGGAGGGTGTGGAGTTTTCTTCTCTGGAGGCTTTCAAAACCCATTTGGATGCCTTTCTGTGTTAGCTGATATAGGTGGACCTACTTTAGTAGAGGCTTGGGCTAAATGATCTTTAGAGATCCCTTCCAATCCCTATCATTCTGTGATAGTAGCTGGTATGGGGCCGTGTTTTGTATTTCTGATGAAAACAGTGTTTATAACGCAGAGATGTTTCAGTTATTGCTGAGCAGTGCTCACTCAGACTCAAGTCCTTTTCTGCTTCTCACCCCATCCACCAGCCAGTGGGTTGGGGGTGCACAGGAAATCAGGAGGGGACACAGCCAAGGCAGCTGATCTCAACTGACCCAAGGAATATCCCACACCATGTCACGTCATGCTCTGCATAAAGCTGGGGGAAGGAGGAGTAAAGGGGAAAGAGTATTCAGAGTGATGTCATTTATCTTCTCAAGTAACTGTTATGCACAACAGAGCCCTGCTTTCATGGAGATGGCTGAACAGTTGCCTGCCCATAGGAAGTGGTGAATGAATTCCTTGGTTTGCTTTCCTTGCACACATGGCTTTTGTTCGCAAGTTCCTATGTGACCTGATCTAGTTGAACCTGCTTCTGCAGGGAGGTTGGACTAGATGATCTCTAAAGGTCCCTTCCAACCCCTACCATTCTCTGATTCTATGGCTTTTGTTTTACTTTAGTTAACTGTCTTTATTCCAATGCACAAGTTTTCTCACTTTTATGATTCTCTCCCCTATCCCAACACAGTTGGTGAGTGAGCAGCTATATGGGGTTTAAATGCCATCTGGGGTTAAACCATGACAGGGGAGAAAACAACTGCTGTTTAACAATACTGAGCACAACATATCTTATTCCACAGGGAGCCTGGGATGTGAGAGAGGTCGGAGAAAATAACTAGGATTTTCAAAAATGCTGGGTGTCAACACCTCTGCTCATATGAAAAGGGCTCACATCCATAGGTGTTTGCCATATGGTTTTTGCATTTATCTTCCTACAAAGCCTGGTACTTACAGGGCCTCTGTGGCTCCCATATGTGTCTTTGTGAGCAAAATATGCTCTTGGGGCCTGTAAAGGTGTTTTTCACAACTCACTCTGGGAGAATATTGCCCCATGCCTTTAAAACATGTTTTCTGGTGCTGGAGTAAATAGGAATCCTATTCCCTGTGCCTTGTGCAGTGCAAGTTTGTCAGGGCCCCAGGCACATTTGTCCCTTTCTAAGAGTTTGATTGACAGAGGTGAGGATCAGTTCCTGCACTGGTAGAAGCTGTTGTGTAGTAGGCTAGAAGCAAGGTCCTGCACTGTTTCTCTTGGAAGCTGAAGCTTTATGGTGGCCCCCATCTGTGCTGCAATGCAGCTGTGTAGCAACTATATCTGCACTCAGTCTCTCTGAGACACAGGCTAGACTTCTCAGACAGCCCATGAACCTGTCTCCTCACCCAAGACTTGCTGGGTAGTCTCTGGAGTGGATGTAAACCAAATTAGTGTCTATAGATCTGAACCTGACTGGTTGCTAAGCTCCCTGACTGCTTGTCATTGAAGTTGCCCTCCTGCTGGCCTTGTTGCCCCACTCAGCTCCCAGTTCTGCTTCCTTTCCACACCTTTCTGTTCCCTGACAATATCTGCCACCATACTGATCCAAGGAGGTATCACATCACATCACAGCACAACTCCTTCCTTGCACAGGTACTCAGTTTGCCTTCTACAGGTTATGTATCCAGTGCACGCTACTAGAGTCAGAACTGGTGAGCCATTAAGTTTTTCCTACATCCCAAAGTACAGATTCAGGTGCATCTTGGCAAATAAGCCCTGAAGCAAAAAATTAGGATCATATTACTCTGCAAACTTTGTTGTATTTTCTAATAGAAGTTTTCTGATAAAAACAACATCACAACCACGGCTATTCAGCAGTGGATTTGGCAAGCACTGGCTTACTTTTTTGACTTAACTCATTTCTGCCTCCTGAAGTGTAGAGACATCTGTGTTTCTTGGTGATCCTCTGCCATTCCTCCATTTGGATAGAACTTTTCATCTAGAAGAACACGCTTGCGTCAAATAGATGAAAATGGTGCCCATCATTTGCTGATTAGCTGTTTAGCAACATACAATGCATTAGAATGAAAACACTGTTTCTGTGAAAGGAGCTCAGACTTGAGTATTCATAGCATTAGTTTGGCTCCCTTCTGGGCTGAAATTCAGCTTAAGATCTGAATAATTCAAAAGAACTAGTTTTGTGGATGATGCTATGACATTGATGCTTCAATCAAGTGGCATTGATGCTTCAATTTGCTGATAGATACACTTACTGGTCTCAGAGCCTAGAAACACGTGACTGTTTCAGAGTTCAAGCCAAAACCTATCAGAGTCCTGTGTAATAGCAAGCATTTTAAGGTATCCATGAATTAAACATTCAGTAGACACTAATGGATCAATGTCATCTTAATCACCAATTTATCAGTAATTAGAAATTAAAATATGCAAAAAAAATGGCATATAGTAGAAGTGGAATTGGTCATTCAGTGTAAAAAATGATGTTAGAAACATAGATAAAATACTCTTTCTCTTTTTTTTTAGTAGTTTTACCATGACTAATCAGATATTCCAAATTTTATTACCACTTTGCAATATGTATTCACATTATCTGTGACATGGGCATCTTTAATATCGATAATGCATAATTGTATTTGCCATAGAATGATGGAACAAGATCACTTGGCACATAATGCCTGAACATGATTCCACTTCTGATGTCTTCTCTTTGCAGAACACTTATCATTATTAATAATGTATGGCGTTAGATTTTTGAGCTTGCCTAGCAAATGTCACAGCCAGTGCACTGCTCAATAAAGAGTTCCTTGCGAGCTATCTATGTGTAGAGACAAGAAAATTACTTAAGGGGACTTATGTGGTTAAAATAAACCCCTTTCACCATCTCACACTGATGGCCACACTCACGTTAATAGGAAATGTTACTTTGTGGGGGCTCACACATTCCCTAACCTTGCACCACTCCCACAGTAAACAGAAAACTTGTTCTAGATCTTCTTAACCCTGCATGGAAGCACCAAGTCTACTCGTTATCTACAGGTAATGTCATCTTCAACACACATGCTTATCTCTTCCCTCCTAGTTGTCAATGCCTCTTTGAGATTCAAGTCATTCACCTCTTTCTCCCCTGGAAGTTGTGAATACTTCTTTGGTTTATTTAAATAATCTGGAAACTTTTTTCTTTTGCAGTCTTGTGCATTAGAGAAGACAAACTTTTGTAATTTTTCACTCAAATCTGTTAAAAATTCCTTTGCTGCTTTCCAAAGTTCCATGGAATTATTCCACTCCAGCAGAAAAAGTAAAAGCATCTGTTCTGCTTTGTCACTTCTTCCAAACAGCAGATAAACTGCAAGCAGATTTCCTAACCACAAACACCGTATTTCCAAGGTAACATAAGGAATGGTTTTAAGAGCATCATCTCATTCTGCAGCAAAAATCTCCCATCAATCTGTTGCTTAGGGCACATACGTAGATCTTATTAACTAATGTCTTTTGCTCAGTTCTCAAGCTGGGATCTGATTGAAGATCTCTCTTGGTTTCCCAAAGACTCTTGTGGCCCTGACAATAGTTATTTGAAAGAATAACATTTAACGGCATGCTTGGATTTCCTTAACAACCACCTGCAGAGACACCTCTACAAATATGCAATGCAGTAGCTTTACATCATTATGCTGGTTGCATTTCTCCTGGTTTCTTAGTCATCCTGCCTTTTCTCACAGTGGCCGTTATAGACATAATTACGCATTCACACTCTGCAAAGACAGTAACTTAAGCAATGAATAACACAATTCATTTGTTTTTCTCCCATACATAATACCTTTCTGATTATGCAGAAAAGTCCCGACCTCATAACTGCATCCATTGAAGATTAATTATTCCTAAGCATGTAAACAGTCCTATTGTAATCAATCTGATTATTCATGTGTTTTTAATTAACTACATAAGTGATTGCAAGATACGGATCTTCACGTGTAAATCTTTCCCTCCACCTGTTTAAGTAGTGGAAATAACACAGTTATTGAGCATCACAGCAACTCCATTTGTCTCAACTGTTTAAACAGTAGCCTATTAGGTCAGGAAATAAGTACATATACAGAAAAAAACCTGTGTCAGCAAACCAATGGGACCCTGCTCTACACAGTGCTGTTGTAATAGAAAATCTATTCCTCATAGGATACATTTTTTACACATCATATCCTCAAAATACTGTTTCACAATACTTTTAGTTTAATAAATAAGGCCTTTTTTCAGGGTCTTTGCTGTCATTGTGGGCTTTTTTTTGTCTGGGATTTAAAACAGCTTTTCGTTAATCACTGCTGTTGCTAACAGTCAGTCTGCAGTGCTCTGGATAGTACAGCAGTGGCATCTGCATCCTAGTGAAGATCTGTTTGTGCTTCTGTGGATTAAACATAATACAAAAAAATACAATGCAATGGTATAAATGTGTAGCATCCCAGATCAAAGGAAACATTATGGAGTTAAAGGAAGTCCAGAGAAAGTTGGTTAGAAGTATCATGAACATTCACCTGCAAAGAAGCAATGTGGTGAAGCACTGGGAACTTCTGTCCTTAAATACAAGGCCAAAGGAACAATCACTTAAACTCAAAGGGAGCAACTGCAAAAGAGAAAAATATTTTGTTAAAGGAAGATAGTTTGTTGTGTTAGAAGCATGCTTACTCACTGAATAAACTGTGAAACCCATTGCTACAAGTTTTCACTGATACCAAGTATAACTCTGAAGAAGAAATGGACATTTGCACTGATAAAAACTGTCAGAGCTAATGGGAAAAAAAGTCCCAAAAAGTCAAACCAAAAAAACCACTCCACCTCACCTCACAGAATCACAGAATGGTGGGGGTTGGAAAGGACTTCGCATTTCAGGGTTAAAACAATTCCAAGGCAATAGAGTTCTGAATGTGTGCAAATTATTTTGTATCTGCCAAGCACAAGTTTTCTCATATCCTTTAACACACAGAGATGCCCACTGTCAGCCAAGGGACTGATTCAAAGTTTCCAGCTATCTTTATGTTGCAGATATTCTTATCACTTATTTGCTCCAACACACTGCCATCACAGAAAATGTCTGATGAAAGAAAATCTTTTCATTCTGTTGCTTTGAGAAAACAGAAGTTAAAGTAAGAATAAATCTCAGGTGAATAGAAGATGTTGATTTGCTCCATATTATTGGTTCTTCTACATAAGCTTTTAGAGGGTTTACAGGAAGATTTAGGAGAGAAAAAAAGCATTTTACATACACATATACACAAAAAACCCTAATAAAAAGAATTCCAACTCTACCCCTCTGCCTCTTGCAGTGCAACTGTTCTGCACTGCCATGCTGGCACACTTGCAAGTTCTCACTAAGATTTCAGTTACCATCATCACCTGAGATGGCTCATAATCCAGTACTCTGACAAATTGAGATCACCTTCTAAACAACTTTCAGCATTCTTCCTGCAAGCATGACCAAAGGAATTCAGAAATTTTACTTGTTTTTTAATGTCCAATGTTTACTTCATTCAGTTTCCATCCCAAGCTATTTTGCTAGACAATCTCTAACCTTCCCAGTGATTCAGTATATTTATGGGAATATCAAAATAATACTTGTTGTTTGCTATTCAAGTGAGAGAGAAATAAGTGAAATGATTGAAAAAGGAACAATTAACAAAATTCTTTATTTATAACTTATGTGTTTTTTATTTCAAGAAAAAAGAAACTTAAACAGGAAAAAACCTCATTGATGAAATAATGTAACAGCCTGAGTTTTTTAGGAAAGCAATATGCAACAGTTAGAGATGATGTCATACAAGTTGTGTTACACATATGCAGAACATTCACATACTACTTTAAAGCTTCCTGAGTGAAAGCTAAAATATGATACAAATTAAGATACCAACTTATAAATCTAAAGTGGAAACTGTAATGTAAGAAGTATATGTCATCAATATATCAGGGTTAGCTTCTGCTGCTAAAAATGCAAAAAAGTGGGGAATCAGCAAAGGTGGAGGATGAGCAAAATTGTTACAACAGATTTGTAGGGGAAGGCTTCAGTGATGGCTCTGCATACACTAGCCTGGACTAACACCTAATCCGTGACCAGTTTGTCCAAATGCAATGTTCAGAGAAGAAAAGAGACTGCATATTCACAAGAAGGGCTTCACATACCTGAATGCAGCTGGAAGAGCCAATTATAAAAGTGTCCTTTCTACCATTTAATAGCAGGTGACTCCTGTATTAAGGATCTTGCCCAGCCTGAAATTGGGGTCAGCTAAACTAGAAGAGAGAAAGATCACACTCTGGCCCTGTTTTAATTCATGCAAACCTAGATAAATGCAGCCAAAGACACGCTGAATCTGAAAAAGTAAAATAAAAGCTCCAAAATCTTAAACTCAAAATCTCTGAGAGGAAAAAAAAAAATAGATCTTACTCCAAGAGCAATAGAAAATACAATTAAATCAAAATTTCTAGAATCTGAAATAGTTGGAATTGAATATAGTTTGATATATGAGCAATAGTTCAAATAGTGGAATGGTTGGGTTTTGCTGTTAATTGCTTAACACATCCTTATTACCCGAAGCATGACCTCACACAATTTAGTGAAATGACACTCTCTAGTTAATGTTCTCCAACTGTCTTTAGTTGAAGCAGAATATACACTTTGTATAGGCTACTTTGCTTAGGCAAAACAATTTTGCCGGCCTCTCTCAGATTACTAATTATACACAATGAGTGTAAACTATCAAAATGTTACAGAAAAATATAGTCCAGAAAGGTACAAACTGAGGCATTCTGGAGCATTTTCAATCTTAATTAAAAACAAACAATGTAGCATTGATATTTGCTGTGTATTGTACAATTAATCAGCATTTGATGCAACCACGCAACAGCTATCTTGGTGTCATCCTCTTAGATCAAGCTATAGTGTGCTTAAGAAAGACTTAGACATAATGAAAAACTTTTGCCATTTCTTTGCAGTAACCAGAAGAGTGACAGCAGCAATAATTAATATCTCTGTGCTTCACAAACAGTGAAATCAGATGCACAGTTTATCAAGAGTCTGTGTATGTAATTTTTCCATTAACAATTCTGCAGACAGAGCATTGATAATGTTGCCTGTGGTGAATCCTGATGAGGTGTATTTGCCTGACATTGTTGCAGAAAGGAGAAAATGAATATATGCATTTTAAATTTTTATGATTACATTTTTACTGAAGTGTGGGGGCCTGAAGTTTCATGACTGTTTTAATGCAATTGGTTCCACTTAGGAGAGATGACATGTTGAAATGTGGTATGCTGAATGTTTCCCAGGTAATTGGAATTCAGTCAACAACTACACTGGGCATTGTCACAGGTTTTAAATAAAAAGGCTTATCTTCCTCTTTTATATTATGGTATATGATGCATCATATTATACAATATCATGATCCTAGGTGACAGCTTCTCAAACAGAAATTTTAAAAGTTTACTTCGCTCTGCATACTCCTCCTGAATTTGGATCACAGGGGCACGCTGAAGTGTATGTATGTGCAGTCAACGCTTCCCAATTCTCTTGCTCACATAAATGACCACATTCATTCCTGGTACAACTCTAATGATTTGTTCAGTACTTTTTTCCCCTCAGGGGTGAATTTGTGCCACTGTTGGTGCTGTTATACTCACCGTCTGTGTGTCCTTCCCTAGAGCTGTTGGAGGAAGAAGCCACAAGGGAAGAAGAGGGGGCCCTATGGAAAAAACTTAAAGCATAAATTAAGAGTGCTGCAAAAACAGCTCAGGGGGTTGTCATGGGAAACAGCCTGGCACTCACTGATTCTTCCACTAAATGAATTTCTTTTATATTAGAACAGGGAAACAACTAAGCGTGAGTTATCTGGCTCAAAAGAAAGAAGAAAGACTCAGCTGCTGTTGAAACCTTAAATCACGTCTCAAACAAAATTCAAATCAAACTAAAACAGATATGAAAAACTGAAGGTAGTTTTTCACATTCTCCACTGTTCGGTTCCTATACAGCTCAGAAGATGTACTGAATTTTCTTCAAAAAAATGTGGACCTGAATTTTCCCACTTATTCTGTTTAGGCAAGGAACATCTGTCTTTCAGAATGTATGTTTTGTACTCTAAAGGTGAGGAGCTCAAGGTGGGACCCCAGAGTTCTCAGAATGGGGTAGTCCACATACTGCTGGTGTTCTACAAGAGGTATTTCCCTGAATATTTTTCTTTCAGCAATTCAAGGAATGAGGTATAATTGAAGGTTAAATCATCAGAAAGAGAGTTTAAGCCCAGCACTGTTTCCTAGCTCACACAAGTTTCTTTTGAATGGAGAAAAATGGATATCTACAAGTATCTACTTCACCTTGGCTGAATGTCTGGGTACTGAGCATCTGATGCTGTAGGAAATAGTTTCCTCTTTAAACTATCTTTTAAAAAGCAGATCATATTTCTTTGTTCTTTATTTCCTTATATTTGAAAGTGAAATAAGCAGCAAGAGATTTATAGCTGAAGCCAGTATCTTATGGGCACAATCTGTAACCTAAGGTGCCCAGTAACATGGCAAGGGGAATTAAAAGCTGCTGCCTTTGTTTGCTTGTGGTACTTCTTAGTATACAGATGCAAACAAGCACCAATTCTCAGCCACTCACATCTCGCCTCTCTCCTTCTCCCTGGCTTAATACTTTAGAAGTTATTAATTGGTTATCTTAACTTTCTCTCTCCACCTTCACTCCTTTATATCATGATGAAAAGACCTGAAAGGACAGACGTGGCAGGGATTGGGGCAGGATGCCAAGGTAAACAAAGAATGTTTTCCTTTTTCATTGAACATATGTCATTAATCTTTGATGTTATGAGATTAATCTATGCACAAAACAGAAAAGCCACTGACTGATATTTCCCTGGAATGTATGCTCTAAATGCAAAGAGGAGAACTGTGCAAAACAAAGACAATCTGGTACCCTTCCTGAAGGATTAAGATACAATTCATAATGTTCCTGAATGGTTCATTCAACCAGTCCACATACAATGAATCATCTGTGTGTTAGGACCATATTCTACCATATTCATGCATGAGCTTTAGTTGTTGTTTTGTTGCAGTGTTCTTTATACCCCAGTCTCCTGTATGTGACTATTGTCATAGAATTTAGTGACACAATGGCCTGAGCCTGTATGGTCATAGTATGTAGTTTGACAATTCTGATGCCCACTATCTGTGTCACCACAGAAATGGGCTTAGGAAATTTTTACCTCTCTCACAGGCCCGCTTCATGGTTCCAGTCAAGCCAAGCAAGGTCTTTGTGTCTTAGTTTCCTCGCATACCAGTAGGATATAATAATTCTTTGTCTACTTGTGTATTTAGACTGGAGAAGAGTTTTTTGATTTTGTCATTTTGTTTTAAGTGTTATTTTGTTTTATTTCTCTAGAGAATAATATAGCATGCTATCTGTTTAAACAACACCTGAGTCCTGTCTGGAATTCCTTGATGTCACTCTAGTGAGGTGGATCGAGAGCTGGCTGAATGACAGAGCTCAGAGGGTTGTGATCAATGGCACAGAATCGAGTTGGAGGCCTGTGGAGTTCCACAGGGATCAGTTCTGTGGCCAGTCTTGTTCAGCATCTTCATCAATGACCTGGATGAGGGGACAGAGTGTACCCTCAGCAAATTCCCTGATGACACCAAACTGGGAGGACTGGCTGATTCCCCAGAAGGCTGTGCTGCCATTCAGCGGGATTTTGACCGGCTTGAGAGTTGGGCAGAGAGGAACCTCGTTATATTCAACAAGGACAAGTGCAGAGTCCTGCATCTGGGAAGGAACAACCCCATACACCTGTACAGGCTGAGGGGCGAACTGCTGAAGAGCTGCTCTGCAGAGACAGACCTGGGAGTCCTGATTGCTAATAAACTAACCACGAGCCAGCAATGTGCCCTCGTGGCCAAGAAGGCCAACGGGGTCCTGGGATGCATCAAGAAGAGTGTGGCCAGCAGGTCAAGGTAGGTTCTTCTCCCGCTCTACTCTGCCCTGGTGAGGCCTCATCTGGAGTCCTGTGTCCAGTTCTGGGCTCCTCAGCTCAAGAGGGACAGAGAACTTCTGGAGAGAGTCCAGCGCAGGACCACCAAGATGATCAGGAAAGTGGAGCATCTTCCTTATGAGGAAAGGCTGTGGGAACTGGGGCTGTTCAGTGTGGACAATAGGAGATTGAGGGGAGATCTCATTAACATTTACAAATATCTAAAGGGTGGGTGTCAGGAGGTTGGGACATCCCTTTTTTCTATAGTATCTAGCAACAGGACAAGGGGTAATGGGATGAAGCTGGAACACAAAAAGTTCCACTTAAATATAAGAAAAAACTATTTCACTGTTCAGGTGAGGGAGCCCTGGCACAGGCTGCCCAGAGGGGTTGTGGAGTCTCCTTCCTTGGAGGTCTTCAAGACCTGCCTGCACATGTTCCTATTCAACCTGATCTAGGTGATCTTGCTTCTGAAGGAGGATTGGACTAGATGATCTCTAAAGATCCCTTCCAACCCTACCATTCTATGATTCTATGATTCTAGTCAATATACTAACTAGAAAACAAGTATAAAGAATTCTCTTTGCAATGCACATGTTCCCTAGGATGAAGTATGTATCAAAGTTTCAACTTGGTTATCCAGTGGGTTATCTATTGTCTAGCCTAAGCTAGGCAGTATCAGGCCAGTCAGACCATCCATCTCCAGTCAGGTCTCCTTACACCTCATTGCAAGCAGCATCAACCCAGTCTGAGTTCACTTTGCTTTTGAAATTGCTCTGTCTTCCAGGTAAAGAACCTTGAAACCACTGCAGGAAGAACTCACTTGTGTCTGTCCAATATTAACTACGTGGTGTTGCCGTAGAGTAAGTAGGACATGTTAGACATTTAGCCCAACTACAGGACTTGGTAGTTCATTCCCACAACACATAATATAATGTTAAGTCTGACTTAAGACACAAGGATGTTCAAAATGTTCCCCTGAATCGTGATGAGCGAGCTACTTTAGAGCCAGTACAGAGAGGTGCCAAGCACCAGCGTAGACAGAGCTGATACTGAGATCAGGTCTGAGACCTCTTCAGCAGCTAGAAGAGCTGAAACCACAAAGACCATACTCTGTAGTCTGCACCACCATAGGGTCTAGGTTGACAGTGAGTACATACCTCTTTGGAAAACAGTAACTCGTACTTCAACAATACCTTAAAAATGTTCTTAAAAGCTTGTACTCCATGGAAGCTGTAGTATCTGACTCTAGAATTCAGTTCAAGTGTATTTAAGAATATAACAGCATAAAATGGTCTTTTTAAAGAAGAACAGGCCACTATGGGAGTAAAGCAATCCAGAAAAGTACTGTTCAGTATTATTTGTATAATTGTCTGTCCCTGCTCCTTCCAGAGGATTACAGTGCCAATTTGAAAACTACTGTAAACCACTATAAAACTAAAGTGCCTTAACAAGAGAAAATTAGTTAAGGAAAAATGTAGCTTTCAAGCACAGGAGCAGGTAAACTACTTTCAAATCAAAAGTTCAATTTAATCTGAAAGGAAAACAAATCCATCAATGTCTATTCAATTTACACTAAAGCCTAGAGGGACACTCGACTCAGTTTCAACTGTGTCTCTATATACATATACGCTCTTTAAGTCTTAAGCTCTGTTATTTTTCAACATAAGCTTTGCACTTGGTTGTCTAATTTAATTTTCCTTTCACAGATCTGTCTAAAAAATTGTTGAAATTTTCTAGCAGATCTTCGGTTGCTCAGTTTGTTTTGAATTTTCGTGTATTTGTTTGTTTGTCTTTTTAAAATCCAGAATATTTTCACTTGCCGTTTTAGCAATAATCTCACACTGAGATTGTTCAAATGGAGCATCCGTATTCTCATGACCTATGTTGAGCACTGTCATTACCATAAAAGCTGAATAACATCTTGGGATGGTAGCTTAACTGAGATAAATGACAGGAAAAGTGAAATATGGGAAACCAATATTAGGCTTTGCTCTTTTCAATATGCTTCTCTAACAGCGATGGTCTGCTATATAAAATACAAAGCCGAAGCAATGTATAATTGGCGTGCTCAGGGAAAATTTGACTCCACCTTGAGAGTGCAAAAAGTGTTTTCCTGGTGGAGTTCTTTTCCTTCCATCACTAGCTATTTTGAAATATACAGCTTGAAAGTATTCCTTGGCTGTAAACTGAGGTTTATTTTTGTTTTATTTTGTTTATTTACATCATGAGATTTCTACATAGACAGTACCTCCTGTCAAACTATGTGAATGCAACAGTTTCCAAACAAAAAAACAAAACACCAATCAGCTGGAAAAAGGGAAAACAAAGAAGCTGTACCACTGAGAATGTGAAAACCTTGGAACTTTTCTACCTGGTGTCATGGTTTGACATGACAGCCATTTGTGGTAAGGGGGAAGGGGCTGTAAAGGTGGCTCCTGTAAGAAATTGCTCAAAATTCTCCCCAGCTCTGAGCCAGACCCACTTCTGGGACTGAGCCAATTAGGCACCTCCATGATCACTTTTTAAGAAGAATCCAGGAGGGTTCTTCCTGTTCCTTCCTTCTTTTGTCTTTTCGTCTTTTCCGACTGGTGATGGTGCAAGGAATTGGGAGAGAGAGAGAAGCAATCATGCCAACTCCTAAGTCAGTGAGGGAAGAAAGGAGGAGGTGTGCTAGAGCAGAGACTACCCTGCATCCTGTGGAGATGACTGATGAAGCTGAGATTTGTTTGCATTTTGTTAAAGACCCCACATCAGGGGCAGTGACTCACTTCATTAAAGACCCTGTGCCATTTCACTGGGGCCTCTGCTATCCTATGGAGAGAGGGGATGGATGGTGGGCAGTGAGCAAGAGACTATCATGGTGCTTCATTGCTGGCTGGGCTAAACCACGACACCTGGCAAATTTGGTCCAGAGTTTTGAGTTCTTGATGTTCATATCCCTTCAAAACTCTAAGGGGGAAATTTAGAGGAAATCAACATTGGTAAGGAACAAACCTTTTGCATCCTTTCTTCTGCAATCTGAAATTACACTTGTTTCATTAGACTTCTAGCAGTTTAACTCAGCTAATCCATTGCTCCACAAGAGTCTGTAGAAGCTAGCAAAAGCAAAAGTTATGATGTCTTATTCTTCACCACTCATTTTTTACTCATAATTCTTGCAATGTTTTTCTTTCAGTCTCAAACTCAAACACTGGGAAATGTTTTGTATGCTGACATGTGTGATGATGTCTGCCAAGTGTCTTCTATGGGCCTTCTCAAGTCAAATTTCTGCCGTATCAGTGCTCAGTTATTGCACATAGGACTATGCATCCCAGTTTGCACCTTCTTCACCCATATTCCTTTGGTTCAGAAAACCCAATAAAAACTACTCATGATTACAAAGCAACTGCAGTCAGAAAACCATTGATAGTCCTCATCCTAATCTGCATGTGGGAACCAACTGACAGTGCAGCAGGCTGAAGAGGAGTAATATTCATGGCTTACTCTAAAAGACCCTGCAGTCATTGCAAAATTGCCCAACTATCATCATGCACTCAGCTGGAGGTTTGATTTTTACTTGGTTTGTTTACAGTGGTTTTTGACTGTATCTCTAATGGTATACAACTCCAAAGCAGGGTTACATCAAAAGATTTAAATCTATCAAACATTCAGTTCAAGTGTCACAGGACAAATAAAATTCCAAGTGCCGGAAAGATGATATTTTTTCACACGCTTAATATTTTAAAGTAAAAGCAAGTGGGAAGAGAAATGGTTTTGCCTTTTCCTCTCAAATGAATACATTTAAGTACTTCTTCTTGCAGGGAAAAGAGGGAGCAACATTCTTAGTGCCTCAAAAATCACTGGAAAGTCACCTTTAAACAATCTGTGTCCTTAAGACAGATCCTTGATGGAATTCCTGTCATTTTCTATTTCATGGCAAATTTTCAGTGAATGTGTTTCAGCTTCTCATACAGAGTCTGGTGACTAAACTTAGTGTGGATGTACGTACTCATATTTGGTAAGTCAGTTATAGAGCTGTAAATCTCCAAGTCAAGCCTGAGAAATCTTTGCAGTACTGTGAGGGTTTGATTACATACTGAAGAAATCTATTCTGTGTATCTTTTCATGATAATTTATCTCCTATATACCCAAAGACATTCTCAGCAAGTGGAAAAATAAATGGGAGTTAATTTTGCCCCTATGATTGCATGTTTGCTCATGGCTAGCCATGGTGAGAGACCATATTCCTCTTCCATTGGCTTCACTACAGTTCTGCAGCTCTTCCATAATCAATATACCACAATGGTCTTACACAAGTGTAAAGATAGAAGAATTCAGCTCAAAGTCTTAACATTTCTTGTCCACACATCTGTAGGTTGAGTACAGTCTTAGCTCACATTTGAACAACTATGAGGCTTGACAATTAACATACAAAAACTATGAGTGAATGAATTTGTGTCTTTTGCCTTGTCGATCCCTGTGGAGATAGTATAACCTCTGATCCTCTTCATGCCAGCACACTAATTAGGTGTCCCCTTCACAGACAGAATGCTTCATTCATATGGTTAAGCTTTCACAGATCCTCCCCATGGGACAAACATTCTTTAGAAGAACACTTGTCCCTCATGTATCAGATTGCAATCTAACAACTTGCAGAATTTTTTTGCAAAGATTGATCTTGTCCTTTATTATGCAACTTGCCAAAGTAGATTCACTCACAAGGTTTCAAAATAGTACCTCAGGCTGCCCACAAATGGAAAGGGGAAATGTAAAAGAAAAAAAGGTGCTAAATAGGATGTCACAATTTTTCTGAGACTCCTGAGGTTATACTATCAGTAAGTTTGAGTGGGAAAATGAAGGAAGACGGCAAAAAGATGTAAAAAGTCTTTTGTGATTTAAAGGAAGTTTTCACGGTAAAATATTTTAAAACTATGCCAAATTTCATTCCAAAATTTTACAACTAGTAGAAGAAATTCCTCAGGGTGAGGCTAAAAGTGTCGAGTGCTCCATAGCAATGTAATACCTTATTTAATAATAGCTTGGAGAATAGTAATTTTAGATAGTCTCAAAATGCATACAGATTTTGTTTCTGATCTTCATACCATGGCCATTCCAGGTTGGATTACACTGATTCAATGTGGCTGATTTTCAGAGGATTGCCCAAGCAGCTGTAGAGACAGTGTAGTTCTTTGCCTTCTTCAGAGCTCAGCCTGCCATGAATATATTGAATCATATCTAAGTGGTTCACTAAACTCTTAAATTTACTTACAATACTGTTTTAAAGCTTGATCCTCATTTTTTAAGCAATCAGTTGTTCACACATCAGCTCTATGAACAGTAGCAATTTTATTCATGGTAGTCATTGAAAAATGTACTCCTGATGAAGATTTCACAGCTTAGAAAAGTCAGCAAGATGAAACATTCACTTGTCAGGAGATCTAACAATGACTCAGAGCTGACCAACTGAGTATGAAGTCTCTTTGAGACAGTCTTTACAAAGCAAATGATATTTTCAGTATCAAAAAAAAAAAAAAAAAAGAAGAGGAAGTAATGAAAATTTCACTAAACTGAGTCTGGACACTTCATGTTGGCACAGATCTTACGTGGAAGATATGTACATAGTACAGTGTTTGATAGCTTAAATGAAACCTTAAAACGTGTGTGCTGTCTCTATTGGTTGAATACAGATGAAGCAAGGTATCCAAGTTCTCTGGTGTTTTTGTATTACAACATGTGATTGCTACCAGTATGTCTGTTGTGGACATTTCCCAATGGCTTAATTAACGTTGTTTGGATCCTAAAACAAAACAAGCAGCTGAGCGGTGCTTGCATAGCTGGCAGTGAAAATCAGGCTGGGTGAGAACTTCTTAGTTTACCTTTCTGTCTTTTTTAAAAACAAAAAACCAAACCAAACCAAAACAAAACAAAACAAAACCCCACACCACAACAAAAGCAGACAGTGTTTCCTTCAGATTTTGTTGTATTTTTTCTTGTTATAAAAAGTGAGATTTAGCTATGCTGCCAAGGTGCTTCATGGGAACTGCAGATCTGATGCTTCATGTTTCTAATTTCCTCTGTGGAACAGATTCTCTGCTGCGGGGTTTTTTTTTTCTATTTTATGTAGAAGACTTCTGTAAAACACCAATGAATATTGTCTCTAGGCTAATTTTATACTCAAATTTCTTATGTTCTGGAGTAGCCGCCTTCGGTTTAGTCATATTTTTATCCGTGCTACGAACCATGAACTGTTTTCAGGTCAAGAGTTTTCTATTTGTATTTAATATGGTTAAACATTTATGCATACTATGTTATTTGGTTGACACAGAAGACAAGAATTTAAAGTCTTCTCTAAATCAAAATTTCACAGTCTCCTACTAGGATGGACTGAATTTTATAAAAATTTAAAATAGCCACTTATCCCTGTTGCTCTTTCTCTCTCGTACACAACAAAAAAAGGTATAAGAAAGAATTGGTAGAATTATCTCATGGTTTTTACTACATTAAATCTAAGCACGAAATATAGTCAGTTTAAGATAACATTTATGCTAGATAGCATAATTAGAGAGGAAATCCATTACAAGGCAAGAATTTTATTTAGATTAGTATCATGTTTGTTGCAATGTAGAGAAAACATAGCCAAAATATACAAAGAAAACAAGAGTGCTAGAACATCAGCAGTTTCTTGATTCATTCAGTGATTTGTCTTAAATTGCTTTGCACTTGGCATTGTGTTTAATCAGACACAGAAATAAGTTCATGCCTCTCTGAGACTGCAGTCTCTGACTGAAACTGAACCTGGCTGTATTAACTTGGATTGTCTTTCCCTGACATTCTACTGGCTGAATCTTAGATAATTGGCTCAGTCTCATGCAAATCCTCTGAAATTTACAGAGAGTCTATGTGCAAGTTAACATTATTCTAAGAATGAAAGCATACTCTTCCAGCCTCCTCAATCAATATCATTTTTATCAATACTCAAAGTACAAGGAACACAGCAAATAATAAGACATACACACACAGATACATACACATACAAACAACACAATTTCATTATTAGCCCTTTTTATTCAGATTTAGACACAGGTTCTAAATATAGGTCAACACTTGTCATGCAGAAAACTAAAGAATATAGCCAGATAAAATTTAAAGAGTAGATCATTCCCACTTGTTTTTGCTGTCTTACCTTTAAAGGTTGAAGGGAGTGAATTACTTCTTTTGAGGAGGGGGAAAGTTTAGAGATTTGGGGTTTGTTTCATTTTTACATTGTTCATTTAGTCAGTATTTATAAATGTCATTCCTGTCTATTGACATTTCTTTCCCTCAGGCTGCTGCAAATGAATTGCAATTGTTTTAGATGCCATTCAGTTTAATGAGAGACTTTAACAAAAAAAAGAAAGAAAACATATCCACCACACAATTACACGTAGGCATTTCTCTTTTGGATACAAAATTAAATACCTTCCTTCTCTTGGTGCACAGGGATATTTGTCATGAAAATAATCCAGTCAACCATTTCCTATCAGCTGTAACCAGACAGCTCCATTGGTGTCAGTGGCCCAAGAGTAACCTCTGCTGCTGTTGGACAGAGCTGCCCAAACAATTACTTTTGGAGCTGAGTGTGGTGGAGAATGAAGGACAGATCCAGTTAATAGAAGAGAAATTACATAGTAAAGAAAAACACAACAAAACTACCTTTTCGCTAAAACCCCTTTTTCCTCTTGCCTCCTGTAAAAGATTTATATTTCCAACCATGATTTCTGAAGACTGTAAAGACAATCCAGTCCTATGCACAGTTTTTCCTCTGTCAGCATCCCATTAGTGTAACAATCCACTCCATCCAAATTCTCTCCTACATAAGCACCAGCAAGCACCAGCAAAAACAGTAGCATTTTACTCCTCCACCCTGCTAGCAAAGCTTTTCCAAATCTTATACCTTATTTGCCAACCAAACAGGGCTGGGAGTACACCTGGTTGTTGTCTCACAATTCCAAAGAATCACAGAATCTTAAGGGTTGGAAGGGACCTCAAAAGGTCATTTAGTCAAACACCCCTGGCAGAGCAGGACCACCTAGAGTAGGTCACACAGGAACTCATCCAGGTGGGTTTTGAATGTCTCCAGAGAAGGAGATTCAATAACCCATCTGGGCAGCCTGTGCCAGGGCTCCCTCACTCTCACAGTGAAGAACTTTTTCCTTGTGTTTCTTTGGAACCTCATGTTCCAATTTGTACTTGTTGCCTCTGTCCACTGAGAACAGCCTGGCTCCATCCTCCTGACACCTACACTTTATGTATTTGTAACATTAAAGAGATCACCCCTCAATCCCCTTCAATCTAAAGAGCCTCAGCTCCCTCATCCTTTCATCAGAAGGGAGATGCTCCACTCCATCACCTTCATAGTTCTGCACTGAATTCTCTCCATCAGCTCCTTGGCCTTTGGAACTGGGGGGCCTAGAACTGGACACAATATTCCAGATGTGGTCTCACAAGCACAGATCAGAGAGGGAGGAGAACCTCTCTTGACCTACTGCCCACAGCCCTTCTAATACATACCAGGATACCATTGGCATTCTTGGTCATGAGGGCACATTGCTGGCTCATGCTCATCCTGCTGTTCCTTTCCCCTACACTACTTTATAAGAGTTCATTCCCCAACCTGTACCGGTACACGCGGTTATTCCTTCCCAAATGCAAGACTCCACACTTGCCCTTGTTGAATTTCTCCCCACTCAACTCTCCAGCCTGTCCAGGTCTCGTTGAATAGCAGCACAGCCTTCTGGGGTGTCAACCACTCCCCCTAGTTTAGTATTGTCAGTAAACTTGCTGACAGTGTTCCCTCTGTTCCCTCATCAAGGTCATTAATGAACATATTGAACAGTACTGGTCCCAGAACCGACCCCTGAGGGACTCCACTGGATACAGGCCTCCAACTAGACCCTATCCCATTGATCACATCCCTCTGCCTTCTTCCCTTCAACCAGTTAACAACCCCCCTCTCTACTTGATCATCCAGCCCATGCTTTCTCAGTTTTGCTGCCAGGATGCTGTGGGACATGGTGTCAAGTGCTTTACTGAAATCAAGATAAACCACATCTTCTGCACTACCACTTGGTTACATCTTCATAAAGGGCTATCTATCAGGTTGGTCAAACATGACTTCCCTTTGGTAAAACCATATTG
This sequence comes from Colius striatus, assembly GCF_028858725.1. NCBI lineage: Eukaryota > Metazoa > Chordata > Aves > Coliiformes > Coliidae > Colius > Colius striatus. The sequence goes on along the minus strand of NC_084769.1, from coordinate 14,708,859 downwards.
ACTGCTCCTGATGACCCTCTTGTCTTTTAAATGTCTGGAGACAGTATGCAGGATAAGTTTTTCCATCACCTTTCCAGGGATGGAGGTGAGGCTGACCAGCCTGTAGTTACTTGGCTCCTTCTTCTTTCCCTTTTTGAAGACTGTAGTGACATTTGCTCTCTTCCAGCCTTCAGGCACCAGTCCTGTTCTCCATCACTTACTGAAGATGATGGAGAGTGGTTTAGCAATGACTTCCACCAGCTCCCTCAGCTCCCACAGGTGCATCCCATCAAGGCATGTGGATTTATGTAGATTCAGACTGCTCAACTGATCCTTAACCCAGTCCTCATCAACCAAACAAAACTCCTCTTTTAACCTGACTTCCTCTGGAGTCTGGGGCTCCAGCAGTCTCCAGCAGTATAGACAGAGGCAAAGAAGGCATTCACTAACTGCCTTCTCTGTATCCTCTGTCACCAGGGCATCCGCCTCATTTGACAGTGGGCCCACATTGCCTCTAGTGTCAGTTTTATCTGCAGTTGTAGTGGTTTTGCCTGGACCAAGTTTTTGGTAGTGGGGGAGCTACAGGGATGGCTTCTTTAAACAAAGAGCTGCCAGAAGCTTCCCCTGTAGCTGATAGGGCTAATGCCAGTCAATGGCCTGGCACCCAGTCAGGGCTAAACCACCACAGCAATATATTTGAAGAAGCTCTTCTTGTTGTCCTTGACCTCCCTTGCAAGGTACAACTCCAAAGAGGCTTTAGCTTTCCTAGTTGCTTCCCTACATCTTCTGACAATAGTCTTATATTCATCCCAGGTAGCCATCCCTTCCTTCCATGATCTACAGACTCTCATCATCCACTTGAGTTTGCCCAATAGTTCCTTATTTAACCATGTGGGTTTCCTGGCTCCCTTTCCCAAATTATGTATCAGGGACAATGGACTTTTAACACAGTTTTTCTCCACACGTTCTTTTCTACCACACTGTTCTACTTTCTAAAGCCATATTATTAAAGACAAACCCAAGAATTTCATTACCTAGGTTCTTTGATTAAGCCATACAACGTTCAGTGAAATCCTGCTATTAATGCATGATGCTGTAATCTGTGGCCAGGACGTAATCATATTCAAATTTATACAGAACACCGTATTGCCTTTGAGTAAGAAAAGTTAATTTATACTCCTCCAACCTTTTGGTTATGCATGTGTGTGCATCCAGTTGCTCCAGGCTCCAGGTAAATGATACAGTCTAGACTTCAGGTAGTTCATTAGATCAATATTCTATCTCATTACATGGATGAAATTCACAGTGTCCTCCAAAGCCCAATTTCATTTCTTTCACCTCTCAAATTAAACACTACCTTAAAGGTTTAGTTGATGGATTACTCTGTTTTATCTGATGATGGTCTTCAAGGCACATGTGGCAGTATATCTTATCCTATTAGTAAAGACCATTAGCTACAGCATAATTGCCTCTCTATGACACATAATAGTTTCATCTATTATTATCGTTCCTGTCCTGTAATTCAATTTCATGATTATGGTTTAACAAATCAAGGGGTACGGCAAACAATATATTTTAGCCATCACTTAAGTAAAGTCAAGTTGCTGACAAGATACATAGGGTGGTGCTACAAGACATTTTACCATTTGACTTTTTTTGGATTACTGAAAATTTCTCCCTTCTCTCCCATTTCTTAACACAGAAAAATAGTGAGTCAGAAAAAAAAAATGGCTAGATTGCACCTTCATTTCATTCAGCAGACTTTCCAAACATCGAGGATAGCCCTTGTTTCTAGGAGACACAAATTATGAAATGACAATATGTAAAAGTTGCCTAGTTAGGATTTACCTAGAGGACATCTATTCCATAAAACTTTTCTCAGCAGTCTGTAGCTAACTTGAAGCTGACAGGAGAAAATTCACAATTTTCCCTAACAATGTGCCATAAGGAGAGAGGAGACTAAATCAAGAGTAGTGCTCTTCTCTTGAACTAATATGTATCAAGAATTATATACATACTGAATAACACTTTTCTGCACTGATTTTAAAATATATATATGGAATATTCACCGTGTACTTTACCCATGTATGCATGCATAACCATTGAGATTGAGATCTACCCACATCTATAACTTATCAGAGATTTCACCTGCAACAGTGTTTTCCTGTAATTCTGGGAATCAAATGCATGCCATTTCTCCCAGGCCATCAACTTTTCTCATTGCTTAACAAGCAGATCATTAAACCATTTCTCTCTCTTTTACTCACTTGGTTTCATTGAATAATTATCCCTGGTACCAAAAGCTGTAATGGATGCTTTATCTCCCCTCCAGTGACCATTCACCAGAAAATATGACACGTAATTAAAAAGTCTGGGGGGAAAAGAAGAGGAAAATTATTCCCCATATGTAGATTATTTAAAATGAATTTTGTATTAATATGAATAAATATTATTTCATACTAATTACCAAAGAGACATTAATTCTAATATACCTAAGTAAACTCTGTCAGGAACATTGACCAGTGATTACTGGTTATCTGTACTACAACCCAAAACTGAGTTATGTTTTTATTTAGGAGAGAAGTATCAATAAATGTAACCAGTCAGGTAGGAAGCCTCATGAAAATAGACAAAAGCTCTCAAAGTTATTGAGGAATAACTATGGAACTTTGTTGTGTTCCTGCCTGTGTCTTATATTAACAGGTACTGTCACTTCCCTCCTGGTTACATTCATATTTTCCTTTTGAATCCATGTTTTAGGAAGATCCATCTGAAAGAAAAGGGTTTTTTTTTGAGATTAGTTCCTAGATGTAGAATTGAATTATTGAAAAACATTTTGCCTGGCATTTGAAAAGCTATTTATTAGGGACTTTTGCAGCAAGGCTATTAGGAATATTAGGTTTACTAAGAAATCATATTTCAATACCTTACATGCTGATTTGCAAGCATATGTGATAAAGAAGGATTATTTCTACCAAAACTGTTATAAAACTTGGGCATGGTTCCTACACATAGGTACTTACCTGCTGCCTTATTTTCTTTACCTTCTAGGGACTCTGGTCTCAGTGATGGAGGGCACTCCATCCTGTCAACAGTATGGAGGTAGTAAATGTAAATTTTCTAATGTCACAATTTCTGAGTAGCTCGTTGTGTAGGCAATCTCAGAATTTCACATTGCAGAATTGTGGAACAAGTGTTTTTTGCAAACCTGGGTTTTCATCCTTCCTAACAATTCTAAAATAAGTTTCTAGGGATGTTGTCACAGAGTCCTGCTCCAAGAGGGAGTTTAGGGCAGTCTGCTCAACAGATGACTGTAGGGAGAATTTTATTTAGGACAGGATGCTATTGTCTTTCACAGAAACTTGACAATTATGAGGCCTTTTTCTCTTGGCAGAACTAATCAAAATTTTGAACTATCAATTACCTCGACAAAATAGAAGTGTATTTTCTGTAAGAGACCATACTACTTTATTCTCCTTTAGGGCTCTCACTAGAATTCCTGTATTTCTATCCAAGAATCCCAGACAGTACTATATTTTCTAATATATAATTATTCTTTGCATGTGCAATGAGTCTTTTCCTCTGGGATTACAATTGACTTCCTGTGCTTGAGTAGCTCCAGGTGCTACAGTAAAACTGGTTATGCTCATTCTAATAAATGGTAACAGAAAATAGATCCTCAAGGCCAAGCAATTTCAGATGCTAGCCAGTTTGCCACATTCAAGGATGGATAACTTCAACCTTGTTAAACATGGACTATTACAATTGTTTCACTGAAGTTGCACTGTGAGATGGGGTGAATAGAAGAAAATGAAACATTCTGATGTAAGAAGAAAGAATAGCTAAAATCTTTAAGAAATAAAATTGATTGTATGATAGAGATCCACATTAAGAACAATCAATTATTACAGTTTCAGATAATAAAAAGAAAGATATTATTTCTATTCACTAAGTGTAAGTCTTAACAATATTGCTGAAGGATGCTTCCATATTCAAATATTGAGATACAAAACCAACCAGATATCTCATGCAAATTGATTATGGACAGACAGATACCAGGATATCAGAGCTTCTAGTTGTAGAAGCTGGAATATATCTAGCCACTCTCTGGTTCAGACATTAGTTGAAATAGAAACACCCGTGATTGTTTCTTTCTGCCTTCAGGGTAGGAACAGAAGAAAGCAAATCAGTAATTAGCAATTACAAAAGAGCTGGCCAAGTTAAGCAAAGATCATTGGGTGGTGGAGCTTGTGGGATGTGTATATATTGCTGTTGACATGCTGTAGAAGTCTTTTTTGGATCTGATTCAGTGTATGTGCTTCAGCTTAAGTCTATAGCCTAGGTGATTTTGCTGAAGGCAGAATCCTAGCAATCTCATATTGTTCTGACCATTTATGAGAGTATGCTGGGAAGTCACAGGAGCTCCTGTATAAGTATTTATTGGTGGGGATAAAGATTTTTACTTTGGTCCTGTCTGCCACTTGATTTCAGGAGCAGTATTAGCTCTTCCTGATTCCAAGGAAGGAAAGTACCTTATAGACATACATTCTCTCTCAGGAAATATCACAAATGTGGGAGCTCTTATGACCTCTGCTGGAAATTTATCTTCACTACTGTTCTTGTTTCTCTGTCCTCATTTCTATCTTAACCTCCTAGGGTCCTTGAACTATTACTAGATATGCAGGAAAAAATGTTTATTCATTTACTAGAAATAATTGAGAAAACATATTTACTCACAACCCTCTATGTAGGAAGTAACCTAAGCAAATGAATGTCTACTAAGAGTAGTATACATTTATTGCTCTCATTGCAGAGAGCTTATTCATTTAGTTTCTACAATTTCTAGTACTCTGAAAAGTCTCCTTATATTGCATTGCTACAAGCTAACTTGAAAGTATTTGTCCACTGTGCAATGATAGGACAAGGGGCAATAGGTACAAGCTGGAACATAAGAGGTTCCAAAGAAGTCCAAGGAAGAATTTCTTCACTGTGAGGGTGAGGGAGCACTGGCACAGGCTGCCCAGATGGTTCATTGAATCTCCTTCTCTGGAGACATTCAAAACTCACCTGGATGAGTTCCCGTGTGACCTACTCTAGATGATCCTGCTCTGGCAGGGGGATTTGACTAGATGATCTTTTGAGGTCCCTTCCAACCCTTAAGATTTTGTGTGATTCTCTGTGTGTATGATTTGTTGTATTTTGTGTTGTGATTCAAGCTCAGAGATCCTATCTGAATGAACTTATGCTGTGGTTGAGTCAAGCTTTATGTGGCAGCTTTTCATAGAGAAGTATTTCACCTCATCTCTCTGTGTTAAGGATGGAAAAAAAAATCAAACCCTCCAATGTACCCTTTATAAATCCTCCTGGCTAAATGTGTTATCAAAAATGCAGCATCTATTACTGTGAATTCCAAACAACCAGCACTGAAAGCCAGACCTGAACCTGCGGGGAAGACATAAATTGGTTAGACTTTTGGAGAGGCTTTAAATTACAGGAAGGCAAGAAAAGCATCTTTAAAGGGTTGACAACAAAGAAAAGAAAGATGATTGAACACAAAAATGTTGGACAAAATCACAAATAGCTTGTTTCTAGGAGAACAAGAGTAATGCAAACTTTGCTAGCTTTGAATAAGGAAGAGAGAAAGAAAGATAAAAAGACCTCAGTGGATTAGAAATATAGGTAAAGGAAGAAGATAAAGCCCTTGATAACATAAAGCCCTTAATGCAGCACACTAGAAAAATGATGAGACATAATGAGTAATTACCATTGGTGAATATTTAGCTGCTATAGACTGACAATTAGTCCAGCTATGCAACTTTTGTAAGGTGCTTTATGCAGCATCTCACCATTCTCATCTTCTATAAAAAATAAAATATAAATTTAATTTAAAAACTCTGATTAAAAGATTGTGAGAAAAAAATCCATCTGGGATCCATGGATATGTTTGCAATACATTATCTTTTAATGTTCTGATATTGTCCCCTTTTATCATGCCTGCAAGCCTGCAGAAACAAGGAAGGATAATGTACTATGCAATAAAAATGAAAGAGATTTTTCTAGGTGTGAAAAGGCTCCAGACAGAGTGAAAAACTGAGAGAGTTATAGAGAGAGTGTATGTTTCATGTAAAGTAACATAATGACCCACCTTGACTGGAAGCCTCAATTCTCAGAGGCTCAGAGAGCATAGCGAGTTGGGAAATTATATAAAAGAGGAAGTACAGAGGAGCTTTGGGAGAATACTAGAGGAGTGCTAGATAAGCTGATTGTGTAAACCAGACTTAAGGAAGGGTTTGTATATATCCCTGTTCAGCAAACATTGGTTTGCCTAGTACAAAACTTTGAGGATGTAGGTATTATTTCCCTTCAATTCTGTTATTTTATGAAGAGAAAACATGTTACTGCTTGGCCATCTTCCCTTATGTCATTAGTGAGAATAGTTGACCCCTGGGCTAGCCTTGAGGGAACAATTAAAAAAAACAGTTGCAGGGAGATGTGTTGCTCTGTCCGTGCTCCAAACTGATCAGAAATCACCCAGAAGTGGTGGTTTCTGTGTGTAACAAGCCACAGTAGTAATAAATATCACAGAATCACAGAATACTGCACTTTTTTTAAAGAACACAGTTGTTAAAATCAAACCAAGTTTCAAAGAACTGTTGCATGTATGCATTCCTCACAGACTACATACTCCTAACATTTCTAACATTCCATGTAAATCAAGGAGAAGGTTTTCAAGTGTATTGTAAGAGTAGAACAACTGCCTTTCTTTATTCCATGTTAACACAAACAAATCACCAGAGCATTCTTCATCTGCCTAGAGTACACTTCTTGCTTTTTCCTTTGGATAATACATCTAACAAATGGGAAATCAGGAATGTCTCTGCTGGCTCAGACCTGTACTTCGGTTAGTTCCGTATGAGCATAAAGATCAGTAATGAACTTGTCAAAAGCAGATGAATGTCACCCTGCAGTAAGCTGACATGGGGTGATTCTCCTATGAAGAGATTTTGCCTTAACCTTTATACTTGTTCTTTAAGTAGGTAAGTTTGTCAATCTTCACTATAAATTTAATATAATGAATTATAATATGAGATTTTTTTTTTTTTTAAAAAGTGTGTGTTCTTCTTTCCTCTTCCCATTTATTCCTTTGAGACTCTTGATTTATATACTTTTTTGCTCTTTCCTGCATCTTTTCAAGTTAAGTCTCATCCTTATTCCCAAAAGACAAAGTTAATTAAAAATGAAAAAAAATCCAAACCTTTCTGCTTGGTTTTTATATTAGAGGGCAGAGTTCTACCTCATCTCTATTCATCTTTTATTTATTCAAATATTTTTGATAAAATTAATTGGGAATTCATTAAAAAGTCTATGTTAACATCTTGGGGGAAGACAGACCTTTGTTCAATATACAAATGTGCTGATACAATGTGTCTGAATCAACATAACCATTACTTTGAGGGATTATTTGAGAGGAAATTAACTCTATGGGCTTCTTCAGGCATAATTTTGGGCTAGTATAAATGTGATCCAGCAGCTGAAAAGAGACACACATATCCAAGAATCACGACACAAAGTAGCTTTTTTAATGTCATGTTCTACATTTACTGCATTTTTTAGCTTTTTTTTTTTTTAAATTGGCAATGAAACAAAACTTTCTGATCACTTTCATTACAAATTTTTAAAAAACCCAAACAATTGTTTGAAGTTGTGTTACAGGAAAAGTTGTGTGAGGAGGCAGTAAATACTATAGTAGCATGAAGCATTCAAGAATCTTTGCTGTAACCTAACTACTTAATTAAAGGTCATTATCACCTGCTTGTTGTTGCTTTAATAATCTCTGTGTATCTCTCTTGGTTTTTGAAGGCTCTCTTGTATGCTGGTTACTTACTTTTCTGCAGACACATCAAACTTAATTGAGATAAATAGGTGAGACTAACAATTAAAGGATGTGCTCTGAAGTGGAAAATGGGCCATTCTGCATCACTGTGTGGCCTTGATAATTAACCAGTGGTCATCGTGATCCAATATGTATTCTTCAACATTAAAAGCTTCTTTTTTATTAAAATCTGGAATTACTCTCTGAAATTTCCTGAAACTGCATTTTTAAATGTTTAAGTTTTAAAATAACAATGAAATGTTTTAATTTATGTATATTTTTCCCCAGGTTCTCTGTTTCATAAAGATTTGCTCTTAACCAGGCTGTTGCATCAGGAACACTGGTCTTTTTCATCCCATGACCTCTGTTCTGCCTTTGGAACCAGGTAGTATTGATTAAATATCTGCTAGGACTCCTTAAAGCTCACCTGTTAAAGCATGAATGCTATAATATGGGCTGAACCCATCTGATTTTGGCATCTTCAACCTGGGAAAGCTTCATGTTTAAGCCTGGACAGAACTGTAAGTCGTGTAACAAATAAATTGATTTGGAAAAACTGTTCAGAAGGCACATTCTTTGTATCTGTTGAAGTCACAAAAAATACATCAAAATTATTCCTGACAGGTTCATTTACATTCTCTAAAGGGCTCAGAGCTGAGGACTCAGCACCTTCTTCTGACAATCTAAACTTCATCCTTCCTATCAAACCGGTCCTCCTAGAACTCCAACTGAAGCTATGTTTAGATTGAGTGCAGGTTCTTCAATCCATTTTCAAACTCATTGAAAGCCAGCAAATGTAAATAAATTGTTGTAATCTCTTCTGGTCCTCCTTTATAATATTAAATCCAGTTGTTTTTTTCAATGCTTGAGGATTAAGACAGCAGCAGAGGAGCTTGCACAAACGGCCGGAACCCATGTCTTTACATACCACGAATCTATAGTGGAAATTTTATTGAGATAAGACGGGCTTTAGCCTGAGACCAAAGTGAGCCACTGCTGATTCTTTCAAGTACCCTTCCAGGAACATGCAACTTCCATGCATTAAGATAATGTTGCCATTATTGTGTCAGTAAGACAGGGAGTGGGAAGTTGATGGATCGGCAGGTGGTAGTTTAACTAAACAATAAGATTGTCCTTTGTTACTTGCAATGTGGTAGTACTGAAGGATCCCTCCAGAGTGGTTTTTAGAAGAAAGTCTTAAAACATTTTTATAAATAGTAGCTCTCTATGAATCACAGGCTAGAGGGCTTTTTCTTTCCTCTAGAAAAGCCTAGAACATGAGGGTGTCTTTCATCTTGTCAAGTAGGCAGTCCACAGGAGAGAGATTGACAGAGTACAAGCTAAGTGACTACTCCTCTTGCACTCATTTTTCCTTCTTGAAGTAAAGAAGATAGATACTTTTTTTCCAGCATAGAACAGATAAGTACCAGGGTGACTGTAAGAAGAGTTGTATTGATTTAGTCTCGGCACAGTGTGAGAAATGGAAAAGAACTGGTAATTACTTGCCTCATAATTCTGAACATGATGAACCAGGAAGAATGCTCTAAGAAATTGCTTCCCATGATGAATTCATTTTTTCATTTTCTTTTTCCAACCATCACATTATTTCTTAATATGTCCTTAATTCTCATCTGATACTAATAATAGCCAGCACTATATCCTTCAATACATGTATCAGTTTGAAAGTCCTTATCCATTTATATACTCTGCTCCTGTAAACTGGAGTTGTTTGTTAGGTTAAAGATCTTTATTTGAGTAGAAACATATACCATGATTCTAAATCAGAGCAGATAGATGCAGTCTAAGGGCCTATTCTTCATTCTCTCCATCCCAGTTGATGTCAAGGGCAAACTTCTCTGAAGAAAACTGAAAAATTCATATCCAGTCACTTCCATTCAAAGAACGTTACCTGTGACCCTTTGTCTTAGTTTCACTCATACAGGATTGAATTTTGTGAGCTGTACCAAGTTCATGGTTCCTTTTAATGCAGAAGATGAATGAAGCCATAGAATTTTCAGGCTGTTGAAGAAGATATAAGAAGCTGACTTTTTATTTAGTTTCAGTCTCTTCACAGAGAGAATACACGTCAGAAACAGGTTATGTATCTGAATGACAGGTTAAGAGGTCTGGTAGTTTTGCAATACAGTGGTGACTGAAGACACTGGTTTGTAGATCGAGTCCTAGTTCCCCAGTAATCTCTGCTTGACCCAAAGCAATTTGTTTGATTTGTCTGTAACTTCATCTTCTACCTTACAACATGAATAGTATTCTTTATATCTATGTTGGGATTTTAAGTAATGAAGTCTTTGAGGCAAACAAATTGTATTTCATTTGCACAGCAACTTCCTCAGTTCAGAAGCATGAACAAAAACCAACTGCAACCTCTTTCACACTTGTTACTGAAATTTTGTGTACAACTGATATAACTGATAAATGTCTCCATTACTCTAACTGCAGGCATGGCAAATAGCCTTGGCAAATAGCCATACTACATCATCATCATATCTGCAATACAACTGAAGAAAAGTTCAGTGTAAGAGTGTACTCTTCACATAAAACATCCCATGGATTTCATATTTGAGTACTTGTATTCTAATACTGCAACTTCAAATTACATAAAGATTAGATATAAAAAGGTGAAAAGGCTTACAGAATTGTACTCTCTAAAAGCTTATGAAAATATGTCAAGAAGTATCAGGGAAGGAAATATGGAATGGAAATGAGAATAAGAGAATAACTATCTTCCTAAAATGTCCTCATTAAAAAAGGCTAGTTACATATTTGCTAAACTCCTACTGAGATGACATTAAACAAAAGATCCTTTACAACTGGAAGATATTAAAGGATACAAAATAGTAACTCCACATGCCCTTTTCAACATCTACTGAAACGTATATAATATATTCCTTTGTAAATACTACACCTCATGCTATTAATTTCAATAACTGTTTCATACTTGCCCATCTTTCACCTTGATAATGTAATTATAGTGGTACAAGATATTGCACATAGATGCCAAGATACAATTTAACTATCTGTCTCTTTCCTAGTCAAGATCGTACCTTGTATCTGACCCAAGTATTGCATAGTTATTAATGGCTATCCTATGGAAAGTCTCACTTATATTTTTCTAGAATCACATTATCCTTATCCTGATAGTAAGAGAGAGGAAAAAAAAAACTTCATTGATAGTACAATCTAGACCAACTGCAAACGTTGAAATTGAGTGTGCATTGGCAGTACAAATCCTTAAAGCAATGCCCATTTCCATCACAAGAACATTTATTTCCTTATGCTTTTCTTGATTGCAAGTGTATGTTTATGGAGGGCAATTTTCACAAGCTCAGATTTCCAGAGCCTGTGGTTCTTTTGTTGTTGTTTTTTTTTTTATTAGAGTTCGACAGAAATTTCTGGAAGAATCCTTTTTCTATTGAGAAATGTCGATTCACCAAAAAATAATTTCTTCATGTAATGCTGTGGAGTTTTTATACTGATCACCAGTCACATAATGCTGGACTCTGAAGCCTATTTCTCTTACACTGTGCCCAAAATAATATCTTGGTTTTCATACATCATCAAACAGCTACAATTATTTATTTTTTAATCCCAGACAATCTATTTGACAACTTATTTTCACTTCAGTCCATCCTCTTTCACTGATTTACATAATTCCTCACATTTCTCTCATACAGTCATACACACATGGAAACAACCAGATATCATATTACTATTCTATGTTTAATGCTACTCTTGAATAATCCAGTCTATCTAATCTTCATTTTCACCAAACTGTGCTTGTAGGGAATGCAAGAAAACAAAATTAAAACTAAAATTGGTCCCTGTGTAGGGTTTTCTTCAATTTCAGGACAACCTTAATTTTTCATTTGAGGATGTATGTTTTGAAATTTTATTGAGATTTTTAAAGTACAATAATGCAGTTGGCCCCTTTACTTGTACAGAGTCTTTTGAGTGCCTAATCCTCATCCATTCTGCTTTACACCAAAGTCTTTTCTATAATTACATTCTAGACAATAGCACAACACTTTTCTTCTTTACCACTGAACTTTTGATCTACTGTCTTTATTGTGTTTCCTTTTATAAATAATTTTATGGTCAAATACCCATCTGAAATTTAAATAAAATGAAATCATGACTTCTTTTCACCATTAGCCCAAGATAACATAATAGCATTATGACAGGTGAAGGTTAACATTTCTAGTGGCAACTTTCATTTAAACCATCTCAAAGCAAGATGGCATGCATAATTGCTTTGCACCAATAGAGGAAATAACTCCCATTAATCCTGTAGTGAAGGTCATAGAAACATTGCACAGGCTCAGAACAATCACAGAGTGAAGACAGAAGAGAAAGTCTGGGTCATTTAATTTGTGCACCTCTAGCTACTAGCACAGCCTCAGACAACTATTTACCTAGCCAATACTTTTTTTCTGTTATAATCTACTAACATACGGGAAACAATTCAGAAGAAATTAAAGTGAGGTGAATTTTTGTTAAGAGCTAGAAATGTCTTTAAATCATCTCTTAAAAAACAACAAACTACTATGGATAATTTCGACCTGGTCTTTTATAAATAAAAGACTTTCATTCCAGCAAAACAGTAACAACTTTCTGATGCAGGGAGAATCAAACTTTCGATTTTTAATTATTTTCTATTTTTTGCTGTCGTTAACATGCCCCTGTTCCCTGCAGAAATACCAAGAGACAATCTTATTCTTGTGATAGTTCTGGCCCAGTTTTTCAAGCCCAAGAGAATCTGTTAGTCAGCATTCCATTGTTACTTTTTACTTTGTTATTGTAGGTGATGAGCTTGAACTTGCACACTATGGACTTTCTTAGTAATTACTGAGGGATTTCCTTTGGTTTTAGGGATCTTAACTTGATGTCCCACTCTTAAACCAAAAGATTTCAATATAAAACTTGAAAAGTTATTATGGTAAGGTGAAATGCATAAAAGCTATGCAATATTACAGCATTATTAATAGAACATAGGTCAGCAAATGTCACAGATGACACAACTTCAACCACATCACAATGCAAAAAGAGGTGACACATTGCATCACTTGAGAAATAGAAGCAATCATGAGAAGCATCAATCCCTGCTTCTTGGAGACTCATTAAGTCCATATATTGTGCTCCAAAACTGTTTCATTGGGTGCTGCAAATCCTGTCAATTATGCACATTGTTTTCCACAGGATTGACTTTAGACTTCATGATGAACTGGCTACCTACTCTCCATCAGCTCCATATAATTTCCCCTGTTCCCTTGCACTCACCTTCCACCCTCTCATTTCCTCATTCACTTCCTCATCTATTCTGAGGACTACTACTGCCTCAACCACATTCCATGCTTGAAAAGTCTTCCCTGTTTTGTGTCATTTGCCAGCCAAAATTTCCTTCATTTTGTTTCTGCAATTAACTCATACCTGTCACAGAATCACAGAATGGTAGGGGTTGGAAGGGACCTCTGGAGATCATCCAGTCCAATCCTCCTGCTCAAGCAGGTCTGCCTAGATCAGGTCACTCCATAACATATCCATGTGGGTTCTGAAAGTCTCCAGAGGAGGAGACTTCACAATCTTTCTGGGCAGCCTGTGCCAGTGCTCTGTCACCCTTACAGTAAAGAAATTTTTCCTTAACTTGAAGTGGAACTTTTTGTGTTCCAACTTTTTTCTATTACCTCTTGTCCTATCACTGGACACTACAGAAAAAAAGTGTTGCCCCATCCACTTGACATACATCTTTCAAATATTAATGAGATCCCCCTGCAGTCTCCTCCAGGCTGAACAGTCCCAGATCCCGCAGCCTTTCCTCATAAGGAAGATGCTCCAGTCACCTGATCATCTTGATGGTCCTGCACTGGACTCTCTCTAAAGGTTCCCTGTCCCTCGTGAGCTGAGGAGCCCAGAACTGGACATAGGACTCCAGAACTACTGTAATCTACTTAGACTACAAAACACCTATAAAAAAGAAGCTATTACTGTCTTTATCTGGTAGAAACTTCTACTTACTCCTGCTGTTATCACTGTCTGCAATTGCTCTTGCAAAAAACAGTAAAACTGTGCAAATTTGTTGCTTATAAACTCTTTACACAGATAATTTATTTTGTATATACTTTGATGCTATGAAATCAAACTAGACACACAAAGATACAATGGATAAATAGGTCACCAACAGTCATTTGATGAATAGGAAAAAAATTATGTACATGGTTTTTGGTCTTCCCCATTAAAAAGTAAACTGTATCAAATTTCACTCTTGTTTTGTAACTGTGATCATCCAAGAATGCTCAGCTATCAGTTACAGTGTCTGCATTGACAAGTGGTAGCCTAGGAAGCCATTGTAGTGCTGTGATTTTTCCCAGAGAGCAATTCCTTTAACTGCTTAGACTTATTTGCCATTTCTCTCACTGTATCTTTCTCAGTATGAGTTTTTGCTTCATTAATGTATTTAAGAAAGCAGACAGATATAGGAAAGTCACATTTTTTGTTGGGTATGCCAAGCCACAAATGGTATTTGCTGCATAAATACATACTCCACTATGTGTTTATATGTTTGAGCCATGAAAACTGTAAATGCTATGTAAACAATTAAGATTTATTTAATTATGTTCAGAGGCTTGTTTGTTTTTCTTGTTTTCAGTTATTAAGAAATGCTGGTCTTTCAAAGCAAATAAATGGAAGTCTCAGGAGAAATTAAATTTCTAAGCAACTTCCAATATATGATACCCATCTAATACCAGAATTTCAGAAACTTCCTTTTAAGCACAGAATCTTAAGGGTTGGGAAGGACCTTGAAAGATCATGTAGTCCAACCCCCCTGCCACAGCAGGATCACCTAGAGTAGGTCACGCATCCACTTGGGTTTGAACATCTCCAGAGAACGGTACTCAACAACGCACCTGGGCAGCCTGTGCCAGTGCTCACAGTGAAGAAATTTTGCTCTTTTCTCTCCCAGAACTCAAAATAGTAAGATTGAATCACTTTTACCTATACAGATAAGTCCTGGAGCATTAAAAAAGTGACAAGAACAATCTTATCAAAGCAACTGGAAATACAGAGTGATGTTTCTCTCTAAGAAAGTCGTTGAGCATACAATAAATAGGTTTAAAGGTATGACTGCACCAACAGGTATCCTACCTAGCTCAAGGCAAATATTCATGTCAGCATGACACACAGCCAAACTAGATTGTGTCCCAAAATCACATTTATTGAACTGGACAGTAGATAAAGATCGTTTTAACACAAAATTAGGTTGTTGCCAAGTTTTGCTGTTTATTCTTGCTCTTGTGAAGACATCAGCATCTGTGAAGTCCTTTGGTGATTCAGAAAACTGATCTTACCACAAAAGAACTTGTTGAAAACAAAGTTAAACTTCAGTCAAATCAGTCTTTGATCTGATATGATCCATCACGCCCCACAAAACTGTTATGCCAGCACAGGCAAACCAGAAGCAATGCATGCCCTCGACTGGAAAGGAAGAAGAGTCTTTTCATTCACTAGAAACTGACATTTATTTCAGTTTTAAGTGACATAGTCATAGTGCAGGACTTTCATTACTTCTACATGCTAACATTCCACAACCAAACTTAAGACTCCCATGTCCATTTCTGTTATCGACACATCACAATTTGGCTTCTCTGGATTGAATTAATCTCCATTTTGACCATCTTGCTATACTCCTGCATATACTCTTTGTCTCTGTAACTAGAACTTGGAAGAGATTCCTATCAATAAAAATACAGTCTTTCAGTGTCCATCTAGGTTTTTCCACTAGAAAGGTCCAGGGTTGCTAACTCTGGGAACCCATTGCAAGTGAAAGCTGCAGCAGAAATGTGTTGGACCAATACACCCCTTAAATACCACAGCAATATCACATCAGTTGTACACTACAGATAACTATAGAACAGAAATTACATTCATGAGCACTCATCGCTTGAAAAATGGTATATTTCTTGACATTCAGTATTGACCTTCTAGCAGGTTTCTCCCATGGCTAATCTTACAGATCTTCCTTTGAGTTTAGGTGCTACAGCTCCTTGATTATTTTTATAATAAGACTACTGTGAGGTGCTAGCATGAATTGCTGAAACAAATAAGGAAACACAAGCCTTGAAAATACATCTCACTATGGAGTTTAACTAGTAGCATTTGATTCACATGGGATAAAATCAAAGTATTTTTACTCATGGTCGGTTACATTGCCATAAAATAAGAACCAAATAATCTCTGAAGTACAAAAAGCCAAATTATGTCTTGAGTGCTTTCAGAAAGAACCAGGGAAAGCAACAGTTTGACTGAACTCTGTTCACTTCATTTGTTTTCAGTACAAAGGAAATCAGTGAAAATCACACACCAGGCTGATGTGTGGTATATGGTACTCAGATGAGCATCTGGCCATTCATACTTCGAACTTTGATAAATGATTATGCTCTGAGCTACATCAATGTAAACGAGCAAATCTGAATCACATCTCACTCACCTTAAAAGTTTTTTTCTGGAAACATGGGATAAATATTGGGTTTTTCTTCAAAAAAAATGGTTCAACACAGAGGAAAAATTTGTCTAGGTTACAGTGATGTTTTGGGAATATTGTTTTTGTTAGATATTGACACATTAATGTGAAAATAAAATTCCAACCTATGATAGGCACTTCCACAGAGATGACTGAAAATATCCTCCAAATAGGAATGTACTGATACCATCTTCTCAATCCCCCTGGGTGTCTTTTTGATGTTTTGATAAGTGGTGTGATCATCTGAGGTAGTACGTCTTTCAGATGTTGTAGCTTGATCTTGCTTAATTATTGCTCTTTTAGGCAGAAAATCAAAATCACAAATTTCTCATCTGGAAAATTTATAAAAACTGCTTTCAGGAGCTGGACTTCATATAATCAAAACTGGATTCTGTATCAGCAGATCAAGATACTCATCAACATTAATCAGTTTCCCAAGGGCTGTGTGATGGAATTCAGTCTCCCGTTTTATGAACAAACACATTGTGATACAAAGAGTCTCACTGATGTGACCAGAAGACATGGAGTTAGAAGTATTAGTGGCTGTATTTCGCCACCAATCATGTGTATTGCAAGGTTTAACATCTCTGCTCATGTTGTCTGTGCACCAGGCTATTGACAGGATATGTTTTTCTCTGATAGCCTCCAAATCTTGCTTTGCTTCAGAGTCAGCATTGTCTGCAAAGCAGAGATTTGGAGCTCAAGGGTTACGCCAAGCAGATCAGATACAGTTTTCAATCTGGCTCATAATAAATGAAGGAGCAGCTTTCATATATGTCATAACTCTTCCAGTGTTTTAAATATTTGAACCAGAACAAGAGTTTCAGATCTATTAATGGTTCCATAGATACCAGTGAGGAACAAAGGTTGATATGAGTACATTTTTTCAGCTTCCTACACAATAGAGGTGACAGTTCTTCTAAACCACATTCCAGATACCAAGACTGTAAAATCAGGATTAGAAATTATTCATTGTAGCTCAGTTATTCCAGAAATATAGAGATGGAACGATCTGGGGATAACGCCTGACAAGTTTAGGAGTACAGTTATAACATACAGTTGTTAATGAAGCAGTTGCCTCCATGAAGCTTCCTTAATAGCAGATTAACTAAACTGTTGCTTTCCTGCACAAAATGTGAATGGCCTTTTACATAGAGGTGAAGAAAGGGGAATGAGTATACCAATATTTCAGTAAGGCTTTTGGTTATGAGTCTGTAGCCCAGTAGAGAAATGTTTTCCTATATTAGATATGGTAAGAATCCAGCAACTTTCTGGAACATTGATTTTCATTTGATATTTTTGAAGGCCATTAATCAGTTGCTTAGTATTACACTGGAAGAATGTGTCTGGTGAAGTAACTCAGTAGCATTTCTTGATTCTCGTGTTGATCAGTATTTTGCCTAATGATAAATCTGGTGGAAAATGTTATTTTAAACGGATCTACAGGAACAATAGACGACAGGGTTAGTATTCAAAAAGACTGTAATAGAATTGGTCTGATATACATGAGGTGCAGTTCCATAGAAAAGTAGACAAAACATTGTATGTGTTTGGGAAGACACATACATCAGCTGTATTTCTAAAAAATGTGGAAAGATTAGATCATGTTCTTCTTCAAAGGAAAGGAAGAAAAACCTGACCATGGATTATGATGACTACATAGATGGGAGTGATGTGTGTGAAACTTGCGAAAGGATTTGTCAACATTCCTCAGCTGGAATATCAAGGAACTGGTAAATATCAATATGCTTTAATTACAATTATGGAGTAAGTGAAAAGAGCCCAAAGAAGAACAGTGAGAAGAGTAGAATGTTCTACAAAATATTTTCTCCAAGAACTGCTTTGTGAGCTTGTTTTAATGTAAACAAGAGATAATCATAAGATGCTGGACTTTATCCTTAAATGTCTAAGCAGTTGTTGCAAAGAAGACAAGTATAAGCTGTTCACCAGGTCCATGGAGCATTTTACAATTGTGGCCCTTTTTCTATAGCATTCTTCATGTCTACCATGGTCCTGTCTGTCTTGTCATTCAACAAAGATGAAAGTGATGATTGACGTTTGACATAGTTTCAGGACAGTGCCATTGACATACAGATCTTGGGTATCTACATCATTACAGATATTGATAATAATAAAGTCGGGTTTCACTATATCATTTAGATTAGTCATATTAAAGCTGTGTTGTAGGGCAAAACATCCATATTTATGCTGTATTTAACTTTCTATTAATAATAAATTCAGGTGAAATAGTTTTGTTATTAATATTGATCACTGTTCCAATTGAAAGCCCAGATGTCAAGGTTTCCTTTTGCATGCTCAATTATATTTAATAGTCCTGTTGATGAGTGAGAGCCTAATGAAGGCTAACAGATGGTCTATTTAATATTGCTGTAGGATTTGAAGCACTTGCCAAAACAGATACACAAAAGAATTTGACAGCCCTGTATCTGAAAATCTTTAATTACAGCTACTTCAGCTCCTAGGGGTTTCTGTGAGACTAACATAACAGTGCAGCTTTACGATAGGTCAGTATGGTGGGAAAAGTCTTTGTGGGGCCAGATAGTGATTCCTGGTGAAATTATTTTGTGAACATTAATAAATTGCAGATGGTTTGGAGAGACATGCCTAAATAGAGAGAGGAAAGGTGTAACAGACTGCGCTTTGTCTTAAACCTTATATCTTGAAGACTGTCATCATCTACTGAACAGGTAGGTAGGAGAGAGCATGTAATCAAAATGGAGCTCTAATTAAAACTCAGTTTTAGCTGGGACTTCACCTTAAAATAATGGGAACTTCAGTTCACTTTACTCTTAGGAATGGCAAATTACAAGCTAGAGGGCTAAAATTTGCTGAAGTTGTAAACCCAACTTTGAAGGAGGATGCAAATACATTCAGGACAAAAGAATTCACATAAACCACATAAATTTATGGATTCTAAAACCTCTTTTAATTTGTTGACCTGAGTTTGAGTGGAAAGAAGGAGCTTTTAGAGATTTTTGATGATTTTTGCCTGGCTATTCATAGAACAATTGCGCCCTGGTTTTCTGGCATAAATTCACACCACTTCCAAAATGAAATAAGCCATAATTAGCAGTAACATTCTGAGTTGTTTGAATTGATTTCTAGGCAATTGCTTAGAAATTGAATCAATTCCTTCAGAAAGAATAGGTGGTTTTACCGCCCTTACTGTCTCTGGTAGATCTGTCTGTAACTAAAGATATTGATTCTTCTGGGTGCCAGGAGGAGTTAATCTGTAGAGCTGTCCATATATAATTCCAGATATTTGATCAGTACTTGTTTTGTACAGTATTTTATAGAAACAGAAAAACAGAAAAGAAAATGTGGATATGCACACAGACAGAGAAATTGGCATATTTTGACACTCCTTGATTATGGAATAAGGTTTTCCACTCACCACTATGCCCTATCACAAAGATCATCCCTGCCTGCAGGAATAAATATTTTCATGGAGAAAACTGAAACAAAGAAACAAGGAGGAAGTGAGATTTACTAAACTGACCTGGAAACATGATCGAGACATTAGAATGGAGAAGCCTATGTATATCCCCATTTGTACAGAAATATAGTTCCTCCTCTCTAGTAACAAATTTTGACAGTTGCCACAGCACTAACAGCTGCAAGTTTCATGGTCCACTGTGGTGAGAAAATTTCTGAACTTTTCAGAATTCAGAAACCACACAAACAACTGCTGAAGCTATGTGTGTAAAAGTCCACAGGGAATAATCTCTTTTTTTCACTACAGCTGGCTGGGTTGGTCCCTTTTCTACATGTTGTCATCTATTTGCTGGTCTTGAATTGTCTTATGTGGCATATCATTATTCCATATAATGCCATATAATTTTTCCATGCCTGCCATTTTTACTGCCTCATGCAAGAATCTGAATTTTTTTCATATCCAAACAGCAACTAAAAATGAATAGACACCAAACATTAGTCTGAAAGAGAGGAGGTACTGACTATGTACTGCAATCTAGATCCAGTAACTGTTGAAGTAGCTGTAAAGATTCCCCTTGGATTCAACAGGCCTCAAGAGACAAATCTCCTCTCTAATGGTCATGGAAGTAAAGTGCAACACCAATGCAACATCCTAGAAGGAGATACAGTCAGAACAATAGTAACACATGTTGCCAAATTTGAAGGTAATTGGAAGAGAATGGCTAATTAGAAGGACTGTGAAATCAGACAACTCTTTCATCATTCTGTGCAGTTAAACCAGATAAGCAATGGCTAGATTGTGGGAATGTTTTGAAGCTAAATATATTTTTAATGTGATATGCATCTTCTTTGATGTAGACATTTTCATTAAATGTTCATCTGTTTAATTACTATTTACTTTGTACAGAGCTTTGGGATTTACGAAGATGAAAGAGGCTATTGTTTGTTTATTATTTTGTGAATGACGATGCCAGGGCTGACTCCTAAACTAGACCATCAGTTATAACATAAGACCTTAAGCCATTCTAACATAGATAATATTCTTGGAGAAAAACAGCTTTGATAAAAATATATATACACAACGGATATTCCATAATTAGAGGAGGTACAAAGCATTGAATGTGCCAGCAAAGTCAATTAAACACTAATTACTATTGGATTCAGAGCTGCCACTCCATGATAAATTGCTCAAGTAAAAGTATCTTCTCCACACAGAGGTGCCAAATTCACTCCTGCTGATGTTACAGATGTTTTTTTCAACTACCCCTCTGATTCTGTTTTAGATAAAAATGCAAAACTTTCCCTTGTAGGCAGGCAGTGTGAAAAACTCATTAGTTGATATAATCTTTATAGGTAGTTTTCTTTGTGTGGTTACGCAACAATCCCTCACTGTCCACATCTCTAGGCTGTGTTAATGATTTCACACCGTCATTTCTCAGGAGGAAGTAGATCTTCCTGCAACATGCAATTGACATATGGTTAGTGTCTAGACTTTTGCTACTATTCAGGTGATGGAAACCTTTGGAAACCTCTTGACTTTGTATCAATCTCTGTGTGCTCCATCAGGAATTCTGTAGATGACTGTGATTCGGCTTTTTGGACATTTTCAGGAAGTTCATCACTCATTGCCACTTTTCTCTTTACCTTTCAGTGTTAACAGTTTCCATTTGCTGTTTCCATATGCCATGTGGCTTTCATAAAATCTCAGACAGCAACTTCTCCAAAAGCTCAGATTCCTTTGTGGTAGTTTTGTTTAACAGTGGAGTCATCCAAAACATAAAGACATGAAAGGCATTCATTCCACTGGCTTTGATGTGCTTTGGAAGGATCTCTAATGGAGTTGGATTAGAAAGGTTTTAAGACAGGGAGAGACCAGTATGGTTTCTTAGAATAATTTGCAGTTTTCTTTCATCCACTCTGCCTCTGTATTAAAACTAAAAAACCCTATATTTTAGATAGAATACAAAATTTCACCTGGTGTTAGCCCAAATTTTTTGTTCATCCATTTTTCAGACTTCAGCTGCTCTAAGCATGTTCACAAAAGTAACTTCAAATTTGTCATCAACTTACTGAGACTCCCTTTGACTTAACTCAGTCTAATCAATGTGTGTCCTACAGCCCTAGCACTAACCTCAAATGCTGGCTTCATACTGGAAAAAGACTTTTCTTTGTCCTAAGCATTTTATTTGTAGTTGACAGTACTCCCACTCCTCCAGTGTGTGCTTCCTCTGCTCAGTGGTGAGGTGACAGCTGGAGAAAGGGATTGTTCAGGAATCTCATACAATGTTTATTACTCCTTGCCTTGGCATGGAAACACAAATCTTCCATCACTGCAGTAAAGCGAGCAGTCGGAGCCCAGCGACATAAGCACGAGATCTTTATTTATTACTTGTTTAGATAATTATCATTGCAGTGCAGTAGAAATGATAACTACATGGGATGAGTGATTTAACTTCAGTTCAAGCCCATTAGTCACAAAGGAACAGGCTACTCACATTACATCTCACAGACATCACCAAAACTAATCCTCTGTAGATAAAGAGAAGACAAAGCATGAACATCTTCCCCATACCTGATTCTACAAGTTGGAATTTCTTCACTATGAGACATAGGTGCTGAAAATGCCTTCCTGACAACTATGTGATACCAGACACTTGCTGCCCTGCCTGCTTCTATTGCTATAAACTGTAACCTGGACTGTAAACTTTACCAAAGAGGTGGGGAAAGCTGATGCTGTAGCTGCAGCTCTTGAGGTATTCCTGGTTTGAAGTACATCATTCTGTGACCTATTCTTAAAAGGTAGGAATCCAGTCACATTTGGGTAAGTTTCCCTGTTCTGGACATTTTATTTCACAGTAGCTTCTAGTCTTGTCCTTTTTATTGACTACTTGGTAGCAGCTGGACCACTTTAGGTACTTTTCTGGGGTTTATCTTCTAACTTAAGGAGTAATTTTGTTATTTTATCCAAGAGTAATCCTTGGATAAACACAAAAACTCCACAATGTGAACTAAAACATAGCAAGTGGAGACAGTCACAATCACTTCAAAAACTCACGATCTGATTTAAAATGCTAATGTTGATGCAATATCTATCAAAGAGGTGATGACATATAGGTGCAGTTGCGAAATACTGGATTGAAGAGAAGAGGTTAAAGTGTGCTTACTTACTATTTCTTCTTTCTTCATTTTGTTACCATTAGAATCAATAGTCAAATGGAAAATTTGCAGCCAAGAGCATATTGGAAAAGCTGAAGAAGTGTACTGATATTTGTAATCAGTTTATGATTTTTTTTGATCTAGGTGAACCTGCTTCTGCAGGGGGGTTGGACTAGATGATCTCTAAAGGTCCCTTCCAACACCTACCATTCTATGATTCTATGATTTTATGACTATTAATTCTTCTACCTTGAGAACATTGCTAGTGATTCTCAGGTGTCTGGCCCTTGTAGTTTGTTTTTAATCACATCTAAATAAATAAGTACATGAATTATGTAAATTAAATCTCTTCCTCCTCATTATCTCATCAGAAGAAGAAAGAGGAACTGTCAGTGTCTACTTTACCTTAATAACATGATTTGGATTGTTTTGTCATGTATGCATTTCCCTACTTTAAGATTCTGAGTCCAATTTAAAGAAAATATGAAAGAAAAACCCGCCTGGACATGGAACAGGGAAAATGGGTATAAACTGGAACACAAGAGGTTCTAAAGAAACAGAAGGAAGAATTTCTTCCCTGTGAGGGTGAGGGAGCATTGACACAGGCTGCCCAAACGGGTTCTTGAGTCTCCTTCTCTGGAGACATTCAAAACCCACCTGGACAAGTTCCTGTGTGACCTACTCTAGGTGGTCCTGCTCTGGTAGGGGAGTTGGACTAAATGATCTTTCCAGGTCCTTTCCAACCCTTAAAATTCTGTGATTCTGTGGCCTGATCAAGGTGGACCTGTTTTTAGCAGGACAGTTGGACTAGATGGTCTCTAGAGGTCCCTTTGAACCCCTGCCATTCTGTGAAAAGGACCTGGCATACTTATAGCCCAAAAGTATTTATGGCTGAAACATTACAAAATCTCAGATTGAAGATTCTGGAAGTGTTGAGGGGAATGAGAAGACTATGGCAATTCTTTGTGGGAAGGAGATGATTTTGTGAAAAAGTCAGGAAAATAATTTACTTAAGATAGGAAACACAGAATTTGAAATCCAGAAAACAAGGCTTTAAAGCAAGAGCTCCAAACCGTTAATGGTTTATGGAGCACTTCCCACAGTCACAGTCAAATATATTAGTTGTTAACTCAAATTGTTTACACATTATAAACAATTTAAAATGCATATAAATTAAAACTGCTTATAAAGTGCCTGCTGCACTTTTAGTTTTAAGAGTATTTATAAGATTTAACAAACACTGTAACCTCACATAATCTGTGTATTACTGCATTGTTACTGTCTTTATCTGCTAAAAACTTCACTAAATTTCCAAAAGCCATTAAAGCAGGGATAGAAACACAATCACTTAAAACTTTAAAACCTTGTTACCACAAAATATATTGAAAGACTTACATGGGGAGGAAACTCACTCATAAACCAGCCAATGCTGTTAACTTTAAAACTTATTCAATAGTAGAGTAAAAAGAAAAAATTAAAAATCTTGTTTTCTGAAAATTTTTACCTTATGTATAACACCTACAAAAACTAATTTAAAGTCATTCCAAAGTGTATTCAGAAGTCTTCAAACCAAAAGATTGGTTATTTTCAACTTTTTTAAAAAAATCTGACAGCATTTTCTTGACAAAGTTGAAAATTTATGAAGTATGGTTTAAAAATAACAATTTTCAATGACTGTGTGTTGTCACACTAAAAAAATAAAGTACAAGGAATTTTCAATGAAAAAATCTTTCACTTTATTATTCCTCATTCCTTCTGCTAGTGCATGAAATTTTTTATGCTGTGGTAATAAAGTCTATTTAAAATGTGAACTGGCTAAGTGTACTTTTAAATATGTAGTGACCTGCAAAGGAAGACAGAGATTTCAGTATTAGTTAAATTACAAAGGCTTTAGATAAACAACTTCCTACCAGTTGCATAGTTGAGCTCTGGACTCCTTTTTAAGTGTATCTTTTGCTCAGCTATTGGGAAAGTTACTCATTACACTCCTCTTTGGAATGAACACAGTTATCTACATTCCCATCATTTCTATGTCAGTAGGACAAGACTAAGAGCAAACCCTGGTCTAAATTAGTCCTTAATTCCTCCAGGGACATGATACACCAAGGTCATTATGACTTATTACTTGAACAAAATAAAGCGAGTAAAGCCAAATTGGAAGCGTAAGATGTTTACTTCCTTGTTCTCATTCAAACCTGTTTCAGAATTGTGGGAAACATGAATTTATAAGGAACTGTAGAGAAAATAAAATGTGGCCTAACACCTTATCTTGACTGATATTTGTGCCACTGTATTCGATGACTGTTTCCCACACCATCCAGGCCTGTAATATCTTATTAACCACCACTTTTTCACCACGTGGCTAAATTAGGTCACATTTTCCCTTGACTCATCTCTAGCCTCTGCCTTTTCCTTTTGCCCCAACAGGGGCATTCCCTGTCTGCATCTTTCCCAGTGTTACTACTGCAATCCACTCATGTCAGAGCTTTTCACAGTCTAACGCCAGGTCCTTTCCATCACCAGCTAATACAGACTGCTGCTGACAAAGCTTTCTTAATTTTGTCTTTTCTTTAATGTCTCTGAGTGATCTTTCTCACTTGCCACCTCAACCCGATCACAGACAGACATACAAGCATCCACACAAACACACACGTGCTTACACTCTTTGATAAACTTCTTTCGCTTCACAATATACTTTACAGCAAATTCAAAACTATTCCTTTCCAAAGCTGACACTACCAAGAGTAACACTTCTTTAAGCTCAGCAGAGACACAGAATAGAGGATTGTCACACATGCACTGCCCAAGAGCTCCAGTTTCTTTGACATCCTTTCCCTAAAGAGAAAAGCTCTCTTAGTTCTTTGTATGATTTTTGGAAAAATGGGAGATGTCTAGATTATTTCACTTTTCCTAAAAACAGCTTCTCCTCCCCTAAAACCTTTAACTATGCTTTAACTAACTTTTAAAAGTGAAAACCTATAGGGCTCAGTCGTGTGCCTATTCAAATAATTAGGAACACCTCCATTGACTTCCCTCAACACTACTAGAAGTGAAGACACTGAATCTGATATTGCTGGGTATATATCTCTCTCTTATTCTCAAAATACATTAGGGGGCATCTGAGATACCAAGTTCTTTGTAGTCTATTTGGTTCTCTAAACATGTAACTCTCAAAACCAGCATTAGATTCAAACCCACCTAAAATGAGGGGAATATTTTTCATTACAATAGTGGCTTTTGAATCAGGAGACAGGGTTAGAGATGTCATGGAAGGTCACATTATCTGAGATTTCTGATACATTGATTGCTATTACAATGCCAATATTGGGTACCAGTCGCTACAAAACTGCATCTGATCTGCCACATTTTCTCTAGACCTTAGAATAGAAATAGGTATGAATTGAGAGTATAGGAACTGCTTCATATTGTTTTAATTCTGCTGTCATTGAAATTGTTGGTAAGATTTCCATTAATTTCAACAGAACAATGTGAAATTCAGTGTAAGAATTACATCATCTATTGTGTCAATGTGGCATTTCATTTCAGATGAATGATAATGGCAAAAGAAAGAATTAAAAGCAGTTCATTTTGTGCTATTATGGAAATAAAAGAAGAAATACTATGAGCTGCAATGCTGAAGAGATATGTGACTTTTTACTAGGATTTAGCTAACCTTTGATCACCTTTAAAAATTAAACTGATTTTAGGGCTGAAAAATGCTCATAATAAAAGACTTATAGAGCTCAATCTGCTCATCTGCTACTTAATTGCAATGTAGAAATGCTTTCACAGAGAGAAAATACCATGTGTAAAGTACTCAATCTATCACAGAAAAGCACAACAAGAACTGTTTGCTTTACGTTGCATCAGGTACAATCTCTGTAGAAAGAAGGCTTCCAGCTTTTTCCTTTAATAAAATGTGCTCATTGAGTCGTTACATTTTAACAGCTTCATACTGATGTCTTAAAACTGATATGATGGTCAAACACAAATTATCAGTTTCATTAACAGGTTAACTGAGAAAAGAAGGAAAAATGAAAGAAAAATTGATGTCATTCAGGACTCTAGGAATATTTAAAAGTTCTGATTTCTGGAATGTCTTCCCAATTGTCTAACAATACTTTTATCCAAAATTTACAACAAAAGCAAAAAAATAAAAGAGGAAAATAGAGAGCAGTGAAGGAAAAAAAAGACAAAGGGTTAATTTACTCCCAGTATGGACTGGTTGAGGATCCAGACAACAACCTGCAGGAGCTAAGCAAAAGTTGTGGGGTTTCTTTTGTTGTATTTCATTCAGATCATTGTTTTCTTTGTAGAGAAAAATCTTGTTAATTTTCTGATTGGTATTACTCTTTGTTTTGTGCCATTCTGTTTTTTGTCACCATATTGTGACTTTACCAATAAAATGTAAAGTAAGCTAATATAAAACATTAATTTGGATACATTTACTCTGTTGCCTCAGTAGCTGTTCTGTGGGATTTTTTAAATGATTTTAAAAAATACATGCTCTTATTTGTTATTCTCCTCTTTTACTAATACTGCCAGCTGTACTTTCCACTTCACACGAATTCAGGTCTATTCCAATTTTCCACTTCCCTGCCTTTAATCCCAGTGTTACAAATGGAATCCCATGCTACACTAATATCTCTTACTGACTGTCACAGAAGAGATCAATATTTCAAAACGCCATATGTTTTATAGATCAACTGCCTTGTGCATAAGAATCCAATGGCATCTGAAGCATCACACAGTATTTATAAGTAAGTTACACAAGCCAATGATTGTGAAGCCTGTCTTTGCACACCAGATCAGATCCTAAAATGTCTGTATTCATCCGAGAAAGTTACTCAAATTCTTCATCTCCACTCATCATAAACCATTCTCTGTGGCCTATAGGCATGGTAGGTACTTCAACAATGTGAACATTTTGTCCTTCACACGTACGCAAAGACCTTTGGAAAGTTTTAGCAAAGTTTCACAGCAGTCCAGCAAAACTTGGCTGAGAATTAACACTTGTACAAGCAGAAGTGAAATCAGTGGCTGAAAAACACACAGCTGTGAAGTGTTTGATCATTGAGGTGAATTTTGCCAACATTTCAAACTGATTCACCTGTAGGTACAGATTCAGAATTAGTCTAAGGATGAGCCACTGAACCCGCACAGACCTTGGAGGAAACCACAGGGCATTTTGCATTTGAAGGTGTGCTCAGTACTGATTTACTGGTTCCAACTCAATTTGCTGAGCCAAGATACAGATCTAAAGTTGAAACTGTGTTTTTGTGGAACTACTTTGATTTTGACAAGTTTGTAGCAGAGTGCAACCTCCACTCAAGTGAAAAAAAATGGAATCATTCCTGAGGACCAATTTCCTCAGGACGTTCTGTTCTGCACTTTGAGTAGATTTCTGTTCCTGGTTTGCTGCTGGATCATCTCCAGCACTGCACCTGCTGAATTACTTCAGGGTTGACAGCCCCACAACTTCAAGAGCTCAAATCCACCATGCAGACTGTCCCAAACCATGATCTCTGTATTCTTTTCCACCATGGTGTTAAATCTCTATTCCAACAAGAAAAGCGTACTTTTTAAAAACCCTCTTTTCCACCAAGTACAATGACCTTAGTCTGTCAATGTCTACTCCAAGCATGCTGGACACTGACAATGTTGACAAAACAGAGATGAAGAGAGAAAAACTTCCCTTAAGAGCATGCCTTGACTTCGCCCTTCACTAATATAAAAGTATGTCAGTACGTGTGAATTGCCTTTGAAAAGGACCATAAGAAAACATTATTGAATACATTCTTCCCAAAGGAGAGAGGATTAGAGAACAGGCGTATTATGTGTTAGACTTTCTGCTTAAGACATCACTGACATTCAGAGCAGTGACTGGAATGGAATAGAATAGAATAGAATAGAATAGAATAGAATAGAATAGAATAGAATAGAATAGAATCTTGAGTCCATCCAAGTAATTTTAAACAAAATAAGTGGTCAAGTGGTGAAAAATGAAACTTAAGTGTTAGCTTCCACTCTGCAGAAATGGGGTTTTTTTTACAGGTAGCATTGTATCTTCGTGGTGCTGTTTACATGAAAATTAGTTTAAATAGCAGCCCAAGGCCCTGGAGAAGTCTCTGAGCTAGTAATCTGGATTTTAATAATGCTGCTGTATTTCTTCACCATATTAGTGCAAATTTGTATAATGAGTAGTTTTCCTCCAAGGAAATGGCCAAGATAGAAGTATTTGAGGGTAGCTCTTTAAAGGCTATTAAAATGTTGTTATTATAATTTTTTAATAACAAGTTGGAGGAAGACCTTACCAGTAAGGGTCAGCTGGGGACCATAACTCAGACTTCAGACTTTACATCTATCTATAATGAGTACAGTCAGAGTATATCTGGTCACACAGATTTGAGAGTAGTGTGTCATAGGTGAATTTGTTTGAATTCAACTTGACATGTCTTTGTAAAACCCTTTTCTTCTGCTGAATGCAAGAAAACATCAAAAAAGGACTTTAATCTGGCAATAAGAGTCCTTCTGTCCAGAAAGATGTTCTGTCTATAAGGTACAGAGAATGGAAGCAAGAGGCAAAACCACTGAAAATGTTTTAATTAAAAAAATTTGCTACAGATTTTCTCCACAAACCAGCTGAGTACTTTAAAATATCTCCATCCTTTCTTATTTTCACTGAAATTTTTCGTGGTAGGTATTTTTATCTTAATGGCTGACTGATCTAAGTATTACTGCAAATAGTACATAATAATAGTAATTCCAATGCTCTCCCACTGCATGTTGTTTGTGTAGGGAAGGACATTTCATTTCATACATCATTTATAACTCGCTGCTATAATTCTAGGAAGTCAGAAAGCTTTTAAAATTTAATGAGCAAAAATTTTATGCTTTTGCAATATCCAAAATTGGGATATACCAAGCAGTTACATGCAGGAGATTTTCTCTTGGTACTGGTTTCATTTTCTTTCCACCAGACCAATAAGAATTCATCTACTCTGAAATTAGTTAAGCTGAGTAGGAAAAAAGGCATTTATGTGAATCATCTCCAACATCTTAATCTATTTGTGTATATATTTTTCCTCTAAGATGCTCCCAGCTACTGTATTTCATAAACAAATTGCATGTAGAAGTTGCAATTTTCTTACCTCTTCACAGAATGATCTTTTAAAGGAGCTCTGAAATGCCTCTGTATCCTAAGAGGACACTCTTTTGGTCCCACTGAACAACTGTTCCCTTTTCTATGTGGTACAATTGCCTGGCAGCATTGCACTCTGAGCAAACTAAGTCTGGGTTATCACACTGGCATAAACTAGTTAATATATTCTGAAGTGCTTTGTGTCCATATGCTATGTCTCTTTTTTTTTTTTCTAATGTGTTTGGACACAGTAATTAAACTTATTTGGAACTAAGATTTCTTAAGTTTGAAATGGGCAGATTCATGTCAAAACCCTTCCACCATGTTTCCATAATGAAACACCGGTCAGAAATGGACTGAAAGATGTAATATGACAGTGAAATGCCACTTCCTGAAGACTGAAATTTTTGTATCAGAACATCACAGATTGGGCAAACATCTGGAGTAAGAAATGTTGAATCAGAAATCATGCAGACACTTACATCTATGTGATACAGGGCTAGATAACAAATCTGGAGACATGTACATACACGAGATGATGTCCAGAGATATGTGGCCTCTATTTTTAAGAAGGCATTTTTAGGAAACAAAAGTAACAGGACTTTAAGTGCTGGATGACTACTGATAGGGGCACAGGATAGCAAAGATTTCAGTTCCCTGCCTTATCACAAGCCTGCCAAATGTCTCTGGGAAAACCATCTCTTCTTCCCCATCTGTCAAAAAAAGTTAACGCTGACCTCTTTACAAAGCACTTGGAGATCAGTTGATGAGTAATGCTGCAGAAGATGCTCGTATTCTCATTCACAAGTGAGAACAAATCACTTGGTTCTCAGAGTTTTAAAAGATCCACTGAGAAAGGAATAAATCATCCTGGATTTAAAACTTGGAATCCAGCTTGTCTTGCAGTCACAGCCATGTGACAAAGCTCTTCGATGTGGTGAATTCTGATGGATGCAGACCGTCTTGTAGTTCCCACTTCTGAGTTTTCCACAGCAAGGAGAGAAGAAGGGAAGCACTGAGGGGCAAGCTGCTTTCATTCTGCTTTTCTTTGAAAGACACACAATGTCTGCCATCATATCCCTACACAGTGCCAAGGATTGTTTATATTTAAAGTGCAATCAAAATGTCCTGCCTGACAAAGAGAGGCAAGCAATCCAGTGAGAAGTTCTGTTGTTGCCATCACCTATGACTGCAGGATTCTTTCTGACTCTGCTCTTGGCTACTATCCTGTCTTCTCTGAAAAACTGTTGGAGAGTTGGAACATAGCCCTAAAAGTTTCTTGCAGACATTATTCCCAGCCCTGCTGCAAAACACCAGGACACCTTTGTGCTCAACACATCTGTGCCCTTGAGGACGCAATCAGCTTTTCACCTCTGCTGTGGAAAAATCATCTTCTTTTCTTGATTTTCTGAGATCGATTGAATCATGTTCAGGGTTTCAAATGACACTTTCTCAAAAAGGCTAGAGCACTGATTGGGGTAATTAATTAGTATACTTCTCTGTTGAGAAATTATTCGTGTGTTTTATGCTCATAATTAAGGTTTGGGTGATAATTTATTTTAGAATATGGGCTTTTAAAAACTTTTAGAAGATGCAAAAAAATTATAGGAGAATGGTAACTACTTAGAGTTAACAAAATTGAAATGAATAAATGCAATAATATTTTCTAACCAGTGTAAAATAAAATATTTTAGCATTATACAAATACTAAAGAGAAAATTCCCATTATTTTGTCAAGTTGACCTTTTTCAATGAGCCAATTAGCTCTTTACAGAACAATTTACAGCTTCCCAATTTATATAATACACTCCTCTGGATTATCTTTTCCTTTTTGTTTTAGTATACAACATTTGTGATTGGAAAAAAAAATCACATTGCAATTGTACTGGATGAGTTTTCCCTGCCCACCAGAAAAGGAGAGCCTTGTTAATTAGCTCTAAACTAAATTATCTCTCTTTCAGATGTAGGTAAACCTTCCTTGTCCCCACAAAGTAGACTTACAGTCTTCTCCTGGGGACAGTGATGGAGCTCTGATCATTTGGTATAGTTGACTTTTGTCATCTTTTCTCTCAGATTTGTCTGTGCATTAGCAAAGGCAGAGCACTGAATGGATTGAGACATCTTCAGCTGAAGTAACAGTCCATTGGAAATCTTGCCAGATGACCGTGAATGCCAGCAGCCTTGCAGTGACTGATTAATCTTGCTGTCAGAATAATTGGTACCATATCTCTGCCCTAGCTAAGGGCAGTGAGAAGTGATCAAAAAGAATTTTTCTGATTTGTGATTGTTTGATTTCCTCAGCAAATAGTAAAGTCACCGAGTAGATTTATGTAGAATAAAAAGGTGTGATCACTTGAGTCCATTTCACTGGAGGCAGGACAACAGGAATGACTTTGAGGAAGATCCAGGTGATAAGTGGGGACATTTTTAAGACTAAATATATAAACCTTTCATTCTAAAACATCCAGCCTTGTTTTGATATATAATTCTGCTTTTAAAAGGTTACCTTTTCTTAAAGAGATACTTAAACAGATCTTTTCCTCTTTTTCTTTACATTTCCTACTTTGCAGCTACTCCTTCTAATTAAAAAACTTTATCTTTTAAAAAAAAAAAGAAAAGAAAAAGCTGAACAATGTATTTTACTGTCTCCAAAATGAAATACATTTTTTCACAATGTTAAATTTCATCTTCTGTCTCACTTTCACTAAGCTATGCAGAAAATTCCATTATTTTCACACATCTTTGGATATTGCTGTTAAATCCCCCAAATCCTTTGCCATGGGGGTCAACCAGCCCCAGAGACACCAGTCCTTTGATATTACTGGTGGTTCTTTGGTGCCAGAAAAGCGAACCTGATCCAACATTACTATTGCACTTCTGTTGAAGCTTTGATGTGTGCCAGGAAGAACAGTACAAATACTCCAGAAGAGACAGAGTACGTACACCCTTATGCATTTTGTGAAGGATGTTTGTTTCCTTTCTTCTGAAAGGATAACACTTAAAATGCTGTGGTTCATTTATTCTAATGTCCTTCAGGCAGCATCAGTTCCTTACAGGCAATTTAAAATTCTTTGAGATTCCAGAAATACCATAGGCAATAACAAGTTAGATAAGTCATTCTTAAAGTTATTAGTTGATAATGATGATAGCTTCAGTTCATCTGAAAAATTATTGCTCATAAAATTACTCTTTCATAAGCAAACTGCACCTTTTACTGATTTGTTTATCCTTCCAACACTTTCAGCTTGGATAACACATTTTTTTTTATTAATATTTCTATTATTTATTTCTCTCCATCAGTTCCATAAGATAGCTCATAAAATATACCTTATATTTTGCAGCACTAAGAGGATTACTAATGTTCAATACAGTTGAAGTTTTATCTCCTTAGTATTGTTGAAGAGAGGGAGAGGAAGCAAAAAGAAACCTTCAAATCCCAATTTGGATGCATTTGGATATTTCCCATAGCTCAAGCGATGAAGAAAATGAAAACCCTCCAACTACCATCATACAGCAAAACTACTTTGCATTGTATCTCTTGGAGAGAAGATGGAAAAGTCACAGAAGATTTACATATTTTATAAGTTAAGGGGGGAAAAACACCATCACATAAACCATCAGCTCGATCCTCAGAACTTCAGTGATTGTATTCCTAGGGAATACCTGTAGTGCTGACACATCACACATCACAGTATGTGTGTCAAATACTAGATACATGTTAAAGTCTACTTGAAAATCTGAGATGAGACTCTCAAAATGAACCTTGTTCTAGAAATTAGCCAGATGTAGATGTGTGATGGTGCCCTTATTGAGAAATCCTGCTCCTTCTTAGACTGGACAACACACTGTTGCTGATGTTGCTGCGGCTTCTGTGCACCAAGGCACAGCCCACTCCCAAACAAATAGACACAGTGAGGAGGACTGTGCTCTGCATTGCTAATCCATCTCTGAACTTTGTTGTTCCCCACAGTAAGAGAGAGGCTTCCTCTCCCCTCATTGTTTAACTGTGGTGAGAAGGTGAAATCCTCAACTCTTGCACAAGCAGAACAGTTCTTGGGTCAGGTCACCAACCACTTGTCTCTGTGCAGAACCAGGGTTTGGCCACCTGTGTCCTCTCTTGTCAGGGGAAGGAATACAGCAGTGATGATCACCAACATTTAGTAGCTGTAAGAAAGTACTAGAATTAAGTGACATTTAAAAGAGAAGGAGACCATATGCACATTTTGAATCTTCTAATTTTACACTTTCCCACCAGCTGAATGTGAAAAACTTCTCCTGTTCAATTACAGGAGCACAGTAGATTCTTCTCTGAAAAAAAAACAAATTAGGTAAATTCACAGAGACTGACTTCTTGGTCTGTTCAAGCACCAACCCTCCTCTTCCCAGTGCTCTTCAGGGCTTGTGTATAGTAACTCACACAACTGAGCAATGCCTCCTTTGTGCAACCAGCTGCCTTTACATATTTCGGAGATTGGAGAATGTCTCTTTGGTAGTTCACTACTGCCCCAAGCACACAAGATTTAGGCATATTTGCAAGATCCTGCCACTTAATGATTTACCCCAGGTCAGCTCAGCCATCACAAACAACCAAATGAGTGCTCTTAAGATCTTTTATTGATCTTCAGGCTAACTTGTTTTACCTTAGATTTGTGGCAGGCTTAAGTGTGCACATCCACTCAGGCAGTTACTACATCTGAGCCATCATCCTATGTATGTCTATATCCATTCAGCCTTATGGGCTTGTCATCACTCACTTAGCAGCTGTATCTGCACGTGAGAGACTGGGCTGTAATGGTCTGCTTTCCCCTTGTTATAGTTCAGCACAGAAATGTAAGACATAAACTAGATTTTGCGACATGGATCAATACACATTACTGTATGGCCCATCTCCATCCCTGAAGACGTAAGAGACTCAGCATGACCTCCTCCAACATTGCATCTGGCAATAACAAGAGCACTGCAGGACAGCTGCTGTGATTCTCTATCACTTTTCTCACAAATAACACAGAGAAAGTATTTTGCCCCAGCTTTGGGGACTCTCCTTCTAAATGCCAGCCTAAAACACCGCTTGCAATGGCTCAGAAACTGTCGTAAGAGAAATACTTAAACAGGGAGATTCTTGCAAGTTGTGCATTGCCAGTAAGCTGTTGGGACTATTTTGCTTTACACTGTTTGTCTTTTATATTGTTCTCCAGACTTCTTCTATCCTAGTTTTTTCAGGACTGAGACTATTTTACTGTCCAGAAGCTAGTGCAGTCTTGCTGTGGCTCTTTTGATGCAAGAGGTGTTCAAACAAATACTGTCATGTAATAACAAATAGTTTCAATTAAATAAAAACAAGAACTGTGGAGCTTTGCAGAAGCGGAGTTTCAGAAGCTTCCAAGGACAGGATGATATTAGAGTCCTTTTATTCCAGTTTCTATAGTAATTCTGCTTTGCAAACAAACTGGAAACCTTTCAGATTTTCAAATACACAGAAATTAAAGTATCTATCACACCTGCCATCTTTACCCTGTAACATTACTTTGATTGCATGGAAATATCACTTTTTAGTGATGATGGAACTGTTTATTGAGGACTGCATTAACCCAGGGAGAAAGACAGTTACATTTTCCACGGGTAGCAAGCTAGCAGAAGTAAGCATCAGCAGATTACGAAAAGAAATCTAAAACTGTTCAGTCCTCAGTGACTCCATTCAGATCTCACTGTTTAAAGATGCACTGTTTCAATGCCTAGCAATCAACAAGATTATATGGTAGGAGTTGTTTCACATAAACTCTGAAATATGTTTGAAAATAATGTCCTTCCCTTCCACCTGACACTTGTGCTGTATATTCAACCTATTTGACAGCTTTAAGCTATTTTATTGCCAAACAGGAAGTCTATTAAAGTGAGGGAAACTGAGGCAAATGGAGGTGATGTAATTTGCTGAAGAACATGAAGGAAACCATAAGAGGACACAAGGCATTTTCTGGGAACTCAGAGACCTTTCAATTCCTGTCTCTACCACAAGCCTCTAGTGTGAATGGTGGCAATAAACCAGTAATGCAAATTCAGCAGCTTTACAGGTTAGGAGGAAGGCCTTCCCTCTTTTCTGCTGATGTCCACACCCTTATCATAGTACCACTTGTTAAATCAAGTCTTTCTTCCTCTGAAGTTTAGTTACAATTTCTTTCTCTTATTCTTTCAAGATCTGGTCCAAACCTCCTCATTATGATCCCTGGTTCCTGCTCCCAGTCCTTGAAG
The DNA here is from genome assembly GCF_028858725.1 of Colius striatus. NCBI lineage: Eukaryota > Metazoa > Chordata > Aves > Coliiformes > Coliidae > Colius > Colius striatus. Next base: position 14,672,475 of record NC_084769.1, on the reverse strand, counting down.
CCAATTACCTCTCTCAAGGCTACTTAACCTTTTTAAAATGACAAGGAAGTTTCAACACTGAAACTCAACCTAAGCTTTCTGTGCAGCCAGTGCAGAGAGCCAGGACTGTGAGTCTCTTTCACTGAGCTGCTTTGAGAATTCAAAGCAAGGGGAAAATGTGCAAAAGCAGCAGCCCAGACTCGAATTGTAGAGGGAAATCAATTTAAATGTAGACCACAGAGAGGCTGGATAACACAGATCTCATCAGCTCAGCACCACTTATGCAACAGCTGCATTCAAGTCTCAAAAAGTCATTCTAGAGCTTTAACATAAAAGGTAACTCCATCAAATATTCTACTGAACACAGCAACAGCAGTCAGCTCCTTCAAGCACAGCTCTTCTGTATTGTCATATAAACCCTTCATGCTCAATTGTTGCAACTGCCTCGCTGCCTCAATACTGTACAGTGTAGAGTCCCTCCATGCTGAAGTCTGCTTTCAGAAAACCACTTCAAACCTCAGCAAAATTGAAGGTATCATGATGAACACTACTGGGAATGCAAAAGGAAATGTCTGGTTATAAGGTAACTTGTGAGTGACTTTGGTAACAACTTTGAGGGGTTTTAGTTTGAACTCCTACTGCTTTTATTTGAGAAAGTGAAAACCCTGATGTTGGGAATTATCAAAGGTAATAGATGTCATTATGTCCTTTCTAAAGAACATATAATTATTGATGATTGATGGTCGTATTCTGAGTAAGCAAGTACAGAACCACAGCTGATACAAACACCTTGACAACTTGACACCTTCCATCTGAAAAAAATAAACAGTTTTCCCTGTATTTTTTTCTCAGAATTTACCTGGATGAACTTGATTTAGTATTTTAAATTTCAGATGATCATAGCTATATCCCACCCAATATCCCTGCATCTAGAAGGCATGTTTATTGTGCATTTTGTCTCCTGTTTATGGATCTCCTACCCGTTCTGAAATTTCACAGATCACTTCCATGTTCATGACTCATTCTATCTCACCCTGGTATTTGAATTACATGCCCCAGAAACTATATTGTTGGGCCTAAAGCCCTTTGCATGTGCTGAGCTGCTCTGCCTGTGTGGAGCTTGGCTGCAGGGACTAACCCTCAGGCAGGACCTAGCACTAGACTCATAGCCCAGGTAGACTGCAATGAAGAAAGGTCGGACTTGCACCTCACTGGTGCAGCAACTTCCTCCCTTCCTCAAATACATTATTCACAGAGGTGTTACCTCAGTCACTAATTGGCCAGGCCTTGGTTGGCAGTGGGTCCATCTTAGAATTGACTATCATTGACTCTATCAGCAAATATGAAGCTATAGGAAAATGTCAGTTAGGTGACGCATAATGGTCAGAATGTGGAGATTAGACACTGAAGGCATCTCCAGTTATTGGAACTGAAGCAAGAGGGAGGGGGGCAGTTCTTTTCCACTTCAATGCACACAGGAGCTGAATGGCCCCACCTGTGGCACCTGTGAGACTCAGCATGAGCTATTGCAGGAGTTTGGTTGCTATCACACCACACTTTTACTCCCTGAATAACTGGAGTTCTGTCTGCTAAACCCTCTCAAAATGCCAAGTGAAGATAGTATTACAGGATTTTCCTTTCCTCCCTCTACAACTTTCTTTTCTCCAGTAAGTATATAAGTGTATATTATAATAATATTAAATTATATTAGTGTGTACAGACATCTAAGCCTGCACCTCCCTAAACATAACTAAGAGTCATTGCAGACTGAATAAGAAGTTGAGAGGATACTTGGACAGAAGAGAACCACTGCAGGTAGGCAGAGGAAGATAGTGCCCAAAGAAGATGGGTTTATGTCCTTACAAACAGCAAACTCCAGCTTTACCAGTGATAAATATGATATACAATAAAAGAGTAACCTCTAAATTCAGGAAAACATTTATTCAGTTTCCATGCTAATCAATAGGATAATTATGTTAATTATAAGCTTCCAGAAGTCCTATGATGTTTTTGCCTCTAAGTGCTTGACATTTTGCTACTTCATTGCTGTTTATTTCTCCATCTTCTCGCTTTGTAATACATGATGTTTAGAACAGCTCGGTGAAACATGTGAAACTGGTTTTCAGCCACTTTCTTATGTTTGAAATCCCAGCCTTGTATTAATTTCACTTTTCATGATTAAGTAAATACCTTTTTATGAAAGAAAAATTAACTAAAGTAAAGATATAATTGTTTTGTCTTCATGTGGTTATTCAGTTAAAATACTCAGTTTCTGCTCATTTAAACTTGAAAGGAAATACATTCCAGGCAGAATTCTGACTGAGATGAAAATATTATAAATTAGACTGTTATAATGGGTCTAATTGTGTGGTTTAATTATTAGATTATACAGGAGAATACAAAATGGGCATTTTGTTAGATGAAGACAATGTCATCTATCTGCCCAAGGATTTTAGGTAAAAACTGTAAGCTTAAGAGACTTTTGTTTTTCTGGTATATATAATTTTTCAAGGCTGGACAACTACCAAAACCACTAATTAGATACATTAATAATCATAACTACCCAAAAATTACTTGTAAACATGAATAATAAAATTGCCAAACAAGCCATCAGATTACCAATAAACACAGTAGACATCGTACTTACAAGGCATAATATCCAAATATCCAGTGTACTATTTTACCCTCTTCTGTACCTCTTATTTCTTCCCCAACTTCACAGAGGACCAGCTGCAGGACTGTGTGTGGTCAAATGGTACTAGCAAGAATTCATGAGTAAAAGCTGCCTCTGGATCAGTCACACTGGCTGTGCTGCTTGCCTACAGGCAACCATCTGATCAAACTAGCTCACCAGTGTGTTCAGAAACCAATGCAGCATCAAAAATATCGCACAAACTTTTGAAATGATAACTCTGGAAGTATTTTGGAGTGATGCAAATTGATGTCCCTTTTTCTTACAAGTAGTTGGAGCTTTTTTAGTAACTTAGTTTCTTGATGAATGAACAACTCTTCTACCTTTGAGATTCTTTTTTTTCTTAATGGCATCCTGTTCCCTGGAGATTTTTAGCCATTCAGTTTTGATGTCCTAGAGAATACATTTTTATCCTCTTGTGTTTTCTAGGGTTTAGCCATTTAAAACTTGAAAGGATATCTACTTGGGGGTAGCCTAGCTGTAGCCCACAATTTAAAGTCCTTTAACTCTCTCCATTTTTAATAGAGTTTTCCCATCTGTTATGGGAGCTGCTGTATTCTCTCAGACTTGACATTGTGAAATGCTGAGGAGCTCCAGAAAAAGTTCAAAATGTTACTTTTAATAATACCTTTGTTTCTAATGAATAAAAGTCTAAACTGACTTGGTGTCTGTGATACCTTTGCCACTTATGAAATATTAATATCTTCATATATTACCATTAATATTTTTCTTCTTGAAAAGTTACCAGCCTTCTACTGACTCTCAGTGGGGTTTCATTCGAGCAGCACAAATAAGGTCAAAGACAATATTGTCTTAATTAAAGGGAGCACATAATATTGATTTAATAAAATTTTTACATTACTTAATGACAGCTAGATATTATGTTCAGAGCAGAAAGACAGACATTTTATTGTAATCAATATGTATTTTATTAAAATCAATGTGCTCCATGAACTATTCTACAGAGCCTTAATAACATCTAATCTGCCACACTGTAGAAATGGAGAGTTTGTCATCTGAAGGTAAGATTATTTGACAGAATTGCTATAATTCACAAGTTTTGATTTTTCTTAGAGGCCAATGAAAGTGATTTGGACCAGTACAAGTGATAAGCGTTTAACTCCAGCTAATTTCAGGTAGACAAGAGGAATGAGGACCTGGAGTGAACCAAAGAAATAGTATGGCCAATATTTATTTGCTAGATTTAAATGCAGCCCTGCTTAAACCTGTGCTTAATAGGAGAGAGGTTTCCATCCAGCACAGCTCTCAGTCCCTGCATAAGCCCACTCCCAAAACACATCCCTGACAAAGATCTGCCATGTGGCTGACACCTTCTCCATGTCAATGTGTGCTCGAAGACCTGAAGGATGTCCCAATGCTCCAGTATACAAAGTAGGAACATGTTTGTGTTTACACTACTAGCTTTATGCTGTGAAAGAAATCAATAGCTGCATGCTTTGCACTCTCGTGAAACACACAAAGAAGTTTCACTACTACAGCTTCTTACAGATTCTGCAATAACTCGGGTGGAGGAGAGCTGTGCTTTGGACCTGAAGGATCAGGTTTTATCTTTTTTAAAAATATGAGGAGATAGGTCATCACACCCACAATTTTTACAGGACTGATCACAGTCTAGAACACACTAGCAACAATGCTTTCCTCAGCAATCCCTTAAATTACTCCAGTGCTTTGGTGAAAGCATATGTGATTCTCTTTTACTTCTTTATTGCTTTCTTTAACTTACCTCATAATTATTTAAAGGGCATTTCTTACCATAAAACCTAATGGGAAAATAACTCAAATACGCTTTTGTGATGAATTTTGTTTATTTATTTTTGTGCAGCTATATTCAGAGAATAAAAGGAGTGAAAGCTGTCATTCTTGTTAACTAGTGTTTTAACTGCCTCCTTTCAACCTTCTCATTCAGCTCTCTTCTTCATTCTGTGCACATTACCAAGAGAGAAGCAAAGTGTTGCAACTTTGAGAGATCTCTTAATATTTTACATCAGGCACATTGTGCATACAGAAGCACCAAGTTCTCTTAGCTGGTCATACAGGGCAACACAAAGAATTCTTCCATTATTTCTATCATTTTTCACCACAGTAGTGACAGAATTGGTAATATTACACAGTAGTCATCAATCTATTGCCTACCATATCTTCAGTGAAACTGTTAAAGAGGAAAGGCTGGTAGATTGCAGAGGAGAACTATCCAGTTCACCTAGTCTGGAGACAGCTGTGGAGAAGATTTGAGTGAACCGAGAGCAATTTCAGCAAATATTGTCCAGAATGACAAAACACAATATACAAATTCCTTTCATTCTCTTCCTTCAAAACGGATCAAAAATGTTTGATCATGTAGGTGTACAAAAAAGGGAGAGTGGATGAAAATCTGCTGCCAGCAGGACAATTCTTCAGATAAAACTTTTCTCACAGCTCTAGATGAATCTATGGACACAAGGCCACTTGGCTTACAGACTATACCCCCAGTTTTAATAGAGTTTATATTCATCAGCTCATGATTCACCTTCAAGTCTTACTTCTAATTACCCGACACAGAAGTAAACACTGTTTTTCTGTGCCTGTCATGATTATGAAACCTGGTTAGAATTGATTTCAGTCTTCCTACCTCCACCAAGGAGGATTTAATAGTACAGAGTTTTCTGAACAGGGTTGCACAAAATGCCAGGGTAAAAATATCAATACAAATTAAGGAACAGCAGAAAGGTGTTTCCATTTTCAAACAATATTTATGACAAAAAGTCAAGACAAACTAACACTAGCAGTAAATTGTAGCTAGAATTGTGTCCTAGCTTACCTTTCAAAAAAAAAGAAAAAAAAGTGTTGTTTTGGGTGTGAGGTCTGCCCATCTATATGCATTTTATGCCTCATTTACCCACAACCTTTTACAATTTAACAAGGACAGGGACATATCAAGATTGGAGCCTAGACCTAAAATAACTTCCATTTAAGATCTGCACGTTAAAACACTGTACTGTATGGCTCCTCTGAGTTTGCGATATCCACTTGTACATATGTCTTATAAAGAACATATTTGCTCTTTATAACAAGAACTTTCTGACTCTAGCTTTTATCTGAAATCCTATTATACATATCTTGATTTCTAAACAAGTATTTTTTGTTCATTCTAAAGCAAAGTGGAGGAAAATTAATTTAGGCACAATAAAAACAGAACACTGAAAAAAAAATATAATCACTACAAATTTGCTTCCCTGAAGGAATCTCAGAAGATGTAGCCCAAAAGACTATTATGAAACTGATAGAAAATGAGTAATACAGGAAAGCACTTAACCTAATTATGGCAGTTTTTATTATTTTATTGACATTATCAAATTTTCATGGCTGAGCCAGCACAACTGCTGTAGCCTTGTCTACTGTCATTACTCAATGTTATCTTTTATTTATACCAAATTATATATGTGTGTGTCACTCTACAAACAAGAGATGCAGCCTGTGCTTCTTGGCTAAATTTTGTCAGTGCTATACTTCATACACAGCTTACATGGTGCTTTCTTCAAGGCGCTTCCACTGAGGAGGGAGATCTTTTCAGACCCCATAACTAGTCATAAATTTCTGCGTTTGAGAATCAATAAATTGTTCGCCATCAGTTGTTGAACCTCATTCCCTAGCTATCTAATCACTGACGAGCTGCTCAATTTTTTAGTGTTTAAGCTTTGCAAGCATATTAGGTGTCTTTTGTACTTTTCATACTAAGAGTGAAACCCATAAAGTTGGCCTCCTGATTCATATTTACCTGGAACAAGATCTACCTTCATCTTGTTTGCAAGAATGCAACAAGGAACAACACAATTCAGCAGCTTGATATTGTCAGTTACCCTGTTCCGTCACAGGGCAGACTCAATGGGCACTGCTCCATCACTGGAGTTATGTCTTCTGAAAAGCCTGTTGGGCAAGTAAGCCACACACAGAGGATAAAAAAAAATCTAGAAAATGGATCCATTTGGCCCCAGTGTGCATATTGTGTGATTCAAGTCTTGTACCTTGTTGGAGAAGAGACTTTAAAGGGCTACTAAATGTCTACATTAGTGCATATCCGGAGCCATCTTCATCCTCACAAGGCTGAGCAGTTGCTACTGAGTCCACTGGAAACACAAGACATCTCTTTGCCTGTCTCATCTACAAAGTCTTGTTGTCTCTAGTAAGATCAGACCCTGCACAAACCAAACAACAAAGAAACAAAAAATGAGGTGATTTCCTCTTTTATCAGAACATCAGCCAACATGTGGAAGAGTACTGAGCTATTCTATACCAGCCAGGTGACAGAGAATACACAGAGAAAGCTGCATTACTGTCTCCAACCCAAGTTCTCTAGCCACACTAATGCCCAATCAATCTTTCTCCAGGTCAGTGAATAGAGAACTGCTCTACACAAACTGGAACAGCTTCAATTGGAGTGACTAAAAGTACCTCCATGAGCCTTGTGATTCAAGGAAAAAGTCATCGATATCTGAACTTGGCTGGAGCTTGTGCAGCCAGTATCACCCAGGTTTTCAAACTACACTAAAGCAGGATATGATAAGGGATGGGAAGAGACATTATGTGTGATGGGTTATGATTTACTGAACTCAGCATTTATGGTTGGCTTTCTTAGCAACACACCCCTGGAGGGTTCCATATATTACTTTTTATAGAAATACTGGATTTGCTGCACACCCAGCAACCCAGGATTTATGGCAGAGCACATAAAATGGTAGAAATAAAAAATAAGGCACATTCTTTAATATTGTTTTTTAGGAACAAAAAGGCTAAACTAAGTATAATATGTGCAAAACATACGACAGGAAAAATTGTTTGTTAAAAAAAGTTCTAATCACCATAAGTTACAATGCACTTCTCATTTTTTTAAGTAATTAACACACAATATTTATTATTCATCATTTCTTCATGTTTTCAAAGAGTTACAGAAGGAATTCTATCCATAGTATTATGTTTAAATGAATAATTACATCTAATACTATGGACAGAATTAGTCACTGGAGGGAAGGAGGGACTGTTCTGTGCCTTGATGAAGGTGTTTTCTCAGCTTAGGATGGAATTGTTTACTGGAGATGGAGTAATGTCTCTGTGTTGATGATAGAAGAGAAACAGACAACTTTCTTGTTAGAAACAGAATTTCTAACTTCATGTTTGGACCACATATAATGTCATTTTTGGAGACTAATTCTGTGCATAAAAAATACACTTAAACAAAAAAAGTCTCAAAAACTGAGGCATGTGCTCATTAAAAATTGAAAAAAATGTATATACATAACAAGTATAAAGGAATGGAATAAATATGGATTAACCAGCCATTAAGTAATGAAAACCTTTTAAACACCCATAATTCATAATATGTAGTCCATTCTTTTTGACAGAGGAGGGTATTTTGGTCTCTTATTTTATGACTTTGCTGAACTATAGATTGAAATGCAACATCTTAGATACCTAGGCATAGTTGATATTACAGCAAAATTTGCAAGACTATAAGGACTATAAGAACTCCTGAAAGTTTACTGACCTCCATCAACTTTAACCAAATATGAGAGCATTCACAGCCCAAATCCTCTAGTTGACTGGCTCACTTTCAATTCATGGGGAAAGAGGCATCTAAGTAGTGTTTTGCAGGTTTAAGCTTAACTGCTTTGCGATCTTGATGAAAGGAGCCAATACTACTTTAGGATACAGTCCCTGACTAAGGAAAGGATTTAAAGAAATGCTTACATTTCTGTCAAGTATAATATTTTTTCCTAAAGAAATTATATTCTTTATATCAGTGCCACAAAACTGAAACCTCAGACTTTTTACTCCAGTTGTTCATTTGAAAAAAAACCAAACAAAAACCAAAATAATGAAACCAAGGTTTATCTTGTTAACATATCTAAAATCATATATAACATAATTGTGAGAATGTATTCTTTGAAAATTAATAGAAAATACAACCTACTACTAGGCACACCCAAGAAATATATTGACTTTCAACACATTCTCTCCTGGATAATCATAATTTTAAATTATATTGATGTTCCTTCATAGCTTTCCCAGTTGCACACATACAAGCTGTCAGCCTCAGATGGAAGGCCAAAGTGAGCTTTTTGACTAGTAAAATGTCTTGCAATAGAAAATATTCCCTCCTTTTTTTTCTTTTTTAAAATATGAATGCTGAATAAACAACTTTTTGATGATACAAGGTAATGAATTGCAAACTCATCAAAATCCAATTATTAATCTGATATTCAGGTATTTATTTCATTCCTTGTAAGAATTCTGCCAGATAATTGCACTTGCTGGGAGATTTTCATTCTAGCCTCTATTTAAAAGATCATTCTTTAATGCAGTACTGCTGCAATGCCATGAGAACACAAGCACATTTAACACATATTCAATAACTATCTGAACGAGTGAAAAGAAAGAACATCGAGTTATATTTCATGAATGTGATCCTGGTAAAAGGGTTCTGTTTTCAATATTCATGTATGCTATGCAGTCTATTTAGTTCAATAAAACAAGCAATGATGGGAATTATAACACAGAAATTTGAGTCATCAACATTAAACCAAATTTCTCATAACTTTCATACTGACCTAATGGTATACTGTCATTCCACAACCACTTTAGTCTCATAGAAATCAGTGGCATGCGTCAGAAGGGTTATAATGATTTTGCTCCTCAGTCTGACATCTATTTCCCTCCACATACCTGCTTTTTCTTCTGCCACATGGGTAACTGTTTCAAAAAATACCATGGCAACAAACATATAAAACAGTTTTCAAATTCATCGTTTTACCACTCTGATCCCCTGTGTGTCCACATAACTGCTATCATCGGTGAAAAGAAAGGGGAAAAGGTAAGATAGAACCATCCTTTTTGGCAGCTTTACTAAGATATAATATACAAGATTGAGTGTGAAAATACGAAATACATATCAATGCAGAAGAGAGAGTTTCCATGATAAAACCATTTGCTTGGAAAGTATAGTACTTTCCAAAGGCCATAGATATTATTTATTGGTGTATGGCAACTGAATATTTTACTAACTTTCCCACATCTCTATTTTTAAAGTATTTGAAACCTGATGTATAAGGAAAGGTTTACCATCTAAATATTCAGCACTTGTTGAGATGGCATGAAACAGATAATAATTGCAATTTCCAAAGACATGTCAAACAGAAACAGAAAGGAAGCATTTGCTCATTAATATCCAAATTCAACTGTACTAAATATTTTGTCATATTCACTCCGTCTCCTTCCTTGGAGGTTTTCAAGACCCGCCTGGACATGTTCCTATGCAATCTGATCTAGGTGAACCTACTTCTGCAGGGAGGTTGGACTGGATGGTCTATAAAGGTCCCTTTCAACCCCTACCATTCTATGATTCTATATTTTCCATAGTCCTCATTTGTAAATGAGGTAAAAACCTGCACTGCCTTTCTCCCTCGGCTCTACCAGTGGATGAAGAACTGTGACCATGATGCTTGGTGAGAAGACAAATATTTGCCTTCCTGAGTTTCGTGTGGGCTAGTATGTCATGAGCTAATCTGGGATAATGAATAGTGTATGCACATCATTACTCCCATCAAGCTTCAGGAAAAATAGTGCTTCATTAGTGATGAGGCTACTGATAGCTGTATTACAGAGGAAAACTGCTGAACTCTGTTTTGTAACATCTGTGCTGATTTTGACTGGAAATCCTACCTAGGGCCTAAGAGAAAGGGTTTTTTTTCCCCTCAAGAGTTTATCAAAATCTGGGAATCTGAAAGACTGGAGTTTTAAAGGGAGGACCAAGGCAAATACAAAGGGGAATACTAGAATAAAATACCAAACTTTCTACTTCTAAAAGGTATGAGTGTGGTGATTTAGCCAGGTGTCCACCAAGTCATAATATCACTCACCCTTCCAAACTGAACAGGAAAGAGAGAGAAATATAATGAGTGGTTTGTGAGTTGAGACAAGGATGGAGAGATCGCTCAGCAGTTAATGTCAAGGGCAAAACAGACTCAGGGAGAAAAAGGTTTTATTTGTTAAAAGAACGATCCGAACACAGAGATGAGAAATAAAACTGAATCTTAAAACACCTCTCCCCACTCCCCCCTCTTCCCAAGACTCTCCTTCCTTCCCCCCCAGCAGCACAGGGGATGGGGGTTACAGTCAGTTCTTTACAGATGGACTTTGCTGCTGTTTCTTCCCAGGGCGAGGCCTCATCACACTTCCCACTGCTACACTGTGGGGTCCCTCCCACAGGACACAGTTCCTCATGAACTTCTTCAATGTGGGTACTTCCCATGGGCTTCCTCATGAACTGCTCCAGCATGGGGTCTTCCATGGGGGCAGCTCCTCACACCCTGCGCCAATGTGGGTCACCCACCAGGAGAACAGTCCTTCAGGTACCAACTGCTCCAACCTGAGTCCCTCACAGAGTCACAAGTCCTGACAGCAAACCTGCTCTGGCATGGGCTCCTCTCTCCCATGGGCTCCCAGATCCTGCCAGGAAATAGCTCCAGGGTGAGCTTCCTCAGGCATCCACCCTCTGAAGCATGGGGTCCTTCATGGGCTGTGAGTGGGTCTCTGCTCCCCTGTGGCTTCCATGGCCTGTAGGGGCACAAATGCCTCACCATGGTCCTCACCATAGGTCACAGGAGAGTCTTTCTTCCAGGATATAAGCACCTCCTTCCCCTCCTTCTCCACTGACCTTGGTGTCTGCAGAGATGTTTTCACATTCTCACTCCCTTCTGCTGTTGTCGTTTAGTAACTGCACAACAATTTTTTCTCATTAAATAAGTTATTCATAGAGGTGCTATCTCAATCACTAATTGGCCAGGCCTTGGTTAGCAGTGAGTACATCTTAGAATTGACTGTCCCTCGCTCTATCAGATACAGGAGAAGCTTCTGGTAGCTCTTTAAAGGAGCCACCCCTGTAGTCCCCCCTGCTACCAAAAAAACTGGCCCAGGCAAAACCACTACAATGAGCCATTCATCTGTGCCACCATATGGGCTTTGAGTTGCAACCAGAAAATTCTGATTTTCTCCTGCAGCAGACAATGGGGTACCTGCATAATACATGCTACTTAAAGTAATTACACAACCTGCGGTGTGTAGAAAGTAAGTAATAAAAAAATGTTGCATTGCTTTCTTCCGTATAACTACCTGCAATATAATTTATCCCTCAAGCACAATGAAACAATCAACTACAAAACTCAGCTAGTATGAATAATTGAAATGACCACCAAATCTGTAGTTCAGACCCATCCTATCATCTTCACAGAAAAAACCTCCAAACTTTTAAGTGCTTGAACTGTATAAAATCAATGAAATATTCTGTTCTGATTCTGTACATAGGTAATTCAGAAACATATTCCCAGCGAGCTTGTATTGTAAGAGGTAGATTTTTTCAAACCAAATTTTATTCCACAAGCTTTAATATTAATAAAAAGACAATCTCTAAAAGGCTGAGAGCTGGTGAAACAAAAAGAAAAGTCAAGCCAAGTCAAACAGAATAGTCCTTGTTCTCTCAGTTGATACACTAGATGTGACTTGATGAATTCCTCCTTGATGAACAGCACTCTTTATCAAAACATTACTCTGAGGAATCCAAGCAAACTTCTTCAAAAAGCAATTTTGGTGTACTTCAAAGAGTATCACTGCTGCGAGATGTTCCCAACAAGTAGAGATTTATCCTATACTTCAAAATATAATTAAGTTGGCTGTTATGTCATATTTGTCTTGATTTTAAGGGAAATCCGCTCCATGCTCTAAATTATCCCATATTATATAGTACTAATTTACTTACTTTATCTGTACTACTATTAGCTGGGTTTTATGACATTTACACCCAGCACATTATATTGATAATAACTAATAAAGTCTCTCTCTTCCCCTCCATCATATCACCAATTTTTACTCTGGTAGAACAAATGGCAAAAATGTGAAGGAAATCAATTCAGGGTCCCAATTCTCTAGCTTGTTTCTCTCAAGTATGTGACATGTATCCAATGAATATACAAGTGTGACTTGCAGAGTCAAGATGGTAGTCCTGTCTACTGTGCTTAGGACCTACTTTACTGTAACTGTTTTGAATAGATGCAGAATGTAGTCAAGGATCTGTGTCTGGCACATTTGCAATGTCCAGGACATTTTTTTTGCAAGAAAAGAGTTACTTTCTAACAGTTTGAGACTAGCTTCTTATCCCTTCTGCTGTTTCAGTAGTGAGAAGGCTGTATGCCAAAACACAATGCAGCCATGTGGTTTGCCTTACCCTGGAAATGTCAGCCAGAAGACTTTGAGGATACTCATACCTACTGTCTAAACATTCGTCATGGCTGTGGTGACAGGAAAGGACAAATGTCATTGTCTGCATGCTTGCACTCAGGCATGACCAAGCTGACCATTAGGGACTGCAGTAACTTGTAATATTTGAGACTGAACTGGAAGTATTCTCCTCTGACACACATGTATAACAACACTACATTGCTTCCTCTGTTGCAAAGGAAAAAAAAAATCAGAATAAAAGTCTTAGTCGAGAAATAACAGGGGTTTCCTTGCAGATCTGAGAGAATCCTGAGTTTTGTGAGCCCATCTGTGATAAAACGAAATGCGGAACTTAGTTTACTGACTCTCTGGGGAAAAGTCTATCTCCTCACTCTGTGGGCATCTAGTGCAATGGGACCCTGTTAAGTATCATGTGACTAGCATACAATCTCTTTCTTCTGCTCTGTCCTAGTAGCAACCTATACCCAGAGTGTGAAAAAGTGTTTGTTTGCATTCATATTAGATAAGCTTCATATTAGAATGGAAATAAAAGAGGTGCCTGAACTCATTAACCTTCCTGTTCTCTTTGTAATTCCGCCAATTCCTGTCTGTGTTCTCACAGCAGTTGAGATCCACCAAGGCAGGATCCATTCAAGGAGGGAGCCTGGGTGCATAAGTCGAATTACTTCAGTGGTTAGGTACACTTTCTGCATACCAAAGAGACATTAAAAGAGGAAAGCTTTCATTGCCAGAAGTTAAAGTGCCTTTAATATTTATTATACAGTTAATATGCCTCTTCAGAAAATCCTTTGAGGGAAATAACAAAGATCAATAGAGGCCTGATGAATCCTAAATGGAGAAACTAAAAGAAGTATTTATTTTTCTGTATATGTATCTCCTAGGGATGACAGCAAATCTGCAGGCATATTGTGGCAATGTCCTCGAGTATTCTGTGGAACTGAGGGAAGGGGAAGACATTTTCAAACACAAGAACAAAAGCTATGCATTACCACAATGTTAATTGCCACACAAAGCATCGAACTACATATCTGCCCTTGCAGAAAAAAAATGTACTCACAGAAATAGTGAATAAAATACTAGATTATTTATCAAAATATTGTGCATAAAATTCACCCAGAACATGATATCTTTAAGAAAGTATCTAACATCTACTGCAGAAAAGGTACGACATATCTTTTTGACTGTATCAATACTAAGCTGTGTCAACACTAAGCTGATTTTTTGGGATCGCATTTTATTGCAAGAAGGAACAAGAAATGAACAGACAAAACCCTAGGGAAATGATCAAATTGTTAATAAAAAGTTCAGATAGACTGTATAATTACAACCCCTTAACTAAAAAGCAAATTAAATTAAAAACTTACTCCTTAAGGCAAAAATTGTCTACTTCTTTATTTATATACAGAGAAATGCCCAGCATTTGACACCCACATATCATAAATGCTATTGAAATTACAGTTGATGCAAGATTTCAATGATACCAATACCATACATTAAGGAAAGATTGAGGACAAATGAAATTATATTTGTCTGAGAACTATAATCATTACTGTCCCAAGCACACTCTGTACTACTGATGCATACAGTTCACTGACAAACACTCCTTAGCACCTCTGATGAACCTGCACTACTTAGCATTTAGAATTTAGAGCTCACATAGAAATTATACCTGCACAAGGCTTCTCTGTACAATCCTTCAAATACATAAAGAGAGTTTGATAAGAAAGATGGGGGCAAACATTTAATGGGGCTTGTAGCAATAGGCCAAAGGGTAATGGTTTAAATTTTAAAAAGGTAGATTCAGAAGAGGTATAAGGAAGAAAAAATTTACAATGAGGATGGTGAAACAGTGAAATAGATTGCCCAGAGAGGTTGCAGATGCCCAATCTCTGTAAATATTCAAGGTCACAGAGACCTGATCTATTTTAAGATGTCCCTGCTCATTACAGGGGGTTTAGACTAGGTGACCTTTAAATGTCCCTTCCAACCCAAACTATTCTTTGATTCTATGATTCTTAAGTTACTCTTGTATAATATCACACTGAATATATGAGGCAAATAGGATATATCACCCGTGTTACTGAAGGATTTCTTTCATGTCTTGCTTCTTCCACAAAGTCCTTCAAATAGGAGCATTTATTTCCTCCACTGGTACAAATTTACCCAAATATCCTGGTATTGCAGGCAAACTTTTCGATTTTTCCCTGACTTACATCATTTCCAGAAATAAATCCTTTATACATTTTAAGTGTACCCTATTTAATTTTCAGAGGGGTCAGATAGAGTTTTGTGTCTTCAGCTGATGGCTTGAAACAGAATATGTATGTGCCATGAGGCTGCTTGTCCCCTCTCTATGCCTGACTGGAAACAGATGGGTTTGCAACTTGATAGAAAATCTTTTTTACTAAGTTTATTATTGACTAGAGTGGTTCCAGTAGGCATCCATCTGGATCTTGAATGCTTTCTAACACCACCCACTTCTGTCTTACAATTTAAAATGAAATGTTACATTAAATAAGATGAAGCCTGGAGGAAAAAAATTACACCTCATTCTTTGAGGCTGTTCTAACCATTTATATAGTCCCTATACTTGAATAAATGCAATGTGAAGAAAGTTTCTCTTTCACAAAGTTTCTGACTTTGGTATCTAACAGGCCATGTTTATTTGGAAAAAGATCACCCATCCAAAAGTTTCGGGGAATTTTCTCCTGAACCCTCATCCTGAACATCAATATTTCAACATTAAGCAGAAGCATTGGTCAAATGTTTTAATCTGCTCATTTCTGGAGAAGCTGGATGCTAAAATATTTCCTATAATATAAAAGCTTTGTGATTAATATGTCTTGATAGAACAATCTATTAACTGAAGGAAGTATCACCAAAAGAACGGTTAATTGGCCAGCCACCAAAATTACAAGATATGTATATTTTTGTATGGTTTACTATATAATTGTTTTGAAGATCAAAAAGTTGTTAAAACAACAATAAAAATTCACTGCAAATAAAGGACAAAAACTAATAGGGTTTGTTTATAGAGGATATTTGACACCAAAATGAGAATTGCTCTTTCGAAACTCTGACTTTAAATGTCCTTTCAAAAATCTATCCTTCCGTTACTGATTTAAATTTTTAATTTTTGCCATTTGTAAAAACTTCATGTACTTCATGTGCTTTACCACCTACCTCCCATATTCTATCTTTTATTCAAAACACCCTGTTTAGATTAGGAGGAATCAACAGATGATTATCTGCCCATTAAATCAAATCACTTGACACAGAAATTCTGTCTTCTTGGCAGCAGGTTATTTATAGAGAAGAATGTTGGAGAAAAAGAATAGTCAACCATTACAGTTTTAGCATCTGAAATGTCTGTAATAACCCGTGATATGAAATATTAAGGGAATGGATGTTGGCTTTATTTATTAAAGCACCTCCTTGCTGAGGAAATAGTCCTGAAAATTATTGTTTAATGCAGTGCATTAATTAAGTTCTACCTAAAAACCCCACATTCTAAATTTCAGCATTTAATTATTTTTGTTGTAAGATTTATTGTAGCAGTTCAATAGCTGGGTGCCTTTCCTTCTCATTTAATCTCAGTAGTGTTTTTATTGTGTTCTTCTTTCAGTACACAAGCCTGTAAAGCATTCTCTTTTGACTTGAGGACAATGGTAGCCCTACAGTTGTTCATACAACAAAAATGTTACTTTAAGAAAAAGAAAATGATAAATGGCTTTGTTTGTAGTACTTACTCCATGAATATAAAAACTTTTAATGTAAAAGATAAGTTAATAGTTTTCTACTAGGTTTCAAAGGATTTTGGAAACTCACACACACACTAAAAAACCAGACTTGAGCATGTTGTGTTGCCATGCTTTGCAGTCATGTCCTCTCATTAAAAAGACACCTAGCTTTTCTTTAAAGCACAAAATAGGTATCTTGAATACTTAGAAATGAGAAAAACTACTTCATGATCAAGGAGCACTGTAATGAAAGGAAACGTAGAAGGAAGAAACCTATGTGAACATAAAGAAAGTATTCAAAAAGAACGATTATTGCAATACTGTAGTCCAGAGCCCTGTGAGAAGAGCAAAGGAAGCAAGATGATGTGTGATGAAGCTGCTGTTAACACAGATACATTATTTTTTACGATGTGCAAAAAAAAATGATTGAGAATCAACAGAAATGCAGTCAGGGAGGATGAAAGATGGCAAAAGAGAGCCCTGTCTTTCTTTTCCCTGTCCTGTCAGGACAATTTTTGATCTTCAGAAAACTTCTTTCCAATGGACCAATGCTTTGAAAGGAAAATGCAGAAAGCAGAAAAAGAAAGTACAAGCAACAGCTATATTCTCCTGAAAAACGAAGGAGTCAAGTGCAACATTCAAAAGAGAGGAGAAGGAAAAAGAGGAAAGAAAGAGAAAAGAAGATTGTCTTCACAGATAGAAAGAAAAGTTTCCTAGCAGCTCAACTGGCATTAAGTCCCAAGTCACAATGGAAAACATTTATGTACTCATCTTCAAAACAGAATGTGAAATAGTCTAACTTGAATGCTAGATCCATGAAGATAAATTACTGTACTTATAACTTGCTGATTTACATGCCTCTAAAAGAGGAGTCATTTGCAAAGCACAAGCCAAAACTTCATTGCTTCTTACTAGACTTGCAGTTCCAAGTTGTAAACTTCCTACTTCAACAAATTTGAAGTTTAAATAGACATGACCTTCCAGGAAAATTACACAGAAGATAAGAAACACTAGAGAGGGTCACGCAGACACTTGAAGGAAGTTTAAAAAAAACCCCAATATTAGAAAGCTAGAACTTTCTCTGTCTACATCATTTGTTTATGTCCTAAAAATAAATTATAAAATCTCTTTAAATTCTTCCAGTGCTTTCATCATTAACATTAGATTTCATAACTCTGAATAGGGCTTTGTTTTGACACCATAGCCTCGGTGTTATTCATGTTTTAATATTTTGCATCTGGTAAATATGTGGAGCAGAATCGCAGAACCACGTATGTTCACTAGTACATATTAACCAAAAACATGTTTTTTAGCTGAAGGATAGAAATAATTTACAACATATAATATTTATTTTAATCAAATATTTTAGACATATTTAAAAATTTTAAAATACTATTTGTTTTCTAATTTATGTGAAAAACTATATCCAGGATTTAGAATCCATATGGAGAGATTCCATAGGAATGTCAAATAATGATGATTAAAATTGTATAAAATTGATTATAAAATATATTACATGGAAGAAGACATAAAGAACTTGTATCTAGTTCACTTTCTAATTAAGGAGAGGGAAATTGGATTATATTGATCCAATTAGTAGTGTTTTTCTCTAATCCTTCTCGACTGTTTGTGTGATGCAATGATGATTGCCATTTGATAAAGTGCTTATTTGGAAAGGCAGATTTCATTGCTTATCTGACTGCAAGAGAATGAAACATTAATACCACAGATGTCTCCCTTTGAGCACTGATCACTTTGTTATGTTTGATCAGAAAGTGACAGAAACATTTTAGTGAATCCCTATTTGCACTCCTACAAGCTAGCAAAAGACTGAAGACTAAAGAGAGTTGGAAAAGCTGTCTTTCCCAGAGAATAGCAAGCAAGTACTAATTTGAGAAAATGTCATAATATATTTTTGAAGATGACCTTAAAGTCTTCTGAAGTTTTGAACGCCAATCTTTGAAATGTTTTTGGGGGAAATGCTTCCAGGTGATATCTTATCAAAATTTCAGAAAATCAGTGACTTTTAAAAAATCCTCAGGACTGACTCTAGAACAAAGCAGTACACCAAATTATTCTTGAAAAGCTTAGCCACTCTCCCTTTCTTGAAATTGTTTTGAATTGTAATGAGTTGCCTAGTCAAGACACCTTGAAAATCTTGAATCATTCGACACAATGCCAGCTATTTCAACATAATATTGGAAATTCTTGCTCAGAAGGCCAGTATCCACAGATAATTCTATGATTAGTTGTGAAGAGAAAATATCTCCTCTGTAGTTAAGTAATGGTAATCTGCAACATGCTCAGGAGCCACGAGATTTGAAGTACCTTGACTAGGAAGTTTGGGACAGAAAAGTTAGTACATAGGAAATCTTTAAAGAAAAGCATTATGTTGCCCATTTCACTTCCACAGTGAGGCATACATTCTGCCTGTTATATCTGCTCTGACAATTTACCACTATTTAAATTATAGTCCTGATGTTTCACATCACCCAGAGACTAGAGTTTGCCGTGGTCATGATCACCTTCATTTTAAAGGATATAAAATAAAACTGAGAAAATAAAAATCTTTGAGCTTGCACCTATTGCACAATGATTACTCAAATACTTGCATTAAAGGAGAAGAAAGTAAGAAATATTGCATACACTGCAGGTGTTTTTAAAAAATATTTTAAATTTTTGTTCTGTTGCATTTGAAAGGCACAGAGAGAAAAAAACAAATATATTTAGGGCAAAGACAATACTTAATAAAGTGCATGATCTGAAACTGGCAAATAGTTAAAAAGAATGGAACAGTGGGAAGTGAATATTTCCCTTTAGTGATGATTCATGAGTTCAAATCTTTAGAGGGGCATGCTACAGAATCCCGTAATCAAAGTTAGGTGTGGTACAATCAGTGCTTTTCAGATTCTCTGTTGTTAAAAGAAATATTTTGCCTAAGATGTATCCTTGTTTTATAATCACACGCACATAAAAATCCAAACAGAATTACTCCAAATGATAATGAGCTTGCAGATATAGTACAGTGAGGCTTTGGTTTAAAAGGAGGAAAGCTTTGTCCTGTGAGTCCTGTTTGAAGTTCAAGCCTTCTGAAGTGACCATAATTCTTACCAAAGGAGCGTAGAGGAAAAAAGACAAAATGGGAAACTGATAGCTGGATTTGGAGCCTATATTGGCAGGGACTTGGATACTGGGTTTGGAGGTTGAGGTCAC
Organism: Colius striatus; assembly: GCF_028858725.1. Taxonomy (NCBI): domain Eukaryota; kingdom Metazoa; phylum Chordata; class Aves; order Coliiformes; family Coliidae; genus Colius; species Colius striatus. The sequence continues at coordinate 14,652,567 of NC_084769.1, read as the reverse complement.
TAGTCTTAAGAAAGAACAATGTCTACCTAGAACAAGATCCATCTATTATCTGAAGAGAGAGGAATCAAGAATAGTATAATTAGACGTTAAACTGATGGAGGTCATGTCAGTAGCAGTGCAAATAGTTTGCTTAGACCTGCAGGAAGATTGATCTTCCTGTAAGTAACAGATTAATTGCATATATTACTGAGAAGGTAGAAAACCAACATATTTAACTCTAAATATGAACCTGTTGTTATTTCCTCAAGTGTATCACATAATTTTTTGCTTACTATAAAAAACTATCTTTCAGAAACGGGTGACAAAATGAAACAATAGATTACCAGAAAGGAAAAAAAGGCAAAACGTTCTTAAAGAAAAAATTATAATCAAAATTAATAAACAGAGATACCTGAATAAAAACTTGAAATTCAGTTGATTCAATAGAGCATACAAGAACGCTCAGAAATTGACAAAAAAGAACCCCAAATGAGAAAGCTAGAAAGGAATAATTAGCAGAAAATCAACACATGCACTGTCTGCTGAGAAATTATAAGAAGGCATCAACTACATCAGTGAATGATTTGAGGCACTTGGATAGAAAAACAACAGCAACATACCTAGAGATGTTCAATGCAGAGTGAGAGAGTTCACTGAATACTTGGAGGCAAGAATAGACATGTAAAGTCAACCCCTTTAAAAGAATATTCTAACAGCATATAAAAGATTCCAATCACCACATTTAATTGTAAAGGAATAAAGCTCTAAAATGGTACAAATGTCTTACATACAAAGAAGAATAATTAACAATCAAATTGAAAGCTGTTATCTTGACAGATTATGCATTTTAGGACAAAGAAAATTCATTCCATAATTTGAATACTGAAAAGAAGATAATTTCAGATTATTGTAAGTGCAGCATTCTTTTTGTGAAACTTCAACTGATTTTAAATTAAAATTGGTTTAACAAAGTTTTTCTTAAAAGTGTAGAATTTGCTTTGTAGTTTTCTTTCTGTCTTCACCTCATCTCCTTCCTGAATTTAAAGAATGAATTTTCAGAAGTTCTTTAAAATTAGGCAATTTTTGTTTTCTGCCAAAGAGTGCAGAAAGTAGCTTTTAAATCCTGAGATAAATGCTCTCACTGGCAGCACTGGAATCAAAAGCAAGTCTGCAACATAGTAATTTAATTCAAGAGAAACTTGTCCATACAGCAAATCAATTGTTGTTCAAACCCCTGCAACCAGACTGTGCATTTTGGAGTGTCACACTGAGGGTTTTTTTGGCGTCTTGAATCAAACGTTCTCATCATGCGTGTGCCACTCAAATAGCTCCAAAATATTTTTGGTTTGGACTTTCTGTCACAGCTGGAATGGGAGCACACGAGGTGATATCTGAAAAAAAGACAGAGGACTTTCACTTTGGAGGGAATCGAGTTTGCATCCATCACAGCCATTCAGTAAGCAAAATCAATACATAATGGTGACATTAAAGAAATTCATTTCAACAACATATCATTGCTCCAAAACAAATCACTAATGTAACTATAATGATATCTCTGTACTAGACAAGATTTACAGCAGTCATATCTCAGAACATTTGAAGTACTGAAGGAAAGTATCATCAATTCCAGGTACAAGCTACTAATGAAAAACTAAATATCTCCAATATTAACATGATTGGTTAAGTATAGTAATTGTAAATGTAGCAAGTTTTTTGAAGGCCCTGTATAACTTTAAAATATTGCTGCCAGTAGCCAAGATATTAAAAAAAATAAACTGAAATGTTAAATAGTAAATGTTACAATATTCAACAAAATCAATTTTTAATATTGGATAATGAAAAATTAAGTGAATAGATAAAAAAGTTCAATTTTTTTATTCACCAAAAGTCAAAAAAGAGCAGATCTTAATCTTCCACTGATGGAGAAATGAACACTGACAGTGTTGTTTTCTGGAAAGGAAAAATACATTCAAAAGAGGCAGTTCACTCAGTACCACAATTGTTTTTGATGCCTAGTTTGGTTGACTTATTGCTTTTCTCAAAGGTTGAGAATGAAACTTGCTAGCAGATTAAAGTGATGAAAACTGACGGAAGGTTCTTCAACCTTTAAAAATAGAAATGTACACAATTTAGTCTCCTGAGCAATGCAAGACATGGAATTTGCAGTAATTTTTTATCTACGTCCACATATAAGACAAATACTATGTTCTTAAAAAACCATGATTTTAGTATGTGACACATGGAGAGTACACCGATTCCACTGGTAATGTATTCCCACAGTTGCTAATCATTGTCACTGTGGAAAATGTGCACTTCATTATTTAGCCTGAATCTTTTCATTTCAACCACTCAATGCTTTTCTCTAATCAATCCAAGATTCCTGTATAATCATCTTCCTCTCTGTCAAAGTACTTCCAGACTGCAATCAGATTAGCTCTGAACCTTTTCTGGATAAAGGAGACATCTGAGACACTTAAACTTACCACTGACAGTAATAGTCCAGACAGATGCCAGTCTCACTCGTGCAGATTCTGGCTGAACATACTAAGACTGTGCAGAGCTGAAGAAGTGTGTAATAAGAGAATTGGTGTGTTTGACTTCAAAACGTGGGGGGAAAAACCACAACTAAACAGCTAACACAGTGCCCAAACTAAATTTCTCTAAAAGAAACTGCTTTAAAAGAAGAGACAGCATCATCAAGATGAGATGTCTCATAGACAGGACAATGAGACAAAATGATTAGACAAAATGATGACTTATCATTTTAATATTTTTAATAAGGCTTACAGGTCTGTTCATAAAGGTGCACAATGGAGGGGGAAAAAAAAAGTTAGCTGAAGTTGCTCACTTATCTTTAGCTCAAAAATCCCATTTTTTTAATCCTATAAGCAAAGTACTACTATAGTTCAGGAGAAAAGACCAATCCTAGCTGGTGAAATGGTATCAGAACACACTGGGTTAAGCAATATAGGATGAAATCTTTCAGCTGAAAGACAATTATAGAATTGACAGAGGACCCAGACCAGAGACATTAGATGTACTCTATCGACTACATGAAAGCTTTTAACTCAGCAGGTCAGCTGAGATCACTCAATTCATGGAGCAATAAATAGTTAGTTCTGAAAGCTCAAAAAAGCTGTAATCAATACCTATTCTATTAAAGACTTTCTTAAAAAAATGTCCAGAGAAGGAATATTTCTGTTCTCTCACATGCCATTATAGTTATAAGGCATCAAAAAAGCACCACAGATCCAAAGCTCAGTGGGGACCTTCAGGTAAGTACAATAGAGCCTAACAAAATTCTATGTTACCATCAGCAAACTTCTGAGAGTTGCTGCATGAGTTGTTCATTGTTCTAGGGTAATAATTACCTATGGAATGATTGCAGGATAAAGCTGACAAATATACTACCCTGGAGACAGGACAAAACGTGCAAGAATGCATTAGAGACAGCATAAAAAGCAAGTCTTGGTGTTGCACAAACTGTCTGTCATGGAAATCACAGGGACTTTGATGCAAAGTTGACAGCTACAGTGTAAGAAACAACAAAAACAAATAGAATAGAACAGAGGAAGTAATAATTTTTTTAAAGACAGCCTTATGGTCACTGACAGGCTCTGCATCATTAGTTGTCCCTTGACTAAATTCTACTTGTGACTATCTCATTGCTATGTTGTTACTACACCTCTCTATGGTTAAAGGTTTCTAAGGCAGTGAAATCAGTGGCACTCCTCTGCCTGGCTTGAAGAGGCAGGCTAATCACCTTAACAGATCACTTCTTAGAACAGAGCAGCAGAGACATGTGCAAAGCCTACACACAAAAAGAGAGCTACTACTTTTGTGGGTCGACAGATTCAAAATGCCCCCAGTTTTGTGTGGGTTTGTGAAACTACTGCTGAAAATGGTACCATCCCTTCTACATTTTTATGCTGCATGTTTAAAACATAACTGCTAACTGACTCTTTGCTTAACATCATAATCCAAGACTTAACATCATAACCCAAGACCCGTTGAGCATCATGAAAAATGCCAGTCCAAGCAGACTGTTCATTCTGGTGATCATATTTAACAATTGCTATTATTAAATATCAATAAAGTTGGTTCCCATATTTTTTAACATTTTCCAGAATCCTCCAGCCTGTACCATTGTGGATTTATTTTGATGAGATGTTTCTTTGTATGTATATCTTAACAGATATCTTCTCTTTGTACATGATTTGCTTTATTTGTTTTATTTTTATATTATATAATATTGGTGAGATTCTTCTTTCTTTCCTATCCATGTAAAATGAGAAAATCTCTGGAATTTAGATTGATACTGACACATCTAAGAAGAAAATTTGGCCTTCTAAATAATTTAACTACGTTTAACTGATCCACAGCTGTAGCATGAACACACCAGGAATGGTTTTTCAATACTGTTTTGCTCTCTGGGCATATAGGTGGTATTTGCAGATTTCTTACGAAGATGTAGACAGAATTTAAGCATTGCTTCAGGTATTTATAAATCCTTGAAGGCTCATTGCCATGTTTTTGATCACCAAAGACCCTGAAATACTGGAATTCTGTAACTCTTGTCCTAGATTCTTGCTGTGTAAGCAGAATAGAAGGTTGTTGCATGTCTTGGGCTGTGTGCTGGATGGTTTCCCACTTGACAAAAAGAACACTGCATAGAGATGTGTTTCTGGATGGAACAGTCAACAGACCTTATCTCCTATGCTGGAGAAGCTCAATCTACTGCAATGCAACCCCAAAAGGAGTCTTTAAAACAATGTGTTCTCCTGCCCTGCAATGTTGGAAATGCAATTTCATCTCTATGACTACGAGAAGGACAAAAGCATAGGACAAAAAGCATGTTTTCAAGCCTACAATTCTCTAGCATCCTTTGTGACATTAATTTCAGTATTAGAAAGTGAAAAAGTGGACTTTTGTTCCACATATTACAATGAGCTAATGGCCTCTTGCATCCCAGTTTGCCTGTTGAAGCTGAAAGGCAAGGAGCTGTTGTCCCTAGGGCCTATACCCCTGCAGAGCAAGACCTCCTTGTATTTTGCTTCTGCAAACATCTTTCTTTCTGACCTTCAAAGTCTCAAAATGCTCAGTGTCTATTAAAGGCTCTTAAAGGGTCCTTCCTCTGTCCCACATATTCACAAAGCTTATTTCAATGCTGTGATAGGATTTCAGTTTTATCAGCTATAGCTTTGTTCCAGCAGTAACTTTTAAAGAGTTATAACTAGGCTGTGTTTCCCCAGCTCCTGTAATCCTATACCACAAAAGAAGTTATATAAATGAGGTACATTATTACTATATATTACCACAAGAACCAACATTATAATTAGGTACTATATCCACTTTGTAATCACTATGTCTTTAATTTCCAGTCAAAAGCATCAAAGTCTGAAGAGAGTGACCTCGCTATTGAACAATTTCTTTTCATTTTCCTTGACAATGAATTTTCAAAGGTAAAAGGGGGGCAGGGAGGAATGATGTTTTATTCTAAAGCTTCTACATAATTATAGCAATTATAGAAACCTTTCATGTTCTTGGCCAGCTTTTACTGCTCACGTGTAGTTGTTGGTTAGAAGGATCTCTGAAAGTTACAATGTGTTTGGTGCACCAGAATCTGTCCCACCATTATAAATACCAGGTAGACAGACTAATAATGGCAGAGTTTAGTGGAAAAGATTAGTGATAAATGTTGTGGATGTTAGTAGAGATAACATAAAAGGAATTTGGAAATCTACTTCAGCAAATTGCTATGTGCTACTTTACCTGTTTCTTATTCTCTCTTGCAATTAGCAATATTAAAGCAACACCTAAATGCAGCAGTAAAGACTCACGCTCTGTTGTGCTAGATATTCCACAAACACAGAAGGAAGCCTTGTCCTACAAAGATCTGCTGCCCCAAAGTTCTGGAGCACATAAACTATTTTAGTGGGAAAGGCTCTTCTGTCATAAACTGTTTCTTTAGGTGGAATGAAAAGGACACTATTTTTTCTCTAGTGTAACTGTGTGTCCCCCACCTCAGGGCTCTTCCCAATGCAGGTACGTTAACAACAGAAGAAGAAAAAGGGTCAGATATCAGAGTGGCAGAGAAGTGCCTAAATTTCTTAGTAAGTACATTAGGCAGGCAGAATCGGTAGAAGAGTGAGAAGCAGAGATTAGGTCCACCACAGGCCATAGATTAGAAGCTTCCCAGCTCTGGAAGCAAAAGAAATTCTGAGACCCACTGAATGCTGAAATTCTTCAGAGGGATTTTTCTTTGGAATAAAAAATATATTTTCTAAGGGTCTGAAAGTAAAGCAGAAAGAGAGGTTTCAACCTGCTCTCCTGTTCAGAGATGAGAGCAATTGAATGGAAAGGATTATATGACTAGAAAAACCAGCCAAAGAAGCATCAGCTGGGGACTATGAATCAGTCCAAGTAGTTCAATAAGCACTGTAGTTCACTGATCAGTTTGAGTGGTAAAATAAATTGTAGAGTTGCCTGACTGGGTCCTTTCAGTGCTTTCAAAGGATTTTTTGTTATATTTATCAGTATCTTTTTGTTTTGAAATTGATTTACAACTTGTTAAAAGTGTCAAAATATCATGTATTGACAGTGTTCAAACACTTCTATTGTTTTAAGTTTGGTTTCATTTTCCTTTGATTCATCTTTTTATTGATATTTTTAAGATTGTGATTTTTCAGTTGCTTTTGAGCTGGAATTTTTCTTTACTTTGGATGTTCTCACAGGCAAAGAGAATCATTGCTGCCTGTTTCTCCTCAAAGCTTTTCTTTGCTTACAGACAACATTTTTCAAGCAAAATTAAAACATTGCTTCATATCCTATCCTAATCATTTTACTGATACTGGCTGTTGTTAAATTCATACAAAAAATCTATGATTAACATGAAAGAAACAGGCAATATTTTGAGACCAGGTATGTAATTCATGTCACACCGATCTTAATTTCTTAATATTGTTAATATTGCAGTCTAATATTCTTGGCATTACATCTAGTCTTCAAGGTGGAAGCTAAGAGGAGAAGTCTTGCATACCATGTGTGCCTCTGTCATATGCACCGTGCCTTATTGATATTCCTTCCATCCATCATAAATCTTCACTTCCATTTCTGTTTTAATCTCATTCATTTTCCTCCAACATATTATAACCTCCAATTCTCTTTTCCTTCATGAGTTTCTTGGCACTCAGGTATTTATTCTGGTCTGTTTCCCTGACCTTTCATAATAACTTCCATCATAGCTTTTTCCTTCATAACATTTTCTCTGTCACTGATGCATTCTCTTGGGCTTGGTTCATTTTCTTAGTCTTAAAATGGGTCTCAGAAGCTTCCACTGGGTAAAGAGGAGGGGGAAAGATCACTGGGAAGACTGAAAATAGGGAAGGGGGAAAGGGAAAGGAAAAAAAAGTAAATGTAGACAACACTCTTTACCTGTTTTCTTCACCTTTCCACCAGCTTGCTTTCTTCAAAACTTTGTTATATAATCTTCTTTCCACATTAACTCCTCACTGAATATCCTCTCCCTTGTCTATTTACTAGCTTCCTTTTATTTCAAACAACTGTTTTTTTCTGAATTATCTTCCAAGTACAACTATTCTTTCCATAGCCTCAGTTTTCTATCACTTTTGACACAGCCAAAGTCGATCTTCTGCATGAGGCAGTCAGTGGTGTGTTTGTGGCCATTTGGGCTGCCTGAGTATAATGGCTGCCTTGATCTTGTTTTTAAAAACTGGATCTTTAAAAACTGAGGAATTTTATGTCCTTGTGATTTCCATGTTACCACTGTTACCTGTGTCCAGCTCTGGGCTCCTCCTCTCAAGAAGGACAGGGAAGTGTTAGAGAGAGTACAGCGCAGGGCCACCAAGATGATCAGGGAACTGGAGCATCCTCCTTATGAGGAAAGGCTGTGGGAACTGGGGCTGTTCAGTGTGGACAATAGGAGATCTTATTAACATTTATAAATATCTAAAGGGTGGGTGTCAGGAGGTTGGGACATCCCTTTTTTCTATAGTAGCTAGCAACAGGACAAGGGGTAATGGGATAAAGCTGGAACACAAAAAGTTCCACTTAAATATAAGAAAAAACTCTTTCACTGTTCAGGTGAGGGAGCCCTGGCACAGGCTGCCCAGAGGGGTTGTGGAGTCTCCTTCCTTGGAAGTCTTCAAGACCCACCTGGACATGTTCCTATGTGACCTGATCTAGGTGACCCTGCTTCTGCAGGGGGGTTGGACTCGATAATCTCTAAAGGTCCCTTCCAACCCCTACCATTCTATGATTCTATGAGTCTATGATTCTATGATTGGTGGTACACTGCTACGTAAATGTATTTCCAACTGGCTAACTTTTGCTATCCCATAATATCTCCCATTATAAGAAATGAGAGCATAATGTAATGTCAAGAGAAGTCAAGTGCAAGCAATAGCTAAAGACTGTTTCTCCCAGGAGCTTTTCTCAAGGATACAGAAAAAGCCTGTAGACTTCCCAATAGCTTGAGTATAATTATTGGGTGTCTCTTACACCATCCATGCTTGTGATACATGTCCAGAGCACAGCAAGGGGTGTTGGGGCTGTGGCAGGAGCAAAGTGTTCATCTGACACACATAGCACATTCATGGTCAAAATCTGGTTCAAAAGACACACCCAAATCTATCTAGACAATCTGAGGGTTTCCTTAATAAGTCTCAAAGCTCTCAAATATGCTGCATTCTACTAATAAATCTGTTAAATTTGGGGTGAATTAACGTTTTATTCTCCTTCCTCATTAGAAGAATATATGTGTTATTATCCATGCTGTTTAAAGAGGTTTACCACTTGAAGTTACCACTCTATTATGAAGTTACCACTCTATGACTTTTTTTCTTTTTGGTAGTGTTCTGGGCTTCATCCAGATACCTTCACAACTTGGCCTTTCTCATTAGAGAGAGATTTACTTTCCTAAACCCAGGTACTAAATCCTTAAATTATGATTTAAATAGACATTCACTGTCATATTAGATCTCTAATGGAAGCATCATTCTCATTGAAAGCATTCAGGACAGTACAACTTTAGAAATGAGCCTTACCACTAACTAGGATTGTAGATCAGTTTTGTTCTGCTATATATAGCTGTGCAGACTCCAGAAGTGAAATGGTTCCTCTTTACTTAATGTCTCTTTCCACCAATATCAGAAGTACTCACCCCTCTGTGCAAATGGTTACTATCACTAAAGTCTATGATGTGGGTGCATGGCAAAGAGTGCTCCTCTCAGCTGGTTGATCGTTAGATATCTTAGTGCTGATCATCCTTAATGTGATGCAAATCCAAGGCTTATAAAAGCATGAATCATTAGGGCTATTTTGCCAGCCCTTCATGAAGGTGCTCCAGGGATTCACTGAGCCCATTATTTATCTTCTGTTGTCTTAAAAGGTCAATCTGTAGCAAATTAGTAAGTGTAAATTACATTGCAGAACCAATAATGAACACATTTTCCACCAGAGACCCAATGCAGCAGAAAACCTTGAGGATCAGAAAGTACAATGATGCCACTAGGATGGGTCTGAAAATCAAAATGCATTCATATATGAATTTAATTTTCCCACATGACGTATAATTTTAACAAAGGTATTTACAGTGTGGAGACCTACACCCATTACAGAAGATGAAAAACAGCTTTTGAGCCAAGAGCCCCCCACACACCCCTCAAATCATCAGCATTCAAATTCAGATGGTGCTTTCTTCAAGTCTCTAAATGAGAGTTAAAAAAAGCAAGAAAAATGTTAGTTAGTCAGTGGGACCAAAATTTTTTATATTCTTCTTTTTTTTTTTCCCCTAAGGCTATAGCTTTTCTTTCCAGTACACTGAGCCTTTGCCCCTTGATTTCTTTCTCTTTTTTTCCAAATTAGCTCTTTCATGTTCCATAAATGGACTATTTAAAAACAAACATATAGATAGATTTGTCAGTATACTTATCATCAAGCAAAAGTGGTGCCTCACCAGCAAAAAGGCCTATAGTACCCCCTAGGAAAGCTATATCTATTTCACAGCTACCCATCATTTGAGCTTTGTAGCAACTGGACAGGCTAAGAAAAGAGTAATCATTTAATGTCGACACAGCACAGTCTATTGGGATTGTAACTTAACAGGCAAGACTGATTCTTTTTTTTAATTAAAAGAAAGGTACTTTACAGTGGCAGAATACAGTAAGTTAATAATCAGCATATATTGTATAGCACAGAATATTATTCACCTGGTATTATTACAGGAAATATCACTTATAACAGTCATAAGTTGTCTGGTGCTAGGACACTATGTAAAACTGCCGTTGATTTATAATGTTTGACAGCCAGACCATGTGGGTCTTACTAGCTTTAAATCAAAAGTGCAGAGCTAGTGAGATTTTCACAAAGGCAAAGGTAATCAGGGACACACACAGTTCAAGACCTTGCAACTAGAGAAAAACAACAAAACCAGACTGAGAGCTAGGCTGTGCCAGAACCAGAAGTCATGAGGTGGAGGCACGCAGTGAAGTCCCACAGCTGAAAATCAGAAGTCTAGAAGGCAGACTAAGACTGCCCTGATTCCAGGTGACTTCTGGTGCTCTTCATCTATGAGAAAGATCAGACTGAGTTCTGCCTGTCATGTAGCTCAGTACAGGTGCTCTTGTCTGTTTTTTGTCATTAATATGCAGACATCTACTTCTGTACTTCTGAATTATTTGCATTAGAGTGATTATGGTGCAAACTTGTTTTATCTTTTTAAACCTTTCCTTTCCCTCTATTTTATTTACATGATAGAAGCTCTGAGTCTCCTCTGCTCAGTAGACCTTATCTGGGCTGAGATTCCTCTGCAAATAGAAGAGCTAGTTGAGGAAAAAAAACCCTGAATCCTGCCATAAAAGACTGACCATATAGCTCCTTTGTACAAAATCTGGAAAAAAAAAAATGTTTGCTAAAATTTAGACACATCCTTTTTCATGGAATGGTAGGAGTTCGAAGGGACCTTTAGAGATCATCTAGTCTAACACTCCACATTTGTATGAAGTACTCTGTGTGTACTTCACACAGTTTTGGCCAAGTTTCTGCTAGATAATGAAGGAAATGTATTAATTTTCAACTTTTCTCCTTTGTTACTTTCTCCTATCACGGTATTTCAAATTCTTTCTGAAGGTTTTCCCATCAGCATTGCTCTCACCACTCCATAAATTGTATATTTTTGCTCTGAATCTCCATCTCATTTTTTATTATCGCTCTGATAATCAACAGAAGTTATGATTGACACTTTTCAATAGCCAGGTATGTCCTTCAGTTTTTAGTATTGCCATATAAGATTGGAGTCAATGTCATGGGATGCTGTAAATTCACAATAAGGGACCGTCTAGCTATGAACTTCAGCCTAAGGGCTGAAGTTGCAGAAAGTCATCCGGACAAGGCCACAGCCAAAAGCACTGTGAACTGGAAACTTGATGTTTGGATGATCATTTTTCACTAATTTAGTGCTTTGTAAAATCACTGAGGTGATTTTAACAATCTGTTCTCTTTGGTGATCTCCTGAATCCTGGTGCTATCAAATCTCACAATTTTATTGCCAGTTTTTAATTTGCTTGCTTAGAAGCCCTTTTTTAATGAATGGCAACAATCTGATGATTTCAGTAGACATTTACAAAATATTAGAGTTTATTATCTCTGATGGAAATGAAATATTCAAAAAGATGAATTTTAACAAATGCAACACCAAACAAGAAATAAGGATATATTTGTTCCAAAAGTTCCCTGTATTATAATTTGATAATTATTTTAATTGCCAAGGTCTGTTTTCAAGTGTTTAAGTTGCTAATATTGGAACATCTTAAAAATCTCTTGTTGTGGTTTTGCCCAGCCAGCAATGAAGCACCACAGTAGTCTCTTGCTCACTGCCCACCATCAGCGCCCACCCCTGCTAGGCTGGCAGAGGCTACAGTGAAATGAGAGGAAAAAAGATAAGCAAGGCTGTTGTGGATTGAGGCAGGGGCAGGGAGGGCTCACTGCCAATTACAGTTCCAGACAAAACAGACTCCAGTACTCAACTTAGAGAGGAAAGTGAGGAAAGTTTATTCTACTACTTATAAGAAACAGAACAGAACAATAAGCAAAAACAGAACAGGATGAAGAGAAAAGTACAACTAGCATTTAAGATTTCCCTCTCTCATCCTTCCTGTCTTCTCAGGCCCAGCTCACTGCTCCCAATATCTCTACCTCTTCCCCCTCATTGGATCAGGGGGCAGGGAATGGGAGATGTGGGCAGTCTCTCACAGACGGGCTCTGCCACTTCTCTCTTTGCAGAGGAGAATGACTCCTTGCATTCTTCCCCTGCTCTGATACAAGGTCCCTCCCACAGGACACAGTCTTTAATGAACTTCTCTGGTGTGGGTTCTTCCCAGCAGCTACGGCTTCTGTGAATATGGGGTCCCTTCCACGGGACACGATCTCTTCTGGGCACAGTCACTGCCACTAGCACAGGGTCTTTTACAAACTGCAAACAAATGTCTGCTTCACAAGTCCTCTCCATAGGATGCAGGGGGGTCTCTGCTCCAGCACACCTCCTCCTCTCTTCCTTCATTGACTTTGGGATCTGCATGGTCACTTCTCTCTCTTCCAACTCCTTGCACCACCACTAGCCAGGAAAAAAAAGGATAGAATAAGAACAGGAAGAACTCTCCTCTTCCAGCTTCCTCTTCTTAAAAAGAGATTGTGGAGGCATCTAATTGGCTCAGCCCCAGAAGTGTGTCTGGCTCAGAGCTGGGGAGAGTTTTGAGTAACTTCTTACAGGAGCCATCTTTACAATCCCTTTCGCCTTACCAGAAATGGCTTCACACAAAGTCACGACAACTCTGAAAGCTGAGACAAACTTACCACAAGTCAACAATGCCAAGCTATTACAAAACCGGAGAAATTTTAAAATGAGACAGATTGTAACCAGAAAACTACATGAAATAGTCTTCCACAGTGCTGGTATAGATTCACCTGGAATATCATGACAACTTTTATGATCATTATGTAAAGATGTACATGGAGAAAGTTCAAGGGATGTCAGTTCTCTAAGAGAACTGGGGTTGCTTAGCTTAAAGATATCAGAAAGATGGCACTGATAAATCACCCATAACCTGAAAGTCTATTACAAAGGTGATACAAATAATCTACTTTTCATAACCATGGCCTGTGGGATAAGGAGTAATGGATTTAAAATTACAACAACATGCAGATTAGATATTAAGAAAATCAACATTAGAAAGATTAGTGAAATTCTTGACTAGATTATGTGGAGAAGATATGGAACTAATAGGACAATTATCAACCATGATTTTTCTAACATATGGCTCTATTGCATGCTTTACCTAGAAGTCTTTCAAACTGGCTGAATATGGTGAAAGAATGGGGAGGAGAAAATGCAAGAGATCTTGACCTTGTAGGAGAAGGAAGGAATAAAAAGCCTGCCATGCTCTAAGCAGGGCTGGACAGAGCAGCATTTGTGCCTGTATGGTATGACCAGGACATGCACAGCTCATGGGAGAATGTTGGCAGCACACTTTGTTCTCCACTCCCCAATAACACTGCAGCAGTTTCTTCCTGTTATCATTCTTTATTTTCTCACATATCTCATGTTTTCATTCCTGTCTATTCATTATTCACTATTCCCTTTGAAATGCTTTGAGACACTGAATTTCCCCCCCAAAAATATGCTGTTCATTCTCCTGATGTGTTGATCAGAAGGCCAAAGGAAAGTAAAAGAAAAATCGTTTTTTCTGACATGCCCTGCTCTCCTTGACTTTAATGGGAATTGTACATGAATTTGAAATGAAGCTGTCTTGTTTAAATAGAAGAAGTGTGCAGAGCTGTTTGTTTGCTAAGCAAAGAACGTGGAACTGAGAAGCTGTCTCACTGCATGTCCTCTACAAGTTTATTGTAAGAGCAGATTTAAAAACCAAGCACCAGGACCTGTGATGTACCAGGCTATCTCCTTCACAGCAAAACACTGTAAAGTGAAGAGTCAAAGAAAACCTCGTTATTAATGACAGCTCAAGAGAGCTGTCATTAGCAGCTCTCTTGAACATTCCTCTCTCTTAAGATAAGATAGTGTGTGCTTTATAACAAGAGATGAATGATAACCCAGTTCTTATTATAAGGAAATACACAATGAGTTCTTTCAGCATCTGTGTAGACATGTTACCTCATAACATTTCCACTGGAATACATCACAATTTCATTTCCTAAGAGGAAAGAATCAGGTAGATGAGGTGCACTTCAATTAGAACATATCTATGTCCTAAGAGAAACACAATCATCCTTCTTCAGTACATGCATGAAAATCTGATCCATACTGACCTAAAAAACTCTTTACTGTTCACTTTACATGGATACATTGCAACATGAAAATAACTGGACTATATTTCTTGACACTATGTCAGTAAAGATAGTGTTATTTTTCAGTGCTGCTTTGAGTATCTTCTGAATAATTCCAATTATCGAATGTAAACCTTACGGTGAATACACCACTACAGTACTCAACTTGTTACTCACTCCTTATTGAGACTTATTTAAGCTTCAACTGCAATTTTACGTTTTTTTTTTCTCTTTATTTAACACAAAAAAGCAGCACAACTGATTTTACCACTGAGAAAAATATATACCAACTTTCCCAAAATAAATACATTTTAATGATTCCCTATTCAAAAGTGCTTCCTAGTAACGTAATTGTTCTGTGACTTGCTCCAGGTATCCAATCTGCCACCAAGTAAACACTATATTGATGCTCAAGGTTTTCAACTTCTAAAATTAATAGTTTTTAAAATCCATTATGTCTTTAAACAAATTTCTCCTTTACAATAACATTTCTCAGATTCTGCAGAAAGAAAAAAGCAAAATCCTTTTTCTATCAACTGTATATTTGTTAGTATAGCACTTGGATTTTTCCCAACTTTCCCAGTGTGAGGTTTTAATGCTTTCTGCACATACCTTCCTTCCCTACACACAAACATGTCTAAAATAACTATAACTTATTTAATCTCTTCAGTTCTTCTTTTGTTTCTGCACTGTGACTGCATCATAGAGAGGAAAACATTGAATAATTTGTACTAAAGAAGGAAGCATACATATTCAAAGATACTTTTTCATAGGAATGATATTTTCTTTGTTGTGACCCTTAGTATAATGTCAACAGCCGTCCAGTATTCTATTACCTTTCTAGAATTCACAAATAACACAGAGACAGTCTTGAATACTTTCAATGGTATTTACTCCAACAGAACTAAGAATTTAACTTTTGGAAATAAGACAAAGACTGATGAGTAGTTTTGGAAATTTTAGCCCACCCTTCTTCTTTGAAAAATAAGCTAAAAAATAGGCAAAGAAGATATTCTGAAAAGTTTAATGCACAACATTGAACTCATGGTGGTTAGGCCTGTAAGCTTCATCATCCCAAGAGACACAGTACTACAGGTCTCCAATATGTGGGATACTTACTAGAATGATACCCCTTTGGTTATTATATCATTGCATCTACACAGAGACATATTTCTTTATGGAGTAGATATATTTTTTTTTTCCTTCTAGCATTGTATCATCTCCACAGCAACATAAACCAAACAAGAACAAAAAAATATTGTCCCAGAATTGTATTGTGATTTGCCATGGTGTGATTATACCAGTACATTTCTCAATGGATAAAAGCCTTTACAGTGATTTTTTTTTCCCTAAAAATTTGTCTACAGGACGATCTGAAGGAGAGAAAGGAAGTGGGAAAGATGAAGTCTATATCAATTATCTTGAATTTTGTGAACATGTAAGTCCAGTCACAGTCTGGCCCTTGGAAAAGCTGCTTACCTGAAAACACTCCTCGTCTGTATTGAGTAACACATTGAGTAAAATAAGGAGAATTATTAAGGAGAAGTAATTAGCATAGAACAGAGGTGAACATAATTTTATCAGATAACAATTTTTTTTTTTACATTTGAGCACAATAGTGATTCCATTACTAGAGCTGATAAAGCTAACAAGGCAAAGGAAGAAAAATCATAGAAGAAAAATCATAGAAGCAATTTGTTTCGTAGAACAGAAATCAGAAACTGTAACCCAGACAATATGGAAATCCAAAATGAAAGATATTAATGTGACACAAAAATATGCAACAAAAACATAGTTGTTAAAAATGTTATGTGACCATAAAATGCAAATGTTGAATGAAGAAATCTATTTCTACTCTGATTTAATCTATGGGATGCCTAGAGACATCGTTAATTATTGAAAGAATGTGAAGGTTTTAATATACTCTCCTAACTAGTATTTTCATAATTCACTTAGTCTAATAATATTGATGTGTTTTGTTGAAAGTAAAACAGGATTGTACTTTTTATAAAAAACACATATAGATTTTCTAGAATAACATGTCTTAGAAAGAAAAGCAGTTAAATTGATCCAAATAACACATTACTGTCCTTTTCTAAAGCGGACAGTAGAAAGCTAGCATCACTGCTAGGGACTGAAGAAGATGTATAGTCAACCTTCTTCTGTCAGTTTTGAACTAGCATGATTCTTTGCTTTTTGCTTGAAAGTTTTAGCAAATTTTGAGATATGAGAAAAAAACACTGCTGGCTCTGTTACTGATCTGCTAATTTGATGCTGGGTAGCTCACATAAATGACTGGAGCCCAGTTTCTCCCTCAGGAACTAAAACGAAACAGCCTCCTATGGGTTACCATTATCAGAAGATATTTGTCTCATGCATAGTCCCATAAAGGTATGGCACAACTCAATGTGCTCATGGATACTGCAATCTCATCCTTGATGTCATTTGTATTGGGCTGCAGAGACCTATCATTCATATCCATGGTGCTGATGCCACAGAGGTGCATGAAACTCAGACTGAGCACTCCTCAGTGACTCTTGTCTAAGGCTGTGGATATTCCCTGAATACGTCAGATAAATTTGGTCTTGTACAAAAGCCAACAGAGTTTATGAGTTTCCTGGAGTTTTCCTGTGTTGTACTTTTCTAAGGATGAGAGCTCAAATCCCTGCTCCTCTGTATGGTTCAGAGCAATCAACAAGATGCAAGGCACTGGTTTCAACACCATTCTTGGTGGAGGTTTTTTATGTATTAGAAAGTACCAGTCATTGTAACAGATAACTGCTTGGATGCTAACAACTGTGGAAGGAAATATATATATATATATTTTTAAATAGTGGACCTAGATATTTCAATCGGTAGCTGAGGGCTCATTGAGATTTTTTAGGGGTTTGTTTTAGACTACTCTTTTTGATTTAGGCAACTCATCTACCAGTACTTCAATACCTACTTTAATGTTTCCCATTATATTTGGGTGAAAAACCTCTGATGAGGAAGTGTCTCAATGATATAATTTTCACAGACAATGTCCTACAACACTGATATCTTGATAGGCAGTGATGAATAAAAGCCATCACCTGTAAGTCATTGTGTATGCTAGTCAACAAGAACAAGAAATATTATTTCAAAGTCAAGATTTCTTAGTGGAAGTTTCAGTTATCTATGTGGCATTTCCATTTATTCTATCTGCTTGTTTAAAGAAAAAAAGAGACATTGTCAAATCAAATTTGACATCATAATTAGAATTTTTTTTAGTCAAAATTCTGAACACTTGAAGGCTACAGTAAATGTGTCTGTAAAGGCTTAATAAATGTTTATACATAATTTATGTTAATTCTCCAAAGGAAATTTTTAACAATAATGGAAATAGTTTGTTTAAAGACATAAATATAATACTAGACGCGTTTTAAAAAAAAGGCTTTAAAAGAGCATTGGTGCTTTCTCACAATAGTCTAATTTATAAAATCACATAAAATGAAAACCTTTTCTGAGATTTCAAATGTTAAATATAATTAATTTAAATTACTCTTCTGTTTTCTCCCCTTCCTCTCCTAGATGAAATAATTAAGATTAGCCAAATAATAAAAAAGAGCATGCCCTATATATTCTCTAAGTTATATAGATTTGTTATGCATGTACAAACAGATATGTTTTATCCAAATTAAACTGTAAAAAAGTACAAATGAAACAAGGAAATCCAGTAATAAGAGTTAGAACAGTTGGGATAACTTTCACATGTTTTTGTCTCCTTTAACAGAGTTAGGACTAAATTCAGTAAATTGAATAGGAGTCTGTGCCTATGCTCACTGGAAGTTACTCTGGACAGTTATGATGTTGAAACACAGAGACTAAAATCAAGCTCAGGAAGCACTACGGTCTATGAACAGATAGAAAAGCTCCTTTTGACTTTCTTGGAGATTTAAACATCAGTATATCCTTGGTAGTATACCTTTTCTGCTCCAAAAGGACGTTGCTTTATTGTGTACTTAGTTCTATTTTTGAATGCCAGTAAATGTCCTCCGTTCCTCATTGCTACTGCATCAAAGCACCTTCAACATGTTTATTAAATATTCTATTATCTGAAACCTATTTGCTTTCTAATCTTTCTCCAAGGAGAGATGGACACGCACTGAAAAGTTATCTGGTTATTATTTAGGTTTATTCCACTATGTTACCTTCAACACAGAATAGAAGATTGAAGAATGGTACCTGACAGGGTGTCAAAGTTTTGTTCTTTGATTCCATCCGAGATCTACAAGCCCCACAAATGCATTCTCAAGCTGAGCAAAGCATTTTTTGGACAGAAAAAGGTGGGGTTTAGACTAAACGAGCTTTTATTTTCCTCTTGTGTCAGCAGAGGGAAAAGTTTTTACCTTGGCAAAGCAAATGAGGACATAATTTTCCCCAATCTGTCGCTAAATATGCACAACCACAACTTCTTAGATCCCACCCAGTAACCATGTACTTCCCTCTCCATGGAAAGCGGCAGGATATGTGAGCCTATTCAATTAATGTTCTAGCAGACCAAAAACCTCAGGACTGTCTTAGTGCTGGAAGACAAAGCATCTTCAGTGAAGAGGTGAAACATACTGTTACAGATTCAGAACAACATCGACAGAGTCTCATACTTCTTGTCTACCTGAGGTACTGCCTCTGGGCTTTGGACTGGAGCACATTCTGTGACTATACATACTGTGTGACTACACAGCTATCAGGATGAGGAAGGGTATCATACTTGGAGATTACAAGGTTTTGATTACCTTCACTACTCAAATTATTTTTCTGCTCCTGATTTTGTGCTGCAAAAGCCCGAAGTTATTAACTTGTTTAATAGCAGTTTTATCAGCCCATTATTTCCAACATCTGGAGAGTAATGCAGAGCAATAACTATTAGCTAATAATGTCAGCTTCTCATTAGAAAAGCTAATATTGTACTAGCAATAAACTTTGTTCACACTGCAGCTAAGATGCATCAGATGAGATTTGGGAAGGACTCTGCTGTACCTAAAACAAAAAGTCAAAGAAAACAATGTTAATAACAAAAATGGATTAAAAAGAAAACTCAAACAAAACAGAAATCAAACAGGAACTTCTGTTTCCAAATTCTTTACAGAACATAATCTACTTCTATTATGTTATCAAATGTAGTGACCATTTGTAGGCATTCAAATTCAGTCCCATCTTAGTCATTCAGCATGAGTTCACAGTTCTTTAATTTTGCTCTTCCCTTGCACTTCTGACTTCCCATGTTGAAGGTATTTTCATGTGAAAGCTGTCTGCAGAAGGAGCTTCAAACCTGAAAGATTTTCCAGGTGCTTGAAATATCAAACTGTTGCCCTTGTCAAACAGGTTTCTGAGGAGTGAAGGCTTCTCATTTCTTTATCCTGAATCTAGTAGATATTATTACATTTTATAACCAAGGTTCCTCTGGCTGCTACTGATGCTAGAAATAAAAGTAGTTTAAAATTCATGAGGGGTAGCCGACTATTTTCCATTTCTAGCTGAGGACTAAATTTTTCTCAGTCACGCTCAGAACATCAATGTGCAAAGCAAAGCCATTGAAATGAATCATTTACTCCAAATGTGGTTGCAACGGAGAGCTCCCCTAAAAACCAGAAATTCATTGCACCAGGTTCATAAACCCAATGCCTCTTCAAAATCACAAGACACAAGGAGAAACAACAGGGAACTATAACTGAGAGACAGGAGAACAAGCTGTAAAGTTAGGGGTAGCAAAACAAACTTACTGGCAAAATGCTTCTGCAAAGGGTTGGATGTCTTGAAAAGAGCACCGTAAGGAGCTGAGAACATGAATGCCCATGCACTTTTCAGGACTGCAAAGATGGACACAGTCATATTTCAAAAGTGTTGCAGCTATTGTTCAGCTCATTTGGGAAGTTTTCTAGTACCAGAAGATCTTCTAGATGGATTTGTCTACCTGGAGATGACATTTCTTTAGAAGAAGTGACTATCGTTAAAACTCAATAAAATTATTTTCATAAAGCAGTCATGTATAATGTTAGTCCTGATAAATCAAGTTAAGTTGATGGTTTGTTCTTTGTGACTCCCTTGAGATCATCAAACATCTTGTGAAGTATGGTTGAGCTGCTTGAAAGTCCTATAGCATCTGAACAACTTTCTGTCTCCAGTATTTATTTAATAGCTCACTCTCGACCTCTTTTTCCTTTGATTTCAATTTTTAAATGTTTTGGGCTTTGGTTTAGGGGATTTTGTTGTTCAAATAGCGCTTATCCTTTTGGTTGAGCACTTCGAAGGATCTTGGTGTGGTTGTCCTGAGTGTTTACTGTTGGTGAGACTAACTTGAGGTCTTCAAATTTCAAGCTTCTATTAGGGTTACTAGCAACTAAAAAACACAGGAAGTTTTTGGAATTCTTTTTAGAAAAAATAAAGGTGAAGGGATGATTTGGTCACCTCTAGGCTGCAGCTCTGAACACACTGATAGTACTCAGAAAAAATATCTATACATAGCTATATTCTCAAATGCTTTTTCCCTGAAAAACATTGACTAAAATGCTGAGGCTCAAATATAGACTCTTGAAAATACTCCAATAAGTGATTGATTTATCATTTATATTTAATGTGGAAAAGAGGTATAAAAAGAAATAACATTATATTTAAGGCCTGATCTCACACCTGCACCTTTCTGTAGAGGGAATGAGTCAGACTAACAGTTTCAAATTCAAGCGTCAGTTGAAAAGGTTTTGAAAGAGGTGGTAAAATAAATAGTAAAAGACATATGGGACCAGACGCTACTCATGCAAGAGCTCTAAAGGAAATTGAATGTAAAATCTGTAGTATGTTGCACTGTGTTTAAATCAAACCTAGCACCAAAGGAGTAAGAGGCAAAAAATGTAACACATTTTAGAAAGACATCTGTAGGGATTCAGCGTTACACCCTAGTAAACTGGACTGCAACATAGACCAAATTAGTTGAAATTACACAAGACTAGAGTTTATAGATATATGAATTAATGTGTTAAAATGAGAACTAATCTGAATGACAGATGGATGTCATGTTTCAAGAGTTTGCCAGCTTGTCAGTCATGAAGAAGAACATGGATCAATGTGGTCCACAAATTACAATGGGGCATCTGAATTTCCAAAAGCCTTTAACGTGCACAACAAAAGCTAGTCAGGAGAAACAGCTGTCGTGGAATACAAGAACATGTCATACTATGGATTAATAACTGTGTAAGAGGTTAGAAGCAAACAGACAGTCCTCAGAAGAATGGTAGATTTTTTGAGAGGTTTGAGCTGTTTTGCTTACCCAAGAATGACATGATAAGGGAGTGAATAGTGAGGGGATAAAGTTATTCAATATAAAACTATTTCTTTGTCAAATGTTGCAGAAGTATCTCACAAGAGTCTCTGACTGGCTACTAAAATATCAGACAAAATGCAGTATTAATGTCTGTAAGTCAGTTTACTCAGGAAAGAAACAAAACTAGTAATACATAGAACTGCATAAGTGTTAAATTAGCTCCAAAAAGGACCTTGAAATCACTGGGAATGGTGCTATGAAAATATCTGATCATCACTTAGACGCCAAACCGAAATAGTATAGTGAGTATGAGAAAAGTAATAGATATATCATTATGACAATGTTTAAAGCTAACCTTAACTTGAAAAGATCATTTAAAGACCTTAACTTGAAAGATCATTTAGAGCAATTCTAGTCATCCCATCTCAATAAAGATAAAACAGAATTAAAAACAATTCAGAGAAGAGTGATGATTAGAGACATGGAGCAGTATCCATATGGAAGTTACACAACAAATTAAGGAGCCACTGTCCTGGGTAAAAATGATTGAGAAGGAAATGCAATAAAAAGCTATAAAAACATTAATGGAATAGAGCTGTTAAGCAGTTGTATTTCCCATACAACAGGAGCTAGAAAACACCTAATGAGATAATCACACAGAATTAAAATGAATAATTAAATTACAGATGAAGTTTGAACATGGTTTCAAACAGCAACTATGGTAGAAAAGTTAATGAACAGCTATTAAACACAGTATACAGAGGAAATGTTTTGGTCAAGATGTCCCTAAGAGGGCAAAATACTTAGAGACTGAAAGTGGTACAAGTCACTCTATGGACTTCCTGTATCCTTATATTTTTTCCTCAAGTATGTCTGAGTGCAGGTGAAAGGCTGGAGCTTCAGTTTGATACAGAGCTTGTGTTCTTACTCTCTCCCCTTTCAAGTGCTTTCAACTGCTTTCCTCCAAACACACATTATAATGCAATTAATGCAAATGTGGAGGCTCTGGAGTGGGTAACTAGGTGACCTTTTCAGAGGACACATAGTCCTTAAACTATTTAGCTGTGTTTGGAAGTGAATTCCTCTATAAACAATGATATTGGATGTATAAGATATGATGTTCACTCATTTCTAAGTAGGTTACATCCACATATCCACCATATCCCCTTACACAGTACTCATGCCTGCATGAAACCATATTTTAACCTCACATGTGCCTATTTACTTCCATGTTATTCTATGAGAATTTCTATGGTAACCTTTACCAGAACTAAAAAAAAAAACCCTCTGTATTTTTTGTCAAAAAGAGGTTTCCTCCTGATCACATCAGTTATTGCTCTACCACAGCACAGTGGGCAATTACAGAGACAACAATGAGCAGCAGGGAATGAAAGGTAGGTGGGGACTATGTCCACACTACTGCAAAATGTGTTTGTCATATAATTAAGAAGAGAGAATCTGTCTCTGAATTATTCATCCTCATTCCACTATGCATTCACAGTCATTGAATATGGACAAAAACTGTTCTCCTCTTAATTGCTGTCCGAATCTCTCATCTCATGAGACACCAATCGTTCCCATCAGTCTAAACTGACAAAGTTAATGTGTTTTGCATCATGATATGTTCCTTTAATAAAGATTCTAGTCTCCCTGGGCTTAGCTCAGTAGCTCTGCATTACACATAATCTCCTTAATCAGAGAACAAAAAACTGGGTTAAAAGAATGCTAAGGCAAGCTCATAACCACGGGGAGATTCACAGTGCAGGCTACAGACTTTGCTAATGAAGCATAGCAGGTCACACTAGACCTCTGGGTTTTGCCTACATCAGACAAACCTGATTCAGACCTGTGAGGTGGTTTGCTCCTTCAGGACCCTTTCAACTGCAAGAGGGCTCGGGTCTTCACAACTGCTAATCGCCTTCAAGGACTGGAAAATGCCTATGAATATTATTGCTTTCATTACTCAGTTTCACCAACCTAACATAGTTTTAATTAATTATATATGAGGTTTGTATTACCTTGGGTTTTTCTTACTTAGGAACTTTTCAATTACAGCTAGATATATCACTGGAAGCTCAATATTAATACAGAAAAGTGCACAAAACATGATAACCATCCCTAATAGACTTGGTTTGAACAGAAATACTCACATAGCCATGCTTCAGTCTCTTGCAAATGCCTATGTTACCACACATGCTGGTGACAGAAAGGAAAGTTTTCACGGATGTTGTTGGCTATTACTGTGGCACGCTGATTTGCAGGAGACCTGAAGCAGAGCATCATAAATTCAAAAGGAGTTTCTGTGGTTAATACTGATGTCTGGAACCAAATAATAGCAAGGTTCCTGAACTATGTTTTTAATTAAAACAAACCAAAAAAAATCCCGTGGCAGGAAATGGTTATTTCTATGGAAACTTTTAAGTTTTACTAGAAAGTAAAGAGTGATATTTTAGCCAAGGAGAAGGTGTAGGTTGCTAGTTCACTTCCCATGCCCATGTTCTCCTTTGCAGACCTTAATATCTACCAAACCATAGCTCCCTCTAGGCATCATGAACAGGAAGTCCATAATGAAAAACTTCTCAAAGAACAAACACTATATTTAATCTAAGATATAAATTATTACAGTGGAGGGAAAATAAGACATTCCCTGGAAAAGACACAGGTTATTGTGAAAAAAAAAAAAAAATAAGACCAAATTTTATTTCCATCATGTTCAGACAACAGGGATGCACTTGAAAAGAAACACAAGAAAATTAAGTTAACTTATTCCTGTTTAATCCTAATGGGCATAATTTGAAAACTAACCTGTTGTGATGACTGTAATGCTGCTAAGATAATATAGCCAACTTTTTGATGACCACATCTTCCAAGCCTCTTGTTTTCTGGTGATCCTTATAATCTACATGTTCTCACCATGCAAGTCACAAGGCATTTCAATTTCTTTTTCTCAGCAATGCTTTAATGGTGAACTGAGAGCTGCTTATATCAGGGAAAAAAAAAAAAAGCTTTAGAAAAGCTTTAGAAAAAAGACTTAAACCACCACAGACACTGTACTCACCTCCTTATAAACCTAATATCATGTCTTTTGCAGACGGTCTTGGTACGCAGAATCACAGAACAGTATGGGTCGGAAGAGACCATTAGAGATCATCTAGTCCAAGACCCCTGCTAAAGCAGGTTTACCTAGATCAGGTCACACAGGAACGTGTCCAGGCAGGTCTTGAAGACCTCCAAGGAAGGAGACTCCACACCCTTCCTGGGCAGCCTGTGCCAGTGGATCCTCATCCTCACAGTAAAATAGTTTTTCTTTAAGTTTAAATGGAACCTTTTATGTTCCAGCTTCTTTCCATTGCCCCTTGTACTGTCACTGGATAAAACAGAAAAACAGTGATGTCCCAACCTCCTGACACCCACTATTTAGATATTTATAAATATTAATGAGATCCCCCCTCAGTCTCCTCTTCTCTACACTAAACAGCCCCAGTTCCCTCAGCCTTTCCTCATAAGCAACACGTTTCAGACACCTGATCATCTTGGTGGCCCTGTGCTGGACTCTCTCCAGCACTTCCCTGTCCCTCTTGAGCTGAGGAGCCCAGAACTGGACTCCAGATGAGACCTCACCAGGGCAGAGTAGAGGGGAAGCAGAACCTCCGTTGACCAGCTGGCCACACTCTTCTTGATGCATCCCAGGATGCCATTGGCCTTCTTGGCCATGAGGCCACATTGCTGGCTCATGTTTAGTTTGCTGTTCACCAGAACTCCCAGGTCTCTCTCTGCAGAGCTGCTCTCCAGCACGTCACCCCCAGCCTGTACTGGTGCATGGGGTTGTTCCTTCCCAAATGCAAGACTCTGCACTTGCCCTTGTTGAACCACATGCCCGACTCTCAAGCTGGTCAAGTTCCCACTGAATGTCAGCAGAGTCTTCTGGGGAATCAGCCAGTCCTCCCAGTTTGGTGTCATCAGCCAACTTACTGAGGGTACACTGTGTCCCCTCATCCAGGTCGTTGATAAAAATGTTGAACAAGACTGGCACCAGAACTGATCCCTGTGGAACTCTACTGGCCACAGGCCTCCAACTTGACTCTGTGCCATTGATCACCACCCTCTGGGCTGTCATTCAGCCAGTTCTCAATCCACCTCACTGTCCACTCCTCCAAGCCACACTGCCTGAGCTTTCTGATGAGGTTGTTATTGGAGACGACATCAAAAGCCTTGCTAAAGTCAAGGTAGATGATGTCGGCTGCTCTCCTCTCATCTAGCCAGCTGGTTATGCTCTCGTAGAAGGCTATCAGGTTGGTCAAACAGGATTTCCCCTTGGTGAATCCACGTTAACTTCCCCTGATAACCATATTTTCCTTTATATGTTTAGTGACAATGTTGAGGATGAGTTGTTGCATCACATTTCCAGGGTTGGAGGTGAGGCTGACCAGCTTGTTGTTTCCCAGGTTGTCCTTCCTGCCCTTTTTGAAGACTGGCATGACATTGGCCTTTCTCCAGTCCTCAGGCACCTCGCCTGTCCTCCATGATTGTTCAAAAATGATGGAGAGAGGCTTAGTAATCACATCAACCAGGTCCCTCAGCACTCTTGGGTGCATCCCATCAGTTCCCATTGAGTTATGAGTGTTTAGCTTGCCAACAAGTCTGTCTTCTTTCTCCCGTGGTTGCTTTTTCCCTGAGTTGTCCTAGCAGAGATTTGTTCATCCATGGAGGCCTCCTGCCTTCTTTTCCAGCTTTTTTTATTTGTGGGGACACACTGATCCTGGGCCTGGAGGAAGTGGCACTTGAAGATCAAGCAGCTGGTTTGGGCAATTCTACCAACTAGGATCTTATCCCAGGAGATACCTCAAGCAGGTCTTTGAAGAGGCCCAAGTCAGCTCTCATGAAATTCAGGGTTGCAATCCTTTTTGGTGTGTCATGCTTCTTCCACACAGGATCTTGAATTCCACCATCTTATGGTCACTGCATCCAAGGCTGCCTCCAACCTCCACATCCCCAACCAGACTCTTCATTTTCTAGCACAAGTTCCAGTAGCACACCCCTCCTCGTTGGTTCATCCACCACTTGTGACAGGCAGTTGTCATCAGTACTCTGCAGGAACCTCCCGGCCTGTGTATGCTTGGGTGAGTGGCTTTGCCAGCAAATATCAAGGTGGTTGAAGTCCCCATGAGGACCATGGATTATGATTGTGAGGCAGCACTCAGCTGTTTGTAGAAGGCCTCATCGCCTTCTTCCTCCTGATCAGGTGGCCTGTAACAAACTCCTACAACAGTATCATCTACCATACCCTGCCCCTTAATTTTCACCCACAAACATTCAGCCCGCCCCTCATCCCCACCCAGGCAGAGTTCAATATACTCTAATTGCTCTCTCACAGCTCCACCTCCTCACTTTGTTCACCTGTCTTTCCTAAACAATACATAGCCACCCATATCTATGCTCCAGTCATGTAAGCTGCCCCACCATGTCTCTGTAACTGCAGTGATATCATGGCCCTGCATTTGCACCAACATCTTCAGCACCTGCATATTCCCCAGGCTGGTGTAGAGGCAACACAGGGGCTTAATCAAACACACAGGTTTCCCTGGATGGATGTGAGAGGATCCTCCCTGATTTGATACTCCCTCAGCATAGTCAGACTTTTGTATCTCATCTTGGTGTGTGGTTGAGGAGCACTCATTGTCGCAGGCTTATGCCTCTCCACTTCCATGAAACGTGATTGTATTATATTTTCAATGCTGTACATATGATCATCCTTGTGATTATACCTTTATAACCTTCAAATATTTGCTGGATATTGGCTTATCCTGAGCCTTACGACAAGCTCTTTACCCGTTTTGGCAATCCTTTCTCGGCATGCTGTTACTACATTCAGCATAGCTATATATACATAGAGGTATAGATATAGATACAGGTACAGATATAGATCACATCAGGGTAGATATCCATCCTAGTTAAAACACAACTGGTACAACTCCTGAAAGTCGATATATTCAATAAAGTAATATATTGACAAGTTAATAAAGGTTGGCACAGATACAGTTCAATATTCTTCACATTCGGTTGGGTCTAGATGAAGTTCGGAAGGATTCCCAGTCTTCGAGAGTTTGTGTTACACAAAGTACTTTATAAACTGATGAACTGTAGAAATAATCTAAAGCTGCTTTCCAAAATTCATAGAGGAAAGCATATTTAAATGAGCAAAGGTTTTGTAAGTTCCAAGGAGAGAGTATTTTTAAAGCATCGGATTATGAGGAAACATTAACAGGCAGAATCAGCTTTAACAACTGAGAATCATTTTTACAATAGCCATAGATTGCTATGAAACCTATTCTACACGCTAACTTATATCATTGTGTTTTTTGTGGTAATTCTCAATTGTGACAATAGACAGACAATAGTTCTGCTTTATACATTTTCCATGAAAAAGTAAAGAATAATTTGTAATTTATATTCAAATTAAGATCTGAAGAGGAAATTTCTAAGATTAAGGTCAGTGAAAGGTAAATAGTTACTATTTTCAGATACTTTTTCAGAAAAGCATGGTACTTTACTGCAAACTTTATGTAGCAAGCATACTACCACTTCAGCTTCTTTCCTTAGGAAGACTGTTGGACCTGAGTCACTCTGCAAAGGTGCTTACACTGGAAACCAGGAAACCTGTTTTCTATTTCTAGGTTTGCCTATGCAGAGATGATAGGCATTTCAGTTTTGAGTAGTTTTAAGTCTCAGACTGAGACATTCAGTATATCTTCTCATCTGCAACACAATCTCAGCCATGAGCAAAAGGCCTTGATTGTGTTCATGTTTGATGCTACAGTTCCTCAACACTTAAGGCTTATGGCACGCTTATACTTTTGGTAAATGCATATTATATCCCTTGTGCCTTTGTGCCTCAGTTTCTTTGTCCCATTCCTCCAAATGGTTAGTGCAAATAAGCAGTGCCACTAATTTCAGTATGAGTTATTCATCTGCTCATTCTTCCCCGAACACACCTAGAACCACACTTGTAGGTAGCTGTAATTTTACAGAGGTGTATTTATTTGAGATTATTTTATTCGGAGAGAAATAATATTTGGATGAGGAATTGAAGCACTTTTCAGTTATTTTCTTTATTGAAATGATGGGAGTGGAAATAAAATGACAGGGAAAAAATAGGTCATTTTTTAAATTCAGCTTTTAATAGATTGTACAGGATAATGAAAATATTTCCTGTTGCTGGTTTGCACTGAAAAAAAAAAAAAACAAACCAAAAATGAAAGCAAAGATCTCTTAGTTTTCAGTGAAAAAACAGATGGTCTATCCTGTGAAGTACAAATTGAAAGGCTAGATATTATGAGTCTCGTGATAGCTATGTTAATGTTACAAAGACATTCTGTCTTTTAAAGAGTCTGGTAACTGTTGATTCTGATTTTTCCTGCTGACTAATATGTAGGAACCTAGGACTCAGTGCAAGATTTGGTAATATTTTATTTATGTGAAAGAAAAATGTCCATGATTGTGTTAAGCATTTTCTCTCAAAGTGCAAAGTCAATTTTATGGTTTATCATTTTTTTCCTGCAATGCTATCTGATCAAACTAGATGGTCAGATTATTTCCATTTCACCTCCTTAGGAGTTTGTATCTCTCCGCACCAGTAATATAAGAACATCCTATTTTCCACCTCCTGCAGCCCTGGTACTCTGTGTAGTTTATACTGTTTACAATTGATTTCTCACTGATAACTCCCGTATGACCCAGTAAGCTACCAGGCGTGTTACACTGTAGATGCCTGATGAACTTCAGCTGCTCTGTCAGGCTCAAGCAGCTTGCAAACCATAGAAGCCTTTGCCCAAAGGAAAAGAAAAAACCAACAAACCTTCCCCATTCTCTTTATCTTTACTTGGTTAGCATCTTGTTGTGCATAGTTCATCAGCTCCTTTTTTCCCCTCTCATATTAAAAAAAAATCACTCAAGAAAACCTTTCCAAGGGCAATTAATCTTGTTCACTTGGATTCAGAAGCTGACAAAGAAAGCACAGATTTGAACGATATAGAAAGTTAAGGTTAATATTGAAGAGATTAACAAGTTCCCTGGTGGAAAAAAAACCCCACGAAAACATAAGCTCAAGAAATAACTCAGTTGCATGCTTTTCTTACTCTGTCTGACCAGCTTATTTTATAAATGTCTCAGTTCTCATTAGTATTGCAGGGACAGTTGTACCTTCTTTTACCCACTGCTTAGAGAAAATATAAGAATTACAAAGGTCGTGGTGTTGTAAAAGAGAGACATAGCTTTTGTCAGGGGGGTTGGACTAGATGATCTCTAAAGGTCCCTTCCAACCCCTACCATTCTATGATTCTATGAAATAGGCTATGAAAAAATATCAACCTTTTTATAAGAAACCTGTTCTGAAAAGTACGATATTGTGGAACGAGGGATTCGTAGAAAACAAATACCCATTTTAACAACTAAAATGTTTTATACAGAGTTTTATATTAAATATAGGGGAAATGTCTTTAAAAATTATTTTAGTTGAAAAATTACATTTTCATAGAGACAGGCCACGGAGGGGAGAAAAGTCCAACCATGCCCATAAAAATTGTGACTACTGTTAGTGCATTTGGTAAATTAGTAAGTTATAGGAGGACTGAGAAATTTTATGACTTAAATCTGAAAACTTATTTGCAGAATCAAACTCAGCCAATGTACAATTGCTAATAAGAACTGAAATTATAAACATACCTAAAGTTAAGTACATATCTAATGTTTTGGCTAAATTCTGATTTGAGTTCAGGCTCAAATGATAGCAAATATTTTTCTTCATATTTTGTGCATAGAATGAGAGACATCTGAGAAACACCTGAAAGTAGCTGGTAAGTTGATTAGTTTTGAAATAACAGTCTATTAAAATGTAAATTAAATAAATGCTATGCCTGGAAAATAAATGTTTTTAGCAACTGTCATCAGACCTGGATTCCACCTTCAGTGTCTCTGAGCTCTTGTCAGCTGGATTCCAGCCCAGATGAAGTGGGCAAGAGAGCATAGGAACCTAATGAGAATAAATGGGAATTAGCTTAGCACTTTCATGCAGCTAAATTATCCAAAGATTAGTTACCTGTTTGGAGTAGACTACCCGAGAATTTATTCATCAGAGGAGTGTGCAGGGACAATTCCAGCATTTTAACCAAAGAAGTATTTGACGTAGACTTAATAGAAAATAATTTGAATTGTGTTAAGATTCTCCTCAGCAATACCTCAAAGCCCAGCTTCTTCCTTGAAAATCTCCCAGATTCTAGTCTCTGTGAGAAGACATGGAACTGGTCTTAATGTGTGAATTACAGGCTGTCTGTCCCTTTCATCTTTGTATTTAAATATCCACTACTCTTCTTGAGCAAACCTTTGAATACAAACCAAAAACAGCAAACTGACAGCTTCTTGGTCCTGAAAGTTCAGAGCAGGGTTGGAGATGTGTGTTTGGCACAGTGCTCTGGTGGTTTTCTCAGGAGAACTCAGCTACTGCTGTGTGTAGGACAAAGATGTAGATGCAGCCTCAATAGGCTGGCAAGGAGTAGTACAAGTACACTTGCATTTAGAGAGCACAGACCTCACCATGCCAACAGCACTAAGAAGTCACAGAAAGTAGTGGCCATCCTGCTTTCTCCAGGAGACTGCAGTGCTGTCTGGACTGGCGCTAGACAATGTAACGTTTTAGCAAGTAACACAGGATGA
This sequence comes from Colius striatus, assembly GCF_028858725.1. NCBI lineage: Eukaryota > Metazoa > Chordata > Aves > Coliiformes > Coliidae > Colius > Colius striatus. Next base: position 14,621,243 of record NC_084769.1, on the reverse strand, counting down.
GGTTGTGAGAAAGCACCAGATCTCCATCAGGTCCTATCAGCTCAGTTTGTTCAAATGCCACCCCAAATACAGGCATACATGTGGCACAAGGGAACATACTGAAATTGCACGTCAGAGTTTTTGGAAATGAAATACACTCTCTAGGATGGATTGCAGAGCTCCACTGACTTCCAACTTTTGTGCATATATGTGCAACCTCTTTATACTTTCAACCTGGCTATTTATATGTGCCCAAGATCTTATACATAAGTTTATATGTGTCAATTCAGCCCTTGTCTTAGGTGCAGTCCTTAATTCAGGTACAGTCTCCTTCCTACCACAGACCAGAGTCCTACACTACAAACCTGGAATGAATATTAAGAAAAAAATTACTTTCCAAAGGCCTATGAGGCTGTATGGTTTCCACAGAAAAACGTACCTCTATTGACTCTAACCATTTTTGATAACTAACATAAACTGATTTTCTCTTAATAGTACATCTTCCAGTATGACTAGTATGTCTAAGTGGGAAAACAAAGGCTCTTCTAAGTAATCAAAATACAACATAAGCACAGCGCAAAGCTCTTTGTATTACTAAATTGAAACCTTTGCTGCTCATTAGGGAAAATAATTTCCTATTTGCTTTGAGGTAGCCTAATGCAAAGGGAAAGTGGATAAGGAAATGGGCCTCTGTCTGCTGTACACTGTTGAGTTTTACCCTCAACATCGTGGCTGCTGCCAGAAAGTTGAATAATGATGAATTTTTTGACAGAGAAAAGAAAAAGCACAGAGTGCAACACACTATTATTTTTACTCTTCCTGAAAAAAATACCACAGATGGTGAATCATCCAGATTTGAGAGTGCTATGGGAGTGTCATGAGATTTGGGAGACAGGCATTTATTTTTGCACAGTGTCACAGACTTCTTGATTGACCTTAAGAAAAACTTTCTGTAAATAACATTTTACAAATTATAATAGCTACACTCTGCACTTCAGACAACTAATTTCAGTATCTTAAAATTTCACTGACAGCACCAGAGGTGACTGCATTTCCTCAGTGATTTAGAGGAAATTTCTGACTTTGAGCTTTTGAGTGACATCTAAGGTAGATCCCTGTGGTAACTGAAGATAAATGATATGATGTTGTCCCTGGGTTAAAATGGGTTAAAAATGAGTTAAAATGAGTTGAAAATCCACAAAACAACTTTGGTTGCTAGTTCATCTCTTTTAAACCTAAGTAATCATAGCATACAGCCTACACAAAGAGGCAAAAATTCAGTAATGTAAGGAAAGTTCTCTGAAGTTTTGATTTCACAGAAATATAGATAGGGAAAGTTAAATTTCTCACTGATACACAACTTCACAGGCAAGTTGTCCTCAACCTAAATTCTGATTAGGTGGAGCCAACAAGCCCCTTTTGAAGTCGTCCCCTGAAACTGAAATAAATAATAATTAAAAGAAAAATATTAACAAGAATGAACACAAGATTGACATAATTAAAATCAAACTGGAATTAGTGAGCTTTATCCAAAGTAGATCAAACTGTTCAAATAAAGATATTACTTTGGCTGAGTACCAGCTAATAGAAACAGATTTCTTGTTGAGAAGGAGCATGAGGGTAGAGTGAAAAGAAAGCAATAAGCTATTATTTCACCCCATGTGAACACGTAGGATTAATTTCTTAATCTTTTTCTTTTTCAAAGCAGTCAGGTTGCTTATCCTATAATTTTTTCATATAACAACATCGTATTTTGTCTACTAGTGTGCATGAATAGACACTAAAACACCACAGTCCTTCATTTTCCACCCTCATACCCCGCCAATACTCCCTCCAGCCAACCACCTAGTACAGTGCTGGACCTGCCACAGGTTCACACAAAAGACAAGTTATGCCTCCCTTGAGCTGTACCATGGGGGTGAGGTGGAAGTTAGCACATGCACAGCTGTGAATCTCAGAGACTTTGCAGGAAACTTGACAAGCCTAATATGAAGAAGGCCTCCCCTAAAAGGTCCTTCCTCAAACCTCCTTTGGTGGTCTGAATGAAGAAAATCTTGAGTTAATGCTGATGATTCTCTTGTCTAATATCTTACTTAGCAAAAAACCCGAAAAACCCTCAATCTTTGATTCCAATATCTAGTTATCTAATCACTGATAAAAATCATTGCTTTAACAGATACAGTACTGTGAACATGGCCAGAAAACCAATGTTCCTCACAAAAGAATCATGGACTGATGAAGAAAGCTCCATTTTGTCCTAACTACTGCCAATAATAATCTAGCAGATGTAGTGAGTTTAAAGTGCCAGCTATAGTTTCTGTCACCTTAATGCAATAAAAAATGAAACCAGTTCTTTGTGGGAAGGACTTGCCTTTGTTCTTTGCCTTTGGACACATTCACACAATGGAACTATAAACCATGACTGATTTCTAAGCACTATACACAGCTGTTATCTGTTTAGAAAGTAAAGACTAAGTACATCTCGTGTCCTTAACATGAATGTGATTTTGCTCAGCTTTCACAATACACTCATAACCTGAGTGAAAGAGAAAAGCATACCTGGCAGAAAAAAAAAGATTATGACCCCTTTACCTTGAAAATATCATTTGAATTCTAAGAGCACAAAAGGAACAGAAATTAGACTTGGTTTTTATCTTTACCTGAGCTTGATTAGGTCATAGAAAGTTCAGGTAATACGTCTCACAGCCACAATCATCACAGCAGTAGAGAAGCTAGCAGAACAGAAAGAAATGAACAGAAATTAAAACTTTTTAAAGAAGATTCCAGCTGCCTGATTGCAAAGAAAAGGTTCAAAATAAAGCCTGTCTAGAAGTATATCGACACATTCCGTTCTGATTAGCATCCAAATTATGTAAGTCAGCAGCACAGCTAGGGAAAACTATTACCTGAGAGCATTCCCCTGGCTTAAGATGTTTTGAGAGGAAAGCTTTAATTTAAAAACTATGATGACCGTGCATTTAAATATTTTAAATTATCATTATCATGCATGAGACTGCATAAACAGTCTTCCCTGTCTTAGATCTTTCAGAAGTGACTAGGAGTTTTTGTGTGCTGGGGCTTTTTTAAACTTAATACCATGCAAAATAAGGTTGTCCCAAATAAACCAAAGAGGTTCAAAAGTCAAAACTAGTATTTGACACCATTTGCAAAAAAAAAAAAACCAAAACTTCTGATAATTATTGGGATGGAGATTCCAGGGCAGGAATGAGAAAAAAAAAATGGTTAATCAAAGACATTCTGAAGTGATCTCATTTTCATCTCATTTTCCAGAAGTGACTGGCTACGCTCGACTCTGGCTATATTTTTTTAAAGGCTCCCTAGCTGGAGGCCCAAAATTGAAGTGCACAAAAACATTAGTTCCTTTTTAGTATTGTCTTGGTGTCTTCAAGGCTTGACTCAGACTGTCCAGATTCTCCAGAAGCCTGTTGAGCTAAAGAGCATATCATTATAGCATAGGATCATAGAATCATTTTAGGATCATCAAGTCCAACCACTAACCTAACACTGCCCAACCCACCACTAAACCATGTCCCTCTGCACCTTTTCATTCACAGAACCATTCAATCTACACAAGCAGTTGGGACTATTCATGCTATTAGAGAGATCACAATTTTCCATTTCTTGGATTAGGTCAACCAGCTGAAAATTCAGCCTAAACAAAGCACAAAGGCAATAGGACTGACAGTTACAGTAAACTGTTACCTCAGAAAAGAGACAATGAACTCTTGGCCTCGAAAATCATAAAGAGACCAAACATCACTGTATTAGACAGCAAGATAAGTTTTCCCAACTGCTTTCTAAAAACACTTTACATCTATGTCTAGTTTTGATGTCTCAGAATCGGATGTCTTTCCTGATTATAAATACACTTGCACTATAAATATACTTATCTTCCCTTCTAAAGTGTTTTGAAATCTTCTGAAGAAAAGCACTAAATATGTAGCCTTCTATTTCTGGAGAAGCCTAAGGTGAGATAATTCTCTCTGCATTGAAATTTCACGGTTCTGTAGAGAAAGTTGGCCTCACATCAAAAAGCTGTTTATACATTAAAAAAAATCTGTCAACCCCACTGCTGCTCATCAAGGAAAACTAGTAAATCACCTACTAGCAATCATAGTTGGGGGAAAGAAAGACAATAGCAAAGTTGCAGCAAAGTAACAACATTGATTCCAAGCTGGAGCATGAGTTCTTTCCTCCTGAGATATTCAACATACCAAAATGTCTTCACACTATTCTTGATTTAGCTAATGCAAACGTGAACAGAAGTGACACCAGATGAGTCAGGCACATCGTCTGGACTCAAACTCCAGATTTGGAAGTGACAAACACAAAAGTTTGCTTGGATGTTTCATTTAAACAGTTAAATCAAAAAGACAGGTTTTCCATTTAGCTTTCAGACAATTTGCAGATGAACATATCCAAAGGTTAAGGGGTTTGCTCAAGAGGTGTACCGCTGAGATGATTGAATAAAAATTATCTAAGAACTCTGATTTTAACCCATGTTAAGCTAATGGAAAGGGCTGGCAGAGACGTGTGGAAAGGACTTTTGCATAAATTATGTGCAGTGGTTCTTTTCCTCTATCCACTGAAATGAGTATGGTTAGGTTTGGCCAAGTAATGGTAGCTAATATACATTCATTGCTAACAATGAAATCTCAGAGTGCAACAAGGTGTCAACTAACAGAAAGATAGACATCATTCACTGACAGATATAAAGAGCCCAGTTCTAGTTGGACTGTCATGAAAGTACGATGACATGGTCTGTGAGACACTAGTTCACAAGGCCTTGTGGTGCATTTGTAACTGCAAAGATTTTGTGAGTTTGTACAGCAACTCACACAGCACATGACTGAGAGGCTGAGCATTTCTAAATAATAACTTACTGCATTCTTCCTCATGGTTTCTAAAATGATATTTTAAATATCATTACCAATGAACAATAGGATCTTCCTCACTTCTCAGCTTATTTCTTCTATTCCATTCCCTTTTTGTTGCAATTCTTTTACCTCGTAAATTCCTCACTCCGTGTCTACTTTAGGAAAGAGTATCTACAAGAACTTAAAGCAGGAATTCTCAATTCCATTAAGCACTACACTTCTATCCATACCCTAGTCTATGAATAAATGGCTATGGAAGAGATGTATCTAGTTGGGATGTACCATTCTCAAAGAAAGTTATCTGATCTCCACAGTCCATTTAATGTATTATTCCACAGATGTAATTCTTAGTGAAAAATCAGAAAAATCTTTTCCAGGGAGTAAGTTGGATGGAGGAAGACAAATATGACCATAGTCAAGGTAAAATGAAGTGGTTAATGGTCTGAGACTTAAACATCTAAAATTGTAGTGAAAAGAAATATGCTGTTTCATCTAATGGACAAAAGATTGCAGTTTAAGTATCTGAATAATTAAAATGTTTGGAACAAGAATGCACAATGTTCGATAATCTTTCCTAAATAATTGTAATATTTTTTTCTCCTAGAATTTGTGTCTAGCAATTGACTAGTGTGAAGGTTGTTATAGTAAACATTTAGCTTACACAGCACATAGAGTAGGGAGCAGATACAAACCAAAAGGGAGACTGGTTCCTGTAAAACAGCATATGATCCTTTTTGTGTATATTAATTGTCAAAGATACTAAGACAGAAAGAGAAAAAGGGACCAACAACAAAGCAGCCTCTGCATACCAATTTCCATAGAGTGGAAAAGTCAGAATTTGACTTGAAGATATTTACATCAGGATTATTAATCATTAAGCCATTAAATATGCTTTTCTCACATTTTAAAGTGCCTGACATCTCTGTGGGAAACTGACATTCTGACAAGATTTTCTTTTTCACTGACACAAATACAATTAGAGGGTTGTCAAAATAGTCTTATTCTCATCTTTATTATTATTTATTACTGATGCCAGATAGATCTTTAGACACAACCTTTTTTATTATAGGCATTGCAGAAAACACCAGAAATGTACAAGATACATAGAAAGGGGTGGAGACACAGTTCAAGGAAAAAGTAAGATATGTAAGCTCCTCCTGGATGTGAAAGCACATGAAGGGAAAGATGGTTATCAGAGGGAGTCAACGTAGATTCAGAAAGGGGAAATCCTGCTTGACCAACCTCATAGTCTTCTATGAGAGTATATCTGGCTGGCTAGGTGAGGGGAGAGCAGTGAATGTCATCTTCCTTACTTCAGAAAGGCTGTTGATGTTGTCTTCAATAACACCCTCATCAGAAAGCTCAAGCAGTATGGCTTGGGTGACTGGACAGTGAGGTGGATCGAGAGCTGACTGAATGACAGAGCCCAGAGGGTGGTGATCAATGGCACAGATTCGAGTTGGAGGCCTGTGGCCAGTGGAGTTCCACAGGGATCGGTTCTGGGGCCAGTCTTGTTCAACATCATCAATCACCGGGATGCGGAGACAGAGTGTTTCCTCAGCAAGTTCCCTGATGAGATCAAATTGGGAGGACTGGCTGATTCCCCACAGGCTGTGCTGTCATTCAGCGGGATCTCGGCCGGCTTAAGACTTGGACAGAGAAGAACCTCATGAGGTTCAACAAGGACAAGTGCAGAGTCCTGCATCTGGGGAGGAACAACCCCATGTACCAATACAGGCTGGGGGTGACGTGCTGGAGAGCAGCTCTGCAGAGAGAGACCTGGGAGTTCTGGTGGACAGCAAACTAACCTTGAGCCGGCAATGTGCCCTCATGGCCAAGAAGGCCAATGGCATCCTGGGATGCATCAAGAAGAGTGTGGCCAGCAAGTCAAGAGAAGTTCTACTTCTCTACTCTGCCCTGGTAAGGCCACAGCAGCAGTCATGTCTCAATTTGGGCTCCTCATTTCAAGAGGGACACAGAACTTCTGGACAGTGTCCAGTGCAGGGCCATCAGGATGGTGTGAGGATTGGAATATCTCCCTTACAATGAAAGGCTGTGGGACCTGGGGCTGTTTAGTCTGGAGAAAACTGAGGGGATATCTTATCAACACTTATAAATACCTAAAGGGCGGGTGTCGAGAGGATGGAGTCAGTCTTTTTTCTGTAGTTCCCAGTGAAATGACAAGCAGTAACGGACAGAAGCTGGAACACATGAAGTTCCACTTGAACATAAGGGAAAACTTCTTTACTGTGAGGATGAGGGAGCACTGGAACAGTCTGCCCAGTGAGATTGTGAAGTCTCTCTCTGGAGGCTTTCATAAACCTGTTCCTGTGCTACCTGATCAAGGTGAATCTGTTTCAGCAGGGGGTTGGACTGGATGACCTCTAGAAGTATCTTCTAACCCCAACCATTCTGTGATTTTTTTATGATCAGCTCAGTAGGGTATAATAATGAAAATTACGTCGTTGTATCTGCCAAACGGCATGCCTGTCTTTTAAAGTTTTAGATATCTCAACAAGAGAACATTTACTAAGCATTTCAAAGAAACTTAACAACACACAGATTGAGAGGCACAAGGGAGACTGTCACCTGGATAGAGTGGTTTCTGGCTGACACCACAGTGAGTAAAAGGCAAGTCTGACACAATTCATACAGACAAAGTCTCTTTGCAAGAACTGGTTTGGGTTTATGAATAAAGTATTTTCAGTATTTGACTATTTGTCTCAGATGGCTTTTAACAATCTGGAAAGGAGACAGACATTTTCTGGACAAGTCTCTTCTCTGTTTTTTTAAACTGCCATCATTGATTTTAACCATCTCCTGTGTGTGCTCACTGCCCACTACAGAAGCTTATGAGAATATGATAGTTTAACTGCCACTGTGGACAGAACAGCTCTATAAAAATATCCTCTAGGGAAAATGCCTAAAAGTTATTCAAGTTTATCACAATTGCAGGAATTCTTTCCAGAATGTGGTATCATGTCATGGGAGCACAAAAAGAAAAGATTAAAGATAGCCCCTAAAAATGACAGCAGAAGATGATCAACAATATAATTTTTAATGAGATATTAGAAACGTAAGAAACAATACTGTGCTGATGACATATAAGTATGTCACATGTATAACTGCTGATGACAGTATAAGTAACAGAGGAACTACTGGAGGTGGGTTTCCCATGCAATGCTGTCCTACGTCACTGCTCACTGCAATCACCTCCTTCTGCTAGTTCCTCAGCACTTCCAAAGCCATCTTCTGAGCCACCTCACTGACCTGTCCTCATGGTTTCTCTTAAACACCTCTGTTTCTATCCCCACATCCCCACGTACATGTACCCATTCAATAAGCCATTTATATAGTGGCTACATCTTTCCAATGAGACTACTTCCGAGCCGTTTGGTGTGTATCGGTGAGCTAGCAGGCAGACACAGAGGGATGAACTTCCACTGCAGCCATTGCCTCAACACAGGTGAGGACACAGAGCTCTCTGTCTGTGACCAGTTTTCACCAGTTGCACAATTTTCAACATCTGCATAATAATGCCAAGAAAGTCTGATGTAAGGCGTTGTTATACAGGTATAAAACAGACATGCAGTCTATTCTTATATTTTCGCATCAGCTTGTCTTCCACACAAAGTCAGAAGTACAGGAAATTTAAATCCATACAGAGAACAAAAGCCTCTAGCTCTCATTTTCAGAGGTGTCAATGGGTACATTGGAGTCAAATCCCCATTCGGTTTCCATGAACTTAGGCATGCCAGACAATTCTGTTCTGTTATGGTCTATTACTAATTTACAGAGAACACGGACTTTTTAGATGCTTCATTGGGCTATCTTTTCTTGTCTGCAAAGACTAGTCAGTAGATTCTTCTCTTTTCTCAGGAAAGTGTAATTTTAAAGTTAATTTTATAAACAAAATCCTTAGTCGATACAAATATTTCACCTGTAGCTTTTGTCTTTTCTCTCCTTGTTCCCAAGAAACTTGTATTGCTTATTTTTCATGAAAGGTTTGTCAAGATGAGAAACCATCACAGAAACATTTCAAAATTTCCCTGACAATTGGCTCATTCATAATCTAATTGTGCCGGCAGCAAGAAACTCCAAAAGTCCCTCGATATGCCATGACAGCTTTTACACGGATCTTGACAATACTTGCCAAGCAATTTTCACAGCCTTGAAGTATCTGTCAAAAGAATAGAGGAATGAGAAACCCAGGGACTTTGACCACATGAAATGCAACTCAATAATTTTTCTTCCTCCAAGCTGAAATGCTAGCCTGAAATTGTCATGTGAAAGGCATACAAAGAGAGATATTTGCTCTTCCGAGAATGTGTTCTTTTCAGAGCTTAACTAAGGCTATCCTGAGTTCAAGGTGTACAGTGAAATGAAGCTCTTTTACGCTATTATTCTCACCATGGGGGAAAAAAAAAAGGTCCATCCTACATCAAGGGAAAGGTCCACCAGTATCCTTTTCTCAGGAGGACTTACTAATGGATGAATAAAGAAGAATGTAAATGCAAGAACAAACATCACTGACAAGCAGCTCCTGCTGCTACAGTCATAAGTTTCTCTTCCTGGTAGCAGAGTTTGGAAGGAACAAAGGATACAGCAGCAACAAAAGTGTTTGTCTTGGTAGGAAAGTCAAGTCAACTACTGTCCCTGCTCCATAAAATATTTGGGAAGAGGGGACAGGGAATGATGTAGAATGGATATGAATGTTCCATAGTCTACAGGTCTTAGACTTTACCCTAAGGAGAGACCTATGAAGAAGTTTGCTCTCCTCCGACCTCCTTTTTCTAGCTATCAGTCAAATAAATTTGTGACATCTACAGGCATGTTACATTTATGTCGCCTTTTAAAGTAACTTAATTTTTTTCAACAGAACATTGATGTCTACTAAATTAAAAACCCAAAAAGTTACATATTAAATGACTGAATGACCTAATGGCTATATATTATTTATGCCTTAAACATCTGACCTGAAAATTTATCTGCATTTTTAAAATTTTGTCTCTTAATAATGAACCAAAGAGTTACTTATTAAAAAACAGAGTACAAGACTTAAAGAATTCCCCCTCTTTTGCCATCTCCCTTCAATTTACTCCCATATTTTAACACATTTTGAAAGCTAATACAGATTTTCGAAACCACAAGAAAAGGAAGTGCAAATCAAAGTATTTACCTATTGTATTTATGCTAGAAATCTTCTGAAGCCCTTTTGAAAGCTCTTTGTGAAATTAAGAGACTTAAAAAAAAGAAAGAATACCATATGGAATAAACAACAAAACAGTCATCAAATTTGCCACCTTCTGACATTGAATACTACAATCAATAGAAATGTCAGCTACCTCACATAAATATCAGAGCAGTTAGATTTATATGTCCACTCTGTTATTATATTAGATCTCCTTGTGCTTAACAATAAAAGAGCTCAAGGCTGCCTGCTCCAAGAGAGAAGAACACAACATTCTGATAGTACTAATCAGTTAGGATGGATTTTACAGGAAAATGACAAAACCCAGAGATTTTAGATGGTTTAACTCTTCAGCAGGTGACGTCTCAAAAGGAAATTCAGTCCTTCACCACAGATAATGTATCTGAACAAGTAGAATTTGTTTTTCTTTGCAAGGGAAGGGTGTTCTCTCCTCTCTCAACTAGACAGGGAGTGAACAGAAAGAATAATACAATGACTCCCCCAAGATGTGTCTTTCGACCTAAGCCCTTTTCCTGGTACTGTGGAGGAGATTCAGAGTCTCACTCACAGATGACTGTGCCCTCCTTCCAGGAACACTTCCTTCTGCTTGAATTTATGCTGCATAGAAAAGCAATGAAATAACTCTGGAAAAGGCTTTGGAAGTGACAAGGAAGAGCACTGTGCTACAAAATATGCCTCACAAATGACTTGTGGTTTAAACGACTTAATGATACAGGATTGCTATTTCATTGGCTGGACAGATTTGGTCAAATGCCTTAACAGCACTCACGAACATTAATACCAATTCTGCATGGCTATTCAGTTCCATGTTCACAGCCCTTGTTACTCAAGTTGCTGTGTGACTGTCAGAAGAAAACAGATTGCTGTTCATTTTAATCAGTCAGATCACAGTTATATCAAACGTGCCTGTTTGATGTGATTGCATCTTGCGCAACTGAGCGAAATGAGACAAAAAGAGCAATTTTATATCACATAGATAATAACAGATGCGCCCCTCAGAATTCATTATAGAAATCTGTTTTGCAGCCGTATGTTCCACTTCATCTGAAATCCTTTTGTTCTCATCAGCCTCTTCCTGTGTGAAACTACCACTTTGCATTTTGCAAGCATCGACTAATAGAATCTGATATTACTTTGTCCATATCTTTGGATATGCTGCTAAATATTGAAAACTAAGAAGTCTAGTTTTCCATAACCTACTAAAATAACCTCCATGTAGTCACCTACTTGTAAAGCACCAGGTATATTTACCCTTTATATTACTATATACCATTTAAATATCACTCTTTAATAACTGGAAAAAATAAAAGGAGAGCTTTAGCAGTAAATAGCTTTTAAAATATGTTATTTCTTTATCTTTTTCTTCTGCCTCAGCCTAAGCTTTCAGTGTGAGAACAGCTCTATGAAATCTCAGCTCAGCCTTGATGTTCACATCTGTAGCCATCTAAATTCCCATAGGACTTATACATATGTGTATGAATCAAAATTACAGGTATCATATGCTACTTCTTTTCCTCATAACTTTTTTTTAAAACACCTACGTGACTATACTGACTAATATGTATTTTATTGGCTTGACCCTTGGCTGATGTATATTCAAGTGGCTGCGTGGATTTTAATGGAGTCATGCCAAATTACATTACTGCAGTGGTTTGGCTGAAATCCTATCTCCTTTGACATCATTGGCAAAGCTCCCATTGTCTTCAGCAAAGCAATTATTTCAATGTATATGCTCAGAATATAGAGACCCTCCTCAGCAGAAAGGTCATGCAGTCAGGCGAGTGGTATGATGCCTTAGTTAGAAGCATCACATTTATCCTGTGAGATTTGCTAGAGGTCACCACTAAAACATGAATTTGTTCTCTAGACAGAAGAAGGAATAAAGTTAAAGGTTGGACAAATACAAATTAACTTTTGCAAAAATCGTACAAAGATGTTTCGATGTAAATTTGAGCAGTGAGCCAGAGCATTTCCTTATAAAATCACCAGATTCCTTAAATATCTCTCTTTAGCCTTTCCATAATTAGAAATCACAATTTTCTCTGGGTCAAGGCTGCAGGCTTATAGACATCATAAAGTCAGTGGATCAAGCACTGGAACCCAGTCATATCTCTGTATCTGCTTTTCACAACCCACCCATGCCTAACTTCTATTCAAGGGCACCTTGTAACTCTCCCATCTTTCCTTCATGTTCTCTGAGCCACTTTGTCTGGTTTTGGAGGTCTTGTTTGTTTCCCATTCCCTATGTTTACAGCATCCATATTATCAAGACCTTAATGAGCTATATTTCCCATCTCTGTGTCTCCCTGTATGCCACCTGCATGAGATTTCCACACTCATAAAACTAGATGTCAGCCCAGGGCCTTGTCTCTGTAATCATCATTAACTACCCATGCTTCTAAGTGAATTCTTGCTAATGTCCTCTCTGTACAAGCCCTTCTCCCTCTCCCTAAATCCTTCCTTTTTCCTACTTCATTGTGAGACCTTGAGTCCACATCCAACTCATGGTACATCAAAAGCTTGATTCTCTAGCCTGCATTTCCATAGGATGAATAATTCCCTTAGATAGACTTGCAGCATAGACTGCTGAAGAGGGAAATCTGTTAATTTATTAGTTTATATCTATTTAGACTACATTTATTAAGGTGAGGTGGTAGTGTAGGCTTAAATACTGTCTTGCACAGCCATTCCCTGATTCTGAGATCCAAGAAGTATTTTCATTCACATAAAAGAAAAAATAATGGGGTTCTTTTTACTTACTTGCTTTAGTTTGACTTGGCATTTTTTTTGGAGGGAGGGATCTTTTATTGTTGTTGGGGTTTTTTACTGTTTCATAGAGTCGCTCAGTTCATATTTTTTCATTTGTTTGAAATTTCCTCTTTTCTCAGTCTGAACGGCAAATCAAAAAGTCAATCATTCAGACAACACTAGCTAGCTCTTCTACTCTATTGAAATACCAACAATAATAATAATAATTGATTTCCAGTCCTATTTCAGCAGAGCACGTCACATACTTAAGCTATTGCCTTGTTAGATTAGAAGTATGCTGGATGATAAAGAGACTGTCTTTCTTCTGCATGTTTGAAGAGAACAAGAGGATTTCTGTTTCTTGTAAACCTGGAGGAGCCTGATAACACAGACGTTTTTTAATCTGAAAGCTAGACTTTCATCAAGTGCAAATTTTTTACGTTGAGACAGATGTTGAGGTTCTGAAATGTTAGAAAAAACTTCCAGTAGGAAAAAAAAAAAAAAGTGGAAATTACACTTGTGTTAATAGTGAAGGGACAAATGCAAAATCCATACAAAAATGTTATGAATTATATTGCAGACCTAGTGTTGCTGTGTGTGTGACATTAATGCTGTTTAAAATACATTGACATAAAAGCCTAATATAAACATTACCAGTCAAGGCTGAAATAAAGGCAAAAACATTATCATTGACAGTATGGATATAAACATATCAGTCTTATATTAGTATTATAAATAAAAAAGTTGTTAATTTAACAATGGCCATATATATATATATTTAAGTAATATCAGTGCTCACACATTGCCAACCTTTGTATCAGTAGTTATATGGATTCTCATAAAGCAGGCAAATACTTCCTGTTAACTTTTAGGAAACGGTAGTGGAAACATGACCATAAACATGATTCTGCTGCATAAATCAGGTCTGTACATGTGTAAATTGCATTGGTAATTTATAAATGTAAATGTAAATAGAAATAGCCTGGCCATACATCAAAAACACCAATGTAATGAAAAGAGGCTTTGAAATAATAGACATGTTCTGCAGGTATGTGGTGCTGGAGAACAGAAGGCCAAGTAATAGTTTTTGAAAGTTATGTCTGTCACGCTCAGACCTCAAAGTTCTCAAGGAGTGTATATTAAGGGCAGAAAGGTAAACAACATGGCCCTTTCAAGTAACCCCTAGGCCTATTATTTTCTTATGAGAGTCTATCAGAGATAGTGGGAACTTTTGAGTAGAGATTTTTATTTCTGTGATGCCAAGCATTCATTCCACAACACACTTCTGTCAGTTCTTGCTTTTAATCAAGGACACATACCAGGAACCTTGGGACTATGGAAGCATCTGATGTTTGAGAATTTGAGAGACTTATAGACCAAAGAGACTCATATACATTCATGGCGTCATCTTTCTTATACTAAGGAAAGTTCAGATTTGCTTTTAAAACCACGCCAAAAGGTGACAGTTTCACTCAGCTGTCCTTCCATGCTGTCTCACAGAAGGACTTTTAAAAGGGATGGAAGGGGACGGACCGGGGCGGCGCTGCGGTGAGTATGGGAGCGGCGGCTCTGCTGTCCGGCTGCGCCCCGGGCTGAGCGCGGTGAGCGTGGGAACTGCGGCTCTGCTGTCCGGCTGCGCCTCGGGAGAGGAGAGGAGAGGAGAGGAGAGGAGAGGAGAGGAGAGGAGAGGAGAGGAGAGGAGAGGAGAGGAGAGGAGACACTTACTGTGTTGTCTTCAAATCTTTTTCCTCTCCTCTAGCCATCCCAGAATCTACAGTCAGTTGTGGAAGGGCTTTGATATGTATGTTTTATATGGAATTTAAACGAGCTGAAGCTGATAGATGAAAATTCCATACAGATGTTTTGTTCACATCAAAAGTCTTTCTCCTACTTGCGGCAGGACCCTGTTCTACACGTGATGAACTAAAATATCAGTGTAAAAAGGAGATACAGACAGCAACAAACAGCAAAACTAAAAAGATGTACTTAAAGCATGCAATTGCTATTATCAAACACCAACATAATCACCATCTATAGATAAAGAATAGAGCAGGATGTCTAGAACTTGATACTAGGAATACGTCCCTTGTAGTCCTCACAAAAACATATATTACAAAGTTAAGTGAGTAAATAAACTGATCTGCCATGAACAACAAACATGGCCCCAGGGCTTTAGACCTCATTAGCCTAGATTCAGACAAAAGTGATGAATTTCATTCTTAATTGTTTCCATAAAGATTACTAATGAGACTGTAAAAAGAGGGATCCTGAATATAATGGATAGATTTTTAAAAAATCAACAACAATAAGGGAGAGTGAATGGCCATCGTTGAAACATCTTTGTAAGTAAATGAATAAAACTGGAAGTGTGGAAGAAGACTGCAAGGATGTGTTTCTACCCTAACCAGGAAATGTATCATAACTTGTATTTTCCTGTATTTATTACAAGATTCTAAAAAAAAAAAGAAGTTTCTGTAATGGAAAATGAAGTATGGTAGCAAAGTGCTGCAAGGTTTATGCTTGGTAAAATCACAAAAACTTGTCAAAGTATCCCTCATTCTTTTCAGGAGTGGAAGATTCAAACTTAAAAACATAACCCATCACCACACTGCAGAAACTAAAAGAAGAGCATGCAGACTCTGAAATATCAATGACTCAATTGTACCAAACAGCTTCCATCAGCCTCAATACTGCTACTGTCATAATATCAGCAACCCCAAGGGCTCATGACCATGTAATTAATAGTTTTGTGTCAGGCAGCCCATTCCACAGCTTGGACTAAAGCTAGAGCCCTCAGATATCTTGCATATAAATGAAAATCCTTGCAATCAATTTGAGATTAAGAAACTGAATAGAGTAAGATGCAGTTTCAGGACATCATTGTAAAGGATTCCTTTTGTTTTCCTCAGAGGTGAGCTCTGTTTCCATAGGGAAATTATCTTCATCACAGGTAGGTGAAGAGGAAGCATCTCCACTTAAGGGTTTTTCCCTCTTGTTGAATAAATTCATAGTTGTTACAAATTAGATTCAGCCAAATGAGATCTTATCAGACAAACTGTAAAGATACAGAAGTTTATTCTTTCATTTGTGTTTGTGCTAAGATGCCCAAGCTAGAGTCAAGACTAAACCTTCAATAAAGACATATCTAATGAGTTGCTGTCCTCCAGATCTAAATGAATCCCATGAGTAATGCACTTGAATAATAGGCTCTGATGGTCTCTGAAGCCACTTTAGCCTATCACAGGGAACCCTAGCACAAGTGTAATTATGAGAGATCTGGAAATATAGTTAGCATGAAGATCTTTACCATGTCATCTTCTTGGCTCATAAGATACAAACAATAATTTGCACTGATTTGAAGTCAGATATAAGAATAAGTTATTGCATGTTAGCTGGCCCTCTGTAGCTTTCTACATGCATGCTTTAACCTGCAATTCACCCCTCTTGGACCCTTTCACTTAAAAAAAATGAGTATTTGAATGTTTAATCTGAATATTTACCGTTTTTTCAAATATCAGAAATTGAAAGGAAGTGGTTATAAAACTGTTTTGAGTAATCACAAACCCAGCATGTTTTTCGGTATGTGATTATTTACCCGTGTTTTGAGACTTTATTAACTGAAGATTATAAAGTGCTTAGTGATCCCTGAATGGAAGGTAGTTTATACCACACTAAGCTGAAACATAAATAAGATTAAAGTATAGATATACACCATATCTGGAGAATGGTCTCCAAAGAGGGAAAATCAGGGCATTGATTTTTATGTTTATAAAAGTCAGTGGGGAGTTCTGTTCTAAAATCAGTGGCATGTGCAATGAGCTCATGCAGATGGATGGGGAAGTTAGTGTGCAGAAAGATGTGGATTTACAGCCCACAAGGTATTCTGCAATAACTTGCCATGAGGGTTTTCTTAGCCTACACTAAGAATGCCTTTGTGTGCAATAGTCTAATAAACTATTTTGCACTTCTTCTCTATTAGATAGGTTTCTTACACCAGCTGACACACCAATTTCTACACACTACCTTTTCTGTAACGATAAATCCTGTAACAATGTCTGGATAAGTTACATTTAGGTCTCTTTATATTCACCAAATATGTAGTCAGGGTGGCAGAACAAGCATATGAAATCCAATTCCCCTCTGCTGTAAACTGGAATGCTTCCCTAGAAGCCAAGACAGATCTGGAGATTCAGATCTGCAGCAAATTTGACCTGGTTGCCATGACATGGTCACCATAGCACTGCACAGTCTCCGAGCATCTTGCAGTTTTCTAGGGAAGAGGTCTACACACTGTACCAATTTAGGAAACCACAGCAGTACTTTTAGACACATTGAATGCCATGAGCAGCACAAGCCGTCAGCGTACGAAAGTCCCAGCTGCCCCCCAGGAGGAAAAGCAGAGCAACCACAAGACATAATCCTTTGCCCTAAGGTAAATCTGCCCCAGGAAATTTCACACTGGTTCTCTTCTAGGAGGAGTTTTCCTAAGGGTAAAGGAGTATTTGCAAAGTTATGCTAAGACAGCTGCTGCCAGACATTTGCCTAAAGGCATCTGCAGGGTAACCCCAGTCATGCAAGTTTAATCAGGCTCCATTCTCCAGTGGCAGGTGCAATACTCCAACACATTGTACCATCCTCTGGCAGATCAGTGTGTAAAACACCACTTGATACAGTTCAAGTCCAAGAGAAAAAGAGAAATCTGCCACGCATATTCTTGAAAATAATGCTTTCTTTTAATTTATTATTTAAAAACAAATAAAGATAAAAGCAAAAAAAGAACATTTGGCAGCCAAAAGTGCCAGGCTAGTGGAGACACACTGTCTACTCAGCAGCATCTCCTCGTAACAGATCTTAAAAGCTTCAACAGTGATCTGTTATTCTTACAAGACACAACAAAGCTCCCAACAGGCAGAAAACAGCAGAATTAATGGATTAGAAAGTGAGACTCTAATGTATGAGCTTTCAAAAGTCTCCCAAGACTAGCAGCCTCATTGTGCATATCCCGTAAGTTACTGCTACTGGGTTTTGGGTGTACATGATACCATCAGTGGAAAAAAACCCACAAAGGTCAACATAGCTACAAACCATCTCAGAGCCTCTGAATAATATTTCTATGGAAATGCTTTTACTCTGAGAGAAACAAATATTATTTACACAACAAAGGGCCTAAAAAATACCCAAGTAAGCAAAAGTCAACTCAGTTCAACTGCTTTACAGTTAAATCATTTTTTATTGAATTCAAGTTTCATGGATCATTAGAGAGCCAGAGGCAGAATTCCAAGAGCTGCTTTAGCCTAATGAGTCTTCAGCAAATTGTTTTCTTAGGGATACCATGCCTTCTGTCTGGGCTTTGAAAAGAAACTATGTATTAAGTAATTTCTCTTTATTTATTTTTTTTTTAAAATCCACAAGATTTTTTAATTAAATGTAATTTATAGCCTGGGCAATAGGCTTTTTGTAGTGTGCAATTTGTTAATCTGTTTTTACTGTGAATATAAATGTCCAGATATCACAGAAAACATACTGACATCTATATGTACTTTCTTATGGCCAAATTATATGCTATTTTATGTAGTAAAAACCTACTGAAGTCAATAGCTTTATATTCTCC
This sequence comes from Colius striatus, assembly GCF_028858725.1. Lineage (NCBI taxonomy): Eukaryota > Metazoa > Chordata > Aves > Coliiformes > Coliidae > Colius > Colius striatus. Next base: position 14,602,795 of record NC_084769.1, on the reverse strand, counting down.
TCTTTTCACAGGCTTATGATGTTCTGTATCCTTCAAGAACCTATGGTTATAAATCAGTGCAATCATTACTCCTAATGCCCTAATTGATTTTGGAAAACAAGAGAGGGAGGTTTAATCTATCAAAGATCTTAGAGCTGACACAAATTTGCCACCAATGGAAAACACTTATTAAAAAATAACCTGTAACTTTAACAGACAAATGGAGAGTGAGTCTAAAGTTAATACTTTCCATATCAGAGAAGAAACATTTGACACCAGATTCATCAAAACTACTTCCATCATCATGTCCAAGGCAAGACAGTGTCTGCAGACAACAGCACAGAAGAGACTGATAGGACCGGCAGCATGTCCAGTCACTCATGCTTGCCTAGCTCAGATGCCTGGGCACTTCTTTACAGCTGGATACACTGGAGAGTAGCATCTAGCCAGACAGCTCCTTCTTCAAAGGAAAATTGCCTCACTAGGAAGTTACTATTAGCAGTTGTCTCAAACTTATAACCGGAGGTCTTATATTCTAACATTCACACACACAACACACCTAACAAAAGAAAAATTGTCTTTTGCGTGAGTGTGGTGAAGGTTTTAGCTCTGGCTTGCTAAATGGACAGGCTAAAGTTTGCTTGTTTCAGGAAATGGAACAAGCAGCACAGCAAGAGACACAGCAGCCCATATTACAGTTCATCTACTGTCAATCCAGTCATTTGGTCTGAATCTTTGTAGCTCAAATTGTTGTGCAGCTAGATTTGGCAAAAAAGTTTGCATAAACTAGTCCAACAATGAGGATTTGAGAGAAGCAGAAATTATTTGTCTGCAGAGTCAAATCTGATGATCACTTCCAGAAAGAGAAATAGGAGATAGTGTCATTTCTCTAATAAGCATTTGTTTTCTTTGGCTATGAACTGCCAGTGGCACGTATGGACAAAGCAGACCAGTCTTGCACTCAGCATAGTCTCTGCAGTACATCATCAGCTCACCATGGAGACCTCTATGAGCTGCCTCTCATGAAGTCTTTTGGTGGCACCTGCTTCCATGGGAGGTGATGGATGTTTGACCACATCAGCCAGCTGTGCTTCTTGGTCTCTGCTCAGTGCTGTCCATGTGGAACTGATGCTGTGTGTCTCTGAGACTGGCTCTGGCCATGCAGCCAACACATGGTTGCTCTTGTTGGCCCTCCTCCTCCCAGTGTTTCCCAACATTTTTGTCTCCTTCCTGACCCCAGAACCTTGTCTTTTTTTCCTGACTGTTCACATCCAACCACAGGACAGCAAGTTTCATAAAGCAAAAAGAAACACAAATATCGAACAAGCTTTTTTTAAAAAAAATTTTATGCAACACCGAACCTACCAAAACACCTTGAAAAGAAGAGTTCAAGCTATCCTCCCCTTTCTGAGCTCCCTTCCTACTAAGCGAGTCTCAAACCAGGGATAAGTTATTAGATGGTGGAGATTAGCTTCAATGGAGAGAGCAAAGCAATGCTCATCAGTGTTTCTGGAGGGACAGACATTAGAAGGCATCATGAAGGCTCCTTCTGGGTGGCATGCTAGGGCTCTGGAGCCTGGTGACCCAGGGTGATGTGTTGGAGCAGCTTGCAGACTGTGCCTATGTGCAAAGCAACAATGAGACCATGGGATAAGCATGGGGCAGAGTCCTCCCAGTGGCACAATACTTATTGTCTAGGCTGAAATCTATCCTCAGGAAGGGAAGACTGGGCCCCTCAGGTAGCCATCAGCAAACATCTCTACAGTGCCATAGTGCTGGCAGCCACAAGGCCATGGGAGATGGGCAGAGGGCAGGAAGCAGCAGTCTGGGATACTCATCACTGGCACCAGCTGAGGCAACCACTGGCTTGCCTGCTCTGCCTCATTTGACAGAAAAACACAGCTGTGCAGTCATGCAGCCAGGATTACTGGGCATCTGACCACAGCCTGAGGGCAACAGTCCAGCGAGGCTGCAAACAAAGAGCACTGCTCAAACTCAGTCCCTACTCCACTACAGCTTTCCAGAGAAGCATGAAAGAGTTTGTCTAAGAAAGAACTAAGTTAAGGACCTTAAGATTTGTCATGTTAAATTTCAGCCTTTTGAAGTAGTTCACAGCTGTCAGTGTCAATTGTGTTATTTCAGATTTTACCTTCCTGAGGACTCAGACAAAACCCATAAGAACTCTGTGAAAATGTTCAGTCCAGGAGTCATAATTCTTTTGCATTTTGCACTATGGAAAGCTTGCTGAAACTGCTTAACTACAGAAGGCTGATTGCTGCATATCTTGAATTTTAGACAAATCACAAGATGTTAAAATTGGGACTCAGTGTGATAATGATGACTCTGCCCACTTAGTTCACTATAGGCTTCAAGTACTGTAGTTATTCTCTCAGCATTAAAAGAAAAGCAGCTTTCTCCCCCGCAATTTCCCAGAAAGCAAGGGAATGAAACTTAACCAGCTTGAAACCATTCAGACTAAAATGCAAAATGATGATTTTGGCAGGGAGTGGGTATGTACAGTGGATAAAGTGCAGGAAATTAAGAGTCAAGTGTAGAAATATATATTAACTGAAAGCCACAGTAAAAGACTTTTGCTATGTACTATGTTTAGAAAAATTATATGCAGTTTAAAATTAAAGACAATATTCTCTTTTTTATTTCATACACATATATAGATGCATTTGTGTGTGAATTACCAGCAGTAATGAAAGGGGCAAATAAATTACTTTTGTCAGATGGATGAGGAAAAAAGAAAATAAAACCATTTTAAATACAGTCAGAGTATATAATTAATCAGAACTACTCTGATTAATAATTATTATTATCATAGTTATTATTGATAAATGTTAGCACTAGACTTCAATGGCTGAGCTACTAAGAATTCAGATTAACTGAAATGCATCTAATTTGCCTGCATGTAGCTATAGCCATTTTTATTAACCAATAATTCTTCTCTAATATTGCTGGTTAACATTGCTCTCTTGCTCCAGGTAATATACATAGTTCCTGTTCTACTTAGAAATACTGAAGGACCATGAATCTGTTCTTGCCTCTGCCTAAGGCTCTCTATTGACTTCAGTGAAGTTTTTCTACCTCCCTATCTTCGACTGGGACACAGGGTAACAATCCATCCTAAATTCATAGGGACAGAAAGGGGCAAACATTATTTGCTGTGGTGGAAGAAAGGCAAGTATATTGCTTGGAAATCCCTCAGAAAGCAGCTCTTATGGGTTGAATTGAAGGAACAGATATCACACGGATTCACAAAACTGTAGAATGATAGGGGTTGGGAGACCTCTAGAGATCATCCAGTCCAATCCCCTGCTAAAGTAGGATCACCTAGATCAAGTCTCACAGGAATATGTTCAGGAGGGTTTTTAAAATCTCCAGAAAAGGGGACTCCACAACTTCTCTGGGCAGCCTGTGCCAGGGCAGTGTCCCCCTTACAGGAAAGCTACTTCTCATGTTCACAATAGAAGGATTGGGGCAATGAGCTCAAACATACAGTGGATGGATATTATTTAAGTATTTTTCTGAGATGTTTCAGTCTTGTGAAAGGATGCTCAGTGAAAGAACAACTAACTTTGCAAAGGGAGAGAAGATAAATATTGTCTGGAAGGTGGGAGATGTGTCCCTTATTACCTGCTTACCAAATAGTGCTATAAAAAAAGTTCTGTCCTGCTCAGAGAATTTTCATCTTCCTACCAGACTGCAGCAACCCCATGTATTGTCACAATAAAGCATGAACAGAGCCTTCAGCAGTGATTCTCTTCAGTTTGCAATATAGCTCTACCATCGGGCAAAGGGCAGAGTTAAGGGTAGCATTACATATTTTTATCTCCTTTGCCCATTTTCTTTCTGTGTACAATGCTGGCCTAATCATAGCTTGGGCTTGCAGTAACTGGATAACTACACTGTAGTGCCAGGATCACAGTCCCTTTCAGTGAGTAACTTAACCATGCATAATTCAAGTAGTCAACACAATCTACAGCAGGATGTTGTCGTGGTTTTGTCCAGCCAGGAACAAATTGCCATGAGGGTGCTCGCTCACTCCTCCGCCTCCCGGTGGAGCGGGGAGGGGAACCAGAGAAAAAGAGGAAAAACCCGCGTAGGTTGAAATAAGAACGGTTTAATAGAACAACAATAAGAAGAAATAAGTTAAGGATAAAACAGTTTTAACAGTAAATGAGGGGATACACAAAAGGAATGGTGCGTGCCGCAGCTGCTCACCCCCCGGGACCCGACACGACTGCTCGCAACCGGCAGCCCAGCCCGTGCTCCCACAGCGCTGTCCCCGACTAGCTCCCTGCCTATATGTACTGGGCATGATGTCAGTATGGTATCGAATACCTGTTGGCCAGCCCGGGTTAGTTAACTCTATCCTAGCCCAAACCCGGACAGGTGTATATAAGCTTTCTTGCTTGAGTGTAGTACAAATTGAGTGTGGCCTTCATGTATAAGGATAATAGATCAGACAGGGCCTGAGTATGAGCTGAAAACTGGGCTGTCTCAAGGGTTTAGACAGGCTCCTCAAGTTCCACTTGTGCTCTGGTCATTGCAATAAGCATAAATCTTTATAGAGGTGGGGTCTTCATGATGGTTAACAACATTAAACAGAGAAGTTAGGCCCATCACCAGTACTTTATCCAAGGAAAAGCTTCTGACTGTCAAAGGTTATTGTCAAAGTGGATTTTTTTGTAAATAAATAACAAATGGAAAAAGTTATCCCTGTTAAAACCTACCTTGCCTGCTAACTGAGTAATCAATATGGAAGACAAGTTGAAAAGGTATTTTTAGACGGCCAATTATTCTTTGTTTTGTTATTTTTCATGAAGTGTATATTATCTTGGCCTGAGACAAGATAATGTTGTATATCGTGTTGTTAAATCAACTCTGAAGTGTGAAATGAGACAAGACAAAACCTATCACACTTCCCTGAAACTTTACCAAAGCTGTTTTTATCCTAAGAGAAAAAAAAATCTTTATTTTTAAAGGTCAGATGATTACCTCTGTTTTGCCATGTTCTTAAGCTGCAGAAGAGGAAGCAAAGTGGTACCAAGTAACTTCTGTTCCATCATTACCCAAATGTATATTATTTCATAGCTACCTCTGGATATTTATGGGCATTTTGTTTCTACATTCAAATAAGTGCAAAGGGATAAAGTTAAAATGGAGACACATTCATTTTACCTTTATGCCAACACCCTTCTGCAAGATGTAAAAGAATCCTGCTTTACGTCCCCAGTGGGTTTTTTCAGAATTGATTTCTTCTTGGTTTTGCTATAGAGAATATAAACCTTCCTCTAAACTGAAAATCAGTTAAGTAGACTTTGACCTATTTGTGTTTCAAGTTCTTTTTCCACTGTTATCCTAAGGAGTCTTCCACCTGCTTTGGTCAAATATAAGTCTACTTCGGGTGTAGATTTTTCAAGTTGCTTGATGCTAAAATTTATGATACCAAAAAGACCAAAATTCCAAATACCTTTGTCAGTCTCTAACTGTTACCAAAATAGATTTTTGTCTGCTATCATGGAAATCAAGCAAAAAAACAGTTGCTTCCTGAAGACAGAGCCTGGAGCTATTACAGACAATACAATTTAGTATCTCCATTAATATCACATCCAACTAGTTCTTGAATGTGTGTAGCAATGCTGTCTTGACCATGTCCCTTGGAAGTAAGTCCAGCTACCCAACTCTTTCTTCTAAGAACATTATTCTTCTTCTCTTCTGCAAGTTCTGATCCAGTTTCCTCCACTTGATCTAATTTCCTTCTTCATGTCAAACGATTATTTAGAGAAAACACATATCTTCAGATATAAAGAGAAGATGAAATACTGTAACAATTGACCTAATGTATGTAATTCTTTATAATGTGTATTGTTATTCATTTTGGTTTCCATTCTTTTACTGCAATGACTTATTGAATGGCAATCTGTATGTTGAGGAGCTAATTATATATTTTGAATCTTTTATCCTGGATGGAGAATTATTTTAACTGATAAAATAAGATATAAATTTGAAACTATGCTACGAGCTGTAAGATTCCATAGTTCCTTCTGAGCTGTCTTTCAAAAAGTGTATTGAAATTACAAATGCTTAGGTTTTGAACATACATGTAAGATTTTGACTGTATCATTCTGATATCAAATTTCATAACCTTTTCTTCGGTTTCTAACTTGAAGTGCTGTATGGCAGGAAGATTAATAACTGCAAGAGAGAGCAAATCTCAAACTTGCATCACTCGTTCTTCATATGCTGCTAAAATGTGTTTTTTCTTCAATAGTGGAAAGCTAACAGCCTATTTATCTTTGAAGCCAATCCTGTTATTTATACAGTATTTATCAGGTCTTCACTTTATTTTGAAATATAAGAATGTTGAACTCTTTGCAGTGCTTGGAGTATTCAAGGGAAAATTATTACAAAGGCAGCTTCACTGAATAGCAAAATCCAGGCTAATAAGCTAACTCTTCCGATTCCTTTGGTTTTTTGTTTCTTCTTTTCAAACCTATCCCAGCTCATAACTCATTTTCCTAGAAGAAAAAACACCCTCACATTGTAAGCATCTATCACACCATATTGTTTAATTTGTTTTTTTCTTGATTGCTTTAGATAACAAGAGCAGGAACAACAGGGTAACTTTTCTGTTTCTCCCTCCAGAAGAGAAAGCAATTGGATCTGGTACTTCTGCTCAAAGCTCTGTGTCTATCAAACATCTGCCCCTGTTTCTCACTATCCAAATGTGTAATAATTGTCTATTTAGTGGATGCCTAACAGCTTCTGAAACAAGAAGATAATACAATTAGAGCATGGACATACTTCACCTCTATTCCTTTCTGAGCCCTACTCTAATAATGAATGTCTTCCAAACCACTGGAAGTGTCATCCATGAGTCTTAGCAGGCCATGTGATTTAAGTTATGCAGTAGACTCTCATCTTCAGAGTTGGTGTATCATTTTTCACACATCCCATCTACAAGAATTTATATACCTATTCTCTCCACCCATGCAACTCAACCCTACTCTTTGAGCACAGATAATGAGTCTCCAGCTGTGACAAATCTTGTGGTGGTAGACAAACCAAACCACAAATGGAAATGATATACTGGTAGAAGAGGGTAACATAAGGAAAAATACTTTCATTACTGTACATGAAAGTAAACTGACGTCAGATGGACCATTCTAGTCAATTTATCCAAGATGATGGCCTGCTCTATCAGAGACAAGAAGTTGATCAAAGGTTGTAGTTACCAAAGCCAGCCATGTTACCTATTGTCATGCTCCTGTAGTAATATTAGCTGACCTAGTGCTCTAAAGGCACATCCTAGTTCGTCTTATAAAGAAAAAAAAAGAAAAACAATCATCAAGGTTAACAATGAACTTCAGCCTAGATTTTTGCAGATAAGTCTGTCATCCCTCAGTAAAAGAATCTGGGAAAGTGTAAGAGAGAAATAAGGGCCCACATCATCCCAGCTATAGTAGTCCATATTGATTAATCAAAAGAATGAGACAAAGGTAAATGTAGCTTCTATGGCTATTATTTAAACCTGATTGCTGGCTGAAGTATCACCTGGAGCAACTTGTTTATTTCAGGGCCACTGCCAGAGCTTACACTGGGGAACTAATCAAGGACTTCTAAACCCAACTGCCTGTCTCTATAGATACTGTAATATGTATAAATATGACAGTATACAAGCCAATGTCTCTGTGAAGTACAGGATATTATGTATTATACCCTGACCAATAAAAGTTTACACAGGCTTATGAGGAGCCAGTATATTGCTCTCTGGTCTAGTTTACTCAGAATTATCGTAACAGAGTAAGCAGAATTTTGGAGATCTTAACACCCTAGATCCTCACTGTTTTGCATTCCTACAGTATTTTTCATTCAAGGAACTCAAAGAAGTGTACACTATTTAACTAATTCAACCTTACAATTCACCTGAGATCTGGGTAAACAAGTTTATGTACATTTTACAGGTGGAAAAACAAAATCTAATATTTTTCCCAAAGAGATTAGATACAGCCTTTTGCAAGTAAAATCTGACTCTGAACGGGGCAGGAGATGGAGTCTACACTGAGAGCCTGGCCATGTGCCTTTCAGCATTCGTTGACTTTTGGGAAGTCAGGCTAATTTACACCAGCTGTGGATAAAACCCTTCAAATCCATAGCAATAATTGTCCAATGTCCTGCAATAACTTCTTCCTAACAAGTAGAGAAGTGTAAGGTCCAACAAGATATTTTCTGTGTCTACATTACTAGAAACTGTTGGCAGAATCAGCTTGTTTCTGTAGACTAATACTTTGGAGCAAAATGGTCAGAGAAGTAGTTAAGTTCTCGCTCTTTTTCCATTGCCAAAAGCAAATGCATCACAGTGTACTTGAGTTTCCTGAGAATGACTAAATTTGTCTTTTTTATTGTGCAGCTGAGATATGGTGTGATGTATTCTACTGCAGAAGCAAGTGAGGTACTAGCATTTTTTTTCTTTCTTCTTCTCCAAATAGCTGATCTATGGTGCAAACATCCATGTCTTGGGAATGAAAAGAACATGTGCTATTGCTTTACCCTTAGAATGTATTGTGCCTTCACAGGTTAAAGGGGCCAAAAGAAAAAGACAACCAGAGAGCTGTTTTATCTAATGAAAGATCCCGATAACTATATTAATCAAAATATCTTATAAATGTATCCCATCTGGTTCTCTAAGACAATGTAACCTTCTTTTCTGTAGCCTTGAGAGGCTCTGTCAATTGGAAAGATACTTTTAAATAGATCAAGATAGCAAGGCCTATTTCCTTCAGTAATAAAAAGAAAAGCAAGTACCTTTCTGACTACTCTGGGTACTTCAGCATATGTTATTTTAGGGGATTCTTTCCAACATATCATTGTGTCTAGCAGAAAATTGAAGGACTGTCATTTTCATCACAAACACATCATTCTACTGGAGGAAAATAGAGAACCTTAATGTAACACTGTGCAACAACATTCTTGTCTGTTAGCGTCTAACCTGGCAAACCCTTAGTGGCTTGCAAAACTCTAAAGGTGACAATTCAGGAAAATGATCCCTACCAGGTACAATATAGCGGGGGAAACTGTGAGAACAGTCAGTTTTACAAGCCATGGATACCTACTGAGGCCATCTCTGAAAGTGAGCAGATATTTTGCTATGTTCTAATTTTATTACCCTCTTTTTGGTAATCCTTCTCCTATTTCAACCTTAACAGGTAGAGCAGGAGAGATGGTAGGAAGCTGAACAACTGGGTAGTGCTGTCAAGCTGTCATCAGATGACCTTCAACATTCCTTACTGGTTCTCAATATACAGTGCTACACTGGGAAGAAAAAACTGCTTTTGCTTCCTCTCTGTCAGGTGGATTTCATCCTCTCTTTTACAGGGAAAGCCTGGACAGACTGAATTATTCATCATCACAGAGTTGTTAGTTTACATTTTTCCTAGACTTGGATAAGATTTGGATTTTAAAATGCCACAAGCAGATGGTGGTCTTGTGAAGGGTTAAATTATCTCCAAACATTTAGGTAATGCTTGACTAGATAAACACCTCATGTTTGTTGAAGTGAAACATTATTCTTGAACTTCTCAAAGTCATGGGTGATTTTCTACACTGTCAATCCAAGCTGGGCTCTAATATGATAAAGAGCCCTGAATCTGCACTGCTATCACAGGTTGTACACACTACCAAAATCATTTTGATCCACTTTTCCTATCTCATAAACAGCTGGTATTTGGCATGGCTGAGTGGATGGAGACATTTCTGAACCAACTTTAATGACCTCATAGTAAATTTGCAATAGATGAAGCTTAGCAGTTAATCATGATTGAAGTTGGCACCTGAAACAAAATTCTCACCTCAGCTTTCTGTTACATTTGCTTTGGAATAAATGGATCTGCAAACAGTCTGTGTTGTATTTGAGTGGTTTAGGTTCAATGTTCCTATTTGCATTTTCCAGAGAAGTTCAACTTCAAGCTTTCCAGGTGGCCTTTCTCCCAGTATATTCCACGAATTTCAGCTCAATCAGAGAAATCAAATTGTGCTAATAATTTGTTTTTTTAAAAAAGAAAGAAAAAAATATAAGATCCTTTTGTTGCTCAAATTCTCTCAAAGCCATGAACTAATTGATAACCGGGACTTTTTGGCCTATTTCAGAAGTTCAGTGTTCCCACTAGTACTGTTATCCCATCAGTTCAAGCTTCCAGTTCAAGACCACTTACTGAGTCTCCTGGACAGGCTTTTAGCTGCACAGGGTAATTCTCAGCAGCTGAGGCCGTTGTGTCATTATGGCATTCACTGCAAAGGGCAGGGGATACAGAGTGCTGGTGGTATCCTGAAGAGCTTATTCTGCCTTCTGACCTGGAATAGTGGCTCTTCTGGGTAATTTAGAATTTCTGAATGCATTTATTTTGGCAAACAGGTTTAATATTATTTTTTTAAATCATATTATTTTAACAACATCTATATAAAATTCAAAGCATAGCCATGACAGTACATGTATACATCTTTTCAGAGATTAGGTCTCACAGTTGCTTTACTTGATATTAAACCTGTCATATTAGCAGGTCTTTCATAACCTTGCCCATGTGTAGTTGTCCGTCTTCAATTTTAGAAGCACATCTATCCTTACAGCCACGATAACCTCTACTAATATAAATTCCACATTGTACCACTTGATGAGCAGTTCATAAATGTTCATATCATCTTCTGAATATTGCAGGCATAAAATCACTTCCTCCTTGTTAGAGAAGTCAATGTCATTTACCATTATCATTTACCACTTTCCAGAAATTTGTACAGAAATATCCTTTGCAATTTTCAGACTTGTGAATACCATTATCTCATTTCCAAAACTGGACTTGTGAATTTTTTTTGGCTCCTTGACAGCCATTTGAAGTATCAGGATCATATTCTGCCTGCAAAGAAAATGCCTCACTTAAGCACATTTTCAGCTTACTTGCTGTAATGGATTCATGTAGCATCTTATTGGGGAGAAGAATGTACATTATTTTCACTGTAATTTTAACCTCTCTTTTTTCTTTTTTTTTTCTTTTTCTGTTTTAAAAATGCAGTGTACTCTCAAAATGATTTGTGACATTTTGAAAAATATCAACAGTTTCATGATGACATTAAAAAGACTTCCTCTTTTTCAAATAGGGAAAAAAGAAGCACAAAAACTACTTGAGGGATGGGACAATCTTCACAGGAAAAAAAAAATAGTTTAAAAATTCAATCTAATTATTTAAGCAAAGGAAATAAGGTATCTTGATAAAGCTGTGCTTTCACTGACAGAAAATACTAGTATCTAAAAGCCTTTTTTGTTAACAGAGGAAAAAATAAGAGAAACTCATAAGTGAAAGTGGAAAAGAGAAAATCACATGGAATAGAGATACAATTTTTAATAGTAAGACCAAATAACTTTTAAGGACCAAGACATTTACATCCTAATATCTCCACATCGAGCGTGCATGCCTTGCTGGTTTGTTTGTTCGTTTAGACCGCACAAAAACATCATAAATATAGTCAAGTGCCTAAACCTGGAACAAGCAGTAGAAACAAAGTCTAGCATCAGTAGATTCAGACCAATGGAGCAAGACAAGCAGAAGAATGGTTTCATCCTCCAGAACAAGGAATGTGGAAAGTTTTAACTGGCATTGACAAAAACACAGATTTATTAAGTGTCTGGCAGCCTTTGATTCTTGTGGCAGATAATGGCAGAACCTGATGGATGCTATACTCAAGAGCATATGGTCTTGGAGCTGTAGTCTCTTCCTTCACTATTGGATCATATTTTTATGATTTTTTTCTATCATCTAAACATGTTCATTTCTACATAAAGGAAGTAGAACAAAGGGAATAAAAGAGCTTGCATGCCATGTTGCTGGGCAAGCTGAAGCAGAGTCCTGGGCCCTCTGGGATCTTTGCAGAATCATCTGTAAAGTGGCAGAAGGATGAAGCAGAACAACCGCTGTCTGAACTGTTGATTATAGTGGTGACAATTGCTTTTATATTTCACTGATGTAATGGCTTGCATTTGCCTCTCAGTCAGACACTCACAAAAACAATTACAATTAAGCTTGGAATAGAGATTGTTTCACCATTAGAGGGCAATGGGACTGGAGTTAGATATTACTCGAGTCATAGTTTTTGTGAGGTCTCATTTTCTTCATTCCCCTTATGGGAAGCACGTAAATATTCGGCATTCAGGTTCAGAAAGAGGCAAGAAAGGAAGTAAAGTTCTGGGGATCAGGCTCAGAAAAGTGGCAGGCAGTGGGACAAAAGTTCTCCCTTCAGAGGAAGGACTAAACACTTCTGAGCACAAATAGAAAGGAAAACAACCTTGTGAAAGAGAAAAACAGGCTTACTGTCTGCAGAACTAGTGAAGGAATGGGCAACCACTTGCATAAGTTTCCATTGAAAAAAAGGCATTTCCTAATCAAAGCAGAAAAAAAGTATAAAGAATGTTTCAAAAGAGACCTTCAACATCATCTCAGCTGCAAAAAGCTATCAATAGTTTATCTGCAAGGCTTCAAAACAAAGGGTCCTGTCCCTCTCTAGTGCTAGCTGGTGGGAGAAATTAACAAGCTATTTCTGTTATCAATCACTCGATTTGTATAAGTGACAGCAGAGAACTGTGTGGTGGATGGAAAGCCTCTTGACTGACTGGTAACCAGCTTGCTGTCTTTATTCAGCTTGCTTTAAAAATCTGTGTGCATATATATATACATGTACTTACGTGTGTATATATATATATATACACACATACACATACACTTATAAATACATCTGTGTGTGTGTGTGTGTGAGTATATATATATACACACACATAGTTATAAATATATATGTGTGATGAGTAACAAAATCCAGTTAAAGAACATTATCATCTGAAAAATCAAGTACTCATAAATAGCATGTTTCTGTACAAACTTTGCCTATTCAGAAATATTATCCACTAGTTATTCACCCAGATATGAAAGATGCGATTTAAAGTCTCTGAAAGAGTTTTCCTGTGTGACCTTGGGTCAAGCACCAAAAGGGTATTCAGGTGACTAAACCAAGCATCCTAGTACCATTTGAGATGCCGTAGTGGATGTGGCACATCTACATATGGCTGTCACAAATGGTGCAGGGCCTAAGGTTGCCTTATAACCATGATGTGGCTGCTCAAGGCCAGGTAAGAGTATCTCAGAGTGCCTAAAATGAAATTTGTTGTTATATCCCTGCATTTAACTCTGTGCTTTAGCACCACAGTGGTGAAGTTCTGACCTCTACCAACAATTTTCTTACCAACAGTTCACAATAACAGTATGTGATACCATTTAGCCATGGTAGGCGGTAGGACTCTAGGCATATTGACCTCTGTGTGCACATGAATTTCTTTACTTTAAGTCCTTTACTTGTTTCTTTTTTCTTTTTTTTCCTTCAAGATGACCTATCTGTCAAACAACTTCTGGGCATACATACAAAAAAATAAGATTTTGATCTGGTGACTGTGAATTGCTTGTGAGCAAATATAGCAGAGGTCAGAGGTTAGCTTCAGTGTTTGATGTTGTTTTATCATATGCAGTCAGGTCTTGTTTAAAATAAAGAAAAGGGGGAAAAAATGGTTCAGCAAACTGAACCCTAAAGACAGACTGCTTTTCTTCATATTCACATTGACAGGTACCCACAAAAGAATGAGGGGACAGAATAAAGACTGAAATTCCTTTTAAGGCGAGGTTTAGTTTTCATTTATTCAACATGACATAGATAAAGAATGATTCTTTTTTCAATGCTATGTCTATGATGCCCCCATCTAATTGTGGCAGTCTCATAGCAGCTCTTCCTCATGAATCATCCCAAAAGACAATAACAGTATCTGCTGTTAGGCTCCTGAAACACAGCTGCTGCCTTCCAGAGAATTCACACGAGCAGTGCCAACAGACTGAGAACAGTCCAGCTAAAAGTGGAGTTTTTTTTAATAATAAATGAAGAGTGATCATTTATTTTACTTGTTGTAACAGCTTGGTGAGAACATGTGGGGAAAAAAATAAAGCAAGCAGAATTGCAGATAATTAAAATTTACGAGAGAGATCTTGCGGGAGACAAACATGGAGAAAGTTTCACTGAGGGAGGCAAGGGTGCCAGCAGAGCAGTAGCACTTAGCCTTCACTAAATATCTGGGCATTTCTCAAAACTGGGAAACTAATTCAGGCTGTAGATGTCATCCCATGTGTTTCTGTTACATCTAAAGCCAGCTGGAGGCCAGACTGATTATTCTTGTACAACGTGAGTTTTTGGTGAAACCTATGAATTTACCAGTTATGGAAACCATAATGTGAGGAGGCAGATTTACTAAGAAGTTTGAAAGTTAAATGGTCAGAAGCACATAAATCAGGAAGATGCCTAGTCAAAACCTGGTTCTCCGTCCAGAAGTAGATTGTAAAATGCCAGCTGGCATTTTACATGTTCTTCTAGAAAATACAGCTTTGGTGATTATACAGTGGCATGTGTCAGCTGTTTCAGAAGGGCTGAATGTCAGCAGGGGTGACTCAAGGAGCAGTTTGTCCTTTATAGTCTGTCAAATGCAGCTCCCTGTCCAAAGAGAATCTGTAAATAAGAAAGGAGGATGGAACCATGCCAGGAGGCAGACAATTGCGCTGACAATGCACTTGATTTATGCCAATTTAAAAGAGCAATGTTTGGACTCCAAGACAAAATTATGTACTATTATGACAAATATTTTTATTGCAAAACAGCGTTGTCTTCATCATTTTCATACTAGTTCTTCAATTTTTGCTTTTTTTTTCCCACAGAAGGCTATAATTTGCTACTGCTGTCATCCTGATGAAATTCAGCCCTGCTGTATTCAGTGGGTGTTTGCTGGCCTCTTTGAACACTAGCTTTAGCACAGATGTTTGCTGGAACTGTTGGCTTGAATCTAGTTTTGTTGACTTATTGTAATTACATGGGCAATTCTCACTGGATGCAAGATATTTTCTTGAAGTACGATAAGACTTTTCTCCCACTCTCTAACTCTCTCACTCTTGTGAGAACATTCCTACAGTCTGAAAAGAGGTGATCAGTTTTTAAGAAAGGGAATTATCACTTCTCTTTCCCTACAAGGAGAGAAGATGTTGGTTTTATGGTTAAAAATGCCCTGAACCCAAAGCAAGCTGCCTCCATCAGTATACCCCTAGTCAAGATGTATTCATACCTTTGGCCCTGGTTCAGCAGAGGACTGAAGCGAGTTATCTGTGCAAAGAAACTCAATATCTTCTCTGAGCTTCTCTTCAGTATAGCCTAATGTTTACTCTTCACACAGCTGAATGAGAGCAGGCTTTTCCAAACACATAACCTTGCCTGTGGTGCTGCATATTCCTGAAAAGTCTGACCATTATGCAAAGGCTTTGAGGAAAGAGGAATGTAGATACCATGTTATCCATTGGATTCATGCATGAAATAACAGAGAGTTTGCAGTGAGGGTTGACTGGAGATTTTTTTTTTCCTAACTTTGTAAGATATCTCTTGGGTCATCTCTGAAGTTTATGGATTCTGTTATAATTATTCTCAGGCCTAGCCTAATGAATTATCCAAATCCTCTGAATGTGCTTGCTCTGCTGCTTATTATACACTTCATTCCCATTTATTATCTTCTGCAGTCAAAACCTAGCTTTCAAATCCCTCTTCCAAACCACTCCTAAGAATAAGTACATCATCTTTGTAGCAAAACAAGCAAATGTCAGAATTAATGATCAATATAATTCACAATATGCTGTACTGCATTCCTCTGTTTGTTAACTTTTGGACTTATACATTTAGCAGTGGTTTGTTTTTCTTAGCCTGAAGAACCTGAAGCTAACAGACAGTGAGACAATGTCACACCTCCTTGGGAACAGGCTGAGTTCAAAGCCTGCCTCTGCATGAGATTTTGTCATGGTTTTGTCCAGCCAGCAATGAAGCACCACAACAGTCTCTTGCTCGCTGTCTCCCATCAACCCCCACCTTCTTTAGGACAGCAGAGGCCCCAGAAAAACGGGAGGTTAAAAAAGATAACCAAGCTTGTTGTGGATTGAGATGAGGGCAGAGAGGGCTCGTTACCAGTTAGCCAGACTGTTTTGCAGGAACATTCTCAGGGTGAGGCTTAAGGCCAGTCAGGTAACACGCCTCAGGAAAGAAATAGAGGAACCTCAGGTATTTCTTGACATGGACATACTTCCAGTACAGATGTGTGCTGACTCAGCCATCTACCTATATCTGCTCTTGCAACACCCAGACAAGGATGGAAGACACAACATCCAAGAATGTTTACTGAATAGCCCCTGAGTTTCAACAACAATAAGAACAAAAACCTGAATTTAGATTGCTTCTACCAAGGCATTACGAAGGTATGAAGCTGGATCTTAAGAGTACACTGAGCTTGAAACTTCTCCAGTAACCAGTCTCTCCATATCTGTTGAGCAGAATCAATCAATTTGGAGAGTCTGTGACATAAACTTTGCCATCAAATAACCTCTAGCTGCCTGTCTATCAAAGCCACAGCCAGATAAGACACACAAAATACTACATGTGACAATAAAAAGCTCTCTGTTCCTCATTAAATGCCATTCTCCTGCCACTTTAAATACAATTCCAGTTTGCTTCTTGCTTCAAGGTCTATCTTTCTATTTTAGAGATGTTACACAAAAAAATTTGCTGAGTGAATTGCCAATTAAGACTAAGAGAAGGGAAAAACAATCCTAGTGCCATTTCACAACCTTCACTCTGGTAAAATGCAGTTGTCACTTTTAGTCACTGCCTTTCCTATAACTCTGTTAAATATGAATGCTAAGGTAGGTACAGTCTGCCTGATTTGTGTCTGAAGTATAAGGTACTGCAGGAAGGAGACCTCAGAAAATGGTAGAAAATGAGCTACAAATGGAGGTCACAGAAAAATTCACAAGAAAAACATTTGTAGGCATCCTCTAGAATAAAACAGAATTATCTTCTCTTCTTCATCCTTTCATTTCAAGTTAGTTCTGCTTTGCACTAGGGAAGTGGGAGTTGGAACCAGCTGACCTACAAGAAGTCCTTTCCAAACAAATTATTCTACAATTTTGTGATTTGTAGCTTTGCTATTAACTTTCTTAAATTAATACATTCTGAGTGAGTGAACACAGCCACCCAATTATTTCACCAACTCAGACTGTAGCTGCATAATACTATACTTTGTCAAACATAACAATATACAAGTACAGTTGGTGAAAGTTATTCCGTGTTCCTGCTCACACTATATGTGATATAGCAGATAACATCACATGAAACCTGTAATGAGATTTGTCTCCATTATTCTTCAGAGTAGTCATCAGATTTGTTGAGCCTTTTCTTTCCTGGTATATCTTTTTGTTACTGTAATATCTTACAATTTTATATCATTATTTTGTTTTGTGAATGTTTCATCAAAGAACCTCTCTTTGTGTTCTTCTTTTCTCTATATAAAATGCCTGATTGATAGTTATCTATTTGTGCCCATTTTGTTCCTTACTCCTCCTCTAAATCTTCTTTTTTCTGTACTGTATCCCAGTTGTTTGCAAGAAGCTGTGATCAAGTGAATAACAGATCTTAAACACAAAAGATTCTCTCTAACAAATTTAAGTCACTTGATAAGCCATTTTCCAAAACAAAAGGTGTTGCTAGGTGCCAAAATATCTCTGAGAAATAAGAGGAGTTTGATACCTGCCTTCTACTCCTGTTTCTAAATATCTCCCCTCAGAGGCTTGGGAGCATTGCAAGGTCAAGTCTGATTGCATGTGTAGAGTGTGCATAGGATCTATGTCATTCATGTTCATCACTTAAGTCCTAAGCATACAAATCCTCAACTAAAACTGGCAGGATTTTTGCTTCTAAAATACAAAGGGTACATACCTTTTTCTTTATGAGCATTGGCTCTGTCGTTTTCTAATGTAACTGTGTGTGAAATTTTGTCAGTCATTCTTTTTTATCTGAGGTGCTGGAAAAAAACCAACTTGATAATGAAAAAGTGATGACCAAACTCTCTGTGACCTGCATGTTCTTTATATTGGTGTTAAAGAGTGTTAGAAATGAACATCGAATCATTAGCTCCTCTTGAAAAATGTGCCCTTTTCACATTTGTAGTAAACCTAACAAAACACTAAAGCTTCCTCCACACTGAAGCCTCAAAGGACCTCTGTAATCCTGTTGTTTAATAACAGCATCGCTGTTGAAGTTCATTGCAGTCAGTGGGTGGGTAAGAGGTAATGACAGCATGAAAGAAAGGAGCAGAACAAACTAAAAAAAATAAAAGAAAAAATACAAGACAAAAACAAGGAAGGAAGCAATTCTTCTAAAACATCTATTACTGTTCTTTTTCCAGCAACCAAATGTGCCTTTTACAGGGCAGGACCAATTTCCTAGCTGGGAAGGCTGCGGTTTCACAAGGATAATATATGCTCAGGTCATAGCTATTGTGGCTGACATTCGATGTAAGAGGAAGTTGGAAAGCAAATGCCACAGATATGATGATCGCAGTCTTTCAGTTGCATCTGCACTTTAATTTCTCTAGCATTGCCACTTTTGCATTATACTGTGGTCCAGAACAACAGCATGGACAAAGGTGAATTAACTACACTTGGCTGTAATTGATCTGAAAGATTTGGCAGGATGAAAAAAGGCTGACAACCAAGGTGCCACCACTAAGCCATCTGATCCAAAACAATTATCCATTATCCAAACGATTAACTTCACTTTGTCCCCCAAATCATCACATGTAACAAAGCTTCCAGGTCCCCCAAAAGATCTGTTAATATCGTAAACATCGGTACACAGAGCCATCAGACTGACAGCAGTTTCCCAGTAGAAAAGGAAACCTAATGTATGTTGACATATGACGGGCACAAGAGCTGTGGTGCAGCTCTCCAAGGATCATGCGTGCCATTTTCTCCCTTTCAGAACTGTTGAAACAACAGACTATCCTTGCCCAAAATGGACAAGTTTAAGCCAAATGCTGTCAGATCCTCTTATTATTGATAATGTTTGACAGGGCTGAGCTTTACTTGATCTTTTTTTTTTACCTTTTTGTCCAAATGGAAATGGCTCTTTTTTTCTCCAGTTGTTTTTTCCACTCTACGTTGCATACAGTTGGTCTAAATGTGCAAGAGATACCAATCCCTGCACGAAATACCAACAACAGAGACATGTGTTTTTTTCTTTTTACTTAAGACAATCAGCAAACCCCAGAACAAAATAAAATTCAGAGTGAGCATCTTCAGATCAGGCATGAAATATTCATGCTAATGCAGCAAGCTGCTGCTGGGTTTTAGAGAGTTAGTCTATTTATTTAATTATTTACTTGTGTATTTGTTCTGATTTTTTTTTTTACTCCAGTTAATTAGGTCTACCAAAGACAAAAGCTAACTTGTTTACCTGTAGAAGCCTTATCCTCTATTCTACAAGCATTTTCAATATGTTCCTATTACTCTTTGTTAGAATTCAAGCCATTCTCCTGAGATGGTGAAACCAAGTTAGCCTGACAAGCAGTAAAATGTTTGCAGATGCCTAGCCACTCATGTTCTGGAATAGTTGTCACCAAGAGCAATTTTAGAGGCAAGTGGCTGTTTAAAAATATCCTTTTTATATATATTTTCAAATTATTTTTTTTATGAGGGATGAAATTATCACAGTTGGAAGCTATATTATACCTGAGCTACAGCTCAAGTCTGAAGTTGAGCTGAAGTGAAAAACTGAGTGGTAAAGTGTTATTAGATACTAGGATGACTTGGAAAAGACTTTACAAACTTCCTCATAGCAAATGCTATACTTCTTATAAGAACAGTTAGCTGATGTCTCTTTCCATTGCTATAAAAATACCAAAAGGAAAACTATCAGAGATAAATAACTGAAAATCATTTCTTTCCATTAAGCAAATTTGTATTTGCTGTTATTATTTACTGTCAAAACAAAGGAAGTACCAGGTGAAGAATTTGGAAACATTATTAATTTCTGTTGGTAGTCCTCTGCGTAGTCCTTGGACAACTTTGATTCGGCTTTTAAGGAAGTCAGTTGCCATTTCATGGGCTCCACCTAAGGCTCATATATATATATATATATATATAGATATAGATATATATATATATTTATATATATATATCTCCACCATCAAAGGAGCCTTTGAAGAATCTACCTGTTCAATTTTGCTTGCCAGGACCTCAACCTTTTGCATGATTTGGTAAAGCATTGGACATCTTGAATGCTGATTTTACTGTTCCTCCTTAAATTAGAGTGTATCTTCGACCACTAGTATGCCTCATCTATGTACATCACAAATGCTTTAGGACAGTGACTGTCATTCAGTGAATGATCAGAGTCTAAGGCAACAGATGGGTAAGGGAGTGGTGGGATCTTTCAACTAATAACACAAGGAAAGTACTAATTGTAGTAAAGCCATGAACACAGCTACAATTTCTGACAGCTACAGAAGAGAGACAAGATAGATAAGGATGAAGATCAGTCTTCTTTTAAGAGTGATTTCTAGCAGGACCAGAAAATTTCTTGGTAGGGCAACTGTTGGGTTAAGCTTGTTCAGGTTGCCTTTGTAATGGAGGAAAAGAAGAAGGAGAAATACATACCACAAATTATAACACATCAGTAATTAAAGAAATAAACCAAATAGAACAAAATTAAAACCAATCAGGAACAAGAAAATAAACTCTCAGGTTTCACACCATTACTTCTGGTACTCTCTAACTGTCACTGCATACACACACCAAGTGCTTCCAGACACACCAAATCCACAGCCAGGTATCTCAAGTCTGGTCATTCCTCTCTTACATGTCACCTTATACAAGCATTGGCATTTCCCTCTGTCTCAGCTGTTTAAACACAGAACAATAAGCATCACAGATCAATGATTGAAACTCCACCTTCCACAGTCCCACCTGGTGAAAAGCACACAAAAGCACATGATGGAGCTTTTTGCTTTCCTACCTAGAGGAATAGTCTGACCTGAGGAAGACAGTTGATACATCAAATTGTTTGGTTTAATGGTTGGTTTTATATCTTGTAATCAATGAGTGGAATCAAGAAACTACTTCAGACTGAAGACATTTTGTCTTACAACCTGTTTGCAGAGCTGATGACCAAGATGAGAGTAAATATCACCTGTGGAGGAGCTTATTTTGAAGGAAACACCCTGGAGATGTCTTTAATATGAATTTCTATTTTAAAAATATAGATTCTAGAAAGAAAGTGTGATCTCAACAAAGTTCTCCACAGTTTTACCTCCCTTGCAAAGATATAACAGGAAGGAGAAAGGAGTTCCAGGTACAGAAAACCTACCTGGAGCTGGTATAAGGACTTTGTAGGACTAGAGCCAAAATCTTTGAATATTAATCCCAGCTGATTTAGTGCTCAGTTAACTGGTCTAATAAGCAGTGACTTTCAAATGATTACTCAGTTTCTCTGCATAGGTGAAGTGCATAGTTCCCTGCCTCTCTTGCCACTCTGTGAGGTATTACTCTTGGAAAACTCATTAAATTGGAAAAAAATGTTTGGGATTGAGACTCTTAGATTTATTCTGACCTTTCATAACCCTGGTTCCTTCATAAACAGTTAAGTCCTTAAAGCTGCTTATGACTTGCAAGGTCACTCTTATTCAAAATCCATCTTTCTTCATTTATAGGAGAAAATGCTATTCTTGCAAATTCAATGAATGTCTGCACTTTTTCTGTATTCCTTGTTCATATAGTCAACCTAAGAACACAAACCTAGAAGGAAGTGATTTTTAAAAAGCCTCCTGGACAGGGAAAAGAGACATATCTTCTCTTTTGTCACATAACAGCTTACAATATTTCACAAAGGACTGAGCTCAGATCCTTAAAAGTGCAAAGTGCATCACTGTGCCATGTAGAAAGTGCCTGCATATTGTGGGGCATCTGGGTTTAGCCCTCAACAGTGTTCTTCACTTATAAAATGAGATAATGACATCTTCTCACTTCACTGGAGTGATGTGGGATAGTATCAACTCACCAGTAGCCAAAGTAGTACATTACCACCCTCAGGTGTGAAACCAGCTGCTGGCACAAAGCCACTGCCATAAAAGACTGTAGCTGGAGCAACGGGTACAGTGTTAAATAGAGAGACTGAAGGTGGGCAGTAGGAGAAGAGAGGAGGAACAGAAGTAGTTGGGGAAAGTTATGAAGGCTTCTTCACTTTCAGTACCAAACTTCTAGAACAAAACAATCAAAGAGTAGTAGAGTTTGGGGTAGAGAAGGCCTATTCTGAGCAAACAGTTTAGGGGTTTAGATTAAAAGCTAACTGATTTTGCTGTTTCTATGCTGATTGGGGTTTTTTTGTCTCGGCAGAAAATGCCAGTCTGTATCGTGCCTTAGCCACAAAGAAGAGTCCCAGGTGCAGGTGGAGCTCTCTAACAGCTACTTGGCTTTCAAAACTATTTTCCTCTTAGTTTATAAACAAATTATTTCAGGATCCTTCACAGAATTAACTTTGTCTGTCTTGATTATTTTGTATGGTTACCTGAAATAATTTTTTTCTTGTTTCATTTTAAAAATAAGAAGAATGGTAAAGAGTTTTTTTAAAGAGCCTCTGTGGGAATTTCAAGTCCTCACAGTCAGAGCGGAACATCTCTCACCTTAAAAGTAACTTTCCATTCACCCCTTTATGTTCCTCAACTGAGTTAATGGTCACTGCATAGCTTGGAGCTGATGAAAAACAAAGGAATATCATTAAATTAGTGAGCATCAAACTGGTTTGCAATAAGAGGAATTCTTCCTACTCCTGTGAAAAATAAGGCACTTGGATATCCTGGCTACCAGCAATCCCTGAAGCAAATTATTTCCTTCCTTTGCCAGTCATTGCCACAGCTCCCTTGTCTCACTTACAGCTAATTGAAATGTTATCTGAAAGCCTCAGCTTTACTCTCATCCCTCAGAAAGAAGTGATATGATAGCAACCAGAATGCTGTCATTTGAGTATCCAGTTTACAACTTTAACGTGATAGCAACTGAAATTCAGCATGCAACTCTTTTGGATCAAAAAAAAAAGGTTTTTTAAGAGTAAAATTACATGTTAATCAGTACATTCCTCTTATAAAGCAAGCTTGGTATTTTGCCAGCTTATCAGTGCTGTTCACTGGAAACATTCTAGCAAATGCTTTTGTTGCAGGACAGTACCTGTTCAAAAGCACCATTTTCTTGGAAATCTACCAATCTAAAAAGCATTTCCATGTTGAGAATGTTTCTTTGGTTCGGTAGGAGAACTGAGAAGGAAAAATTGGTGACTGATCCCAGAATAAGTAGGAGGCTGTTTTCTTTTCCCTTCTTACTCCCAAATTGAATATGATAAAAGTTCCCACCGATCAAGCTCAGGAACTCAAAATTGAGGCTCCCATGTCTAACAGGAGAGGTTTTTTATTCACGGAGTTTCTAGTTTTTATTCAAATACTCTCTTCCCTTCCTCTCCAGTCCAAACAGCTGTGAATCACTTCCTTAACAAGATTTTTAAAAGTTTAAAAAGTTAAAAGCACTCTAGTGTGCAACAAGATAAACACAAATGGGTATGCTTTCATGTGGTGTTCTTCCCCAGCAAATCCTTAAAAAAGCAATGTCTACAACTGTGCCATTTCCTATGGCAATCTGGTCTGAAGGTGAATGAGCACTTTTTCTGTGTGCTAGCTTCAGTTTCAACAATCATGGAGCTGCTGCAGATATATAAAGGTTTTCCACTTTTGTTAGTCTCTGAATGAGGATCCAGTACCTTTTTAAGGCAGATTCTATTAAATCAAATCAAATGAATTGCAGACATTGAAGCTCATTGGGCACTACTGTGCATCTAGGAGAGAAAAAAAAACCCCACAATTATGAAACTTCCAATCTTAATGTCTATCTGCTTAGAGCTCTTTAAGGGGCAGGAGGGATCTTGGTAATTTGAAAGCCCAAAAGTGTAATAAGTACTTTGCCTGTGAACTTGAGAAGCGTCCTTCTTTTTTCTAATTCTAAATTGTAGGTGCAGTTCTAGAGAGAGTTATCAATATATAGCTCTTGTTTTGATACATAGCCAAAGTAACAAACTGCTACTTAATTTTACTGCGCTCTGATAAATTTTAGCAGTGGCGAATCATTTGTAAAGGAAGAATACAATTAATATTTGATTTAGGTTGGGTGTATCAACACCCAGAAGCACGTACCAAAAATAAGGATGTGAATTTAGAGATATCAAATATTTTGCATGGAAAATGTGCCAGTTACTTTGCAATTTGCTTTGTCAAGTATAATCTGAGTTATTTTGCTATTAATCCTTCCCCTTATTTTTGGCCTTGAGACTGTGATGTATCAACCACTAGCAAATCTCCATTCTTCATAGAATCATAGATACATTTATCATAGAATCATAGAATGCTAGGGGTTGGAAGAGACCTTTAAAGATCACCTAGTCCAATCTCCCTGCAGAAGTAGATTCACCTAGATCAGGTCGCAGTTTAGATTGGAAAAGACCTTTAAATCAAGTCCAACAGTTAATTCAGCATTGGCAAGACCACCACCAAACCATATCCTAAGAAACTTTTCCTTTCGCCAGATAACATTAGCAAAACTTCCATATTTTAATATTTATGAGATTTACCTCATGAAAAATTTTGGAAGGTATCTCTTAACTGCTGTAACATGATTTTTAGAAATGCCACTCGTGTATGCACAGCTGACATTTGCAGTCTGTTACTGAGATCACTTTTCTTCAAAACTTACCTAACCCATAAAGTACCTAAAGTACCTCCATGCTTCAGAGAAGTGTATTTTTGTGGTCTTCAACCATACTAAACCATAGGACTTCTCCTTCTGGGGTAAAGGAAGTCTAAAGAAGACTAAAGTCTGCTTTTAGTGCACCACAAAGGCACCCTGCAGGTGCAGCTCCTATATATATCACTGTTAACTGTTCCAAGTACCCACTAAGAATATGATTGTGGGCTTGAACAGAAAGACACCTTCCCAGTGACATGTACTGAAAAAAACACAATCTTTTCTCTTTTTGCTTTTTTCCCTTTTTTTGTCTTGTTTGTTTGTTTGTTTTCACCTTCAGCCATGCATTCAGTCTTTGATTTTCTGGGACATATATTGATGTCAATTTATTCACTTCCACAAAATTGTGGTTATCCAGTGAGCTGAGATGGGCCCTTTAATTCATTAGATTAGGTAATCAACACATAAGCAGGGGATTTGTGTTGCAGTTACTTTCTGGTAACAGGAAGGCAGTTGCTGTGTACGTGCATGAGCACTTCATTGAAAGGAAAGTTCTGTTTGGGGAAGAAAAAGGTTTTGAATGGACAACGTTTTCCTTGATGGCATTGCAGAGCCTGTGTGTGTTTGAAAGGTGAAATAAAACCTGAGCCCCAGGCTGAGAATCTGCTCAGCTCTGATAATGTGGCTGCTGACCTTTAGTGCAACAGGAAGTTAAGATACTCAGACTACAGCAGCAGCAAAAGATGATCCCCTGGCTGTTCTCCAGTCCAGGGTGCACATGGAGCTATGGACAGCAGCCTGTGTCTTTCAGTTGAGCAAGATGAAAATCTCAGGATGGAAGACAGTAAGCAAATCCCTATTACAAACCTATTCTGCAGCAGCACTTCAAGATGTCTCTACAGTCCAGCCGCAGATGTCTGTTGTGGATAAGAGGGAACAAATGGTTTCTCATAGGAAATAAAGATTGGTTTTATTGAAGTGTTCTAGCAGTTGCGCTGTGGGTAATTAAACCCTAAGAAGTCTCACAGAAACAGAAGAAAAAAAATCACATTGTTTATATAGTTCATGGACTTGCATTACATAATGAAGAGAAATATTAAGTCAGATACTGGATGCAAGAGTCTTCTGCTAGGCCCTATAGCAGGAAAAAATGAACAATTTCTCATGAACATAAGATGTATATGAAAAGGAAGGTGAATCAGTGAAAAATGTTAGGGAGGATCAGTTACTATTAATTCATTCAGGGGATAAAATCAAAATAATGGCTAATTTATTCTATCCATAGATAAAATCTGAGCCCCACTGATAGTATATAGAATTTTGTCTTTGACTTGAAAAAGGTGTGTAATGCCAAGGGTTTTAAATATACATTCAAGCTAGTTTAAGCAAATAAAGCAATTATTTATCATTCATATTCACAGAATAAACTTGCCAGTTAGCTCCCTGAAATATTTGTTGCCATTACACTTATGCATAATTTATTGCTAAATTTGTTTACACGTGCTGTGTTTGAAAATGAAGCAGCATGAGAGCAAAGAACATTACAGTTTGCCAGTTTTAGAAAAGAACAGAGTGTGAGGAGGCTTTTTCATTCCTGATGTATTATAAACGATAAGTTAAACACAGAGACTGGAGTGCCTTTACAGATTAACATAATAAATATAATGTTCATCAATTCTGCTAGCTAAATATTGATCATTGTCTCACACATTAAGGACCAGTCTGTGCTCATTTACTCCATGTGAAGCAGTCTGTGGGTGGAAGGAGAAAGTTTGTGCCCTTTCTCTTCCACAACTGCTTTCTTGTGCTTACAGACTGAAATACCAGATATTCCCCTCAAATGCTTTCTTCTTAAGGATTGCTGGGTTACAAGCTGTTCACAAGGAAGAGGAGTAATAAGTAGATATGTCCATGCTGTGAAGGCTTCAGGTGTCCTTGGGGCCAGCAGAGAAGACAGTTGGTTGAACAGAACACAGGAGGAGCCCAAGGCAGTCATGGGACTCCCTGCACTCTCCATCCCAGTCTAGCTCCATGTAGCTTCATCCTAGCACACACCAGGTCCTCAACTGCAGTGCCATCAACACAGCTTTAGCAGCACCAGTAGGCAAACATCTTAGTGGCAGCAGATACTCTCCACATAATGCTGCAGCTCCTGGTTTTGCAGCATGATGTGGCTCTATCAGCTCAGACAGCTGTTCAATGAAAGAGGGCCCAAATGAGAAACTGCACTTTTGGCTCCAAAATTCTGCCCCTCAAAAAGGAAATGTTTTCATTAAAAAATTGCCTTCAAGACTATCTGTAAATACTGTAACCAAATAATATAAGACTCTTCTAAGTTGTTCAGGTTTGGAGGGGCAAAGAGAGAGAAAAGCTTAGAGAAGCACCTTATTTTTTTCTGTAAACTGAGAATGGATGAAAGCCAGTGTTATGTGGTGATCACACACAAACCTGTGCACCACAGAAGGCACGAATCAGGCCACGGTCAGATAATTCAGGAAAGATTTTGTCCTTCTCTGAGGTCAATAAATGTTTCTTACAGGCAATGAAAATCAACTTGCAAAGAAACAGGTCCCTAGAAACAAAACTTCCCCTTTGGCAACTATAGACTAGCACATGCTGCCTTTTGCATAGATGAGCTTAAAGAAATAAGCACCGGGCGGGGAGCTGGGAGATCCTGGCAGAATCCTGATTCTGCTGCTGATGGCCAAAACACACTATTTTTCCCATCTGTTTTCCCATCAGTGAAGTGAAGGCCGTACCTCTCTCTGAATGGTTCTGTACTGTTTAATTAGGTAATGTCAGGGTACTGCATTGACCATATAAACACCCAATAAATGCTAAGTGCCTAATTCATCATACCCCATGCTGCAGCGGTGAGGCAAAAGGGTATCCCTTTGATCTCATGAACTGCTGTACTGACATCCCTGCATGAGGATTCAGGCCCAGTTACTCAGTCCCTGAAAAACATCTCATTTCTCTGTAGTGTTGATCCTCCTGCCCATCTGTCTGCATGGCCTCATGCCCTCTTCAAGTGTCCTGTGTCCATGTTACAAGCTTACAAGGGCCAACAGAAGGGAGAGGTGTGTGTCCTTCGAGGATATCACAGTGTAAGGTGACATAGATGTGTTGGCTGTGGTGGGCAGTCTTTCTGTAACATGAGTCGCAGCTTCCAGCAGAAATACATTCACCTGATCATGTCTTGTCTGTGGATTAGAAGCAGAAATAATTTGTACCGAAGACTCTTTTTTTTTTATTAGGCACTAAATCTGCACCATTAGGGCCCACTTTACAATTTAGCTGCTCTCATTTCTATTTTAGCACAGAGCCAGAGCAGCCTTTTCGATTGTGTTGTTGCAATACTGCTGCCTAAGAAGGAGAGATTAGGATATCAACTGTACTGCCTCAGAGCTCTTTTCACTGGATAGACTTCAAGAATTGTCACAAAATCAAATGCAACAAGCTTTGGATTTATTGTGCAATGTTGTTTTTAGGACAAGAAAATAATCCACACCAGCACAGCTTGGCTTTCTACCTTTGTCCATTGGTTGGACAACATTTTGGTCTTGAGGTTGCTGCTGCCCTTGAGCTCTACAGGCAATCTGTGCCTCAGACAACAAGCAGGGACCCTGGTTCAGTGCCCAGAGATAATGCAGCCAGGGACCATTGTCATGGTAATGGTAGGTGAAGTAAAAGTGTAAATGGAATAAACCCAGACATGGGGCCATAGTTGCTTTCTCTACAGACCTTAATTCAGAGCTGAGTCCAGAAAGTAGAGGTGCTAGCATGCACCAGTTGGGTGTTTCTGGCCTGGCTGTTGTTTGTTTTCATGTTCCTCCTTTCCCTGGCCTCACACAAAGCCAAACAAAGGATGCTCAGAAGCTGGGAAGTGAGATGGCCAATAACTTTGTGCAGGCTGGGTTAAGGGCGTGCTGGGGATCAGCAGAAATCAATGCAGATGCTTTGTGGAATTTGTTTCCCTGATCAAAATACTGGCATGCTCAAATTGGGAAAAAGTTCATGGTGAATTTACTGCTAACAAAAATAACTAGCACCAAGAAAATGTGGCCATCAGCATGAGCTGGCCCTGCCATCTTACATAAAACCGTTATGTCCCCCACTCCCACATATTTAGCAGCTGGTGTATGATTTTGGAGAACCCAGAATGGTGGGACTCATGCCACCCTTTTCTTTTCTTTTCTTTTCTTTTCTTTTCTTTTCTTTTCTTTTCTTTTCTTTTCTTTTCTTTTCTTTTCTTTTCTTTCCTTTCCTTTCCTTTCCTTGAGTAATTCTGTATCTACTACTTTTCCAAGAAAAACTGGGAAATCTTGTAGTAGGAAACAGACAAGATGACTCTGATTTGAAGAACAACTTCCAGCCATTTGAGAGATTTGTACAGGTCCTGCAGACAGAGTACTGTGCACCACCAGCCTCAGTGCACAAAGGAAACACCAAGAAGATCCTGAGCACTGTTGAGTCCTCATGAACTTGCTCCATTTTCCTGTGTCTAGGCCTAAACAAGTACAAAATGAGGCCTAATAATCTTTCTGAATCCTAAAACTGTTTTATTCTAATTCTCTATTGAGAAAAGCAGTAAAATGTAGCCTAGTGTTTTAAAATATATAATCCTGCATTTCACAGGTCAAAATCATGATAGTGTCTGCCTATAAATTCTTGCTCAGTCTAAGCTGCTTAATTGGCAAAATACATACTTTATAACATGAACTTGGGCACTTAAATTTAATATCAGCTCAGCTTAATCTCAGGTGATATTAATCACTAATTAATGCTTTTGGGGTTTTTTGTTCATGCAGAAAGAATCACTAGTCTAATTACCACTTGTTTGATAATGTGCCTTTATCTTTATTTTAATGGGACTGACAGTTTATTTAGATGCAAACATCTAAGGATTTTTACATCCCCAAGAGCAATTGCTCTCTTAAATACTTTCAGAGATACAGTTACTTTAAAGCAATAAGCAGTGCAAGAAGAGCTAGCATGAAATTGCATTTATCTCCAGAGCTTTGTAGTTATATAAGAACTCTTGGCATATTCTGTTAATTAATGGAATATGTTTAGTGTGGGTTTTTGAAGTTATTAATTATTTTTATTAGTTTAAAATTCCTTAACTGTCACATATGTGTACTATTTCTATTACTAATTCAGTCCAGAGTTGTATGGTATTTAGGCATTCCTGACTTAACCAAGGGATGAGCAAAATATAAGAGCAAGGAAATTAATTCAGTCAGATGTCATCCCACGTTCCAACACTGCAAGTATGTATATATTTTATATATAGATATATGTATGTATGTTTATGTATATATTAGTAGTACCCAAAAAGCATAAGAACAAATTAACATTTTATGCCACAGATTTGCCACACTAAATCTAGCAATTTTCCAAGGTAAGCTTATTTTTTAAAATACTAGTACTTCTAACACACATTAATTAATGTGTCTCTACAACATAGAACACAGTACTAATTAGAAATTTTCAAATAGATCAGAAAAACACTCTCTACTTTTACTTTCTGAAACTGGACTGAGGAAAGTATAATGCAGACTTAGATTAGGTTTCTTCTTGTGTTTAAAGGACTGGGAGACAGCAGTCTCTTTTACTTTCCATGATTTCGATTTTCATGATTTCTGACAAAGACTTAATTGCCAAATCTTTTTAGCTGCCTATGAAATTAATAATAGATATATAAAAATGATTAATGTTGAAGACCTACAGTGTTTGGTCATTTTACCCCTCCCTTTCACAGTGTGGGCAAGTCAGGTACAAAAATACTTTGCTTCAGAAAGGTGTCTGAAAATTAGTTCATTAACAATCATTAGGCACTCATAATAAAAAGTGAGAATGCAGTACGAGAATTGCTATTTTATTTCTTAGCATTCCTTGGACTAAATTGAAATAATCAGGTTGGAAAGGGTAATAAAATATCAGAACTTACTCTTACCTCTTTGCTTCCCCCATCGGTTATAAATGGAATGCTACCTGCTGTTGCAAGGCAGTGACAATATTTGAGACACTCTGACCAACCTTCACATTTTAAAGCAGTAAATGGTTACAGAAAGATTTTATTTTCTCACTGAGCATCATTGCTGGGCAGCAAAAGATAGGGAGCAACTGTGAATCAGAGGCATAATCACCAAACTTTGTTCTTCACCCACACACCTGGAAAGTATAACCTGCATCCCAGCTTGGCCTTCCTGTAGCTGCATGGAAGAGTAGGCAGCATCATTTGCCCTGCTTTGGTGTGATTGCTGGTCAGGGCTGCTCTGGCACTGCCTGTGACCTATCAACTTTCATCTCTCATCTTGAGTGGTGGCATCACCTTGTCTAATGTTCTGTGAAACTGTGGTGCAAGCCTGCTTCTCAGCTCTGCCTTCAAGTGCAGAAAAGAGTGATACTGCAGACAGAAATGAGTTTGATCTTTAAGGATACCTGAGAAGGGCTGGGTCTCATATGAGATCTGAAACTAATCTTTCATATTTGAATCATCTCTGTTCAAAAGAGCTCCATCACAGGAGTAAGAGCTTTCTCTCCACCTTAACATTTGACCCTGTGTGGTTGTCTTTTCACAAACTGTTTTCATCAACTGTCTAAAGAAATTTCCATCCAGCTTTTCAGTTTTTTGAAAAAGCTTCTTTATAGATTTCTTTTCATTAAAATGTGGCGAAACAGGTGAAACACTTTAGATGGACTTTAATCATAGTTTTCTTCATTTCTGTCAAAAGTGAGCACATAAGAGTAGCATTCCTTGCCTGACAGTTGTTTTCAGCAAACTCTTTGTCTGACAAGAGGACAAAGGCATGTGAAGGCGCACAAAGGACACTTGAAGAGCTAAATGCACCTCCAGGATTTCAGAAGCTCAACGGAGACAGACAAGTGTGATACACATGGTGTGATACACAGAGGCAACAAACAGCCTGCATTATTCCAGAGAACAAAATAAGAGTTGCATAACCAAGTATATCTTAGATCACAGTATATTTAGAGTAGGATATTTTTCTTCCAGTATCATTTCAAAAATGGTTAGTCTTTCCCCGGGGCCTACAGCTTTGTCCACACTTCCCTAACAGCTTTCTCTATCCATTTTTCATACATAGGTAGGAAAAATAGCTAAAATCTTGATTTGTGCATTCTGCCTCCATGAATATTTCTTCAACTTTTCCTAATGTTGGTGTTCTTGTCTCCAGTCAGGTATCTCAGGAGAGAGCTGCCACGCTGACTTGCTCTACCTTCAGGGCTCTTCACATCTGTGTTACTGCCTCCATTTCTCTGTCTCATACTCTCTCTTGGTCTTTCCATCACGTCCTGCTCATGAAAGAGAAACTGTCAATCACAAGCCTTCACAGAGAGCTGACTGGCACCTTCCTGAGCACTGTTGACTTTTGCTAAGCACATGGCTTTTGCACTTGGAACTGCAAACCAGCTCCCACAGCAGTGCATAACTTCTGTATTTTTAAAATTCATTTCCCTTTTCCCTCTTCTTTTAACACCTCACAGCAGTCACGAAGTTCTGTAAGATGGTCAGCAGGAGGACTGAGTTCATGTAAGTAAAAAGAAAAGAGTAATAACTCAAGTCATCCTCTATCTGGGAACACATCACTTTGAAGATGCACAAAAGCAGTACTCACTTTTACTGTGTTTTGGATTTTTCATCTTCTTGTACCCTTCATGCTTCCCAGGGACCAGGTTTGTTGTAAGAATCATTGAAGTTAGGTTTGTTCTTTGCTCTGTGCCTAAACCGAGATCCAGAAGTCTTGAAGTAAGCGTTATGAGTAAGCTGTAACTTCAGTCAGACAGGTTGAAGTGAGGTGAAGTGAGCAGATATTGTTCTTGGAAAAAATAAATACATTTTTTACCCATAAAAAGCCATGAATTTTGTTCATTTCCACAATACCTTCCAAATACATTTGAGAAGTCAGAAGACATGAAATCTATTCCCTCTACCCACCCTCAAAACAAAACAAAAAAATCCCCAACAAAACAAAACTATAAAATAGGTTAAAACCTAGTTTGTATTAATCTTTTGGGAATGAGCATTTAATCTCTTCAGAAATGTTTTTCAAACAAATTTGATATATAGAATCCTCAAAACTGTTAGAAAAATATTTTATTTCAAAGATATTCTTGTTTGAATCTTTGAAATCCCGGCAATAATGAATCTTGCTGATAAACCATCTCACTCATCTGGAAAAAAGCAGATCACCCATAGAAGACATCAGATTTAATACTTTGACCAATACATTCCTAAGGCCAAAAGACTGTAACTTACAGTCATTAAAATTCACAGTCACAGTGAAAGTGAGAGAAATTCACACTATGATTATTTATTATTGTGTCAGCCTATATATTCTGGCTGACACAGGACCGTGTTTTAGCACTAAAATTCCCAACTAGATTTGAAATTCTACCAAAGAATACAAGTCTTTAAATCTAAGTAATTCCAGTAATAAAGAATTCAAAGGGTAAACTGTACTGTTTCACTTCTGGTTCAAGAAACTCACAAGTTTCTTTCATCAAGCCTGAGTTTTTAGTTGCTACCCCTTGGTTCTAAATTATAGCCAGCTGCTCTCAAAACTTCCTTCTTCCCTCAGAGATGAGAGGTTGTGGTCCAACAGGATCTTTTCCCTGTACAACCCACATTCCCTCTGTAACACAATTTCTTGGAGTGATTCTTACATTGCGGGAGAGCAGAAACTCAAGAAGTTGTTGATGCCATACATAGTAGCAATGCAGCTTCCCTATTCTGAGCCTCATCCCAGTTCCTGCTAGACTGAGGTCTTGAGCTCCCTGGGGACTGTTGCACCAAGAGTTTAAACGTTCATCTACTTTTCTTCTTGAGCAAATAATCATAATGTGACCATCTCACACATTTCAAAAACCATCTATTCCTCTTCCTGATGTAGAA
The DNA here is from genome assembly GCF_028858725.1 of Colius striatus. NCBI lineage: Eukaryota > Metazoa > Chordata > Aves > Coliiformes > Coliidae > Colius > Colius striatus. Next base: position 14,569,168 of record NC_084769.1, on the reverse strand, counting down.
AACATCTGTTGCTGAGTTTAAGCCAGCCTTCCTTCAGGGAATGTAGTTTTCAGGGAAAAAATGTCAGAACAAATCTAAAGCTTGAACCAAATTAATCCTTCCCAATCTCCTGTTTTCATGTATCTCCTCATTTTTGTGTGGGAGTTCTTTGGTTTTTGAAACAATGTTTTATAGTTCTAAAGAAAACAGACTTGGGGCTAAGTGTTGGATCATTTTTTCCCATGAACTTTTCATTTGTACCTTGTGCCCTCTAGAAACTGAGCCTTGGAAGTCTCAGACATGGATTTTTTTGTAATGTGTGTTGCATCCTGTTACAGAAACAAAGGACACACATTTGCTTTTATCTGCACTATAGAGTCAAAACACCACTGTTCATTGTGATGAGTGTCGTCAGCAGTGGTCTCCTGCCAATTCTCCTCCTCTAGATTCATATTCATATGTTAGGTCTAATTAAATATCTACAGTACAAAGAAGCTTAGGGCTGCTTTACATTCAAGCTCCTCTGCTTTTGACTGATAGTACACCTTTTGTGTGCAACATTTTAGGATTGCGTAGAAATGACTTACAGTGACAGATTGCTTTTGTACTTGCTGGCTACTGTCCATTTCATTTTCACTATACATTTCATTGTATGCTTTAGAGAGCATTTGCTAAAGGTTTGCAACGTGTCAAATTTATAGTGGGATTTGAGTGCTCTGTAGATGAATAGGAAAAGTTTGGTATGCTCCATCAGATGATCCTACAGCAGCTTTAAGGGAGCTGCAGAGCCTGCAGCAGATGAGAATACTGTAAAAGATAATACAACCCTCTACTTCTTTGCAGCTCTCTCCTTCTCCTTTTTAATATTCCACAAGAGTATTCCTAAGAGGATTATGTCTTGTACAGGAACTTGGAAATTGAGCTTGACAATCTCACCTGAAAATCAACGTGGTTCTTCCCAGGTCAGTAATATTCTGCAGATTGTTAACAGCCTTATTGGGATGCTTCTGTCTTGATTACCGTGAAAACCTGATCATGATCAAGAGAGCCTAGAAATTTACTGTAGTCTTTCAGGTCTGCATTGCCAACAGGTGTCATAAGTACTGTTGAGCAAGGTTCTGATGTTTTACAAATTCTACCTTTGTTCTGCAAAGAGGTTTGGGTCTCTTGGAACTAAATCTAAAAAAAATCAGGGCAATGGAGAAGGGAATTCAAACATTGGTCAAGAAAATTTTGTTTTATTTAATGACTTCCTAGGTGAGCCTCAACTTGAGTAGATCGAATCTAACTCTGAGATATCCAGGAGAGAGGAAATTTTTCAAGTCTTTGAAAGAAAAATAATGTCTCTGTAAATTTAGGATGCAGTTATCAAACACTGCATTCAGCTCCACTTCCATAATACCAGGAAGCCAGTAAGAAATTCTGCAATTCAGGAAGGACTGATGAAATGTTTTGGCAAGGCTGAGAGTAGGAAGAAAGCAGATTTTCAAGAAGAGAGCGTGTGTTTGCATTTCAGCTGCTCCAGTTTTCAACCTGGCATCTCAGCTTAACCTGCTGATGAATGTGTGAGTTTGTGCTAAGATACCAGGCTGCAAACTGAACATCTGTGTAAAATCCCTTCTGCTCATTCTGTTGTAATCGTAGTAACTTCCAACTAGTGATAGGGCAATAAATTCCTACACCCTGATTTTCAAGATTTACAAGAGTGTTTTCTTCCATGATAAACTCCTTGCAGAATATTCACATTATCCACTCAGCCACAAGCCAAAGACAAAGAATAGGTCCATAACTCTTCTCCTCAAATGCATGTGGAGTCTTGGAGAAAATGAGGAAAACAAAATCCCCTTTTCTTTTTCTTCCTTAAAAGTAAAATATCTTGCATTATTGTAGTCATCATATTGAAAAGAATAGACCAACCTTTGCCTACAAGGCAAATCAGAGCTGAGACCTGATTATGAAACGACAAACATTACACCCTTTTCTAGCGATAGCCATCTACTACAGCTATATGCCAACAGTGTCCCATCTTCATATTGAAAAGAATAGACCAACCTTTGCCTACAAGGCAAATCAGAGCTGAGACCTGATTATGAAACGACAAACATTACACCCTTTTCTAGGGATAGCCATCTACTACAGCTATATGCCAACAGTGTCCCATCTTCATAGTAAAACATTAATACAGTGATGGGAATAATAATAGTCCAAGTGTTGTGCTGAAATATTGTCTGAGACAAAGAATACGTAACACCACATCTACGTCCAAAACTTTGCATTGGGTAATTCAATAAAAAGCATTGTCTTGGCAGTGGAAAGCAGAGCAGACACGTGCACTGCCAGTCATCCTATGTTGCCTCTGCTTATTAAACAGTGTAAGTGCAGTTCATACTGTACCTGAGGAACACATACTTCATCTCTTTTTTTCCCCCAGTTTATGAATGAGTTGAAAGGAAATATGTCTGCTCATGAAAAGATGGAGTTATTCCCCCAGCTGGCTTTGCACAGGGCTAAGCCAAGTTTGTATTCTTCACTTTGCATCAGACCTGAAATTTCTCATTCAGAGAAGAACATTTCATCCAGTCTTGCGTGTATGGCCCCAGACATCAATAAGAAGGATTTTAGGGTTTAAAATCTTAAAGCGGAAACTATTTCAGTTTTTGAGGTTTTGCATCCTACTCTTATTTCAGTTAGGAAGGAATTAGGTATTGTTTTATGGGGATTCTTCTCTGAAAGAACTGCCACCAGTGCTACCTGGTCCCTCAGAGGCCACCAGTGTCTGCTCGTTAATTTTGTTGATAAGTGTTAAATGCATGGTTGACTTTGAAGCAAGAATCTAAACTAACCAAGACAATCAGTTCTTGCTCATGATAATGTCAACTTGACTATAAAAACACTTGATTTATAAAGATCTCTGCTGTGCAGCTAAATTAAATAAATAGTGCACTCAGTGCCTGCTGTCCATACTGTAAATAAAGCAGAGTGTAATAGTTATGATAAGAAAACATTTTTCCTGCCCAAGTGCCATATTCTCCACTAATTTTATTTTCTTTTTTGTGCTTCTTGTGACTTATTCCAATAATAGTCAGTTACAGGATAGACAAGTTACTCCACAAGACTCATGATAAAAAGAAATCTTACAGGACTAAATATTTTCGCAGAAACCCTTAATTTCTAGCAGGAACCTACACTGACATGAGCCGATCTACAAGATGACTATAAAATATAGTGGGCTGAACTTTGTTGTGGCTACCAAATTGTGCCCTCAGAAACCTAGGTTTGGATTCTGATTCTGCCATAAGTTTGCCAGTAGAGCACTGCCTTCCAGGAAAACCTTCAGCATTGGGATATTGATTCTTTTTCTCTCCTTTTTCCATCTAAGAGTTATTTAAGTATTTTATATCAAGTGGAACTATTTCTAATGATTTAATATTCACTAAGGGAAAAAGGCGCTATAGGCTAATAGCTGGTTTGCTCTGCTGGGAGGGAGAAAGACTTCAGTACAAAACCTTTACTACATAAGCCTTTAATTATTTTAGACAAAGCAAAAGAATTTTTACTGTGTGAGACTAAGTGCTCATCCAGGATAATTCTCTCATCCAAGTATTATACTAAGAAGTACTTGGCCTTCATATAAACTGGCAAAATTAGTATCTTTCCCCACTGCAAATGGGGAAAGAAAAGACATACTTCTTGCTACTTTGTGAATTCAGTATTTGCCCAGAAGAAAATTGTTCAGTCAAGAATGGCAGAAGTGTCATTATGGCTGAACCCAAGGTCTTGTTCTTATCTATTTTGCAAATCCCTACAGCAAAAGATCATACAGCTATGTGGAGAGAAAGAAGGGAGGTGGAAGGTGGCATGATAGCTTTCAGTCCTGCTATGTGAGCTGACTTTGGAAAGTTTAAAGCTGTGGCAGATATGTTAGGAATGCACTGCATCCCTTCAGCTGGCTAGTGATCTTATTGAAGGATTCCAATGTACTGTATTCCAATCAAACCAAGTATTCCCAGCCTGTTTCAAGATTAAATCAAAACAAATTGCAAAACAAAGCTTGCTGTTAAAGGCAAGAAAATGCAACCAAATAAATGAAATATAGTTTAAACCTGTTTTTACCAATGAAATGGGAAAAGATTCTGGGCTTGTTTGGCTCATAGTGATGCTGCTAACAGTAGGTTACTTATAGCAATGGAGTCGTACAGGAGTAAAAAAGTTGGAGAGGAAAACCTGTTCCTACAATATTGGCACATAAGGGACAAAAAAGTACGAGGAGGGGAACCCTAGAAATAAAAGTAGTCTACCCTTAAAAAATACATCTATAAAACAATTAGCCAATTGCTTTACATCCCCTTGCAAAAGAATGAGTGCTGACTGCTCGGATTGGAGGAAATAAACAAAATATAGACCATGTTTACTTTGACAAGCTGAAAATGACAAGAATTCTGCCTCTGAGCTATGTTTTTGCAAAGCCTGATATGTTTTAAGGTTCAAGCAAGCATTGACAGAGAACTGAAATGTAAGCCTTGAAATCTGAGGTGCCTGTGAATGGTCAACTATCTAGATTTCAATCAGCTCTATCAACCATATCTTCAGCTCCTGGTAAACAAAGATAAGAAATAAGCATTTCATTAGTAGTTATTTTTATTTTCTTAATGATAATTCTCAGCTTCCTGTGTTCCTCACAGTCAAATCCCAAAATATTTTCTACAGGGAATTATGGATTTCTTTCTCCATGCTCCTAGAAGACAAAGCTCAGAGTTCATACTCTTGTTTTGCTTTATCAACTAGATTCTGGCTCTTCTTCCAAGTTTTTGAAAGTAAAGCCTTTATAGTCATGTTGGAAAATATTTTCCCGGTGCATGATTTTTTTGTTTACAGTATTTATTCTGCCTCAGCACATAATAAAATCTCTGTTATGTTCTTCATACAGAAAGTCCAAGTAGAATAGCATGATAAGTAGGATACTCTATTGGGTTGTAAAGGATCTCAATTCAAATACTTTCTCTCCATGATCAAGGCTTTAGGCTTGAATCTTAGATTTTTATCTAATAGTATCTGTTAGCTTGTAGGCTGCTTTAAGCATCATACTTTTGTGTGGAACAAAAGTAGCATTTTTCCAGTAAAATCTCGAACACATATATCCATATGATCTTGATCATGGTTCATTTCAGTTTCACTGTGCACGTTGCACTGAATGACAGATAAATAGTGTTACTCCAATTGGATTGGATCCTATCTTCACATGATTATCAGATAAGACCAATATAGAAACTTCAATACCTATTCTCTTTCAGAGAGAACTTTGCTTTACTGCAGCACACAGTGACTTCCAATCCAGATCATGGAAAGCAATGTCAAAGAGACTGGCATCCTAATCATTTTTAAACATAGTTTTCAGCACCAGCCTGTATCAGGTTCAAATTTTGGCATGTGCACACTGCCCCTATTGGCCTGCGATTACAGCCAATAACAGAGAAAACAGAGAAAAATCTATTGTTACTCTTCCTCCTGCCTAATGGTTTGTTCTCTGCAAGTGAGAAGGAAATAAAACACAGGTGTTCTTATGTCCAAAGTCAGGCTGTCTGCATAGACCCACCCAGGGCAGAAAGCCCATGGGAATATTTCACCTCATTCCTACAGTTTAGCTGCTTTAGTGTTCCTCAAGTGATTCTTGTTTTCCTGAATCATTCATCCTTTCATCAGAGAAGGAGAGGAGTTATAAGAAAGAGATTTTAATCTGCTGGCAGAAAACCCCTTCAGTCAGTCAAGCTAATTGTAACATTTGCACCAACCTGTGGAGCAAGTCAAACAAATGTGAAAAAGAACATATAGCCAAGATTAAAAAAAAAAAAAAAAAGGAGAGAGACCAAGAGAATTTGTCTTCATTTTGTTACTTATGTGCTTTGATTTGCCATTCTTCTCAGGCATTTTATGTTTTCTGGGAAGCTGTGCTCACATATTCTGACAGTCCTACTAATTCCACTGACTCAGTGATGTCTGTTTGAAAATTTGATCACCAAGTTAAGCAAATCCAAGCATCCAAAACTTCTTTTAAAAAGCTCTAAGGTTGATAGTTTAAGTGTGTAATAGATATAGATATAGAATCATAAAATCATTACGGTTGGAGAAGACCTTTAAGAACATCAAGTCCAAATACTAACCTCACACTGCCAGACCCATCTCTAAACTAAACCATATCCCTCAACACCTCATCTATTCATCTTTCGAATATTTCTAGGGATGGAGACTCTACCACCTCCCTGTTTTATATATTTTCTTATGTTTAAATGGAACTTTTTTTTGTTCCAGCTTCATCCCATTACCCCTTGTCCTGTTGCTAGCTACTATAGAAAAAAAAAAAAAGGGATGTCCCATCCTCCTGACACCCACCATTTAGATATTTGTAAATATTAATAACATCCCCCCTCAGTCTTCTCTTTTCTAGACTAAACAGCCCCAGTTCCCACAGCCTTTCCTCTTATGAAAGATGTTTCAATCACCTGATCGTCTTAATGACCCTGCCCTGGACTGTCTCCAGAAGTTCACTGTCCTTCTGAAAGAGACACTTTATCTTAGGGTAAAAAAAAGGGATTCTCATGACATTGAAACAGAAAACACAAAATGAACCAGAACAAACTAAAATCTTGCTACTTGGACAGTAGCCCAACTGGTATGTTTTCATGTACTGACTCAAAGAAATTCTGCAGGTATGTGAGAAAACCATCAATTAGCTCAACTGGCCTTGTCAGTACTAGGACTGTCAATAAGACTGTCAACATAAAAGCATAATCAAGCCGCAGATGCAGCTAGTAGTAGTAAACACAGGTGGCAGGTACTACCTTGACTTCTGGTGTCTTATCATAGCTGTATCAAAAATTATGGCAAAATAGCACAAGATTGTAGTCTTAGTTTCACCACATTAGATCTATTCCCTTAATGTTTAGTCCATTTAAAGTCTATAAGTTCAGTGATGTTCTGCTGCCATAAGAACAGAGCAATAATACAGTGAATCAAGTCTCATATGACGTGATCTTGCCATCGCAGATACATTAAAGCAAAAGAAAGAATAACAGTGACAGCAGAAACATCCAGGTGGGCATAAAGAGGAGGGACTGTAGACTCACCTAAGTGATCAGACTTGAGACAGTGGTCTGACAGTTTAACTGTCCACAAAATAGATGATGGTTTCTGAAACAAACCTACTGGGCTAACATTGTAGCAAAGGACAATTTAGTCAATATGATTAATGGAGTTCAGGCTACATTTATCCATAGATGTTTGATAAATAAATTTCTCACTTGTCTCTGTTGATTGTGGTGACCGAATTCTCCACAGAGACAAAAGAGATCCTACTATGACTACCTTAGTTATAGGCACATACTCTTGGTCAGATGAAGCCCACTTGTAGGCGAGTGTTTTGTCGATACCAAAAAATACACGAAATACTCCTTTCCATCTCTTTCTGTTGGAAGCTCATCTACTCCATGCTTTGACAGGCCATATCCATTCAGATTCACAAAACATATCAGGCATATAAGCATCTTCTCCACTCGTACCTGAAAGATTTAAGCAGTAATTATGATTAAATATGGTATGTTTGCAGCAGCAGTGATTTGAGGTCCCTGGTGCTAAAACAAGAATGGGAGTGGGAGACCTGTCTACTCTTCAGCATACTCTACTATCACACTGTATTATATCTCTCATCATTTTTGTAAGCACTTGCCCAGCTTGTATTGTGAGCACCACACATATTTACTCCTAGAGCTGTAAGGAAGAGGTTAGATATTCTCCTGGATATATGCTTCTAGATGAAAGAGAATTGAAATCTATTTGACAAGAAGGGAGGAAAGATTATTTGTGATTTTGCTGGCTGGAAAGCAGTGATCTCTTCCTTTGCTGCAGAGAAAGAAAAAATAAATATGGCTTGTCCTGTAAATTTTGTTTCACACTTGTACTAAAATTAAACTCTTTTTGCAAAAAATGTGCACCAAACTAATGGAATGAGTGGTTTAATAAATACAGTGGTCTAAAGGAAGCAATATAGTAATGTTTAATTAATATCTGCTATGCTTCAGAGTCAACATAATTCCTTTTTTTTTCCTTTGCTGTGAGAAGATAGCATTTTTTTACCATAACTTACTCCAAACTCATATCAGTAAACAACAGCAGAGAAATGTATCTGCTGAAAGAAAGCTCAGCATTATGCAAGGAGTGATAAACTCCTCAGAAGGTGTTTACAAATGCATTCAGTGAAACAGAATTTTAATGAATTGTGCCACATAATCTTGTAGTTAATGAGCTGTAAAAACCTTTCCCAATTATAGCGACTAACTCTAAAACTAACTCTTTTGGATTCCAGATCAATAATGGGACTCTTCTGCACATTTTTATTTTTTAAAGGAAAATTAGGATCTAAGAAAAATAAAAGGTGTCTTTGTCATATTAGGTATCTCAGAAAAGTCTCTCATTATTATAACAAAGCTATCTATATTCTTATTAGTTATAAAATCATCCCTCAATCACATTAAAAGCATCAAGCCATCTGAGATCAAATGACACCAGTGTTGTAAAATGCCAGTGGCAAAACCAGAAGAGACTAAGAACTTTGACATGATGAGCAGGTTGAGGAAGGTGAATTTCCCCCTCTGCTCTGCTTTTGTGAGACCTCACCTGGAGTACAGTGTCTGCATCGGGCCTCAAACATAAGAAAGACATAGGCCACAAAAGATGATCAGAGGGCTGGAGTGTCTCTCCTGTGAAGACAGGCTGAGAGAGTTAGGGTTGTTCAGCCTGGAGAAGCGAAGGCTTCAAGGTTACCTTCCAGTACCTAAAGGAGGCTACAAGAAAGCTAAAGAAAGACTTTTTGCAAGGTCATGTAGTGATAGAACAAGGGATAATGGCTTTAAAAACTGAAAGAGGGTAGATATATATTAAATTTTAGGAAGAAGGTATCTTCTGTCAGAGTGGGGATGTACCGGAACAAGTTGTTCATAGAGTCTGTGGATGCCCCGTCCCTGGAAGTGTTCAAGGCCAGGTTGGATGGGGCTTTGAGCAACGTGGTCTAGTGGAAGGTGTTGGGTTGGGAGTTGGAACCTGATGATTTTTAAGGTTCTTTCTAACTGAAACCATTCTGTGATTCTATGATAATAATAGCTAGAGACATTTTCTAGCAATTATTAAATTCAATTATTTTACACAACCTCCCAGAAAACAAAAAAAAAATATCCACTCCTCTTTTGCCATAATGACTCTGCTGATAGAAAGCGGACACGTTAAAACTCTCTGAAAGACTCATTCATCTGTTTGTGTCTTATATTAAGGAAAGGATCTGCACACATGATCTTTTTTTTTTTCAGGTGAGATCACTATTCCAGATGACATCATTCTGCCTAGGAGCAAAACATTATAACACATCAGAACTGCCATAGTTCCCAGGGACAATTAAATATTGTGACCAAATAGTTCCTGTGACTCTCTATCCAACTAGTAAAATGTTCTTTTAAAAAGCAAAGGTTTGGCTCAATATGTTAATGTCTTCAAAATCCAGAGGAGATGGGACTAGTATTTATCAAAGAAAAACATGGGAGACAGTTTTATTGCCTGTAATCTCCAATTTGTTATGTGACTTTTTCCCAGTATGATTTGACTTTTTCCTTCTCTAAAGACTTTTTTTCTTACTCAAGCCTCAGTGTGAAGGATCCATTAACAGAAGAACCGCATAAAAAGTAATTTCAAGGAAAAGCCTTATAAAATGTGAAAAATTAAAGCTGTGCTCAGATCCCATTAAGAAAAGAAATTGCCTTGAGGCATCCACTAAATATGTGAAATCTATTTCTGCTGAAGGGCTTCAGAGTTTATTCCTTTCTTACAAATGCAATTTCACAGCACAAGTTGAACGTTTAAACAAAGCAAAGCAGGATCTTTTCCCAGTTAGTGCCACTTTTCCTTGATTGCTGCCAGGTCACCAAGAGCAAATTTACATGAGAATCTGAGATTATATAAATCTCAACCAAGAGGCTTTGAGGGCATTTCTACTTGGGAAGGCTATAAACCAGAAAATGCTCTCAGTGTGGAGGGTTTTACTGTTGTTAATATTAGTATTTATTTTGCTCAGCTTTATATAGGAAGATAGAGAAGGCTGTGGGCTTAACAGTTCCTTCTGTAAGTGGTTAGTTTAAGCTCCCCTGATAGCTTAGATCTCTCTGACCTTCTGTTTCTGGTGCTGGCACCTCACATATTTCTAGTACAGTGCCCTGATTCATCTCCAACTCCACAATTCCACATAGAAGACTAAAGGAGTAGAAGAAGAAAGAGCAAGTAGCCACCAAAGAGGATGTCTTGTCTCTGCTGAAATCCACCACTGTCACCTTATTTTTCTATGTTTCATGGGGAAGTACATATGCCATGCATTTGTGGAGACACCAGCCCAGCTCAAAGATAGTAATCCTTCAGCCTTGCTGCTGGAGAGAAGCTCTTCGTCCAGACAGCAATGCATTATCTATTTAGGCTCCTTGATTGAAACATCCTCAAGAAAAGCCCTACTTTCTCCAGTAGTTCCAAAACCACGTGTTGGTGCCAGTGTCTGGATGCAAAGCCAATGAATCAGACTCTTCTAAACAGACTGAAAAGAATGTGGTAATGACCCCTTGTTGATTTGAGATGATCTGTATTTACTCTCTTTTTTACCATTACTCCATAAAACTCAGTGTAACTTGGTACATGAGAGTAGGTGGGAAATGACATTTTTTTTCACCTCCTCTGGAAAAGAGATCTATCTGTTCAGGAAACCGACTTTGTTCCCTCCTCAGTTGCAGACAGTTCAGTATCTGGTAGCTCAGGTTCCATCTCCTTGCCCAAGCCAATTTTACTTGCCCATCCACCCCTGTTCCCTTGAGACAGCAGACTCAGTCTTGTGGCAGCCGACAGAGATGTTTCCATCATTTCGCTCTACCCTACAGAATGAAATACACCTCCAGTGCTGCGAAAGATTTCAAAGGTGAGAACCAACAAGCTGTCTGCAAGTGCTCCAGAAGTCATAAGTGGAAATTTGACTGCACAAAATACACAGAGAGGAAGAAGTGTTTTTTCCCCATGTAGTTTTCTTCCTTAGTCATGACTTCAAGGTAATGCCTAGAGAGGAGAAGAAATAGCATCTCTGGAAGTTTCTGAGGAGACTTCTCTAAAGAATGTAACAAATAAAATGACTGCAAGTCTGATGAAAATTCAAAAAGGTTTCAAATCTAGCGAAGATATATGAAAGAGGCTCCTACACGTTTATTTTTTAAATGGAAATGTATGCTAATATTTAAGTCCATTGTTACAAAGCCTGTCCTTCAGGAGCTGTATGCCAGCTCCCATGAGCTTATGACAACGTACACTGCTAAATTGTTCCAGGGTCTAGGTCATGTATATTGACTCTTACTATCCTACTTCCAAGGCAAACATCCAAAAGAGATACTTTATTTCACACTTAAAGGAAATTAGAGCCAGGGAAAAATCCTTTCTAGATGTAATGGCATTGTTTTTTAAAAATGAGTAAGTCATCTCTGAAAACAGGTCAGAGTGAAAACTGCTAATGCTGTGCCACCAAATCAAAGCACTGAGTCAAATTATCAGTTCTCTTGATAACTTCTTTGCAGTATATTACTCGACTAATATTATTCCTGTTCACAGCTTCTGAATAGTTAATTATAATGTGGTTCTTTCTATACAATTTTTCAATTTTCTTCTTGCTGAAACTGCTGGACCTTGTCTGACAGTCCCCTAGTTTCTGAATTTTGCATGTGCTTCTTGAGTCTAGCACCGAAAATGAACAAATATCTATATGCTTTAACTGCCTGGTGAATATTTACTTTTCTCTCAAGCTGTTTCTCAGTTCATTCACTCTTCTATTTAATAGAAAATGCCAGTAATTGCTAAGTGCATTTTTTTGCTAATAAGAAAAAATTTAATGTCTCGATAGCACACCTCAAAATACAGCATAGCCCTGTCAAATTTCTACAGATTTATATAGTCATTACTGACTGCTTGATCCATTTTTTGGTAAGATGACTAAATATACTCATTGAGTCTTGTGTATAAAATTACTTTTGTGCTGTTAATGGAAGGTACATTTTAATTAAGCCAAGGTAAAATATATCTGAGACAAACTCATATTTTGACATCAGTTACAGATGAACAATCCTATCAAAGGTTATTGAATTCCACTGATGCTATGGAGCAGAGGTTCATCCCCTGTAATTACACTTTAGAAATTATGTTTGTCAAAAAATCTAAAATGAGAGCAGGCACAACACTTGGAACTGTAGCTCAGCATCAGTAGAAGAGTTGCTCTGGTGTTTAAGGTAGTAACCTCGGACTTGCAATTTCCAGCTTTAAGTCTTTATTTCATGGGTTTCTGCTATGTAATAGTCAGTGAAACATTTAATGTCAGTCTCTTTGAGGTGTTGCAGAATTTAACACCTGCTGTTTTCAAGGGAAGATCTGAAAGACTCAAGACATTGTCTCTCCCTGCCTTAGTTGCTCTCATGTGAAAAAGAGATGCAAAGGGGTAAAGGCCTTATCTACTCAGGTATTACACTTATGAAAGCTGATACACACTGCACTGAAATTGTGCTTTCATATACTGAAGTGAGTACATCATAAAGTATTTAATGTTTGACAGAACTTCTAAGGGCTTTGTTGATTTCTTTATTGTTTTCTATTCTGACTTGCAATGAAGCATTAACTAAGAGTGACAAACTACTTCACTTTTTGACCAAATTGATTAATTTCTTTTATCTGCTGCGAAGGTTAAAATGGCTGAGATGGATTGTTACTTGTAGCCCTTTACCTGGAAAGATTTTGTATCAGTGTTCAGTCCTAATGGTTACTGTTGTTCATGTTCTTAAGTGTTCTTTTTCTAATTTGCTTCACTCACTGTTTTATCTACCATGCTTTGTACACCTGTAGCATCATCTCTCCTCTGCATCTGTCTCTGCTCTTTTTCCCACCACCGAACTCATTCTTTTTCAGCCCCTGTGTTAGATTTGGTAACAAGGAATTTGGACTAGAATATATGATACAGTTGCTGCAAACAAATGAAGCTGGCTAAGGCTTTTGCTGGCAGCTGGAAGAAAATTCTATATAAGGATGTTTCAGTAATTTTTAATACAGAATAGAATAAAAATGTGCTGGAGTGAGAGTATGCTCTTGCATACTCAGAACAGCCTCCTCTTTCATAACTGCCCTTGCTCGAGCTGCCATCACCACTCTCATACTTGCTCCTTGCCCTTCACCTCCTTACTGATCTCCTCTGTCTTTCCACTGCAATTCCTCACTGCTATGTGAGCATCTCTCTCTCATGGCCTTTCTCAGCCAACATTATTCACAGTAGATTCCCCTGTCATCCCCTCCTACTCAGTAAAAACACACCTCTCCACTTGGCAGCCCTCTCTGTCAGGTTTAGTTGTTTTGCCAATAAAGCAAGCCATCTCCAAAGTGAATCCTTCCTAGCAGTATTCCCTTTAAGGATAATAATTAGGAGCCTGCACTTCAGAGGCAAAACCACTGAAATTAAAGGAACAAAACTATGGCTCCCCTGCTGCATGAGGGAAGGTTGCTGTGCTTTCATCACATGGAAAACAAACTTGGAATAGCTCCTTTTTTCTCAATAGCCATATTTTAAATGAATAACAATTATGATAGTCATAATAATAAAGTAACTGTCTGTATTAGATTTAATTAGTTACATAAAACCATTGTTGTAACTATAGACTGGGCATCTTCCCCTAGTGCATAACACAGATGGAAGGAAAAAAAGAATTAGTTGTAAAGCGACTACCTCTCAGTTCATTACTCCATCTTCATTCCTTCCCTGTCTTCTTGAGATATGTAGTTTTAGCCCTAACAAGAAAGTGCCTTAGACACTCTCCACTCTTGTCATTTTGTGGAAAAAAAATTCCTAAATATGTCTTTGAGATATGACCAGATGCACTACTTTCAGTTGGGATAGAGTCAATTTTCTTCTTCATACAATTGGTACAATTGGTTTTGGATTTTGTGTGAGAATAATGTTGAAAACAGGTTGGTGTTTTAGTTGTTGCTAAGTGGTGTTAATCCTAAGTGAAAAGACATTTCTGTTTCACATGTCCTGCCAGTGAGAAGTTGCACAAGAAGCTGGGAGGGACCATGGCCAGGACAGCTGACCCAAACTGGACAAAGGGTATTCCATAACATAAAATGTCATACCCAGTATATAAAGTGAGGAGAATTGGTGAGGAGGCGAAATAACTGCTCAGGTATCCGTTGGCAGGTGGTGAGCATTTGCATTCCTTTTCATTACTATACTTTAAAAATATATATATGATTATATTTTATTTTAGTTATTAAACTATTCTTAACTCATGAGCTTTACTTCTTTTTTTCCGTCTTCGCCCCTTCATCCCACTGGGAGAGAGACAAGTGAGCAAGCATCTGCATGGTGCTTACTTGCTGGCTGCAGCTAAATCACAACATCATGTAAAAAGCATGGCACTACACAAGGTCACCACTGGTAGTGGCACCTGCTAGAAAATTTGTTCAGTTTTGTTTGTAGGAAATTAAGCACTTACTAGTTCAGAAGTCAACTTGCTCACACAAAAGAAAGAGACTAGCATGGGCAACATATCATAACCATATTATATGGAAAGTATTCTTTTGGAAGGAACATTTAAAAGAAAATGAAACCAGAAGAGTAATCCTTCAAAACTGGTGCAGAACAAAATGGAAGAACATTTGAATCCCTCTGTTCCAGAAAGCCTGCGTACCCAAGGGGACCTATTACAACTAAGCATTAATTGTTGAAAGTCTGGGAGAAACGTTCACAATTGCAGAAGCTGTTTGATGAGAAGATGCCTGATTTGCATAAGGACATTTCTTAAGCACTTTGTAAATGACATTAATTAGTTATTTTACTATTTAAATTACCTTTAATTATTCTTATGTGCAACAGCTTTGCACAGGGTGCATCATCATATTTGTTTGTACCAGTAAACATCTATCAATTGAATAGAGACAAAGCAGAAGAAAGAAAAGCAGGACATTTTTCTTCCACTTTTATCTTGTCTTTTCTAGTCTGTTAGCTGAAAAAACTTTTCCCCATTTTCTCTCTTAACACCTAATGTTAATTGTTTCAATGTTACCAAGCTGATTATTACTATTACTCTTTATGAGATAGGAATTGTCTGAGGCTGGGTGATCATTCTGATGTCTTTAAATATACTCTATAATTTTCAGTTTTATTGTTTCGGGGATATCTCTGCAGTTGTCAAAATTCAGTTGTGTGACACTGTACCTTCAAATAGCAAGAAACTACAGAACCTATTAGAAAAATCGGGAAAAGGGAAAAATGGAACAACATTCTTCCCCAGTTTAGATATGAGAAAATAAAAACCATCTCATCCAGTAATTTCATTGCACCACTCACCCCAAGACTAACCAAATACACCTTGCCTATTGCAGTGAGGCTGGGAAACTAACATTTTCTAGATGTTACTGTGCTTCAGTAACAGTAGATTTCCAAACACAAAAGTCAGTCAGATTTTCATTCTGCTTTGGTAGCAAAGATTTAAATGTATCCAGAAAGTAGAGGCAAAGATTCAAAAGTAACCAGAAAGTAGAGGCAAAGAAATAACTGCCCAGACATCTTCCTTCTGTATTAAGGACAGTGTAAGCAGTCTATGTTTATTTATTTATCATAGAATCTCAGAATGGTAGGAGCTGGAAAGGAAATCCAGAGATCACCTGGTCCAACTCCCCGGGTACAACAGATTCCCCTCAATCACGTCACAGAGGAACACATCCAGGCAGGTTTTGAAAACCTCTGGAGAAGGACGCTCCACACCCTCCCTGGGCAGCCTGTGCCAGGGCTCCCTCACCCTTACAGTAGTTTTTCCTTGTGTTTAAGTGGAACTTTTTGTATTCCATCTATGTTCATTACCCCTAGTCTTGTCACCGGAGACAAGAGAAAAAAGGTGTCACCCCATCCTCCTGACATACATCCTTTCAGTATTTGTAAGTGTTAATGACAACCCCCTCACTCTTTTCTAGGCTGAACAGCCCCAGGTCACTCAGTCTTTATTCATTATTATCATCATTGTTATTCTTTATTTAAAACTCACCTTTGACACTGTGCCACTTTGAAACTCATGGTCATGAACACAATTTAATCAACAATATTCCCGTCCTTCTCTTGTTTCCTTAACTCTAACTTTAAAAGTTCTTTGTCTTCAAGTTTTTCCTTCCTTAGGAGGAGATATGACCTTCTTTCTTTCTTTCTTTAAATACTAAGCTTTACTGTCTTCTTGCCCAATACCATATTTTGGGATGATTATATCTTCTAAACCAAATTAAAGTACCAGATTTATCAGATATACTAAAACAATCTAGATCTCATTCTGGCAGTGATTGTTGAAGGTCCTTATCCAATGTCCCCATCTTCATATGACCTGAATGCAAATATATTGAAACAAATCGACATACACAATGACAAACAAAATTTCCCTTATGGGCTCAGGTCCCAGGTGGCTCCCAGGTTCCCCTTCTCATATGAAGAATTTGTTGTGCTTGTTCTTGTCAATCCTTGACATGTAAGATTCAAGGCAAGAGTAACTATTTTACTTGACATAGTTGCTTTCTTGTTCCCTTTCTTCTATCATAGGAAGCTGCTTCTATCTATTTTCAGTCATTCCTCTCAAAACGTCATTTCCAGCTTCCAACCAGCCAATCTTTAATGGAAGTGCTCAACAGTCAGAGATCAGACATGCTTTCTGTCATGCAGTGTCTCAAGCTTAGAGAGAGCACTCTGAAAATATCCTCAAATCCATATACTGGGTTTCCTCAGGTTCCTGCCATTTGCAAAAAGCACAAAAAAAACGAAAATCAAAACAAAAACATGTATACAGCTTCCTATAATCCTGGTCTATCACTCCTTACTAAGGTAATCATATCTTTAGCACTCAATAATTAAACTTTATAAACAGTCTTTGATTATAAAGAGGAATGGGGCCTGACACAGTTCCCATGCAAGTCACTAGTGAGAGATTTGCCTCGTTGTCTAGTTTAGTAACTATAATTCTTCACAGGATTTTTTGAAAGAAAATTCCTCCTTCTTTAACTTTAAGGAATAGATGCTGCTGCAAATTATCATGAAATATGTCATACTAGCACTCTCATACATGCAGGAATTCTGTTGTATCGTTGGGCATATATTGCCACACACTCAAGTATAATTTCAGTCTCAAATGACAAAACTGAAAGCAGCAGCGGTAGAAACAATTACCAAGAACCGAAATGAATTTTGCTCAAGACCCCGCAGTGTACCATTGACCACTCTGCATCAACTTTTCTCAAGCCATGACACATGACTTTCCAGCAGCACATAGTCATTTTGAAGGAATCGTATCTTTCACTATCTACCTGACTCTCCTGACAGCACCAAAGTCCTCTCTGACTCATGTACCCTACATGTCCTTCATCTGGTACTATACAAATCTCTCTGGGCTTTGTACAAAGCTCATAAGGGGTTGCTTTGAAAATTGCACACATTTATAAATTAAAATCTCACTTTTTTACCCTGTAATGTTTTTGCCTGAAGGTCCTCATCAGCTCCAGCTGTGAGCCTCCACACAGTCTACTGAACTCTCACTGGGGTTACCTGAAGGAGCAGGGTCTGTTAAGACTCTGGTTTAATAGCCTCAAGCCCATAATTTCCTGGGTTTTTCTCACTGCTGAATGGAAATTGTGCAGCATTTGAGAGGTACCTCGGGTTTTAAAACTAATTGAAGGTTCTTAATTGAAATGCACAAAGACAACATGTTCATTCATCCATATTTCACCAGAAAAATTAACTGCACATGAAACTAATGTATGGAACTTTGTTTACATCTAAGTATAGATGGATATGAAAAATAAGTGACATGTTGGAAAAACACATTGGAGGAAAAAAGACCTGTATGGGAAAACATAACTTCCTGCCAAGAATCTATTAATGCAATCCCAACAGATAATAAATATTTTGAGAATATAGGAGGAATGTTCTGTTATACACTTCAGATAGCAAATGTGTGTGTGTGCGTGTGTGTGTGTATGTTCTTTAACATGTTTTTGGTTTCCACAAAGTTTAAAAGTGGCCTAACGTGGAAATGTCTTCTAATGGCTATGGCTGGCTCCAATTCCACCATCTCTGCGTGGTTGGAGGATGAAGGTATTAAGAACTGTTAATAACATGAAACCTGCTGAGGGACTGACTATAAACTGTTAAAAAAGTCAATGGCTGTTCCTTCTAATCCCCATTTTAAAGCTGCAGAAGAAAGGAACAGAGAGGCACTGAAAGCTTTAGGATCAGAGGGGAAGAGTTGGGAAAATGTAATCCTCTTCTGTCTAGATGCTCTGAATCCCAATTCATTGCCTCATAATTTTTGTGATTTATTATAAGGTTGGAGAGAACTGCTTTGATGTTGAAAATGCTTCTGAGGACCATCACAAGCTGTAATGATTCTCACCCTCCTTCTGTCCTGTCCTATGTTTTGCTGTTGGTAGCTGCAGGAAACAATTTGGCCGTTTCTCAAAGGCAGCAGCTCGCATTTCCTCGTTTTGCTTAATTTCGCTTTTTGTCAAGGTGGATTTCCTTAAGATTCTACTGGGTATTAGGTGGTATTAGTTACAGTGCTGACAGGGGAAAAAAAAAGAGAGAGAAAGAATGCATGCATACATACAGTAAAACTGAATTAATTTCAGGGGAAAAAATCTCCTGATGCTGTAATGTCTTGCTAAGTTACTGTATAAATCAGCGTCTCTTACAATTACAGAAGCTTGAATTTTGTGCTTTGTTCTTAAAAATTATTCTGAAAAATGACTTGGTGTCCTGTTCTTCCTCACCATCCCTGAGAGCATTCATACTTTGAGGACATTCATGGGATGTGTCTGCCAGAGTTAACTACCTGGAAACGTTCTTAGCAGATTTTAACAGATAATACTGAAGGTCAAATGGCAAACTTGATTCTTTGACTATTGAAAAATAGATGAGAAAATCAAAATCTTCCAGAAAAGAATTTGGGTTAAATGCAATCACCATTTGGAGAGGTGGTTCAGTTCCTTGATTCATTTTGGTAAGAGAAAACAGTTTAACTGATGCGAGATTAATTGCTTTGCAAACATAAAATCTATGGTACTTGAATATATTTCTTATGATCTAATTTATGATGCGTTATTCTAACAGTTACACATTTGCAATGTGGCACTTTCAGAAGTATGAAGCTGAAAAATTACAGCAGAGGATCATGAACTCATTCTGAAAATGGATAAAAGTTTGAATAACATCCTTCATAAATGGATGGAAGTTTGGGAGCCAAAGGTATTAAAAAGCAAAACAATGTGAAATACATTCACAACACTCTTAATCCCAAATATCCTAGTAAAGAGTTTCAGAGCATTCCATGTGTTTGGCAGTAGCCACAAAAGCTCAGACATCAATCTGCATGAGAAGAGACCACTCTGGTGTACCCCTAGATCTGCCTATCCAGACACCAGTGGAGTTTCAGCTCTTTCCTCCTCACTCTGAAGCTTTTCCAGTCAAGAGGAAGGACTGGCTTTCTGCCAGGGATTTGCTCATCAGTGCTGAACTGATGGATGTCTTCTTTCTAGCTTTGCTGCTAGACAGATGCTGATTTAAAAATAGTTGATGCTCTGCCTCCTGCCTCAGTTTCTCTGACTAATATGGGAATAATAAAGTTAATTTCCCTAATTGCTAATTTCCTGCTTATTTGTCTTGAAATTTTCAAGCAGAAAGCACTGTTAAGAGTTCAGTGCTATTATTTCTGAACCAACCACATTAGAGGAGCTTTTTGCTACGCATCATGTTATTCACTATTTTACCATTTATAACAAGTATCCAGCCAACTAATATATTTGTGTTTCCAATAAAGATAACCCAGAGCTGACCCAGACTATTTATTATTAGATGTTGTTAAAAGATACATTTCAATTTGAGAGAGATTAAAAGACACATTTTCTTTCAATAAATTTCAAACATATTTGAAATTTGGGGTATCTGAATGGAATTTAATTTGATTTTTAGTTTGGTTTGTTTTATTCAACTTCTAAAAGACAAACAACTGTCTAATCTGAGTTATGTGCTTGAGCACTTTCCCAAATAAAAGGCTAAGATTGTATTTAAATGCTTTCCTGAAATGTAGCCTTCAGTCTTTTTCCAGAAGATCTACATGAGACGTTATTCTTCTTACAAGATGGAGAATATTTTCCCTTTTTTAATGTCATGTATCTATAATTCCATTTTAAAATGTATCCCTCCTGACAGGAAATTCAAATACTTCTCTCTTTCTTGCAGTGAGTTTGTTGCAGCCTTTGCAATAGAGTGAATGATTCTATGATACAGAGCAACTAATTCAAATCAATACTAAAAATTAGACAGAACTATCTTGGACAATACGGCCAAATAAAAACTGTGCTCAAAGAAATCCCAGTCCTCCTAATTTCAGGACTTTGATAGGGTCTTTGCTCTCAAAGGCTGAAATAAATAAATAAATGAGGCCAAGGAATTCATTTGAAATATTAATTAAAATGCAAATTAAATGCAGACTGCATGGGCTTTAAAAAGTGCTCTCTGAAGTTTCCATGAATATAAAGCATGTGACAAGCAACTGTTTTAAATGATCTGCATAAACATACATTGTTGAAAAACTGCTTGACTTGAAAATAACCTTACCAACACCGTGAACTGCAAATAATGAGGGAAAATCTTCAGCAGCAACAGCTTTTATTATTGACAACGCTCTTTGTTGGGCTTTGCACCATGGCAGGAAGGGAGGCAATGTGCCACGCATGTGTTTTCCCTGGCATACCTCAGCTTCTGCCCATCTGTGGAGGTGGCTGGCTGCCAGCTTGTGAGGTGGCTGGCCAGCTTCTGCGAGGTGCTGCGTGCCAAGGTCAAACAGCTCTGCCAGGGCTGGCGGTGGGCAGCCACTGCTGGCCAAAGAGGTAAGCAACCCACCTCCCTGGCACCATCACTGCAGCAGTTGCAATGAGGCCAGCCACACTCAGGCATTATAAATTTCTTCCAATCTGGAGTAATCTTATGTAGAAAATGCCTATTTTTTCCCTGTTGGTGGAAAGTTGTTTCTCATGAGGTACTCTCCTTCTGAGTTAGCCACCCTTGCTTAAAATGCATCCTGGCATTAAAAAGTGTCTTTTTTTGCTAAGTCTCTCTTTATAGCACAGTTCATAGTTGCAGATAAACTGCTATAAGAGAGTAAAACATTAAATGAAATAAGGGCAACACCTTAAACAGAGACTAACCCAGGCCTCTGGAATTCCTCTCTCCTAACATTGTCTTAATGGAAAATGAAGCTGTCAACAGATTAAAATCTTTGTTTAATTTGCTGTTAAATTCTTCCCACTCCCAAAAACAAGACTTGTGTCCACTAGGGAAAGGTATGTTTTACTTCTGACCCGTAGGCTGTCCATAGTTTGACTGGGCAACTATTTGTGGCCCTCTGACAAGAAATAGAAGCATATTAATTGTCCCTGAGAACTGGCTGTGGAATGGCTGGGACTCTGCTGAAATAGACTATGGCCAAGTCACTATGTGTCCTAGTTTTAGCAGTTTTTTCCTGATTCTACTCCTCATTCCATTGGGAGGGGGAGGAGTGAGCAAGTGGCTGTGTGGTGCTTAGCTGCTGTCTTGCTAAACCATGACATCTTTCTCCTGAGCGACACGATCTCAAAGTGCTTTATGAGGAAGATAAATGACATTTGAGATACACTATAAAGAAAGAATCTAAGTACCTCACCACAGTTTTGGGAACATCAGATGGTCTGGAAGGAAGTTTGCACAAGAGTATCATAAAAGAGTCCTTGAGAGGAAGATTTAGCCTCAAGAGCTTCAGTGAAGCCATAGTAAATAATGCATAGAACCCCATACTGAATGACAAAGCTAACTTTGTGTCCTCTGAGCATCATCCATCCTGCTTGCCAATCGGGCAAGTGCTCAGAGAAACAAGAGAAGGTGACTAAGGACAAGAAGAGGCTATCAAAATGCAAAAGCATGAGGAGCTGAGTTACGGTTGCAAATCTGCCCTGCTCTGATATTCCCTAATTTCTAAATGCAGGACTTCATAATGAGAAGAAATTTAATGTGAGTTTGAGGTCTGGCAATTAATATATGAAGTTTATATTGCCCAGCTAGTTAGAGCTTCCAGGAACACAAGTGTAATACAATTTATTTTGTACCTAGAAGAGTCAGTCTCCCTGAGTGTTGTCAGCCAATGAAACTGTCATTGTCTTTGACTATATCTTCATGGCACTAGCAAGTACAGAGGTCAGTGAGTGATTTGGTACATCTTCTTGGTACAGTGCAACGACATACAGAAACACTACCAGATGTTTAAAAATACAACCTAGATGTTAGCTACACCAAAGCTAATTAATTCTGTTGAAGGATCTGGTGAGTAGGCAACATCTAGTTGCGATGCTCTTGCCTTTAATTTCTGAGCATACTTGGTTAAGACAGAGTCAGGTATCTTGGCACAGAAGGGCTCTTTGTTTTCAGAACTATCAGCCTTTAAAGTTGGGGTTTTTTTCACTTAATTGAAAATAAAATTTCCCTAGAGTGCTGGATTCTGATCTTAATGTATGTGCATAGCTCTAATTAATGTTAATTATTTGCATTCACTAAGGGAAGAAGCATATTACTTCAGGTGCCTACTTGGAATACGTTACTTCAGCCCTTCATGTGACTTCAAGTAGCACACTCAATGGGAAAGATACAGCTGCCTCAAAAATGAAGTGTCTAGTGCCTGAAGATAATCCAGATCAGGTGTAGGACAGGATGTACTACACCACAAATAGCACAGCCAGGCTTCGTGCACCACACAAAGGCTGCCTTACAGAGCCTGCAAAACATAGCAGCACAGAAATCACTGCTGGTTCATCTTCCCTCCACACATTTGGGCAGGGGAACCACATCATTAGATGTTTACACAGTGCCTAGCCAAATGGGCTTTGAGCCTCAGTCCCATGCTGCCTCAGTAAAAATAACAAACAAGCACTGGTCAGGCTGGGACCACACAACGGGTCAGTGCTAGATTCAGAAACAATACCCAGACCCCTGGAGAGCTAAGCTCAAGTTTTATCTACTGAGCTACACTTCATTTTGTGGCAGGGCTGAAGTCTCTAAGGGATGTCTCTTCCAGAGCACTACTGAAATAATAAAGTAGGACAGACTTATCCCAGTTGAGGAACACAGTCCATACTCTTTCATTGCAAATAAACTGCAAAACCTGGACATCTTCCATGCTCTTCACCACACACACAAGTTCACCCAAATTCATCAACCTTGCCAGCATCTTTCTAGATGGTTACCCTTTAACTAGGGCTTTATTGGATAACTGTAACTCAATTTGCTGCAGCTGTGTGACCCTGATTTGCTTTTGGAGCCGAGTAAGCTGTGGGAGAGAGAGCCAAGTGGGAGCCCCCCTGCCAGGCAGCCAGTGCAGTTAGAAACAAGCAGTCTAAATGTGCAAAATCTGGCAGGTGGCAAAGATATGCTGTTTATTTTTCTTAATGACAAAATTAGCACATTGATAATAATCAAACAGAGCTTTGTGCAATGGGGGTTTATTTAATTAACAAATGTCCTTTTGCAGGTAAGAGCAGGACACAGGCACTGTGTTCATCCATGCAAGCTGTTGCTCATGTCCCTGGATAGCTCATATGTAAACTGCCTTAATCTTCCTTTGTCTGGATTTGTTCTGGGAAGGAGGGGTTTCATACTTGCCTTTTTTAATAACGTGTTTTCTACCTGCAGAATGTTATACTTTCACTCACATCCAAGAACACAGATCACATCAAATAGAAGAGATTGCTTAGAAAGGCATGATGGAAGAGGCATTCTTCCAACATGTTCCCGTGAAGTATGTTATTGGGAATGTTCTAACTATAGTACATCTTTATATCTCACACCTGCCTGATTGGAACTGGCGTTTTCTTATTAACAATTATCTCTGGTTTTAATATTTAACAGACAGAAACATCCTTCTCCTTGACTACACCTATGTGATACATCAGTTTCACTGGCACGGTGGTGCTTTTTGTTAGCATCCAGCCTTAGGGACCCTGAAGCAGCAGAAGTTAATAGACTCCCAGCTTGGGTACAGTCAGTCAGGATAGTCTTCTGGATGTCTCTGCTTCAACCCACACTGATAACTGAGTGGTTCATCCATATATGGTTCTAATTTACCAAGTAATTATATCACAACGTAGTTATCTGTATTCCAGTCATCCAATAATTTCCATTCCTTGAGGGCCAATCCTGAAAACACTAGATTTTTGCAGCATTTTTCCTGCTGTTATTCACAGTATTGCCCCTTCCTTTCTGTGAGCTTTCTAAGGACTGACTGAAGAGCCCCTACACTAAAATAGCTTCTCTGTTGTAGATTACATCAGTATGAGTTGTACGGCTACCAAGAAACTATGTTTCATGTGGTGATGCAACTCTTCTTTTGTGGGTTTATAGTATGCATTGAAGGAGTTGATGCAGCTGTTCAGTGTCGCATCAACCTGCCTGTGCCATATATCTAAGAAGGAAATTGGTCAGAAGATATCTAAGAGAAAAAAGTTTTCTGTTGCATAAAGTCCTTCAGAAAGAAGATAGGTGAAGAAAACAGCACTAGACATTTTATACAAAAGACATCAGAAACAGTAGCAGATGTATTCAATTTAGCCATGCTCAAGGGACATCCAGGCATCACACTGAACTTATTATAACAATAGAACAATAAATTTCTAACTCCAATAGCTTCCATTTAAAAAGACTGGGTGGAGAAGATTCAAGATACGAAATACAGATTTACCTTTTACCTATTAATGATCTTCTCTAGAGAGAAACTCTAACCCAGAAAAATTTGCCACCAGCTTCTCTAACAGTCAAGAATATTCACATATAAAGTTTTCACTCATTCTTTTGTGGAGATAAGGTTCCATATGTGAAGTAAAAAAAAATCATATTTCTTCAAACATCGTGGCTAGTTTTGAAATAAAGTTTTAGATTTGCTTTGCCTCAGCTTTGAATTTTGGTCCACTTTTTAAAATTAAAGTGTATTCCAGGCAAGTCCAGACAGTCCTAATGAGTCCTCAAGAGCTTGCAAGGTAGTTAGTGCCATGTAATCAGTGACTAAAAATACAGAAAGGTAACATTTTAATAGTCCTTCAGTAAGGACAGTAAACTAAGCTTGAATTTTCCTAACCAGCTTGGCTAATTTTGGGTAGGGAAAAGATGGAATAGGGTTTAGGAGAAGAAATTAAATGGATGCCAGTCACTTATCAGCTCAGGAAGAGGGATATTCATCTCAGAAGTTCTAGGGGTGTTTGAAGAGTCTTGTGGGATTGTGGGAAGCCTATCAGGGCAGCCACAATTGGGACGGGAGCACCTTGTCAGATAAATACAGGCACAACCTTGTGAATCAGTAGTGCAGAATCATTAAGCACCTTCATGATGTGGGACAGAGACACAGTCAATGAGATGAGTTGGTAGGAATGTGACAGGAAGGAAGGTAGAGGAGGATGTGAATAGATTAACGCTGCAACCAAGAAGTGTGTGTGCTTCACTGTGACTATTCACTAAAGGAACCAAAGAACTGTAGGTGAAAAGCCAGAAAAGAAAGGGTTATACCTACCCAGGTGCACGTGACAAGATTGCACTGGAGAACTGCAGAGTGGAATTTTAGGAAGTCTGGATAGGAAATGAAAAAGTAGGACCAAAGCTGAAGACTTTCTCAGGTAGAGCCAGAGAAACTTGGAAGCCAGAATTTGTGATAACAAAAAATGAAGTCATTAAAGAGTTCAAATTTGGCCAGGGGAGCACAAGAACACAGGGCAGATGGGGTACTGAATGCAGAGCAAGGCTTCAAGCAGGTGGCATAGCTGAAGACAATATAAACAAGGTGAGTTCTCAAACTGAGTAGAAAAATGCCTTTTTAAAATAGGTAAAGGAAAGGTAAAAGAGATGTTGAAGATGGAGTCAGTAACAGGGAACAGGAGAAGGACACTGAGGCAAAACTTCTTAAAACGATAATGTAAATAGTGATGTTGACATAATAAGTACTGAAGTAATAAAATCATTTTCTGCTGTCTTTCGAGGTGCAGTAAATGTTTTTGAGGCTGGAGAGAGATGCTTTTTCTTTTGTGTGGGATTCCTAACAAAACCTGCAATGGGTAATATGTCCATTATTAGAAATCAAACTTGGGGCAAAGAAATGGGAAAGGAGAAGGAAAGAAGGGAGGTTCAGAACTGTATATTTAACTGATTTTGTTTCTCCGTTTGTTGTCAAGGAGACTCTATAATAGGAGCCTGGAATTACACATGCACACATACATGTGTATAACTTTTAATGCAAAGCACTGTAAATAGTAAATGCTCTCAGAGATGGATATCATGGGCTTTGTTAAAGACGTAATCTCTATTGCTTTTGAGTTTATGGAGCAAAAAGAGCTGTTGAAATTGAGTGAAAGCTGCAGCCAAAGTCTTTAATCAATCTCCAAAGCTGTTTATTGTGAGTATAGTATAAAGCAATAGAGATTAATGTCGGTTTCTATAAATCACAGCAAAAAGCATCTTCTCTTTCATTGCCAGAGGTGTAAATATTTTCCTTCTTTTTTCTCAGATTTTTCTGTAACATGCTGGCTGCAGAGGTCCTTCAGGGGAAAAGAACACAAGCACAGTGTCATGTGCTCTAAAACAAGTACATTTAAAAACAACTTGTGTTTTTATTTACAGAACTGGAAACTGATGGAAGTTTTTGGTACCTAATTCCTACTGAGCAGCTTTGAAGATCTTAACCCATCTGCAGAAGAGAACTACCAATTAACTGCAGCTACCACAGAGGGAAAAATCAGGCACACAATGGGCAGCAAATTGTCTTTCCACTGCACATCCCACAAGTTCCACATATTGGATCCAATAGACATATCACCGTTTCCTTTCCTCGTGGAAATAAAGGTCGCTCTCTCTTATGACCACTTTATCTTTTTTTTGGTAGAAAGGGAAACAATAAATTATATGAGTGACAAAACAAATAATAAAAACTCCAAGGCAATATTAAAAAATATATCTACTCAATCCTGTTTTACATTCGTTTATGGCCTTACACTGTAAGAAATGGATTTAAAGCTGAGAGAACAGAAATCCATGGGACCATTTATGTTGCAAACCTAAGATGCCAAAGAGGTAATACTAACACAAGTGGAAAATTATTGCCATATGAGTGTCAATATAACATCCATGCTTTTCTACCACTCTCATGAGTCCCACTGTCTCATTGTTAGCTGTTGGTCGAACACCTCTATCAGTGCCTCACAAACAAACTGCAATAGCTGTCCTTTTGTCCCTGTCCTTGTGAGTTTCAGTGCATGTTGTGGAGCTCAACAAACTATCTGAGAGAGAGATTGTCTTTGTAATTAGGTGGCAAAGCCTTCACATACCAACCATGGAGAGATGTTTCCTCCTTAAGGAAGGAAATTCACGTTGCACTTAAGGCAAATGTGAATGCACAACATTAGATACAAGTTCAATCTTAAGGGATCCTAAAGGAAGATCAAAGTAGAAGATAAAGTCATTCATCTAGAAAGTGGAGACCCATGTCAATCAAAATACTGCATTATAACATTCAGAACTGAGCCTTCAGAGAAAGACCATCTCACCAAAGGTCTCCACATACCTACTTGAACTTTGCAAAAAGCCATAGTAGGTTAAAGCAGCACACAAATCCTGAGACTCTGTCAAAATGTTCAGAAAAACATCATCATGCTGAAAACAGTCTCACAAAACACTTCCAGATAAAAAAATTACAATCTTCCCTTTGCTGAACATAAAGCTATGCATAGGCTGAGAGTAGGAAATGCATATTTGAATGCTCATATGTTTTCCTGAGCTCAGAGGCAGGCTAGTGAAGTAAGATTCAGTCCTTGCATTTGGAGGAGGTTCCTACAAATTCCCTCATTGATTTATCTAAACTATTTTTTCTCTTGCCATTTCTGTTAAATAGTTAATATCTTTGAATATGTTTCAAACCAAGGGAAATATTAAATGGATTAAAATCCACATTCAGGACAATTTAAAACTACAGCATAATGCTTTACTGTGTCCTACACTAAACTGCAAAGCAATGATAAAGTACTGGAACATGAGGATCGGACTCAGAGGTTTTCACTCTGACTTTTGATAAAAACTTTCAAGGAAAGAATATTTTCATTCCAAAAGCATTTAATAAATGCTAAGCTACTAGCTTCGTTTTGGTTAATTAAACTTAAGGAACATGGAAGTGGATAAAAGTTCATTAAATAGGTACAGGCTGACAGTGAACTGGAATACTAATTGAGCTTTTATGTGTAACAAAAGAGATACAAATGGAAATGCACTGTTATTCTAGTGAATGCCTCACATAAAAGGCCCCAGTGGAGCAGAGGATGCATGAAGGAAATTGGATTGTAAAATCTCTGAGATAAAGATCAGTTCTATGAAACACGATGCCCCATTGCTTGCTCTTCTATTTTGAGAACATTCTTTTAATAATGCCAACAAATGACGCAGTGACTGCTGTAGGTGCTTTTGAAAGGTTCCCAGATTCAGAAATGAGGCAGTTAGATCCAGGGCTTACAAACTAGAAGGGGATGTGATGGGACTTTCATTTATTTAATGGTATATTGGAGTATCACTGTCTTAAACAGCATGAAAAACTTAGCTTAGAAGGAGCCACATATTCCAATGTTGTTCTTAAGCTTTTGAAATGTGGTACTTATTTGGTTTGAAAAACCTCCCCCTAGTTTCATTTGTAGCATAATCCTGAAATGCATGTGAATTATTCAGTCACAGAGGAGAAGAAATATGGCTGGGGTGAAATTAATATATGAAAAGTTGTTTCTGAAGGCTGGAGGATACACTTAACCATGTGTTTCTCCCTGGTTTTCCGTAACAGTAACTGACCATGTGTTGGAGATGCAAACCAACTTCTGGGGTATTCCCTGGGTCTGCAGCTGACTTTTCACTAGCAGTAGGAGTAATACTAACTTACTTTCTAGAAATGCCAAGAAGAAAATATAGGTACATTTCCCACACCATTTGGAAACCAACTTTTATAGAAGCATTGACAGGCAGTGAAGAATATCATGGAAAGGTAAGAGGAAATGCTAAGAATCCATACAGAGAAAAGCTGAATTTCAGAGCACTTTATCTTCCTGAAGCAAATGTTCATTGTAAGGCAAATAATTATTTTAAACTGTACTTTATTTTAAGTATGTGTTGAGTCAGAGCTGTTCATATATTAACCTCCATGTAGGATTCTCCAAACGTTGTTATGCGGTCATATCAGACGTAATTTTAACTGCTCCCAGAGTTCCCAAGAAGATATTGAATCTGGACATATGTACTCTGTGTCCAGACACTACAATCTCTATGCATGTAAATTAACATTAAGAAGTCCATCGATCTGTTTGATTTTTCCATTTTTTTATAAGATAATTTTGGCAGTACAGATCCAGATAGCCTAATTCTATCTATGTCCCTATGTCTTCAACGGTGTCTAGCCAGCAGACACCATTAGGCACCTGGATTCTGAAGGTTTTCAGATGTTAGGAAATGTTTAATAAACGTAGGGAGTGCACTACCCTGGAGTGGATTCCCCAAGGAATGGTAGGGAGTGCTCATTATTGAAGGTTTTAAGAGAGAGTTGGTAGGAACTCCATAGGGACAGGTCCTGGTTTTGGGAGAGGGAGGAACTAGATGACCTTTGAGGTGCCTTCCAGCCATATGAGATTATTGTTATACGGTCACAGTGTTTTCTGCCAAAATAGCTTCAGGGTACTTCACAACATAGACAAAATTAAACTCAGATGTAAACACGAATCCTGTCAAGTCCAATTTAAAATACAAGGAGATTTTGGCACTCCAGTTATAAAAAGATAATAAACCTAAAAATATTATGCCAAATTATTTAGGGAGTTTTATAGATCATTCTTAGACTTTCATGTCATATAGGAAGAGACATCAAAAATTCAACTGTTGTTGATCCAAAGATTCAACAATGAAAATTGCATCTTTTGGGAAGCATGTTTCAACTGTGCACCAACACGGTACAAATGTAGGGAGACTGCTGTGATTCTAGACAGGACAAGGCACATGAGATCTCATCTGGCACATGTGAACTGAAAACCTGATCCAGATTGTGCATTACCCCATGAGCTTCTCATTGAAACCAAGATTGCCCCCAGTCTTCTACCTGTGATAGTCACAGATGATGGGCTCAAGAGCAATCTGAAGAAAATGTGGTCATTTTCAAGTCTCAATAATTTGTTCTTTTTATCTACAAAGATAAACTCATATGTTCATTTGTGGCTGCTCCTCTCCAGTAATTTCATTTTAGTGCAGTGCCTTGATCTTTCCATCTATTCTCAGTGGTGATCCTCACCTGAGTGAAATTAATTTACCTGTAAATTAATCTACACAAAGAATTTACACAATCTACACAAAGCAGAAAGGGAGAAGGAAAATATATACCAGTACACTCTGGCACTGTTAATTCCCACCACTTGGTAAAAGCCAGCTACTATAGACATAGCCTGAATTGAGTTGTGAAGGTTATTTGATTTCTTCATGTTCTGCTGATGATTTACCACCTGTTGTCCTGATAACAATGCTAAAGGGAGTATTCACACTACTAAAATGTCCCCTGGTAGCACAGGTCTCCCCACAGGTTTCTCCAGTATTGCTCTTTCTTCCTACATCCTTTCTCTCACATTATCTCTCAGTTAAGGTTCTTCTGTTTACCTTGATAATCCTGATGTCTTTCTAATTGTATTTATTTTCACCTCAACAGCAGTCATATAACCTCTGGCTGTGATCTTATCAACTCCCTGGGGAAAATATTCCTGTAACTGCTTATTGAAGAGTTTCTCCCCCCTTTTCTCTGAAGAAGCCAGTCACTGTCAGAGACAGGACAGGACAGAGACGGGATTAAGTAGACCACTGCTTTGAACCGGCAGACAATTCCCTCTTGAAGCAATTGAAGTTGGCTTTGGGCAGTGATTACACGAGGTACTGCTAGAGAAAATCCAAAGTCTTGCAGAAAGCACTATTTGATGCAGAATGGTTTTCTTTCTGAATCAGCAATGGCCAAGAAAATTCACATTACTGCTTCAAAAGCTATACAACTCTAAGAGAAACAGAAAGACTCTCATATCCCTGCCCATAACAGATAATGCTACTTCACTGTATTGCTGTGTCCATGATCAGGCTTACAGAGTGTTGGGGGCTTAATGTCTCAAATGTACCATGTTGCCATATAGCATGATGATGTCTTTGCTGTTATCACCCATTCTTCCCAGGTTATACACTTATCCCCCAGCTGCTTTATAATAGAAACCTTTTCGTCACCTCAGGTCATTTAAGGACTAAAAGACACACCTAGGACTCTAGAGCAGAAAGTTTTTCTCCATTTCCAAGTCTATCGTGTAACAGTACTTGCAGTGGCACTGGCATCGGCATTGACAATGCGGTTTGTGCAGCTCCATCCTGTCCGTTGCCTGCAATCACTTCTCCAGTCACTCAGGTTTACCTGAGCTTTGTGCATGTCTCTCTGCTCAGCTAGTTTAAAGGAGTTTGAGTGAGATCTTTAAAAGCAGAGTTTATTTTGTGGCAAGGCCATGCAAAAACAACAGTGCACAAGAAAAAGAATAAACGATTAAAAGTTACGGCTATCAATCCAGGAGTTGTAGCTTATAAATAAAGTCTTTTACTGGCTTCAATGGAAGCAGGATCAAGCTATTAAAGTGCATAAATGGATACACACTAAGAGCAAGTAAAATGATCCTTTATTTTTGTAGCAGTGAAAATAGGCAAAAAGAAGAAAAAAAGAAAGTATAGAAAATGACTGTAGAGAATGATAGGGCTGATATGAGTAATAGCTCACATTTCATCCAGATCAGCAAAACAATGGATTGTTTCTCTTCATTTCCCTGTTATTTACCCTGAGTTTCCAGGGAGGATTTGCAAACAACCTTCTACAGTCTCATCCTGAGACAAGCTCTGCATAGGAAGCTGCCCACAGCAAGATTTTTAGGAGATGCAGGAGCATTCCTGGACTCCTGCAGACAGTAGTGTCTGCATTCAGCTCTAAAAGGCTGGTTTATAGGTAATTAATATTTTTTGGGTTTTTTTTTTTTTTCCTCATCAGAGAAATGAAACTGCTGATGTAAACTATGTTAATCTCCCATCTCACCCTTTTGCCCTTCTTTTGACTATGTGGTGACACTGTGTCTGCTGAGGATTTTGGAAAGAAGTCAAGTAACTAATGAATGCACCAGGCTGCTCCTTTAGAGGACTCTGCATCTGATCTGGGAGTTATAGTTATTAACTCCTCTGGCAGCCCATCATTTAATTTACCTGCTACTGACCCCTTTTGTGCACCCAGAGGATAATCCAGTCCACAAGAGCTCTGCTATAGCTGATGTTCAGGAGATCATTGTCCTATTCTCAATTTATCTAATGTAATCACTTCATTGCCTGCCTATAAGAGCTCTATCCTATCAAGAAGCTTTGGAATAATGTAGAGACATTAGAGATTAGAATTTATTGGTCCTGAAGTTCATAAATTTAATGAAAATCATGATTCTCCAAAGGAACTTAATCTTCATTTGTTCTGTCAGTGGAGGTGTCAAGAATTAGTTTATGATTCATTAACCCATTGACTACTGCAACTTTTTCCATATTCAGCTCTTCGGGGAAGGGAAAGATTACTTGTGTGCATTTACATACAGTGCCTTCTCTTAGCTGCTTCTGTATTGGAGACACCAATTGATAGTCTCTATTTGTAAAGGGAGAATGGACTGTGGTTTTCCTATGATTTTTCAGACTGCATTTCATGTCTTTAATTAAGTTCATCAGACAGGCATCAGCACAGTAAATTCCAAAAATCTTACTGACTTCAGTGGGATGTGGCCCAGGATCATTAATGAGCACAGCAGTGCTCCTCACATAGAGACATTTCTATCCAATAATAGTAACAATGGAAAATTTAAAACTGAATATTATTTGTTGAGTGTTATTCCTAGGTAATAGCTTATATATAGATATATACATACATATGCACCATATACACATACACATACATATAAATATACATAATTTTGAGACACCAAGAAATAATTTCTCCGTCTCCACATGATTGTTGTCCATTTTTCCATTTTCACTGCACAGTGGCCTAAAAGGCTCTGCAACTGAGGAGGTCTGAGTTGTAATCTCAAACTCACAGAATCAGACAGTTGACTGCACTCGGGCCCAGTCATATCATTGCTGTCTGCATAGGCTTCCCAGTGGATAAATCAAATCAAGAGGAGGTCAAAACTTATGAAAAGTTCTGTCTGGAAGCAAGGGGTTGGTCTTACTGTTGTCATTTGTTTCTGCTACCCCACATATAGAAAGATCATTTGATTAGTTTATTGCCAAAAGTTCAGCTCCTCCAGCAAGCACACTTTGATACCCTAGTGTTGTACTCATCCCTACTTCTGGTATGAATCCTTCCAGTTAAGAAGAGACGGTCTGCAGCTAAGCAGCACTGTCATAAAATATTGCACAACTAAGCTATGGGGAACCTATAGGGAAATAAAGATACACATATTCAATCTTCTGTACTTGTAATAATACATTCCCAAGATAATTGTGTTTTTCTGCTCCACTGTGTACTTAATTAGAAGATTGAATTTCACACACACACACAAAAAAATTTCCCCTTTTGGATGCCTGTTATTTTTTCTTTTAATGATAAAACCTTGTGATGAAATCAGTACACTTTTGGACACATTGTGAAAAATCTATGAGCAAGAGGAGAAACAAAAAAACCCTTGTACAGGAAGTATGGAGAAGAATTCTAAAATCTTTGCTGTTTCTTCCAGAAGTATTTGGCTGTATTTGACACTGTAGGCTTTTTTTGAAAGAAAAAAGGAATCCATGTGATTGTTGTTCAGATCTGGTTTGCAGCTCACAGAAGTCAATGGAAACCTGCTCATTGATTTCACGATATTTTAATGCACACCTTTGATCTCCACTTACGCCTTCTAAGCTCACAAGGCTTTTTTTTCCCCCCAGCACTGATGTAAATACTGCAATGCAAACCTTGTTTTTGACCTTTCTTTGTCCTGGACTTACTTGGCTATCCAACAATACTCTTCCTTCTGATGTCATGAAAAGAAACTGAATTTAGATTCCACTATTAGGAAAACCTACAGTTTTCAGGAGAAAACAGAATATCTGGGGGAACATCACAGCCAGAGTCATCTAGGTTTTAATAACTCACCCTGCAGACCCATTGCCAGCTGCATCAGTGCTACTGCTGCAGCCCCTGTACGTAAGCAACTTGCAGTGTGATGAACTGCTCAGGCTTGGGCATGACTTCAAGCAGCAGCAAGGGGTTGTTCTGTTTCTTGACAATGTAAAATGGGCCTGTTGTTTGCAGCATGATCAGAGCTGGAATAGCATGAGAGAAGGGCAGCCTGTCCCTTCCCTAGGAAAGCAGATCAAGGGAAGCAGCAACCATGCGACAAGAGATTTGACAAATGGCCTCTTTCATTATCCCACTACTATTCTCAATTAAGCATCCTCTCACAGGATCCATCTTTCAGATTAAAACCACAAGCAGAAAATAAGAAAACAAAAAGATGAAAATTACTGAAAACTTTTAAAAAATAGTAACTAGAGTCACCAGTCAATAGAGAAACTTCTTTCCGTGTAGATTTTGACTGGATTAGCAAAGACAGATGCTTCTAGGAGGGCCACTCACTGTACTGGGTGACTTCAGAGTAACCAGAGTACTTTTAGAACTTGGTTTTTGCTTCAGAAATTGACACAAAAAAATCTCCTATTGGGAAGGATACATGGTTGACTGCACTTTTTCGCACTTTCTTGCTTTCTCTCTCTGTCTACATTCTTATACAGCCAATAGCCCTTAGCAATTTCCTCTGCAATACTGCCTATAGCAAAAATTAAAAGGCAGGCACAAAGTCCCAGGTTCTTTACACTCAAAGTTTTCAGCTTCAGTATCCTTTTTCTAAATTGCTAAGTCCTAGAAGCAAGGAGTGAAAATAGTCATCAATTTCAGCCACTTCATATGTAGAAAAACCCCACGCTTCTGCCTCTACCTTTTCTAGAAAATACAATCTCTGCCCAGTGAGTGGTTAAACTGTATAATCCATGCTGACAGTGGGCTCTAAGTACTTTTCAATAACAGGTTCACTAACATAAATGTCTATGCATTCATTTTCCAGACCTGTGCAGGGACACAGCAGAAATAACTGATAAGGCCATGTTTCCAGTGAGCCCAACAGCAGGAGACAGTGGAGGAGGTGGCCAAGTGACTTCTCCATCCATTAGGACCTCAGAGGGTGTAAAGCACATTCCAAAGGCTTGGACACTTTCTCAGCCTGTTTCATTCAGTCCTGCTTAATGCTGCTGCCAGTGCTTGAGAAGAGATGTTACATCAAAGGATCATGTAGGGATGAATAAAGATCAAACAAAATACTTATTATGAGGGCTGTAATCTTCAGAACACTACGCAGGGTGCCAGCAGTGTCAGAGCTGTATAACTGGACATGTGTTGATAGATAAAGTGGAAGCATGTATATGCAAGAAGTTGTAGCATTACAGTTTATTTGGATTTTGTTTCAAATAAGCAATATTTGTTAAGCATAATGAGGGACTTACAGTGGCAACTTGCCACACCAGTTCTTACTATACTTTGGGACTGATAGTTTTCTGCAGCAATGTCTCTTTACAGAGCTCTGCCAGTGCAAAGCCATTTAATGTTGAGGATTCACTGGCTAGGGAGTAGGAAATTGTCTTGTTGCAAAGGCAGGTTAGCCTTTGCCTATAATCTGGAGGAAGCTTTGCAGAGTATTTCCTTGAAGTATTTCTTTAGCAATGACTGAAACTGAGAGTATCAAAAACATCCAGCTTCAGAACTACAGCTGCACTAATTACTGTGACTGTGGCTTTCTGCAAGAATTGTAGATCTAAGGGGCAAAAAGGTAAGTGCTTTCTGACTGACCAAGGCTCAAGGCATGAACTCAGCATGACCTCAAAATTGTAGTTCATTTTACCTGTTTGAGAGTAGTTACCTGGGATTGGGAATAGATATGATAGTCTACGTCCTGTCTTTAAAGCATTTCTTATATCCAGATACAATCATTTCAGTATTTCCATGAGGTAGTTATTCTTCCACGAAGATTTTTCCAAACTCAAGAAAACTCCTGGAGAAAATCACAACTGTACTGAAGCTAGTACAAATTTTGCCAAAAGCCCAGATCCCGGAGGGCTGCATTAATAGCATTGGAAAAAGATATCATCAGCATCTCAGTTCACATCTCCCTACAGTGTCCTCCAAAAACTGTCACAGACACTGCACCAAATCTTGTGTTTCTCACTTGCCAAAGGTCATGAGGGTTGAGCAGTAGCCCCTCATGTATGAGTCAAAAAAGAAAAAAGACAATAAAACAGAGATCTTAAACTGGAGATGTACAGTGGAGCAGAGAAAACTTATGTTGGGAGAAAAGCCAAATCTTAAAAATTGCTCAGCATGCCTAGGCCCACTATTTTCCACACCATCAACAACTGAGAGCCTTAGTGGCAGTTTCATGTGTTCATCTTGTCTAGCACACATGCAGTCAAATGATGTTCATCAATGAGAAACAATTCAGGGACAATGTAATCATCCTGCCATTGTGACTTAGTGCAGACCCTGTTGACCCAAAGGTCACTGTAATTCCTCAAACATGGATAACCTGGTGTTCTACCATGGGTGGAAAAGCACACGTGTGTATATATTTTTATATCTATATACATAAGCCTTTTACTTACAGTAACAGTAAACTATAGTGATCTGATCAAGCATCACCGCCTCAGTATAGGCAGCCTGACTTCATAAAAGCACATTAAATCACTGCTACAAAGGCTCTGAATAATAGCTCATGAGAGTCCTCAAGAAAGTCCTATGGCCTTTTAAAATGAGGCAAGAACTGTGTGTACACTATTCTTCTTCTTGCAAGAAAAACTTTTAATTTATAAAAGCGGTGCATTGTTCAATATCCATTGTGTTTTCTTCATTAACTCCAAAGTTTGCCTCATTTCATCTTTCCACCAAAGGGGAAAAATATATTGAGCTGTCAGTGATGTTATCTATGAAGAGCGGCTGAAGATTTCATATATTGAATCTAAGCTTTACAAATAGTCAAGTAATGGGAAAGGCTTTTGTAATAAAACACAGGTAAAAATAAGCTTGCAAAAATCAAAGGGAACAGAAAAGTCTGAATTGTTTATGTAATCAGCTATACTCCCCTGAGTTGTTGATCTGTCTCTTCCTTCTGATTTTTTTTTTTTTTGTATTTTCTGGAATTGGTAAATCAGTATTTGAAAACAACTGCAGAAAAATAATATGCTTTGGAATAGTTGCTTCAGAAATGTCATCTAGTTCTCACCCATGTGACAGAAAACTCAAGTCTGCACATTCAGACACATGCACATACTCTTTGATCTGAGATTTGGTCATGGGAAAACTGAAGTAAGAACTGGACAACAATGTAAATTCTCTGAGGTCATAGAGAGTGAAAGGAGGTTTGCAGGAAAGATGGGGCTTGGTCATTTATTTCGATTCTCAGACATTTGCAGAGGCCAACTCGTAATGTGAAAGAAAGGAGGTGTGGTTGCAGACAGGTCAGGAGTGCAAAGAGATTGGAATTATTTCCATGAAAATGACAGTTGAAAAATTTTGAGTGAATGGGAGAACTCTGACACTAGGAGAGGCCTTCCCAAGAGGCTTCAGAATTCTGAAAAGACTTAAAAATATATGTTTATGGAGACATTGTCAATAATAATTGAGATAATAAAAAGGATTAGGATGACCAGAGGTCCTGAAAGGTGGTCAAAAAGAGATTTGAGACTTTGGGAACAATCATTTTGACAAAATTAAAAAAAAAAAAAAAAGAAGAAAAAGAGAAAAAAAGAGAGAAATATCGAATTTACAAGATGTTTGGTTTTTTGTTTAATGAATTACCATCCCAAGCCTCTAGACCATATCCCATTCCAATCTAATGTGAAATGTTAAAACCTGTTCACCAGCAAACCTGCTCTTGCCAGATTGTGTGCACACTAGATCCTGTTAGTCAAATAAAATGAAACTGAAGTCTGGTTTCCACTTTGGTAGAGATAGCTTAGAAATTGGCCCTGGGGCATTGGCTGTCTGGCTTAATAACACAAAATTCATACTGTAATTATGCCAGTCGTTTCCTCTTAACCACTCATTGCAAAATGCACTCTTCAGAGATGTTTACCTGATTTTCAGGAAAAAACCACACCATTAAATTCTTCTGGAACTGCAAGTTGTATCTCATGCTTACAGAACAGTGCTTTTGAGCAGTACTTGTAAGTGTGTGGCAGCTAGACATCATTGCAGTTGATTGAGCTTCAGCAAGAATCACAATGCCCTAGAGCTCCGATGCCAGCTTGAGCATTTTCAACCTTTCTAACTTTTGTTTGGTGTATCTAGTTTACTTGCACTTTGTAACATTGCTACAAGACCTTGTAAAGAATGTGAGAATTTATACAGTGCCTGATAAAGGACATTTATTTGCTGCTTTGATCACAAATGACTTTTTATTCCTGTATTTTGACAACACTAAAGTTTCAGGTTTCTCTGTCTCTCAAATACAGAGTTTATGCATGGGAATGCATCAAGAGAAGGCATTGTCCCAGTGTTGGAGGGTAGAAGCCAAGGGCAGTTTTTAAACTCATATAGATTAAAGGCATGGAGAAATGTAAAGGAACTGGCTGGGAAAGGGAGTTTCCTCAAACTGAGAATCAGCCCACCTATTTATCACCATTTGCTCCAGATCAGAAACCTTCCACAGTGGGAAGAGAAATGAACTCAGATGGAATAAAATATGAGAAAGATGAAAAGCAGGACACTACAGCATTTTGTTATTAATGTTGCCAAGCAGTTCATAACTCACCTTTCTTGATACCACTACACAATTATAAGCAATCATTAGCCTGATCTGAATCTCACTGAGGTGGAAGCTTTTAGCTCTGATGAGATCAGGGTCAAGTTCAGAGAACAAGTTACTACCAGCATGTGTAGTAGCATATGCATTTCTTTAATTTTTGCAGGTTTTGTAAAACAAATGGGTGTCCCCATTTTCTCAAGGACAATACAAATCCATACGATGTGTTTTTTCAAAGAACTATCATGTTATCCATAAGAAATTCTTAAATGATTGAGTTGCTTCGGACTGGATCATCAAAATATGCCTAAGATACAACTGTGAGGCTGAAGCTATTCATAGATCATGATGAATTTTTTCATCTGGGAAACAAAAAAAAAAAAACAGAAAAATTGTAATTTTTAAGGGTTCTTTTTTACCAGGATTTTTAGATACCACATTCTGATTTGTAAAATTACAATGGAGAGTTTCAGAATAGAAGTTGCTCCATTAAAGGTACACCTAAAAGAAGGGTTTTTTAAAGATAATTTGTTTATGCAGAAAAAGATTTAGGTCAGGCAGATTAAATTTTTATGTGGATTTTTTGGTTTGGTTTGGTTTTGTGGTTGTTGGTGGTGGTTTGTTTATTTTCGCTTTGTCCAAGGGTCCATGAGTTTAACTGCCTGGATCCTAGGGAAAAAAGTTATTTTTAAAACAATATGTTAGCAGAATATGTGTCTAATAAAATACTGTGACTTCAGGATATACCTTTAAGACTGCAAGCATTGTCAGTGATTAATTCAGCCTCTCTGAAGTGGAATGCAAAGCAGAATAGCAAGGAAGATAGATAGTAATCAATCAATATTGTAAATCACTACTAAAATCCACAGACAGCATAAATGTAGAGTAACAGAAACACTTTTCTATGGAATTCATGTCAAAGCAGCACTGCTTTGGCACCCTGGGGTTCAATTATATCTACAGCGGCTCTATATAGGATTAGTCTCTCATCTCTGGGAAGGTGTAGAGAAGGGGAGAGGAGAAGGAGAATGTCACCCAGAATTGCAAAACCTTCGATGAAAAATGTAGGAGTGAGTGCTCTTTCTGGAACTTTAAAGTGAGTTTAATTCAAATGAAACAACCCAATAAATAATACCTCACAGCTGACTTTGAAATGTTCTCACCAGTGCTACTGAATTGTACAGCTGCAAACTTTCATTCCTATCATAAACGACATGCTATAATTATATTTTTT
The DNA here is from genome assembly GCF_028858725.1 of Colius striatus. Lineage (NCBI taxonomy): Eukaryota > Metazoa > Chordata > Aves > Coliiformes > Coliidae > Colius > Colius striatus. The sequence goes on along the minus strand of NC_084769.1, from coordinate 14,528,889 downwards.
ACAAGGTTCCCTATATATGTTGATTTATTTTTTAATTTCTCTTTCATTAATAGCTTTTTTCTTTCTTGGGAAGATAAGGTGATCTGAAAAATGCCCACCAACTTCTTCAGAGAACCTTTTTTTAGTGTGACAATGCCAATAATAAAGCCTAATTTCCCCCTCTGATTTCCTCATCTGTGCAAAGACAAGATTCCTTCTACCTGTGCTGGCAAACTATTGGAAAGATGAAAGCCACAAAATAACATCTGAAACATACATATTTTTTATCTTCTCTTTAAAAGATCACTTTTTTTAATCTGTTAACAATCACAAATAACAAACCAAGTCATGGGTGGTTTGAGCTCCCCCCATAGAGGCATGTCACTGCTATAATTGATTACCAGTTAACTTGTGTTAGCCAGTCAGTTCAGTAAGCCACAAACATTCATCTCCTGGAATAAATGTTTGCAGACTGTCTATAGTAGCATTTACAAATGCATTATCTAACTGGAGTTAATTCCAGCCATCCTTTAACAAAATTAAATCTAGTCTAGAGGAGAGCTCTGTTATTACTGTGCCTTGTACATCTTCTTCTCTGTTGTTTAGGTGGGTTATTTGTTAACAACAGTATTGCATTACTGACTCTCACTTTAGGGCTTCCCTGCAGCTGGCCTTGTCTGTCTCTCTTCCTTTTTCTTTTGGATGCTATGACTGCTTTTTCTTCTGCAACATCTTTCGAGACCCCTTCCTGAGCCCATGTGTGGGTCATTCCTATAGCACAAGTGTCTATCTGCTCCTCTTCATGCTACTGCACATCAGCATCGAACAGATGGCTGTGGAAGTATGTGATATCTTGTCTTTATACTTCTAAACGTATTGCTCGAAGAGATGGTTAATAAAGAGCATTCATTTATTTTCCCAAAGAAATTATGAAGTGCCCAGTTAAGATGCCAGGAAGGTCAGGGAGAAAAGACACAAACCACATTTTTTGCTCCCATTTTTTTATTTTTGAAGGTAGATAGAAAAATAGGAGGGAAGTAGCAGGGTAAGGGCAGAAAGCCATCAGGGAAATATGAAGAAAAAAATAAGTCAATCAAGGTGGGAGCCAAGTTGTAGTTTCCAGTACTGGGGAAAATGGTACTCAGGTCTTATTGTGTCATCTTCCAAGGTTGTAGAGGGTTGATGAATATAGTAAAGTAGGAGGCTCTTATATGGACCAAGAAGAGATCTTCAGTCCCAAGTTCATTGTAAATATAGAAAAAAAGCTGTGGAAATCTGTGGTCTAAAGCCAAGACATGTTTACTGCTGGGCCTTTCTTGGAAAGGAGAGGTTATGAAAAGCAGCACAGAAAAAGAAAACATCTTCGGGAATGAGTAAAGATGATCCAGTGAGTTGGAGGGTGAAGTAGTAAGTCAGGCTCTTATTTCACTGGAATATGTTTACAATACCTTAAAGCAGAATTTGTCCTCCCGTCACTAGAATGCCTTCAAATGGGCCCAGGGCTGCTTAGGTATGGGCATAAATGGCTTGTGATCCTGAGGGTCTTAATGACAAATTGCCAGGAGGCTGAGTTGCACTTAATTTGCATATAAATTGCAACCATTTTTATCAAATATAAATGCACATAATCATAATAGAGCATTTGCTTATTCTTCCTTTCCCTTTGAGAGATGAATACAAATTGTTTGCCTTTAAGTTTAATATTAAATTGCTGCATCACCTCAACATTGCAAACAGTGAAAGGCAGGGAGAATTGGCAGTGGGACCTAATTTAGGATCATGGCAAACCAAGTCTGGTCAAGCAAGAGCTTAGTGAATACCCACACGAACCTTTTGATACCTCCAGGCAAACCAAAGTTGAACAGATTCAAGCTGAGAGACCTGCCACATAAGTTCCACAACTGCCAAAAGTTCAAATGGAATTCAAAACACGATTGTACCTGATATTTGAGTCTGATCACTCCAGTAAGAAGCTCTTGCAGGTCTGTATTGAGAAGTTCGAGCATTTTTCCAGAGAAAATTCTGGTAGTTGGGATGTTGGTTCTGATAATATCACAAGACTTGTAGGCACAGTTTTAGGTAATGGGTCAAACACATTGCTTAAGACACTAAGAAGTCCCAGATTCCCAAAAAGATCACTTGACCTGACCTCCTCCTGTCCTTCCGTGCCTGCTGACTGTGGTTTGCAGTGTTAGTGCTTAAATTCCTAACATTTTGACCACTGTTCAGAATTTTATATCATTCATAAACAACGGGTCTGTTATCAGCCAGACAATATAGTTTTGAAGTTTTAATCTTCTTTATGTTCAATGGTGGCATTGGTTAAGAATATTGCTGTTAGCTTCTAACAATGCATAGTACTAATCATAGCTGCCTGGGCTGTGAAGAGCTAGAAGGAAAGCCAGCTGCTGTGAGGCCAGCAGCAAGAAATCACCATTATAAGACCTGAAGGAGGAATGCTAGTGGGTAGCACTTAGTAGCTATGCAAAGGCAGCAAGGGAGAGAGTAGTACAGCTAAGAAAAGGGGTCCTGTATTTATGAGTCTAAAACAGAGAAAGGTTTCATTTGTGCATAGAAAACCTGGAATTAGCTGAATGCACATTGGCAGAAGCAAAGTTTCTCTGTATATAGTGGAGACAGTTGTAAGACCTCATAACTGCCTCCTCTGATGATTACAGGGCAGCCAGCATATGAGGTTTTCTTCTAGTTTCTTTGATTGTTTGTGAGCAGTTCTTTGTGACTTTTTTTCTTTAGCATACAGATAACATTTTCTTTTCCCCTTTTGTCTGTACATGTGGATTCTTATTTTTCACAACCAGCGCTGCGAACATATCAGGGCTTGAATTTGGCTCTGAGCAGTGTGACCTAGCAATCTTTTCCAGGTCACACTAATATCTTCCCTAGGTTAGTGGAAATCCTATCAGGTTCTTCCACTGGCAACAGTGGATTAAACTGCAGCCAAATTGCTACCAGAACAATATACAAAGGATGAATTAATGCATCCAGGACTCTAGAGGGAACATCATCTACTGAAGTGCCTTTCTCTACCCTCCTCCCCTAAAACAGGGATCGAAGAGAAGTTCAACTGCCTAAGAATGATCCCACTCATTGTCTTCTCCAACTCTAGCAATGTGATGAAATCAAATGTTTAGAGACAGTCATACATCTTGAGGTGCAGATGATGCCAAAATATACCCCTACATAGAAATTTCTTTACAAACTTCTAAATACCTAAGGATACTAATAGCATAGAAACTATCTGCCTTCTTTCCCTGATGACCACATCAGTTGTCACAGCTGGGGATTTGGTAAAAGGGACATGTGTTTTCTGGATAGCACAAAATTGAAAATGCCTCTTGGAGAACATTTCTTTGTAGCCTTCAGTTCATTTCTCGCTTATTGTGCAGCAATGTACATCAAAACTAATAGTCAAAGATGAGTCTTGCTGTGATTCACATGCTTCTGGCAGCACAACGGGGCTTTAATAAATAAATGAGAATAAAGACAGGTTTTTCAATCACCTGTCTGAGAATCAGTATGCAGGAGAGTCTTTCTAGCCATGGCTTAGTCTTACTAGGGAGAAATAAATGCCATAGACAAAAGGAGGTGAGCCAAAAGCACCAAGAAGGTAGAAACTTTGTTGCTCTCATCCGTCCAATCTTGTGGGACTTAGTATCACAGAATCAAAGAATGGTAAGGGTTGGAAGGGACTTTTAAAGATCATCTAGTCCAACCCCTCTGCTAAAGCAGGTCCAGTAGCCTCCAAACAGCACGCAGTGTTCCTTATTACACATTTACACATTGAACAGTCTCGGCCTTTAGAATCACTGTGACTAAGGTGATTAAGTGAAGGTACGTTACAGCTTAAGGAGAAGCGATCGATACATACTACAATGGTCAAAAGTCTGACTTTTCATCATTCCAGAGCTGCTCCCTAAAAAGTTGAGACATTTATGTTTTATAATTGCAACTTGTTGCTACGTGAACAGTAAATTAGTGCTAAGGAAAAAAAATGTTGTTATTTACTGCAGAAAGGTCATTCCTTCAAAAGAGATCTTCTGTCATACATCTGTTCTAGGACAATTTGTTACATCCGACTTGCACATTGTTAAATTATGTCAAGAGTTGTGAGCTTATTAAAAAAAATGTAAAACCCAGCAGCAAAAGCATTAATTATACAAAATGTCTAAATGAAGGATTGAACTGGGAGCCTTATCAAGAGAAAAAAATGAATTTTTAAATATGAGTAAGTTAAACTACGTGTGTCAAGAAGTCGAATGTACCCAATTGGCAAAAGGCAGTGCTTTGAACTCCAGAAATCTCTGAGAATGGCTCTTTAGTAGGCCTGGCTTTATCTTCTTGCTTAATCTTGGTGACAAGGCTGAACCGTCCACCCTGAGGTGGTTGCTGACACATATGAGGGGAAGGGAGAGGACCTTGCATTGACCTCAAACATCACCAGCTACAGTGACACTTGCATCCTCAGGCAGAGCTGCTGAGGTTGATTAAGCATTTTACCCACAGGTGTAAAGCCTCCAGGCAAGGACAAGCCTGTAGCCCTGTCAGCTGCATGATGTGACAGGAGCTGACAGTGAGAGGTCTCTTGCCACCCCATGCTCTCTACTCTAGGAGTGACCTCCACCACTATACCTTCTCGTCATCAGACCTTTGAGGATATCTTGGCTCAAGAGATCATCACAGAGAGGTCATAAAGGTCCTCTGCTGTGGCTAACTTGTTTCTTAGGTAGTTTTTCTCCTTGGAAAGAGCCTTTTCATCTTCAGGATCTAGGGTAGGCATCTAAATGGAGCTGGAATTGATAGATACCAGCTGTCTGTGGGCAGCACACACATGCACATACACATGTATTTTTCCTTTCTGGGGAATAAGAAATGCTGTTCTATCTTGTTGTTCAAACTAAACAATATCCCAGGCTCTAATCCCATTTCTTTATGACACCAATGAAACCTCATATTACCATTTGGGGATTTGCAGCTGTAACATTTTTATATTATTCTTAGCTAAGTCTAGAAAAAAAATTAAGCCTTTCTTTCTTATTGTCCTTTTGTGAAAAATTTCTTAATCCAAAAAGAAAATGAAAACTTCTTTTTCTCTATCGTCTATAATGCATAAATATTTTAAGTAGACTGGAAGACCTGCTTCGAGCTTCAGTAAAACAGTTCACTCAAATCACAGATATTTTTAATGCCACAGTTGGCATTAACAATTGATAAACTAATTTTATTTTTTCAAATAATTTTAGAAATGCAAACAATGCAAAATAATACCTAATGTTAAAACAATAAGAATTTGATGTACTTACAATTCCTGTTTTCTTCCTGATGGCTACAAGTCTTGACTGATATTCTAAATTTTACCAAATCTGATTATTTTAAGCAAGTATTCTCCACATTATATTATATTTCAGATGGAGTTCTTTGGTAGCCTCGGTTTTTTACTATTAAAACACAGCAGTAGTAAATAATTAAATGTGAGAGATTGAACTTAGTAAACGCTCTAGTGCAAAGATGGCACATTTTCCCTCGCAAGCATGCAATAATAAATGCTGTTTGGCCAGTTAAGAAAGCAGCACACAGAAATAAAATCTTCACAGCCTAACCCAAAACTTGCTGCAGTCAATAGAAACAGACCCATTAACATCAAAGGATTTTAGATCATCTCTTTACTGAATAAGCATGTGTATTATTAGAATAGTTAGGAACAAAGGGAATTAATTGTAACTGATATGATAGCAATTGAGCCATCTCCTTTGTTATTCTTGCAGGATACATTGTCTTTGTGTGCATGAATGTTGTGAGACACAAAGGCTTCTCAAAGACTCAGGATATGTAATGTTGGGTTTCTTCCCTTCTCCCTTCCATGAAAATAAATGAGTACTCACATCTGACATAACAAGGTCATGTGTTTGCTTACCTACTATTTAGAAAAAGCCACAAATGGCAATTTTAACTCCAAAAATTAACATGTAGATCTTTGGATGGAAGGAAAGAGAAAACAATGTTTCTCCGCCATGCACATCCTGTAGACAGCAGGCCACAGTCACACCATCTAACTTGCATGTACAAGTGACAGATTACGTCTCCTTCTGTTGCTAATGGAGGGAAGCAGAAAGGTAACTTGGGCATGCTGAGTCACGCAACACAAAGCTGCACTGACTACAAGGTAAATCCATCTGAAGTTAGGGAGTGTGAACATCCGTTTACATGTACGTCCATCCACATCACTGTAAGCTTGCCTCAACACATCACAAAAAGGTTCTCAAAAGCTCTGAACAGTGTAAAGGCACTACCTTTTGAGAATGAAATGAAACACCTTTTAGCTTGAGTGTAGCTTTTTTAACTCCCTCAATTTTCTTTTTTAGTGTACTCTACTTTTTGTTGCTTTTGATCTAAAATGTTTGACCGTGGCTGTGGGTTGCTTAGTAGCTCACAGACCTGTGATCTTCTTCAGCCACAGGTATGTGCAGCAATAGTCTTGTCTTTGCTCAGCTTCTGTTTGCACCAAAATCGACATTCGCTTTGACTTATTGTAGAAAGAGTCTATCGACTTCCTAAGCAAGTTGCTCTCTGCCTTGTGCTGGACTCAGTGCATTAAGCTGTAAAAAAAACTGGAAAAAAAGTGAACTGTGTTTCTCTTGAAAAAGAAAAGTGAAAGATTTTTTCCAAAAACTCAGAGGAAAGTTCCCTTAATGGACTTAGACTGCATTAAACCTGCTATGAAATACCATACTGATTATTATATTAGTCCTGCCAGTTTTATCGAATAAGCAAAAAAATACCCCAAACAAAAAGCCTCTAGAATTTCTTAAAATCTATTTTTAATACTGCTTGAGTTAACATTTTAAGCAGTTTGTAGGGTTTCTATCTGTTTTCCTTCCTTTCTTCTTCATTTATTTTTGTATTAATACTTTTTATGTCAGGAGCAATTCCTCACATAAGGTGATGGCCAGGTAGGTTAGAGATTTTTCATTCAACTATCCCATGGCACATCAAAGCAGCAAAATGTTACAAATCACTTCAGTGCCGCTAATATTAGTAGCATCAGAGACTTAAACAGCGGGATTTAGCATTGCACCAGCTGAAAGAACACATCTTGGAAATACCAGGTAGCACAGAAATAACAAAAGGTGTAATTAAGTAATTCATTAAGTAATTAAGAGAAGATGATCAGGTGACCGATTCTGGGGTCTTTTTAACAGTGACCTGGCCGGAGATGACGGCCAGCTGAAAGTTTATGACTGGGAGAGACCATTGTTGCTGTGAGACCAACATGCGTATGTTCATGTCCAGCACAAGTTAAAGCATAAGATTTCCTTTTAGCTCGAAGGTGAGTTGATTCAGTAGATAGATTTGGGGGGATGATTGCTCAGATTGTCTCACAATGCTCCATTCAACTTTTAACAGCAGGCATAAAAATTTCATCTGATTTTCTACTTTACTGTTTTGAAATATTAACTATTGATAAATTATTAAACTAAATATAAAGTGTTACAAATGTACATACGTTTCATAAAGAGGTCTGCTCAGGAGTACTACATAATTGGACTGCTTCTGCCACACAAACAGACCACAAATCTCTCTTCCCTTCACCACAGTTGGCCCAGGTATTTCCAAGGTAATGACACACCTGTGTGGTGAGATCAAATGCAATCACAGTCAGATAGGTGACTCAAACTTTTTTCTGCTTTCTCTCAACCCATTACCCACCTCATCAATTCCTCCTCTCCTTTTTTCCCCATTTTTAGAGCCTATGCAATCACTTATGAACTTTCCATGAAACTTCAGTAAGTGTGCTTACTGGAAATGCGTTAATAAAACTGCTGATCTTGCATCTGGATCATGCCTGTTTGCTCTCTTTTGCTTCAGAGGCTCTCAAACTCCATAAGATACAGTTTCTTGGACTGGAACTAGAGATTTTAGCGAGATATTTATGCTCAATGCATACTGAAGAAGGCAATACTTTTTCCTTATCCGGAGGCTTTGAAATGTTTGATTTGTCTGAAAATCTATTTCAAACGGAAAGATACAGCTTTCCTATATCCCAATGAAAGTATTTTTCCCTTTAAAATTTACACATGCATTCAGGGCTAGTGCAAGAACCAGGGGCAAGTTAAGCTTAAATTCACCAAAGGTTGATGTTGTACATTTCAATGCATCGTGTGTAGTACTGCATCTTTAACAGTATTCAGTATTTATACTACATCTAAGTCACTATGAGAAGTAATTTCTTAAGTACATTAGAGTTAAGGTCTGTGCTGAATAGGGTGTAAATTACTTTGAAAGGAATCCTCTGTAGGACTAATTTTGTCCATTTAGTAATCAAATTGACTATAAAAAAAATTTAAATGTCCAAAACGAACAGCCAGTCTTATTGGAAAATTGTAGCTTTCTTCTAAAGTTTCAGTCTTCCATTAAGCGGCAAACACTGAAGGAACAGGGAAGACTTCTCAAGAGATTCATCCTAAAGCAGTTTGAGTGTGTGTTTGCTTTAAACCAACTTTTACTGAACCAAGCTGTTCATAAGACACACCAGTGATAAAGACTATGGCACTTCTCCTACTTGTTGATGCCATAATTATCTTTTGTCCCTTGAGGTCTAACTGAAATGCATCACTGATGTCCATATCAGCCTGATACTTCCTGCTTTATACACACAGAGAAAAAATATTGAAATCATAGAATCTTAGAATCATAGAATGATAGGGGTTGGAAGAGACCTTTAAATACATCTAGTCCAATCCCCTGCTCAAGCAGGTCCACCTAGATCAGGTCATGTAGGAAAATGTCCAGGTAGGTCTTGAAGACCTCCAAGGAAGGAGACTCCACAACCCCTCTGGGCAACCTGTTCTCTATTGCTCTGTCACCCTCACAGTGAAATAGTTTTTTCTTATATTTAAATGGAACTTTTTGTGTTCCAGCTTCATCCCATTACCCCTTGTCCTGTTGCTAGATATAATAGACAAAAGGGATACCCCAACCTCCTGACACTCACCATTTAGATATTTGTAAATATTCATGAGATTCCCCCTCAGTCTTCTCCTTGCAGTGACTGTTACTGTGTGTCCATCTTGGTTCTCTTTTCCTTCTGATTACCCAAGCTATGTTATGTCCCCATGGTTCATATCTTTAAAAACTCTGGTCTTTGTCTGCTTTCTTGAGCTCTCTTCAACTGGTCCTTATCTTTCCGAAGGGAGGTGACACCATGTTACCACCGTGGCTGTCACAGTGAATTGCCTCCCACAATGGGTCCAGTCACCCTGGAAAATGAAATCCCACTTAGGAGCCTGTCCATGAGAGAAGAAGAATATGGTAAGTCTGAATTACAACTACTGAATGCTCTCCTGGCAAAGCAAAATTACATTTCATGATTTGGGAGATGTTGCTCCATCGTCCCCTGAAACACCAAGCATACTGTCATAAAGAAGAAGGAATATTCCATTTTCTAGTCATCCCAATTGCAAAAAATCAGGGAAAAAACAGCAAAAGGAAAGACTGTGCTAGCTCTTAGAGAGAGCTGTGTGCACAGGGGAGCAAAACTTGCAGCTCGCTCAGATACTGTTTTTGTTATGGACTTCAAAGAGACACTGTGCAAGTCTTTTGAGGAAGAGTCTAAATGCCACAGTGGATAATATTTGGCCTTATATAATTCCAATTCCTTTAGCACTATTAAAAAAAACGAAAAAAGAAAAAGTCAAATCTGGCTCTAAGTATTTGAAACATGGTGAATTACCCTGGATATTAGTTGTATTAAGTTACCATGAAAATATAAGCTTTAACAGAAGTAATTAGCACTCATACCTTGTTTTACATTGCAAATGCACTTTGTGGATAAGAGCTTCACAGTGGTGTCAGAGTAGAGTCATTCACATTATGCTTTATCAAACTAGCCAATTGTAGCCCTTCAGGTTAAAGGATTATAATAATAGAAGAAAATCCAGGTGGAATTTGCTACTGTGGCTTTGTACTAATATCAAACCTTTGCAGGGTTAGCAGCTTCCTCTTCTTGCTAGATTACCTACATGTTTGTGATTTGTAGTTACCATGACATCATTTGCAGCCCTTGTTTGCTTGGGTTCTAGAATTATGGGAAATGTTAAGTATGAAAAAATATGAGAAGGTAGATCAAGAAACTAGTAGCTGGAATCTAGCTAGATACCTTTGCCTAATCTTAAAATATGGTTTTTACTTTCAATCCTGTGTGGGTTTTGTTCAGGGTAGAGTTAATCTTCTTCCTAGTAGCTGCTACAGGGCTCTGGTTTGGATTTGTGCTGAAAACGGTCTTGATAACATGGGGATGTTTGTGTTGTTGCTAAACAGTGCTCACATGGCGTCAACACTTTTCTGCTTCTCACCCTGCTCTGCCATTGAGAAGCAGGAAGTGCACAGAAGCTGTGAGGGAGTGTGTCCAGAACAACTGACCTGAACTAGCCACAGGGTTATTCCATAACACAGGACATCATGCTCAGTATATAAACGGGGGGGAGTTGGTGGGGAGGGGTGGATTGCTGCTTGGGCATTGGCCAGCAGGTGGTGAGCAACTGCATTGGGCATCACTCGGGTTTTTTCTTGTTTTTGCTTTTTTTCATTTTTCTCTTTTTTTGTTGTTATATCATTTTTCATCATAATTATATTTTATTTCATTTTAGTTACTAAACTGTTGTTAATACAACCCCTGTGCTTTACTTTTCCTGCTTCTCCCTCCCATCCCACCAGGGACAGTGAGGAGGCAGGGGCTGGTGGTGCTTAGTCTGGGGTTAAGCCCGTAGGCAGAAGGATCACTTCATGTTAATGGAGACATGCTTGTACCTCTACCTATCTTTTGCTTTTTTTGGTTTCTAACTTTTTCTACTGAGAAAACTAAGAGGTAAAGCTGCTGTCCTTCTCCACAGCTTGCCATAGATCATCCCCTTTTATCGTCTAGTTTGAAAGCTTGGATATAATGACAAAAATGCTCCTATGTGACTGTGATTGCTGAGCTAATTAAACCAATACAACTGGGCTGTGAACAAGCTGATAAGTATCCAAAGCCAAATCTGAGTTATCTGAGTACAACCTTTGGAAATATGACTTACTGCTGTACAACACTGCAAAATTACTTCTTGAGTCAATACTCATCTTTACTGCTTCAGCTCAGCTGAACTCTCTAAAAGAAAAACAAAAATCCAAGGTTGCTCAGAGCTCACGACTTTCCCTGAGGGAGATATTGGGTAATAACAGCATTAGCCAAAAAAATCTAGCACGTTTTACAAACAAAAAATTATTTCATTGATCACCTGTATAATATATCACATTTTCTGAAGCATGAAAAATTAAATGAAAGCTAATTATCTTTAATGTTATGGCAATTTAAAAATAAACCTTTCATGAGTGCTCTATATTTACACCATATATATATTCATGTTTTGTTTCTCTGGAAGCAAGGCAATTTTATTCACTGTTTACAAAAAGAAAGGAATTTTCTTATTGATGCATAGGAAGCTTCTTCCCAGAAGTCAATATTGTCACTATATTGGGGACAGAATGGACATTCATTGGGTAAGAAAATCTCTGGTCTCCCGAAAATCCTCTGAGAAGGATTTGATAAAACACATAAGTCTTGAAATAGATATAAAAGTACATGCCTCAGGCTTTAACATAGCCTCTAACTACCACAGGTTGAAGCAACTTTTGTGGGCAACTTCTTTCATAATTAACTACTGTGGGGTTTCCTGCATTATGTTTCCAGGCTGTGTCAGCCATTGCTAGAGACAGAATTTATGAATAATCTGCAGTTACAGTCTGCTCTGACAATACTAATTTAACAGTAGAAACTGGCAACCTTTATAAAATAAGACATACGCTTTAATTGGCATGTCAAAATTAATCTCGATATTCTTAAAATAATTGTGGTGGTTTGATAACTCTCAGTGCTGTGAGCTCAGTTTTCTTGATACACTGCAATACCTGAGGTGATCTGTCTGATATCTGTAACAGGACAGAGGGCAGACCCAGATCTGTCTCAGTATCAGCATTCAAAATACACCATCGTGGAGAGGGGACCATGCACATTGGTTAGGGGGTCATGTGGGGGTTTCTTTTCACTGCATTACATCCCTAGTCTGACATTCCTGGATATGCTCTTTTCCATCACCATAACAAGCTAAGTTAAAGTTATGCATTCCAAGTAAATCAAGTATGTTACCATAAGGAAATCTTTCATAAAATCATGTCAATGGAAAGTAGCACGTTTCATTCAGACCATCTCCCTGATGGAAAAGAGTGTTTGGAATTAGTAGAGATTGTCTAGCTCCATGGATAATTTATCAGTGCCACCAGCTGATCTCTAGAAAAGGCTTAAAAATAACAAAAGGAAACTAATCCATTTTTTTAAACAAAAAAAAGAGACTGAAAATGTGTTTTAAAAGCTCGTTGGTGCTTCTCGTATTAAAAGCTTACCCTGGTGCATTCCATCTATGGTTTTAGACTATTCTTCACATCATTTGCATGAAGAAGCTTACAGCTCTCCCCAGACAGAGAGCGGATTACAAGTGTTCCTAAGTCAATAGCCTTCACATTTTGAAACATTTGCTTATTAAAGGCTATTTTAGAAAGTTCAGAATCAAAACCCTACTGTTCCTGTTTGACAGAAAACCTTGACAGTTTCCTAATGCTCGGCACAAAAATTAAGCTTTACATTTCTTCAAGTTTCCCTCCTAGGATCTCCAGGTGCTTTGAATAATTAACATAACTTTAATATGCATCCCTGGAAACATCCCTTTGCAACAGAAAACTCTTTATACCAAGTTCTTGCGAGAAGAGGTCACAAAGCTGGCATCCAAAGGCAATTAATTCAGTGGTTAGATTCCTACTCATGTGAAAGAGGTTTTGATAGATTATTGATAGATTTGATACATTATTTGATATTGTTAGGGCTGAAGGACCTTCCACGGGCACATTGGCTGACCTTCAACACAGTGAAGGTTTGTGTCCAGTGAATCTCTAAGCTCTTAATCCCATGGATATGGCCCCAAGACTCAGCCTTTCTGCATCCATTTGCATGCAGATGTTGTTCTGCCTTTGCTCAGATCTCAAAGGCAATGTGATCATGCTGTCTATACAACCTATAGTGTGTCCTTCCTCCCTGCAACTCTAAATCTATGAAGAATTTTAAGCAATTTTGGCATAGTAAAACAGATCTCACAGATGGTCCAATGAATTTTATCTTAAAAAAAAAAAAAAGGGTTTCAGCATTCAGTCTGCTACTGTGGTAGAGCTCTAGAGATGTAAGACACAAATCCACCACAGACTCTCCTCGTGGACCAGGTTGTTATACCAGTACAGATAAAGCAACCCAAATTCCAATAAAGACATGGAGAAATACGTAGGACTAATAATAAAATAACATTGAAGTGATTGTGCCTCTGTCTTAATTCTCACTAGAAGCTATAGCATAATGATTATTATATCTATAAAATCAACATTTTTTTTTTAAGTGTTTAACAAATACTGTAAAAATCCTACGTACATCTAGTCTGTTGAAGAGCCAGAAGCAAAACTTAATTTTACTGACTTGCAAGCTATAGCTGTAACCAGAAGTTGATCCTTTTGTTTAATAGGGACTGACAGGCCAAGTTTGGAAAATAAATTAAAAAAATAAAACCAAAAAAGGCACCAAGATTTAACTAAACTCTTGGGCCTGATCCAAACAGCAAATATTAGAAAGAATTAGACAGCCTGGTGGGGCAGGAGGGAAGTTGCACCTGTTTTATGGGTGGTGACTTTTCCTTTATTGACTCTGACCTAGTTGAAACATGTTGGTTTCGTGAGGTTACTAAACTGATTTATAACAGAAAGAGAAAATAATGAGATTCTGGTAAACAGCCTCTCTGAGCTAGATTTCCAGTTGTGTTTGGATCATATGGCATGGTTAATAATCTTTAATAATCTTTCTTGTGTCCCAAATTAACTCATCAGTGGGTTGATTTTTGGGCAGATTCTTTCCTAAATATTAAGATCTAGGAAGAAACCAGAAACAGAAGTGCCAAATTATTACTTTCTTGTATCTATGGAAAAGCTAAATGTAATTTCAAGTTCTCCCAGAGACTCCTCTTTGGTCTACTCAGAATATTTTTACTAGTTCATTGTTTCACTTGCAGAGGGACTCATTTTCTACTGCAAGAGTTAAACCAATACCATTTTATAAATTGTATCAGTATAAAAGTTCTTTGTAGCTGGGTTGTATATTGCCTTTTCTGGACAGACATAAGATCTATTACTACAGATACCCTAATGCAGATATACATGACTCTGTTCTTGCAGTGCTGGGCCATTTTTATTATACTAGAATTCTGAAAGCAACTCTATTTTTGTGCTACAAAAAGCTCTTCTAATGTTATTAAATACTTGTGATTCAGAACTTTCGCTCTTTTCTCTTGCTTAGAGGGAAGATAACTCTAATTTTGTTCCACCCACTGCATGTCTTGTCTAAATATATAATTTCTTTAGGTCAGAGCCTTTTCTTTTAAGTGAGTGTGTGTATGTACATATACTCTGTGCTAAGCAGCCTGGATACAGAGATAACTGCTCAGGAAAAGCTGTTGAAATACTGACCTGTGCCTTATTTAATATCTTTAAAGTAATTTGGACATAAACCTAACAAGATGCACCCTGAATTAATCAATGGTCATGAGCTCAATGTAAAATTTACCAAGTGAACCATGAATATCTGAGAAATACTCAAACAAACTGTAGATAACTGTGATAAAAAGGAAACCAGTGCATGATCTGGATCTTATTTAAATAGAGCCACTTAGTAGTATGATTATAATAGAAGAATTAATCCTATGGAAAACATTAACCATGGGATAGCTATATCTAGATAGATGTAGCAGCAAAAAGATATGGATAAGGATCATATATATTTATATGGATGACAGAGAAACAGATACAGGAGGTAGAAAATTTCTAAGTATTGTAAACCCAAATGCTAGGATTGAAATCTGAGTCTCAGAGTGGCACAGGGAGCCACCACACTGGAGCCCAGTAGGCCAGCCTCCAGATGTTAATTGAGTCAATTCAAACTGCTTCAAGAAATGTCAGCTAAAACCCATTGACTGATGCTCCACCTTAGCTTTCTAACACTGGCGTATGTGACTTTATAGTACTCACATAGCTGAGAATACAAAATGGGGAATGAGATTCTTGACTGGCTCAGTGACTACATTTGGCTGCTTTGGAAGATTGTTAATTATTATCCTCTTAACTGAGTCACCCTCGTGTGCAGCTTATCAGCTCAGGTAGTAGATAGGCTGCTGAGAGGAGAAACTCTCTTTACTTTGAATTTTATTTGGCAATTTCTCCTTTAAAAACTTAGACCTACTGTTTACAGTATTTATCCTAGTTAATAGCCGCTTGTACACCACCTAATCTCTCGGTGTTGGTCTAATCTGTCCATGCCATAGATTTTTTTTTTACTGTTGCCAATACTGGACTGTCTTAATTTATCACAGCCATCCTCACTATATCTTCTGAGGAAGCCATATCAATCAAGTAACCATCTTGATTCGCTGCATCCCAGGATAACAAGAAATGTCTCCTGTCTCTATATTTTTCAGCTATTTTGAGCCCTCCCACAAATTAAAGTCAGAGGAGCACTAACAGTAATGGTTAGCTGTCTCACAGGGGAGCAACATGAGTTGTTTGCTGCGTTAGGATGGGCTTGCAGTCGTGACGGGCAACTTCCACATACCCTGAATGTTTCTCTTGGGATTTTTCTCACCCATTCAGGTTCTGTTCCCCACAGGAGTAGGGAGCAGGCTGGGCATGCACATGTGGTTCAGGACTCACGCTGCTGTCTACTGCCCCGATGGGCATGAGGGAACTATCCACCCAAAGGCAACAGTGTACAGGGACCCTGTAGCCACCAGAGAAGGGGTCTGTTTTGTCCTCAAGGGTTGTCAACCAGTTTCCAAATGGTCCTTAGCTCACTTTGCTATTTCCAGATTTCTTCTGAATTTTTCCCTGCACCTCAGAAAGGTGCCAAGGAACGTTCTCATGAACCACTAAAGTCTCTGTGACAATTTACCCACCCCAGACCTGCCATCCAAAGGCAGGGTAAGTGTTGAAGGTGGAGTGGGAGGAGGGCAGAGAGAGGAACCCTGAGGTGCAGTTTTCTTATCCTGAACAGGAATTCTTCTGTCACTGTCAGGGATATAAAGTCTGACATTTAGGCCTGATCCAGGAGCTCTTTGACAAACTCTCACTTCATAAATAAATCAAATAAACATGTAAACTCTAAAAGAAAAACTACTCCCATCAAAACATTCATAAAGTCCCATATACTTGCACAATAATCTGAGGACATATAAAATTACAGCCTAAACCATTTTCCAGAGAAGTTCTCTTTAACTGGCACAAGGTGTTGAATTATGCAGAATAGATCTCAATAGAGATTTTTTTTTAATATAAAGTTAATTACTTTATCTTGGTTTGCATGAGGAAGCACAATACTTTTTGCACTGACTCTTTGTATCAGAGACAGCTACAACCCATGTTACTCTGTTCATGTAATAAAAATCAAATTGCATCAATTCCTTAACAAAGCACAGCAGAGGCTCCCATTAATAGAATCCTTATTAGAGAATCAGATACAGCTATCTCCAAAGAAAGGATTTTTAAAAGGTACTGGGATTTCTCTGTAGTTTATTAGATTAAGCAACACTGGAATTAGCTGCTGGGAGATGTCAGCTTGGAATAAGAACTGCTGGGTGGAAGAAGAAGCAATTAAGATACTCTCTGCTGTTGACATGATGGAAATTTTTCATTTTATGAGCTAAGCTAGAAAGGTCAGAGGGCAGAAGCATTGCCAGTTGATATTTTGACTTTTCCACTGTCTTCCACACAGAGTTCCTCCCTCAAACTGAAGTTTTACTCTGATGTTTGCAGGGCCAGGTTTGCAAATCAGAACCAGCTCCACTCCACAGCCACTCCCAAAGCCATGGCACTGGAAACAGAAAGAAACCAGGGAATTGAGAGATTTAGTTGCCATGGGATTTGGTGTAACTTCCAGTGGCCCAAAACTGCAAACATGACCTGATCTGGGCTTGAGAATTTGTAAGGAAGCAAGTGAATTTTGCATGTCTGATTTTGTCAAGAACATTTGGCACAGGCTTATTCCTAGCCTGAAACGCTATTCCGTTTGTGCCCTGAAGCATGAGGATTGATAGCCCTTGTCATTTGGTCCCAGGCAGCATAACTGCCGTTATCTTAGTGAAGCACACCCCATTGCCATCAGACTCCTCTGGAGAATAATTAGCAGTGCTCGGCAGCTGAAATAACAACAGCAGGGCAGCGGCAGTGTGGATGCTCCAGGAAAGGGCCCTGAGTACATCTCAGAGCGGCTCTCTCCCAAGCCACGGCTGGTGACTCAGGTTGTGGCAGAAGGTTGGTAAGGTGTTTAGAGGTGGCTGTCAGGGCTGGCAGCCCTGGTGACTTGAGCACTTCAGAAATGCAGGTTTTGAAAATCCCAGTTTGTGCTATTTTAAATTACTGGTGCCAGACCTCTCAGACACCACTGCTTATGCTGTTCTGGACCACTGCCTTCAATTTATCAAGCCATAGTGGCCATGTAGAGTTCACTGTATACTCCATGCTCATGTCCTAACTGCTGCTGACTGTAAAATGCCAGGCAGCACTGTGCCACCCAAGATTAACCTCTTCCCTGCAGTATCCCCTCACTCCAGCCCTCCAGAGTTGCTGAACTGGGGAAAATAGAATCACTTTGAAACATATCCTGCCTCTTTGGAGTTATATTTTCTCTCCTGGCATGTTGCTATCTAAAACGCTTTTACAGATCAGGTTTTCAAAAGGAAACCGGTTTTCCACCTCTTTCTTGTGCTTTAGAAACGCATGGGGCAGCACCTGACATAAAGAGGAGGTTAAAGACCCAACCAAGCAGATGTGTGAGGGCTGAGGGCTCTAAGATTTGGAGAGGGAAGGGGCAGCCAAAGGAAAGGAGTAAGAGCAAAAGCATTGCTTGCCAAAGCTGGGGGCATTTTGAAAAGGACATTGTCCCAGCTTGCTGTGGAGCTGGATCAGAGTGCACCAAGGGGAACAGGCAGAAACATATGCATTCCCATCACCTCGTTCTTCCTCTCTAGACAGGCAAAAGGACAATTCCTCTTCTTGGGGGTCTACCAAAACTGAAGCAGAAGCAGCTACTGGCACCTGGCTGTGACACCATCAGAGAGATGTGCCAAGGTTCATACTGAACTTGCAACTGCAGCAACTGCCAAATTCCAAAAAAAGCAGAAGGGATGCAGTTTGGCAGCACTTTCTGGATTCGTTCCCTATGACATGAGGTTTCTAACTGAGCTATTGCCCTCATGCCCTGCTACCACCAGCAGGCACAGATGAGACCTTCCACAGAGCTATCGTGTCTCGTGTGGGCTGAGTCACACTCTGAAGGAAACTAATTTCTGAAACTGTTTGGGATGTAACTAACTCTGAGGGTACCAGAAAACTCCAGTGACTCTGCTGCTATCTTAGACTCTGAAGAAAAAAACTGTAACGGTGGATACAAAGTTACAGGTCTGACCACCCATCTAAACCATAAATCATCAGCTTAAAATCAAACATGTGCCTTGATGACCTGCACATGTTGCTTTTTAAGTAAAAAGCTATCTGTAATAGTTTCAACAATCATCAGCTGTTACATACGAGTATATTATACAAAACACACTCTAAAATGGCCCACAAGAACATCAGCAACATGACTTTTGGACAGCCCCAGTATCAATCCCTCGCTGTTTGCGCTGCTAGGACAGGACATCTTGTCCTCGGAATTCTTATTTCTTCACCTACCTCAAGCAAGTGCCAGGAAAAAGTGCTCACCTCCAGCTGGCAGAGGCATTTGAAGGCAGGAGGCAAGTTTAAGTGGAGTTTGGCATCCCAGGGGGTGAACTTTTCATGACAGCCAAAGCAATGATATTGAGCACTGTCATTCTCTTCTGTGCACATCTTTGCCTGACCTTATCCTGGATGCATCCCCTTTGACTTATTTCTTTAAAGAGCCTAATAGATTTTCTTTAGCTTGAGGCAGAGCAAACCTCTGCTGGATTGAACTAATGTAGAAGTATTAGAAAAGATTGGTGCTGGGAATTTTTTTTTCCCTCTTCTCCTTGCTGCATGATAGGAAGAAAATGTATGACCTAAATCTGCCAAGCACCTTCAAAGGGAAGGAAGAAACACATGTGGAAAAGCATTATAAAGCCACCCAGCTCCCTTTAATTATGATGAGAATGCCAACATTGCTAAATGAATAGAAAATAAATGGAATAAGTATTAAATGATTATGGTTTCCCTCACATATTTCTTTTTATCTATTCACTAGGAGATAGTTTTACAACATAAATAAATCTTTTCAGACGCAAACAAGTCTCTAGCACATGCTGCTGGAGTTGGCGATGGAGCTGTTGGCTGCTGAGTGGGATTGGAAACTGCGATCTCCAGCACCATCTGCAGCCTTCTCACCAAAAGACAGGCTCAGAGCCTGCATCGCAAGAAGAGCACAAATCCATCTATGGTTATGAGTATTTCTGAGACTGAAAACAGGAAAAGGCACTTACGTGCAGGTTTTAATGCTACTAGATTCCTATTGTTTCCTGGTTTCACTCCCACACAGAAGGAAAACGTGTTTTGAAATCACAAAGCTTTGTAGAGTGGGAAATGCACTTTCTGGCCACGTTCCACAGTGGTACCATTCTGCCCCAGCAGCCACGACCTGTGTGGCTCGTTAAAGGGGCCAGAAGACTGTGGGGAGAGGGAGGTTTTGCAAATCCCTAATATATGTGAAGAACAAAAGCATGTAGAGTTTTTGTGAAACCTGAAACTCTTCCTGAGTTTGGGTGCAGAGAGATCACCGCATTGCTTTCCACAGGTCTGCCTCCTTCCTGTGCCAAAGCTGATGGCACATCCTCCAGCCCTGGCTGGCTTTTTAGGGTGGACCAAAAAAAATATAGTTACACTCTTTAAGCTCTTGAATTTCCCAGTTTAATCCTTGGCTTGTTGACCAAACGACTTTTCATCTCATCTCCGCTGATCCAGTATCCACCTGCTGAACAAACGAGGTACGAACATGAGGCAAGGACCATATCCCTTTAAAGTTCACTAAAACAAGTTAATATCAGAGCTCCCACAGCCAGTCACACAGCAAGAGGTACCCTGTGCAGGGAAATGTCACAGGTGCCACAATCTGATACCCCACTACAGGTGCAGAGCTGCCCTGCCTCGTAGCAGCCAGACTCTCTCACCCTCGTGTCCAGCCAGGAGTTGCTCCCTGGTTTAGTTTGTCCCATCAGGGGCAAGACTACCTCATTGCAGAGCTGATGGCTGCCAGTGACCCCTCTATTTTGCTGAAGTGCAAACATGAACTTTGACATATTTGCCTCAGAATCAGGATGGTCTGAGTTTGCTTTTTTCCAGGCACAAGAGAAAAAGAAAATGCACAAATTGTTCTTTTCTTTGCCAGACTGCTTCTCAGGCAGGTTTTGAGCAGAGCTAATTTGGCTCATCCCCGCAGGCCTCCCCAGTGACACTTACACAACTAGACCCCTCCCACATGGGACATTTCACTGGCTCAGACATGCATATGGGAAGGAGGCTGATTATTTTGTATTTATATCCTTCTTCTTTTCATCCCTGTGTTCCTGAGAGCTGTGTGCCCCCCTCCTGCTGCCTCTCAGTGTTCAGACCTTCCCTCACACCCCTTCTGTTAAGTACCTAATGTGACTTTTCTCCTCTGCCCTGTCCTCTTGTCAAGTCACCCTCCTGTGGAGCAGCTGCTGTTACAGCAGATGTAAAATGGTTCAGTAACACTCGCTAATATTAGCTTTGACACCAGCACAGAGAGGAAATAAATTCTTTTCTGGGGGAGAAGCACAAATTACTTAACACAGCAGATCAGAGCAGCATCCGTGACAATGCTGGAAGAGAGCTGCTTTAATATCTCCCTGAATATAACACGGACACAATAACTCTTCCCCACCAGTAGCCAGACTACAGCCTGCCCCAACTCACCCTGCCCAAACTGCAGTGTTTTCTCCCCAACCTTACACAATCCTGCTCATTAATCTAGAATCTGCTTAATAGTCCATTTTAAAAAATGGCCTCTGAGGGCCTTGGCTGGGAGGAGAGGTGCTTCACAAGCTGGGCTTTTCCACGGCAATTACAGCAAACATCAGCACCAGTGGAGAGGTGGCTGAGGCATGTTAAGATGAGGTAGCTGCTTGTTGGTGTCTAGGCAGGCACAGGTCACAGGTGAGGTGGCAAGCAGTGCCAAAGCATGACCAATCCCCTTCACTTATGCTTTTGGCATAAGATGTGAAACGGGCTGGCTGGTCACAGGAAAAGAGTTTGCAGTGAATAGTGAAGCTGTGCAGAGCACTGGGAGTTGACCTGAAAAAGTCTCAGCCTCCTCCTGGGTCAAAGAAGTGCTCAGCGGTACACGTCTTGCTTAGCAGCCAAATCCTCCCTGTGCTGTGTGTCATGAGGCCTTCACCTGCTTTGCCAACAGCTCTAGCTCCAGCCTGGACAAAGAACAATGCAGTGCCAGAGCTGTTGTGCACAGTTCAGGGAGTTTGAAACCCTTCTCCCTGCAGCAATGTCATGTCCTCTGCTGGTCCAGCACACCTCCTCCCCAGAGAAAGGCATTTACTCTGCCCTGAATGACTTCTCTGAGGCAGTAGTTTGGCTGATGATTCATGATGCCCTGAGCTACAGGGGAATCACCTCTCACTCTAGTGCTGCATGCAGTGAGATGGCTTTTCTGTGCTTACCAGCCCCAGTAGGAGATTTTTCTCTCCCTCTGAAATCACAAGTACAAGAGGGATTTGACAGGAATGGGATGACCTAGTATGCAAATGATTACACTGCTGACCTGAAAACTTGTCTTGTTTCTCCTTTGTTCTGCTTTTGGGATAAAAGCACTGAAAACACTTCAACAAAGTCAGTATCAGTTGCCCTGGTGGGAAATACCTTCAAAGGGTCCCTTTTGCTAGTGCTGCAAAGCTGAACTCAGCAGCCTGGGAAATGAAGAAACTTAGCTGAATTCAGGAGCTGCACCCATTGACACGACCAGTAATTGGCCCGTTGCCCCTCTGACTAGCTCTAATGGAAATCTTTGCTGGTCCTGGGAGTGTTGATCTGTTAATCACCAGAGCACACACCAGCCTCGATTGTTAGCTGATTCTGTGGACAATTTCTGCTCGGGTTATGGATCGACACAGCACATGCAGTGCAGAGTATTATATTCAGGGAGAAAAAAAATAATGAATTCAACACAAAGAAGCAAGAAACTAAACTGTTTAGATAACCTTAGGCTTTTTCTGCTAAGAAAATCAATACAGTTAGAAGCTCAGAAACTACCCACATTGCCAGCAGAGTCAGGCTACAGAGCCAGAGAGCCCAATGTAAATGACTAAAACAGTTTAGTTTCCTTCTTTTTCTGCTTGTGTTATGTTTCAGGGTTTCTTCGGGGCATGGGGAGGGGGGGGGCAACTGGGGGAGTAATAGTCCTAAGTGTTTGTGTGTAGTTTGAACCTATCTCTTAAGCTACCTTTTCTTGTAAAGTTTAATTTTTTTTTAATCCAAAATCTTGGTTCACAGTCAGCTGTATCTGGAATGCTACAGCCCTGTGAGTTCCCATCTTTTCTGATGATATCTGTTATTAGTTCACAGAAAATCTGTCATGGAAAAGACTGTGTCAACTTGCAGTTTCTCAGTATGGGTAGTTTATTCTCTGTATTCCATTCACATGTTTGGTGCCCTTACCCAGACAGCCAACATGGGTGCTAATTAGCAGCTACACTTCTCCTTGTGGGCACCCATCAAGTAGCACCTGACATGAATTTAATTCACATTGTGGATTAGCTGCTTTGTTATTTGCATTGCAATAACAGTATCAAGTCCCAGATAGTGCTGGGACTCCAGAGCACTGAAAAGGAAGAAGCAATCCCAGCAGTGTGGAAAATGTAATTAGATGTGAGGGCGTTAATAGGCCTTGATGACCCTGACCAGCCTTACCTGGGATGACATTCACACCCTCCCCCTGGGTCCAAGGGCTGTATTTAAGCTCAGGCCAGAGATATCAGCCTGTACCTGAGGTATTATGTGTATGTACATATTTTCAGGTATTCTGTAGAGTCTGTTTTCTGGATATATTTGTCTCTGTGCTGTAGATAACTTATCTTCAGTCCTGTCTTATGGCTGAGGCTTGGGCCCGTGCTGTAGCCTTGTCTCTGTCTCATTTTGCTCCTGTGTGGATTTCTTGGATGGCCTCTAGACCTCATGTATCATCCTCCTTTATTGAGGACTGTGTCAAGAGTCTGTTACCACCAATGCTGTGAACTTCCTCAGCTCACAGCTTCCCTTTGGTTGTGGAGCAGCTTTGCTCTTGTTGCCTGATATTGAGATAGAGAGAAGTGGGGCATAAGGACTGACTACAACAGTCCAGGGAATGCTGGAGGAGCTGACACTAAGGAGTGAGGGAGTAATGAAGAAAGCCTAGCCTTGTGTGCCTACAGTGAAGAAGAGATGTATTCAGCAGCATATATCCTACAGAATGGTCAGGAGGAAATTCACCACTGGGTTCCTCATCCCTCAAGTAAGTATCCAAGGAGAAGAAAGGGGCTGCATGCCTGCGTCTTACTCCAGCAGTCAGTTGGGATGCAGTTGGGGCAGATAGGCAGGAAAAGCAGTGGGTTGTGCTTGCTGTGGATCCACCTTTGGTTCTTGCCTGATGATACAGGGACTGCAACACCTTTCGTGGGGGAGATCAAAGCAAAAACTCTATAACATCTGACCCAAGGCTTCATCTCTGGATGAATCCAGAGCCACCCTTGGAGTTGTTAGAGTGCTGCTAGCAACTGAGCTGTGTTCATTGCTCACTCTGCCTAGCCCGAGGTGCAAGGCACATGCTCCTGGTTTCTGTACAGTCATTTCTACCCAGTACAAGGCTGCACTGTGTTCTTCTTAGCAAGGCAGATATGCCCTTAAGTTTGTGATGACATTCAGAAATAATTTTGATTAAAGGAGAAGAAAGAAAAACACCAGAGCAAAAAGTTCTTTTTAAGTAAATAATAAAGGACTTTAATCTTTGGAGGCAGTTTGTTCTCTGTGTGTTTTAAAGCTTATGCTGCAGAGATGATGCTACTTGCTGCAAACTTTGTTCCTTCTATTTTTTTTTTTTATCTTGGGAAGGGACTAAGACAGAAGTATCAAGTGAAAAAAAAATAGTCTACAGATACAGAAGAGTCAAGAAACAGTGATATCACCTCCCTTTGCATACTTTATATGACAAATGGCTACCAGTCCTTGTCAGCCTTGCAGAGGATCAGAGACTATAGCAGATTGTATGCTTCAGACATAAGGCAAGCCAGCTGGGCTGCCCCATAAGGCAGTACTTTTCTTCAGTGCTGCTGAACCATCTATATCCCCCAGCATGAATAGCAGGTTTGTGAAAGCCAAACTAGAGCCTTCCTAAAAAAGCTCAGAGGGAGTTCAAATCCCTTGTGGGGCTTTCTCATGCTCATCTTGTTGTGCTGCCAGCCTGAAGCCTGCACAGAGCTGTGTCAGCCCAGCTGGAAATACTGTGTGAAACAGCCCTTCGTGCTGCAGGGAGGAAAACTTTAGGAGACTTTTACTGAGCAGAAAACCTTAGATTTCCCCTAAGGGATCAGGGATGCACATACTGAGGTGCTGGATGACAATATAATGTATAAAGCTCTCACGCTAAGAGGTGTTTCTCTGTAAAGAATGAGGTGATGCTAAACAGTGTGAGATTAATCACTCCTCCTCCCCTTTCCTCCCACTTACCTCGTGGATCGTTAGGTCTCAAGAAGGTTTTAATTCTGCCTCTATCATGTGAACAAGAGAAAAAATGACAAGAGTTTCACCTGGCTGATGACTAGGTCATGTTAAGATCTGTATCACAATCAACACCCATTAATCCAAAACAGCAAAGAAACAATGCATTCTCTTGGGAAAGGAGGATGTTTATCAATTTACGAGGCCTTTATGAGGTATTATCTTGGCAGCTGTACATACAGCTCTTTCTTCCTTCCACAAGAGCTACATGTATAAGCAAGAGAGAATGAAAACTCGTGTCCCTGAGCATCCCTCTCACTTGAGTAATTGCAGCTTTATGTTCTGGACTGCTTCCTTCAAGGAGTATTTCCATCACAGGAGCTTTGGGGTGAGAATTTCAAAATGAATTAATAAAAACTGAAGTGATTAGTGCTGAAATAATGTCTCACTCCAATGCAAAGCCCTTGAGACTGGCCTGGATTTGATTTACTTCAATCCAAGCCCACATTATGCCTGGAGTTATTTACTGTGAAACTGTTAGGGACTGAGTATTCACATCCAGAGCAACAGGCTGTGATTCACTCTCTGTCACATACTGATCGGGTTTTGATTATTTTTTTTTATGGAAAATGCTGCTAAGAACCAATTTTGTTGAAGAGATTGGGCGGCTTTTGCTCTTTATGGGTGAGCAGTGGAGGTCTTGTATTCATCTGCTGGTGCCTCAAGTTATGTTAATCTGTGCTGAGATCAGAGACAATAATATGGGACTTAGGTAATTGAAACAGCTGAAGTAAAACTCAAGAAGGGGGAGGAAACTGGAATGCAAGGAAAAACTTCTTTGCTGCGAGGGAGCCCTGGCACAGGCTGCCCAGGGAGGGTGTGGAGTCTCCTTCTCTGGACGTTTCCAAACCCACCTGGATGTGTTCCTGTGCCCCATGACTGAGGGGAACCTGCTTTAGCGGAGGGTTGGACTGGATGATCTCTAGAGTTCTCTTCCAAACCCTACCATTCTTTGATTCTGTGAAACAGGTTTGACTTAAATGTTTGAACTGAAATAAAACTTAAAGACTGAAAATTTACAAGTAAGGGGGAAAAAACCCTATTTATGTATATCTTACAGGAATTTTAAAAATACTAAAGATTTTTTTCTTAATTTGCAACCTCTTTTTTTTCTAACTCATAACTTTAAAATCCTTAGAAGTAGTTTATATTGACTATGATAAAAAAAAGAAAAAAGAAAAAGAAATAAATCTGAATCTTTTCTCCCAGTTTACCAAACCAGGCATCTAAACTCAGCCTTTCTTTTGCAGATTAAACTAACTAGAAGCAGTATTTCACCTTGGCTATTTTAAAGGTAATTCCACTGGTAACTGCTTCTACAGGTGGTATAAAGAGTTTTAAACACTCCATCTTTCTATAAAAAATGTAATTTAAGTACATTATAAGCTATTATCAAGTTTACAAAAAATCCTCTCTGGAGTTAAGGTATTTTATGCCAAGTTTCAGCCTAGACTAAACTTTTATAGCCAAGATATAAACTTTTAAATATAGGGTCTTTGTAACAGAAAACCTATCTGATTATAGGGTCAAGAGGAGCAGTGGTATAACACAATTTATAGCCTACTCAGGTTGGATTTACACTTCATCACAGTACAATATCAGGAGCAAACGTTACAATGACAGTCATCCCTTTTTTGTTGCTGTGTAAAAACAGCACATAATATAGTCCTAAAACAGAACTGCTGTTTTCTTAATGGGAGAGCAGGGATAGCTCATGTTTCCCAAAAGTATTTTCACAAGCATAGCCTTTGCAACAGCAACATCTCAGATACTCCCAAGCCTGTTCAAAAAAACAATGGCATTGAAAATAAATCCTTTGGTTTTAACCTTGGAATTAGAGACCAGAAGCAGCAGGAAAATCAAAGGCTGAGCTCTCTCGAGACAAAGGCCAAGCTATGGGGGCTCCGGAAGCAGCTGAGAAGGGAAAGCCTGTTTTAGAGACTGTAGACAGGGCATTTACCGTGCATGGGGTGGGATAGGGTCACTGAAGTTGGAAAGGGACCTTGGAGGATTCTGATTAAAGCAAGGCCTGCAGAAAGGATCAAGTCACTTTCTATTATATTGACGATGCAAACAAATGATAGTTGTGCTGAACTGCAAGAATATCGCAGTGAAGTGCTTGCTCAGTACCCGACTCAACTAGTCCAATGACAGCTTTGTCACGCTAATACCACCTGAGTAGAAACCTTTTCCCTGGATCACTGTGTAATGTGCATGCAGCAGACAAATTCAAGATGTTTAAGCCTTCTCCTATCTCCTCTTGACCTTCTACCCCCTTTATTTTAACTTGCTAGCAGAAGACAAATGAACAGTTACTCTAAGGCTTTTAATAACTATAAAACCACTTTGTTTTGAAACACTGGGTACTGTGTATTCGCTTCTTTGAGAAAACTGATATACATTAAAGTTTGGATCCAGTCTGATAGAGCTTGTACAGTGAAAGATCCCTTCGGACCAGGAAGTTTTTTTTCAGTGCTTGTACAGGGTCTGCTCTGGGGAGGGAAGTTTCAAACACAAAGCTCCCAGGCATTACTGGAAATCAAATAACATCAGGGAAGTCTGCCAGTAATTTTCCAAAAACTAATTATTTGAGATTACTGACTACTTCACAGAAAATCATGGATGTAATTATTTCTGCCTTTATTTTTTGATTGCTGTCTTGAAGTGTACAAGATTGAAGGAAGACTAGTCTCTGTGCACCAGTTCTTTGTGGATGGAGTCTTTTCAGGATGTCTCTTGCTGTCTACCATCCTAGAACTCTGAGGAGAGGACAATATTGGCAATATTAGCAAAGAAATCCATTCCATGGGGAGATTAACACTTTCTAGCAGTATAGTTCATGCCCGTTGTTGCAATATCATTAACTACTTGATTGCTGGCACTCTGTGTCGCCAGTGGACTTAGCAGGAAAACAATGAGATTTAAAATGTTTCAGATACATTCTACTCTCTTTTAATTAGCTCCTGACTGTAAGGAATGATGTGAACTACTGGTGAACCTTGGCTGAGGGTTAATGCCTGTAATTTCCTGCTCTTGGACAGGCTCACTGGTGTTTCCTAATGGTGTTCCTGGGCTTCAAGGTGCCAGATAATACATGCACTGAAAAGGGTACTGATGGTTGTGTCTTTTAGAGGAGGTCAGTGAATGGAAGCATTGAAGGGAGAAGTCTAAACTGTGGCAAGAAAAGGAGATGGAAAATACACGATTGTTTAATGTGTGATTGTGTGCCAGTATGTACCAGAAGGCAGGTACTAGGCATGATTTGGCTGTGAGTGTCAACACAGCTGTTTGGGGGGGGGGATTCAATTGGCCACGTCCTAGCTATATTGTCAATGAGATTGTGAAGCTTGCAAGCTCTGTGCTACTAAACCTCAAAAATAAGGAAGCCTTCTGATTTTCAAAAGGAATCTCAGACTGGCATTTTGTTATTAGGTAAGTTATCGATTATATCTTTCTGGACTTCCAAACTATTTCATAGGAACAACCTATCTGATGACATTTTGGCATGTCTGGATTGCACAGATAATGCATAAGCTTGATTTTCAAGGTATTTCTTACAATCTTCTAAGTTTCCTAAGAGCAGTGGAAGCTAGTACCATAAGAGGGATATAGTAAGAGTTTCTCCTGACTGTGTAATCGGTTGTTGGTCATAAATCAAAACACCAGAATGATCTGTATGACATGAGACACTGTCTAGTAAGCTGGATGCTAAAGGACAGACAGAAGCCCTGGATCTCCTTATCAGTTCATCTGATTCTGCTGTTTTCCATGACTACTCTGCTTCCAACTTGACTTCTTACCAAATCCTATGTACTGTTTGTCACTCCCATGATAATCTTGATGGAGGCATCAAGGAGCTATCAGCATGAAAATACGAGGTAAGATGAGTGATTAGAAAAATTCTGGAGGACAGGATGACAGGGTGAATCTCACAGGCAGGAATTTTTTCCCCTCTCATAATCCCAAGGAACCCAGGACTTTCAATTAGGGCAGAAGTGCTATGCATTTTCACACATCAATCTTTCATTGGCCTTGCATCAATCATTCAATGGCTTGTGCAAATAACCTCTCCCAACAATATTTTCCTGTCAGAAACAGGCACTGTCATCTGCAAACCTGTTTGAATATTTCATTGTTGCAAGATGATGGCATTTGTGCATTTCCTGGAAGACATGGCAAGGTAGTCCCTGTGCTCTTTGCACTCATGAGGCTGATAAAGCCAAAGTAAAGCCAGACAGTGACTGGGACTGTGTCCTAGAAAACCTCTTCCCTGTAGACTATGCAGGGAGGAACAAAGGAAACTGCAAACTGTTCATTACTTGTTTGACTTTAGTCCAGTCAGGCTCAACCTAGCTGATGTCAAGAGCAGCTAGAGCAATGTCAAGGTTGTCCTCAGTAGACAGCCACTCAACAGATGGTGACTGGAGCCCCTACAAATGTGATATATGAAACCCTTTCAAATCCTCTTTCCTGCTACCTGGGAAGATTGGGAGATTCACTAATTAATATACATCACAGGTAGGTACTGCTAATTCTTCTTGATATTCACTTATATATATCCTGATCCCATTAACTACAAGGCCTCAGCACAAGGCCCATCTGCTGATGTGGAGCTGAGTGGAGATGGGGTTTCTGAGGTTTTGATAGTGGAGTTCTTGGCAAGCAGTCAGACTTCACTAATAAAAATAAGTAGCTATTCAGCACAACTTATATAAAAAGCCTGCTTTGCCTACCTACCCTTTTTTGGAAAGTTTTAGTTCATAAGTTACATTTTAAGTAACTATCAAATTATTTGTTTTCTGAAGGTGCTATTGAAAACTCTTTGTGCTTGGTCTCTGTGAGGCCACACTTGCCTGAATGTACATCAGCACAAATGAAAAGGGCTTATCTGGGGAGAAGCAAAGCATAGAACTGAGGGGAAGCCTGGTGAAAACCATGACCTACCCAACAGCCTCTGATAAAGAGGTCTGGCCAGATGTGGGAAACTTCATTAAGTTGGCTGACCTGAGTACTTAAAAGCTAGACCTGTCCAGAAAGTATATCACCTTACCAATAAACAGTAAATGCCTGTAAACTGGGCTTACTCAGGACTCCTTTGGACAATAGCATTTACTCGCTTCTCACAGAATCTTAAGGTTTGGAAGGGACCTCAAAAGATCATTCAGTCCAACTCCCTGACACAGCAGGACCACCTAAGTGTAGGTCACACAGTAACTTGTCCAGATGGATTTTGGATGTCTCCAGAGAAGGAGACTCAACAACCCATCTAGAGAGCCTCTGCCAGGGCTCCCTCACCTGAACAGGGAAGAAGTTTTTCCTTATGTTGCTTCGAAAGCTCTTATGTTCCAGCTTGTACCCATTGGCCCTTGTCCTATCACTGGATATCACTGAGAACAGCCTGGCTCCATCCTCCTGACATCCACTCTTTAGGTATTTGTAAACATTAGCGACGTCACCGCTCAGTCTCCTCTTCTCCAAGCTAAAGAGCCCCAACTCCCTCAGCCTTTCACCAGAAGGGCGATGCTCCACTCCATTCATCATCTTTGTGGCCCTGTGCTGAACTCTTTCCAGCAGCTCCCTTTCCTTCTTGAGCTGAGGAGCCCAGAACTGGACACAATATTCCAGATCTAGTCTTAGGAGGGCAGAGTAGAGGGGGAGGAGAATCTCATCCTAGTAACACAGTGACGATCATTATTTTATGTGATGGCAAATAGCTTCTGCAGGAACAGTGTGCTAACTTGACCCAGGTCTTTTAAAAAGTCCATCAATAGATTAAAACTACAAATTAATACCATGTTCCTATGCTCCTGTGGTCTCAGACTTCCCCCTCAATTTACAATAGCAAGTGTATATTGAACTTTTTGTCTTGTGAGCACTCTCATGTTTCTTCTCAGTGCTGTGCTCTTAACAGTAGAAAAGGCTTTGAAATCAATTTCTGAAATGTAGTTCAGTTTATGGTTCATAAAGGGCTTTGGGAAACCATTTTGTATAGAAAGTGTTATATAAATATAGGCAGCATATTTATTCTCTTTTCTTGGCTTTGAAATTATACTATTAAACTAGCAAACCTGTCAAATATGTAACTTAGCTTGCTGAAGTCCTACATACCAAAAGGCACTTAAGTGGTTGCTTAAAATTAACTAAGTGATTTAATCCTGCCTTATACAGTTCTTAAACACAGACATAAGTCTCCCTGAAGTCAAAGCAAGCACATTAAAGTTAAGTGTATGCTAAGCACTTTGCTAAATCAAGGCCTATCTCTACTTATTTTCATATCCATTCCTGGTTCTGAAAAACAAGAAGTATGTTATAAGAGGCAGGGACATCTCAGCTTATGCTCCGATTAAATAAGTTAAAAAATCATGAATCCTACAGCAATTGCATTGCCATCATACTTCTTCTCTTTTATGATTAATCCAGAGTTTGATATGTCTTTCTATAGGATTAATATCTTAACA
Source organism: Colius striatus (assembly GCF_028858725.1). Taxonomy (NCBI): domain Eukaryota; kingdom Metazoa; phylum Chordata; class Aves; order Coliiformes; family Coliidae; genus Colius; species Colius striatus. Next base: position 14,497,534 of record NC_084769.1, on the reverse strand, counting down.
GCAAGGTAATAGGTAGTATGACATTTAATCTCTTTGATTAAATTCCATACTAAAAATGTCCCATAAATAAAAGAAACAATTGAGGCAATCATAAATTATCTTCATTGTTGCAAAGTGATGGATTTAGTGGTTACAGAGGGTAAAATCTCATGAGCTCATTAAAAACTGTAAGGGTTTTTTCCTTCCACAGACCTAAAAGACATTGTGGCCTACGGCAGGTTTTCTAATACTGCTTTCACTTAATCATCTGAAAACTTAAGAGGAAACAGAAGATTCTGTATCTATGTGCCCATTTCATTTTGCACTATAGATGACCAGATCCAAATAGGGATCTCTTGCTTCAGGTTTTATCTCAGGTGCCTCACATGGACTCAGCACTATATGCCTAATGAAGGAGAATGTATTTTTTGGTTAAGAGCCAGGATCAAATTGTTTCAGGATCTGAGTCTGCTACTTGTCTCTGCCACCAACCTCCACTGTGACCTTGGACAAGTCATAGAAGGCTGAATTTTCAAGATTTCAGCATCAACCATTAGAGACAGCTCAAACTGTATCAGCTACAACCATAGTGCCAAATTAATAAAGGCTAGATGCAGTCCAGTGGACTATGCTTTTCTGAGGATTTATCTAAAAGCTTCACAAGGGCGATGCTTACTTGAGTCCCTCTGAAAATCTGCATGCAGGAGCAGGTCTCAAACCTTTTAAGGCTTCACTGTGCTTGAGGTGCACCTGGAGGATTCATTTCTCCTTTTAGAAAATGAGCAAAAGGCGGTACCCAACCTCAAAGGCTTCACTTGGCATAAGTCATCATTTCTCCTAGTCAATTAGAAAACTCTTTTTACTACAGATACTAAGACAGCTTTTTCCTTTCTGTTCAGCTATAGAACATAGAGAAGGTTAGTGGAGTGACAGAAGGTGAATAAAGTGTACAAGACTTTCATCCGAGTTGCTGGGAGTTTTCAAGAGCTCTCATTTAGCACTTTCATGCCTCCTGAAACCTGTGCTGTTCCTTTGACTCATTACAACAGTTATTGCCATGAAACTCGTCTTCAAACAAGAACAACAAAAATGCAGAGACTGCACTGTGGCTCTGCTAAGCTGCATGGACTCCAAGGTTGGAGATGGACAAGAGGCTGCTATACCAGCTGACAGCACACACACACACAAAGCCAGCCCGTTCATGTGATTAAGGATTCAAATGAAAGGCTTTCTGTAAAGATGCATTTTTAATATAAAAGGCTGCCAGCAGAGAAGTCCCCCATGGTGCACTTTGTAGGATCTTGTAAGAGTTTAGAGAGATTAAGTTAATGTAAATTCCTTTAGAAGCAACTGCACAATCCACAATGAGGTTTCACTGTACATTTCACCAGATGAAATGTTGCATTTCAGTGTTAAACCTTGTTCAATTACCCATGAAAACGACAGGGCTGGCAGCGCCAGGACCACCAGGTTTCCTACTGGGGAAATATGGTGGGAATTATTGAAAATGGCATTGGTGCTCTGCAAGGATGGGCCATGACTTTGCCATCAGCACAGAACTTGTACTTCAGTCTCCAACAAAAAACAAAAAAAACCACCCAAGAAAATAAAAATGCACATGCCGACAAAAAACTTTTCTCATAACTAATCTCTGGAGCTGCCTACAGCCTCTGTCCCTTAAATTGTTCAAGGCTTGTCTTAGCAAAGATTCATGGAAGGCAGAAGCTCACTGACAGACCCTGATAAATCAATCAGATCTTGGATTGCTTTTTAAAAACTTCAACCTGTTTTCCTGAAATCTGTTATTAAACATGCCCTGTTCTGGCCAGTTCCTTTCACAGTGACCTCCAACATCTTTTTGATGGAGAAGCTATAAAGGAAAAATGGGCACAGGGCCAGGGATCTTCCAAAAAAAGAAAAAGCCTTTCAAGTAAACAGACCATAGAACATGGCAGGGCCTCCAGACAGTGCAAAGGCATCATGGTGGCCCCAGTCTGCATCAGAAACACCTGTTAGTGGAGATCTAATAATGCTTTGGCTGGATTGATAGTGAATGCACCCCAAAGGAAATAGAAAGGGAAGAAAATTACAGCTTAGCTTCTCTGTGCTTTGTTTCTTTGTCTTTTCTTTCTATACCACCATATTGTACTTGGTTTATCACAAACCAGGCCAATGTAATCCCAAATTACTGTAGAAACCTCACTATGAACTTCTAGAAATGCTAATTCTTCATACAGCCTTGCTGAATATTTCCCTTCCATCACCCATGCAGGTTTGAGAGCATTGGCTGGAGCTGGGAATGGAGATGGGTTTTTCATTTGGTAGTTTTAATCTTTACCCATTATTACAAACTGAAGTAGCTGATGCAATACAGGTGAAGCAACCTATGTAATATAGAACGTCTGGCTACATGCAGCCTGAGTTCAAATGTCCTATTTCTAGGGTTATTAGAAATGCTCCACAGTGTCTGAGCCGTCCATGTGGGCCTTGCAGATGTGAACCAGGACATAGGACCACCCAAGCCCTTCAGAAGTGGCATGTGGAGACCGGAAGGGCAAACTAGGTCACCTCCAGTGACACTTCAGACAGGTTTTGTGCCTTGAATTCCATTATCACTGACTGCAGTGAGAGCTCATGTAGCTAGTGCACTTCTAGACATTTGCATGTAGACATCAAACATAGTTGCCTCAGTGTGGAAAGCTGAATAACCCCTTCCCATACAAGCTCCTCCGCAGCAGTCCAACCAGTCACTCCCACCTGCACTTTTGCAGATACCTTGCAGAGGTCTTTGTAGACACTGAGCTGCTTGAGACCGTTAATATTCCTGGGCAACCTATGAAACTGTTCACACAGGAAAAAACAAATCTCATTGAAACCTGGGAAGAAAACTCTTGAATTTGAAATTTTTAATTAAGTTTTAGTTTGCTATAAATCACAGAATCTTAAGGATTGGAAGGGACCTCGAAAGATCATCCAGTCCAACCCCCCTGCCAGAGCAGGACCACCTAGAGTAGATAACACAGGGACTCGTGCAGATGGGTTTTAAATGTCTCCAGAGAAGGAGACTCAACAACCCGTCTGGGCAGCCTGTGCCAGTGTTCCCCCACCTGAACAGGGAAGAAGTTTTTCCTTATGTTTCTTTGGGAGCTCTTATGTTCCAGCTTGTACCCATTGCTCCTTGTCCTATCACTGAACATCATCGAGAACAGCCTGGCTTTAATGAGATCATCCCTCAGTCTCCTTCAAGCTAAAGAGCCACAGCTCCCTCAGCCTTTCATCAGATGGGAGATTCCCCATTCTCTTCATCATCTTGGTGGTCTTCCAGCTCTCCAGCTGCTCCCTGTCCTTCTTGAAGTGAGGGGCCCAGAAAGGTCATGCTGTTCACCATGACCCCCAAGTCCCTTTCCCCTACATTACTCTCTAATATTTCATTCTCCAACCTGTACTGGTACATGGGGTTATTCTTTCCCAGATACAGGACTCTACACTTGCCTTTGTTGAATTTCATTAGATTTCTCTCTGCCCGTGAAAACTACCTCAAAATAAAAAATCAGAAGTTTCCTTATGGGATTTTTTTTTAGATTTTTCACACACAAAAAAGGAACACTTTTCACAAGGACTGAATTTGGTTCAAAACTCAATTTCCATAGGAAGGGGAAATATAGATTTTTTTACACCTTTGCTATTCGGGCTGATTGCACTCCAGGCAAGAACTAGTAGGATTAGGGGAAAATGACAGCTTCCAGGACAATTTCAAAAGTCTGTGACATGGCCTCAAGAAGTTATTCAAAGACACATCATGCACAGGGAGAGCAGCAGCCTAGCATCTGAGGTCACTTGACTAATGTTCCCACAGTGCAGAGATGGGGTAGGCTTAGATGTGCAGAGCAAATAAAGCAGTTTTTTTAACAACGGGTGATCAGCCTTGTCTTCTTTGAAGCCAAGAGAATTCTCTCATTGATTTCAACGTGTTCTTATTTATAAGGAAAGCACACATCTCAGGCAGCAAAGCACAGTTGTTCAATTCAAACGAAAGTAAAACACATCTGACTGTTTTAATATTTGTTTAGAATGGAATGAGCTGGCAAAAGAAAAATCTTGATGCAATTAAGCCTTGATTTTTTTGTTGTTGGTTTTGTTTTGCATTTGTTCTAGCTGCTTTTCTCCAAACAGACCGCTTCTTCATCTGTTGGTAATCATGATTTACAGCTGTAAGTGTAGTCCACGCAGCAAATGTAGTATGCCCTTTCCATTACTCATCTTCAGTCTCCCCAGGTACCTTTTACATCCTCATGCCATATGCGTCCAGTTTTATGCCCATATACACAGCTAACAAGTGAATTTCCAAGGTTTGTGTGGATGAGTGTTTACAGGAGCTTTCTTGTTTATTCTCACTCTTTGTACATCTATTGAACCTGATGCCCAGGAGATGTTGAAAGTATCAGCATTCACCAACATCACTGGCAAATAAAAACGCTCAGCATCACATAGACCTCGGTCAACTTTTTTGCAAAAGTTTTGCTCTTGTATCTTATTTCATCTAAGAAAACTGCCAGAGCCACAAGGACTATCACTAGGGTTACCTTGAACAGAGAGGGTTAGCACTTTAGCCTGTAGACTCTGAGTTTGTACTGGTATTTAGGGTTGATTTTGAGGTTATTCTCTATGGGGTTTTAGGGCTTTTCTTTCCCCTCCCTTAAGCACTGCATAAGTGTATTTCAGGTTGGCTTAAAGAGCTGTTCAAAGGATGAGTCTGCATATTTCTTTGCTTTTTCTTTTGGAAAGTCCTTAATGTAGTTATAGCAGATTGAGAAAATAAGGTGTAATCTAGAAATCAGGACAGGATGTTATGGAATTGCTATCAGTGTCCTGCTTGAGCTGGAGGCTTGAAGAATGGGCAAAAGCTCCAAATATACTGCAACATACATCAGGCACCAACTGAGCAGAACTGAGAATTCAAAAGAGGGATTGAGCTAGAGAGAAAAGGGATTACTGGCTCTATTTCAGCAGATCAGGATATAGGATTTGATGGAATTTTAGGATTGACCCATCAGTGTAGACAGCCTTGAGGACATACAGTATTTGTTACATATTTGTTGGAGCAGTAGGCTCTAGTCACAGCCAGAGGTTGTTTTAGATTTGCCAACAAATACTGATGATACTTGGCACTTATCTGTCAAGCTGAGAATTACTGATGCTGGAATCTTTGTCTCTCTAGTTAATAAGAGAACAGAATTAACACAATCCAACTTCCCCAGCCATTCACACCTTCACAATGAAGCCTGGGCTTCCAATGCTCCTGGTCCCATTGTTGTTCAGGCTTTCTTTAAGCTATCAAATTCGTGTGATAAATGAGTTTGAGGAACTCTCCTCACTTCTGTGGATCTCATGAGCAAAAAAAGTAGGGCTAAATATATGAAATAAATTATTCATTCTGAATTATTTACTCAGCTCCACTTATTTGTTCTCATTTGCTTCCTTTTTTACTTAAACTAGATCATTCATCTTCTCTTCCTTCCTTCCTTAAAAGATATTTCAAATGTTTTTTTAATCACTTTGCACATATCAAATGCTGTTAGATACTACTATCACGCTGCTGTTTGGGAAGCCTACAAATAGTATTGCAGACATTGAAGTAAATAAACCTCATTAGCTTTGTTAACTCCATTAATCACAGTCAATAACGTTAATGAAGCCTACTTTAGCATCACTGTCAGAGATTTAAGACTAATTCATTTCATTATTAACTTGTGTGGAATTACAGTCCTCTTCAAATTTATCCCCCAGTGCTATCAAATTCTATGTGAGGTCAACATTTTCCCATGAATTTTTGAAAGGTAAATTAAAAAAAAAAAAGGCTCTTGAAAGCATTTTGAAAAGTTATGAGTTTGGTTACAAAGAGGCCCAAGGATCAGAAAGCGAGAACTGGAAATTGAAATGGAAACTACACAGAATTAAATATGTATTTTTTTGCTTCAATTGCTTCACTTCAGTCTCCACATGACGGTGTCATCTGAGTACCAGTGGTCCATACCCCAAACAGGAATTAGTCACTGGGGAGGCAAATCTGGCATTAAGATGTTGACTTGGAGATTTAAAGACTCTTAGAGCATGCAGATTTAGTGGTCTCCAAAGCACATCGACTTAATCTTACTGTTTCCTTACATGTCATCTTCGATACATTTATGGACTAGAGTTTCCACATTCAGGGGATTGTAGAGAGGGTGTTATCAGACTAATGTATTAGTCTATTTGTAGACTGCATTGAGACACTTATATTTAATAGATACTGTATTCTGCAGGCCTGGCATGATAAAGTTAATTCTAGATGGAGCTACAGAAAGATGAAGAGTTTATTTTCATTAAAATTTTGTTCCTTTTTTATAAAAATGTTGACAAAGCTCAGGGTTCTTTTAGCTATATAACATTTCTAACTGTCCTCCTTGCACATATATCACATTACCTGAGCATTTTCAAATTTAAAGCAACACCTTTAATGTTACACTAACACCATTTTCTGCTTTTGACACTATTTTTTATTGTCCATATATTTCCCATTCTGTTTTCTGGCACAGATTAGAATGGGCAGTATCTAAAATACTTTGAAAAAGATATGTCTTCCAATAAATCTTTGCAGCTAAAAGCAGGAATAACTAGTGATAGAAAAGAGCCAATTTTGCAGCTAGACTTGATAAGTATCTATTCACATTAAAACATATGAGCCTTCTGTATGAGGTACCCAAATCCTTCCCAGGTGTGATAGCCTCTTCTTAAGAGTTTTCCTCATTCCCACAGCATAAAACCAGATCAGCTGCTCATTTCAAAAAAGCTGATCCTAGATAAACATACAGTCTGTATTTCAGTGCCCAGTTTTAAAAGGTTAAGCCTTAAACATCTGTGTTGGGCTTTAGGTCAATTAGTTTAAATTTTATTTCAGGAATAAAAACCTGAAGCATCTCCAATGTGGCATTCCCTCAGCCAGGCAGCCTCAAAGCCTTTCCCCAGCCCTCACGCTCTGCAAAACCAGACATTTTTTGTTCTCACATAATTAGCTGGCAGTAAGGTTCAGGACAAGGGGGGAGGGGGTAGAAAAGACACTTTTAATCTCTAAGTAGCGCCTTTACTTCAGTTCCCTTTAAACTATGCTGTGGCTCACTTCCCAGGTTTCTTCCAGTGACTAATGCTGGGTATTAGTTTAATGGGTCATGGTCACTGATTGGATCATAAATACAGAAATCCCACCAGTGGAGCTTAAAAAGAAAAACCCAGAGCTATTCGAGAGGGAGCTAAAATTCAGTACAGCAATACAGTATAGTGTATAACTCTTAGTGTTCCCTCACAAAGGCAGCTTTTTCTGATCTTGCTGTGTTTCCCTTGGGCCAGAAGGAAGGGTTAGTTTTCCCACAAGAAATCCAGATGTTATAATCTCTAAAGCCAAATGCTTCTTCCCTTTTTCAGAAGGAAAGGGGAGCAGGGCTGAGAGGCTATCAATGCGGATCACTGCGGGATAACCTGGAATTGTTATAGAATCGTGAAGAGCTCATCGGTTTTGCCAAGTGTCAGTGACATTTCTGTTCTATGGCAGTCTGGTACATTGGCCTGAATTTCTAAGGGAAAAGGCTACAAATGAGAGCAACTTCATTATTGCAGTGCTTTATTGAAGTCTTTGAGGGGTAACTAAGAAGCTATTTACATTGACCTTTACAGCACCGGCCTGAGGCTCAAAACAGCATGGTAATATTCATTGCCAGTAAAGCTCTGCAGAGATACTTCATGCTGTAGCAGCTGGGAAGGAGGCAGATTGTTATAGCAATGGCCTGATAGATTTCCAGGTATGATGCCTCAGAGATTTGATGTGCACCAGTGGCTGGGGGATATTTTCAACCCTACTTGTATATCTTGCTCCTGCTATGCTTAGGTGCTGAATTGCCATGTGCTACAATGGTTATATCTGTGTATTCAGACTTTAAGGACTGATATTACCTTTGCACATCCCACTTAGTCTCCAGGACTAGGGTGGACATTTTGGCAGGAAAAGGGAGAATCAAGTTAGTGACTGAGGACATCTGAGCCCAGCTCACGGGCAGAAAGCAGAGACCCAGCTTTCAGAACAAGCAGGAAAAAGAGAAGGTCAGGACTAAACTTATGTCAGAATAGGCACGACCAACTACAGGCAAACACATGTCATGAATCAGATCCTGAAGCTCATGAGATTTTAAAATAAGACTGGGTTTTGTATTTGCTGTCTGTCTTATTTGCTTGTCTCCTGACAAGGCTCCTATTGAGCTAAAAACAAGAAAAAAAACCCTCCTGTAATGAAAAAAACAAAAAAGATGGTCTTTTCTAACTCAGCAACAAGGTGACCTTGTGCAGGAAATGCACCCCTTTCTCCTGAAGAGATGACTGAATTATTCTCCCTTTCAAGGTTGTCTGAAATGATTCTTTTGTTTGTGTTCCTCCTTTGTTATTTCTGTGCTGCCAAATCAAAATGAAATCTTTCACAGAAGTACTGATTTGATGTTATTACAGATCATCATAATCGTAAAAGTTGTATCTGATAGCCCACACAAGATTTTCTACAACAGGGAAGTGGAACATCTGAAGTATCTATCCATCACTCAGCAAAGGTCCTCCAGTTGCACAGTTGGACTCTGCCTTTCCTACCAACAATAGTTTTCACTCTGCGTATAGACAGACATTAGACGGATGCAGTGTGAAAGCAGCATGTTATCTATTTATTGTAACTTCAAATAAAGCTTTCTTATCAACTTAAAATTTTAGGATGTTGTCCCATTTCAGAATTTGATCCTGCCATGTTAGCTTTCACACAGGTCCAGTTTTGCAGAATTAAAGTAGCTCAGATGAGTTTTCATCCCTTCTAACAGAACAAAAACATGAATATGATGTGAGGGGCTCAAGAACTTAAAACGAGTTCATTGTACTTTGGATGGAGCAAATTTCAGAGTCGGGATGAAGGTCCAATTACCATACAGCTTGACAAAGATTTGTCATCTGTGCAGAAATGTAAAAGAAACTGCCTGGATGACAAAGTTTAGTCCTCTGCTAATACCTGCATTATATAATCCCTATTATAATTTTTTTCTTTAAAAAAAAGGATTTACTTTGAAAGGACTTTCATTTAAAAAAATAAAATAGATTGGGGCTTAGCAAAAAGGAAAAGACAGGACTGAAAGCTTTTCAGCCCTGGCATAGATAGTCAGAATAGCCTTAGAGAGGGAAACTTAACAGCCTTAGTGATCTTCTCTATCAAATTAAGGTCACCAAAGAATTTAAGGAGAGCAAGGTGAGAGGATCACTCATACACCCAACAGAGGCAGATATGAGCTTCTGGTCTGTTTTATACTAACTCTACAGGAATACAGGTGGTAGTGTAGGAAAATACTGTCTGCATTGACAAAACAACCTGTAAACCTTGTAATTCTGTACTTTCTGTGAAGTATGCCAGAACCATGCCAGCAGAAGCACACGCCAGATTTGATTGACGCTTTGACAAGGAAAGGCGCAAGCACAGGAATGAAAGAGTTACCATCCTCTCCTCGAAACTCAAATGTCACACAGAGATAAAGGTTACTGGCAGTAATAAGTCTTATTTCCCAGGAAGAGAATGCAGCACAACGGCTCTTCACATATGGAAAGTGGTAGTAGAGCAGTGAGCTGGGTTCAAACACAAGGCTTTGAGATTAAGAGCAACAACAGCTTTGACTTCTTCACGATCACAGTGCTACTTGCAAAAGTTGCATACTGTTCCTGTCTCAGTAGATCTACAGGGATGTGGAAGGAAGACTAGGCTCTTTGAAAAATGATGCACCCTACAAACAGGAGCCCCTGCCTTGTTGCTATGAGAATGTGACACTGGGCTACACGGTTCTTTGAGCACACATCAGGATCAAATGTAGTATGGTCATTTCTTGGGGCCTAGGAGAGCTTCTGAAGTCATGAGATGTGTCCATCAGAGCTCCAGTCTTCTTAAGAATTTGTCTCAACCTCTTGTACCTGCTTAATTAGATTGAAATGATCAAGAACACATTCATTTTTACTCTCTCACTTTCATTCTCTGATGGAAGCTGAGTCCTTCAGAAAAATTAAAGGATGAAGGAGGAGAAGAGACACCCTGTTAAACGATTAGAAGCTCTGCGAGTGGATCACTACACTAGGCAGAACGAATAATCCTGCACTTTACTTTTTATTAAATATTTCACCTTGATCATCTTTTAATGATTGTTACCTTCCCAACAATTAGCCAGCAAGGCCATCTTTGATCTGTAGCTCTTGTCTATAAGAAGTCAGGAAAATTAAATGTGCTTCAGTCACCTTAGGGTTAGTGAGGCAGGTGAAATCACTCTTTTTGTGTGATGCCTTATGTCTTCTTGTTTCTTGCCTTATGCCCAGAAGTAAATCTGTTTGGTGACAGATGCCCTCTACCTTTGTACTCCCTGTGATTTGAAAAAAAAAAATGCATGAGTGAAAGCAAGAGCAGTTCAAGACTTTCTGACTGAACATTCTACACCTCTTGCTAGTTGTTTTACAATCACTAACTTGAAGAGCCACTGGCTTTTAGCTTTCCAGAATGCTCATTCTTTCTTTGCTCTGTCTTTTTGTCCGTCTGCCTAGCAATAGGTTGATTAGTATAATGCTTGAGTGCCCATTGTCAATCAAACCTCCCTGTCGTAACCCCCACACAACAGTCATTTTGGTAGCAAGTTCTCTCCTAGGCAGGAGGTCTGATGGAGGAAGGGATCAGCTCAGGCTCCCAGGATTTGTCCTTATGAAAGAGGAGACAAAATCGCTACTTATGCTTTCAGTCTTAACTTTTAAATGCAGAACATCCCTGCTGGTCACTCGTGATGTGCACTATGTAGCAGCCAATACTCCCCACCTCTCCCACAGGCTTAATGGTATTCTTCTTTTGCCAGTTAGGAAGATTGAATTTCTTTGTTTTTCATTAGTTTTATCCCCTCAGCAGCCTAATAAACTCTGCAACTGAAGCAGGGGAAGCAGGGGTAGCAGGCTTTCTTTCCCTGCCTGTGCTGCTCCACAGGAGGCTGCAGCCACACTCGCGTGTGTGTTGTGCCATCACGCGGTGTTGCTGCTGCACTGCCAACCCCTCCGCATTCCCAGGACCTGCACTGAGCACAGCCCTGACAAATGGATAGTAACCCATAAATACAGCCTTCAAGCCTGCCTTCATCGCTGTGAGCTGCTGCTGTGCAAAGCTTCCTACAGACCAGCACATTAAAAGCCCTTACAGAGAAAACAGCCAGAGGCCAAGGAAGGTAATGAGACCTGCCTAAAAGAGGGCTCATGTCCTAGCTTTGAAAGGCAGCAAAAGCCCTAAATAGGGGGGTTATTCTTTTGTTCTACAGAGCCATTGTTTTCATTTGTATTTGAGAGAGACACAATGAAATTGTATTATTTTTTAAACATTTCATTGCCACTAAGTGAGCATCCTTTGTCTGCTCCATTGGCAATTTCAGGCAATATTCTGCACACTTGTCTCCTGCACTCTGGCTCCCAGCTTATGTCAAGTTCTGGAAAATTTTATCTAGTGCTTCTTACTCTGTAAATGATGGTAACGTTTGTGAGGTAGAAGACTGCAGGAAATATGCCTCTAAAGGCATTCTAGCCTATTTTATAAATTGCATTATGTTTTCCAGGAGGCTCCACCAGAGGATAATCTGTCTGATAGAACTGAACCTGTACAAGTTTATCCCGGTTTTCCATAGAAGTCACAGTTTATCCAGGTTCTCTGTAGAAGCAAAGTTTTCAGGAATGCAAGGATTTCTACCATTCTTTCCTTCTGCTTGAACTTGTTTGACACAGTCGAAGTTTCAAAGAGCTGAAATTCCCATACAACTTGCAAAAATATGGACAGATCAGGGAGATTCTATTAGTGCTTTTACCCAGAATAGAGTGGAAAAGAAACTGACCCTCAATTAGACATCAAAGTATGCACCCAGGAGGGCAGCTCGGAGACATAAGTCCACAGAATCACCATCTCTTTTTGATGTGCTACTTGCAGAATGACATGTTACTCTTCCCTATGCATGCAAAGACAAAGCAAGAGAAAGTGAACATCACAGGTGGTTCCCTCACTAGTGCAATTTCCAAACTTTAGTCATTTTTACAAGGTCAAGACAATACCCTGTAATCTAGGCTGCTTTTTTGATCTAGAGTATTCTGTTACCATTTCTGTTTTGCAGTTTGTTGTAGCAGGAAAGTAGAGACCGTGAAAATCTGTAATACTGACATTCATATAAACATAAAAAGAACAAACTCTTCCAGATAATTAATTTATTCCATAATATTATTTCAGGTATATTATTATTATTTCAGGTAAGGCTAAATACTGATACCCATGTTACCAATGAAGAATAGTCTTCCAAGTGAGTTGTCACAGTCAAGCGAGCAAAACAATTTTAAAACAAAATTATCTGTTACCTATAGGTAGTAAGGAAATCTTGAAATCAATTCAGGAGAAGAAAAATGTATCCCAAAGAAGACTGTAACCAAAATCACATCCCAGAAATAGATATGACACACTACCAGAAGACTGGAAAAGGAGTCAACTGTACCAAATCATTCTGCATAGTTTTGATTAGTCTTTCCAATATTCAAATATTTTGAACCATAGGTTTGTGAGTCACCATATAACATGAAAAACATGCCCATCTTATGGGCAAGCTAAAACATGTTACTCATATAACCATACCCCTTCCCCACGGTTCATTTCATTCCTTCCTTCCTACATTAATTGTCTTCACAAAGTTTTTCTCAGAGTCTCTGTTATCTGGCAATTTCTTTTTTTTCCAGTGATGAGGGGCTAAGATTTCCGTGCCAATTAGCAATTTAATCAAATCCATCTCACTATTTGTTACTTTTGGGTTTATTTCATCTTCTAAGTCTCATCTGCCTTCGACTCCCTGAAACAATCCTGTTTAGTTTCAAGATTTTTTTTCTCTTATTATTAATACAATAGCTCATTAGATTAATCCCTGCTTAAAATTCATGTCCTGCTCTCTCACCTCTGAGACAACCACTGAAAAGCGGCCTCCTCTGATGTGTATTTACTAGCTACTGAAGGTCACCTCTGAAAAAAACTGTTTCTCTCCCCAAAAGTCAAAAGATTCAGGATGGATGGATTGTCTGGTCCTTCTCATTTATAGGTTGTTTCAGGTTTGAGCGGGTTTGGGGTTTTTTTTTAATTGAAGGAGAATTAGAAATGCTTGCTGGAGTTCAATGTTTGCTATTCAAACTGTGTGTGCCAAACTGTCTTGACAAAGCAGCTGTGCTCTGAAAATACTGACATTTCTAACCCCCTGGGCTGGAAAAGGAAACTTCTGTCCAGGCTCCAAGGATCTCTAGTGACATTAAAAGAGATTTTCATGAAGTGGAAGGCAAACACCATTAAAAGCTGTAATTTTTGCTCTTAAGAAATTATGCATATTTAGCAGGATGTCTTTGAACTCATGCCACCCAAGTAGAAAAACAAACAGCTTTTTTGAGAGTTTGAGGATTATTTTACACGAGAATTTAATTTGTTTAAATAGAAATGAATATGCATGAGGATATTTGAACAGGTTCAGCGTGTTCGTCAGTCACAATTGCCAAGCAGGGACTAATCTTGGTGATTAGTAAGGGTAGTGATAAAAATATGCTTGTACCCAATATGCCTCCTGATTGGCAGCTTATCACTCTTGGAGGACCAGATGTCAAAAGCCATATGCTAATATTCAGCACAGAACAATCCTCTGGTTTCTGCTGTAAAATGCACCACGGCTGGCAGTACTGAGCAGTGTGCAAACGGCAGCACTGAAAGACAAGAGCCCTTTCAGGTGGAAGGAGCATTTGCTGCAGCAGTTGGCAGAGGGGCAGCAGGGGCTTCTGGGGCTGCTTCAGGCTCTGCTTCCCACTCCTGGCATCTTACAACAACAATCATGGGAGGAGAGGTGTAATATTTTACCTAAATTGCACTTCATATTTATTTAGACTGGGAATTATTTTCTCTTTATACAGCACCTGGCACAGTGTGGTTCTGCCTTGTCACTGGAGATGCAGCAATGCAGTCACTAAATCAGAATTAAAAAGGGCATTATTAGAGAAGAGCAGAAAAAAAAAAGAAAAAGAAAAGTGGAGGGGCAAAAATATACTCTCTACCTATTTAATTTACAGAGGCAAAGACAACTCCTGTCTTCAGTTAAGCCTTCCTGCTCCCAAAAATCAAAGTGACACTAGGTCTGATGCAAGGCACTGTTAGGAACAGTTTATTCTAGTACTATTTTCCATGTGCTGAATATATTAATCATAACAACTGGTAATGCTAGACATAATGCCAGGGAAACAAGGGCCAAAGCCATTGGCAGTCACTTTCCATCTCAGCAGACTCAAGGCGCAGCAATGGGCAGGTTTCTCTCCCTACAAGCTGAGCTGTAGTGACCTGGAGAACTAACAAGATTTTCAATCTCCAGCCAGCACCAGCAATAGACAAACCCACTGAGCTGTTATTAAAGGCAATAGTGTTCTGCAACATGCTGATGCAATTTCCTTAGGATTATTCTGAAGTTTCAAGTTCTGATTTTATAGTTTGTGGAAAAAAACCTTTTCTCTTTCAAAGATCAGTTGGGCTGAACTGCATTCACACTGGCTGTTCTTAAAGGTTGTTATCCTAATTTTACATCCCATTCTCTTGACTAAGAGAAGCACAATTTTGTGCCTGCCTAATTTCTTCTCCAATTGCATCTACAGCCACAGCATAAATGAGAAATGTCTCTTTGATTCGTCTCTATTCCAGGCTCTCTTTTGTGGCAAGATGAGAATAAAAGCCTTACACAAAAGACCACATGAGTTATTTATGGAGAATACTTGGGTCTCTACACATTCGAAGAAGCTTGAATTTTAAATTTTTGAGGAGCTGGTGTGGAGTATATTTAAATTGCAAGAGAGAAGATACATGGTGGTAGCCCGGCCCTTCTACTGGTTGTGTACATCTTGGCACGAGCTTCCTCATCACACCACGGCTTTGCACTACTCTCATTCTTAAGGAAGAATTGATAACATGCTCTGGAGGAAGGAGATACTAACCCAATTCTTCTGCTATTCTCCCTCCTTCTTTCATTTTACAATACAGTGAGGTCATGTTTCTCCATCACATTCCTCTTATTTGCACCATTTTATTAAATCATTTTAATGAGTTGTGTGATCCTACACTAATTAGAGGGCTTAATAGGCCATCACATCTCCATTAGCTTCACCTTGTGTTACTCTTCGAGGGTGTGTCACATACAGGGAGGATTTAACTGTAGTTTGATGGGAGGAAAGCAAGCTCCATGAGGCACATTGTCCCTTGTATCTGTAGGAGACAGAGGGTTTGAGCGTGTTGAATGATCAGAATCCTTGGAATGTATATTTTGCCTGTCATCTTATTATTGGGTTTTTCTTTTTATTTTCTGGCTTTATTGGGAGGTGATGTTGGCAGAAGAGGTTGGAAAGCCATGGGCTGCAGAGGATGCTGTTGGAGTAAGAGGCAGCAGGACTGATGGCAGCAGTGGTACTTTTGGGATTGTGATGGTTAGGAGGAAAAAAGAGACTCATAATGAGATCTGCAGGGAGTGTATATACTCCTGCCCAAAAATAGATGCCCCTTTTTTACAGTAAGATAAAGAAAAGTTGCAGACTGTGCTATCAGGGAATGATGTACAGAGCAACATGTGGAGGTATTTTACAGGACTTGGAAGTAGGGCTGGTTTGGAGCCTGCTAGCTGGGAAATGTGGGCAGAGTTGGCATGAAAACCTTGTATTAGAGTATTGAACTGCCCATTAGTACCTTAGTTTTAATGTACTTCTTGAGAGCTTGTTTAATATTTCACTAAAAGCTTTGATAAGGTGAAACTGCAGTAAGAATGGAAAGGCTTGACTACTGTCTTAGGCAGAAACATACTCTGAGCTGGTCTGAGCTATCTGCAAGAACTAGTCTTGTGCTGCCTCAATTTTCCCAGTGATGTTGAGTCTGGTACTTTTATTAACTGCTTTTCTAATAATGTATTATAAATCCATTCATTGATTTGGTCCTGGCTGTAATAGGAACGTAATGAGTGGTGTTCCACAGTCCTGGCTTTTAAGCATAGCAGTTAAAGAGCTGACTTGAAAAGACTAACAAAACTACTGTGGTTTGTTTATGGACAACCAGGTTTTTTAAAAAAATATGTAGGCTAAATAGCTTTTTTTCGTGAAGTAGCACCACTTGTAGTTGGTTCTTTTGTTTTACAAGGCAAAAAAAAAGTCAGCTAGGTTGGCACTTGATAATTTATATTACTTTCTCTGTGACATTAGCAAGAAATGCTGAAGCCTTCTCCTATGTATTACAACTAGTCCCTTGACAAAACTATTTACACTTAGGACAAGCTCTGGGTAGACACTGAAGTTTTTCTTATCTGCTTTGGTAAGGTGATCAAAATCAATGACTTATATAGCCCAGATAACTGTATCTCAGAAGAGCATTGTCCCTGAAAGTGGTTTGCAAAGTCACTGAAGATCTTGCTGTGAACCGTAACTGATTAGCTGCTTTAAACACCAAAATATTTATAAGAATCTAGCTGAAAATCATGAGCTGTCAAGATCTAAATGGTTGAGGGACTTCTGAATTATCCTACTATTAGCTTGAACCTAACTTTTTAAAGAGACAGGAATATAGAAAACCATAACTGCAAGCAGAGATAATTACCTGTGGAGATGTTAATTAATTTCTGCCTGCTAAAAATCACTTGACTTTGGACTTAACAAAGACTAAACTTCCCTTTAATTTGTTACAGCAATGTATTCTGCAGTGTTAGCACTAATACAATAGATATGGGGGGTTTTTTTTCAGCATCTACTCTAAGAGGTCATCTAATTTTAAACCTTCTGATGATTCCAAATGCAACAATTCTGGGGAGAAAAATCTCTCAAGTTCAAGTCACTGAATCTTGCCAAGTAATACAGATGCTACAAGTCACTGCCCTGTAAGCCCTTAGTTTGCAATTCTTTTGAAGCACACTTTTTATCTGAATCACCTTGCTAGCAAATACACTGACCAAGGGAGGATGGTGCTCTTGGGGGTTATTTAGGGACTATTTTTTAAGCTGATGAAACATGACTCTTGTATCGCTCAGACCTTCTGTACTTATCTGAATCTCTGTTCTTTATCCTAGCTTGACTCCCAGCTAAACCCAGAGCCTACTCCATGATCATAACAAGGTTGACTTGTGTCACTTTGGGTAGTCCAGAAAAGATTATTTTTTCAGTATGAGCTGGGGAATCCCTGCTAGCTGGAAGAAGCTCTGGCTAGAGTACCTTGTCCAGACACTCCAGAGATGCATTGGGCAGTGCTGAGCTGCCTGGGCTCCTGACTCTGTGAAACAGAGCACGTGAAGTCAAATGACTGGGCAGGGGAGTGCTGAGCTCTGTGCACTTTTGTAACATGGCTTTTTAGACTAAAACCAGCATTTTGGTGTTCTGAGGGATGCTGACTCAGGGTAAAACTGAGATGGTGCTTGGATAATGCTAGGCTTGCCTTCTGAATGGGTTGTTCTGAAAAATAAACATAGGCTGGATAGGATATGGTCTCACCATTTTAAAGACACCTTGGTGGGTTTTTTTACCTTAAGGCCTTATTTCCTGATCCTGGCATCACTCCTTGCAGGGTCTTTTGAGAAGCAGCTGTCAGCTTGGCCTACTTTGTATCTTCTAGCAGTTGCATGGGAGAAGCAGATGGAACCTTTGGCCTGCTTTGCTTTTTAGACATAGCATGTTAAGAAAATAATGGCTTCTGTAGCCAAGGATGGCTTCTAGCCAGGCCAGAGGCCAAAACATTTGTTTATACCATATGTGACCCAAGTGCTAAGCCTTAAGAAATGTCCAACAGCTCGAAGCATGGGGATGGGAAGAATTTGTTGTCTGTACTCTGTCAGAAAGGTGGGGTGAGATGCTCAGCTGCAAGTAAGAGCTGCATGTAAGAGGAGGTGGTAGAGAGCTGTGTGCTGTGGGTGTTTCTTAGGTGTTTACTTCTCCCCCGGCACTCTGTAAGGAGACTTGGCAAACCTGGGCAGCACCTCAGTCCCTCTTTTTTATGTGTTTAGATCTAAGTGCATCAGAAAGCCAAATACTTTCTCATCTTCTTGTTTTGTTGAAGTTACCAGTTATCCTCATAGTCTGTGTATCCTAATAGTAATAGCTTTTCTTATGGAGTAAGGAGGAGACAGTTTACCTGTTGGCTTATTCATTTTGATTTCCTTAAAAATACTACTGGAAGCAATATTCTCCCAAACACAGCTCTTTGGAGGCCAAAGAAAAAGTTAGAGGTATAGAAATATCACTAGAGCTAAACTGAATTACTTGTGCTAAAATAATCCTTTGCTAAGCAGACTTTGGAAGTTAACCCCGTGCTCCTGCAGCATGTTGGGAATCATTACGTTTACAGCTTCAATTTAGTAGCACAAATACTTTTTCCCTCTCTCAAGCCCTGCAAAGATGTTTCAAAGGCAATTCCTGCAGCTTTTGGAGAGTATGAAATGATCCCTGACTCTGAGCAGTCTTGAAACCCTTCACAGGTCCCTTGCCAGCTGCTGCTCCCAAAATGGCTGAGGTAGATAGTCATTATTTTAAGCCTACAAGTGTTAAATATCCAGGGTGAAAACAATCAGGAGAAGGCTGCTAAGTGTTCCCATTTGTAGCTATCAGATGAATGAAAAATTATCTTTCCCCACATATCTGAGTTGTGGGCAGTCACCATCAGTGTGCTTGGACTCCATGCTCTCCTGGCTCTTCTGCTTGGGAGTGCTCAGCTAGCAAGGCTTATCCTGGTCTTCTGACCACCCTGACATGTTCTTTGGCCACCTGGGCCGTTCCATGCAGAGAGACCACCCTGCTCCCTCAGTTTACCCTGGCCTAGCCTCACTGCCTGACCACCACAAGGAGGTTAATTTTCCTTTTCCTTCTCTCCTCTTCTGCTTTCTGACCATCCAGGGGCTTTTGCTCAGCTGCACTGGAGGAGCCTTAACAGAGAACCACCTCAGGCTACTTGTCCTATAGGTTACACAGCATCTTCTGACCATGGGGAGGGCTTTCTGACCCCACTTCATGCCTCACCACCTGAACCACCCAGGTGTTTTTTAAAGGGTGGTGGGAAAGAAGACCGTAGCAGGTGAAAGCAGGCAGGAAAGCCGGTTGTAGCTGGTCAAAACCAGTCAGGACCAGTTCCTTGTCCTGTTTAATATCTTTATCAGTGACCTGTAAGCCTGGATGAGTGCAACCCTCTTGAGCTTGTGAATAAAACTGAAGGGAGCAGTTGCTAATGTTCAGGGGCATCTCTCTGCCAGCCACAGGGACAAGTCAACAAGGAACAGCTCTGTTTAATTTGTAGAGAAGCTCACAGTGCCACAGCTGGCATCAAACAGCCTCTTGCCAGGCTGCAGACTGTCATTGCAGCAGAGCTGTGCCCCATTGAAAGGACCAGGAACTCCTAGGGAATAAAAAAGGAGCCAGCAGACACCTGGCAGCAATGATGCCTATCAGCTGCTGGAGCTGTGTCAGGAGCAGTACAGTCAGATCCAAGGAAGGAACACCAGTAGAGGCAGTGAGGAAGGTTGGGGGAAAGGTGAGGCAGAGGAAAGGCGGCAAGAGGCTGCTGAGTTGTCCCCCAGCCCGGGGCTGCTGCAGGGGCCAAGCCGCACTCTGCTGCTGCTGCCATTCTGTGCCTGCCCCTGCTGCAGCTGACCCTGCAAGGAGTAAGTATGGTGAGTGCAGGCAAGGTAATGGTTTTCAGTTCACAAAAGTGCTAGAGAGGCAAATCCCCATCAAGATGAAGAGTCTCATGGCAGGTTTTCATGACAGTCAATGGAGCTCATGTCTCCTGGTGCTGGGAAGGGAAGGGAAGGGAAGGGAAGGGAAGGGAAGGGAAGGGAAGGGAAGGGAAGGGAAGGGAAGGGAAGGGAAGGGAAGGGAAGGGAAGGGTGGCTGACTGAACAGCCCAGGCTAGTCTCCTTGGATGGGATGGCCCAAGTGGCCAAAGAACATGCCAAGGTGGTCAGAAGGCTGGGATTAACCTTGCTGCCCAGGTGTACTCACAGTAGAGCTGCCCGCATCTCTTCTTAAAACGTTCTGCCCTAGTAAGGGAAGATTAAGGAGCTGTGTAGACAAGAGATTAAATCTTACTGCCTATTGGTGCCACAGGCTTTCTCTATCTCCAGCTAGGACATTTGCATTCTGCCTGCACTGACAAGTGCTTGAAGTTGAGGCTGTCACACATTAGGTGGTGCTGAACCCTAATAAATGAAGGAGGAGGGAAGTCCTCATCCCACTTGCTGGACTTTGCAAGACTCTGTACTCATCTTCAGATTGTGAATGCTGCTCTGCAGCACTGATAGCCAGTTCAGAGGCTTGCCAGTTTGCAGTTAAATTTGCCAGCAAATAATTGTAGATTAAAAGTTTCTGGTAGAACTAGAGATTATTCTGCAGAGCACAAGGAGAGGAAGATGTCCCTGGCCTTCCCTGCATTCCATTAAGTGCCATTTTTTCATGCTCTGCACTCACCTCTACACTGTGTGAAAGGCAGTGGGATGCAGCAAGGACTGGTATGGAGTATGCCATGCTTGCAGCCACCTATCAGAGTTTGCTGTTAAAACATTCAAGAGTAACAGAAAAGTTCCCTTGAGTTCTATTGTGTGGACAAAGCTTTGAGTTATGAGGTCAGGACCTCACAGGGTTATCATGGACAGCATTAGAAACAAAGGCTTATAAAATAGCTGAAAAGATATTTTGAAACAATATGACAAAAAAAATGAATAATCACAGACAACTTAAATGAGACCCACTGTACAGCTTTTTGTTTCTTAAGGCAAGCTGCCTCACTTGGATTTTTTTCCTCTCTGAGAACAAAAGGCAGAATCAATAAGTCAGTCAATGAGAATACTGGAAACCACTTTGAAGTTTGTGATGAAAGAGAACTCTTCTTTGTTTGAATTGCAGATTCCTTAGCACAAAAGGTGGCTGGTTCACTTCCACCTCAGCAAATCCAACTGAGGCATCTAAGCTCCCATCCCACCCCACTGCCCAACCCTCCAGAGCACATCTCCACTGAGCAAGTTTGATCAGCTGTAGTCTGTACTACAGACATTGCTGTTCAAAGTAGGAGTTGAACCTATTGTTTCACCATTGCAGCTCTCAGGAGGTTTTACCATTTTAAAGGCTTTATGTGTCCTCTGGGGGATGGGGAGAATGTTTTTCAAGCAGTGTTAAAATTTTTAGCCTTTTGAGTTTTGATTTAGTTTGTGTCTGTGTGTCAAGAGAGCTTCAATAGCACTATAATCATAAGTGTTAAGTTGCATGTAGCCCTTGTTAGATCCAAACAGTTAATTAACTCCTAGTTAGAAACTGCTTGGAGGAAAAATGCCCAATTTCTAAATACCAACAAGCATGGGTGCTACAAACCATATCAGTCTCACACCTAGCTTTTGAATAGATAACAGGATTCAGTTGGATCTCTTTTAACTTTCTAGCTCATACCTGGAGGACGGTACCACTGTGATTCTGGCAGCCAGAGGATATTTGTTCACAACTTGATTCCTACGTAACCAATGCGGCTTCTTTTTGGCAAATTCAAAATTGTTCAGTGGCACAGCAGCAATAGAAGTAACTGGTGTGTGGTTATTGAGGGGCTACTACATTTTAATCTTACAATTGGCAGTGCTTCTCATCCTCTGCTGTCATTATGAGTTAGAGACCTTGCCAGAGACATGGGTGGTCTTTATTAGTGTGCAGCCATGTAATACAAGATTGTCCTTGACCAGGGCATCTCTAATTCAAAGCATCCCAGATAGACATGGCTTTTGTGCTCTGTGTGTTTGCAGTACCTGGTAGTTTATTCTCCATTGAGGCTCTTTTGATACAGTTACTAATTAATATTTTAACTCATTCAAACATGAGACCAGAGATAGAAAGTTCCAGACAGATTAGAGATTGGCAAAGCAGAATTTAGGTAAGCTTCCTCATCCATAAAAATTACTTTACTAACACTGGATAGTCTATAACCTCATCTTGCATCTTACTGTACAATCATCCAGCCTTTATTGGTGAACTACAGCCTTTCAACCCACAGCTTTCTGTCTGCAATGGATTGTGCTGCCAATCCAGAGGGATTCAGGAAACCGCACCACATCCCCCCTAACAGATCCCTGTACAGATTTTGTATAGATCAACTAATGTCCCATTTAGAGGTGAAATGCAGAATGAGAAACTTTGGTGTCTCATCTTAGTAATGATAAGATGCATTTAGGATTAATAGCATTTCAGAGAAGACATCTCCATCTTCCCTCCGCTTCTCCCAAACACACTCCAAAGGACTCAAGAATGCCCCAGGCTTCAGTTGAAGACTGTCAGGTGTACCTGTCACCACTTCACTGCTCACAGAAATCCCCACCAGCCTGATGATTTCTGAGGGAAGTTCACCTAACAGAACTGTTCTGCTGCTGCAATGTGCCTCAAACACTTGGGTTCCTTCTGAGTTCAAGTAAAACAGCAGGGAGTCTTCTTCAAGTGAAGGATGCAGAAGAAAAGGTTAACCAGCTAGCTGCTTTAACTGAAGGCAGAGAGGCATGCTGCATTTTTTATAGCTTGGGACAGAAAAGTGCACAGTATGTGACATTGATGCAGAGTAAATGTTTCACAAGCTGGCTGCCTAATAGGTCTCTCTCTGAGAGGAAGGGGCTGGTGTGGTAGTGACAGCCCAAGTGCCTGCAGGAGCAGGCTATTGGAGTCTCTGGACGCTGTGGAGGCTTTCTTAGAACCCAAGAATCTTTCCTCTTGGACTTTCATTGCTTTTTGTTAGATAAAAACTTGTCTCCTTCTTAGCAGAAGGGTGCAGTGCATCCAGTAGATAACATTGCAGTGACAGGCTTCAGAGCTAGATGGTACTGGTGATGTGTTTGGTGGCAGCTCTGAAGGCTGTGAGCCTGCCTGTCCTGTACTTGTGAACCCATGAATAATTGAATGGTCTTGTCAGACCATGCTCTTATTTTTAGTAGCAGTGTTGCAAATGCCCTGTGTGCTACAAAGATCTTTCTCTGAAAAAAAAATGTTGTTTGCAATTTAATTTTAACATGGTTTGTAGAGTTTGCAAACATGATAATAGCCTTGGAAAAACTGTTTCCATGGGAGAAAAACTTTTGGTTTAGTCTGAGACTGTTCCTATTCTACCTCTTATGCTACCTCAGCTATATGGTAGCAGGACAGGTTACAGAACAGTTTGTCCCAGCTTGCAGTGAAAACAGATGGCATAGCAGAGGAGCCAAAAACCAGGGACTAAAAAAACTAGTGATACAAATCTCTGTAAGATATATGGCTAGTTGTTTTAAAAAAAGACATCAGGGTGTTGTTTCAGCTTCCTGGCATCTAATATAGATGAAGGATTTTGTTTTCCAGAGTAACGATGTAAATTACTACACATTCTTCTACAAAAATCACTTTGCTCCAGCTACTAGTGAGCAATAATGCATCTTTTCCCCCAGCTGATAGAAGTCTCCAGGTCCTTTCTTAGACTCACCACTAGAAGGTGCTGAAAAATTTTTTCCCTGATAACAGCATAGTGATTCTAACCACTCACAAAAGATGAAAAAGTTAATGCTATGTCTTATAATACTACATTGAATAAACTGAAATATTAAGTTGGCCAGCACACTGAACTAGTATGAAGAAATGGGGCTTGGAGCATGAAAGAACAAGGATTACCACACTTACACTGCCTGGCAAGGAGATCAAGTTTTGTCATTTATTCTGTACTGAACTCAAGCAGCATCTTAGTGTGCTTTTTCTGGAGGTCGGTGGTTCTAGTGCTGTGTGTCTCAACACTTGTGTGACCATCTGGCTATTTTGTCTGGTCCCAGACAACTCCAGTGACCACTAAAATTGGGATATAGCTTACTGGTCTCCTGCTGAATAGGGAAACTGTCTTCCACTGAGAGCTAGAACCACTTTCAAGCTGCCCTGGGCAGGAGGGTGTTATTATATGACTTTCCACTTAGTGTCCTCACTTGCTTGCTTTTTGGATCAGCTAGAAAAGGGGAGGGCTCTTGTTTCAGGAGTGACAGAGAGTAAAAATCAAGTACTCATGTGTTTTAGATAAGGAATTAATCTGCAGAATTAAGCCCTCTCTAGGCTCCGACCAAGTGCCTTGTGGTTGGCAGCATCTTTCTTGATACCTGTTGGGTGTGAATCCTGTTGGTTTTAGGATGCAACCGACACTTTGTGACATGGAGACCCACACGTTCAGAGGCTTGGCTTAGCTCCTCTGGAGCCTGTGCAGCATGTGTAGAGCTGAAAATCCCTGGGAATCCCTTCTGATCCAAAGAGCACAGGTGTCCCATGGTGGATAAATGAGTGCTAATGCTTCCACACCATATATGCTAATGAGTTACTGGACAGACTGTAATAGTATCATTTTGTGTCCTGATTCTATAAAACATCAGTAAGTTGAAGGTGATTCCTCCCTCACGTGTTTACTAATAACTAAATGGTCAATTGGGAAACTTCATGTAGATCTCTGTGTTTATTTCAGATTGAAGGAGAGCTACCTGCCTGGATTTTTTCACCTGTCCCTGTTGATCTAGTAATAGTGTATTTACCTTTAAACTTCATCTAGCTCATTAATAAAATCTTACTCCCTAGATGTCTAAAGCTGGAAATAATAAGGCCCACATTCACTAGCTCTTGTACTAAGATTGCCTGTGTGTTACATGCCATTTAATACCATGTGGAATTGCAGGGGAATCTTCACACTTCCACTTTGCCCAGTCCTTCAAATCTGAAATGAGTCTCTTTGTAATGCAAATTATTTTAATAAATGTAATTAATTTATTTATTACTAGCTTGATATAACTTCAATATAACTATTGATCACCTTAAAGAAATTTCTTTGCAGCATTTATATTATGCAAACAGGGATTGCATTGAACAAGGTGCTTGCCCCAAACTTTTTCACCAGCTTGGACTGAGAAAGGATTGACCTATGTTGCAAATCAGCCTCAGGCCTTGGCATACTAATTGTCTGGGGAATCTTTTTTTTTTGTCTTTGGGGCTTCTGAATCCTGAAAGCTTTACTTCTGTAGCTGGAGGAAGACAAAAACCTATTTCAAAACTGAAGTCTTTCATGAAGGAACAACATTGTATTTCAGATGATCCTACTTCTACCAAGTTCCCCTATTTTAAGGTCAAAAACTGTGGGGTTTTTCAGATGCTATACAAAGGCATCTTGTCTCTACACAAAAGCACAATGGGATAAAACCCATCCCTTCCACCAGGGATTTGTTCCAATGATAAACACTGGCTTTGGTTTAGACTGCTTCGTCTTACTTCTTTTGTGAAACTTTTCTAGTTCAAGTTTGCAGCAAGTCATTCAAGTACCACAGTTCCCTGCTAGGGTAAACTCCAGAGGGATAAAATTTCCTGTTAATGGGGAATATTTGAAT
Source organism: Colius striatus (assembly GCF_028858725.1). Taxonomy (NCBI): domain Eukaryota; kingdom Metazoa; phylum Chordata; class Aves; order Coliiformes; family Coliidae; genus Colius; species Colius striatus. The sequence continues at coordinate 14,472,044 of NC_084769.1, read as the reverse complement.
ATATCAATTCATGTCAGACTTTCACCCAGTAATTCCACCAACAATTTAGTAGTGTAATAAGAGGATTACCTCTTTCAGTTCCCATTCCTCTTCCCCAACCTCAATACTCATCAGTCCCAAGTCCTCTAATTATTTTCTAGGACTTCCAACCTTTGTCCAATTGAGCATTAAGTTGTGCAATTGTATCTGACAACATTTTAAGTCTATTTAAATCCAGCTTAATTTGATCTTTCTCCTTTGCTATATAATTCCTCGTTCCTTTTCTTTGTCCAGCCAAATCTCAGGACATGGGACTCTAACTTGCTGCTTTTTCTTATGAACTGTTAGGATCCAGCTTGTGGCTATTGGTAGCTGATTGGCAGAGCTGCTTTTGTGTGCAAGATCAGGACCAGAGCTGAAAAAACAAAAGCATTTATTCCTTCAGGATGTAGTGTGAGAGCAACACCAGTACTTTCTCTGCTACTAGTGTATTAGGTGTGAAATACATTCTATCTTTAACTAGGTGAATCTCTTACAGCAGAGCCTGTTACTCATTATACTAGTAAGACTGCCTCAATGGGCCTATTTGCTGTGTAGCTGTAAATCATGCTGTAATTCTTTGGAACACTGAGACAACTGATTCTATTTGGGTGAGTTGTACTGAAGGAATATTGCTATTTTAGAAATAACCATTATTGGTTTTGATGTGGAATACAATAAAGCCTAAGCTGAATTATGTGGAGTTGCTATAATTATTTTGAAAGCTCAGCATGGAAAAAATTGTAACAGCTCATGCTCACATCAGGGATCGTTTCCATTTTACCCTTGAGAACAGTTGTTCATTCATTGCTGATTGCAACAATCTTTTAATCAAGAAAACAGCATGGATATTTTACTCCAGCTGGTAACAGGGGTTGGGGAAAATGGTGAGATTCATTTTACAAGCCGAATTTGGGAACCAAATTTCTTCAAAGTAATGGTACTTGCTAAATAGAAGGAATCATCTTTAAAGCTTCTTTAAAAGGAAAGATGGTGTCAAATTCAGCCTTTAAGCAGTGTGTTGCAAATGTGCTTTGGTCCTAGAGGCAGTAATGGGAAGGTTTGTGTCACAGGAAGCCTATAGAGGCAGCTTTTCCCTGTTGATCTTCATGTGGCAGCAATGGGCAGGAGCTCTGGTTTGCTTCACCAGCAACAAATTATAAATCACTAAGTGAATGTGCCAGCGCACAACAAAACAGCTGGAAGCAAGGATCTCCCCTTCCATTCCCCTCACTGCTCAAATTAGCTCATGCAGTGCTTGCTTACTTTTCAGTGTACAAACCCAGCATCTTACTGAATACCTTAAAGGATGGTGTTATTTAACAACAAAAAGGTGGACAGATGCTGCAGCAGGCTTCCCAGACAGGTTGATGTAGGGAGGGGATAACATAACAAGTGTTTTCTGTGTTCTCAAAGTCTCATACTCCTTGCTGGTTACTCACCAACATAGTTGTCTGGAAAGCACCTTTAAATTTTTTCCCACTCTTAATATGGAAGAGGGGAGAACGACAGCCAGGAAGATCTCCTTACATATTGTTGTCATCATTGACTTTTGTGGTTTCTTACCCCCCTGGAAAATTCTGGGGTTAAAAATGTTGAAGGTATCAAGTGAAAGCATGAGAAATCTTGATGAAACATATTTTGAATGTTCTTCCCCCTCAAAACAAAGACACACACACAGAAAAAAAGGTACTTCTGGAGGAAAAAAAACCCAACTTTTCTGACTACTGTTTGATCAGCACCAGGACTATGACAAATCTTTCAGGTTCTGCTTACAATCTGATGGTGTCTTCCATCATTGTTTTTAAGTAGGGTCCATCCAGACATGAATGGTACAAACAACAGCACTTAGATTCTAGAGCTGCCTTGGAGAAGGATCCATTTGGGCATGACCAGTGCCAAGTAAGCGTTCAGCTTCAGGCTGTTGCATGGGTCAGTTTTCTGCAGTTACTGTGCTGGCTTCCATCTGCTCTGGCTCTGCTGTTGACCAGTTTGGATGCATGCTTTCTGATGGGCACACTGCTCTGAGAGTAAGATGCTAGTTAGTCTCCTCAGATGGCCTCAGACAAGAGCAAAGGAGAGTTTATATCACAGACCTTGCAACTGGTTAAAGCGACCAAGTTTGGGAACACGTGAAAGAGACACCCAAGCTGTGAAGATCTATTCTGAATTCAGACTTGTGCAAATAGGCAGGTATGGAGCAGGGCCAAAGCCCTGCCAAGCCATGCAAATATCTGTTTTGAAATCAGGAGATATGAATAAGTAGCCTGTATTGAAATAGGACACACTACTTTTATAAGTGTTTTTGTAATCCAGTAAGCAGAGGCACAGGTGGAGTGAGATTTTTCTTATCTTTTAAGTGGCATGAAAACTGGCAAGTAAATCTTCTGTAGAAGCTCCCAGCACAAAAAATTAAACTGAAATATTTTATCTCCATGGAAACGATTCATCGTGGATGGAGGATTTCCCCTAAAATCAGATTATGAGCTTCCAAGAACACATCCTGGAAACAGTGATTTTACATCAAAGCTGAAAAAGTGAGGAGAGAGGAGAATTTGGGGAGGAGAAGGAACCCGACTGCTGTTTTTCACCCAGCTTGCGCAATCTCAGCCCCCAAGATCTATCTCCTGTGGATTTTGTGTACATGTGAACACTTCCACAGATTTTAAGCACTCCAGGCAGAAGTGCCATTGTTAGGTATTTAATCTGAAAGCAAGAAGGATTGCCTTTCCTCCTTTCAAATCTAAATCCCTTGTTAGCTTAATTTCTTAAGAGGAACACGATCAGAGAGGTTTTTTCCCCCCAATACAATTGACAGGCACTTTTTTCTTCACCCACAAAGAACAGTACAAGTTACAGAGGAATGCTTACTTTTATTTGTAGCCTTTTTCTGATCACTGAAGTGCACACGATGTGTCAGCTCCTTAAATCCCTTTATTCTGTGACCGAGTCTGTACTCTTCCAAGTATTTTATTTTCAGTCCGCTGTGTCACTTTCTGCTTTTCTCTGAGGTTATTCTTTTAATTGCAACATTTTAAAACTCAATGCCAGCGTGCTATCATAGATCAAGACCATCTTCTCTTTAGTCTTGGATTTCCCACTCTTGTTAAGTGGATGTCTGCTTCTAGGCAATGATGCAGTGCACTCAGTTGCTTCTGTCATCCTCCAGCAGAAAAAGAAAGGAAAATATCTCACAAATGGCCCAGAGCACCTTTCACAATCCATGGGTGAATTAGGTCCCCCTGCCCCAGTGATCCAAAATTTATTTTCTTTCTTCAAGACTGATTTTTCCTCACACTCCATTATGATCTTTTCTCAAATGTCTCAGGTCATGACACTTGCACTTCTCTTTGCTGTGGCTTCTCTGTTTGAGAAACGTTGCCCAGGCTCCCAAATCATGTACCTGTTCACCATCCTTGCACAGCTGATGGAGAATGGATAGGTCCCAGCTAGCAGCCCACTGCAGAGCCTTTATTTCTCATCTTGCTGATTTGGATCTTGGCTAGTGTAAAACTGGAGCAAAAACTGACATTACTTGACAGCTGTTTTTTAAATGGGCTGGCAGTTTCTCTTTTCTAAAGGGGTACAACTAATATGGAATACTGGAAATTTTGGTGACACACTTTCAAAAGAAAGGAGGCCAGGGATTGAATTAGCATGCAATCTGAATTACTGGAGCATGCTGAAGCATCTCTTTAGATCAAATTAACTTCTTGTTAGTGCAAACAACCCCCACGTGCTCAAACTCTGGATCATTCCTTGGAACCCAGACTGTTGCAGAATTCAAAAGATTACACCCTCAGATATGAAGACTTTTACAAGCAACATCCTTTACCCAAATGGTTTCAAAGTGGCAATATGCTGAGGGTGAGGTGGAGCCTCAATGCTGCAAGCAGCTTTGTATGCATCCATGCAGCTATATTCAAGCTGAGGTTCTTAGAATATTGGAAGCCTTTATCAGGAGACTTCTGCTGAAGGTCTATGTCCCTCAGCTTTTCTAAAAATGTATGGTCTTCCACAAACACCACTCAGTTCTAGTGAGCAAAGGGATGGGGGAGAAAGGCTGAGTCCTTCCTCACTCAAGCAACATGTATTTTTTTTTCCCTCTGAAAATAAATAGTTCACTTTTATTAGAACCTGGCAACAAGCAGTAGTATGAAAAGTAGCAATCCAAACAGCATCCCCATAAGGTCTCCAGATGATGTGTAGATGCTGGGGGAACAGTGACTCTTGAGGCTGAAATCATTAGTCTGTCTTTGAAAAGAGTTCCAAAACCAACTCCCCTTCAGGAAGCACCAAAAACAGAGAAAACTGATACCAACCATAACTGCAATTTTAGTGACTTTCCATTACAAGACAGTTCTTTCTTGAGTAAGGAGTGTAAGTTTGTTTGTGACCTGATCTAATGCCTGGCAGAGTCACTGAGCTGAGAGTAGATTGTCATCTTCTAAAATTTACTGTGCTTAAAGGTTTTCTATCAACTACCTGTAAAACTGTGGGGCAAACAGCCTTTGTTTTCCAATTTCCCACATGTGAAATGAGATAACAGTTCCTCTGAGGCTTGAATTACTGATGTTTGTGTAGCTTGTGATAGTTTCAGCTTGGGGATTTCACAGTGGCACTTGTGTCTAGTGTGAGTGCCCTGACTTCAGCAAAGCTATGAACTAGATTAATATCTCCATCTTGTGCTAGTAACTCCTAACTAATCTTATTAAATCCTTTCCAGACCCAGATCAATATCTGAAATGCACTCTGTCCTGTAATTAATCTGATGAACCATGCTATCCATGTTTACAAGTCCCTTCAAATATTTCTTTAGAGATTTTTATTTTAAAATTAAACTGATTTAGCAGAAGCAGGGTCGTGATCTCTGCATCTTGGTCGCTTCTTCATGCCCTTATTAAATATCCTGTACAGAGTGCACTCAGTAATTCAATGATTCAATGCCCTGGTGAACACAGTTGGATACCAGGGTCTTAAAGACCCTGCACAGAGGCAGGTCTGGCAATTGATGGCTCATGTGTGAGTGGCATTGCTCAGACGAGCTTGACAGAGGCGTGGATTTGTTCCTCAGAGCAATAAATGTATGATGAAGCGTGTGGACCTACATAAGTTAGAGCAGCTTCATGTCAGCACTCCTGGATTCTACCTCATGCAGTCATGTGTCCTCACTAATGCTTAGTCTGCTTCAGCTCTTGAGGGTACTGCCTACCTCTTGGTGAGGACAGTTTTCTGACACTTGGCTCTTTTGGAGCGAAGGGCTATTCAACAATCAGTGATGAACTGCAGTACTACTAATTGGTGAGGGCATAAAAACATCAGCCTTTAGCTTTATATGCCCTCCAGAGAAATGGGCATATGATTTTAGTTCATTAATAGTACAGACTGTTTCTTTTGTAGTGTCGATAACAGCAAGACTTAGAAGTAATCTGTAGGAACAGAATGAATTAAACCTAATAATATTGTGACTCAATTTTATTGCCATTGACCAGCAGTCACGTTGTTCATCTAGGTGAGAGTGCAGCAGGCAGTAATTAACACACTCAATTGTGTCTGGGCTCAAAACCATGGCTGGCTGACATAGTGCTGGCCATAACTTTCAGTTTGAGCAGGAGGGTGGACTACAGAACTCCATAGGTCTCTTCCAACATACCTTTCCATGAGTCTGTGACTCTTCCCAGGAGCCCTGTCATGTTGCAAATGCACAAATGTTTGCTTCCTAGTGTCACAGAAACAGACCTAAGGACAGGGAGAAGATATTGGATATATGTACAGGGAATCACGAGAGAGATGGAAACAATACTGTAGTATTGCTTTCTTTTTCTTCCTCGGTCTTTAACGTGCTTCTTTGGAAGGGCGCAGCTGGTCAAAGGCATCAAGCAGAAGACACTGGAGAGGTTTAGGGTGACAGGGACAACAGAAAGTGCAAGGCTGAGCCAAAACACTGACATACTGAGTGGAGAACAAAGCAGCCTGAAACAACTGGAGAGATTATTTAGTCTCTAGAGTTTTCCATTTGAAGTTTTTCCCAGTTGAAGAGTGGAAATCACAAGCATTTTTGCTTTTAGATTTTAAGGTTTCTCCATGAAACAAAAAATATATTGCACAGCTGAGAATGTAGTACTTGGAACCAGTGAGAAAGTTTTGTTCTCTTCTCAACCAGTGTACTAAAGGTGCTCAAGGTGCTATGAGGAGGTTCATACCAACTCTTATTATTATTTGACGCTTACATCATCAGGTGAGGAGAGAAATGAGCTCTTGTGTCCCTTCTGTACAGCCTGAAAGCCCTTCATCTAATGATTTGGGTTTGGCACAGGCCTGGACTGCTTTTGTGCTCAGTTCAGTCTTGCAGGTGGTACATGTGCTAGTTTGGATGCAGAGACTCACTTTTGTTCTACAATTTCTGACTGGGTCTGCTGATCCAGCCTTGACTTGGAGAGCTAACTTGACCAGCCAGAACAGTGTCAGCCTTCCAGGAAAATGGCAAGTTCTGCTCTGCAAAGAGCTGCTCAGCTGGACTGTTGCTGCATAGGATGTGAGGATGAGACACCCTTCTTGGTTGAGATTTGAGGCTCAGCTTGGCCAGATGTGTGGGCTTTGCTACCAAGGTCACACAAGCACCTCCATTCCTGCAACTAAACTTTAGGAGAGTGCTCTGCATAGTTTGAAAATCCCAGTGTGGGATGGGGAAAAGGGAGCAGCTCTGGGTCTCCTTCTGCCCTTCCTCCTCATGGGAATTAAACATGAGAGCTAAGTGCTTGCTTTCCTGAAGCTATTATTGGCAACCAATGCAAAATGTCCCTTTTCATGACAAGTAAATGACCCACTAAGTACAAGCTATAAAAATTCAGGTCATGTTTTCTGTTTCATTAATATGCTGCCTGACAAAGCCTTTGCCTGCTGGGGCTCTCTGCTGGGAATAGGAGTTAGAAAACCCTTAAGGATTTCTCACTGTCATTATGAGATAGAAAGTCAAACAGGCTTCTAAAGGAATGAAGGCTCCCAAAAGACAGGCTGCCTTTGTGTGCTGATCTCATGAGCAACCACAGGAGGAGGGAAGTAATGCTGTTTACACACACAGTCCCAGTAGTGTGAGGTTCAAATGCTTTTATGTTTCCCTGATAGCTGGGCCTGGCTGTCCCAGAAGTCACTAGAAAGGTTTTCCTTGATTGCAACAGGCAGTGGACCAAAAGTGTTATTCAGCCACAGAAATGTTTCTAAAGTCGATCAAAAGGGGGAGAAGAGCAATATGAGCTTGAAAGAGAATCCAAAGGAGAGTCTCTCTGAAATGCCTTTCTGTAAAAATCATAGACTCATTTAGGTTGGAAAAGACCTTTAAGATCCTTGAGTGCAACCATTCACCTAATGCTGCCGCATCTACCACAAAACCATGTCCCCAAGTGCCCCATCTACACTTCTACGGTACTCTTTTATATATTGCAGTCTTTTAAATATCTCCAGGGATGGTGACTCAACCACTTCCCTGGGCAGCTTGTGCCAGTGCTTGACAACCTTGTCAGTGATTTTTTTTTTCCCTAATATCCCATCTAAACATCCCCTGGTGCAACTTGAGACTATTTCCTCTTGTCCAATCACTTGTAGCTTGGGAAAAGAGACTGACACCCACTTCACTACAACCTCATGTCAGGTAGCTGTAGAGAGTAACAAGGTCTACCCTGAACCTTCATTTCTCCAGGCTAAACAGCTACTTCAGCCACTCCTCATAAATCTTGTGCTCTAGACTCTTCACCAGCTTTGTTGGCTACTGTAGTCTTTGGGCCAGTAGCATGAAGAGGTCAATGAAGATTGTTGGTCTTTCCACATAAAACTGTCTTTCAAAAATCAGAGAAGTGTTTCCCTGCAGGGGACATCCAAGCTGGGTTCAGAGGATGCATCACTTCTAGGTGTAACTACAGGGTTTTCCTGTAAGGTGTGTAAAAAGGATGGACCTTAGTTCACCTACTTGGCTAAAGCTGGATGAATCTAAAGCCGAATTCTAGACCTAAAGCCTTTTCCCTGTGTAGAGAGTTTGGTCACAAAGGAATTTTAAGAGCATTAGCTTTTGCTCTTGCTGATGTTGCGTAGGATGCACACTGCCTTCTCGGCTGCAACTGTATTCTCTGGGCTTGCAGAGTGGTGACCTGCTGGCAATGCCTAGGGCTGAGGTTTGGCTTTCCAGCTCCAGGTCACTTCCCAGTCCTCTCACTTGTCCTGCTTCCTTGGCTATAAGCTGATAAAGTGAATTTCACATGGAGAGTGTAGAGGATGAGATTTAACACAGAGATCTGAAATGTAACCTGACAGGTCAGTGCCGTTCAGAGGGTTATAAATATTTCCTCAAGCCAACAGGTATTTCCAGGTTTGGCATCCAGGTGTCCTGCTGAATCACTTCTTGGCAGAGGTGGGTTTTCAGGACCTTTCATGTCCTTCTCTGTGTTGTTCACTACCGTGTACCTTCTTCTCTACAGTGCTCTTGCACACTATGCCAATGTTTTGGAGCAGCACCATCAGCCTCATTCCAGGGATACTCGGCCTGCAATGAATGCATTGATTCACAGCTTATTTTTAAAGCCAGAAGGAATTGCTATGCTGATCTGCTCTGACCTCGAGCATACAGTGGGCACAGGAGTATTTATAACTCTGTTTACAGCGTTCTGCTCCATATACAAGCCAATAAGGACAAGTAAAAAAAGCAGAGTCGCTGCCCCTGTGCAGGTTTGACAGCCGCTACAAGCTCAACTGCTTCTGCCCTCAGTGAATGGCAGGGCAGACTAGCCTTGACAACTCCAGAGCACATGGGCAGTAGTTTGCCCATGTGTGGAACTTGCTGTGCCTATATCTGTGGCCTGTCTGCAGCAGAAAGAGAAATAAGCTCCAAGAGCAAGGACAGAGATCTGAGAAATCCTGGTTCCGTCCTTTAGTCTTTCTTAGTCTCCATGTTGAGCCCATCTTCTCTCGAGAGATCACCTCTTCTATGTTCTAATCATATTGAAGCCGCCCATGAGATGCAGAAAGCCACGGGATAAGATGCTGCAATGAACCTAGGGAGTAAAAAAGAACATGTAGGGATGTGCTGGAGAAGAGCACCAAAGAGCCACCACCAACTGCAGCTGCTTCAGCTCTCCCAAGATAATATTTCTCAGTGTGTGTTCCTGCCCTGTATCTGGGGTTGCAGACTGAGGCACAGTGTGCTCCAGAGTGCTGTGGTGCCGCATCTCATGTGCGTTGCTGAACTGACCTGTCCTAAGCTCAAGTACACCAAGAGGATAAACTCTCTTGTATGTGTGGATCTGAGATGACTAAAATTGAATCAATGCTGAGATTTACTTTGCTTTCTGCTTGCCGCACCGTCTTCACATCTTGCAGCATGCAGCCAATGTCCAGGCCACTTGTCTTTCTCCCATGCTTAATTCTGTTGCCTTGGCTCTTGACGTGTGCTGAGTGTCCAACCAGAAACCTGAGCATTAACTAAATACATTAACTAGATAGATTAGCTAGTTTTCCTTCCTATTCAATGTCAGATTGCTGCAGGTTAGTGTCCTGCAACCACTTTTGGACTGCCAGTGTGACGTAAGAAGCCCTTGTCATTTCTCTTTCCAGTAAAATGGCAATTATAATATTTCTTAGAATAAGATTTTCATGGCTAGATTTTGTTAGTGTTCTGATTGATATGTGTTTCATGGAGTTCAAATTCCCCCAAGAGCCTGCCTTTTTCATCAGACTGTACTTGCGAGTGAACACATAACTGACTGTAACATCGTACTTCCCTCCGATGAGATCCCTAAGAGGGAAAGCAATCACCTTTTTACATGCAGAAATGGTAAAATCAGCTGGAGCTAATGCTTTGTTAGTTAAGAGAATCAGTTATTAATATTTCTGCATGGAGGCAGCACAGCCAGAGAGGCCCTTGCAACTGTGAATCTCACAATCTTGCTCTTGGGCAAAGTATAAGCAGTCATCTTTAATCTGTTCCATCTCTCCACATGCAGCTCACCCAGCACTGTGAACAAACTGCCTGGAAATGTCGTCATCAGGCTTCATCTGGCATTATCTCCCCTTCTGTCTGGGTCATTGGTTTCCTCATCTCCTCTGCCTTAAAACTCACATCATACATTAATTTGCAGCTCTCCATCACTGAAGCAGCTGCACTGTGCCTTCCCTGCTCAACACCAGCAGCTTTCAGCCTCTGAAGTGTCCTTTACTGATGCTCACACGAAGACCTCCTGAAAGTGTCTCAAGTGGCCTCCCTGCCTGCTGCATAACAGCATGTGCTCTGCCAGCTTTTGTTTCATCACAAGAGAGTTCAGAGCTGTTCTGCTTTTGGAAATTGGGTAAGATTCGGTCTCCTTCCTACAATGACTCAGTGTGCTAGAGAAATTATTTCTGCCTTGTACAAGCTACCGCAGAGTTCTCAGAGCTGTGCCAGCCTCTGCTAGCCACCAGCTGCCCTCCAGAGAGCCCCTTCACCAGCAAGGATCTGCTCCACACTCTGGTCTTATGATTGTTCAATATAGAGTCCATTGATAAATAACATCAATGCATGAAGGGTGCAAGAATCAACAGTTGTTGCAGAGTTGTCTTAGCTAATACAGGCTCTTCCTCTGTTCTTCTGCCTGTGTCCCTGTGGCCTTTCAACATCACCTTTCAACATACTTTGCATCTTGAGTCAGTATCTCTGTGCAACAAATTGATACTCAGTTCTTATTGTGACTAGCATCCAGGATTGGGCCTTCCATGTGTAATTCAAGCCAAAGAAATTATTCTGTGAAAGTCTTGTCTGGTTACTTGCTGATGCTGTGGCTGCTCTCTGCTTGCACTGGTGAGAGTTTATTCCCAGACCTGGTCTGCTGCCATCACTTAATAGCCAGGTACCACTCAGATTCTGTATCAGATCTGTTTGCTGGGCTGAAACCAATTCAGGCAGCTGTGTCGCAAACTTTTGCCTACTGTAGGTTTGCACAACTATTCCCAAGGATCTAATCTGGCCAGCAAAAACTTACTTTCTCTGTGTTTTATTAGGAGTAATAAAGTCCTGCCTTTCCTCAGTACTTAAAAACTGAGTGTATCTGACATGGAAATAAGTGCAAGATGGTGAGGCCTCAAACGTAAAGCCCTTACTCCTAAATTAATGGTGATCTTAACAGGAGTAATTCCAGTCAAAGGAAGCAGCAGATAAAATGAGCCTGTTTTGTTAGGGAAGTGTATTCTTTTATAAAGCTCTGCTGACCCTTGTCTTTCTAGAAACCAAATTGTCAGTCTCTTTGTTTCACAGCCAAACTCCTCATCCTATGCCTGCAATCATAGAATCATAGAATGGTAGGGGTTGGAAGGAACTTTTAGAGATCTTCTAGTCCAACCCCCCTGCAGAAGCAGGGTCACCTAGATCAGGTCACATAGGAACACGTCCAGGTGGGTCTTGAAGACCTCCAAGGAAGGAGACTCCACAACCCCTCTGGGCAGCCTGTCTGGAAAAATATTTCTAGAGAATCCCCTCTTACAAATAACCTGGAAGAGGGAAGTATCCTAAAACAAAGAGCAGCAGGCTGCAAAAGGGTAAGGAGAAAAGGCTGATCTTTTGTACTAGGAGAGGAAAAAAATCTTGATCTTGAGGCTGATGTTCACAATGTGTGCTCAGGGTGAGTCACATGAAAGGCAAATTGAGATAAGAGCAAAAACTCCTGAAAGAGAACTACTGATTTTAATCTCTGTGTCCTCACTTACAGGGCCTTTGCTGTAGAAATAAAAAGGACTGTGCTTCCCTGTAATGTCTCCTTGTTAAAAGGTGCAGCACCACAAGCTCCCCTGAGCTTTTTGTCTATGCTCTCACTGAATGTTTTCTATGTATAAAGCCTCTCTGGACTTTTTCTTTGTGACCTATTTATAGAGGGTGCTGTGTGGTCAGCCTGTTCCAATCCTCTCGCAGCTGCTAGAGCCACACTATATCTGTCTTCAGCCACGCTGGCTAGTGAGTAGTCACATATGAACTCTTGCCGGGTTTATGTAGTTGCACGTGGATATCACTAGATGTCCTCTACTGCTAAGTAGCTTTATTGTAGCCTGTGCCAAGCACCACACAGAAATTCAGTGAAAAGAAGCTCAGCTGTTTAGACTGCCTTTTTTTTATAGCCTCATTGTTCCCAGTCCATAGAGTCACAGCAATATTCTCATCTGTAGCCCGAAGGAGTGATCTGCTACCTCTGACCAACTGGATTTAGAGTGACAACAAAGCTATTGTATTGGTTTTATGCAAATTTGGAGCCATATGGCATGTCATAGAAGCACCTCAGCTTTTTCCTTTGGACCTTATTTGAGCATCAGGCAGGGCTCAGGCTGTGGTCTCCTTGTGCCTTTCTCCAGATTCGGCACCAAAGGTCAAGTTTGTAGGGCTTTGCTCTAGTGAGATTTGATTTGATTTGGCACAGGATGGTGCTTGCATCTCTGCAGGGTGCAGTCAGGTACAGGTCCCTGCCCTCCAAGTAGTGATGCCAACAGCATCTTGGGTTAGCTCATGGGAGGATCACCACGTACCCATGACCCCATCTCCACCCTCTGCCTTCTCTGCATTGGCCTCATATCCCCAGCTACGTGGCACCACCAAGAACTTCTACAAGCAAGAATCTTACCCTCTGCACCATTCCTGCAGAGAAAATACTGCTTTTTTTGTGCACAGTCCCTGCCTTGCTGCTGTGCTGTGCAAGCCCCTGTGCTAGCAGCTGCCCGCTGCAGACCTCAGCTTGTGTTCAGTGTGCCAGTGGTCGGCGAAGGATGGATCCCCAGCCAGCCCCAAAGGCAGCTGCCAGTAAAACAAGCCAAGAGGCTTGTGCTGCATTAACTCGCTCAGTTTTAAAATGGGATCATAAACAGCCACATTCATCTAGCCCTAACAGTTAAATACTACACTACCAAAGTAATGTGTTCTCTTATATAGAGATAGTTTGCCAGAAGTATAGTCTGACCTGAGCAGTTCAGAGACTCTACGGTCACTTTAATCTGTTAAGTGAAGCTGAAATATACTGGAAATGTCATGTGATGAAAGCTGGGGGGGAAGGGGGGGTAGGGAGGAGGAATGTTGCCTGAAATTTTAAGGAACTTTTTTTCTTTTAGCTTTGCATTCTGTTCCATGGTTTGAAGCGCTGCCTATCCTGCACTTGCTCCCCCTCCCCTGGGGAGGGCTAGTTAAGGGGGGTTCTCTTCATGCCACTGCCTCTGCTGTCAAACTGAACATGAAGTTTTGCTGGAGGGCTCCTTGGGGTGACTCAGCAGGATACAAAAATGCACTTAAAATAGGAATTGTATTGTGTAAGTGCTCAACCACAGCATCAATTCCCCTTTAGCAATGTTGTTAACTAATACACACTACAAGAAATTTAATGCTGTTCCAGAAACTGGCTGGAATTGAAAGAAGAGGTTTTTGGCTTTCCTCCTTACATAACTTTAGTATTTCTTACTGGTGAGAAGGCTACTGAGAACTAAGGAATACCCTAGGGACCTGACGTGCAGGAGCCATGGGCTCTTCCTCTCAAATGTTACTGACTTTGGTGTAAAATCCATCAGAGATTTTCAGGTTTGGGTGTTGGGTGTATTGGTTTGGAAATACAGCTATCGCCACAGAAACAGAAATGTGCCAACTCTGAAGGGTGATCTGTTTAAGGAACCCAAATATACAGCTAGATGCTCAGATTTAAAGATCTAAACCTGAAACCTTTGGCCTACCCGTCCCAGGGCTGCCCTGTCCCCAGCATCTAGTGACAACAATTCCACATTACCGAGGGTGTAGAAAAGATCTGCTGTGTTTCGAGACTCATTAAGGGATGCCACTTATCGGCAGCTTTGCCAGTGCTACCCTCACTAGTGATAAGACGTGCTGATTGCAAAAAAAACCCAGATTCTTTGCAGCCAGCCACTTCCATCACCACGCTACACAAAGTTGCCTACAAAAGCTGCCATTGGGAAACTGAGGAGATGGTTTTGTCTTGGAAGGAAAATTTACAGCCCACAGAAGAGATGAGTTTTTAACCAAATTCACGTGCAAGCCTGTGACTTCTGTTGACAAATATGTGTCTTATAAAGCCAGCTGTTGATTCATGTGAATAAAATACCTCCATCCCACAGTTCAGCCAGGAAAGCCTGTGGGAGTTCTCCTGGACATGTCTTCTGTGTCTCGAGACAGAGTGAGATTAGTGAAGAATTTTTGCAGGGTGAGCCATCATGGGTGCCGTGGCCAGGAACACTGTGACTGCTTACTGTAGCTCTGATCCCTCTTACCTCCTTTACGATGCTGGAAATGCAGATTCTGAGGCACAGACTTGTATATCTTTTTTTTTTTGTAAAATGGCATTGTGCTCCTCTCTGCCCCTTATGTGGGAAAGACAGCATGGAAGCTCTCTCTTGTTTCATACGGGCCACAGTTCAGTGCCAGACTGCCTTGGGTAGACATTTTCAGGTAGTACTGGGTTGTACATAATGCCAGTTTGGCACAGGCCGGCAGCTGGGGCTGATCACTTGTCTGTAAGAACCAATACACATCATGCAAAGCAAACCAGCATGATGAATTAGCAGGTGTCTAAATACAGCCCCTGAGATGCTTGGCATGTGCGTGAGCACTCTGTAGCGTTGTGTCCAAGATGCTCTCAGGGTATTGACACAGGGCACTGCCAGACCAACCAGCCCTTACTGACATGGATCGTTCTCCAGTGGCTGGTGCCTGCATCCTCTGTGAGGGCAGTGTGTGTAAACAAACGTGTGCACGTGCAGAAGCAGCACTCCTGCTTCATCAGAGACAAAGTGTGAGGAGGCAAAGGAGCCTGACGTGAAGGAGCAAGATGTGAAGCACGTCTTTGGTTCTGTCTCCCCGTGCCAAGGCCAGGAAGGGAAGGTAGGGTAAGTGACCACTGCCCATGTGTTCCCTGAAGTCCCGTCTGGGCTGAGCCCTGGTGTACTACACATGAATTCCATTACTATTATAAAAGTCGATAAGGCATCCTCGTATTTAGTATGAGCACATCTACGAGTGCAACTGGCTATCAATGGCACAGTCTATGCCGCGTTCATGTGGCACGAACTGCGCGTGTAACCGGTGCCTTTCGGTTGCTGCCCCGTCCATCGAGCGGAGCCGACAGAGAAGCGCTTGTTTCCTCTCCTCCTGGTTCGCTGGCGGCAGCACAGATCCCGCGCCCGAAGGGTCCGTCCGCTCGCTTTCAGCCACAGCCCCGCCGGGGCAAGGGGCTGCCGGGCGGGAAGAGGCGCGGCACCGGCCGCCGCGACGGCTTAAGGTGCCGCCGCCCGCTCCCGCCGCCGCGGTCCACCTTAACGCTGCGGCGGCCGCGGCCGGGCCTATTGCCGCGCCGGGGGTCGGCGGGCCCGGGCCCCCCGGGAGCCGCCCCGCGCCCGCCGGAGCGCGTCCTCAGAAACGAGTCCCAAGTGAGAGCGAGCCGCGGGTGCCGGTGGGTCTCGGCCGCCGCCGCGCCGCGCAGCCCCCGCCAGCAATGCCCGGGCCGGCCCCCGGCGGCGGGGCCGCGCTATTTATAGCCGCCGCCGCGGCGATATAAGGGATGGCGGGCGCGGGCTCCCTGCCGCGGCCGCCGGCGGGAGCGGGCGGGGGCCGGGGCGCTGCCCGGCCGCGGGCGCCTCTCGGCGGGCATGGGCGGGCGCTGAGGAGACGCGGGCCGGCAGCGCGGGTGAGCGGTGCTTCGGGGACGGGGCGTGGGTGCGGGGAGAAGCGAGCCCAGCCCAATAAATCACAGATTGTTTTCGCTTCTTCGTGGGGAGGGGAGCGGGGCAGTGCCGCGCCGCCCGGCGAGGCGAGGAGTTACGGCGCTCCACGCGTGAAGAGCCCGCGAGAGGGGCGGGATCTCTGTGACACCCAGCGGTAACCGCGGCGGGGCTTTCCCCTCTCCCCTTTGCTCTTCCCTCAGTAATTCCCGCAGAAATGCGGTGCCCCGCTCTGGCATGACCCCCCCCCGCGCCGGGAGGAACGCCCCCAGGGCACCGCCGCGCTCCCGGCCCGCACATCGCTGTCGGGAAGAAAGGGCTGTCGCCGCGGAGCCGCCGCTCGCAGCAACGCCGGACGCCGGGCTGGGGACGACGGTACGGTCGCTTTGTGCCGCGGGGCTCGCTGCGCGGGGGGTGTCTGCCGGCCCGGGGCTTTCTCCCCTTCCCCGCCGAACGCTTGGGAAATGGAATGTATGGAGGCATGGCTGGACCGCTGTGGGCTTCCTGCCTTCCTCTGGGGCTGTGTATGGGGGAGAGGGGGTCATGCCGCCTTACGCTGCGTAGTGAAAGGTTGTTGTAAGTTGAGGGATTGTTGGATTATTGGGTTTTTTTCCCTTGTCGAGGCATTTTACCCCCAGCAGAATCAGAGCCATGCTAATCTTTCCCTTTCCTACCCCCTTGCATGTTCTGAGCCGTGTATCGCAAGATTTTTAATTTCTCATTAAAACGGCTCTTGGACCACTAAATACTTTGTGAAAGCTTCCAGATTGATGCGTTTGAGTTGTTTGCTAGGCTTTTAGAAGAAGGAGATAGACTTTAATTACAAAGAAACATGGAGAGGAGGAGGCACTTTTTTTTTCATCTGATTTTACTTTTTCTCTGCTTTAAGAAAACGAACAGAACCAAAGCTGAAGGACAAGGACTTTCCAGCTCTTGTGCTTGGGATTACTGGGGATTAGAAAGAAAACTTGTACCTTTTTTCTTCTGTGCTTTTTTTTTTTTTCTTTAACTGCTCAAGAGCCCTAGAAACAATGTTTAGAAATCTCTGTTTCACAGGCAGAGAAACTAAGACAAAGCCACGTTGGCTGCAAGTTGAGGAGCAAGTTAAGAGTGAGACCATGGGTGGACCAGTCTCAGCATCCTGTGCTTGGCTGCTCTCGTGACCCTCCCTGCCTAGCTGATCACTTTATACAACAGATGGGGAGATTACACTGCAGCAGTTCTGAGTAGGAGCTGGAAGTTTGTGAGAAGAGCTAAGCGCAGAGTGAAGCCCTGACCCCTGAGCGAGGCTCACGCCCAGCACAGCTAACTGCAGCCCTTCTGAACCCATTAGCTGTCACTTTCCCTGGTCAGTTGCTTAATGTTATGATAGTGGGAGAATTTAAGCCACTGACTCCTTAGGTCATCCAAGTTCAGGTTTTGGTGTCAGTCTTATGTTGTTGACTGGAAACATTTAATCTATGTCTTACCTGGAAACTGTTGTTTGTAGACTAGTGGGCACTAAGAACAAGTGCACCAACTTTATAGTCATACCTGGACATAGATATGCTTTATGAGTTTTCACTATGAAGTCATCTGGTTAGCTCAGGCTCTTTCTGCAAAAGAGAGCTGCATTTCAAAGGTCTAACGTTGCATGGGTCAGATGTCATTTTTCTTTATGAAAGGTACTTGTCTATTTTGCAAGGGGCATTGCAAAAACGGAGTCTATGAGTTTAAGAAAAACTAGGAGAAGATAAGAAAGAGAACAAGGGTGTAGCAAGGAAATTATGAAGTCATAGCTTTAAAAACCAGACCTCTTGGTAGCATAGCTTTGGACTGCGTAATAGAGATAGGATTTCTTTCTGTGTACTTGAGTCTGGAAATAGAAAGCTGCCAGAATCTCTTGAAAAATGGTAGTGCACACAAAAAAACAGGTGTTTGTCATGTTTGTTTGCATCAGTTTGTTTGACTTCTTTGATTTTGCTCCTCCATTCCAGGAGATGTCCCATATGATAGAGTGTGTAGCCCAGATTGCAGAGGGCCAAACATCCCACCAGCATGACTCCCGAACCAGAGCAGCTGCACCAGGGTCAGAGCTGGCCCAGCATCTGTTTTCAGAAATGATGTGAAAGGCAGTTTCTATTTATTGAAGTTTTTGTTGGGTGTTTTCACAAGCTTAAAATTTGTTTTGCAGAGGAACTAAGAATTAGAGAAACAAAGCTTGCCTTCTCCACAGAGGGAGTTTTTGGTGTGTGTTGTATTGGGTGTTTTTTTTCTTGAACTGGGAATGAGGCTAACAAAGGGGAGGAATAAAGCTGCATCCTCTACTTCTTTTCTTAGCCCCACACATTTGTTGGCACTGAGGCAAATGTGGTGTTTGGAGACTGGAAAGCAGGAGTTTGAGTCCTGTATATGAGCTGGTGCTGTCATAGTCAAAGTAGTACACAAGAGCAATGTAAGGGAAAGTGGATATAGGGAAAATGAATGTGATAAATGATTACCATTGACATCGTGCTGTGATTCCTTAGAGCTCTTCATTAGCTGCAGACAGAAAGAGTGTCCCGTATCTGAGACCAGCGTGGCCTTTTAGCTTATACCACATGCTGTCAGTGATGTTTTGCTGTTGAGACCATCGGGGCAGAAACTCTTTTCCCTTCTGTTCTTAATTGTGGAGGGCTCCTTGAGGAAAGCTGTTTGATTTCATCTATTTCTGTTCTTTCCTCTTTTAATCTTCCCTCTTTGTGTGAAATATTTTTTTGTGGCTGGATTCAAGCCAAGAGCCTCTACCTCCTGCCTGCAGTTGCCAAGCTGGGCATCCCTTCTGACCTGCTGGGTACAAGTGAGTCAATTCATTAGGATGAGTCAGTCTGCCCTTTGAAAGTTTTAGGCTCCAGACTTCAGCTGGACCAGCCTTGATTTGGTTTTGTGAGGTTTGTTTGCCCCAGCCCTACTGTCACTCCCAGTGGCTCCTTGCTCCAGCCTCATTCAGCCTTTGCAGCCTGTGTAGGGGCTCTGGTGTAGTCTGGTGCCCCTGCATGTTGGAGCTGCACTTGCCTCAGCTTTACAGCTTCTACACGATTGTGCATCCCTTTACCTCTCTTACCTGCAGAGGTGAAGGCAGGAGGGATTGCAGCTCAGTGTGGGATTGCACAGCCCTCGACACAGAGTGTACTCCAGACTCTGGAGATGGATAATATTAACATAAGAACACAGGAACAAAGAGAGGAGTGTTTATGCACGGTGGCAGTGTTGGCATAAGCTTTTAGAGTCATAAATAAGTTGTTTGGATTTGAGGGGACAGATTCAATATGGAAAACATTAAATTCATTTTCAGGCTTCCAAGACAGTACTATAGACAGGGCTTAGGAAGAAAAGTGGTGTCAAAAGATATGGAAATGTGCTTTCAAAGTGACCTTTTATAGATCAACAGTATTATTCTTGATGTCTGAGGTACCTAGGTTTAATGAAATATAAAGCAGAACGGTTTGGGAGGATTTGGTGAAACAGTGAAAACAGAATGAGCGTGGGACTGGCAGATGGGAGGAACGTTAGCCTGCTCCTTGGTGGAGTTACTGCTTCTTTTTCCCGTTGTTGCCTACAGGAGAAAGATACTTAGTGGTGTGGGGAATGCAGCCTTGCTGTTCTACTTGAATGTCACTGACTGTGTTTTTCTCCATGGGGAAAAAAATGTCCAGTGCTCCAATGGGTCACATCATGGGTGTATCTGATGGAAATCTAGAGCAAGTCCATCAGCATCAATAACATCTGCAATAAGCCACGACTGGCTCTTTCTGAACAGAGAGGAAAAATGAACAGCTGTGACTTCAGATGCTGATTTTTTTTTGCATACTTGGAGTTGGTTTTTTTTTTTTTTTTTTAGATTTATGACTTATTCTCCCTTTGAGAATGTAGTGGAGCAATTGCTGATCCATGCATGCATGTATATGTGAGAAAATGTCAGTGGAGGAGTAGCGCATATGGAAGTCTTGCATAGAGGTTTGGCAAACTGGCCACCCGTTCTTAGGTGGTGAAATAATTATCTAGAAATATGTCTCCTGAAAGAATGATTGAGGGAGTAGGTGGGGGCAGGTTAAGGATATTTTTAAGTACTTTGCTTGTACTTAGAAGTACTTACAATACTTACTATTGACTCTCCTGCTAATTTTACTGCTTCAGACACTCATTCTTCAGTAAGTGGTGGTTAGTCCTGTACAGATGTTTGGGTTCCGTCAGAGAGACCGATGCAGTGCCTGGAGCTAGCTGAAGCAATGGGAAACCTGCCCCCAGGTATCTTGTCTGTCACAGACTGCCCAAAGGCAGCTAGGCTAAAGTCAGCAACTCTTAGGGATACTGTAAGATGCCTCTCACCGAGTCCTCTTTTTTTCTTCTTTCTAAAATGGGATAGTCATGTCTCTTTTATGGGGTGTGTTGGGAGCATAGATAGAGCAAATGCTAAGATACTTCAGAAGGTATCCAAGTATTTGAGATACTCTTGGACTGAATTCCCCTTCCTACTCCTTCTCTTCTGGCTAAAAATGACCAGTGGAATTGCTCAGTGCCTCTACAACTGAGTTTCTTTAATTAATTTTTTACTAAATCTTTTTGTCTCAGAATTTGTTTGCTGTTGATAGGCTTGAGATTATGATCTTGAATTACTTCCTTGTACATTCTGCTACTATAGAGCAGCTTAAACCCTTTTGCCTTCTACCAGATAGTATAATACCTGCCTTGCCTTCTCTTCCAGAAGGTCTGCCTGTGGAAAGAATGTTGTACCAAATGTACAACTTTATTCAGTGTGGTAAAAACCTCATATCTTAGTCCTCCTTCATCTCTCTCAGTCCTCGACTTTCTGAGCTTTCTTTGTTTGCAAATTCCACATGGTTTCATACAAAGCCTCTCTTTTGAATGTACAGCATTTCTTATTCCCATATTAACTTGCTAAACCTACCTGAAGTGAGTGCTTAATTTTGTGGAAGGGGAAAATCTATGTATTTTTCAAAAGGTGAGGGAAACGCTACCAAATGGCTTGCTGGTCTCAGTTCTCTGTGTTTGGCTATTGCCTGAGGACTTTTCCTGGGGACTATTCCCCATTGGAATGGTGACTTGTAATGACCAAACATGGTGGGCCAGACTGCTGGTTATATAGTGACTGGTATTAGTCCACCAAACAGCTGCTCCAAGTTTCCATCATCTCCAGTGAAAACAAGTATAACTGCGTCAACTTGCAGCCAGTTTACATAAACCTGCTCCCTGGGCTGTGGGTTAACCTCAGTAAGTGTCTCCTGGGGTCAAATCTGTTGCTCTCGTAGGTGAAAATAAGTCTTGGTGTGCTTTCTCATTTACTGGAGTGTAAATAAAGCAAGAAGGTCTTTTGCTTACAGGCTTGCTCATTGGCATATATTAGTAACGCTCATCAGCTTTTGACTGGAACTTTGATGGCATAATTACTGCAAAAGGGTAACATATTCAAAACTACCTGTATGACTTTGAGAGTTAGATTCCTAAGAGTCTTAGTCATTATTACAAACAGGAATCAGCTTTTTAAGCCACACATACTGCTGAAAGTTTTAAGAAAAGGGTTCTGTTATCATGTCTTTAAAATGACAGTTCATGGCAGCTCTGCCACTCATTTCAGATGTTAAATAAGGAGGTTCAAGTAACAGTATGAAAAATACTATGGAAAATAGATTCTTCTAGGTAATCTTACTAGAGAGATCCAAGACATAAAAATGTCTACTCTTCAGTCCCCTGATATCAGGACAAACGTGGGAATGTATTTTCAGCTATGTCTGTAGGACAGCTGGGAGGATGACTGATATCTCAGCTGTCATTGGGAGCAGAGTAAAACATACGTTTCTCCAAGCAAGATTTGGTGCACTGAATTCAAACAACTTGTGACTGGAACAGTTCGAGTCACCAGGGAAAACATGGTTATCAGAAGAAACAAACTAAAAAAACCAGTCTTGCATATTCTAGTATTTATGTTTGGATAGGTAAGAATTTAATTTGCTATCAATCTTAGGTTCCTTTTTCAGCAGTGATGGATCAGTCTTGATACTTGCCCAATTTTTAAAGCCTTCCTGTAACACTTGTAATGCAAAAACTATGTCTTTTGCAACATACCTGTGAGATAGAGACCTTTATCTCACTTGTACAGCTGAGAAAGTGTAGTATTCAGTAAAGCTAAAGACAGCATGCAGAACCATACAGGAAAGTCTGCAACGGGACAGGCATGAGGGTACTGGAACTGAATCTCAGTTCCCATGAGAGCCACCAAGCTCTGGTCCATGCTTTTCTCATCAGGTTCTTCCTCGATGCTTCTGCAGCAGATTAGGGCATTTGCTTGGCTAGACAAGGTGTGTCTTGGCTTTTCTGAGGAGGGAAGCTCAAGCCTGGCAATGGAGAGAGGAAGACGATATGTGGCTGGGGGAAAATGGGAAATGGGGAGCATCCCCCAGCTAGAGATGCCACCACCACTTCTTCAGCAAGCCTGGCTTCTCTGATGATGGCATAGGGTACTTCACAGCTCTCAAAACTCCATGGCTCAGGGCTAATCCTTGCTCTTCCTGTGCTCAGACCCAGTTCCATTCCTTTTATTAAAGTTGATATGAGTGGCTGAGTTGATGATGAAGCGTTCTGCCCAGCCACTGGATCCACATCTGCTGCCATCTGCACAACTTCTCTGTGTCCCCTGGACTTCCTAATGGAGGAGAGCCACCTTCATTCCTTCTGTCCTGGCCTTGTGAGGGGCACCAGTGTTCTGGGTTTGGGGGAGGACATTGTTACAAAGCAGACAGGAGGAATTTTTTTTGTTTGATTGGACAGTGAACAATAACAATATGAGGTTTTTTGCTCAGAATGTATCACTTTTACAGGATGCTATATTTAAAAAGGAGAAAAAATGAGTCATGGGGAGCTATGCTAATGCTAAGTATTTGTGTCCACCTCTTGTGAGGCTGAAGACAGCGAGAGCTGAGCAACACTCTTGTGAAGTGGCTAGAGGATTTACAGATCAAACTAAAGCCAGCTGAAGTCAGCTATAAGTCTCGCTGTGCCTCGCTTGGGCTCCACATCTTGTACCTTGTGCAGGTTACAGGGAAATACTCTCCTTGGAAAAAACTGGGAGCACTCAATTCTATTGACACTCAGGCTGGAGCTCAGTGAATTGCAGGGTGCAGCAGAGATCTCACCCTCCCAACAGGTCTGCTGGAAAGTCACACCTGGTGGCAGCCAGGGGAGGAATGTCCCAGTGCCTCAGGCCGTACCTACAGCACCACAGGAGAGCTACCTGCACCCTGAGTGGGAACAGGCACAGCCTGGGCACTTCTTGGCTTCTGCCTGCTGCTCTTCAAGAGCTGTAGCCCCAAGGGGAGGTACAGTTGGGGTTTGCTATGGCACAGGCTGCTAGAGCTCTCTTTTTGGAGCCTGCTAGGGACACAGGGATGTCAGGGCTCTGATACTTTTTTATGGCATGTCTTGACACTAATTTAGTTGGCTTGCACTTAATTACAAAGTGCAAGTGTTGGGGTTTGTTTATTTAAGAGTTTCTTAAGGAAATGGTGTTCTATTTGAGAGTGCCAGTGAATTCAGCTTTCCAAGCATGGCTTAGCTCTGGTCAAAGGCAGAGGAAGGACTAGGATTGGGATTTCACTATTGGGTGAGCCAAGAACAGAGGATGGAGATGGAATCACTACAAACAAACCCAGACAGGGCGG
This sequence comes from Colius striatus, assembly GCF_028858725.1. Classification (NCBI taxonomy): domain Eukaryota; kingdom Metazoa; phylum Chordata; class Aves; order Coliiformes; family Coliidae; genus Colius; species Colius striatus. Next base: position 14,448,621 of record NC_084769.1, on the reverse strand, counting down.
TGTGCCTAAAAAATGCAGATTTGGTAACAGCAAGGTGCTCTGCAGTTCCTCTGGTTTGCCCACTTAATTGAGAGGAGGAGTTTTCAAAGCGAGAGGAAAATAATTATTTAAGTGATATCTTCAGGTTTGTTGGGCTCTTTGTTTTGTTTTGTTGTTGTTGTTTTTAAGAATTAGTCATATCAGTATGAAAATGAGCATGTTTAAGCTTCCTCCTGTATGTTTTTGAAGGATATATTGGAAAGCAGAAAAGGCTGTAATAGTGTAAGACTGGATCTGGTTTGTGGAAACAAATACCTGCTCATCTTGCAAATGTAAGGGGTTGAAAAGCTTTTGGATAGGGATCTATTATTTGCATTGCTGGAAGCACAAAGCCTAATGGTGAGTCTCATGTACAATAGCTGGAACAAAGGCCCACCCAACCCACGTTAAAAGGATGTTAATGGACATTGGTAGAGTGGGAATCTCATCTATTTTTTTTCTTGAACTAGGATTCCCACTTGAAGGGCTACTAAACAGCCACTGTAGCTTGTCTCCAGGCACCTGGTCACTCCAAAAAAAAACCATTTAGAGAATTTTCTTCTGTAAGTTTATGAGCCCATGATGCAAGCTGTTTGCCAGTTTGTTGTGACACAGAGACTCCAAAAAGGACAAATGACAAAAACTAACAGGATGCAGATGGAATTTAATCTTTCAGGCACATCCAGACACTGTTATCGGGTCTGTCATCTGTACTTAACATACCCAGATAGCTCTTGAGTGGTCTGCATAGACAGCTGGCAATTCAGTAGAGATTGTGATCTTCAGAAAAAATGTAGCTATTGTCTTGTGTAATACTTGGTATGGAAGCATCAGTGACACCAGTCTTGTCCTTAGATTTGCCAAGTGGGGAAAATCTATCTATAAAGTAGGACTCTTTGTGAAGAATGGGTTTAGTACACATCACTCAATCCTAGAAGGAGTCATGAAGGGTATTCACAGTGCTTGTACTGTGGGGTGATGAACTGAGAATAGGGAGATCACTCAAGGAATACCTTCAGCTGAGTGGTGCTCACTGCTGAGCTGCAGTCTCAGACTGGAGGTTGATTTGATGACTGCTGATGTTCGGTGGGAACAAGGGTCCCCAGCTAACCGAGAAGGAGGAGACATGCCCTGGTGCTCTGGGAAAACCCTAAGCTCTTGCAAATTGTTTTTGTGAAACAGTACATACTCAAGTGTTGCTGTCACACCATGTGATCTCGCTGTTAAGGTACCTGCCTAGCCACAAATCTACATCTGACATAACTGTCCTTGGAGAACGAGGCAGGTACAGCCTGCGCCCATCCTGTTTACACCCTTCTTCACAGAATCACAGAATGGTAGGGGTTGGAAGGGACCTCTAGAGATCATCCAGTGCATTCCCCTGCTAAAGCATCAGGTCACACAGGAACCTGCGGGTTTTGAAAACCTCCAGAGAAGACTCCACAACCTCTCTGGGTAGCCTGTTCCAGTGCTCTCTTATCCTCAGAGTAAAAAAGTTTTTCCTTATGTTCAAGTGGAACTTCTTGTGTTCCAGCTTGTGTCCGTTATCCTTTGGCCTGAAGGGTTCACTTCCACCTGAAGGGGCCTTGGTGGTCGCTGGTCAAGGATCTTATCTCTGGATTTAAGGTCCAAAGGTTACGATGAACTGTAGTAATCACAGACTCTTAAGGGTTGGAAGGGACCTTGAAAGATCATCTAGTCCAACCCCCCTGCCAGAGCAGGGCCACCTAGAGTAGGTCACACAGGAACTTGTCCAGGTGGGTTTTGAATGTCCCCAGAGAAGGAGATTCAACAACCCATCTGGGCAGCCTGTGCCAGTGCTCCCTCACTCTCACAGTGAAGAAATTCTTCCTTGTATTTCTTTGGAACCTCTCATGTTCCGGTTTAGACCCAGTGCCCGTTGTCCTGTCGTTGGCCATCATTGATAAGAGCCTGGTTCCATCCTCCTGACACCCACCCTTTACATATGAGGTGGACTTGAATATGTACTTGCAGCTCTGCTCTCAGCAAAAAATATTTTGTAGCTCAAGGGTAGAAAGCTGGGAGACTTCCCTGTTTCCTTTACATGCTGTGAGTGCTTTCAAATTTAATACGCAGACAGGCAAAATAGGAGGCATGAGGAACTGAGTGGACCATTTGCTTTTCTTGAGGTTTGGTCTGGACTGAAGAGATACTGAATGCTCTGTTAAAATGCTCTGCTGAGCATCATTTCCTCTGCACATTCTGGCAGATGGCTCCACGCAGCACAGAGATGCTGATAAGATGCTGCATCACCCCTGTCCAGTGAGCGGCAAGTATTTTGCTACATGAGATTTACCCGTGGAGGTATTAAGTCCATCTTCAAAAGCTTGACTTAGACTGAACACTTGTGGAGCATGAAAAGTCTTTCATAATAATCAGCAAAGTTAGCTAAAGGGATATAGAATTTCTTATTCTTTTTGCAATGTGGCAAGTCTGTTTTAATTAAGCATCTGGGATTTGAATTATTAACTAACGGAATGGTTTCAATCTAGTTTTCTGTTGGGAAAGATCTCCAGCAACCCACTTTTAATCCTTGAATTTTTAAATTGTGAACATCAGAAACTCTTTGAACCTCAGGACTTACAGAATCCATGAGGGCAGAGAAATACAACTCTTATTCTAAGATCTCCTGAGCACAGCAGGTCACTCCCTGTTGTTTACATACCAGCCTCACAAGAATATGGGAATAAACGTTAGGTTGTCAAAGCAAAGCAGAAAAATTGTGCTTTCAGGCATATCCTGCGTTCAAGTATCTGTTTGGTTCTGTGCAGAGTAAGAATAAATCCTTTTGCTGCACAAAGTGCTGGGAGCAATTCTCTGATTTGGAGGTCAGATTGCCTCATCTGTTTTTGGGGGGAAAAAAAAGAAAATAGAGAAAAATAACAGTAGTTGCAGTTCACATAGGCTTAGGAAGGCTCACACAGAGGTTGATGGGTCCATTCAAGAGGCGGGAAGGGACAAAAAGGAGTCATCTAAGTCAAAGTGGTGACGAGTTGTTGAAAGCAAGTGGCTGGGTGGAGGTCTGCCACCTTCACAGCAGTAAATAGGTAGATGAGGAAGTGCCTGCTAGTGTCCGTGGTGGGGGCAGAGGTGCAGGCAGCCCTAGGCAGGATGTCCTCCTGGGCAGGAGAAGGTGAGGACTTGCTGGCAAAGCCATTTGGCCCGAACAAGCTCTCAAAATGCTTTCCAAGGTCAGGAGTGCTCTGGCTCCCTGAGCCCTCCTGACCCTAGGCTAATGTGCTCTCAATCTGGTTTGAGACCTGTGCACTTCAAAAGCCTTGTTGAGTGGAGGGGTGGGTGGACGTGGTGGGTGGAACTGATGACCCAAAATATCATTTCCCCTTCCTCAGGCTGGGCGTATACCAAACTTGTGTCTCTGTGTGGTAAAAGAATATGAACCAAAAGTGCTGAGGGATGCAGTGGTTAAATTGAAACATGCTGTGGCAGGATGAAAGTAATCATGTCCCTTACCAGCCCTTAATGCTTTGGGGCGTTATTTATTTATTTCTTTTCCCAAGTGGCTGCAATCCATGCCCTCTCTATCTGTGCTTTTAATAGAAATACTTTTATATGCAGAAACATGTCAAGACACCATCAGGGTAAACCATCCCATGCTGCGTTACAGCTCACAGGGTCAAGATAAAGCATAAGGATATCTGCAGTTGTCTTTCAGTTCAAATTTTATTTTGGCAGTGTCCTCAAATCTGCTGAAGCATTTGAAAAAAGACCTCAGTGTGGAGTGAATGTCCCTTAGGGAGAACCCAACAGTTCAAAGAAGGGCCAAATCCTAATTTTTTGCTCTTTGTGTAAGTCTGGTATGTAGAATGTGATGCAAATGAGAGATTTGCCTGAGTTGCCGAGGCTAAGGCTAACATCTCTCTGCTTGGTGTTTAAAAATAACATTACCATACAGGCACAGGAATGGCAAATGAGGTCTACCATAAGGTAGTCTACCATAATGCTGCATCCCACTATTTTTGAGAAAAGACCTTGATGTCTTGACTCCACTGTAACTTTGCAGCACGATAGCTGTACTTCACAGCTGTAGTGGATGGAAGCTAAAAATGGATCTTCCTGGGTTCTGATGGCAGAGCCTGAACATTTCTGTGAAACTTCTCAGTGAAGGTCTGTAGGGGATTGAAACTCAGGAGAATCTAAGCAAGGAAACCTGTTCAAGCAAAAGAGCAGAGTAGTTGAACCACATCAGTGCTCTGGGAGAGCTAATTGAGGATCAGGGTTTCTTCTTTGTAAGTAGCTCATGATTTGACCTCAATAGTCTAGACTCAGAAACTTTGTCCAGTTACTTTGCTTTGTTAAGTTCAGGTGTGGTCTTACCTGTGAAATGACCTTTCCCATTGCCCAGGTAAAGCAGAAGTCCCGTATGCTTGTGGAAGCCAGCACTCTGTGCCACTGCAGGTAGAACTGCACATAGCAACACTCACATTTAAGGAAAAACGAGCATGTCCAACTTCAGTAAATGATGAGCAGTGTGGTGATCTCTGTGTGTAACCACTGTTTCATCCTCTTGTCCCAAAGGTCCTTATCTGCCCCTTTGCCAGTACCAAGCGGTGTGTTTGCTGTCTGCGTTGCTGTGGGAAGGAGGTCCTTGGTGGGTTGGCTGTAGCCCAGCACATCTCCTCATCTCCCTGGGACAGCATCCCCTTGGGGAAGCTATCTGCACATTTTCTGGAAATCTGTTAGTGCCAGCCTGATGATTAGAAAGAAGGCATCACCTTTGACGTGTGGCACTGAGGCTGAGAACCATGAAGGCTGACCTCTGAAATGAACATAACCATGCAAATGGGAGAACCAGTTTATATGGCAAAAGCAGGTGATGTTATTGTTTGGTGTGTGTGAAAGATGTTTTGTGGCAATGGCAGCAGAGGATGTGCCTCTCCCTGTTCCTTTAACCAGGGAGAGACTCTGCCATTGCATTTTCTTTTTTCTCTTTTTTGTTTTTCCCAAATGGCAATTGATTTTTGAGGAGTTTTATCTTTTCGTGAAGTCGTGAGTGAATTTGTGATGTGATTGCACAGAGGTAGTAGTGGTTGGAGCCCTGCTGTTGCCTCGTTCATCGGAGGTGCTTCACGAGAGTGCAAAACACTTTTGAGGTATGATTTCCCATAGCATGCTAATCCAGTGAAGTGCTGTAGACTCGCTTGCTGGCACTGTTTAAATCCATAATGCAGCACCACCTGCCAAACCACGGGGCATAATGGAAGTGTTAATGAATGTACATATATATCCTCCCACATAGCTGCAAGTAGAATGATTTAAAAGTTGAGGCAAAGAGTTTAAAGTGAGCATAGAAGAAACCAGGCTTAGGGCATCTTGATCCAGGTCTGTGCTGAAACAAGGGCGTGAGAGGCAGCCACAGGGGTCTAAAGTTGAGTGAACTGACCCATGGGGTGCTTTCAAAGGTCTCATTCCTCGGAGGTCTTTAAGACCTGCCTGGACAAGTTCCTGTGTGACCTGATCTAGGTTGACCTGCTTCTGCAGGGGAGTTGGACTAGATGATCTCTAAAGGTCCCTTCCAACCCCTACCATTCTATGATTCTATGATTTCAGCTGCTGCTCTCTGATATATGGAATCATCCGCTTGTGACGCCAGAGAAGAAACTTGATCATTCAACAGCAAAGAACAGGTACCAAGCAGCATCAGCTGGGGACCCCAGTACACCTTTTCTGAAGGAGTATTTTCATGGGATGTTTCTCTCTGGTGCTTTCAAGATAAATGCACTTGATAGGAGGGAAGACTTGAGACATGCATGGGTAAGATCTGTTCAAGGATGGTTTGGCCAGTTGCCCACTGGTCTGAGTGTCACATTGTGAATTTGCCAGAGGGAAAGCTTGTCAGGCTGGCAGGTAGCAAGAGGAGGACAACAGGGAGGAAACTGACAGCTGAGAAGGTTACCAGAGAGAAGGTCTCAGAAGAGGCACCAGAGCTGGCCTGGCACATGGCAGGGATGTTGATATGTGCACTCTGTCTTCAGGCAGGTTCATGGGGACACTGTGGCTTTGCGGAGCCATACATCACGATGTGTAGGGCAGAGGAGGGGGCTGTGCAGTTCCCCTTCCCACCCCGCCTGCACTGCTCACCTTGATACCCAGCCCCAAGCTCTGCCCAAACTCCTGTTTCAGACAAGCCCATTGGATTCGCCAAGTTCAGAGTCACCTCCCCAGCATGTTGTACATGAATAAGAGGGTCATGCTCTTGGCTGACACTGTAACAAGCCTGGAAAAAATTACTGTTCAGTGAATCACAGAATCTTAAGGGCTGCAAGTAACCTTGAAAGATCATCCAGTCCAACCCCCCTGCCAGAGCAGGACTACCTAGAGTAGGTCACACAGGAACTCCTGGGCCTGTGGTGAGATCCTAAGAGTCTTCCAAGTGACCAAGTTATGACATGGGCTTGAGAAATGCTGTAAAATAGCCTTCCATATGGTTCTGAGGTTTAGAGTCATGAAATTCTACCTAAAGTCTGACAAGAGCCTACTTGGGTAAACCTGGGAGATGGCTATTGCTTCATCTTCTGAATTCCGTACTCTCCATTGTCACAGGCTTGCAAACTGGGCTCTTTTTTTACCTTTAAATGAGTACTATTGGGGTTTCAGGGAACCAAGAGGATTGCCCTCAATCCAGGAGCCTGAAAAATTGGCAGAGCACCCTACAAGCCTGCCCATTGCCCGGAGATGTAGAAACATCTGTGCTGCCCTGTATCTCACAAGTAATTGCAGGAAACACTATGATGCAGAGAGGGAATGGACAATCTGTCTGTTTTTCCACGGGATATGGAAACAACAATAGTCTTTTTGCCTAGGAAGGGCATAGTCTTGAGTCAAGTTTTGGAGATTTGCAGCAGAGCATGGGAACAGCCTGGAGATGCCCACTCTTCTCATCTTCCTCCATCTGCCCCAAGAGAGGGAGCATCAGCATGGGACTTGATAGGATTTGCCCATGCCCTCCTGGAAATGCTATTACCAGGGACCTTCACAGCCTTTAGCTCTTTACAGCTGTTTGAAAAGATGCAGAGTGTGTTTGGCAGGAGGGAAGGGAGTCTTTAAAAAGCAGTTTACATCCTGAAAGACATCTAGTAATAACACTAAGGGTGTAAAAAGCATTAAATAATGAGTTGAGCCTGACTGGAAGACAAACTCAGAGCCAAACGTGTTGATTGATTTGCAGGAGGGTGAGTGGAATGAGATGGACCTGTACCCTCTCTATACATAAACCATTTCCAAAACAACCGTAGGTGCCATGAAGTCTGTGCATTGACTCAGCCAATGAGCCATCAAGGAGCTGGGTGGAGGGGTGGGTGCAAGCCTGGCAAAGTACTGTGGAGCACCCCTTGCTTTGTCAGGAGGATGCAGGTGGGAAAGGCAGTGGGGAGCCATAAGGATAGTCCATGCTGGGAAGTTCTTGATACTGCTTCTGATTCCCGCATAGCTCCATGCTGTGCTGCACAAATTTATCACATGGACCACTTCTGCCTGCCCAAGGTGATGCTGGCCAAGGCCAGGAGGGCTGTGCCATGCACATCTGGCTGCGTCACCAGCAGCAGGGCCATGTGCAGGCAGCAGAGCATCTGCTTGCAAACGGACAACTGCCGCAGTCTAGGGCCATTGCTTCGGAAACTTTGCTGAGAAGTACAAAAGCAGCAGAACCACCCAGGGCAGTGGATTTTGGGGTCTTTTTATTGGTGTGTCAGCAGGCTGGGATGTGTAGGAGGGAAGCTGCCCATTTCCAGGGATTGTGCGAGCAGGAAGGGCAGCTATTGGAATTTGAAGCTGCTTCCTCCACTGTAAATTTGTTCTTGTTATCTGTGGCTGGGCAGGGCAGGGGAACATCTTGCCTATCTGATTTTTTTTTTGCTACAGTGTGTTTAGGTCAGCTTCATAGGTTCCATGATAACATAGGAGAGGCATTCCTGGCCTCACTAGCAAAGAATTTTCAAGAGTAATACAGGAATCTCTCATCCCCTGATGACTCCTGAGAGCTTTGGAAATAAACGAGTAAGGAAAGAAATGGTGGATTTAAACACACAAGAAGTGATGGAAGTAAAAGTAGCTGAGCCATCTGCTTCCACAGGCCTCATTTACTGTGTAGAGATGCTCTCATTTCACACCTTGGCAAAAGGCTTGGATCAGACTCCAGTGAACATCCCTAAACTGGCACCCATACAGTTCTAGTCAAGGTCTGAGTGATAGAGGAATTGATCTTTCCTAACTGCTTTCTGGTCACATATCTAGATTCTCCTATAAAACTAGTAGCAGCAGTGCTGCAGCTCTACAAATGACCCAAATCTGACTTGAGTGTTCTTTTTAATTAAAAAAATAATAATAATCTGTCTTCTGGATCTGAGTTGGCTCATCAGCATGACAGGAATCTTCATTGAGTTTGAAAAGGGCACTGCATCAGCAAGAGGAACAGGCTGAAGATTAATGAAGTTGTCGTGGGAGGTGGAGGAGGAGCTGGGGGAGGGAACAGGACTTGTTTCAGATGACATTTGTCAGTATGATTGAGGCATGCTGTGCTGCATTTACATACAGATCGGGACACTGACAAGCATGGTGCTTCCAAGTAAATACAAGTGAGGCCTCCTAGCCCAGCTTGGCCAGGGGAAAGCTGCTGCTCAGTGCTACAGCAAGGTCTCCTCCTTATCCTTGAAGGATTTGCAGCGGGGGGAGACAAGGGGCTGCCTACCACCTAAGCAATTTCCAGTGACGTGGCTTTTTGTTATTATTATTTGTTCAGACTATAATTCCGTGTTTCCTGAAATAACTACCAAGTATTCATCAGGCAGCTACTGCCTTTAGCTGCCTTTTGTGTGAATCTCAAGTGCTTCATTACTCCCCCGGTGCATTTTTCTCTTACAGTAAATCTGAGCAGCATCTGTGTGGTGGGGGAGGAGATGTGATCTTGGGTTGAAAAGGAGAAAAGGTCTGTCTGGCAGGGGAAGCCAGTGAGGAGTTCAGGGAGCCCAGCCCTCAGGGTACAGCATCTTTGGCACTGGAGGACAATTTCACATGGCCGCTTCCAGGACCCGCAGCTACATCTCCCAAACTTGAAACCCAATTGGCTGCAGCATTTTATTGCTGGGTTGAAAATTTATTTTTAAACAACGGTTAGTTGATGACTTTTTTTTTTTTTTACCTCTTCTTTAGTAGCTATCTGATAGTGCTTTGATCACTGCTCCAAAAGGAAATGCCTGTAATTTCCTGTGCAGGTCTTTCCAGGTGCAGGGCTCCATCAGATCTCATGGAAGCTGATGGGAGTTGAGGGTGTTCTTGCCCGGCAGGATCTTCCTTATTAGAAAACCTCAGAGAGTTGAAATTTCACTTGGGTTTTGAACAACTTAATGCCAGGACTACAAAGGGCGTCATGCTCTGGCTTCCCACATGATGGATCTCTTCCATGCAGACTTCCCACTGAAGATTTGCATGTGGTGCAGCTTTTGCTTGGTGTGTCCTTTTAAAGGGCAGGACAGGAAATCTGTCAGACTGGAGAAAACCTGGTTAAGATTCAATCATCTTTATTTAGTAATTGGTGGTGGTTGTTCATACATCTGTGAGTGCTTTGGCTCTTGAAGGCTTGGGACACAGTCATGCCTACTTGAGGAGGAAACTCCTAAGGTTCATTCAGTCCTGATCGACATGACTCAAGGGAGGCAACTGCCTCCTGAAAGAGCATGTCTCATGTTTCTCAGTAGCTCCCACTCCACGGGATTGCCTGTAACACATTAGGCTGAGCTATTTTGGTACCTGGCGAAGGTCTCTGGGTGTGTCGTGGTGGTTGTGTGGCTGCAGCCAGCAGCCTGCAAGAGGAACAGAGAGGGAAGTGTTCAGATCTTGGAGAGTTTCAGCCCTGGAGACGTTGCATGGAGCTGCTAATGCTCGCAGAGTGGCCGGGTAAAAGGGTGTAATCGAGTGAGTTGTGGTTAGGAGAAGAGTTACTAATTGCAGCTGTAGGAGTAGTTGGCAGCCTTGGTGGCTGATACCCTTCTTCTGCCTTAGGTGAGGTTGGTGTCTTCAGGCACACGGAGCTCTGGCAGAGCGTATGTGAGGAACTGTCCATGGACCAAAGCAAGCCAATGACAGAAAAAAATCCCTTGGCCATGGGCTAATGGAACTGGTCAGCATACATACATACACCTAAGGATATGCTAAATCTCAGCCTATTGCCATAGTGGCCACAGGCTCCCTAAAGTAGTCCATTTTGAAGAGCTGTAGCAGAAAAGGAGGGAGCTGGTGGCTCCCACACAGACCCTGCTGCATCTTTTTCTTGAGGTTTCATAACAGAATTAATCAATTTGTGTTGCATGTTGCCATGGAGACCATAAATCACTGTCACACTGGGCTTCTCTGTCAGGGAGTTGATGTCATTAATAGCACTAACCTCCCCTGAAAGTCCAGGGTTTGTTTCTGAGCTCATTTACTTGCTGTAATGGCTTTGCCCAGGGAGCTCTGCCTCCAGGAGAGTGGAGCTGGAACTGGGGACAGGGGTGCTCACACATCAAATATCAAATATGTGGGATCAGTTTTATTAGTGTTGTGTGTGGCCATACCTCTGCTCAGATGAACAGAAATCATAATGATTTACACAAGCTGAGATCTGTCACCGCATTCAGGGAAAGTTTTGCAACAGGAATGGAGATCAGATCCACCACCTACATGTTGTGAGTCTCTGTTGGGGCTTGGTGGTCCAGCCACACAAACTAGGCTGAATTTCTTCATCTTTGGTGGTTTTATATTGCTTGTCTGCTCCAAGGGAGTAGCTCAACCCTTCCACTCTGTTCCCATGTCCAGATAGGTAAGTGGGGTTTCATACAGTTTATTCTGCCTCCAGAGGAGGCTCAGCCTCAGTGACACTCTTGTGTCAGTGTTTCCTTGCCATCTGCCCTAGAAGCAGTCAAATTTCTGACTGTTTCAGCACTGCTTATGTTGTCAGGATACAGATCTTACTGGTGCATATGAAGACGACCGTATAAATCAGCCTTCTTCCAGTGACTTAATCAGAGCCCTGACAGCATTCGTCAGTGTGGGTTATGGAATCTTCTCTTGGCTCCTTCAAAATAAACAACTATATCAATTGTAAGATGATTATCATCAGAGCTTATTAGCGTATTACCACATGCTGCTTTGTGTTCAGACAATGGATAAAAACGTCTGTGCTTCATTTTTCTCTGTCAGATCCACAGCAAACACGCTTTTTCTTGCTCCCATCTGAGGAGGACTGTGTCAGTACTCTTGCCAAAAATCAGCCCAAGTCTTGTGCACTTGCCTTAGCGATGTAACCAGCCAGCACGGAAGCTCTGCACGCCTTTGGGAGTGTTTAATGTTTTCCAGGAGGTGACATAGGTTGTTTTTAATATTTGATTTATTGGCTGGTTCAGATGATAATCTTGTCAAGACACGAGCTGTCTTCTTGCTTTGGTTATCAGGGCAGGTGGAGGTGTAGAGGGATGGCAGTACTTGGCTTTTGAAGGGTTTTCTTTACATACATGCATGTTGGGAGCACAGGACCTGTCATCTCAGTAGAAGGAGGGGTGTTCCCATCAGCAGTGAAAACAGCCCTGCAGAAACATCTAAGCTTGCTGCCTTTTGACACTTGATAGAAGGTTTCATCTGTTCACACTAGCACTGCCTAAAATACGGGATTTTGTGCTCCACAGACCAGCCTACAGTTCTTGCCTGTATTTTTTTTTTAATTACTTTTTCATTAGTTCAGTTCTTGCTGTTCTCCCAAGGCTACAGAATAGTCTGGTAGCTTACACGTACAGAACAGCCAGACTTCTGGGAATGACAGGAAGCAAATGCCCCAGTTCAACTCATGAAGCATATTGGGTAGAGTCACAGTTTGTACAATGGGCTAAATATTATCCCAGTACTTTGGGGAGCATTTCATGCAAGATAAGCTCAAGGCTTCTTAGGGGTGAGTTAAAGGGACTGGTACAAAACGTCAATGAAAATGTAATGCTTGTCTGCCAAGCAGCAGCTTGTGGTTTTGCAGTGAGGTCAAAAATCGTGCACAAATGGGGTATGGTTCTCACATCCATGGCCTCGCCGTGGCCGTATCAGGAACAATTGGCCTTTCATACTGCCTGGCCAGAGATGCTCCGCCATGTAAAGGAGGATGGGGTGAAATCTTGGCCACGGGCAAAGCAAAAATTGTTGTCAAATGTGGGGAGGGGCAGGTTTTAGTCAGGCTCTCTGTCCTATAGCACAAAGAGCCTGTGAGGATCGTCTGAGTGGGGTTACGTGGAGAGAAAACTTGGGTCATCCAAGGAAAAGTGAGAAATCTAGTTGAGATTTTTTGGCTTCTATGTAGCCAAGCCTGCTGCTCATTGATCATGATCTTGTAAATATGAGAAAGTTGCTTACTCTCCCAAAATTGGGTATAAGAAAATTTTCCTTGGGGTTGTGGTGAGGAACTACAATAAGACTGGTTAAGACATCAGCTGGTACTTGGTCTCCTTCTCCTCATCCAGCAGCTGTTGCTTGCAGTGGAAATTCTTACTGTTCTCAAGAATTTCCTCCAAAGAAACAAGCAGACTTCTTCATATTGCTTATTGCTTTGAAAATTTTGGCTTGTTTCAACTTGGAGAAGAAGCCTTTGCAGTTCTCACTATCCTCAGCAATCTCACCTCTGTGATCACCCTCTGTCTTCCTCTTAATGGGGTTTTCTTTTTGGAGGAGAAACTAAGACCGTTCCTATATGTTTGATTCAAGGAGAAACCTGACCTTAATTGGGGGTCAAGGCATTTAACCTGCACAACATATAGATTATGTATATGGGAAGTTACTTTTACGTTTCCCAAAATCCCTCAAGTGCAGGCTGTACTTTGTCATCATATGTAATGTGGTGGAGAGAATGGAGGAGAGGATATTCTCTCACTTGAGAGAATTGAGGGTTTTTCTCTTTCAGGGTTGAGCTATGACTTTAGGTGGGAATGTAACTCCCAGAATTGTGTTCTGTGGTACTAGTTGGATTATGGTGTGGTGATCAGAGACAAAAAGTATCAAGGAAAGCTTTTTCTCACAAGGCGTGAGCAAAACCAAAATGGATGGGAGCAGGTGCCTGCAGAAAGCATCACCACAGCTGCTCCCGCACTAGACGGCTTGTGTCAGGAATCCAACACCAAGGAAATCAACTGCCCTCTCTTGAGCCGTGTCATTAGGACAGATGTTTTATTTTTATACTGTCTGAAAAATATCCCTGAAAATGCAATGGTCCTTCAAATTTGGGAGATGGCCACTCATTTCCTATGTGACTTGAGTAAGTGTGGTTGCTGCCCATGAGAGAGTGGAGGGCACTGCCCTCCATAGCATGCATACCAAACCGCTCACCTGGGTTCTTCTTCAGTAAGCAGTCACTGCTGTTGGGTGTTGGAATGGGCTGTTCAGCAATGGCTACTCCTTCTCCTTTCTCCACAAGTGTGCTGTTGCCTGGTTGCAGCAGCTGAATTTTTTTCTTCTTTCTTTTGAGAGGCAGTTCCTTTGCAGCTCACCCGAGAAACAGGGGAAGCTCCTCTCCCGGCTCTCTGCGCTTTGTCACAGCCGCAGAAACCAGTCTTCCTGCCATGGCAGGGTTGGGTCGTGTTTTGGGTTTGCTTTTTCTAAAAAAAAAAAAGCCAAACTAAAACCACCTGTCATTCTTGGCCTGCTGCCTTCTTGTTTTTACTTCTCAAACTTGAAAATGAGGGAGAAGAAAGCAGCTAAGTGAATTTTTGCCTGCCAGCGGAGACAGGATTGGACCTTTAACTCTGGTTTCATCTATCACCACCGGTTCCGCCTGCAGATCTGGCCCCAGGATGTAATGCACCATTTAATGTTTCCTGTACCTCAGGTTAAGCAGTGAAAAATAGCACAGCTCTGGCTTATCAATGGGATTTGGTCACTGGCAACTGGGAATTCTCTGGAGCTTGACAGCTGTGCTGCGGGCCCAGCCCACACAGGAAAGATATTCAGATGACAAAAGTTTTACACACACATTTGGTGGTTGTCAATGATCCTTGTAGGAGGGGCAGGAGTGAACAAGCCACAGCGGTGGGGCTGTCCGCACTTGCAAGTGGTGAGGCCAAGTTGGGGAGCTTGGGTACTGCCACTCCAAAAGGATTCCATTCTATGATTCTGTGTTGGGTGTCAGCACTGTCTTCATCCTCACTTCTTAGACAGCGGCTAAAAGCTGCCTTGTGCATGTTGCCCTCTTTTCATTGCTAACGAGTGATTGCAGATGATCTCTTTCTCCAGCAGGTGTAGCCCACTGGAAGCATGGCTACAAGTGCGGTTCCCAGTGAAAACCTCCCCACGTACAAGCTGGTGGTGGTTGGAGATGGTGGCGTGGGGAAGAGCGCTCTCACCATTCAATTTTTCCAGAAGATTTTTGTGCCCGACTATGACCCAACTATTGAAGACTCCTACCTGAAGCACACAGAGATAGATGGGCAATGGGCGATTCTTGATGGTAAGCAAGCTACTCTTACGGTCCCCTTTCCCTTCTAGCTGAGCCTAAGTGCTGATAGACCTCAGTGCCTCCCCACAGTGTATTGTGCCCACATATCACTCCTACTCCACAGTGAGCTGCCAGGAATTTTGAGTGCAGACTGGCCTGTGAGCTGCTGCATGTGGTCTGCAGCTGATCTTTAGCAAAGCTTCTGCTTTCAGTTGCGGTGGTTCCAGTTCTGCACAGAAATGTTTCTTGCAGGAGTGTAAAAACCTATCGATCATCATAGACATTTGGGGTAGGCTTCTATGGAGGGTGAATTATAGCACTGTGAGGTGGCTGTTGCTAATGATAACACTTCATTGTGGTTAGGCCCATCCCCTGGGAAATAACAGTGAGTGGGTAACTGAATGAGGGTTATAACCAGGAAGGACATTTAATCAAAACTGTCATCCACTGACAGAAAAGATTTGTAACACCCCCTAACTCCCACTGTTCATGCATGATGTTTTGGGTCTAGTTACCTGTTTCATTTAAACGCAGGTATGGTACCAGCCTGGAGCTGTAACCAAGATCTTTTAGTTCTTTGAGAAAAACTGCTTTATAAAAACCCAAACCCCACAAAAACCAAACAAAACCAAAGAAAAACCCCACCAAAAAAAAAAAAAAACAACACCTCCAAGCCAGCCTACTCCCAAAAACCAAAGGCAAAACCGTCTTGATTCTGCAGGTGAAGGAAAGTCCTATATTACCTAAAGCTGCAACTTACTAGTTTGTGCTGCAAGAGCCAAACTGACCACAGCCATAAGGGGAATCTTGCTATTTAATGTTGTAATTTTTGTTTAGCTTTGTTCAATAATTTGGTAGCACATAAAAGCAAGGAAATAGTTTTGCCTTAATTACCCAAGTGCATATATGTAGCCACTAAGACAGCTGAACTAAATTTAACGTGACTTACATCAAGTTCCTACCTCTACCCTCTGGTCATGAAGACACTCAAGATCTTTGATCTTGATGTTTCTGTGTATGGATCAGTGGTGTGAGAGGACAGAAAACTGAGGGATTGGCATGAGCCGTGGGACATGAAGCTGGGTGCTGTTTGCTTTGAAGACTCTAAGCTTGATCCGGAAACTGTGAAATCTTACTTGCACTCTCAAGGACTTATCAAGCACAATTTAGTGAGTACAGATGTCCCCAAGGTCCTTAAAGAACACCCTTTGCTCAGTATTTAAGACCAAAACCAAATAAAATATGTTAGTAGTTGATAGCTGATATGAGGAAATATTTCTGAAATTGGTGCCCAAATGTGTGTGTTTTTGTCATCTCCATCAGTGATACCTGCTCTCAATTAGCCATCACGTAATGTACCTATGCACCTTTGGTTTTAAAATGCCAGTGCTATATAAAAGAAAAACCCAATCCTACTGTGATTGAAATCTTTCATTTTAGTCTGGAATCCAGACCTCTAAAGTGAGCAACTTTTATCTTCACTGATGTGCCCTGTGTTCTGATATAAGGGTTTGAGCTGCTGGATGCATTTGGGTTAGCTGAAACAGCCTGTGTTTTGTAAATTATTTGAAAGTAGAAAAGGCTTCTTTCACTGAGTATTTGGAATTTTTGTTTAGTAAAAAAAAACCCAAAAAACAACCCTGACCTGGGTGGGTGGGGAAAGAGATTGTTTTCCAACAAGCAGAAACTTAACCTTTGTTTTAATGAAAAAAAAGCCTTTCTTTTGCTCAGATGGATTTTAGTGGCTGTCTTTGGTCTGAACTGAACTCAGCTATGTCTTTGAATGGCATCTAGGGAATCCAGTACTTTCAGAGTTCATGTGCCCACAGATGCCTTGCAGCCACAGAACTGAAACTGCAGTTTCTCCTTCTCTTTCCTATTGCTTGAGTTTTTGAACAATCAGAATCCGGGATGAAAGGCAATATCCTTGCTTGGAAAAGCATGTGAGCTTTACCATCTGCCCATTAGAAGCAGAGCATAAAGATTGACTATCACACGTGTCTTCTACCACAGCTTTCTGTCATAGGCTTTGGATCTAGTCTATTCTCAGGTCACCATATACTTGGACAGCTGCCCTTATTGTGGTTACATGTGGGTGCATGAATCACGATACAAAATTAGGGACAAACAATGATAGGAAGTGTAAAGATACATCATGATAGATTCTAGACTTTCCAGTTGCCCGTTATGACCAAATCCTTTAAAACATGAAGTCTCATGCAGCACTTGGTGGGAAGTGGGTACCCACCCAAAATAGGATCTAGTTTTAGAAGGTGAGACTACCAAGTGAGGACAGAGTGAGAGGGGCTCCATGAGTTTCTAAGTTTGCAGAAATTGTTGTATTAAAAATTAGAGACATATACATTGGCATCCAACCACTTAATTTAAAGAAAACCCAAACCAAACACAGTCCACCCTCTTCCAGGCTGTTGCCTGAGCAGTTCTGTACAAAGCATCTCTAGCATTTGGTATCTGCACTAGCATTATGTTGTAAAAAACCCCTTGTGCTAGCCAGCTTGCATAAAGCATTTGGCTTCCCTCCATGAAGACCTCCGCCCACATTTATTCAATAGCACTAACTGGCAGCGGGATGAAACGTTTGACTTGCATTTTTTTCCTTTGCTGAAATCTCTCACTGAAAGGAGACTTAGATGGAATATGCTTTTATATAATATTTTAGACCTTGGAAACAAACTCTGTGTTTGAAATTCTTCTTACATACTTGCTCTCTGGCTTGGGGCACACCTGTGTCTATTTTCTCACTAGACTGTGGCAGTTCCTGGCCTCCCAGAAGACAGTGGGATCTGTGCTTAGCGTGTTCAAGTCCAACATTACACAAAACTGCTTTTTTGTTGGCCTTACACCAGCTTTATATGACCATCGATGCAGCGTTTGGAAGACAAGTGGTGTAGAGTGGAACAGGGCACTTAACCTGAATGAGAGATGCACAGGCAATTTGTGGCTAGCCCTATTTTTTTCAGTCTCTGCCACCCCAACAAGGCTTTAAGATCAGCCTCCAGTTTTCTGTGCATATGTTATCTTCATTTATCCCTTGCTGTTCATGCTGAAGTCAGTATAGTGATGGGCTTGGTTAAATGCATTCACACGCAGGTGCTGTATAGATACATCAGGTCAGAATTAAGTGAGGGCCAGGGTTAATCTGCTTTGATTAGCTGTTGCTCCAGTTGTGTTGCTATCATTAATTTTGTATACTCCTTTCTGTGTGCAGGCTAACTCAGCAATTAGCAGAGAATTTCTTTTGGTGTGGCTGCAAAACACCAGTCTGGAATTATTAGTCTGGGCACGTAGCCAAAAGTGGAATACCTTAATATGGCAAAAATTCCCAGTGGGTCAAAATTCCTTACAGCTCATACACCACACAGAGATTAAAAGGTAACGAGGAAAAGGAGGGGAAAATATGGCCACTAGCATATGGCTTGGGCACAATTGATGAATTGAACTAAGCTCTTAGCTGTCAGTAGGGCTGTGCCAATTGGTACCAACAAAGCGAGGAATTGTGCCTGTGTGCTGGGTGGAAGGAGTCTGTGATCTTTCTCCTCTTCCTGTTCCTTCTCCTGATATGATTTAGATGATACTCTCACTACCTGGAAGTTGTCATCCTGCTCCTGAGCTTCAATTTTCAATTTTATTTGTCTTCATTCTAAGTCCCCCTCTCAATCCCTGGACTCTTGCCTTGGGCTCAACCTGCACAACCCTCATATGCACCCCTGTGAAGTAACAGCAAGCACCATTCCTTCCGCTGTGCCCCCTCTCTGCCCTTTCCACCCATGTCTCCCATGATGAGGGGCTTTGCTGATAGTCATTGCAGGACGAGCTGCTTGTCTGCTTTTCTCCTTGGGAAACTTGGGAACAATTCAGACAGGAGGCCAGAGGGAGATCAAAGGTCACTTCAGACTTGCAGGCAGAAGACTTGGTTTGTGGCTTGCTGCTTTTTGTTTTTAAATTTAAACTTCAGGTAGCATCATTGAAAGAACTAAAATTCAAATTAAGTTTATACTTTCATTCTTTTATTTGTGTGTATAATATTTCCCCTCCCTTAATTGCTGGGATTTTGCAACCTCAAAAGGTTTTTTGTCTTGGGTTGTGGGGATTTTTTTCCTGCCAGGAAGATTCTGATGTTGCAACATGGAAAACACAAGGCTTTGAATACTTGCCCTTTGTTAGAGAAAGAGGTCCTTTAATGCCCTGCATCTTTATTCTGTTTCTTGATGTGGAAGCCTTTCTTCTGAAGGCCCCTCTCTTCTTTTTCCTTAAAGAAAGGGCAAGAATTCAAGTGCTTGAGTTTTCCATGTTATAACATCTGTGTATTTAGTTAGGGCACAGAAGAAGGGCTCATAAAAGCCCCAGTGTTCCCCTGTTGCATGTTTTTCCCTGAGGAAGGCTCTCAGGCCAAGGGCACTGTGACTGTATCTGAGAAGGGGCAGAAGCATCAGAGGGATTAAGCATCTGCCTCACCTTGCACATAGTATGGGCACCTCTTCAGAGTGAGTTGAGATGTGAGAATACAGAATGTAAGCCATGATCTTTGCACTGCCATCACCCAGTGTTTATTCCTCCGCTGAAGCCATTGGCCGAAGGGGTTCCCTCTCCTACCTCTCTGCTGGTGAAAGAAGGATGAAGACTGTGGGAATGGCTTTTCTCAGCCTGAGACTCTTTAGTTTGGCTTGTCAATTCAAGTTTCCCTTGAGCTTAGCTATCAAGCTGCAGGGCAGCTGAGGATGGTGTTGCTCTCCAGCCTCACCTTCTGAAGCAGAGCTGCCATGGCAAGAGCAAAGCAAGACTTGGATAGAAAAGCACCATGAGGAGTCCAGCTCTGTAACCTGTGATCCCCTGACAGTGCAGCACTCTCAGTTCTGCTGTTTGCTGCAAGGACTGGCCTCCTCAGTTCAAGAGGGACAGGGAACTACTGGAGAGAGTCCAGCGCAGGGCCACCAAGATGATCAGGGGACTGGAGCATCTTCCTTATGAGGAAAGGCTGCGGGAACTGGGGCTGTTTAGTCTGGAGGAGACTGGGGGAGGATCTTACTAACATTTACAAATGTCTAAATGGTGGGTGTCAGGAGGTTGCAGCATCACTTTTTTTGAATGGTATCTAGCAACAGGACAAGGGGTAATGGGATGAAGCTGGAACACAAAAAGTTCCACTTAAACATAAGAAAAAACTATTTCACTGTTCAGGTGAGGGAGCCCTGGCACAGGCTGCCCAGAGGGGTTGTGGAGTCTCCTTCCTTGGAGGTCTTCAAGACCCGCCCGGACATGTTCTTATGCGACCTGATCTAGGTGAACTTGCTTCTGCAGGGGGTTGGACTAGATGATCTCTGAAGGTCCCTTCCAACCCCTACCATTCTATGATTCTATGACTTTTCCTGTATTTCATTTTAAGAAGTCAAAGCAGAAGAAAACAGCTGGAGTCAGCCTCCTTTACGCTGCTCCTCTCCTTGGTGGTGTGAACCCACATTCCTATCTGCCTGATGACCCATTCAGCCCCTTAAAGGCTTGCACATGTGCTGGACTTACTCAGCCAAAGGGATTTCACTGGAAACTGCTTGCAAATGTCAAGTTGTACACATTGTGCTTGCCTTTCTGAGCATGAGATCAAGGTAGGCCCAAACAACTGCATCCTATCCCTTCGTGATGTGCAGCCACTCTTTTGGATGCTGGCAGGCATGGCACTCCAAAAGCCACATTGAGCTGCTTTTTTGGACTGGCTGCAGCAATGTGCAGTTGGTGCTTGGAATGAGCTACTGGTGTTTTGGGCAGTGGAACCCAAGGGCTGAGGGATAGAAAAGGGATAGAAACCTGTCTGTCAGGTCATTCCCTTCAATGGCATGGATAGCAGAGAAACTCTCTTGAGTTGATCTGTACACCTGGCTGCCCAGCAGTGTAAAGACAGAATCATAGAATTGAATCATAGAACTGTTCAGTTGGAAAAGAACTTTAAGATCATCGAGTCAAAAGACGTAGGAGGGAATTTTGCCTAGATATTAAAAGAGAAGAGAAGAGAAACTCACCTGTGCAACCAGATCTGAGCTCCCTGAAGGCTGGGAAGGCTGTGTTTGAATCTGAACTGAATCCGGCCTAGGCTCTAGAAAACACAGTGCTGTCACTTAGATTCTGTAGTACATCTCTGCCTTTGGCTTAGATTTACATGTCTGTGTCTCTGGATTGGCACTCAGAGCACTGTTAGTTGCAGAGACATTGCCACATGAAATAGCTGGAAGTGCTCTCTAAGCACTTCCAGCACATCAGGATCCACAGGAAAATGGTGTGAAGAGCTCTGATGGGCAGGATTCAATTACCACAGACTTCATCACAACAGTTGGGGTCACATTGACTGGAAAGCTGAAAAGGCCCTTTCTTCACTTGGCAACCTCTTACCTGCAAAGCAAGAGACCTCCCTGCTGGGCTCTCACAGCCTAATTGCTCTTAGTTTAGTCTCCAGCTGATTGCGTGATAGCTCTGTAAAACAGCTTTGTGCTCTTTGGGTTCCTACATGAGACATAGTCTTGGCTTCTCTTTCCTTGATTTTTACCCAAATGCTTTTGTTAATGCTCCTCCTTGCATCCTCTGCGGTCAAGTTTGTGGGAAGTTCAGCCAGTTTGCTGTTGGATGTCCCTGGCTGTGCACCGCATAGCCTATGAGTCTGATTTCAGCTCCTGGCAGAATGAGGTAGGGGAAACCCACTGTGTTTTGGTCCAGCCTTGTTTCCACACTGGCTTTTATGTGCTGCCAGTGGGGCAATCACCAGTAAGAGGCAACTGCTGTTTTAGAGTGTACCAGGGGAACAGAGAGCTCACAGTTCTTCTCTGCTCATGATTGTTTCTGTGTCTTCTGGCATCCTGTCTGCAGAAAAGGGAATTTGAACAGAAGGTGGATGCTGGAAACATCCTAAATTTACTCACCCCTTTGGGAAACCAGTCAAATCAGCTTCCCAGTTTCACCTTCCCAACGTTTCTCCTTGGTGCTTTCCCATTTCTGTGGGTAAGAGTCTTCCTGAAGCTTTTATGCCACAGGATTACGGCAGATGCAAAGCCTTTTACATGTTTTTTGGTGCCAGTGCTTTCCAGGATGTGATCCTGTCCTGCTTATGATCCAGGTCACACTCTCTGTTTACAATTCACCTAGCACAGAATTGTTAGGATGGGGAGGTCTTTACAAAGAGCACCTTTAAAGTTAAAACAAGGACTTTCTTTGGCCATCCACATGATGCTTAACATTGCACTAATAACCCAGCTGAGATTAACCTTAATCTTGACTACTCTCTGCCTTCTACTTGCATTTTCAAAGTGCCATTTTAAACTCTGCCTGGACTTGCTTGCCTTTCTATGAATGCTGCAAGTGAATTCCCTTTAAATAGCAGCTGCTGACGCAGTTGCTCTGCCTGTGTGTAGTGCGATGCCATGGCCAGGATCCAGGTGAGATAGGACTGGCAGGAGCACAGCCCTGTGCTGTCCCGTGGGTATCCCCACAGGCCACCTCCACCCAGGGCTCATGCCCTGCCTTCTTGCCCCTTTGGAGGGGCAGCAGCTGGGGATGGGTTGATACATGCAAGAGCAGAGTTGGATGCTCCTCATGTGTTTCATGGGAGGTTTGAAAATGTGCCAGAGGAAGGGGAAGTCCCTAAGCAAATTACCATGCAGGATACAGCACATCCATCTCCACCTTCCTGCCCACGGCTTGTGCTTGGGCACCTGCCCTGTCTCGGGGGGAGGGAGTGCAGGAGAGCCCAGCACCCTCCAAGAATCTGTCCCACTCCACCACAAGTTGGGTATGTATGCTGGAGAGGGGAAGGGAGTGTGTGTTTGTGTATGTGTGGGTTGTCAGCTCTCAGCCCTGCCCTGACATCATGTCCAGCTGGTGCAGGAGTCAGATGAGGGCAGCCCAACCTTTCCTTACAGATTGGGTGGGTAGGAAGGATTAATCTAGTCCATCCCAGCCACGTGGTCCTGGCCTTGTTCCATGGAAGCAATTCTGCCCAGGGCATAGAAATTCACCAATACATGCAGTGTCTTTGGGTTGTCTCCTATTTTCTTTTTAATTGTTTTTCTTTTTTGTACAGTCATTAAGAATAGCCAGGATGCCTTTGAGCTGAGACTCTTGTTTTCTAGATTTAAAAGGGAGAAGCAGAATAAAAGGCTATGAAGAGATATCCATGACTTTCTAGCAAGCCCCAAATACTTGGCAAACAAACCTAAATTTCGGGGTCTCTGCAAGAGCCTAGAAGCCTTTTTTTACCTTAGGGCTTATGGGAACAGATATTCAGGATGAGCTAAAGCAGGCGAACAGATGCGACCAAAAGCTTTAAAGGGCCTGCTGTCACCTAGTAAGGCCTTCAGATCCTCCAATGTAGCTCCTTTCCTCCAGACATGCAGTGGAGGTGTGTGGGCTCATGGGTGCCCTGGGACGTGGCATGTCTGCCTGTGGCCACCTGTGCCAAGTCAGCAAGTAACACCCCCACCAAAGTGGTCTTTATCCTGGCCCCATCTGGGAATCGAGCAGCCTCAGTACTTACTCCTACAGGGAACATCTTGCTAGGACTGTGGGCCTGCTCAGACTAGAAAAACCCGTATCAAGCCCTGCTGCTCTGTCAGCAGTTTGCTGCTGCCACAGTCTCCATCCACCGGTGCCCTGGGCTTTCCCCATCACCTGTGGGCAGTGAATGCTTATGCTGTGGCTGCACAGTGGAGGCACAGTTTTCCCACCCAGCCAGTTGACTAGGAGGTGAAAACATTCCTAGTCATCATTGATGTCCCACATTTGCCTGTAGGATACAGTGGTGCATTAGGACTATTACTTCTGAGCAGCCTTTGCACTTTGAGCTCACACCATGTTTGTACTGACATAGCCCTGACTGGTGAACTCCTCTTGTACCCTCCTCCTGCCAGTCAAAATCCTGGCAGTGTACAAAGCTAGGGCCCAAGAACTGGCACTGCTCAGTATGTCAAGATTACCGAGAAGGCTAGTGTAGCTTGTTCTGCATGTAGTCCATGATGTAGCCAACTGGATCCACCGAGAGGCAGAGTGATGCAGAACCAGTGAGTGATGGTCACATTAGAGAGGAGAACAGCTGCTGGCACAACTGGAGTGTTTCAAGGGATTTGAGCATAGGTTTAGGCATTGTCAATGCACAGAAACACGATTGCTATATAGGATATGCAAGTCACTTGTTCTAATTAGCTTCTCAATATCAGCACAGCGCTTGGGCTAAATATTTATGGGGAGTTTCTAGAGGTTGTAGCACCTTGCTCTGAAAGCACATCATTGTGTAGAAATAATACCCAGGTACTGAGGAAAGGAAAATGCCTGTAGTTATTAGTCTGGGTTGTCTCCTAGCTCTGTTTCACTATGCAGTTTGTAGATTTTCCCTGACACTTAAACTGGCATTTTCTTACTCATGGAGTTTGTCCATGCAAAGAACAGAGAGAGCTAAGAGAGGGAAAGATGGAGGACTGTGAAATACTTTAAGCTATATCTTGCCAGAGGAGCAACTCCCCAAGTTCAGTGGTCAGCATTTGCACTGGGAAAGGAAAGTAAAATCCACGTAGGCTTCTTTCCCTCCATCTGCTCCCAGCATAGGCACCTGGT
The DNA here is from genome assembly GCF_028858725.1 of Colius striatus. Taxonomy (NCBI): domain Eukaryota; kingdom Metazoa; phylum Chordata; class Aves; order Coliiformes; family Coliidae; genus Colius; species Colius striatus. The sequence goes on along the minus strand of NC_084769.1, from coordinate 14,424,524 downwards.
TGTAAGTTGGGTCTGGGAGTGTTTCTTGTTTTGTAACAAGAAACCAGCTCGTCTGTGCAACATGCTTTGGTCAATTCTTTCAGCCTTTGAGAGGACCAAGCTCAGGAGAGGCACAAAGACCACATAGGAACATATAGCAGTGACAGCAGCTGCAGGTCTTCACAGTAAGTAAAACCCTTTGTCTCTTCCATCCTAGTTCTGGACACTGCGGGCCAAGAGGAGTTCAGTGCGATGCGGGAGCAGTACATGAGGACCGGGGATGGCTTTCTGATAGTGTACTCGGTGACGGACAAGGCGAGCTTTGAGCACGTGGACCGCTTCCACCAGCTGATCCTCAGAGTCAAGGACAGGTGGGTGCCTATCCCTGCTCCCTCCGCTCTGGGGACCGTGCCGTGAGGGGGATTGCATGTCTTGCCCTGCCTTTTGCCTCCCCAGTGTCCCGGGGCAAATCTTGTGGGTGGATTTGTGGACCTACATATGAGGAATAAGATGTGTTTTACCTCTTCTGATAGGTAGTGCTTTCAACATGGAAAAAGTTCAGTAGTGTTGTTTTGGAGTCTGAAATGGAGAAACTCCTGCTTGAATGGTCTGTCAGAGATCAGACACTTTTGAAAGTAACCAATTCGGCTCTGAAAAGGGAGGAAGGATGCCCTGTGCACAGCGCAGGCACTTTGAGAACACCCCCAGGGAGTCTTTTTGTGTATCCTGACAGCATCCTCCTTTCCCTGGCTTCAGTTTGTGCCAAACAAACCTTAGAAGGTCCTGCGTGATATGGGGCTGTAACAAGTGTCTGAAGAGGAAAGCACCTCACGTCAGAAGGAACTCACAAGGGGTGTAATGCAGTTAATGCATTATGCTTTGCAGCAACCATCTTCAGTGAATAAAACATCTCTGCAAGAGTCGTCTGCTCCCTCCTTGTGCATGCATAGGGGAAGGTAGTGCTGAGAATTTAATCACAGTAAGCAAATGTGTCCTGACAGAGTGAGGGGAAGCTGCCAGTTTTTTATCTCCAAGATAACTCCCTCTTCCCTTCTTAGTTCCAGAGGCAGTGAATCCATCCTCACTGGGTGGGGTGTGAATTAAGACCTTATACCTCTGTAGCTTTGAAACAGTTTTTCCGCTCATAATGGCTTTTAATTATGGAAGTCATCAAGAAAAGCCACCAGAGGGTTCAGGCCTTGTTGCTGGCTTCCTTTCACAGCTCTGAATAACTTCCCCACAGGAAGGGTGGACTCATGTCATGTGAGGTTCACAGCTGACAGCTCTTCCAGCACAGCATCTAAAGCGGAGCCCACAAGAGTGAAAAGTTAAAGGAAAGCCACCCTCTGATTTCAGCTAAATGCAAAAAAACGGCAGTCACTGGGGTCTGCTTCTCAGATCGCGACACTGTTTGCTTCAATGCCAGCTCAGCTTGGGGCAAATTCAGTGTTTCTGCAATCTCAAGAAGACAGGACAGCGTTTCCTGTAACCTGCCCCAAACTCAAAAATGTGGGGTTTATCTAATTTTAACATTGTGAAAAATAATATGTGGTGTTTGTTGTTTTACTGTGGACTGAAACTGTTGCCCCTCCATACGCCGTGGAAACACCGCGGCCGGCGTGTGAGAAGCAGGAAGTGAAACAGGCTGCTGAGGTTGTTTTTGTTTCCCTGCTCAACACCAGCGAAGCGCAGAGCACAAGGAGCTTAACACTTCCTCCAAAACCTGAGCTTGGTCACAAAATCACAGCAGTAGGAGCAGCATGAGTAAAGAAACCATCCTGCTGGACTTGCAGGGGAGCTAGGAGCCAGAGCATTGCCCTGGTTTTCAAGCTGGCAGTCAGTTTTGGCAACATAAAATCCAAGGGAATTACAGGCTGCTGTGTTAGCAGAGCTGTTCAAAGCTTTTCTCCTGTTTTCTTTCCATAACCTTCATGACAGTAAAACTTTCAACTATAGTAGCTTTGTCTGACGGATTACAACAGGGAACAAAGTCCCTGTAGAATTTTATGCCTGATGTAAACAAGGCAAATGAGATATTACCCAAACGTAATCCCTTTCTTATCAATGTGCTGCAAGCCAAAAAGAAGTCAAATAATCCAGACAAGAAAGTGTTTTGCTCTGGAATGATCAGAGTCAAGATATATCAATGCTCAGGTATTAAAATTAAATCAAAGCCACTTTATCAGAGTGAATAACTGTAAGACTCATTTAAAATGCAGAGTGCAGTACGGTATTTTTCCAGCCAGAGCAGTGGGGCAACATGCCAGAGAGAAGATGGAGCCCTTATTATCTCGATGAAAAATGACACAGAAATGCTGTTTGAAAATCCAGAGTTACTCAGAGAAGTAGAATTTTATTTATTTAGGAATTTCATGCAGAAATGAATAGGGCCAGCTGCTCCTTACCCCAATAAAATCGGCTCTGTTACACCAGAGAACAACACTGGAATCGTTTTAGGGGAAAATAATACTGCAATAACTGACAGTTACCAGAAGGGACCTCCTCCCTTCTAGCAGTGGGTAAAGGCCTTGCAACATGACTTTGCTATCTCATGCAGTCAGAGGAGAGGTTCCTGTATGGGAGGTGGCAGCAGCTGCTCTGCCAGGACCTCCCGGGCACGAGCTGCCTTGGTTCTGTTTAAACACCAGAGCTATGGGGATTTCTGCCGGGGGAGAGCCTGACCTTCACAGTTGATTAGAAGAGCCTTGCACTGGACATGTTGTGGATCTATGGATCTTTTCACAGGCAGTGGCTGGACACAGTCATCTGCATGCCTGGTAAAGTTAGAGGAGTCCTGACTATTATGACAGAGAGAGATGGTTTTGGTACAAAAGGACAGTTGTTCAGCATGTTTTTTTTACCTGGTATTAGAAGCAGGAGATGGTATGTAACAGCATCTGAAAGCTTATCAAGACTCTTTGGTTCCCTCCAGCCTCCTTCCAGCTATGGCTGCCAATCTTTCAGAGGTATCAGCTGATGGAGATCCTTCCTCCCAGTCATTTTCTCCCCAATTCGATGTCCCTCTAAGCACCAGCTCCCAGAGTCCCATCTTTTCTTCACCCATGGTTCCTCTCAGTAGATGCCCAGGACATGAGCTGACACTAGCTCCTCCAGCACACTTTGTTACCTTGCAGTGGCGAGCAGCTGACAAAATATACAGTTACAGAGATGCCTTAATGTTAAAATATTGCCCCAAACTCCTGTTCAAGATCTTTCTGCATGTATCCATTAATTTCCTGACTAGTTTTGCAGTTCTTTCTGCGTCTAGTTGGATCTTCAGGCTCAGTTTTCATCAGGTATTGCAAAAACGATGACACTAAGTGCCTGCAAATAAGAATGAATATGTGCAGCTTGTCAAGTACATTTCTACAATATGAACATATGTGTAGCACAGCCTGGGGGTTGATGTGTGTTCATTTGGTCTTTCTTTATATTTCTTCACACGTATGTGGTATGTCTGTAGCCGAAAATGTTAGATGCTGTTGGCATCAGAAAGTGAAACTTAACTCTCAGTGTTTTTTATTGTAGTCTGTTAATAATTGGGTGGTGGTTTTGGTTTTTTTCCAGAGAGTCCTTTCCAATGATTTTGGTGGCGAACAAAGTTGATCTAATGCATTTACGGAAAATTACAAGAGAGCAGGGAAGAGAAATGGCAACAAAACATAATGTAAGTTTGTGGGGCTGTTGTAAGTCTCATCACAGGCATTCTGAATTGAATTGTCTTCTCATTTGAAGCTGAATTAAAGTTATTTCTCTTACAGTCAAACATTTGCAATTACATTTTTGACTACTACAAAGCAGTAGGTGTGCAGTTTCCTTTCAGTAGGGCCAGTTCATTATTGAAACTAGAACCTCTGCTGTGCACCACACTGTAGCAAAGCTGTGGCTACCATGAAGCAGTGTGTGTAAAATGTCTGCAAGTGGTAAGAAACCTGAAATGTTCAAAATGAGAGAAGAAAGTGCTCTCCCAAAGTGAAAAGGCAGAATCAGGCATTAGGAAGTATACCCAGGTGTCTGTAGGGAGTGAACTTGTTAAAGATAATGAAGTTACAGGATGGTTAAGCCTATATAAATCTGGCCCACCATCTTAGGTCTGCATTATTCATGCATTTAGCCTGAGAAATTGGTCTTGGATGGGTGTAGATCACATGCTACTCCACTAATCACCTCTAAATGCCAGAAGTCCCGAATACCCAGAGGGAGACAACAACTCTAGTAGGAGGAATTGAATGGAAAGGTGAAGGCAAACAAGCCTGAGACCTCGGCAAGCTGTGCAGTGTTTCTAAGCAAGCCATGATGGGAGTTTGGCAAGGCAGGTTCACTCCCTCTCCTCCCCAAGGAAGGCAGGAAGTTTCTGTAGGAGCCAGGACACCTAGACTGACACACAACATGTTGTACCCATCTGTACACGCATGCTTTGGAAATGGCCGTGTACAAAAATACCTTATCAGAGGCAGTTGTATAAATCTGCCAGCATGCTGGACAAGCTCTCTAGGAGGCCCCATCTGGCTGTCAGGCTTTGAAGGAGAAGATCATTTTGCACTGAAAGGGAATTGTAGTCATGAAATATTCATGCAGTAGTCCTAATAAAATGTGGCAAGCAAAAATTTTTGGCAAGTGTTCAACAACCTTTGGCTATTTTCGTGTCTGCAAGCACAATTTAGGGGGAGAGAACATCTGATGACATGAAGTCCATGATTATTCTTCCCCAAACCCAAGAGCTCCAGTGGCAGCTGGTCTGCCTAGTGCTTATTCCAGACCTTTTGTAAACCACTTTCTGACCTTGCTTTGAGTGTGAAGGTGTTGTTAGCAGTGTCTTGACAACAGTTTGTTTACCTGTATTTCCCTGGTCTCGTAGGCACCCCATTTCTCAACCCTTTAGGGCTTTTCATTTTGAAACTGGTTTGCTACCAACATGTAGGCTGTTACTAATATCTTCCGTGACACACTTCTCTCCTCCAGATTCCCTATATAGAAACTAGTGCCAAGGACCCACCTCTAAACGTTGACAAGGCCTTCCATGATCTCGTGAGGGTAATAAGGTAAGCTGTACACTCTTCACTTCCTCACTGTCTGTGGGTGGGATGTGCCAGGAGCCAACTTTTGGAGAGCAGGGGCTAGGTGGTTTGCTTGGGGATGGGAGATTTCTTGTCCTGTGTCTGCATAGAGATGTTACTAGCATTTAGTTACCCTTTCAACACATCAGGACTAGGCAGGTTGAGAATTAGCTGTGACCATGATGAAAAAGTATTATTCAACTAACAATGCAAAGCCTACTACAGACCTGGGACTCCTGGTTGATAATAAACTCACCATGAACATACTTCTGTATGCCCTTGTGACCAAGAAGGCCAATGGCATCCTGGGATGCATCAAGAAGAGTGTGGCTAGCAGGTCAAGGGAGGTTCTGCTCCCCTCTACTCTGCCCTGGTGAGGCCTCATCTGAAGTCCTGTGTCCAGTCCTGGGCTCCCCAGCTCAAGAGAGATAAGGAACTGCTGGAGAGAGTCCAGTGCAGGGCCACCAAGATGATCAGGGGACTGGAGCATCTTCCTTATGAGGAAAGGCTGTGGGAACTGGGGCTGTTTAGTCTGGAGAAGAGGAGACTGGGGGGGGGGATCTTATTAACACAAATATCTAAATGGTGGGTGTCAGGAGGTTGGAGCATCACTTTTTTGAATGGTATCTAGCAACAGGACAAGGGGTAATGGGATGAAGCTGGAACACAAAAAGTTCCATTTAAACATAAGGAAAAACTATTTCAGTGTTGAGGTGAGGGAGCCCTGACACAGGCTGCCCAGGGAAGGTGTGGAGTCTCCTTCCTTGGAGGTCTTCAGGACCCTCCTGGACACGTTCCTGTGTGACCTGATCTAGGTGGACCTGCAGGGAGGGGTGGACTAGATGATTTCTAAAGGTCCCTTCCAACCCCTGCCATTCTATGATTCTACTATAATGATCAGCTTTAAAAGGCTGACATTAAAAGCTCTCAACCCAGTCATTTGGGGTTTCATAGCCTTGTCTTCTCAGGATCTTCAGTTGCTAAAGGTTACAAAGGACTGGCGAAAAAAACTTGTACGGAATTCTGATGTTGTAGGTGACTTCTAGCATTTCCTGCTCACTAAATGGAAAAAAATCAGCCTCTTTATATGAGAAGCAGCATGACCTAATGGCTAAGCCACAGGTTTCCTCCTCAGACTGCAGAGATCTGTTCCCAGTTTTGGCATGAGCTGGCTTCTCTCGCTTTGGCACAGGGCTGCTCTCCGGGCGAAGCCGTGCTGCGGCTGCCGGCGGGGAGGGACTGCCTCCCAAAGCCCCCGCTGCCCTGCAGGAAAAGAGCCGCACGCACGTCTCGGCTGATAACCTCACATCTCCTCGAGATTTGTTTTGCTGGCATCAGTTGTCTGCCAGATTTTCCCAGGCCCTCATTTTTCATGTTTTGGGAGGGTGCTGAGCTGAAATCGTGCTGCTCCCTGCCACGCAAAGTGCCTCTCTCGGCAGTTAAACCATGAGGCATTTATTCACAGCGTATCTGTACTTGTGAATATCTTAGCGCAGCCTCCAGTCAGGCTCCATCAAAAGCAGATGGCACTGCCCACTCTTCCCACATGTCTCAAAAGCAGGGGGCAGAAAGTCTTTGGAGAACTACAAAGCTGAGTTGGAAATGTCCCAAGCTATTTGTCAACTGTTCCGTAACTCTGCGTTAGCTGGCTAGATATTACTTTTGTGTCACAGGGAGTTCTTACCAACATCTCTTCTATTCTGGGGCAAGAAAATAGCATAGCCAAAAGACAGTCTGGAAGGAGTGTTGTAATGAGACATCACTAAATTCGAGCCCTGAAATAACCTCAAAAATAGGTGATGTACCTTAGTTCACTGAGCAGTGACCATGCAAGTCGTTTCCAGCCAGGTGAAACTGTGGCATCAAGGGTACCAGAGGTGTTCACAAGAGCTGGAACTCGGGTCAAGTCAGAGAGCAGAGAGATGCTGTGTGATATAGCTGGTCATTTGCCACAGAGCTTTGCTTGGTCTTTTCTTATTGCAGACTGCCCACAGCCATAGGATGACATCACCCACAAGTACAGCTTTTCTCTTTTTAAGTGAACTTTTTCAAATAAAATGTTAGGTTTCCAGCCCCTTAATAACTGTGTCATTCATGGAGTGCTTCGTGTGAGAAACTGTCACCTGGAAGTAAGAAGAAAGTAGTGGAGTGATTGAGTCCACCCAAGAGATCTTTTAAATCTCCTAATACCTCTTTTGTCCTGCCACAGTGCACATGCAAGGATTGACATGGCAGAAATCTTGAGCAGGCATGGGACACGGTCTTTTGGGCCTCTCAAATGGCACCAGAACGCTTGTGAACAGTTTGCAGCCCCATAATGTTTATCCCAATTCATTTTGAAGTGGGTTTTTTTTCAATTTTCCAGTCTTGATCTTTAAAGTTTTAGGTTTTTCATGCCTCCAGTCTTCATGCTCCATGAAATACATCCTATTAATCAAAGCTGAGTTTTTCAGGTATTTGCAAGCATTTGGGAGCTGAGGCTGTAAGAAAGCAGCTGATTTTGTCCCTCAGATATGCCTCATCTTGGTCAGGATAACTTGGTCAAAACGCTTATTTTAGTGCCTGGCATGTTACATAACAAGCTGGTTTTGAACTCTGGAAACTCTCAAGTTGGTTATTTAGATGCTATTTGAATCTACAGAAGCTGCTGTTGTTTGTATCGTTTATCTTGCAATAAAATCTAAGTCTATGGGCTGCTTTTTGGGAGTTTGAACTACAAAGCCACCTTCTGTTGTGTTTGCATTGCCACGTTAGCTGAGCGGCTGCTGCAAACAGGTACAGCTGCAAACAGGCATTTGGGCAGTGCCTCATCTTAATGGAAAGGGAGAACCTCAACACAGCATTTCAGAAATTGCTCATGAAACGTTCTAGAGGTTGCTTCAGGACCCGACTCATGGAGGCTGCCACGATGCAGTGCAGGAGTGCTCACAGCCAGGTGTTTCTGGTGGCTGTGACTTCAGACAGCCAGGGACATCTTCCTGGGCTCAGCTCATTCTTCACAACTTCCAGGGGAACCCCACTAGCAGCAGACTGTTTTTTCATTATTATTTTTTGCCTGCCACCTGTGCCATCACCAAGTCCACAGCAGTGCAGCTGCCTAAGAGCAACACCAGCCAAAAACAGTCTTTCCAGAAGAGTTTATTTCTCTCTGCATTCTGTATCTCTTTCGTCCAGTTCCCTAATGAGTGTTAGCAGCAGTGGGATGGATGGCATCGCCTTGCTTAGAGCATCCCTGCTTCCCAGAGCAGGACCCTGGCAGTGGAGGAGGCAGCGGTTGACCCAGGGTAACCAGAGGCATAGAGCCCCAGCAGGACATACATCCCTGCAGTTAGCCTTAATATTTGCTTATGGCTTCTTTCCTTCTTCCTTAAAAATGCAACTGCTTGTCTTGTTAGCTGTGTGGCATGAAAAGCCTCATGGTGGTGGAAGGATGTATGGAAACGTATACGCAAATATAGATGTAGGCTGAGAGGAGACATGATCACTGTCTACAACTACCTGAAAGGAGATTGTAGTGAAGTGGGGGTTTGTCTCTTCTCCCAAGTAATGAGTGACAGGAAAAGAGGAAATGGCCTCAAGTTGTACCATAGGAGGTTTAGTTTGGAGATTAGGAAGAACTTCTTCCCTGAGACGGTTGTTAGACACTAGCACAGGCTGCCCAGGGAGGTGGTGGAGTCCCCAATCCTAGAGACAGTTAAAAGATGCATAGATGAGAGGCTGGAGGAGATGGTTTAGTGGTGGGCTTGGTAATGTGAGCTTAGTGGTTGGACTCGATGATCTTAAAGGTCTTTTCCAACCAAAATGATTCTAAGATTCTATATACATGTGCACCACCAAGATGCTGTTCTGCTCACTGCCGAAGGCAGTGCCCAGCCTTGTGTCTCACCTGCTAAGTTTTCCTCTCTGTCCCCCAAAACAGGCAACAGATCCCAGAGAAAAGCCAGAAGAAGAAGAAAAAGACTAAGTGGCGAGGGGACAGAGCCACAGGCTCCCACAAACTGCAGTGTGTGATTTTGTGATGGGACCACCTGGGAGTGCCTTGGACGACTCCCTCCTCCCCCCCGGCCCCACTGCCAGCCCAGGCGAGGAGCAGCAGCAGCAGCAGCAGCAGCAGCAGGATGCCCGCACAGCTCCCCCCATCCCCTAAGGCTCGGAGGAGGTGGCTCCATGGGGTCCAGAGCTCCCTGGGGAGGGTCTGCACGTTGGGAGCCGCGCCAACAGGAGGCGGAAGGGATCAGCAGGACCTCACTCAACTCTCCCAACATCCCCAGCACTTTCCAGGGGCCTCCATGTTGTTTATTTAAAAAAAAAGAAAAAAAGAAAAAACAAAGGAAAAAATGTTGGTTTTATCTGCAAACATTTCTCCTTGTGACCCATTTCTGCACAGCCATGAATAGACCCCTGTTTGGTACAGTCGCCTGTGTATGTGTGGGGGAAGGGAGGGAAAGAGCTTTGCTTTCTTTCTCTAAATGTTTTGGGGGTTTTTTTAATCCTCTTCTCCTTTTTCGTTGTTTGCTCAGCGAGTGTTGGGTTGCAAAGAAACACGGCCGGGGTTAGATTTTTTGCACTGAACTCTCTCTTAGGCGGCAGTGCCAAAACACGACTTCGTATGAGAGTGCATAGATTTGGAGGAAGAAAATGAATTCCAGCTGCTCTGGGTGCTCCAGACATTGTGTCAGACTCTGGAGGGCAGCCAGCTCACAGACCGTAAACTCCAGCTTAGCAAAGGAGGTTTGGGCTTGGATTATATTTTTTGTTTCCCCTTACCCTTCGTCAAGAGATTTTGTTTCTGTTTTGTAGTTTGGGGCATGTGAACGTCAAGACGGTTTGTTAACCTGGAAGTATTTAAATTAAAGCAATTTACAAATGGAAGGGTATGTCATCTTGTGGGGGAAGGGCTGCGGGGAGAAAGGGAGAGAGGAAGTAAAACCTGAACTGAATTTGTTTTCTGGGTGTTGAATTTCTCCCTCATAAACATATGTAAAGTGCTGCAATCTAAATCTCTCTTTTATTACTCCTTAACCTTTCTCTGTAAAGCCACTCTCGGGTAGGTGAATTGTTTTACTTTTCCCAGGCTCATCTCATATTCACACAAAAAGAATCTGTTTATGGGCTTTTGCTCAATGTTTCTTTGTTTCTTCTTCTCCCTCCTTCGCTGAAAGTTGATGACTTGTAAGGAAGAGGTGTTTCGAGAATGATTCAAGTGGAATGTGTCTCTTCATAAGCCTGCTGTATCTATGATGTCTCCTTGAAAACAGCAGACTAAATTTCCTTATGCCTTATGAAAAGGCAAAAAACCTGCAGCCATTCAGGCCACCATCTGTGGCACCAGAAATATGATTGTGCACATCCTGGAGGGGACACATTCTCTTTCACCCCTTTCCTGGCACTAAGAATTGCGGTGGCAAAGTTTAATTTAATGGATTGTCACCCACTGGGCCAAAGCCATCAGCTCAATTCACAGGGTCACCAAAGCCCTTTAAAAGTAACTACTTGCTTTTCATCAGCTTGAATCCTATTCAAATATGCTTTATGGGCATGACTTAAAATATTGGCAGCATATGAATGCCTGAGATTTATATGTCTGAGCGCAGAAAATGCTGGTATTGGATGTTGAAGATCTGTTCAAGATGGGGGATCATCGCAGACTTTGTTGTTTATGTTTGTCTTTGCAATCCGTTTTGCCACCAGCTTTTGTTTCTTGGTTCTTTGCCAGGCCAACTTTTAATATAGGAACTGGCTGCTGATTATTTTTCAGGTGAGGGAGGCTAATGAAAACATTTTACTAATTTCCCCAATCTTCATCACAGCTAGAAGATGGCAAATTTCTGAGGTTGGCTGGGAAAGCCACTTACTGTAATGCTGGCTCTACTGCCTCCCTCCCCTTTTGTGTGATGACAGATGCTGGGGATGGATTAAGGAAAGAGATGTTGGAAAGAAGTATCTTTCATGGACTCTTACACTGGCTGTGGGCCACGTGCTTCAGAAAAGTTGCAACACCCTGTGTCAACCAAGATCTGGCTCCAGACCGTCGTAGCTTTGCTCCCACTCAGTCATTTCCTTGTTGGCTCAACTGTGGTGACCGAAAAGCTCCGGGTCACTTCCTTGCTCTTGAGACTTGCCACTGTCCTCTGGGGGTGAAGAGTTCCCTGTAGGCATCTCATTCGATCTCCCTTGTAAAACTTCTAGTAAATCAGAAGGTGTCTGATCTTTGCAACCAACCCCATTTGCTGGAAGCCCCGTTAGCACGTTCCTGCCAGAATTTCTGTCTAGCCTGACTACTGGCTTATTTTTTTTATTCTTACACAACTAATGCTATAGGATCCCTCACACAAGAGGATGATGGCATTTTCAGGGAGTCCTGTTAATACCCCCTAGAGCCTTTCCACTTAAAAATAACCTGATTTCTACTGAAACCCCTCATCCCTATTATTTTTATCTAAACCCTTGGGAACACTTGCCTGAGAACAGCATGTGTGTATCTTGAGTCACATCTGCTGGGTACTCAGCACTGCGTGTGAGAAATTATCTGCTTTTTCTGAAACATCTTAATTGTTTCTTCAGCTTCGTTAGCAACTAGCAGCTATTGCAGAGTAACAGGAGGAGGAGGAGAAAGCAGATTAACAGCTGAATATGGATAGTGGCAAATGGATTCTGTGTTCATCGGCTGGTTTCTAGCAAGGAGCATTTTCCAATAGGAATTGCATCTCTGACAAGTCTAGGGTGCTCAAAATAGTGAGGTTTACAAAGCCTACTGCCATCTAACTCACCCTTTCCTATTCAGGGTTGTTAGGAAACCAGCTCCCTGGGGTGTGAGACACCAATTGGTGCTAAGTACCCTACAGAAAGCACCAGCCACGCTGGTGGGTGGTTCATGTTTTTTTATGGAGCATCCAGGGGATAGGGACTTTTTTCCTGTGGATGGAGACAGTCTGGAGAGGATCTTTGAGGATATGCTTGGGGCTTATTTTCCAAAGAGCTGATGATTCACATGACCTAACATCATCTTCAGCCCCTAGGTAAATCACTTGTCTTGGGGCAGTCTGGTTCCTCTCCTACTAAATGGGAGGTAAATCTAGCCATGGCCACTTTGCTCTCAATGTCTGCTTTCAAAGACTAGGGGGTAAAACCATGCAGATTTACTTGTACTTTATAACCAAATGGCCTCCTTTTTGTTTTAGACACAGGGTTTATGTTTTTAAAACAACAAAATCTTAAGCTATGTAAGCTTTGTGAAGGCATAATCACCTCCACAACCTGGGATCTCATCCCAGCTGTACCACTGCTATCGGGTAAATAGTGGTGTTGTTTCCTCCCTCAGGTTCTTCTGCCTATAAAGCAGACATAGGCTTGTTTTTTTTAGCAGCTTTTGAGATGTATTGTACAAGCAAAGTTGTCTGTCTATCTTTTTATTTCATTTAAGGAAAAGACGGGGGCAGAAAGGGAAGGGGAAATGGAGAAAGAGAAGGAAAAGTACCTGGCTGAGATAAATACATTTTCCTCTAGCATGACCAGAGGCTTTAATTGACGCTCTCTGCCTGCCAATTCTAAATGGAACAAAGCCTGATAACAACAAAACGAAGCATAAAACCCCACCCATGCAAGCCTGGAGGTGATCAGATACCAACAAACCTGCTTTCTGGGCCATCCCCACCAAGGCCAGTGTTATCCCTGGCAAAGCTGCTCAACGACAGTTTGGGTAAACCATGTTCAAATGGTGGTGCTCAGCAGAAAAATGCCAGAGATAGTGAACAAGACAAGCAAAGGTTTAATGAGGGACTGAAATTGCTTGGTTTGGATCAGATCTTTCAGTTTTACAAGAGGCCATTGCAGTATATTTCTCTGTTCCTTATCTCTCGTAATTAATTTTGTCTGGCTCTTTAAACCTACAGCTGTACTAGAAATTGTAAATTGAGATAGGCTGAGGGTTTTATGCATATGTGATGTGTCTCGCCTTGAAGGGAAATGAGCATTATTAGGCACTGAGAAGATAGGATTGTAGAACCAGCTTAGGCTTTTCCTTTTTATTTTGCTTGTTGCCATATTAAGGCCAAAATGGAGCACCCAGGGCCTTGTTAGGTGTTTTCAAGGGATAGTCACTAAATGTTGCTTGAGGAGCAGGCGATTCCTGCAAAGCTCTGCTAGGAATGGAATACAATGAAGAATGCAGAACATTAAGAGTGTTTTAAGAGACAACTTGTGGACTACTCCAGATGTCAGGGTTCAGATACGTGTTTACTAACAAGAGAGAGAGGACTTGAGAGGTTTGGCATTACAGAAATAGCCCAGCCCCTGTGACAGCTGCCACACCGACCTGTGTACCTGGAACTGGACAGAAAAGCTCTGTGTCTGGAAATCTGGGTTCCGTGAGTTGGGGCCAATCAGTGGCCAGTCCACTGTAGGCTGGGCAGAAAGGAGGACCCTTAGGGCACATGTGAAGTACTGCGTTACAGCTGCACAGCAAACATTACAGCAGAAGAGATGAGGGAAGGATGCTGCAGCACAGGGAGTGTTGCAGTCCTTGGTTGCTGCTCCCTGTGCTGGGAGTTCTGCTGGGGCCAGCGCTCAATTCTCTGTGTTGTGTATATGTATTTAATGCCACCTGGGATGCCTCGGGGTATCCCAGGGCATTTGCCTGGGAGTTTCAGGTGTAACAAAAGACCTACAGGAGATCTGTGCCCTTCTGGGTGACAACTAGCAGCCAGGGAAGGTTCATCTGAGCATATGAAATGGCTCCAGGCATGTATCTTCAGGCAGCTAGTTGCTGGTTTGAGACCCCTTTAGCTATTTCACGGCAGCACTCTGAGAAAAGTCCATGGATATTTCAAGTGTCTGTGGATATTCCAGCTCTTCTGCGAATCTCACCTATTTTTTTAAGGACTCACCGATGCATCAAAACAAAGTCTGAAGTAGAGGTCACCAGTTTTGCAAAATGCATTAATTGCATCTTGCAGCCTAAGTGATCTCATGAGTATCACTCACAATTAGGCTGTAAATAATTCAATATTTGGCTATCAGGGATTCCATCGATATTACACAGGCTTTTTGCTTCTTTTCCACTTGCATGCAAGGGCAGTAAATATTTCATAGGCGATCTCACAGACAGTTTCTGGGATGATACGTTGTTGCTTGTAGCAGAACAGAGCAAGGAGATGGCTCTGCGTGTGCTGCATCCCACAACAGGGAGAGACAAGGAGCAGCAGCAGCAGCACAGAGGTATGCTCTGGTCTGGGGGGATTTTTTTCCCACCACTCTGGAAAATCTCTGCAGCTCCAAGAAGTCATGCAGAAGTAGCCAGCAGGTCAGGCAGGCCAAGACTTCCCGAGGCACAAGAAGCGTGTGGGCACTGCATCACTACTGTGTGCAGTGCCAAGGGGAGTGGGTGGGAAGGAAGGGTCACGCTTAGCACCTGAGACCTGCCAGGTTGGTGAGCACAGGGCTCAATGCTCATGACAGCGATGGAGTTGTCCAGCAGTGCAGACTACAGACAGGCAAAATCCCATAATAGTGGCAGTTTGGAGACAGCTGCTTTATTTCTTTTGATTTGAGGTCTTCCTTTGTCAAATCCTGGAGGACTGTGTCCAACACAGCAGCCTGACTTGCCACAAGCATTAGTACTTCTCTGACTTCCATGCCTTCTCCCAGGTCTGTCTCCTGCAGACCAGGGCATGTACAACATAGCCTCAGAGCTCAGACTGGGCATGTGGTCAGGTTCAGGAGCCACTCGGGTAAAGTCCTGGATTCGCTTAATAAGAGTGCAGGAGCAAGAGGAGGAGGAAGGAGCTCTGTGAATTGGGACCCTGTTCTGTAAAGCCAAATCCTCTGCAAATCTGGGTAAGAGACATTGTACAGTCAGTGATTAAGACAATCTCTGGTAAGTCAGCCCAACTGAACAAGTCACGAGGTGGTCCTTGGACCTGGGCACGCAGAGGTGGTTATGGTGTGGCTTCTGTGACGGCAGCTCCTCTTGATGACAGTACTCAAGCCTAACCAGCCTGAGCCCCAGTGGTGTATTTGGCATGCCTCTTTGCATCTCAATAGCCCACATCCCGTTAAAGCAGAAGCCCAGGCACTGGGAACCCACTGAAAGGCCTGGGCACATGCTTATGGGGCAGGAGTTTCTTTTCTGCAAGCCCCATAATAAGAGCTGTGTTTCCAGCAGCAGTTCCTGGGATGGGAGCTGACAAAAAGCAGGAAATTCAAAGTGAAGGCTGATGCGCCAGGCTCCACTCACACAATTGTGGAGGTCGAACAAAGCACAATGGTGTGAGCAGGGGACAGTGTGCTGCTCACCCTCCCTCCAGGAGCTTCCTGCTTTGCCTCACCCTCATCCCTGGCTCCAAACCTTTACGAGAGCTTAAGCTGGTTTCTGGCATTAAGCTTCCCACAGAACTGGTCTCACAGTTTCATTCCCATGTGGTTTTTGCTCAGCTCAGTGGTCTCTTTGTCTCTCTCAGCACACTTTGGCCAGAAGGGTTGGCTTGCTGGTGGGCAAGTGTTTGGGCAGCCTTTGGCCAAAGGTGGTTTGTGGAGAAGAGGAAGTGCAGCAGGAGATGGAGAAAGCAAAGCAGTCATGCCAGCAGCATGAAATAATTGAAGTCAGAGGTGGCACTCTGCTAGGTTTTTGGTGGTTTTACTCTTGTATGTGACAATTATTCTGGGAAAACTCAGACGATACCTGCTGCTGTAGGAACAGAGAAGTAGCACTAATGACTTTCCATTTCAGGATCTTAAAGCATTCATGAATCAATCCAACAACCACTTTGCAATCGGGACACTCAGAGATGGCAGATTTTGTTCTGTAGGCTGCAGAAATGAAAGCACAGAGATCTGAAGCATAGAAAAGGAAAGAGCTGAAGCTGGTGAGATGCCCAAACACCTAGCACTGCTGGGAGTTGTGCTCAATTTGCTTCAAGCTGTGAAAACTACAACTAGCGTAGACTTAACTGAAAATAAATATTAAATGCTGAAAGAAGAGGTCTAAGGCCAGCTATCTTGAGAGATTCAGTTCTTGATAAAAACTGTAAATACCTGCTAGACATAGGCTGCTTTCAAACAGATCCCAGATTTTTTTTATTACCTAAACAATCCACGTCCTTACTACTTGGGGATTCAACTGTTCACGTAGTAGAGACAAGAGGAAAAATGGAGAAGCTTGCAAGTTCATTTAGGAAGAAAAAGTTTACTCTTTGCCAAATGCCTTTGGACTTGTTTATGTGACTGCTTTTATTTTTCTTGGAGAACAAAAGCTTGAATCCTGCTTGCCCTGTGGAGTCCCCAGTACCAGTGACTGTATCAGCAGTGGGCTACTCTAGGAGAGCAGATACAAGCACCAAGCATCAGCTGTGTGAGCCCACAGCCAGGCTGCTGTTTCAAGTTTCCAAAGGGCAGAAGCTAATGCTTATTTTTAAAGTGGCAGGTCCTTTGACAACATTGTCCTAGGGCAACAACAAAGAAATTATGCCATCTAATGCCACTGTGGCTATTCCTCTTAGAAAACATTCAGAACTGGACATATAAATGTTACTGGTGCCTGTGCTGAATAAACTGCTTCTGCTCCTTCAGCCAGAGTTAGCAACAGCCTCACCAGTGCTACAGAGAAGAAGGCTGCCTGTATGTTTCTTATGTTTTATTGCCAAATAAGGTGAAACTACAGGCTTATTCAGCCCTAGCAATGGTCTCGGTTGGATTTCTTCTTTCTGTGACCAGCACAGGACATGTAGCATTGAAAAAAATCACTGTAGAACCAATTTGGCTATGGCACAGCATCTTTTACTGCCCAGCTACCTCTTCTCTGCAACAACCTTTTTTACCACAGGCTCTGTAAAGGTAACACAGAGCTGGTGCTTCTCCCTGGAGAGAGGCTGGTGCCTTGAATTTGAAGTTGTGGCCTTGGATTTGTGTCTGTTCCACAAAGCAGCTTCATGGACAGGGTCCTATTCACTGCCAACCTGTGTCACTAAGGGGGCCTTAGCTTCCTCTTTGAAGCAACTTTGCAGTTTCCCAGAGATTAATCCCCTGCATCAACCAGCTGAGGACAGGAACAATTTGTCGATGTTTTCACGTGGTATCAGGATCAGCTGTTTTATGTAGAGATTAGACCTCAGGAGAGCATCGGTGATAATAGATGGCCTTACCAGTCTTGGGGGAAGCCTTGTCTCACAAGTCTCCATCAATCCCAGCTGCCCCTTGTGACAATGTCCAGCAGTAAATGCAGAGAGGGTGGGTGGCACAGGGTCCTTCAGACACAGCCATACGGTGTGGGGTGTGACAGGGAAGTCAATACATCCTCGGGACCCCTTTGTGTGAGTGTGCAGGATGGGTACTGCCGGCAGGAGTGCCAGGGTTTGGGCACCACTGGGAACACCTCTTTGGTTTTCAGTGAGGGCATACTGTGCTTTTCCAAATTCCTCTTGTCCCTTTCTCTTGCCTACTGGTGCAGAAAATAACCTAAACAAAACCCAAACAGCAGAAAAATCTTTAACACCGTACTTTTCTGTGTCCCTTCTCAGTGAAGGTTGGGAGAAAAACTGCCTCAAAAACAATGGCAAAATAAAATGCTGAAGGGGAGAGTGTAAAAGGGAAACCAAGCAATCAGCCCTTGCCTTAGTGGTGGATGTTTTATATTATTACTGTTATTGGCTATCAAACACTCACCCCAAAAAAGGAGAAGTGGATGGAGGCAGCAGCCTCAAATCAAATGGAAAATTTCAAACAGGTCACAAGCCTTTTCTACAGATATTCATCTTCCAAAGACTCTTTAGCCTGTTAACTAGACTTAAATAATCATGACCGAGTACTTACTGAGTAACTAAAGTCTTTTGAGAGTTCAGATTTGTGCTCCGGGAGATCATGGTAAAACAAAGGGCTGAAAAAAATCCCATTTGGACGTGAATATTTAATAGGGCTGTTTGGAAAGCTGCATTTGTGCAGGTAATCAAATAAATATTAAAACACACAATTATGCAGAGATAAACTTTGCACAGGAAAAAGCTCTAAGTTAAGCTAAGAGAAAATGGTTTATAAAGACTGTTCGACCGTGGCCTTTCAAACAGAACTGGAACAAAACACCAGAGTTGTTACTTGGGATTATAGCTCAGCAGCAGTACCAGTAGTACCTGCTATGTAAATGCAGGATGGACGTTGGGTTTGTTCCTTGGAGCCCTGCTTCAGAGCCTGTGAATGTTTACCAGAGCCTTTCTGTTAAGCCAAACAAGCTTTGGATCAGGCTCCATCACTTTCTGATGAGGGAGTCCCACAATTCATTTAATCGGCAGCTTGCAGGAGAAGCAGAAGTGAAACATATTGCAAAAGCTAAGCTCCAACAGGAGTTCTGTTCGATTACATCTTAGCATTAAACTGTAGCTAATGTGCTTTTACCAGATGTCCCGATGAAATACTATTAAGAGCCAGTGCATTGCATTAATTAAAGTGAAATTTCATAATGAATTCTTTTTGCAAGGCAGCAGGGATGAATTGGTGACCTACATAACCTCCCTCCCCACCGAAATAGCTTTCCAAGCTAATGAAATGAATCCCCCTGGCCGTGGCAGGAAGGCAGAGGGAGCTGTGCTTTGCATCCCAGCTACACACCGAGGCACGAAAAAATCCAGAGAGATTACAGCTTGCCTTTCATTGTGCCAAGCAACGAGAGGCAACTTTCAGGGGCAGGAGGACTCTCCATTAAGGGCATCCTGCGTAATAGGAGGCCTTTGAAAGCTCCATTAAAATTCTTGGGCAGTGCCCTCACAGAGAAGCCATCGGATAAGCCAGCTGACCCTCTGCCTTCTAAACTGGCACAAACGCACAGACAGTTAAATGCACATTCGTTTGAGCATAAGAGGCTTAGGCTATGTCATTAAAATATAAACCACAATGCGTGACAAAAATCCTCGCAGCTGGCAGGCTCAAACCTGATTTTGCAAGCGTGTTAGGAGAGAAGCGGGAGGATGAGGGTTACGTAGCTCGTGTACGCAGGCAGAGGACAGGAGGCCTCTGTTCCCAGGCATATGTTTTTAAAAGAGAAAATATGCCTGTGAATTGTGATTATGCCTGTGTTAGTACATTTTTATCCACAGTGGTTTGAGATTAAAAGCGATTTATGGTGCTCCTAAGTCTCAGCAGTCTACGTTTCGCTAAGCCGCTGCAGTGCAATCAAAACACTGCCTGTACCAATGCTGGATAGTGCCAGCGAGTCCTAATTGCCTGAAAGATAATGGTGTCATTAAAGTCTTTTGCCCCTGTGAGCCTTGTGCTCTCCGACAGAAAAGATGCTTTTATTGTTGGTTTCAAAGGAGCCCTCAGTCACTGCTAAAGCACATTGTCCATTCAGAGGTACTGGGAGGCTGTATTCTGTAGCTGCTTTATTTCTCTGCCTTTCCCTCCTTAGGCAGGAGGCTGGGGAGGGAAATGGAGAGAAATGCAGAAAGAAATGTTGAGTTTTCATCAAGCAAGCCAAGTATAAATCAGATATAATTCAGTTAGACACCATGATGGGAAGAAGTGGCTAAGACATTGCACTGGACAGGCTTCTAGTGACAGAAATGGAGAGTGCTTCTGTGAAAGGAGACACACTCCACAGAAAATGCCAGCTTCACCGATAATTTTCAATCCAGTAATCATTTTGACAGAAAAGCTGCGACGAGCTTCTTTATTCATACAAAAGGCATGTGGCTCTGCAATTATGCCTTAATTCATAGCCATCCTTCTTACTGGACAATTTCAATTAAGAAATGATCTCTCCCTAAAACATTCAATTTTCCTACACAATTTATTCCTCTCTTCATCTGGTAACATCTTTCTAAAAGGCAGAACGACGCTTATGCAGGTAAATTGATCACTTGTCAGTTTATGGGAGTGGGGGGGTGGGAGGGTTAAGCAGAAGTTTGATTTTATTTATCTGCACTCTGAACCTTGCTCGTTCCTGTGCTTTGAGAATCCCCTTTCTGTTCAATTGGCACAGTGTCCTGTCCAGTCAAGACACCTGTCTTCACTGAGGTTAACAATACATGACCACATAAAAACGGCAGTGACATGTAGAGGTAGCCTGTTAACAAGTATTTCCTGCATATTTGCCAACAAAACTGATCAGAGATGATTTCAATCTCTAAGACCTAGGACAAGTAGTACCTACCAAGCACAGTAAGAGGCTTGGTTTGAAAACTGACTGTAGTCCATCTGACCCACTACCCTCATAAAACCATTGCAGTTAAATGTACACTCAGTTATGCTTAAGAGACTTATGGCAGGCCAATAGGACATAATCCATAGTGGTCACTAAATCAGAGGAAACACTTTGCTTTGCTGATGCAGGGTACTTTCAAGCAGAGCATTTGTACATTGCACCTTATGAGGAAACCATCTCCCCATAAATGAGCACTCAGAGCACTTTTTCTTTCATATTTCCCTTCTCCTTATCTGCCTTTCATTTTCAGAACTGTTGCCTTTACTCCTCCATTGCTACCTTTCAATCTTCCCTCTGTATTATCCACCATAGCTGGTTTAAGAGCCTTTCTTTTTTCATCACCTTTCTGGAGCATCCTCTGTTATAGCTTTTGCCACTGACTCTCCATCTGTTTCAGACTTACTGACATTTAATGTTTTCTCTTTGCTGAAGTCTTTTTGAATGTAGAATCTAAAATGTAGTACTGCTGCTCAGAGCTGTGCCAGTAAAGGTAGCACCGGAGGAAGGGCTTCATCTGAACAAAGAGGAATCTTGGTCAGTTGGATGAGTAGAGGGATATTACAGGTGGAGAGGAAGCAGTAATTAGATAAAGGAGAGCTTAATGCTGCTTGCCTGAAATGTGAGTTGGGGAGAGAGATTGTTTCAATCCCAAACCAAATTCAAAGACTTCCCCTGTGTTTATCACACAGCAGCTTGCACGGTGGAGTGGTTCAGGCAGGCCAAAGCGGCTCGTTCATGACTATACTGGAAAGCCCAGGGCAGTGGCGTGGGCAGCTGTCCCTGGCTTCCCAGATCCACTCCTGTACACCAGGCTCTCTAGACACTCACTCAGAAGCCCAAACCCTGCAAAATATGAGGTCAGATCTTAATCTAGTGTACTCAAGAGAGACACTGGTTTACTTGTTTTTATAAAGGACCAGAGCACAAATGGCAGTAAATCCATGAGTCTTTTGGCTTAATCCCATTTCAGACAGAAGAAAACCTTGCCTGACAGCCATAGCTCTCTGAGAAGAACTGTCTTTTCCTGTGTTTTCTTCACTATAATTTTACTCAGTCGTGTGCTCTCCTCCTCAAGTCCCCCTCCAGTATCATTTGGAAAAAAAAAAAAGAGATCTGTTGTCAATTATAATGACAATACATTAAAGATGGCTTACAGCAGAGAATGAGCTTTACAGCAGCAGGCTGTGACAAATCTGTGTTGGGAGAGAACATTGTGTGTGTCCTAGAGATTATAGCTTTTAAAATAAAAACCTCATTCCTGTTCCCTGGGGCTTTTTAATGAATCGCCACATGCAACATTGCCTTAAATGAAGCATCTGACTGCAGCTCACTACACAATAAAAGAACCACCAGTACTCGGAAGACCCTAAACCTACTCAAAGAGTTCTACTGACTCTAAGGAAAGCCACCAGTTTAAATTAAATGAAACAGTAGTCACCAAAGGAGCAAAGTCTTTCAAAGGTGGGATGTCTTGCCATGTGTGTGGTTTTGGCCCAGCTGGGAACAAAGAACCATGATCACCCACTCGCTCACTCCTCCCCTTCGCAACAGGATGGGGAAAAGTACTGAGGGCCTTTGGAACCCCCTAAGGACAGGGAGGGCTCACTCATCATTTACAGTCCTGAGCAAAACAGACAAGACTACTTGACTTTGGGAAGAAAATGAAACTTATTTTAATATGCCACCAACTGTGAAAAGACAGGCCAGGCAGCCCTGCATGGGCTGCTTGACATGGGTTCATCCTGAGGGCTGCAGCTCCTCTCTGCCTCTTGTGTGTGTCTTTGCAGCCCGCAGGCTCTCTAGCACGGCCTGCGCCATGGCCACCTCCTCACATAGTCTCCTGCACATCTGGAGCCTATCACTCCCTCTGGCATGGGCTCCTCCCAGAGCTGCAGACAACTATCAGTCCCGCCACTGCCCTCCATGGATCACAGGAGGACAGCTGCTTTCTCCCCATGGGCTGAAGGTGGATCTCCAGTCTGGTGTTCCTCCATCTTTCCTCCTTCTCTGACTGCTGGGCCTGCATAGCCACCTCCATCTCGTCCCATCCTTCCACATCCTACACACTACAGCTTTCTCTTCTTAAACAGTGATGGCAGAGCTGCCAGATGGGCCCATTTGGGCCATATGTGGGTCTAATTCAGAGCTGGGGGAAGTTTTGAGAACTGCTTACAGGGGCCAACACTGCAGCCCCCTCCTGTTAGCAAGAAAAAAGGTCGCTCCATACAAACCCATCGCACCATGGTTAACATTACTCCAAGGGATGATACACCAACCTCTGAGCCATGTACCAATTGCATCACATATAGACTGATGGCATTAGCTGCCAGTCAGATCCCAGTATACTTTGGATGCTTCAATAAATGGAAATCATATCCTACACTGCTGGAAAGAGCTAGAACAAGGCCAGGAGCCACAGTCCTGCCGATATGACCCAGAGGGAAGTGGTTCTTGTTGGACCATAAGGATGTGGTCTGGCAGGGGTTACGGGTCTCTGCCTAGGGGAAGGGATGTCTTGTCCCATCCAGACAGCTGCTTAAACACATAAGTACTGTGGCTTTTCCCTCTTGGATCCTGTGCTGGTCACAGCATTTAAGTCTGAGTTTGTATTAGATGTGCAAGTGAAGAGTCCAGACTACCACAGCTGCCTCTGGAGCTGCTGGATGAGATGGGCTTCTCTCTCATGTATTGCAGACTCTGCCATGGAGCATGCCACAGGAAAGCCTGTCTCTCTCCAGTGAATGTACAAAGACCTCTGGAGACCATAGTCCTAAATTAGACACCTAATTTAAATGCCTCAGCTTGGGTTGTGCAAATACTCGCCACAGTACCAAGTATTAGTGAAGACCTCCAGCTCCCTTGTCCATCTTCATCCTTCCATTCCCATGAACTCACCCTAGACCCTCTGGGGCTCTTGGAGTCTTGTTACAGCTGTACACATCACCCTAACAACTCCTTTGGGTCAAAAAATCTGCTTTAAAGCATCCTAAACTGGACTGCTCAGAATAGTCTCTGCACATGTGGAGGAAAGCTAATGCGTTCCAACACCTCAGCATTGCTGTGCATGGCACACAATATCCCTCTGCATTGGCCCAGGGGTCCGGATGCCCAGCAGCCCACTGGCAGATGCCCAGACATCCACTAGCTCATCGCCTGCATCGCTGTAGGGCTGGCAGGTCCGCACACTTCCTCGACGCCCACCCTGCATTCATTTTCTGTTGCTCCTGGGCTTGGCAGCTTTCAGGGTAAATCTGGGTCAACATCTTTCCACAGGACTTCTGTTCTCTTCCTGCAATGGTTGGCAGAAGGGGATGTGCCAGGACTGTACTGAAAGGCCATTGATTGATGAGGAAGGACAGGCAGGGAATGAGGGGTTTTGGTGTAACTGTGTCAAAGCTGTGCACAAATGCAGACCCACAGACAGGCATTGCTAGCAAATGTCAGTAAAAATCAATCTGATGTAAGAAAATCTCATGCTTTCTGTAAAAATTGCACAGATTCGTCTGAATCGGTGGCAAAATCAGTGTTTGCTTTTTTACTGTGGCCAATAACTACTCAGGTTTTCATCATTTCAAGCCATTATTCCAAAGATATGTAACAACATAAGTTTAAAACCATTCTTAGACTAATGCAACTCCGACTGTTGGGAAGCTCACAGGAAAAAAACAATCTCAGTCCTATTTCAGTAAATGTGCAGGAGGATCAGTGTGAGTAAAAGCTCTTGTTAGTTCTCTCATGCTTTGCTCTTAGTAATTGGCTGATATTTTGGGGATGGAATAAGATCCTTTTGAAATTAGACACAGCTTCTGGAATCAACCCAGATATAGCTTTTCAAGTCAGAAGCGTTTGTATAAGCACCATCAATCATGCCACTGGTTCTTATTGCTACTGTATATTCACTTTCTACCTGGTTTGAATTCCTAATTGGCCTTGTGACTGTGCGACTTAAAGCCCTGAAGAAAGTGATGGAAGGGAGGTGGGGGAGAGTATGACTTCCCCTGCTGGGATTGGGAGAATTTCTTGCAAATTGCACTGATAAAGTCCGTTTCCTGGAGAAAATAGACAAGAAGCAGTTGGTAACAGGGTGAGTAAGAGTCGGATGCGATGGGGTATGATGTACGGAAGTATGTACAACTGGCTCGATTATCATCAGAGCAGTTGGCCTGGCAGCTGCTTATGTCATGTGTTTCAGGCTTGTGTGCGGTAATGCAAGCACACAAGAAGTCAATTGGACAGGAACAGAGCAGCTAATTCCAGAGACAAGGCTGTTTTTCTGATTTAAGTACAGGAGAAACTCTGAAAAACACAGGTGGTTGTCTGTGCTGTCTACAGCAGGATTTCTCTTTCCCTGGCTAGGAAACCACTGATGCTCTCCCTGTCCTCTAATTCTCATTTATAGCAAACTCTTTGTTACAATAAGGTTCTCTCAAGCTGCCTAAAGCAATTTTAAGTCAGTAGGAACATCCCCATGGGCTGATGACCCAGGGCACGATGACAGACCTGGGCTGTGCCAGGGAAAGGGCTGTCACCTCCATGCAGCCCCAATGTGTCACATCTCTGCACAGCTTCAGATGAAGCTAACACAAAGGTGGGCTGGAGATATCTCTCCAGCTCAAGTGCAGAGCAAAAATGAATGGGAGCTTCGTTCACATACAGTACATTTACTTTATCACTTTGCATCCCCTAATGTCCCCTACCCTATTCCCATTAAGCACTCACACATGCTGCTGAAAGCCAGGGCAGCTGTACTCATCTATCAGCCTGTCAGCTTGAGAGCATAGGCTCTTCCCATTAATTAAGCAAATGTAATGTAATTAGCCAGGGCTGTAAATGTTTCTATGCCCACTTAGAAAGCTGCAAAACACTGAGTATTGCAGCCTCTCATTTTCATGGACTTGTTCTGAGATGCTCTTCTTGGACTCAGATTTTTGTTCTTAAGTTCCTCTGTGTGTAAGAAAAGAGTGAGGCGAAAAAGAAAGCATTAAGCGTGGGTCATATCTTGCAGCCCTTAAATTGCTTTGTGAATTATGGGAGCCTGAAGAAGAAATTAATTTCTATGCTTTTAAGGAACTCTTCTGCCTACACTTTTTTTAAATGGATGTAACAAGAACTGCTAAAAGCTAAAATTTTGTTAAAAATCTATACCTCATTTAAGATTTCTACCCACTTTGAAGAACAATGTATGTTAGTTAGCAGTTAAGGATCTGAACTGCGATGCTTTAGTCTGCCAACCTGAAAGCCAATGGAAAAGTCATTGGGAAGTTGAATATAGAATAAGAAAATTCCTGAAGTCAATTTAAGTGGTATGAACAAAATCTACTTAAGGACTTAAAGTGAGATGAAGGTGCCTAAATCTAACACTGTGATGCTGAAAACCCCCTATTCAGCCCTTGAAAGTCTTTTCGTGTGTGTAAACTCCAAAGGCACGTTCATGTTTAAAGCTCCCCAGATGTTTACTGTCTATCTCTGGGTCTCAGAAGTGCACATTCCCATCCCATCCCAGCTGAGCTGCTCAGCACCTCACATGCACCTGCAGCTCTTGGGGACAGAGAAATCTTGCATTCCTTTCCCTAAATCCCTGCAGCGGCTCAGTTTAGTAGGCGTGCACTAAAACACCTCAGACAAAATGCCTGTGCCTACGCAGGCAGCTTAGGCCACTCTCAGGCTCCTGAAAGGACTTCCCAGGAAGTGAAGCCCAGTGCCTGATGACTTGCCCTCTGTGGGTCCTGTGCCAGCACTTGAGATCAAAGTCTTGGCACATCACATACCTTTATGTGAGTGTAAAAAATAGCCAGGACTCCAATGAGACCCGAAGCCAACTTAATTTCAATGAACTGTTCCACCAAGCCCTGACATCCTCTGCACAATCTTTCAAATGACCCAAATTCCCAGTTTTGTTTCCAGAAATCTGCTGGGACTTTTTCTTCATAAGAGAGGCATAAGGTACCATCATGGCAAGCAAGGCAAGAGCAAAGAGTATGCCTGGTAAGTTCCAATCCTGCGAGGCAAAAAGCTTTAGGGAGTCTGACATAAGAAAGTGCTCCCTGCAATCTCCATCTCCCTGCTCTCACAAATGTCCTGGGAGGCACATGGAGGAAAATACTACTTGGAAGTATTTTTACTCCCTCCTTGAAATGGGACAGCACTGCAGGTAGCTACTGTTCTCAGCAGGCAGAAGGGAAGGGCCAACACATGACACATAGGAGGGGGTTCTGCAATGGTATCTGGAAGACAAATGCTTTCTGGGGGCTTGGTGCTCCGACTGCCCCAGCCTTTTCCCAGGGAGCACTTCTTACTGCTGAGGTAGAAATAGAAGGGGCTGTTGCCAGAATTATCCTCTCGTCTGTATGAATGTGTGATTAGAGGTGAAGTTTGCCCTCATGGTAGGTCTGTGATGCCTGAGGCCAAGACTAGGCTCAAGCCTGGTCACTGTTGACACCTATCTGTGTAGGTGTCATGCCTGAGCCCTTCTCTCATAACGTGCAGTCGTAGCTGCTGCGAGGGCAGTGGCAATGCCACATTTTGTACAGTGACAGCATCAGCAAGAAGCAGGAAGCCAAGAGTTAAGACAGTGTTGGATGAGATTTTGAGTGGAGAAATTCTTCATCTCTCCAGCTAAGGAGCACCTGTAGAATAGGATGCAACACTGGAGCTTCATTTTTGGGGCCTTCACCCGGTTGTTAGTATATTTGAGAGTAAATGGATCTATTGTACACTACAGCACCTCCTGGCAATTACTGCCAATGTTTCATATCTGCCTAAGAGATGGTTAACTTTTTTTGTGTGCAGTTAGACCCAAACCATCAAAAACAATTTCAATGACAGTAAGACAAGGGGTAATGGGATGAAGCTGGAACACAAAATGTTCCATTTAAACATAAGAAAAAACTATTTCACTGTGAGGGTGAGGGAGCCCTGGCACAGGCTGCCCAGGGAGAGTGTGGAGTCTCCTTCCTTGGAGGTCTTCAAGACCCACGTGGACACGTTCCTGTGTGACCTGATCTAGGTGAACCTGCTTCTGTATGGGGGTTGGACTAGATGATCTCTAAAGGTCCCTTCCAACCCCTACCATTCTGTGATTCTAAGATACCAAAACATCTCCTGGAACCTATGACTTACTAGCTCCCAAGCAAAAAGAGGTTATCAGCTGGATTTCTAAGGGCACATTAGAACTGGAAGAGATGCATAAAAACCTATGTGGCATTCTGCAAACTCTTGGGTACCCTGATCTAGTGAAAATCACAGGAGCCTGTGGGGTATTATGAAACTCTAGTAGGTGTTCCTCTGCTTCTCCAGGCAAGATCCTCTGCAATGACTTTTTAAATAAGTAGTGGTTCGATGGCTGAATGCTTCCAGAAATTTGGCCACCACCTTTCTCAGAAATGGGAATTTTTCCCTACAATTTATGCTGTTGAGGTACAGCCCCTATAATAATAGTGGAAACATAAATATTTTACTCAGAGGATCCAAAAAGCCTTTTCACACCTCAGTTTGATGCCAGCATTCAGTTAATGTTGATATAATATCTCCTTTTAAAAGACCGTCATTATATTTAACAACACAGTCACAGAAGAGCCATTTATAAATTGCATGTATAGTTGCAATTCAGCATGTGCTGTGAGTATTTCATTGGGTTAGTCCTAACATCACAAGCTAATAACACTTAAAACAGGGATATGGGTAAATCACAGAGGACACTGCGCTCAGTATATAGCTAACAGTGATTAAGTAGTCTCTGCTTTCAAAAGAAAGATAAAGACCAAAAAGAATAGGTCCCTCGATAACATCAGGTAATTCTTATATATGGTCCTTCATGACACAGGCATAAATCACAATAAAACCCATCTGCAGATCTAAGGGGTGAAATCATAAATCCTGCTTTATAAATGAGACCTGCACATCTGATAGTGTACATTGTTCCAGATTTACAGCAGCTGTAAATGATGTACTAAGGTTCAGAAACCCATTTGCACTCTCTGGCTGGGAAGAAGGGAGGCAAGATTTTTCCACAGAGGAGAATATATTTCAAGATGTACTCAGAAATGAGAGAGATCGTTCATGCAAGTGAGAAACTGATGCTTTATGCAGACTTGTCGTATCTTGACCCTATACTTCAGATTGGCTCTATTTTCTGTAAATCCATGGTACTTTGTTATCCCTTCCCTTTGTCTGCTAGGTCTGGTGGGGTAAATGTAGCTGATGGGGCCAAATGCCCAGCCTTGGCTTGTTTCTGGTGCACATCAGGCTTAAGTGAAACCTTTCACGTTGTCCAGGAGCCTGTGTCCTTTTCTGGGCTGCACCTTTGTATGCCAGTTTGTCCTGTCAGTGACAGATGAAAGCCAAGTGGTCACTTAAGCAAGTTCGAGGCTTGATGATCCAGCATCTTGCCTGGATTATGGCATATCTTCAGGACCAAGCTGTCCAACTTGGACATCTTCTTCTCCTCCAGGCATTGGAGGGTGCAGGTCTCTCATGGGACAGGCTCACCTTCCTCCAACACAGCTGCCTCGTGTTTGTAACCCCTGCACTCCGCTCAAGGCCACCCACCAGTCACAACATGAAGCATCTCCCAGGGGCAAGTCACAGTGGCAGGTTTGGCTTTTTGGCTTACCTGGGTCCTTGTGTTCCTGTAGCTCTCCCATGACTGCATTTGGCAGTGCACATATTCACCTTTTCAGTTGTCAGTGTGAGACAGGTTATTTCCCTGGTGCTCTTCCATGGTTTGACAATGTTAAACACAGAGTAGTTTAAATGTGTGACTCAACACATTTTCACTTGTGGCATATTCTTATTTGGATCCACTCTCCACACTGACTCCCCTGAAGGAAGACTATACACATATCTGTGCCTGTTCTTCTGTGATACTGCTTCAACTTTGGCCTGTTAAACCAAGCCATCATCTGAAATGCATGGCTCACTACTTAATTTTATTAATTCACTGTCGGGACTGAGGCCTTGGAAACATTCTACATTTCTTAAAACCACCACATCTCACATTCATCAGGATGTTATCCCAACAGCACTCTCAGAATTTAGCTTTGGGCAGCCAGAGGAAGGTGGCTTTTCCCACAATGCCTTTACCTGCAAAAAGCCTTCTCTACCCCTCATTTTTAGCAACTTCAGTGTGAACTTCCAGTCCACTTTGCAGCTGAGTAGTGCAATCCAGCAGCCCTAACTTCTCTCTGTTTTGCTATTACTGTCACACCAAATTTAGCTTTCTAGATAATTGAGTCCAGCAGCTTTGCTTTCTCTCAAAGCAGTTGGAGGTCCCAGGCGTGAGCTCTCTGTGTTTCCAAATGTCATCTATGTAAAGTTCAGTACCTCTTGAACAATCAAATATGTTACCATGTTTTCCTGTAAAATGCCTCAGGGAATGAATGTAACTGAAATGTCAGGCTGAGGAAAAAGTGTCTCCCAAAGAGAGAATGGAGAATGTAGAAATAAGGACTTTGTTTCTCTAGGGGCACCTGCCAGATATCTGATGATGCACATAAAGCTATTTGCTATCTGTCAGCTCCCTAGAAATCTCTTTTGAAGCTAGTAAAAGCCCTTTCTTTTATTACAGATTTCTTTATTTCCTTCAGGTGTATATAAATATTGCATTCCAGCTTCTTAACACAGCTTCCTATGCTGACTGCATCCACACAGTCCCTCTACCTCTCTCTCTGCCTGTGGTAATCTGACTTTCTTGGCCATATAAATATATAGGCAGTTGGATGGAGGCTTCAATAAGCTTAATGTAGAGAACCATGGCTGAGGAGAAGAGAGAGTGAATGCCGCTACTGAGGGAAAAGCAAGGGCCGTTTCTTCTGCTTGATGGCTGCTGGTTAGCACTGTGTAACTTCAGATTAGCCACATCTCATGCTGTTTTTTCACCTGCCAAGAGGTGATGGAAGGTAGGGAGGTAACTAAGAATTTGTTTTAGAGGCCACGTCTTCGAGTGAAGGGCACAAACACACGGGAAAGAAATCACAGAGAGGGGTGAGGAGCTGGGTACGCTCTTTGGGATGTCCCAGGGAAGAGCAACAGGAGATGGATTATTACAGAGAGACAGTGCAGAAGGCATGGACCATGAATCCCCAGTGGGTTTGCTGCTCATGGAAGACTTATTTCAGTGTCTGTGCACCTGTTTCCATTGCCTGATTAGCAGTGTGGTACCTGGGATCAAAGCCTAAAAGCTAGCAGTGTCCCAGGTGCTTTTAGGTAAACTGTTTCTGCAACTCTCTGTGGCTCCTGAGAGGAATTCCTGAGTGTTAACTGGTGCTCCTCAGTCTCCTCTTCCCTGCTATGGGCACTCAGTTGGCTCCTGAAAACTCTTGTAAAAATGATGTCAGGGTTGGCTTTTCCATTCAGAAGGTTTACAACATATTTGTCTCCTTTTTACACTCTCATATGTCAATTCAGTGTTTCCACAGTGTCCATAGGTTGTCCCTTTGCCAGAGTCAGCTGAAAGCTACTAGAACTGTCAAGTAATTCAGACCAGTCACTGTTACAAATAAAGCTACTGGCTGATTGACATCTTCATTAGTTTTGCTGGCACTTGCAGTTAATGGGAACAGAACAATATAGGGTCTAAACTAGTTGTCTTCCATATTTCCATAGTTTAAAATATAGGAGGGCTCTTACCTGCTCCTTTGCTCACTTTATTTTATTAACAAGTACTTCAAGTGGCTCACTTGAGGGCCAGCAGTGGTGGCCAAGGCTTGCCTTACTGCTTGAGCTCTTGCAAGTCAGCTCCCTGTGAGGCAAATCTTTGCCCAACGTAAGCCTCAGCTTGCTTGCTGCAGTGTCTCTGAAAGGTCCCAACCTCAGACATAACCTTAATGCTTTCAAGACAACACTTTGTAGCCTAGTTTTGCCCACAGTCTCCCAATGGAATAAGAGCAGCAGGGCTGGGGCAAATGCTGTGCTGAAAGTGTCAGCAAGTGCAATGGGGTGGGTTTTTGATGAGCAAAGATTTGTTAATATTTATAGCAGGTGTTTGTCATGGTTCCTAGGATGTAAAGGAGGAGGGAGAGGTGTCCTGTGGATTAGGAAACACGAGGAGCAAGAAGAGGGACCTTGCAATTAGCTGAAATGGCAGCTGGCAGAGGCACAAGGCAGGTCCTGGTTGCATGCCCACAAGCAGCAATGCTCTGAGTCACAGCCAGGGACTGTTTGTTTAAGTTGCAGTTTGAAGTTGGCTGAAGGAAGCCGTGGGCATAGTTCTTTTGTCTAGATATTGGCTCAAGGTCTGCCTGGACCAGACCTGAGAAAGGAGCCGGCCAGAGAAGCCGGGCAGCCTTTAATCCCTCTGGTAGACGACCACATACAGCTGACGGGCACCTCTTCTGCTCTTCAGAACTGTAAAGCAGGGGGAAGGTGGGCTCTGTGGCCCCAAAGGGGCTGTCACTTCCCACAGGCATTCATCTGAGCTGTTCTTGCTAGAAATCCAGAGGACAGCATGTGTTGTGCCCTAAGGGCTGCTTCTTATCAAAACTTGAAGAACAGTGTTTCCTGCTTGCCCCCTTTGCCCTCCCATCTCTGCCCACCAGCGCTCTCCCAGTGCAGCACCTCCTGGGACTCTTTCAAGTGATCGTTAAGCCCGTGGTTTGGGACTTCCTTCCCTACCAACCTCTCCATCCATCCACACACAGATTGCTGGCAGGAGTCACTGCTCATCTCACACCCGCCCCCCCCCCCCCCCCCCCCGGCTGGGAAAGGATGGTTGGAGGTGGGATACATCACACTTTCAGATTATAATTGATCTTCAAAGTGCACATTTAACACCACTAACCCACTTCAAAGAGAAGCAGCACCTTCCAACCACCCTCCTCCACAGCATCTGACAGCGTTTTTGCACTGTTATCTCCCCTGAAGATTCGTTCCACAGCCTAATAGATGTGTTGAGCATCTTAACCCTCCTGGATTTCCAGAGTCTCCTGATCTTGAGCTATCAGCTGCCTGAAACATGGCCTGACCTGTTGCCTTGGCTCCTGTACCCCACTTTGACGGATCTGTTCAGCTTGTCCCTGATGACTTGGATACAGTGGTTCTTCCTGATATTATGAGCTGGCCAGTATGGGAGCACCGGACCTGACAGCTGTGGGCACTGTGACTGTGATGGAATAAACAAAGACTTTTCTGTTTCCAAGGCTGCCAGGCTGTCAGTCTTCAGGCAGGGAAAGGATCGCTCACTGTTTCCTTCCCCTCTCACTCCTTAAATGAAAACAATACTCCATTTTAAATGTGCAAAATTCGCCTGTCTCCATTACAATTGAGCATCTAGGAACTTAAAACACTCCTGGAGTAAATAAAAAGACGCAGCTTGATTAGTTTTATGGCAGCAAAAGTGGGTTAATTGCTAAAACTGCTTCTTATGCTGTCACAGTTCAGATAAATGGGTTTAGCACAGCAATGAGCCAAAGGGCACACATTAGTGGCTCCTTCTGCAGCAGTGTAGGAGAGCATGCTCAGCACATCACCCCTCAGAGGCATCAGCTTGCTGCCTGTGAAGTTGGTGGCTGATTTCCCACTGACTTCAGCAGAGATGAGATTGCGCTGTAAATAAATATATCTGTTTCCAAAGGGTACAAGAGACAGATCAAACACAAGTGAGCTTTTCTTGCATCTAGTAAGATCTTTTTCCTCTATTTCCTCCATGGATTTCTACAGTATAAAAGTTTCATTAAAAAGAAAGTGATTTAAAAATTGCATTTACCTAGAGCTTCTGACCATGTGCAGTCATTTTGCCACATAAAGAGCATGTATATTCTTAGCTCCTGTTGCAGATGAAGCTATCCATCCTTCAGCTGTGGCATGTATACCACCTGCATACTGCAATGTCCATTCTGGCTCCACCTTTGCTAGCCCTAGATGGAAAGCACCAGCAACTGGTGGCCAGCAGCAGCTGGGTGTTTACATCCTAGAGACACAGTTAATTTTAGATAATTTTGTTAGTTTGGATGCAGGACTCAGACTAAATGATCAGGTGTACCCTGGATTTGTTCACATAGCAGCTGCAGCACTAAAAAGGCATCACAGCCCTAGAGAATGTGAAGAAGTCAAGGAGAGAAATGACTGTCAGCTCCCAGGCAGGAGGGAAAATGAACAAAGGTTTGGTGTAATCACTGGAGTCTGGAGTTTGGTTAAAACTTTGGGGGGAAAATATTGTTCGTATTAGGTAAATCTGTTGTACAGTTTGGTAACTTGGTAAATAGTTAGTACTATTTCATAGAATCATAGAACCATTTCAATTGGAAAAGACCTTTAAGATCATCAGGTCCAACCACTAACCTTACACTGCCAAGCCCACCCCTAAACCACATCCCTCAACATCTCATCTATGTGTGTTTTAAATATCTCCAGGGGTGGGAACTCCATTACGTCCCATTCCAGTGCTTAATAACTCTCTTGGTAAAAGAGTTCTTCCAAAAGTATTTGGAAGTACTGTATTCTATTAGCATATTGCTACAAGCCCTTCAAAACAGTTTTATGAAAATGCAAGGTAGCTTTCCATTTCTTGAGTGAATGTACCAGCTCCTCCAGAACAAATAGATGGGTGTAGTGGGTTTGTGCAGCCAGGTTTTGGTAGCAGTGGGCTACAGGGGAGGCTTCTTTTAAAAAAAGGCTGCTAGAAGCTTCCCCTGTAGCTGATAGGGCCAATGCCAGTCAATTCTAAGATGGACCCACAGCTGATGGAGCTCCATTAGTGATGGAGGTAATGCCTCTGTAATTGACATTTGAGAAGCAGAAGTTACTGCACAGCTGCTAAACTACAGCAGCAGCAGAAGGAAGTGAGAATGTGAGAACATCTCTGCAGACACCAAGGTGAGTGGAGAAGGAGGAGGAGGTGGTGCCCAGGCACAGAAGCAGAGATTCACCTGCAGCCCATGGTTGCAGCCCATGGAGGCCATGGGGGAGCAGAGATCCATCCACAGCCCATGGTGGACCCCATGTCAGAATGGGGGGATGCCTGAAGGAGGCTGTGACCCTGCAGGAAGACCACACTGGAGAAAGTTCCTGGCAGGACTTGGGAACCTGTGAAGAGAGGAGCCTGCACCAGATGAGGCTTGCTGGCATGGCTTGTAACCCTGTGGGAGACTCATACTGGAGCATTCTGTGCCTGAAGGATGGCTTCCCCTGTGGGTGAGACCCATGCAGGCACAGTTTGTGAGGAACTGTAGCTCATGGGAGAGACTCATGTTGGAGAAGTTCACGGAGGACTATCTCCCGTGGGAGGGACCCCACACTGTAGCAGTGGGAAGTGTGATGAGTCCTTCCCTTGAGAAGAAGCAGCAGCAAAGTCCATCCAGCAGCAAAGTCCATCTGTAATGAACTGACTGTAACCCCCATCCCTCAGGCTGGAGGGGAGGAGGTAAAAACTTGGGAAGAAGGAGAGGTGGGGGGATGTGTTTTAGGATTAAGTTTTTATTTCTCATTTCCCTTTTCAGTTTTGATTGTCTGTCACCTTTTCTCCCCAAGTTGAGTCTGTTTTGCCCATGATGCTAATTGCTGAGTGATCCCCCTTGTCCTTATCTTGACTCAAACCTCTTGTTTTATTTCTCTCTCCCCTGTCCAGTTTAGGAGGGGGAGTGATAGAATGGCTTTGGTGAGTATCTGGCACTCAGCCAGGGTTAACCACCACAATGGGTATAGAATTGGAAATCTGTCATTTCAGAGGCATTCACTCCTGCAAAGCAGAGTCACTGTTTCTGTATGTTATAAACACACCACAAACTCACAGCATTTTGGTCCTCATTGGTTTCAGTATCAACTTCTGTTGCGTTAGGTTATTTATCCATCACTCTGGCAAACTCCCACCTAAAAACAACTAAGATGCACAAAATTATTAAGCTGTGACTCTCATCTCTTGTTAATTCATCACTGAGGCAGCCACCAGCAACCCCTTTCCCACAGCTGCCGCTTCTCTAGGAGGTTTTTCTAAACAGCCCTGCTTCTGCTTAACCTTGGAGATCTCACCAAACTTGGACAAGTGGCTGTAACACAGCCACATTGTCCTTCCCTTCATTACACAAAGCAATAAATCAAACCTCTGCTTTGAATTAACTGTAGCAAACAAGTGATTTCACATGCCTGTGAGAGGTTTTTGCTTCAGCAAAAGCATTCACATCAGCCACAACCCTCAGCTCTGCTCCCAAACCCCACACAGCTCTTCCCTCATCCCCTCCTTTTGCAATACCAATGCTGAGCAGGGAGATGTCGCAATGTCAGAGCAGCTCTCCAGGCTGGTGGGAACTGACAGATGGTTGCTCTGAAGTATTTCCAAAAGAGGGAAAAAACAAGAGCTTCCCAACCCACTGCAACTCCCTTGTTATGGCTGCACTGGTGAGGCAACGTGCTTGAAGGAATCAAGGGAAGCAAACAAAGAAAAGAGAAGGCTTAGGTTAAACTGATACTGAGGTGTCCTTTATCTTCCCTATTGTTCAGCTATTGACCATTTTATGAGAAAAGCAAATGCAAAGCCTTGGGAGTTTTTCTAGGAATCAATGTTCCTCCTTTCAGCCATGGCATTGGGATTTCATATTTCTTCATTTACCATTGGGTAGAAATGAGGCAGTGTATCCCTAGCAGTTGGCACAGCAAATGGAGAAGCCTCATCTGTGCTTGAATTTCTCCCTGTTTAATTGCATGAACACAGGTAACACTGTGAGACTCCTCGAGTGCCACAGGGGACTCCCACCCAGGCGGCTCTGGAACCACATCACAGTGCCAACAGCTTTCAGAAACACAGGGGGAAAAATCAAAGCTGCAGGCTCCAGGGTGGAGGCGACCTGTAACAAACCTAGTGCCTTCCCACCTTCCGCAGTCTTGGCCACAAAACAGAAGCCAGGGAGTTGAGGTGTGCTGTGGTAATGATGGTGTCCCCCTGAAGTGGCGTGATCAAGCCTTTGCTAGAGGCTGGGCACTAAAATTACCACTGGGGCCAGCAGCACCAACTTGTCATGGGCCTGCTCCCTCTATAGTTAACATTTGCACACGTACTGGCCAGAGAAGGCCTCCCAGCAAAAGCCTGATGAACAGACGCTCTGCCTCCCACCTCCATTCTACTCACTGGATGGAGAGAGGGCAGAGTAGAGAAAGAGTGCAAGGCTCCATTTCTTCTTCTCAAACCAGCTCTTTCTGCATGTGCTCATCTGCCTTTGCTCTCCATCTCTCTCTTGCACTGTTGGTTCAATAGCCTGATAACTGAACTTGCCCACTTTCTTGTAACATCCTCCATGCACAACAACTTACTACATCATGCATTGCTCTAGGAATGCACCCTTTGCTGGAGCATGTTTTTACAGAGAGTAAGGGGCAGTCCAGCTAAGGAATCATGCATGCAACACCCACATCCGAGTTGAGCATCCAGAGTACAACTCTTGCTGGAATCAATACTGTCTTTAATTACAGCATCAGACTGCAAGCTCTTCAGAGGAAGGGGAGTGCAGCTCAGTGTATTGCATGATGCTCATTCTGTCCTGGTGATGCAATTACAGCAGTCACTACTCTGCTCACAGCTGCACAAAGTGTGCACAAAGTGTGAGAGGGACAAAGCATGTGTCCTGAGTTGGAGGATCAGGTGTGGGGACTTGAAATCCTCCAGCACATCTGCAATTCTGCCTGCTGGCCACTTGCACACAGTGGTCTCAGTCTGGGCTATCAGGGCAGGTTGAGGGCACAGCAGAACATGTGGCTGGCCCTCAGATGCCAAGGCTGCTGAGCATTCAGCAGCTGCAGGTAGATGAGAGTCCAAGAACCATCAATCAGAGCCACTGGACTCTGCTGTAGGAGTAATAGTGTTGCTGTTCTTCATTAGGGTTGGTATCTCTGCTTCATGGTGAGCATCCTTACCATGCCCACATTGGTGCTGCTTTCATCATGGTCCTGCTTTTTGGTGTATTTATTCATTTCTCTCCATTTCCAAAGCATAATTATACTGGACATATTCCAAAGCTCACAGTAACTCCCTCCCTGCCCTCAAAGCTTTCCCAGTGCTGATCTTCTCAGCACTTTTCCTGGCCTTAGGTTAACCCCTGCACTGCCAGGATCTCTAGATTGCTGATGAAGGAGATGCTTTTAAGCCTCCATGTCCATACTGAATGCTCTGCCTTTCAGTATCTCTCAACCACTTTGAAGTGCATATGGAGCTGTTATAGCCTGAAAAAAAAGGTTGATAGCAGGGTGGTTTTTTTGAAGGAGCTAATATCAAAACATCGAGCTTTTCTAGCCCTTGGAGATACAGAGATGTCACAACTCTTTGGGAACAGTATTATGTCACAGACAAAAGCTATTTTAGCTTCTCTTTGTCATTTTTTAATGGTACTAAATAGCATTCTCTCTCTTTCCTCAGGGTACATTCTGGGTAATTCATAGCTTACTGTAAATCAAAAGCATTTCCACTAATCGCAGCAAAGACTGACTCAGTGGAGAGTAGGATTTTGGCCAGGTAATTAGGGCATGAGAAATGGTATGGTCATGAGGCTTCAAAACTTCTCTCCAAGATTTTTGCCAAGATGATCAGGCAACAGGGGAAACTGATTAACAATTAACTAAAACCAAGATCTCTCCCCTATGTAAAAGGTATGTTGACACCCACACTAAATAACCAAAAGTCACTCTTAGATTCACGACTTCGTTACACTGATATTTGTGTTGATAAAAACATGGTCTGTTTCAACATGTTTTTATGGAGCTCCTCATCTGCAGAGGTTTGATGGTGCCTTCTGATAACTAACAATATAAACCACCAGACTGCTCAATTTTTAGCCACATTTCCTTTTGAAAACAGGCTTATGCAACAGCACCGTCTGTCATCCATATCCTCTCCTCCCAATATAATCATTGTCAGCTGCACCACCCAAATTTAAACCAATTTACATGGGAAGGGAAATAAAGAACTGAAATGCACTGAGTGTCCACAGATATCACGAAATTAGTGGAGAAGATAAATGCTATTAAGGACCCCAGGTTGCTGCACAAGGTGGAAGGAAGGGTGAGATGGAGATCATAGAATCATAGAATGGTAGGGGCTGGAAGAGACCTTTAGAGATCATTTAGTCCAGCCCCCCTGCCAAAGCAGGTCCACCTAGATCAGGTCACACAGGAACGTGTCCAGGCAGATTTTGAAAACCTCCAGAGAAGGAGCCTCCACACCCTCCCTGGGCAGCCTGTGCCAGGGCTCCCTCACTTCAACAAAGAAATAGTTTTTCCTTATGTGTAAATGGAACTTTTTATGTTCCAGCTTCTTTCTATTATCCCTTGTCCTGTCACTAGATTCAACAGAAAAAAGTGATGCCCCAGCCTCCTGATATCCACCATTTATATACTTATAAATAGGTACAGGTGACCCTTCCAAAACCTGGGAGATCCCACCCTGGAGCTCTCCCTGCACTCAATGAACCCATGGGAACCATGTGTCTATTGCTTCCTCATGCAAGTTTCGATGTGTCTGTACATGGCTTTCTTCTCATTCTGACTAACTTATTAGTTGGGAAGGCATCTTATTAATGTGGGCTATAGCATGGTACAATCTCTGTTATTTCCACAGGTCACCAGTGGTACCATGGGCAAGTGAGTCTGTTCCACCGCATCTCTGTTTCTGCACTTTTCTTCCCCTTCAGAAGAACAGTAACAGCCTCTTCCTCCCTTTCCTACCTCACAGCTGTGGGAAGTATAAACACAGCAAACATTGTGAACAAACCTCATCTACCATCTCTCCTGACTGCAGCCCCAAATATATTTCTATGCTTACAGCAGATATGTCCAAACGCTCTTTTGCTATAAGTGTCCTCTCACAAGTAACACATTTAACGGTGCCTGAGCAAGTGTGCACGTCCCTGCATAGACCACAGTGTCCAAGCAGGTACATGCATATGCTATGGGCCTTTTGGGACCTATCCTTTACAAAACAAGTGCATTTTTTATGATGCTTATACATGTCAGCACCTCACGCTTCCTTCCCTCCGCCTCACATTAGTTAGCTTGGGTAGGTAATTTACCATTGCTTTGACATCTGGCAGTACAATCAAAGCAGAATCTCACTTACCAAGGCTGCAAGGTAAGCAAATCTGTTTCCTTACAACTTTGTCACCTCATCTTCTTTCACAGCAGAAATTTCATAATTGCTTCTGCGACAAGACTCTTGATGGTTCCATGTAGCATGTCCCACAGATTCAACTACTCTTGCCAAACAAGCAAAGGTACCTCTTACTCTGCACTATAAAATATTAATGAATTAAGTTTGGACTTTGAAAATAATTACCAAAAAAAAGTAAAAGGAAATGTGATGTGTCATTTTGTGTTTCTGGGATGGAAGAGGGGCTGATCCAGCTTGTAATACATTATGGTTTAATTATATGCTTCCTACTCTGTAATAAAGTACCTTTATTTCCAGACCAGAATGGGCACACAGAAACTTACTCTGCCAAACACAGATTTGTAAATGAGAGGGACAGGAGAGGATCTAACAAGGACTAAGCTTACTGGTCCCACTGTGTCTGTTCATAGCTGGGCTGTTCAGTGGCACTAAGTCACGAGATGCAGTTGTTCACCAGCATGACCAAATCTGACCCTGCACCAGGAGCTATCCAGGAAAATCCTTCATAGGAAAATCAGAAAGTCAGTGAGGGAATGTGTACATGTATAAATGTATAAAATATATAATATATAAAACAATTCTATATCTGACAGGTTATTTGTTGGGATCTGACATCACTTCTGTGGAAAGCAAAATAGTTATTTTGGCAATAGCTGCTCTATCACACCGTGTGAAAAAAAACCCTTGAAATTCTGTCAGAAAAATATAGCTAGATAAATTTTAAATTTCGTCCATTACAAGTCTGTCTTGGGATCTGGCTGATTTTAATTCCTTCCTCTTCTCCACTCATGCCATGTCTTATTTCAGTCCACTTGATACTAAGCATTGTGGTACTTACACTAAAGGGTAGGACCAGGCTCTTACATTTGCTGCAAAGCTGTGAGTGCTGGCTCTGTGTTTTTCTTGCTTTTCATATTATCTGCTCCTCATGCTTTGGTTTTCTTTTCCCCTCTTTGTTCCCAAATGCTGCAAGTACAAACCAGCTATCCATAGCCTTACAGCCACTCCTTCATTTCCAGAGCAAGCACCAACACATCTCTGAGATCCGCAGCATCCAAGGAAAAATCAATTCCAGACATATTGTATCAATTTCAACACTTCGTAGGAACTGGCAGAGTTTAAATCTCTCAGCTCTGTGTGTCTTGAATCAGCTTTGCCTTTCTCTTGCATAGATACAAAGGGAGAACAATCTGCCTAACTCTGAGGGACTTTAATTCAACTGTGCGTATCTGTCTAAAGAAATTAAATACATGTGTTACTCCCAATTCCCATACTTTGTTCTGAGGAAGGGGAAAGATGTGGCTGCTTGCTTTTAGAAGCCAAATTTTGACACTTCTAATGAGCATCAGATAACTTTACCCTAGTTCCACATCCTCTAAGGGAATCACAATGGAGCAAAGCCTTAATCTTGTTCCCATTCACGTCAGAAAAAAAAATTCCCATTGGTTTAAATTAGCGCATGAGTGATCTTAAAAGATGAGTCAGAATTGCACAACCCAGCTTTTATTGGTTCAGGTTTGAGGGGTCTCTCTTAAACCACAGTCCAATACATACTCACCCAAGTTCCTCGCATGAAAAAATATTGGTTTACCAAATGAGGCCTCAAACCCTGACTCATTCCTTCCTCAACCAAGCTCCCACTGCAATACTGTAAATATAACCTAGGGAGTTAGAGATGTGTTCTTTCACCCCTATAACACCATCTTTTTTTCTTCTTCCCTTCCCTTCCCTTCCCTTCCCTTCCCTTCCCTTCCCTTCCCTTCCCTTCCCTTCCCTTCCCTTCCCTCCCCTCCCCTCCCCTCCCCTCCCCTCCCCTTCCCTTCCCTAATCTTTTACTCTGCAAGCCCCCACACTTTGCCCTGTGCCTTTATAGAGACAGCAGAAGCAATAAACTTTCATTTCCCTCTCCAAATATTATGAAACTGCTTAATTATTAAAATGTCTGTGTTGTTTCACTGGAGGAAAAAAGTCAAGCCCTGTGTGTTCTAATTGTTTATTTTCCTTTCAGCTTCCTTGGCATAGGGTTCTTTCCTTTTTTTTTAAACTTATACAAACATTTCTCCAGACTGAGCATTCATAAAGTTCCTGGTGAATTAAACTGCTTGAGGCTCAGCAGCCTGAATCTTTCAGTGGAGATGGGATGAGGAGAAGCAATCTCATTTTACAGTAA
The DNA here is from genome assembly GCF_028858725.1 of Colius striatus. Classification (NCBI taxonomy): domain Eukaryota; kingdom Metazoa; phylum Chordata; class Aves; order Coliiformes; family Coliidae; genus Colius; species Colius striatus. The sequence goes on along the minus strand of NC_084769.1, from coordinate 14,383,053 downwards.
CATATGAGTAGACATCTCCTATGAATCTCTGGAACTAGAAGAATGTAGTTTGCCTTTTCAATCCCAAGACTTACAGCCAAAAATCATCTTGAATCTGTAAGTGAGCTACAAACAATGTGTTGCAGAGAGCATTTTCTAATCAAGACTTAGCCAATAACCTGTGGTTCGTGAGATCTCTGTGGTCAGCAGGCACTAGCGTGAGCCTCTCTGCACAGAGGCAGCTGCGTGGGGAGGCTGTGCAGGCATGGCTGCCTCCCTTCACCTCACCACACGCACACCTCACAGCAGAGACACGGGACATCGGTTCCTCTCTGGAGAGGCAATCTCTTTGCCAAAGAGCCCTGGCTCTTGCCTTGTGCCCCAAACCCCTTCCACCCATGCTGGGAGCTGCCAGCAAGAGCTGCAGGCAGAAGAAGGTTCTCAGTTCTCTCACTTGATGAAAGCTGCCAGCACTAAAGTTGAACTTTCCTCTCCTTCTGGATTTTCAAGGCCCCTCGGGCTGTGCTCCAGCAAGTGGGCAGCACAAACACAGTGATTCTGGCATGTCTGAAGGCACCGTGCAGGGGATCGGAACATGCTTCATGGCTCTGGTCCAAATGTCAGCCAGACTGGGAGGAGTTCCAGACATGCACAAATTCAGGCCAAATGGCCAAAGTCTTTGTATCAGCCTGGAGAAAGTTGGCTTTGTGAAATGTGTCTGGTGAAACCTGGACATATGGTGGCTTTAGCTGTGGAGAACTGCATGTGCATAACCTGCCTTCCTGCACTTTTGTCAGTGACAGCTGGGAGGTCACTATAATTATCCTGAATTTGGATGCTGAGTGGCAGTGAGCATTTGTCTGTTTGGAGCACGAGAGAAAAGTTGTTTACAAATGGCTTGTAGCTTAATGTCTTCAAAGCATGCCTGCCCTTCTCACTTATAAGGACCATGCACTGGGAGATCAGGCAGAGGATTAATGGATAATCATCTCCTCATCCACTCGAGGTTTTGTTAAAGCTGAATCAGTAAACCCGATTAGTCGGTGGGATGTCCAGACAGGATTAATTTGGGACTGAAGTTAGGTTGGTAAAGAAATGCTTGGTGTATGTCTCCTCCTCTGCCAGGACTGTGAGTTGCGTTTCGTGCATGTGGGACATGGCGTGACAAAGTGGTTAGTCCATGAGGGAGGTTCTCAGCTCTAAGTGGGATGAGATGAGTTACTCTCTAAACTATGAGGGAAAGCAGAAGGGAGGTAATTTTGTTCTGTCTTTCCACTATTTTCTTGCTATTTTATCAGAATTGGAGACTCCTCTTTTAAAAGGATTATTTACCTGTACTCTAACTTGGACCCTTAATAAGACTGGGAAATTTTAAATTCGAGTCATGCTTGACAGGATCATACAATTTCCCAAATTTCTGCATGAGAGCTAAGTCCATTTCAGTTATTTCTCAAGCAATAACACTCAAAACATACTAAAGGAAGCCCAGAAGGATCCAGATTTAAGGACAAGAAGACAGTGGAGCTGTCCTGATCCTACCTACCAGAGGCAGAGCACATCATCCTGTGTGCCATACTCAGGTTACAGCACTGCAAATTTTTCAGAACAGAGAAGCTTGGTGACAATCAGAGAAGGAACTGCACAGTGTGCACTGACTGCTACACACTTCCCTCAAAAATATGCTTTTGTGTCAGTCATTTGCTTGGAGAAGTTTGGAGCAGTGGAGGAATTCAAGTGACACACTACAAGTCAGTAGGCACCTTGTTATTCCATAAGCAGCTCCCAGGGTGACAGTTTGCAGAAAGATTTCTTGCACCCAAGACTTGCTCCAAATAACAACTAGGGTTTCCAGGAAAATTGTGTCATAGAAAAGCCTGGTGTGATGACCTCTGTGAGAGAACAGAGCACTCTCTGAAGCAGAATTTATCCTTAAAATGACCAGCACCTTCAGACAGACAGTGCTGGGGCTTCCTACCTGGGTTTTACTCTGCTCTTACTCATAAAGGTCCCTTAAATTAAATTAACCTGCTCTCGAATGTGCAGACTTACAGTGCAAGCAAGGTAGTGTAACATGGAGCAGCAGAATGGCACAGGCAGGAGGTCTGGAAATTTTTGACTTGTTAATGATCCAAATATATATATGTGTGTGTGTGTATAATTTCAATGATTTGTATAACTGTGTTTAGACAGAATGTGTTGATGTTTTGCTCTCTTAAACCCAGAGAGCATTTCTAGGATGTGCAAATACTCTATTTCAGTACTTTATTACTGTTTGCATGAACTCTCTGATAATGACTTCCAGAGGACAGTGTAAAATCAGAAGAACCCCCTCAAAACTGTTTGCCATCATCTGTCAAATGGAAGTATTTTCCATAAAATCTGGATGGCTACAAAACTGTAAGGAACAAATTTATAGTGAGCCAGTGTTCCTACTTGGGAAGGAGAAAAAGCTTTCTGGGTTAGTGCAAAGCTTTGGGAAACAGGACTGAAACACAGCTCTCTACCCTGACATCATCTCAAAACAGTTCCTGGAGGAAAGTATCGCTTATGAAGCATTGAGCCTGCAAATTAAATGAGCTGTGTTGTGAGATCTGTGCATTCAAGAATGGGTCCACTTCTTACATGATATGTGTGATGTCATAGGTTGCTTTTAGAGAAGTGACACTCCTGGACCAAAATGGTTCCGTTTTTCTGCTTTCCAGGTCTTGCTATTGTGCAATACTGTAAACACTGTTTACTATCTACTGCAGAAAAACTCTTCCCAGTAAACACAGACAAGTTTAAAGCTAAAGTCAAATTAAAAGCAATTCATTTGAATAAATGGAAATTAAAGGCTGCAAAAGACAACACTTCCCAGACAAATTATTTCCTCATCATCCTTGGAAGTAAACGGTCACTTGGCAAAAGCTGAATGGAAATTAGTCAAGAGTGTCTGTTCCACAGCCCTTCACTAGGAACCAGATGAGATTCAGCTTTGGTGAGTGAAAAATGACATGAGACGAGTTCTGCTAGCTGCCCTTTCTCCCTCTCTATCACAAGGGATGCTTTGGTGTCAATCTGAAGCATTTCTCCTAAGGTCTCCACAGGTCTCCCACTGTGTAAGTGTTTAAGATGCAGCCACTGGGGATGACGACGTTAAACTATCCCTGGAGAACTTAAACTGGTTTTGGCCATCTTGTGCTCCGCTCTGCTCTCATCACACATGCTAGTCAACAGCCATGCCACAAGCAGACAAATTTCTCTTAAACACTAAGTGGGAAATGCAAAGATACCTTTTCCTGTTGCCTGGACCATAAAGCATGAGGAAATCTGGCACGGAAAGTATGTTTTGCTGGTGTCTCTTCTAGCAGTGCCATATGAAATCCTGCAAAATCTGAAGGGTTAAAACTACATCTTGCAACTGCTGCCTGTTTACAGAGGGCTGGTGCCCAGGACTGGCTGGTAGCTGATGCAAAAGGGTGTTTGTGGTAGAGAGTCCAGTGGCCAAAGCTGTGGGGAAGGAGTCACTTGTGCAGAGGAGTAAAATGCCAATGGGTTGGTTGGAAGAGCTAGATGGCATGTGTACATTAAAGGGGGAATGAAGTGGGAAAACTTTTCAAGCTATCAAAAGACATTCCTCTCTGAACAGAAGTTCTTTGCTGAGCAGAGAAGACAGAATCCAGGACACATTTTGAAACCATTCCTGTCCATAACGATGCAATAATAGTCAGGTAAACTTATTTCTTGACATGCTCACCCCCACAGTGATCTTATTTGGCCCATCTAGTCTGGAGCGTTGAGTCTAACATTGGCTGAAAGGTGTTCAGAGCTCTAAACACACCTGGTTGTTGCATAAAGACCCTAGCTACTTTACACTGGTGTTAATTCAGGATCAGCATGAGATCATTCTGGTTTTCAAAAGGTAAAAAAGTCTCTTTAGCTGGACAAGTCTAAATAGATAACCCTTCTGCTTAGAGTGTAAAACCCAGTTTGAGTAACTGAAGAGCATATGCAGTCTTAGTGACCTCCCTGGAAAGACTTTTAACTGAAACTAGTCCATGTGTTATTTATCCAGAACTGGATATGTCAACACAAATGCATTCATTTTTCCCTGCTGTTTTTCAAAAGGTCTCTTTTCATTACCTTGGTTTGAGATAACACTTGACAGCATCTAACAGCTGAACAATCCTGATCATCCCCTCTGATTAAAAGAGACTAGACAGGGTGGGAAACTTCAAGTTTTGCCTTATTTGCTTTAGACCTTTTATTCTCTTTATGCTTGATCCAAAGCCCATTGGAGTCTAAATGAAAGTTTTGTTTTCTTTCAGGCTCTAGTTCAATACCTTTGCCAATAGCCATTTAGTCACAGCCTGACTACTAGCATATATCATCAAAACAAGTCTTGCAACTAGATGCTAAACAGTATTTGTGGACAGCAGGGGCTCAGCACAGGCTTTCAAGCAGGAGAAAGAGGCTCTCTAGGTCACTCCTGAGGTACTTTGGCAGGGTAAAGACATGAGTGCTCAGATAGTGGTGTCGATCTGGCATGATTCTGCCCAGACAGATTGATTCTGAAATGACCTAAAAGCAGCAAAGTTTCCCCTGACAAACCCATTCTGATATTCCTTGTGAGGACCTAAAATAATTTGGGAATGCAGGTTGCTAGACCTGAGGCATGTAATCTCTGAAAAATAGAATGCTTTTTTTCATCCATTGCAGCCAGGTTTTGTTGCAGCCACGTAAACGGATGAACTGCTACACACACAGAGCTGGTTGCCCTATTTATTTTTTTCCCCTTGTTTTCGTGTATACTAATTTACTCCCTGCAATCCCAGTGGAACAGAAATCAAGCAGCCCCTCATTAAAATTCATAACTATTAATTTTGGAATCCTCTGTGCAATAAGCAGCTTTATTTGAGATTGCACATTGCCTTTTGTACCACAGACAGCTTTACAGAATAAAGCAATAGTAAAGGCAAAGAAAACATGAAGGCACTGGGGTTTTGGGGGGTAAGAGGTACACCAGCGCTACATTGTCCTTGCAGTTGTTACTAACAGAACAGGGAATTTAAGTTCGGAGTTTTTATTACATTCTTTCCTCTACACTAACAGTAGTAAACATACAATTGAGGTCTATGTTTTTTGTGTAAAATGACCAACTAGACATTGATCACATCCTTGGAAATGATCCTCAATGTTTATCAAATAAGCAGGTTAGAAAAGAAAGAATACCGGGGTGGCCTGAACCATGAGATAAATCAATTAATTTGGGAAGAGATTTAAGGGCAAGAGAGAACCTACTGGTAAATCAAAAATCTGTTTTGGAAGAAATAGAAAACACAGAGAAGAATTTGTATGTTTAGGGTTTGATTGTTTGGGTTTTTTTTTCCTATTTGGCTGGTCTTTGTGCAAATGAAGCTTTTCTCACTGCTCTTGAAGTGCTACATTACTGTGGATAGGCTTGGAGCACAAACAGGTTTGTTGACTTTTTTTTCCTCCTCTTCCCTAGCCTACAGTTTTTGTCTGTATGTTCCCATGTAAACAGTTCATTCTTGGTTGCTCCATTGCATGAAGCAAAAATAATTGTCTGAATGGTTTGTAAGTATACTTGCAACAGTCTTTCCATCCTGTTAAGTCTTCAATGAAATACTGACATCTGTGTGCAGCAAATCATAACACCGAAGTGCTCTGTAAACTAGCATCAGCTCTTGCTGGTTACAATGTTGTTCTGTAAGTTCTTCTAAGCTTAAATCATTCTCCTGCTAACAAGATTCCTGCTTTGCAGCTTCTTTGTTATAGTATTTGACACTTGTTCATCTGCACGTAGTATACTTTCCTTACCATAGTCCACAGACCTTCTCAGCCCCTTGTTATTATTTTGATCTCACAGAATACCTTTAATTAGGGAAAAACAACAGTTTCTATTTTGGATTTTATTAATTTCTCATGAGGAAACTTGAAGAGGATGTCATACCCTTTTGACGACACCGTGATACAAAAAATAGTCTCTCTTAAACAAAACTGTTTTAAGCAATCCAATATACATTCTCCTTCACGGGATGCTGGCTGACTTGAAGTTTGTCTCAGGGATTTCACAGAAGTTTCTCCTCATGAGTTATTTGCTGGAAATGAAATAATCCAGAAATGTTATTATTTACACTATGATCATGCTTTATCATTTCCAATGATACCGAACCTTTGGTATTTTACTTTTCAGTATTCACACCTGGAATACGATTGTAGCTTTAGGTAGCTCTTAGAGGATGACATACAAATTTGCTCTAGAGTGACTGTAGGTGGCAACTGGATCTCTGGATGCAGCATCAGGTGTGTACATGTTCGGCGCTTATTTTGAAAGGTACCCACTGTGTCTTTCTTTACATCTTATTTTTGCAGATGGAGTGCTTATGCTTTAAGCCAGCTATAGGAAGTTGTATATCATGTAAACATCACCAGCAACATGGAAATAGAGTAGCAGTAGATGTATCAATGAACATGATATTGCAGTATCCACATTCCATTTTAGCAACTATCATGAAAGCTATTGACCTGGAAAGCTAGTACTTAAAGAGACGCTAGTAAACCATGTAAACAAACCTATCCCTGATCAAATGTATTGCTTAAACAGGAATGAGTCTCTTTGGATGATATTGCTTTCTTTAGACTTCTAGCTGAGAGTGGATCCCTTGAAAACTGAGTTAATTTGCAAGGATGTAGCACACACAAGTTGATCCATTCACATTTAAAGCTGCAAGATGTCCAGTCTTTGAAATCTGTGCCGTCCAAAGAATAGCTCAATAATGTTTCTTAAAGTACTGTAAGATCCTTGAGTGACAGCTTACAATAGAAATACAGACTGTTCAGCAGACGAACATGTTCTGCTTTTACCCAAGAAGAAAGTATGGGATCAAACCCCTCCCCTCCTACACACAGATGCATACCACAGTGTCAAAGCAGACATATTTCACCTGGTTCAGCAGAGCAATTGGTTTGCAGAAAACAGCTTTGGTTTACTGTCACTGCTTTTTGCTTCGCACATGCCTTGCAAGACTTGATCAGCTCCCACACAGAAGCTGTTATTTTTCTCTAATTAAATATCCTGTCCAAGAAAAACTAGTGTGGTTTTTACAGCTATACATGATACTACCTTCTCATTATGACCTTTTCTTAAGTATTTTAATGATGGTTTTTTTCTGACCGAGTTAAAAATTAGATGTCACTTTGAAAGTGAGGAAAAGAAATAGCTAGGTAGGTTTTATTGTTAAATTAGAAACTCCACAAGTTGAGACTGGGGGTCTCCATCTCTCCATCAATGCACTGGGCAAACTGGCACACAGTAGGGAACCATAAAGAAAATGCTGGATTTTCAGTGGCAATAGAAAATGATTTCTGCATTACAAGAATGTAACTTTCCCCACTATTATCAGCATGAGCCTTCTTCTCCTAGACAGTACAGATGTGGATCTCAACTTTGTTTATAACACTGAGTAAGGCAAGTCTTAAACTGATTTGATTTCTATTAATGCAATATGCTCCAAATAGATCTCACTTTAACATTCATTTAACTTGCATTTCCTCTTCATTTGATCCAGTTATTTCTATTGATAAGTCTCTACTAGAGCTTTTCAGTTGACTTGAGTCTGAGTGGAATCTGTGGTCTGTGCTTGTGCCAGGAGTATGTACTATTTTCATAGACTTCAAATGCATGAAATAGAGAGTTTTCACTGAAAATATCATGGCATCCTTAATTTGGCACTATACGTATCACAGACAACACTTCTGACTCAGCCAACACTTACTCCTCAGACCTTTATGTTGTCTTCCACATATGTCTTGTTCCATGTATCATTCTAGCTCTGTATAAAATGAAATATTTAATAACCATCCTCTTTATGGTATTTCCTCCAAAGAGAAATCCTCTGAATGCAACTGTGCTCTGCCTCCCAGTCTTGCCAATGAGAAACAGGACCATATCTGCCTCCAGACCAGCATTATAAACATTTTCAAGTTTTGTTTCATGACACAAAACAGATTCTAAAGACCTCATCCACAGAGCCTCTGCTCCCCCGACCCTTTTCTGCCAGAGTAGCCTCTGGTTTTTTACACCTTCCACAGCTACTAACAGGAAAGCAATCTGCAGTGCGTCTTGGAAGGTCATAATGTTTGCAAAGTATTCCCATCACGTCTTCCCACATGAGCTGTGCTCAGTGACCACCTAGGCTGATATAATTTAAAATACTGACAAGGTTAGGTAGTATGATTAAATGTGTTAAATATTATAGCATTGCCTCTAAAAATTGGCATCCTCTCTTTCCCAGGACATGCTGCTTCCAGTTCTGAAGGGAAATGGTGATAATTAGCTGAATTATGAAGACATCTGACATCTTAATTCACTATAGTTACCTTCTTTTTACTACATCTAGCTAATTTCAGGGCCAGAGCTCCTGAAAATAAAGACTATATTAGTTATGGACAATGCACAACTGTCCTGGTTACAAGTTTGGCTCATATGTACTGGCAAGAAATCCCAGGCTAGACAATGAACTTATGTTTATGAGTTTTGTTCTGATTCCACCAAATAGCGTCACAATGATATCTGTAATACAACTAGACCCTAATGTACTTTAAAATGCAATATGGCATGGACTCTGTCTGCACTATGCTGATAGACCCAAAGTAGTTTTGAATAGCAGTAGACTACTTGTAGGACAACTGAGTTCAGCATTAATTGACTTTCCCAGAATCTGTACATGGTTTTGCTTCCCAACTCTCTGCTGCTGGTATCCAGTTTTCCCATCAGCAACCATGTTATCCTGGATATGTGCCTATTAGTCTCAGCAGAGATTGCAAAGTACATTCAGATCAAGGATTTTTAATGATTGTAATGAAGGATTCCTGCTTCAGACAAGGATTTTCTCTTTTACTGCACCAAATGTTCACTCTTTATCACTAACTTCCTGCTTGTACAATTAGTCCCAGGATCTGAAAATGCAGCAGCAAAGTGATGAAAACACGATCACCTTGCATGTCTTCCTTTTCCCACATCTGCTACCACAAAAAGCTCGCCTGAGTTTTAGGCAGATCTAGACCATCAGAGGAGCACTTCAAATTCTAATGCCTAGTGTGTTTGAGTGGAAACAGAAGTCAGTCCCACAAAGTCATGTAGCCAGCGAAATGCTGTGCAGCCTCTTTGCTGCCTTCTACAAACACCAGCTTTTGATCCCTGACCAATTCTGAGCTGTGGCACACTAGGAATAAAATATCTTCCCAGTTCCTCTAAATACTCTTTGTTTTACTTTGACTGCTCTGATACACATATCTGCAAATCCCAACAACACAGTTAGCTATTGTCTTGCTTCTTCTTGAATACTGGAGTTTGAAGGTTTGATTTGAGACCAGAAATAGAATTCCATGTTCTATTTCCACAGCTCTGTTTCTGCATGCTCATACTTCACTATAGTTGTCTATATATCACCCCACTTAAGAGGGTAATGCAAGGTATATAATTAAGAACATAAGTATGCCCAGGAATAAGACAAATAGTTGGGAATATGTCCTCTTCTACAGAAAAGGCTTAACAGGGAAATAGAAAGCTTTTTATCCTACTACTACTTTTTACGTTTGGTTCTGATTCTCAGCAAAAGACTGTCAGAGTTTCTGGAACTCCAGACAAACATTAATACAAGGGAAAATGGGGACTCTAACCTGTGCTACCTGATGCCATTGCAAAATCCTAGAGTACAGACAAAAATTGCAGTTTTATCCCACATCAGCTTTATGATGTGGATGTTTCATCAAGAATGGAAATGGAGGAGGAGCAGTGGGAATGGGACATGCAAGGAAATATTATGTATATTGACTGATATCTTCCCTTTACAGTAACTGAAAGTGCTGAGGTCTCAACAGCTGCACCTTCATGCTTTTGCTCAATGTTGTGTTCATTTCAATCCCACTGTCACTTTGCTGTTAGCTGCACTATGGAGATGTGCAACTTCCTCAGAGTGATAAGCTGGAAAGCCATTTTGCCACAAGTTTTTCTTGCCCTTCAGTGCAGTAAGATGATTATTTAAGTATGAACAGGTTTGACCTTTGGACACCTGTCAAGAACTTCATTATTTGCTTAATATGTCAGTTTCACCTCCTTTCACTTTCACATTTACTGGAACTACTTCAAGCACAAGTCATTGCAAGCCACCTTAATACAGGTACTTTCTAGGTACAAGTTCTGCTTGAGAGCTTTGAACTGTGGCTCCACATGCTCATCGCTCATTACTAAAGCACTACACACAGCAACATTGAAAAGCACACAAAGTAGCTGCACCAAAAAACAGGCTGCTAAGTCATGCCCTTCCTTCACAAGATCTTCTGCAGATCTGCCAACGCATCTCACTTCAGGATCTTCTTGCACTCTAACATTTTCTCTGTTACTTATCAGACTCGTCCCCTGTCCTCATGTCTTTAATTTGACAAACACTCTTGTAGAAATCCCTAATGTCTACACTATCCAGTCTCTTTTTGTTTCGGTAGGAAATTAGCAGATGATCCTTGTCCTGCAGATGTTACAATCTTGCTCTTCCTGCTATCAATGTTACTCTGTGGTCATGGATTCTCACAGTACATTGCTGAGTCCCAGAATCCTGCAGTGTTTCTTCCATCCGGCACCTGCAAGAACTGAACTACATGAAGTGTTTGGGACACGCTACATTGAATAAATCTGGGCCAGAATTGCAAGGCTCTTCACGGTACTCTCCATTAAAGATTATGTCTGGTAGATGGATTACCTCAAATCTTCCATAAAAGGGCAGATAAACAGACTCCATAGAGGAAGAAGAGGTTGGGGGAAAAAACTGAGGAATCTTGACCTCGCTGGTTGCTGGTGACCACATTTACTTTGAAGATCACAAAAGCAAAATAGCCTATGAGACCATAAAAAGTACTAAGACAGTTCAATGACTTTCAGTTCTGTACTTAAACCTTTTTGTTAATGTAGAAATACGACTTTACATACAAAATTCTAAGAGATGCAGGTGATGGTATGCACCTATATATCTTGTGGTAAAACATCAGACAGAACTGTAAAGCATTTCTGAACGAGGAACTTAGAGCATGTCCTATAGCACCACCTAGTCGGCTAATTTAAAAGTGGTCCTTATCCCTTGATCCCCTACTATAATCATCTGCTTATTCATAAGAAACAGGGTGCACTTCAACCCCAGTTGTTCCTTACTATAACAACTGTTTCATGAAACCAGAACCATGTAAACATGGAAGTTAGTAAAGCTGGAGTCTCTACTTTTCCCAATCATATTTATTATAAATGTGTTAAGAGAAATCACAGTACAAATGCAAGGCTGTACCAGCCTCTTTAGTTTTCGCATTAGAAAACACTGATTTCTAGACACTGGCAGCTGATCCAGAAGGCAGAAGCACCTTTCAGAAAGTTGGGCTGTACAAACCCACCCAAACTGCTCACCATATTCACCAGTACGTGAAGTCTGAGTGACCCTTGGGCTTTCAAGATCCATTATCCCACTGTGTGTTTTGGTCAGTGAGGGGTCTGGTGTCCAGCTGTGCATCATCACCTGCATGCATTTTTTCTTTGTACATCTGCACGATGTACATGTATATGGATGCCAACTTACTAATTATAAGTCTGGGCAGATGATAAAGCTATATGGCAAGGCTGCAGACCTGTGGCTGTATCAGCTCTCTGCTAATTTTAAAGAGGGAGGTAAAGCTCTCCTTTTTTTCTGTCTGCCTCCCACCTTGTTGCAGCCCTGGCACTTTTCAGATTTCTCAATGAATCCATTCAGCGTACTAACCTGGTAGAAACTGATCCCTTTTTCCCTCATTACTATGTTTTATGTTTATAGTGAGTTAAAAGCAGCACACAAGAGCATCTGACGGATGCCAGATCTAGCAAAAAGTGTTTCAAAGGCAGAGGTGGGGAAGGTGGGATCTTTCCTCTGTCTTCTCCCTTTGGGTGGCAGCAAACCATTCATCTGCCAGGCCATATTGCATAAAACCATAGCCTAAAGGTAGAACTGTGCCTTCTCATGAAGAAGGGTGTGTTTTCTTAACAATTAACAATTGTTTATTGGAAGTTAAAACCAAAGCTGTCATTACCAGCCTCTGTACAAAACAGGCACAGACGCTGGCTATGCCAGCTCAGGTCTGATTTGCACTAGCATTTCTAAAATGCAGCAGATCATCTAGCACGAAAAAGGTAGGATAAATATTCTCATTAGGATACTTTCACATAAGTCTTGCAGGAAGATCTGACCTTGATTGAAAACTCCGTTTACAATCTTAATTGGTTTATGTGAAAACAAATCTCAGGTCTACCAACTGAACCTTTTCTGGGAAGAAATCAGACCTCAATCAGAGGCTGTTGTTGAAATTAATCTAAGGAGATGATAACCATGGCTGGCTTTTATTTCTATTCTGCCGTCTTCGAACCCATTACAAAGCACCCAGGTTGTGAAACAAATTCATGTAGAATTATTGAGCAACTACCAGCAACTGGACATCTTCTACTTTGAGCAAAACATAACTTTAAAGCAAATAAAAAATCCTGCGTTATTTTTCTGTCAGGGATGACAGAGAAAACAAATCCTACGTGACACACGCTACTTGTGCCACTCACAGCCTTCCTGGTGAACATTCCTGTGCTGCAGCGGGAGGGCTGCATGAAGCAATACATCTGTAAGGTATTTTACAGGAAAAATAGTGGCAGTTACAGTACGAAACACAAGGGCACAGAATGAATTGATGACGCTGGGAGAGGGACAGTCCCTGCCCCGGGCAGCAGCTGTCGCTCGGGGTGCTTCTCCGTGTCCTGGGGCCTTGCTTGATGCTTTGACGGACGCTTCTGCCGCCCATTTCACGGGAGCCACAGCTGGCTAACACAGCCTCCAGCTCCCAGGGTGCTAGAGCCCCAACTCACCACTGAGGGGAACCACCCCCCGCCCGCCCCTTCCGCCGCCTGGGCCGCGGCGCGGGGAGGGCCAGCTCGCCAGAGCCCCGCCTGGGCTGCGGCGCGGGGAGGGCCAGCCCGCCAGAGCCCCGCCTGGGCCGCGGCGCGGGGAGGGCCAGCCCGCCGGAGCCCCGCCTGGGCCGCGACGCGGGGAGGGCCAGCCCGCCGGAGCCCCGCCTGGGCCGCGGCGCGGGGAGGGCCAGCCCGCCAGAGCCCCGCCTGGGCCGCGGCGCGGGGAGGGCCAGCCCGCCAGAGCCCCAGCCCGCCAGAGCCGCAGCCCGCTGAAGCCCCGCCTGGGCCGCGGCACGGGGAGGGCCAGCCCGCCAGAGCCCCAGCCCGCCAGAGCCGCAGCCCGCTGAAGCCCCGCCTGGGCCGCGGCGCGGGGAGGGCCAGCCCGCCAGAGCCCCAGCCCGCCAGAGCCGCAGCCCGCTGAAGCCCCGCCTGGGCCGCGGCGCGGGGAGCCTCGGTAGGTGCGGGCGGGGAGCGGCCAGGGCGGTCTGAGGCGAGGGAGCCGCTGGAACCGGCCCTCCGTGCCGCTGCCATGGCGCTTTGGGGGTGGGAAAGGGAGGGACGGCCAGCACTGCCACTGCGGCCTGCTCCCGAGGCCTCGCCCACCCTTCCGTAGACGGGTTTAGCCACCCCCTTCCATCTCATACTTTTATTTTTCGCCTCGTTTCTCGATTACTACGGGAGTAAGTTGGGCTTTCCCCTAGGCTACATGCAATTAGAAGAAAATCTATCCCAGGGACAGCAGAAAGCCTACCCAAACATCCTTGTTTTGAACTTTACCTATTAAAATTATCATACTTAAGAGAGAATAAGTGCCCACACCACCACAGAGATACACAGCATTGCAGCATTTGGGAGAGACCACCTTACAAACATAATGACTTTCTGGGAACTAACTAAATGGTTAAGTTTGTAGGGTAGGGTCCATATAAATTGCCTTGTAGTTTCTGGTTGCCCTCCTTAAAGATAAATTGCAGATGGTTTATAAATAAAAATATAGGTGGCATCCATCTGCAGTTAGGGCTGCAGTGGGGTTTCTAGCAGGAGCTGAGAGTCTGCACTGACCCTTGGGGAAGGTCAGAAAGCACAAATGCTAACAAGTGCCAAGGATGGTTTTCCTTTTATTTGCATCAATGTTGACTATGATGATAAAATTAATACTGTGTGGCATTTCTTGCTTATTCTTGCATTAGGAGTGTGACAGGACTGGTGAGTATAATCCAATCAAGAACACAGCCTGGGATGTGAGGGGGTCTGTCCACAAAGGTCTGAAACCATGCCTGCACAGAAGATAATTTAATTAAACAAACAAACAAACAACCCACCAAAACCCTAAACCTTAGAAATTTTTGTGACTGGAGCAGGAAAAAAGTTACTGTTACTGCATTGAGGTGTATTTTGCCATTATGCCTGCTTAGGAGAAGCGTATAGATAAGGTTGGTGCTTCCTGACATGCTTTTCTGCAGTTCACTCATGGGCTGCTTGGTAAGCACCCTTCAGTCTTGCGAGAAAGGAGAGTAGACTGGTTTTCAGCATGGTCTATCCTTCCCCACACTGGTACAGACATGAGCTGAGAGGGTAATTTTCTTCTTGCAGTGCTCCTAATCTTAAAAAGATCCATTAGCCAGCCTGAATGAGAGCACTGTCTCTAACATGAGCTTAAGAAACTTGGGAAGTCCGTGGCTCAGCTACACATGGGAATCAAGTGATAGTCTTTTATACAATCATCCTCTTAGAATTGCTGCCCCCACTCCACTGTAAATGGCATGACTTTTTCAATCAGATCTAGACTACCAGATTTGCCCAGAGGTTATTAGCTCCAAAGAGGTCATTTAGGTTTAGTATTAGCCTTTTCTGGGTTTTAGCTCTATTGACAAGGAGATTTTTCTCACAACATTGGGTTTCATCCAAGCTGTTGGCTCTTGAGCATGTTTTTCTTAAATAATTTTGTCAAACAAATCACCACCTCCTGCCTTCAGGAGAATCTAAGAATACCACCACTTATTACACTAAGAAATATGTATTAAATTATTGTATACTTACATGCATCATTGTTTTTATTAAGCTCTCAGTGTGTGTTCGGTGCAGTATAAACATTAAACAAGATTATTCTTCCCCTGGTGAGTGTACAGTCTGAAAGAGCTTCACAGGAAGGAGTAGTGATAACATATCATTAAAACACCGTCTTTAATTTAATCTCTTTTTCTTTCCCTGTGGTTAATACTCATTTGCTGTTGATCATGACTGGTGTATCCTGACATGTCATCAGTGCTGATTTATGGTGTTACAGCCCCCAGTTGTCCACTTTACCCCTCTGCAGGCGGTTCTTAATCAGTGTGAGTAGAAGAAGAAAAGAGACCATATGTCTGTGTTTCAGCTGCTGCTGTACAAAGCCCAGTAGCATAGCTGAAACCCACCTTTGATGGTACTGTACACTAAGACCTTGGTTGTTGTATCAAAGCATGGTTTCCTTCTGCTACCTCGGCTTCCTGTAAGGACAGCTGGAAACACTAACGTCTTCAACAGCTGCAGCAAGATTCTCTGAAGCTCATATGTTAAAGCCCTGAGAGAGAGACATTGCAAGATGCAAATGGTAACAGGGGCATCCAATTTTTACTGATATTTGTTGGGTTTGGTGCCTAATTCCCTTTTGTATCTTTATAGTAGCATCACTTTAGGAGAGAGTTCTCTAGGAAATGGGTTTTTTAAAGAGATTGGTTTTCCTGGGCAGAACACATCATATGGCTTGGGCTGTAAAGAAACCTGATACTTCCCAAGTGAAACGGGACTCATGAACTAAAAGAACTGTCAGGTTAGAAAGTTTTTAAGTAAATCTGCTTATTTGAAGATTCACAATATAGTTATCCACCCTTAAAATATCTCTCTTCCAGATTCTGCTCTGGATTATTTTTATCTGAAATTATTTTAGAGACAAATTATTAAAAGTAGCTACTGAAAGCATGCTGCTTTCTGAAAATAGCTTTTTGCTGAGTAAGCTAGAACCACAAAATTGAAATCTGAAATAAGAAAAAACACATGCTAGTTGGGTTTTGGGTTTTTTTAACAGTGAGTTTGACTGTCTGTTTGAACAAACTCTAAAGAAAATTTGTGTCTCCTGAAATTTTCAAATCAGAATGTGATCCTATTTTCAAAGTTGTAGTCAAGCTCAAGTTACTAAATGTAGTACTGAGGTTACTGATAAAAATTTTTTGAGTTGTACTGTAGAGTAGATTACTGTAGATTCATTATTGCCTCTTTCTGTGGCCTTCATGTCTGAAGTGTCAGTAGTAGAGTGCAACAGTAGGATTATTCTGGCAAGGACTTGACAAGCATGTTGGGTAAATACAGAATGTGTCTTGATTGTTGGGAGAAGAAGGATGCATGGTGGCTTTATTATTGTCTGTATTGCAGTAAATGGATTAACTGACAGGGAGGAGTTAATTCTTCATACCAATCATCCTATGTTCCAAGGCCCCAAAATTAATGAGCATCACTTTCTCTGTAAAGGTGTTTTGTCAATGTAAAAGAATGTTTATTTGGTTATTGTGCTCTGCTGCTTCTCATGTTTTTTGCTTCATGTTTTCTAAATGCTGCAGAGATGAGAGACCCATTTATGCCTGCTTTAATTCCTGATTTTGTGTTATAAACAGGTTAGGATTTGACTATGGCAGTGCAGTTCCTGAGGAAGGCATCTGCGTGGTTAAAGAAGCGCAAGATCACTTTGTTGGCTGTTTCTTGCATGGGACTGTTTGGCACTAACCTTTCCTACCACTTGTTTCCTGAGCAGACGTTCAAACTGCTGCATGAGGGCTGGTCAGAGGGGCAGCCAGCTGAGCTTTCACAGAAGCTCCTTGCGGTCTTTCAGGAGGTCCTTCAGGATACTCATGTGAAGTCCACTGACTCCTATCGAGCCTTTGCAGCTTCTGGCTTCCACCCTGTGAGTGCTGGAATCCCCTGGCTGCCTTCAGGCTCTTTGGTGGGTGTCCCACTTAACTTTGATAGCACAGCTGAGGATAAAAAAGGAATAGTCGACCATGTGGTTGTGATCAATGGAAAGCAAGTGGACTGGGAGAGCAACGAAGGTGTTGCTTTGAAAGAAGCTCTGACATTTTCACTTGAAGCTCAGAAGTTTGCCATTGCCAGGGAAGTTGTGTACTTGCAGAACGGCAGCCCTTTAGCGAGCGCAGCTGTGGCTCCAACTTGCTTAGCTGGTACATTTCTGTGTGGGAGAGGTATAAAGCTGCTTCTGGGTTTGTCTCCTGGCCCCGTGATACTTCGTGGCATCTGTAACCTCATAACCGCTGCTGGTGGACTAATGTGCTATTATGTTTCTTACGACGCTGTGACCTATCACCTGGACTGCAAGGCGGACAGGAAGGCAGCTACTGTTTCCAAAGACTACGCCAGAGGGGGGGTTGAATTCTATGATAAAATCTTGTTGCGCAACAGGGTTCTTCGTGGTCTGATGGGCAAACAAGGGGCACAAATGTATGCCCCAAGTGGGAACCTTTTCCCGAGGCACTGGTTCAGAATAAAGTATACCCCATACACTTACCGAAGAGATCTGATTGTTAATATTTTAAGAGACCTTCAGGCATAGGAAGGGAACGCTTGAATTTTAAACTTGTGAATTATGTATTCTCTTGGAACACTGCTGTGCTGCTTTTTTTTTTTTTTCCTGTATCTTCATTAGAATTTCAGGGTTTATTTTTGCATATAGTTTGGAAGGAGTTATTGCACATTCTGTGAATAAAGAATTATCTCTTAAAATATTAAAGACTTGCTTCAAAAGTGCTCTGTTCTGTGTGCATCTCAAATCACAAGACGGCTGAGGAGGGAAACTTTTCAGATGCTGATCTGGAAGTTCTGCTGCTCTGCTC
This sequence comes from Colius striatus, assembly GCF_028858725.1. Taxonomy (NCBI): domain Eukaryota; kingdom Metazoa; phylum Chordata; class Aves; order Coliiformes; family Coliidae; genus Colius; species Colius striatus. The sequence goes on along the minus strand of NC_084769.1, from coordinate 14,365,230 downwards.
TTGCCTTCCTGCCAGTGAAGTATGGAAAATGGAAGAGGGTGAAGTCCAACAGAGAGTTTTGGGACCATTATTATTTAAACTGATATGTTTGTGTGTATGTTTGCCATTCTTGCTGTTACAAAAGTACCAAGACACAGTGTTTCTGTCTGTGTAATTTCTTGCACTGTGTAAATTCTTAAGCTGCCATCTCCATTGTTCAGTAAGGGCACACAAGTTATGCTGCAGTTCATACTATTACAGCTAGATTATTGCCAGCACCTGCATTGTTTTGCTTAATTCTAGTTCTACTCTCTGCATGACATGGTGAGTGAGTGTGGTTTGTGTATCTTCACTGATTCCCAGCAGTGGCAGTACTTAACGTGATTGTCATGGGTTGGTTGTTTTCTCACAAGCAGGATGAGTATGTCCAGGAGAGGGTTTCTGGTTTGCTTTGGTACAGATTTTGTTTAGTTTAAAAATGCATGGACATATGAGGTCTGTGATGAAGAGTTGCCAAAGGAAATCATTCTCCTGTTTCAGAGTAGCTCGAGAAGGTTTTATCTGGCAGAACTGAGCTTTACTCAGGATTACTAACCTTCTAGAAGGGTCTTTAGTGCATGGGCAGTAAACTTTCCACAACAGCCTCACCTTGAAGCTTTTACATGATCTCCAAGGTGAAGTTAAACTTTGTAGTTCCATCTTGTCTGTGTTTCTGTTGTTGCCATTCCAGTAGCCCTCCCTGGTGACATGGAAGCAGTTCTCATCTCTGTTGTCATTCATACAGGAAACTTCTATTATTTTGTATCTCTTCAGTCACAAGTGTGCTGAGTGTCATCTTTGTCCTAGTTTTGTCCTTTCTTCATCTACAATAATAACTATCATGCCTTTGTTTGCTCAAAGCATTTACTGAATTCTGTTTTCCTTTTGAGTCAGATGATGATATAAACTTGATATACTGGCTGCTGAGGCACTGGTGTTGCTTTACTTTGCTGAAGCCATATATATAAGATGTTTGGGTTTCTGCTAAAGTAATCTGTGTCATGTTTTTGTGGATCACCACCTGTCACCTGCAGTGGTCACTGAAGTATCAAGTCATGAGATGCTGCTTAGGTGCTCTCTGGCTGTAGGGTATAAGGCTATTGTTCTTGTGACCTTCATGAAAGAGTTTGACAAAATTTCCTCAACTGTGGAATAAAAAGAGACTTCACCTTTAGTCAGAGGGCTTTCAAAGCTTCAGGCTAAGATTTATTTGACTTCTCTTCCAGGTAAATCCAATATAACAGGTCAAGATAGAGGGTTTTTGGTTGAGTGAGGTAGTGGCTCAGGACCAGAATATAACTCCTGTTTTATATAGCCTGAGAGTTCAGTTCATCCTCATGTTAGTCCTTCAGGAAAGTCAGAACTCCGTGAAAAGTTCTGAGAGAGAACTTGGCCCCCTTGTTTAATGTGGTTTAAGAAGCTGCTACTACATAAAGAGTGCAGAGAGGAAACAGAGGCCTTCTTTGAGATTTACAACAAGTAGCAGTTTAAAATAAATTAAATTAAGGAAATATACTTGCCTCTTACCACTCCTTACTGCTGCTTTTCATCAAGGTGCCTGCAGCTATTGCTGCTATTTAACGTTCTCAGATTATAAAGCCCCAGTGATGCTAATGGGTTTCGCAGCTGTGCACTTTGCTTTACATATATTGCTGGATTCTCCAAGAAGCTCCATGTATCTATAAATACTGTGTTTGATTTACTCTTTTTTGAACTTGCTGTGGCATATTGGTGTCAGTAAGGGATGGCTGGCTACTATGAAAACATGTGTTCTTACCTTCCAAAGAGATATTCTTGCCGAGGGTTTACACACCTACATCTCTTCATAGTCAAACTCTCATTCTTTTGCCATCTGTGTAATCTGGAAGCATAGTGCTGTCAATGTAAGGGAAATAGGAGTTGAAATCACAACTGCTAATGAAGATTTCCCTGAATTTTGGGAATGTGTGGGTTGCCCTGCAAAAGGTTTTGTATTATGTGTTGCTAGGTAATTGTTGCTTGCAAGATCACCCATGTTATTTGGCAAGTAAGAACAACTCAAATATATGGGCATGAAAATACATGTGTAAAGTCTTATAATATTGCAAATGTTTTTCTGTAGGTAGAACTTTCGATGAAATCAAATAGAAGTTCCACATACTGGTGATAGGAATGGTCTAGTTTTGAGAGTACAGTAGAAGTAAGCACCCCACAATTAATGATGAAGACCTTGGTTAATCATGCTCTCCTATGCTAAGAACAGCCGGATGTGGAAAACCAAGTCCATTCCATGGCCCAGAAGAGCCCAAGTGAATCAGTTTATAAATAGTGTCAGTGAACAGCCTCATGGACTCATTGGGGGTTGGACTACATGGTCTCTAAAGGTCCCTTCCAACCCTACTGTTCTATGATTCTATTATCTCTGAAGCCAAAACTTTGAGGAGTTTGGAAAACTTGTGGAGTAACTGGCTTCTCTTGCACTGCTTAGATGAGGCATACTTAGTACTTTTTTTGTATGTGTATAGGAAAGCAGTAGAAAATGGTAAGAAAGGAAATTGCTAAGAGGTGTAGACATAAGAAGCCTGAGTCTAGAAACTGTAAAAGCAAAGGTGTGAATGAAATTATGAACTTGTAATAAAAAATGATATCTACAGTAAATGGAGCAATCTTTCTGTCTGCTAAAGTAATTAGAGGGTGAAGTACAAGTAGAAAATGACCAAAATGAGTTGCTACTTTACATTTATATACAATCTAATTTAAAGAGAGATTTCCTTGACTGATTTATTTATTATCCTGAATTTTCTAGATAACTGAAAATAAAATGATCTCTGTAACTTTTATATTAAATGTAGTGCTTGATGCTATGTAAAAGCTTCAGTGGATAATGCTGCAAGGCCACCTAGGTGCTTTGCTCAGAATTCCCACTGAATTGCCAGAAACGCAGGGATTGGCTCACATGTTTCTTTTCCTATCCTAGAAATTGTTTTTTCTTGTCATGGAGATGTCTTCAGCTTGTTTAATGGTCAAAACTGTGAAACTGTCAGAAGTAGAGCAAGACTGAGAGCTAGACAGCTTTTCTTGAAACAAACAGTGGGAATCATCTGATCTAAAGTAATTTCTGAATCTCCTGCTATGAGTATCTGGCTTCTCTTGCAATTTACAGGAAGAAGGAGCTTCAGAGGTGGCTTCCAAGAGAGAAACCTCCACCTAGGTGCCCTATGAGTAAAGCAAGTCCCCCATGGTATTGCCACAAGAGCTTCATTTGAAGTATAGCAGTCCTTTAGAAAAGTGTAGAGCACTGTTACCACCTCTTTTCGCATTAAAGTGGTTTCTAGAACCTGACAGATAAGATGGTGAGAGAGCTGATTGGGAAACTGTGGAGCCTGTTGCCCTACATGGTAGGCTGGTGGTGTTGGGAGAGGTGATGCTGGAAACCAAGCCTGTTGCTGTCATTTTGCCCTGGGCCATAGCAGTTGTGAAACAACTGCTGTGACAAAGTGTGGCTTGGGTGGGAGTGAATTAAAATGTATGAAGCAAATCATCATGACTGAATCACACCAAGCTTTCATTAAAGGAACAAATGCAGAGAATCCATCCCAGAGTGAGTACAGCTATGTGCAGCAGTTGTGGGCATCATTAAAACAACTATAGGCATCTCCCATATGTAGAAAAGCAATTCCTAGCAAGCTGCAGATGCTGAGACAAGTATGTGGGCCATATCCTGCAACTGTTATCCGCTCCTGTTCATTAAAAGCTTCATGTAGAAGGTGTGATTACATTAATATGAAAATGATGAAGTTGCAGACAACCTGCCATCCATGCATCCAGTTCGTCTTTGATTTCATTCACCTCAGCTGGAAGTGAGATATATTACTGAAAGACAGAGTGCACTAGTAAGCAGAGGAATGCTGATGTAGGAAGACATAATTAAGATCTCAGAATAAGGAGAACACTGTCAGGAACAGAGCAAAGCTGCATTTGGTTGTTATCAAAACTGGACTTCAAGAACATGGAAACAATGTACTTATTCTCTAGGAACTGGTATGTTAGACAAATCTGGAGGAGCTGAAAAATGCCTCATGGATGTTTTGCTGAGCTTCATTTTCACTGAGAATGTATCAGTTTAACTGAAGTGAGTATATTCAAGCTGCTCACACTGCCAAATCTGTGAAGTGGAGAAAATTACTAAAATTTGGCTAGAAATAAGCCTGTCTTTCCCATCTGGAAAAAGGGGATTTTTTTGGACAAGCCAATCTCTGAAGCTTCATAGCCAGAAATGAACACTGAAACATGTCTGCAGTTGGGAGCTTTCCTCAGTCAGACCGACTTAGCTGTGATGTATCTGGTCTCCAATTTTAAGAGGAGTGCTCTTAAAAACTCAGTTTGCATCCAAAAATGCTCTTTAGAAAACACAGCTAACCCAGTTGTATGTTATTTCCCCCCATTTAGTCTTTCTATACTTCTTAGTGCAGGAACCATTTGTGGTACTATGTGCTCGTGCAATGCTTACCATCAGGCAGAAGTCACGTTGTAGTAGAACAATGATCTTTCTGTATCTGGCAGCAATTTTGTGTACTGGGCCTAAGTTTTGAAACATTTGCCCCCCCCAAAACATGTTTCCTAGAGAACTTTTAAAAATAATTATTTGTTTGTTTCTAAGGCTGGATTTCCCTCGTGGAAGTTGAGCCCTTTTCTAGTCCCCATCTGGTTACCTCGATCTGCAGGAATATTACTGTGTTCATGTAGTCAAGGTGTTAATGGCTTCTTTCAATACAAATGAATAACAGGTGAAGCTGTGGCCTCCTTTGTGTGTGGCCAAGCCACTTCTGCTGTAGATGTCTTGCAAAACAGCAGCTCTTATTAGGATGACTAATAGTATTTAGAAAACATAAGATACTGTGAGCCCGGTCCCAGGTTCACGGTTCCAGCAGCTCTTGCAGAGCCAATATAAAGAAACGATAGGCAGGATCCTAACATTTTTTCTTTAGTAACTGCCTAGTGGTTTAGTGTAGACCTGCTGGCCTCTGGTAGTTTTGTTTATATCATTTGCTGAAATGATTTTCCAGGAGGAATGTTGTTACTTCAGTCTTTGTTCCTTTTCATTTCCCCTTGCTCTGCTATTCTAATTGCCTTTGCTGCCTGCTGACTCATCTTGCAAGCTGTTTCAGCTCACTCAAGCAAGATTTGTGAACTTAAGCTCTCGCTTGCTGCTTGCACCTTTTGCACTACCTACTTGCTCCTACAGTACTTACTAGCCAAAGACCACAGCAGTTTGAAATTCTATTTTGTTTTATTAGGTCTAGTCTATGTGCTTGTGCAATGAAAAATGCCTTTGACTACATGAAAAATAGGCATTGTGGTTAAAAACCTTCTTGCTTACCACTAAGACAAGAATTTAATGTTGCTTTTGAATTTTCTATTTAGCATTACTTTTGAAAGATATATGTCTTAGTCACCAGTTCACTTTTGACCTTAATTTGCCTGTGGTGCTTTTAGGATGCTGCTATTCCCTTTGGATGCTTAGAAATTGTTTCCTAATCCTGAAAATTGGGGGGAATTTCGTATACTTGTATGGCTAGGTGATGTACTGTGACTTGAGAAATACCAGCTACTGTTGTACCCGTTAGCTGCTTGTACAGATGTTGACCTAGGCATATCCTTGTTATTCTTGGGTGCTGCTGTGTAGAGATATTGCACCCTGGCTTTGAGAACTGTGTCTTCTGAAGTTGCTCGTATTGACAGTTCCACCAAGGATTTTATAGATGTGTTTTAATTACCTGACACTGAGCAGAAGCAGAGGGGTATATTGTATTTTAGCCGATGAAAAAGAACACTCACTCCCTTTTGAAAATAGGAAAATATATTTTGAATTACTTTTGCAAAGGTTAGGGGTTTGGAATACAGGAATAAAGTCTAGGCAAAACCAAGGAAAATAATCCCATGTTCCTTAAGTTTTCTAAATCTTGATGTTGTCACAAAGCTGTACACTGCACAGGAATTGCAAAAGACTTCTGTAACCAATTGTATCTGATTTCTTGGTTATCCATTTAATAGGGCTAAGCCTTGCAGTCCTAATAGTATGCACAGATACTTAAGCTGCTCTTGAGTAGCATCTTTGTGACTCTGTTAATTACAGGAAAACTCCATCTGCTTAAAACATCCTCAAATAGACACCTTTTCCATCACTTCACATTTCCTTGTGTGCAGCCACGATCCAGGTACTGCAGGTAACACACACAAACCCCAGACAAAACTGCTTCAGTTGCCTTAACCTCACCAATTCCTATTCTGTTTGGACTGGAGGCAGTTATTACACAGCCACCAGAGATTTCAGTGGAGTAGTCTCTGATTTAAAGGTGTTGAGAACTGAATGTAATGGTTCACTCTCCAGCTTCCACTAAGCAACATGTCACAGTTCAATACCATGCTGGCTATACCAGATGTGATAGGCCAAAAAGCCCATGCTACTGCTTATTTGCAGCCACAGAAAATGGAATTTTGTGGAGGTCTATTACCACAAATGTAGCTATCAATATCAATGTGAATCAGCAGGGACTGAAAGCATAATTTGTGATATAAATAATTTGTGTATAATTTGTGATAAAGTCTAGACGTGGAATTTCCAGAAGTGAAAACAAGTAAATTACTCCACTGTAAATATAAAGAGATCTAACAAATGTAGAAAGGAAGATAAAACTAGAATCTTTTTACTATTTTAAAACTATATTCATTACTATAGAATGAAACACTGGATCTGTTTCTTGAGGGAGACTGACAATTAAGATCAAGTCATGTTGTAAATAACGATGCTGGTTTTGAAAAAACTGGGTTTTTTTTCATTTTCTCTCTAGACTGGAGGCATCTCTAAATATTTCAGAAAGCAGAGAAGGCAAAAAATTACTCTATAGAAAGTTCTCCTTGTAAGATCTTTTCTCATATGGGATGAGTTCCAGTGCTTCAGTGACTGTGTTATAAAAGCATGTTACATAATTCTCTGTAGATACACATAGACAGATGTATTTATGGTTTTTGGAAACTTCATGTAATTTGGGCATAAAACTTGAAGTGTGTTTTATAGTTGCTCATTAATAATAGTTGAGAATTATGCTCATCTAAGACAGCACACATAAATTCTTAATGTTCAGATATTCATTATATGCCTGTGATGGTTAGAAGTTGCCATAGGAAAATAAAAGCCAGTGATCCCAAAGGTTATTTTTTTAGATATTCTTTAAAGCAATTTGGAAAACTGTGTTCATCCCCTAATGCTGCTTCTCCTTCTATGTTCTTCCACTTTATCTAAAGACATAACAATGAGTACTGGAAAAGTCAAATCAGGAACTAGGCAAACTTTTTATTGATGAAGTTTTCATTAAGCATGGCACCACCTTATAGAAGGAAATGCTGAATCCATCATTTTATGTAGGTGTTTAATCCAGGTTGTTTTTTGCAATCACAATTTACAGGTATTAATAGTGTTCACTGTTATCTTACATGAAGATGACTACGGCCTAGTTGCAAATGGCTAGATGAAAGCTTAATATATGTGTATTAGCTTTACACCTATGAAGCAGGTGACTTTCTTACTTTCGTGGCCTGGACATAATTTGTATTACAAATTGAAGTCATGCTTTAGCAATTGCAAACTGAACTATAAAAACATTTCTTTCTTTTTCTCTTTAATTTCCCATCAGCTGAACTGGATACACAGAGCTATGAAAGTAAAGAAGTTCCAGTCTAACAACAGAATGAGAGTAATTTTTCTACATATTTGGGATTTCTTTCAGTGAATATTAAAGAAAAATAAAATGCAGGCTGAAACCTCCAAATAGTTGAATCAAAAAAGGTCCATTTTTTTCTTGACTCATATGGTGACCAGATCATTGCTCCTGCTTGTGCATTGAGCAATAAAAAAACCCTGAACAAATGTGGTGCCGTGTTCTGAACAAGCAGTTCAATAGCACACAAACTTATTGTTCCCTTGATCCAGAGACAAAAGTGCTCACACTGTGCAAGTGTTACGTGGAGACCTCAAAGGTAAGTTTTCCTGAAGCACGGATTCCTGAAATTATGCCATGACTGTCTCTGAAGTTTCTTTTATTTTGAGGCTGGAAATGAATTTGATGCAGCTTTGAACCTTGCAAAATACTCTGTGTGTGCTTGTGGGATCAGATGTGTCAAAATTCTTTTCCCTTTCACTGATCATTTTCAACTTGGACTTTCAAATCTGATGTCTAGTATGAAAACAATGTTCATTACCCAGCATTTTATGGGTATCAGATGCATGTCGACTTCAGCTGAAACTGTAAGTATGAAAGCCTCTGGAAAAAACCCAGACCTACAGCACTCTATTTTTGTTTCATGGTGTTGCTCTGGTTTTAATTTTACAGTGTTTCTACAGAGTTCTGTCTTGAGTAGTGTAAATAGAGACACTGTTGAGGTCCAAATCCAATAGACATGCTTGCCTAAAACCAGCAGGAGGCATGACTGATGTAGTGATTCAAATTTGTAATTACAAAACATGCATCACCCCAGCACCTCTGGTTACCTGGCAGGCAGAATTCAGCAAGGGTCTGGAAGTGACCCAGTCGTTCTACTCAGTGCCGAGCAGTCATGAGCCTCGAGGTCTGCAGATCTGCTCCTGTGAGCTGCCCAAAACTACGCTGCTCAGGGCAAAGCCATTGCAAAGGGCAGCTGGGATGTCCTTTTAACACATGGCTGGAGGAGGTGACACTGTGCTTGCTGTGTTGTGTAACCTGCTAGCGTGCATGTCAAGGAAGTAGACGTGCTAAATCGTCTCTTCAGGCTTACGATTTCTAGGTTTAAACCATAATCTCCTGGAGATTATTTGAAGGAGAGTGTTGCGGGCAGGGATGGCCGAGGGGGATTCCTGCATTTGTTAAACTGTGTCACAATGTGGTAAGAAATGAAGGAATTGTGATTCTGGATGGGGAAGAGGCAAAAGGAGTATTCTGATAGGTTAAACAGAAGAGAGCCTGGGCTGCTTGTATCATGCAATCCAAGGAACATTTACATCATATACTGATTATAGCTAATGTGGAAAGTGTTTAACTCCTTGGGAAGCAAGAGACTGAAACCAAGTAATCCCTCAAGGTGGACGACCTAACCTCAAAGCACTAATCGGGCTCTCCTTGGTCAGATTGTTTTCAGCAATGTGGAACAGCGTCCCCTCTGCCTGCTTCTCAAGTCTTAGTTTGCTTTTGGTTTTAAGGTTGGCTTCCTAGAAGAGAGAAAAGAAACGAAAACCACAAAGCAATTTTATTGCTACTAAAATAGATTAAGGAGAGCTAAAAGATTGTGAAATGTTTTCATTATGATCTAAAAAAATATTTCCTTAGACAGAGAAGAATCATCACCTCGTGTGTCTCTTACAATTTCCATCTTCACAATATTTGTTAGCACTTTGTAACTGCCTTTAAGTCACTCTCTATCTAGGCTATCAAAGAGCATGCAATATCAGTTTCCTGTTGCACAAATAGGTCCCCTGAAAAGCAAAGTGTAAAATACAGATTATGTCGTGGCTGTTTTATTTGCTGCCATCTAATGTGTGCATCCATCATGCCATCATAAACTCATCAAGCACTCGTGTCTCAGCTATTAAAAATTCTTCCACCCTGCAGTTGGTGGATGGGTTTGCAGGCTGTCAGTTATGAAACAGTGATTCCCTAGTTTAAAAAGAAGACTGCTCTGTTCAATGCCCCTATAAATAATTTAAGGAAAATAGCAAAATCAGAGGGTTTTCCGTGTCCTTTTTCTAATGATAATGAATAATACTGTGGGACAAAGAGCAGTGATTTGTCAGACAGAGAACATCCTAGGTAAGCTTCTGCATGTCAGGTGTGAACTTCATGTACCTCTTTGCAGGCAGCAGGCAGTCACTCACATGAGCACTGGCAACAAATCAGTGAGCATATGTGCTTGACTTACTCGTGCCCAGCAAGGATAACACATTATCTCTGAAAGAGGACCACTTTTTTTCAGGAATTTAGCAAAGCAGGTAGACTTTGAAGACATGGCTGGTTTTCCTGGAACAGGCTGTGTTGAGTTGCAGGCTGAAATTCTTTGGTTCAGCTGCAACCCATCCGCCGTTCATGATATTTACTGGATTTTAAAGTGCCAAGATCTGGTAGGAAAACTAGTGACTAGCCAGAGGGCTTGATTAACAAGAGTCTAATCAAGGGGAAGGGATACTGGCTCAAGATTTCTGTCACCTATTAATAAGAGCAGAATGAAGTCTCCACACTGCGGTAACTATGAATTATTTAGTTACCACAGATGGCCAGCATGCTATTTGAGTCAACGGGATTTGGCCAGAACCTGCCATCAGAGAGCTAGCTTTGCTTAAAGCCCAATGTAAGGCATGTGCAGCACTCATCTCACCAACAGAGACATTTTCTTTTGCTTTGTGAACTCTGGTCTTTTAACAGCATACTGGTTCCTCAGAAAGAATTGAACCACTCTCTGCTTAGAAGCAGGATTTTCATTTGTGCAAAGCTTGCCACTCAAGGAAATAGTGGCAAACAGACAGCTAACTTTAGATCCAAGGTTACTACCATATTCTGTCCCTGCTTGAGGGGAGAAGCCTCTGAAATGTGCTCTTAATTTGTGTCAAGTAACATCCATTCCTAGAGAATCCTTCTTGAACTAAGTATAGCTCTTTCCCAGCATCCTCTCCATCCTCCAACTGAGGTCTAACCAAGAACCAGTGGACGTTTTTTTTTTAACAAGGCAGGAGTTGATCTATTCTCCCTTGTAACCAGCAATAGAGCAAGAGGAAATAGCCTCAAGTTGCACCAAGGGAGGTTCAGGCTGGACATGAGAAGGAATTTCTTTACTGAAAGAATTGCCAGGCATTGGAACAGGCTGCCCAGGGAGGTGGTGGAGTCATTGAGACAGATTTCTTGTGTCATTGCTGAAGATACTATCTGCAGAAGTCAAAGGTGTTTGTTGTTTCTCTGCTCTTTCAGCATCATTTGGAGTGATTCTTGTCTGGACAATACTATTTTTAATCTAAATAGCCATATCCTCTCCTGGTATTCTCGGTTGGAGATGTTATTTGTCTTCCTGGGCTCAAATGTTGTGGATTGGCCATTATGAATCACCTGGTGTTGCCATAGAGTATCTATGTTTTAATGATGACAAAGTGATTTTTGTCCTTTATAGGGCAAAGCCCCTGGCATTGTCACTGACAGAGTAATGAGAGGTTATCAAATGAAGGGGGTCAGGCTGACTGGTTTTGTCAGACATAATTTTCACTGAAGTTACATAAGAGATTCCATATATTTTGCCAGAACTCCATTTGAACCAAGTCTTTAGGGGAGGTCTTTTACCAGAGGATCCTCAAGAACATATTTAGAATGAAATTTGCTTCCACCTGCACTGTCCTTGTTGGATATTTTCTCCCTCAGCCCAACCTAAAATTTCAGAGTCTGAAGTTTTTATTCTGTTGGTATTTATTGACCTAAAGTTTTGTAACATCTCACTTTCTACTTTTGGATGGAGGAGGGATAGGAACGGATACACACTGATGGGGGTAGTTACCTAACAGCTGCCCATGTATTTTGAGGGTTGGCCATCAACAGAGACTGCCCATTGAGGGACCTCTCAGGCCAAAAAGGGTGGTGAGAAAGGGGAAGAGTCCAGCAGGAGCTACCAAGGTTATCAAGGACATAGAGCAGAAGACCTATGACAAGAGGTAGAGAGAACTGGGCATACATAGTCAGGGGAAGAAAAGGTTTAGGAGTGAGATGGGACTGGTGGTCAAATGAAAGCTGCAGGATCTGAGGTTTGATCCCACCTTGGACTGTTATGTCAGGCTAAGACTAATTGCCATGTAATACTGCTCTTAGTTTATAACAAAAATTGGATCACATAAAAGAGAGTTTGTAAACCTATATTGTGGGTGAGTACCTCCTTTCAGTTGTGCAGTGCATTTTTATTCTTTGTGAGGAATTTCAGCAGCAGACCCACTCTCTAGTTTTGTCAAATTCTACTGAGGTTTTTTTTCTGGTCTACTGACTTTTCCTGCTTACAAAATGATGGCTTTCACTACTCTGTCCTTCCTCATTCATTAATCAGATTGATTCTATTATGGTACATAGGAATATTTTGCCTTAATGATCAACTGTTTCCAATATTTGTTTCTCCTCTCTGAGCAAGCTTCTCATTGATTAGTATCTCTTGACCACTTACTCTTCAAAAGCAGCTTTTTACTAGGAGAATATCAATTTCCATTAAAATGATGACGTTCGTTTTCTGATCACTGTTTTGTTTACTGACTCGAGGGATCACAGACGAGTAGAAAAACATCCATTTCTGTAGAAATGCATTGTTGGGTAACCCTAGCCACAAGCACCATGTTTTTGAGATGTTTAGGTGATTGAAACTATCATAACTGCACTATTAGTGATGGAATAACACTGAGTTTCATCCAGTGAGAATTTCAGGTTTTATTGGCAATGACATAAATGACTAGAAGTTATCTAAGAGGTGAGGCAAAGTCATCAGAAAGGACAAGCTGATCTGGTCCCTAGTCAGATGGGATTCATGCATTTTTTTCAGAAACTGTTATTCTATGGACATAGATTTAACATGTTCTGTTTCCTATTGGTACTCTGAGATCATCATCTTCACATTAGAAGATGTTCCTCCTACAACCAGTTAATTATATTTGAGAACTCTGTGATTTTGTAAGCAAAAGTGATAAGGTAGGAGTTACTTGATGTAACTAGGAGTTAATTGATGTAACTTGATGTTACTAGGAGTGATGACATGCCACAACTCATGTAAACTCAGGCATGAGAAGAATAATTTATTTGCAAAGAATGCAATGTCTATTCCTTTATTTATCTTTTGCACATTCATTGTTGGTCTGTAGGACATAAATCACCTATGACATTTATTTTCCATTAAAACATGGGAATTTTGACATTTTTACTTGTGAGTGTGTATGTTAGTCAGAAATTTTAATCATGGGCTAGAAATTCAGTTGATATAAGTTGCAACAACACCTCCAAAGTCAGTGGAGTTAAATTAATTTATCCCACCATGAGTTTTGGACCAGTATATTTTAAATAAATCCTGAAGTGGTTTGACTGTCCTGAAAACTAAACTAATCTAAACAGAAAGGTCTACTAGCTGACAAGTTAAAAAATACTGAATATTTTATATATCTCTTCCTGTTTCTTGAATTTGACGTAGTTGTTATTACACAAGGTGACTGTCAGCTTTACATTCGATACAGCAGCACTTTCAGCAGATGTCCTCTTTTCTTTTCAGAGCAGTGGCTGTCACACCAGTATATCGGGGGAGCAGTTCCTGGCCATGGCCGCTACCTGAATTTTCAGAGTGTTGTACCTGCCAGCCTGACGTGAGCTGGTGAGAGTGGCAATCGTCAATATAGCCCCCCTAACCTCAAAGTATAATGGATTGTTTGTTCACCATCAGCCTAAAGGTATTGTATTTGGTCTGTTTTGTTTGGTGACTGGTGTTATCAAAGATAAAATTTATAGGAAAAGCATTTTGCCCAGTTAAGTATTCATCACCAAACTGGTTGCTGCCATGCAGAGTTCAAACTCTCTCATGTAACTACATTCCCACATGAGGATGAGGGTATCTTTTATTTGGGGGTGGTGTTTTGAGGGCTGTCCAGCTTCTTTCATCTTTCTTGTATCACAGTGGACTGTTGACATGGTGTAGTTTTATAGACAGATTCCACTTTCTTTAAGTATGTTATTCTCAGTCACCTTAACAACAAGTAGAATGGTTGCATCGGAAAAGGGTTGTTAGCTCTAGAGCTCAGTGGCAGGTTTTTGCTGCAGAACAGTGAGAGAGCCTGAAACTGTCTAAAACTATAATCTTCTAATGTGCTAAATCTCTGTTCCCTAAACTCACAGTCTTTTTATATTATGGTAAGCTTGTCATAACTTGCAGATGTAGGCTGGTAAATAGTGCATCTTATATTTAGTAAATAGGAAAAAAAAGCATTAAACCTTCCCTGTAGAGTTTTTTCCACTACAGTACTTAATCTTACTGGAAAAATCCAAGATGGCATAAACTGTAAAGGGCCAAGATACTGCTAATACAGTACAGCTTTTTCCTGGGGATGAGCATTCAAGGACATTCCAGCCTTTCTGCTTAAATTATGAAAAAGATGCAGACAAAGTAAATATTAGGTTTGTGCTCATTTCTTTTCTTTGCACATCAGGTATCAAGGCTCTTGCCAGTTTTTATTTTGGCAAGGCTGATTACCAGGTTTGCTTGCCAAGGCTATAGAGAAACATCCTTTGTTGGCAGGATGGACTAGATGACCTAATGCGCATAGTTGTTCCTTTCTGCAGCTTCTTTACTTCTGCTACAGATTGCAGCACCACAGTTTCGACTTAACTGAAATCCTGTCATTGCTATTCCCTCTTGACAGCTGAAGCTAAAGATGCTTGCTCATAACAAAAATAAAGTACATTGTATTTGCTATATCACAGAGTTTCAATGTCTTTGGGTCACACATTCAAAGGTACTTCAATAACTTAAGTCTACTGAGACTTGCAAAGTGCCTGAGAAGCTAAGTGGTAGTCTGCTTCTTGAACACAATCTCTTGGTAATGAACATTTCTCTGTTGAGCAAAAGGACTTGGAGGAACAGATTTCCACCTGTTCTACTAGGTGAGAAAAATCTATTAATCTCTCTCTTTCCTCTGCAAGAGTGCTATAAATATACCAGACCGTGAAGTTAAGTGGGTTTTGTACCTTGTAATGACAAATCGTCCATGTTACAATTCTTTTAAAAGCAGGAACTATGTAAGACACTTCTTCAGGAAATTGACTTACTCCTCATTAAGCTCATTTTTTGCCTCAGAACATAGAGTGTTCCACACATTCATGATTGCTGAAACATGCTCTCACCATAAAGTCATTAATGAAGGCAGCTAAGTATGAAGTGCCATTAAAATCATTACCTAGTGACAAGATATAAAATCACTCTGACATTTCATGTCTTTGTCGAATTTTTGCCCTCATTTGGTGTTTTGTTTGTAAGATAAGAATTGAATTAATAAAGCTAGGCTTTAATGGATTGGTTTCTGATCTGGAAGCCATATGGTCCTACTGCACGATGGTAATTGCTGCAGCCTTCATGAGTAAGGCAACAACAGAAGAGTGGCAGTAGATAAAAATGTAAAAAAAAATCCAATGGTTATTATTCTAAAAGACATGAAATAGAAGAATGCAAAATTGTCCAAAGTAGAAGTGCATAAGCACCATTTACCTTGGCTGTTGCTGCGACATGGTCTCATATCCTAATCCACTATCTCTACAACAGCATCACCTGGGAATGGGATCAGGCCAGGACTTGTGCTGCTAATATCTTTTCTTTCTCAAACGTACCTTTTAAATTTTTTATTAAGTAGTTACAGATTAGATTTTTCTATGTATAAAAACAATAAACGTCTAACTTTGTATCTGGTCAGAGACCAAGACGGAGAGACTTTAAATAGCTGGCAGAGTAGACAGAGCCCCCTGTTCTATGACTTTGCTTTCTGGTTTAATTGTTTATCTTGAGGACAAGGGAGGTATATTTAACAGGTTATAGCCTGCATTCTTTTTAAGCAATCTGTGCATGCGTTGGATGTGTTTGTTTTCTTTTGCTTCAGCTTCAGTGATCAGCAAACAGCAGTGCAAAGCTAAGTACAATGGTGGAGAGGCAGGTATATTGTAACGCTCATAAACAATTTGCCAAAGCCTCATTACCGCAAGGTAATGAGCTAGAAGTTCTTTTTAAAATAGCATATCATTCTAGCAGACGGGAACTGGATCTGCTGCAGGAGAGTAACATCTGTGTGTACCATTGTAGGGTGCATCTGCACCAGCATTTTAGTTTGGCTCGGGAGCGTGCTTTTGAAATGACTTTCCAAGTTTTGCCACTGTTCCCTGATTGAGGATGTGCCTCAGAGGTCTCAAAACACACCAGTTTGTTTCCTGCAGGATGCACTCTGACACGTGTGACTCCTGCCACCATAGCTGGTTGTCCACTGCCACCCCTCAGAGCCCCCACATTCCTGTGTGCCACATACTAGGCCAACAGCATGACTGTATTGTTAAAGCCTTGCTCTGGAAGGTTGCAGCGCTGCCGTCACGTTACTTCACACACTGAATTGGAAAGAAAAAAAGCCATCTCCTTGTCGTTGTCATTGTAGTAATAGTAATAACAATGGTAGTAATGGTGATGTCTCACAATGAGAAGGACCATCATGCAATGTGGAAATGACCTTTCTAAGAGGAAGGGAGCTCTGATCATTATGAAGCCAGCCTGTGCCTCCAGGAGCTGGGAATCAACTGTGTGTCCACATTGTTCTTCTCTAGTATGTTCATCTAGCCTAAAATTCAGAAGAGGAAATATCTTCCCTGAAACTTAGGAAGTACAGGCTGTCCATAAGGTTTTGCACCACAAAATGCCAGGGCAGTCCTGTTTTGGCCGCTGGTGATACAGGTGGATTTTGTTCAGGGTAACTGTGTGTTGGTATTTGAAAATTAAAGCAAAGATGACAAAAGCAACATCTGTGTGCCTTGGGGTTGGGTCTTGGAGAATATTTGCATGGCTGGAGAGTTATTTGTAGAGTCTGTGTTTGTGCAGTCCTGCAAGCACAGCATTTGACTGGGGACTAATCACAAGCAAATATAAACTAGTCAGTCTTAAACAGATAGACAAGAAAATAATGAGAAACTAAGTGTATTCAGGCATTACGAGAAGAAAATTACAGAGAAGGATCAAAACCAACATAAAGAATGACTGTCAATGGAATAAGGACATATCAATCAATATATAACCAGTGTCCCCTCTGGAGGTCTTCAAAACCTACCTGGATGCATTCCTATGTGACCTGATCTAGGTGGAGCTGCTTTGGCAGAGGGATTGAACTGGATGTTCTCTAAAGGTCCCTTCCAACCCCTACCATTCTATGATTTCATATTTCTAGCTTTTGAGTCATTTTTCTTCCTTGGTTTCCAATGTTTCTTTTATCTCCATTTTTATCACAGAAATACTGTGTAGAAATCCACTTGTCTGCAATAGCTTGCATGTCTGAAGCTGAGATTACAAGTACATTGGGGCTAGAACTATGTCTGTTTATTAGCCTAGACAGAACCAAGCTCACTGAATAAATAACAATAGTTTAGCTGAAAGAAATTGATTTGGAAATAATTATTCAGTGGAGGAAAGTGCCAATATTTCAGTGCTACATTTGCATGAAATATTATTTGCAGAGTATTATTCAAACATATATTGAGGTACTGAATAAGAAAAACATTTATCCATAATAAGTATTTGATAAAAATATTGCCCATATTTGCAATGAATAATTCAGTCAGCATTAGTAACATGTGCATGACTGTGCATATTACTCATATCTTTATAAATGCTACGGTAAATTGCTACAGGTTAATAGGCACTTAGATCCTTTTCTGTGTAGAATGCTATTAGGCCCAATTTTTCAGAGGAGCTGAGCCACCCAGAAGTTTAAATATGATAATGAGTTCCAGATAAGTGTGTGTCTAAATCAGGCTGTGGCAATATTAGTCACAGGGAAGGCTGTTTGGGACTGGCGAGGAAGGATAATGCAGAAGCCTGAAATTGGGCATGTTCTGTCGGGCTCTGTGGAACTACCTGTGCATTGGTTTCACCCTAGACATTCTTTTCTCTTGAATACAAAAGAAATACATTTAAAGGGGATAGTATTGAGTGCTTAAAAGCTGATTAGAAGCTGTGAATAGATTGCTGGTGGATATACCAATGGGTAAGATGGGTAAGACTGACTATTGGATACCATGATGAAAGATGACAAAACCTTGTGAATAAACAAGAGACAGTAATCTAGAAAGCTCACTGCAAAAAAGATCTCCCTGGCATGTTTCTTCTTCTGTTTCATGATAATTGACATTTAGGCAGGCAGTGGGAGTCAAGCAATGTAAATAGCTGTGAATCTGGTATCCCGTTGTTAAGCTCTGCATGGCCATTTAAAAAAACTCCCCTACTGTAGGCCACAGAGATGTGTATGAGGCATCTATATGAGAAGAGAGAAAAATAGAACTTGAAACAGTACTAACAGTTTCTGTAGATTTAGCTTTTTTGCGTTGACCCAAAAAGCTCATCATTCTAAAACAAAGTGGAGTTGATTGATTCCATAAAATGTGTGGTTTCTGAGAGCATTTAAAGTTAAGCTGGTTTAATTATTTACCCTTTGACTTCAAAGGGCTCTCCAGACAGTATCAGCCCATATGTCTGGTTAAAAGTTCGCCTAGGTTGTAGAGCAGTTTTGATAGCACAGCAGTAATATTGCCATAACCAACAGATATTAATAATGGGTCATTAAGGAAGCATTGTATCTATTTATATCATTCTCTCCATTTATCTCAATACCTAAAGGACCATTATTTCTGTATGTTGAATTAGCCAGTGATCCTAGAACAGTGATGTATGCTTGACTAGACTGTGCTAATGAAACATGGCTTATTTTATCAGGAAGCCATACCTCGAAGTCTGCTGAAGAAAATCAGGGCACTATAGCACGGGCCACCAAGAACACGATGACAACAGGGCCTTGAAGGGACAGGCATGGGACATGACCAGAAGCCTTTGGCACAAATCACAAGTAGTAAATTACTGGTCTCAGGAGAAATGTAATCTTGAGAGCTGGGTAGAACCAGTTTTAGGGCCTAACTGGGACAGGCGTTGAGTTGTGCAACAGCCATTTGCAGCTGGCTGGCAGCACAGGTGGAGACATCTTAGATGATACACAAGATTGCAACAAAACCAACTAGTTGCACAGGAATATTTCAGAATTGGGTTTGCGAATTGATCACTCTGATATCCTGTATGGATACATGTGCAAAATTATTTCATCATCATGGTTGCTCTTGTGTTCTATTGCTTGTGCTTGATTTGAGGCTTTGGTTGCAGTTTGGGTGAAACACGCAGAAAGATACACATTTTGTTTTTCTTGGGAAAGAAAAATCAACACTGACTCCTGTGTTTCTTAAAACACCTTTGTTTTATACAAAGCTTGCAGATCTTCATCATCTCACATGATGCCATTCCATATGTCCAATTCTAGCATAATCTGGCATTGTAAATCTCTGGAAAAAGCTTCAAGAAACAGAAATGTTTAGACATAAAATATGGGCTTGGAGCCTATACTGTCTTTGCAGGAACACAATTATGATCTTGTGACTGATCTCTAAGCTAAAGAAAACTGATGTGCCTTTTCTGCCTGCTTTTGTTTTGTGCTGACATAGGATGGTAGAGCAAATAAATAAGTAATGTTTACACAAAGCTGTGCTAGAATCATGTAGGTTTTTAACATGGTCACACCTGAACAGCTTGATGGTGTCAAGTATGTAAATTAAAGATGTTGGTGGGTGCATAAAAAGATTCTGTGTGCTGTAAGTGCCAAAGCTGAAATACTGACTTACAAATTAGCCGTGCCATCCAGTGTGCTTGTTAAACAGCATGCCCCAGGAGACAGTGGCAATTGTGAATGATCAGCCATCAAGGTACTCTGTGAATATCCTGCAAGAATAGATTTGTTGAGCCCACATTTTTTATCTTCAAGATGAAAGGAAAACAGTATCTGTGAAATGATTCCTTAGTGCAGACATTTGGTGTAGCGCTGGTGTCCAGGACCCCCTTTCTCTGATAGCAAGAATAAAGGATATGACTAGCCAATAATGTGAGCAGGATTCTGCTCCACCATATGTTGACAGTGTCCATCAGCTGGGGATCATGGGCAGACAACCTCCCTCGGGATCACACAGAACCCCGAAGGTTAAGGCAATCTATTTTCCTCCTCCTCCTTCTCTGGGACAGAAGTTTCAACCTGCAGAAACACCACAACTTGACTCTTCAGCTCATATTCACACCTCATTGCTGGAGGCATTACTCTTTCATTTTGAAATCTTCATATTGCTTTTCAAGATCTGACCTGCTTTTCTTTTTTACTTTTCTTTTTCTCCTTTTCACTTCTTTTTTTTCCCCTTTCTGCCTTCTCCTCTTTTTGCTCTCTTTTTTTCTTTTTCTATTTTTCTTTTACTAATTTTTGAGAGCTGGTGTTACAGTGCTGTTATAAATGAAAGACTGACACTTAAACATTCTCTAAGAGATGCTTTCTCAAGTGGGTTTTTTCCCTGCTTTATCCCTGATGTTGTCTACACAAACACTCTGCATTTTTAGGAAGTCATTGATTTCCACCGTATCAAATCTTAGCATCTCCCTTAAGGACAAGAGTTTCAAACAGGCAGAATACTCTTCATTTTCCCATTTTCTTGATATCATTGGTATGTGGCTTCCAGCTGATGCATTCTGGCTCCCCATGCTGCCTCTCTTCCCTCAGCACACTTCATTCTGGAAAGCTTTGCATGTAAGTACCTGGCTTCCTCTGAGGAACAGGAGTGTTTTGCTTTCCTCTGACTCTAGGAGAAAATGAGGTGCTATTGGCAGCTCTCAAGAATAAGTAGCTGCAGCCTCCACACTGAGACAGAGCACCTTCAGATCATGGTCTGGGGTAGCTCATGCTGTGGATCTGAGCAGGTTTAACCCTCTGACGTGGGGTTACACAGGCCAAGTCATGGTTCTGCCTGTGGCTTTACTATTAATGCTTTAGTAAGTGATGGTTTAAGTTAGTTACTTCAGAAGTAACAGCTGTAGGCTGCATGAAATAAAAGCACAAATGCCTCTATTTTGCTGAATGTCTGACTGGTTGGATTTTAAATTTATATTTTCTATTAATATATTCTTTTGAGAGGATATTCATGCAAGAATTACCTGGATTGGTTTGTAATGAAAAGACCTAACTTGATGCTAGTTTTCAGCTTCAGAAAATATGTTTAAACTTTATTCTAGCAGGATCTAATTCTTTATTTCACTGAAGCAAACACAAATTGTTCAGGCTTTTAAAAACAAAGAAAACAAAAAAACAGCCTGGCAGTTTCAGCAAAAATTTAACAGCATTACGTGATGCATTTTCCAAGACTCCATTAGTTTTATCAGATATAGCATGGTGCATTATAAAGATTATCAAAAGTGACCTTCAGTTGTCAAATAAAGTTAATAGAATTGAGGCCCATTTGGCCAAACCTATACACCGTGTTTGGCACGGCAGAGCCCTGGGCTCTTCTGAGACGTGCAGCCCCTCAGCAGTACTGCCAGCCCGGGGCTGGGCTGGTGCCTCCTGCTCCTGATGAGGGATGTGAAATTAGAAACCATAATCAGAGCATTTCTCTGCATAGAGCTTGTTCCAGGATTAGTGGATTTTGGGCCAGAGGAACCACAGTGACCGTTCAATCTGACTGCTTACCTAGAGAGTTTCACCCACTGTAGCTGGTAGATTTGCCACGTGCAGCTCAGATTGCTGCACATATTCTGCATTGAAGTGAGCACTGTGTGGAAAAAAATATCCCTTTTTATTTGAGGCTCAGCTTTTGCAAATCACTAATATACAGTGACAAAAAGCTGCAGGAAAAACATCATGAGCCTTGGGTTAGAAGCCAAGAAGTGTAATTACTGATGTGTGCAACAAGCGATTGCACTTGTGGCGAAAGTGTGATCCTGGCATTGATTTTTCCATTACTGTATCAAACTCCATGTGTGAAGCATTAACAGAGCTTCAGCAGGTGCATATGAAAATCTGTCATTTGCTACAGCTGCCTCAGTGCCTGCCCTGTAACAGCCCCCAAACCTGCCCCGTTTCCTCCGACGGGTATTTTGGCAGTGTGAGAAATGATCGATCTTGACACCCGAGAACCAGACAGCGGCACATCCTGTCTGTAAGCCTGCACCTGCCTCAGCCCCTGAACAATGCAGGGAAGGGAGCTGGGCTTTTGCAAAGTGAGTAGAAATTAAAGGAATCATTTTTCCCCCAAAACGGGAGCAGCCAGTGCATGTGTGCCAGTGTGCCTCAGCACCGCAGTCAGAGATGGTATGTGGGGAATGGCCCCCATTTCCACCAGGCTGAGTGAAGCACTCTGTCCTTTTATTAAGCCATTGATTCAAAGCAGACATAAAAAAAGCATTTCTGACGTGAAACTTCCTACAGTTACCAATCCTCTGTAAGGATACACTACAGATCCCCAAGATACCACTGCTGTGCTGCCCACTTGGTCCACTTGCCAGCCAATTTGGTTTTCAAATGCAACCAGTAAAATGGTTGCTCCGTGTGGCACGGTCATCCTGCACAAAAATCCTTATTTCCCTCATGCCCCACCTCCGGGGAGTCGTTCCCTAAAATGTGGGGGAAGTGCTTTACTAGGGCCACAAGAGAGGACAGCAAAAGGAGACAGAAATTGTACACTGGAATGTCCACCTTTCAAAAGATGAAAATTTTGGGAGGGAGCAAAGTGTAACAAGAGCCAGGGAGGTGGTGGCAGATGCTGTGGCTGGAGGGATGGCAAGAGGAGGCAGCGGGTGCAGCAGGATTGATGTTTAGGTGAATCTAGAAATAATGATCATGTAGCAGCCCTACATCTGCTCACTTTGGAAAAACTGCTGAGTTCAAAAGGTTACAGGCAAGAAGGCACGAAGATATTGAGCAAAAGGAAGAGTGAAATTGGGACAGATGGGGCAAGATTTCTAATGTGCTATATAGAGATGTGAAAACCTGTTGAGATTTTATATCATAGGGTCAGGCTTAATGTGAACACACATTTTCCCTGTGCTTGGTCCCTGAAAGTGGTATCAGTTATACAGGTTTTCCCGGGATTAGTTGTATTATATAATGACAACCAGACATTTGACAATTGTGATTTGAAAGTAGTGAAATTTCTCCAGTATCAGTAATGCATCGTTCTGCATGATCTGGGGCAGTGTCATTCATCACATGCAAGAACATCCTGCAACAATATTAACAAATTTCATAGGAATATAAAATGTGCTAAAGAAATTGGCTCCCCAAAAATTATTTCTCTGCTTTCAGTAACCCAATTGCCATTGGGTTTGAGGTAAATTTTCTAACATTGCAAAGTGCAACAATTTCTGAGTTTGCGTGAGCAACTGTAGAAAAAAAAGCCCACTTAACGTTTGGGGTTTCTCTTTCTCCTTACGTACAGCAAGAACAAGCTCCAAGCCATGGACCTGGGAAAACTAAATGTCTCCTCTCTGGTTCTCCTTAGCAAGCAAAATTTCCTCACCCCCAAATGCTTTGATGCTGTCCAAACAAAGAAGTCAGCAGCAAAGGAAAGGGAACATGGGAATATTTTTGCTTTGTTTCCCAATGCATGCAGCTAAAGGCTAATATTTACCTGCACTCTCAAGCTCATTTTAACTTTTACAGCACTCCATCAAACTCATATTCCTTCCACCTCCCCACTTGGCAATAACACGCCACAAATGGAGTTCTGTAAGTCATGCTGGCAACTGAACCCCTCTCCTGCTCTGGTCTGGAAACATTGCTTGTTTCTGTCAGTCTGGTTCCATGGGAGTCACCTGTCTGGTCCTTCTTGAGCTACCCAGAGCTTTGCAGAGGCCCTCAGCAGGCAGGGCTGTGGGAGAGGAGTCCAGCTCTGTGCCATTTGCCAGCTCTCCTAGTAATGGTCTCTCTCTGGGCTGTTCACTTGCTATGAATCATGTCTTGCAGGGGAGACCTGGGAGCAGTTCTTACACTTGGAAATGGTGCTGCTCCAGCAGTATGCAGAAGACTGAAGTCCTCTGCCTGACCACCAAAGACATGTACTCTGAAAATCAATCACACAAACCACCTGCTGCCCTGCCACATTCACCCTTCACTGTGCTCTGTGCCCAAGTAGACCTCCAGCTTTTCTGAGAGGTATTCTTGTCTTTACAGTTACTTCTCAGCCATGACCTCTCAGTTGGAAGGCTGCCAGCAAAATTAGAAATTAATTTCAGGTCTAGAGGTGGTTTTATGTGATGTGGCTGCTCCTTCACTGGGAACATGTTTCAATCTGCAGGTATAGTCGCTGAGCACCGAGCAGACTGCACGGAATAACAGTTTTTAATCAATACTGACCCAAGCTGGAGATGAACCCACCCCTGAGACGAGCAGCTCTGCAGAGCTTCTGTTTACAGTTCCCTTTGGCATGATGAATCCCTACCACCAGTGGATCTCTTCTTTCCCAGGATCATTATAAAGCAAACTCCATTTCATTTAGGTCATGACCTTTTCTTTGGTTTTTCAGAGAATTATGACCTAGTTTGTGGTGGGGCTTTGTGCTTGGTTTTAGCTCTTCAGATGGAGAAACTAGTAAGGAAGTTAAGTACCAGAGGACAAGTGTTTATTTTTAATACAAGCTTCTCAGTGTAACTAACCATAAAATATTTAGAGTTCTGCCTTGTAAATCTAACAGCTACTAGTTCTGAATCTGCTGCTTTTTCTCCTGACTTTGATGAAGTCTCCTACACCTCACTGCAAAGTATTACTTGAAATTCTGCCAAAATGAAATCTCTGGCCTTAAACACAGAGAAGAGTTCATAGCTTAGAATAATGCTGCACCTTGCCATTAGCTAAACTGATCTAAGCGTTATTACATCTAGTAGAAGGGCTCTTAATCCACCTTTCTCTCTGCTAATCTGAAGATGAGCTTGTGAATGGTCAGTAAGGAGACCAGGGCTCAATGACAGTTTCCTGAGCATCTGGCCTAGATCCTCAGCTGATGTATGTCACATCTGTTTTGAAGCTTATCGCCCCAGCAGCAGCTTGGGTTCCTGAACAGTAAATGTTTGGCCCATGAGGACCTCACTCAATTTCAACAAACCCTCATTTTCTGTTCCAGCTCTTTTCCCAGATTAAGTCCAGATAAGTGAATTTAAAGCATGCTACAGCAAGACAGGCCAAGATAGCACTGTTTTGAAGCCATGGTTTGATTTTTGCTGCAAAGGAAGCATGTCACTGATGCTGCACCTTAACCTGGACATACAGAAATTTCCCCAAGTTATATTTGCCCTCTTCCTAAAACAATAAAAGTGCTACCAATTGGGCTATAATACACACTGTGTATTTCTGAACAGTGTGGCAGATGGCAAAGTATGTGTAATAAGCAGACCTCTGGGAATGTGGGGTAACCAGAGGCCTGACAGAGACTCAGCCTTGAAGACCTCAGTTTGCTAAAACAGCCTCTGACCATCATTTCCCTTTGTCCAAGTAGAGACTCCCTTTACAGGCTGAAATACATTTATCCCAGACACGTGTCACCCAGGAAAGGCAGCACAGAAGTGCTTGGTCTGGCTTGCCTTGGCTGAAAGGTGAGAGGATCTCAGGTTGTTTACTAGAAGTTGTTGCACAATTCACGGGTTAAAAACCAGACTGGCAGGCTCTGTGGGAGCGGTACTGGACAGCACTACCACAGCTGCCTGGGTCAACGGCTTGCATAACATCAGGAGAAATAATGTTTATACGTGACATTATTTGAAGTGTAAGCTTCATTTAAAATATCACCTACCATCATTTTTTTTCTCAGTAAGTATGTGATTTTGGATTTCTATGATCCAAAGGGAAAAAAAGGATTAGCTCATTGTATCGACTTACATTGCTCAGTTAATTTTAGACTTCGTGGCACCGCCTTGGTAAGCCATTTCACACATTTAGGTGATTGTCTGATCCAATTGCATGTGAATAACAACGCCAGGATGCATAGACTTGCTTTATCCACCTTCCATGCAGTGCCAAGTAAGAAGCTCTGATGAAGTCAGTGCAGTTACTCCCATGTGACATGCATTAGTCTCATCTTCACCCCACACAGATACATAAACAGAGTGACACTGTCACTGTTTTCTTTTAAACACTCTGTTCTGCACCGAGTCTTCAAATTTATGTTATTTGACTCAATAAATGTTTGATGGTCTCAGTGTAGCATCTAGTGGAGAAAGGGTAAATAACAGAAAAAAACCCGCAAAGCAGAAACGTGCTGTTAACCCTTGTGCACGGTGGGGAAGCAAACGTGAGCTGGTGGTGAGCGGGAACACTCACTGCCCTAGATCATCCAGCAAAACGCTTCAAGGGTTACACTGAAGCGGCTGCAGTTAACCGGGTACAATGCGGGGCTTGTAATCCTGGCAGAGCAGGATGGCATCGCTGGCTTGAATTCAGCTCAGGAAGGTCTTTGTGTCTGAAGTACACAATTGCTATGAAGACAAATTGTCCTTCAGCAACTTCCTTACTTAGTTTCAATTTGCCCTCACTCCCGCAGTAGTGTTTCTGTCCTGGCTTACAGTCAATTTTGCATCTCTTCCATTCATGCTAACGCTGTCTTCAGTCTAACTACAGAGCCAGAGCTACAGTTCCCCAGATTCTGTCCTGACTCAGCCCCTGCACAACCCAAATGATGTCGGTGTTACTGCAGCGGCCGGTTGCACTGGAAACCCAGCAGCCAGATCTGGCTCAGAGGGGACTTGGCTCGGGATTAGTCCTGGACCTGCGGAGGAGCTGGAGCTCACGGGGTTCAGGGAACTTGTGAATGTGCAAGCAAAGCAGGAATTGTTCCTGCTGCCTTTCTGCAGATTTAATCTGGGATTCGAGGGCTTAGCTTTTGAAACATATCAAATCTCAGCAGGTCTTGAAAAAATGGAGTCCTCTGTGTAACTATTTAACAACAGCAAAGAAAGCTGAGAGTTACATTTCTTCAAACTTTATTGGGACTTTTTCACATGAACAATGTCTTTTGTATTTTATGAGGAGGTGAACAAAGAAGCACAAATCTATACACCAGAATTTGCCTCTAGGCATTGTTCATAGTGGAGAGTCCTCCAAAAGCACTACTGTTGGAGGAGGGAGACAGCTATGAAATTAATGATGGGGTTGCAGAAGCAGTTCTTCATGATATGGCATGGAAATGTGCTGCCTTGGGCAAAGTAGAGGGTAAGTATGTCCCTCATTAAGAGTACTTCTAGAGATTATTGTGATTGTTCTAAAGTTATCTGAGACACAATTTCTTTGCAATTCAGGGGGACTCCATATGTTTCCACATGCTGTATCAAGCAATTACAGAAGCATTTGCATGAGCCTGGTGGCACTTACTAGTATGTATCATAAAACTCAAGGGCTATCCATTCTGTGCTTGTACTCACTAAACCTTCTAAGCAAGACAGAGACATATTCAGCTCTGTTTACTCCTTTGTCCCTATTAGCCAACCCCAAGGTGTAGAGTGGGGAGATTCTCATTTTCCTGTCTTGGTGCAAAGAGTACAGCTGAAGTGCTGCCTGCAAGCAGTGGGGCTGCCGAGTGCCTCTGGAAGTGCCTTTTAGCTCTATCCTAATCTCAGTCCTGCCCTTCGTTGCCTGACGTTTTCCTGTTTCTCTGATCTGTTGGAGGTCCCATTTGGTGATGCCAGAATAAAAGCCCACTGGATTCAGGATAGCTACCCTGTTCCCTGAGAACTTAAGAAAGTGCAGCAAACACCAATGAAAAACTCTCTCAGCAGTCCCACAAGTGACAGAGCCTGGAGCTGGAGGGGGTGCGTTCCAGATTTTTAAGTGGAGAGGAATTACTTTATGCACACTTTCCATGGTTGTATAAATGACTTGGGAGTATCAGTAGCAACACTATTGGTAAAGCCAAGCATTCAAAAGAGAGTTTGTTGCTGAGATTACAAAATACAAAACATAGTTGTATTTTAATTTGCATTCTGTTTATTTTCTGGCTTTATCAGCTTTCATATTTCCAAGTCCCAGCAACTACTATGACTAGAAACATTGTCATTATCATTCTCATCAGTAGCTTATAACAGAAGTAAATGAAAGCTAAGATTCTTAGATAACAAGTAAATTTCATGAGCTGTGGGGAACATTACAAACCTGCTATAGATCAGATAAAAGCCCCATTAAACCTGCAGCTAATTGGTAGCTTTGGTGGTAGTGTCACCAGAGAGATGAAGCACTGAGCCATGCTGTCCTCAGCGTGTGGCCCATTGTGGTTGAGTAAGAAAGCTGCAGGTAGAACACCGACATAAATGCAACACAATGCTTTATTATATTCAGCGCAGACTCCACTGCACAGAGCTGACAACTCACCCTTCATGGGTGTCTCTGCTCTTCCATGTCCCAGATAACCCAGAAGCCAACATTGTGTCTGTGAAAACATCTTTTCAGGGCTCTATCCACGTAACATCAGCTAAACAGTTTGAAAGCTTCCATGGGCTCTCTAGTCCTCTTCTCTTTGCTGGATGTTACCTGGTATGCTCCAGCCATACTGATTTTAAGGCACATGCATTTTTAAATAACAACGAACACTTACAACCTCTTTGCAGTCTTGATCTCAAAAGCATTGTTTTACCTTATTAGAAAATGCAGTGAGGTGAATTTCGTGTAAATGTTGATGCTTTTTATTGTAATTAATCTGTCTGATTTCTACACAATCAACCCAGGCTTTCTAATAATTTCTGCTATTTAGAACATGAACTTTGCGACTACTTCAGGAAGCCAGAAAGTGAACGTTCTATGAATCAAGAATTCAGAACAACTTGTACAGTTCCTAGAAGACCTTAATTGGTCAAAAACGTCTCTTGACAATTTTAATTACTTTTCAGGGAGGCCAGAGTGTGGGTGTACCAGGAAGTAATTTGCACATATGTTTTGTTTAGCTGAGTTGCTGCTGTGCAATCCTTTGTCTTTTTCTTAGGAAAGGTCAAATTTGGCAGTTTTCTGTACTGCACTGCACACCCAAGTAGATGTTTAATGCAAGGAAAAAAACACAAGAGACAATAAACACTCTTATTTTTCTCTTTAGAGATACTTGTAAGAACATTTAATTTGAAATACATCATGTTATACTGCAATGAATAACATTGTTTTTAGGACTGGAGTTGCATTTCTGGCTATGGCTTACCAGTGGGGGAAAAGTCTTTTGCTGATGCCTGCTGTTGGCAGACAATGTCGACCTCAAAGCCTCAACTGTGAAACTGTGAAGCAGTGAGAGGTGACATATGGTCTCCTCTGTTTTTCAAATGAGTGAGTAGTTCTGTGCAAACTTTTGTGGAAAAGCTTGTGAAAGGCCAAAGTAACCAAACACTGCTGTATTTTTCTAAATCCTCAGCGACAAAATGGGAAGGGATGACAGAGCAGCCATTTTCTTCTCCTTTTTTGAATATGTGTTTGTGTTTTTCAAAGGGTTTCATCATGTTTTCCTTAAAACAGACCTGAAATATGAAAACTGCCCATCTGAAAGCCCCTTCCACTGCTTGCCTTGCACATGAAAGAAACAAGACCAAAAAAACCAACTTCTTTACAGAGAATGTGTATGTGTGGAATATGTATTGCTTATCTACATAGGCTGTGTCACCTTAGAGAGTAAAAATGCCATGGCCTTCAGTCAGAAGTGGAGATCTTAGCAACAAAAATAGAAATAGCATTGAGTACAAAATGCAGCAGCCTGTGCACACAAATCCTTATTAGAATCACTGCTATCTGACTTCTTGCTTGGAAAGAAAACTGTCTACTTTCCTGAAAGTTACCTACAGTTCAGCCAGATACAGGCAAATGTAAAGTTAGGGAAAAAAAGCTCTGAAAGCCCACAGAGCTGGAACCTGTATGCCTGAGCCACTCATTTCAAAATATTGATTGGAATTTTCTTATCACTATAGAAATAACAGCAGAATTGAACTAATTCCTTACAAATTGAGCCCAACGGTACTCCCTTGCTTTTTGCATCTTTCTTTCCTCTCAAGTAATCCTGAAACATTCTGACAAGTTGCAAAACCAGAAGGCTTTGGTGGCAGTTCTTAGTGCTGGGTTGCTTAATGATGGACCTAGAAAAGGCAAAAACTATTTTAAAACATGCAACATAGCTCAAACCAAAGTTATAGGCTTGCTGCAGAAATTACTGGGTGAGGTTCTTTGGGCTAAGTCAAAGTGGAGGTCTTACTAAATGGTCACTTTTTGGCTTCATATCTATGCCACTGGTTCGCCTAAAATAGGTTCTCTATGGAACTCATCTCAAAACATTGATCAAATCTCTTTTAGGGTTCTAAAAATGTTTATTAGATGTTTAATTCATTAAAATATATTATCAGGATTTCTCATGTTCAGTACCCACAGGATAGGAAAGAAAATGTCTCAGATAGATGTCTTTCTCATGCAGTCATGATATAAGACAGACTGAACTGAGTCACCCCAAAGGTTCAGATAACCTGCCCCCCTGCAGATGCCTGTAGTAGAAATATAAGGATGGAGTACTTACAGCTTTATGTCTCCTATTTACTGTCTCCATTTCTGGCACTCTGCAATCAGAATTGGAGGCTCTGTCCATCTCTCTGCAAAGCAGCTTGTTCATCCATTAATTTGTCTAGTGATTTCTTGCAGACCTTAGTATTTTTGGCATCTAAAATGCCTCATGACAGTGAATTACTCGAATTAAGCAGATGTTGTTTAAATAGTACTTCCTTTTGTTTGTTTTACCCTTCCATCTGAAAGAAAATATTATTAGATTCATCCTAGTTCTCATAAGAAATGAGTAATTGCTCCCTGTTCTCCTTTCCCATGTCAGATGAGGTTTTTGATACCCATATTATGTCTGCCATTTGCCATCTGTTTTCCAGGTACTCCTAGAGTACTTGATCTGTCTTTCTTAGAAGGCAATCCATCCTTCTGCTCAATCCAGTCACTCTTTTTTGGTGTATTTTCATACGTTATTCTGATGTTTAAGATGCATGGCAAGGTGTTATAAGCAGAATTTTGTGTTGTATTAAAGGAAAGAACATGCTTGCTGAGGATTTACACAATAACATGTTTTATATTTGTTTTTCCGTCCTCTTCTTTATCAATCCTAACTTCTGCTCTGATAACTGAGATAACAATTTCAGAAAACTCTACAGTGACTCCAAAATATCTTTGCTGACTGATATGGACTAACTCAGACCCCACTATATTGCACAGGTAGAGTTTTTTTTGTTTTCTTCTCATGGACATCTGTAATCATTGCATTTTAGCTGCTATTTTATCACCTGCTCAGTCTCTATCATGATTTTTCTGCTTGTTTTATGCCCTAAGTCTTGGTTTTCCTGATTAACTGTGAAACACAGGGGAAACATCACCATCACACTGTTCAATTCTGTTTCCCTCACCTCTAGTGAATGTGTTTTAAAGCACAGATCTCTCTGGACTCTCACTGGTTACTCCCTTCCTAACGATCATTTACCCATCCATCTTCCTTTCAAAGAAGTGACTACTCACAAAAGGAGCTGCCTTCTTGTGCTTTGTAAAAATGTTTGGGAAAATCTGCATATGCTGTACACAATTGCTTCATCTAGCCTGAACATTAAATAATGTTCATGTCATGTCTACAGTCCTCTTACCGTGTCGACTGGGGAGATACCCAAAACACACAATGTCTCCCTCTATCCCATACATGTGGATCTCCCTTCTGTGGAAATCAAGCTGAAAGTAATGGTGGGCTGGGAAGAGGAGAGGAGGCAGGAGACAGCAGAAGACAGTACGTACTTGGTCTTCTTCCCACAGGGAGCTGGATTATGGCTGCGAAAGACTCCAGTGTTTACACAAAGCCTATGTAAACCAGCTCTTCTTTATCAATATTTGCTGACATTGCTGACATTTTTAAAGCACTACCAGATTTGCAGTTTCCATCTCTTCCCATTACATGGTGATGAGCCATGTGTTAGGCTGACTGGTCTGTCGTTTCTAGCTTTTCCCTGAAGTCTATTCTAAAAATTGGAATATCACTTTCTATTCCTCCAGGATGGAGTTTACTCCAAACCATAAATTACTAAGTATAGTTAACAGTTTGGCAATATCAGATCCAAGTTCCTTTAGAACCCTGGAGTGAGAAACATGTTGTCCTGGCAAGCAGATACTGTACAATTTACTGATGGGCCCCAAAACCATACATACTAAGTTTCGTGAATGCTTTTTTCTGACTGTGACCCTAAAACAGGCTTTCTTGTGGCAATCATCTCAAAATCTGCTGTAAAGAACAGCAGTAGACAAAAAATTCTTAGCTTTTCTCCTGTGGTTACCTTGAATGCTTCTGTTATACCTCTGTTGCCTGCTAGCTCCTCGTGTCCTCTGGCAGATCTTCTGTTCTTAGTATATTTGGAAAAGTTTTTATACTTCAAAATATTTTTTTGGCCTGCATTATTATGGTTTCATATTTAACTTGTCAGAGTTTATGCAATTCCCCTTTTGGACAGAAGCAGAAAATCACAGTAGTCCACAAGTGAATGCACAGATGGCACTCACAAAAGGCTCGGGTGTTTGTGGAGGGTATCTAAAAATGCAGCCTTGTGGTATTTTGAAGTGTGTTAAAGGCAAAGGAGTTTGTTGAAGACTGGCTGGAGAAAAAAGGACCTGGCAAAATGTGGTCCTGTGAATCTTTGTAATGTTTCCATCAGCTTTCATTCTCAAGATATTCCTAGAGGGTTATCTTCTAAATATATTTTTAAGAGAAATCCAGACAGCCTCCAAGCTGGACAACAGCTGCAGCAAGCTTATTAACACAAATCATTATTTCACAATCTTTTAACAGCTAGTATTGTACAGCCCTATTGCACAAGCTATCGCACAACCTGAAGGGAAAAGTTAGAGCTTGACCTGAACAGTGAAATGCTTCTGTCCCCATAGCTTATCCGGAACACTGCTGAACAAGCACTCCCAGTCTTCATGTTGATGCTACATTTTAACTGTGATCCCAGAGCCCTGTGCAAGCACAAGCTTGCCTGCTCTTCATACTGATCAGTGGCATGCTCCAGCGGGGCTGGGCTGATCTCACTTCAAGGCTGTGTCTGTGCCCCTGAAGTTTCCATGAGCAAAGCACGTACAAGGTCTCTGCTGAATCAGGACCTCACTTCATAGAAAATGTACCTGTGATTAAACCTACGTTATGCTTGATCTCAGTGTTAAGATTAAGTGCCTTGTTTCCTGCTCCTTTCCCAACTAAACTGCACCTGTGGTGAGAGTCATTCATCTTGAATTACTTTAATGCAGTGTTTAAGTATGTCATCGTGGCAACAAGGCAGTTTGCATGGTATTTCAGCAAGAGGTTTAAAATCCCATTCACATTTTTAATATACATTTCTCTCACATAAATTATCACAGCTTGGTTGGCAGGTCTTGCATGAGTAATAAGGTTGTTGGCACAAACAGATACCACAGATCTACTAAAGGAGAAGCTTTTGTTTGTTTTCCTACGTTTATATGAGAGCTGTGAGGTTCAACTTGTACTAAATGGTTTAAGATACTGGCATTTTCCTAGTAGGATGTTGCTAGTCATGAGATAACGTACCCTCCTCAAAATGCATCATCAGCAGCACAGATACGTTACCCCAAGCATTGGTTTGAAAACTCTCTTGCCGCGTGAAGTGCCTATGCAGAAGGCAGCTTTCATTGCGTAAAGGCAGGCAGACTGTAGCCCAAAACTTGCTCTTATATGAAAGAGCCCCTACTGAAAGGGAAGCGAGCTGAATGCACTTTTTACATGTGAAAAGAATATGTTCTCTTTCTAGTAAATAATAACAGTCACAGCTCAATTTGCTTTCTCTCTCTCATTCATAATTTTGGGAAGTGATTGAGCAGGGTGCTAACACAGAATTCTGCAACTCTGCAAAACTATGTTCTGTGCCTAACTCTACATTATAAGGTCTGCACAAAAATATCATGCAGTGCAGTTTTGCTCCATCGACGGTGGAAGAGCATGAGCTGAAGAACTTTGTCTCAAGATCTATTTTTAAAACATTTAGCGCTAGTGCAACGTGGACCTCACCTGAAGTACTTTGCATGTGGTGGGAATCTTCCACTCTACTTAGGGTTTTGAATCAAGCTTTCTGAGAACAACAAATAACAGCAATAATTCTGTATTGAGAGAAAATAACTTTGGAACGTCCAGCCTTTAATATTTTGTATGTGTAACCAATTTTGTATGAGATTATCAAAGCTTCCCTAACAGCTTATGGTTATATTTGCCAAACAAATGTTGTGTAGTTCTCCAGTGACAATGGGTGGTTTGGATTGCTTCTCTGTTACACACTCTGTAAAAAGTAATGTATTAAGTATTGTTATTCTCAAATAACAGCAACTGTATGTTTGACTTACACCAGCTACAAGAAAATTGTAAGAAAATGTGAGAGGCAGGCTTTGAAGCTTATATGCAAATGGATTAAAACCTATATATGCAATTTGTGTATAAATTTGCCGTGGCTTGAAAGAGAATTATCAGGAAACCAAGAAGAGCTCTGCAGCTAAGGATTCCTTTAATTCACAGAAGAATATGTCTTATTTGTTAGGCTGGTAGAAGCTCAGAAACACAGTTATTGGATACCTCTAGGTGAAGCACAATCAGTTTGTCAATAAAACTATGGACATGTAGTTATATACTGACATATAACACAGACACAATAAGGACATTACTGATACACTGCGTGTTATTTTGGGGCTTTATGAAATCATCAGCCCAGGAACTGTTCAATACAGGGGAAACGTTCCCATTTCAAACTTATTTCTAGACTTCCATTAATAAAGTTTACTTAACAGCAATTTTGAGAATTTTCAAGTCATAATCATTAAGAAGTCTGTTATACAAAAGTGCTCCAGAGATTGTGCATTATCTGAAATTCCTGCTTGACTGCCTTTCCCAAATCCTGTCTTCCAATCTGATTCAACTTAGTCCTGAAAGGAGTCAACTGGACAATCCTGTGTGTCCTAACACTTACTCAGGAAAATGGAGACGGGCTAAAAGAGCTTGGATTATTTAGTCTAGTAAAATGAAAGGGGTATAACTGCTTTCTTAAAAATAATTGGGGTTAAATACTGTTAAGAGGGAAGGTCTATTTATGCAGAAGAACAAAAGTAGCACAAGGACAATTTATGCTGGAAAAGTACAGGTTTCCAAACATCAAAAGAATGTGATTTTAGAAACTTCCTAATTAGAAAAGTACATGCAAACTCCATTAGTATTATTATGCATCTTGCTATGGTTAGGAATCTAATTGTGAAATCCAAGAACTCATTCCCAACGGTATATTCCAAGTGTTTGTTATTTGGCAAAGAGCTTGTTGTGAGAAGATGTATTTTAATAGATGGACATTAAAGACATTTTTAGCCAAATCGTTTAACATACAAATACACGAACGCACTCAACTGTGTAAACTAAGCTTTGCAAAGCCAACCTTCCCATAGGCCACATGTGGCCAAGAGGTACAATATGCCTCCTACCTTGGAGAACTCTGGCAAGGACCCAACAGGCAGAAATGACTCTCTAGGACATTCCCAGGGTGAGGCTGGCTGGACATTACACCACTAAGACTGTCCCATTCCCCCTCTACGGCTCATTTCCTCCCACTGTAGGGATTTTGACTATGCATCAGCCTTAATGCCCGGACCAGGCAGTTGCACTCAAGCTAGCTGCAAGCCCCGTAAAACTGAGAGGCACCAGGTAGCTCCATGTTCCCGATGTACAGTATTGCTACCGTTCAGGTGTGCGGTAGCTTACCACCCTTGTTAAATGCCTCCTCAGCTCTGTTTCTCATTACACTCCCGTGTCCCTGTCAGCACTCCAGCTCCGGATGCTGCCCTTGCCTCCACGGAGGCGCCCACCCCGCAAACACTGCCAGGAGGGCTCCTGGGCTGCATCGGAAGGTGCAGAGGTTTCACCTCTTCCCTCCTCCACCCGCCCCCGGTCAGGGGCGCGGGCACAGATAGCCGAGAAGGCTGCGGTTACACCCTGCCGTTGCCAGCCCCATCCCTGAAGCGAGGGGATGCCCGATGGGATGCCCCCAGGCGCGCCGGAGGCCCGAGGGGTTTCCCTTTGGATTAACGTCCCGTGGCGGGAGCGGGAGTGAGAAGACGAGCCCAGGGCTCCCACAGCCACAGCCTCCCTCAAGAACGTCCTCCGGCCCCCGAGGGAACGGGAACCGGCGGGAGCAGCCGCCCAGAGTGAACCAGCTCAGCTCCCTGAGGGGCGCCGCAGCCACTACCAGGTAACCAATCCCCGCTCACGGACGGATGTGTAGCACCGCCCCCTTGATTGATGGCAGGTCCAACCAATCAGGCCGCTGGACGAACTCTCAGTCCCGCCCCCATGGTAACGGACAGGCAGCTGGACCAATCACAAATCTAGCACACCGCCCACTTCCCTTTCGACTCTCGCGAGTGTTGCCGCTCGGCTCCCGTTCCCCCTCCCCTCCGCCGTCGGTGACTGCGCAGCCGCCATGTTGGTTGCTATGCTGCCAGTGCTGCCCGCATGAGGCGGGAGGGCGGCTATGAGGGGAGGAGGCTGCTGTTCCTCCCCCTTCTCCTCCACAGACACTCGCTCAGTCGCCAGCAGGGAGGGCGCCTCTGCAGCGCCCCGCCGCTTCTCCCCTCCCCGCTCCCCTCTGCCTCCCGGCCGGGGCTGCGCGCGGGGTGGCTGCCGGTGCGTGTGAGGCGGCGCCGCGCCCCGTGAGGTGGAGCTGCGGCCCCCGCGCCGCTCGGCGCTGCACTGCCTGCTCGCGCCCCGGTTCCCGCCTCGTCGCCCCTTCTGGCCGGCTGCTGTGAGGAGAGGGGGGAAGGAGAGGCCGGAGGGGGAAGGGGGGGCCGCCGCCTTCCCCTCCCGGGCTTCCCCGTCCCTTCCTCCCCCCTGCAGCTCTTCCCCCTCCTGGTCCTTCGGTCCAGCCGCCGCAGTACGATGTGGTCCTCGCCGCTGCGGCTGGGCGGGGGGCGGCTGCTATCGCTGCTCCCGAGGCTGCGGCTCGGGCGGTCGCTGCGGGGCAACTGAAGGCAGCGAGCGGCGCTCCCGCGCGCGCGGTGGTGCGCGCGCGCCCCAGCGTCTGCGGCGCGTGCCCGTGCGCGCGCGCGGGGGGTCGCGGGGCGGCAGCGGCGAGCGCAGCCCCCGCGCCTCTTCCCTCCACCGTCTCCGCTCCCCGCTCCATCTGGAAGGACGTGGCTGTTATATGAAGGTAAGGCGGCTGCCGGGGTCTCCGTGCTGGAGGGGGGACGACGGGCGGCAGCGGGAAAGGGGGGGACTGCGCTGAGCATTCCTGTGCTGTGACACCCCCCCCCCCCACACACACACACTCCCGCGCCGGCAGTGGGGGCCGAGGCGCCGGCGCTCCCCGCTCAGCCGCGCTCACCCTCGCTGCAACTTCGCGCACAGGTCGCTCCTGGCGGAGAGCGGCTCTGCCGGGAGCCCTTTTGGTGGAGAGCGGGGCGGGAGGTGCAGTGGTGCATGTGGGTGCCCCTTCTGTTGCCTTCTCCGAAAAGAAAGGCGATTCAGCTCCGATCTGGTGAAGGGGTTGGGGGCGGGGGGAGCGTTATATGAAACTGACCGCCGGCCCGCGAGGGGGCTCGTAAACAGCCTTTGGAGGAACGGGCGGCTGGGCCGAGGGCGGCGGGGGCAGGTTGAGGTCTGTAAAATGTGGTAAACTCAGTTCAAAGCCCCAGACGGGTTTATTTAAATTTTTTTTGTATATTTAATATGAAAGTTTGCGTTCCTGCGCTTTCTAGGCACATGTGCACGTTGCCCTGGTTATGGGCAGGGAAAATGGGTTTGAGTGCTGTCGTTGCATTCCTCTGGTACATTTTTAGTATCTCCCTCAAGCAGAAGACTTGTATAATCGCGTGTGTCTATACGCGACAGCGGCTTTTAGTGTACCTGGTGATGGGTGAACTCGTATATACTGTTGCAGCACTAGCTGGAAGAGGAATAAGGTCGTCTTCCTTTCAAAAATCTCCGAGAGCTGGTTGCTGAACTAGGCAGCTGCCGGTGTAGGTGAAGTGTTCCCACTGCTTGCCTGTTCAAAGAATGTATGTCGTTCAGATGCAAAATACGTGTGAATGAACTTTGTACTGCTACTTACACCCTTCTAGGACTTCAGCGTGGCCAGGCTGTTAACAATGTTTTAAAGCCTGAGATAGAAAATATTTATGTGATTCGTTTGTTACAGAAGTGCTAATGGATCTCAGCTAAAGAATAATTATTAGGCTACAGTATGCTCATGCATTTTCTCACCCACGGGGCATTTCTCTAGCGCTGAGCCAAACTCTGTGCTGAATGGTAAGGGGGTTTTGTGAGTGCACGTTTGCCTGCTTGTTACTGGCAAAATAACTGCCCAGTAATGTTGGAAGCCACTGGTGTGTTCACGCATATGGAGACGTTTATGAGCTTGTCACGTCGTAAATGAGCATTGCAGGAACACAAGAAGGAGTTAGATTAGAATCAGTAAAACTGTTTTCTTATTAGATATGCATATTGTAGGGAAGTTTTCCAGATCATTGCCTAAACATAAAATTTTCTGTATTGTAATCTTATGGATGCCATTTTCTTGACAAAGGGTTTCTTGCTTCACTGACCTAAAAAGTTGTTTTTACATATTGGTATGACTCTGGCTTGCACCATGTTGATAAAACATGATTCTGGGTGATAAGCTTACAGATAAGTACACGTGTGTCTGTTCATTTCCCAGGCAGGTTTATGCTTTATAAACTCAGAAATGCAATTGTTGGTCTGATTTTTTTTTTTTGAGATAATTTTGTTGTCATTACAGTCTATGTGTATTTTTAGTTAATGTTTGTGAGTTTATTTGTAACTTTGTTTTAAAGTTAGAGTAAACATTGAAATAATACAATTTCATTTTCCTCAAAAGCAGAAATATGTTAATATTATACCTTTTGGTACATTTGCCTTTGTTTGCAGTTATTTGGAATCAGGTTCACCTACTTTGTGTTTAGTTTGATGTTTCTTTCTTCTTCAGTAAAATTTTCCATTAAATATATTGTCTGTTGCCATGCTTTACTATTCTGTTGTCCTGCTAATGTCTAATCTATCTTGTATATAGCAGTATTGATTAAAAATTCTTGTGAAAAACACTTTCAGGGTTGGATTTACTTACACTGTCGCAGCAGGAGAGTTAAACCTATTCTGATTTTCTGTGACTGGAATTAATTTCATTTTAGCAGTTACATTTGTAAAACATGAGTAAAAGCAAAGTCCTGTAAGCTTACGTGTGATGTTAATTACTCTCTGGAGTGGATGAGCTCTCCCTTAATTAACAGAATTCATGTAGTACTATTTACATGTCATTGCCAGTAGCATATTTGGAATATACAGTAAGTTAACACCCATCATTTTGGCTCAGATCCTGCAGTGACCCCTGTTTGGGGCAGAGGGATCCACCTACATGAAACTTGATGTGGGAACTGGAGCTCAAACATATAGTCTGTGGACACTAGGCCGATGTTTATCATGAGTATTTGCTGTGTGAATGTTCTCTGTTTTGTTGTTAACCTTTGTGTTTGTGTCATGTCGTAGTCTGTGTTCACAGATTGCTGTGGGGCTGGTGCCCAGAGTAACAGCCTAATACAATAGTGTGTGGCTTGATTATCTTGTGAAAAAGTGAGGGTTTTAACACTACTTTGATGTTGTAACTTGGTACTGCTGAAAGATTCTGATCAACATTTGGGGGTTCCATCTCACTGGAGTCTTGTTATCCTTGGTGGGTTATTTTATGAATGTTTTGTTAAACGTATGTGGAAATTCTGTGCATTGATTTATGCTCACATATAATGAGTGTGTATCTACAAGCGTGTTCTAGAGAACCAAGTGGAAGTTACAAGTTTGAATATTCCGAAGGGGAAGATACTCAGGATTGTTCATTTAGTCCTGTAAGCTAGCCTGTATGTGAGAAGCAAAGATAGAATGGCTTGCTTGTGGCAGTTTAGAACTTTGGACAAGGTAAATGGGTTTTGTAAAGTGTCTTCTGAAAGTTATGGTGGATTAAAAATTCTCTTAACTTTTCAAAAGATTGGAACTTAATTAAATAGCAGGCACATGAGTGATTTTTTTTTTTGGTTCTTGAAGTCAATGTTAGATTATTTTTCTTCAATTGTTGAATAGCATGTTTGTGTTATCTGTCATCTTATGTCTTCATACTACCATTAGCTAGATCCTGTGATGCATCATGATTCTGTCTTGTGTTATATATATGTTGTGGTGTTGTCCCTGTCTGCACCCCCCCAGTTGGGGTTTAAATTTGGTACAGGATCACATGAGTCCCATGCCTTTCCGTCCTGTTTTTGTGTCACCTCACTCCCGTTCTCACCAATTATAAAAATGGTAAAACAAGAGAATCTTTCAGCAGATGGTTGACTGTGCCTTTTTTTGTTTGTTTGTTTGTTTAAAAATATGCACTTTCACTCTGGTGCTGTCACTTTTCATAAAATGGCCAGACAAAATTCTCATGGATTTCATTGTGCTCCAGCCTAAACAACTGTAAAAATGGTTTGTGTGTGCATATAGTACAGGATTGTTTGTAGTGGAAAGAAGGAAGATGGAAGAAAAAGAGGGTAGAATGACCTGAGCAGGAGAAAAAACCAAAATTGCTGAGCAGTGGCCTGGTAATACAACAACAGGTCTTTGCCATCTGGGCCAGCTGTTCACATGTACTTGTTTGGGAGCAGAGGCTGTTTTTCCTTGAGAACTTGTAATACACTGAATTTGCACAAAAATAGTTTTATGTAGGCTTTTGAAAGCCTTTAATTTCTTTTTTTTTTCAATATTATGGATGTTTTTTCTGGTATGTTAAAGAAGTACGTGTCTGCAGGCACATGTTCAAAAACTCCATTCTTTCTTTGGAGAATTTCAGAATTTATTAGAAAACTATTGCTGTTTGTCACTTACTAAATAAATTACTTCAAATTTATAGCAGTTTATATGTTCACAGAAGTTTTATTGATGTGTTGACATGACAGGATTAGATGTCCAGGTGTAAATTGCAAGAATATGTTTGTTTTATGGAGGTCTGTGTTACAGCATACTAATGTCTGTGCTGGTTGTGTACACAGTGTTCCAGTGTGTGTTACAGAATATTACAACTGATAGTGACATAGTTACTCAGGTAGATCAGATGAGCATATCGAGGTGAATTCTTGTTTGAAATGTGAGACTCAAACCAACTTCTCCTTTCTCAGCTTAGGCACCTCCAAAAAAGACATGGTAGGGTGATGCAATAGAACCTCTCTTGGCACACTTCTTTGTCTTGCACTGCAATTACTTCTTGGACAAGTTATAAGACCTCTGTTGGATGATAAATACAACTCCATTTGTGTGGTTTGAGATACTGCCATCTCTACAGTTACATGAGGAAGGGGGAAATGGCTAATATCCATTTAAAAATAAACAGTCTTTTAATTAGATGTGCTTACACTCTGTGATGAAGAATGCTCTGGGAAACATTTCTGATTGGGGAATGAAGTGTAGTTGCCACTTGAGAGTTTTCAGGCCATGGGTAACATTTAAGAGACAATAATGGATAATCCACTTCCTATGGCATGTGTGTTCTTACATTGCCTCTCTGGCTGTTCCTTATCTTCTGCAGTGTAACCAGCTGAGAGAATGACAATTATTCTGCATGACCAAAAGCCCAAATCAGATGTAGTGCTGCTAGAGATTAACATTTTCACACTTGGAATTTTTTTTATTTTATTAGAATGGTGTAGATTAGATAGAAGGAGGTTGTATTCAGTTCTCTTGTCCATCGCGGATTTATACTTTAATTTAAAAGTTGCTAAATATCTGGTATTAGATGCTGAAAACCTTTTTCTAACTGATGCTTTCTGGGGGATGATGTTCTAGTTGGGAGGCCTTAGTTTCATCTGATGATATTATTTTGTTTGATAATTTTAAAAATTAGTTTATGAAAACTGATTTAGATGCAAGTTCTCTATTGGTATTTGTCAGGAGTAATGATATAAATTGATTTTGTTTTATGCTGTTAATTAAATTTGAGTTAAAGCGATGCTGTCTCTAAAAGGATAGTAACATTTCACACAGTACTTTAGCTTTTCTTGAGTCCTCTGATCAGTTTATTAGATTTGTGTACCAACATCTCTATACCTTACAAAAAACCCCTCCAAACAGCGTTCCATGTCTGTTGCAAAAGACATAAATGAGAGACATCTTAGTGTTGCACTGAAGGTGCCTATTGAGTGCAATGAAAATTATGTGAAAAATGAGAAAATTTTTCATAGGTAAGTCTTTTTTTTTTTTTTTTTTTCATCATCAGTCAGGTTTTAAATCAGAAATTGAAACTGTATCTGCAGCAGATAAGTCTCCATGTAAACCAAAGCAGCAGCTGGTAAAAGATGAGAGCCTGCTATGGTTCCTTTGTCTGAGAGAGATGTGCTAACATACTTTGTCTTAGAGGAAGGTTAACAAGCAAGATTCCTGTGTTTTTTGCAGTGGAAGGTGGTATTTGGAAAAGAGTCAAGCAAGTGGATTTGATGCGCTGAAAAGCTGTGGTTTTAGAAGAAGAAATTCAAGTGTGGCATACCAGAAACTTGTACTCCATCTTGTCTGTGCCAATAGAGATGCAACACTGAACCAACTATGAAGTTGAATAGAAATAGAAATGTTTTTAGTTCTTCTGTCCTTTTAGGTAGACGAATGATCACCTTTTCAGTAAGAGTAGTGTATAAATACACTAGTCCGTGGAAAAACAGTTATTACTGTTAATGTTCTCTGAACTACCAGATTAGCACAACATTTCTTGATGATGCTTATAGCCTTTTATTTTCCTAAGCCATGTCAAATAGTTGGAAGGTGAGAAACATCTTCATTGTAGCTTAAACATCTTCTAATTGATTTGAACAAATTAAAAAAGAATTAAAAATATATTTATTTCTCTTTGGACAGAAAAAGATGTTTACCAGATCTTTCAACTTTTATTCAATGTGCTTGCTTAAAAACAAAGGCAATATAATTTAGGAGGAAAATCACATAGTAAA
Source organism: Colius striatus (assembly GCF_028858725.1). Taxonomy (NCBI): domain Eukaryota; kingdom Metazoa; phylum Chordata; class Aves; order Coliiformes; family Coliidae; genus Colius; species Colius striatus. The sequence continues at coordinate 14,322,521 of NC_084769.1, read as the reverse complement.
ACTGTGGGGCTTTATTTCCACTAACCTTGTCAGTGAATTCAAAACTGTTTGGGGGAAAAAACTTGCAGACTTTCCATGAAAAATTTGGTTTGGAGAGAGTTACAATTAACGTATGTCACTTTGTATTTATGTGTCTTTATACTTGCAACAAGCTTTTAGTGTCATCTGAAAGAGTCTTGAGACATATTTTTGTCTTTTGATGTGTGAATAAAGTTAAAGATGACCAGTGCTGATGGCCAGTGATGTGTTACATTTTAAGCTGTTTATTTCCCTATAAGGACTGTGTATATGCGCTGCATGTACTAGCTTTGTATTGTGTCTCTAAACTGCATATAGCTTCAGTACTGTTCTTAAAATGTTTTACTGAGTTTATATAGTGCTCTTATTTAGAAAAGATATACTTCGGGAGAAGGGGCATGTATCATTGAGTTTGTCTTCTTAAAAATAACATTTGATAGAACTTGTCATTTGAGTTCTAAATCACTGTGGCCTGTAACCTCCAAACTGTGAGCTGCTATTAAGACTTTCCTTGGAAGAGGTTCTTGGGGTTTTTTTTGGGAGGCAGTCTGGTGTTACTATTGATGCCACGGTCTGTTTTTAGTACTTGAGTGCAAATGAGGCTATGGGTGAGCCTTGGGAATCCTAATCTGCAAGTAATTCCTCACTATGTTTTAGTCTTGTGTTGACTCTGTAAGAAGATACTGCATCCTGTTTAGTTCATCCCGATGCACCTGCTTTCTGTGGAGCTGGTCTCTTTAAATCTAGTGTTTGGAAGGACCTTTCCAGGTATAATGCCAATGAAAAAGGGGTTTGAAACATTAAAATGTGTCTGCTTCTAAAACTAAAGGGGTGTATTGCCTTTGTTGTAAGTTTGGATGGAGGAGAGGGGAAAGAGGAAAAAGGCAGTTGTCCTGCAATGATTATATAACACACAAGGTTTTGGAAAACATAATTAAAAAGGAAAAGTGAATGTTTTTTTTGTTTTATTTTTTATCCACAAATCTCATGAACTCATGGGAAGCTTCTGAAATAACTTTGGTACATGCAACTACAGGAGGTGGAAACTGAAATACAGAAGTGGCATTGCAATGGAACAAATAGATCAGTCGGCTATATTATGGGGCCAGCCCTCCAGATTATTTGAATATTTTTTTTGTCTTGCTTGTTTTCTGTGAGCTGGAATTAGAGTACTGTTGTAGATGTTTCAGTATAGTGTTAATACAGGTGCTTCTAGTCCTGCTTCTAGCATGTCTTCTCAAGCTCACTCCTCCACGTGCAACTAGGTAAGGAGGGACAGAAAGTTAATGGTGGTAAGTGTTTTTACCCTTTTAAAATCTTTTTTTAACCCTTTACTAATTAATATTTTACTTCAATTTTCATTTTATGGTATATTAAAGTAGGCCATGTGAGTCAAATTCATACACCACTCCATTTGAAAGTGGCCTCAACATTTTAAACTTTCAGATATTCATATTTGGGACTAAGGAAATAATTTCATTTTGTAGATCTTTGGGAAAGCTTATTCATTTTCCCTTTGTTTCCTGTGTGGTGTGATCTGCTTACCTTTTATTTTGGCATCTTCACTTAATAGATTTGCTATTTCTTTAGAGCCTTAAGGCATTGATGATACTGTCTTTTCAGTTGGCTTCTGGTATAGATTTGTGTTATTTGTTCTACAGCTTTTGGATCTGCTGAGGGAAGTGACTTGGGGTGTGTGTCTGGGGAGGGGCAAAATGCAGCGGATGCACTTTGGGTTCTTTTTGAAAAGCATTTTTTTCACTTTGCACAGTCCCAGTGCTTGCAGAAACTGGATTATTGTTAAATTTTTCAGTAGTTAAGTAAATTTTATTGAATCAAATAACAGACATAATAAATATGTCAATTAAAATATCTCTGCTTTCAAAAACATTTGACTTAAAAGGCTAGGGGAGATACTCGTGACTCAGTTTCTTACTGTAGCCACTATGGATATATACAGTTATACTTAGAATTCCTCTGTAGAAGACTCAAAAATAGACGGAAAATTAACATCTGACAAAGTCCCCTAAGAGGAAATTCCTACAGGAGAACTTCATTCTTGAGATTAATTAAATGAAAGATTGGAAATTCTCTAGATAGCTGTTAGCTATTTAATAAAACTGAAGTAAGCAATTAAAAGACTTGGTTGTAGTTAGCAGCAGAGGCATTGCCTCTTCTTTATGATCCTGGTGCTGCTTCCCCTCTCTGTTACATATGTTTTCCCTCCTTTTAGAGGAAAGCTCTATGTGCAGCTCATTATGGCTAGATGTTTTCTGCAGTGGAATTTTCATAAAAAGCTTCCCTCTCTGAATAAGTGCGATGTAGATAATAACATGTTTAGCACTGAGGAAACATACACAGTCCTGAGAAAACAGAAATAAAAGTGCTTTGTAGGAATTATATTAATGAAATGTATGTGAGAGTAGCTTGAAGGAGAAACCTGATTAACATGTGAAACTTTAGCTAACATTTAGCTACCTTTGAATGGAGTTTACCTTGCCAATAAAGCAACTCCTTTGTCATGTCTCTGGTTTCTAAGTTGAATTAATGTAAGCATTTTTCAGACCACCTTTTTATAGCACTTCCCCCCCCCCCCCCCCCCCCCATATCTTCCAAATAGATTAATTCTAACTGTTCTGGGAAATTAGTGTAGTTACTCTGGTATCTGCAAAAGGCATTTTCCACTGAAGTCTTTCATATTAATTCTGAATGCATTTTGTATTCAACTGCACCTGGCGTACCATGACAATTGTCTGTACTCTAGCAGTTGTATACAATAAGCTGAGATTGTTATATCACCAGAGATCCATCCCTCTTCTGAGGGCAGTGTGTGACAGCAAGTCACAGCAGCATGTCAGGAGCTAAAATATGTAACTGCAAATTAGCACTTGATTCTCCAAAATTGGAGTAGTTGCCATAGTTCACCAGAATTACTGTGCTATGAGTAAATGAATGAAATAGAAAAAAAATAATCCTTATGTATACCAGGTAGTGCTATTATAATAATTTTAAATTGCTTTTAAAATAAATTACTGATTACTTAAGTCATTAAGGAGAAGAGCACTCTATGATGAGGTGGTTTTTTTTTCAGAAGTGTTCATTACTTTCCACTCTCTATGAGAAAACATTATTGCTCTTCAGCAAGCAAAATGAAAATAAAGATAGGCTGATGCAGAAGTTCTGAAGGTAAACTTCTTAATGCTGTTATTTTCTGCTATAGCTAAAAACCTGCTTTCTAGACTTAAATGACTGTAATTAATACTCAGAAAAAGCCCCAGTGAAACTTTTTCTTTTGGCAGTATATGAATGTCCTTATTTTCATAACATTTAACATTAAAACGTAACCCATTGTCAGACTTCAAAGCAAAAGTCTGAAAAGGAAGAGATGTGTTTTATAGTGGTCCTTTATTGCATCTGTGATGTGAAGCATATTCTTTGTGTTAAGTAAAAAGTTTTTTAAAAGTTGACTATTACTAACATAAATTAGCATTATTCTTCTTGTAGTCTCCAAAGCTTGAAGCCCACTTTGCTATGTGCAATTGATAGAAAACGAGTTGCGCTTAGAAGACCTTATGTTTCTGAAGTTGAGGTAGGAATCCTTGTCCCATAACAGACTCTTCTCCTCATAGTGTTGGTGGGATATCCAGTTGCCTTGCAGATGCTTAAAAGTGTGTTAAGAATGGCTTAAAAATGAATGAATGTTTATGAATGAGGGTGTTAGGGACCCAGATCTTCAGCTTTCAATGCACTTCTGGCACTTGCAGAGACTGTTTATAATGTAATAGTTATTTCAACTAATGTGGCCTAAAATCAGTAGGGAATTAGCTCTTCAGAAGTGTGTCTGTTTTGTATCTGTAATGTAATTAAAGTATATTGTACACATCAGATCTATCTGTAAACATGCTAAGTGAAATATCTTTGTGTTGGTTTGAAGTGGACAAAAGGATCAAGTGGTAACATTTAAAAAATGAGCAAACAATAAATACATGTTCTATGGAACATTTGAAGTGCATCCCAAGAGTTTTTTGAAATAATATTTGAGAAGCAAATATCACTATCCCTGCTTTTCAGGAGTCCCAGAGAAATGTACTTTGTGAATTGGTTTTGTATTAGACTTAGTTTATTTCTGCCAAACAGCGTCATACATGCTTACACTTAAAAAAAAATGTTGCAATGTTCTGTTGACTTTTTGAAACTTTTTTTGGCAACACCATGCTTTCCATTTATTTTATCCCTTGTTTAACAGTTTTTGTGTGTGTTTTCAAAAGCACTTCCATTCACCATTCAAGGAATTCAATAGAATTCTAATAGGAACTGCACATAAATAACTACAGAAATCAATGCTTCAATTCAGCCAAGAGTTTTTTTGTGACTTCAAAAGCCACAAGAGCATTTATTATTAGAAACATACAATTGACTTTTCATGTATTATCATTTTGCATAGTGATTTGGGTTTTACCACCACAACAAGATGTTTGACAGTTTCATTTGAAAATGATGTATTTACGTTCTCCATTCCAAAACAGTGTAATTTTTATCTTTTTTGTGAAGCCTTATTCGTGTTAATTTGCCTGTTCAGCTATGTGCAAAGATTGGCAGTGAAATACTCACTGGTAATTTCTCCTCAAAGGTCAACCAAATGTTAAGCATAATTTCCTGTTCCTGTATCGTAATGAAAATATAAAAGAAATCTTTACAGAATGAAGTTGTTGGGTTAATTTTTGTCTTTTCTACTCATACAGTGGAAAGCATATCCTCTCCTCCAAAATGCTCAGTTTCCTGCATTTAACCACCGTAAAAGTAACCAACCTATGATAGCACAGGCCTGTCTTGGAAGTATTTGCTTACACCTCGGGTTGTCTCATCTGTATCAGTCCTTTTAATCCTCAAGTTTTTAGATGGGTTACGGAAAGTGAGATGATCTCGATGGAGGTTTTTTCAGCACACTAGAAGCTTTAGAAAAACAGATGCTTCTTTTGTTTTGAAAAAGCCTGAAGATGGTGTGACATAAAATACAGCACTCTGTTCAATAGTGTTTACTGCTTTGTAAACAGTACCCATGAGTGCTGTGGCTTATGAGCAGCTCTTGTGCCTAGTTTCCATCAGATAGTAAGTAGTATGGTGTTATCTCCATGGGTGGAAAGCACATCCAGAAGGAAACAGTTTTGTCTTGGTTATCAGAGAAACAAAGTTGTGGACGGTACTCATAGACAAATAGATTTTTCTGCACTAGTGTTTTGTTTTTTACTGTTGCGGATAGTTTGAAAAATAAAATCAGAGTGCCTGTAGGAGCTTTTAGATGACAATAGGCATCCCCCACCCTCCCAATCTCCTTATTCATGCCCAGCCAAGCCAGTCTGGTTTTCCATGAGAAGGATGAGGTGGTGTTAGGAACTGCTTTAGAGAATTTCATTTTGTGAACAAACTTGTGCTGAGATTTGTCACCCACTCCTCAAGTTACTTTGAGATGTGGACCAGCAATCCCATGCTTATCTGCATTGTTGCATAAGCTGATGGTGGATGTGTGTTCTGGCATTTGAAAAACATTTCAGCTAGGTAGAGAGATAGGGAAATATGACCTGTCTCTAGCCCTTCTCCCTCCTGAAATTTGGAGTGGAAAGACTATGCAGGTGAAACTTGCATTCCATCTTCAGAAAGGTTTTAATGGTGCTGGAGGGCAGGAGAGACAAGGTGGAGAGCGGTAACGAGCAGTCTTACTAACACAGACAACGTCGTAACTGAACATTAACCATTCCATTAGTATTCAGTATTGTTGTCACTTGGAATTATATGCAGTTAGGATTTGAGTGCTGTCATGGTGGTGTTTTAGAAAAAATAATAAAGCAAGTAAAGTCAGACCTTCTGTTAGTTCCTCAAAGATCTTCCCAGTTTCCTTTTACTAGTTCTGTCTAATGCAGATTGCATTTGAGTCAGCTGCTTTCGTCTTGACACTTATGTCATTCAAGCATCCGTAAAGTTAGAATGCTAATGTCTGCGTTTCAGCTGACTGATAGGTACATTGAAACCTATCTTACTTTTGTCACTGAAACACGAAGCTTCTTTTAATTTTCCTGACTCTTCAGCATTTACAGAAACAAGATAATGGAATGTTGCTAGAACAATTTGTAAGCCTAATGTCTGAAGTTTATTAAACACATTGGGTTTTTTTTTCCCCCCAAAACATGCTCTGTCCTTTCTTCTTGTAGGTGCTTGTTATTTAGCTGGTATGTAAGCTGGAGCAGAAGAAGTAGTGATAGACATGTGAAAAATGGTGGTTTTGTTAGGGAAACTTGATTCTGTTAAGGGGCAAAAAAGGCCTTTTGGATTTGTCTGAAAGTAAGCATTCCTCTGTAGTTTTTGGTTTGTCAGTCTTGTGCTTCTTTATGAAACCCAGCTTATGACAGTAAGCAAGACAAACCAGACACCTCATGTTTTTCTTGAAACTGTTGTGGGCATTATCTATGCTATCTTGTGTAGCCAATCCTTTATATGTCATTGGAGAGGAGAAAAACACCTGTAATTTGTTTTGAAAGCAAGGAGAAACAGATTGAGAGGTAGGGAAGACTGGGACACGGCCTTCCCAGCTCTTGCATGTAGTTTCCAAAAGAACCCTGAAAAGTGGCAGTATTAAAATATGTTACTAGTATGGAGCAACAAAGTCTTAATTGCTTGATACAGTACACTGTGTTTTGTAGCTCCACCCTATCATGTAATCCCATTTATTGAACATGTTTTGAACTGGTTGAGGTTTCTTATACCCTGTTTGTAGAATAGGTGATTAGATATTTACCTCAGAGATAAAAATATTGTGGCAACTGTGCACTAAATTTGTCCCTGACCACTTTATTTACTGTATTTTGTACTTGTCATTCCTTTTCAAGAAGTATTTTCTTCTCTTGCCTGGGCGATGTGTATGTGAGAGTGTTACTCTCCTCCATATCATTAAGAAAACTAAGTCTAATATCTAATTGGTGCCATATTTTAAGCTTCTTAATAAACATTCCATCAGCTACATATGGAGAAAAAATATGTTTCAAAGTGCTTGGAAATTATAATACATGCAACTTTTGCAATCTCAGGTGAAGCAATCTGAATTCTTTCTGGTTTATCATTATTGTGCTTTTTCAGGTGTTTCATTTTTGTACTTCTTGGTACTGGAACAGTCCTGAGCAACATGAGAGGGGACCTTCATCTATCCCGTGGGCTGTGTGCCTGACTAAGCATCCTTACATGAGGAATTCCCTCTCTACAACACCATAACGTAGTTGGTTGTGTTTGTGTCTTATGACCTACTAAAAATATCCTCTTTCCTTCCCACTTACCTTATAAGATCCTTTTCTGCAGTATTGATGTGTAACTGCTTTGTATGCAATTTCTGTATCTTTGTGGTGGTTTATGCCTGCTTGGTAGAGTATAGAAACTGTCCAAACTTCTAAAATAAACGTTTCATTTCAAAAAATAGTTTTCTGACTGTAGTTTAAAGAGTAAACATTGCTCTTATGTTCTGAACACACTAATAACACATGAAGAATGTGGTGGATTTTTCCTAAATTTAAATCTATGTTACTGGGAATGAAGCAGATCTTGTCAAAATTTCAATAAATAACTGGATACAGTGATCATTAGGAGTTGTGGAAGCCACTGGGATTAGTAAAGAAAGCATAATTTCCATCAGAAGCTGACCAAAGAGAAGACTGCAAATGGTTACACTGTAAGAGCAACTAACGGGTTGGAGAGAGATTCGTTAAATTAATCCCATCTTATATTCATTAAAAACCTTGGTGCAAGAATTAACTCCCTTATTAAAAGCTGTAGATAATACAGGATTCAGATTTTTTTTGTTTGTTTTTCAGAGGACAGGCTTATCCTGTAAGGAAAATAAGACAAAGTCATAGATCTGAGTACTGAAGTAATCAATAAAATTTAATAATATGAAATCAAGTATTTAAGACATAAGAACATTGCTTTGTTTTTAGGAATCATGAATTGATAAATAGGAGAGAAATTTGGGAACAGTACTATCAAATAATAGCTCCCAATATGAAGCATGGGTAGGGCTGACCCACCAGTTACCAGTGATTCACTGTCGGAGCAGAGCATACCTAATAGTTTCACAGAATCCTAGAATTGTAGGGGTTGGAAGGGACCTTTAGAGATCATCTAGTCCAACCCCCCTGTAGAAGCAGGTTCACCTAGATCAGGTCGCATGGTTTCTCTGCCTAGTCTGCATCAAATAATGATTTCTGTTACTGGCTTGGATAGCAGAAGAGAATTGATGATGGCATGTTTTCTGTTTCATCCTCAGCACCAACTAGGGTGACTGCAAATATGTTGGAGAAGAAGTTTCAGTGAAGAATTTTTGCATGTATTGTAAACTTGTCAAGGTAGGATATGATTGAACTCATTAGTGTCTGTAGAACATAGGGTTTTAAAAATGTATTAAAAAGCCTTTTTTTTTTTCCTAAGAAATATATCAGTGTTTTAAAAGTTGAGACAGTTTCACTTTCACCGTTGTTTTCCACACTTTCTTTACTTTCTGTGTGAGAATACACGTGGAAACAAAAAGCATTCTTTGAGAGTATTGAAATATCTTACTTTTTAAAAGGAAATACATAAATCAGAGTCCAATTTGTAAGACACAAGTTTAGTATAAATATTAGAAACTTATTTTTAACAATAATGTTATAGGTAGATCTGTTGAGTTACTGAAGCTTATGGCAATAATCTGAAATAATGGCCTCTTCTAAAGACTTGTGCTGAAATCAGCTGATGTAATAAAATAAATTGTAGTTCTGTCCCCATTTCTCTGAAAAAGAATGCTGCTACTCAATGCCCTATTAGGACAGACAATAGGCTGATCAACAGGAACATCTGGATCCAACTGTCAAATGGCCTAGTGTGGCAATACAGCTAATTGCAGCTCCCTCTTAACATTCGTGTCCTAGTTCAGATTCACAGCGTTGGCAATAAGATTATCAGTCTATTACACTTGAGTTTTTTATGTTTAGAAGAAAACAGGGAAAAACCTCATTTGTTTGAGAAACTGATGTAATTTTAGTAACTGAGGAACACATAATGTCCTTTAAATTATTTAATACATCTACTTTATGGACTGATCTCGCTGTTTTAAACACTTTGTCCAGACCCGACAATGTGCCAAGGTGAGTTGATCATATATGTCTTAAACTTCAGAGGTGTTTGGAATGCTTTTGATTGTTTGTATGTCTGTATGTTGTATATAACAACACGATTTCTGAAAATATTGTGCATTTTAGTTAAATACCGAATTGACTTTGCTTTAGGGTTTTTTTTTCCCTGCTTGTGTTTAGTCTCATCTGAACTTACTTGGATGAGATCTATTACAAAAGAAAAAAAAATGAAGAATTTGTCTATATAGGAATATCTTGTAAAAGAAAATTCTTCTAACAAGCAAAATCGTTATTTCAAACCTGTGTTGTACATGTTCTTATTTCCTATGGAGTGTCTAATTGACTTTTGTTTGAATTCTCCTCTGAAGAGAAATAAAGGTAGCCTTACTGTTGAATAAATGAGTGATGTTTTGGATAGCGTTAGAGAAGGAAAGCAGAATGAAAAAAATCTTAGATATTTAGTAAACTGAATTGAAACCTGAACATCTGTCTTGAGCTTTTGTGAGGACTTACTTTTTATTTTTTCTCTCTCAGAAAAATATGTTGTGCAATCTCTTATGCATTTTAAATTTCTTAGCTATCAAAATACAGAACATCAAAATGTCAGTATATATGGAATACAAAATTAATTAAAACAGGGAAGAAGTGAAACTGGGATTTTTTTTTTTTTTTTTTTTTTTTTTAAGTCTGGAGGAGACTGAGGGGAGACATCATCACTGTCTACAACTGCCTGAAAAGAGGCTTTAGTGAGGGGAGAGTTTGTCTCTTTTCCCCAGTAAGGAGTGTAATAGGACAAGAGGAAACAGCCTCAATTTGCACCAGGGGCGGTTTAGATTGGACATTAGGAAGAATTTTTTCACTGAGGGGATTCTTAGACACTGCCACAGGCTGCCCAGGGAAGTGATGGAGTCCTCATCCCTGGAACTATTTAAAAGCCATGTAGCCGAGGTGCTAAGAGACATGATTTAGTGGCGGAGTTGGCATTGTGAGGTTAGTGGTTGTACTTGATGATCTGAAACGTCTTTTCCAACCAAAATGATTCTATAAATATGTTTCATCTGAACTAAAAAAAAAATTTACATGACTTGAACTCATAAGCACTAAAGCAATTCTGAAAAGTAAATTTAAAGTATTATTTCAATGTCAATCTCTCTGTTTATTTTAGAAAGAAAACTTAGGTTTCTAAATCAGTTAAATGGTTTTGAAGAGTTCTTTTGCTATCTGAAAGACATCTTAAAATTTGTAACCAAATAGATGCAGCTAAAAATGTGTAGAGATCTTGATACTTCTCCTTTCTCTATGCCTATGAACATTGGCTACTTTATATATTTTTATGTGTAGCAATTACTGTTCCAAGACCTACATGGATGGCTGGTGTAGCCATTTTCCATGACATGTTAGCTCAGCCACACATAGTTAAGCCTATGTCACTTCAGCTCCTCTTGTTGACTAGAACAAGAAGACATCTCTTCAGCACCGTAAACCCTGAAGCAAGGCTCTCTGTGGCTATGCAGATCCCTTAGCATATTTTTAAATAGAATTATTCTAAATGTTATTACTGCTTTGCCTTCTCAGAGGACTGTACACATTCACTGACATCTTAAGAGTTCTGGTCATACCTCAGGACCTTTCTGAACAGTAATATTAATGTGTTAAATCTTTCCCTTACAGAGGTTTTGGCCCTTAGTGTTTAGAAGAGAAACTGAAAAGCATGTTTATAGGTGGTCCAGCTCCCCAAACCTTAGGAAGACTACCGGGTTTCCTAGAGACAGATTGTTTAATCTACTTTTATTGCCTTTGCTTTTCTAATTCCACTGCCACCATCTCATTATTTCTTGTGCTCTCCTGCTGTATCCAGGATGTGATGGAGGTGGGTGGTCATTGCTGGTGCAGACTGATATATTTTTGACCTGTGGGGTGTGACAGAAGTGATTGCACAGAGAAGGCAAGGTCTAGGATTCTGCATTCACTTAACTGTTAGAAACAGCTGGTGGTGACAGGAGTTTGGAAGGGAAGGAGCAGATCCTACTCTGTGTCTTCCTTTGCTGCTGGTTGGGTTTTTTTTCTTTATCTGTAAGTGGACATCAGTAAAAGTCTTTAGAGTCCAACTCTGTACAGCTACATAGTATTTTCAGATAGGAGAAGGTGTATCATCAGGTAGCTAACAACTAAACTGGCCTTGCCTACCTTACCCCCTACCACCTGAGCTTCAAGTTTTATACCAGTTGTCTTAGGTGCATTGGCATGATACTCTTCCTGGCAAAATGTCTTCAATATATTGTATTTTAATTCATTCAGAATATCATGCTTTTGTCCTTTATTGTAAAAAAATGGCAATGATTATTTTCAATATACGTTTACCTATTTGGACTTTGGCACCTACAGGATAAGAAAGAGTGATTGTGAACTAAAAGTCTAGACTCCAGCAATATTCTGGAAAACAAAACTGAAGGCACAACAAGAAACTTCAGTGAAAGTTTCTGCTAGAGAGACAAATTGTAGAAAAGTGTATGAGCATCAGTTATAACAGGGAAATCTGCCTTTCTGTAAAGATCTGCCAGAGTCATTGATGAAGATAAAATCCAGTCTTTCCTGAGCTGCTTTGTGTGATTGTGTGCCAAAGATCATATGCTAAAGGGATCAGAGATTTTATGCCAAGTTCTGTGGGGTTTAAGGATTGCTTGTTAACTAGAGGAAATTTTTTTCTTTAAGTTGCATAAATTAACCTTTCTTCTAACAATTTATCTTTTGTTTGTGCATTACTGTTCCTTGTTCATTTGTACCGTCATCATCATTCTTTTTTTCCTTCCCTTGTGCACTAGTCACTTCTCATATCACAGGGGGAAAAATTCTGCATCAAAAGGACTGGCACAGCACGTGCTGCAGATAAGAACCTGAGTGCGGTGTTGGATCAGATTAAAGATCCAGAACTCAGTAATCCTGACAGTGATGAATTACATGGAAAAGTGTAAGATGCAAGTCCTGTATATGGTAAATCTTCCTTAGTGGACCTACATATGAACTAGTTATAGATCAGTTTCTTGATTTTGTTTTGTTTTGACATGTAGATACTGATGACTGTAACTTTTTTTCTGTAGAAGATGTAACTATTTTTAAATGTTCATGGTAGACTCAAAGCCTTTCTGATGTCTTCCAGGCAGTGAAGTACTGGACTGAAAAAGGAAGCTGCTAGTGTGTTAACTTTTAAATAGAGTGCATTGCATAAGCTTTAATGTTCATTTTCATAGCAAAAGAAAGAACAAGCATAGATCTGAAATTGAGGATCATGTTGTTCATACATATGGCATGTAACTATTATAAAAAACCTTATTCTAATGCAAGTACCTGATAAGAACAGCAAGAGATGTATGACCAGTGTGGGCTGCTGCCACTGACTCACTGTGTAATGACAGGCAAATTACTCAGTTTTCTGCGTCTCGCTCTAGTCCTTTATAAATGAGAAATATTGTTTCTCAGTAAAACTCTTTGAGATCCATGGATAAAAGGAGATTATTTTTTGTACGCCTACTGAGTATACGAATTTGAAGTGAGAAAGTGCAGCAAATACTAGCTTCTATCCAAGTCTTTATCAGTATAGACACATTACAATGAGTCTTGCTGCTCATTATGGATTTTATTAAACTGCCTTATACTCCTGAAGAACTCTGTAAAGCACAAGCAAAAAGAGGAGTTTAGATTGGACTTGGCACTTGAGTCTATGTTCTTTTCAGGTCTTTTTGTAGTTAGTGCAGCTTCAAAAACCTTCTGACATGTGCATTGGTAACTACCATTCTGTTTTATTTGTTACACCAGACACTGTGCCATCTTCACATGAAATAGAGCAGTTTTCTGTCAATCTCCATCACTTCTTCTGCATTATGTGTTTGGCTATGTTTTATAAATTAATTTTCTTAATGTTTTGGAAATTTGATCTTTGCACAATTGTCTGTGTTAACACCATGGTCTTTCCTGAGGCATCTCTTGAAACAAAACACAAATTAGTGATTTGGACAACACAAAACAAGTCACATGCCACTTGTTTCTTCCCATCTATTCTTCATTGTCATTGTTTGCTCTGTCCTATGAAAGTCTTTGTGCATTCTCTAGTGAAAGGGATCTAAATAACACAGGAGATTTTAAGTGCGGTAGATAGCAGATAAGTAAAGAAATGCAAGTTTCAGGTGTATATAGAAGATGGTTTGATTAAAAATAAAGAGAATGACATTATTTCAGCACTGACATGTGGCTGTTAACTTAGGTCTGTTGCATGGTTTATTTTTTAAGAAATTCAGACTTATTTTGTGATAATCCATAAATAGTTGTGGACATGGTGGTGGGTATATCAAATTTTTGGTCTCCAGTACTTCAAGGAGGAATATGTTATTTCGTTTTGTAAATGACACTCCTATGGTTTTGCATCTTTTTCTCCTTCCATTCCATTTATCATCATTATTCATCCCTTTTTAATTTCTTGACTTCCTTAGACTTTTTCTTCAGAAGAAGTGCCTGCTTTAACTTCATATTTTTAAAAATTAAAAAACTAATTTCTTCCCATCATGTAACGATCACTCCATTTTTTTCTGATTGTGTTCTGCCCTAAATTCTGTAAATAAACAATGTAAAACTTTAGGTTTTAATTTCTCTGTACATTTTGCCCATATTTTTACCATTTTCCACTCTTCTACTATTGTTTTGAAATCGTTTTTATCAAAATGAATGATCTTGACTGGACGCTAATACCTTTACACCGTTTACCTTGTTTTGACCACAAAGAAGCAACTTTCCCGTGGTGGCCACATGCTGTGCTCCCTGTGCTGTTGGAGTGTTTATGCTGCTGCACAGTGAACTGTATTGGAGAACTGGTCCCATTGAAAAATAATTTTGCCAAAATTGTGTCGATTCTTAATTCTTCACTCTGGTTTACCACATGGCTGTACAAATGGGTATGTCAGCAGTAGGGAGAGGTTGATGCAAGGTTGGGAAGGAGTGGCCAGTCTCTGGAGTGGGTCAGGAATGCTTGTTTTAGCTAGTGGTGCTAGATTATGTCAAAATAAAGAGCTCATCAGAGTAAAGTCTAATTGTCTCTGACATTATCACGTCCTACTCTGGAAATCCTGATCTCAGATGCTTTTTCTTCTTTAATCTTGCTCCCTCTCCCCCTTATTGTTTAACACATTTTTCAAAGTTGCTTGTTCATATCTTTCTTATAAAATCATCAATTAGGATAAACTTCCATTTCTCAGAACGCACAGGAGGTGAAGCCTGTTATCATCAGGACATGTTGAAAACTTATTTAAATCATTAGGGAGGACATCATTATTCAAACCTGAACCATCATTTAGAAATATCTGTTAAATAATTATGACCAAGTTTAGACTTTAGCTTTTGAAGTTAGATATTTATAAGTTTCAAAATAATTATTTAATAAACAGTTTTCCAAGGCAGCACAGTATGATACCTGTTTAGTTTGATGTTTTAAAGACTGAAGCCATTTTAACAGAATCATTGGCAAAAAAAAAGCGTAGTGTACTTGTATCTGTTTTCATACTGTTTCTCCAAAAAGTATAGGATACTTTCACAACAAATAATTTTGCTTGTCACGTCCCTGATATCACAAGGTGCTTTTTGCCTGTAAACAAATGTACTAAGTAATCTCACCTTTTTCTTTAGTCTGCAGAGACACACCTTTCATTAGTCTACAATTAAGTTATTAATAGCAGCATAAAAGTGTTTGTGGGTTGGTTTTTAGTTTTGGGGGTGAGAAGAGGGATGTGTATTTTACTGGACAGATATTCCGAAACGGTGAAATATGCAACTGAATCTGTTACCTGCAAAGCTACACATTTTCAAATCTGAGCCTAGATTAAGGCCCCCAAAGAAAACATTTATATCTAAGTGCAATTCTGTTCCCACAGTGCTGCATGAGTAGACGTTCTGGCATAATGGTGCATATGTTTCAGTCTCAAAATATTTCAGCTAACCTAAGAATATCTTTTTGTTGTTATTAAATAATTTATGTAAATTGTGTTTCCTTTTTCATTATTTACTTGGAAAAAAGAAACCCTGAAAAAGTGTCATTGTTTAACTGTGATACAGACCATTGAGACAGTTTGTGCAACTCAGTTTTGATATTCAGCTATATACATCCTTGTAAAAAAGAGAGGTATTAGTTAGCTTCTGATCAGTCATATGTGCTGTAGTTCGTTCTGTTGTCCTTTCCTTCTTTCTGGCTATCACAGTCCTGATTATTGGCTTCCTAAATTTCCATTTGTTTTGAGGACAAAAGTATCATTCTTTGATTCTTTCAAAATTAAACCACAAAGTAAAAGAAAAGTCTGAGCTTGGTGGACTGAAACAAACTGAGCTTGTTCAGGCTATGCATGATCATTCAATATTTTTTTTTCAATGAACAGATCATTTTCCCAACTTTAACACCAGGGTTTGCATTACTTTGATGATGAACTCTTCAATTCCAGTCTCTTGAAGTATAACCCCCAAATCAGAAATGAAAACCAGACTGTTCTATAGCATGTAAAATGTAAATAAATATGACCTTTTTTTTTTGTGGGTTTGTCCCATAATATCTATGCTTTCTCCTGAAACACCTCAATCATTATTATGTGTACTGTTGGGGATCTGATGCACTATTGTAAGGCTGGCAGCACTCCTCTGCCTGAGAGCTCTTGCCATCACCTTCCTCCTATTCTCAGTACTCATATAATGTCTTTTTAGCCTCTATCCATTCTGTACTGCTGGTACCTGCAGATAACATGGATCCTACCACCCACCCTTTTCCATAAGGGCTTAAACACTGTTCTCTTTTCCCTACTGAAAGAGAGGCGTGATCTTCATTCAGGAATTGCTCTCAGGTTTCTGAGGTAATATTTTTCTTGAATTGGTGACAGTGGAGATAGTGGTTGTGTTCTCTTTACCTCAATGTTACTGTCAAATAGTCAATTTTCTATTTCTCCTCTGTTGCCTAGATTTTATATGCTTGGATGTTGTATTTTTTACGTGTAAGTGTTCTGAAGGCAGGCATCTAATTAAAGGCGTTCTGACCTCCCTTAAAACTGATAGTTATTTTTGAAAGTGATTTTGTGTTCTCTGAAATTCTCTAGCAGTCATACTCAATAAAAAACTGAAAGCCACTTCTTAGTGAAGCCAACAAAACAGGAAAACAAGCTAACTACAATAGTGAGATTCAGATAAATGCTCAAATATCTATAATTTAAAGACCTTTCCCATCCCTCGTGTTTCAGACAGAAAATTCAAGAATCCATGAAATTCCAAGATGAGATGTAAGAACCAGATGGTCAGTGTTATTAAAACTTACCATGTGATGGTGGCATGAGTACTTCTGCTCCAGCTACCAATATCTTCCCATATAATGTTTCAGAGGAACATAGCAGCAGGTTTACAAAATGGCTATACATATATATAGGCAAAATTATTACTGGTTGTTCACAAATGCAAATTATTTTGCAGTAGTGACCACCATGCGCCAGAGAGATGTACATGTAGTATAGCCTATGTATCAGGTTAAAAAACAAAGCCTACCACAAAGTATGCATAAGCTGTAGGTTTGGGTATCGTTGCTTTTCAGTTACTTATTTTGGATTTCTTGAGAGCTAGATGAGAGTTTTCTGCACTTTCATGAGCTCTGTCAGCACTTGTTCAATCTAGTTGGCACCTCTTCATTTCTCTCTGTTTTTTTCAGCAGATTTTCTTAGAGAAAGGCGGATGATCTAACACTGTGAAAAAATTCTAATTTGTGTTTCTCTTTATATACTTCCAGAGGACAGATGGACATGTCTGTTATTTAATAATGCTCATGTTACATCCTTCATAAAGAATCAGAATAGCTCCCAGCAGTCTGCCTGCCTGTCAGCAGCAGACACAAGCTTCTTGCTGGTTTTGTGTTAAATAACAGGGATTTCTTTTCTCTGGGCTCCAGCTTTCAGAGTTTGAGAACAATACATTCTCGGATGGACATCATGGATTCCTCATACTCTTGGCTGCCGAGTTCTCTTTCTTGAGATTTTTCAGTGACTGTCTGATAAATAATTATGCTGTGGTGGTTCTTGGAGAATTGGAGACACTTTTCTAAAGCATAAGGTAATGGTAGTAAACTCTTTACTGTGGCCTCTTTCTGATGCACATAACATCACGCTCATTTCTGAGAAATTACCAGAGCATCTTGACACTAGCCCCCCAATCTAGAAAGGACAAGCTTGGTTTGATTTCTGTCCTCTGACTAGTCAGAACTGAAGAACACTGAGATGTTCTTTGGCTTGCCTTTTGAGCCACCTCATTGTTGACTAACTGAAGTGGTATGATCTGTGGCACTGGCTATGCACTGTTTCATGAGTGGTAGGTAACATTCTCAGCAGCCTCAGTTTGGTACTCAAGTGATCCAGATAGAATCACATTTCTCTTGTTCTCTGGTTTCCCAGACTCCAGTTTTGGACCTGCTAGCATTGACTTCAGAGGACAGGACACACCACAGACCTTTACTATCAATCTCTGTTTCTACTCTCTTTGCGACTTCATGGGGCCATTGAAACCTTTCCAGTCATGAGTCACCAGGGTCTCCTTCCTGAGATCTAGGGAATAAACAGTGTGCTATTGTTGTCTTTCCACAGAAGGTATTGACAATGTCGTAGTAGGCCAGGTTGTTACCAGCCGAACTCCATTTGCTGCCAGTTCTGAGACTGTGGAACTCTGATATTGGCAGCCCATTTCAACAACTGCATGGTTGTATCTAGGTAACTAGTCTGTATTTGCCAACCCACAGTGACAGACGTTTGCTGAATTCACTGGTACGTGTTCTGAATTCAATTTTGCTAATGCCAGTATGATGGTTGGAATTCAGAAGGGGTAATCTGGACTTTGTTCGCTAGAGTGCTTCTCGTAATAATAATGCAGATTTAACATACTCGGATCTCTTTTGTATGTTACTAAAGAATGCAGTTGCTATATCTGTTCCCTGGTTTATTATTCTGTAATAGGAAAAGGTTTCTCTCCATTTCATTGGGTGAAGTTTTTTGCCTCTTCATAATATGGCAAGCTTGTTCATTTCTGTCGCAGATCCACTAGTTATATCAGTAAGGAAAACTGAACTACGTGGCTGGTGGTTTGGTTTTGGCTTGGTACTCTGAATCTTCATGAGCCTTACTATTCTGGGCGATCTCCTACATCGTTGTTGAGATGAAGCTTATTTGCTAACTTATTTCCAGAAATGTGGTGGTAAACTACTGGATTTCCTAAAGTCCTTATTTAAAGTCCTTTGTAGTGAAAGACACTGTACCCCAGAAGAACTGAACATGATCTTTGATCTTCAGATGAGAATATCTTGCTGTAAAGAAAGTAATTGCCTCCAATCAGTGAATATGACTGTTGTTTCTGTGATACTAGAGTCTTCTTTTTGGGAAAATACTTCTTCTGAACATCTGTGGGAGCGTGAGGAAGAGCTTTGTGTGTTCAGCTGGGCATGGTACCATCATGCAGAGAGACCATACTCCACAGACCAAATATTCCTGTTGCTTTCACCTGTGCCTCCTGCAGCTGGTTCTAGGAGAAATGGGATGTGCCGCAGAGCTGCTCGCAGGGTAAAGGGCATATGAACAGATACTTGGAAAACAAAAAAACTAGGTTACTTGGTTTCTTTGTTAATGTGGGCATTCCATGTCCTGCCATACGTCCCTCCTCTTTAGCTTTTTAGTTCTAGGATGTGATAGTTGCTGTCTTCAGAAGTGCTTAAGTAATATTGGAGCATGTGCCTGTTGTAAAATGCCTTTAGAATAAATCAACACAATTTTTTGAATAATCTTCCAGTAATGTTAGTGTTAATACAGCATGGAAAAATTAGCTGAAATCAACAACAACGGAAGACTATTTGATTTTATCCTCTATAGGAGTATTAAACGAGTCTCATGAAATTTTCTTATCTAAACCCTGAGAACCTGTCGTTACAGCAGTTGGGAGGAATAATATTTTTCATAGGCAGTATAAATAAACTGTGCTTCTAAGATAATATAGTTTAGCTATTAGCTAAATAGCTTTTCAGTTTAGCCTGTTCTCTTTTTTTAAGAGTATGAATTCTAGATAAAGTGTTGGAATAAACAGTCCAAGGCAATATTATTGATGCTACCTTATTATAAAAAAGTCACATAATAGCATATTTTTTTCATTATATCGTGCCTTTGCCTCCAAGGGAAAAAAAAAGTATTCTCTCTCTGAGGTAGAAGTTTCACTTTCTGTCATGTCATGCAGAAGGCAGAAAATAATTTAGGGAAGCTGAGTTTAATTATAAAAGAGTGCCTAAAGAAGAGGATGTAGGAAAGCAATTGGACCTGACTGCAGAGGCATATGAATGAAAAGAGTTCTTAAATATTATGCCTGAGAGGAGCACTGAAGGTGTGCTGACTCAGAAAGCTTGTCACCTTTTAATGCCATCTTCATAGATTTATTTGTATATTGTTAGACTGTTCCTTCTCAATGCACTTTGTACAGTATTTGTCTTTTATCTTCTGAGAGTTTCTTCGTGTTTGATAGAGGCTGTAAGTTTTCTTCTCTTTTTATATATTGGAAAACTTAGCTACTGGAAAGTTCTATCATGTCACTGTCAACATGTTTGTGCATGTTGAGAATAAACTTGTACTTAACCCATTTTCCTGCAGGGTTTTCTCTGCTCCTTTAAGTCTTGTTTTCAAGGAGCTTGTCTCTAAGCATTATGGGTGTAGAATTAATTCTGTTGGTGAGGACAGTGGAAAAATGAGGCAAGTTCTTTCAAAAAAGTTCTGAAACGTGGGATTAACTAAAAATTTGATGCATTTGGGAGACTGTTAGGAGCAAGACACTTGACTATGCACGTCCCTCATGGCTTTTACTGCTGGTATAGGAATCTTTCTATACCTCATGATAAAAACTCTGACATTTAAAAGCCTTTTAATCATTTTTGGTAGTGCTAGGAAGGCTGTTACGTTGTCATCCATCCCTTCCATTCATAGTCCTGTAGAATGTATCTCAGCAGACTACATAGGGCACTTTATACCTGTGGTGTTACTCCAACTACAGATATATCTGACATCACTCTTTTAAGCTTAGGAGCAGTCTTGGGCATGATTCTTGTCCCTTGGCTGCAGTTTTTCTTCTTGCTTCCAGGTGGTACATGTTTGACTTTATGTGTTTTTTTGGGTAATTTCTGTTACTGTTCCATCTACTGTACCCACCTCAAAGGAGTAGGGCAAGGAGTAGCAAAAACAGTGATGGAGTAGGCCAGAGAGAAGCTGAAAGCTGATTAGAGAAATAGGCATAATGTAAAGAAATATTTGAGCGGTGAAGGGAGTTGAACAGGTGGAAGGGGGACTGTTAGAGCCTTTAAAGTGGAGGAGGTCTGGAATACCTGGAGGAGGGGAATGGTATGGAACTAATGGTTTCTCTAGTAAATAATTATCTTTGTAGTTATAGTATGGCTACTGCATCAATCTGTGAATCTGACCCATGTTTGTACCTGTCTTTCCAGGGAATACAACAGAGGCAGGCTATTTTAAGATTACTTAATTAGTATATTATTTAAATCACCTAATGAAGCCTAATGACACTTAAAGGGCTGTTAGTAGTCACATTTAAATGTCTGAAAACATAAACTTAAGCGTGCTATCTTCATAGTCCACTGTTATCTGTTATTTCTTTCAGGGATGATAACATGTACTTAGTAACTCAAAAGAACTTTGCATTTGATCTCAGATATTCATGGAAGAATAGCTCTCCTAAGAGAGACCATATATACGTTTATAAAATGAGAAAATATATTGAGAAAATGTTGTTTATATTACTTGATAGGAATTTGATGTCTGTAATGGTATTCATAAAAGTAACTTAAGTATTAATTATTGTAACTTGGTTTAATGTATCTGCAAGTCAAAGGGATCAGCATAGACAGTAAGAGCTGTAGCTTTTTTATTGTGACCTCATAAACTCTCAATGTAAGCAAGAATTGTAGTGGGAAATTTTTGAACTGTCCTTTAGAGTTTTTGAGAAACTAAACTGGATTGTCTCATTCATTTACTGAATTGACATTACAGGTAGAATTTATTGTTTTTCCAAGCTAGCACTAGCGGAGACTAATCAGACCTTACTAAATGATTTATTTTTTTTCTTCCAAAGGACTGCCCATAATTTTGAGGATGACTCACACCAGGTTCCTTCTTTTTACCATCAGCAGCCCTTTCATGTGGCATTATTCAGAAGGAGACACTGCACAAATACTCATTTATGCTCTGTATTTTGAGAGGCTTTTTTTTCCACAGTAGCTTCTGTTCCGTTTTAGAAAAGGGAAATGAACCTATCTCTTGGCAGTTGAGTGGAAAAAAGTGTTCAGTGATGCCCTCAAAGGGCAAGATATTTAAGGAAATAAGGATTTTCACTTGCTGGCAACTTAACTCCTGCTACGTTTACAGAAAACAGCAAAAAATTTGATTCTCACCTTTATCAAAAGGACAAGAAGCTGGAAGGCTTTGTGCATTCTGCAGATCTTTTTCTTGTTAAGGACACTTGAATTTATCATTTCTGTCAGAAGACTTGAGTCTTTCTGGCTCCACAGGCTTGGAGGAATTTCAGAGTTAGTTTTTCAGAGATTCATGCCATCAGCGCATGCTGGAAATATGGGTCACTTAGTTCATACAGATCCTTGACCACTGAGATGCTGGACAGAAATATGCCCACAAGTCCTCTACTATGTTTGGCATGGACCACAATTACACCTCATGAGTAGTTAATTCCTAGATTTAAGAACTGCAGCATCATTTCTGTGCTTAGATTTGACTACATGGAGTTACTACCCTGTCTTTGATAGGGGTTTTGGGTAAATGTAAGCTGTCTGTGTAACAACTTGTACAGAACTTTCAAATATTAAAGGTCTACTATCATAAAAATACATTGACTTGTCTTATTGAGACACTTGTTTGGTAGCTCTGGAGACAGAATGTCACTCTTTGTGTAAAAATAATGAATATGTTAGCAGAGTGTTATACCATGACTGTTGCTTAGGCCGTTGTTGCAGATCAGCTACCTAAAACGTGTATTCCTTACATGGTTTTGGAAATCATGGTATTGTGGATAAGTTTGTTTTTTCTCAATGATTTGCATTGCATTTTTATTTTGACCATGAAAACCCTTTCTGGCATTTGTAGCGAGCCAACTTTGCCGAAAACATGCTCGCTAAGCCTTGCGTTAGGTCTCTGCTGACAGGTTTTCGTAGACTACCACATGCTTCAAATGCTTGGTAGGAATTTCAAACAGATAGACATTCAGCATAAGCATTCATTATTACTTAACATACTTTTTCACTAGAATCAAAGGAAAACTAAGAAGACTGAGGCAACTGGTTAAAATCTGTTGTTCAGACCTGCTGCCTTGCTTAGTCTTTGGCTCAGCAGAAGTGAGACTCAGGACCACGGCACTGCACAGAGAAGTGAACTGACTGCAGGAAAGATGGAGCAGCCTGGACAGCTTCTGTATTGTGACAGCATGGGGATTATAACTGATTTTGTTCAGTTACAATAGTATCTTGTTAACTGCAATACAGTGGAAGAGACTATCCAAATGGTTTTTTTGCTGAGCATTTTGTAAAACTGCTGTATCTTGGAAGGTGAATTAGTTTGCATAGAAAGCTCTTAAATTAATCTACTACTTCAGTAATTTGGCTTCAAAGGGAAAAGAATGCTATATCCTTATTTTTAAAACAATGGGAAAAGATTGTTAAAGGCCAGGACATCACAGCCTCTCCCATATCCAGTTGAACAGTAACATATATTCATTTTTGACAGTGATATTTTTTGCACAAGTAGTGTGACCTTCACTGTGGCATATAAAACTATATTAATCACTTGATTAACTCTTCTTTTGAGAGCGACTTTTACAGGTAGATTACTTTATTGGGAATAAGTAGAAGTCAGTTTTAGACAATGTACTGGAAAAGTGGATTTGTTTCATTTACTAGAGGCTAGTTATATGACCACCTCTGTCGGCATGGTTTTCTTAGAATTAGGCTTTGTTTAAAAACATTTTAAATAAAATTGGTCTGTTCTTTCGTACCACAAGTTTGAGGTGATTTGCTGTGATGACATGTGGATACCTGTACTGGGCTGTGGCTGCAGTCAAGTTGGCATTGATAGTTCTGATAGGAAAGAAACCCCAAAACTGACCTCACCCTTCAGTCTCTCAGCTAAGGCATGGAAACCATGTGCTTGCAGTCTGAAGCTCAGTGAAGAGGCTTGAGGTGGGAATTTGAACCGTCTTACAGCTTTAGTGACAGAGAAAATATTTTAAAGGGGTACTTCCAGACCTCTGGTTCTTGGACAAAGAAGAAGGTTTGATTACTGTCAAAGTATTGTCAGGTGCAATGGGCTCTTCCCATGTTGGTTTTTGTCAAGAGGTAATGTGCTAGCTTCCTATCAGAAATTCTGTTTGTTCAGATGAAAGTTCACAGGAGCAGCACAGAAATAAATGAAACTGAAGACCCTGTATTATGCAGGTGATTAAACTGTATTCAGGATTTTACTCATGGTTAAACATGGTAAATAGGTGACAGAAACTGTAAGTAGCAGCGTGATAAATAGTACGGTGACATTAAGCTTATAAATAGCCTTTTATAGTGTTGTGGTACTTTCTCCTTTTAATACCCTGTTGCTCTTCAACTTCAGCACACAATGACTTAGCGCATGTGTGTTCGTTTGCCCTCCTGGAAACATTTTATTCTGACTAGAGTTGAGATGTTTCTTTTATTGCTTCATTTTTAATTGATTAACTGGCTTGTGACATGGTTATGTGCTGCTTTTTTCAGTGGATGTGAAACTTCATGCTGAACTAATAAAGAAGCATTAAAGCCTCTGTTGTCTTCCTGAACATGAATGCTTTAGAGGAAAATGCTTCTGAACATGACTGTTTTAGAGAAGTTGTTTTCCTACTAAACATAAATTCAGTATGAAACCAATATTATCGAAAGTTTCTTGCTGATTCAGAATGGTAGCTGATTTTGGAAGTTCACATCTCCACAAAAAATGGCCAGATAATTTTTCTCAGTGAGGTGTTTTATTAGATGCAATGGCACAAAATGTTTTTGTCATAGAAAATGGATACTCTGTACCTGGAAAATAATTCACTATTACACTAGTAAAAGGAATCTTAACTTCTAACTAAAGGTCTGAGATTTAATTGGGTGGGCTGAGATGAATAGTGTATTTTCATTTTGCTTGGACATTATTTTGGTGCTGCAGTGCATGAAAAAATCCGTGTTTCTAGGTTTTGTGCTTGTTCACTTGTATACCTGTCACTTGATGCCTTTACTTTTTGGATTCAGGAATGTAGAGATTTTTTTGTGTTTGTTGTGGTATATTAATAGTTGGCCTTGACAGTATGACGTTTTTCACACCATTAATAACATCTGCTATTTCTGTTAATTTCATGGGAACCTACTGTGTAATTCTATAAAGAACAAAGCTATAAGGAAGAAAGAAAACAGTCATATTCAGAAACACCACCCTCCCAACTTTAAAGCTTTTTCAAAAGTTTACTTTGATGAACACTGGGAAGAATTGAATGCTTTTTAATGTAAGTTTGGATCTTGTCTTTTTTCTGGCATTGTTTCCTTCTAATACTTTTCTTTTTACAGATGCTTTTGTAGGTTTGTCAGTTCAGTTTCAAAAGAAGAAAATACATCTCAAAATGAAAAGTTAACTAAGATAACATTTGGAAATAAACATTAAAGTATTTTTTTCCTATTTTTTTAATGTACAAATCTTATTGTAGCTTAATTTACAAAACTCAGAATATATGAAGATAAGTGCATGGAACATATAGTCTGACCTTAACTTTTGCATCATAACCCCTGACAGGGTGCAACTGTTGAGATCAGTGTACTACAGTTTTGGAGAACTTTTAGTTTGGCTTTGAGTTGCAGTTTGTAAGAAGTATAGATAAATTATCCTGTCGTTTTATGGTCAACATCTTTGAAAGTGATCCTTTTACAAAGTAGGTTTGTACAGTTTATGAATCTGGGAGCTTAGAACTCTTATTTATGTTTTTTATTTCAATCTAAGTGAATGATTATCAGATTTAACTACTTAATCATTTGAATGTGAGTGACATTTTTGTTACCAGATTCACTCAAATAATTTTGAACTTAAGTCCTCTTGAACTGGCTTGAAAATGGAAGTTTCTTCCTAGAAAGAAAGTCGTTGAGAAGAGGCAGAGGTAGTTCTGGAAAGTATTTACCTGGGCTGTTCTAAAGTTATAAAAATGTGAGATATCTTAAAATAATAAAGAAAAAAAGAAAAGGAGAATTTAAAATTTGGGATGTTATTAATAGGGCAGGTTTGTCAACAAAGCTGCTCTCACCAGGTGCAAAGAGCTTTTTGTTCTAGTACCCAGACATACTTAAAGGTGACCTGCTCTCATTCCCCAGGACTGAAAAGCTGGGGAGAAGCTGAGTATCTGGGTGCTCAGGAAAGGAGTGTGAGACAGGGCAGCTGAGAGCCAGGGGCGCACGGATGGAGTGAAGTCACTTCTCTGGGCAGCACTGCTAGATCACTTCCCTTGGTTTGTTTTCTGTTGGAGGAGGAAGCAGAGTTGACAGTCGTTTTCCAGGCAGGTAGCCAGACAGGCATTATTTTAGTGTTTCCAGCGGAAAATCGCTGGCTTTTGGTAAAACTGAAATTTTCCATGTGAAAATCTATATTTCGTGGAATGGCATTTCTGATAAACTAATTTTGGTGGAAAGTGTCCAATTAGTTATATTCGGCCTTAGATTAAGCATCTGCTCTGTTTAAGCCTATTGAAGATAATTTGGCTTAGGTTTAACAACTCTAAATGGAATATACACAGACAACTTTCTTCCCTCTAATACTTCAGTTCTAGTGCCAGCCAAATTTCATCTTGGAGTTGGCTATGACTAGAATAAAAGCTTTTTCTGAATTTTGCCAGTTTGTTTTCAGTTCAGACTGCTTTCAGCTTCAAAGGCTTCACAACACAGATGCCATGGCTGGAACTAAAGCTGCCAATTCAACTAGCTGCTCAGGACTTGAAGATCCTGCTGCATGCAGCAGTATTGATCTGTGAGTGCTATTAGCTAGCCCATGGATTTTCCCTGTTGATATGTTTTCTGTTGATGTTGTCTTCAGATAGTTGTGGTTGAGGCTTGTACAGCTGTGTACAGGATGTGAGGCTTGTATTCACTTAGTCAAACAAAGTTAGAACGTGTAACTTGGTATTTCAATACTGTTTTATCTCCCTAGTTGTGTACAACTGTTGAAGACCAGCAGTTGTTATTCGCATGTAATTTCTTTCTTCTTTTGGCTTTTTACACTGTATTAAAACCCCTTCCTATTTGGAGATGGAAGAGCTGAAATCGAAGTCAAATATCTCACTTGCTACATTTCCACAATTCAGTGCATATAGTCAGGCTGTTGCTCAAGTTCAGAGCTGTTAATAATTAGTGTCCTGAAAGGACTGTTCTAGGTTATTCTAGCTATAGGCAGTTGTACACTGTCATTAAAGGCTCAAAGATTACCAGTCTCCTTTTAACCCCAAAGAGTTTTTGGTTTCTACTAGGCCTCTAGAGGACTGTAAACCTTTCTTAACAGGTAAGTAAATCTTTTTTGGGGGTGATATAGCAAAAGGGGATTAAATGGAGTTATCTCATGATAGTTTTGAAAAAAATAAACTATAGGAAGAAGATGAGTATTTTTTGGGTTTGCTAATTTGTTCTTCCTCCCTCCACCTTTCTTAAGCAAGATAAAAAATATTAAGTTGTTGTCACCTGCTGCTTCTGGTTTTAGTTTGTCTGAACTTGCACTGATTTCAACCTTTTTTTCTTTTGATGAATAAATATTTAGTTCTCTGGGAACTAGATTTTCCTTTTAGTGAAAAATCGATTTAAATCTATTTAGCCTAGTCTAAGAACACATTTTAAAAATAACTGCAATTTTATTTTGAGACATTTCTATCAAGAAGATATTTTAGTAATGTTTCGTTATAGTCTCCATTTATTGCATCTTCTTATAGTGTTGAGTCATGAAACCAAGAATAAGAGATCCAGCTCAAGGAATGAGAAGCAGTAGATGTAGTAATCATCTGTGTGAGGATCATGAATTACCATTTTTAAAACTATTGGCAAAAAAAGAGTAGGTTATGGATATAATTGAGTTTAAAATATTGGAAGTGGAATTCACTTGGAAAACCATTCCTAGTAATCTTTACATAGGATAAATGCCTCCAAATCTCATGAGCTGACAGAGGTATGCTAGGAAACAAGGTGATTTTATGTCTTACCGATCCATTTAAGTATTTGTTTAATTTATAGTATTTTTTAAATACAGAAACATAGTTAAATTCACTCTTTTGGGATTTATTTTTGTTAAACAATATTTCTCTTCCTAGTTTCTTTCCTGGTAGCTTTATCCTTTTTTGAGCGGTTCAGCTATCTCCCTTTCCAGAGGCTCACTGCATTTTATTTATTTGTTTGTTCATTTGTTTATTTTAGTAATTGGATTCTTTTTCCTGTTAGCTTTGCCATTTTCCATCCTATGCTGCTTATTCCAGGAGCAATGGCTGCTGCTAACTCAGGTGCAGGTGTTTCGTTGCTGTCAGTTGCACTGGCTTAAGTGTTTGTAGAGGTGCAGGGGCCACAGCCGTACACCCAATGGCTCTCCATCAGTCTTTGCTTGCTCGCAATTCTGCTATAGCCCGTGGTAGTCATCAACTTCTGGTTTTGTATTACAGGCCTTAAACTGTATCAGTGTCTTTACTTAAAGACATTTTTAGCTAGCTTATCTCTTGTTTCTTTGCACCACGGTATGCCTTTCCAAGACCATTCTGTAAAGTGGTTGCACTGTGATGCAGATGACTCCTGAAGATCAACTGTAGCGTATTGCTTTTTTGGAGTTTATTAAACTGCATATGGGTATATTGCTGTCACATAGAAACTTTCTATACCTACACTCAAAATAATCTCTGAAACCTCATGTGAATTTCTTTACACATCTTCTTTCGTAAAACTCCCCTTACCCCAACTATCAGCTGCACATGAAAGGTCTCTGACTCAGAAACAGTCTCTCTGTCTGCACCAGTTCATATGATGTTTGAAGTCTGATTGTGGCTTCGTTGTGTCACATGCAGGACAGGTGGGTTTGTATTTACTGTGGATGACCATACATACTTCATATGAAACCTTTTCCTAAAAGTATGTGGACTTTGGACAATTTGTTGCATAATTTGGAAGTAATGCAAATGTCCTGTCTCTTCTGAAGTACTGTTATCATTAGGTCAGGGAGTACTTAGCCTTGAGCTGGTGGAAGCTAGCTGGAAGGAGGTTTTCTGTTGTCTTTGCATTTGTTCACAGTTTCACCTGTAAGACTATTGCAGTGAAAATGTAATTGGGTTGAACCTACTGAAAGAGGACAGAGTTTAAGAAAAAAAGTCTGACTAATTCTAGATCTCTCTTAGCTGCAGTGTATTGGGCATATTTCTTCAGTGTCTCTGAAGCTCAGTTGCCCATCTAGAAAACTGATCAAAAGCTGAAAAAAACCCAGATCAGATTTACTATGAAAGTGAAGCTGGAATACAAAAAGTTCCATTTAAACATAAGAAAAACTGTTTCACTGTAAGGGTGAGAGAGCCCTGGCCTTGGCTGCCCAGGGAGAGTGTGGAGGCTCATTCTCTGGAGGTCTTCAAGATCCTTCACAACCCACATGTTGCTGTGCCCCCTGATTGAGGGGAACCTGCTTTGGCAGGGGGGTTGGACTAGATGATCTCTAAAGGTCCCTTTCAACCTCTACCATTCCACGATTCTATGTACTAAGAAAATCCAGTGCATTTGTGAGGCTGACAACTGTAATGTGGTGTAGACAGATATTCACTAAGAATAAATTTGCAACTTGACAGTAGGTTTAAAATGAACCTTATTGAGCTGTTTGGAAGTTGAAAATCCATTTGTCTTTTTTCTATTTTAATGTACAACAAAATTTAATACCTTCTAGGGGTGTCTTTAATATAGAGTCCTGGATAGTGAAGATGGAAGAGTTGCGTTCTTCATTTGAAAAATGACTGGGCATAAAAAGGGAGGACATAAAGCTTTTGGGTTCAAAATAATTGATGGTGGTGGTGGCAGGGTTTCTAAGAACTAATTTTTTAGTTAGTATTACTTCTAAACTGTGTTGCATGTATTGTAATCTCAAACTAATGTAGTTTATCTTGTTGGTTTTGTGTTTCTTGAAACATTACATACAGGAGTGAAGAAAAATGGATAACAGACTTCCTGCATTGTCCTAATTCAGACCCAAAGCAGAGAAAGGAAGCAGCTGAATTTGAGAGGCAGCTTTTTTCTTTTTTTTGAGCATAATGAGTATTAGCACTTAATTAGATAGTGGTGTCATTTATAATAGGCTTTTCTGTTATCTGTGCTCTTGTTCTTGAGGGAAGGGAGGAGCAAGAGAGAATTTTCAAATTGTTGGTTTATTTTTCAGATCAATTAGTAGGCTGCTACAGTACTACCAAAATAATTTGCTGTGTTCTGGTATACTTACTTCATTTTTCTGTAAGAAATTGACCACTATCCTGTGTAGAATGACTGAACACTCATTAATTATTGTTTTACTGTTGAAAATAATGGAATTTTGGGAGTGATAGGGTAGATTATTTCACCTTTGTCTCCCATTAGTAAAGGAGTGATTATAACAGTGAAAATCTTGCTTGATGCCACACAGCAGTTGTTCAACTTTGAAACCTCTATCCAAATAAGTAGATAAAAACCCACTATCCAAGGAGGTATTAATTTAAAAAGAAGTCCTCAAATAATTTGTAAACTGAGAATAATAACTAATTCAGGTATTGAGCCAGTCCCATTAAATTCTCTGTTCATTTTGTTCATTCATTACTGGCTCATATATAGAAGCTGATAGTGTAGGAGAGGGGCTAAATTCAACTTCTTTTCTCTCAATGGTTGAACTTCAGGCCCAAAATGTCCAGAAACCCTCAGATGTGCTTTAAGGATTAATGCTTTGTGTGCTAGATCTAGCTGTTTATGTGGTTGAGGATAGAGAAGGTTGAAAAGGAAGATGTATAAGGTAGCTCATTCATTGAAACACAGGTGAGATTACAGACATTTTTGAGGATGTGTGAGTGCATAGCTCTTTATTGCTCTCAAGAGCAAAGTACTCGCAGATAGGGATTTCTTTTGTGTTCTGTACTGCTTCCATGTATGAGGAATTTAACCAAGCAGTTCAGAGTGCTCACAGATAATAAGAGTCTTGAAGAAATATATAAAAATAGCTCAAGATTATCTAAGTTTCAGATACCAATTTTGCCTGTGAAGTGTGGAGGCTGCTCAGGGTCAGACTGTAATAGAAGCATGTGGGAAGGTCTGACTGAAGAGTGGGGTGATCTTGGGAGTCCCAGAGGTGCCAGCCCCATGCAGATACCTGGGCTAACAAGAGCATGATCTGGCTACCCACCAGTGAAGGGAAGTTGCTGAAGTTTTGGAAACTCTTCCTTGTTAACTTCCAATGCCATTGTCTCCTCATGTCCAGTGGTCTCATGACAATTCTTTTGGAATGTAGTAGCGCTGAAGGAGTCGTGCTTGTAGTTACACTATGCAGTCACTCTGTCCCAGTTTGTTGACAGGAAACATACAATATCCCTCTTTTCCAGTGGAATTTTTAGGAAGAGTTTGGTAAGTAGCCATGTGATAGCTTTACAGGAGTGTATATGTATTTGATTAATTTGTATGTTACAGACAAATAATAAATGTACAAAAGAAAGAGAAGATTTTGATAGAGCCCAGAGTCATTCATGATGCTGTTTCCTGGCCAGGAGTCCAACTTGAACCTTTGTACTTGGTGACTACAAAGTGTAACGACCCAAAGTTTACATATCAACTTTAAAGAGTTGTGGATACTTTCCATTGTTTGGTCAGCAGAAAGCAGGAAGAAATGAATGAAGTATGAATTGTTGGAATGAGTTCAGAATTGTAGGGCATGGGTCGATTCACGTACATGAAAATGTATTTCTTCTCTGACTTTATAAGGAATGTCCTGTATCTTTGTGCTACAGCAGAATTTCTGCAAGACAATAAATTAGAACTTCAGTTTGCTGGACTGAGATTGACTTTCCTTAAAAATAGTGAACAATTAATTAACATTCAACATTTTCAAACTGGTTTTGGTTAAAATGTTTCATGTAGTTTCAATGACATACTTTCAGGAAATGTATATAACAGTGGATTCTAGATACAATTTAGTATTTGTTTGAAATGCAGTACATTTGTGGTATTACTATGTTTCAGTTTTAAAATTAACTTGGTAGTGGGGTTTTTTTTCCCTCCTAATTAGATTGTCTGGATTAGGATGAGGGGTTTCTGTGAATTTGGTCTACTTTTCTACCTCTTACAGTAAATTTATGTACTGTGTTGGACCCAAGTGAGGTGGACTACAGTAGAAATACATGCCTTCTGGATTGCAAAAATACTAGCTTCCAAACAAATGAAAATGTAGCAATCCGTTAACTTCTTGGCTGCTGCATTTCTCATGTTCTTGAAGGCACTCATGCATACTGTGCTGTGCTACAGTAGCTTCCTTTCTGTACAGTACGTAGTGCGAACTTTCTTTAGAAGAGTTCTTCGAGTCAGCAAATCAGTTGCACTCCTAGATAAATTAGTTAATTGCATTCTTAACCAACTGCTTATTTATTAAGTTGCTTAAAATTGATTAGTTTATTGTAAGCCCAAGCAAATTGTCATTTTAGTATATTATGTTTACATTAAAAAAAAATAGAGGATGCTGAAAATTCACTTGTGAAGCTTTTTGTCTGCTGTTTAATGCCCTACCAAGCCAGTACTGCAGGAATGTTCTGCCCTTTGATAGGGAACACTCCCTAGAATTGCTTCATTGCTTGAAACCTGAGCTCAGACAGGAAAGGTACAGCTTACTTGCTCCTCAGACCTGAAAGTGGAGTTTCATTGCACAAGTTCTGTCATTCTCCAGTTGCTGTAGCGGCACGTGCTCTTAGTTGTTAATTTGAGTATCTGAATATTAGGTGGTTAGCAGAAGATGCTGAAAAATTATGGACAGATGCGAAGATTAATCCGATTTAAATCCAGTTTAAATAAACCACTTGCATATATAGAAAGACTTCAGCGTAAGTGGCCATGGTACTGTTCATGACATGGTTATTCACACAAGTACTACGTTGCTCGTTAACCTGTTGTTTAAACCAGTTATTGTCAAACATTTTTCAGTTGCATCTTACCTTTTGTTTTTATTCCTGTTTCTTTTGGGGCTGCAGAGTTATCTTTGGAGCTTGAAGTCAGTAATTTCTTCATTCCATACTAACTTTAACATAGTTTAGTTACAGAAATTTGCAACCAGTGTAGATGACTTTTTAATTAGTCTTATTTTATATATCATTATTTGCTGGGAAATCAGATAGTTATGGTTTAAAACCTCATAATCAATAGCTAGCCATCTCACTATTTCACTGGAATGCTTTTAAAATGTATAGCACAAATGGCAATACCTGGTCAGGAGAATTAATATTTTCTGTGTTCTTGGTGTGTCAATTTCTGGAAGAATGGAGTAGTAAAGATGATGTGGGTACAGTTCAGGGCCAATTATATTGTAAAACAAATGTGTCACAGTACGACGAGTAATGCAAGGTCTACGTGTGTGTAACATCTGCATCTTTTTTGTATGTACATGTGCCAGTAGAGGTTTCAGTATGGGTTTTGCAAACATGATTGGCTACAAAGCAGTTGCATGTTATAGCCTTGGCAGATGTTAGAAAGTATTTTTGAATGTGTGACGGTGAAGATGTTTTAACATAATCCCTACAAACTTCTATAGTTTCTTTACTGACACATGGGGAAAGAGAAACTTCGAATGTGGTTTGCAGAAAATAGTCTGGCTTTTGTTGCCTTCCTCTCTATTACTTCCATGCCTGTTTTATTTCCATTTTGTTTAATTATTTCAGCATTTCAGTTACTACACTTAGTTGTAGAACTGTATTTTGTAGTTGCAAAAGGCTTTTAGTTTTGTGGAAGAAACTTCTCTGCTAGATGGTTCAGGCTACTCTGTATTGTATGTGGGACAAGGAATATTCATTGCCTAACCTGAAGATCAAAATTTGATTTCCTAATCCCTTGAAGACACCATGCCGGACATCAGTCATTCATGAATGGTGTGAATATGAGCTTCACACTGGGAAGATGCTAAACTCTAGGCTATAGAACTGTATGTGAGAACTGTTTTTGTGTGTCCTGTTTTCTTCTTCCTTTTTTAAGGAGAGTGAGAAGACGTTGTTTTTCACATCTGCAAGATAGGTGAACTGACCAAATGTAGCTGATCTTGTTTCCTTAGTGAACTCATTACATAGGACCTTCTTAACTTGAATTTGGCTGTTTCACTTATGTACATTGAGTAAGACATGAATCACTGTGGTCTGTGACTATTGAATGGGTTTGTTTGGCTGGAGTAAAGATC
This sequence comes from Colius striatus, assembly GCF_028858725.1. Lineage (NCBI taxonomy): Eukaryota > Metazoa > Chordata > Aves > Coliiformes > Coliidae > Colius > Colius striatus. Next base: position 14,288,824 of record NC_084769.1, on the reverse strand, counting down.
TGTGTTACAGCAAGAACCTTGCTGGATCTGCAGGCTGGGTGTATGGAAGGATGTAGTGAATAGTTGTTTGGTAGCAAAGGATTTTAAGGATCACTGAGAGTGAGTTTTCTCCATGTTCACCCTTTTGAATTTGTTGATCTGTTTGGAACCTGGAAGTTTTCTATCTAGTTCTAGTCAGTGATAAGGCAGGAAGAAATACTCTTGGTTTTGATTAGCAAATAAGACAAAAATAAAGGAGAGAACCAGAGATGAAAGTGAGATTTACCTTTTTCTTCCCTGAAAGTGTGATGGTTTTTTGGGCTGTAAAAAAAAAAAAAAAATATATCTTTTTTCTTTTCCCCTGCTTCAAAATTGTGGATTATTGAGTTATTCCTAGCTCACTGCCAAATGGTTTTCTGAGGACTGCAATACTTATTTGGAGGCTAAACACTCCTACTTGGTGCACTGGTGTTTATATTTGTGGGAAGATAACCCTTGTTGTGTCTTGGTTGATTTGTTACTTATTCAAAACCTGGTAAAATAGCCTATCAAAGGGTTGTTTCTGTGATGTGGATAAACTGTTTTTAATCAGATTGCATGCTTTTCTAAAACTTTTTGTTTCAGCTCACAAGCAGCTACTACTTTAAAAATCTGGGCTGTAGTTACTGGTTATGTAGCTGCACTGATAAAGATGCTGGTCTTTATGTCATTAAGGCCAGTAAGGCAATTGACTTAGATTGTGTCTACATGACAAAGTATCATTTGTGAAATGTTACGTTGTTGACTCAGAACTGATGTGGAGGTTCAGTTCCTGTTCTTTCTTAATGGTTTTCTTCTGCCTTATATTTTTGAGACTTTGTAGAATGCATAGCAGAAGCAACCTCTTCTTGAGCTGAGATGTATGCTGTCTTGTTAGGCTTTACTTTAAAGTTTTTAAAATTTTTTTATTGCTTTATCATTAAGAGAAAATAGTTTAGCTTGCAGCTGGTGGGTTTATCTGTTATCTTTATCCTTTCTCAGTTTGTCATGTTGGTTTAACAAAACAAAAATAAACTTGCTGTAATTTTACGTGAATACAGAATTGCAGTTCTGAAGCCAGTGACTGAGTAGCCAGAAAAAAAAAAAGCTCTCTGGTAGGAAAACAAGTATTTTTAAATCTGAAAATACTGGTAAAGTCAAAACTGAATAATCTTAGAAAGGTGGGCAATCATTGAAATGAAATTTGTCGGAGATGTGTGGTCATGCTGAAAAAGCTGAAGAGGTGATCTAAAAAAGCAGAATACCTCAGAGATTTTTAGGATAGTTGCTCAGGAGATTGGCAACAGGCAGTGAGAAGTTTAAACTGCAGGGTTCCCTGCCTGATACAGGCTGCTTGGATTTTGGTCTTGCACTTTCCCACAAAGGCCTAAGTATCTAAGCCATCAACTATTTAGGAGAGGATTGAGCTTTTACTTATTGCTCATTCATTTGTCCATATTGGATATACAGATATCTCTTATGCTTCAGGCAGGCTCTCTAATCACTACAGGGGTGTTTGCTGCTCTCTACTAAATTCTTGTTTTATCACAGTACACACTCATTCCCAACCCCAAAAAAGGGGACAAACATGTTTTGTGCTTGAGTTTGAGAATATATGTTTTCTTTTACTACTTGAAAATATCTTTAAATGTTCTATCTCAATATATTCTCTATTTAAGTTATGAAACTTTCTGTTTGTTTACGCCCTTGTCAAAGGATGTAGAAATAGTTTGCAGAGTGTATAATTAAATGAATCACAAGCCCCGATCCTGTGAGGTACTTAAAGTAGCTAATATTGTTGGAAAGGGCTAATAGCATCGGGTGTACACATAGTACTTTGTTGAACTGAAGGTGCATGATAATCATTACAATCTTAGTTTTGGAAAGTGAAAGGCATGTCTGAATTTTTGCATTTGATATATCAGCACTTAGTACAAGGTGCATACTTGTGTTGGTCATGGTTCTTTATTTGGAAAATAAGAATTCCAAAGTAGAATGCAGAGATCTGATCAAATTGATCTGAAGATTCAGTAGTTTGACAAATCTGTTTGTTTGTGTTGTAATTAAAAAAAAAAGAAGGGGGGAAGGGAGCAATGTTAATGTTTTTGTGTAAGCATCTTTTTTAGTTTTGCATAGAAATTAATTACTAAATTGCATCTAGTACTGTGAGCCTAGTAGCCAGCAATTACAGTGAAAATGCTTTTCTGAATCTTAACCTCAAACCAAATCCCCAAAACAACATTAAAATATGGAGGAGAGTGGACAATGGGCAAAAAGTAAAAGATGGAATACTTTGGAATAAGATTGAGTGGTAATTTGTAAGACATAGTTCCATTATTGGAAACCATGAGTTTAGTACTCATTTTTCTTTTGACTGTAATAGAATTTTTTAGCAATGACCTTACTGTCTGTTGACCTTTCTTTCAAGTGTGACATTTTTTCATTTTCATGTTTTTGAACTTTTAAAATTGTATTTGTGTTTTGCCTTAGACCCTGTGTGGACAGTAATGACCGCACGTTTCCGATTGCCTGCTGGCAGAACCTACAATGTACGAGCGTCTGAGCTGGCACGAGACAGGCAGCATACGGAGGTGGTCTGCAACATTCTTCTCCTGGATAACACTGTACAAGCTTTCAGAGTTAATGTAAGTTATTTGGTTTTTGTGAATCAATATCACTGAGCTTGTTTTTCTTTGCTGGACTTTTATGGCCGGAGTTTGACTTCTAAAATAGCATGAAGTACAGAATAAAAGGGAAAGTTATATTCAGGCAGGCGTGCTTGTACACGTACATACTAAGTCACTGTGAACTTAGTCATTCTGGCATCCTATAGAGTACTAACACATCTTCATTTCAAAACTGAGTATACAAAGCCTAATTTATTTCTAGTAATTCTCTTCATGAACTAAAGTTGTGTCATGGAAATAGAGGGCAGTTTTGCCACTGAGTTGAGTGAGAAGCAAACTAGTTATGCTCTGCTTTTGTATTTTGAGCATGAATAAACTTACAAGGATCGGGTGTCAAGTGGCTTAAGATTTAGATGTAGACTTGTTGATTATTTTGTTTTACATATTTCAATCAATACAGAAGGTTTTAATATGTTCTCTTAAGGCATTTTTGTAGTTCATTTGGGAGCTACTTAGCCTTTTGGGCTTCTGAGTAGGTAAGAGTGGAAATTTTGGATGATGGAGCCAGTGAGGGATGACCAAAGGCTTTAATTTATTAACATAAAGCTTAGTTTCCTTTCTTCGATAATTTCTCCTATATCCCTTTTCCATTTTTGTCACCAGTATTCCACTGCTCTTCTGTATATCCTATGTTCTCATCCATGCTAACAAATTCCCAATTTGTACTGCCTGCCAAATAGCATCACATGCAGAGTGTAGTTAGAGACAAAGCATTGGAAGTGCATGAGAAGCTGCAAATGTTTTGTTCTTTGCTTTCAAGTGCATGACTTTTCCATTAAAATATCTATCTTGCAGTTGTTTGTTTATAAGAGTTGTCTAAAATAAGTAGTAATTGTTATATAGTAGTTATGGGAGGTTATGCCTCTTTTTGATCTAGGTGTTCAAAACTGTATGTTGTTGGAGAATGTTAGTGCCTATCTAGAACAGAATTACCAGTTAAAAGTCATCAAATGACTGTTCTGTCACTTCCAAGAAAAATTATGTAATATGTTCTTGTCACCTCCCTAGTGTACTAAATATTCTAATTGCATGGATCATGCCTTACTGCTTATGCAGATCAGCCTGCAGGTTTGTCTGTTCAAACTGAGTTTAGGGAGTAATGTTTAGGGAATAAAGAGTTCCTTGGTACTTAACATTTTGATCTCTGGTCTTAGCCTCAATCAGTTACGTTTGTTTTTTTCTTAAATAGGTAGTAATGAAATATTCAGTCTTAGCAAATCTTAGCATGCTAACCTGTATGGTTTACAGGTTTTCAGGGTTTATAGCCATGTTTTACATTTATTGTGGTTGACACAATACTTGGCAACAAATATTTATGAAATTGTTTTCAAAATAGGAAGAACAAAGATAACATCAAATAAATTAGCAAGGTTTTTTTCTCCTGGTGGCTACTATAGGTATTCCGAATGCTAATGATTGTAAAGCTTAATTATCTGGAGTATGCAGTGCTGTATGTAGAAAAATGTACTGAAATGCTATTTATTTTCCAACAGCAAAGTACTGATAATAGGTAATGTCTCTTGGTAACTTATGTGACACATTCTAAGTTCACATTTCAACCAGCCTTTTCCATTGATCTGCAAAATAGATGCTTTTTATGCTAAGCCTTACATTGTATAGAGCATAACAAATCAAGTCAAATAATCCTTGTGGATTGTAGACACACAAAGGTTATTTTGGTTGCAGGCAGAAGAATCAATTAAACTAACCTGTGTGCCTGTTTGAAGAGTAGAAATTCTTTCCAGAAAATGCTTTGCTTATCAAATGGAGAACTCTTAGTTCTGAAAAAGAACACTTCATAGAATGTGTAGCTGGAAGTGAGGCTGACTTGAGTTAATGACATGCTCAGGATGACTTGCATTACTGCAAACCTGCTTCTTTAAGATCAAATTGCTTTAATTGTTTTAATTAGTGTTTAAATACCTCAAATGGCATCTTTTTCATGCAGGCTGACTTAATTGTGTTCTCTAGAGATTACACTAAACTTTAGGGACAGCTAAGTCAAAGTAGATGGCATGAGTTTTTCTGTGAGGAAGACTTCTGGGTTACTGGTCAAGGACAAATGTTTCCATTTGGAGTCCAAGTTTGTTTGGACTGTCACAGCAGCAATGTCTCCTATGTTTGCCCTGGATGCAGCCAGTTCTATATGCTGACAGCAAAACCAGAGTGTCTGTCAGTAATATAAATTGGTGAGATGATGGTAGTAATGCTGTGTAATTGCAGGTAATTTGCTAAATTTTCACATACATGTGTTTGTAAACAGCTAACAATCATTTCACTATTAAAAATTAATGTGTATATACCTAGTTGTACTAGATATTAGCCAGTAGATGACAGATACTTCATAAAGTGCAATTAATATATTGATGTCTAGTGTTGTCAAATTTGTTCTAAAAGGCCAAAATTTGGTAGATGTTTTGTCTTCAGTAAGAAGTACATCTAACATTATAATATTTAGAAAAAGTGATATGTTTTATATCTCAACTACTGCAGTTTTGTTAGGTCCCATTTTTCATATATGTTTCCTTTATTCTGTGTTTTGAGTTTAAAAGTTAAACTTCAACTTTATCTTTTGGAATAAAGCAAGTTTCTTTTTATGCTAATCCACATGTATTGATTTTGCTTTTATGTATTAAAAAGGAAAAGTAGAAACTTGTTATCATACTACTTATAACTTCTAGCAGCTATTCTGTATTTATGATAACATGACAAATATTTTGAACCTTTCACAAGAAGGAGGATTGTGACCTTCACCTGCTCTGGCAAGCTGCAACATCATTATATAAATATCAGAGATAGGTTAAACTGTGGTCTGGTTTTACTAGATGGTTATCTTTATTTTGCACTGAAAGTAAAACATTGTGATCAAAACAAATGCTTCATGTTGAAACTAGTTTTCTCTTGCCAAATTGACTACTTTGTTGCAGGAGAAATACCTTACCTGTGGTCCTGAAATTTCATTCTGCATTACTAAGTTCAAACTAATTGTAAAGGTCTCAGCTTTTTTTTGTTGGGAAACATCTATTCAGATACTTAAGAAATAGTATGAAATTCTCAGGTTGATATTGGGGAAAAAAGATACAGAACTGATATCTGCACCTTATTTGAAAAAGTAACGTGTCACCTGTGACAAATGTAAGACTAAACTTGGATTCCAGATGTCTACTGTTTTCTTTAGTTATGGTCAGAAGATCTTAGTTTGAGTTCTGGTTTTAAATCTCCATGAGGAGAAATGCCAAGAAGCAATTAATGTTGCTATGTAATTTTAAAATTAGTTTCGTTGGCTGAAAAAATGATACTGATTACTGCTTTATTTCAAAACATATCAGAAACTCCTAATTGAATAAATAAAGTGACTATTGTGGACTGTATATAGAAATTCCATGATGCCTTTATATTATTGTATATTTATTGTGTTAACATCTGTGTGTTTTCTTTGCTTGTTTTTAGTTATTGAAAAGTAAATTTTTCAGTAGTGAACTTTTTAACAATAGTGCTCCTACTGGCTGTTCAGTTCATTACACATCAAGACTTTTTTTCTGTATGATTGAAAAAAAAAATTCAAAGTAATTACATCAATTCTTAGATCACTTTAACTTAGCCAAACTTACATGAGACCTGAAATATATGCCTTATGTAAAACAGTTTTAATAGAGAGCTATGGTTATGGTTGTTGTACTGGGATCCTTTCAAGCAGGGTTCGTTAAAAATTATCAGAGAGGAGTAGTTATTATTATGAAATAAACTCCAAGAAGCTTAGTAATTTTTAGCCACCAATAAATGGTTTTGATAGCTTATTTAAGTTTAGTGTAACTAGTTTTTAGCTGAACAAAGCAAAGAGTTTTGAGAGATGTTAACAAATGTCTGAATGTGATTTGTAGAACTTTTCTGGTACATGGATATCAATGACATTCCCACAGCCTTCTTGTGGTCTCTTTAGTTACATACATATTTTAAGACAATGGAAGTAAACTACTGATAATCTCTGAGAAGTGAAGAAAAGGAGGATTTTTGTTTTAAAACTTAAAAAATATCTTACTGCCTAGAGTAAATGAGGCAAGATTTATAAAATCCACTGTAGCATCAATAATACTTGACACCTAGATTATCAGAAGCTTAACGTGGTGCCAGAGAAATAGAAAATCTGGGTGGAAAATGTTTCAATCATTTCTTTCATTGTTTTTTTTTTTTTTTTCTTATTTGACAGTTGTTCTTGTAGGATTTTTTTCTCATCTTTTGTACTTCAAGTAGCTATAACACTTCTCTGGGAAAGTCTCTTCAGATCTCACCAGATGCATTTATCCAGTCCTGTCATAATGGCACACTCAGCGTTTCAATTGCTGCTTTGGTGGTATTTTCAGGTTAGGCAAAAAATTGCTGAGTACCAACAGCTACAGATTCTTTTTATATCATTGTCCCTGCGGTAGAAATCAAGTTTGTTCACTTGGCTCTGAAAAGCAATATTACTGTTATTCAGTTCATTTGAATTAGTTCATTTAGAGTGATGCAGTGTCTTTGAGAGAATGCATATAAATGACAGATATTTGGCTGCTTCGGCTGTCTCTGCTATTTAACTTTGGAAACATTTTCAATGCACTGGTTAATTTGGATTCAGGAATATGTTTTCTGATAACAAATAACTTATATGGACCTGTACTTTTAAATTCAGTACTTCAGTATCAAATTTGGCTAGTGAATGGCTTTCAGGAATAAACTTGGAACTAGCTGAGAAGTGAGAAACTCTTATTGTCAAAAAATGACAAAAGTAATAATTCCTTACATGTTTCAGAAAGACAGACAAAGCTCATTTAAAATAGTGTTCCTGGGATGCACTTTGTGATAGTTAAAATTTAGGCTGGTAGAGCACATCTGAAAGAATGTTGTACCCTGCTTGACTGAAGTCTATATGTCCAAGTAATTATTTGTTCATTAAAAATATATATGTGTTCTCTGCAGAAACATGATCAGGGACAAGTTCTATTGGATGTAGTCTTCAAGCATCTCGATTTGACAGAGAGAGATTACTTTGGTTTACAGTTGGCTGATGAATCTACTGATAACCCTGTAAGTTGACTCTCGTTTCATAAATACTATTTTATAAATCATATAATATTTATCACTGTGCTCTGTGTCACTGTAAAGAGAAGCAAATAAAAGCCTTTGCAATATTGCGCCATCTTCCTCAACTGTATTATTTAAGTGGGTCAATATCACCTCGTAGTTATAATAAATGTTAATAGTTACATGTCTGGAGTAGAATGTTGAGATCTATCCTTACAAAATAATACCTTAAAATGTTTTATTGTGTATCTGTTTACTAGACCGTATGGTTACTGTCAGTTGAGGTAGGAAATAGTAACTGAAGGGATTTCAGCTTGTCCTGAATGTTGTTTTTGTTTACAGCCCAGACACTTTTTTGGAAAAAATAATGCTTCATATAGTCCACTCATTGCCTTAACAGAAGAAGGAAGGATCTCCTTTGAAAACCAGAGTTTATAATAGTTCATGTGCTTTAATTGAAAAGAAATTCTGTAGGACTGAAACTCTGGAAATCACCACTACATACTAGTAGAAACGTTTGCTGCATGTTTTAAAGTGCAATTCAACTAAGTGTTACTCATTATAATACGGTTCTTTACCTAATTCCCATTATATGCAAAATTTGGAGATAGGATCTAAATTTATTTCCCAAATTGTGAGTCAAAAGTAATTTTTATTCACAAAATGTGCAGCCTGGAATCTATAGACATCAGTGACACTGTAAATATTAATCATTCCACAAGTAAGGTGAATTTCAGAAGATAGTGCAGCTTTCTTTGATAAGTGCAGATTTTGACTACTGTTCTTTTCCCATCACGAGTGACTGTTCTAAATAGAATAAAGGGGTTTTTTTGACCTTGCTAAAAGGTTGTTTGTTTTCTTGTAACTTATTTTTAATGTCTGTTTTAACATAGAAGAGAGAGAAAGAAACCACAATACATAATTTTTCTTCTGTCTAAATAGTGAACTACTTCCACATTTGTTTTTTCATTAGAGCAAATTATATTATTATATAACTTTTCTAAGTTCTGGTAGCATTAAGATTATTAATATGAATAAAGCTATATAGGGCAGTTGTAGATATTTAATGACGTTTTCTTTTGTAACATTGTGGGTCATTCTTTTAAGACATTAGCAGGCTGGCCTCATATAATCTGCTTATTTTAAACTTTATTTTCAGGCTGAAAAGGCGCAATTCTGCTTTAGAAAGACTGAATTTTTTTCCACTTTTTTTAAGAAGTATTTAATTTTCTTCCCCCTCTACTCTGCCCTCACTTGACTGCATCTGGAATATTCTCCAGGGCCCTCAAGTTCAAGAAGGACAGGGAGCTGCTGGAGAAAGTTCAGTGCAGGGCCACAGGGATGATGAAAGGAGTGGAGCATCTCCCTTATTATGAAAGGCTGAAGGAGCTGAGGCCCAAATCTACATATTAGATTTACTGGGATGTAAATGGGATAACATATCTTGCTAGCAGCACCTTGATTCATAAAAGTTTTTGTACTTTTGCCTGATCCTGTCAACTTCAGCTTCTTGGGTTTTTTTTGGATCCAAGGATGTCACTTGTATGCACTCCTTGCTTAGAGATAACTCAAATATCTTTCACCATGTTTTGAAAGATTCTTTTATCAAATTCATGTATGTCCATGGCTGGAGATTGCTTTCTTAAGCCTTGACATTCAGTCTGAAAAGTTGGTTGATCCTGTGAGGTTTTTCTGACATAATCACTCTCTTTAAGGTGTATCAAACAGTCTCTTTAGTTCATCTTAAGCCATCTATTGTTGGGTGCAGCATTTAGATGTAGTCATCATTACTTACTCCTAGTGAAGAAAATAACTCAAAACTAACTTCAAAATTGTAACGTATCAGATATCTCAGGTACCTCTGCATGTTTGCTTCCTTCTCACTCACATGAAAAAAATAAAAGCCCTGTGATAAATGTTTGTGGCATGCCATGCAGAATTAGATCTGTGTCATTTTATAGGAAGTGTGGCCATATAACCGTTTCCTGAGGCTTGTGGGCTTGCATTGGAAGGCAGGATGAGGAATCAAACAGCATTTATAAAAGGCAGATTTATGAGTTAACTGAACTATTCTGATATGTGCGGAGTCTGTCAGGTTTCTGGTGGGGATTAGTTTAAACAACTTGTAGGGCTTTTCATAGAACCATACTTGTACCTAAAATTTTCAGCGTTGATTTTTATAAAACTCTGTACTCCCACAGCAGTATTCTCTTGTAGAAATGATCCAGGTTGGATGCAGTTTGGTAAAACTGTTCTGTAGTTCTCAGTCCAGTAGGCTGAGTGCTAAAACTCTGGTTTCTAAGATCCCAGTTAGTGACTTATCAAGTGTGACACTCGGGCTGACTATTTGAAGAGAGTCTGTATGTCAGTGAGGTCACTCCGGATGTGTCAGACATGCAAATTGCAGCGTCAAAAGTACTAGAACTAGTTTAAACGGATTAACTTCTGAGTTGGATAAACTGGCCTACTTGTAGCTCTTCACTGCCACAATTCACCTTAGATCATCAGTTTAAAGAGTAGCTTGAAGTTGTTAAACCACAAACACAGCATAATTGAGTTTTAACCTCTTAGGCTTATGTGACAATCATATAACCTAGTCATAGTCAAATTAGCACTGTAAGAGACAGATACCTGGCAACAACAAAAGAACAACAGTAGCAACTGTTGATGGTCATGTTCGTTTCTTTCCAATTTGTTTGCAAATAAGGCATTTTGGTAAAAGAGCAAGCAAAAAGTAGTAGAAAAGCAACGGTTTCTTAATGTATAAAGCTGAATTTCTCTAAATTTGACGTTATAAATTATCTCTTTCCAGAGGTGGTTGGATCCAAACAAACCAATCAGGAAACAGTTAAAAAGTGAGTACATGTATGTATTTGGTCAGTTCATATATCATTATGCTGTTTTTCTAGGGTGCCCTGATTAATTAGAAATAACTTTTCTTAACCACAGGAGGATCTCCCCACAGTTTGAACTTCAGAGTTAAGTTTTTTGTAAGTGACCCAAACAAGCTCCAAGAAGAATATACAAGGTAAGTCTAATTAACTAACCAATAAAACATTTCTCTGGAAGGCTTAGATTTAAGGGGAAAATAATCATTAACAGGGAAGTTTACTTTGAGATCATTTTTGTTCCCTATGTGCAAGCTTCTAATTGTTGCCTAATAATTACAGATATGAACTATGCAGTTACACCAAATCAGTATAACAAAAAGACCTCTGTGAATAAATTTACAAATTTATATGTAAAGTGAAGTAACTACATGAAGAAAATATTAAGTAGAAACACAAGAGAGAAAATAGAGAAGAGAGGAAAAACTTAATCCCACTGTTCACTAATGAGTACAAATTTAATTTTATCCTTACTTGTATTCTCTTTTGTGATTCGAAATTCTTGGACTTTTTGCAGTTTTTCTTTATTCCCCTCTCCTAGTTTTCTGCTTGACACTAATAAAATTAATCACTTTGTATGATTGTAGTCTTAGCTTGAAGCATATAAGTTTATTTTGATAGCAACCTATTAAAGTCTGTTGAAGAAAATGCTCAGTGTGAATCAAGACAGGAAGCTTGTGAGTTGCAATTAGTCCCTGAAGAGATCCCTCAAATTTTCAGTATTCTTAATTAGTTCTAGTTCTCTCCATAAGTGGCATGGTTTGACAGATTGGAATTTTTGGATGTCAGCCATTCTGAAAACAGGTCAGCCTCATTCAAAAAAACAATATCTAAATTATTAAGGATAGCTTTGGAAATGTAAGTACCAAAACTGTGAAAATTTGAGTCATAATTTATTTAAATTTATTTTGATTTGTTATATTTGAGACAAAATTTTACACATGTCTATGCAGACAGAATTTACTAAAATGAGTCCCACAGATCCTAGATAGGGTTTTGTTTTATTGAAATATTTACTCTAGGAAAATGTGGCAATTTCCCACATCAGAATAATGGAAAATGTGTTATTTGAATTAAAGGACAACATATCATATTCCTAAAGAGAGGGGAAAAGCAGTAGATGTTGATCAACATGTTATACTGTAAATACAAAGCTACAAATACAGCATCCTTTTAGACAAGAAGTAATGTACAATTGCCGTATCTAGGTCAGCTCTGCCTTTTTTGCTAATAGACCTAATTGCCTCTGAGAACTTGTATTTGGAATTGTTATAAAGAGAGAGTTATTATCTGTGGGTGTTTTTGGAGTGAAGTTAGCATGTCATGTCATAAATATGGAGTCCTTATATCTAATCAGTATTTCCTCCTTAAAAAGAAAAGAAAGCTCAAACTTCTGACAATTCCAGCTCAAGCTGAGACTTTTCTAAGATTCTCAATTTCTTTATGAATTGCCTGAAAACAACAAGATTAAGTCAACATATGAGATGGTATGAATAGAGAACAGGGAAAGGTTCAGTGCAAGCTCATGTCTTACTGGACCTCTGTGAATTTGTGTGAGAGGCGTGGGGCTATAGGTGCCCCAGATCAGGAAAGGTCAGCAAGAGCTCACCTTGTGTTAGAGAGTTTAAGGAACTTGTGTTGGTAGGAAATGAAGCTTCATGGCAGAAACACTTGCTTATTAACATTGACTCCAGATAGCAATAATTCTGTCTTACTCTGTTCTAGGTGTATCTATATAAGGAACATGAAAACATTGTAGTGCATTGCCACCTTCATTGTTTTAGCTGAATTTGTTGAGCAGGCTTTTTCACATACACATTGTTAAAGCTCCTATTGATTTTTGCATTTTGCTCAATAACATGTAGAGCTACAGTGTTCAAATTGGGGTGGTTAGCTAACAAGCCATGAAGTTCTCACTGTTTGCTGAAAGCAGTAGACAGAACATGAATTCTGCTTGGTGTTCCTCCATCATGAGGTCCCTGAAATAGCATGGAATATTTCTAATAAAGCACTGCACCAAAAAAAAGAAAAGAAAAAGAAAATGAAGATGCAGCTGCATCAGCAGAATGTTTTTGTTGTGCATATTTGGAACCAGGAATTTTAAAAGGAACAACTGACTTGTTCAGTATATTCGTGAAGAGGTGTTCAAGCTGAGCGTGCGAAGCAGATCCTTTTAATGTATAAATAATAGATAAGGCATGATTTTTTATGTATCTATAAATATATAAAGATGATATAAAGTTATATTCTTATATTTCACTTATCATTTATTGCCATTTTTGACAGGTAAAGAAACTTTCTTTATCCATCTTGTATTTTTTTCCTTTGTTTCAATATGCATTTTACAGTGGAAAACCAAAAGAAAGTGTTTTGAGGTCTAAAGCCTGGCTATTGTCTCAAATTTTACTTCTTAATACCTTAAACTAAACTGCTTCCCATTCTGATCAGTTGAAGAACCTCTAGATGATTCTGTAGGAGGTGAGCACATGGGCTGACATCTTTGCTTGTCAGTTTGCAAGTGCTTTCCTTCATTTTCTTTCAAAGGGATGTTTTACTTTTTACTGTATTTAGCTTGTGTTCTGTGTATGTATTTTTCAATGTTTATGGAAGTCTTCAAAAGTGGTAGTTAAGCAACTTTCCTGAAGGCTACACCATTAGGAGAAGTCACAGAATGTGTAATGAAGTGATATATTCTGGTTTTAATTTCACAGTGGAAGTGAATATTGGGAAATATTTAATTCAGTTGAACTTGAAAGAGAAGTATTTGATAAGTAATTTTGATGAGTGTATGTATGTCTGATTCTACATTTGAATCAAAACTTCAAGAATGAAAACAGAGGATTTTTGTAACAATGTAGGAGGTTACAAACCAGAATAAATGTAGCGCTTTTTAAACAAAAAGGCATTAAAGCCTAAATCCTACAACAGATTTTATGTTCTAAGGCTTTCTGCTGAAAGTTTAAGCTTGTGCTCACATCCTTCCATCCTACTCGACTTCCATCTCTGTGTCAGTGGAGGTTTATAGGAGGTGGGATTTCCCACTTGATATAAACATTTATACTTCTCTGAAATTGTCTAAAACCTTCAGGTGAAATATGAAGGAACTCAATTGAATGAACAGAAGAGTCATTCTGAGATATTAACAAAATATTTGGGTTTTGTTGGAGAAACAAAGGAAGTAAATTAGAGGGAAATTTGAAGTTTCAGGTTTGTTGTACTCCTTAAGTGATAGGGTTTCTAGTGGGAAATAGTTGTTGTTTCAAAGTGTTCATCTGCTCCTTTTGCTGTTTCTGTCTCCTTCTGGACTTGAAAGAGTGGACGTGGGGTGATTAGGTGAATTTCTAAAACAAGCATTTCTCACATTATAATGAAAAGAAAACTTCAGAAGTTCAAGGGAAATCTGTTGTAAGGCATTTGACATAATAGAATGAACAATTTTTAATTTGAGTGTAACTCCAAAATACTGAAAGAAATAGTTTTCAGTTAAAACAGAGTAATATCAAGTAATGAGAATAAATTAATTTTATCTACCTGGATAAAATTCTTCAGGTACCTCCATACACAACTGTGAACTTCTCACTTTTACTTGCCATTTCAAATAGTTCTGTTGTTCACATTCATTGTGAAAGCACTTTTTTTTCTTTTTTGAACCTGAAGTTCAACATAAATACTGGAAAATTAAGCAGATAAATGTAAAATATGCATCTATTTAGTAAAATACAATGTATAAGTTCATAACCGTAACTAGCTTAATTTGCAAAGTTGTATTATTATTTTATTGTATTATTTTACTAATAGGAGTTGTTTTACTGTAGGAGTTATAAGAAATAGCATGCAAAATGAAGTTTTAGTTTTGCACTAACTGAAAGCAACATGCATTAAATTAATGAAAAATGATGAAATCATTTTATTTTTAATTACAGTGGGTTTTTTGTTTCTTTATATAAGGTACCAGTATTTTTTGCAAATTAAACAGGACATTCTTACTGGAAGGTAAGACATTTTTGTTTTGTTAAACATTAAATACAACTTTTGAGGAAAAAGTTAATGGTTAGGGATTTTACCTTCAAAAATTAAAATATTTTAAAATTACCATTTATGCAAGTACAACTGTTTGTAATAATTACCTGTGCAATTTGTTCATAGACTATGAAAGATTATGCTTTTCAAAAGAACCAAATTTCATGTGACATCTGTAATTTTATTTATTTATTATTTTAAAAATTAAACAGGTTGCCCTGTCCTTACAATACTGCTACTCTTCTGGCTTCCTATGCTGTTCAGTGTAAGTATCATAGATATTCACATACAAATTAGTACTGAAAGATATAAGAAGTAGTATTGATTAATTTCTGAAGAATATATTTTGTATAGCATTTTATTGCAATGATTGCAGGCGTAATATTACTTCTCTCGTTATTAAGGAATATATGTGATTGGTTTTATTCCCATGTTTTGCTGAATTATATGTGGAAAAACCACTTGTAATGCTCTCTGCTTTCCTTCTTTAAACCCCTGAAGGTAAAAAACAAACATATAAACCTCTTCTCCATATTCTGAAGTGAACCTCCAAATAGTTGTGGAAGATAGAATTCTAATAATATTTAGCTAAAAGTTCAATATCTGCATTGTCACTTTTAAGGCATCCAGTGAGTAGATAAGTCGTGAAGACTGATATTTAATCCTCTCCCTCTCTCCCCATTTTCCTCAATAAACTTAAATCGTTCAGTGGAAAAAAGGAAACAAACCCACAACAGCACTTAGTTCTTGAAATTTGTGATTGCCAGAAATTCAGGATTATGAGCAATCCTGATACATCTGTCTATAGCCATATGTTTTTCTGCTATTAAGTATAAATATATCTACATTTAATACTGTGAATACTTTTTGCATATCAGAGAAGTAGTGTCCATGTAGAGATTTTCAGGGAAAAAAGGTGTGCTAATGTTAATGTAATGTTTTAAGCATAGTTTTGATAAGTAGTGACCTTTATCCCTATCAATCAATTGAGGAATTTTTCTTAAACGTAACTCCCAAACTCCAGCTACTTGGAAATAGCTGTATACTGCAAGGGTTGCATGCTGTAGGGATTTGCCTTGGAAGAGATGAAGTATTTGATAATGAAGCAGGCTCTATGAAAAGTTTATAACCTGCTAAGCTTTTTAGTGTGCAGTATGTCTGTTTTTCAAATATTGCAGAAGTGGTGGATATGCACAGTGTGTTGGAGTTACAAGCTGCCCTTAAATTCTTCAGTGTGCAGACCTCTGTTTAATGTTTTTTTGTACATGCCTATTACTAAACTCTCTCTGGATTTAGCTCTTGGGATTTTTATAAATGTAGGTAAATAGCACATGTAGCTCTCAGACAGTCCTGTATTGTGTGTAGTGGATTTTAGCAAGGCATGCACTCAGTTTTGAAATCAGGCCCCATTTTCACTTGGAAATAATTTAAAATAAGATCTATTTCTTCTGATAAAAGTGCCCTAGATTTCTTTCCTACCCTTGCTTCCCCTGCGTGTCCTCCTATACTGTGGGTGCCTTCTTAGCCCTTGACAATTCTTTCATGGCACACAAAAAGTGTCATTAGGCCTGCCCAGGACCCTGCTTCATGTTGTGTTGCTGTGAACTTCCCAGTTCTCATGTTATGTTACTTAGCTGCCACTCTAGATCTGTTACATGGATTACAGCTATTTAAATGAGATTTTTTTTTGGGTTATAGTTAGCCCTGAAGCCTGTATTTTTAGCAAACGTTGCTGTTTGTATATTTTTCTGGTTTTCATTCTGATAATAAATGTGATTTTAATTTATTTCTTATAATTTTATGAAGGTGTTAGTCACAAATTATGTAAATGCCCTCTTTAGTAGCTTCAAGTAAAGTAGTTTCAATGTAGGTGTACATATGCATGCTTTCTTCCATACACACAGTTGAATGTGCAAAAAATATTTTTCTAATGCTTCTGATTATATTTTAGTACAGAATGAGTTGATGTAGTGTTAATATATGTTTGTCTGTGTAATCACGCGAAGACAAGCAAAGATAAAATACGAAAAAGCCCAAATATCTTGAAGTATATAAATGGTTACCTGCCACTATAACAGCATTTATGAATTTGTGTATGAAAAATTAAACACTTTATATACTTCTTTTTAAATGATCTCTATGGTTTTCAATGAGAATCTGTCTCTTTATTCAAATGGATTTTTGTTTGCTGTAGATGATAAAGTATGTGGGAGCAGACTCTTGTGAATTTGGGAGCATTACACAATGCCTAGTAAATTAGTGATAAACAATAACCTCTCTTTTTCATATTTTAGCCGAGCTGGGAGACTACAACCATTCAGAAAACTTGCCAGGCTACCTCTCAGACTATCCTTTCATCCCTAGCCAGCCTCAAGACTTTGAAAAAGAAATAGCAAAATTACATCAGCAGCACATGTAAGGATTTACAGCAGAAGATATTGACTGACTTGGTCAAATTCTGACTGCTGGTGCTGTGCTATTATATCAAAAATAATTATTTTGTCTTAAAGATTTCTGATGTTTTTTATTGTTTTTTTATTTTGTTTGCTTGGGTTTGTTTCTTTAAGAGTATGTTTTGTGGTGGTTTTCTTGTTTGTTTTTTTGGTAGACTATAACAAGTACTATTGATAGACTTCACAGATAGAATATCTGTGACAGAATGACTGGTAAAATAAATGAAAGCATTAACATGTTAAAGGTAGACTGAGAACAGTATTTGTGTGTATTACATAGGATATTAACTTAGCAGAATATAAGTTCTTTGAGATTTTTGGTCTTTGAGAATGCTCTGTGCATAAAGGCTTTGTTGTACTGGTGCTCTCACCAGTAAACAAGAGTTACTTTAGAAGTAACAAAGTCCTTTTCTTCAATATCTGCTCTTTCCTGTAATGTGTACCCTTTTACTGAAGAGGAAAAGGCAGTAAAGCAATGGAAAATGTTTTTTCCAGAATGTAGCATTATGATATTTTTTCAGCAATGATTTGTTGGTATTTTTTAACTCAAGTGCTTTTGTTACACTTAAATTTAACAAAATATAAACTATATTTACAAAAATATTTACTTAATTGGGGCATGTTATTGGCTTTAGAAACTACTGAATATTATGTTACATTTCAGTCAATGGCTTATCAAATTCTGTTGGGTAGGGTAAAGAAATTAAAGTGGTAATTTAACCTTTAAAGGAGAGCCTTGGAGAGAGATTGCTTTTACTAATAAGTAGAGGCTAAAGAAGTACTTTCTGGATTCTGGAGCTCAACAGATATTTAAATGATACAGTGTGTCAGAAAAAAAAAAGCAAATTCAGATTTAAGGGTGGAGTAGTAAAATGAATGCAAATTTTCTGTTTGAGCTCACTAGAGAGGCTAATTTAGCTTCTTTCTTTCAGAGGTTTGTCTCCTGCAGAAGCAGAGTTTAATTATCTCAATACAGCACGTACCTTAGAACTTTATGGAGTTGAATTGCACTATGCAAGGGTAAGTTTGGATGAACTGATATTGTCACGCAAATGTGGATTCCTCTGAGATTTATGGGGAAAAAAATATTTATTGTCAGCCTTTTTTGGCTGCTACATGCAAGAGAAGAAAATAGCATTATCTTACTAGGTGCCTAACTGTGGTTTACCAATTTCAGTAGGCACTATTTCACTTGGGTTGAGGATATTGCTTTGCTTAAATGAAGCTTAGTTATACATGTAATACTAAGGTTAAGCCTTATTGGCCTTAGTGCCACTTACTTTGGTCACTGGTGATTCAGAAAAATGTACTTGTTGAACAGACTTTTGATTTGAAGGATCTATCAGCTTTGAAAAAAATATTTAATGTGGTTCTGATTATAACCAAATCAGAAAACATTATCATGATATAATATGAACTGTTAATATAAGATGACTGTAATAATTCGATATGGTGTCAGTTTTACCCAGTAAAGCAAGTAGCTCGAGGTCTCGACTCACGTCATCTTAAGCTGTCAGTACAGTGCTACCATTTCTGCAAAGCCTCTGAATATAATTATTTTTAATAACTAAGACACCTCTGGTCTTTAAACATTCTTGTCCTACTCCCTGAGGTTAGAGAAACTTGAGGTAAAATTTTAAATGTATCCCCCTTCACTGCTCTCTGTATCCTGCTGTTGTGCTCATCTTAAGAGATCTGTAGCAAGTGTTTCATTCGAGTGAAAAGGTATTTGAGGAATAATGTGCTATTTAAATATGCTTATAATATTGTTTGTTTTAGAATCTCAACTCTCTGTGTTCTGAGATTGCAATTTCTTTTCAGGTAGGAATTTAAGTTGCTGGTTGTTTTTAGTGTAGCAATTGTGAAGCCAGTCTGTTAGTGCTGTTGTTCTTAATGAGCTGCTGGAATATTCTATATTGTGTATTTCTTCAAAGTTGGTGGAAGACAGAAGATGTAACTTAAAATTCTTTAGTAGCTTTTAAAAAACTTGGAAAAAAATCTGGGCTTGTCCTAATTACAATTAATAATTTAGTTCTTAAAACACATTTCCTTCCATGTTAATTGAGATCTGTTTTACTGTGGTATTTGTGTATTGAGAGAAATGAGAATGAATATGTATGAGATCTCAAAGATATTTGTATTATTCTTAAGTAATTTTTTCTTTTCTTAGGATCAGAGTAACAATGAAATAATGATTGGAGTGATGTCAGGTGGAATACTAATTTTTAAGAACAGAGTACGAATTAACACCTTTCAGTGGTAAGGACAACTCTTGAATATTTTTGTCTGATATTTCAAAACATAATTTTACCATTGTCGACATCACACACTTCAGAAAAGACTGAAATGTAGTTGTAGCATACCAGTTTGAAATTATTTACCTCATGTTGTGGTATGGTAACTGTATGATAGGATTATTCTCTTGTTCTGCATGCTGTCCTGTTAAAGGGTTGTGATGCAAACTAATAGTGAATTTGAATAATTTTTTTCTTCAGGAGCTTGCAAGGATACTTTATGTTTAATGAAGTATTGCAGCCAGGGTCAGTGTTATCATCTAGCACTCAGTCTTCAAAGAAACAGCTGAACTTAAAAATATTAACTTGGAGAGTGATTGCTCTTGTGCTCTGTGTGTGCTAAATTTAATGTATGTATGATACCTGTGGAAAAATAAAGTGGAGCAATGACGTCTCTTAAACCATAGATAAAGTATTTGCATGATAAGGATCAGAAGTGCATTTATTACAGAAAATCATGTCATTTATTTCTGATAACTAAAATAGTTTTCAAACCTGTTCTGTAAACGTAGAGTTATCCTTGATCTTCTTGTCCTTTATTGATAAAAGGAGAAAGACAAGAGAAATACTGTTCTGCACTATAGCTTCTGTAGTGCTCTATGGAAGTGTTCTATAACTTCTATAGTGCTCTGCGAAAGTTGTCACCTTCCCCAGTGCTTTTTTTAGTTCCCTCGGGAGTAACCTTCCCGTTCTTTCCTTTGCCAACTTGAAATCCGCTTTGACAGCCTTTCTTATGATATAAGTGTTTGAGTATGCTCTAAGAGCATTCTGAGTGAGTGAAGTCAAATGTATAAAATTATCATAATAGACATTAGTTTACCAGGGACAAAAGCTGTTCATTCTAGGAAAATTATGAAAAGGTTTTTGCATTTTCATTTGCTGCTGATGTGTGTGCTTGGGCAATGCAGCACTGGACTTCTATGAAGCTCTCTCATCTTCATATAAAACAAATTAATTACCACAATTGAAACAAAAACATGAATTCAAACTGATTCAAAACTCCTTGGGGTTTTTTTTTTGTTTCCTGTTATCACAGGGTAAGATCCATTACCTATGATCAGTGACCTCTTTTCACTTAGTAAGTTCCCTTGTAGAGATTCAAGGTGTTAATCACAGTCTTGATCAGTCAAATGACTTTTTGAAATATTTTGCTTTTCCGTGATAAAATTAGTCTCAAGTTTTGTTTTAGGATGATCTGTGTGCTGTGGTTTACCATGTTGAAAAGTAGTGTGAACAGTAAAATTTTAGTAGATTTTCAGAAAGGAAGAATGAAGTGTTACCCACATTACCCATAAGTGTTATCCACAGCCAGATACAATTGAACTTGTTAAACATTTTGCCTGTAAGCATTCAAAGAAAAATAAGCCTGAGGCAATTACAGAACATGTAATTTTTCCAGTCTTTCTGGTTAACTGGGTAAATTAAAAGTGGATCTTGCTGTGATAAGTCTGGATTTACTATACTAGTCAGTCAGACTTGTCTTTATAATAGTGACATATTCTAAGAAAGGTACCGTTCATTTGCTGAGAGTCTTGAAGTTAGAGCCATTAGGGTTTAATTTCTGGGTTAAAGTTGCTGTATAAAGGCAATGCTATAATAATCAGGAAGGTTTTAAATCAGACTGCTTTTACTGCTATTATTTTTGGGAAAACAGTAATAGTAGAAACAGTTTCTATAAAACACACCAGTAAATTACTGAGTATGTACAATGTAAGTCATAATTAAGCTACATGTCTCTACTGGAAGTTAGAGGTTTCTGTGAACTCTGCTTCATGTTGTTCACATGCCAGGGATGTTGATCTAAATTTTTAGTATGGTTTTATGTGTGTGCAATTTGCCTAAACATTTCCTCTTTGTATTCAACCATATCAACTGACATCAGGGATATTAATTTCTTTCTGTGACTATAGTACCGACATAATTGGTCTTCACAAAATAAACCTCCAAAAACCTGACCTCCTCCTGCCCCTATTTCATTCTATTACAAGCTTTCTTTTGCTATTATTAAGGGTCTGAAATGTCCAGTTTTGGGCATTCTACAAGAAGGACATTGATGTGCTGGAGAGGATCCAAAGGTGGGCTACCAATCTAGTAAAGGATTTGGAGCACATCTCGTATGAGGAATGGCTGAGGGATCTGAAGCTGTTTAGCGTGGAGAAGAGAAGGCTCAAGGGATATCTTATTGCTCTCTACAACTACCTGAAAGGAAGTTGTAGCAAGACAGGAGTTGGTCTGTTCTCCCCAGTAACAAACAATAGAACAAGAGGAAACGGCCTCAAGTTGCACCAGGGGAGATTCAGGCTGGATCTGAGGAGGAATTTTTTTACTGAAAGGGTTGTCAGGCATTGGAATGGGCTGCTCAGGGAGGTGGTGAAGATTTAAGATTGCCTACTTCACTTCCTGTGCCCTAAAATACAGCTTACAAGGGATTTTGCCTACTAGAACTCTGAGCAAGCTGCAGTTTCTTCTCTTGAACTCCAGGGTGGTTTTGTCACTTGCATCCCTCTTCAACTGACTGATTCACTAGAAGGCTGTGCTGCCATTCAGCAGGATCTTGACCAGCTTGAGAGTTGGGCAGAGAGCCTCACGAGGTACAACAAGGACAAGTGCAGAATCCTGCACCTGGGGAGGAACAACCCCGTGTACCAGTACAGGCTGGGTGTTATGCTGCTGGAGAGCAGCTCCTCGGAGAGACCTGGGAGTCCTGGTTGATAATAAACTGAATATGATTCTATGAGTCTGTAACCTGATCTAGGCGGACCTGGTTTAGCAGGGGAGTTGGGCTGGGTGATCTCTAGAGGTCCTTTCTAACTCCTACCATTCTGTGATTCAAATCCCTCATGATCTTTGGCTTCAGCTTCTCACAGCTGCTGGAGTTCTCTTTGACTACCAAATCTGGACAATTCTTCCTTGGCCTTTCTACCAAGAACATCTTCCCTAGCTGACTAGTCTAGAACCTGTGTCATAGAAGTCTTGACTGAGAAGTTTGCTGGATTGCTCTCCTCGCAAGGTTTGGGGTGGTAAAATCCTTAGTGAGAACCGTCTCATGATATCATGAGACTTCTTCCATGCATTTGAGTATAGTCCTGACTTTAGACTAGGACTTTTGAGTATCTCTTTATTTAAAGAGATATATCTTATGATTTAGGACATATGGGATGACTGGAGAGCGGAAAATCATATCAGGAAAATGTTATTCGTTCCTGCCTGTTTGTACTCTTCCTTGGATATGCACCACGGCCAACAGAGAAACGAAACAAGCAATCGTGCCTTTTGCTTTGGCCAAGTATGAATGTTCTTATTTCATGACTAGTGGGATCTTAGCAGTGCACATGAACTCTCTCTTATCTGCTGTATTTTTTGAAAATAGGTGTGATTCAGCTTTGCTGAGTCATTTGAATGGTGACTCTTATGGGTTGAGGTAGACTTTGTTGGCTAATATTATAGTTTTGAATCTGTTCCAAATGGTTTCAGGCTTAAAAGGCATCTGACCTCATTGCTTAAATTATGGGGTGAGATTAAAAAGCAGAGTATATAGCTTTCATCCTTATCATTCTCCTTGAGCCTGTAAATCACCGAAGGCAGTAATTTCTTTAGCAGAAGATGGGAAAAAAGAGTAAAAGGTAGGGGAATGCTCTTACAGATGGAATAATTTTGATTTATTTTCAGATTTTCTGTTGTCATGCCATGCAAATCTGGTGTGTTCTAGAGCGTGTGCAGTTCCATTTTTAGAAAAGGTGTATACTAAAGTGCTTTTATAAATCCACTGTACCTTAAAATGTTAGAAAAATATTCATAAGATACTTCTAGTTAACTGCACTTTAAATATAAAACTTTATTTTTTCTGTGTTTTCCATAGCCAGACTGCTATAATCACTACTGTCTTATCTCATCCAGCAAATTTAAGACTCATCCTTAGTTATTCTTAAGGAATTGTTTGTCAGAGGAGGTGCTAAGAAAATTGCTGCATGGAATAATTTCAGTAGATAAGTTAGTCCCCTTTATAGTTCCTAATGCTTAAGAAACTAACTTTGATAGCAACAATTTGTTAAGAATTGAAAAAGAAAAAACATCTCAAGACAAAAACCTCAAAACAGCACAAAGTGACAGCTGCTGCTTTTTTGTTTGCCCCCCTAAAGCTACGAAAGAAAAAAGAAATAGGAAAAGATTTAAATAAGCATATTTGAAAGGCTAATATTCACAGACTCCTTCATGTTACTGGAGATAGGAACTCTCACCAAATCAGGACATCCAGGTTAGGTTCTTATTCTGAATAATCCCCTGGAGAAAAATGTTTCCATTTGATTTAGTTAAGGTAATTTCTGTATATAGATATCTAACTTAGGTGTCTGTTCATATTTTGCTTTTCATCCTTCCTAGTGTAGAGAGTTTTTTATTCAACAAGGTGATTCATATGCAAGTAGTAATTCCAGTCACTATCAAGTTTCCTGTATATTCTTCATGACTAAGCTTCTCTGAAAAAATTTAACACTTTCACTAACGTTAGTGGGTTTTTTTCAGTTGGGAGGTGATGTGTGGGGTCTGGTGGTTGTTGGAGTCGGCAGGTGACCGACTAATTTGTAGCTTTACCAAGCCAATATAATAACTTGAAATACAGGGACCACCAGAGAAAACAGTCCAGATTATTGTGGATGCTCTATATAAAACATATGGTGTAAAAGGTTAAGTGTAACCCCTGAAGAGTTTGCAGTGTAATTTCATGCAAGTTAACTGTGTGATCTATATTCTTTTCTGCTTTGAGTTTCTTGACAGTTGTCAGCAAAATATCCTCAGAGCAGGAAAGAATTAGAATTTAGTGTTCTTTAGTTTGCAGTATCTTGTTGTTCCTTTCCAATATCACAGAAGTTACTAGATTTTTTTTCTTGTTATTATTGTAACCTTGCTTTTGTTCTTAACTAAAATAATACTCCTGTTTATTTAATGGAATTACAGCCTGTCTTTTCCCATTTAGCATAACTAGCATTGCAGTGGCCATCCAAACCTGTCTGAAATTACTGTCAGCATCTCATATATTTCTAGATTACTTGCAAGACAAAAAGATCTCTAGACTGATATTTTAGACTGTGATCTTTCACATGTTTTCTTTTCCACACAGTATGACGAGGGACATGGTTTAGTGGTAGGCTTAGCAGTGTGAGGTTAGTGGTTGAACTTGATAGTCTTAAAGGTCTTTTGCAGCTGAAATGATTTTATGATTTCTGGTTTGGTTTGTATAACTTCATAAAGACTGACATCACAAGTCCTTATCTTTGTGCTTATATCTTGTCTTAGCTATTTTACTAAAACACATTTTAGTTATATTTAAAGAACCTAGAGAAAGAATGTCTTTCATCAGTCAGGTGAAGTTCAAAGTATTGTTTCATATTCTAGGGGATAATGAAAGCAGCCTCAGAAAAAGAGAACATCTGGTTGGAATGACCTGGGGATAGAATAGCTGTTTGGAACTGGGAAAAGATACTTAAATTAGCAACTGCCTTGGCTTTAGGATGGAAACAAATGAATTTGACAGATAACTTAAATGTATGGCTCATACATTGAAATTATGTGAGCTCTTTTATGTAAATCCTTGATATCTTTTTGTCATGGAAATGAAACGAAAATGTTATTTTTAGAAACTATGTTTTTAAATTTTTAGCCATGATTCAGTATATTGAGTGTTTAAATATTGTGGTTTTATTTTTCATTTAGGTTGAAGATTGTAAAAATTTCTTTTAAGTGCAAACAGTTTTTTATTCAACTTAGGAAAGAATTGGTGAGTACTTCCTGTAAATTTAATCTCACAAAAATAAGAGCAATACAATTTCTCTGCACTGCATATCTGCATTATACTGACTGATACAATGTTGACTCTTGCCTTTCAAAGTCCGGTTTCACCAACATTCTGGCTATTTCAGTTCTCAAATGGGCCATTACAATGCTTTACAAGACTTTTTTGGTTTGCCTTATTTTAGACTTGTTTAGTTTTACATTCGTATTCAGGAATTGTAACTTGCTTCTATAAGATGAATGTTGAAAAGGTTGAAAGTAAATCAATACTAAATTTAAATTTCAGAAGAAAACAGAATTAAGAGAGTGCTTAAGGCTGCTTCAGTTGTAGATGTACTTGTAAGTAAATATTTGATTAAAATATGCTGATTTATATTCTAATTCAGTAATACAAGTTGTTTTTATTATATTTAAACAGATGAGATAAGAATGTCTTTACAGTTGTAAATTACATACAGTAATTTTTCATGCCTGCTTCAGATTTGTTGAGGAAAATGTCAAAGCTTTAAGAATGTGTGTGTTTGACTGCTTGTGGTGTGTGTTTGCTACTCTGTCAAACACCACAGGACCACTACGTGTTTAATTCAGCAAGAAATGGATTGTTCCATGCTTCCAAGAGATTAGTCAAAAACCATCACAGACACATTGCTGTGGAAAGATGGAGGAATTAATTAAAAATATGATTATGTGGTTAACTCATGAGATTAGTTACAAGGTTTTGTGCACGTCTTACAGATGAAAGGATTTGAAGAGCTGAAACCCTGAAATGCTGACTAGATAAGAAAGATAAATTCAAGGTAGAAATGCATTCTGAGTATTCCAGATTTGGAGACAATGTGGTTAAACAAGAAAAAAGTTAAGGAGCAAACACCTATTACATCACACCAGGCTAATGGCTGGCAACAAAGACTAGTACTTGAAAACGGGAGTCAAACAGTGTCTCTCCAAAGTGGATCCTTTAAAATGAAGCCCAGGAGTTAGCAGTTTTCACAAATGGAACTATGTGACCACATGCAAACACATCATTGTGTGTTAGTTGGCAGGAGAAATGTAACCTGTATGGTTGGAGCAGTGCAAATAGCTATCAGTTGAGAGGTACAAGAAATTATATGTACAAATAAATTAAGTGTGGCTATTACACAAAATAAACCAGAATATCTGTCAACCAGAGCAGACATCATGCAAGGTGAGCAGAAAAAGAACAATGACAGCAAAAAAAAAAAAGGGGGGGGGGGGTTGAGGAGAGGTAACATTTCATCTCAGTGACATGGCTAAGTCTTAATACTTTACAGGAGCTGTGGGCTAGTTCTCATAGGCAAATTCATCTCTGACAGCCCAGAGGCCAAATTATATCTTGCTACCAGGGAGTGTAACTTCCGTTACTGTTGCTGAAATGTTGTCTTTAGATCTGAGATGAGAATTTGAGGTTTTATTTGGAATTGAGAAATTATGAACCACACTTGTTCTCTGGATTAGAACTTGAGGAAAAGACTAGTAGCAATAGTTCAGGACTTTGAAGATTAGGATGCCTAGGTAAAAAATGAGATTGGATGCTATACTTGAGTGTTTTCACTATTTTCTGCAGAAAAAAAATCTGCATGTAATTGAAAGTGATACAAAGATAGCTTTCTCAACTTGTTTTCTGTTGATTTGTAATACTCTGCATATTGTTACTTGCACAAGAATTTAGTGTAACTAAGGTAATTTCTGAGGTATTGTACCCAAGCAAACAAATTGAAAAGCCTCATACCGATTTTCTTTAAACTCCAGGTATCAGATGAGAACTGATGGCAAGAACTTAATTTTCATTCATTCCAAGTCA
The DNA here is from genome assembly GCF_028858725.1 of Colius striatus. Taxonomy (NCBI): domain Eukaryota; kingdom Metazoa; phylum Chordata; class Aves; order Coliiformes; family Coliidae; genus Colius; species Colius striatus. Next base: position 14,261,815 of record NC_084769.1, on the reverse strand, counting down.
TGCATATTTTAAGATCAAAGCTCAAATTTGGCTTCCAAAGAAAGCATACTTAAACTAATTTTTTATTCAAATCTAATATTAACGTTATTTCCAAAGTTGCCTTTTCAGAGTAGACTCTCCTATGTTCACCTTCAGTTAGATTAAAAGAGTTTATTTTCTGTTTCATAACCAAAGCTAATCATTAGACTTCCTCTTTAGTAACCAGACACATCCAAAGGATGATACATGTTGTGTGAATTGAAAGTAGGATTTTAGGATGGATTAAGTTACTTTCCGGTGATACTTGCTTACTTTTACTTTCACTCCCATTAACAATAAAGGCAGCCTAAATGACTCTTTTTAGGCAGCAGAAACTAGGTGAAGTGACTCAGTGATTGCACATTTGGTATGTAAAGTATCTCCGGTCTAGTGCTTTGAATGTATATTTGAAAGCACTGATTTACGATATGGCAGTGCAAATACGTTCATCATATGCTGATGATGTGTTTCAGGGTTATGTGTAAATATATAACAAAAAGTACAGCTGAGCAACCATATTTATTTGGATGCAAAGTTGAGATGCTATAGGGTATTAGATTAGTGGACTTGGGAGAGGAATTTTCTAGCATTAACGTTTTCCAAACTGGGGTACCTATGCTTTTAGGTAGTCTGCAATAGGTAGTTTCCAAATGCTGCTAGTGAGTGTTGAGAGGTTTTAATTGCAAGTGTCCTCAAAAGTACAAATGCTTTATCTTTCAATCGCCTATTAAATTTATTCCCTGACTTGGCGTTGCTTAGAGGCATCAAGTAAAGAATTATTTGCCTACTTTTAATAGATGGTATCTCTGTTTAAATAAACCACTTAAAGGAAATCAGATGAAACAATTTAATGTTGAAGTTATTTCTTGAATCTTGAATGGAAGCTAGTTGTATATTCTGACAATTATATAGCATCTACTGGAGTGGATTTTCTTTCCATTGTTTCTTTTTGATTTTGTGGGGAGAAAAGAAAGTTATGACTTTTTCATCTGACATTAGAAGCTCCCTGAGCCATAACTTCAATCATAGAATGGTAAAGGTTGGAAGGTTTTTTCACCATACTTTAATTTGTTCTGCTGCTTCCCTTGTGTACTTTGAAGCTGAGAAAAACTTGATATTTTCATTTTTCAAAATGTTTCCTCAAGTTTCTCTGGTTTTAGGTAGTTGCCCCCTTGGCTGTTGTTATGTCAATAGTCAAGGCTGTCCAGAGTACTTCAGTGGTCTTGATTCTTCAACAGACAAACAAGGTTTTGGGCATGTTCTCTTGTGCTTTTAGAGCCAGTGAAAAAATGATTGAGCCTGTAACAAAACAGTATCAAGATTTTTTTCCATGACCAAAACAAGATTTCAGTGAGGAGCCAAAATAATTTTTTTTCTTTAAATTATATATTATGTATCTGAAAATTTTGCTTTGAATTTTTTCTTCTTACTTTTAGAAAGAGCTTGGGCTAGAATCTGAAGATGATATTATGGGCTTATCTGCCCAAGTGCATATTTGATCTTAAGGAACGCTGGCATTCATTAGATGCCTAATTGATTGTTGCTTAATCTGATTGATGCTTCTGCTCTTGGATTTTTGTGTAAAGAGGAAATACTTTTAGCACAACCTGTGTTGCATTTAAGTTTCTACAGGACTCTTTTCTGCTCTTTCTGGCATATCTGATGTTTCTGGAGCATTTGTCTCTTAGAAAGTGAAAGTCTTTTTGTGTCTCTCGGAGACGGAGTAGGGAATTTTTTGCATTGCTCTGGGATTTTTCTTTGTTTAGGCCAAGTCAGGAGAATATGTTTCTCAACCCATTTTCTCTCCTAGGCAGCAAGAGATCTGCTCTGAAGTCCCCCTTTCAGATCAGGCAAAGTTTGGTTTGAGTGAAGCTGCTATATACAAGAAGGGCACCAGCAGCTGTTCTGGGGTTTTTTGTTTGGGTATTTTTTTTGTCCTTTTAATAAAAGGTACCACTAACATGACTTAGACTTTACTTTGCCTTGTCTCTCCAGTGTTTCCTCTAGGATGCTATAGGTAGAACATTTGTAAGGTTATGATTTAAATTAACTTACATGGTGGTTTATGACTTGCCTGTAGTTTAATGCTTGAGCCCTGAGCCTCATCACCATTGTTGCATTCCAACTGCTTCATTCTTCTCCTGCTCCATAGCAAGTAGACCATTTTCCTCTCTCTAATAAGAACCATGGCCACAATTAGTAAGACAGCAATTTCAGAGCAGAAATCCAATTATGTCTCCCATAGGTAGTCCTCTAACACTGTCTCACAGACCTAAAACTCCAAAATACTTCTGTGTTTTTGTCATACCATATAGAGCATTCAGCATCCTCCTGGAGCTTTGTGCTGTAGAAATATTCTCATAGGCTGCAGTATAACCATTCCTGTTACTTCAGCCAGAAGCACTTAAAGTAACATGAACGTTTTACATGTTGCCTTGGAGTTTTGCACTGATAACACGTTGATTCAAGCCTACTATTTTCAGAGGAAATGGAGGTCATCTTATTCTAAATCCAGTTATCAGATAGCAATTGAACCAGGGCTTGCATCCCAGAATCATCAGCAAAGATGAATTTCAAGTGCCCAACTTATGTTTAGGTATTACAGAACCTGCAAGGTGGATATGAAAAGGATGGGTACACTTAAGAGTCAATGTCTTTACCTTAAAGATTGATTCCTAACTGTAATTGAGATGAAGGGTAGAGCTTGAGAATCAGTTCTCTCTGCACTGTAATGAAAGCTTTAGAAGCTATGAATAGAACTATTGTTAAGGTAACTTTAAAGCTCTAACACACCAAGTTCCTGTGAAAGTGTTGTTTTGCATTACAATTAAGCTGATCTAGCTGCAACTCCTTCTCATATAGACATACCAGCTACTCCTTCGTGCTTCATGCCTGATCTAGTGATCAGATGGTGGCATGAGAACAGGATCAGCTCTTTCTCCAGAATACAAACTAGAGGAAGCAGCAGGATTCCCCACCCCCCCCATAATTATGATGTTTTGAGTGACCAGGAACAGCTGGCAACACTTGGAAATTTAGAAAGCTTATTTTTTTTTGTAAATTAAAGTAAAATACCAGGTTTTAGTTTCTTACAGGTAAGTTACTGAATTTCATCACTAGATACTTAGAAGTTGCAGTTCTAAAATCTGTTTTGTTCTTTACTGTAAACTCATCATGCAACTGAAAGTACAGTGTCATTGCTAGGCGTTAGTCACTCTGACTTCCCAAATACAACCCTGGGAGGAGAGTTGCAGGTCTAAGCACCTGTATTTCAGCAGATCTAAAGATGAGCAGGCCAACAAAAGCTTAACTTGGGAAAGAGTTTAGTGCTAAGTGAAGACAGTTAAGGTGTACTAAATGTTGTAGAGGATGCAGTACTGTGAAGAGAAAGCAGAGTGCTGATGATGTTTTCTGACCTACAAAGGTTGTAATCAAGCTCCCTCAACAGGCAGACTAGCTTGACTTGCTTTGCAATTTTGCTTCTTTCCTTTACCAGGAACCTAATTAATCATGTAGAAATAGACATACTGGTTGTTCTTGAGATCAATACCTGTTTCTAATCTCTAATTGGCACATGTGCATGACAGTTCCTCCTCTGAACTGTAGTAATGTTCAAACAGGAAGGCATATTGCCTGTGAGTTCTTGAATCACAGAAATTCTTTCAGTGTGGCTTGGATTCTACCTTTTGGGACCATTTCTTCACATCTAGACTTGTTTCAGTATCACTAAGCAGACTGTTACCCTTTGAGCAGACTTATTTAAAAATAAAACGGAATAAAAAAAATCCTTTAAAGACAACTTAGAGGTGTTTTAAAAGAGTTTATAATACATGCAGTTAATGTAGAATTAGAGAAACTTCAAAAACTATAATTAAAAGGCAATCCAAAGCTGACAATATTTGTCTTTTAAATCTAACTGGGAGGAATTTTTATCTGAAATACATTTTTCTTGGTTTTAGCACGAATCTAGAGAAACATTACTGGGATTCAATATGGTGAATTACCGAGCGTGTAAGAATTTGTGGAAAGCTTGTGTTGAACATCACACTTTCTTCCGTTTGGACAGACCACTCCCCCCTCAGAAGAACTTTTTTGCACATTATTTCACTTTGGGTTCCAAGTTCCGATACTGGTAAGTGCTGATTTGAAATACATGGGAAAGAACGTAAGAGAACAGATAACTCATCAATTAAAGTGGGGAGTTATTTAGAGTCTATATTAAAAGATGCCCCCCTTGTTGACCTCAGTTTTGAATGTTGTCAGTAATTTTCTAGGATAGCTTGAAAATATAATTATTGTGGTTGCTGTTGATCTAGTTCTCTGAGGTTGTCTCACAGGCTGCAGTTCTTTGCCTGCTTACCTGCTGGGTTGTCTTTATCTTATAAATGCTGTCTCAGAACCTCAAGAGTCTTTGACCTGGTGGTTTTGAGAACTGATGGCTCTCAGATCATGTGTGCAACAACAGCAACAAAACAGACCTACGTAAAGATCAAATAAAAATCAGTGAAGAGAAGCTTGTACAAGTAAAGCCTACTTAAGTTAGATGTATGCAAATAAGAGCTGGGTGAAGACAAAAGACATACATATTTTTCACCAAAACCAGAAGTTTAGAAAAAAAGGACAAAATTAAATCTGTAACTTTTAAGGATGAAGCTAGAAAACACAATAACAGACAATTTCTGTTACATTTGTGAATTGTATCAAGAGAAGAGTAATTCAATGGATGATTTTTTTTATACCAGCCTTTTTTTGACCAGCATTTGCAGCACCCATTTGAGAAACAGCATTCTGTGATCCTGAACAGTGTTTGAGGCTTGCTTCAATGTTGTAATGAGTTTGGGGGAGCTTTTTCATTCCTGTAAAGATTTTGAATTTGAATCATTGTGGTTACTATTACAGAATAGCTCTTTGATGATGACATTCAACTTATGTTAATGTGAGATAAAAAGGGAAACTGCATAAAAATGAAGGAGGTCATTAAAGTTAATGGAGCAGCCAAAAGGCTAGAATTTCTGAAAATAGTTTGAGAGATTGTTTAGAGACAGCATAATAGTAGTAACACATGGGACACAGGAGAGGTTAAGGACTGAGGCTTGTTTGGTGGAGAGGGAGTTGAGGGGGGAATTTTGGAGTGAGCCCAAAGTGAAGGGCAGTGTCAGAAATGATGGAGCCAAACTTGTACTGGTAATGACAGGTGATAGAATAAGAGGCAACAGCTACAGATTTCACCTTGAAGATTATAGTTGGAGAAAATGTTGGGGTTTTTGTTTTTATTGCGAGAATAGTGCAGTACTAGAACAAGTTAACTAGAGATCTTGTGGGATCTTTGGAGGCTGTCAAAACTTGGTTTAACAAAGCCATGGACAGACATGACTTACTGTTAGAAGGAGGTTGGACTAGAGCCTTTTAGTCAGCATTTCTATGAATAAAATGAATTAACAAAATCTTAAACTGCCAGGGCCAGGTGGAATTATCTCCAGTTCTGAAGGAAATAAGAGACATTAAATTGTTGAACTATGAAATGTGTTGCATAATCTGTTCTTTCTGTTGAACTAAAAGATCCTAATGCAGCAAACTTGAAAAACTTTAAAAACAACCACCACAAACTAATAGGAAGGTTCAAGAAGACTACTGATGAGAATCTGGCTTCTGTACACTGTCCTTGGATATTAAAAGTGGTTCTAATAGTATTCCTCCTCAAATACTCATTAAAGAAGTTAAGCTGACAAAACACAAAGAGTGTTATTGTGTATTAGCAATTGGTTTAACCAAATGGGAAACAAGTCAATCCCTTCTTTGCAATGAAGGGAAGTTACCACTGAAGTGATAAAAAGATTTTGTAGTAAAAGCTGAAGTTGGCTGTAAAAGTTTCTGTAGTATGTCACAATGAAGAATGAGGAGGCAATAAAATGGTAGATCAAGTTCAACATAAAAAATGCAACATAATTACATAGGGAGAGAGGAGAGGAGGAATGTCAGTTATAAATAAGCCATTACTGACTTGGAGCTTTGTGGTTCTCTGAAGTAGTTGAACAAATTATTAGTAGCAATTAGAGACAGGCAAATACAATGTTGGAGTTTCTGGAAAGAAATAGAGGAAAATATAGACAGCATACTGCCTGACAGAGTTAAAAATGTATAACTCTGTAAGAACTTAACAGGCAATAGGTTTGAAAAGAGATTTTTTTAGATCCGCAGCATGGCAGAGATTGGAAGGCAGCTCTGGACACTCTCTGGTCCAAAGCCTTGTTCAGACAGGGTCCGCCATAGCAATTGCCAAGGACTCTGTCCACATAGGTTTTTAATGTCTCCAAGGATGGAGACTCTGTACCATTTCTGAGCAACATGATCCAGTATTTGACCACCTTCACATTAAAAAAAAAAAGTTTTATTTGTTCTGTGTGTGGGGTGTTTTGTTGTTTATTTTCCCCCCATTATTTAAGTAGGATATCCTCATATTTTGATTTCTACCCATTGTCTCTTGTCCTGTGTCTGGATTCCTGTGAGAAGAACCTAGCTGTGCTTCTTACTTCCCACTTGAGGCATTTGTATGCACTCATTTGATCCCCCCTGAGCCTTCTCTTCCTGATGCTGAACAGTCCCAGCTCTCTTAGATTCTCTTCATACATCAGATACTCTGATCCTTCATTCTCTTTGTGCCCCAAGGCCATGGAACTTAACACTCCGTATTTGGTCTCATCGGTGTTGAGTAAAACTGCTTTCCAGTGGCTGGACCTCAACCTGGGTGTGGGGTTATTGCTCCTCAGGTGCAAGCTTTTCCATTTTCCTCACTGAATTTTGTGAGATTCTAGCTGACCAGTTTCTCCAGCCTTCGTGCAATCAATAGTTCTGTAAAATTAATGTGGAAAGAGATAATTATTCTTTGATTTCATAATGTATATATCCCTGTATGGGACAGAACAGAGCAGAGTTTTCAGTATCAGGATCCTTTTAGCACATGTATTCTCTGACTTTGTACCTTGCTCTGAAGTTATAAATGGGGAAATGGCTGCAAGAGGGAGTTTGACTGGTATGTTGCCTCCAATTCTTAACTGTTGATAGGCACTTAAAAAATACATTTTTTTTCCTAAAACAGATATTATGAAGTATTATAAAGGATCTTTGCTTTGACACAAGACATCTGGTCTCACATGAGAAGTCAGCAAGTTCCAAGATCTAATTTTGGTTTTGACAAGTTGCATAGAAGAATACAATCCTGATGTGCTTATCATCTAATTTCTCCATGATGTTTTGCTGACCTAAGTAGCAACTAAGTTATTAGCAATTTGAGGAATAGTTTAGGAGGAGTTCAGAGGAGATGCTGTGACTTTTGATTATGGCTAAACCAGGACAGATTATAGTTTTAGGTGTTATCCAAAGATCCAAGCAGAACTTTGGGTAAGAATAAAAAGGAAGAAAAGAGAAGAGAAGAGAAGAGAAAGCATTTTGTTGTGCCTAAAAATAATTGGTCTTTGTTACAGTTAGACTATATTGGGAAAGAAGACATAGCCTTCCAGCAAATGCTTTCTAGAGTTACACTGTACTGAAACTAAGGCAATTGCTTGAGAATGACTGGAAATAGAATTTAGGAGGTTTTTGTTGAGGTGGTTCAATTTTAAGCAAGAAGTTGTTGCATGTAGTGGTTTTGCTTTTTTTTTTCAGTGGGAGAACAGAGGTCCAGTCTGTGCAGTATGGTAAAGAAAGAGCAAACAAAGACAGAGTATTTGCAAGGTAAGCAATTTACATTTGCACAAAACCCCTACGTCTTCTATCTTTTTAGATGTTTTGGTATAATTTTTTTTCTGTTTGCAACAATGTAAAATAAAGAGTGATTGTTGTTGACTGTTGCCGGTGGCTTCACTTAAGGAGTTTAATTTTGGTGTGGTAGGGTGTCTCTTTCAGGCAGCCAGAAATAAGGGAGAATCTTACGATGAAAAAGTTAATAAGGGTATTCCTTACTATTTTCCCCTTTATATAGTTTGTAAATTCAGAATAGCCTTCAGTTTGTGTAGTTTGTTATTGCATTTGTTTGCTCTTCTTGTCTTTATTGCAAAGAATGGTCTAGATTAAACTATTCCATGAAAAAGGATATGTTTTATCCTGATCAAAACCTACAACCATACACACATAATTTCTTTAGAATACAGTACTATGCTTTACTCGGTGTGAACAATTTCATCACTGCAGTCTCAACGAGATATTTTCCCAGTCAAATTCTTCGTAGTAGTAAGCTGCTTCTGAAGGTGTTCTGTCAGAGTAGTTTGTTATTCATAGAACCTATTACTTAATTGTGTTTCAGACTCCTGAGGGGCTTAGTGATTGAAAGAAAAGAAAACAATAAAGATATAGGTCAGTTCTTCATTCAGAAATTGTGATACAGTATTCAAATGCAAAACTGCTGCTGCATCTGTTTAGTCTGTTCTGATCATTAATAGAAAGAATGTTGATAGGGAGGGAGCATGCTGCGTGCTTTTTTATCTTGACTTATACTTTGACTGATGTGGGCAATGTCTTTTAGTGCAGTTACCCTGTAAGGAACTCTGGAGCTCGAATCTGTGTTTGCAGACTTCTAGTAACAAGCCTAGCAGCCTGTCTCAGGTACCTGCAAACACTGCTTCTCAGAGCACTGGTGAATTCTGCCTTCATTTCCAGCCCACTCCCCAACTTCCTTCTTTCCCCCAGTGTGTTATTTATATGTAATATAGATATCATATATAATTTGACTTTTTAGCTGGACACACCATAGATACCCATAACCTTATTAGAAGGATTTATCAAGAGGCAGAAGTGCAGTGATATACTTTTTCAATCAGTATATTTTTGTTAGACCAATTTGTGGTGTTGAATTATTTTGTATTCTATTTAATTTGATTTGTGAGCCTGATTAGATTTTTTTTTTTTTTTTTTTACACTTGGGGCAACTTTTTTACTACTCAGAAGACTCCACACTGTGACAATTGGGTTTTATTTATTTAAAAGATAGTTAACGAGTTGGTTAAAGTGTTTTTCTTAATGCACTCTGAACTTGGCCATTTCCCACAACAAAGTGGGATGGAGGAGAGCAGATACATGGTTCTGAGGATATTTATTGTTTTAGAAACTCATTCAGTAGATGGCAGTCTTCCCTTTGTGTCAAAACCAAATAAGTGGTGCTGTGGTCACTTGTATTTTGTAATATATATTGTGGATAAAATTGAAAGCCCCAGCTAGAATTACTCTGAAGTTTTCTCAGGTCTTTTTGGCTTTAAGTTAGTAAAATACTTCTCTTCCTTCATGACTTTATTTCTCACTGTTGCTTTTAAATTAAAGAATCCTCACCTTCTGAATTGTTTAATAATGTTGGTGACTGGAAAAATGACTGAAGGCATATATGTGTACATCAGTGAGCTGAAGTTAATGATGTATTGTAATGAATATACCTTGAAAACTTTTTAATGGATCATCTGTTTCTTCCTGTCCACCCCATCACAGTGTACAGCTAATGCATTTTCTGTTTTAAAGACTTTGAGTATTTTCAGGGGTGAAAACACTTGGAAATATCTTCTGTTTCTAGAACATGATGTGATTCATGAAGCTTAATCTAAGCACATTAATTCTTCACCTTCTGAACGTTTACATTTCAAGTTGAAATACGGAGTAAATGTTGGCCCTTTTGTATTCTTACAGAGAATGAATTTTGCTTTTTAAGGTTTTCCAGGTACAATATGGGTTTTGTTTCTGAAACCTCCCTTTCTGTTTTTCAGTGTGTCTTTTTCAGACAAAATCATTGTGTTATTGAACACCTTTTTAAGCTGCTGAGCAGCAGGCTTGTTTCAGTTTCTTTATAAAGTTCTGCCAGGTATTGGTTGTCTTTTGCTGCGAAACCAGGAGTGTTCTAGCATTACAGACAAATGTTCCTGGAAAATAAAATCTTACACGTGAAAAACTTGAATCGTTACTGTTACTTTTATTATTACCACATCAGAAGATTTATTTAAGGTCAGATTAAAAAAAAAAACAAAACAAAAAAGCCCCCAAACCCAAACAGTTTTGTTCTACAGCTATTCAGTTTGACACTCTTTTTTTGACCAATATCTTACTGGAAACTACCTTATTTCAGCTAATAGTGTCTAAGTAAACTTTAAAATCATTTCATTGTAAGAAAATAACACTGACAGTTACATTGAGATGTTACTGGAGTGATCTGTTTGTTCTGAGTTGGGAAATGGTGATTGCCACAAGTAATGATCGTCTTGCCTTTGCAGAACATAGATATGGAGCACAAGACATGGAAACAAAAATTCTTAACAGACGTTTGAATAAAACAAGCAATTATAACCTACACTTAGCAGTCTTAGCTTCTTGTCCTCAGATTTTACTTGAAAATCAGCTGAAGTAATGTTCATAGTTTATTTTTTTTTCCAAATCATAAACAATCTAATATTAATTCTTTAAAATAGAATCTATTTCTGTGAAGGAGATAGTCTGTAGTATATTTAATACATTTCTAGACACTGTTATCTTAATTTTCATGCGGCACTAACTTCTGTATTTAGAAGACTGATATAGTTGTTTAGATTATTTTTTTTCCTTCTGCATTACAGCTGTTCTCTTGGCTTTGTTTGTTACAGGATATTCACAACCCACGAAAACCTGTAAGAATTCCCAGGAGCATAATAGAAGTGAAAGTAGATACTAAAAGTGTAAAAAGTCCTATCAAGTTATTTAATGAGAGATTTGTTAATGAGCACTCCTCTCATAGTCCTTGAAAAATATTCTAGTTCTGTTCTATTCTAATGGTGTATGCTCGAGCTGAGACAAGGTAGTTTGTGTGTTTTGTGATAGTGAGTATCTCAATCATTTGTATTTGCAGACTCCTATCATTAAGTTGCAGTCTCTGTTTCAAAAAATCCAGTCTTGTTTCAGCCATACATTTATTTACGTTAATTAAAGAATTCCTTGGTTGCTTTAAATTGCATATGTCATTTGTTACTGATCTACAGAGCTGCATTATAGTCTCAGTCTCTTGATCTGAGGCAGCATTTGCCAGTTATGCTGGGAAATGCATTCCTTGTACTTGGCAAAATACAAAGCAAAGCTGTGGCTCCAGGTTATATTTCTTTTCTGAGACAGAAGTGATTTAAAAGATTCCTACCCATATTCCTAAACAATACCCTCTTTCTTTCATAGCTTCTGTGAGAACGTAACACTTCACCTGTGGGACACAAAACAATTCTGTCTTTGGAAGCTTTTGTGTACTGTAGCTGAGCTAATAGAGAGCTTGTCATGCTCTGTTTTTTTAGTTGCTGCTCCTTTTTTTGAGGTTTTATTTGTTTTTGGTTTTTTTTCTTTTTTATTTGACATAATATCACAGTTTCATAAGACTGGTCTTGATTCTGAATGTAGATAAGGACTTTTCCCAACCTTTTTAGGAATGTTTCTGCAGATACACCAAAAATGAAAGGTGAAAACAGGTTACTCTGTTAACCAGCACTGCCCTGCGCTGGGGTACAATAGAAGCAGACTGAGCAGACAAATGTGAAATTCAGAATTTCAGAGTTTGTCAAAGCATTTCAATGTTTTTGTACATCTTTTTTCCCCCTTCCCATCTCCTCAGCTGCACTCTGCCATGAGAAAGTTATCCCAATATTCTAAAGAATTAGCTATACAGGAGAAATTTTCAGGAGTGTATCACAACGTGTCTTAAATGCTAATAAAAAATAACATTGTTAGTTTCAAAAGTGTTGGCAGGAGAACTAGTATAAAAAAAACCCACAGCACTGAGAAGTTTGGTGCTGCAGTGTGGTAATTTTTTCTTTGAAATTTCTGCAAAGGCAGGAAGTGGAGGCAACAAACATGAGTGGGTGGGACTCTGAGGTTAGAGCTGTTAATAAAATAATTGAAACGAACGTTTGCTGATAAAACGCTGCAGCTGTTTGTCATGATAGTAAAATATTATTTCTGAAAGATCAGACCCTTACCCACATTAAAAGGTGAGTCTTTTTAACATTGCAATTTATTGATAAGGAAGAAGGTGATGCTATACTCATTTCAGGGTTCTGTTCCTTTGCTGTGAAGATTGAGGAAGTTTTCAAAAATGTAGTTACAAACTATGGCTTCAGATAAAATGCAGTGGGGGTTTTTTTGAGGCAAAAATGTAATTTTTGGAGCAATTTGGGTTTTTTTTCCCCTCTCTTGTTTTTTTTTTTTTGTCTCTGTTATTGAATTTGTTTTATACAGGCAAAGATAGTGTCCTTTCATTGTTGTTGCGGATTAAAAATACAACAAAAAAAAAACCCCCAAAACACACACCCTACCAAACTTTTCTATATTCTACTTGTTGCTTTTTCACTGAAGGTAAAGAAGGTTCATTAGATGCCTTTACATATCTGTCAGACAATAATGTATCTGCAATCCTATATTTACCTGATTTAGCATTAGATGTATTATGTTCCTCTGCATTTTTCCCTCAGCCTGCTTTTTGGTTGCTAGAATCTACCTCCTGCCAGAGCCAGCTCTTGGTGCTAATCTGCTGGCAGCAAGCATGCTGTCAGCAAAGCCTAGCTAGTGATAGCTTTGATTAATAAAAGAATAATGAACTGACAACATTAGACATGCATTTCAGTTCTGCTGCCTTCTTATTATTGTACCTCTTCAAAACTGCTCAGATTTGCTATGTAAAGAAAAATATCTAAGTGGTTTGAGTTGCTCAGATTTGAAGCAAATTACAGAAATTGAAATGGTGGTTTAATTTACATGATATCAAGTTGATTACTTTTTAAATCTAATTAATACTCCTTAAATACAGTGAAGCTCGCTAAAAAGCTGGGTGTGTTTTTCTCAAGAGCTAAATAATTGATATTTTCCCTGTTTCCAAATATCAATATACTATTAATTTTTTCCCAAGTGGAATAAAAGCTGAAATATGAATATTTAGAATAGCATGTTTCACTTAACTATCTGAAATTCCTCAGCTGTTAGTAAGTCTTCAGAGCAGCAAAGCAGCTTGTCATGCATGTTCAGAACTGTTTGGGGGTATAAAAACAAAAATAAACTCTCCATATATTTTTTGATAATATTGAGGCCAGTCTGCTCAAGGTGGTGGCTTACACTGACTTTGAAGTTCCGTGAGAAGCGAAATTGTAACCAAAGTTCTCATTTTTAGAAGAATGTAGTTTGTGTGCTAGTAGTTCCCTAATTTCTCAAAGTTCCTTCTTCCTGGACTTGCACTTTCAGGAAATCAGTGAGGTGGTAATGATGAAGATAAAAAATGGTTAACAGCAGAGCAAAGGCAGAAATTATTTCGTGATATATGTATATGGGGCTAGGGAAAGAAATGAAGGAGTTATGTTGATACAACAACATGTTGCCACCTCATGTAAAGCTGGAGAGTAAAGAGTATAGTAACAGAGTGCAAAGGCAAATGGGAATGACATGATCATGGGATACATTAAATGGAGATGTTGCTAGAACAAGAGAGGGCTGGGTAATGGTAGAGGAGAAATTTTAGCTATGTAGCACTGTCAGAGTAGCAGGAGTAAAGTCAAAACGTAACAGAAAATACACAGAACATCAGCATTTTTATTGTTGGCTAGAGAATTTTCAGTTGAAAACAACAAACAGCAAAAGTCTGGGTATATTTAGTCACAACATGACGGAACCATCCAATCTGATGCTAAGAAAAAAGCAGCCACAGTTCTTGGATGATTCATTTGATGATTTACAGTGTAAAAGGGAACTATAGTATTTCCTGAGAGATTGCAAGAATGGTCTCATTTGTGCTTAAGAAATAGGTATAAGAAACAGCAGAGGTGATTTTAGGTATCCTGAGATGACTGGAGAAAACGAACAAGTTTCCTCAACATTGAGAGAGGGCAGCAAGTAGAAAATAGAATTCCTTTTATGTAAAAATTCTGGTAATAATGACCTTTAACTGAAGGACATTTCTAGCACAAAAGAAAATGAAGTCTGGTTACTCATAAAGAAGTTCCAAGGCATCTGCCTTCCAGGTGACAAAACGTGTTCTGAAAGAAAGTATTGTCACCGTGATCAAAACCCCAATAAATCAACAAAACTCAGTAGCTCCATTGCCATGTTGATGATTACCTCACTTTCAGTTCTTTTAAGTCTTTGTTAGTGTTTTTGAGCTGATGTTTCCGCAGCTTTATTTTTCCTGAGATGACCAAATAGTTGTTATTTGTAGATTATTTTTTTTTGATTGGTTTAGTTTGTTCATTTTTAAGTTCAGACCTCTCAATGACTTTTCTGTTTGTGTCAGATTCTCTGAGGCACTAAAAATTTAGTGGATTTAGTTTAGTGGATTCCTTGTCTATCTTGTGTATGAGCCAACAGTATTTTGTGACTACATTTCATTGATGGTATTGGACAAAGTACAGAAAATGAAGTACAGTATCTTGAAAAAATACAGAACTGCCCATAGGACTATAGTTTTGCTTTATTGCATTTCCTTTCTTCCATATGATTTTGTTTCCTGTGATAGAATGTCAGTTCCATTGTGATTAATTTTAAGCAATTTTATTCTTACCTCATATAATTTTTGGTTAGCTGTTATACTTGCTGCTTCTAGATGATCTCTAAAGGTCCCTTCCAACTCCTACCCTTCTGTGATTCTAGATCACCCAGTAAACCCTTGGCACGGAAATTGATGAGTGGGATGGACTGGGAAGTAGTGAGTAGGAACTCACTCTCTGATGATAGGTTGGAAACACAGAGCCTACCGTCACGGTCTCCACCTGGAACCCCAAATCAGTAAGTAGCTGTTCTACAAGTGACTGTCTACTTCTAATGTGAGGGATCTACTTCTGTAACAAAAAAAATTGAAGTATTATAGAGACAAAATCATGTGCTGAGTGGTTCTCTGGAACACGTAGTTCCACATAAGAGAAACTATTTGGCAATGAATTTTAGGTGCTTTTCACTCCATCTATAAAAATTGAACATGTAGCACAGTACCCTAAATTTGAGAACTTGAGTTTTCTCAAGTATAAATAAAACTGAACTATTCATTTGGCTGAGGAAAAAAACCTGATAATAAAATCTGTGTGATATTTTAGAAAGAATTGATTGTGGTTAATCCTACTTCTTAAAACACTGGGGAAAATGACTTAATCAGAAATCTCTGCAGGTTTATTCCCCACAATTTTTCTGCATTTCCTTTCAAAACTCACTCTTTTCACTTGATAGAGCTTTCTGGTTTATGTTTGTAGTTAGTGAAAATTATTCATGTTTTCTTTTGGAAAATAACCAATTTTCTCAGTCTGATGAAAGTGGCTTAAGAGTTGGTGTTGTTCAATTCTGTATTGCATATAAACCAGAAGGTTTTAAGATTCTTTGGTATTGCATCACATTATTCAGAAGGCTGTTGTGTATTTCTGTAGCATTTAAAAGTTACTGTAAAAATCATGTCATGATGATGCTTAAAGCATAACAAAACTTAATCGTGTTCCCCAGCATTTTAAAAAAGATGCCTATGTAACTGTAACTTTTCAAATGGGAAAATTTTTGGTTACGGAGATGATAAGACTTTTGGTGCAAAGCTTATGATTCTTTGAGGAGAAGATGCAGGGGATAATATGAATTCATTAAGATGAAGAGTTTAAGTTCTGCTATGAACAGAGCCAGGATTTTCTTTTTCGAAGATTCGTTTTTCTTCTCATTTACTGGACTTATTGGTCCGGTGGCCTGTTCATTGAACCATAATGTTTTCAGGCATCTTTAATGAGGAAGAAAAAAAACCCAGAAAGTAAAATATTAGCCATTTCATGTTTATGAAAACAATTTCTAAACTATTAAAAAAATAAAACTATGAAACACAGCATGTTGATCTAACAAGACAATTGTTTCAGTGATTCTTAAAACCTAAAATTGTTTCAAACAAATATGTATATGAACATATGCCTGCACCAAGATTAGTGGTGTAAGAAATGTAATAATACTCCTTTAACATGGCATTGCAATGCTTTTCTTCTTAGTCGTAACTCTGCCTTCACTCAAGAAGGAGCTCGGTTAAGACCCTCATCAGTTGGACATTTAGTGGACCATGTAGTTCACACCTCCCCAAGTGAAGTATTTGTAAATCACAGATCTCCATCTTCCACCCAGGCTAATAGCATCATACTGGAATCTTCACCGTAAGTACTGTTAGTCATTACTATGTGTGTAGCATGAAGAGCTTCTGAAGATGTCTGAAGAATTTAATGTTAAATGTTTGGGTCAAGGAGAACCAGAAAATCTCATTAAAAGGAAGCAGTTCTTAAAGAAGGATTGGTATATTCTTACTGAAAATTAAATGATAAAGAAGTAAAGACTTAGATCTGACATGTTCCTGATGCAGGATTACAATACCTTCTCCACTAACTCCCACCCAACATGTAGGTTTGCTGTAATCAGTGTCCGGATGTGGAAGCAAAAGTTGTGGTTTTGATAGTACTGAAGTATTTTGTCTTATGATAGAGGTAATTTCTGTGCATTTGCAAATTTTGCCTTTTGACAAGGCCCAGAAGTATGAGTGAACTTTACTCAGCCAAAATACCTTTATAACACCTCAGCTTTCTGAAACTCCTGGCATGTTTTGAATGTTGTTATAGAGTATCTTCATTTTTCTAAGGTGGTATTGACAGGGGTTTTTTTTCGTATTCTACTGAATATTCACGATGGTGTAAGTTGACTTGCTACAGTGGGAAATGTAAAAAACATTTTGTGTATTAAATCCAGAAACAAAAAACCGTGTTATTCTAAGATGTGAAATGCTTTATGAGTTGTGGCCACAGTACAGATTAGTTGGGCAAAAGAAGTGCGTGATATACACCTCACTAACACTGTCTTTTTTTATATATAACTATACATGTAATGCTAAACGTGCCCTCATAATTTTGTATAATCCCTCTTAAGAAGGAAATAGTGCAAATAGATCCCAAACCATTCGAGAACTACAAAGTAACACCATACATAATTAAGTGTTTATAAACAAAATATATATCGTAGGAAAAATTAGTCTGGGAAGGTATTTGAACAAAGTTTTAAAACTTTACTTGGACTGTACCTTCAACTGTGAGAAACTTGGGGGAGTAGAATAGAATAAACAATTTTTTAAGTTCTGTAAAATAACACAAGTTGCTTCAATAGTTACAGTTTGACCATTGGCTAATTGTTTAGCTTTCAGAGTTACAAAACAGTAATTTGGCCTAAAAATAAAAAAAATCATCTTATTTTGGTGGGCTTTTTAAACTTATTCATGTGGCATGAGGGTCTCAAAACTGAAACAGTTGTGAATCTTTTATCATAGTAGGGTTTTGCTGTACAAAGGCCACACAGCGTCAGGTTCCCTCTGTTCCAAGACTTCCAAGTGAAGTCAGTTATGAAAAACATGTACTGAATTGTGGAGTGATACAGTGAAGTAAGCACAATTCTTAACAATTCTTTTGTTTGAATGCCTTTACTCCAAGTAAAATCCCAAGGACACTCACAAACATCTTTTACTATTTGTTTAATACCTGGTTTCTTGTGTGAGTCACCATAGAAATAAGTCTGAAAAAGAGAGGAAGTGGCTTGGTAAATTACTTATGCAACTATATCTCTTTTTCATGATTTTGCACTTTTTATGTCCAAGCAGAAAAGTTACTCATCTTCCATCACCAAGTTTTCTTTTTGTTTTTCCCTTTCTGGAAGCTTAAAAGTGGAATTTAGTCTCACAATACAGACATCTAGCCTGAGAAAATTTTAAGAATGAGGACATTGACTGTCAAAAATACATGAACGCCATTAGGTAATGTTAGTGAGTCAGGATTTGAGATCTATGAAATAAAGTAATAGCCATGAAGATTATATTGGCCAAATAATTAAAAATTACATTGTTTCACAGTCCAAAAAAGCTCTTCCTTAAACATTTTTTACCTTTTGGGTGAAAAGATTTCAATAGTCCATCTGCTGATTTGTTGGGAATTTTTATTTCTTGATCAAATTTACATATGTAAGAAAGTCAGAAGGACTAAGCTTACAGGCAGTAGGTTTAGTGATCTCTTTGTGTTTGCAGTCAATATATCAAAATAATTTAAGAGTTCCGGTGCAGTTTTTTTGAGGCTATTACAGCTTAGCTAATACAACCTTTAATTCCACGTTGTTGGGTTGTTTTTTACATCTGTATGTGCTATTCAAAACTAAATTGAGATATTTCTGCTTGTAGTTCCCTGAGGTAATCATAACCTTAAGTTACAAAAGCACATTGTATGTGTTTTGTTTAATAAATATATGGAGATGTGTATGAAACTTTTGCTTAATATATTAAAAGGTAAGTCTGGATATCTGTAACAAAAATACCCAAAGCTTGCCACTGCCAGGGTTTATGTGTTATTTTATTATTATGTAAATTGCTGAATGCACTAACAGAGAGCTGCTTTGCCTGCAAAATAGGCTGCTTTCACTGCCATTGTCTAAGCATTCATAAGGAAATTCAAAGCTGACTGGGCAAATACAAAGCAGTGAAGTTTTTGCCCAAGGCTTGATTGTTAGTTCTCACAATTCATTATGCTAATATATTACAGTACCCGAACTACTGCTTCTAAAATGCTCATTTAAGTAACTTTTCAAATCTTTTCTGTAAGTTTGCATGTTTGGTGGGAATTTATTTCTGTTTGTTGACTTGTATGTGCAGATGTCCAGTCAAACATAAGATCTCATCGTTTATTGGAATGACTTCTCTTGTATCTCTGTGTTTTCTCTTTCTTTTTGATTCAGTTTAAAACTCTCGGTAGTAATTGTTTGCAGGAAAATGCATAACTATGTTGCCCTTGACTTAAAAGGTTGAATGAACTGTACGGGCCAGACTTGAATGAATAAATACATGGGCAGTTAAAAAGCTCTAGGTGACCTTTGTAAGTCATTGTCTAAATACTTCATAGCTGCTTTGCAGATACTGCAATCATCATATTTTTCTCTTTCTCCACAAAATTGAATTTAAAAAAGCTGCCTATCCTGAAAAATAGAATGTAAGGATGAAATGCTCTTTTTACTGTCACTTGCACTGAATAGTGTTAAGAAATATTATTTTTATTCCCTAGTGTTTTTTGAACTTGAGATGCTTCAGACATTAGACACTGAATAATTAGAATATTTTTTCTTTTAACACTGCATTAGAAAAAGAATTCCTAAAGTTGAAATTAAGCAAAAACATACAGAAGAAATATTGCTAGGATATTTTCAAATACAGTATTTTCATATATTGGCAAGGAAATTTTATCAGTATGCTATTTTCTTAGAAAATTTACTACAGTTTAAAAAACCGAAAGGGAAAACATGCTTTTTCAAAATGTTCCAATTCTCATTCAGTTTTGAAATAGGTTCATCCTGTATTTGAAACCACTGTAGACAATTGTGATGAGTTTTTGTTTTTAATTGAAAACGTGTATCTGCCTTTCTTACATTGTGTAGACACAAATGATAAAGAATTATATGGAATTTGATGTGTGCCTTAGGCTTTCTAACTTGCAGCAACTTGAAATGTTATGCTGTTTCATAATGAAAGTCTTACCTTGCTAACAGTTTGCTGTGGCTAGACCAGCTAAATACAGTAGGATTACTCACGTGATCTCCCATGCTTTTTAGAGAAATGTTACAGTATGAGTTGTTGCTACAGCTTGCTTATAACGAAAGGGGAGTGTCTTCTTTCTGGCTTTTGGGAGTGTACTTCCTTTCCTGTATAGTGATCGACTCTGTGATGAACCAGCTTCCCTTGTTGAACCAGCAGGCTTGTCCAAAAACTCAATCTGTTTTTGTTGGCTTGGTAAGCTGCCTTTGCCAAGGTAGGAGCACCAAGTGCTCCAAGAAAAGAGCTATGAGCTTGGGGGAAAGACAGGCGACAGCCATTTCTGTGGTTGTGTTGTCTTTAGATTTAACTGCAACCTGTAACTTTATTCTTGATGTTTTTTGGATTTACCGCTAGTATCAGTGGGCTGTTTTCCTTAGTCATTAAATTACTTAATAATACCTTTTAATGTGGTTCACCGGGAGGAAGGCATGTATCCTCGCTGGTATTTAGAAACTGACATTCAAACTAAGTTAATAGGAACTGTGCTCTAACTGCCCTTTTGATCCTCTCAAAATGTTCTTACTTCTTAAATATAAAACCATATAATGAAAAATGAATCACACACTTGTGCAATACAAATTATACAGTTAAGCTTTTATTCCAGAAGGACTAATAAAGTCCATAATATATATAAAGACAGAGAACATTTTTATTAACGTAGAGTGCTTGGAAATCTAAAGCAGAAACAGTTTTCTGCTGTTTAATTTTCAGTAATGGTGTTATAACTCACCTGAAAATGCATGCGATTAATGCCATTTTTTGCAGATATTTCAAAGCAGAGCTGTTGAAGTGGGGAAAAAAAACCCCAAAGTTCTCTTAAGAATGTATACATATAGTTTTAAACTGAAAAATTAAAATTTAACACTATCATCCACATTGAGCTTTTCAAATGAGCTTTTCAAGAAATTGCAGGGGAACCCTTGAATTATCTTCAACTTGCACTTCTATTTTTAGACCAAAAGCCAAAAACTAGTACAGGAGCACTTCATTATGCTGCTTCTGTCTGTTCTTAAGATTTAAATTGCAACAGCCATTAATTTAAAATGCAAGCTAATTGATTTTCTTACTGAGGAAACCGACATATCTATTACTGAGGAAAGTGACAGATCTATTTTAGAAACAATTTTTTAGCAAGAGTACAGATTACAAATACAGTGAATTTAATAGTATTCCAATATAAAGCAGCTTGAGTGCTAAGAGCGTTAAAAGAAAAAAAGTCATGTAAAAGATTAACTTACTGGTTCTGTGTATAACTGCTTGCCAAGAAAAAGAGCAGGAGCATGTCCAAACATACACTTCCGATATATTCCACCACAGTACATTTTTGAGATTCTACAAATGTGCACAGATATTGAGCTCTCAAATTCTTGAGTTTCTTCTAGGATTTTCAGTTTATGTGGAACCTTGAAAGCACTGACAGTGTCTCATGATCCTTCCACTTGATACTTCTGTTTTGGTACTTAGATCTCAAGAGACTCCTGTAGATGGACAACCTCCTGCGTTACCACCCAAACAGTTTAAAAAGAACAGTTGGAACCAAATTCATCATTCACATTCACAGCAAGAGCTGGATAACCATATTAATGAGACATTTGATGTTCCTGCATCACCTGAAAAATCCACAGTAAGTTTTTTGGATTCAGTTTAAGCATTCTCCTTTTAATGGAATGATGATCCTACTTTTCATGAGCTCAGTTCTGATGCACTTCAGAGAGTTGTTGGTTGTGCGTTACATTGCAGCATTTTCATTATAGATACTGTCTCTTTGCTAACACCCACTGTTTATTCCACCTGCTGGAGTAGTCCTTTGTCAGTTATCATCAAATGACTGCATTGGGATGCATAGACAAACATCTTGAACATTAGTTTAGCACCTGTGTTGGGGCCTGGGCTATAATTAACGTTATGGAGTCAAAGATAGAGAAAGTCAGCAGTTCATCTTTGAGTCGCCTTCTGCAGCAGAAGAGAAAAGAATGCCTATGTGACAGCAAGCTTGAGAAAGGAGGAAACCAAAACTGCAGACTGCAACAGAGACAAGGTCAAAGCAATAAGACGGGATAGAGCATTAAACTAAACATTGTTAGAAGATAGAATAGAGTATTCAATTAAGCATTGTGTGATCACATGTATGTGACTAACAAATTGTAACATATGTAACTAACAGTAGTATAAAATTAAGTAAACTGTAACATAAGCATAACCATAGTATAGTGTGAGAGAAAACTAACTGAAGGCCAAATAGATGGGGTGATATTATAAGCACAGTAAGGTTGATGTTTTAAGTACAATAAGGATGGTGTTTTAACACAATGAGGTTGGTGTCTAAGTTGTTACAAAAATGAAACTTTGAGGCCTTATGCATAGCGTGTGATTGTAGCACGCATACAACATTTGGAAAAAGTATGTAAGTGATGATTATGTGACAATAAATTTGGAGTCGATGCACATCATATTGGTGTCTGGTCACTCCCGTCTCGCATAATGAAGGACCCCCCCCGCACACCTGCAGAAATTTCTAACTAACTGCTTCTTAGAAAAGTCATTTATCATAAATTTTAAAGGTGACATTGCAGACACTACTTCTGATGTTTAATCTAGCTTTTATTAAAAAGCCAAAACTAAAAGTCGCTGCCAGCTTCTAGAGCAGTTTTGTCAGGAGAGGCTTCTTGAATCTGGTGTTGCATTTCTGATCAGAATTTCCAAGAAAGACTTTACCAAGAGATCTGTGACAGAGAATATGAAACTAAGCAAAAGTTCTTTTTCGGTACTTACACACATGCAAGATGAATAAGCTACTAAGTTCATTATTGTTTGACTGAGAGGAGATCTCGATGACCGTTTTTATTTTTTAGCCCTTGCAGAAATAGTTCTTGGTCTTATACTTACATGAGACAAGAGATGTTTTGCAAAAATGGGGAAACTGTTTAACATCTAGAGGTAGCAAATACTGTATCAACATTTTTGCCGACCTCAGACATTCAAAATTATTAGTCAGCTCCCCAAATTGATATTTTAGGAATGCCTTTGGTTTATTTTTGTTTGCATTCTGAACTGTAAGCTTGGGGTGTTCTTTCAGGCCTTGTTACAAAGTTAAGATTCCCATAAACCTCATATTAAATTTTTTTCAAAAGTGAAAATTGTGATTTTTTTGGCATTTCACAGAATCACAAAATCTCAAAGATTTCGGAAATTTTGTAAAAAATTTGCTTTAAATAATGAAACATATTTTTGAACAGTTTTGCATTCTGTTAGTGCTTAGCTGAGTCATATTAAACTACTGTTCTGGTTTGAAAGATTATACTACTTTACTCATCGAGTTTTTCTGCTGTGTGTTCAGCTTTCTCTATCAAATGGACAAAAATAACTTTCTGTTGGTTTTTTTTAAGTCCTTTTAGTTCTGCAAAATCAACACAGCTGTTTGAGATTCTTTTTTCTCTGTGCATTGTCAATACAGTTGTTTGCTGTGGTCCAATGGGCCGTATTTATGCAGCACAGTGTTGTAATTGAAGATTTAATTTGGTCTGCTGATGGCTTTTTATTTTTGGGAATTAGAGAAGGAGGAATGCAGCTTTACTGAAATGTTGTGAAATTGTAGATTTTAGGATTTGGTATGTGGATTTGTTTTATTTCTTTCAAAGTTGCTTTTCTGACCAGAATGCACTTTGTCTGTCATCCCTGAGTCTCCAAAGTGTTCAGAAGTATTTGAAGACACGTGTGCCTAGGAGTCTTTTCAGTAAAACAGTTTAATGATGACATACAGTGCTCTCCTCAGGTTTTCATTATAAACTGCTGCTCAAAATAGCCTCTTAAAGCAGGAAATTATTATTCCCTTTTTGTCTGGGGAATGCCAGACACTGCAGGTGAGCACTTGGTGCTTGTTCATTATGCCCAGGAACCTGAGTCTGTTCTTCCGTGCCAGTGTACATAGGCTAAAATGATTTGCATATGATCAGGCTTCCTAATAACCTTTTATTCTCATTATTATACCTTTCACTGTTACTTTCCTCTCCTTCCTCAAAGTTGACATCTTTTTATTACTGTGCATGTGGGGAGTGGGGCAGGGTTGTGGTGCTGCTTTATTTTAACCAAGAGCTTAGCGGTGGAATTGAGTTAATTTTTTATGAGCCAAGTTGAGCACGCTACTTTTACCTATTAAACCTGTGGGTTTAGAACTTTTTTACATGCATAAATACTTGTTTTAATAAGAGGGGAGTGTGATATTTTCTTCCATTCTGAATGACTCTGTGCTTTGGCTGTATTTGACAACATTGAAAATTTCCTTGTAATGAATTTATGTAGTGCTATTTTGCATCCTTCCATAGAAGCTATAGAAATACTAACCAGTGTTAAATCTGTTAAATAAATTTAAACAAACTAAGAATCACTTCAGTGGCACTAAGTTGATTTTTCCATGTTAAAAAAGTATCCAATATTCCCCAGTTCGTTGGGAGTTTCTTTAACAGTGTTGTTGTGATCATAATGAAATAAGAAAGCGACTAAAGTTGTCAGAGCTTGATGAGTGCAGAGCACTGAGGTCCCCATTTGCTTGAAGAGGACACTGCAAAATTATTGCATGTAATATCCTCAAAGTCTAACTATGAACAAAAGGTATATTAATACAATGTAATTTTTGTTTACTAGCCTAATGGTGGCATCCCACATGAAAATCTTGTTGTGATCAAAATGAAGCCAGATGAAAATGGAAGATTTGGCTTCAACGTAAAGGTAACAAAACATCTATTTGCTTTGTGTCTCTTAAGATTATTTTCTGACATTTATGATTTATTACTACTTAATTTGTTTTTAAAGGGTGGATACGATCAGAAGATGCCAGTAATAGTGTCCAGGGTAGCTCCAGGAACACCTGTAAGTTATCAAAAAAACAAACTTGATAGCAATATTTGTGTATCTTCAAATAGGTATTCAAAACCATAAATTATTTCATAACTGCCTGTGAAAATCAGTTTGTATTGTAACCTTAGCATAACAAAGCAAAGTAGTAAGAATTTGATGGGGCACATAACATATTTTTGAAAGTTCTTCGGTCCTCAAAAATGTTTTTTCTTACAAAGTTCAGTGCCTGAAAACGACAGGGAATTACAGATGTTAAGTATGGACTGTTTCTCGAGCTGTGCCATCCTAAAAATACACTTACTTCATTAATGTTTTAAAAATATAAGCATTCATATAATTTCACATAAATTATGCATTGAAAGTCTTTTAGTATGTTAAAAATAACTAAAATAGCAAATCTCTCTTATTTTAGTGACAGATGTAGCTGAATAAAGCCAAGATTTAGATAAAATCAGACACCATGAATCATTCATCAGATCTGATTGTCTGTTTTTCCTGATGTTTAGTGACTACCAAGAGTGTCTTCAAACTAGGCACAATATTTTGTCAATTGATTGCCACAAATACTGACCTGGTATTCAGCTGACTGGAGTCAGCTCTGTTTATACCTTTTGAAGTACAGCAAACTGTTTGTTTGTGATTATTTAAGTAATACACTTGAATATTTTGCTATTTTAAAGTATTTTAATCTTTGTTCTTGTCCCTTTTAATTATATCTGAAATATTTAGTAACAAATAATTTTGTCTCAATGGTTTAAATGCCCAGTCTCCAAAGAAGATAATTTGTGATGGCACGTGCTCTTTCTTTTCTGCAACTGTGTTTAAACTATGATTATAACAATGATTTTTATTTCTTGATTCCTGTCTTTGGGATTACTGGGATTTGTGCATTGTCTTTGGTCCTTGTCTTACTCCTGTCATTTACAGTTGCAGTATTTCCCACCTGAAGTGTTTAAGCCTGTGAAATTGATTTGGACAAAGCTTTGCCATGTTATTGCCTTCTCTTTAAAGACAAGAATATACCGGTTTTTAATTGCTTATAAAAAATGATTGAAACAGTGGAGTGTTCTACTTCAACCGGAGTGGAGTAATAGCTGCTGAAAGACTTGTTACAATGACATTCACCTCCTAGTTGCAAATGGATTTGTTCATGCAAGTGGCACCATCTTATGTATCATATAACACATTTATCATTTGAATATAATGCAGCAACCATAGCAACCAGGCTGTTAAGATTCGAGTTCCCAAGTATAGTTAATTTAAGTTGCTATTTTAAGGTGAGACATTGGGAAAGGCCGCCTTATACTGACTTCTTTTTTCTCCACCTTACAGGCTGATCTCTGTGTCCCTCGTTTGAATGAAGGGGACCAGGTTGTACTGATTAATGGCAGGGATATAGCAGAACATACCCATGATCAAGTTGTTATGTTTATTAAAGCTAGCTGTGAGAGACACTCAGGGGAACTTGTGCTCCTAGTTCGACCCAATGGTAAGTAATTTGTGCAAAATAAAGCTCATTAAAAATTCCATACCCTTGTTTTCATTTTCTAACCTTCATTTTATGTCCCGAGGTGGAATGCTTTACATTTTTGTAAAAACTCCCTTCTTTGAAAAGGAATTGCGATAACACAGTATATTGTACAAATCTTGATCAATTCCGTACTCTAAGGAGCTGTACACAGTTAAGTGTTGAAAATTAATAGGAAAGTCAGAGATAAAATATTTCTAACAGAGCTGATTTAAATTTTGTTCTCACTTTCATTGATAAAAATGCCTGGTAAGCTATATGGATATTGAGTTTCTGAGGTTGCTGTTATTCCCCTAAGGAAAATAAAAACCAAACACAAACAAACAAAAAATGCCTCACCAAACACCCAGTGTTTGGATGACTTTGGAGGTTTATATATGCAAAATCCTTCCATATGCTTTTAAAACAATCCAGAACAACTGGTAACATTTATACTTGAGGAGGCTTAATAAAAGAAAGTGCTAAAAATGCAGTCTAAATAACAGCTTGTGCAAAATATTAATGAAATACACTGTTGGAGTAGTGCCAGCAGATGGTCACTGGATTTAATGATGCCGCACATCCCAATTATAATTCAGTTGCAGAGCAAAAAGTAAAATGAAAAATAATGGTGTTTAATGAGAATAATTGAAATTACTTTCGAAGAAGACCTCAGCCACCTCATAAACAACTTTTCCTTTATTCACTAATTTGTGCTTGTGCTCTCATTCTGCTTTGTAAGTTCTCTTGCAGCTTTTGAGTGCTTGCTTCCTTATTAGCTTTGTTTGCAGAATTACTAGACTGGTTTCTCCTTATGTGTTGATTCTGTTTGTGTTCTGGATAAAAACTTTTGAGCTGTGGAAGTGAGGAGTTGCTAGTTTCTTCCTTCATGGTCCTTGGGGTGTCATTTAAAAACAGACTTTCAAACAAACAGCGTACATCTCTGTTATGCATAGTAGAAGATGCATGTTATTTTTGAGTTTATTTTTAGACAGGGTGTGCATACAGCATTGACAGCATTATAATGGCAGATATTACTGGCACTTCGTCAGGTGGTCTGCACATCTTGCCCTAATTAATGTAGACTAAAATCAGTTCAGAGTAAAAATGTAAATGCAACTGTTATGATATGAGACATGAGTAAGAATCTGAGATTAGGGAGTTACATCAGACAAGGCAAGGTGTAACATGAGTTTTGATAAAAATTGTAGCAGTCGGTGCTTTCACTTAAAATTACTATGACACCAAAAGAATAATTTTATGATGAACTGTAGTGATCAGTAGAGGCTACTTGCCTTTGTTGATGGGGTCTAAAATCAGTGTGTTAGTAAATGTCTATCTTTTTGAGGAAGATTTATCTTTTTTACTCTTTTAAATAAATGACTTAGAGTTAACTTTCGTTACCAAACTATGGTGGTTTAGTCCTGTCTGGGTGCCTGTCTGATGCACCAAGTTGTTTTATCACTCCTCCTTCTAAACGGTACAGGGGAGAGAGAAATATGATGTTTGTGAGTCAAGATAAGGACAGGGAGATGGCTCAGCAATTACTGTCATGGGCAAAACAGACTCAGCTTGGGGAGAAATAGTTTGATTTCCTAATGAATAATCAAAACGAAATGGGGACATGAGAAATAAAACTGAATCCTAAAACACCTTCTCCCACCCCTCCTTCTTCCTGGGACTCTCCCTCCTTCCACCCCCAGCGGCATGGGGGATGGGGCTAGCAGTCAGTTCATTAGAGATGGACTTTGCTATTGCTTCCTCTCACGGGGAAGCCTCCTCACACTTCCCACTGCTACAGTGTGGGGTCCCTCCCACGGGGGGATAGTCCTTAATGAACTTCTCCAAAGTGGGTCCTTCCCATGAGCTACAGTTCTTCACACACTGCCCCAGTGTGGATCCTCCACCAGAACAACAGTCCTCCAGGAACAGACTACTCCAGTGTGGGTCCCTTACAAGATCACAAGTCCTGACAGCAAACCTGCTCTGGCCTGGGCTCCTCTTTCTCCATGGACTCCCAGGTCCTTCCAGGAGCTTGCTCCAGTGTGGGCTTCCCGCAGAGTCACAGCCTGCTTCAGGCATCCACCCGCTTCAATGTGGCGTCCTTCATCGGCTGTGATTGGTTCTCTGCTCCCCAATGGCCTCCATGGACTGCAGGGGCACAGCTGCCTCACCATGGTCCTCACCACAGGTCACAGAAGAATCTCTCTGGACACTTCTTCCCCCTCACCTTGGTGTCTGCAGAGATGTTTTCACATTCTCACTCCCTGTTGCTGTTGCAGTTTAGCAACTGCACAGCAACTTCTTCTCCTTCTCCAGTATGTTGTTCTCAGAGGTGTTACCTCAATCACTAATTGGCCAGGCCTGGTACAGCTGTGGGGTCCATCTTAGAACTGACTGACATTAGCCCTGTCAACTACAGGGGAAGCTTCTGGCAGCTCTTTGTTTAAAGAAGCCACCCCTGTAGCCCTCCACTACCAAAACCTGGCCCAGGCAAAACCACTACACAAACAGCATATTCAATCAGATTGTTTATACTTCTATTTGTTACAGCTGTCTATGATGTTGTGGAAGAGAAGCTGGAGAGTGAGCCTGACTTCCAGTACATCCCTGAGAAATCTCCACTTGATGGTGTCCATCAAGATGATAACGCTCTGAGGGAATCCATGATTCAGCTAGCAGAGGGACTTATCACTGGAACTGTTTTGGCTCAGTTTGATGTGAGTACCATGTCACCTGTAGCTCTGTGAAAGTTCCAAATCTTTTGGGATGGTAATCATTTGAAGCAGAGTAGATTCCAGATAAATTTTAGTAGTCAGCATCTTTTACCAAAGCAATTGCCTTCCATAATAATAACTTTTAAAAATCCTGTATTGTATGTGCAAACTTACTCCATAGAATAATCCTAATAGTAGTTTTCAGTGTTTGTTATAAATATATTTATTGATTACTTAAATCTTGTTGTGGTTGTCAGAAACCTATGCTAGTAAAATACTTTGAGAGATGAAGACTGAAAAATATATACAAAGGTATGTGTTCTGTACTCAAACCTTCAGTTACTGTAGAACCTGAATGGTAACTGAGCTGTTGATGCTTTATGGACAATCTCAATGAGGATGGGTAAAATTACCAGTGGAAAATACAACCCTAATCTTAAGGGCTACAACCACAATCTTAAGAGTCATTGTAACAATGTCTTTTATAAATACTTGGGAGTTTTATGGCATGTTTCAGAAGAACAGTGTACTTTCAGTGGGATCCAAAACTCGTGATAACTATAGTCTTTCTTTAGCAGTAAGTTGTGCCTTAATGATATTCTGATTTTAATGCATGAGATGAAGTGACTTAAAGCAGGAAACAGTAGGTTTGTAAAAGACAGCAGTGTGATTTCTGTAAATTCCTCACCAAATGGAGACCTAGTATTATATATTACAATATATGTTTATAAAATGTAAGACCAGCTTAGTGGATGAGGGAAAGGCTGTGGATGTGGTCTTCCTGGACTTCATTTAGGCTTTTGACTCAGCCTGCCACAGCACCCTCTTGGAAAAATTGGCTGCCCATGGCTTGGATGGATCTACTTTGAGTGAGTAGAAAACTTACTGGATGACTGGGCCCAGAGAGTGGTGGTAAATGAACATAAATCCAGTTGGCAGCCAGTTAGCAGTGGTCTCCAGGACTCAGTGTTTGGAGCCTGTTCTGTTTAATGTCTTTATCAATTATCTAGATAAGAGAATCAAAGGCATGCTCAGCAGATTTGCTAATGACACCAAGCTGGGCAGACAGGAAGGCTCTTCAGAGAGAGACATGGATGGGCTGGATAGATGGGCCAAGGCCAAATGTATGAGGTACAACAAGGCCAAGTGCCAATCTTGCACTTGGACCACAAGAACCCCATGCAACCCTACAGGCTTGGGGATGTGTGGCTGGAAAGTTGTCCTGCAGAAAAGGGGGTTTTGATTGACGGCTGACTGAACATGAGCCAGCAGTGTGCCCAGGTGGCCAAGAAAGCCAATGGCATCCTGGCCTGTGTCAGGAATAGTGTGACTGGCAGGACCAAGGTGGTAGTTGTCACCTTGTCTTTGGCACTGGTGAGGCCTCACCTTGAATACTGTGTCCAGTTCTGGGCCCTTTGCTACAAGGAGGACATTGAGGTGCTGGAGCATGTCCAGAGACAGGAAACAAAGCTGGTGAAGGGTCTGGGGAACACGTCTTATGAGGAGCGGCTAGTGGATCTGGAAATGTTTAGTCTAGAAAAGGAGGCTGAAGGGAGATGTAATCACTGAAGGGGAGTTGTAGTGAAGTGGGAGTTGAACTCTTCTCTGTAGTAATGCATGAGGAAATGGGCTCAAGTTGCACCAGGGAAGATTTAGATTGGACATTAGAAAGAACTTTTTCACTGAGCGGATTATTAAGCATTGGAATGGGCTGCCCAGAGAGGTGGTGGTGTCACCATCCCTGGAGATATTCAAGAGGCAGAGACGATGTGCTAAGGGATATGGTTTAGTTTAGTGATGGGCTTGGCAGTGTGAGGTGAGTGGTTGGACTTGATGATCTTAAAGATCTTTTCCAACTGTAATGATTCCATGACCTTTTATATTGGCATACTGTTTTTAAGAACTTGCATAATATTTACTTTGAGAAAAATCTTGTCTTTCTATATATTCAAATGACTTAAAAATCTCTCCTTCACCACATTTTCAACGTTCCAAACAAGTACTATGTTTAAAAGTTTTTAAAGTGAACCTGGATAATTTCACTGATACTATTTGCAGCACAAGGGTTGTGTCAGTGCATGGTGAGGCATCAGAGGGCAGGAACCTCTCAGGAGAGATTTTAGGCAGGACAAGTATGAGGTATCACAGGGTTCACTGCATCCAGTCTGGTGGAAGGTGTCCCTGCCCATATCAGGGGTTGGAACTAGGTGATTTTTAAGGTCCCTTTCAACCCAAACCATCCTTAAGGTTCTATGAAATGTGGAAGGACATCTGGAAAAAAAAAGGGCAACAACTGCAGTGTAGGTAGTTGCCTGTCATAAGCATGACATTTAACATTCAGTTAGTATTTTAAAAAATTGTGGTGTCTCGAATATTTTCAGTGACCCCACAGCCTAATGAAATTTGCTATGCTTTCTTTTGAAAGTTGCTTTCATGGGTGTTAAAGCTATTGGTGCTCAGTGGTTCTGTTCTAAAGGATACCTCTAAGCAAATAATATACTAATGGATCTTTTGCATATATTATGATCTGACCATCAATTTTGTCTTTTAGCAATTGTATAGGAAAAAGCCTGGAATGACAATGTCTTGTGCCAGATTACCTCAAAACATTTCCAAAAATAGATACAGAGACATTTCGCCTTGTAAGTATGTGTGTTAGTATGTGTGTTCCAGAAGTGTTTTCCTGTGGTTAATAAATAAGTAACGTCTATCTAAAAATTTTTTCAGATGATGCTACACGGGTTATTTTAAAAAGTAATGAGGATTACATCAATGCAAATTATATAAATGTGAGTAGTATTTCTCAAAAGACTTCTGACATTAATTTTCCAGTTTTTCCATGGAGAAGTTGGTTTAAAAAAAATCATAAGTGTAGTTCGGACTAGAATTGTTGATAAAATTGTAGTCAGATTGTTTGAAGTTTACTGTAGATACTTTCTAATGCTTTGTGGCAGCTGGTTTTTATAAATAAAACCAAGAAAAAGAGAAAATGCTAAGGGAAGCGAGCCCTCTACCAGAGGAATTCATCCTTCTTATTTGATTACTAACATAGTAGTAGTGTTCAACATCAGTAAAGTTTAAACTGGCAACACCTTCTTTTACACAGATTAAATTCCAAGATCAGTATTCTAAAAGGTAGTGGCAGAAACCAACAGTCATTAAATGTTT
Organism: Colius striatus; assembly: GCF_028858725.1. Lineage (NCBI taxonomy): Eukaryota > Metazoa > Chordata > Aves > Coliiformes > Coliidae > Colius > Colius striatus. Next base: position 14,229,969 of record NC_084769.1, on the reverse strand, counting down.
GCACCTGAATTATTTGCCAACTTGTCTGTCATTTTTTTTTTTTGACCATTAATCTTTATTATAGTGACTACTTAGATCTTTGTAATAAATTTGTACATAAAACATTTGGAAGAATTTTATCTGTGTCAATCCAAATTTATAATAAATAACATTAATATAATTGATTATTTTTTTAAGGTATTAGCTACTAAACACTATATGTCTGATGCCTGACTTGTTTACTATAAGAATTGAAATAATGGCTTTGTCTTCTCTTAGATGGAAATCCCTTCTTCCACAATAATAAACCAATACATTGCTTGTCAAGGTCCATTACCGAACACTTGTCCTGATTTTTGGCAGATGACTTGGGAACAAGGCTCATCTATGGTTGTTATGTTAACGACTCAAGTTGAACGAGGCAGAGTAAGTAAAAGATTTCCTTAAATTCTACTTGTGTAATCTTCTAAAAATCTGTTGATTAGCCTTTAAAATATTAGAGCAATATACTATTACAACATATAACATGACAAGGGGTAGCAGTTTTAAACTAAAAGAGGACAGATTCAGACTAGATAGACAGAAGAATCTTTTTTTAACAAGAGTGGTGAAACAGTGGCACAGATTACCCAGAGAGGTGGAGGTATTCCGTCCTTGGAAACACTCCAGGTCAGGTTGGATTGGGCTCTGAGGAACCTGATCTCGTTGAAGATGTCCGTTCTCATTGCAGAGAAGGGTGGAAGTAGATGACCTTTAAAGATCCCTTCAAACCAAAGCTATTCTATGACATTTTTTTGTAAGGGCAGTGTATTCCTTGTACTATTGCAATGATGACTCTTACATTTGAAGTTTTCTGATGCTGTTAATGTAGCTAATATTCCAACTTTGTTCAGCTCCAAAATACAGTGAAGTCTTTGTGGATTTCTTAAAAGTATTTTTAGTCTTTTTTGTTCCATTCTTTTTCATAAAGTAAAAAGCTACCAGAATTTAGCTTCAGGAAGTTTTTCTTCTAACTTCAAATGAAGCAACTCCAAGAAGTTTCACTAGTAGATTAGGTTTTTGATATGTAGAGATATTAATTATTTAAGGCAACCTAACAGAATTTTGTAAGCTTAAGGTCCTGTGCTGTCTTTAAGAGAATCCTTGATAAGCTTGAAATCTAAAAGTTTTTGTAAGATGTTCTTCTGTGGCTATAAACATTTGTTTAATGGCATGAGAGAATCACTGTCCTCTAAGTCGTTTCCATACCAAAATGTGTTAAAACAAGGTACTAGTAATAAAGCAGTTAGTTATAAATTACTAAAACTAATTGTGTGTGGTACTGTAAAAAGCTTCAGATGTGTTTTGTGGTTTGGTTGGTTTTGGTTGTGGGGTTTTTTCCCAACTATAGTTTCTCCTTAATAGCCTTTTATGCAGCTTTGTTCTTTGAGACAGTAAACCAAATCAAATCTGGTCGTGCACACGGTGTAATTCCAGAGTTGTTGAGTATTAGTCTGGAGCATTCATAGTTGCACTGACTGCTTGAATATGTGGACAGAAATGGTAATCTGGCATAAAAGTTGAGTAGAGTTTCTCCACGTTCAGGATTTTTTTTTTGAAGATTGATTTACAGTAGACTGTGGGTGTTCTAATCAGCTCAGACAGAGATCAGTTGCCTGTATATAGTTTAAAGTTTTACTAACCATATATTTGGTGGGAGGTCAGGCCTCTACATGTAATTAAAATAATTGTAGAGGAATTGCAGTGTTTTTAAACTGTTTTTCAGTGACTCAGTGTTAGCACGATGCTGCCTGCTCCCAAAGAAACACGATTGGAGGGAATTTCAGTACAAGTGCCCTTTTAATTTGAATTTTCTTTGCAGATCTGCTAAGAGCAGACTTGCAATAGCAGTTCTCTGAGGTTCCCCCACCCCTTCAGTAATGATATTTGTGGAGTTCTTTGTAGAGCTCCTTAATAATGAAATAAAAGGACTTATCTGTCTTATACCCATAGGCAGACTCCCTGCTCTAAAGCTGATCATGAGGCTACTGACATCACTATCCCACTGCATGCCAGGATGTCTCAGTGGAGCAGGAAGTCTGCAAATCTGGCTGCTCTTAAAGAATCGCCAGGTGGGTTGGAAAAACAAAAGTACACTTGAGCTGAAATGACCTCTGTAATTAGGTGTTTAAGCAATTTATCTGAAAATCTTAGTGTTTGAAGTTTTCATTGACATTTGACTTCATCAAGAGTCTTTGAAGCCCACCATCTGCATCCCTCTAATTTCTGCTTTAGTTCAGCAACTTTTTTGTTGCGTATCGCCTTTTTTTTTTAAATATGTTTTTTTCCCATATAAATGTGCTTTGAGAAGATTAGATTAGGATTTTGGAGGTCAGAAATGTTTCTAAAGCAGCATCTTTGTCACTCAAGTGTTAAGATGAAATATTTATAGATACACTTAAAAGACAATGTGTGAAAGTTAAGGGCTCTCAGGTAAACTAACGTTAAGTGCTCATGCATGTGGTGTCTTGAAAAGAGAACCAGGAAGTCTCTGCAATTACCTTATTTTATAAACAACAATTAGGTAACACAGTCCATTTGGTAAGTAAGTTGATAGTGATTACAAAATGAGCAAAATAATCTTTAATGAATAAAGGTGTAAAGAACTAGAGAGAATGGAAATAATACTCTGAATTTAAACACAAACGTCTTCAAAAATATCTTGACCATAGGTTAAGTGCCATCAGTACTGGCCAGAGCCATCAGGAAGCTCTTCGTATGGAAATTTCCAGATTACTTGCCATTCAGAAGAAGGAAATCCTGCTTATGTCTTTCGAGAAATGACATTGACTAATCTGGAGGTAAAATCATAATATTGTATATTTTTAAGTATTAATCTGTGGAATCCTCACAGACTAGCTAACATAATCAGACTTGCTTTTCAACTTGGTGGCCTATCCACATAAATGGGAACTGTTTCTTTCTAGAAGCCTTTGGAAAACTACTCATTGCCGTGTACTTACCTGGTATAAATTCTACTCTGAGAGTGATAGGCAAAATACCATGAAGATTCAGTCTCCATAATCATAGTAAATGGCTTTAAATCACATAAAAGATGTATTATTTGTCTTAAAAGTCCTTACTCGTGCTTTTCATGTCCTGACCAAAGAAAAACGGGAATTAAAGAAGTTGAAAAACTTACTATTCCTTTGATGTTTTCAAAATATTGCAACTGAAATTCTGTCTTTGAAGATGCAAACAGCTCTTAATGATTCCGTCTTGGAGAATATGTACAAGTGTATGGAAGATAAATCCTACTGAGAGAAAGATGAATTAAGATTGGTGACTCCATGTAAACAAGGACTTTCTTGAACATGCATTGCATGATGTTCAAGGCACATGTAGTTTTCCATTTCAGTCTCAGAAATGTTTGGAAAATGAGTATCTGGAATTTAGTTTATGTACTCATTTCTCACTGAACTGGTTACCAGATGAGATGGCAGGTTTATAGACCTGCCTTGTAGTCACTTTGCAGTTAAAATTCCTTTCCCGTGTCCTGTTCAGACAATTATTAATTTGTTATGAGCAGTAGAACCCCTGTAAACTATTCTGTGCCTAAAGATTATTTAAAGCGTGGTAACTCCTGCTTTTACACTAATTATACAGCCTGTCCTCTACCCTAACCAGAAACATGCTATGTTTGTGACATTAGAGCAAGTGGCAGGAGGGAGTGGAAAACAAAATCATTCTTCATCTTAAGTATAGTCCACTGGATACGCTTAAGAGCTGCAGATAAAGCCAAAACAATCCTTCTGTTCATATGGAGTCTGAAGTTTCCTTCAGACTTTCCTCCTTTCCTTTTTTCAGATTTTCTACCTGAAAGTTGTGTCTCCTCTCCTTACCCAGATTCTCTCATTTGATCTAGTAAGAGAACACCTCTTACCGTTAAATTTGTTTTGCTAAAAAATTGACCACCGTCTTGTACATATGGTATTTAGGTAGATCATTGGTATACTTGAGCTGCTTTGTTATTACATGACATGTAACTTTTTTTAACCTGTTGAAGATGTAAACATTTGTGGATTGCCTTTTTTGACTTCAAGAAAAAAAATAAAGTAGTTCTGTGAAGTCCAGGGTGAGCAATGACTAGTAAGCTGCTGGTTTGCCTGAAGCCATTTTTATTATGGGTACAAGTTGCTGTAAATGTACCACTGAGGTTTCTAAAGAACATGATTATTTTTAAATTTTTTTTTTTTTTTTTTTTTTTATGGGACTTGAATTACCCTTGAATAAACTTTGTTTCTGATTAGAAAGAGGAAAGCCGCCAACTAACTCAAATCCAGTACATAGCATGGCCTGATCATGGGGTTCCTGATGATTCCAGCGATTTCCTGGATTTCGTCTGTCTTGTGCGAAAGAAGAGGGCTGGCAGAGAAGAACCTGTTGTTGTTCATTGCAGGTATCCACTTCTTTCTAACTTTATTAAATCATCAAGCTGACCTTGTTTATCATCAAATAGCTTTTCTGTTACTTGTTGTTAAAGAAACATTTATTTGTCTCTGCTTTTGAGAGGAGTACTCAACATGTAAATTAAATAATCACTTAAAGTTGTGATGATGTTCCAATATACAGCATTTTGAGTATCTACATGCATTGATCTGTGCAGGGATTTTGCTTTTTGGGAGGAAGTGTTTTGTTTACAAATTAAATGCTTTTGATAACAGTTTATAGATTAATTCAGGGAAATGACAAAAGATATTTACAAACTTTTTCATAGAATCATAGAATGGGTCCACCTTGATCACGTCACACAGGAATGTGTCCAGGTGGGTCTTGAAGACCTCCAAGGAAGGAGACTCCACACCCTCCCTGGGCAGCCTGTGCCAGGGCTCCCTCACCCTCACAGTGAAATAGTTTTTTCTTATGTTTAAGAGAACTTTTTGTGTTCCAGTTTCATCCCATTACCCCTTGTCCTGTTGCTACATACAATAGAAAAAAGGGATTCCTTTTCCTCATGATGACTATATTCTAAAAGAATTCCGGAATAGTAGTATAAATAATCCACAGAAAAAGTAAGAGGCCTATGCAATAATCAAATAAGAGAGTCTGCAGTCTTAGGTTACGTGATCTTTTGATGCATGCATCAAGAAAACATTTTTCTCAACAGTTTACTACTGTCAAGAGTTTAAATAACTCTTATTAAACCCTTACTTATTAAATTCTTAGTCTTATCAAAATAACTCTTACTCGGATTTTTACATACACATGAAATGTGTAGTGGTTTTTCTTCTTTTACAATAGTTTTTAATGGCATTCTGCATTCCTATGGTAAACTTAAGAATCTTAATCTCTTTAAATACTTAATAATACATCATGCCAAATGTCTTCAAATAAATATATACGATACCAATTATTGGGGAGCATTTCTCTTAATAATATTTAATCTCTTAAGTTTTTGAATGCTCCCCAGACAGTCACTGTTCCTGAGTCAGGTATGCATCGTTCCCGTTTCAGAGAGAAGCTGAGGGGTTTAAGGGATAAGATTAATTCAAAGACTATGTAATCTACAGGTAAACTAGATGTTATTGAAAAAAAGGAGAGAAAAGTATTTTCTGTTTTTAATGCTTTGTCTATCAGAAATGGTATTTAGTTGGTTTTGTTCTCTCTTTTGATTTATACTGGTCAGGCTGCATCTTACTAACCAGGGAAACGGGTACCAGAATGCCACTGTGCAAAATGATACTGTTCTTCAATTTCCATTATTGATATACTTGGTTGATACGGTTGTGAAGAAGTAGTGAAAATATCCGACAAATATAACTTTTAAAATATAAGGTGTGCAAGTCTGCAAAGACACTGGGACAACAACTTTGGAGAGCAAGAACAGTTTCATCCCTATTAACGAGGCACCGGTTTGGCTCCTCACTGATAGATTCAATACCAACATTTATAACAATTTTACGTTTCACAGAAGAGAGGAAATCAGTTTAATATCATTTATTTAGTTGGCCTAACTTGGTGGTTGTTGGTAAGTATAACGAAGTTCCATTAGTGAGTCAAGCTGAAGGAGCCCAGGAGTTCATCCTTACGGTGTATGCACAGTGTTCATCATCTGTTCAGTTTGATAGGACAAGGCATTAGTGCAACAAAATGGTGAAACTTGTTTTCAGAACTGATCTGCTAGCTTAAGTGTGGAGAATCCAAGTAGCTGATGTAGGAAGACTTTTCTTTTGTACACTAGTAGCTTAAAAACAAACCGAAACAAAAACCCAGAGAGACTGTAAAGCCACAAAACCTTTCAGAAATTGGAAAGGTTTTTGTTACCTTGAACTACATAAAGCATGAGTTTCAAAGCTTCATGTGTTTGCTTTTATTTTTACAAGGCTTCTACTAGTTTAGTTTAAATGGTTTCTGATTTTTGTCATAGATGACATGGTGAGCCACCCATCCTATCCATGCTCTTCTTGATTTTCATGTCCTGTCTCAGTGTTCCCTTCTATCAGTCAATGATTTCATTTTCCAAGCTGAAGAGTCCTAACCTGATACTTATCATATGGAAATTATCACATTTTCCATCGTTGTTGTTGCCCTTCTCTCAGTCTTTTGAAGTTGTAAAATTAGTCAGTAGGTTCTTTGACATATACTGTTCCTGTTTGGATTCTGAATATAAATTCTGTGTGTATGAATTCTAGAAAAATGAAAAATGCTATTGAACAATTTTATATAACCAGCACATTTACATCTTGTCATAGAATTCTCATGACATCACTGAAATACATAATAGCTTTAATGCCACCTTCTGGGCAAAGACTTAAAGTAGTAGTTTGGCTAGACTTAATGTGAAGTTATGGTTCAACCTCAGAACAATTAAGTTTCAAAGTTTGGAATGTTAGTATTAACTATTTTAGAATTTATTGACTGAAATACTAGTTGTATGAGTTGAGATTGTGCTGGCACTTGAAAATAAGGATTTGGTCCCTTACTCAAATACGGAGAAAGATTGTGGTTTTTAACTTCACAAGTGCAACATAATTTTCTTGAATACGAAAAATTTGGATTTGAAACTGATTATCAAGTTCAAGATTCAATATTCAGTCTTTGAGGACTGCGACTTACAGAAAAGTGTCTGTATATGTAAAGAAATGCTGATAAAGATTTGTATGTGTTATATTTTTAAGCTCAAGATGATTCACATAAGCTCTCTTAACAGTTTTGCTATTCCAAGATAAATATGTTACATTTCTTCTTTGTCATGAAAGGGATTGCTCTTACATATTCGTTTTCAATCTACATGGCTTAGATACAGAATCACATAATCTCAAGGGCTGGAAGGGACCTTGAAAGGTCATCCACTCCAATCCCCCTGGCAGAGCAGGACCACTTAGAGTAGGTTACACAGGAACTCATCCACATGGGTTTTGAATGTCTCCAGAGGAGGAGACTCTACAACCCATATGGGCAGCCTGTTCCAGTGCTCCCTCACCCTCACAGTGAGGAAATTCTTCTGTGTATTTCTTTGTAACCTCTTGTGCTCTAGCTGGTACCCATTGCCCCTTGTCCTGTCATTGGACATAATTGAGAAGAGCCTGGCTCCATCCTTCTGACACCTGCCCTTTATGTATTTGTAAACATTAATGAGGTCACCCCTCAGACTCCTCCATACCTCATGTAATTTGTAATGCTAAGAAAATTATCCTTATTGTCACCCTTCAAACATTTCCAGTGATTGTTCTGTTCCTGATGGGTGAAGGTAAGGATCACTTCAAGAACATAAACGTGATGTTATCAAATTGGCCCAATGTTCCAGTAACTGTCATTCTAGTTAAGGTTTGATTGACACCAAGTGCACAGTGTATGCTAAGTATCCTTGTGTCTTGTTATTGTCTAGATATTAGTATATAACATGAGATGAATAAATCTTTGTAAATTCTGCTCAAGTGAAGACAGTTCCTCTTCAGAGCGCTAGCAATTCTACACCAATTGTGTTTTACTCTGTTCAGGAAAAATGGAGGCTTCCAGTTGCACAGACACAGTCTGTCTAACCCCTGCCTTGATAGTATGGGAATCATAACAATCAGTTGTGAGAATCCTTGAGAAGGAGGGTCTTTAAGTATGAACTATATTTTAGACACTTGATTTCCATCTCCATTTGGAGTTTTTGGTTTTGTTTTTTCCAGTGCTGGGATTGGACGGACTGGAGTTCTTATCACTATGGAGACAGCTATGTGTCTCATTGAGTGCAATCAGCCTGTTTATCCTTTAGACATTGTAAGAACCATGAGAGATCAAAGAGCCATGATGATCCAAACACCTGTGAGTATCATACTTGCTGTTCTGTGTTGCAAAATAATAATTTCCTATGGTGTAGTCATATCATTAGATGGATTTTTAATATACCTGCTGTTGATCATGTTGCAAAGAGGTCAGTTTTGTCTAGTTTAGCTGTAGTCTTGACTTCAAGCAGGAATAAATTGTTAAGCCTGGTGGAAAGGAAAAATTATTTCAATTTCTATGAAGAGAACTTGAAAAAAGCAGCAGCTGTTCCAGGGATACCTGGCAATTAATGTTAAAAAGGAACAGTTTTCAATAGTGCAAAATTTACTAAATGAAGAAAGCAGAGGACTAATTCCAGATGTTAAGACACAGAAAGATCCAAGACATGCAAGAAAGACCTTCAGTGATGCAATTCAGTGGTTTTATATTGCCTTAGTTATAGTAAAAAGAAGCCTTAACTTTTCCCTGTAGGGACTAGAAATAATCAGAGAAATAGTAGTTAAAAATCAGTGTAAGTAAATCTCATGCAAGATCTATCAAAGTAATTTTAAATGTACTTAGTCTAAAAAAGTAGTGATGTTGGAATTTTTCCTGTATCTGTGATGTTTCAGGGTTTTTTTTGAGATAATTGCAATGTTACTTAAAATATTACATCTCAGAATTATAAACGTTTTAGAACAGATTTACAAACTTCTATCAGTCAGGTATTGGATACCTCTAAGAGCAGTTTGTGTTTTCTTTTTAGGCATTTTCTGAAAATGTGTCAGAAAATTGAGTTGTGTTGTCTTTCAAAAAAACCCCAAGCAAACTAACTCTTGGATGTTCCAAGCTCTGACTGGTTCATGTTTGTTGGGTTTTTTTTAATCACTAATTAATAGTATATTTTTATTCCTAGCACTTAAAGTATTTTGAAGGAGAAAAGGGACTAGATCCAATATTAAATCTCACCCACAATCTCCTGAAGGTAGTTACTCACAGTAGTAATTTTAATGTCCCTGCTGCTGTTCTTGTAATCAAATTTGAATAAACCTTTTGTGTTCTTCAGAGACTGTTCAGACTGACAAAAAGTACACATGAGCCTCCATTTCTAGATCATATAGCATTCAGTGCTGTTGTCCCATTGTAGTGTTCCACTAAAAAAACTTTTTATTCAGCTACCACAGGAAGGCTGAGGAAAATTATGATAAATAATAAAGAATAGCTCTTGCTGTTTGTGATGACTGTACAGTGTAAGTAGCATATCTGTCTAGCATACTGAGAGAGGAAAAGAGTTTTATTAGTGAAGGTAGGAGGGACAGTGGTAAGGAGTTTAAACTACATTTGTTCACAGCATATCTTACATATCTTCTGGTCTCATTTTTCTTAGAGAAACTAGAATTTTCAAGCTGGAGTGTAATGCAGGTGTACTGCCATCAGGAGAAAGGATAATGCAGGATTTTAAGTGTTGTGGTTTGGTTTTGGTGGTTGTTTTACGATTTCATAAACACTAGCTGTTACAATTTCTTCTTTGGCGCTCTCTTCCTAATCTTTTCGGTATATCCTGAAGGCTCCCCTGAGTGTCCACAAGATGGCCCTATGGGTGGGTGTCTGCTGGGCGTCCTGTAAGATGAGTGAATCTCCTTCAGGGAGCACTGGGGGCAAAATAGTATTTTAGACACATGTATAAATTTAATGATTTTAATATACATGCCACATCACACTACATAATGATTCTGTTACTAAATCTGTTACTGTGCCTATTTAAGACATGCATTACTAATTACTGCATAGTAAGAGGTATTCCATGACACTGAAAAGGCAGGAATGCTGACTTTCTGACCAGCATATACACCATTATGCAGGATTAGTTAGTCTTGATGCTTTACAAAACAATGATTTTATTTCATTTTATTTTCATTTACTGTTGATTATTTTAACTACTGTTTGTTTAAAACAATATATTAATGTCCTCTATGTATGCTAGACTTGAATATATTGCAGAGTTAGACATGATATAATGTTAAAAACCTGGACTTCTGGCCTTTTGAAACAGGAAACAATTTCCTTTTTTATCAAATTCTGAGAGGAAGATGGCAGTAATGTGCCAGAATTAATGTAAGTTCTGAAAATGTGCTTTGAAACTCTAGCTTCATACCAAAGTGTGTGGAAGCCTCAGGTGAGTGAAACTTCAGCAATGAAATGAAGAGCAGAAAATTACTAAATAGGTGACATGTTAATAATAGTAATGTTTTTGTGGGTATGACTTTGAGTTATATACCAAAAGTTCCCTTTATCCCATTCTTCTGTTGAAAAACGAGATGTTTTAATATAAAGTTCATTTGTTTTTTGTTTCGTAAAGTAACTTTGAGGCACAGTTCTTGGCCTGTCAAGAGAATGGATGGGGCGGTCTTGGAAGCCTTTGTTGTTTCCAGATGACATGGTTCAATTGTGTTTCTTTAAAATTAACTGAATCTACTTTCCTTTTCAGAGTCAATACAGATTTGTGTGTGAAGCTATTTTGAAGGTGTATGAAGAAGGATTTATTAAACCTTTACAAGCATCACTGCATAAGTAAAGAGGAAAAAACCTAGGATATCAATTGAGGAATCCCGTCCTCTATGATGAACTGGCAGCATTCTTTGTGCCATAGTACTGCTTGCAGGAAATGATAATGAAGTACAGCAAAGAATTGACAAAGGACTTTGAAAACTTCAGCACTGTTGCACTTTACGTTGAAACAAAATCAGTCTCTGAATCTCTTCTAACCTTCATCTGTTTGAAGACTTTATTTTCGTGCTTTGCTCCGAACAAACCATAAACTGAAAAGAACTAATTGTGTTCAGGGTAATCTACGATATTTCATTGTAGTGCCATATACTGCGCTTCTGGTTGAATTGCTACAAACAAGGCTTGGAATTACGTCACTCTGTTTTACACCCTTGTCTCTTAAAATGAAAAACAAATGAAAAAATACACTAAGCCATGGTCTTTTTCCAGTGCTAGGTTTATTTACAATGTACAGACTCTCACTGTTTTGTTTTTTACAACATTAGCAATATTGCCAATACTAGATAGATACACACTGCCTACTGATGCAGCACACTTTGTCCTACACTCTTACTAGAGACCAGCTGGTTGTTAGAGGAGAGCTGGCGTCTGTGTTAACCCAGCAGTAGCTGCATAATGCCCACTTACCAGCATCTTGTACAAAATAACAACAATAAAATTTAAAAGTACATTAAAAAAAATAATAAACAGCATTTCTTGGACACAGCTTGTGTGTCATACACTGGTGTATTCTGATTCATATAATTTAAGATTACGTGATGGGAACTAGTGCATGCATTATGTCTTAACCCCTTAAGTGCCTTGAGACCTACAGCGTACATCCAGTGAAAGGCACTCATGATTCTGTGGGGGTGGTATTGTCCTGTCATAATTGTCTTAATGGGTTCAGATTTTTAAAATGGCCCTTGGTGCTTGGAATGTGTTACCACAAGGGGTCATGGAAATACCATTCCCTCTTTCCTTATAAAAGTACCTGCGTGCTACTCTCGGTAGCAAAAAAAGCACCTCTGCCAACTTAATGAATGAGCATTGTATGCTGCTGTGTTGTAATTATGTGAAAAATCTGACACATTCCTTCATTCCTTCCAACTAGTAACTTACTAGCAGCTTAGTATGAAATGCTGGTAGGTCATTAGAAGCTGATACTTTGTTTTATCCTCTTATTGAGAATAGTTGTCTTACTCGATTAGAACATAACTTTTTAATAGCACTGATAACTAAGTTGAACTTACAATCAGATGTGATTTGATTCCATTATCTGCTAACCATTTACTTTTTAAGTCCTCATAGTTGATTTCAAGCCATGTTCGTACAGGTCTGCCTTTTTTTGTTTCAGTGGTTGTGGGGGGAAGGGAGAAGAACACTATGAAGTTGTCCCAGAACTTTTGTTTTACTTCCATGCTGACCCCAGCCACCTTCTGTTGTGCTGGTGCAAAATTGTTCCAGTGGTATCGGGTTGTTTCTTAGTTAAGTAGGTAGAAGATTTGTAAGAAATATTTGTCTGATACAGTATCTGAGCTCATTCTAAAGATACATAAATGTCCCAGTTTTGAAATATTTTTTTCTAGTACAGGAGAAGCCAAGTCAGAAGAAGGTATCTAGGGTAATGTACTGTGAGAAAATAATCAGTCACTTCTTTGACTGCCCTGTGACAGCATAACTTTGTGCCCTATATTTAAAAGTATTAATTTATTGTATTGGTTTGCTGAAAATGTTTATCCAGAAAATTTTGTGGTAAGCTATATAGAGCATAGACTTAAAATGGAAAGATCTACCCTAATAATTTTTAACTATTGAAGAATTATATTGTGTAATATACTGTGTTCTATGGACATTTGAAAGAGATCGGCTATGAACTATAAAGTGAAAAGGGATTCAGGTGAAGTGAAATCCTGGCTTATGACTTGGTAACACATGTGAACAACAATGCCAAATGGAAGACAGAGTTTAAAATATTTTTAGAAAGAAAAAAAAATATTAGGTGGCCTGTGGCCCTGTTACTTATATTTCTACATTTGATGCTTAAATCGATATTGTCCCTCAATGAAAAACGAATCTTACAAGAATCTCTAGATCTGCTAAACTGAAAAAAGAATAATAAGGTAGCTTTAATCTCAGTTTTATTTTAAGCCATTTGCAACAAAAGTCTTCTTTAGGAAAGTAAAAGCTTTAACTTCCACGTGATGAGATTATTAGCTGAGATGCTGGTTAGTTGGAAGGTTATTTTAAACTTAGCACTTAATGTCTAAAAAATTAAAATAATTCATTATGTTAAATTTTCTTCATATTCAAGTTGTAAATTAAAATAGCATTTGCCCTTTTTTTCTGAGGGAAATCAGAAATGGAGTTTATAGCAACATTATATAGTGTTGGTATGTCACGTATTTAAATATTCTTATGTAAAGTTGCCAAAGCAGTTTGAGTTTGAAAGACCTATTTATACCGCAATTAAGTGTGGGATATTTATTGGTCATCTATCATTACTGTTTTGATTACAAACACAGGCAAGAATAATAGATCTTTTTAAAATCTTCCTGTGCACTGATTTAAGCTGACTTGTAGTGTATGAGCTAGTTGCACTGGGAAAAAAAAATGGGAACAAAGTAACTATTCTTAGATAATTGGCCGTCAGTGACTCAGTGGCTTTTTGACTTCTCCAAAGCCAGGACAGTGGTAACCAAAAACTGCTTCAGAAAGAGAAAAGCATTGAAGCCTTTCTGCACGGTAAATATTTCATTCCAGTGTTTCTACCTATTGTGGTATAAATGGCCTTTGAAATATTTTTATATGGCCAAAAAAAGCGAAACTGCTAAATATTTTACTTTGGGTTATGAAGATCTGTATCATCCTTAAGAGTTTTTTAAAGAAGTTTTTCTATGTTTCATGCTGTACAAAACATGAATGTATCTTTCAGACATAATGACCTATAGACCTATACGTGATTGGTGTTATGACTGTTGGATTTTATGAATAATTATTTTCATACCATTTGATTAGGAAAAATGTTGGGTGGGTGTTGGAAAGAGTATGTTTGTAACACTTCCCTTATACAAATCCAGTTTAAAAAAATACAAGTTTTCATTGTAAATAAGAGCAATATTATGACAATTTTGTGCCAATGTGTAATGATAAGACTTTTGTTTTCCTTTCAGGTTCAGATTGAAAACTACCACTACCATCTCTTGCTTAAAATGGATTTGTTTGGGGTTGTTTTAGTAGAAAGACATGGGGCTCTAGTGGGGACTTTGAGTGTTTTAGGGGCATTTTTGATTTCTAATAGATATGAAATAAGATGCAGGTATTGTTTAATAAACCACCTACAGGTTGTCAGCCAATCCACTTTGAGAAAAACTACTTTAGATATACCAGATAACTGGGAGCTGAAGAATTCCTTTATCATGAATTTGGAAACATTTGGTATTTTAAGTAACTTGCAACTCTTAAGCAGTAAAATACTGCTTTTATGCATTTTATTTTTATATGTTCTCTGCCAGTTATGAAAGGGAGAGAGCCTGATTTTTTTTTTTTCTTTCTCACTACATTTGATGTTAGCTGATTGTATCTTCCACATTTCTCCACTAAATCTTGAAAGCTTATGTCCCGTGTAGATAAAGCAATAACACTTCTGGAATATCCTGTTACAGTCTGGCACATGATCTATTAAAGAAAGAGTGAGAAAGCAGTTGGGAGATCAAGGAACATGAGAAATTTGTTATGGAATCTGTGTACCAGGCAATTTTCCAAGGAGACCTTCCAAAAAGCTTTGTGGTGCCTGTGGAAGGGCCAAAATGCAGTGGAGCTGCTGCAGTTGCACTGCTCCAGGGAGGGGGGAGGTAGGGAAGGTCTGGCTTAGAGATGTTGGAGCTCCAGGGACTATGGGACTCTCTGGGACTGATTTATGTCATATTTCTATGCTTCTGCAGTGTGTGTGCAGGTGTGTGGGCGATGTTTGATGGCTCAGGGAATTAGCATGAAAAACTCTACATTTCTAAGTGTAAGCAGCTTGTCCAATATACACTGTACAGGCAGTCTTAAGACCGTCAGCCCTGAGGATGAAGGGAGAGATTGGGTTATGGTCCAAATGAAAATTTAGCATATTTGGAGTTTTGAAAAGTACAGGAATGGTGCCCTCTGATGTCACTTGTCTTATTGCAGTTCACATCTCAGGTCCCCAGTTGGCTGGGTGTATTTGCTAGTTTAAGCACATACCTTTTCTCTTGAGACTGGAAAAGCTCTATTCCATCTCTACTTTTAGTGCTAGGTTCCAATATCAAAATCTGGTAAAAACAGTCATTGACTAGACATGAATCTTGCATGAAATTGCAGGGATTATAATTACTGGGGATTGAGAAGCTGTTGCAAGGGGAAAATTGTTTGTTTCAGTACAACTATTCTGTGCAGTCTGTTATCCTGCTGTAGCAATCTGGGTTTTTTTTGGTGGGGGGGGGTGGGTGGGAGGGAGAGGTGTTGAGCAGTCTAGGAAGGAGGCCAATTTATCACTGGATTTTACTTCTGCTGGTTACTACCATGAGTGTGCATCTTTGTAGTAGCTTCTTAAGTTGCAAGTTTTTAACTGATGCATAAGCTGCATTAACAGATGCATTGGCTGTTGGCTTTGGCATGTTTTGCTCATTGAGAGCTCAATAGTAAAAATCAGAGATAAAATCACTTAAAAAAAAAAATCTAAAAATTTCAATTAAAAAACATTGAACTTCTTGATTTCTTTGAAAGAGTAGCCTTGTTTAAGAAGAAGAAAAAAAGCCACTAAATTATCTATTGTCCTATGGTTTCATGGGCTGGCTGACAGTTTGTTGGTTGTGTTATTTCCTATTTAGCAAGCTTACATGTTTAAAAGGGTAATTTTTTTCCAAGTGTTTTGTTGTTTGAATAGTAGCACTTTATCTCATGCTTACTACTGACTGAACTATTACACAAAATAAATTGGATTTGGAGAGAGATGCTTTATGGGTTTCTGTACAGAGATGATTTTGATTACACCCTGGTATGAATGCTTTCTATGGTTCCAACCCTTTCTGGTTAATTATTCCTGTACTTCTGAGGGACTTTCAGAAAGATATTAATAATTCTATCATCTCAGTTTTCTTGTCTTAAAAAGAATATAAAGTTTGCATTTGGGGAAAAAAAGGCGCTAGTAGAAACTACGGGGTACTTGTAAATTTATCTCTGTGATCTCTCTCAGCTAGCTGCAAATTAGCTATGTTTACTGTAAAGGTTTCTGCTAAGCGTTATTTTTAATGTTAGATCAATTACCTGGAAATCAGTATTTTTGTTTTTACTTAACTTATTTGAATTTTGATAACTAAAGATAATGCACAACAAAGTTTAAAGAAGTTGTCACCCTTTTACTCGTAGGCCGAGGGCCTGAGACATGAGTGAAAGGGTTAAACAGTTTACATTAAGCTGTTGTTTTCTTTAACTAGAATATATCCACAAAGACTAGACTATAAATGATCCAGTGCAATTATCTCAATACATTGGGGCACCATGGTAACAACCCATAATAATCTTACAAGAAAACTTAGGTAAGAAAACAAAGGTTTAATTTTTTCCAGTGTATCCAGATTTGTTTTGCATTTGTTTTGGTTCATTTATGGGTGATCCCCTTTTATGCAGCTGATCTGGCAGGACTGTTTGTGTAAGGTTTGGGGTTTTCCTGGAACAGGTGCTATACTATATGTAAATACAAAGGGAAGAATATTCTTTAGATCGTTATTAACAATCGGTGGCAATATTTTTTGCTAGTTATTTCTGGTAATTAATTTGCATTTCCAGCTGTGGCTTTCAGTTGTTAAATTTCATCTCGGTTTTGTTCTGCTGAAAGATGGCCTGCAAGTGTGAAGTAAATCATCTCAGAGTTGAATAGCTTTTTTGTTTAGACTAATTCTTGTGTACCTTTATTAATACTGGGGGGATGGGAAGGTTCTTCCCATAAGTAGACCTTTGCATATAAATTTGTTTAAAAGCACATTAGGAGAAGGGAAAAAAAACAAACAAACCAAAACCTAAATGCAACATCTTGGCTAACCACCAGCCGGGGTGGTTAATTGAAAATGATGGCAACTTGAAACTGATTAACACTGGACAATGTGAAAAGAAATTCAGCTTCTGTCACTGCAGCTACTGTATGCTTTAAAGGGCCTTATGTATTTGTCCTCATTTTGATAAAATGAAATTTCTTGCCATTAAAATGATACACTAACTTCTACCGAAAACCAGCAGTTCCCAGGGTAATTATGCTAATTAACATTTAACAAGTCTTGTTTTAGTCTTAAGTAAACTTTCATTCTATTATGTGGAAAAAAAAATGCTGTTATGCATATTTTGTGGATATATTTAATTTCAGTTGACAAATAGTTGTCTAGGTACAGACTTGAAAATATATATATAGTTTACTTGTGGATCTTAATTGTTTAATTGCAAATAAAGATGTGCTTTAGTAATTTAAAGTTTAATTTTTTTTTTTTTTGCTGTCTTCTTGCTATTGTACATTTGGGTTTGCTCTGCTACTTTTATGTGCTTCTGGTGCCAGATCATCTTCATCTTGTGTTTTACTTTTTGATATTGTATGCCACAAATACAGCCCTGTGCACTGAGCACTTAGAAGATGATGCTGGATTGTCAGGAATGAAATTGCTGGGTTACTCAAACAGCAGGATAGTATCAGCCAAAGTTTTTTAACCGGAAAATGTATATTGTAGGTTTTGCTCTAGAGTAACTATTTACCTTTTGTCCAGTGAGTGTTGTAGAGTTGGTATTCAGTAGAGATTACAGCCTGATCACAAAACTGAGAGTATGAGGAATACTGATGTGAAGAACAGAAATTCCAGATGGAAGCTTGTGATATTTGCTGCCAAAAAGAGTGGGGGTGTTCAAAGCAAAAGCAGGAAAAGATGATGAAAGGACTTAAGAGACAAGACAAAGATCTAGGGAGGGATGAGAGTCTGAGACCCCTGTGTTCTTCATTTGGCTGATTAATGTAGGACTTGAAAGTGAGAATGAGGTGTTTGGATTTGAAGTACAGAAAGATAAACTACTGGGAAGGAAAGGACAGAAACGGAAGACAGAAGAGGTATTAAGTAGGAAGAGATTTATTTAAACTGCAATAGAAAGATGGAAGACAAGTCACAGATAACAGTTGTATGTACATATATTTAGGCAATATCTGAGTAGCAAATGGTGAGCAAAGAGTAGACTTAATTACATGAAGAGTAGCAATAGGCTGCTGTGAAGTAGGAAGAGCAAAAATGAGCCAATATATTTATGTCACTGAAGCTACATAAAGGAAGCTGGGAATAACGGAGTTCTTGGTGGTGACAAGGGGGAGCTTGTGAGTGACAGTGTGGAAAGGAGCTCAATTGAGGAAACAATGAAAGATGGGCAGAAAATTTAGAGACAACCTCTAAGAATCAGGTTATTCTTCAGAATGCTTTGTCTAATGGGAAGATTTGAATTGGTGTAGACTTAGTGGCAAGGAGACTTATTTATGTGATGGAGATCTCCACAAAAACTCAGCCTCCTTGTTGTGTAAGTGATCAGTTAGATGATCTGCACTGAATTCATTGGATATTTGAAAACCTCCAAGTGAATTTCTTTACCCCTTTAAATATAATAACATTTTGTATGTTTTCTTTGGGAACTTCATTGCAAACTCCCACATGTATTTCAGGACAGACAACCCAGAGCAAAGACAGTCCCTGCTCCTCTGATAAAGAGTATCTAAATTCCCCTGTTTTGTGATGTATGTTTCTGAGTAAATAACCAGGCATGAACCTGAATCTCACCCTTGCCCTGAGCTTACCTTTCTCCTTCTTGTGGCTGGAGGATTGCTCTGTTGTCAACACACAGGTGCTGATAAATTGACATGTAACATTAAAATCATTCTGTTGCTTTTTTGGCAATTGCTTGTCAAGTTTTGGAGGGGTTTTTTTTCCATTTCAGCAAATGACGTCAAGCTAGCTCAGAGTGTGTTGACACACTGGAGCTGATTTTGTCTTTGCCATGTACTAATGTATGTTTCATGATGCCAGTTCCTCCTCTTAGCAGGTGAGTGAGGGCTTACGTCAGCTGGGATCTCAATAGCCAGTGCAGCAAGGTTGTTACCATTAGAAAAGCAGTCCCAGTAACAAGGGAGAGTCTGCTTTCCTGGACTGCTGCATTGGCTGGATTCCAAATTTATCCTGGGGCTTTGAAGGAGTCTGGAGCTTGGAGCTTGTTTACCCAGAGCAGTCACTGTTAGCTGGCAATATACTTCGCAGAGTTTCTGTTGCCTTTCCTAGAGTTTTCTTTGCAGATCTTAATTATTTGTGTTCAAGCTAGTATTTGTGTTCTAAAAGAAAATACAGAGTGAGGTGCAGCCCTTCGCAATTGCTAATGCCATTGAGCAGGGCTTTTCCCCTTGGGCTCGAGCAATGTATAAGAAAAATTACAAAAGTCTGGATCGCTGGGACAAACGGAGTTGGTGTTCTCAAAGGACACGAGAAAATAAACTGCATTGTATCATCACAATCGGATTTCGGTGTTTTCAATACCATCGCTGCGGGTTGCTAGGGTGGTTCTGCTTCATGCACTCGCTACCTGTCTAATTATCTTTGTAGCGGCTGTTTCGAGAGACCTTTTTCATCTAAACTTTATGGTTTACGAGCGTGTTAGTCTGAGGTTTCTCGTCCCTGCCGCCGAGCCGAGGGCTTGGACGGCCCTGCCTCAGGGTCACTTCCACCACGTGCTGGCAAAAATTCCCGAGGTAAGGTGTAAGCCGTCCCGCAGGCTCACACGGCCGGGCGGCGGCGAGGAGCCCCGGCCTGCCCCGTCCCGCCCGTCCCGCTCCTGGCGCCGCGCTCACGTCGCGCTGCCTGCCGCCCCCCTCCCCGGGCAGCACGTGGGCCGCGCCGCAGCCCGTCCGCCCCCCCGCGCCGGCCCTCCGCTGGGCGAAACCACCTGGCTGGGGCCGGGGCGCCCCTTCCCTGCTGGTATCCGCCCCTTTAAAGGGGCGGTGGCACCGGTGCTCGGCGTGAAAGCGTGCTCTCCGCGCCTGCCGCTCTCCATCCCAGTCTCTGCCGTCCTTCCCTGCCTTCTCTCGCCTCGATTTTCCCTTCTAGGCTGAGCGGGAGGAAGCAGCAGCGGAAGCCGCCAGGTGAGGGAGCGGGGAGAAGAGGAAAGGGAGGGCGAGTTGTCGCCCGTTTAAGGGCCTCCCACATCGCTCCGCCATGTTCCGAGGCCCGCCCCCTCCCGGGGTCTCCCTCGCCGCCGCCCCCTGCCCGCCCCCAGGGCCCTGAGGAGCCGCCGCCGGGACGCGCTCCCGCCGCCGCCGGCTCCGCCGCTCCCGCCGCCCGAGCCGCGGGGCCGCCCGCCAGCCAGCCAGGTAAGAGGCGCGGGGAGCCCGCTGCGACTGTCGCCAGCCGCCACACGGAGGGTCGGCGGCGCCGTGCCCCAGCTCCAGCGGCCGCCACCGCGGCGGGGGAGGGCGCGGCGCGACCCCTGAGGCGAGGCCGCGGGGAGGCGGCGCGGGAGTGGGGCCGCGGGCCGCGGTTGAGGCTGACGCCGGGGTCGGGGCGTTATGTAAGGGCAGGGCCACCCGGACAGCGTGGGCTAGGGGCAGGGGGGCGGGTTGGAGCGGTGCGGGGCGCCGTTCCTGGCCGGGGCTGCCCCGGGGAGGCGGTTGGGCACCGCCGTGCGCGCGGGCTGGGCTGCAGTCGGGGAAACCAAACCGGGCGGTCGCTGGGGCGCGGGGCCGGCTCGTCACCGGGCGCCGGGTGTGTGCCGCTGAGCGGCGGCGCGGCCGCGGCCGCAGGGGTCGGGAGCCTCTCGGCCAGCAGCCTGTGTTCGGGAGGCCCGGCGCCAGTCGCAGGTCTGCGAGCGCAGTGCTGGGGCGGGAAAGGCCATGTGTATCTATTTTTTTGGTGAGAGCGATGGAGTGTGTCGGCCAAGAGAGTTGCTGGTGTGGTATGTAGTTATGAGTTGTTTTCCAACTTGGGACAACATCACCGTCTCGTTACTGAGTGCATTAGTGTTTTGTATTAGCCAAAGATTGCAATTAATTATAGATCTACACGATCGCTGTTTTGTTTTTCCCTAACAAGCTTTCATATTGTCCCCCAAATCACCCCAAGTGCCATCCAAGGGTTGAGGCAGGTATTTTTCGAAGTAGCTAAAGAGTGTAGGGGTATTTAAATGCAAACAAGTGTAACAGCTGTTTAAATCTCAAGCGGTTCTTTATCCAAGTCTGGTGTTTCCTGCGAACTTTAAATTCAGGCATTTTTTTTCCCTTTTCTTCTGTGAAAAGCTGATGATAACTTATTCTTTCTCCATCTCGTGTTTCATAGCAAAGATGCTGAGCTTTTTCCGTCGAACCCTTGGACGGCGGTCTATGCGTAAGCATGCAGAGAAGGAGCGGCTGAGAGAGGCCCAGAGAGCTGCAACCCACATCCCTGCAGCTGGGGATGCAAAATCCATCATTACTTGCCGAGTGGCCCTGCTGGACGGAACAGATGTCAGCGTGGACTTACCGGTACGAGTGATACAAGTTTGGTTTTCAAATGCTCTTGTATCAACTTGTTTGTGTCCTTTGTTGTTTATAAGTTAGGTGAGGGCATATCTATTTGTTGTAGCAACTGACTTGGTGACTCCACGACCACTAAGTTACTTGTCATAAAAAGGTACTGAAGGAACAGTTAACACTGAAACTAGAGAGTTAGATATCACTCGGCTTTATACGTTAAATGCTTCCTAGTGTGTTAACACAAGTGTTGTGCTATGGCTTAACTTGGAAACAGTAACATTTTAAAGGTGAACTGGATCCTCTTTTCAGTAAGCTGTGTATGTGTCTTGAGGAGAAAAGTAAATCTCTTGCTGTCAGTCTGTTGAAGAGGAAGGATGAGCAGAAGTACTAGCAGTAGTTTCTGTGTTGGTTTTGTTTGTTTTGATTTGTGTTAAGGAGTGGATGAAGTTTTTGATGTTAACTTGATAGAGGAGGGGAAGAGAATTCTACTTCTTTCCTCTCCTCAGGGCAGATTGTATAACAAGGATTGCCTTGTAACTTAATGCTTTATTGGGAGTGAGATGTTAGCTGTTGTTTTACATTTCTAAAGGTCCCTTAGCATATACTTGGCTGTTCTGCTCTACTGAATTACATACCTGGTTTTGGCCAACAGGCTGAACAGTAGCAATAGCAGAGATGGATTTTGTTTTTCCTTTACCATATGTTACAGTTAGTGACTTGAGAGGTTGTGGGTCTGCAGGACTTTCTGACTAGTTGTGTCAGATTTGGCTGTAGTAGCAGTTGTGCTGATATTGGAGCTGCTGTCTGGGAAGAGTGTGTACAGCAGTTGTTCTTGAAATAGCTTTTTTTTCCTACCTTTATTATTTTAAGTACAATTCCAGAGTGTTTATAACTTTAGGTAGTGTAAGGAAGGCTCAACTTGGAGCGTTGAGTGTGTTGACATAATGAGAGGAAATAACTCTTGCAATATCTAGAACCTCAAGTAATCTAGAGTTAAAGAAATAGTTTGGCACCTTTGAGTACTGACTGTACAGACAGACGTTTATAGAGGGAAGTAAAACTTAATTGTGCATATATGAAACAATGTAATGAACACATCTAGTTCCGCTTAGTGCCTAGGATGTTTGATTTGTGGCCAGGAATGCCCACAAACACTTTGTAGCAAGAGTTATACTTAAAAAGTGCTCAAGTTTAAATTGATGTCCCCACATAACCAGAACAGTAATCTTTGGAGCTGGAGTTGGCTCTGTAGGCAAATTCCTGGCGCCTCTAACAACATTTCTAAGAGTTTGAGAAGCATAGATTGAACCTGAAGAGGTGTCGTGACCTGCCATCTGGACTATAAAACTTAGATCAGGGTGCCAGTAGTAACTATTTCTAGAGAAAACTTTTTTGTTCTTGTTTTTTTTTTTTTAATTTATAAGTCAACATAAGTCTATATCTGTGGATGTATAAGTTATGAGTTACAAGAAACAAATATGCTAAATCTACATGGTTAGATGCAGTAATTACAGTGAATTGTCAATGGCTGGTGTATACCAGTTCCTTTGGCGATTAAAATACAATAAATTAGAGTAAATGTTTCACTTCAAACTCCTTAGTTTGTTCTTGTGTCTCCACTTGTATCCTTTGTAGTTTGGACTTAACTGAAAGAGGAGATGTAGGAAAAATGTCGGGGAGATGGGATAAACTAGAGGGTACAAAATCCTGGCAAAACAATGTTGCTTTCCAAAGTCTAAAGCTAAGTTAAAAACAAATGTGTTTATATAGAGATTTTTTTTCTTTTACAGAAACTTTCCGTGAGAATTATTATTCTCCTTTAGCCTAAAGCCTTTTCCAAGACTGATTCTGTTAATTTAGCAGTAGATTTGGTTTAAAATGAATTCTTGTTAGCTCAAAGAAGTGCCCTCGGGTCTGCCACTTCAGTTGTGCATGGTCCTATTGTCTGCCTAAGTTCTATGAGATTGATTTCTTTAAAAACAACAAAAACCAAAACCCAGAAAGAGTTTCTTAAGAGTGAATCACTTAGCAAA
Source organism: Colius striatus (assembly GCF_028858725.1). Taxonomy (NCBI): domain Eukaryota; kingdom Metazoa; phylum Chordata; class Aves; order Coliiformes; family Coliidae; genus Colius; species Colius striatus. The sequence goes on along the minus strand of NC_084769.1, from coordinate 14,206,641 downwards.
CAGGTTAGTTCACCCTCAAAGAGTTATCTCGGGAGGAATGAATGGTGTACTTTTTTTTTAATCCGTGGCTACGTAAATACTTTACAGTGGCATAAGTTGTTGCTGCCACAGGAAGAAAAGATGTTGCTTTCATTATTGCATTTGTCCTTGTTTTCACATACCCTTTGGCAGAAGAAACAGGTTTTTTGGCAGCCAGGCAGTAAATTAAGTCAAGAAAATGCTGTGGCTGAAAATAATCAGTATAATTTTGTTATGCTGCTTTCCAGCTGGAGCGATTCTCCAATCTGGTTCCCCATGTGCCTCCCCAAATGTGTTGAAGAAGCATTTAGAAGCAGTATCAGGCTTGTGCTTGTTTAAAATGCTCCTTGAGCCAAATACCCTTGCAGTGAATTTGCTACTCAAAGAAGAGTGTTCTGGAGTTAATGGTCATTCATATCATTAAATCTGAGGTGGTTGAATTTCCGTTTAATTTTTTATTCTTAAAAAGGGGTTCCAGGAGGGGAAACAACCACAGGGAGTGTTACACTGTAAGCCAAACACGTTTTACACAGCAAAACCCGATTTTTTAAAATGAACATTGACGATGAGACAGAAGGCACTTGTTGTACATGGTGCGCCTGAGATTTAATTTATTAAACAAAGAGCCAGAATTTGAGAGTAACTCTGGTTTTTGTCCACTGATCTTATCTATAGTGTCTGTCAAGCCACTCAATCTATCTGCTTTTCTATTTCTTCTGTTATTTTTCATTACAAAATTGCCTGACTTGAAATGTTCATCAAAGCTACAGTCCTACATAGTACACAAACTGGATACTTTTTAAGTAATCTTAGTTCTTAGCCATGTCAATGACTGAAGAATGTCAGTGTTGTCTGCTATTTACTCTCGCTTTGCTGTGTTCAAAATGGGAGGCATGAACTTCATGTGAGTTATCAACGTTCTTTTGGGGCAGATCAAAAGGTGTGTGTTTTTTTTTTTCCCACCTTCATCTCAGGTAATAAAGTCGTGTTTTGACCTCATCTGTTACCACTTTTTAAAAGTTTTTTATCTTTGTACAAATGCATTCAGGGATTCAGACTTACCATGTGCTTAGTGAAACAGTAAGAAGCTTATTATTATTTTATCTATGAAAAGCTTTTATAAGATACATGGTGTCAGTGACCAGGGCTGCTCTTGATGTTGCTCATCATACACGCTGTTCTACTGTTAGCTTACCTTGAGTTCAACTTGTACAAAAGCTGGGTTGTTCTTTTTCTTCTAACTGTTTACAGTCTGTGGGTGGAAATGTTTGCTTAGTGGTAGGAGCAGTGAGAGGACAAGAACTCTTGTTTTGCTGACATTCCCTATCTTAATCCTGTTTCTATGCAAGACTAAACTGAGTCTTCCCCCACTGCACCTCTGGAATTCCCAACGGCTCAAAAGCCATGAACAGCCCTGGTTTGGTCCCTGAAGACTCCTGTGAGCTCAGTCTGGGCTCCCTGGGAACCCCTCAACAGCCAGAATCCTGGCTCTTCTGGTGGTCACAGTTGGGGAGGGTGCCACAGTAGTACTTTTCTTTGCAAGCAGTTTTTAATTGGAGTCATCAATAGCTTAGAAATTACCTGTGAACAAAAAATGTTTGTCAACAGTTTTTCAAGTAAAGCGCTGTTTCAAATACTAGATAACTCCAGAGGGTTTTTAAATTAAAATATATAAAAATTGAATATTTGTGGATAAATAGTCAATTCTGTGCTATCCATAGTAATAATTGAGAGAAGGAAAAGTTAACCTAGATCACAGGAAAAAAAAGGTAAGATAAACAATGTAAATTAAATTATAAGAATACACTTGGAATATGCACTTTCAAAAAGAAGTTAATAGCTTTCTGTGAGGGAGCAAGGTCAGCCTTACAATAGCAGCAGGTGGTAAGGATGGTGTCTTACAGAAGCATAGAATGTCTTATAGCATCTGAACTGTGTGGCAGCCACGGATGTTTTGGTAAAAAATCCTGACCCTGCTTAACCCACAATTTACATAATCTTCTCATGGATAATCGAGCATTAATTGTATTCCAGTTTCTGTGCGTGCAACTGAAGTTTTAAGCAAAAGCTTCCTGTTGGCTTAAAGTAAAAAAATGTGAATTACGAGAGTGAATGCTCTCCAAGTAGTTTTTCATCTTAGAATATTCCTTACTTATGCATGCATGAAATTTAATATGGAGACTGCAAAATGGGATGTTTTTGTCCTTATTATAATGAAATATCATTAAAACAAGATCTTATATAAACCAGTCCAAGAACTCTGTGGAACAGCAGGAATTAGCAAAGCTGTTAACAGTTTTTTGAGTAAATGCTTGCAAAATAAGATAAAAAGGACTGTATTTGTAGTGATTATTTTCAAGAAAGTTAAGAAATTGTCTAGAATGCCAAAAACATTGCCAGCAAACTGTTAACGAGTGCTGATGGCTTTTGTGGGGAGGGAGATGATCTGTGTTGGTCCGACTATGAGATCAGAGATGTATTGTGATAGTTGTTTTTAGTAATCCACTCTGGTTTTTTAGTTTATTTTTTTAAAGCTTCTAGAATATTTGTGGCTACTCTATGAATATTTGTAGTGGGAAATATGGAATATGGAATGCTCTCTGTGGCACAGATGCTGCTTAAAAAGAAAATCTAGGTAAAAGTACTGGAAAATCAGTCTTTGAATAAAATGAGTGCTCAAAGTGTTCAAGACTGACTTTTAAATTTTCAGAATGAGTATCAGCTGACAAAAGTAATGACTAAATACACATATGCCTGTGTGCATGAGTTAGGACTATAAAGTTTTGAATCAAAACTTTTTGCATGTTGTCTTTCTCTTAAACCATTGAAATGCTTTTTTGACTATTTCAACTACTGGAAGGCCTTTAAGGGACTGATACTGGCAATCCCAACCAGAGTGTTGCAAAGTAGAGGTGCTGTCTGTGTGGTGTAAGCGGGCCCAGGCCATAATGCAGGTTGATCCAGTGCTTCCTGAGGTGCCAGATGTAAGGGCAGATTGCGATGGAATGTAGGGCAAATATAGTAAATTATATATATATATATATATATATAGTACATGCTGAGTGGTTTCAGCACTTTGGAAGGAGGAGCAGGATCACAGACTGACTGCACTGAGTCATACAGGCGGTGCAGTCGCTTTGGGTTAGCGGCAGGTGAACAGTTTGGGCCTGCTGCCATGCAGGATGTCCTGGCGCAGCTGTAAAGGGAAGAAGGGAGCAGTTGGAAGTGAGGTGCTGCTGCTATCAGTAATCAGTTTGGCCTGCTGTGTTTCTGGGGACAGTGCTGCAGGCTGGTTTAGTTGCCCAAAGGTTCAGCATTCCTCACTTGCAGCATAACAGGGAATTTTGTCTGAGGCCCTGCTTTCCTGCCAAACTGTGCCTGTAAAGAGCTCAGTCAAGAAAACTGACTCTGATGCCTTGGTTAACCAGATTGTTCCCAAGAAACCTTCAGGTGGAACAGCAAATTAAAAGTGAAATGTTTGAGAGTATACAGGTGGGAGGTATTTCTTCTCTGGACCTTAATGCTGGATAAGTAGTATGGGTCTGTTCTGTATTGGAAAGAACATGAGGAAGTAGGTTCAGGAGTGGATGAAATCAAATGTTTAACCAGAGATTGTAAACTTTTCTGGGAGAGGAAAAATAAGAGACTTCTGGCAAAGTAAACTGACAAGTATGAATGCTTTGGATCTTTGTCTTTTTTATGTATAGGGTCAATAACCCTGAGCACAGTACATTAAAATCCATCTGTGCAGTATCCTGGTAAACATACAGTTAATGACAGAACAAAAGGTTAATCTCAAATGCTTATCTTGCTACATCTGGAAGAGATCAGGTAAATAAAAGAATTGATAAACTCTGTCTTTTAGGGTAGAAATTATTCTCCACAGCCTTTCAGCCTGCAGGGCTTTTTACAAAGTCCTGCAAGATTTTATGGTCCATGTTGTCAAAGGCTGGGGATGAATCAGAGAGAAAAGCAGAACTGGTGTTTTGCTGCCAATGGCATCTTAAGACGAAGGAGAAAATTAACTGGGGACTTTGGAAAAGTTATTTGAAAGACTGATGCTTAGAGTTTGAGGAGAGGAGCAGCTCCATTTGTAGGTCAGTACTTAAAGATGTAAGAAGATAAGGGTGATACAAATAATGCTGTTAACTATAGGTGATGTTTTCAAGATACTCAGATTAAATATGTTTTCTTTAAAGCTCACCGTTGGAGCTTTCTCATGGCTTAATTTTTTTTTGCACCATGTCGTTTGGGAGAATGAGGATTAACTTCATAAAAAATGGACAGGCTCATCATCTGCTCCCACACTGCTGTGGTCTGCAAACATGCAGAGGTGACATCTTAGCAAGTGGGTAGCTGTAAATCCTAACTAGGGATCCCTAGCTTCTCTGAGGGGTAAGTAGGGTCTTTCTTAGGAAACTGGTATGGATATGAGTGGTAAACCTCCTAATGAGTTGACAAAAGCCAGGAAGAGAGATTTTTGCATTTCGGTAGCTACTGAAGGCAACAGTTACTGTTAATTATTGTTAATAAGCAATATTAACATAATCATTTGTACAGCTGCGCAAGGCTGTACAAAGAGACACAATGGCTAATAAGTGCCATGAAAGTAAAGCCTATTAATCTCTTTTTTTCTGAGTTCATCTTGTGTAGGGACCTCCTTTCCATCACAAAGAAAAGAAGAGCAGAAGGCTATTTTTTTGTTTTATTTTGGGTTTTTTTGAGTTTTATAAGTTTGAAGTACTTGACTGTGACTAAAATCCTTAGAAATGCCTTAAGAAGTGAGCCATTCAGATGGTACTTGCCTGGCACAAGGGTCTCATCCCCAGCTGTAGTTAGCCCATGTCCTTCACCAGTGCTGTTGCTAGTATGGACAGTGGCTTGTACGTCAGATGGGCAAGTTGGAGAGCATGGAGTTGTTGGCTCTTTCTTTTAAATGAACATACCTTTACCTCTAAGAGGATAACTATACTACCTCTCTGTTTTTAGGCAGTGACAGATGCTTGGGCCAAGGTAGATATCTCAGTCTCACCTCATCCCAGCAGTGAAGGGACAGAGCAGCCTGCTGAGGTGAACCCCTAGCTGACTTTACCCATCCTTGCTGTTGAGCTGCTGGGGCTGAATCCAGCCTTCGTAATGCCTACTCAGCTAGCAATTGCAATTAAGAGCACTACAAGATATCATTAGGACATGCTTGGGAGCATTCCTTCCCTTTGAGGGGTGCGGGGGGGGGGGGGGGGGGGGAGCACGATTTATACCAAAGTGGTCAAAAGATGCTTTTATGTCATTCCAAAGTGGGGCAAAACCACTAGATGGCCTGCCCTATAAAAATGATTTATTTTTAAATAAGCTGTTGATTGTCCTGCAGTGAGATGTTTGCTGTTGCTTCCCTCAGAGTGTAGCAAACTGTGTAAATCAAGGAGTCAGGTTTTACAGAATTAGAAACCCGTAAGGAGTTTAATTTGTGCCCTGAAGAGAGGACCAGCCACTGACTGGACTGCTTGTGAGTTGTTAATAGCTCATTGGTAACCATTAAGCAGCTTGCAAATATTTGTCCTTAGAGGGTAATCTGAGCTCTGCTGCAAGGAAAAAAAAGAACAAAAATGGAAAGGAGGGAAAAAAAACCAACATAGAGTAGCAGTGGGATAAAAATTTCATTTAAATTGAATGTTGCCACTACTAAGTTAAGGTTAACTTCTCACCAGCAAATGTAATAGAAGTGTATCTCCACTGTGTCTTTGGAAAACACTTGAGATCACAGTTTTATTGAGTGTAGGGAAATTCATTTTGATTCATAAAGATTAACCTGTTACAAAGCAACACCTTTTTTAACAGCCACTTGTTTAAATATAAGATGGAAGAACTTTAGTAAAGCTTTAAGAAATAATTTAACATAAAAGCACATGTGAAACTTTTGCTGCCTCAAACCAAATTCAAATACCCGATGATTTAAGTGACATGGAAAGCACTCCATAATTAATTCCATGTTGACAGCCTTGGTGATTTAAGTCAGAAAACAACCAGTAGCTCTGCAAATCTTTCCACAGCCACTTCACTGCTATTCTTCAGGGACTTTCTCCTACGCTAGTCGTTCTGGATCCACTGGGTCTTGGAGTTCTTTGCTGAGATTACATAAAGGTGAACATGCTCTGAAACTAATTTGACACTGCAGAAGTTTAAACAATAATGAGTTTTGATTGTTGGTAGTGTGAGAGAGTACATGAATTGGTACTGTTAGTAGTCTGAGAGAGGTAATTCCAGTTTCAAATGCTCCATTGTCTGTCACCAGGAGGGGATTTGACAGCGATAACTGGTTAATTAGTTTCAAGAAATGACTTACTGAGGCATTGGGAAGGATCGAAAATGTTCTGCCCAATAAGGGGAGATTTTCCTCTAGTTTTAGGCAAGATGCGGGAGGTGTCATGCAAAATAGAACTTTTTTCTAGTTCTGCTGTTGTAAATGCTGAATTATTTCATTTGTATTAGTATGTCTTACTGTTTAAGCAGAAGGTATCCAGTGCTGAGGGATAATGTCAACAGATCAATGCCTTGCTCTTTCGAGGAAGTGACTACATACTCGAATAGTGGAAGAAATGTGTGGTATTACATGTAGGTGATTTGGCTTTAGGCTTCTTTTAAGAGTCTTGCAGGTGTTTAATAAATCTGCTATTGCCTGAGAAGCACTTTTGCTTGTAGTCAACAGAAAAAACTTGCTTTGAGTGAATTTGAGGTCTGCATCTCAGCATTTTCATGATGCAACATTTTGTAGATGCTCTATATATATATGAAGTTGTCTGCTTCTTCCAGTACTTGGAATAAAGTAACTGTGTAAGAACTTGCTTAGGCAGGTTCACTTTGCAGACTTTTCTGAGACTTTATTTTGGGCTGCAAAATGTTATTTTGGATTTAGCTAAAGCATAGAGTATACCAGTTATTAGGATTGATAAGTTTAATGTAAAATACTTGAAGATCAGGGTAAAGGAAGGTGGCAAAAATTATGCATGTTGCTTTTCTTACATGGATATGAGTTGATGATTAAACCAGGTTATTTCTGAGAAGAATGATTCTGTCTATCGAGGAATTTTGAGGGGTGGACTAAATCTCCTAATTAGTAACTTATTGTAAAATATGCTTAGAAAGTTAGCTCATTTCTGAAGTTGTGAATGTGTAAATATTGAGATTAAAGATTGTAAGATGATAGCATTATGGAAATAGAGAAACCCTTAAATTGCTTGCAGAGTAAGCATAAATCCCTTCCACTTTTCTTTGCATTCAAAAATATTTCTTTTCAACACTATGGCTTGTACTCTGATCTGCTAATTTATGAATATGTTTTTAGTACTTTTAGGCACCTCAGCTATTATTGTTAAGCCTTCTTTTCAGTGTACTACTGTGAAGGAGGTCATAGCATGAAAAATATATGTTGTGTAGAAACTGCCCAGTGCTATTTATGTGTGTTCTCTTTAAAAAACTGTTTAAATTTTTAGATCATCACTATAAAAATGGTGTTTACTTGGGGCCAGAGCTAAGTTTTTTTCATAAATGATATATGAACATATGCAGTGGCTTTTTGCACCTGCAGGTGAGTTTTATGAACTTTGTTTTGTAAATGTGTTATCTAAGTACTGTTTAAGTTGTGTCCCAGGCTGTTTCCTGTTAGTTATTAAAAGCATTGGCTAATGGAATGCTATTTTGCTACCTGCTTCAAAACAGCCTAGATACCGTAGTAAATTCTTGATCAATTTGCTGTACTTTGCTCTAAAAATGTTCCAGTGCACTAGTCTTTGTAATTGTACTGAATGTGGTTCCACTTCTACTGAATTCTGGGAAGGAAAGCTTAGAAGGGACAGGGATAAAGATGTTTTAACACTCAGTTTTGTGTCAGTGTTGACATTTTCCAAGTCCTTTAAGAATATTATGTGTACTTCTTGTGGGGTGTACATTTGCCTTTCAAAAAAACAGACATCAGAAAATATGAGAGAAAAGAAATCATTTCCATGTTATGTTTTCAGAAGCTTAATTTTGGGATTCTCTTACTTTTGGAATTACAATATAAGATACGTCTAGAAAGAAGAGAGATGCTACTATCAATCCACCTGACAAGTATTAAATCCTTTTATATTTTCAGAAAAAAGCCAAAGGCCAGCTCCTGTTTGAACAGATCATGTATCATCTGGACCTTATAGAAAGTGACTACTTTGGATTAAGGTTCATGGATTCTGCACAAGTGGCGGTGAGTAGCAATGGTATTTTATTGTTTTTAAGTAACAGTCTAAAAGTTAAATCTTAATATTGACAAAACTGCCTTTTTGAGTTTTGTGCATAGGCTTTGTGATGTGTTAGGGATCCCAAGTTTAATTCCACCTTGAGCACTCTCAATGTGTTACAGTACTATTGTCTTCCTTTCTCCTCTTTCACTTGTTCCTGTTACACCTTCCATTGTCCTTAGGCAGGCTGTTAGGACTTCAGGGCCTGGCCTGTCATGTGGAAATTCTGATGGTGGTCATGCAGGAAGGGGCAGAACTAGAGTGTGTGCTTGGCCCTTTGTTGTTCTACAGAATGGAGAAAGTTTTCTTTTGCCAATGCCATCAACTTTCTCCTCACCAAGTCACCTTGTTAGTGTCTGCTGGGAGATGATCTTGGCGAGAAGGGTATGCCTTTGATTTGCTTAAATCAGTTAAGATTCACACCTGAAACTAGAAGTTTTTGAGAGGATATACATGTATTTGTGTGTAACAGACAGTTGGAGTAGAAGGTTCCTGCAAGCCTGAGTTTTTGAAGTTTGTTGTAAAAATGTGGCTGCTTGCAAAAACAGCAGCAGAGCATCATTTGTCAGCAGCAACCACAGTTCTTTCACTTGTGGGCTATGCAGTTTTATACAGATACTTCTTATGGCCAAGTACTTAATCCTGTCCACAAGGATAGCTGCAAGTTAAGTGAGATGTTAGACAAATTTTGTCACTGCCTTGCATCTCTGTAGCTTCAACCTGTAGCTTAGTTTTCTCTTGTCTCAGCACCCCCAGCTAGAATGAGATCTGGATTTTCATACTGTGTATGTCAGCCTTATTTGTTAGATCTATGAACCTGTTTCTGTGTTTCAAGTCCACTTCAGAGTTATTTCATGAATACGATGGCAGAGTGGAAGCAGACAGTGCTCCTGAGCTAAATACTTGAATTTTTTGAGGTCAGCATACGAGATGGAAGCAATGACCTATATTCCTTCACTTCTGTGAGTGAACTTGGTCTTAAACCTCCTGCAGAAGTTTAAGGAGAAAGAGACTGTTACATTAATAGAGAGATGTCATTCAGAACCATGCATACCTCTTACCAAGAGAAAATAGAAAACAGACCCCTGCATACTGTTTTATAAATATGAAAATCATGTTAGCTGTGTTAAGCATGTGCAGTCAAGGATGTGGAGTATTAATGGTAAATTACTCTATTGTATTTATATTTTTGCTTCAGGAAAAAAACCCCAATCTATATGTTTTAGGTATCCTAATTCAATTTCTGCCGTGAGGCTTCTAAGTATTCCCATCTCCTAAGAGTTCACAGAGAGTTAGTTGTGTCCGGTGAAATTATCTGTATGGTAAACTTTTCTCTTACTGTTCCATTAGCAAATGTAATCTCTTCTTGAAACCGGGGGAAATAAGAGTTAATCTTTTGTGCCTCACCGATGGCTCATGGCTTGCCTTTGTCCAGCAAATTGTTACTTCCAGTCCAGACAGCACCTGATTGAGTAGTTGGTACTGCACAGTCTACCAGGTACAAGCCTTTTCAAACTTAGTTTGCTTCCTTTTCTTAACTATGTGTGACTGAAAAGAGGCAGAGCAGTAGAGATAACAATCTGTTTAAACTGGGCTTTAATGATATACTCTGTATAACAAGCAGAAAAGATTGCATTTTGCCAGAAGAGCTGAACACAACAGCCAGAGATAATTGCTTTAAACAATGAAGAACTGTTGTGATGGCAGCCATTCTTCCAAAGAGAAGCTGGCACATTCTAGCAGAAACCTAATCTGCAACTGGAAACAAAGACAAGGACTAATCAAATGACTTGTCAAAGATTATTCAGTAGACCTGTTAAATAAACAGTGTAAGAATCCAGTCCCTTGCTGTAGACAGAACTGTCCACTGGCTCTGGAGGGGATAATCTTTCTGATATCCAATTTAAATCTGAGTATATTGTTTTACTAGTTGCACCTGATGGTATAAAAACACTGGCAAACTAGCAACATGTAGTTAAATAACAAAAATGAGAATTTTTGTTAAATTAAGTACAAATGAATTTTCAATAAATTCACTTTGAACAACTGAAGGATAGCTTTTTTTGTTCTTCTGAGCTGCTGAGGTGATTAGTAGTTAGGTGCTTGAGTTTGGGATGTGCTGGGGAATGGGGGAAACGCAGATAATATAAACCCTGACATTTTGGATTTTAGGATTCAAATAGTAACTTTAAAGAAGTTCTTGAAACAATTAGTGAGGTGAAAGAATTGTAATTTTCATGTGATTTTTGTGATCATTGGTAGTCTGATGTTTAGGAATAGATTCCTCTCTCTCACCCTGTCAAGAAGATAGCAAAAGGAGTTATTTGCAATAACTATGGTGTCCACCATATGTTAGACTTGGTCTGGAAGCCAAGGGAACAGGCTGTTATTGAGGAAGTTCTATTCAGGCTGCCAACAAACAGCTGTCCAGTGACACAAAAGATGAAGATTGCTATGAAGGTGTTGGGCTATTTGCCTTTTCTTCCAGCAATGCTGGAGAGGCATTTCCAGTTAAGGAGGCATTAAATAATGGGTGGCAAATTTCTAATTCTAACCTACAGATTGCAAGCATCAAGTATTTGTTCTTCCTAATGGAATTGTATTGACAGGTTGGTTTGTTCCTCTGGCAGTTCTATCTAATGAGCTGCTTAATGCTGAAAGTTATTTGTATAGCATTGCACTAAGTATGCACCCATTCATTCCTAAAAGGAAGGGACCAGTTTTAATCTCACCGTCTTAATAAAAACTTAATTTACTTTACCATCGTGAAATGTTGCTGGGTTTGGGGAGAGGTTGGGATGTGTGTGTGTGTTGTTGAGTTGTTTATATTTCTGATGCAGCAAACTGTTCTAGCAAGGGTTTCCAGTGCTCCCTGCAGTCTGTTGTTCATACCGCTTTTTAGTTAGCCAACTCTCTGGATTTCAGCAGTAGACTCTGAGCAGACCTCTCTTGAAAATGTAAACATTTTGCCAGGTCCACTTGAATTCCATTTTAATCGCTTGGAATAAATCTTAAGTTTCCTGACGTCTGTATGTGTCCATGTATTGGGTTTTTTTGCTTTGCTTTGGTTTGGTTTTTTCCCCCTCCATTTAAAAGCAGTTCTGTTGCCTGTTTTCCACGCACACCCTTGCCATCCAGCTGCAGCTCTCTTAGGCAGCTGTGGTGAGAGCCGAGCCGAGCAGAACGCTGATTATCAGTGCCTGTCGCGGGCCTCTCAGCTGCCTTCCCATGGAATGTGGAGGAGATGAGAGAAAACAGGAGGGAGATGAAACAGACGTGCACAGCCAGTCCTGGAGCTAGAAGTGGCTCTATTTGCCATTCCTCTATCTAAATCACCTGCAGGCCTCCAAATGAGTAGTTTGTATGTTTTTGTGCTGGAGGAAGGAGTAAGTAAATTTTGTCTTACAGCAAGTGGACTTAGGAATAGGAAGGGTGAGGATATAATTTTCTTAAACAAAACAAAAAAAGGTGCTGAACTCTGTGTCACTGTTAGTGTAAGCAGAGTTGATGTAAATATTTGCTTCCATCTTCATTACGCTTCCTGCTTGATTTTAAAAATATATCAGACACTTTTCCAGATAGCTTTTTGTAGCTACTTTTTTTTCATAGGTAATGAGATAATTTTCAACTGTGGGCACAGCAGCAGTAGATGGTTCATCTCTTCTGGTCTGCAGCTAGTATATCAATCACTGCATATCCTGGCTGTATTACAGGCTGACTTTACACACTCTCTGCAGAAGGCAGGGCTGCTCTGAAGACAGGAATGTGTTTGCACTTGGCATTGCAACCTGAAAATACCGGTTCTTTCTCATACTCCTGTTGCTTTTCTGTCCTCCATGAGGCCCATTGTGAACTTCATGGCGTGTAGTTTCGCTGAAGGAGTGTGGCTAAGTATATAATTCATTTATATTAATTGCAAGGTGAAATTTGGGATTGATCCAATGAAGTGGTGTTACCTGGGCGTTGTGACCCGTGCAGGACGTGGTGTGCGAGGTAGTTTTGCTCTGGCTATTGAGTCAGTGCAATTATGTTGAGTAGGGTGCTGGTGTTTACTGTTTAACTGAGTCACCACCTCTGGAGGACGGAGCTGTTCACCATGCACAACTCTTGGAAGTAGATCTCTACCGCTAGCTGTTTTAGCTTTCCAGCTCTATCTTCTATTTCTGGTATAAACTCTTCAGCAGTGGGAGTATATGCAATTATTTTGGGGAGCATAACATACACGTGTAGTTGTTTCTCTCAACCTGCCATCTGTAGCTTATTTTTCACATGCTATTGTACACAGTAGAAGTGAAGCCATTATTTTGGCTTCACATCTAGTGTGTAGCTTACAATTATCATTAGTAGGTGAGGCATTAACTTCTGCCCTCCCATGTGACTGTTGCTAAAATGTCACCTATGAATAGATTTTGGACAATTAGGTAGAGCTGACCCTTACTTTCGGACAGCTTTACTCTTACCACACTTGAGTCACCTAGACATAATGCCCGAAAGTCAACAATATTTATTTTGTCTCTCTCCACCCTGAGTAAACACCACACACAACTGAATGCCAGAGTCTCCAGCTATGATTTATTCTTCTGTGGCATTGGCTGACCTACTAACATGTGAATTAAGGGTTTATTTGTTTGTTTAATTATTAAAGATTTTTAATAATTAAAGTGGTTTATCAGTACCTTTTTTATTAAAAAAAAACCCAAACAGATAATATTGTATTGAACATTGGCATTAAATAAGGTACTACAGGATGTTTCTGTTGTTCAAAACTCATGTTTTACGTTACAAAGTGAAAGGTTCTTCAACAAGCATGGAGGAAGCTGTGAATTGTGAAATATTTGGATTAAATTGTTTTAATGAACCACTTGTTATTCTAAGATCAGCTTCACTAAATGATGTCTGTCTTTTTTTTATTATTCTTTCCGTGAGATTTCTTTATTGGTAATTCAATGGAATTAATTTCTTTTTCAGCATTGGTTGGACAACACAAAAAGCATTAAAAAGCAAGTTAAAAGTAAGTGTCATTTCATTTTTCTCTTGGGCTCTCATTGAACATGCAGCAGGTAGGGAGAGCTGAAAGGGACAGGGGAAGCAGTGTCCAGTGAGGGGTGACAAGACCGGATGGCAAAAACCCAGTATAGTGCTGCTGATTGTTTAATGACCTCTTCCCACTCCAACTTGTATTACTTTAGTCTAATATTCTTAATTAAACATGTTATAGGCTCATTAATTACAGTTTAAATGGAGTAAAGGCAGCTGAAGATGTTTTAGTGTTCTAGCATGTTATCCTGACCATAGAAATACTTGTCTTGGAGCCTCCATCCCTTGAGGCAGTCCTGAATGCCCAAATCTGTGCTCAGTCCGCCAAGTCCTTACCTGCTGCACAAGGGTTTAGTGGGGCCTGATTGTTTCAGTGGTGCCATGACATCTGCTGATTTTTGTTTAGCTGCTTCCTTGCCCTGCGCCGTGGGAAGTCTTCAGGGATTTGTGGTGCTGTGTTAATACAACAGAGGTTTTGGAAGCATTGAGAGAGAGAAAATTCCTCCTGTCAAATGCAAGAATCAGCAGACCACTGCACATTTTTAAAGAACTGTTAATCCATCCTTTTGCTGAGTTAACTCTTTGGTTTCCAGAAAAGATGGTTCTTACACATAAGGGTCTGTCAGATACCCTAAAATATGTCTAAACTCACGTGGAATAAAGGGGCCTGAGCTGTCAGCAGTGGGTGTTTCACGGAGCCCTGAGAAGGTATTAGAGACCAGTAGAGTCTCAGGAGATTTGGTCAACTGCAGAGCCAACATGCACAGCTTTCTTGGTGATGCATAGAGTCCTTAAATATAGGGATTAACCTAGATGCCTGTACTCTTGGCAGGACAAGTCAACTTCATGTGGTATGACTGTTGGATTGACTTGTAACATATACAACTATTTTGTGTGTATATTGAAGCGTCCTTTTGCCTTGATGTTTTTCATGCATTTCCTTGTCACAAAGGAATTCCTGCTTTAAGATGCTGTGGTAGGGCAGAACCAATTTCAGCCAAGTTCTGTGGTGTGATTCTTTGTAATAAAAACCAAGAAATTTAAAATGTCTCATCCAGTAACTGTTACTCCTGTCTTGAATGAATTCTGCTTTGCAGTTGGCCCACCATATTGTCTGCATTTTCGTGTAAAGTTTTACTCATCAGAGCCCAACAATCTACGTGAAGAGCTAACAAGGTAAGAGGGGGATTTGGTGAGAGAGGGAGGTACCCACGTAAGTCCAGGAAAATGTTTATGTGCTATTTATTTAAACAGTTGCATGATGGTTTTGAGAATTCCTTAGGGCTACTTACTTGAATTTTTGTAAAGGTTTCCAATGTAGCTCTCATGAAATAAATGAGCTTTCATATGAAGAGGTCTATGCATTTACTGTGTTCCTTGATGCACCATTTGTCATTAGGCAATTCTGGCGAGTGATCTTGAGTGGCTTATACACAAGGGACGGAGTTTTTTACTGAAGAGAACAGATATCATTCCTCTTTATTCATCTTAAGCTGCATTTAGTTTCAACTGTATGCAGTCATCCTGTCTCTTTAGGCAGAAAAGCACTGAATTGCAAGTTAGAGCTTCTCTTTGGCAAAAATAAATTGAGTTAATGTTTCATTACTTCTGTGGTCTTTGCAAAGCTTACAGAAAGGGAAAATAGTATTGTAGTACTGCTCTGAGATGTCAGCTGATAGTACTACATGTGTAGGATTGTAGTATCAGGTGAGCATTTCACAGATCTGTTCATAATGTTGCATTCCTTGTTGGACAGAGCCATACTTGGGGTACTTTGGAAGAGAACACAACCAGACATCTGTCAGTAGTATAAATGTTGTAAAAGGCAAAGTTTCTTTGTATTGTCATTGCTGCTGGTGATCCATTTTGGAGAGAAAACAAAATTGTTGTGTTTTCTTGATAGCTGTAGATTTTTCATACCCTCAGTAATTTGTGAGAGCATGAAGTGCATTTGTTTGTTGTTTGGGTTTGTGTGTGGATCTTACATCTGTACTTTAGCCAAATCCCTAGGAGTGCTACCAGGAAGATTATAGTAGCATTACCTCTCACAGCCATATGTACCATGTGCGCCTTCATGCTTATGTGTGGTAATAGTCTGTTATAGCTGCTCTTCTTCAATGCTTTCCTGCTGACCTGGGAAGACTATTTTAGCTCCACTGAATAAATATTGAACTGTCTTTAAAAACAGTAACCATAGAAAAAAATCTGACCTGTGTCTGTAACATTTTCATCCATCCTGAGTTCCGCCAGTCAGACCTTGCTATACAGGTTTTATCAGGGCAGACCTGAAACCTGAGGGCTTTTAAACCCTGTCTGTCTGCTTAGCTAATTCCCCAGAACAGGAGAGCAGCAAGTCTTTCTTCTATCTCCAGACAATTTTAAGCCTTAAAGAAGCAGTGGGAAGGGGACCTCTGCTATGGGTTATAGGTGTCACTAGCAGGGACTTTCCTAGCCTTCTGCCTTTTCACTGTGCAGCAGGATACCCAGCTGGAGCCACTTTTCAGCTTCCCCAGGTGCAGTTTGCTCACATTTTCTGCCAGCTTCCCATCAGATTCCACCAGTCAGAGGTCATGTAATGCAGCCTAAACATGGGAAGTATGCTTGAATTGTTTGCAAGTGTTATGTGGCTGATAAGCAGAGATTGCTCACACCCAGTGTACACTGGGGGCCTGTGCTCATTCTTTTCATATCTAGGGTCAGAACTAAACAAATTTATTCTCCATGTAGGGGCGAGTGTTCAAAAGGCTTTGGATAACACATTGTTTGGCAAAGTATTTGTGGATTTTCAAGGGAGCTTGTAGGATGGAAGTATGAGGAGACACAGGCACACATTGGAACAGAAGCATCATCTTTTGTGTGTAAGGCTTCAATTCATCTGTCATAGAATTCAAACTGGATACCATCATGGATGCCAGCAATTTAGTTGGAGACAACTACTTCTCTTGTTAAAGGAAAGCTGTGTCCCATAGTGGAGCAAAAGGGCTACTCTGAGTATCGGAAGGATTAGCATTGTACACCAAAGGGATGGGAGCTTTGTATTCAGTATTTGCCCAATTTCTAATCAAAAGTACTGAATAAACAAGGCAGTGAAGGAAAGCTGGCTCTGGAGAGTAAACAACTTGAAAAGGCTGTGGCCTGCTGTTTATTATTTGTCACTTTGCAGTCAGCTTTTGGGATTTGCTTTTTAACTAGGCAATGCATGTTGGGAACATTTTTTTTTTGGGAGACTTTAAAAGATTCTTTCTTTTATGAGATTGATATGCCTATGAACAATGAAGAAAATGTGGAAGACACAGGTTGTCCTTTGCCCAAGTAAGATCAGAAGAGAAAAAAAGGGAGGCTTGGGTGTCCTGTTTCTCACTCTGCTTGTGACAACTGCTAGTTTTGGGTTTACTTAGTTGAAATGTGTGAAAAGCATACAAACACAACTGTTAGAGCCTTGAAATATCACAACTCAATTTCTTCAGTCTTGAAAACTCATGTAAAGAGTAAAAAATGTTTTTGTCAGGTTCTAATTTCCTCCCCTTGGCTGAGTGACACATTAGATAAAACTGATGATCAGTTACATTTATTTCTTATTTAATCCTGCAGGTATTTGTTTGTTCTGCAGCTGAAACTGGATATTCTCAGTGGAAAGTATGTATTTCTAATAAACAGCCTTTTAAACATTTACAATGTGTTTAGCATATTTGGATAATTAATCTGATTTTTGCTAAGTAATATGATGCTTTTTTTCCTCTAAAATATTACTCTTCTATGCATGAATAGCAGCAGAGGAATGCTTAAGTAATGTGGAGCATATCTCTTGTTAATTTGATCAAAATTTACTAATCCTTTTTCACTTTCTGATCCAAAACTTTGGCAGTCTCTTATTGTCCAACATATGAGTTGTCTGCTAAGTAGCATTAGCTAAGATTTTAACAATGCATTTCTCTTGGGGCAGATTGGAATGTCCTTTTGAGACAGCCGTCCAGCTGGCAGCTTATAACATGCAAGGTGAGTAGATATGAGCGGGGGAGGATGAAGTTGCATGAATGGCTTTGTGTAGACTCTTACTACTTCTTTTAGTCTGTCCTTGTCATACTCAGAAAATAGGTTCTGCGCAGCCATTAGCGATACAGTGTGAAGCATGGCTCCCTTTGATTGTCATTTCGCTGAGACTGTATATAGAAAATTGCACGATTCCTTGGGAAACAGAACAAGGACCTTCTGACCATAAACATTTTTGCCCTAAGTTTGTTTTCTCAGCTACTTTTGTGCAAATCTGTCTGCTCTCACACTAGGTATGAGATCTGCAGTCTTGCTGGATAGCTTTCATGTAGCAACACCATTCACTTTGTATTGTGTAGTTTCTGCTGTGTATTTTCTTTGTTATACTAATCAGGTACAAAATTATTTTGGTTCTGCACTCAATTGAAAAGTCCTGTATATAAAACCAACCAACTTTTGACTTCAATATTTGTAGAAACGTTTTAATGCCCTAAGTTTTGTGCTTGTGCTTGAGCATTGATAGTTGAATGGCACTTGGTGTTTCAGATTTTAATTCAGCCAAAAGAGGTGATATACTGTATTTTTTTCCTCAGTTATATAGTACTATGCTTGAGTCATCTAAGACTCTTCTTAATGTCTGCAACTTTGGATTCCAACTCAGACTGCAGCATCCCATGACTTCCCTGAGAGCTTCTGAGCAACCTTCTTTTGCCTGTATCCATCACTGATTGTCATGGCCAATGTCTTTACTGTTTGCATGAGGGTGTGATCTTATATGTGAAGTTTGCTGTAGCTTCACAAGGGGAATTCACAAAAGTAAGAGGGAAGGCTTGAAGTTTTAGAAATGTCTGCTGTTGTCTCCTTATTGGAGAATATAGGTATATGGCTTTATTCAACCCAGTTTGAGTCTACAAAAAGTCCTAGAACCTCTGCCGTAAAGCTGTTGTATGGTCCTCTTTGAAAAGGGAATCTGGAGATGTGCCATGCTTTTGTGCCACACAAATTCTCTACACAGCATTCATCTAATAAACCAATGCAGTTGTACTTACTTTGCAGGAGTTAGGTAACAGGCCTAAGTCACTGGAATTTTTTCCTCTTACAGGTATTTTCCAAAGCACGCTTTGTTCTTTGGGCCGGAAGTACTGATGGCCCTGATCACGTGTAGGTGGAGAGTTGGGATGACACTATAAAGATGCCTGCCTTTTTAACCTGCTCTTTTGTGTGGAAGGAAAACAGTTAGAATACATTCCATAGTTAAAAATATTAGCATTGTTAGAGCCTTAAGATACAGGTTCAGTGAATAAGGTTTTTGAAATACAAAGTGATCTAATTAGGCCATATATCCATTGCTTTTTTGTCTTTTCTTTCCTCTCTCCTTGCTCCACAATGAGGCCTGTAGCAGGGCTTTAATCTTGCTGTCTGACAGCTGTGTACTTTTATTTAAATCAGCTGGAACCTAAGCTGGCCTTGACAGCATTCCTTTCAACAGAGGCAGGCGTTTTAGTGGGAGTAAATTATTACAGAACTACAGACCTCCTCAGTCAGCATTAAAAAAAAAGAAAAAGGGAGAGGTGAAAAGACTGTTGATATACTTGCTGTGTTCAGAAATCCAAGAAGCAGGGGTGGTTTTTTTTAGATTGTAGGTATTTTTTGTACCTGTGGAATATTATGTGTGTTTATTTGACTTACCCAGGTCTTCCCAAATGTGTTATTAGGATTTTTCCAACCCAAATGTCTCTCTTTCCTTTCTTCAGACACAGCAATTACCGGTCTGTATCAGACACCCAAGGTTCAAGTTAGAATATATAGAATTATTCCTAAATTTTGTGATATAAACTAAAGGTTAAGAAGCCACTTGAAATTGGTGGGAGGAAGAAATGTGTAGTGACTCTGAACATTGGGACATTTTTATAAAGTTTTTTTGTGTGCTTTAGCACTTCAGGCATACATCAGTATTTAAAAGCTGGGCTTGTTAGCATCTGTGGAAAAAGGAGCTTGTGCTTTTGATGTGGCACACCCACTGACTAGTATGTTCCAGTATGCTCTCTAAATAGCATTTCTTATTGCCCCTGTTGAGCATGTAGCAGTGGACCAGCTAAGCCACTGGACTGGCCTGGTAGGGCATTTATTATGTTCCTAAATGAAGAAGAGAACGCTGGTTTGTGCCCTGACACAGAGCAATTTTAACAGGACAGGGTGATTTGTAGTCATAAAATCAGAAATTGATTTTTAGAATGGACAGATGGCTTTATGAAAAGTGTCAGAACTGGTTTTGCTTTTTACAAACCTTGAGATTTTGTTGTAATAATTTAAGGCAAAATTCCATTGTAACGTTAGTCAGCTGTCATCTCAGTAGAGACTTCGGTGATAAAAATGTTCAAAACTCTCTCCAAGAAAGAAAAAAGGTGAGCCTCAAGGATGTTCATAACTTCCATCTATAGGAAGCTGCTAAAAGATTGTATCAAGAGCACTTTTTACAAAGTAACAGAAAGATTTTGTGCAGACAACATGGTTATTTGCTCAGTGTCCATAATTTCTCTGCCAAAAAAGATGACACTTTAAATATTGGGAGAACTGAAGGATAAGGTGGAACACAAAGAGAAATTCAGTATCTTATATTAATTAGGAAACTGTGCAAAAGTTCTGTGTTTGTTGGGAATATTGCTTGACAACGCTGTTCTTTTGTAGCTGAACTCGGAGACTATGATCCTGCTGAGCATGTCCCTGAACTGGTGTCTGAGTTCAGGTTTGTTCCCACTCAGACTGAAGAGATGGAACTAGCCATTTTTGAGAAGTGGAAAGAATGCAGGTACTAGATCCTCCAGTGCATGTTCACCAACTGTTTGCATTGATTTTTCTGTAAAGATAATGTATTAAGAAGATGCTACTGATGCTTCTCCTGGGGTCTTGTTCAGAAACATAACTCTTAATATGGTTCTGTCATACTTTGTAGGAGGATAGAGTGGGAAAAATGAGGCTTTTCAAAGTTCTGAGTAAAATTACGAGGTACAGAAATTTGAAATGCAATGATTTTTGTGGAAGCAGTTTCAGATTAAAATTTACAAAGATGACCTTGATGTTCATGGAAGTCAACAAGTGTCAGCAGCATTTAGGTTTTTCACAGACTTTCAGGAATTTCTTTTCCTCTTTCCTTAGATACCAGTTTTTCCTTTCTGTGCTTTTCCAGGCATCTGCCTAACAGCAAAAAATTTATTTCAGGGGACAAACACCAGCACAGGCTGAAACTAACTACTTAAACAAAGCTAAGTGGCTGGAAATGTACGGTGTAGACATGCACATAGTGAAGGTATGTTTAACCACAGCATGGTGACCTTTGTAAATGATAACTATAGCTTTGTCCTGCATTTAGACAGTAGTTTTGGTTTTGGGGAGGGTGGGGGCAGAGGAGGAGGAATATTATATAAACCATGTAACAAATGATCTGACTTTGCATCTACATTCCACTCTGTAGTATACATTTCTAGAAGGTATAACTTTAGTCCAAGAGTATCTGCTCTGTGTTAAATGATCAATGTGGCAATATGTACTACAGTTTGTATTTAGAATAAGAGCTATGTGAAAATCATAGTAATTAAATATAAATTGGCTGGCGTCCAGTCAGCTACCAGCTGACAATAAATAGATCTCCTGTGGAGAAGGAAGTGCAGAGAACTGCACAAAGAGGTCCTTACTACACAAAGAAATCAACAAACTCTTGTTTTTCCACTTTAGGCAGCCTTATTGCAGGGTTGCAAACTAGAAAAATCTTTGCATAACATCATTGAAAAGTGAGAGTTTTGATGTATAAAATATATGTGTTTAATTGTAACACTGGGCAAATAAGCTGTTTCACTCACTGGAGTAACATGGATAAAGAAGGTTATTAATTGGAACGGGCTGCCCAGGGAGGTGGTAGAATCACCATTCCTAGAGATAATCAAAGGACACATAGATGAAGTGCTGAGGGACATGGTTTAGTGATGGGCTTGGCAGTGTGAGGTGACTGGTTGGACTCCATGATCTTAAAGGTCTTTTCCAACTGTAATGATTTTATGTTCTTTATTTTTGGCAATTAGGCAAGAGATGGCAATGATTACAGCCTGGGACTGACACCTACAGGAGTTCTTGTCTTTGAAGGAGACACAAAGATTGGGTTGTTTTTCTGGTAAGCTCTGAAATAATGTCTAAGATTTTTACTCTTTTATTTGCAGAAATGTTGTAGCCTTGGAGTGTTTTCATGATGTCCAAAAATATTCTTGCTTTTCTTTAATATTCTTTGTTCATCTATTAATAAGCTGTTTATGTGTAACATGCCAAAGGCAAGTAAAAGATGGAATAACTGTGGGTTGTTTTTGGTTTTGTGGTTTGTTTTTTTAGTAATGTGTTTGTTGTTGTATTTTGCACTGAGTTGTTTGGAAATAGAGTATGCACCCAGTTAGTGAAATGATGCTCATTCAGACATTCTGGATAAGTGTTACACATCAGTGTTGAAAAGGAGACAGAGGCTTAGTGCTAGTGCAGTTTTTAAATATTGTGTCATCTGAGCAGGCTTTTTATTAAGAAAAATGCCATTTTCTACCCATCAGTAAGGATTATTAAAAAACCCCAAATACCCTTCTACCTCCCTGCCCCCAAACCAGATCTGTATGTAGTCAGAGGATATAAAGCTTTCTTTAGTTTTTATAAACGTGTGTTTCTTTATCTGTCAAATGCCTTAATAATACACCATGGTTTCTTAGAAACATTCTGATGATATTCTGCAGGGCTTTATATTGTGTAAAACAGAAGGGGGAGAAGCTTCTAGCTAGCATACTTGGGTC
Organism: Colius striatus; assembly: GCF_028858725.1. NCBI lineage: Eukaryota > Metazoa > Chordata > Aves > Coliiformes > Coliidae > Colius > Colius striatus. The sequence continues at coordinate 14,184,509 of NC_084769.1, read as the reverse complement.
TGAGTACATGGACATTTATCCTTTGTTCTGCAATTCCCATGCAGTCTTCAAAACTATGTACAAAGAATAAGTAGTCAGCTGATGAAGTGAAGTTTCATCACATGGAAAGTTTGACTTAGCCCTGACAATTTTATAAACTTTTGAGAAAAAACATCCCCTTTGAAAGAGAAATGTTATCTATGTGTCTCGTCATTCCACTGTCAGTTCTGGGTATTTTTTTGATGGGCAGGGAGTGGGGAAAGTGGCTGCATTTTTATCATGTCGTGTTCACATTGTTCTCTTGGGTTGGGATTTTCTTAAAGAGGGTCATCATAGGAATTGGTCTTTGATACATAGTACAGTGATTATATTTCTTTAATAAAGCAGGTTTATTTTGGCCTGCCTTTACGTCTTTCTGAGTTCACTTTTGTGGGCTTGTGGAAGAGTAGGCAAGCAGACGGGTACGTGGAGTTTCAGTTCAAATAATGGTTATTTTAGGTCCTGATAGAAACCTTGAAGAAGTCATCAACTTCTGAAGTGATAATTCTAAGTGTTACACTTTGAAGCGATGCATTGGTATCCACAGTATAATCAAACCTTACTGCATAAACTTGAAAAACCAACAAAAAGAAAGAAAATATTTGGTAGAGAGACTTGGACTGGCACATCAAACATACCTCTCAGTGAATTACTAAGAGTTAGACATAACCTGCTTTTTCTGTTCATCTTTTAGGCCAAAGATAACAAGGCTTGACTTCAAGAAGAATAAACTCACTCTAGTTGTGGTTGAAGATGATGAACAGGTAGAAAACTATCTGTTTAGTTACATCTCAGTCTTGATTATGCAGAACTAGTTTTCATGCTCCTGATCTTTATATTTAAGTTTTGAGAATTAACCTTGATGCCTTGAAAGACTTCTGATTGTGACTTTGGGGGGAGGAGAGGAATGAAGGGACATAAGTATAAAATAAAAAGACTCAGTTACTTTTTCTTCCTCTCCATGTTTGTAAATGGACAATACTTTGTGAAACCAATGTAGACCAGATAATTTGGAAACAGTGTGTATTGTTCACAGAAGCTTTTTACAAAAGACCATGTATTACATTTAGTGGAATGAATTCCTTAAGCAGGTGCCAGAATTGTTCCCAAGAGAGGAAATTACTGAGAGTTGAGATAATAAAAATGGGAGCACTAGTAATTTGAGACTAGATTTGGAAGTGAAACCATGTTAACCTCATTGAGAAGTACCTTCCTATTATCATGATAGGTTTTAATTTGTAATGATTCAGACTTGTTAAATATATGGACTCTACCCCTGTCCAACTTCAGACAATAGACTCTTTGTTCATTAAAGCTTCTGAAAAGGTTTATTTTTCTGCCTAACATATTTTTTTAACATACATTTCAGTGTTCATAAAAATCAAATTGGATTTGGCTTGTGTGGAATTGTAGCTTGGGTTTATTCAAGCCTCTTAAATCGTGAATGTGCTTTGTGTGCTTTCAGGGAAAGGAGCAGGAGCACACTTTTGTCTTTAGACTGGATCATCCCAAAGCCTGCAAACACTTGTGGAAGTGTGCAGTGGAACATCACGCCTTCTTCCGGCTCCGAGGTCCTGTCCAAAAAAGCTCAAGTCGATCAGGCTTCATTCGGTTAGGGTCCCGGTTCCGCTACAGGTCAGTGGCATCTCTCAGCAAATATCTTCTGCTGATCCTTCCTGTTCTTGGATTATGCACAGAAGCAGGAGAGAACTTGGGATTCATTCACTTAGGGAATATAGAGCAGTGAAACTTGCAGACTGAGTTGTATTATTTGTTTTATTGAATCATACAAATTTTTCCCATTTATAGTTTGATTTACCTTTAGGTGATCCTTGTCTGTGTAGTAGGAAACCAAAGGTTTCTCAAGGTTTATGTTCATTACATCGCATATGTAGTAGATTGTCTTCTATAGATCACCTCATCTTGAAAGCCCACCCATTTTTCAATAAACCATAGAATGATTGACTCACACAGTTAAGGAGATTGTAAGTGTGTTGACTCCTGAGTTCCTGAGTGAGTGATGATAGTGCTTCAGAAGACTAAGGTAATGCCCATTCTATATTGGGCACTACTCATGCGTGTAACAGACTTACAAATGGCTTGTGGGCCCAGACTAACCTGGAGGATGCTGCCAGTTACCCCACCAGAGTTGCTGAGAACACATGGAAGGGAGTGGAGGTGACCCCAGACATATCCTTTTGCTTTCATTTCCAGCATCTGGAGTAGTACCATCTAATCAGTTTCAGAGAGGATCAGTGGTACCAAGGAGTTGTCAGAACATGCGGCTGATACTGCCTCAGAGGCAGAGTTTGGCCAGACTTAGGGAAAAAGGACTTGCCTGGAAACAGGAGCACCTGCATGCTCGTCTTTAGTCCTATTATAGTCTTTCCCTATGACCTTTGGCAACACACCTTAAGCTTCACTCTTTCCTGGAGTTTTCAGCCTCTCACAAACAGTGAGTGCTGTGAGCCCAGAAATGTGCAAAGGGCAAATGTGTTGTCTTAGCAGCTTCATGCTTAAGGAGACATTGCTTCAATCTTTTGTCTAGGGAAAACAGGGTGAAAATTTGGGTGTTTGTAAAACTTCTCTTTTTGATGAAAGGCCTTCTGAGGCCTTTGTTTGAGATTTTTGGCAGAATTGAGATCAGATTATTACAGTATGAATTTAAAAGAGAAATGTGATGTTTTGATGAGCAACGTCTGTGTTCTGTCATTATAAATAAGTAATTTATTGTTATGTGCTTCTAAATGGCGTTCTTAGTGGGAAAACAGAATATCAAACCACTAAGACCAACAAAGCCAGGAGATCAGCATCCTTTGAAAGAAGGCCCAGCAAAAGATATTCAAGACGAACACTACAAATGAAAGGTAAAAGACCTTCCATTCTGAGAAGTATAATCCACTGTGAGAATCAAGTAATCATATCCTTTAAAGATTTTGTGTAGGAAGTCTTCTTTAACTGCCTTTCTCTTGAATTTTCAAAATAGACTTACTTTGACCGATCTGGGAGACAACATGAGTTTATCAGACAAAGCTTGTGTCTAAAGCATGTGTTTTAGTTCACCTAGCAGGTGAAACACCCTTGAATATTGCACAGTTGGTCTCTGTGTGGAGACAGAAAACAGCAATATATTAATGGTAATAGATGAGATTTATTAATGAAGTTTGACATTAAGAGGTTTTTTTAATTGTTCTTAGGAGTTGTACTCTTGTTACACTAACAGTAGTTACTTTATCTCCTACTCCCACCTTTGCACAGGTCAGGTGCGGCCTCCATGCATGCTTTCAGACCCTTGCTTAAATGCAGCTCCTTGGTTTGCTCATCAGATTCTTTATTTCATTTTTCCAATTTAGAGTTTCGTTTTTGACACATTATACATGGGATACATGCTACTTTTGCTCTTTTAGTTATCCACTTTTAGGCAGCACTAGACTATTTTCATTCATAATATACTTAATATTTAACAGATAACCTAATTACAACCTAAATTTTAATTAAAACTTTGTTTTTGCAGCCCATGCTGCTAAACTTGAAGAAACAAGGTAAGATACATTCCAATATTTAAATTTCTCTATGATGTTTGCCACTTGAGCATGTGTCTGCAGGAGGTTTTAAGTGTAGTTAATTGTAGAGCAATAACTTCTTATCTGTGGTTTTGCTGCGGGTTTGATGTTTGTTTGCTTTACGTGAAACTTGATGTGTTACTGTCACATAGCAGATTTTGCCAGGCTTGCTTCCTAACAGGCAGAGAGGTTTGTTTTGGTTTTTTAGCTGTGTCTCTTGCTGGATATGAGCTGTAGTTCTGTGTCCTGCCATGTAAAGAGATGATGTAAGAGCATGTGAGGATGTCTATCTACTCTATGTGACTGAAATATGTAATCAGGTTAAAGTCAGAGAATACAGTAAAATAAACTTTTGAAATATGTTGATCATTTTATATTCTTTATGTACTTGCATCTCTTTTTATATGCTCAAGTATTTCTTTTTATATGTTTCAATTATCCATGATCAGCATTGAGAGGAAGATCTTTCGATTCTTTATTTCTGTACCTAGAGTCTTTCTGCACATGTAGATTTGTACTTGCTGTTACAATGTAAAACACTCAGAGGAATCTGAATCATACAGTTTTCATACCCTTCCTTAAGGGAAGAGAAGTAATGGGACTAAAAAGAATTACCTAGTGGCAAAGAAGCGAAGTCACTCAGTTCTGGTTTCTGTCCTTTGCCCTAGTAACTTGTAAATGTTGCAATGATCAATTGCAACCAAAGTACTTTTTAAAAAGCAGATACTAGTAGGTGTTAAGCGTCATGACAGTCAGGAGCTGGGTAAGGAACGCCAAAATAACATTTCAGAACAACAGGCTTAATACAGCCACACATATTCTTTTTATAGCAGCAGGATTGATTTTTGCATGAGAAGGGAAGAAGTCTCATCAGAAGTGCTGGGACAAGGCTGCAGTTACTGTAGCAGAGGTGTGTCTCTGACTTCCTGCATTGCCTTTACTTTTCATAAAATGGGAAAGGACTTCTCAAAACTGAGTGTCACTGAGGTGCTTAAAGATTCTCTGCATAGAAAATGTGACTGTCTGATTAAGCAGTACTCCCATAATACTGTGTTGTCATGCCCTTCTCTGAGTTTCATGCTGCTTAGGTCATTCTGAGAGTAGGAAGAGAAACTTCATGTGTAGTTTCTCCTGATAAGACAGAAGTCTTCTGATCTACACCTAGGTGTGGCACTGTGATGTTAATAGTCTCTAGAGCAATCTATGCCATTGCTGAAACTCTACACTCAAGTGTTGCTAATTGAAATGCATCATGAAAGATGTATGTCGTTCCATTCTTTTGTGTTAACTCAGCAGAGAGGAATGTGCTACCCAGAAGGCTACCCATAATGTTTCTGTTAAATGTGCACCATGCTGTCATAACCACATTCCCTCAATAGAGAAGGTGCAAGGAACAGCTTGTTTGGTCTTGATATTATGATATTTAAATAAAATAATTCTAAGGAATCACTAAGGTAGATACAGAAATCTGTCAGAATTGTCAGCTTGCCAGGTTGGATAGCTGTTGTCCCATCCAGAAATCAAAAGATTTATGGGTCACAGGAGACTAGAACCATTTTTTTAAAAGATTAGAAATCTGGAACAAATGCCTGCTTTGCATGAGATCTGTAATGTGTAATTGCTGTGCAGGTGTTAATGCTTTTAAGTCTCTCAAAAAAGAGGAAAGTCTCAGAAATCATCAGGATATGGATCTTATTGAATGTATTAAATATACTGATTAATAATAATATTATTAATGCTGTTCTGAGCTGCTCTGCATATAGATTTGAATGGTTACTTTTAAGACTCTGAAGCAGTAATTCAGTCCATTAGAGGTCGTATGCAGATGAAACTCCATAATATTTTTCTGGTAAATTTTGTGACATGAAAACTTCATATCTAAAGAGTCCTGGTTTCAGAACAAGCATACTATCTCCAGCATGTAGGTGAGGGTTTTGACAATGACACATTTTGCTGAGTGTTTTAACTAAAACTGTATTAGTTTTGCTTTAAAAGTGCCTCACCTTACTGTTGAATGAGGAAGCCTTTCTAAACCTAACTGGTTTAGGAAAGGAAGTGGAAAAAAACAGATGAGTTGCAGATAAACTATAGCTTGAACACAGAAAAAAAAGTCGTGATACCTTTACCTAGAATGAGACAGCTGACCTAAAGCATAAGCTTTTAAGGTTTTTTGGTTTTTTTAACAGTTAAGTACTTTGAAAGGTCCTTGCTGGACCTTGTGTTTCTTTCTGAAAATCCCTGCAGTTCTGACAGCCCGCAAAAGTAGCTTGTCGATCTGATTATGATTTGCATACTCTCTTTCAGTACTGCAAACAACGCTGTTATCAACCAGACTAATGGATCACAAGTAAGGACTCTTTCATTCCTTTTAAAGACAATTTCCATGTATTTCAAAAGATTTGAAGGTGTACCTATTTGTTCCTAAAATCCAGTGATTGACCAATTGAAAGTTACAAACAGTAAGCTACTAAATTGCATGCCCGGCAATGACCACTAATGTATGAGCAAGATGATTGTTTACTTTAGCTGGAGTAAGGAAGATACCCCATGCCCTAGTGCTGTAGAAACTGTCCTAGTCATAGATACAGACATTCATAAGTACACAAAGCGCCTTTGTATGAGACTTGTTACTATCCAAAGCACATTAATTCTGCATGCTAAGCAACATTAAAAAGAAGAGAGAAAGGGTGTGTGCAATTCATTAACACCTGTGGTGGTTCCTGGTTACATTATTTTTTTTCCTCTGTAAGAGGGCAATGCACCTACAAATTAAAGAATACATTGTTAGTAAAAAATCAGTGTTTTCTGAGTTGGAGAAGAAAATCAGAGACACTTATCCCCTCAGTACTTGTACCCAGAATACTTTGTTTCACTGAACAATGTTGTTGATGCAAAATGACTCTCCTGAGTATCAAAGTAACTCAGGACTTGGAGTTTGGAAGGACTCTGACTCCTTCTCTGGAGCTATTCAGATGCAGAATGCAACAGAAGGAGTCATGTATTGGTGGAAATGGGATGGGGGTTTGCTCTAACGTTAAAATACTCAGTCTCTGCTGGCAGACTGCTGCTCTGACCTGCCTTTTGCATTCTGTGCAAAAGGAGTTGTTTTTTTCAGAAGCAGCTATGTTTCAAATAGCAGTCCAAAGACCTGCAACCCAAAGGTGCCAACCATTACTGCCAAGTTACCTACAGAAGGAAAGTGTTACTGCACAGATTTAAAAAGAACACAGTGGGCCATAGCTTTTTGTTGCTATCTCTGAGCAGCCTTGGATTCCTTATGATCCTAATACTGTGTGGGATCAAACTGGGCACAGATTTGAAGTAATGGAAGACAACACAGCCTTGCTTTAGCTTTGTGCTAAAGTGGTCCACCAAGACAGCCAGTAAAGCAATTTGTACCATCCACTCTATGTTTTGCTATGTGTAATGTGTGATTGCTTCATTAACGTGTGTATAGTAACTTACTTGTTTATACTTTCTGTCCAAAGAGCTGGAACGCAAAGCCAAACCTACCTGTCCTAACAGTGGTTCCTTCTGCCCCGGTCTTAGTGGAAATAGAAAACCTTCCAAGAAGCCCTGGAGCCAGCCACCAAGACAAGAAGTGGTATGTTCTGCTTTGCTGGGAAATGCTTGCTTATGCATGATTCAAGTGGCTGTTTATCTGCACTTAAGTAAGCTGCCATCCTGTATCTTTGGCATAAGTTGATAGTCAAGTTAGTGATGATGCAGCTGATTTGTTGCTTTGAATGTAGTGTGGGGAGAAAAGGACAGCGGGCTTAGTCCTGCTAACTTAAAATTTCTTCAGGGGTTGTTGAAATTATTAAATCAGGAACATTTTCAAGACTTGGAGAGAGTTGGGTCCTTCTCATTTGCCATAACACTCCTAGTAACCCTTTGCTTGGCGTCATGGGGCTCAAGGTCTTGGTCTTGATCTTTAACAAAATGCAGAACCTTGTAAACTAGTGTCCTTATGAGTTGTCTTTTGAACCTTTTGAAATGGGCAAACTGTTTTTTTTTTTTAATTTATTATTATTTTGATTACAATGGATGCTTGAGGAAAAAAACACAAGCTGGAGATAAGAGCTTTGATTTTGTGTAATTGTAGTAAATGGTTTGTGGATTGGATGCATTCTCCAAACAAGGATTATTTGTTTGAAAGCAAATGTACATATAATTTATCGTAAAGTAATTCTGTACTGCAAAGCTATTTCAAAACCAAAACTGACGTACATCAACCCAGTACTTGTGCACACATCATCTTACCTTTTTCAGCTTCTTGTGCATTCAGAGGCAGTGTGGCTTATGCTAGAAGGGTAATTCTGGTTTCTGTGAGACTCTTCAGCTGCCGCAGCAATGGAATAGAGCAACACAAAAGCTCTTATCCTGAGCAGTTTCAACCCTCAAGAGAAAAGGTTCTTGTCCCATTGTCAGGCGCACAAACCTGCTTTGCTTCAGTATTTCTTAAAAGTAGATCATATCTATTTCTAACAGTGCAATCACAAATGTACTTTGATTTCATAAATCTTACTGATTAAAGACTTTGAATACTGTGGGTTTTGGGTTATAAGGGGGATGGTAATTTTGCTTTGTGTGTTGCATTTTACTGAAGTTACAATCAGAACATATGATCAATGCTGTTTTCTTTCTTTTACCCCTGATTCATCTAGTATCTGAAATCTGTGCTTGTCTATGGTGAGATCCTGTTGATCGCTCGATTGCTTCCGTGGTGGTGGGTGAAAGGTGGTGGTTTCTTTATTCATCAGCATCCTGGTTTTATTTGTATTCTTTTGGTCTAATTGCAAGATGCGTGCCAGAAACCGCTGTTTCCTTTGGTGGAAATGTTTGACTTGTGCTCCAAACAGCTCTCCTTGGGTACCTGGTTCATGCTAGCATTCTTGCTAGTATTTACAGGGTTTCTATTGATTAGTGAAATCCTTCTGCTTTTGCTCAGAAGCAGAGAGGACTCTGTAGCCAATCTGTTTCAGTTTTAGTATTGCTGCTCCTGTTTTAGGATTAAGAACTTGAGCCTGTCTGTCTCAACACTGTCAAGGAATCTAAGCTTACATGCCAGCTGCCACAGTACATAACCTTTCTGTAGGAGAGTGGGAGTGAATACAAAAGATACCTGCATGTAACCCGAAACAGCATGCCGTTAAGAAAACAAGCTGCTTTGTACTGCAGATGTGTTGTGTTTCCAGGAGACATACCATTATTATTGAAGGCAGTTGTCTTTTGGCAAAGAAGTTCTAACGTGTTCACTGGAAACAGTACTGCCTGTAGTAAAGGGCAAATTGAGCTCTAGGAGGAAGACAACAGTTTGGAGCTGAGTCAGCAATTGAGCTGCATTCTGATTTCCCAGATGGGAAACAGGGTTAGGTTAATGTAACTGCAAGAACATACGCATTTATTGCAGGGGCTGTGACTTGACTATTGTGCCTTCAAGTCTTGATGTCTTGATGCTGCTAATAAGATCTCTTTTCAACTGCTGCTGTCTTTAATTGGCCTGTTTCTGCATGGATTATCTTTTCTTTCTGTCAGAAAAATAGTCTTCTTTTAGAGAGAGTTTGCCAGGGACTGTTGAGAACACCAAGATCTTTTTGGACTAAGGATTTCCTAGATGGTTAGATTGAAAGATTTAGAAGTAAGGTCCTGACCCCTTGAGTTTCTGTACACTGCTTGGCAGATGCCTGTACTGGCTACCTTGCAGCTTAGATCCCTTCCTAATGTCAATGTTTCCTTTAATTTAAAATGTTAATGCTGCAGCTGCCAACGGCAATTGTGCCAGATTGTAGAAAGAATGTTGCCAGATAGGAAGGATTGTAGTGCTTTGATTTTTTTTTAATTTTCCCTTTGCCTCATTGCTGTAAAATTGCCAGTACAGGAAAACTGTACTGGTCTGCATGGTCTGAGAACAGTCTGCAGTATTAGCTGCAGCATTTGGAAGTCTAAAACACTGTGGCTTTGTAACTTTAGCCTTTTCTCAAGAAACAGTTTCTTGAGGAGATTATTTTTCCTTATTGTGGCATAAGAAGGGAACAGTATTTTTTTATGTTTTGCTTGCTAGTGGAGGTAGCCTTCACTTAAACACTTATATTAGATAAATGGAAAATTAATGTAGTGAACTGTTGAGGATTAGAGACTTAAACTCATTTCCTCGATGTTTTATACAAAACCCAGTACTCTGAATTTACCCATGGGTGGGTGACCTTTGCATAGATCCTCTCTCTTTTCTAAAGGAGGACTATCCTGAGCATTAATCATTTACTGCTGTTGTGAATCCTGCATGTGTGTCTGCTTCCCTGCCTTGACATGTGTGATCTTCCAACTCGAGGGCTGTCTGCTTGGCTGTTCTGGCAGGGCTGGCAGTGTTCAACCAGGCTTTCCGGAACATGAGAAGGTGGAATTTGAGCAGGGTGCTGCCCAGGATTCCTCTAGATGAACAGCAACAATGTTTCCACTTTGATTAGATTTGGGTCATTAAATAGGGAATTTTACTTTAAACTGTAGGAACATGTTTGCTTTAGGAGTTTCCTTACTTGAGTAGTTTATGAGAGGGCTTTTTTCCAAGCACTTTTTAAAATACCTGGCTGTACCTTGCATCAGCCTCTCCTAAAACATACCCAGTACAACACAGACAGTAGTTAACAGATTGCTTGCTGTCAATTTTTTAAAGTCTTCTAAACTTCAACTATTCTAGTAAATTACTCATCCACACTGCTTTGGAGATGCTTGTACTTAAAACCTTAACAGTTTTCTAGCTCAGGGCTCCCACATGAAAATATTTTCAAAACACTGTTTAAGGTGATGACTGTTCTCCCTTGCTCCTCTTTGTGGCTTTTGGAGGACTTTATTCCAGCTGTGCTGTAGACTAGCCTAACTGTGCATGACATTTCTATGGTTTTCATTTGGGAATTTAAAATTTATGAACCGTTTTGCCTTCATGTGCAAAATTAGAAAGCAAGTCCTTAGTTTGTATTATGACCTTTTCTATAAACACCTCTTCTTCCAATTAAGTTTGTTAATCAAGTATAGCTACAGTCAGCTTCTGTAGTAGCATTTAGTCTCTTAGTCAAGTAAATTGTGAAGGAGTTGTGTGTGCTTTCCTATTTGCTCCTGTACAGTAATGCTCATTTTCCTAAGTTTCTATTTTCTTCTCTTTGAACTTGCATGAGAATCTGCATTTTCCAGTGACTTTGAAAGCTGCTATTGCTTATAAATGCTTGTTTCAGGTGTACATGTAGAGCTTCTACTTAAACCCTTTCAGCTTCCTGCAAATAAGATGTGCTGTATACCTGGGAGATCTGTTCCTCCATCACATTATTTTCTCCCATGCACGTGGATATTGCTCAGTGTTGTAAAGTGCTTTGAGATACAAAGTGCTTTTCATTTGGCAAGTGTAGACAATGAATACATGAGACCTGTAAGTGACAAGTTGAGCTCTCTGCAAAAAATGTGCACAATACTGAGCAGGAAAGGGGTTTATTTGACAGTGTCACCGTGTACACACCTGCTTGCATGCCTCTTTGCTTCAGTATTTGCCATCCAGCAGTGCTCCTTTTCCTCCTCTCCCCTCTTTGCATCAGTCTTCTCGCCTCTGCTTTACTTCTCCCTCTGTCTCCCCCGTACCCGTGTACTGACTGTGCCCCCCTCACGCTCCTCACGAATCCAGGCCCCTCGACGCTGCCGATCGCTACCAGCGTGCTGCAGGCCCCTGGGCCCGGCCGAGGACCCACGCCGCGGAGGGACAGCACCCCGCCTCTCAGCAGCACCACCTGAGGATGCACCACGGTGCTGGGACCTGGGCTGCCCAAACCACCACCACCAGCCTCTGACACATGGGCCTTTCTGGAGCTTGAGACTGCTTTCTAGCAGAGGCTGGAAATTACCTTTTGAGCTGTCTCTGAGATAAGGACAACGGACCCAAAGCTGACTATATAGAGGGAGGGAGAAAAAGCTTCTGTGATGAAGGCTCTGCGTACCGTGCTGTTGGTATTAGTCTTTAAAGAAAAAAACAACAGATAGACCAGAAGCCACCCATTGCTCTTACAGAAAAAACAGTATATATCTGTCATGTCAATTTTTAAAAGACTTTTCTTAATGATTGAAAGATTTAATTACTATTTTTGGGGACTTAACTTTGAGAGCCACACAGGAAGTCACGTTTGGAATAAAACTACACATGCAACTAGTGGGTTCTAATGTGATTTCAAAAACCTTAGTGAGACAGAGGATGTAACTGCTCCTGCTTCTGAACCATGGTTATTTAAAAAGATCCAAGATAGACAGCTGACCTGAAAGCTAACCTTTTTATAACTAGTCCTCTTCCAAAACGGATTATTTTATAATGGAATATAATTCTTTTTAATTCTTTAAGAATAAAATGATCAGAACTCCTGAAAAGCAGAGTAATATTTTCCTTCTTTCCCTTTTTGCCACTGCACTGTAGTTGAAATGACACAGAAATACTTGCTGACAAACAGCAGTCCTGCCACGTGATTCAGGAGGTTAATTGTTAAGTCAGAGGTTAAGACTCCAGCTTCATGGCTCATTGGTGTTCTTGGGGGCCTTTAACAATGTGAAGAGCCACCTTTACCCCTTGAACACACTGTGTTTTCACGTACTTTCTGAAGTTTGCTGCTTATGAAATTGCAATAGTCTTTTCCTGTTAAAAAAGAGGAAAAGTTGGTGGTGGACAGCTTTTGAAATTCACTTAGATTTGGCTATTAAGGTAAATAAGGTATTTGAATGATTTTCAGATTGAGTAAAACCAGTTGAGGTTTTGTATTGCCATAGAATCCAGAAATACAAAACTATTCTTTTCACCATAAAACCCCAAAGAACCAAGAAAGTAAGTTTCAGTCAGGCCATAATATTGCCTGAGATGTTTTAGCCTTGCCTTTGCGTCTGACAGCAGAAGGAGATTGCTGGTGAATTATGAGTCTCTATTGTGCAGCTACTAAAACAAACAAACAAACAGATATGCAAGCTACACATTAAAGATCTGTGCCATCTACAGAGGTGACTGGAGCAATGTGTTGGGCCATTTTTGGTTTTAGGTTTTGCAAGGTGGACGTTGTGAACTCTTGGAGCGAAGCTACTTATCTGTTTCTTGATTATTTATCGAGTTGCTTAAGAATACACAAATGAAAAGAGGTGTTTTAATTTCAAAATATCACACAATTTTCGTGTAGATGAGGAAGAAGCAACCACTAGTTTGAGTGGAGGAATTTGGGATAGCTTTGTATTTAAAATGCAAGAATATTGTTGCAATAACAAGTCACTGTTTTATTGTGGAGTTTTCAGTTCAGATGTGCTTGTGTAGCGGGCAGGCCACTGCAAACAGTGGGAGATTCCTCGAGTATCAGAGTAATTTTGTGTAGTGTGTAGCTGTCACAGAATTAAAGAACAGTTGAAGCTGGAGGATGCCTCTGGAGCTGATGTAGTCCACCCTCATGTTAAAAGTGGGGTTGAGTAGAGCAGGATGCATCAGGACCATGCCAACTAGGTTTGGAATATCTCCAAGGGTGGACACCTCATACCCTCTCTGTTCGGGTGTTTGACCAACCTCACAGCAAAAAAGAAGATGGGTTTTTTTTTTTCCTTTTTTTAAAATGGAATGTCCTGTATTTCCATTTGTGCCTATTGCCTCTTGCCCTGTCTCTGGGCTCCTTTGAGAAAAGTCTAGCTGTTGACTTTACAGAATCAGAGTGGTAGGGATTTGAAGAGACCTCTGGAGATCATCCAGTCCAACCCCCTGCCAAAGCAGGTTCACCTAGATCAGGTCACACAGGAACATGTCCAGGCGGGTTTTGTAAACCTCTGAAGGAGACTCCACACCCTCCCTGGGCAGCCTGTGCCAGGGCTCTCTCACCTCAACAGGAAAGAAGTTTTTCCTCATGTTCAAGTGGAACTTCCCAAGTTCCCGCTTGTGCCCTTTTTCCCTTGTCCTATCACTGGGCACTACAGAGGAAAGACTCCTACCACTCAGCACCCATCCTTTAGGTATTTATAAGTGTTGATAAGGTCCTCCCTCAATCTTTTTCAGGCTGAACAGCTCCAGATCTTGCCACCTTTCCTTGTATGAGAGGTATTCCAGTCCCCTGATCATCTTGGTGGCCCTGCACTGGACTCTCTCCAGCAGTTCCCTGTCCCTCTTGAGCTGGGGAGCCCAGAACTGGACACAGGACTCCAGATGAGGCCTCACCAGGGCAGAGTAGAGGGGGAGAAGAACCTCCCTCAACCTGCTGGCCACACTCTTCTTGATGCGTCCCAGGATGCCATTTGGCCTTTTTGGCCACGAGGGCACATGGCTGACTCATGGCTAGTTTGCTGTCCAGCAGCACTCCCAGGTCCCTTTCCACAGAGCTGCTCTCCAGCAGGTCACCCCCAGCCTCTACTTGTTCTTTTTTTTTAACTTTACTCCTCCCATCAGGTTTTTATACACATTATTAAGATCTTTCTGAGCTTTCTGTTTTCCAGACTGAATAGTCCCACCTCTCTCAGCCTTTTTTCCTATGTCAGATGCTCCTGACTCTTTATTGTCTTTGTGGCCTCTGCTGTATTCCCTCCATTATGTCCATGTCTCTCTCATCCTGGAGAGAGACACTGGGCACAGCACTCCAGGGATGCCTCACCAGTGCTGGGTGTCCCAACTGCCTGTGGTGTGCTGACTGCCCCTGACTGCCCTGGGATTAACTGCAAGTTTGGCAATTAAAGCTGTGGCTAGATGTTTTGTAGTAGACGTTTGTGTAACAGCAGAACTAGTTCAGATTCAGGATAGGAGAAGCAGCCCTGGTTGCCTGAAACTCATTTGTCATTAGAGGTGATTTGTTGCAGTATGGGACACATTGCATGCTTTTGCCATGTGGTTTTAACCTTGCATACGTACTGAGGATCGAGTTTGTTCTGTGCTGGGCTTATTTTAGTGTGACTTCATTGAATTAGGGAGAACTGTTATCCTGATTTCCACTAGGGTAAGTGACAGTTCTCAGTAACAGAGACAGAAATTGTACCACACTGCTACCACCACCACCTAGCTCTGTTTTCACAGTCACATGCTTTAGGAATAGCATTGAGGAAACACGTGGGTGTCCTCCCAAACATTGTACTGGTGACAGATCTTTGTTTAATATCCACAAAATTTCTGCAGTCAGCAGCTTTTCCTAAGGGTGTTCCCTTTCCTGTAGTTGTTGACTTGCATGTATTGTCTATGTCAGTATTTGGAATTATCTTCAAACAAATGGGAGGCAGCAGAAGCCTTGGAATGTGAGACTCAGCCTGCTTTATTAGGAATTGAACAGTTTTCCATTTGTAGGATCATACATCCCTAGGATTTTTTCTTTTACTTTGCTCCCTTTGAAAGAAAAAGGAAGTTCTTTTTATTTTGACTATATTTTGTTTTATTATATTCTGAATATGTTTAGGGGGAAAAAATCTGAAAAGGTGACAGGTGACAGTTTCTTCTTTCTACTACTCTTTCCTTCAGGTACAACATTGAATGCCCTAAAATAAGGGAAACTAACAGAGAATTTCATGCTATTGTACTGCTTTACAGAGTCAGTGTGAGAAACTCTTCTGTGTCACTACCAGTTCAAAAAATAAATTAGCTCACATGGTTCTCCATACCATTTGAAATTAGATTACCTGCAAAAGCATTCTTTCATTTGCAGGGGCCTTGGATTGTTACTGTATTTTACAGATTGTATTTCACAAACTACAATGAAGTCTTGTTTTGCTTTTCAACTAGGAAATGAAAGAAAAATTCATACCCTTTGTAAGTGACAGCTTTCTCGGTCACATTGTGCATTATATGCAGTGTGGGACATGCTAACATTGATAGCTCTGTCAGGCAAAAAGCACAAATAATGCACTAGTTAACTCCCTTAACTGTGGGAATTCCCTCAGTGATGACTTCTGTGCGATTTATTTGGTTGACAAATTTTTCCATGCATGAAAAGCCTTTGATTATTCCTATAATCATAATTATTTGTATGGCTTGAACTTCTGGTATCATTTATCAGCTTTTCCCTTAGAGTATTTCTTAAAACATGCATATCATAGAATCACAGAATGGTAGGGGTTGGAAGGGACCTTTAGAGATCATCTAGTGCAACACCCCTGCAGAAGCAGGTTCACCTAGATCAGGTCGCATAGGAACATGTCCAGGCGGGTCTTGAAGACCTCCAAGGAAGGAGACTCCACAACCCCTCTGGGCAGCCTGTGCCAGGGCTCCCTCACCCTCACGGTGAAATAGTTTTTTCTTATGCTTAAGTGGAACTTTTTGTGTTCCAGCTTCATCCCATTACCCCTTGTCTTGTTACTAGCTACTATAGAAAAAAGGGATGTCCCAACCTCCTGACACCCACCATTTAGATATTTGTAAATGTTAATAAGATCTCCCCTCAATCTCCTCCAGACTAAACAGCCCCAGTTCCCGCAGCCTTTCCTCGTATGAAAGATGTTGCAGTCCTCTGATCATCTTGGTGGCCCTGCGCTGGACTCTCTCCATATCCCTTTGTATGTGGGTAGATGCAGGAATATGGAAAGCTAATACCTGTTTCATTGTTGAATACTGCACACTGACTGCTGTAAAGTCCTACTTTTTTTCTGGGAAGCCTTTTACTACTTCCCTTGTGATTGGTGGCAATTCATCAGTGTTATGTAAGAGAAGTCTGAGGCTCCGTGTGGGGATGAAAGTGGTGTCTTGTCTTTTTTGCTTCCTTAGTCTGGCCATTCATGAAGCCTGCATGGTAGATGTCCTGCTGATGTTCTGAAGAGAGTGAAGAATCTCTGTGGCCTCATATAATTTAATGCTTTTTTGGGAACTCATCTTTTGTACCTACAAATTCCAGTGGCTGAGGGTCTCCTCCCTAGTATGACTTTCCTTTTGTGACTGCCTGTCTGTCAGAGTGACTGAATAGGTGTTTCAGCAGGTCTGAAGGCAAAATGGGATCAATTCCTATCTAAATCTTGGCTTAGGAGGCTTCTCTTGGGTCTGCCTCAAATTCTTTTTGTTTCCCTGTGGCCTTGCTGTGCTGCAGGGGTGAAGCTGCAGGGACTCACCCCAGCAGTCCTTGCTGCCTCAGCCAGTCCTCCATCTCTTGACACAAATGTCAATAAGGTTTTCTACAAACTTTCATCACCTGAGTATAAGTAGCTCATTGCTTTTGGAGCAACACTAGACATTGAGTGTGCCATTTGAACATGCCACCAGATTTTAAGACTGCTTTTGTCTCTAATGGGCAGGTTTTTGAATCAGCTTTCTTATCTGTCTAGTAAATGTTACTGCAATTGTCACAGTGGAGAAGAAAGGCTAGTGTGATTATCTTGGCAATTTTATAATCAAGATAGATTTCATTTTTCACTCAATTTTCTCTCCACCGTGCTGCCACGCTAAGAAAAGCGTTAGCAGATTACAGCACAAAGAAGTGTTCCTGGTGCTCTCCATCACCTCTCAGATGTGAAGCTCCTAGGAGCTTACGCACAGTTCCTTCATTGTGTCATGGCATCAGCACCTCTCTGTGCTGCAGGCAAAATCCAAACTTCTCTTCCTGCTTGTCACATTAAACATTTGGAAGACTGTTTACAGAAAACTGTCAGAAAATAGGAAAAAAAACCGTTGGTTTTATGTGAAGATTATAAAACATATTCAGTGTCATGCATAGGCATCCTCTAATAGTCAGGTACAGGATTCAGTCTTACTTTCTCTCTTACCTTAATTGGAAAAGCGTCTGTTCCTGTCTTATGCTTGTAGTAATTGAGGTGCTCTGTATCCATCATTCCCCCTCTGCAAGACAATCTGCTGCTTGCAGTTTCTTGTTAGTGGTGCACAGAGAGGCTATGTAGTAGATAAGTTTCTTATTATTTGTTTTGCCAGTAGCTCCTTACCCCACTGTAAGTGAGGCAAGTGAGTGACCTCAGTTTGCCTCATAGCGATTAATTGGCTTAAGATGATTTGTACATTATTAGCACTAAAACAGTGATATCCTGTAATCTGTTTCAGAGGAATATATTTAACTCTGGGAGGATTCCTTTGGGTACTTGAACTGGAGGGAAGGTGTGTTTTGGTGGGGTTTTTTTTGTTCTGGAGCCTCTAGTGACAACATGGGACAACTTCCTAATTCCAAGGGCTGGAGAGAGCCATGGGGCATTAACCCCAGAAAAGGGGGAGAAACTGGTCTAAACTGTCTTAGTAGGAAGTGCTTCTATCCATGCATAAGCGTGAGTTGTGTTGTGGGTCCTTGCTTGGTATCACTGTTGTATTTGTGACAGGACTTCAAAAGTGATAGATTTTTCTTCTTAAAATGATGCTGCAACTAAACTGTATGTAAGTGTGATTGTTGATTTAAATGGGTGACACTCAAACTGCAGTTGTGTGCACAGGTTGTCTGATTAACCATGGTGTTCTGCAGTTGTTGTTTCCATCTTTGTTACAGTTTGCTGTCAGGATAGCTTTAACTGTTCCTGAGCTTGTTCCTGAAGAGATGAATGAGATTCCTGGCTTCTTGCACAACATAAGCATCATAATATAACTTCTGGTTTTGTAATTGTTTTTTCATTGTAAATACAAGTGGTAGGACAAAATAGAGGGGAGATGTTTGATTTAGAGAGCAGAAGAGGTGAAACAAGTGATCTTAACAGGGTACAAAATACACTCTGTGGTTCACTTAAAATATTGTGACTGCTAAGGTTTCATTCAGGTCTCTACCAAAGTTAATAAAACTGAAACTAGTTAAAGGTATGCCTGACCATACCACAGTGTCAATGTAGAGCTCTGCAGAGCATCCTTCTGCCCTCTGTTCTGCTTTCAAGTATTGGGTGAGGTGCTGTACCAATAGCTTTTTGTCAACAGTGTCAAATTCCCTCCGACTAACTTTCCTTTTTCTCGTGTAAAAATCCTAAAATGTAACTTGAGTTAGTTAGAAGAACTTCAGATGTTTCTTCCACAAGTGTATTTAATGGATAAAAGCTTCCCTTTTCACTTTTTTCACTGCTACATGATGAAGCAGCAGGTAATGTGGATCTGTGCTGTTATGAAGTCACTTCCACAACCTGAAGTGTTCCCTTTCCTTCTTGTTTTTTCTTTGTTTGGGTGGTTTTTTTTAACTCACTGAAAGCCAATGCCTATTAGTTACCTCAAACAGTTTTTACACAATGTGTCTCACCAGAAGACAACTTGAAAAAGAGATTACATGTGTTAAAGCTTTATCTTGTTACAGGAAGAGTGGTAACGTGATTCTGCATATCTCTGATTGTCTTTCTGCCTTTGCAGCATCCCCTTTGTTGATTTGCTAGACAGCACGGAGTTGCCAGAAACTTGTGTGGATGATGCCATAGGCCACCCAGTTGTTGGCTTGGCAACAGGAGATTCAGAAGATGCTGTTAGTTGTCCTCATCTTGGCACAAAGGAAACTGCTGCTGAAAAGGCAGATGCTGATCGTAAGCAGACTTACAGACTTTTCCCTGTTACCATGATGTGTGGGCTCAAAGTTAACTGGTTAGGTTGTCATGTGGTTGTTTCCTTAAAAAAAAATCCAGAAGTGTTTTAGAAAGCTCCCTTAGATTATATGCATAAAGACACTTTTACTCACTACTGGGACAACAAAGCTGGTCAGCTCTTCCTGTTTCAGCTGGAAGCAGCTTATTTCCAACAAGGGAAAAGCCACAGTTCTCTGCAGGATCTGGCTTTAGCTACAAACAAAGTCAAGTGAGGGACAGCCATCTGAGCAATCAACTCCTGCTGCTTGCTCAACTGACTGTGAGGACAGCTGGGGAAACCAACTGGTGGTGCAGTGTTGTGATTAGGTACCTACCTCTGTAGGCTTGAAAGTTGCTTTGAAGGTTGAGCAAATAGCTTCTCCCATCCCTCTGCTTTTTTTTTTCCACAACTTAAACCCCATGTAATTAGTGTTCAGGAAGAATGCACGTTACAAATCAACTCCATGGTGACGTTAGGAAGTTGACATCTTTTCTGTCTTTTTCAGCATTTGAAGATGCATTCCTAAAACTGAAACAACTGGAGACAGAGTGCAGCAGCCCCGTGCCAACTGAGCATCCCAACGTGAACTTAAATGTACAGGTACTTGGGTTTGGTTCCTCTTGGCAGAGCCACTGGGTTTTGCTCAGGTCACTCTGAAAAATCTTCCACTTACCTTGGGCAGTTTGCAAGATTTTTAAGAATATGAGTGTGTAATATTGGAGGATAATAAAGGAAATACAAATACTTTGTCATATATAGCCTGTGCGTGAGAGGGCAGTGAGGTAAAGAGAGGGGCAAGAGGTGCATCTGCCAGAGGTGCTGCCCAGGGAGGGTGTGGAGTCTTCAAGACCCGCCTGGACATGTTCCTGTGTGATCTGATCTAGGTGAACCTGCTTCTGCAGGGGGGTTGGACAAGATGATCTCTAAAGGTCCCTTCCAACTCCTACCATTCTGTGATTCTATGATCTGCAGGTATGCAGACTGTAGCCTGGTGACATTTTCTGACATCAGTGGGAGTTAAGGGCATAAGTGCTTGAAGTGTTCCTCAGGTGTCTTTATCTGTAGGTTATTCATTGTGTGTGTTTTGTAGTTCACCCTCTTTTTTGAGTGAGCTGCTTTCCTGGTAGTTTTTCAGTTGCCTTTGGTAACTCTTCCAGAGTGTTGCTTTGACATTTAGAGTCAAGTTTGCTGATGATCTGTCCCACCTGTTAAGTAACCGGTTTTTAACCTGCTTTCTGAAGTAGGGATTAGCACTCTATTTACATAGAGAGGAGTGATGTGGTTTGATTTAGAGCTGTCATAAATTCTTTTGAACAAGCCAGGCTGCATTTCCACAGGCAGCTGAGCCAAAGTACGAGCTTCAGTGCCCAGAATGGGGTGAGGGCTCTTTTCTCCCTCGCTCCTCTCGATGCTTCCTTCCCCAGCTTCCTTCTCTCCCCTGTCACCTCCTGGAGTCACTGCATGTCTCTGAACCAATGTTGCCTACAAAAGAGCAAACTTTTTTTTTTCTTGCCTGTTTTGAACTTTTTAAGGTTTTGGGTGGTTGTTTTGTTTTGTTAAGTTGTTAAATAGTCAGTTGAATGGAAGAAGTCAAAAAAATTGCCAGAGCCATAGTGGAAATAAGTAGTGTTGCTGGAAGGGCTGCAGAGGACAGGATCCTCCCTTACAGTAGCAGTGAACTTCATATGGTCACTGATTATCAGACAACTACTGCCCATGCAGGACATTCTGCCTTTTTTTTTTATGAGCTTTAAAAAGTTTGGAAATTAGATTTCCCTTACTGTGCTTCCCCTGAAGTTAAAGCTTTAGGTACTTTATTGCATTTTGAACAAAGAGAGAGAGAGTAAAACACCTGGCAATGATATCTTTGTTTGTACTACCCTCCCTTTCAGGGGAGGTCCGAGGGTTTATCTAACATTTGATGAAGCAGCTATGATTTTTCTTGCTCCCTCGACAGTAAAATGAACCAGTTGCCAAGAGAGGTGTTTAGCAATATATTCTGGGACTAAGCCTGTTCCTGAGCATTTGTTCCCTGCTCAGTATGCTGCTGCTTTGGTATACTTGGTATATGTTTGGTTGATTTCCCGTTTAAGGCCTGCTGTCTGGAACGCCTTGTGCACCTCTCTGCTTGGTGAGTGCATTGCAAAGACTACCAGGCCTCTAAGAAGATTAGCCTATAGGATCTGTTGTGCCAAAACACTGCCTCTGGATAAACTGAAGCAAATGAACACAGTTTACTTTGGAATATTTTTGCCTGTTGAGCTCTGTTTTAGTTCAGACAGCAAGGGGAAAAAAAACCCTTTTAATTGGTTAAATGGAGAGAATGCAGCAAAAGTGTCTCTGGCTTTTAAATCATGTCTGATACATAGTAAGCAAGATAAGGTTCTTGTAATGAGCTAATCTAACAAACATCTGCCAATAGGGTCAGTTATCCAGCTGCTGTCCTGTGAGGTACTTAGTAACTTTGGCTATTAGAGGTTACAGACACTGGGGTGGTAATAACCTGATTAGAGAGCAAGCATATTGGCATAACTGAGAAATACATGATGTATATGCATGCCAATGGGATCCTTTCTTTGGATAAAAGAGACTTCAGCTTTCAAGAAGGAAGCACAAGTCATCTACTCTTATGTTTTGGTAACACATCAGTGGTTTTCCTCTGGTAGAAAAGATTGAATAAAACTTTTGAGCATATGATGCAGTTTACCATGAGGTCACTTGAGAGTGTTTGTTTAAGAAGGCAGTCAAAGATTAGAGACTCTTTCTGTATACTTTGAATTCTGCATGCTTCAAATTGCAGACACATAGGTTACAGTAGCACACCCAGTTGTGATTAGAGATGAAAGTTAATGGTTTGGAAATGAGTCCTGAAAAGAGGAACCTAAGAATAACTATTAAAACCACTTCGTTTCCTGCTTTTGAAGGCTGCTTTAGAAGGAAAAATACTTTCTGCTTGTGGTATTTGTTACAAAATGTACCCTTTGGCTCTTCTCCTGCACTTCTGTTCTTAAAACTATTTGTAAAATAGGCGTTGATGACATCTTCTGTCTGAACAGAATGAGACTGCAGCATATCCACTAAAACCTTGCAGTGAGCTTGGATCCTGCAGCTTGCTGTAACTTCAAATGGATGTTCCAGTGTGCTCTCTGAAAGCATGTGTGGTTACAGATTTCAGCATGTCTCATCTCCCTCAAGTTTTAGCAGTGCATGAGATATCTACGTAGAAACAGCTACAGCACATTAAAGGTTCAGTAAAATGCATTCAGAGGGAAAGCATTAGCTTTCTGCTTCTGAAGGCAGAGCTGCATCCTGAACTCCCCAAGTGGCACTGTCAAATGCCACCAACATGCTCACTTCGGCTTTGTTACTTAAAAATCTTTTAACTGTTTCTCACTAGGGCTCAGAGATGGCCTGACAATCGGCTTTATACAATTCTGCACTTGTTATCAATCAATCTTGATTGATTTCTCTGATAGGGAAATACTTACCTAGCTGTCTTCTTTTAAAGAAAGAGAAAACTTGCTAGGGGAGAACTGGGAAGCAGGGAATGAATGGCTTCATTCTTCACAGTTGCTCCCTGCCAAAGTCTGTTGGGATGGAAGAATGGCACTTTGTCCTTTCCCAGCTTTCAGTGACCAGATCTGACAAAAGACAGCAAATAGCCCTTAAATACACCAACTCTGCTTTCATCAGCTTCTCAAGCGAAATGAACAATGAAAAGTTCACCCTGTTTGCCCATGTTCAAAATGCTCCAGAGTCAGAAGTGCAGGGATGTGAATTTGCTGAATTTGTTATGATCTGTGAACACGTGGAAGGAAGGAGTTCCAAAATGTGCCTGAATGAGGCTCCTATCTCCCTGCACAAAGTGATTTTTAGTGGCATCAGGAACAATGCTCAAAAGCACAAAGGATTGGGATCTGCTGCTGCCTTTAGTCTTTCCTTCCCTTTTTACGTTGCTTTCTAGCTCTGTATTTTGGTTGAGGAACAGAGTACAAATATCATTTGTCTATTACACAGAAACAATAGAAATTCATAATAAGCTACAATATTGACAAACTCCAGCAGCTTTAGTGTTTTATGTGAACTACTGAAATTTCTTGTGAATTGGACATCTTGAGGTGCCATCAGGTGCCAGAACCTTTCCCATCTTGGCTACATGGTCTTTCCATTTAAACAAACCCAATAAAACACCAATTCTGTTTTCTGCACACTAGAAAGGATTGAAATAATGCATCTTTAATATTGATGGAAGTGTTTCCTTGATGGTATAGAATTTATCCCTGAGTACATGAAAATATTTCTTAATAGTACTAAGCTTTTCAAAAGCTGGGATCATAATAGCTAATAGATGAATGACCTAATTAAACTGATTGTTCAGGTGGAGGAAGCTGAGAGGAAGTTAAACTGCAAAATGGAGCTTTAAGCACCAGTGTACTTGTGTACTCAGTTAAAATAACCACGTGCTACATCACTGATACTGGAATAATGCATTAGAAATTCTGTGCAGGGACTGTTCTGTGCAGGGACTGTTCTGTGCAGGGACTGTTCTGTGCAGGGACTGTTCTGTACAGCTTCTGGCTCAGTGTAAGGATTTAAGGGTTATCACAGTTGGGTACTGTGACTGTACAAATAATAATAACTCAGTTTTAATGATTCCAGACTTTTGGCAATTCTAACAACTTCACTAAAACAAAACCACTTGAATGTTTAATAGTTGATTGTTTTGTTAGTCTGCATGAGTTATGTGAATGGGCATCTCTTAATACCTTCTGGCAATAGTCATTAGCAACACTGGCTGTTGGTCCTCATATCTCTTTACTCTGACAGTGCCCCTTGAATATTTTGCAGAGTTCATTGCTGTCTGAGGCCAAAATTTTAAAACGGGTTCTCTTTTAGGTAGTCTCATAAGTTCCTATTTGGATACCCTGAAGAGTGATTTAGAAAGAGACAAAAGGAAATGTTTTTCCCCTCTCTAAAAACCAAATACCTACATGTTCTCACCAGTCTCACAGTGAATGAAGCTAGAAGTAGATGGAGGCTGCATGAGGGACAGACATTCTCCTTGCTTGATCTACTTTCTCCAGCCCTTTCTCTGCCGTGGGCTTTGTTCCTTCCAGCCACTCTGCAGTGGGTGCAGGTACAAGCAGCAGGACTGTGCCTTGTGTAGGAGTGCAGTGCTGGCCCCAAGGAAGAACCAGACAGGGTGGCATGTGGCAGGGAAAGCAGAGCTCTGTCTCCCCCTGCTGAGTCATACCCGGAGAAGAAAGATCACAAGGTTTAGTTTCCACTCAGTTAATTAACTTCTGTCACTAATCAAACGGCAATTAGTAGACTGAATGCTTAATTAACATTTTATAATTAAGGAATGCAATTCACATAATGGAATATACTGTAGTGAGAACTATCTCATTTTTAATTGTCTTCATTATGTATCTGGCTGCCAGGTTGATTAGGAGAGGTAGGCAATAGCACATTAAACCATTGTTCTAATTTAGAAGTGGATTTTAAGGTAAAAATCTTCCCAGCTTGAAATTGAGAGTAAATTCACAACTCATAGTGAGGCTGTACTGATGTGGTAGAAAATGATAGGCGTAATATGGTATAATATGATGCTCTATTGCTCTGATGTCAGTAATGTAGACTGCAAACTTAGGGTCCACTTTAGTTCTTGCAGGCTGTATTTTTAAGCACAGCACTTTGAATCTCCACTTTTAAATGCTGTAACCTTAAAACTGAGTTCCAAAATAAAGGGAAAAGTTGCTTTTTTGTTTCTGTAGAAATCTGCTGACTCTCACTTGGAGCCTTCTTGTTATTTAGAGATGTTAATAAACTTCAGCTCAGACTGTTCCAGGTGGGAACTGCTTCTAATAAAGATGTTTCTCGTGTCTAGGATGAAGTGGTAAAGTTGACAGATAAATGTCTTAATAATGCAATTGAGACCTCAATCACAGCAGCAACGTGGCTTCCAGTAGATATGAAAAGCAATATCCTGAAGGCCCAGGCAGAAGCAGGGCACAAGGTAAATACTCAACTGTGATGCTCTCAAATGCTGTATTTCTCTTCAATTGGCAGGTATTGGAGAAGGTGCAATTTTAAATAGCGATAGAACAAGAGGAAATGGCCTCAAGTTGCACCACAGGAGATTCAGGCTGGATCTGCAGAGGAATTTCTTTCCTGCAAGGGTTGTCAGGCATTGGAACGGGCTGCCCAGGGAGGTGCTGGAGTCACCATCCCTGGAGGTATTTAAGAGATGGGTGGATGTGGCACTTAGGGAAATGGTCTAGTGGTTGATAGGGCTGGGACAAAGGCTGGACTCAATGATGTTAAAGGTCTCTTCCAGCTGAAATGATTCTATGACTCTATAAAGGTGCCTTGCAGATGAAGATGCTCCAAGAGCCAAAGGTCAGGGCAGAGTAAGAAAGCCTTTCTTCATAACAAAAGTGGTCCAGTACTGACTGGAGCCATTGCCCAAGGAGGAATCTCCATCCTTAACAATCCTCAACATGCAACTGTACGAGGCCCTGAACGTGCCCTGGTTTAAGTGGTGATTGAGCCAAACACCTCCAAAGACTGCCTAAGACCATGCATCTAGCACATTGCAATAAGTTCTTTAGCAAACAACAGTCATTTTGTTTAGCTGCATTGGTGAATTATTTTTATTTCTGCATTGAAGTTTTCACACAGAAATCTTGTTTGAAGTCCCTGTGCAGGAGATGAGCAGCACACTTTAGTGCTGGGGGGGAAGGTACTTGGTTCTTCTGTGAATCTCAGAACCTGACACAAGATAGAAACACGTATCAGAAATTTGTGTCTTTGTTCTTTCCTTTGTCTCAGGTTGGAAGAGAAGACAGCATGACAGGTGTCAAGAATTCCAATGTTCAGGATGCTGCTGCCAGGTACTGAATAGATTTGGAAGAAAGGGTGATCTAGTTATCCCCAGTTCACTGTGGTCTTCCAGTGACTCTGTGGTCATTGCATTTTACCTGGTCATAGTGTAGCTTAACTTGGTGAGTGTGAAGTGTGTTTTAGAATGAAAACCAGCAAGTGCTGTAGTTGCTAAGTTTTATTATATACAAGGTGATGCAGATACTCTTTATTCTCCCATACTGGAGTTTGATAAACATACTCCTACCAACAGCTTCAATCACTAGAGTTATTTCTGACTCATGAATAATTTCAGTGTGGGGAGAGGGGATGGGTCTTTTACAGTACCTGTCTTTTACTAGAGGGAAAAAAAACCCAGTGTGTTCAAAACCTTGACACTGACAGCTGATTTCCTTGGGAATTACTGAATCTCAAAGGATCTGCTGGTTCCAGTGAGACTTCAGGCACTGAGAAAGTTAGAGTTACAACATGTAATTTCTTGATTACTTATGAAGATGAGCACGTGTCAGACCTCAAAGAGCACTTGGAGAATATTGAAAAAAATGTGCATCAGAAATACACTGTTAACAAGTGATGCATGAAGAGCTTTCCCTGGAAGGTTGTGCCTGGTTTGTTTTGTTTTGTCTTTGTGCCAGGAGCATTCTCCCACCAGCCAAAACACAGGGTAGTCCCCCAGCAACCAGTCCAGTCTTTCAAGACCTAAGAGAGCTGCTGAAAGCAATTCCTGCCTCAAACACCTTTGTTCTGTAAGTGATTCAGGAGAAACGTGTTTCTGGGGTAGGGGAACCACGTGGAAATTATCATGAACAGGTCTGAAAAGATGAGGAACAGTTGCTGAGTGTTTAGGCTACATCTAACTAAGCAAGCTTACTGATACATCTTTAATTACTGTTGCAGCAGTTAATCAGTGTAGGCCTGGCCTCAGGGTGAGTATCCTAGCAAGCAGTAAGGGAATCTCACTCATCTACTGAAATAACTGACATCCTGCTTAAAGAGGAAGATAAGAGGATGGCAGGGAAGGCTTCAGGCAAATTAGGAACAAGGGCTGAGGAAGCTCCTTTGAGACAGAAGACATTGGTACTGTTGGGTCTGTACACAGCTATAGCTGGCACTAGGAAAGGGAGCAGTAATCTGTGGAGGCAGTTGAAAGGCATTTACTTCCACGTACAAACATCAGTCTGTTGTCTGCCTCAGTGAAACTAGTGCCAGGTTTGTGGGTTGAGCTTTCAGGGAAGCAGCTCTGTGTTTCATGCTGTCCTGTCCAGGTAGTGTGCTGATGAGAATGTTTTCTCCTTTCAGTAATGCGTTAAATGAGGACAGTGCTGCCTCTAACCATGAGGACCTGTTGATTCCAGCTAATCTGGCCCCAGCTGAGGAGGCTGCTGTTTCAAAGGTATCACGACCTACCAGTCTGGAAGGTTTCTGTGTGTCAGGGTCTGAGCTACTGATGCCTCCAGGGAAGCAGAGCAGCCCTCGCTGCATGCCACTCATAGCTGAAGGAATACCAGTCCTTGGTGAATGCTGAAGGCTGCCTTCTGGAGCTGACAGGGACACAGGACAGATCTCCCCAGAGGCCATTCCTGAATGTCCTTTCAGATTCCTTGATTGACACTTATTTTCTAAACTGCTTATTTACCTCATGCCCGCGAGGAGCCCCTTATATCCCAATGACTTGATGCTCCAGGAAAGAGACTGCAGGGATGAAATTCTGACAGAGACAATTCCTATCAAAATAACCACAGAAGAAAAAGCTTGAATGTTTAATTGTTGTATTCTGGATACCTTAAGGATAAGGTAATTTATAACTGGACTCTGTGAAATGCACATAGCAGTTCAGGGCACAACTTTCCTTTGTCCCTCTCCAAAAGAAGAGTCTAGCATTGGACTCTGCTGTTATTTCAGCAGACTGAGAGGTTACTCTGGATCATTAAAGCACCATGCCCTTTATCTGTTGTCCCTCTAAACCAGTGTTATGTCATTGGTCCCACTGAATAATTGCCGAATTCACTGTCTGAGTTCAAATACTGAGTTCCCAGACCTCACCGACTTTCCTGTTGAATGGCACCGTGTCTTTGCACAGGAGAGTGGGGCCGTTTCACAGCTTATAGGGCAATGGCCTTGTTTCCTCTACCTTAATGAGAACAGGTGAAATGAAAAGGCTGTTAAAAAAGATCATATGGAAAGATTTGAGAAAACGGCCCTGCTGAGCAGTGATGTGCATTAAGCACACTGGTGTGTAACTTGGGAAGCCACTGAAGTATTCAGCAAACCTATCTGATTACTACTGGGAATTCAATTCAAAACTGATTTGTTCCATAGAGCACTCCAGATGACCAGGACGTTTCCTTAACACCATTGCCAGAGAATCTAATTGACTTTACAGAAGCCACACCTCGGGTAAATGTATTTAAAACCCAGACTTCTTCCTTCACACATATGATGGTTTTTACTCATAAACTCTCCTCTGCCTCTGCAGTCTGTCCACCAGGCTCAGATCTGCAGTAGGGCAAAGTGGTGATTGACCTGGGTCACTGCATATGGTTGCTTGTAAGGTGGATGGAGTAGGGCTGTAGACCCTACAGCATTGTAGAGGAAGAGAAGGAATCTGAAGACTTAACTTGCATCTATGCCACAAGAGCCTATAGTCTTATTTTAGTACAACTGCAAGTGCCCACCTGCCTTTCAGGCTTGTGAGTATATATAAGACTTCAGAAGTTATATGTAAATGTGTACATACACTCACAGACATCTCTCTGTGTGTACAGATAAAAAATAAACGCTTGAGAAGCAAACTCTTGATGCAAGCCAACTCATTTATGTAGATGAAAAATCTTAGAGTCTGTGCTGGTGACAAAGGAGTTACATTGCATGTGCTACATAAAGAGGAAGGAGTGGGACTCGGAAACTGTTCACAGGAGCGTGCTCTCAGTTATTTGTGTCCACAGCAAGAAAACATGGTGGGTTCAGTTGTGGTTTGGGGAGTGCTGTGCTGAAACGGCTGCCAGGGAGTTCCTGTAGCAGCTCTGTGCCCTGAGGCTGCCGTTTACCTTTTGGTAAAGTCACATCATCTGTAGCTCACCGCTAGCATGGCTCAAAGTGACAACTCAGATGGCTTTGGGAGGTAGCATTGTTTTGGGTGGCAATGGTGTTTTAAGACTGTTCTCAGCTACTCCCAACCTCTTCTAATGAGCACTTCTTTGCTTTTTGTAGGTGTCTTCCCAACCCACAATAACACCAAGGTGGATAGTGCCAGTGAGTAATTTGACCATTCCTCAACTACAACAACAAAGAATAAGCTTTTGTCATGATTAAGAAACAGGAGCTCAACTAAAATGTCTCAAGTAAAATGCAACCTGATCTAGGTGGACCTGCTTTGGCAGGGGGCTTGGACTAGATGATCTCTAAAGGTCCCTTCCAACCCCCACCATTCTGTGGTTCTATGAAAATAGTAAAATATTATAACTTGTAATAACTTGAAAGCGCATAAAATAATGTACCAGAGCAGAAATAAAGCAAACTAATTCAGCTGGAGTAAATCAAATAACATGCATGTCCTGATAATGTTTAAACTTCACATTTCTGCTGTGCTACATTGCAGGTAAATGCCATAAAGTTTCTTAACTTGCATTTAGTGAAGCTCATCCTGAACTTGATGAACCTGAGTTTTTACTGTTATAAATAACTCACATTGAACAATTAGCTTGTCCTGTCCTGGCAGGTTATTTCATTTTGCTGTTTCATTCTCCTCAATTCAGACTGGACTGATTTCCAATGGGCCTTTGGGAAATGATGTTGCCTTAGCTATGAAGGCAGTGAAAGGCAGCACAGAGGCTCTGCTGTCATCAGCTGGAGTGCCACCGTCCCAGCAGGCACCTGAAGGTCTTGCAAGGTAAGATCTCCTCAGCAAAGCATCTGCTCTTAGTACTTCCACTTCAGTAGTGACAGTGCTCATTTAGCCACGGTGCCTTGTTTTGCTGTACTTAAAAACTGTAGTTCTGTCTCACTTCATAGCATTTGAAGTCTTACAAATAAACAGAGCAGCTGATGTTTGTATACTTTTATATAAAGCTGTTTGAAGGGTAAGAAAACATTCTTTTTAATTCTATGAACTAAAGGAACAAAGCATACAAGTGTAGCTGGAGTTAAACCTTTTGTCGTGACAGGTTCAATACCTGTCAGAGGATTGGTGGGGAGAGAAGAGGGGTCTTTCAGTTGCTTTCTAGTTGTAAGGAAGTCAGAGAGCAGAATCTGTAGAAAGCTTTCACCTTGCTGTCCTGTTGTACCGTGTAGTTGAGGCAGAGTGAGGGCAGCAGCAACGCTCAGGCATTTCAGTGAGCCTCTCACAATGCAGGTGTCAATGCTGCTGCTGCTGCTCTGGATGAAATAGAGACCTGTGTCATCATTTGGGAGAAGAGTATTTACAAGGCCTCATTTTTTCCCCCCTTTTAGCCCAGTTACTGAGGATGCTACAGTAAGAATGAAATGTTTACTCACCACTGAACTCTAGAAGAAATTTCTGCACTTCCCAACTTGTAAAAACTCAAATCTTCGACCACATCTCCAAGGGATCCTTCCAAAAGACTTGCTTGGGATGAGACTCTTGCTGAAGGGGAGTCGAACAGCCAGCTGGTTTGTTGGGACCCAGGAAGAGACTTCTACAGTTATTGCAGTCTAACGGGAATTACAGTCTAAACCAGAACATGAAACCACATGCACGTTTAATCTTCTCCGTGAGGAGAAGTACCACACTGGAGCTAGTTCTGAACGTGAGGAACAGCCTCTAGCTGTGCTCCCCTCACGCCAGGGGTAGTCCTGTCCTGCACTGCCTCTGCTGTGTTGTGGGCAGCGTTCCCTGCGCCGTTTGCTGTGCAGCCTGTGAGCACGGCGGCCCCGGCCCCGGCCCCGGCAGGTTGCCCCGGCAGGATGAGGAGACCCTACAGGGCCACCTTGTGGCCATAGTGCCGCGGTGGCTCACAGGAGCGCTGACGCTTCCAGGCGGCCAGGCACAGCTGCTTCTGTGTGATTATTCCCTCTCCCTTTGTTTTACCGACACACACTCTCCTTTTTGGCCTTAAACCCCGTAATAATCCTTGCATCTCTTGTCACAGTACCTGGAAAGAATGACGATCTAGTCTGTTGGTGACCAGCTGTGTTGACTGGATTTGAGCTGCTCATTGCAACCAGGAAAAGGAAAATTAACCTGCCAAATAGCTAATTGTTTTAGCAGACTGCAGCAGAGGTCCCACGTTTTGACACTGGTAATTTCATTTCCTAAAAGACTCAAGTAGATGCATTATAGATTAGAAAGATGTATGTTTTAAACACTGGAACAGTGAAGGTAGGGGTACAGCTTACTTCAGGAACTGCTTTTTTATTGTCATCCAGGACTAGGAAGGAAAAGAATGATCCATACCATTTCTGGGGGTTGTTTCCTGTTGCTGTGCACTGAGAATACTTACCAAATATATTAGCAGCCTGAGGGTACAGCTAGATCAGCCCTTAACACCACCTTGAATCCTTTTCCAGGTATCATCTAATAGTTGTATGTGGAACAAAAAATAGAAAGAACAGGGTGAAAATGGGAAAAAAAGATGAAAAGTTCCTGTAAGCAGTTCACTTCTTTGTAGAAGGAAAGTAGAAGCTCCACAGAGCTGATAAAGGCCTTCTGGTGCTCAGCCAAGGTACAACATGTGCAGTTTGAAGAGATCATTTGAGTCCTGGGCAGCAGGATCCTCATATGGCCATGTAGAGGTGAGCACATGGACCCTGGGGTACAGCCCGTGGCAAAGGTCAAGTGAGAGTCAGAGAGAGGAGAAACACAGAGGCCCAATGATGAACTCCACGTCCCCTAACAGGGAAGCACAGATGAAACTCTGCGCTTTCTCAGGAGGAGGTTTGTACATAGGACTGGGGTTTGGGGATGTTTTCTGCATAATGCTGCTGTTTATAGATATTTATAAACACATGGTTCTTAGAACAATTTTCGATGTGGAAGTTGGTTCTGAAACCTGTATGCACAGCTTCGTTTCTGCACACCGGCTGTGTGCACGTCTCAGTGGAGGTGAATATTGGGACCAAAGCAGTGTGGGTTGTGCAAGTAAACTGGTGTTTGCACCTGGGGCTTTCTTCCTGCTTCTCTTGGGCTCTTGTTTGCAAGATGATTTTGTGTGCTGAGCCAGAGAGTGTTAAGGAAGAAGCCATGTGGAGTTTACAGGGCCTGCTGCCACTCCTCAGCCCCCCGCCCCGAGGCCTTAACAGAGAAACTCATTGACTGTGGAGAGCTCTTAAGACTGACACACAGACTCGAGTGATTCTTTACAGAGATTTGCAACCATTGCCTCAAGAACCAGAAGTCACAACTGGTGGGAGGTGCTGCAGACCCCCCCAGCCAGTGTCTGAAGTGCTGGGCAGGCTGCCCACTGCCCAGCCCCAAGGTGGAGGGTTTCTGCTCAACAGCTGTTCATCTCTGTCCCTGCTACTTCCACTGAAGTATGGGCTTTTTCTAAAAGTCTGAGCCTTATTGCATATCAGATTGTAGAAGGTTCCCGATCAAATATCAAATGTCTTAATCTGGTTTAATAATACAGTTGCCAACAAAGTTCCTGCAGGAAAAGGGAAGCTATGGCTGCAACAGTCTGCTTCCCGCACAAAGCCAGGACTGTGTGGGGAAACTTGGCACTTGCTGTTGATCTGTTTGCTCAGCAGCTGAGCTGGCACTCACCAGCTACATGTGTTGGGTTTGTAAATAGACAGAATGCAGCAGCATTTTCTTTAAGGCGTGTTTGATATTTGACTCTTCCCGCGGGGTTCAGGAACTCTGTGAACTGTTAGCTTGAATCCCACTCAAAAGCAGAGCAGCAGAAGCTGACAGTTGCACAGTGTTCCGTGTGGAACGTCATCCTCAGATTCCTCCCCAGCAGCTTCATACAGCAAGGAGCAAGTAAATAACGCGTGTGGGGAGCCTGTCCCCTCAAATGCAAGTGATTCCAAGTAGCCAGCCGTTATCTCAGCGTGGTCAGGGTAGTGGTGGTGGGAAGGGAATGTTGTTTCTACACACATGTACACACACGCACACAAGGGTTTCAAAGGGGCAAAGTTTTCCCCAGTTTTCAGAGGACTAATGCCTGAAGCTTTTATTTTTTAACAATTCAAAAATGTCAACTGTTCAATTGGAGATTTGCCATTTCTAGTAGATCTGGATCTGCAAAATCATACCAGATACTTGGAGAAAAGACTCATTTAACTTGATGTGGCTCACTCAGCTAATCCAAACCAGCGTTTATACAGGGAGCTACAGGACTGAGTGATCTGTGGGTTCTGTGGTCTGACCAGACACATGGGCAGGTATCTCAACATCATCTAGTTTAGTTTGGCATCACTGTTTTGATTCAGAATGATAGATATTGTGTTGTCATGACTGACTAACAGATAACAGAGCTTTACTCATCACCTACATTTGAGCTAACGCAAATAGGTACAATAGTTCCTACAGTTAGTGCTACAAAGCATTAATTAATGCTTCTGTGCTACTGAGAAAAAGGGGTTTGCTTACCAACATTATACTATTCTTTGTTTGGCTATAAGGTCCAGTCACCCTCTGAGACTTGATTTTTTGAGAGTATTTATTTAAAGAGATTCATTTCTAACACTTTTGTGTGAATCTGGTGTTGGGATGTTGGCAGGGCTGCAGACCATTTAAAAGCTGTGAGAGTTGACAGGGATGAATAAAGGCATGTTCTGGTGGAGTCAGCTGGAAAAAGCCAGCTCCCCATTTTAAAAAATAAGAGTCCCATTTATCTCCTATCAAAGGATAGGAGTTACTAATGCCTGTCCCAGCCTGTCCTCCTCAGCTGGCGTGGCCCCTGTGCCTGTGTGTGCATGCAAAGCTGCTCAGAGCTGCATGCCTTTTTTAAACTATATCATTAAAAAGTGATAACTTACACTAAAACTGTGATTGGATCTGAAAGTGACTTTACTCCAGGCACACTCCATAAGTGATTGGAGTAAAAGATTTTACAGAAATCCTAACACTTGCAATAACAACAAGAAAAACCCCAGCCCAGATCTCAAACTGCTTAATCTTAAGGAAATGCTGGATCTTAGAGCTGCACTTGATGCTCACCTCTTCAGCCCAGCAGAAATGAGGAGAAAGTTGGTGTGTGCTGAGGACACCAGCCTTTGAAATGAGTATTCAGGGCCGGAGCTCAGGTCCCCTCACGCTTGGATTGAGCAGTGGTAGTGGGGCTGGATGTTAGGCAAGTCATGTGGCACAGTAACTCCTTACCTGGCAATCAGACGTGGTTAATGGATGGGCTTGTTTGTATTAGATTTTAAACTTAAATTCCACATGTACTTTGTCAGAGACATCCAGCTGTGTAAAAGCTGTTTTGGCCAGTTATTTTGGACACAACTTTGGCAAGGAAATCTGCAGCACCATGAGAGGGGCTGAGGTGAACAGTCAGGTTACGTTTCAGTCTCTTGACACAAACTATTTTCGGCCCTTGCCTGTTGTCCCTTTGTCTGCACCTTGCTCCTTCTCATTCCTTGAAGATGTACTGTTAACATCAGTATGCCCTTCACTAACAATACTGGATGTATTTTTCACATTGTGAACATGTTCTAGAACAAGCCAAGTCTTCTGCAGATAAAGCTATTTCATGGCCAGTGAGGCTGTAAAGCTCTGTCTGGGCACAGTGTTGGTCTGGAAAGCTGTAGTGCGTGTATATAGCTGTTAGCTACAGTAGCCTCCCAGCATTCAAATGCAGCTGGATAATCATCACTTCTGTACTGAAACCTAGACACAATCCATGTGAACACCATGTGAATGGCCTTTCAGTGGTGCTGGTGTCCCTGGTGTGTACCTGCTCTGAGTGTGGCACCACAGCTGTGGGCTCAGGGCCCTCCTGTCAGCACAGTCCTGTCCCTGTCCAGGAGAGCCTGTGGAGAGCCAGGACCCTGTGGGCAGGGTGAGCTGTGGAGAATGGGGACCCTGTGGGCAGTGTGGCTATGGAGAGTCAGGAACCTTTGGGCAGTGTGGCCTGTGGGCAGCCGGGACACCTTTGACAGTGTGGGCTGTGGAGAGATGGGACCCTGTGGGCAGTGTGGGCTGTGCAGAGCTGGGATTCCTCAGGCAGTGTGGACTGTGGACAGCCAGGACCCTGTGGGCAGTGTGAGTTGTGGAGAGCTGGGACCCTGTGGGCAGTGTGGGCTGTGGAGAGCCGGGACCCCTTGGGTGTTGTGGCGTAAAGCTGTGTGTGCCTGTGGGAAGTGAAATGAGTGGTCACAGCCTGCAGCCACGCTGAGCCCTGCACAGCAAGCAGGTACAACATTCTCCTGCAAAATTCATCTCCTTTGCACTGTTTGGTTTGAACACCCTGGTTCAGGAACACACACACACACACTCTCCCCTACCTATGACTGGACAAACTTATTTTTAAGGCACGTAAGAGTATTTTTTAGCTAGATTTTTTTTGTTAAAGCCACACTAACTACTGTATTTTTACTTTTTGTATGTAAAGCTTGGCAGTAGCTCTCAATGTATAATTTATTTGTTGGGGTTTTTTATAAAAGAAAGTGCACCCTCACCTGTCTCACAGCGATAGTGATGTGTGAACTGTTCAGGCACTGCACTGAGATCTATGTTGAAACTGTACATGGAAACAAGAAGCTGTGATCTGTAGTCCACTCAACCCAGTCTTGAAGTGTTTCTACTGTAGTTTTGTCTTAAATACACCTGTTCAGTGCAAAAGTCTGTGTGCCTCCTGTCTGAGCAGCGCTGCGTGGGGCCGGTGGTCACCGTGGGCTCTGTGTGTGCTGCGCTCACTTGACTGCTTCTATTTTAAGGGAAGCACCCGGGTTGGAGAGAGGTTTGGAAACTGCTGTGGGTGTCAGAACTGCAGGATGCAGTTACAAACTTGATTTGTTGTCAATTAAAGCGTAACTTAAGATGGCATCTAAACCAGGAGGTAGGTGCTGAAGAAAATGCTTCCTTTCCAAAAGAGCTGAATTGTCCAGGACTGTCAGGTGTTGAGTGGTTTTGAAAATCAGAAGTACTCAAGTGTGTGCCTGGGAAGGAAGCTTCAGCTTCTGAGTGTGATGTCACCAAGGGACGTGCCCGGTAACTGAGCCATCCAGCTTCTTGTCCCAGTAAGGGACTCCCCTCTGGTTTGGTGTCCGGTGGTGCTAATGGCTGTGTAAAGGAAACTGTTTTTTTCCAAGCCCTGACTTTGGTGACATGCTTAAGGCGGCAGCAGAGGGAAACCGCCAAACCATTTCATCATACTCATGTCTCAACAAGTTTTGGGAAGTATCAAAAGGAAAAGAAATAATGCCATCCTAATGAGCAAGCTCATAGAGTGTCATTGCCCTTGGGGGTCATTTGTTGTGCAGGTCAAACTGCAGTCCCACTGAGAAGGCGTGGAACTGTTCTTCAAATCATTTATAACACAAAACATAACTTTATTATTTAAAAGCCCCCTCTTTCAATGTCCATGTTTCACAGGGAAATGCCTCTGCCATTCATGCCATCCAGTGTTCAGAAAACCCATGGTAATTCAAGATGATGCACTGGCTATGATCCTTAAGGCTGAGAGGTTTGTTCCCTTGTGCAGGTGATTCATGACACAGCAGCACATCTCAGATGAGATTGCCAAAAAATGCTGCATCCTTCTGCTTTGATTCTATGGCTGGAATTGGGCTGTGGGCACATGAAATGCATGCAAGCTTCCCTTTTTTTCAGAGGCATTTTAAAGCTGCCAGCTTCAGTGGCAGCCCCTTCAGCAATGCCTGGCCAAAACTGGTGTGTTTTGTTTGGTTTCTAAAGAGCTGCTGTTAGCTGGAGTAATTCCATTCATTATTTCATGCAGGCCACCAGAGAGCTTTCAGATGGCAGCAGCTTTTAGTTGCTCACATGAGCCTGTGCTGAATTCTCATTAGCTGCTACAGGTATGGAGAAACACCATAAGCACATCCACAAAGGCCCCTCTCTCCCTCTTTGAAAAGGTGACTTGTGATAGATAAAACCCAGGAAAGCAGGAGCAAAAACACTTGAGGTGCCCTGAGAACTTGTTTAAGTGTAGCTGACAGCACTGTTGAGTTTTGAAAGGGAAGATGACCCAGGAAATGTGATACTCATGAGGGAGGATTGTGTGCCAGCGTCCTGGGAGAGAACCTGAAATCAGGGACATGTGTGCCCATAAAGGGCTGGGATACCATGTGCTAAGTAAGGGGCTGTGGCATACAGTCACTTTATATCTCACACCCCCTCCCTTCCAGCTTCAGCTCACCTTCATCCTTTAAAGACCTGGGAATGGGCCAGCAAAAGGAGTAACAGCCTCCAGTGGCTTCAGCGTTGTCTGCTGTGGCAGAGTCCCACTTTGGGGACTGGAGCTCTCTTCTATAGCATTACTGGGGCTTAACTGGGGCTCAGCCTCCTGCCAGCAAGACCTGAGCCCATGTTCCTCTGGGCACAGTCCCTGCCCAAGCTCATGTGCAGGGGCAGCGGGGGCCCGAGGGCTGGTTTGGGAGGTCTGGGGTCTCCTGGGTGAAGCAGCAGGCACTGGAGCAGCCCCCTGCCCTGGCACAGGCGGCAGAGCCGAGGGAGGGAATGGGAGATGGGCACCTCCTGCACGCTGCGTTTCCTCCCTGTGCCAAGCCATCGCCTTTGGACTGGCTCGTGTCCCCTGCATTGGCTCCACATAAATGTTAAACCTTTTGTGGGGCTGCCAAAGGGAAGAGAGTTTGTGGGGGG
Organism: Colius striatus; assembly: GCF_028858725.1. NCBI lineage: Eukaryota > Metazoa > Chordata > Aves > Coliiformes > Coliidae > Colius > Colius striatus. Next base: position 14,146,816 of record NC_084769.1, on the reverse strand, counting down.
GAAATAAGAAAAGAATGGCAGAGGCTGGATGGCATTTTCCTGGGGCTCTTGCATGTCCCCAGGATAGCTGCACCTGCCAGGAGGCTTGGTGTGATTTGGAAAATCACTGGTCTGTTGTTGCCCTGTCCAGTTAAATTTCCTTCCCTTGTCAGTCCTGGATAAGAGTCTGTATGTTACAGCAGCTCTCTGGGTAACGCCAAAACAGCCACGTCAGCCAGCAAAAGACAAAGGTGCTGCTGATTTAAGGTTGCAGTGCTCAGCTCCATCGCTGTATGGAAGTCATTTTGGAATGCACCTCTCCCCCTTGGCAGTTCCCCTTCTAGGGGCAGAAATTCCACACCCCTGCAGCCCTCCAGGCCAGCTCAAGGGCCATGAGATGACTGGGCTTGGAGAAGCACAGAAAGGTAAGCTCTCTGTTCAGTTTGAAACTATGAATTCATGACAGCTCAAAAAATGAGCACACAAGTGCTGGGAAATGCAGCAGGCTTTATGTGGCAGCATACCCTCCTCTCTGGTTCCAAACAACGGTCACCAAAGCTCTGAACTAAAGCAGCTTTTTGCAAACTCGTCTGTAATTTTCCTTTTGAATGCATATGACAGCTGCTTATGAAGAGATGATGAAAGTATCTGTAAATACTCTCACCTAAAATTCATTACTCCTATGAAACTTCTGAAAATTGTGTCTTTTCACACACTCAAACAGCTCATGTTTTATGTCATTCCTTCCTCTTATTTTTTTTTTCCCCCAAGTAAAAGTCAAACCCTTCTGATTCTGAGCTCAGCCACTGAGCCTGGCATGCACTGGGCAGCCAGTCTGTGCTTCCTCTGGGCTGCATGTGACTTTCGGGAGGGGGACTCATGGTTTTGCTTCCTGAGGGCCAGGTGCAACCCTTGACTATCTCAGGATTTCAGTTGCTAATCTGTCTGTAGGGTTTTTCCTTTGTTACAGGCCATCTCATATTGCAAATCTATTGGGCAAAGACCAACTCTTTCAAGAAAAGATAATGTTAGGTCTTGGGAAGCTTTTCCCACTGAAATGCATCAAATCCCTCAAATGGGACAGTAACGTGCACAAACTTGATGCAAAGATGGGTTTATGAGTACACACTTATTTTTCATGCCAGTGCAAAATGAGCAGGCTTTGCACCTGAATGGGCAGTCAGGGAGCCAGCAGGGTGACCCGCAGCTCTGACTTTCAAGGCAGCATCAGCCACTGCAATCCAAAAAGCTATTAACGGAGCAGAAGGAAAGTAACAAGAAGAGCAGCGCCCCAACAAGCTCCTCTGAGAAACTGCAACTTATAAGTTGTGACTTACATTAAGGGGAATGTTGGGTTTTGTTCACATTGTCAACAAAAATCTGTTCACAGCAAGTATGAGAAGGCTTCATTTCTCTCCCCACAATGTGCTGATGGGATACGTGAGGCGGTCACAAGCAGCTGCTGTACACCTCCTGACACACTGGTGGATGTTTCTTCTTTGGCATTCCAGTCAAATCCATCACAAGCACTTCAGTTGCATTTGCCAGAAGGAGATCTCAGAGAAGCTGGACAATGGTTTACCCCCAATGAGCAGCAGCACGTTGGCGTCACTGCCACCCTCACCCCCTGGAGCTGCAGGCTGAAAGCCTGCTCCTTCCTCTTTACCCAAAACCCGAGTGGCAGCTAAAGTGTCTTTTTCTGAAGAGACAAACAGACGGAGGGATGTGTCCTTCGCCAAAATGCTTGTTGCTCCCTTTGGGTCTCGTTCTGCCTCTGCAGTGGGCTGAGGAGCAGAGGAGGCCCCTGGCTCCAGGGGCGAGCTGAAGGTTTTCATTTCGATCGCGTCGCTGTCTGTGTGCCGCGGGCGGAAGGAGCTGCAGGAGCGAAGGGGCTTTGGGGCAGGCACCGGCTGGGCAGGGTCCTGCTGCCCGCTCTGCCAAGGGCTGCGCAACGGGCTGCTCAGGCCCGAGGCAGCCTGGAAATCAACGCCAATCCCTAAGATGCAGTGATACATTTTGGGAGAAAAGTTTGCCTTTGTAGTACTACTGAGCTTCTTCCACGTCTGTGTGTGGAAATGATACTTCCAGAGGTCATCAGTAGGGCTGGAATTGGAAATCCCTCCACCAAAAACCAGCATAGAGTCTCTGAAGACTATTGAAGCATGGCCCACCACTGGAGGAGGTCCTTGGCTAAATGTAAGAGAAACCAGCCGTTAAGGGGAGGCCAACAAGAATCCAACAGTGATTTTAGTCTCTGTTTGCCTTTCGACTCGAGAGAATGACTCTGAAATGGCTGCGGTGGGACATCAAAATGCCCCTGCTGTGGCTGCACCAAGGCCCTGCCAGCAGCGCTGCCAGGCACAGCCGGGGGGGGGCGCCCAGGGGTGGAGCAGCAGCGCCTTGTCACATCTCAACAATCACTGCAGTGCCAAAAGGGCACCATCTCCCCTCTGCCCACACGAGGCAGCCAACCGTAAGTTTCATCCCCTCTTTCTGTGTTAATTTAGCTAACAAATAGCATAGTTTACCTTGTTCTGATGTTGGACCAGCTGCTGCTTACGAAGTCCCACTTCCATAAGTCCTTTTGTTCGCTCAGCCCCATCAGTCCTCCCAGGAGGTACATGCCCATGCGATAAACCACTGCTGAATGGCCATGCCGAGGGCCAGGGCCAGGACTGTGCGGTGGGGTGGAAACACACCACCATTTTCTTGTGTCTGAAAGCAAAGTATTTCATTTGTAGAGGTACTGAATTTATACAAGTGCCTGAGAAGAGTTTTATATCAAGAACAAAGTAACTATTCTGCTGGAGAATAAGGGTTTCTGCTCTAAGCTTATTGTAAGCTAACAGCTGAAATTCTGACACCAAAAAAGTGCATTTAAAATACCAGTTTTGAAATTAACTTTTAATGAAAATGTCAGATGCTGTATGACAGACACCATGGAAATTTTATTTACAGAGCATTTTTTTCGTATGGCTTTGTTAATTGATTAACTCTGACACACAGAGATGATTTCCTGGCTGAGAGAAGGGAAAAATCGGTCAACAAAAGCATTCCTTCATTAATGTCAGTGTTTATTCTCCCTGTGAGACAATGAAGGACGAGATAAACCCATAATTCATTTCAAAATAGTGACAGAATGGTTACCAGATAACAAAAGTTAATGCCTTTAGGAAGTCTCTGGGAATCATCTGGGTTGCAATCACCAGATTCGCGATGAACATGCTAATTGAAAACATCTCCTGTCGGGTTTGGCTCCCCATGGTCACTTCTAGATTTGAGGGTCAAAAGATGGCATCAGTAGGCTGAAGTCAGTCTGAAAGACTTTGGTAATCTTTGAAGAATTCAGTGAATGGTGAACAAAACATTCTCCCTGATTTTCAGCTCTAGAACTGGCAAACACTGTGCAGCTTCTTCCAGTATAATACAGCCTCATTCATTTCAGATGGGCATTAATTTAATTGACAGAATTCATAATTAAATGCTGCTAAAGAAAAGCCAAAACTAACTTCAAACACTTGCACTGGTAAGAGCTTTCCTGACAGAGCAAGCCACGCTTTCCTGCAGCAGTCTTTTTTTCCCACTGGATCAAAGCCTCTTTGTGCTTTAACTTACCAAAATGGAAAGTCCAGAACTCCTGTGAAATGCCTCTGATGCCCAAGTATCCCCCGTAGATGTACATGCTGGAGTGGTACACTACTGCACTGTGCCCTTTCCTGTTGGTTGGTGCTGAGCTCTAAAACAGTTTCACAGGTCAAAAAACACTCTGTTAACAGATGGAGTGGTATCAGTAGCAACGTCTGTCTTGGGAATATTCCTAAGCAATGAAAACAATGGCTTTGGGTTGTGTTAAACTTCTTGGGAAGTACGGAATAAATCCACCATTGAAGACTTGTGTGGATGCAAGCACAAGCCAGTCTCCAGTCCAAGCAAGCCTCCCTTTTCAAGCCCACCTCAGCATCACAGCCCCGCAGCCTCCCACTCTTTGCACTCCCACCAGCAGTTCTGCTTTCCACAGCCACTGCTTGGTGTACCTGCGGGGAGTGTTGTAAACACATTGGGCATCTCTTGGGAAGATAATGGGGGGATGGCCCCTTTTCCACACTGAGGAAACTTCACTCCCAAGAGCAGCTCTCCCTTCCGTTTGCTTGCTGTGGATTTGCTCCACCATAAACCCTGGGCTGTGCTCACGGCCTCAGCAGGCTGTGCCTCACGGCCTGGGTGGCTCCCGCTGCGTCTGCAGCAGATTCAGTGTTGCTGAAACTCGTGGAGCAAACCTGGGGAGACCCAGATAAAGTTGAAACAAAATATAAGGCAAGTGTTTGGTTTTGTTCTTCTCAAACAGCCCTTTTGGAGGGGACATCCCTCTACACACCATGTTTTGTATATTGAGTTTAGGTTAAAAAAACCCACGTACTCCTGTACAGAAGGTGTCAATGCATCATTGCATCATATTTGTTGTACGTAAACAAAATTTCATCAGCCACATAACACCTTTTATTTCCCCCAGAAATGACCCTGCAGTCCCAAAGTTTCTCTTGGCTCCTCCACCAGACAGAGGTACCCACAGCAGTACTGTCACACCTTAGTGCATCGTTTGTGCGATTTCACAGCACAGCAACACTGTGAGGATGAAGCTTCAAGAGCAAAAAAGGAGCCATTCTTCCCCTGCAGCGATAGAAAACCAGTCTCTTAAGACCAAGACATAAATGCTTCCACTGAGGTCTCATTTGGAAGTGGCAGTAACTCAGGGAGCCCGCGTGTTCAGACTGAAGAAATGAAAAACGCTGCAGCACTTCACATTTCAAAATTTATTAGCGTGGCTGCCAATCTGTTTTCACAGCCCTGCTCCTCCAAGCACAGCCTTCAGGCACCGTGGTGATATTCCCTGTAAAATTAGTTTTCTTGGGGAGGATTCGAGAGCAAAAGCAGAAGTGGCAGTAGAGGAGAGGACTGCACTGCATAGATAGGACTTAAAATTTAAGAGCAGTATTTTTAAACGCTGCTCTAGAGCAGGAAAAAGCCTCATTTATTGCAAGTGCAAAGAAAGAAAGTATAGCCACGTGTCTCTGAAGAGATGAGATTGGAACTGTTTGGGGGAACATATTTCAAAGCAATCTGTTTAATCAACAAAGCAACAGGCATTTGATTCACACATTCAGCACTTCCTGGCTCCTTACCTCAGTCTCTGCTGGTACGTTACGGCACTCTGTCCATCTTGCAGAATCTAGGGGATTGTTTTAATGAAGCGCAGTTGAGATCCCAGGCCACAAGAGGACACTCCTCCAACGCTCATTTTTCAAATTACTGTTCTAATTTTCAAGTAAGTCTCATCCTGGTGTTTTCCACTGACAAGGAGGAAGAAATCTGCTTCCCACTGAGGCAGCAGTACCAAGAGACTTAGAGGAGACACGGTTTCAGTAGCTTCCCCGTATCCTTCTCTGCTACCGAATCATGGAGATACCATACTGTATTTCTTGTTTCCTAAGGCTAAATTTCACAATGCAGAAACAATCTGTGCTTTTCAGCTTTTTCACAACTCGCAGGATCCCCAGATTTACCAGTGGATGTATGGCTCCTGCTACTTATTATGTAAACCTTATGACAACAGCCTTATTTTTCTTGTTCCTTTTCACAGATCACTTAAAAGTAGTCCTCAAATAACTGTCAGAAATCACTGATCTGTGATCACCGTGAAGGAGAGGGAATGGCAGATGCCCAGCACCAGAGGCTGAAATGAGAATCTGAAAGCAGTGCAAGCTTACATCACCCAAAGCTACACTTGCCAGGAAAGATTTAAAACAACGCCCATGAAAGGAGTAGACATGCAACAAGTACTGAACAGCTCATTCCCAGTTTTCACCAATCAGCCCTGTGAGTAAAAAGATGCTTTCTCCTATGAAATATATTTTATCTAAAGATCTCTGTTCTTTCAGCTGGTATTACAGACAAATAGGGGAAAACAAAGAAAGGATTGAAAAACCCTCCTTGACTTAAGGTTGCATAGTGAAGTAGCAGAGTAAGCCAGGAAACTTAAATTCTGGTCTTGATCTTACTGACTAAAAATCTCTCTCTCTCTCTCCCCTCCATCTGACAGCAAAAAGCAGCCATTACTATACACAGGATTTCCAAAGGGAGAACATATAGTGCATGACATTGCTATTAAATTCAAATGTTACACTGCTTTTATTCAAATACACACATAAGAGATCCCAAAGAAACCCTGTGTCATGAAACACTGAAGTTAATATCCTACTTTCTTACTTAATTACACTTGGGTTTTTTCCTGTTCTGTCATTACTGTTGCCAGCTTATGCATTTCTTCAGTAAAAACACAAAATGAGATATACTCTACTGATCTACTTTCTTCCCTAAGAAACTGAAGAGCTTGGTTTTAAAACTTCATGTAACATCAGGAAAAAACCCTTTAAATATTATGTGCCATAATTACTGGGGTTTATGGTCAAACAGTAAACTTGGGAGGGAGGAGAGGAGAAACTGAAATTGTGAGACCTTAAAATACATAAAACTTTCCCATAAAATGTTTCCTAATTCAAGTAAGAGCCGACTCTTTGATAGCTTAGCAGCCTAATTTTAGGGGAGTGTTTTACACACGCTATTTCCTGTAAAGCCAAGGGAAGGTTGTGTTACAAGCAGCAGAAAATAGGTTGGTTCTTACTATTTATAAGTACCTATGGACTTGGAATGTCCCATGGAAAAGTCTGGCTATTGTGTATCATACCAATGTCATATATCCAGAGAGGGGTTTTTGCTTGTGTGAAAGCAGAGTCCAGCATCCCACCAAAAACACACAGGGTGCCCTGCAAAATGCAGAAGTATTTGTCACCTACAGGGAGGCACAGAACATCAACATAAGCTTTAAAGTAACTGATAAATGAAAAAGCTGCTGTCACCAACAGGCAATTGACAATTATGCATGTGATGATCTATGAACAATGCAAGAGGCTATCCCAAAAAGCCAGTAACTTTTAATTGTGTCTTTACTCTCTCAGTATGGAACCCCGAAGAACACTGTGCTGTTTTAATGGGGACGGCATTCCAGCACCCCTGACTCCTCCTCAGTCTGGGACAGCTTGAGGCATGCAGGCCTGGAGCTCTGAGGCACATTGCTCAGGTAACATATGCATAGATTATGCATGTCTATAGAATTATTTCATTGCACTGCAGCTCCCAATATCTTAAATTCTGGTTTCCCCTCACAGGCAAAGCTGTAATTCTTATTTGCCTTCACTCCCCCGTCTCTCTTGTATGCAAGTTCTTAAGTGAATGTTTTTATGCTGTAGCTTATCATGCAAATGAATTCAGAGCAACTGTTACAACTATACAACTAAGTCAAAGAATGTGCTGCCAAGGTCTTTATTTTGTATTACTATTATGTACTGAGCATTGACTGAGGAAATCAGGGAGCTGCAGGCTGCTGCAAAGCTAAACTACTGTCACTCTATTCCCAAAGGTTCCAAACATTGGTACAGCTACATCCAGAATTGCACTGACACAGAAGTCTTTTCTGGGTATAGTATTTCAGTACATAATAATCTGCTACATTTTATTTCAATGGATAATAGGAAATAAAACATTAGGCTACAGACTATATAAATCTTGGTCTGCTACCTTATAAGCCACCATTGAATGTTCCTCCAGTTCTTCTGGACCATTTCTTGAGCAATCCAGCATTTCCCATTCATTTTTCGCTGTAAACCAAAGCTGAAGTTAAGACAAGGGGACACTCAACACACAAACATTAAGGAAAAGGTGAAAAGATCAGCTTTGAGTTTGGCTGCACTGCCAGTCAGTGAGGAAAATGAAGCACTTAGCCTTCTGAGTTAACAGAGAGGAAAGCTCCCCCAGAATGATGTGCATTCTTCTATTGAGCTAACAGAAATAGAAATTGATCTTGTTTCTGCTTTTATTTTAATACTGTGCTGTTACCTACATCAAAATTCAACTTTCCATGAACATGTAACCCTGCTTCTGCAGGGGGGTTGGACTAGATGATCTCTAAAGGTCCCTTCCAACCCTACCATTCTATGATTCTATGAACCCCAGCACAAGTCTACAGTTTATTCCAGTAACAACAATTGAACAGGGAACACCACACATTGAGTCAAAAAATAGAGTCATATTTGACAGTGTGTGATTAATAAAGTCCTACATGGTGGTGTATTCACGTGTTCCCTTTGTGCACTTTTACATGCATAAACTACTCCCATGTTAAAGAGTTCAGAAAGCCATCCCTCATCAGAACTTGGATATTTTACATGACTCTATTTCTGACTGAGGAGAAACAAAAAGGAACTGAATAGACTTTGAGACACCTGCAACACACACCATTCACCCAATGAACAAAATGTTGTTTATCCATGATTTTGATGGAAAGACTTTAAATGGGGATCATCTGTTAACTACAAGAGTATCCCCAATTTCATAACGACTGGATGCAGAATCTCCTTAGTCCCAACATGCAAGAGAAGGGGCAAACACACCTATGTTGTATCTCCAGAAATCCCCGAGGCTGGTGGTGCTCCGTCCTCCATGGAGATACACAAACCCCCGGCAGACAGTGCAGGCGTGTTTGTGGCGGTCGCAGGGAGAGGGCTGCTTTTGGGGTGCACATTGCCACCCACTGCCTGCAGCTTTTCCTTTCATGCTGACAACTAGGATCTTATCCAAGTATCAGCTTGCAAGGACAGCACGTCAGGGCAGGGTCCTAAAACATCAGGGATGGGGTTTAGACCCTCTCTGTAAAAACAACAAAGAATAGCGTCAGGTTTTAAAGAAAAAGGTAAATAACAATAATTAAAAGCAGATGGTAATAAAGAGAAGAGTCTCTGCCTTTTGATTAAAAGTTAGTGTGTTTTCATTCCCATCAAAAGCAACCTGACAATTTTGTCTGTCTATGTCAATAGGGTAACTGAAGTAAAGCACTTGGAATGCTGACTCTCAGAGTCTTATCTCAGCAAGACTGGGACAGGTACATTCCTGCAGCTGAAAGTTTCCCAAAGAGTGTCAGTGAGCTGAAGTGATCAGCTCCAGTACCCTACATTTGCCATAGTGATCAACTCTAGTACCTTACACTTGCAAATGATCAACTCCAGTACCCTGCATTTGCAATAGTGGAGAAACCAAGGCTTGGTCTTCTTTCACTACTTAATACAAACCCGTACTTCAAACAAAATTTGGGAGAAGTGAATCTTACAGATGAAAAGAATGCGTTAGCACTTGACCAGAAGTTAGTCTTACGTTTAACTGAAAACCAGTTGAAGTGAGGATGCGTCTGGAAAAAATAAGACTATCCCTTTACTTGCCACAAGATGTCCCTGTGTTCTGTGAAGACAGGAGAACCGAGAACAACCTTGTTTTGAAGCACGTTGCTTTAAAAAGCACAAAAGAAAGAAATTATGAAGCATTAGGCCAAATTGTGGGGTTTGTGTTGGTAACATGTCTGAGGTAACGTGTATCAGCAAATGAGGGCATGGAGTCTCCCAGTTCTGAGACTATTTAAGTGAAGGGATCAGGATGGGAACTGATAGGTACCAATCTGTCAGTGTGGACACTCTGTTAGCCTCTGCAGTACTGCAGTATAATGCCTGTTTTTCCACAGTTACAGGGTATTATATGCATGTATTTAGCATCCCAGTGGATAAAGACATACAGCTGTCAGCTCAACATCATGATTGTGCAGCAAATCTGTTCTTTTGATTTGAGGTGGGATAAACCTATGCCTACTTGGCCCAATTATTTCTAATTAAAAAACCCAGAACAACTAAACAGGAAATGTACAAAATTTGCCCAAATTTTGTACAGTAGCATACAAATATTTACACCCACAGAGTACTTTCATTACAGCTGCTGCCCATGTGCTTCCTGAGCAAAGCAGCAAGAAGGCTGGAAATTTTCCCTCCACCTCCTCAGGAATGGGATGACAGTCACACAGCTTTTACCAAGCCTGGGCATTTCATGTTGCCGGCAGCAGCACAGGGGCCAGCCACCAGCTTCCATCTTGGTGCATTTGAGTCCTCAGCATGTGTGTGCCAGTGCACGTTCCAATGTAGCCCCTGTGCCATTCAGAGGCTGTCTTCTGTGAAGAGGTGCTTTAGATCAAAAGCTTCGGTTTCCCGGGTTAACTCACATTCACGTAAAAGCAGCAATTCTGCTGTCAGATCAGAAAGCACTTCCAGGCAAAGTCTGAAATTCCCAGCAAATGGCAGTTTAAACTTTCTTTAGGCCAGAACAGTTTATTGGAAATCCAGCAATGATCAGGTTAAGTTAAATACAGCCCTCTGCAGATCTACATGCAGGTATTTTTACTATATGCATTGCCATAGTATAACCTAAGACATACAAGTTGTGCTTTGATTTTCATTGTGTAGAACTCCATTTAGCCATATACAAGCCAGCAGAGGTCAATGTAAGTGCTTTTCACCCTGTGCAGGTTTGATAATGAGGAAAGGGGTATGTACAGAGGCTACAAAGTATCCAGATGTCCAGAAGAAGCTGCCATGTTCTAAAAATGAAAGAATGATGTTCGCTTGGATGCAATGACAGGGGAGCAGTTAAATACAAAAGAAAAAACCCCGCAGATTTCTGTAAAGGCAGTTTGTGTGTAAGGAAACATGCTGGGTAATAATGGCCAGCTACACAATCTTTTATTTATTTTTCTATGTACTTCTATAGTAAGTCTTCTTTTTTATTTTTCTCTCAGCATCCTGCATGTTTTCTGTTTCACTGCTGCACTGGAAAGATTTTTGTTTCACAGAGTTTTCAGTACTCTGCCTCTCTGCCAACATCCCTTGTCTGGAAAACTTATATATCAGCAGCACAAAAGCATACCCCTTTTACCAAATGTTTTCTCCTGTGTTCACAGATTCCCTCGTTTTCAAACACCTCGATTTGTCCCACACAAATTCAGGAGTTATCCTTCCCTTCACCCATAAATAATGAGGCTCCCCATTGCTGACACAACCTCTTCACACATCATGCAGGACAACCAGGTGATCAGGCCTAGTCAGACTGGGTTTATAAAGAGCAGGTCCTGTTTAACAAACCTCATCTCCTTCTATGACAGGATGACCTGCTTGTTGGATGAAGGAAAGGCTGTGAACATTGGCTACCTTGACGTTAGTGAGGCATTTGACACTGTTTCCCATAGTGTTCTCCTGGGGAAATTAGCTGTTCTTGGCTTGGATGGGCAGACACCCTCCTGGGTGAAAAACTGGTTAGATGGCCGGCTCCAAAGAGTCTTTGTCAGTGGAGTTAAATCCACTGGTGGCTGGTCAAGAGTGGTGTCCCCCAGGGCTCAGTGCTGGGGCCACTCCTGTTTAACATCTTTATTAATGATCTACATGAGGGGATAGGGTGCACTCTTAGCAAGTTTGCAGATAACACCAAGCTGGGTGAAAGTGTAGATCTGCTTGAGGGTAGGGAAGCTCTACAGAGAGATCTAGACAGGCTGGTTGGCTGGGCCAAGGCCAATGCCATGAGTTTCAATAAGGCCAAGTGCCAGGTCCTGCACTTGAGCCACAACAACCCCACGCAATGCTATAGGCTTGGGGAGGAGTGGCTGGAAAGCTGTCAGGTACAGAGGGACCTGGCAGTGTTGACTGACAGCAGCTGAACGTGAGCCAGCAGTGTGCCCAGGTGGCCAAGAAGGCCAATGACATCGTGGCCTGGATCAGGAACACTGTTGTCAGGAGGAGGGGGGAGGTTGTGGAGTCTCTTTCCTTGGAGGTCTTCAAGACCCTCCTGGACGTGTTCAAATGTGACCTGATCTAGGTGGATCTGCTTCTGCAGGGGGGTTGGACTAGATGATATCTAAAGGTCCCCTCCAACCCTACCATTCTGTGATTCTGTGATCATTCCCCTGTATTCTGCTTTGGTGAGGCCGCATCTCAAATACCGTGTCCAGTTTTGGGCCCCTCTCTACAAGAAGGACATCGATGTGCTGGAGAGAATCCAGAGGTGGGCTACCAAGCTAGTAAAGGATTTGGAGCATGCCTAATGTGAGGAACAGCTGAGGGATCTGGAGTTGTTTAGCCTGGAGAAAAAAAAAGCTTAGGGGATACCTTACCACTCTACAACTACTTGAAAGGAAGTTGTAGCGAGGTGGGGGTCGGTCTCTTCTCCCTAGTGACAAGCAATAGAACAAGAGGAAACGGCCTCAGGTTGTGCCAGGGGAGGTTCAGGCTGGATCTGAGGAGGAATTTCTTTCTTGCAAGGGTTGTCAGGCATTGGAATGGGCTGCCCAGGGAGGTGCTGGAGTCACCGTCCCTGGATGTGTTTAAGGGATGGGTGGATGTGGCACTTAGGGAAATGGTCTAGTGGTTGATAGGGCTGGGACAAAGGCTGGACTTGATGATCTTAAAGGTTTCTTCTAGCTGAAATAATTCTATGATTCTATGATCTCCCTCCTCAAGGTTCTAGCAGATGAGCCCTGGCAGATCAGCTGCAATGTGACTGCTCTGGTTACTTAACTCCCTCTTTACAATCAGATTGGCTCCATCAAGCCTGTTCAGAACTGGTGCCAGAAAGCCAAGCTGACCTCTGGCCAGTACCCTGGATGGTGTAAAGTGCTTTTTGTGGAATGCATGTTATCCCAGGTCCTTGCATTTTCTGGGGTATCACCACTGCTACTGTCCTAAGAATAGCAAGTGAACTGCAGCCCTGCAGAGTTTGTTGGCTGCGATGCAGCATACATTACAATGGTGGTACCTACTGCTTCTGAGTCCTGCTAACCCAGGAGCTTTGTTATTGCTTGCCTGAGAGTAGGAACATGTTGTACATACATTTGTTGTCTAAACTTAGGCAGTGAAGCTGGTCAAGGGTCTGGAGAACAAGTCTGATGAGGAGTGGCTGAGGGATCTTAGCCTAGAGAAGAGGAGGCCAAGAGGAGATGTGATCACTCTCTATACAACTACCTGAAGGGGAGCTGTAGCAAGGTGAGGTTCAATCTCTTCTCTCTAGTAATAAATGATAGGACACGAGGAAATGGGCTCAAGTTGCACCAGGGGAGGTTTAGATTGGAGGTTAGGAAGAACTTATTCACTGAGAGGGTTATTAGGCATTGGAATGGGCTGCCCAGGGAGGTGGTGGAATCACCATCCCTGAAGATATTGAAGAGGCATAGATGAGGTGCTGAGGGATATGGTTTAGTTTAGTGATGGGTTTGGCAGTAGCAGGTGAGTGGTTGGACTTGATCTTAAAGGTCTTTTCCAATGGTAACAACTCTGTGATTCTGTGGTTCTCTGATACTACTGACCTCTCTCCCCATTAAATGTACTGGAAGCTATGACACAGCCCTTATAAAATATGAACAGATTAACTGTTATTTTGTTTCCTGAAATCAGAATAGACCCAATGAGACAACATGCTCCAGTGAGATGACTGATATATTAAATAGTCTATCTGCAAAAGGCTTAAATCTGTATTTTCACTATACCTGAAGTTTGTACTTATCAGTACTTATTCCCCAAGGAAGTGAGCCCAGGAAGTGTTTACAGGATGAATCCGTACTGCATCCCTCTCTTCAGGTACCTAAAAGAGGTCCAGGGGAAAGTTGCACATAATTTGAGGAAAAATAAAGATTACAGTAACACAAGCTATAGAAGATACATTTGTATTTATATTTCATATGAATATGAAATGCATGTATCTAATTTATCATCCAGTTTATCTCTAAAATTTACCATTTGCAAGACTGAAATATATTCAGTGACAAAAAAAAACATGCTGGAGAATCTCTTGCAGCATATTCTGGCAAGACTAGCTACTCAAATTGTGTTAATCTTTGTTTTATGCAAAGCAGCATTGTAAGCTATTACTGTACAAAACTGAAGGATATTATTCTATGTGTGTTTTCTCTGAACAAACACAAGATTGGCAGCATTTAGAGGTGTGCATTCTCTTTTCCAGAGGGAATGAGCAACTGTGAAGTAGTAACATGTTATAGGTGTGTGAGTCCCTAATACTTTACATATTACTATCCCTTACATATTATACTATCCTGATGAAAAGGGGAAAGCAGCTGAAGTCATGAAACATGGATTCTCTCCCTAACTCTGCCAAGCTGCTGTGTAACCACAGCCAACTCCTCTGTTTACTTCCGTAGCTAAGGAGACACCTCCTTAGTAAAACACTCCAAATTTGCTGATGCAGTGCTGTGTGAGAGTGACAGGGCATTACTGCTACTACTGATATAATTTAATATGAAAAAGGTGATAAGTCTCAGCTATTAATACTTTACAAAGGTAAAATGGGTTTGTCCCTTTGAGTTTGGTTGGGTTGTTTTTTTCCTGAGCTATAAAACCAGTTATTTCTCTTCTATATAATTGTTATTCTTCCTACCAGTCCTGCCTCCTTTTGTACAAACATTCAGAGAAGGAGATAGCCCTGATTTCATACAGTAGATTAGCCACAAAATCTTGTCCACTTGTTTATCTGCCCCATCTGAACTCTTTGTGAGGCAGGTGAGCAGGATGGATCACAAAAGGCCAATCAGAGACTAACTGAATGGGTGTCTCCTCTCAGTCACACCTTCTGAGCACCAGCTGACCCTTGTGAATCACACCCTTTGCTCTCTCCACATGAAGCCTTCTTGGAAGCAGAGCTACAGTGCTTAAATAGATCAGTTAACAAACTGCTGCATTTCAGAGTTGGGAAAAAAAAAAACCAAACCCACCATGTTCAAAGTTAATCTTTAATCTTGCCTTTCATCACTAGTATTCTCAGCGATGGCCAACGACAGGACAAGGGACAAGCTGGAACATAGGAGGTTCCAAAGAAACATAAGGAAAAACTCCTCTACTGTGAGAGTGACGGAGCCCTGGCACAGGTTGCCCAGATGGGTTGTGGAGTCTCCTTCTCTGGAGACATTCAAAACCCACCTGGACGAGTTCCTGTGTGACCTAGTCTAGGCGGTCCTGCTGTGGAGGGGGGTTGGGCTGGATGATCATTCAGGGTCCTTTCCAACCCTTGTGATTCTGTGATCCCTGGGCTGTCTTTCTATTGAACCAGACCCAGTGAAGTTCATCTGCCCTCTACTTCCACAGCCCCATTTCCCAAGGAAAACTGCTGCTCTTTTGAGAACGCTACCCAGCAATATCCTGTGTGTCATGTGACACTGACCTCAGCTTCAGATTAGTACAGCCAGGATCAATTATCCAATAGGAAACCCTAACTTCAGCAGAATTTCTTTTTTAAAAAAGTACCCAAAGAGACAACTCAGAACATTTTTCATCCAACTTTTTTTTTTTCCCAAAACAGCTGTAGCACACACAAAAAGATGGCTGCTGCTCTCCAAATTCTTCAGCCATTCCATTCTAAAAATAGCTCCATGCAATCAATCCCAATTGTTAAACGGCTGGAGGAGCTGTGAGACGGGACCTAAAGAGCTGCAATTAGTGGGGTAACTATAGCACAGAGTGCTTATCAATTAATGGTGCCACACTAACTGTTTCATAATACAAATAATCCCGGAAATGTAGGGAGACAGGAATTACTTCAGGAAATGGAGTTTAGATGGTCATTATATAATTCTTCATGTTTCTATTAGATATGGTTTCTCAGACAAATGATTTATTTATTTTAAGTATTACTTAAATAGATTGTCATTAAAGCTTTCGTCTGTCTCCTGATTCATTTCCATCTGGTTTCATCTAAGCCACCAAGATGATCAGGGGACTGGAGCATCTTCCTTATGAGGGAAAGCGGTGGTATCTGAGACTATTCAGCCTGGAGGAGACTTGAGGGGTGACCTCGCTAATACTTACAAGTATTTGAAAGTCGTATCTCAGGAGGACGGGGCAAAACTTTTCTCTGTAGTGTCCAGGGATAGGACTAGGGGTAATGGACAAAAGCTGGAACACAGAAAGTCCCACTTAAGGAGAAACTACTTTACTGTAAGGGTGAGGAAGCCCTGGCACAGGCTGCCCAGAGAGGGTGTGGAGTTTCCTCTGGAAGTTTCAAAAGCTGCCTGGACCTGTTCCTGTGTGACCTGATCTAGGTGGACCTGCTTGCACGGGGGAGTTGGACTCTAAAGGTCCCTTCCAACCCCTACCATTCTGTGATTCTGTAATGCACTCAGAATTCTAAGTTTCAGATTTAAAAGGATCCAGGCTTTTGAAATATAATGTGATATGAAACCACTCGTACTAGGGCAAAATAAGTAGGAAATCTTGGTTTGGGGGGGTTTGTCTCAACCCTCCAACACTTCCGTACAGAACACTGTATTTTCTTGTTAAGGCAACTTGATGTTTTACTACTCTTCTAAAATTAACAACAGATCTTCCCCATTCTGCTTATCTCAGAAGCCTTTGCTTTTTAGTGGTGGGTTTATTTTAATGCTGCATCAATAAGGAAGAAACTTTGAAGACTTGCGAGGCGGCTACAAAGTTTCAAAACCCATCACTTTGTTTAAACAGTTTAGAGAGCAGGCATTGTTTTTCAGTATATCAGATTTACTTGCCATGCTTTATTATGTGTGATAAATGTTAGTGTCCTCAGGCTTGCTATTTTGTTATTTCCTAAAGGTAAGTATCACTAAGTTTCAGGGTGGAGGGGGTGGTATTTTGGTTTGGTTTTGGGGATTGTTTTTTAATCCAAAATACAGGAACTAACTTTCAGAGATGCTCAGCTTCAGAATTTCCCACCTGAAAGTTTGGAATGGCTCTAGGAATATAGGGTGTCTGTAATAATTCTGTAGTACTGAAATTCCAGCCTGAAATAGGGCCTTGCTTTGGTAGGCATTGTAGAACACACAGTTCCGACGTGACTGTGCTTCCAACTGAAGTGATCAAGATAAAAGGAAGGAGTTAGAAAATAGCCTTTCATCATACAGGGGGGAGCTGAAGGACTGAAAGAGGATTTGTAAAATGACAAATCAAAGCAGAGACACAGCTCCATCCTGATTTCAGGGTTCAGAAAAATAATAGGTACCTTCAAATAAACCAGTAACACCCCTGTTGTCTTTATAAAGCTTAGAGAGGACATGCTGAAAACCTAGAGGAAACCTGAAACACTTTTATGTTGCGTAACTCTTAGTTCCATTTTAACAAGTTTTAAGCTACTAATCTTAAACATTATCACTGTTATTTTTCAGTGCATCAGAATGCTTTCTGAGGTGAACAGATATTTCAAAGGAGGCAACTCTCCTAAAACAGTCAAGGATGATTTCAGTTTTTATATACTGCAAACCTATAGATATAACTGCTGCTTGTGGGGCATGGAGTCCTAAACCACCCAGGGCATTGGCACCTTTACTGCAAAACAGATGAGAGCATCGTGAATCTCCCCACCTCGTGAACAAGCTGTCTGCCTGCTTCTGGAGCTCTGCAGGTAAAGGGTCATGGTTCTTTCATTCAGATCACAATATTAAGAGTCCTGCATCTGGGAAGGAACAACCCTATGCACCAGGACAGGCTGGGGATTGACCTGCTGGAGAGCAGCTCTGCAGAGAGAAACCTGGGAGTGCCGGTTGATAATAAACTAACCATGAGCTAGCAATGTGCCCTCATGGCCAAGAAGGCCAATGGCATCCTGGGATGGATCAACAAGAGTGTGGCCAGCAAGTCGAGGGAGGTTCTGCTCACCCTCTACTCTGCCTTGGTGAGGCCTCATCTGGAGTCCTGTGTCCAGTTTTGGGCTCCTCAGCTCAAGAGGGACTGAGAACTGCTGGAGAGAGTCCAGCACAGGGCCACCAAGATGATCAGAGGTCTGAAGCATCTTCCTTATGAGGAAAGGCTGCAGGAACTGGGGCTGTTTAGTGTAGAGAAGAGGAAATTGAGGGGTTGAGAGGCTGGTATCTGGAAAAAAGAACTTTAGTACTTAAAAACCTTCTGGAATTGTTACATCTTTATATACACCTCTAGTCTATGAGTCAGGAAATTACTTTTGCCACTGTAATCAATAAGGTTTATGGTACAGACAAAAAAGAAATGCACCCATACTACATGACTTTTATGGCTTATTTTCCTTAGTATATTAAGATTTCAGTTGTTGGGTTTTCTTTGGGGTTTTTTTTTGTTTTGGCTTCTTTTAAAGAATGGGACCTTTGTATAAATAAAAATTAGAATATGAATTTTGAATGAAGCTCCTGAGAAAGAGCTTCCTGTTCTAAAATACACACCTGTAGGTGGCCCAAGGACAGCACGTTATGGACACATACATGCAGTGCACTGGCCACCCCTGATCAAAAGCTTATGCTGATTATCAGTGCCTGTATAGGGGTTGGTTTTGTTCCTTAACAAAACACTTACTTTGGTAACCTAATCTGCTTTTCAAATCTTATTTAGCTTCTTGCTGGTGAACACAGGAGTGTCAAGAGCACAGTCTCTGTTGTGGTCTCATCATCTTAAAAGTGGGGGAAGATGCCCTGGCTGTAAAGCATCACTGCAGCAAGGTGGCTCTTCAGACCTTATCTCTGACAAACAGGTGAGTTTTCATGTTCTAGATATGGCAGAGGGAGGAAATACTGATCCTGGTCCTGACACTTTAAGATAAATGAGAAACTCCTAACACGTTCACAGGACAGTCTAAAATGTATTTGGCATTTTACCCTGTTCTTGGAAGTAATTTGTCCTGTCACCAGTGGAAACACGTCATTTCAATACATAGGTCATCACTCCTTTCCCCCAGAAAGAGCAATTTTCAGTGTTCCTAAAAGGCATCATTTGGGGATTTCACAAAAACTTACTAGTCTGATTCTTTCAAGATCCTGTAGGTAGATGCCCTGGAGAGCTTGTGACCTGCTGCTGAAACAACTTCAAAAGTCTTTATTTCCTAAGGGAGACTCTACTCTGCTAATTCACAAAATACTCTAGGTTAGGAAGAAAGCTGCCTACTCTCTTCAGGCACAAATTAAAGTACTAAACTGCTGAGAGTATATTCATGAAAAGTTATCATCTTCCATTTAAAACAAACAAAAGTATGCACTGAATTTTACTTGTTTTGGTTTTTATATTCCCTGACCAAGGAAAAGGAACATCTAATAAATGGCTCAGCCACACTTCCATGAAAAGGCATTCCATGAAGTGTGGCATTAAGCTGTAAGATAGACAAAGTGTTTTTCTTGTCCCAGAGACATTTTGCCCTTCGATGAACATGGAGCAATGGGATACAGAAGACATACAAGGTTATGAGAATAGCAGAAGCTGGAGCCTGAAGAAATATGAGGGAGGAAAGAGAGGGCATTTGGCAAAGAGAATAATAAAAAGTTCCAGCTGGCAAATATTAAAACATCCAGCTATCATGTTAGAATCATTATGCATTTAGATTACACAGTATGGGAGAAGTCATGAGAGACTTCTCATGAAGTGAGAAAGAATCAGATGGCACAACTGGAAAGACTGTCAGTAATGACTGGAGGGAAAACTGTATAAAAAGGATCTTTTATAGGAAAGATGAATTTACACAGTCAAGCAAAAGATGGTTGCATAAAAACAGATGACACAATGGCGTAGCTGGAATAGATTGCGTAGAGGAGAATAGCTGGATTTTAGTCTGGCAAGGAAAACAAAGGTGTCAGGCAGGCAAACAGTAATAATAACCATGATGGTTCACAATAACCTTGATGCCAAGTTACTGGGCTGCACTAGCAAATGGAAAAAGACCAAACCCACATAATTTCAATATATAAAGGAGACAGAAAGCATATGAGTAACTTTACACATACACATTTTCGCTCCAAATTCAAATGGAATTACTCATGTGAATACGACCAGTGATATGTATGAGCTTGAACAATGTAGCCTAGATACCAGAGCAAAAGGACCAACTCTTTTGTGAAAAGCCTGAAAAAAATGTTTTGCAAGCTGTTTTCATATTCAGACTCCAAATGACAGGGTCCATTTTTGACTGGAGCCTGGCTTTCTGAAAAATTCTCACTCCCAGCTAACGTGCCCCAGTATTCATCCCGAGCCAGACGTACTTTGGCTTGGGTTTTGGATGGTTGCATTTCTTTGTTCGTCTTTTACTTAGTAGAGTAGCTTTATGCTCTTTGATTGTGGAAAAGGGAATGAGCAAAGGGAGGGTGGTGAATCTCCTAAATTGGAAGCAAGGAAACAAGAGCTCTAGCTGGGCCTACCACAGACCTCCCGTGCTGCACCGTGGAAGTCGCAGGTCCCCTTCCCCAGCGGTCTCCTGTGGCTGCAGAGTGCTGACGCCACTTCCCTCCTTTCATGTGCTTTGTTTCCTTTCGTACCTTTGGACGAAAGCAGCTTTGTGAACAACTGCACACAGTTGTACAACAATACAACTCTGTATAGGAAGGATGACTGTTTCCTGTGGTGCTGTGCGATAATGTGAGCAGGCCTGTGCCCTTGCTACCCTCCCTCTGCTCCCTTTCTCGGGTGGCAGTGCCAGCCTCTTGGGTGCTGGCTCCTCCAGCGTGGGCACGAGGTGGCTCTGGCTGAGGCGGGAGCCTCAGAGCCCCCTGCCCATCCTGCTGCACCCCTGCCTGGGGGAGACCTCACCACCTCACCTCATCCTCTCCAGCGGCTGCTGCCCAGCTCCACTGGGGCTTGATCCTGACAGGACATGAGGGAAAAAAACCCCAACCAAATGAAGAAAGAGGCAACATTAGGCTCCCCACGTGTCCCGCCGCCCCGCCAGCCCGGGGGCACCCTGCCCTGCACGCCTGCTCCCCGCGGCGCCAGCCGGGGACACGCACGCCCAGCACCGGACGAGGAGCGCGGCCGGGCAGCCCCCACCACAGCGGCTGCGAGGGCCGCCAGCCCTCAGGCGGGAGCGGGGCCCCTCCGCCCGCGGGCCGCCCGGCACAGCGTGAGGCGCGGGCGGGCCCGGGGGGCGACAGGCTCGGCCAGCCCGGCCCGCAGCAGCCGGAGGTGAATCCTCCTCCCTGGGGCAGCACCCCGGTGCCTCCTCCCACCTCCCCGGGCTCCCCCCTCACCTCCCGAGGGCGGCGGGGCCGGCGGCGAGCCGGGGGCTGGCAGGGGAGGCGGCTCGTGCCCGGGGCCTGCGCGCCGGGCCTGCGGGCGGGCGGCCGAGCGCGGTGAGGTGCGCGGCGCTCCGCCGCTGCTGCGCGGGGTGCGGCCGGGCTGCGAGCGGAGCTGCGGGTGCCGCGGCCTTGGCGTGGCCGCTGAGACCAGCGCAGCAGCGGCCCCGCCCGCCGGGCCCCTGCGCGGCGCCGCGGGTGATGCCGGAGGCAGGGGGCTGGGGCCGGGTGGGTGCGGGTGCCGCGGGCTGCTGGCCTCGCCGGGAGGAGTGTGCCGCGGTCCTTTAGTGCCGTGGCGTAGCCCTGGGCATCAGCAATGTATAAAATCTTGTTTCTGGTCTGAACACAGCCAGAACCAAACTTTTTTTTCCTGTTGTTGGTGGGAAGGGGGAGCACGGAGGGCAGATGTTTGTTTCTGCGCTCAGTTCCAAGTCCTTTTATGTCAGCGTTTAGCCCAGAGATCCCTCTCTGTAGGCTTTCTGTGAGCCGCAGCCCCAGTGCTTGCTTGAGCTTGTGTCCTTGGCTTTCTGATCATCTGCTTCAGCTTCCACGGGGTTTGCTTTTTATATTTTTTTCCTCTCTGTTCCGCCTTTACAGATACATAAGGCTTCATAAAACAGAAATGAAACTCCCCCACCCACACGTGCCTCTGTTTTCCATGTTGACATGTTTTCCTGCTTCAGGGTGGAGGCTACTACTTTTTCCTTAGTATTGCTCCTAAAAAAGAGTGAGCATAATTGCTTTCTTTCAGATTACTGTAAGTGACAGCTAACAGATAAACCCAGTCCATAGCAACATATATCTATGAACAATGTGAAATACCTTCAATTATCATATATTCTGTATAATAAATCAAGTATGGTGGTAACGTGTGCTCCTGAGTTTTTCCTGCTAGGACTTTAGACGTTAGTCAGAGCACAGTCCAGAAGTACAGCACAGAACTTTCCCCAGACCCTCTTAATTGCCTCCTGCTAGGAATGAAAAAAAAAAAAACCAAACCAACAACCCAACAACCAAAAACCAAACCCCAAAACAAACCCACACATTTTTCATAAAAAGAACTCTGAGATCATTAGCTAACATTTGGAAGTCCCTCAAATTAACATGCGTGAAGGACTGTGGCCAAACTCCCACTGGCTCCCATAAAAGCAGTAATCAGTCCTTCAAGCAAGATTCTCTACAAAATAACACCCAGAAGCCCCTGCAGAAGGGATTGCCAATCTCACCATCTGACTAGATTAAAAACAGCAGTAACAATGTGATAATTGACAGGAGAAACTTCCCTGACAAGGAATGAATCAGTGTTTATTTTTAGCCTTTTCCCCCAATGCTTTATTTAAACAAAAGATTAACTAATTATTTCCGTCCTTATATTGTCCGCATTAGAAACAGAAGGTGGCAGTTTCTTATGTATCAGAAGGGAGCATTTTGCTTTGGCTCATCTTTTGAGATCTGCACCCTGGATGGATGCGACCCTGCCAGTTGTCCTTTCATTTCTAAGTCCGATCAAATATGAAAAGGATCGAGCTTTCACTACATTTAGACACTCCTCAATCAGTATGGTCTTTTTTAATTAGTTACTAAACAGCACATCTCAAAAAACGTTGAAGAAAATGTAAATTGTGGTTTACTCTGTATCCTGCCTTTGCTCCAAAGCTTCGCTTGGACGAGTCAGTATGAATCCTGTCACTGCAGCTGCCCGCTGTGGCCTTTTGCAATGACAGAACGCTCACATTCCAAGAAGATAAGGTTGCTGTACCTGTGCACGGGAGCCAGCAATAAGATCTTATCTAGGAATAGGCAGCTCACCCGAGAAAAGACTGATTTATAAGACAAATGCAAGGAAATGGTGTCAATTGTAATAAGCTTTTGGGGTGGTTTTGTTTTGAAGGGGATACTTGAAGCTTTTTACTTAAATGCTGAATTACTTGTGTATTGCAGCAGCGTGCATTTCATTAGCAGAAAAGGAATCAAACTCCTTTGAAAACGTAGGAGGGCTCGCTCTTTTTTTTTGCTTACCTCCTGCGGAACTGAGAAACAGAAATGACCCTTTGTTTCATTTTACCCCATATCTATAATATGAGGATTGCTACAAAATATACAAAGAGCTGATTTACTGGTCTCTTCCTTTCATAGTCTCAAAGCAGTTGTACCACACAAAATTAAAGCTTAATAATGCCAAATCATGTTGCCTTTAGTCCTGAAGAGTAAGTCTCATTTTCAGCATTCATGTATTTATTCTTCAATGAAAAATTTTTCTGTTGAATTCATTTTTAAGATAATTTTGGATATGACTACTTAGGCTAAGCCAAATAGAGGTAAAATAGATTATATGTGCCATTTAGTGCACACCTGATAATTCTTGAACAGAGTGAAATGTGAGGTAGGAGTAGTTTACCATGGAAATAATGGAAAATGAACTGTTCCTTTATACGCAGCCCAGTGGTCTCTTACAGAGGTTAGAGGGAGAAACTGCAGTGTTATATTGCTCATAGAAGCAAGTTGAATCTTCGGTATCTCATCTCACGTATCAGTGTAGGAAATGCATCAAAATGGCATTTTACTTGGAAACACAAGGATTCTTTCTCCCATTTCTACCACCATTGCAGAGACACTGCTCATTGGGAAGAGCTATCTGTCTTGCAAGTATTATCTGCAATGGTTGACCCCACAACACCAAATAATTTAATTTCTGTTTAGAAGTAAGATGAATGTAGAACACTAACAGGATCATTGTACAAAATGATTTAATCTGTGGGCAATCAGGCCAAACAAATCCATGAATCATTTATAATCATCACACACATCTGCATTGCAAGAGATAGTTAACTACAAAGGAAAACGTTACAGATAGGGGGGAGGGTGAGACACAGAATAAGGCAGATCAGTAAAATCTGCATGAAATACATGAGGTTTTAACCAGAATTTATTTCATTGGCTGCAGGCTAAGTTAAAAAAATAAGAGTTTCGGGCAGAATTTGAGCTCCTAAATCTAAACCAGAGATGGTGAAAACCCCAGTGAGCTGTGTGTCACCTTCCATTGTGCCTAAATTCCCAAGCCACCTTAGATATTTTTACATAAACTACTCTGCTGTACAGAGCCTCTCTGTAAGTGCCCAGCGTGCCAGTTCAACAGGGCTAAGCAACCTGGCACTCATCCCTATCTCAACTCAATTGGGAGCAAAAAACTATGTGTTACTCCATTGAGGTCCTCAGAGCAGCTGGGTTCAAGAAGTGATCTTCAGAATCCTTTGATGGGTGCCACTGGGACCGAGTCTTTACAACTGCAACAGTAGCTGCTCTGTCTAAAAAGACATTTTAATAATATACTAGAGCAGGTAAAACATTTATTCAGGAAGTGGAAGGTCTGGGTTCAGGGCTTGCTCTTTGCAGATCGGAGATGTCAGTAGTCACATCAATGTCAGGGTGTGTGAGCATTCACCTGAAGCCAGCCTCAAAGCTTGATGAATCCCACTGTCAACTCTGTTACCTCCATCGGACACATCTAGATTGGACACTGAGGCACAGTACAAGGGTGCTCAAATGAGCATCAAGATGTTCTTCTCAGAACTGAATCATGCTGGGCCATCACAGGGGACTGAAGACCAGCAGTTTGTTGGCTGAGATGCAATGTACATTACAATGATGGTACCTACTGCTTCTGAGTCCTGCTAGCCCAGGAGCTGTGTTATTTGTTGCTTGAGAATGGGAACATGCTGTACATACCATTGTTGTCTAAACTGAAATGGGCAATGGAGCTGGTCAAGGGTCTAGAGCACAAGTTTTATGAGGAGTGGCTGAGGGATCTGGAGATGTTTAGCCTAGAGGAGGCTTAGAGGAGATGTGATCACGCTCTACAACTGCCTGAAGGGGAGTTGTAGTGAAGTGATGTTCAGTCTCTTCTTTCTAGTAACGAATGACAGGAAATGGGCTCAAGTTGCACCAGGGAAGGTTTAGATTGGACATGAGGAAGAACTTATTCACTGAGAGGATTATTAAGCATTGGAACAGGCTGCCCAGGGAAGTGGTGGAGTCACCATCCCTGGAGATATTCAAAAGATGCATAGATGAGGTGCTGAGGGATATGATTTAGTTTAGTGCTGGGTTTGGCAGTGTGAAGTGAATGGTTGGACTCGATGACCTTAAAGGTCTTTTGCAACCATCATCATTCTATGATTCAATGAACCATTTCAGTATGGAAAACTGATTTTAAAAAACCCACCAGTAAAACACAAAATAAAAATGTAAGCTATTAATGCTGAACAGAAATGGCGCTCTCAGCCCAGCAATAGCTACTTGAGAATTTGGATTTGCAGTTTGCCAGTACCGGCATCTAGTCGCCTTGCCGGGAGTGCCTTCGGCGCCCACAGAGTGGGGAGCTGCCGCTGGATGGCACTCTTGTGCCACACAGATTGGCGCTGGAAGGGCGATCGGCTTTGGCTGCAAATACAGGAGTCTTAAAGACGAAGAACGAAGTTGACTTCGTCCTTTTAGTGTCATAAATTTGGAGAGGCTTCACTTAAGGCATTCAGTTTAATTTAGAGTTGCACTACCATAACTGGGAGAAGAATATGAACCAGACATTGAGATGCAATATTTTGGCTATTAATTCTATCGATAAAGTTTTGAACAATTTATGAAACTTAAATACAAGGAGAAGGCATGGAGACTGTGACCAGAAAAGACCAAGAGCTCCCAGCTTCAGTTCTTCTGTATTGTTACAGGCTACATTGAATTCCAATAACTGGCTTTAATGCTTTTTTTAGATGCCTGTGTTTTTACCCTTAATTATACACACTATTCCATAGAGATACAAGATGTTTCTTCTAAGGCTGGCTGTAGAACAAGAAGCTATCATCATTCCAAAAGTCAACCTTGGAAGTCTTTGTTTTAAAGTTTCCAGTCTATGTGTTTAAGAAGTTTGCAGAATGTTTCACTCATTTCTAATTGTGAATATTATGCTTCTATTTTTAAACATTTGAAAAATGGCTCAATTATTTTCACATAGAATAACCGTTCTGCAAAAGTCAATGTGTTTTTCAGAAAGCATTTAGTTTTCTGAGAATAAATCCATTTTGGAATAAATCTGCATTTTAAAAAGTGGTGATTATCTCAGCTTTCTATTGCAATAGAATCATATCCTCAATAACTATTTAGTAAAGACATTTGCTTTCATGTAGTGTACGTGTTATACGTCAGTGCAGTGTATGGGAGAACACCAGGAAATTTCTGCAAATCCATTTGAACATCAGGGAAATATCTGCGTGAAATTTGTGCTTCTGCTCCTTTTCTTTTGATATAGATGGTGACACCACTCTTCCTTGTAAAGAGCTTCAGTTCCCCTAACCCCAAATCTGTACACTATTCAGGAGATTAGGAATGTCTGACAAGTTCAAGATCTCTTTCAACAAAGTCGTCTTCTCCACCTTCACTTCCATCAAAACCAACCAGAGAGCTAGAAATGGCATCTTCTCTTTTGGGGATGGTAGCAGGTCTCTGGTTTCATCCAGGGAAGGAAGTGCTTAGGGTGTTTTATCACAGCCAGCCCTTGTAATTTCCTTAGCATAAGTGGAAGAAGGAAATTGAGTAAATAGGGACTAAAGCTTATTCTTGGGACATGCACAATTCCATGGACTTGGGATCATTAATGTATATTTTTAGTTATCACTTATATGCTGTCACTCCAGTTCTTTATTTATAGCATGAGAATAATATTACACTAATTCAGTGGTGCTTGACAGAAGACTTCCTATGCGTTGTACTCAGAGGGAAACCTGGCAGGCTCAGGGTAAGAGTGTTTTAGCACACCTTCCATGCCCTCCCTGGTTTTGGCTTATTCTGAGTGTTACCATAACCATAATGTAACTGGTCACTCTGGGAAGATGCTCTAAGTTAAGAATTGGCTGTTGTGGCTGAATAACACAGCAACCTGAATCTAGTCAGAGAACATGATGAAAACTATTGTCTCCTCAAGCTTCTGCCTTTCTGTCCTTCCACATTATGCTGGGACTTACAGCATCCACGGTTGAGAGGATGGTCTGCAGTTACTCTATAAAGAATCTATTTCTCTACCCTCTTTCTTCTATGTACTGTCACTTTTACTGAATAACTGGTAGTTAACTTCTTAAGATCTGTTTTACGGTAATACCTTAGGGCTGTGTTCTTATTTACAATTTCTTTGCACTTGTTGTAGATTCTGGTAGTTGAAAGAAACACTGTTGTGGGGAGCTGACAAGCTATAAGTAGCACAAGTAGAGAACAGAGAACCAGGGAAATGGAGTGATTGCCCAAGGTCACATGCTAAATTTGTGGCAGTGTTAATCTACCCGATCTGCTTATCTAGGGCATGTAGGCACCAATGCATGTTCTGGTGTATGTATTAGCCACAGGAATGCTAATCTGGAGAAGTTCATTTGGAAAAATAAAGGTGCCAGGGGGAGTAAGAAAGAAGAAAGGCATACTTGACACTACTTGAAGACTTGCAAGAAATTTCCCCTTTCCCATTCTTTGAATACTTTGGAAACACATGAACTCTTGGGATCTGCATTTTAAAATGGTGTTTCAAACTGGAATAACATCTGTTAAATGTAGCCAAAAAACATCTGGTTTTCTGTTCCTGGAACCCGAAGCTGAGGCGGCCCTTTTCCTGTCCGCTCTGCTGAGGAGTGAAATTGGTTCAATAGGTCATTCTGTTCTCTCCATTTCTCAGTTCTCAGCTTGCTATTAAAAAGATGGCCAACCATGAGAGTAAGTAGGAGGGAAAAGGAGATTATGTGTAATGTACATGTTAGCCTGTGAGGAAAAAACCATTTAACCAGGCTAAGTTAGGTAACTGGTGAGAGCAGAGCCATTAAGTATTAGAAAGAACACCAGGGATTATTCATAACTGTAAGACTTATTAGCTCCCAAATGGTTTCTCTGTCATCAGTGCAAATAACACTGAAAACAATTAAAATCTCACATTGATGGACACTGGACTCTGGATTTGACCCTCTCTGGTATCACTGCTAGTGTCCAGTGGAAGCTGATCACCAGTCCACAGTATATTAATTGCAAGATTGTTGATAACTGTCATCTGAGCAGCTCTAGACAATGCAGGAATTGAAGGGCCAGCAGTGGTTGATGCATTGTCTACACTGTTCAACTATCACTCATTCTAGTGGAGTCAATCTAAGGAGAGCTGGGAAGGAGAAGCATGAGCAGAGATCAAAGGCCTCGAGCAGAGTGGACCATAAGCATACTGTGTAAGTTTTAGCTCTTACATTCCCAGCTTTCTGTGCCTTGACAATGCCTTGGACAAAAAAGTATATTTTTGAAAACTGTATGGTTTTTCCCTTCATCTTTGAAGAACAGGACCAAGACTCATAAAGATATTTAGAAGTTTATGCTCCCTCTGAACTCATTAGACATTAAAAGCATAAATAACACTGAGAGCATGCACCATGATCTGATATTTAATTAGAAATTAAAATCTGTATTGTTCAGTCAGTGGCATTAAAACTAGGAGAACAGTAACACTGAAGTGTCAGAATCCTCTATATGTGTCTTTACTGAAACTGGTTGCACCCTAGTTTTTCAGGACCAGTCTCAAAAACAATGGGAAAAAAGAAATGCTGTGACCTTCTGCCATGATTTTTGTGATTCAAAAGAAAGCCAAAAGGCTATTGGACTCCTATTACTTATGCAGATGTAATTTGCTACCACTCGCATGACTTGAAAAGCAAAACTAATCTAAAGAAAGGGTTTCTCCATTTTTTTTTTCCCCTTAGATGTCACCATTCCATTCCCAGTCCATGAACTTAAAATACTGAGGAAATGAGTCCTAATCTGAGGAAGAGTTTCCAAAACAGAATTAGAGATGCAGCACTTTCTGGGACAAGGTCTTGCAAAGTGCTGATGGTACAAATTAACTAATGGGGGTCAGGTCTGTATGCATAGAGGAAACTTGCTAAAGGCAGATAGAGTGCAGGAAGGGAAAAGGGAGTTGTACAGCTCACAGGCAGCTGCAAGCAGCTTCCTGATGCTATTTACATGGTGAAACATTTTGTTTCCTTCAGAGCAGTGTCTGACTTTGCTTTTGCCATCACCAGCGTAAGTCAAATGTGTTTAATGGTATCATGTCTGGTTTCCATTGCCCAGCGTCCACTGTGTGATACTGAAGTGACTATTCCCCAGCTAGTCTGCAATTATCTAAACCCACATGGTGGTATGGTCCAACCATACCCTAATTAGACTACAGTCAAGTGTATACTTTAAATAAATGAGGTCTAGTCTAAGTGTCAAGAAAGACTGAACCATTTTACTTCATGAATAGAAAAAACCAGTTAGTAAACATATGTATATGGAAAACATTCTTGTCAGTGAATACTTGGGAATTAAATGACTCTGTTTACTCCAGTCCATGGGTTTGTAGCTTATTTTGCTCAATGCCACCTTCATCTGCTCTCTTCAGCCTCACTGATTTTTTTATTTGCCACGTGTAGATACATTTTGTCCAAACACAGTTACATTTGTTGTGTGTTTGGCACATCAGCATTTGGCACTGCCGTGATTTGCAGAGTCACACTCAATGCTGTGATTCAAATGACAGCATTTGTTACAGAATCACAGAATGATACGGACTGGAAGGGACCTCTAGGGATCACCCAGTCCAACCCCCCTGCTAAAGCAGGTCCACCTAGATCAGGTCACACAGGAACACATCCAAGCGGGTTTGAAAACCTCCAGAGCAGGAGACTCCACACCCTCCCTGGGCAGCCTGTGCCAGGGCTCCCTCACCTCAACAGCAAAGAAGTTTTTCCTTAAGTTTAGGTGGAACTTTTTGTGTTCCAGCTTATGTCCATTACCCCTTGTCCTGTCACATGAGACTACAGAAAAAAAGTGCCACCCCATCCTCTTGACATCCACCTTTGAAATACTTGTGTTAATGAGATTCGCCTGTAGTCTTCTCCAGACTAAACAGCCCCAGGTCCTGCAGAAAGCCTCTGCATGCTGTGAACAAAAACGTGCTTCCGCACTGCTTCAGTTCCAGTTTAGTCCCACTGAGTAGTCAGGGATTGTCTCCTATCTGGAGCTTTATGAAGGAGTGAGGGGCATCTAGTGGCTCAACGGAATAGAGCAAACGAAGATATTCAGCTCAAAAAGGTAAATTGTTGTCCATAGTAGGCGAGTCAGTGAAAATTCAACTAAATTAAAGACTTTCTCAGTGGTTGAAATGCATTTTGAATATATGAAATGAATATATGAAATTAGCTAAGAGTCAAATAAACTGTGATGAATTTTATTTTTATGTTTCTTCTTGTGAAAAGGCGAGCTGACATTGACATTTACACAGGTTAAGAAGTATTTTCTACCTCTTTTTAGGAGGACATAACATTCTCTTTCATTAGGAGCAGGTGAAGTACAGGATAAATGAATAAGAAACAGGAACAAAGCACACAACACAGCCCTATGCATTTTTTCTTCCTCCAAATGAGCACATTTATTTTATGCATGGTAATTCAGGATGTGATTAATTAGGCTAGGTGACACCTGATAACTTACAATGACTAAGAATAACTGTGAAGAGCTGTTAGATGGGGAATATTCCTTTCTCTGTATCATGTTTCCTATTTTAATACTTAAATAACAAGCTTCTTTAACAAGTAACCCACTCTTGAGTCACGCTTTCCTCTTTCTCCTGTGTTTTTAACCTAATAACTAAGTAGCACCCCAATAGCTTTTATTACAAAGGATGAGATACATGTTGGAGAAGCAAAAATACCTGCATTGAATGATAAGCTGGTTTTGTATTGTGAGCCTGTGTTTGTATCAGCTTTGCCATTCTGTCTTTTTCTAGTCTATTCAGAAAGTCCAGGAGGCCTGTGTTAGTCTATTATGCCAGTGACATAATAGGCCAGAGACAATGCTTGGCTTCTCCTGGAATAACTAAAATTGAGACCCCAACTTCAAGCAGTCAAGGGTTGTCATTTCTGAGGGTCTCTCATTCCTATCCCACCCCACAAAACAACTCATTTAATTTATGCAGATGGAGCTGAAGTATTTTGGCTGGAGCATGTGAGTGAAGGAGGCAGCCTATATGTAAAGAGTGAGGCTTCTCTGCAAACGAGAGTGAATCCTTGCCAAATATTAAGATAAATAACCTGGAGAGAGCAACAGGAGGCATTCTGTCTCACCTGAGATGTTAATAAAACCTGGAAGCCACAGGAGTGAGATCAGGCTGAGAAAAGGCGAATCACTTGTTATTTTGCAAAGATGTGTATCTTGAGAGGTTTTTTTTAAGGCTAAGAAGTGATGATAAAGAAGATCCTTTGCCAAACAAGTGAATTTTGTCTTTCTTTTTCTGTCTGAACAGGCTAAACTAGAAGCTTGTTGGCCTTGGTAAAACTAAGAAAACCATAAGTAAGCACAAGAAAGGTTCTCTCATTCTGACACACCAGTTCCAGCCCCATATCCTGTGCTAGGGCTCAGGGAGGGGTTCTCAGACTATATATGTGCCCTTCAAATTATACAGGAACAGTTATTTAAACACTGCTTAGATTGCATGAGAAGCTTGGGACACAGAGATTGGGTCCAGTGGTTCAGGCTCATGTTGGTGGGGTGTTGAATTTAAAGAATTTGTTATTCCATCAAGGTACACTAAAAGTGGGAACTTTATTAATGTCCTATGATTACTGAGTTGTGAACACACTGAGTATACAATAGCCACTGGATCATTAACTGTAGTATTTCTTCAGAGAGTGGTATTAGCACCCTTTATTTATGTTATAGAGTTTGCAGGTTTTAAACTCACAAAGTTTCAGGTGCACTAGCAGGCCCAAAGTTATATTTTTGAGGTCCATCTCCAGATTTGTTTCAACAATAGTTTATTGTAGAGAAAAGTTGCAATGAAAAAAGCTTCCAAAGCCTTTTCCTATTTAGACCTGTTGTGAAGGCTATGTTTAAGATGTAAACTCAAATATACCACAATACCAAATATTGCCGACAACATTTCAGCTGCAAGTTTTTCCCTAACATCAAAACAGTATTAGGCAAAAATGAGCTGAATTTGTTTTATCTGGCAAATACACACTTTCCCAGACACTCCTGGGAAAGAATGGCAAAGGCCAGGCACACCTGACCATGTGAAGTACTCTGATGCAAGTGTGGTCAACTCCTAGAATGAAGAAAAAGAAGCGGGGGCTGGCATTTTAACCAGTATTTATTGAATGAGAAAGTAATGACTTCTTAAATCTCTCCTTACCTTTGCCACTGCAAGATTCTGGTTACTGCATTTCCACTTTACTGATTAGTGGGGCAGTACAAAATGAGTCTAAAGTTACATGAGCTTTAGACTGAATAATTTCCCTAGTGAAAGATCTTGAAAAGTTAGCAGTCCTGTACTGACCCAAGATCAAGTGAAAGCAGCATTTGTTGGGGAAAGATTGAGTGTGCCTTGCACAGATTGTGAGA
This sequence comes from Colius striatus, assembly GCF_028858725.1. Classification (NCBI taxonomy): domain Eukaryota; kingdom Metazoa; phylum Chordata; class Aves; order Coliiformes; family Coliidae; genus Colius; species Colius striatus. The sequence goes on along the minus strand of NC_084769.1, from coordinate 14,114,421 downwards.
AGAAAGCATAAATGGGAGAACTGACACTCAGCACCCGACATCCTTCAAGTGTAAGGTCTGTTACAATGCTGGAAATCAGCCTAGGACTCCTCTGCTCTTAATTCTGTTGATATTGGAATGCCAACAGCAAGAAAGCCTAGGATTACTCAACTCAGGCTTCCACTCCCACTGCCCTAGTGCTTTGCCCCTGGCCTTATTCAGGAATGGGTACATATTTACTAACTAGTACAGGCAGACAGAATTTTCCATTGACTAATCTTCCTCTGGCAAGATGAATCATCACAAAGGAAAGGTTGTTTCTGCTTGTTCTCTGTTCAGGTTATAGTCCAGTCAGAGCTCAAAAAAAGGCCAGGCTGGTAGCTTCAACATCTGGGACCATTTCTGTTCTCCCATAGTAACAGAGTGAAACCTGGAGAGATATCTGTAGCTTCAAGCTTTCTGCAGGGAAAGATCTTCCTTGGAAATTACTTTGAAAGAAGCTGGCAAGCGTCCTGGTAAGAACGTAGCCTTTTCTGTCCGTGTTTCTCCATCTGTCAAAACAAGACATAATCCTTCCCTCCTTCACAACCATATAGCAAGGACTCATCAATTAACATATTTACATCACTAAATGTGATTTTCTATTCTAAATCACCTAGACCTTCATTTGTGGGAACACAAACTCATCTTGCCCTTCTTAAAGATCTTTTCCCACTTTTCACACATCCATATTCCTCTTTGCTTTCTGCTGCTGCAAAATGCAATTGCTGTTAGTGTTGCTCTTGGACACCTGAGAGCAATTTTAACAGTCACACTGAATTTTCCTGTGCAATTAAATAATCAGCAAAGGAAAAGAGCTCTTCTTTGGTGTCCCTTTTTCCTTTTTGTTATTGTTAGAAAATGATTTATACCTTGTAGTTTTCACTATTAAAATTTCTCATCACCGCTGTGACTCCTTGGTATTGTCAGGGAGAACAATCTTTGCATGTATTTATAAAGCATCTTTTAGTCCAGAGATCTCTGAGAGAATGAATTGTGATTGAAACTGGAGTTATTTGTAAACAAGCTCCAGTATAAATGTCATCTGTTGTCTGTGTTTGCAGGACCTATCCCTCTTTCTACAAAAAGTACCTTGTTCTACAAACCTTCTCTGGAATAAAACAATGGCAGACCAAAATATCTGCACTGCCTTAAATATGAACTGTACTATCCAACTGAAGTACAGGGACCCTAAGATCTGCAAGATCCTGTAGTCAACTTGATGCCAGAATTGGTAAGATATTTTAGCTGTGGCACACTGTTGAAGATTTATTTAGGGATGTAAGAGGTAGCACTTTAGTTATGGTCCCGCTGTATTATCGTCTGAGTTATCCTCCCACACACAACCTTGCCTGACCTGGGAAACAGCCCTTTCTTTTCTCTCTCCCTGCAATAATCCCTTTTACTCCTGTTCAATACTATCTCTCCTACTGCCTTCTAGAAAACTGAAGACTTGAATTTTCCTCATTTTGTTACACAATACTTCCCTTCCACCTCTTTCCAAAGCTCCAAACCACTTCCTCCTTCAGGTTTACTACCTGATGCTGTATGTTAATGTGATGAAATATCCCAACCTTATATGTGCTCAGAGGAATGTGAATTATGTGTTATATGGACTTCACAGTGAGGGTTGTCAAACCTTTAAACAGTTTGCCCGGTGAGACTGGAATGTCCATCCTTGGAGATAGTCACACCTGGACCAGGCAAGGCTCTAAGCAACGTGACCTAACTGTGAAAATGGCCCTGTTTTGAGTGGGTAAAGGATGAGATGATCTCCAGTGGCTCCTTCTCATCAAGATTGTTTCATGATTCCATAATTCCAATTAAGTCTTGAAGTAAAATAAGAACACGCAAGAATCTCAGAGAAAGATGGTTTTCTGGCAAGAAAAAAGTGGAATACTACAAAAGCAACCAGAGCTGGGCATAATTAGTCTGCTTCTCATCTTGCTTGCACTGAAGTAATTCAAGATGAAGTCAGATGGATGTTAAAATCAGTAAAGAACCAAGAAGAGAAAGATCACCAACATGCCTGTGGTTAGCCTAGGCTTGTTTCATCTGTCTGGACTCAAGGCCTGGTTACTAATATGTGTGTTGTCTTCAGAATATCCTCAGCTAGACTGTTCAAAGGGACTGTCTCTTTTATTTCCTGTAGCTTCAGATTAGGAGCATGATGCAGAGACTACCCCACTTCCTCAGAGCTAGGGCTGAGCAAGGATCCAGGTGCTGCAGCCAGATGTGTGCTGTGGAGTTACCTTGTTGGTGGGGCTGGAGAGGAGTAGGAAGGGACCAGAGACACCCTTCATAGAAAGCAGCTGTTCCAGCCTCCTCCTCCTCTCAACAGTTAAGCTTGTGAATACATGAAATATCCAAATCAAACACAGAGCTGTGACAAGTCTATGCTGTTGTAGGAAATCTTCTTAAATCCAGGTGAGCACCTGTATATGTTTTATAGTACTACTAAACATCAAGGCAAGAGCAGGGAACAGAAACATAAATAGTTTTTGAGGACTTTACAAATTCTGCAAAAGGGAACGTATTAGTGATCTTAATTCACACTCCTCAACCTCACAAACAATTCATGTTTGCCCAACTTGGGATGTCACTGCTCTTTGCTGTACTGAACAACCTCGATTCAGAAGTACAAATAGTTTAAAAATCCCTAGACTCTTTATGAAGAAAATGGTTCTGTGTTCCAGTTTATTTTACTACTACTGCTGGTTTATCTGGGAGATGCATCACCACTGGAGAAATGAGCACTGATAATTCCAGCATCTGTTTAACAAACATTATAAAGTTTTGTTCTTCCACTATCAAACAAACAAGTTCCTGAAATTAAAGTCTAGTAACAAAGGGCACAAACAGAACAAGAAATCTGGCAGCAAAATATTTATTTTTAAACAATAGGGCTGCAAGAGCAACACCCTGTTGTACAGCTTGGCAGAAAGGTACTGACAAATACTGAAGCATCAAATGCCTTCTCACTAAGCTGCTTGAACATGATGCAGCTACCCAAAATCTGAACCATTAAACCAAAAGCCAATACAAGGGCTTGAAAATTATGGTAAACTGGAATGTTTCAGTCATGGGTGGCCTTAACACTGAATCTGGGATGAATTAAATGAAAAAAATCACAGGGAATTTTTAAGACCAAAACGTAATCTGAAAGGCAAGCACAAGGACAGCCATAACACAGAATTTAGCAATTACAAACAACATAAAAATGTTGTGGGCTTGAAGGCTGTGTTAAATTTTCCTCTGTTTATAACAGAAACAAAAATATCCTGCCAACTTGGGAGAAAAATAAGTGACTTACTAGACCGATTGATAAAGCTGGAAAGAACGGACAAGCTTCCAGGCAAGCAGGTGCTTCTTTGGTTTTGAAACAGAAACAGCAAACTTCAAAGTTTAGTCCAGGTTAAGAACAATTATGCTGAGTTAAGACATCTGCTTCACTTCAAATGTTTACTAATTTATTTTTTAAAGGCTGTAAATGATGATCTGGGAAATAAGTTTATGGATTGTGACTTCTAAAGCACACTTGCCATTAGAAAGGGATCTAAGGAGTAAAACTTACCTGAGCAGATCTGCACAAATTCACATTGACTTTCCATGAGCTTTACAAGCCTGTTTGCTTACATTGCTTTAGAAGATATTAATTGAACTCCTAAGTCACTTAAGTACTTTAGAAGATTTTAACTTTTGGTGAAAAGGGCAATAAGTACGTCAGGGTTCTGCCAAGGAGGGGATGCACATGGGTCCTTTTTGCTTCCACAAACTCAACTGTGGCTGCAGAGCCAGCTATGATGGGGACTGGTGTATTTGCCTGAACAGACCTGGAAACAAGCTCAAAGTTTAAGATCTGACATAAGCACAGACAACTCTAAGCAATGCTCTGAGGTGGTTCAGCTGTAATACATCTCTTAGGCTAGTCCCAATAAGGATGTAAATATTGTTTTCTAAGTTTGTCATTTGTATGTATTGAAACTTTTCCCTGGAGAGGGTAGGGAAGGTGAAACAGAAAAATAATTTGCTGTTATTGGCCATTCGGGAATGTTTAAGCTGTTATTTTTTCAATCACCTACAACAGTTTCCTTGTTTTTAGAACGAGCGCATGATATCATATCCTGAGCCCTTCCCTTTTCTTGCAGCTTTCTGAGGCACTAGAAGTCCAGCTACAGTCTGAATCAGTCTGTAATACAGTAGTAGAGCTGCTTCTGCCATCATCTGCCTGCAGGCTTCATTTATAGTCCTTAAGAAATTGCTGCTCTAGGACGAAGGACCCTCTGCACATAGTGAGTATCCTCTGAGAATGCAAACTATTTAGCTTGTAAAGTTGGAGAAAGATCACTTGTCTGTGTATTTACATGTGTGTGCAGTTAGAGACACAAATGCAAGTGAAAGGAGAAGTCGCTGTCATTATCCACCGCTGAAGTGAGAAGAGAAAGGAGATCCTGGCCTAGCTGGTGTGAGAAAAGGGATAGTGGCAAGGCAGGAGGCTCTCAGTGCACAGGCTGGATTAAAGGTGTGGGCCGGGTGTAGGAAAGGGCTAAAGTACATGCACTGAATGAGGCAACACAGTCCTTCACTGTGGACAGGCAGGAAAAAACAGCTGCTAAAATGTATACATGAGCACATGGCATTGTACTAATGCTGGATGACAAGCAACTCTTGTTTATTCTTAATTTTACTTTACTTAATGAATGCAATAGTACTAGCTAGTAATAAGCAAAATAATAGAATAAAAGAACTAGTTTTCTGTGCAAATCTCCACTCATCCCTAAAGCATATAGGCCAAGTAAACATTAATAGTGAGTCACTGATTCTTTTCAGTGTAACTACATAACCTATGCCACTGGGAGTGTTACTCCTGTGCTTCTCCATCTTGGTCTTTAGCTCTGAAACACAGAGCTAAAGACTGCCATTATTGTTGGGGGTATTAAGGATTTTGTCTAGATGTCTCTTCGATGCGAATTTATCTGATTTATGCTATTATTTGATAACTAATAATATATTTATAGTAATATTTTAAATGTATGAATAACTTAGTGTGATCCAGAATTCACAACGCAAAAAATGTTACAAGCAAAGTAAATAGTCAGCTTGCATTTATATCTACCGGATGATACTGCAGAAGCTATTTATTAACTGAGAAAGCTGCATTTAAAAGGATAGGACATCTGACTTTTCCTGTGCATGTTGTCCTGGTAGAATGCCAAACAACAACTTCATCCCAAAGTTGTAAAAGACTTAGGACCATGCTTTACTTAAAGGCCTCACTCTGCTTTGAGTGGCACCAACAGAATGCAGTGGTGATATTTTTGTGAGCACTTAAGAACAACAAAAGCTGTAACACAAAAAGTTCCACTTAAACAAAAGGAAAAACTACTTCACTCTTCAGGTGAGGGAGCCCTGTCACAGGCTGCCCAGGGAGGGTGTGGAGTCTCCTTCTCTGGAGGTTTTCAAAACCTGCCTGGACACGTTCCCGTGTGACCTGATTGAGGTGAACCTGCTTTAGTAGGAAGTTGGACTGGATGATCTCTAGAGGTCCCTTCAAACCCTGATCTCTAGAGGTCCCTTCCAACCCTGACCATTCTGTGATTCTATGAACTACTTACTGAAACATGAAAATAAATTACATCCTTCCCCAGACCACCTTTGGTGATGCAAACAACTGTACAGAGCACACATAACCTATGAATATGATGTCATTGATCACACTACTTTATGCATTTTTTATCTTTGCCTGCTGTGGTTTTGATCAGATCGTTCATAGGGTCACAGCACAACGTTAGTAAAAATCATTACTTTTTGTTACCTGCTAAACTGCATTGTGAGGTAAAAACTCTTCAGGTAAAAGTTGCTGGACCCTCTCCTGTTGCTGATGTAGTTAATTTTAGGACAGAACAAACCTGCCATTTTCTACAATATAATTATGATAAAAGTAGAAGGTGCTGCTACAGATGTGCTCATGTGCTGCTCGGTCTAGCCTCAGTAGCATGGAGATTGCTGTACTAGAGGCAGCAATTACTTCACCTGCTCCAGGGTTCTGCCTCCAACAGTAACCTGTACTCAGTGCTCCTGATTACAGTTGTGAGCCAGTTCAGAGGGATCAGCTGTCCGATAGGCTTCACGGCAGATTTGAGGATTTTTCAACTCTGTAATTTTATAGAATATCACAGTGGATTTTCACTGAGATCTTGTTTGAATTTTCACTTGAATTCACTGAGATCTTGTTTCCAACAATGTTTTGTGGCAATGAGTTAATTAAAAACTGTGAGGTTTTAAAGCAACTTTATTATTTCCTTTCTCTAGATTTAAATCTGCCTTTCACTTTCATGAGATGTGAATTTGTTTACACATCATAGGAGAGAAAAGCTTTGGTCTTTTAGTTGTGTGCTCTATTTAAGAATGACAATGTATTTTTATTCCTAGTTAGAATTTGGTCTGGCTAGTTTGTGGCTGTGCTTGTTTTCAATTTATAACTCTCAGGGCTTTACAATCATAGAACACTTTGGGTTGGAAGAGACCTTTAAAAGTAAACTGCAATGAGCAGGGACATCTTCAACTAGATCAGGTTGCTCAGAGCCCCGTCTCTGGTTCCAGGAATTGGGCATTTACCACCTCTCTAGGCAACCTCTTCCAGTGTTTCACAACCCCTATTGTAAAAATTGTCTTCTTTATATCTAGTCTGAATCTACTTTTATTACCCCTTGTCCTGTCGCTACTGCTAAAAGCTCAGTCCCCATCTTTCTTATAAGCCCCCTTTAAGAATTGAAAGGCTGCAATAAGGTCTCCCTGGGGCTCTTCTTTTCTCCACCCCCAACTCTCTCAGCCTGCCTTCTTAGCCATCCCTCTGATTGTTTTCATGGCCCTCCTCTGGACCCACTCCAACAGGTCCATATCTTTCCTGTGCTGAGAACTCCTGAGCTGGCTGCAGTACCCCTGCTGGGGTCTGACAGGAGTGGAGTGGAGGGGGAGCATCACCTCCCTCGATCTGCTGGCCACATTGCTTTTGATGCAGCCCAGGGTATAGTTGGCTTTCTGGGCTGCAAACACACATAGTCAGCTCACGACTTCTCATATGTCACAGAGAGTGGCTTGGCAACTGCATCAGCCAATTCCCTCAGTACTCTGGGCCTCATCTTGTCAGGTCCCATAGACTTACGTATGTTCAGGTTCCTTAGGTGGTCATGAACCTCATCTGCTCTTACAGTGAGATGGACTTTGCTCTCCCAGTTCCTGTCTTGTGGTACATCCACTTGATAGGCGTGAGAAGAGAGATTGCCAGTGAATACTGAGGCAAAAAAGTTGCTGAGGACCTCAGCCCTCTCCTTCTTCATTGTTACTGATTTGCCAGTCTTGCTCATCAGGGGAATATGCTTTCTTTGACCTTCCTTTTCTAACCAACATGTAGAGGTTCTTCTTACTGTGCTTTGCATACCCTGACAAATTCAGCTCCAGCTGCACCTTGGCCTTCCTGACCCCATCTTTCCACAACCTGGCACTGTTCCTACACTGTTCCCAGGATACCCATCCCTACTTCCTCTGCCTGTGCATTTCCTTCTTTCCCTTTAGTTTGACCTGCAGGTCTTGACTCACCCATGCCAGTCTCTTGCCTTGCTTTCCCAATTTCTGACACCTGGAAAAAGAGAGCTCATGTGCTGTATGGAAAGCCTCCTTAAGGATTTACCAGCTCTTTTCTGCTCCCTTGTCCCTGAGGGAATTTCCCAGGGTGTTCTACTAACTCTTGAAGAGCTGGAAGTTTGCTTCCCTAGAATTCAGGGTCCTGACTTTACTCTTTACCTGACCCACGTCCACCAGACCTCCACCTGTGGATGCTCACTGCAGCCTAGTTTGCCTCAAATCTTGATGTTACCACTTAGCTCACTTGTGTTGGTGACCAACAGGTCCTATCATTAATTACTTTGCTGTTATGCTTAAAAATTCAAAGTTGAAAGAGATGTGAGTTTTCTTTATAGGAACCACCCAGCTCTGCTCTTATATCCTGTTTATATATGTGTTTAATAATAAATCCACCACCTCCTAACATCCAAGAAATAGTAGGTGTGCAGCAAATGTTTAATTAATTAATCACACAAAGAACTTGTGAGGTAGGTTCCCTCATTTTACAGGTGAGACAGAATGAGACAATTAAGTGACTTGCTTAATATCACACAGTGAGTCAGTGCTAACACTGAAAATAGAGTTTATGTCTTTTGATTCATTGCCCTGTGTTTTAGTCATCAAACTAGACTTTACTCTAAACGTGAATGAACTCCTTAAACGATCAAAATAATTATTTGTAATTTCATGTCAGGAGTATTATGTTTTAATCACCTAAGCAGATGAAATGCTTGCATAAGTTTTCCTTGCTTAGGACTTTTTCGTCTTTCCTATTCACATTTTGCTTCAGATATCAACTGAATATGTGTTTTTACAGCAGTTCTGAGCTTAAAAATACGCTCAACCAGATCTCGACCAAAAAACAAAGGCACTTCAAACTCACAGCAATTCCTTTGCTGTCAGTGTGGCAACTCTCTTTTTCATACTCTCAACAGCCATTCCACTTAATAATACCCATAGCTTTAATTAATGGAGCATAGTAAAGTTATTGCCCCACAGAAAGCAAAAGATAGACTGCTGGTGACACTGTCACAATGAAATGAAAATGTAGCCTGAAGCACAAAAGGGCAATTGCGTCTTGAGAAATAACTTAGGAGCGCAGCTCTGAACTATACACTGTGTCATCACTGAATCAGCTGGTACATAAAGAGTTGTGAACCTCAAAACCATGTTTATATAGTACCTGTGTTCAGGCTAATGGTATGCTCCAGCAGCTTTATAGCTTTTCTGAGTATAGTCTACACATTTGTTTATGCTGATAGGACATATATAATTTTTTTCCAGTCCTCTCTGTTTGATAGTGTTCTTCAGTACAGGAAAGAATCAATGGCCTAGAGAATATGTAGGCTGGCATAAGACTGAAAGAGGCTCAAGAGAGGGAAGGAAGAAATACTATTACCTTGGGTTGCTCCCTGTTAGACTTGGGTATAGAAACAGCTGTTTGTTAAGCAGCCTTATAAGCCGCTTCTATCGTACTGTATTTTTTGGTGTCTGTGAGACAAAGCAGCCAGAGGCTGCGGTCAGCTCCAGGATTTTTATAGAGACTTGCCATATATAATGAACAGAGCATTGCTGTGCAAGCAGCCTTCCAACTTAATTGCAATTTAACTACAAAATACCTTAAAAATTCAAATGCTTCACTGCTGAATGTAAATAAAGCTCTTTGGTGGCAGAATCAGTCAGTAAGCACCAGCATGCTGTACCTATGGAAACAAATCTAACATGTTGTATTTGTAAAGAAGGGGGTCACGTCTTGCCTACTTAATTAGGGGCTAGGATAAAAGGTTCCAGGTAACAAGCCAAAGAGATATGTTCCAAGAAGACCATTTTATTTCCTTTCCAGGGTCAATACTTCTCTGTTACCATGTTACCATGTTACCATTGTGCTGCTATTCAGCAGGATCTCAATTGGTTTGAGAGTTGAGCAGAGGAGAACCTCGTGAATTTTAACAATGACAAGTGCAGAGTCCTGCACCTGGGAAGGAACAACCCCACTCACCAGTACAGGCTGGGGATTGACCTGCTGGAGAGCAGCTCTGCAGAGAGAGACCTGGGAGTTCCGGTTGATAATAAACTAACCTTGAGCCAGCAACGTGCCCTCGTGGCCAAGAAGGCCAATGGCATCCTGGGATGCATCAAGAAGAGTGTGGCCTGCAGGTCAAGGGAGGTTCTGCTCCCCCTCTACTCTGCCCTGATGAGGCCTCATCTGGAGTCCTGTGTCCAGTTCTGGGCTCCTCAGCTCAAGAGGGACAGGGAAGTGCTGGAGAGAGTCGAGCACAGGGCCATCAAGATGATCAGGGGACTGGAACATCTTTCATATGAGGAAAGGCTGCGGGAACTGGGGCTGTTTAGTCTGGAGAAGAGGAGACTGAGGGGGGAATCTCATTAATATTTATAAGTATATAGATGGTGGATGTTAGGAGGATCCCTTTTTTCCTATGGTATCTACAACAGGACAAGGAGTGATGGGATGAAGCTGGAACACAAAATGTTCCATTTAAACATAAGAAAAAACTGTTTCACTGTGGGGGTGATGGAGCAGCAGGGAACAGGTTGCCCAGGGAGGGTGTGTAGTCTCCTTCCTTGGAGGTCTTCAAGACCTACCTCGACACATTCGTATGTGACTTGATCTAGGTGGACCTGCTTCTGTACAGGGGTTGGACTGGATGATCTCAAGAGGTCCCTTCCAACCCCTACCATTCTATGATGATTCTATGATTCTATATTATTTTCCTTTTAGGCTCATCTTTTCTTCAAAATGTTAACTACAAGCATATTTTACGCTTATGTCATTATGTCATCACCTGTCCCATATTGGTCAGAGCACTGTTCAAACTTCACTTTCAGTTTCTGTTAGAGACTAGGGTCTCTAACACTAAGGTGTTTTTCTCACAGATTTCAGAAGATGGCCTGATGCCAGGTGATGAGCAGTTTGCAAGACAGCACTGTGTCTGCATTCACCTGTCAGGACCACAGATGCTGCCTTTCAAAGGAGTTTTTTAAAAGCTGGCAGGAGTTGGCCAGTACAAAATGGACAAAGATGACACTTCTGTGACTTATAGGCTTTGAAAACAAACCCAAGAAAGCAGTGTAAAGACTTCAAAGTATTTCTGTGGCTCTTCACTTATGGGTCTTCTTATCCATAGTTCCTATTATTAACCCACCAAATATAATGATAGTAATGTTTGAGGTGAAAATTTTACTCAGACGCTAGATAACATTTGTGAAAAACAGAGTTTGAAATTATAATGTGCCTAGGTGTTCTCTTCCTGAGTGGGAACAGAAAGAAGGCTTTGTAATCTGCACGTCTGATTAAAACTAACCAAAACAGTAGAAATGAAATACAGGCACATACAGTTCATGGGCAGAGAGTTCTTTTCAGCAATGATTTAGCTAATAGGTATGAAGAATGAGTCAGCTTGAGAAAAGCAGAAATTGCTTGTGGATAATCTGAATGAGAATGGAGGATGTATAATAGAGTGTCACATTTGAGAAGAGCTCTGACAAAATATGGGCCTTGAATTTTAGATGTGGAGAGAATTATACTTGCTTCCTCTATTACTGAAGAGAATACAAAACAAGCCAGCCTTTCTGATTAAGCAGACATCATGCTATTTTACATAATTAACCTTATTTAAGATCCTACATTTAGCACAAACCTCAGTGTGTCCTGCCTACCTTAGTAAGCACATTACTAGTCACTGCTCTTTTAGTGGGCCTGTTGCAGCCTTGTTCTGTCAATTCAGCACAAAAAGAAAATATTTTAGGAATGTCAGGTCTTGAAGCAGTAGTGATTATAGGCATGGTAACAGAACATGTTTGTAAAAGCTATATGCTGTCTGCCTTCATTCCCTATATGACGTTGAGAAGGAAACTGAAGTACAGCTATAGTGCTACTCTGAAGAGTTAATATCATGTATTATTATGGAGATTCAATTCACAGAACTGTGATAGCATTTCTGGTAATATGAGGCTTACACTTTCCAGCCAGAAAATGAAACGGAAAAGAAAGTGAAAAGAAATGCATAATGAAGGAGCTGGCCAGCTTAGTTCCATTATGCAAGCACAGCTGAAAGGTACAAAGCTAAGGAATGCCACAGGTAACAAAAAGATCCAATATCAGTTACCTTAAATTATATTAATTATAAAAGGTGGAGTTAGCAATGCAGGCAAGGTACATTTTTCCCCAACATTCCTTATTATGTGTTAATCATGGCACCGTAAAGATCCAAGAATCTTGGATCATGTAACTTGCAAAATACCACTACAATGTTTCTTGCTGGAACTAGGTACAGAGAGGCAAGTACAAGCTGAAACTGTATATATAAGGACTTCTCTCTTCAATAAAACAAGCAGTTTCTGCTGAAACTGGTTTTGCTTGAGGACTAATTTGTGGTTCCAAGTGTCTTTCAGCACTGACAGCTGAAGAAGGTAGCTCTGGGCCAGATTGTAATGTTCGCTCCTTGCTCTAATGGGCGGATGCGTTTAATTAACCTTTGTTTCTGCAGAAGCAGACATTCTGGCAAGCTGCAGGAATGCTAAAGGAGGGAAATCTAAATAGCAGTGAACCTAGGCACATTCTATATATCTAGTACTAGGTAAAGAATGTTAATGTACTGTTTCCTAGGAGATGGGTTTGTATAAGCAACTTCTGTAAAAGAAATTTAACACGATTCCCCCTCCCATTAATTTCACAAGACCCAACTATGGTTCTATATCCTTAGGAATCTTCTCTCTCACGTCTGGTTAAAGGCTGGGCACAGTTCTTTGGGGGTCACAAAAGCATATATTCAAAGTGGAAATGTTCTGTTTAGTATTTCTTGGATAGAGTTAGACCTGACAGCCTTGCTGCCTGTTCCATGTCCAGCAGTGACTTCTCCAGATATCATAGTCTGGACAGACCCTTCCCAGAGCTTCCTGTAAAGTGTAGATCTTATGGTTTATAGTTAAAGCTTCAGAGGCATATGGGAAGTCTAATGCAAAGCAGATATCCTTTGCTGAAGGTACTGTTTTTCACTAGGAAAACCAAAGCACTGTAGATTACAATTAATATGAGTACAGCAAACTCCTTGGCTGCAATGTCCCTTGGCCCTAATCTTTCACTAAAAAAATCACCAACTTTACGTGAGTGTTTTGCAAGCATGCAAATTAGAGCTTATCTTCTCTGACCGTCATCAACTCCTTTGCCACAATAGCATCAATTGTTTCCTATCTCCTCCCCTTAGTAAGCAGCACTCTCCATTCCTCTCACTCCCTTTCCGGCCCAAACTTTTCCATCTGAGAGACTTTTTAAAGCTCTGCTTTGTCCTTTAGTTTTGCTACTACTGGGATCTAAATGCCAACTTCCTTCATTGCTAGTTATCCCAGTCTCAGTCAGCTGAGACCCAGCTTTTACTCAAAAGGCACCTTTTAAACTTGGACACTCCTACTATGGTAGTCTTACAAACAAGGTGTATTCCCAACTGACAGAAGCTATTAGGTTACAGCATTTTTCTTCCTAAAACTACATGGAGCAACAAAGAATTAATCACAAACAGTACTTTTCCTGCCTCAGCACTGTGATGCAGAACTCTTGATAATACCCTACAACCATCACCACATTGTCACAGTACATAGGAACTAGTGCTAAAGGCTGCAGTTAAGTTACTACGTTCCTGATCCTATGCTTTGCCACTGGGTTTCTGTTCCAAAATGGAAAGTTGTGATAACAAATAAGGTAACCAAGGAAAAATAAAACTGGCTACAGTTGTTGGGATTATCAGTTCAATATAATTCTTCAGCCTGTTCATACTGGTCTCTGTTTGTTTCCAGTGAGGACTGATGACTCCAAAAGCCACAAACTGTATGTTAAGTTCTTGGGTGATGGCCATTTCGTTTATAATGTTGCCCAGTGTTTCAGATCATAGAGATAGGACTGTGTGGGCCTGTTAAAAGAAGAGAGTGTCCTATTGCAAAGGGAAGGTTTGCACAGAGACTGAGGATAGAGTATGAGTCTTTATGTCCAGATGCTGATGGACATAAAGACTCAGCATTGACCAAACTAAGCATTGGCCAAACTCAGAGCACAGCCAGTGGGTGTAGCCAGGCTGACACAGATAACTTTTGAAAATTCTACACAGCTCCCTGGCCAAATCTGATCTGCAAGACCTTCTGTCTGGCCTGAACCACCTTTTCTATGGAAATTCCACAGAGCAAGCTTCTGCCTCATCCCAAAGAGAAGGAAAGGAAAGAGGATGACTGTTGCCCATGCTTCTGAGAGGTGTGCAAGAATAGGACCTTCTTAACCCGATTGCATGATATTCTCTCGCTATGTTTCTGTCTGAATGAGTTTGTGAGTGCTTGGACGTATGTAAGAAGACATTCCTCCATAGCCTGCTGACAGTAGGGAGTGAGGGACAGTAGTGTTCCCCTCTAGCCTATTGCACCACTCAGCTTTCTCCCCCAGCCTGCTTCACTGTGAATAGTGGGAGGTATGAAATCACAGTCTCGAGCTGCTACTGATTGTCATCTCCATGGCCCGTCCTTACACTGGCATCCAACTCGTGCCACCTCTGGGACTTGGCTATCCTATTAATGCACTTAATGTTGTTGTAGGTCTGGCTTGCTGAGAAGGAATGTATGATAATCCGTTTCCTTGCTTTTGTGTTATTTGTATTGTATTTGTGTTTCTCTTTTCTTTGGCCTTCCATGTGATGCATGATTCAGTTTCCATGAACAATGGCAGAAATTACTGTTTTCTTGTAATTATGGAAATCATTTCAGTCTATGTGAATTCTGCATCCATGCAAGGATACAGATCTATGGGGCAATCTTACAGTCTTTTAATTCAAGTGAATACATTCAGCAGTCCTGTCTTCCTTCAGTACAGGAAGCATAGTGCTGATGGGACCTGAAAAGAAGTTGCTGTCCTTGGAGTTGATAGCAAATCTCATTCCATAGTGGGACAGGGTACCATTCTGAGCTAATAAGAAAATTAAAAGCCAATGGAAAGAGTTACATTATCAGCTTGATCTCAACATTATCTAAGTATGAATTGTCATAGCTGAGAGCTCTCACTTAAATACAAGTAGAAACAATTACTCAGCTGAAACTTCTGCTTGAGGAAAAGTGCTACTGGATGTGTCCATGGTTTCAGCACATGCAACCAGTCACAGTACAGGGGAAAGCTAAAGGGGTACTTCTGATTTTGATAGATGGCAGTTAATTACATTTTTCCTCTTTGGAAGAAGTATACAATTCTTTCTTTTGTTAGCATGTCTGATAATGGCAGGGGATTTTTCTGAGTAGTCTTGGAACAAAACAGCAGCTCCAGGCATTCTGTAAGAAGCCAAATACAAGGGAAGGGTGGAGTGAAGTTGCTATTTTATAATAGGAATAGTCTACAAGAAAGTTCCCTTATCTCTCTTTGACACTTGTTTTTCATAAAGTAACTGTGGTGAAAAGGCAGGAGCTATTCTTCTCTGCTGTAAATTCTTTTCTGATAAGTCTTTTGGAAGAAATCACAGTGCTATCTTCATTCAACTCCCTCCTAAGATGCATTTCTTCTGTAACATGTTTCCATGCTAATCCACTAGGCGTTGCTATTTACATCTTTAAAAGAAACAGAGTACTTGACCTGCACTGATGGTAGATTAACAACTATTAAGTGCATACATGTCCCATAGGAAAGTGTAGTCCCTGGGAAGAATGTGTTGCTCCTTGGCAGTAGTTCTTTGTGTTGTGTCTTTATTTCTTATTGTTGATTGCAATCTCTACAGGGAAGGGGCATTTGTCTTTAAGCACCTTTAAGGCATCATATATGTCTGTAACTTCATGCAAATTAGTGAAGATCAAGAAGGAAACTAAGTAATTTTACAATACAAATTAAGTTTGCCTCAAAGAGCAGTCAAATTATACTCTGTCACCCCAGTGTAAATCTAGATTTGGTGCTGAAGTCACTGGAATGGAATATGGTCATAGCTCTTGATACAAAAAAGACTGAAGGGGAGAGGAAACCAGTAATGCTACTTCTAATATAACTACTTCTGTTATCTCAGACTATGTAAACATTAAATAACCTTGGTCTTCTCTTGAGGACATGCTGACTCTATGCTGTCTCATGATATAGGCTGCTAATACAACTCAGAGATGCACATCTATTGTTTCACAGCATATAAAGCAGTGGTTCCTAAACCAGGTACTATACTAGTGAGGACACAACAGTTTCAAATGGGATCACAAACTACATGAGATTCAATTAGATCACATATTTATCCTATAGCAATGTTTTGCAGTGAAAAAATTGGGAAACTGCTGTGTTTTACTCTCTGAAAAACTGGGTGGAGAGACTATTTCCTCTGAGTAATCAGTGGGAAAATCCATTATTACAGGGGTAGACAAGTGAACATGGCAGCTAGAGCTGAAAAAATCCCTACAACTGTGAACATATTCAAATCTATTCATGCAGCGTATTTCAAACTCAAAGGTGTCAACACTATTGCTTTCCAAAATTGTAACTGATCTATATGTCCAAAGTATTATGTTGCTATAGTAATTATCATAACAAAGTTAATTATACATCAGTCCTTTGCAACCAAAATACACTCACTGCTGGGTAAAACACATCAGTTATTTATGTGTGGCACACGACAGAGGAGAAGAAAGCAATAGGATCACATCTACCAGAAATGGCTGGACCCCCGTGTTTTGTTTTGGTTTGTTTTCTTTTTTGGCTGTGTGTGCATATCTGCTGGAATCTGGCAAGGGAACCCTGCCAGTAAAGGCAGGGGATGTTGTAGAGGCAGCAAGCTGGGAGCCGGGAAGGAAGGCAATACTTCCTGATACTCATCAGCAAGCTCAGAGGAAGGACAGCATCCTGCCTAGTCATGCTAAATCAGCTAGAGAGTCCCTAATAACAGAGCAAATCCCTTACCCATCCTTGTTTAAGCAGAAGGATATTCAGATTTGGTTAGGAAAGAGAAGCCATGAATTTGTACATGAGTGCACGAATCAACTCCACTTTCCTATACTGTGACTTCCTAATTTGCTCAAGAGAGCTGTAAAATCAAGAATCTGAGGACTTAGCTGTCTTTGTCTCCCTTTATCAAGCACACTTGGTCAGTTTTCACCTTTTTATGCTATGCCTTGACTTAAACATTTATGCCACGTCCCATTAAAATCCTCCTCTGACAGCTCTTGTCCTTTCAGCTGCACAACTACTGAGTACCAGTTGTTAATTTGTGAATTTCAAACATATATAGTGTGACTAAATTGCAGAGTTCAGAAAAGAATGTTCTGTCTTTATACACAGAACTGCTGTATCCCTTGAGCCCATTCAATTCTGACTTGGAAAGGGACATCACAATTCAGTCTCTCATGCCCTAGTAGTCCTTTGCTTTTTGTCTAGAAGCTGCCAGTTCCACAAGCAGTTTTTGTAATATTAATATTTTCAAGAACCAACCACTATTAACCACAGGATTGTTTTGATTGGTTACTTGTGGATTTGGTTGTCTTACAACATTTAGACAAACTGGCACAAATGATAGCTTAAATGATACATTTAAAGCTGTCGTCCTCATGGGGCAACTCCACACACAAGTTATTATCAATAGTGTTAAATTGCAAACACACTTTGTTAGGTAACATTGAAATTGATATATGGTCAAACCAGTGTAAATAAGAAATCATATAGAACAGAATACATTAAAAAAAATAACCCAAACTAACCAACAAATACCTTAGAAAGCAAAAAAAAAAAAACCATACAAAGAAGAAAGCTGATGTTAGGCAAGTTTCTCAGGCTATATTTCATGACTGTTACCATTCCTCAAGGACTTTCAAGCCAGTTCTGATATTTCTCCCCTTAGTGTTTGTAACTCCAAGTGTTACATTCTTAATGGGCATGTTCTCAGCTAACCTTTTCCTCTTAAAAGTTTCTTAGTCTCTATTACTTCTGTTCAGATTTGAGTCAGCAAAGCAGAACATTTCCTGTCCTTGGGAGATGAATCTATACTGGATACCAGGAGCCTGTGTCAGCACTAACAGGATGCAGACCAGGAAGCTATGTGTTTTATTAACAGGAACTAGAACAAGAGTGGTAAAGTTTTGGCAAGTTTAGAATGAAATGTTTGTACATGGAACAGAATAAGAGCTGGAACTAAAACACTTCTAATATAACTATAATAAGGCTGCCAACAAACTAGTTTGGTCGATTTGGAAATCATCAGGAGCTTGTTAGAAAAAGCATAAGCTCAAAAATTGGGATGTGAGTGAAAGCCCTAGCTGCCTAACTAACTGGAGCTGTGTCTCTGGCATGCTGAAAATGGCTGCTTTGCTGAATGACACATATGAGTACAAATGAGTCATGTCCTGGAGCAACAAGACATTGACACTCTACTGACAAATGAGTAGACAAAAGTTTGGAATCTAACAAAAATGGAGTTAAAATTAATACTGGTCAATAAGAACAAAAATTGACTCAAATTCTCATGCTTCTCAGGGAAGCTAACACTGCACGTGAACCAAAATACACATAGGAAATAGCTCTGTGGTGTGGATCTAAAAGAGGAACAGAAGTAGCCATAAGTGTGGTGCCATCTAATGTATCGTAGCTCTGTAAGCTGGTCAGTACTTCCAAATCTGCTCTTCTAGCAGCAACTCAAGAGTATCCCCATGATCCAAACCTATGACAGAGCAAGCTTGGTTTGAAATTTGCTGCATGAAGTAGGAATGTGCATCAAAAAAAGGCTGACAGACATTTTAATGGTCAGCTTTACAGTCTGGTCTTCCTGTTAATTATGGTTTTATACTGAATGAAGTCTCTAACAGGGATAGGTGAGCATGGTCCTCTGTTAGCTGCCAGACAAAGCATAAAAAGCCTTACTTATTTCATAGCCAAAAGGAACACCTTTTTAGCTTGAGGGATATGGACATTGTCTTTTTTGAGAAATAAATTCTACAGTGTTTTTCACTGCTGATTTGTAACCTTGAGATCTGTAAAATCATGCAGTATCTGTGATTCATGTAAAATCATGCAGTATATGCTGTGATTCAAACTCGTTAGAAATGGCCCTTTAGACCCATCTCCATTAATATCATACAAAAAAGTAAATGGAAAAGGAACTGAGTTTTATCATTTTGTCCTGAATTGAAAGTTCCGTAAATTATCTCCAGCAAACCCTTGGAGGGGTTTAAGAAAAGCCACAAGGAAACTGTTACTCAGCCTTCAGTGCTGAGAAGTCAAAGAAGCCCATCTGATCCAAATAAAGGATTCTTTACGTGCTCATCAAAAGAGAGATTCAGCAGGTGGCCACATTGCTTAGGCTCTGTGAAAAAAAACCCAAAAACTGAAAAAGCAGAACCACATCAAGCTGAATCTTGGACGTGACATGACTTTGCATTTTGCATGTGACGTAACGGGTATCTTCAGCCACGCTGGCCAAATCCATACCATTTCTCCTTTCCAAAGAGCATGAAGAACTGCCCTTTCTTGGAAGGAAGTGGCAGGTGCCACAAGACTGTAATAATATCTCAGCCTTAGTCTATATAAGGGTCTTTTCTAAATTTACAACGAAATAACTTTTGGGGTTAAAATATTTGTCAAGGAAAGACAAATGGTTAAACATTTTGGATCTCCCATTTACTTTGTCACTTCTAGCCTAGGTAGCTGCTTTGTCACTATCCTAACTGTCTTGTATCCTAAATCAATTGTAGCTGTTAAATGGAAAAGCTTACATAAGAAATGTTTATCATCTACCACTCTTTTACAACCTTTGTCAAAAAGACTGGGCAGACTTTGGAGAAAGCCATTACAGTGAGATTCAGTGACCCTCTCAGATCCCTTTTCTGAATGTAAGCTATGCAAGCCAACAAGTTCAACAGGAAGCTGATAAGAAATTACTTAGGAAGAGGGTATCTTGTAAATCCTGCACTTCTCCATAAATTGACAGAGGGAAGGAAGGACTGAGTAGCAATCTTTTCTTTGAAATCATGGGAAGAAGATTCAATCTTTGTATGCAAGGTCTTAGGGGATACAGCATCTCTTTAGCATGTAGTAAAACCAGACATCAACTTCCTCTTTCTCTGAGTGATCTGAGCCCATTCCTAGCAGGAAGAAGCCCCAGATATCAAGACAAAAACTATCCTGTGCTAGGCAAGGGGTGTATTTAGTCCTTGTTAAAGCTGATATTCTGTATGGAATACTAGTCTCTAAACCAGAGACAGTACAAGCAAGAGTGATCTACCTTACCTAATGATTACAGCCCCTGCTCTCAAAAAAATGTTACAGTTTTTATTAACTGCATTGGTGGCATCTGTGCCTTTACCCTCCTAGCTTCCACAGGCAGGCTCTCATCATCTGCTTGGCATCGTCTGTCTCTTTCCATGAACCACACATGCCGACACACAGTGTAAATGGCCAATGCTGCTTTCTAACCTTATTCATTAACTTACAGTGACCCAAAGAAGAGTTTAAGCTTGAGGTTTGCAGATTGAAGTCTTTTATAGATCTGCGGAATGGAAAGCCATGATTTTTTTCCCCCCTTATACTGTGTACATGCAGATACCATTTGTTATCTGCAGAAACCAGCTCATGAAGAGAGTTTACTTCCTTTTTCTGTTCAACTGAAATAGAGCTGATCACAATGCTTCAATATGAAGTCAATTTTTATACTATGCAAACTGTCCAGAGAACAACAATTAATGTGGTGTGTGCCCCCAAACACTTCACTTATGGCAACCGAGATCTCTCAGCTGGCACTAAAAGTTTTCAGAATAGTCTTCCTAACCAATCATTTTTCATCCCTTCTCTTATTCCAATAATATAATTGTTATTGTCCAAAGCTAAGAGAAAAGAGCAAATAATTAACACTGAAAACAGTATGAACAACTTGCCCATAAAACTGAATGCTCAGAGAAAGCAATGTCTTAGATGGTGCTGCTTAGAATTAGACTAGTATTTTATGGGCTACTTCTAGATTTTCTGTTTTGAAAGATTCCACATCAATTTCGATGCATTGTGCACCACTTGAAGAGAATGCAAAGATAATATCATGGGCCACCTTATCTGACCATTTCTGTAGTGATTTAAATCTGTATCAATTGCCATTTAGCATTTTGGATGTTTTCACAGACAGGAATCAGTATGGAAGAAAAAAAGGTATAAGAACAGCAGGCCTTGTATGTCTTATGGCCTGGTTGTAATTCCATTTAAAGTGTTAGAGAGCTATCACATGGCAAAAGCAAAGCCTTAAAAAGGAAGAAGGTTACAAGGGCAAATAAATACAGTTATGTGAGCCAGATCAAACCAATTCATTTTCTGCTACTGAAAGTCTGATCAGAAAAAATAAAGCTAAAGCTCCGTTGTTGCTCTTCAAGAAGCAATTTTGAAAAGTCAAAGTTTGATTTATTGTTCTCTGAGAGGTTGTGTAAAGCTTCCTAATAAAGATCTCAGTTACACAAAGGTAGTTTGTATGATTAAGGAGAATCATAGTTCTCAAGGACTCTTAGAAGATATAGACACAGCTTGGGCTTGTTTCTTACTTACTGTAAATTTTATTTTTTTCATTCTGATTACATGTTCTTAACTTGTTCAACATTCACATTACAGACACATATGAACCAGCAGATTGGTACAGGTGCAGATTTGCAGTGTATGATGCACAAATATTCTACTCTCATCTAGGATAATGTCAATTCAATTACACAAGATTTCAAAGAATCAAGATATAATGCTATTCCATAAACTGTAGCTGTCTAAAAAATGCCCCCCAAAAGCCATTCTTTGTCCATTCTGCTCTAGGGCAGAAAATCTATAACATAGCTTGTAAAGTCTTAAAACATGCCCCTGCAATGAAAGGGAAAAGACAAAACCAAATTTAAGGAAATGCTTATTGCTTTCTAGCAAACAATTTCTTTTAAGCTGCAAATATCAGCTAAGTTTATTATTTCAGTTATTTATTTTGAGATCAGTTTAGGTAGAAGAGTGGGTGTATTTGCTTGCAAGTACATAATGCAGCTCCTTTGTGCTGTAAATCAATGTAGCTCCAATGAAATTTGGGAAAAAGCAGCAATTTTCACCCTTAAACATGATTTTTGTTGTTCCTAATTACAATGGCTTCAACTTTTAAATTAAAAATATATATGTACACACAAACATATGCAAACATATATATCTCTACTCAAATGTTCTTTTCTCCTTATGTTGTGCCTTTGTTTGTTCATGTTACCCACAGAATCAGAAGGCTCAACTCAAAACTTCCTGGCTACTGATCATTATTTCAGGGGGACTTTTTAATGTGGTGCTTCTCTTTTATTTTTATAGTTTTAAAAAAATAAATCATAACAAAATAACAAGACTTGGGGATTGAAGGGAAGCTTGGGTTGTGTCTGGTGGAGCCCCACATGTACACCTTGGCCAAGGTACATCACTTTTGCAGACTGAGGACCCCATAAACTACTACAGCTCCTCCTAAGCTTTCTCAAAGGAATAAGAGGCTTAATGTCAATTGCATCATAGAAGACATCTGATTTACAATTTATTTATTAATGAGGTAGCAGTTTAAATATTAATTAACCTATTAACATGTTGAATAGTAAATTGCTGCTAGTGACATAATTAGCTTCTAGCAAATAGTCTTTTCTAGAAAGTTAATCTCTGGCTCTTTTGATGGGTCCTAAGTATGTGTTACAGTTCACTGAAAAGACAAAAGGCAATACAGAAGACAGAATGCAAAGGGACACAATGCATGCTTATTTTTGAAATTACTTTCCTTAATCCTTTAATGTAAAGTATATTGTACTCTTATCAATATAACATGAAAAAAGAGAGGCTGTTTGTAGACTGTATTAGGTTCCTAACCATGAGTAACATCCTTTTTCTAGAGAAGAATGCTATGTAAACTAACACATGAACCTTCAGCTCAATAGTGAAATTGCTCTCAAATGCAGCAATATTATCACCTGACTGCATTGTGTTCTCAGCGAGCTCTGTAACTGAGAATAATATCCTAACAACATGATACAGTAGCATAGACACACAAACTGCCTCAGAAACTTCACTGGCACAACAAGTTCCTACAGGTTTCCTACAATACCCACTTTTTTGAAGCTTTCAAGTCTGGATTGAAATACAGCAACTAAGGGACAATGACATGTTTTATTGTGTAAGTTTAGGGAGTAAAGAATCTGTAGCAAAGTGCAGCTGAAGAATTTTGGTAGGCAAAATTTGTACACATTTGTTTCATCATCCAAACTACTTCATACACAACTTGGATATCCAGAAAAGACTTTCTCCATTTAAGTTTACATTCAGGTCTTCTTTAATTTGACACTTGCTAGCATGATAGTGCAATGTTATGTTGTAGGTGCAAGAAAAGTCTGATATTTTTAGCCATTGAGTCATTTCAGAGTTAATTCTAGAAGGTGTGCCACTGATGAATAGGTAAAATGTCATAGTAACAACAACTAACTTTATTACAAAATTCATGGTCCAAGATCTCTTACAAATTGTGATGTGCTTGAGAAAAAAGTTATTTCTATTGCCACTGAAATGGACTAGATGATCTTTAAAGGTCCCTTCCAAGCCCTACCATTCTATGATTCTATGAAACAGCAAAGGGGCATCAAAACTCTCCAACTTTTCTAATAGATGTTGCAAATAAATGTGGAAAAGAGAAAACTGGATTGGTAACAGTGAAGACAGCAGACTAAATATGAAAATGCTAAATACTTTTATGGCATAAGAATATGTTTGCCTAAAAACTGCCCTGATTTAGTTTGCTGAGGGATATTTTAACCTCATTCTAAATTCCATCAACTTCATTAGAGCTTGTAGACTGAAGCAGGTACTTGAAAATTACCTTTTAATGGACAAATCTTATTCTTTCTCAAGTATTGCTCTGACTCTGCCAGATTGCTGGTTGCTATCAAAGCCACTCATTTTCATTATTGATTTAATACATTTTTTAATAACTTCATCTGGAAAATTTGATTAAAAATAAGAGATAAGATCTAGTGGCATGATTTTTTTTTCAAGCATACTCACATCATTCTCCATCAGCAGCTATTCAACAAGGTAGCACTGTTCAGCTCAACAAACTAATTTCTTAGTAACATTAGCTGCTTTATTATTCTGGAAAAATACCTGCCTTATCTATTTTCAGAATAATGCCAATTTTTATGCAACTAGATTTAGTGTGATAATGATAATCACATTCAACTTTATCCGTAAGATGCTGCAATAGCTTTCTACCCTATGTATGACTGGTAAAGCCTTAGTTAATGTATCTGCTTCAGCAGTGCACTTCAGGAAACGTGGGCCAGATGGAGAGAGTCCAAAGAAGAAGAAGAGTGACTGGCAATTAGGAAACATAACCTATAAAAAACAACTGAAAAAAACAGGTGTTATTTGAAGGATGAAAAGAATTCTGGGGACTGAAAAAATACTGGTTTTTAAATATTTAGCAGATTGGTGCAAAAAGAACAAAAATAATCTGATTGCTGTGTCCAGTATGCAACTAATTCATGTGCTTAAATTCAAGTAAGTGACAGCAGTTGACTTTTAATTGTTCTTTTTCTTTTGATAACATAATTCCAATATTTTTTAATAAATAGCCACCATGTTACTGCAATCTTCATTGTGTTAAAAAAATACATGCCAGAAATGATATATGTATAACTGAACTTGCCTTTGGGCCATGGAATAAGACTACCTGACCACTATGACTCTCTGTGGACTTTTTATTTTCTTTTGATTCAAGGCCATCAAGATATTTACAATAACTTTAGTTCCTTCTATAAAGGCTCCATGATCAGGCCCTAAATCTGTCATGCTGTTGATAATCATGACGATCACTTATAAAACTGGAATGTGAAATCCTTTATCTCACAAAATGTCACTGAGAATCTCCTCAAATATGACCTTGTGATATGATCCTAACAAATCCCAGCTGCATCCAAAATGGAAAGGTGACTTGACAGTGAACTTTATATTTTAGTGTAGTGGCTTCCTGCTGTCTGCAACAAAAATAAAGTGCACGATATAGTAAAAAAGCCATAAACTCCTACAAGTCATCTTTCTTTTTTTTCAAATCCACAGTCATCTTTCTTTTACTCTCATTTGTTTCTGATACATTTTAGTTTACTGCTTTGTAGTTTTGAATGCTGAAATTAATAAATCATGACAATGTCAGCTTCATTCTTTAAAGTAGACAAATAATCTATAGGATGTAGTTCTTGTTAGACACTCAAATAGAAAATCATCTTTGACTAAATGATTTTTGTTTCAGAACAAACTCTGTTTAATTGCATGCTATGTACATGTACCTCTTCTGACAAGTTATCTGAGCCCAGATTACCTCCAGCAGATCAACTCTGCACATATAAAAAACATGGTATTTTGAGAACAAAAAGGACACCATGGCATTCTAGATAATCCAATAGGGTGTTTTTATGACTGTTTTCTCCAATTAGCTTTCTTCTCTTCTTCCCAGTTTTTTGTTAGCATTCATTTTGATTAAAAAAGTGGTTTTAAAAGTAGGACAAAAAAATTACAGTGGCTTTAGATTGAATAAATTAATAAAAATTTATGGGTCTAGTTATCTTCACTGAACCATTGCTTTGTCCTGCAGAGGGTCTGCAAGAGTCTGGCCAACTAAGAATTCCTTCAGAGAGGAACAAAACTTCCCTGCTGCTTTCACTTGTTCTTGTGTTACTGGATCAGCCTCAGGGCAGGAGATGTGGCAGGACCACTTCTTTCTCTACAGACCACAGATTTCTTTGTGGTTATCGCTGGCAACAGTTCCTGTCTCAGGCTCTTGTGAACTGAGGCTGGGGTAAAAGTTGTGAATCAGGTACTTATCCTGCAGCTGTCCCCCATCAGCATTCAGATGTCAGCAGAGAAGAGGATCTGCTTCTTATTTCTGTTACTGCCAGAGACTACAAATGACATCTGCAAAGACAGACTTCCTAGGTAGCACTGATTCCCTTGTAATTCAAGATCCTCCCTCCAAGTTCCTCATCAGTTTATAAACATTTCCTTTTACCCTGGAGACTACTATTACATGCTCCCTGCAGGAATGCAGAATTCTTTCTTTCCATCATATGCAGCCTGCTAGGCCTTACAGTTCCTCAAATAAACTTCTCCTGAGCTGGCTCCTTTACCTTGTTCCTCCCACAGTCACTTGCGCGAAACAAAAATTAGGCCAGAGATGCTATAAAACACTGTCAAAGAAGTGCTGGGTATGCAGATGGTGGTTTTGCACAAACACTGTACAGGTGTAAACAACAAACATGGAGGCCAAACAACTGCCAGTCCCATCCAGCATGGATTTATCAGAAAGCAGAAAACAACCTTAGCTTCTCGACCCTCAGTGATGGTGGATATGATAATCCAAGGGATCAGATCAATAGATCCCATAAAGCTCACAGAGCTCCCCTCTGCCCTGTAGCACTTGGGCTAGGTTGGGTGATCTAATACTCATCTTACTAGAAACAGGTGTACTACCATCACTTCCATTTAATTCCTTATATACATCTCCTTGTCAATTCCTTCCACAATTTCAAATAAAAACAAAACAAAATATTGAAGAGAGTCATATATCTGGGGTTCATATCTTTCCCACCACTGGTTTCTAGAATTAATTTGATCTAATTCTTGTTTCAGATAACTATCTTTTTACAATACATTCCTACTTATAAAACAGAACTGCTCAGAAGTGAGGTTTAAGTCCTAGGCTCTGCAAAGAAAAAATATTTGCTTGTCAGTCATCCCATCACACTCACTGCTTTTTGTTCAGGACTCTGGTAGTGACACACAGTGCCCTGTTACATTCTTAGAAGGCTAGAAACTAAATGCAAGCATCAAAAATACCATCCCTATATCTTAAGAATTTTCAGGTTAAAACGTATTATAATATGATAAAGCAACAGATGTAGTTAAATTTTTCCATCTCTGCTGAAATCTTACTTGTTTAGAAAGTGAATGTTTATTGTTGGCAAAGCACTTAGAAAAAAAGAAATGACATATAAATGACAATGAAAGGGAATTTTCTCCCCTAAATTGTTCTATAGAATTTTTCTTCCTAAAGTACTGAAGCAAAAATATATCTGTAACCATGGAGATTATACCAGGCAACATGCATAATAATTCAAAGTGTGGCATCAGACAAATGTTCTTTGTCATGACTAGATTATTACAAAGAAGTAGGTTTCCCCTAAAGCATTTGCAGAAGCAGGATAGATGTGGTTAATTTCTCAACCTTCTTTTTTGTAAGAGGGAAGAGGAAGTGTCAGCACTGTGTTATGGGCAGAAGACTAATATGTTCAATTAGAAAAAACACAGCTTGAGATGTTGTTTCTTGGTACTTTCAACTCACATTTTGCTGAAAATGTTTATCTTCTGTGAATAGTCACATCAGAGCAACTGGTCTCACCACATTGCTTGCACAACATGAAAGATGGCCATGAGACATATAGTTACAGAATGAATAGGAAACAGTTCTAATCAATTTTTACTTGTTTTTTTTTAACTTGATGGGCTTTTTTTTTTTAGGATTACAAACAAATGCACAAAATCTATTTTAAAAAACATGCATAATCCTAGAAGTACCAAGATTTGGGTAATTTAAGAGTTAGCTATAAAACAACATTCCTTCCCAGTTGGCAATATATTTTTTTTTTCTCTGCTTATTCCTTCTCTGCATGGATGGCACCAAATAGTAAATAGCTCTCAGTCTGTCAGCTTCCAATGCAGGATGAATATTGATGTGGTTCTTCCTCTGATACCATCTATAACACAGAGGGAGGAATTACTGCTATCAGAACCTTTCCCAATAAAAAAATCTGAAAAAAAGAAACTCACCTTTCCACCTAAGGGGTTAACTAAAATCTGGTGTTTTGCAGTTATTTGAGTTAGGAGGAAAGACTGATGATGATGCAAGGATGACACCAATTCTGTTTACTTATAAACAATGCAAAAAACTTAGTTTCCTTCAAGACAGGAGAAATTCAGAAGATATTTCCTTTTCATGCAGTCCTGAAGTACTCAGCTGTTTCTCAGAGCCACACTCTTACTTTTCTCCTGCCTCTGTAACTTCTTTTTTCCAATTCCTGCCTTTTTTTGCCAACTCTGAAATTATAGATTATAGTAAATCTCTTTCCAATTCCTCCTCTTCTTCCATTTTATTTTGCTTTGGCAACAAGTCATTGTTTCACCTAACACTTTTATAAGGCTGGATTGCTATTTTAAAATATTACTTATTTGTATTTAAGTGACAGGATTTTATTATGCTTTCCAACTTAAAAATATAATTTCACTCAGCCATCAATGGATAGAAGATCATACAATCATAGAATGGTGGTGGTTGGAAAGGACCTTTAGAGATCACCTAGTCCAACCCCTCTTAGATCAGGTCACACAGGAAGGCGAGAAAGAGTTTTTTCCCTTTCTCTTCTGTAGGAGGTTAGGAAGAGGCTCAGTGAAAGGAGTTAACACGGCTACTTAGCCTATTCCTTCTGTCTCAGAGGGTCTGATCTCCCAGATCAGATATAATGACTTCCATTGTTTCCCCAAGTGAATGTTGCCATGCAAAGCATTATTTTTCTAGAAGGAAGAACTTTATCCGACATACTCACTCTAACTTCAGTGTGTAGAATTTAAACAGGTCGACATTTAAATCTATAAAAGTTAACCAAATTGAAGCAGAGAGAAAAGGTAGGTTTTCCTTTTGACTGGTGAGACAGCTACTCCCGACTCTAACGTGGAACTTTAAAACTTGCCAGAGCGAATTTGGAGTTTCTGGATATAGCAATTGCCTGTTTTGTTTGTTTTGTTTTCCTGAGCAGTTGCAGTTACAACTCCTCTGTGCTCCGGGCAGTACTGCAATACAATGATTTAATAAAATACTTAACAGTTAGGAGGACAAGGTGTGACTTTTCCATTCTTTTGCCTTCTCAGAATTATTTCTGCATCCATGAGTAGAACTTGTCCTACAATATTGATGTTTTTAAGATAGAGCCCTTCCTAGCTTTGGAGCTTGTCCATGGTCTATGGGCTCAGCCCCTCGGAGGGGCTCTCTGCAGGGCTCTGGGGGGAACCAACGTTACAGCACCTCCCTGCTGCGCCCCTTTCCCCCACAGCTGTAAGGCAGGCAGCCCGTCACTCTTCCTCGGATGTCCCTTTAACAGGACCAGACCCCTCTCCTCAGCCCAGCACACCTCCACACACCCGCCGCATCCTTCCCCTCACGACCCTTTCCCCTCAGCGCCGCCGCTACCCGCTCGCCCCGCCCCCCTCCGCTCCTCCAGAACCGATTGGCCCGGAGAGCGCCACGTGACCTCCGTGTGGGCGGAGGAGGCGGTGCCGGGGCGGGCGGGCGCGCGCTTGCGGGGAGCCGAGCCCGGCGGGAGCGGCGCCGACGAGGGCGGAAGTGCGCGGCGGGGGCGCGCGGGCGGCGGCACCCCAATGAGAGCGAGGGGGGCGGCGGCGGCGGCGGCGGCGGCGGGTAAAGCGGAGCCTGGCGCCGGGCCGCAGCCGCAGCGCGGAGCCGGGTCTTAGCCCCCAGGTGAGAGGAAGGAGAGAACGTGCCTTGGAGCGACCCCGGGCGTTCTCCCCACGTTGCCGGGGTATGGGGAGCTCTGCTGTCCCGGCCCTGCTCTCGCAGTGAGGGGAGGGGGGAGTCGCCGGCTCCTGGCTGCGGCCTGAGCGGGCCCGGGCCCGCTGACGGGGGTTGTGGCTGAGTCTACTCCTTGCCCTTCCCGTCCCCATTCTGTGGAGAGGGAGGGGAACTGTCACCCGGGCCCGTTGGGCGAGGACAGCTGAGCGGCTTCTATCCCGGGACGCGGCTCCTTGGACATCGTAAAGCTTTGGGGCCGTGGATGAGAAGTGAGGTGGGAGAAGCAATGGCTGGCATGTAGTCTGTGTCTTGCGGCCTGCGTGGGAGTTGGAACGGGGGCTGAGGCTCCCCAGCACGCTCTCCCTCGTGGGTTTGGCTACTTCTACTGCACCCCGGTGGCGCTGGGGCTGAGGGGGAGGCATCGGAGCTGGGATGTTGTTGTATCTTGTATCTATGAGTGGGGCTTGGGGAGAGAAAAGGGAGGAGAAGCCGGCCCTGAGTGTTAATCTGTGTGAGATAAACAGGAGGGTTTGAGGTGCTGTTGGACTCAGCTGAACGATAAGTTTCTGAGGGATCTTGTTTTATCTGGCTAGGTTCCCTTCTGCTGGTCTTTATTCTACCTGCAGCTTTACTGGTGTAGAACTTGTAGGAGAAGGAAGGTGGTGCCTGAGCATGACCTTACCTGGAAAGGACAGGGAGAACAATTGTGAGACAAAGCAGCCTGGTCACGCTTCCTGAAAGCTGTTGGAGGCCTAACTTGGTCTTTTACTGGAGTCGTATTGAGCCAGTTCTGACTCTAAAATGGGAGACTTGGACTTCACTGTCTCTGGGTGGTTTTGTAGGGGGAAAGGGAGCAGGGAGGCTGTACCTGCCCTAGGATGAGTATTGCCTTTTTCAAAGCATAAGCCTACCATCTAGGTACCTTTTTGTTTCTTCAACTGTCCAAACATTACTTCTATACTTCTGAAATCCTTCCTTAATCTCCTTGTGAGGGAGAGGGAAATGCCTTTCTACTCAAGGGCATGCTCAGAGCCATGATTTTCAGGAAAAGGTATCTTTTTTTAGATGTCTTAATCTCTGGCCTTCTCACCACCCCCTCCAAACTGAAGTTACCAAAGCTGAGAGAAGCAACTAACAACTGGGAACCAGACTTGTGGTTCTTGAAAGTGATTTGCTTGAAAGCTGAAAATAACTTTGTTGTAGAGAATTTAATCATACTTGGCAATAGCATCTTTACAGCTTATTTGATTATAGCAGACTTGTTAAAAATTTTTATATACTGCTTTAATCTCTTCTAGCCCTTGTATACTGAACTTAGATATTTGCTTATGATCAGATGATATCAATTTACCATGGTACAAGTTTCTGAATTTATCTTTAGTATTAAAGATTCTATTTAAGGAACAGGGAAGCCTTCAGGCTGCTTCTGTAAATAAATCTCCTATATTAGATTTTTCAATAGTAAATTTTGTTGTACACCTCTTCTGGAGTAGGGCAACTTGATTCTGTTTCACATGCCAAGAGAAAAAGTGAGGCTGACCTATTTTCCCTGGTGTTATGTATATGCTGCAGAAGACTGCCTAGTTTAAAGGTTTCACTGGAATGCTTGACAAAAATTCTTAAATGAAATCTTAATTTGACCAGACAATACCCTTTCTTGGTTACCCTTTAAAACTCAAACTTGTCTCTAATTATCAGTGCATTGGTACTGGATAGAGGAGTAGTTGAGACATTTTGATCAAATCAAGTCAGTAATGCTGGGACACTTCCTAGACAACTCAGATGTGTACACAGAAATTCTGGATGATTTACAGATTCTGTAATCTAATGCTTTTTTCAGGCTTTTGTTTTTTGAAGATGGAACTTAACTGATTCAACACCAGCTGTTATCTGACCAAGTGCTGGATAAAAAGTCTTATTTCTCTGGGAAGTGTTAGGGTCCAGACCTTGCAACCAACAGAACTGTCCTGTGAAGAGAGAAGCAGCCAGATGATGTAGCAGAACATGCTGCAACCATGTGATTAGGGAATCTGATGTGTAGC
Organism: Colius striatus; assembly: GCF_028858725.1. Taxonomy (NCBI): domain Eukaryota; kingdom Metazoa; phylum Chordata; class Aves; order Coliiformes; family Coliidae; genus Colius; species Colius striatus. The sequence continues at coordinate 14,083,148 of NC_084769.1, read as the reverse complement.
TTACTCCTGTCACATTGTAAACTCTGCAATTTACCTTGGTAATTTCTTACTGACTAGCTTCAAACTCCATGTGACTGAATTACTTTATATTACTTGATGAATTCATCTGAATTCATGGCCTCTCTTAGCAGAGGTACTGAAGGAGCCTGTTTCTTAGGACAGCTGTGCAGGCAGTAAGCACTCATGGGAATGCAACTGCATAGTGGTTTTAAAACAAGCAAACAATGCTGAGGGTCAGTGGGTGTCTTGTGCCTGGATCAAACCACTCAGGATGAGTGCAGTAAGTCTGGAGATTCAAATGAAAGGCGGGGTGGGAAGGCCACAGAAGTAGATAAAAGTGGGTGCTTGCTGCTTTTTACACTTTATGTTCAAGTAACTATTTATATGATTGACTTACGAAAAGATACTGATCCTAATTATCAGCCAAATTAGGTAGAAACTGTATTCTCAAACTCATTCTGTCTTTACTTAGAAGTACTAGGCTGCTGATAAACTTTCAATTCTTCAGGTTTTCTTTCTTCATCCACCTTCCACCTCTGATAACTGTTCTGCAGTGATGATAAGCTTCTGCTACTTGTTATCCAGCATTGCATGGAGCAGCAAGGTCAGCAAACAATCTTGGCTATTTCAGTCTCCTAGTGGGAATCATCAGTTTTGTGGCTTTTCTGTGATACAATTGATATCTGGCTATTGATAAGAGGCTTTGGAACAGGTATTTTAAAAGTGTTTGTTACTAGCAGCTGAAGAGCAATCACTCTGTTGGTAGCTCCTTTTAGCCCATTAAATGGGACTAAACAACTTTCATCCATGCCTGCCCCATATAACTCATGCTTTGTCCTTCCTGTTTTTCCAAATGTTGTTTTAATAGTAATATTAGAAGATCTGTTTTGTATATTGCGCTCAAAATGTGCAAATGTGTTTTTTGAGACCTGTCAAAACTAGAGTCATGGAGTCATGTAATGTGAGAATGTTATTTAGGCTGCTGTGGAAGTAGCTACTTGAATCTTTAAGGTGGCAAAGTGCTTGTTTAGAAAATTCACTTTCATGTGGTTTGTATGGGACCCTGAGCCCATAGCTTTCCTAGTGCTTGCTGCAGTGGTTGAGAAAGGAGCAAATAATGTTTAATTAAAAGAATGAGACTTAATGGAAATGTAGTTCTGACTAGGAATCTCTTGCAGTCAAGTCAAAGACCAAAAAGTCAATCTAGGGATTATAAGCATTTATTAAATCTTTAATCCTGTCAACTGATACTCTATGCATTAGTGTTGCTGTCAGTTGATATAATTCATATGAAATATTTGAGGCCACTAAAATTCAATGGAACTGGAGTTTTTAATATGCTGTTCTTAAATTTGGAATGGGGCAGAACTAATAGGAGGGAAAAGTGTGGAACTGGAAAGCTGAGAATGTGCTGAGTTAAGCAGGTGCTATGATTTCTCTGGTTTTTAGCTCTTCTATATCTTTGCCTGTAGTGAAAGATACATACATACTTCAGAAGAGTACTGAGACCTAGATTTAGATCCAACTTTGGACATTGTCTTGTTCATGTACATGGACATGCTAAAGACTGTATCCAATTTAGATTTAGTATTGTTGACAACTTTTTTGGAAGTTAATGACTGAAATCACAGGCTTAAAAACAACAAAAAAGCATTTTAATTATAGGAGCTAGCTGAACTCTGGACTTCATGTTGCAGAACATTTAAGTGGCTTTCTTTTTTTAAAGGAGTTGGTTTATTAAGGTTAGTACTGCCCTGCTGAGCAGGACACTGTTTTGGGCACCACTCTAAAGCAGACATTTAATAAGTGAAATGTTTTTAGATCAAGCTACATGCCAGTTGCTTCAGCTTTCCAGAAGAGAGGTAGTTTTGCTAATTGTAGAAGCTGCTTCTTGATTAGAATGAGCTAGTTCTACAGTGTGTAGTGATCTCTGATAAAGCCTTTCTATTAAACAGCTGCTGAGGTAAGAAACTCTTCCTTGTGATGGCACTTTTCTGCTTTTTAGTGTTCTTGGCTTACTGTGAGATCTCATTTTGGGTAGGTAAGGAATTGTCATTAGTGTAGTCACTAAGAAATCTCAATGACTTACTTTTATGGCAGCCTTCTGCTTTATATCTACCATATCATAAAATGGACTAGCCAAGCAGTTTTAGGAAATGGCCTTTAAAAAGACAGGAATGTGTACTTGAAACTGGTGCTATTTCTCATTCTGCTTTCTCATTTTCAGAACACTTTAGGAAGCAATTTAACTTTTTAAACAGTAGTGCAAGTGCATTGATCATTTGCTTTTTAGCTTACCTTATTAGGCAAACTAAAAGTAGGCTTCATGGATTGAAGCTACAATGGAAGGAAACTAATTTTAAAAATTTAGACATAAGTAGGCTGACCACTGGTGATACTGCATGTTTATCTTCGTTTAGTTTGTAAAAACAAGGATCAAGCAATGAATGTCCTTATCAAACTGCTTTCATTAAGTCAAATCAATTCTTGTCCAACTCCTTTCATTAAGTATTCACAACTGTCCTCTAATAGTAGCTATTGTCTGATGAACATGCTTCCTATTACACTCTTGTAAATATTAGTTAAGATTTCTAACTCTTAGTCGTGAAGGACTTGCTGTAAGTTTCCTAGCTCTGCTGTGCTACTTGTTTGAGTTGTCAAATAGGCTTTCCAATTCTAAAGACTCTCCACAAGTAGGACTTGCAATAACTATATTGCTGGGGCACAGACATGAGTTATAGAGCTGCTGAGGTTGGAGGACACTTTTGGAGACTGTCTAGTCTGTCTGTCCAGCTGGCTGCACTAATCCTGACCCATAGACTGGCTCATCATCCATCTCTAGGTAGGGCTTCATACATTCCTGCCTTTCTCACAAGAAGGACACCTCTCCTACCTTGCCCTAACTGGCCTGTTTGCCTTTGAGAGCCTGTAACTATCCACTGCAGCACTCTAACCCTGAGAGCTGTTCCAGCTCATCTCTGTGATCCCAGTAAGGTTATGACCCCTGCAGCTACACACAGACCCACAATGTCTCCTGTTTGTTCCCTGTTCTGTTTGCATTAGGATACAGAAGCACCCTGTTGTGATGATTTCTCAGGAAGTCATTAGAGCTGAGAGATATCTAGACTGTGTATCGGAGTAGTAGTTTTTTATTCTGGTAACATGCTCTGTGAAGAGAAGAAATGTCTTAAGGAGCACACAAGGGTAAATATATATAGTTTCTATTCTGCATTGGTTCTGTGTTTTCATGTGGCCTGGCACTTGAAAAGTGCCATAAAAATTGTCCTGAACTAAATGTGTCTTTGCTTCTTGTTGAAGTCAAGTGGTTCTGACTTCAGTGTGCTACCCAAACTAAGAGTTAGCAATGAGCATGTTATATTGTGCCACTCTTCCTTCGACAGCACTTGGTAGCACTCTGTGACTGGAGAGCATGTGTTTGGCTGTAAATGTCTCTATGATAGTAGGAAGAACATTATCCATGAGGGAGCCAAGGATAACCACAGCTCTTTGGTATACCCACTGTAACTGTAAAGTTCATAAAACTAATTGCACGTGACCCCTGTACTGGTGTAATAATCCATTTTGCCCTTAAAGATAGAAATACTGGTTTTAGCCTTGAGATAAGGCATGGGAATACAGTAGACTGGAAAACTACAGAGCTTTTTGTTGTTGAAAACATCTGTTCTTAGTCCCTTAGAAAGGTAGCTTCTAGAACACTATTCATTCTTCCTGATCAGGGAAGCTGGAGTGAAAAATCTGTTTAAAGGTGATTTTAGCACAGCAGCTGAATTATGGATAACTAGTAATTATCTGAAGTACTAAATGTCACTGCTTTGTGTGATACAAATGCATTGATTGAAAGATGGGGGAAAAGGTTCAGTGCTTGGCACTTGTGCAGCGTGCCTGATTGAAGGAGCTTACTGACTTAGGGTATATAACTGTGAACCCTTCATATAGTGCTTTCACTATTTTAAACACCTTTCAGGGGCTACAGGGAGATGATTTACTGGTGCCATAGGGAGATTTGACTCCATAGTTAAGAGTAAACTCAGAATAGGGATTTATTACTTGCCTATATCCACGAAATGTGAGCACAACAATGACTTATGTTTCCCCAAATTGAGGTGTGAACATATGACACTCAGTTTAGGAGTAAGGAATGTAATTGTGTGCTTGAAGACAGTTGCTTCTGCTGGTAGTACCTAAGCCAAATTAAATAATGTTTGGACTTCTAATTACCAAGTTTGCTGGGGAAACTGATGGCAGCATGATGTAGTGAAGTCATGGGGGAACAGTGTTAGCCTGTCTGCAGTGTCTTGTGACAGATTTGCAAGATTGATGGACTAGCTCTGACAGCTCAAGGGATAAGGAGAGGAAATGGCTGGGTTAACACTTCATGAGAGCTGAAGAATTAAGTCTTAGCATACTAATGGCTGAATTGGTATTTGTTGGAATTTGCTAGATCAGTATTATTGGCAACTTCCTTGTGGATTATTCAGTTGCAGGTTATCCACTGAAGTAATGACTATGACCTTGTACTATTGTAACAATCTTGGGTTAATTTGAACTCAAGTGTGGCATTGGAGACCTTGGATAAGCTATTTGAAATGTCTGTTGTATTTGAGAGAGATCAGATAGTGATATGCCTCGAGTGGTTAATCTCTTAGCAGTGGTTTGGTGGACTTGGTGTATCCTATGTATGAAGATGAGCATGCTTCTGCATGGATGAACTTTCAAAGGAAACATGGTTGAGCTATGATTTACAGTTCAATGGGAATGAGTATGTTGTACAACTGCCTTGGTGTAATTTTTCTGGTATAAGCCTAATTGACAGTCTGAAAAATGGTGTCATAATTCACCCTAAGTAATTAGGTAACTAGACAGTTACCACTACACTGATAAACTCTTAGTGTAGTAATACTGATTAATGGTATTAACTAAGTCTTTCTTTGTGTAGAAAACTTCAGTCAGGTTTCCTAGCAAGAGCTTGCTAGGAAAAGAGCAGAGTGGTAGATCCTTCTCTTTTATAGTCAGTCTGCAATGTATCTTCTGGGCATTAATGCTAAGCCTGGAGGCTTCCTGAAAGTACCTGGGAAGGTCTGGCTAGGTATCTCTCTACAGAACCATTTTTAACTGTAATGGCACTAGTCACTTTTAACCTCCACTTCAGGTATCACCGTCTTGTTGAAATGAAGAGTATATTCTGATTGATGGTATGTAGAATCTACATAGTTGTTCTGCAGTGAGTAATACAGAAAATGGATTAATGTTTCTCCCTTTTTCTCCTGCCCCAAACTCTATGTAACTGTTGTATCTGAAAAACAGGCAATTTGGAGTATTAATAACTTCATTGTATTGACCTGTAACTACCCTTTCTATAAATGCTAAACCTTTTGTGCAAGAGTTTAGGGGAACTGTGATTGTCTGGGACCTTCTCTGAGGTACCTTACTTCTTAGGAGAAACTTCACTTTTGGGAGGTGCTGCATGCCCCATTGCAAGAGTGTGTAATGCTGGTGAGCCTGAGGCACCTCCTGTCTCTTCTAGTGAAGTGACACTAGTAGTTAGGGAAAAGAAGCAGCATGTTTTGTGCTTATGTAGTTCATTATTGTTGATGTGGGACAGATTCCTGTGTGACAGGAATCCTGAGTGCTGGTTGATAATAAACTGAACACGAGCCAGCAATGTGCCCTCGTGGCCAAGAAGGCCAATGGCATCCTGGGATGCATCAAGAAGAGTGTGGCCAGCAGGTCAAGGGAGGGTCTTCTCCCTCTCTACTCTGCCCTGGTGAGGCCTCATCTGGAGTCCTGTGTCCAGTTCTGGGCTCCTCAGCTCCTATTTCTGCAGGGAGGTTGGACTAGATGATCTCTAAAGGTCCCTTCCAACCCCTACTATTCTATGATTCTGTGACAGGATGTTACAATAACATGGCAGAGCTGGTAGGTTGCACCCAAAGATGTAAGCAGGATGCAAGGCTACTATTAGAATCTGAAAGTACAAGTATTAACAGCATAGTAGAACAGCAGTTTTATGTCAAAGGTGGACACTATTTGTAGAAAACAATGTCAGAAGCTTTTTTTAAGTCTAGAGAAGGTAAGAAGTCTACTAAACATGGCCCCAGTTGTTGCACAGCTGCTGTGGACTTGAAAGGACCCTTTGATTATTTCAGAGTGCAAAAGTGAATGGAGTAACCCAGCTATAAAAGAGTATTAAATAAGCAGTGTTTTCAGTTGTTTTACAAGGGTTCTCAAGTGTGTTAGCCTCTTAGTCCTCAAAGGTACCTGTTATGCAAATTCCTTACTACTGTGAAAGGGTAACTGTTATCATTGGTGATGTTATGGAGAACATACTAATCAGGTACTTGTCAGGAGGGGTGTGGGTTTTTTTTCTGCCTTTTTTCTGTCTTCTTATCTTTGTTACTGGAGATAGCCCTACACCCAGGGCAGAAATTCGAGCTTCCAAATAGTGATGTCCTGAAGGCATAGAGACACAGAAATATATTCAGTATCTCTCTGCCTAGGCAGAGTCAAGAGTTGCATTTTCTGACATTGTAGCAGCATGAATGCAAACTGAACAATGTTACAGTTGACTTGTTAACACAGGTGGTTTTTTTTATGGTAACTCTCCCTGGAAAATTGATGCATGCTGGAATATTGGCAGTTTCCCACCCCATTAGGCTCTATGCAGAGTCCTGTAAGGGAAACTGCAGGTTTATCTCCTTCCTCCATGAGGAAATCAGGGTAGAGATGACTCACCTAATGACTGTAAGGGTACAGTACTCTAAACTATTTTCAGACTTCACTTCCTAGAGGAGTTGACCTTGTGAATAGTATGGTTCAGTAGATAAAGTGGAACAGCAGTGGAGACAACCATTAGCTTCTGTTCTTGCAGGTATTTCCAATGCTTGTGCGCATTCAGTATACATGAATTTAGTACAAATGTACTTGGAGTAGTGTCATCTGTCCACTTAGAACCACTTAGGTGACTAGCTTATTGGAGTTGTACAAAGGCATTACTGCACAACCAAGTAGCTGTGTTTTTACTTACTGAGCTAAATTTTTAGTTAAGCTGTGTGTTTCCTTTAAGCAGGAATCAAATTGGTATCAAAACTATGGTCTTAGCTTGGTAGTAAATTAGGAAGACTTTTGTGTAACTGTCCTGTTATGAAAGGCTGCATTAAAGAGACTATTATAGTAATTCCTCCTCTTGATTGAATGGTCTTTATCCATAAAGACTAGGGAAAAACAGACCTTGCTTTATTGGTCTGGGAACTGGAGATGCCTACCTACACACTCTTGTGTCTTTGATAAATAGAATAATTGTAATGGGTGTTTTATATAGATCTACATAAAGAGGTACTAAGCACAAAATGAAGCAGCAGAAATGAGGCTTGTGTTCTAGTTACTGTGTTCAAGCTCTGATTAAAGGTGACTTGCAAGGCTTTGTGGACTACATGTGACTGCAGTGTTGCAGAATAGTACTGTGTTGGGATACCTACATGCAATGATAATCTCTTAATACACTTGTCTGTTATACTCTTAACTAACTTTGTCAAGAGCTTTGCAACCTTATTTAGTCAAACAGATAAAAATTACTTTTTTGGGGGGAGAGTGCTGCAATGCTTTAAATGTACTATTTAAGAGTAATCCTTTCTTTTTCACTTAGCCACTGATCAGATACAAGTTAGCTTTTTTCCTTCTTCTCTAAGGAAATTCTAAAAAAAACCCAGATGTTTAAGTCTCTTTAGGAACAGGAATATGTATGCATTTGCATATATTTCAGTTTGGCTTAAGATCTGACTCAGTTTAAAAGGTTACTTTTAACTGTCACTGCTCTGATGCCCAGACTGAGCCCTGTTTATCACTAAATCTTTAAAGGCTTCATTCAGATGTGCACCCTTGCTACATACTTCAGTAGGATTTAGTTCCAGTTTTCCTTGGACATAAAGATTATCTTAAGCAAGTTTATTAACTTGGAATTACTGCTAACATGCAAGATAGTGTCTGTTTGTAACGAGTAATCTAGAATGGTCCTTTACTGAATGATGTGAGGACATAGATTTAAGAAATTAATTTAGTGAATAAATGCCCACTGTTGTCAGATTTACTTTCTAAGCTGTAATGATGCATCTGTGAAAACTTGTAAGCAAAGCTGGGCTGTACTTGGCAAGGATATGTGGGGGAGATGGGAAATGTACTGAGTATATACACATTTTTCTTAGTTAAAATAGATCACTAGTCTCATGACCCACATCTGAAGGTGCCATTAAAGGTGGGATTGTCCATATTTGCCTATAACCTGTTGCATAGAACAGTGTGCTGGACCTTGTAGGTTGCTAGGGTAATGACTGATTACAGTAGCAGTGCACCTGAGACCAGTTTGTGATCTTATTCTACATAACTGCATGTCAGACAAACATTTGGAGTCATTGTGTAGTAAGTCCACTCTTCTAAAGAAGACTTGATCTTATTAAATGATTTTAGTTGAAGTGGAGAGCTGAGGATATGACTTTGTGTGTGTTTGTGGAACAGTGATGAGTAAAATGTGGTTTGATGTCTTGGGATCACTTGTAAGGATTCTTAATCTTACCTGACTGGCATACAGTGGCTGGATGTCTGATGCTGTTGATAGTGTTAGGATATTCTAGTGTGATTTCTGGGTCCCACAGTGGAATTCTTGCTTCCTCATGCCTGCATGCAGAGAGTTCTGATAAGCAATACTTTCAATTTACTTGTTTTATACTAGATGTAGGTATGCTCCAGATAAGTTCATTGTCCAGGCTGCAGTCTGTCTTCTGTAATCTAACATTCCAATCAGATTAATGAAATGTAATTTCTGAACTAGAACTGTGCCTAGATTTGTGCTTATCCTTTCCCCAGCCTTGTAGGAGTTGGGGAATAATCATGGTCTAGCTGTAGATTGTGCTGTAGGACTCTGCAACAAGTCCTTGTTTGAACCTCATGAGGTTCCACTCAACTCTTAAGCCAGTCCATCTGGCTGAATGGCAGCACAGCCAGTCTTCTTGAAACTACTGTAATGTTAGCTTGTATCTTTCAGTGTATCAGATGTATTCATTGAGCAGTTTTTACTACAACACTAGTGGTGTGGCTTTTGCCACTTCTTCCATCAAGGATCTAAAGGATATTTAAAAAAAAAAGATATTAAAAAGGTATAAAAAGTATACCTTTCATCTGTACAGAGTAACAGGAGGAGATGGACTTGAACAGCTGGAAGAAGGGAGAGGGGACCAAGGGAACAGCAATGGGTCATACAAAGAGGGGCTGTGAAACTTCTTCCCCAGCTTCTTCTGTAAGACATCTCAAGCTGAGTGAATTCGTTGATCTGATTAAGTATGGCCCAGAAAAATCTGTCTTCAGCTGGGAGGATAGAAACACCCAGCAGCACATGGGAAAGGATACAAGGATATCCCAAGTAGGAGATTCTGCCAGACACATCATAATCTCTGTTTAGCTTGAAATCAAATAACTGGAGACATGACAAGAGGTAAGATATTAGCACAGCAAAGGAAGATAGAGTAACATTTTTATTTTTAATCTGCATATCCTAACATTTTCAGTAGCATTAAATATACCACTTAACTATAAAAAACAGTTCATTTGAGATTGCATTACCAGTTGGAGCATTTACAGTCCATTGAAAGCTAATGGAATTTCAGTACTTAAATATTTTCTGGATAACCTCAGAACAGCTGAGGAGCTCTTACACTTCATAGCTCAGTGAGATTGTTAATTAGTTTTGTGATCCAAGGGATTTCTGTGACTGCATTCTTGCAGGCATGTCACAGAACCAAACACCTCAAAGCCTCTAATTCATGTTCTGATAAATGAAGATCACCAAGATACTGTTGCAAAACCTTATCTTTTTTGTGCTTGCTAGTGGTGACATCATATGTAAGTGTAGTAGGCTGAATATCCAGATTTTCCTTTAAAAGTAGGTGTCTGAAAGGTTTAACAATGCTCCTCTGTCAGGCTATTGGGCTAAGGATTTCTAGAATCCCATTTTAGAAGTCAAAGAATGGCTGTTTTCAGTTGCAGGATAGCAATGAAAAGAAATGTCCAAAGATATCAGCTGCACACCAAGAGAACAAGGGCTGATCTCAGCAATTTAGAGCCTTATTCCAATTCTGAATCTCAAACTAAATTGGAAGAGCTAGAACCAATTCCAATTAAAGCCTTTGAGGGGGAGTGTCTAGGATTTTGTTATAGTAACGGTATTTACTGAGAACCAGGTAGACGTAAGTGCAGCTTATGATGGTTTTTTTTTCTTCTATGGATTTGTGTGGGCTTTAGCAAGATGGGTTCCTTTCTTAAGAAATGACAAGTGCTTTTTCTTTAAGTGATTCAACAACTGGGGAGTTCTAATGCATGTGAAATAGGATTTTTTTAATAAACAAATGCCTTGAACTGCTCAGTTTCGAGAGACCAGCCAAGGATGACACCACAGTGTGCAGGTTTCTCTACAGCAGGAGGCCTTAGTTAATCTGGAGAAGTTACAATCTAAACAGATAAATTGTTGGTGATCTTGGAGTTAAGTTTCTTATCTTGAGATTGGCATGGCTTGATAAGTCCTGTGGCCAAGTACAGATCTTCAGAAGTCTAAATCAAAACAGCTTTTTGGTAACAACTATGGTTTGATTTGTAGATCTTGCTGTGCTTTATGTGGCTAACCTGTCTGTTGGTGTAATCTTTGCCTGAAGAGCATCTTTCACTAACACCACAAAGCTTCCATTGTATGTATGGCTTTGTGACCTGTTATTAAACAAATGGAAAGTTATCAAAGTCAATGGTTTATTCCTTATCTCTTAAAGCAACTGAAGCAGGTAATTACTCCTAATTTCTTGAACTCTTTCAGGCAGTCTTTCATCTTTATGCTCTGACCTAGGCTCTACCTGGCACTCTATTTCAAAGCAGGATGAACTGTAACCAGAAAATACTATCCTCAAAATCTTTCAGCTTTTTTTCCAGCTTATGGCAGTTACCACACAAAGTTCAACATGGTGTCATTAAACTTGAGGATAAAATGACAGGTTGAAATTGAATATATTAACTATGTTTCTTCTCTTCGTGTCAGAGGGCAAGTCTTGCTTGGGTACAGTTTACTTTCCACCAAGTAAAGAACAATATGGGATAGAAGGAAATAGTTATCAGAGAGCTAGCTGACTTGTCTGGGCCCTAATTCAGACAGTGCTCTTCAGCAGATATATTAAGACTTAATGGCCTTAATTAAGACTCTTGGCCTTAAATTTACATTCCCTTAAACTGAAAGGAATTGAATAATGTTTTAAAAGCTACTGCAATCATCACAGTTTCTTCTAGACACTGCTACTTTTTTGAGAGAGTTGGATTTCCCAAGATGTGCTTTTCTGTGAGGCATGGATAAGTTGGTGTCAGTGCCTTGACCACCTCAGGGATGCTTTATCTACAGAATGGGATGAAAATTCATCCTTTCTTCCTCAGAGGTAACAGAGGAGAGATCTTCTACTCATGCTGATTATCTTTTTTTTTTTTTTAACCTTGAGGAACTGTTAGATGTGAGCTTTGAACTGTGGTATGTAAACAGTTTCTTGGACTGCAGAGGTGGAAATGCAAGTAACAAACAGTTGGCTCCATTGACTTGTCTTGTTGTCTTAAGAGTATTCCTGTTAAAATCTTACCATGTCCCTTTCTGAACCAGTGATGTACTACTAGTCTGTTGTTTTGTAAATGTGGGTACTTCTGCACTGATGCTGCCTGTGTCAGTCCTGTAGCACACTACTTCAGCCTTGCTTTGTTCTGTTCTGCCTGGTTGTTCTGGAGATGGAGATGGCTGCACTTCTGTTGCTCCTGAGGAAAAGATCCTTTTGTGAAGTTTCTAGGGTTTCACTGAGGGCATGCAATGTAGGAGTTGTGTTGTGAAGTAGACTCTTGCATTCAGAGGGTTTGTGTAGTGTTGATACTCTGAAAGATTTTAAGTGGCACTTGTAACAGCTCTGCAGGGAAAGTCAAGTACCTTGTCCGTTAAGAGCTGAGCTAGCTTTTTTTTTTTTGCAATCAAACTGTACATCCATAAGCGATTGGATGGGTTTTATTTAAAATTGTACTTCAGTTACAAGTTGGATAATACTGTAAGGCTGACTTTGCAGTTTCTACTGGCTGGCGTTGAGGTGGGATGGAGAAGGAAGGATTTAAATAGTCTCTTCATTTACTTCTATGGTGACCTTAAACAGAATCCGGTCGGTCAGTATTTTACCTAGAAGACACCTATTAATGAGACCTGGTAAACATATGGTATATGTATTGACAGCAGAGAGAAAGTTGCTATCTTCTCTTGGCTGTTAGTAAATCTTTGGTGCAGTTGCATAGCACTGTAGACTCTGCTGCTGCTTATTAAGTTGCTCTAAGTTTGTATTGCCACAAAAATGTTCAACTTGAAAGCTTTGTGTTAGATAACACAGCAGTTAAAAACACCTTGGAGTGTTTGTTACAAGAGTACTCACGTGCCAAAACCAGTCACAATGACACTGAAGTTGCTAAGTCTCAACTTGTTTGGAAATCAGCTTAACAACTGCTATCAAAGCCAGACTACTCTTGAACTGAGACAAAATTAACTTCTCAGCAACTTGAGAGCATGGGATTGTCATATTGGTGCACTTAAAGTTCCCAAACTATCTCACTGTATTGCCAGTCTGTATTTCTTATGCCTAAGCAAAGAAAGTAGTTCAGCAACAACATTTTAGAGTTCAGATGCTTTGTTTTCTCCTAGGTTTTCCACACTCACCTGACAGGGATTTCTGTCCTCTCCCCTTCTCCTTGCCTTTCCAGTGACTAAAAACTAACGATCTAACAATCAAGTTTGCAATCCTCTTCTGGCTTGGAATCTGTGGTGGTTTAGCCCTGGCAGACAATAACCAAACCACACAGTTACTGACTCGTCCCCACCTTAGCAGGGGAGGGAAAATCAAGAGAGTTCTAGAACTTTGTGGGTTGAGATAAGGACAATTTAATAGAACGACACAAGGAGTAAGCAGTTACAAAGACGACCGAGACACACAAAACGAGCGATGCCCGGTGTAACTGCCAAACGCGCTCAGCCCGCCGCCGCAGCGCTGCAGCTGCCCTGATATCCTGGGCGTGACATCGACATGGGAGTGAGCAGCCTGGCCACGCCCCCTTGCGGCCACAGGGGAAAGTTAACCCTATCCCCACCAAACCCAGGACATTATCCACCACTTACTCTATACCATGTACATGACGTACCTGTGCCCAGATAAGGCACATTTTAAAACATCTTCCATAGCAGAATGGGAGGAGAATCAAGAGAGAATTCTAGAACTTTGTGCGTTTTGATAAGGACAATTTAATTGAACAACACAAAGAGTAAGCAGAAAAACTACAACCAAGTGATAGAGAAAATAAGCAATGCCTAATGCTTGCTCAGCCTGATGCTCGCTCAGCCCAGATCTTATTCTATAAGTCCATGGACTGTTAATTTAGTCCATGACTTCAGGGCTCCATTGCTTATGCAGTTTTCCAGGTTCCTGCTCAGATGATATCAATCCGCTTGCTTCAGCTTCTCTAGTCTCAGCTCTGGATGCATGTCCTGTATGAGATCACCTCTTCCTGAAGAGCATGCTCAAGGCAAAAGGTTGTCAGAAAATATACGAGGGAGAACATGAATCAGACCCATAAATCCACAGGTTGTTACTTGAAGTGTCTATTGAAACTGGCTTTGGCACTACAGTGCATGACTACAGCCATTGCAATGGGGCAATGCCCTGGGCCTTTCAGACAAAGTGGTGGTTATTCAGTAATTAATACCATTTAGTTTAGTTGCTAGTCTTACCCAAAATCAAATCCCTCTGGGGTACACATTGAACTTCCCCATCCTTCCATATCACCCACCAAGTATAGAGAGGTCCTTGGGCAAAAGCAATCCCCTGGATGGGATTGCATTTGCCTGAGGCAAGATTGACCCAAACTGTCTTTCCTAACAGATTTTTCATGCATACTGCAGGGGCTTTATCCCCTTCCACAGTGTGTAGTAGTTCCAATTCAGCAGGGCCATCTTGACTGACAGATCCCCTTGTATTGACTATCCAGGTGACCTTTGCTAGATGCATGTCCCAATGTTTAAAGGTGTGTGTCCCCCCATTGTTCTCAAAGTGATCTTTAATAGTCCATTATATCATTCAGTTTTTCCTAGAGGCTGGTGCATGATAGGGGATGTGATAGACTCACTTGGTGCTGTGCTCTTTGGCCCAGGTATCTATAAGATTGTTTTTGAAATGAATCCCATTGTCCGCCTTTCAAGGCTCAGGATCATGTTCTGGACAGTGACATGAGGTGTGATATATTTTGAATATATCATGGCTAAAGAAGCAAATAAATCCAGTATGGATTCAGAAGACCAGTTGGAGAGGGAAACTGAGGTTTAGAAAAAGGATTACCTGCCTGAGAGAAGGAAGTACAAAATGCTGTGCCATGGGGAGGGTCTCAAAATAACTCCTCAGAGACAAAAAAGGTTCTTCTGCCACTACTACGATGGGAATAGGAATCCGAGATACATCCTAGGCCCTGTCAAAGAGGAAGATGAGTGGAACAAACCTCACATTGTTTTCCTTGACATCATCTCCAATGAAGTAATTGAAACTGAAGGAGCTAGCAAAGCCGAGGTTGTGGCCAGCCACCATTTCAAACCCTCTAACAGGAGCCTTGGAAACAGCACATTACAGAATTGGCAAAAGTGCTTGGTTGTCTGGCTATGAAAGCTCTGTGGTATCTCGCATCAACTTGTGAGTCTTTGAGAAACTGTTGCTGCTGCTATTTGTGTTCAGAATCTGAGCTGAATCCTTTGGCCCATAAGATGATTTCTTCTTCACTTCAGGAAAAGACAAGGAATTACTGGGAAGGTTGGGGAGATGAAGGTTCTGTCCTGAAGGTAATGATGTGCCATCTCTCAACCATTATTCCTCCTGCCTTTAGCAACTTTCTTCTGAATTCTTCTGTTCAGTTGTTGAGTGTGAACTTTTCACAGTGGAGGTAATTTACAGATGGGTAGCCTTCAGGGTACAGGAATAAGTCATAGTCAAATCGAACTTTCTTAGGTTCTTCCATGGTTTTTGAAGTAAACTTCAATTGGTAAAATGAAACCAGCGAGTCCAGATTCTTCAACTTTGTAGGGCAGATCCTTGCACACTCTTTTCAGCCTGGGGAAAATCTCATGCAGGTGAAAGACTTTCTCCACAAAGTGCTGAATGTTGCTGTGCTCAGACCCTCTGACAAACACCATCCAGTCATGAGTGAAGCCCTCCCTAGTGGGTTTCTTCCTGACCTGGGCTCGATGCTCCAGTTTCACCTGGATGGTGCATGAGCTGACCATGCCTGGGGCGCCAGTACCACCAGAGCCGTGCGCTTCAGTCCCCTGCTTCCCCTGCAGCGCTAATTCATGAAGACGTGGAGGTGACGGTGGCTACACATTCTCTGCCTTGCCACTCCTTGCCACTGTCTGGTAGATCTTTATTTAAAGAAGCACCCCCCCCCCCCCCCCCCCCCCGCCCTGTAGCTCCCCCTGCTACCAAAACACCTGGCCCAGGCAAAACCACTACAGATTCTCTGACATAATGGCTAAACTCACTGTCTCAAACATAAATATGTGTTTGTGCTGTATGAGGAGAGTATCTGAGAAGTAGGATTTGTGACATTGCATTTCTGTACTAAAGGAGCTGATGTTTAACATAATACAAAAGATTACTAGAGGAAAACATCTGTCTTCACTTGCCAGTGTTGCTCCCAGAATGAACACTTAAAGATGATTAATTTTCATTACTGTACCAAATGTGTGTAGTGAGCAGGTGTGAGGAAAATACTCTGTGTGGAAAAATACTGCTGCTCAGATGTTTGAAAGTGCTGTCCCAAGGGCTGCTCTTGATTGTTGGCATGTTTGTGTTGCAGTAGTCGATAAGAACTTAGTTTGATTTGGTAAGTTTTCAGAACATCCACTCATGACAAGGGGGAAAAAAAAAAAAAAAAAATGCAATCTTCACCATCAATGTACCCAAGGTCAAATTGCTCAAACTGTCATGGAATTGTCAACCTCAAAATGCAGGGCACATAATCTGGATTGCTTGGAGGAAACCCTTTTAAGAGAGGGACTAGACAGCAGCCAAAGTCCTTTTTAGGCTAAATAATCATAGAATCATAGAATGGTAGGGGTTGTAAGGGACTTTGAGATCTAGTCCAATCCCCCTGCAGAAGCAGGTTTACCTAGATCAGGTCACATAGGAACATGTCCAGGTGGGTCTTGAAGGCCTCCAAGGAAGGAACCTCCACAACCTCCCTGGGCAGCCTCTTCCACTGATCTGTCACTCTCACAGTGAAATAGTTTTTACTTATAATAGAACTTGCTGAAGTCAGCGTAGATGACATCTGCTGCTCTCCTCTCATCTAGCCAGCTGCTTATGCTCTCATTGAAGGCTATCAGGTTGGTCAAAGAGGATTTCCCCTTGGTGAATCCATGTTGACTCCCCCTGATAACCATCTTTTCCTTTGTATGTTTAGTGATGACATTCAGGATGAGCTGTTCAATCACCTTTCCAGGGTTGGAGGTGAGGCTGACTGGCCTGTAGTTTCCCAGGTTGTCCTTCCTGCCCTTCTTGAATACTTGCATGACATTGGCGTTTCTCCAGTCCTCAGGCACCTCACCTGTACTCCATGATTGTTCAAAAATGATGGTGAGAGGCTTAGCAATCACATCAGCCAGCTCCCTCGGCACTCTAGGATATTTCCCATCAGGACCCATTGACTTATGAGCCTTAAGCTTGCCCAGCAAGTCTTTTACCTCTTCCTCTCCCACTCAGGATAAGTCCTCTGCTGTCCAGGCCATCCTACTATCCTTGCTGGACTGGGCTTTCCGAGGGTCATCCTTGGCCTTAAAGACTGAAGCAAAGAAGGCATTCAGTACTTTGATCTTCTCTCCATCCTCAGACACCAGGACACCCTCAGTGTTTAGCAGCGGCCCCACATTCCCCCTGGCCATCCTTCTGCTGCTGATGTACTTGAAAAATGCCTTATTGCTGTCCTTAACTTCCCTGGCTAAATTTAATTCTAGCCTTCCTAGCTGCACCCCTGCATGCCCTGGCAATGTTCCTATGTTCTTCCCAAGAAGCCAGCCCCTGTTTCCACCTCTCATAGATGGCTGCTTTCTGCTTGAGTTGTCCCAGCAGATCCTTGCTCATCCATGGAGGCCTCCTACCTCCATTTCCTCCTTTCTTGCACACTGGGACACACTGATCCTGGGCTTGGAGGAAGTGGTGCTTGAAGATTGACCAGCTCTCATTGGCACTTCTGTCTTCTAGAATCATATCCCGTGAGATCTGTCCAAATAGATCTTTGAAGAGGCCAAAGTTGTGTCGTCTGAAATCCAGGGTCATGGTCATGCTTTGTGTTCTGCCTCTTCCACACAGGATCTTGAACTCTACCATCTCATGGTCACTGCAGCCAAGGTTACCTCCAACCTTCACATCCCCAACCAGGCCCTCCTTGTTTGTCAGTACCAGGGCCAGCAGCACACCCCTCCTTGTTGGTTCCTCAATCACCTGTGACAGCAAGTTGTTGTCAGCAATCTGTAGGAACCTCCTGGACTGTGTGTGCTTGGCTGTGTGGCTATCCCAGCAAATATCAGGGTGGTTGAAGTCTCCCATGAGGAGCAGGGACTGTGATCGTGAGGCAGCTCTCAGCTGTTTGTAGAAGGCCTCATCCACTTCCTCTTGCCGATCAGGTGGCCTGTAGCAAACTCCTACAACAATATCACCTGCCTTGCCCTGCCCATTAATTTTTACCCATAAGCACTCAACCTGCCTCTCCTCCCCACCCAAGCACAGCTTGGTACACATTAATTGCTCCCTCACATAGAGAGCAACTCCACCTCCACGCCTTGTCAGTCTGTCCTTCCTAAACAATCCATAGCCCTCCATGGCTGTGCTCCAGTCACGGCAGCTGTCCCACCACGTCTCTGTGACTGCAATGAGGTCGTAGCCTTGCATTTGCACCCACGTCTCCAGTTCCTCCTGCTTATTCCCCAGGCTTTGTGCATTGGTGTAGAGGCATCCTATGGTGTGTTTGTAATTTGATAGTCTCTTAGTTCCTTGTTAATTTTGTTAAGGGCAGCTAACTATCCTGAAGTGTTTTCTAGTATAGTGGTTTGACTTTTTCTGTAGGCCTTGTATTTCCATTGAATTCTACTGGGTAGAAATGTGGTGTGGCAGTTCCAGTTTTGTTCTGGAGTTAACATATCCAGGCAAATATGAGGCTCCTGGTAGGCCTGTTGCTTCTGCAGTAATAGTCACTGCTAGAAATCAAGGCTGGTATAGCTTCCTTCCGTAGTGGTGTTTCCTGAATGGTCTGCTGTTCTCCTTAGAACGCTTTGGCAGAATATGAACAGCTGGGGCCCTGAGTTGCCTTGCTGTGAGGACATGACTGTTGCTATGCAGCATCTCCCCTCTAGCCATCACATATCTGCGGTACACATATTTTTCTGTGTGTGTGAATCCTGACTGGTGATGCATCTTTCTGTATTGATCACTTCTGCTTTTGTCCCCAGTGTGCTGCTCTTAGAGCTACTGCTCTGTGCTAATCAGTGTGGCAGCAGATGCTTGTCTTTGTCATAACTAGTATGTCCAGCTACTTAGAAAAAGGCAGTATTATTTTGAAGATGTCTCTGGCACATAATGACTTCATTTGCATCACACCTGCAAAAAAGCTTATAAATAAAACTTGTTTATTTGTGGTTTTGCAACATAAGAAAAATAGGAACTGAGAACTTCTTGCAGTAAAGTAGGATTTTTTTCCCCCAAGAACAGGTTAGATTTGCAGCAGGAAAAGTATTAAATAAATGCTAATGCCATGTCATAAGACTTTCAGCTGGAATCTTTTGTAACTTGTTTCTGCCAGAATTTACTGTGTATCTGCTTTTTTTCTTAGCTGATGTAGAGAGAAGATCAAAAGTCTTCTTTCTGCCTATAAGCAAATCTAATGTATTGCTCTGCTTCCAGGTTAAAATTAAGCTACATCAACATTAAAGAAATGTTTTAGAAAACTGTAAAGCCTTGTAACAAGAACAGTAAAAAACACTTAATTTCATGTTATTGGAATTGGTTTCTTTTTTGTTTGCTTTTTTTTTCAATTGGAAACTATTCTAGATAGCAGCCATGTAGGATGGATTTGAAAATAAGAATAGCTTGTTCAAGTAGTCTCTAAACATATGAAGGAGAAGATGATTATCAGGGGGAGACAACATGGATTCACCAAGGAATGACCAACCTGATAGCAATCTATGAGGGTATAACTAGCTGGCTAGAGGAGAGGGGAGTAGTGGATGTCATCTACCTTGACTTCAGCAAGCCTTTTCACACTGTCTCCATAGCACCCTCATCAGAAAGCTCAAGCAGTGTGACTTGGATGAGTGGACAGTGAGGTGGATTGAGAGCTGGCTGAATGACAGAACTCAGAGGGTGGTGATCAATGGCACAGAATAGAGTTGGAGGCCTGTGGCCAGTGGAGTTCCACAAGGATGGGTTCTGGGGCCAGTCTTGTTCAACATCTTCATCAACAACCTGGATGAGGGGACAGAGTGTACTCTCAGCAAGTTGGCTGATGACACCAAACTGGGAGGACTGGCTGATTCCCCAGAAGGCTGTGCTGCCATTCAGCGGGATCTTGACCGGCTTGAGAGCTGGGCAGAGAGGAACCTCGTTATATTCAATAAGGACAAGTGCAGAGTCCTACATCAGGGGAGGAACAACCCCATGCACCAGTACAATCTGAGGGTTGACCTGCTGGAGAGCAGCTCTGCAGAGAGAGACCTGGGAGTGCTGGTTGATAATAAACTAAACATAGCCACGAAGGCACAATGCTGACTCGAGAAATCCAATGGCATCCTGGGATACATTAAGAAGAGTGTGGCCAGCAGGTCAAGGGAGGGTCTTCTTCCCCCTCTACCCTGCCCTGGTGAGGCCTCATCTGGAGTCCTGTGTCCAGTTCTGGGCTCCCCAGCTCACGAAGGTCAGGGAAGTGCTGGAGAGAGTCCAGCGCAGGGCCACCAAGATGATCAGGGGACTGGAACATGTTCCTTATGAAGAAAGGCTGTGGGAACTGGGGCTGTTTAGTCTGTAGAAGAGGAGACTGAGGGGGGATCTCATTAATGTTTATAAGTGTATAAATGGTTGATGTCAGGAGGTTGGGGCATCCCTTTTTTCTGTTGTATGCTAGGCATCAGGATGAGGGGTAATGGGATGAAGCTGGAACACAAAGTTCCATTTAAACATAAGAAAAAACTATTTTACTGTTGAGGTGAGGGAGCCGTAGCACAGGCTTCCCAGGGAGGGTGTGGAATCTCCTTCTCTGGAGATCTTCAAGAGTTGCCTGGATGTGTTCCTGTGTCATCTGATCTAGGTGAACCTGCTTCTGTAGGGGCGTTGGACTAGATGATCTCTAAAAGTCCCTTCCAAACCCTACTATTCTATGATTCTAAGTAGTAACTGCTTTAAGAAATGTTTGGCACTCTTACTAGTGATACTGTTATCAGAGATAGAAGGTATTTGGTTTTGTATCTTAAACTTTAAGCATCAGTGATATGGTTTGCTTGCTGGTATATTGAAATGGTCCTTTCTTCAGACTTGCTGGGCAGGGTTTTTTAATCTGGTCTTTCAGCACTAGTGAGACGCTTTATCTGCGTGCTATCATGATGTCATCAATATCATGGATGGTGACTGTTTCCTCTGTTTGCAGATTTAATTGGTTGCCTGGCACTTCATCTGTGGCAAGCAGAACAATGGCTGCCAGCAAGAGCAAGAACCAGAGTTCCTTGGCCCTCCATAAAGTAATTATGGTTGGTAGTGGAGGTGTGGGCAAATCTGCACTCACTCTTCAATTTATGTATGATGAGGTAAGTAGTTTTGGTTCAGCTTCTCTAAAGCACCTACAGATACAGCTTACTAAAGTTTTTAAGTGGAACAGGAGAACTAAATGTAAGTGAGAAAAGACCTGGTGATCTGCCAGGCAGGAGAAGTAGGAATCTGGTAAGATGCTCTCTGGGAACATCTTCTGCTAAGCATTACAAAATGGATGCTTACTTGCAAAAGAACAGTCTTCAGAAGACAAGCGTAGTGTGCATATGTTTGAGTGTACAGAAACTGTTACTAGTTGGCCTTAAACTTTAATTTTGATGCAGTTTCTTCTAGGCAGGTTAAGGTTGAAGTCAGAAGTGTGCATACTAGCTCATTCTGAGCTGGATGATGAAGTAAGCATCTTCATAGGATGAATTTTCCTGTATTGGTATACAGGAAGCTAGATCAGACAATCCAGACTAGTATGTGAAGGAACATGGATTAACAGAATTTCAGTTATTCAGAAATCAGTATTTATGTATAGACTCGCCACATATACTGTAGTGATGTATCTGAACAGGTAACATACTCATTAGTGAAGGCCAGCCAGACTAATTAGGGTTATGACACAGCCTTTTGATGTGCTTTGAGGCTGAGAGAAAGGAGATGGAAGAGTAAGGTGCCTATTTTGAATGTGTATTATTGGCAAAACTACACGTTAAACTGGCAGTGGCTTTTTAGTCCATTCAATAGCAGTCAGACCCACAGTATGTGCTGTCATCTACACCTGTGGAAGCTTCAGATACCTGTACCTGAAAGACATGCTTTTTCTTGAAGTGGGAGGTCTAGATAATGCACCAGGTTACTGGCAGCTTATACTGTACTTTTGTCCTTTAAATTGTGCTGAAATTGCTGACCTGTTTCATGTAGCCAGACAGTTTCTCTTGACTGGGCAGATTGGCTCTTTGATGTATTAAGTGCTTAAGTAACCTGCTTTTTTTAGTAAAACTAAAAAAAAAAAAGTGCTGGAACTTAGTAGCTGACAGAATTATGAGAAAGTTTTAGGGAATTTAACTGTCACTGAAGTGAGAGAATGGAAACAGACAAATTCTGAGACTATTTGACAGTAATTCTAAACACTAATCCCTTTTTTTATCTTCAGTTTGTTGAAGACTATGAGCCTACCAAGGCTGACAGCTACAGAAAGAAAGTAGTTCTGGATGGTGAAGAAGTTCAGATAGACATTCTGGACACAGCAGGACAGGAGGATTATGCAGCTATCAGAGATAACTATTTCCGCAGCGGGGAAGGGTTTCTTCTAGTCTTCTCAATAACAGAGCATGAATCCTTCACAGCGACAGCTGAGTTTCGGTAAGTTCTCTCCCCGGCAGGGGGAAATACCTGGTTCCTTTGCTCTGACAGCTCTTCTTAAAAGCTACAGCTCTGTCTTTGTCTGTTATTTCTTCAACGAAAGTGGCAACGCAATTGTTTTGCACTCAGTAACTGGTAACTTAAACCATGATATTCAGCCTTTGGCTCTAGTTGTCTTCATGCCTGCAACTTGTGAGTACATTCTGCCAGCAGCTACTTTACACAAGTAACAGATTCTTGGACTCCTAAAATAGGTGTATTCAAGCCAATTTTCAGTCTTTGTGGATATGAAGTTTAATTATCTTGGGGCAGTACTCTGGGAATTAAGACTGCCTTTTGGCCAGATTTCAGACACTCTATTGCTTACTGCTAGAAGCAGGTGCTCTAAGGAAAGCAAGGATTAGCCTCCACTCTCAGGTATGGATTGGTGCCAAACAAGGGTTGGCAGCCAAGCAGCACTATTGTAGGCGGACGTATTCCTAGAAAGACGCACAGTAGTAGCAAATGCTTCCATTTCTGTTCTTGGGATTAGCAGTTCTAATGTAAAAATCATCACCAGACTGAGCACAGAAACTGCTTGCATACTGTAAAAGAAAAATGAGGGGTTTAAACCATTGTTCTGGTCTCAGAGCTCATGGAGCCAGGTACTTTAGGGCAAATAATCTCTTACTTGATAATAGCTGTCGCCTTGGTGTAGAAAGTAATCCAGAGATTCCTTAGGACAGAACTTCAAGTAAAACTTTCCAAAGCATAGGGAAAGTGTTAGGAGTTCCTTATGTTTGCCAGAATAAGAACTCTGGCTTATGCTTACTTTGCTTCAGTAGTACAAGGTTAACATATGCTAGTTGGTAATCCAGGTGCTTATGTTAAGGTAGACACATATTTGTAGGGGTTTCTTAAAGCTATTGCAAGCCCCTCTCATCTCTGACTTTGGTCCAGGTGCTTAATGCATTACACTGTTCCAACAGTAGCAGGAAACAGCACAGTCTTTTAAGAGGTATAAAGATATTGGTCCTCTGTCATGTAATACTTCTGTGACTTCAGAAGGCTGATAGGCCTTAGGCTTATAAGCAGAGCTGTTCTGCTTAGTTTGCATTAACTGGAGCAGGGAAAGGAGCTAAACAGTTGAACTGTTGTTGGACTGCAAAACTGAGTACTCAGACTGTTAGTATAAGATGGAGGAAAAAGTTAGATACCATTCAAAAAAGGTAAGGAAATAAGACACTTGAAAGTACTCAGTCTGGGTTTTGGCTTGTGCGCTTTATATTGCGGAATATAAGGTGAGATCCAAGGCTTAAGATTTTGAATTAAAAAAAAGTGGGAGTGTTTATCTTGGCAGTTTGTGGGGTTTTTTGTTAGACTTCTGTTAAATGTGTGTTGGCTGAAGATTCCAACCCAACAAAATAATGAAAAAGCAATGCTAGCCCTGAAGATGTACAAGAAGGACTAAAAGCTTTGAGGTGGAGAATCTCCTGCTTTTCACTGGTTCAGAAGTAAACAAATAGTGAAAATAATGAAATAGAATATTTAGTTAGGCTGACATAGAAGAATCAGCTCCTTGGAAAACTTACCCAGGAATGAGGGGGAAAATGGGTAGTATGAGTTACCAGCATCAAGGGCTAAACTGCAGATTGGTATTACTGATCCTCTAGCTCTCAATTCCTTAAAATACAATGAAGTTGAATACTGAATGAACTTAAGGTTTGTCTTTAAGCCCTAGCTCTCCTGCTGATGCTATGCATTCAGTGTTTGCTTTTCAGTACCTCTGTAATCTGAAAATGTGTGAAGGTACAGTTGAATGCAACAGCAGATTGTCTGCTTCACTGTTAATACTATTTTAGATTCTCATGTACTCCACATTCAGGGTTTTTTTTATGGATGGAAAGTGCAGGCATCTGAAGTAGTGCAGTAACTCAGTGGGATGAGGAGGTGTAGCACCATGCTTATGCCTAGTTTGGCTCTTTTTCATAACAAAACAAAGTGATCTAAGAATAACTGTGGATTAGTATAGTTCTTCCAGTGTTCTAGATGGACAGCACCATGTGGTGTTCTGGTTTCAACCTGTGTTTTACTCCAATAATAGCACAGACTTTGAGACTGACATGTAGTGTCACTCTCTCCTTTCTTGGATGCTAGCAAGTCCCTTTTAAAATTAAAGGATAGCTGGGTTAATGCTGACGGTTCAAATATTTTCTTGAGGTCTTGAAGGAGGAAGTTTGCTAGCATTTTAGCTCAGCATTATTTAGTTACTGTCCTTCGTATAAAGTTGTTTTGCTAGCTGTTAAGAATGATCTCTGCTAGCTACTTACTGTTCCCAACCTGCTGTCTTGGCAAAGCCTTGATGTTGCCCAGACCTATATTGAGGTGGGATGTAGGCTGGGAACTGAAAATGATGACTGAATGCCAAGGTGAAGCTTGGCGAACATGGGAATTACACTCTCTTCCTCACTCAGAAGTGAACTCCTGTTGTGATTTGCTCTTCAGACATACATTTCATTTTAGAGCCTGATTAGTAAACTTACTAACTAAACAGTAAGGCTGCCTTCCTGGAAGTGTGAGGCTTTTTGTTAGTGTAAAGCCCAGACACTAGGATGTTAAACTCTGAACAATTTTGAAGTGTGTATTCAGCTGTTGGGAAATGTACTGTTAAGTTCTGTCATAAATGCTAGTAATATGCAGAACACTCACTTGATCCACTTCTCATAAGGGTGGGGGTTTTGTTGCTGCTACTAACACAGATATTTTTGTTTTGAATACCTGCTGCATTAGGGAACAGATTCTGCGTGTGAAGGCTGAAGAGGATAAAATACCTTTACTGGTAGTGGGAAACAAATCTGACTTGGAGGAACGCAGACAAGTGCCTGTAGAAGAGGCTAGAAGTAAGGCAGAGGAGTGGGGTGTGCAGTACGTAGAAACCTCTGCTAAAACTAGAGCAAATGTAGATAAGGTAAGACGTGACATCTGCTCAATTAGACTGATTTACTACTTGTTTAGTAGCTGAGTGACATTCTTGACTCTTGCAGGGACAAAAGCAAATCCACAGTTGGGCTTCTGAAAGCCTAGATTAAGACAAATGGATGATTTTACTGGAATATGTGCTCTTAAGTTAATATCTAGCTTAGGGGAGCCAGAGACCTGGTACAAGTTGATGCTATTGTCTTGTTTTAACGGTTTGTGCTTGAACCAATAGCTTTTAAAAGGATTCCCTGAAGTATGTTGCTTATAGGCTCCGTACTATTATTTTAACAACAACAAACAGCAAGCTATAGACACTTAAATTATTCTTCCTTCCCTACAAAGCTTCATATGGTGTGGCTAACGTTCAAATTTTTTCATGTTTTCTGACAAGACTACTTTGAATTATGAGAAGAACTCTTGCTGTGTCACTGTCCTGTTTTGACTTGTCCATGCTGATCTAGGACAGTCATTCTCAGTATGTTTTTGCTTCTGGTGTCTTGCATAAACAGTGGCGGTGGTGGATTATTATGGAAAAGATGAATTATGACCATGGAGTGTTTGCTGAATAGTATGGGAAAAACAGTTTCAGTCTCCTCTTCATTTTATATATACTGGGGATTTCTTGAAGGTGCCACTTCATGAACCATGAATACCTAGACTTGCTTTTGCCTATGAACTGTCTGATGTCACTAGCAAATGCCTAGCCTGACTTAGACTAGCTTGCTGATCAGACAGTAACAGTGATGTAGCTGTTTCTGGTGTACTAGCATGGTGTTCTAGGCTTGCTCTTACAGAATGATAGAATAGTAGAGGTTGAAAGGAGGACCTCTTGACATCCATATGGTCCAACCCCCCTGCTTAAAGCAGGACCACCTAGATCAGGTCACACAGGAAGGCATTCAGGCAGGTTTTTAAAACCTCCAGTCAAGGAGCCTCCACACCCTCCCTGGGCAGCCTGTGCCAGGGCTCCCTCACAGGAAAGAGATTTTTCCGTAAGTGGAACTTCTTTTGTTTTCAGCTTTTGTCCATTGCTCCTTGCTCTGTCACTTGAGACAACCGCAAAGTGTTGCCCTACCCTCTTGACGTACACCTTTTAAATACTTGTTAATATTAATGGGGTCCACCCTCAGTCTCCTCCAGACTAAACAGCCCCAGTTCCTGCAGCCTTTCCTCACAAGGAAGATGCTCCAGTCTCCTGATCATCTTGGTGGCCCTGCGCTGGACTCTCTCCAGCACTTCCCTGACCTTCTTGAGCTGGGGAGCCCAGAACTGGACACAGGACTCCAGATGAGGCCTCACCAAGGCAGAGTACAGGTGGAAGAGAACCTCCCTCAACCTGCTGGCCACACTCTTCTTGATGCATCCCAGGATGCCATTGGATTTCTTGTGCCAGCATTGTGCCCTCGTGGCCATGTTTAGTTTGTTATCAACCAGAACTCCCAGGTCTCTCTCTGCAGAACTATTTTCCAGCAGGTCAACCCCCAGCCTGTACTGGTTCCTCCCCAGATGCAGGACTCTGCACTTGTCCCTGTTGAACCTCATGAGGTTCCTCTCTGCCCAGCTCTCAAGCTGGTTGAGATCCCGCTGAATGGCAGCACAGCCTTCTGGGGAATCAGCCAGTCCTCCCAGTTTGGTGTTGTGTTGTAGGTCTTCTCTATCTTGCTTATGAGGCATACTATTTATCCTCTACATGAGTACTGTGTTCTGTAGGTTAAGAGAAGTTACCAGCCATTGTGGTGGTTGTGCATTGTTACTGTAGTCAAATTAAAACAAAACTGAAGACTATTTTGAATGATGAACTATTTCTGATCAGTAGTGTGATCCTGTTTCCAAATATCTAAGACTTGTGTAGTTCTCTATTAAAAAAAAAAAAAAAGACCAAACTGTGTGAAGTGACACTAAGCTCTTCTGTAATCCTAATAGTAATTTTCCCCAATAACTCCCTATAGTAAACAACTGTTGCATCTTAAGTGATAGGTAACTAGACCTCAGGTGCATGATGTGGAATCAGTTAAAATTGTGGTTGAAAACAGTAACACTTTTCTCTGAATCTGTCTTAAACATCATCTGAGAATCTTGTGTCTGACTGTCACTTGAATGCTGCAGCTTTTTACTTATAATATAAGCAGAATACTACTGAGCAGAGTGTCCTTGTAACTACATAGAAAAGACTAGACTAACTGATTTGCATAGTTAAGTGATTTGCCTAGAAATGTTTGCTAGGCACAGAGAAATGTTCTCATGAACTCTGAATGCTACTGTCACGCAGGACTGATTTTCTAAGTTCTTAAAACAGGGTTGTCCAATGACTTGATAGCCAGGTAAAATTGTGCCAGTTTTTGCCACAGCTTGACATGCTACATAATTCTGATGTTGAGTTTGTCACTGGGTTTTTTGTCTAGACTCACTTCTCCTGTCTTAGGTACAGTGTGGTGCTACATCTTTATTTGCTGGTAGTCTTTTATCTCCTTTCTGGTGGCAGGTCTTGTTTAATCTTTATTTTTTCCTCCTAGGTATTCTTCGACTTAATGAGAGAAATCAGAGCAAAGAAAATGTCAGAAAACAAAGACAAGAATGGCAAGAAAAGTGGCAAGAACAAGAAAAGCTTTAAAGAAAGATGTTGCTTACTGTGATGCTTGGGAACTGTAAATGTCTGTCTACAGGTGGCATGGATAAGATACCACTAAGGATATAGGGCTGGATTCATGAAAGGAAGTCTGTATTGACTCCCTTATCTTTTGCTTTGCATATCACACCTTCAAAATGTGAAAAAAAGAACTCTGAAACCATTTCTGCTATCCAACAAAACCTATGCCTACTTAAACTGAAATGGGCTCTGTCTTCCCAGTGTCTGTCAAAACTAGAAACAGTTTCAGAACTACAATCCTTCTGCTTGGTCATATGAAGTAGTTTCATGTTAACTTCCTAGTTTACTGTTTCTCTGAATATGTTTCTCTTGAACCTCTACTGGCCTTAACAAGCACAGCTGTTCAGGTTCAAACTTTCTTTCCCCTGCTGTTGCTGCCCTCCTTGTTGTTGCACACTTCTGCCAAAAAGCTAGATGACATCTGGTAAAGGGTTTGAGTCTCCATCTTCTGTTAGTTGTCACTGCTGCTTCTTACACTGAAATTTGCTGGCTTCCTCCTCACACTCCATGTAAGAAATAGCAAGTGACACTTGAAAGTCTACTGAGACTTTCTTCCCTGTTCTATTTAGTCAATACAGCATTCATGAATCAAGACTATGGACTCAAATCAGACTTATTTAGGCAATGCAAAAATCAATATTTAAATATTGGCTAAACATTCCCTGCTCATCTCTTCTCATCCTTAAATTGGTGGCATTAGGGTGAAAAAATGACTGTAAGCCTTTCTTCAAAAGGAATAATAGTCACCATCTCCTTGAAATGCTGTCCTGAGGTTCCTCTCTGTATTGTAGCTAGACTTGATTACACTGACTCTACATCTGTTATCCTTCCCCTCCCTGATACTGGAATAGTGAAAAACAAAAGTGTTGAGTTCATTGGTTTTGTTTCTATTGGAACACTTGTGATCATGTTGGAAAGTGGTAACTTCTGCATCTGTCTCTTGTCTTGCTGAAGATGAAAGCTGAGCAAGGATGGGTCACATCACACAATCATAACTTGGAATAGGTGAGGCATACATGCTACCTCTCAATAATTAGCTGGCTAGTGATTTGTATGGTGTCAAAGCAAATGAAGTTAAGCAGTTGCCAAGTCTGTAACTCAAATTTTATACGTACCATTTCTGATGCACAGCAACCTAGCACATGGGGATGCATGTTGGGTTTTGCTCTTAGTTATGCAATGGTGGTCACATTGATCAACAAAAATGAGCCTAGGAATGGAGAAGTTTGTACTTAGCAGATCCTCTTGTCAGCTGACTATGCTTTCTGATGCGTTTTAAGTGCAGTTGCCAAAAACCCTTCTATCACTGTTGTGGAAAATCACTGTCTCTTCTGATTGTGGAGTCTCTCAGTGAATTATGGCTAACTTCTGTTTTGAAGTAGAGAGACTTAAAGTAGTGACTGTACCTTGCTTGTTGACTGAGTGCCTAAAACACGGTTACTTGATGAAAGGAGTATGCTGTGTGGTTGCTCCATGAAGCACACTGCAGCACTAAACTAACATAGAGCATTTCTTCTTGAGATGAAGTAGTAGTGGATACTGTTCAGTACTTAGCATTGTCATTTGAGGCTGAAAAATATTTTTTTAACATGTACTAGATTGCTCTTGTGCATTCCACCTCTGAGCTTTGGAAAAAGTAAGGTATGTTAGATATCAGAACCTCTTTTGGCCTGAGGTTTCACAGGGGCTTAGTGCAAACTCATTGTCTTCCATAACTAGTTCAACTTGTCAGGCAACTCATTGGATTGGGGAAAACTGTACTAAATAAAAGGTGCTGTAATCTTCATTCTTGTCAAGCTAAATTCCTTCTTTGTTAATGTTATCTTGTATGCACAGAAAGGATGGTTAATTCTGGAAATACTTCTCTTTGAACAGTGTGATGATTTGGTGTTACAGAGCCAACTTGCCAGTACAGTTTTGAAGCAGGGGCTGGGAGTCTGCTGACTTCTTGAACTTGTCACCTATGTCTAAAGCCTGAGCACCTAATGGGACATTTGGAGCTGTTCCTCTTGAACTTCCATGGATGAAAGTCAATTTTTGAGTGCATATTGTGCATACAGCAAATGAATGTTTCTGTAGGAACTTCACTTAGGTTTGGTTTTAGTTGAAAGCTAAAGGTTAAGTCCTTAATTAACCTAAAGGATAAACAGTTGAGTTCACATTACAAGCTTATCTAGGTCAAGCCCTTCTGAAGCAAATTGTAAAATGTCTAACAAAACTGAATAAGCTTTCCTTGCTATATGAATAATGAACTTGGTAAAGCTTACAATGAGCAGCACAGCTGTATTGGCTCAAGAGACTTGCATGCCTTGGCCTTTGATCTCTTTAGTCTTAAAGTACCTGACAGTATTTGATAGCAGATGAACTTCTGCTCAGAACAGTGAGGCTCCCACTTACGTTCTTACAGTCTGCATGCTATTCTCAGGTTGGGTGTTTTTTTCCAACTGATAAAGCTCCACCACTGAGGTGAACTGACTTGTAAGAAGGTGCCTGCTGCTTCATGGCTTGATACTGCGTCTCTTCCATGTTTTCTGCTTGTCACTTCTTCCAGAAAGACTAGGACTGGAGACTAAATACAGCAGCTTTTCAGTATTCTTCCTCTGTGCTTGTGACAAACTTCAGTTTAACTTGCCAGTTACAACTGCAAACATGTTAAGGCAGCTACTTCATAACAGTAGGCAACAACCATTCTGACTTGTACCAGGAAGGCTCCCCTGGACTGGAATCCTGTTGCCTTCACCTCATATGATTGAAGTGCCTGAATGCATGGCCTTCTAAATAGAGGCAGTACAATTGGAAGGTCCTTGAATGACTTCCAGATATGCTTCACTGGATGTTAATGGGAATCAGCATCAGGTGGGTTGACTAGAGTGAATCTAAAATGGCAGAGAGAAAGAAATTCTTCCTTTGGATTTGAGGGCTTCCTGTAGGCAGAGTAAAGGGAGTTTTGGCTGCTAATGTTATTGGGTATTTGCAGATGAGGTACAACAAGGAGGACTTTAGCAAGCAAGGCTGTGTGTGGCTGCCTGCTAGCCATGCTGTGCAGCTGCAGTAACTGAAGATTGTATTGCAGCTGACATTCTAGCAGCCTTTTCACGTTAAGTAATTAGAGACTGAGTTCTCTTTGTCAGTATAATGTGCTCTTAAATCTTTCTGGAGCATGGCTGTAGGCAAGTAACTGAATATTTGAAGCTGGAGGTCATGCAAGACTTGACTATGCACTTGCACTTAAGCATTCAAATACTATTGCATAATGGCTTAAAGTCAGGGAGCTGTTTGCTGCTATATGCAATCTTCCATATGTGGCTTAGCTGTTGAAGTGATCCAGTCATCTTTCTGGTTTAAGCAAACATCTGAGACAAGCCCCTGTTATGACTTGACTCCTCAGTTTTTTAGAGGAGCATCTCTCCTGAGTACAGATGCAGCATTAAGTGTTTCTTCAATGACCTGTGCCATATGTGTTCTGTACAGACTAATACACCTTTACTGCAATTTCTAGGCAAACACTTGGCTTGATGAAGAGAAAAATGTGTGTACACATTTACTGGATATTAAACTTCAGTAAGGTGCTAGTAGCCATCTGAAGTTGGAGTTGAATCCTGTCTGACTAATATAATACTTTGGAACGCTTTAGGTCTATGGCACAAAGCTACAACCCAGAATGTAGTAAGAGGTGGGGGAAATGCAGCAAAGTGCACACCAAGGTCTCCTTTTAAAGCTTTCCAAAGCATTAACCCAGTACTTGGGGCTGACAGGTCTATCAATTCTTGCTCAGAAAGAGGATACTGTTTATCAATTCTACTCAGAGCTTATGTAGACAGAAACTTTCTTTAATTGCTATAAGCATATGTTGCAGTGTTCACCTCCTGTTGACTTTATAGTTGGGAGAAGGAGGGAAGGGGAACCGTAATCTCCACACTTCATGGGAATGGCAGGTGTTCCTCTTGGGAGGGGAAGGTGTTATCTCTAACACCAAGAAAGACGTTTAGCGTAGAGGAAGCGATTGTGATTGCAAGATTTAATAAAACTGCCTCTAAATTGTGTATGCTATACTATACAATGTAATTTTTTTTCTTACATAGCTTCAGAGCTTTGTCTCTAACTTGCACAAACATTTTTAATGTCTATAAAACCAGTCACTTTTCATTATCATGCTAATACATCTGATTTGTATTACTATTGATAATAAAAGAAAAACAGGCGTAATATTTGTTTGTTACTGATTTTTACAGCCTTCTACAAGCCTGTCTAATCTCCAAATTCTTCAAACAGGAAACTACTGGCTTTCAATGTCTGGAACCTTTGTATCAAACCCGCAGCAGGATTATATTGCAGACTGTGGAAAGGGAGGGGAGGGGAGGGGAGAGGGAGGTACCTGAGGACCCCATCATTGGTTTTCTGGAAGTGGTCTGCATATACTTCAGGACTGAACTAGTACAGTAGATTGATTCGTAATTATTTGTCCACAAAAAGGATCAGACAGCTTGTATCAGCTGTGTAAATGACAGAGTTGCTTTCCTCTTCAGTCAGTCATGTGGCTCACATAATGGAATACGCAGTGTTGTGTGGAAATACTGATCCTTGGTGCTCTGAGTTTGCCAGGCTCCATTCTCTATGTTGGTTTGTGATTGAAAAACTGTAGCACAGAAGTTGAGGTGTCCCTGAGGCAGGATAGTTCAGGAGAGACCCACTATACTGTTATGCCTCTCAATTTCGAGAGGCTTACAAACAGGGTTCACAGTAAACTTTGGATCTGGTTTCTGCTGCCGCTGCTGTACAAGTTGGAAGAAGAACATCCCCTGGCCAAGGACTGCACTTTACCTAACCTTGTTTACATGGTCCTTGCCTGATGTTTGCCCTGTGTTTGTTTGCCACGGTGTCTTACGGAGCTCTCCTCTCCAGTGAAGTCACAGTATGAGAAATGTGTGGGAGCACAGCTGCATGACACAGCTGTACCCACAGCCTGGAATGGCACCTTTTCCCTGCGGGTGCTTGCGAGGAACAGACCTTCCTTAAGCTGCAGCAAGATGAAATTGGAGAATGACTGCACGTACAGAGCCGGGCTTCTGCCCGCCTGTTTGCTAGTGTTCCTCGGCAAGCAGAACCCCGAGCAGGGGTGGCTGCGTGTGCTCCGTGCTCCGAGGGCGCCCGGGACGGTACAGGCACCTCTTCCTGAGAACTGCTGGCTCCATCTTGTGGCTTTCGGAGTGAGAAGCTCTACCATGGAGAGGGGCTGCTCAGCATGCTCAGGCGAGCACGCGGGTAACTGCTGTTCATCTGCCACCTCAATTACTCTTGGGAATCTACATTAACTAGATTCTCGAGTTTCTCCTATTGTCGGAGACCTTGTTCAAATCTCCAGTTTTCCTTTTACATGCTAATGTTGATTTTTGCTTAAACATTCTGTGTGCAGCAGAACACAATTTCTCATGGTGATGGTGGCTTTGTGATTTTGATGGCATTAAACAAGTTTGCATTGCAAGTGTAAGTTTGTTCTGGTCCCCGAGCACTGATGTGCATACCAGAAAGAATACTCATTGTCCCATGGGACTGTACAGTACTTCAAAAAATACTTTGTTTCAAAGGGTGACTAAAAATGCTGAGTTTTCTTTGAAATAGAATGCCTCAGTTGGGGTAGATGTTCTATTTAATGCCCGTTGGTCTCTCCTTCCCCCCAAACTACATCATGTCTGCTGTGGGAATAGGATCTACTAGGGAAATACCAACAACTGGCCCCTCAATCCTGCTAACTCCATAGAAGGTTGTAGGTGAAATGCTGGGATGGGACTGGAACCATACACTCTGCACTTGGCTTCCTGATGAGGTTGGTTAATCTCAGGAGTTTACAGTAAGTTCCCTTCAATGAGCTTTGTTAATTGGCTTTGAGGCAGAATCGTGTTTTTGATATAATCAGAGTTTATAGAGTTTGTTTTTGAAGTCTAGTGTTCAGGGTATCGGAGGCTTTATGCATGTTAGCTTCATAGGCCAAATACCAGAATTCAAGGACAAACTTGTGCATACATGTAGCACTAAGAGACAAGGAAAGTTACTCCCTACTGTTTAATAGTGCTCTGTTTTCATTTTAAGAGGAAAACAGATACAACAAACTGAACTTGCTGTTTGGATGAGTGTTTCTCAACTTGTGGTCTGTAAGAGTGCTCTGTAACATGATTAGCTTTCCCACAAAATGATGGCATTCCACTCTATACCTGTAAACAAGGAAAACAACTATGGACTGGGGGAAGGAGTAATTATCTAAAATAGCCAAATTCTTTTTTGCTTCTAAATGAAAACCATTATGGCCAACATTGCCCAACTGCGTTGCCTGCAGTTTTGCTCCTAAAAGTTTGTCTTGCTCTTCAGTTTAGAAAGGCTGTTGAGAACCTGAGAGATGCTCCTACTCAGACACAGACCTCCCTGACAGAAGTATCCTTGCTCAGAATGATGGGATTCAGAATTAAAAATTTGGTTCCTGCTTGGAAGTTGAAGGTATGAAAACTAAAACCTACTGAGCTGCTGACCAGGGCAGACTAGGTGTTTGGTTTTGAATATGGCTATTCTTCTGGTTTGTGCCCTGGTTGTGGGTGTGGAAGAACCACATTCACTCTGAGGTCTGTTTTCATTTCTTTATAGGCCTGCTTGGTTCTTTGTCCTTGGGTGTTCGTCTTTACTACTGGTGTTTCAAATATTCCTGGTTCTGCTTGGGTTCAGACAGCTCAGCTGAATGTGAGCCCTTCTTTCACCCCTGGTGACTGTATTCCAATTACGAGCTGAGCACTGTCACTGGATGACAGGCACTTGCATCCCCAATGAGGGTCAGCTGCCCTGAAGACTGCAGGACAATGGGGGAATGAATCAAGTTACGAGAAGAGTAACTACTCACAGAAGGATGATGAGCACTAGGAGAGCTGGATACTTGAAATTTGCTAATGAAAGTTGCTTCCTACCTGAGGAACAGCAGCAGAGTGTATGATTCATCTATTCCTGCAGCCAGGTTAGAGCTTTCTTATGTGGTACCTTGAGTAAATCCTTTTGAGTGATGACAGTAGTGTGGCAAACATTTGTGGAGCAGAGGGTAACACTATGCCTGAGTTGTTTTGATTTGCCTTCCCCCCCACCCCTTCCCCTCCCTGAACAGTATGGAGGGAGGAGGGCAGGCAGACCTTCTCCTGCGTGGGAATGAAGGCCACATTTGCAGCTTTGCCTCAGGAGCTTGAAAACCATAAGCCAGGCCTCCAAAACTACATTTGATTTAGAAATAATGAGATGCTTTAGAAAATGAACTTGGAGTCCTCTTTCACAGTCTTTCTGTTTCCAAGCCTTTTGAGTACACTTGCTTCATGTTTGCAAGCTTGCTTTCTTCAACAGTGATAGTAGAAGTATTTTTGGTTTTTTTCAATGGAAGCAAAGATGTTCTTGCACTTGCTGATTCCAGCACCTGGGGCATAAATTTTAAAACATTGTGGCATTTGGAGAGGAGTGGAGGGAGGATACAAAAAACACTCAACTTTGAGCCCTGTTTCCGCTGGGTCACCATCCTCCGCAGCAGGAATCGGAAGGATTGCAAAAGCTGAAGCATAAGGACCCCCTGTTGGTGGTCCCAGTGTCTGTCTTGGCAGCCTGCCAGGAGCCCAAGGGATGCACTTAATTTTCTTTATTCATTAGCATATTTTTAATCAAATCCATCAAACCACAATGTTTCCACATGTCTCTCCCATGGCAGATGAACAAAAATAGGTCAGTACTCAAATGTACCTTTACCACACTGCAGTTGTACAGTTCCCTCCTCTTCTATGGTTGCAGTTGGAGGATAGTGAATGACCTGACCTCTGCAGCTGGTGAAAGCTTGTGATGAAAATTACTTTACTGCTCTCCTGAAAGAGGAAAGTGTGTGGGGTTGGGTCATAATACAGAATGCTTGTCACCCACTGCCCAGTCAGAGGATAGGAAGAATTGCATCTGAATCCTCTCCAACTTAGCTTCAAGTTTACAGCATTTGTTTAATGTTAATTTCTAGTGAATAACCAAGCAGGTGCATTGTCCAGGGCTGAGTTCCCTGGCCCTAATGAAGTTTCAAGGCTGCTTACACCTAGTTTAATAATAGGCTTTTTACAGTCTTGTCACCTGTAACCTACCTTCATATACCTCATGCTGCCAACCCATTTCTAGCCAGGCAAGGAAAATGTTGCAGTGTTGAGATCATGTTCACACTTGCAGCTGAGACGTGTCTTGCCTTGTTTCTTATCTCTGAATTGTTTATAACAGGAGCTAAGTAAAAATTACTCTTCATGTTTTTTACATGAGCTTTCAAAGTTGGTTCTGGGTGGGGTGAATATTGCATCAACACCAAGTTAAAACTTATCTTTTGTTGTTCTTTTTTGGAAAGAAATGGGTTCCAGGAGAAGAATCTTCCCCATGAAACAAAAATCAGGTAAAGTTAAGGTATTAAAGAGGTTGGAGGTATTTGAAATGTGAGTCTATGACAAAGGGATACATGCTTTACTTTAGGATTCTCTTTTTTTTCTTTGTAAATAAACCCCAACAAAACAGGACTGAGTTAAACAAGTTGAAGACCTATCCTGAATGTAGAAATTGGAGTAGGCTCGCAGCCTGTTCTCTGCTGCAGAAAAGCGAAGGAAGCGAAAGGTGAAATGCTCTACAGCATCCAGGCCCATTTCCAAGCAGCCCCACCTCTCCCAGTAACTCTTTCCTGCTGACAGTACCATCACCCCGGAGGGGCTGCAGCCAGTGACACACTAAGAGCAACCCCCGCTTCCGCTGCTGCTGGCAGGTGCTGCTTTTGGTCCTCATGGGCTCCTTTGTGGTTCCTCTGGTTTTGGGAGCTAACTCTTAGGGGTGAGAGGAGGAAAGGCATCTTAGCAAGATTGTTAATTTTGGCACCCACTTAAAGGTGCTCAGTATTTCCTGATAGGAAGGCCTTTTTGCATGTGTGTTTTGTCAGAAGCCCAAAACCAGAATATAACCCCTAAAGACTGGAAGTCCTGAGTGAGAGAATCGCGTCTTCTCTGCAGTGCACCAGGTGGTCTGTGCTAAGTAACAAAACATGCCAGCCATGGAGATGGGGACCTGTTTACTCCTTCCTTGTTGCATGCTTGCAATAATTCACATCAGCAGTCATGTTATGGGCAAATACTCTGCCTCTATCCATTTACGTTTTCTATTCATGCAACTCTTCCACTTCTGCTGTAAGAACTGTCTCTGTTGACTGCTATCAATCACTTGTTTGCTTTCAAGTCTTACTACATACAGTTAAGTGTTTGCCTTGTCTAAATCCACCCTTACTTACACCTGTATTTTTCTATTGTTCTGTAACAGGTACTATTAAACAAATTCAGCCCTGTTACCTAGACAGAAGATAAGTTACAGCAGAGTTTTACTACATTCTCAATCCTGTTTGTTTATGCCTTGTCACTTAGAGAGGAGGGGGAAAGTCACTTGGCACCTTGAACTTGTGTTCTCTCTACTCTCCTGTAATGCCCACTCTTTGGGCAGTCCTGGATCTGTACAGCCTGTTTATGGGTTTTGGCTCTGGGGAACTCCATCTGCTATTACTTTGTGGACTGCTGGCATGGCAACAGCAGCGATGTTTCAGTGGCTAGCCTTACAAAGAGGTTTGGGTATCACCGTGGAGTGCTGAGATGTCTTTTCTCAGCAGCCACCACAAATTCCAGATCCTTGCTTTTCATAGTGAAGCTTCCTGGGCCGTGCACCACCTCAAAATGGCAGCCACCAAAGTCAAGAGGCTGCTTCGCTGCCCCAGCAAGAGATGGGGAACACAGCCTCTTAAAACTACCTTGCCT
Source organism: Colius striatus (assembly GCF_028858725.1). Taxonomy (NCBI): domain Eukaryota; kingdom Metazoa; phylum Chordata; class Aves; order Coliiformes; family Coliidae; genus Colius; species Colius striatus. Next base: position 14,045,472 of record NC_084769.1, on the reverse strand, counting down.
AAGGGCTGAGGATCCCTTCGACTTCACAAGGCTCCCTCTTGGCTTTCTTCCAGGAGCAGAGCGTGGGTCCGCTCTTGCAAGGGCAAGGTAGGGTGGTTGGCAGCGTGGCAGTGTTTTGTATACACTCTGCTCAGTGCTCCAAAGGCTAGTGCTGAACACTGGGAATTTCACATGGCTCCCTTTCCTCCTGCCCCGAGGGCAATGTGTGTCTCCCCTCCTAGCAGAGTGCACTTACCAGGGTATGCTCTGTGCCAGGCAGGAGACTGCCTCTATTGTCTTCGAGCTGGTCTCATGTGAATGGGGTAGTGCCAGATGTTTGGCTAGCAAGGAGGCCTGGCCTTGTGGCTCTCTGAACTGTCTATTTGGATAGCCGTGGGATCACATTCCTTCCAATCGTATGCTGACTCAGCTGGAGGCTTGGGGAGTGCTCCTGTCCCAGCATCACCTCATAGGCTGCTCCTCAGAGGACCTGACCTGCCTCTCATGCTCCCTGGGACTCCAGTCAAGCAGTGAAGCGGACTGAGCCCAGCTCTTCTTTCATGAACCCATGGACTACTGACTAAATTGAGGTATGAATAAAAATATCCTACGCCCATCCCCTCCACCCACCTTGAGCACTTTTAGAGAAAGAGAAGAAAAAAAATTGTTTATTGCTGCATTTTTGGACACCTGATCTGGAAAGTGGGCAGACTGAAAACACCTGCTGCACTGAGTCCTTAGGGAAGAGAGTCAATGTTCATCTAGTCATTGTAAAGGACTAAAGTCTAAAATGGATGCTGCAGGCTTTACAAGGCTCAGAGGGTTTTTGGCTTGCTACTAAACTATTTTACTGTCAGGGTGATGGACCAGTGGAACATGCTGCCCAGGGAGGTTGTGGAGTCTCCTTCCTTGGAGGTCTTCAACACCTGCCTGGACATGTTCCTGTGTGACCTGATCTAGGTGGACCTGCTTCTGCAGGGGGGTTGGACTAGATGATCTCTAGAGGTCACTTCCAACCCCTACCATTCTATGATTCTAAAGCCAGTGACGGGTACCTGGGCATCTTGTAGATATCATTGTTGAAGTCACTATCACAGCAGATGTCCGAGGTTTCTTTGTGTTTTTGCTATGGCATAAGTGATTTTAACATACAAAGTCAATTAACAGGAGGAGGGATTCACCATTAGTTAAAATCACTGATGTTACAAATTGGAAGTTGCACTGAGAGAAGAAGCAGCTGAATATGGCCAAGTAGTGTCTTCTGTCTTCTTGAGCTTTTTCCTGACCTGTATGCATAATGTGGTTTGTATGGGGAGTGACAGGGAGTGGACAGACAACAAACCCTTCCCCAAACTGGAAACTGCCTACGACAGCCTCGTTTCTCCGATTTATCCAAGTAGTTCGTCATGCTGTGGTCAATTCACTTTGTTGCCATCCAGGAAATGCAGGTAAACAGCATGCAAGCATACTGGTGATATTAAACAAAATACACTTTTTCCTTGTGACTGCACACCGTTGGCATCTCTAGTGTCCATTTTGTGGTAGAGGAAATGCTCTGACCCAAGGATTGCTTAAAAAAATTGAGCAAGAGCTCTTAGGAATGTAGCGTGAGCCATCATACCTAATGCTCACTGTTTATGTCATGGTGAGGAGATAGTTTTTCCCCACACACACCAATACAGGGGTACTGTGGTGCCTAAATAATTGACCATCTTAAATTTCCCTTAGCTCTAACACCTGGAAAGGGCTGGGGCTGTATAAAATACCATCTATTGCTAATTCTTTATACAGCCCTAGTACCTCTCACCCTGAAGGACCAGACCCCTTGAACTCTGGACTATGACTACCTTCCCATTTCCCCCAAAAGGCCACAGTAAATGAGGTCTCAGTGAAGTCCAGCTGCATGATAACAGCTGCTGCCGTATGCTCCCCTAAAGGGAAAGTGGGGCCTGTTTTGGGGTGTGATGGGACCAAGTGGCTGTAAGCCTTGCATTTTCTCTGTCTCAGAGCTCTTTGCTGCTCTTGGAGAAGTGACCCTGCAGAAGAGGGTCCTGAAGGATGTAACAGCAGCCATGTAGAGCCTTTGCTGGAAGGAAAAGTTGTGCACAATTCAGAGCAAGTACTACTTTCTGAAAACCTCTAGTAAAGAGGAGCTGTGGAGAATTAGACAGCTAATTGGGTCTGTGTTGGGATGCTTTAGTACCCATGCTGAAATTTGGCCAAGGAAATGAAGCTGACACCTTTCACTGTTGAACACAAATAAACCATTATTTCCAAGGGATCTTTCACAACCAGCATTGGTGAGGATTTATCACACATGATGTCCAAACCTGAATGCACCTGGCTCCGGTATGGGATCACTGGTGATTGTTTTGTTGGATTTGGGTTGGTTTTTTAATATTCCATTTTCAGCTGGAAATTACTGATGTGACCAAAGTCCGATTTCTTTCAGCAGTTTCTCCCTTCCTCCCCCCACCTTTTCGCACTCCCTGAGGTCTGACCATCTGGAAATCCTCCTCCACCTCTTCATCATGTGTGAATTTCCACCTAGGGCTGAAAGTGTCACTGTACTAAAGTGTGATGCATTAACACATTGAGGCAGAAAGCAGAGGGGAGTTGGGGATTATAACACTTCATGACCCACTCTGCAGTCGCTCTATGATTTAATCATCTTTATCAGCTTGTATCCTTTTCTTTGTATCCCTGTATTTTCTCTCTATCCTTTGTTAAAATATTCCCATAATTAAAAAAACCAGTCTCACTCTACACAAACAAGTAAACTGCAGCACCTTGGCTTGAGACTAGGATCAACTGAAAAAGGCAAATGTCTCAAGGAGAACGTGCCTCGCTCAAGCAAGCTAGGGGACCTAGATCGCTCTTTCACAATGAAGCTCAATAATTGCCCTTATCTCCCATCGAATATTGCAAACTTGGGATTCTTTCCTGCCACCCTTCATGCCCATGATCTGAGCAACTGTAGTTAGAATTTTTATACACATATGAAGTAAAAGCACTAATAATTGCTATCTCATACAGAAATGAAACCCGGCCCCGTGAACTATTTGCTGTGGTGGTTTCTCCTTTCGGCAGAGTGGAATGGCAAACTCCCTAGTTTGGAAGTCAGTTAGCTGCATAGCCTCCTCCTAACTAAATACTGAGGCTTATTATGCTTCAAACAAACAAATAAATAAATAAATATTTCTTTTGTGGCTTGGTTGCTGTAATCATCTTGGATGTAATAATGTTGCTAGCCTCAGGGCTATATTTATTAAGATTTTAATTTAAAATCTTTCTGTCCTTCAGCATTTAAACAGAGGAAAACCCCATCTGGAGTAGCCAAAAAAAAAAAAAGAGAAGTTTCATCCTTTTTCATGCATTCCCCTCCCCTAGGCCCTCTCTCTCATCTTTTAAGCAAAAAAAAAACCCTCAAACCCTAGAACAATGCACTTTCCTGTTAAAATTAGAATGGAATAGAAGCGTTTAGGTTGGAAAAGACTTTTGAGATCCAATTGTTAACCCAGCACTGTCACATCCACCACTAAACCATTTCCCTAAGCACCACGTCTACATGTATTTTAAAGCTGGGGGCCCTGCACCCTCCTGAGACCTCAGTACCTGTGCAGGTTTGGTAGACACTGTATCTGATTAATATTATCCATGTGCTTCTATCCTTGCTGTCTGCAGAGTTGGCTTTCTTATCCTTATTTGATAGTACCAGCATATTTCACAGTAATATTTCCATATACTATGGTTTATTCTTAATAGTGCTTTTGGTAATGATCTAAACCACAGCTATAAATGCCAGGGGGCGAGACTATTACTAAAAAATGGCTTTCAAGCTGAGGAGTGAAAAAAATCCCACAATCTTAAAACCCCATTGTGGGTACATCTTCTTCAACATCTCAGTCAAGGGGACTGCCTGAGCTGTCACACTGTACTTGCTTCTCCAGGTGCTTTGGAAGAAAGAGTAGATATTAGCACCCAAGATACAGAGTTTGCAATCCATTTTGTTTCAATCCCATGGCACATTCAAGCTATTCCCTCACGAGTGGACAGGCAGCACTGACTTCTAAATGATAAATACTGAACAGGACAGAAGGTGATGCAGAAATTCTTGTTAATAACCCTCTCACATGATTTAGTACTGCTGGAACACCAGTGATGGGTGGTAGCAGAGGACCCTGCCTGTAGCTAATGTCAGTGTAGCAAACTTGGAATGTGAGACAGCCTAAACACACTTTTTATGTATGGCTAAATAGCACTGGGCAGATGACTGTAAATCATGTGGGCAAATTCAGAGCTGGGATAAATCGATAGAGCTCCACTCACTGTGACAGTGCTAGTGCTCTGCCCCCGTGGAAGATCCCTGCTTGAACTGGAGGACTTTGGTGGTGTCACAGGAGCCTTTAGCAGTGAGTGTGTTAGTTAGTCATACCACAGTCATCTTTAAAAACCCCCTCTGACGTTCTTATGCAAACAGCTGAACAGCACAACAGTTTTGGTTTGATGTAACAAAAGACTCATGAAAAAAAAAACCCCTAAGCAATTTAAGTATGAACAGATTGAAAGTTTCTTTAGATATGCAGCACCAAGGCCATGCTGTTAGTGTCAAGCTCATGCTCAAATATTTGTCAAGTGCTACTGATTCTCCAGCATAAAATGACTCAAGCTTCTCTATTCCAAGTCTCCCATGGCATTGCAAAGGTACCAGATGTTTTTTGCTTGTTAACTCCATTTAGAGTCAGAAGCAAACCTCTCCATTGTGTCACCACTCCCTGATAACCACTGATTTTCTCAGGACAGCTGATTTTAATGTTGCTCCATCATGTATCAGTCCCAGCTGGATCTGTAGAAGAAATGCACCAGTCATCTTCTAAACACACTGCCTGAGTAAGTGGCATTCAAATTACGAGAAGTCAAGTTTTAACTATTCTGTTTACCACTTAAATGCAGATTATATTTTTACTCACTTTGCTACTTTGCAAGGCTTTTGGTGTGAACTTAAACAAACATGAAAATCGTGTTCCTTAGCAGTATGCTAAAAGTGCTTATATGTTAAAAGTGCTTACCACAAAGCAGGCACTTCTTTGTTGGGCAACCAGCGCAGCTTTTTCATGTTCTCTGTGTGTCCTTACCCGCCCCAACCTATTTAGGTCAATACAAGCAACTTCAGAGGAAGTCACTGCCTGGTTATAAGGCTATGGCTTTGGACTGCAGAGGACAGACTGTAAGAGGAAACAAGAGCACTTCTGCGCCATCAGTAAGCAGCAGGTAGTTTTTGACTATCACATGGGGTATCCACCCAATGGTGTTTGGTCCTTTTACTTTGGAAATTGAAGCAGATCCCAGAACTCAGTCCCTCTGCCAAAGGACACCCTGCTTTGTGCGGAGACCTGCCTGAGGCAGCCTGCATCACTTCACGACGCCTGCGCTTCGCTCCCCATGGCAAACCTGGGGATGTGGATCACACCTTCCTGAAGAGGAACCATCGACCAACATGTTGCCCCTGAGGCACCACAAGGTAGCTGAGCTGAAGGGAGTGGGACTATGGCTGAGTTAAAGCAGGTGTAGTGGGAGTGGGAGCAGGAGATTATACTCCTGCAACCCTGTACTGCTGCTTCCCACACATCTCCATCCTGCCTGGCACTGGTTGAGGACCTGGCATTTATTACCTACTCTTCAAAACCTGTTGAGAGCTCTGTTTTCTCTCTTTTTCCTTTTCCTTTCTCTTTGTCTCATTTTCCAGGTACTTGTTGTACCTGCTTTAGATGAGGAGTTCCCAGTTTGGATAGATCCTTTGTTTCTGCCTGCTATCCCCTCTTTTTCCAAGCAGTGTTCAGAGTAGGATCCCTTTTTTTTAGAGATGGTGAATCTCTGTTAACAGTTTTCAATTAAAGAAGCACAAGCAGGAGCAAAAGAAACAGATCAACCCCTTAGTGAGGTTTTTCATGAGTTAGGTCTACCTTTGCCAGTCCAGAAAAGGTCCAGTTCATTCAGAATGGCATTTACCTACTTGACTTTCAACAGGGCTTTCCCTTCTACAGAATGACAGGGCTTTTGAAACATCCACGGGTTTTGTTGCTGTTGTTTAAAAAGTCATTGTGTGTATTGAGGAATCAGTCAGATTCATAGATCTATAATTTCATCTGAAGCCAAAGAATGGCAGGAATACAAATTTCGGATAGAGCGCAGTGCTCCCAGACTGTCCCTGTAACTGTGTGTCTTGGTTTCTTTCTATTTCCAGCAAGACAATGGCCACCTTGTAAAAAGCTCTTTCAGATCCAAGGCAGAAGTATATACTTCAAGGTCTAGCCTTGAAACTTCTGTAGGATAGCAATGCTCTTCTGAAGTGCCATTTAAAACAGATTGTGTTTCACTACGTGCAAAAATCCCCCATATAGATGCAGCTATAGGAGCAAAAAAAAGTGCTTTTGCCAGTATAGCCTATTTTATTTGGGAGATGCTTGCAGAAAAAGATGCTTGTGCTAGTAAAACTTATATTTGCTGTTTATCAAAGGAGAAGCATTTCTAGTGCAAACTGGGCCTCTTACATATGAAGCTTTATTCAGTTCAGCCATTGGTACAGAAAAGAAAATCCTTCCTCAAAGGGATTAGTAAGGTTACCTAATAGATATTATTAATGGGTTAAGAACATAAAAGGTGCTTTGGCAATATGTGAGGGGCTAGACCCTTTGCTAGTGTAAATTGCCCATGGTCCCACTGAGGGCATCCTGGAAATCCAGAGCAGTGAGGGAGCTGCCTTGTGCCATCGCTGTCTGCTCAGTTTCTAGAGCTTCCGACTGACTTGGGAAGGTCAGAGCTGCACTGACCAGCCTTTCCAGAAGCATTGAGTCCTGCACCTGCTCCCCTCAAGAAAAATGTGCATAAGCAAAACCCTGGGTTATAGAGGAAGAGTCGTAGCAGTTTGATGCCTCGGTAACATGCTGATCTACACTGGCTAAGGATCTCAGTTTATACTGATTTCATTATCCTAGTAGCTTTAATAAGCATCAGATTCCAGTCACGAGACTTGATGTTTGTACAGAAAATACTCTCTGATACTGTACTTTCTCATTGTGGGGCTGCCTGGCTAACTGTGTGCTTCCCCATTAACCACAAATCCCAGCCATTTCCTTCCCAGCTTTCCTCTGCATTTAATGTATGGAAAAGCATGACCCTGAATCAGATGAATAGCAGCCGGTTTGAGAAGGTGTGTGTGAAAATGTGTCCTCACGCAGATGAGCTCAGAACAAATAGAATAGAGGGGAGGAAGGGAGGAGAGCAGAGAGGGGGGAGTGCGAAGCTACCCTTTCCCTGAGACTTCAGCCACTGTGTGGAAGCAACAAGTTTATGCCCAAGGGAACAGACTGAAAGCTGAGGAGACCTTGAAATTAACAGAGCTTTACTGCTCAATCAATAGGCCGTGCTCCCCGACCGAGATTAGAAATCAAATGGCACATCTCTTTCTGTTAACCCTGTTTGCTCTCCCTGTAGGCTCTTCTGTCTGAAAGCATCTAAGGTTTGATTAAGTTCTTCTCTAGGAGGAAGCCAGAGAGAGTCCATTGTGTGAGCTGCCTCTAGAATGCTGTGTTGGACACACTTTAAATAACAATAGAGGTTATTAGCGTATTTTTTGTTAGTAATTGCTACAGAAGATAAGTCTTCCCAGTATTTGAATATGCAAAAAGGCTTTGGCTAACCAAAAAAAAAAAGGGGGGGGGAAAGCCAAACCAAACTGTGCCACTGCAGTGAGTAACAGGGATGATTAAATGTTACTGTATGCAAAAAATTAAAACCTTCTACTAGAAATACCTTCCCAGCTTTGTTATCCCCACCGAAGACACAATATTCCCCCTCTTTGGCATTTCATTCTCACCGGGCCAACGAAATACTTCTTTTCAAAGGGAGAGCAACTGTGTTTGCACCTATTTCTTGTTTGACAGTGACCTCTATGAACCAGTCATCACTGCTCTGCCTGTTGTTTTCTTGTTAGCTCTTTGCTGTCAAATTAATTACTGTGAAGTACTAAGCTCGTTGCATTCACGTGCTCTCATTAGCTCACAGGATGTCAGAGTGATTGGATTTTTAGCATTATTTCTTTTTTTACATTCCCGGCTTTCCATTCAAAACCTGTTACTGGCAGGGAGGAAATACTGTATCTAATTCTGGTCTCCCATCAGAGTAGCTCCGGTGATACTGAGGATTTGATTTACAGTGCCGCACATGCAACTAGACTGGGCTCCTATTAAAAACAACACGAACAATCAGATTGGGAATCGCCAAGTTATTTCGAAGTTCAGTATCAAGTGCCTTCCCTTTCGCAATACAGAACAAGAAAGAAAAGACTGACGGTGAGAGCAGCAGTTGTCCTTTCCATTCTTAAATCACAGTAATGAGCTGATCCACCGGTTGACCCTCTTTACACTCCTGAGTCGCTTGTATTAGTGATAACTAGCCGAGCTCACGTGTGTGCAGTCCGGGAGCGCAGGAGAAGTTTCATTCTTCCAAAAATGAGCTGCAGGGGCTTCTTTGCTGTCATGCTTGAAATCTGTGCCTCTCGCATCTGCCCTTCGGAAAAGGTGAAGGTCTTGAGATTTGTTTTCGCTCTTGAAGGTAGATTCTTTTTTCTTTCTTTGTATAAAAAAACAGCGAAAAGAGGGAAATCTGAGCGCGGCCGGCAGCGCCGTTGCCCGAGCCCATTCCCGCTGCCGCGCCGTCGCGGGCTCAGCCCTGGGTGCGCCTCCGCGCAGTGCGGAGCGCCGTGCGGGCCTCGGCCTCCGTCCCGCCGCGCAGGCTCCGGTCCCGTCCCGCCGCGCCCCGCTCGGCGCCCCCCGCGCCCCCGCCCGGGGCGGCCCCGACCCGGCCGCGGCCCCGCCGCCCGCTTCCCCGCGCGGCCCAGAGGGGGCGCCCTCTGCCCAGGCTTCCCCGCGGCGGCGCGGGGCGGGGCGGCGGCGCGCGGGGTGCCCCGGGGCCGCGGGTCGCGCAGGTGGAGCCGCTGCCGCACGGCCCGTGCGCGACCCGGCCCGGCCCGCGGCTGCCGCGGAGCTGCGAGGAGCGCGGAGCCGCTCGCCAGCATGCCCCGGTGCCGCGGCCGCAGAACTGCGCCCCGCCCCTGGCCCCTGTTACCTGCTGGGGGGGAGCCGGGTGGGAACTTCTCCGGAGCCCTGTGCGGGGGAATGACGGCCACCCCTTCTCCCCCCGCCTTCCCCGCAAAGCCCGGGGCTGGCCCGCGGAGCGGCGGAGGAAAACCCATTCCCGAGGCACGGGCAGGGCCGGCAACTCCCGCCGGCTCCCCGTCGCGGCCGCGGGAGCGCGGCGTTCCCGTTATCTCCCGTCGGCCGCCGCCTCCAGCCCCCCCCCCCCCCGCCCCTTTTCGCCCTGCGCCAGGCTCCGCGCCCGCGTCCCTCCTGCCCCGCGCAAAACACATACAATCCCCGGCACCCGCCCCGATTACCCGGCCCATTCAAACAAACAAACAAAAACCCGCCCCGTCACAAAGCCAACCCGATGGTAAACTTTCTAATGACTTCTTCTTTCAAGTGCTTAAAAGGCAAGGAACACCGCGGGGGGGGGGGAGGGGGAGTAGGGGGAATCCATCTCCCGGTTGGGGCGGGATGGGGGGGCAGGGGCTGCTGGCGCTCGGGGTCCGTCTCTCCGTCCTGCCGGGGGCTGGGACAGGGACGCGGGTCGGTATGCGGCGGGTGTGTTTGCAGGAGCCGGGAGAGAGGGAGGGAGGGGACGGGGGGAGTTAAAGAAACAGCATAGTTAATATTTCCACATCAGGAAGTTACTGTAATAGCCCAGGGGGCAAAAGACTTAATCTCCTAAATAGTGAGGAACCCATGGCGTCTCTGTTATAGGTTGGAGTTCCCACGTGGTTTTAACTCCTGTATAAAAGTTTCAGTAGAAAGTGCCACAATGTCGTGATTTTGCAGGGGGGGGAAATTAGCAGGAGGAGATCAGAGGAAGATAAGCGAGGAGTGAGCCGCTTCCCCGAGACCTTCCACTGCGGATCCAAGAAGGAACATCAGACGCGTTAAAAAAAACAAAAACAAAACAAAACACAGCGTTCAAGCCAGCACAAGGCGAGCGAAAGATCAAAAAGACGCGGAGAGAGAGTGAGACATTAACTGGAGCAGCAGCAGCAGCAGCAACAACAGCAAAAATCACACTTAAATAATAATAACAATAATAGTAATAATAAAACCCAAACCACCAACAAGGGAGATATTGTTTAAAAAGAGCGAGCGAGGGAGCGAGCTGAAGAGCTGGTCTGACCGAGTGGATCCGTGCAGCTTCTCCTGGGATCGCCGGGATCGAGCCGATTCTCCGCTCCGCGGCCGTGCAGCGTGCGGTGCTGCTGCCCGCGGGGGTAGGGGGGGCCGCGCCGGGCGCCGCCGCCGCAGCATCCTCGCCGGACTCCGGACCCTCCGCGCTGCTTTGAAAATAAAAGCATCTCGCCAATAATAAGCGGGGCTGTGGGGGGAGAAGACTCGCAACTGTGGAGCTGCTAGCCGCGTCCCCCCCCTCCCCGCCGCCCCCGCCCTCTCCCCAGCTATGCTCCGGGTCAACTTTGATGGCACGTTGAGAAGCAGCGGGCGCTGAAGGGGGACAACCGAGCGGCGCGGCGCGGAGCCGACCTGCTCAGAGACCTGCACCCACGGCCTGTGGATTGTTGTCTTGCGGGGGCGGAGTGGGCGGGGGGGTACAAGTGGCATTTCTCCCCCCCCCACCCCCCCCCTCCTTCCAGGCTATAAATTGGATTGTATATAAATCTGCTTCGTTTATCTCCCTGACCCCCCTCAATGACGCCGGACTAAAGAGCTCCTCTCCGCGGCCCGCCCGGACCTGCCGAAGCGAGCGATGGACCAGGAGCGGCTGCGCCCGGGGATGCCCCTCTGAAGCGGCGCAGGGCACCGGGGCAGCGCGCCGCCGCCTCCCCCCTCCCCGGCTCCCCTCGCACCTCCGGCTCTGCTCCCCGCTCCCCCCCTCCCTCCTCCCTGGGCTCCGCAGCCACCCCCTCACCTGCTGCCGTCCCCCTCCCCCGTGGAGCCGGGCTCTCCGTGCACGCCAAGCCTGCTGCCCCCCCCCCCGCCCCCCCCCCGCCTCCCTCCCCAACTTCGCCCTCGGTGCCTGCGTGTGCCGCCTCTCCCCCTCCGCCTCCCCGGCGGCACACGCCGCTTCCCCGGGCGCCCCCTCCCTCCGCCGCGGCTCCCCCCCTGCGCGGAGCGGTTGCGGCCCCCCAGCTTGGCTGCCACCGCCCCCTCCGCGCCGCGGAGCGCACGGAGCGGCGCTGCCTGCAGACGGGCTCCCTGCGGCGCTCCGCGGCGGCCCGCAGCTCGGCCCCCCGCTCCTCCGCCATGGACGGGGCGGCTCGCCGCGGGGTGCTGGCCGCGCTGCTCGCCTGCGGGCTGCTCCTGCTGGGCGCCGCGGCCACCCCGACCCCGCCGGCCCCCGCCGGCGGCTCCCCGCAGGACACATGCACCTCCTGCGGCTTCCGGCGGCCCGAGGAGCCGGGCAAGGTGGACGGGGATTTCCTGGAGGCGGTCAAGAGACACATCCTGAGCCGGCTGCAGATGCGGGACCGGCCCAACATCACGCACGCCGTGCCCAAGGCGGCCATGGTCACGGCGCTGCGCAAGCTGCACGCCGGCAAGGTGCGGGAGGACGGCCGCGTCGAGATCCCCAGCCTGGACGGGCAGGCGAGCGCCGGGCCCCCAGCCCACGACCCCGTCTCCGAGATCATCAGCTTCGCCGAGACAGGTGGGCGCCGCCCGGCCCCGCGCCCCCACCGCCCGCTCCCCCCCTGCGCGATCCGCCTCGCTGCCCTGCCCCGCCGCTCTCCCTGCCTGTCCTGCCTCGCCCCGGTGGTCCCCCTGCTTGCCGCCTGACAGTTGCCCCGCTCGACCCCTGCCTGTCAGTCTCCCCGCTCACCTTGCCTGTCCTCCCGACCACCTTCTCTGTCCCCCCGCCTGACCCCTGGCACTTTCCCCGTCCACCCTTGCCTGGCCTCCTGTCCTGCCCTGCCCGTCCCCCAGCGCGCTGAGGGCACCTGGACGCCGGGCTCACCCGCATGCCCTCTGCCTCGCCCCCTCTCCTTTCTGCCCTGCACCATCTCGTCCCGGCCCTGCCCGCTCCTTTCCGTAGTCCCTGCGTGTGCCCCTGTGCCCGGGATTCTCCCCGGGTTGTGCCCTGCAGCTCCCCTCGCTGCATCCGTCCCTCCATCCCTCCGCTGCCGCCGTGCCCCCGGCTTCCCTTCGGCGGTCCTTCCAGCCGCACCTTGCCTTGCCTCCATCCCTGTGCATCCCACTGTCCCTCCTCTGCCTGTCCCACTCCATCTCTTGCATCCCTTGCCTCATCTCTCTGCCCTGAACGTTCATCTGGTTCACTGCATGCAGCTGTCTGTTGAGGCTTGCATTCGCTCGTCCTCCCTTGCCGTTTATTTAGCTTTCATTCCTAGTGTTGGCCTTGTCTGTTTGTCCCCTGTGTGCAGCCTCCTAGCAAGTGTGTCTGTCTCCTCTCTGTCCGTCAGTCCGTTTACTAACTGTGCCATCCATCCCCACGGTACCAGCCATCTCAGTCCTGTCCAGCCATTGCAGTTATGTGTCACCGAATCCCTTTAGCGGAGCTTTCCAGCAGTTTATCCAGGCAACCACTGTGCCTGTGAACTTTGCACATCTGGATGCAGCACCATTGCTCTGCAAATTAGCTCTCTGCTGTCTACCTGCCCATCTCTCCTTTCCATCATTGCTCAGTTCATTTTTCTCTCTCTCTATCTTCCCTTGGCATCTACATATCATTTGTCCACAAAATAAATCTCATTCTATCCTGTGTGCTGCCCACTCATCTTCTTTATCTACCCTCCCACTTACCAAAGGCATATACATTTACAGTATCTATGGGATCTGTTGCATTATACATATGCTTGTTACATTCACATACAAAATTTATGGGCACACACAATCTCACACAACACAAGTGATGTGGATCGGTGCAGCAACACCGTGCTGTTCTTTTTCTGTCGCTGTCACCACAGTTTATAAGGAAGTTGTGCATTTCCTAACCTTCTTAGCGTATATTTTGGGGGTTTATTATTTTTTAATAGGCTCTTGTTGGGAGATCTGAGCTGGGCTTGTACTTCCATTTGGTGTTCAATCAATCGCTGGCTTTTGTAACACTTCCAAAATCGACTTGATGTAAAAGATAGACAAACACAGTGAAAATTTTTGTCACTGAAGTATTACAAGGTACCGAATGGGCTCTGGAGCCACATTTGAAAGGCATCTGGGGTAACGAATGAAGACAGCGAGCATGCTAAAAACCCCATTCAGAGACTGACAAAAATAATGAAGATTCTTGGGGAAAGAAAAGGAAGAAAAATCTACATTTGGCTGTGTACAGAAAGAAGCAAAACAGATAAGAGCAGATGAGAAAATGCCTTTCCAGCAATAATTTTAAGTAGCAATTGGGGAGGCTTTGATTCAAGGACCAGAATTACAAGTCTCGGCCATAAAGGCCAGCTTGCACATTTATCACCTACGCCGAATTTAGTTAGGACTTAGAGTAGAAAATTGCAGGGGGGCCACTGGTGTTTCTTGAAACATTTTGTGCGGCAGGCTTTTTTGTTTACAAATAAGGGGTTATGCCAGGCATTTGGTGACATTTGGTTTTCCGTGAGGATTTTGCTTCCTTAATTCTGGCGTTATTGAAAAGCGCATTGAGAGCAGTCAGTAACGGCGCTGCAGCGAGAGCGCTGCTTCACGGCCTCGCCTTGTAGGGGAGTTTATCCTTTTTAGGGGGGGAAAAGGCAGGGATCGAAATGATTAGTAATAGCAGATATTCTACCAGGCTAAGCAGGGGTTAGCTTCATCTGTTGGACAAGCAGGCACGTTACTGGCGTGTTTTCCCCTCTGTCTCGCGAATCTTCTCAGTGAAACCGCGGTGAGAATACGTGAAAATCGAAACAAAATCCCTGGTTTGGCATTGGCGTTGCAGTGGTTATTGAAAGGGCTCTCCCCGTGAGAATTGGCAGGTAGCTGAAAGTTAAAACTATTCTTCAACCGACGAGATGGCACAGAGTCCGAGTGCCGCTCTTTTCGAGGTGCTGCCGTAGCGTCTTTTGAGCTGTCTGGCTGGAAAACCCCCTTATTCTGAAGAGCTCTCACTGGTGTCTGTGGATCTGACACATCCATCTACAGCCCGATGATGAACATTGCTGTGGGAAGTCCCTTTTCGATTCATTTCGATTGCAAATTTGGGATATCTAATTCAGTGTGTGCCTTCTGGACAGCACAGCCCCGTTGCTGCTCTCTCCATCTATCTCGCTCTAGCGTTGTCCCTGAATCCAGAAATGGCACACAAGCTAACGTTTCTTTTTTGACTTAATCTTGCTGATCTCTCCTTATCTTGCAGACGATCTGGCCTCATCTAGAGTCCGCCTCTATTTCTTCATCTCGAATGAAGGGAACCAGAACTTGTTTGTCGTTCAAGCCAGCCTGTGGCTTTACTTGAAGCTGCTTCCATATGTCTTAGAGAAAGGCAGCAGGCGAAAAGTAAGAGTCAAAGTCTATTTCCAAGACCCGGACACTAGCAACAAGTGGAATGTGGTTGAAAAGAAAGTTGATCTCAAAAGAAGTGGTTGGCACACTTTTCCCATGACAGAGGCGATCCAGGCTCTGTTTGAGAGAGGAGAAAGGAGACTGAACTTGGATGTTCAATGTGAGGGCTGTGAAGAGTATTCAGTGCTGCCAATTTATGTGGACCCCGGGGAGGAATCCCACCGGCCTTTTTTAGTGGTGCAAGCCCGCCTCGCCGATAACAAACACAGGATCCGGAAAAGAGGCCTGGAGTGCGATGGCAGGACCAATCTATGTTGCAGGCAACAGTTTTACATTGACTTTAGACTCATTGGGTGGAATGACTGGATCATAGCACCATCAGGTTACTATGGGAATTACTGTGAAGGGAGCTGCCCGGCCTACTTGGCCGGCGTCCCGGGGTCGGCTTCCTCCTTTCACACCGCTGTCGTGAATCAGTACCGAATGCGGGGGCTGAACCCGGGCACCGTGAACTCCTGTTGCATTCCAACCAAACTTAGCACAATGTCAATGCTGTACTTCGATGATGAATACAACATTGTGAAAAGGGACGTTCCCAATATGATTGTGGAAGAATGTGGTTGTGCTTGATTTAAGGTGTGTTTTTTTGGGGGGGAGAGAGAGAGAGAGAGGGCGAGAGAGAGAAACATTCCTGTACAAGATGGTGTTGGAGGAAGTTTCACTGTGTATCCAGGCATCAGTGTTGGAAAGTCACTGTGGAAAAGTTTGACAAAAAAAAAAAGAAAAAAAAAGAAGAAAAAAGTCATTTCACTTTGGTGTCAGGACAGTGGCAGTTTGTGGATCTTGGACACTTATATATTCTACCACTTCTAAGTTAATGCTATGAAATATCGTAAAGACACACACACATACACACACAAAATGTGGGCATGCACACAGACACACGCTCTTACACACACAGACACAAACACACACACACACACACATACACACCAGGCAGCTCGGAAAAGGGACATGAGCACAGAAAGTCAGTGACCAGTGACGACGGACCTAAATGCCTGCCAGTACGAGTGAACGGCTGAGCAGCTGTTTCCCCGCCTGCCGGCGCAGCCAGACCGAAATGAGCTCCCTTTGCTCAGGCATAAAGCACAGACTGCGAGAACATGACGTATTCTTGCACGCAGGTGTCGAAATGACCAAACTTAGAAATTTAATGAAAAAAGTAAAAAAAAAAAAAGGTAAAAAAAAGAAAGGGAAAAAAAAAGAAGTTGACTGTCACCTCTTAGGTCTAATGGGAAGCTGCAGGACACCTGCCCTGGGAGGTGATCACTTCCTCTTAATTTATCTAAATGTAAACATCACCGATACCTGCATCTTCCTACAGCGCTTCCGTAAGGAACCGTGTGGTACCATCGGGGAGAGAGAGAGAGAAAGGAGGACGGACTCTTTAAGCAACTGCTGTATTTCTAACATCTGCTGGGCTGGTGTGAGCCGATGCTTTAACTGCCTGCTAGCGACCCGTGGATGGCTGCACCCATCCTGTCTCAGAGGGGAGATCTGGTACCGGTACCGGGCCTGTACCGCGTTGGCCGTTGGCATCTCTCGCGGTTGGGAGAACGAAAAGTCAAAGTTGCAGTCTGTGTTCTCCGACAGGCCTCTCGGCAAGGACACGTCACGAGGGGGACAAGCAAACAAGCAACCGCCACCATGGCTAAACCAATGAACCCTAAAGAGGAGTGACAGTAATGGAGTGGGGACGTTCTGAAAAATGCAGCGCGTTCAATAACAGGCAAGGAACATTTTACCAAGTCTTGTAAAGGAGGAGAGAGGAGAGTGCTTTCAATTTCCTTACCAGGAGGTGTCGAGGATGGCCATAAAGATCAGAAAATAATGATACAGCATAGCACTTGCAAATGCTTGAATGCACGTATAATAGCACTTGCAAATTTCAATGCCTTGAAAAGTGGTACTTGATAGTGCACTTATCTTTGCTCACTATCTAGGTAAACAGGTGCCGCATGAGCTATGCAATTTAAAGTGTTGACCCATACTAGACAAAACTGGACTTATGATATGACTTTTTTATATTTTTTTATACTTGAAATTAAATCTTTTGCTTCTTTTTTAAAGCGAATGATTGCTTTTAATGTTTGCACTGATTTAGTTGCATGATTAGTCAAAAAACTGCCGTTTGAAAAAAATGTTATTTTTATAGCAGCAAAAAATGAATACAGTTAAATGTATTATACAGAAATTTTGGAACCAAAGAGGCCAACATATTAGTTATAATTTTTATGAGATGGCAAAGCCATCATATATCATGTAGTCATACTGAGCAATCCCTCACGAGGCCTACCAATTGTTTCAGGGTACAAAATGGATTCTGTTTGTTCTATTCAGTGTCTTTTCTATACCATACGCACATGGAACGTAGAGTGAAAAGAAAGAAAGAAAGAAAAAGACTATTGTAGAATACATTACAATATGTGCATCCTTTAAATCCAGTTTTTATGTTTATTTAATAAAGTTCCTTTTAGGTTCTGTTCCATAATAATTTAAACCAAACAATTTTCACTTAGATTCGCTGTTGAAGTATTTTACATTTGTGTACAGTTTAAATAAATAAAAAAGATTGAAAACTGGGTGTGCTTTTTTTTCTCCCTCTCTTTTTTTTTCTCTTCAGTGTGTAACATCTGGAGAAACTTGCTTACTTTCGGGACTGAATGAGGCTGCAGACAGTGAACTGTCGCATTAGACCGTAGTCGTATTAGTCATTGCAGAAAGCCTCGTCTGAGAGCTCAGCTGCGATCCTAAAAATGTTACACTCTAGTTTTATTGCTGTCTATACATGTAAGCATCTGCTTCTTTCTATCTGCATCAGTGCAGGGTCTCTGGGCACAGGGATGGTGCCGTTCCGCATACCTGTGGGTCATTTACAGCAAGTTCCTGGTTCACCTGCTGTGTAAGAATGTAACTTCTTGTCTAGGTCACTCCCTGGTTGGTTACAAGAAGTGAAAGAAAAAAAAAAGTGGAAAGCACTTCCAGGAAAAAGAGGTCAATACTGTTGACTATTTTGTTTTGTTTTAGGTTTTTTTTTACGTCAACTGGCACCAAGGAGAGGGGTTTTTGGGTTTTTTTGAGTAAAATACATCCCCTTTACTAATGGAACTCTCAAATGTTGATGAGTACTCATAGAAATTCTTGTCAGCTGCACGTATATCCAGATATTGATTTCATTGATCTTCACAGATAAATTCTTCCTCCTGGAGAACTGAGCAAATGCCAGCTGAAGCTGACAGAAGGACCTCTGTTGACTTAGCAAACGTTAGATCTGACCCTGAGACCTGGAAAGTGTCGAAGAAGCAAGTTCGTGCAACTAATGATGGGTTCTAGTTACAATTCACATGCAAGCGTAGCTCTGCCCATCCCTCCCCAAAGCCAGACACGGGGCGTTAAACAGCTTTGTTTCGGGAGACCTCTCAGAGCAATTTGCTGTGGCTGTGTCAACAATCTGCTTTGCAGAACTTTGTCCCCTGGACCAAATGTTTTGAATATTTCATAGCTTTCTCACCACCTTGAACTGCACGTTTATTGTCAAAGCCAACACTCACTGTTCCTGTCCCATCTCTTAGCAGCCCTCTCCCTGCCTTTGTTCCCTGAGTCAACCATGCTACTGGTGAGTTCAGTAAGTTCTACTTAAAAGCAGTAGCAAGTACGTGTCTCTTCAGTCCAAAGGCACATTTGACCTAATATGACACTGTCATTGTGAAAAAGGCTGGGCTGCACTTTTAAAAATGGGATATATTAAGAAATCTTACCCATTGAAATGCAAGGCCCTGGGCTCTGGGGCTGGTTAGGTTTCGTTCTTAATTGAAAATGGTTGGTTTCTGGAGTCAAAGCCAAGCCCTGCATCGGGCACTGGGACTCCTGAGCTCTCCCAGGAGAGCAGAGTGTCTGGGTGTGGGATCTGAACCTGCAGCCCTGTGGCGAGCAGGGAGCTGCTGTCAGCCAGGATGTCATAAGCTCAGGCTGGCCAGGAGCAGGAACGGGCTGTGCTCTGCATCCCACCACAAGCCCACAAGCCAGCCTGAGATCCTGACCTCTTCCACAGAGGCCAGCAAAGAACATCCCTTTCCTTGGTAAAAAGCTTTCACAGCTTTCTTCCCCTGCTTTCCCTGCTCCCCCGTTTGCAGCTACAGTCCTGACGTTCATGGGGCAGAAATAGAAACACAAAGCAAAGCACGAATCAGCATGATGTGAGGGGCATCATCCGGGAGTGGGAAGAGCTGGATCATAGTCCAGGTTCCCAGGTCCTTTTATTTTGTGTGAGACAGTCTCTGGAAATCAATCTGAACAGAACATGCTTTGAGTTTTCTGCAGTGTGGAGTCACTCACTGTTGCGGCCATGCTGCAGATAGTGAGGTATTCCCAAGTCCCGGTGCCGACAGCAACCCATCACATAGATTTCTAAGGCTAAAATGCAACAAAATGTCAAAGGTCTTTAATTTTGTGAGACCAATCTGAGACAGCTTGGGCTTGATTTTTCTGAGACGAGACAAGGCTACTGCTCTTGCCAGCTTTTTGCAGGGGGCTGCAAGAATTCCACTTTCTTCAGCTTCCACCTTCTGCGCTTTTGAAATTAGGCAAATGAAAAATGAAATGCTTAAGCTTGATGGCTCCTTTTTGAAAATGTGGGGCTCAATTTTCCTGTATGTCGTTTCCACCGTTACAAAACCAAGCATCCAGTTTCATTGCCCTATGCCAGGTTAGGTACTGTACCTAAACAACCATCTGGATCAGGTCCATTCTCCCCAAAGTGTCTCTCTCTCGTCTCTGATGCAGGCTTTGAAATTGGTCCTGTAAATGCTAAATCACTGTCCTCTACCCTGTGGCAGAATCAATCTCTGCAGCTGGAAATTATTTATCCTCTAAAATATTCTAACCCAGGCAAACCTAGTCCCAGTTCCTGGACCTCCCACCGGTGTTAATGAGGCTGGTGTGAACAGGGTGACTGTCATGATGTGGTGCAACAGAGAACTTGGTGGATTCACTCTGCATACATCACGTATTTCCACACATAATAGACACCTGCTTCAGAATTGCCTGCTCTCACATTCTCTTCTCTGGTACTTGTGAGAGATGAAGTCAGCAGCTGAAATTAATTGCTACACTCCCCCTACCATGAGAGAAGAGGGAAACCCCTCACTGAATCAATCCTTCTTAAGAAATCATTTTTTTGTTTGGAGTGTTTTCTGCTGTGCAGCGTTGAAGAACAGTTTGCAAAATGGATCAGAAACACTAATTTTTGTCCAAGAGGCGAGTCTGTTTCTGTTAATACTGCAGTAGCACCCCTAAAGTCTGCAGATGTAATTCAGGCTAGAGGCAATATAACTAAAGACACACCTGAGTCTGGTCTTCTTGAAATCCTGGTTAGGTCCAGCTCCTTCTCAGTATTTTTAAAAAACCCAAACCAAACCAACACTTTCTTTTTTTTTTGTTTTTCTTTAGAATCGGCAGCTAAAGATTTGACAAAACCCAGAGATGCTGCATGACAGATTAGAGCAAGAAGAAGACAGCTAACCTGGTCATTTATACAGGGATAATCTCCCTGCATGCAGTGGAATTTAGCCAGGAACTGGCAATCTCTGTTGGTAAAAAATACCCCAGTAAATGTAAGTAATGAAAGTAAGCAAACTTTCATTTGCTCCTCCAGTCAGTACCCTTGAACTCAAAACTGGATTTACCTCGCTGCTTGTAATGGTAGGGGCCAATTTTATTTGGGTAACTTCATTGATTTCAGGGGAATTGTTTCTGATTTGTACTAGAATAAGTGGGAGCAGATTTAGGTTCTTTAATGTTCTTCCAGTTTAGCTCTTGGAATAACTTATATTTCATTATTATATGTTTATGTAATTAGTGCAATTATATCAAATTATATAATTGGTACAATTACTTGGACTCATGTAACCACTGCATGTAGCATTCCATGCTGTAAAATCTTTTACTCTGGAAAAAAAAAAAGTCAATATTACATGGGAATCTTAATTTGTTTTTGAATTCCACTATTAAATTTAGGGCCTGACCACATGCAAGGAACTTCTGGTTCACATCAGTGGAACTTCTCTGAGCAGGCAGCTTGCAACCTTCATCATAGATATTGGGTTTTTAATCTGATTTGGCCAAATCTATTCAACAGAGGCCCTCCTTGAACATGTGAAGCTCTAACCAGTCTTCCTTGTACAAAGCAGAGATGTCAAGTTTTCACACACACCATGTAGTCTGAGAGATCTCTGCAGACAAGAGTTGAGATATGTAAACAGCTTCCTTGTACTTGATCAGATTTACCACCTTTCTGATCTGCCACTGAGAATATCGAGACAATACCTTTATTAAATCCCTAGGCTCCCTCTTTTGGGGCCTTGAAACTGAATTTTTCATCTCCCCACAGTTTGCTTTCGGGGTACATTGTTATGAAAAATTGGTAATAGAGGGGTCAGAGGAGGAGTCTGTTGTGAGCACAGTCAAAGTAGGCATATCAAGCCAAAAAAAATTAGGGCAAGAAGAAAACCCCTGAGGTGTATGGATTTCCCTAGGTCAGACATCACCATTAAGACAGACCCAGGATGAGAGCTGTGATTGCTTGCCACTTGATGGACTTCTGCTCATGAAAGGATCAGCCTCCTCCAGGTGCAGGGCATTTCAAGCTCTTGCCTGTCCCAAATGCAATCATTGAATCCAGCTGCAAAATGCACAGACCCCAGGTGAGGCACATCTCTACCTAATGACAGCTCTGCAGAGCCCGGCTGCTTCCTGCTCCTTCTCAGTTTAGACCTGCTTTTGGAGAGGGTCCATCTCCCCATGTGTCCTCCTGCAGACTGGCCTTTGAAATCAGTCTGGGAGAAGCAGCTGCATCCTACTATAGCACAGCCATTTTAGGGCTGCAACTAGTGCTGCCTTGCTGCCTTTCTCCAGCTGGTAAGTGCGCTCAGTGCCTGTTATTTTTATCTTGAGCTTTTGCTTTGTTTTTGAGGATAATTGCACGTTATTGCTGCAATATGTTATAATAAGTGCTATGAAGATGACTATTGTATCCAAGGGGAAAGAAGATGTGGCTGGGGAGCAAACTTAAACCTATGTGTCAGCAAAACAAACACACTATGTTTGGGCTGTGTCAGTCAAGTGCTACTAAAGCGGCGTTTAGGTTTTGCCCAAGTGGAGGCTGCGGCGCTGATCTTGTCCCTCTTTGCTTTGCTGGATGGAGTGGCTTGTGCTTGTTCCCAGAGAAGAGTTTGTCACAAGCTGTGCAAGAGCTGCAGTGGCTATGCTTTCCTGTGGCCAGAACTTAGCTCCTCGCTTGGGTGATGGGGGGAGCCGGTCCTGGGCAGCGCAGCGGGAGCCAGGTAGGAGAGGTAGATGCTGCAGTGACAGCCATTGGAGGATAAAGCGTTGTAAATGCTACCAGATCTGACTCCTGTGAGCTGGAGCAGACTGAGATCTTGGACTTTTGCACCTCCCTGTCCCATCTCCTACTCACTATATTCTCTATAATCAGATTTGGTCTCCTATAGATTGCTTTTGGGTCAGGTTTTGGAACTGACCCATGGCTGTGGGACTCCAAGATTAAAAAAAACCCACAAAATTCAGGAGGTTGTAAATTAAGGCCTTGGGCCCTTGTGAAAGGAAACAAACAACTCTTATCTGTCTTAATGGGAGTCGTATATGTGTGTTTTGTATCCAATTGTATGAATTATCTTTAGCAGTGATACTTTGGAAAACCATGTAATTTATGGGATGGTTATCAGTGACTCATGAGTATTTATTTATGTCTTCTATGTATTGTGTATGTTTGGCTTGATCAGGGTGGCATGTTTGTATGGGTGAGGGTGCATTTTATGTGTAAATACACACAGACAAGAAGTACAAGGTTTTCTCTAAGCAAATCAGCTTCTGCCATGTTAATACTTCTGTAGTAGAATATATTCTGGGGGATCCTGAGGATAGACTGGAGGTAATGCAGCTGTCGCACTGTTTTGAGTAGACTTCTTGACTTTTGGGTACTTCACCCTAAGTATATTGTGTTGCATGAAGTACAAGGTATGTTGGTGCCTTTGTGATGGCTGAAGAGCAGGCAGCCTGTTCTCAGATGTGGCTGTGTTCCAGCCAGCTCCACATCCAAGAGAGTGCAGTGAACCACTTTTGCTCGACCTGTGTTTTGAAATTGCTCAGAAGCTGGTTTGGTCTTTAGCACAGTTTGGAGCAACCTTGATGCTGCCTTCTGGATAGTTGCTGGGGTCCCCAGTGCTGCTATAAAACCAGAGACAGCCAGAACACTGCAGCACCCTGGCCACGTGTCCTGTGATGGGCCACCTTTCCCATAGTGAGAGCTGCTGGTCGGCTCTTGGGTGGAGTGGAGCCCACCTATGTCTCTCTGCTGAATGTTTCTTACTAACGATGTGACAGGTGAAGAGACTTAGGATTTGAGCCATCTGTTTACGTTAACTACACACCACAGTGGTCAAATGACCATGTTAACAGTGTGTGACAACAAATCAAGCCCTCTATTTCATGTTATGGATGGGTTCCTTTACTTTGTTCTCACGTTCTGCTCCCTCTCCCCTATCGTGGTTGTAGACATGTGAATCTTGGAGAACGTTGCTTCCAGACCATATCCCCTTGAACTGGGTTACTGCATCAAGCAGGGAAAGTAAAGCTATGCTTAAGTTTTACCCCAAATGAAAGCTTTTTCTACTCTATGGGCCACAAATAGACTTTTAATTACAGGAAGCACATGCTATAAGTGCACCCCAGAATTTGATACCACACTGTGTCTGTCAAGCTGGTGAATGTGCCAGCTCTTACAATAATCTTTTTCTTTGGCACCACCAGTTGCAGTCCACAGTCACCAGATGTAACAACAAAAGGAATGGCAAACCAGTCCGTGTGCTGATGGCCACTGGTTTTCTGTTTCCAGCAGGCTTTCTTGTGGTGATGGTGAACGTTATGGCAATTCAGATGTGCTCTGTGACAAGCTGGGCTTAAAAATCTGTTGCTGTTAATGTAGAGCCAGGCTCAGATATTCACACCTGTGGAAAGCAGGTTCAAAATCCTACCAAATCGGAATTCCCCAGTCAATTACAGTAATAAACAGACTGCAAGACTGCGCAGAGCAAAGCCTGCGGTACTTCTGGTGCAATCTCAGAGCTGAGCTGAAGATGCTGCAACTCCACGATCTTCCTTTCAGTTGCACCCTTTTACACCTGGTGTGAATTTATCCTGTTGTCTTGTAGACAAAACCCTTCCTTTAAATCACTCAGCTGTCAGGCTCCTGGTATTGTGCTCTGTGTATCTCTGTGGCTGCTGATAGCAGCTATTGTTCTATTCTGCAATATGTTCACAGCATTAGGCATTATGACTCATGTCATAATACCATTGTGAGCCGTTTGTTTAATAATACAGCATCCGTATCATGTCATTCTAGCAATGTTCTTAATTCTTTCTATCATTAACTTCTGTTTTGAAGTGTTTATACTTGTAATTTAGCTTTTAAAATTCTCACTGGATGTAAGCTGGCGTAAGAGGAGAAGGTTCACAAACACTTCTGAAAGAATCTGACAAGTAATTTATCAACTGCTCCTGATCAGAAAAGTGAGAAGTGTATTTGTTTCAGCCTTTTTGTTTGTTTAAACACAACAAGTAGCAAGAAATGGTAATGCAGGTTTCTTTAACACCTAGAAAGGAAAATACTGGTGCTACTCTCTTTCCCACTCCTGTAGGACTATATGGATTTAAGTGTTGATGGCATCTTTTAATTTGACAAAGCAAGATACCAGAAAAAAAGGTAACTTGTCTTTTTTCCTGTCAACCGATTTAGTTAGTATGTTAATGTAGCTGTTCATTTAGGCAAGGGTGTATCTACCTCCTATCTAGTGGTCTGTGAAGCCATTTATGTGTCCCTGGTACCATGCAGAAAATGAAAGAACCTCCTTAGATCTCCCTTTGTGTCCACTGGCAGAAGAGAGGAGCGGAATCCAGCAAGTATTTGGGTAGCAGGTCTGCTCTGTGAGAGCAGTTGGTGTAGGAACCCTTAGCGTATAAACAATTTGGGGTCAGTGAACATCTAAAAAGTTCTTTGTTGCTGTTGTTCTGTTGTTGTTTTGTTGTGGGGTTTTTTTCTGTCTGATCAGCTTAGCTTTTGGCAATGTTGTTATACAGTGACAACCCAGAGGTGTCTTTCTGGAAAACAGAAGGGCTCTGGAACAGAAATGTGTCTCTCTTCTATTCTGCTGGGATGTCTGCAGTGACCCTGTATTGGGTCTCTGAGTAAATCTTCCCATAATTGATAGAAACAGCTTTAAAAGAAAAGCAAAACAGATCATGAAGGAAAGAAAGAGCTGATAAAGCTTCTAGCATCAAGAGTGTGCATGTTGAAACACTCTCTAATTATATATTTATCCAATCCAGTTAATACTACAGAGCTTGCAAAAAAAGCCCCATAATTAGGGGTTATGAAAATGTCTACATAGCAATAATATGGCACCTAAATATAGCATCTTTCCTCCTGAAGCACTTTACATCATTTGAGAACCATAGACTCAATTCACAGCTGGCATTCACAGGTGCAACCTTATTGATTTCAATGGAATAGTGCCATTTTTACTAGAGACGAATTTTGTCATAAATAGAGGGTTTTATCTATCCTAAAGGCTTGTAGGGCTGCCCATCACAATAATATCTGTGTATCTTTTACATCAAATTAGCTGGCGATAGCAAAACCCTTAGCAGACTTCACAGAGTCTCTGCCACATCTGCCTTCTCGTGCTGCAGAAATCGTTGCCTGGGCTGAGTGTATTGTACTGTGCGTTTTGGGGACACAGAGAGAGGAACAGTTGAAGGTAGCAGAGATGTCTGATGTTCTTTATGGAGGTAAAGATGGCTGGGGCCATGAGTTTTGCTTAACCTTTCTGCTGCAACTTGATTTCGCAGTTGTAGTTTCTGGATTGAGAGTGTCGGGATTTTGGGACTGTGTTGCTCAGAGCACGCCTGGAAGCACAGGCACGTATTTCTGAGTGTAGCAGAAGTGTTCATGATATCCATTGTTTATGTGCAGCATTACTTTTTCAACCCATCACCTTAGAACTGAATTTAAGGTTGTTTCATGCAATTTAAAAAATTATAAGTGAACTTTGTCCAAACTGGAATTTGTCATGTCAACAGGCCTTGGGGTTAACATTGGAAAGTACCATTAGACTCCTCAGTGTCTGGAGAGGCTCTGGAGATTTTGGTCTACTTCTCTACTACGTTACAGATTTCCTATAAAACTAAAGACAGACCTTTTAGCTACTTTGTACTGCCTCTAACATGGGAAAGGTGATGTTTCCTCAGAATGAAGTGCAAAGGTTGTTCTGGGAGCTCAGGAAAGAAGGGAAAATAAATGTTTTATACTTTAGTCATATTTGACACTACTTTGACTAGCACAATCAGTTGTGAACTGCACATCTGAAACACAGCAGAACTTGGAGCAGTTGAGAGGGAGACAAAATTGCTGAGCTGAACACCGTCCATGTGAGGAACAATCTATTGTGCTGAAGAAGAGAGATTGGTGGTTTAGGAGTGCATTCTGCAAGACCGCAGCAGTCAGAAGGTGGGTGATAATTGTTTGTTCTGTGGCAGTACATCAAGGTCACTAAATGAACTAGAAGAAGCCATGCTGAAAGAAAGAGATGTCCTCCGTGCAACTGATAGTGGACACACAGAATTTGCTGCCAAAGGTGACTGTGGAGGCTAAAAGCTTGTTAGTGTTCAAAGGATGACTAGACAAGTTTGTGTAAAGAAAAGCATGGAGGATTACTAAGTAGCTCGAAACCACATCAGGCTTAGGAAATACCTTGGTCTGAAAATAGCTGGAGGCTAGCAGAAATGTAAGGGAAATAGCATAAGTGATTGCCTTGCTTCTACTGTTTTCTGTCTGTCTGACCACTACAGAGGACTCGATGCTGAGCTAGATGGACTGGTATGGCTATTGTTCTGCATGTACGTGGCATGACGACTCTGCTATGCAGGTAGTTGCAGCAGGCACATGTGGGTCATTGCTCCAGAGCTGTTGTGTGCTTGAATTCTCTTGTCTCCACTGGGGAACTTAGTCTTGTATTGCCTCTGCAGATCTGAGTTCATATTCACTGTGAAATGCATTTGGGATGATGTTCTGTGCAGAAATACCAGCTTAGCATGAGCGGAAGAGACTGAGGAACTGGAAATCAGCCCCGTTTCCTGTAATAACTGATTTTCCTTCGAGGCCTCTTCTCCAAAGCTTTACAAGACAGACTCTCCATAGCTCTGAAAAGATCGAGGAGCTGTAAAGCCTTATTGTGAAAGAGAATAAATTATATTGAGGAACTCCTACACACACATACACACAGAGGAGAAAAAAAAAATCACCTCCTCCCATAATATCAGATTGTTGATATTCTCTGCATAGAACTGTAGGGAATAAACAAATGCATTCATTAACATTTACCCAGTAAGGTGAACTAAGGACAGAATATCAGTCCAGAAATCCAGGCTTATCTCTGAATTTCCTGGATTTTATGGGTTTAAGTCTGACTCTGAACAGGTCTTAAGGACATTTTCTTGGTGGATTAGAAGGGTCTGTGTTTGAGCAGCCCCATCTACAGTACCTATGGGATTGTACAAAGCTCTAGTTTTACTATTTGTATCTGTTTTAAAGTCCTGCTATTCATTTGCCTGAGTCAAACAGCTTTCAAACTGGAATTAAGAGTTGGGTACATAGCATGAGGAGAGTACACATCTGGAAAGAGCTCGAAAGACTCAATCAACATTTCACAGACAGTGTTGGAAAACAAACAAAAACCCTTCTGAAAATGTGGTCTGCAGATGGGTCTTCGTATTCTTTCCCCCATAATTTTAATGGGGGAAATTTGTCTTTAACAGAAAGGCATTGAGCACAATAACAGCAGGAAAAATGACTCAATGGGACTAATTTTCCAGGATATCTTTCTGCCTGGGTCAGAGCACAACTTCTTCTGTGCCAAGAGACTCCATTCCTCATGAGGTGGCTGCAGTGTCAGAAATGTCATCACCTTCATTGGTGTCTTCTGCTGAAGCAGCACTGGGTGAAGTTGTAAGTTTGCTGGAGTTGTTTCTCCAGTAGTGATTGCTGGGATAGGGCTCTGCCATAGGCTTGCCCAATTTGCCACAGGAAGCATCATGTGGCTCGGGCGGCCAATCCCAGCTCCAAAGATGGTGTGCTTGTTGCAAACTTGTGCCAAGCCATCTGTAAGATTTGTCAGATAAATGTGACTAGCGAAGTGGCACTCGTGAGCAGATGAAGGGAAATTCCCCAGGGGATTCTTTATTCGCTCGTCATTAGCAGGAGAGGCAGTGGGAAAATTCATTGTTTAGCTGTTCAGAACACTGGCAAACATTTGATACCAAGTAATCTCCAAGTGGGGAGGATGTCAAATGTGTCTCAGGCAGTCCAGTCTCTGTGCTGGAGGCAGCCTGTTGTGTTCTGCACATTGGGCTTACCTTGGTGAAGAAGCATAAGGATACCTGAGTTCCTTAGTCTTATATTTCACCTCAAAACCACCTCTCCTCCCTGGGCTAGCCGTATTCAAAGTGAGCTGAGGCATGGAGCAGCCTGGAGGTGTGTTGCTGCTCTTTCCCTGTGTGTACCTCTGATTTTATATAGAAAATAAAATCTGCCCCTGCTGTGAGAAAGTAGTGTTGGCTCACTAAATGAAACCTGCTTCTGGACTCTTTGGTGGAAGCTTTGCAGCGAGGACTAAGGCTTGCTTGCTCTAGCCATGAGGATGACTTAGATGTGATGACATGCCAGGCAATCTTACCGAGCTCTTCCATGGATTATTTTTTTGGTTTTTGTGAGCTGCAGTAGGCCATGCTGGTGACAAACACATCCCATTCTCACATGCTCTCCACAGAACTCCTTTGGTGCAACTCGCTTTGCTGCATCACAGGGAGTTTTCAGTCTTGGAAGTGGACAAGCTAAGCTCCTGTGACTGCCTTCCCCAGGCAAGATGCTTTAGGCAAAGCCTTTTGTTCTTTTCTGGTTTTGTGCTGGGAGGTGGAGGTTTTACAGCATTGCAGTTTGTGCTGCCAAGGGCATGCGTGACACAGAATATCCTGCTCCCTTTGCTGTCAGCCCTATTACTTGTACAAGTTCCACTTTGGTTTCCAAGCTTCATTTTAAACCAATGTAAACACCATTCTCTTGAAAGCAACATTCTAGTTGCTGCTCATTGAGACCTTTTTCTCCAGGGACGATTAGGTCAAGGGACTAAGCTGGTGTGTGCAGAATAGGAGAGAGTGGCTTGGTGGTACTCTGAGTTCCCCAGACTGCCATGAGCTGGAGAACAGTATGAGGCTTGTTTCCAGAGAGGTTGACTTAGAGGAGGGCTGATAAAGGGGACATAGGGAGAGGTTTTCTCCCCTTGAATCCCAAATAAATCAGTCACCCAAACCCCTTGCTGGTGAGGGTATCGTGAAAGATTCAGGTATTATCTCCTACCACTTCTTCACCCAAGTCACGATGGAAATCAAACCAACGAATCCAGGAAACCATTATCCCATAGAAAGGGCCCCACAGTTACATTCAACAGTGTCAAGATGAGGGCAGACTTTCAAAAGCTGAACGCCTCTGTAGTTCCACTGAACTTGAGGGAGACATGAAGCAGTATTTGACTTCAAATGATAGTATGTGAAACGTAAGACTGCATCAGTGAATCTTAATCAGTGAACAGATTGTTTGCCAGATGCAGCAGGCTTTATTAATGAAAAGGTATTTGTGAATTTGGGTTGAATGTACTGGATATTTAGAAAAATGAGGATATCCCAACAACAGCTCCAGACCTTGCTTCAGCTTTCAAGTGAATAGATGAACTTCTGTTGACTCCAATATGACGTTGCTTGCTTGCATGAGATCGGTCTTATTTTTTTTGTACAGGAAAAAGTCACATCACAAGAGACCTTTGATGTTTTAATGTGTCCTGACATATCGATGGATACATCCAGTGTAGAAGAACAGTCTGGGACACTTGGTCTGCATTTGTGCTTTGCTGGAGATTTGCTATGTAACCTCGAGCAAATCTATTAATCTCCCAGTACCTCAATTCCCCAAATGCAAAATGGAGATAATAAAACATAACTCCCTTAGCAGGGTAAACACATTAAAAAATGCACTTAAAAGCAGTTGGGTACTAGATTAATGGAAACCTATATCTTGTGGGGAAGATTTGTTGTATTATAAATAATACATCTTCACAATTATTCCATTTAGTCTGCCTTGAAGCCTTCAAAGACATACCACGCAAATGTTTACTGGCAGCGTGTTTCCCCCCTTTTATTGGCCAACAACATGTTTAGACCAGACTTTGCTGTGGCAAAGTATTTCAGCGCATTGCACATGGCAAATGGCGCTCCTGCTGTAAAAGTAGATTAGTATTTTTTCAGAGAATACCCCAAATAATGCTGCACTCAGCAAAAGCCTGTGCACCTGGAATAGCTGTCTCTGAGCAGATTTTCCATGCAAAATGTTCAGTATGCTTCTGCCTGGAACTTTTGACTGAAATGGAGGATGAAGGCGATCTGGTGGGTACTGAGGACAAACTTTTCAAGGGCGAGTTAACTTTGTAGACCACGTGAAAAGAACTTGAGTATGTCTCAAGTCAGCTAAGCAGTGCTGGTGCCAGGATGTCCTGCACAAAAAGACCAGTGTTGCAAAGCATGGTTGAATTACCTAGGGCACAAAGTGGGGGTCTAGGGGACTCCTGCTACAAAATTATTGCACATGAGCTATTCAAGCCATTAGACCACCCACTGTTTTAGCAGTGTTACTTAGCTTCCCTGGACTCTGTAATTACTCTTGTCACATACAGAGGATAACAGAAATAATGTAAGCTTTTGCCTTGAACTTGGAGTGTCAAGGTTTATGTAAGGGGGGAGGAAAAGGGCTACACAGACTAAAATGAAGGGTGTGATTCTTATCCCACTTGTGCTTGTCTTACTCTGTTTTTTGTCTCTGCTGGAGTAATTCTTCTTTAACAATGATATAATGAGTTCAGAAGCAGATCTCTGTGTATCTGAAACATCTTTATGTGCATAAAAGAAGTGTGTATGAGGGTATTTTGAGGAAGCAGCAGCCTGGAATTGATGTTTACTTCAGTTCAGGAAAGAATCTTTTCCTCCCTTCATACAGTGAAAAGCCAGTATATCATGAAGAAGAGTGAAAGTTTGATTTCTGCCATCAGGACGTGAAATAGAGAATTGCATTTGCTTAGGTGCATTTCCTATGGGGATATTCCTCAAGAACTGAGGATGGCAGAGGTGTGCTGTCACACCCTCTGCCACAGGCTGCTGGAGATGACGAGCTGAATTTGCTAGTGTGTGAGATCTTTCATGCTCCTGCTTCCATGAGGGGGCAAACAATGTAATAAACCTGTGATAATTCTGGTGAAAGAGAATCCCAAATCTATTTTTACTACACAGCTCAGGAAGTATCATACAGCCAGCTAGAAAGGGTTAGTTACCAGGAGGGTTTGCTATTAACTTCTACCGTACAGCGCAGGAACTATTGAACTGAGGGCTTGCTTGGTATCTGTTTCTTTGACTGAAGTGTAATGCTTTTGAGTGAATGGCACCATAGAACAACGACAACAGCATAAAAATATGAAAAACTCCTAAGAAGAGTGCCTTGGGATGAAGATTAACTGGGAGGAGAGGTAGCCTTGCAGACTGGCTTTCATGTCAAGCATTAGCACCTGACAGTCCTCCTGATCCGATGCTAATAGAAACCACAGCAATGTTTATTTTAGTCTCTGGCAAACATCTATGCATTGAGTAAGAACAAAAAGTTGATCTCCTGCTTGGGAGGAGTTTGAGAAGAGTGAGTACGTGCCACTTGGCTGTTCTGCAGGCAGTGCTGGCCAGTGTCTGTAGAAGACAATGCTGGGCATGGCAGGAGCGCTGCTGGGCTCTCGCAGGCTGCGTGTGCTTCAATTAGTATAGCTCCAAACCTCTCTGCAGCCTGATCTGTGGGAAATGTTAGAGAAATCTTATGTAAGAGGGCTGAGGATTGATTCTGTCTGACCCCTGAATGGGATGCTGTTGCTGAGAAGGAAGCCTTAACTTGTGGGTACCTGCATGACCTGTTGGAGTGGTACTTCCAATTGTGGAGTTTAATGTTTGTTCCACGACAAAGCCAAAACAGCCTAACAATTGCTCCCTAATAAAGGAAAGAGGAGTATTTGTCGTGCTTCCTCAGTCCATTGTGGAGAGGCCCATGGAGGGAGACAAGATAGGAGCAGTTATCCCAGTCCTGGGGATTTATGTCCCAGTCGTGGTAAACAGGAGGTCAATTTTTTTTTTTTGTATTGCATGACTGCTGCTGTCACTGCTGTGTGTCCTAGTGAAGAGCATTTATTTTTCCTCTTTCTCTTGGGTATCCTACCACATCTTGGTGCCTACAGTCTACAGATTAACAATCTCTGGAAAATATCACAAATTACTCTAGATACTCCTTTGACATTGTGCCTGTACTTTCTATCGTGGTTCAGATTACCTCCATTCATAGTGTCTCATGCTTTCCTCAGTCTAATTGCTTATAAATATGTGTTGGTTTTAACTGTTTGGGACATAATGTGGGGTCATTTAGTCTTCCATCTTGTGATTATCTGTTACCTAGGATAGCAGGCAACAAAGAAAACAGTGGCAGCACCAATCTACTACGTGTCACTGCATGTATATGTAGCACCTAGCACAGTTGGGAGTATATATTAGCAACACTGCTATGGTGTGAAGGGACCTTATTGCTCTAGGCACTACACAGCAGACAACAAAATATGGTGCCTTCCCAAAGAGCTTATGAACAAAATGTACTTAATGATCAGTTGATCTCTGTAGTAGAATCCTACAGGGGATCGGTGGATCAAAGCTGCATATGTAAAATGATGACATAGAATAATGACATGTCTATCCTACTGCATTGTAAGAGACATTGTAGAGACAATATTACACTTGGGAAGATGTTCAGGGAAGGCTTTATTTTAGATTATTCAAGAAGAATCTGCAAATGCTTAGCGTGAATAGGAAGATGTAGAATGGTGAAGTTATGGTCTAGCTAAAGGTAAATCAACCAGGCAGAAAGGAAGGACCAAAACGACTAGTAAAAGAGACAGTAAGGATTACTTCAGAGAAAGCTAAAAGGGTATTTCTACCTATGCTGAACTTAGTGTAGCAGAGAGGCTGCTGGTAAAGTTACCCTTCTAGTCCTGGAAGTACATGTTTTACCTGCAACATGGAGAGGCAGTGAAGGCTCAGGCCTTCCTAGAAACTGGAACTTGAGAGAAGGGGATAAGAGGATGCAGTAGAAATGGTTAAAGAGTACTAGTGTCATAGGACTGTGGGAGGACGAGTCTTCTAGAAGAGAAATGCAGATGTGCTGTCTTGCAGGTAATGTTGACTGCTCAAGGCTGAGAATAGGAAAACAAAAATTTTCCTAGGGAAGATGCTTCAAGACTCAAACTTCTACTTTTCAGAGCAGCAGAATGAAGAGGGTGGCTACAAGATGATGAAACCACACTGCATTTTTGCCTGAATGTGCTGTTTTTTAGTGAGTTTTGGTTTTTTTTGAATGGTGCAGTGGCTTGGAAAGAAATGCATAGAGGCAAGGTTGAAAGGCTGTCAAAAACTCATGGGAAAGATCTGAAATTGTGTGATGAAAAGCTGACTCTAGAGGAAATGACAAATCAAGAGAGCAAATATGGAAGTAAAAATTAAAATCCCAGTCACAATAATAAAGTGGACAAGAGACCTTTGAAGAACACATGGTAGAGGTGGCCAGCACCTAAGGAAAGGAGTGCAACGGTGTGCCCAGGGCAAGAAGATTGACTTAAAGCAAGAAGCACAGCTTGTGACTAAATTAAAATATGTATTTGATATTTTTCTGCCTTTTCCTCTGTCAGATTTTTACACACAGCTTTTTGTAGGGACTGCGATGTATTCTGTAAGACTTTGGGAAGCAGTAGTAATTTCAATAGGTAAAGAAAATAGTTCAATGTATTTGATGATTTCACTAATTGTTTCACAGCAGAATTGGAGGAAGCATTGTAAAACCTCAACCTGCATTTCTCATTTTAGCACGAGTATGTGAATTTCTTTGTATGAATAGGACAGAGCTTAACACTTAAAATAGGCATAGAAAGCAAGGAATGGAGACTAAAAATGCAGATTAAATAGTTTCAATATGAATCAAATGGATTCACACATGTAAATGCAATGTACTGCAGTGTAAGTCAGGTGTATTTCAAGTTCATGAGGTTGAACTGCACCTGAAAAAGCCTAAATAGAAATGTATCTGTACAAAGCCTCTTGCCAGGGTTTAAAAATGGAAGTTAAATTAGTGCAGGTTTTAGCTATAAACAAAAGATGTATGTAAGGGTGAGAACTGAACTCGGATTTCTGGACTTCCAACTGAGCACGTGTGCCACAAGCCCACCACTTAGGGTACGAAGATCAATGCAACAGTGGCAGATGCAAAGCATAACAGCATAGGATGGTGTTAGCTTTTTGACACTGTCACACAACATCCTATTGTAAGAAATACAGATGAGGAGGAGCTGAGAGAAGAGACTTGCTAGCCCTTGGAGTGCAGGAGGTTCATGATCAAGTATTTATATCATAGTACTTTGTGGAACTGAGCTTTCGGTACCTTACAGATCATTGTTCTGTAAATGGATGAGTTTACTTGTCATTCTTTCCTTCCTTTCCTCATGATGTAGAAAACTATGGCTAGAAACATCATCTGCATCTGTGAATTAATTTTTTCCTCCCTTGCAGGCTGTGGAGACTTAGATCTTTCCACTGCAAAGTCCAGAGTTCATAATCTTCTGCAGGGTCATCAGAGCTGCTGAGGGTGCTAGACTTTGGCTGCTCCCACTGTTCCCATGAGCTTGGGTGCCCGTTCTTGCTTTAGGGGATGCTCTATGTGCAACGCCTTAATCAGCAGCACGTTATAGTTTTGGTCAGTGCAGTTTATGATGGTGACATAGTATATTTATTTTTAATGTGGAATTGGCCTGTGCCTGATTGAACAATGCACAAATAAAGGATATGGAAATCAAAACTGGTTTGTCTTGCTGGCCAGCATAGACAAGAGTGAAAAAAAGAACAGCTGAACAATTCCAGCAGGTAATTCTCAATCTTTGGCGGGTGCTCAGTTAAACTTCCCCATATCAGAAGGAGAAAGCAAGACTTTTTCTGGTATTATTGCATGCATCTTGAGTATAATGATTATGACTTGGAAACATTAATTGTCATACAAGATGTTCTTCTTTAACATTCTGTTTCTATGAATATTAAAATCTTTATAATCTGGTCAACAACTCCTGGTATTATTTTCAGAAAAAAAGATGATATCTTCATATTGTTCTGTAGATGGGGATCACAAAGAGACTGCAGGATTGTGGAGCAGCAGAGGGCAAGAGTGTGAACAAAATAGGAAGCTGGATGTAGCCCTCTGCTGCAATCAATCCTATTCAAAACTTTAAGTGAAATAAAAGGACCGTGATAGCCACTTGCACAGGTCTGACACTGTTTGAAAAGCTTCAGCAAAAGAATAAGTATCTTGCTATTTCCTGCTATGTGGGCAGGCTGCTTTCAGTATCTATCTCGGGGAAAGATTTCACTTGATGACAGAATTATTATTAAATGGTGTATTTGGTTGCTGGGAGTTACCCTAGATTTGAAATTCAGTAGATCATAGGCTTTATGTCTCTGATAAAGAAACTAAATTTGCATATATTATATCAGAAATAAATGGAACAAACAAAAGGAATATCTAGTAAATGTTTTTCTATTGTACTTTTGGAAACAAGTGTGGAATCCAACATTTCCCAGAGCTTGTCTGAGTGCAATGACATCATGCTTGTTAAGGGGTTTAACTGCAACAAAACGTATAGTTTAACTGCTCTATCCCTGCTGGGGTAGAGAACAACTTGTTGGGTCCTAAATATGGTTGTGGACAAGACCTATGAAGTACTCCAGGGATTCTGATCTGGAAAGTGTTTGAGGCACAAATATCTAAGAATAAAAATCCCATTTTCACATTTTTTCATGCCTGTTTTTCTGTTACAAAGGTAGCTAATAATGCAATGTGGTTGGAGTAGTGAGATCACTCCCTCTTCTCCCTAATGTTAAAAAAAAGATGATGCAAGGATATTAATCATATTAGTTGTAGCAGAGGGCAGCTATCTTCCCCAATACTTGCTCTATGACATAAATAATTTTTCTGGGTGTCATCAGGGAGGATTAAAAAAATCTACTGTTAAAGAACAAGAAAGATATGGATATTTGGATTTTGTCTTTCCCGCTGTTACTCCCACCCAAGATAAAACATTAACAGCAAATTTTATCTCTGTTATGTCTTCTGTCCAAGCCAGCTTCAGACTGTTCAGTGCTTGATAATTCTCGTTTGAGTCAAAGCTCAAGTTAGCTTCTGACTATAATAGCTGTGAAGGTGTAAAATACACAGCCTCCATACAAGCACTGCTTAATTGGTAAGTAATTCATGGTATATAAGCCTTCAGCTGTCATTGCAAATCAAACTGATAACATGAGAAATCACTACAGTGAACACTGAGCCATCGTTTTCTTCCAGAAATTGAGAATCTTGCAAGCAGTTTCTCATGCTAGAGATAGGGGAGAGAAAAAAGGCTCTGACCAAGCTAAATCTATTGCAGAATTCAAAGGAATTTTCAGGGAAAATGATTAGATGTTTTGCTTTTCCAGGCATTGCTATAATGGATTTTGTCTTGGAATAGAAAATGGAGGTCATACAGAGAAAAGGAAAACTTTTATGTGGTCAACAGTGGAAGCCTTCCAAATCTGGGAAAATACAGTAATAAATCTGCAGCCACCTAGAATTATGTGGTGTTACAAGTGAAGACAGCTCCAAACTTTGTTCCTGCAGCAGGGACAAAACTCAGTTATGTCACCTCAAATCCATTGCTCTCTCATCTCTATTAGCTGCTCGTACCAGCATCTTGAGGCAGAGCCAGGCTGCCTGAGCTCCTGCCTTCCAGGGCAGCACTGCCTGCAGCAGATGTTTTTGGTACAGTTACACCATGAATTTTGCCAGAGTATTGCCTGCACTGAAGTTAATGTCTGGGATGCTCAAATTCAGAGGTCTCACGGGGATAGGTGGCGTGTGGTGGGCTCCTGAAGTGCTAGCTGTGGTGGACAGCCACATCAGTTGACTTCAAGAGAGGAACTGACATTAAAATCTCTGCTTTCCAGAAACTGTTCAGGTGCTTCATCTGTCAGACGATTAAACAGCAACTGCTTCCCTTGTGTGAGGTCTCCCTCCTTTGTGCTATGCTCAGGCCAGAGAGAATACCTTTAATCTCTGTCAGTCTCTCTTGTGTTTTTTTCTCTTGCATATTTAATACTGTCAATTCATTGCACTTCCCTTCCACACCCCCCACCCCCCTCTGCCTTGTTTGGGGATTTTCTGCCCATTTTCTCTGTGTTGCCAAGTGGTTCTGTGTTGTAGCTCGTTAACTGCCAGTGTGTTGGTGTTGCATATGGTAAAAAAGTGTAGCTGGCAATGTAGTATCACCTCCGCAAGAGCGAAAGATGTGAAACCCCACTGAATTCAGCCCTGAAGCTGCTCCTGCAGGGACTGTCCAGGGCAGAGACCCTAATGGATACAATTAATTAGGGGTGCTGGGCAATTGCGGAGCCTGATGTGAGAGGCTGAGGTCGAGTAAACTTCTGACTATGTATTGAATGTCATGGTTTTTAAACATTGAGGTTAAACATTGTCACTGGAAACTCTCAGGGAAAGGAGGGACTCCAGAGGGAGTAAAACAGGTAACAAGGACAGAAAGTGAACTTCACTCCTGAGCTGATGTGAGAGGGCATGGGGTATGATTGCTGCCGCTTAGGAGAAAACAAGTCCCCTGAAAGGGAGGTTGTTTTGTGCTAGGACCAGGCAGGGAGAGGTGCAGAAGCCTGCGGAGGAGAGGGGCTGGAGGAGGAGGGGGAGGTGGGGTGAGCAGGGCCCAGCCTGGCAGGCGGTGGATATGCCAGCGCCTCGGGTTGTCGTTTGCACCTCAGTCACGTGTGTGGAAAACATTGCTGCTGTTGTAGCTGGGTACGATGCGCTGTGCGTGGGTGCAAATGGCAAGGCGAGATGTGGGACGGAGAAGAGCTGGGCCCAGCTGCTTCTGTTTATGCTCCACGGGAGAGAAGCAGATGTACAGAGTGACTGTGGCTTGCCAAAAGTCACCCAGGGGCTCGTGTCCACAGGAAGGCTGCTGGGGACTGGGGTCAGGTCTGGAGCCTTCCCATGGACCCTGCATATTCTTCCCTGGCCATGGTCAGAACACAGTGCTTAGCCATGGGGTTCATTTCATTTGCAGCTCACTGCTCATCCTTATCCTCAGCAGTTCAGTTCTCATCCTCCCTTGCTATGCTCTTGAGGCCCTGTCAGAATTCAGATTCATTTCCTCCCCACCACCTTTTCTGTCTTGAAAAGTACAGTAAAATTCCTGAAAAGGAGATGAGTGTGTACATGCATGCAGGTGTGTTTGGGGAGGGAGGCAACAGAAACTGAGAAGCAGTAGCAAAGGGGGGCAGCCCAGGGCCTGGTCTGATGGTCTTCTACTTGAACCAGTGGTTCTTTTCAGGCCATCAAGGCTCTTCAGAGTTGCATCACAAAACCCAATTCCACTGCACTTCTGTTTTCAAGCATTCCCCTTTATCCCCAAGGACTGTAAGCCTTTTAAAAAACAACAACTCCCCCCTTCCCCCCAAACCTGTACAAACATCGTCAGTGGTTTTAGGAGCTGTGGTCTGAAGATGGTCCTGGTGATGTTACCGTCAAAGCAGAGTGTACCTGGAACGGATGTACAAGGGAAGGAGGAGAGACCAGATCTCTCTTAGTTCTACCTCTCTGTTTCAAATTTGAGTAGGACACATGGCTCCTGACACATGTTGTCTAACCAGCTTGGCTTTTTGTACTACTTCAGTCAGGAAATTAATCAGGAAAAAAGATAAGGGAATATTATGCTATTCAGAGTAAATGGCTGCATTACACAATGCTGCTCCCATTGCCTAGGTAAAGCTGTTTAAGAAAATGGGCTGGCTTGAGGGCTTCCTTCTGATTGTCTAATTAAACTTCCAACCTTTGCAATTATGAAAATAACCATGTGGTTAGAACTACTTGTATATGCTATAGGTAACTCTTGAATTAGGTAGAAAGAGACTAAGATATTTGCCTTGAGATCTTATTCTGAGAATTCCTTTCCTTTCTGCAGTTTGATTTCATTTTTTTTCCCTGTAATATGGTATTTTAATGTAGAGTAGCACAAACTCAAATGCAGCTGCTGTGATGGCTGAAACTAGAAGTCGACTTGTTACAACATCCCATTTGCAGCAATACTCAAGTGAAAAATGCCTCTGAGGAAAGTGCAAGAAAACTGATAACTGACAAAAACGGTTGGATCTTTGTAGCCCCAGAAATTAGCTCCCATTTTAAAACCTTGCATTCAGTCACAGTCAGGCAATTGGAAGATAATGTCTTGTGTGAGAATTCCACTGGTTCCACACACAATGGTGTGTGCTGCGTTAATGCTTTCATGTTTTCTGGCCTGCAGATGTGCTGCTTGTGCTATTATATGAGAAGGTAAAGTTGTAGACATTTTTTTCTAATCTGGGAACATTATGGCTACTATCTGTAGTATTTACAATTTTTAATTCAGGTAATTAATCCTCTAATTCCCAAATGCTGTCCTACTTATCTCACTTCAGTCAATCAAAGTCCACAAACTCTCTTGGGATGAGTATGTGTCCTAGTCTCATAACTTTCTGTTTTCTCCTGGACCTAGAAATATTGGAAGCAGATGTCTGCCTGATCTCTAGGGTGGAATCCTTGCATGAAGGTGACTCCATCTTTGACAGTACATTTGTGCACTGTGCAAGCAGCATCCCATAGCCACAAAGATTTTCATTACAGCGATGCTACAGATGCAAATATTTAAAGTCTGGTCTTCAAAAGAGCTATGACTTTTTAACCCCCTGTTTCATCCCTGTGAATGACTCTGTCGAATGAAGGACCTTTGGCAGAGTCTGTGGTGTCCTCTGCTACGTTGGAAATGGACTTCATGCCACTCATAGTGCTTTTTGTCAGGCTCTGTTAGCGCCTTATCCTCAGCTTTTGTTGACAGAAGTGAGCACATCTCTTTGTTAGCTTGCTTGTGCCTTATAATGCTTTCTCTTTTTTTTTTTTCCCCCCCTCCTGTTTTATCCCATCCTCCTTATAAAAAACAGAGCTACGTGATGCACAGCTGGATGCACTTTGAGAAATCTGCTGCTGCCTGAGTGCTACCTGTTCGTGTGATCAGAGGGGAGTGCTGAGCTGAAGAATAGAATATGTCTTTTGTGATTGATCTGTCAGGCGGGTTTGATAGCGCGGAAAAAGTAGTAGGTGTTGTACATATAGAAACGCTCGGGCTTGGACTCTGTTTTCAATCTGAAATATGAAGTGTGGTTGAAATTCAAAGGGAGAGAGGGACTTTGCATAAGTGAGCAGTAAGCACAGCTGAGTGACTTGTTCCAGTGATTTTTTTTTTTTCCTTTTCTCTTTTTTTTTTTGGCTTCTAATGGCCCCGGTTGCAGTGGGGAATGCAGCGTGGTAGCCCGTGGAGGTACTGACAGAAGCAGGGATCTGGTGGTGAAGGTGCGATACATGTGGTATTCAGCCATCACTCAATGCTTCACATTCTTGTGAGAAATCTGCTTTAATCTGGGTCTGGTTCCAACTGGCAGTGCATAACAACAAGGCTTTCCAGCCTTCTCCTCCCCCGGGGTTTCAGTCCTTAAAGATGCAGGTTCTGATAGCATGTTTTTCTTTCTAAGCCAAAATGTAGTTAAAAAAAATTGAGAAACACTTACAACCAGCAAAATATTTAACCTTACTGCCAGGCTGGGATTAGCCTTTGAGTTGCTTTCTGCTATTTCATGGCTAGCAGCACTACAGTGATCAGAAAATGACATAGCTACTTCATTCTTTCTCTTTATGCATCCAAGAGCTCTGTGAGGTCACTCTGTTGTCACTGTGGCTTTTCTGAGATCTTTCTCTAGTAAGATTGTTAGCTATTTCTTTTACATTTAATCTAAAGGCCACCTTCTCACAAGGTTCCGGGATGCAATAGATAAGAGAGTGCAGACTCGTGGGACACAGATGTGGTCCTTGCTTCCCCTTCTCAAGATGCTCAACTTCCATGCAGTGGTGGTGGCCAGGACCTGTCTCTATATGGATCAGAACATGCCTTCCCTGATCTGTTTCAGGGTGACCTTTAGTATTTTGACACCATTTTTCACGCATCTGGCAGAGTGAAGAAAATGTGGACTAGCAATTACATGTCTAGATGTGTATTTTATTGCAAGCTGTTTATGCCCCTAGTCACTGAAATGGCCTGTTGTCAGACTTTATTACGTGAAGTGTATGCTACTGTGTAAAAATAGGTTTTTATATGCAAAGTCAATGCCTCAGTATCTTTAAATGATGCTAACTTAGAGAAAACCACTTTCTAGCCATAGCAACGCAATCAGGCTTGCTTTGCTCCAGAAGGCCAGTTTTTCGTGTCCTTTTGCAGTTGATGTGGTCTGTAGCTTTTGTTCTACAAAGAAGCCTCAGCAGTTCTCTCCCTGGATTGTTGGGTGGTTGGGTTTTTTTATTCTTTGCTTGTGGGCAGTATAAAATAGCTCCTGCCCTTCCCTGAAGGCTTCTGAATTGTCATTGGCTTTCATAAGTCCCTCAAGATGTTTATTTGTAGCACTTTCAGAAGTGCAGTCTCAGTTTCTTTAAAACCTTGTCTAGTATCAAGAAGCTCTTCATAAGTTGAACATGGGAGGAAGGCTGTACTGTGCTGGTAGCTCCAAGTAGACCTGATGTCAGTAACAATGGCTGTCACAGCCCAGCTTATCCAAGGGTGAAAGAATTGGGCTTTAAAAGGTTTTACAAGACCTCTTTATTCAGAGTCTTACCTTGAAGGGCCACGGTGAGCATTGTAGCGCTCCAGCAGGATTGCCTTGTGAGTGCAGGTGCCGAATACGGCCCCTGACACCAAGCATCAACTTTGATATGGCTGCACTCTCACAGCACAAGGATTTTGGTATTTTGCGGTTTGAGAATTGCACTGATTCACAATTATTTTACTGGTCTGGAATGTAAAATTTGGAAGAAGTTGTAGTGGACTGAGTTTCTAGGTGGAGAGACTGCAGGTGACCTCTGTACAGTCCTCATGAGCCTCTAGTAATATTATTTTGGTAAGCGCTGCTCAGCTTTCTCTAAAGAATCAGCTATAGGCACAGTCTGTCTAAAGCACACTTGATTTCAGTTATTTTTTTTCCGTTTACTTTAATCATATTCTCAACCCATTTAACAAACAGAGAAATGTGTCATGCTTGGGGCAGACCCAGTTCGCCTGTGGGAGAAATAGTTATTTTAAATAAAAACAGTCGTATTTTTTTTTGTTCTGGAGGTGATGAAGCCCCGCAATTCTGATTGACTAGTTCACCAATAGATAAAAATCAAAATATCATCAAACTTATCTATTTACAAATTGTCCAGGAGCAGATTGTGAAATTGTCAGGTTTGTCATGTAAAGTTATTCACTAATTTCTTCAGGGAATAATTAGATCATTAGACAAATATGCCATAGGCAATCTGTGTGGGAACTTGTGTAATTAACCAATCCAAAATGAGTGATAAATTGTATATCGGTAATTTTCACACTTAGCAATTTAAGAAGTGTTAAGTAGTTTTGTCATCAAGTTAAGGAACAGAAACAATACATTGTGACTTATATAACTAATTAGCATTCCCGATTTTATAAACACAAACAATTTGGAATTTACCTTGGGCGACAGTTTGCTCATGTGAGGTAGGAGAATATTCATGAGTGCAGAACTTTGCACTCACTTTTTTGCAAATGCTTGAACGTTAAAGAGGTCATAAATCTGGTTAATCAGAAATTTGCCTTTCAATTCTAACAAATGTTCATGGTATGTTACTAAGAAAAAAAAAAAAACCCTCTCCTTTCCCTGATATTGGCTCAGCTTCTTGTAAAATCCTCTTGACAGCATTTACTGAATCAGAATTGTGTTGTACTAAGGAATGGGCCTGTGCACATTTTGTAAAGTACTGGGTGATTCCTTTGTTCACTGAATTGCTGAATTTATGGTGCAATATTGAATTTTGACTTTCATTGCAAGTGGAGGAAGTGTGTGTGTGTGGGGAGCCTGGGAACTGAAGAATACAGTAATTTGGAAAGATGAAACTGAGAATGGGTGGAAGTTATCAGGAGAGGTTACATTGTGGCCACAAGTAGGCAAGAGGGGAGCAAGGCCGGTTGTCAAGTGGAAAGGCTGTGATCAGCATGGTACAGGAGAGGTGTCACATCATTAAGTCGTGGAGCTTCGGGGTGAACATCAAAAAACAGCTCCAGATGCTGCAATCCATTTAAGACCTTTTTATACAGCCACCTAAGGGGGATATGTGACGGTAAACTAGGGAAAACAAAGAATCTTAACGAAGATTAAATATAAATATGCATGCATCTAAAAACACATATATTTATATGCACACACATACCATGTGAAGTAAGATTACCTCATGGGCCTTTTCCATACTTGAATCAGAGGTCCACAAACCCCACAACTCTACAAGTGTTTTAGGCACAAAACCTAAACTCGTATCTCCTCTGTAGCATCTTTTAGGCACAGAGCGAGCTCATCAGTATAATATTAGGTCAAGCGCTATGCAACACTGTATATATAACAAGGCTGTGGTGTGTGCGATCCAGGACTACTGATGATATCAAGGTCTCTGGGAAGAAGCAGCTGTCTGCTTTTATACATTATGCTGATACTACAGGAACTGTGAATGGTCTCTGGCTTGCTCAGAACACATAATTAAACATAGAGACAAATCAGTGACACTGTCCAGTTGCATCAAGCCACTAAAAAAAAAATCCACAAACCTACCTGACTCGAACCTTTAGAGATCCATGGGTTAGGTTCTCATTTTCAGCTTGAAAAAGATGTGTGAGAGTACCAGGATGCTTTTAGAATGGAGACTGTTGTGTATAGCCTGTTAAAAATAAAACACACCCCTCCCCAACCCAAACCTTCACTGCACCACTGAAGTGTCAGTAGAGGGAGTGTGAGTTAGGAAGCCCCTCTTAATATCTGAATGGCTGCAATGAAGGAAAAGTAAACAAAAAGACGTGTGAGCTAGAATTGTGGGAAAGAAATAGACCTAAAATAAAATCTTGATGATAAAGCTAAGGTGACAGGAGCAACACCTCTTGATGAAAGTTGCGATACCCCTGCCCTTACAGGCATGTGAGCTTGATTGAATACATGCTGGAAAATGTAATTAATTTCTTGAGGTTGCCTGAGCACTTCCAACTCCTGTGATTTTAATTATTATTCTTGCAATATTTTGTGCTCACACCTTCTAGTCCATCAAATCATAGTCACATGAAAATCATTTGCTTTTCTATGTTTTTAACTCTTGAGTTTCCACTGAAATGATATGGAGTCTCATTATTACTGAGGCAGCTATGGAGTCAAGCTTAAGTTATGGTCTGAGTTCATTTAATATGTGAAAAAGCCATGAGGCAAATAACAAGATTCTCAGGGCTTGAGAAGTCATGATGCTGCTTAAGCGCTTTGAGCTGGCAATGCTAGAACTACTTAAAATGACACCTAATGAGAGCGCATTTCTGGGCAGCTCCACAGAACCTATTTTACCTCTGCATGTTACAGAGGTTTCCTTTACATTTATGGAGGAAAATATGATATTTTTGTGTTTGTTTAATGCACATTCCTTAGAGCTGTACCTTTTTTTTTTAGTCAGTTCAGGACTTTTCCTTTCAGCCATAGTTATGCCCCATCAAGTCTGAGACCAACCACTTTGTTGACTGTGTTTTGGAAGGATGTCTAGGAGTGGCCTTAAATTTTAACCCAAGCTGTAGTTAGGGAAAAACTCTTCTGCTTCTCAATCCTAGAGGTAGGAACCAATACCACACTAACTGGATGATATTTTAAATACTTGAATGTGGTTTTGTCTTGTCTGGCA
The DNA here is from genome assembly GCF_028858725.1 of Colius striatus. NCBI lineage: Eukaryota > Metazoa > Chordata > Aves > Coliiformes > Coliidae > Colius > Colius striatus. Next base: position 14,000,754 of record NC_084769.1, on the reverse strand, counting down.
CTTCAGAAATACATAGCAGGACTTTTTTACTTCCCAACAGATCTGCATCTATGTTGAAGATCAAAATGAAGATAAGTCATTGTATAGGAGATACTTGTGGCCTACTTACGTTTTTGCTCAATTTTGAATACTGTTCTTTATCTGCACAGCAATTTACTTTGAAGTATATGCTCAGAAAGAAATGCTCCTCAGTATTATAGGGGGAAAATGTTGGATTTTTGGGGAGTGTTGGCCTTTTGAAAGAAGAAAATACTAAAAACCCATCAAAAGTACCTAAGGTCCACTCTACTTTAGACTGCTAAAGATCACTGTTGGACACAGAGGTGTGGCTCTGTCTGGTGTGGGCTATTGTGCTAGTAACTCCTCATGATTTTCAGTTTGTTTCTCTATAGTACTATGTTACCCAGTTTATTTTCGGTGGTTTGGGGTTTTTTTTCCCTTCCCCTCTCCCCTTCCTAAACTTCTGTCAATGTGTTATGGTAATACGTCTCTGCTTTCCACTCATGAGGTGCCTGCATTCATTGGTGGGTGATACGAATAAGTAAAACCTGTCTCTTAGTGCGCATTCACAAGAGTGTTGAACTGAGATTACACTGACATCTGAAATTCTGGCAGTTTGTAACTCCAAGTGCTTACACTTTGTAAATCTCAGTCGCGTCCTTAATGTAGATTTTGTTTCATTTCTTGCTAAAGAGTAAAAAATGTAAATTTAGAAAAGACTGTCACTCTCCCCCTTTGGTCTTTGAGTGATTTAAGTCATTCTTTTGTCAACTGATCTAACGTGTTTTTGCAGTGACAATGTCTGCCTAGTTGCCAACATCTGTGTGCTGGACAGAAACTGAGGTTCCTAGATGTCTTGAGTGCACTGTATCTTCACCATAGCACAACAACACGTAGGTAAAGCACGTGGCTTTATGCAACAAGTACAAATGAGACTGATTTGAACTGAGCATTGTTTGAAAGCTATGATGAAAGAAACTAGCATCAGGCACAGACTTATTTGATTTTATCGAAACTGTCCTCTTACTTAGAGACACTGGAAGCAGAGTGTCTGGCACTCTGTATGGCACTGCAATGCCATAACTGGCTCTGGTGCTGCTCACTCCTGGGGAAGGTCAGATGTGGGTGAGAGTGGCATGACTCAGGGCTCTTACTGGCATGGGCTGAGTCACAGCACAAAGTGCATGAGCCTTTCTGTTGCTTGCAAAATCCGAGATCTGTGTCTGTGGCCTCTCCTAAGAAGAGATTGAGCCATGTCCTGGCTGAGTAGAGCAGAGACCTGTGAAGAGCAAAACATTTTCTCCTGATTTATCTGAACAGACATCTCTTGCTGGTGGTTGTCCCCATTGGGACTGCAGAACACTTTACATTTGTTCATGGGTTGAGTTTTGATAAGGCTTTAGCTCTTGTAACTGAACATGGTCTGTTTCCTCACCTTTATGCCTTCTCCACAGATATCTGCTACCTTCTTGCCCCTCCCATTTGCTGAAGTAGCCTTGATGTTACTGTGTGCTGCAGGATGCCTCTGAATTGCTCTTTTTTTTTTTAATTTAGAGCAGAGGGGATAAGAAAGAGATAGCTCTAGGGCTCTGAGCCTGAGAGAGCTCAGAAGCTAGTTAATCAGGTACTTGAGATAGAGTTCAGCACTCAGAATTTCGGGGTGATTTTCTGCCTTGTTGTTTAGTGAGGCTTGAGTTAACATTGCCGCAAGGGTCTTTCTCTGGTCTAGACCTTGGAAGCAAAGACTGTTCCCCAGCAAAGAGCTGATGAGCCTCAACATGTCAAACTGACGACTATCATTTGCCCTTGTACAGCATCACCTGCTAAGTAAGGAAGGGAAAGTTCCAGCTACAAAATTATATGGTTATACAAATACAAAATACTTCTTACAAAATAAGAATAACATGCCAAAATAAACCACTGCTCTCTGTAGTGGAGAAATGGAGCAGCTGCTCTTGGCCAAGATGAGGGACGTAACTGTAGATGCCAGAAGTCAGCCTCTGTGCCGGAGAGCAACGATGGAGTAAGATGGTTTCTGTTGCACAAAATGTATGGCCTTCAAATAAGTATAGGGCTCTGCTACCCAATCTCATGCCTTCCTGAGGAGAGGTAGTGGGATGTGGCTGTGCTCGCTCTGCGAGCTCTCTGAGCTGGCTGGTTTTGTGACACTGATGTGCCCCTGGAGGAAAAAAAGGAGAGGGGCTGATGGTGGTGGGATCCAAACTCTACCCACAATGATGTGTTGCAATGGTATGGCCGTGGCTGTCCAAGGTGGTGCAGAAGCAGAGAGCTAGGACAGGCTTTGGTTTCCTATGTTGTCCACGAGTCTTCACGTGCTGTGGTAGCGATTGACCTCAAGCTGTGTCCAACCAGTCTCTGCTGGTGTGTGTCTCATGACTGTTTAGTTTCGCTCAATCACTTCATTGTTTTAATTACCTTTTTAGTTCTTTCCCACATAGGAAGCAAAGTAGGTAGCAATGGTGAGAATTCAAATATGGCAGTCACAGACACTCTGATTTCTCCCTGTAAAAGGTTACTTTGGGTTAATTGAAGTGGACTTAATTCTTCTGCTTATGAATAAAAAAATCATCACAAACAAAAGTTTCTTCTGGCCAAACACATGTCTGTAATCTCTTGTTATCTGAACCTTTATTCACTTTTTTTTTTAAAAGGTGACATTTCATATTAACCTCTGTTTTGCTGTTTAACTGCTCCCTGCCCTAAACTCATAACTTATTTAAAAGATTGAGGGAAGCAGTTTGACTTGTAGAAGTCATTGTTCTCAATTCTTTCATTATACAGATCCAAGTTTGACATGCAATATCAAACTCTGATAATCTGAGATAAATTGATAAATAAAATAGTTGTCAAGAACGTTGCCAAGCCTTCCTCATGTAGACTTCTGAGTGCCAGCTGCATTTGGTTCTTATTTTTAGGAATTTTCCATATTGTAACAGGTTTAAGCCTTAAAAATGAGGGCTGATGTTTTGAAGACCACCACCATCATCTCTGGAAACCCAGGCCAAAAGACAAGAGTTGCAAGATCACTGACTTGTGTAACAATACATTTTCTTGTGTTTTAAATAATAAAAATGCTGCAATTACTTTTAATTAACTTAAGCAAACCAAATTTTCAAGGATGCTCTACTGCCTTTTCCCAAATGAGAGGTTAAGTGGGCCAGCAGAATTTCATTTAATGGGTGATGTTTTGCTTGTGAGCTACTGCAGGTCATCTTACTGGCTGAATCTTGTGTTTGGAGCCAACGGTGGGTGGATAATCTGATTCTCTAGACCAAGGGGTTCTTGTAGTGGTGCCACCAACACACCCACAGGTCTTCCCAAGGAGACTGTGTGGGAGGAGTGCTCCTGTGTGGTTTTGCAACATGCGGCCAGAGCCATGAGCAGAGCTCTCAGTTTTGGTGTCTTTGGATCCTATTGCCTGTATTTGGAGAAATGACTGAAGGACTGGCAGAGACTGGAAATGACAGAGACTCCTGGATCTCTGTGCTGTTTTATCTCCAAGACTTACACTTTGCTGTAAGTCTTTCCATCTCTTGATCAGACCATGCAAACTATGCCTTATGGTTTCAGGTGTGAAGTTAAACAGTACAAGAGGAAATACCAATGGCAAAGTGCTCAGCTAGTTTGGACAAAAAAAGCATTGTATTTACTGAATATATAGTGCAAATTGCTGTTTGAGCTCAGGCTTCAGCTCAGAAAGGGCAATTGTCCTTGGAAACCCCACTGGTACCTGTAGTCACCTACAGAATTATGAATATTTTGTCAACACAGTCCCTTTTATTGCATAAAGCTCAGAGAGAAGCTGGTGCTACAATCTAGGTACGTCAGCACTCTCTGCTGCTTACACTGAAGAAACACTGCTCGTGGTTGACAGGAGCAGGCCTGGTCTGTGGGTAGCCAGCTGGGGGCATCTCCCACTGTCAATCTTCTTCACCCACCAGCTCATCCTTTTCCAAGAATCCATGAGTTGTTTGTCTGTGGGTTCAGGAGAGACCAGATTATGCTTTGTACTGGATAGGTGCAAGTGAAAAACCTAGGTAAGGTATTTAGTCTGTCTGTGTGATATCAGCCTCAAGGGCCACGCAGGGTTTGAAAACAGGTAAAGTATATAGCTGTTTGTTGATTTAAAGACCCTTAAGAAAGAAAAAAGGAGAAGGGAAAAAAAAAATCCCAGACCTCACCCTTGTAATTATTTATTTTTTGTCACTTCTTTCAACCCGAGTGGGACTGGTGCTGCTTCATTGATCCGTGTGAAGATTGTTGAGCCATATAAAGACCCTGCTGTCATATTCCTGCCAGATATTCTGTCATGTGTTCCTGCCCAGCTAGTAAAATGTCATGCACAACACAGCCTTTCCTACATGGAATAGCCTTGGGCAAATGCACTCTACTAGTGCCTAACAGCCCATGGGATCTAATCTCTGCTCCCTTACCGACTGTTTCTAACCTTTCGGTGCACTTCAAGACTTTTCAAACTAATCCTTTTGCATATAATTGCAGCAAATAGGAATTTGGGGAGGAAGCACCAGCCAGGACTGTGTCTCAGGACTGAAGTGTTTGCAGTGATAAAGCTCAATTTTGGTTGCTTTTCCACATTATTTTTAGGAAGCAAAGGCTATGTTATGACTGAAGCACAAGAGAAAAAAAAGTATCACATTGCATTCTATTTGATAGTGAGAGTAACCATTTAGTTTATCTTGCTATGAACTGTGCTTCCAGATTTTGGAAGACCCTGTATGTGATTCCTGACAGTGACAGCAATAGGGCTTTGTCATGCCTAGCTGTCTTCCTTAGATCACAGACTATCCTATGTGCCAAGATCCAAGGAGAAGCTAGCAGAAGGTTACCTGATTCTCAGTGCAGTGCATTGGTTTCCAAATAACTGTGTATTTTTGTGGTCTCTCAGTGTTGGTTAATACCCCTGGAGAGCAGCGTGCCTTTCCAGAGCTGCGGTGGGAGAGGTATATTCTGTGGACGTGATGACTTGACGTTTCCCATGGGATGGTCCACTTGGGGGCATGTTTGCCAAAAGTTCTGTGAGGTCCTGGAATAATTACTGTTATGAAGATCATTTTAGAGTGAAGTAGGTGCTGTGAGGTGACATTTGAGGTTGGGTGGAGTTGAGATGCCTGATTAATTGCTGTAGTTAATTAAATCCACCTCTGAAGGTGGAGAGAGATGGAAATACTGGCTAAGGATGCATGGGAGCGCAGCAAATGCAGCATTGCACACTGTGCTCAGGTGAGCTCCAAAATGTTGGAAATTGATTGATGATGGTGTGTCCTTCCAGAGGTAAATCTCACCCACACCCAATATCCATTGGATTTTGGAGAATCTCATGGGATGGCATCAAGGGTCATGCTTTTTTTTCTTTTGTACATGTAAATCCAACTCACTTTAGTAGTAGGTATAAGAAAGTGGGTCAAGTCAATGGGTGCCTTTCTGCAAGAACCTCTGTTGTGGCACTCACATTGCAAACCAAGCTTGCTGCTGTGAGTTGTGGGACTTGGCAGAGCTCAAAGCTACAGACACTGAACTTCTGCTCTCATCTCCTGAGAGAAATTCAGCCCTGCAGGTCAGGGCTGGGCTGAGACGGCCTGGCAGAGAAGGTGCTTGTAGATAAAGAGATCACATTTTTCATCATATCTGCCAAAATAATTCTTTTCACTCTGTGATAATTCTCTAAAGTATTTTTACAGCTACACTTGACAGACACAAATTAAGTGATTTGTGTTTCTGCAACTAATGGCCTTTGCACTGAAGTCATACCAGGAGCAGCACAGATATGGTCGGCTCTACTGGTGAGCTGAATGCAGATTCTTCTGTGGCATTGAGCCCCAGCAACCTGCCTGGCTCTCCCTCGGGCAAGGAAGAGACATTGTAATTAAAGGACTGGAACCTAGGTCAGTCTCTAACTCCCAGCTCTATCCTGGATTGCTTCTAGGGCCTGGGGGAGTGACCTGCTGGTGTGGTTGCTCCCAGTTCTTTTTGAGTCCAGGCGAGCTGTGTTAGTCAAAAGCATTTGTTTGAGTGGTGTCAGTGGATGGACCAGGAGTGCTCCAGGTGGAACTGGAGAGAAGGTGGGACCCAGCTGGGTTTGAGAGGACTTGGTCACATTTGCAAATGTGGGATGCTGGTTTCTTTCTTCCCTTGATAAACAGATCCCTTGCTCTGTTACTTCAGTGAATTACACCTGGGATTAACCTATGCCGTTGCCTTCACTTATCTTTCTGCAAGGCAAACAGGAGTGCTGAGGCCATCCGTGGGAGCTGGGGGTGAAGTATTGCTTCATGATGTGGTGTATTCCAAGGGCAAAGAAAGAGAACAGCTGCATTATTCCTTGCATGTGTAGCAACCAGGAAGCTTGCCCTGGTTTTTCTACATGCTGTAATCCTGCAAAGGTGTTTGCGATATGAGCTTTGATCATGCAATACCTTTGACCTTTGCAGACCATGGTGCTGGAACAGATTCAGCCCAAGATGGCTCCACTGGTCGAGGGGAGAGGTCAGACAGCCTGGGGACAGAGGGAGGAAAAATGTTCACTGGGACAACTGGCGTCTGGACTGATACGCTTTCTTTAGTCTTGGAAAAAGTTCAGCAGGCTTAGCTTCTCTTGAGACAAACACTCCTTAGAAAAATAAGTTCAACCACGGGAAAGTGCCCAGACATCACATTTTCAAAAGAGAATGTTTCCATTTGCTTTCATGCATTCACAATGTTTTAGTCAGGCTGTCTGAAACTGCAACTGTGCTGTTACAGCAGGAGACCTGGGACTCTCTATCTTACTGTATAATCCCTGTGTTTGCTCTAGGTATATCTTAGGAAACAGGCAGAGGCTGAGGTCCCTTTCATGAATTGCTTACTGGTCTTAAATGACAGATGTGACAAATGAAGATACAACAGACATCGGAGCAGTATGTTAGAGCTTGTGGATTTCTGGTTGCTGAGTTTAGATGCACCCATATTTCATTGGATCCCCTGTTTATACCAACACAGGAGGCCCGATTCTTGTGCTGTGTGAACAACAAACTCAGCACAGGGGCTGCTCTTTGATGTTTGTAGGCAAAGGGATTTCTCAGGAGCAGTTTGAATGAGGTGAGGGGCTGATGTATGCTGACTAGAGCTTGGAAAGCTGTTCCAAGCATGAGAGAAGGTGTGGGAGATGGTGCAGAAATGCCTCTGTGATGAGGGAATGAAGGGGAATGCAAGGTCAGTGCTGCAGGACTCACTGAGGGGTGGGTCGGGTCACATGTGGGACCATGGGCAAATCCATTAACTGCTCTGTGCTTAAGCTTTACTGCTGTAAAGCGAGGCTGGTAATGCAATATATTTGGCTCCTGTGGTAACTCACAGTTGATAACAGAGATGTCCAGAGTAAACACAGTTAAGCCTGGATCTGGGTATGCATTTGGGTTTGCTGTTTTTTTGATGCTTTTAGAAATCCTGCAGAAGTCAAGAGGCTATGAGAAACCAGGCTTCCTATCAGCATCTGGAGACCGAAATCCCAGCAGAAGACCAGTTACTGTATTAGTCTACTTCATTAAGTACCACCTTGAGGGGTTAAAGCAGTCTGTGAAAATGTGTTCTTAGAAGCAGTGGAGTGTCTTACAACTTTTTGGGAAAAGGAAAGGTATGCTCTCTGTACATTTCAAGATCTGTTCTTAGTGGCAGCCACATAAATTGCATGCCCTTCCCCCCAGCTCTCTGTGCATCATAGTACCTGGACACTTCAGATATTGCAGATAACTCTTTGCTCTACAGATGGAGGATTTCCCAATTAATGCAAGTTTAGTATCAACTGGAAGAGAGTCTTGCAAACAGCAACTTGTACATCTTCAGGTCTTAACCCACATAGGTCAAAACTAAAATACTGGTGGAACATGTTCTGTTGCCCATATAGTTATAGAATGATGAATCATTTCAAACTCATGAATCCATGTAGAAAGCTGTTTTTGTACTGACTGCTCTACCACTGCTGGGATGCAGATGAGTTACAGCACGTTGGGCTATACACTATCCTTTCCTGGTGACTCCTATCCTGAAATGAGCACTGCTTCAAGCAACCATTTTCCGTGGAGTTCTAAGCAATAAACACAGGGAACTTCTTTTCAGGGCAGTGGAAAGTTGAAATGTGAGTTCAGGAGTTCATAGGCAAATAGATCCTGTCCTGTCAGATTCAATACCAGAGGGTATAAAATATGTCAGATAATTCATCAGCTGTTGGTATTAGATAACCAACTTACTGTATGGTTTTACTGGAAAACATATATTAAGACAGGAGTAATGCCATGACTGAATACCATGTAGCAACATGTAGATGTCTTTTCTAGAACAATGGAAGAATAAACAGACATCAAAATGGATAAATCTTTTGACGTATTGCTAGAGATGAACCAGCAATTTATGGCATAATCTAGTCTGAGTTTTTTTCCAGGTTTAAATCCTTCATAATCCATTGTTTGCTTCTATTTGCCAAATTGCTTCTGAACTATTTTCAGCCAATAAGTTGCTTGCGAGGCCTCCGTTCTGTAACTAGCTGGTATTTGTTCATGATGTGCTTGACTGGCTGCTGAAATCAGTCTGCACTCTTTTTAATTCTGAGTGAATGGCTTAAACTTTTTGAGCACAGCAGAATAATGGAGCAATACACACTGAAACTGCGTCATTTGATAATTTATATTAAAGTCATGAAACCTTTGGGTTTGGGACTGCTTTCATAGGCAATGATCCAGGCAATCCAAAAAGGGAATGGTATGACTGGACTGGTAGCAGCAAGCAGACTTCATTGACTTTCAGTTCCCCCTTCCACAGTTCTTTGTGTTATTGAACTTGATGGAAAAATAAAAGATTGAGCTGGTTCTTATTCCTGGGGAGGTGCAAGGTGTCTGAGTGTGATGGCTAACCTTTGTACTGGGTTCTTGCAGGGATTTGGGTTGGTCGCTACTTTCCTGCCTGTACCGCAAAATAGATACTGCCTGATCCCCTCTGGCTCTAGGTTTGGTCCCTTCTTTGCAGTCTTGTCTTGGAAGAAGAGGAGGTGGCCTGAACTAAAAGTACAGTGAGTAACTGGGATGCACATAGTTGAACTTGATCTGTGTCCTCGTTGCATCATGTAGGTTATACCTATAGTGTTAATCCTTGATATGCAGCTTCTTCTGTCTTCAAGAAGTATTACTGGGTGTCAAAACATCATTGTTTGGGAATTGGTTTAATAACAGACTTGCAAAAGCAATTAGGCAAACATTACAATGTTTCCCCAAAGCAGAGGTTGGATATGGCCAGAAAGTGAAGGAAAGTACAGCTTCTGGGGTAGTGAAAACCTTGAGGTGACTCAAGGAGAAAGGATTTGTAGGATCTCGTGGCCTGTAGGTCACCCCTGTGTTGTCGTGAGCAGCAGACCAATGCGTGTGAAGAATATGCTTATTTATATCTGTGGTTTTACCAGAGGGGGTTGTCAGATTATACTTGATAAAGCTTGAAAATGTTTCTGCATTTATGGCACTCTTGATTTGCTGAAAGGAACAACCAAGCAAATAACCGATGACTGGTTTTTGCCGCCTTGTGCAAAAATATGTCCAAGAGCATGATTTCAGCAGACTTCCCTACCTTTGCAAACAAGATCAGTGTCAGTGCTGCAGGCTTTTGAGGCAAGGGAGAAACTTTACTCTGAAGTAAGAGAAGAGGAAAATTATTATTTAAGTATATTTTAATTGGACATAACTGTATCTGCCTCTGTTTTATCTCACCTTTGTATCGATTTATGTCTTTTGCTTTGTTTATCTTTGTTCTTAAGAGGAGCAAGGCAGTGATTCATCACCAATATGCAGGGATATCTCACTTTGCATTGGTATGATATTGTCTATCCAAGTGTCTCAAAGGCCTGTACAGACTTTAAGGACTGTGTCTTCAACTGGTGTAGCAGGGTTATGCTGACACCATCTGAAAATCTGATCCTATTTCAGTTCCGTTTCTGTCTGTGTATTTTGACTTGATATATAGTAATGTTAGAAGTTAAAAAGTATTCCCTCTCCAACCCAACAACGGTATGATTTGCTCATGGATAACTTCTCCAATATTAGCTTTTAGAGCTGCAGAAGCACCCGATATTTTATTCTATAGGAGTTTCTTGTTCCTATAGCTTTACATTTTTATACTGAAATGCACAATTTGTAATGAGTGCAGGTTAGCAACTGATGTGAATTATTTATTTAAATGCAGCAGCCCTGCATTTGTCATTGTTTACTATCTGCCAATCTTAAGGGGAGAGTCTCATGCATTTTTTGATTGTTTTATCTTATACATCATAAAATAATGTCAGTGAAAGTTTCAATGCTGAATGTGCATTTAGATGTAGAGAATTCCTCAGAACTCCCTTCTGTGATTGCTTTCTGTACCATAGCTAATTATACATTAGTTGGAAAATGTGTTCTGCTGATAGTTATACTGTTACAACTTCCTAATGTCAAAATATCACATTGGACCAAGTGCTGCAGAAACCATTCTTTTCTGCAAGTAACTGTGTTGACCTTGTCACCTCTGCAAAGGATTTGTATACTTTATGTATATATATGTGTGGATGTATGTAGAAAGCTTTGCATTTGTGTGTGTTTATATGTAATTGGTTTAAAGCAAATCATATTGACAGGTGTTGATTCAAATCATAATCTGAATTTTTTTATTAGCTGAACCTCTGTCAGGTTTATTGGGCTTTTTGTTTTTACTCAGCCTGTGTTACTCTCAGTTGTCTACCTTACTCAAGCATTTATCTCTTTGTGTATACTTATCCTTATCTTTCAGATCTGCTGGAACCATTCTGATGTTCCAGTCTTTAAAAAGCAGTATCAAAAGAGCATTAGTAAGATACCTATTTTTTCAGGTAGCTGTCTTTAGTAATTTTATTTACAAGTTATCTGGACCTTTTCACTAACAAATGTTGGTTAATGGTTTTTCATGATAAAACATTTTTCACTGCTAATTGGAAAAAATGGAAATCATTATTAGTGGAAAGTACTTCATTAGTGTAGTTTATGTACAAACATGAAGAAAACTTTAGGCTGGTTGCTACAGGGAGATAGTAAAATTCTCTGTAACACTGTAGAAAGAGCAGAAATGGTCTTGACTTGTTTTTAGGAAGAAATGTTGGCTTTGGGGCCTCCTAATCAGCTCCTCATTACCTCAAACTTTCCCTCATACCTTTTGCATCTAGCTCTTTTTTCCCCACTCAGTATTATCCTTGTCTTCTGAAGCAAAACTTTATTAGTGCTGCTGACTGCACCAATGCTGAATGACTTTGGACCAAAACATCCTTTTGGTGACTGCTGATAAGTAGATTGGTGACTAGTTCATTTTGAACCTTCAAGAACATAGTAATTACAAAACAGATTCCTCATGTGAAGGTTCTCATGCATAAGTGTTGTGTTAAAAATTATCTGTGATTTTCAGAAATATCTCATTATAAACTGTGAAGATTTCCAGCAAACTGGAGTCATATGTAATGCGGTTTTTATTTCAGCACTTTAAACAAGTGTTCAAGGATTAAATCATCCTGTTCCCTGATGTGACTTGGTGGTCTAAACCAAACATGGACTAATATTCCCCCACCTGGGCTTTTACATTTCCCTGAAGTCTTATATAAGCCATGTAATACAACGGGATGCTGTGTCACTTATTCCAAAGGTATCATCACCAGTGGAGACTTGCCAGGTGACTTCATCCTCCCACTCAATTTTGCCTCTGTCTCACGGTTGTGTTTCGGGGAGGGAGCATACCAGGCTGTTGTCCTTGTGCACCTCACTGAATTTTCTTTCCATGTTTCCTACTGTGGAGTCCTTGAGGATTACTTGCCCTTTTAAGAAAGCCAAAAGACCTTCACTCATAGCTGGTTAATTCTTATAATAAAGTTGTTTGCTTTCTGTTTTGTTTTGTTGGGTTTTTTCCTCTGTGCCATCAGTCTTTCTTTTTCTGTTCCCCCTAAGAAGGATTCCTTGGTATTTTCTTTGCTAAATATTGGATATTTCTAACTGGGTAGAAATGTCTCCTGATTCTTTTTCCTTGTGGTCACAAATCTGTTTCTTGTATCTCCAGTTCTTGTACCATCTGTCCTTCCCCCTGCAGCATGTGTGGCTATAATTTGGGTAACTTATTGTCCAAGAAGTCTTTGTATTCTCAGATGCTGTGCATTAATGACGTTTGAGTTTTAGACTGTGTGTATCCTTCCTTTTAATGGTCCAGGAGCATATTTGGACCACTATCAGGCTGAAAAACCTAATCACAGCCAAAGCGCCACTAGAAACTCTTCCCTGCTCATCTGCTGTTTTCTTGAAGAAAACAGTGAGCCTCTCCTACCAAACCTGTCCCCCAGATTGGTGGTGAAATGCAGTCCCTTCCTCAGAAACTCAGATAAGCTTCATTTCGAAGATTCAGCGACATCATTTTGCAGAAGTGCTGGGTGAAGCATAAGTTCATTTCCCTCGGTACCACTTCTTAATGCATTTTTGTTCATCAATGCGTATGACTAATGTGAAGAGGCAATTCAGTCTCAGCAGTCATTCTACTGAGGGTGAAATACTGATAGGTACTTCATTTAATAAAATAATAATGCTGTGCAGCTGTACACTGTCTCTCCCACAAGGATTTCTAGGTACCTGAAAGAATATTAAATAATTAAGTCTGACAATACCCCTGTATTTCATTAGTTCCATTTCACAGGTGGATTAGCAGAGGTTAAGTGACTTGACCAAGGTCAGGATCAGACCTTATTCCTGTGAGGGGAGCCAGTTTAGGGACTAGTTTTTACATTGGTGGATCAACTGGTCCCGTGTGTCTCTGTGACAACCTGGGGTCTGTGCATACAGGCAGAGCCAAAGCCTGTGGCAGAGCAGGGAGGAAACCGAGGAATCCTGGCTCTGTTTTCTTAATCTGTTTCCAAATGTCCAGGCCTAGGATAATCCATACTAAATGCGGTGACAGGACTGAAGGGTTTGATTTGCTGAAGCCACAGAAATATATAACCCGGTGCCCAAGAGACCTGTAAGCATTTGTTTCGTATCCACTGACATCTCCTTTCCAGTCGGCTCAGCAAGTCGTATTTTTGTAAAGTTATTTTGCACCATCTGTATTGAAAATGGCAACCTGGCCAATTACAATGGACTTTAAGTTTATTCTGTGAGAGCGTTTTAAAATGGAATCCAGCAGTGAGCCAGGGGAAGGAAATACCATATCTTTCCCAAGGAAAGTCGGGGTTTGATCCTGCAGGCAACTGAAACGTGCCAAACTAGTTGGGTGCTGAGTGTTCAGCACCTTTTCAGAGATGCTCAGGACTTTGCAGAGTCAAAGCTCTGAGCTATAAGGTTAAGCATGAACATTAATGAAATGTTATCTCTCTACCAGATGGAACTAAGTGACAAGTACTCTGGCTGTCAAGCACAGAAAATTGTGAATCTGTCGCACATCCCCTGACAACAGCGAGGCAATCTTCTTAAAACTGACTTGTGCAATAGGAATTACACTGTGGTGGAGTATCTTGCTCACATGGTCAGCGAGCTGACCTTTGATGGAAACTGTTCAGCCCTGGTTTATATTGGTGGTGGGATTTTCTTTAGGGTGCATCTAGCTTTCTGATTAGCTGCCACCTTGCAAAAAATCCACTTAAGAGGATGTTTTTTCAATGCTAAAATAGCTACAAGCTAAGGCTCAACTTGCATGAAAATTGCATGTATACTTGAAATCTTTACAACTGATGATTCCAGATAAGAGCAGATACTCCGTTCTGATCAGCCTTCGGCTGAAAGGTGTAACCACTATGAGCCTCTTGCTGTCAATGAAACATCTTCCCTGTCTACCAGGATACAACAAAAACATTATGTTGCCATATCAGAGCACAGAAGAACTTTCCTGGAGCCTTAAGGGATTGCCTCATATTTTACAGACTTAAATAACTGCTGATAAATGAACAGCATCATTTTTTTTATGTGCATACTCTACGTGAATGATCATGTAGTATTATCATTTCATCCACAACTGAAATACCTACTTTATAGAAGTGGAATGCAAAGCATAAGGGGAACATATAGGAGAGTACTTAGATATTTGAAGTGGCAATGGAGATGAAAATGGAGACAGAAAAACAAGCTTTCAGAGTGATCTCAAAATGTGACTGTCTCTTTGGACTAACCTTGTAGCTGCAAGCTGATGGCAAATATAATGAGGCAGGTCAGAGAAAACTGAAGTTCCTCTGGAAGTTTGGCTCCTTGTGGTTTTCAAAATCAATTTACCTTTGCCACATAATTGACCTTCTGTTTCAGTTCTCACCTGCTCTTGGAAAATGCCCTTGTCTGTTTCTTCGAGGAAGGGCTCATTTTATCTTAAAGTTTAGATGAATGGTTGAAGCTGATTTTTTTTTTTTCTTGTATAAAATATTCATTATGAACAAACTGTGAACTTGTGAATATGCATGATTCCCCTTTTAATCTGTTTTTTGAGAAACATTTCCTTTCAAAAAGAAAAAAAGGCAAAAATGGGTCTGCTCGAACTGACCAACAAGACTTAAGTATCAGTTGCTGAACAATCTGTGCACAAGCTGCCTACAGACATGATTATTTTTCACATAAAGAATTTGCTGAGCGACTTTGAAGAAAGCCACAAACGTGACTTGGGACAATTCCTGATGGACTAAAACTCACTAAGTTACGTGTTTCACTCTAACAATAAAACAGTCTCCAACTAATGGATGCTACATGGTTAAGATAAGAGAAGTCTATAAAAAGAGGATTAAAAAACTCAAGGATATATCAGAAAACCCCTACCATACCTGGGAGAGCATATTCATAGGTTTTGTTTCCCTACAGCACAAGGGGAAGTGGTCGTTGGGTTAATGCTTGGACAAGTGCATTTAGGTGGTGGCAGAGGTCAGCTGTGTACTCCAGTGGGGAACATTTCTTCAACATGTGATTGCTGGGATGTTTTCAGAGATGAAAATAATGTCAACCTGTGGATTTTCTCTGCTGTCATTCAGAGTGTCCACCAAGTTATATGGAAGTGTTGTGCTGCAGCCCCTCTTGTCCTCTCATCTGGGCAAAACTACTTGCTATAGGCCACTTCTGGGAAGCTAATTATATGTCCCAATGGTAGAATATTTGTGTGGGAAGTGGCTGTGGGTAAGGGGAAAGCCCCCAAACTTGTCTGTCACAAAATGACTCTAGGAGCCATGAAGGAGGCAAGGGTTACCATACATACACAACCAAGATTAAGTTGGTATATCACTTTCTTGCTACTCAGAATTGGAACTGAGAGGGAAATATTGGGAAACTTGTCCTAAGTGTAGCTCACAACAGTGTTTAGCCAGGATTGTTCCAGGCAGTGGTAATAACAAGAATATAATTTCAGGGATGCAGTTAAGACAAAATGAGTGTTTTGGTACTTTTTAGAACGTTAAACTTCTGAGGTGGCTAAGACTTGCAGATGTTGACCTTTTGAGTTACTACAGTATTTTGAGGTCCATGACTTGTAGATGTGTTAAAACTCTTTGATAGAATAGTGGAGAGAGGATTATAATCCTCTTCCATATAAGTATCCCCTCCTGTTATTTAATTCTTCTCCCTAACAAGTATTTTATTGTATGACAAAGGTACAATTCTTGCCTAGATTCTGACCTGCTGGAAAAGATTTCTTACTTTTTTTTAATGTAGTTTCAATTGAGGCAGTGAATAAGAGCAAAATATTCTGCTTATGAAATCGTTCTTGATAATAAAACTTATGGTTCAAATGTATGCATTTAAATTACTGAAAGAAGGTTGCATTGCAAGTATTAGCAACTTCCCCGTTGGTCATAATTCACTACAGTCCCAGTTCAGCAAATTTAATTGGTGAGACTTTAGTGTTCTCACAAGTAACTTCCAAACCATGTCATTAATTTCAGTAGATGTTTATGCTGTCAGGAGATACTGAGCCCTCAGAGCTACAACCCTGAACAAAACATTCTTCTGAATCTATAGCTTGCAGCTTAGGTAAGCATAGGGTAAGAGATAAGTGCTCTGGTGTGATAGGACCAGAGATACGTGAGAACAAAGTCTTGTTTTCTTTTTCCACAGCAAATACATAATTAAAAAAGACAACCAAATCAGCTGACAAAGTCTGTGACTGTGGGCAGTGTGTGTCAAGTCAATTAGGTAGGAAATCAAAGTGTTCCTTTGAGTGCTGGGCAGCCCTATCCCATTTCTGAAGTGCTCTTAAAAGCTTTCTGAGATGAAGCCCTTTGCAGAGAGGAGGAAAAAGGATCACAGGCACAGGTGTCTCTCCTGCTTGCCAGATTCAGGGTGTGCCTCCTGTCACCACCGCGCCCATATACTCTTGCCTTAAACTTCTGTGTCATGTTTGTTATAAAGTGAGTGTCAGAGCTGGGGGAGGCAGGGATGTGCTGAAAAGCCATACATGTTTGTAAAGTAGATATTCAAAGGATAGAAATCTCAGTTTAAATAGGAATGGAGAAGACACCCTGAGCACACTGTAACAAGGGGAGCAGAGATCAGAGGATAGGAAGAGTTTTACTTCCAGAGTTCATTCATTCTCTTCTCCTGAACATGACCAGGAGCTGTGCATTTGAAAGCTTTCCAAAAGCAGAAGCTGTCAAGGACTGCTGAAGCTTCATTTTTACTGGGTTTTTGAGATGTCTCCTGTTGCTTAGTTTTGAAATGCAGCCAGTGCTGGGGTAGGTCGTGCAGTTGCAACATGCACATCATATTTCAGCAGAATATTGACTATGCACTGGAGAAATCCAGGCAGAGTGGAAGCTGGCTTGGGCATCCGTGCTTGCATCTCTGGGCACATGAAAGTGATAAATGAAATATTTGACTATCGAAAACAGCTCCAGCACAGCCATCATCAAAAATGTGTTGCAGGAACGCTGCTTTGCCACTGGTTGTGGCAAAAGGAGACTGCACTTCTGGAAGCATCCCATACTTTCCTTCCTCTCCCACTCGCATATTGACCCAGCTTAACTCTCCCTGGTAGGGTCAGGAAGCACTTAAGTTCAGAAAGGCTACCTGCCAACTTTCATTTTTCATATTTAGTCATTCATGGTTTTCTGTGGAAGAAACGCCCTGTTTGGTTAGGAGGTAAACTTATTTTGGCAGGGAGGTAAATTCGCAATCTTCACTGTCAAATTATGGCTAAAAAGAAAGAGAAACCATTTTTGCATTCCAAGAATTAAACTCGTTAATGTATGTAGCATTACATTTTAGCAAAGTAATCACAGCTGAGCATCCAAAATGTTGTCTTGAATGCTTGAAAAATTTACTGAAAGTAGAAATGGAAAGGGCTTTGTAATGTCCTTTATAAGAGAAGCTGCTATTAACTCTCGTACTGGGTCAGCAATTCAGGATGTTAAAATTTTTTATTTATATATAATAGATACATGCATATGTATGTGTGTGTGAGTATAGGGGGGGGAAAAAAAAAGTAGTTTTCCATGTTTCAAGCCATACTGCTTCCTCAAACAGAGCATTTATAATATCCATTATCCGAAGTTTAGGCTTTTGAAGGGCGCATATAAATACATAATGTGGTGATTCTGTGACATAAATATAAAAATATGTAGAAGAAATGTGTGGCTTTTTGGAAAAAAAAAAAAAGGAGGATGGGAATGGGGCAGAAAAGCCCAATCTCTGGTTCTTACACTTTTTTTGGAATTCCTATGTGATTCTGCATGTTCTTATGTTGAAAAGAGGTCTCAGGTTTTGAGCCCCTTACTCTTTGGAAGCAAGGCACTGAATATTGTATGGATACTTTTTTTTGGCTTTAACTAGAAATGTGTAATAAGTAGTACACACAAATTGGTAAATGTGAAGGTTTGTGAGGGCTGATTTCCAAGGGGATTTTCAGATACCGAATTGTTGGGGGAATGTTCTCATTGATAGTTGGTATTTTTGGATCTGAAAGAATCTGCCTAAAAACTGATTTTGAGAGGTTGAGTAGGGATGTGTGAGAACTCCTTAGGTTTCTGTATTTATGTCTATATGTGTGTAAATTATTTACCAGGGAAGTAGAAATGGATGCTTCACTTTTGTTTAGTATAATTAAGCTCCTAATATTAATATATAATCAAACATATTGCTTAAGGGTTGACTCTTCTGAATCTCAGCCTGAAGATATTGTCTCTTTCTTTCCTTCTTTTTTCTCATTAGCAGCTTAGATAGGCATGAAAAATCTTTTGAGCTTAAATAAGAGATCTTTGTTGTTCTTGTATAGTTCAAAAGCAGTTAATTTTTAAGACCTCAAACTTGGCACATGGCCACTCTCAGCTGGCAAATACACTCCTGCTATTTTTGCTATGTGTGATTTTTAGTTCATCTGGAAGCTACTGCCAAACAACTTTAGTCTAATTCTCCTGCCCCTTGCCTCTTCCTATTGCTCTCCAAGTGCTCTCATGTGCTTCCACCCAGTTAATGAACCATCTGTAAAATTGAGGAGTAGCTCGGTTCTTGATATCTCCGCTGAATCCTCAGGCCATAATGGCAACTATGGTGATTTGCACAGCGATGGCCAGTCACCTGGGTTGGCAGCACTGCACTAGCCTTGGACCCCTCCTGAGCAGTCATCCCATGGATAGTGAAATTCCAAGCACTGCAGGGCTAGTCTGTTTTGGATCCATGCTCCTGAAGTGTAAGGTAATCTAACTCTTTACCATTTCCCTCTGGCATCCTTTGGTACAGGCAATTGCATCACAACCACACCATTTTATCTGGCATTCAGTCTGCCGCTTGGGAGAAGATTTGCGTAGCTTCAGGTGTGTGAAAGTAGGAGCTGGTGTGTTTTGTGAGTGGCTGGTGGGAAGGTTAGATGAGATGGTAATTTGGAGAGTGTCTTCAGCCTGGTTAACGGAGACAGGAAACTTTCTTTTCTGTATAAGTGCATTTCAGGAAACAAAGGCAAATACCATTTCAAATCTGAAAGCAAAGGATGAGAACAAGCTAGCCAGAGGTAGAAAGTAAATACACTAGAGCCTGGCTTAGTAAAATTAAGCAGTTATTCTTTCAAAAAGACCTCTTAAAGCATTTAAAAAAAATCTAGATCTAGTATACTGCTATAAACTATTTTTGCTGAAAAATTTCTAACTTAAACTTCTGCAGAAAATGTAGAAGATTGCAAATCTTTCATCTTTTCCCTTTATCTGCCCCCTTGTTTATCAGTAACAGAGAAAATTTGTCTGGGAAAAGATGCAGAACAATAATTACAATTTTCTTTTACAGATGGAAAAAAATTATCTGAAACACTTCAAAAGACATATCTCTCTCTCCTGTATCATCACACTTATTATATGTAATGTTATAGCAGTATTTAGAAAAGGTAATAAAATAGCATAGGATATCACAAATGTATTGTTTCATTTCACCAGAAGGAGTTTGGTGAGCAATTTGTTGTTTGTTGTGTGTGAATTGCTAATGGATCTCTTTTCTAGAACTGTTATCTGTTCGTGGTCCACCCACGCTTTCTGGTGTGTTTGGTAGTGCTTACAGGCTAAGGTGACTGGAGAGCCAAAGTCCCTTTGAGATGGAAATACCAGGTGGGTGAGAGACAAAATATCCAGGAAGGATAGAAAAGTAGCTATGGAGTACATAAAGAATTAAAATCTTGCAAAGGGAGAGTTAGATGTTAATATGTTTGATCCTTTGGAGTTGCAAAAGCCTTAGGCAGGCCAGAGGAGTATGGTAATACAGGCACTTTCACGTTACATACATTACATACTTCTCACAAATGCAGAAGGGTGAGTTTGTACTGAACTGGTAGTAGATTGAATTAAGCAGACAGCACTGGCAGCAATAACCATAACTTGCTGAGAGTGACAAAGCTGAAACTGGCAACTGCAAATTAAACACACCAAGGTTTTTGATATGGTTTTGTTTAAGATAACAAGTGAGACATCTGCAGAAACTGATGCGAATTGTCTAGATTCCCAGACACTTTTTGCATCAGTCGAAGTTTGGGAGTGTGTCTGTCTGTACATGTGATCTTTGCTATGAGTGTCTGGCACAACGTGATCCTCGGAAGCCATCTTCCTTCCATCTGCACTAGGGTCTTTGCTGATGTCATTAATTTGGAGATTGTTTTTCAGATTTTAGCAGAGACAGAAAGGATGGAGTTTAGTCTTGCTGCGTGTGAGATTGACTGCAGGCTCCCCAGTCCCTTCCCTGCATCCAAGACGGAAAGTTATGAAAATGATGTGGGTTGCAGTATCACTGAAGCTTAGTTGATACTTGTATCTCTAATCGTCTTCTCATTGGACCTGTGTTCGGTGGTTCTTTTGCTTCCCTAGCTCTTGGCATGGGTGGTAATGAGCTGATTGCAGTTCAGTGCTGAGCCCGTGATAACAATGAGGATTGTTCAGGAAGAATGGGCGGGACCTTCTACCTGCCTCAGCTTGCATATCTGTCCTATACTATTATATGACCTAAAGGCTTTCTCTCAGTTTGAAGGAGAGGAATCAAGTCATTTGAAATCAGCTATGTAGTTAGCTATTTGCCTTTAGACAGGAGTGTATTTGTGAATCTTTAGCTTTCCTGAACAGAAAATACAAAGTAAAAGTGGAGAGAGACAAAGTAGTTCACAGCAGATCCATATATATATCTGATTTACTCTTTAAAGATAATTTGTGTCCATTTCTTCTCATCTGCTGGTGGCAAAACAGTCTTGACGAAACACCTCTGGAAGAAAAGTAATTAGAAAGAGTGAAGAACTTGGGAGATCAGAAAATGGACAGGATGAGGGATGGGTAGGAACAAGCAAATAAGGAAATGCAGAGTATTTTTGTCTGGGGACTTTTCTGATCTGCACTAAGTATCATATAGTCTAAATAAGTTTGAATGAATTTTCAGTTAGGATGGTTAAACTCGTCAATGTGGGCTGCATGTTCAAAGGGACAGATTTATGAAGTCAGCTCATGCAGGCAGTTAGATCTGTATGCTGTTAGCTATAATGGAGTCCGTAACCTTGGTACGGATTTCTCCTCACCTGCTCAGTTGAAGGCTGTGAAGTGATAAAAACCCACAGCACTCCTGATCCCTGAAGAACCTCTCTAGGAAAAATGCATAATAACTCCTGCTATTTAATGCCTGTGGTATCTTTGCACCCAGCTTAATTGACCAGCCAGCTCACATCCCTAACTGTAGATTGTGCATAGCACATATGGTTTTGATCAGCCTTAACTCCTTTTACAGCGATAATAAGATCTAGGTTTCTAATTTGCCTTTTGTTGTTCTTCACTCAGTCTGCCTTAAGACGGTGTTGAAGCTTCCAGTGTGGAAATTCAGGCAAATGCATTTAAAATGTATTAGGCTAGTGGCCTGAGCTTTAGGATTAGTGATGCTTTTTTTGTGTGTGTGTAATTGCACAAGGTGCTTTATTAATTTGCTGGTATTTATATGGCTTCTATTTTTCCTGTATGTATTGTGCTGTTGTAATTCTTTACAACAAACAAACAGTTATCATTTTTCTGGTCTTATCTTTTGAGGTGAATCTCCTCCTTGTGGATCAGAGATATGTCTTTTCACTCTTAAAAAAAAGAACATGTCTTTTCCTCTTTAATGCACCATAGCTAAGCTGGTAACTTACATTAGGCTTTAGTATTTGGAAGCATGTTCTATAAATTAAATCCTGCAAAATTCCAATCAAGTTAGTAAGTATTTTTTCCCACATTGTACAGATGAAGAAACACAGTCAAAGTAGTTAAGCTACTTGCCAAACCACACAGTGAGTTAAAGACGGAGATATGATTGGACTTTGTGGTTCCCAATCTGTGTTCAGACTAGCAAAGTATATTGAACCTCTGGGTTCTTTTTGTAATGCAATATCCAAAGTCTCTCTTTGATTTCTTCAGGAAGAGTGAAAATGTCATTGACAGAAAGACCATTTGATTTTTCTCAGCCTTGAGGAGAATGTGAATTTTTTTAGAACTGAATTTTTCATCAGAAAATTGTATGCTGACTTTTATACGTCACAAATGCCATATGGACTCCTAAATATGGAGAGAGAATAATTATGAGCCCCTTTGTACTGACTCACTTCTGATTTTTTTTAAACTGCATTTTAAGGATTCAAAAGCTGATTGCTAACGTGGTGTATTGCTTCTGTTGTTAGATAATCTTAGCTTTTTAACTGAGTACAGCCGTGCAGTGCCTTATGATTAATTACATGTACAACAGGTGTTGATCTTGTTGGACTGATATTATGAAGTTCTCTGCTATCCAGGTGGTCTGTTTTAATATAAAAAGACCAGTAGCATAATGAGCAAGAAATTGAACTAACAAGGGGGGGAAATACTTGAATGCATTAATCACCTTTAATAAGCTTAGCCAGCTCAGCACAGCTAATCAGCTGGGAAGTCCTTGCTTTGAAGAAGCATCAATTGTTGTATACCCAGTAGGGTAAATAAAAGATAAGCCAAGAGCAGTGGGAAGGGTGTTTCTACATCTGAAAGCTTTCAAGATTTTCCAAATATAAGGCACCTGGTATGATGGTTTTCAAAATTATATTAGTCAAAATGAAGATGTAGTTACCTTTTGGTAATGAAGAGTTATGTCAATCAAATATCTCCAGAGCCACTAGCATGGCAGTAATTGTCAAAAAGGGCTGATTATTTGCAGTATAGCTCATTTTAATGATGACGTTTGGAAGGGAGCAATGGGCCTAACTGAAAGCCCTGTAATGACCACTGTTCCTTGATCCTGAGCTCAGAAATTTGAGGCTAAGATTCTACTCTTGCTTACAAAGATGTGCTGACAAGTCCCCTCCCCATGGCATATCATAGAATCACAGAATGGTAGGGTTTGGAAGGGATCTTTAGAGATCATCTTGTCTAACCCCCCTCCTGTCCATTTAAAATGCATCCATTTTTTGTATTTATCATTCTTTGGCAGTGAACGAGGTGTCTATCTGATGCTTAGTTAACAGTCCTTTTAGCATAGCATGTGTAACTTGTTTCTTTCCCTAGCACCAGAATTATATATTTTTTTTTTCCTCTTAACCCCTGATTTTGCAACTCTTACCCATACAGTAGTAACTGAGCGTACCTGTGCTGTTCTGTTGTAAGCTATCAGACAATGGGCGTATACAGAGACATAACAAATGCATAGAACCTCCAAATTTCTTGAACTTCAGCACTAGTTCTGTGTTGCTGCTGTTAGGAAAACCTGTTTGTGATTCTGGAGTTTGCAGGTTAGGACTGTGCATATTTGAATGATATGACAATTTCTTTCATGCATATTCTCTCAGCAGTTTTTCCAGGGCTGGAAAGGAAGGACAGGCAGCTCTCAATACCTGTGGTACTCAGGATATGATTTCCTCATTTTATTCATGTGACCATGTGACTTTTCCCCCACAGCTTCTTACATGTTTTCTTTTTTCCTTCCTCCTCCACCTTGTGATTTTTCTTTGACAGCTGAGGTGAGCTTGGAGGGTTTTTTCTCCTCTATTCTGCCTTTTTTGTTGTTATTGGTGAGCAAATCAGCTCTAACTTTTTTTTTTTTTTTTTAACTGGAAAACATTTTCCTTACTCTCTCATAATTCTCAACTGAACAGATCTTCCACAGGATTTCCAGACCAATTTACCTTCATGACAAAACCAACCAACCAAAGTTTCAACATTTTATCATTAAGTGAGAAAGCAGGATGGAAAGGCAAGTCTGATCATAATACACAGGCATCACCTGTGGTAGAAATCCTGGTGTGCTGATAGAAGGACATTGTTGGTCATTCTGAAGGATTTTCTTAAAAGGAAATAACATAGAATGGCTTCAAATATAAACCAATCTGCCCAGCCTGATGCTTTGAGTCAGAGTAAGGTGTTGTCTAAATCTTGATTGTAGCTGTGTAGAGGCATTTGGTTGCAGAGAGCCACTTGCATGCTTTCCTAGTACCTTAACTTTTCCTATATGGTGGGAAACTAACAATGTCTGTGATCACACAAAGGCAGTTACTGTTTTGTTTTCTTCTCACAACTTCCATTTGATTACTAATGATGGTATGTCGAACTTGAGGCATGTCTATACAAGCAACTCAATACAGATGAAGCAGGACATTGATGCTGTAGCTAGGTGCCTAGGCATAACCCTCCCGTAACTGGCATGATCTGATGCTATTGTAATTAGTGAGTAGGTAACACCTAAAATACTGGCAGCATGTGGGCATGTTCAGTAGCCACTTTTTACATAAAGCTCCTGGGATTTTCGCCTGGCACACATTTTGGCAGGACTCATGAACTGACTGAGGAGAAGGTGATCTCACTCTTATAGTATTTTCATGTTGATGTACCTCATTCTACAGTAATGCTGTGATTCCATGGAGGCTGTCACATAGTCTTTAACATGTTCAGACGAACATGCTCAGATTTGGCATGCCAAGCTGAAATGAAAATGGATGTTTATTATTTTGGAATATCACTGTCAAAGTCTTTGATTAATAATTACAGTCCTTGAGGATGGAGTATAGCAATTCACTTCTCTACTCTGGGAGTGGGAAGGTAGGGGAACAGCTACCTTCCTCTTCCCCACTCCTGTGCCAAAGGCTACACATTCTCAACAATTCTGGGTGCTTGCAGAAAGACACACAGCCCCTGTGCTTGCTGCTGTTAAGAATACTGGGGTCAAACTTTTTTATTTCCATAAGATGGGAACAGATATTTCTTATGTCATCTCACAATGGATATGCCAAAATCATATTCATGAGACTTTGTGTTGAACCTCCTACCAGACTGTAGCACTGCTTTACAGTCCTACATTTGCTGTTCAGGTAGTATGGAACAAGGATGCTAATAAACAGCATACAGATAAAACTTGCAGAAATCTCATGCCAAATCCAAGATTCAACCCTTGTGAAGTGTCTTTGCTCTGAAACTTGACTCTGATTAGGCTAAGTCAGGACAAGTTATCCATCCAGGACTTTCCCAGAAGATATCAGAAGCTACAGTATATTAAAAACTTGATAGTGGGTTGTAAAATAAGACAAGAAATGCATATGATTATTTTTAATAGTCAACCAGTATTACTGCAAATCCTCCAAATTATTTTCTGCTGTCATTCAAGGAATTTGTTCAGCGACATGGCAAAAGTGAAAGTTGGCTGTTCCAACTGAGGGTCGCTGGAGGTAGGGTAAGAGGTGAATGGGATGAGATAATCCCTATCACCCTTACCCTCAGAAGCAAAAATGACCTGCATCCATGGATGTAAATTTACCTCTTGTTTCTCTGAGCAATGCTATAATAATGAGTGTCATATATTAAGGGAGCCGACCTTAAGATACCTCCCTCACAGATTACTTTGCTTCATGCAAGCTCACAGAGCTTGTGAGCATATGTGCATGCTGTCAAAGCATGCTTTCAAGAGAAAAATAAAGTTCTAATGATAATTTGGGTCTTGGCTGTACTCATTATTTCAGTAGTGTATGCATTTTATACTCAATTCTCATTAGATTTTTTTAATGCCCTCCTAAATACCTAAATTGCCATCTTTATTCTACAGAGTTGATGCACAGTTTGAACAAGCTGGCAGTGTTTTTTCTGATTTTGTAGTATATTATAAATCCCTTTTTCTTCCACATGTCCTGCCAAACCTGAAAGTCCTGCAGCTCGGTCAACATATAGATGAATAAAACAGATCGATGAAAACTTTATTGAGCCTCTGTACTACTTTCAGAATTACCAGAGGTCAAGCTGACTGTGTCCTTGCAAAGAAAGTTAAATAGTAAAACTTTCTTCAGCCATACAAATAAAAGAACAAGGAACGAGGAAGCGAGGTTGTTCAGCAGTGATGCAATCAAAAAGTTCATAGTCTCCCAATAAGTAAGTTGATACTTTGCCTCTAGTTTTTAAATAGATATGATAATTTGAAGTGTGAAGGTGAAAGCAAGACTTCTAATGAGGATGAGTGCATAGCGTGAAAATTGGCACATCTGAGGTGGAAGTAAGACTGAAGAGTTTTTAATGCACTCAAGATGCAGGTAGTAGATAGTCTGCATTCCAGAAAAAAAAAAAAAAGGAAAATCTGGCAGTCACAATGGAATTCCACCAATGAGGGTTTTTAATGCACTTATCAAGCTGATGTTGTGACTGTGGAATAGCAAATGTATTATCCATAGACATAAGGAAATGTGGAAAAATTATCCAGGCAACTACAAACTTGTTAGTCTGGCCTGGGAACTATGCAAGTCTTTGGAACTTATTTTGAGGGAGAGTATTAGACAAGATAGTAAGTAGGGAATGTGATAAAAATGTAGTGTAGTTCTAACAAAAGATGATCATGCCAGACTAATCCCCTATAGCGTTCTTTGATGTGATAACTGATCTTATAGGCACACCAACTGTGTACATCTAACATATTTTGTTTTGGTGAATCATTTAATGCAGCGCTGCATAGCAAAGTGTTAGCTGAAGAGAAGATTTAGTATTGTAAAACAGGTATGGTAAAAATGGTGATGGGAAGAAAATACTTTTGTTGGTTAGAAGGAGGTGAATAGTAGACAATTGCCAGGATTGGAGGGGCAAAAAAAAGAAAGGGAAAAGTTAGTGTACTAATGAGATATGATGTTGTCAATAGTGTTGGAAGCATAGATGCATGAAGCATTGCAATACTTGGGACAGGATAGGTTTTGAATGACCAGGAATTTAATATCGTGTGCTACAAAGGGTGAGGTCATGACTTTGGGAACAGCAGAGTCGGTTCTTGTTGTAAACTGTGAGCTTATCAACCAGAAACTGAGTAAGAGAAGTAGCAATAGTTGTACTCTCAGGGTGTACAACAACTACTGCATGGCATAGCAGTTGAACAGAGGATCATTGTGTGCTGCTACCTTGTGATCCAACCACGAAAAAGGCAAATAGAGTGCAGACAACTATTTACAGTAGATGTATGAGCTCTTAATGCTTGTAAATAAGGCTTTGTATACACAAAATAAGATGTAACTTTTAGTCATTCATATTCAACAGAGAGTGGTTTACTGGATCAGCTTCAAAGAAAGGTTAACACAGAGAATTGGGAAAACGGAGAGTCTATTTTATGAGTGGAGCCGAAAAAAGTTTGTGTCTTTCAGTAAAATGAAGGAGCATAATTACTGTCTATAAACAGATCATGTGAGTAAATAATAAAGGTGGGGAAAAAAGTTGATCCAAAGAGCAGTGTTGGTAGAAAAGTAAACCTTTAAATTGGTAATGAATATTGTTAAGGTGGAAATCAAGGATTTCTAGTCATTAACAAAACTGTGAGGTTCTGGAAAACTTTTTTCCAAAAGGGCAACAAAAGCAACCACTTGTAAGATGCAGTAAGACAGTCTGAGCGAGATTGTGTCATAGTTTTCTAGTTGTGAATGGTTGTATTGGACTTTCCTGATGTTCCTGTGCTCAAAGCTTGTGCTACGGATCTACCGTGAAACTGGGCTGCAACTTGCTCTTATGTGTAGCCCCAGCATGCTCCAAAGGAATTGGTGGTTGCAGCTATGAGTGTAGATACATATCATAGAATCATAGAATGGTAGGGGTTGGAAGGGACCTTTAGAAATCATCTAGTCCAGTCCCCCTGCAGAAGCAGGTCCACTTAGATCAGGCCACATAGCAATGTGTCTAGGTGGGTCTTGAAGACCTCCAAGGAAGGAGACTCCACACTCTCCCTGGGCAGCCTGTTTCAGGGCTCCTTCACCTCATCCATTACCAAT
This sequence comes from Colius striatus, assembly GCF_028858725.1. Lineage (NCBI taxonomy): Eukaryota > Metazoa > Chordata > Aves > Coliiformes > Coliidae > Colius > Colius striatus. The sequence continues at coordinate 13,973,043 of NC_084769.1, read as the reverse complement.
GTTTTATTACTATAAAGTACGGCTGATTGTCCATGGCCTAGACTAATACACTCAGTCTATTTACACTGCTTAAATTTTTTTACCATGCAGACTCTCAAAATATCTGTGTTTGAAAGTGGATAAAATGAGGCACTAATTTGTGAATTTGGTTTTAAGGTTTAGGTAAATTTTAAATGAAGACTCAGAAAACCTTTTTTTTTTTTTTTTTTTTTTGTAAAAAACCCAAACTCCACAAGGACTAGTTGAAGACTGATACATATTAGCAGACTGAAAACCATAATGGAGTTACATCAGTTCCCTTGTTTTAAGCTTGTTGGTATGGCAACCTATGGCTGAAATTGTCCAAAAGGAGTTTTCTTTGCACATGTCTCTTTGTCTCCATAACTATTGATGCTTGCTGATAATTTTCACTGTGTCAACAAATTCTAGGGGTTTATGTTTGGGGTTTTTTGTGTTTGTTTTAAAGTGTTTTGATTCCTAGAGTGTAACATTTTTTACAAGAGGATCTTATTTTCAAAAAAACTTAGAACATCTGACTTCTGCTAATCATAGCTTCAGTGTTGCTGTAACAAGTTGAATTTCACTTTTTATGTTGCACCAAGTGTGGTCTATGGGCTGTTTAGGAGCAAATCCACAGAAAATACACTGTCCTCCAATATCATTTAGAAGACTTGCCTTAAAATTTGTAGCCCGTTATCCCAGATGTGGCCTCTGAAATAGATTTTTATCATAGTGATGCAACCATGCTGGCTTCCCATTACTCCTGAGTGGACATGGTTTGGAGGCTCAGGGTGAGACCTGTGGATCTGCGTTATGCAAATGTAATTCCCCAATTCCAGCAGTGGCAGCCGCATTAATTCCCAACATGGCCGTTGGGGCTGGGCTGAGTCCTGCCTCCCTGGCATCACTGCTTTTTTCCATCCCCAAATAGGTGATGAGTAATTACTGGGTCTTGATTTATTATTCAGACTGTAGTAGTTCTGTTACAAAGTAAACATTTTTGTTGGCTGTGTCCTAATGCAAAGACCGTTTCACAACCACCTCTTATTTTAGGTTTTAATTGCTTCACTTTGCTGTCAACTGATGGCCTCCTCCCCCACGCCTCAAACCCTCCTCCCCTCTCCCCCCTTTCATGGTATGGTTTTTTTCCTGTTCCCACACTGCTAATGTGATGAGCAACAGTTGCAATATCACGGGCCCTCTCTGAAGGAGAATTCAAAAAGAAAGAAAAAAAAGAAAATCCCAAACAGCACCTTGTTTGCTTTTAGCGCTCCCTGGCCTTTTCAGTAGGGGCTGTGTTAATCCTTGCACTATGAAGGGGAAACTCCTATGTAAATCAAACCAGTGCTCCATGGTCTCCTCCTTCCCCCCTCCTTCAGCTCCTGTATATTAAGTGATTGCTCTCCTTCCTTAGAAATGGCAAATGATTGGTTGCTTTACTCTTGGCTTTCAGTATATTTTATTTTATAGCCCTCTATTCTGCTGTTGGATTTTGCTTCTTTCTGTTGACACATCTGGTTGACAACTCCCCTCCAATCTATTAAAAATAGGAATTTGCATTATTGTTAAATTAAACACATGACTTCATTGCTATTCCTTCATATTATGCCATACATTCCTGTGAATTTATTTTCCAACAAGATATTCAGAATAAACCAAGGCGTTTCTACATTCGAAGATGCAAAAACTAATGCAACTCAACCCGGAGCAGATTGCAACTTTCTCCCCCCTACCACCCCCCGCCATGTTGTTTCTTTTTTTTGTGCTGCATAGCCTTTTCTGGTTTAGCCTGCACTCTAAGGCTAGATTTTTATGTCAATGATTAGTATTTCTAATCGGTTGAACAAGGACAATGTCCCTTCTGCTGCGCAGAGGACACAAAGGCCCAGGCACTGATTCTGATCCCCTCCTAGCATTTTGGCTCTGCTGGGCCCTCTCCCTGGTGGCTATAAATCAGGGGAAATTCCACCCGTTCCCTTGAGTGAATGTGGTTAGATATTAGAGTTGCAACTGTAGGAGGGCTCGAGTTCCCCAAGGTGGGCGAAGCAGAGCGTGGCATAGGATTGAGGCCCATGCACACTCTTCTTTCTGCTGTGGATGGGGGCTCTGATGGTCTCCCTTCTGTGCTGTCTTGGCAGCTGTGGATTTGCTGCTTTGGGGGAAATGACTCTGGATTTCCACCTGTAAAGCAGATTCCAGGGCTTTGTTCTGCCCCAACAAGGCGAACTTTGCTGGCAGCTCATGCCCTCTTGGCTTCTGACAGCATTGGAGGGGCAGAAGCTCAGAGCCTGGTCCAAATTTCTTTGATGTTAATGAGAGCCTTCAGTTCTTCTCTGCCCCCAGGATGGATCGGTGAAGTGGTCGTACAGGTTCAGTCTTCACTTCTTTTATTTTTCCTGAAACAGTTAGTAAGTTAATTTACATGAGATGTGCACCCTGGCAAATGCCATCTCCTAGCTATTGTTTCAGCTAAGCAGCTGTCATTGGTGTAACATTATGCATCCTTCATTGTACCATGCTAATTTTTTGAGGGGCAATTTTTCTACAATGAGCACTGCGGCTTCTAACAGAAACCTCTTTATGGCATTGGCCCCGGGGAGCTGCAAGCCCTGCCAAAGCAAACAAAGGCTTATTGCTCCAACTGGGCATGTCTGTGCCTTTAATACAGCGTGAAGTTCACAGAACACTGCATCCAATCTGCACATAGTTAACACCTGGTCCAATGCCTTCTGGCAATTAATCAAGATATCAATCAGTGATGACAAAAATTAATAAAAAACCCATGCTTGCATATTGCACATTCTCAGAATGGGAGAATTTGCATTGACACTTACAGCCCATTTACATTTTTTACTGTGTTTTCAGTGTGATACTGTACAATACAATAATTATTGATGCATATAAAGCACTGGTATCTTGAGCACTTACGAGAGTACAAAAAAACACATTAGTCTATCTTAGTGAAAAAAGCTTTGACCTCACTGAGTTGCAGCCCCAAACTTTGATGTAGGGGCCGCAGAACTCCTCTATTGCTAGCAAATACATCAATGGGGTTAGACTAACTTTGTCTTCTTTCAAAACCAGTGGAGTGGTTTTGGGTTGAATATGGCTTATTCTTATCTCACTAATTAATGGGAATGTTTTCCTATACCTTAAGCCAAATTCCACTGTTACACCTTTGTTAATTCTGAACAAGTACCCAAACTTCTTCCCTTTTGAAGTAACTTGGAAGCTAGCCACAACTTCAAAGGAAGGAAGATCTGTTCCTCTCATCATTTAGAATCCATAAAAGTACTGTGGACTGTGTTTAATTTATCAAAACAAAGGCAGCACTTTGGAAATATAGATGCATAGTCATCTGTACTGGCCACACGAAGGCATTATCAAAGGAGTGACTTGTCTTCCCTGAAAACAGAAATCCCTTGGTCAGATATGAACAAAGGTATCTTCTTTTGTAAACGCTGGTACTTGTTCTCTAGTGATGAAAAAACCCACTCTTGGCAAAGAATGAAGCAAGTATTTTTCCTTATCCTAGAGAATTCTTGCTACAATGGTCAGAAATGGAAATTATAAATAACCACCACAAATGGATTTTCTTTGCAGCCCAAGAGAGGCTATGGGCTGTATGAACCCCGAGTTCAACTTTTGCTGCTAATTGTAGGACAGGGTTGAAGATCATTAGTGGTGCAGGGGTGGGAAGTTTCTCATGCTTTGATGACATGCTTTTGTCCTACCTACTCTGTGAATGAGCAGCACTCTTCTTGGGTATCAACTAGGGTAATGAAACTCACCGACGAATGTCACGGCTTTGAAAGAGAGAGTCACGTGTGGCCAGGTAGAGCCAGGAACAGGCAAGGAGTAGTTCTACCCCAAACTGAACTGCAGCACTGCCCTATTCTCTCTTAAGCAATATTCTGGCAATCGTACCAGATAGGGCAGTGGCTTTCCAATGTGAGTAAATATAGCCTTGATGATAATAGTTTTGGTGGTCCCAGCCTAAGCGTGGACATCTTGCCAGGATCTGTTAGAACTGCGTAAATGTAGGAGTTTTGCAAGGGTCTGGCATGTGAAATAAGAATGTACTTCTGCCACCTGAACCAAACTCCAAAACCTGACTTCTGAAATACTTCTGGTTTGACTCTTGAATTATTTGGAGTGTAACAATTCCTATGAACTTCATGATTTAAATACTTTCCAGAACAAGGAGACAAGAACATTCAAACCAGCTTAGTAGGAAGGCATTTAACATAAAGAGAGTAATAAAAATACATCACCTGTCACATGTGATCTCTATATGACCTTAGCCACAGAACAATAAATATTACATAACCACACTAAAAGCAGGTTTTAACATCATATATTTATATTTAATAAGTCGTGATTTTCTTTCCTTCAAGATGCAATTTTGATGAGACACTTTAAGTGTGATCTAAAGGCAAAAACTTTGTGACTGGTTATGTAATGCTTCTAGTGGGGCACCGTTTAAAGGCTGTTCAAATGAAAACACATTCACTAGATGCATAAAATTAAACTTACTGGATGCCACATAGGACAGGTGATCAATTGCTTTCCCCAATTATCAGTTTAATTGTTATATTTGCACTTGCAATCTATAAAAGAAGAATTATTGCAAGCTAGTTAGACTCTAATTGTCCCTTTTAAATTAACTATGTGAGATTCAGATTCCAATATAAAAAGACAACAAAGGAAATTAAATAATCTAGCTTTAAATTGGCTTTTAATTACATTAGAAAGCCAAATATTACAACTGTAATTATTTTGTATTGGAGGAAGGCGCTGATTTTTTTATCATGTGCCATCCTGTCTTGTTTGTGGGAGACTATATTTATTAAGAACAGACTTGTATAAAGGAAAAGCTGACAACACTTTCTGTACAAGTAGAGGTAATGTTAAAAATTCAAAATCTCGAAAAAATATGCTTTCTTTTCTTTTTTACTCATATTTCTTCAAATTTTCCAGTTTTATACTTATTGTTTTGAGATTCATGTTGTCCTTAGATGATGTCCATAAATACATAATAAATATATAATGAACTCATCCAAGAGAAGAACAGATTTGCCCCTTCTTCTCTCAACAAGTTTTAACTGTTCTTTGCAATCAGCCTTTAGGCACTAGTCAGCTGAAATGGAAAAATATTTAATAATAAGAGCTCAATAGCCTGCAGATCTCTGATGCCTGAGATGACTTAAACTCTTCTGATGAGCTACACTTAAGAATTATGGTTTAACTCCACTTCAAAAGTATACCGAAATCTTTGATATATAGTCTGTGGTCTATTAAGCTTGATCTTAGCCTGACCTTTTAAAGGAAGAAAAGCTTTGTTTCTTTTTTTTTAAAAAAAACCAAAAACACAACCAAACAAAACATAGATATCTCTGTGGGATTTAGTAGTTGCAGCTTCAAAAAAGAAAAGCATTTGAATATATGCTTTGCTTAAGTGCTTCATTTGTCTCATTGACTTCACAGTCCAGATATGTCTTTCTTGCCTTTTAGAAAACATTGACCTCGAACGTGCTCTTTGCATTGGAGTTCCCTGATCAACTTTGGAGGATCAGTTACTTGAATGAAGCCATTTGTGCTAGAAGGGGTCAAATATAATAAACCTGGATGAGGCTGAGTTGAACTCTAAGATGTTTAATGCACTCAAGTGCAAAGAAAGGAGTAGTAGCTACAATAGAGGGTGAGAGCATTCTATGAAGACTAATAGGGCAAAAACATATACAGTATATAGGCTAAGTAATCATTAAGGTGTTGGGTGTGCATTTAGTAAGAGACATTACAAAATGTTCACAAGGTTCCTTCATTTGTCGTTGAACGAATATGGCTCTGAAGGACTGGAAGAGATATTTATTGCATCTCTGAATTGTTTCCTATTTTAGAAGTAACCACATCTTACTTTATCAGGCTTTAAAAAAAAAAAGTCTTTTCCTTTTCTTGTCCCTTGTACTGAAAGATTATCACACCTGGTGGATACAGATCTTGCTTCAGCTCCCAGCTTACATTAATTCATGACAAACTCACACCCAGTTGTCATGTGCCAGCTTTTTCATTTGACTAAGTAACACTTCTTTCTCTGTGATGCATATCCCTGTGATCCAACTATAGAGAGTAATTACAACCTTTTTTTAGCCATTATTTTGGTAAACTTGCTACACCACACTGTTTCAGTGTCCTGCAGTTGCTGTTTAAAGCTTTTTCAGTAGCCTGAGATAGAGTAAAAGGAAACATGATTGTGTTAGGCCCACTTCACTGCTTATCTCCTTGATCTTTGGTGGCTTGTAAGGTGGAGTGAAGGGACTTGTCTGGTAAGAACTCTCATGTGGTATGAAGGTCATCAGAAATTGTAATTACATAGGAATGGGAGATTTGATCACCAGTTATGTAGTTACAGTTGGGTATGGGATGACCTCAAAACTATTTGATGATTATTGGTTGAGTAAAAAGCAATTGATAAGAGCTGAGAAGAAACCTTTGGTCATGGTGTATGTTTGCATTGGTGTAGGAGAGAGTTTTTGGGAGTTAACTTCCGAATACTTCAACAGAAAGCTGTCTGATAGTTTTATTTGGATGTTCTCCAGTGTTATGTGGTTCAGGGAGGTTAAGATAATCTCAAGTTCTCCAAAGTGTATCTAAGTAGGTGTGTTAGAGAGGGTTAAGCTTGGCTAGGCATTTGTAGACATCTTGAGAAAGAGAAAATAGCACAGGAAAGATGTGCAATCAAAATGGAACCATACTTCAGGACATACAGAGAAAAGTATTTCAGAGTAGTAATTAATCTAGAGAAACCAATGGCAAATGAGGAACTCTCAAATTGGAGACATCTGCTAAAGATGCTAGCAAAGCAAAGGATTACAATAGAGGGTGGGTTACAACTCGTAATTGAATTAAGGGCAAAAGCGATGTGGCAATGGGTTTTGTAAAGTTGGTGGCATGTGAGGTTAAGTTGAAGTGAGGACCAGGCATGGCCAGGGAGGTTGCGAAGCAAAGCTGTGCTTGATGGTCTTGTATAAAGTTTAATAAGAGGTAAGGTTTAAAGGAGTATCAAACTCTCGATTGTATATGAACAAAATCACAACCTGGACTTTTCCGTATAGACCTGCTTCCTTATTTACCAGGTACCTGGTAGGTAAATTAAGACTATGATATCCAACACAGTTGGTCCAACACAGTTGAACAAAAAGTAGCAGAATTCAGAATGACAGCAGAATTGCTGTAAATGTATAAAGGTGACATAGTGATGTAGAAACTGAGAGAAATCTTATCTCTTAAATGGAGTAACTAAGCCAAAACTCTACCTTAAAAGTAAAGAGAAAAAAAAAATCTTTTCAGGTACTATGAAAAATGCTTTAAAATATGTTTCAAAATACACATATGTTCTTTTCTTTTCTCCGAGATCAGGTAGGAGAGAAAAAAGCAAATTGGACTTGAGGTATCATTTCATCGTAACTAAGCAGTAGAAGAAAGTAGCCTCAAATTTTATTTTGCTCCTGTGTTACTTAACATGTTAGTGGTCTGCAAGTGTGTTGGAAAGCATGGAGGTAACAGCATTTCCTAGCTGATGCAAATGTGGTAAATACTTTCTTTACATCAAGTGGTGATGTGGAGAAGCAATATTTACAATGTATTTCTCTGCATTTTTTCTGCTTTGCACCTAAGTCTTACACAGGAGTTTCTGCAGAACAAAACAGAGTTTTCTCCTACCATGGTGAAACAAAATGCTTGTTTAAAGACTTTGATCAACATCTTTTGGTGCTGGAGAGGTTGTATTTATTTCCCGTAATTCTATTAATTTTCTTAAGCTAGAAAGTAATGTTTAAAATATTTGTGTATTCTGTTGGAGCAGGAGATCTCAAGTAAGTTAAAAATTTATATGAAATCCAAATTGTATAGGGACTTATTCTTCCACCAGTAAAGTTGAGGCAAAATTTCCTTCAGTCATAAACAGCAACAGGTTCAAGACCTCTTATTAGTCACCTTTTAACTCAATTGATGTGGTTAGAAATTGCATGAATGCTTTTTCTTCTTCTTTCAAACAAGTAACAAAAGCTGAATTAGGCTGCAGTGATGAAATCTGAATCATTTCCTCCTCAGACTAAACTTGCTAAACTGGTACAATCTGGAGAATGATGTAATAAGGAAAAAAACCTGTTGTTTGTCTCCTGATACCATTCTTGAAAAAAAAAATCATTGCTACGTAATACAAATATAGTCATCACCTTTTATATCCTTTCACCATTGCTGATATTGGAACTCTTCCAAATAAGTAGCATTCCAAAATTGGCTATAGCCCTCTTCACAGTTAATTATAGGTAACACTGCCTCCTCTTTTTTTTTTCTTTTCTTCCTCCTGCTTTTAGAGAAGCCAGTAGAGTTTAAAATATTGTTTCATTAAGGAATATAACATTTTTCATTAATTGCTCTCATAGAAATATCTACCTTTAATCTCATTTTCAGATTGACTTACAGCTCCATAGGATCTTGCCTAGACTTCCTTTAGTCACGTATCACTACATTTTGATGCTAAAATAAGAAACTGAGGAACCTGAATTATTCATGGGAGACTCCATTTAGGACTCACGGCTAAAACACACAGAAGTGTAAAAGTTCAGAGGTGATGTTTTTCATTTTTGTTTTTTGGACTTTTTTTTTTTAATATAAATAAAAGACAAAGCAAATTGAACCAGCTGTGGTGAGCTATAAATTGTAGATGTCTTTGACAAAGATGATAGAGATGAGTCTATGTTGTATAAACTGAACACTCAAGTTCCTTAATTGCCTGGCACACATACTTTCCCAGAAATGTAATCAGTTTAAGGAATGCATTCTTTATTTCTCTTCGGCAATTCGTCCATGGTTGCCAAATGTATTTATTAGAAAATGGAAAGGGCTTGGGGCGAGATAATTTATATTATTTTTAAACATGAACCTCAAATGAAAATCTTCTATAAGTCTTGCGCAAAGACAACTTAACTTTATTGTGTGAGTTTGTTATGTAACGCCTGCAACGCGATGCCTGTGCAAAGCTGAAGTGATGAATTGCTGCAAAAGAGGAAAGGTAGTCTCCTGCATTTAGAGCCCAGCAGCAGGGGTCAGGAGATGCTAGTTCTGTTTCTTATCCTGCCTCTGATTTGATATATCACCATGGGAAAGTTTTTGAAAAAGACACTGGCCTTGATCCTGGAATAGGTGCTTTATGGGTAATCCTCTGAACAAACACTGCTTCTGTGCCTTTCTGACTCTAACAGAGGCTCCTATTCAAATGGAGCTCATTGGATGAGCAGGGCGATGGTGAAGATACCCTCTTTGCACAGATGGAGGAAAAACCATAATACTTCCTTATGTAGCAGGGGAATTCATTTTAGAGTGTTCTGAGCTCTCGAACGGGAGAGGCTTGTAAAATGACAATAATAGATTTTAACTGAAGAGCAATCTCTGGTGTCGAAAATGTGAATAGATCTTATCAAGGTGCATTAAACACCATGTAGGGATTTCTGATGCAAAGCCTTCATAGAGAAAGATTTCTTGAGTGTAAAGAATTGTGGGTAGCTGGAATATTCTATAGACCCAGGACAATACAAAACAAAAACGGGTGACCAATTACAACAGATAAAATAATGAGAACAGAGAGACTGTTGTGGGAAATGTTGAAGTGTCAGCCTTCGCTACAGTGGAGAAACAGCAGCTTGTTAATGACAAAACAGACTAAACAGAATAATTCTCTTTTTTTATGAAGCCAGAGTACAATTAGGCGTCACAATGTGACTTCTTTTATTTCCCCTTTCTTATTGAATGCTCCACGTCTTGCAAGGATAAAGGGAGTTTTAAATGAAGAAGGATTTATTTTTGGCCGAGCAAAACTATGAAGGTGCTTTACCTCTTGAAAGCCCAGTTCATGCACTAGTTGCTTTGTATATTCTGAGATAGTATGACTGAACATTTAGCTAAAACCATATAATTGCTTCATACAACAGGAAATGATTCTTCTCGTTCAGTCATGAATATCCCATCAGCAAAGTCCTTCTCAGGAAGGGGTGATCAGTTAATCTGACTTTCTACATGATACAGTTCATCAGGTGTCACAGTAATAACGATATTTATCCTTAGTTTAATATGCTACTGGTACCAGTCAAGGAGTTGTGGCACATTGTTAGAGAAATATCAATCAGTTGTTAGTTGTTCCAACAGTTTAAAACTGGCACTGCTTTCCTGGACTGAAGTTGTCTGATGTTTAAAGGGTTTGAGTGGCAAACATTTATGAGACGTGGAGGTTTTTGAAATGGGTTTTCATACCAATGAAACATTGAAAATACTAATTCAGGAATTTAAGGAAGAAGGGGAAGAAATGAAACAAAGGTAGAGATCACATCTTTTCTTCTCATTCCTGGTGCCTGTCAGGACTAAATAGCCCTGGGACTAGGACACAGACCCAGCATTTAAGATGCTCTGGTGAAATTCCCTGCTGGATAAGTTTGAATTGGAATTTTGAACTTGATCTTTTTGCTGACACTCTAAGCTTCAGGCTGCTGACTACTCGGGGTAGGTGGCACAGAATTGAACCCTTCACTGTGTATTTCAGAGAAACATATAAAAATCAGCTGCTGAGCAAGTTGATGGTATATTAGTGATGACAAATTTGTTTTCTACTGTGCTCCAGAATATCTTGCTAATGGTTTCAGAGGCTTTTACATAATCTCTGGTTGGTTTTCTGGAAGGGGGGAAAAAAAAAAAAAGGAAAAAGTATTGTTATCATTACTGCTGCATTTCCCATGGCCCCAAAACCTAGCTAATGACCAGCCTTGACAAGTTCATTTCTCTGGAAGACATTCTCTTACTTCCAATTCACTACCACCCACAGATGACACTTTACAAAATGTCACTGTTACATAATTGATAATCACTCAACAACTGAGAAAATGGAACTTGGAAAGAGGCAACATTTTTGTGTCCAGAGAGGAAATTCTCCTTCAGCTACTCCCTCCCAGAATGGATAAGGTTAGTGTTCTTCTACAAGTTATGAAAAAGATCAATTTTGGATGGAAATGTCTTTACAAACTGATGATCATTAAAAAAACCCCAAAATAAAAAAGTACTTATCTGATATTTATTTAATAAAATGGCAATCCTCTTAAACATATCTTGCCTTCTGGAGAACAAAGAGCTTAAGAAAATCCAAAGTAAGCACTCCTTCACAGGGGATGCAGTATGCTGAAGGGGAATCTTGACAAATCTTAATGGTATATTAAAGCTGGGACACTGGAGACAGGAAGTGTGAAAGATATGTTTTTCCCTCAGATATTATATATGGATAGTCCCACTGTAACTAGACAGTCATTGTGATTGCACAATCAATCCTATTGGATTCCTAGGTGAAGGGTGCAGTTTTTAACAATCGTGTCTCTTAAGGCTCAATCTTTTATCTGTTGCACAGAATAACACATCTGGTTTTTTTCCCCTATCTCTGAGTAAGACTGTTAAAAGCACATGAAAATGGAAGATGTCATTTATTTAGCCTGTGATATATACACGTGATAGCAATTATATTAGTGGCTCACCTGCTGCCATTCACAGAATGCCTGATGGTAGCCTGAGAAGGAACTAATAGCTACATGAAAAAGCAGGTGTCTATAAAACATTTCTAGTTGCTCTAAAAGTCATTCACCAGTGTGTGATGAGCTACAGCGTAAGTGGAAGAGAATGGCCTCAGTTAGCACCCCAGAAGCACAAGTGACAAGTACTACTGTAATTAAGCAAGATAGTTACATAGCATTTTTACGTTGATATTTCAAAGCTGGCATTCAGAGGCAGTTCCAATTCTTCTCATTTATTATTGAGGCTCCTCACAGCAGTGTACGGATTCCTTCCACTTCCCCCTGTGCTTGCATTCGTCATATATGTGACACCTTGGAATTGGTATATGCATCCGTGATTTGTGCTGTGATTAACACATTATCAGCTTCTCCCTTTCTTGTTAGCTAAAAATAGTCCTGGCTATCCCTGCTAGTCTGTCACTCAGGTGATGGAGATGGAGGCTGTAGGAACCTTCTGTAGCATTTGGCAATCAGGCTCATCTTGCTCTCACGTTTCCCAAACCCTTCCTTGATCTCCTGTTATGGCTAATAGTTCAGTGTTATTGTTTCATGTCTCTTGCTCAAAAAATTGGAAAAAAATTCCAAACTACAGGCTACATTCTTTTCCTTTTGTGCCATTTAATGGATGCCAGCAGCCTCTCTATGTCTCTTTCACTACTAGCAATGATGCCCACGCAAGGTACAGGAGGGTCAATCCCCTTTTCCTGCAATGATGGCTGTTGTGATTGCAGCACATGTTTTACAAAGAGCAAGTGAAAAATAATTAGAAGAATAAAAGCACTAAAAAGAGTACTTTGTCATCTTGTACGACTCAAAAATATCCAGCAATGTGTTCCTGAAATGCTCGTGCAATATTCATCTGTAGGATGTAAGCAGGCAGAGGTGAATTTTTGGGAAGTGATGTATTTTGTTTTCAGGTTAAACTTTTATTTTAATACACATTCTACAAACAGAACTTCAGGTTACTGAAAATATGAGACGATTAAAATATTAGAGATCAAATTAGCCTCAGAATGAAAGTCTGCATATGTGCATTTCTTTCCTTACCCCCAGGCACTCAGCTCTCGATGCTCCAAAGTCTTGAACCATTTGCAAAACAGAGCACTATAGAGAAATGAATGCCTACAGTACAGAAATACGAGTTCCTGTCACTTCTCTCTTCCATGCTGTTTACTGTCTCCAGAGTAAAAGCTTCTATTTCAGAGCTGTGTCAAGAACCATGAAGCGTTATAGCTTGACCAAGCATCGACCTAGCACTAAGCAAACTCCTAAACCCTGGAGAAAAGTCAGTGGAAAGATTAAATAAACTTCTCTTAAAAATGCTGTCTCCAAATAGCTGTAACATTGGTACAACTCTACCTTCCCTTATTTCTATTCTACCTTCAATTTCTGATATATTTTAACACTGTGATTTTTTTTTTTAGCAATTTATATGGTCCATTTTAATAATTTTATGCCCTCATAAAGGGTTATATGCAGTCCTCAATCTGCTAGTGCTTGTACATCTTCCCAAAATATGGACCTTTCAACTTTTGACTTTGTATCCAATTGTCATCTCAGAATCCCACGCACCTCATTTATCAAGAAAAAAAATCCATTCAGACCCGTTTCTGAAGCCTGTAGGAAGAGCAACTGAGCATGAATAAATCAATCAACTAGCTGATCATTTGATCATATGCATGAATATGATGCTGAGTGTCTCTTTTTAAGTGTGGATGTAGAAAGCCTTAAAGTGTATAAGCGTAGTAGCTGCTGTTGCTTCAACTTACTCTAGAAGTTGCTGAATTAGAAATGTACAAGATGGGATGCTTCAAAGGGAGGTAGTTACTGTAAGTGTCCCAGCTGAGGTATCTTAACCACTTCTTCAAATGAAATGTTCAAAAAGAGATCAAGACTAAATGAATTTGATAGGCTTTTTTTTTTTGGAAGACAGCGACAACTACACTCTGTATCTTTCAACTTCTTGAATTCTTTCCCTACCGTTCCTGGCTCAAAGGTGGTCATGAATCTGCAGCAGGTAACAGCCTAAGTTTTTAAAGTTCAGAGATTTTAAGACTATAAAAGGTCATTGCTGCAGTGTGTTCTGGCTTTTTGCATATGAAGACCATGGGATTGCATCTGTTGCATCTAGTTCAATAACTAAACAAAGACATCTTTTTTGGAAAAGTGCTCTTAAATTTGTTATTGTTATTAAGAGCCAGGAGCTGCATTACTAGTTAGCCAGTGTTTTACATCAGAATTTTGAGATGACCTCTGGGCTGTTTGAAGTCTTGCACAAAGAGGAGAGAAGCTTGGCATCATTGCTCACTGCACAGACTGATCTGGGGGAAGGTCTCCCTACCCTGGCAGAGCTGCTGTGGGAGACAATATGCTGACAAGAGAATGTGAATTTTCCTGTACGTGCAACCTCTTGGTATTTGTTACAAATGTATGTTTGAAAGTTGTTTCAGATGTTTCAGTCCCTTTGCTCCTCTTTGTCTTTAGGTTCAATCCTCATTTCCTTTTGTCAGCGCAGCATCCAGAATACTTCCAGATGCCCATTGGGAAGCGTGGCTGTTATGTTTTGTGTAGTTTTCCTCTTTTCCTTTCTCTAGAAGCAAAACAGTGATGCTTCCTAAGAGGTACATTTAATCTGTTTATGGGTACTGCACTTTATTTGTTATTTTAAGTTGAAGATGAAAGGAAAATTACTTCTGCTTGACATAAGCGGTGCAATTTGAAACAGTTTTCTTGAGTTTGGGAAGCACCAGGTGCAGGTGTGTGTGGCAGGGAAGGTAAATCCTAGGTTTTGAGATGGATTTGAAAGAAACATTACATACAGATAGAGCCTTGGAATAGTGTTTTTCTTCTGTTTGCACTTCCTTTGGGGTCTGGCTTGAACAAATATGTAAGGCCCTGAACACTTTCAAATAAGTCTAAATGTATGTGATCGTATGCTCCAGGGATGAGTGGAATTAGTTCTGTAAGTAGGATTTTTTCCTTTTATTTTCTTCCCCCTGCCTCTTTCTGACTTGTGGCCATATGTGGATGTATGTTACTGGACTACAGGTGTCTACTCAGTCTGTGGGCCATATCCTCAATTAGGGTCAACCCCACATGGCAGAGCTGTCTCCCACCAAGCAGTCTGGCTGAATCTGATTAAACAATCCAGCTATTTTTCACACCTTATATGTCCCCACCAGCTAGACAGGTTTATCATGTCACAGTTCACTAATGCCTCCAGGAAATAACTTGTTACTACTAAACCATATTTTGCAACCAATTCTAGTGTGTTGAGTGTTCATTTTTTTTTTTAATGGAAATGAAGCCTTTAATAGCTAATGAATGGCTCCCTGTGCTCTCTACCATGGAAAGCAACCTCAGTAACTTCAGGCAGCAAAACTATACCGTTGGGGATGGAGAAGCATGGCTCTTGGCATCCCTGAGCAACAAAAGGCACCGTGGGGCACAGGGCGGCACGTAGCACATGAGGAAAATGGGAAAATGCCTAATCCCAGGCAGATCCCATTGCAGAAGATCTTACTATCTGGCTAATCAGGATAAGTGCTGAAAAGCTTTGAGTGTGATGTCAGATTTATTTCACGATGAACAGGGAAGATCTCTTGATCCTCAAACACTTCAAGTAAAAGTTAAAAGGGGGGGTGTGAGGTGCGGGGGAGGAGGCAGAAAAAAGATATTGCGCTTTTCCCCTTTTTTTTTTTCCAAGTGTGATGAACTGTTTTCTCCTCTAAGTGTTTTAAATAGCGGCAGTGTGAAAATTACATTTGCTTTGAATAATTGCTAGCGTTTTTTTCCCATTGCAGTCCTCCTATCTGGAAGCTTTGTAGCTAATATTGCTCCTGCCTGAAACTCGGAGGAGCAGTGTGAATGGAGCAGGCAGGTCCATTTTTAAAAGAACCAAAATATTTGATAATATTTTATTTGCTCAACAGTTCTATGCTGTGGCAACACAGGCTTACGCAGCACTTTATAAGCGTAGGCCCTGATCCAACAAAGGCTTATAGTGCGTATGTTTAGCTTTATGCTGACTCCAAAGGGAATATCGTGTGTGATACGGACTGTAGGTAAGGCCCATTTCCTGCCCCGAGCAGCTTGCGAGTGAAATAAGACAAGACCCAGGACGACCATACATGAGCACAGGAATCCTGAACAGGGAAAAGATCTTGGGGGAAAAAGCCCTTCTTGAAGGCAATTTTGAAGAGGAAGGGAAGAAACAAAGACTTTTCATGCTGTGGATCAGAACCAGCAAGAGAGAGAGTCTGAGGGTGGTGGGGCAACCTTGTAAGGACAAGGCAACATCTGAAGGGGATCTCTTAGGAGCTGGGATGCAGGATAGTTAAGACCCTAGTGCGTTCTCTTGATTTTATCTGTTGACTAAATAAAACTGTTTGACACTTCAGGGCATTCGTTTTTATTCAGTCTAATGAATACTGTCAAATCCTGAGAACAGCTTGTGGAATTCATACATAATTGTTTCACTGATGAAGAAACCGAGGCAGGGAGACTAATGATTTTCCCAAGGCCACAGAAGGAACATAATAAATTAAAAAAAAAAAAAAAACAAAAAACCAAAAAAACCCAAAACCTCTTTCCCAGGCCTAGGCTGCACCACTAATTCATCTCTGAAGAGGTTAGTATTTTCAGAAGTGCTATAATCTCATTTTTGAGTCATTTAGGGAGTTTAAATGTCATTGGAAGACAATGTTATGCAGGCTCTTAAAAGTGAAGTTTCGGAAGGAGCTTTAGACTTTTAAGACACTTGAAAAGATTCTCTGATATCTGAAAAGAATATCTGGTAGGCAGTTGTGGACATTTTTCTATCCTATATATGACTGGGCTGGCTTGTGCTCTGCAGAAGTCAAACAGATCAGGTCTGGTACAACTGGCTGCAAAAAAGACCCAATCAATTCCCGACTTGGCCATCATTTCTAGCAAGTGTACTGCTTTCCTGCTTTGTCTTAGGACCCGTGTTCCCCAAGCAGAGTGTAGCACTTCCTCTTTTCTCCCCTACCCATCAGTTTGGAAACCATGTTCCAGTTGGTAGCATCTTCCTCTTGTGTGGGTAACACTAGGAAAAAATCACTGTTAACTGTAGATGTTTAGGGAAATGGAATCCTTTCCCAAGGATATATATCACTTTCCAGCTTAGTCATGTACACACCCAAGCCTGTGCATGAACTACATTTCTGTTGCATGATGCACACTTCCATTTCATTCTGGTGAAGTCCTGGTAATATCAAATAAATAACTGCTTCTACCTAGTTAGAAGAACAATGCTCTGAATCACCCGCTGTTCAACAACAGATCCAATACGTAAACAAATCCAAACAAAGTGACTGTATGAATAAGTGCCTACAGGAGACACAAAAAATATGTAGAGTAACTTGTTTGGAGAAAACTTCTACTTGTTTGAGTGGAAAGAGTGTCTAAATGATTCTCTCTCTGGTGGCTACACACTGCTCCAGGTTACTGAAGGCAGCTGTAGGGTTCACAGTTCACTGAGACAAAGTGCAACATTTCAGGGGGTGAAGGAGCTGCAGCAGAAAGTGGTCTGCAGCTGGAAGACCTCTCAGCATGAACAACGCTGTTTGCTTTGGCCAAAAGTTAGAGAAAGTACAATCTTGTTCCTGGAGCCACGTTCATGCCTGCCCTTGCTTTGCCAAATCTGGTTGAACTAGATGATGTTTCGAGGTCCTTTTGTACCCTTAAGATTCTGTGATTCTGTGAATCAGAAAAACCATCTGGTTGCAACTTCAGTCATAAATCTACTGATTTGAGGTGTGGATCAGGTATATTCAAATGGGAAAAGATGTCATGCACCTTGCTGTGCCTTGCTGCCTGTGGCCAGAGAAGGAGTGACGATCATCAGGTGTGACAGAGGACATATGTGTTCCTTGTATTTGGACACATGTGAGCTCTACCTGAGCAAGCCCTTTAAAAACAGGCCCTGGTGTTAGATTGAAGCCTTATATTATGAAAGGTCCCTGTGTAGTGTCCTTTGGGAAAGAGCTTAGCGTGCTCATTTGCATCTCTATACCCAGAATGCTTTTCCAGCTCATTGCTGTTTCATAGCCGTGCTGGTGTCAGTGCTACAGAGCAGCTGAAAATGGCTTGATGTGCTTCTGCATGCTGCTACTTTTCCTCTGGAGCAAAAGAAAGGATGTCTGTCTGGAAGGAGAGGATGAGACAAAATGTCCCTATCTTTCCAATCAGCATGGGGAGTCTCCTGGCCACCCAAACAACCGGCAAGAGCTGCTAAGAGGACAGATGCTGGTACTTAAAAGCTTAAGCAGCCTGCAAAATATCGCCGCGCTCCCAAGCAAAGACGCAGCTGTGTGAAATTGTGAACCTTTAACATGATCCCACCTCCCTGCCACAACCAGTTCATGGCAGCTTAGGGAAGTGCTGAGGATCTGGAGATGTAAAATCCAGACTCCTGTGTGCTTTATAAGGAAGAAAAGATGGTAGATGCTGCACTAAGATATCAAACGTGGCAATTGTGAGCAAATCTGTTGACGTTAAAGGCACTGGGGTCAGGTGTGAGTGCTACAAAGCATCCTACTGCGCAGCAGAAACAGAGCCCAAATGGAAAAGATCCCGACCAAGTGGTCATCAATTCCCTTCCCTGACAGGCAAGGGCTGTGCCCTGTAATGAATATACTAGTTAACAGGATATCCTTGAAGATTCAGCATGTAATGATTTGCAAGTTGTAGCCTGAGATAACTCAGAGGAAGTGCTATATAAATGTCAAAGTTACTTTTAATACATTGGTGGCGGTACTTTTTCAAGGAATTGTCACTGAAGTAAAATTAACATGCAAAAGATATGGCAAATCTACTAGCAAATTATGTAAATATTTTGCAAGGGGCAAACTTTCAGTGCCAGGCGTGAAAATTGGGTCACAATTCCCATTAACAATTACACAGCCTGCGTGCCTAATTTTCCAGGCACCATGCTGAAAATTCACCCCACGTTATGGAAGCAATTAATGGCTTAAAATTCTTTTTAGGCCAGTAAATGTGTAGAAGTGTTGATAGCCTTTTCTGTGTGGCATTTAATGAGCTATAATCTGATAACTAGATTAGATTGTTCTCTCATGATATTGACAAAGATTGCCTTATATCGTTATTATTGCTATTTAAATACTACAGCAATGCCAGATG
The DNA here is from genome assembly GCF_028858725.1 of Colius striatus. NCBI lineage: Eukaryota > Metazoa > Chordata > Aves > Coliiformes > Coliidae > Colius > Colius striatus. The sequence continues at coordinate 13,954,270 of NC_084769.1, read as the reverse complement.
CATGGATCAGAGCCCTGTTGCGCTAGGTGCTGTACAAATATCTGTGAACATGTGATCTCTTCACTGAAGACAGATATAATAACTACTTTGCTATTCTGGTCTGCTTAGGCACCAGGGAAATGCTGAAGGTTCCCACACAGTATGAATCTATTAAAAAGATAATCTGAAGCTATTTTGGTTTCTCATATAGAGGATTTTTTTTCCCCTTTTCAATGCTTACACATGACTTTCATTAGCATTAAATGCGTGCAGAGGGAAGGTCGCTCTTAACGTTTGTAGCTCTGTACCTATCCCTTTCATATCAGTTAAATCCCAGCGAATATAACTGTTTAGTAATTGTCTGGTATTTAATTAAAATACAATAACCCCTTTCCAGAGACGCCAGTTGTGAATCTGGTGGCCCAGTCATAAAGATGCTAATTTAATGAATATTCATAAATCATGAATATTCATAGAGTGTCAGGGATGTTCTTTTGTACCCTGCTGCTATGCCAGGTCTCGCTGGCACAGCAGACGGCACATGTTGAAGGAGCTTTGCTCCTAGGGGAGAAGAGAAATATTCGCGCTGGAGCGGGACGTGTGTCTGGGTGTAAGCGGGAGCGGAGGCGCGGGGAGGAGAGGCGGCGGCTGGCGAGGAGCGCACGGGCATCTGCCCTGCCGAGCAGGATGCACAGTCTCGGCGTGGCTACCAGGTGGCAGGACGCATTTCTTCTCGGGGCTGTTAATACTTCTGTGGCTGAAGTACAGTTCTGGCAAAGATGCCGTGGTCGACCTTTGCAGTTACAGTGGTCACGGCCACAGCCACCACTACTATTGCCTGAGCAGAGCCTGTCTGCTGGGGTTCCCAGTCACTCTCACCCTGGCCAGGCTGTCCATGGGGAAGGGTACGGTAGGATGCTACCTTAGAGTACCACAACCTTCTGTGGGTGGTAGGTCTGAACTGACTGAGGCTGCATGGCTGAGAGGAGTTTGTGCAGGAAAGCACATCTTGGATGCTCCAAGACTGTTCCTTGTATTGGAACCATTCTCCGGGGTTCACCAGGCTTTGGCAGCCTCCTTGTTCAGCAGAGATGATCTGGCTGCAATACTCAATATTGTTATTATAGCCAAATATTTTTTAGATGAACTTTGGGCTGTTCAGAGGAATTTAGTGATGTGTCTATTACTGAGAAGAAAAAGGAAAACACAGTCACAGAAAACAGTGTTTTATTCTGCCACTTGAAATGCGATTGAACTAAGTCAGTATTCCTCCACAAAATTCACAAACTCCATGCTTTCCTCATGGCATGTTTATAAAGAACCTGTGCATCTAACTTATCCTTAGGAATCCCTAATACGCCTTCTAAACAGCAGGCAAGGGAGTCAGCCTTGTATTCATCGCTCCTACAGGTTTCAGTTGCCCCCATCCTTCCAGGTTGATGGGTGAAATATGCTTGAATGCAAATGCTGCGCTCCCTTATGGTGCCTGTGCGATGCCAGTGAGGCACTTTGCCGCGACTTCACGTCGCGAGGCACGTACCTATGGGTGCGGAGCAAGCCCGCTTCTCACCCCGCCGCACGCTGCTGGGATGCAAATTTGTTCTTGTGAAAAAATGTCAGCGCATAGAAGTTGAGCTGTTCGCTTTGGCAAAGTGTAGAGCAGGAGTGAGCACCCATCCCTCTGTCCGGACAGAGATGTCGGAAAGTTTGCGAACCCCGAGCGGTGTCAGTGCTCTGAGACGCTGCTCCCTCACTCCCTCCCTTCCTCCCCCAGGAGCACTGCAGTGCTCGGGCTCCGGCTTTGTGAGAGAGATCTTTACAACCCCCCTATCAACACTTCAAAAGTGTTTGCAAAAGCTGACAGGGAAAGGAGAAGGGGAGAAGGGCTGCCTGCGCTATCCAAGAGAGCTCTGTTTTCTCTGGTAATTTATTTCAGCTAATACACTTCTCTAATAGTTGCCGACTCCAATCTTTGCTTACATAAACGCTTATTTAAAGCTCTTACGATCAAATCATTCATCTGGACTCAAACTCGCTTCTAAATTTGTGCATGCAAATTTTATTCATGGGCCCAGCTGTGTTCGTGCCGAATTTGCATTTGTGCATATGAATGTGTTGTTTTTTTCCCCTCTGTCAGCATACAACCACAGGCTGCAGCTGAAAATATGGACCTAGATTTCAAAAATTTTAATGACCATACACTGAAAGTTTTAGTTCCTTTCCTTGGAGCTGGCAAACTTGTCTATATAAGCCTCATCTTTATCTTTTGCTTTTGGGAGCTCACTAGTGTGTGTTTCTGAAGACTCGCTTGCACGTGGTGCTCAAATAAAAAATGAGACTTTGTTTTGCCAATATTGGGTACTGACATGAAAGGGCAATTAACTTTTTGTCTTGCTTTTCATGCAACTAATCCTTCCTTCCTATGTTTGTGCTGCCTCGGTTTACTTTGTCTACCAAAAGCTTGTTTTGAGAAGAGGTGAAATTTATTTTGTTCTAGGGGGAGGCAAGGCAAGAAATCGGTGCACTGGAGGCTGGGAAGAAAAACACCTTTCTGCCTCTGCAAGCAGGGCCAAAATTGAGTGTAAATAAACAGCATTCAGAGAAGGAAACAGTAAATCAATCTTGTAGAGCAATTTGGATATCCGATGTATGCTGCATGAGTAACTCTGCTTAGTGCAGTATCTGGGAGCATGAAGTGGAAGTGTTGCTGTAGATCCCCCATACTCTTAATCTGAAGGGTTTTGTGTGAACTTCTTCCTGATGCTATCATGTAGAAGATTGTGGTGAACACTTGACTTCTGCATCCCCCACTCGCTATAAAACCTCTTGCATTAGTGTCTCTTGTTCAAATAAACTTGCAGTAAATTCTAGACTTTATGTACCTATAAACGTGTTAAAAATCAAGAACATTCAAACCTTTCGGGCACAGATGTGTTGTCCAGAACATTAATTTGAGGATACTAATGCTCTCTCCAGGGTTTCTGAAATAGGCTCTAAAAATGAGTAATCAAATAGGTAGCATAATCTTGTGAAGAGCTTTGAGGATGTCAAGAAGATGGTAAGAACTGGTCATGTAAGAGAGACATTATTTAATGTAAATTGCATCTCTGACTTCTCATGTGGTATGGGCTATTTGTTTGAGGGTGGAGTTTAGGTAACAGTGAAGATTTTACCCTGGGAAATGCAATCACAAATTATTCTAGATAAGCAGAGATGTTTGTGATGCTTTTCGTTTTCAGTGCTGAAGCGTTACACAAGACCTGTAGGCACTGGGAATGAGAGGCACAGAGAGGCAGAGCGTCATCCTCCATCGAGGCTGTATTTTTCTCCTCTTGTGATAAATATTGGGCACCCATCATTTTGCTAGAGGCTAGGGACTTTGAAGGAAGTGAAAGGAATTTCTTGCTGATATCGTGAGAGTCTGAAGGTATTTAACTTCCTTTGGCATCTGACAAGGCTGTGGGAGTTTTGGATGATGACGATCAGTAATGTCACAGGCTTGTGTTGGAAGCACGCCTTTCCTTCCAGTAGCAGAGTGACTGTTGGAAAGCTTTAGCTAAAGTGGTTAGACTGAGGTTGAACAGTGACTAAATGACAAGTCTGGAAACAATCCTAATTTTGCTCATTGAGCTACTTAGACTATTTGTGCAACATATGTAATTGTGTCAGAAATATGTTGTAAGAAACTGGACCATTAAAAACGTGAAGAAAAGCTCTGCACTTGTGACACAACCCATCTTTTCATGTTTTCGCTTCTTCGTGGTTTTGGAATGGTTGTTTTGGGGTTGTTTTTGGGTTTTTTTTTTTGATGTCATGCTCTGTTGTAGCCTGTTTGTGTGCTACTGACTTGCTGACAGTACCGAGCTGTGGTGTCCATGCACTGGGATTACATGGAGAGTGGAGTGAGAATTCCTTTTCTTAGTCAGTCCATACTGTTCTGGGGGCTACAGAGCATCTCTGATATCTCCTGCTCTGTGCATTTGTGCCTTTAAGATGTTGAGCAAATGAGTTATTCCTTGAAATAAGACTGCTTATATCTTCAGTGCAGCCTTTCTCAAGAGAATACGATTCCAAGACTGTAACCTTTGCAGACAACATCTGAGCTGTCCTTAGTCACACAAGTACTCTTAAAATTTTCCAGTGTGACTAGCTGGAGTGGTAAGATTTCAATGTTAAAGCTTAAATGAAAAAAAAAAATCTATTGGGATTTTTTACATAGACTACTTGTAACATCTTGCTTAATAATGTGGAAACAAAAGCATTTTTAAAGAGGACACAATTCTGTATTTATTCAATATTCCTGACTTATCTAAGGATTTCAATGGGACAACTTCACCCAGAATAGTCTCCAAATTATATGAGAGACAAAAGATAATCAGAAATGAATGTTTTCTGCTTTAGAATCCAGTAGTGCTTGTTTGAAGAAAGAGTAGATTCAGAAGGGAAAATGACAGTCTCTTTAACATATACTTAAGTATGGTAAGTGCAACGATGAAAGCAGACATAAGGAGTGAGAAAGATATAAATGGAAAGATTAATGACAGCATTAATTTATTTGCATTTATCACAGAAAAGTATTTGCAACATAAAAAAGTAGCAGTTTGTGAAAGGCAGTGTAGTAACCTAATTCTCATCTGGGTATTAAACTTAATACTTGTAATATTTCTACAGTTTCACCTGACTCCCTTCCTTGTTTTGTTCTCTGCTTTGGAATTTACAATGCCCTTTTGTGTTCTTATTCATGGGGTGGTGAGCAATGCTTTGACCTCTTTTGCACTTCAGACATGAAGCATGTGCCTTACCTTGCCTGATGAGTACAGCTGCCTTTGCACCATTTAAAGAAAATAACCATAATTTGCAAGCTGATAATGCAAATGATTTCTTGGAAAGTATTGCAGAACAGAGAGACTATTGGATACTCTGAGTTATGTCGCAACTCCCTGTTCACTGAGTATCCAGACGTGGGTTCATCTGGGTGCTAAAGAGGTGTGTTTCCTCCCTTGTTAGCATGTTAGCGTGATGAGCAGAGGTCTGTGTGTCACCTGGAGGGACCATAGCCCTGCAGGTGCCCCCAGAGCAGGGCTGACATCAAGGCTTCCTACTGCCCTTTTTGCCACAGGATCCCTTTGCAGTCTCAGGTAGCAAACCTGTAGTAAAGATCAGTTTGATGCCAACTGACACAAAGAGGAAAATTGTGTTTCTTGGAAGCTGCGGGGGCTGGGCAAGAGGAGCAGAGGAGTTATTAGGCTGACACAGAGTAATTGCCGGAAGCGGAATTTGGCCAAGCCTCTTGGTTCACGCTGGGAGCACCTTATGCGGTTCGTATTACAGTTATAGATTTTTCTTGTGATATCGCTTACCTTAAATGACCATCGCCTCCTTAAACAGCCATTGCCTGAAAGACAGCACCTAATGAGATAATGTTCATCCTGACACCTTCCTGGATAATGGCTCAGTGTCAGGAAGAAAAAGTCTGACCAAATTACCTCTACTATAATCTGAAGCGTTCTTTTTTTTTCCTTCTTAGAGGGCTTATGTTTAAACACCATCCAAACTTTGGGAAAAATCTCACTTATTCAGAGTCTGATTCAATAGTTTGCAGAGAGAAACAGCCCATGAAATAAATGCACAAGGTTGTCTTGGCTCGGTGTTTATTCATTGTTCAAAAATGTTAAACCAACAGAGGTTCTCTTGCCTTTGGAAAGAGATGCTCTTTATGATAAATAATAGCTTTTCCTTTACAAAAAAGGTGAACTTGAGTATGAATTCCAGAAGACCAAACCGTTATGGCAGTGAGGCCATTAGGTTGCAATTTGTCTTATAACAGATGTTGTAGAGTCCTGTCACTTCGAATGTTAAAACAGATGGGATATACACTTGAAAATGTACTAGAAGTATTTAATTTCCTTTCCAGCACAGGAGATTTCTTCTCTCCAAGCTCTTTGATGCTCTTCGCCTGTTTGTTAAATCCTGTTGCATTAGTTGGTGTGGTTTAATCTCCTTGGAAAGCTTGTCTGAGTTTGCATTCTAATGCAATTAATCTTGAATTGCTTTGGTTTTGCTGAATGAGACAGGATTCCATTTCAAGATGACTTTTTTAACCTCTTTCAAGGTCCCTTGTAAAACTTGCTGTTGTCACATAGTACAAAATTGTAGAGATGACACAATATCTGGCCCCTGCTTTTGTTGGTTGAGTAACATCAACCAAATGCATACCATATATGTCTATGTATTCAAAAAAATAATCCTAGGTAATCTGTGATACTCATATGCACATTTGAGTACAAGGCTGCCATATATATTATAAGGTTACTGTTTACCATAACATTCATTTCTCATCATCTGCAGGAAGGCTCAGCTGACTTCATTGGACTCCATATCAGGTTTTCTAACGCAATGCAGCTGCTTTTTCAAAGTCTGGGGATTATCAAGTCAATCCCCAGATGAACAGGGAAGTTGTTAAGTGAAAACGACAGTCCTGTAGTGGTGGAGGACTGAGAGTCTAAAAACTTTGACTGATTCTACCCGAGACACGTGGTGAGAGACTGGGAGAGCAGATATTAGCTTTCATGAGCCAGACTTGAGTGCTCAGTCTGCAAGTGCTGAATAGCAGATATTACAGACAGATCCATACTTGTGTTTACAGTTCATACCATATAATCCAATTTCTCCTTTTTTAACCGGCTCTTCATGTAAGACTTGCATTTGTTTTCATAAGTCAACAGAAAAGCTCCAATATTACTGATGTCAGTTTAATTCTTACTCTGTTGTAAGACATGCATAATACTCTACTAAAATTGACTTTATAAATGCAGTTTTTAGACAGCTAGCACAAAGTTCAGCACCTTTAATGCTTTCTGTGCTGGGGGGCATCTCAGGTCTTTCTTGGTAGAGCAGGGGAATGTGTTGACTATGTCAAATGGCATTCTTAATTTCAGCAATCTCTTGAGAGGTTTCTATTGTGCATTCATTTACAATCAAATCTAGAAGGAAAGGCCATCAAGAACGCAAAGGACTTCTCATTGTCTTGGGCTTTGCAGTTTCACTGTCTGAGTCCTAGAAGGAAAGGAAGTAACATGAGTAAAGCAGTTCATAAATATTTCTTTTTCTTGTTGTTCCTTTTCTTTCTGGGCTAGGAATCCCAGTTTTGGAAATTGGTAAATAAAAGCTTTTTCTTTTTTTTTTCCTGATTGTTTAAAGTGAAATTATTTTACAGAGAGTGGATCATGGAACACATGTTAATGATTAATTCTGTCATGCTATTGAATGCTATTCTGCCTTTACTCCTGCTTCACGAGTTTGTCTCAAACATTTTTAATTTGAAGATAAAAATTAGGCTACTGTAGGCTTTGTTATAAAATGAATTTTATATTTGAAGAGGATTTCCTTAGTGTAATATTAAAGTCAAATACAAATGGTCGTTTCTTTTGGAAACAGAAAACTCTAGGGGCTGTTCCAATGTACCGACATTTTGGTGAAAATGCAAAACGAGTTCAGAAAATAAATCCTGAGCTACCATAAAACGGAGGTGATGAAGGATGTGTCTTTCATCTCTAGTTCCTGTGTTGTCTTCATGTAGCTATTATGGTTTCCAGTTCTCAGTTGCAGATTCATAATTACTATCTTCAGCTTCATGGTCTTTGCTGGCACTTCGTAGTTTGTGAAGAACAATATTATGAAAATGACAGTTGCTCACAACTTTTATTTCTGCTCCAGTTGTGTGTATGTGAATGTGGTATGCTGGGTTTTTTTTGGTATCTTATTCTTAGCTATTGCATAAAAAGAGTAATGCGATTTAAAGTAACGAAAGATCTCAAAGTTTATACTTACCATTCTCTGAAGCGTACACAGCAGAGAAAAAATTTTACCAACTTGTGACATTCAGTCATTCTCAAATAATTTGTTTGTTAAATAAAATATTGATCTCACGTTTACCTAAGCTTTTACTCTCCATACTTCTCCCATAAAGTTTTTTTAATCATCTACCAAGCAACTTAAGTAGTAATTTGATCGTTAAAGCTTCACATGGATAAAAAGCTATGTTAAGAATTTATTAGCAGCTTAAAGTGAGTCTGTTAGGAAGATATCAGGTACTTGAAGCTGGTATGATTTGTGTACCATAAAAAGAATTACGGGAAGAGTAAAGTTGTGTAAAGTCACCAAATATTTGACTCAACAGAAGAGAATGAGATTTATTAGGAAAAAAATGTAGGTCTTTTTTTCTTGGCTAAGTAAAACGATTTAAACACCTAATTTAAAATCAGAAAAGGAATTGAATAACTTGGGTCCATTCAATCCAGATCTATTGATAGTTGGACACTTAAACTTTAAATGTGACTTCTATACAAGCCATTTAACCAGAAGCAAAACAACTCATCTTGCCTGAACCTCACAAAATATGTGGCTTAGAATTGAAGCACAGTGGGAATGCAGTTTACTGGATTTTTTCTTAATATTGCCTTCATGGCAAGAATACAAAAGCAACTACGTGCATAAAACACTTTTCTGCGTTCTAAATATAGCAGCACCTACTTGAATGAATATTTCATATAAGAATAACCTATATAAAAGGGATAAATGCAGGCAGCGATGATATTAGTAGGATATCATTTTAAATGGAATAGCTTTTAAATGAGTAAATGAATATCTAATAAAAGTGCTAACTTGCTGTATGAATAAAATCTGATAAAACTATGTTTCATTACCTATTGGCTGGAAAACTTTAAAACAAGGAGAGGATGCATAAATTTAAGTTGAAATTAAAAGGAAACTAAAAACTTGCCCATATTCCTCTGACTTAGAATTTTTTTGGCAGCTAACCAGTTCACCTGGGATGTGATGCAGTAAAAAGATGTAAACACTGCCCTGTTGTATATGGGGCCCCAGGCAGAGCACAGGCAGTAATGTCAGGGAAGAGCCACGGGGTGGACTGCCGCTCGTGTGGCAGGAGGAACGGAATGTACTTTGGTGGTTTCAGTCTAAATCTCTTTGAGGAAATATCCAGGGTCATGTTAGGCAACTGCTTTCCTTCCCAGAGGTTCACTTGTGTGGGGTCCTGTGAGGCTTCAGTCTGCTCCACTGACATACATTAAGTCGTCAGGGGATTACTGAGGAACACAGTGTGGGATGCGCTAGGTGCAAAAATGACACCAACCTTTACGTTTCCTCTACCACCTAGTTCAGATGCTCCAGTTATGTCTCAGAGGATGTTTGGAGGATAAATCTGAAAATGATCGCAGGAGTTCTACTGAACTGAATTAATTGCATTTTAGGCTTAGACCAAGGTGACTGTGAATGGTTATGTCTTTAAAAGGACCACAGCTTATCCTCTGTAAGATGGAAACCTATTGGATTCCTGTTTGGGGCAGTTTTGCAAGCAGTAGGATGTAGCGTGGCCTGCTTTGTAACTCTTGTACTCTCTGCAACTGCAGAAGATGGGTGAGGAAGAGCCTTCTACGTAAGAATGAATGAAAGTTTAAAGCTTGGAAACTTTTGATGGTCTCTTGAATTTGTTATTGTAGCCTAACGAGGTGGTATGAAGGAGAAGGGAGACTGACAAAGATAATTGAATAGTGAATGTAAAGGAAAGGTGAGGCCATATCCTGAGGCCTGGACTGTGTGGGCTGAGAAAGAGACCTAATGATAATATATAGGGATTAAAAGGGAAAATATGTAGAGATTATGGGGATGATTGCAAAATAGCAAGCTAGGAAGATCAGATGGGTTAAGATTTTTCTGAGAATAATAAGAACTTAAAGTTTATTGGAATTTTTGAACTGCTTGTAGACATCTCTTGTGGAAAAACATAGTGGAAAAGGATGATTCAACAATTTGTTTATTTTACAGAATGGACAAATGCATGCAGAGGACAGGCTTTTTTAGATTTTAGAAAATGAAGAGAAAGTAGCTGAGAGTACAAAGGTAGTAGGGTGAAACTGAGTATGAAATGATATTTCACAGTCTTTGTGAAGAGAGAGGAATAGCAACGTATCAGTGGACTAGAGAATAACTAAGATCTCTGCAAAGGCAAATTTAGTAGTTGTAGTAAAGGTGAATTAACTGTCAAATTCTTAAAGATGTGATATTATGGTACCAGCACAGACAAACCCAATATAAAAATTAACTTGGGGAAAAAGGTAGGCTCTGAATAGGTAGCAAGAAGGAAACACATCAGAAGAATGCAGACCTAAAAATGGCATAAGTACATAGTGATGAAGTCGTGAATGTCCAGGCACTAGGTGAGATATAACTAGTTAGAGATGCCAAAGTGAGGAGGAATTATCCTCAACATACATCGTTAAAGTATGACAATCTAGAAAGGGATTGCTGCTTTGCTTATGAGAGAAAGCAAGCTGCTTAATGAAGATTCTGAAGAGTCCTTTTTTATTTCTTTTTTTTCCTTTTTTAATCTAGTTTTTATTAAAAAAGATGAATTTTAAAAAATATTTGTAGTACTATTAAAGTCATAAAATCACAGAATGGTCGGGGTTGGAAGGGACCTCTAGAGATCATCTAGTCCAACCCCCCGAAGAAGCAGGTCCACCTAGATCAAGTCACACAGGAAGGTGTCCAGGTAGGTGTTGAAGACCTCCAAGGAAGGAGCCTACATACCCTCCCTGGGAAGCCTGTGCCAGGGCTCCCTCACCTGAGCAGTGAAATAATTTTTCTTTATGTTTAAATGGAACTTTTTGTGTTCCAGCTTCATCCCATTTCCCTTTGTCCTGTCACTAGATACAACAGAAAAAAAATGTGATGCCCCAACATCCTGACAGCCCCAGTTCCTGCAGCCTTTCCTCATAAGGAAGATGCTCCAATCCCCTGATCATCTTCATGGCCCTGAGCTCTCCAGCAGTTCTCCGTCTCCCTTGAGCTGGTGAGCCCTGAGCTCTCCAGCAGTTCTCCGTCTCCCTTGAGCTGGTGAGCCCAGAACTGGGCACAGGACTCCAGATGAGGCCTCACCAGGAGAACCTCCCTTGACTTGCTGGCCACACTCTTCTTGATGCATCCCAAGATGCCGTTGGCCTTCTTGGCCATGAGGGCACATTGCTCATCAGAAAGCTTAGACAGTGTGGGCTGGATGAGTGGATGTTGAGGTGGATCGAGAACGGGCTCTATGACAGAACCCAGAAAGTGGTGATCAATGGTATGGAATTGACTTGAAAGCCTGTGGACAGTGGAGTTCCACAGGTATCAACAGAAAAGGGGTAAAATTGTAGAAAAAAATAGAAAAGACAGATAAATTAGGTATTTTCAAATTAACTGATTGTGATGGACTTCATTCTCAGAAGTTTAAGGGTTTGCCTAAAGCAATCACAGAGCCATTAGTGTTATTTGAGAGCTTATATGAGATAGATGAGGTACCAAAGGCTGGAAAAAGAGCACACATAGTGTCTTTCATTTCCCTCCCCTCAGAGGGAGGGAAAGAGGAGACAGTAAATTACAGACCAATCAATGCGAGCTTCTGTCCACAGAAAAAATCGGGAAAAAAAAAAGTAATCGAACTAAACATTTGAAAACAACTGAAGGACAACAAGTGAATGAATAGCTGCCAGCATGGATTTGTCAAGAATGAATTGGTAAACCACTTGAACTTTCTTGTGCAGCAGGGTAACAGACTTCATGGAAAGAGAAGAAAGAGTTGACACCATGTGTTTCTTGAGGTCTTTAAAGCTGACTTACATGACATTCTCTGAATCAAGGGAAACCTGGGCTGGATGAAACTGCTGTTATGTAGAGACAAAACTAGTTGGAAGAAACAGGTTTGGATGATAACTTTCAAGAGAATGAAGGAGTATCAACACAGTAGGATGTATTGGGTAGCATTCTGCCGAGCTGTGCCCAGTACTACGATATACACTACTTATGTTAAACTTACACTAGGCTGAAAGTGAAAGAGTGCACAGATTTCTGAGTTTAGAATGATCTTTAGAAACAGAGAAAAGGTTCTGGAAGAATAGGCTGAAACTCTGTAAAATAAGTACAGAGGAATGCAGCAGAAATAATAAACTGCAGGAATACAATATGGGGAACAATCATTTAGGTGGCACTTCTTCAGAAAAATCTCTGGGAATTATAGTGGATTGCAAACTGAGCATGATGCAACATCATGCTGTTGCAAAAATGACAAATGTTATCGTGGAGTGGATAAATGGTGATATAAGCTGAAAGATACATGAAATACCTCTTCTGCTATGGCTAGCACTGGCAACATCTTCCCAAAACAATGTCCACTTTCTGAGTACCATTGTCCTTCTATAAAGATGTTGACCACTTGGAGACGATCCAGACAAGAGCAATGGACGTGGTCATCATTCCCAGTCAAGATGTTATGGCTGTCATGGAGAGATTGTGTGGATGGATGATGTTTATCTAGCTCAGGGAAGAGTGTTGTGGGGTCCTATCAGTAGTCATCAAATATGAGAAGGGATGGTGCAGAGAGGGAAAAATTAAGCTTTATTTTGTGTAAGAGGAAATGGGATGGTTTTTAGGAAGAATTGGATATTAGGAGAATTAAAGCAGACTTCTGACAATTTGTGAAGTCCTGGAACAGACTGTCACCTCTGTAGCTGGAAGCATTTAACAGGAATGACACAATGTATATCTCATTGTGGAATAAAGTCCTGCAGATGGTCTCCCCACTCCCATGTTCTACAGTTCCACGGTTTCTCTGCTAACAAAAACCATCCCTCTTCTGTAAGTACTTGGGAAGGGATGAAATCATTGTGGCATCGCTGTTGTTCGAGGACTTGGCACTCAAGAATTTATGCTACAACTGGCACGGCTGTCAGTATCAAAGTGAAGTAAAAAGTCCTTTCGACAGGCAGTTTGATCTAGCTCAGGCTGGTAACAGACGGCACAAAGCAATAGTTTTTTCCTGGTGTTCTGAAACTCCTTGCTGTGTACTTGCTGATAATTAGTCTGCCTCTCTGTGTCTTTCACGTACTATGTTGGTGGAACTTCTGAGCTGTACAACGAAACTATTAGAAAATTGTTCGGTTCAATCCTAGTGTATTGAGTTTTACTGTGGGCTAAATCATATTCTTCTGTTCTTATCCTAATGAAACAGCTCATACTTCTTTTAAATTCCTTCACTCTGATTTTTATTCTCAGTACACCAGATTAAAGCTCTTTATCCATACCTACTTGCTTTCTCTTTTGCAGTTCCAGTGCAGATTTGCATAGCAAAGGAGATATTTGTGTTCCTCCTGACCTCATCAATATTCTGGTGCACAGCATGCACTTATATGATAGTTTATTCCGGGATGATGAACAGATGCAAAAGTGTATTCAATTGTCTCTGGAAATTAGCAATGGTCAGTACATCCTACAAACACAATGCTGGATGCTGTGGTGCATGCAAAACATGCATGGCAGGCAGAGCACATAGCCTTTTCCTGCCTCTAACACACTTCATTTAATTTTAATAGTGGAAGGAGATGTGGTATCTTTTGAACACAGATATCCTTGTGGGCTAATGTAAGGCTTGGACAATAGGAGTTTTGCATAGGAGAGTTTGGCTTAACCTGTCAGTCTTCCAGAGATTAACAACTTCATCAACTACTGTTGATATTGACAGTCAGTTGCTAGGCTACATGTTTACTGCTAAATGAATAGGCGACTTGGGGCCAGTGTGAATATTCAACAGATTGGCAAATAAGTAAAACGTGCTGTGACTTGATTTGTTAATTATAGTCAAAATAAATGGATGTATTGATGACTATGATTTTACACAGCATTAGTCCTCTGAAAACAGCAATTAAGTCTGCCATGTAAACATATATCTTGCCTGTGACAAAAAAAAAAAGGGAAAAAAAGCCTTAAACAACTGAATACACCACCCCAAGCAGTTTCACCAGGAATCCTGAAGTGCTTACATTAGTTAAATTATGTCCTTGGGTGTTTTTACACCTCTGACTGAAGCACAACATTCAGGCGGGGTCTGGATTTTGAAAAGCTTTCTTGTTTGCTGCGTGTGGTGCTACTTATGGTCAGAGTTTATCAAAAGGATCAAGATCACAGTTCAGGGAGAAAACCCGAGTAGTGTGATTTCAGGAGGATGCCTTTTTTTCTAACTTTTTTTCCTGTTGTGGGAAAGCTGAACATGAATTTATTCCTCTATATGCTCTTTTCAGCAGACCTTATGGAAGAGTTCTCACAGGTATAATGTATTAATGCATTTCAGTTTATCAGCTGAATTAAATGGAATTCACTTCCCTCAATCCATACTATCCTGTTATTACATTTTAAACTCTAAATGTCTGAATTTGCTTATTCTGTGTTTCAAGACTTGCATGTACTGTCAGGTGCACTGTGTGTTCAGCATCATTCATTGCCGAACAATGTTACTGTTGTGGGAGATATGGTGCCTTTTGAATGAAGCTTGGAAAATACATATTCTGTTCTTATCTCTGTTGTCAACATCTACTGTGACACTGGTCAAGCCTGTCTTCTAAGTGCTAGCACAGTTTCACTCTCTGTAATGTATGGTTGTTGGGACTTTTTCCTCCGTAAATAACTGCCAACCTAAAAAGCATTGAAGTTGCCAAATATGCCCCGAGTATCGCAACAGAGAAAAAGAGGTTGTTTTAGGCTTGAGAAAAGTAAATGTGTTTTTACATAGAAAAACACAACTTTCCCTGAATAGGTCTGTGTTACCAATGCATTTAACTTGAGGTTGATTTTGGTCCAGTAATTATTTTTTCTCCTCAAAGAGTGCTAGAGAGGAGCTCCCTTGTTTCAGGCCTTTTTTTTGTCCTGATGAATATTTGTCCTTCTTTGTAAGCTCTTGAGTAGTTATCTCCTGTTTTCTCACTGTGAGACTTTCAAGATCAAAGTTGCAAAAGCAAAGTCATACTGATTTTTGACTCACACAGCTGGTTTGAGGCAGGTTGGTACCAAGTGCTAGAACAGAGGGAGTTTTGCCTTTTTCTTTAATGTGTTGCTTGAAAGAGAAACCGCCCAATGCATATGTTACAGCAGACAGAAACTTGAAGGTAATCAAAGTGAAAGGGTAAGAGAGAACTAGAAATGGATTAGGATTGGGGGAAAAACTGGGGCTGGGTATTGAACTGGGCAGTTGGAAGGCAGCAAATAAGAAATAATTCTTATAAGGAGAGATCCAAAATGACAAAATAGCTGGGAGAGGGATGAGTGCACTGAGACTGATTTCATGAAAAAAAAAATGAAAAAGAAAACAAGAAGGCTGATAATCATCTGCAAATATTGGTTAGCAGCTTTGTCTTTGCTTAAGGATATGAGATCAATGCACTCTGTTAGCACATTGTCATACAGCTGCATGGTATTCATCACCCTTGACATTGGTACAGGTTATGTAAAAAGCTTGCAAAAAACCCCACAAAGTCACAACACCCCTCCCCCAATACAATGGCAGGATCTAGGATCTAAGCCGACTGTTAAAGTGATGGAGCAAGGTGCTGGGAATGTGACAGCTCTGTGAAATCTTCAGTATTCCACAACAATTAAAAAACTCTTAATAGTTACCAGGGAAAGCATAAGGACAAGACAAAGAGTATCAAGGTTCACCTTGAATGCACTCACGTTTTGGACCTTTCACTTCTGAACACTTTCGTAGGACAGGAAAAAAAGAGAAAAACAGAAAGGACTTCAAAGGAGGACAAGGATGTTCCAAAGCGTTGAATGGCTTGGCAAAGTGGGTGGTAGACCGGCAGAGCTCACTGCCAAATGACTTTGTGGGTATGATATGTTTACACCTTCAAGTTCATGAAAGACAAAATCATTACGAATTGCTAACTGCATGTAAACTACATATGGGTCAGGAAGTCTCTGAGCTGAAAAGAAATGGAAGCTGAGAGAGTATGAGCAAAAATAGGATTCTTCCTTATCTCCTGCATCTTATTATGGCCACCACTGCAGACAAAAGCATTCCATACATGTGGATTTTGTCCTGGCCATTCTCCTATTTGCTTTCTGTTGCCTGCACTGTAGTTCATGTTCTGACTCAGAAGGACGTTTTGAAGGATTTCTGTCCCAAGGGCTGCATTTACCAAATTACTTTTATGTCATGTATTATGACATAAGTACTGAGATCCTCTTCTTAGGAAGCTGACAAATCCTCATTCAATAGACAAAGCAGGACCATTTATACTTCTGCAAATCATGGGAAAAAGGGAGATGATGGTGTTACCCTAGTGATTATTAACCTTTAATGATGCACTGGACCAGGCACCAGAAGACCAGTTTCGTAACCAGTGTGGTTATGAAATGGTACATTGCTGGTTTTCCCATCATCATAGGAATTCCACAACTTGAGCTATTTTGCAAAAGTTTCTTCTACGCTGACCATAAACTTTGTTGCAGACACAGAGTGGGGAATACGTTTTGCTGGGAGATTTTCTTGGGAGGTAGGGAGGAGGGAAATAAGTGTCTTCAGAAAATTTGAACTCTCTTTTCAGTAATCCACTCTCTTTCCAAACTTTGTGTGCTGTGGTACCTACCCACAAGCACTAATAATAAGTAGACAGTATGAAGAAGGTAGTGTAGGTAGCAAAGCAGCAATTGTAAAAGCCCTTTTTGAGTCTGAAAATGTTAGCTTTATACTGGCTGACCACTGGGATGGTTTCCCTAATCAACTCACTGCTTTTGCAATGCTGAAAAATATGCTGATAGTTCCTGAAAAAAAGAAACAATCCCCCCACAGCTGGTGCATATCCATGTGTGGGGGCAACAAGCAGCTTCTGGGCAGCTTCCCATTGTCCAAGGAAGTCTTGCTCCCTTCAATAAGTCTTGCTGGTTTTGCCCAAGGTAAATTACCTCCTTTTGAAACAAACTCCTAGCATTTCTTTTGAGACTGTTTCAGACTAGCAGCCTTAAGCTAATTACAGGCCATTTGTAAATGTATCAGTTCTTGTTCCAACATTTTAGCATGCACCAGGATATCATCTAGGTATAACAAACAGCCTGAGAGAAGCATGCCATGTAATACCCTCTTCGTTAGACTTTTAAATGTAGCTGATGCATTGCACTAGCCAAAAGCCATCATTTCAAATTGCCACAGTCCTTGTCCTACTGTGAAAGCATGTTTTTTTTCCCCCCTCTGTCCCTCTGGATCCACTTTCACTTGCCAATAGCCACTTTTAAGATTCAGGGTAGTAAACCAGAATGAGCTTTTACCAGCATCTAGCATACTATTTGACAGTAATAGAGAAGCGCATGCTAAATTACTCTGTGTTATTTTCTACAGGCTGATGCGGTCACCTTTTTTCTCTTAACTGGACTGACTGTGAGATCTGGCTGAAGTTCTGTCTTCTTGAAATATTTCTTCAATGGCTTATAAGATTTCTTTACTGTTTCTCTGCTGAAAAGAAGGATGCTATTTAGGTAGCTGCTTTCCCTAGGATCACTCTTATGTCGAAGCAGTCAAGTACAACCTATGGGTTTGTCAGAGAGAGAATAACGTCTAACCAGACATTCTCAAAACATTTCTCTTGCTTCTCTTTGAATGCTTGGTAGAGTGCCAGATTAAAAGCCAGTACATTTTCAGAGCATTCACATACTTCCCTTCAGTCTTCCTATTATTCCTGTATTAATTTACCAGATCCAAATTTTGCCACCGCAGCCCCCCTTTTCTCATCTCTTTCTGACTATTGTCAGAAGCATCCAACAAATGGATAGAGATTTACTCTTGTTTCAGATCCAGAAGAACCTCAGCAGCTAAAGGTCCCCAGAGACTGAGGGTCTCAAAGCAAGTTTTGAACACTCCTCATCTTTCATTTGCTGGAAAGATGCCACTGCCTGCAATTTCTAGTAGTGTTTCTGCCCCTAAAGGTGGGACTTGGACACTGCAAAAGAGATCTGTCTTGAATCATCTATTCCCTTATCTATCTTCTACTTCTGTTGTCACATCTAAAGTCTGGCTCAGAGTTCATGATTCTTTTGTATATCACATAATTTCTTAGTCCATACTAACTAGTCTTTTCTGTTTTCTTTATTTTTTTCCCTTTTTCCTTTTCCGTTTCCCTTTTCCCCTCTTTCCCTTCTTTTCTTTCTTTTTTTTTTCTTAAAAAAAAACCACAAACACCCCCCCCCCCCCCGGCCACCAAAAAACAACCAACAGTAAAAACACCACAATTGTTAAGCTCACCTACAGAACCTACACATTGGTGTGTGAGCCTCCTGGTTTGGTTCAGCTTGGTACTTCCTCCTGCTTGTGCTGCATCTTGGTGTTAGGAGCCTGGTTTGGAAAATGCAATGCTCTTTTCTCACTAGCTCTGTATTTATAACCATTCTCTAAAAACATTCTTTCCTCCAGGGTCAATAATGACCTCAACTGCATTCTTTCATTTTTACCATTGTTGCCAATTTCTCTTGCTTTATAAACTTAGATTGGTCCTCACTTTTTTCCACAAAGCATAATGATGGCATTTAACCATATTAGAATTGCTGAGCTGAATTTGAGATAGAGAACTACACTTTTAGAGATCTTGGCAAATTGCTGGCATCTTCTTCTGTTTGCAGCAGCTGTTTCCTTTCGTGGTATGCAGCTGTGAAAAAAAGTTTCAGGATTCATAGTAAATTCTACAGTCAGTACAATATCTTTTTGTCTTGTGCTGATCTTTATTTCCCACTCTTACCTGAGTGTCTGTGAACTGGTTTTTAGCCAATTTGCCCTTGAGGTCTTCACTGGTATTTGAGTGTATCAGGGCAAGGGTTTGTTCCTACCCAACTCAAATGTAGGGGGCTGGTTTTTTGATTTGGGTTTCTTTTTTTTTCTCTCTTCCTTATAGAGTGTCACAGTTGTTGATCCTGGTTCATTTTCATTCTCTAGGACAGTGTTCAATTCCCTAGGCCCTTTCTGTAGTGTATCAGATAGTAACATCCAGGCTGGTCAAAGCTTTTGCAGCCCTTTCCAATGTTATTTCAAACCACAACTGTTGCAGCTGCAGTTCCTAGTCTTTTTGGGCATTTTGCCATTGGCTTTCTAATAGGGATTCATCTTTAGCAGTACGCTTTCAGGTGCTGTTTTAACTCCTCCTGTGCTTTACATGTTTGAACTATGTACTGCCTTTTGTTCTGCCCTGATACAGGAGAGATACCAGCTCACGGGGTTTTGTTCTTGGGAAACCAGGACATGGGGATTTTCTCTCTTTAACCGTGTTATAGGAAGCCCAGAGTTTGAACATTAAAAGCAATTGATGATTGAGTCACTTATCTTTGATGCAATCCTGTTTGTTTACTAAGTCCTGATTTCTGTATCTGCAGGTGGAATTAAACAAGAGATAATTCCCTTGCTTGCAATTCCCAAACTCTTTCAGGCAACACTTGCCTCAATGCTTTCTTAAGGTTTATCTTGGAGTCACCTCTTGATGCTTTTGTGGCTCTTTTTGATGCTTCCTTTTGGCTTTTGATTGGAGATTCTCCTGCAAATATCCGAAACAACCATTCTGTGACTAATTAAGGTCCTAACCATCTAGGCTCCAGGGCTTATTTTCATTCCAGACTTCCCATACGTTTATGCTTCAGTTGTTCTCCCATTGTTTTGGTTATTTTACTTCATAAATGGGCTTAATGTTTATTTGTATTTAGTGCAAATGAGAAACAGTTCTTCCACTCAATGATTTCAGCAAGTTTTGGTCAATCCCACTGTGATGTTTTCTTACTGCTCTATGAATGAAGGCTACTGAGATGCATAGACACACTGAAAGGAGAGGCAGGTGGCTGTACAGTGTTTAGGACGAATTCTTGGGTTAACGTGTCCAAATTCCTCAAGTGGCCCTGTAGTTTCTGGATGTATCTCCTTTTGTGGCCAAAAGGAATAATAGTAAGATTTGGTTGGAGAATTTTATGTTAATTAAATGAAAAAAATAGAGATTTCTTCTTTTTTTTCCCCTCGGTAAATCATTCATGGACTGCAGTAAAAGACTTTTCATTTTTCGATGTTGTTATTAAAAGGCATTGGTTTAGGAAAACTTCAAGAGTCTTTCTTCCCTTTTCTTTGATATTGAATAGAAGAGTAAAGTGGATTTATTGTAACAAATAATTTACACAAAAGAATTTTGAGAAAATACTCACTTCTAATTGAAGATATTGCATCAGATCACTGTTCCTTCTAATGTCAAACTCCAAATTCCTTCTCAGCAAATATTTGTGAGTATTTTACTCCTAGCAAAACTGTAAAAATCCAAACTCTCATGATGCTTATGGAAGAAGTTGAATGAGACATGAGGCATGACACAGTCAGTGATGCTGTTTCCCTACAGTCTATGACCGTTGTGTAACTGTACCAGCCTCTCACACAAGTAACTGGGACAGGGTCTCACTACCTGTAATATTATAGATTTGTAGATGCTGCATGGTGAGTGATCACTACAGTTTTGCATAGATGCCACTTCTTGACAACAGGCTGCCCAGAGGAGTTGTGGAGTCTCCTTCCTTGGAGGTCTTGAAGACCTGCCTGGACATGTTCCTGTGCGACCTGATCTAGGTGACCCTGCTTCTGCAGGGGGGTTGGACTAGATGATCTCTAAAGGTCCCTTCCAATCCCTACCATTCTATGATTCTATGAATGTTCTCATTGTGATATTTAACTGAGTAAATCTAGTTGTTAACTTCTGCTTTAATATCTGATCAAACTCATCCTATGGACCCAGAGTCCTTGAGGTTAGAAATTACTAATTCACTGAATTATGTGTAGTTGCTAAAATGAAAGTGAGATACGTGATTGGCGTTGATGCTGATTACACTGGGAGGACCAGGCATATGGGATAGGAGGATGCTATTTTGAGTCTTTTCATAAACTCCAGAAATGCAGTAGAAGATAGAAATGTCTGGTGCCAGCAGCTAGAGTCCTGAGAAGGTAAGTTTGAAAAGTAACAGTATTGGGTTATAAATTCTTGGCTTCCTGTGTCTTGACCATCTCCCAGACA
The DNA here is from genome assembly GCF_028858725.1 of Colius striatus. Lineage (NCBI taxonomy): Eukaryota > Metazoa > Chordata > Aves > Coliiformes > Coliidae > Colius > Colius striatus. Next base: position 13,933,388 of record NC_084769.1, on the reverse strand, counting down.
TCTTCCCCAGCTTTTATGCTTGCCAAAGAGGAACCCTACTCACCAAGGGCACCTCAGGAAATTATCCTCTCTTCCTGTGTGTCTGGTGGAGATCAAAGTTCTCAAACCAGAGTAGTCAGAGCTTTTGGAGTCAATGGAGAAGTGCAGCAAGTGCTACTGTGCTTGTGCCAACACAAAATGCCACATTGCAGAGAATACAGCCTTTAATTCTATCAATTTCTTGTTTGACATAGGAAAACAGAGCGTGATTAAAGAAATTGTGTCTTAACTGACTGCTCCATATTGTCATGCCAGAAACAATTAGCTTAACTAGAAAGTTAATTTAATTGCAAATGCAGATGGGCAAACTGTGCCAGCCACTTCATTATCATTATTCTATGTTATTCCTAATGCTTAGTGCTGTTTAATATGTTCTTATGGTATACGGTGGTGTAATTAAAAGATTGTCTCTGCAGAGGTTAAGGTTGCTGCTGAAAATAACTTCCAGTCTCAATTTTAAGTGTCCTTATCTGTGGGGTTTCAATACAACCTTTTAAAGCATTTTTAATAGAGTTTCCTTGCTTGTTTTTCTCTTCTGTGGATGAAAAAGAACAAAAGCTTAAGGACTGCCAGAGACATATGGATCAGTAAGAACTGACCTCAGACGCTTCATAGTAAAAATATTCTGTATTTTTCTAAAGGAAGAGATTTTCTGTGTTCAGTTTTGGGGTGTTTTCATGTGTTTTGAGATACTATATTTAATTTCTGTCCTTTTTACAAACAAAAAATTATTTGAAAGACTGAAGTCAAGGATAAACACTCAAATTTAGTGGTTAAAATGACAATAAACAATTTCCCTGCTTCCTAACACAGAAACTTTTGGGAATGGACTCTTGCAGAGGGCAGTTTTGGGGAACAGATTCCTTTAGGGAGAAGAATCACATAAGGAAAAAGCTAAAATTTGATAGGAAAACATGCAAATTGTGGTTGTAATTTCTCAATCATATGCAATAGATGGTTCTGGTAGTGACTCAGCCACCTTTTATCCATGAACAGCATCGTTATTTCTAGTATTTTTTTACTTTATTGTGTGCCATAGTATATTGTTACATGTATTTTGCTGTTTGGTTTAGATTTGATTAAATTTGAAAATTGCCGTGTAATAAATACACTGCAATGATGAAACTTGTTGCTGTCCTCTTTGAACAGCTAGCTGAATCAAAGATCTATCTTTGTCCTTCCTTAGGCTAGTTATAATTTTTATATCTGTCTGCTTTTTAAGCAATATTTTGAAAAAAAAGATCAAAATCATACCTGCTACATCAGGCTTCATCGTGATGTATAATATTGAAGAATGTGTGTGGGTTTTATGATTTTTATTAAGAAAAAAATCCAACAACACAACCCCAAAACCCTATAAAAATTTTTATTACATTTTGAGATTAAGCCACCCATCCTTTAGTAGATTCCCCTGCCTGGAAAACTCAGCTTGAGAAAGGGATTGCTACCAAGGTTGAGCGATAGAAAAATAATAATAAAATGGCAATTGGTTTTGCAACACTATCTGTAATTTTCTTTCTTCATACCCCAAATAAAAAATCCATCTCATCCCCCTTACTTCAGAACATCAACTGATCTTTGCTCTCAAGCTAAGCTACCCTACCTGTGTTTCCTAGGTTTGTGGTGATAGTTGCTTGTCATGGGGCACTAAGCTTTTGCTGGCTGCAGTATATGGTATTAGATGATAAATTCTCTTGGACTAAACAGGCCACTCATCTGATCCAATACATCATTTCTCATGTTCCCATAGAAACTTAGGTTAATCAGTCATTCCTGATGCATTTCTTGTACAATATTGTCATTTTGATGCTCTTTTGCTGCTAGTTTTGAATGCAGCTTCGAATTCGTTTGAGGAAATCAGGACCACTTTGTACCAATTTTAAGTAGCAGGTACTTTGCCTCTAATATGGAAAAATATCATTTTACAGAATTCTTGCAAGGTAAAGAAAATTTAGCTTCATATCCTTAATGAAAGAATTCTCATTCAAGAGTGTTTGACTGTAAAGAGTGCTATCCACAATGGTTAGTGTGGAGAGGAAACCTTAAGTAGAACATGCTATTGTGGCCTTTGAGCAGTTCCCATCTCCTCTATTCAGAAAGCAGAGTTAACTGAGGATAGCAAGAACAAACTGTACATGCGCTTGAGAAAAAGAACTTGACTTGGCAAGTTGGCATAAGTGTAACACAATATATTACCACTTTCTACTGGGCTTATTCTCTTACTGTCATTGACCAGATTTGTTCAATGGCTGCCATTTTCGGTTGCAAGTAGAAGAAATCCCAACTCCACCCCCCTCACATCCCTTTTTACTTTCCAAGAAAGTCAGTTTATGTAATCGATACTCTGTCTGTCTAGGAAGTTGTTCTGAAATTTGGGGCTGAGGAGGGGGGAGGCAGGGGGAAGAGTGAGGGCTGAAGGATGAAGAAGGAGCAAGCATTAGTCCTGACAAAGCTTGAAATATAAAACAAAAAAGCATCTGCGAGGCATAATAAAACAAAGTGTATATACGTGTTGTTCTCACACAGTATTTGGCTGAGCCTGGGCAACGGGAAAGCATGCATAGCTAACGCTCCTGACTGTGTGAAACCCTTTGTATACTCCAGAGTCTCTGCAAGAGACCTTGATTACAGAGTTTGGCATGATACCCAATACATTTTTTGGAATGGTTTCTTGTCCATCACTGACACTCGTAATGAGAAATTTATACACCATCCAAAGCGGATAAATTAATTTCAAACACTTTTGACTCGGGTCAACAATGGCTATTGGCAGTGCCTATTATTTGCCTTTTTATTAGGGAGGAAAAAAAAAAAGAGAAATTGCTCTTCTTCATGGTGATAGCATGGTAAAGACCCCGAGTATAGTGGAGATAGAATCTTGGCAAGCACATATATAGGTCAGGATAGAGTATTTCACTTTTCAATGTAAATGGAAAAAAAAATTTCCTCAGTATGAACAGTTTAATAAATTCCCAGGATGGTTTTCATTAACAAATTTGCATATTGGCTACTGTAAAATTTTCTGAAAGCAGTTGGCAAAAATAATTTGGTTTTACTTCTACTTTTCCAACCCAGTTAACAGTCAAGGAATGAAGTATAAATTAGCTATCCCTTTGAGAACTCCATTTAAACCTCGGATGCTTAAGTTACCGTTTTAAAGATGATAATTGTGCATATTCTCATGCAGATATGCACACCAGAAGTGGAGGGAAAGCATTAAAACACACCTACACACAAAAACCTGTGGATTGGAAGCAAACATGAAAATTGCCACATCTTCTTGAGAGATATTGAAATTATGGGGACGTATAGTTCTCACTACCTGCAGCCTGAATTAGATAATATTCTGTATTCTCTAATTCAGTGTAAATTCTGGGGTTTTGGCTGTTCTTTGACTTTGTCAACGTGATTTATTTTGTAAGTGCAATGCACAAGGATTTATTGAAGACAAAGCCTTATTTATATACCCAAGTTATCCAAATGCAAGAATTTGTGCCAGCTTTTTAAATATAACTAGAGAGCTTCATGTAAATAAATTATTTAGGTTTTCAGAGTTATGTGATAGCGGAAAAACATAACACTAATAAGTACTAAAGGTGCAAAATAAAAATAGGATATGGATTTTAAGGAAATATACAATATGACAAGCAGTCAGTGATGATTATGGAATGTGAGCACAGGTGACAGTGCACGTGAGCTTTTATTTTGTTGTATTTCAGTTACCTTCTTTATGAAGGAACTGTTTGTGGGTTAGATTTATGTTTGTACCTTAAATTTAGACTGTGTTGCAATAAGAATGAAAAAATGGTGTGTGTGTTTTTCTGAGAATCAATTTCCCTTTTATCTCTCTTCTTCCTACCTGCTTCCTTTGTGTAAGCAGGATTCTGGGAGGAAGGTAATAGTTGCTGTGTGCCTTGGTGGTTTGGAGATTGGAAGGATGCTTCATGCAGCTGATACGCTGGCTGCACTGTGCATAGTGACAACTGAAATACGGATCCTGGGATGCTGTGCTGGTAGGTCCTGATGGCATCGCATGGACACCCATTATTAGGGAAGAACCAGAGCAGGTTTTCAGATGAGCTCAGACTAGATGATCTAATGGTCCCATCTGGCCTTAAAATCTGTGAGTCTATGAAAGACAGTCCTGCAGTTATAAGCATTTTAGAACTGTCAATTGCAGATTTACTTCAGTGTAAGAGGCAATTTCTTCCATGCTGAAATGCTCGGTTATGTTTTATGTACACACTGTCATAAATGCTCTATAAAATAGAGAGATGAAGCATGAGCAAGGCACAGCAAAGCAGAACAGATTGGTGTAAGAAGGATGAGGAGAGATGATGGTAATATCTGTAGAGGATGGTTGTTTGGAAGACATTTGAGAAAGCAATAGAGTGTATTTGGGGAAGAAGAAAGAATACAGTCCCCCAAATATGAGACTAAAGAGGCAAAGCCAAAGGAAGAGAGAAGCAGGAAGATAAAAAGGAGGAGGGAGTGAGCAAGAAATTAGAAAGGATCAAGAGCAGCAGACAGAAAAGTTGCTGGATGTGACAGAGAAATACTACTTGTTTATTTACCCTTTTTATCTTTCTAGGACTATGCTTGCATGGCTGTCAGTGCTTCAGCTGCTATGCCTTCTTTAACTAAAACATAGCAAGAGAGAAAACTGAGATGGAGAGAAGTGGTGGGAGGTGAGGGAAACCTATCTTTTGGTCCCTCTCCCAAGGAGAGGGAACTGGGTGCACATTGGAACCCATGAAACTGGGTGCACATACCTGGATGCTGGAGGTACAGGTCCTCCGGCTGAGGGTCCCTAACAAGTACCTGGCAAGCTAATTGGAAGGAGCCAAGTGGTAGGGAGGGAAGAGAGGGCCTGCAATAACTTTTCACTCTGAGCCCTAGTATCTTCAGAGATGAGGGGTGCTGCAGGCACAGATGTATTGCAGTCAGGTGCCGGTAAAGTAGTGTCACTCTTAGTTTTGGAGTGGGGGATGTTTGGGATTTTTTTTACTTTTATTCTGGCTTCTGAGTATCTCAGATTTTTTTCTGACAGCACAGATTAATGTTAAACATGCTGAAGGGCAGCATTGAGAGGGCAGAGCCTTTGCCGTGGTGCAGATGTCTGCAGCCAAGCTGTTACCTCAAAGTACTTGCCCAAACAGCTCATCAGCCTCTGCCTTCTCACCAACACAGCCAAGTATGTGCTGAAAGTACTTACACTTGCAAGAAGTGTGTACAAAAAGTACTCTCATTATAGAAAAATATGATTTGTTGAGACAGGACTTTATCTCTATAATCTCAACAATATTGCATTATATTATTTTATAATATAACAATATTATTTTTTATGTTTGCCTATAGGTTTCTGTAGTTCAGGATGGCTTTTCCTGAGAGAATGAGGGTATTTCTTCCTGGGTCTCAAACAGCTTTCACCTGAGATGCTGTAGATTGTGGTTTAAGTCAGTATTCCTCTAAACTCGTGAAATCTTAAGCCTTATTCCTTGAGCTGATCAAAGGAGTGTGGTAATCACTTGGCTGTTATCTATGACACAGGTTTTGTGGGGTTTTTTTTCTTACAAAACTAGTGAAATGAGCAAATTTTCCATAGTCAAATATTTGTGCTTTTTATTCTGTTTGTTTATTTCGCAAAACTTATCTCACCAATGCTTAATTCACATCTTTCTGTTTAGTTTAAGTACTAGGTAAAGGCACTTTGTCAGGTGTGGTATGGCAAGGTTTGGATTCCAATTTTATTAAAGTTTTCCCCAGAGTCAAGGAAGGAGGAAGTTGATTATCTTGTAATTGGTATCTCTCTGGGGTGATGCACTTGTTAAATCCTTGTATGTGATGGGACTATCTAGTTACACTGAACAGATTACCTACTGATTGCTACTTCTGGGATTTACTGATAATGCCGAATGCCAAAACCTTTCTGAACTGTAAGTGGAGGAATTAATTCCCATTGCCTTGGTTTACTTTCTAATGACAGCTAAACTCCATCTACATTTCATTGTTTCCAAGCATAGATACTAAAAAATCTCTTTTGGACGAAGCAGACAAGATTTGCCAGCATTTCTACATGTTGCTTTAATGCGATAAGGAATGATTTGCTTCCTAGCTGAATATCGTTGGCTTTCTGTTCACTCTTAGCAAAGCAGTCAGGATTTACCCTCTGAGGCACTTTCCCTTCTGTGTTTGAAGAAGGGTATTACCTCTAAGATCAAAACTGGACATAAATTTCTTTGGTGTTTCAGGAGATGTTTATTCAGGAATTTTCTCTTGGAATTTTTTTTTTGCTACGTAGCTGTTAAAGTGGTTTTTTTGTTCTTTTGGGATGATAAACTCACCTAGTGATATTTGTCATGCTTCTGATTTTATTCTAAAAAGAAAATAACCAAAAGCAATAAAGAGAAGGCTAGGCATATTCAGACCTTAGGTAAGTGGTCAGGTGCAATTATTTTCAGGAGAGTGATGGCAGAACTGAAATGGGTGCAAAAAGAAAAAATCTCCCTTACTAGCTGGCTCCCTGGCACACCTTCTCTGGCCAAAAGACTGTAATTCTTACAGCTGGTTTGCTGCACAGGGAGGTGCTCCTGACCGTACACAGCTTTGGTAGTAAACATTGAGTGGTGGGGATGAATGAGGCTTGGGGGAAGGGAAGGGAAGGGAGGGAAGCTGATATATTCCTGCTGCTGGGAAGCAAAGCGGAACCGGGTGCTGGGTATCATTGCATAACAGATGATGTATTGTACAGCCTGTACCCTCTCCTAAAGAGCAGAGGTGGGCACGCCAAGGAAGGCTTGAGCCTGGCTCCTGGTGAGTGCCTGCTCTGGCCTGACTCCATGGCTGTGAATAAAGACGAGTTAAGGAAGAGGCAGAGGAAATATGCTGGCATCACCGTGCTTGAGTAACAAGATTGTTGTGAGGGTGAAGCAAAGCCTTGTTGTGGGCAAGGGACAGGCTTTTCTCACCATAGAGTGGAAAGCCTGGGAGACCTCCTTTCCTCAGCATCTCCCTGCACAGCCCAGAGCCTCCTCTTCTCCAGGTGGAAGGATGGGAGGTCTCCTGACGCCACACCTGCAAGGAGATGGGAACCTACTGACTTTTCCCCCTTAGGAGCCCTGAGCACCATATTGCTTTGCATCATGAAATCCAGGCTCTAGCAGCTATTGCAGCCTCACTCCAGGGCAGCAGGGCCAGCTGCCGCTCCTACCCTGGCAACTCGGACCACAGCTATCTCCAGCTCAGGGTTTGTAAAAATGCAGCTCTTCTTCAGCCTTTAAACACTTAATGATGAACAAAAAAATGGATCTGTGGGAAAAAATTCCAACAAGATACAATACAGAGGGATGTCTTTTCCCTCATTCTAGCAGATCGAACACATTTATCTATGGTTTTAATTTCTTTTCTTTCCACATCATAGTGAGGATCTTCAGCAGAGAATGGAACAGCCGGGTGATGTATTTTTGGGTTATAACTTGAGAACAAAAGCTCATTAGGACTCAAAGATTTTATATGGATAACACCACCCACGGTTACTTTAGATAGGGTAGAAATGTTTTTATGCTTTAGGGCAAAACTAGCTATTAAATTACTAGGGAACTACAAATAATCTACTAGACATATCGATGGGAGCGCAACCAGAACGCAGAGTACTACATAAAATAATTATATACAGCACAGCTAATATTAGATCATATGAAAGTACATGGCTGTTCTACAAAAATAATTTGCTTCTTAGTATTGGACACGGGCGGGTGGCATTGGTTCTGTGCAGGGAAATGCTGACTTAGCTGTCAAAGGTTTGAAACCTTGCAGCCTCTACCAACATTTCTTCGTGCGGTTGTGCCACTGATACCGCTGAAGAATCTGAGATTCTTCAACTGGTAGAAGGTCCTCCCTTTTCTATTGTTAGTTAGGACACAGGGAACCCAAATGAGAGCTTCCCATTTCCCAAATGAGATAATCTGTCATTCTGAGAGGATCCACCGATCAAACGTGTTCTTGACGTGTGAGCCTGAATTGGGGTCAGTGACAAGGACAACTCTGACATCATATGAGTCATGTGAGGAGGGAGGGGTGTCGCTGCCTCCTGACGGGGGGACGCATCTGTTCCACGCTAGCTCGTGAGTTGTGAAGAGGTTGCAGTGCTAAGATGCACATAGGGAGAGTGGGAGTGTGCCGCTTAGCAGGGCTTTTTTGAGTTTGGGAATCTCATCGGAGCTGCCTCTCTTCTGCTCTGCTATTCCCACCCCTCAGATGCAGGTGGCTGTCGGACCAGTGCTGGCATGGCAAAAGGATGAGAGGACCAGTCCTCGGTGGGGAAGTCAGTGATGGATTACCCACCTCTGTGGAACCTCAGAGATCTGCGTGTTGTGCCTCAGGGGCACCCAGAGAACAGTGGATGGAAAACTTAAAAGAGGTCTTGTAGGATGTGCTTTTATTCCTTAGAGGGCATATAGATGCTACTGGACTATCTATCTGATGCTCCCACTAGAAAAGGCACACTTTGAGTCACTAATAACTTTGCTGAACTGACGAGTCAAGGCATTTGTACAAATGAAATTTTCCAAGCTGCCACATCTTTCTTTGTGCACCAGTACTGTGCACTCCATAAAGAAACATTTATCTGAAGGAGAAAAAAAAAAAGTTTAAAAGTGTGTGAAGATGTAAATAAGACTATCAAAAGATGAATGCACAAGCAGGATCAGTTCTAGCCACAGAGATGTAAATATTTCATTTTCTGACTTCTTAATTCAGCTTTACTCTACAGTGATGAAGAGCTAGGTTTTGTATGGTGAAATAAAATTTCTTCCCTCAAGTACTTTAGATGGTTAAAGGCAGATGTTTGGGTGAACCAGCTTCACTGGTAGTTACAATTAGATTTTTATAGGTTTTGTTGTTTTATTTTTTGTATTACCTGAAGGCGAAGAATTTTAAAGAAAACAAGATAATGGGCGACATGGGGAGGTCATGAGGGTATATGTTTGTAAATCTAACAGTAGGGAGGTGTTCAGGTCAATTGTTATGGGCCAACTGTAGTGCAGTGATTGTCAGAGGGCAGTTCTGGTGTGAAGAGGTTAAAAAAGCAAAGGGAAGCGGTTAGACATTGCATGCTTTATACTCCAAAGAAAAGAGAGGAGGTGGAGAAATGCAAAGGGAAAGCTGAACACGGTTCAGCAAGGGACTAAGAAAAAAACACAACAAAGTTCTTGGTGTATGTTGGTGAATCAAAGTAGAAGTAGAGATGTTGCCATGGACTGAAGTAGATATTAAATGATCTGTATACAGAGAGTGGTGAAACATGTTTCTGCCTGAGATTAAGAAATGACAAGGTGTAGAGGAAATGAAAAGAATAATACAATACTGCTGGGAATAAATGTCATAATTCTCCTATTGTGGATAACTAGTAAAATCTGAACCCGAAACCCTCACTACTTGCAAGCAGAATAAATGCTTCCTGGGCCTCAAGTGCTTGCCTAGTGGCTTCCGTAGCAATGTGAGTGCATCATGGAGCAGGTTGGTTCATGGAAGAAAAAAATCCTTCTCTCCCAAGTGTGGGAGGCTATTCAGGGGTTCTGTGTGCAGATTTAGGGAGCAGTCATATGTGTGTCCTGCCCAGGGGGATTCTGCCCTGGTTAGGGCTTGAGAAGTGAACTTGAAGGAGCAAAATGTCAGAAGGGGAACCTGACCCAATCCAGGTGTGTTTCCTGTAGTGTCTGCTGCTGCTTTGCACAGACTTTGCCATAGAAAACTCATACCTAACTATTATTTGTGTATTTTAGAATTTTAGCATGTTGTTTTTCTGCCAAATTTTCCTTGAGACTGTAAGCTGGAGAGGTTTTGGGTAGAGCTGGATTGTATAAATCCCACAATTTGTATCTGATCTAAACCATGAAGGAATTTTCATGGACCAAGTGAAAAGTTACATGAAAGGACTTGGTATTGTATACTAGAAGTCCCTGAACTCTGATATTGAAGCTGGAGTGATAACTTCTTGTACCATGCTAACACGCAGTGGCCCGAATCATACTGGGACCCTGTTGTTCTCAGCACTTGTCATACAGGGTGAGAAATAAAGGCTTCTCCTCACATGTTGCAGACAACATGGGATGAACAAGAGTGCTGCTGAGGTGTCCTAGTTCAAAGAGTAAGCACACCTGATAACTGGCTATTTTCAATTTATATCTCTTGGATTTTTCTGTTTAGGCTCATCTGTGGACCTTCAAGTGCATATTTCCCCCGCCTTGCTGCAGGTACCCTGTTATGTACCTCTGCATACAGGAAGAGAGAGTCAAGTCATGACAAGCTCAGCCTTCCTTCATTTGGCAAGAGCCAGCACTCGGTCTATCACACACTATGTCCTCCTTCCCTGAGCCCTTTGCAGACTGCTTTGACCCCTTTAGAGCTGCACAAAATCCTTCCTTAGACCTTAAGACTGATAAAATTTATCCCAATTTTCTTCAGGGTTTTGTTTTTATTTTTCTTGAAGGAAAGTTCATAATCAATATTGTGGTGGCATTTGTAGAATCTCTTCTTCTCCATCCACCTTTCCTCTGATTTTTCTAACTAGATGTCTTCAGGTCTGGACCAGATACGTAAAGCAAGGTGCTGTGAGCATCACTTATGAAGTCGCAGACCAGAGTAAAATATGAGGCAGTAAATGAAAGGGTCTTTCTACTTGCTACTCCTCTATGCAAAGATCTGTCATGCAAATACCCTTGAGAATTTTGATACATTTCAGTCCCGTATGGAGCCCTAAAATAATCCCCTTAAAAAAATAGAGCTTCTGCTTTAGTGGCTCTCCCAACACTGATTTTCTTATTAATCTCCCTAGCAATACTTATAAAAATGCTTGACTGTGGTTACGCAGATTGTCTGATGTGATCACTAGCAATTATGCTAATCAGAGTCTTCTCACAGTTCTTTCCCATCTGTTTTATCCACCTATGGATACTTACAGTGATATAAATGATAAAAGAGGCTCTAATCGCATCATGCTCTCGTTTGCTGGTCGATACATGACCAAAGATTTTACAGATACAGCCTAGGCAGGGGATGAGGAATGAAAGGAAGGAAGTTGCAGAAAATTTATGGGAGGGGAATGGACAGATAGAACTGAATAACTTTGCAGGGATGCCTTTGGTAAAATTGTGGATTGACTGCAGGTCACTATAAAACCTTTTCTGTATGAAGCCACATAGTCTGAGCATCATACAGGGCAGGGAAAGATCTCTCTGCAGATATTTACTGGAACTAAAGGAAGAGAAAAGCAAAGGCAAGGAGCAGATTTTGTTTGCCCGACTCGTTGATGTCATTAACTGTGGATGGGAAGACAATAAAACATTGTTTTCTTTGCTGTGTGCCTGAAGAAGTGGAGTTTGCTGAGTGCAGCTTGGTTAGTCAAGACATGCACCATTCAAAATGCCAGCCTTGAACACAGAGGCACAATGCAGCTGGCACCTAGCACTGAAAGTAAAAAGAATCCCTTTTCCTCTGGGTGAGATATTCATGATGTTGAGGGCTTATCTCAGTGGTGCTCCAGTTACCACATCATTTTTTTCAGCCCAGAGACAGTGCTGCCTCTCAACATCTGGGGGCTAAGCTGTAGAGAAAGTAAGATATCCAACATCCTTCCATGTGGCTGTGATGTGTCTAAAAATGGTACTGTCAGTGCAGCAAAACCTTTCTTGGGGAGAAGGCTGGAGACCTCACATAAGTATTACAGCAAGAAGCCCCAGCCTGGTGAGAGCTGCATCCCAGATTACTGGCTTGGGTAGAAGACTGGTGATGCAGAGACTGATGGGTGACATGGCACGATTAGATAAGAGGGTATCACAGTTAATGGTAGTAAATTCTTAAGGGAGACTTCAGGGCCTTGAGACACCCGTTTAAGGGATCAGGAGCACAAGTAGTGTTCTCCTCTGTCTCTTTGGTAATGGGGAGGGGTGAGGTAAGTACCTGGAAGACAAATCAGATTAATATCTGGCTCCAAGCCTGGTGCTACTAACAAAACTTCAGGTTTTCTGGTCATGGGACAGTTTACAGGGCACCAGGGCTACTTCAAAGAAATGGAATACACTTGTCAGAGGGAAAAGGCAACAGGGACAGAGTTAGTGGGGCTCATTAGGAGGGATTTAGACTAGATTTGAAGGGGGAAATGGGCAAAACCAAGCTTAACAGATATAAGCCTGGGGGCAGCATGCTGGTGTGTGAGAGATGGTCTGCTGCTGACTTCCTTGGGTCTGTCATCTCGATGAAGGCTGGAGGTGGAGACCCTTGTAGCATCAGGGAGAGGAGGGTTAATGTGTTAAAGGCCAATGAAATATCTGAAAATGGTCACGTGAAGGTGACCAAAAGATAGCTGGATCAATAGCCCATCTGGAGTGCATCTACACCAATGCACACAGCAGGGGCAGCAAACAGGAAGAGTTGGAAGCTGTTGTGCACCAAGGAAAGTGTGACATCACTGCTACTATGGAAATGTGTTGGGATGACTCACATGACTGGAATGCTGCACTGGATGACTGCAGACTCTTCAGAAAGGATAGGCAAGGGAGGAGAGGCAGAGCGGCAGCCCTCTGTGTTAGGGAGTACCTTGACAGTTAGATGCCAACAATGGTGAGGATAGGGTCATATGTTAATGAATCAGGAGGAAGGACAAGTGGAATGTCATTGTAGGATCCTGTTATAGGCTGCCCAGCCAGGATGAGGAGGTAGATGAGGTGCTCTTTAGACAGTTGGGAAAACTCTCGGGATTGCTGGCCCTTGTTCTCATGGGGGAATTCAACTTACTGGATGTTTACTGGGAATACAAGACAGAAGGAAGGAAACAGTACAGGAGGTTCCTGGAGTGTGTGGAACTTCATCACACAGCTGGGCAGAGCCAACAAAGGAAGTTGCCTTACTTGAGCTGGTATTTGCAAACAAAGAAGGTCTGGTGGGCAATGTGATGGTTGGAAGCCATCTTGGACATAGTGATCATGAAATGATTGAGTTCCCAATATTCAGAGAAGCAAGGAGGGGGATCAGCAGAACTCCCACCTTAGATTTCTGGAGGGTAGACTTTCACTTATTTAGGAAGCTGGTTGCCAGAGTCCCTGGGGAGGCAGTCCTGAAGGGCAAAGAAGTCCAGGAAGGCTGGACATTCTTCAAGAAGGAAATCTTAAAGGTGCAGGATCAAGCCATCCCCATGTGTGAGACGATGAGCTGTCAGGTTAGAAGAACTTAAGGTGGCCACTGCTGTAAAAGACAATAGGAAAAGCTTCTATAAATATATGAGCAACAAAAGGAGGGCTAAAGGGAATCTTCACATTTTAATGGATGAAGGGGAAGCTTAGTGACCAAGGATGAGGATAAGAGATACTGAGATACTTAATGCCGCCTTTGCCTCAGACTTCAGTAGTAAAACCACCTGCTCTTTGGGAACCTGACCCCTTGAGCTGGAAGGCAGGGACACGTTATAGAATGAAGTCCCCTGAGTTCAAAGGAAAATGGTGTGTGACCTGCTGCTTCACCTTGATGCACAAAAGTCAGTGGGGCCAGATGGGATCCACCTGAGGCTGCCGAGGGAGCTGGCATATGTGCTCATTGAGCCACTCTCCATCATCTACCAGCAATCCCAATTCATCAGGGAGGTCCCAGTGGATTGGGGATGTGTGGCTGGAAAGCTGTCCTGCAGAAAACGACCTTAGGGTGTTAATCGACAGAAGCTGAACATGAGCCAGCAGTGTACCCAGGTGGACAAGAAAGCCAATGGCATCCTGGTCTGTACCAGAAATAGTGTGGCCAGCAGGACCAGGGAAGTGATTATGCTGCTGTACTCGGCACTGGTGAGGCCACACCTTGACTACTGTGTTCAGTTCTGGGCCTCTCACTACATGAAGGTCATTGAGGTGCTGGAACATGTCCAGAAATGGATAATGAAGATGGTGAAGGGTCTGGAGAACAAGTCTTATGAGGAGATGCTGAGGAATCTAAGGATGTTTATCCTAGAGAAGTGGAGGCTGAGGGGAGACATCATCACTCTCTACAATGACCTGAAAAGGAGTTGTCGTGAGGTGGGGATCTGTCTTTTGTTTCCAGTAATGAATGCTACCACAGGAGGAAATGGGCTCAAGTAGCATGAGGGGAGATTTAGATTGGACATTAGGAAGAACTCTTTTACTGAGAGGGTTGTTAAGCATTGGAAAGGGCTGCCCAGGGAGGTGGTGGAGTCACTATTCCTAGAGATATTTAAAAGACACATAGATGAGATGCAAAGGGATGTGACAGGCTTGGTGGTGTTAGATTAGTGCTTGGACTCAATGATCTTAAAGGTCTTTTCTAACTGTAACGATTCTATGATGTATTTCCTCTCAGAAGTTCTTCGCAGCTGAAGAGGCTCTGTGTTTTTCACACTCTTGATGCTTCACTAACCTTTGATGCTAAACAACAAGTAATGAAAGAGATCTCAAAGCAGCTTGTCTGTAGGATATTGCACTGCTTCAGGAAACTGAAGCAAAAGTTTATTGCAAAAAATGCTGTGGTGAAGGACAGTAACTTATTTGGAAAATAATGGTCTGCTCCTTTTCCCTTCATAAAATTTTCTTCTCTTTAAGTGGAGACTTAGTGCTTGGCAGAAACAAAGTGTGGCCAATAAAGACTGTATGAGGAAACTGTTGGAGCTTCCAGGTGGAGATAGGATCTGTTGCTAAGTGGAATCTCTAGTATGATGAGTGTCCCAAATCCAGGAAAAATGCTCTAATACCTATTTCTTTGTAACACTTAACTGTACGCAAATGATGAACTCTTTGAAACGGGAAATATGTTTCCATTACGTGTATGGTTAGGCCTATCAGAACAGGGCCACAGTTTTGACCTGAGGGTGTAGATGCTACCTTGATAAACGGGAATTACTTTTCTGAAAAGCTTGGGTTAATCTTGGATACAAAAAAAGCAGCAGCATTCACTGGGGATATCATTATGGCCATTGGAGAGAAGATCATGCTTTGCTGGAGTATTACCTGTCAGAAAAGAAGCCTTGGACCAAGAATCTTTTGGGGCGTTATATGACATTTAGCAAAATCATATCCGTTAGGACGTGCTTTCCTGCAGCAGATCCAGCTCTGTGTCCCATTTCCGGCTAATACAGCACACAATGGGACTACAGATTTCTAAGGAAATAAATTCTTTCCAAGCAGTTGTCGAAACTGTTGAGTCTGGGGAAATATATAGAGATGGATGGGATATGTCATTCTTAAAGGGATGAGTTATTTAAAGCTAGTCTGGGGTATGCTGTTCTTAAAGGAATGAGATATTTATTAACAGACTTACATATTCCTGTAATGATTCCAGTGAGAACAATGAAAATTGTGTCTGAGTCAACATAAATTTAGAGTTAACTTTTAACTTAAGCTTGGAATTTTCAAAGGCACTTAGTGTTGACTTAACTCTGAGCTCTTCAAAGTCAATCGGAGTTTTATGATTTACGTCAGTAGAAACAAAAATTACTCTGATAGAGAAAGCTTCTGAAATCCCACCCTAAATTGATGAGTAAATACTTTCACTCCTTTTCTGATTCACTCCTGATAGATGCATATTATTTTAATGTGGATAGGTTGTTTCAAACAAGTTGGATATTTCCCTTAAGAATGATTGAATTTAAAAAGCAAATCTTAGACTCCTCTATGGTAGGGAAACATGTCTTCTGTATCTTGCAAAGGGCTGACTGCATGAAAGCTTTAATGTATACTAAATAAAAATAGCCTAACTTTTCAAATTCATTTGTTAGATGCCTAACCGTACCATTAAGACATTGGAGATCATTTATATTCTTAAAATAGTGCTCAGGTGCTTATAACAAGCCTTAAGATACTCAGCTGATAGTTAAATCCATAACATATGCCTCACCTGGAAAATATGGCCCTGAAATAGCTCTTCAAAATTAAATTTCCATGTGAGTTTTTCCTATTTTAGGCCTCATCTCCAGCTGGAAGACTAAGATTAATTTCTTTGAGAGTTAACTCTTTTACGGCAGCTGAGCATTGCATCCCAAACCCTTCTGGTTAACCATGATCTTTAGAAGAACTTGATTGTGCTTGATTGGTGAGCACTGGGAAATATGTAAGATAACAGAGCTAAACCAAAGCGGCACTAAGGGGAAACTTTTGAGTGAAATCTTAGTCCTCATAAAGTCAATTGGAGTTTTGCCACCAATTGACCTGGGTTCAGGATTTTGTCCCTTAACGTCTCTAATGTCTTTGCTTTTGATGACTTGCTATGTAAGTCTTCATGATATACCAATGCTAGTTTATATGTTCTGAAGACCTAGTGGCTGGTAAAACATAAGACACAAACCTAGTGTAAACCTCCAGTGTGCTTTTATTTTTGTCTTCTTCAGGCACTAAGGGATGTGTCTTTTTGGCTACTACTCTGCTGGAGCTGAAACTTTCCCAAAACTCACAGCTAAACAGTTCAGTGTGTGTTACATGGGACAGCTACAGAATTCCAATTACAGCAATGGTGAGTAGCACTGAGACATGTAATCCTCAAATATAAGTCATTACAGAGGCTATAAATGCACCCAGGAGCATTCAGAAGATAAAACAGAGACATTTAAATATAAATATAAAAAAAGACCTTCAGGTCACAATACTCTTTGTCAGAGGTATTATTAGGCATTCATTTGGTGTATCAGAATGATTTGCAAAATGAGAATCACAGCCCATTTTCATTAGGCATTATAAAGTGCTTGCAGAAAGACTCTTGGGCATCTAAGATTCACATGCAAAGAAAACAGCTGCTGAGAGCATGATAGAGGAGAGTCAGAAGCATGCAGTGCAGTTTATTTACATATATGTATTTGTGTTATACACTCTTGATGCAAAGATCAGACATCCTGATTGATCCTTTAACCTGCTCATCAACCAGCTAATTTCCTACAGACTCTGTAGAAGAAATGAGTCTTGAGAGGGGATTTGGGGGAAGATTTAAAGGAGGATTTGAAGTCTTTGGCTACTGGTTGATCAAGTTTTCTATCGCTGACATTAATTGACCCGTGACTTATGACTCTTGTGCTTACACGAGGTTCTGATCAGATATCATTTCTTGAACATGAGATACAACTGTGACGTTGAATGTTATATAGTCATTTATGTACAGTGCTACTTGATGTTTATGCTGATCAGTAGTAGAGTATGAACATAAATTTAAATGCCAATTATTTTATGTTGCATACACCACTGAATACCCACCATGATGCAAGAGCTCTATGCAACCTCTGTGTACAGATACACAGGTTTAGCTGAGTGATTACACATCTGTTTAAATTATAAAGTAAATAATAAAATGTTTGTCCTCATTACTATCATCACAGCATTTTTCTAAGAAAAGAACAAATTCCATTTCCTGGATTCTGTTTCTCAGTTGAAAATGAAAGATACCTTGAAGACATAAGCCGTGCAGTGTTGTTGCTTATATAGCAGCTTTAGCCAGGATTCTTTGCAGTGTTTTTTCTGGGGGAGGAGAATAGAACAAAAAATACTTAAGTTTATTGAGAAAGGCTTGTGAGCATTTCACCTCTTGCAGGGTATACTTTTCTTCTGTTTCCTTTCTGTGTGTTTACTGAACTTGTCCTGTGTGGTGTGCTGACAGCAGTCAGATTCCTCGACTGTTTTACAAATTGTTTAATAAATTCCTCAATTTGTTTTAAAATTTTCACTTGCAGGCAGTGAAAAACCGAATTAATCACTTTAGACTCCTAGGTTCCTCTTTGTTATTATTGTGGTTATAGTTTAAACCGTCTCATTTTAAATGCCAAAAGTTTGAGGCCTAGGAAAATGTTATGGATCCTTCAAAACTTGCATAGTGATGCTCAGTATCAGAACCAGCTTGTGACCAGTAAGTGCAGCAATGGCTCCCAGAAGTACTCTGCATTAGATGCAGAGGTATGTACTCTTCTATGGCCAAAGACACAGAATCAGTCACTCACCCTGCACCTCCACTTTCTGCCTTCAAGCTGTAACCAGACAGAAGACCCCACCCATCTCTCTTCTAGGCACGCTGCTTCTCTGTTCCCAAACTCACCTTACTCAAAGGCAAACCTTATGGAAGAGGAACCTAATCACAAGCTTCATTACATGCTCTGCCATAGCAGGCAAGTGAATAAGCAGGGTTCAGATTGTTTCTTTCAGCTGAAAACCGTATGTGCTGATTGCAACTTTGTTAAATACATAAATAACTGGAGTCCTTCCAATCAGAGCCAGCCAAACCTTTTAATCATATACAGAAGTGTTCCTCGTGACATAATTATGCTATCCAGACTCCTTCCTTCACTGGGAAATATTCTGTCAAACAGTAAAATAATTAGCATGGATTTTAAAATCGGCATTGACATTCTAATGTCTAATTAGGTAATTGTCATTGGCACAGCAATACCTATTAGGAGCATGCAATTTGTGGAAGGGGTTTGATGGAACAGACTGCAGGTGCAGATGGTCTAACAGCAGGACTCTTACCCGATGTAAACAAAGGTATTTTAATTAGCCATGTGACCCTGATCATTGTTAAAAGGTAAGGGCTGTGCATTCATCTTCCCACCATCTACTTCCTGGTACTTTCAAGGGTAATGTTGAAATACCTCGACCTATGGTAAATTGCACACAGTCTTGATTGAAATTCTCTTCAAACCTAATTATTGTTTCATTTGGCTTTTGGCAACATTAGCACTATGTTGCAGTTGGCTTAGAAGCCTTACCTAGTTGCCGGGCTATTTTTGGTTTGTAGATCTCAGTTGCTAACCTACACAAAGATACCAACTTTTGCTTAGTGTACCAGGGAAGACTTCCAAGATGCTGAAGTTTAGTTTTCAGCAAGCCTGTGCTGGAAGTACTTTAAAAAATGCAGAAGACCTGAATTCTATAAAATGATAAAAATCCCTCTCTGATGAGTTTGCATGTAACTCAGCACAGATCCTAGTTAAAATAATTTTAATTGAGAAAACACAAAAGAACAGACAGTCCTGGTAGCTATGAATAAACTTGAAGTTAGAAACACAAGAGACCCCAATGACTCCCTGTCCTGTTTTCATGAGCTGTGGGAGAAGTGCTGCATATGTTAGATGTTCCAGAGCAGACATTGCATCTGGCATCTGAAGAAAAACTTCATGGAAACTTTGTGCATTTTATTCTTCTCGTTACTGCAAAGTAAATAAATATCAAAAAAAGTGAAGGAAAATCACGACTGTAATTTTTTTTTCTGGTGACACTTTTATTGATGTCTCAGTTATATGACAATTCTTAAATTACAGTAATAGTACTTTTTATTATTGCAGTTTGACCTTAATCACATTTAGGTTTTTAGCACTTAATCACATAACACCCAATACATGTGCTTCATTGCAATAATGCAGTCCCATTTAATGTATTCAAATTGTTCTTATCAGCAAAAAATGAAGTATTTGTAGAGTTGGGGCCTTAAACTGTATGCTGCTTAGAGTCTGTCCATGTGGTGTGTTTTCTGCAATGCTTCACTCAGTGAGTTACAGATTACTAATCTGCAGGGCTGATATTCAACTAGAGCAAAAGAAACACTTCTATATATCTTTCCTCTGTCTCTTCTTTTTGGAACCTGTTGGTGCTGTGTTAAGGCACAGGGCTACAGTTCTCCAGCCAGCCTGCAAATGGCTATGTTGTAAATATTTATATATATATATATATATATATATATATAATGAAGTCAAGAATAGTTCTGCTGGTGTGAAAGTGACTCCTGAAACAATTTAATTTCCAGTCTGAGTGCAAGTATTTTATCAGCATCAACATTATAGGTACAGGTATAAGATAGCTGAATGGTTACAAAGGTAGAACTTGGTGCTCTGAAGCTCTCATTATCGATGGTGCCCAAATCTGGTATAAAGGGCTTGAAAGTTTAGCTTTTGCCTAGTTCAGGAGGGAAGCACTAGTGCTTGAGTTCAGACAACGATAGGGACTGAATGTGAGGGCCTGAATAAGGTGCCAAGTTACCTCTCTTCTCAGAAGAAAGAGCATGTGCATCCATGGGTGGAAGAATTCACTTTGAGAAAAATTTAGTTATCGGCAATGTCTGAAAAGAGGGAGCACTGGCTGACAAGGCTGCTAGCTTGGCTGTTTAAAAAATGTTTGGTAAGAGCTTGCTAGGATGAGCCTAGACCACTGTAAGAACTGATTTAAAATGTGTGAGGGTTTTGTTCGGCTCTTTTGTTTTCACATTTGTGAAATTGTATTTCTGAAATCAGAGCTGAAATGTGTATAGTGCCCTTCCAGGTCACTTCTGCAGTCAACATTAAATCTTTCTGATTTACAGTCAACTGTAAATCTTATTATATACAGTTATAGTAACAAAGTTCTTCAAATTCTTGAGCAGGTAAGACGTATGAGAACACAGCAAATGTGCTTCTTTAAAGACAGTTGCAATGGCTGCTCAGGCATATTTAAAAGAGAATCTAAACTTTTTTTTCTAGTAATTTTTGGGGTGGGAGGATCTCTTAGATTCTGGAGCACATGGTAGATCTTGGTTATTTCATGAGGGACTGTTTCATGACATGGCATTATGGATGATGCCAGACAGATTCTGTAATTAAATGTTCAGTGGCCTTTTGACTTTGTATTCAGATCCATCCAGAGCTGTAAATTGAAGAATCTGTATTCCTAGTAGAGATCATATAGACTATGTACATTATTTCTTTTTTTTTTTTTTTTGAAGCTATCTAATCCAAACACAGAAACATTTCTCTAATCAATGCTGAAACATAAACTTCTTTTATTATCAAGTTAAGGAACTTTGGGAAAACCTTTCATCTTAAGAACTGTGTGGCTTATGTCGCTGCTTTCTGGTGAATGTGAATGTTGTTCCACTTGTCAGGCAAGTGCTATAGAGACCTTATTGTTTGAGTGTGAAATAATGTATATTTGTTAGTTAATGAGTTCAGTCACCACGAGATAATCCTCAAGTGACACGACGCCCGTCTGTTCTTAAAAATAAATAAATAAAGCTAGAAATAATTCAAATGATAAACACACAACATATCTCTCCTACTGATGCTGGGTTTAATTATGGGGGACAATTACCTACCGTAGTCAAAGGATTCGCACATTAATAACATTATATGGGGATAATGTCTCTAAGCTGCTATAGCATTTAAAAGCTGGTACTTATGCTGCAATCCAGATTCCGTCTACCCGTTAGTCCTGTCTGGATTATTGCTACATTATGTAATGTGGTCTCTTGTGCGTTTTTTACTATGTAATTAAAATGTGGGTCTGACTTATCCAGTCCACTCTAATAAACCAGCCTTTAATGAGTGAAATAATTATAATAATAAATCCTAGATGATTTCTGAACTTCTCCATTACTCTTATATGACATTTGTGTTCAAGCTATACAAAGGCTCAATTAAACATATAAGTACCTAACTCTATTCAATTTGTGTGCAGTAGTCTTCTGAGAGCTTTTGTCTGGTTTTATCCACAAAAAAACTGCATTGAAAGGGTAGAGCGGATAGAGAAACTTTCTAACTGTGCATTCCCCGCTGCTCTTTACTCCCGCACTTTCACAGGGGAGATACACGCTAAAACCTGTCAAAACTTAATCTCTTGCATATCCTTCTTAAATATTGCGTTTTGTGCTCTTCCCACTGTAAAACCTGTTACTGATCTCTCCTAAGAATGAGTGAAGGATTTGTGACAATATTACAAAAGCACAGGTAATTAGAAAATCACAGGAATATTGCTGATTTCTTTTTTTTCTGTTTGGTAGAAAAGTGCTGCTTTTTGTGTCATTTTTTTAACACACTCATTGGATGAGCGTAGTTTACTTTAGAAATAAGATTTCTTCAGTGGGCATCAGTTTTCAGTGGAGGATGACAGATCAGTGGCTTGATTTAATGCTAGCTGCTAATTTTCAAAAGTTTTGAGAAACAAAATGAGCCATAACTTATTCACACAGTAAAATATTTCCAAGGGTCTAGCACTTTTTTGTGTGTGTTTAGTAGAGGTTGTTGTAAGTATAGTGTGCCTGTGCTGAGAAGTGTTACAGCTGTGCCTAATTTACATTATAACTGTTGTGTTTTCTGGTGAAATTAATGAAGGTTTTTTTCTAGGTTTTGGTTGCTTCGTGATGATTTTTTTCCCATGTCGATACATTAATAACTCAATCAGATAATGATGTGCTTTCATTTTGTTTTACAGCACATATTTGGGAGTACTGGGAAACTCTCTCGTTGGCTAATCACAAAGTTAAAAATACAACTATAAACAGAATGTGCTGCTTTATAGGTGGGGTAGGTACTGTAGCATAGATCATTGCAATTCATATTGATTCTGGAGGTGAATATTAATTTATGTCATCTCTAGATTTGGTCTTGGACTGTAAGGGTTCTAATTTTATTGCCCTCTGTTGCCGTTTATTTTTGATAAAATAATAGAATCTGCCCATTCTCTGTAAATAGCAGTCTGCAATTGGAAGTAGAGCTTTTAAGATAATTTCCTGTTAAAGAAGGGGTGTTTTTTTCATAGAACTTGCATCAACCTGAGTAAAGTAATCCATGTACTAACGTAATAACTTCCTAATATAGATATACTTGAATTCAAACGAAGCTATAGCATGTAATCTCTTTTTACATTAAGTATAGCTTAGGTAATACTTTCTCTTGGGATATGCTGAGGGGTTTTTTTTCTTCTAAGCCATTTTTAGGCTTCAAAAGCATGCTAGTAAAATATTATATCAATCAACCTGAAAATGAAGTTGGAACAGTGTACCTTTATCCAAATTGCTTTAGCTAATGTATATGTGCTAGCTTTCTATAGCAGGCTTTGTAGGAATCATCTTTTATTAGAGCAAGAGAAGTAGCTTGGGAAAAAGAAGTACATAGTCTGAAAGAGAAACAGAAAACTTCTTCCAAAGAACACCTTGGGAACTGTTTTTTTAATTTAATTCCATGTTCCTCTATTAGACAACTCGAGGAAGAGGCATCATTGGCACCTGTGGAGCAGTGCTGTGGTATTGCCATGAGAGAGGCAATTTCCTCAAAGGTCTGTGACAGAGGTGGCCAGCAGCTGTGGAACAAGAAGGTGAAAAAGCATGATATACCACAGAATGAGTGCTTGTTTTGAATCAATCAATTTTTCTAGCTAGTACATACTCCCAGGGCTATGGGGTGGTGTTACAGCAGTGGTGGATTCAGACAGCACACCTCCTAACCTATAGGTAGCTTCAGCCCAACCTCTCTGAAGGAATCAGAAACAAACAATTTTAATAAAGATACACTGTGTATCTTAACCATCAAGACAAATTACAACACATTCTTTGAAACTGGGGCTAGGAATTAAAAATCCTGACCTGACTGAGTACCAAGAAGCGTGGGCTCAATAGATACACTTGCTTTATGGCATGCTGTAATTTCCTCTATTAACCTAATTCTACATTTCTCGGGCTATAAACTACCTGTCTCTTTCCTTCTGCTGAGAGAGAGCCACATTACCATGTCTTTCCTCCCTTTCTTTCCCTCCCTTCTCTATGAACATCCCCTCTATTTCACTGGTGCCAACTACCTTTTATTTCAGATATGGTCTTATAAATACTCATCTTAATTGCACTCTAAGCAACTGTTGTCAACTTGTTTTTAGCTTTGAAGTCTGTTGCTTCTATTTCAGACAAGAAATAGAAGAAGCCCAAAAACTTGTGTTCTCTCTGACTACACCAGTTGGTTTAACAAGGGACGTTGCCTCTAACTACAAACTTGTCTTGCTTAGTTTCTATGTAAGTGTGGGGCTTCCTGGATAATCAGGATCGAGAAATTAAGGATGGAGTGGTTGCTTTATGGCACTGCCCTGTTGGTAGATGCATGTGTCTCATTTTTATCAAGCTTTTCAATATATATTGCTTGTTTGTTCCCACCCCTGTAGCTGCCATGATGGTGCAGCTATATACGATGGTGTATACCTTGTTCTGAGGAGTGTATGTATATATAGGATGCCTTTTTTGCTTAAGAGCATTTATTCTTAAGATTGGAAATGCGTACTGGCAGGTTTTGTAATTGATGCACTGATAAGTCTGGTGTCATCAAGGATTTGCTCATCCGTAGTTTGCTTTGATGACTTTGATGGGAATGAGAGAGTAGTCAAAAGCTGGAGAGAAAACTTGAACTAAGATAAATGTCAGGAGCAATGATTGGGCTTGTGACTGTTTAACAATTTCTTGGTTAGGGTAGGATTTGCTCTATATAGGGCATTCACTTTGTATTGTAATGAGTCAGTATACTGTTAACACTGCTCATTAAGGGAGATGAACTGTTTCCCTGGAGTGTTTTCCTAGTGGATGAAGATCATAAAGAAATTGATGAGATGGGACTTACGATTGTTCTTCTCACAGATCTAATGGTGTATCAGGGTCTGTCTCTGTATCTCAGATTTTTCAAATGTGTTTTGGACAGTTGCTGACTCCATGACATGGATCTGGAGGTCTTCAGTAATGCTAGTTTGTAGGTTATCATTTTGTATGCTGATATGATTGCAGATCTGCAATTATTTGGGTCTGATACTCTCTAGAAAGATGATTTTAATGGAAGTATTCTAGATATATTTTGATGAAGGAAAGTCTTTTACTGAATTTCTGTTGGGAAGAAAAAGAACAAAAAATTTTAGCCATATGTTTGTTAGCTACAACTCACTGTTGGTGCAGTTACCTAGAACCTGTCTTACAGTGGGCTGTGAAATAGTTGAATACTACATGCCCATCTTGATGATTATTTCCTAAGGTTAGTCAAAATCAGTTGTAGTTTGGGAATATAAAGTGGATGAGCTTGAGAATATATTTGGGTTTGAAATCTGATGGTTAGACATCACCTTGTAGACGCTCAGAGGAGTCTATGATGTCAGAGAGGTAGATAGAGAATGAAGTCACTGAACAAAACAGCCATATGTATGGCTGTCAGATATTTCTGTGAATTTTGATACCTCCTTCTCAAGGACACTATGGATATCTACAGGTCTCCAGACTTGCCTTAATTATGCATCATGAAGACCATGTGAAAAATATTCAGGATGAGAATGAGAAATCAGAGTACCAGTTTGTCTAGGAGCTGTCAGGCAATGGATCTGGTGGTATATATCTGAGCTCTTGAATGAAGCAGAGGTTGTAGGATCTTTCTTAAGTTCCTTGTAGTAAGCTGTGTTTACTAGTTTTATTCATGTAGTTTTTGCAGATTAGCATGGTGGTAGCTTTACCTTTGCCTGCTCCTGATGAATGAATCATAAGAATCTTACAAACTTTGAAATCTCTGTTAGTGACTTCATTAAAGTTCTTTTGTACAGAAGTTACTTCATCTCAGCTATGAAAAAAATCTTGGAGATGCAGTTGGTTTAAAGAAACCCCAAGCCATTAATGTCATAGAATCATAGAATGGTAGGGGTTGGAAGGGACCTTTAGAGATCATCTAGTCCAATCCCCCTGCAGAAGCAGGTTCACCAAGATGAGGTCACATAGGAACATGTCCAGGCAGGTCTTGAAGACCTCCAAGGAAGGAGCCTCCACAACCCCTCTGGGCAGCCTGTGCCAGGGCTGCATCACCCTCACAATGAAATAGTTTTTTCTTATGTTTAAGTGGAACTTTTTGTGTTCCAGCTTCATCCCATTACCCCTTGTCCTGTTGCTAGCTACTATAGAAAAAGGGATGTCCCAACCTCCTGACACTCACCATTTAGATATTTGTAAATGTTAATAAGATCTTCCCTCAGTCTCCTCTTCTCCAGACTAAACAGCCCCAGTTCCCACAGCCTTTCCTCATATGAAAGATGTTCCAGTCCCCTGATCATCTTGATGGCCTGGGGCTGGACTCTCTCCAGAAGTTCCCTGTCCCTCTTGAGCTGAGGAGCCCAGAACTGTACACAGGACTCCAGATGAGGCCTCACCAGGGCAGAGTAGAGGGGGAGCAGAACCTCCCTTGACCTGCTGGCCACACTCTTCTTGATGCATCCCAGGATGCCATTGGCCTTATTGGCCACGAGGGCACGTTGCTGGCTCATGGTTAGCTTATTATTAATCAGCTCTCTCTCTGCAGAGCTGCTCTTCAGTAGTTCGACCCCCAGCCTGTTCTGGTGCATGGGGTTGTTCCTTCCCAGATGCAGGACTCTGCACTTATCCTTGTTGAACCTCATGAGATTCCTCTCTGCCCAACTCTCAAGCTGGTCAAGATCCCGCTGAATGGCAGCACAGCCTTGGGTGAGGTTGTGGTGGCTTCCCAGGTCAGACAGTTTGAGTGGTTTATTCTAACTAATCTTGCTATGGTGGTATGTAGAACAGTAGCAGAAATTGTTGATATTTTTCTAATTTTAATATTGAGATTAAATTTAAATGATTGCAGTTCAGTTAATTGTGTACATAAAATATTATCTTATGTACTACAGTAATATTTGAGGATTTGCCAAGGCTGAGGCTCTGTGGTTCTTGGCCAAGCAGAAAATAACCTGTTACTGAAAGTGACATTGCTCTGATCTCTCCTCTCCTTCTTCTTCAATATTGTCTCTCTAGTTTTTACACCCACTTTATGTATACAGAGGTAAATTAAAATGAGAACTTTTCAGGGAACGGCATGTTTATTACTTGGTGTTACAATACTTACTGTGGTGAAAAATCTGCTTGCTGAGATCTCTGAAGACACCAGGAATACAAACAATAATAGTACTGAATGATGAAAAGTCAAGCTTTCATCTGTTTGATATTTACATTCTTTGTGAGGGAGAGACTCAGCCATGTTCATACTCTTGCCTTGTGTGTGAACATACTTTTGGTGAAGTTCTGGCCTGTTCATTTTGTGCCTTGCTCCTTTCATTTCCTCCTGCTCTTATGTTGCTCTGGTAGGCTCTGCAACAGCTCATATCCACTGCTGAGTAAAGAAAAGGGTGCTAAGCTCAGAGGAAACAGAGAAGTATGGACTAAGGATGAAGATTTTATAGACCTGCAGAGTAAATCTGGTTGCCTTATTCCCACCTTAGTGATAAATGTGCCTGGGAGGGGACTGTGATGCAGCCATGAGTGACATCCCATAGGCACCTGCTCTGAGAAAGGGATGAGTTAGGTCAGCTTTGACCTGCCTTCCATTGTGAAGAAGTTCATGCTCACACATGAGAGTACTTTGCAAAAACCTTTCCTCAAACTCTAATTTGAAGAAGTGCAAATGTTAAACAGTCCAGACTTTTCTTCAAAGATACCTGTGCAAGAGAGATCTGTATATTTAGTTCATGAAACAAAAATAGTTTTCATCTCATCCATGGACTTTAGTCTCCTCTCCCACCTTCTTACATCTTTCACTTACATTATAATAATGAAAATGTACCCAAGCGGAGACTCCACAGTTTTGGAGTGGGAGAGGTATATTGTTTTCTTCGAAAGGGACTTTTTTCTTACAGTTGTGAGGGCACACAGCCATGAGATAAGTGCCTTAAATGTGTTTTTTGTTTTTCAAACAAAGGTTTAAATCCTACCTATCCAATCTGTATATTTACATTTCCTTGCTTCCCAATATTCTGATATGCTGTATGTAAGGTTAAGTGTAAGGAGACAATAACAATATTGGCCCCTAAAGCTAGTCATGAGTCTTTGTACTGAATGCAGAGAAAATTCATGGTAAGTGCAACAGTCAAAATCATGCAAATTACCGACTGTAGCGTCAGAGAGATGTAATTACTGGACCAAAATGCCAAATTTTCAGTACTCTTCTCATTAGTTGTTGGAGCAATGAGTTATCACAAGATTGCTACTTGTTAATATTGGCAAATCAACAGCTGCTATTCTTTGGTATAATAATATCACTAAATTCTGTGATTGTCATGTATCTCGTTTTACATCAGATATGATTATGCCCATTAGGATTAAAGTCGTTATACGGTAGGATTAGAACTGAGCATGATTTTGGATAATGACAGTGTTAGTGTCACGATAGATTTCAAATTATATTAATTTCTGTCAATATGCAAAAATACACTAGAAAACCTTTTCACACTAGAAAACATTTTCACAGGGACTGGGGCATGTGTTTGTTTCCTGGTAATAGCATTCAGATGATATCCAGGCTATAAATGAAATAGGATTGTATAATTTGCTGTCTGTTCATAATAAGAATATGCACTCTGTCGTCAAAAATTCAAGTGTTGTAGAAATGATCCCTTCGTTGAGCAAATGTTGCAATTACTTCAAGCTGTTGAAACTCTGCTTCCTTTGAACAGAAGTGTCCAGAGCAAATACTGCAACAATGAATCTTTTTATCATTCTGCAATCCCATTTGTGATAAGAGGAATTCCTTGGGGATTACTTTAAATTCTGTACATTAGCAGCAGTTCCGTGGGTTAAATCAGATAAAACAGGCTCTTATCAGATTATTAGTCACATTAGGCAATTACATTCTTATCTCTTGGAAATAATTATTGCAGCCTTGGTGCTTATTTCTCCTCATTAGAAGAGGCTAATTCCCGATTAAGATCTTTTGCCTTCCGTACAATAAACCTTTATATTGGATTTGCCACATAAATTGAAAAATACCTTGCAGCAGAGAGGGACAGCTGCACTTCCCTTTTAAAACTATACATCGCTTATCGTTTAAACATCAGTTGTGCAGATTTGCTGCCTGCAGTTTGGGACTTAAGATGACAACGCTATAGCGTCTCATCAGCATCAAAGTTAAGGACCTCCACACCAAAACGGTTTTACAGGACAAGGAAAGGAAATGTGTTTTCATTTGGGTTTATGAAGTTTGGGTTAAATTGCATGAAAATCAGAGTAAGGGGAGGATGTTTCACACACTGTTTGCGTAACGGCCATTGCTCTGCGAGCATGCCGACCTGTGGGATGTCTTCACAGTGAGCATTCTGTGCAGTGTAGGTGTGAGGGCTGGTGCAGGGATAGACCCTGATTCCAGATATGTCTTTTTCTTTTTGAAAGTTTTCTGCAGACACGATGTCTTATGTATGGAGCTATGCTTGCTGGCAGGTATGTCTCAAACATGGGCTTGTATTTACTGTAGGAACTGGATCAAAGTTGTTTTGCTCTTTCATGTAATTAACTCAACCCCAAAGAAATATCCAATTGCTTCAGATAAGCAAGGCACTTGGGAAATGTAAGTGCTTTAGTGGAAATGATACATGGGAAAAAATGAGAGTCAAATTACTCCATACGTCTGTCACATCTGTGTTTCCGACGTTTGTGTCAGAACCTGATTGCTGAAACAGATACCTGCTACTTCCCACCCTTTCAGGAGCATTTGCTTTTGCAATCATTCAATGCTGTACCATCCCTACTGCAGTTCTTTGTGCACTATCCAGTACAAATCTGTCTCTTCCACTCTGAGGCCTTAGCCTGCATATGTACATGCTTGTGTAGAAATAAGTCCAGTTAGTGTTGCTACAATATTTTTGTAAAGGATTAGCGACGTTTTTCCCTTTATTAGAAGTGAGATGATGGGAAATTTTCAAAGGCAAAAATAGAAAACACCTAACTCCTATTAAAAATAAATGAGAATTAAGTGTCTGCCAATTAGGCCCGAGAAAACCTTTCTGGTGGTCTTTAGGATTGAACCAAATTGCGTTGAAAATCAAATGGGAATGTGTTAAAGAAGAGGTAATTGCTTGAGACAAATTGTTGCCTGTTAGAGGTGGTCCTGAGTGAAGTTTTCAGTGTATGTATATGCAATGTATATTATATTATGTTTACAGAGCACTTTTAGTAAAAAGTTTAGTGTGTTGACTGTACATATTATGTGCATTGCTTCCATTTAGTTTTCATGTTTTGCAAGTCATGTTAAAATTCATGCCCAGTTGTTGTGTTTGGACATTTATCCACTTGGTTGCCATGGGAAAAGCTGACAGGTATTAATTCATATAGCTCCTAAAAGACAGTCCTGGGGCAATATTTGAACCTTCAGTGCTGTAGTCTTTCAAGAAAGAAAAAGAAAAGAGTATTAGATTAAGAAACGAATGATCTGGGAAAGAGATTAGAGCAGTTTCTTTCACAAACTGCAGGACAAGGGTCAAAGTGTTGTACAGGGCTTCATGTGCCCACGTGGACAAATCAGGGCAAGGACTTGAACTTGAGCCACCTTTGTCACACAGTGATCAGAGAGTACTGAACTCTCCCCTTTGCTCAAAGTCCTGTTAAAGCTATCCTCAGGAATCATTCCCACTTTGACAATGTTTCTTCAGGCAAAGATTTTGACTTAGCCTCAGTTGTGTGATGCCACAGAAGTCCAGAATCTCTGAGGAAGATGCTGCACAGCTAATTTCCATGACAGCACACAAAGATTACATTGTCTGAATAAATCAGAAGCGAGAAAAAGGATTATCTTTACCTAGGTCTCTGAGGTATAAAGATTAAGTGATTTACCCAAATCTTGGGAAGTTTGGGGTAGAGCTGAAAATCTGAAGCCACAGCTGCCACTTCCAGTGTCGCACTTCAGGTCTGCTCCTGGCTGTGATCTGCCAGTGTCCCAACACTGCAATTTGGGCCAACACAGTTAAATATCTATGGCAATTGTATACCTCAAGTGTTGGGGGATTTGGCTGAAACCATTGCTCTGAGACTAGCTGGCTCTCTGGTTGTCTGCTCCCTTAATCCCCAGCTGTGAAGCAGAAGGGGGCTGGGGTCTCAAGGCTGCTGTGTGTAATTTCCCGTTGCCCAGGCAGTGAGTAACTCCTGGAATATCAAGACACTGATGTAGTGCACAGAAAATGATTTCTTAAACTATTATCTAAGAGAAAAGGTTTATGAAAGTAAAGTCTTGGAGATCAGAGTTTTCGCTAAAGTGAAAGATAATTTGTTGCTATCTAATCTTCACTTGAAGCAGATTAGCACAAAAAACTTCAATGAGGCAGTAGGTCTTGGTTTTTTACAGTTATCCTTCTACTTCTCTGGGTAAACTTGGTTGTTCACTGACGTTTGTTTTGCTGTCAATCAAATACAAATATTATAATTTTGGAATTATTATTATTATTGTTGTTATTATTAAGACTTTTACTCTGGCCTGGTTGCATTTATAAGAATAGTCTGATGGAGCAAAACCAGCCTGGTGGGGTAAAAAGAGTCTTGAGCAAGCTCCTGTGCTCAAGATAAATTCTTGGCTCTTACTCAAGTGTGAAATGTTAGGTGTGATATAGTAGCATTTATTTTCATTTTCCTAGTAACTATAACATTTTTCTCCAATGTAGTGTTTCACAAGGCCTGTTTCCCTGTCCATTTAAGAAATGTGATGTGGGTAACTGAACTACCTGAGTTTATTAGTCTTCTCCAGTTTCTTCAAGATCAGCATTGGCCAATAAACTAAAGTCATTATGACTAAGGTTGCTGGAAAAAAGAAAGTCTTTCCAAAAGCTTTGATAGTTTGTTGTTTGTTGTTTTGGTTTATCTTAACCAAGAGAAAAAAAATTCAAAGAGCTTCTACTTTCCTGGAAAGCCTGTAAGTTTTACTGGAAAAATCCCAAGCCAAAACATTTCAATAGGAAACACACATATTTCTGTTTGGGTTTTCTCTCCTACCTCCCCCATTCTCAAGTTGCTAGACTCAAGTTGTTCTTTTATATATATCTCTGAAAAAATGAAGTTGCTTACCAATGGGACTCTGTTAGCTTCTGTGCAAGCATTCTTAGAGGTGTTGGATATGGATCGTTAGAGCTCACATTAGCAGCTATCTCAGCCTAGCAAAGAGCTTAATTAATGTGGCCATAAATTTGGAGCAGTTATGGCCTCCATCTCTTCTCCCCATCAAGATTTATAAGTCTTTTCTCTTCTAAATACAAATATTTTTACAGTGTACTTAATGAAGCTCTTCTTGTTCCCTGGCCCTTTTCTCAAGGTTTGATGCTGAATGAAAAATGGGCAGCTTTCTAGGAACAGTACGTTGTGATGGTTGCTTTGCTGCAGAGGGATTTGTGAATTTTATGCTTGTGGTTACTTGATTTTAACAAAGTTGGTCTCTCTGGGACTAGCATTTGTAGAGTAAGCATAATGGGCACTTGTGACATGAGAAGAATTTATGACAAGAGTAAGAACCTGCTTATAGTTATTGTAAGTTATTGTAAGTTATTGTAGATCATATACCATGACCTGTCTTTGAAAGCAGACGTGGACTACACTCTCATACATACAGCTTACAGTGACTATACTTTCTACTTCTCCCCTATGACATTACAAGGGAGAGAGATAGGTGTATGATGTCTTCTGAGCATTGATTTAATGTTACAACCTGTGCATCCAGGAGCAGTTGGCTACTTCTCAAGCTCTTTATGTGGGATGGAAATAGTTGCTTCTTCTTACCTTGAATCCATCCAATGAACAGAGGCAAGAATACACTAATTAAGAAGCCTTGTTAAGGTACTAGCTAAAGTGTTCAGAACCATATTGGTCATGATGACTAGATGATCACTTCAGGGAAAGTTGCCTGGTGACTCCAATTTCCATTTTCTGTTATCTTAATTCATAGCTTTTTCTTCTGTGTCTCATTCCTGTTCACAAGATCATTGTTAATCATGAAATGATGTCTGTGTATTCCCTGCAATTCTTCACTCTTGGAAAAAATGTTGCCACGTGGAGTGTTTCCAAAGCTTTAATTTCCCCAAGGATTGCCAAAATGTAACTTAATAAGAAAACAGAAATATAACAATATTTTGCTTTCCCTTTCAATCTAATTCTTTGTTGTTGTTGTTTTTAAATCTAGAATTTTTAGTCCTGAGTCTCTCAACACATGCAGAAATAATTGCCAAAATGCAAATTTGCCAGATTGGAATAAGAATGGCACGAATTCAGGGCAGACCACAGCAATGCACAGCAATCTGTGGACTAGCTCATAAGGGTCTTGAAAATCCTGGAGAAAAGCAAGTTTAAAATCAATAGGCTTATGTTTGCTGCATAGGTATAAGCACATCAAAAAGATTTTTTTTTAAAAAAAGCACAAACTAAATCTAAAACCTACTGGAGTTTATTCTGTGCCTGTGCGTAAGGTTGAGGTCATCCTTAAAACAACCTTCTCACTATGTTTTCTATGATTCAGTGTTGCACAATGCTTTTTAGAGGAAAATGCCTGGCTCCTGAAAAGCCCTCAAACTTTGTTACATTTAAAAAAAATATTTCTTGTCTATTACTGCCGTGTTGTCACTTCTTACAAAGTACATATTAAAGGAGATTTCCTGAACACCTCAAATGTTCTCCTAGGAATTTAGAACATTATAAAATAAGTTTTTAAGAATTTTAGGTTTAGTGTCTGGAAAAGAAGAAAATAGTTGAGACAAATGTGCCAAGCCCTGTTTTGTGAAAAGTCAAAGGAAAGTGTAAATTACATGTATGCTACCTGAGCTGTTTGAGGTGATGGTTCTGACTTATCTTAGGGCAATCCCGTAAGACACGACAATCGATCTCTTTTCTTGCTGATTTTAAATTAAACTACCAAGAAAGATAGGAAACCTTCCCACATTCTCTCCCACCCATCCAAGCCCCTAAACTAGAAGAAATACTTAATCTTTTTGCTTCCTGCAGCACCATATATTTAAAACATCATTAGTTATATTCAGCTGGGTCTTTTCCAATGTCACTCACAGAACATGGAAAGTCTCCAACTGATTTAACTAGGTTTTGGCTTGAGGCCTGATATCAAGAAGTGGACTGAGCACCACTCAGCAATGCTTGAAATTCAGGCAGTCTGAACTTCAAGCAGTGCTGTGTCTGATGACCTATCTACAGTCACATTGTGGGAAGCTGATCTACCAAGGCAACAAGTCATGTCCTCATCCAGGTTCTGCCTCATTGATTGGTTTTCAGCCTCTTTCCTCTTTGCAAGGACTCTATTTGCTGAATGTGGCATTTTAGGGCCATACAAACCTTCAGAATCTGCCTTCTTGAACACACTGGAAATTTACCAACGATGGAGGCAAGCACCTACGGAGTCCTGGTGTATGGGGCGAGAGCTGATTTATAAGGCTGATAACTGTACGGTGCATATAAAGATCTGCTCAAGTCAAACTTTGCAGTAGAAATGATCTAAGGATATTTTTTTACAGCCATCCTTACAAAGATTTTAATGCCTTTAAACTTTTATTTGCTTAAACATAACAAAAGTTCAATTGTAGTCATAGCTGTTTATTTTACAAGGCAGTTATAGGTGGATTTTGCTGCTGGTCAGGTTTGTAAAAAAACCACGTGCTTTACTGAAGGGAGGTAAAATTCACTCCAGGATCTCTGACAATCTTCAGTGTTGTATTGAACAGAATAGTTTTTTGCTTGTTGGATTGTCCTTTTGTGTGTTTGTTCCTGTTAGCACAATGACAGAAAGAAAGGTTTTTATGCATCGTTATTATGCATGGGAGCTGATTCATAAATTCTGCTCAAATTGAAAAGAGCTTTATAGGAAAGCCTTTCAAAAAGAAATTCGTTTTGGTTTATTCAGTCAAGAAGAAAAGAAGAAATTAAATTACAAAATATGCAGATGGGTTTAAGTCTTGGTGGATGACTGTCTAAAACTTTGGAATTTTGTTTTAGTTCTGTTAAACTTCCAAAATCTGTTATCTGGCTGGAGACTTCTAGTGCTATGATGAAGCCATAAATCTGTTTCATTTGTGTCTTCATGTGAGCAACTTGCATGAGATATATGAAGCACCCTAATTCTGAAATCAGTTAAGCACCTTAACTAAATCTAAGAAAAATCCATGCATATGGCCAATTTGAACAGGAGAGCATTCCTCAAGTATATTTCAATGGACAGTCGGACAGGAAAGGGTTAACAAGTCAAATTTGAGTCCTCTTTCCAGAGTGATTACTGCCTTAGATTTTGTGTGGCAGCACAATTAAAAGTCAGTAGTACATAACAGATTTGTATGTCCTCCAAAAGATGAATAGGTTCATTTCCAATAACTGATGTGAAAGAAGTTGAGCCCTCAGTTTGTTATTCATGTTACCTGTGGTCTTGCATGTTTAAACAGTTCTGCTGCTTTGGTTAGCAGTGATACAGATCCTACCACCGTTCCCAGTCCTTCATTTGCAGTTCTGCAATACAGCAAGCAACCTTTAATACAGATCTTAATTATTTATATATTTATTTATTTATCCCCACCCTTCCTTACTCCCAAACCTTTTGTGGAGAGAGGCAAACATCTCACTAAAAGGAAAACTGTCTTTTGCCCCTTTAGCCTTTCTTTGGAATGAGATAAAAATGAAATCTAACTGGAGGAAAGTTTTATTGAAAGGGTAAGGAGAACAACAACAAAAAAAGATTCAATTATATTGTTTGGATCAAGATATTAGTATGTGAGATCCGGTTTCACATAGACTTCAAAAACAAACAAAGAGAACTCCTTTTGAGCCTCTGGCGATGTGACCGACTCCATAAGATCAGAGCTCAAATTTACATGGATTTGTATTAGTTCAGGTATGAAGAGTTTCATTTTGCTGATCTTTTGAAGCAAATTCCACATAGCAGCACAAGAAAGGGCTGCCACATCGGATTTGACACCCTCCAACTGTGCCTTATGCCAATGTTTTCGTTGGTTCCCTCCTTACAAAATAGCTCTTTGCCAGTATTCTGTGGACTCTGTCCTTTCTTTCTTTCTTCACCCCCCACCCCCCTCCACCCCTCATTTGAGAATGGTTCAGTTTAGAGTTGTTAAAATGTGTGTAGAAATAGCCATGAAGTAGAGGGAAAGGAAGAGCTGGCTTGCAAACTCCCTCTATTTTAGTTGGAAAATTAACCCTATTGGAAAGTGATCTGTTGTTTTCTTTTGGCCTGTAAACAATCCTTATTCTGTCTGCATTTATGAACAAAACACAGATGTAATTAATAGGTTTTAAATTTCAGAGATTTGCACCCATAAAGTGTAAAATGAACTAAACCTTACTCAGCTTCTGTCTTCCATTGCTTCTTAGGCATTCCTAGACTGTGGTCCTGTGTTAACCACCTTCTTTCTCCAGTTGTTTCAAGCTTCTTGCACTGGCTTCAAGCTTCCTACAACTTAGAAACATGTGTCTGCATGCCAGGACCTACATGGGAATCCTTTCTTCACCTAAAGAACTGTAGAAACTGTCACTAAATACAAAACTTCCCATAGAGCTCTACCTGTAGATTAAGCTATGGCAGCACAGGATATGGCAGAGGGCAGCCAAAACAATGACAAACTGCCCAGTGGCAGTCCTTGATGCTTCTGTCTGCATTGCTACCAAACCAGCCCCTCGACCTCTGCATACCATACCTGCAGTGTTGTTGCTTTTGTGTTCATTTTGCAGATTGCACACAGGCAACCAAACTTTGATCCGATGTATCCAGCAATTTCAATTGCTGTTAACATAGGTAAGGCAACACAGAGCTCTCTCTATATTACTGTTGTGGCTCAAAAGCTGTTCTGAGCAGACAGTAGTAACTGACAGCTCCTGTATTACTCTACATATGGGCCATATCAGCCTCTTACAGGCTTATCTTTTGAAAGATGGATAATATTCATAGTTCCTCCCTGAATTCTGCAACTTTGTCAAAGAACTAGCATTTAGTTTGCAGCAGTCAGCATCAGCAGGTCTCTTACTGTTTTTGAGATGTTTCTGCCACACAGGCCTTCCCTTAGTAAGTGTGAAGTGGTTTGTGATCTAAGGTTTGCAAAGAGAAACAAACAGGGTGACCTCATGGCATTCAACACAGGCTGTTCCTACCCATCAGAAATGGTTGGTAAAATAACCCCACGACTGATGGACATCTTGATTTATAGGTGAACTCTTAAGGATTTAAAATTTGGAAGGAGCAAGGTGGGTTGCACACATGTTGGTTTTGGGGTCTTTGAAAGCCTTTGGAGTTCATTTAAAAATTCTCTGCAAATTTTAGAAATAACACTTTTACTAAAATGTAACAGAAAATCTGGTGGCATATGGTTGTATTTAGGTGACTAATACTCACTTGAGGCCACCTTCTTAATTTACTGCTGGCTTTGCCATTCATGAGTAATGCATGCACTCCTAGCTCATGCCAATAAAGCTTTATGCCACCACACGCATAATGTTTCACTACATGCATTGCCTTCCCCTTTGCTATGGCATTTATGTGGTTTGTTTTAAAAACTAACTGCCAAAAAGAGTAGTGTGGTAGATTTGTATAACTTTTAGTTAGCTTTAACAATTAAAAAGTCTAAAAGCAGACTTTGCAAGACCAAGACTCCAAAGATACCATTATGTCAAAGAGTTCATTTTCAGATCACGGTAACAGTGTGTTAACACATGCTGCAATCAAGTGAGTTGTTCAGCATGAGATACTTTAAAAATGAGGTGATGGAGTTTTTTGAGGGTGGTTGTTTTGTTTCAGGGTTTGCTTTATCCTTTTTTTTTAAGAATGAGTATCTGATTAGTTGGACCATAGTAAAATATTTACTTTTTTCTCTGTTTAGTCATGGATCTTGCCAATGTCATCGTTACTATACATTATCTTAGATGCTGGATAGGAGCATGAATGATGTCATGAAACAGCCCACTGCCACCTTTCCCTCACATCCTGGATTTAGTTGCTTTCAACAAAAACTTCTCCAGGCTGTTTTAAGTGACTACATTGTACATATGGGAGAGTCTCATCTGCTTCTGAGACTTGGTTGTCATTTTTTTTACAGATGATATAAACTGGCACATCATCATGTTTTTGGGATGGGGATGAAGGCCAAACCAGTTTTTGTTGTTGTGGTGTTTGGTTTTATTTTTTTCCCAAGTCAACACTGGGGAAGAGCATTCTCCAAAATAAACTGGAGAATCAGATCACAGACCAAGATATGGAAACTGGGAACTGTTTTTACTGAGAACAGATTGATGACTGGAAGAAAAGGAAATTAAAGATGACACAGAGAAGAAACTCACCTGTCCCTCATGTGCAGTGTGCTTTTGCCCTGACTCAGTCAATTCACTCTATCTAAGCGTCAGTCATGATGGGGTCACAGAGTTATTCCTACACTTGTCTGGAAGCTGTAGGTCACATGAAGAACATCTCTTAAAGATCTGACAAAATATTTTAGACAGAAGACATAATTTTTTAATTCTTCAAAAGACAAGTTAAATGTATTCATTGCATAAGAAATCTATAATTTAACAGCAGCTGTGCAGCAGCCTTTCCATGCTATAGTGCAGTCTACTATATTGATGATTTCAAATATTTATACCATCATCCCACATTCATGAAAAATATTTAAATTAAACATGCATAGGAACAGATGTCATTCTGTTCTGGCAAGAAAACCTAGGCATAAACTTCTGCTTATGAAATGTTATTTCACTTGACCCCTATCAGTAGGAACTCATGAAAATTAAACTGGAAAAGGAGAAATATTGTATGTAAGCTCTTCTCTCAGCGAAACCTGTGAGTGGGTAAGTGAAGACAAGATGCTTCCATTAATAGCATAACACAATTTGATCTGATAAGGTGAAGCTCACTGCTTTAACATCTAATGCAAGAGTTAGTGCCTATATCAAGTTTCTTTTCACCTGCAGAAGGTAGTCTTTAACGAACATTTCTAGATCAAATAATAAGTTATGTGTTTTAGTAGTTAGTGCTTCTGTTAATTCTGAGAGATGATCTAATGTAAATACATTTGGGTTTCTACTACAATGCACAACTTGTCCTTTGTTTATACTATTCTAAAGAAATCCAGAGATATTGTTTCTTACTAATTCTAATACAATGTTTTGAAATAGGGAAAAGGAAATGTCATGTACAGAGTGCAGACTAAGAATGTCATCAGCCCCAATCTATTCATGTTAAGCATTTACATCTCTCTGCATGTAGTCCACATTGGACTAAATGTGCATTTGACTGGCATATTTGTAGCAAGATCTGAATGAACAATTGATTCCATCTATTGCATCTAATCTATCTTGGCATTTATACAATCCTTTGAATCCTGTTATCTGATGAAGTTAGAAAAATATGCGGTTGATTTCATGGTTCTCCCCACTTCGAATAGATCTCGTTTGAGATGTTAGTCTTGGATTTTCTTCTTCTTTTGGCCTCACATTTTAGCAGTGTTAACAGATTTTTATTGCATTTGTTGTCCCTTCCCCCCTCCCCAGCTGAAGTAAAAAAGATTGTGAGTCTTAATGACACTGCAATTGTTGTATGTTATTTGTCATCTTACTCCTCCTGTTTTAGTTTCCTAAAGTTCTGGGGAAAGAGAAGTTTAGTACTTACACACTACCTCTGCTTTTCCATACAATACTGTCCTGGGAATTGGAGATGGACTGATAGAAAAGTTTGACCATTCCAGAGGCTGAAATGCTCTCATGATATTGAGCATCGACAATGAATCAATATTGTGAAAAGCATCACGTTACATCAGTTCAGAGCACAGAGTTCTGTTGTGATTTAAATAGTCTCATGAGGAAAGGACTTTTTTCTTGTGAAAGGAGGTCTGCTAGCCCTATTGGGATGCAGCTATGGGCAGCTCAGTATTACAGTATTTTGGCCCAAATTGTTGAGAGGAAAGTTGTGTTAGGAGTAAATATTGCATAAATGACTGTACGTGCCTGGGAGCATGAGGTGCAGTAGATTCCCCAGTTGACAGAAACACAAATAAGTTACAAGACTTTGCAGCTTACAAATTAATGAATCTCAGACTGCTAATTTGGTACAATTTGGCTTTGAGTACAGAAGGCACAAGAGCTGACTGGTGATGTGACAAGAGGGGTACCTTCATTTATGTACTCAAAGTGATGTACAAACACTGTTCCTTTCATGACCTCTTTACTTGCCTTTGAACTTGATACTGTGTGAGCAAACTAAGATACATGATCTGGGCTACCCAGACAAATGCTAACCCAACTCCTACCATGTCCTTACTTCTCTGCTCTTTACTCCCTATGCTCAAAAGAAAAAAAAAATAACTCTGTGCTCCATTGAGAATGTAAGTTCTGTCAGTTACAAAGAAACAAGAGTTAATAGACCTGAGTTTAAATCTTAGCTCACCCACTGACATGTAGCATGAAGGTTTTTTACAAGTCATTTAATTCTGATTTTTTTCTGAAATAGGTATGTACTCACCTGTTCTCTGGGACCTTAGAGAGAGGGAAATCTATTCTTGACAGCAGATTCAGTAACAAGAGATCAAATTCCTCAGATATATTTAGTTTATAGTCATAGCCTAGTTAAGAATTTAATATTTGTTAGAGTATTTGTGCTGTCCTTGTAATTAGAATATGTTTTTAGAATAGCTAACAAAAATACTTTGGGACTGTATTCCCTTCCTCTTCAAATCATCTTTTCCTCTGCCTTCTATGTCACACTCCCCCCACCCCCCAAAAAATGGAAAAATGAAATCCTAGATTTTGAAAGTTGCCAAAATGTCAACAATGGAAAAAGGAATGGTATGTCCATTAATGTTCTTGGGCATTTGGGGGAAAAAAGCAGTCAATGAATAATGAATTTTAAATAATAATTTTAAGGAAACACTGACCAGAATTTCTGCAGATGTAATATAGTTTATGAAACAACAAAGTATTTACCAGAATAAACTATGCTTTTATTAGGGTCAAAGAAAGTAGATCCTTCTTTCTATGGACTAACCTTGCAACATTTGTTTTGTTCATCTTCACTTTGTTGGTTTAATACAGTGACTCTTATGTATCATTAGTGTAAATTCTTTGCATTTAGTAAGTAAGTGGATCAGTTGGAATGAATATTTACAGAAGGTCCTGGACTGATAGTCTTAAAAGCCTATAAACCTCTGTTTACATATAGTTTACACCCAGTAGAGCTAGAGCACGGGCAATACAGCAATCCTCTGATCAGAAAATACCATGGTTAAGGGAATGTGTTGCTTGGGCTCCTGGTCCAGCCGTGGGCT
This sequence comes from Colius striatus, assembly GCF_028858725.1. Lineage (NCBI taxonomy): Eukaryota > Metazoa > Chordata > Aves > Coliiformes > Coliidae > Colius > Colius striatus. The sequence continues at coordinate 13,892,514 of NC_084769.1, read as the reverse complement.
CTCCAAAAAATGTCAGAAGGGTGACTTGCTAAAGGCTTCTGAATGATAGACAGGACCTGTTCTTGGACCCTCCAAAGTACTTGTAAGCAAAGCAATCGTGGGAAAATGCTATTAAGATGCAGATAGTATCTTCATAGCTATTTGCATCAATAGAAATTAATAAGTTATCATAACTCTTAAGGGAGGATAGACTGGTTAAAAATGTGCCCTCAGCCAATACCAGTGGCAATCTGCAATAACTGCATTGATTATGACAGAGTTGCTACAGGTTTCAAGAAAAGTAACAGAGGAAAGAATCGGCTTTATCTCTGGTCTTTTGATAAGTGGTATTTTACTAATATAATGTGTACACACCAATATCCTGTGAAATTCCTGCACGTCACCAGCAGTTTTTATTCGTGGCCCATTAAAATGCATTACAGTGTGGAGGTTGCTGAAATGTAAATTAAAGGCTACGGCTCTTGTAGTTTAACAGCTGCCATGTAGATTGACAGCCTTTGTGCGCCCAGCTGGCAGTGTCAGGTTAGTGGGTCTCTAGTCACAACATTAATCAGCTTTATTAGTGCCACTAATACCAATTTGTAAGCAGACTGCAAGGATCAGACGGCCCAGCTGTCAGGCACTGCACATAGATTATTACAGGATTTCTTTTTATTGTTTAAGATTGGAATTATAATTTAATTAGGGAATTTAACTATTTTTTTACACCCGCTGAAAACTAGCAAAGATTTAATAAAAAGGAAAAAAAGCATGTTAACTTCTTTACCCTGTCATTCTACCATCCTTTCTGCTCCACATTCCCCATCCTCCTCCCTGCCTCCACCCCAGCATGCATGGGAGAGAAAATGAATTCGCTTCACAAAACCTGTTGTAGTGTATCACTTGCTGAGATGAAGAACTTCTTACACTGCAGCAACAGCTCATATTGTGCTAGTCAGGATTTCCAACTGATTTCAACAGATTTTCCTTACCGCGTTGATGTGATATACTCAGAGCATTGGAGGACCAAGGAATACAGTGATTGTGTTTACCATTTGCTCAAAAAAAACCTGCTAGCTGCCTGCCTGATTCCTAGTTTCTTCATAGTAATTACCAATTTCCAATCAAAATGTTTGTGCAAACTGCACTAATCTGAGGACTCTACTAAATTAGGATCGTGTTGCACAGTAAATTCTGCATCAAGAAAAGCAGAGGAAATTTGAATACATGGTCATCTCTTAAATCTTCCTCCTCTTTTTGGTGTGAGACCTCTTGTCCTTATTACATTACACATCAGTTTCAACTCAGTTTTAATTAATGATTTTAAATTAGGCTAAGAGGATATTAGCTTGTAAAGCCTAGCAATGTAGAATGGATGTTGTGGCTCAGACACAACCTTCCAAAATCTCTGCAGCTCACATCTTATAACACTTTCATGTCGACTATACAGATTACATTTCCTGCAACACTAAAGCAGCTTTTCTAGTGGGTCAGAAACATGATAGGTTTATCCTTCAGCGTGGCCTGAAAATAAAACTGAGGAGGGAAAAAATGCCCTTAGCCTCTACTTAATGCACTGAAATACGGGAATGTAAAGATGAAATTTCACAGACTTAGGAGACTTACACAGGAGATACTTTTGAGGAATGTCACCGAGCTTCTCTGCTGCCCCAAAATGCATGGAAAAGGGAATTCCAGATGAGAGGTGTCTGTGCTCTGCAGTCTCTTAACTACACCTGCCACGTGGACCATGCAGCAGCAGTAGGGTACACACCTCTGGAGCATGGTCCTACCAGGATCACTGCAGAAATGGGCAGGCTCTGCAGGGCTGGTACTTTTATCCTACTGGCTGTTTTCTGTGGCAAGATGAGTCCCATGTCCCATGTGGACAGCTAATGAGTCATGCTATATCTTGTTTTGTCAGACTTCTATATCTCCCAAAAAACAGCCAGCACTGAAAGACGCATGAAGAGGTCATACACAGCTGGTATGCACATCTGATTGAACACTCAATTTGTCTGGTATATTGCCCTTACTGGACAGAAGTAGATAAACAACTTCTCTTTAGGAAGATTCTGGTTTTAAAATATGGATCCTGACAAAAAAAGTAACAGATAAAATCTAATCTTGTATTTTTCAGCCCAAGTGCCAAGATTATGAAGAAGTTCAGAAGAAAAACAGCACAACTTAAATTAATTTCTTTTAGTTTAGGGTTTTGATTTGTAAGGAGGCATACTGGAATTTTGAGCAATTCCTGGATCTGTGGTAGCAGGCTCAGATGGAAAGTGTAGTGCAAATACAGGGAGTATTTTTTAAACATGAGAAAATAAAAAAACCATAATGTGTGAAGACTGAAAAAATGAAAGACTTATCATGGTGAGCAGTAACAATGACCCGATGGACCTCAGATGACCGGGGCAGTAAGAAGATGACTAAGAATGGCTGTCCTGTTACACAACAGAGGCAAGTTATTAGCAGATGAAGTTGCAAAGATTACAGTGCTTACTGCTCCCTGGCAGTAAGCCATTACTTCACTAGAAGTGCCAACTTGGTCAGTGTCACCATAAGTAATCCCAGTGACACAAGGGCAAGACTTCGCCTGTCAATAAGTAAGAAATCTGGAGAATTATGAAACAGAGGATGCCTATGATAATTGTGAGCATTTACAGATGATAGGAAAAGCACTAGGCTGATGGAAAAAGGAAATATAGTCCGTATATTTAAAGAAGGAAAAGGATCATAGAGACAGAGCAGTTAACTCTGTTTTTTCAGAAAATACAGGAACAAAAGTCTAGAGACAATGTGTATGTTTGTGGAAGCAAACAAAGACCACAGATTTACCAAGAGAAAATCATATCAAATATGTCTAACTTCCTCCTGTAACAGAACAATACACCTTTTGACAGCAGGGAAATTATATTCTTCATGTCTGACTTTGGTTTTTTATGCTTTTTCACAGTACTTTCTCTTAAGCAAACTACAGAAGTGTATTTCTGATGAAACCACTGTGAACTGGGTGCTACTTTGACTGGAAAACTGTAATTGCAGATTGTAAGAAGGAAGGACCAGAAAACATCAGGCAGAATAGTCATAGATCCAGAAACCATATTTCCAGATATGGAAAAGAAGAATGGATGAATGGTTTGTTTGTGGAGGAAAAGATTGAGAGAAGACAAAATAATCTTTAAATACAAAAAAGGTGGTGGAGGGGAAATCCTTTACTTTGAGTGTGACAAAATATAGTAGGCTCAAATTGCAAGGAGAAGTTGGTCATTAGGAAAAAAAACCCCTTTTATAATGCTAAGAATAATCAAGACTTGCTGGGGAGATTAAGGAACCTTCAATATTGGGAGGCTTTACAAACAAGGTCCAAGAGCATCTGTCAAAATGACGCAAGCATTGCTGATCTTGTGTTTGGACAGAGAGGTGAGCTAGATTTCTCTGGAGGCTTCTTCCAGCTGCCTTCTCCTATAAAATTTGATTCCGTGACATCAGCAACATAATGCATGAGCTGGCTGTGGGCCTTGCCTTGCCGATATCATCAGTAAGTGCTGCTTGGTGGAAAATAGTAAGGGTTGTCTTGAGGCCAAGAAGCCATTGTACTCACTACCATGCCCTGGGGATCTAATCCATCTAACTACTCCCAGCCCCATTCCAGCTTGTTTACCTGTGTGGCCTTCTCACAGCAACTCTCAGCTGGAGGACCAGGACATCTCCTTGTCTCACCTTGACTAAGGAACAGGGTTGCCTCTGGACAGCATGCTTAGCTTTGTCAGTCTAGGCAGCACTTCAGAAGAGTATCTTTATGGATCAAGATGGATTCTGAGTCATCAGATCCCACAGTGACTACAGAGGAGGTGTCTCATGCATGTAGAAACACTACTGTTTTTGTTGCTGGAATAGGGGCTGATAAGTCACCTAGAAATCAAGCAGGATCACAAATAAATACATCTCTAGATGGTAAAAGTGCAGGATTCTAAAACCTGAAACTATTGAACAGATTAAACATGTAAAGACTGCACAGACTTTTTATCAACTTATCAGGCTGAATGAAAGGTGATCAGGTTTTTAAAAGTTCCCCTAGCTAAAGTGTACCTGTGCCAAGTTTTCTTTTGAATTTAAATATTCGCAGAATAAACTTCTTGAACTCCAAAAACTGATTCTAAAACAAATGTTTAGATCATTAAATGTGCATATTCAATATTTGATGGACTTAAATATTTTATAGAAATCTTGCAGTAACAGAGGAAAGTTACTAGAACATACATGTTCTAATTATAATTTCTCTAGAAATGTTTCTGGGTTTATTAATCTCTTGAAAACTCAGAGAAGTTGACTGTTTTAACTAAATGTAAACAACTTTGTAAAAACAACCCCGATGTCTCTTCCCAGAGAGTGATCCTAGAGGCCCAGTGCACTTAGAAATACCAAGGAGTTGCATTACAACCTGCTGAGACAGCGCTGTACTGTCAAAATGATGTGGCAGTGAGCACATTTTGAACAGTCCTAACCTGATGTTCCGAGTCTCAGTCAGCTTTAAATATGTATTGTTTCCTTCTAGCTTTATTCGTTTCTCATCTCTGGGTGAAAAGTAAACTTTCCAAAGTCTAGAAATTTAATTCAAAGTTTTATACTTGTTAGTTGTGAGTTCAGGACTTGTAAGCACGGTAGAGATCTTTTGGTTATTGTCATGGTTTTGTGTGGAGCTGTTTCTGGTAATAGAGAAGGGGCTGTAAAGATGGCTTCTGTAAGAACTTGCTCAAAACTCTCCTCAGCCCTGAGCCAGACCTGGGGCTGAGCCAATTAGGCACCTCCACGATGACTTTTTCAGAAGAAAAAGCTGGAAGAGGATGATTCTTCCTGTTCCTTATTGTACTGTCCTTCCTTCTTTTCCGGCTGGTGGTGGTGCAAGGAGTTGGAGGAGAAAGAAGTGACCATGTGGACTCCAAGGTCAGTGAGAGAAGAGAGGAGGAGATGTGCTAGAGTGGAGACTCCCCTGCATCCTGTGGAGAGGAGTGGTGAAACACAGATTTGTTTGAGTTTTGTAAAAGATGCTGTGCCAGGGGCAGTGAGTAAGAGACTGTTGTGGTGTTTCATTGCTAACTGGGCAAAACACTAATAGTTATCTAAATCTGCTGTTTTTATGTGGTGATGATCCTGACTCTCAGATGCACTGAGGAGTCACAGGGTCTGTGTGGTGTGAGTTCGCCTTTTCTTTCATCACAGTTTGCAGAAGTTATGACTGTGTCCAGGGTAGGTCCATCTGCAGACAGGGAGATCAGCATGAGGAAAATCAGCAGTCGGAGTTAGGGGTAGAAGTCAGAAGTTAATCTGTTTCTGCATGTCTTGCACATCATGGCAAAAATGGAATGAAGATTGGCTTTATAGGTATGTCTTGCTCTGTGCTTCCACCCACAGCTTTCAGCATGGAAGAGGGAGAGCGTTATTGCATAGTTATCCTATAGAACATTGGAGATTTTGTGAGCAAAGAGCTGGTCTTCTGAATCCTGAACATGGCCATCGCTTCTGTTCTTTAAATGTTCTATTGTCCTTTCTTTGCTTGACTCCTTTGGACCAACAGAAATTACATTAACAAGCATACTTATCATCAAGTAAGAAATCTCTATCAGAAACTGAGAGAAGGGCAAGTTATGTAAATCATGTACTAACATACATTATACCTTCATTGCTTAGTGGGTACAATTAAAGCAGTTTGAGATTTGCTGTCCAGTGAGGAAGGGGAGCTGTTCAGTCAAAGCCAAACCCAAAGGTTAAAAAGCCCCTCCAAGCCAACCAAGCAAGCAGCACCAAAGTTACCTCCTCTGTAGATGGCAGCAGCCCTTTGACACACAGAGGCTGGAGTCCTGTTCTTTGAAACTGTCTGGAGATCTGCCACTGAGACCCCTGAAGAGCAGAAAAGCAGCAGATCAATGCAGCAGCTCCTGTAAGGGGAGAGCTGAACAACAAGGCCTATTGATCACGTCTTCTGTGTTGAGGGGAAAGCCTCAGGGAGCCCGAAAGCAGCATGAGGATGGAAACCACTTTCACTTGCTATTTTCAGCTCTTTCTGTATTTGACAAAAAACACTAGTGCTGATTCTCTGAGGAAGATTGGTTCAGTCCTTCATGGACATCGCTGTTGGTGAAAGGAAACTTATTAGTTGGGAAAAACTTCTGAGGAAAGATTAATCCTGCTCAGGAGAGGGACGAAATGCATCAGGGAAATGGAGAGGGATGAAGCTAATGTTGCTTTCCATGTTTATGTCAAAGGCCTGATCTCTAGAGTCTGTTCTGTCCCAGTGATGACATCCCCATCATTGGAACTACCTCAAGAAGATGCTCATTTGCTGCTTTTATGTATATGTAAAAGGCTGTCCTGAAGTAGGTCATGACTGTGAGTTGGGAAGGGCTGAGCAACACTACAGAAGTCCTTTCTTGTGGGCACCATACACAGACTTGAGGTTATTTTAGAGAAGAAAAAAAAGTTACCTAGGGAGCTAGCACTCTAGTCAGGTTTCTTTTAAATGTCAGCTGCTTAGTGTGTTACTATAGTAGAGCTCAGTCTGTAATAACTGGCATTTATCAAGGCAATCTGTTTATTTTTTTAACATCTCATTTATGGCAGTTTTTAGCTCTTTACATTGGACTGCAGAAAATCCTCTTACAGGTTCAGAAATGATCCCCCATATATTTATATAAACAAAGCTTAGGAATGGGAAATCTAAATTGTTAATCACTTGTGCTGTTTTCTCCATGGAAATATCAAACAGCTTTCCTTTGAGAGGGTAAAATACCCTCTTTGCACTCAATACAAAAAGGTTTTCTTTGTTACACCTGCCAGCATGAAAAAGGATTAATTTTAACAGAGCTTAACCTATCCATCTAGTGGAAACCTTTTAAATGACTCCATGTCTTGGTTGCTTTTAGTGGCACTACTCTGGTGACTTCATTTAGCTTTACAAAATGTAAGAGAATTTTTTTGACCTATGCCACTCAAGTTTGTTTTCTTCACAATCAATATGGATAATACAGGCAAGTCTCAGCTGTACTTCACTGTGGAAAATACATATCTATTTCTTTAGGAATTTTCTATGACATTAGAGATATCAAATAAATATTAGAGATAGCAAATAAAAAGTTACAAATGTACCTTATTTACCATTACTTCATTTTCTCAAGCAATTAATCTCTTGATGAAATTTTGTCAAATATTTGCAGAAGGCTTTCAGACTGTGTTATACAGTAAGTAAAAAAAGTTGAGTGTTGCTTCTGTGTTGGATTATTGGCATTTTCTTCTCTTTCAAGGTATTTTAAAATGAACCTGTCTTTTGTGGAAAATGGAAGCCTAGAATTTCTACCCAAAGGGACAGAGCAATTCAAAGAAAAATGTTAATTACAACAAGAGTTTAACAATAGATATACAGTGGCTTTTTATTATCTTGACACATTCTGTAGCCATTAATGTAAGAGAGAGAAATGCAAGGAGTGCTAGTGCCATACACTCAAGCTAAGTAAAACTGTTTGTCAGCATAGACAGGCTGTGAAAATCCTCTAAGAGAAGGCCCTGCAGACTCAATGAGTCTGTAGTGAGGACTGATGTGGAGCTGCTCATCTACACAGGGCCCCAGGGACATGGATTGTGTGCATCTAAGATGCAGGTACAAATCTACAAATAAGAAATTCATAGCACACTTAGCATTTTTAGCTTTTGTGATTTTACTCACTTTAATGTGCTGGTAAACTTAGCAGCATAGAATCATAGGATTCCTAGCCCTATCAATCACTAGACCATTTCCCTAAGTACAATATATAATGAATTTTCAGTTTTAACTTCTGCAAGTAGATCTTTTGGGGAAAAAAAAAAGTGACTGAGCGACACTGCAGTGGTCACAAAACTCGTATATCTGGGCTCTTTACTTTCCCAGTACTGAGGCAATGTAAGCATCTTTTAAACCATCCCTCTTGCCTACTTAAGAAAAGAATGCATCAAATTCAATAAAATAAGTGTTTCCCACTGGAAATTATTCAAACTTTAAGTACAATAGGTCTGTCTAATTGCTGACATAATTTACATATTTGAATTGTGCTGCTGCAGACAGTATTCGGCATGACCAGAACGATGGAGAGTTTTCATGCTGTTGGGTTTTTTTGCTTGATATCCTTACTCTCTTCTTTATTCTTGCTATTAGTGGTGGTAACGAATGGCTTATTTAGAATTTGCTTTAAACTATTTATAATGAGCAACCTCACTAAGCCGAAAAGTAAATTTGTACAAAGGTCCAGGTGACATCAGCTTCTGCAAATACACTGGAACAGATCAGTGAACAGGAAGTAATTAAATCCTTTAAGGGAAATAAATCTCACAATTTAATGGAATGAACAAAAAGTTCTCTATTTTATGTTGAATCACTTGCTAAGGAATATTTTATATGGCAGAATATCCTCACAGAATCTAAGATTTAATCAGTTTTTGATACGTTTATATTTGGTTCATATTTGCAAAATCTCTTGAACATAATGAAACATGTCACTTTGAAATTAAGTTTCCTGAGGTAAAGCAATTTTAATTAAGCTTAAATATTAAAAAAAGAAAAATAATTTCTAGAGACTATTAGTAGATTATGTACTGCTGGCAAACTATTTTAATTCTACTCATATATTTCCTAGATGTGTATTCACACACAGAGGACTATATAATAATAATTCCCAAGGCTAATAGGAAACTGGAACTTGCCTTTGGGAAGGACTAGATCTTCAAATATGTGATATACTCTTCCTCTTAATATGATTCAATATCATGATTTCTAAAATTCCCACAAGAAATTTAAGTTTTTGTCCTTTTATTGCTGCGAAAGTTAAGGTGGAGCAACTAGTCCTCTGCTTGCTGACTGTGTTGACTTAGGAGCTATTTGAAAGAAACTCTGGACACTCTCTATGAACTTGTTCAACCTCAGTCCATTACATGTATTGCAGCTGTGGGCTGATGGGTGTTTCTGCACTGGAGATGTGTGACCAACACCAGCGGTGCAACAGTAGGATGAGACATTTTAGCTTGTAGTGAAACCTCAGGACTTTCCTAAATCCTTGTCTTGTAGTCTGTGTGACCTGAAGGACCCCTCTCTCACTGTGTCAGGCTTTGTAATTCTGCTTAGCACACAGTCATGGGAGAACAGTTGCCCCAGACACACTATTGGTAAATTTGGATAACCTCTGTAGCTGAATATTTTTAGAAGTAGGTTTCTGAAGCTGGGAGAACACCCAACAATCTAAAATAGAAGCTCTAAGCATTAAAGTGATATCTGATTTAGTTTAGAGTTAGCCTCTGGTAGAAAGGTTATGTCTACAGATCAATAAGGATTTGATCTGTACAGATCAAATATGTGTCTGTAGGGATCAAATACATCCACAGATCAATAAGTGCAACTATATTGCACTTAATTAAGATCTACTTTCACTGAGTGTATTTATTGCTGGGGAGTAGCAACATCAGTGGGAGATGCCACTTTCTCCTGAGTCACTCTGCTGCTGTGCCAATTTCTATGCAGGTAGAAGCAGAGGACTCCTAGCCATTGCATATGTGTTTAATTTTTTTCTCCCTTGAGATAGAGTGATGTATTAATATAACAAATAGTAAGGAACAAAACTGACTGCTTCACTGGTGACATCAGGCTTCAAAATCACAAGATAGTGAGTGACTTTTTTCAGAGACATGTTTTGCCCTTATGGTAAGCAACTTTAATGGAGATGCTCTTTACTTTGAGCTGCATTTTCGTTAGGAATATATGCGTGTCCTCCTGAGTTTTCTTACACTACTTGACTAAGTTTTGTGATAAAATGAGAATTCCCAGACATCTATTTGGTTGCATAAACTATATGAACAACCTTATTATTTGGAAGCCAGAGGCACACACACGCACCCTGCCTCCAATAATGTACTCCTTTTATTTACAATTTTCTGAAATTAACTATTCCTTAATTATCAGTTGTATTTAGTGTTTCTGTAAGAGTAGTCTGTTTTATTCTTTTCAGTCCTCTCTGCAGCTTTTTATACTCCCAGAATAACATATTCAATTTCAAACAAGAGGAAAAGTTGATCTGAAGATTCTCTTGAGCAAGATATGGAAGACATAAAAGACTCTGACCAGAAAGCAAGTGACACAATGGCAGTCAGAAAATTAGTTGCCTGTCTGATTCTAGGGCTTTTTCTTGCTCCTGGGTTTTTATCTGCTCTATACTGATTGTTGCTAGAGCAGAAATAGGAATACGACCTCACCTCAGCCAAATTTCTAAGGTTAGCTCGTGAAAGATTGAGAGATGCTCACATGTGACGATGCCAGAGAACTTACAATGAATTACCATATATCATAGTCTTTTTGCAGTCATTTAAGTAGAGAAAAGGGTTTTAGCATATTTCATGCTTGAAATATTCCCTTTGCAGGTATTTCTGATACCTGTGGCAACTGTAACTCAGATTGCAATGCCGTCATTGTGTATTTTTAGATGCAGTTAAATGTTTTAGCAGCTCTGAAAGAGCCTTGTACAGTAATTTCAGTGGTCCATGTATTTTGAAAGCGTTACTTGCTAAGTAAACTTTTCAGTGACAAATCCAAATGTGGTTTAATAAACATATGCAGTCTGAAAAAACTTATCAATACATCCAAAATGCCAAAACCCTTGTTTTTCTTTCACCTCTGGGCAAACATTATAGTAGTAAAAAGGGCATGTTCAGTTGGGAAGTTTTTGTTTCTCTGGGTCTTTTTTTATTACTTCCCCTCTGTAGTTCAGTTCTCTGGAGAATAAGCAGTCTCAACCATGAGATAGCCTCCCATTCTTCTCCACGGCTCTGAACAATATCCCAATCAAAGATGTTTGATAATAGAAAGATGTATTCAATCGACTGTCCTATTTCACAGCCATTTAATCTCTTTTGCAAGGCCAACAGAATATTACAAATGAGAGATCTAGTGAGATTTCTGTTTCCCCATGGGCTTCAGTTATGAATGAGTAAGGTAAATTGCTTTTCTGTGATTACATTTATGTATGGATTCAGGAGTGGCAAAGGTGCCTGGATCTTGATGTACAGCACCGGTCTGAGTGTATCTTTTCTGCTTCCCATTTCTGCTCCAGGGAGGTACCAATGTGTGCAAGCCCTATAACTCTGCTGCAAAACAGCTGAAACTGTTCATGTTCTCCCCTTTACCTTGCTTCTTGAAATGTACTTAAAATTACTCAGTTGGGGCAGAGAGAGTTTTAAATCTGTGTTTCTCCAATGTACATTTGATTTGTTTTGTCTTGCTGAGATAGTCACCATCTTGTCTTCCACAGATGAATGGATTTCCTTTCCCCATATCATATTAAAACATTTTTGAGCAGCACCCATATCATAGGTAAGATCTTTCAGGATCTCAGCTATCCTAAAACTCTGAACTATTGTCAATGCTGTCATGGAACAGATATGTGTGATTAGCTTGATTGCTGTAGTTTGTGAAAATAATAGATGTTTCTGTAATCATCTATTGAAACTGCCTTACAGCTTTTCATATAGCATTCAGTGTACTCTCAACCCTTGCCAGTTTTCTTCCCCGCTGTCCTTTAGGAATAAAAGATATGGATCATCAAAGTTTATTAAATAAATGTGCTGGCCCTGCGTTTGGGAGTTTATGTAGCCTGGTTACAAAATCTGTAAACAAAACCTTTGAAATATTACCTTATAGTAATTTTATAATGTGGCAACAAATAATATACAGCAGGACCTGAGCTATAATTGTTTGTACTTCAAGCACTTAACAAATGAGATATAGAGCATCTCCCTGACAAATGTTTATCACCTTCTTTTCCTTGGGAGGATGACAAAGGTTTTCCGTCCCTGGCTGATGACAGATGAAGAATTTGGAAAGTCTCTATCTCCCATCTGGGAAAGACAATTGCAAGCTCAGTTGGCTTCTTTTTGTTTCTAGGAATAAGTGAATCAAGATAGGGATTTAGGGTGGTTCTTGTGTAATCCTTTTCTCAAGGATTCTTTTCTCCATTTCTTTGATTTTGACTCAACAGAACTGACATGTACAATTTATCTTGTGTCTTGTCTAAGAATCAGAAACACCATCTCTGCTTACCTGCCACCCTGCATTTCTGCAGTGACAAATGAAGATAGGAGGAAGGAAGGAGCAGATGAAAATTGCCCTTCTGTCCCTCAGTGATGCTCAGGTCATGCACTGAAGACTGATGATCCTTTGCAATCATCCTGACTGCTACAGTTTATCTGCCAGGAGAACACTTCTATTTCCTCTCACCTCAGGCTGTGTGAAAGGTTTAAAGAAGATAAAAAAAAGGAGGAAAAAAAAAAAAGGAAAGAGAAAGGAGAATAAAAGACTCCACCAGAAAGCATCTCTGAGATTAGATGCTTGCCTGTGCAATGTAGGCTGAAATGCTTATCCATGCTTTTGTGATTAGCAGGCTGGATTATTATGTAACCCTACATCACCGTGTCTCCCTGCTTCAACTCTCTCTCAACCCTCTTTGCATCAAGTTCCCACTGCAATGGAAAGGCCGTGGTGAAATCTCAATTTTAATATCCTTATGTTGACTTAAGCAAGGCTTTACATGGCCTTGGTTCATCTTACGGCTCTGATCTGACTTCATCCTACTCTCTAGGGATGTCCTTGTATTCTGCTAAAGCTGCCATGGATTAGATCTCGAGGCTTGTGAATGAGCATTTCCTTGTTGGAGATTCACATGGAAATCTCCCTCTAGGAAACGGGGAGATTTTTCTACAGCTGAAATCAATGGCAAAGCTCTCACCGACTCCAAAGGAAGAGGGATTGAACACAACACATTGATTTTTCCATATATTAATCAAATTCTACAATTCACATACTGCCTTACTTGTCCAATTTTTTTTGGTTAAATTTAAAACACATTGATATTTAAGTGCAATCTCAGAATGATAGTTACTAATGGTCTAGTTCGGAGCCCATTGAAGCCAAAGGGAATTTTTCATTGACTTCAGTGTGATTTGAATCAGGCTCTGAGATTACATTTTGACTGTCTTCTTCCCTAACCTTTCACATACTGCTGAGTATTAGAATCAAGTCTTTCTTTTTTTTCTTTTTTTTTTTCCCTTCCCTCTTGTGGTTTTCATTGCTGTACATTCTTCAAATAATCTGTCTTACCATAACATACTTTGTGTTTTAATCACCCAGCAACCCCCCCACACACACTCAAACGCACAAGCAGCCACTCAGCACCTTCCCCGTGTCCCATCGATGCAAAAACATCGATATGTCTAAACTATCTTTATGCAACACAAATATACAGCCTGTTCCTGCACAGCATACCAGAAAGAGAGCAGAGCCAACTGATTGCCAGAGTGGACTGATAAATAAGGACATGTTCCCACTTTCATTATCAGGTGTCACTAGCGACTGGTTGGGAAGGGATCAGGTGGGTGAAAGGGTCCCCTTTGGAAGAATTTTTGTCAGCTAATTTTGTTCCTTTCTTGTCAGATCCCAAACAGGGAGAAACCAGCCAACAACCTCAGACAGTTATAACAAGCATCTACCCATATTCAGGATAGGGAACATAACTAGACAGCAGTTTCACAGAAAAATGATCAAAAATGGAATATGAGTCAATAATATGGTACTAAATGACCCCCTTCTTTGCCCCAAGAAAAGGGCAAATGTTGAATCTCCTGGCAGGAGCGAGTCTGACCTCTGAATCAGCCAGAACCCATGCTAAAAATAAAACAGAAATATGGATAAATGTGATTTATTGTGGAAAGTCAGGGTGACATTTATGGAGGGATTTTATCTCACTGATTTGTTGGTGTTGGGTTGGTTTTTTTTAAAGGAATCAAATACAGACAAATGAAAATCTCTGTAATGCAGCTGACTGGGGTTGTTTTGAATTTCCAGAAAGTTTTCCAAACAATTTCTGCCTGATGGCTTTTAAAGAAACAGATATAATAAAACAAAACAGATAATCCTTTCAGGGGTTAATAACTAGCTAAAAGATGGGGGGAAAATAAGTGGGAATAAACGGTCAGCTTGCATGATAAAGGGAACTTAGTACTATCCAGCTGGTATCTATGCTGTTCAACATATTCATAAATGAACTTAGATATTAGATTGAATAATGAGAGCATTTGGTGATACAAAATTATTCTGGGTAATGAAATCAAAACTTAGACATAAAGAGTTGCAGAAAAATCTTACAGGAGTGAGTGACAGCATGCTAGAGTGGCAGATGAAATTTACTGTCAATAGATGAAAAGGAAAATGTAGATGGGGAAACAACTACAATGCACACAGGAATAAAATTATAATAGATATGGCAAATTTCATTTATAGAGAGTAAAAGTTGTGTTTTGGATTTGCAGTGCCACTAGTCTTTAACTAGTCTGTCCCTAATTCAGAGAATTTAGAAATTGTGGTAAGTGGAGAAGTCTCAAAAGAAATATGTGCGGTTTCTTGTTGTTTTAATAGTGAGCAAAATTGATTTTAACCAGTAGGCAACATAAACACATGAAGGACATTTTCTACCGCATTTTGTGTTAATGCAGCCTCAGCTGCACACTTTGTTCAGATTGGGGCACTACCTTTGAAGAAAGAAGTGGTTTTGTTGGAGGGAATCCAGGGGAGAAAAACAAGGATGATTTCAGCTCTAGATAAGATGCTGATCAAACAAAGAAAAGAATGCATTATCATGGCATCAGGAATCCTTCTAGAGTGGTTTCTTAATTTTTATGAATAGGATGAAGAGGGTATCAGTATCCACTTAAACAACAGATCCTAGGCCTTTGGCTCCAGTACAGCTTATTAAATGCCAGCTTACATGGATCCAGCTAGAAAAAACTTTCTTTCAGTTCTCAAATAGTTTCTGCAACTTCAGTATAATGTCATCCAGCTCCAGAGATTGCTGAAGTATACTTGCAGTATATTTTGTGACCTTGCTTGACCTTTTATTGCCTGGTAAAGTCGTCAGATCTGACTCTCATCATGACAAAGATGTACTGTAATCTTCGTGTTTTCCAGGAAACTTTAAGAGCACACTTAAGGTTTATGAATACTTGCTCAGAATCCATCAGTAGCAGTATCTGTGTAACCAGCCTCACAGACAGAAGTCTTCTTCTGGGTAACTGATTTTTAAATATATTTTCTAAATCTATTCCTTATATGTTCATCTCCCTTGTTTTCAGCTCAAGTCACTTGACAGAGATTTGAGCAAAACTCTCCCTGATACTTTGTACTTGGTCTTCTGACTCCAAATGGTGTCTGCAAAAACTTCCACTTGTGCAAGGTGCACACTCATGGAGGCAAATGCTACACTGCACTAGACTGCAGAAGGTAAAGAAGTTAAAAAAACTGCTTAAAAACTAAGACAGTTATTACAATTAATTGTTTGCATTCAGTTTGATAAGAATCCACTTGCCCCTTTGATAATTAAAAAGAGGTAGACCAGGTTGGTTTCTTTGTGCTTTGTGTTTTCAACACAAAAGGCTGAGATGTTGCATCCCAAAATTAAACTAGAAGGTATAGGAAAGAATTACATTAATATACTTCTATGCCTATGGGGTAATTAAGTTTCTGTTTGAAAATTGTTTTGGACTGAGACTAAAAATGAAGCTAACCAAACCTCAAATCTGAATTTTATGAGGAGGTTAGAAACACAAAGGAGGACAAGTCTGAACTGAAGAGGAATAGTATTTGTTCAGTTTTCCCCAGACATGATAGCAAACATGATGCCACTTTCTAAGCTCAATGTGGCATAAATACAAAAGATGTCTCATGTCAAATTCTGATTTTTAACTCAGTAGAATATTTTTCATATTTTTTATGAGTTTGCAAACCTGTTATTTAATCTACTATGGCTTAATTTGACTGTTGATGTAAAATTTCAAGATGTAAATGAAAGTAAATATATACTATAAATTTTCCCTCCTTTTCCTGACCAACATGAGGTGAACTCAGATGTCATAGAGTGATGCGTGTTTCTTGAGTTCACTGTGTTTCACATGCTCTGAAAAGAATGATTGACTTTTGTCGCTGAAATTTTCTAGAAGCTTAGTGTAACTGCTTGTGATTTACCTTGCTTTAAGTGGTAGCAGCAACAATTTTAACTCTCAGTAATTTGCCAGAATGATGCCACATCTAGTCCCAGTACGATTCTCTATAAGTAAGAAGAAAAACTGCTGTGTGAAAGCTCCCTGTGAGATAGTAGAGTACCACATCACAGAGCTGTGCAAGTCCAGTAAGCTGAGCTTGGTCTACTATGGAGCATGAGCAGCCGGCCCACTGCTTAAACCTACAGACTGCATGTTGAATAAAATTATCTTTGTTAAAATGATGATGTTGTTCAAAAGTAGAATGAAATATTTGTAGGTAGTGTAATCTTGTAAAAGCTTTCTCAAAATGAAGCAAAGTTAACTTTTTCCCCATGTGAAAAAAAAGTCTTCCAAATACCCCCGGACTTACTAGGGTAAATAAGCAGCACTGCACAGATAAAATGCCCATTGCCTAAAAATCCAAATTGTTCTAGCAGAGGACAGGATTTTCATGTTGTAGCCCAAATTCTAATGTATGTTCCTGTCAGGGTGAGAGAGATGAGGAGCTGCTTGGACATACCTCCAAGGGCAGAGTTTGGCCCAGTACCTTTATGAAAGAAATCTGATTTGTATGTTTCTTCTTTCTGCAGAGATCAAAGACTGTTTACTCAGCTAAATAGTGAGGGCTAGCGTAGATTTATGGAATCAATTTAGAGAATTAATAAACCACGCCATAAATCTTGTTAGGGTCACACTGTATGTGATTGTGCCTATATAGAGACGTGGAAATTTGGTATCCTTCCAAGTGAGAAGACTAACTTTCTTGAAGTTAGTTACAGTAAGTAATTAAATTCATGCCCCTTAAATAATGAATCATTGAAGAGAGTGTTGTTGGTTGTTATTTTTTTTTAACAGATTTTTAAATTATGTGCCCAGCCCTTCAAAGTTGGCTTTCAACTGCCATGGACTTTGGTGGGAGCTGAAAGTGTTTTGCATCTTGCAGAAGCAAGGCCTTTAAGTGGGCCTGAATCAAATACCTATGAACCTTGAAAAGTTTGAGTGTGGATGCAAAAGCCAAACGGTGTGACTCAGTCCTGTGCTTAATACAAACCAGTATTTACAGTTTGCATGGCCTTAAAATGTAGTAGCTCAGCAAGTACGTTCTGTATAAAAGATTGGAAGGAGCATGAATAAAAGAAATCATCTTGTGAATAGAGAAGTTTAAAATAGATGGTACAAAAATAGCTTGTTACTTAGGAAATTTTCTCATCCTTATATCTTACAGACTTGATGTTCAGGGGGGTTTTGTTTTAACTTCCCTTAGGTCAAATCTTACTCTGATAACTAAGTCATTATTTCCGCTCTACAGATACAAATCTGTTTCCACGTAGCTTTTCCACTGATTGTCTGTAAATAACCTTTGACAATTTGTATGTACTTGTAGTTTTGTCACTTAAAAAAATCATACCTTCTTTCTCAAACTTCAGGTAAGGTATGTATCTTTCTTTTTATTTTAACTTGGATGTGTGAGGAAAGGGTAGGAATATGGTTGCACACTCAGCCTTTCCTTAGCCTTCATAACTTAGGAACTGTTTTCAGCCAAGCCAAGAGGAGAATCTCAAGTCTCAAAGGTATGAGATATCTGCTGGCAGATCACCTGCACACAACTCTATTTGCTGCTGTGTGCGTTTCCACTTATCCAGCTCTCACGGCAGGTTATTCTGTATTTCAAGTTGGTAGTGGGATGCAGAGGTGTTTTGCAACAAGGTGAAGGTGCAGGGACATGTAGAAAGGGAGGAAGAGTTGAGTGTGAGTGTAGGTTCTGGTATCTACCGATCAAATCCATCAGAAAATGAGGGTAGGCTCTGGGTCAGTCTCCTCTGCGTGGCATGTGTGTCAGCCTCAATGGTGAGGTTATCATGACTCTGGAAAGCTGGTAAACAGTTGTTGTTTTTGTTAATTAGGAAAGGACAAAGCTAAGAGATTACAGATGTTATGTTAATAGTTGTTCTACATCTCATCCCTAATGATGGAGTTGTCTGGGATTGTATAAAATAGATGTGTAAAAAAAAAAAAAGTCTCTTGTGTAGCAGGTTTCACCATCTTCATTTTTGTATCCTGCTTGAGAGAACAATTTCCCTCCAATGAACCATTTCTAACTCTAGCTCTTGGTTTGAAATGCTGCTTTGAATAGGACATGAAAGAGATATGATAGTGTGTAGGAAGAGGAGGAAATACAGTGGGAGGAGAGAGACAGCAGCAGAGCTGTATTGTCATCTGTCTTGATTGTTGTTCCAAAAACCCCCTCATGTGTAGTCACCTGCTTTGATGTCATTTAGTCTGAAGAAGCAGAGGTTCTGGCCCTGCTGAGTGAGGTTGTTGGGGTAGTTTTTCAGAGTTTTTTTCTCCCTTCCTCTCTCAGCCTGACTGTGTGTGGTGAACTCTGCTTGGCTAGAAGGGATGATTGCAAGCTCAGCCCATTAGCCATGGTAAAGGATAAATATCTGACTAGTCCCCAGAGCTGTTCAGGTGGCTTTTGGTCTCTCGGATGGGTCCTAAGTCTCGATTCCCCTTCCCCCAGAGCAGCATTGCTTCTGCAGCACAGCAATCACTGCTCCCAGAGCTAACCAATGTTTACAAAGTTTGTGGACTAAGATGCTAAAGACATCTAAGACCTGCTGAGGGCATTTCATCTGTTTGCCCAGTTGCATATTAATAGGGTACACTGTAAACCAAGGCTCACAGCTGAAGGGCAGGCGGCTTAGCTCAATTCTTTCAAACTGCTGTGAATGTAATTACACCTAACAAATCAGCCTTTGAATGATGCCCACCAAAAACGAAGCACACACAGATTTATTGCCTGGTCTGTGTGTGAGAAAGGCAGAGAATGTGATCTGAAAAGGAGAGAATACAAAATTAAAGGATCCCATAGCATACAGAATTCTTTGTAGATGCCTATGGAAAAGAGCAGCAAGTTTTTGGTTTTATATTAAACATCATCAGGTGTTTTGCCTCTCAGAATATGTCATATCAAATCAATGGCCACCGAGGAGGTACAAAAAGGGGTGCAGAACCACACACTGCAGAAAATGGGAAACACACGGTGACAGCTCTGCTACTGTCAGTCACACAGGCTGGTCCTGTGCAAGAGACCAGCTCTGGCTGCATACCTTAAAGTGCAGCACTAAACATATGCGCTTGCCTGCTTCTGACAGGGGAATAGCAGTTGCATCACTGACTCCAAGGATCTGGAGTGATTTATTTTTCCTAAGCATTCCTGATAGGATATTATTATATGTTGGCTTATTTCCAGCAGTGGGGGTGACATCCAGTATTTGAGCATTATACTCAAAATGCACACACGTATCAGGAAAAGGTCTCTAGCTAGGAAAAAAAAAAGGTAGAAAAAAAAGTGACATGAAAACCTTACACTTTCTGAATGCTCTGCACATACTCATCAACCAGGGATAATTAGGCCCGTTGAAGCCAGTGAATACTGAAAACGTACAGAGGGTTTATTTGTTGCTCTGAAGGGGTGCAATAACAGGTTTGGTTTCTTTTGCTGTTTGCCTGTCAATCATACTTTTAATTACCTAATTGTTAGATCTGTTAACAGCCAAGACTGGTTGACAACTTTAGGGTAAAGGGCCTAATAATTTTACTGTCAACAGTACTCCAGTTTTTTCAGTACAAGGAAAGAAAACAAATGCAGCCTTCAACACAAACAAATGGAAAAAACAGCTCCAAAAGCAGCATGAAGCAAACGACAGGCGAGCTGTAGCACACTCAAATGATCAAGCTGCTGTAAGTGGATGAGCTTTGTGCACGAAGTTGTCCGGTCTGGGGTTGTTGTTTGCATTTGCCTCAAGTCTGAATTGAATCCTAATTCATGCTGAGTGTATAGAAAGTTTGAGAAGATCAGTTTTAGTTTAAAAATTGAGGACTTCTGTGCAGTAGTTTCTACCTGCCTAAAGCTTTTGTTAACTGTTTTTACTCCTCCTGGCACTTCTGATGGTAGGAAGGACCAAATCTTGACAGTGCTGCACAAAGTAGTCACGACTATCAGTTACAAAAGATACTGCATGTGATCTTCCTGGAAACTGAACTACAAATGACAATGTCTGTACTTTGCTATCTGCATGACTGATGAACATCTGGGCTATGTTAAAGGGAACTGAGAAACTTCTGAGAAATTCCCCTGGTTGTGCTAAGCTTTCTAGAGCAGGGTATGATTCAGACACAAGAACGTAATTCCAGAAACAGAACATAGGTTTAAAGTAATTTCTTCTTTCTTTCTTAAAAACATTTCTTCTCTCCTACCCACTTATATACTTTGTGGCTAATATGTTGACATACTGTTACGTGATTTGCTAGCTGTTCAGTAATGGGCACGTGTTGTTGCTACCGTAGGGTATGGCACTGCATAGAGACCAGAATTATGACAGATGCTTTTCTCTAATCAACTCATCGTCTGGCCTAAAGATATTAAGCTTTGTTTTAAAAACAATAAATTTTTGTGTTTGCTTTTTATCTCTTAATATTGTGGGATAAACCCAAAGATTACTACTTGACTGGGAGCCAAATATTTCTCTAACTAGAGTGGAGCATTTGATGTTACCAAAGGTTTACTCCTATCGCTGGAGTCACTGGTTCAGTTTTCTCCTCTTGGATCAGTGTTTAGGCTATGGGAGTTTTCATCGCGATGAGGTAATGCTTCTATTTTGTCTTTTATTGATTAACTCTTTTCCCACATTCTTCTGGCAGAGTGCAAAGGTTTGTAAAGCATAGGAGGCTTTGTCTGGAGCTGTTTAGTTAGCATTACTCTTAGTAAACATAGTTACTTTTACTAATTCCCTGGCAGATTCTTAAATGCTGCTACTACAAAAGCATGAAATACTCCTGTGCAAATGGTATGCCAACCTGTAACCAGTTTGTTCCTCAAATAATGGCCAAAATGAATAACACCCTAGATTTTAGCTCAGCCATGGTTACAGATTCTTGGTTATATTATTTGCTTGTAAGGCAGAAGGAAAATCAATAGGAATTTGTCCAAGAGACAGGCTAGTCACAGTCTATTTCCTGGCTTCTGGTTTGTGGAGAAGAGAGTTTAAACCAAAATAATAAACCAAAATATTTACTTTTAAGAGATGTAAAAATTACTGTTCCAGATATGTTTGCCATTCAAGGTCCTGATCTAGAGATCACTAAAATCCATTATTAGACTTTTACTAACTTCAAGAGATTTAGATCAGACCCAAACAGGCAACCTCTGAGC
The DNA here is from genome assembly GCF_028858725.1 of Colius striatus. Classification (NCBI taxonomy): domain Eukaryota; kingdom Metazoa; phylum Chordata; class Aves; order Coliiformes; family Coliidae; genus Colius; species Colius striatus. The sequence goes on along the minus strand of NC_084769.1, from coordinate 13,871,219 downwards.
ACTTTCACAGGATCTGGTGGACTGCAAAAAAAGTATTTCATAAAACCTTTATGTGCTACGGCTGTTGACACCCCCACTGACAAGTCCAATGTCATAATTTCACTGTTTCCAGCTGGCATTAGATTTTGGAGCAGAATTATGGCTCTATTCCTCAGTGTGTTCACTCGTCCTGTAGCAGAAGTCAACATAACAGAAGCCCACAGAAACAAACTTGAAGTACCTCGGTACAGTTTGTCGACATACATGCAAGGAGATGTGATGATTATTTTTTTTTCAGCTTTAAACTTGATGCACAGCGACAAGAAAATTACTGGGAATTGTGTTAAATGACCCAAAAGTTAACAGTATGCTATTGTTTCTCATCTTTGCTTTTTGCTCTCTTTTCAGTATCCTAAAATGCTTCATACAAATTGCTTATGGCTCAGATGTCTTGCCTGTTAGCAAAGCAGAAGGTTGCTGTTTTATAACACCATCATGGGTTGAGTGACTGGTACCAGGATGTCCCTTGGGGGGCTGTGAGTCTGTTGCTGATTTTTCAATCACAATAAAGCAAACTTCTCCGGAATCTAGTGTAATGGTGAGATCCAGCTCACAGATAAAGAAAACTACTCCTCAGGAAAGGAAAAGTAATGAGAGTGTGCTGGCTACTCAAAGCCTGGCTATTACCAGCATCCCTGCTCCCTCTTTTATTTATTGTACTGGATAAGAGTGCTTGTAAAACTCAGCTGCCTGTTTATTGGTATATCTGATGGAAATAAACCTATGCAAAGTGACAGCCAGTGCTCTGTGTACAGACCCAGGACTTTTCCTCCATGCTTCCTGGGACACACCCTGTACCCTTCTGCCTCTGAGTTTGGTACCTGACTGAGCGGTCCCTGTGCAGCATGCCTGGATGTGGGAAGACACAGCTCCTCAGGATGCTGCTGGGTCCTGGCAACCATGATCCTTCTGCTCTTGCTGCTGTGTGATCCCTGTCTTCCACTTTACTACAGCCCTGTCCTTGTTCTCTACCCCTTCTCCGCCAGCAGCTCCCATGTTTGCGATCACTCTGGGCCATTGTGACAGCTGGACTGAGACGGACTCTCTAAGAGGAGCCTCGAGTTCTTGTCTTTGCTGCAGAGACACATTTCCTACCCTGGTGTCTTGCAATGGCTTTTCTGTACTTTCTGGTTTTTACAGTGCCAGGCTAAACTCTTTTTGTGGATGTTTTTTTGAGTAGTGCTTTGTGGTGCATGGAGGTGTACTCCACTCTTTCATCTTGCTTTCCATGACACGATGCCTATGTATGTGTCTGCCTCACCTGCATTCCTTTTTCTCCAGCCTCTGATGTACTTGTTCTTTACTATTCTTCTAGTTTTAATGTATGCTCTTAGCAACCCAGTGATTTCTGTTCAGAAGCACTTGTAGTTGGGTTTGAGGTGTTTCTCTCAATGGTCAGTCCTTTCACCTGAATTATTCATCTCATGAATGATCTTGTCTGTGTTTAGTGATTCTTTCATGTCTCTAAATGTAGACATGAATACCAAGGCTCTGAACAATGCATTACAAACGTGGATTTCCTTTGCTAATTCCCAGAGACGAAATGTTATTGTCCACTTTCAATCAGTATTTTAGCAAAAGCATTTATTGTCTATTCACCAATTATTCTAGATAGTTGGATATTATTCTTGGTTTTCTGTTTGTGATTCAAACTGCTAGGACAACAAAGTTTTAATCATTAATTTTCATAATTTTTAAATCCATGAGTTACTCTGTCAATGTTTGAATTCTTCTTTCCATGCTTATACAGGGCTTGAAATCCAGCTCTCTTATTGTCCCAAGTCCCTTCTTTGTTCTGTGCTCGGTGATGTTTCTATTGTCTTCCTGTCAACTGCGATCTCCTCTTCTCTTGCTCTCATGGTTCTGAAAGGCTTTGTATACTATTTGCCAGCTAATAGCATAAGATGATGGCAGCCTTGCCAAATGTGTTCAGCTTCTTATAAAAATAACTACATGCAGAGATTCATGGCCTGATTACTAGTTATATCCTTTGTATACAGTTATTTATCTAAGTACCAGTCAAGCCAAGAGCAAGCTGATTCCTTCAAACTCCTTCCTCCTGTAGGCTATACTCCTTCCCTTTCAGCTAAAAACAACTGCAGCTAAAACCAGCCATCTCTGGAGTACGAGTATCTGCTGTGTCTCCTCCCTGATACTCCTCTCAGTGTCTGTGGTGCAGTCAGGTTCTATGTCTTCAGCAGAGGATTAAATACATGGCATGGCTGCCCAGATTTGGGAAACCTTCCAGGAATGTAAAATTAATTAAATGTAAATAGGCTGATCTCAAGAGCAGATCACACACAAACAGCTTCAGAATTGCAGGGAACTCTAAGGCATGTGACAAGGAAATCATCTGGTACTTACCCCAGAAATATTTCATTGGAAGACCTCACACGGGATGTTGATGGCCACAGGGCCAACCCCCTGATGGTGGATGAGCAAATTCTCTGTATTCTCAAGCAAAGAAACCATCCTACACAATACAGACTGAAAAAAAAAAAAAAAGAATGGCTTTTTGACAAAATCCCATCTCTGAAATAATGTGTTTTCAAGACTTTACAGGGGAAGTCGTAGAGCAAAGGGCAGATTTTAGCTGGGTCAGGTTTCTTGCAAGCTGGATCTGTTGTACAGTGCTGAATTTGATTTCCTATATCGTTTCATACTGTTATTGTTTTGATTTTATTATCTGCATCATCCTAACACACTAAAAATCTCAAATTATAGGAATCCCACAGTGCAGGGTTTATACAGACAGGAAAAAAACAGTTCTACCTGCTGAGTTTGCTTTCTGAGTACAAACCAGGAGAAGAGTATAGTCTGCATGAGAAGCCTTCATGTCAGGCATGTGGTCTGCAACACAGGGAATTCACTATGTTGAGTTTTCATAGTCTTTTTGACAAGCTTCCAGAGATGTACACATCCTTATCATAACTGTACATAAGTCTAATGAAATCTGGAACTAATAGTACATAAATCTTTCCACTTGAGTCATAAATTAGATGGTCTAGAACTGTAGTATCGTAATAAAAGCTGTATTCATAGCTTGATTATTCTCTTTTTTTTCCCTTGTCCCCATGGGAGCTGTGTTCAACCCCTCAGCTGATGTACTCCTAATCTCTGAGTGTGCATTCATTACCATAAAACATACTCCGTGCACTTCGAGCATGAAATAAAACAGAAATTTAATACATGCTCATTTTAGATCCCCATTTCAGGTTGTTTACACAAAAAGAAGAAAAAAGGAAGTTGATCTCTTCAGTTTTTCTTTAAGGAAAATTGACAAGCTGCTTTGAAGGCTTGCTTTGAGGCTAAGTTATTAGTTTTGCTGTGGTTTTAAGGAAAAGGTGAAGACAGAAGATGAAATTAGATCAGCAACAGGCTAAAAGTCCTTTCCCAGAACACCTGGAGAGGTTAAATAAACTGCATATGGCCCACATTGAATTTACACATTGTTAGGACTTCTGGGAGTCAGGAGAAAAAGTAGGCAGACTGCTAACTTGCCATCTTAAGCAAAAAGCAGCTGGGGGAATGATTATTGCAGTCCTAGATAAGCATAATGCATAATGAGATATACATCAAGCTTATAAAACACAATTCCTTGATTTGACTAAAATCTCCGCAAGTCGAGTTGTGATCTTGCATGCAAGGTCCTGAAAGCTAACCCATGCAAGAGAAACGTCTTGTATGGTTTTATTTGCAGTGTGGGGAATTTGGTTGGTTTTTGGGCGGGTTGTTATTTTTTTGGGGGGGGGAGGGAGTGGGGAGGTGTGCCTTTGTTTGTTTTTTTGCTAAACTACAAACACCCTGGTCTCTATGGGCTTGCAACAACATCGGAGTTTGCTGATGCCCTGAAACAAATGGCAATCATGGTATGCTTTCACTCAAGTATTCAGAGTATCAAGGTTGGTTCATTGAAGTACCATTTGATGCTATACACTGACAATGTGCTTTTGTTTGTAACAAACTCTGAAGCCGCAATCCTCGCCCTTCTAGTGTTAATCCAAGATCTTGGCTTGCTTTCAGGCTATAGAATTAACTGGGAAAAGTTGAAACTGCTTGAGATCTCCCAGCTGCCTTGCACAACGGCTTTTCTTCCAGTGCAACTCCTGAAGGCAGTCAGAAGCAATTAAATGTTTGAGGGGTGAAATACTAAGGAATTTTGAAAAACTTGCAGAGATTAATTTGAAATCCACTGTCCTTCAATTGGCAGAAGACAACAGGTGGTAACAAATTATTTATATGTTTCTTCTGGGAAAAATTAACAAAGTCACCTCTTAGCTGTTCTTTATATGCTTTGAGTAGGTTAGTTCTCTCCATACTGTACTCTGGGGGTATTTTTTTTGTACTATTTTTGAGAAAGGATAGACTCCCTACTGATAGAAATAGTTGCTGAACCTGCAGAGCTTTTACTGTTCTGTTGTCACACATTGAGCCCTTCAGTGATCACACCTGTAACAACAGCCCATGGGAAGAGGGTCAAAAGAACACCAAAACAGATTCTCACTCTAAAATCCTGGTATCCTCATGTACACAGGGACGTCTAAACTGTTCTGGCTGATAGATTTCATCTGACATCCCTCAAAACCTCATTCGAGGGTCATTTCTCCGTAGGATTGGTTGGTTGCCAGAGCTTATGGCAAGAACTGGTTGAAAAGAATACCTCTGTTGTGTGTTGTGTCTTAGAAGTCCCAGCTATATAATATAAATATAGGTACATTTGAAACATCTACTGATCTCTAGTCTATAAATACATGGTATGTATGCAGCTCTAAGATTGTCCTGAGTTTGGCCAACCTCTGTGCTATTGACAGAAAAGGTATTTTTTGACTTCTGGAGATGCTTCTGAAACCTATTACAAAGAGTAGGAGTGGAAAGTCTTGGCAAGCAAGCTCATGATTTTGTGCTGTGTGGCCAAGTTAGCCTTTAAGTATGCATGTCTGACAACAGGTTATGTAAATGAGCATATTTTTATGTTGAACTCGAGGCAATGGAAGGGAGGCAGTAAACAGACATGTGGTGGCTCATGTGATATTTTTGCATCTGAATGCTGAAAGACATTTGAAGAAGCAGCCCAACATAAAGACAGCTTATGTGAATGGCATGTGGAGAAAAGAAGGCCAACAAAGTTCATTCAAGAACTCCTACCAGGATCAAAGGTCTGTTGTGTTAGACACCACACCAACACATAGACAGGTAGAGTGACTGTCCAAAAAGATTTCACTCTGAAAAAGTGAATAAAAAAATAATAGCAAAAATAAGCACTTTGAAATAATGCAGCCAAATGTAAAACCCTACATCTATGAACAGGTTTCCACTTAATAGTGCAAATAATTTCCATGTATACCATGACATGAAAAGGTATTTGGGGGCCAGATAATTCTAGGTTTCCAAAAAAACGCTGACTCTAAAAATGACAATTACTCAGAGCCAGGGAAATTTTTGAGGAACTTCTTATAGGACCCACCTTTACAGCCCCTTCCCCATTAGTAGAAACAGCTCCACACAAACTCATGACACTCTAACAAACTTTTTAAGGACATAACCCTCTGGATGCCCAGCCTGGTGTATTTTATATACTTAGATGGTGTCTATGCACACGGAAATCCTTCTTGGACAGTGCTGGAGTGAATTAGAGTATGTACTATTGCACAAGACTTCCCTCTTACATCTCATTTTTCATGTTGATAAGAAGAGGACAATACTTGAGCTTTACAAGGAGGTTAAATCTAGATTTTAGCTTTGAGTTTTCAACCTTTCTCAGCTGTACACAGAAAAGAGTATCAATCTCAATGGTGTAGCTTCTTACACAAAATCAGTGGTAGCTTGCACTTTGATAGGTTCTCAAAAGAGGTACTTTAAAAAAATTCTCAAAAGTCAAAGCTTTCTATTGTGTTTCCAGATAGAATAATAGATGAAAGCTAAGAAGATACGCCAAGTAATTCCAAAATCAACTTTAAAGCACACGATCATGTCTTGGCAATCTGAAAGCAGTGTGTGGAGAAGAGAAAAGGGTTGGCAGAGGAATGAAGAAAAGAAGTATTCTACAAAAAAAAAAAAAAGAAATGGCATGTCTTGGCAGAGAGACAATGTTTGCTAACCTGTTGAAGGGTTCAGTCGTAAAAGAACTGTGTTCATGAGAACTGAAATAGAGCAGAAACCATTTACCACTTGATGTTTTAAAGCAAACTGCCAAATAAAATTCTGAAAGGTTTCGCTTTGCAGATCAACTCGACCTTATCATGTGATAACATAGCAGGAAAATCTGTGCTCTCACTAAGTTCCTTAATAATGCATCTGAGAAGAAGACAACTCACATTCTGCTCTCAGTTACGGTGGAGTAAGCCACAATATAGCTGCTGAATTCATATTTATTTTGGCATAGCTGAGAAAATGAGGTAGTCCAAAAGGTGCAGTAAGAATGAAGTCAGTCACTTGGGTGATAAATTAAAACTATAAACCAGGAGTTGGATGTTGAGCAGGGCAAGTGAGGTGGATGGGGTTGATTTTGAAAGGATAGGAGATGTTGTTAAGCTGATCTTGCACATGAGCATCCTCAGTGTTTGGTTTTTTTCAGACATAGACTATTAGTTTGCGTCCTCTTTCTGTAACTTTCCAGAACATCTTTTTTAAAGTTATATTGCATGCAATAAACTCAAGAGAAAAGGGAATCTTGGAGGTGGCAGCAATCATGGGGAAAACCACCTGAAATACTTCTAAAATCACCATGGAAAGAAATGTGTGGGGAAGGTGAGGCTCTAGTAGCCTGGAGAAGACTTTGTGGGTGACCATGATTGTGTCTATCTTGTGCAGACATGTTCTGGCACGACAGTCAGGCAGTGCCACCACTTTTTTGCAGCACCATCAGGAATGCCAAAACACATGACCATCCACCTCTGATAGGTTTTTTAAAATGATTATTTAGACTGAGGTTTTACTAATCAAGCAGGGAGCAGCTGAACTTTACTCACCCAGACAGAAGCCCTCTTACCCCTATCCAGCAACAGATAACCCTGTTCTTTTGCTCACCCAAGTGGATGCGCAAGCAAGCACTGAAGCTGTGTTTGGATACACAAGGGTTTTGTCCAGCTTGAAAGATCCCTGTGTTTGTACTTAGCAATTAACTTTGCTGTTATCTGTCTTCAGCGTAACGTCTCGGCTGCGTGTGCTCCTCGGGAGAGCTCTGCTGTGAGTACACAGCTGAGGACATAAGTGGGATGTATACAGTGAGGCTGTTTCATATGGATTGGGTTTGGTATGCAAGGTTTTTCTTCGATGACTCGCTTTTTTTGAGCAGCAGCTCTTGTTATCTGAAGATAAAAGAAGGGTTAATGCAAGTCCTTTTTCAGCCCCCCCTCCTTTCCCCCCTGCCAAACACACACACACTCAACAAAATCTCTAAATCATGCTCTCTTCCCGGAGCTCCAAGACTCTGAGTTACACATAGGACCTCTGTAGCTGCACAGTGCCACACTATTCTGAACAAGATGCTGAAGGCACTCTCTCCCCTCCCCTCCGCCCCAGATTTAACCTAGTTTTATGGCATGAACAGCCCCAAAGAAAGCCAGAGAGAAAAGAGATGAAGGCCAGAGAGCAGAGGAGGACCAATGAAAGAAGCAGTAACCATTCTGTCATTCCTTTGGAGAGCAACACTAGACACCTTTAAATGCAGAGAGTGTCCTCTGCCTTTTTGCCAAAGCCCTTTTATCTGTGTGAATAAAAAAAGGAGGCAGGTCAGCCTAGTTTCTGTTGCCAAATAAAAGCATGAATAAATTAGGCTATTCTTAGTAGGCAAGTGAAAGGGAGAGGGGGGGGGAAAAGTCAGTATCTATTTCTAAAGTAATTTCATATTCTGCCCCAACTGTTTGCACAGGATAGAAAGGGGCTGGAGCTGCCTACTATTATGATTAGTACTATTGTTATTGCTGAAGGGCCTCATTGTTCTAGAAGATGTTAGGTTTGCATGATTCACAATCCGTCTCTATTCATCCAGGAAAGGTTAGCAGAGAGGATCTGATATTCTGCAAAGGGTTTTCTCCCCCCCCCTCCCTCCCCCTGCCTTCTCCTTTACTGGCTTAAGGCAGAAAGCAGGCAGAAGGTCTCCTATTAACTAGAATTAGGAAACAGGGATCTAGGTGCCTGGGAACAGCCGCTCCGTAGCTCTAATCCCAGTGAGGACCTTAATTGTATCTGGTTTAACAGTTATTCATGCAGTTTTACTGCAGGCAGGCATGGTGATTAGGGACATTGGTTGGAAAAAATCTGTTCATTAGCCTAATAAAGGCTGCCTAAGCCTTCTTGTTCAGCCACTAATAATCCAACTATTAGTGCCATACTAGATGCCGTGGTATTAATATGTGTAGTTTACTAGTGTCACAACAGCAATATGGGTCAGTTTAGTCATTCCTTGGTTTCACAGTCAGACACCCTGTGCTGGTGCAGTAGAGATAAAATGAATGAGTGAATGAGTCTGACAAAACAGATCACACCATATAGTGAACCCCCAATATGGTTTTGTCTGCAATTCAGAAGCAGCTCAGGAGCCTTACAAACAGGGTTGTTTGAGGACAAGAAAATCAGCCCCTTCCAGTGAGAGATGTTCTTGAAAAGCAGTTTATTTTTGCATAGGTAGTTCACTCATTTTCTTCACAGATGAGCTTTGGGTGTATATCAAATATTAACAGAGGGTAACTGTTGGGGGAGAGGGGAGTTTGCCTTCCTTGCAGCATCACACAGTGCATGGACACACACACCTCCTGGTGTGTGCAGAGACCAACACCTAGCTTGGGAATGTCTAGATTACCTTTGGAGGAGGAGAAAAGGAGGTATCATTGTCTTTTTATCTTCTTCCTTGACTTCCCTCAGATGACCTAAACTTTTCCTTTCCTGATAGGAGGTAAAAATACTGCTCACACTTTAGGGGATTCATCCACCCTAAGCATAATCCTTGGGTTGCTAATTAGAGCTTCAGTGGCTCCTTCTGTAATAAAATCCTGTCATTCATCTTCCTCTTATTTATGGGAATGATCTGTTGCATTTTCTAGTGGAAGATGAAACAATAATATAATATTATAACTAAATTGTTGCCAGATACCTTTCTATGGAAACTCTTTCTGAAAATTTTAATAAGGGATTAGAACATTAAGAAGTGGATTATTGCTTTTTTCTTTCTATAGCTGATCTTTCACCTCCTTGTTTTCAGTATCTTTTCCTGTGAGACATTACGTGTAACCAAAACTTGCCTTGACTTTAAACCAGACTAGATTCATAACCACAAGCAGGGAACAGAATTAAGCATGTACACATGCTGTATGTGGCTATTTATAGTAGTGGTAACTGTCATAAAACACCAAAAAAATAAAACCAACAGACAGGTAGGTGGCCTTTTATTGCCTATACCTACACACCCATCCAAACACAGAGGATATGTACTCTGCTACACCCTGATAGGTGCCACTTAAAACACAAATAGCAAAACTGAAGCCCCTCAAATGGAGACATAAAATACAATCCTTCATCTTCACAGACCCTCACCTGCATTCTGCTAAACACAGGAAAAAATCTAACCCAAACCCTCCCACAAAGTGCAAGAGCTAAAATCTGTCCTTGCTGAGTCGTCTAGATAGTTGTCTAGATCTTGTCAGATGTTGCTTAGTAGCTTTAGAAGAGGTACATATCTTAATGCATCCCTTTTCAGTTAATGACTTTGTTTCCTATTCTAGGTGTGTGTTTTAACTGCAGTCTCTGTGTGCCCATTATAATTTATAATTTTAATCCATTTTATCATCCCAGTGGTTTCATGTCAGTGCTCTTAATCATTTTTCAATGATATTACATTTTAACTGTTTGTATAGTGAAGTGAAGAGAGGACATAGCAGGTTGGGCATGTACTGTTCACTGCTGCATCCATGTGCAAATGTCTACATCTGGGATGCTGGTGGTACACTAAGCGGTGCTACACCTTTCATAAATTTCAGTCAAGTGAATAAGTACATTTTTCATGCTTCTGTGATCATCAGCTTCATTTCTGTGTTCTGAAACACTGCTTCCAGAACTACTGCAGCAGATACTAGGCAGATTCAGGCATCAGTGAGGGAAGTACTTCTTTCCTGTACTAAGTTGGCTTGGAAAACAGTTGAAAACCAGTAAAAAATGAGAGATCTTATGGCTGTGATATCCTCTAATGTTTATGGTTGGAATTCTAAATGCTATAGTCTAAAAACTGGACTATTTCTGGGACTTTACTGAGAACCCATATGCTCATAACTCAGAAATGGAGAGTTTATATTTTTAAGTAATTAACATAGTTTGGAAAATATTGTTATTAACATAAATTCCCCCTCCCTTCAGAATTAGACATAGATAAACACACACAGGTGAATGTTTAATAGACAGAAAGCTTCAGGAATAGAAATAGCTTGTCTTTTTATGCTTCCTGCTGTGTCTCCCTGCCTGATGAGACATGCTTTATGTTCTAATATACTACAAGATGTTTTATATAAGGTTTTTGAAAGAAAACACACTGATTTGGTATGACTGAAGAGAAAAGCTGTTGAAGAAACTCTGAGTATGATATACCTTTGATAAATCCTGGATGTTGACTATTACCACATTTTTTTACTAATAATTTTATTATTGCCATATTTGCCTTTGCTCTTTGATGTTCAGCTCTATATCTGTCAGCTCTGGTTTTTAAAAAATGTATATTACTTTTAAATCTGCAATGGTAGATATAGCACTGGTTTGTAGAGGTGAAACAGTGGTAGGAGTCTGGATAATAAGGCTGATCCCATTTTCAAATAAAAGTAACTTGGAAATGTTTTTACAGATGCTGCTGTGTTGGGAGAGATTCTGTAATAAGGACAGAAGAGGCAGCGCTCTTGTGCTCTGTTTCCAACACTGATGGTCCTTGTGAAAAGTTTAGCAAGAAAAATGAACGTCTCCTGACTAACTTCCAGAATCTGTAAAATTACTGTAAGGACACATTCAGTCTCCAGAGGATCTCACAAGATTGAACTATCTTGGGATCTCTGGATGAAAAGCTCATGAAAAACAACTTATTTACTGGCCCTATCTCTTACAAACCATTATCTTTATTTCATGAACAAATTGCTTTGTTTACTACTTTGTTTATTTTGGAGACTGTATCCTAGATGTAGGGGTACAGGCGTTGTAAAGGACAGTCCAAGACTTCTTTTTATCAAAGTGAAAATTGTTCTACTAATGCATTCAAGGGGATTAAAGTGAGACACTTTTTCTGCTGGGATATAGCTAGACCTCTCCAATAAAAACTATAGCCTCCTCAATGAATTTAAGGGGCCAATTATATGATTTTTCAATTGCCTGTTGCAACCTGTCAGTGCATTGTCCCTTCTCTCTCATTGTCCCTTGTCATTCAGTGAAGAAAGGGCAGCAGCTGTTGAATCATGCCAGCACAACTTCTCCTAGCTTCTAAACTGTTGTTGATAACAACCTGCATTAGTGGCTTCATTTGTTAATGCAGGAATATGTACTGTGACACAAAAAGTTGCCCATGGCAGCACCCAATGGAGAAGACAAATTGCTAGTTCTTGAAGACAGTATAATACAATAAACTATATCTCATTTCCTTTCAAGACTGCATCTAGGTGGATGATGGACTAGGGCAAAGCAGCCAGAGTGTAGGAAAATGCCTAAGTTTTGAAGAAGATGCCCCAATTATGTAGATTAGATATCTACATGGATTATGACAAAGCAAGAGAAGTTTTTGGCTCACTTTAGTTCTTCAGCAGATAACCTCCACAGGGGTTAACAAAACTGAGGTGCTCACAGTGCCTATACTAGAAGAGCCATCACGAATATGGATATTCAAACACTAAGGAAAGAAAATCAAGTGCAGGACCAGTTGCCAACTGACAACTGAAAAATCTGAAAAACTAAGCAGTCATCTCTCAGTTGTATCACATACATATGTCCATCAGATGTTACTTCAGAAGATGGAATTTATCTCACGTCACCAGCAATAGATGCTTTCAACAGGAGCCCACTATGAATTTCTAAATCATACTACTAATAGTCCATGAAAAGATAATTCAGTCTAAACTTCAGTACAGTTTTAATTGGATTCCACGGATTTTAGATAAGCCTGTGGTTGGAAGCCTAATTCTAAGAATCCTTAAGGAGGAGGAAATTGTAACTTTTATTTCAACATCTGCTTAAGAAGGCCTGTGGAGATGTTAAAAAATTAAATTCCACGTTTGCCTTCCACATGCATCTGTCTGGAAAAAACAAAGAAACCCAGCTGCTGCCTAATGTTGAATTGCTTTTCAATATTTGGAAATGTATGGTAGTCCACATGAGCATTTTCTGAGGCATCTCCAGTCCACCTCAATTCTTGCTTTGCCATAATGCTGATTTTAAATTCAGACCTTGAGATGAAAAGAGAGAGATCAGTCATTTGTGTTAACTTACTCTGTGACCTTATTCAGCCTTTAATAGATGAAAGAGGGAAGGACATTTATTTTACCTGCTGGTAGCTTAAGATTGACTGTTATTTCCTAGCCACTTTCACTGTAGATGAATCCTTCTAGCTTTTCCACACACTACTAGTATTTATCTTCTCCGATACATAAGGACACAGTTATCTAGAGTGAGGAATGTAATTTGTAGCAGGCTGCTGAAAGAACAGAAGAACAGTGAGTTACTGTGAAGGACTGCACTATCTGATGGCAAGAACGTTGGACAGGGATTCATGAGACTTGTCTTCTATTCCCAGCTCTGCCTTGTGCCTGTTGAATGACCTTCAGCAAGGCACTTTCTCTCTTTTGTCTCAGCTATCATTTTACCTGTTAAAATGTGATAATGAAACACTTTTTTTTTCTTTAATAAGCTGCTAGGTGCTGATGAACAGCACTACTGAAAAGCATTGTATACAAGCTAAGTGGTATTGAATATTTGATTGCACTTGGCTTCTTTGAATTAGGACTGATAATACAGATATTGACCTGCAGGTAGCTTTATTGGTCCAGTAGATATGTTTATATAACTATCAAATTTTCTATTTGTCTGCCTTTTTCAGTCTCAAAAATAATGCTTCACAGATGACACAGTTTGCTTTCTGCTGTAATCTCACAGAAAAGCTAAAAGCTTGAAATCTTTTCACTGGCGCTTATTCTGTTTGACAAACTTTGTAGGGAATGGAGCTCAAGATGTCTCTTCAGATTAGATAATTTAAGATTAGTTAGTAGTAGGCCAATGAGTCCAGAAGGCTTGTACTTAGGTGCAATTTCTTGTGCTTGTACAAACATGAGACAATTTCTTCCAGCTGTGGCGTAAATTACTGTACCCGACCTACCTGCTGTCATGGGTGGGAGTCAAGTGCTGTCCCCCCAATCTGAAGGAAGCAGAGCTGACTGAGATGCTGTGTGAGACACTCTTTGCTTAGGAAAGGTGGTCAGTTTTAATGTACCTTTCTGTTTCTACATGATCATGCAAGGACCTGCTAAAGTCTAGAGACAAGTAACATTACGGCAACTTAGATGCTTTGCCAGAAATCTGTGCTGAAGGAAATGTATCTAAAATTGAGAGGAATGCTGTAGGTCTCTTAGCAGACCAAGAAGCTCAAGAAAACCCACCAAGGATCCACGATGCCACCAAACAAAAAGATTGCTACTAATCTTTTAAGATTTTTATTTTTAAAGAGCTTAATCCTTCTGCAGTTTTATTCTAGCATTTAACTTAATTTCATCTTGAGGTTCTCAGCTGTGGATACATTGAGCTTTTTGGTTTTCCTAACAATTTCTAACAGTTAGGTAAAATTCAGGCCTTGAATATTAGTGTTTCTTAATACTAACCTATGTATTTTCTGTAATAAGGCAGCGTGGGTATTTTGTCTTGGTATTTTTTCAGAAACGCAGAAAACAGACAAACAAAAGCATCACATCTACTTCTTTGGTGTAAATTTTGTACTCTGTTATTTTTAATCCACTTGCTGAATTATGGGGTTAACATCTCCATTCAAGTTTGTTTAACAGTCTTTTGTATGTTGGTGTTTCTCTGGAGCTGGCACCTTAAACTCTTTAATCCTATCTCTTGACTGGGTGGTCAGCAGCTTAACTTTAATTGATGGCTTTTGGCCATAACACAGTGCAGATATATAGGCTCCTTAATCACGGACAAATTGTAGGACTATTCTGAATAGAAGATCCAATATCTTTGAAATTACCAAGTCATACACCTGACAAGAAAGAAATATTTAAAAGCTCAAATCGAAGTAGGTGCCCAGAGTCCATCTGTTCTCAGTGGCAGGTAGATGTCTATCACTCATGTCTTTGAATACCATCTTTCTGTCTTAAAAATAAAGATTGTCCTAAGGGAGCTATATTTTAGTGTTTCTGTCACAGGAAAGATGAACTTACTTCCATGCTTATGTGGTGTGCTGCAAGGTGAAACAGAGACATTCGATACAATGAAAACAGTGAACTGATAAAATATGAGACTTTGTTAATGCTAGTTCAACCACCAGAAAACTTCATAAAGCATACTCATGTATCTGTATCCTTGAAAGGTGTGATTTAAAAGTATTTCCTACCTATGGCTAAATGATGAGAATTACTAAGATTGAGGACTCATTTCCTGTCTTTCAAAGATGGTGTATCCTTGTAAAGCAAAGGGAGTTTTTATACCAATACTGTTCTTTCAGCATTTGTGCTATCAAGGAAAGAAAAATTTTAAATCATATGTACACACAGTTTGTCACCCAAAGCATAAGAGCATAAAGTTTGCTCCCTATGTTTATTGGTCACTGATGTGCAAAGATGAAAACGTCTCCCTGAAAGTCTAGCATTAGCAGAGAGAATTCAGAAAATGAATGACAGCTGGACACCTAATTTCCTTGGGCTGCTCTCATATTTTATTGTTATAGTTTAATTTCCTAGTTTTGGAGATAAACATTCAGAAGCTGAACTCCTTTACTTCTGTACTTCCTCATAAAAAAATCCTACTTGCTTTGTAATCTCAGCCAGTTGGTGAACTTTATAACAAATAAGAATACAAAATCCAACAAAGTGGAGTGTGATTCATCCTCAGCTGAGTTAAAGACTTGAAGCCATTGCTAAAAGGTACTATTTTTAACCACTACTATTATGCATTTGCATTATAGTAACAAACAAAAATTGTCCAAGTTTGGGATGCCACTTAGTTAAGGCTCCTTTAAACACAAGAGTTGGCAAACTAATATATCAATTGAATATGATCTTGAAAATGTTGTCACTACGGCTATCTTTAAGGAAGAGTGATTTCTGATGTTACTTCTCATTTTGTTACGTGGTTTGTCACGTGTCTCTCCTATCTTATTTGGTAGTGTCATGTATAAATTTTAAGTAATATACACTCTGCTTTCTGCTGTTTAGATTTGTGGATTTGTTTAGTGGCAGTACTAATTTTGTGTAAAAGGATAAAAAAAGAGCTATTGGGATTATCTGAAATCTTAGACTTGTACATAACTTCTAGTACATGTGCTACAGCTTTTAGAGAGAACTCCCCCAGATAAGAATGTAGTATATGAATAATAAATGGATTTATATCTACAGCTCTCTATCCCATACCATACAGTCTGACTTCTGTGTTCACTCAGGATTTCATTTAGGTCTTTGCTACGTTAAATTTACAGTCTCTCTGCCATGCACAACTTTTTAAGGGTTTCACAAATGTGCAGGGGTTACAGCTGATCAGGCCCTTGAGGCAGCTAGAGTGCCCACTGTTGCTCGCTACCCCCTTCGCAAGGGCACATTGCACCCATCACTCCCCGAGCCCTCACTCTGCAAACCTCTTGCCTTGATGCCACAGTGTTTGTGTGGCTGTGCATAGGCAGGCTCACACCAAGAAAGTCTTAGCTGCTTGGAGGTCACCTTCCTTCACCTCCTTTTCCAAAGGGGAGAACCGAAGCCAGAGAAGCTTAGCATTAGCCAGTGAACAGACTACTCTGCTGTTCTTACTTTTAGATGTGCTATTTCTTTAACCTTGCTTGAGCTGAGAACATTTTATGAAATAGTCATATTTTTCTCTAGAGCCTCTTTTGTTTACTTTTCACTCTCAAACTGGTGTTATAAGGAGCTGAACTGATATCCACCACAATTTCCCTACCTCAACAGAACAGATGCACTTGGAGCAGAGTGCAGCAAAGAAAAACTTTTAGCTTTATTATTTAACAAAGCAAAGCTAATCTCTTGATTAAACCATCCTTGCAATAATACTTAATTTCATTCATAGCTTTTCCCCCCAAGGCCTGTCTGCTTCCTCTGTTTTCCTTTCCCCGCAGTGCCTTATTTGCACCTCGTGGTGTGGCTGCTGCACAGGGACATGACTGCTCTTACAGACCCATTACCACCAGGCACCTGCCAGTTCCAGTTAACCTTTGAAGGACAAGGACTCATATTAGTTGAAATTGACAGATAACTGTTAATGGGAAGAGGATGAGGGGTTTAGATTATATATTCTTCAGTTATGAATAGAGTATTGGCTCAATGATACAGCTCACAAAGGCCATGCATGGTAATATACCCTCAGGAGAGCTACCTGCTGCAGGTGGTCACTATGGTGTGGGATAAGAACAAGAGAGACCTTCACTGGCCTACTGCCTCCATAGGGCTAGCCAGGAAGGGCTTGAAAATACTGTGTGTAGGAGTAGGTTATGTAGTTTTGTGGATGGTGGTAAAATGAGGCTGAAAGTCTCCAGCTACTTGGAAACTTCTTGGAATTCATTATAATCTCCTGTGTTGTCCTGCTGTTCTTAGAAATAGTTCTCCTTCTCCTAAAAATTGAGTTATTAGAGAAAATTGTGGTTTCCTGGCATATGGTGGAAATGCTAGTATTCATCGTGGTAGATCCCAAGTATTCCCACATGGAAGAATGGACATGGCTCTTCCACAGAGATCAATGAACCAGCCAGAGTTGATGCTGTAGCAGATTTGGTTTCAGTAAGTAAAAAATGTACTACTTTTGAATGAAAGTATCATAAGAAATTATTACTGGGTTAGGAAACGCTGACTTACTCCTGTTAAAATTAGATGAAAATGTCTCAATGCAGAGTGGGGAAAGAAGCATGAAGTGGAAGAAGCATGAATTACAAGAGAAAGCTACCATGCTGGGCTTTCTCAGCAGTAGCCCCCATCCCCCTTAGCTTTAAATTTCTACATAAATGTATCTTGAGTACATACCTGGGATGGAAAGAACATTTGAAGCTAAAGGAAAATAGTGGTTAAGAGTGGTTGAGTAAAAAACTGGACATAGACAAATGTAGGCTGAAAATAAGAAGGTTATTACAGCAGTCACAGTCTTAGCACTTCTCTCCCCCTATTTGTATTAAAGTCTGGTTAATTTTGATCTGGAAATGCACAGTTTTTAAAGTGGATTGTAGGGTATGGCTGTTAGCAAGAGCAGGCCAGTGAGCCAAATTGCCAGTTCCATAGGCACTCATCAGATCCTTATCCAGCAGTAAAAGTGTAAGCCTGTAATATTGATTTTTTACTAACTGATAATCAAAATGAAACTGAGAAATGAGCTGATTGATGCCTGACCTGCACCCAAATATCCGAATAAAGTGAGTTAAGCTTCTTAAAGTTGACATAGATATTATAGGAGGATGTTCAGTTCCTGCTGCAGTTGACTATGCAGAACATAAAGAGGAAATGTAAGGGTTTTGAGCTGCTCTGTAACCAGCTCTAGCTCTTTTTTCACCTCTCAGCAAGTCTGTGGCTTTTTCTCTCCAAAATATAAATGAAGTTTTCTCTTTGCTTTAAAAACCCAGGGTTTCCATTATCATATTGAATAAGTGGACTTGTCATTTTGTCTTTGCTGTAATTTTTCTAACTAGCCAAAAGAGTAAACCTCCATCTGCAAACAAAGGAGCTAAAGGGAGTTTGTCACCGTCTTCGTGTAAAAGCATACGCTTCACTTGTTCGATAACATTTATTTTCAGTACAAGCTCTGGATTGTCAAATTGATGTACAGTAATTGGTTATTATTTTCTTCCATCTTTTGAAATTTGTCTTTTCTTTGGTGTCAGTTATGGTCTTGTGGTGTGAAAAAAAAACCCTAAAAATCAAGCAGCCTCAGCTTGAGTCATATATACTCATTACACCAGAAAATCAGAATTATGGTACTGCATATCCAGCCTTCAGACACGGCCTCTGCCTCTGAGACATTACTTCTGTCTGTCTCTATAATACTACCATGCTCATATCTCAATAAACTACAGAATCTTTACAGGCATCTGTCATCACTAGTGCAAAATCTTTTCCCAGTGTATCCTTCATTAGTTAGTATTTAAATGATATTTTTGGACCACAAAGCCATCCCTTGGAATAAGACAGTTCATATAACCTTCACGGAGATCTGCTTCCTTCCTCTGTTGAGATCTGTGTTCTAACAGCCCTAGTTCCAATGGGAACCCCCAGTACATTTCACCTAGCAGAGGTCTTGCTTTACATACAGCAGCAAGCAGCATTGTTGAGATAGTTAGGAACATGTAATTGAATATCAGTCCTTAAACTTCTAGTGTCCAGTCTATAGCAGTCCTATTTCATCTCCATATGTGTCTATCTTTCCATAAGATTTTCTTTTCACACTTTAAATCCATGCCTTATGCTCCTATAGTTTTTTAATATTTAATCTGAAAGAAAGAATAACTCCTGCCTAAAAGTAGTTTGTTGACAAGACCTGCAAAAATGAGACATAATTGAGGTCTGCTGAAAGCAACTGTTGGAGCTGGGGCAATGTCCAAATGGAAACTCATTAACTCTGTAGTTTGCTTGTGTTCAAATGGTCTCTATAGGCAGAAAGGAATGGTTTGAGTGCACAACCCCAGATTTGACTTCTATAAAATCAAACCATGATTCAATGAAGCACAGTGTACTGTTTCAGTCTTCAAGATTTTGCCTCTAACCCCACAGGACATTTCTTCCTCTAGTCTCGGATCGCCTATTCTGGGCCAAAACTGAAGGTCTGGTTATTTTCTCACCCTTCTTGGTTAATTTTGCTATCAATTGCCTACTCCTTCTTTTCATTTTTTTCCTGCTTTTAAGGTTCATTCTCTTAAGAATCTTTTCACCTGATGAGCTTATGTTCAATATCTTACTAGCCACACTTGCATTTCTGTCAGAGACCCATTATCAATAGCACACACAGCATAAACACGTGAAGACCAGAGGGAAATGATGTTTAATTGATGATAGTCTATCAGATCTGAACAGTTACCCAGGATTGTGTTCACCAGAAAATGTTGAAGATGGTTAAAAAGGTCCTGAGGTTCAGGAGAGATAAGAAATTTCTATAAAAAGTCAGATAAAGACAGAGGAACCCAATCATCTAAATACAGCAAAGGAATCTGATGAATACTTCAGCTTGGAAGTAATTGATTTTATAATTCTTATCCTACTGGCAGTTAGAATGACTTTCTAAAAGTTAGAACAGCCACAGGCCCTCAGTTAAGCTCAAAGCTAACTTTAGTTACAGGACTCTGCTTTTAATCATGATCAACTTGTTAGTCATCATCATCTAGTGCAGACCAATTTCCAGTTCTGGAAGATCGCTACAGTCAGTTCGTAAATATCTGCTTTTGTCAGAGAAACTGAATATCAGATAATAGCTGAAGCAGTGAAGCCTAAAAATGAACATCCTCATCATTTCTGACAGCATCTGGCATTTAGTAACAGCTACTAATATTTTTTTTTAAATGTAGGGACTATCAGCAAATGATGCTGTATGTAGACAGAATTTTAGTGCTCTGTTTTGTACTGAAATCTAACTTCAGCTCAAAGTGAGACTATCACTAATGATTTTGTATATAAGCTCTGAAGTGTTGAAACAGGTAATTTACAGTTAACTGAGGTTACAAAGGAATTAATGTCAAGGTATTTTTAACTGATAACATTATAATTATTTAAAATACATGTAATTTGTTACTCTTTAGAAACATACTTCTTACTATGACTAATTTTGTCTAGTATTCATGAAATTAAATCAGCTTTTGTATCACTCCATGTTTCCTCTACTTCTGCAATTGCTGTATGTTTTTGTTAGTGACTCTTTCTAGACTCAGCAGCTGAGAGCTGCCTTGCAAAGACAGGGATTGATTGAGGTAATAATTTTTTAAATGTGCCTTTGTATATGTTATTTCACAACAAATATTTCTCCTCCCATCAGGACTGCATGCATGTGTTGTATGTCTTGTTTCCTAAGCCCTCCTTATCTCAACTATTCTGTTCTCATATGTTTGGCTTCCCCTGACTGTTATCCTGGGACACCGCAAATCAAAGATTTTTTTCCCTTGAGTCTGATATTCCAGTTTCCACATCTTCCAGTAAAGACAGACTAAATTTGATGGCAGTATTGTGTAATCTACTGCATGCCAGGAATATCTTACATACAGTTCTTTAGAAGGACAATCTGGTAATACATGTCACCACAATGTATTTTAAAGATGATTAATGGGCTTTTAAATGATTCCTCAGGTGAGCTGTAGATCTTCATTATCTTCTCTGAGGACATTGCATTGAATTTATTTGGAGAAAATGAAATTAGGGTCATGAACCTTTCTTGAAAGGCTAATTTACATCTGCTTAAATATTGAAAGGCATTACACTCTAATGATGTGATATGGTTGTTGATATTATAAAGACAACTGTCAATAACATCCAGAAGATAACTGTTATTTCTTATTTAACAACTTGGGAAGTTGCTGCTGTCTTTAAAGCTATTTTTAATAGCTGCCGTTCCTACTTCAGTTTCATCTGGATACACTCAAATTCTATCTGACTACCCAATAATTAGTTGCTGTCAATCCAATCAGTGTAAGATTGGCTAAGCTCTTTTTTTCTGAAATGCGAAAGTTGTCACAACACTTCTTGACAATATTATGTCATGATGACGTTAGGTACTTTGCCACCTCACCCACTGCATAATGGCTAATTTGAGTAATATTAATTGAGTGATAGGATTTAGGATTTTGATGAACCAGAATTTGCCTGAAGAAGTGTTGGCACATAAAATATTTGTATGTAGTTTATTGGGATGAAGAACATCACAAAGAAAAACTTCTGTCATTTCCTGTTGATATATTAAGCCTTTCCAAGTGAAACACAACATCTAGATCTGAAAATAGTGGCTATGGCCTATTTTGTGATCTCCTTATTAGCTGACCAGGAGTTTATGCAGAGAGTGCTTGGGCTTTTGATACTGTATCATTTTGTGTGGCCATATATTTAGTTCTGTCAGTTCTGCAGTTTTCATATATTGAAAGCTGCGCAGCAGATACCTTGTACCTCTGAGAATTTGGGAAGTGGATGGTTTGCCTGGAAGTACAATTTTGTTTCTAAACTCTTCTGCTGATCCTCAGTTTCTCCATGGTTTCCTGTGCTACATCTATCTAAACAGTTAAAAAAACTTGTGTTAGCTTTAACTGGTCTTCAGTGGTCCTAACACATCCCCTGTGGTGGAAGGAGGCTCTTTTATTTGAATTGCAATCTTTTTAATACCAAGTACATATGTTTTAATATATATTGGAGATTAAAGAGAACTTCAGCTGTGGACTGCTGATTAAAATGACATGTTCTAGTGTTTCTGTATGTCATCACTCAACAATACATCTCCAAGCACAAGTCAGCTGCTTGAAATGAGTGGGTGATTTGTGAAACTCCAATGATCCTACTCAAATTGAATGGCCTTGTCTCTGGAGAACCACAAGCACCCATGGAAGTCACTAGTGCACCTAGGTTTAGCCATGTGCCCTCTCTGGGCTGAAATTGCTGCCTATCACATGCATGAAGTGCACAGAACGTATTTCCTTTGAAGACTGGCAGCTCTGACTGTGTTTCTATAATGGGACTGTCAAACCCATAATAAGCATCATCATGGCAGTGTTTTGGGTGAGGAGTTCCATTGTATGAGCACAATGTCTGCTTGAGGTAAAATGTTCTCAGTGGGATGGCTGTCAGAAGAATAAGTGTTATCTCCCAGACACTGGCAAACACTTAAAGGTCAGTTTTTAGGTTTTCAGGTCCACAATGGTATCTTGCTAAGCATGGACATGTGTAACGCTTTCAGCCAGTCCTCTGAAGATGGCTTATTGCTCTTCACACATATAGGATAGATCTATACCCTGATGTTTGCATAACACTTTTCATGGTTTCTTCAGAGTTTGCTCCAGGTCCGTTTCCTGGAGCAGTCCCCTGTGAAAAGAGTTTGAGCAGAGGGAAGCAGCAGGGACATGTGAGCATGACAATGAACATTGTCTCTTGTGTGTGTATTCCTGTTTGGTTATAAATTCCTTAAAATACTAATATTAAGTAATTCCTTCACCTTTAACATATGATTTGAGAATAATTACATCATTCACTAATTAAGAAAACTAGATAGAGTACTACAGTCTATATTTTTCATGCGAGTTATTTCTAACAGCACTTAATAAATGGAGTTACTCTGGTGAGTCTCGGTGAGGTGAAAAAGAAAAAAAAGGCATTTTGTGTACCACTGCAAAGTAATTGGGGTAGAACAAGTCCTGAGGTGCTCATCTGTATATTACTGGGGATATTGTTGCCTGTGATTTAGAGCGCTGGAAGAAATGTACAACTTTTTGCTGAGAGCCTCAGCAGCAATGGTTAAAATACCCTTCAACTGCACTATCACTTTCCTTTTTAAAAGTCAAAACGGGTCACAGAGGGTGAGAGAAAGTTCTTTCTCCTTCTTGCCTTCATTAAGCTTTTTCTTAAAGAAAAGAAAGAAGGGATTGAATTATGCAGCAATTGCTTCAATAACCTTGCAGCAAACTGCCAGAAAGTTTTCCAAGGCTCCCATGTAATTGAACCTGCTGAAAGGAACGTACTCCTCTACTCCAGCCCACAGCCCTACTTAATAAAGTTGCTGGAAGTCGAGGCTTTTTTGAACACTTATTTGCACAGGCCTCCCGGCAAACCAGTGCCAGGCTGAGAGAATCAGAGCTGACGTTGCCAGTGGGGATGGGAAAAGGCCGAGCTGACAGAGGAGGCTGAGAGGCGTGCGGCAGGCTGACGATCCATGGTCTCCGGTTTCCACAGCTGATCGGCCGGCATACAGAAGTCACCAGTTATGATTGGGTTACTCATGACTATTTAGACTTGGACATGGACTTGAAGCCACTTCATGTCAGTACAAAGGGAAGAATGTAACACTGTCTCTCCAGTGCCAGGGGGGAGAGATTTGTAGGTTGGTATGTGACCTTCACTGCTGGCCCATGCAGGTGCTGTTCAAAGGCCCTCCCCATTCAGCTCTTGATACTGATACTAGATTAAAAAGGGAGAATGAAAAAAGTCGTTGTTAAAAACGTTCTTCTCTGTTTTTCCCCTTTATCTCTGCGAACAAGTTGTCTTTTGATTTGCTTGGGTTTGTGGGTTTAGGAGGCTGTTTTCCTTTCAAGGACTTTTACTATGTATTTTTTTTTCCTTTAATGAATAACATTTAACTCGGTGAAAGAAGATTTTTCTTGAAGCAATTTTTGGGTCATTTTTTTAGTAAATTAATTAAAAAATTGTTTTGTGCATATGATGTTTTGTCACACCAGTTTTTTTACACTTTAAATTTTAGCTTCTTAATTCATACTGGTGTTACAGTACATTCGTTAAGGGTCGAATCAAGGAAATGAGAAGCATGAAAAGCTAGCAAATTCACATCAGGGCAGTTAAAATAATAGCTAATAATAATCTTACTGTTGATCAGGGAAGGGACCAGCACTCTTTCTGGTGTCTGGCACCAGTTTCTCAGTGTCAGTTGTATTTCTGAACATTCCACTGCTCTGTGCACTGGGGTAATTCAGGGTATTTAAGACGTCTTCAAGATGACGTGTTTGAAAACTGTTTAGCGAATACGGAAGCGGAAGAGCTCAGCCTTCCTCACCCTGCAAGATGGCATCTATCAGCAAAGGAAGGCTTTGCTTAGCACAGATTTTCAGGACTGATTTTTGGACTAGAAAAGATCACAGGGTTTCTGAGGAGCTGAAATGTGCAACAGAACAAAATTTATGTAAATGTCATATGCTAGTAAGTGCTTAGGTCAGGTTTCTTCTCCAGTCCTCTTTGGGAGACTGCAGAACTATGATGCCTTCTTATAAAGACTATTCCTTTCCTGTATGTGTGCTAAAGGGAGACCAAAACATGTAAAACAGCGTTGCTCCCTCTGCTTCCAAACTCCCTCCATGGAATACTACGCAGCAGGCTTGGGCAGCAAGCCTGCTCAGCCTTAGCAGCAATTTTTTCCTAACTCTTATAGGGTTTTCCTATTGAAGTGGTTGGCATAATTAAGCAGCAGCTCAGCTGCTGATGATTTTCTTTGTTTTATATTTACTAGAGAAAACCACTGGGTTGTTGATCTGTGAGTTTTATGTTATTATTTAATTACATTGAGGGACGATACTGCATTTTGGCCAATTTAGTTTGAGTGAGGGATGATCCTGCATTTTGGCCAATTTATTTTGAGTGTTGCATTTTCCAGGGCCTCATTTGGTTCCAGTATTAATCCCTTTCCTTCTCAGAAGTTTGCATATTGCTTTGGATTATTTATACTTCACTGTGCTTCCAAATCCATTATTAATCACACAGGTATTGAAATACATTTCACAGATAATACTGGACATACTGCTGTATTGTTTGCTCACATAATACTCATGCTTTCACTCGGCAGGTTTCTCATACATCAAATTATCATTAGATAAGAAAAAAATGTTACGGTGAAGATTTGCCAACAACTTAATGCTGAACGCTCAAGCAAAACCCTGATGTTCCCAATTCCAGGTGATGACTCCTGGGGACAATAAATGAGCAGATGCTCTAGTTAGATGAGAGCATATCACCTTCAGGGATGTGAACGGTGCAAGGTTCTACTCAGTGGACTTAAAGGAAACCTCTTGTTCATTTTTTCTCCGGCAGCAGTCCAGATGACTAAACAAGAGAGATTTCTTTATAGTTGCATATTGGTAAGTATAAAAAGGGACCATATTTTAGCTTTGAGACTGTCTTGCAGTTATTAGTGATTTTAAGCCTAAGAACATGGGGCTGGAAATGACCATCTTCTGTTATGGCGTCCAGTTTCTGGGTCACCCAGTCTCTAGCTGATTATATCATTACAGCCTCACAGCAAGAACTCAAAAACCTGAAGTAAAAATAAAGGAAAATCAAAGGAAAAAAGCAAGAGTGATCAAGAGTTTTAGCAATACTCTAGATCCTTGTAAGAGCAAATAGAGGTCCTTGATGATCCCGGCAGTCAGCCCTAGCCTGCTCTACAGACAAATCAAATTCCCTCATGCCCTGCTTTCTCTACAGGTTTTGTCACCTGAACCCCTGAGTAAAAAATTATTTAACCCTGAGCATTTGAGTAAGTGAATCAGCCAAGCTCTGGGAGATTCTAACACTAATGGGACCTGCAGTGCTTTCCATTTTGTGTATAGTCACTGCTTACTTGCCACACCAGTGTGAGGTGTTTTAGGGCCAAACAAGAGCATGGCTTTGCACATTGGACATGGCTAACCCATGAGTGTGTTGCTCTGCACCATGTAGAATAGTGCTGTTTGGAGGAAAGGGATGCAACACAAAGGTCCAGATTGGGCTGCTGAGACAGATTTGCCATGCTTAGTCTGGTAGGGATCAGCATGGGCTCCTAGCTGTGGTAAAGCATGCTGCTGACCTAAAAGCCTTTCTCAGCTGGCATTAAATTAGGGAGCTTATACCTGGGCATATACACAATGCAAGGACTAGGGAAGAACGCATGAAAATTGGAGATCTCAGTGGTCATTCCAAGCAGAAGAAGAATCTGCAAATACTTCTATTTTTCTATTTCCACATCTGTACTTAAGGGGAAGTGATAACACTTTTCCATAAAAGCATTTTTCTGGTCCTTGAATGGATGGTTGGTGCTGTCATTAAGATATAAATCTGTTCAAGCTGAGGATAGGCTTCTGCAGGGGAGTTGGACTAGATGATCTCTAAAGGTCCCTTCCAACCCTACCATTCAATGATTCTATAATTCTGTATTATTGTTATTATAGTAACTCTCTTAGCTGTTCGAAATGACCTTTTTTTCTTAAATTAACAGAAGTGAAAAAGTAATGCTTGTTTTCTGTCTACTCGTGCAGTCAGGCACACATGAAGTGGTTTATCAGACTTCACAGCAGACTGGAGGAGATGCACTGTGTTATCCTCATTGGTTTCTACAGTGTCTGCCTCTTTTCAGCACAGTAAAAGATTGATTTCTGTAGACAAATAGCAGCAGTAATAATGTCTACATCACTAAAATCTGAAATTCAGACAAATAACAACACAAGCTTACAGAATTTCCTCCCAGTGATCACAAAGGATTCTGCAAGTGGGAAAAAAACCTCAGAAAAACCACCCCTATTTTGCAGGTGGCAAAAACATGTCACAAGCAAGATATGACTCATCAAATATTCACAGGAGAGCTGGGGCACAGCAAAGAGCAAAGGAACTTGACTCTATTGCCTGCCTGTGCTAAAAGCCAATCTTACAAAAATGGATAAATGCATAAAATAAATGTGAGGATTTGTTTCTCTTGCCAGTTGAATATCATTTTAAGTCATGTGCAAATGACTATTCTTCCCTCCAGTGTAATATCAGCTCTAATCTGGCCAGCCTTCGAGAAGGATGTTTGATTGACTGAATTAGAGAGAAGGAAGATCTGCCCACAGGCAATTCTACCAAAACCATTTAAAAGGTTGGCTTAAGTTCAGCCCATTTTGGGGACTCATGAAGTCTCTTTATATGGAGATATTTATAATTTATGTGAAATGATCTTAATCTTTATAATTTATATAATTACAATATATTAATGTGGTTGTTCTAGATTAATTTTTCTGCTGACAAGCACCACTGTGCTTCCCAATGTACAGAATTACAGCTGGGCCAGGGTAGCATCCTCTGTCCTGTCATTCCTCTAGCTCTGAAACTGCCTTGAGAGTAGAAACTTCAGCTTGTCTCTGAGTTTCCCAGTCATCATTTTTCCCCTCAGAACTGTGTATGAACTCTCTTTCTCCCATTTGCTAGTTCAAAGCTCTCTACATTTCCTGCTCTTAGATTTTGCTCTGAACTCTAAATAATGAGATGAACAGAGGAAGCAAATGGAATTTCTTAGGGTAGAACAGTATCTAGATACATCTAGATGGAGAGATCTCTGGAGACAGTAGTACCTTCCTGATTTGTCTGTTGAGTGCCCACCTCATTGAGCAACCTGCTCTAAGACAATAGGCAATTGGATGCAATGCAAGAGAGCTTTATAGTTAAAGAACTTGAGAGGTTTTTTTTTCCTGTAAGGAGGGAAAAGGTTATCAAAAGGAAATGGAAGTTTTATTTGGGGGGAGAAAGTTGCCAGAGCAACATCATGACCCCTTCTGTGTTCCTGTGTCATTACTTCTGTGAAAATTCAAACTATCTCCTCTGTGTTCGTGTTTGCAACATCAAAAGGACCATAGAACAGACTTCTTTGATGTTAAATTTTTCTGCTGATGCCATCTGTGGTCAGGTAATACCACATGATGAATGTGAAAAGATTTGACCTTTGCTTATTTTCCCATGTTCACTAGCAAGGCAAAGATGCAATGCATCGGTGGGATATGAGATATAGTCAATAAAGAGATTCCTCAGTGTTAGAAAACAGACTTTTAGCTTCCCCAAATCAACCCTGATGTATTTTCTTTGTGTTTCGTTTTTTGTTTGGTTGTTTGTATAATCATTTAGTATTAAAGAGAGAGAATATAGTTTGGTCATTTGGTTAGTAAAATCAAGCCTTGGGAGTACCAAGTCTGGGAAGAACTGGCTCCTCTTGCTCCACTTGTCTCAGCTACTGGGCAGCTTAAGCAGGTTACTTTGTCTCTTTATAAAATAAGGATAATGGTTCCTCCATTGTAAAGATGTGAGATCTGCTGCTGAAAAGCAGTACATGAGAGTTAGGTAATATTATTTCTGGCTCTCCTACAGATGTGCTTAATGTTCAGTTTTCCCATCTGTAATGTGGGGATGTAAGAACTAATCTACCTCCCAGGGTTGTTTTGCTTAATTCCATAAAGTACTTGAAAACCTCACATGGAAAGAGTTATAGGAGCACAAGGTTTCTTAATAAAGCTCATTCATGAGTAATGTATTTTTGAAGTAAGTGACTTGAACCTTCACCCATAGTTGGAAACCAACATGAGCCAAGGTTTCTTTGTTGTTCAGCAAAGGTTGGTTGATATTTTTTTCCTTACATATTTAATTCTCATAAGGCTTCACATTTCTGGTTTCTGGCTATGATTGAAAGCAGAAATGCCAAAATACCACAAGAGAAGGCTGGGGTTTTTTACTTTTTTTCCTGACCCTCCCAGAAGCTGGAAGTTTTGAAACGCACAAGAGTCTTCCCACCATCCCCACTTCTCAGTTTCCCCCTGCAAAGATAGATGTCTGAAGCTGGTTTCTCTGAAGACTGAGAACTAACCAAATGCAGTCCATACCCTGAACCTTTTGAGACCTGCCCAACCATGTTGAACGTGATGTGCAAGTGATCCTTAGGTGTATCAGGGCTGCTCTGTTCAGATAACCATTAGATGCTTTATCTGCATCGATTTGCCCTGCCTTGAGCTATACAAGACCACATTCAATCTTATCCACTGTGCTATTGTTGTTGATTATTGCACAGAGCATGGTAAGGATCTTTTGAGGTGCTGCACAAATGCTGAGGCTGAGATGGTCTTCACGTCAAAGGGTTGTAAGAGAAAATTTGCCAAAACTCATTTATCTGAATGTCAAAATTCCTACTAAGTGAGGAGGAAGCAAAGTTGGAGCAACCTGGGAGGCTTTTAGAAAGCCTGGCCTTTGCAACGTGGGATGCATTACAAACGCGGATTTGCAGGATCTCTGCCTGCAAATAATCCATAATCTCAGTGCTCTGCACATATCATTTGATGTGTGTAAAAGAGAAACGGTGCCAGGAGCACAGAAGCAAACTTGGAGCTTGGGGAAGTTTTCCGTGGGTTTTGCCAGGGTTTCCCTAGGTGGGAAGGCAGGGATGGCTTTCTCCTGCCCCCTCCTGGTGCAGCCCTTAAAGTGTGGCTCTGCAAGCACGGCAGGCAAGGAAAAGCCTGAAAAAAATGGCACCTCGATTTTTCAGGGGATTTGCACCTGGAGTATATGACATTGGTCTGTTTGCATGGCACGAAAAGGAGATGGGGTTTTTTTTTCCGTCTATTTTGTGTTCTTTTATGATCTTGATATTGTAAATCTGGTTGAGCTCTGTGAAAGTAAACTGAAGCTGGATCTGATTAATGTACTTGCAGCTGACTGGATAGCAAAATTTAGTGTCTTTCAGGTGTATGAGTGAATGCCTTTCATCATGGGAATACATTGCTTAAGAAATAGTTCTTAATTTCTTTTTTAAGATGATCCAATCCTTAACCAACCAAAGAACGACGTGATGCAAATAATTTAAAGAAGGTAGATAAGAATATGTAGTCTGTAACAAAAGGTGGGAATTCCATTCTAGAGGATAGCTGGAAAAACAATATTTAACTTCAAGAATACAACTTGGCAGTTTGTAAAATGTATCACGCATTTGAACCAAAGACACCCTCTGGGCACTGTACAGCATGGAGCAACTCATGTTGCTTGAGAGTGCAGAGGCTGATGGGGTCTCCGGCATATGAAGGGGGGTTTCAGCACACTCAGGTGACAGGCTAATGCAACCTTATTTTGCAATATTTGATCACAGAAACAGTAAATCAAAGTATAAGTCAAAATATCTACCGAACGGAATTGTTCCAGACTCAAGGCCTTTAGCCTTTTGGATTGAGCTCAGATTGGATGCAGTCAAACACAAACTAAAACAGAGCTCCCTACAGGTGGGCATGCTTGTTGGGATTCTCAGTCTCTTTTTCATGCCTGCATAAAGTTATTTCACTTCTTAAAACTATTATCATTCATCAGAACAGGAAAAGATAGTGCAAGGACTTTCTAGCCTTTTGGTCACAGTATTTACTTGAAATAAGACTAAATCTCTGGACTATAATCTGGTCTTGATGCAAGTTCCCTTGACACTAACACGTTTCTGAAAAAAAACCCAACCTTACTTTCACAAACTTAGAGTTTTCTAACCATAGCAAAAAGAATTGCTGAGTTTCTGATCATTTTCTGACCAATGTCTGTTCCCTTAACATGCCTACAATAGGTCAATTGCAGAGGTTGAGTCATCTCCATTTTATCACAATTTTTTAACTTGCTTTTTTTTTGTTTCAGCTAGCTGTGGTTGTGCTGCATTTTTAGAGGATGTCTGTAATTCATGGGAAGGTGTTAAACTTTCCATCAGCCCCCATGTGGTTGTCCAAAACGATAGGAGCACTCTTACTACACAGCTATATCCCGAGCTGCGATGAAGTAGTAGGTGCTTCCTAGGGTATTACTTTTCTTCGGTATAGATGTTTGAAAAACAAGTTTTGCAGTACTATGTGAACAATCCCAATGACATGGATTCTTCTTCATGAAAAAATACATCTTTTTTTACATGTTTTGGCTGACACACTTCTGTATAAGGTCTTGCAACTCAGCTCCCACTGACTTTGTGTCCAGCAGTTGGAGAAAGGTAGATGAGAGACCACCTTTCTCCAATTGGTCCACATGATTGTGTAGCTGCAGCACTGTAGAGGAGAGAGAAAACAAAGTAAATTCCTCTTAAATGGACAGCATCAGACGGGGGGTGGAAAAAGAAGGGACTTTCTATTAACATTTAGTCATGTCCAGTAGTTGTAACGAGAAGGTCACCCTGCACAAAGCTTTCTCCACCTGAGTGATGTCTTTTAGGGAAACTTCCAGAGATTAATTCCTTTCATTTGGTTTCTCTGGGATTTTCCGTTGCAGGGTATACCTGGCCATTTTTTGAAGATCTGTGACTCTATGAGGTATTTTCATACTGTATGCATCCAGCAGTGTAGCTAAAACGCATAGAAAGGTCTGAACAAAGCCACAAAAATTCTGGGGAGTGAATCATTTGTTCACCACTCACAAATTATGTTATGAGTTGACTTTTCAAGAAAATTTTCCATAAATTTGTTTATATGCAGCAGACCACAAAGACAAAACAATTTCAAATCAAATAAAACAGTTTAGTCAGACTGATGAAAATATCTTCTTTTCTTTTTTTTCATAGTTCTTTCCATCAAGAAGCAGATATGAACTTCACTTCAGGGCAGTGTGAATGTTCTTTTCTCCCTTCAAGTTCACCTAGCAAACTGAAAAATTAGCTATTTGTACAGGCCTGGTTGTGAATCATCTTGACTCAAATGTGTCCCTGCTGGAGGAGACACGTTAGCCTCTGTCACCTTTGTGAGGTGCTTTTGATTTTCTGCTTTTCAAGCTCATCACGATGCAGTTTGGCCTCAGATGGCCTGAAAAAACACCATTTCTCAAAAAGCACTTGAACTGTACAGAGCTTCAGGGCAGGTAAGAACCAAGATAGGTATTAGATAACCAGAACCTTTGTTTCTGATCTTTCCCAGACACTGGCATAGCCCAAGAAGAATAACAGAAAAGCAGAAAGATTTGTTTTCTAAACAGAGTAACTTAGATATGGAAGTTTTGTAAAGTTTTATAATGTTATATTCCAATTTTCATTCAATTAGACCTCTGAAAAACAGAGGACTTACACCTCTTGATAGTTTTAGTATTTTGCTTGTGACTTTTCCTTGAATCATAGCACAGAAATGACAGCACTAGATGGGAACTTAGGAGGTCATCTAGTCCTATGCCTGCCCTAACCAGAATCAGTGAGGAGAGGAGAGGAGAGGAGAGGAGAGGAGAGGAGAGGAGAGGAGAGGAGAGGAGAGGAGAGGAGAGGAGAGGAGAGGAGAGGAGAGGAGAGGAGAGGAGAGGAGAGGAGAGGAGAGGAGAGGAGAGGAGAGGAGAGGATTATTTTGACTGGAAGAGACCTACAAGGATCATGTAGGGCAACTGCCTGACTAATTCAGTACTGACCAAATATTACTAAAGGCATTGTCCAAAAGGCTTTTAAACACTGACAGGCTTGGGGAATCAAGCACGTGTCTAGGAAGCCTGTTCCAGCGTTTAGCCATCCTCTTGGTAAAGAAATGATTCCTAATGTCCAGTCTAAACCTCCTCTGGCACAGAACTGTTCCCACACATCCTACCACAGGATCCCAGGGAGAAGAGATCAGCAGCTCCCTCTCTGCTTCCCCTCCTCAGGAAGCTGTACAGAGTAATGAGGCTGTCCCTCAGCCTCCTTTTCTCCAAGCAACTACAAGTGTTCCTCACAGAGATTCGTGTAAACACATCTTAAAAACTCCAGAGACAGTGGCTCTACAGCTTCAACAGACAACTAATCTGTGACGTTTACAGCTAGAAAAATATTGTTTCACTGTCTCTCCTTCTGTTATTTTTGGTTTGGTTGCTTCTTGTTAGTTGTTTTTTCTAAAGAAATACAGCCGAGATACACCGTTGTTGGAGCTGTAGCACCATCAGCATGACCAGTGATTAATTAGAGTCACTTTAACATTTTTAGCTCATTTTCAAGTTCAGCTTTAAAAACTTTTTCCCTACTGGATTGTATTGCTGTATCAGATCAGAGGTATCTTTCTTTCAGACATCCACGGCTTCTCCACTCAGAGAGGACCATGCAGTCATCACATTTTCTCTCCTGTATGCCATAGGCTTTTCTATTTCATGCTGTTACCCAATACTTTGCATTTGAATCACACATAGCTTTTATTTTGGCTAAAATATATTTTTCTGGAGAAGCATCTAATTGTGATATGAATACATCAGGAAGTGGATAATCAATCATTTCCTTTAGAAGTTTGTCACATTGGTTAATCGCTGTCACTGTTGAAAAATTGTGGCCGTTTTGAATTCCTGATTTCAACTTCCAGTCACCGGTTCTCATTATACATTTCTCTGCCAGATGTAAGAACCCTTTAGTATCCAGTAAGTTCTTGTCCAGAAGTAACTGTGCAGTGTAATTAATACATCACTTCTCTTTTTTTATTTCCAGTAAACTCAGTAGATGGGTCTCTAAGTTTCTCTCACAGTCAGGTGTCTCCTTCTTTCACCATGTCAGTCCAACACTCATTCTCTGTTGCCATTTAAGTTGTTAATAGAGGCTGGTAAAAACTGGACTCCAGGCTTTCTATGAGATGTACTGTGAGGAGGTAAAATCATATTACTGCTCATTGTTCCCTTGTGTGTAGGTGTATAGATCATGGGAACAACTTGCTTTTTTTTTTTTTAGTCATTCTGGAATTAGTAATTTCATGCTGCCTTACTTGCCCCCTGTGATTCCCAAATCATTCTCCAGAATCACAGCTCTCCAAGATCCAGGGTGGCATCAGGTTTATTTTGCCTTATGGATCACCTTTGCCCTGACTGCATTTAGTTCAAATGGGCTTCCTTTAACAAGTGACCCAAAATACTCCCTACGTGAGTATTTTCTCCTCATTGTTATTTACCAGGCTGCTAATATTTGTGTCAGCCATCTGTCGATCAGTGCTGACTTTATATTCCCTTACAGAGCATCAATAAATGTGCTGAATAGCACCAAGTATACTTCAAAGCCCTGCAGAAAGCCAGTAAAGCATCCTGATTTGATGATGATCTGATTGACGCAGCTGGGTTTTGAGTTATGCTAAAAAACCATGTCTTAGCTACTTAACATAAGTTTCCTTGATGTTATATAGTGTTTTTCTAGTGAGTATGTCATGCACTAAGTCTAAAGCCTTGAGAAAACTTGCTACATCTGTAGAGTTAGCTTTTTTTTTTTTGCAGGCAGAACATGAAACCAGTTTTATTCAAGAGGAGCTATTTTCCATAAACTCATGTTGACTGGCAGTAATTAAAATCTTGTTCTTTCATGTTTTGGCAGTTCAGTCTTGTCTCAACTTTTCCCCTATTTTACCTGAGATTGATGTGAATTTAACTGTTCAATAACTCCCCTGTAATTGCACTTGATTTCCTGTTCTCCCTCTCTCTTTATCTATTGCTTTCTCTTTTTTTTTCCAGGCTACCACCCTGTTTCCAGTCACCTGGAATCCCTCTGATATTAAAATGTATTAAAAATTAACATTAGCAAGCCAGAGTTCTCCTCAGTCAAATATTTTAGGACCCCTGGGTGTGATTTATCCAAGCTTGCTGATTTAAAAATGTTTATCTCTACTAGATGAGGGTTAGCATCCAGCTTATTTCCTAATGGGCTAGAAAGTACTTATTCAACCTTGGTCTCTATATATAAACACCCTCATGCTATTACTTTCCAAAATACCAAACAAAAACATTTATTGAACAAGTCTGGCTTTTTGTATTGCTGTTTGTAATTTTACTTTATGCAGTTCTAGCATTCTCAAAAAAACCCTCCTGCTTAGCATCACCACAAATTGCTTTTTCACAGTCTCTTTATTTTCCAGTATCAGTTTCTTCTACACCATAACTCTGCATTTCAGACAGTTGCTGTGTTTTTTCCCATTTGTTGAATCTTTAAAATACTTCTGGTTTACCACTGAAGTAGCTGGGCCTTAGTCAGTCTGTCCTCAATGATGCTGATGGACTAACTCTATTCTGAAAGAACTTCTGATTTTCATTCATGTTTTCCACTCTGATTTCTTCCTCCCACTCGCTGTTTTCTCATAATTTTCCTCAGCTGGAGGATATTAGCCATTGGGAAGTGCCAGCTACAATTGTCTTCATTTTGTCCACTTTTAATTACAAGTTCTTAGGATAATGTCACTTTCCAGCTGTATGACTGATATATTCTTTGCTAATCAGAACGAGTTGTGAAATAAGTAGTTCATGTTGGATGCAGTATCTTTTCCTTATGTAAATGCGTAAGTGCATGTTGTCATCAGATCACTCCCTCACTCTCATTTGGATGAACTGCATTGCACTCAGGATTAATGAGATTATTAAGATTTCTCCAGAACTACAGGTCAATTCTCAGAATCTTTGCACCGGATTCAGGAGAATCACTGACATCAGACTTTGCTTTTCGTTCTGGCTTTATCTCACATCAGGTTCATTTCTCTCTGCCTAAATTGCTCCATATTCTGATGCCTTCCTCGGGGCTCGCTGCTGCAGATGGTGTTTTTATATTAACTTAAAGATTGCATTCCATCTTTCAAATGAGATTAATAAATTTTTCAGACCATTGTGATTACCCGACCTGACCTCCTATAAACGCAGCCTATAATTCTTCACCCGGATTCCAGCATCTGGCCCAATAACTCATACTTGAAACACAACATGTCTTCTTTAGAAATGCATCTCATGGACACGTAAAGCCTCTGTTACTGGGCTGTTTTTCCAAATATTGCTAGAATAAAAATCTAGTATCTTGCTGATATATAGACATCACTGAATCTATGGATGTAAGTGTGCAATAGTGACAGAGGTCTAACTGTACTTCAGTACCTGCCTTCTTCCTGCCTAAAATACTGCCCTAAGTTTCTTTCAAGTGGATATTGCTCTGGGCATGAGCACAGGATCTGAAAAACAGTGAGAGTTACAGATGGTTAATGAAAGATGCATGATAAAAACCAAAATAATCCAATTACCTATGGTGATGTCCTCTTAGGCACATGTGCAGGGGCTTGTTGTCTGTCTATCTCTGGGCTATATTTCATTTTTCTATAATAATTTTCAAATTATGATGGAGCTATAGCTGCTGGAATTGAGGGCATTGTCATTTGCTCTGTGGAAGGGACGTATCTTTTTGTATTTCTGATTAGTGTCAGAAAACAGGAACTGAAGTCTACTTAGTGTTCAACCTCTTACTAGTACTCCTGGGTTTTACACTTTTAAAATTTCATTTAATTTCTTTTTCTATGGTGAGATTTTAAGCTGAACCCTAATATACTCCTGCAGAATGGCATTCTCCTGGGCCTATTTGAAATTCTTGATCTTTTCTGCATCTGTTTAAATCCTGTGTTCATGCACGTACAGTACAAGGTCAACCCTTTTGTTTGTTATTTTTATGGAGTTTAAAGAAAGTCCAAATACCTGACCGAGGTACCTGTCTGGTGCAGCCTTGTGACAGTTGCAAAATCTTCAGGCTCAGAGAGTCACATGATTAACTGTTTCATGAGGAATACAAGAAACCATAAAATCAAGGTGTTTGCCACATAAAAGATATGTTTTGCAGCAAAAGGATGTTTAGAGTTGGCTCACTACTGATCAAAATACAGAAGGTGGCAAATCATATGCTCAAAGGAAACCAGCCAAGCAACATATTGACAACTTGTTCTGCAAACAGAGCCCCATGTTCAGGGAGGTTAACAGATCACAAACAAATCATAAAGCTCAGCCTTTCCTTAGACATCATCTTTAAATTTAGTCTTACTCCACAGTTAACCAGCTCCAGAGATCAAAGAGTATGCAAGTAGGAATAATCTGCCAGGAGCATTTAGACTTATTTCTGCAGAAGTTGTACACTTGAGTCCGTAAATGGCACTTTCCAAGACAATATTGAATTGAGCCACCAGTCTGGTGGTATTAGAGGTATCATATTTCTAGGACAGAAGTTGTCAATTGTTTCAAACATGAAGTTGAGCTGTGTGTTGTGGTACTGGCTGCACTGCTAAAATCCCAGGAACTTGGTCACGGAAGGCATTCTGGAATGGCTACATTTAGCCCTGAAATTGTAATTACTTTAATTTTTTTATCTCTTTTTTTTTTTTTCTTCACAAAAGATAAACTCTCTTTAGATGTTTGAAAGGATTTTGTTATATTTAAGCTACATTTTATTGGTGTAAATCTTTGGGGAGAGGCTGATGTCTAAAGGAAACTTATTATTAAGATCTGGCTTTACTGTTTCCCAGTAGTGAGCTCGTTACTAGCACCTTTTCACCTAAACTCTGTAATTGGTAATTATGTTTGTCTGACCTACATTCTCCTGTGTAATTGTAGCAAGATATGGTATTCTTCAATTCCTAAGTAAAAATGTCCACAGCAGTTGTGGAGTGTTGCTGGGCAGAAGCTTTCACCCTCAAAAGGCAAGAACATTTTTGTGGTGGAACAGGCCTTTTTTTTAAAAAATAAATCCACAAAAATATATCCACTAGGATCCTATGTGGATAAAAAGCAATGCACAAATAAGTTAGATATAATGACATGATTTTTCAGAACCTAGGAAACTAATGGTCAATTAAATCCCAGTGGAGGGTACGTATTAGCTTCCTAATTTGTTTTGGACCCATGACTGGAATGTGTATGCTCATGCTATTCAGTCCAGAGCATTCATGTGAAAGATCCTTTGGGTAATTTAACAGCTACAAATGGCACTTCCATCTAAAATTGTTATTGTGTTGTGTTTCTACACCAAATGAGTCTTTGGTAACAGATCTGCTGCTCAGGTTAGAAAATTCTGTCTCCTACTGGTTTCATCATCTTGAAAAAGAAAAATTCAGATTCCTTCCGAGGCTCTTCAGGGGATAAAAAGCCTTCTTT
Source organism: Colius striatus (assembly GCF_028858725.1). Taxonomy (NCBI): domain Eukaryota; kingdom Metazoa; phylum Chordata; class Aves; order Coliiformes; family Coliidae; genus Colius; species Colius striatus. The sequence goes on along the minus strand of NC_084769.1, from coordinate 13,833,705 downwards.
TACACTTAACAAATCACTTTTTATTTTCCACAAATAACATGAGAAATGTCTTCCCTACTGCTTCATCTCAGAAGTTTTCAAAATTTTTCACCTGTGAAGGCCGGAGGATCTAGTGGATCATTAGCATTTCCCAGTACATGAACTAGATAATCCGACCACAAACCTTGTTTCTGAGCCTTTCACTCTCTGGCTTATTGACCCACAAGTTTTTCATCTGTTCTTTAGGGGCTACTGAGAATTCTGATATTTTCTCCATCTGTTTCTTGAAATTTCCCCTGTGAGCACTCGGCATGTTTCCCTGTTCCTTCCAGATGACCCTCTCTTGCTGTTCCCACTGGGTGTCATAAACTCCATGACTACTTCCAAGAAACGTTAAGGTGAGTCGCGTTTTATTTATTGTGCTGAGTAATGCCATTAACACATTCCAAATTGATCCATCAAAGAAGTCAGCCTGGAGAGCCTGCTCAGTGGAAACTTCAGGTCAAATATTTAGGTGGGGCACTGTCTTTCACCTGAGCACTACATGAAGTTGTTATTGAAGTATATTGCCTAAAATACCCCTCTGGGTAACTCTGGGCTCTGCTGGAGTTTCTGGCCTATTCCACGAAGTCGACCAGCTGCTCCTTTTAGAGTCCCCCTCTGAAATGTGAACACAGGACAGTGGAATTGCCGTCCCTATGGATCATTCATCTGGAAGAGACATTATTAATAAGGAGTGATAGACTTCCCATTGAATTAGGACGAAGGTATGTTTATTTTATCAGTGGTTTGGTGTCTCATTTTTTGAGCCCAGCACTAAGTCCCTGAGCGTAGCCTGTCTGAGACAGAATCCTACTTTAGGGGAAGCTTGCAGTATTGACACTTCCAGTGGCTGCAGTGAATGCTGGCAAAAGGAATCCCTTCATCTGAGGGAGGGAAACCAAAGTAGTCAAAAAATCAGAATCAGATAATTCCCTGTGATGCATTAGAAATGAGAGGATTGCTGTCTGGAGCTTCTCAGAAATTGCTTTTTGGTCCTCAAGCTGTATATAAGGGACAAGGGGCAGCTGTTTTTTTCCTAAAAACCCCAAATGAACTCATTTGAAAAAAACGATAATTAATTTGTGTTAAACCTATTTCTCTTTATGTATTTTGCCATGTGGCTTCACTGAAACTATGTTGTGGATCCCTCTTGATTTTGGTCTCTTCCATCCCATTTCCAAGCCCATTTGCTTTGGGCTGCACGTATTGTGATGTTTCACAGTTCACCCTTTGGAGCAGGGAAAGTAACCTCTCACAGGAGTCTCAGCCACAGGAGTTCTGGGCAAGCTGAAAGCCTGGCACACAGGGAAGAAAAAGACCAGAGAATTATAGTGTCCCTAGTTACCAGGGAAACACTCCTAAATTGAAGCATTTTTTTAATTTCAATCAAGATATCTGTTTCCATTTGAAATATTTTTATAAAAATTTTAGGGTTTTTATTAAAAAATATTTGGGGGAAAAAAGCTGATTTTAAAGTCTCCGTTTTTTTTATGATCGGTCTTTATAACATGCAGACTTGATTAAAAAATATATATACTAAGTCATCATCATCTTTTCATGAACACCTAACCTTGTACATAACTTCATAGAAATACAGACATCATTGTTGAGGTCAAAGGCACTTATAGAGGTTCACTTGTACAGAACAGGATAACATACACCTGGATTTCCCCCAACAGGTATTTGTTTAACATGTCCAGTATGGAAATTCTCCAGTTGTCTTAGGTGACCTTACAATTTCCTAACCCCTACAGTTAGCAAGTTTTCTCTGATACCAATCTAACCTTCGACACAATTTTAAAGCAGTTAAATACCAATTTTTACTTGACTCTGTAAAGCAATCTATTACATATTTGCAGACCATTATGTATCCCCAGCCTCTTACAAACAGACTAATGTCAACATTATTTTCTTGGTCAGAGGTCTATAATCCATCACCTTTCACGCTTATTCTCTTCAGAGAAGACACTTTTTTCTGGAAGTGTCATGCCCTCAACTCACAGGAATGGTTTTATCCCAGCATGAACATTTCTGATTGCAGAAAGGATCCTACTTTTTAAGCAATATCTGCATCTTTTCCTTCGAGCTGAACAGATATCTCACTATATCCAAAACTGTGTGTTTAAACATATTTTACCCTTCATGCCTATATAACAACAATATTTTGACAATGTAATTCGTCAGTAGCATCCTCCTGTTAAGAGCTATCATCTATAATCTGAAGAAGTGATACAAATCTTAAGTACTCATAACCCTCTTGACTTGTTCATCGAAGACGATCTTACGTAGCCTTCACACCTGCCATTTCTCTGGCATTTTCCTCCACAGTATCCATTTGATGCTCATTAGGTTTTCAAGTTATTTTCCCAGCTTTTTAACTATGTGTGCAATCTTGTATTCTAAATAGGGTTGTTTATGCCCCATGTGTTTCAGTGAGTATTTTGGTAGCAGTACACATGCAGGCGATATATTTGTCCTACACATCTTTGTCCCAGCATTCTGCAGTTCCTTCCCACTCGTGCCTGAAAATTGGAGTACACTGAGGTTTTTTTTCCTTCATCTCATCATTGTTGTTGTATTTTTTTTTACCCTCTAGCATTTTTAGAACATAACATATTTTCAAAGTAGTGTTAATTATGTAACAGCAATTTATCTCAGATAAGATCTTTTATTTTTGTTGCAATTTAGCAATTAGAATGCAGAAAATTTCTGTCTTTGAACCCTGCCTTTTATGTCAAGTTGTCTGCCCACAACTGATGAGTATAAGTATCTGATTTGCCTCAGAAAAGGAAGTGAAAAAAGTACCATCTGCAAATTTATTGGGAATCTAAATATCTTGGAGGTATGGCTGAAGGAAAAGATCATGGAGTAGTTAAAGGGTTGCTCTGTAATAGTGACCATGGAGTGCTTCAATTCAACACCCTATGAACCATTATCAAAGGGCTTTGAGAATAAAAGCAGATTGTGTTTTAGACACATGAGGATAAGGCAAATGCCCAGTGTCTCATGGGCAGAAAATTGTGTGGCAGGGAACCAAAATGAATATTTTTTGCTCATGCATCACAGTTTACTGGGATTTTTTGGAGGAGTCGGCAAGCACATGGATAAGGGAAAGCCTTATAACTGTTTATAATTATTTTGTGAGAATTGAGTAATGGTTGGAGAAGAAGAAAGGATATTTCATGAATTAAAGTAGTTTAAAATATGTAAAATGAAAGAGTAAGTGGCAAGACTCACAGTGGACTACCACAGGGGTCTGTTTTGGACCTCTGATCCAGCAGAGATCTCTATAGAACCATTCTTATGTTCTAATTTAGTCAGTGCACCATGTGCTTGATCCAAGACTCTGAGTGTATGGTAAGTCTGACTTCATGTATCTTAAATATGTCTCTTTCACATCAACTCCACATTTTCTTTAAAGAGACTTCATCTATACTTTTTTTGTTGTTGTTAGGGACCTGAAACTACTGGGGACTGGATGCTCCACTGCTTCCATAGGAAGCTTCAACTTCTAACTTCAGTATTAATTACAGCAGACACTTCAGTGCTGGACACACAAACAGATTTGATCTAGTATTCCGTAGCTGCCTTCCTACAAATGTGTATGTTGATGTATCATCTTTAGGACATGGATGTTATATCATCTTTAGGAGTTCCCACTGTGGTGCCACATAGTAAGCATACTGGGCTTCTCAGTATTGCCGGTCTTCCTGTGGCTGTAGTACTCCCCTTTATGCTTCTAATTTTATGGAAAGCATCTCTTTGGATGTTCATCTATCTCTCATCATCCCCCTGAGATACCTTAGTGACACAGAACTACAGATCCTAATTTAGATATTTTTATCACATTGGTAGGACATCACAAGTCCCAAGTTCTCTATGAACTGCCATGACACTGCTGGGTTATGGAGGATATTCCTCACTCCGCTGTGTCTATCTCTGTCAGATTCGACTGTCCTCATCAAACCGATCAGCTGACAAATCGACTACATTGCCTTCAACGTCAGAGTAGATTTTTCTAAGTAGGTCTAGTTGATGAACATATGCAGGAGCCAGAATAGCAGTTGCCCGCCTTTATTTCATCCTCCTCCTCTGACAAAGCTAAGTTAGCTGATGTTTCCTACCCAGTATGATCTTTCAGGTCTTTTAGTATCCTCTGTTCAAACAATTTCCAACTCTGAAAGAGGAATTATATCCCCTTCAAGCCTGTTGGATGGTGATGACAGAGAGGAATTAGCCCTGATGGGTAGACCCTTGCACATGTGTTGGTCAAACAATATGACATATTACTAAGATATATATCCTCTAGACATCTTCAGTTATGTACCTTCCTAGCTTCAGACATCCACAGATCAGCATTCTCGTGACACTCGAGTGTACATCTAAAAGAACTCTAACTTCATCAGTATCAACTAAAGAAGAGTCTGCTGTCTTTCAAAATGTGCTAGAGTTGCTATCTCTCCACTGAGAGAGCAGCAGAGCTTCCTGACGTACAGAAAGCACTAATGACACAAAGTCCTGATGACCTTCACTCTTACACGCTGGTAAGTGGCCGTTCCTGCTCAGCATGGCAAGAGGGCAAGTCTTTGTTTTGGGAACTGTGTGATGAGGAAACACTGAGACACCTGAGACTGTTTAGCCTGAAGAAGAGAAGACTGAGGGGGGAAATCTATCAATGCTTATAAATACCTACAGGGTGGGTGTCAACAGGATGAAGTCAGTCTTTTTTTGTAGTGTCCAGTGACAGGACAAGGGGTAAGGGGCACAAACTGGACCATAGGAAGTTCCGCTTGATCATGACAAGAAACATCTTTACTGTGAGGATGACCAAGCCCTGGCACAGGCTGCCCTCATAGGCTGTGGAGTCTCCTCTGGAGGTTTTCAACACCTGCCTGCATATATTGCTGTGTGCCCTGATCAAGGTGAACTTACTTTAGCAGGGGATTGGACTGGATGATCTCTAGAGATCTTTTCCAATCCCATTATTCTGTGATTCTGTGACTCAGAGAGGGAGACATTTCCTGGGATACACAGTGCTGAAGGACATGAGTGCACATTCAATGGGTACTGTAAGTGCTGTGAAGAATGTACCTATCTGGTATGTTTTTCTCACACAGCCAGGTTTAAATCAATCATCAGACTTGGGATGAAGAAAGAGTATTTCTATGGCAGGTACCATCATCTGTCTCTGTTTCTTATAGTTTTATTGTCTTCTGCAGCATGGTGCATGGTATATTTCCCAAGGACTGTATGTCTCAAACCTTGTCTACTATATCTACCTATGTTAACTGGCTAAAAAACAGTTATCAATGTTGCTCATCTAAGATCACCCACACAGTTTCACACACAAATGCCCATGACTCAGTGTCCCATCCTCCCCTCAACTGCCTATACCATTAATTTATCCTATTCTTGTTGAATTGTGTGGTCCACTCTCTGAAGCTTTTGATCTTTGATTCAGAGAGTTTTAAATGGGTATTGAGAGCTGTTTTGTTATTAGTGATGTCGAGGTCTGGGGGTGAGGTAAGAGGAGAACATCTATTTCTTTCCTTACTAACCATTCATATATGATGGCAAGAATTGGAACTAGACTGTTCCAATTCTGGTCTTTCTCTTTCTTGAAGGACTCTGTTTCTTAAGCAAAAGGTAAATAACCCTCTTTCCTCTGACCCAGAAATACTTATATGAGTCATAACGTTCTAAATGTGCCTGTCAGTGTAAAACTACATGCTGATGTGAAATCTTTCTTTAGGTTTCAAGGTTGTTTCGGAACAAAGTGGATGTTAATTCTTCACAAATGTTTTACTTCATTGTTCATAGAACCTGGAAATGAAGGAACCTATACATGATTTTATTTACACAAAGTAAATATATGACTGTTTACTTCTGATCTCATAACTACACCCTAACGAGGAAAGAAAGGAGAGACGAGGAAAGAGAGTGCAGAGATTTAATCAATTCTGACAAGGACAGAGAAGAAATCAATGCTTCAGGAGAGTTTCTGTCTCCTAAATTTCACTGTAGTGTCTGCTGGACCATCTGTAATCCCCACGAAGCAGAATTTTCAGAACTATTGTAGAGGCCAGTGAGACTTGAAGTCCTTTATAATTTGTCTTCCTGAGCTAAAGAGATTCTTCTCAATATCTGTGCTATTCAATGTAAGATCATTCTGACCTTAGAACCAAGAGCACTCACCTTTTGATGAACTCAGGTGGACACAACACCATAACTAAAACTTGTTCTTAAAATTCCTTGAAACAAACTCCCTCGTGAGTGAAGGGAGAGTAGGAGAGAGGGGGACAGACCAAACTGGAAAATTGCTGGGAATATGAGAATTATATAGGACCAATAATGAGTCTTTCAAAAAGAAGAGCTGGCTAAAAGCTGTAGGAGGATAGTGACAGCTTTGCCAAGTTTTCTTTGGTTCTTTAATAACTACTTTAAAGTTTCACACACACACAAAAATCTATTCCATTGAAATAATGCTTTGAGATACTTTAAAATATATGACAGACAGAAAAGCCTGTTGTAACTCTAGATGTGATGTTCTTTCTACATTTGGAGAAACTGTGATTTTGTAGGTCTCAGGTGAAACCCCCTTTCAAGTTTATTTGTTAATAAATAGTGCAGCACAGTCATCTAACTGGGGTATTACAGAGTTGGAAGATGCTTGGCTGGGATTGGCAGCCTGGATCTGAACCTCGGGTGACTGCAGAATGGGGGGCAAAGATGGTAAATGGCACTGTCATAGTCATTCAGGAGGTATTTGAGATAGTGCCATGGAAGGTGACTCTATTGCCTAGTACTCCCCTTTGTAAATAAAGCCATGAAGATGAGATTTCCTTGTCCTGCTACGGGTCTAAAGTCGATTTATAAGTACAGGTAAACAAAGTGCAAGGCAGTATCTGGTGCACCAAGAAATTAGGACTGAACAAGCAACTGGATCGTGACAGATCTCAACAATTGCAGAAAACCATGTTAATACATTAAGGTTTTAAAAGTCTACATGTACGTCTTTCTCTGGTCTAGAAATTCACATCAGAGGCCATAAAATATGGTAGGAGACTTAAGAGCAACAGTAAAAGATGTGAAACTGAAACTGTAATTTGTTGTACGGTAAGAGCAAGAAAGGGACAGTTCTGCTGATGTCCAAAATCTCTCTGGGATAGCTAGAAATCTGCCAAAGAAAACTCACTGATGTCTCCTGAGAAGAACATTATGCTCCAGGGTACAGAGAAGCAGGGAGGAACCCAAGAGCATCCCTCCTCCCTGTACACCCAAATCTGGTTGTCAGCTTGAAATTGAGTCATTTCAAGAAGACAAAAAACTTTGGTCACAGGGAGCTGTGCTCATGGTTTGCACCTGAGGGTGTGCAGAGGTCCGGATTTTACCACTGAAACAATCATTAACAAAGATGTTTTTGAGCACAGATATGGTCCAGCCGAAGGGTTGGAAGCAGGCTCAGCAGTGTGAAGTTGGGGTGGGGTTTTTTTTGACTTGTGACTCTTTTTGTGCACGCGGTAACTGCTGTACATTGGTGCCATCTACTGCCAGGCCCCTGGCTGTCCCTGCCAGGCCTCCACTAGTGGCACCAGAGCCACGAGGAACAAAAGTGCAACACAGGTAGGAAAACAATTCTACAGTTCTCTGTTAATGTCCTGACATAAGAAGAAAAATAGTAATTACCTGTCATGGTGATAGCAGCACTGATTTAAAGAGAACAGACCTGTTAACCAGCAATACGTCTCACTGTCTTTGGAGGCAGGACAGAAACCATGGGTGAGAGTCTCTACTGCTTGAAAGAAACAAGAAGGAATTAACTGGATTCTTATATCCAGGTACCATGGCACTATAAGTCTCATCTGATCCCATAGTCAAGAACAACAGTAGTCAGACAGTACGCCCAAGAGACAGAGGATGAGCTGCTGCAGCTTTTGCAATGTTGATGGTATGTGGATGATTGCCTGGTATCAACGAGAAGGTTCATGTGGCATCTATGCCAGGAGCTTGGCATGAGAGAATAGGCCCCATCTCACACCCCACAGATGCCATCTCCACCAATTGTGTAGATCATGACATTGTGATTGTCATTATGAGCAGGCAGCTGTGCACTTCTGAAACCCCTCTTCATACCAGGGCTTCTCTGTTGTTCATGTTTCCCTTTTAATATCATTACACTAACCCATTCATAAAGCAGTTTGATGATTCCTTAACCTACTGCTCATGGCTGCTGTAAAACTAATACATGTAAGAGATGTCTCAGTCATCTGGTCTGAGCTATATAGCACAGTCCATGTCATCACAGTTTACTAGACTCGGGCTGCTCCAGAAAACTTGGTGTGCAGGGAAGGCAGGAGAATGATGTCTAAATGTGAAAAAGCTTCTGGTTGTAGAAAGGGTTATGCTATCAGTGGTCTGAATAATGACTGGGTAGCTCCTCACATTTGTCAGATGTTGACTTCTTAAGTAGTCATAGGCATTGTGAAACCTCTTTTAATCTAGCACAATTATTGCAATTAAACTTCAGCAACATCTGCACAAATGTTGAGTTGGCCTACAGGATCCTTGTCAAGAGCCTCTACACTGCCTGGCATTGAGCAGCAGTGGTGTTTTCAGTGAGCAGTGGCATCTGACAAAAAATTAAGTAAATATGATAAGGACAGAAAGAAGCAGAAAGAAAAGTTAAAACTAACCAGGAGAAGAAGGGACTGACCTAAGCACATGGAAATTCAGCAGGGTGTGCTCTGTGCCTTGTATCCTCAAAAAACCCTAAGGAGGAACAATTCATAAATTTAAAATCTGAAAATAAATGTCTTTACATCACTTACTGTTGATATAATTCACTGTCTAAATAAGTGATTGAGAAGGAGAGGGTATGACTGATGGCCAAATAACTGTGATGCTCAGGAGCACAGTGTAGCAACCAGCTCCTGAGGAACTGCTTGGGCTGGCGATGGTGTTTCCTTCCGGTGGGACAGCTATAGGGATCAGGAGAAGCACCTGCTATCCTTCCCTCAAGAACGGGGTTAATGATCCTCTCAATCCATGCCATTTGTTGTTCATAAAAAGCTGTTCAACTGGGTATATGCAAGTTCCTTAGCACTGCTGTGGTCAAGGATTTCATCCCATTCCATATTACTGTGCCCTGTTTGTGAGTATACTGTTCTCCTTTTACAGGCAATAAACAGCCAAAGTTCTGAATACCAAGTTTGTGACCCTCTACCAAGCCAGGACTCAAGCAACAAGAGCAATGCCAGCAGCAGCAGCAAATGCCATCTCCCACTAGATCTATCCAGAGGAAAAGAGGAAAGAGTATCTGAAGACAGACATGGTCTTTGCCTGACTCCTGGTTCAAGGTGAAGTCCCGTTTAATGATGCAGTCTTTCATATTTACTTTGTGACAAGAATTATCTCAAATATTTTCACTCTGTGGATAAATGCTGACTTTTCTAACGTGGTATTCTGAATTCTTGTTTGATCACTGTGATTACAAGGTAATCTGGTAAGCAAAGACTCTTTTAAGTCTTTGACTTATGAAGTGCCTGAGTTCAAAAGGATCTACCTCAGTTTCTCTACTCAGTGTCCCTTGCTTCAAATGAAGATCAATATTCATCCCAAATATCTCAAAGCCAATTCCTATTAACGAATAAAATCTTTTGTAGATATGAATGTATATTTTTGTTACTATGTAAAGTACATTTTCCAAACCCCACAAATAAAAGGAGTTCATTCTCCTTTTTAAGGGGGAAATTCTTTAGAAATTATTGAAAATAGCCTTTCTTGATAATTCAGTTTTATACAAATAGAACATAAACTCTTTTTGAGAATGTGAGAATAAAGGAAGAACATTTTCCCAGGGCTGCAAATCAGTGGAGACTGCCTTTCTAAAGAAGAAACTGAAGTTTCCCACTGGGAGCTGATCCCACACATGACTTTCAGGAAGACCAGCCGTGGCCACCAACAGATACACCACCAGAGCCAAATGTAAACCTCAGGGGGAAAGTGATCTGACAAGCAGCTGCCACTGATGAAAACTTTCTTTCTAGGCTCTGACATCTGGCTTCGTCAGCTGCCAAGCTTGGCCTCCTCCAAGGTGCCACAGGAGGCAAGTCACTGCAGCAGGTAGGAAACTGGGAAGACAAAAATGACAATTTGATATGACCAGGAGGCAGGGGATGGGGTTGGCTGGATGTAAGGCATTAATTTGCCAGGCCTTTGTGACTCCTCTTATTTTCTACTGTTTTGCTCATGGTTTCACAGCTCTAGATGCATAAATTATAGTAGCAGAAGAAGGGAAAGGTGGGGAAAAAAAAAGGAACAATAAGGACTGCACTAGAACTTTTATTCTGTTTACATACTTAGGAGATTGGGATAATCTGATGATTTTCAAATCAAAGCTCCAAATCCAAGTGCTTCGCTATACTGAAAAGGTTGTGGACAGCTATATCGAAGGTGTCAGCAGTAAGAAGCGAGATGGGGCAAGTAGTTGTGCAATAGTGATATCTGAGCCTTAGACAGTGAGGATGAAAATGAAGACTGACATGGTGGTGGTCTCTTGAACCAGCCTGGATATTGGGAACCTGGTGACTTGAGCTGGATGTGGCATGGCAAAGTTTGGGTCTATGCCTGCAGCTCAGCTTCCTGCTGGTGTACAGGGGTTTTTTTTGATTCAAAGAGTATCATCACTTCCATCCTTTTTCTGGTGCAGGTAAGACCACACTGAGGCTTTTTCAGGTACTGAATAAGCCAAGATTTCATTTCAAGAGGTGGTCACTTGAGATCTGAATGGTGAGACGGGGTGAAGGGAAGTTCATGTTGCTACAATAGGCGTGACTGCATCGTCACAGTAAAAACAAGGTGTTTGCTTTCCACGGCTTGCCAACTACTGGCTGTACAGGCCAGGAAGGAAAAGAGTAAGATGAGTCACTCTTTGAAAGGAAGGTTTCTTACTCCTTCCTCTGAAATATCTGGTCCCAGTGTGGGAGACAGGCTAGGTCACTGGTTTCAGTGAGGATAGCACTTTGAGTTGCCTCTTGGCACTGTGCAAATATCTGTTCTCCAAAAAGCTGAAATAGTTCTTTGCTTTATAATAATTTTTGCATATAATTGACTGAACTGCTTTGTTCAAAACTTGGCTCCTACCTAGACCTCAGTGAAGACGAAAAGAAATTGCCTGGGTTTAAATGCTCCCCTGCTTATAATCCAAGCACTGTAGCATGGAGCTATTGCGTGAGAACTGGGAAGTGAACCTGACTACAAGCCAGCTTCTCACAAATGTGAAACAAATGTCAACCTTTCATTATCTGAGACAAAATGTAAAGCAAATGGCTACAGACGTAATTCATTTAAACTGTCTCAATGAAGGATGAAAGTATTTCCATGGACGCGGAAGAGCGTCTTTACCAATAATTACGGGTCTTTAGCAAAAGTCTTTTACATCCCGTTACCGACCATAGTTACCAACGGGAATTAAAGGTTAACTAGTACTTTTTAAATCTACCACGAGATGGCAGAGTTGGACTTAGAAAGACTACATTTTTTCGTAAACTCGCGACTCAAACTTCACACCATAAAAATGTCTTTGTTTCCTGTAGATAAGAAACAAACAAGAGTCAGACATTAAAGAAACATCTTCCCATGGCATGGAATTGTGCATCTGCATAAAACCAATAGTAGCAAACAAACTAATCAGTTCTATCTAGACCTAAAGTCAGACACTGAACTTGGCCTCCCGTCTGATTATCCCTTGCCACGGTGAAGGGAATTACCTGGATCGTGATGTCTAAAAGAGTTGAGGAGTGATTTGGTGGTGGTACTTCTATTTTAACCAGGGTCAGGTAAAGCAAAAAGCCAGCCAGCAGCAGCTGCAAGCTGATTTCCAGATATAGCAGAAATGCACATGATGGCCTACTGGTAACAGCCAGTGTTACCATGAAATTTCCATGGATATATATATTTACAGCAAATAGAACATTGCACACTTCTTGAAAAGTGCTGATGCTCACAGATTGTGCCTGCTAAGCAGCTCTCTCTCAAAAAATAATATTTCCCCAAAGCTACAGTGATGTCTTCTACCCAGTAAAGTTACTGTCTTGAAGGGTATCCTGAGAATCAAACTTCTTGTACTTCAAAATACTCATATGATCCTCAAGATGCTAACCACCAACACATTGTACACCAGGTTCCTGCCATTTCTGCACATCAAAATAAGATAGAAAGAGGGTGAGTGGAAGTAATGTAGGTATTTCACTATTAGGAAAGAAGTTAATTATATGTGTCCAGGTCTCTGATACAGACTCCTATGCAGAATTCTGGCTCTGTCTGTACACCTCAGGACTGCTCTGAAACCCTATGCAGTATCCTTTATCTGTGTAAACTTTTCTTGTTGAGTGGCTAGAAGATAACTTAGGCCATGCTCAGTTATCACATCAATGGGATTGCATACGATGACTTTTAATGAACTTCTGGCTAGTTCTATTGCAAACATACAAGCACACATACACAAGCAATGTTACGAGCATCATATGTGGCATCAATACATAATATGTACGTTGTACATAAGATACATTATTATATACATTCTAGATTTCTGGCCAGATACCCTTCCCTTTGGAGGTTAAAATGCCAACCTAGGGTTATTTGTCCACAGGGAGCCTTGCCTATGCATTTCCTACTGTTCTGAAGTAGTTTATTCATCTCTTTCCAGGTTTGAGGAATTTTGTTTTAGCACTTGCAGTGCCTGGTTAAGGTATGGTTTTCACTTTCCCCCTAGATGGCAGATTGTCATAATTGAAATGCTCAGCCCAGGCTGTTACTGAGCATCATCTATTTGCCAGTCTCCTAATTGAACTGCTCCAAGTACAAAGAAAACTTTAAAATCAGAATAGATTTGGTAAAGCACTCTTCACCTATTTGTTTCAAATTCAACAGGTTTGTTTGCTTATTTATAGAGCTTGCTACACATCAGTCTGACATTTCTGTTTGTATGCATCAGGACACGTGGTTCCCGAGAGCATCAAATCCATGCACTTTGCAGCTCCATAGTACCTGCACAGCTACTTCAGGGCTCTTCAGAAAGGAGTGTGTTGGCCAAACCACTCCTGTATAGATCCAGAACACGTGTGCTATGGCTCTCTGGAATGTCTAGACACAGGACATCTCAAAAAGTCCATCACTATGAGACAAAACACTCTTTTTCCTTTCCAAACCTTTAAGGAATCAAACCTGCTTTCTAAGAGCTGATATCTCTTCTGGTTGTTATTGCAGACTTTTCAATGCCCTTTCCCCTTGCAAATGATGAGCTCCCTTTGCTATAATAGGCCAGATCTTAAGGTCTCAGCAATAAAATCTGCAGTACTGATGCTCCTGTGCTTGCATTAGATTCTACAGGTTCTAGTTATGGCTTTGAAATTCAAAGCAAACTACACTACAGTTACAACATTTTTCCTGTTCCACTCAAACCCATAAATTGTTACAGACTCCTGGAAAAATGACCCAGAGTCTCAAGACCGTTCATTTGGATGCAGTTTTTCTCCTCAAGAATGTGTTAGTTATATCCTTAAGAAATGCTTTTAGGGATGGGCTTGTGCTAGTGTCATTCACTGAATTTAATGGATTTTTTCCTGCTTTAGTTTGGTGTCAGAGAGATCAGAATTGGTCCCACGGATTTCTCCCCTACCAATAACTGAGTTTGCTACAGTGGCCTCCTGACTCTGCAGTCTGGGCTAAGGAAGTAGATTAGCTGTTTAAATGTCAAGGTCTCTCCTTCTAAAACCACAGCACAGAAGATTTCACATGCCCAGCTCAGCGATGGGAATTCAAGCTCCATTAGTCACAAAGCAGCGACCAGCATCTGAAATTTCACTTCTGAGGGAACATGTGTGAGCTTTGCATACAAAGGCAAATAACAAATTACACTTCTGAAAGTGTCAGCTTTGTCATGGACCGTTGCCTCAGCAATGGAGGCCTTCCAATAGCCTCAGAGAGGTGTGAAGTACTCACACCTATCTGTATCTGTTTTCTTAAGTCTAGTGCAAGTCTTTCAAACTTTCATTTGGGAGGAACAATGCTTCCTAATAGGTTTTCAAATGCATGGAGCAATTTCCCACTTTCTTGTGACCTAGGTAAGGACCTTGGTATCTTGCAGTGCTAATTGGAGCCTCTTACAGCTGGAATGACCCGTTGGAGTGTGGCAGCATCAGGTATACAAAGGTCACCCAACATCTTTTTTCTTTGTAAGCAGTTCCTGGAGTTGGCCATGTCCTGGAAAGCGGTGATCTCACCTCTTCGCACATCTAATGTGAATGACTCCTGTCACGGTAGATTAGCATTGATGGGATATATTAGTAGGGACAATCCTGCTGCCTCCCATGCTGCTGGGAGCTTCCTCACCCCTGTTAGACAGTAATCTTTTTCATACACTTTCGTAGATGTCAAAGTGCCAAAGCAATTGTCTGAGTTTGTTTTCTTGTTCTTTCCCTGCCCCAGGATCCTACTAGTTTGTTAATGTAAAAGATTTGCAGATTCATCTCTCAGGGAGGGTTTGGCTCTTCAGAAAGCTGTACAAGTCCAGCAAATACATCTATGTAGAAATACTTCATTTTCCCCAGACGTAGCCATTCCTTCAGGCTCCCAGTCTGCTTCAAGCCCATTCCCATGTGTGTCCATCTGTAATTTGCTGCAAGAGTCTTTTGTTGCCAAATATTGTTTTGACTACATACAAAGAGAATATCCCTAGAAACTATCTGAACTCATCTACTGGAAACCCAAAGACTTGTGTCAATGAAAAGACCAGTTATATGGCAGTGACAGGTTTTCTGTGTATAAAAACCTTGTGACTAGAAGTCCAATAATTCATAGACTGCAGAAGTGAGAGCTTTATATCATTTCCAGCTCACTAATAGTGTTGCCAGCTCTCATGATTTTATCATGAGTCTCATGATATTCTTCTTAAAAGCTTCGTTTCTGGAGTTAGGCAATTACATGAGATTCCTTCTTTTTTTCAACATTCTTTTCTTAGCAGCAAGTTTCTAGCCCTGCTGCTTTCAAGGGGGAAAAGAGGAAAGAACTAAAACAAAAAATAAGAGAAATCTTTAAAATATGATCAGAGTTTGTCCTGAAGATTCAAAAAGCCCAAGAATGCAAACCAAAAGAGGTACGTAGATATTACCATTTGCTTGTTTCTTTTTAATCTTGTAGGTTTTTATAAAACCAACCTCATGCCCAACTCATGATTTTTTGAATGCTTGGGATTGGCAACATTATTTTGACAGACCTAATACTTATGTGTAGTGCTGGAAGTCCTGTTGTGGCATTTATTTTTAGAAAAGCTATTTTAGCTCATTTGGCACATTCTTTATAGCTCCATCTACCTTGTGTAGTGAGGCTCATGGGGCCAGATCCTTTGCTGGAGCAAATTAGAGCAAGGCCAATGATTTAAACCATATGGAGATCATGGTGCAGTCATCTGGCTTTACTGGATACGAAATATAGCCCCAATAATGTCTTTTAAAACTCCATAAAATGTGCCTAAAATAGTCTTTCATCGTTCTGGAGCAGATGTGGTATACACAGAGAACACAAGATGGAAAGCTTCAGAGGATTTTCTTGCTGATTTTCTGAGAGCATCCCTACAGGTCACTCCATCAGATCTGCCTCTTGTGGGTTTTGTAGTCTTCCCATGCACTGCACCACAACTGAGCTGCTGCTTAAGCATGTCCCTGCTGGGTGCTGTAAAATCATCTTCACATAAGCGAGCTCCACACCAGGGAGACACCTGCTGTGCCTCCTTTACTTCATAACCTTTTACCCATTGCAGTGTCACCATGCATCTTAGCATGCATGAAGAAACTCCTCAGATAATAGCCCACATTCAAATCTCTTCATGCTGGGCTCTCAAAAGTCTTCGGAGGTCAGACAAGGTCAGTGCCAGTCGGCTGGATACCTCAAGAAGGATGGAGGAGCTGCAGGAAGCAGTCTTGGTGACTCAGATGATGGCAGTCATCCTGCTAGCTCAGCATTGACACAATGCCCCAGCATGATGTGAGAAGGCAATGTTTGCCTGGACATCCTTCAGAAGAAGTGCAAGGTGAGAACTCCGACAGCTTTCTTTCCAAAAGGCCTTGCAAACCCTTTATTCAGGAACAAAAACTGGAGTATCCTTTCTGGAGACAGAAATAGTCAAAGAAATGTGATTACTAATTCAGATTCAGATTGGAAATGGGCATTTTGTTTTTTTCATTCCCAACTCTTCCTCCAGCTGTTCTGCAGCAAAAGTCTCTACAGCATCCTGTGAAGCTCCTGCTGAAGGTCACTAAACTGCTCCATTTACTGGTTGCACTTTATGAGGCTGAATCCTCCTTTGTTGAATTGTTACCATGTCAGAGTTGTTCAAAGCTGCTCTTTGACTTTAATTTCTGTGACTGTATTGTTGACACCGCACTAGAAGCATATGAGTTCCTATCCTACTGCTGAGTAATTCCAGTGACAATAATCAGAGCAAATTTATCATCAGTGCTCTGAGCCTCTGTAGTACTTTCTGCTCAGCTACCTCAAGTTGCTTCATGGCAGCTGAGTGTTTTGCAGCTCCCAACTCTCTCCAAAGATAATGATGGGAAGGAGATCATAGCCCAGTAGCTCAGCTGCAAATTGTGCAATGCCCTGAACCACAACTGCGGCTGGAGCTCTTGGCTCCCAGAAAAGTGTTGTAGGCAGGATGGCCTATTTCCTCAGGGAAATGTACCCATGGGGTACATCTTCCGTGGGGACTGTACCCATGCAAGACTCAGGGCTTGCTGTGGTCTTCTGAACTGCAGTTTTTGTTTGTTGTGGGCTTGCTTGTGGTTCTGCCTGCGTCACTCCTTGGATGAGCTGTTCTTCTACAATACACTTTGTGCTTTCTTACCTTTTGACTACAGGGTATACATTGTCTCATGTTACATCAGCTCTACCCTTTTTCTTTTTTAATGTTTACTTCAGGTTTTTCTCTGGACTTCTCCAGAATCCAGTTAAATACCTTTGTCCTGAACAATAAACACTTTAGAAAAACTAGGGGGAAATGGGCATTGGCTAGAGAGCACTTGGAAAGAAATGCAGAGGTGGGCTGTGCATAACACCCTCAGGAGGGTCAAGGACCCAACATAGGCTGATGGAAAGCCTTATAACACTCTGTAGGCTCACTCTTTTCTTGTCATGGTCTTCAAAGGTGGCACATCTTTCAAATGGTAACTGTGATACCCTCTGAAAGCTGAGGAAAAGGCTGGTCAAGTACAGTCCTCCAGGGTATGCCTGATTACTTCTACCATGATTAATTCTTACGTGGTTAGAAGGGGAAAACATAATTTATCAGAATAAAACAAATATTTGGTGTGTTATATATGTTTATAGCAGAACACAGTATGTATTTCAAATAAATATTGAAAGGTATGTTGAGAGAAGTCTCAAGGTGGGGCCAACTGTTGGGCTACACCAGGATCCTGTGAGTTGCCAGCCCTGTTCTAAGGGGACCCTACTCCTGCTTAGAGGTGCTGTGGCTAAATGATAGAAGGACAATATTCTTTCTGATATTTGAAATTTATTAATAAGTCAGGACTACTGTGCTGTGTTCAGTGCTTGTCAGCATCTCAAGATGATCTTTGCAGGGAAGAATGTTGTTCTTTGCATTGATTACAATCTGCATGGTCAGTATGGAGGTGTTCACACCATAAGCACCTGGCCTGGGGATGCTCAGCTCCCCTGGAGGCTGCCTGGGCAGCTGGAGAAAAGCACAGCCTCCCCAAAGAGGGATTCACAACAATAGCCTGACTTACATGCTCTGACATGACCTGTGCATAAGCCTCTCCCTCTGCATTAATACATGGGAAACTTAGAGCAATATCCTCCTATATTAGATGCTCAGCATGGTGCCCACATTTTTTGTCATTCTCACCATGTTACAGTTAGTATTTAGGTTATGTCATATTGGCTCTGCCAGCTGGAATTGAGAATTTTGCAGTGATACTGGAAGATTAATTACCCTATTAATAGGTCATATTACTACAGAACCAGATGTATCCCACATTTTTATATCAACACACTATTATGGGTTTTTTTTCATATTTTATGCTAAACGATTTTGTGATAGCTGAATCTGGATTAAGGATTAAGAACATAATCTCTCCTCTCCTTCCACATATGATTGTTAGTATAGTATATTTTCTAGGATTTCTCCACTCCTACTTTTCAATATACCTAGGGATGGAATTTGCTTGGTCTTGAGTTTTTTTATTAGCATAAATGTTATAATTTTCATTCTGTTTTGGAAAATTCAGTTGAAATCATGCATCAGAAATACTCGATTCAAGTGACTAAATAGTTAGAAGGTGGTAGAAATACAATCAGACTTCTGGTGAATGTTTATGTGGTCCTTGCTAGTCACCTTCTGCTGATGCTGTTCCAGAAATATATTAACAGGTCTAAATTGTCTTGGATTGTTGCACTTAAGACAAAGGCACTTATGTTATAGCAGTGTTCAATGTGATTCTAATGTATAAAAGTTGCACATTTGTCTTGTGTATGGCAACATCAACTAGTATTATCTACCACTGAGGACTACATCCCATCTTCTTAGCCCATGGGACATGCAGAGATCATCTCCTGCACGTAAATCCAGGAGGATTTAGGCTCTGTTTGGGAATATTTTGGATCTTTCTGGAAGAAAGGTATTAAATTAGTGTTACAGAGCTACCTATCTGTACATTTTATCCTAAAAACTAACAACCAAGTGGTTTAGTTCTCTGGAAAGGTTTTATGCTGTGCATTTCAATGGAAATAACTTTTGCCTCTGTGGATGTGTAGCTTTTTAACATTGGTTCCCTAAGTATATGTAAAACATATTCTGCCAGTTCTCGTGTAGACAATATGCATATTTATTGGGAAAACATATGCAAATCTGTCAAGTGTTTTACATGTTACCCAATTTCACATGAGAATACATGCATTAGGCTTCAGTGTATTGGTAAAACATTATCTATTTTCTTATTGTATGAGGAAGTTCTGAACCTCACTACTGACTGTGGTTCACAACACCAAGTCCTGTTAAACAGGACATAAAATATTGCCGTGGTGGCGGTTTGGGTTGTGTTGCCATCATGAGAATCACTGAGCAACACAGTAAGTTCAGTGGAGAATCTAGAGAAAAGGAGTATCCAAGCATTAATCATCCATCTTGACACTTCATAAAAGAAATCTCAGTGAAAACAAAAGTAGGAAGCTCAACTATTCTGAGAAGCACTTTAAAGTAGCACTAGTTTCAGCTACCAGAGATTTGCACTATCAATCAAAATATATTTATTTATCAGTTGAATCATATATTAAAACTCCAGGCTTTGTAGAATAAGAGGCAGAAGAGAAATATTGAATGTATACATGCAAAAATACTGAAGCCTACACTTTCTGAAAATAATACATAAATGTCATTTGCTGACAGAAAAAAGGATTGTTGTAAAAGGAACTCCAGAAATGACCTGACATCAGAATCACAATTTCCCGTGTCACAGGTTAGTGAGAAATTGCTTCTTTACAGCCTAACAATTCAAGGAATAATGACCTAACATTGTTCCACTGTGAATTGGGGCCAAGAGATATATTTTTGCGGGTAGCAACAAATAAGAACAAACCTTGCAAAGAACTAGAATACATAAATCCTAAAGCACACCGGAGAATTCAGAAGTTTTGACATAAGCAATCTATAAGCAATATAACCAATTTGAAATATATCAGATATGATTGCAAACATTACTTGTCTCTTCAGCAAAACCAGGCTGGACCTTTGTAAGCAGTACATAGGAGGGCTAGTACTTAGGGATTTTAGGTCCTTATGGTTCCAGAAGTTGATGTCACTCATTTATTCAACAAACGTGATGGAAATTCACATTGGCTTGATAGAGTTTTCAGATGTCAGATGGTTTCAGCCAACAGTTTTGTACACCCTTGTCCACATTTTTTTGTTCATCATTATAAGCCATTAGTCAAGATGTAAAGGATGGATATTTTGGATGCCTGACTTGAGATAACTCATAGACATCAGGTTTTCATAGAAGGCAGGCTGTCTCTGAAAATTTGAGTGCTGAAAATTAGAAGCCCTTTCCAAAACTCTTAGCATTTGTACAACTCTGACTGTCATTCTACAATCCTTGGAGATGTAGTCTTGAGAAAGGCATCCTCAGTAGACAAGAAGTCTGAAAGGCGGATAATACAGTCGTATTCTTGTTTCTAATCTTTTTATTCCTTTACAGTCTCCTAAAACTAGGAGTAGTGCAACAGTCCGTACTTTTGCTGAAATGCTATCTAGAAGATTTATAATTCCTCTGGATGACAGAAAAACTGACTTTAAAAGAGCTAATAAGGTGAGATGTTTTCAAACTTTATATACCCCGAAAGTCAGCACAACAGAAAGAAGTCTGAGCTCTGACAAAGGATTTCTTCTTGGAACAATACTATCTAGTAGCCTTAATTGTGGGTCTAGGAACTGGGATTTCCTTTCCAGCTTTATCAGAAACTCTATATGTGGCCTTGGATGAGATAAGCTTCAGATATCCTAATTAGTACTTATGGAACTGTAGAAGTTGAATGGATAATGGGGTGGGTTTTTGGCTGAGGGAAAGCACAAATTTTTGGTAGAATCGCTGGTAACTATAGATAATGTTTCAGCAGTCTAACATCAGGGTAAATCAGTGCAAATTATTCATCACTATATGTACACGGATACAAAGTGTAGTATAGTGTGTAAAGCACCAGATTATAATTTTTTTACTGACAAAGACTTCTGGGTTTGTGCAAAACCCTACATTTTGTGGTTTTATGCAGTCAATGAAAAGTCTTCTAATTTTTCCTGCATGAAGCACAAATATATCTTCCAACAAATCTCATGAACTTCATATCAGTGGCTGAATTTTGCTCTGTACATTGCCAACTCCAGTTATATGCAGTTCATTTTATAATGCCGTATACAGGTACCCCAGTTAGTATTTTGTGCATCCCATCCCCTGCTTTCCTCTCTCTAAGGACACAACACACTTTGAGTTACTTTGAGTAACCTGATCAACCATGAGCGAGAAAAACATTACCTGGCTCCTCAGCAAAGCAAGCAGGTTGCTGGGAACAGATGAAGTCCCAAAAGAGCCCCGTGATGTTAGTGTGCTGTCCTTCTCCTTTCTCAGACCCTAGGGCAGTCAGAGCCCTGTAACCCATCCCTGAACTGGCAGAGAGGCTGCTGTGAGAGAGGAACAGGCAGAAGAAAAATAAAGACCGAGAAACTGCAAAATAATGAGAAAAGACCATCCCTGAGAAGTTGTGCATTTTGTTCTCACATCCATACCAAAGAGCAACACTTTCTCTGTGCCACATTTTTTTCCTTTCCCCACATAAGCACAGTATACTTATTTTCTACAGCTAGAAACACTATGAGAGGCACAGACTCAGACCTGAGCTTTTCTGTAGTTTGTAGTTTGTAGTTTTCTGTAGCTTGGAGTTCCTAGTCTTAGAATAAAAGGTGTTTTCTGTTTCAGACCTGAATTGGAGAAGAGACCTCTCACTGGCCACAGGCGTGCAAACTGTGCAAACATGGCTTCTTGTCCTTCTATGGAGACAGGTAACAATTAGCATGTATATTCCTAGTTCATGGTGAATGAATGTTCAAATGGTTTACTTACCATTTTACAAGCAGTAATTGCAGCGTATGTAGTCATGTGCATAAGGTTCCGTTTTAAAAGGCTATTTGAACTTGCATTTAAAGTTGAATAAGATCTTGTATCCTCTTTGAAATGAAAGGCAGACTTCCAGGCCAGCTTGGCAGTAAATAAAAGTACCATCTTCTTTGCTGATGTAGCATGGAAGTATCCTTTCATAATCACAGAAAAACCTCAGAAAAGTTTATGGCATTAGCCAATAGTCATGATCCAATATAGATAAAACCTGGCAACAATGGATCTTTCCAGTGGGAAAAAAAGAGAAAGAAAAGAAAAAAGAAGAAGCTATCAGGAAATTAGCACTGAAGTTACACTTTGTAGAGATGAAAAACAAAATAAGGCTTAATCAAAATGTAGAATGCAGGAAGATGGCACCTGCCTCAAGGAACTTCCCACCGAAGCTTTAAACAAGAGACAACACATACCTGGAGGCAGATAGTAATTGGAGTTGCATATCAGCCTGATGAGTATAGTCTCATGGTCTGCCCACAGGTACAATTTCTCCCAGGTAACAGGGATACTTTAAAAAAAAAGGAAGGGAATGTATTCTGCCAAAAAATCTTTCCATTTTCCTAGTAAATTTGGAGCCAGCATGGCACACAATGTCATTAATTTATTAAATATCATTATGATTAATTATATTCCATAGATACAGTGTGCATTCAGATTTAGTGTAACTTGATTGACCCTAGAGCCAGTACAGCTGTTTAAATCAGGGCAGAACTGATCATGTGCTACTTCCCACTTGGACTTAAACCAGACATCATAAAGAAATGAGTTGCATGAAACATGATTTTAGGCCTCTATCTCCTAGTGATCATCCCACATGTAATTATTTTGTTCATTCTAGAAAAGAAGCATATTTAAATGTGATTTTTTTTTCTAGTAGTTTCTACTCCTGAGTACCCTTTGGGTCTTTTAATTTATCATGAGGATTTATGAAGATTTCTAGAAACAAATCCTATAGACACAAACAGAACAGAATGGAGCATCCCTCGTGGATTTTTTCCACAATTTTCTTTAAATATCTTCTTTAATGCAAAATCACAGTCCTCTTTCACAACTATATCAAACATTTTAAAAGCCACATTTGTCCCTTTTGAGGCTAATCTAACTTCCTCTGTGGTTAATCAGATTCATTCTATTGACCTATCAGAAGTGGAACAGATTTCAGATTAGCAATCCTAGACCCAGGGATATGTGTCTTTTATCATTCTGAGAGCTTTTCTTAAAATTGTGATTAAAACCCCCTCTCCCCTTGTTCCAGAACATTTCTGAATGCGTCTTCTATATCTACACCCTCATGCTACAGTAAAGTATAGTAAGTGTACGTTGTCATGTATCTTTATAACCCTACTTGGTTTCATCCCCATCAAGTTGTACAAGAGCAGGAGGGAAGACCAGAGGGAAGAGCTGCACTTTGACCCCTTGTTCATATTTTGGTTCTTTTATGTATACCAAATGTCAGTCATTCTGTCGTCTATTTAATCTCAGACACCTATGGAAGATTAAGAGAGGGCAGTTCAATGAGCAGAGCAGGAGAGGAAAGGATGGATGAGCTACAGCAGTCAGATAATGTAAAAGCCGACTGAAAGTTCTCAAAAAACTCCAGCCAGCCATCATCCTTCTGACAAAAAGGAGTTTCAATTCAAGCTTAAAAATCACCATTTTCTAAAGAATTGACATTTCTGAATTCTAGAAAGGAAAACTGTCCTTAACTGCAGAACTGCTCCGAATCCTTTAATTCTTCCTTCTTTTGATTTTAAAAATGTTCTTGGCCAACAGTCTGGATGTACACGTGTTTGTAACTATGCAGTATCTATTGGGGAGTGGGGGGTTGCAGCTGCTCTTTTTGGTTCATCCAAACCCCTCATATTCTAACCCACCTCCCAAGCTGCCAGGTCACCTTTCCCCAGTAAAGTAACCTGGGAATACAAATGGGCTTTGTTTTTCAGAGAGGAAAGACTCAGTTTGCTCCTACTTTCAGTAACCAAAGCCCCCCTCTCCATTGCCTGGTGCTCTTCAGTAGTAGGTGCAATGAAACTTCTCAGCACAAAATTATCCACCTGCTTGTGGTAAGGTTGTGCTGCTGTGCCAGCATGGACTGTATGTGTACCATGGGGAGAGGAGGAGGGAATTTCTCTGGACGAGAGAGTGCAAAAAAAGAAGTTGCAGTGTTGATGGTTGTGAAAGTAACCTGTTGCCTCACAGCCCCCCTCCAACCTATACAAATGGAGTAAATGGGATGTGGAGATACATGAGGAACCAGTTGTCACCCTCAAATATCAATCTTCTAATGCCATCCAAAAAAACCCAAAAGAGGATGTGCAAACTCAGACAGAAGGCAACCAAGTTGGGAGCAGGCTTTTAGGATTAAAATTGCAGTATCAAGCCTGGATTGCTTTGCACAGGATGGAAGAGAAAGGTTTTTGAGTGGTGTAAAGCTCATTTTCCTCTTGCCCAGACCTGGGCTTCATGTCGGCCAAATCCGCTGGCAAATGTTAACACTGCCCAAGGGACTGAAAGTGAAGCCGGGGGCTGATGTGGCATGCGGTTGCCATGGTACTGGCCATAATCCTCCCAGAGTCAGATACCCTGATGATAGGGCGAGTTTCAGCTTGCTCTTGGGTGCAGTGTGGTGACCCTCCCCAGCAGCATCTGCTTGTGTTTTAAACTTTTTGATGAATTCCGTAGCCAAAGAAATCAAAACAAATCAAGCAACAAGCCCAGTCTGGCTAAACTCCAAGTTAAAACTACTGCATTTCTCATTGGTATTACCGTTAATGCACCAGATCGGTGCAAAAGAGAACATATTTAGGGTGGGAACGGGGCACTTTTGCGAGATTCTTTTTCCTCTCTGTGTAGCTTCGGTCTCAAAACACGAGGATTAAAGAAGATTATCACGCTCCGATAGTTACCGCGTTTAGGGAACAATCTTTAATGAACGCTTCTCCTACCGAAGATGCTCCAAAGCCTGCAGCTGCCCGAGTGCCAGCGCTGGCTGCCCGCCGGGTTCCGGCCGCAGCTCGGGTCGGGCCGGCCGCGGTGCGGGGATGCTCCGCCAGGCTTTAGTCCCTCCAGCCCCGGCGGGGCGGGGGCGTGAAAAGTAGCGCAAACTCCCGAGGAAAACCAAACCACAAAAAAATCCAAACCACCCTCCGCCTCCATCCCGCCTTTACGCGAGTGAATTCGCACAAGGCGAAACTTTTGTTGTTTGGAGGAGGGAGGCTACTTTCTCCGAAGAAAGGGGATTTTTGTGGGTTTGTCGCAGATACCATCGAGCCGGGCGGGGGGCGGGGGGGCTGCCGGCAGCCCGGGGCGGCACGGCGGGGCACAGGCAGGGCAGTGCATCCCACCCCTGCTGCGAGAAAGCCCCGCACCCACAATGGTGCTGTTCGCCGCGGCGAGGGGGTGATTCGGAATGAAAGGGGATAGTAGGAGGAGAGAGAGGATCCGGAGCGGTTCGCTGCTGCCGCGCCGAACGAGTGGGAAGGTTTTGATTTCCTTTTTTTTAAAGGGGGACTAGGGGAGGGAAAAGAAAACAGACCCTACAGCCAGTTTTCTTCTTGTGTAAGGGCTTGAAAGCGCTCCAGCGTCTTCCCTGCAGGCTGCTCAACTTCAACCTGTGCGTACGTATGTGTGTGTGTGTGTGTATATTTCTGTATATATAAAAGTGTGTGTATATATTTCTGTATATATAAAAGTATGTGTATGTGTGCGCTCGGTGTGCCGCCGCCGTCCCGGGCTGATGGGCAGCAGGAGCCGCCCCGCACCTCTCCAAACTGCCCCTGTTCCTCCCTCCTTCTCTCCATCTCTCTCTCCCTCCCGCCCTCTCTCTCTCCCTCCCTCCCTCCCCGCCCGCCTCCGCGGAGCAGCTCCGCGGCAGCAGCCGGGAGGACACGGAGCCACCGCCGGGATTCGCGGCAGCTTTTGGCGAGGAGCGGAGCGGAGAGGGGGGCAGAGGCACAAAAGGGAAGGACGGAGGGAAAGTCCCTCCCACGCCCCCCTCCCCCAAGTTTATGATGGGGGTCCGGAGGAGCAGCTCTGCTCCGCAGCAACCGCTCGCCTGCTGAAAACTTGCTGCTCCGCTTTTTGGGTAAAGTTGATGCTTATTGTTTATTTTCATTGTGCTTTCTTCTCTTTTTTTCTCTTCTCCTCTCTTCTCCTGCTTTCGCCGGAGCTGCTCTGCGCCAGGGAGGGCTGAGGGAGGGTAGAAATTTTGTGAGGGGCTCCTCGCAGCCCTGGGGGAGGAGGGGGTCCTGTCCCGCGCCCGCCCTCCCCCCCACCTTCCCTCCCCCCGCAGGTGAGAAGAGTGGATGCGGTCTCTTGTGTGTATGTGGTGTGTGCCCTCCCACCCGGAGCAGATCCCGCCGGGACTGGGCTTTGGGCCGTGCTTCCAGAGCTATTGTTTTTCGCGGGGGCTGAGGTGACAGTCCCAGCCGCGGGCCGCTGCCCGGACCGCCTTGCCCCGGGTCCCGGAGGACAACCGGGCTCCATAAAGCCAGCAGAGAGTTTACTATTTTTTCTTTTTTAAAGGAAAAAAAAAACCCACCCAAAAATGAAGCTGTCCCCCCACTCCCTATCACTCCCCGGGAGGGGCAATCTTTCGACAAGTATATTTGCTGAGGAATTTAAAAAATTCCCTGCTGCAACTTGATCCCTCTGTGATGAGGAGCGGCTTGCAGAGACCCGGACTCCAATCCTATTAAGGACTTAAGAGAGTTGAGAGTTTTTCCCCCGGACTCGGTGGCTTTAAAACAATCAAGGAGGAGGGGAGGGAGACGGGCTCATCTAGATGCCTTCTCTGCCTCGACTGATTGCCATCATTTCCTGGGAAACATGACTTTTCCACTGCAGGGGCTTTAGGATGGTTTATCAGTGGTCCCGCCGCTGGCCTTGCCGACGGTTAGGGGATTTTATACAGAAATATGTCTTTTGCTAATCTACAGCCTGGGCTTCAAAACTTCCCGGTCCGGGGCTGCCGCGGGCGCGGTGCCGGTGCGCGGGGGGTGAGCAGCGGGACCCTGCGGCGGGGCCTGGGAGGTGCTCCCCTCAGGGGACCCAGCTTGGCCTCCAGCTACAGGCAATGGGCGAGAGAAGGTCCAGGCGTGGGGACACTGCGGGCTGAGCCAGCGGAGCTTGTGCCTTCCTAGGGATGCTCTGCTATTTGTTTCATCCAGTACCAGGTGCCGGGAACCTGTATGCCCACCTTTGGGGGTATAGAAATTAGGATTTTGTTGGTGTGTTGTGTTTATATTTTCATAGGCAGAGATAAAGGGACTAGTTTTAAAACTTTGTCCACCCCCTGCCAATCCCCTTCACTTTTCAAGTTTTCTATTTTTTTCCCCTTAACTGAGGCTCTTGGGATGTACAAGAATTTGAAAGTAAACTTTTTGACTAGCATGCTGCATAAAACAGCATTTAAATAAATATTGTATTGGCATGCACTGTGGGGTTGGTGCCAAAAAAGTAAAGTAAATAAGCCATGAAATTCAAAATATACAGAAGTGGAATAGGCTGATTTGTTATAAGACTTGCTGATTGGATCTGTTTGTCCAAGCTACCTTGCTTTTTATGAAGAACAAAAAATAAAGGTTTGAGTTTTTATAGTTCTAAACCTAACTCAATTAACTAGAAAAGAAACTACATTCACCTGGAAAAGAGAATCCAGCTAAATAATTGTTTATGCTTCTGGGATGTTTGAAATGCGGGGTAATTGCTGCACACATCTAGTACAGTTGGTGGATTGGTTTGGTTCAACTTTTCTGATGGGCGGATATGGTAATTTGTATTTTGGCTGGAACTTCAGGAAATGTTGACACCTGTCAAACTTTGAATTGCAATAAAAATGCCATATTGAATGTTATTGCAAAGCTGACAACTTTTAAGAAGTGAATGAAATTCATTATGGCTTTTCCACTGTAAACAACTCTTGGAAATTTGTCATTTGATTGAAAACATGACCTATCTGTAGCACTGAAAAGTGCCTGATCCACTAAAGATGAACCGTTAATCTATGAGTATGTGTACATCCAAGCCTCTGGTGTGTGTTTGTGAAAGAGCTAATGTTTAGAGCAAGGTGAGGTAAGATACACTTGATCTTGAATGTTGTTATTGCTTAAAGCATGTGACTTTGAAGTGCCCAGAAATGCAACTGCTGTTCTTCAAAGAAAAACAGATCTCGAGGACTGTTTCCAACTTCCTTTCAATGTCTTTTTTTCAGTATGTCAAAGGGGATGTATACAGATGGACAAATGCTGTTTGTGTTAGGTCACCCATTTAGAGAAAAATTAGAGCCGTGGAAGAATTTGAACGAGATGCATATGCCAGTATAAATCTAGCGTGATTTCACTGAAACTACTCCAGTTTATACTTGTATAAAAGAAAACAGAACTTGACCTCAGTTATCTAATACACAGCAGCCTTCATTCCCTAACGTCACACTGAATACTGAAGTCACTTTTAGCAAAGACAGCCTTTTTGCAGTAGATATGTAATAACCAGGACTTTGGGTATTGTTTAAATGTTCAAAGTTCTGTGGCAAAGAACCATTTTTGACTTTGGTTTCTGTGATTGTGATGATCTTAAAGGCTTATACCACAACTTTGCTTTCAGTGGCACATTTGTAAAGAGGCTGTACAGGCTCTGAGGCTGTAAAGGGGAAGGGTTATGGGATCACTAGTGTTGCATAACTTGAAAATATGTTTTTAATGATCTTGACAATTTACTTAGAGAGTTTGTCTTTTTCTAAAGAGTTTTCTAGTCCTCTGGCCCCATGTTTTGTTTTTTAATTTTATTTAAAGATATGGTGGAGCATCTGACCTAGCACCAACATTATCCCCATTCTCTGTTTGTAAGTACGCAGGACACTTGGTTGACAGCCTCCCCCCGTTTTTCGTGGCCTACTGTAAGCCAGTTGTTTGCCCTGTAGTCTGAAAGGTACACAGATACTTCATGCTTTTGTACTCTGAGAAGTGCTCTGTTCATAGTGAAGTTTCCAGTGCAGATTAGTGAAGGCAGTGGATTCAGTAAGCGGTCACCAAAATCTGTATGTATTTGTGCAGCAAACACCTATCTATTGCTCTGCCACAAAGCCTCCACTTAATAATCTGGCCAAGGATTTCGAGGCAGGGAGTTTTTTCAAAGAAGCTACTTAGGAACATTAGATGTGACTATAGCATCAAACTAATTAGTTGCCACTCCATTTCTATGAAGCTTCCAGGGCTTTATAGAAATGCGATATTTGCACTTCTCACTTGCTGCTGAGGCACTGAGGTTAAGCAGTCTCTGCTTTTTGTCTGCTTTTTTACTGATGGGAAAGATTCCAGGGCATTGTTCGAGAGCTGCACAACCCTCTTATATACCTGGGTAAATATTTTAAACAGTTGCGCATTTGGACAACTTTCCACAAAGCACTAAGTGGTATTTAGGGTTTGCTTCAGCTCTGTTCCCAGGGCCCTTTTAAAGAAAACCAAAACAACAGAAGGTATTTGGGAATTAATTAAAGCAACACTAAATAACATAATAGCAAAGAGCGAATCCTGTGAGTGAATAACTGCAAGAAGGCGTTGTGTTTGAAGGTAAATAACACATGTGTGCCTGTGCATCTCTACATGTATGGATGTGCACGTGTGTATGTATGTAATATGTACAATTCTTGACCCATCTATACAACAGATCCCATTTATGTGCATCTTCTACAAATTAACTGGTATTTGGTGTACATGTAAAGCAAAGTGGATCTTGTATGTTAATCTTGACAGTTGAAGAGGCAAAATTGCAGGTTTCCTTTGTGAAGGAGTGACTGGAATGGCAATACTGGGTAACCATGTCTAATTTTCTGCAGGTCAGTTCCAGTGGGGAGTAAATACATATTTGATGTGTGTAGTCCAGGAGAGGCCACAGAACTTCATTCACGCTCATCTACTGTAAAACCACACCCCATACCCTTTAACTTCTTGTAAACAAACTAAAACCAGATACACAAAAGCTGAAATGCGCACCATGAAGGGAATAGGAAAGTTGTTGTCCTGTAATTCAAAAGTTCAGGACCGTAAAAATTGTTTGGGATTTGTGAATATTCAGTACCATTGAAGAAGAGGCCTCGGTGCCTGGAAGTGGACACCCAAATTAGAAAACATTTGAAAACAGCCTCCTTTGGGCCTCCATGGTAATGAGTGGCAGCATTTCTGGTACTGTCATGAGCATGGCTGCCCAAACACATTAGTCACTGGTGAATCTTTTCTCATGTTGCACAATTATTTTCGACTGGTTGTCACCTTTCTGCAATTATAAATATTCCAAGAGGAAACAATACAAATTAGAACTGTAGATACCAGGATCTTTGTACTAGATGTATTTCTTTTTACTTTCTAAGTGTTCTTTTTCATGTGAAAAGAGTTTAGCAGCTTTATCCTTATTCAACTCTTTTCTTTTTGTATCTGCTGGGGAGAAAACCATTAATTTTGAGGAATGGTGAGAGCAAGCCTTAAGCTGTCTTTGACATTTTAGTTTAACTTGAATAGGTTAATTTTTTTTCTTTTTTTAAAAGAAAACAAGTTGGTGGGAAGTGTGTTTTAACTGTGAGCCCCCGATTTCAACCATTAGCATAAGAAAAAAAGTTTTAGTGCATTTACTATTGTATTGAATGAAGAGTTCCAACAGTCAGGGAAAAGAAAGTAAAAGGCTGTAAAGAAATGATGGTCTATTCAGATTATTCAGCAGCCCAAAGCTCTGGTCATCTGCCTCTGAAATCTGTGATCGGGATATCACTTTTATCTTCCTGTGCCTTTCTCTCGCCTTTTTCACATGTTCACTTTTGTCGAGGTTTATTGATCACGTTTTCTTCTCTGCAAATCTGTGGAAAATTTAATGAACCAAAAACAACAGAGAAATAAAGGGAACTTTTTATTCATTAGCACTAGATTGAATTTTGTTCCATAGTCACTACCCTCTTGCCTCCCATGTGTGTCATTGTGTCACTCTTGCAGCACTTACAGTACATACAGTGGGGATGGCTGTATTATTAATTCTCTGCCAGGGAAAAGTTTGTTTAATGTTGTGATCTCATGGCAGATCAATCCCCGATGCTCCCCTCTTCTCTGCTCTCCTCACATTCAGGCTCTCCACTTGGGTGCTTCTGCCACTAAACACCTTAAAGTGTGTATTCCGCAGAGCATTCACCTCTTCAAGAATGAAATGTATTTGCTGCCTAGCAATTAAACCCAAATTTAAATGATTGCAGATTAGTAGTAGTTATTTACAAGCCTGATTGTTTAGGTGCTATGATCCTTGTTCATTACACATCTGCTTTGCCTTGGTGCTGCCCCAGAGTGCTTTGTGATGCAAATGCTTTTGTTAACTTACAAATAGTTTCAGTATCTAGATCATCTCAGGTGACATATTTAAGTCTCTTCTTTCTTCCCAGATGGACTTAAAAAGCTGTAATTAAATGTGGCTTCCAGTATGATTAAGCTTTGCTAACATTTTCCATGGAATGATTTACTTGAACTCTGGCACTTTCTGATCCTGTCACTGGAAGATTTTTCAATAAAGGCCCTTTTTAACATTAATTTCATTTCATTTAGTGCAGCTTGTAAGTGTAGGGAAATGAGTTAAAATGGAGCATAGATCTGCCTGAGAGATATCTAGGGTGTTGCTTGATTCCAAAGAACTTAACTGTTAGTAGTTGTAAATCCCAGGGGAAAGAAAATCACAGAGTTCTGTGGAATAGTCCCCCATACTCGTAGTGAGTAGTAGCATCACTGCTGATACTTTTAAGGGATGAGCTAAAAGCCACAAAAAGGCACCTGTACTCGAGTTTGTAATCTTAGCTACAGTGATGGCACATCTGTGTTTGCATCTGTTTTTCTGTGTAGTAAGTGACTCTGCTCTGTAGGAATACACATCTGCAATCTTAAGCTGCCTCTAAAGCTAGGGAAAGGACTTTGTGCCCACTGGGAAAATCTGGGCTCCTGTTTTGTTTTGTTTTTAAAATAATTTTTAAAGTCTCCTATCCCCTGTGAAATGTGTGATTTTAGCACAGATAATTAATTCAAATAAATCTAATGCAATCTCTCCAGAGGAAGATGCCTTCTCTGGGATGCTCTGCTGCCCCTCAGTGAGGAGCACCCTGTGGTTACAGTCCTTCACCCCTGCCAGGAGGTGCCAAGTACTCCCAGCGAGGGACCAGCTGGTTCTCCCCAGGATCTGCAAAGGATGGTCATCTGCACAGCTTAAGTCTCTCAGTAGAAGTGGAAAACTTCCAGTGGTACAAATGCAATTCAGATGAGTAGGGGTTGCTGTAATATCACACTACTGTGTCTTGTATTCATCACTGGGAGCTTTAAATATCCAGTCCCTGGAAGTTAAGTCCTTTTTTTTTCTTTGCACATCCCTTATATTTAGTGATTATTATTATCTTTGAGCAAGGGGATCACCTGGAAGTTATCTAGTGCTGTGTTAAGCAGTTTGATTTTGTTGCTAAAATTCATTGAAAATCACTTGAAAACATCCCACCGTTGTTTTTTTCCCAGCTTAGAAGGCAGCATCCCTAGCTGAAATTAGTATCCTGCTCCCCTCCCTACCGACGTGTGAAGTCCTATTAGAGCCTCTGTTATCATACCTTTAAAAGCAGGGGTCTGTTGATTGCCACAGTGTTAAAAGAGCATCAGTTCCCAGCACCAAGATAGCTCCTTTTCAGAGCAATCCTCAGCAATGCCTCTTTGTGCAGTGGACAATGCAATAAGTCAGACAGGACTTTCTGAGCCACCTCTATAAGAAACTGTAAGGGCTGCTGAAGTACACTTGTGTTAAGTTGAATTGATTGAAATTTAATGGCTGTTAGTAGCTATGAATGGTAATGATTTTCTGGAGTATCTTCACCATGCTTGACATTAATAACTGGAGAGCGTGTATGTGTGACGCTAGCGCACTATTCATTTTTAAAGATGCTTTCTCCCAGCCCCCTTTCCCATAATTTAGTTGTTTTGATGTTTCAGGGAAAAAAAAAAAATCTTGGTCTTGGAGGAGCATGTACATCTTGTCAACATAATTTTGTGCTCATGATTTTTATTTTTTCCAATTCCAACATAAATCAGACCACAATATAGTGAGAATGATGAATTTGTTTTACATGCCATCATGAATTAATGTTATGCAAATAGAAGCTTTACAGGTGCCATGATTTACTTAATAATTTCAAGTTCTAATATTTAAGCTCATTCATTATGTTTGAGTGGAAAAAAAACCCAAACCCTCGGCATGTTCATATTTCTTAAACGTGAAATGTGAGATTTGTGTGCGTTTGCTGTGTGTAGTTGCTGTGTAAGCACATTTGATGGCTAAGAAAGAATCAATCAGTGTTTGCATTCAACATCTTATTCCTGTAGATGTTACAGAGACATTTCAAAGAGAATAATCAAATATTTGCGTGAAAGGAGAAGAAGAGGCTGGTAAAACACCTTTCAAGGATATAAAGAAGCAGAAAACGGCTAAAGGAAAGTTTTTTGGCCTTTAAAATTTGAGCAGAGTGCTGTAGTTTTGCTATGCAAAGTGGCCTTTATCCTGAAGAGTCTGCTGAGAGCTGCTCCCATAAGTACCATCTTCACTATAGGGTGAGGAGGAGCCAAGATGCTGGTGAGAGCTATAAGCATCCAGGGTCAAAGGTGAATGCGAATGGGAGCGCAGGGTTTTTAGGCTCTGATATCATTTTTAGTGAGCTTCCCAAAGGCTAAGGACAACGGGGAGAAAGTCTGACACGTAAATACATCTTGGATCTCTGAAGATAAGAACAGGTTTTGACTTTATTTCTCAAAAAATTGAGGTCACTGTGGTCTGATGACAGGCTGAAAGCCCATCACTCAATTTTTTTCCTTTTCTTACTTTTTTTTTGCTTTCCTTTTTTATTTCCAAATGAGCAGACAGAAGCTTATTTTTGATACATTGTACACATTGAGTTAGTGACAGCATATTCGAGTTTGGAAGTTTGTAGCCTCAAGGTCAAGGTTTAGCATCAACATGCGGGCCTCTGCCCAAGCAGTAAGAATTTTACTGGTTAATTCGCAAAAGAACTAAACCTCCTACATATGGCAGCATGGGTGAATTAAAAGTGAAGCTTTACAAAATGTGTTCACTCCATGTAATGGGACCATGTGTTTCTGTGATTGCTGCAGCCATTAGTCATGGGAGTAGGCTCAAGAATTGGTCCTTGACCTCTCCAAGCCCAGGGGATCATTGGCCAGGGAGCAGAGTGCTATTTGGCTTTTAGTAATTTTGACAACTTCTTCTTTTGCTGTGTGTGTTCTTGAACTCAGAGAAGAAATTCACCCCGATGCGCCATTCAAGCCAAAGATTTAGCTGGGTGTTAAAGGGCCATTTGGGAAGTGGTGCACAGTGTATGTACCGTGATCAAGTTAATTATGTTGCTTTGGCAACCACAGCTTTGGCATTTCCTGACTAGGGCTCGTTGATGGAGTCATATTCCAATATCTGGTGTCATCGACACTAAAAACTCTTTCAAAATCAGGTCAGCATTGTCAAAAAGTGGGAGGAAAAAAAAGAGGTGAGGGATTTTTCTGGCAATGTTAATAATTCAGTTTTTTGAAATAAGTTTCTATTCTACAATTTCTATTTTACAATTCCATTGTAGGAAATACAGTAGCAATATAATTGATTTTCCAGTAGGCTCCAAGTGGTTGTTTTAAAATAGCTTTTGTGGAGAATTTCAGCATTTTGTGGGTTTTGTTGCAATTCACCATGTCAGATTTGGAAATCTTAAATTCTTTTGTAAACTACATTAACTATATCCCTAACTTTACTCTTCCCTTCTCAGAACCGGTAGGGAATATAGAGCTGAGCTTAGTATATATGTTCCCAAACCATATCCATGGCTAATTATTTTTTGCCTTGGTTTACTGTTGATGCTGTGGGGTCTTTCCCCCAGTTTCTTTTTTAATGAGCATTATGCATATTGGGGCTGCATTGTCTCAGCAAAGCCTGCACCTAACGACTGTTCCTGCTGCAGCGCCTTTAATCTCTATCTCCTATTTGAGAAAACCTTCCTACTTCTGCATTTTACTCCAAGGCCTCTGGCAGGTCTTGCTAAAATTTAAACTATGTGTTAGTCTTATTCTGAGAAATTCAGTGGTGCTGGAGGTGAGTTCATCCCTCTGGGACAAAGCACATAGTGGGGAGTGGGTGGTGAAAGGCAGGTCTGGATCTGTGTCGAGGGGACGGGGATGAAACAGGGCAGTGCCAACAGCCTCTGGAGGATGCACTATTCTCCCAGGAGCATGCAAGGTGAGGGATCCTCCTCCTTTCCCTTCCAGAGGGCATTTCCAACGGTGCAGATGGCAGGGAGATCTTTGCCAAGGCATTTGTATCCTTTAATCTCTTCTCACAGGGTAGAGATACCCAAGAGCCAAACACCATCCAAGCTGTCAAAGGTCCATACTACCTGACGGTTTGCCAGGGAGGGACTGCCTCAGATTAGACTGGAAAACTCCAGTGCATTGGATGCAGTCAGATGATCCAGTCAGCTCCAGCTGTTAGGCTAAAGGAAGGAGGCACAAAATAACTTGAGACTCTTAGCCCTGGTCGTTTTGGTGTCTTCCCTTTTTGCTGTTGAAGATACATCTTTGGAGCCTAAGGAGACCTCCTGGCTTCATTCCTCTTCCTGTTGCTGTGTGTGGAATAACAAGCACCTTTATGAAGTATACCAGGAGCAGTGTAGGACTGACTGATGGAGATGAAGAAGGCAGCCACTCAGGATGTCCTCTTCAAAGTGGCTTTTTCCTCTTTTCCAAGAGAGTGGTTGAACTATATTCTCCTGGCATGGCATGGTTGAGAAGTTGCCTCATGGGGTTGGCTGGATGTTAGCCATCCTGTAAGGAAGAAGGAGCAGTTGTTTTTTTATTGTTTTTTTCCCCTTTTGCTGAGTGTTGTAGTTGCTAGGATGAGGTCAGTGCTTCTCTCACAGCAAACAGTGTGCCTTCTGGGTATACTAAATCACATGTCCCCACAAACCTCCCGTGTAGGCTGGACTGGAAGCTGTTGGTGCAGTAGTTCAAACAAAGTGCAGTGCTGCAGGTGCTCTTTTGCTGGCTGATTGCTTCAAATGTCACACCTCTCTTCCCCTTAACATCTATGCTATTACAACATCTCATGTGAGCTAATGGAGTTTAGACATCACCTGTTTCTCCCTCTCTTTCCCTGGAGGTTACACACTTCTGGGCACCCTTGAGTTGAAGTTTTAAGGTCATTGTTGGCATTCTTAGGTCGTAGAACTGCAGTACCCTATCTTCTTCAGCTAATCAAATAACTAATTAGTTCTTCTGTTGCTGCCCATTATCTTTCTCTCTAGCTTTAGTCCAGCTCTGCAGGATGAAGCCTACTAGGAGACAAGATCAGAGAATTATTTGATTGGAAGCTTAGAGGTAGATATGGTCAAGAGACTCCCTATGAGCAACAACTGATGCCTGTGTTCATCCCTGCATCTCAATTCATTCATGTCTATTAAGGCATCTGTTAAAGCACGATGTTTACAAACTTCTTTCCTATGATTATGGCAGTGAAGATACCAAATACACCTTTCATTCCACTGCAGTTTGAGTCACTTCCACAAGAACTTTACATAATATTTTTTCAACAAAGGCAGCTGTGTACATACATTTTAGTTTGGTTTTGCATCAAGGCACTTTACCATGCACCCTCTAAAATGCTCCTAAGTCTGGACTTGGGCAGTGCAAGCCTTGGTGTGTATCACAGTCGCATTAACCCACTTTATTTCCCGCTTTCCTCAGGTGTTGATGGCATCTGGTTGCGACAGATGCTTTCTGATAAAGCCTTCAGATCAACATGCCTTTGGAGACATCAGTGCTCTGTGTTGGTACTTGCAGACTGCTGTATCCAAATACTCTTCTTTAATTGTCTTATTAAGTAGAGAATTAAGCTCTGTGCTTTGACTGTTTTGGTGCCAGTGATTCTTATTGCAGGCTTTGGCACGGCACCGCGTTGCGTTTTAAAGAGGCAGCATCACTTTAATGATGTGGGAATTGAGTTGGAGGATAAAAATCCACTGAGAAAATGGCTGACTGAGAGTATGGTACGTAAAATCTGATTTTATGTTCTTCCTTTCCAGCTGTGAGGTGGGGGGTTTAGTTCAAATGCCTGCGATGATTTAAGAAATAAAACCCAGAAATTCTCACTGCTGCCAGACCACAGGCTCCTCAGCGCCAGACTTGCAGACGAGTGTCACATGTTACTGTATGTTTTGAAAGCATACCATGTGTTATTCTTTAGCTGTCTCAGTCCTCCCCCAAGCTATATCATCTTCTCCCTAGCCGATCTCACAGAAAAACTTTTAATGAAATAAACGTTCCTCTTCCTCCCCTCCCAGCAGACGGGGGGGATGTGTTCCCCTGTACCTGGCGGCTCCACGCAAAGAACTCTTGTCTGTGAACTTGCAGAAGTGATTTTAACTTGACTTCATGTAACTCTGCCTCTCATACTTTAAATCAGGCACTTCTGACACTGATATTGCAGCTTATGTTGTGTGTTAGGATCAAGAGCTCACAAATGACTAAACATATGGCTAAAACTTCTTTTTTTTTTTCCATGGAATAGAATATGTTTCAGTTTAACTCAGCTGTGGGTCTAGATAACGAATGTTTGCCATTAGAATCATTGCATTTCCAGAAACAATTTTTTACTCCTTCTTTTCTACTGTCTTGGATTAATGTTTCCTCCAGCTAATGACAGGACCGGACATGCAAACTAGATTAGAGCGTAGTGTGAATAGCATGAGCTGAAAATGCTGGCATCTCGCTTTATTGCCTACAAGGTTAAGCGGTTTACTGCGAGGTCGCCAGAAGTAAACTGAAAGCAAACAGGCAAATTAATCCAGATCTTGTGGGTCCCTCCCATGGGGTGAAAGCAGCTCCCAGGGGATTTATCTCTCAAATATTCTTTGAATGCCCCCTCCTCCTCACCCCCTCCCCTGCCCCCCCCCCCCCCCCCCCCAGACAGCAGTGATGCAGAGCTTTCCCACTGATGGCCAAATTGCATACAGTTGGGAGGTCAGAGTCTGGCCACACATCAGATACCTGTCTGTGATTCCAGCAGCTGGCCCATGAGATGCCGCTTCTCCTCCTGCTATGCGGTGCCAGGATGAATGTGGCAGAAGAAGAGGTGGGAACTGCAGCTGGACACTGCGGCTGCCATGGATGGCACAGGCTGCTTCATATTACAGCCATTCCCTGGGGCTGCCTTCCACAGGAGGTCTGCTCCTCATTTCAGCAGGATTTTGCTCGACATCTCTATTAAGTTTGCTCCATGGAAAACCCCATGGCTTGGGGATAGCCTTTTTTCTTTTTTTTTCCCCAGATAATAACATTTAAGTTGGTCCAGTGGTAGGACTTCAGATCGCATCTCTGACTAACATAACTCCCCGACAGTTTCTTGCTTAAATAAAGGATAGGTGGTGAGGACTGGGAAGACCAGAGCAGCTGGTCTGAGAGATGCTACGTGCATACTTCCATGTGCCAGCTGTAGGCAGACATCTGCTGAAAAGTCATCATATTTCGTTTGTATTCCGTCTGTTTTTCCTTTATGTTTCTTTTTCTTTCTTAAACACTGACCTGGTGGGATGTATGCAAGCACCTGCATCCAGCTGTACCTTGTAATTGTATGTAGTGCTCCTGCCAGCCTGGGGCTGAGTGTGCCAAGTGATATCCCAGTTTGCAACCATACTGGCCATATCGGAGACTGGATGGGTCTGCATACATATTCTACTCAAAAGCTTAGATTTGAATCCATGTTGAATCATAGAATGGTAGGGGTTGGAAGGGATCTTTAAAGATCATCTAGTCCAACCACCCTGCAGAAGCAGGGTCACCTAGATCAGGTCACATAGGAACATGTCCAGACGGGTCTTGAAGACCTGCAAGGAAGGAGACTCCACACCCTCCCTGGGCAGCCTGTGCCACTGCTCTGTCACCCTCACAGTGAAATAGTTTTTTCTTATATTTAAATGGAACTTTCTGTGTTCCAGCTTCATCCCATTACCCTGTGTTCTGTTGCTAGATACCATAGGCTGGATCCCAGCCTGTGTCTTGGGTGTCAGTCTTGGAGTTCTATCTCCAGCAGAAATGAACGATTTATTTGCTTTCTATGAAAACCAGACAATAATAGGAAGTTTGTGTTTCACATTTAGGTGTAATTATGAGTAGGTACTTGAATGATGAGGTGTACAGCATTCAGAAAAAAAGCTGGCACCATCTCCCACGAGTGTAGGGTTTCCACCAAGCCGTGTCTCTAGCAGGTCTGTTCAACCGTCCTGCTATGACTGGGACTTCTTTCCTCACCAATCCCTTGTATTTCCAGGAGAGATGCAGTGCTCAAAGTGGGTTCAGCAACCAGTTAGTTGTGTTATAGTGGCAGAAATACTGCTGGGACACAGCAAATGCCTGTACTGGGTCCCCAACCTAAGGAAGAGCAAGTGTGTGTCCTGCCCAGATAAAATATATGGCTTGTATCTACAGGGAGAAAGAGGAATTGTGTCATCTTCCACCTGGGACATCACAGAGGAGAACAGGAGGCAGATTGACCTCCAGAAAGGTAGAGGAGACCATATGGTATCAAGATAAAAATGAGACAGAAAACCACTAGAAAGCCAGAGGAGTGATTCCTGTACTCAGTAAAACCAACTTGTTACTTTTTAAGTAATCTTTGTATTTTTTTCAGGACTGAGTTGTGTTGATTGTAGCAAGGCTCCAATACTGCTTGAACTTACACAGCTCTGCTCACTGAGACAAGGTAGT
Source organism: Colius striatus (assembly GCF_028858725.1). NCBI lineage: Eukaryota > Metazoa > Chordata > Aves > Coliiformes > Coliidae > Colius > Colius striatus. Next base: position 13,794,140 of record NC_084769.1, on the reverse strand, counting down.
GAGGAACACAGACCATATTTTGAGCTAGGCTATTGTTTTGTCCTCATGAATAAAACGGGTATCCAAGGAAGCGTTTTAGCCATGGTCAGGGTACAGTTTTCCAAATGGGCAGTCAGGTGGCACTGGTTGACTTTATCAGTAATTTGAAGGTATCTTAAGAAAAGAGTCTTGTCTGCTGCTATCCAAATGCAACCTTCTTCCCTCTGGAGAGGTTGTGGAGGAAGGTGAGGGTACCACTGCAAGGCACCCAGAGTCCTCAGAGATACAGTTTCGAGATGAGCAGAAAACTCTGCTGCTCATATGGACTGGTCATCTGTATCTGGCAGCAGAACTGGATAATGAGTCAGTGCAGCTGCTGTTTAACACTAGCCTACCTTTAGCATCTCACAGGATGGTTTTGAGATCTCTTGTCTAATTTAACAGCACTGGATCTGTTTCATCTTCTGCAGAAATCCCAGAGGGGTAGTTTCACAGGCATTTTTTCTTCCTGAAGAGACTCTAAGTTGCAGTGCTGCAGGTTGCACTTTCTGCTGCACTGGGCTGCCCGTGGGTAAAGGTCTAGGGTCGTTTGGAATATATTTGCAACACTAAAGATATGAAGCCCTGAATCATTACCCAATGTATCTTTCTAGAGGCAAGAGAATGGGTTACCAAGTGTTTCCACAATAGCCGTGCACAAAAGGGTAGCTTGATTTAATCCCTTGGGAATACAAGTAAATGTTGCAGCTCTATCACCCTCATCAAGGGAGCATGGCTGCTCTTTACAACACAGGTCCATGCCATTGAGCTGGAGAGTGATGATTGCTGTGTGAGATCAAGCACGACCAAGAAAGCTTTCTTCCAGCCTTATGTGTCTTATTGTTTCCCTCTCATGTGGACCCCTGTGACCTGCTCGTACTAATGTGTTAGACATGGAGGTGGCCTTGAAACCATCCAGAGCTTGTGTTAGAGCAGAATGGTCACTTATTCTGCAGCCCACCAAGGACAACAAGTGATACACATGTTCTGCAGCATGCCTTGTCTCCATATAAGTATACAGGGGATGTTAAAGCTATAAATTAGAAACATCCGCCAGGTACTTGCGTTGCTGTGACAAGACCTTTCCTTTGTAATGTCGTCATGGTGGCACATGAGAAGCTACCTGAACTCGATCTCCTTGGTTTATGGAAGAGTTGGTTGAAAGCTGGGTTATTTCCAATGGGGCTTCTCAGAAAGCAGTATTTGCCCTGCACTTTCCTTATTAGGCAGAGCTTCTCTGGAATATCACCTTATGTTTCAGGGCATTTGTGGGACACATATATGTTATGGCTCAGGTTGTTGTATGGATTATTTTAGACAGAACTACTGCATTATTATGTGAGAAGTTCTTAGAACTTTCATAGTCTATTTTTTTTAAGGGAAATTTTTGCCTCCAAAATCGTTGATCTTCAGTGGAAGAGCCAATGCCTTATAGAAAGGAAGGATGGAATGTGAAATTATCAGCTCCCTGCTCTGCTAGACCTGTGGGCTAGTGCAAAACCACATTTATCTCACAGCCAGCCACAAGATGAGCTGCCTCTTGGCTCACATGTAGTTAAGGGACATCAAGGAGTCCTAGAGAGACAGGCTCCCAGACAACTTAATGGCATATGGGGTAAATACCAGTGGGGGAAGAAGGGGCATAAGACAACCAAGTCTGTAGAAAATCACCCTTCATTATTTCTGCAACCCGTCAGACAACTCACATTCTTTTATTAACTTTTTATTACGGCAAAAGTGACTAGAATAAAAATAGTCTAGGTGCCAAGGGGATAAACAGTGAATTAAAAGGATTAAGGTCTGAACATTTTATTGCTTTTAGTAAGACGTTATTAGATTTACTAGGCTAAGTTAAATTTACATGACTGAATTACTTCTTAACTTAGTGATGAGTTTTGTGGGGAAAAAGCCATCTGTTAAGGTGTTTTAGAAGGACTTAATCCAGAATACATTATAACTCTTTAGGCCATTATGGAAGAGTAGAGCAGCTATCCTTTCTGCCACAAGCTAAACAGACACTGACTGGGCATTTCAGCCACCTTCTGGAAGTCAGCGTGACCTGAACATTGTGTAGGAATTGATAGCAACTCCAGTGGGAAAGATAGCAGGAGAACTATTCCAAATGTTGTGTTAGTTATACTGCCAAGTGAGATATGTTAGATTATTTCAGTTTTCATAAACTCTTGAGGCACTTCAAAATAACTTGCTATTTTTTTAACTTATAAAAGCCATTGTTTTCTGAAGATTGCTCACGGTAAACTGATGACTAACAATGGCAATTCTGTTTGAAGTCATCTGCAATAAACTTCTCTTCTGACACCCATTGACATAGTCAAGTCCAGCCAAGCTCCAAACTGCTGCCCTTTGTAAGGGTTCAGGATTGCAGGACGTGTGTGTGTGTCAGCTTCCTCTGAATCCACAGTGCTTGTGTGTGGCTTTTTTTCCGCCCCTCAGCTCCTCACACAGCACACTTGCATGTTGGACAGAGTCCAACTTTCCTCCCTCCTGGGGATTCCTTTGCTGTTAATTTAAGTGATGGCAAATGCAAACTTCTTGCCAGAGCTTGCTGTGTGTTTTTGGATGCTTTTTTTAGCTGTTCCCTGAGGGGTCTGCTTTTGTCCATCCCCACCATACTTTGAGCTCTAGGGAGAGAGGCCTCAAGCTGGAGCTGATTGGTCCCACCTGGCTTTGAATGTGTCTCTGATATGGCTTCAGTACCTGAGTCTCTGCCACAGTTTTCAGAGGCTTTTGCTTTGTTGATGTCTGTACAAAGCTGGGCTTATAATAACATATATGTAATCTTTATCTTAATAGCAGAATGAATCGTTCATGCCTATAATAGAGTGTGACTAAGTTCCTATTAGAGGGTTGTCTGCAGCACTGTGACTTGATGATTTTAGATGCTGAATGGGAGTTAAAATTAGGGGGAAAAATGAGTATTTTTAATAGGTATGCAAAATAGCTTTTCTCTTCAAAAGTCATGTGGTGAAGACATGGTGTTAATATGAGACGGAGTGAATGTGTTGAAGAGAAATGAATGCCCATCTGCTGTAAGTCCAAACCAAAGATTTACAGAAGCTCTTCCCAAACTGGAGATAGGCAGATAGATCGGACCATGGTCTGGAAAAGCGCTCAGTGGCCACAGCCTCCTTCCAGGCAGACCTTCAGCAGCCAGGAGCGCTGGAGGACGGCTCTTCTGTTTGAAGTCATCTGTGACTTTGCTCCCCTCCCTCTGAGGGGTCTGCCTTTGTCACTGGAGGGGTCTTTGCTGCCTGCCCTGGTGCCGAGCTCTGCTGCCCAGGATTATTCTGCAGAGCCTCTGGCCTGCTACAAGGCTTGTGCTTGCACAGACAAGAGTCAGTTCAGTTGTGGTTTTATCCCGTGAGCTATTTTCAGCAGTTTTCCTCTTTTTTCTCCAGACAATTTTGTTGGAGGAACTGTGCAGCAGGAGGTGTTCACAGGATGGGAAAGAACAGTGCTGGCTTTATGAAGACACAGGTGTTGGAGGAATGTCATCTGTTTATGCTTCATTTAGCACTGGGCTTCTGCAGGTTGCTGCATTTTCTGAGACCATCCAGGCTGGTTTTAAAAGTGAAATATTTGGCTCAGCACAGATGTATGTAACGTCAGTCAGTGCACAGGTGGGAAGGCCCTGGTGTGGCCTCCCTTTCTCTGGTGGGTTAAAAGTCTCTTGTAGAAGAGGTGGTGCATAGAAGTGCTCTGTGATGGCACCTGGTAGGCAAGTGGATTTGATGGTGAGGGAGTGATCCAGTGTGGCCTCTTGGCTGGGAGGATAAACCCTTGAGGCAGGGAACAGTGTGGCTGGTGGACTTGGCATTTGGTGGTTACCAGGTGACTTGTGTAACTAGCTTCTAGAGAGAAGCATCAACTGGGATATCAAGTTCACCAGGAATGGGCAGCTGAGTGTGAAGAGGCTGCAGATTTGCTGCTTTTGGAAACCTGAAAAGACCTAAAGAAGATTTGGGTGCTCATCTTGCAGTAAGGAGGCATCTGGGACTGAGGTTGTAGCACTGGTAACTGCAGGAAGCGTAATGCATTCAGGTTTGCTTCACTCCATTACAACAGATTGACAAATTGGAGAGAGTTCAGGAGGGAAAAAAAAAGCAACAAGAGAGCTTGAGGGATTGACTTACGAGGGAAGACCGAAAGAGCTGAATATGGATAACTTGGCTAAAGGATGACAAATGAGGTGGTTGAGATATAAATCTACAAACATCTGAAGGGTGTAAACACCAAGGCTATGAAGAATTATTTAGAGTGGTACAATGGGGTGTAACTAGAAGTAATGGGATGAAATTTAAGAGAAGGCAAATTTCAGTTGAATAATGGGAGAAGCTTTTTGACAGTGTGATATATTAGGCCGCAAGATGCTCTTCCAGAAGTAGTCCTATTCCTCACTAGTTAGGGCTTAACCCTGTTTATTAAGAAGGCAGAGTTTTCCAGAGTCTTTATTAAGGACAGTTTTAAATCATGCCTTTTGGGTTTTACGTATTTGGTGTGGAGGTACACACATTCTACACCAAAACTGCCATGGCCCTCAACACATGCACACAGCAGCTCTTGGTATTGTGGCAGTGGAGGAGAGGGCACAGGTCTGAGCAGCCCCTCAAGCTGCTGCTCAGCTCAGATGGCCTCACTGGCATGGCAAGTTCAGCCAGGTCTGTAGTACTCATACTCTGATCAGGACCTCCTTTTGCCTCCTGCACTTCTCCAGACCTGAGTGTTGTAGTATTACCATTTGGGGAGCTGGTTCAGACACCAAAGTTACACTGCAGCTCTGTGTAAAAACCAAGAAATCTACTACTTTGCTTCAAAGAAATCAGGACAAACAAGATGCCATTGATGCACATGGTCTATGGTCTTTTATATAGCTACAATACTGTACCTTAACTTTTTCTTTAGAAACTCCCATTTCTTCTCCTGCTTTTCACTTCACTTGAAATGCAAACTAAGGTCAAAGGATCACTTTCCTACTGGCAGAACACACTGCATTGTCTGTCATTTAACATGTCCTCCACAGTAACAGAGTCCAACAGAGTGACTCTCTTGAATGCATTTTGCTTTTCCTTATCTTGAAGGGCTAAATTAGAAAATTAGGTAAACTAGCTGTGTAAATCAAGTTAGAGCATCTCAACTAAAATGGTAGTTTGTCTTCAGCACAGGGAAGATGGCAGATTCATGTAATTAAGAGAAACAAATGCAGCTGTAGCACTGGCAACTCAGCTATTCTCTTGAAGAGAGGGAGGACAGAAAACTTTAAAGCATTGGCATGCTCAGAGCATAAATGAGACAAGAGCTGAAAGTGTCTTTTATAATTGTTCTTAAATGTGTTTTGTATTGCTCGTGCTGTCCCTGAAGAGGTCTGAGTCTGTATGCTTCAGGGAAATTTCTGAATTACATCCTCTCAGTCTGTGGGAAGAAAGAACTGCTGAAGGGTTTCATTCTCCTCTGGATGAGGATGAATATTTTCTTTGCTGAAAAATGCAGTTTTGGTCTCCTCAGCACGGAATTCATTTGGTGAATGCTTTTCATAGGAAATTTTGTATGTGAGGAAATGTCAAAAGAATTGTGTCTTCATTGCAGCCCTTCCTGCCACTGAGAGCTATGGTGAGAGCACACTTTTGGATAGGAGAGCTTTGCTTTGAACAACTTTTCACATCCAGATCAAGGATGGATGTGTGTTCAGGCCCCCTCGTCTCAGGAGAGCAGCATAACCACTAAGCTACCTCAAGTTTGCCACCTTAATCTAAGTGGTTTCCATTCAGCAGAAATAAATCATTTATGTCAGTATGACTCCAGAATAATTTTTAAAAAATTGTTTGGTTTCACTACTGTGCAGGAGTATAAATTATTCTCCCTACTTTGTTTCTGAGGCTGCTTTAAAAGGGAATTTTAATTATGCAGCTGGAGGTCACTAATAGCATTTGCAGAAGATATCACCGGGTTTTTCCTGGAGTTTGATTCATGATGCTTTTGCACCTCTATTACTAGTCTTGGGCCCTACCCATTTACAGGGCAGACTTTCCAGTCATGCACTTCTCACAGAAAGGATGAGGCAAATACAGCCAGATTTCCTTTAACTGCTGCTGCAAAGTCACGTGAACCCTGTTAGTGAAGTGTGACTTTGCAAAGCAGTGCCCCATAGCATGCCAAGGGAAGTGTTTGGAGGCCATGAACAAGGGCTTGGAGTGAAGGGCACCTCAGAAAAAACCTGTAGCAAATGTTGGGGTCACCACAGCAGTCTAGGCTGCTTTGTTTGGTGATAGAGGTCTGGAAACACCCTTACAAAATGTCAATGTCTGCCTGCAGCTTCCTGTCTATCTTCCACCCGTTTGCAGGTGTGTCTGTACCACCCAGATCTCAGGCTGGTATTTTACTGTCAATCCTTCACAGCAGGGATGGATTATGACCTGGAGCTTTTGGAGTATTTCCACATTGATGGTCTGGGTTGATAATCTGCAGCTGAAGGGCTGGGGAGATGGGTGAGAGCCATGAAATCTCAGCAGGAGCTGTAGAGATTCATCTGCCAGAAGCCCAGCTTGTGAGAGCCAACCCATGCAGAACATAGGGCACAGTAAGTATACTTTCATCAGTATAAGAAAGAAAAGAAAGTTGCCTTCTCTCCTTATCTGTTGAGGGCAATTAAAAATCTTGAGCCAGCTTGTTCAGTGAAAGGATTAATTTGCTGTGGATGTTTGATTAATAAAGTAGCAGTTTATCTTCTTGCCTTTCCCCATAGCAACTGCAAAAGGGTTTCAGATGTGCGTGGCCTTTCCTGTCTCTCCTTCTACTGTGAAACAGATGTTTTGCTGACTGTTCCTCAAAAGTGCAAAACAGCACCCAAAACCACCTTCTGGCAGGACATAAAGAGAAGCACTCGGGCCGACTCCCTCAATTTGAGCAAGGAACACACCTTTCTTTTTCTGCTGCCATATGGGAAAACACGTAAATGTGTGTGTATGAGAGCCACACTATGGAATCAGATTATTTTGACTCAAAATAAGCTATTAGCTTTCTTTAGCAGCAATTTAAAGGCTGAGGAGGCTTCAGCTAATTATACCAGAGAGTTGTATAGTTTCTCTGCTGTCCTCTGTCTTTTCCTGGACTTTTATTCTCCATTACTTCTATACTAGTGCTCTGCCTTTATCTCCTCGAGTCCTGCTCCTCGGCTCAGCATTGAGGGCCTCTGAGAGTAAATGTTTATAATGTTCATTTAGCTTTCAGTGAAATCTCTTCCAACTTTTAAAGCAAGCTCTTTAGTTTGGTCTGCACAGATGTAAACTTTCAATAGGAGAAATTCTCTAAATTCAACTAATGGCTTCAAAGACTCCCAAGTGTTGCTGATGTGCTGCAGTTCAGTGTTGCTGTAATCGTGTAAAAACTGTGTGCTACCTCTGATTTTGAGTTTAAGCACTCCACAAGAGCAGATTTAGGCCTTCTATACTCACAGGATATACTTCAGTACCTATTTATGTTTATATATAAATACAATGTCTCTCCGCAAGATCCCTCAGAGGCCAAGCTTGGGGTTTAAGAAGGAATAAATAAGCAATAGGAGAGTTATTCTGTCATAAGGTGCATTGTGTCGACAGAACTTTATTTTATTTACTTGTTTAAGTAGGAAGTGCTCTGACTTGTTACAGTTTGTTATTGCTTTCTGTTTTGTTGGGTGCTAACACGTCTCTCAGTCACTTTTGTATTCTTTTATCCCAAGAAAAAAAAAATATCAGCTTCTTTTTATTGTTACTTTCCTTGGCAAAAGTTAGTATTTTATTTATTGTTAGTTGCCATAGGCTGTAGATGAACTAGCTCATCCTTGAAGGTACATAATTCACTCATTTACTCTGCACATTTATTTAAAAAATAAGAAAAAGAGGATGTAGCACAAGCCATAGGTGATGGAAATGTTTCCCTTGTTGCATTCAAATTACACAGCAAATCCAGATCAGTAGTGACTGAAGGTTGTGATGGCTGTGGGCTGCTTGCTCTGCCTATCAATACCCACACAAGTACTTTCCACCATACTTCTCAAAGGGCTTTAGAAAAATGGCTGAGCATTATATGCCAGTTACATGTGATAAGAAGCCGAAACACAGGTGGACAGTTGGGAGACTGATATCAGGACACCTGATAATAGCGTCTGAGAATGGGGATCCTTGGCTTCCTGTCCTGGGAATCAGATTGCTTCTTCACAGTGCTGTGTGCACTGAGTTTCCTTTGGGGGCAGATTCTTGTGAGTGATGGTCCCCACCTGTGTCCCACCACATCCCACAGAACTAGGAGCTACACTTTACTTAAGGTCTCAGCCACCTGTCAGTGTTGCAAGATAGTGTATTCTAAAGCAGAACAAATTTCCTGGGATTTATTGGGATATCCAGAAAAATCATCTGTCTTTGCAGTACACCCAGCCTGGATGAACGATTTCTTGTCACTTTCAGAAGACAGGAAACTGAACGGCCGTGACCGAGCTGTGCCCTTAGTGTGCCTTGTGAGGGCCAGGACGAAAGGGCCACATTGGAGCTGGGCTCTGTTGGTCTATGTGTTGAAGCGTGGCTCCAGCACCTCTAAGCTAGCATCAGATAAGCAAGTGATATGGCAGGTTTAGCAGCGTCCTGGCAGTGCTGAAAAGGTCATGCAGTCTAGTGCTTGGCGGACCTGGACCGGACAGCCCCAGCCTGAAGGTGTCCAACACATCCTGTTTGAAGTACAGACATGTCTGCAAATGCCTTCTAGAGCTGCCAGGCTGAAGACTTTCACTAGCCTAAAACTCCCTTGGAAATGTATGAATGAAGGTGAAATGATTAGCAACCAATTGGCTCTGGTCCCCTGAATCAGTCTTCCTTTGTTGCCATTTGTTACCATAAATCCTTTTGGCTGTGTGTATATGGGGGGGGTGTATATGTGAGCAGGGAAAGGAGGAGAGAACTGCTGGTATTGATTAAACTGAATCTTAAACTCTGCTTTGTGTTGAGCCAGAAGGACTTAACCATATATATTTAACCCATAGTGACATGGGACTTGGGTACACTATCTGTGTAAGCACTGCTTGTGACGACTGAGAGCTGCCGAACCAGGCTTCAGATTTAGGAGATGTGGTTCAGACACAGAATTGTGCCGGTGCCTCTAAACTTTCCTATTTTTGAATAACATTTTTCTAGCTGAGGTTTTGCAAGTAAAAAAGCCTGGAGCCAGCTTAAAGAAACTTTATGATGTGAAAATTAAGTTTTTTTCTAGTAAGCTGCAGTTTGTCAAAACAACAGCACACATTCCATTTGGGCTACAATTTGGCAGGATGCAAAGATCTCGTCTCCCTTTGAATATCCAAAGAAAATGGAAACCTGACATCTTAGTGCTGCATGAATTTCTACACATCCCTTTCAACAGCTGGGATAAGCTACTCTGCTTTATCACACATTTCCCTTGTGTTATGAATCACCACCTTCTCTGAAGGCAGTTCACATGCAGGATTCTTCAGTCTTTGGAAGCTCATACATTTGACTAATGGGAGCAAAAAAAGGTTGTAAAGGGACTTGCCCAAGGATAAGATGGATCTCAAATTTGTTTGTCTGATGAGAAACGACTTGTCATATTATTGGAGGTGGTGCTAGCTGATATTTCTGCATTTGGGGGAAATATTTCTGGAAAATTCACTCTTGTTTCCCAAAAAACTCTTAAAAGTGCCTCACAGAAAGGAAATTCCATACGTTTTTTTGCTATGGGAGAAAAAAAAGAAAACGGGGTTTAGCTGATTATTCCAAAATGAAAGAGAGCAGCTGTCTACCCTCACTCCCAGAGCAGAGGGCTTAAAGCTCCCCTAAGCTTCATGCAGAGCTTGGACTAGTGGAGCTCTCAAGCTCCTGCCAGCATCCTAAGATGGGTGTCTGTGCTCCCAGTTGCAGACTGCAGCCCATGGGGTGGGGCTGCCTGGGAATGGGAGAAGCTGGAGGCTTTGGCTATCTACCTGGTGAGAAACTAGGCAGATTTCTGACCCACCCCACCAGTGGTTAGCTTGAACCGATGCACAGTCACAGACATTTCTGGTGTAGACAACCTGATGCTTTCCACTGGAAGCCTCTTGTGATGAGTTGTATATTGGTGTGTATGCCATGTGTAGCATATTGCTGATAACTTTGTGTAAAGCCATTAAGATTTGGACTCTCGCTGGAGCAGAGCCCAGTTGGGGTTGCAGCTCAGAAGGTCACCATTTGCATAAGAGCTAAATGGAGGTGCCCAAGTAGTTGTCAGCAGGTAGTCAATAGACCAGAAAAGCCTGAGTTAGTCCGTTTTTGCTTTGCGACCTCAGTATGTTAGAGCTTTCCCCTTTATGAAACTTGCCCCTGTGTGAATTGCCTCACAGCTGTAAGAACAATTTAGTTTCACTCATTAGTGATGAAGCAAAGGTACGTAATAGAAAGGAAAGGATAATACATCACCTAATGTATTTTGTTCCTGGGCTTGATGTATGCAGGGCTCTTTAAAGTATTAGTTGTTTCCAGATATAGTAGACGCACCGTTGTGTGTTTTGGAGAACGTAACCGTCTAAGTAATAGGAGACCTCGGCCATATGCTCCACTATTAAATTTTTGCTGAGAAGTATGGAGAAACTGGTTTTGCTCTGTGTGTGTTTGTGTGAATTATGAGCTGTGCAGACCAGCAAAGTGCAAATTATCAGTCCTCTACTGTCCTGTCATATCTCGACTCACAATAACAGAGTTCAGAAGTTCATTGCTTAAGGGAGGAAAAAAAAATTATTAAGAAAGTTTGCTCTGACTTAGTTGTGCTTTTATGAAGACTGTCTGGAGCTGAATAACCCCTGGCGAACTTGTATCCTCCACCCCAGCTGCAGCCTTTCAGCTGCAACAAAGACCACTCACTAAATCCAGGAAATAGAGCGGCGCGTGGGTGAGTGACTGACTCCACATTCACACCCTTGCCTGCTCTCCGGAGGCAAAGCCGCTCCTCCCCGGCCATTCCACCCGGAGCCTGCAAGCAAAACCCTCTGTACGTCTGTGTGGAAAAAAAGAGAATTCTTTACCATCCACAGAAAACTGCACTTTCCATTGAGTTTTTCCAGCAGTGCAACTTTACAGAAACCACAATAAAAAACTCCGGGCTGCAGGACTTTTATTCTTTCCATACCTCACTGCACACAAAAAAAAGAGGCGCCAAATGTTTTTCTGGAAGCAGGATTTCCAGCCATGAGCGATGATTTAGGAGGGTGGGAATATCAGTTTTCAAGAATGTTTCATTTGGAAAACTTTGAGATTTACTTGAGACACTACCAATCTATTTCCTCTGCTTTGATTACTCTGCTTCCAGATACATTTAGCCACTGGCTGTTGTTCTTTCGCCCTCCAAAAAAATCTGTTTTGATGCCCTAAACATTGCCTTTGTTATGCTAACATGGGAGATGGAGCGGCATGCAGAGAGAGAGAGATAAAAGCAGTGTTGTTTTATGGATCCTACGCAGTGTGCTTTGCAAGAACTTTTAAAATACTTTGCACAGTGCTCCTTAGTGGGATAAATGGCTTTTAAGACCATTTACAAAACAGGAACAAAAGAATATTAACAAAGACATGTAAGCACAGATTTCCTCATTTCACAGGTGAAGAAACAGAGCTCTGTAAACTTTATTTGCTGGTATAAGGTCTGGGCAGGAGTAAAAAAGGTGAGGCTCAGCCTGCAGGGTCCTCATGTCCACATGTCATGGTGTTTGGAGGGAGATGGTAAAGTAACTAAGAGACACATATTTAGTAATTTAACCATTAAACTTTGCTACTTGTCTGATATGACGTGTTTAGGAGATGCATTTAGGTGACATGGATTTCTGTCATTGGGATGTAAAAACAACCCAGAACCTCGTCTGCCCTTGGCAGAAGCTGTAATCTTTTGGATTGGAGAACTTTACACAAATTTAAATTTTGTGATGCTTGAAGATCAGAAGTTTCCTTGGCAATTTCCAGCAACACAGCCTGAAATGAAGGAGGTGGGCTGTTGGGCCAAGGAAGAGAAGGTCCCTGAAGGAGCAGCTATCAAGGAAGATTGCCTTACTGACCCCATGAATTCCCTCTGTGTGGAAGTCCCACTACCTGGTTTGCATATTTTGTTAAAATCAGTGGTTATTGGTTTAGAAACAGTTGCAATAAAGCTCATGAGGAGAGGTTAATGCAGTGTAGTTAGAGCTTTGCAAGCCTCCTGCTGACTGTGCTGTTCTCCAGTTGCTGCCTGGTCACCTCCTCTGGGAGGCAGGACTTTCAGACTCACTGTACTTGGGGATGCTTTTGGTCAATGGCAGTTTCTTGGGGACTCAGAGTCCACATGCTTTCTCTGGAATCCATCATGAGTATGCCAGTATAAATGCCAACCTTTGAGAGCCTGAACAGTTGCCCTGGGTACCTCGTGGAAGCACATTCATGGGTTTTCCTGGCCCTTCTGCTTGCAACAGGATTGTCCAGTCTCTGCTGCTCACATGAGAGGACATATTTAGGATTTTTCCTCTGCAAGGTGTTGGTCAAAGGCAGCTTAAACTAATCCAGCTGTTACGGTCCTGTTTCCGTCTTTACCCCTCTGGCACTCACATGGTCACACAATATACACATTCAGATGTTGAAAACTGATCTGTTTTTCTTTTTTTCTTTCTTCCCAGAATCATGTTTTTGGCTGGATCAGTTCCCTGAACTGATTGACACTCTAATTGCACTAATGTGAGTGCAAGAGAATGGGAGGTAATACGTGAAGAAGAGGGCTGATGTGATCACAGCACCCCAGTTCGGTATAAGCTGCTGCCTTGGTTGCTGGGACAGGCTGCATTCATGATGGCTAGTGGGGCATAAATTTGAAGATAATATATGCAAGAGAGTACAGTAAAAAAAATCCATTGACTTATCTCCCAGGCCCCTGGAAGTAATCCTCTATGCCAGCTACTACACAGCCTAAATCTCTTGTAGACTTTTATTTTGTTTAATCAGTTGGCCTTGCAGTGGTTTCAGTCTGCGTCATCTGCACTTAAGTGTTGCTTCTGCAGTGTGATACTGCTGCTTATCAGTGACTGGGATTACTCTGCAGCTGGAGCTGAATCTCACTGAGCAGCTCCAGGAGGAGAGCTGGTCCCCAGGGACTGGTCTGAGCAGACGTACACCAAGAGTTTTACAAATGGCAGGCTGATGTTTTTCCCTCTTCTGGCTGGACTTTTCTAAGTCTCGGTAACTGTAGGTACAGCTGCTTTTCCCACAGTCGCCTACAGTGTGAGGACAGAAACTGCTTTGGTTTTCAGAGCTTACAGCAGGGTGATTTTCTCCCTTCTATTTTCACTAGCACATGGGGACACAGACTGACCGTCCTGGTCTAGCCTGCTTGCGAGATGCTCCCTGCATGCTTTTAGCTGTGGTTCAGTCATGTCTCCCAGCGGGCTTGCCAGTAAACTGGAGTCATCTGTCTTGCAAATGGTCTCGTCTTTAATTAGAAAATCTTTAATGTCTGCAAAGTCACATGTGGGTGCCAGAGTTTGAGGCTCTGTAATGTAAGTTCTGTTGCCTCACTGGTTTTAGGTGTAAAGTTTTAAAAAATAACCTCTCAAGTCTCAGGATAACAGTACCCATTGAACTCTGCTAGCAGATGTTCCAACGCTTAACTCTGGCCAAAAAAACCTCCTTATTCATATCTTTACCTTAGTGAAACACTAAAAAACGTTTTCAATTGATTTTCTCATCTTTATCCCCTAAGGCCAACTGTTTTCACCGTCTCTGTGCAATTTTTTTTCTGATTTTGTTTTGTCCTGTAGTCCAGTATCCTGAGACTGTTTGCTTTGTATCAAGTATTAGCTTGTTTTTCTATTAATTCTATTATTATTTCTATTATCACATGATCTTCCTGGCTGTACCTTTTGCTGTCTGACTGCTGCCACAAAGTTTCATACTAAGTGTCATGCACTGGGTATTGCTGAGAGAGCGGCGTCTCTCTCAAACTGCAACCCCTTTCTGATGAGAAATGCTATGACTGAAGCCAGTACAGAAACCATGAAGGCTTCTTGGTGGACCCTTCAAATCTCTCTTCCATGTTCTTCCTGTGTTATGGGAACCTATCTTGCTCCAGACTTAAAAGGACTCGTGTCTAATGGCAGGACTTTGAGAAAGTTCTTTGCCCATAAAACCCTTGAACATTGCTCTGGCTTTCTAGGAACCAGAAAAACATGGCCATGGTTCTTTTCATGGGGTTGTGGAGCAGCCAAAGTCTTTCCACTGAGATTTAGCAAGAGCTGCCCTGCAAAAGATGTAGCAGGAGGTTAAACGGACCACAGACCATATTTCCTATGTCATTCCTAAAAGTTGTTCCTACACGTTGAGGCATCAGGAAAGAATGCTACTTCTTCCCAGAGACTAAAACTCCCAACTCTAAGCAGCACTTTGTGGACAAAGCTTGTTGAGTTGTGCAGAGAAGATTGTTAAGGAAATAAAACAGCTTCATCAGAAGCAACACTTAGTGCTTTGTCTGCAAAGGAGTCGATCTTTCATAAAAGACTTTGTGTTCTCCCGATTTATTTATTTCTTTTTCCATTGACTGAGCAAGATTGTTCAAAAAGGGTGGTGGGGAAGCTCACTGGGGAAAAGCCCCCTCCTCTACTCACTCATCAATTCTTAGAACATTGAAAAAATTAATTTAAATTGCCACTTTCCTCAAAATGAAATGTAAAGCTTTCATAGTTCTGTTGTTTAATTTCCCAACTGGATATGAAATTAAGGAAATTGTAATTGTTTGACCTTTCGCATCAGGGAGCCTAGGTATTTTTTCTTCTGTTTCACAGGAGTACATCTATCTGAGAATAACGGCTTCCCTGGAGGCTCCATTGCTCGTAAAATACGATCTAATGAATTAAAATATATCTCCTCTTGTTGGTGCTTTTGCATGCCGTGACCTGCCTTGGTTTTGAGTTTGGGGTGGCTCCCTTTGAATTGTCTGAAGGCTCTCAGCACGCTTCCTCCTGGTGAATTGTTCTTCCTGAAGATTGTCCATTGATTACATCCCCTGGATTGGGTCGATTGTCTTCCTTACACGGTTCACTAATTTTTCCTCACTAAGCATTGCTAATGTGCCTTCCATAAACTTGCAGCTTTTTGAGCTTTGATCCAGGAACCTTTCCAAATTCAGCAAAAAGTACTAAAGAAGCGGGGACCCTTCTTTTCTTCCTTTGTGTCCTTTGTTACTAAAGAGGGCTGAAAATATTTAATACCATTTAAAGCCAGATAAAAACCTCCATATTTTCTGGTGATTTCTCCAAAATACCAGTTGAGTGTTGTTGGCAAGGACATCACACTGGAAAGGACTAACTGTTCTGAATGGTTTTGAGGCCAGAATACTGCTGGGATTATCCCTGGTTCCTGGGTGGAACTCTCTGGGTGCCTGCCTGAGAGCCATGAGGTCCCAACACAGCAGATGGACCTCTCTTGGTTGATACTAAAGAACAAAGCTTCTTTTTGATGAAGGGTGAAAAAAAAAATGCTGAGTATCAATGAGGAAGCAGCAAACACCGGTCTTGAGATCTCTGTGCTTTATGTCTGATAAAATGCAGATGAGGTTTCTCAGGGGATCAAATCAACTGTCTTTAGAGAGTAGCCAGACGTGTCAAAGTGTGGGGTAAGGATGCATTCATTTTGAGGGGACTTACAGAAAACTTTTTGCCCTGAAGTCAACATTTTGAGAGATTCCCCATGTGGTAGGAATGGGTCTGAGCTGACTTGCCACCAGAGTTAAAGATATTTTCTTCTTAAAGAGAAAAGGTGAGCAAACATCAACCTCACTGCTATATTTAGCTCCTGGTAATTGTAAGGATGAGTTCACTGGATCCACAATCTCTTGCTTAGCCTATATTTCCCAAACAGGCCACACAAGTGGCCTTACACACACCCCATAGCAGCTGGTAAAACAGCTCTGCTTGCGCAATGGGAAGAAGTTGGCAAGAGAGGACTGTCAGGATGGTTTTGCCAGGAGTTCATGGCAAAGAGCTGGCTTTGTCGAGGCCACAGAAGAGTTGTGTCCAGACTAGATCAGAAATTGGGGTCTGCTGTGTTACATTTTAGATTTTAGAAGCTCTGGCTTATGTAGCATGTCTGTGCTTGGGGTTTTAATGTGTAAAAATCCTCATTTTGTTTTCCCCTTCTTCCAATCCTTTGCTTTAAAATTAGAGAAACTTTCCAGCATGCCCAAAGTAAGAAAGTGGCAGAACACAGAGGGTTGCCCATGTTCCAGGGCAACTCCTTCTGTCCCAGCCTGGCAGAGGAGACTCTGCATCCACCCATGGCCTTGGGAGCAGGGGGGAAGGTGCTGAGGTGGGGGTCCACTCTGCCAAACCACAGCACGGTGGGAGCAGCGAGAGAGAAAGCCCTGCCTGTGGCCAGCAGCAGCTGTGGGGCTGGCAGCAGCAGCCAGCTCTCTGACAGCACGGCTCTGGCACCACCGAGGGGCCAGCCCTTTGTATTTAACCATCCAGACCTAATATACTGACATGGTCGTCATCAGATACAGTTGACACATGTTTAAATGGTGTATCTCACTGCTTTGAACAAGTGGGAATGTGTTCTTGGACTGCTTTGGTCTCTGCTCTTCTACGGAGTTTCCCACTGCCCATTTTCCATAGTTACTTACAGCAATTAACTGGAATTCAGGGCTGCAGCGGCTGCACGCATAGCCTCTCAAACCACACCTGTGGCTTTTTTGTGTCACATATAATTCATTACTGAGTGATGCTTCCTGCCTTGTCATCTTTAGTCCAAGATGAATGAATGGTGCAGCTAAATCAGCTTAGTGCCGAACTAAAGCAGCGCTTCTGTGACTCTTGCACAAGTCGTGCAGAAAACTTATTTGTGTTGGTATGGCTCGGTGTTCACTGGAGGCTCCAACTCTTTTGATATCGGATCCACTCACAGCTTGCATGTCCTGCCTCAGCTTTATTTTCCCTTCCAGAGGCATAGATACTGCATGATTCACTCTGTCTTTGCAGAGGCTCCAATGGGCGAAGGTATTTGTGCTGAAACCTCACCAGGCTGTAATTAATCTGTAGACGAAAGGAAATGGTTTTGTGACAGCTAAATGAAGACCAAATAATGCGATGTGATGAAAGGTACGCTCAGCATGATTCAGGATCTGAAGTTTAGCGTTATGGTGAGCTGAAAAACGTTTGAAACAAGAATTGCCTCAAGTCCCAGTTAGTAGCAGGCGAAAGTAGACAGAGGTAAACCTGCATATGATTATATGTTAATATGCAGAAAACTGAACGGAGGTTTAAGAAACAACAGCATGTTATTCAGTGTATTTGAAAACGTTCAAGAAGCTTGAATATAAATTGCATACGAGTGCTGTACACAGAGAAGCATGTGCTTTCTGCATTAGATCTGTGAGATCAGGATATGTTCTAGTGAACAGGCTGTCTCTTCTTTAAGCTTTAGTTATGCTGAAATAGAAAACATCTGATAACCTTTAAAAAAACCCTACAGACTTTTGTAAATTAGGCAGACTGGGATTGTTTTGCAGAAGGAAAGAGGTTGCTGATCACCTTGTTTGAAAGTTAAATATTTATCCAGTGAAATGTTTTGGGGTTTATTTTGTTTTGTTTTTAAAGAAGAAAGTGGTACTGTGAACTTGTGTTTCAGCTTGTTCCTCATCAGTTGCACTTTTGCTGCAAGTTCTCTCACATTACTTCATGTGTAGCTGAGATTGTTTTTAGCAAAAAGACATGGTGTAAATCTGGCAGCTTCCCTGTAGTTTGGTGACAGTGACCTCTGGGGAGGTGCACTCTGAAATTGGTTGATGTTGAACATTTTCAAGCAGCTGCAACAGTGGGTCTTTAGTTAACTGAGTGATCTTCCAGAGCATTGAGACTTCTAACTCTACTTGGTTGGAATGACAGAATTCTAATAAATTCAGAGGGCAGAGGCCTGCTGGGGAGCTCTAGTCCAGCCTCAGTAGTCCAGCCTCCAGCCCCACTGGGGACTGTCATCAGCATCGTGTCAAGTTGGCCATGGCTTGTCTAGGGAATTCTTGAAAACCTTCAAGAACAGAGATGCCACAGCCCCTTGGTGTGGTCTGTTCCAGCACTGCCTAAATAAAGAGTCTTTCTGAATGTCTAGCCTGAACTTTCTGTGTTATACTATCTGTGACTACCAGGAAGGGTTTGGTTCCATCAGAGTTAAAACTGCAGACCATCGTGCTATATCATGTGTGCATGCTTGTATTCACTTTTAATCTAAGCCTCTGATAATGAAAGAGGAGTTAGACTGTCTGTATTTAAGCTAAAATCTGATCAGGCTTATACAAATGTCATGAAATCTTAACTTCACTGTGTCTACATCATACATATACCTTAGTGGTATTATAAGACTGTGACAGTATTGTTGTTATAACTACTCTCATTATCATCATCACTATCTCTATACTTAATATGAACATATTATTTCAGGTTGCCATTCCTATTTTTGAAAGGAGAAAACAACTCTTTTGTTTAATGACTTGCACGCTGATAGGAGAACAAGTTGGTTATGACTTTAGCATCGTCAACAAAATGACCAAGTACTGTAAATTTAAGTTATAATTATGATGTCAGTCAGAAACAATATAACTTGGTTTTCAGGTTGACAGAGAATGTATCCTGGGAATTTGGAGAGAATATATACATCTCATTTGGAAGCTGAATAAGTCCTAGCAGAAGTAAAGTATTTCAAGAATATATATGAAGTTCAGTGGTGTTATATTCAGCAAGTATTTTCTATTTATCCCGAGCTTTAAGGCCAGAACATTTCATTTTTTATTCTTGTTTTATTTACTTGTAACAAATGAACTCGGGATTCTGCACCTTTTTTTTCCCCTCCTAGTATAATTTGTACTCTACATACCTATAGCAAGACTTGATTTTTTTTTTCCCCTTTTTATCTGAGATGTGAATTATTCATTCAAGTAAGAGCATTGTAGGTAACTTGAATCTTGAGAAATCAATGCTGGAGGAAAAGCTCTGTTTTTAAGTTTGGTGAAGGTATGAGTCAGTATTTTCAAGAGTATAGTCAATTGGCTGCTGCTAAGGGACACTGAAACACCTCATCTCATTCTTAAAAATTTCTTTAAAAATCCTCTTGACTGTATAATTTCTTGGAAATATCTTGTCATGGACATCCAAAATCCTTCATATATGAGTGATGGCAATACCTGAGCCGTGCTTTGTCTGTTTTAGAGAAGATATCCAATGCCTTACAGGACCTCAGCTGCTTCTCAAAGTCACCTGGAGGGGGTTATTCCTCTTTAAAACAAAACTTTGTACCTCCAGTGACTTAGGACTTTGTCTTCAAGAGCTTTCTGATTCTTCCCAAGGAAAGACTTTCCTTGGTCCTGTTTGGGGTTTTAGGGTCCTCCAGGATGACTCCAAGGAGGCAGCAAAAGCAAAGGGCACAGTAATGTATAGAACGATGCCGTCTCTCACCCCACAGTGGGGATGTGAGCACATCTCCTGTGATATGAAGCAATATCTCTTCCAACTGGAACCGGTTTTATTTCTGTTTGTGCTGGTGTCTAATACCAGCCAGCTGCTTTGTGAATAAACAACAGTCACTGGAGCTGAGCACCTTGACTGTGCAGCAGCACGGTTCTGTGAACCTGCTTTCTTACCTTCCCGTCTCTCTCTTCCCCTTCCCCCCCCCAGTTTCTACTTCGTTTTCTCTTGTAGACGGCAATATAGGATCAGGCTGCTTTTCATTTCCATCACTTTTCCCTGCTGTGACTGAATCTGTTGCAATTAAATTTT
This sequence comes from Colius striatus, assembly GCF_028858725.1. Taxonomy (NCBI): domain Eukaryota; kingdom Metazoa; phylum Chordata; class Aves; order Coliiformes; family Coliidae; genus Colius; species Colius striatus. The sequence continues at coordinate 13,774,321 of NC_084769.1, read as the reverse complement.
AATTGAGATGCACACAGCTTAAATAGACACAAGACAGCTACAGCTATTGCTAATTAATTTTCTTCCAAAATGACAGCATTTAATAATTATATTCCATGTCACTTACATTATTTATACAAGTTTAACTCTGGGAATTTTTTTAAAGACACGTCAGCTGTGAAAGTGCTTTATGGTGTTAATCTCCTGTAAGGCAATTGTGATTAACTTGAGAAGTGAAAGTGTGTTTATGGTGCTTTTAGTAAATTAGCATGTAGCTCTGAAAGTTGCAAGAAAGATTGAGATGTTTCTATGAGAAGGTAATAGTGGTCCTGGTTACAGCATTCAAATCTAGAGGAGCCTTAATGACAACAATTTGTGCTTCTGTATCTGAGGATCTCAAAGTACTTTCTGCCTACGAACAAACGTGAGCTTTCCTTATGACAGAGATTTCTCCCTAGTTTCTCACTTCACCTTGCATAGCAAAAAAGATCATGATCTGCCCCAGCTTGGAAAATTCCTTGCACTCTGCTACTTTGCTCTAATACCGGGAAAAGAAAATGACCTTTTCATACTTTAGTCTGAAGAATCCATCACTGCTTGCTGTCAGGCAGCATGTTGGATGAGCAAGACCATTTATCTGTTGCAGCATGACAGTTCTTAAGCAGTACTGTGACAATTTGGGGAGCCTGTCTGTGTGAGAATAGATAATTGCAGCATCATGCAATGACTTGGTGTTTGCAGAGAGGCGAATCATCAACCTCCAAACTTCAAATGTTCACTGAACGGGTAGAAACTTCTCGGGACAGCTGTGAGGAGAATTTTTCCAGCCTCTCCTGTGGGGGTGCACAATGGTGACTCTCCCTCTGCAGAACAAAGAAGCCGGCTATGGAAGGTGAGATGCATCAGCCATGGGGTTTTATTGGCAGAAAAGGAAGGTGTGGGAAAGACTGCAGAATCAAAGGGCTTTTTTCTCTTCCCCTTCTCAGCAAGGGTCCTGTCTAAGGTGAAAGTTAAAGCTGGAAGCTACAACAGAAAGATTTTGTGGGTCAGAGAAATAAATGTGAGAGGGAGGGACAGGTAAGACTTTTTGATCCCTCAGAGGACCCAATACCAATAGAAGTCAAATCTAGATGAGAAAAGTAACTGCGAGTACCTGGTTGTGCATATTTCCTCTGCTAGCATAGAGTAACTCTTTAGAAACCTCTGCACCTTTCTACTTTTCACAGTCACCTATCAGTGCAAAGTTAAATCTGCTTTGGGAACAGAGCTCTGGAAAAGTGTGTGCTTGCATTTATTAAGAATGTTGGGGATTAGTAGTGATAACTGCAGAGCAGAATTAGTTGGATAGTACAACCTGCTTCTAGGAAGGCACAACAGAGAAATTTTCCACGAATGGCATGAAAAGCAATTGTACTTTGTGCTGCTGTGATCACAGGCGGTTAAGATGTTTTGGACCTGAACAACGGGGCAACTGGAGTGTCTCAGCCAAGTGAAACTTCCTGGTTGAATATGTAGGACTACCATATTGTATTCCCTTACATAAATTTCAGTGTCCTCTTGAAACTAGTCAATCGGTTCCTTTTACAGTGAACGTATAGTAAAAAAAAAAAAGCACATCCAAACCATTTCACTCTGTGTTAATACAGACTTGAATGGAAGGCTGACTGGTCTTCTGTCTATCCTCATATACTGTCATGGAAACAGATTTGCAGTAAAAAAGAAAAATCCTTTTCATTGTTACTTCACATTATTTCCCCCCACAACTTTGACAATAGCAGAACATACTGGGAAACAATTATTTCTGTTCTGGTGTCTATTTGGTTTCCTGTGTACTGTTGCACAGTGGCAGAGTTAGATACTTCAGGAAACTGTATCTTGGGTTTTTGTTTTAGAAGTAATGTAAACTTTTATTGCTTTTATTTTATCTCTTCTCTCAGCAGGGTGTATCTCTCCTCCTAAGTAGGTACTGCAGTTAATTATACACAGAGTTTTGTGCTTCTCAGTGATACAGTCATGATTCTTGGCAAAGATGCAGCGTCTTGGTAGCACAGCAGGGTGGGACAGCAGTGCATGCAGCCTCCTCTCTCCCCAGTGGGTCTGTCCTGGGAGCCGAAGGCTGCTCCATTGCACCTGATGAGACAGGAATCATTTATTCCTCTAACAAATAGACCTCTTCCTCTCTGTGTTTTCCCTGAAGTTATTTACACATGATGTTGTTTGCTTTGAGGTCTCGCACGCGCTGTGATTTGCATATGGTGCTGGAGTTACTGACGGTTGGTTCCTTTGATTGCTGATTCTCACGGTCCTGAAATATGCCTTTAGCTGCCAGTGCAGTTGTGTAGCTGCAGGGGCTGTAAGCTGAAAGGCCACAGGTGTGGTAAAAGCTGGAGGAGTTTTCTCCAGGACACAGGGCATAAGTGGTCGCATCCAGATCCTAATCAAAAGATAGGGTGGGAGCCATGTGGCTTTGAGTCTGTTTTGTATCATTGCACTGGCTGGCACAAGGGAAGGCTTAAACATTAATGAATGTTCACAGCTAATAGTGCTCTGCTCTAAAAATCTCAGTGGGGTGCAATGATGAAAAGCCAACCCTGTGTGTGCTTCAGGTCTGTTTCTCTGAAGGCATTTGCCTGGATATAGCCCCATAAACAAAGACTTCAGTTACAAGAGTACTAAGGGAGGGTATCTAACGTTTTCTCAGTATGGCACTAATGATTTGGTGACGGCCAACAATTTTTTGTTTTCAAAAGATACATTTTCTCTAACTTTTCCTAGTAAACATTTTATAAGTTAGCAATAAATCTGTGAAAATGTGACTTTGCAGTGCAGCTAGTGGCACCAAAACAGAAAGCGTGATGAGCTGTCTCTCTTGTAATGCATGCAAGGCTACGAAGAGCTCTAGAGGACAAACTGGTACCAAATGTTGGGTGACTGTGGACATGGTTTAGAGACAAGAAATTATGTGGGCATCTGTAGCTGGTGACACGTCCCTTATCCCCATGCCTTCAGTTCTATGAAAGTTTGGGCTTAAATGTATGACTAACAAGTTAGGAGATAACATGTGTTTATTTCTTCAGTAGAAAAAACCTAACTTAGTTTTCAATCAGGTGCTAGGTTATGGCAGCAACTAGTATGAATACTTGAAAAGGTATTTCAGTATTTCTAGTGTATAATTTTGAATGTCAAGGTGCTCTGACACTGTGTGTTATGCAGAGAGCAAAGGTGTATAAGAAATATGCTTTCTTTTAGTAAGGGATGAATGAGTTATGGTAGATGAGTTATGCAAATTATTATTCCCTTACTTGAGGAAAAATATAGTGCATACTGAAGAACTCTAGGATTTTCCTTAAAATCAGACTAATGGATCCTAACAGATATGCTCACTGGTTCATGATTTTCCAAGGGAATCTGATTCTCATATTGGGAACCTGTACTAGAGCAGATCTCCAAGTTTTCATTGGTGAAAACTAGTTATGGTGAAAACTAGACTGGGAGTGATCAGATATCTCTGATCTATAGGACCAAACTGACTCAAAGAACACATGTTTAGGCCCTGCTTGAAGAAAGTGCATAAGCATTTGCTGGACTCTCCCTGAAACCAACGAGATTGAAAGCATAATGTGGTAGGCTTTGAAGGGTTTTGAAAGAGGAGACAATGGTTTAGGCAAAACAAAAGAGCATGCCATCAAAGGATGTAAAGCAAAGTGACAGGAACAAAGTGACAAGCTAGGAAAATGCTCTTTGCTCCCACATTCTGAATGGCTGTGAAATCAGCTTTGTACTCATTAGAGCCGATGCAAAGGAACTTGCTGTAAATGGAAATGAATGGCTTAGAGGCTGGTGTTTTGAGTTCAGATGTGTAGGTGAGTGGCAGGAAGCTCAAGGAAGCACCAGACTCTGAGACATTGTGCATACGGAGTGTGTGCAGGAGTTAGAGGTGGCCTAGAGGCAAAATCTTGCAGTGAGAATGGAAGAACCCGAGGACCACCCCAGGTTTCAGACTTTAGTAACAAACAAGGATGCTATCCACTTCTACAGCATTTGGCATCCTTTGCCACCTTCTAACCATGGCCAGACTGCAGTGAGAAGATATTTGAGAGGGAGACTAAAGTTTCTACATAGCTGGAGGAAATCAGGTCTGAACTAGGTCAATCTGTGAGTAAAATGTAGGAAAGATTTAGTGGAGAGAAATCCCAGGGGCAGCTGAGTACAGGAGATTGGATACAGTATAGCTGTGAATGAGGTGGAAGATGGAATGAGAGTTACAGGCAAAATTAGAAGTTTGGTTTTTAGAGAGAAACAGACCAAAGCAGACTGAGTTTATGCAGAGAAAGAACAGAAAAAAAGAGAGAAAAAGAGCAAGAGAAGTGGCTGTAACATGGTTTAGAAGATGGTTGAGGAGATGTGAGGTGATCAGAGGAGAAGATCAGATGAAACTTTACAAGTAGGGAAGGAATTGTAGATGGGAGGTAAAAGACTTTTTGACTGTTTTCTCTAGGAAGAATTGAACAAGCTTGTGTGCAGAAAGAGATATAGAGATAGAATATCACTATCATACCCATTAATACACAACAGATATAACGTGCAACAACTACAAGGTAAAGAATAACTATTACTAGCAATTCAAAAAAGCTATATCTATATATATACACACACAAGTCTGTGTGCATATACGCACGAGCCCCTATAAACGGGGTTTTTTCTTGAAGAATTTTTATTAATCCTTTGTATTTTGTCTTAAATTAGATAGTACTAAGGAACAACAGAAAATGAGGAAGTATTTACAGGGTCTTCTCAGGCTAACCTTAATGATTTGAGTCTTACATAATGGCATAATAAACCCCATCGGTTTTGTGTGTTTTCTTTTTTAGTGGCCCCAGCAGCCACTGTGCCCCAAAGTCTGGTATAGCATCTGAATAGCTGTGGTTGACCCAACAAGAGCAAATGCAGTTCTCAGTGCTCAACCTCTGGACTGGTTGCCACCAAACACAGTTCTGTTGCTTTAGTTGCTTCAACTGGCCAGTTGCATACACACAACGTGGTTCCTGAACCATTCCTCTGAGCCATAGCAACCTGCCGACATTTGCTAAAAGTTTATTGCTAGCCTGGGTTTTGTTCCAGTAAGTATTGTGGACATGAGATGTGCTGGCATGTCAGCCCAGCTTGTTTTGCATGTGAAACAGATACTGCAGGACAGTAAAGGATCTCTGCCCTCCTCCTATTTCCAGTCTTCTGTAGGCGTGGAGACACACTGTTGGGGTTGGGAAGCGAGGATTTTCCCTTAATTTTTATAACAAGAGAATGAAATAAATTACAATGTTATTTCTTTCCTTGCTTTTGATGCTGGCAGCTACTTGCCATACCAAGAAACCAAGTCAGTTCATGTAATTTACCAAGTAAAAATTGCATGATAGTCTGCTGGTGAACGGTTTTATATCTCAGTCATCAAAATACTTGAAGCATAGTAGACATAACTGCATAGTAAAGGAATGTATGCTCGGCAACATTGCCATTGGCAGGACATAAACACCTTAGAGTTTATCAGTGTTCTGAGAGATCTTTATTACTGTAGTCTTATTAATTCCTTATCACAAAGGCAAAAAGTTGAGAAGCTAGAAGTTTGTTTCACTTATAAGCAGAGATGGGCATGGCAAGATTCAGTCATTCTAAACGTGATGATTTGATCTGTGAAGGTATGGCAAGTCAACCATTTGTAACACACATATTTAGTGCATAAGATCACAGAGGATCAAGGTGCTGATCTAGTCTAACTTTCTATATGTAACACCATCAGAGAGCTTTCCAGTACTTAAACCCATCCATATCCAGTGATGAGTCTTAGACTACAGCAGGTCTTCTGGAAAAATACCTGAACTAAATGTCAGCTCTGCAGTGATAGAGAGCATGTCACAAGTCTGAATCCAGTGCTGCAACTGTGAGCCTTGCTTCCAATCTAAATTCCAGCTCCCAGTCTTTGTAATTGGTATTAGGTAACTCTAATCAGTTTAACCATAGATTCTTTTAATATCCCTTACCTTTGTGTCAAAAAGCATCTGCTATCAAATTTTTGTTGATTTTATATGTATTAATGTTACTGATGGAGTCACCCTGCAAGCATGGCTCTGGAGCTCTCTCGTTTTTCTCAAGGATAGCACTGCAGCCTTTGCATTTTTCATCTTTCTGCTTGAATTTGTGGACACTAGAGCTGGGTGTAGTGTTCCAGTAACAGTCAATTCAGGGTTAGACAGAGGCATTATAACCTCACAAATTCTGCTTATACAAACACAGTTTGCCTTAGTTGTTTGGATACTGGCAAACTCCGTAGAGCTTGTCAGCCACTGTTTGCCCACCATAAACTTCAAGTTGTCTCTAGTCAGTGTTTCTGAAAACAGGCATTTTAATAAATTGTTTTCCAGATGTGTGGCCTTGAATGTGGTTGCTTTAAAATATATAATTATTGTATCTAAGCCATTTAGGGACAGAGAGCAGGTCAGTGGTACAAAGCAATTGTCTTTATTTACCGTGTTTGCAGTCATTTGTCACTGACAAACTTCATGACTCTGCATTGGTTTCCAGTCACTCATATGCAAAATAGTTGTAGCTCTCCAATCATATGAATGTTTCTATCAGATTCAGTAATACTGGTCAGAACTAATTTGTGTATTAAATGAGCTATTCCACTTGTTTATTACTCGGGTTCAGAGTATTGGAGTCTACACAATTAAGGAATCTCTTCTCTTTGAGTCCCTTGGTACTTTGATTAATTTTAATCTTGACGTCTTGATTTCTGCCTAAATGAGTGCTCATTTTCATCCTTGTCTTTTGTCATTAGCTTAATACCCTCCTGAATACTTTAGCCTGTCTCCTGAAAGACTTATTCCCTTCCACTGAAATGACAGCCAGCCACGTCGTACAATCTCTGTTCTCTGTAGAAGATAGATCTGCACTGCTGAAAACTGAGGGGCTCTGCCTTTCTCCACTTACTTAACCATTAATTTTTGGAATCATATATAGTCCAGTAACTTGAGTTGCAGCTCACAGAAATGAGAATATGAATTTCATTCTCCCTCATATTAAAGTTCCTTGCAAGGGCTCTTGGCTGCTCTTGAATCTTTCTTCACTGGTGTGTTTGTGTCCTTGCAGACTTGGGCTGTGTTGTGGTTCATGGGTATGTCCCATATAGCTAGCTCTGTCTTCTCCTACTACATCGTTTCTCATCTCTTTCAACAGTTTTGGGGTTTGCAAATGCTCTGTTACTCATGAGAGGGTGGGCTTCATGTCCTCCGTAGGACCCTTCCAACCCCTAAACACTCTGATGTTGACAGCAACTCTTTTCCCATTCCCATCTGTATGATTTTTTTTCTCCATTCTCCCGTTTATGAACTGCCAACCATTTTATGTGGTCTGCATCCTGCCTTCATCTGGCAACTGTAGTCTTATAAAGACAATATGTGTTTCTACCCAGTGTCAAATAGCAGCTTGTGTGGTGTATGTGTTCAGCAGAGGAAAATGAGCCAATTGAAGTGTTGCTTTTTTGTTTTTAATTACGTTCTTGTTTTCTTCCCAGGCTTCTCTCTTCCATATACTTACATGTGTGCCTCAGGAGGGAGGATTCAATAGCCTGATGAAGTGAACTGGAATGTTTAAAATAAAATTTTGTCCTGAAACACATTCTGAAGGAACCCAGTTGCTATAGGGATTTTTTTTTTTGCAAGGATGCAGTCCTTCACCTTTCATTGCTCAAAATAAAGGTTTCCATTCCTTGGACCAAATGAGGATTTTCTTATCCAAGCTTTGCAGTCCATTCAGTGTCATCTGGATGAACTAGTCATTACAAGATAATATTACTCATCCCACTTCTAAACAAAGCAAACCTATTAAACTTCACTGCATGTGGTTGGTATTTGGGATTTCATTCAGGAGAGTTGAAAAATGCCCAAATTACTGCAGCAAGAAGTGAAATCTTGAGAAGATTCTCCTTCAGTCACCAGAAGCCAACAAAACTTTCACTTCAACCTTCTCAGAAGCTCCCTCAAATCTCAAGGCAGCTCTTCATCTGTCAAATCTCTTGCTTTGACCCTAACTTACTCTGTGGAACCTGCATGAACATCTCTGTTTGGAATCAGAGTTTCGGCTCCACTTGTAGTATGTGAAACTTACTTCCTAGTGTCCTACACTCATAAACCTGCTGAAAAGTCAATAGGTTAATTATTAGGGATTTGGAATTAGAGTCTAATTTTGTTATAAGCAGTTTAACTGCTGGTCCTCCACCCTTGTCTTAAAACAGTCAGTGTTTTGCTGTTACCCACCCTGGTGTATCTGCCAAGCACCACAAATGTTTTATCTGACATGTAAGTTATTAACAGTTTCTGCTCTTGTTGGAGCACGAAGATTTGATGAGGTTTTTTTTTTTAATGTCTTAATTTTCTTCTTTTTTTTTTTAAAACTTTGTTATGGTGTTTCCTAGAATGAAAGCAATATTTTTCCTTTAGATACATGAGTGTACATATTAGTAATACTCATCTTTTTTGGAGGAAAAAATCCTAAACAAACAAAAAACCAGAAAATTCTGTAACAGGAAATTGAAAGCTTCTTTGGATTTACATCAAAACCCCAAACTTAGACAATTCTTGCCAAAGTTTTCTCACCTTACAACAAAAAAAAAAAAACCCCAACAAATAAACAAAAGTCAAGTGAAGATTCATGGACCAGTTATAAATGGTGATGCACCACTTTTGAGTAATTTTTGTTTACCTGGTGGCATCCACCCATACTTTTGCAGCATGTTAACACAAAGTCTGAATGCAGGAGTGTCTTGATTATCGTCTTGGACGTTTTATTTCACATGTTGGAATTTGCACAGTAAAAATTTTCTCATGATAAGACACGTAGGATTGACTTTGTAAAAGTATAAGCATGACTTTGTTTTCCTGTTCCACTACAAAAGGCTCTTCCCTCCAGCCCATACTCCTCCATCTTGTCAGTTCTTCCAAAGTAAGAAACAAAGATAACTTCAGAGAGAGAAGACAAAAAGTCCTGTACCCCAGCCTGCATGTCTCAGCAGGGACCAATGCCGAATCTCTGTCTGGCGCTGAGCTTTTATGTCTGCTCATATGTTTTGATGATGTATTATAATTGTTTATAACTCAGTATCTGAAAGACAATTTCTGTTGTAAGGTTGGCAACTTGAAAATATAATTGAAGTGGGGAAACAATTAATATTTATCTGATATTTTATAAATTAGCATTATTTGTAAGGAAGTAGCAATATTAAAGTGTCGTTAATGTTTGTGAAAAATATGAACAGCAGGCTCAACCAAAGGAAGGAGTGAAATGTGGGTTCAGTATCATCTCCTTTCTAAGAACTGCAGCCCAGGAAGGAAATGGCTTCAGAAAGGGAAAAAAAAAAATCAGTGTTTTAATTCAGCAGCCTTAATATTGTTGTACGGTGCCATGGAGTGTCCTAGGGTAGCCCGGCCTCTGGTTGACATTCCTGAAAGATGCATGTCTCCCTTAGATGTGGCACAGTACCTGTCAGCCTTGCCCAGGACCAGGAGTCCCAGGGTGCTGGGTGCCCCTAGGCTGACACCAGCATTGCACAATCAGCACCTGGTCCCTGCTGGAAGGTGTCCAAGGAGCATGCAGCTGGTGAAAGCTAGTTCTGGAGTAGGTAGCTGAATATCCAAAGACCTTGCGTATGGTGATAATTTCTGGTCACTGTCACTAACTTGACTGATCTTGCTTCATGTAAGCAGAAGGTCTCTGTGGTCAGTGTCAGTGCAAGGAAGAACAGTACTTGTGACCCTTTCTGACATGTTTCATGTCATATACCTGGCCCTACTTGGAGTGGATTGTATACTTGTCTCTAGGTACTCCAGCTACACAGAGTGATATGATAGAGCATACTGGAGGCTTGCATTTTTTTTCTGAGTGGTTTTCTGGCACATTTCTTCCATCAGAGACCCTTGAGCTCTCCATTTTGCTTCCCTGAAGATTCCCTGAACATCTTCTGTTTCTCTTCTCTGTGCCATTCTTCTCTGCCCCATCTCTGCCATGCTAGACATCTTGCCATGCCTTCCTCTTACATAGCAGGGCTATGTATCTCTATCTTCCTTGGTATTAGGTCTGTGTGCAGCCTCATTCTTCCTCTTTCCCGTGCTACTCTTTTTCTCTGTTCAAAGAATGTGACATTGCCTGCCTTGTTCCTGTACTTTACTAATTCTATAGAAAGACCTTGCCTACTCTAGTCTTATTTCTTCTCTGTCTTCCAGTTTCTTCTCCATCTTAAGGAACCCCCTATTCTTTTCATGTCCTTGCAAACATTCCTCCTTCCCTCGTGTCTCCTTCCCACCACACATTTTTCCATACTTTGTCTCCTTTCTTACCTCCCTGAGCAGAGTTGTGCCCATTGGTACCTGGTATGTCCTTGTATTTTCTGGAGCTGGTTGGAGACGATGTTCTGACATTATCACATTACAAAGAAATGCTGCCAAGCACTAGGCAATCCTGAGTATACTTTGAACCCTTACAATAAGGCAGCAGTGGCTTCTTCCTCGTGCTTTTGGTTTGCTGTTGCCATATAGAAATGGCAGATGGTGTTGATCAGGAAGTTAACCTACAAGAGTATCCGTTTCATGCCCTACGTGAAAGATTTGTTCATTAAGCTCAGAACTCTAATTTAAAGCCAATTAACGGAGTGATTTGAAGAGACTTGTTGTTTTTGAAGTTCAAAAGAGATGCTAAGTCTCTGATTTCAGCCTTTGTACATTCCAGAACCTGTATAACTATTGCAGTGTTGCCAACTCTCCTGGGTTTTTTGTCTTTTTGTCTTTTTTTTTTCTTTCTTTTTTAAATTTTATCTTAATTTTTTGAGTGATACAACTTTTACCATCTTTGGTGAAGCCTTTTGAACACTTATGTTTCTTAGCAATTCTAGCCCTATGTTTGGGGACAGATGGGAAGAACTTTTGTGTCTGTCTTCTTTGCTGGAAACCAGCACAACTCTCTCTTTCCTCTCTTTGGCAACTCAGTATTGCTCTTCCCTAAGTAGGAGTTAGGGAAAAAACGAAAGCAGCCCTGAGCAACTTTGTGCCCTCCTAACACCACTTCTGTCAACATGGGGTTGTCTCTGCTTCCTTTCCTTCTCTCCCCACAACATCTCCCAGAAGCTGATAGGGACCCGCCACAGAAGCCTTCTCAAGCTTGGAAGGGGTACATTGTGCAGACCTCAGAGTACAGCTCTAATTTTGATATGTAATCTATGCTGTACCGTTCCTAAGAAATGTCAAGATGAAAAAGTTTGTGTCAGGAAGACTCCAAAATTGATTAGCTCCGAATTAGTATTTATGCCTCTTTTACCTGAGATTGATATTCTGTGAAAACTGTAGACCTTTCAGCAGCAATGTGTTTGAATAGTCCCAACTTTTAATAGCAGCATGTGTACAGAAAAAAACTTACTTTAGTAATTTGAAGCCGTTGCTGATATAAAAGAAAATAGAGAGGTCAAGTTTTGCTGTGGTATAAAGCCTATGACTTCACCAGGTTAACTGCTGCTACTTCCGTGTAATTGAGAATATAATTTGGCTCAAACCCTGGGAGACCAAAAAGGATCACAGCAGACCCCTGCATTAAGCTAACGTTCAAAACAGTTGACTCACACCGAATTTCATAAGCAAATCATGTATTCCTAAGGCTTTAGCTGTATGACACAGTCCTCTGAAAAAAAGAAGAGATGGTGGGAGTATCTCTGTTTATTTTGACTAAAACAGCATGCCAGGAAAAGCTGTCAAGCATGGTATTGTACCTGTGCGGTGGGCAATGTGGCAGCATAGATAAAGCATCTCCCTGTGGGTGCATGAGGGCAAATCTGGCAAGAGCTGTGTTATCCCACATCATGCCAGGAGCAGCGGAAGCAATGGTGCTTCATCCTGGCTGGGCTGTGGAGGAGGTGGTGCTACTGGCAGCAGCCAACATATCTCCATCGTGTTCTCTTGGGGATGAAGGCACCTTGCTGGCACTGCTGGGGCTGTGAGTGAGGAGGTCAGGTAGAGGTGGACTTAAACTTGGGGTAGATATTGATCTAAACCCAAAGTAATCACAAAACCAGAATGGCTGCTCAAAGCCTCATTTGGAAACCCCTTCCTGCTACTGTGTTGGTATACTGAACGTGAAGGTGGTACTCACTGACTGTGGTGGCTTCTGGAGGATTGGACTCATGTCAAAACATCACTGGTGGCATCTCCCCTCTGCCAGAGAGGCTTGCTCCTGTGCTCCTACTTAGTGTTTGAGGAGAGGTGGCCAAAATTGGCGATTCACATTTCACAGAAAAGCTGGGTGGGGGGCAGAAATCTATGTTTTCTGCTCTGTCTGGGGCAGAAGGAGGGGATTTTCTGATGAAAGAAAAATCCCAAAGAAGGAAATAATGCCTTTTCAAGAAAAGAGGCGGGGGAGTCATGGCTGATGAGTATCTGTTTATTCCCAAATTTGCTGGCAGTCCCACTCAGGCTGATGCCCTTCAAAACAGACATTTTGGGACAGCACTTTTGACCATTCCTCGAGCACTTAGCAGGAGGGATTGTTTTATTAGGAAAGTTTACAGCTCCTTGTTTTCCCTCAAAGGCAAATGTGACTTTGTTGGTTTTAATTCTGTTGGGATTTCTCCCTTTTAATATACAACGCAGCTGTTAAAATAGCTGGGGTTGTCTAGGGCAAATCATATAGCACTTTCCTTGTTCAGATCTCAGATGGCTGGTTTTTTAGTGTCGCTGCAGAATTATATTACAGGGCATATGAATAGTGCTGGTATTAGTGTCAAAATCAATTACCCAACCCTTCTCCTGCAGAGAAAGCTACAAACCTTAGGAACAATCTGAGTAATCCATTCTGTGTTTCTAATTCTGAGTAATGACAGAGGGCAGAGACTTGTGCTTGAATAAGTGCACAGGGTCTTTCTCCATATAGTCACTCCTAAATGTATGCTCTTTACTGGAAAAAACAGGCTCCCTGTGAAACCCTTTTTCATGCCAAATGGCTTGCTGCTAAGATTAATCTGTCATTGAATTTATAAATTCTGTGTGGCATAGAGCAGCGGAAAAAGTTTAGCATTGAAGAGAAAGCAAACTATGTATTGCTTAAAAAAAATGAGTGTTGTGCTCCTAGATGGTGTGGATTGACTGCCTTCATCAATATATCTTCTTATACTGGTAATAAAAATACTTCCATAGCCTTGTGCCTCCGAGGATCTCCAAGAACTTTGCAAACAGGGCAAAGTACTATTTCCTATTTTACGGCTGCGGAAACTGGCTGCAAGAGAGGTTAAGCTTTTTGCCCAGGGACACTAGGGGACTGAAGCAGAGCCAAGATGGGAACCTAAATCTCCAGAGTTCCGGTGCTCTGTCCTGGTTGTACACTGGACCAAAGCACGTTGGGAGAGTGTGCTGGTCACTGACTCTCAGCCATCACCTGTAAAACCTCAGGAGGTGGCATACAAAATCAGTGTTGGTGGTTCTTTGCTCCCTCATCTGTGTCCCGATCTGTGGGCAGCTGTGTTGAGCAAGGCAGGATCCATCTAGGAAGGATGCTTGTGTCCTTCTGAGCTGGGACAGTCAGCTCTGGTTGTGGATAGGAAATGTCTTTTGGCTGCTGATGACTTGGGGAAAAGCTCAGAACTTCGTATCCAGCCTCCTTTGCCTCAAGCACCTTTACAAAGCAAAAATAATTATAGGCTTATTACCCTAATTCCTGTAAGATGAGAGTGGCTGCATTCTTTTTATTTTTTTCTCTAATCCAGTATTTGAGAAGGATTTACCTGTTTAATATAGCCATTTATTAGAAACACCTGACTATTTTTAAATTCATAATTAATTTGAAAGGAGAGCAGACAGCTACACTGGCCACATTTTCAAATATGGGCCTGATCTCTTGTCAAATTCCAGTTAGATAAAGGACACATCTGAAAAACTGGGTCTCTACTGATGTGTTTGTGGCAGGGATTTAGATATCTTGCTTGAGGCACTTCTCTGGAGAAAAACATGGCTCCTGTTCCTCATTCCTTCCTCAGGGTCCCTATTTGCTGCAGCCTGCAGCCCCCCTCCACCCCGAGGAAGCTCCCATACCATAAGGCTGCCCTGAGGGTCAGGGTAAGGCTAGGAGGGGTGTGAGGGCAAGTGTCTGGTTTCAAACAAAAGTGCAAAGCCTTGAAAAGAAGGACTAAGAAGAAACAGGTGGGGGGGTTAGTAATATAGCCTCTGAAGTTTATTTGCTTAATGAACAGAAGCCCAGGCTGTCAGACCTAGGTCAAATACTCCTCCAGTTTGAGTATATTTATTTCATACATGGTCTGTAACCCAACCTGATTTCTGGATTAAATCGCTGTAAAGTCCTGGCCCCCAGGAACCCATCCCATGTTTGCTATCAAGCCCAGCACATGCCGGGGCAGGACCTCAAGGGGCCACCTCGATATTCACTGAAGCCTTGTGTCATCAGTAAAGCCTGTAATTGCGGGTCCCATCATTTCCAATGCAAGCTTTTTGCTGTTTACAGCTGCAAATCGTGACTGCAGATCCATCATTTAGTTGTCCCATTAATGTGAGTTGTGCCTGAAGGCTCCTGGGGTAAGCTGCCTAGGCTGACAGCCACTTGCTGGGCCACCATCCTGCTGGAGCCCAAGGCCAGAAAACCACAGCTACCATGTTCCAGATCAGTCTGAGGTACCAGCTCTGTATTTACAGCAAGGTTTTAAAGTAGTTCAGAGGACGAGATACTTTAGGACCGCCTGTCTTGAACAGTGGTATAAGATGGAGGGTCTCCAAAGACAAGTGTGAGGATGTCTGGGAGCACAGGGCCACATGCCAGCTGCAGAGTCATGGAGCTCATTATGTAATGAGGAAAGAGGTTATTCACTTTCAGGTTTGTCTGTCCTGAAGTTACAGCACAAAAACTGCTTGAAGATTGGCAAAATAGTGAGAAGGGAAAAAAAAACCTCACAATCACAAAATGAACTTTTGTTCATTTTTCATGGCCAGGGCCGTGAATGACTAAAGGATAAAAGCTACAGGTCACACATGAGGGTAACTGAAATCTTTATGTGCTTTAAAGTTTTTAGGAGAGTTAATTTTTTAAATTTGAGATCCTCAGGAGTCAGTTAATCCTCCAGAGTGAAGGGAGGTAGGTTTGAGCTGGCACAGTGGTGGTAAAACTACCTGCACCAAGGAAAATGTTCTCAGGTTTCCCAGGCATTTTTGGGGGGAATCTCATTAATTCCAGTAAGGTAAACAGCCAGTGTGCTCCAGAGCATCTCAGGAGCTGAAAAATTTGCATCCGAAAATTTGCATGTGAAAAATTGCAGATCTGCATTAAAATTAGAAGGGAAAGGAAGAATTAGCAGTGGGTTTTCCCAAAGACCAGCCTGAGGCCTGTAGTGCAGTGTGACTCTGTGGGTTCTGTGGAAACAGTAGTCCCATAGAGACATTTGAAATAAAACAAGTTAAAATGGGGGAACAGAAGTATTTGCGGCCAGAAGTGAAGCATGCCTTCTCATTTCAGAGAAGCCACCTTTTTATGTTAAATTTGGGATGCTCATATGTATGCTTTTAGGAGACCAGTTAAGTTTGAGTCATGCGGAACAAATGACCAAGCTAATGAATTTCAGGAGCTGTTATTTTTCATGGTTATTTGTGCTTTGGGTATCTTCTTGTCTTGTGGAGCTTTCACTGGCACTTAATTCACCATTTGGAATGGGGATAAAGCTGTAGCTGATTTCCAGCAGTGATGGGTCAGGATAGAAGAACTTGGTTGGTAGAGAGAGGAATCGCTGGATGTTAGTCCTCATCAGTGAGAGCTGGATGAGCTCTGGCAGACCTGCTGTGCCATATCCATAAGCGCTGTTGAAATGTTCTGGTCAGGGCACTGGTTCAGAACCAGCACACAGAATAAGCACCAACTGGGGAAAAGGAAAAAAAAACACCTTAAATGTACTTTTAACTGTATTTTTATTGGAAAATTTTTGCTGACCCTTTTCTTTGTTATGGTAGACTAGGTCATGTATAGAACGGACAAAGGGGTTTTATACATGCTAAATTTTTGTATCCCACTTGTCCTTTAATCCTGCAAAATCCTTTGGACCTGTAAGCTGTATTATGTAGACTGAGTGGAGAAAAAAAAGTGTGGTTTTGTCCTGATCCTTTTATGTCTTTCCCCATTCCTTTGCAGGGTTATGCTCTTTTTGCCTGTGGCTGCTGTACCACTAGAGTTAGAAACCCAGCATATCTTTGTCGCTTTCCATTTTCCATTCCTCGTTTCCTCATGGAGCTGCTTATGCCTGTTATGTGAGTGGTGACCAGAATCTGGTTTTGTTTCATGTCTCATAGGGTTGCTGAGCTGGAAGATGCACGTCTAAGATGGAAACTTCTGCTTCAACTGCTGCTGGGAAAAAAGAAGGGAAAAGTGCTGTTCTGGAGGGGAATGGCTTTACAGAGACGGGGAAGAAACCCACTCCTTTAACAGCTGCAGGAGCAGCAGTGGCTCAAGGAGGTACTTTATGTTTTCCACAATTTGAAAACAGCAGGAGTGTTTTTCATTAGACTGTAAGAATTTAATAAGTACGGTGGCATCCGTCCTCCTGTGAACATGTTGAGTTTATTGGGGTTCTTGGCCGTCAGAGGTCACAGGAGTGGGAAGCTGTGTCACTGCATGGCATCCAAACATCACTGTGTGATGATGAGTTACTGGTGCTTCCAGCAAACTGGGCTGGGGTTAGGGAGTGGATGGGTGGTAAGAGGTGGCTGTTGGAGAGTTGAAGCTATCCCATCACTGCTTGCCACTGGCTGGCCAGTGTTGTGTGAAGTAGGAAGCACTGTGCCTATCACTTTTCCACAGAATTAGAATGGTGGGCAAGGCTGGCTGGAGCTGGGGAGCATCCTGTTATCATGGTCAGGGAGGGACGTTGTGTACTGGCTGTCATTGTGCTAATGAGCTGAACAGACTGCATTGTCTTCAGTCATTGCTGCTGGATTTCATGGTTAGCAGTGAATTTGGGATTGTCCAGCCCCAACACAAGAAGGTTTACAAAGAAACATCCCCGCTTGCTTTTTTCCTGTTAGTGTTAGAAACAGCTCAGCTCATGATTTCTTTTTGCATCTGTGTTTTTGGCAAGATTTTGGTCCTGCTGGTGTTGAAGTCAATCGGGAAGCTCTTGTAGACACCCATAGGCCTGGGGTTGCTTTTGGCAGGTGTAACACCAGTATGCAGAGGAGGTGTGCAGACATTTGCCCTGCTTCCTCTCACCTGCTATGGCAGGCAAAATATGGCCCCGGAAAACACATCCCTCAGTTGCACATGTGCTGGTAGACCTCCAAATTGATGCCAGGACCCTGTATGGTGGCTCCTTGGTGGGCAAGGCTGTGCCCACTGGAAAGGAACTACACTGGTCTTGCTGGGGCCTGGGCTTGGGAGTCTTTTCTGGACAAGGACGTACGGAGACAAACTTAGAAGGGGTTACACCGGCTTGGATGTGTTGAGACATCCCAGCTGTGTAAACTTTGCAGGCAGACTTTTTTTGTCTTTAAAATATACCTTATTGCTAACCAGACTCTACCTCAAAAGAAGCCCTTCTCCTCCCCTTCCTTCACTGCAGGGTGGTTTCTCATCACCCCAGGAGAGCAGCATGACTCCTCTGCGGGCTCCTGTTTCTTATGCAACTTGGCTGGAGGATGGTGTTTTCTGTTGCCTGAGTTTTAAAGACAGTTCCCAGCCTAAATTGCTTGAATCTACTTTATCTATCCTTCCTTTTCGACACCTTTATTGCTCAGCTTTTGTTTCCATATTGACCCAGGAAGACTGAATATACAAAATAAGGTAGCAACTGCAAGATTATAATCTATCAGATTACTTCATGTGTTTGATAAACTCTGTTAGCCAAAGGAAAGTTTTCCTTAGAAAGAGCTGGGACATCTTTTACACAGAGTTGTGTAGAAGGAAAGACTGTTTCATGCTGCTGAATGTGTCTGAGCCACCTTCCTCATGTGCACTCTGCAAAGTGGCAGAAGGAAGGCTTTCTGAGTGGCAGAAATAAGGGAAAGGCAGAAACAGCAACATACATAAATTGGCCACTCCCCAGCAGATTTTGATCCCTGTTGAGGAATCATAGGCTGCAAGATCCACTGGGGCAGCCCACTTGAGGCATCATCCCCGTAACTGGCAAATCCAAAAGGCTGATTGGCATTGACAAAGTCCAGTCGTGGAAAAATTCAAAACCCACAGACATGCTGTTATGAAAATACCTTCTCCTAACTTGGCACTTGCCTTGGTAGTACCTCCACAGAGGAATCACTGCATTTCCAGAGATGCAATGTAAATGAGGATGTCCCTGAGCTGGAGTGTCCATAGATCCATCTGGCACCTCCAGAGGCTTGATTGGTTTTTAAGCATCCAGTATCATATGTCACTTAGCAGTATGCTCTCATCTTTGGAAAGAATGATTTATAGTCTCAGTGTTTCCCTTTTTATTATGAGGAAGTGGATAAGTAAGTGGAGGACTGTTTGGAGATGTCAGGAGAATTGTGATGAAAGCATTGTGTAATGAGATGTAAAAGGCAAAATCTATGTCATACTGTGAAGAGAAGTGCTCATAAATGATCTGAAATGGCTAGCAGTGAAGCAGAGTGGGATCCCACACTGGCCTGGGACTCTGCAGGTGATGCACATTGCTCTCGTGGTTCAGAGGACTTTCCTTTGAATTCTGACTAGACATAATACGTGCTTCTGAAAGAGAGCATCGTGATGTGTGTGCTCATAAGTAGAAAAATTAATACAAAGTCATCTTCTAACACCAGTTAACTGCAAGGTGTGATTTAGCAATGATAACAAAAAGACTGGGGAGTGTTGAGACTGTACTTATGTGATGTTCATGCTAATATAACATATTGATTCACTAAACTAGCATAATTACTCATAACAGGCCAGAAATATCCATATTTATACTCTTACAGAAGAAAGCAAACAAGGCATGGAGACTAATTATGATTTTCAGCTTGAGGAGGGGAACAGCTTTAAAGAGAGGGCCTCTGAGCCTCCCCACTCTGCTTTGGGGCCATATGAACAAGTCTTTATTCTCATCCAAGACAAACTCTTGATTTTATTTATTGTAGAGGTTTTATTCTTTGTACTAGCATGTGAGAAAGTGGCAGCAAGACTCAGCTAGTGCTGAAGATCACCAAGCTGCTCTCCAGAGCCAAACAAATGTAATTCGCAACACATTTCTTCTCCTTTATTCTACTGAGTCACACAGATGGAGTGCCAACATAGCATGTTTCTCAGATCATGAGGTTTTCTTATTCCCTTGTAGAAATGAACAGATTCATAAGGTTTTATTTGTAATTAAGGTAATTGAAACAATGAATGAATATTAGTTAAATATTTGAAGAATAGCTATTTTCTTACTTAGGCTGCGTTATTTTAAGATAATAATATATCCAGTCTCCATTTCCAGTTCCCTTGTTTTGTATATTTGTCCCCAATGTTTCCAGCCTTGAACAAATTAAGTTATGACTGTAGTAAAAGGAAAGAGTATTGTTGATGTTGTCAGTGGAGAATAGTCCTTTTGTGCTAACAATCTGCATCTTACATTTTTAGTCTACAGAAGCTGCCATATTAAAGACATTTTTTAATAGTAACTCATTGATCAGATGTTCAGAAGTTGGTCTCACAGAAATGACATCAGGGAAGTTTTCCCCGATTTTCATTTTTTTCCATAAATCATGCCAGCCAACAAGTCAAAGCTCCTTTCTTCTGTTCCAGCAGGTGCATATGGGTATGTGTGACGGAGATGAAAATTGGTTTTAATGACAGTACATAGGAGCTATAGATAGGCCCAGTCTTCAGAAGATCCTGTTGCTTTTGCTGTCTATGCTTCTGGAAGGGCAACTCATAACATTTCATGTTTAGAAAAGTCTTTTGCTGAATGCAAAAGTACATATTGCTGTATAGGGTGAGAGACTTTGGAGTGAGTGAGAGTGAGACTAAGTTGTGTCCTCCAGACTTTAGCACTGTGACGTCCTCCAAATCAGCACGCAGAAGGAAGCCCATGCACGTGGCCGAAGGAGGAATTTAAATAAGCCCCTCTTTCAAAGGCGGAGATATTTAGGAAGATGGGTTTCTCATCTAGTAATAAAAATTAAATCCAAATTCTCCTAAAGGCTGAGTGACTTTAACAAGGCCCAGAATGCACCTTTCCCTCTCTACCCCACCCTCCGTATGACACAAACACCAAGTTCCCAAATTGATGATGTTTATGTTTGAAACATTTTTCTGATGTCTGGCTCTGTCAAGACTAATTTTAGCATTTCTAAAGCTGGGTAAAAATATAGCCTCATTACTTTGATGTCAGAGCATAGTTTACTATTAGTATATTCTGGGGTTTATCATTTTAGTCATGTTTAACACGGCTGCAGCAGGCATGCACTATTAAATCTGGCTTATTTTACATTCCTGTCCGAGATTATTTATTTGGAACAATTTCCTCTCTATCAAAAGACACGGCTAATGCTGAGTTTTAATGTGTTATTTACACACAAAATAACCTATTTACAACTCAGTATCTGCCGCAGGGAGAATGAATGGGGCAGTGCTCCCTTCATCCTGTTGTATCTGAGTTTAACAATCTGGATTGCTAATAGAACCATTTATCACAGGGTGGTAATTTATTTTATGTTAGCTGCACAGGTCTCCCTGCCTCTGATCTATGGAAATACTTTGTATATAATGAAGTTCAACAAGTCATTTGGTGTAAACATGGGGGGGAACCAAGCTGCAGAACCAGCAAGACTCTGGCTACACTATTTTTTTTTTCCAGGAGGTAACGACTCTCCTCTGATATTAAGGCTTCAGTTGATGAAATGCAGCTCTTTGCCCTGTGCATGCTGTAAAGATGGAGCGTGGGGCTCTTTTGCAGTGGATCAGAGATTGGAATGGAGTTGGGTCACTTGATTTATGGGCTGGCGGGAGTGCTCAGTGCTGCAAGAAGTAGCACACTCAGCCCTTTCATAGGCAGAGGAGAAGGGCAGGGAGCACCTCCCTTCGCTCTCCAGAGGTCTTCCATAAGCAAGCCCTGAGTGGCGTTGGCAGGGAGTCCTTGCGCAGTTCAGCTTGTTTCAGTGCTGGATTATGGGAAGACCATGTAAATGAGAAGGAGGAAATGCCTGCATCCCAGCAGACCTCAGCACACTGAAAAAAATATATAGTATGTGTGGCCTGAGGCTGAGACAAATTAGAAGGAGAACAGCCCCTATGAAGTCATCTCCTCTGTCCACCCTGGAGGGGCAGGGATCTTCTCCAAAGATGTTTTTCATTCAGTTGTTCACATTTTCCAGGAAAATATAACTAGTACAAGCACATTCTTAGCTTCCCTGCCCTGTATTGCCTCGCTCTAGAGAACTTAAAACACTGAGGTATGCTGTTAACAGAAAAGCCTGGGCTGGTTCCAGGAAGGATAGGGGCAAGTGATTAAAGCTGAATGATGGGAAAATCCCATAATTTAGACTGTAAAATTCTCTTGACAACCACCATCTCTATTGTGTGTCAGTGTACAGCTCTGTGGCCCCCACCTTGGGTAGGGTTTCAGTCCAACCCTGCTGTAAGAGCAATGGCAATCAGGAATCGTATCCTGAACTTTTGTATTGGTCTTAAATAAAAGTAATTATGCAGGCTCTTAAAGTGGATTTCTCTGCTACCATAGCTACCATAGTTCTTCCAGCTGTCCAGGTTGCCTACAAGTCTCTCGTGTGTGCTCAATCTTATCCTTTTGGGCAGCTGGAGGTCTCAGATGCTCAGACTGGTGCAATGTTGAAGCTGTTCCTCAGTCTCAGGATATCAAGACCTGTGGCTAGCTGACAGCTTTCAATCATGCTGGTCACCCAACATCTGCTCTTTGAGATTGTTTAGAAGCATTCATGTAGAGATGGATGAAGTGAAGGCCATGCTGCACCATTTTTATTTTGGCAAGCAGTACCTGGTGCATGGGCATGGTAGAGAGTGTTCAGGTAGCAGTAGGTTCATTTCTTCAGTTCCATGTGACAGAATTTTAGTAGTTAAGATTGCCACAAACTGTGCCAGAAAAGCACATCTTATTTTTCTGCCTGCCCTTTCTCCTCAATCCATGGCTTGCAAGGCTGAGTCTCTCTAGTGTCTTCTTTACAGTAGTCAGTAATACATTTTTGTTGGGTAACCCTTTTCTTTGTTTAGTCAAGTGATAGTCTGGCTTCCTGGCCACTTGGGGGTATTTTTTTCTCACAGACAAAACCCCTTTCGCGAGACCCTATACTGGGTTCTTTGTGTGGTGACCAGCCCTGTGGGCAAAGGTGCAGCCTGAGAGTGGATAACTGTTTACAGACTTTTTGGTTCATATTGTGTAGCCATGACAGACATATCACCAAAGTGACTTTACAGTGGGACTTGATGATCTTTACAACCTAAATGATACTATGATTCTATGATTCATAGCATCAGCCAGCATTTACTGACTGTATACAGATCCCTCAAAACTGTAATACCAAAAGTTCCTACCGTTTTGGCCCATTACAGATGCTGAAGTACTTTGAAGACAGGGTAAATTCATTTCATCCCTAACCACTCTGCAGCATTGCACGCCAATTTGCAAAGCTTTAAGGGTTTGAAATGAACAAAGGTATTCTTCACAGGATGGTTCTGGCACTGGTGATCCTAACCATTAACCTGAAACACCTTTGTGTTTTGTGAGTGTATGGTTATTATCATTAATAATAGCTTCCACTTTTTCTATTATTTTTTAAGCTCCAAAAGTTTATCTTGGGAGACACTGATATATCTGTTTTTCTGTGGATCTAGCCTGGGCTTTAGTAAAGTGCTTCTCAGAGGGTACCTAAATAAAACCTTTTTAACTGATGCTAAACTTACCTATTTGTGGGCTAGTCATTTAAAGTCAAGAAAGAAAATCCAGTGCTGGTAATAGATTATATTTATCCTGATACCTTCCTAGACTGTCTCCTCTGTGCTGCCAGCGTGTCCTCATAATTTGAATTTTTATTACCTTTGGTGGCTTTTTGCCTGAGCATCGGAGAATTTGCGTAGGTTTTGTAAATTAATTCTCCTAACACCATCCATAAACCGTTGCATTTGAGCCTGCCGTTATCATGAGGGACAAGGAATGGGACTTGTTTTGTCTGAGGTTGTCTGCCTAAATGTTAGGTTGTCTACTTTGGGATCCCTTTGCGTTAGGGTGGAGTAAATCAAGTTGTGGAGATGCCTACTTTGCTCCTTTGAGGACTTTGTGCCTGATTTGAGGTGACTAATGTTAGGTGGACAAATCCCAGTCTTCCTGACTTGGCCAAAATTGCAGAGTGGTGTTAAATCAAGGAACCAAGGTGAGACTAGATTAATGCTTTAAAGCTCTTCATTCACCTTCATCAGTCCACAGCCCGATGAGCAGGCTGAGAGCCCTGATTGTCAGCTCTGAACTGAAATCTCACACTGTGGCTTCTCAAGTTGGAGGCAAACTTGACACCCAAGTGTCAAGACAGCCAGGGGACCTGCTTCCCAGAGCTGCTTCAGTTTTGTCCCAGCATTGACAAAACAGTGCTTTAACAGCCCATTGAGAGAGATGGATAATTTAAAATCCCTACTAAAAAGACAAGGAAAAAATCTACTAAATTGTAAAGGCTACTAAAGGCTCCTAAAAATAACCCAAGTGGAGGAAGGCTATTAATGCAAAAGTAAATAATTATGTTAAGGGAAGCAACTGGAGAGACCAGTTGTGTAAATCACTTCAAGGGGAGCAAGCATTAGATAAAATCCATTCTTTTATCACACAGATTAAGTCTTCCTTTTGACGCTAAATAATTGATAGGGTTTGGCAGAGCATTCCACAGCTGCCTGTGCGGAGCAGTGGGACTGCTCCTGAGGTCAGACAAGTGGCAGAGAAAAACGATCTTAGAAATGTTGTATATCCAACACCAGCACCAAGAAATGGGGCTGTATTCCTGGCACCTCCTAAAGAATTTCTGTGTGGCCTTGAGGAGGCATCCCTACAGCTAAGAGTTAAAGGAGGACTTGGCATTGATGGTCTCCTCCTTAACCCCACGCCCCTGAAACCAGACGGTCCATTTTCAGTGTTTCATGTGGTGATGAGTGAAGGGCAGTGGCCTGGGAGGACACAGTCCATTCTGCTGCACTATTATTTCTAAATTTTATTGTATTTAGAGAACATGAACTGTGTAGTCTGGTGGCTTCTGGGAGCCCAGGTCCTGTGGGGGATTCTCTTACCTTGGTCAGCCCCAACGGTGCCTGAATATTTCAGCCTCTTGCACTTACACTCTCCGCGTGTGAACATCCTGGTAAAACAGGGAGATGTCGTTGCTCTCATTCTACTGACAGAGGCCACAGGGGATTTTCCAATGCCAAAGTGGCTGTAATGGGTTCAGCTCTTTCAGAGAGATGTCAAGAACTGGTGATCTCTGCAACTTTGGAAGTTCATAGGTGACATACACGGGACATCCCTGGTGTTACATAGGATCTGGCTCAGGTCTCTTGGGTCACTGTATCCACTAGCAAGTCCTTTGTCTTTTAATGATATGCCACGTAATCTTGGTCAAAAGACTCAAATTCCCCTGCCCATTTGCCAGAGTAGTTATTTTTTTCCCTTCAGGAGAGTGAACACAAGTTGTCTACACATCATATAGTGTCTTTTAGAACATTACTTTGCAGCAATCAATTCCATTCCGTTCGATTGGATAAGGATACAAAAACATTCAGTAGCACTAATAGGATTTTACTGAATTCTACTCAACTTGTTTTTGGCAGTGCCTTTGCAGTACCTAGCACAGTGGGCTCATAATTCGGGGACTAAAACATTTTCCAGAACCAAGTGGGACACAAATTGCGAGAATCTTGAATTCTGAAATAAATCAATATCCCATGGATTCTGTGTGTGTTCCATACTTGGCAGGATAAGTTCTCTGATCTTAATGGTAACAACAGAGAATAAACCTCAGCCAAGATTGTAAGTTTAGCTCTTGAAGGAATGAAGTGAATATACTCTCTTCATACTAATGGGTTTAGGATGATGTTAAACTTGAATTTGGAAGTGATCTGCGCGGCTGCTCTGCAATTCCTGTAGTGGTGTTGGGTTGAAATCAAGCAAACTTTGGTGGAAAGAACTGAGCACATAGGCTGACTGAGTCCAAAATGAAAATTAAAAAAAAAATAACATTGGGTGGGATCACTCATGAACACAAATGAAAAAGATTTCACACAAACTTGTCTAAAATCAGTCCTGTGTTTTATACGGTTTGTTAACTCCTTGGGGTTTTTCTCCTCTTTTGTAACTCTTTCTCCTGGAATCACAGATATTTTAAAGTCTATATTCCATCAAAAATGCTTGCAGTTGCAAGTAAATTGTAAATAAGAACAGGAGTATTGCAAGCAAAATATTTATATTTACTGCCACTAATATCTGATTTTTTAAAATACAGCAACAATTGTAGGGATTGAATAATGCTGTTTTGGCCAGAAAACTCTTCTCTTCTCTTCCCTTACATGGATCAGCTCCTGACTCTGACAGATTTTCTGAAAAATCACAGCTTGCAACAAATGCATCCCTAAGTAAACAGTTAAAAGTTTTGATGACTTGAGTTGTATTGATATAAAAGATCAGTGTCTGAGCATTCCTGCAAACCATCCGATAGAGGAGGTATCTTCATGTAAGCCCCTGGCTCCATGTGCACTGCTTAAACATTAGTTTAACAGTTTAAAGAAAACTGAGATACTCCTGCAGCTAATGAGACACTCTGAGCCTAGAGAGAATGGTATGGATGGGCTCAGCACTCCTGACCCTGAGTTGAAAGTATTGGGAAACATTGAGATTTTCCCCAAGTGTTTTTTTTTCTTTTGCTTTGTTTGTGAGTCAGAAAAATGATCTTTCTCTGGTCTGGTTTTTTATCTGTGGCTCATCTTGGTTCATGGCTTCTCTTCATTGGGTGGACCAGCAGTGATAGGGGGAACTAAACAGTTTTGCATGCTGTCTGGTGTGAGTATCAGTAAGCTAAATCTTGTTCATATCAGCTTCCAGGTACAGCTGGTGATATTACTTTTGAAGCATTTACAGCCACTCTTTAAAGTAAAAACAGAGAAACATAAAGGTGAGGACTTTAGGCATTGCTTTTCACGTCCCATTTTAATGAGAGAAATTATTATGTGTTGTTGGAAGCTGACCTGACACCCAGAGGCTGCTCGTGTGAAGATACCCATTTTTTTTTGTGGCTCCCTATGGTGAGGGCACAGAACTGAGCCTGGAGAAAATTAGTTTCAGTTCCTGATTCAGCCTCAAACTTCCTTCATGATTTTGGAAAAGCTGCTTGACTTCCCTTTCCTCCTCCATTTATATAATGAACTTGCGTTGTTCTTTGGGCCTCCAGGCCCATCCATCAGCATCTGGTTAGCATGTTTATGGCACTGCTCATACTGAAGCACTTAACGGGTCAGACTGCATAGAGGTTGCCATTCCCCCCTCCCCATCGCCTGCAAGAGGGTGCTGCTGCCCCTGGGCACTGTGTTACAAGGGTGACCTTGTTCTTATGTCTGAGGTGTCAACCTGCTGCTGTCAAAGAGGGCATATAAAACAGATTTACAGGGTTAGGGAAGATTAGGTTAAGTTCTTACAGTGAAGGTATTTTCAATATCTATAGTAGAAAGTCTGTTGGGGATACATAGATATTGTTTGTATTCCAAGAGGTCACACTGTGCTCTGGAGTAAGGAAGTTTTTCAGGTGATCTTACCTGGCAAACTCAGTTAGAGAACATTGTGTTGTTAATAGCTGTGTAAATCTTTTGTATTGCAACAAGAGAAAATTAAGTTTTCCAGTTTAAGAAGGTTTCCTACAAATGTAATCTATGGGTAAGGTTCATCAAATGGTTTTCAAAAGTTCAAGCACCTGGACAGAGTTTTTGACAGATCTGGATGAACTTACAGAAACCATGCAGAGGTTCAGAATGAAACCCTGACCCAAGCAATAGACATTGGGTTTAGCAAAGTCCTTTGTAATTAGACTCTTAGGAAAGGTGTTGTTCTCGGGGCCAGGTGGTGGAAGAAGAAAATCACTGATGTGGGATGACAGCTTCAGAGAAAACCTTAGTTTCAACTTTCCTTCCCGTTAGCCTGCTGGGCACGTGCACCTTCTAATACTGTAATCAGCTGCAGAATAGCTGGAAATACTATTGTTTGGTGCATTTTTTTTCCCTTTGGAAAACTCCAGAGAAGCCTTCATGTGCTGTTTTAAAGACATCCTTAAAACATTTTTACTGCAGGGTCCTGTATTTCAAATGCTGGAGCAGTATCTCTTAAAATAGATATGAGATGGCTGAATGTGTAAAAAATGTTGGCATCTCTCTTTCTGAGCTCTGTGCATGCTGCATCACTTCTGTAAGCAAGCTAAAAGGGTTGGGAGGGAAAAAAAGAGTTTTGCTAATTTAATTTAATGTCCTGCTTTTAATTCCACTCGAAACAATATCTTAGCAGATGAAATAAGATCCAAGACTATCTTTTGGCCATGCAGAGTCACCGACACTCGAAGCAGGTTGAATTTATATGTAGTTACTGAAAAATATATAGCAAAATGAAAGTCTCAGACACTGAGTTCATGTGCATTGCCCATTGTAAAGATAAGTAACGGCCGTTATAAGATCACTTAAATGGTTACCTTTGGGACATAAAAGGGATCTTTGAAGACAGTAAGTCTTAATACAGAAATGTTTACTCATAAAAAATACATTTGAAATGGAGGAGGGGAGCACATTTCCTATTAATGTGGTTTTTGCCTTTTATGGCAGGTTGTAGCAGGTCTTTAACCTCTGTAGAACTTGAGAGAGGATAGAAATGAGCTTCTCTAAGTATCAGCCCAAAGGGCCTTTCCTCACTGCCCGTATCTGCAATGTCTCTTGCAAAGATGGTTTTAGTTTATTCTTCCTTTCTGTGATTCAAATGAAAAGCCATTCTTCTCCAACTTCAGTGTCTTCCAGTAGATAATTCCTGAGGCATGAACAGAAATGTCCTCCAAAATGTAGTTCACTTAACCTTGTGTTTTGTGAGGGACAAGGCTTGTGGCCCAAACCATGCTTGGACATGGTGGGAATTTGAAGGCTATTGGCAGCCAACCAAGGCACAGGAACAGGAGAGGCACTCTGCCCTTGAATGATATGGTTGTAGATGCCACACAGGAGGAATGATGTTTCTCCAGATGCTCACAAAAGGTGCAAATGTGCAAGCCCAGCATTCCTGATTTGCCTCTGGGTGCACATGAAGTGGGTGGTGACTCATGTTGCTTGCGAGTTTTCTGGTTACAGTTCTGCAGGCAATTTTGCAATACTGTTCCTAGGCAATTGTTACTCTCCTAAGTGAGGCAAAAGGTGGTGTCAGTAATATTTGATCAGTGCTGTGTAAACTTGCAACTGGAGAGGGCATGGTTTCTGCTTCAAAGTCTTGCAAAATTATTACTAGATGGGGTAAGACACAAGGTGCCACCAGTCTCAGAGTGGCAGAGAGAAGTTTAGACTCCTTTATGGAAACCATGGTGGATTCATGGTCAAAAGATTTTATTTGGATAAGATGATTTACAGAGCAGCAGAAGTAGCCTGCACCAAAGGTGTCAGATTAAAGCTGAGCTGTATAGAGGGATTGGAAGGCTTTTGACCAAATGTTGTCCAGAGATGGCAGGAGCAGGACTGTAAAAGTAGGATTTGGGCCAAAAGACACAGTTTGGTGGGATCTTCAAGAGGAGAACACGGTAGTAAAGGGAAAAGTCATGAAGTATTTGAGTGGAAGAGGTACACACTCATAGAAGCTTAAGAAGGAACTGGCTGGTTGCAGGTAAAAACAGAAGGTAGAGAAGCTAGAAAAAATTTAGTGTTTGTTGTGAAGATGAGGTTATCAAGCTGAGACAACTGTATTTCTGATAAAGCTTTTCTCTTAGCCCATGGCCCAGTGCAAAATTAGCTCTCCACGTGCCAGTGACAGGGCAAGACTATTGGTGGACTTTTTGAATTGTTATTCTAAAATGTTATGTTCATCCAGGCAGGAATCCTTTAGGTGAGTAACAGAAATTAGATTTTGAGTCACATACTGACCTGTCTTTGTAGTTAGTACAGCATGTTCTGGTCACATAATGAGACAGAGGACAGATTAAATGAAAGACAGGCAGGATTTTCATTCAGGAAATTGGTATGGTAATGACAGATATGAGGTCTTGGCGTGCTTCAGATAGGCTTCATCTAGCCTCTTCAGGTAGCAGATACAAGCACAGCTCTCACTTATATTCACCCAGTCAAGCATGAGGAGGTAACGTTCTCCAGGGAGGCTGGTATTTAATATCTACCAGATGCTTGCCGGAGAATACTAATACAGATCCCAGGTTTAGCGTGCCGGGGGAGTGCAGACGGTTAGTAGCAATATGCCTGGTCCAACAGCTATAACTCCCTTAGCTCTGTGGCAGAGATGCCTGGATTTTTATCCCCTGCTATTCCAATTGTAAAAATGATGGAGTGATCAAAGAAGCCTTTTGCTGACCTTCCTGGGAGATTTTCTGGAGGGTTAGTGGGCAAGAGAGGGAGATGCTGGGGTTTGCATCAGGGTATCACACTGGTGGGTAAGAGGAGCAGCAACACCAATTGTCCCAGACATCTCTTGGAGCTTCCTCTCAGGCAGGACACATCAAGTGCTGTGACGCAGTGGGGGCCCAGGGAGGGTTTATACTGGAGGAGAAGCTTCAGCCAACTCCCTGAGGCTTGTGTATTCCCCTCTGAGACCAAGGGGAGAGAGAGGGTGGCATTCAGGCTTGCCACAGCCCTTGTGGGAAGCCCTGGAGGTCCCACAGCTTGTCCTCAGGCTGGAGCAGGGAAAGGACTTCTAGGAAACTCGCTTTCTTACCAAAAAAGGAAGGGAAAAAAAATAACCCCTGCAAGGCTTCATATAAATCAAGGCAATAAAGCTGCCTGTGGTCACGATCAAATTATATGGTCTAAATCTATATAAAAGAACTGGAGCAGGTTTAGTTCAGCGCTAATGTCCTCCTTGCTGTAAGCAGCAAACAGGGCGTGAGGAGGAGGAGGAGGAAGAGGGAGGGCAGGCGCTGGGCTCCCAGCACCAATGCACCGGGGAAACAATTTGCTGAGGTGGTTGAAGTACATGTTTTCAAAATCTGTTTGTGTCCACAAGGGTTTGAGAAGAGGATGTCGTCTGCTTACTCGGTAACTTGTGTGTGGCCTGCAAGTGGTTTCAGATGCTTAGCCAAAACCAAGTAATCTCTCCCTTTAGGAAATTTGAAAACTCTGTTCACGTCCCAAAAAAGGATGGAGATTTGTATTGATGTCTGATGCCTTTGCCTCAGTACCTGGTGTAATTGTGGTACTGCGTGTTGGTGAGGTGGGGAGAGGGATTGCTGCAGCCTCTGCTAGAAACAGAGGCTAGATATTATGATCTGGGCTTTCATGAGACTGAGTTAATAGATTGTTTTTAATGGGAGAAAACACTACCGAGGTATGCTGTATATCTTCAGAATTCAGCTGAATGCTGCAAAAATGTCCAAATTAGGACATGGTACTTACTAGAAGTGAAATAACAGAACTAGTGAACTTTCACAGCGAGAAGAACTTGCAGATAAAGTTGTAATTTATGACAGCATAGGAGATTTTTAAACTGAAGGTTTTGTCTTCTTTTCTGAGTGACCTGGCTATGCCGACAGGTTTATAAATCTCTGCAGTGTTTGCCTGATTTGCACAGAATCTGCACTGTCATTCTCAAAAGTGGTAGCTGCCTTCAGTATTAATTAAAGGCTGTATTAGGGAAGTGTGGTTGGAGCAAGAGGGGTCTTTCAAGTCTGGCTGCCGCTGTATTCAGAGGAGAGGAGGGGAGAGGCTACACAAGCTAGTAGACTCTCTGCGTCTGCGCAGCAGCTCGTCAGGGCCAATCAGGAGGTGTGGAAAACTGATCAGCTATGGGGAAGAGGAAACATCCAATCTACTGGGACAAGTAGAAAACAAAATATGTGGGTAGCTAAAAGCCCAAATCCATCGAAGAGCGTTGCAGACTTTGATGAAGGATATGACACCAAGAAATTTGATAACTTGATATATTTATGTAGCATATTTCACCCTCAAAGCATTGTACAGACTTAATAATGTGCAAATCACGTGTTCATGTGTCCTTTCATCTGCCAATGACTGCAGCCTCCTTTGGTGTGAAGCCTGATGGTGACTGCTTTGCAGTATCTCAACAGTATATGACAGCAATTGGAAAATGCCTTAACTGGTTGAATTGGGAGTAGGTACCTCTAAGGAGACAAAACAACCGTTGGACAACACAGGGGGATTGAGAACATCTGTGCTGGCAAAGGGCACTTATAGCTATAACTTTTGTGACTATGATAAATCGGTTATTAATCTTTCAGAGATATGTTATGATTTACACCCATCTAGGAACAAATGACCATAATCAGCCGTAAGTAGGGAGCGCTTTTGGAACTCCCTAAGGACAGGGAGGGGTCAATTACCACTTATGGTCCCAGAAAAAACAGACAAGAGGTCTCAACTTGGGGAAGAAATCAGGAATTAATTTAATCCCCCACCAACCAAAAACATAAAACCCCAAAATACAACAAACAGAAGACAACACAGAGTGGTACAATGATGAAGAGTATAATCAGCCCTTTAAGACCACCCTTCCCCGACTCCTCTCTTCTTCCCGGGCTCAGAGCCCCGATCCGGATGTCTTTATCTCCTCCTCCTGCTATGAACGGCTAAGGGGGACAGGGAGTGGGGGTTTCAGTCTTTTCCCAATGGCTCCTGCTGCTTCCCTCTTCTCATGGCCGATGGACTCCTCACCAGTCCTCCTTGTTCCAATGCAATGTCCTTCAAAAGCTCAATGTGCATTCATCCCCAGGGCTGCAGCTCCTCTCCACCTCCTATGTGGGTCTCTGCGGCCCGCAGGCTCTCCATCACAGCCTGCGCCATGGCCGTCCCCTCACACAATCTCTCGTCCATCCGGGGGCACTCACTCAGAGCTGCTCGTGGCTCTCAGCCCTATCATTTCCCTCCATGGGTTGCAAGGGTATGGCCTACGTTCTCACCATGGGTTGCAGAGGGGTCTCTGGTCTGGCGCTTCTCCTTCCTTCTTTGTTCTCTGACTGTGGGGGTCCGCATAGTCATCTCTACCTTGTACCACTCCTCCACCTTCTCTTCCAGTGCAGATTTCCCATCTTAAATAATGATGGCAGAGGCACCAGAGTGACCTAGCCAGGCTGGAGGTGAGTTCACCTCAGAGCTGGGGGATGTTTGAGAACTTACTACTGGGACTAGCACTGCAGCTCTCTCTCCCTGTTACCAAGCAAAAAGCAGCTTTTTGCTGCACGACAAGATCCTATCAGACAGAGCTTCCTTTAGGGAAAGCTGGAAAATCAACCTTAGCTAGCTAGAAATCTGGTATTAGTTTTCTTCGGTACCACTTGGCTATCTCCCACTTCAGTACTTGCTGACTCTGACTTGCATGAGCTGCTTTTCCACCTGAGATCCTACGGGATCAAATAACGAGGTTCTATGGACAGCGGTGTGATGTTGTTCATTTCGGAAATTTTCCTGCTTAATGGCATTCTTGTCTCAAAGGAAGAGTGTTTATATTTAACAAGGGTCAATAAGTGAGCATTAGAAATCCTGGGAGATGTATGAGTTGATAGCATTTCAAAGTCATCAGGAAAGAGAAAAAAAAAAAGCCACACCAGCAGTTTTGTCCCTGTTATCTTCCCAAGTTCTGTATTTTGAGGCATGATGGTTTTCAATGTCACCTGCCCTGTAAGAGTTTTGGTGTGCCATCTAATCCCCCAACTTAATGAGTTCTGCAGGGATGCACCATGATAGCTAAAGATCATTTACCTGAATTGCTTTTTAATTTCTGGAATGGGAAGCTGCTTGTGCAGCAGGATAATTACATTATAATTTACAGCAATCCAAAATCAATAAATTTAGTCATATTGGGATAGAGAAGGAGGGTGAAAAATCCCCCCACCATTAAATTATTTCACACTCTGTACTTGATGTTCCAAGAACTCAACAATAAGGGGGATGGGAGAGAGGAGCGGAGAACCTCTGTCTTCCTGAAACTGGTCAGTAAATCAGTATTGCCTGGTGATTTCTGTAGTGAAATAACACATGGTTGTGTTTGCGGAAGAGGGCAAATATGACAGGTAATAACGTCCTCTTTCTGATTTATTTTAATTCCAGAGTATTAAGAAAGAGAAAATGCTTTCTTCTCTCTGACCCCTTATTCCTGTGGGGAAAAGCTGATGAACCATCACCAGCTGCAAGCTGAACTCAGGCATCCACCCGAGCTTTGCTCCCTGCCTGAATGTAACAGTAAAGGTGAATAATTATTGGGGTAAGCCACTGTGGGACACTGGTGGGGTTTCAAGTTCTTGATGTCTTCATCAAGATGAGACTGGAAGCTTTTCTCCAAGTTAGTATTTCTGCCATGTACAAGCTGTTTGGCTTATTGCTGTGAGAAGTTAAAGAAAGCCCATGAAGTCTGTTATAAGGGGAATGGGCTACGTGGCCTCAGTTTCCTGAGCTTCGGAGCTTCTGTTCCTCCCCACCCTGTACCAAGGAGGGACCACACAAGGGACGGTCTTTTTGTTGGAAAGCCTTCAAAATCCAGCAGTGCTCTGTCTGCTGGAAGCACTAAGGGAGGAGGGTTGACCTTGCAATGAGAAGGCTGGTCTCAGGACCTTTACTTCTTCTGCCAACACCTCTTTGGTTCAAGCTAAGCCCTGGCAACACCAGCACTGATCTGGCCAACTCATGGGCCACAGAGCCAAAGGCCTTCACAGTGTTCAGCGCTTGCCAGGGTCCACCCAGAAGCCTGGTTCGGTTCCTGCAGGTGGGAGGAGAAGCAAATAAAGATGTGTAGCCCAAACACACTCCTGGATGATTTAACAGAAATATTATTTGAGCAGACAGTTCAAAGGGATTCAGTTGGGCACATGGAGGTTGGAGCTGTGGTTTTGGTTTGGGGTTGGGTTTTTTTTTCCTTCTATTTTCTTTAAAAGAAAACTTCCTGGTTGTATTTAATCTCACCACGTCTTCACTGAGGTATGGCCTGCTGCATTCTTCTCACAGGAAGATGTATTAGGTGTTTCTGGACTTCCCCCACTCAGACTGACTTGATTTTATTTTTCCTTAGAAACCACACAAAAGCTGTCAATGCTGCACCCAAAAAAGGATGTTGTATGAAAGGAAATCACTTTATCTCTTGTATTTGAGGAGGATTATGATCTGGCATGACCTCATTATGGGTTCGGCGAGGATATTTCTGGAAATACTAATTAAATACTTTTTCCATCCCTTGTGCCCTTGTAGTGTGTGTAGACTTTATAACAAGAAAAAGAGGAAAAAAAGGCTGTCTGCAAGGAATTTTTTCAAGCTCTTTTTCCCATCAAATGAAGGAAGTACAGTTACAGTCATGGTAGCAATATTAGAAGCTATTAAACAAAGTTTTCTTGGTTGTGATGAACTAGAGGAAAATAATTATCTGAGAGAAGAGATTAAAGCTGTGACTCTCCAGGCACTTTTGTCTGTGCCTGACTTTAGGAATCTGAATAATTCTTATCATTTCAGTAAGATTACTCTGGACTGCTGAAAACATCCTTCCTCTCTGCAATTTTTTTTGCTTTTGTTTCTTCCATGGTAAGTCTCAGTAAGCACAAGCACTAGTTCACAGCCCCACAAACCCTCTTGGAGGCAAAAGCTGCCAGTGAGTTGTGTCAGGGGATAAAAATCTGTTACACAGGTGCAGCCAGGGAAGAAATTGCATGACACCATGTCCTAATGTATTTATTAATGGAGATCCTCCTGCTATTTCTTATGGTGGTCTTCTCTGCCTGGGATTACCCATTTTGTTTCAAGATCTGCGTCCTCAACTTGTGACATTTCAGTGAGTTTTGGCAGCTCCAAATCCAGTCCTGACCGTCTGAGCTGTTTCCTATTGAGGACAGTGGAAGTCTTCCAGTTAACTTCAATGAGAATTGGACTTAGCCACTGACAAAATGTCTTTAAAAATTGCCTTCAGCAAATAAACTTGTAAACGTTAGCACTAAAATAGCAACATGCAGGCCCAAATATGTCTGTATTGAAAACACATGCTGTCAGAGAGGTAAATATGTCTTCTTACAAAACCTTCAAACATCATCTTGTTGTAAAGTTGTAAAATTTTTTTTAATCATGAAATGATTTGGGTTGCATGTTCAGCACTTTGGTGCATTACCCTGTTGTGTGGCCCTTCACAAAGTTCTAATGAGATGAACCCCTGACTTGTCTGAATGAGTGGTTGGTGGTTTTTGTTTTCAGTTATTGTTCTAAATCCAGAGACATGACTCCTCTTTTTCCTGTGAATGGGAGATTTTCTCCAAATTGCAATTTGCCGCTGGTATGTAACAATATCTAGTCCTGTGTGTTGTTTAAAGACTCCCTGCTCCCATGGGTGTGAAAGGGGACTGCTATGTTGGAGCCAAAGGAGGGAAATGTAAGCTTTCTCATGCTAGCTTTTGCCCTGCAAGTAGCCAAACTTGCACTGAAACATCACAAGTGGAGAGCAAATGTGGGTGAATTGTCCACATTTTGGTACTTTTGCTCTCCCTCTTTTTCCCAATAGTTAAGGTAAATGAAAGCTCTGGTTAGGTTGGCTTGCATAAGCTGATGAGTAGACTGTGGCTGGCTTGTGCTTGCTTTGCACTACTATACAGCTTCTGGAGCAGTTTGTCTGTCATTAGCATCCTGAAGTACTGCACTTGAGAGAGCGATGGTTAAGGCAAATGGAGCTGGGTGGTGGCTTAAATGCCTGTTCTAAACTGCCGAGCCCCAGGAGAGAATTGATATCAGGTAACTTGATTCAAGGCAAAGCAGGGGCAGCTGTGGAAGTGGTAACTCCATAAGCCATCCCAAGCCCTGCTGCCTCTGCCTGTCAGCGTGCCAGCAGCACCTGGCCTTCGGCAGAGGGAAATTAAAAGATTTTATCTGGGCTCATCTGAGATGACTTGTGTAACCATCTCCATCCTCCAGATTCAAGTCGATAATGTTTGAATCCTCCTCCCAGCTGTGTGAGTGATGCAAACGCTGTTGTTGCCTTTGTTTCTTTTTCTCTCATCAGAAGTGCTTCTTTGCAGGGGTCAAAATCAAAGCTCTTCCTATGAAGTCTGTTAAAATGAGTTGAACCTGACTGCCCAGAACGGTCAACAGGAAAATATTCAGCAGGGTAAACCCTCTTGGAGAACTAATGGAACCTCGAGCTCCACAGATAAAACATTGAGTTTGGCTGGAGTTTGCCAAGACAAACACTTGGGCTTTTCCAGACCATGTCCTTGCCTCCCATGGGACATGGTCACATCAGGGGTCCAGCCCATCCTTGTGGATGGTGGCAGAAGTACAGTTTAGGTGCTGTTGGTTTGGTGCAACCCTCTTTCCTCTGTACTGCTGAAAGAAAAATCTCTTGTTAGTCAGATCTTGGCATTTGTGTTATCTCAGAGAGGCCTCTCCAGCCTCATCTGCGTCAACAAACTACTCCAGTGGAAAGCACAGTTTGTATCAGCAGAAGGGCTCCTCCTGCAGCTAAAAGCCGTTCCTCAGGCCAGCACAGTCTTACACGGGAAAACAATATTTCCCTGCTCACTCCTTTTTTTTTTTAGCTTCTTTTTTTTTGGCCAGTGCATCTTTCTGTGCTCAGGACTTCAGAGGGTAGAGCAGGCTGTGGGACAAAGGTACCAGGACTCATACCCCTGCAAGAGGGCTGAGGACACTTGCAGTGCTTTGCAAATTTGAAGTCATGTGGCTAGTCCAGTCTGACCCCATCATTTTGAGAGGAAAAGCATTCTGCACAGAAATTTCTGCATGACAGAACATTTTTGGCTTTGCAAGAGAAGGAGCCCCATTATTCCCTTCAGCCAAGGAGGCTTTCGAGAAACTTCATCCTTCATCCTCTCTGACTTTCAAGATGAAATAGGTCTGTACCTTTGGGTAAATACACTTGTAGGGTAACAGTGTAGATGGTTCAAGTCCTGGTCACTGCCTTTGCAATGTACAGTCAAACTAAAGCACAGCTCAGCACAGACACTGAACCCAAGACGATTGTGTGAAAAAGGACCATATGAACAAAGTCAGGGTAAGGCACAAGAACAGTAAGGGATTTCAAAATCTCAGCCCTGTTATTAATTTCTCTAGGAGAGGTGAACTAATGATTCTGCTTTTAATTCATTAGTATTTAGGCTAAAAATATGCTGGCTCAGAAAGAAAATGATAAAGGGGGAGATGTAATAAAATCGCCCTCCTCCTCTTAAAAAAAAGAAATGATGTTTTGCACAAAGCAAAGACAATTCACTGATTAGAAATGAAAGTTGTAGTCCCGTGGGGCCAGACTGGAATTACTGCATACCACTTGTCTTTGAAATCAAGGCCTCCAACCTTCTTAATGTCCAGGTGGGGAATTCCGGTGGCTTTACTCTAATCCAGGCAAATCTGAAATCCAATCCTGTTGGGAGGAAACAATGTGGGAAACAGATTCATCTTGATCTCGGCTTTGTGCCTTGGAAAACGATTAAGACCAACTGTTAAGCAGCTCCTGATAGAGTTCACAAATCTGCCGGCCTCTGTGACACACAGATTTCTCAGTTCGGGCTTCACCCCTTAAAATAACAGATGGAACTGATCCAGTTAAGCTACAAATGAGTTTCCCTTATTCTCTAGTTGTTAAAATGTTACTGTAGTTGCAAATGATTTTTAATCTGATTGCTTTGCTGAGATTAATTTCTTTCACTTCCTATTGTTACTTTATAAAAATCCAGCCCAAACAATTTAGTGCTGCTGACAGGCATCAACGCTGACTTCTTTGAGAATGATGCCCTGAGACGCTAAATCCTTTGCAGTACTGTGGCGGTCACACACATGGTCCTATCAAATTCACGCTGCAGGGTTCCTTCTATGATTCTATACCCTTTTTCCTGTCCCGATCTCAGTCAAGATAGCTGGTTTTATAGTAGCTTTTGAGGATTTCAAAGTGATTTAGAAAATCAAGTCCTTTGAGGTACAGAAGTATTCATGTTCTGCACATAAATAAGAGGGGGAAGCAGAAGAGCTGCTTTTTGTTAAAGCTTGTTTTGGCAAATCCATGAAGAAAACCAAGGACTCGTAAGTCCATCTACTGATATCGTTGTTAGAAAAAATTCCTCAACCCGTTTCTGTGAAATTTCAGACCTGGTGAATGCTGGAAGGACATCATGACCTTGCAGAAGCATCTTGGAAATTAATATTGGAAAGTTTAGAGGTGTTTAAGCTCCCACAACACTGGTTAAGGGAGAGCGGTAAGAAATCAAAACCTGAACATTCATGTAATCTTTGTTATTTTTCTCACTTATGTTAATTTCATATGGTTACAATCAACACCTATGGGTAGCAAAACTTGTTGCTGGTTTGATTCTAGGGTAATTTTGCAAGTGGTTACTAGCAGATTTGTGAAGTTTGACACCAGACTGTGCTATTTAAGGGTGGGATTTCAGAAGCTTCTAGTGGAATTTGGAGTACAGATCCCTCTGTTTCTCCCCTGCAAATAGTCACTCTCTGCAGTGGATTTATCATTACCGCAGTTTTGGCAAGGATGTATCAGCAAATTTTGTTTAACACCATTCCTCAGCATTCCTTTGCTTAAAAGGCATGGGCACTTCGTTCTTCTCCCTTCCTTTTTAGATAATACCTCCAATAGGTATTTTTTAAAGTGCAAGTAAATATGCAGCATTTTGCACATCTTTTGCACTATGTCAAAGAGCAAGGGATTGATTCTGCTTATTTTTTTTCTACTGGAAATGTCTTGCTAAAGCTGTATGTGTGTGTGTACTCTTGTGCTGGCCACTAGTTCTGCTCCAGGCTGTAGGTGTAGTTGATGTCTCTTGCTAGGACCAGGAAGACTTAACTCACAAGAGGAATCAGTCTGAAAGTCTGTTTCAGCCTTAAAATGGGGGCAGAAAGTTTCATCATTTTGTCATGGAGGAATGTTTCTGTTGTTAATGGAGTTCCTTAAGGTGGGGTTTGTTTTCCTCTTTACCAGCCCCATTTTCTCCAAAGTTCACCCCATTTCATCCCTCAGAGGCTGCCCAGATACAACACATTTGAGCTGAAACTGGAGCTTTCTGGTTCACAGGCTTTCTGGTTCTGCAGGGTTCCAAGTGCTTTGTCCACCAAGTTGTATCCCATACCCTGTAAGCATCAGTACTCTGCTTCCAGTGCACTTTGCTATTATCTCTGCTGAGTTCAGTGATATTGAAGCATGTCCTTAAAGTTGAATTTGAGTACACGAGTTGGGCTGAATGAGGATATTAATGTAAAAAATAAATGCTACAAGATTTTGACTGATTTTGCCCTTCATCTTAGCAATTCTGTAGCATTGCTTGCCATTGAGTGTTTCCTTTTCCTTACATACTGGGAATGCAGTTAATAAATGGAGAATGTAAAAGGGGGCTCTGTTAACACCAAGCCAGAAGTCCAGTCAGATAGTCGAGGAGGAGCTGGAAAGAGTTTGAGGGAAATTCACATCTGTAAATGACTAGGTTTTTATGTAGCAATATACATATTTAATTTATGCTTGCAGCGACAGCAGTTGCATATGCAAAAGCAGGCGTGCAATTACATGTGCACTTCTGTTCAGGATTCCAGGCCTTAAGAAAGGAGCGATTATCATCGTAGATGAGTTATGCTGTAACGGCTCTTCATGTTGTATAAGGAGCATCTGTATGCCATATTATGCACAAGTGAAACTGTTTTCATTACTGTGTTCATTTGATTTCCATGGGAGATCGCATAGTTACCATTTGCTGCGTAGAAACCCGTCCTGCAGAGAGTTCACTGTTGATGTACACAGTTCTTGACACGGAGAGTGTACGTAAGTGGTTGGCATTTACACATGTACAATTAGTTATTTTTACAACGAAAGATCCAGTTGGTTTGCCCCAGA
This sequence comes from Colius striatus, assembly GCF_028858725.1. Taxonomy (NCBI): domain Eukaryota; kingdom Metazoa; phylum Chordata; class Aves; order Coliiformes; family Coliidae; genus Colius; species Colius striatus. The sequence goes on along the minus strand of NC_084769.1, from coordinate 13,734,291 downwards.
GGAGTTGCTTCTTGAGATTTTCATTGTAATTGCAAACACGTAACTTGCCAATTATTCTATTCAGGTACACTTCTTAATAAATAACAAATTCATTTTGGTAAGAGTTAGACCTCTGTTCACTGATTATGAGAGAATGATTGGAGGCGGATGGCTGCAAAGGAGCTTTCCAGTTGCTAGTGTGAGATCTCTGCTTTATTTATTTGTTTTATCTGTTTTGAACAGTGATTTCCTTTTTAGGCTTCTCCCCATAAGAAAATTCACAGGATGCAATTTCCTCATTTTCCTGGTTCTTCTAAAGCTTAGGAAGTTATGGTTCATCAGTTTAACTTCCTATATTGAGCTACCTTCTAAAGAAAAGAGATTCACAAGACCTTACCTCAGAAGCAGTGGAGGGTTTAAACTTCTCCCTTCCCTAAGCTCATCTGTTAACGCAATTTTTTACTGTTTTTCAATGCTGTTATCCATACAGATGCTCAGGTCTCTTATGACTTTTCCTGAACTCTTGTCCATACTAATTTCTTATGGCAAACGGTTCCCCCGAGGAGCCACCTGTCAAAATCTCTTACATTTGCGAGTGCTGGTGAGGGTGCATTACAGCTGACCACCTCGATTTCCAATTGAGACTTCAGACAGTGTTGTATTTGAACAGCCACCTTTACTTCTGACTGTGCTTTTTCCGATGCTCAGTTTCCAATTTTCAGATTGCCTCTGTCACAACCAGGAATTTTTTAGCTTCAGAAAAACAACTGAGGAGGGAGAGTGCATGGATGATCATGGTTTTCATTCTTTGCAACATAATAGAGAGATAAAGAAATTACATGGGGAGTGTTGGATTCTAAATAATTATGTTGATTCAGTATGCAGACATATGCCAAGCCTTGCCACAGAAGTACTGCTGCTCTGTTTTATGTGGCTTTTACGTAGCATGTGAGCACCACAACAGGCTTTCAAAGTCTTTCAAGGTCTGTTCCAGTGTACTGCCAGTCCCCTTCCACAGGAAGTGCTCAAGGGAAAGTGGGTAGGAGAGGAGGATGCTGAAGACTGCAAAGAACATCCATCTATGTTAACAGAGTGTACAAATTTTTGTTATAGAGTTTAAGACTATGATACTGGTAAAGTAATTGTGTGTTTTGTTAAGAGAATACTTAAGTTCCACTTAAATATATGAAAAAAACTGTTTCATTGTGAGGGTGATGGAGCAGTGGCACAGGCTGCCCAGAGAGGTTGTGGAGTCTCCTTCCTTGTAGGTCTTCAAGACCCACCTGGACATATTCCTGTGCGACCTGATCTAGGTGAACCTGCTTCTGCAGGGGCGTTGGACTAGATGATCTCTAAAGGTCCCTTCCAATCCCTACCATTCTACGATTCTATGATCTCTTTGGTGGGGCTTTCCCCATTCTTTTTCAAGCTCTGGGTTTAATAATAGTAACATTCTCGTCATGTATTTTAGATAATGATCATCATATTTGCCTGTCTCTTAGGGACACTGTGAAAATTAATTAGCTAGTGTTTATAGAGGAGGAAACTCTGATCTCTTTACTCTGACTAATTACTGTCTGAATATCTGTATTGATTTAGCAGGAGTGTTCCCAGTACAGGATGATGTTTTTCAGGAATAAGAGCATCCAAGTCTGGCCAGAAGTGCCTTGGGGATGACACATGCTTCTAGTTCCTCAGCCAGCTTTGAGGAATGTATTGACAAATACCTGATACTTGATTTTGTTACCTTCCCTTCTGCAGGATGCATTTATTGCAACTGATTGTCTCCACAGTTTGTTAGATCAAATAAAACACGACTCGAGGGGGAAATCCTCAAGTTTCAGGGTCTGAACATTGGGGAAGGCAGTATCTATTGTAGGTTAATATATGTATAAGTGCGTGTGTTTGGGTGCATAGATAATGTTTGTACATGTCAGATCAGGAGAACTGTATTTCAATATGGGTTTTTTTTTTTTTTTCCTGATCTAACAAGTACAAACTTCAACTGGTGGTTAAAATCTCCTGTTTGTAATTGTATTTAATAAAGGAGGTGGCTTGGAGCCAAGCATCCAGAGATCCCAGCACTGCTGGGTTTGAGAATGAGGCAGGTCTTGGTCAGGGCTCTGCAGTGCAGACACATCCCCGTGCTCCATCCTGGCGAGGACTCTGGCACCCATTGTAGGTGACAGATACGACAGCTGCAGCTAAATGTTCTGACCAGAGAACCCAGGGCTTCAGGCAAGATCTGGGCTAGAAGAACACCAGTTGAAAGAAAAAATCTAATGACTAAGCAACTACCAGGTAATACAGTTCTCCAAGTTTAGCATTTAAACCCATTGTGCAGATAGCAGCAGCACTTGAACCACATCAGTCCAGACTGCAAAATCCACACTAGCCCTAGACAGAATTAGACTGTCCAGAGGCTGAAGTACCATGCTTTAGCTTACTACGCAAACCAAAGGCAGCTTGTCCCAGCCACCTTGCAGCTATCTGTAGAGAAGAGCAGCATTCCCAAGCAAAAGATGAAGCGATACGTTTGCACCAAGCGGGCTGGAGAGCAAACAGCAGTCAATGGTGTAAAGAGTGGGCCCTTAGCCCTGGACACGTCCATTTTCATGGCTTCCGTGTCCACAATACAGACTGGAGAGTGCACAGACCAAGCAAACCAGCTCCTCTCCCTGGCTCCAGAAGTCTCGTATCCCATCCTTTGCCAATCACCAGCCTCTGAACTGAAGGAAAGTTTATGCCAGGCCAGGTATGGAGCGACAGATACACGTTTCTGCCTGCTCTGACTCAGAGGCAAAGTAGCAACTTTGGTCTGGTGGGGGTGGAGCTGTGTATATGTTGCAGCCCAAGCATAATAAAGATCTGGAGGCTATAAGTGGGGAAAACCATTCACAGTCCTGACTTGGCAGAGCTCTTAAAAAAAAAGAGCTCCTTTGCCCCAAGCCACAGAGCCTCCCAAATCTCATTTGGTTCCCAGACACCAGTGTTCCTATGAGAAATGAAACACACAGAGTTCATTTTAATAAGGATCAAATTGGCAGCTGTGTGGAGTATTAGTTACAAGAACATAGTGGTTGTGGTAGAGAGACTCTTTAAGCTGCTAAAAGTGACTACAGGGATGTCCTGTCACTTCTGGAGTCTTTTTTTCTTTGACTGCTTCAAAACAGTTGTGCAGAGAAATGTATCATTCTGAGGAGGTGAACAAATGAACTGCCTTTCAGTGGGTCAGTGCTGTTCTTGAGACTTTCACTGCTTCTTGGATTGCATCAAGAGTTGCGTTTTGCTGCAGATTCTGGAGATACCTTTGCTTTCGTAGGCCTTTCCCATAGGTGCTCTGCAAGTCCAAGCATATGCTGAGTGTTCCTACCTGACAGCACAGCATGTATTTTTTGTGTGTCTCCTGTGGTATTGCCTTATTTAACAGAAATGTGGCATTATCTCAGCTTCACAAACTCAGGGTCAGATGTTGTGATGACCCAATTGTGTCAGGACAGTAGTGCTCACCATTAGGAAAGCAAAAATCCTGAGTTTACACATTTATGTGTGTATACATATTTTTTCATTGGATCTCTGTGGATCCCTGACTAGATGCAGGGAAAGTGTAAATGTGACTTGATTTTCCTTTGGACTTAATGTCTTTGCCTGTTGGAGTCACATGTAGCAGGAATGCCTTAGATGAGATAATACTTCTGTGTATCTGAGCACAGAAACTTTGCTGAAACCACAAAAACCCCATTTGGGGCACACTGGTGGTGGTGTACAAATGAGCAAACTAAAGGCTGGAGAGGTTAAGATCGTGACATCAGAGGAAGAACCTGGAAACTATGAGTTTCAGCCTCTTTGACAGCATGGAAGAGAAGAAATCAAAGTTGCTAGTTCTCCGTATTTGGCCACTAAGCACAACTGCTCGTATGGTACTGCTGCAGTAAAGTGTCTTCTTCAGAGGTGGTCCCCTATGTAGCCTGGATAAACCACTGGGTATGAAACCACAACAAAATAACCTCGTCACTAAGTCTGCAGATCTGGAGGGGAAAGAAACAAGTGATGGAAACAATGGATGTTTTTTGCCGGTTGCCAAGATTTATAATGATGATTACGATGATGATGAGTAGCTGAAGGAATGTTGCTCACATTGTAAACCCCTGATCTCCTGATGCTCATCATCAGAATTGCAGCTCTTAGATATTTTTTAGTGCTGGGGTGTTTTCTGTCCTTATCCAAGAGGTTTATTTAATGCAGCTGCAGTCAAAACCCAAGCATGGTGGCTTCCAGCTGCAGAGCCTGTCAGCTCCCTCCCCAGTCCCTCTGCAAGCGGCTGCTATGCTGAGAGCCCAGCACAGAGAGGAGGAGGAGAAGTGGCAGATGTCACCATGTGACATATCTTGTTTATCTTTTATTTATTGCAGGTATTTATACAGGGCTAGTCTCTCTGCTCCCTGCTCACAACTTTGCACCAGCGTCGGCTGCTGCTTGCCAGGCAAAGGCAGGAGGAAGGCAAGGGAAGGGACATGAATAATGCAGCACAACATATTTATCAGCATTGTCAAGTTAAGCCTCAGATCAAGTTTAGTGGGTAAAGAAGGAGCTTTGAATTCCCGCCATACAACACATTAAGATTCAGATAACTTGATTTTATTAAATAAGCAAATCCAAGAGGCTGAAACCCAGGAATCTGTGTACAAAATGCAGCTCTGTTTTTTATTTCTTTCTTTCCTCCTTGTGCTACTAGTGTGGGATTTGACTTGGGGAGGATATTGCTTGAAAAAGATTAGCTGGCCACAAACCTACTTCTCTCTTTTCTCCCACTGCACGTCTTTCCTACACTATGGGACTACTGTCCTATGTATGAAAGGATTGTGGTTTTGCCTTCCCAATCCTCACGCAACTTTTGGCATACCTTTGATGTACACCACCATTTCTAATTGTCAAGGCAAAAGTAATAAAACTGTTACAAGTCAGTAAGCCTGGGTAGCTGGATGAACTGTTTCAACTACTGAAAGCCTTTGCTGGCTTTCAGGAGCACCAGCCCCCATGGGGCTCATGCACAGTGAGCTGTGTGCTGTTTCAGTGCTCAATGCATTTGATGGCAGAGTTGGGCATCCCAGCTCTGTGGTGTCCCCTGAACATCGTTCCTACTCCTGCTGGCACTGGGGAGCAGAGCTGGGTGGAGATGCACAGTCTCAGATTAAGTCCTTCCTGGCTGATCTGACTTTTCCTTTTTCTCCACTGGCTTTGTGTGGTCCTTTCCCTATCACAAGTTGAGGTGCAGAAGTTGCTCCTGGTGTGATTTGCATGTCAGTGGCTCTCCAATCTCATTGTTGATATATGTGGGGTACCTGCTCCATCCCTTGCTCCTCCTGGGGCTGGCCATCAGGGTCCAGCAGTGGTGGAGCAGCCCTGCCTGCACCTCTATGTTTACAGTGATGTGGACTTACCTCACCATCCCAGTCACCTGCAGGAGCAGTACAAACTGCTCAGGCTTAGAGAAAAGTGATTTATTTATTTGTCAATCTATCTGTTTATTCATTAGAGCACTGGACTAGGATTCAACAGATACGATCTGTCACAAGCTACCACAGCTGTTTTGAACGAGTCATTATGGCTGGGATTTTGTTTAAAGTGTGCAGCAATGGTTCAACTCTTCTGCTGTTTTAAAAGAAGGAGAGTAAGTCCTGAGTAACATAAAGGAGAGGGGAGGAAAGAAGTGCGATTTAAATTTGCACCAAGAACTTCAGAAATCCTCACCCCTTATGTTCCTGTTTTCATCTTGGTGCAATGAGAGTGACATTTCCTTATGGTACAGAGAGCTCTGAAAGTTAAACTACTTATAGATGCAGTGGCTTTACAACACTGTGGACACAAATAACTTATTTCAGCAAAAAGTACATATGTATATTTTTTTAATATACAAAAGAGTGAATGTAATTTAACTTTAATATTGTTTGTAACCTAGACAGGATTCTGTGTTCTGGACACCAGCATCCCTGTGCCCCATCACTTTGACATGAAACCTTGGTTTGTCCTTTGAGTTTGGGGAGGCAGGTGCTGGTCCTGGACTCTGAGGTTAGGAACTCATCCGCAGCTGCCTGCCCACGGTTGTTCATTAAGGCATAATTCAGCGGACATCTATTTACTGATACCACTTTTGACTGCAAATTGCAGTCAAATGCAATTGCAATTGCGTTTGCAGGTTAAAAAAAAAGCCCTAGTAAAGCCAGGTAGAAGCCAGGCTGGCCCTTGGGGTGGTGTGCAACGATACTGGTTTATAGCCCCTGATTTTTAAACATCTGTGAAAGGACACCCTGTTGTGTGGAAGTGTGTGAAATTAGAATGGGATTGTTATCTGGCCTGCATTTAAGTGCCTAACCTCTCCATTTGGAAGGCATCCTTTTGCTTTGTGGGAAAGCACATGCTCCTTAAATCATTGGGGTTTTTCCTTTTATTTTTGATTTGGGGGGGGAAATCCACAGGGAGTTTCGTGGGCAGTTCACACCGTCAACTCAGCATTTTTGCACACTCAAAAAACATAAGTCTTCAGTCAAAAAAGAAGAAAAAAGCCCCTGAAGAGATGATCTTAATTCTCAGCAGGGTTTTTTTTATTTCAATGTGAAGGGTCCAGGCTTCAACTTTTTTTTTTTTTAATTCAAACAAATAAATATTTTCCAGAAAGCAAACATAATTTTACTGTGTCTACAACACACAAGGGAAAGAGAGAAAAGAGTACTTGACCTCAGGACAACATGGTGCTCTTTTTTTTTTCTGTTGTCTGGTTGTGGTGTAGGAATGTGCAAACTGCAATTGGAACTGGCAGATGCGCAACTTTTGTTTGTAAAACTGACTTCATTATTCCCGCTGTAGGGGTGGGCTGGCTGAAGATGTTTGGGATGCTGACAGATTCTGGTCTTCCTGTTGAATCATCCATACATTTGACCTGGCCCAAACAAGCAGTAGTGTCGACGAGCTCAGATCCAAAGTCTTGGGAATGAAGGAGAAGCTGGCATGTTTTAACCTCAGCTTTTTAGCACTAGCTCTCATTATCTCAGCGTTATCACAATTTTACTCCACTCCATCCCTCACTTTTATTTTGCCATCTGCTGGGACTACTGACTTTTTGGACCAGGGTGGTTCCTTCACATCCCATGCAAAGAGTGGGGGGCAGAGATGGTTTTAACTGGAGCTTTAGATAGCACTATCACATTACAAATAACTATGATCTAATGTTATATATCACCCTAGAGCTAAAAATCCCAGCCGCCCACCAGTACTTAGCTATATTTTACTTCTGATAGCTTGTGCAGTGCTGCACCTCCTGCTTGTATTACTGTAATGACTGTCTTCCCTTATTTACCTTCTCAGATGTCTGCCCTAGTCTCAAGCGATTCCCTTAAGGTTAAGACAAAGGCACTGGGGACAAAAACGATGTGTGATTATGTAATTAAAGCCTGTATTAATGTATGCTCGAGAGTCTGAGCAGCCCAAACTTTTTTTTTTTGGAGCTCTTGAATCACTCTTCTCATTTGTCTAGTATGACTAAACATTTTTCCCCCTCATTTTCCAAAGTGAAATTTCTTTGTTTTCTTAATAGAAACCCCTAGTACCACTATGCCCAAAAATGATATTTCTGTTTCCTTTGCAACCACCCGCAGGGTCTGAACCACAGACCTACAGCACTGTAACAGAGGTCTCCATCGTGTGCGAATTAAAGGGATTAAAACCAAAGTTAAACAGAAGGGGAAAGTGGCAGCTTGGGGCCGGGTGTTAGAAATGGAGATTTGATGCAGGAACACATCACATCCCCTCCATGGCAATCTCCAGGGGCCATCTCTTGTGTCCCCTTGTTTCTCATCATCCCCGTCTGTCACGTCTCCCCTTCCACGTCTCAGCTGGAAACTTTCCCTTCCCAATGCCCTGGGACTGGCTTTCTCCTCCCCTCTCTGCTGTTATTTTCTCTCTAATTGTGTAAAACGTTTTGGACTGCAGCTTCCATGAAGGATGCTATGCAGAATAAAGTTGGTGCTGTATATATATGAAATTGTGACGGTAATTTGTATTTCCTCCACTGTATAACTCAGAGTTATTAAATAAGGATGTGGCTGGATGCAGTTATTAATATCGAGTAGACAATGCAATTTGTTTTTACCATTTCCTTGTGTTGATCTCCCTTTATTACTTCTCATCTCGCTTGGAAACACCGAACATTTGATTCGTGGCTTTGTGAGCACCATAGCAGTGGGTCGGAGATGTAGAAGAGGTTAGGAGGCATGATTTGAATGTCTGTGACTCAAAGTGACCAGCAAATTCCTCAGGGAGTGTTCAATGTCTGTGAATCTCATTAGGTTGTTTATTTTATCTTTCCTCCCCAATATTTGATTTTTGCTAACACTTTGGCTTGGGATCTGAAGCACAGAACAGCTCATTACTATGGCAAAGCTTAAGTCCTTTGTGTCTCCTGACACTTCTACAACTTTTAATGACCTGGGTGGTGGCACCATCAAGGCCTTTGATTCTATCTTTTTGTTAGTATAGAGAGGAAAAAAAACAGGAAGGAAAAAAAAACCAAGGAAAAGGCATTAAAATGAAAGTCTCTTGACTGTAATGGAAAGGTTATTTCCCCATCTCTCTCAAGTTAAGTTCTGTGCAATTGCAGCTTACTTTGTCCTGTCCATCTCGCAGTCTCATTAGCTGCTGGGCCACGGAGGAATTGAGGAGAGAGAGTTGGGGGGTTTATCTGCATGCCGTTTCGGTGTGGAAGATTCAATGAGACGATGGCTTGTCATTTTTTATTAATGAGTTGGAGCCTGATTCATTATAGATGTGTGGAATGAGTTCAGTGTGGCTGTAGGGGGAGGGGAGGGACTCTGCCAATGAAGAAGTACCTTCATCATGGGTCTTCTCCTCCTTAGTCTCAAGCAAATTGGCTTACCACTGTTGCTTACCAGTGTGCAATGGGGCAGCTGAGAAAATGTGCAGCTCCAGTTTCCCCCTGCCCGGGCCCGTGTGTTTCAGTGTATGACAAGTAGCCCCACAGGAGAGATGAGTATTTAGCAATGTTCAACAATTAGACATTACAAAGAGGTTTCTAAAGGGACTCTCCCTTAGGGTCTAGCTGGCTGGCTGGCAGGTTTGTGCCTGAGAAAAAGGTTTCTGTTTGAGGGGAGAGATTGGTGTAGGGGAGAAAATCATGCTCTTGCCAGCAGAAGCAAACAACTGTGTGTTTTTTCAGTGCTTCTTTACAAGCTGGTGGCATGAATCTTACATATACGTAATATGTGTAAATATAGATATAACTATATATATACACATATATAAGTAGAATAATGATGGATTTTATATATATATATATATATATATATATTTATGAAAAGCCACATAGTCAGAATCATAGAATCATACGGGTTGGAAGGGACCCTGTTTATGTTCAGGTGTGTCAAGTATTGGGAAGGTTGAAGGTAGGTGACCTTCTTGCCCCCAGTTAATCCAGAAGCCCTCGAGCAGGAGTGGGTGCTGACATTTTGAGGACCCTCAGCTGTGCCACTCCAGGAACCCACTCTTGGCAGGGGCAGGCAGGGGCAGCTTCATTGGCTTTGCCCGCAGCTCTTGGCCTGGGTGGCAAGCTGTGCTCACAGTGTGCTTCTCCCCCACTGACCACACGTGCCTCCTGTGAGATGCCTCCTCTGGGGAAGCAGGAGCTTGGACAGTAAGAATTGTTGAATGTTAGAAAACAGGATTAAATACTTAAAGAGTATTTAAGCCCGATTTAAAGAGTATTTAAACCATCTTAAAAAGCCAAGCTCAGGCTCTTATGTTTGCACAAACTTAATGAATTCTGGTTTTGGTGCTTCTGTGTTTCTGCCTATCCTTCGAAGCAGTCCTGAAAAGCTGCAAAAGGGACCCCTCTCTCACGTTTTTTGTACTATTTCTATGGGCCAAAGAAGTACAAGTAAATATCCCAGCTTTTCAAAGTTATTTTGACAACTGGCTTTTTGGAGAGCTACCAAATTGCAGCTAAAGGCAGAACAGGCATCATTTACATTGCTTGTTGTACTATGTTTATTATGTGTTTCAATTTGTAAGCTCTTTGCTCTTCACAGAGGTAGGTAACAATTCAGAATTAATCTCAGTGCAGACTGCTAGAAAAAGACATACAGTTGGAGTTCTCTCTCGTGTTCTTCATAGTCTAAAGCAAAGGTCATTCAGATTGAAGTTACCTGGTTGCTCCTTGTACAGTCAAGTGTAGATTCGGTGTGTTTGTCAGTGCTCTCCCACTGGGAAGGTGTGGTATGTAGCCCTGTGCCATGTCGGTGCACCGACTGGGGCACAAGTTTCTCCTCAACATCAGACCACTAACTGAGGAAATATTAAGGAAATATTCCTGAGCACTTTGGAGAATCATTAATTTAACAGCTCTTGTTGAATAAGGGAATTTTTTCCTGCTTTGCATTTACACTTGCCCTTAAATAAATTCTGACTGAGGTTACGTTCTCGTGATCTGCAGAGGACAGAACATGCTGTTTTCTGGTATTGTTATTTATAATCGTGCAGTGTGGTTCAAATGTTTTAAAGGTAGCTGCACAACTGGATACACACATAAATAAAGATATGCTGCTCCTGTCTTCAGTGAGAGCTTTCTTTTCCAACATTTTTTCAGGCCCCTAAGTCTTTTCAAATGGTTGAGTGTACTGTGTAGAAACGTAAATAAAAACTCAGGGTGCTGTTTGTTATTCTCTGCTTGCAAGGAAAATAAAAGATCAAACTGTCCTTGCAATAAAAATGCAGTCTTGAAAGGGTTAATGCAACAAACAGACCTAAAGGAATCTTTTCCCCTTGTAAAATATGCAGCCGGTGTGACAGCAGTATTCCCAGAGTCAAGTTATCTTTTACATTAGTGAATGTTGTTCCTAAAGCTTTAGCTGGAGTAATAAATGATTCATGGTAACCACACCTTTGTGCACAGCCGTCCACTTGATGTTCAGTCCATACACGACTTCAAGAAGCCTTGTGCAGGAGCTCTACGGCTCCAGTTCAGCAGCTTTCTCCCAGTAACTGTGACAAGGTGAAAGGTATTTGAGAAACAAATGGTAAGTCGAAGGGAAAGGTTTCTCTTCTGCCTCTTAAAGTGTAAATTTGCAGTGTTTGTTTGTGCTTTCTGTGCAACCCAAGTTTGATGCACACTCCTGAGAATCTGGATGTGGAAAGGACGCTAAGGAGGAGGCTGCTGAGTCTATTCTCTCTGGAAAAGAAGAAAATAGGAAAGGAACTTCAAAAGTTGTGCATGTCAGTTTTCCAAGTGCTTCCCCAACATGCTACTAATGAGACCTCCCAGTACACCTGTACTGTGAGGGAACAGGGGAGACTCCCTTGCAGAAGAGCTTCAAGTCAGATGATATTAAAAGTTGGGCTGGACTCTAGAAAACAGAGTCTTCTGACAGGGAGAAACTAGGCAGGCACAAGGTTTGGCTCAATTAAGAGTAGGCATTGCTGACAGGCCATTATTTCAGGGCAGTGTGATAATTTATAAAGCTCTCAGTGAATGGAGAGAGGATACATCTAAAAGTAGGCTTGGACTAGCCTGAGAAGTTTCCTAGCAGAGAGGAGCCCAGAATGAAGCAGGACAGCAGATATGCAGAAATGACAAATACTAATGAAGGGAATTTGGCCCAGTTCTTTCAGTTCTCTCCACAAAATCACGTGGGGGAGGTTTTTTGGTTTTGATCTTGAATCAACTTTCAAACGCACAGCCCTTATGTCATTCCCCTTATGACTCTTCACCGTGAGAGTGTGAGACTATACACCAGGCACTCAGCTGACTTTCTCTGGAGCAGCAAGTGTAATGTATTGGACACCTGAGGTTTATGTATCTCTCTCTCCAGCAGTTCATGAATAGTAAGCACAACGGGTTTTACAAGGACAGATATGGAATAGTCTCTATTGCATTTGAGTAGAAGGTGCAGCATACAATTGACATAGCTCAGTCTTGGACATTTGCTGGTTTAAAAGAAAAAACAATTTCCAACAATCGAGGGCTTTTTCTTACCAGACCAATCACAAACTTTTGAAGCATGAAATGAATTTCACCGGTCCTTGCCAATAAGCTTCTCTCTCTGATATTGGTTTTTATGAAATGGCTATAATCTTTGCAGGTAATGAATGAAAGCTACACTATGAAGTCCCACCTAACATTCTTCTTCTTGATTTATGGTGTATTGGTTAAAATAGCAAACTGATAATGATTGCAAAATAACGATAAATCACTAAGGGCTGATGTATCAGAAATAGCAGAAAATGTTCTGGAGAAAGAAACTTGGAACCAGCCAGGGAACAACTGGGTGTTCTGCAGATACGAAAGATACCAGGGAGTCCACAAAAGTACAAATTAAAAGACTCTCTCGCTTTGTTTCTGTCAAGATTGGGCTGTTCCTTGCTTTTGTATGAAATAAACTTGAGACATTTATGATGAATTGAGGTTCCCACACCTCCTAGTGTATCAACTCTAATTAGAAAGCACTGGTGGAAATCTGTTCAGGCCAAAATCCTGACTGGATCTGAAGTTCGGATCTGGACATGATCATTCCATTGTACAACTCTGCAGAAGACTGGTAGTTAGATCTCACTCCTGACAAGAAATTACTCTGGTGGGTAAATTTATACACGAGCAGTTTGCTAAAGGTGAAGCAAAGTAATGTTCTTGTATTGCTTCAGCTTCTAGATAATGCACCTTTTCTCTTCTCTGAAAAGATGGTGCTTTTCAGACCATCTGTATTTTTTTGTTGTGATCATATAATTATAATGCATTAGCTCAGATATGCTAAAAGATAAAAGAAAAGATTGAATAAAATCACTCCTGCCTAAACATACTTTGAAGAGACCATGGTATCTCCTGAAACCAAGTTACCTGATCTTTTGGGGACTTGACCTATCCCAAACCGATCTTCCTAGAAAGGTTTTGAGTTAAATTCTCCCTACTGTCTTGTCTTGTAATGGAAACTTTCTTTGGACTTGGTGTTAATCGTACCAATGAGCCAGCTCTGATTAGTACTAGCTTGCAAAAGGCCTCTTTTGTTCTTGTTAGAGTATCTAACCTCTAAATCTATTTAATACCCTTTCCCTGGTTGTCCATCATTATGACACATGATTTTCCAAAGGATTTACTATTAGTTAGCAGCACAGGGCTTTCTCCCTGGGGTAGCAGCTACTTGCAGTGAAGAAAATGTATGTTCGATGTAGCAATTTGTCTTTTTTTATATATTTATTATAAGAGTAAATGAGTTATTGTGGGGGACTTCAATATTATTGCAAATTAGGTGCTACAAGCCAAGCCATGCACATTTGTTATGTTTCCAGGCATACACAGCATGCATAGCAGTTCAGAAATCAGCAGTCATATTATATCTAGGCCTTTTCCTGGGCAGCTGCTATTTTGCAGGTATTTTTGTAGTGTGACTGTTCCATAACTCTGCTCACTTCAAATGAAGGGAGGGGAGGAATATGTCACAAAAGTGATTGCTATAAAAAAGGGTTTGATGAGCATGAAGGCATGAATTATAAAATCTCTCAAGATTTAGTTTCCAAAGTAGACATGGGCTAATGAATATACAGAGAGCATTGCTTGTCGTATATTCCTTCTATAATAGTAATTTATGAACTGGGGTTTTTTTCCACTTGCACCTTTCTGGATGTACTTGGAAGCTGGAAACTTATCAAAATTATAAATTGCTCCTTTATTCAGAAAAGTGTATGGAATCAAGCAAAGCACACAGAACCGAATCCTACTTGACCTCCACTTCAACAAGGGGCTTAAATTCACTGCTGAACTTTAAGTCAGCAGAAGTAATCAAATGCTTTGCTTTCAGCAGCTCGACAAATCTGGGATCTCTGTTTTGGGGAGGAAGAGGAGGGAGTTCTGCCCTGCACCAATCTTCTGAGTTTCTGGTTTAGAGGAAACCAGACTCCTGTCAGAAAAATCTCATTTCATGTAATTTCACCTCACAAAGATAGAAAAATGGACAACTAGGCAAAAGACCCTTGCTCAGATCCTCTGCTTCCCAAATCAAGCCCTTTTCTCTAGTTTAGCCATCAGACTAATCCGGGATTTAGAGACTAACCTGGATTCAAACTCTGTTTCTTTTGATGTTCCTGTAGGACAGGTGGTGTCTGTTGGGAGGAGAAAGCATTGTGTGTGCAGAACAGTATGGAAAAAACATTCTTAAAAGTCTCCTTGGCTCCATCAGCTTTCAGAGGAGAGGAACAGATAGGAAGGTAGAGCTCTCCTCTATCTCTTCTTTTCTACTTTTCCTTTTTTCAAGAAGAGAGAGCCCATGTTTCATGTAACGCTGGCTATATTCATCATAGGTGATCCGGATCATTTGTACTTGTGGTTTTTAGTCTCTCAACATCCATTGTTTTCTCTAGCTTCAAATGTAGCACGTTAATGAGGTATGTATCTGTTCAGATGTACGCACTCAGCTCATGAAAGATGCTTTGGTAGCATTTCAGCTAGTTTGTCAACAGTTAGCATTTTGGCAGCTGCAGAGGGAAAATGGTCCAAATTCATAGAAGGGACTAGGAAAATGTGACTTTGAACTTTTAGGAGACATGTTTACACATACTGTGGTTCACTGTGTAATTAGACATGTTGTGGCTTCCCTAATCCAAGACCCAATGAAGCAGCTATTACTCTACAATTAATGCACATCCCCTTCTGACTGGGTTAGAGTCATACTTCTGTTCCCTCTTTGCTGATGGGCTGTGGCTGGTGTGGCCAACAGCCTGAGAAGGACACGTTCCTGTGTGACTTGATCTAGGTCGACCTGCTTCTGTGGAGGGGTTGGACTAGATGATATCTAAAGGTCCCTTCCAACCCCTACCATTCTGTGATTCTATGAACAGGGCTAGGAAGTAACAGCAGAGTTGCATGCTCACGGCAGTTCATGTTAAAGAGTCAGAGTGTGTTTAATGAGAGGAACCAGAGATGCTGAAGACATGGTAGGACAGTCTAGGGAGAGCTGGTGTCTGAGCTTCTGAAGCAGCTGGGCCAGGTTGTGACCTCCAGCATGGGAGACTGATGCTAGCCTTTGGTCTGTGTGAGATGGCCTATGCAAGTAGTCTGCTTCTCTGGCTGTGTGGAAACCCCCCATTTCACCTCTGCTTTCCTATTGAGCATGAGCAGCCAGTGCTCACCAGGGCTCTTGGCTGCAGCAGCAGCCTGTGTGCCATCTGCTCACCTTTCCTGCTATTCTTGAACTACTGCAGTGGCATCTTCATCCCTCCTTATTACAAAACAAACAAACAAAAAAGGTTTTCCTGTGTAAGATCTGTAGTTGCTTGGTGGTGAGAACAGATTGACTAAGAAGTGCTAGGAATCCTGAATTTATCTCCTGATTTGGTGGCAGGTCACAGCTTTGTGCTTCCACACTTTTGCATTGTCTTGGAAAGTTGTTACTATATCAGTTTAGAGCTCTGGACTTCAGCAAACATTGGTCTTGGACCTACTTGCAACACGATAATAGATCTACAATCATGTTCCCAGTTACCAAGGCAAGCGGGAAAGACTTTTCAGACAAATTTGGGAAGGAAAAAACATTCTTACTATTTCTCTATCAGACAAAGAGAATAAAAAGAATTTTCTTGCTGAGATTTTGTGAGGTTCGAGCAATTGTGGAGTACAGTCCTATTGCTGCACATGAATGCAACTTTTTATTATTAATATATAATCATCCAGAAAGCTGTCTCAGTTTGGCAGAACTGATTTTATTTGCATGGTAGTGCCTTCTGTATCAATGGATTTTGGGTACCAATCTGGAGTGGCATACTAAGGACAAAGAACATGAAAAACTACATCTTGAAATCCATCTAAACTTGAATAGTTCAAGTCTCGAGGGGCAAAATTGTGTTATAAGTATTCCTGTTGAGTAGTAACAAGTAGTCCCATTAAGCAGTAGCTAGAAATCAGCATGCCTCTGAGACAACCCAGCAACATTTATTCAGAGACTGATTTGTGGGTGAGATGAGTGGCGGTGTCTTTGTACTTTGCTCTGAAATACTTATCCCCTGAACATCCCTCTGAGCTCCTGGGTTTCCAGAGGCCAGGGCTGCCTCTTTATCTTTGTTTGCATTCACCTCTCAGAGGCCAGTATTTTCTTGTTACAAATTGCTGTGCTTTTAAAATAACAATAAAGGTAACTTTTAGCCCAGAGATTGAGCCAGTTGTTTGATTTAACTTAACTAGTGGTGTATATTTAGGGGCTTTCTGATTCCCAAGAGTTTGTGTATATACGTTCTTAGGAGAATCTTTGCTGTCAGGGGCTTTGGTTTTTTTTCCTTATACAGTGAGACTCTTTATCAGAGCTCATGCAGTACACTTGGTAAGAGCTGAGCCCGTAAGAAGTTTCTCCCAGCTGTACAGAAATCTTTATTGCTTTTAGTCATTTAGTGTTTCACAAAAATAGTATTGTCGTCATCTTTTTCTTTCCATGTGCCACTCTGATACAAATGCATCTTTTATGTTTGCAGATTTGGCCAAACCAGTATGTTATTTCAGCTACTTTTCATTAACAACTCGGGGTATTTTAGCTGCGCAGTAGCTTTTTCATTGTGTTTCTGTGCTTCTTTACTATTGAATGAAATTTAATACATTGCTTATAATTAGCATTGAGGAATGTTACCCTATCATCAGTTCACTGCCACAAAGCTTGCTTAAAGATTTTAACAAAGAAAATATTCTTTACTCTTGAAATGCTTTGCAGTTCCACCCAGGCTGCTCAAAATAAACATTGTTTTTGAACCAAACTCTTCCTCCCTACCCCCCACTCCAAAACAAACAAAATATTTTCAGTGGCCATCAGATAGAAATTTGACCCTAATTACATGCTTTGTCTATTCATGCCCTGTAGTAGGGGTCCAGAGAATGATAGTTTGGAAGTGAATACACTTTAACATAGTATCAGGAGCTGGTAGAAATACACAGCATGTGTTTTGAAAGGTATAATGAGTTATGTGCTCTTGTAAGCTACAATTTGCATTGTGAAGTGAGGGGAGATTTTCTTCTTTAGCCATTAGCTGTTCTGAGACAAACAAGAAATCCTTACTCAGCTGTAACTCCTGATGCTCAGTCATTGTTCATATATTCCTAATAAAAATGAGACTTTTACATTAGCCAATTTTCTGCAGATCATCCCATCTCTTGCCCCACTGTAGATTTCACTAGTCTCTGGGGCAAATCTCTAGCGCTCAGTACCACAGTTTTACTCATCACTTGTTGCTCTAGAAGAGTTTTGGGGTGGAGGCAGGGAGGGTGGTCCCTTGGAGTAGTTGCACACCTCTCTTTGTTAAGTTACCACAGCATTGCCCATGCTTCTGGACATCTCTCTGCAGAAACAGCAAAGCATCAAGCACAATGGTGGTTCCCTTCACAGTCAGCTGAAGGAATGTCTTATTGAATGTGGTCATAATTGGTAGCAGTGAGGACATAATTGAGCTGTGCATATATCTGCATGAACCCAAGTGGGGTCGGTTAGTGGCTCAGACCTGAGCTTCACTGGAAGGTGCTCTGGGTTGGTGCTGGTATGGAAGTGGAAGCGTCCACTCGTAGAGGTGAATCACTCATCAGAAGGACATTTTACTCTTCCCTGAGTTATTAGGGCCTTGCAGCACTCTCATAGCTCTCATGCCCCAGCTTCATTTACTACACCATGTTGAGCTCCTGTCCTTCCCAAACTCAACGCCTCTTCTGAAACCCAAATTAAAATAGTAACATTAATGTTGTTTCATTTCTCTTTGGTGATTTCTTTTGTTTATTTATTGCCTTGTTTTGAGTTCAGTTTATGACTTTGGTTTCTCTGTTGTATAGGAAAGTTTTGTGGTAGTTCTGCACAGACATTACTTCTAGGCACTGACTTACAACAAAGCAAGAAGAGGCAGAGAGGAAAAGGAGGAGATTGTCTCCTAGTTACAGAACAACTAGTTTGTTTGAGTTGAAAAAGAGGCTAACTCTTAAAGAATGCACTGTAATTTGTATTGTAGATCTAATTTGTTTGAGTCTTAAGTGCAGCCATGCATTAGAGTGTTTGCAAAAATCAAAACTTTGAGATGCGGGAAGAGATTTAATTTAATTTATAATTTGTGCAAACATTTTAATCTCCCTCACAGAAGACTTGTGAAGTCTCTTCAAGCCCAGAATGTTTAATTGTACAGATAGGGTTTTTTCAAGGGGCCCAACGTAAGCAGGTACCAATTCTCAAATGTAAATTGCGTCCTTGGCCTCTGTCCCTACTTTGATCAAACCTGCACTTTTCACCTCTGCCATATGAGCTACCAAAGAAAAGTAACAGTTGGCCCATGACGAACATCAGCTGTGGCTTCTGAAGAAGGCATCAGGGATGCATCAGATATAGGTATCCTTACCTGTCTTGGCTCTAAATGGCCCTTAGTAAAAGTGAAGAACTCATACACAGTCAGTGAGTCAGCATGGCCATTGGATGAGAATGGAATGAGGAGCAGGAAGTGAATTTGTTCAGCAGGCATGTTAGAGACTCAGTTTTGAGCTGCTTTGATGGTTCTGCAACTACTTCAGTCAAAAAGAGAAATGAAAATGAAATACTGGTTTATTGAATGCCTCCCAGTCCAAAATGGCTGTGCCAGGATGAAGCATTGATGGATATCTGCAGCAGTTCTGCAGTAGGGACTTTTCAGTGAGGAACATCAACAAAATTAACAGAACTGTTAATTTGAATATGTTAGTAGTAGCAGTAGCATCACACTTGAGTGGGTGTACCTCAAGGGTCCCTACTGGGCCCAATACTATTTAATAACTTAGTGACAAAGATGGTGGGATCCAGTGCAGATGACACCAAGCTGAGTGGTGCAGTTGACATGCCTGAGAGACAGGATGCCATCTAGAGGGACCTGGACAGGCTGGAGAAGCGGTCCCATGTGAACCTTATGAGGTTCAACAAGGCCAACTGCAGGATCCTAGAGAGGTTGGACTAGATGATCTCTAGATACCCCTTCCAACCCCTACTATTCTATGATTCTGAGATTCTGTCCTGCACTTGGGTTGGACCAAAGCCCCAGTATCGATACAGCCTGAGGGATGAAGAGATTGAGAGCAGCCAGAAACCCAGCTACATCCTGGATTGTAAAAGAAATGTGGCCGGCAGATTATGGGAGATTATTCTTTCCTTCCACTCCTCCCTTGAGAGACCCCACTGAGATTACTCTGTCCAGCTCTGGGGTATCCAGCACAAAAGAGCACAGAGGAGGGCCACTAAAGTGACCAGAGCTAGACCAGGGCTCTGGAAAGATCCTATTGCGATTGATCAATACTTCAAGAAGGTTTATAAGAGAGATGGAGAAAGGCCTTCTACCAAGGACAAGGTGCAACAATTTTAAACTGAAAGAGAATAAGCTTAGATGGGACATGAGGAAGAATTTTTTGATGAGGAAGGTGGTGAGCACTGGAACAGGTTGCCCAGAAAAGTTGTGAATGCCCCATCATTAGAAGTGTTTGGAATCAGGTTGGATTGGGCTTTCATCAACGTGATCTAGTGAAAGGTGTCCCTATAGCAGAGGTATTGGATTAGATGATCGTTGAAGGTTCCTCCAACACAAATAATTCTCTGATTCTATGATTATAGGTTGTCTGGATTGAAGCAGGTATGCTGAACGTTTCACCAGCTTGAGGCACAAGCTGTCTGAAAACAGCACACAGTCTCAAGTTGGACTTTCAAAATCTCTTAAAATGCTCTTGAAATATTTCTGTGAGTGTGGTGAAGCTCTGTTACACCCTCTCCAACCTACTCTGAAGAAGGTACAGATTTGGAGTGTGGCTTGCCTCAAAGACAATTTGGATGCTGTGCTCCTAGTAAAAGTGAGTGGTGTGCCATAAACAGGCTATTTTATGTTTTGCACACACCCAGTCATCAATGGCTTCCTGCTCGGGAACTGTGGTATTCAGACATATTAGCAGCAGCAAAGACATGTAAACACATTTACACCCATTAAGTCAAGGCCAGAAAAATGTTGGCCCATTCCCACTTAGAATATAACAACTTGCTCACTAGTGCAGGTCCAGATTATGTGCTGGGGTGGTTTCCAGAGCAGCTCAGACTGGTGGCTGGATCCCAAGGAAGCTCCATGACGTTGGGACTGACTGATGTATGGGCTGATTTGCAAGGCCATTGCGTTTTTTCCTTCTGCTCAGTTGTGTGCTTGAGGGATAATGGCCATTTTGGTCATAGTTTATTCCTGGTGTAATGTTTGTTTCTCAAAGTCACCAGTGGGGTTGCCAGTTTCACTATTCATGATGGAAAGACGAGCAGAAATGATGTTGAAACCCACCATTAGGATCTGCTTGGGCAAAGCCCTGTTATTTTATAATTAACTCTGATGCTTTTGGCTCAGGTCCTTAGGAATTGACTCTAATCATCTTACATAGCCAAATTCTGGTTTTGATCTTGGTTCTGGCAAGCTTCTACAGTAATGTTATGATGTCTGGCTCCAGTGATGCCTATAGTGAGTTTGTATGATCAAGAGTCAGAATGGAGCAATCACACATAGACTATCCTTAAACAGAGGCTTCAGTGGAGTGCATTGCCACGTTTTTGTGTGACAGCACAAGGTGACAATTCTGTGGCTGCTGTGTATCAGTCTCACTCTGAATCGGAGCTGGTATTTTTGTCCCTTTATGTGTGTAGGTGCCCGCAGTACTGAATGTACCTTAGTACTGTAGTATCAATGCTCACTGCTGAAGATTTCCAAAGTGCTTCAGAATATGCTCCAAGGGGCTGAGAATATGGGGAGGGAAACCAGACTCTGTTTGTTTATTAATTGATCCACTGGTTGATTTTTAATGCATTCTGGAGGGATGTGTGCTTTTTTTACAAGAGGCAACTTGCTCTTGCAGCCCCAGCCTCAGTAGCCTTAGAGGACTTCTGCACACATTTTGCAATGGGTCTTTGAAGGCAGTGACTCATAAATGGGTTTGGCCTGACTCCATTGAAAAGTGATTTTGATCCCCTCCAACAACAGGCAGCACTGCCAGTCTGTGTCAGCCAGCACGCCCTCTGTTCTCCTGTGCATTCACATTTCCCATGAACCCATGACAAATCTGGTGTGTGTGTGGCAGTGTTTTTCTTTTCTAAGCTAAAAAAATGTAGTAGCAATGGTCCAAGTCAAGCCAAATCTGAGCACTTAGATGCTTTGGGAATGTTCCCATTGTAACAGATAGGAAAACTTTCATTGCACAGAAGGGGCTTTGCAAATCCAAGTGAAAAGCATCAAATGGAAAGCTCATTGGAATATAGTCATTAATTCTTGAGCTAAATTAACAAGGTTAAATATAATTTAGTGAGTTTCTCAATATAGGTCTGCCCAACCCATTTACAGGAGTTTAAAACAAATGCTTCATGATAACTACATTTCTTAAGAGCTGCATCAAAAGTGCTTTCACAGAAGGGCAGCCCTGGGTCTGTGATATTTTGGGCTACCCCATGCTCTTGGGACCACTTTCAGTGTTTAACATGCAATGAATAAATAAGCACTCTGCAGCCCTTTTTCTTTTTTTTTTTTTTCCCCTTCCCCCAAGTGTCAAAGGCTCTGAGAAATAATATTGGCAGCAGAAACATCTTTATCAGATCAGAAGAAAAACCTCTCTTCCGACTTGAGCTGACTCCAGCTAATTACATGGTTGGAGATGGACCTTCAGGGAAGCTGCCCTATGGCATTGTCCTGGACAATCCCCACCAAATTAGGGCCAGTCAGGCCGAATGTGAAGAAAGTGGTGATTACCGAGATTATTTTCTTTTTAAATGTGCTCCTTAGCTCTACTTTGCTGGGTGTTGGTTTTCAAAAGGGACTTATAATAAACGTGGGCTATCTATATATAGCCCAACTTTTGTTCGTTTGCACAGTTCAGAAAGCCTACTGTTTGAGGTTAGCCTTGAGTAAACTTGTACCATTTACTTTGGAGCATTTCAAAGCGAACAAAAACACAAATCATGATGAGGCTAATAAGAAGTTTGGGTGTTTAGTTTAAATGTGTACACAGCAATCATTGTAGAGGAAGTCCTTCTCTTTGGGAGTACATTATTATTAAGCAGCATTGCTGTTTGCCTGGTTTTGTCTGGTCTGCAATTTGCATTCACTTGATGGATTGCCAGGGTCGGAGGTGCACTACTTGGGAAACACTGAAGTGCCGTCTCAGCAAACTCTTAAGAGGAAGGGAACACTAATACAAGCATTTGCCCAAACTCCTTGAGTCTTCTTAGGCTTCCTTAGGCTGTGCTAGATCAATATGACAGTTTGCTAAGAAGCTTTGGACATGCATTCACAAACTCTCTCTATTGGCTTTCTTGGCATGTTATTCAGGGGGTAGCTGCTAGTGAAACATGTCTGCTACCAGCACAGAAGATTTATACATGCATTTTCTTCTCCTGCTAAGTGATTTATTTACTAGCAATAATGCCTTGCAGAGCTGCTTGGTCCAGTTTGCAGAACTCATTATGTCGACCCTCAACAATCTATAGATGAATGGGACCGCTTTCTCTCTGTATCTCTCTCTGCACCCCCCACCCACCCCCCTCGGTTTTTTAACTGTGGTCACATGGCTTCAATCCTCCTGCTCAGTGGAGTGAGATGATCCCAAGCTGGTGAACGTTTCTTTCCATACTATGCACAGAGGTAAGTTCTCTTGTGCCACTTCTCTGAAAGCAATGAAGGGGCTTGGTTGCTTACTTGCTTTAATTGTCAGCATTTGCTTTCTGACTCCCTCCTATCAGTTGCCCGCAAATAGATGGGCTTATATGTGAGGCAGTTTCCACAGCTTATTGCTCATGATCTACAAGCCCTGAAAAGTAGAGCAAAACTGTAATATCGTGAAAGTTTCTAATGGGAGAAACTTTGCGCTGGCGTCTACTCACAGAGCACTCAAGTCTCTCCTGTTTCCCGGCTGCCAGTCTCATGCTGCTGTCTTTCAGCCTTCCTGCTCTCTGGCTGGCTTAAATTCCTGGCTCTCGTGAGCACTGGGTGAGATTCAGCCCCTTTGCTTCCCGCTGGTGGAGGATGGGAAATTGGCTGCTCCAATAGCTCTCCCTGTCAGTCCGTCAGACAGGGAGGTTACGCAAAGGTGAAAGGTGGCCAAATTATTCACCTTTTTATCTGTGAAGGACTAGCAGTGCTCTCGTGTCACTTACAGGAGAGGTGGAGGCAGTCTGGGTTCAGACACACCAGCATTTTGGCATTCCTCTCAAAGCCCCCCACTCGACATTGGTCTGGCTGTGGCCAGGCAAAGCTCCCAGGCCCCTCTGTGGCTGCAGGCAGCTGCCTGCAGAGCAAGCTATGGGACTTCTCCATCCACCACGCTCTGAATTTTCACTTAGTACAAAGTGCAGCTCAAAATTTGGGTCTCACTGACATTTTAGGGGGTGGGGAGCCTCATCCAGTCTTTCCACTTCACCTGAGTCTTTGTTTAGGGAGCTCCCCAGCACATTTGGTGCCGTCGCCTTCCCCAAATGCCTGAACCGATATATGATTCCTTGGACATGTGATTTAAAAATGTTCCAGGGCATCTTAAGCTGTTTCACATTTTATTAGCCCTGCCAAGTTCTAAGCACACCTTGAATAAATTCATACTTGGTGGTTGTGGCGTATGTACCTTGGCTATCGTGGGTGGATAAAAAATGTTTTATACCCCCGAGGAGCAGCAAAAGAGCAAGGGAGCTCCATGCAGAGGAGTGAAAAAGTTGGATTAAATCATGTCTGTCTGCCTGTGGTTGAACTAGCAATGAGGCATTTTCAATCAGAGGTCAGGGCTGTGGTCAAATTTCTGCTTCAGTTTTTGCTTGCCATAATTTTCCCTTATACCAGATTCTCTGTAAAACTCCAGAAGGACCGAGACACTCTCTGTGTCTGACCTTTTAGGGCAGGATTTTTCAGACAGTCCTCTTTCAATTGAACTTGCTGCCAGAGCATGCAGGAAGGAAGCGACATGTGTTAGTCATACACCCCGGTGTGTGTTTAGCATCCAATTTGTGTACAGTCCAGGAATAACCCAGCATAATTCTGCAAAGCTGGACTCACGCTTAGATGTTTTGATGTTTAGGCTAGGAGGGGATTTCTTCATACATGAAACAGGCTTTCAGCACTCGAAAACAATCAATACTTTCCCCGAGGGAGCTCAGGCAATGAAAATATTTTTGCAGTAGTTGCCAGAGCTCGACCTGTGCATGGGCGTCTCAGCCTGAGTGAGTGCATTTCAAAGCTGGAGTTTACGTGCGTTTACCCACCCAAGCCAG
This sequence comes from Colius striatus, assembly GCF_028858725.1. Lineage (NCBI taxonomy): Eukaryota > Metazoa > Chordata > Aves > Coliiformes > Coliidae > Colius > Colius striatus. The sequence goes on along the minus strand of NC_084769.1, from coordinate 13,710,019 downwards.
ATCCACAACGGGTGCACATGCGGGCATCGCTGCCCCAGCTTCATGGGGATGGCTGATGTGCACCAGTTCAGGGCTGAGAGTGTGCCACAAAAGGCAGATCGGGAGAGGTGTGGGAAGAGCCTGAGCGTGCTTGTCTTACCAGCCTTTGGAAATGCTGCTAGGGGCAGCTGCGCCAGGCTTGACATCTTGAAACAACATTAATTAAAAGTTTTTAATCCTTTGGGGGAAGAGAAACCAGAAGTGACAGTCTCCTGGCTACAGCCCTTTGGTTTTAATCCCAGCTTTGACTTTTTGCCTGGGATCGACAAGCCACAGAGAACAAAAACATATTTCAGAAAGTTTCTTTCAAAGCAGATGAATGTTAATCATGAGGGTGGGATTTTTTTTTTGGTGTTGGGTTTTGGTTTGTTGGGTTTTTTTGTTTTGGTTTGGGGTTTTTTTTTTTGACTGCTGCCGGTCTGGAGGAACAGGAACAGCAGACAGCCTTGCTTTAAAAGGGTTATCCTTAGGACAGTATTTTTGCACTTCAGCAATCACAGTTGTATGTGGTATCTGACTGTTTGGGGGATATCAGGCTACCGTGTAGGATTCCTGTCCTTTGCATCACATCAGTGTGGTGATGGGACAGTCTCTGTGAAAGGTCCTTGACTGTGCTGCTCTGTGGTAAGAGGGACTGGGATAAGCCAGTATCTGGTGCAGTTGAATATCCTTGAAAAGAGTATCTTTGAAAGAAAACTAGAGGTGAAGTGATGCAAGAGAGAAAGGAGACACTGTTTCTCTTCTTTCTGTAAAATCCCACCCTGTTTTCCCTCTGATGCTGCGTTACCAGCCAGTACATCTGCTCCCTCCCAAGGGCCTTGGCCTGGTAGCAACTTCAGCAGACCTTCTCTTTTCAGCTACCTGTTAGAGCAGCAAGCTCAGGATTTCCAAATAACCCCCTGATCCAGAAATGTGTGCGTGCAGTACCACAATTAACATTCCTTTTGAGCGCATTGCATTAAGCATCTCTATATGTGTCTTGAAGGAAACCTCTGAGAGATTGTCTTTTATGGAGGAGTTATAAGAGATTTCTTATGGCTGAGTTCACCTATAGAAAATACAGAATTGTAAGTCTATGTTGTTCAAGAAAGAAACTGAATTAGCTAGACCCAGACAAGAATAAGTTAACAGTACTCACTAAGGAGCCTTGAGTGGAATTAGAAAAGAGAAAACTAGCCTGCTGATAAAAACAAAAGCCTAAAAACATGAAGAAACCCTTCCTTCCCCCATCCCCATCTAATCAGGACAGAGCGGGAGCAGGGGTAGGAGGGAACACGGGATCTGCTTGATGCTGGTGGTGTATCTCCTCCTTCCCTTCTTTATTTGACCCTCTTTTAGAGGAATGTTTAGCAAAGCTGTTTATTTTGCATAAACCCAAGTAATAACGTGGCCCCGGGTGACAGGACCTGAATGAAGATGACAGCAGTTTGATTTAACGATTAGCCACCTGACCCTATAGCACCTCTGGAATCTCAACTGCAGAATAAATTCCCATTCTTCCCGCATGGGCTGCATGTTAATCACGGGAAGAAAAGCAAAGGGTGGTTGCAATAGGGCCATTGTTCCTGGGGGCGAAGGCTTGAAAAGAAACTGCCCGTCCCTGCCTGCTTTGTGCTGGCTTCACGCTGAGTCTTGGACACTCAAGTTTCTTTTACTGCTTCTGTAACACCCTCTGACTAAATACTAGTTTCCAACAGGGTAGATTCAGTCGGGTTCATTCACAGAGGGCCTTGCCTTCTCTCTGAATTATCACTATGTAGATTCCAATTTTTGTTTCAGCTGAAAGTCATCACTTGCATTGCGCGAGTCTGTATTTGCAGAGTTAGTGGGGCAAGTCACCAAGGAATCCCTGCTTTTTTTCCCCAAACTTCCACTAAAGCAGCTTAGAGAAGTGGTAGGGCTTTGTTTTGAAGGAAACCAATTTGGGGAAAATCTTGCTGTGCTTTTTGTTTCCTCCCTCCCCTCCCCCTGCCCTCCCAGCACTTTCAAAGCCCCTGCATTAAGTGTGGTTGTAATGGTACAACCCTCGCCTTAGCAGGCTAATACTCACTTACAGTTCAGCCTTCCAGCTTGGTAGCACAGGGAGAGATGTGGCAAAGGGGAATTTAAAAATGATTGCAAAGTCAATGGTTTAAAGAGTAATTACAGAGTCATTAAAGGTTATTACAGGGAAATGTTCAGCTGAGCAGCGATTAGCATTCCTGATACCTCAAGTTCACCACGGTTTGAGGGCACAAGTGAAACGAGTTGTATAGGCCTCTGTAGCGAGGGGATGGAAGTGACTCACAGCCCTGCAGCGTCTCTGAGGCTCTCAGCAGCCACAGCCAGCAGCCCACTGACCGCCTCCTGCTTTCCCTGAGGCCAACGGCTTGGCCGTCAGCGGCACCTTGAGCTCATACTCGGCTCCAAACTACGCACTGCCATGCTCTGCCCAGAGCAACACTTGCTCAGGTTAGCTTGTGGCCGGTGATCTCAGCCAACCATTCAGAGCTGCCTCAGTCCTGTCCTGCCTCCTGCCCATGCAAAAAACTTCAGGTGCCGTTAGGATTCAGCTCTCTCACAACATGGGTGGTAGAAGGCTGTGTGCTGCCGTTTACACCTGCAACTAATTTTGGAGGTTAAAACTCACAGCAGGCAAATTCTTAAAACCAGTACCTCAGCATTGCCCTTGCATGGTCACTGCCATGCACTTGAGTGGCCATGTCACCCCAGTGCCCAGAGCTACTGAGATTTGGGATGCTGTCCTTGACATGGAGGGACCTTGCTCAGCACCAGTCAGAAGCCTGAAAAGCCTGGTGTCCCTCTGTACTGGAACTCTGAAAGTCTTGAAGAGCAGCAGGAGCAGAGTGTTGTCTTTTTCTATGTGTTTGTCCATATGCCGTGGAAAAAAAACTCACAAATCAAAGTTGGGTCTGTTGTGTCAGTGCAAGAAGAGTTCATGTTATTTTATAGTAGGGATGGCCAAGTAAGGTTTTAAACAGATAAAACACAGAGGTAAAATAAACCCAAATATTAATGACAATATTAACAGGTTATAAATATTCAGGTACAAAGCAGGTACCGCTCCCATTGCTCAGGCAGTTGGCTTCTGGTCTGTGCTGCTGTTTGGATTTTTTTCTGAGCATTGAAAAGGGCATTAATATGTTGCCAGGAAATATTATTTCTAAGGTAAATTGAAAAAAAGCAACAGGCCCAGCAAGCCAGCGAGAGCCCCGGGATATGCAGAGGCAGATCCCGCTGGAGCTTGGCGTCAGGGCAGGAATGTGCCTGTGCTTGAACAGTAGTAATGGACAGACACATCTGAAGTGGGTCTCTGCACCAGTGAAGAAGACTCAGCCTTCCTTCTTTGGTAAAATAAAATGGAGTTCGTTTTCAGGTTAAAAAGAAATATATTTAAAAAAAAATGAAACAAGATGAAAAGCTACTCTTTTTTCCCCCTTCTGAGGGAGAAAAACACTTAAGTTTGTTTACTAACTAACACCTTGGGAGGAAAACACTGCTGCCTTTTCACCGTGCCGCTCCCTGCATGTCTCCCCTGGACGGACAGGCAGACGAGGTGCATCCTGCCAGCCCGGCCGCTTCCCTTGGGGATCGCAGCCCATCCAAGGAGGGGGGTTGGGCTCTGAGGCTGTCTGGGCAGCTGGTATTCATTTATGTTTTACAAGAAAGCCTCTCACTGCAAATAGCTTTTGCAGATCTCTAAGATGTCGGAGCAGTGTAGGGAGGGAGGCCGCATTTTTGGCTGCATGGGGCTCACTTCTGTGTTGCTGCTCAACACCAGTCTCCAGTTTTTCCTTGTCAGATCCATGCTAGTCTGCTGCTGGCAGGGGGATTTTCATATTGATATGACTAAAGCTCATCCAAACACATTCCGTTAACTCAGTTGGTTTAATTATTCTTGTAGGCATCTTCCATCCTCTTTGTAAAACCTGTGACATCTGAGATGGAGAGCAGTGAAGACAAGACGTTGTGTGCTGGGATTTCAAGGCCCAGCAGCAGCAGAGGGAGAACCAGATGTCATAGCTGGAGCATGGTGCGCAATAACTGCTTTACGTTTGAGACAGGGGGACTTCTGAGGCCATCAGATACTTTGACAAAGCATCAAGAATGGAAGCAGAGCCTCTTACTGCTGGTGCAAAACAGCCAGCTCCTAGACCAAGAGTTGGCTTAGGGCCAGGATTTGGGGGTTTCCAACACTCTTGAGTGAGCAAAAGTTTACCTGGTGTCATGCAAAATACATAAAGAGTAAGAGTCCCAGCCTCTGGAGGCACCAGATAACGTTTCTCACCTATTTTTTTCACCCACTGATAGGAAGAAAGACAGCTGTGGGTAGCTGTTATGTTTAGCTGGACAAAAGACACTGGAAATAAGAAAGGTCTGATTCAAGCAGTCATTGCCATTAGCCCAGCTGGCTGCATCCCAGCCTCCCCACTGCTTCCACACGCCTGTTGTGCCATGTCAGGGATGGGACTCCATGAAACATAGAAGCAGCAGCTTAGGTCGAGATCAAGATCTGTCTACCTCTGGCCCCACTCTGGAAAGGGATGAGCACACAGTTGCTGGGCAGGTGTGCAAGCAGCTTCCTGGCAGTGTTTTCACAGCCTTGCAATTCTTCCAGTTCAAGGACTGTCTGAACTGCAGGTGGCATCACGGGATTTTTCTTCCACGAGTTTGTAGTCGTTTTTTCTGAAATAGTCTGTTCTTTTAGTGCAAGGAGTGCCACAGCTTAGCTTTGCCCTATGCAAGGAAACACATTTGATCCCCTTAGCCTGCTTCCTCTCTGTGTCATTTGGTGGCTTGCAGGTCTTGCATGGGAAGAGACTGTGAACTAGCAACCTGTAGCTCTGTCTTCATCCTAGCCACAACTTGCCAAACCTCCTTTGATTATTTTGGGTTTTTTTTTGCAAACTGATGAGCACAGGTTTTTATCACAGGAGCAGAGTTGAGACCACTGGACCCAAGGCTCCTTCCTTTTAAGTTCTTGAAGTAGAAAATGGGTCTCTTCCAACCTCTTGGATAGTCAAAGGAGAGAAGAAGCCTCCCTGTGGCAGGAGAGCCAGGCTACCCCGTCTGATCCCCTCATCTTTCCTCTTTCTGCATTGTCTTTATAGGGAGACTCTTTATGTTGAGAACTACAGGGTTCAGGTGGTGTGATTGTAGCCCTGTAAGATAAAGAGCTTCTACTTGTGACTTTCAAAAGGACTGAGTGATTGCATGCTGCTTGGTTTATGGTGGGTTTCTGTGAACTAAGAGAGGGTTCTGTTGGAGTGTAGAGGTTCTTGGGTTTAGGGTTTTTTCTTTTGTTTTTAGATCCTTTCCAAGGAATTGCTGCGGGATACATCTTAGAAAATGGAGCAGTACTGATAAGTACTGGTAATTTGCTGGTCTCCTCTGTGAATTCAGGCTGTACTGTCTTTTCTGTTGGCTTCTAATGATACATACTCTCATATTCATAGTGAGCCAAATATACATCTTCATGATGGGAGTCCTTTCTGGATGGCTTGCCTTTTCTGTTTGTGCTTTGGTTGCAGGGGACTTGCAGCCCCTCCGTCAGATGTATCCTCCAAGGAGCAGTATGTTTTACCTTAGAAAGAAGATGCAAACACAGAGACGTGTTCCTTGCGTAGTTAGCAACACCAATGACGCTCAGCACACTGCAATATGCCTGAGGCCATACAGAGGTGCTTTGTGCAGCCCCACGACCTGCTGGCTTATCCACTTCTTCCCTGAAAATATTTTGCATGTGTGACTGTGCATGGGGAAAGATGGAAGAGTCGGAGGAAGGGCAGGAGCCAGGGATATTTGGGACAGGCTCTCAACACACTTCTACCAGCTCAGTCACAAATTCTGCCTTCCCTGGCCTTTGCCTGTCGTTCCTACCTGGTGGCAGAGAGGCTGGGAACGCAGGCAGGGACCAGTGGGAATCTGCACCCCCTCTTTGAGTCCCACCCACCCAGGCTCTGAGCGCGGGTCTCCATGGGTGAGTGATCAGTGCCTTAAACAATCGCCCTGCGCTGTCCCGGCATCTAATTACCAGGACAAAGCAGTCTGTAATAATGGATATTGCAGAATGGCTTATTCTCTGGGAGGATTTGATCCAAACCCCAATGAAGTCGGTGGAAAGACTCCCATTGATTTCAATAGACTTTACGTCAGGCCGCTAGCGTGCTGTTGGTTGCTTTGCCGTTAACTGAGATACACTCATGCAAAACTTCTTCCTTCAAGACAGCACCTTAGTATCGTAAATTATTTCCTCAGAGCTGAGAAATGGCATCCTTTTCTGAATGACTGACCCTCTATCTTTTATTGTGATGAGAAAATTGGTAGGAAAATAGCATCACTTTTGAATATCGCCTAGTTTAGCTTCGGTAGTGACAATTGGTAATTGCTTTCATGGGGTTTTTTTTTTCACTTTCCAGTAAGTAAAGCTGAGCAGGAGTTTGTTCTAACATCATGCCATTTCAGGAACCTGGCAAAAGATTTTATTTGCTTCCTCTGTTGAAAGCATATATGAGGGCTGACATATACACTACAACACTGTTCTCCTGTGCTTTCATGCCTTGTGGCTACGGTCTCATTAACATTGCTGCATGTAAAAGACTCGTAAGGCTTTCTCTTTGTAAACTGTTTCCTCATCTGGTATTTTCATGAGTCTCAGGAAAATAATTTAATATAAACTGATACAGGAAGAGGAGAATTTTTATCATTTTAAATATTTATAATTTATATTAAATTAAATGTATAATTTAAATTAAATTTATAATTTAAAATAGTTAAAATAACATGTAATGCTTAAACATTCTTATAGTCCAATGAGATTTCTTATCATCACATACTACTCTGGGAAAAAAAAAAACTTGTTTTCCAGCTAACACAACCATATCCCTTTATATGGACCACATTATTTAGGAAACTAAAATTTTACAAGTTGATGGTGCTTCTTTCTTGCTTCCTGATTTGACTCTGGTTAGCAGGAGGGTGTGACATGACCATACCTTGGTGAGGATTTTGGCTGAAGGTTCAGCATCCACAGAGTGAGCCTCAGAAGTCCTGGGGGAGGCGCAGCCTTGACCCACAGGGGAAAGGTGTTGGGAGGGATGGTGCACATCTGAGAGAAGGAATGTTTTGGGGTGCCAGAGGGCAGCAGTGATGTGTCTAAGAGACAGGGATGGGGTTCCATGGGAATATTGGCAACTGCTGACATGCTCAGAGCTGAGAAGCCCCTAAGGAAGGCTGGGATACCCTCCGTCTGGGATACCCTTTGTCATCGTGTTTAAGGAGATAGTAAAGAGACCAGAAATGAAGCAAAAGGAGAATATTGAGAGTGGGACATTCAGACCTGCCCTGGAGAAGGGTGCCTGGGAGAAGACAACCAGTGTGTGGCTTCCTCCAATGCAGGTGCTATCAGTGTAGGTCATGCAGCTGCTGAGCACTATCCTGTCCCAGATCAAGGGTCAAGGATGGGGGCTACTGGCACAAGGCTACAAAGATGATCAGGGGACTGGATCACCTGTCATATGAGGAAAGGCTGTGAGAGCTGGGGCTGTTCAGCCTGGAAAAAAAAAAAAAAGATTGAGAAGAGACCTTATCAACACTTATAAATACCTAAAGGGCAAGTGTCATGGGGATGGGGCCAGTCTTTTCCAGGTAGTGCCCAATGACAGCAGAAGGGATAATGGGCACAAACTGGAACATGGGAAGTTCCACTTGCACATGAGGAGAAACAACTTTACTGTGAGGGTGAGGGAGCCCTGGAACAGACTCGCAGGGAGGGTGTGGAGTCTCCTTTTTAGGAGGTTTCCAAACCCACCTGGACAGACATGTTCCTGTGTGATCTGGTCAAGGAAAATCTGCTTTAGCAGGGATGTTGGGATGGATGATCCCTATGGTCCCTTCCAACCACTACCATTCTGTGGTTCTGTGATTCTTTGACCTCTGGACAGGAGCTCATCCCAGTTCAATGGGCAACATCAGCTGTGTGTAAACTTTAAACTGCAGCCATCCTTGCACATGAGTGTGCAGATGCCGGGTGGTGCTTTCTGTCTGCTGGGCTGACAAACCTGAGGAGTGAGCTGCGCTGAGCACCATGCTCACCCAACATACCATCTCCAAGAAAAACAGTGTACTTCACTGCCAAGAGACAGCTAAATTTGTCTTCAAGCTACAACAGTTTGGAGCAGGATCCCTGTGAGGGGAAGCTGGTTCGTCACAGTTCAGAAGATTATTCAAAATGCATGAAATTTGCATGGAATTTCCTTAATCTGCCTTTACAGGAAAATTCCTTTCCCATTTCCTGAGGGCAGGCCCATATTGTTGAAGGCAGCATTCTTTAACGGGGGGATATCATTTATTATAAAGGATCACGGGTCAAAGTATCTTAACCCAGATCAAGGGCAAGGTCTGCAGGGACTGCCTGGAGCCTTTCGTGGTAACTCACAATAAAGAGCCAATTATACAGAGAGCGACTGACACCAAACCCACCCCACGCCTGCAGATGGCAAATGCACCTACTTGGGTTGTGCATCTTGTAAAGAGAGAGAGGTGACCATGGCTAGCAGGGTAATTATGCCTTTCCAAAGTGAAATCCATGTTGCTTAACATTCGCTGTATTTTTCTCAGTAGTTTAACCTTGATATCTTTCCTGGGATTAGAGAGTGATGAAAGGTTGAATTATTTGCCTCTGAACTCCCACCGTGAGAGGTCTGACTGCATCTGTTCCCGTTCCTGGTTTCTCAATGTTGGTGTTGCATGTGATGCTCTGAGGGTGTTAGGCACTAAGATTGTATCACTTTAAACTACTGTTATTCACTTGCGATGCAGTATGCCGGTTTGGAAGAGAGAGCAGTGCCAGGGGAAAAAAAATTAGACAGGTAGGGAACCCCATGTAATTAAAAGAAAACTTAAAAATTAAGAGGTTTACATACATATTCATGGATTTCTGTCCAAGCTTTTTTGAAGCCGTTTGTGAGCACTGGTAGATTTTTGTAAAACTAAGGAAAACTTTTTTCTTCCACTTTGCTGCTGGTGAAACTGAGGCACAGCTTCAAAGGGAAATCTCTCAAAGTGTATTAAGTACAAAGGCACATCTCTGTCTCAGGATCTGCGATGGGATATTACCTGGAAGGAGTACTCTGGAGTGTGTGTACATTTTCTGGCCTTGAGATCTTCTCTGTGAGATGACCACTGTTGGGGATGGGACACCATGAGCCTTGTCTGACCTGGTGGGTCTGCGTAGAGGTCCTTGGGTATTGCAATTGCTGATCAGGAGGTTGGAGGAGGGGAACTCCAAATACACCATTCACTTGCAAATAGTAAAATCTGCTTATTGCACTGTTTTGGAAAGCCAACCCAACTCTAGACCTGTGTTTCATTCCTGTTTTGTGTGTATGCTTTTGGCATGTCCAGCTAACTGGCCAAGTGGTGTGTTTGCAAACACAGCCCTGGTGCACGGAATGCTCTGCAGGCGAGTGGAGGCTCAGGGAGGTGAGCAATGCGTGGGATATCTGTAGCTGCTCTAAGTGCCAGGCTGTGCAAGGAGGTACTGTAACCTCTCCCTATGTCATTAAGTCTTATCATTGCCACAGACAGTGATTGGAAAAGGCTTTTTGCAAGGCTGAACTGTAAGCAATAAAACTTGCATTCTGATATGGGCATAGTGCACTTAGCTAATAAAAATAGCCTTAGTGTCAAAAGGTTTCAGTAAATGTGGCTAAAGATATTAGCAGTCACTGTGTTCGCCTTTCACTTCTCTATAGACCCAGGATGAGGTGAGGTGATAAAAACAGGCTTTTTGTTTCCTCTGGGAGCTAAAGTCACAGAACTTGACTTAGTATGCTGAGGAAGCAGTCCTGACATTTAACAGTGGAGATATTTTGCTGCTCTTGTCCCCCTCTGGCAGCCCAAATATACTCTCAGCCGCGATGGGTTCAGTCTCAGGTGTCTTGGTGTGGGCAATAGAATTGCCCTTTCCTCCTGACTCTGGGTAGAGGGCTGGAGTGCAGGTGACATACCTGACATGAGTGGAAAGAGACCGGGTCCTGTCTTTCTCACTCCCTGTGCCTGATCGAGCTCAGACACTTGTATTGTGTAGCTTGAAAGTTCAGGTTCTGAGAAGACAACTGTGCTGTGATGAAGATGTAACTGTGTTGTGATGGACACAAGGGTGTGCACCACCACTTTCCTGAACCGAGACCTGCTTTCCAAGGCCCAATTCTGCCACCCAGCCCCAGCTGGAGCTCTGTTAATTCAGTGGAACTGCTTGTAAACGGTGGTATTACCAGGCATAAGTAAGTGTAACAAAACTGGACTTACAACTAATAAATTAAAGATTTCTTGGGACTAGATGATAGTAAAAAAAAAAACCAAAACATGAAGGTCAACATTGATTTGACAGGAAGGTATTATTTGGCAATGGAGCATTTAATGTCTCTTATTTGCCCAACTGTTAACAGATTTATTTCATGTGATCATGTAGTCATTTGAGTCAGAGAAAAGTGTATTAACCAGTCTGCCTGCATTTCCCAGTCATATGTCAACCCCATGGTGTTTGCCAAGGAGAGGTGACAGGGGTGCCTATGAATTGGATTGTACTCCAGAGGTCCCTTTGCAGCTGGTAGCTGTGGTCACAACACTTTAGTCTTCTAATAGTCTTCTATTAGCACTTCTGTGTACCGGCCAAGCTATGTTTGATAACTCTTTTGGGCTGTGGATGAGGCTTCCTTTGGTACTTGAGGAGAGAAAGTGGAGAGGAAAATAAGACAAGAATACATCCTGAGAAATGAAGAAAACCCAGTAATCAGGAAAATCATTGTGTCCACAGATTCTTTTGCTGGCCAACCAAATAACTGAAAATCTCTCAGGAAAGCACGTGATTAATTAAACATAGTCAGGGCCATTTGTGGCCCTTGTAGTTCAATTAATAATTTAGAAAAGTTTCTGCAATAGGTTCACTCCTCCTTTCTTCACATCATGGCTTCCCCTGCTGGTTTTCTTCCTTCTCTTCTTTTATTTCATCTTTTAATAAATAAACATGGCAGGATCTGTAGTACCAGCTAATTCCTGGAGAAATGGGATAGGTCCTATGAACCCATCAGTGTGGTTAGATATGCCATTGCCTCAATAGCGGTGGCTTTGAGAATGAGCAAAATGCCAGCACTGGTTTGTCCAGGCCTTCTCTTTGATTCCACTTCCTCGGTAGCCTCAGAGATGTGTCAAAATGCTGGTGACTACCTGGCACTCTTGGTCCCTGAGGAACAAAGTCAGTCTTCTTGCAGTGCAGTTTCTTTGTCTCTCCAGTCCCTGACCCAGATCCCTTCTTCTTTTACGCACATGCAGGCATGTTTGCCTACGAGTGAAGAGTTGTGAAATCAGGATTGGTAATGGGAAAAAGCTCGCCCAGGTGCTCAAAGGCATGTGTTGCTGGAACTTTGAGCTCAACTGAGGATGCCAATGGTGCTCCTTGGCAGTGGGTGTCCTGTTCTAGGGACATGTTCAGTTCATATCGATAGCTGCCTCTGTGGAGCTGACTGAAGGAAATTGTCCTCAGACTGTAGATCAGGAACCTGAGCTTCCGTGGGAGCACTGACCACTGCCGGTGGGGTGGAATGGGTGATGACGTGAGTGCAGAGATTAAGGCTCTGCAGCTTCCTCAGCTGTCAATACAGCCTTACTCACACGTATTAGAGATGCACTTGAAGTTTTCGGGAAGATAAGTAGAAAAGTTCCTCTAAAACTGTCTCTCAATGAGGCTGTCACCGACTTCAAGGGACAAGCGCTCATGTAGGCCGTATTTGAGTTATCAAACCCAACAGCTAGAGGCAAATGTCAGCTTATCATAACTGCACAGTAAACAGAAATCATCACATAATCTTTTGTCTCACCCATCACATCCAGGTGACAGCCCAGGAAGCCTATTAGCAAATGCCAACACACCTACCACATTGGGGTGAGTTATGTGCCTGGGTTAAACACCGCAAGGGGAGTACGGGAGCCTCAGCAGGGTAACAGCAGTGAGTCACCTGGAGCCAGAGAAGTGCTAAGTGATTTTCTCATGGGAAAAACTGAGATCTAACATCACCAGGATTGAAAACTCTTTTTTTTTTTTTTTCCCCCTTCCTTTAAAGTCTCTTATTGAAAATATCATGCAAGATAAAAGGGGAGCACAAGAAGGTGCGTGTACCCATACCACTCTGGATGGGCACATTACAGTCTGAATTTTGCAATGGGAAGATAAATTATAGAAGCAACCAGAGCCAAACGAATACTAGAGCCAGGAGTAAAATTGCAAGAATTACAGTACACACTTCAAAGTAAAGTGCTTGTACTAATAGCCTGATAGCAGTACCTGTTTCAAAGTTAGAAGCGTGTTGTCAGTAAAACACAGTGTTCACAGATGTTTTGATCTGCCAGTATTGCATTTCTGAAGAACTTAATATGCCTGTTTCTGCTGCTGCCCTAGTTCGGGGGCCCAGTACATGAGCAGTGGATGGTACATCGCATCCTGAAATGGCACGATGAGCCACAAGCAGTGAGTCAATGCAAATCCAAAGGTTCTTCCCCAGGCCTCTCCTACCAAGATGTTTGACTACTTTTCCTATCCCGTACTGCTCTGCAGGTGTTGCAACATTGCAATTGTTTGGTTTCTGCTAAAATAACACTGAAAATTAGAGAAAAGTGCAATATGATGTTACATCCACCAGGCAGTGGCTTTCCGACTCAAAGCCAACGCTCATGTTGCTTTCAGCAGATGATGAATGAATAAATAAAACACAAAAAGATGTCTGAAGCTGTTTGCCATAGGAAGCTCCCCATCTTGCAGATCTCTCAAGTCAGCTTGAAGCTATCAACACTCATCAACCAGACTCTGAATTGAGAGTGGGGAAACAGCTCCTTTTTCTGCTCACTGAGGACAGATGCTAACAGAGGGGCACAGTGCAGAATCACCCATCTTCGAAGTTAAACGTGGTCTTTTACAGGTGGGGAATTTGCTGTCAGTGGCAAACAGGGGGTTGTTTTTTGGTATCTTTTACCAAAGAAAGAAAAGCAATACATTACTCACAAATTACTAAAACCATCCCAAAACATGAGGCTGCAGTGACCTGTTTCAGAGTTACTTGTGTCATTAAAGATACTCATGCTGTCAACAAAACTCTTTGGACCGGTGTCACATTTTTAACTCCTTTCTTTTTTGTGCATCCTTTAAGATGAGATGCTTTTTAATAAGAGACCAGCTCCAAAATTAAGTGGGACGATGGGGAGTGTTGTGGTGATCAATTAGATTGTTTCAGTGTGGATGTCATTTGGTTTATTCTAGCTTAGTTTTAAGGCCATGCTTAACTTTAGTCCCAAGAGAACTTTAACCTTAGATGCAAGAGAAAGGGTTTTGCAAAGGCTGTCTTAAAAAAATAAAATGCACATAAATGCAACAGCACAGTTTTTGTGGTTTGACCTGGCTGAAGCAATCTGATTCACTTCCCAAAGTTATGGGATAGGTTGACTGACTGAATTAATACGGGGAGTGATACAGGATATTTGAACTCTTGTCAGTTATTTTATTCTGCTTTTTCCCAGCAGTAAAATGAATTTGTTCTGAAACCTGGAAAAGAAAGAAATAAACTTGGCAGATGTAGCCAGTTTATGATTTATTCTGAGTTTGTAGCCTGATCCAAACACCACTGAAGTCTACAGAAATCTTTTGGGGGATTTCAAAAGGAATCTCATCAGGCTTTTGATTAATATGCTGGGGAGTTGGTGGGGGGGGACATATTTGGGACTGAGGGAGTCTTGCAGATCTAATCCTTTTTTTTTTTTTACCAGGGTTTCCATTCTCTTGTTATACATCTTTTCATGCAAGTCTCTCAGTGTTCCCTGAACCATATGTATTTGGATTAAAAGGTAATATGAGAAGCACTAAGAAAAGCTGGAGCCAAGTCCTATTTTATTGCAGGAAGGCCTTGAAGTGATTGTGAGGAGGGACAGCGAGTCTGACATCTGGGACTGTGGGAATGTTACTTAGTGATTGCAATGCAGACGGGGATTTCTTGTCAGTCCTGTTTCCTTCGTGTCCAAACTCTCTCATTCATGCGCCAGCTCTGAGCAAATTCAGGGGTGGAAAGGAAACAGGGGATGAAGGAGAAGAGAAGTTTGCAGAGTGTGGTCTCCTAGCAGAAGCTTCACTCTGAGGGATGCTCAGCAGGCAGGTGTCTCGTCTCAGCATGCAGGTGAGCCAAGGGGAGTCACAAAGCCTTGTGCTCTGGTGCACTCTAAATCACTGTTCCATGAGGCAGCATTAAGTGTGTGACCTTAATCAAGCTGATTAACCTTGCTGAAGCATCTGGAAAGAGATGAGTAATAATTGTAGCAGAATTTAGCATGCAGTGTCTTTTAACTTTACAGTTATCTGCAGCGTTTGCTAGACAGGAAAATGTCCAGGTTTCTCTAGGATGGGAAGGGCCACTTATGTGGTGTGTGGAAACGAACCAGGCTTTGCATCTCGATTGATTCCTAATCTTGTTATTGCATGACAGGATCAGTAATCTCTCAAGGAGTGATATTAGTTAATGTTTATAAAATATTTGCAGTTCTTGGGCAAAAAATGCATCACAGAACTGTGTTATTGCCTGAGCTATTTATTAGATGGCACCTGAGATGTGAAACCTTCCTGCTTCCAACTGCCTGCAACCATGTTTCAATACATGTGGAGAGCTTTCAAACTCCTTTTGGAAAAGCTTGACTTTTAAAACCTTATTATTTTTCTTTTTTTTTTTTTTCCACCCTTAAAGTGGGAGGGAATCACAGATGATCTTTCACATGATTCTTCCAACACCCAGTCATCCATCAGCATAGACTTAAAGATAATAAACTTTTTGTTTCAGGCAATTACTTAATCTCGACAAACTCCTGTGTTAAGCAGGGCTATTAACTGAGCAGGCCATAAATCAGTGTGTTGCCAGGTGGGTGAGTCTCCTGAACTGCAATCACTCTTCAGGACCTTCCAGAGACCCCTTACAGTCTTAAGCACCCTCATTACACAAGCAGCATGCTAACAACCAGTGCTTTGCATGAGCTGCCCAGAGAATCCACTGCAAACTGCGCTAGGACCATTTTTAACACCAGTCGGAAAATTTTCATACCAAGGCAGGATGATACATGGGAGTTATTAGCCTGCACCAAAACCACAGCTGGGTAAAACAGATAACTTCCTCACCCCTCTCCTTGTCAGACCTTCTGCTTAGTTAAGAGCAGCAGTGTGCCATATGCTTGGTTAAAAGCCAGCTAGTGCAGTATCCTCTTAGTCTTTATGGAGTAGGAATGCTTTGGGGACTGATTTCCTGAAGCACAAAAGCTCCCAAAACTTTTCTTTGAAGGCTACCAGGATGCTTATTACCTGGGTATAAGTGTAAGGAAAAAATCCCCACCCCTGCAATTTTATCATGACTGGTAGAAAGCAGACATCTTTTCTTCCATTTCTAGAAAGAAATCTGATCAAAACACCCAGCAGACTCTGCACAGGGTTTTTCCAGACTTGATTTGTTCAATTTTACAAATGATATAAACAGACCTTTCATATGAAGGGGAAATTTTTCAAGCCATTGCCTATAGGAACAGTTTGATTTCAGTTTGGTTTAGTGCCTGGAGGAGCATATGCATAAAGCAAGCAAACTCACTCCTGCGGTTTGGATTGGAGAGACTAGAAATGCCAGTGCTGCATTTGAAGCACAGCCTTGTCCTGAAAGATTGAGAAAGGTTCCCATAGCATGAGGGGGTAGGGGTGTCCCTGCAATGGCAGCAGGCAACCTTGTCACGAGGGACTGTTCAGGTAGGTCTGTGCTCAGGGCGGGCTGGCGTGCCCTTTCTTGTTGGCACTAGCACCTGAGCTTTCATGGCATTCAGGCATCTGCTTGGGAGTTTTTCTTACTGCAAGGCGGCTTTCCAGCTCCTGCAAGTTGTGCTGACTCCTTGAACAGACAGCTTATGGTGTACTGCCTGATGGATTTGGGGAAGTGTATTTAGTTTGCAATGGCTAGTCAGCCCAGCTACTCCATACACTCAGTTTGGCCAACACTAGAAGCAGCCTATGCCCCCAGGACCAGTACCTAGGAATCTGGGCTTTAGGAAGGGGTAAGTTATCTTCCAATGGGCTGCACTCCTTAGTCCAGTCAGCCCTGCAGCCTCACAGAACCACCCTGACCACTGTAACAAAGAGTGTCGTGACATGGGGACAAGTGATCAAGGGAGGGCAGGACTTTCAGAGGCAGCCTGGGTTGGAAGTGATTGCTGAACAGCAGTCTCTAAGGGCCTTTGCTCATTTGTGCACCAGTAATCTCACAGTAAACTGGTTCAGGGAGTTGATCCAGCCAAAACCCCATGCAATAAAATTTTAGGTGATTAATTTTCAAGTGGATGAACTCCCTGAGCTGGCTCAGTGTGTGATTGCGTGAGTGCCAGTGCCACCTCCGGGGAGGGGTGTGAATGCATGGCTGGGGGCGTGAGGCAGGGTCGATTTGAATGCTAAAAGACATCCTCATCTGTAGACCTGCTCCTAGGGATGCAGCTTGGGATGACGCTCCTCAATAAACTTTTATTTGCATGAGTGGAAGGCGCAGGGTCAGGACTGTGCTAGAATTGCAGTCAGATGAGAAGTGTCATGCAGAGAGCACTGTGCGTGATAGCTGATCTGCTTTCCTTCCTTTTTCATACACTGGTTTTGTCCTTTGGTGCTCAAGTAGTTTCCTTACCTCCAATCTGAGGCTACTGAAGTTCCCCATTCCTCCTGACCAGCAAAGGCCTTTGGTACTGTTCAGTGCAATGGAGGGCATCCGTGTCCTCTGCTGCTCCAAAATGTCAATTAGTGCTTTCTTCCACAATGCCTCCATCTAACAGCAAATTACAATTTAGCTTTGTATCATATGTGACCTGAAGCAGTTGCCGTTTTGAGGGCCAAGGAGAGGTTTGTTCAGATGTAAAATCAGGCTCCAGGAGCAGTTAAGCCATATTGAGCAGCACGTTCAGCTGCTTAGGGATTCATGCTTCGATTCTCAGCTCCCCACGCTCCCTGCCACAAGGGATGCATTTCTCTCCCCTTGGGGTACAGAGAAAAAGAGACATTTTGAGGTCTCCGGTCTCTTACAGATGGGTATTGAGGATCAGGGGAGAAAGGCAGCGGGTATTGGAGATATTGGGGAGTACTCCAAGCATTCAGAAGTCAACTGAGGTTCACACAGTCCCTTTTCACCAGCTAATTCGAGCAACTTGGCTTCCACAGTGAAATGAGCTTTAATGGGAAACACACAAGGGAATGAGAGAGTTTGCCATGTGTTGGCCTGGTCTCAGTGCAATCAGAGACAAATCCCCTTGACATATCTTTTTGGTTTGTTTTTGATATTACAGTATCAGCTGGAGATACAGGTGGTTGCTGAATCCAGGATGCCACTGGCTTCCGAGGAAGCAGGGTGATAACAACTTGGAGAAAACTTCTCCTCTTAAACTTGTAGACATTTTTTCTTCCCTGAATGTGTCTTTCTTGAGAAAAGATCTGTAAGTTTGCATAGATATTGTTGACATACTGATTTTTCTCCTACTGCCCATCCAGGCAGTCACAAGCTGAACCACCATCTGGTCTGCCCCCACCGCCCTGCCCCTGCCCCTCGTGTGCCAGGATTTCTCCCTTGCCACTTGAATTTTTTTTTTTCCTATTCTTTTCTCCATTCTGTGTCAGCAGCTGTTGGGAGAACAAGCCCCAAGATCCATCTGGCCCTTCGAGCTTATCACCCTGTGTCTTTTCTTGACAAAGTGGTGGTGGCCGCCCTTTCATACCAGAGTTACGTTATAGAACAGCAACTTGCTCAAAAAGCAAGCAGCCTTTATTCCCTTGTGCTGCCTCTCTCCCTTCAGAACTGCAGCCACAGCCGAACCACAATGTAGCCTCAGATCTGAGTCAGTCTAGAGGGCTGCTTTTCTTTTTCTTGGGTTTTTTTTTTCCCTTCTCTTTCCCTCCTCTCTTTTCTGGAGGAGTTGGCACAATCCTGTGTTATTAGGACATAAGCCAGCTTGTTCTAGTGGAATTTCCTGTCTGATTTTAATTTCCCCCTCTTCTTTTTTTTTTTCCCCCCTCCTCAAAGTGAGACAGAAAAGCTTTTTAATTGCACTGCCGTAGGTTGGCCTTTCGGGATATTATTATTCTTATTAAGTACTTCCTGTTGGGAGGCGGCACATGAGTAGAAAAGTAACAAGGATCTCGGTGCAGTCGGGGCTTGTGGCCTCTTTGTTTGTTAATAACCGTCATATTGACAGAGTCCTCAAAATACATCTTGGCCCGAGAGCCTGGCAATTAAGTGATTTGAAGACTCTCAACATCTGATGCTCATGACCTGTGGAACTAAAAAAGCTTCATTAGGCCGTTTGGGTGTGTTTTCTGCCTTTCAGTGATCACAGCTCCTCATCCATCTAACAAAAAGACGTCACTGGTGGGAAAATCTTACTCTGGGAGTCCTCAGAGCAGAGGTAGAAACTCCTCATCTGGAGCAGACTGGCAGGTCCCAGGTTGGATTTCCATTCTGTTGTCCGTCTCAGCTTTGGTGGCTTATTTTTTCAGCAGGCTTACCGTACCTGTATAGCATGCACTGATGAGCCTGGGATAGAAGCAGAAAGGCCTTGACAGCAGCCCTGTGCAGTGCAGCTCAGAGCCCAAAACCTGGGCAAATTCTCCAGCAGCAGTGTGTGTTTGGAACAAATTTCCACGTGTCATTGTGTTCCTGATGTTTCAAATCTCATTGCATCCCCAAAAACAATTGAACACTTAGCAGAAAGAGGCAATTTTATTTTCTTACTAATTTCCCATGAAGCAAAAATTCTCAGCAATCTCTTTCAGAAACTTCCCACGTTGGCAGATATTGTTGTAATAAAGTCAAGGCGTTTCAAGTTCATCACTTCCACGTTCTTCTTGTTCTCTACAATATAATAGATCATAAAATATCTTGATCTCTTCCATGACGCTTTTGAGAATAGCTGCAGGCTCCTGGAAAATGTTTTCTGATAGAAAACTGTTCTACTTTTAACCTTCTCCCAACTCAGACTGTTTAGGACTGAAGAGGATGACTGGTATCAGCAAAGCTGATCAAGAGACTTTTTTAATTATTGCTCTTTGGAAAACCATTAGAGCTCTGCGGTTCGAGCATCCCACTGCAGGACTTGCTCATGCTCATGGGGTTTCCCCTGGCTGCAGGAGAGCTCTGCTTTCATGTTATTTACCCTTCCCAGAGGTATAAAAATAATGATTTGTCCCCTTAAGGCTGCCACATATCAGTAACCCAAAGACCTCAGGAATTCCTGTAGAATAATTAATAAATAATGCATAGCCTTTATTCACAGACACCCTCAGAATGTCTGAAAATGCTTCTGCAGACATGAATACATTCTCCTCACAACATCATTTTGAGGTTTTTAAAAGTTTTGGGTACAACCTATTTTAAAAGGGAGGAGTCAGAACTTTCCATGCAGGCTGTCCACAGGCTCCAGAAAATTCCAGTTTTCTCACCATTAAGCAAAATGCCCTATTTTTGGTCACACCTGAAGCGTGTTGCAAAACCAGCTACTGCATGGAAGCACGTCAGGGGATTTCCTGGCATCTTCATGTTCCTTCAAGGAGCAGCTGGGTTGGCCCCATGGGACAACCGTCCCAGCCTTTTGGTGGCAGAAAGCCCCTCATGTGGTGGTTCAGAGATGGTAAATGGCAACTGAGGTATTTCAGTGTTTGGTTTCTCAACGACAATTCTGTGTTCTTACAGAAAACACCAATGAATACTTTTCATCTAAATTTTCCATGTAGAGGGAAGGGCTATTTTTAGCCTCAATGTAATTGTTCCATATCTTTTGCCCAGGAAAGAGGTTTAATGCTCTTATCAAAGGTCAGGCAATGCACAGGAGTGAGCTGAGGAGAGTTGCCGGGAGCTTCAGGATGCATTAGACATTTGGACGAACAGAAATATTCTACTTTCATTAAGACCTGAGTTCATTTAAGCTCACTGCTTCCCTCTTGGTGTGGGGAGGAAATTTATGGGTAAATTCCTTCAGTGTTGCCTTGAGTCAGCCACGAGGCCACGGGGGGAGCTGGCTGATCTAATCTCACCCCATCCCAGCTGCAAGAGCCAGTTCACTCTGCAGACACTTGCCTGCCTGCTCAGCTTCTGGACACAGCCTGCGGCTCAGCAGTGCCGCCCAAATGCAAAAACAGGGGTTGGGCTGAAACGTCTGCCCTGGCTGCCTTGCCACCGGGACCATGTTTCTGCCTGCTATGTGCCAGCAGAGCCTGTGTCCTAGGTGGGAGCTGTGTCATGATAGTCCTCAGCATCTTCAAAAGTCTTTGCTCTTCCACCTATGCTGAAGCAGTATAATAAACTTTATAAGGGAATAAACTCTGCCTATCCCCAAGAGGATGGAGGACTGTTGTGATGACTCCCAAGGAGGTTCCCTCTGGGATGCTGGAGTGAGACAACTTTGTACTTGCAGTGCGTGATGGAGATATTTGCTGTGTATAATGACTTCTCAGATAACTCAGTCTTCTTAGATAATGACTACTCAAGATAACCCCAGGAATGAGTTTTATTCTGCAGGAACTAAGTGCCACATCCACATGGGCATGCAAGCTCTTGTATCCCCACAGGGAGTTGCGCAGCCACAACTGCAGTCTGGCTGCTGCCTGGCAGGGAATCAAACAGCTTCTGGGGCTTTCTGTGGCAGTGGGTGTGTGCAGGGGGCTCTGGCAGTGCTGCTGGAGACAAGGCAAGTGGAGGGGTGAGCCTTCTTGGCATTGTCCTCTGCTCTTCGCTGCACCTCAGTTTCTTCGAGTATGTAGTCATACTCCTTTGTCCTGCAGATGCTTTGAGATGTCAACACAACAATGTTTGTTTCAAGGCTTGTGTTGCTGATTTTATAGCTGAAGGGCAATGTATTTTTATTATTTCTTGTTTACTTTTTGCTTATCTGCATCCCAGTGAGGCCCTTTTTCCTTCTAACACTCCTACGATGTATTTACCATTACCTGAGCCATTCGTCCAGCAGAATTTAGTTGTGTGTTCTTGACTGTTTACCTGAGTGTGGAGCTTGGCTTGCTGTACCCAACCCACGGTTAAACTAAGCATGTTGCCTTCTCCAGCGTCCTGACACCCATTGTCTGGAAAAAAAAATAGTTTTGTAAATCAGGCTACCACCGTCTTTCTTCATAAGGCATATTAGAAGAGAAAACTGGTTTTGTGTCCCTCTGGGTGGGAACAGCTGGCTGGATATGTTTCAAAATGACCTGTAACACTCAGGATGAGAGAGGGGTCTCTCATAGGTGAGGTGGTGGGAGCCTGCCTCCCATTTATCCTTGCTGGATAAATCCTCCCATTTATCCTGGCTGCAATGTTCCTAGTGGGCCCGAATGAATATTTACTAATATTTTACCTGTGTAGTTCCTCTTTTATTTTTGTCAAAGCCACCGAGCAAGTAATGAAACAATGCAATAATTAACCAATAATAATTGAAGTATGCTGTATGAAAACCAAACCAAATGCTAACAAGCCAAACAAAAGAAAAGCACGCACGGTGCAGCCCTGTTTATAGTGCTGTCTGTTGGAATCATTATACACGTTGATATAATAATACTGAGCACTTAATTACCACATCATTTTTAAAGTGCTGTATAAACATTAACCAAACCTCTGAGGTAGGGAGGTATTATTATCTCAGTTTTAAAGAAAGGCAATTCCGACCAAGCGAGGTTAGCTGGTAGTTTAGTGTCGTGAGGACAGGCAGCTGATGGGGTGGGAGGTGAAGTCACGGCTCCACGGCTGGACCATGGTAGTTTTGGAGACAGAAATGTGGAGCTGCTGAAGCACCTGAGATGGATTTTTTTTTGTGAAATAGGTAGTGCTGCCATTTGGGGAAGGCAGTTACTCCCCCAAACACCACTCTCTGCTTAGAAAATACACAGATTGGTGTAATTAGCAACCGCATAATTATTCCTTTTCGAGGTTGTTGCGTAGTTGGTGGATTTTACAAAGTATCAAAACAACATTAAAGTGAAACACTCAAACAGGGGCTCACGGGGGACTAGCCTTGTGCATCTGCTCCTGCTCCCTGTATCGATCTGAGTGGTGGTTCTAGGAATGGCTTTCCCTACAAAGCCCTTAATATTCTGCTTGGTGGTACATGACTTCATCTGAGGAGAATCCCACAGGCGCATCAGCGTGATCTGCTCTGTCATGTTTCTGTGACCCAATTTTCCCCATCCTTTGTCTCAGACCTTCCCTGACCCCAGGCCTATTATCTCTTCCAATAATTCACCCAGGCCATTATTAATGCTGCATTAACTTTGGCTGTGCTTTCAGCAAAGATGTTTTTCTTGTGCTTATTCATTCGCTCAACTCACTTAAACAGCGAGATCATTATTCTGAGGACGTCACACAAACACTAAAACATCTCTCTTGCTGACACCTACAACCCTGCAGCCCTGCAGCACTTCGCTGGAGGGGCGGCCATCCAAGTACAACACTGAAACGCCCAGGAGGAGTCAAGGGAGTCAAGCAGCCACACACACACTGAGTGACCCAGAGCTGTGTTTGCTTCTCCTGCTTGAATGCTGAGGCTATCCAGGGATACTCCGAAACCCATTGAGCCCAGGAGAGCTCTGACATGATGAAAATCACTGTAGAAAGACCAGACAGCAAAGCACAAGCCCCTCTTTGCTGTTTCAAAACAAACCTGATGTTTACCACCACAGTTGCCAAAACACATCCCTTCAAACTGTGTGCTGTGTGTGAGTAACATTGGGACTTTAAAAAGTGGAACAAGAAAACACATGCCACCAGGAATTTATTTCTAACTTGATGCTTTGGGCTTCTCCAGGTGATGGCTGAGTGAAGGACCCTTTATGTTTGCTGTATCTTTAACCTTGTCCTTGAAAAGAGAGTGAGATTTGAACATTCAGGAGAAAACGTGAGCAGCAAGAAGGGTCTTCTACCCTGGAGATGAGGAGAACTAGCAAATGCCTCCTCTCTGTCTTAGAGTTTTTGTGTAGTACCTAGTGTAGGCAGCAGTTATTTTCCTTCTCAGTGAAGCTGGATCTGGGGGAAAAAAACCCATCTGTTGTGAGCTACCAGGTCGCAGCCAGCAGTGTCCACCGCCCGCAGTAGGAAGGATATGGCCTACGACAGCACAGGGCTGCTACTGCAAAAATACTCTTCAAAATTCACCAGCATCTTTTAGGATATCTCTTTGCCTTTTTTTCTTGCATGGATTGCTTGTGCACAGCTGCTAATGACACCGTGGTGACAGGAGTGCGTGAGCTGTTGTCTGGAGAAGTTTTTCTCCCATTAATCCAAACCAATTGAATACCCTGGGGCTCTGAAGCCTTTTAAAGTTGCAGTTTCTGCTTGCTGTGGTTGAGGTTTGCTGGGCAACCTGCTCTTGTTTGACTGCATAGATTTGAGTAATTATCCAGTTCCAGCCCCTCTCGAGTAAAAACAAAGGCTGTGTTTCAAATGTATGTTTACTTCTCTTCCTGAGAAAGGTGAAGCTTTGTTAGCCTTTGTGAGGAGGTACCTTGCGATCCCTTTATGAAAGCTGTCTTCTGTGCATCAGTAAAATCGTTGGAAACCAAGCCAAAAGGGATCTCAAAAAGTCATTATTTGTTTTTCCTCCTTTATAAGATGTTATTTTTTTAATGGGTGTTTCTGCAAATTTCTGGGAAAAGCACCACAGATACTGAATAATCCAGGCAGTGATCTTTTCTTTTCCTTTTTTTCCCCCTCCCCATCATTTTTCCTCAACAAATGACTTTCCCTGTTGATTGAAAAACGTTTATGCTCTATTTCTATAGCAAAGAAGCCCACTCGTGGTCTGGACTGTTTTTTCCCACAAAAGATTGTTTGGCATCCATAGGAAAACCACATTTTTTTAGCCCACCTGGCAGCCTGCACAACTCATGTCTGTTATGTTTTGGAATGTTTTAGCAGTATGTTTTGGAATGGTACAGAGGAGGGTGCGTGAAGGGCTTCTCGGTGTATCTCCTCTGCCAGTCTTGCTGCAGAACCCCAGCTGCAAGTGGGAACAGAAGATGTCCTTTAAGTGCTTTCCCAAGGGCTTTCCAAATTGTTTTTCTTCAAGTGAACTGCAAATGAATCCCGACTCAGCGACATGGGGTCGATTTCTTTTCTTCTGCTACTTGCTTGGGACTTTTTTTCAGTGATCACATCTGTAGGCTGAAGTATTTGGAATAGAAAAAGCTTATTTGACCCTCCCTAATTCTCCTTTTTGGGCTCAAAAAGAGGTGCTGCTGTGAGCGATGTCAAAACGGCTCCTTTGCTTGCTATACAAACCCATACACGCAGCCTACGTTCCTCTTGAAGCACAGGTTTATCTGTGGAGATAATCAAAAGCCTGCATCATCCTCAAAAAATGCCTGTTTCTGATGCCTCCCTCCCTGATTCCTGGGATTTTCGGCAAAGGGACATCCCCTTTAAACCCGCGCTTCTGCCTCATATCTTTTCTCTTTGAAGCCGGAGGGCTGGCTGGCCTTTGAATAGACAAGGCTGAGAATACAGCAGTGGGAGGTCTGTGTCTCGTTTATAAACCTTGGCCAGAAAATCAGCTCCGACAAGTGGGGACAGGTAACAGCGTCTTTCCTCTTATCAAAACGGCGCAGCAAAGCAGACGCATTCCTGCACGAGCAGCGTCTGGGTGGAAGGTGGGGCCTCCCAGTTGCCTTGCTCCTTCACCCTGGGACCTGCCTGCCACTGGCAGGATGAGAAGCCATGGTATTTCTGTATGAAACACCCTGTTTTCCCACCATTCCCTGCCTCTTGGGGGCTGCTTTAGTTTGTTCTTTTGGTTCTCTCTTCCTTCTGCAGAAGCCAAAGAAAACGTTTATCTGTTGTTCCAGGGTTAGGAGACTTGGAGGTGCCATGTCGTGCTCTGGCACCCTGGTGTATCATACGGCATAGCTCAACCTGGTCCATACCTTTTTCCCAGCAGAAAGCTTTCCCCAGGCCTTCTGGTAAAACCTTCCTCCCTCTGTGTGAAACAATCATCATTACTAGCACTAACTGGGCAGGTTTGGGGTTAAATCTGTGAAGGTTCCTTGGGTTTAGTAAATCCTCTGCCACTGCAAAGCAGATAATGCTAAACAAAAGATTGCCTTGATTAGATTAAAGTTGGCAAATTCATTGCCCTAATCATCATATTGCCCTTCTCGTGCCTATTCAGGAATGCATCACCATGACTTACTTGAAGTAATTGAATATAATTGTCTTTTTAACTTGTATGTGTAAAACATCCATCTTTGTTAACAGCGTGTGTTGCTGTCCTGCTGCCAGCTCGCTGTCCTCTTCGGGAGGGGTGGGAACAAGAAGCAGAGCTGGGCTGACGTTTATGAATTGGTAGTTGATTGCCTATAAAACCATTCATTATTTCTGACCAAGCACCTGGAAGAGAATAAAAAGGAACAGCACCAGCCGCTGGAGCCCACAGGCTTGGCTGGTGCTCCCGGGCAAGGAAACAAGCGGAGGAGAAGACTTCAAGCAGGATGTTGCAAAGGGACATCACTGAAAACAACCCTTCCCCTCACCCTTGGTGGCAGCAAAGCACAAAGCACATGGCAGGGCTGGAAATGAGAGCTGAAGAGTGAAACAGGTGCCCAAGGCAGAGGTATTGCTGACCCTTGCATCATCCAAAGAGACTGATATGCTAAAAAAAAGAAACCCAATGACACCTTCCCAATGGGGAGGGAAGAAGCTCATGGAAATTTTTCTCCCATTAATAATCAGAGGTGTGAAGAAATTCTCTTCAGATGTCACTTTTATACCAACAGATAGCTACAAAAAGAGGCCAAACAGCAAACACCTCATGTTTTCTTTTTCCTAGCTCTCCTGAGTGACAGGGAAAGACTGTTCTAGCACAAGAGCAATTTCCAATAATACCTCAGCAGCCAATTGCTTTGAAATGCAGTTACAAAAGAAAACATAACTGGCCTGGGTTTTAAGCGATTCAGACTGACCCGTTGTTCTAAATGGTTTCATCATTATTGCTGAATGAAACTGGTCCAAGGAATTTGCCCAAGGGTATGAATCTGTATTATTAGAATGCTACCATGATGGCCAAGCCAGCTTCAGCCCATGTTAACTCACACTTTCCTGCAGCTTAGGGGTTAACCTAGCCCTGGACTTACCCTTTACAAGCAGAATGTCCACCCTGTTTTGGGAGGTTGGAAAAATTTACATGTAGGGATGCCACCAGCTGGGCTGTGTAGGTTGACTCTAAGACCGAAGGTGAGTCTCTGCTCCTTTGGATTTGTGTGGTGTAAAAACAAGGTGAGCACTGCAGGAAGCTCAGTCGAGGGACTCAGAGTGGAAGGGATGCTTCTGTTGTCTGTGCAGGGACAGTTGATTTTGGGACCATACTTGGTATGTCCCTTGGTATGCCTCACACCCTCTGGTTCCCACAGCAGCCATGGGTTGTGGTGAGATTGTGGTCAGGGGACAGCAATGTCCCCAGAGAGGAGGACAGCAGCTTTAGGTGTTTGGCAGCTGTTTGGAGAGAACAGAGGCTGTGTGGTGCTGCGTGAGCAGGGGATGGGATGTGAGGGCTGAGCTCTGCTGCGTTTTTGACCTGGAAAAACACTGGCTGTCTCTTAAAATGAAGACTCCTTATAAGTGTCCTTGTGTAACAGATTGTCCCTACCCAGGATGGTTAAAGGGTGAATCTTCCTCCTGCCAAAGCAAATCCTAAAAGGTGCAAGTTTATTCTCTCCCTGAACTGCTTTTGGGAGAGAAGGGGAGGGGAGCAGAAGGGGGGAAGGCAGTTAACAGTTACCCTACTGTGCACTGACATTAGGCGAGCTGCAAAAATGCTCCCAGTGTATCAGGTAGTGTGCAGTGCCAGCCCTTCGCTGGAGCACGGAGAGTGAGCCTGCTGCGGAGCCTTAAATACTTTCCACCCGACTACCTTAGCTTAACGCCTTTCAGCAGAGTTGGCAGGAGGGTTGTTTTTGTGTAGTCTCTCACCTCTCCCAGCAGCCTGGCTGACGCGCCTGTGCCGCGCCGTGCTCGGGGATCGTGCGTTGCAATGGGAGTAGGAGCCTCAGATCCTCCTGCTGATATGCCGGGAAAGACGTCTGCAGGGATTTCACGCCGGCTCGGCGCGACGGACCCACACGGAGCCCAGCCTCAGAGGACGCGGGCAGCGTAGCTCCGCTGCAGCCGGAGTCACAGATGCAAAAGGCTGAACTTTAAGTCTTCCATAGAAAAAGAGTTTGTTGTTTACTGGAGTTTGCTGAACATCAGCGAGAGACTTGGCCCAAGCCTTGACACTTTGGTTTTGGATGGTCCTCCCCCACTCTACAGAGAGATGCTACCTGTCACGGAGGCAAGTCACAGTGAAATACCGAGCGCAGACTGGGCTTGGAAATGCTCACTTTAGGAGGCTGGGGTTTGTTTTGCTATTAGTCTCCCATTAGACAGAAAGGCCAAGAAGCCAGAGAGGGAATGGGAAGACCTGCAACGATATCAAGTAGTCTTTAATGCAGAGTTTCTGACTGTTTGCAGAGAACAACCAGCCTTTATCCTTAATCAGGTAGCCGGTACAAATCTAAGAAGCGGCATCATTATGGATGTGATGAGCCCTATCAGAGGGTGACTGGATGGTATCGTTATCGAGACTCTGCTAATTGTATTTCTTTAGCTTCTGGATTTTTAGCAGGAAAGGCCCAGGCTGCCAGGCAGTGTTGTCGGGGGTGGCGCGGAGAAATAACCTGATGAATTTTCCATCAGCTCAACTCACTCAAATATTCTCGCTGTTAACTTTTGGGGTCAATAATAAATATTAAAACCTGTAGATTTAATAAGTCAATGTAGGTGTTCTCTGCCTTTTGAGACCACTTTATCTTTCCATCAAAGATGAAACAAGCTTCTCAAATGAATAAAAAATAGGGCCTCAAGTGATTACAAGTGAGAGCAATTTGGGCTCCTCTCTCAGAACCTGGCAGTAGGCACTTTTGAGCCTCTTCTGACTGCCTAGACAGTCTGCATTAGCACTGCTCTCACTGTTACATTTTTAGGTAAATATTTTCAACCCGTGTGTACAGACCTTCAGGAAAGGTGTTTGCTGCCACTCCAGGCATGAGGGACGACACAGGTCTGGATCCCGCCAGGCTCTGTTGAGTCTGATTTGCGTTGCAAGTCTAGTTTTCCTTGGTGCTTCCTATAATCTCCTGAAGTTCAAAGAGCGCTTAGCTGCTTGTCTTTGTCAAAAACCCTGTTGGAGATCTTTTATGTCGAAGATGTAGGATTTCTCCGCATGACTTTGATTATTTATTCATTCCACTTCTCTGGTGTATGATAGCGCTGATATCATGAGGACCCCTTGTCTTGCACTGCTCTTGCTCTGAAATTCATGGAGATTTAGTGCCTTTGAAATTGTTTTAAAAGGAAAGGAAAAGTTTTTGAAGTCCCTTTTTTTTCTTCTTCTTCTTCTATTCCCCTCCACAGTGCCGCAGCACATTTTTCCAGCCTTCCACGCTCCTTTACCAATTGACATGCGCCACCAGGAAGGACGATACCATTACGAGCCTCACTCTATCCACGCTATCCACGGGTAAGTCTTGCACCTCCGCTCCCGTACCTTGCTAGAACGTCGGCTGCCCGCTGTGTGCCAAACCCCACTGCAAAGGTCCCAGGGACTCCCTGTCCTCCTGGCAGTCTGACCCCAACGGCTGCCCTCTACCCCACTGTCCTCACCCAAGGAGTGCCCTATAGCAGTGGGATGGGAGCACAGGGCGTCTGCGTCGTTGTCCGACTGAGGTCCCGGGCACAGGCTTGACTTATGGTTTTGTGCCCATGGTGTTTCTCACATCTCGCTGCCGTGCCTGGGTCATTTCTGACCCCATCTTGGCGCAGACCGAGCACTGCTCACTCTGCTTGGGACTCTTGTGTGTACCATTCCTCCGCGCTCGGCAGCTGGGGGCATGGCAGAGAAAGGCTATAACTCCGTTTGATTTTTTTCACCAGATAACAGCCCAGGCAAGCTGGGCAATGTTTTCTAAAATGTAGTAAAGAGGAAGATCCTCACCTGGGTGCTTGTGTCCACTCCAGAGGAGCAGGACCCTGGGTTTTGATGGTGGCCTCCTTGCCAGAAGTCTCCTACCTTGGGGCAATTGATGGGAAATAAGCACAAATGCCACTCAGGGGCTGTATTCTGAGAGGGGAGGGATCATGGTTAATCTTGTCCAGGCCATGACAATTCAATAGTCCTTGATGCATTGGAGAACATGCTTATAGAGTGATCTGGGTTTACCTGCTGGAAGCTTTGATCAGGGCAGGAGAAATGGAGCCAGGGATCACGTCAGCAAAGGCTGTGGTGACCGTGTGACTGGAAAGGTTTCTCCTTGTCCCTGAAATGCACCATCCCTGTGAGAGATGAGAAACAGCCTGATGGCTACTCCAAAATCCCTTAACTGAGACAGGTGCCAGGGCACTTGGTGTGAGGAAACCTGTAAGGGTCAGAAACATTTTGCAAGAAGAGTAAGGAAAGAACAAATAGAGCTGATCACTCAAAATACACTCATTTGACGCCCTGGAGCCACACTGCAGCCTCGCTGTCCGTCTGGGGTGAGTGCTCACCCAGCTTTGCAGGGGCTTTTTGTAGATCTGCGCTTTTTCTGGGTAGGTGTGAGGAGGGGAAACTGTCCCTGGGAGGCAAGTAACACAGACAGAGGCAGCCAGGAGATCTGTGGAGTCCCACAGCTACCAAGTCTTTATTCTGGTTCCAAAATGCTGTGGGGAAAAAAAGATAGGGCATTCCCCTGGATCCTAGCAGAAGACAAGTCGTCGTCTCTTTGGCTGGCAGTCAGTGTGACTGGATGTTTAAAGGGGCAGAGCAGATACTTCCCTGCTGTGTGCAAAGACAGAACAGGTTGCTAATATGGGAACTGAGGGGGCTAAGGGGGGGAGTGGACTGAAATAGTTCTGATCTTTGTGCAAGTACATGCAAAAATTGTGGCAAAAAGAAAGACAATTTAAGAAAAAAAAAGCTATTGGGAGATAGTTAATAAACCAGAGCTCTGGCTAATAAAGCACACACTGGCTTCTAAAAGGGGCAATACTCAAAACAGTGGTTAGAAGAAAGGATGGCACATGCTTTGCTGTTTGGCACAGGTTATTTGTGTGCCCCTCTCAGTGCTTCCCCATTGCTCCTCGCGAGAAGGATCCGGGTGCACTGTGTCTGCCTTGGACTTTCACAGCAGTTTCTTCGGTGGGGTCACAAAACAAAGTCTTCTCCAAAATGCAGCCAAGAGCTTGCCAGCTGGTGCCTTGTACCTGTGAATGAAATCACCTGGTGACAGCAGACAGTATTTTATCATATTGTAGTTGTCCAACTGATCAACCCTGGCTAAGTGTGTAGTGCTAGCAGATTGCAGTTAATCCGTGCCAGTGTTAATAACCTGCTGCCTTAGCAATGACCACTTTTGTCTATCAGTGTATCAAGAGTGTCCTGTTTAGTATTTGGGTAGAGTTGTTGACAAATACATATCGCTCTTCTTCTTATGGATCTTTAATCTTCCCAGAAACACCTCTCGCATAAAAGAGTTGTGAGGTACTGGAGAGTAAACTTGGTTGTTGATCTTAGAAGAGGAAACATAGTCATCTTTGAAACTACCTGGGCATTGCACTGAAAGATGCTGTGGCTGGCGAGACACCAAAGCTGAGCAGCCAGCTGTTTCTTGGTTGTGTGGGTTTTTTAGGGTCAAGGGAATGCCACTTCTGTCTGACACTTTTCCAAGTGCCCTGGACTGTGGGCACAACCACACTGGGAAGATTCTCACCAGCGGTGGAGTTAGTCTCTCAACCATTTTTTCTCTTTTCATTTTATCTGTAAACATCTTAATTTCTCTTGCCCTTTCTTCCTCTAGTTTTTGTCCTAATTCATTTTCCTCTTCTCCAGTCTCTGCTCTGGAAGTCATAACATAGTGCTGACCCTCCTCTCTGTAGGATAATTCAATGTAAAATCTTCCAGAAGATGACGGTGGAGCTGGGCTAGAATATACTTAGTGGTTGTGTGGCTCTTGTTTGGTAGGCTGGGTAGACTCTGTGGGCACAGTTGAGCGTCTAGAAATTTGTACTTCATGGCACAGAAATTCTTGTGTTTAAAGTAAACAACTCAAAAAAGGCAAGTGCATATTTTCACTCTAGAAAATTATGGCAAATGTTTGGAAGGAAAAATTGTGTCACTGAGTTTTGGCTTTATGATTAATGTGATTGGTGCCTGACAGAGAGTCCCCAATTCATCAAGCCCATATTCTAGCTGTCTGCTGTCTTGCTAGTACCAAATTCAACTAATTACATGAACATTGCACAGCAAATTAAGTGTAGTCTCATTTGTTGCTAACTACAGGGTCTTATTATTTGCCTGCTGCATTATGTCAAAGGTTTGTACCCTGATTGCTCGATGTGACATGGCAGTGCATTCCCCTTCGTCACTGTTTGCACTTGGCCTAATGAGAACATATGTTATTTCATCCTAACTGGACGGTAGTGGTGTGCAAGGCTCTCTTGTGCAGGACCACCTGCAGGACCCTTTGCTCAAGAATATAGATGGGAATATGGAAGACTCAAGTAATAGAAGACCCACATGTCAAGGCAGGGTCCTGAAAGATTTGCTGCATTTCTGCTCATTACTGTCTGTCTTTACATCTCAGTGATTTTCTCGTTAAACAGTGATTTCCTCGTTTGTTAATGACAAATAATTTTCAGGACTTAAGTCTTCTTCCAAATCACCAAGCATTTATTAATATATGTCCAGAAGAAGATCACATTGGTATTTCCTTGAAGCATACTTCTAGGGGGCTTTTTGGGGGTCTTTCAATGTCTCTCTGGTCATTAGGACAACTCACTTTTCTGTACATCCTCTGTTATTTTTACCTATTTGGTAATACCTTTTGTTTTTTAATATCTTTCATTTTTTGACATCTTTTGTTTTGGTATTAAGAACAATTGTCAGAACCCTGGTGCTTGCTTGGCTTTTCTGGAAAAAAGACCTTGATGATCTTTTGATGATGATCCTTGAGCTACTCATGGCGCAAACCAACAGGAATATTGTGGGTTCAAGGCATCGTTCTGGGTTCCAATGCTTGTGAGCTTGTGGTCATATGGAAGATGGAGTGGACACTGCAAAAGTATGTAATCCAGAATGGATTAAAATCAAATGTAGGATAAAATCTATTCCAGGAGTTTAGAATGATAGCAGAATGAATAAATTAAATTGTATTGGTACACGTAAACTGCATGAGGCACTACATCCACAAAACAACATCTGCTTACCATTAAGGTTGCAAACCACAGCTCTCAAAAGCTAGGAAATGCCAGCAAAATAAATTTGGAGATTCTGATTCATTTTGTAGCCCATTGTGATAATGCAGTTTCAGGATGGCCCAGGCTCTGTGGCAGGGCAGTGGTGTGTGTTGCATGCATTTTCTGCATGCAGCTTTTATTGATCTGTCAGAATTTCACTCTGCACCGCTGGTTGTAAACAGAGCATAGATCAGTGATACTGGAGTGGAAGCCACCAGCCAGGGTATTTCAGCAGGTTCAAAGCTGAATCAAACAAATTCACTTCATAAGTTAGAACAGATCCTTTTCTAAAAAGGATCTATTTTGTGTTTTAGCATACTCCTTCAGTAGGGCCTGGTCTCTGCAGTAACTCTATCCACTTTAAACCAAGGGAACTCAGCATCAGTTTTGCAAGATCAAGCCTTTGACTAGAGAGGAGAGCCGCTGGCAGATATGGCAGGTGGTTACAGATAGTTCCCTTCCGCTCCTCACATTTAGGTGTGCTGAGCTACTTGTAACTTTTTTTTTTTTGTCTTAAAGCACAACAAAAATAACTAAAAACTCCTTAGCTCAGCTTAAAAATCTCTGCCAATGCAAGAACCTTCAGGGCTAACCCTTGTAAACAGCATGCCTAGACTTGACTCAGCAAGAAGCTTTTTAACAGTAGCTTCTAAACTGTGGTTAAGCCCCATCAGGCATTATGCAGTGTAACAACAAAAGCAGCCTTGTTTTCCTACCGACATCCTGGTGGTGTTTCAGGATGCAGTTCTGACATTATTTATTAACAAAATGTTGTTGTTGTTCTTCTGTCTGCAGATAAAAATAGTTAAAAAACCCTCCTGAGCCAATAGTCACATATTCCATGGCTTTCATGAGGATGAATTGTCCAAAGATCTAAACATAGAGAAGGCTCCATCTCCATGACAATGTGGAGTTGCCCTTAATTTCCCTCTGGTAAGGATTTTATCTGGTTTAATCATGGATCTTCCTCCATTTCCCTGAGATCTTAATATATTACAGATTTTTCCTGATACTCAGCCTACACTTTTTTTCTTTATCTGATCCTATTACCCCTCCTTGTTGAAGTTTGTTTTCTTTTTGCTATGTTAAAAATTACTGAATACCTTTTCAGGACCAGTTCCAATGTTCCTGAGCTGTTCAGGCAGGGTAATTCACAGGTGGGCAAGGTGACTGTTAAACATTTAATCGTAAAACGACTATGTCTAAGTGTTTACAAATTTGCCAAATTTAGTGTTGAACTCAAGATTTTCCGCGTTGGATATCTGTTTCAGGCTCGTTTTCTCTTTCCTTTGTTGTTCCTTGTGAGTTTCAGCCAAGGGAGGCCAATTGGGGTTAAGGGAAAATATGTTGTTTAGCCATACAAAAAAATAATCATCATCATCATCTTATAACTGTGCCTTGAGAAACACCAGTCTCTCTTGTTTTAGAGTTGGAATTTACTATTGTTACAGATGTGCCTTTTGCCATTCCTATTTAAAAAATAAACCTCACACACAAACCCCACTTCAATTTTGTCAGATAGAAACGCTGTGAAAAAACACTTCCAACACACTCAGTGAAGGGGTGTCGGAGTTTTGTGGTGAAATTTCCCAAATGTCTCCGTGGCCCCGACCATGCTCCAGCCAAGCCCTACCAGGGCTTCCCTGTCAGTGCTCCCCATTTTCTGCCCGGGCCTCTCAGTCATCCTCTTCTCACAAGGGAATTTGTGTCCTCAGCCGATGGTGGAGGGAAGCTGGAGTTTGTGGGGCTGCCTTTGTGCATCGTCGGGCGTACATAAAGTGTCTTTGGTTACCCTCCATGGGACACGGCTCCCACAGGGCTGCAGCTTTGATCCCATCAGGAGGTTTAGGATGGGACCCCAGGTAATGGTTGCTCCTGCAGCAAGGATGCTGCTCGGGTGAGCCACAGAACGTACGTGCCAATAAAACCCGTGTGTTTTCATATTTACTTTGCTACCAGAGTAGAAAATCCTTGGCAGGTCATGATTGATGGTACTGTGCTGCTTTGGAGATAGAGTGAGCTCCCTCAGGAGTCAAAGCAAACTCAGAGAGGCTCAGAGAGGCTTTCTTATGTGTTTTGCAAAGTTTTACGACTTTCACCAAATAGATACATTGCTCATTTGGGAAACAGGTTTGGGGGCTCCCACATCCAATTTATTCTGTCCTCTTCTTTCCCACTTGCTTCTTTTATTTATTTTTTAAAAAATAAGAACGTATGAGCATGCAATGGTGTGCAGAGGCTGGTCCCCTCCAGAAGGCTGGTTCAAACTTCTCCCTGGTCTGTAATTAGCAGGAGTGTGTTGCTTTTAGGTGGCTCTTTGGTAACCTACAGGAGGTGATTTGGGGGAGGATCAATATCGATCTCGCTGTAAAACTACCAGGACTAATACTTGATGGTCACCTAATCCACCTCCAGGATACCACAGATTAAATACTGGGCTGCTGCTGTCGTGTTTTAAGAACTGGAATAATTACTTTAATTCCATCTGTGCTTTAGTTCTCCCATCTTTAAAATGCCATTAGAGCAATACTCGCCCTCCTGATGTTTTGAGAGCTAAGAAGAGTCAGGTGGTCTGTGACCTCAGAAGAGGCTTGTGACATGTTTTCAGATATCAGGAAAGAAGTACACAGCACTGCCTACCTGTGCAGAAACTGGGAAGGTACATGCTTTTCATCTCCTGACCTCAGTGGGAGGACAGGCTTATCAGGTCTTCTGAAAATGGGGCAGATATAATCCAAAACACTCATCAGGGATAGAATGTTTCTGAAGGTTCTTCCAATCTGATAAACTATTCCACAGAAAAAAAAAAACAACCAAAACCAAAACAACCAAAAATAACAACCAGCCAAACACAAAACCCCCGGTTTTGTCTTTTGAATCTTGTTAACAATTTTCAAGCCTTTTCCATTAATGAGAGAGATTTGCACATCTATACTGTTCCTTAAACCACAGATAGTTTTATTGTGTATGTTTAGTTAAATAGCCTTTAGAATACTTTGAGAAACCCAAAACTGAAGTCCAGAGGCACTTGAAGGTGCATGATTTCAGAGTGACTGTACTATGCAGTAAGACACAGATCAGACTTTTGATGCTGGTGGCATCACACTGGCGTGAGGGGCCTCGATGAGCTCAGATGGAGTTGTGCCCGTTAGCACTTAGTGAAGATCTGGGCCACCGAGTTGCTAGTGCTGTGACATCACGACTTACTGAATGAAAAACTGCAGCTCTAATTTAGCCTGGTCACTGCCAGAAGTATAAAAACAGCTAGGGGGTTTCAGTATTGGGAACAACAGCCTGATCTCTGAGGTCTTTTATGTAAACCTCTGGCATGTGTTCGTTTAATATGATGTCACTCTGTAATCCACCATTGCTTTTAAATGTCATTCTCAGAGCTTCATGTCAGCAAGTCTTAAGTGATAATCCCTTTGCTTACCTCACTTTATAGTAGATTAAAAGTGACTTCATGCTTCCACCTTATCCACTGTTAAGCTTGTGCTTTAGGAAAAATTTATTTGAACTCTATTCCCCTGCTGCTTTCTACAGAGTTTCTAAACAAAGAGTGCAGGTCTTTCAGAAGCTATTTCTATAGTATTGCCCGTTCTCCATTGCTTTCAGCGTCCTGTGAAAATGGATAAGTGTTCTGTGCCACTCTCCTGCCCTTTTAAACTCTCACGTTATTAATTTGTTTCTCAAGTTTTCTCTCAGCTAAATGTGAAGCACAGGGTTCTCTTTTTTCTTAATCCTAAATAAATCCCCTCTCTAGATGATGTTTCACCTCTCAACAGCTTCTTACGGTCAAGAGGACAAGAGACAATGAGACCTGTTGCGGTGGTTTGCTCCTGCATAGCACTTAACTCTTGTACAGCGCAGGGGTGTGCAGGTTTCCCCTTTCTGGTCCTTTGGCTCTTGGTTGAACTTTTACTCTATCCTGCAACAAATCCTTTCTCAATATAAAAAGCTCACCTTGCTAGTCCACCCTCTTTTTTTTCTCTCCCCGAATTTCACCCTTCTGCTCCTAGCACACTTTGTGTAACACATCCCTCCAGATACTTGCTGCATGTTGTCATATCCTTCCTCCCTCTCCATACTAATGAACTGGCCAGGCTGCAGCCTGCAGCATATACTCAAATATCAATCTGCTCAGCCTCCTCATTTTCACTGTGTTTCTCTGAAATCCTTCCAGGGTATGTGGAGATAAATGGACAAAAACCATCCATCCCATTGGCTTGTGAAATGAAGCCTGCGGCACACCACTTCTCAGGTGCTGGTTAATCTGAATTCCCAGCTACCAGTGGCCATGGGCAGCAAATAACACGAGGTGCTGAGAGATAAAAACTAATAGCAGGAATGTTGGCTTGTGATACTGGAAGAAAAATGTAGGATTTTTAATGTCCATACAGAGCGGAAATTTTCAAATCTCATCCAAAAGTTCCCCCCACGCAACAAAGAGCAGAGAAGTCAATTTACCCTGGAAGGATGAAGGACTGAGTCAACTCTGCTGGGATTAGAACATGTGGTTCGAGGGATCCTAGGTATTTCGGGTCTGATTCTCAGACCACCCAGATGGCCGGGGGGAAAAAAACCCAAACGACAAAACATCAAAACTAATAAAGAAAAGACCCTCTTTGGCAGGACTGTTGATCTGGATACCCTGCCTTCAGCTAATGCTGTGCACACACATCTGCACAAACCAAAGGGCAGAACTGGGTGCTGTTGCTCTGGCAAATCTCAGATCTGCAGAGTACTCCTGTGGGAATGCACGTGTTTAAGCGGGCTTTCTAGGTCCCTCCCTTTGACACTAAACCATATATGTATGTTTTTCTTCTGTGTGCCAGACCATTTTGAGAATTTATGATTTTCCACAATGTTCTGCCTCGGAGGCTTTTCATGCTTGCTCTTTTACGTTTCACCATTGATATTAAATAGACAACTAACGGAGCTGAAGTTTAGAGCATTACTCAAGGGTCAAATTTTAGAAAGTACCTGTGTGATTTCAGATCATAAGTCTCGCTGTACTGACTAACTGTTATGTTTAAAGTGGGTGTTGTGGGTTTCAAAATAATATTGACCCTTAGGGACAGTTTGTCAGGTGCTGGTAATGCAAAGACACAGTGGGCTTTTCAAACGTGTTGGATCCCAGTCGATGTCTAACTCCCCCAACCTGCACTGAATCTCAGAACCCCAAAGCCAGCCCTAGGAGTTAAGGGCCTAAAAATTAAGAAAAGGGCTGGAAATTATGTTAAGAAACACAAACACATTAATGAGGTGGCTGTGCATACTTGGTGTCCAGCTTACATATCTGGGTAGTA
This sequence comes from Colius striatus, assembly GCF_028858725.1. Classification (NCBI taxonomy): domain Eukaryota; kingdom Metazoa; phylum Chordata; class Aves; order Coliiformes; family Coliidae; genus Colius; species Colius striatus. The sequence goes on along the minus strand of NC_084769.1, from coordinate 13,672,293 downwards.
CAGCTTCTGTAGGACTGACAGGAATGTTTTCTGCCCCATCTCTGTTGTAGGAATGTGCATGTGGCAAATCTTGTGGGAGGATGTGCTATGGAAAAAACATATTCGGGGTTTAGTTGATATCAGTTGGCCAGACTCCACTTAGAGAAAGTTTATTACATACCCTGTGCTGACTTTATTGGCATGTATGGGGTTGGGTTTTGATATGATTGATCATGGTAGCTGATAGAAAAACCAGCAGATTGTGAGTCTTTTGATGGGTTTGTTTTAAAAGCTGATACTTGCAGGGGAGGACACTTTACAGCATGGTGGGAACCTGGGAGGAACTCTCCTTTTCCACCCTTGTGGGCTGCTGAGCACCTACTGTTAGATTAAATTTGAGACTTGGGCTCCACCACCACCTCCTGTCCTTTCTACATCAGTGTTTCTTTCGTACAGGCGGAACCTCCTCACAGCAGAGATATTTCTTCCTGCTGCAACTCATTTTATCTCTTTCTTGTACCTCTCCCTACACCTCAAACACATACCCAAGTTGCTCATAACAGCACCTGTGTTCAGTCAAGCGTGCCTGAAAAGATATGTTAGTGCTGCATGAAATGCAGTCACATTGACCTTTTTCAATGTAAGTCTCTCTGATAAATAAATGTGTGTTCCTAAGTCCTTTAAGAGCCTTAGAAATATTTTCCTTTCAATCCTGTAAAAGCATCCTGGAGAAGAATTTTTCTTATTCTCCCTCTTTCCCCTTCACAAGAGGCTTTCTTAGCTTGTTTCTGTAGCTACTTATATGGCTTTTGATTTGCAAACTATCTGCCTGATATGGCACCTGCTGATTGAATACTTCATCTGAAAGCTTCTTAAGATCCCACAGAGTAACCACACATCCCGAATTACCACTGGTAGAGGAAAGACTACCCGAGTGTGGTTAATACATTAAAAAACAGGAAAGCTGCAAGCTTACAGCTGCATTCAGGTGATGTTCTTACATGTATATTCTTGTTTGAGACTATTTGTCTGTACTGTGATATAAAACACTTGAATTCGTATGCTATCTTTCATCCAAACTCATGTGCAGTATGATATTTGAGAAGAGAAAATGTAGATGACAAAAAGCAGCGTGTAGAAAGATAGGGTGGTGAAGGAATTAATGCATTCAGTCATCCAATTAGTAAATGAAAGGAAGATCAATCTAATGGGGATTAGCAAAGAAAGATATTTGTAGAAGATAGTTGAAAAGAAATTATGAGCTGATGAGTCAGAGGGACGTACAGAAAATGATGTAGGCTACAGAACTGTTTTTAAGTCTCTCCTTATTCAGGAAGACACCTAAGTATATGCTTAATTAAAAATACCTGCTTAGGTCCATCGATTTAAGAGGAACTTAAATGCATGTTCACATACTGTTCTGGAGAGAAGTGTTCTTTGGAAGATATCATAAAGTAGAAATGTTTACTAAATCCACTTCTGTATTCCTGCTGTGAAAATAGTTTATGTTAGAGGTTTTTCTTGTGCCAACATGGCCTTGGCAGTTGATTTGAGACCTGTTTGGATTATTTACTGGTATTCTTATGGAAGTCTTCAGTTACCCTTCCTTAAATAATTTTGGCAAAGTAGAAGTCAAGGCCTAACAAAGAGCGTCTAGAACTCTGTGGCTACTTCCACAGAATTTTACTGTGAGTCCAACATCACCACAGAGATCCTACAACCGGTGTCAAACAGGCCAACTTGGAGGGGGCATAGTTGCAATGGTACCATGTGGACAAAATGTCCTGGTATTTGCTTCCTAGGAAGATCTAATTTTCAAAGAATTAACAGTGTTTGAGGTGCTGCTTGGAGTAACTGATCACCAATTAGATCAGCCAGTGTTGTGGTCCTTCTTGGGTGAAAAGACTCACAAGGAGCCAACAACGTTTCCAGTTCTTTGGAAGGAACTGAAATGAGATCTTTGCTGCTGTTTTACCCTGATCATGAGGCACCCATTTTGTGATGTCATCTTGTCAGGGTCAGGATACAGCATGAGAGAAAATATATAGTATGGACCAGGTCAGGATAAAGAACTCTGTTATCTGTAGACCAGTGGGAAGGATTTTGCAGTTAGTTCCCAGGGGAGAAGTCATATAAATGTTATTTCTAGCATTTTCCCTTTTCTCCTAGTCATCCAGCACAACTTTTTCTCTGTAAGATGTAATGCCAGGAACTGATGAAAAGTGAGGTATCTGCAAAATTTTATCTAGTACATTTGAGCACTTAAATAGTTATTACCTGTTTGTATATTATTTCCAGACTATAGAAGTCTCCAAAAAGAGAATTGATCATAGTGAAATCAATGGCAGCAGTTCCCACACCACTGTATTCACTTGAAAAAAAAATAATAGATGACTTCCAAACTTGAAATAAATTTCTAGACATGTTTGTGAAAGAAATTGTACACACACACACACATAACCAAACCAATTTTCAAGTTAAGTCAGGAAAGTTCAAACCCTCCCTCAGGGCAGACAGCAATGAGATGACCAGAATGTAAAAGACTAAAATAGGATTGAGCTAGGTCAGATATTTTACAACCCATGCCTTTTCAAGAGTCCCACAGGACCTTTACCAAGGACAAATGTACTGGACTTTTGGCCTTTAGTGGATAGGAATGACAACCACTCTGCTTCCCTCACCAGAGCATGGTCACTTGGTGCTGCTTATTGAGTAAGAGGGAAAGGCACTCTCTCAGCAACAACTCTTCCTCCATGTCCTGGGATTTTATTTGCAAGTCATCTATTCAAGTTTTGGCTAGGTCTTGACCTCACTTGGCATGTAAGATCTAAACCTGGTCTGACTCCAGACTTCCCTTAACTGCATCTGGTTTGAATCCTGTCAGTGCTGAGATGAATGTTACCGCAAGAATAAGAAACTCTTCAAAGAGTTGTTTATTTATTTGTTGCAGATCTGGCTTCTGCCAAATGTGAAGAAGGTACGAGCGCTGTGAGCCGTAGCTTCTTTTCCTTCAAGTCCTGATGTGCTGATGCACCTCAGGATTCTATCAGCCTGATTTCTCCACGCTTAATCTCTGCAGAGCAGAGTTTTCATTTCTGGTGAATTATGTGACAAAGATTTCTGATAAGGATGGATGCATGGTGAGCAAAGACTTGGGTTTGGGAGGTTGGACTAGATGATTTCTAAAGATCCTTTCTAACCCTTCCCTATGATTCTATGATTTAGTTTGTACGTGGACATCACATTGCTTCAGGTATGTCACGTGAGTGCAGTGTATTGGGTGCGTGACCTTTCCAGCAAGACTCAGTAAATAGCACAAGCTGAGTGAGGGACAGAAATTTCCTTGCATTGCCTTACACTGAAGAGCAGATTGTGCTTTCTCCCAAAATCTTGCACTAGACATGGTGATTTGCTCTCCCTTCATTTGTTTTTTTACCTCATTATAAAATGGGCCCTCATCCAGCCTGGTTGTGATTGATTTCAGTGCTTTGCCTTTCATTTACCCAACCCCAACCTTATCATCTCCATGTTCATTGGGGGCTCTTCTCCCAGGCAAGGCAATTTTCTGCTTCACACGTTCACTAGCAAAATCACAGTGATCTGTGAACTTCCAGTGCAATAATGAGATTTGTATCCATGTGTGTTTGTGCATGTGTTGTCTTACTTGCCAGTGCAAGGCCTCAATCTAATCTGCTTCTCCTGTTATCATCCTCAGTGTGTGAAAGCTAGGATGAAAGATAATCTCCTTGTCTACAGTATAGCATGGTCTGCACTCCCCTTGCTAGCATTTGAGTTTCAAATGAAAGAGTCTCTGGAGTCCAGGAACAAATCCTCAATTAAAACAAAACTGGAGAGTTTCAGACACTGTTCCTGAAGGCTGAAGGTACTAGATAGAAATGGTGCAGCAAGGGAATCTGTCATCATTAGAAGCATCACAAGAGCTTGACAAGTATGCCAGTAAAAATCCAAGGGTACAATAGCATCAACTACATTTCTTATTCACTTTTGACTTTTCCAACTTTCGTCCTGATTTGTTGAACAGCAGAAGGAGAACTTTCAAGTGGGATTTGTGTAATTAAAACTTCATCCCCTGCACCTAGGTCCTTACAACTCTTTTTGCACTTGCTCGGTCCCTCACATATTCTATGTCTGAGCTTAGAAAATGCCCTGTGAATTCTTGTACCTTTTCTATTGGCTTGAAGCTCTTTTATAGCGAGTGTATTAATCCTTACAGCATTCATGAGTACCAAACACGTACTGCAGTGCTGGGTAAGAGTAATTATTTTGCCATTACATTATGAATAGCTTTAAAACTTGGTCTGCAATGTGAGGTGAATAAAGGGAATTGTTACTATTACAAGTTTAGTTCTGGATAGTTGAATTTTCTTGGTTGCTAATAACACTATAGGTTGTTTAAACCATAAAGTAATTTTAAAATCCATTTTATTTTCACCTGCTATATCCTTTGCTTATTTTAACAAATCAAGCAGCAGTTATAGCTAAAACCAAGAAATCCCAAACATGCAAAGTGTAGGATCCTAAGTCCTGTTTTCAAAGTAACTCTGAGCCAGAAATATTTATACATTAAAGTCCCATCATCAGCCTGTTCCCACAATGAAGGAAGGAGCTTATACCCCACTGAAATCAAGTTGGACTATAAAAGATAAATTTATGGAGCAAAAAGATGACTGATGGAACTTTCAATAGCTGCTTCGACAAGGAACGCCTTGCTGATGGGATTTCAGCTTAGCTTTGTTTTCCAGGGTTAATTTGTTTGTCATTGTGTTGTCTAAAAAGGTAAAATATCCCACTGCACCTTAGCAGTTCTGTTTTCTCATTCCCAGACCCCATTGCCATGGCCCTGCATTTGCCATTTCCAATACTGGAGAGAAATGTTTAAATAAAATTTTGTGCTGAATTATTAAAGGCACTGCAAAATGTTTTCATTAAAATCTGAGTATGTTTAATATCCCTTCCCTTGAATTTTAAATAGAACCAATACTTGGTGACTTAATTACCTAGCAATATCTCTTTTTTAGATTTTCACCTTATATTAATAAATTGAGTGTATTTACATAGTTCCAACCTAAGCACATCTCGTTTTACTGACTAAAAGCATCATTTAAAGGGCACACAATGTTAACACCTTTTGGCTTGCCTGGGACTTTACATCATGCTACACACTGAATCCCATTGTGAACTTTATCCTATGCAAAAAATAAGTCATTTTCTCCATCCTTCCTGACCAATTCTGTGGTCATTTTAAGCTCTTCTCAAAGTATACTTGCTTTCATTGACATTATGTTCAGGCTGCCTAGAGTATCGTCTCAGATAGACTTTGGCTGCTGTTGTGGAAAGCAATGACTATAAACACATGAGCTGATCACCTGCAGTTGACCATGCAAAGACAACAATTACCTCTTCCTTGACTCTGCATAGTTTGAGGTCTTGGCAGAGTGTGTAGAAATGTGGCTGGAGGTCTCACCCCTCTTTTCACATAGGTGTTATAACAGGAGTATAAACTGGTGTTCGGTGAGATGCTAGAAGGGTGTTTTTTGAGGGTGTTGGAGGGATGAAAGACATCCTGCTTCTACTCCCAACCCTGCAGTATGGACCATCAGTAGATTTGGTAGCATGAGGAGCATGTCTAGGGCCTTTGCCAATGCTGATGCTGTAAAAAAATCCCCTGGTTTCCAGGCAGCACCTTATACCCAGCTGTGATTCCCTGGAAAGAGGAGTGTAGAGAGTGGCTGTGCCTCTGCCATTGCTACATTTAGGACAGAAATAGTTTCAGCAGCTTGATGTCACCCTGGTACTTTTTGGAATTAGATGTAACATCTAAGGTTGAGTTGAGGGAGGACATTTCAGGTTCAACAGAGGACTGGAGATACCTAATTTCCTACCTTTACCAAACTGAGCTTAGTGCCTGGTTTTCACCTGAGCTGAAGGAAGGTTTAGGGCATCTAAATTGGTCTAGGGCATCTAAAATTGGTGTGGGGCATCATGTAGGCAGAAAGGCAAATGAGAAAGGTGGCCAAGGACAGTGAAACTATGACACAGCCATGAAAACAGAGGTCTCTGGAGGATAGTGGCATGGTGATGAGCTGTGCTGTGCTCAGACCTCCTCTCCTGATAGGCTTGTGAGCACCAGACCTATTGGACCCCAACACAACCACAGTGGATGTGCAAGTGCAGGCTCTTGAGCCTCAAAAGGCTGTGTGCATGTGTGCATTACTCTTCAGCTAAGATGATGAGGACTCTTTGAAATGTTTTTCTGAATTTGCATTTACAAAAGCTGGAGAAGTCTTTAAAAAAAAAAATCTGATAAGTAGCAGGCAATTGAATTAACCACTGTTGACTGTATTGCTGTCTCTTAACAAACTCCATCTGTATGGTCTCCCTTTGTAGACACAATTTTATAACTTAATTTCCCTACCAAAACATCAGTGTTTACTTAGTAAGAAATCTGTTCTTTGTCAGCTTAAAACAGTGATTTCTTTATTACCACTCTGTGCAAGGAATGACAGCACAGAGTTGGCACTGGAGCAAGTCTGGTTGAGTCTACAGCGTTGTAATGGAAACAGGGTGAATCGAGGGTCAAGTATAATGGGATTTGTATACAGAAACGTGTCTGCATAAGGAATAGCTGCACGAGATAAGAGGATGAAAGATGAGGCCCACAGGTCTCCCTGTGCATGGCGGCAGGAGGCAAGTGTCCCCGTAGGTGCTGCCGACATGGGAGAAGTGGTTACCTCTGCTCTGGTGCAGCCACGAGGCCTAAAGCACATGTATGTGCTCTGGTGCGTGCTGGTGGCTGTTGGATGGATTGGGGCAGTGGCCAGTGATTACTCTGAGAATGTCTCATCTGTAATTTGTATTGATTTTGGGAAGCATAGGGTCAATGAGGGGTTTGCAAGCTATTACAGTCTGCAGCCTCCCTAAAAATTTCCTAGCAGAGTTGTCAAGCACAGTATAGGGAATTTGGCCTGAATAACAAGAGGCTTGCAGGGTTTTTTTGCTGTTTTTTACAGCACCTGAAGGAGTTTTTTGTGATTCCCAAGGGTTTTGCAAAGCACAGGTTAAAAAGCACTAGGGTAAACTTTCAGCAGTAAGCAGCTGGGGAACATCAGCTCCCTTTTCCTTCCTTGATAAATATGTTATATTTTCTTGTGTCTTTGTAAAACTGGAAAAATAGGAGAGCCACTGTAAAGAATGACACCAATGGTTCTGGGAGCAAAAAGGGTTTGGAATAGAAGCTTTTTGGGTCATATGTGTAAAACACTTGATCCTTTCTTATGATGAGCTTATGTTTTGGAGAGTGTGGGCAGCATCCTGTCTTCTTTGAAGTCTGTTGGAGTTGTACAGTGCTGTGTTTTACCACAGGACTGGGCTTCTGTTTACTGTATTTAGTTTCTCGTGCTGTTGAGCCTTTCTTGGTCTTACACTGTAGGCTAGAGCTGGTGGAGAAATGTTTGTTGTTTGTCACAATCAATTGTAGAGAGATTCTGCGTTCTTTGTATTATTTGTGTTCATCTTTTCCCTATGGAAAACTCTCAGCTGAATGTTTTCCAGATCTTAAAAACATCTGTGTGTCATTTTGGTTCACTTTCTAATGATTAAAAAAAACCTCCAAACCAAACAAAAAAACCAAAACCAGTGATAGGTTTAAAAGAAGAAATAAAAATTGAAGAGATAACTTATTGTTAGTTCTCTTATTTTGTATAGAAAACCCCAGACACTTCTAAGAGAAAAGCTTGTTTGGAAAATAAGGAGGTTTGTTTTTTTTCCCCTGCAGTCATATCAATGAAAAACTTTTACCTAGTTCTGCTCTTCATCATATAATTGCTTGCTTTTCAGCATACTCATAGCAAAGGAAAGGATGGTTGGATCAGCCAGCTTGCTGGATTAGATCTTACGTTACATCTTGAGCTCTTTGAGTGCCATTAGCATTTCCTTTTAGAAGTGAAGAAATATTGACAGTTTGGTAGGTTATCTCGCATTTTACTGCACGTTAGGGCACTTCAAAGTCTTTATGTAGTGATGGGAACTGTCATGAAGTAGATGTGAAAAGGGCCTTTGGTCCAACTAAACCTGTCAGCAAGAATATTTAGGGCAGATGGTTATTATTAGAAATCAATGTATTTATTATATATTGTTCAAGAATATTTCCCTTTGGAGATTACTGTGAGTGCTGTTGCTGTTTAAAATGTGTCAAATGCTGGTAAAATTAATTCTTACTGAAAACCCAGGGAGCCCCAACCAAAAGCTTTGATATTATGGGTGTGCACGACTTCCACTTCTCTGTGCAGTGATGCACCAGGGGCAGGTACACATGCAGCATGCCAACAGCCTGCTTGCCATGTCTGTATGTGTGTGTGTGTGTCAGATGTGTTTCTGTGCAGCTGTCACAATCACTTCAATAGAGCTCTTCTGACTGCTGTGTCAAGAAGGGCTTTGTAGAGATCTGTGCTGAACCTGCTCCCATTTTGGCTTATTCCACTTTGTAAACCGTTGTTTTCTGGTTACTTCCTGTTGGTTACAACAGCTTACTGCTGCTTAGGGCAAGCACAATATCTTTACAAAACCTGGATGCCAATGGTTTTCCCATGTACTTCAGAAAAGAGAACTGGGAATTTCAGGCTTTTTATAAATAGTTGGGTTTCCTTCCTCGGTGTCTTGTTTAGTTACGGGATTTAAGTTATAGAACCTTGGATTATGGGAAGAAGGCATTCCCAAGAGAAAAGGAGCATATTAGCAGCAACATTAGTGCTGGAAGTCACTGTCCTGGAACAAAGATTCATTTTCCATTCACCCCATGATTTACAGCACATTCCAAACAAGTGATTTGGCTGTGGTCTTCTGGCATAACATTGTTTGCCCTTTCTCTGACATTTTGCATATAAAGAAAAGTTATGAGCTTCATGGGCATTCGAGGTACCAGGAAATGCAGGAGTCTACCTAATTTGTTAACATGAAATTATAGATGTCAGACATAGACTCTGTTAGTTAACATTGGTTAGAGTAATGCTGCAGCCAGTTGATTGTATTACAGTCATGATGAAGAGGAATGGTTCTTTTTTGCTTTTCTGGGATATGACAGATATAGAGCCAAGGCAGATTTAAAGTGTAATGAATGAATAAGCATTTCCTATGGTTTGCCTGACTCTTCCATGAGCTCCACTGCTGTGGTCTTGCTGCCACCGACTTGCCCTTTCCACAACAGGTTGTTGCTGACCTAACATGGAAAGGGGCTTTTCAGAAGTAGTGTGGGAATAGCCTTTCAAATGTTAAACCCCTTTGTAGCACTTGAACGTTGTTTCCTTTTAAGGGGGAAAAGCCCCCGCCCAAAAGTAGCATGGCAAGAAGACAGTAGGCAGGGATGGAAAATTCAGATTTCCTCAACACACACACACACACACACACTCACACATACACTTCCCATTTGTTTTCCCAAGACTGGTGTCTTCACAGCTACAAGCAAAGTATTGGCTCAAAACTGCTAATATCCTCAACATGTGTCCCAAGGGAAATCAATCAGATGTAGGGAAATGACTGTGTCACATCTGACACATCTTTCCAACACCCATTTCCCACATGCACTTGCCAGACTTGAATCCCTTCAGATCTCCCTCAGCAGCTTCTTTAGATCTGCCATCAGGATCTGGCCCATGTCTACACCTCCCCTAGTCTTGTTCCCCATCACTTCCCACTTTACTTGCTCTTCCCTATACCCACCATGCCTCTGCCCATCCTCTATCCCCTCCTCACCCTGAGGATGCAGCATTTTGACACCTTAGCTCTTGAGTTTTGTGACTATTGGAATCAAGTTCTTATGCTTGGTGGTTTCAACCTGAAGTTCACATGCCTCCAGGCATCACTCCTTCAGTCTTTCATGCCTTTTCTCGCACTCTCCTTCCGTCTCTCCCCCTCAGCTACCTTCCTTGAAGTTCCCCTTCTTAAAATATGCCTCTTCTCTGAAGGCTTTCATCATTAATCTCTCAAGAATCTATCTTAGAGGTTCATCTGCCGTGCTTTGATTTATTCGTGGTGGGGTGTTTTTTTGGCGGGTATCTCACAAGAACTGAGCTGGTCATTCTTCTGCCTCCATCGCTAAAGGAAAGCTTGTGTGAAAAGGTGGGCTTTCAGAACTTAAATTAAAAGATCATGTAAGTAAGATAATTGGATAAAAAAGGATATTAGGATCTGAAACAGAATGTTTACTTGCTTTGATGTGCTTTGGGAACATATGTCTGCACAGTGGGCTGTGTGGCTGATTAAGTATAAAACAACCCAAGAAAAAATCACCACTATTAAGCTTAAATCAAAGATCTCTCCTCAAGACACTAATTTGATTTGGGTTTGAAGGTCTCATATCAACTCTGATTTCTGCCTTTGATGTCTTGCTTCTTTGTGTTTTGTATAATGGAGGGCAACCTTACTTATTAAAAATTTGCATTTTTCTTCCATTTTAAAAGCAAATATTGATATTGTTGTTGCTGTTGCATTGCAGTTGTGCCTACATCAGCTGAAATTAGACCTGTATCATGGTAAATGCAGCATAAATGTCATAAGAAACCATCTGTGTTTAGGAAAGTTTCTAATCTAAGGATGAAGTGCTATACTCACACTCCCAACTTTAATCCTTCCAAACATTGCCCTTGTCCCCAGCAGCCTGTGAGCTTAAGAAGGTTGTTCAGTTCTGGTGGAACTTAGATTTTTTTAAAAAAAGTTTTAAGTTCTAAACCACAATACTTTTGATTTCATTAACAAAAACCATAATATTCATATCAGGTGAATTTGAATATTTTCGTTCCATTTGTTCTTGAGTTTGTACACTTTAAGGACCAAAGTCAGGCATGTTTGAAAAGGGAATGGTTTTTTGAAAGGACAAATTAAGTGTGTTTACCTCTTTTTTCCACTTTTGAAACAAAGAAATCCTTCTTCTTACCTGAAGCAAATATGTTAAATTGACCTCATATGCTAGAGATTGCATTAAGTCTTCCAGATGTTTTTCTAAGAGAAGGGAAAAAAAAATATGTGCTAAGAAATTGTACCCACCTTAGATTATTATACAGTTTCCATGGTATAGATGGAAAACAGAGGAATCAACACATTGGAGACGTCTTGTTACTCCTACCATCAACGACAGTTTCTTTTGCCTTCAGTGGTACAACATTAGGCTTTAAGGTGCATTTAGACAAGTGCCATTGCCAATGGATACAGAGTGGGGTTTTTCGTAGTGTCTACCTAAATCCTTCTCAAAGCACTGCTCTAACCACAAATCCACAAATAAGGGATTTTATACTCCAAGATTTGTGTTTGTTAAGGCCCAAAGGAATCACTGCAGTTATGTGAACTTGACATCCACGACACTGGCCATAGGATTCCCCCTTTTAATTTCAACAGCAGGAGAAATTACTCTTTCCTACTAATAAAACTCCCAATCTTGCAGTACACCTAGAGCCCATCTTTTAGGAGAACATCTAAGTTTTGCTGTAAAGTCTTGCAGTAGCACTGTATTTACTACTTCCCTCCATAAACCCATCTAATGGGAACTTGCCCTCACTGTTAAAATAGTTTATAATTATTATTCTTCATGCTTTCCATGCCTCAAAGCCATTTTTGAGGGGAAAAGAGAAAACAGGAACTGCCCAAAACGTGCCTATTAAATTTCTGCAGAGAAGCTGTAGGAGAATTTTTGTTCAGCTTCACAGTCCCCATAACAACTTCTTATAAGGGAGTGCATTGCTTACTGAATTAGCAAAGGTATCTCTGATTTTCTATATATTCATCTTTGTAAGTATAGAGAAAATAATTTAGAAAGAAATTATTAACCCTTTTTTAGAGCTGAGAAGGTACAGGAAAAAGAAATAACATGGTTTGTGCTGAGCATCCCAGCAGGGGAGGGCTGGGAGGTAGCAGTGAAGTCTCTCAGATCCCCATCTCAATCTCTTCCTAGCAGGACATATAAGCTGGAATCTTCAAGTTGACAGCTCTATATTTGAGCATCAGGTCACTTTATTGGATAATTATCAACTTATTGCAGTGCTGGGAGAGCTGGGAAGCATGAGTGATTCCCTGTCGCCTCATTACCCGGCTGCCCCATGCTCCCTGGCAGTGGCTGGTGGGGAGGTAGCTGCCAGGCAGCACATCCTCCTCTCTCTGAGCCGAAAACATGGGAGAGAGGGAAATCTTTGTGAATGATCAAACACCATGTGAATTCAATAGTTGTGGCCCAGGTTTGACCTCTGAAAGGTACCTTGTTTTGAGAGCCCTCATGGGGTTTGATCCTGAGGGTACCGCACAAGTGTCGCGACCTCTCGCCCTTCCTGTTGTAATGGACTTTAAATCAGAAATAAATCAGAGGTGAAATTGAGGGGCTGGCTGAGAGCTGTTTAGACTGAATCATTTAGCATGAATCCTGGGGCATTTTAGGCTTCCTGCTGGATACAGCTTTTGCATCCCATCCATACAGAGTCTGGCATGAGCACAGTCCATTTTTCAAGCATGCATATGGCTCTTCTGCAGATGCTGGGTAGTGTTATGGGTACGTAGGACTTGTGAAAAGCAGGCTAGGAAGTTTTCTTTAAAATAAAACAAAAGCAAGGATCTTTGTGCAGGGTATAAATGGGATTGTTGCCCTTAAAACTCTTTTTCTTACACCAGAACTCTACCAGGTTACAACACCCTTCCCCATGAGCAGCTCTGTTCCTGGCTTCCATCTCTGTGTAGCAGCTACACAGGTTTTTTATTTTACAGCAAAACAATTGCCTACAAGTGCCCATGTTCCATTAAACATATGGAAAAGTATTCAGTCCTTTGTTTTCCACTGAATTAATACATTTGGCACATAAGTATTAATTTAGACTAGTCATGGGACATTAGTGCTGGTTAATTGTCCTCATTTTTCTGGGGTTTATTTCACTGATGGAGATTATTTCAGTAATGTGTAACTTCTTTAACTGCTGCATACATTGCTGGGCATCCTTTGCAGAGGCTCCAGACGCACGTGCAGAACCAGGGAGATGGTGCCACATCTCTGCCAAGCAAGATTTTGGGATTGATGGTACACGATCACATGGGGAGTGCAGGATAAGAAAAAGTCACTCCAAGGACATGTGCATAGCAGCAAACACTGGTTTTGCCAGTCCCTGAGGGCTTTCCCTTCCCAGGAGCCCAACCCAGCTCCTTAAAAATGATGCTGCTTCTCAGCCATTGGACCACAAAGATCCTTTCTCAGCATTTCAGCACACACACCTCTCTTACTAGCAGTGGTGTTGGAGACAAATGCCTACCAGGCTCAGAGGCACATGCAGGGACACACTGGTCTGCCTCATTGAAAACCACAGGCTGATTTTTTTGCCTTGCTTGCCAAAGAAAAACTACCAGCTCCTTCCCCTAGACTTTAAAATGAGGTTGTGGAGCTTCAGACAAGCTAGTGATCCTTTCAGCTAAACCCAGGCAGTAAGAAAATTAAGCGGATTTAATTTCCTCAGTGAAGGATGGTTAAGGAGTGATCAGCTCCTGGAAAACCACTCTCCTAGTGGAAACTAATCTCCTAGTGTCCCATTGGCAGTGTGTGTCATGTCTTAGATGCTGGTAGCTCTCCTTGTGTTGGTCAGGCTCCTTCACTACTGTCACTGCCCCACAGCCCTGCTCTGCAGGTGGCTGGAGCCTGGTAAATAGGGCAAAGAATCCTGGTCTTGAAGGGAAGTTATCCACTGCACTGGTAAAGACCTGGTCTGCAAAGCCTTCAGCATCGTGCATGACCCCAACATCACCATGAAACCCTACTGCCCTTTGATGGGATCAGGTAACGTCTCCCTTACCTCAGTGACTCCCTCTGTTAGAGAGCAGGGAAGGGAGAGCCTCTCCTGGGTGGGAGAGGAAATGAACCCAGTCTCACAGGCTTTGTCAGAGATGCAAATTGCTCTACACGTCCTGAGCATTAATTATAGAGCCTGGGCTTCTCACCAGAGCCACGGGGAAAACAGGCTTCTGGCTCCCATTAAATTTAATGGCATTTGGACACCCAATTCCCTGAGCCTATTTGAAAACCAGAATCTCTGTTTCTTCAGAAATGTGTGTAGTCAGGTGAAGTCCCTTGTCCCGATACAGACGGTGAGATTTTTGCAGTATTGACTTCAGCAAACCTGGAGCTCTCCCTCAGGCACTGGGGTGTTTACCTCCTGCTATCCATGGGATCCAGGGAGGGAGTGAGGAATGATGTATGAATAGTGAAGATCTGGGTTGGGAGCTCTACAGACACACCAAGAAACCCAGCTCTGGTACCATGGCAGCATTGCTCAGGCTGGTTCACCACACCAAGCTGGAAATAGTCCCGCTGTGGAATTTGCCCAGGAGGTGAGTTGGGCACAGGGGCAGAGCTGCCTTCTCACAGCTAGCCTTCATTTCTCATCCATTTAAGCTGCTGCCTCTAAAAAGCAGCAGCTAGTAGTCCTTCTTTGCCAGGAGCAGATCTGGGAGGCTACAGCTGCCTCTCGCTGTGTTTTTTGCAGAGTGCCAATGTGGTGGCACAACAGTGGATAAGAAATATCACCAGTGGTGCAATGGCGAAAAAAAAGGAGAAAAAGATCAAACTTTGTTGGAGAGAATTCCTCTGGCTGAGTGAGGCATTCCTGGTAGGCAGCTACTGGAAGACATGTTATTCTGGGACATGCTGCACCATCCGATGATGCTTCCCTGGAATTGTAGGTGTACAACAATGAGAGACGATCCCTGCCACATAAGCCCAGCAAGTGCTTATGAGAGCCAGACCTGGCTGAGAGTTCATCTGTCCTAGTCCACAGGTGGTGAGGTTTGGTGAGGAGAGGCTTCAAGCCGAGCCATAAGGAGAAGCCTGCTCATCAACCCAGTCTTTATTCACAGAGCGAGCCTCGTATGGAAACACCACCCAGGTCTCCAGCTGCAAGCATTTTAGGTGAATTCCTGATCTTTTTCCCAACGTTAGCTCTTTGGCCAGGGTGGAGTTTTCCTGTTCTGAGAGACTCCAGCATTTCTGCCCAATTTAGCAGAGAGAAAATGAGCATCAAACCCTTCATATTGTTATACACATTTTAGATGTCCGCCTCACAGTTTGATCAGCGGAGGCTCCGAAGGCTCGTAAACCTGGTAATACATAGTTTCAAGCCGGCATCAAAGGAGTTCACAACCCTTTTGGGAGAAGCTGTGAGTACTGATGAAAGAGGGAACTTATTGTATATGTAAGAAAACTTCTTTCGTGGCTTATGTATTAAGTCGGGCTCTGTGGCCCACAGAAGATTAGGACTGCTTTTAATTTACATCCCCCCTCACTTATATTAAGTCTTCATCAGAAGAAAAATTAGTCAGATGTTTTCTTAATGACATCATTTTTTTTTTAATCCCGTTTCATTTTTTCCAGATGAGGCGGTGGAGATTATTAGAAATGAATTGAAACTAAATCTGGAACAGAGACTTTGATTCACTTCTCCCTCCTCCCCGGTAGAAATAAATTGGTTAGCTCCGTGCTCGGCTGCCTTTATTAGCAGCCTCGACAGAAAGCAGCCCCGGCGGCCTCGGCTGCAGCTTTCCTGAGCTCGCCTGACGTCATGGCAAAAGGCACCATAGAGTGCCTTGAAGAGAGACCCCTCTCGCCCCATAATTTTGGCAATGAAAGGCCGTGGCGTTGCAGGTGGGGAGGTTATGAGGTCTAAAATAGCCATGCCGTCATAAGTTTGTCTTTCAGGGTTGTAAAAGCAAACAGGTCCAATGCTGGTGAGTGTTCCTCTCGCAAGCGCCGGCCTGGGTCCAACGGGTGCGTGTGTGTCAGCGGCTGTGCATCCCCACCAGTCCTTTCTATCTGATAGGTTTTCACTGCCTTGTATTTCACACCAGTGAGCCACAGAGAGTATTGCTACAGGAAGGCACTTTGAACTATAAATATTTTAAAAGGCATTTAATTTACTACCCATCAGCAGAAAGTGTTCAAAAAGCCACAAGGTTTACTAATTTATCGGAAAGACAGAGAAACAAGCGGAAGATCAAACAAAGACAAACATGCTCGTAAACTGCTGAATAAGTCTGCAAAGCTTATACTACATTTCTCTGTGGTTTTGTTGATATTCAAGTATTACAAATAAATTAAAATGCACCTGAACTGTTGATAAAGCAGGGTGGAACCGAGATCCTGAGGTGCAGGTGGCATGTCTAAACTGCTCAGACCCTCGTGTTTGTGGTTGTTTTGTGTATGGAGAGACAGATCTTACATGCACTCGCTAATGACATATTTAGATATTCTTAGAGGAAGACCTTTGTAATACCGTCCCTGAGCTCAGCCCACATCCCAGGTCCCTGACCTCTTAACCCCTGAGTCTCCATGGGCTTCCATGCCTGCAGTGCAGCCCCATGGGGTGCACATCCATCTCCCTTTGCCAAAGCACCCAGCTAGGGACGAACGGCATCCCTGCTGTGACCCATGTCTCTGCACTACCTCTGCTTCCAGCAGGCTGAGTGCAGTGGGAGTTAATGCAAAGCAGATTTTACTCTTTGGTTTTGCCTAATGACAACTCTGCTTCTTTTGGTGTCTAGCTCAGATTTTCAGCTTCTCAGGTCAGGACATGTAACTTTTTCTCCCCTCCTTGCCCTCTCTGTGGTTTGTCTAAGAGTCTGGAAGGCACAGTGGGATACATATCTGGGAGCTGTCTCTATATTTTCTCTTCCATCCTTGCTCACCTTGCAAAAACTGCTCGAGTGCCTAAACACATTACCTGCTGAATCCTTCAGCATTTACTGACTTCTTTCTCAGGTAATACTTGGCCTGAGGAAGATCTGAGGGATTTAACAGAGGTGGCCCCTAGAAAGCATGCAATAAAACCTCCCATGAACTTTTGCCCTCTTAACCATACCACTGACCTGTCAAGGAGGTTTGTGCAAGCAGTGATGGACGCAGGCGGGGAGGGCTGCTCCACCGGCACTGGCCAAGCCACGCATCTTGAGTGAGCAAAGCACGGCTTGCCTCCACATTGTCCAAGTATTCCTTGTGTTGTTCATATCCTTTCACAGTCAGCCCTGTTCAGGGCTTTCTCTGCATATAGCAGTACTGGACATCTGGACACGCAGAGACAGCAAGGAGCTTGCAAACCTTGACTGTGCCTCGAACTCTTTGTGCAGTCAGCCTTGCTTTGCAAGGAGATAGGGGAAGATCTCTAGCACAGAGTGTGCTCCTCACAGCCTGCGTGTGCCACAGTGCCTGAAGCATCTCATGTCCCTTCTCACAGCAGCCCAGCTGGGGCGAGCCCCATTGCATGAATATGAGTTTAGTGCAAAGCGAGTGTGTGTCCACAGGCAGCTTGCCCGTTCTTCAGAGGGGAGGTTTGCTCCCACCATGTGCTCGAACTCCTCCCTCGTGGGTGAAGGCAGAGAGGTGGGAGGGAGAAGGGTGGCAGAGGGCCGTGCCCAGCGCGGGTGGCTGTGAGTGACAGCGTGTCTCTGTTTCCTTCCCAGGCCTCCTCCTCTGAGCGGCAGCCCCGTCATCTCCGACATCTCCCTCATCCGCCTGTCCCCACACCCTGCTGGCCCCGGCGAGTCTCCCTTCAGCCCTCCACACCCCTACGTGGCACCCCACATGGAGCACTACCTCCGCTCTGTCCACGGCAGCCCCACGCTCTCCGTCATCTCTGCTGCCAGGGGCCTCAGCCCCGCCGACGGTAAGGCACCGTGCTACTGATATTGCAATGATTTTGTAGCTCAGCAGCACTGAAATTCCCTAAGACCCGAGGATTTACAGCTGCAAAGGCTCCACAGCTGCTCTCTGAAGTGGGAGAGCTGTCTTTTTTTTCTTTTTGTGGGGTTTTTTTTTTTTCCTTTTTAACTACACATTTGTTTTGCATCATTGCACCAAGAAAGCAGAGCGTGAGAATAACTATTACTGCTGGATCGTATTATAAATATTTTGCTTAAAGTACGTTCCTTTCTGCAGCGCTCTCAGCTGCCTTATGAGTTTCCCTGATCTTATGTGTCTACTAGAAGCCCTGCTTTCCCCAAAGAGGGTCACAGTTGCTCCGGCTGCCTGGCACTGATGTTGCAGAGATGAGGCGATGCCGGCTGGGTTATTCCCTCATGGCTTTGTGTCACAGGGCAGGGTGGCTCCTGGGTCAAAGAGAGGGACTATCCTTTCTTCCTTCTTCTTCCTGCAGGAGTTTTCAAGGAAGGCCAGGGTATGCAGGGAGCTGGTGCTGGGTGCCTGTGGAGGTGGTGATGCTCTCCAAGGCCCAGCAGAGATCCATTGTTGGGGAGCTGGGGACAAAAAAGACTGAGCAGGGAAAGCAGAAAAAGCGCCACTCTGCTTTCACTCAGAGAGGCACAAGTCATGCCTTATTTCATCAGAAGTGCTTCTTTATGCAGTTACATACAGCTGGCTCAGTGCCTAAGTGAGCGGCTGGGATATGGGGACCTAGTCTTCACGTCCAGTGAACCCCAGTATCTCTGGGCTCCTGAGCTGCTGCACAGGCAAGCAGCCCTTCTTCACTGCAAAGCAAGACACACCAGAGAGCAACAAGGCCCCTGGCTTAGTGTCTGGCAGCATAAAACCATCTTCTGTGGCTAAAAGAAAAACATTGCTAGGGTGATGGGGAGATGCATGCGTCTTCTTCCCTCCCCTAAAACGTCATCTGAACTCTCAGCCACCCACTGTGGAGAGGTCTGATGGCTGGCGTGCGTGTGCTCTGCCCCATCTTGTCCTTCCAAAGCCAGTTTTGTTGTTTGCTGTGAAAAAAAAGGGATTGTGTTTTGGGTCACATTTCTTTTCTTTTCTTTCTTTTTTTTTTTTTTAAGGCAGTGGTAAATAAGTTAATGGGGCAAGCGAGTAGGGAAGCAGGTTTGAAAAATTGCAGCTGGGAGAAAGTGAGCGTAATTGGCTTTGGCAGCCAAAATGGTTTTATGCTGCCAGACGCTAAACCTAGCTCTATGCATTAGACCTTGGCTTTAATTTCCTCACGCTGCTATCGGGAACTGGGCTGCGTTTGTCTTTGCTTCCTAATAGGCAGGGATGTTAACGCTGACAGAGTTACTGCTGCCGGCAGGCTGGGCCCTCTCCCCCCTCCCCGGGGTGCCGGCTGCGTCCGAACAGGAGGATTATTAGAAGGGGGGAACGAGAGATTGTTTATAAATTTGCGGAAATGGAGGAATGCAGAGGCCCCAGCTCAGTTGCTTTTGTCCGCAGAAGCACGCCCAAGCGCACGTCACCAGCGTCTGCCGCAAGGCCCGGGGGGCGCGGGGGGGAGACGGGGCCGCAACGTCAATGCCGAGGGCTAACACTACGGTGGGATTCTTCTCCCCATGTTCTGCTCCTCGGCAGTGGCTCACGAGCACCTGAAGGAGCGAGGTCTTTTCGGGCTGCCCCCACCTCCGCCGGGAGCCAACCCCACCGACTACTACCATCAAATGACGCTGATGGCCGGCCATCCGAACCCCTACGGGGACCTCCTGATGCAGAGTGGGGGAGCAGCCAGCACAGCCCACCTCCACGATTACCTCAGCCCCGTCGATGGTGAGTAGGGGTCTGGGTGCTCACGGTCACTGAAAGTTTGAGACAGACGGATGGGGCTGTCATCCAGGTGGAGATTGCTCGACATGGTCACACTGCCTTGCTGAAACCCAGGGGTGCTACACTATAATTTTTTGGCTTTAAATGTCATCTCGTTCCATATATACGTATAAAGGATGTGTAATGTAAAATATATGTATTGTGGCCTCTTTGGGAGGATGGCATGGGCAGGATATTGCATGGGCAGGAGTCAGGCTGCTCCAGCAGGCAGGGTGTTGCTGCCATCACGCTGCTGTGGCCATGGGTCACCATGATGTGCCTAGGGGCAAGTTCTTGCTCCCCAGCCCACCCTGTGTTGAGCTTGGTTGGTGTCTGGGACACAGGCTGGCCATTTCCATGCGCAGCCATACTTGGCACCATGGACCTCTTGTCTTGGTTGGGACCTCTCAAGTCCCCAGGGAGAAAAACTATGTTAATAGGCAGCCACAGTGGAGGGGATATGTTATTATTTTATTGGAGTAAAAAATTACAGGAATGTTATTTATGCTAGTATTGGGCATTATAAACCCAGAAAGTTCTCATTCCTGGCTAAATGAAGAAGAAACAAAATCCCATTAGGCTCTGCAGTGCTGAGTCACCCCGACGGCCTGACTGCTGCCCTGGTAAAGTCTATCTGGAAGAGTATCTGAGGTCCAAATGATTTTTAGAGCAGTTAGAAATCTCTTTCATTTCATTTTACGCCACATCTCCTAAGAACTGGGGTTGCGCAGATATTACAGAGGGCAGTTTGGGGATTATTTGTGCTGTGAGAAAGAGAAGTCTCAGCTCGTCTTTCCTGGGCTGCCTCCGGATTTGCCTGTGGACCATTATAATTTTTGGAGTGGGGATCTGCATCATTTCATTACCGCTTCAAAGTTTCTGTTGTCGAGCTTTTAAGATGAAAGGCTTTGCGGCCTTGCTGCTTCATAAAGTGACTGGTTTAGAATGATAAAAGCTGTTCTGGCTGTTCAGTGATGGGGGCTTGCTTATAGATACTTCTAACAAAAAAAAACCCACAACCCACCCAATTTCTAGTCTGCAGCTGCTGTGGAAGTTTTACCTGAGTAGTCATTTTCTGATGCCAATTCCTAGATTAATCCGAAACCTGGATCCCATGTCTGGAAAGCAGAGCACATTCTCCTTGATGCCATCCTGCCTCTAACACTCAAAATATCTTCTGGGCTTCTCTGCTACAAAGTAGCTGGTCAGTAACACAGCTCTGTCTTTCCCTCCAAAGGGTTAATGTCTGTGGTTATAGCAGATGGATTAAAACCAGCCCTGCCAAGTTCTCCTCAGCACATGAGCAAGACTCCTTCCTCCTTGACTCCTTATTAGTCCATCTCTGACCAGCAGTGCCTCACAGAAGTGCCAGATAAACAGACAGTAAGGGAAGAAAACACAACTGTGTTCATCTAGCACAGACAGACTTTCGGCACACCAAAATGCTCATCCTCTGGTTTGCTGAAGATCAGTCTTTATCTGAAGCCATCTGAGATACTCCCTTTGGCAGAAGACTTAATGCTTACCTTCTCCCGAAAATGCCTCTAGAGTGAATCATGTATCAAAGGTTCTGGTTTCTTGCAGCCAAGCTTATAACCATTATTCACTGCAAAGCCAGGACTCACCAAGCATTTATTCTGGTCTTTCCATAAAACTTTGTTGATGAGTAGCTGGAAAGCCTTTTCTGGGCCTTCACTGGCTCTGTATGAGATGAAAACTTTCAAACATCATAAGGATGTGACATGAGACACTGGAAGGCTACTTTGTAAGAATGTGAAAAGGAGCAGCAGCCCAGTGCCAGTCACTGGTGTATGTATTTGGGTTTACTCATCAGCCAGAGAGAAGAGAGAATTGTGTGTTTTCAGGACAGAAACTAAAATGGATGGTTTCGAAATACTGGCTGAGGAACCAGTCTCTCTCTCTTTTTAGAAAGTTATTTTAAAAACTTGAATCAGCAAGGCCTAAGTAAATAGTTGAACAGATAATTTAGAAAAGCATCCTCTTTTGGTGCTTTTCTGAGACAGGAATATCAGTAGCATGCATAAAACTCAATGAGTCACCACTTCACAGCATCTGTTATTCACAGAGCCCTTTTCTTCCCAGAGAACCCCAGAACACTAGAACTTAAAAAGAATTAGTTTGCTCAAAGTGCAGCTAGCACACAGAGCACCATCACACATCTGTGATAACACTGGCACCTGCAAAGCAAAAAGCAGCAGATAAGTGTATAATAAACTGGCCCATTCGGTGTCATGTCATCTCCAAACATCTGCAGGTCCATGGTAGACCCAGACACAAGACGTGGCTGTTCCTCCACAGACAGATACCCGGATCCTTCCAGTTGCTGTAATTGCGTTTCTTGGAGGATTTCTCAATGCCTCTGTGTTTATTGGTGTTTTTTCATCCCATCAGGTGTCTAGGGTCAGGAAAAGTAGCAGGATGTAAGTGTTGGCTGGAAGTTGTTGGTACCTACCTTGAATCAGCTGTGATAAGTGTTTAAATGGTGACTGAGCTAGAGTGCTGCAGACCTGCATCTCTATAGCAGGGTTTTCACTGCATAACCAGAAGTAGTTAAACCGCTGAAGTAGATCAGATCTAAGTTTGTCACACCAGGCTGTTGGGATCTTCAGGTTGGTTCCAGTGGAGACTAAAATAACCCTTCAGTTAGCTGTCCTGTTTCGTTCTGTCAGGCAAACAGTGATTCTAAAGATTCGAAGAGCAGGATTTGAACCCAGGATTAAATCCATTTTCTCAAAAGCCTACTCCTTCAAATCAGAAGTTAACCTCTTTCTGATGTCACGTGGCTGGTGTGGCACTTTCGAGGCTAATTTGCATGTTCTATTCACCTGGTCTGTTTTAGAAGTGGGTGCCACATGGCAGATTGTTCCAAGTGACAGAACATTTGCACAAGAGCTTCACTGGGGTAATAAAGACTTGTGGGAAGCACAGATGAACCTGTGATGATCCAGATCTTCAGAATAAGACCTTCATGGCCAGAGTGGGAAGCAGAGATTGTCTTTAAATCCATCATTTCTGTTTGCACAGTGTCGAATGTGTAATTGGATTGTCCATGCTGAATCAGGGAATGAAGGAAAAACATCTTGAGTTCAACTTACATCCAAACAGTGCTGCACCAGGGGTAGTCACTCGGGTCAGGAGGGCTGCATAGATATGTTTGTGCAGCCTTACAAGTTAACAGCATCAGGGATGAGCCTGAAGTGCTGTCGTGGCATTTCATCTGGTTCTAGAGCTACAGGGGGGATCCCTGTCCCGCTTCTTGCTGCCTAGTGCATGGCAGTCATGAATGTCTTGACTCACATCCAGGAGTTTAATCGGGGAAAGTCTTTGTTCAGCCCAGCATAACCAGCAAGCCAGTGGCTGGCACAGTTGCCTGGGACATGGGCAAATCATCAAGCAGGACTTTATTTCCTCAAATCAAGCAGTGATTCAGCTTCACTGGCTTCTTTCAGTCAGTGTTGTTGGAGCCTTTCTACTTCAAGTAAATGATTTAATAGCCATCAGGGTAAGGAACAAGGCTGGCAGATCAGCCCAGTGGTTACTGCAGTAAGCAGGCATGTGGCTGTGAGAGGTGAGCCCAGGACTCTTCTCCAGTAGGTTTATGTGAAGCAACTGCTGCATCAGGATGGACAGAGAGAGCTCAGTCCCACAGCAGACTAGGAAAGAAGTGCCTTGACTGGGGCTTGAGAACATCAGCAGGGTTTTCAGGATGGATATGCTGGATCTCAGATGGCTTCCCACACGAGCCAGCTGTTGGCTGCTCTGGGCAGACGGCGCGCCCTGTAGTCACTTCCTTAAAAACTCTGAAAGACCTTTTATTTTGTGTTGTTTTCTTTGTCCCAGCACAGAATGGAAACTTGCTGAAATCTCAGAAAAGGTTCAGACAATGGGAAAAGATTTCCCACCCATTTCTAGCCAGCAATGCTGTTTTCCTCCCCAGAAAAATACACCCAGAAGAGAGGAAAAAGTCCCAGAGCATCTCATAAGTGCTCTGTCTGGAATCCTGCTGCACTCTGGTTTCTAAAGAATTCAATTTACATATGCAAGTTGGGTCGTCTAAACAGTTACCTTGTGGATTGGGAGTAGAAGAATGCAACCTTGTCTTTCAGTAAGGATTTGAGGGAAGCATTAATATTCCTTGAACTGTAAAGTTGATCAGCCTGGGGAGGGAAGAAAGAAGGATCCCAGGACAGCGTCTGGTGCCAGAACAAATGTCCAGCATCTGCTGCAGTCTAAGACAGACGTGTGTTGACACTGCAGAAGGGGAGAGGGGAATAAGGAACTGGTTATGCAAAGAGTGTTTGTAGATTATTGCTGCTGGTTATTGATTAAGGGATTATCCTGTGTTTTGATGCTGCCCTTGGATTTAATTTGATGATGGGAGGAGGGGGATATTCTGTGCACTTTGGGTGGAGTTTTCTTGGTGAGTGGCCAGGAAGAGGGACCATTCAGATAGTGCTGTATTTATCCCAGAGCTTGACAAGGGGATGCAGGGGAAGCCATGGCTCTGTCCATATTTCAGTGAGGAGAAGGGTGAGCCATCTGCAGCCCACGTGCCTTATAGGCTTGGCCATTTGGAAGCAGATTCCCTCAAGTTCCTTCTGCAGACAAGATCACAGCAGTATGCCTGTCCATTAGGGCACCTGATTTCCTTGCCCCAAAGGAGCCTCGAAGAAGTTACCTCTGAGTGGCTGGCCTTTTCTTTTGTGATGGCTTTGCTGCTGCTGTTACTGGTGTGATACAAGGTCTGAAATATTCCTCCAGGAAAATCATCTCTTGCAACATTCCTTTGATGGACACAGCTATGGCAAGTGGTCTGGGCTGGAACCTCTGCTCCCACCTCCCACATGAGCCAAGGTCTGATCCTGCCCTTTGAGACAACAGCACCAGGGAAAGCCATGGAAAAGCCATGGGAGTTAGGC
The DNA here is from genome assembly GCF_028858725.1 of Colius striatus. Lineage (NCBI taxonomy): Eukaryota > Metazoa > Chordata > Aves > Coliiformes > Coliidae > Colius > Colius striatus. Next base: position 13,647,810 of record NC_084769.1, on the reverse strand, counting down.
CTCAAGATGACACGTGTAAAAGCTGACCATTTGCCTCATCACTGGCCCATTATGGATAAATCTAAATTTGAGAAGAAAATCCCAGTTTCTGAGCAACTCGTGGATGTAACATTGTAAGAAACTGCCAAGTAAACTTTTACCTTTTTTTACCAAGAAATTCAGACCTTCCTCTGAGCTCCAGGCTGGATGGAGGACAGGGCTTGGACATTTGGCAGTCATAGACAGTGTCACTTGAAAATTTAGCCTTGAATTCTTGCTAGTTTAGAAATGAGATCTTTAAAACCCTCCCACAAGAGAGAAACAACTTTTGTTTGTGAGCCGTGCTATTTACATTTACTCTGCAAAGACAATTCTCTTTCTAATGAAAAGTTATTCCGGGCAGTTTTAAAAGGTTTCTTAAACTATGTGGGTTATATTTATTCTCTAGCTTGTAAAATTGAGTCTGTGACAATCAGCATATCTAGGTCTGTGTACGAAATTATATGGAAAGGCCAGTGCATCCCAGTTAATACACTGTAAAACATATTTGAAATTGACTTTTTGTAAGAAGAGGCAGCATGGGGCAAAGACCTATGGTAATTTTTTAACCTTCATGGGCTGCCATCCAGAACACATCTCCCTCTAATTCTGAGAGAGAAAGGGACAGTCTTTTGGCTTAAAATTCCCTGTCTTACTGCAGGCCAAAGGACATTTTTGTTGCTGCTTGGAATCTGAAACAGTTTGGACTTCTAAGAAGATCTCTTTAGTTTTTGCAAAAACAAAAGAAAGTCAGGTTTCTTCCATTCAGAGCTAATTTATTTAATTTACACTGAATAAAGAAAACCCAAGCTGCAGTATGTCCAAAAAAATGAGTGCATAAACATAGCATGTTTTTCAAGTGGAAAATAATTAGTTCGAAGCTAAAGATGAGATATCTCAAAGAGGAGTGTCTCTAGGTCAGTTTTAAAATTCATGTTTATTCCCTGTTCCAAAGTTCATGGAATTCAGTGGAAAGTATTCTCTGGCTTTAATAGGTGATCATTCAAGAGGAGAGGTAGAAGTAGCGGAGCAAACTGGTACAGAAGCAGCCGCCACCCATCCTGGGCATGCTGTAAATGTATCAGGCTGGAAGTGTTATTGAACATGAGAGGAGGTAACAATAAGAGATTACCCCTTGATGTTGTCTTGTTTCTTGTTTTGTTGTGTGAGCTTTGGCCCATCACTTCTTTCTGAACCTGAATGAGAAAGAGCTTTCACGTCTTTCAGTAGCATTCAAGAGAAAGAAAATGAAGGTAAAAAAGATCTCCATCTGAAGTACAGAGGCAGAGGGAAATTACTTTTTAAAACTGAAATGCTGGTAGATGAGTGGAATCAATCTTAAAATGATTTCCTACTTTTATTTCAGTGTGAGACTTTTTAAAATCCATTTTAACCTGTGGTGATTTTAGGTTTCTCAACAAAACATCCTTTAGAATAACAACAGAAAAATACCAGATTTTTTTAATTTATTTTGGGAGTATTGAAAGGGGCACTCTGACAGTTTAGTAAGTTTCCCCAACATATTTTCCAAACATCAAAAAAAGTCTTGAAACTAACCCCGTTCATTTTGATAAGTCAGCATTTTTGAAGGAGAGATGAGAGAGGGAGTGCTGGTGATAAATCCTCCTGAGACTCTCCATCTCTATGTCTGAAAAATGGATCCTGCTCTCATTTACTTCTCTGGGCACAGTCACTACTGAAGTTGTATGTGGTTTTCCCTTTGAAACATCACTGGACCTCAGGCAACAGAGAGTTTTGCTTATGTATTCAAGCGGCTGCCAGTCAGTCCGTACCGAACACCTTACCTGTATGCACAGTTACATTAGTGCTGCTGCCTAGTATCATACATGCACAGCTACATTAATCTTTGCTGCTGCCTGGTATCATTTAACACTTGTGCTCAGTGTCTTCTGATCAAGGGATTAGATTAGGCCAATTTGATTATTAAGAATGATCCCGTTGCTGCTAATATTCTTTTGGACAATACTTTTGAAAAGATTCTTTGTGTGGTTAAACACTTTTTATCTTTCCCAGGCGCTTCCTTTCCCGAGTACCTTGGGCAGGCTGTCGTAGGGAAGAAAGGAATTGTTCCTCCATAGCATGATTTTAGGTTATAGATTTCCCTGGAAGCCTGTAAGACCTAAGAAGCTTTTGTGTAAAGCATGAGTCCAACCTATTGGATCTGCTATCAAACATTTCCAATAGCCCATGGTACTCACAAGATCTAAATTAGTGCAGATGCTAACACAATGCATGTTACTGGGTTTGGGCTGAAGAATTCCCAGCCCAGTTTGCAAATCTAACAGCTTCCAGTAGAGTTTTACAGGAGGCTAAAAAAGAAAAAAAGATATATACCTGCATGCAGATAGAAGGGATGCCCAGGTTGGCTGTGCTGCTAAAACTCAGATTTCTGATGGACATCAGGGCTTCTTCCCTCTGCAAATTAATGGTGGCCAATGGCTGAACCAACACTGTGGACATAAATCACGGGAAGGAACAGCAAGAAATGAGTACAAGGCTTTTCTTTCTATTTAGTAATTTATCAAGGGAAGTGGCACATTAATAAACAGATCTCCCTTGAGGTGTGGGAGTAACAGAGATAAATATGACTGTCAAATCTGGCCTGCTTCCGTCTGTTAAAGGAGGAGGAGACTGTGGGAATGCAAATGCAGAAAACAATATCTGTATCTGGAAAGATGTATATTGTTTGTAGGACAGAAACACTGACAACTCAGCTGAGATGGTGCCATATTTGCAGAATAAAACATAAACCCTATACCTAAAGGAGCTCATCTAAACAGATAATGCTGGGACACAGGGACACAGAAAGAAGCAGCAACTTACTCAAGGATGTATGGCTGAGGAGGACTGGGAACAGCACCCAGATCTCGGTTATGGCCCATGTATCAAATGAAGATGCCTTATGGCTAGAGGGAGGGGAAAAAATTGTTTAATTAGTTCAAATCAATTGCTTTAATATATTAATATGTTGCAAATAGAGCAGTTTAGACCATTACAATCTAGACCCAAGCAACCCTTTTGTTGGTTGGTCCAGAATTCTGGCGGGTCCTGGATTTCATGAACCAGATGTGAAGACTGGGAATGCTCCACTCCAGCCTTTAGGCAGGGACAGCCTTTGCTGAGGGGAATTAATTTGCTCACTTTGGATTTGCTCCCATAGTACCTCTTCAAACACACTGCTCTTTTTCCAGCTCCCAGGGGAAGTGCCACTCACCACTCCGGCAGAATGGGCTGGAGTCTGCCAGCCACAAGGATTAGAAAAGTTGGAGTCTAGTCTCTCCAAATCATAGGAGAGATTTAACACTCAAGAGGTGATTACAAAAGACTGCTGTTTGCTACCTGATCCTTGAGTTATGTTTTCTAGCATCTCCATGCCCTGTGAGGCTACAAAATGTGGTTATACAAAATACTATAAGAAGAACATGTTCAGCATATATGCAGCAATCTGATTTTTAGAAGGAATTCTCAATATTGTCAGTATTGGAGTAAAAGCATTGCAGCTAGCAACTCTTGAAGCTTCTCGGGTATAGGACAAAAGTTATCAGAGTGTTTGGTTCAAGTCCAACTTAGCATTGGACTTCGAGTGGGACCCTGGGAAACTCATGTATCTTGTGCAATGAAGGACATGATGGACAATAAGGGGACAGTGGTACTAAACCCCATCGATTACAGAGCACTCAGACATGGTAATGACAGAGCCACTTAGGTACACGGGTGAGTCATGTGGAGACCGGGAGACTGCAACCCAGCCACTGGTCTCAAGGAAATGTTGACATAAACTTCTGAGAGCCAACACAAATCAAGGAACTATTTGGTCATGCTGACAGGATATATTTTACCTCCTTGTACATCACATTCATCCTTTCACATACCAGCACTGTCATCAGGACAGAAAGTTGATGCTCTTACAAAGTGCTGGGATTTTATTTGGTGATGTGCAACTGAGATCAGTCCCTCCAACCAGCTAGAGGAAAACAGCTCATATTACCTGTCTGGGCAAGTTACTGTTTTATTCACAGTGTTTAATAGTATATACCCACAACAAGATTTCTGGGATAACTGCTGCTGGAAAAGCCAGGTAGTAACACGGTGCTGTACTCTTCAAGAGAAGGAGCTGGAGCAGCTGAGCTGCACCCCTGGGTGGATGATGGGAAGTACCAGCCCAATCTTATGGCCCAGTGACTATTTTTACCCCTAGATTTTTTTTTTTTTTAAATAGACAACCTAAATGCTGCTTTCATTGCTTTGGAGGGATGAGCCCTATCAGACAGGGCTAGGGCTAGGGCTCGGGCTCAGGCAGGCGTTGGATCTGGTACACTGCCATTGGGGAATGTTGTGAGATAGCCCATTCCCAGCTCCCATCATGCCACCCAGGAGATTTGCAGGTGGGTCAGGCCTGGGCAGAGTTTCCTCTGGATGAGGTCAGTTGTTCCACTTAGCAGTGCTGAAATGCTGGGGGAGGCCAAATCTGTACAGTAGTAACTCGCCACATATTGCAGATCCACAAACAGGCCTGGCAGGGTTGGAAATGACTTCATGCCTGAATGATTGACAATTGCTAATAGGGTCCAGGCATTGGCAGGTCCCCTCGGAGGGGGAGAGCTTGAACTTTGTGCCTGAGCTGCCAAATTGGTTTTCTTAAAACTCTTAATTTACTTTTGGGGCTCGTGGAGCCTCGCCACCGTCATTAATTGGATGGTCAGCATTGTGCTCGTGTTCGTTTGGTTTCCGCTCCCTCCACACACAGCCACATGCCCCAGCTCCGGGGTCTGTCCTGCCTCTGCTCTGCAGCTCCTCTGTTCCACTGCTCCTGCCGCCGAGTCAATGGGGATGGAAACCTTGGGGGGCCTTTTCACCTTTAAGTTAATGTAGTGTCGATGGAAAGGGGTGATGAGCAGGCTTCTGTTGATCCCCTGAGGAGGGCAAAGCAAGCGGACATTCGCAGTGCTGTCTGACCACTGTCATTCAGAGAGGAAACCTCCCATCAAAGTGTGGCTTTGGCTGGTCCCTGCTCTGCTGCCAGCTCCTGAGCAGCCCACAGCAGTCACGAGTGCAGCAGGTCGCAGCACCTCCCGCCCCGCCACAAGAAGGGAGCAGCCTGATAGTTTTGTCTGACAAACTCCCTCTTTCCTATAGTGTCCCGGTTTTCGAGCCCGCGAGTGACTCCAAGATTAAGCCGGAAACGAGCCCTGTCCATCTCCCCGCTGTCTGATGCCAGCATCGATCTCCAGACCATGATCAGGACCTCCCCGAACTCTCTCGTGGCGTATATCAACAACTCCAGAAGCAGTTCAGCAGCGAGTGGCTCCTACGGCCATTTATCTGCCGGGACAATCAGGTAATGCTCTGGGACCAGCTCTGTGTAGCCATCCCCCTGAAAGAAGGGGTGATACTCCAGCAAGAGGGAGACCTTCCCTTGCTCACAACCTCTGCTTTTGTGCATTGAGGCTGTGTACTGCATTAAATCAAAGCCTCCATCTGTTTTTTCATGTGGAAGGGGACTCTGCGACATATGTTTTAGGTTGGGTTTTTTTTTTTTGGATGGATTGGGATTATTGGTTACCAAGTTCCCAGCAATTACAGTATGATTATGCCTCCCTGCAAGCAGGAACAGAGAATAAATTCATCTAACAAAACGTTCATTGTGAGCAGTTGCACTGGTTAAGAAACTCTGATTTAAGAGATTGCCCAAAAGTATTCTCCAAATTATTGGCCCACATTCTTAAAAAAAACACAAGTTGCCTGGGTAGACTGAAGAGCCTAATTCTACGAGCTTGTTTCAAACAAATATAAGCCCTTGAGTAAAGTTTTGTTCAAATCTTAATTAAAAAGCACTTACACTAGGCAGCTCACTGTTGTCAATTCCTGCCGTGATTGCTTCACCCAAGTTTCACAATGTAATTATTCTTTTTATTACTTCACTGTTAAAAATGTTGGATCTAATTAACACTGATGTTGCAAAGCAAGAGTTTCTAAAGATTGTGCACTCCTAAAATTTGTTGGGGGGAAACAGAGATATTGCCATTTGTAACTGTAACATTTGTTTTAGAAGTTACTTTATCTAGCAGCATGGCTTAGAAATTGACTGTGAAATCAAACATAAAGCTAACTCAAACAAATTGCAGCTGCTTGCCTGGTAATCATATTATTCCAGTCTTTTCACCTGTTGTCATTAACTGGGCTTACCTGTAGTATCTCACCTTACACTCACATTTTAAGCTTCTCAAGGTAGCATCTGGTATTTTCCACAAATAGATAGAGTGCAGAGTCTGACCACTTCTGTTTGGTCAGTTGTTGGCATCCGAGGGAATAATCAAGCTAAAATAAAGAATTTGAAACCCTTCTTCTAAAAGTGTATCTTAACTGTCAGGAGTTGTAAAAGGGGTTACATATATAACAGGATATTTGTCATCAATTTGGAGTGAAAAGACTTTTTTGGATTGAAATCCTTTCTCACCCACTCAGACTCAGATCCTAGTAGCACTTCAGAAAGTCATTTTTGGCCTTTGCTGTAAGATAACAAAGCTGTGCAGCAGCCTGCCATCACACCTCATTTGCTGCAGTGCATGCTTAACTCCCAGAGCTCTTTCACTGTAGTAATTTTTGCCCTTTATCCTTTTGGTCAAGTTGTCATTAACTGGTTTGGAACAAAACTGACCAACACTAATTGTAGAGTCACCAGCAATAAGTATTTTCTCGAAAAGCAAAATTGGAAATGAAGCATGTTGCTAATTATGGCCCTGTTCTGTGAGCCCTCACACCGTGGGCAATTTCAGTGATGTGAGAGAAAATACCATGAAGGTAAAGGTTCAGGGCAGATGCCTCTTAAAGGTGTCAGATTTGGGCTAGTATTTTTGGGCTGAGAGTCTAATGTTTGTGCATCACCCAACCTAGAGCACAGGAAGCAGGACATGTCCCCTTCTTCTCCATCTCTGCTAAGGATACTCACCTCTGTGACTGAATCCTTTTTTTCCAAAAGCAGAGCTTTGGTTTTAATGCTATGGACTGCTGCATCTGGCTCAGACCTGTTGCCCTCAGTTAGTGCCCGTGCAGCCAGGAGCTGGTGATGTTTCTGGTCACTGCTGACCTAGTTTGCAGCTGAACTAGTGACCTACATATGAAGGGTGACATACTTCAGCAGTTCCCTGAGCCAGCACTCCCCTCACCTGAATGCAGAGTAAATTGTATGGTTTTGGACTATGTTAAATTGATAGTTATTCATCTTGGCTGCGATCTATGCCAGGTGAGCCAGGTGATGCTGGGTTTTTATATCCAGAGTAGCATAACCCCAAGGTTGCAAGTGTGCAGAATAGGCCTGTGTGAGAAAACCTGGGAGCCTCAGGGGCTGCAAAGCCAGATGTGTCTAAGTCCCATCCTCTTCTGCACTCCCTGCCAAGGGCTTTGTCTGATTTTAAACATAGGAAGCAAAGAAATTACAATCAGTGTGATACATGAGTCAAAACGATTCACAGTTTGCTGAGGCACACAGGAGATGAATCCTGTCTTTGCAGTAAAGCAGGCTCTCAGGCTTGTCATGCATTGAAGATATCTAGCTGGGGCATTGCAGCCTATTGTCTGGAGACTCCAGGAAGCCAAACTTGAATCAGTCTTGATAGCTAATATTGTTATTATTGTTACTGATAAATATTGTTTAAAACTTCCTCATCGTTTTTCCTCCTCCTGTTGCTGCAGTCCGGCGTTCAGCTTCCCCCACCCCATCAACCCCGTGACGTACCAGCAGATCCTGACCCAGCAGAGAGGCCTGAACTCAGCCTTCGGACACACTCCTCCCCTGATCCAGCCCTCTCCCACTTTCCCCCCACGGCAGCACATGGCCGTCATCTCTGTCAACCCACCACCTGCGCAGATCAGCAGCAACAGCAACTGCATCTCTGACTCCAGTCAGGTAGGAACAGCTGTCCTGGTTCTCTCCATGCATGGCACGTGGGGAAAGGGAGGCACGTTCTCCATGGGATGGGGGCTGCCCTTCATGGTGGTTGTGGGAGTTTTACTCACTTTCTTTTTACTCACTCTCTCCCTTTACATTGCTTTTTCTTCCTCCTGGCAAAGCATTTTTGGACTAGTCACAGTCAAATTTTAAGCCCACCTCTATTCCTTGCACATACACGTACCTGCCCATGCAGGAACCAAAGGCCTTGAACATGATATGCAGCACCACCTCGAGCAACAAATCTTTTTGAACACCATATGTGCATAGAAATGGAGGGAATCCAGCACGTGCTGGAGTATTTTGCCAGATAAGTACCTGCACACATTAGTTCCTTCACTAATCCTTCCTTCCTTTTTTACTACTGATGTGAACCACACCAAGGCCCTTAAAACATCTTATTCATTTCCTCCTTAACAAATCAGAGACCTTCCAAACATTTTACTTATTGTTCCCTCTTTTCCAGTAGCTTTCTTTTGTGGGATATCCCTGCTGTTGATTTTTACTATTAAGGTCTGCAAAAACAGGAGCCAGACTTTGAAAACTAGGAATGCCATGGTGTGTATGAAATCCCACACCTTCAAATGCATCCTTGCAAATACCCATGACCTCACACAGGCACATGCATGTGAGCACAAGCCCTCCACATGCACAGGGTTAGTGAATATGTCTAGCACATTTTTAGTCATTTTTTCCTTCCCATTTCCATTCCTTGGAAATTGAAATTGCTGTTGCTTTTCTCCCCAAAGACTTATTTCACCTCATTTCACACCCATTTCAAATTGTTGGTTTAGTCATATCATTACTGAACTTTTCAGACTGGTTTATTGTTTTAGGGTTTCTCATGGCTGCTGCACTGTAAACTCTGTTTGTTATTGCAGGTTATTTGATTGATTGGTTTTGTTTTCTTCTTACAAACTGACTACCAAAATAATGTGGCTGGCAGCAGTTATGCCTCTGTTTAATAACTTGCAGGACCAATCTTGAGCAATTAGAAACAATATGTTTAAAATGTTAATGTTCCGATTTTATGCACATACAATGGGATGTTTTTTTGTCCTGAAGTTGTTCTCATTTTTTAAGAGCTTAACAAAATACACACATAGCCTTTCATGCACCCAGCATGCAGGAGCCCCCATATGTAACCAGAGCTCCCCTCGCCCTTCTCCCCTCCCACCCAGGAATTCATTTTCTCAGCAAATTATTTCATTGCATTGAGAAATCAAATCATGGCTTTGGTGGGAGTTGCATATGGCTATACTGGCTTTGACAGGGACTGGATTGCTCTGAAATGGAGCAGCAGTGGTGAGACTAAGCTTTCTGAGGAGTTTGCAGAAGATGATGCTGCCCTTGACTCTTCCCTCTCTTCCATCTCTGCCTTGCACAAACCCACACAGTCTAGTTTCCATGTGAACACCAGGCTAGCAGTCCATTATTCTGTTGTCCCCAGCCACTCCCAAAGTTCAACCTTGACAGATTTTTACGTTAATTTTTAATGAGAAGGTGGGCAGCAGTCTGGCTCTCATCCCAAACCCCAGTGCCACATCTTGCCTGGTTTTATTTCCTAGAGCAAGCAGAGCAGCGAGTCGGCCGTGAGCAGCACAGTCAATCCAGTCATTAACAAGCGCAGTAAAGTCAAGACTGAAGTCGAGGGCTTGCCTCCAGCATCCCCAACCACACAGGTAACCTTCTTGGGGGAGAGGCATGTTGTGGGGTCGAGGCAGTGAGCTGCTGGGTCTCGTTGTCTTTGGGAAGGATTCTTTTGGGACTTTTTGCTGCAGCTGGGAGCAAGGCTTCAAAGCCTGCCATACACAGGGGTGTCTCTTGGAGCACGAAGCCCAGCAAGGTACAGGGCAGAGCTGCAGTGACTGAGCAAAGTATCTGGTAGGTCCATGGGACTAAACCTTGCTGTTGCTGTGCTTGGATAGAAAAAAAAGAAGGAGGGAGTATATCAAGCATGATAATTTAAAAATCATGTCTGAGTTTTCTGTGCTGTGAAGGAACAAACATAGATTATGAGGGAATCTTGCGTGTAGGTAGAAAGCTTGCAAAAAAAAGGATGACTTCTTGTTTCAACAAGGAATTGCTCCTAGAAACATCCTTTACACTGGTGACACAACATTTGACACCAAGAAGGGCCCAAAGGCCTTTGCTTTCTTTCCGGAGCTCTGTGATTGCAAACTGTTTAATGGCTGACAGTATCCATCTGACCGTCCTTTATCACAACTGTAAACTATCAGGAGTGCTCTGGGCACTTCATTTTCATGAAATATTAAGCCATGTTATTGTCAAGCGAATGGAAGAGTTGATGACAAATTTCTCCTCCTGCCCTGGTTCAGGAGCAGGTCTCAGCATGATGCATGGGGACAGCAACGTGTGCAGTCATCAGGGGGCTGGTAAAATTGATGAAGATAGCATATCAGGGAAAGATAAACATGCTGTAGTCAGCACGATTAGGGCAAAGAGGCACCTCTCTGGAGCTTTGAGTTTAGGCATATATCTACATGCTGCTGCTAAAGCACATGCCCTGACAAACCAATCTGGTTGCCACCTGGGCTAATAGGGCCACATGTTTAATTCTTGCAGCAAATGAAAAAAGGTTTAAAAGCTGCCCCCAGCTTTCTCAAAGCCTCTGTAGCAGAGGAGCCGTCGGACAGACAAGTGCTAGTTCCACGGCTGTTCTCTCCTCCAGTGCAAAGAGTGTGCCCAACAGCAGGGAGTGCTTGCATAGCATCAGCCTGGCTCACTCCTGCAGCCCTGCCCCAGAGCTTCATCCGCTGGCTCTTGCTTGAAATAAGGGCTGAAAGAAGCATGGGAGGAGTTTAAAGTAGTGCAAGGGGATTTGGTTGGAATAGTAAAGTGAAATTAACAGAAGGGAAATGCACTCTGATCACTTAATAGTTCCTAATGAGGAGATCTGTGAAGTAATACCCCAAGGGAAATGTAGGCTTCACCTCTCACAGAATTTTGGTATTGCCTGGGAAATTACTGGAAAGCACCTGGTAAGAGACAGCCCCTTCTTGGCAAGGAGAACAAGTGAAAAGACCAAACACAGTAGGTGTCTCCTTTTCAGTTGATCCTTTTCAGTGACAGCAACTTGTTAAATTTGGAGATTCCTGTTCTGCAGGAGACTGCGATGAAAAGTGGAGTTACAATCAGTTAATTAATGATTGATACATTTTTTACAGAGTGTGAAGATCACCCATTCCAAAAAAAGCATGCATGTGTGTGTTTTGTTTTGGAAATGCTGTACTGGAAACGTGTCATGTGAGTTGTGGTTTGGGTGTTTAAAATCCTTGGCCAGACAGTATCTCTCATGATGGCTTGTGCTATAAAAAATACAATCCAGACAAGATTTGTGGGACACAGTGGAGCGCCAGGCACGAGGAACCTGAGTTACTATGTTCTTACGATACCACAGTAGCTCCAGTGCAGATTCAGATTAATGTTGAATTAGCCAGAAATGAAACAAGTTCTTCTTAAAGAAATTAAAACCGCCTCAATTCCATTTTTCCAACAGAAAGTGTAAACGTTTTGGCAACATTTCATCTTTCCAGAGACCACACTTTGCATGGAGAGAAACATTTTGACAGAAATAACTTTCAAAGCTCAACCATTCGGCAGGGGAAAAAGGCTGCTGTTTGAACTTTCTAAGACTATTGCTCTGGGCTCTGATATAGTTTGAATCTCTGTAAATTCCTACAGTTTCCTGTCCCAGGAGCCACCTTACAATGTTGGATTTGATTTCTTTTTTTTACATTCAGAGCTAATTAAAACAAATCTCTTCCTCTCCATATCTAAACTTCTGGATTAAGAAGTCACAGCTGGCATGTATGTCATGAGATAGTTAATGGAAATCATTGAACTTTCATACAGTACATCTCACTTTCCAAGCCATATAATGCCAGTCAGTCATTAATCATTTCAGCCCTTCAGTAGGCATTGGGAAGGAGATGGCAGACAGATGGTTCCATTTGGGCAGGTCAGAGACAGCTTCAGACAGGTCTGGCTGTGTCTACACATTTACGGGACCAACTGGAGCATCAGGTCATGAGGAACAGTGTCTGATGTGGTCAATAGCCCTAGACATTCTAAATCTGCCCTGGAGGTGGGATGCTCTGTGCTGGGCAGTAGCAGTAATTGGGAGGAAAGGGAATGAAGGAGGTCAAAACCTGCAGGGTTTTGTATTGCTAAATTCCTATGCCAATATTGGCTGCCCATCGCCTTGTCTGTAGTGCAAGTGCCTGACACACGTAGTTGACAGTTGTCCTCACGTCTGGATCGTACTAATGTCCTGATTTTGGCTGGGACAGAGTTAATTTTCTTCCATGACAACTAATTATGTTGTATGTTACACTATTGTGTAGGTGTCAATGCTTTAATCCTCATAGCAGCCATAAAAAAACCCAAATCTTCTGTGCTTCATTTAGCACTGAGGAGATGGCTAGACAGAGAAGTTAAGGAGAGAGCTCACAGCGTGCCCAGCATTAAACTAACTCATTTATGAATCCAGAGCCCCTGGAGCTCTCCTCTGCAACCCACTTATCATGGGGTCTTGCTCAAGCTTCCCAAATTCACCAAACTCAGAGGAGTGCTTTGGGGGCTCACAGCTTTGTCCCTGTAGAGCACCCTGCAGCCATAAATCTTTGGGTAGGAGTTAGGCATAATTTTCTCATCTATTGAAAGATACAGGTGAGTGTGGTAACCATGAGGCTCTGACTGCTCTGTGGTTTCTTCATGCTCATATTTCCCCACTCCCCTAAGATCAGAAGTTTTACTCCAGCAAAGGACAAAACCAAAGGTCAAAAAACAGCCTTTTCCTTTCTCCAGCCTTTCCTAGCACTGCCCATGACCTGGCTGGAGCCAGCCACTGCTGCAGCCATGGTTTCAGTGTGATCCATTTTTACCAACGCTCTGTAACTCATTATTTCACAGTAATCAAGGATGTTGTGTTGCCACAATGAACAGTTTTGTGATCAGTTGATACCTGCCCTGTAATCTATGAGTGACAGAGGAATTCAGATGAAAGAAGTTCACCTTCTACAATACACCGTTGTGTGTTGCAGGAGCATCTGACAGACCTGAAAGAAGATCTCGATAAGGATGAATGTAAACAGGAGCCTGAGGTTATTTATGAGACAAACTGTCACTGGGAAGGGTGCACAAAGGAATATGACACTCAAGAGCAGCTCGTCCATGTGAGTAATGGTTGGGAGCAAACCCCAGCGATAAATTTGAGTTTCTGTGCACTTGTCCTCATTTTTTATCGCTTGCTGCTATACAGCCAGAGCTCACTCTGGGAGCTACTAAAGGTGCAAATCAGAGATACGGTGTGTAAACACTGCCAAAGCAGGTCGCTGCTCCCTGAGGAGTTTAGCTGCAAGAAGCCTCTCATAGATTATTTGATGTTGCTCTCTTCTCAGTTGCTGAGGCTGCAGTTTCAATCTGCCTTGTGCAGAGGACCTGATCAGAAAATGGGGAAGGGGGCTGAGCCTCCTCCTGAGCCTCCCCACGCACCTACACTAGCTATGGGTCAGGGTTCATCCATACTGTCCTCAGTCCTTGTCCAGGCAGTGAAAGCCTTTTATGCTGCGGTGGCATGAACTCTGGGGCCATATAACTTATGGACTGTTGGCCTGCTTAACTCATCCTTCCCACAAAAACAGTGCTTCCAGAGTTTAGAGACGGTGTCCAGTGTCTCTATCAGGGCCTGCAATGTAGAAAGAAAGTGGATGATTTTTGTAAAAATTGGGAAGTAGGACTGCAGTAATCACAGTGATGTCCCCAAACTAGCATCAAAACTACTCTCTGAAGGAATCCCAAACAAAGTCATTAATCAGATTTTCAGTTCTAATTAATTCCAAGAACCTTTTGTGTGCTTTGCTTCACCTGGGAATCCACCATTTGGTTTCTTTTGGCTTCTGGAGTCAAGAGATTCCTCAAACTCATAGCGAGTGCCTGTGAAATCAGACGTGATCTGTGCCTGAGCTTCATCCTGCCCCCAGCCTCAGCCCCTTTAAGTCCTTATTTCGGGTCTGTGGTGTGAGCCTCATTTGTTTGAAGCCAGCCCAGAACTGCTGGGAATTCATCAGCTTTAGCAACCCTGCTGCTTGCAACAAAATGTTGGATTGAGCAAATTTTGCAAAACTTATGACCCATTGTCTTCTCCTCTCCTTTCAGCCTTTTGCTGCTGCCTCAGCTGGGCTCCAGGCCTGCTGGGGCTCATCCATGTGAAACTCTCATGGAGCCTTCTTCCTGAGGGATCAGGATCATGGCTGCTCTTATTCTTTTTTATATTATTTCATTTTAGCTATGTTTAAACAGCACCAAGTACTCATCAGTCTCCATTTTCCCAAGCTCTGCATGAAAACATTATCTTAGACCAAGATGGACCACACTCTGAATGATAATTTTAGGCACATGATCTTCTTCCATCTAAGGCTAGCACCTGCCTGCCCCTGCCAAAGTCACTGGTTCAGTGCAGCGAGTCCTTGAGTACAGACAGATTTGAAGTGGTTTTCAGGGACAAAAGAGCAATGAAGGTGCTCAATGAGTTGCATGCCACAGTGTTGCTTTTCTAGGGTTAAACCACAGAAGCCCCATCAGATGGGCTGGGCTCACATTTGTCCAGCAATATTTGTGCATTTTCCTCTCAGACAGAAGGAAAACTCTTTAGCTGTGCTCAGAGCAAAGCACAAGACAGACCCAAGCAGCTCAGCACAATTTATTTCCAGAGAAAACCCAAAGAAAAATGTTTGATGGAATGTCCAAGATTTTCCTAAATTTGGAAGCTTACAAAACCAGAGACTTCTGTACTATGATTACTAACAACATGGATGCCCAAAATACACACTTAAATGAAATACAGATGTCATGGGCCAAGTTCTGAGAAGGTGGCATCCCACCATGCATGAAAAAAACTCTAGTTTGTATGCAGAGCAAAGTAGCTAGGTACTCAGAGTCCATTCTCCATACACAGGGGGCAATGTGCTTGTGGGAGGAGCACATGTCAACGGGGAACAGCAGGACTGAGGATGTTTTTTTGCCAGCACCACTGCTGCTCCCAGCTTCAAAGGTCACACTCACAATCTGAGAGAAGCCCAAGCAAAGCCTCAGGCCAGATGAGGGTTTGATGGGGGCTGTGAAGCTCTAGCTGAAATGTGGTGAGTTGTGAAGCTACTCCTCCACCACGTGATGGGAAGTTAATGTTGCCCAGACAGTGAGTTGATAATCCTGAAAGGGGACCAGTCTCCCTCCCATGGATATGTCTTCCTCTGGCCCAAACAGGACTGAACTGTGCACTCCTCACTCCTGGCACTGCTGTGCAGTCTTTATTGCAAGTCAGACTCCCACATAAACAGAACCAGAAGACCTGTCTTTCCTGTCTGGTCTGGACATGGTTTAGTGTGTCCATGGGTCTCCTGGGGGTGGTTCACCAGATTTCCACCACATGAGGCTAAAAGCTCACATTAATGCCATGTTACAAAACCAGAACCATAGGCAGACAAATTTCAAACTCATATGAAACTTCTCTCAAACCCACCTTCCCTGACCCTCCCAGCACACAGCTTTGGCTCTCACTGTTTACCTGTGGTGTTTGAGGGACCTGCTGAGTGCTACACACCTCCTCATGCCCCTGGGTAGGCCTGGTGCCCAAAGCAGTCAGTTCCTGTCCCCAGGACTGGGCCATGGCACACAAAATGCTGGGGCTGGGTTTGAATTACACCATTAAGACTGGTGATTCTGCTTTTAGTGTGTTTCTGTGTCCTCATGCTGCTTCACCGCCCCAAGAAACTCCCATCCCCAGCCACAACATGTGTGCCTGGCCTTGGCCAGGAGGCTGAAAGCAGGGGTTGGAAAAAAAAATCTCAGCACAAAAAAAAGCAACCAAACCCCAAACCCAAAGTGGTTTATTTTAGGATTTCCTGTCAGTGAATGTCTGCTGAAAACACAGGAGCAAGGACAGGCAGTATTTTTGGCAGCAAGACCTCATTCAGAAAGACAAGGCCACCATGGGAACAGTGCTGCCGACGAGCTGGTTTCTGGCTCTGTTTATTTTCAGCAGGTCTTCGTCTAACCTGAACTGGGTAAAAACGACCCTTGTCTTCCTCTCAGGGTGGATGAAGGCAGTATTCTGGGTTCTGGCTTTTCAACACCTCAGACCAGGGTCTCAAGGACCTGAGTAGTTAGCAGTAATTGAGGCCGCTGAGCTCTGCTGGCTCATAGCTCGCAGATGCTGTCATTTCCTGCCAGCCACCAGCGCTGGACAGCAGGTGGATGGATGCCTTGAGGCCAGCGTATGGGCTAGCCTGCAAACAAGCCTACAATCACAGAATCATTTAGGTTGAAAAAGGCCTTTAAGATTGTCAAGTCCAACTGAGGTTTGTCTCCTTCTCTCCCCCGTCCTCCGGCAGCACCCCATGAGTGGGTCCTGGCTGCTTCAGTGCTGCACAGGAGGGTTCAACAGAGACAAAACCGACTGGCTGCCGTGTTGCTGGCATCAGCTGTGCACCCAAGACTCAGGTGCAGCACCTGACCACAGGCACTAGGAAGGGAATGGCTGGCTTTTGAAGCACCGTTGTGTGTTTTGTTGGCATCAGTTCTTCCAGGAGTGACCTGCTTCTCCCTTCTCTCCTACCAGCACATCAACAACGACCACATCCACGGGGAGAAGAAGGAGTTTGTCTGCCGCTGGCAGGACTGCACGCGGGAGCAGAAGCCCTTCAAGGCTCAGTACATGTTGGTGGTGCACATGCGAAGGCACACCGGAGAGAAGCCACACAAGTGTACGGTGAGCTGGCAGGGGCACAGGGTACACTTCAGCTTGGTAAGGGAGACACAGGACTTTGGTGGTCACACAAATGTATATGCAGACACAGGCATGACTTCTTCAAGCAAAGGACTCCCAGGGTACCTGCTGACACACCGCTCAAGGACAGTCTGGCTCTCTGTGCCCAGATTGTAGCTACTTGTAGGTTACACCCTGGGGACATGGCAAGTGATTAAGGAAGGTGGTCAAAGTGTTAGTGGGGAGAAGTGCATTTCCCTGGGAAAAAGGGGTTGAGCTCTACCAGAGATCCAGAGAGACTCAGGACAAGTTACTTAGGGTGGAAAACCAGACAATTTATTTGCTTACATCCAAGAAGGAAATTCAGTAACTCCACATTTGTGTGGAACCACCTAACCCTGGTGGTGTCTAATTCAGCATCACCAAGTACTGCTGCTGAGAGTGCAAGTTCCCCTTACCAAATACCTGGGTGTGTACATAAGCTTCCTTCCAGCCCAGAGAGCTGGGCCAACCCCTCCTGCCCCTACTGTCTTAATCCAGAGGTGAGGTTAACTGCTAGATGCTTATGCCCCAAGAGGAGCTCAGTCCCCAGACCTTCTGCATGCAAGCAGCATTGTGCCTAGTGTTAAAAACTACCTGAGGAAGAGCGTGGGGTGCTGTATCTCAGCCCTGTGTGTTTGGGCTCATCTAGCACATGGGAGAGCTGAACTCACCAACTTCCCAACCTCAAGACAGGAAAGCCCATATCTGCCCTCATACAAGGAGTCTTCCACTACACTACTGGCTAATGTGGAGCAGCCAAAGATGCCTTATGGGGGGCACAAGAAGTAAGCTGTGGAGTTTAGTGACTGTCAACAGCTGATAGGAATGGAGAAGTGTTCACCATCTCTTTCCACATATGCTTCAGCCATTTTTCCTCCTGAAGGTCCATCTCTGTCTTTTGATATCCTCTGCTCCCTGCGTTCTCCTGATAGTTTTTCATACCTCCTCCACTATAAGCAGTGCATCTTTCCTGTCCCAAGAGTCTTGAGGGTGAGACTCTTTCTGCTTGAGCCCTCCTCTCATTTCTTCTACCTGCTCCATTAGTCACTTCCAGCCTTGCTCCCTCCCTGAACCTGCCTCAACTCCTGCTTACAAGTATGAAGATATGTATGATTTGCTTGCTGCACGACTCCTTTATGAATTTGCCAGCCCTGTGTTCATTTAATTTAGAGCATAAGCTCCCTGGGGCACTGGGCCATGTCCTTTGTTTTAATCTTCTAGAGCACTTTGCCCAGTTCTTTGTTTTAATCTTCTAAAGCACTTTGCCCAGTTCTAGTGCTTTACCAATCTTCCTTAAAAGTATTGAGGAATATTGATCATTGGTGTGCTACAAAGTGAGCTGTGAGGGAAAGCCTAGCCCTGCTCTTACAGCTAGAGAGACTCAGAAGGCAGGAAGCAGCAGGGACTCCATCCTCTTTAGTGCTGTAATGGAGCAGGATAAGCCACTGCTGTACTGGAGCAATGGCAAGGCTCAGGTCTGAAGCCATCCTCTACCTCTTGGACAACTGCAGTCCTAGCCTGAACAGTATGTCACAGCAGGTATCTCTGAACTGGTGCACCAGCAGTTCCCAGTCGCCTGGGATACATGGCATCTCTGCAGACACTGTCCTTCTGTAGCAGAGCATTCCTTGCCCAAGTCTGGCAGGCATTGTTTTCAAAGCACCATTGGTTTCAGACAAGAAGTTTGCAGTGTGCATGAAGCTACAGATGAGCCTAGTTACAGCATGCGACTCGGTCCAGGAGTGTTTCAGCAGATGACAGCCAGAACTCCCACTGACATAATCAAATCCACGGGTCAGAGTGGAAACAACCGCTTTGAACATTCATGGGCTGCTTTGCTGAGAAGTTCTTATTTGAAAATGTGGTCTTGGTGCTTTTGCTCTCAATAACTGCATCTTTGTGTCAGTTCCCAACAAAACCAGAATGGATACATAAGCTGCCTCATGCAGAGTTCCCTTTGTTTCCCAGCAAGTAGAACAATATATTTCAATAACCATAAGTGACTTGAGTTGAAAAGGACTGTTTGCACAGGGCAAGAGAAGCAAAGGATATACTGGGCTACTTCAAAGCTACAGGATGTCCTACAGGCCAAATGGGCTAATGAAAGTTGACTGAGGAAGGGGAACTGGATCCATCCCACCCTGACAAAACTGTGGAAGGAATCAGCTCTTGCAGAATGTCCTGGAAGAGATCTGAATAGCTCAAACGAGCAGAGCAAGTTTGCCTTATGTCCACCACCCCTATGCTAGACCTTAAAAGGAAGCTTAAGTGACACTGTTCTTCCAGCACAACAAAGTTATAGGGGATCAGCCTGTGCCTACAGGCCTCATGGGTTTTATGGGCTGCATGTTTGCCTCACTCTTTAGCAGTGCAGGCAAGTCCCATGACTGTGGAGCACAAGGAAACAGGTACCATTGTTATTGCATGCAGCTGCCTTTGGCTTCTGCCCAGGAGGGCCAGATCGCTGCACGTGTGGGTCCACTCAGCTGCCCACAGGGAAATCAGACACTGAGCTGTGGCATGACCTGTCCTGCTAGAGCACCAGTTTCTTTACTGGCCAAGACCCAATCATAGCTCTGTGAGTCCTGTGGCATCTGGACTCAACCTGTAGGCACATTTGTGTGATCTGACTAAAACACACCACCTCACAGCGTGCATGTATTGCAACATGAGGGGCTGTTTGTTGAAATTTAGGGCATGTTTTAAGGTTCTTGCATAGAAAGTGCAGCATGGGCTTTGGAAGGCTCCCAAATGAACAGTGAGTAGAGCATCTAGCTAGAATTTGGAAGGGAACCTTGCGTAGAAACCTCTTCCAACGTCTGTAAGTTCCCACTTGTTTCGGCAAAGAGCATTTAAGGCAGCCTCCTTGGTTTGAAGGGAAATCCTCCCATGCTTCAGACAGGGCAGCTGCAGGAAGAAGTCTCCAGCCCAGACAGAGTGGACAGTGACAGGACTTACATCACCCAAAGCTTCACCATGTCTCCTAAGCTGCTCCTTCTCATTGTGTGGGCACATAGTTTCCTCCCAGCAGCAAGGCTTCTGGCCTGTTTTGTCATCCAAAGTTCCATCTGTCTTCAAGATTGAGAGTCTTGTTTTTAAACTGGTAACGTCAGATGGCCTGACCACAGCATCCTCCAAGAGTAGACCCAAGCTGTAATTTGGAAAACTTCAAAGCTTGCAATATTGCTGCTTGT
This sequence comes from Colius striatus, assembly GCF_028858725.1. Classification (NCBI taxonomy): domain Eukaryota; kingdom Metazoa; phylum Chordata; class Aves; order Coliiformes; family Coliidae; genus Colius; species Colius striatus. The sequence goes on along the minus strand of NC_084769.1, from coordinate 13,627,799 downwards.
GTGTTAGAGAATGGTCCAGTGCTGGTGCTAGGGATGAAGTCACAGGGCTGGTCAAACTCACAAGAAGACAGTCCTCTGGGTGAGAAGGAGAATGCCTCCATTTCTGAGTGTGTTAACTGCAGAGGGATGGCAGGAGGGGCTCAGAGAGCCCTGGGAGGGGTGCAGGAGTGTTCAACCCTGCTGGAAAAAAAAGAGTCTCTTGTTGAAATGTCAGGTGGGTACTCAACCAGAAGCACACCTTAAATATGACTCACTGCTGAAACTCTCAGCCTTCTTAGGGAAGGGAGTTCTCCCAACAAAGTGGATGTTGTTTCCTAAAACACAAGCCCTTTAAAGGGAAGGGAAAAAAAGAGAAAGAATGAGAAACAGATGAGAAGAATTTAGGCACAGGGAAAATGAAGTTTCTTCTAGTAATTATTCACTTCTCTTGTGGTTTTTTTTTCATTTCAGTTTGAGGGTTGCTCCAAAGCCTATTCCCGCCTGGAGAACTTAAAGACACACCTGAGGTCCCATACTGGAGAAAAACCCTATGTCTGTGAACACGAAGGCTGCAATAAAGCCTTTTCCAATGCCTCGGACCGAGCCAAGCACCAGAACAGGACACATTCCAATGAGGTAAGCCTGGGCTCACCGCACCTCAATGTTGCTGACAATAAACATACACTTTACACACTGGACTCACGAAAAAAGAAACTTTCTGTAATGAGAGGGGTTTTTTTCTTATTTTTTAATGGGATTTATTTTGCTGGAGAGCCAGACCACATTAGCTGTATGTTTATGAAAGCCATGTTTGAAATCGTAAGCAGATGTTAAAGTATGCAAACTTTTAAGGCAGCTTTGGAAATTAAAGCAAGCATGTTCCAAATTTATAATTTTTAATAGCACAAATAGGATTGTACAGTTGTGCATGTGGTGTTTAATATTATTGTGGAGCAGAGTTGCAGTAGTATAACAGCTTCCCCAGATCCTGATGCTCTGGAAATAATGCTCCCTCCATCGTTTGATGTACAATGATAGAGCACAATGCAATGCTTTGTTAACCTTGGCTAATTAAGACCCACTATTAGTAGTTGGGGAGCAGAGGAAATTGCCTTTATTGTAATGCATGTGATGGTCTATTGCAATCAACCACAGCCGACGATTGAAATTTATATTACCACTAATTAGCTGACAGGGGAAGAAAAAACAACACTCCAAAGTTCTAATAGTGTTTGCAGCCATGAAGAATTCAGTCTGTAGCCTAATTTGCAACAGTTAAATATAGACTATTGGAGAATGGAACACAATTGCCACGGATGACAGCTTTTTAAAGCAATGCTGTGTTTACAAAGGGCTTGTTGGGAGTATTTCTGTCTCTGGCATAATATCAGTCAGTGGTAACCAAAGCTTTGTAGGTTTCAGAGATTCCGTTGGAGTCAGAATAAGGACTAGGATGCCCTTCTATATGATGCTGAGGTTGACCCAATTAATGCTATTTTAATTCATTTGAGTATGAACCCAAATTGTCAGGATCATTCTTCATCAGTGAGTCACTTCCCCAGCAGGACACAAGTTAAAATTAACCCATATCTGCACTGGCACTAGGTAGTTTGGTGTTTGTTTAATGCTATACCAACCTTGAGGCCAGGAGGAACCAAAAAGACATGCAAACTCTTGTCTGTTCAGCAGCCTGCATTCCCAGGTGGTGTTTGACTGAAACACCATTTGCTCTCTCTCTGTTAAAGCTTATTCCTTTGAAAGGTAGGCAGTCATGATTTAATCTCACATTTCAGGTATTAGAACTTGTATATTTTCTAGCCCTGAATGCTTTCTCTGCCTTCATCCGGTGCCAGATCCAATGTCCCATTCGCTTTTGCCATTTCCACTTCCAACGCTACAGTGCTAAGTCACTTTCCATCTTCTTTCTCATAAACTAAATAAGTCAATCAAACCACTAAAGATTCCCATTACTGCAGCATTTTTTCCTGTCCTTAAATCAATTTTGTATCTCTCTCCCATGCCTAAGGATGCTCATGTGAATGGTCACAACTGCTGCTACAGCTTTCAGTGCTGGGTACAGACTCACTCTGCTCAGTTTGTGCACACTGAAACAATATATGAACTACTTTTTGTCCTTAGAGAGGACAGAGCTCAGATCTCTAGACATTTTTGAGAATCCTTCCCAGGTAGGCCAGAATTTCCCTTCTGTTGGGACAACTGATGTCCCATGTTCCTACTAGTGGAATTTTTGCTTTGGTTGTATTCTTAAACATAATTTCTTTGATGGGTTTGGTTGTGATCCAAGTGATCCAGATCAGGAGCTGCACTGGATCTGGGAGGACTCCTCACTTCGGGCAAAGCTTGGACACACTTGAAGGTCTGGTCCTTTGGGTTCCCACTGTGTAAGAAGGTGAGGCAGTAGAGCAGGAGCATCCAACTCCTTGTCTATGGTGGACCCTGATCCACTTGGCACAGGCTGCATTCAGCAGCACAAATTAGACTCAGATAACAGATAGGAATTTTATTCTCTGCTGTTGCTTTCCCTGAAGGATTCCAAAGCCTTAGGTGCAGAAACAGCATAGCCACAAGTGGAGAGCTTGTACCAAACCATCTGAGCTTTACCACAGGAATGATCTTACATTTTGCAATCATGCTCTCTCCTGAACTCCATTCAGTCCTCCTTGGTGCTAGACAGGCAAGACTTTTGGGAGATCTGTAGGCTCTCTCACCCATATATTTCACACCCTCTTTTTGAGGAACGTATAGAATGATCCTTTGGAGCAGATAACATCCCTCATCAAGTTCATTGCATTGGGCAGCAGGCCCAGGTGAGGATCCTGCAACCAGCTGTGGCCATGACCAGCAGGCCATGACCAGCAAGCTGCAATGAGACCTTGGCTCACAAAACTACGTGGATGCAAAGCAGGAGTTTGTGGCTGTGAATATTTCCTCTTACCCATTGGTAACTCTAACGTAGTCCTTAGCTACCTGCTAAATATTTCCCTCATCTTGCAAGTCTTTACTTGGGATGCACCAGTTTCAGAGTTAGCCATCTGTGCTTCTAAGGGGGAGGTTCCAGGTTCCTTGTATTTGTCTCCATTTGTGACAGAATGTGGGTGTATCGTCCAAACATGCTGAAGTTCAAGGCTGAGAACCCATTACCACGCTGGCTTTTGTTTGGTTGTTGAAGTGTCACATGCACTATTTCATTTTAAACTTTCAGTGACTATTTTAATCCCTTTGGGGGATACCTTCAAAGTCACCCTTGGGAAAATGGGTAACTAAAAGAGTGGCATGAATTCACAGTCAGCCAAAGGCTCAGCATGACATTTTCTCCAATTCAAGCTAAACAAGGGTAAAATGCAGAAATTCTGTTCTGCTGAGTGCCTGGGAAGTTGCCCAGTTCTCCCACCCTAAGGAGTATCATGCTGCATGTGTATGAGAGTAGGAGGGAAGCATCTGAGCTATCTAAATTGTTGACTTCATTAGGGCATGCACTGCATTAGATGTCAAAATCTGGATAACCCAGGGGATATATGAGGGCATGTCAGCAAAACAGCAGCTGTGCTCAGTTCAGTTGCAGGAGGTGTGACCTGATGAAGAAGATGGTTGCACACAGTTAGGTGGAGTATCTGCTGTCCAAGCAGCAGTAATCTTGTTACTGGTGTCTGAAAAATCAGAACTGTTGGGCCTAAAGGAGCTTTATTTTTAAAATCTTTGAACAGTTTCATGAAGGACTTTTTTTTTAACATGTGTGCTGGAGGTTCTGTTCTTTAGAACAGGTTTTAATAACAGTAATAATATTTCTATAATGCCTCATCCAAAAGGTTGCATGAGATTTATAAACAAACTATTTTACTTCTTGGGCTTTGGTTTACCCAGCTTTAAAATATATCAAATATTTACCTCAGTGGGGTGTTATGAGGATTTAGTTTGTTCAAGAGATGTGCCAAGATCAGTCAGGAAACATGATTTTGAATGAAAAACAGACCTGCAGTGTTTTTCATGTGATGATGCTGGCTTTCTGTAAAGAATATATACTCTCTTGTATCTTTTCACTTAAACTTCTGGACAAAATGACAAAACAGATTAAAGAAAGAATGGAAATGGTCATTTTGGGTAGCCTTCAAACAACAAATATCTGTTTTTTTCATGCATCTGTCCTAGCTTAATGGCAGAAAATTCTTAAGAGTAGCTGTGAGGCTGAAAGTGGAAAATTGTGATGAATTCAGAGCTTCCAGTGCAGCAGCACCGGCTCAAACAACTGCAGCTCTAATACACTTTGGAATTGGAAACTCGATAAAAAAAAAAAGAGTTAAAAGAAGAAAAGTATCTGTTTGCTGACTTCTTTTTTCAGAAGCATGGCTTCAGCCTTGTTTTCCTGTGGCAATCAATGATTCATGAATTCGGGACTAGAGTGCTATCGTCTGAAAAAAACATCGCATGCCTGTGGTTTGTTTTGCACAATAACAGATTTCAAGGTGACAGGTGCTGGAGTGGTATGATAGATTGGGTAGGGTGAATCCATCCTGGCTTGGTTTCACTGGAATTCTATCAGCCAGAAGGTCTCGGACATTTTCTTGGTGTAGACCCCACCTTAGCAGAGAGAATGTGTTATAGCCAGTCACCTACATCACCTCCCTCCCATCCATAATCAGGAACATTCCTGTGGCCACCCAGGCAAATACATTCATGGGAAAATGATATTAGGAAAATATTTCATGAATTCTTTGCTGTCTTTTAATCCTGAAACTGAAAACAAGCTGTTTAGCCAACATCAAATGACTGGCCAGGTCTGTGTGGATCAGCAGCGGCCTATATGTCACATCTTAGAGATCTCAGCCTTACAGAATCCTGTGGAGCACGTGCTACACATTTTCCTGCCGCCAGTCGCTGTGCTCATTGTGTTTTCTTGGCCTGTACGCTGTACCTGGAATACTTGGGCTCGTTCTAAATATAACCCATGATTCACTTGTGTTGACAGAAACCCTACGTCTGTAAGATCCCTGGCTGCACGAAGCGGTACACAGACCCCAGCTCCCTCAGGAAACACGTCAAGACCGTGCACGGGCCCGATGCGCACGTCACCAAGAAGCAGCGCAATGATGTTCACCCGCGGCCGCCCCCGCTCAAGGAGAACGGGGACAACGAGGCAAGCGCCAAGCAGAGCAGCAAGGCCGCAGAGGAGGGCCCTGAGGCCAACAGCACCACGAGGGGCATGGAGGATTGCTTACAAGTCAAAACGATAAAAACAGAGAATTCTGTGGTAAGAGCAGTTGCTCTTGGCAGAGGTGACGCGGCCTCTTCTCTGACACAATGGGAGTGTGAGGTGTTTGCGTGCCATTTAGCTCTCTGGGCAGTTGCCCTTCACCTGCCAACACCCTAGAGTTCAAGTCCAGAGATGAAACTGCAGGTCTGGGCACAGTCTGGTACATTTGTACCCTCCTACCCAGCATCACAAATTCCCGCCCTTGCAGTCATGGGAGCCACGTGATGCCCAGTGTTGCGCTTGGCCTCCCCGTGCTGTGAAAGTGGGTAAAACTCAGAGTGTTGTGGTCAAATGAGCTTTCCCTACCTCACCAATTTAAATTGAGCAACAACCATAGGGCACACATTGATGAATGCTTCTTGAAGCTGAAGTCCTGGCTTAAGCAGTCCTTTTTCTTCTCCTTCCTGCACCCTTCACTGTTTTTCTTTCCAAGCTGCTGCTGCACCACAGCGGTTTTACTGGAACAACTCCATTGTGGGCTGTCTGATGAACCCAGAGGGGATAAAAGTAGCTGGCTCACTTTTATTTGTTATCTTAAAGCAAATTTAGTCCTTTGGTCCTGCTCACCATACACAGAAGCACAGGGTCACTGGGGTTGGCAGGGATCTCTCAAGATCACCTAAACCAACCTCCCTGCTCAAGCAAGGTCAACTGGAGCACATTGCTCAGGAATAAACAAATTCAATAATAAACTCCATGATGCTACAGAAAATTGTAGTGAGATGATGGCTCAGGAGAGTGAAACCAGAAATAAACATGGGAGCAACACTGTGGCCTACAGACTATGGGCTTGCAGTCAACTGCGATTATGCTTTGCCAGCCCCATGAGTGACCACCAGCTGAAGCAGCTCCACAGTAGGCAGAAGTGTGATTGATACAGTGATTGGTTCAAACACATTCAAGCCTCTTGTACCCCATGCAGGGAGCCCACCTGCTCCTCAGAGCATTGCTACTGGTGTGGCGGAGATGGAGATGGATGAAACACACAGATCACTTTTGCCTTTTGATGTTTCTCTTCACCTCCATACCCAAAGTTCTTGCCAACTGCACCAGCTCAGAGTTGGGCCAAGGGATGGGCTGGATAAAACAGAAAAGACCTTTACCTGCAAAGGAGTGTTCACACAGTCCCCAGATTTCTCAGTAGAGATTAAAGGATTTTGAGCTCCAAAGTGTATATTTTTTTTTATTTGAATCCAGGAGAAAAGATTGTTTTTCCTATGAAACAACACACCCTGGAGCTACAAAGGATGTCTAAAAAAGGTTAGGGGATGTGGTGTTGGACAAATTACTAATTAGCAGCATATTTCAGTTAAGAAGGAATTCTTTTCATATCCAAAGTGCCTCTAATTGACTAAAGGAACAGTTATACTGTGATAAGGCTCCATATTGGGTTACAAAAGCAGAGTGTGAGATCCACTGGACAGAATGACCTTTCTCCAATATCCTTTCTCTGCATGTTTTGTTTTGGGTTTTGTTTTTCTTTTCTATGAAAACAAGGACACAATCATGGCTCCCCACCCTGTTTCTCCTGAAGGTGTGGGATTGTTTTCCTAGGGCTCTGCACTCTTGGGGTGCAGCCAAGCTTTTCTGAGTGGCAGCAGAGCTGTAGGTTGGATGTTCCTCTCCACTCTCCCCATCCAGCGCTGCACACTTCACTCATGCACATCTAATAGGCAGTGTCAGACCTGGCAGGCCCACAGCCAGCTCTTGTTTCCTGCTTAAGGTCAGGGTAGTGGGAGAGGTGAGATGTCTCACTCTGAGGTCCCTTGCTTTGACCTGTCTTTGAGTCTTATTCCAAACTCATGGAGACAGGTGGGATATCTCTCTTTGGGTGCCCCCAAAGAGGGAAGGCAGGATAGATGGGGTACAGGAGAGGGGGAGATGTTGCCACTATGTTGTATTATGTAGTCCTCTCTTCTTTCTTTTACTAACATAATCCTTTCTGTTAATGCTGTGTTTATCCTAACAACCTGTTCTTTATTCCCACTTACCCTTCCTTACTCTACCTTCCTAAGGACAGTCGGTACTAAGGTGAGCAAAGAAATCCTTTGTATTAAAATAGCTGTATAAAGCACGGTCTCCTGTAGACCTCCTCTCTCCAGATGACCCTGCAGGGTGGAGGTGGAGGCATGGGGATGGATGGGGAGGGACAGGGGACGTTTGCTTGAGTGCAGAAAGTGGGAAGACACTGTGCCCAAGGATTCCCTTTGCCATCTTTCTCCCAGCATCACAGCTTGCCATTAAATTCTGGGACTGCAATCTCTGTCGTCCCAATTCAAGGGCCATGAGGCCATCAGAGACAGCCAGCCCTGCCCATGAGAGCTACTAGGGAGCAAAGTAAAACACGGCATCACCCTGCACTCCCACCTTGGCCTGGGGCAAAGTGCCTTTTCGGCACTCCCATTTCATTTTTCACTCATGTAGGGGCCTCAGGCATTAAAGCCAGGCATCCTGTCTGGTAGCAGCCACAGCTACCTCAGAGCAAGTTCAGACCACTTAGTGTCTGCTGCAAAAAAAAAACCCCAAACCCTACTCAATGTGTAATGCAATTCCTAATGTAAATAAAATAAATATTTATGGTGCTTATCTGCCTTATCTGCAAGTGGGAGTGTGCAAACAGTGAACCAGGTTTTTATCTGGCTGGGAAGTTTGTCAGCTAATTATATGTTAGGGTATTTTAAAGAGAGAAATACGTTGTGTCTGAAGTACTTAGGCCTTGATCCTATGTTAGATAAACCAGTGCTTGCTGCAATATACCTTACACAATCAGGTAACATGCTACTTTTCTTCGAGAAGCATCTGTCCTTAATCTTTTGGAGGAACAGCATTTGGTTTCTCCCCATCCTCCAGATGAACCCACCATAGATTTTTCCAGTTATGGGGTGCTGCCCTGCCCTTCTCCCCCAGGGAAAGTGACCCTGCCCTCTGGTAGAGCTGAGAACCTTCATCTGGAAAGGGTAAAGAGAGGGGAGAGCCTAAGAGAGGGCCTAATACATAGACTCTCTGGGGATGTTGTGCTCCTGGTTTCTTTCTTTCCACCTACCCAACTCCTCCTCTTTTCCTTCCCTAAGATGTGTCAGTCCAGTCCTGGTGGCCAGTCGTCGTGCAGCAGTGAGCCGTCACCCCTTGGCAGTACCAACAACAATGACAGTGGAGTAGAAATGAACATGCACAGCGGGGGAAGTCTGGGAGATCTGACAGCGTTGGATGACACCGCTCCTGTTGTGGACTCAACGGTCTCATCTGGTAATTCGGCAGTCAGCCTGCAGCTAAGGAAACATATGACGACGATGCAACGACTTGAACAGCTCAAGAAAGAGAAACTCAAGACAGTTAAGGATTCCTGCTCATGGGTGAGCCCAGCTCCACAAGCCAGAAACACCAAGCTGCCTCCCATCTCAGGAAACGGTAAGCCCTGGGCCTGAGCCATGTGCTGTAGGAACTCTCCAGAGTTTGGCTCTGGTTTTAGAACTAAGAGTCTGCCCTGGAGGAGGATCATTTCTTACTGCCTCTGAGTCAGCCCTTGCTGGATAGAGATGTCAGGTAAAATGGAGAGCTTGGGTGTAAACACAGACATCAGGCATGTACAACAGAAACTCAGATTCACAGTGCTACAGAGCTGTGAAGGGAGGCAGAGGTGTTGTTATCCTTGGTTCTAGGCTTACCCAGAGCCCAGCCACAGCTGTCCTCACCACCCCAGTTATAGCCACAAGACTGCTTTGGATTTGTTCCAGCCGTAACAGTTCCTCAAGGGCTAATGTGCCTTCTGAGAGACTGATGCAGCACAGCAGTAATCCAGACAAGCCCTTCATCCCTGGCTCTGATCTGGCCTTTTGTCATCTGGAGAGCTCCTGACTATTACCTACAGTTCCATATGCTAGTTTCCCTCTGGCTGGGGATTCCTCTGAAGGCATCTTTATGATCACTTCTGTGCTCCTCTAACTTTGCCAAGAAGTCCCGAAGCACAGGGTCTGGGTTATGCGAAGCCTCAGGGATGAGTATACTGGAGCTTCTTGGTTTACACTAGGAAGAGCCTTTGAGTGTCAGCTTTTGGGTTCTCAGCATCCTATCCCTGCTGTGCACCCATCCCAGTGAGGACCTGTGGTTCTAGCTACATGGTGTCCCTGTGGCTCTGCTCACATCAGTCTTACTTTGTCCAACCAAGAGAAGCCTGTGTGGAGGCACTTCCTCAGCAGTTGAGTATCATCAGGGTACACATTGCAAAAACTCCACAGCAGGCACTTCTTGTCTTCTCTCCTCAGCCTTCTTGCTCTTTGTGCATGGATAGGAGATATGATCACTCTCTACAACTACCTGAAGGGGACTTGTAGTGAGGTGGGAGTCAGTCCCTTCTCTCCAGTAATGAATGATGGGAAACAAGGAAATGGGTTCAAGTTGCACTAGGGAAAATTTAGATTGGAGATTAGGAAGAACTTCACTGAGAGGGTTGTTAGACACTCGTACAGGCTGTCCAGGGAGATGGTAGAGTCCCCATCCCTGGAGATATTCAAAAGACACATAGATGGTTCTGAGGGACATGGTTCAGTTTAGTTTAGTGGTGGGCTTGGCAGTCTGAAGTTAGTGGTTGGACTGGATGATCTTAAAGGTGATGATGATTCCATGATTCTGTGACACAAAGCTGGAGACAAAGCTTTGAATTCACTAGTGGCACATGAAATTCACCATCATTCCTGTGAAATATCTGGGTTGGGGTCTTTGAGTGTCTATATTCTGTCACAAAGAACATTACGTAATGGAATTTCTCAGCTAACTAAATCTTTTCCTTCCCTGCAACCTCTCTCTCAGGCTCTATTCTAGAAAACAGCGGTGGTACTTCTGCTACACTGCCTAATCCCAGAATAATGGAGCTGTCTGTCAACGAGGTTACGATGCTGAACCAACTCAACGAGCGCCGCGATAGCACAACGAGCACCATCAGCTCCGCCTACACCGTCAGCCGCAGGTCGTCGGGGATCTCCCCGTACTTCTCCAGCCGCCGCTCCAGCGAGGCCTCGCAGCTCGGGCACCGGCCCAACAACACGAGCTCTGCCGACTCCTATGACCCCATTTCAACAGATGCCTCCCGCCGGTCGAGCGAGGCGAGCCAGTGCAGCGGGATGCCGGGCCTGCTGAACCTCACGCCAGCTCAGCACTACAGGCTGAAAGCCAAGTACGCTGCTGCCACAGGGGGCCCTCCTCCGACTCCCCTGCCCAACATGGAGAGGATGACCCTGAAGAACAGGATTTCGCTTATGGATGGGCCAGATCCTACCTTGCCCTCCATCCACCTCCCACCAGGCCCCCGGCGTTGCAGCGATGGTAACACCTATGGCTACCCACCAGCAGCACCGTTTCCCCACGAGGTGCCAGGCAACTGCACCAGACGGGCGAGTGACCCGGTAAGGAAGCCTGTTGCAGACCCCCAGGCCCTCCCACGAGTTCACCGCTTCAACAGCACCAACAGCATGAACCCCTTCCATCCTCCTCATGCTGCAGACAGAAGGAATTACAGCCTCCAGAGCTATGGGCGCTCAGACGGAAGCCTCACCCGACACACCTACTCGCCCCGGCCGCTGAGCATCAGTGAAAACATTGCCATGGAAGCCATGTCTGGGGAGGCTGAGGCGCCCGTTGGAGATGATGACATTATGCTGCCAGATGATGTGGTGCAGTACATCAAATCGCAGAGCAACGGTACGGCAGCCGAGAGCACTTCCATGGGGTACAGCAATGACATGCAAAGCTTCCAGGGAGGCGGGAAGCTGCAGCCTCCAGCCTTGCCCGGCCAGCGCAGGATGGCAGTGGCTGAGGCAAACATGAGCCACTTGGGACCCATGATGGCAGAGTGTCCCATGAGCTTTGATGGTTCCTCAGACATGAATAAAAATAACATGCCCGTCCAGTGGAACGAGGTCAGCTCGGGTACAGTTGATATTATGTCAAATCAGTCAAAGCAGCATTTTTCACAAGGGAATCTAGCAGTGGTCCAGCAGAAGCAGAACTTCAATCAATACCAGAACTACAGCCAGCAGCAGATGCAGTTGCCAGAGAACAGTATGAATGTAACACAGCAGAGCTTTATGCAAAGAAACATGGGCATGGATGGGCAAAGGCTGAACTGCATGCAGATGCGGCAGCAGCAGATGAGCCTAGGCTCTGGTATGAACCCTGATCTGGGCTTGCACACAGGGTACAACCAACCTCATCAGATGCTGAGCCCGAGTACAATCAGTGGCAACCCAAATCAGATGTCTCCTTCTTGTAGCAGCATGGTAGCAAAGTCTGGACCCCACCTTCCTCCTCAGCAAATGGACATGGCAACCGACTCATCTTTAATGGTCAGCAGCAACAGTGAGCGTACAATGCTGGGCCAGGTCATGCATGAACCGAGTCAGCAGAACTACTCATCTCAGCCAACTCACCTGAACTTCCCCATGGCTCAGGAGTCCTTTCACCAGCCCATCATGACCTCCAATCAGCCCAGCTTTGAGCCTCAGCAGAGCATGCTGGGCTCGGCCACGCAGTCCTACCCACCTGGCATGATCCAGCCTCGTCCTCCACCTGAGCCGAGCCCGGCCAACAGGCCTCGAGGCCTGCGTGCCATCCAGCAGCTGGGCTACATGAGAACTGCCCACCAGACAAGCACCATCAGCCCAGGCCAGGAGGCACCAGAGGCCATGCATAAAAGACCCAGCGACATGTTGCCGGCACCCCCAGCCCAGCAGTGCGCGGACGGCACAAGGGAAAACAATCTGATGTACTATTATGGTCAGATCCACATGTATGAACAGAACAGCAGCTTTGATAATCAGGCTGACTGCCGGGTCAGACAGCAGCAGTGTGTACTGAGCAGCAAGCCGGCTGCCCTGCCTTCCCCAGGCACCAACCAGGTGTCCAGCACGGTGGACTCGCAAGGTCTCGAGCCGCCTCAGATAGATTTTGATGCCATCATGGACGACGGGGATCATTCGAGCCTGATGTCGGGAACCCTGAGCCCCAGCATCCTGCAGAACCTCTCCCAGAACTCCTCTCGCCTGACGACTCCACGAAACTCTCTGACACTGCCCACCATACCCACTGGGATAAGCAATATGGCAATAGGCGATATGAGCTCCATGCTAACCACGCTGGCAGAAGAGAGTAAATTTCTAAACATGATGTCATAACGGTAAAGCACAAGGCCTTAGCACTATCCAAGGGGCTCTCTGCATGAAGCAGTTTTATGAATGTGCTTCTTAAAAAATAATCTGTTTCAATAGAGTAGGGTGGGGGGTTTTTAAATGAGCATTAAATATGTTAAAGGGATTCAAAATGAACATTTTTTTAAAGTCTCTGTACAGGATTGTGTAAACTATAACGAGGCAGTTTAGCACCATGAGGGTGCACCTCTAGTATTATTTTTTGGCTTGGTTTCCCAGAGCACTGAATGGTATCACCACCAAGCTAGGAGACAGCACGATGAGTGTGGTTAGAGATGAAGCCCTTCCTCCCCAGCAGCCCTGTAAATAGCGTTTCCCATCACCTTCCGCTAGTTATGTGTGCAAAAATTTCCATTTTCAGCCCACCCCAGAAAGAAACAGGAGGATGAGGTTTTGATCAGAATAAAAGCCATACTATTCTACTCTGATGAGAGTAGAGTTTAGTTACGTCTCCAAACAAGTCCTCTGCCAGCACTATTGTTTTATACCATAAATACCTTTATACCTTGGAAAGAGCTTCGATTCCAAACGGCTTCTCAGCAAAGTGCCTTACCATGCTTTAGTGTTAAGTAGCCAAGGCCTCTCTCTTCCTTTAAAAATCAAATATAGTGTATTGCCAGAAGCATATATAAAATGTACATTTATAAAAACAGTGGTGTTTCTGAGAAAACATTGGAAAGACATATTGATGAGACACATAAAAGGTGAACGCACACTTTGATCAGATGTGTTTACAACGTGGTTTATATCATGTGCAGAGTGGAGCAGAGGCCTGGGAACAGCAATCACTGGGAAATCATCCCCCGTGGCAGGAAGGCTCCAGCATGCAGGCTCACACACACACCTGACTTTGCGCCCTGTGAGCACAGTGACTTTCTGCGGGGGCCCCGAGAGCGTCTGTCATGTCAGATCTCTGAAGCACACATTACCATATCCCTGTGCAGCTTTGCAACACCTTAGCTTTCTGTTGGTTTTTTTCATGCTGAGGTGCTCACTTACAAAAGCGATGGTGATGGAGGGAGTTCTGTGATCATTTCAGCCTGATCTGTGCTGTGGCAGCGCTGTGGGAGCTGGTTTATCTGGCCAGAGTTTGCCTGTGTAATGCACTCTGTGTAGGACTCTGCCCGGGCTCCATGCACACTCCAGGCACGTGGCTGCACTGATGCGAAGCCAAGCATGAGCTAATACACCCTGCCCTGCAAGGAGGCTTGTTGGCATGCACCCAGTGCTACATTAATGTGTCCCACAGCTTCAATCAGCATGAAAAGAGCTGCTGTATCCAAAAAAACATACTGTGGATGACCTGGGCCGTTAGTTTGGCTAGTGCTTTGTACTACAGTATATAGCTACTCTTTGTACCCAGTCTGGTTCAGTTCAGCGCTGCACCTGCAGTCTACAGAGTAGGCAAACATCTGGATAGTCTCAAAACAGGTATTCGAGTCAAAATAGTGCAAATCTCTTGGAAACATCCTTGGGGAAGAGATGGGAGGAGCTGGGCCTCTCAAAGCCAAATTCTCCACCAAAATTTAACTGCTTGAAATAATAATCAGCTGTTTCCAGGCTGTTCCCACCTGGCACTGAAGTCAATCTTAGTCGCATTATTTATTTTTGCTGTTGCTAGACAAAAGGGTAGAGGTGGTGTGGTGCATGTACTTGCTTAACTTCTGACTGCATTGTACAAGGACATCTCTTCCCACTCTCATAGCATCAGGTACTTGGTAACCCATATGTTGAAGGGCAGGGGACAACTATGACATCCTCCCAGGTTCTCATAGTTTGACTGGACAAGCATCTGCAGAGCTTTGTTCTCTCTCCTTCTGATCTCCCTTCTCTCCCTCTTATCAATGTGACGTTCTCACTTGCATCTGACTCCGTCCCCTGCACAGGACAGGAACACCCCTATAAAGGTGCTTTCTGGTGTCCCTGCTTTCCTTCTGCACAAACTGAAGTGAGACTCACTGTTTCCAGAACGACCAGGGACTGGCATGAAAATGCCACGTGTTACCTCTAGGCAAACTTGGTGATATCAGATAGACCAGCAGCCATGAATGGCAGCAGTGGGTTGGGACAGCGGTAGCTGCCAGGTAACCCTGGATATGCCTGGTGCAGGAAGGTGCTGCTCAGCATCCCATATCCCCTCTGTTCTTGTCCCAAATGCAGAAGATGTACACAGGATGCCTTCATCCCTGCTTTTCCCCTCTCGAGGCCCCCATGACTCCTGCCAATGTCCAGGGTGCATGAGGACAGGAAAGCAAGGCAAGGTGCCTGGCTGTTTGTTTGTGTCTCCCATGAAAGTTGTGTTTAAAGGGATTGCTTTCTAGTCCACTGTATATATTCTCCTGCAGTTACTGACCTTGCCCTTGCCTTTGCATTTATGAAAAGAGGGTCAGTACATATTTTAGGATTGTGTATGTTGTCCTGGACACTTGGAGTACAACTGGGCATCCCTTGTGCTGAGATGGATGGGGCTTTCGTTGAGTCCTTCAACTGCTAATCTGATTTTTTCAACAGCTGCGTAGGGCAACGATGGCTACTGAGTCCCTCTTCACAGATATCTCATTAGCAAAAGATCAATTACAAAAGCAAAACCAAATCTCCAATGGCTTGAGATTTCTCAGACTTTCCAGTGGTGGTCTTCCTTCATTTACTGAAAAAAAAGTATTATAATAACCATTCCAGCACTGTATATATTATGTATAGAAGATATCATTACTAAAAGTACTGTAGGTGAATTGTTCTGTCAAATTTATATCTTAAGAACATTTTTAGCTGTTTTCTACATCATAAGAACGGAGGTAACATGCTGAACCTGTATATAAACCTTTTGTACATTAAAAAGTAATTTTTTTCATAATTCCTGGTGCCTGTTGTTATTGCTTTCTATTGGTAGTGGTGGTCTGCCTTGGTCTGTCATTGCCACACCAACATAGGTGGTGCTTAGGAACATCAGCTGGTGAGGAGCTGGACTGGCCTGGTGTGGGAGCCACTGCACTGGATGTGCAATGCTTCTTGCCTTGAGGAGCTTCCAGTCAGCAATAGGATGGAGGTGGCAGAAGAAGGGGCAGAGAAGCCAGGTGCTGCAGCAAGCACAGACAAGCTGCTCAGGTGTCTTTCATTGGCCTCTTGGCAGAGTTGGTTTAAAGGAGGATGACAGTGCAGCAGGGATAGCACAGGAGTAGGGTTCAAAGCAAGGGCTGGAGAAATTTGGCAATGAGAAGAGTCATGGCAAAATGGCTTGTTGACTATCTTGGTCAGTGTTCAAAAGGAGACATAAATAGGGCAGATTAACAGAGCTCTGACAGGCCATGACAGCAACAAGTGGGTTTGAAGAAAGGAGAAAGTAATCTGTCCACTATGTATGTGATGGGAAGCAAAGACACGGTGAGAAAGAGGTATGTGTTCCAGTTTGAGTCTGGTGCGGCCTGTCAATGAGAAGGATTTAATTTGACTGCAGCATGATTTATCTCAGCCACTGAAAACACTGATTTTCAACTTGGCTTCTTAGAGGTGAGTTGGTGTGAACAGCGTTGGAGCTTTAATGGAAGGAGGGGAAGCTAAGTGGACCTGCTTCTGCAGGGGGGTTGGACTACATGACCTCTACAGATTCCTTCCAACCCTACCATTCTGTGATTCTATGAAGCTGTATAGAGGTGATCCTCGTGAGCACAGCAAAGAGTTTGGAGTAAAGTCAGCCATTGAGCAAAGCACTTGGTCAGTAAATGAGTCGTGACACTTGATGCAAGTGAACCAGCAGTTTCATCCAGAAGCAGCTGAAGGAGATGTCCTCATTTTCCTCCATGCAGGATCCCTGCTGAGCTGATTGGCAGAATCAGGTAAGTTTGGGACAAATCCTTACCCTATCATCAGTGTTCACTCATAATCCGTGGAAAGAGCTTGACATATCCCAAGACAGGATTAATCTTTCCTGGTTTAGACAAGTAGGATGGGGTGGATTTTCCTCCAGAAAACACATGTCACTCTCCTCATCAATTACAGAGAGACCCCATGCAGTCAGCTTACATTTATATAACTTCTCCAGTCAGGTGAGATGAATTCCATGCTCCTGCGTGTCTCTTGCACCAATAGAACCACCCTCACTCTCTTAGGTTGAGACAGTGGACAAGATGTTGATTAATGTGTTAATGATCCTGTTAGTCTGCAAATCAATTAGATAAATAATCACACCCCTCAGACCTGTCCAAGAACTACAGAAACCACTTTTATTTAAAAAATGCAGTGATATTATTAAAAGGAAATTGTTCAGAGATTTTTATTGACAAAAGGCTTTGGAGAATCAGATCAGCTTCTACTGCTTTTCTACTTCAAACATTTAAAGTGGGTTCCTAATTTAGATTAAATGCAGCTTTTAGCTGATATTTCACTTCAGAGTTGGATCAGGGCACACCTCTGCCTGTGTAAGAACACATTTATTGCTTAAACTGGGCTAAGATTTCCTAGGAGCCCACTCGAGGTCATGTACCAGCATGTGCACTTTCACTTGTTCGGCCATCCTGGAATAAACAGGGATCAAAAGGCTCGTTGCTCCAATTGTAAGCAGGTAATAACCCTTCTGCAACAAACATTGTTTATAAGCCAGAGCCTGGAGTTTATATTACTATGGCAGCTGCATAATATTCAATTAACCTTTTTAATCAGTCTTATCCCTTATGAAAACAAACCATCCTAACAGGGCTGATTCTGACCCTCTTTGGTGAGCGTTAACCTCACTCCACTCCCAAAACCGATGGGAGCATAGGAAGAGTAAGAGACCACTCTGTGTAAAACCATCACACCTCTTTAATATTGCACTAATATCTCAGGCTTTCCTGGAGGGGACAAAAAGCCCATAAAAGCTACTGTTGCTGGATCTGATTGCACTTAGCGAGTGCAGAGTCATTCCAATGGCTCTTTATTGCAGTGGCCTCAGTAGGGATGACATAGGAGCTCTTGTTCTTTATGAGCTGTTGGATCTACTTGGAAGAGCATATGTGTTGTAAATAAATGGTGTGTTTTATATTATTGGAAGGACAATTTATGACCAACCAAGGCCTCTTGCAGACAGCTATTTAACTTGTAAGTAAAATGACCTAACACTTAAGAAATTTAGAAGCTACAAAACAACCTATGTTGTGGCCAATATACTTATTTCTCCTTGATTTATGTCTCATGTAAAAATTGAAATGGCTATATTAAATATGTTTGCTGTAAAAACAAAAATAAAATTAAAAAAGAACAAAGTGATGCCTTCACACACCCTGAAGGTTTGTGACTACTGTAGCTTCCCTCAATTGCACTAGCACCTCTGATTCATTACACAGGCCCCTTCCCCTCCCTATTTCCATTTTCCCTGCACTGACCTGTCAGGCAGATATGTAGGGGGCATGATGGCCTGCCTGCTGTCAACTTTGAAAGAGCTGCTGCACTGAACTACAGTGCACTTGCTGGAAATGTCTCTCTAAGTATCAATGGCTTACCGAAAGGCAGGCTCTGTGGCTGCTATGTCTGTCCATCAGAGGCTGTCTTGCCGTCACACCTTTACCATCATTTGCAGGGTGGTATGAGCAAGGAGGGGCAGGCATGGAAACACACCCCGAAAGACAGCTCCTGCTCCAGGAAACAGTGCATGGGGCTACCTAAATCTTTGGTCTAGGTTGCTCTGGCTGGTCAAAATTCTTAATAAATACAGCCCAGGTGACCCTCCATACAGAAAGGAAGTTTAAGGAAGGACTGCTTTAAATGCAGGATCTTGGTCTGATGCTCTGAATGTCTTTTAAAGGAGTGTCTCTTTCCCCTTCTGTCTTCATTCACTTTACAGAAAGCCTACAGGTAAAGACAACCTTCACAACCACTCTCTCTCTCCCCTGTCGCTAAGCCTCTTCTGCTCTTCTTTGGGAAGGACCCCAGAGTGCTTTGCCCATACAACCATCCTTCCTCCCAGGGTGTGACGGACAGATGGTTGCATTTTTTTATTCAGGAGCATGGGGAACAGCTTTCCCAACACCTGCAGAGGGAATCATGCAGAAGACAAGCACACATTTCACAGCTGGATGTTGGCCAAAGCACCAGAGTTTGTGCTACCGTGGTTAAAATAGATCAAATGAAGTGAGGATGGCAGCGGGGAAAGAAGCAAAACTCTGGACAAAGCAAGGATAATTTTCTTCCTGATTTTGTGTTTCCCAGTGTGTCTTTCATCTACAAAATTTCAGGGACTGTGAGGAGTTACTGGCTGTGACGAAAGCAAAACAAAGAAGTGATGTTTCTGTGGGTATGAGGGATCTAGTTTTGAAGAGTTTACATCTGTAGAGCTTCACATAAAAGGTTTTTGGGTACAAAAGAACCAGTTTTAGCTCTGTAACCTCTTCTGCCTGCTAAACCATGCAAGCAGCCTGAAAAGGCAGCATGGTGTGCGTACAGCACCCGGAGGGCTTCAGCTACCCGCTCAGAGGGAAACAACAGCAGCAGCGATGCGACCGAGGAACAGAGCTGGGATGGCTTTGCAGCAGGCTCAGAGAGGCAAAGCAGCCTCAGGCCTGCAGCAGTCTGTAGGTGGGCTGCCTCACCCTTTGGCAACGCCAGCATCCTGCCTTTGGCTGCAGAGCTCACAGCAGAGGCACTCCCAGCCGCTGCAGCTCAGCCAAGCTGTAGGAAACAAACGTGCTTCTCCCTCTCTGCCCGCTGTTACTGTATAGCAACAACCTGGAAACCTCCAGGTGGCTTTATTGGTCCCACTTGCCAGCTGGCAAAGCAGCCCTCTGAGATGTTACCTGCCTGCTGCACTTACCCATCTGACTGGCATCTGAGCAAAGCATCTCAACTCACTGAAAAATGATGGATTAAACTTTTTTGTCCTTTGTGGTTTGGTGGGGGTTTTTTGAGCAAAATGTCTCGATGTGAGTGGTTTCACCTCTGTGTCACTCATCAATAATGACGATAAGTGAAATTCGATAGCGTTACATGAAATGCACAGAGGATTAAACATCACTCCAGGCACGCTGAGAGTGGGCGGCGTTACCGTATCTGGGAGATCTTAAGGAGGGGTGAGAAAATGGGTTTTGCTCTGCAGTCCAAGAAGCTGCACCCCTGTAACACCAGCGCCAGCTGGGGAGGGTGCTCCAAATGGTGATTGTTACCTGCAGGCCAGTGAGTTTCCCTTGTTAGCAGCCATCCAAGAACTGAACAGGTCTCACCTTGCTTGAGGAGCTCTCAGGAAATGATTACCTGTCTTAGCAATGTCAGGAGATCTGTCAGTGAATATGAGAAATGTTTTCAGGGAACAGAAATTGGGCCTGAGCCAGGTGAAGGTTTCTATCTAGTTGGAGGGAAAAAAGGAGGTCCCAGCATTTCCATTACTAACTGGAAGTAAGTGAGAGCATTTTTAACAGATCAGCAGTGGTCTAGGTGTTGAAAGCACCAGTGATGCCAAAGTAGTTGAGAAGGCTTTTCTTAGAGATGAAATCCAGCTTTTTGGCCTATGAACACTTAAAAAAGCGTGGCCTGTAGTTGCCCAAATTAAGAGGGAGATTTTAAATCTGACCCCATTCAAAAAGCCTTCCCAAAATTTAACAAATACTAATAAAGCCTCAGGAAGTTTTGCCTAAAAGCCTTCCAAACCTAAACCTTGAATTTAGAAGAGTGTGGGGCTGAGGCATGAATTCCAAAAGTCACCTTGCAAAAGTGGCATCAAAAGGATTTTCAGCTAAATTATTATCAGTACACTTCTTCCTTAGAGTTTTAACTGTCATTTACACTTTTTAAAGCATAAATATTCAGAGAGCTGGGCTGGCTTCACAGTGGGTGAATCAGTACCAGAAAAGGTCTAGTCTCCAAGGAGCCCACAAGGAGTTGTTTTCCACCCTGCTCTTCCTACAAAGTTTTTTCCACTTCTGAGAAATTGGGATTGAGCAGATCTTACAGAACGATGAAGGTGTCAAATCAAGTCAGGGGCTAAAGGCCTTTTAGATTGGCATCATTCCTCCTCATAACAGGAAAAACCACATTGCTGGTGGTGTTTGAAATTATTCGGGCTAACACACAAAGTATTGTACTGTGTTGCAATGAGATTAGCTAAGGTAAAGCATTTTCCCTAGACCTTCTTTCAGTGCTGACACAAGGTACTTCAGGCAAAGCACTGGTCCACAGATGTTTCAGCAGAATTCAGTAGGCTCAGAAATGGATCATTTGGGAGCACAACTGGTGAACAAAGGGGGCTTTTTCTCCTCTCAGAATAAACCCCATGGATGAAGGGGAGGAGGTTTATTTAACATATTTCAAACATTTTTGCTACTACTAAAAAAATACATTGGTGATTTTGAATAAAAAAATAACTGCACAGACATCAGGGGGCTGCAGCTGTAAACTTGGCCTTGTTGTACATGCATCAGTGCTCTCTCTATTAGATTAAATGAAAACTACTCAGAAAAAAAATCCTCAAATGAACCGAACTGGGTATCATGCCGAAAACTAAAGAAGTTTCTCCTCAAGCATAAATAGTGCAAGTGAGGCACCATAATTTGTCTTATTAGCTCTATCACTGCAGGGCCCTCCTGGCACATGTGAGGACCCAAGAAGAGTGCTTTGGCTGTGCCAAGAGGGGAAAAACAAGTGAAAGGTGGAAAAGCCAAACTGTAATGGTATCATGAAGGAGGAAGGTGAACACAAGGATGGGGTTGGAGAACCAGCCACTGAGGTGCTCTGACAACAGGACTGTTACCCTGAGGTTCCCACTTCCTTGGCAAATGGCCATTCCTTCCCATCTTCTCCAGGTGGAGATCCTCCTGAACTTTGTAGCTACCTTTCCTCTGCAAAGGGCTGTTCCTCACCCTTCCTGTGCCTTTCACCTTCTGCTCCTCATTCTGCTGCATCCATCTGACAAAACTCCCTTATCAGCAAAATCAGACTCCTTCAAGGGTTTTGTCACCACACTGTCACCTAGGACCATCCCATACAATTAAGCCAGGAAAGGTCTTGAGGCCAGTCCTCAAGCTGTATGCTTCTTTTGGTGGTGGTTTGTTTTACTTAAGATGTCAGATTTTGAACTTACTATTTCTCATGGCTAAAGAAAGCACAGGGAGATGGCACTGATGGGCAAAACTAGCCCAAAGGCTGAAACTTTGGCCAAGAAACATCTTGGTGACCTCAAAAAAGGATTCAGCTAATTCTGTCCTCAGAGGGATTTATGCTGGAGGCAGATGAGTGTAGCAGCTTAGTTGAGCTGCAAGATGAGGCTGTGTTGCTCTTTACCTAGGTCTGGCCAGCAGTATAGGGGCCAAAAAGACAAGTAGCAGGGATGAGGAAAGTGTAGACATGCCAATCTGGCAATGTGAGAAGAAATGAAACATGAGGCCTCTCTGGTCACAATTGCCCCAGGTTCCTGGGGCTTTGAGGTGTTCCCTCTGGGCAAGACATGCCATTTTTTTAAAGGAAAGTTGTCCTGGCCTAGTGCCACTGCCAGTGGTGTGGGCTGCTTTCACTGGCCCGGTGGGGTGGTCACTGCTGATATTTGCAACTCCCAGCTGCAAGACAGGAGTGAAGTTGCTCATATGGGCCAGTGATAAAAAATATGAGCCTGATCTGGTCTCTCTTAAAAATGGTTTCTCAAACGCTCAGGCCTGAAAATTTGCTCTTTCATGTGACCTATTTGCTCTTACAAGCTGCCTTAGTTCAACTTCTGTCTCACAGAGAAACCTGTGAGGAGTGAGTTGCAGTTATTTTGAGTTTTCCTACTGTATCTCGGAGCTGTTGTTCTGAGGCTGTTTGGTTTGGTTTATCAACTTGTGTATAAGGTTGCTTTTCTTTCAGCTACAAGGGAAGTAGCCTTTGTCCAAGCTAGTCAACCAGCAATGAGAGAGGAACACTTCCAGGTGGAGGGGCCGTCAGTGGAGAAGTCAGAGCTTTCCTTCCATCTGTGCAGACTGCAGAAATCCAGCTCTGTGGCTGAGAACATGAAACTTCTGTGAAGAGCAATGTGGTATGTACTCAGAAAAATCTTTTTTTACTGAAAGTTCAGTGGGAGAGACAGTTATGGGCATCACATGACGTGTAGCAGAGAGCAGAAGAAAAAGCAGGAGTAGGTCTGAGCTTAGTGACTCAGAAATGCCAAGCTGCATCACCCAGGTAGGATGGACAACTGAAGACTCCTAAGACATAAAGCACAATGCGTGACAGCAGGCTCCAAACACCTGCAGCCTTCACAGTGTGCTCAAGGACATGTACAGTGAAGGACAGCTGGGTATGAGCTGTCAGGAAGCAGGAGATGGAGCAAGACAGGGTAGAAACCAGTTATGTGGGACACTTAAAAGACCACATGAATATACTGGAGGCACAGCAGCTCTTTGGACACAGTTTTCGGACAGTCACGAGAGCTTCTCTTTTCATTGTGTAATGCGTGAGACAATGCTGGTACCATCAAGGCTTCAACCAAGAGACAAACACCTCATTTAAAAGTTTATTTTAATGAAGTCACAATAAGGCCTCCAGCTGGAAAGGTTATTTATTAACCTCTTATTTACAAATTGAGCCCTGATTTGAAAATTAAGGCATTGTAATTTAATATTAACCCACGTGTCAGAAAATAATGAGACAAACTACAGGGAAAATTGCATTCCATATTGCAAAAGACCCATTTTATTTATAATGACCAGGATTACAAGTCATGCCAACATTGATGGATCATACTTTAAAAATCTTGATAGCTCATTCATTTCTATAATTATATTTATTACAAATTAAATAAGTTGCGGACACCCTTGATATACAAAGAGACAAAATTAATTTGTGAATCAGTATTAATCTGTCATCAAACTAAATGAACTCCTTTTCTGGCAGCCTACTGAATGTAATGTACTGTACCAGACTTTCTGTGTTCCTCAGGACACGAAAGCAGGGGAAGTGCAAGTCCAAGCTGCTGAAGGAACATCTCTTCACTTTTTTGTATCTCATTTCTGAGTATGGCTTTTTAAATCAAGATGAGACAGCAACAGAAAACTTTCTTGGCCAATCAAACCAGATTCTAATGTTTTTGTGAGCCTGCTAGGGCTCTGTAAGCCAAGTGCCTCAATGCAGCCAGTTGGTATTGCTCCATGGACCAATGTGCAACCAAGCCCTGCAGTCTGCCCATCCCTCAGCCAGCAAACTAATGCAGCAGTCACGATTGCTGTATGCCACCGCTTGGACCAGGAGCAAAATGCAATGTGCAGCTTTGTAGTACTTTTCCTGTGACTCTCTATACCTAAATCACACTGTGGAAGCTGAAAAGAGACATGCATTACTGCTATCCTTTCCTGACAATGCACTTCTGAGGCCTTGGGACAAAGCCCCGTTGTGCACTGTTGCATCAGCAACATCATTCACGCTCTCTGTCAGCCCAAGCAGTGTGGGTGATGCTCGCTCCCCTCGGCCAAGGGATGGGTGAGGGTGGCTATTCAGATATTCCTGGATGAGACTACAGACCCTAATGTTCAACAACTGCCACTGTGGTTAGCCAAAACATGTGCCCATCTGCTCTGGGGTTTTGTGCCTGTAGACAAGGAGTTTTGCCAGCTTCAGGAGGACTCAGGCTTGCGTCCAGAGTAGTACATTTCAGGGAGGTGGAGTGGGAGGAAGAAATAGATCCAATACTACAGGTTAAAGCACATTGTCCCTGTGGACACAAGCAAAGTGTAATAAGATGGGTGGTGGCTGCACATCCCCTTCCTTCCAGCCTTCTCATCCCAGAATCATCTCCAAAGTCAACGTTGACAAGATAATGGTCTGGCTGTTCTCCTCCTAAATAGGACACGACATCTAAGGCAGCAGATGGAATCATCCTTGTGTTTACAGTCTTCTCAATTTTTATTTATATTTTTTTCACCAAATTTTCTTGCTTTCTTTTTTTCTTCCTTTTTTTTTCCCGACTCTCCCACAGGAAGATGCACAAGCTCATCTTGTCAGAGGCAAATTTTCAACTCCAGAAGTCTGAAACCCATACAAAATTGGCTAAAGCACCCTGAACTCTCCTGCCATAGTCTGCTGATCTCTCCATGCCATTTAGCAGCTAGGATCAACTAATAAAGTGCAAGATGTAGAAATGTCGTTTAGAGTTACCTACCCGTAACTAAGTAACTTTGTAATGAATGAAAGGCCATTTTGAGCTGATGCCTTAAAGACTAACTTCATCTCCATAAAGAAAGAAATATGACTCAGAGACAGCCCGCACGTGGCATTAACAAAACCTCTTTGTGTTTCTGAAGGAAAGACTGACACCAAGTGAGCTGTGTGCTTGCATCATCTTCACCTTCTTTTGCTTTAATACGGATGACATCACCCCAGAATATTCCTCTGGCTTTAGATCTGTTTTCAGGGAACTGGTGGGCCCCTTCTGTAGGAAAGAGAGAGCTGGAAAGGTGTTTCTGAGCTAAAAATTTTGTCTTAGGTTAGCTACAGAGCAAGAACAGTACCTGGTTTAGTAATGTAACAGTAATTAATTCTGACTGTTCATAAAGGAAAACAGTATTGCCAGAAGAAATGATTTACACATCTTTAAACGACAGTGTTTTTCCATTCACCTTTTTTTTGGAGTGTTTCCTTCAAAAGATATTAAGCCCATACATTACTATTTAAAGAGCCTAATTCAACCCAGGCAATAATGACCCATAAATATTCATGATTTTGTTTTAACATTAAAATAACATCTGTTTCAAAACATCTGCAATCTGTTTTCAATGCTTGGGTAACATTTAAATTAACTGTAACTAATACAATAAACCACTATTAGGGATAATGATAATGAAAGATGCCCTATTAAGAGACAGGAACAACATAGAATTGAATGAAAAAAAACCTGAGGGGTGGAAGGGACGAACTCAACAGTCAGATACCAAAGCTCCTTGGAACTTAAATCCACAGTTACAGGAGTTTCCTGTGTGCAGGACTATTGTTTAACCATCTCAGCTGCTGTGTCTCAGCTCCATTTGTGTCTCATTCAAATTTCCACAGCAAGAGCAGTAATTTATGGCACAAGCAGCGTGACTACTTTTAAGGCGGGAAAGGAAGGCTCATTCTCTCCAGCTGAAGGGGCCCACAAAGTATTCCTGAGTTGGAAAAGCCAGCTGCAGTGGGCTCAGGGCTCTACCAGCCAGATGGGGTTAATGAGCCCATTAACCTCCCCACCCATCAGCAGCAAAACGTCTCCAATGAGCAGTGATGCCCTGTGACCACGCTGCTGAGCACTGCCATGCTCCAGGGTGCAGAGTTAGCCAAAACATTTAACTTCCCCCCCTAGAAAAGGCTGTTGTTTTCTGCTATGATGTCTCCTCTTTTTCTCCCCATGGCAGGGAAAGATGACATCATGCACATCTGCATATGGTTGCAAGGGTGAAGGTGAAGGTCAGGGGTGTGATGGTGCTGGGGAGGAAGGTTTCCCTCCTGTGCCAGCAGCCACTGCCACCAGACCCATACTCAGCTCGTGCCCACAGCCCCCCGGCTGGCAAGTTTTACTTTCATGGAATGGCTTGATGGGTCATCAGTCATGAATGTTGTTTTCAAATTGTGTTTAGGGGTTTTGTGGTTTGCTTGGGTTTGGTTTTTTTTTTCCTTGTAAGCCAGCCCTCCCTCTTCACTTCTCACACTCCTCGACAAATATCCAAAAGGTGTTTTTAATCTCCTGGACCCAATGAAAAATGCTGGAGCAGCAAAAAAAAGTGAGGATTGGAGCAGCAAAATAAAATGAGGATTGCAGCAGCTGGATTTGCTCTTATCTGATTATTTCTTTAAAAAAAAGTCTATGTTAAAATATATCTTTTTAGCCAAAGCAAAGCCTTGCCTCACATCTTAGCAGACTCAAAAGAGCATCTGCTTACAAGGCCAGAGAGACATTTTAACCTCCAAATCCTCAACCAATCCAAAGAGGCCATTGCACAGATACAAACACCTCCAGGAATAACCCAGTGACTGTTCATCCTTGCTGAGCACTGCACCCCTGGCACAAACCCTGAGCCCTGGCTCTGTTCCCAGCCCCTGGCACTAGGCTGGACCAGGTCCTGGAGGAACACCATAGAGCCATGCCTTCCTGCCTTCCCAGCAGTGACAGGAGCCCGTGGAAAGCAGAGCATAAATCCAAACCATTTAAAGTGTGATTAAGACTTCCCCTGATTACTGCTGTGCATGATATTGAATGCTTCGGCTGTTGGTGATTTATTGAAGTAATATATAATATGCTGCATTCAGTTAACAGTCCCCATCAAGCACAATCTAGATGAATAAAAAAAAGGAGAGACAGAGAGGAGCGAGTTCTAAGAGGAAATCTCCCTGGATTCAAGGGAAATTGAAATATGTGCATGGTAATCCATGTCCAAAGCTTTTAGCACTTCAAAAAGTGCCACTTGCTAATTCCACTGGCTAAAATCAACATTGCTTCAATGTCTAATGGTCCCAATGCCATCCTCACCCGCTCCTTCCCTCTACCACTGATAACTGGCCTTTTCTACCTGAGTTACTTTGTGGCAGACACTCGCCTTTTGAGGCAGGGGGTTCAGCTCTTGGGTTTTTTTCCAGTTTTCATGCAGAGTGAAGTCTCATTTTCAGTTTCTTTGGCAGAAAGGAAGCTGCACCACATTGTCTTGTGCATCACCACCAGCACCAAACCACTGCAGAGGAGGTAAAACTGCTAGCAACTATGACCTGAAAGGGATTAAACTGGGGCTGGCATTGAGAAAAAGGAAAAAACAGAGCAAGATAAGCACTCAGTATAGTTTCAATTCTTTTAATGCTTTCATTTTAATAGCAGAAATAGCTGTTAGTTATGTAGGGAAGAGGTTTATTTATTCTCATATATGATATTTGATGTATTATTGCTCCTTTAGAATCTGACTCAATGAGATACCTCCATAGTGGGCTAATTTTAAAGCATCATCTTCAATTAACGCTGATCTCAATCACAAGCTTTCCAATATAAGGTAGCTGGCTTAGAAATGATAAGATTATAAATCAAATGTTTTCTTTGACACCTGGTTTTGAGGATCCAAGCCTGCAAGTTGTTGGGTGGCTGTTTTAGGGTTGGGGCTTTTTTCCTGAAGGTGTAAGCATTTCAAATAACTTTTTGAAACCGGCAGCAGTGGAAGCAGACACTCTCACACAAGCATCCCTACTCCACAATGGGGCTTTCACAAAACCCAGATGCAATGCCCAGAAATCACAAAGGTTTTCAGACCAGTTCTAAAATTTCTACAGCTCAACAGAAGTGGTATCCAACAACACAGATGTGGTTTGGTTTTGTTTCCTCAGTTTCTAACACTATTGAAACTAGACCAAATACCAAACCCTGCTATTGATGAGAAGGACTTTTCTTCAGCTCTGATGTTCTTGCTGAAAGTCTCAGAGCTGTTTTTCTGCACCACAACAAGTAGATGATTTTTAGTTTGTGTGTAATGGATGTTGATGCCCATGTCCATTTCTCTCCCAGTGAATGCATGGTCCAGCAAACAAGGGAGCGTTCTTGACATTGCCTTGGCTCAGCTGGCAAAGAGCAAGATGTCAGCTCATGTCTTATTCTTCATTCCTCTGGATGCTGGTCAGATGTCCTCCATGGTGACTGCAAGGACACACACCCTGAAGCACAGTCCCTGCTGTCAGCTGTGACCCCAAATGTACTGCCACCAGCAGAATTGCATGAAAAGTCCTATGTAGCCTCCCACAGTCCAGGGATTCAGGCTTGGTCTGGCTCGGGAGGTGGTACTTTCACATTTGGGTGGGGGTTGGAGCACTCGTTGAGCTCATGGAGATGCAGTGGTCAGCCTCCAAGGTACTCTAAAGTACATACTGACAAATAGATTTGCAATTACTGTGGGAGTACTTTCATGGGAGCAGTAAAAGTGCAGCTCTGACCTGAAGGTAGATGTATGATGAGGTCTTGCTCCAAGGGCTTCTCTGGAAAAGGTCTGTAAGAATATTTTACCTCAGATGTCGTATTGTCCCTTAAAGTCACTCTCAGAAATGACGTCACCATTTTAGCTGAAACTTTCCAAGTCAAATTCAGCCCAGGTACAGATGGTTAAAATTCTGTCAAAGCTGTAGATGGCTGGGTCTTCAAATGGGAAGATTCAGCCTCTCAGGTGTAAGTCCCATCTCTGCCGATAAGCTGCCAGACCACGTGCCTCCTGAAGCAGCCTGCAGCCCATACATGACAAACCTCAGGCTTGCAGCACCAAAACTATTGCTATTTCTCAGCCCAATAAAGCAAAAAATGCATATGCTATAAATTGCCTTTTTTTTTTTTTGGTTGTTTTTTCACAGTTTGATTATCCGTCATGATAAGACATTACTTAAAGCAGTGCTGACACTGTCTAATCATTCTTGTGAAATATAGACTTCTCTCTCCACTTCAGACAGAGCCGACATTAATACACATTTATGCAAAGCAGAGCTGGAGCTGTCAGGGGCTAATCTTTACAAGTATGATAAATGATGTTTATTTTCAGTGATGGAACGAAACACCCGGGCTGACAATAATTGTAATAAAAAGGACAGATCAACTTCTATAAAGTGATTGAATTACCAGTCTATTGCATTAATGCCTGATCTTGGCTCTGTCATAAACCTGCTTCAGGTTACCAACGACTGCACATTAGGAAACATCCACCTTCAGACAGACACCCTGCCCTTGACCTGTGGGAATGCAGAGGAGTCATTGCAGGATGCAGGTTTTTGGCCACTCTCACTTCTGTTTGCTTGCAGTAGTGTTTCCTCTTCTCAGGCTGACAAAGGGACACCCTGTGTCTCTTGAACCTTGCAGAAAAGTTTCAAAAGCTCAGGAGCTGCACGTGCCTCCTCCACACACAGGTGATGCCCAAGCTCCCATACTCAGGGACATCGGTACCCAATTTGCTGCTCCTGCCTCCAACACAGATCACATTTACAACATCCACGACGACCAGCACAAGGACTGCAAACTGACAAAACCCACAGGAAGAAAACATTGGAAAGATATTAACCTTCCCCCCACCTACCTGGGCAAATGGCAGTATCCTGCACTGGACAGGGCATGATGCAGCCCAGAGCTGTGGAGAAAAAGGAGACACGTGTGTCAGACCACAGGATCAAACACCTTGTGCAGCCAGAGCAGCCTCTGGAGCAGATGTGGGCAGAAGCCATCTTCCACATCTCTGCCAAAGACAAATGTCTAAACCACAGACTTAGAGGATGGAGCTCTCTTCACCTTGGTCTTTAGTTTCTCAGAGGAGGATATTTTGGTAAAATGTGGGCTCCAGAGGGTGGATGGTATATCTTAGCTTCATCTGTGGGTTTTGCTGACTGGATGCTACCACTCGATTTTCAGTGGTTGCCCTGGCTATGACATGAAGGAAAACAAAAAGGGCCCTTGAAGCCCTTGCTGGACATTCCATTGTCTGAGGATATTCATAGCATGGAGACACACAAGTCAAGCAAATCCAGCTGAGTGGGGTTTCTGTAGCTTCTCCAGGCTCCAGATTCCCAGCTCAGACACTGTCTTGACAGGGCTTGGCAGGGAGACATTGTACTGTCTGCTTGCCCTGCTCTACAGCTCACCCACTGTATGACCAAACCCTCTCATAAATAACTGGGTCAGCTGATTGCTTTGTAAGTTACTTTGTCATAGAAAGTTAAAGTGTTTTCAGAAAGGGATAGATGTTGGGAGAAAAAGGAAAGGCAAACAAACAGAATGAGAGTGTGCAGCTATATCTCTGCATATTTATATAAACATTTGTGCCTCTGACACCCTGTGTTTCCCTCCAAGTAGAATTTCTGATGTTAGACTAAAAAACAAATAGGAAAAGTAAAAATGGGATTAATCATCAATCCCTCACAAACAGCGTTCCAGAAACACTTCAGGTCAACTGAAACACTTCTTTGCATTTTTTGGATTATTTCTTTTATAGGTTTTCCATCCCATTATGTTTATAGTTAGTGTACATTTCATATTCTGGGTATTCCACATTTCTATTCCAATCCAGATTTGTATAGTATTATTCTGTGTCATAACTCATTTTGCATTATTTCACATAGGAATTTGTACTATGCTATACATTAAGGCACCCTGGTGCCAAAGAGAAGTCATTTCAGACTGAGAACTTGAAATGTCCCATTCTGACAGCTGACTGCTGACTGCTGTGGGTTTATTGAAATGAGTTATTCTGACTTTTTTTTCCCCCTAAACTTGTTTATTTGTTTGCCCAAATTGACACACTCCCATGGGACAGTTCAATTTTAGCAGAGCAGCGTTTTCTGACAGTAGACATTAAGCAGGAAATTTTCAACTTTTCTCAGTCATATGTGTGTTTATCTGCACATGAGTGTGTGTGAGGACTCCACAGGGATTGGGAGCACACAGCAGGAGCTTTGATCACAGCCCCAGTGATGGTTTTCAACAGCCTTGGCTCTTGTCCAGCTGATGCTGGAAGGGTGATGGTGCATCTGAAGGTCCTACCAGAGAGAAACATGTTTCTGAAGCAAAATAAATACAGTTGATCTAGAGAGTTCACTGACTTTACTGAAGAGCATCCTCTATATAAATTCCCTCATGAAACAAACCTTATTTCTGCTGCCTCTGTCAGTTCCCACCAGTGTTGTTCCAAGGTTCCAGGTTCCATTTCTGGTCAGAAATGTGACAGACCAGCCTGTCAGTTCCTCTGTCAGTTCCCACCTGTGTTGTTCCAAGGTTACAAGTTCCATTTCTGGTCAGAAATGTGACAGACCAGCCTGCAGTGTGACTCCTGTCTGTAGAACCAGGACCATCTGATGTGAGGCAAAGAGACATGGCACATTCCTGGGATGATCCTTCAGCACTGGGAGAGAGGAGGAAGAGGAATAGCTGGACCTGCTCATTCATCTGGGGCTGTGTAGGGGGCTCAAGGTTGGAGGCACTTTTGACCAATGGATCAGGAAACACAGATAGATGAGCATAAATATCCACTGTCCTACTACTGCAAAGCTGCTACCCCCAAGCTCCTTTCTCTCCCTCTCATTTCCTACTGTGTGCACTGAGATTTTCTAAGTACTCTACTGTTTATTGAGGGGGATATGTGCCTAGGATGTCCATCTCACAAAGAGGGCAGAAACCTCCATAATTACATCATACCTCAATTTTACACATTACATAATGCTATATATTCTCCAGGGTGCACTATTGTGAGTGAAAATCAACATCATTGGCAGTTAAAGATACTTTCCCAGCACAGGACTGAGAAAAGATCCAGCACAAACTCCTGATCATCCAGCATTGCCTGTGTCTGTACTTCAATGGCAGAAGTGCTGGAAAGTTGAGTCAGAACAGCTATAGCTGCCTCTGTCATGTTCCACACATCAAAAAGACAAGCAGGTTCCCATCAACCCATCATCCAATAAGGCCAGTGAGACCCAATGTGCCCATTCTCAAAGTATTGCTGGCCCCAAACATGCTGGCACTGGTGAGCCACCCATGCAAAGTGCACTTGCTTAACTAAAGGGAAAAAAAAAGGTGTTTTTAAAGTCATGTATTTGAATTTTTCCTTTATCTGGCTTTAGCTCAGTGTTTCTGAGTGCACTGAAGAGTGCAGAGAAAGCCCTTGATAAACAAGGAGACAGAAGGTGTCAGGCATGGGCAGAGCTTTGCAAAAACAGCAGCAACCCAAGTGGAGGCTGTGACTAGAAAGTGGTCCTTTTCCCTGCCATCCCCAGTGTCTGGTACTGCCACAGGGCAATGCCAATCTGAGGCCCCTCTGCTGTCCCTGCCTTCTCTATGGGGCAGAAACAGCTGTTACATAAACTGTCAGTAATCATCTTTCTTTTGGCTGTTTTGTTTGTACCAAGCTGTCATAAGGAAAACTGAACAACATCTCCTTGCTTGGCAAGAGTAAAGACTTACCCCTCTTACCCAGATACATGCAGAGAAAAAAACAGAGCAAAAATCCAAGTAAAGCTCCTGAGTGGTGAGGAGTGATGTTGGGGATGCCAGTGGGGATAAGCTGGGGGCTGCAGCATGCAGCACCCAACAGTGCCCAGCCTCAGTGTGGGGCAGCAATTGGCATCACCACCCTGGGGGCTCTGCTCTCCAGAGTACAGGTCACTAGAAGAGGTGTGAACCCCCCAAAAAAGCTTATGCAGGATGTCGGTATTCTGGTATAAGCAAAGGGTGATGGGAAGCTGAAGGATGTGTGGGAAGAGGTAATGTGATAGCAGGGGCCATGGGTCTGGTCCCCTTAAACAACAGGACTACATCTCCAAACAAAGAGAGAGTCATATTTCCACACTAGGTGTTGGTGAAATGGAAATTGTGGTCCCCAGCTCCCACTTTGACTTCTCTAGTAGGAGTTACTGCTCTCAGAGCTCTACCTGAAAAGCCCAACCCTCTCATGCTCTATATGTTACAGGTCTGAACAGATGTGAGTGGGTTTTGCTTAAGTGGAAGGAGGGGACACTTCCATAAGCTGCTCCCTCAGCAGCAATTGCAATAACCTTGAAAAAGGGAAAAGCAGGAGGAATCAGAACACAGAGACCACATTCACTGGCAACAGACCCCAACCAGGGCATTTCACTGAAGCAAAGAGCAGTTGTATGAGGCCAGGGGAGAGCAGGGTCAGGATGCCGAGGTGCAGGTCACAGGCATTTCACAGTGGAGAGCTCACATGGGGCTTTTGTCAGGATTGCCAGAGCAGGGAAAGAGGTTTCTGACACTTGAGCGTGTCAAGAGGTAGCACTATGATAAAAATTGTGCAAACAGCAGGAAGATTTCTTTAAGTCGTCTCCAGACAGATAAATCACAGCCTAAGGACAGATTGCAGTGCTATTTATTAGTCATTTGTGCATGATTTGCTCACCCCATTGGTAGTGGAATTTCTTTTTTGAGTATTTAATTTTCATCAGAAATGATTTGTGTGCTGCACAGCAGTTTGTACTGACACCACCACCCTGCAGTGCACAGGTATCTGTAACCAACCACTTACAGGCAGCTCCAGCCTCAAAGAAAAATGCTGACACTGACCTCCTAAAGGAGATGCCCCAGTGGTTAAATGCATCAACTTTCATACATATTGCTCTTATTTTTCAGAGCTCTGAGGTTTCCTCGCATGGCTGAACAACACCCACCAGGTAGCACATGGCCCTTTAAGCTGGATTCTTTATTACCAGCCTTTTCCACATCCTAGTTTTGCACCGGGAAACAACAGGCTGGGTGGCAATGGGTGACAAGGCACAGAATGAGGGAGTTAAAAGGGTACTGTAAAGGAAAACAAATGGAAATCATTAAACACACACAAATTACTTTTTATAACACTAAATGTCACCCCAGTTTGTACCTGCTGTTAATCCAAGGGGTTAAGTCAAAGCTAAATTTTTTGCCTCTATATAAGATCCAGCAAAACAGCAGTACTAGGACTAAAGTAATGTGGCAGAAGCTCTATAACAATTGCTGCTGTGCAGGGGAGATCTTGCTTGTTGATGCTTCTTCAGAGGAATATTTCCAGCTCTTGCAGAAATAATTATCTGTCATTCAGAGATCATTGTGGGACCTAATGGATGACTGCATGTTCATTGCTGGATAATTTTTGCTTATCCACTAACAAGAGGTAGCAAAGCAAAACTTTGCATGGTAGCCAGAAGCTTTCAAGCTTTCCAGGACTAGTAACAGCAAAGGCTACTTACTTGGAATAGTTTAACTTACTTGTAAATTATCCCCATCTCTTGTTCTTCTGATAGTTCAAGGTACATTCACTTGTTACAATCATAGAATCATAGAATCGTTTCAGTTGGAAAAGACCTTTAAGTTCAAGTTCAACTACTAACTTCATACTGCCAAGCCCACCACTAAAACATGTCCCTCAGCACCTCATCTATGCATCTTTCAAATATCTCCAGGGATGGGAACTCCATCACCTGCCTGGGCAGCCCGTGACAGTATTTAATAACCTGCTCAGTGAAAAAATCCTTCCTGAAGTTCTTCCTTCTTCACTCAAAGCCCCACTTACCAGAAGAAGCTGTAAACCAAAGGGCTTGCACTTTGGAAGACATTCCCTAAGAAGCATGAGGAATCTCAGACTAAGGGTCTGCTATCATGTAAACTCCATTTTTTACCTTATTCATTACACAGAGAAATTCAGCCCCTAGTCTACTGTCTGCCCAAGTCCTTCAACTTGCAAGAAGCACTAGCAGATGTTCATTAGTGCGTTGGTAACTAGAAAATTGGAGGTACTTGTTAACTCTGTGTGTGATGAATAAATGTTGGAAAGTTTCTGCTGGTGAATCTCACTATTGGTTTGGGACCAAGCACTCAAAAAAAAAATTGTGTGAGAAGCAGAGGAGTTACAACCAACAGTTCCACTTTGTTGTTCCTGTTGTTAATTGTGTGAGCTGTCAAAAACCTGAGGGTATCTAACCCCCACCTAAACAAATAGCAAATATTTGTGTGAGACAAGTTGGTTTTTTTAAGTTTACTAGAGATTTGTTTGCTCATGGATATACATATGATGCCCTCCTGCTCCTTGGCACCATAATAGCCTGAACATCATAGTCATCTCACAAATGGCCAGGAAGAGAAGAGTTCACACTAAAGCACTGCAAGCACCATCAGTGGAAGTCACAGCACACCTCCCAAATTCATCTTCAGGCTTGCACTTACCTGGAAAGTTCAGGATGTTTCCATTCACTGCAACTACCCCCTCAGAGCCTGAGTCCACCACCAACCCCTCCAAAACCCAGTAAACATCTCCAACCCACAGGGTAGCTGTGATGACTCACATCAGCTAGTCTCTTCTTTCGAAAGGAAAAAACTACTTTCCTTAGCATTAAGCTACACTGTGTGTTTCCCAGGCTGGTCTGGGACTGCAAGCAAGACAACACTGTAAAGAACTCCTGCACTGTGCAAGAGAACAAAGGCTTGGTGGTGGAGAAATTGCTTCAGTTTGAAAAACTCCAACATTTAAGCACTTTTTATTAAAGTAATTCAAAAACACAACACTGTCCCAACAGGAGAAAAGCCAATGCTTCTCCCAAGGCAGCTGTCTGGGCAAGAGCTTGCTCTCTACGTGGGAGTGAGCAGCTCTGTTCAGTGTGTTAGCAGAAAAATAACTGAAAGTGATCTGCTGGAAGCTGTCTCCCTACACACAGGCATGTAGACATACAGACACACACACACACACAGAGCGTTGTTATGTGGGTCTGACTTAATTACATCTGGTAAACACAAAAGTTAGATATGCTTGAGAATGATGTTTGACAAAACTATACTTTGCAGAGGAGAACTTGGTTTCCCAGGGACAAAATAAAGCAAATAGTGACCACATCTGGATTTTTTCTTGCTCTCACATCACTCTGCATTTCCTGGTTAGAGCTGGGATCTCCCCAAGAGAAGCTTTTCTTGTGGTATTTCTAGTTGGGACTGGACGTACCACAAATCTCCTGAGGAGGTCTTTCCTTCCAAGATTCATGAGCTGGAGGCTCATGAAGCACAGATAGTTCAGGGAAGTGACCGACTGTGCAGACGTTTTCCAAGCTCTCAGCCTTTTGGGGGGTCCGGTAGCACTCGCTCCAAAGCATCTCGCCCCCTTCCCATTAACATGGACATTTGATTTTACAACTGCCTGGAAAGTTCCTTACTTCACAAAATTACAAAGGGGAAAGAGAAGTCCCACTGTGTGTCAGAGCTGGCGGGGCTTGGAGGGCTGCCTGGCTGCTTCAAGGTCCTAAAGCAGTCATCTCAAAACTACTGCTCTAGTTGGTAATACACAAAGAGCAGAGGGACACCCCGAAACGTAGGTACCTAAAGGATAGATGTCAAGAGGATGTGGTGACATTCCTTCTGTAGTGTCCAGTGACAGGACAAGGGGTAATGGACATAATATGGAACACAAAAAGTTCCACTTAAACTCAAGGAAAATCTTCTTCACTGTTGAGGTGAGGGAGCCCTGGCACAGGCTACACGGGGAGGGTGTGGAGACTCCTCCTTTGGAGGTTTTTAAAACCCACCTGGACATGTTTCCGTGCAACTTGGTTGAGGGGAACCTGTTTTAGCACTGGTGTTGGACTGGATGAGCCCTAGAGGTCACTTCCAAGCCCTACCATTCTGTGAAACCCCTCAATGATTTCTATTGCCAGAGGAAGTGGCCACGCTGGAAGGTGAGCAACGTCCAGCAGGAGCCTCAGACCTCCTTTTGCTGGAAAATAAACCAGGCCAGCCCAAGCATTTCACTCCAGTCAATTCTGGTTCTAACCCATCTCCATAACACACACTACAAAACCATGTGAAAAAAACAAATCTTCGTAGCCCTCTTCACTCTGTACTTCATCTCTGGGTTTTCTGAAAAGGTACAAAACAAGCACTTCAGAAGGCCTGTAGCTGACTGTGAGACACTTAAGATCTTAGTCCTGTCTTGCCATGGGCTTTTCTGCCCAACCTTGAGTAATCTGCTTAACTGATCCGTGCCTCTGTTCCCTACCCATAAAAACAAGAGAAAGACAGAAGTAACAGCATTTCCTGGCATTCCTGGGATGTTGTGAAGATTAATGCATTAAACAACAAAGTGCGTCAAGGGAAAGCAAGTCAGAAGGTCAATATAACACTGAGGACTGTGTTTCAACACACTCTGCTTTATCCCATATTGTTCCTGTCCAAGAGAGATTTGAAGGTTAAAATTAAAGCAGAACAAATGTCTCTGTTTCTGTGCTCCAGAAGGGACTGCTCAGTGTGTGGGCACATAGGAACACTCTCAGGAATAGGAAACGATTGTGAAAACTGTGGTCAAAAAGTGAAACCTACTGAATCCACCAAGGAGCCTTTGCTGCCAACCACTGTGTGATCTCCTTATAGGCAGATAGTGGTGGACACAAACTTCTTTGCTCTTTGACCCAAATACAAAACCTGGAGTTGCATTGACTAAAGGGGCTTAGTCACCAGATGCCAAAACTGTCCCTCCCTTGCCTGGCTTTACAGTGCCTCCAGGGTAGCTCATGATGAGCCCCTCAAACCCACCAGGCACCTCTGAAAAATTTTGGCACTAACCTCCTGTAGGGTTAGAGACCCCTTTGCCATATAATCCCACTCCTGAAGTCCACAACCTTTCTTCCTTCCACTTCATTGTTGTTCAAACCTGAAGGTTTGTAGCTCTGCTTTTCCTGGAGGAAATCTCACTCTAACAGTGTGTTTTGGCACAGCATGTGTTGGCTGGGGTCACATCACATGGGGACTGTGGTATCATGTTTTAGGACAGGACAATGGAGCTTCCAGGGCCTTCCCTTTTCACATGAGGCAGCCCTTGTTTAAAGAGCACAGAGCCAGCTGGGAGCTGAGTGTCCTCCAGTTCAGTCTGCAGTGTCATATCGCATGTTTATTTTCCTTCTGGACCCATGAGACAGATTCCTGAGAGAGGACTTTTCTCTCTGGAGAAGTTAATACTGTGTATTCAGACCTTTTTCAACTGATTAAAAAAAATAAAGAGCTTAGAATTCAGGTCCATCATCTCCTGGGCTCTAGTAGGAAATGTCTACCATTGTCATGAGCCAATCTGAAGAAAAGTGAGAAACTTCTATTTAAGTACTCAGCCTGGACATCTAAGCTCAGGACACATTGCCTTTGAATCCTCAAGCTATGAAAAAAACCATCTCAAGGCTGCAGAGCTTCCAAAGTAACTGCAGGTACCTTCAGGTTCAAGCACATCACTGGTACTTCCTTCCTCTCACCTGTCTTAGATCTTGGGCACATCCATCCCATTGAAGGCTATGCTACTTAGGAAACTCTCTGTATGGCAAAGGTAAGCATCTGAGCCAGCATGATGCATCCCTGTGCAGTGCTGGGATCACAAGCACTCCAGGACAAGCCCAGCCCTGACTGCTCGGGTACACAGCTTCCCTTCATCCAGTTTTCCGAGAGGAGAGTCACTGCTTTCATGCCATCGCATGTAGCTTGTCCATTTAGACTCTGAATTACAGAGGTGTGCAAAATCAAATCCAGGCATGACACTTGAGTGATGGGCTCCTGACATATTCTGACCCTGCAGCATCTGTTCCTCTTCTTCCTTTGAACTAGCATTTTAGATAGTGCAAGAAATTCCTGAGGAGAAATGTGATACACTACAGCTGAGGGAGAGCACGGGATGCTGAGGCTGATGCCTCACTCCCTGTCTGAGCCTCTTGCTGGGGGTCCAGCTCTGAACCCTCTCAGAGGACCCTGGAAAGCACAAACTAAAGCAAGCAGGAGCTGAAAATTCAAGCCAGTCCTTGGTCCAACAGGAGTCAAGGGTCCTATGTGCTGACATATGATTGTATCTGCCACTTCGCCCAGTACCACTGAGCCTGAACTTCAAGAAGATTTGGCTGACAGGGAAGGGCATACAGAGGACAAGTGCAAGGGAACAGAAGAGATCAGGAAATGCCAATTTCTGAGTGCAAGTGTGATAATTGGCTTCAAATATGCAGTAAATTACAGTGAAAAGGAAAACCACTGTTTTCCTGACCAGGGTACATTGCACAAGAAGTCAGGGGCATCAAGTGTGGCAAAAAAGGTTCAAGTTAGACAGTAAGAAAATCTCTCTAATGATAATGGCAATACAGACTATGGAGAAGCTGCAGTATTTCCCCCTTGGAGACTTTTAAGCACCAGTCAGATGAATAAATACGTGTCAGGCAGGAGCTGGGAGTATTTGATCTTGCCTTCAGGTGTGACCTCTTCAGGCCTCTGCCACTCCTCTGATCTTCCAGGGTGCATCGAAGCAGCACAAGCACACCACTCACCTGGGGCTGCTTTGGCTCCCAGCCTTGAGCTGTCGCTGGGACCACTGGAGATCTCAATGGGAAACATTACCTTCTTGAGGTGGTAGAGCTCCTCCTGACAACCTGCTTGTCTCTCCATCCAGGCTGGGTATGAATCCTACCTTGGAATAATTCACATGCACCTGGGTAATACTGCTACAAATACAGATGTGTTTGGCTTGTGGGAGAGGGAAAAAAGGGGAGATACAAGGAATTAACATCAGTGGAAAACACTAAAGGTGGTGACAGGTGGAATGAAGCTCACCAGAATTAGATCGTGGTGATACTAAGCCGCCTTGCAATCACCCTGAATGCTCTCTCCCCTCACCTCTCTTTCTTTTTAATAGACAGAGCCCATTTCAAACCATATTTATGAAGAGCAAAGGGTCATAAAACACCCACAGGGGCCAAAACAACCAGCCTTCCCATGCCTGGTGCATCAGGGAGGGCAGCTGGTGGCAAGCAGGACCTGGTGGTCCCTGGGCTGGCAGCCCCCACCCCCTGCCCTACCTCTCCTCCAGCCCTCTGCAGCAGCACTCCTGGTTCAGTTGGGTCTGCTGGAGCTAAAACAAGAGATCCTTAGCTTCCTTTCCTTGTGCTGAGCCGTGAGGAGCAGGAGGATTTTCAGCCAAGCTCTTCTCTACCACCTAGTGGGAAACCAGATGTTTCCCACCATGGCAAGCACGGTGCTGAGTGTGATCACTGGAGTGAGGACAGACAAGCCCTCCTTGGCCTACCAGGGATATCCCAATGGCCCCCAAAGACCAGAGCAACACCGTGGTCCTGTCTTGTACCCAGCACTCTGGCTGGGATGACACCAAGGTACGGTTGGGAAAAGTTGTTCCCACCAGTACTCACTATTTCTGCTGCAGACAGGGACTATCCAAGCCCATTCTCCAGTCAGTCACCAAGCAAATGGCATCTAAATTTGCAGCATTTCAATGCAAACCCCCTCACCCCTTCAAAACACCTATATTTCTTCCTTGTGCATAAATTCTCCACGTTTTCCTGCCCCCAACCACCCCAGCCTTGGTTTTGGCACAGCCCACGTGGGCCCAAGGTGCTTCTATAGCCCCATAGCACCTGAGCACCAGCCATCGGCATCCAGCCCCGTGGCGGCTCGTGGAGGAGCAGGGCTCTGGCCAAACTCTAGCACAGGTAATTGTAGTCTGTGTACTTAAATTCCCCCTGCAGATATGGCTGCCTTAATTTCCTGTCCTAAACTGTAGGGTAGTGTTGCAGTGTGTTGTTAAACAGCCACCATGCACTACCCAGAGGGGCTTGTATTTCGGCACACTTTGCGTACAGTGAGAAAGCAGGCAAGGAGGGTGCTGGGTTAGGCTGCAGCTTGTCTCTCCAGTTCCTTGGCACAGTTTAGGCATCACCAGTTCTCTATGCTTTTTTGTTTCTAACATGGCCAAAATCTGGATACCCCTTTCTCATTGCCTGGTAAGTGAGCACCGATGGGGAAATCTGGTCTTTCCTCCAACAGCTGCCAAAACAGAAGATGCAAAGGGTTAATGGTGCAACAGCCAGGGGAGGGAGTGGGGGGTGGTTCTCCTTGCAAACTGGAGACCCCTGTGAGTTTTATAGGGAGGGCTGGTGGGGGTGGAGGGACTGGGCGGGGGAAAAGAATTTGCTTTATGGCTTTGACAGGAACTCCCATCATGGTATAATTATGGAAGTGAGAAGTCTGCGTGTAATGAAGACCATATGCCGTGTTAAAACACACATGCACAAATATTAGGCCCCCGTGAGGCCTGCGGGGGAGCTGGCGGGGATCAGGAAGGGCTGGAGGACCCAGCCCTCCCCTCAAAGCATCCTCGCAGATTTTCCAACCCTGCCACGGCCGGGGCAGTGGGGATGTAGAGCAGCTGGGGAGCCCGGTGCAGCCAAACAGGGCCAGTCTGGGGTGAGAAACATCCGGTTTAAGAAACACAGTGAGTGGAAGGAAGGACCCTGATGCCA
This sequence comes from Colius striatus, assembly GCF_028858725.1. Lineage (NCBI taxonomy): Eukaryota > Metazoa > Chordata > Aves > Coliiformes > Coliidae > Colius > Colius striatus. Next base: position 13,586,660 of record NC_084769.1, on the reverse strand, counting down.
AAAACCAAACAACAAAAAGAAAGGGCTTTCACCCTGCATTGCCACAGACAGCCCCTGGAGAACAGGGTCTCTTTTAGCACTAGTTTTTCTCCAGGTCCTGCTACAATTTTTCCTTTTCCTTTCAACCTACGCCCTCGCTGTTCTTCCCTCACTGGAAAACATCTGCATGCAGCTGCCCGTGGAGGCCAGCAGCCCTCCTCCTCCTCGCCCAGCCCAGCTGCGCCGGCGGGAGCCGCGGGAGCCACGCGACATCCCCGAGCAGCTCCTGGGCTGGGGAACACAACTCCAGCCAGCGCCAGGGCCACCCAGCTGGTGTTTGAAGTCCTCATGCCATCCTCTCCAGCATCCCGCCTGCTCTTTATGACGTGAAGCTTTCTTGGCTACGGCATATTCATTTCTCCTCTCCGGATCTCACATGTCTTCTGCTTCATGTCTCCCATTCGCAGTCTTTATGGGTGTTTTTGGCTTGTTTGAGGCTGTTTCTTCTCTTGCAGGACTATCTTCTTCCCAGCTCACTTTCTGGATCTGTCACCCTGCAAGTCCTTGTGCCACTCACACTCCCTTGCCCCCATGCCCGGCCCATAGTCATCCTTACATATTCAACTATCTCCTAAGTCTCTTAGAGAGGCATTCTCCATATAGGGATGGACACGAGCTGTCTCTCATCAGTCTTAAGCCTGTTTACAATATTCACCTCCCAACTTTGTCCATCCTTTTCCCTGCTGATGGGACAGACTCTGACCTGGAGCAGAAAACCCGGTGTTTTTCCCCACTCTGGACCATTCTGTCTTTGCTGGTGATACTTCAGCTGGGAGCCCCAGCTCCAGCTGTCTGGCACAGGCTCATTTTGCTCTTCCAGCTATTTGCCAGCAAAAGGAGAGCTGTTGCTTTTGTGTACCAGAGCTGGAGGTGAGAACTGTGCAGGAGTCACTGTGGACAGCGATGCTTCCCTCCTTGCCAAGCAACACTAAGGGCCTCCAGCTGCAGGTCGGTCTGCAGTCAGTAGGGGAATGCAAGGGTATGGCAGAGCAAAACATTCTCTCAACACAACCTCTCCTTCCATCTAAGGAGGGAAAAATGCATCCCCCGTGCCTCTCTAGTGGAAAAGAGAGGTGACAGGAAAAATCTCATTCCTCGGGGAAGAAAAGCCAGCTGCAACAGTGGATTATTCCAACTAGTTTCACTGAGACTGGCAACCTGCAGGAGAGGAGGGCCCATAAATTGTATTTGCCATATCTTTCATACAGCCTCCAGATAAAATACTCATTCATTTACACATATACTATTGTGTGTCCTCCTAAAAAAAAGTAGCTGCTTTCCACTACCCAAAGCTGATGCAATATATTTATCAGAGATGCAGGGTTTGGGAGCACAATTTCCACAGGATTGCAGGGTGATATGAGAAGAGGGTCACCTACTCTGGAGCAGGAGAGCCTGCATTTCCCAGGCATGTGCCAGGAATACAGCATAGAAAGTGCCTGGATGAGCACTGCTGCCAAATGCATACTCACTTTAGGATTTATCAGTCCTCCTTGCTTTATCAGTGTAAATTCCTCCCTCATGTTTCCCAACTGCATCTGCTCTCAGGCAAAGCAACAATGAGCATTCCATGTTGGGAGCAACATTTTTAATTGTTGCTCCAATTAAAAGGCTCCTTCACCACAGTGGCTAAAAAGATGGCAGCTCTCAGGGCTCATCCTCCCCGATCCTCACCACTCACAGGCTGCAAACCCTCCCCACCGCCGCCTCTGCGCCTGACAAGAGCCAGAGCCAGCCCTGCACAGGCCCATCCAGCCCAGCTGCCACGCAGTGAATTTTCCAGGGCTCCTGCAAACTTTTACAGTCGATTTTACAGGGGAAGAGCTGTCACAAGGAGGCAAACCACAGGTGCAGTGCGAGTGGCCTTCCTCCAGCAGGGACTGCGGGGTGAGGAGTGACCTCTTCTTTTCTCAGTGTCTGCTGCTATCCACGATTCCCGTCATGCACAGTGTGTCATTTCCCATGAGTACCTGCCTGTTTCTGCCATCTGCCATGATTTATAGAAAATGGGCAGTGATTAATAGCCCAGTCAATGCCAAGTGAAGCCATTTTCTTTCATTTACCTGCTCCCTGACCTCCCCGCACAGTCCCAGACAAGGGCTGGGAAAGTGCATTAATCATGCACTTAAAAAATATTTAAAAGGGGAGATTGGCCGGGAGCTCAGTGGTATTTACAGAGTCATTTTCTACAGAGGGTACAAGCTAATTGCTAGATAAAACAAACAAGCTCTTTGAAATGGAAATGAGTCACTTGGAGGTACTCAGTGTTTGGTCCTTGAGCAATGATGCTCCAAAGCCATCTCCTCTTGGGGTTTCACCATACCTACCTGGGACCCACTGGTGGTAGAAGCTCACAGACACACAGGATGGGGTACAGCACACCAGCTCAAAGTGTGGTCGTAATGCTAAGAGGTCTCTGTCACTAGAGAGGTCTGTGCTCCCACTGTACCAAAGTCCTGGCACCAGGGCAGGGTGCTGCAAGCATCCAGAGGGCTCATATCTGGCTGAAGTCCATCTGAAGAGATCCTGCAACAGGAGAAGAGTATTTGGGGAAAAGAATTTGATTTCCTATGACACAAACTGTACTTCCAGAACATGTGAAAGCATTTGGTCCCTCTCTGGACCCACATTATGAACAGTCAGTAGAAGTGCTCCAGCCCACCTCTCCAGACACAAGGTGGGCTCTCCACACCATTTTTGCCATCTGTCAGGGATCATGCAGTCCATGCCACTGGCAGGACTGGCCCTGGAGCTCTTCATCCCCCAGGAGGGCCAGATATGAGGATAAGCATCGGCATCTCCCATTTCCCCAACCCCAAGGCCCATTTGTCCCATGTTCACCTCTGCCCTCTGTGGCACAGAGCCACGCTGCCATCATCTGGAGCGGCACCCTGCTTTGCTTCAGCTCAAATCTGACGTCTCCCTTCCTTCTGCTACAGCCCCGGGGCAGCACCATATACACCGTGTCCTGTAGAGCTCTGCATGGCCTCCCAGAAAATGCCTCTCTCCTGTGTCCCTAAGGACAGCCAGGCTTGATAGCAATAAAACCAAAATCCCCTGTCAAGACAAACAAAATTATTGAGTTATTCTCACTCGCCTGAGACCAAAGCTTTGTTGACAACTTAATTAACTGTGTTTGTAATGAATTTTTGGCCACATGCAACAGACTAATTATCAAAGCAAACCTTAATCTCTTTCTAGGCACATCAAAGTGTTGAGAGCACAAAATATTTACATGAGTCTCAGATAAAATTCTTTGCACTAATTCTAACATAATTAAAATTATGTTGGGGCTAAGGTAATTATGCAAGGTGCTTATATGGCATAACAATGTAATACAAGCCTGTGCTTTATTTCCATCTGTAGTCAATCAACAAAGTCCTAAAATGTGTGTAACTTCTATAATTGTACTTTCAAGCAAGAGAAAATAGCACCACTTTAAGCTCAGTTAGGGCATAAAAAAACTGTCCACTAAGGCCAAATTTCAGATAAGTGCCGTCATTCTTTGTATTATCTGAGTTTTTCCCAGTAAAATGAGTAAAAATGGTGAGTTTTAAATGAGGAACAGCGATAGTTTTCTTGTTCTTTCCTTCAAAGTGTTGATGTGAATTTGATGACTGAGAGGTGGAGAGGACTGTGTCAACTCATTATTTCCCTAGAGATGCCACTCCCAAAAACAGAGCACATGACAGGGAGAGAGACAGAAGGGCAGGATGCGGGAAAGGGATCCACTTTCTTCCTGGGGTGAGCTATGGTAAGACACCTCTTTGCTCCAAAGTGGGGGACACTGTGACACTAGGCTGGCACCTCTAGTATGTAAGGTGGTAAAGCCTGAACACATCCCAAAAGTCCCAGAGAGCAAAAGGGGTAACAGACCATCCCCTACTAGATCCATCTCCTCTGTCCAGCCTTGCCCATCCCCATGGCTGTAGGGCCTGTCTGGGCACAGCAAACTCAGCCCCAGCTGCACGTGGCACTAAAGAACTGCCTGTGGTGAAGTGCTCGGGCTAAGCCTAGGCATGAGAAAATGACCACAAGGCAAGGTCATTCTCAAGTCCCACCTGCCATCTGTGTTGGGAATAACTTTTGCAGTCACAGGAGGTGACCTAGTTTCAGGGAGCAGGTCTTGGAGATGTGACCCTGCACCCCTCACCACATCCTCCCGTCGCTGGGACCGGCGCACCTGGGCTGCTGTGACCGACAGCCTCACAGTGCCAGCCAGGTGAAAAGTCCTTGGTGACCCAGAAAATCCTTCACCTGATGAGCTGAGAAGGCAAGTTGTCTGGCTACAGGAAAAAAAAAAAAATCAAACCAACAAACAAAAAAACAAACCCTGCTTTAGATTGCATCATGAAGGAAGAAAAGAGCTTGTGCACGCTTGCTTGATGGTCTTACCTATCATGATGAACATCCAACACTGGAGATGGACACTTTATCCCTCCATGCTAGCACTCCCATTAGAGGGTTTTAAAACTCCTGCTCACTCATGTTTGAGCTTTGTGTTGTGCCCACCACTGATGGGCAGAGATGGAAAGCCCTCCTGGGATGTCCATTCATGCCTGAATCCCAATCCACAACAAGGAGAGTCCCCCTGCATGGCGTCATTAAAAACTGCCCCTTCTTGCCAAAACACAGAGCTGAGTTCCCTTCTTGACCACAACACCAGCTAAATCAGCAGCTGCAGCTTTGAGGAGTACCCAGGCCCAACATTGTCCCAGGAGCAGATGTCAGGGCATATGTTCCTGTTTTCTCAGCTACTAAAACTCACTCCTTTCCCTGGCCTTTGGAGACATTTACTGGTGAAAATTCTGCCTTTTAACAGATTTCTGCGCAGGTTTGACTTCATTAATCAAATCATTTCTTGACACAAAACACTGAGGACTCGCTGGAAGCACAGGGCTGGAGAGCAGGGCCCTGCTGAATGGCTCCAAGAGGCTGCTCAGAGGTGTTCCCACAGACATGCAGTTTCAAGAAAACTGTTGAGCTTTCAGCTTGGTCTTCAGAGCCTAAAAAATTTAACAGGTAGGTTAACAATAGCAGCTCCTCCAAGCTGTTTCCCCACTATTACTGTCATGCCAGTGCAGCTGCAATGATGAACTCAGTCCTGATTCATGGGTTTAGCCCCACCTCTACAAGCAGTCTCTTCCAGAAAAGCACAGGTCTGGGGCAGGACTTGGAAATCCATGTACGTGCCCACACACCTACCCCAGGCACAGCCAGCTCCTCCTACCTGTGCAGAAACCATCTAAACCTATCCCAAATGACTTGATGCCCATAGCTCACAAAGGTAAGGGAGCTCTCTTACGTTTCAGGCTGCTGCATCAACCACAAACGTGTTTGCAGGGGGAGGCTGTAAGAATCTTTCCTACCCCTGCATCTCTGGCCAAATGGTTTTGGTGTTTGTTCAGCAGTTCAGCAGATGAAGTCAAGTCCAAACTCTTGGCAGGCTCCTGTGCAGTTCTGCTCCTTAATGCCTGATTGCCTGAAAGACAACCCTCATGTTCCTCAAGTTTCTGAGCAGCTTCCTTTAAGAAAACAAAAACAAAACCAAACCAAACCATTAAACTTGAAATCTTCTGCTGCATTAGGGCTTGGTTTATCACCTGGCAGAACTGACAGATGCTTTAGAAGCTGGAAAGATTCAAGAGGTCTTTGTCCTTGGCCTCTCGGCAGAAACTAGGATTGCACTTGATGATCTTAAAGGTCTTTTCCAACCGTAATGATTCTGTACCACTGCCACCTTCCAGTCGGAGAACTGTTGCTGGGGGTGCTCTCTAGTGGCAGCCTGCAGAAAGAGGAAAGAAGCAACGTGCAGACGTTACTCGTAACATTTGGAGCAGCTGAGATAAAATACAGCTGGGGAGACAGGTAAGAATTTGAGGTGCAGGGGAAAAGAGTCAACATTAGATAAACGAATGGCAGGTTACAGACTGGTCTGAATAGCCTCTGCCCAGGTTGCTCTAGACTAAAACAAGTCGTATTTATTTTCCAGTAGTTATTCAAAGGAATTTGTGATATCTGTTCAAAGCACTAGGTTTTTTCTGCTTTCAAAAGGAACTCTTGGGGTGCCTTTGCTGCGGTACTTGAGCAAATCTTTCGAGATTAGGGGGTATTAGCCCCATCTTAGTGAGGGGAAATAGAGAAGGGTAGCTTTAGAAGTGCACTTGCATAGAGGTTATTCAGCATCAGTGGAAAGGGTGGTCGGAGCACACCTCCCCATTTTAAGAAGTTAAAATAACTCCAAAATCTGGATCAGAGCACGGAGGGGTTTAATTTTAAAAGGTATGTTTGTAACGTTTCGAAGTTCTGCAAAATAAAGCTTGGGGATTGAAGAGGCTATTGGGAGGTTTATTGCGTCCTCCAACAGCAGGTGGGGCTGCGAGCCCAGGCGAGGGACCGGCTGCTGACAGAGGGGAGCTAGAAAACCTCCTCTCAATGTGGCCCTTTGAAGCTTCCCCTCCCTGACACCAATTAAGAGAAGGAAGTGTTTGTTTGAAACCCAGGTGGAACGGCTGGGGGAAGGCAGAGGATTTTTGCAGAGAAGGTGGATGCTCTGAGGTTGGGATGTGACGTTCAGCTCCCAGCCCCACTGCCACCATGGGGTTTTGTGTGCAGACTTAGCCACATCACTCAGGGACACACCTGAAATGTCCTTTAACCCTTTTCCAGGGAATGTAAGCAATTGCCAAACAAATGGACTCTGGAGCATCCCTCCAGAGGGGTCTTTTTTCCTACCTTCCCCTGGCAGTTCCCTAAGATACCTTTCCACACTAACACCTTCTACAAAAGCTTTCAGAGGTAGCTAATATTTGTCCTTCATGTAGCCAAAAGGTAGAGCCATAGCTTAGCTAGAGGATTTGGGGATTCCTGGGGTTTCCCTCCGGGGCAAAGCTGGGGCTTGTCTGCTCTGAGCCCTCTGCACATTGGGCTCCGGTGCTGGCTCCAGCGGGTGCTGCAGTAGCCCCAGAGGTGGTTCTTTACACGTGTTGCTTCAATAGGTTATAAAACTCTTACAAAGTAAGTGATTACAATTAAGTTTTATGGATGTGGAGTGCTCTTTGATGGTGTTTGAGTCACAGGAAGGAGTGAGGAGAGACTGATGTAAGTGTGCTGGGGCCAGCAAGCCTAGGCTGACCTTGAGTCAGATGGAGTGCTCATCCACCCCCCACCATAGCAGTGCCCCAGGCTGTGAGACATCTTGTAGAAAAAAGCAATAGCTTCAGCATAAGCTCAACAGACAGCCATACTTAGCTTAACTTTTCACTCTAAGGGTGACAATCAGCCAGCAGAACAACTGCTATGAGCAGTGGGTAGATTCATCATCCTCAATAGACCAGGTTGTGCTCTCCTTTTGGGCTCATCAGGGGTGGCAAACTCACTTGCTGGGGCAGGCCCGATGGATGCTCCAGCATCTGACATAGGCATACTCAAAAGAGTTTTAAAAGAAATACATCTAAAGATAAGCTGTATACATGCCATTAGATTTACCTTATTGCTTCTGCAATAGCTGTAATGCAGTTACATGCACACTATGCTGAGCTATTATACCATTGTAAGAGTCTGTACCAGTGCTCTGCACAGGGCTGGATCCCACCCTGAACTACCAGCAGCCTTACAGACCCTGGGAAATTTGGATGAAACCGTTCTGCAGGCCAGGTCCAGGCTATCCCAATTACCATGTCATTTTTGGGCTCAGGGCAACCGACATAGGAAGAGTTTTTGACACAGGGCACATGAGAGACAACATATGACTGCAATGGCTCCTTCTTGTTTTCACATCTCTGGAGTGCTCTGACACATGGTAACAGTAGGGAATGAGCTATTTGCTCCACAAGCATAACCACAGCCTAACATTGCACGAAACACGTAGGAACAAAAATAAAAGCATGTTCTAACCATGTTGCAGCTATTGTTCTTCAGCGGGATTTTCATCTCTCAGCAATTTCTGAGGGAGTTGAAGTCTTTGTGGTTTCTTGCATTTGGGGGGAAGAAAAGAAAAGATCAAAGCACAACACCCTCTGAGATCTGGCCTGGGCAACACTGTCCCCACATCACTCAGGGGCATGTGACATTGTAGCCTGCAAAACAAGCTTTAACAAGGCAAGATGCACAAGAGGCTCAGCGCTGGCTGTCCTGCTACAGGGCTGAGCAGCAGGATGAGGTGGGTAGTGGCTCTGAGTCCCCCACATTAGTGCAGTGGATCAGATGGCTGCATGCTGGCTAAGGCCAGTACGATGTCCTACAAAGTCCATCCTTTGAGACTTCTCCATCCTTACATACTAGTACCAACTGCTCTGGGACATGCATTCCCTTCAAACCCAGGTCAAGAAAGAGAGATTAAAAGATTTCTTTAATGGAGCACAAGCTAGGAGCTCGTGGGCTGGCAGAGCAGATGTCCCTTGGTGCACTGCCTGCCCACACAACCTATGAAAGTCGTAGGCATCCAGCACCTGTACTTCCAGCACAGAGCAGTAATGCACAGTGACCAAGGAGTCCCGCAGCCTTGAGAGACAGGGAACATGTCACACAGGGTCAGCAGAGGAGTTACCCCCAACAAACCCACCTGCCTGCCCACTTACAAGCTTTACAAACCCCGAAAGGCCCTGAGCAACCCAAGATTAAAGTGAGCCCTAAGCAGGGAGTTGGACAAGAGACCTCCTGAGATCCTTCCAGCCTGATTTATCCCATGATACTGCCTTTACCGCCCATGGGAGGTAATCTTGGGCCACCATCATCTCTTCCTATGCACCTCTCAGAGGCTTAACCACTGCAATGCTCCAATCCCTGACACAAAGGCTCTGCAGCCAGATTTCCCCAGGTATTTATCTTATCCTTCTGCCAACCCTTCAGCCGGTACAGATCATTGCCTGAGTTGACACAGGACCCAGAAGAGCCTGTGCATCACAACTGATCCAAGCCCAGCCTTCCCAGAGTTTCTTCTCCCATTTGTGCCACACCAGCAGAACAAACCCACATCTCCCACCAGTATTTTCTTACAGGTGACCAAGCTGATGCAGAAAGCCTGGAGCTTAACTCCTGAGCTCCTGTTACATTTACAAGGCTGGAGCCTGAGGGAATAGACATCAAAACCCTTCACACAGCAGCTTTGAAAGGCAAAGTAGAACTTTGAGCCTGGGAACTTTGATCGCTTTGGTAAATCACCAGGTAGGGATTGGAAGACTGGAGAAAGAGTCCTCTAACATCCTGGTCTGCCCATAAAATTAAAGAATAGGCTGTACATTTAACAACTTTGCATGTTTTATGACATTATTGTCTGTAAACCTACTCAGTTGCCTTAGCAATCAGAAAACTGACTCCTTTCATAGGAAACATGGTGTACTCGTCACAGGAGCAGAGAATGAAAATTGGTCTCCTATGCAAATAGTTCAATTATAATCAAACACAAACACTGAAAAAGGTCAGGTTCCCAAAAGGATGGATGTTTGCATTATAAATAAGGAACTGGGAAACAGGAACAATATGACAGTTTTACTACTTGGGAGCTGTGAGTCGCTAAGGTAAACGGCAGTTTCACACTGGGGCTCAAGGTGGGGCAAACCCCCACTGGTAGCACTATGTGCTTCTTTTTTGGTTGGAAAACTGCAAAAAGGCTTATTCTTTTTCACAAATCCATGAGAGTCATCCCCAGAGAAGTTGGCTGGGATTTTCCTGTTTGATGTTTGGTCTGGGTGTTTGCTCAGTTGACCTGAAATCAGCACAAAAAACTCTGAAGAAATCAGAATTTGTCATTTAAACTCTTCATTGAAGATAAAATGGTTATCAAAGATGGGTCTAAATCTTCAGGGGTGAGGAAAATCAGATCCTTGTAATTCATTTTTAGCTCATTTTAGTTCTCAGTCAAGGAGTGTTAGTACAGCCTGGCTTGAAGACATTGGAGCTTTTTTTGAGAAACAAAATCAAATCTCTAAATATTTCACTATTTATAAGTAATCTGTTACAGGTAAGTAATGGACTATAGCATGGAATTAATGTATAACTTCATAATGGTTAGCCTAGTGCTGTTGTGTTGGTTTACATCCGGGAAGGCCTTAGGCAAAAGCAGGGCCTGATGTGGATGTTTGAACAATACAATATGAAGAAAGAGAGATTAACAGGAGGAAAACAAGCCCAGTGTAGGAAATTATAAATATAAAACATTAAATAAATAAGAAAATGTAAATATAAAAATGCTCACTATATGCAATGACAAAACTTTCCCTCTGTCACCTCCCAGGACGTACCTCAAGTTTTTAGGGCTGCAGGGCTGAGCCCACAATGCACCTCCCAACTCCCACCTGTGGGAAGAGGTCAAAGCTGGAGATGTTGTGCCACAAACACCATCCAAATGTGAAACATTCATCTCAAGAAACATAATGAGGCTGAAAGTGCCCAGCAATGAGCCATGGCTGCTCTACCACTAAATGAGAGAATGGCAGATTCCTGTAGCCATTCGAGTTTAATGCACTCAATTTAGAGGACGTGCTCTTAGACAGAAAGCAGTATTTGGATTCCCCCTGGCCCATCAGCCCCATACAGCTTCTCAAAAACATTGTTGAAGAGATCTTTCAGGAATGTCTTGCCCTCTCCATTTTAAGCTGGAAAATTGGAAGCTCAAAACCTTAGAAGTTATCTCTTCTCAACCCCTGTATTATTGTACCTTGAGACTCAGAATCATCGATCTCCAACAAAAAGCCATCCAACAACACATCAACAGGGTAAAAAGCCATGTCTACACAGTTGTGGTAAGTTGTAAGACTGGGCATGAACCTACACCCCAGTCATATACTGAGGGCTGAAGGCCATGTAGCAATTTCCTCTCATTTTCAGAGGTGCAGAACAGTTTCATCTCCTACTGAGGTGCCAAAATACTTGGGAGAAAAAAAACTACCTTTACAACAACCCAAATCCAAACACAGACAACTAGATTCCCCAAATCTGTATCATTTAAGAGTTCCCAGAGATGCACTGAACTTCAGCAGAGTTTAGAAGGGGTTTTCTAGTTACAAAACAAAACTTTGCCTTGATCTCAAAACAACGGATAATTTTTCTATGAGAAGAAAGACAAAGCTATTGAATGCAGAATTTTACCACTTACTTTGCCAAAATTTGGATCCCTCATGTGTCTGCAGCTGAGGACTTCAGTTACTTCCCTAACAAACAATCCTAAACTGCAAACAAACAAACAGTTGGACTTGTCAAAATTGATGAGATGTAATTGAAAAGTAAGGCAAACACCTTGAATATTGTTAACTTCACAACACTCTTGGTTTTTAGTTAGTGACCATTTCCACAGGAAGATTGTCAGGCCAGAAAAACCAGAAGAGGAGATGCACTTTTGCTTTTTGAGAGAGATGTTAGCAAGAGTTCATTACACACAAGTCAAGAAAACAGCCCTTTTCATCTGAATACAATCTTCAACAGGCAAAGGTGGAATAAATATCAGATGCAAACGCTAATAGAATAATGGCAATTATTTCTTGGGCAGGCAGGAGGGGGGAAATCATTCTGAAAATCACTACAAACTTCTAAAAGGGACCTAGAAGTCTCTGAGCTTACAGTACAAGAAGAGAACTGATCAACGGTACCAGAGAGAAGTTGCATCTGTGGTGCTTGCTCCTGAGGAAGGCAAAGCAAGTTGCTGCAGCACCGCTGCCAGCCCCCACCTCCACAGACACCAGGAATTGTGAGGCAAAACACCTCCCAGTTGACAGAAGACCTGCCCAGCCTGCCCCAGGTCTTTTATGGGTCATTATGTGTTGCAAAGCACCTTTGCAACCATTTTACAGGTGGTAAAACTGACAGAGAAACCAAAAACCTTCACTGCTGATATACCTAATCAGATATAGTCTCTGATCTCAGAGTTTCTTTGGGAATAATCCTTGGGGGAAAAAAAATCTGTTACATAAATGTATATAACCAGTATCAAATGACAGAAGGAGCCCACATGTGCTGCTCTCTCTAACTGCTGAGTCAAGTCCCCTACCACCAATTAACCAGGATTTTCAGCAAATTTCCAGTTCACTAAAATCATATTAACTATTGCAAACTCTCCTGAGCACTCCCAAAGCTGAACATAATTTCCACTTCCAAACAAGAGCAAGGACATGCTGTGCCTTCTGCCTAAGATCATGCTACTGTCAGTGTTCTTTCACCTGCCCTAAATAATCAGGGTGTTTCAGGCTGCAATTCTTTATTATTTATTATACATTACTATTTAGCCCAGCTCTGTCTCTGCTCCCAAGTGCATGTTCAGCTTGGAGGAACTGCAAAAGTCAAAGCCATGCACCAGCTCCTCTCCCCTCTTAGTCACACAGACTGACAGGATTTCGGCTCTTCCATCAGCTGCATCTGGCAGATTGGATCAAACTGGTTCTTCACCCAGATGCAAATGTCAGGAAGGGAGGGAGCACACACAGTCCAAAAATGATCTATTGGCAATGTGGGATGATGGGAGGGACCTGGGAATGCAGGAAAGCCAGAGCCTTGAAAACACCCAGAGGAAGAAAAGGGATGGCCTGAGGGGCAGAGTAATAAAGTGCCTTTCCTCCTAAGAGTCTAAAGCAGAACAAACAGACAGAGACTAACAACCTTGCTCCAGCTGAAAGAGAGATTAGGGACTGTTTCCAAGAGGAAGGACCCACCAATAAATTCAAAGTTAGATTCAGAAAGAATTGCAAAGCAGGATCTAGGTGACAGTAGTTATTTGCTATATGCCTATATAGACTTCAGCAGTCCTGCTTACTTCTACTCTTCTATATGTTACCTAATGTTGCTGTGCAGCATTTAAGAGCTGCAATCCCAGATCCCTAGACGTGACTGTACACCCAGGAGAGTGTCTGCATACAGGACATTAAATGCGTACATCCCCTAAAGCAGTCTCCGTCTATACATTAAGCAATGATCAGGGCTGGCTGCAGAAGGACATCTGTATAACACTCACTGCCACCGCTGCACAACCATTTTAGAAGCTTGAGTGAAGACAAGCACAGATGTTTTCCAAAATACTGCAGGACATTTTCACTGTTACCAACAGCTGGGCAGTCTTTTGCATGGTAACATCACAGCAGACAAAGAAAAAGAAGAGTTGAGGCCTGAGCTGAGCTGCCAGCATTCCAACAAGAAATGTTATTGAAATAAGGAGGACAAATGCAGACACTGTTTCTGAGCAGAATCCCTCCTCCCCAATTCTTCATATGTTGCTTGAGTTTTCTACCATCTCTCCCCTAATAAATGAAGCTACTTGTCCATGCAATTTTTGCTACTGTCACTGCACTTTCAGACTTGTAGTTTCAGGGGGGAAAAAAGAGGGGAAAAAAAGGATTGCAGGTTTTGGTGCCTCTCACACCCAGAGGAAGCTGGGAAGCCCAAGAAGAGGAACCTGTTGCATATGCAATACAGTTGCAGGTGTTCACAAGCAGCAAATGCTTGTTTTCACACACTCTGCCTCTCTGTTTCACAAAGAAAGGTTTGCCAAGAGCAATGTGTTTGCTAAAAATGAACCAAGACCTGAAAAAAATCCCTCCAGTCATGCACTATCAGCAGGAGCAAAGTGGCCCCTCAACCAGGGCTTCAACAGGCAGAGGAATGTGCAATGTTTTGCCACATCATTTGAACATTTGTTTCAAGAGGTGTGCAGAGGAGGGAGGGGCAGTTCTTATTGGGCTTAGCTCATTCCATGAAGAGGTGTGATTAAACAGTGAAAACCAAAGCATATTTCACAGTGCCAGATGTTAACTCAGTATTTTTAAACACTCTGTGGTTGTACCCATGGAAAAAAAAAAACCAACCCCTTACAAGAGAAAGAAATGTACTTGGAGTGACATAAACCTATATTGTCACATTACCACATTCCACCTGAGAAAATAACATCATAGCAAGTCAGCATGGAAGAAAGCCTTTTCTTTGTTTCTTTTTTTGCAATTCATTCTGTCTGGCAGGTAACAAAACTGGAGATTGGCCAGATTTGTAGCACAGGAAACCCAAAGCAACACAATGCACCTGGAAGTCACTCTGTTCTTTTCTTCCCTCCTCTTCCCTGACTATTCTGTCAGGCCCTATGCACAGCATCTTGCAAACAGGCATGCTTTCAGTCTACATACATTATGCTAGATCCTAGGAGCCATCCATCACAGGCAGTGTCCTCGTGGAATTGGTGCAGCAGAAATGTGGAAGCACAAACTAGTTCCTGATCACTCTTGAAGCAAACACTACCCAAAATGAAGAGTTCTGGAGGGCCACTGCAGTTCCTACAGAGCACAGTTAGAAATAACCAGTACTCTTTATCTCTGATCCATGAGATGCATAAGCAGAGTGTGTAGGTCTGAGCAGCAGAGCTCCTTTTCTGGCCACGCCACATGTCTCTGAGATTTGTTCCACTGTTCAAAGTGCTTCTACTCTCTGTTTTAATCGAGGAAAACGCAGAGAGCGCCTCAGGCTCTGTTTGTACCAATCTGCAAAGCAATTTAGTTATAGTTTAACTCCTGCACGAAAACGAGGTCAAGAGGTGAAGCCTACAAGCCAAGAAGTCCTCCAGCAGGCTTGCGGTGACTGGGTGCACCACAAAGTCAGCTACGCCATCTCTAAGCATAACCTTATGATTCATCATGTGCAGAAGCCTTTGGAAGCTGTTGCAGACAACTATTGTCCCTGGAAATACCAGCTGAATTGGGTAAGAATGTGAAGACTTTTGCTGTATTCATTAGGTGCTTTCTCCCATCAGATGTGGTACTGGGCAGCTCAATATTTTCCCCTAAACAAACTGAATGTGCAAGTCAAAGCCTGCAAGAATCTCTATGCCCTCTGTACAATAACACATGTTTTCACTCTACCAGGGCTTCTTATACATTATAGACTGCGCCATCCCCCTCTCTATTCTCTACAAGCAAAGAAGACCTTGTTGCTTCACACAGCTCCCAGAACCGTGTTGTTCACCCTGAGGTGTGCAGAAGACATCACACAAGCGAGACCTTAAGCAGAGAGACACCTACTGTTGTGAATCATTAAGGAGGAAAGGCACCACAAGTGACATTTACTTAAGAAGCCTGTCCAAAGACAAGCGTGGTACCCACTACAATGCAAATCACCTGTGAAAAAGCAGGGCAAGCAAAAGTGGTGGTACATCCACAGGACACCTTCCAGTGAGGAACATGTGCTGTCATCCTTCAGCTATAGTAAATGATTGGATATCAAAATTCCTCAAGTTGTGAAGGTCGAGGCATCATCTTTTATCTCACACTCCTGTCACCATGGTATCTCAGCCCAATCTCAAGCTTTTCTAAGTAAACATTTCCACAGATCAGCAATGGTATGTGCTAACTCTTTCCGTTTGCCCTTTGTATTTCCCAGGGTTGCATCTGACTTTGCATTCAACATGGCTGAGGAGGTTTTGCTGCAGAGGGAGGATCCTCAGAGGAGCTGACCAAGTGTGGTGTGTTTTTCTTTCTCTCCTTTTCCCTTTGGTGACAGTTTTGCCTTGCCTAACCCAGTTAAACAAATCAGTCTCCAGTCTGACCTTGCCCTACTCCATTCCCCCTACATATTCCCCTTCCAACATTTACCATGGCACAACAAAAAAGGTATCTCTCCAGAAAAAAAAAACCTGTGCCTAACTACCCACATCTGCTCATAGATCCTTCTCAGATCCCGTTTTCAGAGTTGGATATAGGTACCTCAATAGACTTACAGCATTTGTGTGGCCTTCACCCATGTCATTGCAGAATGAGTCTACTATCCTTTCTGCTTCCTGGGATCCACAGAAAATAATGGGGATTTAACATTTATATCTGGATGGCTTACAAGATACTTCTGCATCTCCAAAGAGCTGTTGAGCTCAGGAAGTAATTGTCAATCTAAATTACATGTAACTGGAAGATTTCTACATCCACTCTTCTCCAAACATCTGGGCAGATCTTCAGCTGGTGTAAATCAGTGTAGCTGTGCACAGTTACTCCAGCTGAGATTCTGGCACATATGTCTTATTGCTCTTCCATTATTAAAAACACACATTCTCTTTTTATGTGAGATCAAATATTTATATGATATTCTTTTGACTTTTAACACAGATTGGTCTTCCCCAAACAGGTGTGTAAAAGTGAAATGGCTGTGGCATTTAGGCTTTACTCAGTCCCCAGTTTCTGTATTTCTTCTGACTGTTGCTTGCATCATGGTTTTAATGATGTAAAGTGTACATGTGAAAAAAAATAATCCATGTATAGGAAAGGAACTGATGAAGGATCAATAGCTGTTTAGACATGAAATGTACTTAATGTGGTTAATGCCAGTTGGATTACATGGATGCCATTCTAGAGTTGAAAAGCAGACCTTGTACATTTCTAAATATGTGCCAGGTCACTGCATTGGAATATACCCCTTACCATCAAGATAATGGATCTATGCTCATTTACATCTGAGGATGAAATGGTCACTTATCTGTGGAAATGTATTAGTCTCCCTGAGATTACCTCACAAATTTATGCTTAGGCCACATGAAATTGAATTTAAAAGCTCCATGTAACTGTAATATTCCAATTCCTCTAAGGGTCAGATACAATCTCTAATGGTCTTCTGCAGCACCCCTGTCCCCATAGCCATGTGGGAGTCTGGGGAACCTTTTTTTCCCCAGCTGTGAACTTCTGCATCAAAAGATATTTTCTCCTGACTTTCATTGCTTTTTACATTATTTGATGACCATCCCTTGAGCACTGGGGCAGACTTGCTTGATGGCTTCTGAATCTTGACTGCAGTTCATCACTGTTTTTCACAATGGTTGCTGAAACAGCTCCATGTTAACTACTACATAAATCTCCATTTCCCCAAACACAGACAGTTTGGAATCCTCTTCTGTGTGACTATAGAGTTTTTCCTTCCCATCAGTCACACTAGAAAAGTTATTAAAAACAGTGTTTTTAATAAAGCCCAGAAAGCTATGTATTTCCTGTACATGCCTGGCTAGCAAAAGAGGCTCCTTCTCAAAAGTGCCATATGCAAAGCTTCTATCATCTGCCAAGGAAACTATACCTGTTCCCAAAGAAGAAGTGAGTGAACTAAAAGAAGACTCTGTGCATATTTCTTTTACCAATTAACCTCCAGCTGGTCCAGAAAAATCCCTAGGAATGAGATTTCTACGCATGTTTAAAGCCCACGGGATTCTTCTGTCAGCACTAGAAAAAACCTATTGCAAAAACCCTCTCCATCTTGTCTTGTCTGCCTACAGAATGAGCTGGCTAAGAAGCACAGTTTACATGGTTTGTTACAACATCTGGAAGTCATATTGAGACATCCAAGCAAAAGAGAGCCCAAGACCAGCAAGTTATGTAAAGAATGAACACGTCTGGCCGACCCTCTCCCAGACACCATGTTATCATGAAGACAGACAAATGGATCCCAGCAGGGAAATGCAGGTGCAAGAAAAGGATGACATTGGTGCCACTCACCTTCATCACGTCAAAGGTCCTGCCTTTAATTTGTGTTCAGGACAGCTGAAAGTTCATCCTGATCAATACATACAGTCCTCTGCAAGAGGTTAAGCGAGACGTCTAGAAACGCTGTTATGAACAATTAATGAAATAACAACTCCTAAACTTCATTTTTAGCTCATCAACTGAGATAAAGAGTGTCTCATTCTACAGGGAAACTGGACTACCCTAATAGTTTTGGCTGCACTGAAGTAACTGGTGACAACATTAGGCCTTGCAAATAAAGCTTTGTAAATGGCATTTCTTCCATGGTGGCTACTGACTGGCAGATTGTCTCTACTTTCAGGCTGCCTCTTTTCCCAGCTCAGCATCACGATGCAAACTGAGTTGGCTCCAACTTGAACTACCCGGCATCAGCATGAGCTGCTTGTTATCAGCAGTTCTCACTTGGTGTTGTCAATATTACATCTTTTAGGTTACCAAAGAAGAGTTGTTGAGCTTATCCTACTGTCTGCCTTTGGAGGCCATCAAAGCAGTGCAGATCACAGCTGCCAGGCCTGGGATGCTGACATGCCTCAAAATATCTGATCAATTCTGCCCTACCATCTGATGTGCTTTTCAATGCACAGATGACATTGGTGAAATATCTCTTGAATGTACCAAATATTTGTCAATAGCAAGCCCATGCCTCAGAACAGAATACAAACCACAAACTGGAATACACTATTGCTTTGTTGACCTTTAACTGGTATGAAGTTTAATGCCACATTGTTCACAAACTCTGTGTGATAACCACTGAAAGACACGCTGGGTCTGCTACTGCTGCTTTGCAGCTTTTCCCCAAAAGTGCCATTTTCCACTGTCCTGCCACCTAACAGTGCCTGAGTGACATATCCAGGGCGTGGGTGGCTGCTCCAGGCAAGGACAGTTGGCACAGTAAAGGCAGGACACACTGATCTAGTTACATACATCACATCCCCACTGGGGCTGAAGACCCCAAGAGCTTCTGTAGCAGATAGCAATGTTGCTTAGAGTGAATACATTGCCAGGAAAGTGATTGCACAGAGTTATCACCCAGCAGAGGTCAAAACCTGTACTTAGAACTGCAAGTCTCTGCCTGGCACTTCATCTCCAAATCAGCCCCTCCAACAGCTCTTCCAGGATGAACTGCAGAGTCAAAACGTGAGGCAACAGCCAGGTTTAACATAAATTGCATCCAATGTGGTTCACCATGCCTATGCCCTGCTACCTGCCCTCCCTTGCTCTCAAGGAATCCCCCAGCAATGTGAACTGCTCAGGTGGTAGTGGATTGTTCCCAGCTATGTTTTTCTTGGGGAAAGATAGGAAGAGGCCAGGACCTACATGGAGAAGGAAGGATTGTTCCCCAAGGATCCAAGAAAGGATAAAGTCATTAGAGTCAGCACCAGGTTGACTGTAGGGCATTTATGTTCTGGCTAAATGTGGTTTAGGGTTCAAGTTATCTATCAATGGCCTTTAAGGTACTGGAGACATAAAACTGGGGATCAGGGGTCAGATCCTGCCCCTAAAATGCCATCTCTGAATCAGAACTGAGAGTAGCATTTGGACAGGGAAGCAGCCAGCACCTGTGCACGCTTTCCTTGGAAAGTGCACAAGATTAAAATGATTGACCTACAGTGTGAAGTTACTTCTCCATACAGCTGCAGTCACAGAAGGGGAGAGTACCTCATTCCTGTAAGTCATACAGAAAGCTTATTGTTGTTTATGAAGAATCCATACACATTCAGCTTCTAAGGCAGGTAGCATGCAGGGCAGCCTGGCTGCAGTGCAGAGAAATAGCATTGCCCCTTCACTATGCCAGCTGAACCCACAGTTGGCTGAGACCACTGTGTTCTGGTAGGGAATACTTGACATTTTTCATACCTGGAGGAAGCAAGGAGTCACTTTAAAGGCAGATCTGGGCACCCAGAACATGGCCCAAAATGCAAACTGTGGGAGTTTTAAAGACATCTCTCCATGGCAGCTACCCACATCTAGTCATTGCAATAGATTCAGTTTAGGCCCTACATTTCAGGAGCCCACCTGAAGGTGAATTAGGGCCAGAAATCCAACCTATAGCCTGAATATCAGAGATCAAAGAGCCAGCACTGCATAAAATGCAATAAATTCCTTCAGTCAGATGAGGAAAGGGCTGGTCTTGATTGGATACAAACAGTTGTAAGGCTTTGTTGCAAACTACAACCATGCAGGTATTTCATTTGTTTTTACCCTTGGTTGTTATCATCCTTCTGGAGCTGGCTCAGGCAGAACCAGGTCAGTTGGTTCCAGTTTACCCTTTCAGGGGAGAGGAAGAGGGAGCAACCACTTATTTGCACTGTTAAGCAAAGCCAATCTGCCCTGCTCTTTTGCTAGATGGCTTTAAAAAAAAAAAAAAAGCATAGCTAGGAAGAAAAAAAAAACCCCATACCCCACCCAGCCTGCCTCCACTACATAGCTGCCCTAATCAAAGGTTAAAAATGAACTCGGGCCAATGAGATGGAAATAGAGAATAAACATGCAGAAGCATCTGAGATTTACTACTGAGATAGGACTATTTTCCATAGGATTTGACTAAGAATTCCCAGCAGAGGAATGGAAGGCAAATCTCTCTCTGTCCTTTGAATGGAATGGGGATTTTCAGGTCTTTCTCTGGCTGAGTAAGTGCAGGCATATGCAGCTTTCTGGGGATGTGAGCAGATGTAAATACCATGTTCAGCAGTTAAAGGTTCAGCATAAGCTTGCTTTCAGAGGATCTGAGGTTTAAATGAAGCCCATAAAGACAGCAGGAGCCTTCCTTGACTCAAATGCTTGATTCAAAAGCTCAGTGAAGCAGCGGGTCGTCTGAGTATGGACAATTCGCTCATTCCAAGTACAAAAGTTTTCACTGAAATTTACGATGAAGTTTGCAAAGAACATTGCAATAATTAGGGCCAAAAGGTGCAAATTTCCCCTTCATTTCAGCTAAACAACTCCAGGCCTTAGCAAATTCCAGCTCTGTAGCCCAAACACGCTGGAGATCTCTCTCAGCACTCATAAATGCTTATAGCTCTCAGTATATGCCAAGCCTATTTTTATGTAGGAACTGTTGTCCTTGGAGCAATAAGCCTTTCCCAGTCTGGGAACACCACAGGTCCGTAACTGAAACAGCACACAGACAGGACATCCTTAATTAAACCCCAGAGAATTAACTGTGTTTCTCATGCCACTCCAGGCACCTGAGTGGGCATCTTTGCAGGATACCTTTCTAAGAGATGTGGATGCACCCACCTCCTCCAGGGTAGCTTGGGTACTTCCAAAAACCCTGCACGGCACAGACAGATCTTGTTCCTACACACCTTCAAAGAGGAGATATGTTCCTTTGACTCAACCAGCCATGTGTAGTACAAAAGCCTTTACATCTTCTAAGTTCATAGGAACACATCAGCCAATTTATTTAAAAGCTGAGCAAAGGGCCAAGAGGAGAATGGCTTTGGACTCAATATAAATTTTGTGCTAGTGGAGGGTAGAAAAGTGCCTTTTTTCTCCTTTTTTATGTGATGACACATAGCATTATCTGTGAGGACCTGTTGGCACCATACTGACCTGTTTACTGAAGTCAGGCTTACAAGCTTACTTGCTGTTTTATGCCTGTGCATGTGTGCTCCCACTGGGGAAGTCCTGATCCCTAATTTCTGTCCACTGAATGATGTCTCCAAAATAACCATCCTGCCTTAAGCCCAGCAGCAGAGCACAGCACAAATGCAGCGTAGGAGACAACCTCTGTCGATCTGAGCAGCTTCCACAACCTAAATAAACAGTGGAGTGTGTCCATTGCCAGGCCCTGCCCTGTCCCCAACTGGCAAATCACTCACTGATGCCCTTCACTTAAATATACTTTCCAGTGCTGACATCACTTGGGGAGTATCGTAGGGGGACAGTTTTCAGTGTCCCTTCTTCCCCTAAAATACTACTTCTAACACATCCCTTCTGCTTTCCCCTGTGCCTTTCCCCATCCTTCTGGTGACAGAATGTGGCTCCTGAAGGAGCATGGCAATGCAGGCATTGGCAGAGGTGCTGCTGAGGGGTCAATGTCCTCGACCCATGGGATAGGGATGGGTGCTGAGAATCTCCTGATTCCCTTATCTCTCCTGGCTTTCCACCTCTGCAAACAATACAGTTACTTTACTATGCTGGGGAAACTAGGGGGAATCTCCTCCTTCAGTGAAACCTGAGGACAGGAAAGTCATGTTTGTAGTATAGAGCTGCTTACCCCACAAGGTATTAAAAGAAATATCCAGTGTTGGAGAGAAACCTGGAAAAAGCCAGGAAAACACTACATTGTAATGAGAAGGCTCTGCATTCTAAGTAAACTGTATTCTCCTTGAAGCACAGGGACTCAAGTCCTCAACTGCTGTTAACTGATCAGGTCCAGTTATATCATCTATCTATCTAACCAAATTCAGTATATTCCTTGGGCCTGCATCATGCTTGGCAGTAGCCTCCTTGTTCTATATGTGTTCTCAACTAGCACAAGCACAACCCACATTTTAAGGATGAGATTTCCAGCCAGAGCACTGTTTGAAGTTTGGGATCTGGAGGTGGCTCAGCAAGTGAAAGAACCCACATGACTTCATATCACAGCAGTGCTCAGAAGCAGAGCTGTGCACACTGGCTGTGCCTGAGGAATTTCAGAGCAAACAGAGCAAGCAAGCCAGACCTTGCTGAGATCAGCAAAGGGAGACTGTGGTTCAGTCTTTTACAGTGCACTTACTACGTGGCCATTTGGGTACATCAAGTAAAGAGAGAGTGGGAGGAGAGAGACACTCTTTGGATGGTTTTGCTTGAGCCATGAAAAATCTCCCACTGTGTTTTCTCCTTTCCTCAATTATTTAAGTTCTGAATATGATTGGTCCCATCAAATTGTCTAATGGTGTGAAGAAACCTCCTATTTTCAAGGCACAATTGCATCACAGATTCACAGTGTGATCTTGAAAGTGTTCAAGGTCCTAATTCTTATCAATGAACCCAAATTCCTATTTAGGAACACAAATACCATTGTGAAATTTAATCCAAGTTAACTACTTCTTTTCAGACTTTCTGAGCCAAATTTGGTACTAAATGTGTCTTTGAGCCTACATGTAGAGGGTTCATCCCTCAGTCGTGATGAATCCATCTAGCTTCAATGAGGCATTTGTGGAAAGCCAGGTAGCTGGTCTCATATCCTCACATCTGAGATTCCTGCACAAGGAAAAGTTCTCACCTGCAGAGAACTCAGTTTAGATTTCCCCTAAAACCATAATGCCATCCAGGTACCACACAAACTGAGTTGAGGAACAAGCCTGCTGCAGCTCCCATGCCCATCTGCCAGCTTTAGCAGATAACAGATCCATCACTTCCACCTGGCACTTTGCATTAAGCACAGCTGGGGATGATGGCAGTGATTTGGTTTTGCCCCACTTTTGCACATGTGCTGCAAACCCAGCCAATGCCCTGCACACACAGCTCCCTCCTCCCTTATCCATGAGGTATTCAAGTTCATGGACTGAGTCTAGGCAGGATTTGATCTGAGAGTGACCAAAATTCAACTCAATGGGCATTTCAGGATGACATCCACTTTCTATGACTGTTAGCAGGAACCTGTCCTCAACTCTCATGCTAAGAGACAACTCTGACTCACTACAGGGAACTGACAGCCTAATTCTGCCCCCTCTCTTCCTGAACACTAGCAGGTCAGGTAGCAGTTCACATGCTGGTTTGAATGAGTCCCATTCTGGACCATTGTCACCTCTTCTAGTTTAACTCAAGTTGATGCCATGTCACTCACAGCTCTCCTTGGTGATGAGGTTCCCTTGCCTTCAGCTCCAACCTCCTGGAAATGTCCTGTCTTTTTCCCAAAATATTCCTAAATTACAATGAACCAAGAACATTTGGGGGGAAGAGTTCTTGTAAATAAAAAGCTAACTCAGATTCCCTGTACTTCGTTTCCCAGAACCAGAAGTGTCAGACAATGAAAAACTGAACTAAAGAAGCAAGTACAAAATTTAACCACTAGTTTATTACAAAAAGCGGCCAGAATGTTTTGACAGAATTCTGGAAATTGTTTTAAGCTCAAGACAACTAGATGAACTTAATATCAATAAGCACAACCAAGGATTCTTTAACATCAGCATGGGCAGCTACAATACAAGCACCAGCCCTTCATCGATCCTGCTGGAATCCAGCTTCTGTTCAGGTCTGTCACCTTTGTGTTGCTGTGTAGTGTGTTTATTCTGAAGTTAGGAGCTTTTGTCCTTATCAGTCTGCCTCACCCAATAATAATCTTCCTGGGGAACTGCTTTCTTTGTGAAGTTTGTAATAGAAGTTCAGAATTAGTGGGCATTATGAAAACAAATGTGAGTGAAAACAGAAAGCTGCAAGAAGCACTAAGGCTGCAGCTCCTGTAAGGAAATCATGACCTGATTAATCTATTTTTCAATTTTAATGTAGAGGAGATCTTTAAATTTACATGAATTTGGAAACTGTAATTCTTTATATACACCACTCAGCAACATTTTTTGGCAACACTAGGGTAGGAAGAGTATAGACACACACTTCTGAGTGTGAGTCTATATCTAGAATTTCACCGTGTCTGTAACAGCTACACCATGTTCATCCCAAAGCATCCATCCATCATGTCTATATCCTCCTAAAACTGCAAGCTTTTGGATAGACAGAGACCGCTCTTTTGCTCTCTGGTAGTATTTTCTTTGCTGTCAGTCCAGCAAAAATAAAAAGAGCTCTTTCTGCATGGCTAGGATTCCTGACAGAAGGGAAAAAGTTGTTTAGTATATGTCAAAATGTCTAATAAAGAAGGTCAGTATCACAGTTCCTGCTTGACAGATGGGAAAAGCTGAGAAAGAGAGCCTATTCTGATTTGAAATAGCAGGTTTGAGCAGCAGAGGCTCCCATTCACTTGCCTGTGGTATCTGTAGTAAGCCCAGCTGGTTTTGCCTGGGGGCACAGTAAGCTGCTGTGTGTGCCTAGGTGGACACACCTGTGAGAGTACATGCCCTGGACGATGCCTCAGGCAGGGGTCACTGGCTGGTTGTACAGCAAATGAGGATGGCCTGGAGGCACACATTGTCAGCAGACAGCTCAAAGACATCCAACAGGCTAGTTCTCAGCACTGAGAGAAGGACTTCAGACTCCTGGTCCTGTTTCTGTCTGTATCCTTCTGTTTTCAAGTCCAAAGGCAATTCAAATATCCCCCAGCTAATCTAGAGAGGTTTCATTTTCAAGATACAGCTATTCAATCTGAAGATAAGGGTTCTTTGCCAACAAAGAGGTGGATCAGAGTACCCACTGCCTGTGATGGTGGCATTTGCATCAATATACTGAAGGATATATAGACTGTGAAGCAGAGGATGGGTGTTAAGAGGGTAAGTAGTACCCCCTGCAGAGGATCTTCACTCCAAAAATCAATCCTCAAGGTATGTGTACTGCAGAACAATGGGATTTAGAGGAATAACTAGGGTTCTGCAGAAAGCTCCTTGGTTTTATTTTGTTTTCTAATGATACAAAATCCTAGAATCATTTTGGTTGGAAAATACTTTTATCAAGTCCAACCACTAACCTCACACAGCCAAGCCCACTACTAAACCACGTCCTCTTCTTGTTTTGGTGGATCCAGAAAAAGAGTCGAGAGGCCAAGAGGGAGCAGTGGTGGGAAAGAGCTCCCTATGCCATCACCCAAGGAAGGACTCAACTGTCTGGCCAGACAGCACAAGCTCAGAGCTAAGAGAGCTCCAGCTACACATCTGCTCAGTCCCTGGCTTCTCTGAAACCAGATAGAACAATTAAAACTCAAGGATTTTAGGTTCTTTGTGATTTTCTATTCTCCTTCTCATACTCAGTGTTGTGTGACACCTGGTATCATACTTAACACTGTAGTATGCTACAGGATTTTGGTGGCAAAAACTAGGTCATAGTGTAAGACAACTTGCCCCAAGTGCTAAAAGGAGCAAGGACATCTGCAAAAGGTAAAGCCTGAGATTTAAACAAGGAATTGCACTAATCACAATGTCTATGGGTTTACTCTGGAGGCTTTGAAGGCACATGAGGACTTTATGAGACTTCAGTCCTACCTGCAGTAGTGCATGGAACAAAGATACCAGTGCTACTAGGAAACTAACACTATTGCAAAGCAGACATTTCATGCTAGCTGCCAGTCCTATTTCCTCGATATAAAGTGCTAGGAATGTATCACACAGATGTCAACTGTGCTACAGGGCTTGAAATTTCATCTGGTGCAAACAACTGTCATTCCTTGGATGCATTCTCTCCTTGGATGAATCACTCTGGACAAAAAGTCCTAATCATCCACCCCAAATCAGATATAATGCTCTTCACCTGGCTGCAACCACATGCTAGCTCTTTGCCAGACTGAATTCATCAAATTACCAGTGATTCACCCACTACTGTAACTGGTACAAGTCCAAGTGTAGAGGTTACTCTGAATCAATTCAAAATCCAAGAAAATTAAAGAAGAAAGTTATTCCTGAGTTGGAATGACAGCATTCCCTTAATTAGGATAAAACCATCTAAGTTTCACTGCAAGAAATTAGTCTTCTTAATCTTTCACCAGTGTGCCCTTCACTATTTCATCCATGAAGATACCAGCTTTTTATACAACTTTAGGTGAATCTTAAGGGTTGGGTTAAAAAAATCTGAAACTTGGAAAGCTTGTCCAAGCTATTTGACTTTAAGTCTGCAAGATCTGGTACCAAATACTTAGTCATGTACATTTTCAGCCAAAAGCAGAAGCACAAAGACCTACACAGATGAAAAACAAGGTGGAGAAGAGCATGCACTGGTCACTGGAATTGATTACCATGCTGATTGTAAGGAACCACACAAGTCCATGGCCACCATTACATCTCCTGTGACCATCCAGGGGAGATTTGCATGCTAGAAGACATGGGCGTGACTGCTACCAAAGGCAAAGGGCTTTTGCAGTTTACTTCTGCCCCAGCTTTGTTTTCTAAGCCAACTCCATCTTTTTCGGAAATTGCTCAGAACTTTCTTTAAGGATTCCTTTGGGAGATGAAGTTTTCTAGGCTAAGATTCAACCCAAAAGGTTTTAATTTTAGCCAAATTGATTTGACCGTTTTTGAGTGGTGAAGGAATGGAAGAAAATACTTTTCCCATATGTTCCAGTCAGAGGAGTAGGTCTGCCGAGAAGAAAGAATCCTTGAGGAGACAGAGGGGGAGAGGGGGTAAATATCTCTAAAGGACAAAAATATTCCCAGACACAACACCGCCATGAGCTAAGCCCTAACCTTACGTCAAAGAACACAGCAGCAATGGCATTTGCGTTTGCACCAGCTGAGTATCTGGCCCATAGGAATACAGAAGAAAGCTTTCTATTAAAATTCTGGATCGGATGCAACAGAATCTAAACAACATGGGAAAAGGCTCATATCTTAACCCCCTAGTTGTCCTTTCTCCAGATTAAAATACAGAGTATTCCAATGCATGGAGAAGAAAATCGGTTGCAAGCCCTGGCTGGGCGTGATGAGTCTCTGCAGTAAGACGTCTCTGCCTGCACCTTCAGCAAGACTCAGGACCCTGCAAGGATCTAGTTTCATTAACCAGCTCTGTGCTCCTGGCAGCTCAGCTGCTCAGGCTTTCTGAGTCAGACCAAGTCTCCCATATCTACACCTTCTAACTACTGAGAAAATATGAAGCCCAGAAAGAGAATGAACAAAGTGACCCAAATCTTAGCAGTTCCAACATGAGGGAATGACAAACCTTAAAACCGACAGCTTTCAGTCCTGAATGGGGAAGCCCACGGATCTATACTGCAAGAAAACCCACACTGCAGGGACATTTTAGGCAGAATTCATAAGGCTTGAGGCATCCCATGTGAGATAAAAGAGCAAGGTTTCCCAAGAACCTATCTGTACAGCAAGAAGCCCAGAAATTCAGACACTTAGTTTATTTCTTTCACTTACTCTCAACAGAGCCTCCAAAGTTTTCCAGACTCTTGCTGTCACATGCCAAGCCCAAGACATTCCAGTTTCTTCAGCTTCTAAAGAGGTTCTCATCATGAAATTGCCATCAAACTGTGGATGAAAAAGACCCTGGAGTCGTGAGCACACCGCTCATTAATAATAACATAAATATTAAATACCTGTGTCATAGACACCTCACCAAGATTTCTAAGTGTTATGCAAAAGTGTGAATTCTCTGCCTCAGAGAGTTTACAACCTGTAAACATGAATAGCAAATAAAAAAAGGAACTAGACAAGGAAATAAGCAGAGATAAACAATTCAATAGCAGCTTACAGTGTGAACATCTATAAGTATACTAACTAGTACCTACGAATTAACTCCTTCTGTATCTCCCTTTGGCTCTTGCTAGTCTACTAGTTCTTTACATCACTGTTTATTACAAACAAAGACCCTGGAAAGAAAATAACTAATTTTTACCCTCTGCCTCTTACATTCTCCTTTGAAGGCTTGCCGTTGTGACCCACACAGGCTCTTTATAAGGGCATGAGCTCAGCTGGAGAACACTGAGAATGTCTGTAAGTGTTTGATAGGATGCAGATGAGTGAAGGATAGAGGACTAGGTGATGAAGGGAAAACAAAAAGCAAAGGTCTGACAGACAAGCCTGTGTCCCTTACGTTTAGTATAGGTAGACAGAAGCAATAATGAAAAAGAAGTACAAATGGCCCTAACATCAGCATCACAAATCATCAGATCTTCCCAGCCATGATCCAGCTTCTATATCTTTAGCTGTAGTAGCCTGTGGGAAGTTAGATGAGAAAAGTGGAACTAGCAGGAGTCTGAAAAGGAAGAGAAAGATGAGAAAAGGAGGAAGGAGAGAACTTTGAACTAAAAATCTTGGTACAGGTCATATGTATGTAGCAGAAAAGACAGAAGAGTCATGTAAGGTGGACAGTTGCCATTTAGTAGCCAGGAAAATGGTAGATAACCACTAATTTTTTAAATCCCAGCAAAGTTTGCCTGTAGATGGTCAATGATGTTGAATAACTCATTTGGGACCAGTTTAGCCTGAGTGATATTGCTCATCCAAAAAAACCCTCCAAAAACCACGGCTTTTTTTTTACACAGGAACATTTGCCAGCACAGTTCTGCTGGATGTAAATGTATCTAAGATTTGCTGGCCCAGAGCACAGGTAGGTCCTTGCAAAATACACCTCTCTCAGGTCTCAACCCTGCAACAGATTGTGACATTCCAGGAGAGGTTTCCTGTCTTAACCTGCTAGTTTACCTGCTGTTGTCAAATCTCAATGATTAAAGACATGGGTCACACCTGCTAAAAGCTGTATGTTTAGGTTAAACATGATGGGGTTTTAAAAAAGATTAGGGAATAAACATTGGGCTTTTCTATTGTATTTTGTTTGGGGTTGTCAGTTATGTAGGTTAGAACTTTGATGAAAAAGCAAGCTATATTTTTTCCACCCTGAGAACTGCAGCTGTAGCCAGGTGTGTAGGATTAGCTCAGTGTATCCCCAGAGCAGAGCAGCACCTTCAGCTTGCTCAACCAGCCACCCCTCCAGGCCCAGCCACAAGTGTAGTATAGCCCTCTTCCCCAAATAATTAGAGGATTTGCTTGCCTGGGTCAGAGGTTCATGACTCTAGAGAGGACTTGGAGCTTCCTACATGGCCTTGGCTCCTTCCAGAAACCTATATGAACTTAGTGTTGTGACTCTGGGCAGCTGGGTTTAGTTTAGTAATAAACAGGCAAAGGAAGTGGCATGAAAAGCAAGCCCCAAGCAAGGCAGAAGAAATCTGTAAGTTGTTGGAGCACTGAAATAACTGTGACCCTTTAGCACGTGTCCCTTGAGGACCTCAAAAGTCTCTAGAAGACATTGGCTACCATGAAGCTCTGTGGGTTTCCCCCAAAAGTGAAAGAGAAATGGAACCCATGAATGGTTCCACTTACTTGCTGATGGGACACACTCACCCATTATTTCCTATAAACACCATGCATCGAGGATGGAGCACTGGAACGGGCTGCCCACATGGGTTGTGGAGTCTCCTTCTCTGGAGACATTCAAAACCCACCTCAATGAGTTCCTGCATGACCTACTCTAGGTGGTCCTTCTCTAGCAGTGGGGATGGACTGGATGATCTTTCAAGGTCCCTTCCAACCCTGAAAATTCTGTGATTGTGTTGACCATAGGGCTTCTGAAATGAATCCTGATACCAAACTGAGACATGGAGAAAGTCTTCTCTGGTTTGGTTTCAAGACTTCACCAGAAGGGAGCAGGAGAGACCTGTAGAAGAGCTCCAAGTAATACATACACTTCAGACAGTGTGGTCTCGCACAAAGTCTTGCTTTCTTGTTAGGTGTTTCACAGCCAAGCTGCCAACAGATGTGGCAACTGCAAGATTAAGAAACTTCACCAGCATCATCTTGCAGCCTGGGAGATTGTAGCTTCACAGTTTTCACTACATGTGCAAGTTGTATGCCTCCAACATATCAGTCCATTAAGACAGTAAAAGTTGTCCCTTTCCTTTCCTTCTGCTGATATACTTCCAGTTTATAAAAACATGTACATCAGAAGAGTTGAATCCTATGTAAAAGAAATATGAACTAAGTCTGATTTAACATTCTTTTCTGAAGATGTCACTATGTTTATCAGTAGGAAAGGTTAAGACCAAAATAGAAATTTCCCTTTCCCTACTGACTTGGACATATTGGTCCCCATAACAAATTTGCAGACAAGAATTGAGAAATCGAGTCTAACTGAGTACCTTGAAAAGAACAGCAAGAAGGAATCTGGTTTAAATCATGTCTAGTTAGGAACTAGGTTTCAGAACAGGTTTCACAATAAGACAGAACAGTAAGTACAGAAACCCAAGCTTTTGCTTGGTGAAGAAGAGTTTCCTAGACAGCAGTTCACAAACCCCTGTCCTAGCCACAAAGCTGCAGTTGCTGTCTGGCACACAGTTGCAGAAACAGCCCTGCAGCAAGTTTTACAACTGGTTTCTTGAAAGACCACACCAGTAAAACATTCAGTGTAAATATACCAGTCTTTAAGTGCTTGGATATCTGTTCTTCCCTACCTTCATCTGACAGCAGCTCCCCTCAGAGCATGGGTCAGTGCCCTACACATGACCTTGACAAACTTGTATCAGAGGAAAGACAGATCTGGTGTTTTGCATCTGGCACTAATTCAGGGTCACAGTCTTTGGGAAGGCTTAAGACTATGAATATTTCTCAAAATTCCCGCCTGTGCTAGTCACTAGCGGATGCAGTACCTGAGAAACCTTCAACTGCCAATACAAGCAGTTTGGTTGCACAGAGTCTGCCTGTGCCTGCAGGAAGCCTGACACAATGGACATGAGGAGTGCACTAAGCCCCTCTCTCCCATGGCTAAGGGCTCAGATTTTGGAGATACCATTAGTGAACAGATTCAAGATCTGTGTTTGAATGTCATTTGCTTGTCAACTGCAAGCTGATTGTTAAGCAGAAGTGGTTGATGTGTATGCAGGTTCCAAATGCAACCACCCCTCTTGGGTCTGGCAGGAGCAGCCTTGGATGTTTACTATCCTTCTACCTGTCTTCACTCCCTAGGTGTTAGTGCTGCCAAAGCTTACCTGAAGCACATGACCACTCCCTAAGCCGTTCCAGTGTAAGACCAGCCAGCTCAGGACACACCATTTCCACCAGTTTAAACAGACAGATGATCCCTTCAGAGAGGAGCGCTTGACATTTCCAGGCATACATCACTGTCCATCTGCCAAAGAGCACCGTGACCACCCACTTGGATTAAACTGTATCAGCGATGGCTCTGAGTTAACTCAGAGGATGTTGTCCAACATGAAGGAGAGCAAAGCTACATCCTCTGCCAAGTTGGAGTAGAACTACCTCAACAGAGGGTGGTAGGCTGGTGGTGACCAAAGGAGGCAGATAGCTGTCCCCAGCCGAGGGAGCCAACTTTACACCAAAGTGAGCAAGGAGTGCCCACAAGGTCCAAGGTCTGGTGGGGCAATTAAGAGCACCCCTAGCAAAGCTGTGGGTCAGCCATGCACAGGTAATGCCTCAAATCTGCCTGAACATCTTCAGGAGCACGGACAGGAGCCCTGTGGGCTGAGCACTGGATTCAGTTTATCCTCTTAACTCAAAACAGAGTTAAAACTTATCAAGCTTTCCTAGCAGCTGGGTTATATACACAGAAAACTGAGTGTTGATGCTTACAAACCCTAGAGCTCATCTTTGTTGGTTTCTATGCACAAAGAAGAAAACATTTAGGTACTTTCCACCTAGACAGAAAGACGGATTTGCTCTTGTCTCTTTGCCTCAGCTGTCCAAGAATGAAGGATGTATGTGAGCAGGAGAAGGGAAATGCTTAGAAATCCTTCTCATTCGGCTGCTGTTGTTCCTTGCTGACATTTAGCCCAGACAATGTGAGCACCACCCTCAGTTACACCCAGCTGGGCTCAGTGACTTCACTGGAAAGCCACGGTGTGGCATGGCTGTAACCAACAGCAGAAGCAGCCCAAATATTTGTGTGGAGCATGAGGTTGTTTGCCAGACTGAATTTATCTTTCCTTAGTATATTTTGGGTGCAATGTAAGTTGTTTTAACCTTGCTGCACCGGTCCCAGTCCCAGGGGTAACAGCACAGGGGAGAAGAGATAGCAACACAGATTTCCCCCAGGCACAGCTCCCACCTCTACTCCCACGTTCTCATTAGGGGGAAGGAGCAATCCCCATACTCCTGTGCCAAACTCTGAAATCTAGAGATGGAAGTGCAGCCTGAAAAGCTGTCTGTTGTGGTTGCTATCACTCATACCCTCCAAAATATCCATTGCAAAGGGTAATGATAAGTCACAGTGCTTAAGGGGGACATGATACACCCCAGGCAAAGGGAGCAGAGTCTCAGATTGCCACTCTGCTGATCAAGACATGTCATTTCAGGGCTGCAAATCTGCAAGTCTTTGAAACTGATCTGTGTGGCTGAAGTACTGACCCAAACCAAGATATGCCTTGGCTTAAGAGTAAGATAGGTGGGGGATGAAGGCAAAAGTAGAGGTTATCCCCCAACCAGCCACCTCTAGCCAGGAGTGAAATGAGATCAGCTCAGTATTTGCCTAAAAAAAAGAGCTCTGAGCTACAGTGCAAGAGCCACACCACGCATGCTGGAGGGAGAAATCCCCATCTCCAGCCCTGTAACTGTAAAACTCCCCAGACTTCCCCAGCCCTGCAGTTTCTCCATGGATCCTCATATCATGATGGGGGTTTGGTTCTTGCTGTGACAGCTTGACTATCCACATGCAAATGCCTCAGTTGTAGCTCTAGCTGTGAATCACCTCTGTTGCCTTTGCTTTGCCCAGTGTAAGGGCAAGCTCTTTGTGTTGACCTGGCATGCTAATGTGCCCAGCACCAAGCATGGAGCAGCTCCCAGCCAGGATTTTCAGATAGCAAACCCAGAACTCCTTATGAGTAACAGCCAGGTCACTGGAAACTCTGCTTTCAGTTCTGGCTAGCCTTGCACCATTGATCTTCACATAACCAGGGAGGCTTGCATTGTGAGCAGAAGGCAAGGATTCTCTGCTCTCAGTACTCTGCCCTGGTGAGGCCTCATCTGGAGTCCTGTGTCCAGCTCTGGGCTCCCCAGCTCAAGAGGGACAGGGAACTGCTGGAGAGAGTCCAGCACAGGGCCACCAAGATGATCAGGGGACTGGAGCATCTTCCTAATGAGGAAATGCTGTGGGAACTGGGGCTGGTTAGTCTGAAGACGACTAATGGGAGACCTTATCAACACTTAAAAGTTCCTAAAAAGTGTATGTCATGAGGATGGTACAATACTTTTTTTCTGTAGTGTCCAATGACAGGATTAGAAGTAATTAACATATCAGTTCCACTTAAACAGAAGGAAAATCTTCTTTCCTGTTCAATTGAGGGAGCCCTGGCACAGGCTGCCCAGGAAGGGTGTGGAATCTCTTTCTCTGGAGGTTTTCAAAACCTGACTGGACCTATTCCCGTGTGACCTGATTGAGGGAAATCTACTTGAGCAGAAGATTGGACTGGATGATCTCTAGAGGTCCCTTCCAACCCCAGCCATCCTGTGATTAGCCTACAGTCCACGCCTAGGTGCCAGATCTCTGCGTGTCTTTCAGGCTGCCCTGTCCAACAAGTACCTCCCCTCACAAAATCTAGAAATAAATAAAAAATGTAACAACTAGAATGTCCCAGTTAATGATTAATCAGGGACAGTTGCACAACTTTCCCTGGAATGTCTATGCTGATGGCTGCGGTACACTGACGGGCAGGAATGGCACAAACAGCCTGACAGCAAGGAGGGGACAGGCCTGATTGTTACAGCAACCACAGTAAGACTTGGCAGGAGATGGGCTGTCCTTCCAGGACAGGAGGCTGGTCCCCACTTTAGCATGCCTGGGCCTCAAGCTTCAGAGGTTTGAGGCACAGGGCTGGTGGCAGCCAGGCTCAGCAGGGCGCGGGGCTCCTACCATAATGGCAAGAAGGAAAGCACAGCATCCCTGTGTCTTTTATGCAACTGGTTGATTTGCAGGCACGGGTCAACACAAAGCAAATGCAAACCTCATGCCTCAATGTCCTTACAGATGCATTTAAAAGCACAGAGTACGCTCATAAAACGGCTGAGTCTCCAGGGCTAACTTATAAGTGCCAGACAAAAATCCATCCAGATTGATGAGTCTTTTTTTGTTGTTTATGACGTTTGGCACATCAGATGTTATACCGGACTTTGAAAAGCCCTGTAGGAAGGAGGGCAGTTAAATATGTACAGTAAATACAGTCAAATAGAAGTTCAGCCCCCCAGCTGTTTGTTTGCATGGGCATGTCCTATACTTGGAAATGCAGTAAGCTTTCAAGTCAAATTCCTGGAAAGATTAGCCTAATGCACGAATCCCAGAATCCAGAGCTCATTAGGAAGAGAGTCTAATGCAATACCTTCTGAGCAGTCCATAGTACACCGGGGCGGTAGCTTCTTGTATACAATTGTTGGAGAAAAAACTTCTCTACCTGGTCATTGGGTCATTTTGGCTTCAGGGACATCACCCAGCATGAAGGTACATACATAGCAGCACAAGGGATATTCAATGATAAGTCCTGCAGAGCAGTGGAACGGGCTGCCCAGAGGGGTTGTGGAGTCTCCTTCCTTGGAGGTCTTCAAGACCCACCTGGACATGTTCCTATGCGACCTGATCTAGGTGAACCTGCTTCTGCAGGGGGGTTGGACTAGATGATCTCTAAAAGTCCCTTCCAATCCTTACCATTCTATGATTCTATGATTCTATTTCCAACTACTTCATTATTTAAATTAAATACAAGAAATTCCTTGACCACAGCCTGTGTGAAGGCATCTGGAGCTGATGTAATTTTTTAAAGGGAAGTTCTGCTCTGAAAACTCATGGTCTGTGATGCCCAGGGTTCCATGAGACACTTTTGTGGGGTTTTAAGAGATGCATCTATTGGAGACCATAGAAGAGCTGATGTTCCCTACAGCTCATCACAGGGAGAGAGTAGTTTGTATGCATGCTGGGGCTGTTGGGAAGAAGAGAGGGGGCCAGATCTAACACTATGTTCAGACCTGAAAGGAAGTTGTAGCGAGGTGGGTGTAGGTCTGTTCTCCGTAGTGACAAGCAATAGAACAAGAGGAAACGGCCTCAAGTTGCACCAGGGGAGGTTGAGGCTGGATATGAGGAGGAATTTCTTTCCTGCAAGGGTTGTCAGGCATTGGAACAGGCTGCCCAGGGAGGTGCTGGAATAACTGTCCCTGGAGTTGTTTAAGAGATGGGTGGATGTGGCACTTAGGGAAATGGTCTAGTGGTTGATAGGGCTGCGACAAAGGCTGGACTCAATGATCTTAAAGGTCTCTTCCAGCTGAAATGATTCTATGATTCTATGACATAGATGGTATTAGGGATGTACACATTCCTGCTTATCCTTCCTAGCCGTGTACTCTCACTGTTTTTCCAGCAACATGGTTGTATTTGCCTGTGTTTGTGGCCTGCAGCACTGGCAGTTGTTTGAGGGCTGTCAATGCTCCAGACCTGCCTCTCCTCTTTCCAAGGGTTTTACCTACCCATATCAGTGAATTATTTCCACCTCTGCTGAAAATGCTTCTGAAGATACTCTTCATAAAAAGTACTTAGTTTCCTGATTTTCTGAGCCTGATTCAAGCCTCATTTAGCTCAAGAGGGACAGAGAACTGCTGGAGAGAGCTGAGCACAGGGCCACCAAGATGATCAGGGGACTGGAGCATCTTTCATATGAGGAAAGGCTGTAGGAACTGGGGCTGTTTAGTCTGGAGAAGAGGAGACTGAGGGGGGATCTTATTAATATTTACAAGTACCTCAATGGTGGGTGTCAGGAGGTTGGGGCATCCTTTTTTGAAATGGTATCTAGCAGCAGGACAAGGGGTAATGGGATGAAGCTGGAACACAAAAAGTTCCACTTAAACATAAGAAAAAACTATTTCACTGTTCAGGTGAGGGAGCCCTGGCACAGGCTGCCCAGAGGGGTTGTGGAGTCTCCCTCCTTGGAGGTCTTCAAGACCCACTTGGACATGTTCCTATGTGACCTGATCTGGGTGAACCTGCTTCTGCAGGGGGGTTGGACTAGATGATCTCTAAAGGTCCCTTCCAACCCCTACCATTCTATGGTTCTACGATTCATTGACACTTTTTTAAGCCTTCACCTCAATTCGCTCTTACAGTGAAACATTGTTTTACTCAAGTGTCCACTAAAGTGTTTTGGAAAGCAAAGCAAAGAAGCAGAATCTTGGTAAAATCCATCTTTGCAGATGCATCAGTTTTGCATGCATTGCCTGCCTTTAAACCCAGGAGAGCTCTGCTTTTAGTGGCAGCACAGCTGTCCATGCTGGGAGCCACAGGCGTTAGCCACTTGCAGAGGGAAGAGCCAGCCTGCAACACTATACATCTCACTGCATGCACTGGTAGGTGTTATTGTCCACCCAGAGTGCTGGTAGCATACTTTATCTCACCACAGGACTGAGCTTTTTTACCTCCTCACCTCAAGTTCAGTTTCAGACAACCTTTGCTTGGCCCATCTGGGAAGGAGATCAGCATACACCACTTGTATACTACAAAAAGTTGCCTCTTTATCTCAGGAATACCTGGGAATGATGAAATCTAGGATTCTGATCCCATTCTTGTGAGTTCAGGGTTTGCAGTACTTTGTAACAATGTGCACTCATACATCATCACAAATTAATTAATATACACTCATACACCACTCACACAAATGTTTCCAAAATACTTATCATGTGTTCTTGTTTGTTTCCCATGTTCTGAGTATTAAACAAAAGGTTTTCCAGCACATATGTGAATTTTTTACCAAATGAAGGACTAATGAGTGTATTTTGCCAAGAGATGGAGTACAAAATTCTGTATATCTGTAACATTATTATCCAAAAACTCATCTTTTAACAAATATTCAGCCCAGTATTTGCACTAGGCTGATGTCTCATGGAAAGCTCAGGGTGTGTTTATCCATCATGTACCTCCATCCTCACTGCAAGGCACATCTCTCCAAAAGAGGGGAAAACAAAGCAAAACACACATATGTACCTCCCTCCCCTGAAAGGATCAACTGGACCATCAAGGAGGTATATTCTTCATAATATCTGAGCACTTAATGGCATAAACCCTGCTGAACATAGCAGAAAGGAATAAACATCAAACTTCACGCATATGGCCCTGTATGTGCTTGGGTCTTTTCCCAGGACTGAACATCGAGGAAGGTATATTGAAATTCATAAAAGCTATGGCTGAGAAAACCCCCACTGAGATCCTGATAATTCTGGGAAGTTAAAGCCAAAAGGAACCACCTTGCTTGTCAGTCCTCTTCCCGTTTATTGAAATGTCTTTTTCTGCTTAAAGTAGTGCATTGGTATAGCTAAAATGTACCTTTCAGCAAGGTATATTCAGCAGTTACTCAGAGGCAGATAATTAACCACATCCCATAGTAATTTGGTTAGGTACCTTCCCATTGAAAGTTATGCTTTATTTTTGTATTTCAGCATCTCTCTTCACCTGGCTGCAAACACTGATGGTGGCTCTTTCCAGAAAAAGTGGCATGCTGCTCTCACTTCTGCTATGCTTAGGGTGGTAAAGGCAGCCTGCCCTACCACAGGTTAAAAAGACAGAGGGAGTTTCTTTGATCTCTTATGGTAAAAGGAGGCTTCTGCAATCCCAATGCCCTTTTTGGGGCACTTTTCTGTATATCGTTCATTCTTTTCATTTCTTACAAAGCTCTAGAAGTGCAGGTACTAGGCCAGTATCAACCTCAACAGTACACAATAAAAGCAGCATAAACCAGCTGAACAGATGAATGAGAGAATTAAAAGCCACAAATCTACTTAGATTTTAGTAATGTAGTCGACACTTTACCATCACTGAAATGCAGCCAACTTCCAAATGCACTATTGGTGCTTTAAAACTACACTTCAAATACACATCAGTTGCTTTGGCCAAGATGAAAAGAGCACTACAAAGAGCATAGTAAAATATAATATGATATAACCTAGCATAATAAAATATAATGACTAGAATTGCAGAGATTAATATCACCACAGAAGAAGTGCCTTTTTCAGTCTTTGAGGGCCCTATCTTAAATCCTTTAATGACCTCTTAACTTTATGGTAGTGCCACTATGTCTGTGCTGCTGCACGTGATTCAGTCACTCATACAGCCATGTACAAGAGATTATGTTTTAGTTATATTTTAACTGAAGTAAAAAGACAAGTTGTACAGCTGTTTCATACATGGTAGTCTCTCGTTTGTGTAATGTAATCAAAGTGCCCTCTGAGAGCTCATATGCTTGTTAAAGATGTCTTTGGTGAGTAGAACTGGACTACTGGTATTGAATCAGTTATTAAAATCACTGTGGATGGCTATAGCACAAGCCACATCACAAAAGCCCAAGAACAATCTTTTCAAGGACACTGATGAATATATTTGAAATGGCTGTTGGTTCTGCCCTCAAAAATCTCCACAAATGCCTGAAGTTTCTGCTAAAACCTGTATTTCACAGGCTGCTCTGCCAGGGATTTCAAGTCTGTGCTTCATACCATCACTGAGGAGTTCATAAAAAGCGTACTTCCAAACTGGGCGTGCTTTTTCCCTCTCAGCCACACATTATGTGATTCTAAATGCATTGCAGTTTTTCCCATGAGTCTGCCGTAAGAACCAAATCAAGTAACTCCCAGCTTGTAGCTAGATTAGAAATTGAAGACAAGCAGGAGCAATAACCAGACTGACAACATGCTAATCCAAACAAGATGATCTGATTACATTGCAGGGAAGGTTTTTCTGTAAGCTCTTGCAGGAACAAGGGACTTCACTGTCTCAGAAACTCGGCAGAAACACCAGCCTTTGGCAAGGTTTGGAATTGTCCCTAAGTGTAAAGATGGCTGTCAGCAGAAGGAAGTGATGACACAAAGTTGAGAACTCAAACTGCAGACCACCTTTGCTAAGGAAACTGGTGTTGTCTTACTCAGCCCATGTAAGGAGAAGCCTGTATGAGTGTGGGCACGTGTGCACAGATCATGGAGCTGGCTGAAAACACGACTGGTCAGCTCTATAACTAATTATTGTTCATGGTCTCTCAGAAGAACAACTTAGAGTCTCTTTAAATGTGGCACAGTGGAAATGCTGTTCATGGGCACTTAAAAACTTAAACTAGGACAGGGGAAACCTGAGTTTTGTAGGGAAGGTCAGTGCTCTGATAGGGTTTATGTATTGCTGATTACATTGGTTTTCAAATATAGGTACTGTGATTTTTTTCAAAAATGAGTGTCAGCTCATTGTACCACAGGAACTGTGATTAGGAATCATAGAATCATAGAAT
Organism: Colius striatus; assembly: GCF_028858725.1. NCBI lineage: Eukaryota > Metazoa > Chordata > Aves > Coliiformes > Coliidae > Colius > Colius striatus. The sequence goes on along the minus strand of NC_084769.1, from coordinate 13,547,333 downwards.
CATTTCAGCTGGAAGACACTTTTAAGATCATCGAGTCCAGCCTTTGTCCCAACCCTATCAACTACTAGACCTAAGTGCAACATCCACTCATGTCTTAAACACCTCCAGGGATGATGACTCCACCAGCTTCCTGGAAAGAAGACAATATTTTCCAGAGAGTGTCAGCATCTGCACACTGCATATCCTGACTCTAAAGATAGAATAGAATTACAGCAATAAACTTCCAATTACCAAACCTCTGTGTGAACAATTTCTGTCTTGTCACTATCAGAGCAAAAATGGTTATAATACTGAACAAGTGATCAAAACAGCATTAAAATATTTTGTTTCTGTAGGTATTTGACTCAAAAAAAATGAGTCAAGATTATTTACAGAGGATTATGTAAATGAAAGTACTACCTACATGTATGTGCACACACATGTGCATGCATCATGTTCAGTATGCAAAGGCATACCCAGAGTTTCTTGAGCCACATTGGTTTGAATGCATGCCATTCCCATCTCACTATCCTTTCTAAAGAGCATTCCTTGGTTTCAAAACAGGAATGTGTTTTATTGAAAACTGGCTTCAACCAGTTCAAACAGGTTGAAATTTACATCCTTTCTAACAGCAATCAGTCTCTTGGGAGCAATGCTAAAGGGAAATGACCCTTGAAACACCACTCTGGGTGCCTATGGAAATCCTTTTAATTGTACACTACTCCCAGTGGTGACAGTAAGTAGATACATTGATTGCCATCAGTCTGGGGTTACTATACTTTCATACCTACAGACTGCATCTCAGATAACCCACATATAAAAGTATGAGTGTTTGTGTGTGTGTCCTCAGTTCACCTGGACATCAACTACACCCCACAAAGCTGGAGGCAGAAGCAAGTACCAGAGGAGGTGGGACAAGGAGGGGGTGTTTGGGCAGTGCAGCAAAGCAGCTTTCTCTTGTGTCATGTTTGGGAGTGTGTGGTCCCTCCCACTACCAAATCACAGGGACTTTACAGCTGACGTGGATTGATAAATTGCTAATTAAAATACAAGTAGGAGAAGAAGGAGGGTGCCCCAATGGCATATCTCAAGCTGAGCACACAGAATCCTCAGTCACTTGTCACTTTAGACAGTTTCAGACAAGTAGCCACACACCAGAGAAGATAAGGAAGGTGCAGGAATGCCAGCATGCTAGTTTGGATGGTCACAGCAGTGCCTCTTGTAGCCACCTGGCAGGGATGCCTACACCACACAGGGAGTATAGCAAGCTGCAGTGACATGCTGAGACGTCATGCCAGACATCTCCAGCAAAGCCTGATGGCCACAGATGAGTCCAAAGCTTGGCAGAAATTACATGTGTGCTACCAAGACTTTTTCAAGAGGAGAATCTTATAGGCATACATGTTTGCAAGAACATCACTAACTGAAGTTAGAAACTAGGGATCCACTAGTCATTCAATCCAGCCCCTGATTATGTCTGGCAGCTGTAGAAAAGTCTCTGAAATGAAACTAGGGAGGCAGACAGTCATGTCTGCTCCCATCCTTTGCCAGTTTACTTAAATACAACAACAATGTGCACACAAGCCATGCTTCTTCACCTCCTTTGTGTAATACAGCCCTTTTGTTATCCTGATTGTATTGAATGCGTCCCCTCTGCCTCCCTTCTGGTTTTAGTTCTTTTCCTTGATTGGAAGTCACCAGTGATGCAAGCCAGTGTTACAGAGGAATTGCTCCACAGTGGCAGAGCACAACAACAGCCAGGAAGTGTTGATAGTCAGGATTTCTGTCCCAGAAAAAGAAAGGGAAACCTGACTCTACCCTACTTAAGCATAGGAATACACTTTCCTCAGAAATGGTATGTTTCCTGGGTCCTGCCCATGCTACCATGAACATCTCAAATAGCTGCTGCATTTGTCCAGAGGCTGTTACCCACACCCCTGCACATCCACTGCTGCTGGTGCCACCAGCCATTTTCAGCAGCAAAGGGTCCTGCATCACTGTAACAAAATACAGAGGACTTGGTCATAGCAAGCCACAGACGCTGCTCACAGCCAGCTGTCTCTTGAACTGAATTGGTGTCAGATTTTGGATTCTGTAAGGTACTCTTTATAGACGATATATTTTGCCATAATGCCTCCTTAATACAGTTTTTAATTGCCCAGTAGCAATTAAAGCCACATGTTAGCATGAAACATGGATAAGTACCCGTGTCTTGAGACTGTCCTTTCTGGGCATAGCCAACTGGGCAGTGTTCAGAGAGGGGTGAGCCCATCTCTGTTAAGACAGAGAGGAAAATCAACAGGTCCCATGCCAGGGTGTAACCTCATCTGCTAGCAGACACATAATGCAGTCATCAGTCTGTGTGGGGCTGGAGGACCAGAAAGCAATTTGTCATGGCAGAGGTGCTGCCCAAAGCCCTGCCAGCCCCTGCCCTCGCAGGCAGCACACATCTGCAGAAGGGAAGCTGCCCACACACTGGGCTGCAGCACATCACACAGAGGCACCCATGGCTCCCACTGGTGACAGAGCTGTCACCCAGCATGGCTCTGCTGTGCAGGAGGCACCACAGCACGGAGGCACACTTTGTACCAAAGTGTCAACTGTTGCCAAAATCCATCACATTCAACCAGGGGTTTTAGAGATGGCTTGTGTTTATGAGGCAAAAACCATCCCAAATAGAATCATAGAATGGTAGGGGTTGGAAGGGACCTTTAGAGATCATCTAGTCCAACCCCCCTGCAGAAGCAGGTTCACCTAGATAGGTCACATAGGAACATGTCCAGGTGGGTCTTGAAGACCTCCAAAGAAGGAGACTCCAGAATCCTTCTGGGCAGCCTGTTCCACTGCTCTGTCACCCTCACAGTGAAATAGTTTTTTCTTACATTTAAGTGGAACTTTTTGTGTTCCAGCTTCATCCCATTACCCCTTGTCCTGTTGATAGCTGCTGTAGAAGTAGATTTGTAACAGCAGGCAGAGGAGACTAATGGAAAAATGCACCTTGGGTCATCCTGGCTACAGCTGGCTACTAAAAATAGCTTTTGTTCTGGCCTCAAATCATCCATATTACGTGGGTTGGGGGAGAAATTTGAGGGAAAACCAAAAAGGCTACTGAGACCTCCAGGCATCAAGAACCTGTGTTTTCTCAAGTGTCAGAACATGGAGGCATCATGAAGTAAAAAGATACCTTCTGTTCAGGGTAGGGACTTCTCCAGGACCTGTGCTGACATCTGTGTAGCTACCTCAGATGTTGCTCAGCTTCTGCTTCCCAGATGAGGATGAGTATGGCATGGCTCATTCGTTGAGATGTGTCCCTCATCTGCCACAGACAGTTGCTTGGCTCATGCTCAGCATTTGATGTACTTCAGCAAAAGCCATTAAATAATGTTTATAGGGAATTGCTTTTGATTCTAGCTTGGTTTAGAGAAGAGCCATGAGAGTTCAGAGGATATGGTAAGTTTTACAAAGAATATGCATGGCCAAAGCAAAGCTTGTATTAAAATAAAACTTGCTGAATTAAAGCAGCATGATAATTTCAAGGTGAGCCCCAGTGGAGATTAGGTGGGATGGGACATAGTTTGATTACAACCAGGATAATCTACTTGATACCAACTGCATCAAATGCCCACTGCAATGGGTAAAGAAGAGCATGAGGAGTCCTAAATGTGATGAGTGCTGCAGGGAAATTGTGCCCAGAAAGGAAACTGAAATCTATTTTGCAAGTGTCCAGCAGCCTGAGTAGGCACATCTTAAGAAAGACTTGGTGCCAGTTCACAAAGCATCAGCCCTGCAGTAGTACACAGGAGCATAAAACTAAGATGTTCCCAGACATGCAAAAATGAGACACTGTTTCAGTTCCCTTGGAGCAGCAGCAAAAGCAGAGACAAGTGGTGTGTGTATTCACACTAATAACAGCAGTGCCAACGTGCCGAAACAGGGAAAACAGCTTGGCTTAGGGGTGAAAACTGTTGCATCCTCACGTACCATACAATCCCCTATTGATGTACATTGCCAAATATTGCCTCCAGTTCAGAACTATAGCGATTATGCACTCTGCAAATTGAAAACAAATGTGGGACAGAGTGAGGGACTGAAGAAAGAGTTTGACAAAAGAAGAGAGGAGCAGAGACTGTGCCTATGACAGTTCCTTCAAGAAAAAAAAGTCCTGTCTGACTTCAGAACAAATGGTGACCATAATTGGCAGTTACTGCTGAGAACTAGACACCCATTAAAGCACAGTCATGTCAGGATCACATTTTCCCATCAGTTCAAGGTAGAGGTTGCAGTAATAGGCAGGGTTTTGTTGAGAAGGACAAACAAGGTGCTCAATAACACATCACAGAAAAATATTGGTGAAAGAATCCAAAAAGGTTATTTGAAAATTAGACATTAAAGTTCCATTTTTACTGGCCATAAGCAATGACATGAAGGACTTCAGTTGAGATAGCAGCATGAGCAAAGCTGGAATGAGAAAAGATGTCCTTCCTAGGGCAATGCACTTGCAGTTCTTTAAACTGAATGGAAAATCATCTATACTTTTATTCTCACTTCCTTGAGCTGAGGATACCACAGCCAAAGCAATGGTTTCACAGGTCAAGTGTATTTTGTCTTGACACGGTTCGTCTGACAACAGGGATGGAAACCACACATATGTAGTTCTCTTGGGTTTTAAAGACTGTAAGGTGTTGTTTAGGCAACTAACTGCTTGGCCTCACTGCTAGCTAGCCAACAAGCCACTTGAAAATGCTAAAAAAATAGTAACTCCTAAAAGGATTTCAGAGTTTGACTGCAGCATGTTTAGCTTTAAGGTACACAGTAATTGCACTAAAACCTGCAGACATTTTGCATAAGAGAAAACGGAAAAGAAAAATGACTGGAATGGCAGAAACTGAGATCAGAGGAGGTCAGAATTTGTGTGCATATTAAGAAACAGGTAACACTAAGCTACAGAAGCCTGCCTGAAATGAGGCTGTAGCAATGCTCCCACTTGACTAACATCACCCTGACCCATCTGTGCAACGAGCACAGCCAGGTAGGGACACCTACAGCCTTTACACAGGGGAACCTCAAGAGAAGAAGATCAGGGGTAATTCTCCACCTTCCAGAAAACGGAAGGATACACTTGGGAGGAATGTTCTCAACTATGTCAATCTCCATCATTTAAAATTTAGTCACTAGGGTAAGATAGTCACTTAGGCTACTTCTGCATATCAATGGGTAAGGAGGATTGACCCCAAATTGAGACCAGAAGCAGGCTGGAGTTACTCCACACTAGCTGGCCATAGTGAGATATGGTACCACTAGCTTAGACACTTGACTTTGGGATGGCTAAAGATGATTCCTAGGTGTGGTTTGCCATTTTACCAGTGAAGGTCCCGGTGCCAGGCAGCAGAGATCAGCCGCAGGACCTAGCACTGCCTGAGCTCCTGAGTTTATTTCCTCCAAAAGAGTGGCAGAACTGAAGAAGACTTTTAAAATCCAAGCTGTGGCAAAGCAAGCTGATCATTGCTAGCAAATGCTTCCGAGTCCAGGCATGTCAAATTTCCTTGATCTCATGAGAAAAAACCTCCATACAGACAAGAGTCATGAGGTCCTTGCTCTGAAGCTGGTGTGTTAAACAGATCGTATGGCTCTTGTGCCTTGTGCAGCTATGCCATCTCTCCTGTCATGATGGGACTGGGGAAGACTGTCTCCTGGGAGCAGTCCTTGGTGGAGGAGAGCAGGTAAAGTGCCCTTGGCCCTTGCCTGGGACACACCAGTTATGACCTAAGGCTGTGCTAGGGAGTGTGTTCAAGATTAACCAGCATGGACAGCAGTAAGCCAGAGCCCGAGGCCGGGCTTTGGTGCTGTTTGATCTCCCAGGTCTCAATTGTCTTTCTTGCTATAGCCTCCCTTTAGGCCAATACATACAGATCTTCTTTGCATGGAAACGCAGCCTGTGCATGTCAAGACCTTGCCTCTGCCAGGCACTAGGACACAACAGGATCAAGCACCGGGTCTGGCAGTCACAGTAAAACTACTTTTGGTCCCATGCTGCTCCAGAGCTACTGTTTATTTTAAGCATTTCTATTTCTCAAGCAACGGAGACAGCACTCTTTTTTTTTTTTGTAAGGCAGAGAGCTCTACAGAGGGTTTCTTTCAACCACATCTGCTCAGAGTGACTCCTGAGACCCATTTAACTTAGCTAAAGTTATCATCTGTCTACATTCAAAATATCTTACAGTACGCCCTCAAGGAAAGATTTTGTTCTGACCACTGACAGTCTCTATCTGATAAATCTTTTCTAGAAAAGTCAGAGTATAGTAAATAATCTCATAAAAATAGAAGTTATGGGTATTTAACAAGCCTGGATCTTGAGAAAAATAGCCAGTTAAATCAGCATGCTTGGTAACAGCATTACACTGTCACATCCCATCAGTTATTGTTAACCAAAAGCCATGTCTGTGTTCTTGAGTCAAACGATCGGCATGTATCATTCTCTGAAGGCATGAGCCTGGCGTCTCATGCTTCCCGTCAACCGCTAATGTCTCCTTAATGTTAGAAGGCATTTTATTCCCTTTGCACATATCAAGCTATTCCTCTTTATTTTCCCCTCAGGAGGGCTTCATTCCTTCTGTCTCTTGAGCTACTTTCCCTTCTTGATTTTCATTGATGACAAAAATCACATGACTAGATACTCTTACGCTCACAATCCAGATCAGCGCTTTGCCTGATTATCCATTGCTACAATACTTAGTTTCTGTGCTCAGGTCCTATGATGAGCTTCGCTGCAGGTAGACTTTCCTTCCCTCACTCCTTGTGTCTTTATGACCTCCTCTGATTTCATTTCTCTCTAGAAGAAGCAGTGTTTCTGGGTCAACAATTTTCCATCTTTGGAAGCTCTCCAACTAGTATTTTGCTATTTCTTTTGGCATCCTTGTGTGTGTGTTGAGCTACTGTTCCTAAAACAGTTTTAGACTGGTTATTTTTCTTCTCCTGGAGTGAGAACACACACTCCTAGCTCACTTTGCCTTGAATTCAGCCTTCATAACACTACACACATTTTCAGCAGTTTCCTTCTTTATAGCTCATTTGCACAGTCCAAAGATGCATCCCCTCACACTAAGCATTTTCCCTGCCTTTGTTGGTGGCTGGAAATTAACCCACAAGCCCAGAAATCGCATGGTAAATCTTGTTTAGCATACACAGGGACTATTATCTTAATAGATTTAACATTTTGCAGCAGCAGATTTACATCTTCTGCCATGCCTGGTGCACTGGGTTTGCAGCTCAGATGACATATCAGATCTGAGTGGCACAGCATATACTCAGATATAAACAAAGATCCTCTCCAAGCCCCCCAAAAGGGAGCTGTCAGAGGACATAAATTGTCATGGCTCATGGAAGTCAGTGGTATCATTTCACTAACAAAGCTAACTTCATTGACTGAAGAGGCAACTAACCCATGCAGTCATTTCTCTGTTTTAAATTACTGTATCACTTCATTTTACTTTTTTTTTTTAGTTAAATTTGTCTGCACTTCTGGTCCTAATGTCATTCTTCTGGTTCTCACTTGTTTCACTATCACTGGCAAACCATGTTTGGGAACACTAACGATTTTTGTCTGCTGCTCTAGGTACTTGGGTTCATGCTCTTTCACTATTACCAAATCTGTCTTTGCTGTTAAGTTGAAATTGGTGGCTGATGTCATATGTTAACAGTCTTTTCTAATTAGCTTCTCCTTTAAACACATATGACAAAGAGACATCTTTTCTTTTCAAGTGCATACTGCTGGGCAACATTAAGATACAGCACGGTCTTTGTGTCTCAATCGAGAATGGTGTATTTATGGCAAAATGACAACATAATCCAGGGGGTTATAAAATGAAAGCTGCCTGCTGATGCCACAGGTTGCAACTTTTTTAGCTTAGAATTCACCTCCATCCGTGAACCCAGGGAAAACAAAACAGAAAAGAGAGAAAAACAAAGTAAAAGGCAAAGACAAGAGAATAGACAAAGGAAAGGAAGGTATTCTGCTACAACAGCACAGATAGAGCCATTGGTCCTACCCATTCTTCTCCTTTGCTTAGAAATATGAGATTGAGGGTCAAGGATCTCCATTCCAACAGGCAAACTTAATGAGCCAGTGTTGGAGACCCCAGTGAGAACTGTACTGAAGATGGCTCGTACATGTTCCTAAAGCCCAAGTTGCACCCATCTAACCCCAACATAGCAAAATATAGGAAATGCCACAGCATCATAAAGAAAACTCCCTTCTCCACTCTCTTCTAAGCTCTGGAGTCCTTACATTGGCTATTTATAGTAGAAAAGCCTTTAAAAAAAACCAAAAAACCAAAACACACCAAACTTTAAAAGTCTTTCTTCAAGAACATCATTTAACTACAAAATGTTTACATTTGTGTCATTAATTTGAGCATCTTTGAATTGGAGTCCTCTATCTCAGAATAAGCCCTGTCTGACCATAACCCTTTTCACAGATATAAGATCCTGTAAATGAGGATATTGTTCAGGTAACTATTTGAGATAACAAGTTATAATGCTTGCTTTCCAACACAGAATATGTAAGGGTTAAACACCACCATGACCACTTTTAATCCAACTCACTGTTCAAAATAATTACACACAGTTTATGCTTAGAAAGCAATTGATGTAGCTTAGAGATTCGTGCCCCTTCTCTCAACCCCAAACAGTATGAGGAGGGAGAAAGGCATTTGAGCAGATGACTCAGCCAGGTCAGGGAGGTCTATAAAAGATAGAGCATTTTATCTTTTAAAAGATTTTCCTCAGAATTTGGGAGCCTAGAGCATCTCAAGCAATTGAAGAAATAAGATGAGATATTATAATTCACCATCAGGATACATCTGACCAGCTAAATCCAACTCAAACTACATTTAAGGCTCCTGTATGTTTTGTTGATTGCTTTCCTAAGTCCCCTGCCTTCTGACACAATGACACTTCACAGAGACGAAAGTTGAGCTTTCAGACTGCAGAACTGGATTTCAGCAGCAGCCATACACATAACTCAAGGAGCAGTAGGTCAATGCCTCTCAACCAAATGTTTTAGTCTGCGTTGTGGAACATCACGTGTAAATAGCTTTTTGTGACAATAAGAATTTAAAATTCAAATTGCCATACATTTTTTGTGTACAGCAACCAAATGTCAGAAGGCACTCAATACAAACCTTGTTGTTTTGCTACATGATCCTGCAACTGTGAGAAAGAGGCAGCTGACCCTCTCTGTGAATTTCAGCATTCAGCTTAATACTGATGGCCATAAGATTCCTCAAGTTATTTGGTGTGCTTTGTCACATCCGCAAACTCTGTTAGTTAAGGACTCCTGGGAGCCAGTCAGGGTTCACTCTGGGTGGAGATGGACTGGAGCCACAAAATCTGGATGCAATCCCATGCAGGAAATGTCTCTCATGGATATATGTGTTTTATTAAGAGTCACATAAGGTGGCTAGACAAGAGAGTCTGATTCCCACCTTTGTCACGTCCTGCAATAGCTTCTCTCAGGCCTTGTCACTGTTGCCCCTTGCACAATCCATGCTTTACGTGGTTCTTTTCCATGTATAAGACCACTAGATCTTTAAACAGCGCTCTTCACACAGCTCTGGATTACAGACATACCTGAGTAGACTGTGGAAGTGTGGATGCCAAGTTCTGCCTGCCATGGTAGTCCCAACATTGTGACACGGCCAGGACAATGGAGCACACCATTCCCAAACCATCTTGTGGCTCCAAAACCTGGCAAACAGCAGAGAGTCTGGAGTATGGCAGCCATGGGATGCTCACCCTTTCTCTCACAAAGGGAGTAGGCAGCACCCAGAGTTGCCCCAAGTCATCTCTGAGATGCTGTAGTGATGAGAACATAACAACCAGGTTACACAGAAGGAAGAGGAAACAACCAGTCCAACACACATGGAAAAGTCTGCAATGCCAGCACTGGTGCATGAACCAGAGCCAGCTGGGAACATGAGCAAATGCTTGCAGGAAGGCAGACAAGCTACTTTAACAGCACTGCTAATAAAGGGTGAAGTGGAGGCAAGGAGGTTAAGTAGTTCACTTAAACTATGGAGCAGAGCCTATTCAGGCATCCTGGAGCTGGGCTCAAGCCACTGTTAGACCAGCAGATTTCAAATAATCATTCCCACAAAGTTCTTCTGTGGTGATATTTCTGAACAATACCAGGGAACATTCCATCATAAATTGTGCCGTGTTCCAGTTTTCAAATTATAGCTATGATGTAACTCAGTAACACTTTGTCCCATCAAGCCCAACAATAGATTTAATCAGAACATTTGTCTCAGAGAGACAATGGGGAGTTCTGATTAATCTGGCACCAAACTCTGGCAGTTGGCTATGAGGGACTTTTTTTGGATATTTTGTTTTCTAAATGCTTGCCCTTGGCACCATTTCAGTAGACAATATGCCAGACCTGTGGGCTGCCAGGAGAGCTGTGAAAATGTCCCCTGCCATTTGACATGCAAAGAACACACTTCATTTCAGGAATGTAACTTTTGTGCAGAAGCGCAAACAGGAAGATGCTGCTCCCCAGACATCCCACCAGCCAACCACATGAGCACTGAAGACATCAAACCACAGTCATATGTGAAGGGTCAGTCCTGTGAGACCTCACTGGTGGAAATTGAACTGCAGGCACGGAGCACCTAAGGGGGGAGTAGGCAAGGGTAGCATCGCACCACTTCTCCACAATGGCTTAGTTTACTCCTTTTGCATGTCTGCTGCTCCTCAAGCAGGTCAGACCACAATAACCCTATGGGTTTCTTTGAAGTGGAGTGGCCCCTTCACATCAGGTAGATGCAGGTGGGAACTCAGGTGAGAAGTCAAAGCATAGGTTTACTCAAATACAGTGATTGACAGACATCACTGTCAGTCATCAAAAGTACAAGAGCATAAGCAACAGCCTAGTGTAATTACAAAGGCAGAGATCAGTTCTGCTTCCCTGCATATTTCTGCAAAGACTGAGGTTGTGGTGGGACGATGTAAGCAAGCAGTCCAAATAATTTGCGTGGCTCTTGATAACACTGGCAATAAGCCACATCGCTGCATCCAAACAACAAGTGGCACAAATCAGTCCCCTCAGGGTGAGGTAAAGTATGTTTCAATGTAGGCTTGGGGGATATCCTGAGTTGCCCCTTCCCACAGCCTTCCTTGCCGACAGCCCATCCCAGATAGCTTCCTGCTCAGCTCGTAGTCAGTCTCCCCACATCTCCCATTCATCCACCTGTCCCTTGCATGGTGTGAGGCATGGTCTTGCTCACATCACACAGCCAGGCTGGTTCCCCACATGCCTCTGATTGCTTTTCCATCACTACAGCCCCAAAAAGCTTTTCCATAAAGGGCCAGGATATATCAAGGCCAAGTCTCAGACTTGTTCATGAAGTGGATTGCTGCTGGGCAGTAATGCTTAGGAGTTGAAAATTTAATGAGAGGGTCTATCTCAAACCAGCCCTTGGCATTTGCAGTCTAAGAAAGTTTGACGTAGGTTGGGGGGAGATGAAGAAAAGAAAAACAATGAATAAGGAAGCAGAAATGTAGTAACCAAAGCCTGCAACAAAGTCCCAAAGCAAGTATCAGCCTCCAGCCCTTGTTCCACCCTTCTTCCTCTTGCTCAGCTTTGCTGTCACTGCTTTCACTGCAGTAACACAAGGGAGAGGCCAGTTCCGCTAGAGGACATTTGGGTCCAGAGAAAGAAAGGGGCTTCCCCAGTGCTCCTAATCAGCAGAACTGTAAATTTCACATTAGCCTGCCATCTTCTGCAAATCCTCCTTTCTCCACCAAAAAATTAAAGGCAACTGCTCCAGTATTTGAGACCAGACAAAACTCCAGGTTACCGTGATTTCACCAACACCCTCTTCTACTCTCATCCTTTTGCCTTTTTCACGCTTCTCACGAGAGGTACTTGTGCAGTTACAGAAGCGTGTCTGTGTGTTCATGATGGAATTGAAGAAGCTTTCTCTGGATGGATCTAGTCAGTCAGAGAAGAATATTGAGAGTTGTTACAAACATATTACTGAAGTTGGCCAGCGCCTGTCTCTCGTTCCTTTCAGTAAAACAAGTTTGCTTTGCTGTAAATCTTTGATTTTTGGGTAGTGAAGTGACCATTCCTGTCGAGAAGAAATGCTACATTCTATATGTCACCACTATATCCTTCTCTTCTTAGGAGCCTGTTGTTGTGAAATAAAATGTTCAATTTATATTAAGGTCAGATTTTTATCAGGTCAAGGCTTGTAATGAGAGGAGTCTGTGTATAGAAAATATATTAAAAATCACTGGAAGTTACTAAAAAAAAAACCCAAACAACCAGTCACTACTCAGTGCAGGTAAGCCACTACTTTGTTTACTATATCATTTATCCAAAAATCCCTCACATTCTCATGACAGTTATATTCCATTTGATCTGCCCTTGGAATACCACCCTGACTCTGTGAATTCATTTCAATAGCTCTCAAATCATATCAACATACCACTAAGTATGTAACCAAGAAGGGAAAAAAAAAGAAAAAAGAATGAAAAACACGTTCTCTTAAGCTTCCTTATCAGGCCTTAAGATATCAAGTAGAAAGCTCTCTGGTTTCTTGAAAGACTGGTTCATTATGGAATTGTATTCCTGCTTTGGAGATGTACAAATGTTTCCAGTCCAGAGTTTTTAGAGCGATGCCATTATTAGATTTTTCCCTCCAAGCTCAGGAGGCAATAGAAAATTCTGGAGATACTCAAGTTAAAAGTAGAGTCTTGTCTACATGCTTGCAGAGAGGCTTGACAAGCAAGTAGAGAAGACCCAGCTGTACAATTATCTTCTAACATTAATGTGTAAGCAATTCTGGAGCTGGTAATAGTGTGTGTACACCAGAGTTTTGTTCCCTCACCATCAGCAGACTAATTCATATGCAATTGCATTCCTAACCAACATTACCAGCATTCCTAACACATGGCATTTCAAGGGGACTATCAAGTCATACTCAGCCTTTTCGTGTGGGTGCTTTAAAGCTATCTCTTCAGTTGTTCAGTATCTTCAAGACTGACCATATCAAATTAGATTTCCAATGCCCCAGCTTTGGGCTCACTTGCTATGTAGAGCTAATGAATAAAACCTACAGAAATGATGTTCAAGTTCAAGCAGCCTTTCACGCAGATGCTGTTTACAACTACGAGTTTGGTTCATGATTTTTGCAAGCCATTGAGCAAGACACGTTTACCACAAGCTAACTGTGGGGTGAAAACAATGCCTGCAGCTGTAAGGAGCCTGCAGTTGTAAGGGGCCAAGGCCTTCTCAATGGATAAGGCAGAGATCTGGAAAGAGGAACAAATTGGCATGGCCTAAAACACAGACCTATTGACCACTCAAGATGGCTTTACATGGTATTTCTCTGAACAGATATTACTTTAAGAAACTATTCACATCAATAGCCACACCCACACTTACCCCATGCTCATCAAGAGCTTGAAAATAACTATCAGCTAAAAAAAAGAGGCCAAAGCCAGTCATCCCCAGGTTGGTTCATCTTGCTATGTTATTTGTGCACTTCTCACTCTTTAGTATCAGATAGTTGCAGTTCTACCTCCAGATTTTTCCTTTCTGTATGCATTTCTTTCAGAGTCTAGTAGGCTTAATCATTTCCAGACCTTACAGCAAAAAGGGGAATGCTGAAAGAGACCTAAAACATACAAATAGAACATTTTTTTTTCCTTAAAACACGATGAATAATCCATTACAATTATTTATGTCTTTGGACAGAGTCAAAGTAAGAAAACAAGTATGTCATAAATGACATCTTGATGTATTTTGGTATACCACCGAACTGCGTCAATGCAATGACTTTTAGCTTGTTCAGTTCATGCTCCTGAGAAATCTTATCAGAATTATTGCTGAACACAAGCCAAAGTTGATATTGTTGTATTCTGAGTCACAAATTAAGGAAAACACAAGAAGTATCTCTTGAAGACGACTAAAAGAACAAATGTTTTTACAAAACAGCAGTGGTTGTGATTGTCTAAGGGCAGAGGCAAGATGATGTCTGTAAGGAGAAGAGAGTTTTTCTGAAAGTGCTCTGTTGAGTCTGAAAACCTGCCTTCTTTTTCCAACTACAATAGCCAGTTTTTGCCCAGACTACTTCTATCCCACCCTCTACCTACAAACCTTGCCCTGATTACTTGTACCTGCAAATCTTCCCATCCCTTCAGGTTCAGAGAATCAAATTGCTTTAGGTCAGGTGGGATATGAGTGAAATTCAAGCAATAACCTCTTAGAAATTCGGGTGTATGGTCTAAAGATAGTCACAGCATATGTAAGCACCTTTAGATATATGATGATGAAGAACATCAGAAATCATAGCATGCACCTGCATCCCCTTCATAGCCAGAAATCACTGACTTGTCTTGCTTTCAACTTTCAGTTTGCCATCATAAGATAACTTATCCACTGATTTTTCTTTACCAGAAAGCTTGATGATATAGCACACTCTCCTAGCAAAAACTGATTCCTAATCAATTCTCGATTGTTACTCCTCCAGGAAATATTAATTCTCTCCATCAAGCAATACTCATTACTAAAAAAGATGAACTCACTACCCCTGCAGTCAGCATTCGTGTTTTGAAAGGCCACGAACAGGCTAAAGCAAGCTAGTTCATTCATTCATTCATCACAAATGGGCAGTACAGTGAGGGAAACTCGCACAGCACCACATTCAAAACAGCAAAATGGGTCTATCTTCCCATATATCAGGCACCTCTCACAAAGGAAGCAGCAGGTTGGTGGCTTCCCATTTTCTGCACAAAATAGACAGCAAGTGTGAATGCAGGAATCAGGATTAACTAAAAATGACTATCCATGTTGGCTTGTAGAATAACAGGCACTCTGGGTTTGGGATTTTTCCAGTTCATACCACATAAAAACACTGCAGTGCAAGGGTTTGGGCTATGCATCACATTTTTTTTTCCCATTTTTGCCAAGCCACTACATCTCTCAAATACCATGTGAAAGTAGTTTTGCCACAGCAGGACTACCTGTGGCGATTAACAAGCACATGCACTCAGTCTCCTCTGCAGTCATGCCGACTTGCAAGAACTTCACGCAGTCATAACTCATCCTGAAAGAACAGTTCTGATTCAAACCTTATGGAAGAAGTCACACTTAAGAAGTTAAGCAAAATGAGTGGTGCTGGCATTTATGTGTCCTTGCAGGTAGAAGATTTGTACTCATTCTATGAACGGTACTGAAATGACACATCTTGAATTCCTCAGCACGTTGGTTTTCATTAAAAGAAAAACCCGCATCAAGCTGTTTTGCAGCTTTATTCTTGAAAATCAATGACACAACGTCTGTTGTTGCAGATAAAAATGAGAGTTCTTTGTGTGAGTTTTCCTGGTTTGAGCAATCCCAAAGCTTTACAGAGCATGATGTTTTTGAGGGCTCTCACAAAGTCATCAAGAGGCTCTGGGGCTTTGGCTGTTTTCCAGATTTCTCTCAAGAGAAAACAAAAGAAAATAAAGAGCATGGATTAGTTTGTCTTTTAAGAAGCTTTTTAGTGGAAGCATGAAAACATGGAAGTGCTCCATAGGGGGATTAAATAACAGTTCACAGCAAGTTATAATGCTGCTCACATTGCTTTTTAAAGTAAATGCAAGAGGTGAGGAGCTGAGGCTGTACCTCCTCACAACACGTGTTGCACTGCACTTGCAGTAGGAAGCCACAAGCAGCTCTGGATCCACGCTGCTGCCTGCTCCCTCTTTTCCTCTCTTTCTTTATGGGCCCATGGTTTTTTATGTTACTCTTACTAGTTAACTGTTTGATCCCTAGCTGAGGACCTCAGCCAGATCCACAAGCAGCTTCCAGAGCCCGTGCTCAAATTCCCTGTAGAGAATCAAGGAGTTAGGGTTAACAAATGAGCAGCAGACACAAGGGTGGTCATGGCCTCTTGCCCCTCAGCCACAATTGTCAGCACAGAAGAGAACCAAAAGGACCACTTCCATCCATTCTTGCAGCTCTGCTGTTTGAGAGGTCAGGCACCTCTATTCTGTAATCCTTCTGACACAGCCACCCTCGACACAGACTGTCCCCATCCCCAGTACACCTCTGCCCCAACAGTGGCAGCTACTGTCATGAGCAGCCTTTGCCTTTGTAGGGCTGCAGCCAAGCCATACACCCCAGCTGCCCTTTCCTGCTGAAGGGTTTCAGCAGCCTGGGATGGAAGTAGTAGGAATCAGATCAGGAAACTGACCCTGCTTAAAAAAAACCAGAAAAGATATTTTTCTTTAAGTGCTCCATTCACCCACCCCTGTTATAATCACTTGTTTCAGAGATGTCCTGGGAAATGGTAAGAGATGGAGGGACTAAGAGTGCAGTCACAGCTTTATTGTCGCAGTAAAAGGGAGGTGAAGTTAAATCATCACAGGGTTTACTGCTGGTGGCTGAGCAAGATGCTGACACATGAACATCTGGCCTCTCATTCAAACTGCACTAGAAAAAGAAACAGGGGGCTGCACAACATTGCTGATGACCTCTCTGGTGTTGTCTGTGGGAGGACAAGATACACACTTTTCATTTAAGGCTTCTACCATTATGAATATGTATTTCTTTTCCCGTCCACCTCAAACACATTGCCTTGGGCCAATATGACCATTGCTGTAGCTGTGGGATGAATCAGATGAGGAAAGTCTCACAAGACAAAACTAGTCATTTATTTCTAACCTATGGTAGTGACTGTGTATGGCATGGCACATAGTGCAGGCAACCCACCACAGCCCAGGTAGAAGTGGTACACAGGGCACTGCAGCAGCCACATAACCCTTGTTGCAAATCCCATTCTCTGGCAACCCACAGACATCTCATCCTGAGACAAGTGGTGAGGCATCAACAATAGAAGTAGGGCAAATCACACGTAGAAAAGCTGAAAGGAGAAGAAAATGCAGAAAGAAAAACTGCAGAAGAGAAAGCCATGTCTCTGGTTTACCTACAAGCATGTAGAGTGAGATGTTGCATCAATGGCAAATGTTGGACAACAGGAAAGCTTGGTCATTAATATGTACATCAGTCCCTGGGACTATCTGACCAAGATCACCCCTAAACACAACAGTGTACAAGACCAGGGAGGAGGAAGGGTTTACTTTGATCTGCAGAGTGGTGAAGAGCAGGCTCATTGCCGTGTCTACATGAGGGTTTTACCTCTTGGTAGTTCACAAGCTCATAAAATCTCCACAGGCATGGGAGGCACAGGCTGGAAACATCACCAGCAACTGCTCTGACTGCCCATGACTCCTACCTTACCTGTGCTGCAAGATGAAATATTGCTCCTGCCTGAGCAGGGCAGGAGTCCCAGCTCTGCACCCTAAATCTCCAGTGACAGTGGGAACTGGTACAGTCACAGATCCTTGCCATTTGTTCTAGGGACATCCTCAGCTATATTTTCCCATGTGGAGAACACAGTCTGTACGGTGTGATATGCTGTAACCATTTGGTGCTGATCCAGCACTTGTATGGTTTCTCTTAGAAGGCACTAACCTCCACTCGTGATCGTCATCCAAATACACTTTTTCCACCACACTTTATCTCCCCAGTTGGTAATTGCACCAAAGGAGACTCTCAGATAAATATCAGTAGTAACACTTTCTGCCTTGCTTGTCATTGTTCTTCCATGATTCAAACAGCTTCAAATGACAGGTTTGAAAAATGGCCAGGACCTGTGAAGTGTGGGAATGGAAAGTTTCTGAATGCTGGCAAGTACTTATCAACTTCTGCATTGTAATATCAGCAACCAAGTGGCAACAGAGCTGTGCCAAATTAGGTGGAAAAAGAGTGCACACAAAGAAAGATCAATAGATTTAAAGGCAAAATTGCTATGAACATAAGTACTCCTGAATAATTTCTCCCACTATTTGCTACAGCAGGAGTTTCTCTTCAGTAGCATCCCTGAAGTGTTGTTTCAGTGACCCTCAAGGAAGCTGACAGAAACATCCAAGTTCTCCAGCTGCAGGAAAATATACAACTCACTCAATCTTGCAGATTTTAAGCAAAACTGATCCAGTAGCTCAGTCATAGTGACTTGGGGAAAACATTTTATTAACACGTGAACTCTTTGTATCTGCATAAGAACATGAGACCACTCAGGCAGCTCTATCAAGTGCTACATAATGCTACAGAAAAGTCCTTACTCAAGAATATATAGTGAATATGTTGTTCTGTGTGGTGGTATGCACTCCCTGAGTGTTACTTCGCTGGCCCACTGTTGAAGTGATGCACTTGGTTACAGTATGTGGGAGCTTCAAACACTGCACGTCATTTCTCTGTGGTAAAGAGAACTTAGACATGCTTCACTAGTGCAGATGTTGTCACAGGATTCTAGCAGAGCAAAGCTATTTTCACACCATAGAATTTCCCTTTTTTGGAAAGCTTCTGTGGAAAAAAATACCCTTCACTCCCCAGAAAGTTCACTTCAATATTACAAAAGTGTAAAGAAAATTTTCTGCCCTTTCTCCAACAACTTTTGCAAGACATAGGGCATCTTCACCAAGCATGAGAAAACCTGTCCTTGGCAACATCAAATTCACACACACACACCAGACATTGTGTCCTCCTAAGCTCTCTCAAAGGCACTCCATTGAAAATACATAAAGAAATAAAACATGTCACAGATTAGTTAGTGAAGGTTGGGCTTAAAGCTAATGCTAAGCTCCCATCAACCCTGCTGACTTATTTCCCAGGATGCTGCAGCTATAGCCAGGAGGCATTCAGGTTTATTTGGTGTAATGCCTTCTTCCATGGTGGTTGTGGATACCCCTGCACAATGCTACCAATTCCTGTTGTGTATTTAAAGCAGGAGGACTCAAGATTTGTGACTGTTGCCATGGAAAACAGGAACTGATGACCTTGGTAGACAGACCTACCCTGAAGCGTGGACAGCCACTGGGACTCGAGGAACTATTGACCACATCTCTGCTCTACCAGTCTTCAGCCCACAGGTAAGTCATTTCTCCCCAAGTCCACAATAGCATCGAGGCACTAAATGGCATGGAGGTGTCAGGTGCCCAAGTAATTTAGAGGTTCTAAGTGTAAACCTTTTTGGTTTAGTTTCTCTACACTAGATGAAGGAGAGGGCACCTCCCAGCCTCCTCAGGCTCCTGAGAGGAACCTATGAGATGGGGAGAGCTCCTACAGCAGTCCATCAGTAACTAAACAGCTTATTAGCTGCTCTATGAGGGCCATGTGGGGACCCAAGGGACAACAAAAGCTGCACAAGCCTATTTCTCTAAAGTTTAGATAGCAAAATGAGTGATGCTCTCTGGGTTTTTTTTTTTGTACTCTTTCTTAGCCACAAGCACAAAAGACATTACACTCCTGCTGTCCCAAAACACATCCTTCCTAGGCCAGGATTTGCAGCATGCACAACTGCAATATACCAAGAGGTGCTTCAGCCAAGCCACTGAGCCAGGTACCTTTTCAGATGACAATTTGCATACTCAAAGAAGTAAGAACAAAGCATACACGCTAAATAACCTAGTAAACAAAAATGTACCTTAGGCAATGGGTGTTCTACCCTGCTCTGCTGCCCTTCATTTACTGAGGTGAACAATGAATTAAACTATGCTTTGCCAAGGAGTGGCGGGCAGGGGGGAAAGTATGTTGAATTGTGTTAGAACATCTCATTTTGGAAACAAGGAATAGCAAAACCTAAATTTACTGTTCGTTGAATCACAGGTTTAAAGTGATATTTTCACCTTAAATATAGATTACTCTAAAAAAAACCCCAATCCCCAGTTATGAAATAGGAAGAAGTTTCCTCTTTCTCAAAAGCTTCATCAGACACAAACAAACTGAGGGAAGTTTAAAATGAATTTCCACAAAAACATTGACTACTGAACAGACCACAGCATCTGCAGATCCTCAGTCGTGATGGCAGGGAGTACTCACAGCACCAAATGTGTCAGTTGGGGTTTGAAATGGGGAAAAGCCTGGAATACATAGTGGGTTTTACTGTCATCGTCAGATGAGTCTATTCTCCACATTTTAGGTCTTTCAAAGGTCAAAGCCTTCCTGGGGGTGTGTCCATCATGAGTGTGTTGCTCTTCAGACTGGGCCCTTCAGTGTGGAACTCATGGTTACAACTTGGATGATTAAGAAAACTGCCAAAGCACCTATTAGAATTTCCCCTTTTTTGAAGGAAAGCAAGACAGCCAGGCTTTCCTCCAAAGGAAGGACATGAAGGCACCATGTGATGCTCCTCAGGCTTATAGCCTATAAGTCCATCTTAGCTTATAAGACTTACCTTGTTTTCACAGTAGAAACTCCTGCCAATTGTAGCCTCTGCATTCAAATTCAAAAGGAAGACAACTTGCATCTTTATTTACTTCAAGCCTGTAAGTGTAAGTATCTCTTATCCACCAGCTCCCAGCCATTTCTCCTCTTGATTGTATATTCTTTTACCATATACAAAGAAAGCTGAGTTAACACACTCCCTCACATCTAGGTTACACAGAACACCAGAGCAAGAAAGCAGAACTGGGAATTCATAGCATGCACAGAAGATTGCACAAGACCTTAGTTTGGAGATGTAATGCATTCACAGCACAGGTACCCTAAGCTGCTCAAAAAGCACCTTACACTTGCCTTCTAATACAGCACTCATAGAGCAAAAGGGTATCCATACAGTAGGGAATAAGTCACTCAGTGCAACTTCCCCTTATTTAAAGCCTCCTGAACCCCTCACACCACCCATCCCACCTGACAGTCTGAAGCAATACTGTTAGCAAGTAAAACCTTGCATTTGCAGTTGCATTTAGCATGTGTTCAGCTCCGTTGTGACAAGTTGTAAGGTTAGCTGGCAAAGAACCCACGGACTTAGTAGAAAGCAGTTGCCAAGTTTTGTTCTTTCTATTTACTGGGGGAAAAAAAGTAAACAAATATAGACCATTTTAATTTTTAAATAGTCATTCTTAAGGGATGAACTGAAGGATAATTATGGCTTGGCACGGCTGTGTTATTTTACTTTTCTCCCACTCATCATTGGAAAGACAAAAGCTTTTCTTAGTGAGTGTATTCATAGATTATCTGAGGCAAGAATGGGGCATTATGATCTCTGGTTGGATTTCCTGGCTCGTGCTGGCCACGGGCTTCCCCTTGCTGACCCCATACAACATCAAGCAGCCTTTGGACTGGCCCTGCCTTCAGCAAGACCAGATGACTTTTGAAGACTCATTCCTCCTAAATTATCTTACAAGCCTATGAGTTTATAGCCTTTGTCACAATCACAAGTTGACGTCAATCACATATTCTGGCAAGACAGTGAAACCTGTTATTAAGACTGGGCACAAGTTTCATTCATACTGCCAGATTTCAAGAGTTATTATCTCACTGAGTTCAAAATCACCATCCTGTAATTAGTTTAACTGCATCTTTCTGCAGCTCCCACCATTGCCAAGCTCTACACAGCCAGCACTGGGCTGGTAATAGATTAAACATCCACAGGTGAGCCACGTCACGAGAGATCAGCACAGTTTACAGCAGCAGGCACTACTGTTGGCTACCCCAAGACTTGATGGTTTTGGATCTGAAAGCTACTTGCCTACATGACCGTTTTTACCCCCTAAACAGCTTAGGCAAGGTTAATTTTGCTCTGAATTGCTCAGGAGTTGTCCCATTTACGTGACTGCATAGGCAAAACCTCAATTCACACAGATCCTTAAGGAACAAGGCAGAAAGCACAGATGGAGCATCACTCACTAGAAAAAGACCATCAAGACCACTAGCAGCTCCCATCACTTCTCCAAGCAATGCCATTAGCTTCATTCCACACCCATTGCTACCATGAGAAAGCCTCGTAGCACAGCTGGCATGGACCAAGCACTGACAGACCCCAAGGAAATGAAAGAGGACAGAAAGACACAGAAAATACTGATAAGGATGGGGAAAATGGAAAGCAATGGGGATGTTCACACTGTGAGACATGAGATGTCACCTGAGACAGATCTTTAATGAGCACAATAAAGCCCAGCAATAAGTTCTGTACACACTAGTGGTCAACAGACACACAAGCGCAGCCTCTTCAGCCACTCACCTGGGATGAGTCCCCTCCTCCTATCCCAGCACTGGCTCTCCTTCAGCCACTTGGGAAGTGATTTGGCTTATAAGCTGTTCAGCCTGGAGAAGACTGAGGGGGGATTTCATTAATACTTACAAGTATTTGAAAGATGTATGTCAAGAGGATGGGACAACACTTTTTTCTGTACTGTCCAGTGATAGGACTAGGGGTAATGGATGACAGCTGGAACTGTCCAGTGATAAGACTAGGGATAATAGATATGAGCTGGAACACAAACTGTTCCACCTAAACATAAGGAAAAACTTCTTTACTGTAAGGGTGAGGGAGCCCTGGCACAAGCTGCCCAGAGAAAGTGTGGAGTCTCCTTCTCTGGAGGTTTTCAGAACCCACCTGTTCCTGTGTAACTGCATCTAGGTGGACCTGCCTTAGCAGAGGGGTTGATCTCTAGAGGTTCCTTCCAGCCTCTATGATTCTGTGGTAAGGCCAGGTCTCCTGACTAGCTGCCTGGAGGACTCCTTGACTCTGTGGTAATAAGGTTGATCCCATCATGGACCAATCAGGGAATCCCAGGAACACCTGCTGTCTTGTTTGCATCTCCCAGGAATGACTGAGAGGGGAATCTCATTAATACTTACAAGTATATAAACGGTGGATGTCAGGAGGTTGGGGCATCGCTTTTTTTCTGTTGCATCTAGCAACAGGACAAGGGGTAACGGGATGAAGCTGGAACACAAAAAGTTCCACTTAAATATAAGAAAAAACTATTTCGCTATTGAGGGAGCCCTGGCACAGGCTGCCCTGGGAGGGTGTGGAGGCTCCTTCCTTGGAGGTCTTCAAAACACACCTGGACACATTCCTGTGTGACCTGATCTAGGTGGCCCTGCTTCTGCAGAGGGGTTGGACCAGATGATCTCTAGATGTCCCTCTCAACCCCTATCATTCTATGAAAGTGAATTTTCAGCCCCATCTTCTTTTCAAGACCACCCAAAAAAAGTCAAATGTGTAGGAAAAAAAGGTGTCATTCTTAATTAAGGGCCATCATTTTCTTCCACAACACTTACTAACAAGAGGCTTTCTTGCCCTCAACCCACCCAGCACCCTGCTAAAGGTGACACGTGAAGCAGCTGACATAGGGTCCTGGGGATGGGACTCAGCCTTGGGGGGACTCAGAGCTCTGCTGGGATGGGGTTCAGTGTCTTGTATTCCCAACTACCAAAGTGGCTTGTTAATTTTTTACTTAATGGCTTATCCTAGCTTCAGCTATAAATCTCTACAGAAAGAATCAAGTTAAAAATTGTCTTATGCTTAGCAATACGCCCTAAACAGCCACTACAGACAACACACATACTGTCACAACAGATCTCTGTATTTAGGTCAATCATTAACTGAGTGATGCACACGGTGTTTAAGTACTTATCGTTCTTCCAGGGCTTAATGGGTGCTACATAATATTTCATTTCTTTCTTTAATGCATGTGTTTTATATTTATTACCTTACTTTACCTGGAATCACCTCCACACATATTTCCCTGTTCATTTAACTGGGATTGGTGACAACTAGTCAGGACTTTATGAGAAGGCCAATGGTTTGGGCTTATCTGAGTTCCACAGTGCCGTAATATCATGAAGATTTCATTTTAAAGGCAAGTTCAAAAGGGCCCCTGATGGCCCTTCCCTCCAGCCAATGGACCCTTTCCCTCCCACAGGGACACAAGTGATCTGGCACTCCAAGATCACTTATCACCAGGAGGAAGTGGGGAAACACTGTATCCAGGGTGGACTTGTTCTGTCTTTCACATCTTCATTTAAAACATTATTTTCTTCCATCTTTCTGTTTATTGTCCTTACTCAACAGGCTCCAAAGTGGATTTTATTTGCAGCATAACACAATATGGAGTGTAGAGCCTAATTTGCATCACTGCTCTACAAAAAAAAGGGAGGATGTTTGTGATGAGCTAAGAGAGGCACTACAGCCTGTTGTGCTCTCCAAGGCAGACTCATTGCACTGGGTACTTTAGTTTCCTCCTGAAATGTGAGAAGCTGGTGCATCCCAAAGCCTAGCGAGTGCCCTGCCTCCCCAAAGCCACACATCTCTGGGAAGGAGAAAAGGCTTGTCTGAAACTCCATTTTCATCAGGACAATCAGCCTCTGCAATAAAGTACCAAAATCATTGCAGAATCAAAACTTTCCTACCCAGGTAAGCCTAGAAGCATTTAGCTTATCTACACAAAGAGCATAACAGATGTTCTTTCTCTGCCTGCTCCACAGTTATGAGTAATCCTTTCAACCAAAAAACTACATTGTTCTGTAAATTGGAAAATTAGGTTTTAAATGTTTGCTTGCTGTTGAGGATTTGGATGAGATTAGGCCAACTCTTTGGCTAAGCAGCTCTAGTCTTATGTCTTGGCTCCCTTCACTCAAAAGCTCTTTTCAGTTCCTGTCCAGTCTTAAAGCTGCTGCTCACTTCTGGATGTGTTCTCTAAAAGTTCTTTTCTTTATAAGCTTCCCCATTGGTGTGTTTCCCATAGAAATTAAATTGCACAGCACTATCCCTTTCCCTGTCTTTGAATTCCTTTTATTAGGCAATTTTAGGTAAAAAAAACCCCTTCCTGGTATTCCTTTTTGCATTTACCAATCCCTGTCAGCACATAGGTCAGACTTCTAGGAGAAATGGGATCATTTTACATGGTGCTTGATGGGAAGCAGCCGTGAACCTTATGCTCAAATGGCATCCTCACACCATGAGGGGCTCAGGGAGGGATTCAGCTCTGTCCTCCTGAAAGCCCCAGGCATGGCCCCTGCAGATGGCAGGGTGCATACAGCCAACAAGCTCTTGCTGCCCATAGCTTTACACACTCAGCATCCTCCAACCAGCCCTGGAGAGCTCAAATGCCAGACTTGGACTCTCGAGTGCCTACCAGCATCCTGCCATCCTGGCATGACCCACACAGCTCCCATGCTGCTGCCTGGAAGCAGATTAGAACTTAGGCAGAAGCTGAAGCAGTTGTAGTGAATCCCAGCAGCTGTGAGTCACGATGCTGCTCAGCCATGCACGGGGCAGCTGAACATTTCAACAGTATCAGGCTTCAGACAGGTGGGCTGCTATCTCCAGAGATTCTAAGCTAACAAAAGTCAGGACAGACAGTCCCATTCCTCTTCCTAGGGATACCCGGGTCACCAGTAGGGAAAAATGATCAATTCTCCTCTACCTTCCTCTGGGCAGACTGTCTGTGCCCTTATACTTTGCATATGAAGTTGGTGTATATGTTGCATTTTCAAGTTTTGTGATTCAAATACTTCCTCAGCAAAAGCAAGGTGACAAAATTGCTCTTGAGGTCACATCAGGTGAAGTAGCATCCTTACATAGCATTATATGCTTTGCCTTCACATGAAGTTTGGCTGCTGGAAGATACTGTTTGGGAACTGGGCTCCATCTTCGCCAATTGGAAAATGACAGAGAATATCTGTCAATCTCCTGACCATGTATGTTATTAGATCCATGGCTTAACCCAGTTCTTCCAGCCAAACCACTGTGAATGTTTCACATCCAAACCTTGCTGTCCTTTCTCCAGCATGTGTCTAACAGCTGCTAAATGGGACAGAGCATTGCTACCAGGAAGGACTATCTCTGAAATGCCTGCGTCCTCTGAGACCACTGCAAGACCAAAGCCAGCAGTCATCTCACACAGCTTCTGCTCTATAGCATATGCTTGTTGTCATGACTTCTCCAAGAACTAGGTATTTCTCCTCACATCTTGACCAGGATTAAATACAAACTGGTCATCACATTGTGCTGCAGAGAAATGAAGTCAGTCTCAACACAAAGAAAACACTGCAGGACGTTCAGTTACAGCTGACATTCTCTCACTAGCACTTTGCAAACTCCACTTGCAGTGATTTTGAGTGGGGGCCCAGCACCTTACAGCTGCATGATGAGGAGGAGCCGATGCCAAGGCTCTGCTGCACCTACCAACGCCAAGCAAAGCAGAGACAAAACTCGTGCTTCTTACAAACAGGTTTATTTGCATTTTGACTGGAGCACAGATTCTAGATACAGATTTCTTCTGCACAACAGTACAAGAGCCAGTGCAAAATATGCTTTTTCTTTTTATTCATGTACAAAAAAAAAAACCAAACCAAACCCAAAAACCAACAAATGAAAAGACAAAGAGTGTGGCAGTATTCACTCACAAGTGGTACACCTCAGCCTCCAACCAACCCTCCTCCACTTGCCTGTCACGCTGACTCCATGGTCAGCATTGCCTGTCTCAATTGGCTGCATTGTCAGTGAAGAGAGGTAACTCCCCTAAGCCCATTGAAAGATAAACACTCATCCCAAGGAAACCAGGACAACAGCAGGCTACTTAAAGTTGGAGACACCAGCTGCTCACCAATGTATCCCTCCCAGGGAGCAGAAGAATTTTGAAGGAATGGCAAAAAAAAAAAACCAACCCAAACCAAAGTACAAATCAGAAATGCACAAAAAAAATAGGCACCAGCCTAACCCATTTGTTATAGAGAGGCAAGGATGTTAAGATAGCCCTCCAGTCTGCCTTCTCATATTCACCCACAGTAGTGATGACCAAGGCCAAATACTCCCCACTTTGAGTACCCTGTGCTGTCAAACAGACTTATAACCTTAAGAAAAATATTTCTATTAGTAGCATAAAGCTAAACCATTCCACAACTGGAGAAGAAAAAGAAGCTACAGACTGAACACAAGCATTTCTTTGAGAACAGTCAAAACCAGAAACAGATTAAAAAAACCCCAAACCTGTCGCAGTCATCCACCAGACGATTGTTAGAGTTACAGCCAATGCTTAAGCAATACAACATTGAGCTAGGAAAGTCATGGTAGGGTTGCTCTGCTTAGGGAGTAGCTCTTCTTAGTTTACAAAGCATTGGGCAATCTATTTCTCTTTAAACTAATTTTCAGAAGCTGCAATATAGAACTGCAGTGTTAGTGCAAGAATATGCTTTTCTTCACCAAGGCCTGGGATTTATATTGCAGAAATTCACCACATTTATATCACTGCAAGTGTGCCATGTCCAATCTAGTGTTGTGGACTCTTAGATTTCTACCCAGTGAATGACTGGATTTCAAAGCTTGATCAACCAGAGTCTTTTACATTGAACTGTAATTAAACAAAGCAGAGTACCAGTTGAAGCCAAAGAACACAAGTACTCAGCACATATATGTGTTGATACAGAACAGTATGTATGTGTGTATATATATATATGCATAAATATGTATATGTTACATAAGGAGAGTGCCATTCAGGACTTCTCAACTGCAAGAATCCTTTAACCACCTCCAAGTCTTGAAATTTCAGCCCATTAAATTTCACACCAAGACAATGAGAACTTCAGTATTTTCCAGATTCAATTATATCTATTTTGGCCAATTAACCAAGCAGGGCCAGCTGAACAAACAGGAGCTTTCATTTTAACACCACCAGTCCTACCACCTCAGGCAGATGGAATAAACTTCTGTCACCAGATGTTTTGCCCCTTCCCTGCTCTGCAGTTGTGTATCATGGGCGGTTCTGTGAGTTCTCAGACCATCACCAGAGTTCTTCTAACTGATCTGTATCAATCTAGTCAATTGTCAGAGAAAAAGCCACAACTTATGAAATGATTTCAAACTGCCAGTATGGATCCAATGCAAACCCCAGGTTTATACTTTGCAGTATAAACCATCAGCTGGAGTCATATTTGTTTTACTCATGTAACAGTTCTGCCTTTTCATCCCCAGGCAAGCCCACTTCTACTCGTACTGGCTGTTACCATACACAAAACCTAAGAGCTGGACAGTTGGGGGATACTAAACTAGTCATTGTAATCCAAAAATCCAGACCTTACAAAGATCTGCTGTACAAATGTCACATATAAAAATGAAAGAAAAGAAGTCACATTTAAATCACTTTGAGCAGAAGGTTTCATCTGATACTTTACAAAAAAAGAAAAGAAACAGGAGCAGCAACAACAACAACAAAGTAACAGGCACTTAAGAGCTAAGTTAACACAAAACCCTTTTGGATACTTCAATGAGAGGGAGCTACTCTTCTCCCTTACCTTTAACCTATCTGGAACTTAGGTAACCTGGCCAGATTAATCTTTTGTGCTTCCTGCAGTCTTGAGGAAACAAAAGCTTCTTTCTGGAGGCTGTCACAGCCCCAAACTGGGCAAATAAGTCTCTCCAGGGGCAACTGGCCCTCTGTAGCCACAGGGAGAGTCTAAGATCACCTGCCACTTTCACACATCAGACAATTTTCTCTCCTAACACAAGCCACTAAAACCCTGAAGGCTTTGCTTGGTTCTCACATGGACAAACTCACCAACTTCAACAGGGCAAGGGTTTGTTTTTATGTTTTTGGGAGGCAGAGGGGAAGGTTCATTGACAGTCTAATCTCACACCAACATTGCTCTGACCACTTGCACTGGCAATTCAGCCATGAACGCTCATGGCCCCTTTGCTAACGTACAACAACCAGTTGGTTACACAGCATCATGCAACAAAGGCAAAGGATGTAACCTGCTTTCCTAACACCCTCAGATGCATCACAGTCTACACCTTCCTTGGGGGAGGGCAGCAGACTGGGAGGCACTGATCTCCTCTCTCTGGTGATCAGTGATAAGGTACAAGGGAATAGAATGAAGCTGCACCAGGGCAAGTTCAGGCTGGGCATTAGGAAAAGGCTCTCCATGCAGAGGGTGGTCAGTCATGGAACAGGCTCCCCAGAGAAGCGGTCACGGCACCAAGCCTGTCAGAGTTCAAGAAGCACTGGGATGGTGCTCTTGGTCACATGGGTTAGTTTTAGGCAGTCTTGTGAGGTACAGGGAGTTGGATTCAATGATCTTCTAGGTCTCATGCAACTCGAGATACTCTGTGGTTCTAAGCTGAAGACACCTGACATTCTCCTAGACACCAAACTACCTGTCCCATGTCTTCATGGGCATGTATGTTACCTGATGACAATACTCCCAAACTTCTGCTGGGACTACAAAGGTTCAATATGGATTAGAACCACTCTGTTAACTAAGTATAGGCCTTAATCACACATTGAGGTTGTAATGCTTTACAAACAGGCCAACACAGATAAAATAGTAGGGCCCACACAGTAGGACATTCATAATCCATGAGATTGTTAGCTCTGGTATACCTTCTGACAGCATGGAAAGTGGAACAAGATATATTGTCAAATTCACCCCTCTATCAGTGTAAAATTGTTTTATTTTTAAAAATCTAAGTCTAACAAGGCCCTAACAGAGTTATTTTCTGTTCAAAATTAATCAGTCCAATGCTACTGAAACACGATTTGCCTGGACACATTCCTATGCGACCTGACCTAGATGAACCTGCTTCTGCAGGGGGTTGGACTGATGATGTCTAAAAGTCCCTTCCAACCCCTACCATTCTGTGATTCTATGATTATGAGGACTTTTTCATCTAATACCTTATAGGCAAAATTTGTTTTTAAAGTCATCAAGAACATATTTTTGTTTAAATAAGCAAATGGTTCTCGGTCCCAAAGTCTGGGAGCAACACTACCTCTATGTTTTCTTCACACTGCTCTGTTTCAGTATTGCTGTCCCCTGAATTACAAATCTAAGTGGCTACAGTAACAGCTACACTCATAGCAACTCTAAGGTTTTTATTTAAACCCCCTTCATCAGGTCAGATTCACCTTCCCGAGTTGCATATCATTAACAACCATGCCATATATTGGGCCAGTATTACAAAACAGGATGAAAAAGCATAGCCAGCATACATCTTCCAAAGCACCTTCCACAAAAGAAACCAAACAGCTGCCAGTACACAGGGGCATGCTGGTCCCAGCTGTTCAAAGAAACAGCTGGAATTGATGTCCTGTTTTCAAAGGCAGCTGTAACTTGTGGCCACAACCTGGATGTCTGAGAACCTAGGGCCAGGGGATCCCCAGTTCCACATGCACAGCAGTGCAGAGCAGGCTGCAAAGCCAGGGAGGTGACACGGATAACATGGCAGTGTCAACCTTGACATGCATCACACTTTCCTCTCAAAAAGATGGTGTTTGCCATCCTCCATGAAGGCATTTCTTCTCTCAAAGCTTCCCCTGGCCTCTCCATCTGACCTCCTCTTTCTGTCAAGACACCACTTACAACCTCCTCACCTATGCAGTCTGGTGCTCGACCAAGAAGCATCTAGAGCTACTTCAGTTCAGGGAGAACCACCACCATGTCCCAAAGCCTGGGCATCCCTTCTGGAGGAGCACTAATCCATGGAGTATGCAGAACAGCCACTTGAGCAAGATGGTGCCTAAGCAGACAGTTACTCAACTATCTGAGCTGGCTAAAGGCATTGTAACACCACTTTCTTATTCTAGTAAATTGGTGGGGATGGGTAGGCTTTTTTGCTCAAAACCTGATGCTTTAAATGAAAAAAAAGGTTGGTTTGTTGTTTTCCTCAGTATTTTGCTATTTCTGTTGGGAAAACTTGAAACATAACATTTTTGTCAGACAAATATCAGTCCGTGTCTGTCCGAATTCCTCTGGTGTCAGATGGGAGCTGTAATTCACAGGCTCCATGTCCCCCTCTTTCCCAGAAGGCTGGGCTCCTGGGCACCCCTCCAGCCTTCATGACGCATTCCCCCTTTGACTAATCCATGGGAAAAGCATCATGGGATCTGTAACCCATCCAAAGAGCTCGGTCTCAAGGGAGACACAAGCACACAAGGCACTTGGATGGTAATTTCTGAGGTCTGCAACAGTAGCTCAAACTGATTCTGCTTTAAGGGCCAAATGGATTTAATTAAACATTTCCATTTCAAAAGGCTAGAACATTTTATTCAGTGTTTTCCAGTCAACAAGTTCTCTTTTTTAAAAAAACTTCCAGGAAAATGTGGGGTATTTCAGCTTTCCATCTCAATTCAGAATGAAATCAAACGTTCAGGTATCAGAATTTCATGCTATATGGGCATTCAGTTTGGGAAACAGCCTTACTAATCAGCTGCCAAAAGCTAAATTACTCCATTCACGCAAGAAGGGTGTGACACAGTTTGCCTTTGACATCAGTGGAAGACACTTTTTCAGCTTAGTTGAGTCTGGATGGAGTCCTAAAAGACCAAGGGAGGGTGGAGTTGACCATAGTTGCAAATGTTTGAAACAAGAGTCAAGAGTAAAGCAAGAAGAATATAGAAACAGCAACTAAGATGATCTGTTACCTGGACTCAATCAAAACTCAGTTTTACTTAGTAACAAGAGGGGGAAAAAAATCATTCAAGACTATAAAACCCAGTTATAGTAAAGATAGAAATTAATCAATGCTTTGTAGAGTATGATGTGAATGTCATGAGCTCTACAACCTTCAACGTCCAAAATATATCCTCAGAAAGCCTTTATATACTCCATGCAAGGAGACTATTCCAAAGCTAAAGCTACAATATGGCAGTGAACTGCCAGCCTCAGGTTGTCTGTCCTCCCTTGAACTCTGCATGGGTATTACAGAAGCTCTGTCAGAAGAGACCAAGGTCTCAGGACTTTGAGCACATCTACAGGTGGAGAGGAGCCAAGAGCAGGCTTTTTAGGGTTGACACTTTGGGTGAGGACTGGGCATCAAATCTGGGCACCAAATCTCTGCATTGCCCAATCTGTTTTAGGGTGTAGCCTCAAGTCTTCCACCTCAAAGAGTAAAAGAGGAGCCCCAGAGAGCCTACATCCATCAGCAACAGGGTGTGTGTTGAAAGCAAGAGAGCACTCAGAACAGTAAATAAATCAATTCATCCAGCCATGGTGGGTCTAGAGAATTGTTTTTTTGTTTATCTTTCATTTCCCTTTAGTACAAGGCAGATGTTTCTAAGTAAGAAGTAGAAACCTTGACAATTTTTAAGACTGAAGAGGAAGGGAGGGAGGAAGAAACATGTATGAGAGCTCTGAGGATGTTCTCAGCTCCAAATAAACAACCCCTCTCCTCCCCCCCTCTAAAAAAAGAGAAAAAACCCAACAAAATCACACCACCAGAAAATGTATATCTGTAAAAGCAACTTTTCCTTAAGCTGTTTGGTAATTCTTAGTTCATAGGAGCATTTTATCCAGAAGGTTCTTCACGTTTCCAGTCTAGGTTGTAGCAATCTCAGTGAGGCACTAAATTTTAAGGCTGTTAAAGTCTTTCTTGTGCAGCACGGTCATTTTAAAATGATGTGGTAGCCATCATTGCTTTCAGCTGTAACAAAGAAATGCAAATCACTTTTTCATTGCTTTTAGAAAACAGCACAAATACAGAACTCCAAATTTCTTCTTAGGTAGTTTGCAGTAGTTTGGACTATTGTTCCACAACCCACTCACGAAAAGAAAAATCACTGTTGAATATCTAGGTCAAAAGTATTGACATAAAAAATACAACATGCTAACTGTCATCTTTTATCATTTTACTAGAACATTTTCTGCTTGTTTATCTCAGTGTTATCCATGGATTTATGGAAGTTTTATAGCAGTGTAACTGAGAGGAAAGCATAGATCAATCATTCTGTCACACTGTAAGTTGATGCAACACCTTGACTTATACTAAATTAGATTCCTTATCTTTTCAGGAGTTTGTGATAATGTTTAGTACAATTAAAAGGAGCAATTATCTCTAGAGCCACATGTAATAGCAGCAGTAATACATACCTTTTAATGTGCTGATAACAAAACAAGATTCATCTTGGAAGTTTTGTACCATCTGAGGGTAAAAGGAAAACAAAACAAAAAAAATCACAAGATATTTTTAGCAAATATATTTAAGCTTCTTTCAGTGCCAGTACAGACTTTACAGAAGTAGCAAACAATATCTGGGGTCTAGTCCCACAAACTTCTGAGTAACCCTGCCCACAAGATTATCAAAGTACACGACTGAGTGTTAGGTCTTTGCAGCTGCCAATGTGCTTAAGAGAAGCTCATAGTAAAGTGCCTGCCTGGAACTGCTCTAGCTCAGTCAGAATTTTACCATTCTCTCTGCAGCTCTTGATGCTTCATATTCACCTACCACTTCAGTTAGTCTATTAAAGATGATGCTCTTAATTGCCTTCAGTGAAGCTACACTAGTTTAGAGAGGATGAAGGCAGTCCCTCTCCTGAAAACCAACAATGGTAATACACATTCAGCTGAATGATGAAGCTCAATTGAGCTTACATTAGCATCTCAAATAACATCTAGAAGATGATTGGCTTTGAGATCTGGGCCCCTTGCTGAATAACAAAATATTGGTACTGTAAAACCATCTCAGCAGCATCCACCTGGCTATTTTGACACAGCACTAGTATAGATGCTGTGTTTGCAGGAATCATTTACCTGTTTGTATTTTGCTGAGGCACAGGAATCTCAATGAAACTGCTGTGAGAGGCAAGGCAAATCATGGGAAGCAAGATCAGCATCTAAAGCTATTTGAGTTATTCATGAGAAAAAAGTAGATTTTCAGAACACATGTAGGTTCTAGTGAGGCCTCAAACTAAAGAGATGAGTTAAAAGGTTCAGTTGACATCAAATCTAATCTGAAATGCTCATTTTTACTTTCATCCTGAATCAATGTTTCCTCTCATCTTAAAGTAGCTATGTGGGACAGTTACCTTCAGGAGGTGTCTCATACAGTTGACGCAGATGCTGGACACCCAACTTCCAAGAGGAGGTGACCAGAACCTCTCTGATCAGCTCAGAAAATTCAGCTTTAAGCAAAAACCTTCTCCTACCTACTGAGTACCATTCAAGTAGAGCATTTTTCAGTGCTAAGTTCACACAACAAATATCCTTTTCAACTTAGACAAATCTCTCTATTCTTTTACGGGCTTAACATCCAACCCCTGCTCCTGCAAATCAAACCTCACTAGCCAGTCTGTGTGTCTGTGCCTAATGATGCATAAAGTACATTCATAGAGTGCCTCACTCTTGCCACTGTAGTACTAGAACAAGAAAAAAAATATTAAAAAAGCAATAGATGTTGTTAATAATTGACTCAAATAAATACTTAAAGCCTTATACCCAAGCTGGTTCAGGCAATTCCCTATCAAGAGTTGCCTCCAAGCACTTTAAACCATAAAGCATCAAGGTTTCAGATTTAATCAGGCTGAAATAGCAAGGAGACTTTAGGAATATGCATTACAGCCTTCAATTTAGGCTCCAGTTGAGACCTATGCTCTGCTTCATTTGTTTTAACAATGTTTCTTATAAATGAAGCTCCTTAAGTGATTCTGGTGCATGAATGACTAAGTAATATACTTTGGGGGGAGAAGAGGAAGAAGGGCAACTCACTATTACCCTGCAAACTAATGGAATGGACTAAATTAAGCCATCATATGGGACACAAACAGCTAGCAGAGGTCCATTAAATTATAGCGTGCACTTACACAGCACCAACTCTGACCCAGGGGCTGTAATCACTGGCCGAGTTGTAAGACTAATTGCCCTACAGATTTTCATACTTGCCTCCTTTGGGAAATGTTTCTATTTCATTTTAAAGGTTCTAACTTTAGATCTTCACTTCAAAATTTGTGTTTTGTTTCAGTCTCAAAGAAAAACCCAAACGCTGTTCTACAAAAGACCTTAAAACCACACCAAAATCAATGGTGTGCATGATTTTACTTTAACTTATTGGGGTTAATAACCTTGCAAAGCTTCCTTAAAGATTCACTCTACAGTTTAAAGGGTCATTCTGACTTCAAGAAGTCAGACTACTGTTACAAACTCTGGCATTTAGCATTAACCCCTTACTTCGTTGCTCACTAATACATGGATTCCTGTGGGTCCCTGCCGATAGATTCGATTTATCTGCTGTGGAGAAATGCTGTACAAGTTTGCAATCTTCTCCATTAACTCCAGCGTGGTCAATTCTTCCAAGAAGATTGCATGATACACTGCAACAAGTTGAAAGTAATTACAGAATTAGAGAGTAATTATAAAATAGCAGCTACAGATAACACCAAGATGCTCAAGATCAACAACAAAAAGGGTTTAAGATCAAGGTTCAAATGTCGACAGTAGATAGACAAGGTTGGTACCTTTAAAGCAGCTCCTAAATATCCAGCATGATGACTTGTAGAAAAATGACTGTATATGGATGCAGTGGGCAAACAGAGCATACAACTTTTGCCCAGAGGAAAACACAGCGACTAATGACATCAAGTATGGGGCACTAAAAAAAAAACCCTTTCCTAAAGATGTTAATCTTTGTTAACACCTTTACTAACATAAAGATGTTAGTATTTCTGGATAACCAACTTTTACTGAATTCTGCTTTTTAAGTAGATCAATTTATAAAGCACATTCCATTATAAAGCAAAACACATGATATTATGTTGCAAAAGTATCAGCATCTAGTAAGATGTTAACCCACTGAAACCAAGAGCACAAGCTAAAGACTATAATGTATCACATAACTATAGATAGATGACAGTATTGCTTTTTAAACCCAATTAAATTGGTAGAAACAACTAGGTAGAAAAGCTGTGTCTCACAAATACTATGTGCAAGAATTAAGGACAAGCTCTGTTCTCATTTGTGTGTATGATATATGAACATCATGTCGTAAAGGATAGCAGTGAGTCCCCAAAAGCTTGACAGGATTTAGGTTGGAAAAGACCTTTAAGATCATTGAGTACAACTGTTAACTCAGCACTGCCACATTCATCATTAATTCACATCCCTCAGCATCACAGCTACACGTCTTCTACATACCTCCAGGGATGGTGACCCCACCACTTCCCTGGGCAGCTTGTGCCGGTGTCGTAACAACCTTTTCAGTGATTTTTTCACCCTAATCTCCAATCTAAACCTCCCCTAGTGCCACTTGAGCAACTTCCTCTTGTCCTGTCACTTGTAGCTTGGGAGAAGATCTCAACCTCCACCTCACTACAGCCACCTTTCAGCTAGCTGTAGAGTGAACATGTGTCCTCTCATTCTCCTCTAGTTTAAACATCCCCAGCTCCCTCAGCCACTCCTCATCAGACTTGTTCTCAAGACCCTTCCCCAGCTTCATTGCTGGTCTATGGACATGCTCCAAGACTTCAATGTCCTTGTAGTGAGAGGCCCAGAACGGAACACAGCACTCAAGGTGCAACCCCACCAAAGCCAGGTACAAGGGGATAATCCCCTCCTTGGTTCTGCTGATCACACTATTTCTGATACAGGCCAGGATGCTATTGGCCATGTTGGCCACCTGAACACACTGCTGGCTCACATTCAGCTGCTGTCAATTAACAAGCCCAGGTCCTTTTCCACTAGGCAGTCTTCCAGCCACTCTGCCCCAAGCCTGTACTGTTGCATGGGGTTGTTGTATCCCAAGTGC
This sequence comes from Colius striatus, assembly GCF_028858725.1. Taxonomy (NCBI): domain Eukaryota; kingdom Metazoa; phylum Chordata; class Aves; order Coliiformes; family Coliidae; genus Colius; species Colius striatus. Next base: position 13,511,007 of record NC_084769.1, on the reverse strand, counting down.
AGGACTCAGCACTTGGCCTTGTTGAACCTAAAGCAATCGGCCTTGGCTCACCACTCCAGCTTGCACAGGTCCCTCTGAAAAGCCTTCCTGCCCTCAAGCAGATCAACACTCCTGCCCAACCTGGTGTCATTTGCAAAGTGTTTGAGGGTGCACTCCATCTTCTTTCTCCAGATTGTTAATCAACACATTAAACAGAACCAACCCCAACACTGAGCCCTGGGGAACACCACTGGTGAACCACTTCACAAGTTCAAAGAATTAGAATCTCATTTTAAGATATACCAACCTTCCATTCCCCAGAATAATTTTAGACAAACCATTACCTAATGCAAATTGTGGGTGGGAAGGTTGTTTTTAAGGCTACGGTCCCTTTAAAGAACCAAACAGAGATTTTGCTGTGGCATTCTGCAGATAGCTTGTAAATTGGGTCTGTTCCCCAAGCAGATGGTACCAGCTGGAATCTGTAGCCCTGAAATTATACAAAGTGGCAGAACTGGGAAAAACAGGACTCTTTAAATACTCAGGACACCAAGCTGTCCCACATAGGAGCTCAGGCAGAATGCAGCATTCTAACCAGATATGTGTTTCACAAAATGCATATGGAAAAACTCACCACAAAGACTGCCATCTCCATTTTCTCGTTTTTGGTGGAGATGGGACCTGCTTTGCTCTGGCTCTTGACAGACATAAATTGTCATCTTGGGCCTTACATTTCTATGGATTATTAAAAAAAGGTTAATGAGATTTTCAGTAGATCTAAAATTGCTCCAGTCAGCTACCAAACCATGAGAGATGGAATCATTCAGGCTATGCATAAATAACCAAGGGATAGTCTTGATGCTGGTGACCAGATTTCTTAGGAAGTCTAGTAAGACCCCCCATGGGAGGTGATGGTACAGGTGATGGAACCTTAATCTCTTAAGGATCAGATAAGAATAAACAGTTTACAGCACTTGCCAAGCAGCTCGTCACATCTGCCTTAACAGATTTGAATTATCATGAATTTAAGATGTTATTGCAATGAAAGCAAGTTTAAGAGTCATTTAAGGCTCCAGTGGTTGGTTGTTTTGTTTGTTATCTGTAATGGAGATGAAACACAGGGTATTTTAGGCTGTGTCTCTCATGAAGTGGACGGAAGCCACCAACTGGTAGCAACTAAACTACTGGAGATCTGCATCATGCTGCTTCATTTCAGCAACATTTCTGAGCTGTGCTTGGATTTGAATACTATTGTGATGTCCAACCTCTAAAGATGATCTCTCTGAAGTGTTAGAAGCAGGTATAAACACTACAACTCTGGGATTAAGTTCTAATTAACACTGAAATTACCAAGGGATGCTGCCATAACGAAAAAAATAGGAAGGAAGTAGTACAAACCTTCCTTTGATTGCATTAAAGAGCCGAATTCCATCAGCAGGCCCACAGATTTGAACAAAATCTTCTTTGGACATCTTCAGTAAGTCAGCACCTACATATTTCAAATTGATTTTTTTTCAGAAGTTAGGCAAATCTTAGCTTCCAAATTGTGTGTTTGGGCAGCAGGAAAGGACAAGGGGAGAGAATCTACAAAGCTAAGTCACACGGATTTGCCTAGAGAAGCTGCAAACTCAGAGAATTGTACACTGCAAATCAATTAGTTTGAAACAGAGCTAGAAGCTGCCAAAAAAGCAGTGCTACACTGGAATATATTGTAGCCAACTCAGAGACAAGCTAGATATTTAACATTGCCTGCTAAATGGCCTAATTTTCTCTAAACTGTCACGTTCATCAGGTTATTTAATCATGTTGCAAGTCAGAGAGAGGCTCCTTGGGGTTTTAACATGTTTAACAATTTCCCCTTCCACCATCTTACTGCTGTGTACAACTACCTAACGGGAAGGCACAGTGAAGATGGAGTTGCAGATGAAGCCAGACTCTTCTCAAAGGGGCACAGGGACAGCATGAAAGTCAGCAGAGAGAAGAGGCAAAACACTGATTAAGTATAAGGAAAAAAATGTTTTCACTGTTAGAGTAAGTCAAGTATTTGAAGAGGTTGCTTAGAGAGATTGTGGACTTTCCAACCTTGGAGATACTCTAGCACAACTGCATGAAGCAGTTTCAAGCAGGGGGCTGCACCTAATGAACTCCAAAAGTCCCTTCCATCTTAACTTATTCTCTTCCATCTTTAGTGACTCCATATTTCTACAAACTGTTTTGGCAAATGCTAACTAATCTAAGATCAAAAAAACAGCCACACTGGGTATCAGACCAGTGATCCCATCAACAGTGGCCAGCAGCAAATGCCATTGATACAAAGCATGAGCTGCACTTACAAAAAAAAGAATAAAGATAAATAATTGGACCGTTTAAACTCACCCGAAAAACTTGAGAAGAGTCTACAGAATGGAGAGAACCTATTACGATGAAGCCACTGCTGGGCATCTTGAATAGAAGCAGAAGGAAGGAGGTGCTACATTGCAAAAAGAATAAGAAGGTCTTGAAATGAACTGTTCACCAGTGTCCTAAAAAAGAAAAGCACCACATTAACATGATCTCAAGTACTTACATCATTGCTGGGAGGCAGGAGCTCCACTTGGTGGGTTGGAGAACTGTTGCTAAAAAAAATTATACAAAGTTGGAAGAGAAAAAAAACCATTATTTTAAGCTTTACATTGCAGTGTTCATCCTCTTCCCCTTCCTCCATTTGACTGTACTGTCACAAGGTACATACCAAATTGGCTTCTTTCTCTATCAGATTTTTAAAAAGGTGGCCAAAATTTGGCTCAAGACAAGAAAAAAAAAAATCTCTTCTGAGCCTTTTGTTAGTCAGTTGAGGTCCTACACAACAGAGAGGAAAACTCACTCTACTGACCGTACTCAAGCTTTACCATACAAGTGACACCATCTAAGCAAGGAAGTCATGACCTACAGGGTGGCTGAACTCAAAATTTCTGAGTCAGAAATTCCATAACTAAATTCACTGTCTAATAATGATTCTTCACAAAAATCGAATTAAGAACAATACAATCCTGGTGTTATCTTCAATATGGTAAATTGCAGTTTAACTACATTCCTCAAAACCACATTTCTGCTAAACTCTCCTAAAACATAGATAGGATTTCAAGGGTTTTCCCAAAGAGTTATTAATCTACCACTGGAAGAAAAACGTTCGACAGACCTCTCTACTAACACCAACTTTTGAGTTTGGCCTTACTCATAGGTTAAGGTTGCTCATTGAAAAGTTGTGATACACCATTGATTAATCAATAAGCTGTACAGGAAAGTGACAAGGCTGCAGAGTCCTAGAGGAGGAAAATAAAGGCCTACATCAAATTCCTAGGGAAAAGTATATTGCAGGGAAGACTCAGAAGTACCAAGGGACCCAGCTGTATAATTTCTATCATCAGATAACATCTTGGGTGTTTCAGGACCATTAAAATTGTTTCTTTATAACAGCTGTATTAATTAAACATGGCTCCTGTTAGTCCTTTATTCTGGAATAGCATCTCAAAACCCAAGCTGTTTTGCCCCAGACAGGTTTTCTCTACATGCCATTCAACTGGGAATTCAGCACCCCAAACTACCGCTAGAAATGAAGGAAGCAATACCAACTTTGCAGAGGTGCTTAAGGGCTCTAATACTGTTGGCCAGAAGATACTGGGAATTTCTGGTACAGGGCATAGTATGTTCTCTGACCTCCACAGTAGAGAGGAAATTCATGGCAGTAATTGCCTCATCACCTCCCAGCCATTGAATAAGCAGCAGACACACCAACAGTACTCTGCATTACAGAATCTAGAACTCTTGGGTGTCTTAAAGGGTTTTGTGGGACATATTTTCTCCTTTGTAGGAAGGGTGGTCTGACCCCTTCTTCCAGGGTACAGAATACACAGATACACAAAACACGTGCACACAAAGGCTATCACATCAATGGGGAAGATAAAGCATTTATTTGTTACATACCCATCTCCAAGGTTAAAGCTGTTGGGAGAACTGTTGTAGCTTGGAGATGAAGCATTGTTCATTTGATAAGGCACATCTGGCCAGGGAGAGCACTGTTGGAAGAAAGGCAGCAGGGATACTTTCATGAGGATGGAAATAAAGGATTCAGTTCTCCTCTCATACCACATTCATGCTGTTGCCACGCCACTAACTTCAGCTCATCACTCCTGCTGGGAGGAGGAGACGGGCCATGGATTCTCTATGCTGCTCTCCAAGCAGGCTGTCAGGGGGCCAGATTGATTCCAGTTGTGCATTCCACATTTCTCCCATTTCACAAAGCCTGTCCCCAAATAACACTGGGCCAAAGTGTGCACAGCTGTAAGTCAGAGCAACGCTAGTAAGTCAACTCAGACTGAAGGCAGAAATGATACAGAAATACCCCTGGTCTCAATTATAAATCTCTAATTAAATCCAGGCAAGAGTGACAAATATGCTCCAGTGGCATTGCTTCAGGTTTGTACCAGTGAAGGAGTAGAATCTGAATCAGCCTTCTAAAACCTCTGGCTATTAGTCAAAGAGCCAGAGTTATAAATGGGTACTACATGGAGAAAATTTGAGATAGATAGAAAGCTACTAAAAACCTTCACAAATATAGGTCAAACTCCATATTCCATTACCATAGTGTAAACCCAGAGTAACCCAGCTAGAACTGGCAACTCTGTTCTGAATTTAAGCCACTGTAATCAGTGGGACAAATCTAGCCCAGTGGGACTCTTTGCCATCAAGGGCTCAAGAAAAGGCTCTGTAGTATCCTTGTTTGCAATGATAAAAAGAAGTGCAGCTTTGGAGTTTTATCATCTCCACAAATACTAGCAAATACTTTATTATCTCCACAAGCAGTAGCAAATATTTAACTCTTTGGCAACCCACATTTCCCCATGCAATATGTCAAAGTGCATCAGAGCTCACAGGGAGAGTTTGGGATCTGTCAACTCAGTAGAATTAGGTCTGTGTACACAAGAGCCTAGTTAACAACAGCCACGTTGAATTAGAAAACATGCTGGTTGCTCCTGGCAACGTGAGGAAAACTGAGTGGGAGGGACTGGATCTCACAAACAGGAAGTTTATTTTACTTAAGAAAAACACCTCATTTTTGGAAGTCCATGAAGTCTCTTCAAAAAAAGAAAAAGCCACCCAAGAACTAAATCAAATGACAAGACATTCCCATAGGGAGGTGGAACAGCACTTTTAAATCACTATCTTGAGTTGTATTGCTTAGTATTCCTAAAGCCTGGGGTAAGCTTATATATCCATCTTAGTAGCAGAAACATACATCTGTATGTCAGATGCATAAGGCATTCAAGATATTCCTAGAGTACAAGCCAGAATTTTCAGAGATCTTGTATGCAACAGCAGCTGCATAGGCATGCTCACAGAAAAACAGATTGATAATTAGTCAAACAGCCTATTCATCTCGTTAAGTGCCCCATCTCCAAGGTGAGCTTCTGCCAGACAGCTCTGAAGAAAATACTTCATACAACTGGCAGCTAACTGCCATGACAAGTGCCCAGAAGCATGACAGAAAATAGAGAAAAGGTTTCTTTAAAAGCCAAGCTGCTAAGACCTGGTTTATGCTCTGAAACCTAAGAAGCTTCAGCATCTTTTATAAACTTCAACAGTGATGGACATTTTAAGACTTCACTCTGCTCTCAGTTTCAATCAGATTTGGGCATATGTGTGTCTACAAGACAGTCACCAGGGCTCAGACTGAATTTTCTCTCAAATCTGTCTCCCAATATGCTGAAGTAGTACAATGTGTCTAAAACACATTACCTCTGTGAGAATAGTCGTCTCATAGGAAGGCTGATACTTCTCCTTCTCTTGGGTGGTCTTCTTCTCCATTTTTTCCCTGTCAGTCTTCTGTTTTCTGTCTGCTCCTTTAGGCTATAAAAGTAAGCACAAGCTTTCCCTTATGCCAAGTACTACAAGCTTGGAGACAGATGCCAACAGATTTTTTTTCTTCTGATCTTTTCACAGAAGTTTTCTTTAGATTTATGGGCACTCTACATACAGAACAAGATCAGATCTGCATTTTCTAGACAAAAAAAAAAGTCAAGCGACTCTACTCTTTCTGTAACATCCCTCATTAATGCCTATTGCAATTTCAAAATAGGCTGACCACAGCCCTGAGACTTGGTACCAGCTATTTCAGACCATAAGCCCCATGAGTTATGCACCTCAAGTGGATTTTGTACCTTCTCTTCTGGTCACAGGAGTGAAAATGGAGCAGCAAATCCTCTGAGAAAAACAAGCCTATGAAAAACTTGTTGTTAAGTAGTTACAGGTCTGCCATACCCAGACTGGGAGGTTCAGAGACGCTTTCTCTCTGAATCTTTACCTCTGCCAGGTAGCATGGAGAGAATTCTGCTGCAACAGGCAAAGGGTATTTAAGCTCTCCAAAACATAATGTCATTGTTCATGGAGGATTGAATCATATAAACTGGAGATGCCGTAATGTCTTAATTGCCTAGGAGCATCAAGACACAGTGGATACACTAAATATCTCAGTATTTGTATAGCAGTCAAGGCACAACAGACTGGCACAAGCTTTAGTGCAGCCCTTGGGTCATTTGAATTTAACTACAACGCTCTGTAGTTCAGTGTTTAGGTCACTTTGTGTGCAAGAGTCCTGTTTAAGATCTCTAAGCACACCCAGTTAAAAGTCTGTTCTTTTACTCCACTATTTGCATCACTCCTACACAATTTAAAAATCTGTTCATCTTCCTATGTTTTTATCTAGTTGATGACAAAGCCAAAACTACCTCATACCTTGAACACTTTGATCTGGCAGCTTGCAGAATGCAAGTGTTCTGTGTATTCACCATTTTCATTCTGCTTAAAGGTATCGATTTGCACACGGAAGGGCACTCCTTTCTCTCCTCCATGTTTCCGTGGGGTAAATTCTGTGCTGATGCAATGTACCTGGCAAAACAAAAGTTGTTCTCATCTCTGGAGACTGTTGGCAGCTGTGCAATTCTGAACTTCAGATTCTGCCTTAACATGAGGCTTTGGCTCCTCACGAGAAAATAGGAGAGGCAGAAGAATTCATATGTTTTCATTTCTGTTCCTTGGGACAAAACAATTAGAAGAACAAGCAGCCCGGAAGGAAACTGGGCACCAGGCAAAACATCCTTAAGTAAATCCCATACACAGATTAAAAACAGACAGTTGGCATTTGGGATGCGAAACACTCAAGAAAGCAAGCAAAACTAACAGGTTGGGAATAGTTTCCTCCAGATAAAACTCATGCTTAGAAAGAAATATCATTTTTTAAAATAAGATAGACTCTTTGTTGTAGCAGTTGGCACTCCAAAGCTAGCAAATGGCTAGCAAGTTAGTTTCACAAGTATCCTACAAATTAATTATACATGACTGTCACTTGCATTTGTACATTATCATAGAATCATAGAATGGCAGGGTGGGAAGGGACCTTTAGAGATCATCTAGTCCAACCCCTCCGCTGAAGCAGGTCAACCTAGATCAGGTCGCATAGGAACATGTCCAGGCAGGTCGAAGACCTGCATCCTTCTCTCTTCTTCACATTCTGGCTACCTTAACTCTCCAGGTCTTTATAAGATATGTCACCATTGCGTTTACCACAGGAATGCCACTTGTCTCTTACCTGAATAAATGCTGAGGCTCTCTTTGATGGATCCCACAGAAATTCAACAGTGTTCAATTGGGTTGGGCTGGCTCTGGGATCCAAGATACCGACTGACAGCGGAATATCTGTAGAAGAAAACCCCTAAAATTTTAAAAATATTAAATTGAAGAAGAGAAAGCATTTCCATACAATTACAAGATCCATGTGAAAAGCCAAGCTGCCAATGATATGTCTATCTGAGACCTGTAGTGCTCGGTCTCCACCCCACTCCAAGACATATAGGATTCCTACAGCAGTAAGATATGAAAACCTAAGCACACATGCAAACACTCCATATGCCATTCAGCATCTCTCCCAAATGCTGCACGAGAACCACAATGAAATAGTCTCACCTATATCAAGGATGCGATCCCCTGGCCGACTCCACCTCCAGCCCTCCAGCTGCTGATGCTCTGTGTACTGCAGGCGTCGATCGTGGAAAACTACACGAATTATGCTCTGTTAAGAAAAGATACCAAGATGAACAATGTGGTCCAGAGACCCTTCTCTTGAGATGACTTCAGTTTTCCAGCATAGAAGCAAAAGCTGATCTGTTTCATGTTTCTCATCCCCATTCATGACGAGAGGGTCCATCTAAGATACCCATCACTATGTTTATCAGATTCCTAAGGGACTCCTGAGAGAGACAGGAGCATGCTTTCCCCTTCACAGGGCACATCTACACTCCGTAACACAGCCCTGTACAGCTTTCTGGGATCTGATCTGGAAGCAGTACAGCAATGCCCACCTAATCTGAGGTGTCATGCTATGTAAACATCACTGTACTGCCTCCACATCCAAAATGGCCCATGTGGGGGTAAAATGTGTCTGTACCATGCCCCAGACCCAGTATATTCCATTCTGATTAGCAAATGTGAAAGCCAGCTCACCTGTCCCTGCACTAGTGGAGCCGACATGCCCAGATACCTTGTCAGTGGGAATTAAACTTGATTCCAGCCATCAACAGCCAGTCATTGGATTTGCCCCAGCATAGGTAAGCAAATATAGAATAAGAAAGCTTCTTTAACAGAAGAATTTTCATCTCTGGTCTGCAATGGGGCAGCCGTGTCAATAACTGGAGAGAGAAGGCTGGAATAAGGGCAATCCCCATGGCAGATAAGTCCAAAGTACTCCTAACTAATAGATCCTTTTGTATATTCAGAATGCTACACTTGCATAAGTTAATGACCCCTTACATCCCAGTTTCTCAAGTCTATGCTCCTGTTGGGGACTTCTGTATCAAATGAGTGAGCAATTTTTGCCAATGAACCTGAGAAACACCTAAATCAAATCCTAGCTCCAAGAAGCAAGGTAGCTACAAAGGGAACACCTCCAAAATTGGAATCCCAATCCACATGCCTCTTGATATGGGCCAAAAGACAAACAGGGAATTAGCTAAACTTGGACAAGACTTAAAATGTAGATTGGAATCCAAATTTTGCAACTAGTCCCCACTTCTGAAAGAAATCCTGAGGCAGAACAGCCAAGAACTGTGGAGAGGAAGGATTGAAGGCTGGATCCAGAACCAAGGTCTGGACCAAAGCTTTTGAATTTAAATTGTTTTGGGAAGGGGGAAACAACAAAAAAATTTCCCCAAACCAAACAATCAAATTCTGTATGTTCATAATTATGCCCATTACCAAAGTAAACTGGAGCTATGAGGAACATGCAAGTCAGAACTACATAAACACCAAGGTCTTCCATTTGACATGTAACAACCCAGACATATTGCTGGGGTTTAAAAAGGAGACAAATCTGCCTCTCAGCAGTTTTGACCATGTTCACCTCTGAACTTTGGGATTCCCCTGAACCCAATATTCACAGTGAAACTCTAGGGTCGTGATCACAAACAGAATAAAGGTTCCCCTGAAGCCCTGTAAAGCCAAGCTGCATAGTCCCGTGAAACTAGCACTCAACAGCTCCATCAGCCCTGCTCCCATTAAAAACAATGGCAAAGTATTTTCCATTGTCTCAGTGGGAGCAAGGTCAGGCCCTTCATTAGAGGCTGTATGTAGAAGCAGGAAGAAAAGAAATCTATGTTTCTCCTTACCTTTACATATTTTGTGTTTAAATCTTGAAACTCTCCCAATTTCCTATTCTCAAGTAGACGGATTTCATAAGACTGACCTAGAGTTTAAGGAAACATTTCCAAGGTGTTTAATACGTTGTAGCAATGAGAGAGTCATGCTGGCTAATAAAGCATAAGTTTGATCAGGGAAAGCTCATTTTTGGCAACACAACGCATTTTGCCCCAGTAATCGAGTAGGCACAAAAGCACAGCAGAAATCTGAGGGGAAGGCTAGTCTTTTGGCAGCTAACAGCTCACACTCAGGGCATCAATCACAGTCTGTCACCCAGGGCTGCTACACTTTTCTGGTCACCCTTGAGAAAGTCACCAAGGTCATTTGTGTCCCCTCCACCCCGTGTCACATGGTTGTAACAGCACTGCCTTTGTCCCTTCTGCTGAAGCAATGGTTGTGTGAAGACCTGCTGGCACAACAGGTCTGGGCAGTATTCTGCAGAACACAGCAACCTGGGCAAAATCTTGCCTTCTTCAGAGAGCAGTCAGGCCTTTAAGGTGTTTCAGTGAACCAGAAATACAAGATTTGTTCCATAAGGCCTTGACCGTGTCTGTCTAGGACATAAACACTCCTTCAGACATGTATGTGGAAGACTAATGGGTATTACAGCATGTGCAAGGGCCAGTTCTGGGAAAGGAATTCATATGCCAGCACCCCACCACCACCCCCTTCAGCATAAGAAATTTAACCAGTTCAGTGCAATTTAGCTAACTGGTTTGTGAATTAACATTTCCCTCCAAGGCTCACAGCAGACAAAAGACAACGATGTCTCAACACCTTAGCACAAATAGCTAAGACAGCACAAAAGCTCATTGTATAGGACCAACTCTTTACAAGAAACCTGCAGCCAATATAGAGGCAAGCAGGATCATTAGAATTAATGGAGCATATTTATACCTCATAGCTAGTTTTTCTTGTTCATCCTGCTATTCTCCCTTTCACTGAAAAATGTTCAGGGTATGGCAAGGCAGGCGCCAAGAAAGAGATCAGTTTGGGTTTGTTGGCTCAACAAGGATCTCTGCAGAAAACTGCAAAGCAGGTGTATCTCCCCCTAAGCAGCTGCTACCAGTTGAAACAACAAAAAAAAAGCGACATTTCTCAATCTAGATGTAGAAATCAAAGGCATACGACAGCAGATGTGTGAGAAGGGCACTGTGTTTGAGGCAGATTCCCTTTTGGGAATCCTAGTTCTTCCAGTTGCCTGCCTGAGAACAGACTATATCAGTACGGCATAGAGATAATTGTGCTTATTCAGCTGGCTGGCCAAAGGAAAAAAGGAACAAAATAGGCCATATTGAAACCCCAAATGTGTGCACAACACTCCTATTGATGTCAATAGGAGTTCTGCAAACAGGAAACGACCCTTGAATCCAGTAAGTGGCTTACAGCATGAGGAGAGGTCATAAACCATATGACCTACCAAATTAAGCACTAGAGACACGCACAGATCTTAACTCACCTCTTCAGGTAAGTAAATCCAAATGACAACAGTGACCTCCTTTTGAAGGCTGGTGGACAACAGAAGTGGATTTTGTAAGCCAGAGTCCTGAAATTGAGGACTTCCACACTTCTGCTCACGAGGCTTTGTCACGCTCCCACTGATAGTTGTTACTATTGTTCACTTGGCAAGCTTTAGAGAGATGTGTGTATCTCCTCACACAGCCCACGGTGTTGCATTACCATAAAAAGGTCAGGCTCAGGTTCAAACATAGAATCATTTAGGTTGGAAAAAAACCCTTAAGATCAAGCCCAATTATTAACCTATCACTGTCAAGTCCACCACTATACCACGTCCCTCAGCACCACATTTGTTGTACAATGTACCTGTGTATATGTTGTACTTGTGTGGCTATGTTGTTTGAAGTACACAGCTGCTCAAGAGTGCAGCCTGGGGATAGATTTCACCAGCTAAAGAGCGACTGCCTCAAACAAACTTACACAGCCAAGCACCTCTTGCACTTACAGTTCATTCCCATGAGGCTAACTAATCATTATAGAAAATGAGTTTAGGATTTGAGACCATAAGCATACAAGAGACAGTAAAATATAGCTATATATGTACTCAGATGGGGTAATGGAGACAGAGAAACTAGTGCTGTAGAGGAAAAGTAATGGTTGAACCATATGCACTGCCAGGCATTCAGTATCTCAGGTCTGAACAGGTTTTTGGGACACCTTTGCACACTGATATACACTTCTACCATCTTCTTAGCTTGATTTGCTTATTTGTAGTTCCAATGAGACCAAAAAACATATATTGTCCATGATCCTTTCCAACTAACAGCAAGCACTCAGAAACTCTGCCCAGAATGGTGGTGGGTGCCCCATCCCCAGAAATGTGGAAGGTCAGGTTGGATGGAGCTTGCAGCAACCTGATCTAGTGGAGGGTGTCCCTGCTCAGGGCAGAGGGGTGGAAATGGATGGTCTTAAAGGTTTTAATCCAAATGAGTCTATGATTCTATGATTTTTCTGACCACTTTCACGAGATAGGAATAATGTTGCCACCTGACAGATTGCAGGCACCACACATGTCCTGACAGGAATGATTCAGCTCAGATGGAGCTAGAAACAGATTCTGCCCCTTGGTAAAAAACAAACTGTAGTGGAAAGAGTTAATATTAAATGAAAAGCCAAAGAGGAAACAAAATGCTTTGATAAAAGATATACAGGTCATCTGATGTGAGCCCTGGAGCTTGTTTTACGCCGTGAAAAGCCTCAGTCAAAATGGTATTTTATGCTTACTGCTTTCCCCTTGACCTCTGGATGTTTAACTCCAGTTACTACACAGAACTGCTATGAAAACAAGACTGCTCCCAGTCAAGTTTCAGAAAACATGCAGTTTATTTCTCTCTCTGTGGAACTCAGTGAGAATTTGCTCTTAATTCCTCACAACTCTGTTATATATGTGTGTTGCTATCAATTTTTAGAAATATGTTCTCCCTACAACTTATTCCAGTAAATTCATTGTTTTGTGGCCAGTTGCAGCCATAGTTTATTAGTATAGCATGGACAGTATTCAGATATTTTAACTTTTATAGCACCAAACTGCTTGGCTTATATTTTTTTCCTTGAAAAAATACCTCCCAAATTGTGTTTACTCTATGTTTTCTACCATTACTACCAGCGAGACTCCTGAAATGGTGAATTACAAATCTCAGCCCTGCAATTATAACAAATTCAGGGAAAAACAAGCCCTAAAGAATGGGTACTTGGATACTGAAAAACAGGATCCCTTTGTAAAACAAAACAATCATTGACCTAACCTGAAGAAAGCCAAACTCCCCCTGGTGTCAGAGAGCAAAGAAGCCGCTCAGAGCTCTGGTACACAGATCACCTACGAATCCTTCATCAATGGCTCACTGGCACTAGCAGGTATAGACTGACAATTCTCTGCTAAAACGAAATCAGTAACAGATCATTCTTACTGGGGTATCTAAATCTCTAAAGAAATGTGGCTGCCAGTCTGAGTAAAACAAACTGTATTGTCACTTCCCAAGACAGATGGCTTGTTAAACCCAAAATATACAGCTGAAATACAGGGTTCCCCTATACTGGGTTTTTCCATCTGTCTCAGAAATACAGATTAATACAGGTTAAACTACAGCTTTACAAGTCAATGCTTGGTGGTAAAGCTGGAGATGGGGGCAGAGGGTACCGACACTGAGACTTTGCGGTGATTTGATTGAGTCGTCTGACCTTGGCCAGGGTTGTATTTAGTCCTCAGCTGAGAAGGGTTTAACATCCACTGGGCTCAGATGAAGAAGAGCCTGAAGAAAACATCTGTGGCAATGGAGAGAAGTGATTGCAGTTTTAGAGCAGCCTCACTTTACCAGGATAGTCTTTACCAGGACGATACTCAACACTGCCGAACGTTAGCCTTAAATGCAGAGCTAATGACCAGCAACTTGTTGAAACCCTTCTTGTTCCATGCTCTCAGCACTGGCCATAGCTTCACCACCACAGGCAACATGGGTTCAAGATTGCTTCAAATGGTGTCTAGTCACATTATAACACTGGGCACACATATACAATAGCACCCAAAGCATCTCTGTCACTACCCGAAGAGTAAAGGCTATTTTTTGAACATCTCTCCAACGTGGCTGAGGCCAAAGCAGCCTCCTGCCTGTCTGCCCATAGCACCCAGTGCTCCCTTCACACAGAGCTTGCCACAACCCTTCTTCCCTACCTCAGGCAGAGAACAGAACGGTAATAAATATTTAGAGAGCCACAGTAAATTCCTGAGATGCAATTTGTCTCCCAGCTTCACTGAAAGCTTCAGGGACACCAATAAAAACCTGGGTGGGTGATGATACACTGTAATTTGTATTTTGAACAGACATTCCCTGAGCAACAGCAAATTTATGCAATCTCCTCCTAGGCTAGAGTTTGAGCAACTCTGCTTTATAAACAAGAGTAGTATCCAGCAAAGTAGTAACCACCCAGGTCCAGAGAGTTCCTGCTTGGTGATTCATAAAGCAACTGCATCTACCTTAAAGTGGGTTTATAGACTGTTTACTTTCTAAACTTTTATTGTCTTTGGTAATTAATGAACATTCAATGCAAGCATGATCCTTTTGTTTGGGGACAGAAGAACTTCAAGTCAACAATTTTCCACAGATAAATAATTCAGTTCAACATGGGAACACTTTCACACGTAGGTCTGAGCTTTAACAGCTTAACTGATTTCCTATTGCTGGAATTCAGCCAGCCATTAGGAATTAGAAGATATTATCATTATTTCAAGCTCAAACATTTTGTTCAGATATCACTTGCTACAAAACCACAATGTTCCCCTTGCTTTTCTGTGTTTTGGTGTTAGGCTTCAAGGGCCACTTGAAAGGGCCCTACACATTTTGTGGTTTTCTGCACCACGCACTGATACAACACAATAATTGCCAACTAGGATGCTGATGTTCCATACCAACATGACTCAGGCCTTACTTAATCTAGCCAAGTAGTCTGCTTGCCTTTCCAGCAATTAATTAAACCCTAACCTTAGACTAAGCAATATCCCCAAGAAAAGTCTGTGGAAAGAAAAAAAAACTCTGCAAGACTTCTTTCTGAGAATGGATTCACACAGCACTAGACAGAACCAGCTTGGAAACTGTCTGATTATTAAGCCAAGCTGGCCAATAAAAATTCCATTTAGTAACTTTATATGGACATCCTAAATAGTGCACAGATAAAGGCTAAAGAATGCTGACAGTCAAATGCAGGACGAAGGAGAAGGGGGAGGAAAAAGAAAGCATTTATCCTCCCAAAGCGAAGCACGTCTAGCAGGCAGGAGGAGCACCTTGGAAAGAGACAAATGCAACTATTCAGGGCATCAGGCACACACAAAGATTTTTATGGCAAGAAAGATTAATGAACCTCCAGGATAAACAGGGAAGAGTGACAGAGCTGCCATCTGAGCTTGCACGCTCAATGGTCTACACCGTTTTAGCCAGACAAAAGCAAAAATAAAGCTTAGCCTGAGACCTGCAGAAGCATCCTGTGTGTGGACACTCTGGAAGACAATGAGCAAGGGCTGAATCCTCTGTTCCCAGGGCACAAATGGCAGTGGATATTCTGCAGTTGCTTACTGCAGCCTCATTTGACAAGATGCTGCGGGAGATGTTTATCCAGTGGATATTATGTATTCACCAGCTACACAATAGGCCACCCTGAAAGCTCCCACTATGCTGGAAACATGGAAATCCTGCAAAGGAGGACCAACTGTGGGCCAAAAAATGCAAAATGAACACAAGAGACGTCCTGACACTGTAGGCTCATCTTGCTATACATCTCATCTTCAACGTAGCACCCAGTTCTGAGCTGAATACAGACAGCCTTTCCCTGACCATAGCTTTCCAGTTTCAGTATCCAGATGGTATCCATATGAAGCTGCCCAGTCATGACCAATGCTCACAAACTCCTCTTTAGTGTGGTCTCCTTCCAAACTTGCTTATACTGTGGCAATAAGAACAATTCACACATGCTTTAGTATTTCTTGTCTTGCCATTCACCTGCCTCCTGCCTGTTTCCCTGCTCCACTGCATTTTGGTAAGCAACATTGAGAATACTTGCTCTAACTGCTACTATCATCAGGGTTGCAAGATTACAGGATCACAGCAGATCAATTCTACTACCACACCATGGAGCTTCATTGTCATCGTGTCTCTTCATATGTTTTTCCTCCTTTTACAATCTGCCCCAAACTCCACAGGGTTTCTTTGCCCTGTTCTTTCTCTTTCCCTACCTCTTTCTTGTGGGAAAGCCAAACACATGCCTCAGAGCCAAGTTTGCTTGAAGAACATTTTAGGGCTCATTTACTATATGAAGTGAGCAATAGCTGAGCTCTACCCTTCCCAGACTTCTGAAGATGATCTGTTTTACAGTGGTGAGACTTCATAGCTAACAGGCACTTACAGAAACACTCCTCATTTACAGTGGTTTCCACTCAAACGAGTGGGATGTACATTGAATTCCTCTAAGACAGCAGTTTAACTTTGAATCAAGGACACAAAAACAGCCAGAAGATACAGCAACACTCCCAGTTGATAAGTTCACTGTGTGCACTCAGGCTTCTATTGCATAGATTGCATTCACTTTGTTGGACCTCACATAATCTAACTCATGGTATGAACCTTTATAGCAAAATACAATCAATACAAATTAATCAGTGAAGAAATTACAAACTTCTGATGGAAAGATGAAAAAAAATACCTGCCCTATAAAAGCAATTTCTTCCTGTATTTCCACTTCTTCAGTATGTACTTGAAACACCCAAGACTATCTTTGTCACATCTGTCCAGGTCAGAAAACCCCAGGCCCCTCTGTGTGAGTAAAAAATACAGGCTTTTTCTGGTTTCAACTTGTCCTAAACCAATTTGGACAACAGGTTTTATAGCTCTGTAAGAGTAGCTTTGTGTGTAATATTTACTTGAGTTTCAGATAACTAAGAATGGTCTTGGGTGAGGGTGCTGAAGAGGGATGAAGAAGAGCTGAGTGCACCTCCTGACCTCACCCAGCAGCTCCCTCAGATGCCCCCAGGTAAGTTGCTTCCTTCATCACGTTTCTGCACTAAGAAACTGGGAGAAAGGAAGTCCCACTCCCACTCATGGCTACTCAGTGCCTTCTACAAAGCAGGGGAGGAAATAATATGATTAGCAACTGTCCCATCAGAGCAGACTGTACTTTCGATACCAATCACAAATGTGGCACTGAGCTAGGACAAGAATCCCACTGCTCAAGTACTTGCTGCCTAGTTTGAGGAATACATAAATGCTTGGCAGAAAATGGGGGGAAAAAAAGTGGCTTTCTCCAGTCTCCTTAGGAAAAATAGTATCATGTATTACTCCTATACAAACAGCTAATCATGTCAAAACTACAGTATTTACCAAGCTTCTTGTTGCTACCTAAAACGTGATCTTTCAGGACACTGCAAATTAGAGCAAGCTAATTGGAAAAATTCAACATCATCTCATATCACTAGGCACATTGATACAAACATCAAATGCTGTCAAATCATGGGCAAAAATGTCACTATTTTAGTGATGGGAATCTCAGAGTAGACACCGTTAATGGGGGGAAATAAAAAAATGACATGGAAGATAAGGAAAATATCCTACAGACTTTCTTTTACTTCTCACTGTACTCAGAGGAACTTCTGAGCACTGCCTTCCTTCACAGATACTGAAGATTTATAGAAGTGGGAGAACAAAATGCAGTTTAGGGGCTTCCAGCAGGAGTTGTGCACAGGCTACAATCCAGCAAGTTCACAATCCCGTTTGACTTTCATCCAGATAAAGAAGAAAGGAATACAGAAAGAAAGGCCAACCAGAAGAAAGGATTACAGAAAGAACAGAAAACAGCCTCTTGGTTAAAAGACAACTGAGATTCTAGCTTCCTAGGGACAACAGAAGTCAGATGCTCTACTTATGCAGAGGTGCCCTGTCATCTGAAGCAAGATTCATAGTGACCTTAGGGATGGTGTGGTTTGGAAACAGGGTTGTTTATCCTGGGCTGCCAAGTGAAGACAGAGCTGCCAAACATATGGGGAAATTGCTGCTAGCACAATTAATGGCTTCAGCTGAGACACCAGAACCTATTCAGAGCTGCCTTCCAAGTCAGGCAGCAGACATTCCTTCTCCAGTGATGAAGAGGTGCACCACAAGAACCAAAACCATCAAGTAGCCAGTCTCAGAAATGGAAGAGACAAACTAGCTTCAGTAGCCATTTTTTAAAGCCCTCCAAACCCAGAGACAAGAATGGTGAGGGCCAAGGAGAAGCACGGCACCCCACAATGATCAGGGATGAAGGATGCACAGGTTGGCAGCCGCCAGGAAGCACCTGACAGTCACAACCACACAAAGTCATTTGCTGTGCCTGTGATCTCTGGTGAAGGTGGCGTGCACATTCACGTGTGAGAGGCCACGAGCAGCAGAGCTCCCTGAAATGCCCAAGGCCTGCTCCTTTGTGGCAGTAATTGTGAGGAAAAGAGGCGGTTCATAGCATATGGGACAAAGCAGAAATATCCCCATAAACGGGGCTATAAATAAAGCGAAAGCACACCCAGGCAGAGCTGGTCACTCAGCCTTCGCTACACTTCATTTAGGCAAATAAAGAATTGTTCCAGGAAAACTACAACATTCAGGCAGTTGTGACCTCATAAAAACTCAATTGCATACAAGTTAACGTCAATACAAAACAGCTTTCTTCGTTTACTGTAAATCCCAGTGTTTAAAAACAGCTTCTCTGGGCGGCAGAAGATTAGACAACCAATTCTGGACTTCAGACTTTTTAAAGGAGGCAAAGGTTTGCCCTCTAAGTTACTTCATCTCCAACCCAAGCAATTAGCAACTGGCTCCAAGGTGTCCTCTTGAGCTGCTCATTGCCCGGTGTTTTCTGCACCTTTCTTTGAAGGAGAAACCTCGACACATCTGCAGTGAGTTGAGTCAGGGCAACACCCAGCAGACTTTAAACACAGCACAGCTCAAAAAGAACCAGTTTATGCACACATGCTTGAACCTCGATACACCTCTTGCACCCAAGGGCTGAAATTCGGGGTTTTCATTTAGGTGTGACCCAGATTCAAACATCTTCAGCTTCATGAGGCATTTGTTGCTAGTGCACCTCTACAGCAACATTCCCAATACCACCTCAGCTGTTAGTGGTTTTCTCTTATGGTTAGGGTTTTTGGCTTGTTTGTTTTCTGAACTGTCTAGGACTGGCAATAAAGATGACTCCTGGAAGACACTCTGAAGCAGAAATGGCCAACGTTCCTAACCCTAACCAGCTGTATACTAAAATCCTCAGATGGCCAAGAACCACAAGTCACATACCACAGATCTGGAGAGCTGAACAGAGCCCAGGAAAACATTACAGGCAGGTGACAGCCAGTTACTCCCAAGTACCACCAAGGGACAGGGCCGGATTAGTCACACAGGCTGCTCTCAGTGACCCTCTGCCAACCACCTTAACCGCATTCTACTTGGAGCAATTTAGATGAGTGGCTTGGAGCCAACCCAATGCTGCTCATGAAACAAAATCATGACTTGAACAGCTCACAGCCTACATGTGGTTCTGGCACTACAAGCTGGTTCCCTTGAGCAATGACTTTCAGGTTTTTGTGTTCTTTGGCTCTTTGTTTTGTTTTTTAAAGGAATGGTTTTATTTCCTCGCATTTATTAGCATTCAGATACCCTTTGCAGTGTTTGTTTCCTCTGCATTCCTCCTGGTGCAATTTCTGGAACCACCTTCATTGCTCCCATTTCTGCCCAAGTTTGAAACTAGTTTTGACCAGCCATGGTCAAACCACACCCCATATGACTGTAGACCACGGAATATGCAACTGCATCAAGCCTTCTTGCTAAAGCAGTGGTTTGTAATATGGTTACTGGTTGATTGTTTGTCTGAAAGTCCCTACCCACAAGAGACGCTGAAATAGTGCTAAAAGGAGGGCTAGTTCCAAAAACCTTAGGTGACACGCTGCAGATTTTTGGATAGTGGAGCTCTCTTGACAGATGCAATCCCTGACCAAAGGAATAATGTCAGCACCAGCTCCTAATGTGAGGACAGCACCTTTGCCAGTTTCATGGGTTAAAGGTGGAGTGTTGTTAAGACACCATAGCAATACGCCTTACACTTTGATGAGTAATCTTCCTGAGGTCCAGTAAAGATGTCTCAGTATAGGAACTGCCCTAAGGATTAGCAAACTAAGATCGTGTTCAATTTGGGCTAGCAGGCCTCTGGCTCCAGCTTCCCAAGGAATGTGGGAAGGCAGGGGGGAAAGAGATCAGGAAAGACAAGTGTAATGAGTCAGTGTTTGGAAACTAAGCTAAAGACTCGACTCTAGTTACTTCATTTACAGGCTGGTGGTAGAGCTGCAGCCAGCAAGCACTTACAGTTTCAAACCGGAGCAGACAGCTTGGGAGTTTGCCACTGCTGAGTGTCCCCAAGTCAACTTAACACAACAGCTAAGCTCACCCTCTTAATGCTCCTTCAGAAATGATTCCTGTGCCCTTGCTGAAGACACTGGTCTCCAGCTCAGGGATCCTCTCAGCTTCCTTCTTCACCTTTGTGGAGAGTCCAGTCCCAAGACCTCTTACTCCTCCAAAGCCACTAACCATCTCTCTAGGTCTATATTGCAAGAAGGCTCATGAAAAATCATTGTGCTCTACAATCCTGGGGCCCTCTCCCATTCCTCTCCTGTTTATGTACAAACACAGTCATTGGACAGCCACACTGTCAAGCCCATATGAAACCCTTACGTATCTCACCTCAATCTCTCCCCCTCCTCTTATCTTTGTTATGCAAATTGGCCTTCCATTTACTACTCAGTTCTTTCAGCTTTCCCCACTCCAAAGCTCTGCCAGGTTTGACCTTCTTCTATGCAGCTCTCCTGAGCCAGTCGACTCACTAGCCACCATCGAACCTATCATGTGTGAACTAAGTGTTTGAGGGCAGGGAGAAGAGCTGCTTCATGGTGACAAAAGGTCACTTAGTGAGTAGTGAAAAGCTCAAGTCAGGAAGGAACATTTGGACAACCAGGGGCAACAGTCACCTAGCAAGGAAAAAACTCCAAACCCAGTCCTCACAATTTGAGTAAGTAACCACACTGGATGTGAAGTGCTTTTCTGGAGCTGGGACAGCCACCACATCTTTGTATCTGCCTTACTAGGAACCAGACATGTCTGTGCTAGTGACAGCATCAGTCAGGGACATGCACTAACAAAGTTACCCATTTGCTAAAGTAATCCATCACAAAACCCAAGCATAAAAGGAAGAAGCAAAGTTTTATGTAAGTGTTTGGTCAGACTACGATAAGCATAGAAGGAGGATAAGGTGCAAGAGGTGTCCCTTTGCTTACAGTCAGCATAAAGTGATAAGGTGTAGGCAATGGTCTAAAGTGCTTCACTGCAGGGTCATAGTGCCCTGGAGTCAGAGCTCTTCTGCTATGCCTTGAGCATTAGCTCCAGAGACCTGGGATGCCTCCAGGTCTCTTTCCTCTGGTCCACACAACATAATTCTATCAATTAGACTAATCTTCTGTCGGGGCCTTTACCTTGCACTTGCTCTAGGCTCAGGCAGGACAATTGAGACCAGTGTGGTAGTGCCCAAATGGGATCCCCCAGCTTGTGTTGAGCACAAAAAGTTGCAGCACGCTCTTCTGGTTTTGGAGAAGGGACAAGAAAGTACCTATACAACAGGTATCTGCTTGGAAATTACATAGTTCAAGAATAAAAAGTGGTTCCCACAGAGAAGCGTTGCTGAAAGAAGAAAATCTGACTTGAGCACTTGAATTTTTGCTTTTCAACAGACATACCTCCTATTTTTTATTCCAGAAGGTCAATGTACAAGGAGCATGCTTTTCACACATGAATACTCATGAATACTCTTTTATGTAGAAGTTACTAAACATAAATCTAAGTGAAATGGGAGGATAACTGCCAATTCAAACTGATTCTTTGTCCTGGAATTGTAAAATAAACTCTTATCTTTTTAACCCCAGGCAACATCCTCACCTATATCTCACCAACAGGAGTTTGACTCTCCAGCTCTGACCACAGCTGTTTGAAAGGTGTGTCCAGCATCCTCTTCTTCCTGCATCCACAGTTGCCTTCTGTGAAGCCACAAGCCTCTTGCATCAGCTCATATCCACGTGGGAGCAGATACCACTCCCTTCTTCCTAACTAGCATAGGCAAGGAATTTTAGCTTAAGGGACTTAGTATCAAGGTAGACTACACATCAGGTGAATTTAGTCAAGGCCTGCCCTTGCTACTGGGAAGGGTCAACGCCGAGGGGAAGAGTGCAGCCAATGGTGTGGATTCAGAAGTAGCCTACTGGTGTGGAGCAGAAAGGATTTTAAAGTAGGTGTATTGCAAGATCAAGGAAAAAAATCCTTTTACATACAGAGTGCCTTGAATTTCAAGAGGTTTTCCAAGGAATCCAGAGCATCTCTGCTTAAAGAGGAAGATTAATTGCTTGACAGCTCAAATGAACAAGGTGAGGATGCTACTGAGAAGGTAGCAAGAAAATGTGACGCTCCTGTCAAGAATAGAAAGCAGTGAGCCACTCAGCTCTCAGGAGACGTACTACCTTTTAACACTAATCACCCCAAAGATCCTCTAGGAAAAGGTACTGTTTCCATCCACTGTGGCAAACCAACAGCACTAAGGAGTGATCACTTCTTCCCTCAGCCCCTTCTCAACTGCCACACTACTCCTGCCAGCCTCATCCCTGCTTTGTTCCTCCAAGCCTGTCCAGCATCGTGCTCTCCAGGGTGTATTCTGCAAGGACACATTTCACCTTCCCTCTTAAGAGAGACAGATGCAAAAGATATCCATGAACTGGTGGTCTGCCAATGAAACAAGTCAGTACTGTGTCAAGATGGGCCAGGGCACAACTCTGTGACAGTAAGCAGGAGAAAGCCTAACACATCATGGTCTATCTGCAAAGCCAGTCGTAGCCTTACTTTGCCTAGGAAGGTTTAGACTGTTCTAGTTAGTTTTTTAAAACTCATGGTATTGTGTAGAGCTGTCTAACTTTTGCTCTACAAAGGTAAAAAAAGCAGACACTGCCTCATGCATGTTAAAATAATGTGGCTGTCAACTTCTCACAACAAAAATCTTTTACTCTGAAACGGGACAAAATTGTGTTTCACTGGAAGACTCATCTCCATCTCACTCTTGAGATGCCCCATATCACCTCCTAGGGTCTTGCTGTATTTGGATGGATTAACTGGGAAGAGAATAACAAATCTCACACATCTTTTGATCCTGGGAGACAGCACAGTGTCAGCTTATACAACAGGAAACATCTGGCTCCTTGGTGAGAGCCTGTAGCACCTGGCTGATCTTTTTTGAGGGGGAGGAGTCCATGGGTCTACCACTAAGCAACAAGGATCCAACAGTCAGATGCACCTGAGGTCAGGGTCCAAGGGAGGTCAGGGCTTTGCTTTGTACAAGTATTGAGAGAAACCTATGCAGAAGGGCAGACAAATGAACTTCATGCAAAATGCACAAAGCTCAGAGAGCTGGAACAGTGATCTGAAGCAGGAGAGGATCTAAGCAACAGTGCAGACAGCCTCCAGGTTGATGTTAGGCTAAAACCCACATTTACAACCTGGCAGAAAGTAAGTGTAGTAAGTTTTAGCATAATCTGTGCCTGAAGGTCTGATCCTCCTGGGATCCACATGCAGGAGGTTCTACAAAGCGACAGCCAAACTCCAGCTACAGATGTGTCTGCATAAGTTCTGCCAAAGGGAAAGAAAAAAGTCTAGAGAAACACCATGTGTTTATCCAGTAGTAAAAAACAACCTATGAGGTCAGTTACAGAAGACCTTGCTGCACTGAATCCCAACAACTTGTCAAGTCAGGGACTGAGCAGAACCACATCACACAGCCAAGTGGGAGTGACGTCCCGCAGCCCAGACCACTGAAGAGCCCTTGGATATCTGCTAACTCACCCTCTGGCAATGCTTTCCAGCAGCACTTGGGGACTTTCAATATCAAAAACTTTCCCCAACCCAAAGTTTGCCAATCTACTTAATTAATCTAGCCTTTTAAGATGAAGGTAGGAGGCTTCTGTTTAAGTTATCTGAGGTCAAGCCAGGACCTGGCCACAGGAAACCATGCATGCTATAATACTGCTTTAACTGTCACATCAGTGGTACTTCATTGTTTTATCAGTTGCCAATCTGGTATAGAAATGTGAAAATTTAAACACTCCTTCTTTCCTTCACACCCCTCCCCATCTCTAGCCATCTTTTTCCCATCCCACTGCCCTCCCTGTAAGGCATAACTATGGGATTAAATCTCTCTCATCAATTGTTCCTAGGAAATACGCCCTCCTTCAGTGTAGCACAAAGCCTACCTTGGTTGAGATAGGTCAGGGTTTCCTCATGCAGTTTCACAGCAGGTGATGTGGCTGTGCAGAGGACATACTGAAAGGGTGGCAGCTTGGCATCATTCTCAGGAGATAGCTGCGGTTCCTCCTGCTTGAAGATCGGCAGCGCAAGGACATCTCTGCAACACAGTTCACACATTCAGCCACAAAGACTTTATGGAATACCCTAGCTTCAACCTGCTCTTGATTCTCATCCTCTGAGATAATGGAGATAGCCACTGAAAAAACACCGAGTTATGATGGAATTTGGCCCGTGCCATGTAACAAGGCTACTTCTACCTTTAGGATGTCAGAACTAGATGCAAAAGGACATAGCATTAGCAACACAGAATACTTTTGAGAATTAGCTTATGTTTTTAAAACATAAATCAGATTTACTCTTCATTTCAGCACTCTCCCCAGTGAGGAAAGAAAATTAACAAATATATATTCTCTATCCTTGTGAAAGCACACCTGTTTAAGAGTTCTTGAGTTCTCAGACGGAAGCTTTGGGGGGAAAAAGGTCCCTTTATTTTGACAGCTGAATGTCAGATTAGCAAAATGTCTCCATGTAGCAGCCATAGGTGAGGAGAAGACACAGCTTGGATATAAAAAGCAGAAATTCAGGTGACTATAGCATAAACTGCTGGGATAACTGACTCATAACATCTCATTACACTATAATAAATCTGGTCCCAAGGTACTCAGGAGCAGCTTCACTGGGACCTGCACATAGTCCCAGTTCTTGCACCTTTCCAAGATGTCCACGCTGACCTGCCTGCTCATTTAGTGTCACACTGATCCGAGACCACGCTAATCTCTGAGCAGAACAGGTATTAGCGAGGCTGAGAGCACAATCAGAATGATTAGAACAAAATGAGATGTCAGGAATAAGCACCTTTATCTAATCATGCCTGAGACTGAAGAACCACAACAACTTCCCCATGTCACTAACTTTCTGGTCATTGTGCCTGCCTACTTAAAACATTTCCTTCCAAATTAGGAGGATTACATTGAACACAGAGACAGTTCAGAATAAACAGCGATTCTTTTTTTCTCCTCTATTTCATCCAGGTATGTGAAGACTTGAGATTCCCATTATAGAGGCTGCAGTTCTGCTCCTTTCAGTAATCTCATACACAAAAAGCTTTAAGAAAAAAACCTGTTGAGAAACATTCCAGTCTCTACAGGCAAGCTCCCCACGGAAAGGGCATTAAGAATTCTTTTCCTTGCCTATTCAGTTAATGATCCACCCTGTGCTCACTCACAGCACCCACAACCTTGAAGGCTACCCAGGTCATGAGTGAAATGGTACAGCAGTTTACAGCAAGCTTCAAACACAGGTACTGCTATTTATGGTAAAATAAAGCCAGAGAGCACAAACTGTGCCATTTCAGATATAGACATGAGAAAAGAAACATCCATCCCTGTTTCCGTTCTCTCTTCCAACCCCACCCCCTCCATATTATCACCAACTCGAAGGCATCCAGCCACATTTGCTTACTGGCATTACTGACATAATCACAGCTCTTGCCTAACTGCAGCCATAGAGAGAGGGGTTTTTTTCCTTAGTGATGATGATTTACTACAGCAATGAAGTGACAGAAATGCCTACAATAGGTTTCTAAAATAGACAGCATTGCTCCACACACATGTAGGATCTGATACTGCTGCACAGAGTCATCTCACTCACCCCAGATGCCAACATTTGCTCTTAACACACCCATCTGCACAACACCATTGCAACATGTGCTGCCCTGCAGATCAGAGCAGGTCACAAACTCTGAAGCCTGAAAGCTTCTGCAGTTGTGCAGAAAAATAGCACATAAAATCTGTCCCAGGTTTAACAGTTAAGGGTGAGGGACTTATACACCTATTCAGCTGAAGCAGCTGAGAAATTTAGGCAAGGGGAAGTCAAAGCTCAAATATCCTATTTCACACCAGGCTCTTCACACCCCTACACTTGCTGAACAGCTGTCTGATCACTGAAGAGTGTAAGCAGGGAGGAATCCACAATATGGTTTCTGGAAAGCTTCTCCATATTAATGCATTGATAAAGACACACAAGGTAATCATTTTTATTCCTACAGCATCTGAACTAATGGCCAGTAGTATCCATGGCTTTAGGTCAAGCCCTTCAAAACATTTCACCTTATCAAAAGCATTCAGAACTTCAAAGGATGTGGGCAAGAGATCAAGGCTTAAAAGAATTTCTATGGGTATATGAGCCATCCCAATACTTGTTCAACTACCCCAAGTCCAGTTGCAAATCAAGTTCTGGGAAGAGCAGGCTTTTACAAGAGTTCCTATCCTTTAATTGGAAAAAAAATGGAGGTGAGGGGAAGAAGTCTTAAAGCTCTCCCAAGTTTCACCTGTATGCTATAAAGTTCTGGTCTTAACCACTGAGGTACAGAATTTACAGAAGCAGAATCTACACAGATATCTCACAGCCACAAAGCCTTTGATGTCTGCAAAGTATAACTGATACAAACTTTTCCTACAAGCTACTTAAGGATGGTACTACTTCAGCTTCCTTGCTACAAGTAGGCATGGAAAGCCTTGAGAAGGGCACAAGCTCAGCAGAAAAAAAACCCTCTAGAAACACATGTCCTGACATGTTCCCACAGAGAGTGACCTGGCCAGAATTAGAGGTCCCTACAAAAAAACAAGGGGGTTATTCAAATGACCTTCCCTGAAACATCTGAGGCCATTGCTCCCATAAAACTGGTTTTAGGGCTTTTTGTCCCAGATAAAAAACACCACTCTCACCACAGCAGACACTCACTACAGCTGAAGTCTGCTCCTAAACCACTAACAGGTTACCTTCATGTTAGCAGCCTTCCTACCAGATTAGATATCCTTCATCCCTCTAGCCAGCAAAAATAACCTAATGTGTTTTCTGGCCAATTAAGAGGAATTTGAATTGTGGGCTCAAGTCTGACACAGATTTGATGGAGTTAACAGAACAACCCAGGCACCATAAATGCTCTCTATAGTGGAGACAGTACTCACAAGTACCAAGCTGATGCTGTTACTACCATTCTCACTGTCCTAAACTGACCAGGTTTGTAAGCACAAAGCAAGAGATAACAAGACCCTGCTACATACACATTGTTAGATTTACTGGGATAAAGGCATGAGGTGAAGAGCTCTGTGCAAAAAAAAAAGTGGAGAAGCTGCCAGAAAGCAAAACTCTCACAGTGTTTTATCATTTGATAAGGGGAAATTGTTATTCAGTCCAACAAAAAGAGAGATGCTTTGTAAATACACTGATAGGGAGCTGGAATAGTTCAGATCACACACCTCCTTGAAAGGGAGGTACTATCTGTGTTCAAAGTGCTTCACCAGCCAAACTCGATGTTCTCACAACAGTGGTTATTTGGGGGTACATTTTGAAAGCAAGGCTCTTGAGATACAGCCAGCTTCTCCACTGCTGCAATTTAGCAAAAATCACTCTTCAGCAGGAATTGACACCAGCTGAGATCTCAGCTTTACATATCCAGAGGGAAAAAAACCCCCAGTTTATAAGCACTCAGCAGAAAGGAAACTCCCAAAGTTGTCTGCTTTGTTGTCTTTTGGAGGAGGAAATACGAGTTTGCACTACACATGTTACAGACTATTGTTTAGCAGCCCTTGTGCTTAAATTAGGCACATTTAATTAAACGCAACTGTGTGAAGGCAGGAAAAAGCTGGTTCAGACAAGTTCAGAAAGTTAAATTCTAAGCTTTTTACCCATCGTCCCAAAAAGAAGAAAGCTCATCCTAAGAAAATTAGTCTGCTGACAGACGTTTCCCACAGCCTTTGAGCTGTCACACCTTTTCCCTTTGAACCGCTCGCCCTGAGCCCTCGAGAGGGAACCCGGCAAAAGCAAGACGAGGAAAAACGCAGAGCTGTCTAACCGGGCGCTAAAATAACATTCAAAATAAACAAATAGGGAAAAAAACCTAAAGCAAAGAGAACTCTCTCTGTCCGAAGGGGCTGTCAGCTCTGACCCCGTGCGGCACCGAGCCCTCGGGTCGCGCCCAGCCTCGGGCACGACTGCGGCCGCTCTCAGCCGGAGAACGGTCCAACCCCCTTCCCCCCGGGGCTCAGGCTGCCCGGCGGCCCGACTCACCGCAGGTAGCTGCCGGTGGAGTGCTGGTTGTAGTGCTCCGGCTGCGTGTGCCAAAACAGCATCTTGGGTGCGGGCGGGCGGCAGCGGAGGCACGGGGAACCGGGGCGACACGAGGGGGAGGCCGGGCTGCCCACCCCGAGCGGCCCGCGCGGCTGCGGCCGAACTGGAGCCGCGGCCCCGCCGGCTCCCGCGGCTTTTATGGCTCAGCCCCGCGGCCGCGGGTTGGCCGCGCCGGGGCTCCGCGGCCGGCCGAGCCCTCCCCCGGCCCGCCCCGCCCCGCCAACCCCCCGGCCCGGGCGCGCGGGGGCCGGGGCAGCCCCGCGGAGGAGGGCCGAGCCCGGGGGATGGCCGTGGGCGGTGCGGCAGAGGGATGCGCCCGGGAACCGCGCCGCGGGCAGCGTGGGCGGAGCGCAGCCCCGGGCCGGGGGACCCCCAGGAGCGGCCGAGCCGTGCTGGCACCTGGGCTTCCACCTCCACATCGCCCACGTTTGTCAGAAGCGGTTTTTGAGAGCCTCCTCCCGCTAGCCGCGGGGATGTGCCGGCAGCTCCGGCTGGCTGCAGCGAGGCCGAGCATGGAATCGCTGCTCAGGTTCCTCTAAAGTCTCTTTTAAAGTAAAGGGCAGCTGATTGTTTGACCTCCGTATTGTCTGTCTGTGCTCCGTGTTAATAGAGGAAATGCCCCCAGGTTGCACCAGAAGAGGTTTAGGTGGGATATTAGGAGGAACTTTGTCACTAAGGGGGTGCCCAGGGAGGTGCTGGAGTCCCCATCCCCACCGAAATTTAAAAGATGCGTAGATGAGGTGCTAAGGGAATACTTTAGTGGCAACAGTGTAAGGTTAGTGGTTGGACTTGATGATCTTAAAGGCATTTTCCAACCAAAGTGATTCCATGCTTCTAATGTGAACTTTATGCCAGGGAGTGAGAGACAAAGTAACTTGCCAGAGCACGTGCAGGAACAAGAGGACACTGTCGGGAACTAAACTCTCCCACAGCACATCCCAAACCCTTCTGTGTTTCCTAACCCAGCTCCCCCACTCGGTAACGAGAAATCTGTTTCTTTACCTTTTTAAATTACAGATCCTGATCCTCTCCTGCAAGGCTGTTCATACTCATCATTTTCCTAAACTTTCAGAGCACTGGCCTGACCCATCAGTCTTTCTCATTTGATAGTCTAGGGAGGGAGAACAAAAGGGAACAAGGAGGGTTCCCTGTCTTATTGCCTATCCACCAGCAGAAATGAAAACAGACCCTGAAGTACTCTGAGTCATTAAAAATATTACAGTTTTGCAGGAGAAGGCTTCCTACTCATAAACTTCCTGGTGAAATTTCAGCTGAGAAAAGGGCAGTTTACTCAGGGTAGCTGTCAGTGTATACAGCTGAGATAGCGTCTTTTCAGTGTGAGATTACATTTTTATTCTCCTGCTATGATTATAGAGTATTGATATTGTCATAGCACCTGTAGGTCATCACTAGGTCGAGCCCCAGGGAGTCAGCTGCAGAATAACCATCAGCACTGGTGGTTTGCACCTTGGTATGTCATGAGATGAGGAGCAAGGTAACCTGAAGGGTACATGAGCACTTTCACAGAGCTGCTATGAGTCTTAACATTATTTATTTTGGTTTGTTGTTTTCAGGCTGAGAAATAGCACAAATGAACATACCTTTAAGGTAGTTTCTCTTTTCTATTATTGTGCAGCTAGACAAACACCTGGTTGTTTCAAAGTAAAGTGGCTGGAGTTATCTTGTTGCTTTTTTATGCTCTTAAAAATATTTACCTCTGCTCACACAACATCTGAGCAGCAGCACCAGCAGCTGCTCAGACCTTGATTGAGTAAAGTCTATATATAGCTCTTGGACAGAGAAACAAGACAAAGTTTGCTGAGATGTCCAAGGACTTCTCTAAACAGTACACATCCCTCCACACTTTGGGTAGTTTGCTGCACTGATTGGGATAGGGAGCTACTGGAAAGAGTCCAGCGCAGGGCCACAAAGATGATGGAGTGGAGCATCTCCCTTATGATGAAAGGCTGAGGAAGCTGGGGCTCTTCAGCTTGGAGGAGAGTGAGGGGTGACCTCATTAATGTTTACAAATATGTAAAGGGAGTCAGGAGGATGGAGCCAGGCTGTTCTCAGTGATGGCCAATGATAGGACAAGGGGCAATGTGTATAAACTGGAACATAAGAGGTTCCAAAAGAAACATAAGGAAAAACTTCCCTGTTCAGGTGAAGGAGCACTGGAACGGGCTGCCTAGATGGATTGAGGAGTCTCCTTCTCTGGAGACATTCAAAATGCACCTGGATGCGTTCCTGTGTTCCTAATTCCTCTAGGTGGTCCTTCTGTGGCAGGGGGGTTGGACTGGATGGTCTTTCGAGGTCCATTCAAACCCTTAAGAGTCTGTGATTCTGTGAAGTCAAACATAAGATTAAATGACCACACTGCAGGAAACAAACAATCCCATTTCTAGAAGGTAAATATGTTGGAGGGAAAATTACTTTAAAAGAATCCTCTTATTTTCTTTTCTAGCCTGTTGCTGAATGTAGAAAATTGAGATACGCTAACTAATTTTACAGAGACTCTGCCAGCAGCTCTATCTTCTAAATCTTCCTGTCCCTCCCATCCCTTTATTAGCCAAATGTGATGAAGGAAAAAAAAAAGACATCTTTGTTCTTCATCTACCTCTCCTGAATGAAATCTCAGGCCTTTTCTGGGTTTTTTTTTTCCCCAGGTTGCATTACAGCATCAAATATCCTCTCCCGATCTTCAGAATCCACCACATCATACAGACCAAATCCTCTTCTGCTCCCCCCTGGGGTGAGATCGGTGAGCATCTGCTCTTCCTCTTTCCCTCATCCCTCTCAGTGAAGAAATCTCCACCACAGGTTTTTCACCCAAACTTCCTTTTGCTCTCCTTCCTAGATGAAAGTAATTTCTTCCCGTCTGCTGTGCTGATGGCTCTTCATCTCTCTTTTTAGATGCTTGCTCAATTGGCCACAGCAAAATGCTTTGCTCATATGATCAAAAGGGATTGACTGAGTGTTTTGTTTAATGGATTTATCTGCTCGAGGTAATGCTATGAAGGGACCTCAAGATACTTTTGTGTGAAAAAGTATTTTAAAATTAAGTATCTTTTCCTGTGGGCATTTGTGCCTGAGCACAAAAGTACTGTGACAGCTGGTATAAAAGGGAATCATACTTTTGAGTATTGAAGTCCTTTTGATTTAAAACAAACAAACAAAAAACACCACCCCCCCCCCAAAAAAAACCTCCAAAAAGAAACCCAGACACAAAACCTTCAATAATTCATGTCTGCATTTTCAGTTTAAGATGTTGCCCCAGAAGGTCTTTATGCTGCTTCACTGGTCATTGCAATCCCTTTAGCTGAACACCAAGTAGAAAACATGTATGTCCTTCATCTGCTTTGCTGGGGAGTCAAGAGGTTTACATTAGCTTCTCAGAAGTTAGAGTCGACCTAGTAGACTTTGCACTGAAGTGACTTAGACACAATCACATATTCTATTCCCTTTCTCTTCTGGGGAAAAAGAAAAAAAAGGCATTTCCATTAGCCAAGGGGCTGAAGGAATGTGGGTGTCAGAACATTATAACACTGAAGAGATGGCTGAGTAAAAGCTCAGACTGGTAGAAGTAATTAAGACCCCCACCAAATGCAAAGGAAGCAAAGCATGTCTATACCTTTATGAATTCCAGCACAAACATCGGAATTGCTTCTGAAAAGTCTAACAGGAGCTTCTACATCACATAAGCAATTTTGTGTTCATGAAGCCCAAAATAAACTTAGGTAGCGGATCAAGGTTGAACACTATACTGTGGGGAAGAGCTCCCCAAAGCTGCCATTAGCTCATTATGGCATTAGTCATAGTTATTCAGGGGTTTCTCCAGTTCTTTCCTGATGCATGGGCTGTAGAGTTACAGCCTATCTGGATGAACTGCGAGGATCTCAGATGAGCTGCAGAGACTTGGGAAGACTTACTGGGATGGTCACTCAAGCACTGCATATGCTTTAAGAAAAAGAATCAGCATGATTCCTTTTCTGTCACCTCTGAGTGTATTTTAGAATCATAGCATCATAAAGTCATTGCAGTTGGAAAAGACCTTTAAGATCGAGTCCAAGCACTAACCTCACACTGCCAAGCCCATCACTAAACTATGCCATATCTCTATAGCTCACAAGTTGACTCTGACTTGGGAATTCTTGAGGGAACTGTATCTAAATAGGCTCTGCAAGATAACTGAGAAAAAGTGGCTGTTCTGTGACTAGTTAATTTGCTCTGCCTTCCCTGGAGAGCATTGGAGGCACCAGGAACTAGAAAGAACTTAAATCCCAAGGCTTTAGTCAACTGTGATGTTCTGAATGAAGAAAGGAACAGGGTTTTTGTTCTAAAAGCTGAAAATCATTGCTTTGCCTTTGGTAGAGTTTGGGACAACTTCCAGGGGCAAATACAGGCTCTCTCAGGTATCCCACTCGCCCTTGAGGTCTCCTCATCTATCCAGTGTTGATCCACTTCTCAGATGGAAGCCAGCCTAGATGTGTTCCCGTTGCACTCTACAGAAGAGCACCTTGGGGCATAGCTGGTGGCCAGCACTTTGGAGCAGTGGCTACCACTGGGAGTGTAAATGTAGTCTTAGTGTTACAACCAAGCAGGAGAACACTGGGCTGGAAAAAATGAGAATGAGCAAGGTCTTGAAAACGTGACTTGTGCTGAAAGAAACAAGGAGCTTAGTTTGATTTTATCCACAGAAAGATTAACAGGTGACTCAAACGTAGTCTATAAACACTCACACAAGAAATCAGCCTCTCATAACAAATGCTCCTAAACCTCATAGCAAAGAGAGAAAAGCCAGGGAATAAATACTTCAAATTAGTAAACTAAAGCTAGGAGCAGACTGGCAAGGAGAGTAATCAACCGAGTGCAACTTCACCAGAGTTTGTGGCCAAAGCCCCCTTTCCCCATCCCCAATTTCTAGACGTAAATCAAGACTAAATTTTTCTCCCCCCCTCCAAAAAAAAGAGTTGAACAGAAAGAAATTCATTTAGATCCTGTGGCCAGTTTGACAGGGAACAAAGATGCTCACTGAGATCCCTTCTATCTTTACGATCTCTGACGTCCCCTCGCTGAAGTCTTCACTTCCCTGCCCTACCTTGTGTGTGGAAGACGAAGTGTCCTCTGCCCTGACTGCCAAACTGCCAGCAGTGCTCATATGTTGCGATGTGCTGTCAGCGCAGTCATCACGACACAATGAGAACCTCATTAACCAAACTTAATAGCAAAACAAATAGCAGGAAGAATACCACACAGACTGGCTGGCTTATTTGTTTTCTTATTCAAGCCAGTCATTAAAAACCTCACCGTTTTCTCGCTTATCAGAGGTCACCATCAAATTTCCATCTGCCACTGAATTTCCAGGCACAACCAAGCACTGGTGAATCCACGAGGTCTTTTTGCCCTAGAAATTAAGCCTCGTTTGCGAGTTTTGCCCCATGTCATGTTAATCATTTTGACTGTCCTGATTTTATCAGCAGGATCAATTATTTTGATTCCTTTATTTCTTTTTCTTCTTCCTGGTGAACATTTATTTTCAAGTCATTAAGTTGTGGAAACACGACATATTTACACAATGAGGGTGATTGATGAATGGATGACAAACTAAGCGCTTTTTAAACGCTCATTCTACATCTGTTGGCATTGGCTGCCTCATTGTGAGCTACGGGCTGCGATTGTGGGGATCGTCACACACAGTAGCCATGTTTACATTGCTGTGAGAGGCCTCTGGAGCCCACAAGCAGCACATGGCTTAAAAAAATAAAACACCACCACACACACACACAAAAAGCATGTTCTTTTTGGCCAGCAGCAGACACTGACTCTGCACACAGGCATCTCGGGAGTTAGTTATGATAGTCCCTCTGCCCGAGGTCACAGCGTGCTTCTAGGAGCCTCACTGGCCTGCCTAAAGCAGTGGAAATACATCATGTCCTTGTGCACACCAGGTCAGCAGAGCACAGGGGACCGTCACAGACCCAGGGCTGAAAACAGACCAGCTCTGCTTGTTGCTCTACTGACTAGGAAGCTTTGCTTCATAGCAAAAAAAACCATTAAAAAATGTATTCAGTACAAAAATCTCAGTGGTGGCTGAGTGTATGCCACATCTGCTCACCAGTCTGGCTTGCCACCCTGCCCTAAACACTGCTGTCAGAGCAGCCAGGGAGGGGAAAGGGAGGGATGGAGCAGTCAGGGCCCAGGCTGCAGCAGGGACTGCTGAAACCAGCTTTGCCAGAGAGGTGGGTGTGTGAGAGCGCAGGCACAGGTGCCAGAAGATGCATAGTCCATAGATGCCATGGATCAAGGCTGTGTCCTCTCTCCTTGTGGAAAAGAAGTATGAAAAGCCTGAACAAGAAGCAGAAGGCACCCTCTGCAGATTTGTGGTCAGCACCAGATGAGGTGGGGTGGTTTGACATGCAGACCACCTGTGCTTCAATCCAGCAGGACCTTATGAGGCCCACAACCTAATGAAGTTCAGCAGAGACTTGTCAAGTATTGCACCGAGCTGGAACAACCTCAAGCGGCAGTTCAGGCTGGGGACCAACTGGTTGGAGAGCAGCCTTAGTGAGAAGGACCTGTGGGTTATCTCAGAAGCCAGCTTAAGAAGGAGGCAACAGTTCGGTCTCACCACAAATGAGGCAAACCACTCCTCATAATGCAGGAGATTAAGGCACTTATATTCCCTTCTGTGTGGTGATGATTAGACTGCACCCGACTGAGCTTCCCATTCCAGAGGGAAGTGGAGAAGCTGGACAGGGTCCAGCAGGTGACCTGCTGAAACACTCAGGGCCTCAAGCACTTGTCCTGTGAGCAGAGTTTGCTGAGTGTGATAAAGATCATTCTGGACACCATAGCAGCCAAAGATGGTTAAAAAGATGATAGAATCAAAGCCTTCTCAGTAGAAGCAGTGATTGAGGCCATGGCCACAAGCTGTGATGGGGGTTAGAATGAACAGTAAGGAGAACTTATTCACCAGAGGTCTGAAACACTGGAATGGGTTTCCAGACAGGCTGTGACATCTGTGTCTTTGGAGGTATTAAAGAATCAAGTATACTCAATCAACCATATCTCAATCAATGGACATGGTGGCCTCAATCCAGCCCTGTTTTGAGGTGGAGTTTAGATTAGAGATGCACAGAGGTCCCTTCCCACCAACATTTCGACAAGTTTATGGAATCCAGCTTCATGGGCTATTATGGTTCTGTGCCCCACAGTCCTGTTCCTGCTCAGGGCAGTGGCCAGATCTCACCACATAACTAATGGCCAAGCACACATGGAGTATCCTCAGCTTCCCAGCTTCTGAAGAGATTCATGGTAAAGGGTCTGCATGCTGCTCTACTGCATTGCACTTTCCTGTCCCATTGAGACTTCTAAGCAGAAAACATCTCAAAAGTGGTTATTTTTAACTCTGGAAGAAAGGCATTATTATAATTTGGACCTGGCAAAGCAACAGTGACAAGCAGATACATCCTCTCCAATGTAAACTCCTCAAATGTGAAATGAATCCAGGAGAATAATTAGACACAGTTGAGCATGTAGAAAGATCTGAAATGCTCCACCCCAGGGCATTTATCTGTTGTAGGACAGCACAAAGCATGAAGAAGTACATTACAGAGCCTTTCATCTCCCTTAAATCCTTTAGAGACAGTTTAAATTCCTTGAAAGGAAAACAATTTTGGATGCTTCATGTACTCAAAATGCCTTTCAAGAGTTCCTCAGAGAACTCTTTGTACCTTAGCAGAATCAGAATTTACAGCTCACAAGACCACTAGTCCTTCACAAATACTATGACTTGTAAAAAAACTCAAAATATGAGAAAACAAAGAGCATTATTATTATAACATTTGGTCTTTGCTTCAAAGAGTTCTTCCATGAAATGGGTTTTTTTTTTCTTATAGAAATTCTCTAATTAGATGTTTTACACAACAAATTCATGACCAAGAAGAATATAAACTGGAAAAGAGAGTGTGGTTTTCCTGTGTTAGCTGCATATAATCTGACTGTAATTATTCCCAACTGGAATATCCAGGCATAAAAGCAATTTTGCAATGACAGTAATTTGTACATTTATTCTAATAACATGTTATGCCCTTAATTTCCATAAATCAAATTTAAGAGTCTTTTTTTTTTTATTGGGATTTTTTTAATTGTTTGCACAGCAATTCTAATAATGAAGCCTTCCAAGTCCCTTGAAGGTAATGTAAGGTAAGGTGAGGTGAGGTGAAGTGAGGAGAGGCTTGATCATGCTGACTGCTTACAAATGCATTTATTTCCATTTGTATTAGCTTCATGTGATGGCACCTCACCTTACAAGTGAGGAAACTAAAGGGCAAACCGCCTTCCCATCTCTGAGACAGTGACAGGTCTGTAAACAACCCCTAGGGCCATGAATCCCAGTCTAGTTTGGCTGTCCCTAACAGCCATATGATTAGAGCAGGAAGAGGCCATCTCTTTCAAGGTGGGATAGGCAATGCTCAAGTTGCCCAAATGGTTTGGATTGGAAGGGACCTCTAGAGATCATCCAGTCCAAACCCCTGCTCAAGCAGGTTCCCCTCTATCAGATCACACAGGAGCATGTCCAGGCAGGTTTGGAAACCTCCAGAAAAGGAGACTCCACACTGTTGCTGGGCAGCCTGTGCCAGGGCTCCCTCACCTGAACAGCAAAGTTTCTCCTCATATTTAAGTGGAACTGTTTGTGTTGTGAGTCTGCAAGTCCATTTTCCTCTTGTGCATGCAGGGAGAAACTGAAGAAGTGTTTAACAAAAAATAGTGGAGTTACACAAATGTAAAAGCTGTGTAAGTGGAAGAAGAATTTATCTTCCCCCTTTATCTTCCCACAGCAGGAGTGGGGTGCATTGACTTGTCTTTGCAATAACCTTAGTGAGATCAATAGAAACTGGACACTTTTGCCTCACTCCCACACGAGCCAGGGTAGTTGTACTTTCAGGGGTTTAAAACACCGTTGTTCCAATTTTTTTTAAGACAGATCAGCACCAGTTTCAGATCTCTTTAATACACAAACCACCTGACCTCTAAGGTAGCCCTGTGGTGTTCCTAAAGTCTCCCTAGAGTGGGATGGGATGGCAGTCTGAGGGTACAAACTGTAACGAATATCCTCAGATCAGGCAATCCAAGTGACCAAAATGCAGTGTCCTCACTCCCAAACCAAGGCTTCTCAGTTTGTTTTCGTAGTGAAACAATTAACCTCACTCCAAAACCCTCCTGGGGCCCACTGCTTTAACTTTTCCCATGATGTAGTTAGGCAAGGTCAGCGGCAGTTCAGAGGCAAAGTTTTCATGGCAAAAACTACCAACTTCTTGTCTCCTTTAGGTTTGGTTGCAGGACAGCTGTTGGACCAGAGAGACAGCAGATGCTGTGGATATAGTCAAAGTGCGCTGTACTGAGCAGAAACCATTGTCTTCAGTAGGATTCTGTCTCAGGCTAGAAGTGCTCCCATACTTCATAGCAAAGCAAGCCTCAGACTTTCAGAGCATGTTTTCCTTTGTTCTGCTATAATGAATCAGTGCCAATTAACCAACATTTAGTTTTAGCTTGAGGAAGAAAAGACAGAAATGATTATGCCTTGAGACAGACATCCCATCAGCTTCTCCAAACCTATTAGCCACCACAGATAAATTGGCAATCAGTTAACCGAGATTAAAAAGTCTAACACACAAACCATCTTTTACAGCCCTCTTTCCTCCTAACTCTAGAGCCAGGATGACACAAAATTACTACCCAGCCTCTGCATATGTTCATATAAATGGAACATTACTCTGTCCATAAAAACAGTTTTACTGGGTCATACCAGGACATGGGTTCTGCTGACACTGAAATACAATGTGGACTTGTTCCAGGCTCCTCCTGACCAGGGATCAGCCTCCTGACAAGTCTGTTTGTAAGGCATCAGCAAAACAACTATATTACAGAATCACAGAATGGTTGGGGTTGGAGGGACCTCCGGAGACCACCCAGTCCAACTCTCTGCTAAAGCAGGTTCCCCTCAATCACGTTACACAGGATAGTGTGTGTTATCACAGAACGGTTAAATCGAGAGTTCCATGCTATAGGTTCAAGTTTCCCATTGTAAAAGAATTGTTCTACATGGATTAAAGATGTGAAAAATACACATACTAGCGTGGAAGAAGAGGATAAGATTGCTGAAGCTTTAGATGTTTACAAGGTGTAAGTCTGCCTTTCTTATCGACCTGATGTAAACATGTTTAGGATCGGATGCACAGTGTCCTTAGACTCCCTGGACCGTGCCAGTAAGATCCCACTTTCTATAAACACTGGAGATGAATCAGATGAATCCTGCCAAACATCTGCTTTCATTTATCAAAACAGGGTTAAGAAACTTGATCGTAGTTTATAAACCTCTCTGGGGAAGGGACTTCTGGTAACACAAACAGAAGGGAGGCAGTAACATTGAGCGGGAAGCTGCCTTTGACCAGCAGTGCCCAGCTTGTAATGCCTGGGTGTGAGCAGCAGCAGTCACCACCATTATTACCTGAGACAGCACCTGTATTTTTACTATAAATAAATAGAATAAACCCAAGTGTAATAATCTACACGATGATGTCAAGCAGTCAGATTTATATCTAATCTTCGTAGCTGCCTTTCAATAGTCTCTGTTTGTTTGGAGTGCCTAGCATTTTGATATTGTCATTATCCACACCACTTGTGTTTATTTTCTTTGTTCAAATGAATAAAGGACATGATTTTTTATTTGTTTTGCCTGCAAGTTTCTCACTTGGACTTTTCTAACCTCAGCAGTGAGTAAAATCACACCTTTTTCTTTTTTAATCCAGCAAATCCAAGCATAGCTGCACTGAAGGATGATCTGTACCCTTGGTGCCAGTGTTCAGTGTGACTTGGAATCCTTGGGGAATTCCAGAAGAAAACCTGTACAGTGATCACATTTAGAGAAGAGGAGGGATAGACTCCTTAAGTAGCTTGCTAGTGGCCCAGACCTAAGGAATCAAACAGTAAATAACATGACAATATTGGAGGTGACTCTTGTTGAAGGCACATGGGGAGTTATCCCAGCTCAGCAGCAGGGAGTAGGGAACAGGACCATCACCTTTTACTCGAAAGAAATGTGCTTTTAGTAAAAGCAACTACTCAGCCAGAACCTTCAACTGTAAATATTAGAAAGTCATCATCACAGCTGTCTCTAGTAGCACTTGGAAAAATCTAAATTCTACCTATAGAGAAGTTACAAAGATTGCCTGAGTGACACATAGTGAGGAAGACATGAGACCTGCCAAATCTGCTAGCTCAGGGACAAAGTATTACAAAAAAAGGAGAAAAGTGTGTTTTAATATAAGCAAGCAGGAGCACAGGACATGGGTATGCACAGAGAGCATCAGCCTCATTAATGGGGAGGAAAAGGGGTTTGTATTTTAAAAACAAATCCACTTTCACTCACATCCTTGTACCCACATACTCACAACCAGGAAAAAACATCTGTCCATCATCCAGGCACCAAGACACATCTGTCCAGGGTCTGCTAGAGATCCCTCACGGTGACATAAACCACAAGGGACACAGCTCTGCAGTCCTCGTCCTGGCTCCTTCCACAGATGGTGACCACTCACTGCTTTGGGATGTGTTTCTCTCATCTAGTCTGAAGGTGTCTTGTTGCCAGCTTCAGCTCAGCTTAGCTTTGTGTGGATAAATGTGACCAGAGGTGCTCTTCTGCAACATCACCTGCAGTGATTTA
The DNA here is from genome assembly GCF_028858725.1 of Colius striatus. Classification (NCBI taxonomy): domain Eukaryota; kingdom Metazoa; phylum Chordata; class Aves; order Coliiformes; family Coliidae; genus Colius; species Colius striatus. The sequence goes on along the minus strand of NC_084769.1, from coordinate 13,471,035 downwards.
GATGCCAGCAACTGCAGGTGCAATCCTAAGGCTTCTCCTAGATGGGAGATCAAACTACATCAGACTTCATCCAGTGACTTTGCAAGGGCCCAGGTTCCTCTTCAGGGGTCTGTGGTAATTGCATTGAGATGGCCAGCTGGCTATAGATCTGACTTTTGGGGGATTCCCAAATAAGTGCAAATAATAAAGCATAAAGATTGAAAACTGCTGAACTAGATAACGCAAGAGTCTTCCAGTGGCCTTGACTATTGCTATTCATTGAGGTCGGAAGCTGTTATGGAATTTTTCAATACATGATTTAATCTGGGCAGCCAGAGCTCCAGAAGCAGAGGGAGGAAACCCAGCGACTCTGGAGCCAGGGCCCCTCAGGCAAGGAAAGGGAACATTTTCAATAGCTTTTAGAGAACATGTTGGCCAAGTCACACATGTTACAGCAGTTCCCTGGCAGCATTATAAAGCTAGAAAAGCAGAGTCAGGTGAGCTGCCTAAAAGGGCAAAAATTGCTCCCTACTCTGCAGCATGAGTAGGCATTTGTGGGTTTTAACTAACAGTTGGAATGCAGCCTCTTCAGTGTAAGGGTTTAGTGGCCATCCTAGGCATGGAGTTAGCAGCAGCTCCTCAGAAGGCAGAAACCTGCTGTGACATTGAGTACTCAGCAACTGAGGAGCCTCACAGCAAGTTTGGGGTGATAAAGTCCTGCTCAGGTAGTAGCACTGCCTCCCTCTACACCTCCATCCACCCACCACAGGACAAGCTGCTTGCACCAGCAGCACTGGGAGGTGAGTGGCTCCCACTGGCAACTGTTCTTTCTCTGTGATTAAAAAACAAGTTGTTTTTTTGGACTTAAAAGTTGGTTTTAAAGTTTGCTTCTCAGCTGGATCAGTCCCTGGATCTGAGTCCCAGTGTGGCCATCACAGTGGGGTGAGTAGGGAAGGAGGAAGCCAGGGGAGGGCTAGTGACAGATCCTGCCTGCACACCAGTGAGGTATGACTGCTACTGATGGTGTAACATTGTCTCAGCTCCAAGGAGAACAGTGGCAAAACAGCATTCATTCCATTAACCACTTCAATATTTACCTGCCTGGATAGCACTCCTTCCTTCCTTGTACTCAAGTTTTCTGCAGGTGGCATCTTCTTTTCTACTCCAGAAAACATGGAACTTTCAATAAAACAGCAAACAAGCCCATGATTCCTCACTTTCACTGCTTTGTTTTGTTCTTTCTCAGTGTCTCAGGGGGAAATAACACAAAACATTCACCAAGAGGTTTGTGCAGAGTTGGGGAGCAGCTCACAGCAGGGAGAGGTGGCCTAGAGCCAAGAAACACCCAGGGGACACCATGACTGTCCCCCCTCACACTGTACTGTGCAGCTCTTCCCAGGCCCTCTGATAAATGTGTGCTGTGACAGATCTTCAAGGGTAATCAATCAAAGGAGTGACACGACCATGTCCTCACCAAAGAGGATCTCATTAAACTTTCTGTTCCTCAAATGCCAGTAGCCTTTTGGTGAGCATCTTTGATTTTAGAGACTAATCGAGCCAGGTAGTTACACATAACACTCAGATGCATCCAGCTGTTTCTAAAGCAGAGGGCATTGCAAGCCCCAGAAATACAATCTTATCCCAAGGCCTTGAGAAATTCAGTGGCTGTTGTGTGTCATCCTCTGTCAAAAGAAGCTCTTGGTCATGGGCACCTGAGGGTAACAGACATTGATAAGAGGATCGTGGCCTCTGCTGCTGCAAACAGTCCTACTCCTCCCAGTGGGTCAGCCAGTTTTGTTAAATGAAAGTCACCATGCAGGCAGTGTCTGAGGCAGAGCTCCCACCTCCAGGTACCCCGTGTGCCAGGGGATGATAGAGGCCTCAGCTCAGGCTGGAAAGACTGCAGGCTGGCAGCAGTCACAGGGGTAGCAGCATCGCTCCTTGCAGACAGGGACCATCAACTGCACTACCCACCAGTGCCAAGGAACCTTGGAGACCCGAGGGTAGGACAGCAAGGCTCCCCCTAGCAAAGGCTTTTGTGAGATGAGATGACTCTGAGGTGTAAGCAAGGCTTACCCTCATAAAAGCAGAGCTAAAGGGGCTACTGGATATCTTTTAAACATGTTTTTAACAACAGAGGAAGCCCATATCTGAACATGTGTTGCATCTCCGTGCAGATACATAATAGCTGTGAAAGAATCCTGGAAGTACAGGGAAACTGCAGTGACTTGATAACTGAGGCCTCAGAAGAGGATGTGCTCCGTGTCCCCAAAATGCACTGGTCATAAATGCTTTCCTAATTTGGGGTTTTTGGATGCAAGGTTTGCATGGCCTTCTCCAGCAAGAGACCCTGCTAGCATCCCATCCCATCCCCTGGTTTCTCCACTGGCACAGCCAGGGTAACTGGGCTGTCTCCACAGGAGCACTGGGAAGATGGATTGGTTAATATTTGCTTAGTGCTCTGGAGATAGCACTATATAAGTCTAATTACATTTTATGCCCTCATGTGATAAGGATGTCATCTTGGATTAGAGGGGATTAGTTGTTAATGCCATTCCTGTACATACCAGTCCCCTCCAGGGCTTTGATTTCTGCTGAGAAGGGTTTTCACTCTGCTTTCAAACCAGCAAGGTCCTCCTAGTCATTAATGAAGGAAATCAAAGATGTTTGGTGGATGAAAACAATCTTTGTTGGATACTTGGATATGCCTTCAGCCAAGCACAGGTGTGTGCTCAGTGAATGCTGGTGCCCAAGAGAAGGGGGTTGCCTGCATCCCCTCTCTGTGCACTGGGCTCCAAACACACTGCCAAGTTATTAAGTACAAATCCAGGTTAATGTTTACACAGGGATTGCTGAATGCCAAAGGCAATGGAGTGAGAAGGCACATGCCTGGAAGGATGTAAAATAGGGGTAAAATGCTATAGAGCAGCCATCCCCACGTCCCAGCAGCAGCCATCCCCTCGTCCCAGCAGCAGCCATCCACTCATCCCAGCAGTGGCCATCCCCTCATCCCAGCAGCAGCCATCCCCACATCCCAGCAGCAGCCATCCCCTCATCCAAGCAGCAGCCATCTCCTTATCCCAGCAGCAGCCATCCCCTCATCCCAGCAGCACTGCTCCCCAGGGATTGCTCCCAGCTGCAGGGGTGACCCAGGACACCATGTGGCTGCCATGCAGACAAGCAACTCGCAGGGATTTTGCTTTCCTAAACCCACTGATGTGGAGTTTCCATCCCCTCACCACAGTGAGCCTGACTGCTCTCAGAGAACTGCCTGGAGAGCCAAAGCACCCACCCCTGGTTGCAGAGATCCCTCTGAGGGATCCCTTTCCAGCACTCCCACTTGCCCCAAGCATTGGCTTATCCCTGGCATGGGCTGGATTTCAGCCACTGACTTGGAAGGAAAAGGCCTGTCCTGTGCCCACCTCCTGTTAGCACAGGATTTTCCCAGAGGAAACCTGGTATCTACCACCCATGCTCAACACCCAGGATTAGCCAGGAGAAGGACTCAGGCTCCTCTCCAAAGCAGGAAGAGAAGGATGCTTCTGGATCTCAGCCCTCAGCTGACAGAGCAGCTCTGGCTCATCAGCACGGTGAAGAAGCTTCATGGAAAGGAAAACCTCCAGGGACTTCTCAAGATGCATTAAGCTTCCAGAGACAAATCCCACCATAGTACTTTAATGGGGATCATCTGCAGCCAGGTATAAGCTAGGGAGCTGCAACAAGAAGTGGTGGGAACTGGTGAACAACAGCAAATGTCTTGCAGACGTCCCTAAACTGTGAAGCAGATATTCACTCAGACTGCATGGTGATGGCCAGGGACTCACATCAGCAAGGTTGGCAGAAGCAGAAGCCAAAATCCTGGGAGGAGGTGGTCTTCTCTGCAGCTGAAGCTGGGAGCAGTGCCTGACAACCTGAAATTGTTGCAGCATCAGTACCCACCTGAGCAGAGAAGTGCTTCCCATTGCAGGAGATGCTGAAGATGTTGGAATGGGTTGTGGAGAATGCCAAAATCTCAGCAGTGGTGGAACCAAGCCTTGCCCTGGGTCCAGTTGTGATCAAACAGCCTGCTCCATGGCACAGTGTCTTGGGCAAGGACAGTCTGAAGCCTCAGTCAGCCCTGAACAGCAGCTCCTGCCATCCTGGCTGTGGCATGGTGCTTCCCTCCAAGCCATGGGAAATCAGCTGAACATGCAAAGGAAGCACAGACATGGCTTTTGAAGTTTATATTTCAATGGAAATAGGCAGCTGCAAGGCTAAACTGTGCATGAAGGGAAGAACTGGGTGTCTTTGCAGTTATACACTGGGAAGTCCATGTCTGTCAAACAGGGCGGCCCATCATTTATAGGCAGCATTTTGGGGAAAGGTTGCTCCATGTTCATAGAATCACAGAATGGTAGGAGTTGTAAGGGACCTTTAGAGATCATCTAGTCCAACCCCTCTGCAGAAGCAGGGTCACCTAGATCAAGTCACATAGGAATGTGTCCAGGTGGGTCTTGAAGACCTCCAAGGAAGGAGCCTCCACACTCTCCCTGGGCAGCCTGTGCCAATGTTGTTCACATTCAATAATAAATGAGTGGTTTTTTTCTTATTTTTACTTAACTCAAATAAAATGACCCCAGAGAAAGGAGGAATTGTGTTCAGAAGAAGTTTGGGGTGAAAAGGGCAAGTGCTCATAGGGCTGGGCCTTGAGGATCAGTGGTGCTGTTGCCTCATGAGGAGCTGCTCCGTGCCTGGGAGCTGAGGGCACAACAGCTCAGATGAGTACAGATGGAGAAACTGAGTTTGTTTCAGGGTCCTCTGTGCTGTGACAAGATGCCTGGCCCTGGTTAGAGAGCACCAGGAACTGTCCTGCACAGGATTGCCCAGGAGTTTGAGGTTTTCACAGGAATGTTGGAGGCAATGACAACAATTTAGTCCCTGTCTTGCAACAGGCTGGCTCTTCTGTCGTGCTGGGTAGCTGCTTCCTGTCCTCTCAGGGCAAGAGGAGCTGGGGTGCAGGTTATTTAACTGTCTCCAGCCCAGCATCCTTAGCCCTGGCCAAAAGTCCTACAAGGCAGAGCTGAAGCTTGCCAAGAGGCTAAATTTTCACCCATAAAAAATCAAGATTTTGAGCAAAAAAGGTTAGCTGGGTGTCTGAAACATGTCAGTGGAAGGCAACCCATGCCACAAGAAATACTGGTGGCAGCTACAAGGCAGGATGCTGGAGGACACAGGGATGCAGATGCCACCGGGGTGCCCTGGCTTGGCACAGCCCATCCAGAGCCTTTGCAGCATGGCCATTGCCCTGGGAGCCCCGAGAGTCACGCTCCTTCAGCTCCCAGACCGTCCTCCCTCCCAGCAGCTACTCCAATTGCAGGGCACAGAGCCAGGCTGTCGGGGAAGCCAGCAGGATCCCGTTAGCAATTTTATCAAACTCGCCGTGTTTTGGCAGCACGTTTCCCTTTTGGTGAGTCAGCAGCCTTGGGAAGCGTCTGAGGCAGCTGTGAAGCTGGAGGCCTGCGTGTGGGCCAGGGCCCTGGGACACACACCTGACCCGGCTGCATGGCACCGTGCTCAGAGGAGCCCCACAATGAACTGACCCACTTTTTGGCCAAGTTCTCTTCCAATCTGTTCCTTGTGCATCAACAGAAGAGCTGGTCCAAGCTGAGTTTTCAGGTTAGGTGGATCGACATGCATCAGGGTGAGATGACAGGAGGATTCTCCCGCTGGCTCGTTCACTCTGTAAGCTCTGCTTTACCCTTCTCATGCTTGACAAATTATCACTTCGTCAAAATTAGGCCTGGAAACAAGTCAACTTTATTACTCCATCTATTAACACATTTCCCTCTTCTAAATCTTTCTTGCTAAATCCCAGACTTCTCGCTCCATCCACAGAGAAGAGACCACCCCCCACTTTGCATTTGCCTCCCGCCTATTTGAGGGCTGCTCTCATGTCTCACCAGGGGCTTTCTGTTGCCCATTATCCAGCCCAGATGGAGCTTGCTGAGAGTCATCACATCCTCACTGATCTCTGGCCACCCTCCAACCTGCCCGTGTCTTCCCTGCCCCACTGTGAAGCCAGCCTTTCTTTCCAGCCCTTCTCTGCAAATCCGCAGTGCCTTCTTCCAGCAGGTCCTCACACCCTTCACTAGGATTTATGGCCTGACTGTCACTCGGCAGGGGTGAGGAGTTCACGCCTTTGGAAAGATGGAGGAGATAGGGCAGGGGATTCAGGCAGGAGGGAAGCCAGCAGATGGGACACTTGCCAGGATCCAAAAAACTCTGCCAGCCCTCGCTCCTCTCCAGTCTGAGCAGGGAGTTTGTGTGCAGGGAGCAGAGCCGGGTGTTCAACATCAGCTAGGAGTGCTTAGACAGGGGTTTCACCTGTCCCAAGCAGGAGATGGCTCTGACGTGGCTCTGGAGGTGTAAGGCAGGGAGTAAAACCGGACTGGGGACTCACAGTACAGATCAGGGTCGTGAAGCCCTTGCCAGGGAGGGCTTTATTTCGGTCCTCTGTTTCCGTTTTTGTTTTGTTGTTAACCAGGATGGGTTACAGGAGAACGGACAGGCCACGAGTCTCACCGGGCAGCACTCCGCCACCCGCCTCCCTCTCCCAGCAGCGTCTGTGAGGCTGCAGGTACCTCCTTGCAGGAAAAAGCAGGAAAAAACTGGCAGGGAGTGGAAACAAGTGGCAAGCAGATTAGAACCCAGCTCCTATTTATAGACCGGCAGTGAGAAACAGCCCCTGTGACAGGGCCATCCGTTTAACCCTTCCAGCCCCGAGCACCAACCCACCCAGAGGTGCTGAGTCAGCCGCAGCCTGTGCCGTGAGGGAGCATTTTGGCACAGGGGAAGCAGAAGAGATCCCCCTCCAGGACACCTGTGGATGGGGCAGGGGACAGATTCCTCAGCACAGATGATGGGGAGGGAGATGAGGTTACTGGTGTAAAGAAGCTGTGTCAGCAGGACAAGAAAGAGAATATCCTGATGTCCTGCTGCACAGCAGCCAGTGGGCCAAAAATATTTCCTCTAACAGGGAGACAAGAACACACTTGAGAGGCAACATCCATGTTTCCAGCCTCTTTTGTGACCTCTGAGTTTTGGTGGGGTTGAAGATAACAGGGGCTGTTGCTTTGAAGGCAACTGCATATCCATGAACTCCATTGTGAAAAAAACCAAACCCCAGTGTTAGCCCTTGGGGTGCCCTAAACAGAATAAAAGAGGTGCTTACCTCTATCCTGCTAGGTTAGACTTCAGTATAATCCAGTTTATTTGCAGGAGAAGGGCAAGGGCTGTGACACTGAAAGAAGGTAGATTTACTTTTTTAAGGTGAGAATGGGGAGGCAGTAGAACAGGTTGCCCAGAAGAGCTGAGGGAGTCCTATCATTGGAAGTGTTCAAGGTCAGGTTGGACAGGGGCCTCAGCAACCTGGACCTAGTGAAAAATGTCTTCACCCATGGCGTGGGGGATGGACCAGACAATCTGTAACTGCCCCTTCCAACCCAAACCATTCTGTGATTTTGTAAAAAGGTGTCATAGCTGCTTAGCTGAGAGTTGGTACTTGGTCCCTGGCCAGCAACCACTGCCTGTAATGAACTTGGCTTAGGGAGAAGCTGCTGCATACTGGACACAGACAGCTGTCCCATGCACCAGCACACAGGCAGCAGGGAGTATTTTTCACTCCCTTCCACCTCCTGTATCTCCAGAGGCTCAGTGGCTGCCCAAGGCTGGCAGCTCTGGGATCACCCCTACTCCCTGCACGGGGATGGCCGTGCAAACATGGGGCTGGGTCCGGGCAGGTTTCATTGCAATTCCCCATCATTTAAGAACCAAACCTTCTCCCTTGAACCCACTCAGCTATAGGCCTCAGCCATTTGCTGGCTCTGCCTCTGGATGAGACTTTCCAGTTGTTGTCCCACTTGCTTGTATCAATAGCTTTTTTTTACAAGATTGCTTTTCTTTACTTCTTAATTGATCTAAATCCTTTCCCTGAGCTTTCTTGTTAAAGGTGGATTTAAAGCAAAGGAGTTCATTATCTCAGCCATTCTTGAGTCATTATGAATTTCATCCCTCTCCTCATTAGTCACTCATTACCTGCCAGCTCTGGAGGGCTGCTTTGTCCCCGCTGTGTTTGTGAGCAGCTTCCCTGGCACCCTGTAATCCCCCCAGCCCTGCGTTAGCTGGCTCTGGTTTACGCTGCCTTCACTTTCCCCTCTGCAGCCTGCTCCCCTTCTCTCTGTCTCATCTCCTCCCCTCTCCAGGCAGCTCCTGCCTTCTCCTTGTGCCTCAGCAGCCGTTTCCCACCAAGCCCCAGCCTCAGCTCCTTCAGAGGGTCAAAGCCCCACAAGCATCATCCCCTGTGCATCCCCAAGGGACAAGAGCCCGTTCCTGTTAGCCCTTGTGCTGGGCAGCAAGGAGAGTTGCTGGCTCCTGGTTAAAGGGCTGGCATGAGTTTTGATATAAATAGCCCTTTTATTTGGAAAGCAGTGGCTTTACTTGGCCTGCTTTGGTACCTGATGAGTTATGACAAAGCAGCACGGAGAGCACTGTACTGTTGCATAAAGGCCTTAGGTTTAAGAGGCCAATATTTCCTGAGCCTTTGGCTGCAGTTAGATGCCCAGGGAGAGCCTGAAATGTGAGCAGCTCCTGTGCTACAGCTGCAGTGGTGTCATCGTCCTCCCACCCACACAGCTGTGCTGCTCCGCGAGGGGAGAGTGGACCCTGCTACGGAAACAATCTTCTCTACCCATTTCACACGCACATATCAGCTATAAGCTCCATATTACCCGTGAATGGATCATGACTGGGGATCACGAGTGATGGTCCTTCTCTGGATCTAAGCAAACACGTGATCACTCAGTGTCTACTGGCAAGATACCTCCTCCCTCCTAGCCTGATGCTCGGCTTGACTTCCATGGCTGTGTTGCCGAAGCAGCTTCCCAAAAAGCCTTGCAGGATGACTACTTCTCCAATCACAGCAGGGGCTGGAGATTTATGGTCAGTATCACATGCATTTCTGCAATGAGCCTCCTCGCAGCAGGCTCCTGCTGGGGCTGGGGAGGGCCTTTCCTCTACTTCATGGCTGTGTATGAAAAGGTAAAGCAGGAAAAATGTGTTGGGTTGAGAGGGGAGAGAGGCGTGTGTAATATTTGCTTGGGGAGGGTAAACAAGAGTTGCACAAGCAAGCAATTGGGTTGCACAATCTGAAGCAGTGGAATTATTTAACAAGTTACCGCTGATCAGCTGAGCTGCACTTTCTCAGGGGTTTTAAGCCAAAACATCTTATTCTTTAACTGGAGCAAACTAAGATAACGCACCTGGTCCAGGAGTGCAACTCTGCTGACATGCACTGAGCCAGTGCTCCACACATCCCTCCATGGGAAGGTCACAAAATTGTTTGAGGAGGAGTGCAAAATGTTGGGCTGTAAAGAAAGCAGCAGCAGTTCTGACCCTCTGGGACAGAAAAAGGAATTGAGAACATGCTGCAAGTGCTTAGAGTAAACTTTAAAGCTTGCCAGGTGTCTGCTAACTACTTTTAATTACTGGCAGCAACTCGGGTCCTCCACTGTAGGGGAGAGCCCAGCAAAACTGTCTAAGCCAGCAATTACAGCCATTTCTCACTCTCCATCTGTGAAGCAATCGTATGGCTTAGGGCACCGGGGGACTTTGTGACAAAGGAGCTACAAGAGACAGATACACTGAGATGGTTCAATAAACAAACATCCCCTTGTCAATGTGCTGCAGTCTCGGCCCTAAAGGACATGCCAAAATCTGGCACAGAAGGAGGCAGGAGAGGATTATTTTCTTCTGCTCCTGTATTTCATTTGGAGTAACTGCTCTGGGGTGCTCCTGTCGAGCTTGTCACTTGCTGTGGCTGCACCTTGCAAAACTGTTGCCTTCAGCCACGCTGTTCCTGCAGCACAGAGGAACAACCCCCAAAGGTGTGAGCCTTACCACCAAGGCCCCTATTTCTGTATTCTCCAAGATGCTCAGCACCAGGACTGACCTGGGCAGTGAGGGCCTGGAGACATGAGCCACTGCTGCGAGAAGACAACTTCTCTGCAAGGAATTCCGTGTCTGGCAATGGTTGGTGATGAGGCAGCAGCTGCAGCTTCATCTTGGTCTTCCTTAGAACCTGAGGACCAGCATGAGGGTTCAGTACAGCCTCAGCGCAGGGAACAGAGGGCTGCTCTCTGGAGAGAGGGTAGGTGAGCGCTCAGCCTCCTCCGGTCAAGTCTTTGGTGCTCCAGAGGGAAAGGAGACATCCAGCCATGCAGACAGTCCTCTCTGCATGAGTCTTGCACAAGCTGCCAGAATGACCTATTTCTGCATCTGCAGGACGTCCCTCTCCTCGGCCTCCACGAGGGGTTTTGCAAGGATGGACCGTTTTAAGCACGTGTCAGTGAAATCCAGCTCTCCAGCTCGAGTTGTCTAATACCACATTTGCAATGCCTCAGACTTCAGAGCTTTTCCAAATCCCTCAGGGCTCTAAGGCTAATTTAGGCCAGCATCTGGAGTTTTACAAGATAGAGCTCTATTCATTCTCTCTTCCCTTTCTTATAACCTCAGGTACCTGGCACTGCTCAAGAAAAAGCCACATGGGAAGCGCTCTGGGGAGAGGCTACAATCGCTGGGCAAGGGTCAACCTTCCCTTGTGCTGCTCTGCCACACAGCAGTGTCAAAAAAAGACCCTGCCACCACGGGGATGTTGGTCCATCTGCCACAGGGAGAGCTCCTCATTCCCAATTGGGCCCCTGAATCTTGACGCAGAAGGGACTCCAGGCTGGCATGGGCAAGGTTTGGTGGCAGCCAGGAGTACCAAGACAAAGGAGAGAGAAGTGAGGGCTGGGGATGCTGGGGAGAGTCTGCAGCTAAACAAAGCAGGCATCTGTCTGAAACTTCCCCCAAAACTGTCCAACTTGTTCTAGCTCAGTAACTAGCTAGAGAGTAAAAAAAGACAGGTAAAATAATCCTCTTGCAGGAGAAGAGAGGATCACTTAATTAGTAGAGCCTTATCCAGCATGTGGCCAGAACCACTGTGTCCTGGATGCTGGTGCTTATGCACCAAAACACTCTCCATGTATTCCTGCCTGGGAGTATTCACATTGAGAGCCTTACATCAAATATGAACCTCCTGACTCCCTTGCATCCACCAGAAGGTACTCGGGGGCCTTTTACCTTAATGCTAAAGGCACAGCATCAAGGTTGAAGTCATACCTTAGGGAATCCATTTGGCTGGCACAAGGCACAGTTTCACAACAGTTTTTTAACTTCAGATGAGCTGTTATTCCCTCAGGATCACACACAAGCACTTGACTGCTCAGGCTCCCTAACCACTTCAAATTCAAGGTCTTTGTCTTTTCATACCAGGCACAGACACTCGTGCAGTTCCCAGCATCCCTTCACCTCCCCAAACGCTTCATCACCCAAATTTCTACTGTCACATATTTTTAAGCCTCTGCAATTCTCCTAACGAGTCTCATAACACAGGCATCTTTCGAAGCCCTTGCCGCCTGAGTTGCGTGACTTGGCACGACACCGTCAGCTTTCACACAGTGTATGGCTCTCCAGTTTGTGGCATCACAAGAAGCCCTTAAAAAATCATGACTTCCAAAAAACTTTCAAAAACTGACAGCAAAAAGACCAGCAGTTCATAAGATCAGCTGCCCGTTGGCCCCACTGCCACCCACAGATGCCTGTAGGAAAACAACCAACCCACCATGCACTCCTCTGATTAGTACATGTGAACACAGGGCAGGAACAGAAGCTGCAGAAAGAGTTGCACTGGATAATGAAGCTACTTTATTATTTCTCTCTTCTGTAGCAGTTTTGCCTGGGCCAGCTTATTATTTTTTTTTGGTAGCAGGGGGTGGTACAGGGGTGGCTTCTTTAAATAAAGGGTTGCCAGAAGCATCCCCTGTAGCTCACAGGGTTAGGGCCAGTCAGTTCCAAGATGGACCTTGCACCTGACCCAGGCCTGGCCAATTAGTGATGGAGGTAATGCCTCTGTGAATATGTGAGAAGAAGTTGTTTTGCAATTGCTAAGCTGCAGCAGCAAGAGGGAGTGAGGATGTGAAAACATCTCCGCAGACACCAAGGTCAGTGGAGAAGGAGGGGGAGGAGGGTGCTTAGGCCCTTGAAAGAAAAGGCTCCCCTGTGATCTGTGGTGAGGACCATGGTGAAGCAGGTTGTCTCCCTGCAGTCCATGAAGGACCACCAGGAAGCAGAGACCCACTCACAGCCCATGGAGGAGCCCACGCGGGAGCGGGTGGGTGCCTGAAGGAGGCTGTGACTCCATGGGAAACTCACCCTGGAGCAAGTTTCTGGCAGGACCTGGGAGTCTGTGGGGGAGCTGCCCATGCCAGAGCAGGTTTGCTGTCAGGACTTGTGACCCTGTGAGGGACTCAGGCTGGAGCAGTCGGCACCTGAAGGACTGTTCTCCCAGTGGGTGACCCACGTTGGGGCAGGGTATGAGGAGCTGCCCCCATGGGAGGCCTCATGCCAGAGCAGTTCGTGAGAAGCTGCAACCCATGGGAAGATCCCACGCTGGAGAAGTTCATGGAGGACTGTGTTCTCTGGGAGGGACCCCACAGTGTAGCAGTGGGAAGTGTGAGGAGGCCTCCCCCTGAGAAGAAGCAGCAGCAAAGTCCATCTGTAATGAACTTACTGTAACCCCCATCCCCTCTGCTGCTGGGGGGGAAGGAAGGAGAGTCCTGGGAAGAGGAGGGGTGGGGAGAGGTGTTTTTAACATGGTTTTATTTTCTCACCTCCCTGCTCTTATTGTTCCTTTAATAAATCAAACCTTTTTCTCCCTAAGCTGAGTCTGTTTTGCCCGTGACATTAATTGCTGAGTGATCTCTCCGTCCTTATCTCAACTCACAAGCTGTTTGTTATATTTCTCTCTCTCCTGTCCAGGTTGGGAGGGGGAATGGTTTTATGACTTGGTGGACAAGACACCAGGCTAAACCACCCCAGCTTCAAAAGAAACCCAACTTGCACTGGTTCTAGGGCAAACTCAAAAGGTTTTATTTTAATTTTTTTCTTTTTTTTTTTAGCAAATTCTATCACGTAAATGTTAACAAAAAAAACCATCTGTACAATTGCCATGATACACTCAAAAGTGAAACAAATAAGATATAAATACAGATATGGATGTAACATGACAAAAGCGGAAAAAACGGAAAAGAAGAAACCAAAAATCCATGCGCATGAACACGGTGCCAAAGTCATTTCTCATGGCTGGCATCTTCCAGAGCGGGTTTTACTTCCCCTTTAAAACATCGTTAGCAACGTCCTGCTGTATACTACAAAGGTCTAGTTTTCTGTCCCTTAATATGTAATATTATGCTCGATAAATAAAGGGGTGGGGAGAAAAAGGTTCCGATGACAAAGATGCGAGTTACGTTACTGGTAACGGATTATTGGGTAAGCTAGGAATAAGCAATAGAAAAAGACAGTCTCGTATTGTATTGTAATCCAGGCAAGCACACATAGTGTACCTTAAGAAAAGCCACATGCCTCGATATTTCTGCACTACATGAGAACTACAGTACGTAGACCTGTGGGGTGGATGGAGCCGGTATTTGCCCATGCCCACGGAGCACTGGTGCAGCCAATGGCAGAAAAAACATCCACGTCGGAGAATTCGGCAACCTTGCAGCCAGGAGCCACTGTCTGCTGAGAGTTTGCTCCCATTCAGACTTTTAAAGCATGGTGGGCAAAGAAAATACACTTTTTTTTTTTTTTCTCTTTTTTTTTAAAGGTACGAAAAATTGAAGCCCTGCATCATGGGCAGCAAGAAAAAGAAAACCAAGAAAAGGCAGCTGCAGTAGGAGGCTACTGCTTGGAGAAGGTGAACACAAGCTTCACCGGTGCGGTGAGGCACTGCCAGCATGCAGAGCCTTCTCTCTGCAAGAGTGCGTGGACACTGTGGTTTGTAGACAGAGAGACCTTTATGCTTTGCTGAAGAGAACACAAAATGATTGTACAGCTCATTGAAGTCGGAACGCTGGAGATCAGAGAGGGTGACATTCGGAGTTAGCCCTTTGAGTACTTCAAAGGAAACGCACAGACACAAAAAAATAAGCAGGTTTATGTTCGACATACTAAACAACCCTCACTATGTACATGGTATGCAATGATTTATAAATACCTAAGCAGAATGCTTTCTACTGTGTACAGGTACAGCATACTTCTAGAGTACTCAAAGGATGAACAGTCCTCGACTGACTCACAAAACAAAATTAAGTAGCACGTGAATGAGCATCTGTTGACAAACAGAACGGGACCTGCTTCAGAAGGTGAGGCCGGGTTGTGCCCGTGGCATGGAGCAGCACAGGCCTGTGGGGCAGCTCAGGCCCGTGGGGCAGTGCAGAGCCGCAGTTCCCCCCGAGGACAGGCCCTTCCCTCCGGCTGCAGAGCCAGCACACGCGCCAGGGCCCCTTCGGGGACGTTACAGTGCGTTCACTCTCAGTGCATACTAACAGGATTTTATAAAATACTATATAAAGTCATTTGGGTAGGAATTCGATTCCTGGAGGTTTGCTACAGTGTGCCATTCAAAAAAAAAACATAACAAAAAACCCAAACCAAAAAAACCCAAAACCAACCCAAGAATACAACAAAACCCAAACAGCAAATGGTGATGGACAAAGCTCCATCTCGGCTGGGAGAGACTAATTGCTATGCTGACCTTCTGAACCCCAGAACTGGAACAGATGACGCTGAACTGAGATGAGGAGAAAGAGGCATCAATACTAAGCAGTTAGAGTACAAATTAAAAAAAAAAGAGACACAAAACAAACAGCAACATAAAAACAACCCCCCTCCTAAAAGTTGAAACAAGACAGCTAACTGCTGCCAACAAGTTGGCTGAATATTTCCTCAAAAGGGAAAATAAATGTGTGTTAAACTAAAATATTTGAATCATTAAAAAAAATTAAAAAGAATACTCTAACAAGCATACTGAAAGATGGTGAAAAGAAATGGTCCACAGAAAGAGGGACACCAGCAATGGGGCAGCCAATCCTACCTTAGGTGAGCCAGTGGGAAGACCCTGGGGGAAACCCCACCCACTGGGACGCCAGTTTCTCCTGCCATGGGAAAGATGAGGCATCCTGACAAACTCAGGAACAGTTCACCTCCTGTGCTCTCCCTTCAGCAAGGAAAGAGACTGTCGAGCTTTGCAGCCCAATCCTGCACAGTTCCCCCACCATTTCCCAGATCCGGGGACTGGGAGGGGAGCTGGCACCAAGTGTCACCTCCCAGCACAGCTCCTCAGGACTGAAGGACAATGGGGCTTTACCCTTTCCATTGCAATCCCTTGCTGCATTACTGGAAACTCTCCTCAGCATGGTATTCCTTTAGCTCCCCAAAGGGGATGTGGAGGGGGCTGGAGAGAGACTGCTGCACTGAGAGTAGCCAGGGAGCACACATCCATCCCTGCTGTAAGCTGCAGGTCTACCACCCTCTTGCATCACTGGCACTGGGGAAAAAACTCCACTTCTGATCCGTTGCAGGTTTCGGCAGGGGGATGACCTGCCCATCAGCCAGGATCCAGCCCAGGACCAAACACAGCACTGGCAACCTCCTGCTTCCCCCAGGTTACAGGCAGAGGCAAGGGAAGCTCACCCTTTGCCAACAGAAGGCTCTCCCTTTGGGAAAGGGTGGTGCCATGGGCATTCAACTGCTGTTGGTTTGGCTCTGGCTTGGTCCGTGTCATCAGGCTGCTGGAGCTACACCCTCACCCAGAGCACCCTGCTGGAAGCACTGCCCAACAAGGGCCCTCTGCATCACTCTGAAATGCAAAGCTCCCAGCAGGACTCTGCGTGGGACTGGCCAGGAAGAAGGAGGTTTCCAAAGGTAGCTAACAGCACCACAAGCTTTTCAGGCACAGGAAGGGAGCTGTGACAGGCAACCAGCACCATCCCAGCTGGCTCGGCAGGTGCTTCCATGGGGTCTTGCTGTTTAGTTTTGGATGCCTCTTCTGTCCTCTGGGACAAAAGCACAAAGGAGTTGTGGAAACAAAGCCCTTCACCATCCAACACCAGTGGGCCAGGTCAGAGCATCAGATCAGCCCTTTGACGCTACAGACTTCGAGCAAAATGAAGGTATCCTCCCAAGGCAGTGCTGAGCCACATCCCTGCCAGCTCCCACCAATACCCTCAGAGCCTAATCCAACCCTCACCTGCCAGACTCCAGCGGCCCACTCGCAGGCATCTGTCCAACAACTGGGACTCAAGTTCCTTTTGGGGAGTAACAAGTAATCCAGAGTCTTCTGAACATATGAAAGAGCCAAATGGGTTGTGAAGAGAGGAATATTTACACAGTCAATGAAGGGAGCAAGAGCCCACCTGTTTTGCACAGCACAGCTGGCTGCAGAGGGGTTACAGAGAAATCAGCCCATCAGAGGTCAGAACTATGTACAAAAAACTCAGGTGTTTAAAAAGAACTGACTGTTTCATTATTCACTTGATATCTCTCTGTACTAAAGCATCTGAGGCTGGAATCACAGCCACGTCTGCAAAGATCTCCTCACAGAGAGCTCTGCAGGTTAGGCAAGCTGCAACAGGGAGCAGAAAAAGAGAACCACAAGACTTGTAAGAGAAGGAGAACAAGCCAGAATGGCTGTGGCTGTGGGAAGAGAGCAGATAACTAGCACACAGAAACCAAAACTGGGTATGAACTAAACCAACAAGATTTGTTTGACCTTTATGTGTGTCCCGGTTCTTAGACTCAGTTTTAGAACGCTCACCTAAACATATTTATCCGAGATCTCAGCAGGCTATACAAATATGTTTAAGTAAGGCTTTCTGTTGTTCACTTTTAATGAAGACTGCAACACAGACCTTGTTTCCTTTACATTCAGTACCAGTAAGATTCTACATGAAAGCTTTTAAGGGACTAAAATACTGATTGCAATAAATATCTGCGTGGCCTCCTTGAGCTGATGGAGCGCGCCAGTGAAGAGTAGCAGAAAGGTCTCTGAGAGGCACCGTTGATTGCTTCTAAGTCTACACACATGTCCACATATCTCCATTAACTGTGCGTTGAAACATCTGAAGAGGAACTGCTGTTGCTGTTGGTAGTCTGGGCCCTCTTTATGTACAAGTTTAGTAGCTTCATCTGAAAGAAAGAAACAGAATAATAAATGAGGAGATGATGTCAGGACAAAGATGTGGACAGAAGTCAACTGCAAACATTACAACTTGCGTTCTGCAGAGAGCTCAGTTTTCAGGGAGCTGACACTGGACTCTCTGGAGAAGAAGCAGGAGCAAAGCTGAGGGTACTTCAGAATTACTTCCATGAAGTTACAGACAGATTTGAAGGGATTTAGAAAAACCTCTCATGTTTCACTTGACAGACTTTAACTGTGCCACCTGTCCTGGGCAAGTGGGATTCCCAAGGAGGCCAGTGGGGCTGCTGACACACCAGGAGCCACGGGCCCTCCTGGAAAACACCCTCAGCTCTCCATGCTTTTACCCAGCGTTCACTTTCAATGACATTTCAATATCTCCACTAACCCAGTACATCTAGTGAACTCCCATTGTTATGACTGTATACTTCCTCTGCATGGGTTTGTTTTTTGTGCCTACCACCTTAGCTCCAGATCCTGCCATGACTCATGCACACGTTTAACTTTAAACATGCAGGCAGTCTGAGTAAACCCAGAGAATTACTCACATGTTTATAGTTGGTTGTGGTGGACTAAGTCCACGGCACCTAGGATACTGGGATAATAATTTCTACAATGTTTTATAGGGAGATTTCCTAACTGCCCAAATACAATGAGGTAAACCTCAGCAATCACAGCTGTCTCTTTCTAGAGCAATCTGGAGGCACAAGTAATTAGTTTAAAGACTCGGTTCAAACAAAATCCAAGTGTCCTCAGTCTCAGGTTGTTTTGGTCTACACCACAGTTCCTACCCATGAAAGAAATGCTGCTTCAAAATAAAAGAATAAAGTCCTCTGAACTAAGTGGCTATTCATATGCAGAGGTTTACTTCAAAAAAACCCCATGCAGAATTCATCATAAAACTGCAGAGAAAGCTTGGCTATGATGACTTCAAACAGGAGACAAAAATCTTGTGACAGCTTCCCCAGCAGCTCTGAAAAGCAATAAAACATCACCCATCTCAAGATAAAATGCCAGTTCTTGTCTGAAGGACAGAGATAAATCAGGACTTGGTTTCACTTGTAGCATCATCTTGGAATTTTGCTGCTCATCTGACTCCAAGGCACAAAGTCCTTTGATGGGTCACTTGAGGAACACATTGCTATGGTATTAAAGAGTGAAGCTTTACGTGCATTTCCACCAGCCATATTCACATCCTGCTGCTGAGGGGACCTACCCTCCCATCCAGATCACCTGTGCAGCTGCAGAGCGGGCTGAAAGCTCACAAATGGGGATTGCAGATGTGGTTTTGAGCCAGAGCAGCTGCCCGATCCACCTCAGTGCACAGCCGCCCCGGGGATGCAGTACCGAAGGGACAAGATGAACATGGCTGCAGCGGGAAGGGCTCGCTTGCTGGCAGCTTGCAGTTACATACAACCAAACGCATCATGGAACCAATCTCTGAACCTCAGCACAATCTTCCTAGTGGGATTTCAAATGCTCACACTGCTGAGCAACTGTTGTGCTCTCCTAGTGCTGCTTGGGAGGCTGAGATAGGATTTAATAAGAGTACAGGGAACTTGACCCAGAGCTACCATGAAGCTGGCGGTCTTGCTGCGAGTAGTGCAAGCCATTCAGAGGGCTATTTTTAGAAACACCAGGGACACATTACTCTTGTACCTTGCTTCCTGTGAGTTGTGCGAGATGAGGTTTCAATTCTTCTCCAATTACTGAATATATTGCCACTAGGCAAAATACACTAGCTTTACGGACACTGCTCTCCGTGTTATCATAACCCTAGGAAACAAGGAAAAAAGGTCACAAGTCAAACAGCGCTCACCAACACCCTTGCAGAGCAATATACTAAAGAGTTGATGAACCCTTTGCAAGTGTAGCTAACCTGTCAGAAAGGCTCTGTTTAATGGAACAGTTTGCAACCTGAATACTCAGAGTGAAAGAATACAATCAACCAGTACAGCCTATTCCATTCCTTTCATTATTAGCTATTACTATCATGTTATGAGTTATTACTATCCTGTTATTTGTAGCATTAAGCAACAACACACAGTTTCCCAACATGAGCTTTAGGACTCTTTACACACTTCTGTGTCCAGTTCAGATAACCATTTGTTATTCTGGATGGTCAGGACTTCTTGGATGCTCCCAGATTGCCTTCAGAAAAGTCTCTCCTGACCCAGATCTAACCCAAAGGAAACCAGTCCTGCTCCTGAGGGCAAAGTTACACACAGAGATGCAGCAAAATGGTCTGATGGTTATATCACACAGAACATGAAAACCAGAACCATATTTTTTGAACAGATATGCTACCCAAATATCTCTTTGGACAAAATAGCTCTATGCAGGTCTTACAAAGTGCAAAAAATTATAGTGCTAGTCTGTTAGATCAACCGTCTCTGTAACCTGGAACTTTTTGACACCTATCAGGGTAGGTTATACCACAGAAAAGAACTTGCTGAAAGACCCATGTAGGTGTGTCAGATCTCTGGTAAATTCAGGAGAGCTCAAGCTAGGCACCAGATCACTCAGCAGCTGGTGACACCAGTCCTGAACTCAGGCAGGGATTCATCAGCCATGCCATGAGAAATGCAGATACCCTGCTCGCAGGGGTGGCTGATGTTGTAGCTGAGAGGCCAAAATACAGTCTGAAATAACAGCTTGCAACCTCAAAGGGCATTGAACTACAAAAGCAGGAGAATCATGTGAGTGCAGAGAAGCAACAAAATACAGACTGAGGTGGAAAAAAGGCTGAGCCTAGTCCCACAGCATAACATCCATGGAGACACAGTCAGGACACAGGGCTCTCTGGGGATCCCAATCCAAACTTATCCTCAACTTATCAGGTGCCTCTGCTTGACCTCGAGTTCCCCTGTGGGCCTGGCATTTTGCTTTTAGGTGCATCCCAAATTGCTCCCGTGGGGGCAGGCAGATCCTTGCGGTGTTGAGGCCCGAGAGGGCTGTGTGCTGGTGGGTGCTGAGCCAGAAGAGTCAGCTCCATATGTACCGACGGGACCATCACCCCACCTGTGGAATCACCAGCTTGCTCTTAAGGGACCAGCTGCTGCTTCTGGCATTTAATAACACAGCCCAATGCTTAAGAGCACGCACTCAGGAGATGACATGGGCTCAGAGCTCTCTTCAGCCTGAGAGTATTGAGATGCAGTGCATGGCCCAACTCTATCCCCTCAGCTCTGCGGGACCTAAGGCTCTGCATCAGGACCCACCCAAGCACTGTGACTACCCCCAGCCAAGCTCTTTTCTTGCATGGAGATCCCCATCTGCCATGGAGGCCACGGAGGCTGCTGAGATACAGGCTTTGGCCCATCCCACGTCTCTCCATCGCTCTACCAATACCCTCAGCACAGTAAGGAAGGACACAGGTCATCCCCTTCAGACACAGTCCTTCAGCCAGAAGCATCCCAAAATAATTCCCAAACACAAGGAGCAGATTCCTTCGATTACAATGAGTTTCTAAAGTGAGGAAACATCACTGT
The DNA here is from genome assembly GCF_028858725.1 of Colius striatus. Lineage (NCBI taxonomy): Eukaryota > Metazoa > Chordata > Aves > Coliiformes > Coliidae > Colius > Colius striatus. The sequence goes on along the minus strand of NC_084769.1, from coordinate 13,450,452 downwards.
CAGCTCCAAGGTGACAAATGGCAAACGAGGCTCCAAAACAACGTCCGTCCTAAGACACAGAATTTAATAAAACAAATATAATTGTGTTTTTAAAGGCAAGTTGCTCCCAAAAGTTTCTGGTGCATTGAAGCTCCACTGTTCAGAATGTTGTCTCCAACAATTATGGCTGGAAACTTTTTACAACAGAAGTTGAGATCAATACAGAATTGTCTGATTCCCAGAAACTGCGATTTAAGAAAAGAATTGCAAAAGCTGACTCTGCAGATGGGATGAATGCTGGGATGCACAAGGGGAATTTCCCACTTTGCTCTTGTCCTTCCAACTTTTTGTGCTCACAATGAGGAGGCTTCTTTATCCCAGTTCTCCACTGAAGGCATACCCACCCAGACATGTCTCCCCAGTTACTTTGACTGATTTGTTCCTGTTGCAATCCCTCCCCAGTAAACACACACACATTCTCTCTCCTCCCTCGTCGCTACCTCCTCTTTATTTCCTTCTTGCTTGCAGGCTCATCCCAGCCCACTGGCACTGCCAGCTGCTTGTGCAGAACAGAGACAACACTGCTACAGCCAAAGCCAAAAGCTAAACTCACAATGTAAAACCAAGCCTTAGCACTGGCAAAAACAAAGCTCCCCACCCAGCCTGAGAGGGTTATGAAAGAGGCTGAATGAAGTCAGCAAGTAGTTCAATCCCAATTTCATAGAGAAAAGAGGGAAAGACTAGCCAGCTTGTTGGGATGCATATTCTAGTGCGAAGAACAATCAAAGCACAGAAGCTCAGCAGAATAAAAGGAGACTACAAGATGTATTGCTTGGGATTCACGGAGAGGACGTAAGACGTGGCTAACTCCTACTCTCAAGTGTGTTACGTGGCTGCTACCAGCTTATTTAGGAGTCAGGCCAAGGCATCTAATTATGGAACACACACATAAGATCTGAGTTTTCTTTTCCTTAGCTTCAAAAACTTAAAAAGCTCAAATATAAAAACTTTGAGGGACTGAAATGAATTTACCAAAATCAGGCCCCAGAGAGTCCATCATTCTCTCATAGGTCACAGACTTCACAAATTACTCAGTGGTGGTTTGTGCTCAGGAGCATCTGTGATATGGGTTTCTGTACCTGTAACAACCCAGGAATGATATCAGGAAGCAGCTGATGCAACGATTCTTTGGAAATCCTCTCAATGACTTTTGTCTGCATTTTGATGGCAGCTAAGTTGATTGGATAATCTGCAGTCTGAATGATGGGGCAAAGCACCTTGATGCATTGCTCTGGGTGGATGGAACTCGCCAGAGTGGAAGCAGCTTCTTCTGCAGCTCTGATGACCTGGAATGAAAGCAGAGAAAGAACTTATGTTCATGAGGTCACATGTCACAGCCAAAACCACCAACATGCACTAGGAGTAACTGGCAGGAAATGCTTGGGGATGTTCATTTGGAGACTCTGTCAAGAGGTGATAGACTCAGAGATTTCACATCCTTCACCTCCAGTGACACCTTTGTTCCAGCCAGTGTTAAAAAAATCTATCCTGTCTAGTGAAATTGTGTCAAAAGCTGTGGCTAGTCTGGTAGAGCTCCATGTCACCCAGGGCAGATAGGTACCCCACCCTAGAAGCAGCAAGAGAACATTTCTCCAGCCACCATCAAAGAACCTAAACCCACCAGCTTTGGCTTAATAGAAAATTTGTCTCCTTAAATATTAGAATCATAGATTTATCAAATATCAGGTTGGAAGGAATCTTAAGGATCATCTTGTCCAACTGTTATAGGCAAATGCAAGGCCTAGACAAGATGGTCAGCACTCTGTCCAGTGAAATCTTAGCATATCCCACATTGGAGAAGATGATCCCACATTGGAGAAGATGAATGACAGCATTGCACCTTTCAGTGCTCATCTCACCCAAGGAGTGCTTGGGTGCCCAGGCTGATGCTCGTGGGCCTGCACAGACTTGTATTGCCATTTCCCACCCAAACTCTACTGTAATGAAACCCGGGCTACAGACACAAACAGGCTTTGGAGTGGCCCTGACCAGGCAGCAGTGCTCTCAACACATCTAACCACTAGGGAAGCACTGGGATCACTGTACAATGTGGGAGGAAGAACACATGGGAACAGTGGTGGCAAGCACCTTCTGCAAGTAGCCCACACTGTAAAGTGGTCACATGAAACAAGGGGGATCCTGAATTCAACTCTACTCTTACCCTGAGGGAAGGCAAAGTCAAAACTTTCACCCTCTTCCCCAGCGGGTAGGACAGGTAGCTGACAGAAGATTGTGATCTCTCTTCCCATAAGAGTTTATTCATTTTACATTCTGCAGTAATTGAATTAAAAAAACAGGATGGGAAGGCACTTTTTAGTTCATTTTTTTTCAAGTGCCCATGCTAATTGTCAGGCAACAAAATGAAGCTTCCTCTTGGTTGCACTCTTCCTGGCACAAATCACACACTCTTTGCTCCCCATGTCACTATTTCAGTACAAAAGATGGGGGATGCTTTTTTTGCTCATCTTATCTCACTCTCTTCTTCTTAGGGCTTACTTTTAAGGGAGGGTAAATCCTGAGTGGACAGAGATGCCCTGTGGGCAAACTTAAATCCAACATCTCAACTCCAAGAAGAAAGAAGCATTCACGAATTCTCATGCTTAGGATCTCCCAGGCAGATCCTAGCTCTGAGCCCAGGAGTACTAACACAGCCTTTCAAGGCAACCTCTCTTTCCTGACCATGTGGGAAGCTCATCCAGTCCTCCCATCCTAAGCTGGACCACCTGGGGCTGTCTGAAGTCGATACTTTGAAACCAGCACTAGGAAATGTGGCCAGGGAATAGTGAAAAAAGCAAGTAAATCAGACCACAAGTCTCCCATCACTTTGACTGAAGACATAGCTGCTGGATTCCCCTCCTTCCCCTCTTCCACACACTGTCATGGTATCAAACTCAGGGATTTCTATTTGACTAAGGAAACCCATAGGCAGATGTACCTCTATCAAAGCCTCAAGAGAATGTGAGCCTTCAGTATTTTTAGGTAACTACTGCAGATAATGTACAAACCAGAAGCATCTAAAAGCCTATCTCTGTCCTCCCTAGGACAAGAATGTCTCCCTGCCTGGAATACAAAACATCTTCCAGAAAGGTTTAATTGATTTTGAAGATAGCAGCAATGAACAGTGACCAGAAGAGACCACCTCCCTCTACAAAGCCTGTCCTTAATCTTCCACTCATGCTGGCAGCTACCTCCCTGAGACAGGAGTGGCCACAAGGTATTGTGTACCCAGGAAAAAATAAAACTCATCCATTTGGCTCTTGGTATCCATATTCCAAAAAGAATGGCAATCCACAATGTGGTCAATATTAAAAAGATTTCATCCTGAAAGATGTGTGAATTAGCATCCAAGCAAAACAGAACGATTGTTTTCCCACTTCCAGCAAGTTCTCTTTCACCTATACTTTTTTGCAGGCTCCTCTTCCATTTCACACATGAGAAAGTTAATACTTTTCCATGTAAGCCAGTACTAGCTTAGGAGGAAGCACTATGTAACTTTGTTGAGAAAAGAGAGCAATACTTGAGTACTTAAGGGAAACCTAATGCAATGCTTTGGAACTGTGGTGTTGAATTGCTGGAGTGGATAAATTCAGGAGCTTCCAAGAGGTTTCCTTTAAAGGAATTCACTTCTTGGCACTGTAACTTTTCATAGAATTGTAACATTTGGAAAAGACTTTTAAGATCATCAATTCCAACCACTCACCTCACACTGCCAAGCCCATTACTAAGCTAAACCATATCTCTCAACACCTCATCTACGCCTCTTTTCAATATCTCCAGGGATGGTCACTCCTCCACCTCCCTGGGCAGCCTCTGTCAATGCTTAACAATCCTTTCAATGAAAAGGTTCATCCTAATCTCCAATCTAAACCTCCTATGCTACAGCTGGAGCCCGTTTCCTCTTGTCCTATCACCTTGACCCTCACCTTGCTACAACCTCCTTTCAGGTAGTCGCAGAGAGTGATCATGCGTCTCTTCAGCCTCCTCTTCTCCAGGCTAAACATCCCCAGCTCCCTTGGCTGCTCCTTATCACACTTGTTCTCCAGACCTTTCGCCACCTTTGTTGCCCATCTCTGGACACACTCCAGCACCTCAATGTCCTTCTTGTAGTGACGGTCCCACAACCGGACACAGCTCTCAAGGTGCAGCCTCACCAGCACCAAGCACAAGGGGACAATCACCAACTTGTCCCTGCTGACCACACTATTTCTGATCCAGGCCAGGATGCCATTGGCCTTCTTGGCCACCTGGGCACACTGCTGGCTTATGTTCAGCCTCTGTCAATTAACACCCCCACTAAGTCCTTTTCCACAAGACAGCTCTCCAGCCACATTGGCTTTCAAAGTGATGAAATACTGCTGCCATCAAGCTTTCCACAAACAGTGCAGTAGACTTCGAGAGCCCAGATATCTTGTAATCAATTGAAGATTCACGAGCAAGTTGCTAGCTAAAAAAACCAAAAAACCTAGCCTAAATATTTGGACATGGGCTGCTCAGAATTTTGCTTTGCAACACCATCAAATATTGTCAAGTAAATGTTTTCACAGACACTCTGAGAAATAAAAGCTTGACTAGATCACAACTTACTCTTGGTCAGACTAAGATCTCAAATACACTACTGTAAGCTTTGAGACAGGAGTAGGTAGTAATACTGTGCTTCAGCTCTGCATCCTATGTGCATGAAGTTTAAAATGCATGTTAAGTTGCACGTGTAAGGCAAATGTATGAGCCAAAACCTTTCTTTACAAGCCTGTTGCCAATTCCACATGTAAGGGGTTAAGATAAAGCTGAAAATTTTCACTGAACCAGCCAGGGTTCCAACAGCAACAGAGGTTTTGTGTATTTTGTGCACCATAAGGTCAGCAAGAAAAGTTGTAAAGGTGCTAGATTTATTTATGCCCCTGCAAGCCCTCCTTCTAGCAAAGCTGTCCTTTTCTAGCAAGGATCTGGCCACATTTGCACAGCAGTCGGGTATTTCACATCCCTTCTCCATGAAGCGTCTTCCCTCTGGACACAGCAGGACGTGGCACACGTGCCCAGTAGGCTTCCTGCTGATATTAGCTTGTAAATGTGGCAACACCAGGGAGGCTTCCAAGTCTTCCGGGAGCACATCTGGCAGAGTCTGCATCTGAGCCACACTTCAGCAAGCCCCTTAAGCATATGTTTAATAACAAGCTCAAGCCTCACTGACGTCAACGGGAGTCAGGCGTGTACTTACATGCTTGCTTGAATCAGAACCTCTGCAGGTAACTAGCTCCTGGCTTCCTTGGAAATGGCTGGGAGGGGACAGGGTGTAGGAAGAGGTAGGGCTCAGCTGAGAGTAAGCCAAAAAAGACAAGCTCATCCCTGCCAGCACAGAACGCCAAATGCCACCATTCTGCAGTGCAAGTACCAGCCCCATCCAAAAGCCTTTCCTTCCAGCTTTGGCAGAAGAAAACATTCAGCCACCCAGACTGCACAGCCCATGAGGGAAAACACAGCTCTGAATGTTACACAGCATGCTCAGAGTCCCACTCACCTGGTAATGCCAGGGAAGTCAGCAGCATTTCCACAGAGAGGGAAGTGTGTTATCAAAAGATACAAACTGCCAGGCCATTTGGCAACAAGAGCATGCAATCATAGCAGAGTTTAGCTAAGAGATTTTGCCGTGAGGCACAACACTTTTGTCTTGCATGTTATACATACCACACAATATCAAAAACATCAAACATCTATTTTAATTGGGGCTTTAACCGGACCAGTAGGGTGAAACAACCTTACAATGAGTGGCTGAAAGGAGCAAGTAGCATCAAGGAACAAGTCTTCCTCCCATCTTTGGAGGTAAGATCAACAGATACACACTGGGAAGTGACAGGAATGGCTCACACTAGCAGCAGATACTACAAAGAAGTAGTGGATATGAAAGGCATCCTTTAAATTCAAGAAAAAGAAAAGGTGTTTTATGCTACACTCTCAGACTGGGCAGCTAACTGTCCAAAGAGGATTAAAAATCAGACAAGCTTACTGAAGAAAAAACACAAAGGCCAAAATCCAGAGGGGCAGGCAGAAGCATTAGCAGGGGAAGGGTGTAAGCTTCAGACCACTGGAGGGAGTGAGTCTGTCCTCAGAGAAGCATCGTTGTATGCCTGTTTCTTGCTAGTCACTGCAAGGTAAGGTAGCAAGAAAAGTAAACTTGATATCTGACCAAATATAATTATTCTCAGTGATCTCAGAAATAAAAAACCTCCTAGCAAAGTCATCAAGTGATGATGGTACCTGGAACAGACAAGTTCAAAAGGATGGCAAAGAAGCAAGAATAGAGAGAGCCTGCAGTGTTTTAATAAAACACAGACATTAAGCTGTGTGTAAGGTATGTCACAAACGTGATTCTACCTCCCAGTAAAAGCTTAGAGCAAACCATAACTTAACTGGATAGTTCAATACCATTCAACACATGGCAGGTGAGCCCAGGAATGCAGATCTAAAAGATAGCACTGCCTTAAAGAAGCAGGTTGTCTTCCTTTCTAAATGCTTGCTTACCATACACTCTACACACTAGAGACTGGATTCTGCTGGAGTAACACAAGCTGTGTTTGCTGGTGGGTTCCTTGAAACAACCCATTTGTGGGGCATTGAGACCTTTCCAGTCAGTCTTCAAAGAGAGAGAACAGTTACACTTCCACTCTTTACTTTAGGGAAGGAATCATATTCACATCCATGGAGCCAGAGAGATACAGCACACAGATAAGCTCTTCACCTCCAACAATGTCTTCCTTATTGTTTTAAAGGAGTAAACCTTAGAATAACAGGTTAGGCAGACCCAGGAACAAGCACATGAAATGCTTTCTGATTTCAATGGGAGGGGATATGCTGATGTGCAGGATTAGGAAAAGGTGTCCAAGGCAGCCACACAGATCCCTTTCTTTCAAAACAAAAGCACATCCATGTTCTAAAAAATCTGCTGGGCCATTCACATTGGTTTACCTGGTTCACAGTTCACTGAAACCATGAGATCCTGTTTGCTTAAGACAGCCAGAACCAAGCCTTCATCTCTTCCATTTAATTTCTCCTACTCAGCTTTTACTCTCAGTGCACTGCAGATGTTGCTTGCTGCCCAGTGGCTGCAGCAAGCTGCTTGCCTGTGGTAATCTGCTCTTGGTCAATATGCAGCAGCTTTCTGCTTTGAAGAGACAAGCTAGTAGCAAATAAGGAAAGAAAACTATTTCCTGACTCACCTAAGGCAGAACATGGTTAACAGACTACACAGGGCATCAGTGTAACACTCTGGGCAGCATTTGTACACCCAGGTGAGAGCTGTATGTAGGACCATCTGGACCACCTTATCATGATTGCTAGTGCGCCATCTCTTCAGAAAATCAGAGAGGGTGAGGCAGTGAAGGTAAAACCCCACTGAAAACTTAGAGGCTTTCTAAGCTACTGTGAAAGACAGGGTGCTAGAGAAGTTCATTAAGCAGAGGAACAAGGTTCTGCTTTTGAGCAAACACATGGCTATGTTTTAAAGCCAATTCTTGCCATCTAGAGGTGGTTACTTAAAGCCTGCATAATCTAAGCTGCAGGGGATGGAGGCTTACAAATACCTAACCAGGCAAACTCCCATCCCTGAAGGCTTTACAGTCTGATCCAGACAGGAACAAACAATTAAGAACTTGGTTTCAAAGCAGGAAGTGGATTCAGCAATGGGGAGTGCTAAGCAAATGAAAAAACACTGTGATTCTTACAAAGGATTCAGGGGAGATGAAGTAGATTAGACTGCTCCTGTGCACTAACTATTTGAAGCATGTTGGGAATTAGAAAAAGTACTTAAATATATACTGTGAAACAAACAACTGCCAAGATGCAACACTTGGCAGCCTCTAGCATGGACTACTTATCAATTAACCTTAAAGACTTGTGATCATATAGTGCTTTTTTTCTTTAGGAAGCTATATTTTGCAGAAACCTACACAGATCATATCGTCACCAGGACATATGCAAATCGACTTATAAATGTCAGAAGCCAATCTAAAAGCACCTCAGCAAGATGGTAAGGTGGTAAGTTAAAGGATAGCTCTTTTAGAGGGTTACAGCAAAGAATGTTACAGCCCAATATGCTTCTGGACCTTCTGATTAAAAAAAAAAAAGACCAAAATTAGAAATCTAAGACATGACACAATCACCTTTCCTCACATGTAGAAAACATGCACCAGCCAGGTCTATAGGCTTAGTTGCAGAGAAAAACAGAGGCAGAGACAGAAGTGGGGAATTAGCTATCCTATGAGTCTCACTTTGTAACTGTTCCTCAAACTTATGAACTATTTCTGTTGTAATATACTCAATAAGAAGAATTTATACTCATTTTGCTGGTATGAATCTGAAGCAATGTCACATCAGTGGTATTAGGTCAGCAGACAGCTGCTTAGTTATGGGTGAGTAAGTACACTGGAACAAATGAGTTAATACTAACTAATTGGCAACAGAAAGATGGTTCTCTTCCAAATAACTCCAAACAAAGAGTGATAAAAATCAACGAGATTTAATACCATCCACGACTTCAGTTACGTTCTAACGCTCCACAAGTAAGTGAAAGGCATTTACATGTCAACCCCCATAAATATTTAGGGTTGTGACTAAAGCAGGCTTGACTCTTCACATCACCCCATTTAAATCAAAAGCATTGAATAGACTGTTATCCTACAAACAGTGTAAAAAAAGGCTGAAGGTAAAAAACCATGCAAACTACATATAGATGCCAGTCCAGAGTCTTCTAGTCTGTAGCCCAAGGTTACATTAATTTTGAATCCTTGTTGAGGTCTGTGCTTTGCCAGTCTCCTGCATTTGCACTCACAAGCTGCACTGCAGCATTCAAGTACCAAGTTTTCTTCTACTGTGTCCCTGGAAAGAGAACTGGTGCTCTTAGCTGTGCTGCTCCACTGATCCTAGACCTTGCCTTCAGCGACAGAAGGCAGAAGAGTTCTGGCCATGGCAAAGATCCAACTGTCTAAAATCTTCTGCTTGGACTTGGAAAACAGTCAATTATCCAGGTATCCTAAAATATCTAACTATGCTAACACTACTTCCATACTTCCAATTATATAACCTGGAATAAAACCTCACACCCTCTTTGTTTCAATCAATCTTTAACTAGATATTGGTACTTAATTGGAGGAGAGGGTGATATTTGCTGATATTTGTGGTCAATGCGTTGGTTATAATTTGTTGTTGGATCCCTTCTGGCCATGCTGAACAGCAGCAGTATTGGAATTTGGGTAGACAAATGGACCTTTTTGATTTCCCAATGGCTTCTTGGAAACAGTGCCCAAGACTAGCAGTTCTGTGCTCTGCTCCTCTTCGAACTCTCTTTGCTTGGTGACTTTGGGTTGATTCTCCATAATGGAAAACGTGAGCAATAACTTGGGGCAATTAACGGTCCTTGTGCTGAAGAGGAAACTCAGGTAAGAAAGACTGGAACAGATACACCTCATTCTAAACAATAATTTAATACTAACTTCTATAGCCTGTTGCAGACCAAAGGATCTCAAACCAGGATCATGTCTGTTTTCTATTACAAGGCAGCAACATCCCAGACACATAACAAACCCTGGAGTGATATCCTATCAAGGCATCACTGCAACAAGGATTAACACTTTGTAGTGTTAATCACATCATACAGCATCTCTCCTTGAAATAGTGTTTACAGTCTAGAGGAAGATTTTACTTCATGTTGTCTAAGGCCTCTGCCTTTACCATTGCTCTGATTTAGTGAAAAAGAAAACTGTACAATAGACTCTCAGGTCTTCCCTTTCCTTTTTCAGCTATTCTTTGAAAATGCCCTTCAGTCACCAACGGGTGAATCTTCACCTAATCTCCTGCTTAGGGAGATCAAATCAAAGGGCAGTCCCTCCAACCCTCCTAGAGAGAGCAGCACTGCAAAGTCAGCAGGGAGAGAGAGCTGGAGGGCCACCACAGAATGGGAACTTGTGACCTTCTGGCCCAGGGCTACAAGTTTGACCAACTGTGCTACGTCCCAATGGACTCTCAGTTAATTTTTCACAGACTTAACAGAATCAGCAAGCCTCAGCTACAGGTAAAAATACCTAAAGCATATTCCCAGGTATATCTTTAGCCTAGCTCATGTAGATACCCAAGTGCAGGTTGGGAAACCTTTCTTAGCTTCATACTGGTTGATATTCTCAAACTACTGACAGACAGATGATGCCTTTCATGGGCTGCATCCTGGTTCTGAAAGTCCCATTGACATGAGGATCAGAAAACAAACATGTATAGAATAAAAAAATCCCACACCAGTGCTGCCACTTAATACAGCTGTGCACACAACTTTTAGCAACAGACAGCAAAATAGATTCCTGGTTTTGGAATCTATTTATGTTATTTATTTGTACTATTTAACAGATCCCTGCAGCATCCTGTCATAACAGCTATCACCCAAAGGTCTTGTTGCAGCAGTTGTAAATACGATCCATTTAAATTACAAAGATGCTACACAAAACCATTGTAAATTAAAACCATGCTATGTACAGCACAGCAGTTACTTTCTGATGGTAATACAGCTCTTCTATAAAGTAGTGCCAGAACTCACATCCCTTCATTCCTGGCTTCTACTTCACTCTCTCTCTAGCAGACTTAACTCTTCTCTGCTTTTCCTCAGGAGGCACCTCATACAAATCCTGAAGAACCCTTCCATACCACAAGCACTGAAGAATACAACATTGGGGAGATGACGCATGGAGTGTCATGTTTTCAACATCCTGCCTGATTTCTATGAAGCCCACCAGTCCCACAAGGACAGTGACTTTCAAGGGGCACTAAAACCAATGCCAGAGACAATCTGGAAAAGTCTTGCTAGAAATGGCAGTTTTGGAGGACTCAAACTACAAAGGGCACTGAGTCAAGGTGAGCTGAGAAGTATGCAACCAGGAAAACTTGCCAATAAAAGGCACTCCTTCAGAACATAATGTTTTGTCTGACTGCTTTATCGGGAAATCAATTTACAACTGCCTCTTATTACTCTGAACTGAAAATGACAGGAGTGCAAAGGCTCTAAATCAAGGAGAGGAAGGCAGGCAGAGCACAACACTCCTCATTCACTACAGGACTAAACATTTTCTACTTTTGCATTTTAGAGGAATCCAGTCTGATATTTTCTTTCCCTGAGGGTGTTTTCTTGTTTTGATTTGTTGTTTTGATTTTTAAACAGCATAGTTTCTGCTACACATAGCTAACATAACCTTGTGCCAGTCATGCAGTGCTCTGGAGCAGTCTCATCTATACAATAACCTTTTATCATGGCCAACGCTCTCCAGAATGAGATGCCTAAAGTTGTCAGTTTAGGATAAGCCTGATGCAGAGAAGAATTAGGTGTCTTAGATTTCAAAGCAAGGACTTTGGTAATGAAGATACTACAGACACAGAGAAATTCATGTGGCACCTTCCAAGTTTAGTTCAAACTTGCAATATGCATTAAAAGATGCAGCCTGGTGGTCACTCTACAAAGATGGACTTGAAGGTAATTTGATCTGCTTCAAATGTTATCATCATCGCTTTTTACTTTTGTTTTACTCCAGAATAATACTGTTTTACATACAAGTTCTCTCACAAAAGGAAAATGCAATTAAACCTTCCCCTTTGCTTGTTCCTCTGCTCCAGCCTCCTTTCAATGGCACAGCCTCTTTGTCTATTTTCTCCTGTTCCTCACCCATTCCCAGTTCCGCAGTGTAACCAAATCTCACCATACAAGTTTCACACACAGTTCTGCGTGAACATGGGCTTTGTGTTCTCCAGCACACTCCCTATCCTTACCCATACAGATGGGGAGAGCACAGTGCCTTCAGTGTGCTCCACAAAACTATGAAAAATGCACTTTCCAATCCAAGGTCTCAGCTTCTCCCAAAATGAGCAAAGAATTCCTGGGAAGCTAATAAACAGCTGCCTACAGTTCCAGATAGCTCCCAGTACACTTACAGAGACTTACTTGGCAGACTTAATATCAATTTGTTCTCCTGCCAAGATGAGTCAGTGAGTTTGCCCATTAAGTCTCACAGGTCCTGCATTTCTTTGGCAGGTCCATGTTGCTTTCCCAGTAGCAACACTGACAGGCTCACTCACCTCCTTGTGGGAATCCTTATGTGCTTCCAGTGTTTTCATGATAGTCAACTCCGCATAGTTCTTAAACCTGGCTGGCTGGTTCCGTAAGATCTCTCTCAGGACCCGCAGTGCCAGGGCTCGTATTGAATGCTGTGTGGCAAGAGAAAGTCACGTTAGGAAAAGTCACTTCTCAAAACTGTCATCTGAAGTTAAACCTCCTGGCTTCCAATGCCACCAGAAATCATGTATCACTCTACCAGCTCTGGTGGAATAAGTGGTGTTACCAATACAATTAAAATTCAGAACTGGACTCCTTGCTTTGTGCAAAAATTCACGTTAAACAACTGTTGTCACAGACACAAGAAAGAATTATAATGACTCTACATTGTTAAATTCCATACTCTTTTGGCAACAAAGTACAAATTTGTACCCAAAAGTCTGCATTACATGAATCTACGAAGAAGCTCAGATCATATGTATTTTACCCTTCCTCTTTTGTCAGGGTTGGCAGATATATATAGCTGAGCTCCATTCACACAACAAAACTGTTTCTTGTATATTAAAGCAGTAAAATCGACCTCCTTCCTGTCACTATCCCTACATTGCTGGAGAATTAAAAGTTCTGAGAGCACACTAAATACTTTATAAGAGGTGTAAGAAATGCAATGAATTTTGAATCAGATGAAACCAAAAAAGAGGAACTGTGAGTGCTTTGGAGCCTAAATATTATAACATTCAGATGAAGCATGGCTCTGATGTGAAGGCACAGCAGGGTACTGAGCCTTTACCAAATATCACTGTGCTGCAAGCTGAACAAACAGCCCCAAGTGGAAAACGTACAAGTCTAAGCTGTAAATTATCACTTGAACAACCATCAAATGTAAAACTGTGATAATAACACAGCTCTTTTTTTCAATACTTCAAAACAAGTTGTCCTATAAAAGCAGGATGTTCTTGACATTTTTGCAAGAGACAGAGTTCTATCCCACGAGATCTAACAGTCTTGATCCTTAAACCACATAGGGGGAAAACAATAATCTATTCTAGGGACCTTTACTCTCCTTCTTTTCTGGGAATGTGTATGAGATAGTTAAGAGCTTGTAACTTCATTCTAACTCAGAAGGGAACAACTTTTTAAACCTTATAAGTTTTTGTGCCAGATAACTTATTTTCTGATTCTAGTTCAATTTCCTAGTTATCTGTTACTAACACTCTGGAGGGAGGGGGGAAAACTGAGACACCTCAGAGTATCTTAACATTGATCACTGAACACGCTGAAAATGAAAGCAGGGTTGACAACCATCAACATTAAAAATGAGCAGCACAGCATCACTGATGAGATGCTCTACAATTGCAGGAGGCTTCACTTAAACTAGCATGGAAGAGCTATCCCCCTAGATAGAGCAATCTATAGGAGAGGTAAGACAAAAATAAATCTACATCTCACATCTTTGTCTCCAAGCGTTTCGAGCAGCAAGAGCAGAATAGTTTTGAAATGTTCCTCCCAAACTCCGAGATTGTCCTCCCTTGTGATCTTCAGCAGTTCCAGGAGAGCTCCTTTCCGCTCCTCCACCCGCTCATTGTGGTTGGAGAGCTCTTTCAGAAGATCAGCCACCAAATCTGAATGGTCAATGGGTACTTCTAGGACAAATGGCAGCAAATTATTTGGGGAAGTAGGAAAAAAGACCAAAGATGCCAAGATTACTAACCTTTTACAGAACAAAGTGCATATAACAAAGCCCACCCCCCAAAATGCATGAAATTCCAGTTGGCCTTAGTCCAGCAGGCAAGAGAATCCTGCTAGCCCATAATTCCAACCAAGATCACACCACAGCTCATGAATCTGCACGCAGCTTCTAATGAACCAGGAAGAAATGATGAGTGAGTGAATTTCATTCAGTTCCAATAATTGCTTCTGCAAGATGGGAACTGCCTCAGTTCTTCCCAGGCATGCACCCCCAAAACCAGCAATCACATGTATGCTCTTTAGATCTGAGTACACTCATCAGTGTACTGCAAAATAATAAAGCTAGGGTGTAGCATCACTTAAATGAAATGCTCAGTAACAATGAGCTACTGTGTTGTTTCAAAGAGTGAAAGGTCCCCAAATAGCGTCCCTACAGATGAGTTTAGATGCTTAAGGGACTACTTTGAGGGAAACTCTAGGCCAAGGAATACGAAACCTGCAGTATAACATTTTCTCAGTAGCCACAGATCAGGCTCTACTGACACATGAGAGTACACAGAGTATTCACATTAAGTGTCAACTCAGATGCAAAGTGATGCACAACATACACATGGTCAGGTGTGTATCCAAGAGCACTACCCATACATAAATGTAACAGAAACAGCAAGCTGCCTGTAGCTTTATGAGATGCACTGATACAAACCATCCCGAAGCTGATCCATGTCATCATCAAACACTGCTTCCTTCAGGGCAGTCTTGTCATAAGTGTTGATGGTGTCGGCATAGGGATAGGGGTTATATTCTCGAGCACGTGGCCCTGAGAAGGCGCGGGGAGGCTGGGTGTTAAGCAGAGAGGTTTTGTTATCTAAAGCCATCCTTCCACCTTCCACCATGTCACTGCTTCCACGGACATCACCGGTGGGCACAGCGAGGCCACCATCTCGAGACACCTGTGGGATCAAACAGGGAGAAAAGACAAAACACTGCTCAGCCTCTGTGGAAGGTGGAGCTCCTTTAGAGTTCACTCACCAACAGGAAGAAGCGTAGAATCGTTTGCATGTAAACTTCAACTTAAGATCAACATCTTTTTCCCTTATATAACTGTTACAATAAAATATCTCATTATCATAGGGAAAAAAGCTCCACTAACATTTCCAAACTTAAGTTAATATTGCTAAGACTGCCCAGAACATAACGTCAAAGATCATAAACTGCAGCAGGACCAATTTGCTAAGAAAGGGAAATAAAGCAAAGCCAACATCCTCCTTGTGAAACTTCACAATCTGCTGATAAAGGAGAGTGGATGATGCTTAGCAAGCTAACATGAACAATAGAAGGGTCTCAAATTAACATTTTGGACCAAGAATCTTTAGCTTTGAAGGCTAACTTAACTAATGTAAACTTCTTTGTCCAGACAGGAGGCAAAACTGTCACAGAATATCTCCAGTTGGAAAGGCCTCACTAGAATCATCATTTAATATTCCTATAAATCTTGAAGTCCATGTATTTAGCTAAAACAAATCACATCTCATATGGTAGATAATTCTGTAATGATTCTGTAATGATATGCAGCATAAAGTGGCATAAAGTTTGTGCACTAGACTGATTATGGGTCTTTCTGTACAGGAAGTACTAAACCTGTGAGGGAAACCACCTGTGCATTTTAAGAACTCACATTTCCCATCACAGATCTGACCACACACATTCCATGGAAGAGCCACCACTTAGCCATGCTGAGCCTGAGGAACACTAGCACCCTTTCCTTCACACATGAGATGCCTACAAATGCCAGAGTTCAATGGGAACAAGGGACTACCTTAATGAGCCCTCCAAAATTAGGTATCAAAAGCTAGCAATCAATAAGTAATAATCCAAAGACACTTGCAAAAACACAGTAGGATTAACTGGATTTTGGACATTAACAATCCAAAGGCAGGTTTGAACACAGTGTTTTAAAATGTCACCTAAAATGAATCAGTGGAATACTTACAACATCACAGTCTTTCTTCCCATCACGTTTGATGGGCTCATTCAGGTCCTCTTGACTACGGAAACTAAATTTCTCAATCGCTTCTGTGACACCACGAAGAGAGCTGTAGATTTCATCAGAATTTAGGTTCTCCGTGTCATAATCCAGCATACTAAAGACCAAACGTATATGAAATGTTACATATGAAATTGGAATCCGCTTCTGACCGTTAACAAAAACAACGTCAAGTCGGAGACAGATGGTTTGGCGTAACCTTTCTAACAGTGACTTGTAACAAGACATGGATGGAATCAAAGCACACCTGGGGTCTGAGTGTCCCCCTCAAAACAGGGCTAAAACTAGAAGCACCACTGATTTACACCGCTGCCAGTGAGGGGCAATCGGGCCCAGAGTTACATTCCACAGCAGTGAGTGTGCAAGCTGCTGTGAACCAAAGAGCCTACCCCCAGCATGATAATTGTGTTATTTAAAAAGGGAAACAAAGAAAACCAATCACTATGAGAACTCAAAGAGTTGTGACAGCTGGTGGAAATGAAATCAATGACATTAAAGTTCCATAATATATCAAGTATATTCCATCAATGGCTTCAAGTGTGACAGTTCTAGAGGGAAAGGGAACCATATATTGATGTAAAGCTTAGTCTGACATGTCCCACTTTCTTTTCTAGAGTAGTAAAACCCAAACTATTTGCATGATGCCTTGATAAAAGATGCTTTTCAGCACTTAGTTTGGGAATCCTGTCACTCAAATCTGATGCTTTCCTGCAGTCTGTCTGTCCCTCCAAAACTCCTCAGCAGCAAAAAGCCACACAGGTTTTGGGATTTCTTGAGAAATTATCCAAAATTAAGCTCCATGAAAAAAACCACCTGGCAGGCAAGGGAACATGATAGGAAAACATGTGTCTAAGAAGAGAAGCTCTTACAAGTTTGGAGAAAATGAAAAGGCATTCTTGGCAGGGCTTTGCTCTATCCAGGAGAAGTTGAGTTTGCATGACAAACAGTTTTCAAAGAGAGAGTCAATGAAGAGAACCAGTAACAGAACAATTTCTCTGGGGGAGTCTTGGATCTTAACAGAGCCAGAAGTAAATAAAGCAAAAGAATTTGAGACATTTACATCACGTTGTTTGTCAATAAACAGCAAGAAGTGGCTCCCTACAGGGATGAATTACTATTTCTTAACAGTTTGGGAAGGATGACAGGATGGGCTTGGAGGAGGATAGCTGAACAAATGGCTGTGCTCCTTTGCCACAACAGAACAAATCACTGTAAGGTAAGTGGGGAAAGAAAACCAAAACAGAGAATCCCTTCTGAATCACGAGTACACAGCTAGTGTTTCCAACAGAACTAAGAGTGGGATGATAAATATCTAGAACCACAGCTATTTGTTTTCTGGAAGAATCTCAGGGACATCAGACAAAGGATAAGATTGGTGCTGCCCAATTCCTGTGGGATTAACACGCTGAAAATAGCCCTAATCCCTGGCTCCCAAGCAACGCGCTCGCGCTACACTCTCACAAGCATCAGCACCACGGATTCTGACAAGGAAAGCAAAGAACAACTACTCAGCTTTAAACAGGCCAGTAAGATAGAGAAACTACATGAAGAACAGACCCAAGATAGGGAAACAAAAGCTGTTTATCAATCTGCAGAAGTCAAAGTATTTAGGGCTTTTCACACAACTGAATGACACTAATGCACTGTGATGGCTTTCCTGACAAAACTGAAAGCAGTTCTTGGATTCTTTATAGGTATCAGGCTGGGATAGGAAAATCTTTGTTTCATATGATCTCAAAAATACTAATTTTGAGCTCAAGCACATTTAATTCATAGATCTAAAGTGGTTCTTCATAATATATTTAAGTGGGGAACCAAACTGCCACTGGGGAAGGCATACATGTGACCATTCATGTAATCACACCAAGAGATGACATGGCTTACCAAAGGTCACACAATGGAACCCCTGGTAAAAAAAAAAAAGAAAGAAAAGAGAGAAATAATCATAGATATACTGATACTAAATCTTCTGCTAAAGCCATCATGTCCTTCCTCAGGGATGAATTTTGCCCTACATTGCTACCAAAGAACATATCAAAGTATAGACTCTGCAATACTAAAGGACTAAGGCAACTTCTCAACAGAGCCACTGATTTGATGCACTTTTCAAAGCACAAAACCACGCTGTAATAAAAATCTGAAGAGTCCAGTGATTGCACATGTCAAGGGTGAGCCCGTGTAGGAGATCACGTTATGGCCGTGTGCTACATGAACGAAAACTCCACATGTGAATGCACATGTCTATTGACAGTATGTGTGCTGGAATACTTTACAGACAACATGATGGGGGAGATCAAAACCAAATGGAACTACATCCACCTTTCAGGGAAAAAAACACAAAAAAAGCACAAAAGAAACAACAAAAAAAATGACCCATGCAGAAAACTAGAGGAAAGTCACAGGATGAATAAGAAGTGAGTAGAGATGAGCAGCGTTTTGGGATGTCACAACATTATTTTCCATCTTCTGCTGCACTAAAACAATGCAGCTCTCTAAAGGTTTATCAAAACACAATTTGGCAGTTTTCTGGACTGACATGAAATACATTTTACTTCCATATGCTACTATTCAGTTTCCAATCCAAACTATGTGTAAGTTATCAACAGTTGGGCATCCTCAAGCAGTACACAGTAACCCACTTCCTTGGCACTTTCAGGCTCTGGGCTGGAATGTATGTGAAATTACTCCAAACCTTGGTGTCAGTTAATAAAAGTAGGAGAGAAAAAAAACTCAACTAGTTTAACTCCAAAAATCAACATGGATTTCTTCCACAGATATCTTCATGTCCTAGAAAGGTCAGAATATTGATTTGAAGTTTTTAATTCTGCAGGTATTCGCAGAGTTATGGACTATGGGATTCTATTTGCACTCAGACATCACAGATTCACAGATTTGGAATGCTCAAAGAACAATTTGTTTCCTTTTCTTTCAACAGTTTTTCATTAGGAACTTCTTGCTTCAAGGAAAAGCTATATATAGCCCTTCCACAGTCAACAGGTCATATTTAATTGAGGAGAAACCATGTCTACACAAAGCTTGTTGTCAGGATACAAGCTTCAGATCCAAGGAGTTTAACATAAAGGTCTGACAAATTACCTTTGTATTCAGAGGGGTTGATTTAACTAAATACTAAATTTAACTAAGGAACGGTACGCAGATTGCAACAAGACATGAAGGCACAGGAGGAGAAATAGACGTCAAAACCAGCTACCAATAACCTAAATCTTGTGTCAAGGACTTTCAATACTATAAATGTCCACAATGTTCCACAAACACACTGTCCAAGCAGCTGGTACACTCATATATGCAAGCTTCATTCCAATTGTCCTATGAGTGTCTGCTGCTGCAAGTGTGAAAACACTGCTGAGCTGTATTTGCCCATCTGAAAGCACTCACGTGTCACTTGTACAGTACAGCCAAGGTGAAAGACCTTGCCTGTGCCAGCTGAAAGTGCTCAGCAACTGTGTTCTGCATCAGAAGCCAACTGTGAAACACACATCCACTCAGGAACCTGGCAGGAAGGAAGGGTCTGGAAAAATCCACTTTTTTTTTCCCCCCTCATTTGGAAGCTACATCCTCCTCAAGCAGCAAGGTAAGTGGCTGCCTGTCATCTCTGTTCTCTGAAAGCTATCTTCATCTCTTGTCCTCTTCCAACCAAAGCCCCTGCAAATAATTTCCCACATTTGAACAAGCCTCGCTGTGTGAAAGGTAAATAATACTGTGACACCTCAGACAAGTTGGTTTAACAGGTAGCTTGTTACCTGGGAGAGTAAGAGCGTCTGAAAGTCTTGTGGGAAGGAGCAGTGGGGATGGAGTTAGGCTGAGAAAGGGGAGGGGGGTGCTTCGACAGCCCATCTGCACTCCAACCCCAGAACCGACTGCCGTGATCAGAGGAGAAACGAAAGAGAGAAAAAACAGAGAAAGGAGAAGAAGAAAAAAACAAAACAAAACTATAATCTGAGTGGCTTAGTGCTGTCATGCTGCCTTGGAGAGAGAGAAGAAAATTAATAGAAACAAAATTAAACAAGAATACTCCATTGAGCCTCACAAGTCATTTGTTTTTTGGCCTTTACTATTCATTTTCACTTTTGCTCCTAACATAATGATATGGTTCACACTAAAATAGCCCCTGCTTATACTAACCAGTAAACTTTACAAACAGATATAGCCTCTATAAACAACTCTAAAAATGCTTTGAGTAAACAATCCCTGACCTTGCATCTGTATTCCAACTCTAAGCAGGTATTTGTGAGCAACAGGGTTTCCCTGGAAGAAAGGAAAATTGGGAGTTGTGTTTTTATCAGATACTCAAAGGTAGCTTGTAAAGGTTGTCTCCCAGTGTCTCTAGAAAAGCCTGCAATCAGGCCTTACAGTCAGCAAACCTTTGCAGGGCTTAAGATCTGACCCCATTTCACCTGTTTCAAATTGAGCCCAAATATACAGCAAGTGAAAGTCACGTAAGTGAGGGACTTGGCCTGGGTACCCACAGACAAACCTGGAAAGAACTGTATGACAGTCGATTCAGATTCTCTCACCAAACTTCCACAGGCCCCTTCTGGTTACTGTTTGATCCTGTGCTTTTGGGTCAAGGCATCCATCGTTGTACCAATTTGTCTAACCTTTGCTTTTCTCCTGTTCCCTTTACAGCACATGGATTTTCAAAATCACCTTCTACATGAGAATGTGGATGCTTGAGCGGCTGGAGTATTCAGGACACCGCTTTGTTTCTATTAAGTTTAAGCACGCCGTCTCAGTCACATTTGTGTTTATGCAAGTGAAAGACATTGCAAGATCAGAAGCAGCAAAGAATTGCTCCAGTGCAAACAGCAGCAAAGCCAGTTGAAAACTCCTCTGAAAAGTGGTGTCATGAAATTTGCTCATTGACCAGTGATTAAATCCCACAACTATTCCATGCGACTATGACACAAATACACCAGAGTGCTAATCAGACAGGTCAGGTCTCACCTACCTGCAAATGGGCCACAAACACTGCAGGCCTGTCCTTACTGTATCAGTTGGGTGGCTTATTTTAGTTCTTTTTTCCTTGCCTTGACCAACTTAATACTGAAGCTGCCAAATTTCATTTTTTAATGGCATTAATGGTAAAAAAACAAGCACATATACAGTCAAATAAAACTGTTAGCCTTTTGATTTGATGCATTTCATCTAGGGAACTTTGAGGACTAAACTGAGGGGTTTTTAATAATTGAAATTACATGTAGGTTTCTGGACTACTAATAAAGGCAGAATCAGAAGGGCAAATCTATTCATTTTATATTCCTTCAAGTATTCCTACAGAACTCTAGGTGAAAATTCACAACCTGAATGTAACATCTGAGCTTACACAAGTTCATTTGCCATTCTTACACTGGAGGACTTCACAATTCAGTATTTTCCTTTTTGTCATACTACACCATTTACTAGATCTCAGATTATTTTCTCTGTCCAACACAAACTCAAGCCATTCATCCAAGCATTGCCCAGGAAACATTCCTTCCTCTCAGTCAGAAGTCTGGGTTTTTTCCTATTATTTTCAGTCTTCCCAAGTGCCCTCCCCTGCTTTTCTTCTTCAGAAAACATTTCTCTCTTCTGGAACTCCTCTGCCCCAAAACTAAAACTCTCAAGTCAAAAAAAAAGGAGGTACAAATGCAGAAGTAACTCACACATGCAGTGGACATGTTCTAGTGATCATGAAGCAGAACTGGATGGAGCAAATGAAAGCGGGAGAAGGAAAGACTCTGCTCAAGGCTCTGAAAACACACTGCCCTTCTGAAGACACTAACAACAGGGGATGCTTAAGCAGATGTTATCATCTGGATAGGCAAATTAGTTGTTTGCATCAAGTCCAGTTCAAACAAAGCATTCAAAATCTATCCAGAGAGCTCAAATACATGTACACACAGCTACACACACAAAATGAAAAACCAGTTGTCTGGAATCCAGTTCTGATGGCAATAATATGGGAGACGTGACGTGACCTAAGGGCAACGGCATACATACGTACTACAGAAAGTAAGTATCAATGAAGCCTTACTGATTAACACTGAGGATATTGGCCACAAACCATTAGTAATATGGGGGAGCAGCCAACCCAGTGTTTTTATATTC
The DNA here is from genome assembly GCF_028858725.1 of Colius striatus. Taxonomy (NCBI): domain Eukaryota; kingdom Metazoa; phylum Chordata; class Aves; order Coliiformes; family Coliidae; genus Colius; species Colius striatus. The sequence goes on along the minus strand of NC_084769.1, from coordinate 13,428,496 downwards.
CTACACGACCCAAACTATTTTTTCTACACATATCCCAGCCCCAAAGACATAAACACCTCTAGATATGACTCCTCCAATCAAGTGCATCTTTGACAAAATTCAAAGGAGAGTATAATCTTCAAAACCAAAGCTGGCATTAAGAACAGGAGATAATCCTTCAACTGACTGCACTCAGGCTGCCTGTATCTGACAGAGGCATGGACAAGGTAAGCAGGCCCCATGCACATGGAGCACCCCAAGAAGCAATGGACACACACAACCTCGGTACAACCCTTTGGCAATGGGTCATAGAAATGGAAAGCCAAGCCTAGGTTCAGAGGAGGGCTACACAGAGAAACTGTGAGAATCTTTATCCTTTTACAGTGCTATCAGAATGACTCAGGTGTGCTCATTTTCCAAGTCTGTAGAGAGAAAAGTGACATTTTACACCACTGATGAATAGCAAACGACAAGCATTTGTAATGGAAACATTGACACAGAAGCATCTACACCAACAACTGCAATGCTGCAGTGCACTCTGCTTCCCATAAGTTGTCAGCACATCTTCCAAAGCCTTTTGTCTGAAAGAAGGATGAGCACATGTACTCCTCAGAAACAGAGCTAAATTCTTCTTTATTCTGTAAGTCAGGACCATGCTCAAACTATGCTACAGAAGACATTTTCAAGAAAGACATGGTTCAGCAGAGCATCAGAGAGCACTGCCACTGATTTGCAGTATTGCCACCACCTTTTCTACAAATGGTAAAAATCTGGAGCTACTGCTACTGTTCAGAGGTCACTCACCAAAAAAAAAATCAAAACTTCTCCCCCAAATATCCTAAAAGGCTTTTACAGCTGCTTCTACCTTCACTTGTCATTGAAGAGTAACTTTTACATATCACTTTCAAATAACTATATCCAGCTAGAAAGCAGGACACACTTCTTGAAAGGACACTTCAATTTTGGATCAATGTCTCCAAGAACTCCATAAAAATTGAAGGAATGATTGTTTCCTAAAGGAAATTCCTGGCCCACTGCATCAATGGCAGGTTTGATCTTGGCAACTTAATACTGTGGAATTCCATGCCCTCTCTAACTATTCTTTGAGAACATATCACATGGAGAAAAGAAATCCTCCAGTTCCTAAACTCAAAATGCTGGAAAACAGCAGCAACTATCAAGTATTAAGTGTATGCTGAATGCTTTAATCAATATTTTGATATGTGCATCCTGACATCATGAGGTGAGAAGAATGCAAAGATAAGTTGAAAAGCAGTGAGTGAAGTGGTAAAACACAGTTGTGTCCCAATGGCAAAACCTAAAAAGCATGTTAAAAAGTCATGAATTTATAAGAAGTGCCACATGCACACGTGGCCAACAAAGCCACAACATAACCAGAGGGATGTATCTCAGTTTATAACTTCCCATGACAGAAATCTGCTCAAACTAGTCAAAAAGAAAGCAACACAGTTGGAGTCATTCCCCTGAAACTCTATAGTTAAAATTTTTTAATGAAACCTTTGTTGAAAATGGGAATAGGCAACTTGGCCTTGGTTTGCAACCTCTCAGTCTAGTTTTGGATTACAACAGATTTAGGGGTCATAGAGATGTATTCAGGTATCCAAAATTTTCTCAGGAAACCTCATGTGCTCCTTGTATGCTCCTGGAATTACTGTAACTATTGACTTAAAGCTTAAAAGCCCTTAGTGTGTGTTCTTCCTGACACATGGGAACTCATGTCTAAGTATCCCTCCAGACAGGGTTTAGCAAGTCAGAACAGGGCTGATCACCAGATTTGAGGTTAAATTACAACACTGGACTATGAACTGTGGTCCTCACCCAACATGTTTCCTCCTCTCTTTTCCATGACAAAGGGAAATGATTTCCCATGGAAAGAGCAGGTAGACAAGAGCAACAGGCTTTAAGCTTTCCCAAGTGAATCAAATCTTGTCTGGGAAACACCTAATGCTTTCCTCCAGTTTTCCTGTGGTCCCAGAGCATACTGTTTAAATTTCTGCCTCATCTACTCTTGAGTTTTTATGGTACAAAGACAAGTACATTCCCAATGAATCCACGTTTACTCAATGCCAGGTTTTGGAGTGGACCAAATATATTTGAGGGCAGCATCTACACAGCTTCAGCAAAACACCTGGATGCAAGAGACCTGTTGCCCAAATGATCAGGCCACTGTTCTGCTGGCAAGCAGCCAGGAGAGTGATTTGAGAGGTATTCAGCATTTAAACAGTCACCACCTTTGCTTGTTCTGCATCCTCACGCAGCGTAAGAGAGGTACAGGAGGTTTAGTACTTCTCTCAGCAGCACAAGTACTGCACTACAGCCAGATGAATTCCTGATCACAAGGGCATACTTAAAAAATAGACACAATCTGAAACCCTTAACCTGAAAGTCATCATATACACTTTGTCTTATTTGCAATCTCAACAAGATCTCTTTTCTATTACTGCCATTTGGTATTACCTTTACTGAACCCACATATGTGATTCTGGAGAAGGCCTATTTATGAGAGAAAATTAGTATTTTAAGAAAAGTCATTAAGATTACACAGATATCATGACAACTACAATACTGAAGTCAATCACCAGCCATGTGTTATCATGTTCAAACCCCATTTCTTTGAAGCAATCTACTGTAAACTTTTGTCCTTGTTTTTGCTTTCAAAGTGAGTCATATTCTGCAAGTGAACACTCAGTGTTGAAATCCTTTAACATTTTGCAAGTGGTTTAATTAGCCTGCCACGTTACCTTGGAGACAGTCCACCATGGGAACAGTTGGTAGGTGAAGTTAAAGGGCTGGTTCTGCTGCTGGAGTGCCGGGAAGGAGTCCGACCAAGGGTATTGCTGGGGGAACCCTGGCACAGAAACAGGAAGACAGGGAGATGAGCAACACGTTGCAACACACAAGCAGGAGTACACAATAACAACAGGCACAAATATTGCCTTTGTCTGCTCTAGACAAGCTTAGTGCCATAGTGGTTCTGGCTCTTGACCTAAAAATCTACAGCCATGATTCATGTAATCATTAATATGCTGTTGAAGGTACTGCTCTGACTATAAAGAAAGCACATGTGTACTTTTCTCCAATGCACAGTAGCTGCAATTTTAACTATGTACCACAGACTGCAAATACTGCCAGAAAAATGGTTTATCAATCCACCAGGCTGCCCAGTTTCACAGACATGATTTGCCAGGTTCCATTTCCAAGTATGCTGACCATTACCCTGGCAATTTAGCAATTTAATTATGCAGCCATTTTTCTGCATTGTCTAAAGCATTCTGATTGTGCTTGCTGTGAGCATAAGCAAGTAATCTAACTTTTCATTTTCCCCCTGGTCTGCACGGTCGTTTCTGTCACAGCTGAATAAGCAGAAATTGCTCCTAATTTTGACTCTCTCTTCACACAAAGTCAAAGGTACTAGAGAATCCAGCCATTTTGCCTGAAAGTCTAATGCTGCAATTCTAGCTTACACAAAGGTCTATTTGTCCCTGTGGAAGTTCAAAGACAGGAGGATTCAAATTCCAGCAATACCCTAGTCCTTGCTGCTCTGGGGAGAAAAGAAGTTTGGAAGCACATTTAAATCCTCTACTAATGTATTCCTTTGGAGAAATTAAAATATGTAACAGCTTCATCTAAAACCAAAACATAAAGTAATAGGTATAGACTGAGGAGACCTTCTAGGTCACAAAGAGCCTGCAAGCTTCTTAGTAGACAATATATCTCGTATTAAACAGATTTCAATAGTAGTGCTATGCCCAGAATATCTCTGGGTATCAGGATCTCTGTTTCAGCCCAAAGGTTGCTACTGACAGGATTTTTAAAAGCATCACCAACTTTCCTGCACTTTTCAGTATTTTTTCTCTGTACTAAGACTATATTACATTTTAAAATGTGTTTTTTTTGTTTTAATGGACTCTACAAAAGCAACACCAAAGCAAAGCCTCTGTGGCCATATTGCTTCAAGACAACAATTAGAGATAATTCATGCTACTGAACATCTGCAACAGCTTATCAATGAGCTGCTGTCTTTGGGGCTGTGCTGTTTGCAAGGACGAGGAGCTTCTCACCACACTGGTGTTACTGGAGTTCTTGAGGTGGTTGTGCAGGAGCTTGGTAGCACCATCCTGGAATGTTTTTGGCAAGGCACCAAGTAACATAGTAAACTCAGGAGTGTTCAATTCAAAGAGAGAAATCAGGACTATTTGTGCTGCCTGGAAAGAAGAAAGAAAGAAAAGACCATCAATTTTTGTACTTTGGAAAAGAGCATGCGTGTTGGTAACAATCCTTACACCAAACCAAGTGTTAGTCAAGAAGACAGCTCCCATACTAGAAACATTTTTGCCATGTTCCTTGTGATGATTCGTAAGGAATTGCAAACTGCCATGGTTAACTTTTTACTTCTTAGAGCTTACAATACACTTTTGCATTTATATCATTAATTCCTTAGATGGAAAGTGTACAGCTATTCAGGAGGAGTGAGAAAATCTTACCATCATCCTGTCCAGCACATATTTCAGTTGAAGTTAGTGGAAAAATTGACAGGAAACAAATAAAACACAAGCTCAGATAAGTATGAAGAATCAAGGACTGAATTTTTTCATGGCTATACTTTCTATGTTAAGTGTTAATGAGAGTAGTTCTTTGCCCACTCAGTCTCTCCTCTAAGGATCTGAGAAGCCCGTTTCTTCAGACAATCTCTGCTTCTGTCTTCCTACTTCTCCTTGCCAGTCTCACCACCAAGACAGAGCAACAGGTGATTCTGTCTCAAGTGGAAGATCTACTGGAATGGTAAGAACCACCATTCTCTCATCCATGGCTAAAGTCCACCAGATTCCCTAAACTTAATAAGCAAAACCAGGGTACCACTGAAACACCTGAGAATGGAACTATTAATTTCACAGGACAGGGTTTGCCCTATCTGCCTTGCAGAATAGCTGCCAGAACAGGATCTCCACTAACTCCATTAGCAAACATACAGCTCTTCATACCTTGAACTAAATGGACTCAAATGGGAGTGGAAGCAGAATAAATCAAGAGTGCAGATCTGGAAAAGTAATTAACATCACATGTTCCTAACTAGACTTCCCTGGCAGCACACAATCCACGTGGATTGCACCACCTCTGGTTTGTTGGTTTGGGGTTTTTTTCTGCTGCCTTTGCCTTGAAAATACATTAAAAAAATATTAAAATTGATTAAAAGAACAATAAAAACGAAGCAATGATGAAGGACCTCTGCAGCACCACCTTCTCCAACAGCCCATGACACATCAATCTCCAGAATACATATCTGGATAGAAAGCAGAAACTTAGGCTCACAAAACAAGAAGCAAAGCTACACATGCTCTTATTTTAGAACAGCATACATACAGGCTTAGGAAGAGCAGAGAAGTGTGTCTGACCCTTTTGGGAACTTTCTAAAACTTCTTAAAAATGAAAAAGAACTTTAAAGAGGGTAAAAATACAATTCATTGCTGTGGCAATAACTGTACCTCCATTGTTCTCATCGATTGAAAGAAAGAGGTTTTAGTAATATGTTTCTAAAGATGCAATAATTAAGTGTATCTGCAGTTCTCTGTGAAGTGGAATCCTTTATCAGACAATCAACTTGGGTACACAAAAATCTCTTTATAGTGGAGAGGAATCAAAGTACTACATCGCTGCAGTTTGCAAATTGCAATTCAAGTGCTATCAGCCCCAATTTGCTGTACCACAGCTTTGTATATAAAACATAATCCATCCATGGGAGTTTGGCAAGTTACAGCTTTTTTTCATACGACCAACACAGAAACACTCAACAGGCTTCCAAAGACTGCAGCAAACAGGTCTTCAGACTCTTCATTCCAGATGGATCATGCTTTCTCTGCCAAAACTCTCACTGACTTGAACAAAAACACAGTATGTCATTATTCACTTCACATTAAAGATCTAAGGATGAAAGAAGTGGGGAGATTATTTTCCCCATGGCTTTCTTAACTCCATACTCTACCCTCCTCTGACCTGAAGTTTTGGGCAACTGTGCCATGAAGCCTGCCTGGTATCCAACAAGGATGTGTATTTTTGTCCATTTTGATCCAAGAACTTTTATGTTTTCACCAGTACTTTGTCTTCCTTAATAAAAACATTGCTGCAAACAAGAGACCTCAAAACAACAGTCATCATATTGAATTGAACACAAAGTGACAAGTCATGCCAAAGTACACTCCTGTTTGTGAATGGCATGCATGCCATGGATGGTTAGGAAGTGGACATGCAGATCTTCTGTGTCAGAACAAGCAAATGTTATACTAATTGAGATGAAAAAAACCCAAACAAACAAACAAACCAACCAAAACCACCAGGAAAACTGATGAATGAGGTTCCCAGGTTGAGAGATTGCTCAAAGATCATAATATCTGGAGATATCAACTGGTAAGTCAGGAGCTGCCCAAGGTACAGTGAGATGGGAAATGACTTCAGGTAACTTTATCCCACATCTCCCTTTGATGGGTTAGAAAGAACATCACCGTTGGAGACCTCCTAAGAACAAAACTAGTGCAAGAGTAATGTGACGTTCTTGTGTGCCAAAGGTCTAAGGTGCATCTCATGGATTCCAGCAAGATCTTCTCCAAAGCTCCACCAAGGACTTGATAATCCCAAGTCTTCACTTTGAAGCACAGTTTTCTAGTTGGTACTTAACCCTGACACACAAACACTACTATGAATTTTATTCCACTTGCTTGTTTTGGCTTTAATGAAACCAGGATTGTGGCCACCCTCTCTCTCTGCACAAACTACAGCTTGTCTTTAGGAATGTCTGTCAATATTCTGTGTAGCCAATGCTCTTCAGTAGCTTTGCTGTTACCTGCAAATGGGTCACTGTGTTTTGAATGCAGTGCTGGACAGTCACTCACAATCTTATGTGGACTGAAAGAAAACAGACCTATAGAATATGGCTTTTCAAATAAAGCCAAGTATTATTAGAGCCTTACAGTGGTGCTCCAGTAAAGCTCTCAAAAGCAACACTGGAACTAACCTTGGGTTAATGTGGGCTAACTTCAGCTGTGTTCTTTTTAAATAAGCCTTCAGACATCCAGCTGCACCTCGAGGTTTATTTTAGGCAAAGGCCATTATTTGAAAATTCAGCCATGATTTCCTGCTTAAGGTTTAACACACAAAGGTCTTGGTTCTCAAGAACACCGTTAGACCTCAAAATCTGGACAGTCTATGCTAGCTTGAAATCCCATTTATAGCATGCTCCAAGTTTCACTCCTGCAACACATCCCAGTTCTAATACAGTTAATTTTATTTCAGTAATAAAGGAGCAGCATTTTTACACCTGTCTTAATAGTTACATCTGGACACACTGGATAATCCTCTAAGTTTCTAGGACACATTTATCTAGTCAAAAGACACCTTTTACAGATAACGTTTCCATGAGTATTATTTTAAGTCTTTGGAGTTTCAGCTTGTGACAAACTGGAGGCTATTTTCATAATCTCAGAATCACTGGTCATTTCTGAAAACCTTGGCCCTTGTTTCATTATCTCAAAGAGCAGATAAATTGAAAACAAGCAGTTAAAAAATTGTTTCAGTACACAATGTACAAACATTTTCCATGCAACACCCATGCTTGATGAGATACAGCTTGAAGAAAGAGTAATATCTGAATTTTCCCTTGCCTTTGTGTCCCTGTACCATTAGTGTGGAACACTAATCCATCTCCTTTGAGTGACATATAACGTAGACCCTACAGATTATCTGATCTTAATGAAGCAGTTCTCTGCTGGCTTGAGCTGGAGAAACTCCAGTGACTTCAAAGCCTGACTATGCTAGTGAAGGGGTCTGGCTCCACGTCACGTTCTTGAATCACTTGCACAGGATCACTTATGTAACTTCTTTAGTTCCCTTATAACAATGCAGTGAGGGATCAGGTTCCACAAGCCAGTAGCAGCTCCCAAAATTTCACACTTAAGTCCAACAGTGTCAGCTGGTAGACACACAAATGCTTCAGCAACTTTTGTCTTGTGTTTTGATCTAGGCAGTGAGTGGTGTTGGCCAGATTTATCAAAGTCTGTAACCTCTGCAACTTGGTTGGATGATAATAAAGTCTCTTTGAAACAGCTTGGGCTCATTAAGCTAAAAGATCAAAGCTAACTGGAAAAATCCATAGATTTTAGAAAGGAAATGTGGTCAGTGATATATGCTTCAAAGTAACTTATGTTTACTGCTGTTGTTGGTCCAATAGACCAAGCAGAATAAGCAACTAGTTGCCTGAGCTATATTTTCAAGTTACTCAAACTTCTGCTCCTGATGGGCTCGCAACAGTGGCAGATCTATAAAAGGAGAGGACCTCATACCCTGATTGTTTATAAGGGACTACAACACGAGAGTTAACAGAAAAGCACACCAAAGCCAAAAGTTACTTCACAGATAGACACGATCTTTTCAGGCTCCCAGTCAAGGTCTCTTTACACAGCTAGACAGTTGTGTTGAGGCTGCAAATATGATTAGTGTGATTAGTGCACACAGCTTTTAGTCTACCTGTTTACATTTCTCTTCCAAGTTTCCTTCACCAGGCCCTGAGGAAGATGTAGTTGTTCTAGCTGGCAAATCCTCACCCACCCAACTATGCATGGTCTGGGTTTGACAAACAGGAAAGTTGACATCATTTAGAGAAAGCATAGATTTCAGCTAAATCATCTAAACAATAATACATGCTATCTTTTCACAGAAGTTTTAACCACCTCCTTAATGTCAAGTAACAAAAAGCACGAATATTTGCTTTAACTAGAAGAGCATTCCTTTCAGCAGAGGGCAGCACTGGCTCAAGATGAAATTCAGCCACAACTCTCAGGTTTACAGATCATCCCTTAGTTCTCCTACAAGGCTTTGTCTTGGTAACCTGATGACCTCCATAACCACTTGAAAAATCTCTGCTGAAGTGCTGAGCCTAGGCAGTGCTGTACTGACATGGCACTTGCATCTGGTCAGACAGGAGTAGAGGAACTACAGCAGTGGTTGCATCTGCTCACACCTTCCCTTACAGACATTCCAAGTTCAGAGGAAGAAGCAGTTAAGGAACTTGCAAACTCCTGACTCCAAGTCCAGGCATCAGCCTGATCGATCAGCACTGTCCACATATGTCTTTTATCATGTCATCAGGTTCGGGAAGATCCACACCAATAGCTACTCACTTTTGACAAACATAATCATACTCTGTCTGCATCATTCATTTCACCATCCAGTCTAAGGCAAACATGGTTTTAATCATTTAAGGCACACTGAAAGAGAGAAACTCTCTCTCTCTCATGTCACTTTGAATTATACTAAACTGCAGTCAAATGTAGACCCACTGATACCAAGAGAAGCAGTGACACATTAGGCAGCTTGTATTAGCATACACTGGCATAAGGCAACACTTGGATTCTCTGCTGAGCATAGCTGATGTTAAGTGAGTTAATTCACATCTACTGGGAGTATTTGCAGGCTCTTAAGTGTTATTTAAGTGTACTCTCCAGCAGACAATTAAGTGTTAGCTGATGCTAAGCTAACAAACTGTCTACCAAACCAAATCTCCTGCTAGTTCCTTTTTTGGGTCTAGAATCAGATGAGTATGGGGCACCCACATTACTGATACAGTAATATGAAGCACAACGGCTTCATCAGTTCATACATAATCCAAGCACGATAGCTTGAGCACAAGAATTTCAACACACAGTTTTCCCAAAAGGCTTCTATTAGAATATGCTGTTTACATCTGGATCCTGAAAAGGCAGCATTTGTTTAACTGCTTTAAACACAGAATTCACATACAGATTAAATGCACATTGCTATTGTGTTTCATATAGCACCCATTTAATATATCATGAAAGGTTTTTACAAGTCACTACATGTGCCAAAGGCATCTCTAACAGTGCCAGCAAAAGCTATGCAGCACTGAATCATCACATATTTGGATTAGTGCTCTATAATGGATTATGACTCCTCACGCGTGCTGTTGTTTTGTGACCTGGGCACAGCAAAGACCATGGCAAAAATGTACATTATTTCTGGAGAGCTAGATGTTACTCCAGGAGTAAAGCTGATGAAGGCTACTCTGAGTAACTTTGCTCCTAACAAAATGGCATTTGTTGAAAAAACAGGTTTCAGGACTATAAAGAAAGGTTACATTTCATAAAGAACCAAGAAACTTTTATTACAAACCTGGCATTATATAAGCCTGAATTCTGAGGGGGAGGTTCCCACATATAAGCCAAGATAGAAGAAAAGCTACTGAACTAAGATAGTTTGTAACCAAAACATGCACTTTAATCTGCAGAGAGTTTTGAAATGGTGGAATAAGTACAGTAGACTTATCCATCACACTGCAGAGAAAGTAGACTATGATCTTTTTATTGGATGACTCTACAATGCATGAAGTATCACCTCTAATCTCAATTTTCATAATAGATATATCACCCATATCTATGTAGGTGTGTATGTATCTATATACATGGCATGTACAGACAAACATATTATGCACAGACACAAAATATAAGCATGAGCATACATATTCTGTGAAGCAACTTCTTAACTCGTATTATCATGTGCTAATCCTTACTGTTCGAAGCAAACTGAGAAAATGTGCTTATATTACAAACTGCTCAAAGGATACTAGAAGGCTGTTTAAGGAGAAGAGATTCATTATAAGGAAATCTACCCCAGCATTATGTCTCAAACAAACATATGATGATGTTCTGGCAACTACTGTTGGAAAAGCCATCTTCTTCACACTGCATACACTGAAAACATTTGGGCTCTCACACCTCTCTAGCACCAAATTCAAAACAAAGAGAAAACAACAGCTACTATTTTGGAAACACAGCCTGGACATAGAGATCCTTTTTATTCAACAACATTAAATCAGGTAAACACTGTAGGCCACCAGGTGCCATATTTGTTGTATTACACCATTTTTCCTAACACTGACTATGTTTAAATGCCTGAAAGGTGTTCCTCTGTGCATTTAGACTGAGTTTGACTTCTTTAGCAGTATCCTCTGGCTGAAAGGCTGACCTCAGCAGTATGGACATAGTCCTACTTCAGATATCCTCTTTTGCCACTACTACTGTAACTGATTGTCCAACATCTGTAAAGATGAATGACGCCACTTCAGCTCACTCAGAGTTTTTGGGAATGCTTTTACAGTGAAGCTTCTGTCCCAGCATTGCTTAAATGAGCGTGATACTAGATGGAAAATGAAAGATCCAGGAGAGATTTTAGAGGTTTCAAGGTATCATGTTGCAAAGAAGCCCATTTTAATTTCCTTAGTAGTGTTTGCTTTCCTGTCTGTCACCAGTCCTCCTACATCACAGCAATATTGTATCCAAACTTCCTCAGGGCTTTACTGATAGATATGATTTCCTTATCAAAGTGGCAACATCAGTATTTCTCAAGAAATAACATCTAGGACTACTAGGTAAAGTAGTAAATATATCTTCATTGGCTGTTTGAGCATATAAAGAACTTGCTGAGCTGCACTTTTCTTTCTGAAATCTTCCTCATCTTCCTTCTGAAATCTTCCTCATATTCCAGTATAGTTCAGAAATAGTTTCTCAAACATTTTTAGGAAAAAAAAAAAATCTCATCTCAAACTTGTTTTCTTTGGCTACCTCTAAACTATACCTGCAAATCAGTGCTGCCAATCCAAGGAGGGCCCTACTACCCTCAGGTAGTATGAGAGGGACTTCATCTTCATGCAAATCACAGTAACACAAGATCTCTCTCCTGGGCTTTTTAGTTCATTGCAATGGTTCTAGTTCCCTACCAAATCCTATTCACTATCTGTATTCAAAGGCAGCTTGGCTAAATTGGGTAACAAGTAGGACAGCTGAAAGAAAAATTTTCCCAGTTACATAAGTAGAAGGTAGAACATGATGTACACGTGACACAAGGCTGCCCACAATGTGCAAAAATGCATCCAGGCTTGTAAAATAAAACTACTGTAGCAATGTTTCATCAACAGAGAAGTAAGTCAGGGTATCTGGCATAAAGGAGAAACTTCCTCTTCCTTGAGTTTAGTATCCCATGCAATGACCAGGCAATACAGATCTTGTTACTTATCATTGGGATCAGAGCCTGGCTGATGAACAAGCCAGTAGGCAATGTCACTGGCCCTTCACCTTAAAAGGCCTTGCTCCCTGTCAGCCTGCATGAGCTCCTCCTAAATGCTAAGATCCTGTGTGCCCTCACAGACCAGTCCACCCCCTCAAGAGCTGAGCACTTGTGTTTAATAAAAGTTTCCATTAACCCAAGCCCTGAACAGAAGGCTTCTTTAGGCTTTGGCCAGAGTCAAATCAGAAGCCTCATTCTAATTTCCATTCTCAAACTGATGGCTCTTTTCCAAGATCAAAGTATTTTCCCACACAGAGCCCAAGCCTGTCATCTAAATTCAATAAGCACCTCACCTACGTAAGGATTGCACAATAACTTTGCTAGCAATATTAGTGATAACATGATGAAGTTACTGACTTAATGTCATCCCAGTGTTTTCACTGCCATTGTGTCTGGTAATTAACTGGCTTTTGTAAAATGACTTCATCAAATCGTAAACATTTTCCAGAGAAAAAAAATGATTTAATGTCTTGTTATCGAGAGGAATAAAACCAAAGCAGAGGAAAGTCAACTGTATTGCACAAGGCTAAATGCTACTGCAACCAAACTCAGAGCTCAGCTACCTGAAATCCTGATCTGCGCCCTGCCCATTGATGTGTTCTGCTTGGGGAAAAGGCAGTAACCTGGCTGGATGGGCCGAAATTACCAGCAAGTGCTCTCCTGGCACCGCAGCAACATCCCATCCTGGTCTCCACACAGTGCTGTGTGACCCATTCCTGCCCAATGGCTTTTGTTCAGCATTGAGGACAAATGTCTTTCACCTTTCTCCTAGCATTGCTTGCAGGAAGTAAATCTTAACCTGAATGCAGGGTAAACACCTATAAGTATTAAAATCTTTAAAACAAGACAAATATTTACCCATAACACACTGCAGAACACCTCACTTCAAACATAAAACTTGACAATAACTTTGACTGTACATAGTTCATGGCTACTATCAGCATCTTAAATGGTTTCTGCCCTCAGAGGGAACCACAACACTTTTTTCAGTTACACTCTAATATCAGTTGTATGTTCCTTAAAGTATATGACATTTTTCTTGTGGTAACAGAGCTTACATTTAGCTATAGATATGATTCCATACTAGAAAACAAAATGGTTTATGCACAACAGCATTTCCTTTGACTAAGTTTCCTTCTGATTTCACTGGCTATAAAACATGATCTGTAGTTGAAGTGAGGTGGCAGACAGGTTAAATATTCTTAACTAGTCATCATAAGAATAAGCAAAGTTTATTTATAAAGCTGTACCACAGCGATTGAAAAAGGTTTTTGACCAAGTGCTTCTTTTTGCTCCATTTTTCTCAAGTGCCTTAAGACTCTGAGGCTGGTACCTCTATCATCATCACAAAGAGTAAACAGCAATAATGTGCAGATGATGACTAGTAAAAGGATAGTCTCACTATTGACTAAAAATGTAATCCATTTCTTGAACAGACCCCTTGATTGGCACCAGAGAATTGCCACGTGCACATGGCAGCCACATGTTTCCCCTGCTGGCGGGGTCATTTATGTACTTCACCACTAGCATGAGCAAGCTTGCTCTACCTGCATCTGCTCAAAGGTAAAATGTAGACAGAACAGCGTGGCCACCACACACACAGATGCTACTTTAATTTAAGGTAGCATTCAGTAACTCAAATCTGTGCAAGATCCACACTGGTTGTGGGACTGTATTTCTTGGGGGAAGAGTCCCTGCCTCCACGAGCAGCTGAGCGCTGGCATTGTTGTTCACTGAGTCAGCCCCAGTAACACACGTGGACTGGACTGTGTCAGCCAAGACCAAAAATAAAGTCAGCTTGCAGGAGCTGAATTGATTGCACCAGTGGTCTCAAATTCTACTGGAAGAAATATTTTATTTTATACTTTTTACTGGTCACTTGTAGTACTTTGATCATTTGAAGACTGAACTGGTTCTCTCCCCCATAACCTCAACTGCTGTCTCCATTTTTAGGTTGTGGGAATGTTTGCCATGCATGGTCTGCATTGCACTTGGAAAACATCACATCTGGAAAGCCACTGTAATACCTTCCATGAGGGCAGAATCCTCTGATGCTTAAATAAATCATCTCAATCTTTAAAAACAACGAGTACTTTTTTCCCAACCTACAGTCTCTAAAAAAGGAGGGCAATTTTTTAATTGTGTTCTTCAGAACATTTCACCTGTTGGGTTGGCCCTTGATAATCCAGTTCGTTACTGTATAATGAATTTATTAGTCTGTTAACTACAATCTTGGCAGAGATAATGGCCAATGATTGCTTATAAATCCTTGGCTGCAGTGTTTCTTCTAAAGCCCGTGGTTTGTACTATGTTCTTAATAAAATCATAGTACAGCAACGGTATGATAAAGACCACCTGGGCATTCATTTTAAGCAGCCTAGGTTAGCTTAACTGTGTAATAATTGACTTGAAAGCTACAGGCAGAGGCAAATCCAAGTCACATACAGGTGTAAAAAATAATTTAGATTGAATCATAGAATGACAGAATGGTAGGGGTTGGAAGGGACCTTTAGAGATCATCTAGTCCAACCCCCCTGCAGAAGCAGGGTCACCTAGATCAGGTCGCATAGGAACATGTCCAGGTGGGTCTTGAAGACCTCCAAGGAAGGAGCCTCCACACCCTCCCTGGGCATCCTGTGCCAGGGCTCCCTCATCTCAACAGTGAAATAGTTTTTTCTTATGTTTAAGTGGAACTTTTTGTGTTCCAGCTTCATCCCATTACTCCTTGTCCTGTTGCTAGATACTATAGAAAAAAGGGATGTCCCAACCTCCTGATGCCCACCCTTTAGATATTTATAAATGTTAATAAGATCCCCCCTCAGTCTCCTCTTCTCCAGACTAAACAGCCCCAGTTCCCGCAGCCTTTCCTCATATGAAAGATGTTCCATACCCCTGATCATCTTGGTGGTCCTGTGCTGGACTCTCTCTAACACTTCCCTGTCCTCCTTGAGCTGAGGAGCCCAGAACTGGGCACACGACTCCAGGTGAGGCCTCACCAGGGCAGAGTAGAGAGAAGAACCTCCCTTGACCTGCTGCCCACACTCGACGCATCCCAGGATGCCATTGGCCTTCTTGGCCACGAGGGCACATTGCTGGCTCATGTTTAGTTTATTATCAATCAGGACTCCCAGGTCTCTCTCTGCAGAGCTGCTCTAATCTCTTGTTAGCCCAAGGCACTTGCACAGGTGCTGCTCAGGTGGAGTTTGCTGTAATTTTTGCCAAAGCTCTGCAGGTCTTTCAAACAGGCAGAATGGTGGACTGAGCACTGTGAACAGCCACTCCTCACAGCTTCACAGCCAACAGAATTACTTCAGCTGCGGCACACACTTTTTCTACTTTGCATGCAGCAATGATGACCCCTAATGGTGAAATATTTATTCTGCTGAGCAATATACAGAGATTCTACTTTTCTGATGTAGATTTCTACTTAAATTAATTACAACTCCCTGTTGCAGACCACCAGCACGGTAAACTGTGGTTTACTTCAACTGTAACAGGGAAGCACCTTCTCTGCCTGTTCAG
Organism: Colius striatus; assembly: GCF_028858725.1. Taxonomy (NCBI): domain Eukaryota; kingdom Metazoa; phylum Chordata; class Aves; order Coliiformes; family Coliidae; genus Colius; species Colius striatus. The sequence goes on along the minus strand of NC_084769.1, from coordinate 13,412,848 downwards.
TTCTTTCTGACATGGTACATGGAAGCATCAAAACACAAACACATATTCCATATCTAAGTCCAGGATTTAAAGTCGATTTTCTTTAATTTTCCTGAGGCGGGCTATCTTGCAGAAGCAAATTTCAGTCACACTGGTATGAAAAAGATCCCTGCAGAAAGTCTTTGGAAAAGAAGATGAGACATTTCTCCCTAGATCCAATCAACTGTATGTCAGAAATCAAACAGCACGCACCCAAAAAGCTTCTTTGAAGCCTCGTGTCAGCTATCAGATAATGCTGCAGTTGCAGCACCTTTGATATCCAGTGATCTTTTCTTCAGAGTCAAATAATCAATAAAAATTATGTTTGTTGTATTTCCAAAGTTATAGAATGTCATTCTAGTATTAATTCAACATCTTCAGTGCACATACAGTGTAAAAATCTCACACAATTTTCACTTTCCAAAATGCTTAAAGTTGTGGGGTTTTTTTAAAATCCATCTCAAAGCCTTAAAACTCCTCCTGGAATCTATTTCTACACCTGGGCTGGGAAGAGAAGGTAATTTTAAATCGTGTTACAGATGCCAGGTACGTAACACTAAGTTTCACTTTTCTCTTGGGAGAGATGAATATCACTATCTGCCCCAATTTAGCTTGCCTGCCACTTGCATCTAGAGCATGATAAAGAACAAGGTAACTGTATTACCCAGGCCTGACCTAAATGTGTCAGTTTTTTCCAGGTTGAGATAAACATACAGCTTTTAAAAGCAAAGAGTTGAGAGTTCTTGGCAGCTTACTGATTTGTTTACTTTTCTTTTAACAGTATTATAAAAAAGAAGTTGTGCTAGATTTCACTCTAGTCTACAGGGCACAGAGCCTTCACCTAAATAAACAAAAATCTGGAGATATTTCCAGATTGCTCAAGAAAAAGCTCATTTTCAACTACAATTTATTTTTGCACAGTAAAGTCACACAGCCAAGTCGCCAGTAGAAAAAAAACCCACATGCAGACATGTTTCAGATCCATTTTAATCTTTTGGTTTAAAGATCAATAATTACTGTAAATACTTGATCATCATCCTGGCCTACCTTTCTCACATCTGAGCTCTTTGGTTCTGTTGTCCAAGTTATAATTCTAGATACAGCAAGTCTCGTCTCACTGGAGTTCACAAAGTCTGTTGGATCCATCTGTCTTGCCAAGGACTCAATGTACTTCAGGATAGCAACTTTCACCTGAGAAGTGAAAAGAGGTTTGTTAAGCTCATAAGCAGGCAAAGGTAGATTTATCCCATATGAAACAGATGTCACTACAGATTGGTATGGCTTGTGTCACAAAGAGTCAAAACCCTCAACCTCCTGTGTCATGTCTCTAGGTCATGTTTCAAAAATCAAGAGCAACTTTCTACCTAGGACAAATTTTGTGCAGTAAGGGCCTGGAATGGTGTATCAGGACTGACTTGCAATATATATATCTGCCTGTGTTACTTGCATAAGCAAATCAGTACTCTAGCACACTACTTCCACCAGCCACTATTCTTCCAGATGCCAAACCATAGCTTTTGGTCACAAAACAAATGCCTAATGCTGGAGTCTCAAAATATCCAAAATTTGGGAAACTGAAGAAAAAACACTTGAGTCACTTGGCATCCTGGGTATTCCCAACTCTGGAAAATAAACGTGTGTGACTTCCAGAATTCACAGTGTTTCTAGATCCTTGAAACAGCAGCTTCCTGAAAATTAGTCTGCACAACAGTATCCCTTTTGGAGGATTTAGTAAAAGAGTCCCAACTTCCTAGACCTTCAGACAAGGTCTGGTCCCTTCTGTCCTGCACAGACAGCTTTTCTCTCCACCAAGAGCAAGATAAAGAGGAATTTTCCATGCCTAAACTTTAATATGCTCCAGTGTGCTTAAAGTCCAACTCTTGTTGACTCGTGATGTGTTATAGGAACCTATTTGAAAGGTATCAAAATTTATTAAATTAGAGAATGAAAGAGTTAATCAAAGTTTCCAATATCATGTCTATATCATGCTGTTATTTACAATTAGTTGTACCTTATAATATAAGTTCTATACTTTATGGCACGCTTGACATAGCAAGCTAAGATAACCACGTTGATGATTTAGTGAAAAGACTTTTGATACTGACCTTCAGATTTGGTGTTTGGGTCTGATCTACAATAAACCTCATCAAAATGTTAAATTGTTGATCAAATGGAAAAGAATCCCTGTCCAAAGAGAACAAAGGCAAAAAGGTAATGCAACATAAATTTTCAGGACTGAATAATATTGATACTTTAAAGCCTACACAACAGATTCCAACACCTTTTCTTAACTTTTCCATCAACCAGAGAAACTCAAAGACTAAAGATTAGCTGATTATTGATTTAATACTGGAGAAAATTACTAAATCAATATCTTTATACACTGTTATTCTATCTGCTCTCTGTACATCTATCCAGCTTTTGGCACAGCTGTCCATTCCTCCTTTATATCAGGCTGTGCTTTGTTCCCTTTTCTTTTATCTTGTCCTCAGAGTTCACACCTGGTTTTGATTTCTCTCCTCCTTCTCCCTACTCTATCCTATTTTTTCATGGATTACCACTACTTTTCTATTTTATTGTTACTATCCTGTTTCCAGGATGAGCTGAACTTTACTGTAACAGCGTCCTGTGCTGGACTTCCTTGGAAAAGGATGTGGCCTATAGAATCACTGTGCACATCACAGTAACATTCAAGGTCTTATGTTGACATTATTGCTATTTGCTGTTTGAACAACACGAAGGATGCTCTGAATTCTGTGGTATAGCACCATTCATATTCTGAATACTGCAAATTTTTTTCCTCCATCAGTCAAAAAGAAAACTGATATCTAAGCATATGCACAGCAAAAACCCAAATTAATCAGTTACACATTTTAAATATTATGCTTAACATTACCTACTTAGAAAAGAGTCAGGCCTTTTTAATTCAATGCTTGAAATACTGTGACATAAGTTTGTTCTCCTTTATTCTGGTATTCATCAAGATTGAGCCCTCAAAATATACAGCACTGCTGGGTTTCTAAATTGTTCATCAGATGCTTTCCTGTAATCCTGCAAAAACCTCCATAACATTTTCCATCTGAGTACTCTACCTGGTGACATCCAGAGCTTTTTGAACTTTGGCCTGCACAGACCCCAGCAAATCTGCTCCCATCTTCTTTAGCAGCTGTGTCAGGAGAACAAAAAGCCAATCCTGCAAGTCATCTTTATGAATGATGATGAAATCAACCAGAGTTTCCAGAAACATGCTGAAGACCTATAAAGAAAACAAATGTCACAAAAAGGTATACAGTGCTTTAAATAAGAAATAATCAAAGGCGAGGGGCTTGCAGTCTGAGTTTCAGGATGATTTTGTTATAGACAGTTTCATGAATGAATGATTTTAGTAACTATACTGCTTTGAAAGAGAGAACACACAAGATGTCTAAAATGTGTCATATTAAAATACCACAAGAAACAAATGAAGGAAAGGGGTAGGATACACTTACTCTCTGTTGTGAATTCCACCGCAAAGCAGGCCATGCAACAAAACAAACCACTCGTTAGCACACGTAATGATCAAGGCTGGTTGTTCAGATGCAGTTTGTAAACAGATAAAAGATGCATTCCTTGAAAGTTTACATTTCTTAAAACACAATCTCCTCTCCATGAAGCTACTTATAAATTGTACATTTTGGAACAGATCCAGTCCCTTCAGTCTTGAAAGTGCACTTATTTATATATAATGTTTATATGTATCAAAGTTTACATATGTTTAACACTACACTTACTGAGTTTGTGGCAATGATTCTATAAAGGCAGTGCAGCTGTCAGTTCACCACTGCCAGAGAGGACACGCTTAGGCCCAGCATGCAGTAAACCTTAACCTCACGAAGAAACTGGAAACAGTTTGCAAGCAAATGGCTATCCCTTCATCCTTTTCACAACACACACCAAACCTTTGACAACCAAAACATTGAGCCCTCACAGGTTAGAAGTGTCACATTCAATAAGGCCTGTAAGGACAGCTGGTCCCTCATTAGGGCCAAAAATGCACACTTTGAGCAAGACCTGTGACAAGTGACTATGCCTAATGAGGGGATTTCCACCTGCCAATCTTTTGTTAAAATTGGTTTACCAAGATGTCTGAAGTACAAATATTTATACAACTAATTCTTTCTCAAACTGTACTTAACCCAACAGCAGATGTTTTTACCCACCTGTTACTGGTTGCCTTCAACCAGTAATCTCCTCAGGAAAAGGCATGTAATTCCTACCTGTCAACAGAACACCACTGGCTCTGAATGTACCTATGGGCCCAACCTCCCTATTCTCTACCCTGCTACTTTTTAAGAGATGTCTGTAAATTCATGCCGCAGTCTTTAGTTTCAAAGGTGAGTGTTACAAAGAAGGTAAATATTAAAGACTTTAATTATGAGATCCAGAAGGGTATCTCAGTGAGACCCGATACTGCTCCCAGGTGTATAGAACAGACAAACCCCAGTGACCATGAGGCTGAACTACGGCTCATTACCCTTCATGGGCCTCACTTCACTGCGTATCACCAAGACTCTCCCTAGAGAAGTACAGATAAAACTGAACTTCTCACTCCAGGAGCTGACATCTGAAAGGCATTAAGCTGCTCTGTGTGAACCACAAAGTAACCAGATCCTAGCAACATAAGAGAGACTGAGACACATCTCTTCATTGTAAAACAGATAAAAATCAAGCAGATTTATATCAATGTCAGTTTTCCCTGGCAGATGGCAGGGGTATAAATACAAAACCGTTCATCTTGGAACAGTGTCAAATGTGCACACGTGGTAATGTAAGAGTGAGCCAAGTCTTTGTGGTCTTACCTTGCTGTGAGGGTCAGCAAACATGCGAGTAAATATTTCACATAGCCTTTTTAACTCCACTCGGCTAAAACACATAAATAAAACATGATATTAATGCTAAAACTTTAGTTGCAGCAAAAAACCCTAATAAATATTAACAGCTGAAAGAATTAACCTTCTTTTTTTAAATATTACTTAAGCCACATCTCTAAAAACTCTGTATCTAGGCAAAGCCTTAACTGGCTTTCTAGTTCAACTGCTGGGACGACCAGTCGTACATTAAGAAATCTAATAAACCTGTTTTTTTAAAAAATTATAAGCCAGACATTCAGATTTCCTGCTGCTTCTGTTTCCTTCTATATTCTGAATTGCAGAAGGTAACTTGAAATATGTACATTCAGGGGAGATATTTACTTTCTGTCTGCATCAAAGTCACTAACTCACTGAAACGGGTCTTCTGCAGCCTAGGAATACGTTTCTCAAGCTTCCTTGTGTCAGGAAATTCAAATATTCAAGTAAAATTACAACTTCCATGCTGTTTGAGTATATACTAATGATACTATTCTGGTCTAAATTGTCGGTTTTTCAGTAAAAACAGTCTAGAGTCACACATTATTCACAGATACCAGAACTGACTCCAAAGTCTAAGAGCAGGCACATGAAGGAGAAAAATATATAGAAATGAAAGACTGATTAACAAGTGGTCAAGGCACACCCTAAGTTCCTATTAGTAAAAGACTATTAGGTGCTCAGTAATGTTCTTTTTATTCCATAGGAAGAAAGAATGATCTATGTATGGATCCTTTTCACAAGTTACTGAGGTTTAGTCCAATGTTGAACTACTCGATGTCAAATCTCTTATTTGCAATGTATAGAAAATATGAGTCTTAGTTTTTCCTGCAAGGTTAATTGCCATAGAAAGCAGAAGTTCTGTTTGTTTACTGTGCAAATAAAAGCACAGCAAGACAGTTAGGTAACATTTCCTGCATATTATGGATGCAGTTAGATATTTTTCATGATTACTACAAAAGCAGAACAACTAGAGAAACACACATAGATTGCTTAGAGAACAATCAAAGTCTTGCATTACAGCTACCTTCTTTCCAGAAAGACATTAATCCTACAGCCCACCAAGATCTCTCTCATTTTCAAAATAAAGTTCAAAGACCAGACAAGGATATGCTAGCAGTCTACAGCTATTTTATGTCTGTTTGCAAGTAATAGAGGACATTTCTTTTCAAATAAACCTATACATAAAAAGCTGACGAAATTTTAAAAGGGCACAAAAATAAGGTCATAAGAGCTTGACATAGAGGAAAAAGTCTTTGTAACACCACCACCAAGCTGTCAACTTCATTCAGGGTGAGACTGTACAGTCTCAAAACTCAACAATACTCTCCTGACTTCATGCAGATTGCAGCTTTCTGAATGAACTCTGACTTATTACTCCACTGAATTTTCTTTCTAGACAAAGGTTATATGAGGGCAGCAAATATGTGTCTTCCTAAAAGCTCATAGACCTGAGGTAACAATGCAAGTATTAAACTGAAGCAGACAGTGAAAGAATATTTCCTTAAGGGATTTTTTGGCCTTGTTTTATTTAGAGGATCTAAGGGAGAGCCCTTAGAGAACTAGGCCACATGAAGCTATATGAAACAAACATTAAGTGCCACACCACTTTGAATGCACATTTTTCTGGATATTCAAATCCCAGCTAATGTAACATCAGTCATCTCTCAGTTTAGAGTACTAAAGAAAACCTAGCCACATCAGTGCCTTTATACCACACCAGAAGATACCAGGTTTAATTACGAGACAGACAGACTTGCCCCTTGAACTAATGACCTTGACGATGCTCTGCAACATTCCATGGGAACAAACAGGATGATAAAATCTAATCATTAGAACAGGCATCAGATCAACCCTGAACCAAGGAGGAAGCAGACCAAAAGCAAACCAAATTTAAATATGGTCTAGTATCAAATTAAAGAAAAACTCTGCAGGGGTGTCATTTCTGGGACAGGTTTATAAATTGTTCAGGATCAAAGGCTAGCATGAGGGACTAGTGACAGCAGTACAGTTCAAACACTGCAACCAGCAGGATTGAAAACAATAGTTTCATTCTACTGACATTTCTGTTAAGAGCTACTGAGCTGGGTAAACAGCCCATCACCCAGCCTTCTCAGCATTTCCTCCCTTGGAACTAACTCCAACAGCACTCAAAATCTTGGTTACAATCTCACACACCTTTGTGGCAAAATCAAAGTCTAACTCAACATTTTCAGACAAGTATATGAGGTGCCACACTTTGTTAAAGAAAAAAATGACAGCATACATGTGGGAAGTGTCTTTTACAAGACTGGTAAATAGACTACATCAAGAAACATCTCTCATCTAGAGATTTAAACTACCCATATTAAAAACCTGCAGCACTTCCCACCTAAAGGCTGAACCACATCATGTGAAGTGCTAGCATATTTTTGTGATGGCAAAAGAACCACCTCTCCAGGCCTGCTTTCAGTACATTTTCGTTCTGCCTGTTAATGGGAACAGTCAAATATTTTCAGGCAGAGTGAAGGCCTTTTAAAACAGAAACAATTGTGCAAATCTAAGGAGGTCGGCTATAAACCATACACCAACCACTTATAAACTTACTCAGCATTTAAGCCTACCATATTCATAACAGGAAAATAAAAATGTCACAGCTATTTGTGAATGTTATCTTCAAAGCAGCCAAGGGATAAACAGCTTGTTCCCAAACAGTTTCACCATAAAACTAAAGGTGAAAAGCCTATGGCCTGAGTGCCAGTTGACTTTACTTAACATGACATGCTAAAAGCATTTGAAGGGTTTATGTGGCTTTAAGTAAAGGAGAAAGATCTGCCTCCCATCATAAGCAAAGTTTCAGAGTTGGTATACCTACTATATATTGCCCTATATATATTATTATTTATATATATATATATATATATATATATCCCTAGAAAACTTCCCTCTACATTATAAACTCTAACATTCGTAGGAGATTCCAGTTTCTGAGGTAAGACTTTTCCAAGAGTTACAACTAATATCTGTCATTACACCTAACACAGCCTTCATAAAGAGTCAAAGTATATCCAGCATCGTCTGATCTCATCTTTGAAACACACACACACCCCAAGTCATTTTAGATAAGTGCACTGGGTGCTTGCTTCACAAACTAAGCTGCTGGGAAACAAAAAAATACTAAACATGCAGACTAACATAAGAGCAGTATCACCCTTTGAGTGCATTCACAGTACTATCATTGTGGGAAATCTCAACAAGCACCTACCACTGGAGGTCTTCACAAGACAGAGGGAAGTTAAGATGAGATAGCATGATTACCTGTGTCCTTTCTACATTACTGCTACAAATTTAACACAAATTACGCTGATCACATAGCAGAAATGTTTCCAAAAGTAATTAAAGTCCTGCATTGTGGAGACAAAGCCTTCATAGCTGGGAAAAATAGCCTCTGTCTCCCTCCAGAAGGCAGGAGTCTCCATAAGAACTATGACTATAGCCATTTTTCATGAGTGGCTGACACTATGAAACTATCAAGATCACCTCAGTGTCCTCTGGCTCTTCAGTAAGTTCTGAAGACCTATGAGCCCTTCTTTCCTCTCAGACCAGTTGGAGCTGGCACAGTGGTTCAGGACCTCGGCCACATCTTCAGTCTGCCGCAGGTAGTGTGGGATGCCCCCGTTCCTGGAGCCGTAGGAGCGCTCCGAGCAAGCGCTCGAGGCATCGCTGTTAGCATCATCATCAGAGTACATCCCATAGGGCTCATATCTCCTCCTCACTGGCTTTTTCTAGAAAAGGGGAAACATGGACTTAGTAAATTAGTATAGTTGCATCAATGCCAAAAGAAAAACATTCTATCTGTAATGACCAAAATGGACGACTAATGCTACTGTTAACAGTGACATAAGAGTTTTAAAGATGTCACCAAGCACTGCCTGCTTACCTCTCACTCTAGATCCCATTGCTTTCAATCAGACTATTTGAGTGACTACGGGGAACAGGATCTACCTTCCCTAGCATGAAAGTGAGGTATTTGTGCCCAGTGTAACGAGCTACTGGTAACAAAACCATACGTTGTTTTATTGTAAATAATGGTCAGTCCCATTGTTACAGATTCTATGCTGATATAAACTCTACTTCAAGGAAAAAAAAAAACAAAGATAAGGAAGAAAGAGTTAAAGGAATCTGTGCTGGCGTGTACAGTCACTCTGATATTGATCATGAAGCGACTCTAAAAATGCACTGACATATAGGAGGTGACAATTTCTCTGCTAGTTTGGGCTCAGATTTTTCCAGAGGCTGCTAAGGGAGTTGAGTGCTCAAATCCCCCTTATTTCCATAGCATGGCATTAGAGGAACTGATTACCTTATCTTGGACAACCTCAATCCTTACAGAAGGGATATTAGAATAATTATGGTAGCAAAATAAATTGAAGGCTATACTATGAAACAAACTCTTACGTGTACCTTAAGAGAACATAATTGATAAGACAGTGCATCAGGAAAAAAAAATAATCTATATTCTAAAGTGTTTGCTACAGAATTCCTTCCAGTGTCCAGTCCTGCAGTTCTCGGACTTCTGAAGCCAGCAGTTTTGCTTTCCCTAGGACTGCAGGATTGAAGCAAAGAAATTAACTCAAGTGCGAGTACCATGGGCGTTAGCAACAGGGTGGGGAAAGTTGGAAAGTAGAAATAAAAAGTCAAGAAAGCACTAGTACCTTGCTCCTGGAGTCTCCTAACAGCTGTAGGCAGGAAAATATTGAAGGGTGGGAAAAAGCATAGAGAATTATGTCAGAAGCTTATGTAGGGTTTGTTTTTGCAACAAAAACGTATAGCAAATGTGTCTTAGCAAATTAAAATAAATACAGTTTACGCAAAATAAAAGTGGGTATAACAGCACCTGACTTATCTCCTTACTGCTGTACTCCTCATATGGCCTACAATTTCCCTTAGGGAGCTTGCAAGTGAGATTATCTGTTGTTATCAAGCTTTTTAATCACAGACTGATATACAGCACCTCTTTGCTTACTTTTGAGAAATGCTGCTCAGGAAGATACATGTTTTTGGTAATGATTTATTTCTCCACATTTATAAGCAGCATTTGATTTTAGAGTCTTGGAAAGAAATTCTGATGTCAGGAAACCACTATCTACACTACAGCACATTTAACCAACTTCACTTAACTGAGTTCTCTTTCAACCCACAGTTCTTACACCACACTTTTTTGAAGCTTAGCTCCTTTTAAGACCCCCTGGCTGGCACCCTTGGCTTAAAGGCCTTACTTTCCATCACTCTTTATGGCCTTCTGACAGATCCAAGCAGTGATTCCCAGATCAGACACTGTGGGTTTAGGCTAAGTCCAGCTCTCAAATAAAAGTAGTGGATCCAACAGCAATTGAACACAGGGAGCAGAGGTCCCAAAATGACCCACTGTGTTTTGTTTCAACTGAGTATTTGCCTGCAGTCATCTTTGGAGAAATTCTTTTAATTTCCTACTACAGGGAAAAGAACAGTCCTCTGACAACAAGGCTGCTGGGTAAAAGCTGGCATCACATTACTCTCAAGAGGAGTCTGAACGCAGTTTTAAAGTTGCCTGTTGTGAGAAGACAACCAAGAAAAAGAGCAAACTGGGATGGTGTGAAATAAGGGGACAACACTATATTGTTGTCATACCAATCATACAAATTTAGATTGATCAACCAAGTCAGCAGGACCATTTGATTTCCAGACAGACTTAAAAGATTTTCCTTTTAAGTGCTCAACTCTTTATCATTCCAGTATAATGTTAAAGAGTGGAATATTTAAAAGGGAACTCTGTCAGTCTAGCTGAAGACTAAGTCACACCCAAAGAGATCTCACTGATCAGCAGTGAATTCAAACACTGTGACTCTCTTCTCCTTCAAGACACCAGCACTCAGCAACCGCTCACATTCAGGGATACAAATGTGTTTCATTTGCACAGGCAAATCAATATCTATAATTATGCCCTCAACTGCTCTGGTGGGAAATTTGATGTGCTGAGAGCAGAAAATGTCTCCCAAGTGGTTTTATTTGGTAATGAAAATGCTCACAAATGATTCAGCACACTAAATGCAATAGTGCCATCCACTATATAATGTTCTACCTTTTCATTATCCACAAATACTTTTTAATAATAGAAAGCTACATTTTGTAAAAAATTACATATCTCTAGGAGTGCTCTAATAATCATCTAGAAATGCAGGTGATATGAGCTCAGTGATAATCAAATATAAAAGGAAAATGTTAGCCATCCTGAGAGGAAGTGAACTAGGAAGTGGTGAAAGGACATCTATCACAAGCTCTAAGGACATGGTTCATTCTCCATAAAGAGAATGAATCTCCATAAAGAGATAACTTTCTCAAGATACATTAGGCAGTCCTCCCCTCCAGCTCTAGACCTAAGCTGAGAAGACCCAAGGTACACTGGTACCCAGCTAATGCTGTACAATAATTGCTCCTGCCTCTATACATCCTCTCTCCCTCAAATTCTCAAGGTAGATCCAAAGGCTTATCTTAACACTTGTCTTCTGAGCAGAAAACACTGGGTTCTATCCCAGAGATATTATAGCACAGTAAGGTTATACAGGACAACATTTTTTTTTTTAACTTACAATAAATTTACTCTGAAATTCACTGAATGTTTGAAAGTACTTGCAGCAAACAACACAGACACACTCCAACTTAAGTGCATGAAATGGTACTAATGATAGGCAAGTCAAGTTATGAGCTGACCCAGGGATCTAGCCAGGTGCAGGAATACAGCTGGAACTTGGGAAATTCTCAGTCCTTGTGGAAACCTGACCAGGTTTCATCGATGCTAACACAGAACACTGTGCTTTTCTGACAAAATCTTCATGCAGGTAACGGGACTGATGGAAATCCCCAACTCCGCAAGTGCAGAGTAACCCCACAGTACCACGTAACACCCTCTGACAGCCAAGACAAACAGCTGATTCAACCCACCCTGTAGCTCCAGCACTGAGTCACAGTGCTCTGCTTCATAACAACTGTGGAGAACTAACAAGGAATAAGGAAACAAATATTGCTGCCAATATACCCCAAGACAAAACAGCAAAAGGTAACTAACTCTACAGCATCAGACAGTGGCACAATCGGAACAAAGCTACTTAGAAAGAGGAGAACGTACGTACAGGTAACTTCAAGCCACTTTCTGGTGTCGGAAGCATTTTGTATTTTTTCCTCTTACCAGTGCATCGGCCACAGCAGCCTCCAGATCCGTGCTGGTGCTCAGGACTCGCATGGCATTCACAGAAGCAGGCATCCTGCCTGGCTGGCCGAGTCCAAACCGGTCTGCACAAAAGACAACATTGAAAGGGATTGTTAAACGAATTCAGATTCACTTGGAATCCTAATCAGGTGCCCGAGTAGCTCTCCCCACTGGCTTTGGGAACTCACAGTGCTTTTCCATCAAGTACCCTTTTATTTATCCACAGCTCTGAAGAGTTTGCCATTAGAGAAATAAACTATTGTTTGTTGGGCCCCAGAGACAATTTTGGATCCTCAGGACAACATTATTGTTTTTAATCTGGGAAGCAGAGTATCTTATTTTGTGTTTATTTTTACACAGAAGGTGTTTCAAAGTTTTATTTTTATGTTAGAGGCAGACACGTTGGTCCCAATCTGGCACTCTCTGAAATCAAGAGAAAGCTTCTCATTAACTTCAGAGAGATAGAATCATGCCCAGTGTCAAAACATGTTAATACCTGAGCACTCATCCATGCTGTAGCTTTTTCTCAGGCAAGGATGTGAGACCTGCAGCACCAGATTAGCCTATGTTATGTCTCAAGGCTCAATTAACCCCCTATGTCTCACAGTATAAAAATAAGTTTTATTACTTCCTTATGAAGTGACTCCAATTATTGTTTTATTATTCCTGAGAAGCAGTCTAAATGCCATTTAAAAGCCCTATGATATAATAAAACTCTCTTTTTATAAAATCAAATTCTATTATCTTTCTCTCTTTGAATTTGATGGCAAAGCTCTCAATGGCATCCAAAGCAACAGGATGGAGTCTAAAATGCCATTTGCACTCCTAATAATAGTTTATCATTTGACCCCACTACCAAAAAAAGATACTGAAATTAGTTTCTTCGGGCAAAGGCCAAATTCAGAAAGGCATGGTAGCAGAGATATGACAGAATCAGTGATCCAAGTATCACAGCCAGGCTCTGACAGCACCATCCCAGATTGGATATCATTTTAACTGTGATCCTGGCTCTGCTCTAGAATTAGGGAGAGATTGGTTTTGGCATTCCAAGTTTTTGTTTCCATGTGGGCTTGGCTTTCTCAAGGACTGGCAACACCTCTCCTGGGACATACCTTACACCTCTGCACCCGTATGAGCCACTAAGAGTTTTGCCAACAAATTCAGTGGTACATAAACCAAGCTGCGTGAACCCATTTGATAGGCCATCAGTCAATCCATATTGGAGGTCATCATCAAGCAGCAAGGGAGAAAGTCTTTTATTAGTTAATCTATATTTAACTTAATGAAGGAAAAATACTGTTTATCAAAATGCATAACTATATTGTGAACTTCCACAAAACTGAGGCCAAACATGATATTCAGCAGCTTACTGTATTTTTCAGGGAAAACACTGAGCTTATCACAAAACTTCATCACTTTTTTCCTTAAGAGCCTACTGCACTGGAACATCTTTTAAAGAATTAGGTCACATTGAAATGCATAATTTAAATCAGAGACTGAAATTTGCCAGTCTACTGTCCTAATTCCAAAGCTCTACCTGAGTGTGTCAGAGATTAAGCTACTGAGGGGGAAAAAAGCTTGCTGTTTTTCAGAGTTATATACCCAGACAAGACATCTCTGATTTACAACAACAGCACATTATCTACGAAACACATTACAAGGGGAAAAAAAACCAAACAACAAAAAACCAAACTTCTCAGAACTACTGCCAAAAAGTAATCAAATCACGACATTTCACAAAGAAATAAAACTTGTATGTGTTATTACTATCCCCTTTTCTAATGCACTTGGGATGAAGAATCATTTCAAATATTTAGGTGAAATAGGACTTCATCCCCAAAAAGCAAAAGATCTGTACACTCTTAATAGAAGCACAGAAAAAAATGATAATGCATTAGGTCTGATTGAAACTCAAGTACTACAATAGAAATATACACTACAAAGGAGTGTATTTTCCTAAGACCAGCATTTTCCTCGGTGTAAATGACATCTGGTACAAGGGCTGTAGGTGTTGAGACAAGTTCTGGACTCAGTTTTATATTTAAACTCAGTTCAGTGACATTACTCAAGTTAGCAAGATCAGAATTTGGCTTTAACTTTTGAAATAATTGCACATCAAGAAAATAACATTGTCAATTGTTTTCACATAAATTTAGCATTACATTAGAAAAGGGAAGATAGTTTGAGTTTGTTTTTTTTTAAAAAATGAAGAACAGAATGACAAAGTAATTCAGTTGTAGATCAGTTTAAATACCCAGCATAAAGAAACAAAATTAAGCTTTTTTAAAAACAAATTAAGTACAGCGTGGCATGCTGGCTTTTATCTGTCTCCATGGCTATGAGGAATTCCTGAATACTCTTTAAAGTGATCTTCAAACTCATAACACCCAAGTCACTCTGGGCTTCTTTCCAAGATGCTGTTACCATACTTGAGTGTATCTGACATGGGACTGTGAACACATTTGGCTCCAGGAATAACCAGTACAGGTAATCCTGATGTTACTGGGCAAGAAATAAGCAGAGTCTGCTCTGGCCACCTTCCCAAGTTTCCCTATATAGATTCATTATACTCGTTATAAACCTGGTGAAGATTCCCAATCACCATTTTTGGCCCAGTTTTGCCATTTTAAGGGACATTTTTGCCTGCTTTCAGACACAGGTATCCATAGAGAATTTGATTCTGCTTTGTACCAAACCATAGGAGCTAAGCATGAAGTGACTACCACAGCAAGTTGAATGCCAACAAAGCTTAAATCTGTATTACAATTGAGGTATTTGAAATCTTTTCAGTTATTTTTGTTAAATACAAATTCAAACTGTTACTTTGAAAAATGTCAGTCAAATCAGCTTGTATCATTTCTGACAAATAGCCTGATAAGGGAAATATTTTGAGAGTTTTAGTTAAGTGACAACCATTTAACTAGAGGTATAAGAAAGTATTTTTCACTCCCTACAGGAAGGAGATTAAACAACTTTCAATATCACTAATTACTTATATAATTTAACCTCCAAGAAAAAAAAAACACTGACACTCTCATCTTTTACATCATCTTTGTTCCCATAATGAAGTCTATTGTCTCAAAGCTAGAAACTCTCTTTCAGACTCCCGGTGAAATATGCTGACATCCAAGCGAGTTACAGGTTCTCCACCACTGCTAATCCAGCAGAGGGGTGGGGAAGAAGCAACTAGAACCTGCAGCTTTTCCTCATTATATGTAAGCATTAGTCTCCTGATGCAAAGACCAGTGGAATTAAGGGAACATTTTTTTCAACAACTTCTATGTACTTTAGACAAGGCCTTCAGAATTGTATGAAGGATGGATCAGTATGTGTCATGCTCCAAAGTTCATTTTGAAAGCTTATCAGGTGCTTCACTCTTGCTGCTGTATTTTGGAGAGGATCCCATAAAAAAATCTTTCATTAATGGAGACAAGAGTCCAGAATATTTAGTAATGAATGGGATGAAACCCACTGGGATCTGGTCCTAAGTACTGGGAACTTCTACACTGCTAAACAGGAAATATAAAAAGAAGTTCCAAGTACTCTGCATCAGTCAGGATTTAGCCCATGCTGCACAACTGACCCAATTTACAGGAGAATTGAGAAAGCCCTGGATCACCCTTTGTTTAAAACGCTGTCCACAATGTTCTTAAAATATATGAAATTAAAAACATCCAATAAACAAAACTCAAAACAAAAAGCCACATTGAACAAAAACAGAACAGAAAGCCCCAAAGCAGTGAGAAGCACATGCCAAGTGCTGGCTGATGCACGTGATGGCAAATGTTAAGATGGTGTAAAACGAGACTACGTATAAGAAGCAGATTCATGCAGTTAGCGCTTGTTCACCTGACTGCCCAACAGAATCAGCAGTGGAGAGAGCACTAGTGGACCTGGAATGACGTCGAGAAGCTGCAAGTAGAAGGAATGGCAACACCCACAGGATTAACACACATTTAATCCAAGACAGAAAATGCCACAATCCAAAGGGGATGCGTGTGACTGCTACCAGTAAAGGTGTTTCTTAGTGACAGGGAAATGAGGCCGTACATGAATGCGTAACGGATACAGTGCAAAGCCCCAGTGACACCTCCATCTGTAGCTTTTACCCCCTTTCCCCCACAACCATAAACACGAAGCATGACAAAACTCCTTTGTAACGGTCCCAAATCCAATGCAGTTCAGCAAAAAAACAACCCAGTGCACATCAGTCACGTTCCAGACCCACAGATCTGGAAGACAGCCATCATGAGTACGTGGAGCACGTAACTACAGAGCAGGATTTAGATGTGTCTGATCTAAACCCCAAGGTGAAGCCATGACGAATGGTTAGGAACTGTGCTTGCAGGTATTTTTCCACAACATTCTAGCCTATGCATAAAAAAAACATTAACAAAGAGAATGAGTAACCACACAAGTAGAAAGAGTCATACAGGGAGGTCAGCCAAGCACTGTATATAGGTCTTTGGGTTGGGTTTCTTCTCCAAGTGAACACACATACACACATCATAGCTGTTGCTGCTACCAAAAATCTCTTGCTTTTAACAAATTTTGCATACATGTTTCTTTAAGTATGCACATGCACAGATAAGCTAATAGGCATATCACACACCTACCTAGAATTACACTGCATGTATACAAATTGTTAATAGCAATGGAGTACACACAGGAGCAGAAGAGCTGAAGCCAAACAGCTCGTACTTCAATTCCCAGATGTCAGCAGCACATCAATCACAAAATGCCTTTGGAGAGGTTTTCAGTTCTTGAATTCAGCATAAATCTGAGTTCTTTATGAAAGCAAATGAAAAGCTGGTCCAGCCATTTCCAAATTACAGAAATTTAGTTTTTCTGAAGAGGCTTTCCCTGTGTCTGGCAATGACATGCTCACCCAGCTCAAAGCAACTGACCCAAGAAACCGAATGCTCATTTCAGCAGTTTATCACCACAGACTCACTGAAGGCCTTGTTTCTTTAATATCATTATTAGTACTGTCAAGAAAGTGAAAAAATAAAGCAGAATCACCCTCTAATACAAACAAGCTTTGTCAATTATGCATATACATGGGCAGCAGAAAAATGATATATCTGCTGTTTAAGGCAAAGCATTCACAAACACAACTAGTAATATTACAAAATAGACACTAGCAAAGCAAGAACTAAGTTTCAGTTTTTTTCCCAGCTGTGAGAGCTTGACTAAAAGCTATACAGAATATGCAATATGGCCTTTTAACTATGGATAACATATGCATTTACTCAAGAGAACAATCCCTCTGATACCATAAGTAACTCATGAAAGATTTGCAGGATCAGTGCAGAATTATGGACTGAACCTCATAATTAGGTTTCAGAGCTTGCAATTGCTTTCTCCCAAGCCATCTGCTGTGTCCCTGTAGACATCATTGCAAGATCATGACAGAATAGGAATAATAAAAAAAATCAAACCCACAGAAGAATAAAACTGACATTTCTGCAGGGAGGTTGAGCATCAAGTGGCTCTTCACTGGTGTTTCCTAACTTAGGAAGCAAGACATTTGGTACACAGACATGCATACCTGCACAGCAGCCCGGGAACAAAGCAGAGCCATTCGCAAGGTCAGGATGTCAGTGTTGACATTGACCATAATACTGTTAAATGTTAAGAATCCTGGCATTTACACTTAGCTGAAGTATAATTCACCAATATAGAAGTTACATTTTTTGTGTGCAAAAATAGACCATGCACAGTACGATTACGTTATCTTAGCATTAATGCAAGATTAACTGGGTTCTAGAAATACTGCAATGGAACCATATTGTTTTAGCTTAAACTGACCTACATACACTTCTTTCAGATTAACGACACACTGCAAAATTATCAAGCACATCAACGTGTTTAAGCTTAAAGCATTTCAATGAAAACACACACAAAAAGACAACAGGAGAAGAAATACATTGGGTTACTATTACAATATTTCCTCTCCACATCGACTTAATGACTTAACATTAAAGTATTTCCAGAAAATAGTTAATCTTCACATAACTAAATACCATGAGCTAAAATTAAATGACCCTCTCCTCACAATAAAGTGTGCTACACACAGTGTAACAGACACTAATGGAAATTTTACAGTTAGTGTGCCAATCAAGCCTCAGCAGCGATGGCAGTGTACAAAACTCACTGTCAGTCTGGTACACTGCATTTTTTTTTCAGAGCAAAGGCTCAAGAGGGTATTTCATTTAATGTATTTTCAATAAAATAAACAGAACATAGCACAGTGACATCGAACACTGACAAATTAACCCTGAAATCCAGCCTACTTATACACTTTAGCTGGAGAAAAAAAGCTTCAACCAAAATTGAAGCCAGGTAGGCAACTACCAAAATGAGCTATAGCTGCATACCTACTATCTTTTTATGCCTCTAGTATCAAATCAGCTTTGTTTAATCAATAAAAAGTTCATTTATTTATCCTAAAGAGCTATGAACCAAGTTTTGAATGCTTGACAGTTGAATTCCTTCCATTTTTTCAGTACAGTTTGTGGTATTACAGACAATGCAAATAGATTCTTTCCAGCTCAGAATCATGAAGTTTTGAACCCAAAAGCCTCTTTAATATTAACTTAAAGATTACATCATTGAAATCAGTGGGATTTTTGCCAATGATTTAATATGGATGAAGACAACCAGCCTCTGCACTGGCAGCCAAATCAATAATGACAACATTTATGTCAGTTTAAAAGATTATTTGAAGTACAGTACAGTAATCAAGTATGAGAAGCAAACAGGAAAAGTTTTGCTCATCCGTCTTGTATTGTTCATAAGCTTTCCTCATTCTTGGATTAAAGCAGCAGAATTAAGCCCAAATGCCATGTTCCACTTCAACACTATGTTATATGCCTGTACTTTGCCACTACATGCAAAGCACCATTCTTCAGCCTCCACGAAATTTATAAGAGCTTCTTTCTCACTTTTAATACCACATGCACAGCTATGAAATTACACAAACGAAGAGAGCTTGGAGATCAACCATATTTCATGTCTGAGATGACAAAACAAGTCCTTCATACAACAAGTGATGTATTTGGTTGGATATATGACATGGTATCTGATCAGAAACATTAACTGTCCTGCCGTTTTTGGTATGGCGCAGAGTAACTTCTGCATGTGGTAAGTGCAATTGCCACTTGTACTGTACACTTAAGAAGCCTGTTAATGATGCTCTTTTAAAATATCATCCTTTTTAATGATGTTAGGCTGCTTGCAAAAGTTTCCTACATAATTACATGTTAATTGATGTTTGGCTACGTTGTATAAAACCTCTGCAAAAAAGAGCTTCTATTTCTAATGGAGGATTTAGGATAGAAATGATGTAGTCTTAGCTAGCTGTAAGAAAATCAGATCATGACCAGAATCACTCAACAACAGACTACGATGCTACTGACTTCACTGTGACCTAAAAAATAGAGGCTTGCTCTCCTATAGATTTCTGTCACTATTGTAAAGTGAAGCACAGCAGCCCCAAAACAAGCTGATTCAACGACACTAAAAATCACAAATGTTCATACTAAACTATTTTCCTGCTAACAGCCAGATGCTGAGAATCAGAATTGAAGCATGCAGAAGAAAACAGAAGGGAAAGAGGGTTGGAAAAGGGGAGTGTGTTAGGAATCCAACAGAGGACAGGAAAGAGCTCATTCCACCTGGCAGTATCTTCAAAGGGCAGTTAGAACAAGGGAAAAAGGAAAGAAATATTGACCCTTAAAGCTCCAATTCCTACATGTACTCACCAAGTGGAGGAAAGCCCCGAGCAGGGCTTGTATCTCGACTGCTCTCACGGCTGGTATCACGGCTGCACCCCTGACTCATGCTGGGTCGGGGGATACGACTGCTCCGTGCTAGCATGCAGCATGGAGAGTTTCAGAGAAGGTGAACAAGTTTAATGAAGACAGAAAGCTCAAAGTCAAGTCACATTTCTGTTAGTTACGGTCATTATTACATTAGTAATTATTATTTGCAGCAGCCTGCTCAGGCTCTTTACCAACCAACTACATTACATGCTGAGCTGTGTTTGTGATGTGAAACTTCATCAGCATTAAATGTCTGGTTGACAGTCTGCTTTTTTCTTAAGCAATGCAAGTTTTGTTATTCAAGTAGAGCAGGAATCTTCAATCATTTAGAGCAGCTCTACTGTTACCAAACATGCAAAACAGATGAGGCTGAAAGAAACCCTTCTGGAATATTTTCTCCTTAATTATAAGATTAAACATCCTTCTGGAACATAAAAAGCAGGTCAAATTTTTTAAAAGTAATCACAATACCAATATGTTGCTTTTATACAGATTTCCCTTTCACAAGGATGGGTTTGCCATGAACAGATACCCTAAGGAAAAAATGTGTATTGTATAGACTTGCAAAGGTATTTTTCTCCTTTGAAAGACACTGGGGAAAAAGCATTTAGGACCCGAATATCTCAAAGACAGATTAAAAAGTGGCTTGAATTTTAAGACAGCAGCAGCTTCAGATCTTTAACAGAAGCTAGCTAACTTTTGCTCCTCAGACATTTCTAAAACCTTGTATTTATGGTTGTAGATTGGGACATGTGTGCACTTAGAGGGTAGCTTTAAACTATACTCTTTACTTTCACAAAACCCTAAATCCATAAGGCCAAAATCTTTGGTCTGGCACCTATAAAGTATTCAATTTTCCACAGCCCAGTAAGGCTTCTATCAGCTGTGTCACAGGAACTCATCATATCCACACTCTCCGTTTGGCAAATGCAAAGTAGAAAGTAGAAGATTACATTGCTTTCATAGCAAAAAGCAATCCCACTGACTTTAGTTGCAGTTTTGTCCAAGCAGGAAAAACAGAGGTAGAACTTGAGAAGGTTGCTGAACTTTAGGGATTTGAATTTTACAATTTCATAAAATGAGCATTTTAGGTATTTAAAACTTGATTGTTCCTCTGTAAATTGTGTCATTTTGATACGAAAGATGTTTGCAGAAAGTTATTTAATAAACCTTATGTCCAGTAGAGACTGTTTTCTTAGGCAAAAGAACAGCAGTTATTTGTCATGAATTTACCCTGACAATGACTAAAGAAGGATTTCCTTTGTTATTTTGAAAAGGCAGTAGAATATTTTAGGTGCTAAGGAAAAGCCTTTAAGGAATTTTAACATGTGCAGAGTCAAACCTAATCTACCAGCTTAGATGACAATGTAGCAGAGGTACAAATGCACATGAACATTCTTTATACTAATACTTTACAGTATCCTTGTACTTATAAATAATAGTGACATTTGCATGCTTCAGAATAAATACATGCTTACAAATCACTATTGGTTTGTATACAGAACTCAAATGGCTAGACTCAAGCTAATGAAGTTCCCCTACAATGCTTCTAGGGGCTTCTATATACTGGGTGTATTAGTACCCTTTCAAAATAGAAACCTTCATATTTAGGCTTTAAAATTCAAATACAGGCTACTGTCAGATTCTTGGTTAAATCCCTCCCAGCTCACATCTCTCAGATGAATTAATGGTTCTGATGGTTCACCTTTGATGTCAGACAATACAAAATGAGCTGTTGACTACATCACCATAATGTCTAAAACTTCTGAGTGAATTAGATGGTCTTATAATAAATAAAACAGCCTAAATTATACAAACTGGATGAAATTAGGATTCGTGAGTACAAAAATCCCACCTCAGATGTAGAAGGAAAACAGCTGACAGGTGAAAGTAACACTCTCAAGTTTTCCACACAAATACTTGCTTGAAATTGAAGACTCTCTAGTAGCAAACTTCTCATTCTTGGGTCTCATGCTTACATGTAAATAATGGCAGCCTTCACACCAGGATTGCACAAGCAGTCATTTCTCTCAAGGAGAGAAGATCTGCCAATCTTTTCTGTAATATAACCCTACTGAAACCAGCAAAGGCTCTTTAGAGAGGGAGAGATGCAAGTGATTGAAAAAATTAATAGATGCCCACAGTACATTCTCCTTCCATAACAGCTAACAGCAGCAGCGTGAAGTATGAAGAAAATGCACTTTAACTGCATGAGAACAGACTAGTAGAACAACGCCATAGATGAAGCACAATGTTGACTGTACAAACAGAGCACTCAAATCCAAATATTGGATACTTTGTGAATGATGGTCAAACAAGAGATTTGGACGTTACTGGATAAAAATACAAAAACAAGGAGAAAAAGAATGGATCAAAAAGAACTGAATGATGAGTCTGTTGTGGACTCCCAGGCACCTGCCTCACATTTTTACTGTTATGTTGTATAGGAAAGATTGCAGATCACCTCCTCATGGTATTTGCTTCCAGCACTGACAGCAGTAAAGGCTAGTCAAGTGTCTCATACTGTCACAGCCTGCATTTGCAGGTAGCAAAGGCAGAGAAGAGGGATTTAAGTCACAATTTTGGAAGTCCCAATCCCCCAAAGTTGTATAGAAATCAAGTAAATTAGTAGCAAAAATGTTTAAAAGGAGCAGGCAGGATGAAAGCAGCCAGTACACCCAGTCAGCTCTGGATCGAGAGTCTTTGGCAGGGCAAAGGTGGATTGCATTCAATAACATCACAACTTTCTAGATGTGTTCTGTACATCTAACTTATAACTACTCTCATCTGGAAAGTTGGATATGGTTCACACCATTATTAAAACGTATTATTAGTCTTACACCCATGGAACCCAACAGATGCAAATACCACCATCAGAACTTGATAGTGCCACTGTTTGCTGATCTACCACTTGGAAGAAACCTGTATTTCACTAGAGTGTGATTTTTAATGACTCTAAAGTGGAGACTAAAAATCACCAGACGTTTCCTTTACATCAATACAAGCATTTTAAAGAGCCTATAAATGCTGCCCAAACACCCAAAGGAAAGCTCTCCAGTGGGGTACACCCAGTAGAGGCAAGTCAAGAACTGCCTTCAGCTCTCCAATAAACACAAACACCATAATCCCAACAGAAAGGCTGCTGCTGCACTAAATTCACAAGCCAGCTATGCCTGCTCCACTTTTTGGAAAACAACCACCTCTAATCTCTTGCTCTTTCTGGATTCAACTGTGCCACAGGATCTGCTAATCAGAACTTCAAGCAGATAAACTTTCAATCCATGGGAAATGAACATCACCTTTGTCTGATGAGATCTCCTTCAAGGAGCACAAAGGAAAGCTCAAGATTAAGTAGACTGTACTTTTCCCTCCCCAAGAGAGCATTACTGCTCATAACTGTCCAATGAGCAGACAGCAAAGGCAAGCTTAAAACTGAAAAGTGCCACAGAGCAGGGCCATATAGGTGACCGCACGGGACCTCAGCATGACAAATGTGCCTCATTGTGCTGCCTCCTGGAAAAAACATACTTCTTCAAGGTTATATTTCGTGAATAGCTGTGGCCATCATGGGAATTTAAGCTAGTAGCAAGGTGCTGATACTAAAGGAGACCCATATGCATAGGGTCTATTAGCTTGTTACTGCCTCAGAAGGGCCTGAAAAACTTCAGGTGAAAGGATCCTGCATAAAGCCCAACTGCACACAGTGACCCATACTCTGTGTATCTAATCTTGCACACACAGCACTGGTGTGGCTGTAACTGCCAGTCACCCCTGCAAAAACTACACCAGTCAATGTATGAGTTACAAACAGGAAACAGGAATTACCCTCTTTGAACAGCCTGATCTGCACCATGGCTCAGCCTGCTGCACTGCAATGTGGCAACAGACTTCAGAGAAGTTTCAGTGCATGTGTATCAAATACAAAGCCTACATTTGATGTTACATGTGTGCTCAAGCTCTTTCTTGATTCAAACTCAGAATAAGTCTATCGACATATTTAGGACCAAGGTGAGTGGGAGTCTATTGAATGAAATGAACAAATGAAAAAAATGTCAAGGAAAGACGGGGTCTGAAGCAACACAATAAGAAAGCATAAAATACTGTTAGCTACTATGTTGTAAAGTAATAAGTAAAATGAATAATAGTATAAAGATGACAGCTCAAAAACTATCTCTGTCCAAGTCAATATTACCATTTTTGAGATTCAATACAGAGAGAGTTTCTGCAACTGAGCAGCAAAAGCAACACCAGTGTCAGACTCTCCTGTTCCCATAACAGCCCAAAACAACAGGCTGTGGCCACTGCCATGGCGGGGCAGGTAAAAGCCACATGTCTGATAGATGTCAGAGCTCTCTCTCACTCCCAAAGAACAAGCACTGACTGTATCACTGGGAGCACATCAGAGCAACAAGATACAAATTACACTTTCAAAAGTTCAAGGCTCCTGTAATATACTTGAAAGCAGGCAACCCAAGAGTGAGGATTTTACACAAGTTCCCTTCAGAGGCTCAAGACTGTTTCAAATCAGACCACATAATGTGATGACCAGCTTAAGCATGTGATGGTATTATTCATCATTCTTTGTTTCCTCCTGCAAAACAATGTTGTTCTGCAGAGTGATAACAGAACAATTACCTTTAATATTTGGGAGGCACTTTACATTTTAAAAGCAATGAACAGAAAAGCACAATGTATTCATACAGAGGCCATAATTAGGTCAGATGTGAGAAGAACACTGAATCTGGAAAAATGAACATGCGATATTTTTAATCAATGATAACAGCGTGTGCACTCAGCTGCTTTAAGTTGCTTTCAATGTACTGGAAGACTGAATAAGGTACCTCTCCACTAACAGCATACTCTAAATAGAACAGTAGCTTAAATGTAAAACACAATTGCTAAAGCAATAGTTAAAAATTTAACTGACAACAGTAAGGCAATCACTTCAATCCATTTCAACTCTTTGGAGATACAAAATGATTTAGTAACAGCACTATTTAAAGTGTTCTTCCTCTTCATAAGCTTCAAACTTATGAAAATATTTCTGTTTTAAAACTGAAAACAATATTTACTTGTCCAGACAGCACATTGAATATTTTTTCACCTCAATTCAGACAGACAAAAGTTTACACATAACAATGCTTACTCACCTGACTTAAAAAAATGAGTCAGCTGATAGATTTGGAAATAAAAACTATTACAGAATATTTATGTAACAGACAAGAATAAGGGAGGCAGAACAACTGAAGTCTAAAACACTAAGAAAGTGGTCCCAAGAAAGTTATTAAGATGAGAGAAGCAAACCACTTAAGCTGAAAAATGTCTAAAATAATCCAAGAAGGTGCTTTTTGCCTTTGATTCCAACTGACTGTAAAGATGCTCAAATCATTTTAGGACTAAGCTGTTGATGTTACATGAGGTATTTTTTCTGTGATGGTTTTCCATGACAACTGTTTTTGCTGCCTGATCTAATGACATTGCCCATGTTGAGCTGCAAATGGAAGTCATCTCATGACATCTTTAGGCCTACTCTGTAAACAGTTCAACCTAGAAAATTCAAGTTGCTCTCCTACAAAACACAATCACATCGACTTGCCAGCTGAAAAACACAGAATAACAACAGTAACACATAAACCCTTTCCTACTCAACAAAAAAGTCTCTCCTTCAAGCACACTGATCAGCATGTCACTGCAGTGACTATTCTTACCTAGTCCTATTCTGCTGGGACTCGTCTCCCGGCTGCATCCTTGGCTCCGAGGGATCTTGCTGCGC
This sequence comes from Colius striatus, assembly GCF_028858725.1. Classification (NCBI taxonomy): domain Eukaryota; kingdom Metazoa; phylum Chordata; class Aves; order Coliiformes; family Coliidae; genus Colius; species Colius striatus. The sequence continues at coordinate 13,387,120 of NC_084769.1, read as the reverse complement.
TTCTCTGAAGATGATGGCACTGCCTGGACTCTGGATGTTCCTCCGCTCAGGCCACCATAGGCGCTTCCTAACAGCTTACCCGGAGAGCTCGACCGGCTACCAGCTAGAAAAGAACCAGAAATAAGGAAAAAACTCACTCAATTAAAAACCCTCAAGACTTTAAGTATTCCATCAGCAAAACTGGAACACAATCAGCTCTAAGAATTTGATAGAAATCACTCAGAAAACTAATGGGAGTGTTCCCCGTGGGCTTTCGGGGAAGACTGAGGAAAGCTTAAACACTGCCATTGGCAACCCTGCCTACGTGAGCTATGCTGACTGGCTGGAATCAAAACCAAAGCAGATACTGCAGTGAATGAATAGCCCAGCTGGCATTATGCGAGCTTGCAGAGGTGTCAGGAGCAGCCTTGCTGCAGCAGTGTGAAATTCACAGGCTGCTTTACCTCCTTGCGTGGAGCAACCAAACTAGGCTGCACGGAGAGCTGTGCTGCAGCATGCAGGCTTCTGGCACAAGTCACTTTCTGCAAAGCAGCCCAGGCATCTTGATGTTTGACTGCAGGGAAGGTATTACTTTCCTGCAGCAACTCAGTGAAGAAAAATTTAAAAAAAAAATAAAATACCATGTCAACAGCAGCAGATCAGCATGATAAAGGGTAAAGTAAGGGAATCTGTCACATTTGTACAGATGCTGGACTGGTTAAATCTAAGCTATTAACTTATTTTTCAGTTGGCAAAAACTTTTAACAAGCTGAGTAGTTGGCCTGTTTTATTTTGCCTTGTCTGTTTGAATAGTTCATGGCAAGTTTACATTTCTTCTAAGTCATGTTGGCTGCAAGGCAGTCTGCTCACTTTTACTTTCACGTTTACATTCCAGCTGCAGGAGATCTATCTGAAATAGTCTTGCTGTCTAACTCAAGGAGGTGAATAACACTTCCTTTTTTTCTGTGAATCTTCATTGAATCAGTTGTTCAAAAATTAAATAATGGTACCTTAAAGGTGAAGAAAGAACCAGAAAGAATTGAGTAATAGATTCAAAACTCTTTTTTGCCTCTTCAGGTATGCAAAAGTCACAAAAAATTTACTGCTGACACTGCTACTCCTGACATTGAATTAATTTGCTAAAACAGCCGGGAAAAGTGTATTTGAAAAGGTTGCAAGAACACACTCAGCAATCTCATACCCTGAACCTTGCAAAAATTTCAGTTCTAGATACTATTTTGACTAAAAAGAGTTAAAGATTGTTTTTCTGTCTTTAAGAGATACACAATTCTATTATTCTTGAGGACAGTATAACATATCTAACAATGTATTATTTTAACTTACTTGCCACCTCCAGTTTCTTGGCCAAACCCATTCTGAATGAAATCATATAGTCCAATACTCTGTGGTGCTGGCTCTGCTCTCCAAAAAATGGGAATACTTGTGGCAGATGCCAGACTCTCACACAGCATCCACACCCTAAAAGCCAACCCTCCCCGCAGTTACGCTGCTGCGATCTCACTGACGTCAGCAGGGTTGCACCGAAGTAACTAAGAAGAACTTAGCACCTGGGGTTTAAGCTGCAGCAATGAACCAGCTTCAATATGCAGAATGCATGTTTACCTTGTGTGGTTACTACAAGGAAGCAAAATCACTTGCCATACACATTGGGATTTAGGAGTTTAAGAAAATGCTTTTTAAGTCTCACAGTTAGAAGAGAGCGAGGGAAGCTAAAAGCTTAGCAGTTAAAAAAATGTGAAGAAAGTAACGTGAGAAAGCAAGAAAGGGAAAACGTTTCTTACCACCAGCAGGATTAGCTGATCTGGATCCTTGATTATGAGGGCAGACCAAAGGACAGGCAAAAAGTGGATTAAAAGACAGCAAGACAATACAGCGTTCAGCATGCGGTTTGTGCTCTACACAATACAGACAGATTTATTTACAAACACATCGCTCCTAAAGCCTCTGCAGAATGCAGAGAGTTAACGTGCAGATGTAACAGCTCCCCAAGGTTGATAAGCTGTCAACCAACCCACTGGGACCCAAGTTCTGCTCTATATTACACCCCAGCCCAGCCTGCAAAATTGCAATGGGGTTACCCACTCTGCACATGGGGAATTTGGTTCTGTGAATATATTATATTTGAATTTCTAAGTAACATTATATGATTTTGGCTTGACAATAAAGCCCATGTCTGGTTGGACTAAGCTGGAAACCGGATTCAGCAAACTAGACCAAGGCAGCAAGTTCAGATATGATCATCTTAAAGCTTCATAAGACATTCTATTAAAAAAAATTAAGCTCATAATCCTTAAAACCATTGGATAGTCAGCTATAAATACTACTGAGATCTATCTCATCTGGTCTGAAAATTTCTCATCAATCTAAGTTTACAAAAAAAGGTAAATTCTGGCTTCCAGTTCTAGATTCAAGACTGAAGAATCAATTTAGACCAGCACATCAAAGCTGGAATTCCTTTCTGGCTTCAACTTAAAGATTTCCATTCAGCCCCATCCTGAACATCATACTTCTCCCAAGCTCTCCCAGACTAACACAATGCTACAAATTGCTTCACCATCCCTCCAGCATGACAGAGCAAAGCAATGAGAGAATGAACAGAGAAGGGCTTTTAAATAGAGGTACAAAGCAAGACAAGTCCTCAGAACAAACAAGTCTGTCCACAAATCCCACCTCCTCTTACCCACAAGCTTGAAAGTCCTCAAAACAAGTGGCTTTCTCCCTCCCCCAAATTCTCTTAAAGTTTGGATGACAAAATTCTCCTTGGACCAACATGACAAATAATACAGCAGCACTATAAGTATGGCTCCTAGGGGAAAACCATGCCTTGCCAGGAACCCAGAGTGCACAGATGTGTCGTGTGAATCAGAGCACAGAACCATCTCACCCATATCTACACAAAATAGGTAATGTCCCATTTTCAGTTAATGCCAGATCTCGTAAACTTTAGACAGCTCACATTACACATACAGGAATACAGTCACATAAACCAGAGAAGCTTGGCAGGGCAAGAACTCAGGACAGCAGTCAGCTAGACATGGAGGGTGTGTCAGTGGGACTTGGTGCAAATAATTTACTCCTACACACCACTGCGACACGAAACTGCTGCACAACTGATTAAAAAAGGCAGCCACCACTCAGCACTCAGACTTGGGGCCCTACTTGTCATCAAAAACACCCACTGGCTGAGTGGGGATTCATTTTAGTACATGTCCAAACACTATTAGCAGAAGTGAGCCCAATCCTCAGCTGATGCTACTATAATTCAAGAGAAACATATTAAATTAACAACTATTAGTTCTGGTCTCCCAGAAATAAAACACTTCTTACGCTGGGACTGGGAAACTACTTTAGCCCGGCTGCGGCCTCGAGTATCAGCAGGTGTTGAGGTGACACTTGTGGCACTGCCAGAGCTCTGTCTCCTCGTACGAATCCGACCTGGAGGAAGGCAAAGACAATCAGACTGTTAATAGGTTTCTTCCAAAAGCAGCAACAGAGTCTAACACCCTGTTCTATGCTTGAAGGGTTGCTATAGACACCGTTAACCAGGGTACAAAACAATTTTACAGGGAGAAGCAACATCTTTTATTAAAGTGGCTGAGATGCAGGAGAGGGAGTGGAAACAGTCACGGTTCATGAGTCCAAAAACCACTTTGTTTTCTGTAATGCTACCAGTTTAATTAAAAGATATTACCTCTCCATAGCTTTTGCTTCTGTTCCATAAGAGCTTCTTTACAAAGAATCAACAACAAAAGTGTCAGTGTCCTACATACTGCTTCCTATAGAAAATTATTACTTTCTGACAAGGCAATCACTCTTTCAGAGCCATCCTTGACAGCCTTTCCCCCCGCCAGTTCCATTGCTGGGGTTTCCAGTGAGCAGTGTGGTGCTTTATATCCTGCTCCACACACACAGGCTGCCGAGCGCTCCTGTGAGAGCCCGTCAGCGCAGCCCGACTACGCTTTTATTTCAGACTCATTGCATTTCCCCTCCTGTTTACAGAGCCCTCGTATTTATCCTGAGATCAGTGTAACTTTACTTGCAATGGAGAGTCCCATTTAACACAATCAAGGTTGTGGAAAAATGATTCAGTGTGTCTGCTCTATTTAAGCGGAGAATGGATATAAAGTCTCAAAGTGTTCTTAGTCCTTTTTCTGTCTTTTCCTCATGAAAAAGCCACAGAAATCTGAGCTAGAAAAGCTTACAGGGTCATCAGTTCATCCCCTTCCTGGGGCAGGGCTGTTTCCTACAAAATGTTCTTTCCAGTGCTAAGCTTCAATTATCTGTCTCTAGTTAATGGGAAAGAAATGATAATTAAGAGCAACACAAAGAAAGCCTCCATCAGTACTTTTCGACAACTCAGTTCTCAGCCAAATCTGAAGTTGTTTCTCAGGACTCATGCCAGTGCTATCCTGCATTCAGAGGACAACTTCAAGTTTCTGGCACAATAATAAAAGGAAAGAAACCACAACAGGTAGGAGAAGAGTCTAGACAACTGCACCCACCAGTTATAGATATTCATCTCCTATCCTTTGTCTTCACCATAAATGTATAGAGAAATATAAACAGGGAGATACACACTTCCCACCCCCCTCCCAAAAAAAACACCCCCGTTTCACATACAGTACACATGCAGGACAAGACAATGGCAAGCAGCCCAGGCTGAACGGATTGAGAGCTCGGTTCTTCTCTGAGCTCTCAAAATATTCACAACATGGTCTAGATAAGACACAAAGCGACACAGAGGTGTTTAACTTTGAGAAGAAAGCCTAGACTTGCTTGGAGGGGAAAAGTCTAGATGATAGCTGCATCTCAAATCTTTCCACCAGCATCTAGTTTTAAAATAAATCAGTAGACAAAATACAGGTACCTTCATTCAAACAGTTGTCTGTAGACAAGATACTGAAGAAGTCATCAGCATAAAACTGGTAAAATATAAACCAACTACTTTTTAACCACTGGCTCAACTAAACAAGCTCTGTGTATTTCCATGGGGGTCCAACAGTGGTGAAACTGGCTGCTAATATATTTCTGCTAGCAGCAAGGCTGCAGATCTCCCTCTGCTCCAGGGTACTATCTACCCTTTACAAATGGTCAGCTTGATATATGTCTAGAGGCAGCTCTAGAGCTCTCTGCTGGCCCATTCCCAGCCCTTGCAAACTCAGCACGTGCACAGCTACACACAAATGTATTGGAAAATATGTTTAGTGATGTGTATGGGCCAAGAACAGGTGAGGAGGGACTGATGTCTTCTCTTACATACTCAAGATCCTTAAATTTTTCTGTTCTTTCTGCACCTATAGTTTTTTTTGGCAGGTGACTAAAGAAAACTGAGATAACATGTTTCCCACGTCATGAAACGGAAAGCCTAAAACAATATAAGAGAAAACAAGATTAGCTTCTGGTACCTACTCAGGTAGGTTCATTTAAGAAAGAAAACTGAATCAAAAGGTCAAACTTAAATTAATGTGTGATTATCAGCAGATAGCTCAGTCCTATTTTGAAACCCCTGAGTTTGTAGACAGAGTCGTACCAACTTCACAAGTCTCTGAATGAATGCCCAGAAACAAAATTGTGCTTCTTTTTGGACTGGCAGATTTGCACACTCATTTTGGTCTAATGCGTGGCAGAAAGACCAATGTGAGATGAAGAGTTGCTTTTGCACAGGAAGAACACAGTCCCAGCACCAATACTGATTTTCTTATCCTTTTGAAAAGGTTGACCAGTATTTGAACTAACGCTACACTCAAATAGTACAAATGGTAACAGGAATAGCAGAAACTAGAAATTAATGATGCAAGAGTGATGTAATGATATGAATGCCGTGATAGCACAAGTAACAGCTCACACTAGGAATACTTTAAAGTCCATGGGATTATGTACAACATGAGGGGGAAAAAATGCCCCTCAAATTTAAGGTTAAATTCATCACACAGTTATAAAGAAAAAGTGACATCTGATGCCAGTTATATGTATTTCTTGAAGTGTGAATTGTTAATGTACTGTCCAAAGTTTTATCTTCTGAATTTTAAAACTATGTCTTTTCATACAGGTTAGTTTCCATACAACTTACTTGCAGCACATAAATGGTTCAAAAAAGTGACCTAAAGTTACTCTTCAAGAAAAAAGTTAAGATTCTAAAGATTCCCTATCGAAGCACAGGGTTTAGTTGTAAAACAAAAAATGACCAATTGAAACTCAAAAGTGCTTTAGGCAAATATGTGAGATAGAAAACCTGAACAGAGATCTAGGATGTTCATGTTAACTTATCTTCACATACATGCACAACATTCAAATTGGTCTTACAATATCCAGAACGTACTTCCTTTATAGTAGTGCAAGATAAATCAATACTTGTCTGGCTTTTTATTATATATTATACCAAGTACAGTGTGTATATCTAGAATTTCATCTATACAATACAAATGTCTCTACAGTCTTCCCTTGCAAAATTTCACCTGCAAATAAGAGTTTGCATTCACATCCAAGAGTTATTTGCACATAAGACTATTGGTGTGGCTTAATCTCATTCTACCCAGGACAGAAACTAATTTCCAGCAGGACTGAAAATAACGTATCAAATAAGTAATTCCAAATTTTTGTTGTTGTTAAGCTCAAACAAACACATCCCTCTCATGACCTCTTTGCTTTCAAGTGGCTTTGTTTCCATATCTAGCTCAAACTGCAGATGTAGCAATTCATATTTCATAACCATTATTCTGCTGCTTTTAAAAGAATTACTGCATCCTGTCAACAGCAGCACAGCAAAGGAACGGATAAATGCTGCCCCAACCAGTTTCCAAAAACCATAAAAGTATTTTCATTAAAAAGTCTTTGATCTAAATTTGACATCTGACACACCCCTGCTAGTAGAGAAAGTATTTTGAATGACTCCATATAAATGTTGTGTTAAAAAACAGTTTGTGGGGGTTTTAGGAAGTTTTGGTCTTAGTTTTTAAAGTTACTGTCATTTTTACAACAATCAATGGATCAGAATTAACTCTGAAACATCTAACATATGTCTAAACCTAGGAAAGCTGTTTTGTTTTTTTAAAAAGGAATGAGTGAAGGAAGATTCTATGACAACAATTTTGCATGACAAAAGGTTTAACCTGGCGGCATCATTCTGAGCTTCTCTGGGTGGATGCTACAGTGTCAGAACAGAGATCGGCTTTCTGAGACTCAGTCTGCTAATTACACTGAAGGAAATGGTTCTTAAACAGTCTAGAAATGGTATACATCAGCTCCACAACTCAGTTTAATATGTTGCATGCTACAGATAAATGATATCTACAACTAAACAAGTTATCCATGGAAGCACTAAAACGGTAACAGCTTTTCCATGGATCAAGTTGATGCATTCAGGTTACTCAGAACTGTTTTTTTTCCCCCAGTTTGAGGAAAATATTCCTGAAAGAGCCTTTAGGACTCTCCTTGATTTGTCACTGCTAAATGACATGTAGACATCTGAGACAAGTACAACGCACCAGTTAATAATGTCCAGCATTATACTAGTATCCGATTGACTCTGCACCATCATTTCCCTTGAGAAGCACTCAACCTTTACTGCAAACCATCAGCATGTGCTGCCTCTGGGTTTTGCATGAGAACTCCCTCCAAAGCAGAGGGTTGAAGAAATAATAGTGGCACTACTTTGCCCTATACCAACAAGCACAGGCAAATCAAGTCAGCACTTGCAAAGGGATGGACCAAGAGAACAAAGAAACCTAGTACCTGAGCATTTCCGTTTATGGTACCGCATTCAGTCATACCTTTGAACCAAGCCTTGCCCTTCAGGAGAAGGGAGATTTCTCAGGCAAAGAAGAAAACTGGAATGGTGATCTCTTAAAATTTGGGTCACTCTCAAAGCCTTTGGTAAGCCCTCAAGATATCTAATTGATCAGATCACTATGAGACTAAGTTATCTGAAAACTATAACAAACCAGATTTTATTTCCTTTCTGATGAATAATAGCACCTATTAAAAATTGTGCCATTGATTCTGGACACTGTTGATTTTGTCTGAAACTTGCCAGTTTCAGGCAGACACACAGACATTCAGGCTTCCCTCTCTCTGGGGCTTGTCTCTACCCTCACTTTGAAAAAAGGCAAACACATAACAAATGCTGTGAACCATTATTCTGTACTCGAAGTCAGCATTATGCATCTTTTCAAAATATTCCTTGAATAGGTGTTTCACGATAAAACAAGCAGAAACTTTTCTAAGATTTCCTTTTAAATCAGGTGCAGCAAACATGGCACAACTGCTCCTTGCATAGCACTAGCTGTGATGTCCCACCAAGACTATAAAGATTTAGACCTTGCACAGTTTCTGCCTGCAAAGCTCTTAATGAAGTTCAAGGGACACTCATACATGAAAGGTCTGGGCTAGAAAGACAAAACTGTGCACTGTATGAAGAGATAGCATCACAGCAAGGACACAGTAGAAGACCTGTACAGATTCAGTTGGTATATAGACTCTTACATAAGGCAGCACATTTCAACAGCATTTGTCAATTGGGATGACTCTACTCAAAACCAAAGGACTGACACTCAGCTCTCGTATTCTTGCCACTGGCATAACCTACCCTATCTTGCTCCTGTTTTGAGATGTCTGGCTCAGAAACAAAACATTGAGAACTGAGAGCAAAGCAGATGGGAACTGCCAAGTTCACACAATGTTGGCTCCTGGCTGAAGGGATGGTGCAGAACTTTTACACTGCAGCTACAGAAAACCAAGATGGGAACCAGACTGTAGATTTCATGTCAAGCTGAGTCATACAAACACATAGGGATTTGTTTTTAAATTACCTGCAAAAAAACCCCAAGGCCACTAGTGTGGATGGAATTTCTGCTTTATGTTCCATGAGTGTCTCTTGCTCACACAGGTATTTTCAGAGCAAGTATCCCTGCCTCCCTAACTTTTATATTTATGTAAAAAATAAAAAGTTTTGCCTTCCCTGCAGTTTCTGATAAATTCTACAAGATTTAGAGAGAGTTGGCAGAAGACTTTTCTCAGTCTTCATCTGTAGGACACACTGAACCCTGAAGAAAAGCTGTTTTTTCCTCAACTATCTCAAAGGAAAACAAAGATAAAGAGTTTCAAACAATCCTTAATCTCATCCTTCAAGAGCTCTGGTGGTAGTGTGTCATGTTGTTATTCTCGTTATTCTCTCCCTGATCCTCACTCCTCAAAAAAACAGAATCCTACAGCAAAAAGAAGATTTGAAATTTGATGTTAATACTAAGGGGACAGCAAACTCCATTTCTGAAAGTTTACCAAATCCAATCTGCTTCCAGTGTAGCTGAACTGAAGGAAACCCTAACCAAATAAAACCCCCGTGCTTCTGCGTTATGACAATAAAGTGCTTAATAAACTAAAACCAAAGGTATTCTAGAGGACAGAAGCTGTAACAGGCCACCACAACTATTATTATAGCCTAGTAGAGGATTGAGAGCTGCATAGGGTATTTCACAAATTAACACTAAACATTGAACATTTCAAAGTCAGGCCAAAAATCAAACAGTTTGAGAACTGTGAAGAAAGGAAGAAGAGAGGGGGGAAAAAAGGATCAAAAATAAATGGGAAAGCTCAGTGTTACAACAACTTGGAACTTTCATCTAATTCATTATTGATTTGGAAATAAAAGTGTTCAGACCAACTTAATATTCCTAATCACTAATAGATCAAAAGGCACAAACATTTGTCCATGATGCAGAAACAGTTCATCTCTCACACTAAGATAAAATACCAGCTCCAAAACACTGTAGAGACCTTTTCTTCTGAATAATAAATCAGTGTACCAAAAATAGTAGGGAAGAAAACCCACGTCACACATGTCACAAGGGCACAGTGGCACTTCTCAGACCACCACATCGAAATACAAGCAGCCATCAAGGATATGAGCACAGTCCCACAAGACAGTAATAGATCCCTTGAAAAGAGACTTGGACCAAGAAAGGTTTGTTGGCAGAGGTGGGGTGAGAGGGTTGTCTTCATTCTGTGTAGAAGACATTCATGTTTTCAACTCCTGTCTACTTCAGAAAAAATGATTTCCTGGTGATCTTTTTTGCTTGAGAAATATAAAGAACAAGCTTTGACAACAAGCCAGAGAAATAAACTGGGAGCCTTCTCAAACTAGCAGGCTCGGTGCTCTTGGAAAAAAGCCTTTCCTCCAACTTAGATGTAAGCCATCTCCTTCAGTTAACAACAAAAAGAGAGAGCTCAGGTTTAAAGAGGTTGACTAAATGCTCCTTCCCTAGAGATCACTGTTTACTGTCCTCATTTTTCTGCCATGTGATCATCTCATTCAATTCTCTCGCTGCCCAGTCTCTTCCCGAAAGCATTTGGCAGCTGCGACCTGAGCTTTGGATGGAAAAACCCAGCAAATCTTTACAGATCATGGAGCAAGAAAACACAAGTCCTGCATTGTGGGTTTTTTGTTTTGGTTTAGGGTTTTTTTTAATCTGTGCACAGGTCACCTTCAACCAAAAGCAGTGCTTTAAATACAGAAACCCATGCACTGTGATCAAAGTGAGGTCATAAATACAAACTAGTGCCTAGTAGCAGGGAGGAGCTCAAAGAGAAGAATACCCCATGGCATCAAAATGAGCAGGACAACCATGCAACACTTCATGCAGGTCACCAGTGAACATGGATGAGACCAGATAACACTGAGAACAGAGACCAGATAGGGTGGTACGATTGTGGACACACCTCAGTTACACAGAGAGACTGCTTACCCTCGGTTTTACTGGTAGTACCATCTTTAGGCAAATTAAGAAAAAATAAGGACAGGGTTAATAGGGAAAATTAGTAACATTAACAGAAGTGGGCACTCTATATTAGCTACAGAAATATGCAAAAAAATTAACACAATTAAAGAAACGGGAAAAGTGTGAGCAGCAGATCAAAACTTGATGTACCTGAAGAACACGCTTGCAGGTTTCCTCTCCTGCGATAACCAGCCTTTGCCAAACTCCATTTCCGTCGTTTCCCACTCCTCTCATGGGAATGCACAGCTGACAAATGGCCCTACTAGCTCAATAAGAAGCAGGCTCCTTCACTCTGCATCACTTAAGAGTGCACAGTTGCTGCTTTTCTCTTGCAGACCGTTTGAAGAGTGTAACGCTGTACTCAGTTTCCCCGCTTCGAGGACAAAGCCAACTTTGATAGCTCCTTCCCTCCCTTCTTCCATTCTTCCTCATGACATGAGATTGTTGGAAAGCAGTTTTGCCACCAAAGCCAGTAATGCAGCACAACTGGAAAATGGTTGCACCTGTAAGCTCGAAAGCATGCTGTATGTGATCAACTTCACAGTCCCTACATTTTTCACTGCAATTCATCTAAATCTTGATCTAAGTATGAACAATTTCAGTTGGAATAAGAATCCACTTTCTGAACCAAAGATTACCAACACATTTGAGCCAAGGTAAAATATTTCTGATATGAAAAGAAGGAATCTATTGAAATCATCCCTATATCATTCACCATGCATATTTGATCAGACTAAAGACCACATGTCCTACCCTAAGGAGATGCAACTTCTCAACTGTCTCAGCGAAGACAATCTACACAGCTTAAATCAAGATCACAGATTTCTGATTTTTTCCCCCTCTTATAAAAGGTAAATTGATGGAAGGTCTGGAATGAGATTAGGATGAAACCAGCAGAATGAGAAGCTAGCTGAGACGATCAGCTCTACTCATAACCAAGCTGAAGCACTGCAAATATGGTGTCAATCACCACCCTGCATCTCCTTTTCCATGCCTCCTTCAACGGCACCTCCAGGAGAGAAAGATCAAATGCAAACTTGGTTGTAAAGAAGCCCTGAGGCACCTGATGCTTTGAAAGAATAGTGTGATGTGGGACTATAATCCAAAGACAGCCAGCATAAGGAACAGAGAGATGCTTGTATCCTGTACTGTGAAACGGGAGAGCTAACTTCTCTTTGCTTCCACATCTTTCTTTTTTATAAAACGGAAAGTGATCAAACTCAATAAGATGTACTATTCCAAGAACAAAACAATAAATGGAAGACCAATTTCGGAAAAGGAGAGAAGGAAGAGAAGGAAGAGAGAGATGTGTCCAAAGGAAAGGAGCAATAAGTATTTTCCTCAACAATGTCCCAGAATCGTAACGAGATCTGCTTTTCCCCAGGAAGAGTGAGACGCAGACTATTAAACAATTCAAAAACTAAGGACTTGCTTCAAGTCAGTTCTGTTTCATTTTGTTTTCCTTAATCCCAAAGGGCAAGAGATCACACACTGATCCTGGAGAGCTGGTACCTATCTCAGAGATACATTCTTCAAGTTAGAGTTTAATATTAAAATAAAACTGTGAGGCACTTGCTCCTAAGTAAAGAAAGCTAACTGCAAGGGTAGAACAACATGTAGATTTACCTAGTGATGCGTATGAGCCTGGGGGCAAGGCTGCAGCAGAACTGAAGGGGGTGGATGCTCCAGAAGACGTCACTTTTGACTTGGCACTAGCTGCTGCATTCACATCGACGTCACTGCGGGATCGCTGCAGAGATCCTGGTGTTGACACAGATTTTGTACTTACTGTAGATGCTGCAGATGGGAGTGGGAGATCCAGAATAAAGAAGATTAATTTTTGAGCTGTGTGCTTCAAAGAGCCTGACAAGCAGTTTAATGTACTATTTTTAACACTCCCTGTTGGCACTGAAATACCTCAAACTAAGAATGCTTTATCAGGGCAGCGTGGGCTTCCCCACATTGCCTGCAAAGATATTTCAATGCTGACCTGATGCTACCTCTAAGAACTTTATCAGCCACTAACCTAAAAGCTGAGATCAAAAAGGCTGCCATGCCAGTAATAGAGAAATTTCTAACAGAACCTAGATGGGAAAGTTCCACCACAGTACCCATCAACAGCTTGTGAGTTGCTGGCCGAAACAGACCTGCAGGTCCTTCAGTCCAGGTTCTACTAACTTCCTTCCCAACACCTCATCTTCTCATGAGGACTGCTGTTCCCATCACTTGTTGATGCTTAGCCTCTTAAGCATGAAGGTTGACTATTCAGCTGCAAGCAAACATGCATTTGTGCACACAATCAAGTGGGTTACACAACAGTATCTCCTTGAATCAAAGGTGTCCTGTATATACAAACCTCATCTCGGTCAGGTGTAGAAGGCAGTTTTGTCAAAACAAAGTTTTGTCTATTATATTCTGTATTAAAATTTATTATTTACATTATTGTATACACTTACTTAGGACAGGAAAGCTGCACCGAAATATTCCATCTGACGGTAAAAACAGATTAACAATGAGATGGAATTTAACACTACAACACTTGTGTGCAGACAACTCCAGTAACTGCTGAAATCAGAGAAGTGATAGAAAATTAATGCACCATTAGACTATGTAGCTGTATGTCTTAGCATCTGCAGCAGTTTATTCCAGTTGCTGCATAGCTAAATATATCTTGGCTACAACTTTCAAGGCTTTTTAGCCTTCCCTTCAGCTTCAAGCAGTAATAGATTTACTAACTTTCAAAAGCATCGTTATATCAGCAGTAGAGGCACAGAACGTGGTGTACAACCTAAAATTAATTAAACATTTTACATACTAAGTTGCCATTTTAAGGAGCAGTAAACGGTGATCAAAGTTGCTCTTTGCATATCATAGCAGCTGAAATTCTCGTTCTAATTCATCACACTTCCTCAGCAACCCCTGAGCACGTTTTCTAGCTCCTGTTCTCACCTCTAGATGTAGTACTTCCAGTAGGACTTCTTTTGGCAGGCAATGGTCGGCTAGAAGTTAATAGAAACATGTATTAAAACAAAACTAGTATTGCATAGTCAGCTGTAAAAATACTGCTCTGTTCCCTCAGTATACCATTGAGTCAAGAGATTATGTACATACAGGAACAGACTAAAGAAGCTTAACTGCTAAAGAATAAACACTGCATCACCATGAAATTCTTTACAAGAGAAAAAACCTAGTACAGTATTTGAGTAAGAAGAGATTTCTAAGAACACTTTTTGTATATTTAAGCAGTTTCATCAATAAGTTATGAATATTTTTTATACAGGTCTTAAATTGCAGATATTTGGAGCCTAGTTTCTAAGAGAAGCTAAAATGCATACATTCAGAAGAGGTACATACTAATTTTGCAGTTTCAACTCAGACACAGTTCAGTCTTTTTTTTCTCTTATATGGAAAAAGGCAGACTTACACCTCTAGGGTTAATGCTAAACACGGAATTTCAATCCAAGCATTGTTTTAAGCATGCCTGGAAGGAATGACCGAGCACAAAAAGCTTCGTAGAAAATTATTTATGGAGTCAAGATAATGATTTTTAGTTTTTTTTAAAGTCAATAATACATTTCACTGCTAGAAAAAAATTAGGGTAAGCAATTGTTGATGCCAAATGGTGACCATGTGAGACAAAGCAACATGAAGGCTCCCCTCCAGTTCAAAGTAGCTATCTGCAGTTGTTTAAACTGAGAGGCAGTGACATCAAAGGACTTACTTGAGACTCTCCTGGGAGCTGGAGGAGGAGCGATCCGACTGTGGCAAGGACACGATGCTGTCAGAGTTCTTCAAATGAGACTGCAGGGCCTTCTGGTAGGAAGACTCCAAGGTGTGGTACAAATGCTCTGCCTCTCGGCTGAAGTGACTGTGGAAACCCCAGTAACACCTGGAAACAAGGCACAATATTGTTAACATTTCCTTGTGGTGTTTTAGGGGGCAGGGGAGCACAGGTACAGTCAAGAGTCCTTTTCACTGCTGGCATCAGTGTGCTCATTAAGCCCAGACGCTTCACCATCTACAGCCCCTAAGACACACACACACAACATACCACTTTCTTCAACCCATACAGCTTGATAAGTTTTTGCATTGTAAAAATACACCTTATTACAGAAGGAACCCTCACCCCTCTGTCTGTCTGCTGCACACAGGAGATGGCACGACCCACTTGACTGATACTAGTGTGGGACTGGGCGCTAAATAGCTACTTCAAAAAAATGCCAAAAGCAGAAGACACATGCGTGGGTCTGACTCAAGGAAAAAAAATGGCATCAGCAGGTGCTTGCCTAAGTTTAACAGCTTTCCTACAGTGCTGCAGAAACAAATCTTCTGTACCAAGTTGTGGCTGTTGACTGTGTTTTTGGGAAAAAATAACAAGAAAAAGGAAACAGATGCTCCTATGGACTTTCAAACAGTGCTAAGCTGAAAACAGAAGAGCATTTAAAGTTAAGTTTCAGTCTCTGGACCAAATCTCCCGGCAGATGGATAAACACTATGAACTCTGGTCACAAAGGAGATGAGAACTCTCGGCACTTTTCATGGGGAAACTAATGGGCAGTTTAAGAATAAAATCGTTAAGTCCAATGAATCAGGAGTTGTCTGTGTGTGACAGCCAGTCCTCAGAGAAGCCACATGCATTCTCACATCACGAGAAGGAAACAAATTTCTGTCTTACAATCACTCACACTGTTAATTAAGAAACATAGGAAGAGAGAATTAAGCATGGCCTCTGAAGTCTCATGTCATTCATCTTGATGTTTATTCAGCTTAACTAGTCACCTGCTGTGAAGTCTCAGCGCCTACAGTATTTTTCAGTGACGGACACATTCCCTCTCAAAAGGATTTGAACAGTCCCGCTGTGAAACACTTTGGCTTCTAACACAGCAGTGAGATTAATAACATTTATTATTTATTGACTCTATGTTTTACAACAGCCTCTTTCCAAAGAAAAATGTTCCTTCTGTTCAGAAGAGCACGTTCCTAATATATCAGTAAACTACCATAATAACAATCACATTCATAGAAATGCAAGAGATCTTCAATGGAAGAAAATAAATCACATATATTAATGTTTCCTATAGAGACACACAGAGATATCCTAGTGTCATTAAATATTTCCTTAATTTAGGATATCATTCAGTAGTGTACTAGCACATGGACTCTCTTTCGACAGTAGCAAACAGCTGTAAAATAGAAACTGTTTTGGTTGGAAGGGACCTACAAGCATCATGTAGTCCAACTACCTGATTAGTTCAGGGTTGACTAAACACATTAATATGCCTCAAACTCTGACACCACATGGGGCATCAACCACGTCTCCAAGAAGTCATTTCTAGTCTTTGACCACTCTCTCAGTACAGAAATGGTTCCTAATGTCCAGTCTACACCTCCCCTGGCACAGCTTTGAACTGTTCCCACACATCCTCTCACTGGATCCCAGGGAGATCAGCATCCCCTTCTCCACTTCCCCTCCTCAGGAAGCTGTAGACAGCTTGAGGTCAAATCTGCAATCTCCTTTTTTCCAAACTAGAGATGCCCAAAAGTTTTTAGCTGCTTCTCAGACACCTTGAAGGACCTTCACATCCCTCTTAAATTGCTTCACAGAGTACTGAAGGTGAGCCTGCACTGATGTTGAATACAGTGGGATAATCAGCTCTTTTAACTGGTTACTTGTAAAATATTTGATGCACCTCAGGATGCAATTTGCTCTCTTGGCTTCTAGGGCACACACTGCTGACTCATGCTGAGCAACCCCAGATCCCTTTCTGCAGGGCATTCCTCTGCCAGTTTTTACTTCAGCCTGGCATTATCCTGTCCTAAGTCTTGCAAACAGGCCAAAAGAAAAAGTATATTAGAAATAATAGTATTTTTGTACTAAACAGAAGAAACCTCAGTTAACTCGAAGCAACTCAAAACATCAGAAAGAAAGATGAGGTTAATGGTACTCGACTCTAGACTCTTGAGCAACTCATGTAAGCATTTAACCTCCTCAGAAGATAAAAACAGACAATAAAATATTACAGGAACAAAGTGAAACAAGCATCATTAGAAGGTGTGATACATATACACATTCTCAGCGAAGCCATGGGAAAGTTGGCATCAACTGCCAGGAAAACTCAATTTGACAGGGCTTCAGTCTCCAAAACACAATTCCACTGACTCATAACACAATGAGGCAAAGAATGGGAGGCAAAAAAACACCAACAGCTTCCACTTACTTTCTTGCCTCTATCCTGGCTTCAGAGTCTGCATCATGAATTCCCTTCTTTATCGTTTCTGCTAACACTGATATGTGTCTGAAATAAGAAGGAAAACATTATCCAGCAGCCCAGAAAGATGCACCACACTTACCAACAAATGACTACTTTGATTTTGCCTTGGTCTCCAAGAGCAAGTAGTTTATCATATTCTTCCATTCCAATGTAGATCCTTGGAAGCCTTTATTCATTTACTTTAGAAGTCACTCACCCATTGCTGACTAGAAAAAGGCATGCAGCATTCTTCATAGATCAGTCTTCAGCTAACTATTGAAACTGCCTGGGTGCAAAACCACTCTCTTAAATACTCTTACATAGTCTAGGGCTAAGGAAATTGTGTCCCAGTCTCTAACTTCTTCCACAATTTCTTTATTCATTAGTCTAAAGTACTATAGAAGCCTCAGAAGCTCCTGATATATGTTAGTAGCTTTTACCTCATCATCTCACTTTAGAGTGCAAAAGGAAACATTTTTCTTTAAAAAAAATTCTCTATTGAGTTCAGGGATTCACACAGACAGGTTCTCCAAGGTTAGCACTGGAAAAAGACTCACTAGACTCTAACTATCAGAATTACTGGGACAAATTATGTGTGCACACATACATATGTGCTTTTTTGGTGTAAAAAATATCTCTACTAGAGATAGTTCATATGATCTCACCTCTAGATTATCCTTTCTGCAGAATTAACCTCCCCAGACTTAAATAGGAGAGAATTAACCCACATCTTTTCAGAGCTTACCTTTCTAAGGAATGTGTTTGCCACTCCTGCAACAGCAAGTCTAAAAATTCAAAACAGCGCCTGAGAGAAGAAAGAGAAGAAATGCTGAGTTCTTCAGGTCAATATTGGCATACTGACTCTGCCATATCTGCCTCTGGACAGCCATCCTTTGTTATGAAGCTTTTTGAGACATTAGAAATCAAGAATGACCCTGAAAAAAACATCTCTACAAACACCATCAATGAACAGTTTGAAATAGTAACTGGAGGCAGCTCACTACAAAGATGTCTGAAGACAGCGATTGACAAAAAACAATCCAGAAAGCCTCCTTTTTCATTAATACTTCATACCTGCTAGTTCAGGCTCCACATTTAGCTTCATGTGGAGCGAGATCTTTTCAACTTCAATCACCCTTCCTCATTCCAAGAAACCAAGGTACAACTGTGCTGTTATTGATTCAAGGTTTGTCACCAAATTTAGCCACCACATTTACTTCCTTTCCTTTTCGTCTAACTAGAGGAGCAACTAGCTAATCTACATGGACCAGGCCAGAGTCTCACAGTGAGGCACTGGACTGAAGTACACTCAGATTGGAAGTGCAGACAGGACCACTAGCACATCCAGCACATCTTTCAGATGATGCTACCACAGAACACTATTTCTGCTGACTGGCTCAAAGAAAATGTGTCACTGTAACAGAGTCATGAGGCATAGGAATATGTCTGTATAGAAGCCAAAATAAAATGATGTTATAATGATAAGTAACCATAAAGATTAGTTTAAAAACCAATTCTCTTCACAGAAAAGTGCCTTTTCTTCTCTGTCATGCTTATACAAGATAACTGACTCTGAATTTGATCCCAACTCATGGAGAATGAGATCCATTCTTCACTGTGTACATCAACTCTTTTCAAGAATAAAAGCAAATACATGAGGAGTGTTATGAGAAAGCACATGGAAACCTATTTAATTGTAAAAAAAAGTAAATTCAAACTAAACACTCACCTTCTAACTGCAACAGACTTGGAGGTACAATTACTAGTTATGATGGGTATTAATCGAGGGATGTGCGTATGCTGGAAGCAAAAAACAACAAAACCAGTAAGAAATCTTTAAACCACAGTTCCATGGAATGAAAGGCCACCTCTTTCAGCCACCTGAGCCCATTATGCAGATATTTAACTCTGTTCAAGTCTTATGGAAATAAAGGACTGCTAAATAAGGGACCACTAACAGATATGAGCAGATATTTTTATTATTGAAATTATCTTCTAATTTTAGCAGATAAAAGATATTTTATTTTCTTCTATAACTACAGGCTCTAGTGAGCCAAAGAGTTTAAGTCACTGCAC
This sequence comes from Colius striatus, assembly GCF_028858725.1. NCBI lineage: Eukaryota > Metazoa > Chordata > Aves > Coliiformes > Coliidae > Colius > Colius striatus. Next base: position 13,368,021 of record NC_084769.1, on the reverse strand, counting down.
GAGTATCTAAATTGTCAGTGGAGACAACTTCAGAGATATCAGGCTAACTACAGTTTCCCCAGTGAATCACGAGGCAGAAGTCACCTCTGTGACCTAATGGCTTTTAGGAAACATGCACTGTCTGTCAGCAGTTTTAGAGCATGATTAAGAGGATGAGCCCATCCTGCAAGGCAGGTTTAAAACCTATTCAAAAAACCAAAAGTTGCTCAGCTCTTAGAGAGATAGAAATACCTTACTCTGCAAAGAAACAGTTTTTCTATTATTTTGGCTGGGTCTGACTGTCATCATCTACACAATACTGTGTGACAGACAAATCAGCCAAGCCCAGCACAATCAGAAAAGCAGATTAGACATTTAATCTAGCTTTCATTGCGGCAACATTCATATTTCCTCAGAAATACCACAGTATTTGGAAATAACATTGTTCTCTTTTGATGTGTACTTACTCGAATGATTAATCTAACTGCTACAACACCAGAAGTGGCCATGACTTTGGCACTATTCGGAATTAGATTAAAAATTGTTGGCATGATGGCTTCTGCCCCATGGTCAAACTTGTTTCCCAGAACTGATGACAAATGTCTGAAAAACAGAATGAAGTCATGCTGGTAAGTGTGACTGAGGATTAAGCGAGTCAGACTTTAGAGAACATCTGACATAAGCACATCTGACATCTCAGCCTTTGCAACTGTCAGTTCCTCTCCAACTCCAAAGGACAGAGAACATTGTGTTTCAGAAAATAGTTCCTCTACTTCCATTTCAAACATGTATTCTATAGTCACCTGAACCCTGAGAAACAGTAAGTTCAGCATAAAATAAGGGAACTAGCACATCTAAAACGTCATCACACAAACGGTATCGTGCTGAAAGAATATCACGTTTACATTCCGGTGTCTCTGAAACTGCCTGTTCTGCCTTAATATGGATAAGTTTCAAAAATGCCGATAGAAACACTGCAGTGCCCTTTTGTTGAAGCATTTCTCAAAGTCTAAACCATAAAAATAAAGCTAACGCGATATGAACCAGAACAAAACATACGTTTTAAACTTTATTGTTCAGTCCTTCCCTGCCCAGTGCACAGATGCAGGGCTTACTCATTCCCTCAGCATATCTCGAATCAGCATCACTTAAAACTCAGGAACATCATTCAGCAGAACTACAATTAGTGGCCTAACATGGATGTGGTTTTAAACAGTTGTAGCAAAATCATCTTCTACCTGCAACTAACTGGCAGCACAAGTTATATCCTGAATGTGTTTTAACCAGCACCTGTTCCTTTTTTCTACACCACATACACCAAGTGCACTGAGAAAGTAAACTTACCCCAATGTGATGCAAGCCTCTCGTACTACTTGAGACCGCAGGTCTTTAGCGGATAATTTAAATGCTCCATCCAAAAGTCTTAAGTGTTGGAAGAAGTTGTCATATTCTGCAGCTCCAGCCAAAAGTAAGGAGCGGATCTTTTTCAGCTGTTGGCACCATAAAAGAAAGTAGTGACTGTTAGCGAGCAGTAAACACAAGGATGAGTTGTGTTCAGGGATGATACTTGGTTTCCAGGGTTCTTGGTACAATTGTTCCTCAACATGCATTGAGGATCTCTGATCTTAAAGTCCAAGCAATTTTATTATTTCAGACTTTATATCCAACTCTGAGGTTAAGACAGTAAGTACAGTGACACACTAGCTAACACTTAGATGAATCCAGAAGTGTTGCATATAGCTATTCAAACTATATTGTTAATAATCCAAATGTTGCATTTTAAACCAAAAGATATCTTAAAGGTTCTCCTCTATTCCTCTTAGAAAATATCTATTTACACAGCTTCTCAAGCTGAGGTCCTCTCACACCTGACTATTGTATTAAAAACATGACTAGACTTAAAGGGCATGGTTTTTCACTGTTTCAGTGAGGGAGCCCAGGCACAGGCTGCCCAGAGGGGTTGTGGAGTCTCCTTCCTTGGAGGTCTTCAAGACCCACCTGGACATGTTCCTGTGCGACCTGATCTAGGTGACCCTACTTCTGCAGGGGTGTTGGACGAGATGATCACTAAAGGTCCCTTCCAACCCCTACCATTCTATGATTCTATGGTTCATACTCAGATCTGAGTAATACTGACTTGTATCTAGAATATGTCCATTGATTTCATTAAAATAATTATCTGGCTCTACTAGAAGTGGAACCCTGACCCCATCAAAAGGGGATTTTTTTTATTACTAAGCAATGGTGCTCCCTGTAATCCTACAGACACTCTTTTCAACACCTTCACAAGGCCTCAGATATACTGATGCATCTGCACAGTGCCGTAATTTGAGCTCACTGTTATTCAGTACAGAGAAAAACACCAAACACACAACACAAAAACCTGAAGCTGAATCAGCAGAGTTTGCCACTCAGATCTGTAATACGGGATTTGACAGACAAGTCAAAGTTGCTGTACCCATGATGAAAGTCTACAGCGGAGACAAGATTATGTATCTATTTGTATCCTGAAAAATCAGCTCACCTCAGTCATGGCATGCATATAACACACCTGTTTTTCAACTTGCACGTTTCCCAGAGTCATCATTATTTATTCAAAAGCTCAGAGTGTAAATTATTTTCAAATTATTTCACACCTCCTTTTGTGAAAGTATAAATTCTTTATAAGTGAAGGGAGTTTTAAAATACTCTGAATACCGCTTTTGACATTCTCATTTTAACATCTGTTAGCAGACTGATAGTTTTACAAGTGGACTGTCTGCATGACTTCCCATTCAACCTGACACTGTCTCAACAGATTCTTGTACATCAAATATGTATTAAGCCATATCCTTCATGGATATGGTTTAAATTCAGTCTCATGAGGAAATGTTTCCCCAAGCCTGGAGGGAATATAACAGATGCTCACCATTTAAGCTATGTTCTAGCTCTTGAGTTTCTCCCAGTACCCTTTTCATGGGGTTAAACTCAGTGCAGAAAAACCTTCTGTTAACAGAGTTCATGTCTAAGTTCACTACTTACCGCAGAAACTCTCTGTTCCCAGTCGTGCTTATCATCTGATAGTATCTCTCTTATTTTGTTTATAGATTCCTCAAGATCCCGGCTGGAATAAATCTGCAAATTTTAATACAGACTAGCACCATAATGCAAGATTTACTCCTGAAAACATCAGATCACTTCCCAATTAAATTGTTAAATTCTTTGCTCCTCAATATTTAAATGTCATGTGCTGGCCTTGGACACATCTGGCTTTGTGTAATGCAAAGAAACTACACTGCTTTTCTGCAATCAAACGTTACTAAGTGATCAGAAGATAACTGAAGGATCACCTTTTATTACTTTACCACATTTTCACAATTTTAAGCAGCATTCCTGCAGTTACCAACAGCTACATTTCTGCAGTTACTAACAGACAAAACCTACAGAAGATCATGAATAAACATATGTGTTGTTCAGCTGTCCCAAAAACAAAGCTCTGGTGAAGGAGAGAGAACACATGACATCTCAGCTATCCAGCTAAATCTACCAGTAAACACACACTGTCCAGCTGTCACACTCACAACAGCAGCAATCCCAGAGTCCTAAGTCACCTTTATTGCTTTTAATTCCCAGATGAAACAGAGAAGCTCTGTCGACTCAAGCCTTTGTTCAACCAGACTGCACCATCCAGCATTAGCACCCAGTTCCAGCTCCAGGAGCACTCCTGTGACATCTCCATCACAACCCTCCCACATACATTTCCTCCACTTCTGAGTGGAGGAAACTCAACAAACTCCTGGCAGACACCACCATTTAAAACTTGCATCCTTCCAACTTCTAACTAGCTTTCCCCTTAAGGAAGATTTGTCAACATGACAATGAGGCAAAATTTGCCAGTGATTAGGACTAGATCCTATATCCATCTTCTCTTTCTAGTGCTGTGTGTTTTAACATGTGATTTGACTTACCTGAACCGTTGGGACATCTTCAAATGCCTTAATGAAGTCATCTTCATCCACAGCACCTGCTCCCTCTTTGGCTGCTGACATACAAATGAAAAAGCCTTTTCAATCTTCTTATCAACAAGAGAATCAATTAAGAAACCACCACCTATCAAGGCTTCTAATCAAGAGAAAAGTTCACTATCCATGCAACCTCAAAGTGCTGGAGATGTAATGAAAGCAGAGATGTGGAAATTCAATGCCAGGCATAGACTCAACGTTCACTGTATCCTTCAACTCCTAGGCACAGAGGGCACATTAGGGAGGTCATTATAGTAGTCACTCAACAGTTAGGGGACATAGTCTGAAAGACGAGAGGGAATATTTACTTTAATTATATGGGAGATTTTATTTTAAAGGATTTAATCCCATTTATAATAGATGAAGGTACAGATCTGACAGGTGCACAAACAGACAAATGATAAGGAAGATAAATAGACTCTGGAATACTAATCAATTAGAGATTGTCTGATATAGGGAACTTTCTCCATTTCTCTAGGTCACATGTAGAATTATAATTACATGTACAATTATTTCTCACATTCAAAAGTCTGCTTAGTTTTCTTTCTGCACCTTCATTATCAGCAACACCCAAAGGTCTTGGAAGCAAGACGGTGTTATCAGTTTTAGCTTGCATGGGCCAAAGTTTAGCATGTAGCTGTAAGCAGCCTGCCTCAGTTCAGCTCAAGAGTCGCAGCTACAAAGACAAAAATCTACACACTGCAACACTGGCACGATTTACCCATAGGCCTCAGTGCACAACCACACAGGTCCAACCTATCACAAATACAAAATGCTTTATGGGGATGTAGGGAGTGCTTGGAGATTCGTCCTACCAAAGCTTGCTTGTAGCATGCAGACAATATATATGTAATGACTTCATTGGGAAACAGTTATTATTGGATCTTGGGAGGCCAGTATGGAAGTCCTTGCATGAACACTACAAATACTTCACATAAAGGCCAATTCATATATGCTATCGGCTTACTTGAAGACTTGGAGCCCAGAGCTGCAGAGCCAAGTCTGCGTGTAGATCCCATACCAACTCTACGTGAGTTTGCAGGGGCCTTTGAAGATGTAGAGGAGCTGGCTGAGGAAGGTCTGTTCCCATCCACGGAGTCTTCATCATCAAAAATTTTATCTGCCAAAAGAAAGCACACTCAGTTGTAAGTCGAACAAAGCAAAGGAATCTCCCAGGGAACACATCCATATGATGGCAAACATGCTCAATGACAAGGTTATTCATGAACGACCACCAGGCCCCTCAACCTGAACCTTTGCTATTGCAGCCACTATGCTACAAACCCTTTTAATGAGTGTGTTTAGATAAAAAGAATAAACTTAAAATCAGAAAAAACGCAAGCCACAGAGAATACCTGAGGTGCCTACAGTCTATATCTCTGATGTTTACACCTCCAAGAGGTATTTTGCCATGAACTGTCGTGAAACTAAGACCATGAGCAAATCCAAGATTCAAATGTAGAGGGGATCAGGCAGCACAGGCTGCCCTGTCATACCCTGCTAACTGCCTGCACTAGACTGAGAATGAACAAGGTAACCCAGGAAAGATCACATGGCAACACCAACGCTGTTGATAAACCACAGGCCATTAATCACAGACCCATTCAGAGCTACAAATCCAATTTAACTTTTAAAATCATGAGATTCTTTACAAGAAAACAGAAAAAGTTACCTCACAGTCATAAACCCCATAAGTATAAGGTATATTAAAACTCACTGAGCCTTCTGTGTACATACAAAGCGAACTGCAGCCTTTAACTCCAAACGTGAACATAAATTTACTTAAAATGAATTACAGTCACTTAGATTTCCAGTGAAGGTCACTTCAATTCCAAAGGAGTGCTTATATTGCAGTTTTACACAGATTAGCTAATCCACTTTAAGAACCAGCCTTAGGTTGAAAGGTGACAAAGTGTTTGGACAGCTGATATAGATGGCACACGTTATTTATTGAGGCCAGAAAGTCACCTCAATCCCCATCACTTAGCTTGTCCACACTAACAATTCATTCAAGATTTGAGACCCGATTCATGTCCATCCCTCTCCAACAGCCCAACATACAGACTCCCTTTTCCACTGATTCAGGAACAATTCCTTTGCAAAATTTCACTTGGAAAAAAAACTCAGGCAGGTACTTTAACCCGTCTCTACTCGAGAAAGTATGTGGGAACATCTACTAACAAATACAGGCACCTAGTTAGACACTAATGACTGAAATTTAATATAAGTTGAGCTTTCTGAAAGAAAGAGAATAAACTGATAACAGTATAAACATATTCAAGAGGAGGCAAAAGAACAGCAAGAAAAGCCTGTATCATCCTCAGCCCTACAGCCTTAGTGAGTTTTCCCTGCCTGAAGTGGTATTGGCTTGTTAGCAGTTGAATACAGAAGTATCACAGATGATCTAAAACCCTGAAACCTGCATTCCCAATATGGACCTACACACATGATGCCCTGCTCCAATCACTGCACAACACTGCAATAAGGAGACAGCAGCACCCAGCAAGTCAAGAAAAGTGGTCAGGGATATCTGTCTCCATAATATTGATGTTCAACAAGCCTTGGAATACAGGGAAGTGCTAGGAAAAAAGGAAATAGCTAAAGGAAAGTGATAATATAATAACAAGTGCTTGGATTGTTGTTTAGGCAAAAGTGAACAAGACAAAAATGAACATACAAACTTTAATATCAAGAAACTTAAGGTCACGTAGCTAAGGAGAACACAAGCCACATTCCGGATGTGGGCTCCCTCTAACACAGCGAGTGCCCTAAGGTAGTCATAGAGATATGCTATCTCCCTGCTGACTCTGGTCATGTATACACTGCTGTGGTTCACCCACACTCAGTAACAGCCTCTTCCTCACTCCCACCCACATCAGAATGGAGGAGACAATCGGAAGGGTAAAAGTGAGAAAACATGTGGGTTGAGATAAAGACAGTTTAAAAGGTAAAGCAAAAGTCACAGGTGCAAGCAAAGCAAAGCAAGGAATTCATTCACTACTGCCTGTTGTCAGGCAGATACTCCGCCAGCCCTGGGAAAGCAGGGCTCCAGCACACGGAACGGTGACTTGGGAAGACAACTGCCATCACTTTCACTGTCCCTGGGCAGTGTTCCACCCTGTGTTCTCCTCTAGTCAATCCCCCCAGTTTATATACTGAGTATGACATTCTATGGTCTGGGATATCCTTTTGGCTAGTTCAAGCTCCCGCCTAGCCTCTTGGTCTGCCAGCAAGGAGGTTCTCAAGGGAAAATGAAAAGTCCTTCATGCAGGATAAGGCTACTTAGCAGCAACTAAAACAACAGTGTGTTTTCACCATTATTCTCACGCTAAATCCAAAACACAGTCCTGTACCAGCTACTAAGGAGAAATATAACTATCCCAGCCAAAACCAGGACAGATATGCAATTCAAAAATCATTTGAAAAGAGCTGAGGGAAAACCATAAGCAAGAATAGAAGATTGGCAAGTATGTTTTTAATTCTAAGAAATGAAAATTCACTGCAGGAGACTGTTTAGCCTGGCCAGATTCTTAACAAGTTGCTTGATTACATTCTGTGTTAACACAGCAACCCAAGATTTATTAACATATTTTCCACTGTGATTTATTGATATTGTTTCTCACGAGAAAAAAAATATACAACAAGGTCACTGTCAGGAAGTTAAAACCAAATTAAATTCTGAATTGCCTGTTTTCCCCTTCCCTTCTTGTTTTTCCACCTCTATTTTTTTCAATAATCACAGGACTGACTCTCTGCAAGGTCAGGAGGTGTGTCACCCAATGAATTCTACCACAGGCAGTTCCTAAAAAGCAAGACTAATTGTTTGGGGGTTTTTTTCCTGAAAGATATAGTGCAGTTCAGGAATTATTCCAAGAATATTATTTGGTGAGTTGCATGGAAGGTTATGGCAGATCCAAATAGATTTTAAAACCTGTAATCTCTGAAGACTGCCTAGAATCTAGGGGTTTAAATGATGCAGAAAGTCTTTCACAGACCTTGAACACAAAAACTTTTGAACAAAATTCTCCTCAACTGCATTTAGATCAAAAGCTCCTATATAGATATTAAGCTCATGATTATTTGTCATATATATGACCAGCTAAGAGAAAGTCATATTCAAAAGAAAAGATACTTTACTACTTCGAAACCACTTTCATCTGGTAATAAAAATTCTCAATAAGCCACATTTCAGGCTATCTAGATACAGTCTTAGTTAACTCATTTCCTCTTGTATCTGCATTTTTAAAGCCTCATCCCTCTGAAAGGAGAAGAGGGTGTGGTTTGCTATTTCATGTAATAAAAAATCAGAAAACCAAATATTCAAAAGATTACACTCCTGTAGCATTTCAGCAATTAAATAAACTATCTTTTTTCATATTAACAAGTTTTTCTGAGCATTAGCAAAAAACCACAACACTCAAAAACCCCAACCAGTCAGCCCACAGTTTTGGGGATGTTCAGATTACAGTCACATCTTCCTGTTTGTTAACTCTACAAACTAAGCATTACATATTTATCAAATCAGAATATCCCTTCAGAAACTCAAGAGCATTTTCTCATCCGAGCAGAGCAGAATGACAGTAGCACATTCAGAACTGCACAGCAAGTCTTCCAGCAGCACGTGTGCAGGTCAGAAAGAGAAACAAAGAACAGAAAGAAACCTGAACACCGGAGCACAGAAAACAAGAGAAACCCAAGCTACTATACATTACCATTTAAAAGCCTTTTTTTATAAACATTCATTGACTCCTGTTCACAACAATCACTGGAACTAGGATCATATTTTTTGCAGCCTATCTGCAAACCACGAGGTGGTAAATTCAGCATGGGTGTAACTCCCATGACTTCAGCAGAGGTGCACTGAAGAGGAATCAGTGCCACATTCTAACATTAAATAGCCCTCGATGGTCTCCCATCCCAAGATATTCACAATGGTCATTTATAAGGGCCACATAGTACTCTCTGTCAGAAATGTGCCCTTATAAAAGAGGCCTTTGTCTGCTCACCCGTCTGCTGTCTCAGAGACACAGAAAACGGAATTAGCTTTACATTTTTCAATTCCTCTACATTGTTTAAGAAGAAAGAAAAAAAATTGCTTACAAGTACATATCCTTCTGCAAATAAGCTTCCTCAACATTCCTTCATATTTTCCATAGCGTGCCCAGATGTAACAGTGCTTCACAGAGCGCCGCGGCTTTCAGTCCAGAACATAATCAATCATTGCTCCTCGTATTCATTAAGCATGCTGTCTTCACACGTGGATTTAAACAGCTCGGGCTTCAGCCCTCTCTCTACCACTGTAGTTCTGCAGGATTCTCATCGATACCCATTTCAGCCCAGGAAACTTCAGTTCACTTCTAAGAAGGAAATTCCCTGGTAGAGAGGAGGACTCGGGACAAATAATGCAGGATGAAGACGAGCTGAGTCTGCTGGGCTGGGCTGGCTTGCACTAGGAACCAGCCTGACTTTATCCCCGGGGATGTGCTAACAGAAGCATCTCAACAGCTGTCATCATTTGTCCATGATGAATAAATTTAGTCATTATTCATTTTAAAACGTAACCCCTTCAGGTCTGGGCAAGGTGTAAAACAGAGGCTGTGCCAGTTGTTCAGGAGCCACAGTAAACAAGGGCCAGCATTTTTCCTGCCTCAACCACCAGCCTGGGATCATTTAAACCAGAGTAACTAAGTCTGAAATTTCCTTTCCAATGAAATGAGATGCTTTCTGGCTTTTAAAAACTAAAATGTTAGATTCAAATATTTTAGCTATTTGTCTGTAAGTTTTGGAGAAGAAAGCTGCTCTGTAGCTACTATAGATTGGTTAAGAAAAGGCTTACAATCATGTCTGTTCCTAACAAGGATGCTCTGCTACGGTCTTCAGGTCTGACTCTGCAAGGTACTAAACTTGTTCTGCCCCTGCTCTGTCCATTTATCATATGTCCCATCTCCAAGAGTCAGTGTAGCCAAAGTATGCAAGATAGATGTAACGTACAAATACCACCTGCATCTCTCTGATGAGAATATTACTTTTGTGTGCAGATGAAGGTGGATGGCGCCAGACAAACCTGCCTTCCCATCCACCTCATGGCATCCTGCACCAAGAGCAGACACGCATCTGATAAAGGAGAGACACATTTCAGCACCTTGAAACCCCACGTTCAACTCCTGGCAAACTCAGCTCCCTGAAGATCTGAGAGCCCCTACAAAAGCTGAGAACATGCACAGGCAAACCCACCGATGTCAAAGAAAACAGCATATGTTTCTCCTTGTTCCTTTTTGCCAAATACAACCCCATGGGCATTAGTCAATGTTTTTGAGGCAGACACCCCTTGACACCTTGGCTCATGCTCTCCTCCGAAAGGCCAACATCTGGCACTCCTATCTCCAGCTGTGACTCCCATAGGATATGAGGCACAGTTCCCTCAGCTGGTGTCCCACCAGCCTCCAAGAGACAGAGCTTCAGCCAAAGTTAAATGCCTCTTCCCATTAGCACACTCCAAACCTATGCATGGCTTAGCTGCAAGCCTGCCCAACTCCAACATAGGAACTGTATAGGCTTCTCCGGGAAAATGAGTTTATGAACCCACTGAAGATCAAGGGACGTGTATATGCTCCTAAACAGGATTAAATGTCTAAAAACAAAGGAGTCAGACACCAGAAGTACACAGGCACAGCACATCACTAGGGTTTCTCTTGGCCATCTCTCACAGTTTCCCAGCAAATCCTGGCCCCAGCCACAGCCTCTCCTTCCTCACCTTCCACAACAGGCACACTTTAAGGCTTTGAAACACTGCCCACTCTGGCTCAGTGATGCTGCTCAGCCTTCCAGTGCTACCTGACACCCCCTTCTCTCCTTGGGTCTAATTTTCCCAGGTTGACTTGGCCACCTGGATCCAGTGCCAGCCCACCCCTGCTGCCATCTTCTGGCACTATTCATCTCAGTAAACCACCTCATCATTCTTCACAACTGGCTTTGAAGTGGATTCCTGTTGTGGTTTAACCTGAGTCAGCAACTAAACCCCAGACAGCCACTCGTTCATTCCCACCCATATCAGAAGGGTAAAAGTAAGAAAATTCATGAGTTGAGATAAAAAACAGTTTATTAAGTGAAAGCCACACACACAAGTAAAGCAAAACAAGAAATCCATTCACTACCACCCATCAGCAGGCAGGTGTTCAGCCATTTCCAGAAAAGCAGGGCTCCATCAAGCCTAACAGTGACTCAGGAAGGCAAACATCATCACTCTGACCCCTCCCATTCTTCTTCCCCCAGCTTTATGCAGAGCATGATGCCATATGGTGTGGGACATCCCTTGGGGCAGTTGGGGTCAGCTGTGTCTCCTTCCAACTTCTTGTGCACCTTGAGTCTCCTTGCTGGTGGGGTGTGAGGCAGAAAAGGCCTTGACTCTGTGTAAGCACTGCTCAGCAGTAACCAAAATATCTCTGTGTTATCAGCACTATTTTCAGCACAAATCCAAACAACAGCCCCACACTAGCTTTACCCTAGCCAAAACCAGCATGATTCCCCAAAACCTGATCTCAGCAGTGATCCCTCCAAGACTCACTGAGCCAGCCACAGCAAGGATTGTGTCTGCAAGGATACGCTGTCACCACTACCTTGGCTTCATTTTCTTAATCTCACTTACATTGCCCTATTTAAACTAGAACAGACATAATTGTTGGGGGGAAAGGGAGTTGTAGAAACCTTATAGAAGATAGAATAAATCTAGACTATATTTATGATCATAATAAACACAATAAGCAAGCAATACTGCTACCTTCAGTCAAGGTAAGGTAAGGTGATGATCAAGCCAAGAATGTTGTATCAGGAAAACGGACAAATGCTTTTTATTTTAATAAACCTTTCAACACCTACGTGCTTTTATTTAATCCAGAATGTTTCAGTTTTCCTTCATGAGCACGGAAAAGTAACATTCAGCTACTCAGCTGCTGCCTCATTCTGTCTAATTACAAGCTAATAGAGTTGCTTATAAACTGACACGTCTTCAACTGCTATCACAAAGAGAAAGAAGAATCCTGATAGATGTAACACAGAATTGTTTTCTGCTCCAGATACATCATATTGACACAGGCAGCTGTTCAGATACACATTCCACTCAGGCCCAAGCACACAGCTACTGCAATTGCAGAGTATTAGTATCTGCCACTCCCCTGTAAGCAAAAAACAATTGGGCGGTAGTAGCAATAATAAACAAAGCACTTTTCTGTCAGTGAGGAGTCCAACATTTATTAAACCAATTCTGGTATGATAAAGTTAACTGAGGAAATTGATGTACACCCTGACCACATACAACAGATTAGGCAGATACAACCTCACATGGTAAGTAAATTCTAGCTTAGGCTTGAGAGAAGCAATAGCCCTGGCAACATTCAAAACCTGATCACAAGGACTAGCCTGCTAAACCTGGCAACATCTTTCTGAAGTAAACTAATCTGAAATCATGCAACTTGTCACTGATTCAAGTAACTTTTCTGATGGATATTGTAATTTTCAATTACAGATCACTTCAATTTTAAATTGCATTCGTGATGGCTATCGGGAAGCTCAGGAACAAGAGCCTTGAAAACAAGAGGAAAAATTAAAAGGGTTCAATTTATGAGTCTGTTTCAAAACACTGATTTTAAAATTATTAACTCCACAATGTCAATGTCATCACATCAACAGGCCACAGCATGCACTCTCTAATAGAGTATGAGGATTAACACTAATGAGAACGCAGCGAAGTGCGTTTCAGAAGCATCAGTTTGTGAAACTAACACACCTAGAAATAGGAATTTAATTCTAAGAGTCAGTGAAACTGCCATTCAAGTTTTCAGCAATATGAAAGAGGCTGCACGCAGGCGTCATATTGCTACAAGCTTTGCAAATTAAGTAGCAACAGGAAACAATAAAATAGCTATGATACTGAGTGAAGGTACAACAGCTCAAACAATTCAAAAGACTTAAATAAAAGCACCAAAAGCTGAGATAAATCCATAAAAAATAGCTGGGATTTATTAGTTTGGCTAATTACTTCAGTAAAATTCATATAGACATCTAAAAACACCCACAAACCCATGTGCTAGGTGCTGCACAGGCACAGCCTTTGCCCCATACTGATTAAAAAAACAAAAAGCAGCCCACAAACTGAGACACACACACAGACTGAGAAGAGGAGAAGTTAAGGATCTGTTCTCCTCAAAGTCATCCTGAGAAATACAATATTCTCACAGTGCCCTTTCCAGCCAGCCACACAGCTTTCTGCCAGACCTCAAGAGTATCAGGAAATCCACAGTGTCTAACTTTGGGGAAAAAAAAAAAAACAAAAACAAACCCACACACACCCCAAAAGCCCACGTTAACATAAAGTTTAAATTCCAAGAGCAAACACAGGTTCTCCCTACCCTGCACTTACCCCCCCTCTCACCCAGAGGTTGGTTATTAGGCCTTGTGGGGTACCCACCCGCTGTTCACAGCCAGGCTATCTGTAGATAGGACTATCTCCAGACACAGCCTTCCACAAACACACCACTTATTTGAGTTCATTTAACACTCCATAACAGGGTGTTATTTCTGTGTTTCACTGCTGCAGCCTTCCCTGCTGACTGTCTGTTTTTGTTCTGGACCCCTGAAAATACCCTTTAAATTGCACTGAGTAGAAACACACCAGCAGCGGCCCAAGCACAGATCCCTCCTCACAGTGATCATCTTAACATAATCTTCACAGATAAAAATGACATGTGGGTCACAGGTACCCTGAGCCCTACAGATACCAAACAATGAGAAAGGTTATTTATAGGAGATGGACTGGGTGATCTTTTAGAGTCAAAAGCTATCTTTTTCCAGAACTACAGGAATTAGTGGCCTTACTGCAGGATTGGTACAGCTGCAGGAACGTGTTTTTTCATTCCTGACAGAAGAGAAAGCATACTGTTTGCCATTGTAGTATTAATCCTGCGTGCTACACAGTGTCAGTGTTAAGCAAATTCTTCTGTCTCTGTTCACAAGACAGCAAAATTCAGTTCTGCAGAGGCATAAGAGCTCCCCCAAGCATCATCTCCATATGTACACATGGCAGCGATCCATCAGGTTGAAGAGCAGGCGATGAACCTTTCCCCTCATCGCCTTCACTTTCAGGTTTTAGCCAGCTCTCTGCACTTGCCAGACAACTTACAGCAATGGCCTGGACTCCCTGTGCTTGCAGAGAAGCTCTGCTCTGTTGGAAAATTAAGCAGCAGACAAAATAGGCAGCAGCATCCTCCAGCTACCGGCCAACCACACTACACCCACAACCCCAGGCAACAGCTTCCTCACACCGTACTTCTCAACATGAAGTAAGTGTGACTAAAAGGCACAGCCATTCAACAGCATCAAGGAAGTATTTGTTATTATTTTAACATGTGAATAAACTGAAACAGATCTGCTGAGAGGCATTCACAAGGGCATAAAGGCTTCAAGGCATTGCCAGAATCTAGATTAAACTCCATTCCTAACCGTCTGTTTTTTTTCTAAATAACTTGTTCTCCTTCCAACTAAAGGCATGAGAGGTGTCCCAAATATATTCTTATTTTCTCAATATTATCTTAAAACTGGCTGCCCCATAGTCAAAGAAATACATTTGTAAATAGCTTGGAAAAAAACAGAAATCACATCACAAGGCATTAGAATCAAAATAGTTTAATTTTGTTATTTGTGGTTGCTTGACAGCCACACTTCAAACTGAATTCTCTGTATTTTACGTGGTTGGTATCCAGAGATACTGCAGGAAAACAGCTACCAAAGATCATGCTGAACCGAGCTCCCAGAAAGACACCTGTTGGTCACAGCCTCAGTTTTATTTGCCAAAATCTGTATGAAAAAGGTGAAGAAAAGGTGAAGTTATGTCTTAGCTGGACTGCCTATACCTTTTATAAATAAAGTGAATTAAGAGGTATGGAAGGAATTGGAAGTCTTTAAATAGATAGATGCTTTTCACAAGCAAAGGACAGAAGCACCATGTGGAGACCCACCAGGTGTCTCCAGCCCACAGACCAGGTTCAGGTTTCCAGCTATTAGCACCATCTGTTGCCATGACATCATAGGAAGCAGCATCTCCTCCAGCTTGTACTCCCCAGCTGACATTCCCTGCACAAATCCCTCTGCCTACTCAGATCATTATCCCAAGTGGAGCTCACCTAGCTGCTGACTGCCCTAAGACGCATCATTGTCAACAAAAGAAGTTTCATTTTGTAACATTTTATTATACTCTTTCCTGAAGGACTGTTCATTTTCTATGACATGCAGCACACCAAGGCAAAAACCACTAACACACAGCGCTGTATTAGGAAGGAAAGAGCATCCTGACAAAGTACTGTTACGAAAAAGCCGAAAGCATCTTACAGCCTCAAGTTATCCACAAGCACGTTGCGGGGAAGTGGTGGGAGAAACACTACAGGAGATCCCACTTCCAGTCACCCCAGAACAACCCTGCCAGTGCAAGGTTTGCTCCTTAACAGAAGTCCTGGAGTTTTAGAAAGCTTTCTAGAAATAACCTACAAGGAGATAAAAAAATGCCAAACCAGTCTTGTTTCCTCTTGAGACAGTTCTCAGAGGATAGCTGGGTCACAGAATCTCAAGGGTTGGAAGGGACTTCGAAACTTCATTGAAGTTAAGCCAGTAAGGTGTGCTAGAGGGACCTGAGGGAACTGTAGCACTGACCCTGTCCATTTAAAATCAGTAACTGGGGCAAGATGTTGCCCCCAGAACTTCACATTTGCCAGGGGAAGACTCCATCTCATGATGGTGGTGCATCCTAAGCTTTACAAGCAGCTCCCTCCAAGCAAGGAACACAATGTTTGCTGTTGCTCCTGAACAATGAAGAGAAAAAGGCTGTCAGCCTACAACTCCCACACAGCCACAAAAACACAGGAGTCACAGCTTCTGTCCTGAGGTGTTGATCTGCCCAGCTAAAGGATAATAGAACGTAGGTTCTACATCTGCAAAAACTGTATGGTGTTATGCACATTACACATCAATGACTCCCACTCAGAATTCTTGGCCTGATGCATAATTGATAAACCTTTAATTAGATAACCATTTAAAAGAGTGTAAAATCCTCAGTGAGGCAACATCCATGAGATAAGAATGTCAAAAACTGCAGGTCGTTGAGACAAAAGAATAATCATGAAAAGAAAACTAAGGAGCAATGGGTGATGACTCCACAGCCTATGTGCATCTTGAGAAAGATTATCAACTACTGTAACAGGTATGACCAGGGATTTCTACAATAAATGTTTCATCTTTATAAAAGATGCATATTACCAGAGACTGTAAGGGCACACATGCAAACCAAGTGTACTGACAAGTTTTGTTTAATCCAAAATTAGATTTTATGACAAAGACTATGCTCTGTATCTACAGATGGTTACCAGACAGCAGTTTGAGACACATCTGTCAGAAAATAAGTCTACTAATGGGTTCAGGAGCTCCTAGGATAATTGCTACTAGGTTAAAGAGTTGGCTGATGTGCTCCTGAGCATCTACTGCTGCTGTTAGCAAGGGAAAAGAGATGGGGAACCTGACTTGATGCTGACTGGCTGTATCAAGTCTTGATGTACTAAGAAGCAAAAAAGTTCCTGCCTGCTCTCAACTAGTAAAACTAGCACTCAGAGGAGGAGGAGATTCTTCCCCACTCCCCTCCCCAGTTCAACTCTGTGGGAGCAAGCAGAGGCTAGCTTTGGTAAGATGTGTGCAGGCAGGACCTTACTAAAACATACTTCAGCCCCATTACTCCAAGTGACAAAGTCTGCAGCTTGTGCCAGCTTTAATGTTGTCTACATAAGCATATTCAACTACAATCTGAGCTTAGATCATCAACCTATTAGAGCTGGCGAGAAGTATCTATTCCCTATCCATGTCACACTCGTTTTGGTAGATACTGCCAGATTGCCAACAATCAAGATCATTTTGTTCATCCTCTTTTGAGACACTGGGGATAAATATCCAATAACTAACTGAATAATTATCATTTGCTGTTTCCCAGGAGCATGGTAGCAAAAGCTGTGAAACCATACTCAGTGATTTCAATGGTAACTTTGACAGTGCTCTTCTCTTTATGAAGAAAAAACAGAAACTACTGGACAGAGATTATTAAAACATTTTGGACTCTAATGACCAGTTTGAGAAAAGCACATAACCTCAGAGCAGTAAAACCTGTTTTAGTTAAAAAAAAAATGCTTAAGTAACTTTTAGAATGGATATTCATTAATGATTACTTCAGTAATTCTTTCCATATATTTGTCTATGATCTAGATAGGACTAGTTCTATTTTTTTGACACAGTGGAAATAGAGGCAAAATACACATGAAGGAGGTTGACTCCAGGTCAATGCAGAGAAGTCAGAGCAAATGCCAGAAGATGCATCAGAGTACATGATTGACTTCCTCGTCTTACTATCACATTAGGCTAAATTCTGTTTCCAGCTGTACACATTGGGGGTGGAGGTGAAAACAAGAGCTCGCTAAACTTGACCCAATTACTTTTTAGATGCTAACATTTCAGATTTCCTTCTACACAATTTCAAGCAAGCACGGAGAGGTTTTAGTACACTAAATAGCAGCCTATTTGACAGACACTTTAGTACAATATGGTTTCTGTGTGGTGGATAATAGAATCTAAAATAATTACATTCATATTAAATATGGCTTCAAGTATAAGCATAGTTTGAATTCCTGCTCTACAAGTGGAAAGCTCCAATTCCCGAGACACATTCATTTCTTGGGCCTCTTCACCCATCCTTCAAAGCTGCATTTCAAGCAAGCCATTGCCTCAAGGAAAAGTCATGGGGAGAAGGCTCCAAAGCCAAAAATGTGTCACAGCTTATAAATTATTAACAGTCAGCAGAGCTTCTGTTTTCCTGAAGCTTGTTCCCCTCCCCCAACTCCTTTAAAACAAAAGATAGATCTAAGCTACTTCATCCACATTCCTCCACCATAAACAATCATCATCATTAGGTACAGCAAATAAAGGAATCATCTGTGGGTGGTGAGGAGGGAAATGGAAATACAAAGGTGGAGTCAAGACACTGCTGAAACTTTCATTCTTTTTGTCATTAATGACTTTAGAGTACTAAATATGATATTCATATTTCAGTGGCAACGAGTAACCCTGAGGAAGCAGGGGGCTCTAATTTGCTACAAAGAAGAAAGCATCTTTCCCAAAGAGCTCACAACATAAATAACGCAGTCAGAGCATAGTTAAAAATAATTAGTGTTATTCAGACTTCATATACAGCAAAAATAAACAGAGATCCTCCTCTCTTTCCTTTAAAAGAAAGGGCAGTTAAAGAATAGCAAGTACTTATGTCCCAATCAGTCTGTTTGACATAATCCTGCCTAACCCATTCTTGTTTGGTTGACATCAATGGTGCTACTCACTTTCTCCCTATGGCTCAGAATGCTTTTACAACCATCCTCAAGTCTCTGCAGCTGGGTACAACTTCACCCTGTTACCCAGCCATTCAAAATTTTCTGCCATGATTGAAAGTTGGCTCCAAACAGGATGCAATAATTGACTTTAATGCCACAACTGGTCATCTGAGTTCTTTAGTAACCATTCTGTTTTCCTGTCATATAGTGTATGCATAGTAGAAGACTTCCACAGCTGTTACATCCAGAAAGGGATAAGGAAAGAAATCAGTTTCCCTACATAAAGCTCACTGCATCAAATAAAAAGATCAGTCATGATTAATCAGGAAATCAGAACTGGAAAAGCATGGTGTGATAGACTAGTAAAAAAAAATCTCTATTCATCTGACCTGAATTCTACCAGTTCCTCTAAATGTATCTCCTAAACGACTTGACTAACTCCAAGACTACCTTATCTACAAAAGCAGATACACCAAGAGACTAAGTGTAGGCTAATTTTGACCTTAGTCACTTGGTTTAAATCAAAGTTCAGATGTTGGTAGGAGGCAGCAGAAGCTATGAATTAACACATTTACAAGCATGCAAAAGACCTCCTCTGGTTCAAGGGCAAAGTCTGTCAAGGAAACACGAAGGATGAATTTGCCTCAGGACTCAGACTGGTGATCAAATTATTGCTGCTTAACATGTTATAAGACACCAGCTGAGCCACTAACAGCCTTTGTGCTGCTCTTAAGCTACAGCAAATGCAAAGTAATACAGTTTAACTTAGTCCTAAATAAAGCAAGCTAGGCCAACCAGAATCATTCACATTTATCACAAAGAATGCCAACATTAATCACAACCCAGTTAAACATCATACTCTGGATATAGCCATTACAGACTTCACAAAACAAATGTTGACTGGAGACATTAAAATACAAAGAGGTTCCCATGCAAAAGCTGGA
This sequence comes from Colius striatus, assembly GCF_028858725.1. Lineage (NCBI taxonomy): Eukaryota > Metazoa > Chordata > Aves > Coliiformes > Coliidae > Colius > Colius striatus. The sequence continues at coordinate 13,348,692 of NC_084769.1, read as the reverse complement.
AACACTGATTGCAGAGAAAACCTGCCTTAAGCCATTTTTACCACTGCTGGAAAAAGGAAAAAAATAAACAAATTCAGAATTACTCATCTGTCCTTAGCAGTGACACATTCTCACAGGTAATCCTGCCAACTTAGTGCAGCTGATGTAAAACAAGATTCTACAAGGTGGTGAGCACTGCTGGTTAAAGTCCTAACATCCTTTCTTCCTTATTCAGACAGGACACTGAAGTCACTGAGGCAGAATCAACAGCAAACATTGGCATTTATGAAACTAAACAGCTCCGATCTGAAGATTGTAGGAACCTTAAATCTACGCAGGTGCAAAGAAAACCTCCATCCCAGTCTCATGGGTTAACCAAACACAACTGATTTCCATGTATATAGAGTTATAGTTTCACACAGGTGTGCTTGGCTCTATGCAAGACTTTAAAGGAGACAAGTGAAAAAAAAAAGAAAAGAAAATTCTATTAATATAGGAAATCAGGTTCAGATCTGTCCTCTCCCTAAGGCAAGTCTGGCTGCCATAGCCATTTTGTACATCTGTAATCCCACAAGATCACTGCATTGATAACTCAAACAGACAAATTCGATAGCAGCTTCTTCCTCCTTACAACTGATTTGTTTAGCTTGTAGAAAACTACTTCCCTTCATACACAACATTCATACTTTCTTCCTAAACTGTGAGCTGTAAAGTGTAGTTCATACAGAGACTCAGCTCCTAGAAAGAAACTATCCCCCTTTCAGCAGGCTGCTCATGCTGTAAGCAGAAGTCACCAGAAGACCCACCAACTCCATTACACCGCTATACTTCTACTTTGTTAAATACTGCACCAAATAGTAAAGAAAAACATAAATATAAATGTTAAACAGTTTCTACTTCTATTTCAGATGTAGGATGTGCAATTCATGCTAAAGCTTAAACTTATAAATCTTAAGACTCACATGAATATTTATGACCTGCTTGAAACACAGAGATTACCCAACACAGTGACATCTTCCAGGTGACAAGTATTCCAGCCTCACCTACGAAGACCCCACACTCTGGCAACTCTTCCTGTTAGGAGTCTACCAAGAAATTAAGCTTATGAGGTTGTTATCTCCATTTGGCTGCCACCAGGCATCATCCATATATATTTTAAGTTTCCTAGCTAATTAAGACTGGGCTGGGAGTAAAGAAGGGATGACAAAAATCATTGTACAGCACACACAAGGAGACTTCAGGGGTTGTGTGCTTTGTGAGCCACTCTGGCAAATGAAACATATGTGTCTCCTTTTTTGTCAGATCAACTTATATCATGCTCAAATAGACATAGGCATCCCTTCAGTCCAGCAATACAATTAAATGCTTCCTGGTGACTGAAGTAATGATTCCTTATCCTCCACATTATTATGAAGTCATATCATATAGGTTAATGTTAAAAGTAAGAAGGCCAATGGCATCCTGGGATTCATCAAGAAGAGTGTGGCCAGCAGGTCAATGAAGGTTCTGCTCCCCCTCTACTCTGACCTGGTGAGGCCTCATCTGGAGTACTGTGTCCAGTTCTGGGCTCCCCAGCTCAAGAGGGACAGAGAACTTCTGGAGAGAGTCCAGCGCAGGGCCACCAAGATGATCAGGGGACTGGAGCATCTTCCTTATGAGGAAAGGCTGCGGGAACTGGGGCTGTTTAGTCTGGAGGAGACTGAGGGGGGATCTCATTAATATTTACAAATATCCAAATGGTGGATATCAGGAGATAGGGATATCACCTTTTTTTGTTGTATCTAGTGACAGGACAAGGGGTAATGGAAAGAAGCTGGAACACAAAAAGTTTCACTTAAACATAAGGAAAAACTATTTCACTGTGAGGGTGAGTGAGCCTTGGCATGGAGCCGGTGGGGGGGCAGGGATTGGACTGGATGATCTCTAAAGGTCCCTTCCAACCCCTACCATTCTATGATTCTGTGAAAAGTAAACAATGACTACAATAGTATGATACCCAAGAACTAAATCAAATGTCTAACAATCCCACTAAGAGTGCCTTCTTGGTAGACATTTTTAAATTGTCAGACGCAGCTTCAACTCCCAGGATAACTGCCTAGAATTAATCAATTTATACCTTCCTCTTTTTCACACATGTTATGGCACATTTTAATGCGTGAATATCTTTTGGACATGTGTCCAAAACTTTAGGCCCATGTGCTCTCTGGGACTTACAAGACTGAGACACTTTTGTACTCAAGGGGTATGGGGGAGCAGGCAGAGAAATCAATATAGATTCATAATGTTGTAGTATCCTACTGGTTAGAAATAGAAGAGAGCACATGAGCAACAAACTGCAAAACCAAGTAGCACAACATTTTAATATAAGTCCTAATCAGGAGTGACAACAGAAACTAATCACAGAATCTTAAGAGTTGGAAACGATCATAGAAATATCATCCAGGCCAAGCCTCCTAATAGATTGCTTTAATCCTAATCAGGCTTCTTTCAAAGTTGTCCAGCAAATTAAAATAAATAAGGCTGAAGTCAGTGATCCTTCTGTTTTGGAAAGACCATAAACAGGTTTCTGGGTTGAGACAATGGTTGTCAAGCACTTACAGGACCTTTTTCATTGCAGTAGGGCTCATGAAATCCCATTGATGAAATCTTTCCCATAAGCCAGGTTTACCATATGTGACAACTGCAAAGAAATTTGTTTTCCAAGTTGACTCTGAAGATAATCACCCCAAGGTAAGTATCTGCAGCCATCAGGAAACAGAGAGGACAGGCAAGAGTTGAAGGAAGCAAAGTTCTTTCAGGTACCTTTGAAATCCAAGATAGGAGAATGAATCTTCCTCTGGTTTGCATAACTTCCTATAGCACCATTTTTATTGAGTCTTTCATTTTTAGATGATTTTGTTGTCATCTTCCCATCACTTCACATTCTTACACAGGAGAAAAGGCATGACTCAGAGCAGATGGGGTGTAGAAGAGTATCATCTCTCTTTTGCAAAAAGTTGAATGGATGATTTTCTGCTCATCCAATGAGCATCTTGCAGGTCCTTACTCAAAAACACGATGCTCTGTAATACTTCTGTATACTGATGGCGAAAATGCCTAAGTTCAAAGTTATTAGAGGCACTTTGTGTTTCATGTGCTGTAAGGTGTGCAGACACACCCAGGATTTAAATTCCAGAGCAGGAACAAAACAGAATGGCACATGTCAAAGAATTAAAATATTTGATTTTAAACACATTTCTTTCCAGCTACAGGAGCATGCCTTGAGCCAGAGGTACAAGCACTACAATGATGCACCAAGACTAAAATGACTTGGCTGTGCTTTCCAGCATTACTATTTTAAATTCCATATGAAAATCTTTAAAATGTGACTCCTTTTACTACCTGCTTCTGCAGGAGGGTTGGACTAGAGGATCTCTAAAAGTCCGTTCCAACCTCTAACATTCTATGATTCTACAAGTTGAGGAGAACTGTAAATTCAAAATGAACTGTGTTTTATAGAGTAAAATCTAACAAGGAAAGTAATGGTCCTTGTATATCATTCATTTCACCATAGCCTCTCGCTTGGATGTGCAAATCTATACACTTGTATTATACTCAAGTGTATATCTATTTGATGGTTTGTATTTATCATTTTTACTAGCTGGTAGCAACAGCAATAATTCAAGTGACACCAAGACCTTCCCTCTAGCTGAAAGAGACACTGAAGCCAATCTTCAGATTATGACAACCACTTACAGAATTTATCTGAGAGTTTAATTTCTGAACCTTCAACTTCTGGGCTTATTCACCTGGGTTTTCACAATAACCCACAGCCCTGCAAGTACCTGTCTCCAAAAGCACACTCAACTTTAACCAGCTGCAAAAACTGAGAGCAGAGACTCATTGTTTCCACTTACTCATTCATCAAGTAAAAAGAGTGTGACAAGCAAGCAACTTCTTTTCAAATTTTAATACTGCTTAGGAGCAACAGTCAGATTCCAGACTGTTATGCATTTGCTTCACATTTTCACTAATGAGATGCAGAAGTGACCATACCAGTGTTATGCTACATGTAACTGAACGTTAATACTCACTTTGACAGCCAAGATTACTATCTGTTGGCACATTAAAAAAATGCTCTCAAACTCCATGACTCAAACACTATCAGGCATGGAAGTTGTAATGGCGCAGAGGAGGTGTGAAAGTGGAGGCACGTATGAGTACCAAATTAGCTAGTTTTTATTATTAGCAGCTGTTTCCAGGCACTGCTTAGACTTATCTGAAGAATCGACATGAAAATCTGACATTAAAAAAAAATTAGCTTGAACAATTCATTATAGTCTACAAAGATTTGAACTGAAGGAAAACAGAAAAGTATATCAGTAGTAGCATATCAGAAAATGTCTGATGACCGAGTTGCAGAAGAATCATAGAATGGTAGGGTTGGAAGGGACCTTTAGAGATCATCTAGTCCAAACCCCCTGCAGAAGCAGGTCAAGAAGACAAAGCCAGAAGAAGAAAAAGCCACATCAATCATTCTCTGTCCAACTCAGTAATTTTTAGCATGCAACATAGGCTGCTGGCACCTTGTTGTTTAACTACAAATAACAGGGAGCACTCATAAGGCACAGCCATCTGTCAGCAGCTGTTTCTGAAAACCAAACATTGGGGCAAACTAGCAGTTAGTAGCACTGACTCCAGAAGCAGCCAAACTCAGAGGAAACAGGAATAAAATCTATGGGAAAACAATGTCTTACCAAATCCCTAAACCAAAATTCTATGCTCAGTGTGTAAATAAACTTTTAGAATTTCTGGAGAAGGCAAGTGCCAGGGGTCTGCTGGACCACTCTGTTCCTTTAGCAAGCATGACATCAAATTCCTGAAGTACCTAGTTGTAGGTAACCCAGAAGTAAGAGACTTCCATCTAAGGATACTTATCCTTCATACGTGGCCAGCTGCTTTACCAGCTATCTGTCTATTCAAAGAGAAAAAGTTTTAAAGCCTCCCAGAAAAAAAAAGAGCAGGATCAATCTGGTTCATCTGAGGTTCACTAGTCAGCCACTTAGATAACTTGAGCCACCTGAATCAGTCATTTCCATTACAGAGCACTTTATTTCCAAGTAGCAATAATTATTCTTCTATCCAGACTGGAACTGAACGGCTCAGTTCTACAATGGCTATTTGTAGTGCTGCGGCAGCCTGAAGCCATCAGTGACCAACAGCATTCCTGGGTCACTGGATATTGTGCATAGCTCACCAGCTTCCTAGACATTGACAAACACCCAATCCATGCTTAGGAGCCACAAGCCAGCCAGAGATACAAGCTTTGAATCATTAGCCTGCATATTAACCAGCACCCCAGGGGTCTTCAGTCAGCTAACCTAACCCAACTGAGCTAAAAAGATGACACTACACTCACGCTGAGGCTCTGGTGAGGGTCTTTTCTTGGCACTGTTTAGTTTGGTCTGTAATGGGATGAAGAGACCTTTGCCTCCTGGCACTATGGAGAGAAGAATCTGTAAGTCTCTCATGAAATTAAGGCACATCCTACATTTTAACTTCTCCACACATGTTCCATTCTCATTTAAGCTCCACAACTAATGACAATGGCTCCTTGACAAGAAAGGACTGAAAAGTTAACAAGTACCTTGCTATAATGGAAACACTCATATATGAATCCAACCACAAACTAAAAAAAAAAAAAGGATAAGACTGAGGAATTTAAACTTTTTAAATGAAAATTTTGCACTAAAAGCAATGACAACAAAGCAGCCTCAAGCCTGTCCAAGTCTCACTCCTGAACGCACTACCATACTGGCAAATCATCTGGTTCTCTTTAGCAACCATCTGTGCTTGCCTTCACTTAAAGAAGAATTAGCAAACAGAGGATCTGGCACACGTGAAGCACAGCACGACAGACAACTATAGATTCACTTTCAGCATTGCTTCAGAGATTGAAATTAAGAAAGATCAAGTGTTTTAACTGGGAAATGTGAATTTCAGTGCCACCTGTACATACTGGCATTCATAAGAATGCTCCAATTAACATCCTTTTGAAACATTTGCCTTCTTTCCCATGCAAAGCTTCATGAGTCCCTACTCTTGTACTGCCTTTACTTTACAAGCTGGAGACTGATGAAGCCTTCACTGAAAAGCAGAACAGAGGAGATGCTCCAGAGGATTTCTATCCCCTTTTGGGTTTACAGTAGTTTTGTGGTTAGTTTTTAATTACTAGAACCAGGATCCTACTAATTCCTGGTAGCATCTGGAAACCCCCTCCCACTGACACAAAGAATAACTGATAATTACTGCTGGGAACCTGGGTGAGTTGGTCATGTAGATTACACTTAAACCAGGCTTATTTAGCTTCCCTTTTCAAATATTATGAGAGAAGAGGGTCAAATACTTTGACATAGAGATGAAAAAAAAGCATGGAAACATCATGAGTTAAAATAAATGTTTAGTTTTCCTACATAGGGATCTGGGACACAGAGCTCAGAAAGCAAAATGCAGCTTACCCTTACAAATAAAGGTTGAGAAGACTTCTAAAGAGTATTTTGAAGAACGGCATGAAGATGAAATAGAACAAAATAGTCTCACCTACTAATTTGTAGTAAATTCCTCCTCAGAATAATCAGAATACTAAAATCAAAGAGTAATCTGCATCTTAGTTCACTAAACATGTCCATGTGACAGTCTTACTGATGACAGACCAATAAAACTAGAATAAAGTATTCTCATCAATTCTAGCCTAACATCAAACCAGCAGAGGATACACATTAAATGCTGCACACGCTGTCATTTGCTGAGGTGCCTGTTGTGGCTTGCAGCCATTTCATGCTGACATCAAATTGTGTTGTTAGCTGAGGTCTTCTTTTCTCCTGCCTTTAGCCCTGTTACCACTCTTTGATAAACGGAAGTGTTCAGTAACAGACAATGACACTGGCAATCTCTGTTCTTAGCTTACTAACATGCACAGCTATAGAAGTACTGAGAAAAGAAATAATTGATTAATTTGAGATCTTAGGGAACTACTGCCTCCTACTGAAGAAATAATAAAATTATACAATAATTTGGGTCAGAAGTGACTTCTGGATGTCAAGTGATCCAACCTCCTTCCAAAGGCCACGCTGACAAAGTTGTACTGCTTAGGGCTTCACTTAGTCAAGCTTTAAAAGTCTCCATAGACAAAAAGCCTTTAGACAACCTGTTCCAGTGTTTCACTCACCATCCTCAAGAGTGAAAAAACTATCACCTCATGGAAAAAGAGAGCATAGGGCTGCCTCCTCAGTCCCTGTAGTACATGAACTACTGGAACTCGCATAGAACAAGCTGAAACTCTCTTACTGAACAAGGTCTTATTTCCAATTCAGAGGTTTTCTGGAATTAGTGTATTCATCTACACATTGCAGGTACAGAAAAATCAAGATTCCAGCCCAAAAATCAAAAGATAAGCAGCCTTTACTGGTTGTTTTACAGAAGTCACTTCATGCTGTAAGGGAGCAGAGATCACCTGCTTTCAAAAACAGTTGGTAGGGTCATCACTGGCCAAGGGTGCAGAGAATTGCCAAACACGGCTCAGGCATATTCCCACCTCAAAGTGGTAGCATACAACATTTTCTAGGGCATGTAAGATATGCTGGTTTTAGATGGCTCTGTGATCCAGCCTTCCCAGGAGGAAGCTAGTAGAAAGGACCGACCCCTTTCCTCATTTGCAGGCTGGAGGCCTAAGAAGGGAAGGTCCCACTGAGGCTGACAGAGCATTCTTCTCAGTTCGTACAAAAGATGTTGTCCCCCACAGTTGTCAAGCAAACACCTTTCCCCAGGAAGAGTTTCAAACAAAATGCTAAGCTTTTAGCTCTATTTTTAATGCTGCCTAGTTAGAGAAAATAAAGGTCTCACATTTACCTCAAACTACTCCACAGTACCTTGTGCAGTCCACCTTTGTCACAAAATTTCCCGTGTCCCAGTATCCAACACTCTCTCATCTCTATCTCCCACATTCTCAGGCAACAGAGCACACAGATCTGTTTATACCACGCTGCCATAAATAAGAAAAAGCTTGCACATAAATAGGGACAAGACTACTTCAGAACCCATGATAATAAATAGAATTCAGGCAGCAACACGAAGGAGAGCAGCAAGCAACAAGCACGACGTGCATACGCAAGACTCATTTCAGACTCCAATCCTTGGAGAAAGCTCAATGGAGTAAGCAAAGATGCATCACAAAAAAAACCCCAAACTCACACCTGAGGAGAACACTAGAGACAAGTATGGAGCTTCTTAAGGGGGAGGAGACACAGAATAAGTTTCAGTGAGCTGGTGCATAAACATTTTGCCCGTGGAAGCTTGGGATCAGGTCTTATTTAAGTCTTCAGTGAAAAGGAGCGTGATTGTCTCTCCATATCACAGAAGCTCCATGTGATTAGAAATCTCTGCAGATTCAGCTCCTGCCCAGCAGAGAACTCAAACAGCAGGAGCGTAAATCAGAGTTGAAGTGCGCTGGCAGAGCTGCAAAAGGAGAGGAGCATGCCCAGCCCTGGCTCTGCTCCCTCCTGCTCACAAGCAAGAAGAGCTGGGTTGGTCAGGGGGGAGAAATATAAATGAGAACAAACTTAGGCCCATTCTTCATAAAGCAGACCTAATTAGAAATGTCAGGCCTCATTAAGAGACAGAGCTCCACTAGATAGGAGTCTCATTCCCCAGGGGAGATGTATGTGGGAGATATGCATCATTTCTTAAAGATGTACATGTTCCTCCTCTACCCACACCACACCCAAAGGGAACAGTCTCATTACATGGGGCAGCACCAAGCTGTAACAGCCAATGCCAATTGCATGAAAAAAAATACTGTGAGAAGCAACTGTTTCACACATAAAACTTCCCATTTCCCCCTTCCCTCTGGAAGGCTTGACAATCACACCTGAAATACCCATAGAAGGCTGCTGCAACATAATCAAATAGCACTTTATAGAGTGACCTGCTCATTTCCCCTTGAAATCATTAGAAAGAGACAATCAACATCCAAGGGAGCTGATCTGAACTAAAAGAAACAATGTAAATCTATCTTTCCTGCCTCTGCATATAAGCATTCAAAACTATCAAAACACTGTCCATCCTGGTCTCCAATGAAGTCCAGATATGCTTCAGATTCATTGGAAATAAGCATTGGCATCTAATACCAGAAACTTCCACGTCAAGCTTCAAAAAGGACCATCTTGAGGTGCCCTGAAGGAAGGCAGGTCAGGAAAAGGAGCAGGTCTGGAAATGTAGCTGCTATAGGTTTTGTCATTCTTGAGAAAAGCAGTTCAGATGATGCTGTACAGTAAATGAAAGTATTTATCTCTTCCTCTGTGGTGCATCATTTGTGCTAAAATTCACCTGGCTCAACTCTGAAAGCCAATTGCAAAGAAGTAGTCAGTAGTAGTTTTCCTCACGAAGGTCTGGCTGCAGTGAGGTCCCTGCAGGCTATATGTACTTTGTAAACCAAGCCAGGGTTATTTAGGTCTGTCTGCAGTTTGGGGCTTCAGGGGAATAAACAAAAAAGAGACTCAAACTGCTTTGCACAATGTAGCAAAAGGATTCCATTGCCAGAGCATCAGGGCAGAATTAATTCCTTCAGCTAGCAGAAGAAACCCAGTCATTATACACTATTTGCTGTCTTAATACTACAAAAATAGGACACTTTTACTTATTATAGCTTGCTTTTCTTCTGTTTCACATCACTATAACTGAGCTACAAATAAATACTTCAGCCAAGCATAATGAAGGAGGAGAGCAACGAAATGCCAGACCAGGGCCAAGTACAGACAATACATTAACTGTACTTCTCACTGGATTAACAAATGGGGCTTGTCCACTCCTGTGTTTAGAAAAAAGATCTTCATGTCCTCAATTCACATGACTGTAACTGCAGTTATTGTTCTACCACTGTATGTTAAAACTGGATACACCATCTGTATTAGTATGTCTTCCTCAGAAATGAACTTGGTAGTCTAATCTCCTCCAGCCTGAAGTCAATGATTTGCATATAATAAATGACTAGATGTGAGGAGACCTTCAAGCCCGCAAGCATTTGCTCTTAGGTTCATTAGAAATCAACCAGGTGTTCTTCAGTCTAGGCACTTGAATAAAATCTCATGGTTATGAAAGCTGCAGCTGCTGTAGTTATACTGTACATACAATGTTCTGCAAGGGTGGGGATGCTCTTTTTCACTGGCAGGTGATCCCATGTAAATTTATTGCCCCTAAAAGCCTACCCTGTAGTTCACAGATTACCTTAGGATGACTGCTGTCCTCAGAGGCTGCTAATTACAGCAGCTAAACTCAGTTCTCTTGTAACATGCTCAACCTGAAAACAAATCTCATCAAATAAATGAGAGCAGGAATTCAAAGTGCAACACAAGAGGTGCAAGAAACTTCGTCTCTCCCCCAAGCAGTTTTTAGCCATTGCTAAGGCTGCTGATTCAAGACAGCAATTTAATTGTAACTGGGACAGTGATTCTATATTAAAACAGCCCAGAGCATCCACTCATAAGGAGTATCAGGAGACTACTCTCAAGAGCCCAGCACCCAGCCAACATAAAAAAAGGACAAAGGAAGACTCCCATCCCTCTGCTGGCTTTTTATGGAGGCTAAATATTTATGAGCCTCAGGCAAAGTTTCCTATGTCAAGAACACTTTTGTAATTCTTTCCACAGCAGCTGAAAGTATGAGATACCTTCACTTGTGCTCACTGAAGTGCTTTATTGTGCCTCCCCAAGAAGTATTGAAGGCAGAGTGTGAAATACATAAACAAATATGAGCCAAATAAGCTTCAAGAATCTATAGAACATACAACTATGGGATACCTTTTAATCACACCAGGTTTCCTTTCTTTCAGGATATTTGAATAATCTGTACTCCTGTCTCAGAGAATTCTTGAGAATTAAAATCTGACTTAAAAAACACTGTTACATTCACAATGATCAGTATGTGTGCGCACATCTGTATGAACCCTCCTCTTAGTAAACTTAGAACAGAACAGAATCTTTTCAGCTGGAAGAGACCTTTAAGATCACCAAGTCCAGCCTTTGTCCCAGCCCTATCAACCACTAGACCATTTCCTTAAGTGCAACATCCACCCGTCTCTTAAATTTGCCCATCGAAGATGCTGTGTGCAATAAATGACAAAGCTAACAAATAAAATCCATCAGATTTAGAGTTGGTCCTTTCATGTGAGAATGTCAGTGGAGTTAGTACTGCTCCAACCTTGACCCTCAAACTCTTTCCAATAAAAGATCCACAAAGAAGAAACAGCTGTGGAAAGCAATGACCACTGCAGATTTGAGGCTTTGTTTTACAGGTGAAACTAACCTGAAGACATAAAAGAAATCAGAGGAAAAGACTAGAGCAGAGAAAAGAGTAATACTACCAAGCATTACTGAAATGTGATAACCTCTGCAGCTTTACCTGATGTTACTACAGGCTCCACAGGAAGGGTATAAGATCTTTTCTAATTCATTCCAATTCTTGTTATGGATACTGGACTCTACAGTCCTTGCAACGTGTTCCAAGTTACTTGTGTTCCTCAAGACAACTGTTGTTGTTGTCCCTCAGATCCACAGGATTCTTTTACTAAAGGGGAAAAAGGTAACAGATTCTGCATAAAGAAGCTCATCTCCAGATGTGCATTTCCACCAGTGTTAATGGAATTGTGCATATTAATCTTTTGCATATGAGGTCCACACTGAACAGCATCATCTCATCATTTAGCTGTCTCCTCCTTCAGCCTACATTTTATACATGTCTGTTGGAAATAACATTAAATGCAGCAGTACAGTGGTTCTGCTTGGCTACACCAAAGCTTTGTCAAAAGAGCATTTCTGTGTTCATATAAAATCATCAGGAGTTAGGGAAGTGATGACACACAGGAAACCAGAAGGAACTCTGGTCTTCCGCATCTTTGCAAGAGAATCCTAGGGCCAAGGGACTTTGTGTTCAAACCAGAAGGCACAAGAGCATTAAACTTCTTTTTCTTTTGATATTTGCTACTACCACAGTTCAGACAACTCATGATGACTTGGAGGTCAGATATTTCCCAACAGATAAGACCAGCTGGACTATGGCCTCAGGCTCTTCATTCTACCAGCTGACCTTTCAAAGCTGAGTTCCCAGCATGATGAAATTGTCATACTTCATTAGCAACAACAAATATAGCACAAAATCACAGAATCTTATGGGTTGGAAGGGACCTCAAAAGATCATCCAGTCCAACCTCCCTGCCACAGCAGGGCCACCTAGAGTAGGTCACACAGGAACTCATCTAGGTGTGTTTTGAATGTCCCCACAGAAGGAGACTCAACAACCCATCTGGGCAGCATGTGTCAGTGCCCCCTCACCCTCACAGTGAAGAAATTCTTCCTTGTCTTTCTTTGGAACCGCTTGTGTTCCAGTTTATACCCATTGTCCCTTGTCCTATCACTAGCCATCATTGACCTGCTTGTTTTCTTTAATAAGCAGTGGAGTATATTAATTATTCAACACAATTCCAACTTCAGAAAAATAATAGATTATTCTCCTCTCCTGTCCTGGACAGCAGGAGCCAGAGTGGAAAGGTCTCTCAGCTGTAGATGGTGACAGTGTCCAGCAATTCGTGATGTAGTTCACAACAAGGAGGTGAACCAGCCTAGACAGGTTTTGGTGCTTTGCTCCTGGAGCTGGCAGGCAGTCACTGACTGTTCACAACTAACACCACATACACACATTCCTGCCTCCTCTGAAAATATATTTAATAATTGTCTGGGGAGAGCACTGTGAAACTGCAATATTCCAAATGGACTCAGACCCCTAAAATGAAGAACCAGCAATAAAACTGCCACGAACTGTTACATGAAGTATCAATTCCACAGCATTCAATTTGCCCATTACAAAAGCAGCTGCCAACTAACTTGCAGCTTGAGACAGTAAATATCAATACACACCCAAGATCTACACAACTCAGACAATCTCAGACTTCTTAAACTTAGTCTACTAAATTCATCGTATCACAAGGATTTCAACAGGACATTGGCCATTCAAGTAGATTGAATGGGGAGGAGGAAGACACGCCAAAAGATGCAGCTCTTGCAAAGATGGCTAACAGAAATCATTTCCTCTCAAAGCTAAAATGAAAGGCACAGGCTTCTCACGTACCAAAAATAAATGCACTACATGCTTCCATCCTGTAAGTTAATCTTTCACAGGTGAATAGACAGAGTTCCTTCACCTTCCCATTTTACCTAGTCCCCTCCAGCCTCTTTGACTTCCACAGATACTGTTTCTGTTATGAAAACGCAGTTAACACATAAAAACGCAGAAAAAAAACCCCTGCCATGTCTCCACTTGGCACATTTTTGGAAATCTGATGCAATATTAATTCAAACATTCTTACAAAAAAACTTAAATAATCTTTCCAATTGATCCTGAAAAAGAAACAGTGAAATGAATCCCTCAGTGATCACTTAAAAACATCACAGATCAGGAAGGGTATCTGAAAATACCTGTCCTTCACCTCTCACAACCTGTTCTGTTCCCTTATACAAACACACGTCCCCTTCCCTCACCCTGTCAAACAGATCACCTATCATATTTTATAGAAGCTAAAAATGAGCTTGATGCCACCAGGCTATAGATGCTTAAAGGCTAATTTTTTTAAGTTCCACTTTTACTGCGAGATTGCTTCAGTCTCTTGACACCATTAAAAAGAAATTTAACAGGCAAATATTCAGACACTAACCCATCCATCCCCATGGCACATTCATCAGCACCTACCTTTCCCTGTAGTCATTTTCTGCAGTGCCCATGAGATGCTGGGGAAGAGCACTGTGCTCCTGGAGCAGCTCAAACACGTCTCTCAGCAACTTCACCACCAGCAAACTCTCCACCCTCCAAAACGACTTCTCCCTGTGACCTAGCAGATGATTGCCACCTCTCCTCCAAAATAAAAGCCTGCTCAGCATCCAGCTGAGTGCCTTGTGTCCTCTCATCCCTCCCTCCTAAATTTGAGTGTAATATCCAGGAGGCAGTAATAAGCTTATTTACAAAGTTGTGTAATAGAAAGGGAGCAGAGCTTACTTGTCCGTTTAAACCTTCCACAAGGATTACTATCAGTAGCACTCATTCAAATATCACTCAGACAGTACTGCTCTCTCAGCCCCCATGCAGAGGAAGGGGTTTTTCCTTGCCTTTTTTTAAATGCCACAGGAATGAGTCAATTAAATGAATTTTCCATTTCATTTTCTATTTCAACTTGAAAACAGTATGCATAGAGTACAAACCACAATAGAAATCAAATTGCCCAAGGAGATAGGAATGCAGAAAAGCACAGTACAGCATTTGTTGGTTCAAAACCTCTTCTGTTTTCACACTCGTCCCTCCTTCCAGCCTGTAATTCTGTTGCTTGGATGTGTTGACAAACAATATCCCACCCACAGACGCACAGCACTGCTTGGCAAACGGGGGCGATTTTTCCTCCTTATAACAAATATCAAAATAGCATTCAGTGACTTGGCTTTATTACCAGCAAAACACAGCAATCTTGAATAATTCTAGCTTCCATCTAATTGCCTCCAAGTTGTCAACTTCATAAACAGAATTCATTCAGCAAATAGCATATTTACCTTAAACAATATCTCAAATAAAGAAGTAGTTCTATTCAAGAGTAAGTAACACTGTGTCTTCTTCACAGGCTTTCAGTAACTGGAATCATCACATCTGCTATTTCAGAGTTGTTTTCATTAAACCTGCTTACTTTAAGAACACTTACATAGGCAACTACTAAAATTGCATCCTCCTCTCGCCTTACTCTGTGCAAGTATCTGTCGGGGAGAGATCTCAGCTCCAGACTTCTGTCTTTAAGATCTCCTGCTTTGATTTCCTTGCAGCCCAAGACCACTGCCACTTCCACGATCCCTAAATCTTGCTCTCCCAAGCAAAGCCAAAATTCAGCATAGACAAAACTGTTCAATCCCTTTCCTACCCACAGATACCATACTGGCACATCCTCACAGCATCCCTGCAATGTAGAAGCATTCCCCTAAACTTGTTCTACTTGCATAAAAAATGAGACTTTACATCAAAGGATGTCATACTATGGTATCACAATGATCAAGAGCACAAAACACACACTGATGCATTTTGGTTACTAATAGCTTTGGGTTGGGTCACTGCTTCCTATCAGCAGATCACTTATTTCATTCTTTATCTGTCCTGAAGCTTGATTATAAAGTCTTCTGGACTCCAAGTCTGATCCAAAGGCAATTCAAATCCATGAAAAAACAGTACATTTCATGTTCAGGTCCTTCCAGACATAATACCAAGGAAATTCATGCAGCATTAATTTCTCAGTCTCTGTTTATGTCCAATAGCCTCTCTGCATCACATCCAGCTAAAGATCATAACACAAAGCCACATGAAGACAGCAGCTCGCTAGCTGGCAATTATTGGCTCTTTCAGGCTGAAAATGTATTTGTCCCAGGGGAATAAGGCATCTGCATAATTAGCAAAAGCAGTTACACAAAAAATAATTAGCCTGCTGAAAGCTCAAAGGGGGAAAAACTGTAATTTTTGCTTCAAGAGGCTTACTAATTATATGTCAAATAACAAAACAGAGATGCACTGAGAATCATCGAGAAATCCAATGTGCATTTTAACTTCATATTCTAGCTATGAGGGCTGCTGGTAGCCTAGCAACAAGCAGCATACTTCAGCATGCCAAAACCTCCCTCTGACTTAATAAAACACCTCAGATTACTATGCAAACCTCCTCCATCCCACTACACATTCAATTCTTGTATTACAAGATAACAAAAACAAAGCCTAGCCAAAAAGAATAACCAAGCAATTCAAGATAAAGTCAATGCAGAACTAATGGACCAAGGTATAGAAAGATAAGTAAATACAAAACATATTAATTATTTTCATACTTAAAATTCACATTCAATTGGATTTGTTAGATTTATTCATAGGACCAGAAAATGCTTCATTACTTTATGCATCTTTTCTAGTAGATTGAGTAAGATTACCGTTAATTTGCATCTTGGGAACCATTAGTTAAGAAATCTTTAACAACTACAGTATATTGACTCATCTCCAAATGATTCTTTACAGAATCACAGAATCTTAAGGGTTGGAAGGGACCTCAAAAGATCATCTAGGTCACACACGAACTTGTCCAGGTGGGTTTTGAATGTCACCAGAGAAGGAGACTCCAGAACCCATCTGGGCAGCCTGGGCCAGTGCTCCCTCACCTGAACAGGGAAGAAGTTTTTCCTTAAGTTTCTTTGGAACCTTATGTTCCAGCCTGTACCCATTGCCCCTTGTCCTATCACTGGACATCACTGAGAACAACCTGGATCCATGCTCCTGACACCCACCCCTTACATATTTGTAAACAGTGAGGTCACCCCTCAGTCTCCTCTTCTCCAAGCTAAAGAGCCCCAGCTCCCTCAGCTTTTCATCATAAGGGAGATGCTCCACTCCATCATCTTTGTGGCCCTGCACTGAGCCCTTTCCAGCAGCTCCCTGTCCTTCTTGAACTGAGGGGCCCAGAACTGGACACAAAATTCCAGATGTGGTCTCACAAGGGCAGAGGAGAGGGGGAGGAGAACCTCTCTCAACCTATTGTCCACAGCCCTTCTCATACAGCCCAGGATGCCATTGGCCTTCCTGGCCATGAGGGCACATTGCTGGCTCATGGTCATCCTGCTGCACACCAGGACCCCCAAGTCCCTTTACCCTACATTGCTCTCTAAGAGTTTATTCCCCAACCTGTACTGGTACATGGGGTTATTCTTTCCCAGATGCAAGACTCTACACTTGCCCGTGTTGAATTTAATCAGATTTCTCCCCACCCAACCCTCCAGTCTGTCCAGGTCTCATTGAATGGCAGCACAGCCTTCTGGTGTGTTAGCCACTCCCCACAGTTTATTAGCCTTCTGTTCCCTCATCAAGATTATTAATGAAGATATTGAACAATATTGGTCCCAGCACTGACCCCTGAGGGACTGCACTAGATACAGACCTCCAACTAGACCCTGCCCCATTGATCACAACTCTCTGCCTTCTTCCCTTCAATCATTTAGTAATCCCCCTCTCTACTTGATCATCCAGCCCACACCTTCCCAGTTTTGCTGCCAGGATGCTGTGGAAGAGTGTCAAATGCTTTACTGAAATCAAGATAAACCACATCCACTGCACTACCACCATCTATCCACCTGGTTACATCACCATAAAAGGCTATTGGGTTGGTCTAACATGGCTTCCCCTTAGAGCACAAATAATGCTGCTGCAATTACTTTCTTTTACTTGATCCTCAGTGAGCTGGTAGAGGAACTCTACCCCAAACAGTGATCTCAGAGCTAGAACAGTTCTGGTCATCGTTGTTCTTTGACCAGTTCTTTTGCCACACTTCACCATTTCAGAAGCTGCAGTTGCTTTCCCACTTGCCCAGTACCACTATGCTCTGCAAGAAGGGAGGTTTGACAACCATTTTCAAGTTGTGTTGCAATTAGCATGACTTCAGTGTTCTGGGGCCAGAGGTCAGCCACAAATGACTCTTAAGCCAACAGTTTGTTCTTGGTTACTCACCAGAGAAGTATAGATTCATCACATTCACCCGTAAGACCACGTAAAGACTTGATCTTTGCTAGCGAGCTGGGAAGTGCTGATACAGCTTCAGTTAACCTTTCCATTTCAAAGGCAAGTCTTAACCCTAAACAACAGAAAGTCCCTCCTCAAGAGGCAAAGGTCAAGTCTGTTCCACAGCCAGCATGCACAGGGAGCAGCTCAGGGCAGCAAACCCAGCGTGAGGGAGCTGATACTGCTCCTTCTGCACTGACATTTTATGCTGACAAGGACTTACTGACTGCAGCCTGCACATTGCCAGTCTGTCTCCCAAAACCTCTAGGACATTCATGCAACCTAAGTAGAGCTAGAAATAGTACATGCTAGCTACAGAGAGGGACTAACGTGAGCTTCTGAGACAAGGTACAACTCCACTTGTACAGTTACTAACAGTTACTATCAGCTATCCAGGCCAGATAACACAAAGGTTAAAGCATTCAAACCTACAAGGAGTGGTATGAATGATAACAGATAGACACCCTCATAATCAATACTATTCTCTGCCAGACTCAAAAGATTAACAAGATGCAGCTATTTCCTGAGAAAGGCAAACCTTTTGTCTGTGCAGTATTTGTTGTCATCTTCCCCTGTGACTGACAACCACTGAAAGTGCCATCTCTGTTCAGAAGAGGCAAAAGAGACACAAGAAATCTGACAAACTTTGCTTGTCTTCAGTCCATAATAAACTTGCCACCATGGGTGAAGATAAGCCTCTTCTGCTGCCTGACACAATCTCACAAAGATAAGCTGAAAGCCACATAGAGCTGTTGACACATTAGATACAGCAAGCATGTAGGCTGTATGAGGGTGAGGAAGGATCAACAAACCAGCCTACAACACTATGGAAAACTCAACCTCCCCTCAAACATTTAG
Organism: Colius striatus; assembly: GCF_028858725.1. Lineage (NCBI taxonomy): Eukaryota > Metazoa > Chordata > Aves > Coliiformes > Coliidae > Colius > Colius striatus. The sequence continues at coordinate 13,330,215 of NC_084769.1, read as the reverse complement.
ACAAAAAGATGTTCATACTAATGTGTTCAACATGAGCTTCACATTTAAGAACTATTTTAAATTTAACCCATGTAACTACAGGGGTTTTTTAAATGAAAATGAAAACGTTTTGGCAGAGCAATGGGAGATGCCACCTTTTCCACACCTTGTTCTCTTTGACCCCTTAACATCCCTCTGTTATCTTCAACTCCCTCTCCCCTCAGGCTACTTTTCCAGTCTCAGTGTCCACAAAGAAAGTTCAATGGAGGAGAAATGCCAACACACACACATACTCCAGAGATTGCATTCAGTCACAGCACAAGTAAAGACAGCATGACATCAGCAGATCAGGGGAAGCAGAGTGAGGAAGACAGGATTATTTATGTCTGGAGGCACCAAAAGCCTGTTGATGGACTCAAAAGGCATGAGGAAAAGGTATGTAAGGAAAAGGTTGCTGTATGTGCAACTTATATTTTCAAATTCATCAAAACAGTAACAAAAGGAAAGGATGTTAAAAACCAATTCTCTTTTTGCTGCCACAGCTATGTTTATATTTCTGAACAGTCACCCATACTTGTTTTCCCCAACAGAATGCTTGCTGTGTCAATTTGATTACCTCAGAAAACTGAAAATTACTAAAAACTTCAAAAATACAAATACTTCTACTCACCACCTGAACTCTGGATCATGTTTCCAGACTTTTGGACCTCGTCGAATTTTGTAAAGATTACATTCAACCTGTTTGAAAGTTGAAGAAATAAACAGTGAGCAGTTGAATTGCATTTTTAGGAATGTTCCAATTTAAAATGTTGTAGGACAAATTTTGCTTCACTCAAGTCATTGGCATCACTGTCGAAAATGTTAGTGTGGAGGGAAGCTATTTTCAGATTTAAAGATATCACAACATGGAATAGCTGATAAGAAAAAAACTGAGAAACCACTGAGTGTAAGAGATAAAATTGGAAATATGACACTACTGAAGATGTGATGTGTAATTACAGACACATTTCCAGCTCATTACTACTTTGCTTATCTTAACTCTTTGCAGAAGTACCACAAAAAACACCCCTAAAGAATAACTTCACATAACATTTGTCTTGGTCCTGACACTTTTCCACTCATGTCAGAGGCCTGGTGGAACTTATAACATCTCATTCTTCTTCCCCAGTGAGGTCATTACATTAAACTACATTGTGAAGGCAGGTGTTTTCACTAGAGAACAAGAGGCAACAGAACTGTCCTCCTCTGTGTGCACTCCATCTCTGAACCTCTTTCCTCCTCCCTCTGTGCATTGACTCACCACCATCTACTCCATCCTCAGGTCTAATCCTGTGTACTGGAGATGCAGCAAGATGCAGAGCAGCTTTCTTACCACACCTGAAGTGGCAGAAGCAGAGGGATGGGGCTTTGGAATTGGTGTGCTCCCGTGGGTTTGTATTTTTTTTTAAGAAAGCCTTGGAACTAATGAGATTGGCTGTGGTGGGTTTTTTTTCTTTATGACAGCCTTCTAAGTTGCACAAAGTACTCTAAAATGTTCTCTCTACACATGCAGAACATACAGGAGAAATATCACATGAAATTTCAAATCACTTAACTACACATCTGTAATCATTTTCATGTACTTCCACAGATGCTGGGGCATATTTGGATAAAGGTACAGGATTCACATTAAATAAAACCCGAGTCAGTGTTTGTAGGGTGGAAAAAAAACACAACTCTGATCCTAAGAAAAGGTTCAATAATGCAGCTCCTGGAGTCTTCTAAAGGAAGGAAGGGAATAAAAGCAATTGAAAACTAGTGAAGATATAAGGATATTTTCAACTTACCGAGATTGCGGTAATCCTTTTTTACTAAGATCAGCCCTTACACGTTCACCAACATGTCTGTAAATCTCCACAAGGCTGTTTATTGCTGCATCTCGAACCTGAGTATCAGATACAAGGGAAATCAGTCATCTTTACAATTTAAATAAATCCCTGCCCTACCTTGGAGAAAGAAATTTGCATATTTCTCAGCAACAACAGTTGCCACTATCCACGTTACCACGGAGTTCATGTAGGAGCTTCTGTCCCTGCATTTCAGACATCAGCAGTATCAGTAGGTCTAATTTAATTGAAAAGGCAGTGAAGACAGAAGATGAAAGGTTTTGTACCCAGAGACCTCAGCTGCTTTTGCCAAACCACTCATTGTGTCCAACAGGTATATGAATTGCATCAAAAAAAGGCAAGGAGACATGGATGGACCTTGTATTGCTCGTATGTTATAAAACAAACTCATTTTTAGTGCCATCTTATCAACATAGAAACGTAAGTTTAACAAAGATAGGAAAGGAGTAATCAATCACCCAAACCACCATGAATTTTGCAGGTTTTTCAAACTGATTTGCAAGAAATCGCTGAGCACATTCGTTCCTCCAAATGACAACTGTTGCACTTGGCCACAAATCTGATGACTGTGTCACCTTTTTGTAACTGAACCCCTTCCCCCACCAGACACAGCAAGCAGAGAAGGTAAACTATCTGCTCTGCTTACAGAAATACTTATGGAAATATCTATATCTACATAGAAATACCTGCAAAAATATCTACCAATTCTGCTTCTCAGAAGGTGGCCTGGCAGGTACTCAAGCACCTATATATATCAACACTAGACATAGGATATTTTGTGGGCACAAGCTAGAGTCACCTATAGGTAGGAGTCAAAGGACAAGAACACATGCCCTGCTTACTAGCCAAAAAAACCCACCCACACACTCGATTCTCACTCTCCTCATCCCCTTTCTGCTCCTCAGCCTTTCCATTTAGCAGGCCAGTACCAGTTTCCTAAACCCTGTTTTCACTCTCCCTGGCCCTTAGTCTGCAGCCTCTCTTCCCTCTGCCCATCAGCCCCATATGCTACCAGGCAGGACTTCTGGGTACAGCTCAGGAGGGACTCTGGTGTCTCTGAGAGCCAGGCAGGAGGGGTGGCAGCACCTTCATCTCACACACCTGCAGCAAGTCTGCCCAGGCCCACAGCCCAGCGAGCAGGGGCAAGGCAGGCAGGGAATGCCCACAAGCTCTGCCATACCCCTAAGCCTGCCGCTGTGTCGCCTCTAGCTGTGCCACACAGCACAGAGCTCCTCACAGTGTGATCCAGGATTGCCTCTGTGAGGCAAGTTAACCAGAGGAATCATTGCAGGACTGGGTAAACTCTGTTTTGAGTAAAGCTGGGAGTCCTTGCTAGCATATCTGGTCTAGTCTGCCACAGCAGTAACAAAGCTTTAATGCTCTATTGTTGAGAAAACAGTCACAGTTTAAATGCAGTTCTGACACCAGATGCTCACTGGGTTACACAAGCTCTTACACTGCATTAGATGAAAACAAAAAACCTAAAAATCGCTCATTCTGAGAAGACCAGCAACAAAACAGCCTCCCCATCCACAACAAAAGGGATAAACACTGCACTTGACCTGGATCCGTGTTTCTCCATCATCTCTCACCAAGAGAGGGCAGCATTGACCGAGCATCGGTCTCCCAGAGCTCAGGCGAAGGCACCAGCAGGCCGAAGCAGCCCTACAGGAGCCCAAGACAGACACTGTTCAACCAGGAGCTGCTTTGGAGAGCAATTTGGCTGTGATCAGTTTGGGCATGGGCTCTCCTAGGATGAGACACCAGACCCAGAATAAGGGGCTGATATGCTGGTTTAGGCATACTTGAAACCACACCTCTTCAAAACCAGCCAAAGGCTCTTCATTGAACAGTGCTGTTCAGAAATCATCACCAGCAACACAATTAACTAATTTACCAGCCAGAACACAGTCCACCCTTACCAACAAGGCAATCAGCACAACCTTTAGAAGTGACTCACTCCAAAAGCTTACCTGGCTGTTTGGATCTCCAAGTAAGTTACATATATGTGGCACTATCTTACTCAGTGTTAAACTCTGAGCTCCAGATCTGTCAATAAAGAACAAAAGGGCACCAGTGTGAGTTACAAAGCAGGCTTGTGTACATAACATGGGTTTGCAGGAGGTTCTGACTTACGCATTGAGTGTTGCAATAAGGCAGAGGCAAATCCCTTCCCTTGTCCGGAAATTCTTGTGTTTGAAGCCTCCTAGCATCCTGTCCCACACGTACTAGGAAAGACAGAAAAGAAGGTGAGACAGGAAAAAATGAAGTGGGGAAAGAGAGAGACTCCTTCTTCCAACAGACATACATTATAACATCTCTGGAGCTTAAATACAAGTTTTACACCCACCAAAGCAGAACAGAGAAAGAAGCAGAAAAATATTTTTAGATCTTTGTTCTGTGCTGACATCACAGTAACTCCCCACTAGGTAAAACAACACTTCTACTTACATAGAGCAAGTACCTTCCAAAGACTCAGAACAATTACAGCCATCTATCCACCCCTTGGGAAATTCACTAACACTCACTCTCCCACTTTTAACCTGACATGCAACAGCACTCTTAAGTGAGTATCTCATGACAAGGTGTAAGCACATGAAGCCATTTCAGACAGAGCCACAGGAGAAAATCCTCTGACAGGAAAAGAAAAATCTCCTTTTAAGCAGTCAGTCATACCTGAGGGTTAGCAGCTTGTTCCATGATTTTCAGCAGCAAGGTCTGATCCTGCTCCCTCACTGAGTCCTTAGAGTCCCCTAGTCTATCAAGTAAACTTGGCAGCACTATGGAAAGAAAACGGGAACAACCAAATACCTCAGAAAAAAACTATAACGGTGATATAGCCCCTCTGCTCTCCCCTGGCTCAATGGAGGGGACACTTCTCCCACCCTTCAGTAAAGCCTGAAACCACCACGAGCCTCCTGAGTACTCTCCTAGGGAGAAATAAGGCTTTCTGTACAGAAGCTAGGGCAGATCCTGAAAGAGCAACAGTGACATTCCCCTTCCTCACAGTTTCCTTACCTGTGCCAATCTGTGCCTTGAAACGATCTTGCAAGCGGGATACCAGTGCAGAAAGGATGTCAATCCCCAAGAGAACCACCTGCAAACACAGGATAGATGATGTTTTAGTGTGCAGCCCTTCACTCCCAACCTCAACCAGCACACCCGAGGAGCAGGAGGGCAGCACTGGCATATGCTCACTTGGGAGGAAGGCCTCTTCCTTACCAGGCCCCACTCAAGTAAGAGTCGCACAGATACACACTGTGTGGCTTCTGACAGACAAAGTAAGTGGTTTACAAGCAGCAAAGCTCCCAAAGTATTGCTCCCTGTGACATTTACAACCCAAAACTCACTGCCAAGAACCTGACAAAGCCAACAATGATAACTGCCACTCAACACTAAATTCATACATGTATATGTGCAATGTACACATACCATATGCATAACAATTCTGGTATTTGCTGGAACTAACATTTCTAATTAGTTTATCATTAGAAAATTATGTGCACTAACAGCTGCTTAATTATTCACTTGCAGAAATTAAACCAACCACTTTTATCTTATAAATGAAACCTGGTGAAAGGCACCTTGTTTGAGAGGAAGTACAAGAGAGAGGTTACAGATCGGACAATTCGCTCTGATTAACTCAATTTAATAGCTACTAAACCCAAATATTATGTACTGAATACAGTGTGTGGCTTGTATAGCAAATACTGAGTGGGAGCCTATAGATGACGCTAGATCTGAGACAGCGCTCTGTAAGTAAATTTTTGAATAATAAACATACTGATAAATTTAAATAAATAAATACGAGCTTTTAACGAGCCCCGTTGGCCCCGTCGGGGTCGTTAATTCATTCGCCACGGACGCGGCGCCAGCCCCGCTCCCCGCGCACACGTCCAGCCCCGCGCGCGGGCGGCAGGGGGCGCGTTCTGGGGCGCGGCCGGACAGCCCACTATGCAAATGTCGTGCCGGGCTGGCGCGGAGCACTCTGGGTAGCGCCGCCACAGCCGCTAAAGAGGCTTAAACCGGAGCCGGGACCAGACAGAAACGCCGCCGGCTGTGCGGCGGCACCGCGGAGCGCTGCCCTGCGGCCGGCGGGCGGGCAGGGGGCTCGGCCGTGGCGCCGCCCCTCGCCCGCACCTTAGAGGCTGACGGCTTTGCCCTAGTAGAGACGCGCCGGAGCGAACAGTAACCGTCCTTATCTGGGGGTTGCGTGGCTGCTCAATGAACGTGTGGTGAGGGCAGCACTGCTAACGCCTTGAACAACACGTCGGCGCCCGCCAAGTGCGCGGCGCAATTTTTGGAACCTTCGCACCGCGGCTCGTGCCCGGTGCGTTCACCACAACGTTCGCTACCTGACGGCTGCTCACGCCGCGGTCCGCTCGGGGAAAGGAAGAGGCGCAGCCTACCGCGCTTCACCCCACCCGACTGTGGCCCCTCTTACAGCCGCTGCACTGCCAGTGTTTACACTCCCCTCCCTCGCCGCTCAGCCTGTGAGTCCGCTCCGCACGCGAGCAGAGGGTCTGTAACCAGAGCTTGCTGATCTCTGCAGCTACGAACAGCGTGCAGAGGGAAGGGGCTGCTCCCCTCCGCGCCTCCCGAAAAGAAACGTCCTAAATACAAGCACCTGGATCCCAGCCACGGCATCCCAACACGCCACTTTCCCCTCCTCCAAACAACTCCTGCAGCTTTTCTCTCCTCACAGTAATGGATCCTTCAACCGTGTCATTTCTTTTTGTTTCAGCAGCACTTGCAGCATGCTGACAAGATCTAGAATCTATTCGTATGCCGTAGGAGAATTAATTTTCCTCATGCTTTTATAAGCCATGCTTCATTTTCACATTTATCTGGCACACTATGTACCCCTGACAAATGCTCGACAGGCTCCAGTGCCGGCTGCCTAAGCCCTGTCACTGCCCACTCACTTGGCTGTCCCCAGCATCAGTGCCCCTGCAAGAGGCTGTTGGTCCTCATTAACCCAAAGGTGCTTCTAGGGAAAGTCCCCGGGTCTGGGAACACCGGCCACCACTCTCAGCTGTCTGATCAGTCCCACACAGCAGCATCCTGCAGGGAGAGGTAAGTGTGCTGCCTGGAATTGCAGAGGTGTGCTCCAGGGGTCAATCCGATCCCAGGAGAGGAAGGGATCCATCTTCAAACTGCCTGCGAGACTGAAAACTCATCACCCAAACATTAAAGGAAATGCATGCAGAGGGCAAACACAGCCTGTTACCCTGCAGTTCATCCCCGGGAGCAGGCAGAGAGGATGTGCTAAGCCTCCCAAGGCTTGTGTTGCTGTGCGTATAGAATTGGAGAGACAATTGGCACAATCATAGTGGTGACTTGGACAGCTACTGAGGAAACAACAGTTGGAAGGGACTAGGTGTTACTCCCTGCCACATTGGATTAACTTATCATCCTCGCTGTGCCACCTGCCTCAAACTGCTGAAGAGGTAGAAAGTTGAAATTGCACATGGATTGAGTGTTCCATTAGAGAGAGAGGTAACGGATTAGAAACGAATGGTCGCAGCCCTTGTTGCATTGATTGACTGCAGTGAAGAGCCCACCTCAGTTCAGCTCTGAAGCAGTTACTCAAGCTCTGCCTGGATTACCACACACCAATGATCAGGAGGAACTTCCAGAGCAGGGAGACTGTCACTGTCAGGTAGAGCCAGAGCAGCAGCAGGCCCTGCCAGCGGCCAGCCCAGCCCAGAGGGGAAGCTGGCAGGCACCACTGCACACTGAGGCACAGGAAGGGCAGCTCTCAATCCAAAATTCCAGATAATGCTGCAGTGCTGATAACCACTGAGCTATTCCAGGCCTTTACATCAGCATAGGTCTTGCTTCGTGCTCCAACCGAGGCAGGCCTCAATTCATCAGTATCTCTAATAGCACAGAGGCCCCTTGCTCTCAGCTGAGAAAATACCAGGTCAGCAGCTGCTGCTTTTAGTGCCCTACTTTATATGGTCCCCAAAAAGTGATCTCAGGGACTCTCAAACCCACTGCAGAAACACACGCTGACACAGCCCTAGGTTTGCAGCTCTGCTGCTTTCTTTGCCTATTTATAGAATCACAGAATCATTTCAGCTGGAAGAGACCTTTAAGATGATCGAGTCCAGCCTTTGTCCCAGCCCTATCAACCACTAGACCATTTCCCTAAGTGCCACATCCACCCATCCCTTAAACACCTCCAGGGACGGTGACTCCAGCACCTCCCTGGGCAGCCCATTCCAAAGCCTGACAACCCTTGCAGGAAAGAAATTCCTCCTCAGATCGAGCCGAACCTCCCCTGGCACAACTTGAGGCCGTTTCCTCTTGTTCTATTGCTTGTTAGTAGAGAGAACAGACCAACTCCCACAAAATTTGACACTAGGTTCACCAAGACAGTAAAGCAATTTGTGTCATCCAGTGTTCAGCCCAATCGAAATCTGCTGCTGCTGTAGAGTCTCAGAGCACTTTCCATAAGCACAAAGGGCTGTTAGCAAGCCCTTCTCCTGCCTCCCTCCAACTGACAGGTCTCAAGACATCATCCTTCCCAGTAAAGAAGGCTCGTTAGCTCCAGGATGCAACATTGTCTTTCCCAAAACGTAACTTTGGCTATTTTCCAAAGAGGTCATCCCAGCAGAGACATGGTTGCTGCTGCATGAACACTTAGCCCACAGCTCTTGCAGGGAATCAGCAATGGGCTGAGCAGCACATCCCCACAGCTGCTTTCACTGACCAGCTTTCCTGCTGGACCTTCCTCACTTGGCACTCAGAACGCAAGTGAGAATGCTGGAGCTACAGTTTCCACCTCAGCTGGGCCACCAGCTTGCTTCATGCCCAGTTTCCTCATCTCCACAGTTTGGCTATATCACTTTGGAGTCTGCCTGAGAGGTTTTTCTGGGTGGAGGGAAGGGAGGTGGAAGGCAGACTTCTGAATCATAGAATCACAGAATGGTAAGGGTTGGAAACAACCTCTGGAAATCAGTTCAACCCTCTCCTCAAGCAGGTTCCCCTCGATCAGGTCACATCCTGGCAGGTTTTGAAAACCTCCAGAGGAAACTCCACATCCTCCATGGGCAGCCTGGCTCCCTCACCTGAACAGGAGAGGTTTTTCCTCATGTTTAAGTGGAATTGTTTGTATTCCAGCTTATGTCCAATACCACTAGTCCTATCACTTGAGATAACAGAAAAAAAGTGCTGCCTCATCCTGTTGACACACATCTTTTAAACACTTGTAAGTATTAATGAGGTTTCCCCTCCGTCTCCTCTGCTCCAGGCTGCACAGCCCCAGGTCCCACAGCCTTTCCTCACAAGGAAGATGCTCCAGTCCCCTGATCATCTTGGTGGCCCTGCGCTGAACTCTCTCCAGCACTTCCCTGTCCCTCTTGAACTTGGGAGCCCAGAACTTGACACAGGACTCAGGTGAGGCCTCACCAGGGCTGAGTAGAGGGAGAAGGGAACCTCCCTTGACCTGCAGGCCACACTCTTGTTGATCCATCCCAGGATGCCATTGGCCTTCTTGGCCACGAGGGCACATTGCTGGCTCATGTTCAGTTTATTATCAACCAGCACTCCCAGGTCTCTCTCTGCAGAGCTGCTCTCCAGCAAGTCAACTCCCAGCCTGTACTAGTGCATGAGGTCGTTCCTCCCCGAGTGCAGGACTCTGCACTTGTCCTTGTTGAACCTCATGAAGTTCCTCCCTCAAATCTCAACATAAGAAAAAAATGTAATAGAATTCAACTGAGTTGTTTTCTTTTTTTTAAACATGTGCTTAAATAACCTTTTGGATTCACATAGAAAGACAAGGAGAAGCATGTGCATATTTCAACTATTCAAACTGAACTTAATATATTTGTTAAAAAAGAGAATCCTTCAGGTGACATACTGAGAAGCCCAAGATAAACACCAATGTCCCACATCACTACCTGCCTGATGACTGGCACTAATCAAGCAGACATGGAACAGTTCTAATTCCTCAAGACATGAAATAGCCACCGTAATTGAACTGGGCACCCAAGATCAAGCAAGAACTAAAGGTAACTGACATTTCCAAACTTAGTTTTGAAGTCATGTGTGTATCTTGGGTCAGCCCAGCAATAAAAATGTCCTGGAAGACAAGGAAATCTGAAGTTAGCTTATGGAGTGCTGACTGCTGTACTCCACCTGCACACAATTATAACTACATCCATGCCAGAGGAATCCATCTCCTTCTGCCACTCCAGCATTTAACATTTCATGTTCCAAGGCAGGGTCACATCTGCACTGGCAGTAGGAGTGTATGGTCCCATCCCAACCATCCCAGTACAGACACAGGTTGTATGAGGTAGTCTCTACAACATAATTGGTAAAACCAACACAGGAAAATAAGAAGGCAGCAACACAACTGGTTTTACTGGCATGACTACAAGCTGTGGTCAAAGAGCTGAACAGAGAGCAAACTTGAAACAAGTTATTCCTGGGTTCTTTCCCTAGATCCATGAGATACCATCCATTTTGTCACAGACATCACCTTCAAAATCCATCAGCAATTTTGTACCCTGGGCTAATGATTTACCATTCAATACAGCAATGCCTCCAGAGAGCAGCTGCTTGGTTTGGACATAAAAGGTTTTCCATGGGAACATGGACCACAATCCCTTGAAGTAGCTTCCTGGAGGAAAAAATGCCTCATACGTCTCATCATCTACAGACAGATTTCTAAATCTGGGAGATTTAGAAAATTTAGCTAATTAATGTCAGAACTTATATTTCCAAACAGAGCAATCTTATCATGACTTTCCTTGTGTTTGAAGACACTAATGAGAAGCCAGGTATCTGTTTTGCATTTAGAAAAATGGGAAAAAAAGAGATTCCAAAACCTTTCCAAGAGTTTTTCTGCCCTCCTATATAGCTGATCAAAGTTATTCTGCCTAGAACATGGCACTAAATAACACCAGATCAAACACAGGCAGTACCTATGACAGAGAAGAGTCACAGAGCATCAGGAACATCCCTTGCATTCCGTCTTTCCCTAGCAGGGAGGCCAGATCCTGTACATTGGAGAATATCAGTACCAAGGGGCTCCTTACAGCACAGTATGCAACTGTTCAGCAAACTAGACTAGCAGCACACCTAACACACATGACAGGCTTTAAACCACACAACAGCTTCCATCTTTACATCCCTTTTCCCAGTCTCTCCTAATCTCATGCTTGAAGATCTTTTCTCTTCTCTTGGCAGTACAGCCAGAGACGTCTTGCTCTTCCTTCCCACTGTAAATCCATTCCCTGCTGCAAGTTTGTCCTTGAAGAAGGCCCACAATGACAGCCCTCTCTAATAGCATCAAATCCCAGCCTCTTCATGTTCTCTCTGCCAGGCCACTATTTCAAGGGAAAATCCAAGAGGCACTGACTGCACTGTACACCTCCCCCCAGGACAGGTTCCTACATCTCCACTACTTGTGGTCTCCTCTCAATCCAACATCCTCCTGCACGTTTATCTTCCCTGCACCTTCATGCCACCACCACCCCGTGCTCCTGTGACCTTACTGACCCCTGCAGGTCAACTGAGTCTCCTTTCCTCACTGTTACGACAGCCAGTACTACTGCAGAGTCCCCACGCTACACTCCCAATATCAGAGCCTCTGGCAAACACCTCCCTTGTACAAGACAGGGAGCAACACAACTTCCCATAGGTCTTCTGGGACTGGAGAGCAGAGAACTGCAACCAGGCCGTCTCCTTAATCCTCCTGCTGCTCCGACATAACAGAGCACATCTCAGCTCTTTAAAATCACTGCTTGTAAAAAGTTATCAAGCAGCCTCTATAAGTTAAGGACCACTGCTCACCTCAAAATTCAGGGAGGTGGCTTATCTGATGCTAACTCACCCAAGCTACAATGCTGCAGCACTGTGGGACAGTGATCAAGTACAGTAAAGCTGATGTGACAAGTGACAACCTGCCAGGGCTCACTGCTGGATTGATGGAAATGGATTAATCAAAACACCCAGTGAAACTACCAGCACCTAGTAACATGAATAAAAATATGGTTACTGAAAGTTCTCATTCAGTTACAGACTGGGGAATAGATGAGCCACTCCACAAATGCTGCATAGCTCTAGAGTCCCTTGACTAAGGTCATTGAAACATTGGGAGGTATTAAGAAAAAGTTGCCAGAAATTATTACTATAGGGATATATTTTTACAACTACTGTTGGGACATAAGGGCACCTTTCTTATGTAAAAGCAAAACAACACAAGAATTATTTGATGAATACAATAAAAAAGCCAACAAAACCCACTGTTGTCTCCTAATGTAAGACCTAGAGTATTCGTAGAACACGACAAATTCAAAACAATTCAAGGAAATGCACAACAGAGCAAGAAGAAATTCCACAAAGAAATTCCAAAAATGAGATGCTTAAAAGAACATGATCATTCTGACATGTGGTTATCTGCTTCCAGGAGAGTCAACAAGCATGTCCTAAGGTAAAGAGCTGGAGTCAGTCAGTCCCCAGCACCGTTGCTCCCTGCTCTGCCTCTGCTCAGCAGAGTTGAACAGGTAAGTTCCAAAGAATAACAAATTCATCCTCTTTTGCAAAGATTTGCACTGGTCCTTGAGTACATTACCATAATGAGAAGGAGTAGAATGTAACAACTGAGCTCTGTCCAAAGGACACAGAAGGAATCGCAAGTTGCAGAGTCACTGCTATGGAGCACAGGTGGGTTTTCTAGCCTGAGCAAGGTCAAAGCTCCAGACAGTACAGCAGGTAAATCACTACTGACAGAAACTACACTCTTTGCTTAGCCTCCAGGGAAGAAGCACTCATGGTAAAACGTCAGAAGACTTTGCAGTCAAAGGCAGAGTCCCAATTTAAAACCATACTTTCCCATCTCAATAACCCCAAACACTGCTGAAAACCAAGAGCAGCAAACATTGTTTCAAAAACGTAGCCCTGTTTTTGCAGCATTTTACAGGTACTAGTATCTGCATGGCAGTACTCAATGCTTAGTGTCTTAACATAAAACAACATCAAAACGAAAACACCTGCACAACCAACTGCTACTGCCTTTGGTTCCTCACCACAAAGCAGTTAAATGTCTTAGTCACAAACACTGCCACTATTCTGCACGTTTCCATTGCTCTCAGCTGAGCAATTACACCTGCAGTCAGGTCCTCAGACAGTAAGGAAAAATGGATGCAGCTCTGTGAGCAACAATGAGATCACACTTGTGTGCATGAGCTGGGGACCAGGCCCACTACATCCTTCAACAGGCTTGTAGCTTTAGTGACAAGTTGCATCTCAGGAGCTCAAGGCAAAATGAATCATCATAAAATGAGTGCTAGGATCTCTCTTACAGAAAAGCAAGAAGAATATGGCATGGAAAGGCAAAAAAAAAAAAAAAAGTCATTGCAATGCCCTGCTTTGTTTCTCATGAGAAAACTGAAAGTCCTGTATTATGGAAACTAGTAAATTGCCAGTGTAGCAGTGTGCCTTATTAGGAGGCCAGGTTGGTTTGCCTAATAAAAGTGGTTTTGCCTCCATTAGAGGCAAAAGGTAAGGTAGGAAAAATAGCTCTGATCTAGCAAGAGATGTCAGCATCTAACTACCCTCTATCTACCCTACTCATATCAGTTTCTGTTAAGTCCTCTCCATGGTGGCTGCTCAGCCTCCATTAGAGGCAAAAGCCTGCTACAGTGCATGAAGAAAGTGAGAAATCTCACTGGTATGCATCTTTAGGCAGAAGTGTATTAGCTGGAGCACCTCAAAGCTCCTAGCACAGAAGCACTGACCCCGACTCCATCTCTAACAGGAACAGAAAGCACTCAGTACATTTTAAGGTTGAAACAGAAGTGCTTCTCAGGGTTTAGATCACACTGGAAAAAACAAGGCAAATACACAACCTACCAGGTAATCACTAACAGTCCCCTCTGGACCCTTAGGGCTCAAAAGCAGCAGTGAGAATTGTGAGGATGCTCAAATACCCAGGTACCCTTCCTGACCACTGGTTCCCACACTTCTGAACACCTGCACTCCCAGATTACACCATTCAGCATAATAGAATCACAGGGGTTGGAAGGGACCTTTAGAGATCATCTAGTCCAACCCCCCTAGATCAGGTCACACAAGAACATGTCCAGGTTGGTCTTGAAGAGCTCCAAGGAAGGAGACTCCACACCCTCTCTGGACAGCCTGTGCCAGGGCTCCCTCACCTGAACAGTGAATAGCTTTTTCTTATGTTTAAATGGAACTTTTTGTGTATATATGAGCCTTTAGGAAAAGCAGTAATCCTATGAAGCAGTGAACACAGGCCACATGGACAGCCTTGCAAGGAGGGCACCAAACAGGTGCAACCACAGCCAAGACCCAGCTGATGGCAATGTGAAAAAGGCTGAGGGCCTCTCAGGGAGGCTGAGCAGCCACCATGGAGAGGACTTAACAGAAACTGATATGAGTAGGGTAGATAGAGGGTAGTTAGATGCTGACATCTCTTGCTAGATCAGAGCTATTTTTCCTACCTTACCTGGGAAGAACACATGCATTAAGAGAGTGTTAGCATTTTCAGCAGCCATACCCTTTGCAAAACTCTAAAAACACCTAAAGACCTGAAGCTTCCATGGCAGCTCCCAGCCCTGCACAGTCAAGACTTCCTGCTCAGCATCTACCATATGCTCCTACACTCTCAAAACGTCTCCAGACACAACCCACAACAGCCTAATAGTACAACAACAAAGAACTCCACTGTTAAAAGGAGAAAGGTTCAAGATGCCGTTGTTCACTGCAGGAAGAAAAACAACAGCCCAAGTAAATGAAGAGATGGATGCTAGGTAGAGAAAGGGGCTCCAGGTGGCAGGAGGGAACATTTTCTCCATGGAAGAAGGCATCACTTCAACAGGACTCCTGTTCCTGCAAAGCTGCTTCTTTAGTTCACTGAAATATTTTCACCCAGAGGAGATTGTAAGAGTGGAAGCTCTGACCAACTAGTCAAATGGAAAGCCTTTAATAACCTCTTAAAACAAGGGCTATGGCTTCTACACCCTGCCAAAATTCCAGCTTCAGTAACTACAAAACCCCTGCCTGGATTTCCCCCTTGGTTTCTGCCTGAAGAGTCCTTTTTTTCACTTTCCATTGCTAAGAACTGTTGGAAAGTGCTGCTTGCACTGTAGTGCTCTAACAAACAAGTAAACAAGCGACTGACTCTATAGCTCCCAAAGAGCCCAAAAGCTTTGACTATATTAGAAGAACAGCACGAACTACTAGGCTGGAGAATGCAGTTGTAAGAAAAGGTGAAAGTCAGACAATGTCAACGAAAGAGGCTCCTTGTGTTCTTCTCATCTGCAACCATTAAGACGATACAAATTTACAGCCAAAGAAAACCATCTCAATGCAGGCACAGTGTAGAAGCATAGAATCACAGAATGGTAGGGGTTGGAAGGGACCTTTAGAGATCATCCAGTCCAACATTTCTGATAAAGCAGGTCCATCTAGATCAGGTTGCATAGGAAAGTGTCCAGGCGGGTCCTGAAGACCTCCAAGGAAGGAGCCTCCACACCCTCCCTGGGCAGCCTGTGCCAGGGCTCCCTCACCTCACAGTGAAATAGTTTTTCCTTATGTTTAAATAGAACTTTTTGTGTCTAGCTTTTGTCCATTACCCTTTGTTCTGTCACTGGATACAACAAACAAAAAAACCCCAATGCCCCAACCCTCCTGACACCTACCATTTAGATATTTGTAAATATTAATGAAATATTCTCCCTTCATCTCCCATTCCTCCCCCCCCGCCCCCCCCATCTCTTCTCCAGACTAAACAGCCCCAGTTCCTGCAGCCTTTCCTCATAAGGAAGATGTTCCATATCCCTGATTATCTTGGTGGCCCTGTGCTGGACTCTCTCCAGCACTTCCCTGTCCCTCTTGAGCTGAGGAGCCCAGAACTGGACATGGGACTCCAGATGAGGCCTCACCAGGGAAAAGCAGAGGGGGAGCAGAACCTCCCTTGACCTACTGCCCACACTCTTCTTGATGCATCCCAGGATGCCATTTGCCTTCTTGGTCACAAGGGCACATTGCTGGCTCATATTTAGTTTGTTATCAACCAGAACTCCCAGGTCTCTCTGCAGAGCTGCTCTCCAGCAGGTCACCCCCAGCCTGAACTTGTCCTTGTTGAACCTCATGAGGTTCCTCTCTATCCAACTCTCATAGGTTGAGGCTAGGACAGACACAGCTGTCTGGACAGCAAACACAGCTCAGAAATAAGAGAATCCATGCAAATATTTCCATTGAAAAAGAAAATATAAACACAACAAAAATAAACAAGCATGTTTTTGCAACACATCCTGCAGCACTTCAGGCAAGTTTTATATGTGACAGGCCCAACAAGTTCTGTTCAAGGACAGTTCTTCCAGTGCCCAGCATCACAAGATGATTTCAAAACTGTGTGACAAAACTAGAATTCAGGGTTTCAAGAGATTTCAGAACCAAATAGGACCCTTATACATGAAGGAAAGAGCATCATGTTCAAGTGTGTATATATATATATATACACACACAAAAATATATATACACACACATGTATCTTTCAACCCATGCTGCCCTTCTCTCTGAACCTAAACCTTCCACTCCCACCCACTTGGGGCTGGAGAAGCCGCAGTGACCCATGGAGTACTGGCAAGTGTTAGCCTCAAGGGAAATCTTCAGCACTAGTCACAAGGTTTTTCTGATGAGCCCTGGGAGAGGAGAGGGTGCATTTCCAACACCTTTCCAACCCATTCAGGGAAGCTCAGAGGCTGACCCTTAGAGGTAAGGGTTAAAATACTTCTCAGTTTGTCCTACAGCAGTGAGGGGTGCACCAG
Organism: Colius striatus; assembly: GCF_028858725.1. NCBI lineage: Eukaryota > Metazoa > Chordata > Aves > Coliiformes > Coliidae > Colius > Colius striatus. Next base: position 13,313,540 of record NC_084769.1, on the reverse strand, counting down.
GGCTAGATCTCACCCAGCACCTGCAGCAGCTACAAGATCTAGCACAGCCCATACAGCTGATACGATGCTTCCCACAGCTTACTATTCAGTACTGTCAAAACAGGTCACTGAAGACAGATCTACTGGTTTGAGCTGTTAACTGTCAGATTCTTTTTTTTTAAATCATCCTCTCTTAGTCCTCTGGTGTACACTTATATGCTGTTTTTTCAATGCATGTCAAACAAACTTTTTGAAGCTTTCTCTTTACTTAACACTGCTATACCAGTGACTCCAGCTGAAACCAGGACCCTAGAAGGCCAAATGCCACAAGAATATGAGACAGTCCCAGTCCTGACCTGCTCACCTGAGTGTGTCTCTGCAAGTAGAACCAGATCTCAATTCAGCAGATATGCACCAGTGCCAATTGCAAGCTGGTGCACATTCTGCTGGAGCCATTGTGTCATCCTACAAGATGCCAGAGACACTCAACAGAGGTGACAACTGACCTGGGCCCAGCACCCTGCACACCTTTTAATTTCTGGCAAGTAGGTATTTTTCAAGAATTTGTTCTAACTTGTCTAAGAAGCAGCAATCGTAATGAGAAAACATTCTACCCCTGCCCATTTAAAAGCTAATTGTAACTTTGAGGGCACTGCTTTCCACATGTTCCAGAAATAAATCCAGATGCCACTTAACACAGGAAATAAGCATTCCTCTTCCTATAAATACGTTCCTCCTCTCAACTCCTTTTGACCTATGCGTCTGTCCCTTTGCCTTTTTGGCTGTCATCATTGAGGTCTGGAGCAACAGCTGAAGCACTGCTCTGCTCAGCTCTCACAAGAGGATAAAACATCTGCTTTCCTCCCTCAGACTGAAGACAGACGCCTTTTTAGTTGTTTCCAACAGATACTGAATTATATGACAGCATAGTGAAGCACAATACATGTAAGTTAGAGCACACCCTTGGGCCACACTGGTGCATGGTATGTAGTCAGAAACCTGAAAACATTTTGCAATCTTGGGCAAGCTGTATGTCCACAAGAGTCCATGGCACATAAAGGCAGGCAAGAGCAATTTCTTGCCTTGGCACTTAAGAGGCTGTAGATGTCTGCAGAATTGCTCCAGAGCAGAAGATAACATGTACTGAGCATTGTGCACCGCACTTGTGCTGCACTTTAGCTGTGTACTTGTGGCTTTTCTAACAAGTTGCTTGGAAAACCCAATTCCATACATGTTACACTCCATGTCCAACTCACCTGATATCCCTGGTCTGAAACAGTTGACAGTTGTCACTATGAGACAGCTGTTCATCAAAATCTGGCTGGAAAGTTATTCTAGCTATTGCAGTCCTGTTGGAAGCCCACTGTTAAAAAAATCTCACACAATTGGCACTGGTGGAAACCCAGTCCCAGGCAGACCTAGGCCAACAGCCTGGTAATAGCTGCTTCCAGATCCAACTTGAGATACGGTGGGCTGACTTGGCTCAATCCACAGCCATGCCACAGCTGTTCCTGTGGCTGGAGCATTCCGGTCACCAGAGCTGGTAAACTGGTGAGACACTTTGCAGGAAAATAAGGGGGGGGGGAAGCAAAAGCAGCAGACAAAAATAAACCCTAAACACCTCAAGGGAAAAGAAGGGAATTCTTCATCCTTCATTGCTTGAAGGAGCCAGCATTTTCTTAAGGGAAAAGAACACACCATCTGAGCAGCTGTTAGCACAAGTGGAAACCAATTGGAAAATTATAGGGACAAACCACATACATTCTGGCTTCTATATCCAGCTCCAGAAATACAGTTATACAAGTCAGGCAAAGAGTTTCTATCAATGCCCCAGCACTACAGCTACACAGACATGTTATGGGCTTCCACAAATTCCTGTGGATTAATAAAAGGAATTTATTAAATGTTCAACTAAATCATTAGCTTTGACTAATTATCTCAAATGGAACTCAAATTGAAATATAGAGGAACAGAAGCTATAAATGTAATGGAAGAAGTCATTCAGTTCAGCACAAGTTCCACAAACAGTTGGCACCCTGGCAAAGCACAACCAGGTAAAACACGTAGCTCCTGGACATGTTTCACCATGTTTTACTACATTTTTCTCTCCTTCACAACTCCCATCACTATTTTCAAAGGGTAAGCTGAATCAGGTATTTAAATAACCACTTTGATTGTGATTCCAGAAGATTAGATGCCTTATTTTGTAACTTATTTTCTGAGAGATCTGTTTTCACCGGAGACTTGTTAAAAACAGTCTCTTAACTTTCTGATGAAGAGGATATACTGTGTATTTACACAAGCAGTTAATAGCACAGCATATCTTCATCTAGATGCAAAAGCTTAAGAATCTGAATAGAGCTTAGTAAAAAACGTTATGTCATCCTCCAGGGGAAGGGAGGGGTTTCATCATCCCAACACTGCAGAAACCTGAAGCAACACTAAAAAGCAACTTTGTAGAAGAAGAAATGCAACTTGATGAATTCAAGTCACAGTTCACCTCAGAGGAGAATGGGAACAACAGTTTTCCAAAAATTTCCAAATTGTTCCTTCTAGGTAAAATCACCAGGTTCAGATAAAGAAACATAGAAGTATCTGTAATTTGCCAAGGAAGAGACTCAAGAGACCCAGCTGTCCCCTGTCATCACAGGCAGGTTCAAAGGTGGACCATTTATTTTTGTCTCAAAGAGACTATATCACAGATTCTTAAGGGTTGGAAGGGACCTCAAAAAGATCATCCAGTCCAATTCCCCTGCCAGAGCGGGGCCACCTAGAGCAGGTCACACAGGAACTCATCCAGCTAGGTTTGGAATGTCTCCAGAGAAGGAGACTCCACAACCCATCAGGGCAGCCTGTGACAATGCTCCCTCACCCTCACAATGAGGAAATTTTTCCTTGTATTTTTGGAACCTCTTATGTTCCAGCTTGTACTCGTTGCCCCTTGTCTTATCATTGGACATCATTGTGAACAGCCTGGCTCCATCCTCCTGGCACCCGCGCTTTACATATTTGTAAGCCTACATACGCTTCTATGACTTCAGAAGGGGTTTCTTGCCTTTGAGGCACCTATTCCAAATGAAGTGTCCCATTAGTATTAGGTTTTTGTCTTAAATAAAGCTACATTTTTTACACAGAAGGTAAAGTATGGTCATTCTAGGAACTCCAGAACCAAAACCAGATGTATCATGAATTCTGAAACAAGATGGACACAACTCCAGACACAACAGACTGCCATTGTTAACCCTACATGAAAGAGATCCCAGATTGCTTCCTCTCATCCCATCCAGCCCTACTGTATATTCTGTGCAATGGTAAATAGCACAATAGGTCTTTTACCTTTAGCTTATTAATAGGGGTCACCTATAAAATCGGGTTAGAAGGGGTCTAACAAGGGCCAACTAGTTCAACATCATCCCCATTCCACTGCTCAAAATAAGTCAGGTAACAATTTGTAGTCCTCAAAGACTCCAGGTACATAATGTAATCCATAACAATCTCTGACTTCAGCAGGGTTTCATGCAGGTATAGAGGATCTGCAACATGGATCAGGCAGTAAGATCAGCATATATAAGTAAAATGTGTTTAAATATTGCCAACCATAGCAGGAATTGGTATGTTCTGTTTATCAAACTGGTGGCATTGGGCTTTTGGTGTATTTACCTAGGAGGTTTTGTTTAACTTGATATCATCTGATAAAAGTAAAAAGTTCAGTCACACACACAGTGATAAGCTCCAAATATTATTCCTCTCTCTATCAGTGTGTCAATGACGGCTTTGTTCAGGAAAGAAAAGGGATTGCTGCTGGCAGATCTCCCGTAGTCTATGGCACTGAGACTATTGCAGAAGAACTGGAGGTTGAGTTTCTCAGATAGTAACTCTGTCAGACTAGAAAACATCATTTAGAGAAAGAGGAGTTAAGATACGGTGATGCCCAAGGATAACACCAAGAAACTGAACATGCTTTCCTGATAACACTGCTTGTGGTGTGGGTTAGAGATCAAGTGGCTGCTTTTTCTTCAGCACAGACACTGTAAGAAAAGTCAAGTAGATCAGTTGCTAAATGAACAGCACCAACTGATTAGAAAGGATATCCAGCTACAGTTACATCTCTTCTTACCCTTCACCTTTTTCCCTCTGTAGGTGAACAGCACTTTCCTGAACCCTAGCAAGATGGGAGATAGAAACTAGTATTTTTCCAAGACTTTTCTTCATATTCTCATCTGGAACTACAGAGCATTATTACTATCATAAACTTGTCATGTTGAGGTGTAACAGTCCTGCCTGTATGTTGGAAAGAATTATTATTTGGCCATTTTGTATACATCTGCCTGCAGTGCTGGGACTGTGCCAGCATGCAGTCTAGTTACAAACGAATCTATACATGCAGAGGAAAAGAAAAAAAGCCAGGCAGAGCTACTAGTACACTCACATCACCATTTAAAGAGTTTTTTCCTCCCTCCTTCAAAGGACTTGAAATTTTTTGTGAGTACACATATACATTCGGTTTCTTGTCTTCGAATTCATACATCAAAGACATTGCCACAAACACAAAGCGACATGGAAGCAAAACACAGATTCTTCATTAACTTTCTTTTCTTTAAGGAACTGCCAAGAGTTGTGCAGGCCTCACAATGTTTATGTGTCTTGACTTTTTAATCAGCTTCTTACCAAAGGTAGAAATTCACATCTGCTGCTACAAGACAGATTCTGCCCCATTAGGCTAGCATAAACCCAGAATCTGAAGGCATATGTCTGCACTCACCTTCTCCCCAGAAACAGGACACGGGAAGCAGCAGTCACTGCACATTTCTTACTGTCTGAAGATTTAATTCAGACTTTTAAGATCACTTAAATTGTATTAGGTAGGGAAAAAGAAAAAGCAATTCTATAAACAGATCTCCAGTTATTAAGGTACGTGAGTCAACTAGGTAGATTATATGCTCATTAAAGAGTTGCCCAATTATGTGCTGACCTTACACATGCTTTGATGGTTTCTTTAAATGACTCATTAAACAACCCATGACAGTAGACACTTTCTTTTACAAGACAGATGAATTCAGCTACATTATTTTTCCATTAAATTCTTCTTGATCCCTAGATAATTAGAACTAGTAGGCAGAAGGATCATTAGGATAGGATACGGCAGCATCAACAACATCTCCCTTTTATCACTTGTAACCAGCAAGAAACACAAGGTCCCAGGCAATGTAGCCATGGAAAGCAAATCTTGCTCCCTGCTCCTCAAAGCTAAAGTCTGAAATCCCTTCTTAGGGAAGGTGAGAAGCAATAGAACACTAATTAACACCAGCACTGATTTTATTGTTCCTTTCACCTATGTGTAGCAGTATGCAGGCAAATAGCATCCTTCCAGCCTACATTATCCCTGCAAGGACATAAATAAACCTTGGTTTTGACTTTAGAGAGGAATCGGTACGCTTCCAGCTGACTCAGCACTAGATCTGCAGCAGAGCCAGGATTAGACTCCCAGGTCTGCCTCCAGAAGATGCAGGTCTGAACTATTTCTACCCTCACCTCCTCCACCATGAGCCAACAGCAGTGGGCAAACTGCACTAAATCTTGGAAGGGTCAAGCAGCAACACCAGATGAGACCTCAATTCAGCCCTCTGGGGTGGGGATCCTATGGCCTCAAAAACAACTGCTAGAAAGAAACTTTTACAACATAACCTTTAGCTCATTTTTGCTACAAGTTATGTCTTGCCTAAACAGCCTTGAATGAATGATTTTGCTACCATGTCCATCCAGTAAAAGCTTAAAGGTCAGTTCAAGTGGATCCAATACTTGAACCTCCCATCAGGGTCCTATTACAATGGCGCTTCACACACCTCCAGTTCTCTGGGTTTTGGTTAAGTCTAAGGCAAGGCAGGTTTATGTGACACAGGTCCCACAGAAGAGCCTGCTGGTAATTCACTGACAGACCACAGCTGGAGGATTTGGAACTTCAAACCTCCACAGCTCCCTGGACGTAGCTGACAACACAACCATGATGAGCAAAGAGCAAGCCCAGCACATGCCATGCTCAGGAGAGAACACTAGCAGACATGCTGTGGCTCTCTTTCCCCACCAAGATAAAGAAGAAGAGCACAAATCAAATTAGTTTTCTGATCACATAACAGAAATTCGGGAACTTCTTTAGGGGCAGACCCAAAAGCCATCACTCCTCCCTCAACACAGCAGTGTGCTGCAGTGCACATGCAAGCTGTGCTCTTCCTCAGGCTGCAAAGCTAACCAAGAAGAGCAGACAGCTCCACCATGGAATAGGCAGGAAAGACTATGACTGCTAAATAGACACAGCCACAAACCAAAGCATCACTAACAGCACCAGTCACTTTTGCAAAGTACTTCAGATGACTATAAGACACTTTATAAGCACAGAGGGCACCAAGGGTAAGTACAGCCCATCCGACATGTCCACGACGCTTCTGCTGCAGCCAAAAGAACAAGCCTCCAAGACCATTTATATTCTCTGCCGTTGCCTCCCAGACTGTAACTGCAACAAGTTCACCCAGAGGAGACAGATTTGAGCCTCTGGCTCCAAGGACAAAATTCTCTGTGCACACAGATCAACACTAACATCTCCAGAAATACCTTTCACTCGTATCATCACATTCTTGATCGCAGTACAAGTTCCTACCCAGGGTGATAAATCAACATTGTGACCCACTTGTCTGCCACAGGGTAAATGCTTCACAACACTGTCTCCTTGGTATGACTGTAGCTGCACTCACCCCATCTGCCAGTGTGCTCTTTTCCTGCCACATGCTGTGCCTTTCTAGAGATTACAAGAAGTATCTCAGCCCACAACAATGCCTTTAAAGCTTCATCCCACATCTCCCCCCACCTCTTCTTTGTTATGACACTGCTACAGAAGTGGAGCTGGAAAGCAGAACAGCTATCATAAAATGGCTAAAGATTCCTTTAGGAGACTTTCAATAATCAAAATGCTACACTTCCAATGGGACATGAGCAAGGCCTCTGCATTTGAGGCATATCAACAGGCCAGTAAGGTTCTCTACCCTTCAGTTACCTATCACCTTTCTGGAATGAAGAGAGCAGCATGCCCTTATCTCAGAATCAAGACAGATCTGGGAACATGAGGATGCCTCAGCACAGACAAACCTCTGCCAACACACTGCAGGGCAAAGTACAAACTCTAGCCTCATTTGGCAGACAAGTACGCAGTTGTGGCAACTACATTGAAGAGATTTTGCTAGTATGGACTTGAACACGGGTGGTGATAAACTTTTCCCATATCCTCCAGGAAGATAAAGAGAAATCCTCTTAGATTAGCTAGGAAGGAAATTAAGCATAAAGAGTAGAGGGGCATTGGAACTGACTAATTCAAGAGCCTCTGAAATCTTCAAAGGATGTATTTTCAGCATAGGTTGGATAAATGTCTGACAGAAGACAACCGGGTACATTTGGTTGTCCTCTGTGAACAAGAAATTGGATTTGACCATTTCCTGAAATTCCTTATATTACAATACCAACAAAGCCTCAAAACTTTGTCCTTGCCATTAGAAATACAGCATCAGCAAAATAAGTCACATTACTAGTTGGTAAACATCCGTTATAAACAATAGAAGGCAAAATGACAATAGACTTATTAGCAATTCACTGCAGACCTAAGTTACACTGGCAAGTAGAAGTAGTTACTCCCCAGGGTAAGGTTGACATCCTGATTAACACAACTTTCCAACACTGGCTTAACTCAAGATTAATGTACAACCATGGACTATACAAAGGCTAAGGTGAACCTTACTCTAAAATCCAAACCATACTCATCCTCTCCTTCTTTGCAGGATTCTTAACTAACTTTACACCAATGACCACAACTTAAACATAAACACAAATAGAATTTTCTATCTGATAAAACTTCTTTTAGGCCCGGTTGTGAGAAGTATGAAGCATGCAGATCATAAGAATTCTTGGAAGAACAAACTAGGGAAGCACTTGCTCACAGAAGATACGAATGCTCAGCTGCTCCAAGACCCAATAAAACTCCTCATACTTGTGACATTCATTCAACAGCAAACAATAGGTATTAATAAACTTTTGGCTATTCAGAACATTTCTAATCACCCATACATCTATCTTCACAGACCACACATGCTGGACCCTGCAGGAAAGGGAATCAACAGTAGCATATTCGGTATTCTCTGTTCTGGTTTCCATCTCAGCGTGACTCCGTTGTGCTGCTTTGCCACAGCAAGACCTGGTACTAAAGCCCAAATAACACACAGACTGGCCCTTTCCCAATTAAGTTGAATCCATTTATGCAAGACTATAAGTGAGCTAAACCTTGCAAAATGGTCCCCAGGCCATCCAAACCAATATTAAAATTCACTTCAGGCTTGTAGTGTTTTAGCTCATTAGACACAAGTTTAAATTAAATAGTATGAAAGCACGTCAAAAAAGGATTTTGCACAATTTCCCAAACCTTACAATATGGAAAGTGTTTTCACTCTAGGCAATTAAGATCCACCATTGAATGAAACCCCAAGGTGAGGTATATGCTAGGAAGCATTCACACATCATCCTTAGCTGCTGGCTCTGGAGGGAGTAAGAAATAAGCTGATCTTGTCAGACATCCTCCCCCAACTACAGAGGTCTTGACATCAGTCTCCAGTTTCAAATCACCACAAAAGGCTTACACAACCAGTGTCCTCAATTTAATAAGCACAATAATTTCCCAAAAGAACAGAGAAGAGACTCATGAGGAAGGAAAGACATTATACACTTGCACACTGCATACTGTCAGTGGCAGAGCTGCCAGCTAAACCTCAGTCTGTAACAGCCTAGTTTCTGCACCAAGCACAAGCTTTGTGTCTCTTCTGACTCGAGCCATGAGGTTCACTACCTGTGCTTCCAGGCCTTGCAAAGACTCACTGCCCTTCATACATGTAAGGATGTTTAACAGCTCAAATTACCTGGAAGGAAAAGCTTTATTCGAAATCCTTATCTCAGGAGATTTTCTTTTATGGACAGCCTGAATATCATGAAGGCCAGAGACCACCAAATCACATTAGTTACCACAGGCTAGTCATACATTTTAAAACACAGTACTCACATCCCATTATTGCAATGTCTATTAATCTTAAAACCACAGAGAAAAATACAGTTTAACAAGTGGTTAAGGTTTCTTAAAAAGTCACATGTCATCTCTGAATGCTACAGCAGATTCTCTCCAGAGCTTTCCCTGTGCATAGCTGAACAAAACGGGCAAGAAATTTCCAAGCAGGTCACTCTGCACTGCTGATGGAATTGTGTCTTCTCTTGCTGCTTTTAACACAGAGCACAACCTCCCACAAGCAAGGGCTGTGTCTCCTTTTTGCTCCTAAACACTACAAGGAGGAGAGAAATACAAAAAAGAAGTCTGCTGGTGTCTGGAAAGTAACCAAACCTTCATCTCACCAGCCACTCTGCAAACACACCACATTGCTATTCTGACCATCTACACAGAGATGCCTAGTTTTGGTGCACATCTGTGGTTTGCAAACTTGGATTTTGTCATTACCACCTCAGGAGGAAGAAGGGTTTGCAGCAAGTCAGAATCAGTATTAACCACTCATTATCACTCTCTTACATTAAATGAGACACACAGCTCCTTTATAGGTCAGACTGGGAGCAGTACTTAGTTGGCTATCAGAGATCAGCAACAGACATTTTCCTCTTTCAAACACAGACTATGCAATATGTTCAGAGAGGGGATAATGGCAAAGCTCTACCCTCTAGCCATTTCCCAGGAGACCAAAATACTGGAGGCATAATTGCCATTAACTGCTGCTAAGGCAGCCAGCTCAGCAGCAACTCAGCCCTTCCCATGAGCTCCTGAGTGAATCCACTGCAGTGGTTTTAGGAGCTAAACAAATAGACCTAGCAACTGAATCTTGCCAAAATGCTCTACCTTCTTCAAACAACTTTCTTGAGACCTGGGGGAACTAGTCATCAATAATCTGGAACGAGAAGCATCTGCATGTGGCATTAGCTAGAGCACCTTCTTGAGAGAAAACACCTTCTCCCCTGCAGCTAATCCCTGAAAGGGCACCTACTTTCCCAGCAAACCTTTACACCAACAGAAACACAGTTCCCACTCAGTTGTGCTCACAGTTCAGCAACCCAGACAGATGGTCTCTAACTTGTAATCTTCAGACATACACAACAGCCACCTGCAGAGATTAATCATGTTCTTATATCTAAAGGGGCAAGGCAAGCTAGCAACCCACCTCAGCCTCTCTTCCACACAGGCAGGAAACCTTTTCAACAGGAATTTGTGGAGCAGCCTCCACATTGTTTTGGGAGTGACTTAGAGCTTCATACAAACATAAAGCAGAAAAAGAAGAGTGTGAAAAATAACCAGGGATATCCTCTCCACTACAGTCACCTTGCTTGCCATCCTACTTCAGCAGACAGAGGAGGGCTCCCTCCCGCTAGGTCTTGTATAAGCATTTTCCTAACACTCATTCTGTACCGCTCCTTCCAAACAGAGGTGCCAATATTACACACCAGGCTCTTGGGTTCAGTCACACCACAGTAGGCCAAGGAAGCTCCAAATCTGCCTGGTAAGCAAAAGCCTTGGGCTGCCAGGGCCGTGGTGAGTAGAGAGTGCAGAAAGAGCCACAATGTGCTCCAAAAGTCAAGCTACTTCATACAACTGCCAGTGAAGCAAACAAGGGAGAATGAAGGGCTTCCATGAAGCAGAAGACAGTGAGAAAGAACGTTTCTAGTACTATTTTGGCAAATATCCTGTCTTTAGAACAGTTTCTTTTCCATTCAGGGAGTAGAGGGAGGCAGGGTATGCTGCAAATACCTTGCACCACTTCCCATACAAGTCTCACAAGGTCTGATTTCCGTAGCTCCAGAAACATCAAGTGGAAAAGTTAAAGTCAAATCAAAGGAAACAGGAGTGAAGCACAGTCCAACCGGCTGTCTACCTTTGGGATATTGTTTTATCAAAAAAAATAAAACCAACAACCTTCTGCTAACATGGTTTGGAGAATTATATATCTAAGAGCAAAGGACTGATCTAGCTACCAGCAAGAATCAGAATAATCTCCTGCCTCTAAAGGGAGTAGGACATCAGGTAGGAACCTAGCTCCCATAGGCTTGTGGCACCTGCCTGCCACAGGACACATGGCTATCAATACCAGCACAATAGAAACAGGGACAAGGCTCAGTGCGGCTCAGCAGGACTTACCCTCAGCACAACCACGAGAGAAAGCCTGTCAGGGAGGAAAGCTGTTCTCCCATGTCCCTTTTGGAAGCTCCATTCAATGTGCTGTGAGCTGAGCTTCCAAGATCTGCTCCATCCTTTATTGCCAGCCCAGTGACTAGTACAAAAGCCAAAGAGTACTAAAATTCACTAACATGTTGCCAAATTTCCCCTGGAGAATTGCCTTGCCACTTTATCTGTGAACTAGGAACTAAATACCACCTCTGCCTTAATGGATGGTGACTCAAGAACACAGCATCAATATTTAAAGCAATCCAATTCTCCTGAGAGAAGGCAACACATTTGTGTCGAGTTTATTGTTCAAGCAGATAAAAGTAGTATGCTTCAGTAATGGCTTTAGCCACTTTGTTGGTCTGAAAAATAATTCCATATCCTTTTGGATGAAAAGCACTACACAATTTTAAGATTTATATTAAACTAATCCTTCCAAAATACATTTATTTCCTTTTGATCTAGCATCACAGACTTCCAGGATATGTGTATCATTATGTCAATCAGAAGCGTGAATCTCCAAACCAACTCTTTACAGTATATGCAGAGAAAAAAAACATGCATTAAATATTTCTAAATCAGATCTTGCAAGATCAGGGGAGAAGCAGGGGCTTCCTCCTAACAAGCAGGACTTCCAGTCTGTTTTATACACAGATTAGTGCTAGTGAAGGCTTTAGACACCAGGCAAACAGCATTACCTGCATTGAATGAGTCCCCTAAATGCCTCAACCTGATTACTCTAGACAAATACAGCCCCCACTGAAAGAGGCATGGGCCATCACTACAGTCCAAGACTCATCAGGCCTACAAAATTAAAGACTAACATGTGAGGCTCAATTGTCCATAGTGCAGACAGATCACTTGTTTCTCATTACTAACAAAAGAGCATTAAAAAATAGGACATCTACATCTCCCTGGGAACAGAACATTTGTCTGCCCCTGCCTCTCCCCTTGCAGATTCCAACTGCATGTGCACAAACTCACTTTCAACAGAAAGTTGGAGCTCACTGCATTAAGGAGAAAATTAGCTGTGCAAGTCAAATGAAGACTGTATGTTTCTTTTCAAGTTTCCTTTTAATCTTTTGATGCCAGATAAAAGGAAAAAATAAGATCCATCTCACAGGTATGCAACTGTTCCCAAAAGGAGCACTGAACAGTAGAGATTCAAAACAGACAGACACAAAGATGAAAACAATATCCAAATGCAGCTCAAGTGTGTCATCTACAAATACCGAAATCTGTCAGCAAGAAAGGAAAGATGATCTTGTGGCAAAGGATCCCTCTCAGCCTTACCTGGGTTCAACTCTATCTCCCTCCCTGACAAGATGCAGTACTCAATTCAAAGCAACAAGATGCACCTCAAGTTCTCACAGGAATCTGGATCCTGCTGAAGGTCCTGGGACAACTAAGTATCTGCTGATGGGCTCTTCCAAACACCTCATTCTCAGCTCTCATATTTGCTTCAGAACAGTAACCCAAACTGATCACCCAGCATGCACCCAAGCAAATAACGTTCTGCACAAGGACACTCACTCCTTCATGACTGAAGCCTTAATTCCAAATCACAATCCAGCTTGTAACATTGGTTAGTCTGCTGCTGTCCTCAGAGACATTTATAACTATAATGATGCTATTCAAGTCAAATGAGATTCTGAATTTCCTTGAAAATAAGCAAGAGCAGAATACAGGATGTCAGAACAAGCATTGTCTGGAAGCAGAGGGAACATCCTTCACACATCACTGATCTGAGAAGGGCAAAAGAATCAGCAAGGACAAGAGAGAAAAAATTGAGAACAGCATTATGTGTCTATCATCAAGCTACATTATTTTAAATAACACAGCCAGCAAAGACCATGACCTGTTTAGCCTACATTATTTGCACCAATAACACACTTTTAGAGGCAGATGAAATCCCAACCAGTTCCTCCTGCAGTGAAACCAATTATTTTCTGTAAATAAAGCATTTCTTCTGGAACAATGTTAAGACTTAATCTAATTTAAGATATTAAAATCAAATAAAGGAAGAAGATGGGAACTAAGAATTCTGATCAACAACTTGTTTTTTGTTACAGATACAAACACCACATACACCACAGTAAAAATGCAGAAAGATATAAGCATTTTTCTCATCTGCCAGAAAACTACGCTCCCACTTCAAGACTCATCTGCAATAGTTTTCAAGCTTCTGAAATGTACAGCCACCTATATACTTTCTAGTAAGGAGGTGGATCTCTAGAGAGCAAATGTGAGCCCACAGGCAACAGCCTCACTTCCTTCAAGTTATTTTTTATAGCTCCCTAAATAATAATCCGAGTTCCATGTGGCTCAGAGATTGCTAGTTGGAAAACAAAGCACTTCAGCCACAGTGTGAACCACCAGAGAGGACTTGGGGTGATCTCAGTCAATTCCTGTGGCAGTCCAAAAACCAGTTATCAGCCAAGAGTTTTTATTTTCCATCTTCTGTTTCGTAACAGCTTTACACAAAACAGCCCCTTCCAAAGGCATTCACACAATGCCACAGTAGCTGGTACAGAACTCAAAATTGTATACAAATTCACATTTGACTGCAAAAAAACTACCACATTAAGAGAACCAACGTGTTTTTACTTTAAAATCACAAAGAAGTCATGAGAAAACACAGATACAAAAGCCTCAAACAGGAGGAGTAAGAAAATGATAAATTTCAATCACATACTCTGACCTCTGTAACAAAAGAGTAAACAAGATTAGTTACTTGGCAATTAGCTATTAGATTAGTCTCAAAGGAATATCTCAATAAAAAATCCACAAGAAATAATAAGGATAAATTTGCATTTGAATTTTAACAAGCACAGGAGTAACAAAGGTTTAGCTGCTATTACAAGCATTTCAAGAGTTAAAACTAAAAAAAAAAAAATCAAAACAAGAAAACCCCACTTTTCCTACATCAGCTGTGGTGTCCATTCTAAACTACATCCCATCACCATGGGCATGCTTTAAGCAGCACGGGGGGGCAGTTGAGTTTGACTTTAATGGCAGCAGGATTTGGCTGTTAATTTAAGTACCACATTTACCATTGTCCCAACCCTACCACACCTTTCCTGATTTAAAAAGGCAGCATTTAGAGCATTTTTGTTTTGGTTGCTGCTCAGCCAAATTTGACTGTAAGGCAGCTTTCTGACATACATTCACTTATCAGAACTGCTGCTTTCACTTAACACAAGTGCCTTTCTGACCCCAGGAAAGCAACTCCTAATAACACATTTCATTTCCACCCTGCCAGCTTCAAAATGCCAGTCACCTACAACCACTGATAGCTACAACACAAACACAAGGAAGATAAACAGGCTCAAGTCATCTCTTTGACCTCCCAGAAGTTTTTCCTGGCTCACCTCCCACCCAGACGAACACCATCTCAAAGCCCTGCCCTCAGTCTCTTGTCTTTGCCTGTGCTTACCTCACCTCAATTAAAGGCACACCAGAACCTGTCCTCCTGCCCGTTCTTCTCAGATTGCCACATGACAGTCACCACTAGACATCTGCCCATACGGAAAGTAGGGTCCATTCCACCCTCATCCTTATCCACAGACCCATCTTTCCCAAGATCAGCAGCTCCCAGCTCTCACACACCCACTCAAGATTCCCCAAAAGCCTACATCCAGGCCTTTTGAACTTCCAGCGTAACCCTGCACAGCAGCTAGTTCTTTGAGACACGGCCACTTACACAGCTCCCCACCTTTTCTCAGTAGATGTCTCACATCCAAATCAAAGCCTTTGTTCAGCCATTTAAGGGCTGCAGCTGTACCACATGCACCTTTGGCTGGGAGCAGGAAAATAGCAGGCTCACCCCAGCCACCCCTTCGTGTCCAGTTCAACGGAACTGATGTTGGACCAGTCATCTTGGGATTATTGTACAAAATGCTCCTGCAAAACAATTTTATACATTTGGATTCTACTTAAGAAAACACAAAACACATGGGAGTCTGGAGTACTCCCGCTGAGTATCTAGCACAGATTCCAGCAATTTGTCCTGGCTCTCCTCTCTAAGTGAACTCTCTCTTCACCTCATTTCCCACCTTTATATTAGCTGGAAGACATCACTACTGTCATGAGAATGATTTCCACAGACAAAACAGTCAGCAAGCCACCCTCACACCACCTTTCACATGATTTAATTTTGTAACAGAGTTACCACCTAGAAAAGTAAACAACTCTTGTTCTTAAGTGTTTGCCCAGCTACAGAACACTCTTCTGCTACAATTCCTATGCACTATCCTGCAAACAGCCACCATAAAAGTCTTTGAAAGATGCTGGTAGAACAGCCACTGATTACCGTCAGCCCCAGACATCTCAGCGATAGCACAACCAAGGGTAAACACCTGCAAAAAGCCCACAGTGGTACCTGATACTCAATTAAGACCTCTCCCTGCCTAGGAACTTGGAAGGATACTTTTAAAGTGTATTAAGTCTCCAATACTGCACTAACTTCATACAGACCTAAAATTCAGCCTTTACCATTTGTCCTAAACAGCCAGAAATTCTCAGCTCTCCATAGCTCACCTTTCTGTTGTATATCCTTTCCCTTCCAGCTTTCCCAAATATTCCAGCTCTACCACATTTATACCACTACTGCTCTAGAGGGGCTTGCCTTATCCTGCTACCTTGACTAGGATGAACCTTCTTTTCACACTCCCACGCCCCTCTAGCAGTTCTGCACATTGATGTTTTTTCTTTCCACCTTCAAAGCACTGTCGTTTGGCCTGAGATGTCAGCTTCTGCCTTCCCATTCATCCATCTGTAGTGTCAGTTCCCATCATACCACCTCTAGGTGCAAGTTTCCAAACAAGAACCCCCACACTTTCATCTGCACATGCCCTCCTGCTTGGGAAAAGCTGCTCATTAACTGTAAACTAGCTTACCCAAACAGGAAATTCCAGAAGGAAATGGGAGAAATTGCATGGAGAATGAAGCCTGAGTAATACAAAGAAAGCAGCAGAAGTCTTTAAAGGCAAGAGAAAGCTCAGACCTCAACTTGAACTAGTGGAGTCTTTCATAAACAGACGTATTAGACAAAAGAAATATTTCAATCTGTAAGAGAAAGTGTCTCCTTAAGACCTGTGTGCAGTTTCAGCTTTTCATTCATTGTGAGACATTACTTTTGGAGGCCAAGTAGCTCAACCATGCACATAAAAGCAGCACAATGGCCCCCTTCACTCCTTGGGATACAACACTACAGTACTCCTCTGAATGTGTCAGAATTAAACAATGTACACAACTATCTTCTCCATATAGTCTTAATTTTAAAAGCTAAGAGTGGATCCCAGCATCTGCCCAACTATCATTCTGTCCACAGCATTCTCTGTTGAGGAGTATTGGTTTAGGTAAGTTGGTGCAATAGGACCAACTCCATCAGCTATGAGTAAACAGGATTCTGTCCCCAACTCAGGCACATGGCTTTCATTCTAGTGTAAAAGTTGGAGTTGTCAATAAGTATGAAGTTCTTACAGAAACTGGGTTCTTATTAGTAGGTCTGGCTCCATCAGACAACTTTGGTGACGAGTGTACATCAGTAAAAGTCTGTAACATTCAACTTTAAACAGCACCAAACAAGTGGCATCCACTTCATTTAAGTTCCCAAGAGTGAGATATGAAATCCTCCTAAACTGTCAAAAGCAGACATTTGTTTCATGTCACTGCACAAGCAACAATGCCTCCATTTGCAGCAAGATTTCCAATTCCACTCAACTGTGTCACTTGACACTAGTCAAATGGAGAGTCATGACATCTTTTAATGGAATATAATTCTAAGAGACATACAAAGAACAAAGACAATTAGTAGAAACAGCTCATTTCCAACATACAATTCACAGCAAATGCAGATACTACTCAAACAGCATAAATTCAGAATGCAGTGAGTAGAAGCCATTTCAGATTTTCCATTTGCTATTATCAGCCACCAGCTGACTGGCACAAACACTCCTACCCTGGCAAGGTGATAAGACCACAGTCAACCTCACAATGCTTCCACACCCCAAAAGAGATTCTGGCAGCCTTTGCACTTGTGTGCACCTCCTGCATGTCTGAGGAGAGCCAGTCACAAGAAGAATATGACAGGATGGGGCCCTACTACCTAATTCTTTGTTGTTTCCACAAACTTCTCTCCAGAATGCTACTTTTGGAAGTAGAAAATTATCATGCCTACTAATGCTTTTTCTTCTCACACTTAATGCAGGGCTCAGTCCTACACATTCTCTGCTCTGGCTAAACTCCCAGCCACACTATAAAAAGTCATCTTGCTTTCCATGCTCTGATAACTGGGACTCTTTGCTCTGATTCTTCAATACTCAAATGTTGCTTTGTTTCAAAGTTTCGTATTTGGCACAAAAGCCATGCCAAATGAGGAACACAGCAGGTTTTATCTAGTTAAAAAGATAGATCTGATCTAAGGAGAAAGCAACAATTTGTGGGAGGTAATGTTCACTCAGAGAAAATCAGAGACTACATGTCTCCACTGTGATCCACACCTTCCCTCCTGCATTGAATGCTATGGGCACAGAGCAGACCACACAGAGGATACAAACATGAGGCAGCTTTATAGAAACTCACATCACAGAGTCTGGTCATCAGAGACCTGGAGCTCAGATTCTCCCCTACTCACCCTCCTATCTCTTAAACACAAAGGGAGCTGCACCACACATAGGCTGGATGCCTACGAGAGACTGCTAATTCTAATCCAAAGGTAACAGGCACATGATCCTCAGGCACCTCATGAACGGTCTATGCAAGAGATTTTGAGGACTACAACCAGTATGCTTTCTAAAATATGTGTTTATGCAACATGTCAGAGCAGTTCCAGACACAGTATCACACCTATTCTACAGACAAGAGGCTGAAATGAAATCTCTCTAGCACTGTGCATAATTCTCTTAGTCTATCTGTATACAAACTATTCAAAAGCATCACAAGATCTATCCTAAAACCAAAGGGATGTCTTGTCCTCATCTATTCCTCTCCAAGATTCTTCCAACATTCTTGCTGTAAGCAACTTCCATCTCACATCCAGCTCAAATTTACCCACAGTCAGTTTATACCCGTTTATTCTTGTGCTAACCTTGCCCTTTAGATCTAGTAGTTCTTTCCCCTCCCTGATGTCCACCCCTCTGATGTATTTATAGACAGCAGTCGTATTCCCTCTCAGTCTTCATACTGTAAAATAAACAAGCCAAACTTTTAGTCTCCTCTGGTTAGGCAGGCTGTCCAATCTCCTACCACCACACTAGCCCTTCCCTGCACCTGTTCAGCTTGAATTCCTCTCTTGTAGGCGGGCAAGTAGAACTGTACAACAAATGCCATGGAACGGCCCAACAAGGCACTGTACAATAGCATTAATACACCCTTATCCCCACAGAAATAAATCCTCAATAATCTGCCTTTTCCACCGATGCATCAGCTGTGACCCTCAGCCTGCAGTCTAGTAATACACCCCTGGTTTCTCAAGAGGTAGCAAACTGTGTTAGGCCTCTGAATAAACCCTGGTGACAAGCACTGAAGTGCTGCAACTGAAACACTACACCAGCATTAAAGGAATAGCTTTATCCTCTCAATTTAGTAACCACAATGGTTTGTTCTGTTGTGTGTTCACCAGACTCTCAGACCCAAATGAAAGCTTGTTTGGCTTTGTCAATGCTGAGGCAGCCTCACTACCAAGCACCCAAGAAAAAACACTCTAAAAAGAGGAAAAAAAGCAATAAAAAACATGCCTGAGTCAGTCTCAACACTACAATCTTTAGGGAATGCAACATAAACTTGGTCAGAAAGTGAAATCAGGGACTTAAATCTCTAAAAGCCAGAAAGACATGCAAGGGAGTCATTTACATTTTTCTGCTCATCTCCTACCATCCACTGCAGGCCACCAAGAGAGAGGACACCAAGTTAGACAGACATTGCCTGTGTCACTACAGAAATAAACTTCTGTCCTATTTCTTTCAACAGTGGGTCTCCACTCTTCACACTCCCTTGGGATCCTGTAGATTTTCCCTATTTATATTTGATTTCATGATAACCAGGCTCGCAAATTTGCCAGTTTTATGGAATTGGTAGTACGTACACATTGTATATAAAACAACCAGAAAGTATTATTACTTCACTACAGTTGTTCTCATTCCAGCTGGAAAGGACAATCCTTCCTGCTACAACCAGTCATTGTTATCTTTTAAGGGTTAAGAAAAAGCCACAAGAAAATGCTGATTTGCTCTCTCCATACTGCCGATACCGAATAGGTAAAAGCTGCACAATAATTTGATCCAACTGCCACACCGAGCAGTAGGTGTTGGAAAGGGAGACACAGCTACTAGGGCCAGAGAAAGAGCAACTGATCAGCTGGACTGGGAATTTAAACCATTGCCTACAGGAAATTGGATACGTCGGAGACAAAACTCTTCTCTTTCATAAGGCAGGAAAACCCATCTATTAGGAGAATGTCAGCATAGGAGCCTAAAAATCTAGGACTGTGCACACTGCAAATGCAGTTCAAGCCCAATGAGTCTTTAGGCTTTCTTAAGGCAACTCTTCTCCCCTCAAGAAGAAACATCAGAAGCAGTTTTTGCCAAGATGATTTTTACAATATGGGCATATATATTCAAAGAACAAGCTCTACTAGCAAGTCCAGATCTCAAGATCACTCTTCCTCCATAATCTATTTCTCCTATCTTTTGAACATCAAAACTAATTTAATGCATTTTCGTTAGCAATTACAGGTTCATGGTAAAGAGGTTTTCAGAGATTAAACTGCTAAATCAATGTATATATTACTGATCCTCTTGTACCCTCAGCATCCTAAAACTCACCAGCTAACAGCAGCTGCTTGGAAACCCTTTACGAGCCTCTCTTTCTTTCCCAGATGGTGAAGTCTTTTTTTCCTCCTGTGCATTAAATACTCAGTACACTTACTAAATTATCATATCAACCCATAACCATGCATGATAATTATTTCTAAAATGAGGATTTCTTCCACCAAATTTCAACCAAAATAAACATGGTATAGAGAGCAAATGTATGCTTATAGTGAACAACCATTCATCAGCTTAAGTAACTCTAATGGATGCCACTTTAAACTAAGCCTGCACCATCTGTTCTACCCCTCAATTAGCAAAGCGAAAAAGAAAATGATTCAATACACAGTTTAAGAAAGCCAGTTAATTTATGTATGTAAGTTTTATTTCTCTTCAGCTCAGTGAAGCACGCTCTTGTAATGCTTGATAGCCAGAAACAGATGAGAATGGAAGGCTGCTTTCTCTAACACGATCAGGAGTTTTGTCAGGTAAAATAGAATTGCCCTGTAATATTTCACCATATTTCTGTAACATCGCTCCATAAGGAGAAGTCATATTCTTTAAAATAAAATGTAAGTGACAAAATCAACTAGGAACTAAACAAAACAAATCTGAAGCCCTGCACACACCTACAGAAGCAAAGGTCAGAACAGCCCTGACAGAATGTGTCTCTCAGCAGTGTTGCTTGTTCAGCCAAGAGGCCTTCCTAAGTGGAAGTCCTCAGGCACTGGGATCTGTTAACCATGTCAGTTCCAAACTCCCCTTTCACAGACAAAGCCCACTCCTGCAAGCTGCTGGGCACAGACCAAGCTGCACTGAGGCCAAGGGACCATCCTATACAGGGATGAGGTGGCGGCCTGGGTGTCTGTGCAATGAGAGTGGTGCAGCACCAAAAACTGTCAAAGTGCAGAAAAAAAACAAAACATTTCACCCAGTTCCTTACTGCAAACCTCCACTAAGTTCCACTTCAAATAGGTCTCTCCAACCACTCTGTAGTAGAACCTCTCTTCAATTTGATGGACCCTGACCTGCTTGAAGGCTCTGTCACCACCAAATCTCTAAGCTGAGTTCACTTCTGGCTATTGCTAGTCAAAATCAAACCTGCCATATCAAGGGCTATTTCCAGTGTAAACATCAACTCCAACAGCACAGGTCACACCTCACAGGGATGAGAAAGAAAGATGCAAGAGACCTCATCCCCTCAGAGTCAATGGTACAATAGATGTACCATCCCCATAGAGGCGATGGTACAATACTCTCCTGGTGTGGGGGAGCAGGCAAGAGGAAGTCGGGGCCAAACACCCTTGGTTCACCTCTAGTAATATCAGCCTGGTAGAAAACAAAGATCCTGTCTATACTCCTTTATGCTACACCTCAAAATGAAACGTCATTGGCACATCATAGTCCAGGTCCTGAGAAAGGCACAAAGGCCACATATGAGTCAGGAGACCTTGCATACTTAACGGTATTACTAAATACTGCCACAAGCAGCTCAAAGTGAGAGTGTTCACCAAGGAACTAATGAAGATTTCAGCTCTTCCCCCTTGCTACAGGGCTGTGAAACTGAGAGGATGTGTTAAAGAGTGCTGCGTTGTTTTGCTGCACACCCATGCAGACAGCTCAGTGTAGGCCCCAGTTATTGTTCACAGATTCAAAGCTCTGCAAAATAAATCTCTTTTTTGCTTAGCAGGAGTCCAGCAGAACCATCATCCTGAAATAGCACAGACTAAGCAAACAAAGCTCATGTAGAAACAGAGCAAAGCTTGGATTCATCTTTGGTCTGCAGCATGCTGCAATGCCTTTTCCAGTCCAATCTTGCTAACATGCCCGACAACTCCTAGTGTCCATGCAAACACAGTTTGCTCTAAGTAACTGAGCTCTATAGAAGAGTAAGGAGCTCTCAAATCATCTTTCACCCTGCAGCACTCTTCTGTCTTACACCTCCTGTAAGTACTGCCAGGAACATGCAGGCCAGGCAGTTCAAATGCACTCCTGGGACGCAGAGATACACAAGTGGCCTTGCACTGGACCTCAGTGCCCTGCTTGACATGACAATCTTCCTTGACCTCAAAAGCACCTCGACTATCCAGTGCCATCTGCACCTGCGGCAGCTGCCTGCTATGAAGCATGGATCAGTGACCAGGTCACAAGGTCATTTATTTGTTAGAAGAGTTTCAGAGTGCTAAGCACTATCAGAAATGTGTTCATTCTCACTTTCCACACACCATGTCTTGACAGACTTGTCACACCAAGGAAAGAAAGCATGTCTCCCCTTTCTATCATTGCTTTCTTACTACATCACTTCTAAGAGTGTACTGTATTGTCTCCAATCCCAATGCTGAGGTCAACGACTCTACAAAATAGTGTCAGGTTAAAACATAAAACATGTATAAAAGCCACCAAAGCATAAAAATGTCAATAATGGTCACGACTGACACAGCTCAAACTTGTACACCAATGAGGAAGATGGCTCGAGCCCATCCTGTAAAGGTATAGTAATTTCACCATCAACTGAAGGGCCTTTTAATTCAAACTGAACTTGATTTCCTCAGAGATGTCACTTCTCTCTGTTTCACTGATGTTTCCTCATTGATGACATACAAGCACAAGTGTTTAGTTAGAAGTCTTAGACAAGCAGGAGCCATGAATCAACTGGACACTCTCCCCAAGATGAGTCTGTCATCCAAACTCAGTCTAAGTCTGAAAGCGTATACTTTATCACTGAAGCGACAGAGAATCTCAGACCATGCAGACGATCTCAATCTTTGTTTTAAGCTGATACCCTTTCAAATGAAAGGAGTGAAGTGAGCAGAGAAACAGACTTCAAATGGCTTTTCCAACCATGAGCAAACAAGTGCAGTTCGGCTCTCCAGATGGCTATGCTAGGGCAGCGAAGCTTGGCCTTTCACTCTCAGGGTTGTTATACTAATCCATGAACTGG
This sequence comes from Colius striatus, assembly GCF_028858725.1. Classification (NCBI taxonomy): domain Eukaryota; kingdom Metazoa; phylum Chordata; class Aves; order Coliiformes; family Coliidae; genus Colius; species Colius striatus. The sequence goes on along the minus strand of NC_084769.1, from coordinate 13,290,568 downwards.
ATCAGATGACACCAACTACCCCCTTCTCCTTCACACCAGAGCTGAGCTTCCGAACTCCCACCCCACAATCAGTCAAAAAGAAAGGCAACAGTAATGCAGATGCAGGGACTAAAACAAGAGATTGGCATATGAGGTTGCACTAAGCCTTGGCTGGATACTTAACCAGATCCCGCTACATTGCTAACCTTTGGGTCACCAGCTTGCCCTACTCATAGATTTCACATCCTCTATTATACTCATTTACTGAAAAGACATCCTTCAGACATCCAAGATATGCTTGTTATGCTTACCAGAACTTACTGAACACAGCAAAGGCTATCTATAGAACACACACATTAAATGAACAGTCAGGTCAGCAGCACAAGTTCTGGATCAGTCACTGAAGTAAAGAAGTAACACCAGTTTTTTACTGGAAAATGAATACCACACCAAGCATTTTAAGTGTGTAGTTCAGCAAAGTACTGTAGTTGCATTCTGTCTCAAGTCTTACCTTATAATTGCTGGAATTTACCCAAGAGGTGGACAATCCATCAACCATTTTATCCAGCATAGTCTGATCATGTTCGAGATCAGATGACTTTTGTTTATCTGAGAAGTAATCTATCAATTCCTGGCCAACTTGAAGTCTCTTTCCAACATCCTTCTGCAGCACCTGTGCCAAGCAGTACTCCATACTGGGCTCCATAGTGTCAGAAATACAGCACCAGCAAGAAAGCTAGAGGGCCACAGGTCTGAAAAATCCCTCTATAAACGCACACAGGAGGTCGCCTCTTTGTTCGATGAAGGTTACTGAGGGTCTGGGTTTCAAAGATGCAATTCTGAGAATGGCAACAATGCACCATGTGTGTGTGAACAGCAGCTGGCAGGATATTAAAAGTCCAATCTAAATAACTAGTAATACACGAAGCAATGAGTAGTGCTGTACTGTTGAGTCTGCAGTAATTCCCAATTCAGCAGTCCATTCTGAAAGAAATGAAAAAGAACAGTATTATAGGTTAAATTAAGACTGTGGTAAAAAAAAGATTGAAAGCATGTCACAAAATAGGTTATTCATATAGAGCTACAAAGCTGCAATAAGCTGGATACAAGCAGCATTGTTCTATTTTAAGGAATCAGACAAGGTAGGTCAGAACAAAAACCTTTGGTTATTCTTTACAACAGCAGTTCCCTAGAAGTTTTAGTGACAGACAGTACACCTGGGGCTTAAGTAACAGCTGATTAGCAAGCAATATTATTGCAACTACCACAGTCACCATCCACTCACAAAGGTGGAGACAAAATACTTAAGCAGGTCACCAGGAAAATGCATCTGCTTTAAGAAGTGAAAGCAGGAAGAGGTCTGAATCCTGTTTTGACTGTTGGCCTTCAGCAATCAACCAGCCAGCAAGATCCAGCACTAACACCAGGCTTCAGGACAAGAAAACAAGCACTTTTCAAAAAGAAGGTGCCCAAGCTGTTTCCAGGTTGAGTTCTCTTCCACCACAAATACACATCTAGGAAACAGCATTGCATGTCCTAAACAAACTTGAACCATCAGTGTCCATGGTGTCCTGAGAACCAAGGTCATACACAAGAAAGGCCATGCCAAACTGCTTCCACTCCGAGGCACAGCATCATACCTAAAGTAAGCTTTTGGTTTACGAGTGAAAAAATGGCTGTATGTCTGTAGTTTGGAGATGCTCCTCAACCATTGACACTCTCTTGTCCAAGGACTTCATTAGGAACCCATCTGTTGCTTTTCTTTTTTCTCATGTGTACATGTGTCCCCCTCTGTCCGCAGCCAAATGACTCCCTCCAGGTAGCCAAGGAAGAGATCCTGGGCCTGTCCTGCATTCTCCCACAGACCAGCGCTCCTAGCATTACGATACTGCTTCCTGAAGCATTGCCTCATCACAGGTTAGCTCTTTTATAGAAGGGAGCGATAGAAATCCAGAGTGTCTTTTTGTTTCCTGTCTAATAATACTCACAGCTAGAAATCTGCCCTGCTTTTTCCGCCAGCATGAGGAAAGCAGGTCAAGCTCAGAGCAAGGGAAGAGGCTGTGAAGCAGACATCTGGTTCAGTAAACAACTGGAAGGAAGCTGGAGGCATAAGTTCACTAATTGGAAGCACTGTAGCAGCAAATCTAAATACCTTCTGTTTGAGCAAATAAGGCCTTCACAAAATTCTTGATAAAACAAAGTGGATTCAACAGCAGACAAGATGCAAACAAGAACCCTGGCTTGGAAATGAAAGCACATCTCACATAGCCGATTGTACTTCACTTCATCTTCTCACCTCCATCCTTCCTTGGCCAGACTTACAAACTACCACATCTTACCAACATCAAGCACAGCATCTAGATGCAGCACAGAGGCTTGTGGTCTTGAGCTTCCCCAACTCTACAAGTATTGCCAGACACGTCCCAGCTGCCCACACTGTCTATTCCTCAGGCAGGAGGAGTCACCAGAGAGTAGGTCGCTTCATTCCAAGCAGACAGTTCAAATCCCTGCCAGCTGATAATGATCAAAACTGGTTCTGTACATCCAGGGACTCACCTCAGCCAACTGCCTGGCAAATCCTACCACCAGCCAGAAGGGATTGTTTGTGCCTGTAGACTAAACTCGCTCCTCCCCAGCAAAACCTCACTCCCCAGAGCAGCAAGGAAGAATTAGCTCCAGACACACACACAACACCTAGGGCTTTAAGTCAGTGCTGTGACAACTTCCTGCTTGTGACCACTATCCCAGCTTGAATTCTCTTAAGGAACATACCAAAGGCTTAACATTTTGCTTCAAGTCACTTCAAGAGTGATCTGACTTCAAATTCTAAAATTGGCAACATCCCAATCAATGCTCTTAAAGCAACACATTTTTCTATCTAGAAGAGACATTGGTTCCAAACTAGAGGAAAGCAATGCCCTTTCCTATTGCTGAAGCTACAGCTTCTCACTTGTTTCAGTTCAGTACTAACTCTGAAAGCAGTGCTTTGAGCTTTCCCACCTTCATCCAAAACAGTTCATGACATGGCTCCAACTACTCATGGCAGCCCAGGCGAAAAAACAGGGACAATTCTAGTGCAGCAGCAGTTTTCCTGCCTGTACCTCTTTCCCTTGCCTGTTTTCCAGTCTCCTTGCCTGTACCTTTGAATACTGGCCCCTGCCTTGCCCTCTGGCACGGGCTGGTCTTGTTCCTTGCTGCAGGCACTCCAGTCATGCAAGACAGTGTTACACACAGGAGCCTCTAGCCATCTAACAAGGGTTTGCTGGGCAGCATTTCACTGGGTATCTTGCTAGCAGAGAGCTACCAGAGAAAGGGCAGGTAAGTGACATTTAGCAGCTACCATATTCTAGCTGACACCCCTCAACTTAGCAGTGTGGTTTGTTTCTGGACTCCAGAAGCTGCATTTTGAAAAGGGGACTCTTCTGTTAAATTAGATAGAACATGGTGAAGAAAGTCCCCTAATTGCTTTTAAAATGGGAATTCCCCTAATTGCTTTTAAAATGGAAATATGGAACTTGCTTAAACTTGAAAATTCAGATTACAGGAGGGTGTGAATTATTTAGTTACCACAGAATAGCCATTTTATTTATTAACCTCACACATAAGCAAGTCCCAACACATCTAAGAAATGGTTAGCTGGCCATATTGCCATGAGAAGGGAACATTCAAAGCTTCGTGTCTTTCTTCTATGTGGTTTTCATTTAAGAGTTTGAAAGTCCTTGCACTGAAACAATCTTTTAAGCAAACTAATATAAACAAATTTCTCTCTGAGCTCCTTATTTTTAAAAAAATGTGAAGGAATGCATAGGATAAAAATTATAGTGTAATAATACACTATAAGAACAGATGCGTAATAAGATGTGTAAACAGATGTGTAATAAGAACAGATTGTGGCATAACCTTGAGGACCGTAGTTTGAAGAAGATCCACTACAAGTTATGTCACCACCATAAAACATATAAGGGAAGAAGAGCCAGAGCCATCTTTCAGTCCTGGGGAAAGCAGTAAACCAAGACAAAAGGCTCAAGCTGGCGTGCATCTACCAGTCACAGGTGTTCACATTGCACTTTTTTAACTAATAAAAAGGCTTTTCCACACGTGTTAGGAAATCTGTTGAACCTCTCTCATCCTCACAGGAGGAAACGGAAAAAATACCACCTGAGAAAACCGAAGACCCAAGCTGACAAAAATGAACCTCCAAGGCAATGACACATATGGCTGCTATATCCCATCAAGTTTGAAATCAACTGGGCAGATGCTCCCCACACAAAAACACAAAGCCAGTCCCAGCCCCTATGGTCCACTGCTGTTCCTGCAGAATTTAAATGCCATGGTTTTCAGGCAGCCAACGTTACGAGGTACGTTAGGACGAGGATTCTGAGTACAATCTCTTCCCACAGAAGCACAGTCATGCTGAAGTCAAAACTAATAACTCGGTAACACAGGTCCTCTGTTTGAAGCTCCTCCAGTTTTTAGAAGAGTTGAGTACAGGCTCCAAAGCAAGGATTTTCTGCAGTCCTAACTGACAAAACGTCAACATGTAGGCAAGATAATCCAAGAGGAAAAAAAAACCCTATTTTCCCCATCAATCCAACTGTGTCAAAACTATGTGCTTAGTCAAAATCTCTGCTGGTAAACCTAAATTCTCCATCAGGAGCTATCCAGCAGAAAGCCACTGGAGAAGTCCAAGTTTAATGCCAGCTTGGAGCTCAGAACTAACAACTTAAAAGAGAAAGCTGACAAAAACTGAACAGCCCAAAGTTATTCAGCCTGGATACTAACACCATAACACCATAAAAGCCAGTACAATTCACAGCAAAGCAACTGGCTCTGCCTGTAGAATAAGACAATTCAAATAGTATCAGCGAAAAATCTATTAGCTAAGACACTGTGGCAACATTAAGCTGGGCACATAAGCCAAAGAACTTTTTGCAGTGCTTAGATCTCCACACTCCAGAATCAGTGAAACTGAATTATTTGTAATTCTCAAGTAAGACATGATCTAAAGTTACTTCACAGGAAATTTTAAATCTTCCTCTTGCAATGAGGAAGGAAATCTGATGCACATAAAGAATACAATACTACTCTCCTGGGGGCTTGTCTACACTTGGGAGCTCTTCCAACATCGCTATTCAACTTAAAAAGCCATGTCCCACTCTCTTCTGCTCTAGTCATCAGGTTATCTTTTCAGTATTGTTTTGATTTGCCAACAAATCGCTGCAGTCAAAAACATCCCCAGTCAAGTGCTCTAACACAGCTAACTCAAGCCACAAGCTTGCAGAGAGACAAAATACTGCTGCCACTCACCATCCCTGTAGACAACAGCCAGGGCCACTCAATAACCAGGCCTTTCTAGTCACCTTCCTGAAGGTATCTCTGTACCTACTTCTGGCCAGTAAGCTTAACTTGTAAGACATGACAACATCTCTTAGAGGTTTTTATTTTAGTTTGGTATTTTCTTTGTACCTAGTTAGCTGTAGCCCAGCAATTGCAGAAATAACACATCAATCATAGTTGCACCAAGAAGTCTCCCTGACAGGTCTCAGGACCCAACTGCATACAAACTTCAGTTTAAAACTGTTTCAAAGAGAGACGATTCCTTGAACCTTGGCTTTTCACAACAAAGAACTTGTCTCTCTTCACGAGATCTCCATCCCAAACAAATGCAGCAATTTTTCAAGTATAAAAGCTACCAGGCATCAAATCTGCAGTAGTTCACTGCTCCTGGAAGGTGGGCAGTGTAAATACTTAATTATTGGGTTTGCCAGCTAAAGCCCCCTTGCGCAATTTCATATTAATTGACACCTGGAAACTAGGTACTGCAAAGACTAAATGGAGAGTTCATCCATAAGGCAGTGTCAAACTCTCTGTACAAAGGGTAGAAACTCTCAGTCCTCTGTCCATTTGTTCTCCTCTATTTTTGCTTCAATGCCCACAGCTATCCCCTGCCCAGAGGGGATTTGGTATCAGACCTTTACAAAGTATGACACTCACTAGGCACTGAATCAAACCTACCCCTCCCTCCATGTGCAAGTTGCAGCAAACAAAGCAGCTGTACTAACAGTCTCCAAGCTCAAAGTATTCTTAGTTGTCCAAACCCTCTGAGGGAATGAGGTGGCAAGTAAAACATTGAGTGTTCTACTTGAAGAAGAAAGCAACCTTTTTCAGGAGCCAAAAGCAGTTTGCAGGAGACACCCACCCAGCAACTGACAGATGGGCTCTCCCTCACGTTCACCTGTCTCCGTAAGTAGGCAATAATGTTTCTTTAGTGTCCAGGAATATTGCACAATCACAGTGATTGTTTTAAATCAGTAATTAGTGTTGCCTTACAGTTGAGCCACCCCTTAATCCAAAGATGGTATCTCAGATTTCCAGCCTGACAACTCATGCTTTTTTAATTAGCTGACAACCCCATTCTTATCTCCCTGTTCTAAATGTCTCTGCATTTCATTCAGAGACTCCTTCCACACCCTCTATACAGTAACTTTAACTGTTTTCAGACAGAGTAGCCACCACACCTCTAGTACAGGCCAGTATAGGCTCGCTTTTGAGCCAAGCACTGCCCATGCAGATGCAGCCTCCTTGCTGCAAGTGTAATTAGCTCTTCAAGGGAAGGATTCTTCCTCCTCCCACAGCACCAGCCAAACCAAGGAAGTGTTTGCAGAACTCCCAGCTGCTGTGGGCAGCTCAGTCTCAGATGAGCCAGGTCTGGCTGAAGGCTTGCAAGGATTCCGCTAAATATTACCTGTTCATCAAACTTGCTTAAAGTCTGTTAAGGAGTTCATCTTTAAAGCACAGACAGTACCCAGTCTAACCAGAGCACTTCACTGTCACAAGGAAAACTGAGGCAGATTTCTAGAATGAAGATGGTAGAAAGATTTCCAGGGCTTAAGCTAACTAAGGCCTTCTAGCCCCAACACAATCCTTCTAGGACAGATGCTAGCTGGGAAAGTTGCATTACCTTACTGCCCTGGGTAAGACGAGAGATAAGCTTAGGATAACAGGAATTCCTATGCCTCCTGAAGGGTTTGCATTGCTGCCTGGGTAACTGAACACCTCAGACAGTGCTACTGATTACAGCAAGGCATCAGTCTTTATAAACTCTCCACAGTAATGAAGCTGCAGCAAATCAAGACAACTTGTAGGGCACTTCAATGTGACCCCTATACCCTACACTAATGGAACCACTTTGCAGAGTGGGAGTAACCCTTCAAGAGTCAGTTAGAAAATTAGATGAGCTTTGCATCCTCTGTTTTCCTAACATAATCCCTCTCTGAAATTAGTTTTAACTTTGTCTGAGACCAAGGACAAATCCATAGAATGAGCTTTCAAGGTCCTCTTCCTTTTCAAAAGTTTGAGTGCTGAGATGTAGATCAAAATCCTATAATGTAAATGTATCCTATAACATAAAGTTCTATACTAAGGCTGCCCAGGGATGTTGTGGAGTCTCCTTCTCTAGAGATTTTCAAGAGACACCAGGATACGCTTCTGTGTGACCTCATCTAGATGGACCTGCTTTAGCACGAGGGTTGCACTAGATGATCTCTATTTCCAACCCCTACCATTCTGTGACTCTGTAATGTCAGAAGCTGCTCTGTGTGAATTCCTTTTGTAGGAATCTCATTTCATGGTTCCAAGATATCACACTGCAATTTATTAGGGACCTTTTGGACCACAGGGAGGCAGAGAAAAAAGTTATCCTCATTACACATTGCGAATATTACCTAAGTGGTAGATTTGTGTGTACAAAAATATCATTCCTCTCCCTCATTCTAGAGATCTAAGCTTACCTTAGAGCCTGCGGACACCAGCTGACGTCTGTGGGACCCTGGCCAACAAACCACACAGCACTGGCTCTCCGACTTCCAGCTCTGCTCTGCAGTGTCAGAGCCAAGGGTGCTCAAGGTCTCCCCAAGGGGCTGTGGTGATGCATCCCAGAAGGGAGGTGGCATCCAGTACCCTTCCTACAACTAAGTGCAGGACAATACTTTCCAGAATCACATCATAACCCTCTCCGCCACAATCCAGCTGCAACATTGGATCATCTAGAAAAACATGGGGAGAAAAGGAAGAGACTTTCCCCTGTAGCCTCATGTGAGTAAAATTTGGAAGTAAGACACTACAGGAGCAGTGTGGCCCATGACTTGCTAGATTGGGAGCAGGACTAGTGACTTCACAGCACGTATCTGAATCTATTTGTATTGCAAAAGATTAAGTCCCTTAGGCTAAGATCACTAATTTAGTTGGTCCTGAAAATAAAAACATCTCTTAACGTACATCAGTTGAAGAAAACAAGTGGGAGAAAACTAAAAGCATCTTACTTTTCAGGTAGGAATAGAGTAGAAACTCAGTGCCTTCCCCAGAACCACTATAAAGAAAATCTCCAATGGCAGTGAGAATCGAGAGTAAGCAACAAGTTGGGGAAAGAAAAAACTTGTATTACCACATGCTGGTACATGATCAGGATAATCTAGTTTTAGAGAGATCAGTGGGCTTGATATAAATTCCATACTCAACAAATCCCCCAGGACCCTGTTACCCAGACAGATGCATAACTGTCTAGTGACACAGAAGTAGGTAAGTTTTTACGTGCAAGTCCAAGCCAGAACTACCCTCAAAGCAAGTACTCAAGACAAGTGCTAGTAGTAAAATGACAGACTAGAAATATACAATCATCCCTTGGGTATAAGCCCTCAAGGGACACTAAGTGTCCAACTAAGCACCCTTCAGTAGCACCTCTTCCACCTGTACTCCACAACATATTCTCAAAACATACATTTTCAAGGTGTGTGTGATGCAGGAGTAAAGAAGGAAAATAAATAAATAAAATCAAACAATCTATGTAGCCTGTACCTCAAATCAGGTCATGGACAGACGAACCTCAGGGAGGTAAGCAGATACTGCAGCCACAACCAAAAGCATCTCCAATTCTAACACAATGACTTCCATGCCTACTTGTGACAAGTCATGCCAAGATCCTGCTGATATGAAACACAGACACCCAAAACTGAACAAGACGGGAACTGGAGTAGGAGCCTGTAACAGACTGGCTGTGGGGTGCAACAGTAGCAGTTTGTAAGTCAAGAGTTTTGGAAAAATTCTGTTTTCTTGCTCTCTCTTCAGGCTTCTTAGCTAACATCTCCTTCTCCTGTGATTCTCAACGCAAACTTGTATGCATTGCAAAAACAGAGCTCTTTTGCCTATCCCAGCTCTCCAGGGCTGCTAGCCCTCATGGAAACTGCTAGTCAAGGACAAGAGAACTTCCAGCAGCAGTTGCACTTCAACTGCTGCCAGGGCCCAGCTGAAACCAGCACTTAGGACCAGTTCAGCTCCAGAGAGGGTTGAAGAGGGTTGAAGGACGGTTACGCCCTAACACTCAAACATAAGCAGATTCTATCCAGCCTGGCATTTGCAATCACATGTAAGTGGATAGCCAAAGAACTCTCCCAACACAGTCAGGAAAGGACTGCAGAAAGCCACCACTACACTTAAGATTTATAAAACAGTGGGTGGAGAGAGTACAGGACAATGAGTAGCAGAAAGGGGTTTTGTTTGATGATACCCAGAATTGGGCTGAACTCTAGTGGCAGTTGAGAGACTACTGGACTGAGGAACTACCTGCTGTGTAACAGGCAGACACATACCTGTGATTCCTCCCTTCTACTCAGAGTCATTCTGAAACACAGGTCAGAATCTGACTCCGTTCTGGTCAGACCTTTGCCTCAGCAAATCATTGTTAGTTCAATTTGGCTTTCTGAAATGCCTTGTAATCTAAAGCATCTTCAAGCAAAAGAGAAGGTCTCAGCTTAAACCTGAGACACATAAATGCTGCACGAGGGACTGGCCTGATCAGGCTGTTTAGCCTATTATTTTGTTGGCAGGGAAAACAAATTAGAGATTTCTAAATCTGCTCACTCATTTCCAATAAACTATTGATGATGACACTTCTCTCAGAATTAATTTTGCTGCTCCTACTTGGCACACTGTTTCTAGATGGAGAATGAACATCTCCCTCCTTAGAGAGCCAAACACACAGATTTAAGCAACAGTTTCTCAGACCACAAAACCTAGTTGTTGCCCTTTTATAACTTGAACAGCTACAACTCCATCCAGCTTGTTTAGGCTTTGGTTTGTTGGTTTGGTTTTTTGTTTTGTAAGAGTGCTAGTGCTGCCAAGTGATCTCTCATGTTTATGATGGAGCCAGACAGTGGTGCAGCACAGAATGCCAGGGAACTTGAGCATGTTTAGCTCCTTGGTATGCTGCTCTATAAGGCTCTTACCTAGCTCACATGAGGCTTTAAGACAGCTCTGAGGACAGATAATAGGCTTGTCCAAAAGACAATATCCAAAGCACTGAGTGAGCTCTAAAGAAACACACAATGCAATCTTAGCATTGTATAGGTTGATGAAAATGATGAAATTGAGCAGAGAGCAACATGAAGTGCATGCAATTAAACAGACATGTAAAGCTAAGGGCACTGCACCAGACTGCCACAAACATCCACCATTCATCAAGGAAGGAAGGGAATCCCTTGCCTCACCCAGACTGCTCATGATTTACTAAAGTCACAGTCTGAAAAAGTTAATAGACAAAACATGTCTCTTATTTATTCTCTGTAGAGACCTTTACGTTCTTGCCAGCATTCCTCCCAATGCACTGGCTGGCATGGGCTGTTTGAAGGTGTGATGGCACTGTCAAGAGTCCAGGAGGAAACTTCAGTTACAACTGCCCACAAAGGTGGCATAAGCAGCAGCAAGCCCCATCCAGAGGTATGCCAACAAGCCTTCCAGCACTAGTCTAGGCAAGGCCTGAGATAATGAGAGACTCAGGATGACACATGTGCCTGATCCAAAGTCATCTGAGGCCAGAAGTGTACCTGTAATGGTAGTCTGCAAGCTTCAAAGACATATGACTCTCAAACATCTGCATGTATGTTGAAATGGGTAGATATATGCAGGGAAGGTCACTACTTTATCCATCTAAGCATTTAATGTTCAGTCTTTTTCACAACTCTTACAGCACAGTGTGACCTGCCCCTAACATAAACACTATTGAGGGCAAGATCATAGAATCATTACGGTTGGAAAAGACCTTTAAAGATCAAGTCCAACCACTAACCTCACACTGTCACCCTAAACCATATCCTTCAGCACCTCATCTACGCATCTTTTAAATGTCTGTTCGGATGGTGACTTCATTTCCCTGGGCAGCCGTTCCAACGCTTAATAACCCTCTTGGTGGTAAAGTTCTTCCTAATCTCCAATCTAAACTTCCCCTGGCATTAACTGGAGCCTATTTCCTTTTGTCCTGTCATTCATTACTGAAGAGATTGACCTCCAACTCACAGTAACCCTCTTTCAAGCAGTTGTAGAGAATGATCATTTATCTCCTTCTCAGCCTCCTCTTCTCTAGGCTTAACATCCCCAGCTCCCTCAGCCACTCCTCATCAGACTTGTTCTCCAGTTCCTTCACCAGCTTCATTACCCATCTCTGGACACTCTCCAACACCTCAATGTCCTTCTTGTAGTGAGAGGCCCAAAATCAAGATCCAGCTCCTCACATTGTAAACCGTTACAGGAGTGGCCCGACTGCTGCCAGCTCCCATCCTCTAACAACGAACAGCCCTGATGGATAGGGAAAGGTTGAGTAACATATAGGAGAAACGGAAAAATCATTTCAGTTCGAGTTTTGCTGTTTGAGTATCTAGTTTTCATAACACTAAAGTTGCAGCTCAGGTTTAAGATTCCTACAGAACTTGAAAGATGACTGAAGGACTAGCTGATCTATCATAGAATCACAGAACAGCAGGGGTTAGGGGGAACTGCTAGAGATCACCTACTCCAACCTCCCGCTCAAGCAGGTCCACCTAGATCAGGTCACTCAGGAACACATCCAGGCGGGTTTTTAAAACCTCCAGAGAAGGAGACTCCACCATCCCCCTCAGCAGCCCGGGCCAAGGCTCCATTACATGTTTAAGTGGAACTTTTGTGTTCCAGCTTTTTTCTATTACCCCTAGTCCTATCACTGGACACTACAGAAAAAAAAAAGTGTTGCCCCATCCTTCTGACATACACTTTTTAAATACTTGTAAGTATTAATGAGGTCTCCTCTGCTTCAGGCTCGACAGTCCCAGTTCCTGCAGCCTTTCCTCATATGAAGGATGCTCCAGTCCCCTGATCATCTTGGTGGCTCTGCACTGGACTCTCTCCAGCAGTTCCCTGTCCCTCTTGAGCTGGGGAGCCCAGAACTGGACACAGGACTCCAGGTGAGGCCTCACCAGGGCAGAGTAGAGGGGGAGAAGAACCTTCCTTGACCTGCTGACCACACTCTTCTTGATGCATCCCAGGATGCCATTGGCCTTCTTGGCCACGAGGGCACATTGCTGGCTCATGGTTAGTTTATTATCAGTCAGGACTCCCAAGTCTCTCTCTGCAGAGCTGCTCTCCAGTAGGTCAACCCCCAGCCTGTACTGGTGCATGGGGTTGTTCCTCCCCAGATGCAAGACTCTGCACTTGTCCTTGTTGAACCTCATGAGGTTCCTCTCTGCCCAGCTCGCAAGCCAGTTGAGATGCTGCTGAATGGCAGCACAGCCTCTGGTGATCATACGTGCTTTCTGCAATTGTCCCTCTAGGGAACAGCACATGAACTAGAGAAACATTTCCACCTCACAAGCCCACTGCTGTCTCACTTCTAGCACTGTATATTATCAGCCAAGTGAGGCACAGGTAAAGCATTTAACTTTGTGGCATATTTTTTCTTGAAACAAACTTTTGAAGCTGAATGACCAACTCCAAGGACTTCATAGGAAAGTTGCAGGCACAGGTGTTGAAAAAAAATCCATTTATATCAGCAGCAATTTTTGTAAAAAATAAAAATCCAAGAAGTGTGAGTAGGAAATAGAGAGGATCACCCACAATGACACAGTCAGTCATTACTCTGTCTCTCATAACTTCCAGGCATCTGTCCCACTGACAGGGTTTGAAAGAGAAAACAAGCAAAAGCTGGACTTTGCAAAGTCCAGGACTGTAGCACAAACACTTGTTCCACACAGCAAGCTACATTACCATAAGGAAGACCCTGAATATGCCTATACTGCAGTTCCATCCTACACTTGGTTTAGTCCTTTGCTCTAGCGAAAGCAATATTAGAGGTTCTAAAATAAATCCAGCTGCAGTCCCCTTTCCAGTTGCAAATCTCTATTAAATCCAGTTCAGAATCCCACACAGAAGCAAACACTTTCACATCTAATGTATTTGCAAGACCCAATTTGGAAATTACTGATTTAAATGGTGGATTTGTGTCATCCAGTATCAAGTGACAATTCTTTGTCTTCAACAGCACCCAGGTGGCATCAAGAAGAGCATACAATGGAGATGCAACTGCTCCAAAGATGCAGAGGAACAGTCTGCAGCACTCAGCAGCAAAATGGACTCCAACACATTTGCCTGAGATGCTGGCACAAGCACTGGGGTGGACACCACATCTCCACCTTACTAACACCAGTTTAGCGTGTGCTTCTTAGCTTAACCTTTGTCTCCTTTATTAAATGCTGACTTAATTCAGAAGCCTGCAAGACACAGAGATGTACTGGTCAGAACAACCCTCACACCTGGGAAGTCTCTGCTCTACTCTAACCACAGGCTTCCAAGACAGCCTTCAGCTTGTCACTCTGCCTCAGTTTCCTGCCTTTTTCTCAAGAAGCTGTGCAGGGAGGTGGACAAGGGGGTAGCTTTTGCTTTCCTCACAGATATCTCAAGACACATACATTGAAAACACCTTAAATGCTTGCATGAGCATGTATAAACATACTGACAAATAACTACATTTCATTTATTCAGAGTCAGCAACTCACAGAAAGCACTTTTGCAGGATTCGTCTAACGATTAATCCACCTCTTTGTACAGGCACAAACTTCCAGTCCTCACCCAACTTGCATTCAAAATTTGGATAGAATCGAATGAAGCAGAGCACGACGTGCACAAAAGGACGGAATGCCGGAGCTGAATCCACCCAAATCACACGGCGGTTTAAGAAACACAGCAGTCTCCAGACGTTCCCGTAACCTTGCATCGCCGAGCTGCCGCGACGCGGCTGCCCCTCACTTCACCCCCTTTCATCAGCACCGTCTGTACCAGAGGGAACCCTCGTAAGAGGCCTCTGCCCCGCGGTAGCCCGAGCGCGGCCGCCGCTCCGCCGCAGGGCCGGCCCCGCTCTGCCGCCGCTGCCGCTCGGCCGGAGCTCGGCGGCCCCGCTCCCGCCGGCGGAACCGCGCTGCGCCGCTGGTGCGCCCGAGGGGAGCTGAGCCCCGCGGCCCCAGGGGCGCGAAGGCCGACGGACGCCAGCCGCTAGGCCCTAGCAGCCCCCGCAGCCCCCGGCTCCTGCCGGGGCCGTCACGCCGCCGGACCGCCCTCCCCCTCCCCTCCAAGAAATCCCACCGCCGGGCGACCCCGGGGCTGCGCTCGCACCCGATGCCGCGGGCGGGACGACCCCGGTGGCGCCCGCCGCGCCGCGCCCCGCCCCGCTCCCCACCGTCACCCCGCGGCGGTACCACACAAAGCCCCCGCCCGCGCTTCTCCCCGCCCCGTCCTCGCGGCCCGCCCCGCCCGCCGCGGCGCGGCCGTTACCTGCGGGGCGCAGCGCGGGAGGCGGCGGGGCGGGGGCCGGTCGGCGCTCAGTGCCGGCGGCGGCGCCCGCTGCGCTGCATGGCTGCGCCCGCCCCGCTGCCACGGGAAGAATGGGAACCAGCGCGCATGCGCCGCCCGCAGCCCCTCCGCGCCGGCGCGTCACCGCCCCGCGCCTCTAGAAGGGTCCCGGGCCAGCAGCGCGCAGGCGCGGCGCCGCGCGCGTGCACCGCCCCCATCGAGCACCGTGGAGCGCGGGGCGAAGCGCGGACAAAACGCGGCTCGATGGCACGCGGGGGAGCCCCCAGCGCGGCGGCGATGAGGTCAGCGGGCGCGCTGCGCATGCGCGGCCCCGCCGCGGCCGTTAGGGGCGGGCCCGGTCGCCATGGCGACGCCGCCCGCGCGGCGGGAGCCGCTGCGGCTGACAGGGCGCCGCGCAGGGGGCAGGGGCAGGCCCCACAGCCCCTTTCCAGCAGAGCGGGGACACGGGCCGGGGCAAACCCCGCTGCCGACGGACGGGCTGGGGCAGGGAGCTTCAAGGACCACGGTGCTCCTGGCTGGCGGGCCCGGCCTGTGACATCCCCCGCTGCCGAGCAAGGAGAGCTCGGCGCCCGAGTGCTGCTGTGGGGAAAAGGAACCCGCACCAGCCTGTCAGTGCGCAGCCCCTCCTTTAACGATTCTCCATTGCGGGAAACGGTTCGGTGCAACCTTAGTTAAAAAGGTGCATGTAAAAAGCAAGTAGCTCTCCTGCATGCAATGAGTTGCAGTGCTTCTACTGTGTCACTGAGGGGGAAATAGGAAACGGGTCCTGTGTGCATTACTAAGACATTTGACCATCTTCTTCCTGTGGCTTAGGACCGCTGCTCTTGTGTTGCTTGGAGAGGACCTTCGTTTCACTTCAAACTACTCCCGCTGACCTCATCCTCTGCTCTGGAGAAAGCAGCTGACCTCCATAAGGTTGTACAACACTGCCATTTCCAACAAGTATGTAGTCTGAACCATCAAACCGGTTCCTAAGGAAGAACTCTATGTGGAAGATAGGGTTCCTTTTCAGTCATAACTTCTTCGAGTAATAATGCCCTTCTTTGTGGCTCACGAGTTTGGCCCAGGAATGGTATTTGGTAAGCCCTCTCCAAATAATACCCAATCTGATAATTTGTTCTTTTCCACCATCAACTTTCACATAACTGCTGCTTTGCACGAAGGAACTGGCATAGGTCGAACATAAAGTGTAACAGGCTGCACAGATGTGAAGAGAAAGCAAGAGATATTAGTGCTTAAAAGGATGCCAGCTCTGTGTAAACCAAAAGCAGGTGATTACAAACCAGCTTTAGAAATTACCTTAGTTCTCACCCCCTAGGTAGTAGCTAATCTCCTGAGAGGCCTAACTGGCTAAGTACTAACCAAAGCAGAGACAATAGCTCTGCTTCACCTATTGTGGCTTTCCAGTCCCCACCTCACTATCTGTGGGTGCAGAGGAGGAACAGCCCCTGTGCTGCACACTCGCCCTCCTTAGCTGGGAAATTCTGCAACCAGGACTACAGTCATTTGACCTACTCTCATTCTGCATTCTCCTAGAAGCAGCTGATGGCAGGGCAGCATTGTCAGAATGTTAATAAAACACAAACTGTTCTGCTTCAGCTGAATTCCTTCACTAGGAAAGGTTTAGACTAGAGATTAAGAACTTTTTCACTGAGAGGGTTACTAAGCTTTAGAACGTGCTGCCCAGGAGGTGGTGGAGTCAATATCTGGAGATATTGAAAAGACACACAGATGAAGTGCTGTGGGACATGGTTTAGGAGTGGGCTTGGCAGCATGAGGTTAGTAGTTGGACTTGATGATCTTAAAGGTCTTTTCCAGCTGAAATGATTCTATGATTCTTGAACTATCGACAAAGTTTACTTGGAGCCTACATAGTTCCCTCTCTACTACCTATCATCGCATTCCATTCTGAACACAAAAATGAGATAAAATGTGAACAGATCGTTCTAAATTAGCTGAATTATAAGCAGTATTTCATTTATCAGCAGTAATTGTGTATCACACATTTGCTGTGAATTCATTCTCTTCAATGTTACAATAAAGACAGGTTTACCTTGAATGTCTCAGTACTACCTTCTGACTAGGTGTTTGCCCCTTTTCTACATAGGTTCTTTCTTCTGGTGATTTTAGGGTCACTATTTGGCAGGCTAAAGCTTCTAAGAGATGAAATTGTCTTCAGTTTTAAGTTCTTTCTTCCTCCCCTCCCTCTTTGCACAGAAAATGCAATTTTTACTCTCTCTTTTGTGTCAAGACTTCAAGGGACAACTGCACAAAAGTTAGAAGCTTCCTCACTGTGAAATTAACAGCTAGACTGTGGACACGGTCTTCCTCTATTTGCTTACTTCGCATTTTTGTTACAAATCAGGTAGAGCCTCTGCACAGACATAAATTTCTCTGTCATTTAATCAGCTCTGATGTTTTGATTTTTTTCTTTTCCTGTTTTTTTTTTTTTTTCCCCCTTTTTCTCCCTGGAGAGACTTTTGGAACAGTTTACACCTATATTTTTAAGATAACCAAACTGTTCCATGAGCAGCAGAACTAAGAATCACAGAATGTTAGGGGTTGGAAGGGGCATTTAGAGATCATCTGGTCCAACTCCTCTGCAGAAGCTAAGGATGTCTGGTTTCTCCCAGGTCTGTGTTCTTTGTTCCTCTGAGCTGCCCAGCCCTCTCCCAGCCCTCCCTTCCTTTTGTGAGTCCTGCCACTCTCCCTCGAGGAGCTGCAGCCAGCGGGAGCTGCGGTCAAGTCCAGACCTGTACACACCTGCAGGTCCAATGGCAGCTGCTGCCAAAGGAACCAACACCGTGTCCAAGCTCCCTCCTGCCTTTCCACCAGGCTACTGATAATTATTTCTCTCCTCCAGTTCTCATGAAACTTGATTCTTTCCTCCTCCCTAAACACAGAGACGGAAAAAGCAAGGGGGTAGCCTGACAGCTGAACAGAAGCAGGCAGACTGATCCCATAAGCCTCCTTTTCATTAGAAAGACAAGTCTAACATGCACTGCAGCCTGCAGGTTTTTCAAGGTAGGCAGTGAAGACACTGCTCCGACTCTTCCCTTTTATGTTTCTGAAAGTCAGTGACTACTGAAAACAGTACTGCACTATATCACACACTACACCATGCTTGATCCTGCTTTCTCTAACAGAACACTGTCCTTTCATGGATTTATTTTCTAGTTCTCCTTTGGAGTCTCACAGCATCTCAGTATTCTTCAACTCTGCTCACGAGAGGCTCCTGATTATACTGCACAGTCCATCAACTCACAGTCACAGCAAACTGCATTTGTTCTAGCACCATCCATGACACACTGGTATGTCCATTGCCTGCGACAGTTCTCAGTGGAAACCCACACAAAGGCACATTGGGAAAGCTACAGGGCAACTAGATCCAAGTTTCTGGATGGAATCTAATCTGCATGGATATCTCATCTTCTCCAAAGTTATTGTTACATAATGACCATGCTATTTCTAACTTTGGGGATTTACCCCAGGGTGCAGAAAGGACTCTAAATTAACGAAACTGGAAGAGCTGCTACCATCACTTGCAAGTGCTTCACAAGGACTTCACTACCAGTGTTTTTACAGCAGGTGTTTAGAGTTGCCCTTATAAATAACATACCTAAATAAAAGGTACATTTTACTACACTCCCATTTCTGAAAGATCTGCATTTACTTACCTACCTCACACGTGGATCTCTAGCACAGGCAGGACTCATGCAACCGAAAAGCAGGAACATCTGTCTCCTGAGAGGACATTGTCCCCACTGAAGCAGCAAGCATCTCTCTAATCAGTCCACCTGCAAAATGCACTGTTCTCTCCTTGTTGAGAAAGGTCTGGTTTGTTGTGAGTAGCAGCTGTATGCCTACACAAGTGCAACACAAAGCACAGACCATTTGCAAGATGAAACAGATCAGCTTATGGTCTGCAGTAAGGGCACAGAAAGATCTAAGGAAGGGCAAAGTAAAGGCAGAAAGCTTTTTTAAGATGAAGGGATGTATGGATATTCTATCTTTCATTTACCAACACTGCTCTTTTGAACAAAAACCACAATGATAAACCAGAACCAGTGGGAAGGAGAGGCATGGACTGGGAGGGAGAGAGGCTCCATTTCAGTAGAAACACTGATTACACCTGAGTGACCTGCTCTTCCCCTTTCCTTCAGGGCCCTTTTGCACAATGTCTTCTCAGGAATCTGATGGCAGAGTGCTCCAAGGAGAAATGGATTAATTTATGAATGACAGTCTGATGATGAAGTTGCCCAGGACAGCAGAGGTAGCAACGTCAAGGCCTGGCTGCCCCTGGGTGGCTTCCCTAGAGCTGAGTATGCTGCCATGCAGACTTAACCATGTTTCCTTTATGTGCTGTCTCAACTTGACTACATTAATGGCTAGGGGGGAGAACAACTTCACTTGACTCAGTGTAGCACTACATCTGTCCCTTTGCCATCTCTTGGCAATCAGATTTCCTGCACACATCCCTAACCAGACCTGTGCTGTGCTCAGGACAAGGTTGGATTGCTGCTGAGACACAGATAAGTAATATCACCAACATGAGGTGAAGCCCAAGTACAAGCTTCAGAGCACTGTTGATCACATTCCTGCACCGGGCTCCGTGACTCTCCTCCTCTACCCTTTACCTGTATAACACGGAAAAACTCCTTGTCCAGACTGCATGAGAACAAATTCTTGAAAGAGGGGAAGTGCCAGCTACTTTAGAACAACAGTCAATGTAATAATTCATCGTTCTTTCCCTTACAAATGACAGTTGTCACAGTCCTAGATTCGAGTACTTTCAGCCCAGACAATGTGCTCCTGCACTGCTATCTTTAATTGGCACTTTCCTGCCAAGCCTCAGCATTTTGCAGCGGGCTTTTTCCACGTGAGAGCTGACACAAAGCAGCCTGCTGACCCACTTAACTCCCACGTGAAGGCACATGAAGCTTCGCTTTGGTCACCAAACAGAAAAGAAAATACGAGGAAAGAAGCTTTTGATTAAAGAGAAGTGAGCAAATGGCTTTAAGGCTCATTGTGGGCATGTCTGTGGGTGTTCACTCCTTGCAGACATTTGGCCACCCAGGGAGAAACATCAGATACACAGCAGGTAGTCCTCATGCTGCGTGAACTGGGTTCAACTCGAGATTTCCAGTTGGCGCTAAGGTCCTGTGAGCCAAGCAACATCCCCTGGGTGGCCTCTTCCCCTGACCTGGAGTGAAGTGGCTGCCTCCAGGGGGGCAGGGGAAGGGTCATTCCCCCTGGACAGGGCATCAAGGAAGGTACCAATTAGCGTTAATTGTTGCGTTGTTTTGTGACCAGAGTCTGAGCTGAAACCCTCCAAAACTGAACACAGGCTACTGGCAACAGCTTTGCACCCTTTCTAACCCGAGCTGGGTTTAATGCAGTAACCTCCAGTCCTAACAAGGCATAGGCACGTATTTGCATCGGAGACCATATTCTTCCTAGCTGCTCTCAGTCCTCTGGGAACAGACATTTACAGGTCAAGCTAACAGGAGTCCTATTTTCGTCTTGCACTTAATTTTACATCAAACAACATTTCCGCCCTATTTCTTCTTCCCTTTTAATTCCCCATTTGAAGTCTTTCAGATGGATTTACCCCTTCCTGTTCTTGTTCACTAGTCATCTGCTGCTGTTATTTTATCTTTTTTCCACCACCTCAGCACTTAAAATTATGCTCACATCTTTTTTAGACTTGCACATCACACACACACATACCTTAGATGCACAAATTCTTTTCATCTTTGAAAAAAACATTTCCTTTTTATCTTCACCCAAATATTAAGCCAACTGGAAAGTGACACATCAAGGTTAGGGAATGCAGTCTGCTCCTGACAAGATAAAAATGCTGAGCTTGGCAAGAGAGGCTAAGTGGATTAAGATCCTTTTTAAAGATTAGGTCACCCTTCACCTCAAATGCAGATTTCTACTGAAATTAATGGAAGCTCTGACAAAATGCAATGGGAGGGCTGACATTGAACAGCAACACAGCAAACATAGACCAGCAGCCCACTCCAAAGGCATTGTCCAAATTAGCAACTCCAAATGATTCTTAATAATCGACTGGTTGAACTCTACTACGTATTAACACGGCAGGATTTCATCTTGCAACATTATGAGCTGATGGGGAAAAAACGCTGAGCTAGTAGTTCCCAGCATAAAAACTTGGGCTGTGATTCATATGCTGTGTCTGCAATGACATTACACCAACAGACAGGTTTGCTTCAGGAGAATCCTCACAGCCTCAGAAACTGGTCCTTTGCACTTGCATAGCTCCTGCCCATCCAGTCACAAAGCTCTGGCAGCTCCAAACCTGGAGTTTGTTTGTCAGGATACAATTCAATAGTGCCCAGCTAATAAACTGCAAACATCATGTCTTTGTGCTGAGGGAAGGGTCTTACAGATTTGTCTTACATTTCCTCTGCCCATCACTTCTGGGCAGATGAACCCAGCCCTTCTAGAAAGCACACCTGCAAATGTCACCAAGCACCTGAAATAAAATGTCACCCAGTCAACAGAAATAAAAATCCTGCAGCTGACCGAGCAGCTCTGTGCTGCTGCTGCTCCTCACTCTCCACCATGCATCTGCCTTCTGCAGAGCACACAGGTGAGAAACAGGAACTCTGAGTACACTCAGTGAGGGAGAGCAAGACGGGGGCAAGATACTGCCTTAAATCTCAAAATGGTGCAACACTTGACAGAGTAACCCTAGTGCTCTGCTTGTTTTAAAGAAACTAAAACAGATGCAAGCTGGGGGTTTGTGCAAACACTCGTGGGGAACTGGCAGCAGTGCCACACTAATCAGGCATGCAGCCTGATCTCCAGCTCAGTACCTGCTCACCAAAGCCTCTTCTCAGCAGTGGATAACCCAGGACTTTGCAAAAATCACTTCCCTAAAAACCATTTTTCACTGTTTTCTCCCAGCCATTCTTTAAAACAACAAGTTTCAAACCCAGGCCAGCTGCTAGACTCAATGTAGTGGGTAAAGTGCAGGGCTGAATGTGCAGCCAGAGTAAGGTGACCCCAGACACCTGTCTTGCTGCCTCTAAGTCCTGCAGTATCCATCCTCACAATCCTGCCTGCTCTCTTCAGCACATTTGAAGAAAATTACAAACCAGCATTTTCTTCTCTAATTGAAGCCAAGACTTCTGTAGGAGCCTCTCTGTAGCTTATCCTTTCCCTGGCCTGGAGCTCCACACTGTTACTGGCCACAGACACTTAGGTGTGTACCCAGTCCCTCCCAGGGTAGCCAGCATCCCCACCCCTGCCATATGCTCAATTAATGCGGGGTTGGAGAAGTCTTGCTGCACCCTGCATGGAAGAAAATGGTTCACTTCAGCAATTTTCATTCATGCAGTTAACCATTTCCTCAGCTTGCTCTGACAGCTGCTGGCCTTGGGCAGGGAAGTTTATGCCTGGATGAGTGGTGCCAGGCAGCAGCTCTCCCCACCATCTCCCATGTACCCCTGGCCAAGAAGGTGCAGATTACTGCTGCCTGGAGCTGGATGTTTCAAGGCTTTGTGGGTTAAATTGTAAACTCCGGAAAACAGGATGTGTTTGAATGGCATCTCAGACAATGAAGGAGTCTGGTCCAAGAAGAGGCCTCATGGGTATTCCTGGAAAATATCTAACAGTGATCACAGCCACTGCAGTCCTGTTACCTGCTTGCACAGCTTTCATCTGCAACAGCATGCCCCAGGACAGAGATGTGCACAGCAACCTACACAGCACAGCCCTACCCAGGGCAGCTGTGTGGCACAGGCAAAGTGAGAATCAGACAGCCCAGCATTCTGAAGGGAAAGCAGGGAGAAGAATTTGCTAGTTACCCTCCACATTGCTGATGCTTTACTTGGGAGAGGAGAGGATGTCACCCCTCAAAGCCCTGCACAAATCCTCCCTTGTATCATGAGCTGTTTACAGACAGCCTTCTTCCTTGGGGCTGCAGCCATTTAAAAAGCCACGTATGCAAGCAAACAGACTTGTTACTAGCAAGTGTCACTTGCCCAGCCGGCTCTCCTCCTCCACTCAAGGCTCATGAGCAAGCACTGACACTTGGATCATGGTTTGCAGCACACTCCACACACACTGTGCAGTCTGGGCATCCCACAGCACATCTGATAGGCAAAACAAATAAGAAAACCAAACTGCATTTCATTTCCAACAGTGTAACACTGCCAAATTCAACAACATCTCTTTTCTCTAAAAGTGAGCATTGCCTTTCTCCCCTCCATTCTGCAGCTAATTCTGCCTTTCTCATCCACACTTCCCCTTCCATCCCATTTCTCTTTTATTCAGTGCTTCATGTGCAGGAAAATGTTGTGATCCCTAAGCCCAGCTTCCTCTCCTGCAAAACAGAGGAAACAGCATAAATGAGTGTAATTCGACAGACTTTGCTGGCACCCAAGTGCTCCTGAAGCCTGCAAACAGTACTACCTACGTAGGTGTTCAGTAAACAAGCTCCACAATCATTCATTACAGAAAAGCAAAGAGCTTCCAAGTTATGCCTTGAAACCAAAGCCCCAACACTCCCAGCATCCCAGTAAAAACAACCCACAGCCTGTCCTAAAATCAGTGCCCAGGAGGTTTATGTTTGCCTCAGATGCAAGAACAGACTGGAGAGGTGAGAAACAAAGATGAGTGCAAGGACTGAGGCGTAACGCATGACACAGCACGTCTGCCCATTTGCTATGGAAACTATGTTTGGCAAGTATCAGGTGTCTGAATTCCTGCTTATGGCCACCTCCCGGGACAGCAGTGTATTAATAACACAGGCAGCCTAAAAACAGAAACTATCACTGAGAAAAGCCACCCTTCTGCTGAGAGTTCCTTGCTGTAGCCTGGATAGTGTCATACTTTACTCAAACAGCACAGAATTTGGTTTCCTTGCTTTCCAGATGTACCACCTAAGCTGATCTCAATTGAAGGAAGACTAATAAACAAAAGGAAAGGAAAATTCCAGGAGAAAGTAAATCTTATTGCAAGCACAGCTTTCTTGAACATCTTCCCATGAGGCTCACACTGCCAGGCAAACACAGAGAGGAGGCAGAGACTAGGGTGCAAGCATAAAGGCACAAACCTTTGCAGGGGGTCTGCAGAGCTCAAGTACAAGTCCCTGGAAACTCATGCAGCTCCACAGGACAGCCCAGGCACACCGAGATGCATGAAAAGAAGCCACAAAGAAGGAAGAAAGCAGCAAGCAGACACAAGCTTCCAGACAGACGCAGAACACCAACAATGGAGAGAAGGGTAACAGAAGCAAAGTAGGAAGAAAGCAGCTCCAGGTTCAAAACACAAGCCAAAGGGTTGGCATGAGAAGCACAGGAAGGGAGCTGCTCAGCATCCAGGGAAAGTGCAACTGCACTAGATAGGTTACTCTAGATAGACTAAGCATTCTCAAGAGCAGCTTCAACTCAACAGCCTCGGAAGGAGTATTTGTGGCAGCACTGAAGAAATTATTAAGACTCATACCAGGCTTCTCCTGTATTCTTAAATGCTGTTACAGATGCATTACTCACACCAGTGCAGTCACTCTAAACTGCCTGGACTAAACATAAACCTGGGAGGTCCTTTCCCAGAAAACCTTGTGCTGCCTTTGTCAGAGGGCAACCTATATTCCCACACCTAAGGTAAGCTGTCCTTGCTGTTGGGCTGCACCCAAGAGATACAGGACAGGGCAAAGCGCAGCCATATTCCTGGTTCCTCTTTCCCCAACATTCATCTTCATTTGCACAACACAGTTAGAAACATAAATAAAAAACAACCCAAAATCCATCCCTTTCAGGTAGATGCCCTTTGCTTCTCTTCTGCTGCTCTCTGCCGTACAGAGTTGAGGTAGAGAACTCTTTTCAGACCTGCATGTCAGTCATGACCGATGAACAATTCCTGCCAACCACTCTGACCACGTTTGTCTCAAACATTAGCTAAGGGTGTGTTTTCCACAGGTGTAAACACTGTCTGTTTCACATCAAATGCTGCACAGAGAAGGAAGCCTGTAGATGTTCACAGCAACGCTGCTACCAAAAGGCAAAGGCTGTCAGTGACCACTGGGCTGCTCAACAGATCTCCCCATCACACTGAAGATGACCAGCTTCTGATATAAAGATGCTCTCATGCAAGTGGCTTCTCTGACAGTTTAGAGTGACAATGATCTAATTCAAATCAGTCAAGAGACGGTAATTACAATCACATGATTATTCAAGTGATCAGGTCAGATAGAACAGAATTAGCCCAGCCAACGGTTCAGATTTCTTCTCCTCTGCCAGGAGTCTGAGGCTTAAAATAGCCAAGGAATTAGTGCCAGCCACCTACCTGCACAGCCAGTTATTGTCACCTGGGCTTTCCCCTCAAATCTTCTGCCAAGCCTGACCTACAGCCAACAGCAGCAGAGAGTGTTTCACCCCAGACAAGAAAAGCTCAAGACCGAGTACATGCCACAAAACCCGAACAGCAATTTCTGCAGGTCTCAGATTTGCAGTAAAATCGAACTTATAACTGCACAAACTGCCCCTTCAAACAGGGCTGGATATCCCCATCAAGCTATGACAGGTTATGTTGGATGCACAGCAAAAACCTACACTCAGTTCTCTGAACTTATACCACTGGTGACAAAACTGCCTTCCATTGCCAGCTCACCCACCCAGAGGCTTATTACAGTATTGCACTGTGTGTATCAGTCTGAAGCAGAAGACATCCTCCCTTCACACAGGCAGCGAAACTGAAATGCAAGGTGCCACAGTGCCCTGAAGACAACAGAACTCCTAATAAGACCAAGACTGCTCTGTACTGATGTATCTTCTCCAAGACCCTTGCTCATGCTGAGAGCTGCTCTACATAAGCTAGTCATCACCATTTGCCCTTTCCGCAGTTCAGCAAGATATCCCTCTAAAAGCAGCTATGCTTTTGAGCTTCCCAGACACTGCTGAAAGCAGGCCTGAAAGATACTGGTTTGCTCAGGCAGCATGGTATTCTGCCTCTGCCCTGGACAATACAGGCAGATCTTGACTGCTCACAAACAGGAAATTAAATCCAAGGTATGTCTTCCTTGGGGAAGAAAAAAATCCCACACCTTCTACTTGTCTAACTGTGAGAACTCACATGGAGCAGATGTTCAGTTAAAAAGAGGAACTATTACAAAGAGCCAGCAGAGTTGAAAAATGGTTATTTTTTTTATAACCCAGCATTAATTGTAAAGGTAAGACACAGTCCACATCAGGAAGTTCTGAATGGACAGCCTCACATTTCCTTTCAAAACAGTGAGCACTACAGACAAGACACAGAACTGACTGAGGGTTCTGGCAGAGCTGTAGGCGTGTCACAGCATGGGCACTTGTGAGCACAAAGTTAAGAATATCTGCAAAGGCAGAGAAGACTGTAGGTCCCCTGATGGCTGAACAGGATGGGGAATGATTTGTGACTAGATTCCTTGTCTAGAAAAGACTGAAACAGTCTATTTAAGACAAACTCAGTCAGGGCAGCAGAATCACTAGAAGCTCCACCTTGCCAATTTTTTGAACTGAGGAAAAATATGGCTACAGCCATCAACATTTTAAGTCTGTTTCTTCAGGTTTGGTCGTCTCCTTGGCCGTTTCTTTGGTCTCTGCAGAGCATTCTTAGCAGTGGCAGGGGGCAGTCGGAGAGTGATTTCATTGTCCTCTGCATCATCATCTGCCTGAGCAGCTTTCCGGCGCTCGAGCACTGTTGGAGTACAGACTGGAGTAGGATCCTGAAGAGATCAGAAAAATATGATTCATTGCAAAGTATCTGCCAGAAACAGTTGTTGCTGCCTCTGTGCTACCACAGGACACCTCTGTCCAGCTCTCCTTCAGAACTTCCATATGTTAGGGAACTCTTCTAATATGTCATTATGCATATTCACTTTCTGTTCATTTCCCGACTCAAAGTACTACGAAAGCTCATAGGAGTAGGGAGGGGAGTAGTGTATTTCAGACTGGCATACAGAAATGTTGCATCCAAGCCCACAGTGGAGCTTAAACATTCCAATGTTATTACCTCAGTGACTTCTCAGAACTCAGCTGACTGAACATACGAGCTATCCTGCCTTCCTCACAGCCATCCCTCTCCCAGTTACCACAGATAAATCCAGTAACATTAAGAAAAATCAAAATGAAACTCAAAACAGCAATGAAACAAAACAGATATGAGCCTCCCTTTCATCCTACTACTATTTTTAGCTGGCACTAGTTTTCAAAATACTGGAATAGCATGCCTGGAGAGGAGGAGAGAGGAAGGAACAGGATCCTGCCTAAATGGAGACAGAGGGTACTAGACTGTATCAACAGTTCAATTTCCTGTTAGTCCACACAGGCTGGTACTACAATGTAGCACAGAGCAAGAGAAGGATGCCAGCAAAGAGATCATTTCCTGGGGCTTGGAAGCATGGGTGTAGGTGGTGTAGAGGTGACTGGCCCCAGCACCCTGCCTCAAGGCTCTGCTCAAAAGCAGAAGCGAACAGCAGACACCTCACTGCCTGGACACGCCTAAGGACAAGCACAGCTCCACAGAACATGCTGAGCAGAAGTCTGTGCTGCCAAACACTCAGAGAAGAAAGAACTGAGACAATCCAACCAGCCCCCACCATTCAGGAGTGTTAATACATCTCAAAGGAGCTACTTTTGGTACAAAAATTCCCCAAGCAAACACCATCCAGGTTTTGAGGAGCTGAAAACAAGAAAGCAGTTGCAGACTTGAAACATCTGTCCCAGTGTGAGCATTGAAGCATGGTGCTGGGCAGCGCAAGGACTGTTTGGTCTTACCTGGCTGTTCAAAGAAGCATTCAGTTTTGACTCCTTGGATGTTTGAACTCCTTTTCTCTTCACAGAAAGCTCCTGTGCAGCCTAGGAAGCAAGACAGATCAGGAGGATCACTACAAACTTCCTTGTGTGAAGACAAAGTCACTTAAAAATCCATAGGTTTCTTTGCTTCCCAACTACAAAATCTTTGCTACAGCAATTAGGTTTGAATGATGTGACTTACAGTACCACAGGGGTGACTTGGCTTGAATGAAACCACCCAAAGCAACATAAGAAAAGATGCTATTGTGCATTTCAAAAAAATACCATCTTGGACAGCACTGCTTAAAACTCAAGTACTTTACCCAAACACTCTGCAAATCAGCAATAGGTTTAACACAGGCAGGGTCTGCAGATGGAAGCTCCAGACTTGGGACCTGGTTCGGAGTCCTAATTGATAATAAACTAACGATGAGCCAGCAATGTGCCCTCGTGGCCAAGAAGGCCAATGGCATTCTGAGGTGTATTAAGAAAAGTATGGCCAGCAGGTCAAGGGAGGTTCTGTTCCCCCTCTACTCCAGCATGGTGAGGACTCATCTGGAGTACTGTTTCCAGTTCTGGGCTCCCCAGCTCAAGAGGGACAGGGAACTGCTGGAGAGTCCAGCACAGGGCCACCAAGATGATCAGGGGACTGGAGCATCTTCCTTACGAGGAAAGGCTGTGGGAACTGGGATTGTTTAGTCTGGAGGAGACTGAGGGGAGACCTCATTAATACTTACAAGTATTTAAAAGGTAGGTGTCAAGAGAATGGGGAGACATTTTTTTTTCTGTTGTCTCTAGTGACAGAACAAGGGGTAATGGGATGAAGCTGGAACACAAAAAGTTCCACTTAACAATAAGGAAAAACTTTGTTGCTGTTCAGGAGAGGGAGTCAGGCTGCCCAGGGAGCATGTAGAGTCTCCTCTGGAGGTTTTCCAAACCTGCCCAGACACGTTCCTGTGTGATCTGACTAAGGTGAACCTGCTTTAGCTGGGGTTTGGACTGGATGATCTCTAAAGGTCCCCTTTATTCCCAACCATTCAGTGATTCCATGACCTGCCTTCAAACACCCACCCTGTCAAAGCCCCCCACAGGGCTTGGGCAAAGGCCTCATCACTCCTCTGTGATCTGCAGACAAATCTTAACACCACAGCACATCCAACAGTTTAATCTAACAGAAGAAAAGGAATATCTTCCCTTTGCTTTTACTCATTTGTTTCTATAAAAGCAAACCCATACATATAGTACAACCCTGCAGCAGTACTATACTAATTTCCAGGAGCTTCAATACAGTCCTTAATGCAAGTACTCCAGCTGTTCTACCAGTTCCACACAAAACACACGATTTTCTCACATTTAGCACAACCTTAGGAACATGTTTTGCATAAACCATTCATGAAAACAATGACAAAACTTACAAATCCTGGGAAATCATAGTCGAGTCCTTTCTCAGCCAACCTCTTCCGTAACAGCCTCTCCTTTCGCAGCAGCCGCTTCGTCATCTTCGCCTTCTGGACGAGGGAACGGACTCTATTGTACCGCCTGACCGCCGGCTGAGAAGGCTTCAGAAAGATCTTGTTACTGTTTTTGAAAAGGTTTTCATGGGCCTTTTCAGGAGGTATGAACTGACCTGGATCATAAACATAAGACACCAAGTTAGAGCAGCACCTCTTCTTACTCAATGTACTGACATGGCATCAGTCGCTTCTCACTGTGACACTATGCTTATGAACACAGAAGGTGGAAAGTAACTAACACTCATCAGCAAGAGAACTGACTGGATGGATGAATGGATGGAAAGATGGAAGAAAATAATACCCCAGGGTTGGTCTGTTCTCCCTTGTAACAAGCAATACAACAAGAGGAAATGGCCTCAAGTTGCACCAGGGGAGGTTCAGGCTGGATCTGAGGAGGAATTTCTCTCCTGCAAGGGTTGTCAGGTGGATGTGGCACTTAGGGAAATGGTCTAGTGGTTGACAGGGCTGGGACAAAGGCTGGACTCGATGAGCTTAAAGGTCTCTTGCAGCTGAAATGATTCTGTGATTCTATACTTGTTCAGTTTCACTCAGAAAAGTCAGAGAAACATGTCTTTTAAGAAAAAAAAACTCATAATGTTTTACAAAGCCAATGTTACCATCACCTGTCTGAGAAATTCAATAATTTCATTACTCCTTTAATGAAAAAAGCCCCCTATGTCTAATCATACAGACAGCAGCCTCAACAGTTACACATGGCAAAGAATTGCTGCATTAAAGAAACTGTCTCCACAAGAAAGCCCACTGCTCCAAGGTTTCCTGTTACACAGTTACACCAAGACCGTCACCAGGAAAACACAGCAGTGACCAAAAGGCTGCTGAGGATGCTCTTTACACATGACGAAAAGGAAGAAAAGCTCAGTCCCACTGAAAATCTTTTCAGGACAAAACTTCATAAAATCCCTTTAGATTTTCCAAACAATCAAAAAAAAGCCCCACACAAATAACCATCAGTTTCCTCTGCACATTTGAGGACTTACATTTCTGCTTATACTTACACTTTAGCAGTCTTTCAGAAAACAAGTAGTTGTTCATTGTGTCTGCAACAATCTTAGCCACGTCATCGCACTCAAACTCTATAAATGCATAGCCTTTGCTAGCTCCAGTCTGCAGGCAACAACAGAAAGAAATCTGAAAGGACTCTTCCATATCTGAAGAACTCAAATTATTTTATGCTTCCAAAGTCATAGCTCATTTTCAGCTAAACATAAACAATTTCATACAGCTCAGTGAAGTCATGGAAATCACATTTAGTCCTAAATTGGTATGATATCACTCATAACTATTTATTTGCACAGGAAACAAACTGCTCACCAACACCTATTTGTTAGAAAAAATGCTCCTCTGCATTACATACAGCAACATTATTCTGTGATGATAAAGCCAAAAACGAGAAGTAGTTAAATTTATTGAGCACAAAGCAACAAGAAAGTTAAAACAGAGCCCTTTATATGACATTTCCAGTTCTACCTTGAATTAGTGCACCCTGACAACAATTCTCATTTAAGTATATTTACTTATAAGAAAAAAAAAGGAGCTACACCAACTGTTGCTGAAACTGCTTATTTGCTATCATAGAGTAGTCTGAATTGGTGCGGAGCTTTAAAGATCAACCAGCCCAATCCCAGAAACAACACCACCTAAACTATCAGCCCGATATGTGTTTTAGAAAGGCCACTTTTAGGACAAGGCATTGAGCACGGTGCCCCCCTCTGCCCACTCATGAAACTGCATTACAGTTTTCCACGTGGTGCGCAACGAAGGCGGAGCACCAGGTGAAGGGCAACGACGCGCGGAGCTGCTGAAGACACTTCAGAAAGGAGTCAACTCTGTGCATTCACCAAATCGGCAGCCTGCGCGAAGAAGAAACCTCAGCGGCTCAAAGCAAATGCGCGGGCCGCGCTGAGGCGGTCGGTTGGGATGGCGCTGCAGGGGCTCAGGCGCTTCCCGAACAGCACCGGGAGAGTTCGGGAGCGCCCGAGTCTCTCGGCGAGGGCCGGAGAGCGAGCGGCGGGGCCGGGCCGGCGCGGGGCCTTACCTTCTTACTCCTGGACAGCCGGAGCCGCGTCACCTTCCCAAACTGCTCGAAATACTCGTGGAGCTGCGGCTCGGAGAGTCCCCGCGGGAGGTGCCCGACGTACACCGCGCCCGGCGTCAGCTCCTCCTGCGGGGCACAAGGGAGACGCGTTAGGCCCGGCCCGGCCCGGCCTCCCCCCGCCCCGCGGCAGCGCCCCGCTCACCTTGGGCGCCCGGTTCTTGCGGACCCGCTGAACCTTCTGTTGTAACTCACGCTGCAGCCGCGGCTCCAAGGCCAGGAACGACCCCGGTGCCGGTGCGGACGCAGGCGCAGCCACCTCGGCCTCAGCCGCCGCCGCCATGCTGCGCTCGCGGCCGGAAGCGCGTCACCGCCCTCACGCGCGGCAGTGCGGGCGCGCATGCGCGGAGCGGCCGGTCGCTGTCTCCCGGCAACAGCGCGTGGCGCCGCCCGGCCCCTCCCCACCGCGCGGCGGCTCGCGGCGGCGCCTGGCGCTCTCGGCACCGCCTGGCGCGGCCTCCCTGGGCTCAGCCCCGCCGCACCGGGGGCAGGGGTCCCGAAACACGGGCGCGTCCCCGGGGCGAGCGGCTCCCGGCCAGCACTCGCCCTTTCGACAACCTTCCGGCTCCTCCGGCTGCTCAGGCAGCGCGCGGGGCAGCCCGGCGCGCCGGCGGCACAGAAGGCCCCCTGTGCGCGCGGGAGGCCGCAGGGACGGGAGGCGGCGGACGCCATGTCGGTGAGCGACATGTTCATCGCGCTGCAGAGCGTCCTCACCGCCGACCAGGACATCCGCGAGGTGGGCGCGGGCGCGGGGCCGGGGCGGGGCCGCGCGGGGCTCGGCTGACGGCAGCCTGTGTCCGCAGGAGATCCGGAAGGTGGTGCAGGCGCTGGAGCAGACGGCGCGGGAGATCCTGACGCTGGTGCAGGGGGTGCACCAGGGAGGCGGCGTCCAGCACAGTGAGTCCCGCCGCGGCTCGGCGCTGCTCCTCCCTCCGCGCAGCGGGGAGACCCGGGCGCAGCGTGGGGAGGAGCGGAAGCACCCTTGCGAATGCGGGTCCCACTGCCGCGGGCGCCCCTTTTCCAGGGTCCAGCCGCGCGTAGGCGTTCGCGGGCCGTCCTGCGCGGGCTTCCGACGGGCTGCGGGGAGAGCGAGGCCGCGGTGGGAGGTTTCAAGACACACGAACCATCCTCAGGAAGCGCCATTCTTTCCCTTGCTCTCCTCCCTAGCTTGGTGTTTCCCTGCCCGTGTGCAGAACACTGTGTTTTTTGCAGGCGTGCAGTTTCTGGGGTGTTGAATGGGTTCATGGGTTTCCCCCTAAGTGACATGCACGTAGGTTTTTATATTTGCTAATTTTACTATTAGCTGTTGTGGGCCTGTATCTGTATCCCTTCCCTCACCTTTTCACCACACCCTCCAAAAAGCTGTCATCTGAAGGCTCTGTGGGTGTGTAGGATGGTTTGGGAAGGGAGGGTCATTAGCCAGGTTTGTACAAGACTGACTCTGTGTGTGTGTGTGTGTGTGTATAAAATATGAATAATGTTGCAAAATACAAAGGGAATTTGCAGAGTCAGATAAAGAAGGGAGCCATGCTTGTTGTGTGAGTGGCAGAAGGAATTTTCTGCTGTTTTTGAGGTTATGGATTGTAGGTAGCTTGGTTCTTCCTTTCAGTCCACGTTTATTTGAGGTGTTAGAATGCTTGCGAGCCAACCCATTTCCTCCAGGGCATCAGAACAGCACTACAGACCTCGATGTCAAATGTTTTCCTTCTGCTCCTCCATCTCCATTTTTCATCTTACTGCTGAAACTACTGGAATAAGCATGTTTTTCCTTTAAATATGTGACTTCAAAGCTATTTTTTTCTCAAGTTGATGAGTGACTCCTGAGAACAACCCAGCATTCAGACTTTCCTGGAAACTCTTGAGAGAAATTTAGAAAAGGGAGACATCCATCAGGCCACATTCTGAAGGTAGACAGAAGAAGGAACTTCACGAGGTGCTGGTTGTCACCAGCATGCTGGTGCTGGAGGCTTGGAGCATGTGTGACATCTGAAGTTTGACCTCTACTGGCAAATGCAGCTTTCACCTCCTTGGGAAATCCTGCAATGCTAGAAACTGGAACTACCAATTGGTTAATTTACACAAGGAAAGGCTCCTTTGTCTAGGCTGAGTGATCCTGTGGATGCTTGAGAGTTGCTTTGTGTCGCTATCAACTTCAGGGGTTGCTTTCCAGCATTTAATACTAGAGATGTGTGTCTGGCTCAGTGTATTTTCACTTGATTTTTAATGCTGGGGGAGAGCTGGCCCAGGATCTTGCAGTCTGAGAAGACATTTGGAATGGTTAAAGTAAGAAACCCAACTAATGAAGCAAAATACAACCCCATCAAAAACCACACAAAACACTTGGCTTGTAACAGCAAAGATAAGGAACACATGCACAATGGGTGAAGAGTTAACTCATGATGATAGACCTGCCAGTTTGTCAGCATTGACAAGCATAATAAAGACAGCCAATAAACATTTAGATTCATAGTGGTTCACAGCAGAATAACATAGCTGCAGTTAACAGAAGGATTGTTGAGGGCATAAACAGCACTTGTCAGGTGTCCCGTGTTTAGACTACAGCTTGGTTTGATGATGGCTGTGGTTCTGCAGTGTAGTGCATGGCCAGGGCTGTTACTGCAGCTACTGCAGCATCTTGCCATTGGAGTCAGTACCACGTTTGTGCTAAGAAATGAGAATCATTCTTCATTAGTAGATTAAAAAGGGATAAACATTGAGTCCTTGTAACTATAAAAGAGAGGATTATTCATTGAAACGAGGTTCTGGCTAGATTTTGTAGCATCGAGATTTTGTACCCTTAGGTTTATTTATTCCAAGATGTAAGAAAAACTATTATCAGTGTTAATAAAATGTGTCAAGTGGTAATAACCTGTATACATTAATAACTAATGAATGAAAAAGAAAAAGTACTGTTACTACAACTTCAGAATGACAGAGTAATTAATGAGGCATGGTGACTGCAGCTGTATTGCAGTGGGTGGTTGGAGCTGGTGCTTGTTGTGCCCTGTCCCTTGGGCCAGTGGAAGCTGGAAGTGACTTTCTCCCACAGCCTGTTGGTTGGTCCTTTGTGATTGTTCTCGCATCATTAACTAAGGTAAAGTGATGAAAACTGAAGGAGACAACAGAGTTTTCTGGGTACTTAAAATACCTCTTGGTGAAACCTGTTTTCATGGAGGTTTTTCATCTCTCTTAGTATGGGGCAGCCACCTACCCCCAGACACCAGCTGTGCCATGCTGCTGGCTGCTTTGGGTCTCTCTGCACCAAACATGAGGCTGTGTTCAGCATGGCATCACCACTTGCAGTTGTAGCCTTTACTCAGCTATGGGGAAGGGAAGCCAGCAGAGCCTCAGGCCAGCAGTCTCCAGAACGAGGTGAGAGGGTCTTTCTGAGCTCCCTCTACTCCCTCTCCAAAATGAAATGTGAGAACTGCTCAGAAAGCTGTTCTGGGCAGTGTGTGCTGCAGCCTGCTGTTAGCTGAACTGACTCTGAGTGACAGGGTGGGTCTGCAGAGGCTGAAAGTTGGCTTGGTGTGGCTTTGCTCGTGACCCGGGTCGTCGTAAGTTTAGCAAAACATCAGTGGTGATATCCAAGGATGCACAAGGACAGGTTGAAGCCTGTCTGAAACCTGTACTGTAAAGATTGTTTAGTTTTGTCACAGGTTCCTTTGGCAGAAGCCAAAATGCAAATTTATTCCTTCCTCTGTCACCAGCTGCCACATGATGGCTCAGGGCTGAGGCAGAGACATGCTTTGGGAGCTGTGTTCAGAGGGCAGCTGTCAGTGAGCTTCCCCCATCTCCTCCTTCTGGCTGTCACACAGAGCACTTTCACCTTCTGCTTCCCAAAGCTTTTCTAAGTGCCCCCTCCCCCAGCCTTTTTAACAAAAATGATGTTTTATGAATTGAAAGATGTTTTTTAAATGCACTTTAGTGACTCCTGGTAGGGCTTGTTTGATAGAAATCATTCCTCACAGCTTTTAGGTTTAGCTTCTGTGGGTCTTGTTAAAACACTCTTAGCTTCCATACATCAAGACGCAGGAGAGCCTGGCAGGTTGATCTTCTGCCTTCCTGGGGTTGGGACCAGGATTTCTGAGAGGCTGCAGGTGAGAAGTACTGGCCTGATTGGTTCTGTTGGGCCCCGGTGCTGTGGGTGCTGTGTGGCTGTACCTCGTGGGAGGTAGCACTGGGTGTATGTAAAGAAGAGACCATTTCCCTGCAGAGGTGCGACATACGTTGGACAGGCTGAAACTCAGTTTCTTCAAATACCTCACTTGAAAGCAGCAAATGTAGTTTCCTGCAGGGATGTTGCACTTCATCTAACTCTGATCCATTAAAAAAACTGTAAGCTTTTTCAAGTTGGGAAAGAAAAGTTGCGTTTCCTTTGATCATACGAGTGGTTTGGCAGCACTGCTTGGTGTGTGTGCTCTCTTTGGGGCCAGCTGCTGTGTGCAGGGCTCTTCTGGGGCTCAACATCTGGTTGTTGCTTTTTCATCTAAACCACTGCATTAGGACAGGCTCCAGAACATCTTGTTTCTCTCTTTATAACACCCACACACAGCCCCACTGGCCACTGCTTTCTCTTACTCTATCTGCACGATGAAAACTGAACACATTCTGTTACAGCCCACAACTGATCTCCCCAGTATCTGTTGCCATAGTCTTGGACATTTACAGACCCTCAAACAAAAGTGCTCTTCTGCTCCCTCAGATGAGGTCTTTCACTCATCAACACCTTTTCAGCTTCTCTCCATCTGTACTTGGCCCCTCTCCTTCAGCACTGTGTCGCCTGCTCCTCTGCTGCCAGACTCCTTTGCACGTTGGTTTGTTCCACAGACTGTGGCCTCTGTGTTCCTCCACTCCTGCCTCCATCCATTTGTATCCTCTGTCGCCTTTTGCCCTGGAGACTCTGTGACCTTTCCAGCATTTTCTCCTGTCATTGCCCATTACAGAAGGGGTTCTTCATCCATGACATACGTTCTATAGCCACAGTCATCACTTGTGAATAGCCATGATTTGTAAATAACAGCGGGGCATCTGGCTCAAGTCCAAAACCAAGGACTAGAGCAGGTTAGACAGCCCAAAACTGGGGAGTTATTTCTCCTCTGCCTTTGCCTCATGGAGTATTTCTGGGATCCATTTGAGCATCAGTAGGCTGTCTCGGACAACAAAGGAGCGTAAACAGCTCTGTCCACACTAGGAAACTCAACCCTGTTCTCTGACAAGTACTGAACGTTGCACCATTTCCTTTTCAGTACCAAAGAAATGTCAGAAGGCTCGTGAACACTTTGGCACAGTGAGAACACAGATGGAATCTCTGAAGACCAAGTTTCCCGCTGACCAATATTACAGGTGGGCAGGGAGCTGCAGGGCTGGATTGGGCATCAAGGCTGGAGAGGAAGGATTTAAAGGCATTGATGTCCTGTTGGAGCTGCCCTTGTTTCTGGAAGCAGAGCGTTTGCTGCCCCATTAATTTCAGTGAAGTTGTTAGGTTTGGGGTGTTTCTGAGAAGGGAGATTTACATCTGTCATGAAATGGCTGTTTGATACTGCAGATACTAAATGCAGTTGTGACCTGGGTTCTGTTGCTGCCAGAAGGGGACAGTGTCTAGCAAGAGCTGCTGGAGAGAGTTCAGCGCAGGGCCACAAAGATGATTAAAGGAGTGGAGCATCTCCCTTACAATGAAAGGCTGAGGGAGCTGGGGCTCTTTAGCTTGGAGGAGACTGAGGGGTGACCTCATTCATGTTTACAAATACATAAAGGGCAGGTGTCAGGAGGATGGAGCCAGGCTGTTCTCAGTGATGTCCAATGATAGGACAAGGAGCAATGAGTATGAGAGGTTTCAAAGAAACACTAGGAATAATTTCTTCCCTGTGAGAGTGAGGGAGCACTGGCACAGGCTGCCCAGAGAGTCTCCTTCTCTGGAGACATTCAAAACCCATGTGGACGAGTTCCTGTGTGACCTACTCTAGGTGGTCCTGCTCTGGCAGAGGGGTTGGACTGGATGATATTTTGATGTCCCTTCCAGCCCTTGAGATTCTGTGATTCTGTGAATCTCATCAGCTCAGACCTGCTGAGGGAAGGTGGGAGGGGGAGTCCGGGCTGTCTTGTGAGCACAACATCCCTGAAAGGCTCCATGCTGGGTGCAGGAGCATGTGAGGTGCCCAGCGCGGTGTCCTGGAGCACCACACTGATCACTTCAAGCTGGCACTGTTTTCATAAGCCAAAAATGCACACTGCTGTGTGTAATGGTGGAACAAGGAACATGTAAATAATGTATGCTTGATGCCTCACTCTCCAGTAATAGATGTCACTTATACCTTGGCTTGGTGTTTGCTTCAACAGGTTTCACGAGCACTGGCGGTTTGTGCTCCAGCGCTTGGTGTTTCTGGCAGCCTTTGTTGTCTACTTGGAGTCTGAAACATTAGTGACCCGAGAAGCTGTTGCAGAAATACTTGGGAGTAAGTTAATGTTGTGACTGAAGAGAAAAAACTTGTGATGTTTTTAGACATTGTAACTGTCAGAGATACAGTGGAACAGCAGAACTTCATTTCTTCCCAAGTAATAGGTTCCAAAATTGATCTGGTATTTGATTTCCTTATATAAACAACAAATTCTTTTAGAGAGTAGAAGTTGTCAAACCCAATACAAAGAATTGATTGATGAGTTCTTCATCAATGAAGACTATTCAGGCAAATTGTGTAAATCTACCAAGAGAATAACACAAAGCTGAGAGCTTATTTTTCTAAACTTTTTGC
Organism: Colius striatus; assembly: GCF_028858725.1. NCBI lineage: Eukaryota > Metazoa > Chordata > Aves > Coliiformes > Coliidae > Colius > Colius striatus. Next base: position 13,252,743 of record NC_084769.1, on the reverse strand, counting down.
TTTGGGTGTTTAAAAAGTGTAGGAAAGAGACTAAATTTGTGTGATGTAAGAGAACTGTGTCCTGGAGCAAAGGATTTGAAAAACAATCGGGGAGATATCTTTCTAGGAACCAGCTACAGCCCCCTCTCCTGTGTGCTGGTGTAAACTCAGCTTCCTCTGGGTCGCTTCCAACCTGTTGCACATGCAGTGGAGGATGTCCGAGATGCTAAATCAAAACGCTGCCCAGGGCCAGTAATTACATCACGTCCAGGAAAAGGCTGAGTTCTGTTCTGGAATAATATTTCATGAATGTTAATATTTGGGATTAACTCCAGTAACCAGAGGCAGTGACAGCTCACTGCTTTTGCTCCTGTTCAGTACCACCTGACCCTTGCTCTGTTTCCACCTTAGTTGAAGCTGACCGAGAGCGGGGTTTTCACCTGGACATTGAAGACTACCTTTCTGGTGTACTAACCCTTGCCAGCGAGCTGGTAAGGAGGAGCTTCCTGCATATACTTGGATTGAAACTGACCTTAAGAAAAGTACTAATGTGTTTCTAGCTTTCCTGTGCTGTTCCTGGAAGTTATGATACACTGCTGTTTAGCCTAGAAAAGAGGACTACAGGGGGACCTCATTAACGCTTTACAAGTACCTAAAGGGTGGGTGTCAGGTGGATGTGGGGACACTTTTTTTCTGTTGTCTCCAGTGACAGGACAAAGGGTAACTGGCACAAGCTGGTACACAGAAAGTTCCACTTAAACACAAGGAGAAACTTCTTTGCTGTTGAGGTGAGGGAGCGCTGGCACAGGCTGCCCAGGGAGGATGTGGAGGCTCCTTCTCTGGAAGCTTCCAAACCTGCCTGGACACGATCCTGTGTGACCTGATCGAGGGGAACCTACTTTATCAGGGGGTTGGACTGGATGATCTCTAGAGGTCCCTTCCAACCCTGACTATTCTGTGAACACCTTGATCCAACCCTCTCTCAGGCCGCCCCTGTGTACGCCCCAGTTGTTTAAATCTTAAGCTGTCAGTGGGGAACTAGTCACTTGATTGAAAATCGAGGATTAAGGTAGACACCAGTACAAATAATGTGACTGCCTGGCACAAGAAGGGACGGGGAATAGCGGGGTGCTGTGGGTGGCTGGGTTCCCGTGCTGAGGCTGTCCCGTGTGCCCGCTCTGCAGGCCAGGCTGGCGGTCAACAGCGTGACGGCCGGCGACTACTCGCGCCCGCTGCGCATCGCGGCCTTCATCAGCGAGCTGGACTCCGGCTTCCGCCTCCTCAACCTGAAGAACGACTCCCTGAGGAAACGCTACGACGGCCTCAAGTACGATGTCAAGAAAATCGAGGAGGTGGTGTACGACTTGTCCATCCGAGGACTCACGAAGGAGGCGCCGGTTGGTGTGGGCGGAGAGAAATGAAGGGAGCTCGTTGTGCCGGCGTCACATACCTCAGATGGTTGCCAATTCTGGAAGCGTGCTAGCAAAGCCTTCCTACAGTAGTTTAGAAGAACTGCGGCTCAGAGCTGCTCTCTATTTTCTTACAAAAGGCGTAGTCCGGGTGTTAGGTCTCCAAACGTTTTGCCGAGGCGTGTCCGGGCTGGGGCAGGAGGGTGGCTGTGCCGGCCGCAGCTGCGCTGGGTGCGGGCGGGCGCTGCCGGGCCCGGGCTCCGTGCTCCACTCGCTCCAGCCGCAGCTCTGCGCACGCTCGGCAGCGCCGGTGGCAGCGCGGCCGCCGCTCAGCTGGCAGCAAACAGCCTGGGAGGACACGGTCGGGGTTTTAAAACGCTCATTTCTTTTTTCGCCGTCGGTGACTGGAGGAGATCTGCATAACTTTGTTAACCAGATCTTTTACAATGGCTTCTGTTAATGTGTTCCCTTAACTGAGAAATTAGTCAAAATCTTCCTGAGACTGTCTCCTTTGGAGCTGGTGCGTTGCACCCGGGCACCTCTCTCTTTTCCTCTCTCCCTCCCTCTCTCTCGTTTTTATCTTTCTCCATTTTGTTGCCAAGGAGAGCATGGCTTTCTCAGACAGCTGCTCCCACTGGCTGGCATTTGTCTTACTGACATGAGTAAATGTTGAGTTTCAATATGATCATTTGCCTTCAGAACTCGCTGTGACCAATGTTTTTGTTTTGTTAGTTACCAACGTTTCTGAATGGGGAGATGTGAGCTGATATACTGCAGGTAACCTCTGAGCTTCGACAACCTGTACCTGTGTCCTGGGATTAAAAAACAACACCACACAAAAACTACAGTTTGTGTAGTGAAATGTTCATATCTTCAGAAAAGGCGAAGTTGCTAGTTTCAGATCTTACAGTTGCATGTAAGATGTTTGCAAACACCAACAGCTTCTTTGCTTTGTGCAAACAGACAGACTCCTGCCTCCCAGTCTGTTCGTTCCCTTGTCCTAAATGAATTGGAGTTCTGCCATTGTTCTGCTTCTGGTGGTGCAGGAAGGTTCAGGAGAGAAATGAACTTCTTTAGGAGGAGGAATATTTCCAGAGGATGAGCTTGAACAGTCCAGTTGATGTGAGGTTTGTTAGTTTAATTTTGTGAGCAAAGAGTTACCGCTGTTTCAGTTAGGGTTTGGTTTTTATTGGAAGAAAATGGTTATTTTGGCCAATAAAAGTTGTTCTTTGATTTTGGCCATTTGGTAACTCTGCCCATTGTCTGATGGTCTGTTCATTGCAACCCTTCCTGGGAGCCTGCTCTGGAATATCATTGTTGAAGTGCAGCCTTCAGCTGTAGGTGGCCAAGAGCAGAGCTGCTGCCTGTGGCTGTGCTGTCGGATGGTGTGCTCAGACCCAGCGGTGCAGGGAGCCCAGGTCAAGCTGCAGGCAGATTTCATAGGCTTTTAAAAAGATGTTGTGACCAGTTCCACCAAGTGAAACAGCAGAGATATGGAGATTACCAGTCCAACATGTGGCAAGGTTCATCTGCAGAGCATCTTGTGATCTTTCACGTTTGTCCTTGCCCCTTGTATCTTATGTCCCATAAGACAGGGAGATGGTGATATTCCTCTTTCATAGCTGAAGTGAGGATGTAACTTCCTGAGCCCCATGGCAATCAGACCAGCTTTCTTTGTTCTTGCCCTTTGCCACTGCTGCTTCTTTCTGGCTTTATCTGTTTGTAGGTGGGAGGAAGGAAGGAGCTTAATCTGGTTCTACTGCCAAAACCTAAGACTTGTGAAACAGCACCCCTAGGCCCTGAGACACAGCCGTGCAGAACAGGGTCTCATGGGGACCCTGTGGGAGCAGGGGCATGGGAGAAGGATTCCCTCAGCACCAGTCTGGTGTCTGTGGGGCTGGAGGATTCCAGCACGCAGGATCTGAGGCCACATGGTGGGGCTGGTTTCTGGCTGCAAGGTGAGTGTTGGTGGGCGCTTCGCTCTGGCTTGTGTCCTGGTGCCCCAGCGGCATTTGGTCACACAACAGGTCTGCTTCCTGACCTGGGATCCCCTGTGCCTAAGGCAGCTTTTCAGTACATCCCACATCTGGCAGGTCTTGCATCTTACATGGTTTTTGAGAGCTGGTGGAGATACAACAGCACTGCACCAGAGGTGGGAGGGACAACTGGGAGGGCAAGGGCTTACAAGTTCTGTAAGGTGTGGGATCCTTCTGACTAAGGCTCTGTGAAGTGCAAGTGCCTGAGAAAGAGATGCTCCAGTGTCAGAGATGATCCTGGAAGTATTTAGCAAACACCTCATTCTTTCCCTTTCCTAGGCTTTGGGAGGCCCCCCATCTGGGGAATTGGACTGGATGATCTCTTAAAGGTCTCTTCCAACCCCTACCATTCTATGATTCTATCATCTTGCTCTCACAAGCATCCTTTGTGAGAGGTAGCCTGCATAGCACGTTCCCCTGCTGAGCATGGGGAAGGGAGAAGAAAACAGCCAAGTTTCTCCCTGGGCTGCAGCAAGGAAAGATGGGAACATGCGTTTTGCAGCTTCCACTGCACAGAGTGATCTTGTAGCTCTGGTTGTGAATCCATACATCACTCTAGTCCTAAATGGTAAGTTGAGTTTCTGTCCCAGAGCTAGGAGCAGAGGGAAGAAGGGAAGACCCAGAAGGACTTGGATAGGGGAGTGTCAGCTCTGTCCCTTCCATTTCCTGGGGTAAGGGGAGCAGCTTAGCCAGCAGGGAACAGCAGTGAGAGATGGAGCTCTGAGGGCTGTGGGAGCTCAGTGGCTTGGGATGAATCAGATGCACTTGAACTCTGAACAAGGAACCGCTGTTGGTACTGAAGGGTCTGTGCAGCCTGTGCTGGCAGCTGGGAGGGAGGGAGTGACTCAGCACAGGGGCTCTGGAGAGTCTGACTCAACAGCCAGTGCCACTATTCTGGGAGCCGCTTCAGCCCAAGTGTGTGCCAGGGAGAATGCTCTTGGATTGTCTTTGTATTTACTCACTGGTTTGAGGTGGGTTTTTTCCCCATCTTGACGTCATTTCTGTGTGTTTATTTCAATTAAACGGGCACTTACATAGTTGATTAACTGCTCTGTATTTATAGCACTGCCTGTTCAACCCTGCAGATCAATGGAAGTGCTGACCTGAAACCATCTGGGAAACGGGGGTAAGCCGAGCTCCATGGCACAGGCCACAGGGCAGACCTTGGGGCTGGCTGCTGAGCTGGGAATTGATTAACTGCAGCCCTTGTCCAGCCAATTCTTGAAACTGGCACTTGTTACAGAGCATTATCACCTCCTGACTGCCCTTCTGTGGTGCCAGCACATGTCTCTCTGCAGTGAACTGGATTCAGGAACTGATGTAGCTGAAACAATCTTTTTCAGCAGTGTTTGCTCCCAGTCTGGCTCACTGCACAGTTCAGCACACGCCGTGCCAGCGTGGGGAGGGAGGGAGGGAGGGAGGGAGGCTGCTTTCTCACCCTGCAGCCCCAGCTTGAAGCATTCCCTGAGTGTAACACCATGTGGTGAACTGTCTGGGGTTTCTTACAGCAATTGATTGGCTTCTTGTTTTGTTCAGATTGCCAAGGATTTTCTCTTTGGGCAAATCATTTGCCTTCATCTTCCTACAAAGTGATGACCTGGGCCGCGTTTCCAGCTGGTAGTGCTATGACACACCAAGGCAATAAGGAGAGAAGAAAGGGAATGTGGCTGAGTCCTGGGGTCTGTGTGTGGCTGCTGATGTGTTACTCATCAGCAGTCCATCCTCCCTCGTTGAAGCACTGTCTGGTGCTGGATGCTGTGGTGCAGCTGTACTGAGGCGTGTGTGGGGGCTTAGGGAGCCTCCCACCTGCTGGGAGTGCCATTGGACAAGGGTTTGATTTGGAAAGAGTGAGTCCTTCAGGGTACATACCCTGATGAGTGTTTGAGCCTGCAGTGTTTGGACTGTGCAGTGTTACTGTCAAAACTTTTAAATGATTATTTTTCTAATTGCTTGTACCTGTCTGCACCCACAGCAGCCCCTGTGAGAGATCAGGCAGTTCCTCTGCCTGCCTCCTCAGGAAGACCTCGCTCCATCCTGCTCTGCTGTAGCGACAGGAGGTCACTCCTTACGACAGTGAGGTCTTTGGATATTGATCTGATCTCCAGCAGGACAGTTTCCTCCACTGCTTTTGGTTCCAGGTTTTTCTGATTTCAGGTCAGAGAATGTCAGCCTAATTCCAGCTGAACCTCACCTGGTTCCTTCACATACGTGTAAAGGGAGACGTGGCTGACATCACAAAATGAGAGTTACCACAGCTGCCTCGACCGTGAGCCCAGAAGGGGGATCATTGACATGGTGCTAGAAGATTTTGAACTGTCTTCCCTTTGAGCATGTCAGGGACAAACAAGAGGGTGCAACGTTCACCAGAATCTCCTGCTGGAGATGTGCCCTCCTGGGATTTCATCTCTGTAATAGATTCACATGCATTGAATGACTGAAGGTCCCCAAGGCAGGAGATCTGAGATGGTCTCGGAGCCTCTTTTCAGGATTTGGGATGTGCTGAGGTTTTTCTCTCAGTCTGTCATTACAGCTACAACAGCTTCTTGCTGCCAGACCACTGCTGGGGCCCCCTTTCAGATGTGTTCCTGATCTTACAGCAGAGACCCACACTGAAGGCCCCCTCCCCATCCTCACTTCTGTTAAGGACAACCAGGAATGTACAACAGCATAAAAGAGAAGATCTCTGTTCAGTAAAGCACAAGTCTTTGCCCTCTAAAGTATTTCTCTTCCTCTCCCTGTAGTTTTTTCAGGCTTTCCACCCAGCCTGCTGACTCTTAAAGCATCTGTTCCTTCTTTCCTCGAGACCTGATCTCACAGGGGGCTCATTTTGACCTCTTGTGTGTCTGCCTTATGAACTCTGCATGGACCCTATGATAAAGACTGCTCTTTGTTGTTGCTTTCCTGGTGAATGACCAGTAAGACTCATCTTAAATTCTTGTTAAAGGTCATTTATGAGATCTGATAAGGGAATAATTGACTTTCTCTTTTTCCCTGTAACATGGTACTTCCAGAGAGGTCTGCGTGTACTACCCAGTTAAGCTGAGTGGGCAGGAGTCTTGAGAAGTAATTTTAGTATGGTCAGTCATGAGACAATGAGGGGCATGAAAATATTACAGAGCATTAGGATGACCAGTTTGGAACAAATAATGGCTTTTCTGGCTTGCAGACAGCTCTGTTCCCGAGGTCCCTGGGTTATAATAGCACTCGTCAGCTTTGTTAATCAGGAATGGAAAACTACAGCACAACTCATCTTCAGGACTGCCAAACAAGATGTGTACATGTGTCACTGAAAGCCCTGGAACTTCCAGGAGAGGGATCATCCAGTTAAGGTGCCTGGCGATGATGGAGGCCTCTTGCCCTGCATGTGTGCTGACACTGCTCGCTCTTCCCCTGCAGGCCCTGGGACCACAGGGCTTGTTCTGTGCTCCTGTTCCCTTTCCACACCTGTAATTTCAAGGCAGGCAGGCAGCTGAGTACACACTGCATACGTGACAGGTAAACAACATCAGGAGCACAACCTCTGTGTAGCTGAGAGGTCCAACAATCAGCTGTCGCTCCCCTTCCCATGGGAGGCTGTCCCAGATGAAAGAGCCCGTGCTGTTCCCTGGCCTCAGGGCTTCCAGGACAGGGCTCCAGCACCAAGTACACACCCTGCTCCTAACTCAACTTCTGGCCATTATTTGTGGACTTTCTTCTGGGGAGAGTTTGCCTGGGTCACAGGAAATAGGCTGTGATTACTAGGAGCCTGGCAGGCAGGTGTTTCCTGTGATACCTACAAAAACCCCAAATCTGACAAACTAAACAATCACCCAAACGCAAGATTGATGCTTAATATCAGAGCTTTTACATGGACTTATTGTTCTCTAACCTTTCTGAACAGCCAGGGAGACTGAAGGTATCTTGATTTAAAGATAGGACTGTACAAACAGTCCACGGCTGGTTTTGTGCAGGGATTGTGTGGAGAAAATCACTGTGCTGGAATGTAATTGCAGACTTTCCAGAAAGCAGCCGCAGCTTCCCGTGGCTGTGAAAGCCACTTGCTGTCTGAGTAATTGAAGCCATTACCTTACTGTACTTATGCCTTCCCTTATCAAAACTGCCACTGGTGCTCACAATGAGAATCAAGCTGTGCCATTTTGATCTTGGGAGAGAAAACAAAGGTGCCACAAGCTGTTGCTTTTTGCCTGTTAGGTGGATGGGGCTGGAAGGCTGACAGATGGACACCCATCATGGCAGCGTAAGAGAAACCTTCCTCCAGCAGCTGCTCTGCTTCGGCATCAATCTCTTTGAAGAACACACCACAGCCTCCAAGCGGTGCCTTGTGCTCTTCACTGGCTGATCAGTGCATGATTTGGGGGCTGACTTTACAAGTCAGTGCATATCAGGGCTGATTTTACAAGACTAGAGCTACCTCTGTGAAGGCAGCCTCTGTGTGCCTTCCTTTGTGCGCTCACTTGTGTGAATCCTCCTGTAAAACAAACACCTGTAACAGAGATATTCTGTTGGTAGTGTGGAATACTGATGGGCTTTGTCTTGACCCCAGTGGGCTGGAAGAACATTCGCAGGCTGTCCTCCAAGATCCACCGACCAAACTTGAGGCTGCTTTCCTCTGGCCCCTGGGGCTGTAATCTGGCCTTTGCTGTGTAAGCCACAGCGTGACATTTTGCTGGTCTTGTAATCACAAGGCCACGGTCAGTGGTAACGTCAGGCTGAAAAGGTTAAACCCTCTTTGCTTTTTTACCATTTGCTTTGAGTAATTTCCCTGCTGAGGGGCTGGGAGAGGCTGGACCTGACAGGGGATGGGCTGGCCTGCCAGGCAGGACGGCGGCAGAGCAGGAGGGCTTGTGCCAGTCTGTTGTGGCCTGGTGCCAGTTAGGGTGGCAGGCTGGGACCCTTTTCCCAGTCTTGTTAGGAGTAGCCCCCGAATTCTGCTCAGGGCATCCAAAGAACAGATGTAGGCACAGCGTTCACCTGAACACCACTCACACTAAGCATCTACTCCAAAATACAAACATTTACAGAAACACCCACCTAAAGTCATTGAAACATAATTATTAAAACCTTTTATGTTACTCTACAGTACAATGTAAATTGCTCCTTTCTTTTAAATTTTGAAATACACTACATTACATCATTTAAATAATGGCAAACTTTCAAGTTCACTATCAGTGGTAGCAGAGCTGTATTTACATACAATTCTGAGATCTCTCAGATGCAGCGCTAGGCTCCAGTCCCTCAGTCAGTTAAAGAACAGATGTCCAGGGGGTGTACTGCTCTTCCACAGCTCCTACGCACGTTTGAGGTGTCTGTGTCAGAGAGCAAGAACTCCCTTTATTCTTTGTTTTTTGCTGTGTGCATGCAGCTGAATCTGAGCAAAATGACACCTACTTGATTTGGATTAAAGATGAAAGACCTTTCTTTTTAAACAAGTCTTTTGGCCGACTATACAGAGGTGAATAGTGAAATACAGTCCTTAGGAGCAGCAGTGGAAAACATAACTTTCTCCAACTTACATCCTCTGTTGCATAATACTGCACCTAATTTTGACCCTGACTTTACCTAATGCTGATGAAATATAGTCAATAGTGGAAACCTCTCTCATATGGCCAAGACTGGCTTTCAATGCGATCCATGCAATGGCAAGCATCATACATCATTCTCCTGCAGTGCAATATTAACAAGTGAAACTCAGTATTTTCCTGCAGAGATGTGCTCCTCGAGGGAAGCCCATCTCTGTACATCCATCAGCCACAACCAGGTTGTGAGTCCTGAGGCTGGAGACCCGAATGCAGCCGTGACGCTGGCTTGCAGCACTGCCAAGAGTCTGCGTGGGCCAGGCTCCTCCCGGTGCGGGCCACACAGCAGAGCGAGTTCAAGCCACCGAGGCTCTGATGGTCCTCAGTGGTGGCAGTGGCAAAGCCGGGGCTCAGGGCCTGGTGTGCGGGGTGCTGATCATGATGTTGGGCAGCGCGTTGCGCCGCTTCTTCCAGGAGCCCAGCTCCCTGGAGTAGCGCCTGATCTGCCTGAACCAGTGGTGAGTCCGCGCCCGGTCGCTGTCCCGCAACACAAACGCCTCCCGCCTGATCTCAATGAGTTCAAACGTGTCGTCGCAGTCGGGGTCGGTGGAGACGATGCAGTTACTCAGCCTCAAGGGCTCCCTGAGCAAATGGAACTTGCCGTTGTTTTTGTCCCTGATGAGCACCAGCACGGCGTCCTTCACGGGCCCCGGCTCGGCCGACTCCAGGCTGGACTCGGACACGCGCTTCATGTTCACCAGGAGGAGGACCTGCATGTTCTGGAACTTGAGGGTCTTGCTGCCTTTCTTCACCCACTGGCCGTCGGGGGGCTGGGCCAGCTGCAGAGACCCTTCCATCACAAACCGCGTTTCCTCCCGCAGCCAACCCACGGTTTTGAGGGCGGTTTCTCTCATCTCGATGTTGATGACTTCCCTCTTCTTCTTGCTGTCCTGGCGAAAGGAGCGGAGGGTCCACGTGTTCCCCTCCTGCTTGGTTTTCATGTTGATGTGCTCCAGGTGGGACTCGATGCGGCTCTTGGCCTCCCGCAGGCTGCCGTGGTCTGGGTGGTACTCAGTGGTGGCCTTGATGATTCTGCTGAGCAGCAGTGGGTACTTGGTGACTCTTTGCAAAGGGGCCATCAGGAAGGATCTCAAGTTCATCCTCCGCAGTGCTGTGTTGTCATTTTGGGACACATTGAGGAATATTCTGCAGGAGTGTAAGGAGAGAGAATGAGACTGGCTGTTCTGCCGGTGGATGCTGCAATCCTAAATGCAAATGAACGGCGTGGTGCTGACAGCTGCTGAGCATTGCAGCTTCCCCTCTGCTTTTAACAGCCTTGTGAGTTCTGTCTTCTCAAAAACTAACAATTTCTGCAGCTGTGCTCAGCTGCAAAGCAGTGAGGACGTGCCCAGGACACTAGCACATAACCAATGAGGGCGTGGTCTTACTCTGGTACACACTGACGTGGGCCTGAGGCAGATACATCAGCTTAGATCAGATTACATTAATTTCTGTCTCCTTTCATCATTAAATTACAAACTCTAACCAAGAATTTGGTACTGTCATCATTTTAAGCTGTTGCAGTGGAGAGAGAAGGGACTCGCCTGACATTGCCCAATAGGCCAGGGCTAGGAATGGAGAAGAAATTCAAGTCACACATGCTTCACACAGTGGCTTTCCCTCGTGGAAATCCAAACTGTGCTCTGGTGCAGGGCCTGAGAGCTGTTTCCTCATGACAGCTCAGCACTGTGGGCAAATTCTGCTACCACAAAATACAGTGTATAGCTGGGGACCAACTGCCTGCCTCAGTGGAGATACCAAAGATCGAATCTCTTTTGGAGAATAAATTATTCTCCTCACTCCAAGAGAAGGCAGCTCATCACTGAACAACAACATTAGCATCAAAACTTGGATCTAGTTGAGCTGACACAAGGCTGCATCCCCAGCCTGGTGCCCTCCTGCCCCCAGAGCCTGGAAGAACATGCTTGTCCCTTTTCTTACCTGAGCAACTCTTTCTCCTTCTCCAGGGCATTGAGCATGTTCACAGAGGAAGACTGCTGGAGACAGTAGGTCTGAAAGGCTGGCAGCATGTTCACAAACTCAAGGAACACTTCGCCAATGCACACAGTCATCAGGTCGTCGTCCCCCTGCAACACACAACACAGCCCCTGCTCAGGAGAGGCACAGGCACGCAGCCACCTTCAGCTCCACCAGCATCAGCCTGCTGCAGGAGCTGGGGAAGGCCAGACCAAAGGTGGAGCTGGGCTGTCCCTTCCCGGTGGAAAGGCAGCCCCTGCAGGGCTGGGGGAAGCAGGGCAACGCTGTCTAACTGCTCGCTCTTCTACACATACAGACATGTCTTCTCTGTTCTGAAGGCTCGGCCAGCTCAGCAGGGCAAAAGCTCACAAGCCAGAGGCCAGAGTGAGCCTGCTCTCAGGAGTGTATACTGGGGTCCTTCCTGCCCTCTGACCACCACAATGATGGGGCTTGAAAGTTCCTTGTGCAAGGCATGGCACGTGAGTAGAACAACTGGCACACAGAGCTGTAAGAGCCAGCTGTCCTCAGAGCAGCCAGTCTAGAGGCAGGCTGCAATAAACTGCAACCCAAGGCAAACACACCCAAGCCAGCGCAAGATGAGCTGTGTCCAGTGGTCACAGTCTTACGAGTGTCCAAGATAACCAGCTTAAAGCTAACCTTGGCAATGGGGCAGTTAGGTCCTGTTAGCAGGACCTAATGATGAGCAGATGGCCTGCTAACATCAGTGGCAGCAGACAGACAGCACAGAGTGAGTCCAGGAGCCGTGACCTGACACTGGCCTACTGAAGGCACTGGTTTACAATAGCTGAAGGAGCGAGGGACTAGGTAGATGACCAGAACTCAAGTCCTTCCTCCTGATCCTCTGCTCCATCTGTGCTGTCTCGCTGATACAAAGCCTATTCCTGCCTGCGCAGGCTGGCCCCTTTAGAGCCTGCAGCATCATACCTGGTCAAAGGCCTGATCGATCTCCTCCTGGAGTATCTCCAGGAAGTTCTCGTTGAGGTCGATGAGTTCCTGGATGTTGCTGAAGATGCCCAGGAGCTGCTCCTGGCTCAGCAGCCCAGCTGCCTGCATGGGGAGGTAGAACTCCTCTTTGATGATGCGCAGGTCCTCGCCGTAGCTGGCCTCCGTGTTGACAAACTCCAGCACCGACTCCTTGCGCTCGGTGCGGCGCTTGCGGCACTTCTCGCAGAGGTCGGCCCGCCTCTGGTTGCAGTTCTGCACGTCCGTCTCCCCCGGCAGGTCCCGCTCCCCGCAGTCGGTGCAGGGCTGGTGGGCTTCCCAGGCCTGCAGGGAGCTCAGCGCTTCGGCCGCCCTGCTCCTCCACCTCCGGGCTGGCAGCTGGCCGATGCCGCTGTCTGCCCTCTCCACCTCGGCTGCCTTGGCGCGGGGACCCTCGCTGCCAGCCACATCATCCCGCACGTCGTTGACGCCAACGATGCCGCTGTCGGTGCTCAGGCTGCTGACGTTGCTCCAGTGATGCCTGGAGCGGAGGGAGCCGCGGGGCGTGCGGCGGGTCTCATCAAAGCTGCCACCGTGACCGAGGTTGGCTTTTGCCACCACTGGACCTGAGAACAGACACAAATCGTTACAGGCGCTGCCAGCTGCACAGAGCTCACCTGAGAAGCTCAAGCCAGCACAGCCACCAGTCGTAGGTACTCTTGCAGGGTGGGCTGGAAACAGGGCTGTTAGCTGGCTGCTCTCCTCTTTGGCAAGAGTCAGTACGTGGCTCCCAGGTGAAGCTGGGGGCCTGTCATCCTTGCACTGCCCACACCTGTGAACTCATCTGTGCTCTCTCTTCCCCTGCCAGCTGCCAGGCAGGGACAGAGATGTGGCAAAATAGATCCTAATTTCTTACATGTCTGGGTTAAACCCTGAGCGCTTCCCTCCCCCAGGTCAGTAGAGTTACTCCATATTTACACCAGCATAGCAGGGCTCAGGATCTGGCCCATGAGCCCCCTGTGAGTGTGCAGACTGTGGGTACCATAGTCTCGCTCCTGCCGGCGCTTCTGTGCGTGCTGCCGTGCTGCAGCTGCAATCTTCAGCTCCAGTTGCTTCCTCTTCACCGAGTCCGTGGGCATGGGGTCACTGAAGTGCGGCCGCAGCCGGCACTCCCGCTGTGCCTTGGCACCCTCCGTGCTCTCGTGCACCATGTCAGAGCTGGACCGGCGGCAGCCTGTGCTGGGGCTCTGTAAGAAAGGCAAGCGAGTTTGGAGCCAGGCAGTGGTCAAGGCAGCACCTGGTTTGCAGCCATTGGATTTCAGTTGCCACAGGAGAGAAAAACAAACTCATCAGCGATGGGACTGTAAATGCAGCTCTGCTACATGGTCATTAGCAAAGCATTTCCCCCAGGTCTCTGTGTCTTGCTGAGTCCTAACAGCAAGGATCCCTCCCCCTTTGTTGTAGTGTAGCTCTGAAATACTGTGGCTCTGTGGTGGCTGGATCATGGCTGTCAAATAAATATAAAGAGATCAACAGCATAGCCCTGGCTAAGAGCCTAAAGAGGGGGCTGAGCCTGTCCCCCAGGGATCTGAGCTAGCTTGCCTCTGTTCTATGGAGGTGTCAGCCCTGCAGGGTGAGGAGCTCCAGCCTCCATGCCTTACCTACATTAGCAGTTTGTCCTAGCAGGGCTGGGAGGGAGTCTGATCTCCCTGGCAGCACAGCAAGGAGGGGCTGGTGGCACACTGAAATACTTGGAGGGGTTATTGCTGAACTCTATGCAAGAGATGCAGCAGCAGATAGGCAGGGGCAGAAACTAGCTCCTGTTTCATTAGCTGTCATAAAAAAGGCTCTAGAAATGCAATAAGAGTTTAATTGTGCATGAGAGTTGGTGTGATTTCAGATCCCAGGCTCCTGGTCTGCCCAGTTCCTACAATGAAAGGATCCTTTAGAGCTTCTGAGAAGAAAATAAATCCTAAACACATGCTCAAGATGAGAAGCAAATTCCTCTCCCTTACATTCCCTGCAGGTGGAGTATCATTGGATGTCTCATTGCTTGGCTTGTCCTCCCAGGTCTCTGTTGCCATGGACATCGCTGTGGGCTGCTGGCTGTCCTCTGGAGGTGGGAGATCAGCGTCCCTCAGATCACACTGTCCCTTGGAGGGGGATTTAGCAGCACTCTCAGCATTGCAGCTGCAGGGGAAGAAGCAGACTCTGATGAACACCACATATGCATTTCACTTGCTGTTCCTACCACAAGTGAGACTGAGCAGCAAGCCCAGGTTGGAAGCACCAGCCACAACACTCCAGGGGAAGTGCAGGCAGGAATCTAGCCTGCTCAGGATGGATGGCTGTACATGTGCTTCAGGGGCTCTAAACACAGATCAATTATAGCAGTGCAAATTGGGTAACTGCACTCATGCCAGCATCAGTCTGGGGTATCAAGTCTCGAGTGTTCACAGGGCATTTTGGTGTCCATAAAACATGAGGTTCTCCCACAGGGGCCAGAAAAACCTCTTTCTAAATAGGCCATATCCATATTTGCTGCTATTTAAAGAGATGTCAACACAGAAACCATATTGCTCATTTGGAAGAAAATCACCTGAAAAAAACCATAATACTTTGAAGAGATTAGAGGATTAATGGAGCTTTCCCTCTGTTTTTCATCTCATATGATCCCAAGCCCACTGAAACCACTGGAAAGATTCTCTCTGCTTTCGGTGAACTCAGGATCAGGACTTTTGGTACACTTAAGAGTCCGGAAAAGATTGGCAGAGTCTGTTGTTCTCACTTGGCAATTCTGAGATGCTCTTATTCACGCTGTCTGCTGCTAACAAGGGCCTGGCCCAGCTGATAAAAGCAGCCTGTTCCAACCCCACATTCTCCTCTCTGTAGACACCACCACCCCTCCAGACAGACACAGTCTGGTGCAAAACCACTGACTTGACAGAGTAGTTGACAGGCTGTAGTCTGATACCACTTGTGATACAGGTTATTTTAACAGACTCTCTAAGACACCTCCTTTCCATGCATAATGAAGCCTGCTTGGAAGAACATGACTTTTGGGATTTACTTAATTTTTATGGTCCTTTAAAAAGAAAGGTTGTGAGGACTGGATATAGATGGTCATACATCCAGCAAGCCAGTGTCTGGAACATATTTCAGGTCATGCATGTATTTTATGCTTAACACAAGTCTCCTGTGACGAAAATCGGCTTCTTCTGAAAAGCTTCACTCGTGAACTTATGCTGGTAGGTCACACTGCTGATGTGCAATTCCAACACTGCTACAGCAAACACATGAGACAGATGGGCATTTTCCTTCCAGCGAATGACAGTTGGCTCCGATAACAAACCATCAGCCAATACTGAAATCGTTGAAGAGGGAACAAATCTCCCAGAACACAAACTGGCTCTGTTGTCAGGCCAGAAAAGTTGGTTTGCAACTTCCCAGCTGGTGCTTTTTCATCTTCCTCCATTTACGCTTCCAGGTCCCGGCTGACACTACCAGAGGATTTACTAACTTGAAAGTGCTGAGCCGTGGCTGTGCAGCAATGGCACAGTGCTAACAGCAGGCTCCTGGCTTTCCTGTTTTGCTGTACTAAGTCCCTGCTGTGTGCATTTGGAAGCGTTACTTGCCCCCTCCAGGCCTCTCATCCCCAGCTGAAGCGGAGGCCAGCGCCAGTACGTGAGGCAGCGGGCTGTAGCCCGGACGGTACTGGCCCCTCACAGTGCTGCAGGAACAGCAGCACACAAGCAAGGCTGGGGTCCCACCATGGGACCGGCCTGACCTGCTCTGCCTTAAGGAGTTCCTGTCTCCTTTCTCCATCCCAGCCCCAGCCACAACTGAGGTACCACTCCTTCACGTGGTCCAATGTAACTGTCTGTGTGGCCATGATCCAGAATCGGTTTTTAAATGATCTGGGTTCAAAAAATAACTTCCTTCATGTACTGCCAGACAGTCTTTCACTGAATTGGGTAAAATATGGACAGTTCAGGTGGGCACACATGCAGAGGGAAGGCAGAGGTTAAGGAGCAAGAAAGCTCTTGAAGAAGATCTGCCACTGCTGGAAAACCACCATTTCCAAAAGCTGCTGCTGTTCAAACAGCTTCTGGTTGAAACATGCAAAAGGAAGAGACCATGCTGAGGCACAGAGGAGCAACATGATGTGTCCAAGGTCAGCAGCAGACCCCAGAACTGGAATCTTCTCTTCTTGATCACACAACCTCCCACCATACAGACCATACTCTCAGAGAGAAGCTGAGCTTTCATTTCCCGTTTTTACAGTGCTTCAAGATCACCCACTTGAACACGGAAAGCACTCCAGAGGATGCCTGCTCCTCTAAGTGAAGCTGGCAGCACCTCTCTGCTGACAAGGTCTGCAGACCAGATGCCACTGCTTTTTGTGGTTTCCATAATGTAGTGATTTTGCCTGGGCCAGGTTTTGGTAGCAGGGGTGGCTTCTTTTTGTTTAAAGAGTTGCCAGAAGCTTCCCCTGTAGCTGATAGGGTTAGGGCCAGTCAGTTCTAAGATGGATCTGCAACTGACCCAGGCCTGGCCAATTAGTGACTGAGGTAACACCTCTGTGAATAACGTATTGGAGAAAGGGAAGAATGAGGAGAGTGAGAATGTGAAAACATCTCCACAGACACCAAGGTCAGGGGAGAAGGAGGGGGAGGAGGTGCTTAGGCCCTGGAAGGAAGATTCCCCTGTGACCTGTGGTGAAGACCACGGTGAGGCAGCTGTGCCCCTGCAGTCCATGGAGGCCATTGGGAAGCAGAGATCCACTCGCAGCCCGTAGAGGAGCCAATGCTGGAGAGGGTGGATGCCTGAAGGAGGCTGTGACTCTGCAGGATGCTCACCCTGGAGCAAGTTCCTGCCAGGACCTGGGAGGCTGTGGGGAGAGAGGAGCCCATGCCAGAGCAGGTTTGCTGTTAGGACTTGTGACCCTGTGAGGGACTCAGGCTGGAGCGGTTGTAACCTGAAGGACTGTTCTCCCGGTGGGTGACCCACGTTGGGGCAGGGTGTGAGGAGCTGCCCCCATGGGAGGCCCCATGCCGGAGCAGTTTGTGAGGAACTGTAACCCATGGGAAGATCCCACACTGGAGAAGTTCATGGAGGACTGTGTCCTCTGGGAGGAACCCCACAGTGTAGCAGTTGGAACTGTGAAGAGGCCTCCCCCTGAGAAGAAGCACCGGCAAATTCCATCTGTAACATCCCCCATGCCCTGTGCTGCTGGGAGGGAAGGAAGGAGAGTCCTGGGAAGAAGGAGGAGTGGGGGGAGGTGTTTCGAGTTTCAGTTTTATTTCTCATTTTTTCTGCTTTGTTCTGGTTGTTTATTAATAAATCAAAGCATTTCTCCTCAAGTCTGTTTTGTCCATGACAGTAATTGCTGACTGATCTCCCCATCCTTACCTTGACTCACAAACATCTCGTTACATTTCTCTCTCCCCTGACCAGTTGAGGATCGGGGAGTGATAAAATGACTTGGTGGGCATCTGGCACTCAGATAGACCTAAACTACCACACATAACCCAAAAAGGATACTTAAAAACAATCTCCAGATGTGACCTATAGCAGGAAGAAAAGCCAACACTACTCAAAAAGCTAAGCTAAGGAAGTGTGGTTGGAGACATTCAACCCACCCCATGGGTGGCCATCTGGAGGTAAGGAAGGCAATGATGCAGAGCCCACACCATGTGAAAAGTGATGTCTTCTGGTTAGGATTAGATCCCTCCTGCATGATGTAGTGGCCATGCAGCAGTGGGGCGAGTGCCCCCCACAGAGCAGTCGCTGTGCACCACACACCAGTGTGATCAGAAGGATGTAGGCAAACCAGAGAGGATACAAACAGTTTTGTAGAACTACATCTTAGAGCCGCTCCTTTAACCTTTGTCCCTGGCTTAGGAGGAAGGGGGGACACTGCCAAGAAAATGGGATATTGCCCCTTCTAGTCCTCTCCCCTGTCAGGGATCTGGGCTGCCAACACGTCCACACCAATGCCTGCTCAAGCAGTCCCCTCTGTCCTCACACAGAGCTAGCGGGAGCACTGGCACGTTTCCTTCTGTGGGATCAAATCACCTACTGGGATAGGAGTTTCATCTCTTGGGTTGGTGTTGGTTTTCCCTATTGTCCCCAGGACAGGTGATATGTTTGGGTCAGCACAGGGAGGACAAGTTCTTTCTGAATGTCCTCTGGGCCATCATGTCTGAGTCTCATGGAAGCAGAGGCACTGGGTTTGTAGTGTACAACTGGAAATGCACCTTCACGATCCTTGTAGTAAGCCTCTCCATGGTTTTATCACAGCCTAGGCCAGCAGTTCTCAGCCCTTTCCACAAGTTTCTGGCTCTTTCTGACTAATGGAAATATTTCTGACTGCTCCTTCCCTGCTGGTACCTGCCTTCCAGACTTGGGAGTCTTCTGCTACGGGCAGCTGTTTTTGCACCCACCATCCTGGTGTTATCCCAAATACATCCCCACCACTGTTCTCAGGAAGCCTCCTTTCTCAGTTGTGTCTTTTGCTTCCTTGCTCTGTATTTTGGCGTCACCTTGTCCCACATGCATGTTCCATGCAAGGAACCCCAGGCCCTGAGCAATTCACTGCTTAAACAGTTTCAGAAAGTGAACTATCCATTGAAATGCCTACAGGATTTCCACCTAGATCTCACTGTCCCTTCCCAGCCGGGACTACAACCTAAGTTAAAGGTATCCAGTGACCTATGAAAGGACTAAAGCCACCATAATTGTGAAACTGACAATCAAATCTTCACTGATGAAATACTAAGCCATTTGAATGAGTCTTGAGTAATTAATGATGGATTACTAGAGAGAGAATTAACTTACCAGGCAAAAAAAGGCTTGGGGAACTCAGTATCTGTGGAAATGACACCAAAATCCCAGCTTTCAGCTTATTTCATTTGAGACTTGGAAAAAATGTGACCTGGATGTTAGCAGTCATAATTTAGGACCCAAAACATCCAGACAAAACGTCTCCCACCTTTGCAGTGACTACCAACTTGAGTTATAAATTCATAACCTGGCTTGTTACAGTCTCAGGTGACAATGATGGAAAATGGTGACATTTCCAGAGAAAGGAAACTGGAGTCTCCCACTAACCAGTACTTTGGCACTGACAATAGATTTGGGTTCCTTCTGCTATCTTGAAGAAATGTCAATCTTTACCATTAATTGTTATTACTATGGAAAATGAACAGGCCAGGGTGGTTCCTTCACATGAAACAACCTCTCCATTACTGCAACCACTGCCATTCTAATTTTTTAGATCAATTATCATTCTGGTGGTGGTAATAAAATCATCTCATATATTTTAACAAATACAACTAGGGAGACTGAACACATTCACAGACACGAAAACCAACTGCAGATATTAAAAGCACAGAAACCACACTGAAACCATAAAGGCCCTGGACAGAAAGTGCTTGGATGAGGCTGGGAGAGTAGGAGGAAGAAAGATTATAAGCACTGTCTGTTTCCTGGACACACTGCTGTCATGCACCTTGGGCTCCAGCCACTAGTCAAACCTTTGACATGCTCAGAGATGGCTGTTCTTAGGCTCTCACTCAGGGCTTGTGCCATTCCAAGTATTTCATTTCACCTCAATGATACTAATAACATCTCACTCAATGAAAGGGTTGCATACCATTACTTTCTCATCTGTTTCTTCATTGCTTTTCCGTACTCTAGACCAAAAGCACAAAGGCTGGGCTGGAGAGCTGAAGCAAGAGTTTAGGGCTCTGACACCACTTACTTCCTTATGAAGTGGCACAAGTATTTCTGCTCATCACTCTGGCTCTGTCTACATGAGGAACTTCAGCCCCGTAGAAGTTCTTTCAGATGACTCCTTGGAGCTCTAGCATTCCAGAAATACCAAGCAAGGTTGACGCCCTGGCATTTCACACACCGCATCTGTGGGTGTCAGAAGCAGCCAGGAACCAAGCCAAATGTAATTCTTGGCAAAGCCAGTCCCCAAAGTCAAGTGTATGGAAACGAACCACTCCACCAATACTTCCTCCTCCTTTTCCCATCAGCCTTATCTACTGATTAGACAGAGATGAGTGCCCCAAATTCCTAGCTTCCTGGACTTTGCTGGTTCCTGTTGGGCCACCTGCCTGCACAGAAAGGAATTCCCATCTCTTTGGCAGGAGGGAGGTAACAGGACTGCCATGTCCAAAACCAGGACAGAGAAAGAAGTCCTAAGCACATCATACCCAGAGAAGAGAAAACTCTAGTTAGAGAAGAGGGAGGATGGCTTTACACAGGTATTTTCTCTCGCTGCTTATGCTGAGCTGGTACAAGGATGGTATTTGCAAGCACTTTCACTTGCTGCCTGTGCTGGTCTCCAGTGGGTGATTAAAGACTCATAGCAGCCATCTTGCTCTTCTTTGTTTGCCAGTTCACTGTATACAGGCAACAAGTGAAAACACGTGTTGCTGCTGTCACACTACCTAAATTCATGTCCTACATCTTTTTTCTTCATAGGAATCATATTAGTCCTTTGTATTTTTCAGCTGTCCTCTACTTTTAATAGGTGTTAAAAAAAATAAAGACATTGCAATAATTTATTACAGAAATAAAATGGGTGGGAAATCGGGTGTTAGGACTACTAATGGCTGCTCTCTTGACAGGATTAAGATGTACAAAAAGGCAAAGTCTACACGAAAATGCTTTTTGATGTTTGATCCCACGCAAAGAAGGAGTTTAAGATCAACGGCTTAAAGACACGTCCAGGCGGCTATCAGAGGCCCCAAGATGAAAGGCTCTGCCAACAGCAGATTTATGCTATGGGAGTCAATGTATACACCAGGAGAGAGATCAGATTGTTAACAAGGGAACTGCTTTCAGGTGACCCCACAAAGCATGTTACCTTTTCTTAATAAGTTCCAGGGCCGAACCTATGAATTCATCCTTCATTTTTTGTAGCTTAGCTCCATAGCTGGATAAGTCTGTGGCTTCTAACAGCAGCGATGAACAGCAAGAGGACTGGGCCTCAGAAGCCAGGGACTGCCTCTCAAGGTGGAGGATATCATTTAATTGTCTTGTCTTTCCTTTCTGCTGCTCATCACTGAAGATGTCCTGCCCAGCTTTGTATGTTGCTACTGCCTGTAAAGGTGATCGTGGAATAGGGCTAGAGCAAATAGGGACCAGCGATCTCTCTGGGCTGGAGATCTGGGAGATTCTGTCCTTCAGCTCAGGGCTGCTCACCCTGAAACCATCCCATGGGGCTGGATATTGGGAAAAGGCAGCAGAAGTGTGGTTTTCATGGAACACATCATCATCATCCTCCGCTGTGACAGCAGCTTCATTCACAGCTTTGGTCCCCAGAGCTTCTGGACACATGTTCTTATTGTTCTCCCCCACCAGTGTCTGGTTTGCAGGCTGACCCTTATTCAAGCAATTTGCTGGCCCACGGCTGCTGCCAGATGAATTGGTCTCCTTGCTTCTCATTTGCTTGAATTCCTCAAAGGTGGGTATGTAGAGCCTTCCTTTGCAGCAGCCTTTCTTGCTCTGTCCCAACGTGGCTTTGACATCTGTTTCCACACTGCATTGTTCCATAGTTTCTACTGTTCTGGATTTGGCCATCACATGGCTTTCCCCAGCACGCTGAAGGGGCAAACTGGGGGAGCTATTCTGCCTTTGGAGCTGAAACCTCCTCCGAGCCTCCTGCTTGATGTCTTCTGGGCTGACGATCCTGTGTGCAAAACACAGTCCCTGGCTCCCTGTGAGTCCGTGCCTGAGAGCAGTGTGTTCCACCAAAACTGTGCAGCACTTGGCAGCACAACACTTCTTGTACTGCTGGCACATCTGACATTCAAAAAGCTCCTGGGCCGTTGGGTCAGGCAGGGCCACCTGCGGGCACACTGGCTTACAGGGTTCTGCCACCTTACTGCTGTGCAGCCTCAGCTTCTCCTTCAGCTCCTTTTTGGCATCCTCATGTAAGGCTCTTTCCTCTGCAGAAGGGAAGAGCCACTGAGGCACTTCAGCAAAAGCTGGGAGGAACACATTCTGTGCCGACCGAGATGTCTGTTTAGATTGGAGAGCAAGGTTTCTCAGTGAGTCCGCTGTGCTCTGTACTGGGGACACATCCATACAGCCTTCTGTCCACTGACCGGTGCCTCTGCAGCGACAGACGATCTCGTTATCCAGGCTCCGCCAGTGCGAGTGTAGCCCAGAGTCAGCAGCTGCTGCCCAGCGAAGGTTCTCCACGCTCCGATACATCCGCTTTTCCACAGGACTGGCCAAAGGTGCCTTGCCTGTGTGGCAATGGTCTAGAGTGTGGAAGTGTCCAGAAAAAATATGAGTGTCTAGGTTCTTTAGTGGATGCATGCTGCTAACTGAAAAATCCTTTAAGCCATGTTGCGCATAGAGCTGATTATTTTGGCAGCTCAAGATCACCCGGCAGTGTTCCTGTCTCTCATCAACACTGATGTATGTCATAGCAAATGCACATGGAGGCTCTAAGACAGTGGCGTCTAGGGGGAGAGGAGGGAGCTGGGGTGTCGCTTAGATGCCAGTCAATGTCCACACACCACAGACAGCAAAGTGTGCTGCTGGGTACTCACATAAGAGAGCTCTCACATGGGTTGAGTCGCCATGCGTAGAAGACCTGTGGATGGAAGGAAAGATGAGTTACTGAAGCAGCCTGGTGATGACTCGCAGGATGCAACAGCAGGTCTGCTTCCAGGTAATGCAGAAGCCAAACACCAACAGCATGGGTAGAAATAGAGCAGCATAACTAGGAGATGAGCCACGGGGCTTAGGGCAGGGAATTTTTTCCATCCCTAGCCAAGCCAACTGTGGCTTTACACTACCCATCTGAACCTGGAGAAGTTGATCCTCTCTACCCATAGCAATTCCCTCACATTAACACTGCTCAACTCTAATGACAAAGTGACTACAAGTGCTTGCTGCAGGCTCAGTTTACTCACACAGCAGCGCCGAGGAGATGGGAGGTTTACAAGAGATAATGAAGTTCTCTCCCTCAAATGAGGTGCAGTCAAGAGTGTGTGGGTTAAGGAGAAGGCTGGGGATGGGAAAGGATGACAGGACATTGTGGTCTCCTGGAAGACTCAAGTAGCAAGGAGGAAGAAGGCTGACTGCTGGTGTCCCTTAGAGTCAGGTTGGAACTCACAATGCTCTGATTTACCCTTCAACAGGGAAGATGCATACAGTTTAGTGACTGGTAGCCAAGCATTTCTAAAGGCCTTGTCAGTGCAGATACAAAGGTACCTCACAGACCTTTACAAATGCACTCTTCTGACCCCTTAGCAACAGGCCCAAATGATCACCTCCCCACAACAGTTCAGCAGAGGCCCAGAAAGAGAAGGTGTGGTGTTCAAGGCTCTTCCTGTGATCCATGTTCAGCATTGGGAATCCACGTGATTTAATTACATGTTTAGAGCAATGCAGAGAATTAAATCCTAGAACTTCAGCTTGGGCCAGCTGGATGAAGGTTAAGTGTCTAAGTCATCCTTGGAAGCAGAAGGCATCTCCTTACACTGAATGGAGAGACTTCAAATTTCTCTTAAGGATTTAGGTCTCAAGGACTATCCAGCAGTCACACAAGACATCAGCGTCTTCTACAGCCCTGTCCAGTCCCTCCCTTGGCAACCAGAGACAACAGGAACAAATGAGCACCACACGTAAAGGACAATAAGACTGGGTAGGGGATATGGGATTAGCCTGAGGTTCGTAAGGGCAGCATAGAGCTGGGATGGTGGGCCATCAATCTCTAATGATAAGCCAGGCAAGAACCAACAGAGTTAAACACCCAGCAAGAGGCTTCAGTAAAGCAAGAGAGTACCATGTAAGCTATACCCCGTAGTGTTTGGTCTGTAGTGCAGCTGGGTTCCCACATGCTGCTACCCATTCAGGCAGAACAGCCACCTTGACCAGGAGGGCAACAAAGAGGCTTGTCACTTCCTGAAGGTTAAGACACCTCAGAAGTCTAACCACGTGAGGCACCAACAGGCATCTTCCCTCTGAGGAGAAGTCTGAGGCAGTCTATTGCCTGGAAAGCCAATCTTGGTAACTCACTGGTAGCTTGCTTTGAGTGGTTCAAATTAGCACACTTTCCCCACATTAATGAAACACTCTAATGTAATCCCAGAGAGGGAAGGCAGAGCTGCTCCTGTGGATCACTGCTGAATAGAGAACATTATTTCTATCCTTCATAACTGCTAAAAATAAAAATTAAAAGTATCTCTCAAAGCATGGCTGTTCCCCAAGATGTCACAGGCACTTCTCACCCAGTCTTCTCATGGTGGGGCTGGAGTTCCCCATTCTTCGCGGCTCTGGAGGAGCCCACAGATGACAGCAGAGAAACGTGAGGATCGGGACTTTCTGTGATCATAGGTTATAACATGATCTGTCAAGAAAGAGAGAATGAGATGATGTGAGAGCCAGTGACTGAGCAGGAAACAGTGCTCCTGGTAGTGTCAAAGGGCTCCTGTGAGAAAGTGCGGTTAATGAGAGATGTCACGGCCTGTCAGGTTGGTCTGTGATCAGGTCACAGTCATGGGAATAAAAGCAACCAAGTATTTTCTGCACTCTGCTTTCAGACCAAGTAGAAAGAGAAAACAACCCTTACTGTAGCGAGAGCTGAGAATAAAGCAGTCCTTGCCCAAGGCAGGGAGCTACATACAGTAAGGCCTGAGGAGAAACCAAGGCCCACGTGAGGCAGGTTCCAGGGCTACACACTTGTAAGCTCTGTGTGTACACGTGTGAGAGCGAGAGAGCCAGAGAAGAAAGCGCACAGGCAGAGGGAGAAGCAGTCATGAGAAGAGCAAGGAAACAAAGGCACAGAAATGATGGGGTGGGATCTGTCTGTGGTTGCTCCCTTCACCAACACATGGGGCAGCAATGAAAATACAATTGGCTTTTGTCCTCATAGTCTGTCTTCAGGTGGAAGTTCACTGGTGGGGCCCATAGATAGAGACAGCAAAAAACACATGAGTTAATATGTTTTCAAGATGATCTTTTAGCACATCCTCAAAAGCTCACTGTATATACAGAATATTTACCTGAAATCTTCAACAGTCACTATTAAAGAAACACTGGGAACAACAGCAATATGAAACAGTTTATTCTCCCACCATCTCAGAGCTATAACTACAGTCTATAGCTACAGCAGGTGACCCCAGGTATGGAAACTAGCAAGTACCAGAGAAGTGTGAGGCATGAGAAGTAAATGTCAATCTCTCACACTGTGACCCAACTCTATGTGTCCTAATTTACTTTCTCCTAAAGACATACAACAGTCCTAATGCACCCTGTGTTCTCTTCCAGTTAAACCAGGCAATGACTTGCCAGTTCTTTGTGAAGAACTCAGGGTGTACTCGAGTACTGTGGGTTGATGTTGCACTCCTTCATTTACCCACCTGGGTACTTTGAGGCAGTCCTGCCCATGCTTCCTCAAAGCTAGGGCTTTATTCTAGTCCAGCAATCCTCCAGGCCAATGCTGACTTATTCCAGGTCAAATAGCAAAAAGTTAAAGGTTAACAAGCTTAGTGTTGGCTGCTGATATGGGAATGGCACATCATTGCTCTTCAATCATGCTGTCTGTGCAATATTTGCCTCTTCCCTGGCTTGGGGACTGAAAAGCTTCTGGTGGTTATGAGCCTCACGCCTTAAGTGAGCATAAGACTAAAGGCATCATTTGCTCATCTTACTTTCTATCATGTGATTGTGTTTAATCAACTTGTCCACTACTCTGATAAGTGCCTGCTTGGAGACTTGCCACTAACCTTCATTTTTCCTGCAAAATCTCCCCAAATAACTTCTTATTTCTCAAGGATTAAAGCCTGAAGGATAAATTGTTCCTTCTCATACACATAAGAACCATTTTGCTTGGCTGACCTTCCCAGCAAAGCACCAGACGAAGCATCAGGAGGATGAAGTATGTAGGCACAGGATAAGTTGTTCAGTGCTGGTGAGTTGCACTGTGGAGAGGACCAGTCGTGTCCAAGGACTCCAGTGACATTAGCACAGGGGACCAGAGCCTTACGAGGCCTCAGGAAAAGAAACTACCCAATGTGGCAGAGGTGAGTAGGTTTGCCAGTGCTACTTCACAGAGTTCACTGCAGCAAGATCTGCTTGACAGACTTGTCAAACAGGGAAGTTTGTTCCATGAGATGGTGAAAGGCAGTTTGCTATTGTGTGTCCATTCCTGCCCTAATCTGAGAGATCAAGTGAGCTTGGTACATTTTCCACTTCCCACATTTACCACACCTCAGTCACACGCAAATTAACTTCTCAGTCACGGCCGTCACATCAAACTCCTGTTTGCAGGGGAGAGAAGTAACCTGAGTCACCTTATTCCATCTTGAAATGAGAGATTAAATTAACCTTCAGGTCTTAATCTAATTTCTCTGCATTGGCTTTTGCAAATAGCACCACTGAACAGAAGTTTTTTTCTGGAGTACAGTCTTCCTTTTATTTCAGAGATCTAACCAGCTAGAGGGAGGCAAAAGGCACATTTCAAAGAGCAGTACAAAGGATTTTAGCAAGCTATGATACTGCTGTGAGTTTTTTGCTATCTGATACAGCAAACCTCATGGACACAGCATGATCTGTCTAATGCCATCATGCACATTACTTCAGCTGCTTAGCAGAACCACAGCAGTCTCGAGGGAAAGAATGCCAGATACATCTGTTTATTCAAGTTAAAGGTTAACAAGAAAAATAAAGGTGCCTTGGTTGTGTTTGCTTTCTGAGCTGTTCAGCAGAGCTGTGCTGCAGGAACTAGTTGACTCAGTAAGGTGACTATAGTTACATTTCTTGGGGTTTTTTGTCTGTTCTAGCAGTTGAAACAGGAACAGGAACAACTGCCATCTTGGCCTCAAAACTAGGTAATATAGAGAAAAAATAGAACCTATATAGTCTGCTCACTTTATTTATAGTCTTTATGGTCTCAGCTTAATCATAAGTATGGGCCACATTGTCTCAGAGGTGGCCTGGCATGGGGAATGAAGTCTGTCTTGAAACTCTAAAGATCCAGTGCAGCTCAGGGGCTAAGGGATTGCTGGGAGCACAGGCAATGGCATTAAGTTTCTGCCATGCAATGAGCTGCTTGCTTTGTCACAAACTGTCTACCCATTTTCCTCCTTTCATATCTCTTATCATTCTTTTTGGATTTTCTTTTTCCTGCTTCCTCAACTCTTCCTCCATCCCACTGCATTCAATACAAGTTTACACAGCCCATCTGTGCCTGCTGTTTAATAGGTACCACTTCTGAAGCATCACCACCGTTACCATTGCCTCCTTCCACATTATCTGTTGATCATCATGGAAATATCCTGCTATGGTACACAGTTCCACCACGGAGAGTGCAGGAACGACCTACACGAACTTGACGTGAACTCCTGTTTTGGTCAGATTGGTTCCTAGTCTCAGGGCAGTGAAAAGTTAATCTCAAAATTTTATGGAATCACTTATGTTTAAGCTTTCTTGGCTCCCTTTCTGAAGCTGGGAGCTTTGCTTTATTGACAGGAAAGGTTTCACCTGAGAAGCCTTACTGCTCCACACATCTGTGCACTTGGCAGCAGTGCCTTTGATGAATTTTCCTGGCAGCTCTCTACGTCTGAGTAGCTTCTCTTTCTTGTGTCACTGCATGGTTTTCTCCTTGTGTTCCTCCTTCAGAAAGGCTGTGATGACATGACATTTGCAGCCTGTCTCTCCAAGGGCAGGCATTCCAGCTGCACACTTTCAAGGTGACCTGCGTTCCCTCTGAGCTCCTTGCTTTGGGAAAGGGGATCTCCTTTTGTTTCACCAATGCAGCACTCAGTCTCTTCAACAATACTGCTCCAACAGTCCTGCTGACAATGCCGCAGAGGGAATAGAGCTCGAAAGGATTAACATTCACCTTGCAGCAAAGGAAGGCTGAGTATGTTGGTTACTGTAACAAATGCTCCTGGAGACACCAGTGTGACACCCTCATCACACATCCCAGCTGGAGCTGCTTGGCAGCTTTGGCTGTTAAGTGCCCCAGGAGATGACATCACCCATCATCTGCCAAGCTTTCAGTGACTCAGCACCCTGGTTGGCCACAAAGCTCCTTTGGATGACTTCTTCTCAGGAGGAGGAAAGTCCTGTTTGCAACAGAGTCCTCTCCTGGAACAGTACCTATGAACCTATGCAGGGTGCATCTGATCAATAGATCCTGCACTTGTAACAGTGTGACTTACTCTGCTCCCCTCTTACAGCTGCAGAAAGAGCCCATGAGACTTATAACCAAGCAAAGCCAATGCTTAGGCTTGAGTTAGCTGATGTTCAGGACCCAAGTGGTTTCCCCTGTCCTGTGCACTCACCATGAACCAAGCATTCCCATGCTTTTGAGTCAGGCAGAATAGATTTCACCCACCACCAGCCCTGGTCTTGGCATACACACAGAACAAACAGTATTAGCCTTGTGAGGTACAACATGAGCTGAGCAGCCTCCAAACCTGCTCTATACCTGGCTCCAAGCTTCCTGGCTCAGACACATGCAGTTCTCAGAGGCAAACCTGAGCCAGGAACATCTGTCAGCCCCCTGTGAGACTTGGGAACTACAAAGCCATGGGAGCTCGCTTTACAGCCTGGCACCTCCTCCTTCAAAGCCCTACTCTGCATAGATAAAGGGTCTGTACTAACGGCAGAAAATGGTTGCAACGGGGCTACAAGTTAATTTATTTTCCTTGGGGGAAGGAGGGGGCAGCAGAGGTCAAAGCTGTAACTTGAAGCCGTAAGTGTCCAACATAAATTATAACTTCTGAGTGCCAGCTCTGAACTATTGTCCTGTGGCTTCCAGTGACAGAGATGCACCCCCAGCACCATCCCACCAACGCTCAGCTGACTGCTAAGCAGCTCAGCAATGCCAGCCTCAGGCCTGTCTCCAGCAGCAGGTAATTTTGGAAAGAGCAGACACAGATAGATCACATCTGCAGCAGGCAGCTGATGAGGTGGGGAACTACATTTCTGATCATCTAAAACCATCTTGATCCTCTGTATGTATTTAAGAAGGCAGAGAGGACAGTGCAAAAAAATGCAGGGGGCATGCTGGGTTAGGGGAGCATGAGAACTGAGATAAGTGGATGAAAGCATTGGCAAGAGAGAGCTGTCCACTCCCTCCTCTTTACAGCATGAGATGAGTATCAACAGAGCCTTCACCTAAACACTCAGCTGTAAGTTTTCTTCTTGTGTGCACTGAAGACTGGCTTTTCAACTCACAGTTTTCACTCATTCTCTGACAGGAAGCCAAGACACACTAAATGAAAAACAATTCATGCTTTTTTTTAACATCATCATTTAACATGTAATTTAATCTAATAACAGGCAGGGCCTGAGTCACAATGCTGGATTTTTTCAAGGTGGAAATACTTTTGGCTGGACTAGGAATACACAATGACCAAGGAGTGCAGAAACAAATTCCTATGTCCTGTTACATTGCTTCCACTTGTCCCTGGAAGACAACAGAAAACCAGTCCTATGCAGTTGGATCCATCAGGGTTGCTGAAGGGATTTCTAATTCCTTGTTCTAACATTGTTTCAAGAATCTCAGCCTAATCTTTAAAATGCATAGGGAATAGGAAAAAAAGTCACACATTAATTCTAAGGAAAAGGTGTACATAAGACATTTCTGCTCCCATCAGGAAAGTGTATTTTGCAGCACAGCTGTAAATCTCAAACTTTGAGTGCACTAGTGCTGCATTGGTCTTTCCAACAATGCCATGTAAACCCTGGCTCTCAGGTCACTCATGGAAAAAAATCCCCCAACCTAATTCTATTGATCTCAGCTCATTAACTTTGCACTGGGACCTTGTCCAGCATCCCCTAAAGCTGATGGAAAGTGGATGAGCAGAGTCCTTCCAAGCCAGCAACACATTGCTCATCAAGGAGCTCAGAGAGAGGCCTGGGGGAGGAAGGAGGTGTTCAGGAGGGTGAGGAGATGGATGATCTCATCCTATGCCTTGGTCACATCCCAAAGCTGTCAGGCATTTTGGCATATTGCTGGCAGAAGAAGGTTCAGCATGGATGGCAGTGGCTTCAGCAGGCCTGGCCCAGTCGGGGATGGCCACGGGCAGTCACACTTTCCTCTCATCTGAGTGGAGAGGGACTTAGAAAGGCTCCTGCAGAAAACCTGGGAGAACTGGACTTGTCAGCTTTCTGACAAGAAGGATTTGTCCTCAGAAGGTCCAGCACTGCATGTTGCCTGCTACTAGGCAGCGGGAGTCCTGACGGGGAACAGAGCAGCTGGCCAGGCTCTGCCTCTGCATCAGCCCAATGGAACATCATAAGCTCTTCCCTACCTATCTAGGAGAATTTCTTCACAGTTTTTCAATTCTCCAGTCCCCAAGTCCTTCCACAGGCCTCTCTAAACAATCCCCTCCCTTTCAGATGCTGATGCTTTTCAGATTTTTACTTCAGACCAGACCAGAGCTGGGTGTAAATCAGGATAGCTTGTCAATGCTAATTTACACCCACTGAGAATTTACCTTCCTTCACCATTTAGCAGAATTATATGACATGTCTTTTATCTCTTCTTGCAGTTTAGCTTGCTGTTCCCCTTTCCTGGCCCCTGAGCCTCCTGCTTTGCTCTGAACTCCCTGTAGGTTTGCAGGATAAGTTGCTTATTTGCAATGTAAAGTGTCTCTCAGTGCCACAGCCCCGTGCAAACAAACCCAAGAGAAGTACATTTATTCTTACTTGTACAGCAAATCCAGCCCTATCTTTTCCTGACAGCAGTTCCCTACAACACACACTGCATCTGACGTGCTAAGGGAAGAAATACGTCTCTTATTGCCACTGTGCAATGCAGGACCTCTCTGGGGAGATGCACTGGAGGGAGGAGGAGAGGACTGATCCCACGGAGGCCCTGAGATCTTGCCTTTCTCCTTGAAGCTGATGGCAATGGCTTGCCACCCAGCTCAGCACTTTGGAGACTCTGACTGTCAATATAATGGTATCTGCAGGATACCATTAATGACTTCTTGTTGCTATGGTAATATTGATGGATAGCCCCTGGGGTCAGTGGGAATTCAGGGAAAGCCAGCAATAAAAAAGAAAGAAAGAAAGAAAGTGGGTCAAAAAAATCCCCCAGGATAATGTGCATTTGCCTACAAATGGGCAGAGAAGAACTCAGTGGCACTTCACACTTCCTGACTCATCCTCCCTCTTAGAAAACCACCACGGTGTACTTCAGAGCCAGTGCAAACCCTGGTGCTCGCAGCAGGGCTCTGGCGCAGAGGCACACTGCTGTGAGCTCATTTCATTACCAGGCGTTAGTTTTGCAGCTTCACCCTGGCAATTCATTTCACATATAGAGTAAAAATCTTGGCTCCAGTGAAATCACTTGGACCTGTGCCAGTGGGCACGCAGCCAGGAATGCCCCCAGCTCTCAGGATGCCTTATCACAAGTGACAATTTCATTCAGTCACCACGATAGCCACTGGGAACCCCCTGCCTCTCCAGAGCTACTTCAAGTGTGGAAAAGCTGCTGTTGCACGTTTTTTTTCTCTTTTTTTCCCTGAGGCTCAGCACTGTGCACTCTCTGAAGGTGGCATCATGGGCTCTCCCAGAGCTTCCTACACTGCAATATGCAGTTTAGTTATCTTTTACACTTCACCCCAGCTGAGCAAACAATAGCAAGGACAAGCTACCCCCCAGTCACAATTGCATCTTCTCACCTTGCACAAGTGTTAAACTCTAGGATTTTAGGGCACGGGAACCATCTCCCTCAAACACCAGTTCTCTCTTTGGCATTGTTTTTTTCTGGGAAAAACATTCCAAGTTCTTGCTGGTGACATATTTATCAAGAAGTGTTTAAGTCCCAACAGAACTCCCTCTGCCTCTGCACATTCTATTGATCTAAGCCCACCAAGGAGTGTACAAACTGCATGACACCTTGTTCTGGAGCAGGATCTCAGGATGCTAAGTAAATTTCAGAGTATGTTTTTTGTCCTAGGAAAGACTCTTTTCTGCTCTGTCTAGGAGCTGCCCTAAACACATACAAACTTACCAGAGAACTTTTTACTCCAAACAGTGGTACCACTCCAGGCACGTACCACTCTATTGCCTGGTGGGTACTCTCCAGCAAGTTGTTATTGTTTTGGATCTGTTATTATGGCATAAGTATGTCTACAAGGGAGTGACATCTATAGTAGTATCATTGCCAGTAGATGCCCTAGTGTAGATCAGATCCAAGTGATCTGCCAGCTTTTCCATCACTTGTGTGTTCAGATCCTTCACCTCCATATAAATTCAGGAACTGGAAACAAAATTACCTTGACTCTCTCTTTTGCATCTTTTGATAACCATAATTTTATGGGACTCTGGAGTCAGAAACTACTCTACATCAGGAACAGATCCCAAGAGCAAAATTCAGATAGTTTCTCCTACATCACGTGTTGCTCTTCATCAAATTTATTGGGCAAGGTTCCTAAGCATGTGGAGGCCTGACTGGCACTGACAGAGGCTCTCTCTGGTATAGCAACCCTTTAATCAGACTGTCAGAATCATTTATTTGCTTGTGTCTCATGTTCTTGAATACTTCAGTAAATTATTTTTTCCCAGTTGACTATCAGAGGCAGAGGCTGCTCTTTCAAGTTGGATTTGCACCTCTTCCATTCCCCTTCATTTCAATTAGCTATGGAAATGATTTTTGTCCCAGCTCCTTTTGCCTGTCTGCCTATATCAGAAGCTTCAGGAACACCAATGGCTGGAGAAGACTCCAGTTAGCGTCTTCCCAGCAGAAAAGCTTGTGGCTTGCAATTAGTAATCTTAATAGCACTGCTTGACCTGCTGCTGGACAGGTTGGAGAGCACAGAACCAGCTGCAGCATCCTGCCTTTCCCCAGCTGGAAGCAAGTGCTGTGGGTGGTAGGAAGAAGGGAGGTGGTACCACAAACCGGTGGGGCCGGCCACGGGCAGGACCTGGTTTATTGCACTGGGAGACAGAGGAGGCTACAGGAACATAATAGCTTCTTGAAATTAGATCTCTGCCTGTGGGGAACTGTTCCATGGTGTATGCAGCTATTATTTTTCTGCTAACGACTCTGTGACTGCAGAGACGTGGCAGCTGGTGAACTGCCCAGAGCAGCTTAGGGCTGAGCAAAAGTAGTCAGTTTGGACAGGGCAGGAGCTTGAGTTCGTCCACTTAGAGACACCGGGGTAAAAATGCCATTGGGCACAAATGTCAACAAGCTGGAAAGAGCACATACTCCAGAGGGCAATGTCCCAAGTGTGGTCTGCTCTAAACAGCTGGTCACTAAAGGTTTCTCAGAGTGGATTCCTTATATCAAGATATTTAACTGAAATGGTATCAGATATATTCATGACAATAATTTCTCTGGGCTGTCTTTGACCCTAGATAGGCAGTAACTCCCAGGTGACTCCAGGGGAAAGGGATTTGGGAGAGATCAGACTGGAGACCATTTAAATCTATGTGACTTCTCACCACACACAAACCTGGCCTCACCTGCCCCAGTGTGCATCATGTCATGTGCAGTTTACTGGCCATGTTTTTAAAGTCATCATTAAGAAACAAAATCTATGACTGATTAATACCAACAGATGTGCTCTTGGTATGCTTCTAACCACATCTATGTGTTTTAACTTATCAGTATTGCCAAAAGACTCTCTTGTTTTGGTGGTCCACCAATTCTTACCCTACAGTGAAAGTTGATGGAGGAGGAGGCAGGACATGACACTTTGTCTAGAGCCTGCTGTTAAAAAAAAAAAAGCATTTTTCTGTTCAAATGCACTGGATACTTTCTGCAAGTGAGCTGCATTTTCTTGTACTGCCAGTTAGCCATTGCACATGTAAAACCGTGAAGAAAGGTGAAGAATAAATGCAGCAGTTCTGCAGCTCTGACTGATGAAGAACAGTAGATGAGACCCCTTCCTCCTGTGCTGTGGATCTCAGATACTAGCTACAACACACAGTCCCTATGACATTTAAGTGTGAAGGAGACTCACCTTGGATCCACAGTCACAAGACACCCCAAGCCCCTTGCTAGGGCACTGAATTGCTGCAGGATCTGAAGCTGGCTGCTCCAAATCAGTTCTGGGCTCTGTCAGAGTGTGGTATCATTGCTTTGATGCTATTCTGCAAAATGTTCCAAGTGTCTCATGAAGGTTGCTATATTCATTGTTGGGTTTTTTTTTTATAACTGGGAAAAAATAAGGCACAGATCATAGCAGCTGATGAAAGCCATTGCATATGCATTTGAATTACCAAGGCAGTCCTAAGAACTGAACCAAGAGCATCGTGGCTGAATTGCAGGCAACCTACTGGCTTTGGTCTAATAATTTGGCTCCTGCACAGCACTGAAAGTCTTCAGGCCTTTGGGGTTATCTCAAAGTACCCACAAGGAGAGACAGAACCACTGCATAGATACAACTTGGTGATACCAATCAAAAGAGGAGAAATATTGTCTACGTGGACACCCAGCCACTCATGGGAAACAGACACAGATCCTTTGTAAACACCTTTTATAAGGAGAACTCTGAGAAGACAGGTTGGAGGATGCTGCAACCAATGTGATGGTAAAAATCTCACACAACCCAGCATCTCAGAAAAGGTTTTAACCTCAACTTTATAAATACCACCCATCAACAATTCCTGCATGTAGCTATAACACCTCAGGAAGTTTAATTACCACGTAAGAAATATAAGATAAAATGAGCTACGTGACCTTTCCCACCCCAGATCCTGTAGGTCAGCATTATTTAAGACAATTGGGAACCTGAAAAGCTAAACATTAGTGTTGGCAGATGAACAGATGGATGGATTGCTGCCAGCAGAATCCATCTTCCCACTTGCCTCCATAGGACTGGGTGACATTCAAAAGTAACTACTTCCCTATGCAAAGAGAAATGCATTCCATGCAATGAGCAGGCTTTAAAATGGACTCATTAGCTGGCAGGACCAGTGGCAAAATGCTTTATGGCTGCTCCTTAATGTTGCAGGCGAGGCTGTAAACAACAGACGTCAGGCTGTGACAGAAGTGGGGAATGTAGTGACCACAGTGGATCTGCTGTAAGCCAACCCCCAAGCAAGCTGTAAAAATCTGTCTGGATACTGTCATTTTCCCTTTGTTTATAGATGCTCTCAATCTAATTAACTTTTTAATCAGAGCAGATAAAATATTGTCATTAAAGGTGATGCTCCATCTACAGTTTCATGAAAAAATTCCATCTGTGTTGAACTTGGAATTTTTGCTTTTTTTTTCACTCAAACCCCCAAACACTGGAAAGCAGAGGAAAGTTCATTTTGCAGATTTCTTAACCCGGCCAGTGACTGTGCATGGAAGTCACATCAGCGTGCCTGGAAGTTGCCAGATGGCACTTGGTCCAGAGCCGTCAGACTCAGCTCAAATACCCGCTGCCTAGGTGCAGAGGACACTCCTGCTCCCTGAGCAGGGCAGGCACCACAGGAGCTGTGACATGATGCACCAGAATCACAGAATCATAGAATGGTAGGGTTGGAAGGGACCTTTAGAGATCATCTAGTCCAACCCCCCTGCAGAAGCAGGTTCAACCAGATCAGGTCGCACAGGAATGCGTCCAGGCGGGTCTCAAAGGCCTCCAAGGAAGGAGACTCCACACCCTCCCTGGGCAGCCTGTGCCAGGGCTCCCTCAGCTCAACACTGAAATAGTTTTTTCTTAGGTTTAAGTGGAACTTTTTGTGTTCCAGCTTCATCCCATTACCCCTTGTCCTGTTGCTAGCTACTATAGAAAAAAGGGATGTCCCAGCCTCCTGACACCCACCCTTTAGATATTTATAAATGTTAATAAGATCTCCCTTCAATCTCCTCCAGACTAAACAGCCCCAGTTCCCGCAGTCTTTCCTCGTATGAAAGATGTTCCATTCCCCTGATCACCTTGGTGGCCCTGTTCTGGATTCTCTCCATCACTTCCCTGTCCCTCTTGAGCTGAGGAGCCCAGAACTGGACACAGGACTCCAGATGAGGCCTCACCAGGGCAGAGCAGAGGGGGAGAAGAACCTCCCTTGACCCGCTGGCCACATCTTGATGCATCCAGTGAATCACCTTTCCTTCCCTGATAGACAGGGTACTGAAACCCACAGACTCACATATATCCCAGGACTTTCTGAGGCTCAGTAAGGTTTCAAAGCTAGAAGAATTTCCTTCATCTATTAACTATCACAGTCAGCTCTTAGACTACAACACGTTTCTAAACCAAAACCAATGACTAATGTGTACATTTGTACCTATAGTACCCCAAGGGACAGAGATCTCTGACTGGCCTACAGTTACACTCAGATTGTCAGACTGTTTTTTTTACAACTGCTGAAGTCTTCAGGATTTTTCATATGTGTTGCCAAACATCAGTACTGTTGAAAAAGTCACCCAGCACAGTCAAGTGCAGAAATAGCCCCAACCAACACCTGAACCTGGGACTCCCGGTCAATGAAGCTTCCTGACTAACCCACTGCAGCATCTGGCTTCACTGAACTTGCCTGTGTAATCTGAACCAAAAAGCACTCATTTCCATCTACTGTTGCCCATATGCCACCTCTAACTATACTTACATATCAGCATTTATGCAGCATTCAGTACAAAATCCATATGGCTCCTTTCAGCAAGCAGCAACAGCAAGAAGAGTGAGCTGCAAAGACAGTCTGGAGATGGAGCTTGTAGTGATTTATTTTAAACACCATATAACATTCATTGCAGATGGACAGTGATGGAAGAGCTATTACAACCTGCTCCAGATGGGCCATGTTTTCTTTTTTGCATGTAGCTAAAATGGATTTCTTTTAAATGATGCATGCTACTGACCCCCTGGAACATGAGTCGGGTAGCAGCTCAGATCCAGGCCTAGGTGTGACACTCCAGAGTGTCAGAGCCTATAGTACAACACTGTGAGAAGAGGGTGGCTCCTCACAGTGTAGGAAATAGAAACAACCTCTAATAGTACAACAACCTCTAATGACCTTGACCAGCCTCATCTGCGCCCTCCACCCTTGCTCCTGACACTCCTGGCCACTTGACTTCTTGGGGTGACATCAGCACTGTATTGGCATTGTGGCTTTCTCTGGGGCTTATTAGGCTGTTGTTTGAGCCCTGACACAGTCATGGAGCCCACTCTGCTCTTCCCATTTAGGCGCAGTGGGACTGTACCGTTTGTCCAAGGTTGCTGTCTCAGCCTGCCCTGTTGCCTGGTGTCCACCTCATCTTCCTTTCCAGAGACATCCATCCTTACTTGCTCCCTGATAAGGAGTTCTCTGAGCCCTTGAGCCTGGGAATTATTACTTTCCCAGGTTAAACGAGGAAAAAAAATGTTCACATGGAACACAAAAGTAGAAAGTCCAGTTTTTTAACGTGCCATGCAGCAACCACTGCCAGACTTTCCAGGATGTAGGAGCAAAGTATCACCCAGATGGGAGCCTTTGAATGTTAACAATTTGCTTTAACAGATAAAGGGTAGAAGTGTGTTTGCTGCAATAGCCTAAATCATAGAAAAAAGCAAGTGGCAGTCAATTAACTATTTCAGAGAATCATAGAATGGTAGGGGTTGGAAGGGACCTTTAGAGATCATCTAGTCCACCCCCCTGCAGAAGCAGGGTCACCTAGATCAGGGCGCATAGGAACATGTCCAGGAGGGTCTTGAAGACCTCCAAGGAAGGAGACTCCACAACCCCTCTGGGCAGCCTGTGCCACTGCTCCATCACCCTCACAATGAAATAGTTTTTTTCATATATTTAAGTGGAACTTTTTGTGTTTCTGGATAATGCTTACCTTAACCATCAAGACTACAAGATCATTACACTTTCACATCCACTGAAAGATAAAAAGGCTACATGTCCGTCAGAGATTGAAGTCAGAGTGGTGAGTCAGGGGCCTCATGCTGCTATTATCCCCAATCTTACAGATGATGAGTTCTTAACTCCAAAAATTGTTGTATCCCTTGCAGGCACATGCTGTGTTAGACTTAATCTTGACAGATAGCAAGGAATTGATCACAGAATTAAAAACATAACTGGTTGCTTAGTTACCAGTGATCACTACACAGTTATATTTGCTGTGTGCAAACACAGCCCAGCGCAAACCAATTATCCATCATTATGACTCTAAAAATGTCAATTTCGGAGAGCTGAAAACAACTGTCAGGAAGGTAATAAAGGAAATTTGAGTAGAAAAAATACAAATGATAACTAGGAGCCTGTTTTTTTTTTTTGCTAAACATTCAAATACCCACAATCCTGTGACTGAGGAAAGTAAATATGTTGGTTTGAAAAAAACAGGAATCTTGTCTATTGGGAAAGTAAAAGCAAGCATGTTACATGACTAAACACTGGGAAAATGGTAGTAAATAAAAATGACAAGCTAAGAATTGCACAAAACCGATAAGAGAAAAAAGACATTGGGAGAATGAAAGAGCTTCGGGATTAATGATGACATGAAGGAGCTGAAGTAAGTTGGGTGCTAAAAACAGCATAGTGTCATTCCAAGAATGAAGTGGAACTACAGTCAGTAGCGGTGCCATGAATGCTACCTCTGTCAGCTGCAATAACTGTCTTGGTAGCTCTGCAACATTAATCTGAGATTAATTTCTTTTTTTGGTTCTGTTAGAATGCTGAAACATGAGATAAGAGTGGCCTTGGATTTAGGGCAGTTTGGAAAATACATTTCATAAGAGCAGCACGTTCCTGTGTGGTTGTGAACAGAAGCTAAACTAAAGCAGACTACAGAAAGGTGCTTGATTTCATAGTGGAGATATTTAACCTCCAAAATAATTTTCTGGGGGCTGTGATGACCAGCGGGAATGGCTTGGGCATGGGACTGCCTTATGTCTACGTGAGGCAGTCTGTAAGAGCCAGCAGATGAAATGGCTGCAGGTATTTGCAAATGTCCCTCCCACTTCTTGAAACATAGATATATGGCTGTTGCTATTTCCTATGCTGTGATGAGACACCCTCTTACTTTGCACAATTGTGTGCTATTCTTTCATGTTCCATCCCCAAAGATCAAATCATTAATTTTCTCATAAGTGTGACCTTCCTTTAGCAAGGTCTGTCTTTCATCTATCAGTCAAACTGATGCCAAATCTGTGGATAAGCTGCTGTACTTGGATGCCTTAGCAGCAGCACATTCATGAGTATGCACCTCACAGATACCAGCAGGTTAGAAACTCATGGGCTAACCTATGTCCTGAATTTATTGCTATGGCTGTAAACAATTCGTGCTCAGCATTGTTGGTGTCCAGCCTCTCTTCTTCATCTTCCCTCTCCTATAGTATATGACAACAAAAACAGCTCCAGAGACTTCTGTCATCCTTGCATGTGTTCTGAAGTGCAGCTCTGCTATTCCTGATCATGTCCTCATGACAATTTAAGCTCTCTGAAGACAGGAATAGTCAGGGCTGAATGCAGCCACAGTAGAAACAGGTTTGAGCTGAACGCTCTGCTTCTTCCCAGTAAAAAATGCAAGTCCTGTGCCCAGGAATGATAAAAGCTGTATGGACTAAACCCTCTACAACTCCAGGGCTAGAGAAATCCCCTGCCTTGAGTAACCCACAGTTTGCAGAGGGGAAAAAAACCCAGAGGAAATAGGTCAATCTGACTTCTTTATGCAACACAGCACAACATGGTAAAAATAGATTCTGCAGGGGACATACAGCATCTTTTTTTTGCCTTTAACTCCATTATGAGATTGGTTCTTATTTGGCCAGGAGAGTGGAAGCACAGAACAGACTGAGCAATTTTGAGGTTGAGAGCAAAAGGATAGCGTGTTCCTGCCTACTTAAGACCCCTACAGAAAGTGCTAATAGTGCTTCGGTGTCACAAAGTATCTTCTGTTGTTGAGTTTGGGTAGAAGCTGAGGGAAAAATAGGCTACAAGAGTCACCAGGTAACTTTGCACTTGCTATGGCTGCTACTGCACTGTGAAGAAGTTTACCAGCAGCCTGGACAGGATTTATGCAGTGCACCAAGAGATGCTACTTGCATATGTTTAACAGTCATGCATGGCAATGTGTGCACGTGTTACATACAAGATTGATCCATACAGATGCTTACTAAGTGGGATTGGTTCATAAACATCACAATCTGCCTGCTCTGGAGAAATATTAGAGACTTATGAACAATTTCATGAGAGTAAGTCTGTATGAAGGATGGGAAGTGCCTCTCTCATCTGCTGTGGCATCCAGGCCATCTGTCTGAAGGACTGCACTGTACTGTGGAGGTCAGCATGTAGCAGCTGAGTCCATTTCTGTACACGCCAAGTCATCTTCCCCATGTGAAGACAGGACTTTACCACCTCCTGAGAGATGGGGGAGTTCTGTTACCTGTTCTGCCCACTGTAGATCTACCCCAAATTAGCATTGTCTCATACTAGTCTCCTGTTAACTATAAAGGCCCTTAACTATAAAGGTTTATGTAAACCTAGACCAAATGAAAAAGGCCCCAGGAAATAATGGGCTTACCTCATCATATCCCATCTGGAAGCACTGCCTAGAACATGGTAGAAAACTTGATTTATTAAAATTAATGAAGGAACTGGCTAGTCTTGAATAATTCATTACATATCAGCTGCTGCTGAGGTAATAGGAGCTCAGCAAGATCCTCTTCAGCACTGTCAGTGCCTAAAATCTTTAGATAAAATGAAGTAAAAGACTGGCCAGTGCAAGATTGAAGGGCTTTCTCCATGTGAAGTGAGAGGCACCAATTCCTGTCTCTGAGGTCATACAGCTGCCATCTATGAAAATCTATGAGGTCTCTCAGGTGGAAGCCAGCCTGCTACCACCACCAATTTTTGCAAGGGTACAAAGCATTTCTGCCTCAGCCATCAGCTTCTGCACAATATAATGGCTCTGTTTTTCATGATTCCTACTGAAATCCATATTTACCATAAGATAGGGATGGCTAAGGGTGTTGGTCTGCTTTTCTGATCATTATCTATGAAAATAAGTCAGCAGGGCATGCCAAGAAGTAGGCACATTCTGAGTATACAGATCTCAAGGTGCAACCTCTGATGCTGCTCAGGGCTTTTGTCAGCACCGGCACAATCAAATTACCACAGCTTGAGCAGCGTCAGAGCTGGATTTTGGAAGCATGTCAGAAGCCCTGGAACAGAATC
Source organism: Colius striatus (assembly GCF_028858725.1). NCBI lineage: Eukaryota > Metazoa > Chordata > Aves > Coliiformes > Coliidae > Colius > Colius striatus. Next base: position 13,211,733 of record NC_084769.1, on the reverse strand, counting down.
CTACTAACTTAATCTGGTGCCACTTGAAAAAACAAGGGTTCTTTTTCAACTCTGATGAAGTCAAACCTTTGATAAATTTGTAAAAGCAGCAGCACAATCAGGCACTGTAATGAGATGCCTGACGCTCCTTTCCCTATATGTCCTCCTCCCGCAGAGGTCAGAGGAACCGCAGTTAATAAATGAAAGGACAAACAGGTAAATGCAATGAACTCCTTCATGCCTCCCAACTGCTTGTATAGGGCCTCCTAATGCAATCACAGAACTCACCACTAGACACAACTATAGACTCTCCCTGCAGTTAATCACTTTCTTTCCAACTGGGGAAGATGGAAACCGGTCCCATGGGCCAGCACTGTGTCTAGCGCTGCTCTCAGCTCCTGCTCTGTTTTGCATTGCCTTCCTTTGTTCCCCCCTTGGGGACCTGGGAATTTGTGATGGCCCAATGGTACAGCAGCTCTGGATTGTATTAACACAGCTGGACAAGGCAGCAATTGAATTGAGATCGTGATGAATAGGGAGAGAATCTGCTGCCTTGTTGATTGTCTTAAGACAGATTTTACTTCCAGATGCCATTCCTGCCTCAGCCAGAGCAAATGATTCTTCCCAGGCCTCGGTGCCTGAAATATTTTGGTAGAAGTACCCTGATGGAGGCAACTGGCATTAAGAGACATTTCATAGAATCACAGAATCATTACAATCACTTAAGACCTTTGAGTCCAACCACTCACCTCACACTGCCAAGCCCACCATGAAACTAAACCATGCTCCTCAACACCTCATCTATGTGTCTTTTGAATATATCTAGGGGTGCTGACTCCATCACTTCCCTGGGCAGCCTGTTCCAATGCTTAATAACCCTCTTGGTGAAAAAGTTCTTCCTAATGTCCAGTCTAAACCTCCGCTGGCGGAACATGAACCTATTACCTCATGTCATTTCATTCAACCTAGCTCTAGCCCTTTCCTCTCCTCTCCAAAAAACACTGCTTCATCAATCATCTGTGAGAATGTTTTAAACCTTAAAGCCAAATCCCCTTGCCTTGAAAAGAAAGGCAACACATTCTCCTCTTGCTGCCTGTTAAAAGCATCTCTGTGTGAGGTCACAGGATATTGATTTATACTCCTGAGCTTTTTGTGGACACAGGTTAAGATCGTTTGGAGAAGCTGTAAACTGATGTTGTGACTTCTCACTCTGAAGTATGTTACAAAGATTGTAACTCTAACAGCCTCAGAACGGGAGACGCTGTGAACAGGTTGTAACCTGGTAACATGTGAGACTGAAGTCTGGTCCCCAGTCTCCTGGGGTCCTCTCAGACAAGATACTCAAAATTCCAGTGTTTCAGCTCTGATATCTAAAAGAGGAGATAATAAAACTACTTTCCAGCATCTGTGAGAACTAGATGCTTCCATTCTTTGAAGTCTTTGAGCATTAAAGAAAGCCAGGTAAGGTTTCTTAAAACTGAAATGTAATTACTTGGAACTAACTGAACTCTAGGACCTGTGTTCAAGTGTAACATCTCCAAGCCACTGTCTGAGTACAAGCTGATAAGACTCTGGCTACCATGGGAATGAACTGTTAGAGAGTAATGAAAGGGATCTGAGGGTGCTGGTGGGCAGCAGGATGAGCATGAGCCAGCAATGTGCCCTGGTGGCCAAGAAGGCCAATGGCATCCTGGGGTGTATTAGAAGGGCTGTGGGCAGTAGGTTGAGAGAGATTCTCCTCCCCCTCTACTCTGCCTTTGTGAGACCACATCTGGAATTTTGTGTCCAGTTCTGGGCCCCTCAGTTCAAGACAGGGAGCTGCTGGAGAGAGTTCAGGACAGGGCCACAAAGATGACGGAGTGAGGCATCTCCCTTATAATGAAAGGCTGAGGGAGCTGGGGCTCCTAAGCTTCAAGGAGAGTGAGGGGTGATCTCATTAATGTTTAGGAATACGTAAAGGGTGGGTGTCAGGAGGATGGAGCCAGGCTGTTCGCAGTGATGGCCAATGATAGGACAAGGGGCAATGAGTACAAGCTGGAACATAAGAGGTTCCAAAAGAAACGTAAGGAAAAACTTCTTCCCTGTTCAGGTGAGGGAGCACTGGCACAGGCTGCCCAGATGGGTTGTTGAATCTCTTTCTCTGGAGACATTCAAAACCCACCTGGACGAGTTCCTGTGTGACCTACTCTAGGTGGTCCTCCTCTGGCAGGGGGGTTGGACTAGATGATCTTTTGTGGTCCCTTCCAAACCTTAAAGATTCTGTGATTCTGTGAAATGCAGGTGTGTGGGCAAGCACAGGGCTGTAGTATCCACAAGGCATACATGCCTTTTTCCACACACCACCAGGGTAACTATATGTGTGGTTGTGTCTATGCAGCTGCTTTTAGTTTTTCACTATTGTTTTCTTTCTCCCTCTTTTTTTTTTTAAAACAGTCATCTGTTATCTTCTGGAAAGAGCATCTCACTCGTGATGATGTACAATCGCTCTGGGAGCTGCTTTAAGAGACATGATGCCCCTCTGACTTTCCAGACAATAGCAGTTGCTATGCAGTTTCCTTTGCTTTGTTCCTTCAGGAGACAAGTTGGTATTTACAGCATTTTCTCTAAGCAAGGCACAGTCCCTGAGATATGCTCATGTGAGAGTGCTTCAGGGAATTCCAGCTGGGAGGTGAGAGTAAAGGATTTTATCATTAAAGAAACAAAAGACGGCACAAAAAAACCCTTAAAACCCCACAGGAATCCTGGAAGAGATGCTGTCCCTTCCAAGTGATTGTGTGAGGTAGGGACTGCAAGAGATGTAGGGAAGCAAGAGTTTTACCAGTTCCAATACAATCTCATTTTTTGTCAGGAAGATATTAAAAGCCCATTTCAATGCAAACCATTTTGAGGAAGGGTGGAGGTTGGAACCTGTTCAAACATTGACCCGGTTTCTACTTTCACAGCTTGAACGGCAAATAAAAGTTGGAGAAGGGCACAAAGCAACATAGTTCTTATTCCAGGCAGAAAGGAAAGCAAACATAGTGCAAGTCAAGAGTAGCACAATTTAGATGCTTCTGTTAAGTTTGTTTGTTGGTTTGTTGGATTTCTTTTTTTAATCTCAAAGATACGAAATAGATACACTTGAGCTGGTGAGAACTTTGGGGACACTGGTGAGGCTGGGCTGAGATCACAAAGAACTTTCTAAGTTGCTTGAAGAGACACCCTTGTTTCCTCGGGGTGTGACAGTGATGAGGGAACAGAAGGGCCCTTAGAATCACAGAATCGTTTCAGCTGGAAGAGACCTTTAAACTCATCGAGTCCAGCCTTTGTCCCAGCCCTATCAACCACTAGATCATTTCCCTAAGTGCCACATCCATCCCTTCTCCCATTTCTCCCAGTTCTGCCCCCAGTGGTGCTGTGCTGAAGGCACACTCGGTGCTGCAGATGGGTGAGCCCAGCTAAGTGTTAAAACTTGGCTTAGTCTAAGCAAGAAAAAAAAAGTCAAATGCTTTTTTGTTTTCTCAAAGGATATGGTGGCATTAAGGCAAAAGTGTGTGTTTGTTCTGCTTTGCCTACAGCAGCATAGGCACCTTCTCCAGTGAATCACAAAGTCCCCAAAGCTTTTTGCTCCTCCTAATTGAATGCCAAGTGTCCTGGGGATGTGCTGCCAGGTACAAGGACACTCTGACACTGCTTTGCTAATGTGTGATGGGTGCCTGTGGCTGAAGCTCTGCAGGATTCTGCCTCAGGTCTCTAGGATGATGACATTTGGGACCCAGTCCCCAGTATCTGACTTTTCACTGTGCCTCAGCTTACCTCAGCTTTTCCTCTTAGTGCTATTTTTAATTTTCCTAAAAGCATTTTCCCAGTCTGTTGCCCAGTATCTCTCAGGAAGCTGGTGACAGCAGTTCCTCACTGTCCTCAGGGGCCAGCATGCATGGGGTGTTGGCAGGTAGGTGCACAAGATAGCTTTGGAGGTGCAAGAAGATAGAAATGGACACAAGATTGCTGTTACCATGACGTTATGGATAAAACACACATAGCAAAGTGGTGGTTCTTCTGTGAGATGGAGATAGAAGGGGCAGGGCCAGACCCACTCAGATGAATCTGAGGCTTCCGTGAAGCTACAGCAGCCATGTTAATATGCATTAGATGAAGAACAGGTTAATGTTAATTGCCTGGCTGCTTTAATTGGATATAAGCTTCTGAGTCCTTAAGTCAGCTATGTAACAAGAGAAACTGATACTTACCCCTTATGTCCTTTACCTTGGCTTGCCCAGTGCTGCATGGTCAGTACGTACGTTCCTGAACATTAGAACTGTCACAGAGCTGATGAATTTTTTTGCAAGAGGAACAAGTAACACTTCATATCTAAAGTTACTGACCAGTCTCTGAGTTGAGGCAAAGCTACTTTGTGCTGAGTTCAGTTTCTGTTCTAGAGAATGCCTCCAAGGAACTGATAACCATCAGCAGCAGGAAGATAATAATGACTGAGCTGCAGGGCTGCTCATGGGCACTGCAGCACTGTACTTGGATATCCCATGGACTCTGATGGTGTGACATTTGCATCACTCCTGCAGTGCAGTCAATGTCCCTCTGGACTTGCTAAGGAACACGTTGGTTTACTGCAATGACACGTGGAGCTAGAGGATCAGCTACCACAAAGCAGTGTTTTGAGCTGGAAGGTTATGAGCATGGCTGAGGAGGAGGTAGCTTTCTAAGGTGCTGGCACGCTTGGCTTCCCGCTGCAGCCCGTGCCAAGGGTCTGGCATGCAAAGGCATGCAGGCTGCTGAGTCCAGCTTCAGCCTTTCTCCTCTCTTTCTCCTTTGGCTCCTTGCTATCCAAGATGATGTAGGACAGGAACACTGTGGGAGACAGAAAACACCCCAGTTGCTTCTGAGCACTGTACTGCCCTGTGAGCTAAGTGGATCAGGTGGTGCACCAGGTCTGCAGCTGGGTGATGTGGAGAAGGGCCAGGCAGTTCTGGGCTCAGGCTGCCTGGGGGCCCATGCCAGAACCCTGGCACACCGGCCTGACCCCACTGGGCTGGCTCTCAGCCTGCCAAGCAACTTCCTGCCCATGTGGCTGCAAGCTACCTTGCAGTCATCCCTTTACAATCAGCAAGACATTGTCTCAGTCTCCGTATCTCAGCCCCTGGTAGAGCTTTGTATTGAGAGACATTACAGCTCAAGTGTGTAAAAGACATTACAGCTTCAGTGGTGTAAAAGCAGAGGTGAAAAGACATTAATTACCATGTACTCAGGGTCTTTCTCTACAGAAAGTGTGGGAGGGTCCCTCAGTGGGATGCAGTCTCAAACAAGCATTGCTGACAGGTTCTGTCACTTGGAGAAAGGCCCTGAGGCTAAGAGTCTCCCTGCTGCTCCACAACCCCATGGACAACTGGCCAGAAGTGCAGTCGACCACATGCCCTTCAGCGAAGCTCAGAACACAGGAACATGGACAAGTGACTGGCCACTGCCTTGTGAAGGGGCTTTCCGGGCAGGCCTGTGTTTGCAGATGCACTGCTGGAAGATACTTCTGACTGCAGCTCTCTCCCTTTCCTGTAGGACAATTCCCCTCTGTGAGGGCCACCCCTGTGTGTTGGGCCTAGAAGCAGGTTCACCTCCATCAAATAACCCCAAACCTATCCTCACGTTTGGTACATCAAACAGAAAGGAAACTGGGAGATCTAGACTATTGCATGTAAAGAAGAGTTTATCCTCAGTTACATGGATGTAAATAACCTGACCAAATTCAAGCAAAGGTACCTGATTTTGGCTACTGCTGGAGCAAGGACACTGCACGGGGTACATAGCTACACAGGGAAGCTACAGTGAAGTCAGCCACCTCTTTGAGCCATTTACATCACGAGGCAGAATGAATCAATAACATGTATCGAGCTAGGAAAGTTAATCTGCATTCACAGCATCATAACAAATTAAAAGGAAATAAAATCAGTACAATTCCACCGGCTCTCATTACTATCACAGTAGAGAGTAATTAAAAGCCATAGGCCAAATTCAACACTGGAAGAACCCTCTCCTGAAGCCAGAGGCACTGTGCAAGGGCATTGCTTTTTCCAGATGCTATGTGTTTCAAACAGCAGCAGGAATGGCAAAATAGGCAGAGGGGGCAAGGTAAGAGGAGAACCCTCTTAGGAGTCAGGCATTCTGATGCTTGCTCTTCCTCACTTGCAGTTACGCTGCTCACCTGCTGCTTTGGTGCTTAATGGGCTGCATCTCAAAAGCTCCAGGTGTTTGCTCCAGGCGGACTACAAGGATTACAAGGCCTTCCAAACCAATACACAACTGTCACTCATCAGCCCTGGCTAACAGCCCATACTGCCCCTTCCCTGCTCCCTCTGAGCTCCTTTCTCCTCTCTACTCCTCAGCTCGGTCACCTCTGCTACACTCTCTTCCTTGCTACAGAAACTCATTTCCCTCCTACAGGGCATCCTCTGCTACCCTGTTGCCTGATGAGGCTCTCAAGTAATTTCTCAGTCTTTCTCTGCTTTCCTACAAACTCCTTGTCCTTTGGCCCTCCCATATCCCTGAAGAAGGAGCTGAAGGAGGTCTATCACTAAGGCCTAAAGCCTTAGCCACCTGCATTCCCATTAAAGCTTTGGTCCAGCCCTGCACGAATTATGAGCTGGAGCTGTGCTATGAAGCTGGAATTCAACTCAAAGCAGCATCCACTGCCTACACCTTGGTACCCTGCCTCTCTGTGAGGCCTCACGTGGCTCTGTCTCAGCTCAGTCCAGCAGCTGATTCCCGTTGAGTGGAAGGAGAATGTGTGATAAAGCACATCCCTCATCACCACACACAGCCCTGTGTCTGACTAATCGGCATGAGGTGGGAGCATAGCCACTGCACAGCCACCCAGGGAGGCAGCTGATGGGGACGTGGGCTGACAACCAGCGGGACTGGGGATGTGAATGCCAAAGTCTAGGTCACAGGGCTCAAGGGCTGCAAACAACCACCAGAGAGAGGCATTGGACAGAGAAATCAGTTTGGGGAAGTCCTGTTGCCATGTCTAGCCAAAGATTAGGTCTCAGCATTCTTGTCCAGCCTACAAGTTTATGAACCTCTCATCTCCTGCTACCACATCCCGTGCATGGCTTCCACCTATGGAAGCTACGCTGGCATCAGCAGGATTAGGTGGCTACTAAATACCACAAACTGCAGACTGCACATGTGTGTTACTGCTGAGGACTTTTACACATGGCCACATTTACTGTGTGATAATTGTGATAATCTACAGAGATAATCCAAAGTGGATTGTTAATGCCATTTTAGAAACTGATGTACCGTGGTCCTGCAGGTGGAACCATGGGCTGAGAGCTGTATTTCCAGAAATACCATGCTCTAGTTTGCTGTCAGGAAAGGCAGATATCTCACTTGACCTAGCTTTGCCTCAGTATGCCTTCCAAAAGTTCAGTCATTCTACTAACACATATCCACCTCAGTAATCATGCTCAGACTCACCAACGAACAGCACAAAAGCTTCATTCTTAAAAGCACTCAGCACTCACATGCATAGCCATATGATCACAAAAGGGACTACATCATTTCACCAAAAATAACCACTCATCTTTCAAAACAATACAGCAGAGACTGCAGAGACTCTGAAAATCTGCTCCTGAAGTAAGTGCTTATCTAGGAGTCAACCTCCCTCGTTTCTCTAACTTCCATCTGAGAATAGCAGGCCATGTCCCTGGTCCAGAAAGCCAAGACTTCTCTGCTAGGACACCTTTTTGGCTAGCTTGCTGAAAATGAGCAGCATGAGCTTCTGCTGTGTCATACAAGCACATACATTCACCTTGGCTACTGTGGGAAGGAAAGGCTGGGTCTTGTTCTGGGAGGAAAGTAGAAAGCATGACCAGGCAAGGGGAAGTGTTTCTTTTGCAGACCTTAAGAAGGGAAAGCATGTCTAAATTTTTCTCTTTATGGTGGACTAGGAACATTATTTTTAATGATGTACTAAGCATATATATATAGATATAGATCACTTGCCTTTTCTATTACAACTCTGAGTTGATTTGTACAACATTTAGACATTCTCAAAGGGATTACTCTTTATGATAGTGTTAGCTTGAGGCATAACTGGAATTTTGTCCTGAATATGACTTTGCTGAAAAGGGACTGTGTTTTGACAGTCTTTATATGAGGTGAGAGACAAGTAAAAGCATGGCTCCTATTGCAATGAGGAAATAAAGTTGCTGACTTTTATCCCTCTTGACAGGCCAGAGTGAGTAGGAAGCTTCTTCCCATGAAAAGCCACCCTGTAAAAAAACATCCAAGCTGCACTACTGCATACTGCATTGCCCTAAGCATGGAGAGGATGGCTGCCATGGTTCTGGGCTATCCTAGTGCCTGCAGTTGCTTCTGGCTAGTCTGGCTGTTGTATGAATTTGCTTCATGCTACTGCTATAATGAAGTAAAGCCTGAGGAGTGTGCTGAGAGACAGAACAAAAAATGTTGCAGAGTTATTGCTCTGCTGTTTGCATTTGACCAGAAATAACAATCAATGACCACTCCTTTGGGACATGGTTGTATGGTTACCAGGTAGGACAGAACCTGCAATAGAGGGCAGAAAATCTTCCTTAAAGACACAATTGGCTGTGGAGGCACTTTTATATTAGCAGACCTGGTTTTGAGATCCAGGAATGGGATGTAAGCTTCCCACACCTGCTGGAATGTGTCCTGAGACTCAAGTGGAAGATCAAACAAGTAAGCTATGCACCTTAATCTTAAAAAGCTAATCAACCCAGGGGCTGCTTATCAGTGAGGAGGGCTTCCACTGCCTACTCCTTTCAAAAACAGATCTCCTTTTTCTTTCTTTTTTTTTTTTCTCCTGTGACCTCAGTTGATATTTTATCTCAATGACACCAAATTTTCAGAGAAGCTGAACCACTGACTTGTGAGATCTCTCACTGCAGGTATGGCTTTTGCAAGCATAAAGCATCTCAATTTCCAAAACCATGTCTCGCCCTTCAACTAGGAAGAGCACTGCCACCCTGGGGCTCACAGACAGGTTATCTTGTGTTGTGGAAACCCAAACTCTGATTGTCCACAGAGAACTGAGCTGTTGCAACAGCTGTGGTAAAAAATGGGACATATCAGTGCAAAACAGTTAAGTACCACAAGCCAGAGCCCCTGAGGGAGTGCTCTCAGGTCTTCTTGTAATTGAGATGCCTTGGTTCTCTTCAGGGCTGAGGTTTTTCCAGGTTTAACTACCACAGCACAGATTAGCAGTGACACTCTATTGATTCTTTATGAGCAGCATTTACCTCCCTAGCTCTTGAAAGGAACTTTCTTGACAAGGGTCTTTCAATAGGGATCTCCTCTTGAAAGGAGTTGCTTCTATCTACTCCTAGAAGCAGGCTAGATCATCCACATCACTATGAGTGACATGAGCACTTCAGCACAGAGCTGATCACTATCCCCAGGCATCAATGTCCTGTTAGTGCAGAGGGCTCAGCTTCAACCCAGTGCCAGCCATGGCTGGTGCTAATTCTGCTCCAGCCAAATTCTGAACCACTGCTTTGCTTCTAGACCCCTCTGCAGGACGGGTTTATTGAGCAAGGTGTTTGAGATGCAGAGATCCTCAAGCTGAGTGAAGACTTCATTAGAGGGAATGGTAGGTGAGTTGTCCTTGAGACAGGCTACAAAGTCAGCAGATCAATCTGTCACAGCAGCTCTGACTGGCTGTGACACTAGCAACTAATGTATATCACATCTGTGTTAGGTCTGAATGTAGCTGTCTCTCCTTAGTGTCTGAGGGTCTTTAATTCCTTTCTTCCTGGGGGTAGAATCATGCATTAAAGTTCAGCTGTATGTATGCCAAGGTCTTGCGAATCACTCACTTGTGGTCAAAGCCACTGTCATCTTTCAGTTGCTAACAGGCTTCCTAAACATGCCTGTAGAAACAGCCAGATTGTTACATTGCAGACAAATGAGTTTTGACAGGACACTGCCAGCACTGCTCCCAGATATCAGGGAAGCTGCAAGATGGACTGCATGGTGTCTGACTGGAGCAGTTCTAGCACTGCATCTACAGCTAGCGCAGTGTCTGGCTGCTTCTGCAAGCACTGACAAAGAACCAAGCCTGTAAACTCCCACTAGCATCTGCTGAAGCTTCATATCCTACAGGAAAAATGGATCTGTGCTTACACGTTAAGCATTTCAGCAGCACAGAAAGCAAGGGCGTAGACACTCTCTCTAGCTAAAAACACCAAGCTGTGTTTTTTCTTTATAAGGAAAAATGTACTGCTGCTCCTTGACTTCCTGTCTAGGACAGGAGATGGAGAAGGATTTCAAAAGCTTAGTTCCTTTAGTTCCTTCCTGTCTTTTGGATAGGAGCTGTTTAATTCCCAATCAAGTTATTTCTAGAAGGTGAGGGGACTGTCTCAAACACTGGTTCCACAGGGAGGAGGGCTACAAGTTGTTACATGGCAAAATGAGTAACAGCAGACCTTGGAGAATTGTTTTTTCTTTTTCCCCTTGTGTTTCACCTTGAAGCAGCTGTTAGCAAAGTCAGAAAACTCCTCTGTCCCTCAGTGTATACAATGCAGCTTGGGCAAAGGGGCTGCAATCTGTCATCTCATGAATATGGGAATTGTCTAATTCTCCAGCTATTCTTATTACCTCAGCCTGAGGGTCCCAGTTTTCCATAACTAACTCATGAAATCACAGACTTTCCACTGTCCTTGCTGTCCTTGAGCAGCAAATCACTGCTCCTCCTATAACCAATGCTGGCGTCTGCTGTGGTGACAGAGGTTTTGCCAATGCCCTTCTTGAGCAGGGGTGGCACAGTGAACAAGGCTACTGACTAGATCACTCCTGTGCAGTTCCCAGAGTTACCTTTTGTTGCTGTAACTTACAGCAGGGTGTTTTGAAAATAACAAATACTGTGTGTCACTCTGCAGTGGCTCAGGGCTTGCTGAACAGCTCTGAAGCCTGGGCAGCAGGCTGGCAGCATTAACACAGACCATCCTTGGCAGCAGAGATCCATCATCCTGTTCCTACAAGTCTCAGAGCTCCCTGTCTCCTTCCACATCCCACCTTTGAATGCACATCCTTTGAATGCTGGCACGTGATATTTGAGCAGGAAAGTCACCAAGCTGTGGACAGCTTTACAACCCTGGTTGCAGAGTACTGCATGTGATGCCTCCTCATCTCACAAACACCCACGACTGCTGCTGCCAGGCTGCTCTGGACAAAAAGAACGTGCTCATGCGCTGCAGTAGCAGCTGACGAAACCTTAACGCTGGTTTCAAGGGCTAGGTTCCTGCAGAGCACAGGCAGCTAAGAGCTTTTCTCAGAGGCCATGAAGTAGCTACAGCAGCACAAGCTACTGAGTCAGGATCATGGCAAGCTGAAACAAAAAAAAAGTTAGTTCTTTTTGTTCTTTTGTAATACTGGATTTTATTTCACCTAGAGTTTGCCAAAAGGTAATATTGCATCAACGGCAAATAGAAACTGGATTTTGTCTTCTAGTAGTTTGTTTCTTCTTCATGTTTCAAAACCAGTCCATACAGAAGACACAGAAGGAATCACCTTGGAAGTCCATGGTTTTGTGATCAGAACCTCTCTTTCAATTAGTCACATTACAGGACTGTAAATACAATAATTCCATCAATACTATGGAACAGTCATGCTGCATTTGTATTAACATAAATGAGTGCTAATGTACCATAGAGCTAATGTGACATGACAGTAATTGGCTGATGCCCAGCCATAGAGGCCCTGGAGCTACGCTTGTTTTCTCTTCTCTAAAAGAACTGTCCTCTGAAACACTGGAAAGGAAACAAACTGTGCTACCACATGTTGCCTGCCAGCAATGAACAACACTTCTTACAACTGCAGAACCAAGGTGTTTGTGGTTCAGGGAGAGGTGTAATATGTTTCGGGGAGAAGCATATTTAAAGTGGAACTTGATCCCCTACAAACTTAGGTATTAAGAAATCAGGATTTCTAGAACATCTTGTAAGACTAAATCAGCCTCGGCAAGCACCCAATGGATATTAAACCCAGAAAAGCTATAAAAGCATTCAATCTGCTCCTTTCCCTCTGTGAATACTGGGAGCTGTACATCACCACCTAGTCTGCAGTAGGCTTTTCTTACACAGATGAAGCTTAAGAAGATTAAAACTTTATAAATGCTTTGGGGTTACCGTTGTTGTCTTGTGCAGTGCTCTAAAGACAGGGCAGCAAGACTTAAATCTGAGACTGCAGCTGGGGTCCTCTAGTTAAAGGCCCTAAAGGAGCTCAACATAAGCAATGCCTAAGGATGGGAATCAGATCTCAAACACAGTCTATTTTGTGTCTCGGCCATACAAACAAGGGGACAGACTCAAAACCAGGCTAGGATCAGGAGCCTTCTGGGTTAGAGCTACAACAGGGACCACTTACTTTGCTTTTGGAAATATGTCCTTCAAAGAGTCTTAGTGAGGAGAGAGCCTCTCTCTTTTGTGATGGAAGCTGTCAAAGAAGTCGGAGCAGATATTCAGGCTTTCTGTGTTTGTCTCATCAGCAGTCTGAATGCTTTGCTGCCTGGCTGTACCCCACTGTCTAACGCATCCTCATCCATGATGGAACTCTTGAGTTCTACCCCAGCATAAACCAAAGAACCATCAGAGAGTTGATTTAATCAGAAACCATTCTTCTCAACAGCATGGCACTAAATGAACATAATTTTTGGCAATACACAACAGCAGTATCTCAAAATCCCAACGTACACATGGCATGTCAGCAACCAAACCAGCTCCAGCAGCCAGTGAAATTAAGAGAGAATGTCATTATGGAAGGTGGGAAAGAATATTCTAAACAGAGGATTTAGAATCTGTGAGATGATGGCTTACATTCTGAATTTGACTTAAATCTTTGTAGGTCTCTGATCTGCTCCTCCATCTGTAAAACAGGATCAATAAAACCTCACTATCTTGCAGCAGAGCTTCCAGTCTTAATTGACATGTGCCAAGCATTTTGAGAGCCATGAATGAAAGAAACCCTTACCAAGCCCTCAGGCCTTACTATAATACCAGCAAACAATGCAGAGTTGTTTATAATGCTTTTCAGTGCCACAATGACTAGGAAATAAGGGAAGGCAAAAGTGTAGATGCACCCAGCACTGCTTTACTGCAGCGTAAATAAAGATGGTAGCAGCGGGTTTTATAGATTTTTCCCTCCAGGGAATTCTGTCGTAGCTACTGTTTTCAATAATGCAGTAAAACTTATGCCTCTGTGGATTCAAACAGATGCCCTTGCTAACAGCTCAGGTATCAAAACCTATTATGCACTGGAAAAACGCATCTTGGAGTTGAAAAATGCAATAAATCACATGGAAACGAATTAAGAAATGACTCACTTGCACCCGCAGATTTAGAGAGAGTTGCTGCTCAGCCACCCCTTACAACAATTAAATGCCGTACCAGCACGCAATATTCCACCTTGCACAGGACAAAAGCCCCCCAGGCATCTAAAGGACTCTCAGCTGCCAATCTGCAAAGTTGTCTCTGCGGCTGCTGCTTTAGGACGCGAGCAGAAAAAGCCGGGGGCTGCCGCGACGCCCCGCGCAGCGAGGGGAGGCGGGCAGGGAGCCGGGCCAGCCATTCGCCCCGTGCAGAGCCACCGCCAAGCGCTGCGAGTGAGGGGCGAGCAAATGCAGAGGGTGGGGGGTATGCGGGTCCCCCGGCACGGAGCGGGTGTCCGCCGGGAAAGGCGCGGGGAAGGGTTTGGGGTGTCCGCCCCTCCACACCCCACATCGGTCCCGCAGCGCTCCCTGGGCTGGGTGCGGAGGCAGCGGCTGTACCCGAGGCGCGCCGCCGGGACGGGCTGAAGGACCGGGAGAACGACACCTCACGAACAAATAAATACATAAAAGGCTGCGCCCGGTTCCGCCCCGTGTGCCGCCCGGAGAGAGGGGCAAAAGCCGGGCTGAGCGCGGAGGCCAGCGCCGGCCCCGCAGCCATTCGCCTTTGTTGCAGCCCCGCGCCCGCAAGGTGCGGCGCCGGGCCGGGGCTGAGGCTGGAGCCCGCATCACTCTCCCCTGAGGGGAACGAGCCGCGCAGCGCGGCGGACAGCACACGTCTCGCGGGAGCGGCCGCCCAGAGCGACCTGCCCGCGCCTGCCCACCCGCCCGGCCGCAGCCCGCACCCACCTACCTGCGGAGCCCGCCCGGGACGCCTCGCCTCCCGCCTTTGTTGTGCATGCCCCGGCAGCGCCGAGCCGCCGGCCCGCCGCCGCCGCCCGCCGCCCCCTCAGCGCCCGCCGAGCCGCAGCCAGGCCCCGGCTTAGCCCGTCGCTACGGCAACGGCGGGCGCGCGGCAGCGCGTGCGGCGCGGGCAGGGTAACGGCCGCCGCGCGACAGCCGCGCGCCCCGCCCGCGGGGAGGGGGCGCAGTGAGGAGAGGCGGGCGGCGGCTGAGGGGCAGAGCGGGGCGGCTCCGCAGCTCGGCCTCCTGGGCACGGCGGCACCGCGCCGGCCCCTCACCGGCCACCGTGCCACCGGGCACGGCGGGCAAGGCCGGCGGCTCCGCGGCTCGCAGCATCCAGCCCGGAGAGCAGGAGGCCACTCGGCTTGGCATCCGCCAGCCCTGCTGCCCTCCTTGCCCAGCGTGCCTCGAGTTTCCGAGCTGCGTTTGGGTTAACTCTCGGCTTCCTCTTAGGGTGCTCGAGATCCCTCATTTCCCATACGTAGTAGCTCGACCACATTGAAAGTCCCTGATACCTGGTTACAGATGGCATGCTCTTTCATCCTGAAGCAAGCGTGGCTGTGGTGACCTCGGTGACTACCTGCCTTCCTCTGTCACCTTCAGGGCTTTTACACCAGATGGCCAGTCTTGCTGGAAACTGGAGCTGTTTAGAGAGTAGAGACAAAGTAACAGTAATGCCTCTGACTTTCCCTGTTCCTGAGCGCAGAAATGACTTGTCTCCTGCATTTGCAACTATTATAACTTGCCATTCATTTTAGGGGTAGCAGTGCCAGCTTGAACGCCTCTTCCCTTTCAGACAGTAAGGACTTGGCAAAGTTAATGGCTGCTTGGATTGTTCCTAGGATTAGGTGTCACGGTTCACTGGCTCTATCATGCAATGTGAGACAGAGCTGGGTCTTGCCATCCCACTTGTAGGTGTGTATGTTCATCTCAGTTCTGAGCAGGCAGGTTCTGCCTTGGTGAGATGAAGTTTCCCTGATCAGAACTGCTTGTTTTCATGGGTTTCATGAAGTAAAAAGACATTGTTTCTGTTTGAGGATTTAGATAAATAGAAAAAACATTGTGTAGAAAAAAGAGGGGGGAAAAAAGCCGAATTTGGAGAGAAATAACTAGCATGGCAACCCCGAGCTCTTTTTGGGTCTTCAACATCTGATTATACTCATGTTTTTTTCTTTCTGGGGCCTGTCAAACTCCCATTTCACCTTAAGAGAAAGGTATTTTAGTAGGACACTGCATCCTCCATGGAGGGCTCTTAAAACAAATTACAAATGCGACACAGGAAACCTCCTCAGTAAGCCTCATCTGAGAGAGGAAAAGAGAGGCAGAAACAGAGTGTGCTGAAGGTCACAGGGTTCTGCAGCACAGCTGGGAAAAATTGCAGAGGCGGGGTGTCCTGTCCTTGGTCCTCACCTGCCCAACTCTGCCCTTCTGACCTGAGAAGGCAGCTGAAGAGAACCCAGCTCTGCCTTCAAGGAGGGCGGGCACCCATCCCTTAGTTCCATAAGGTAAATCTGGGCTCTGTGTTGCCCGTAGTAAAGGATACCTGGAGGAGGACCCAGCATTACTATGCTATGAAGAAGAAACTTGGAGACCAACTGCAAAGAGCTGCCTTCTTTTCTGATGCATGCTAATTTATATATAGCTCTGACTCTTCTACTTGGAGAAAGCTTTTGTTTCTCCTGGTACTTGATGTACAGGAAACTCAGTGCTGGAGAGCAGATGTTTATACCAGATTCTCCTCCCATGGAAAGCAGCAGTGGAAGACTAAAGGTGAGAGGTGAAATAGCTTCAGGATTATCTCCTGTCCTCAGCTCAGAGCTCCAATTACAGCCAGGCTGAAGAGCCAGGAGATGCCCTTGGATTCAGCAGTGTAGTCTCAAGCACATGCTGCAGATGAGCATCCTGTTGTTTGCAGAGTCCAGTTACAGATAAAGTGTCTGTCTGCACAAACAGGATTTTTCCTCAGTTGCAGGAGCCAGCAGAGCTTTGTCTCAGGCTCTGAAACTGATTTGCTGTTCCTTTTGCTGTCTTCTTCCTGTTCCATGACTCTTGTGGCACCTTTGGCAGAACAGTCCCTGTCCCTTCTTTTTCATCCATATCCATCAGAGGATTTTGCTTTCCAGACTGTTTGCTGCTGCTGAAGCTGTAGCAATAATGCTCCTGTATAGCTTTACTTAAGGGAGGGAAGAAACAAAACCACATGACAAATTGGTCCAATTTATCACAGCAACAGAAACCTGCAATTCAGCTAAACGGCCCCCACAGGTCAGCTTAGACTGCGTCAATATTTAATGACCTGAGTGCTGCTGCCTTCGCAGCTCCGACTTTGCCTCTTTGCCCCTCCCCATAGCACAGCGTGCCTCCTGGCTTGTCACCCCCTGGTCTGTGGGGAGAGCACCCTGTGCTTTCTCTAGAGTGAGCAGGGTCTGTCTCTAGGTTGCCAGGGCAGGCTGTGCCATCCAAAATGCAGCCTCTTTTCCTACCTGTCAGGGCCACACGTGCAGCACATTTGTGTGCAAGGAACAGCTCCCAGCTTTCTGGCCATGGCTGTGGTCTTTGGCTAGTAAACAAGGAGGAGCAGGTCTGGACCCATCTCAGCTTATGGCCTTTCCTACAGTCTTTTTTTGGTGATTGTATTACCCAGACAGGACTGTGCACCTGGTAGCAGGCTGGAGCTAGGCTGAGGGAGCTGGGGCTCTTTAGCTTGGAGGAGACTGAGGGGTGACCTCATTAATGTTTACAAATATGTGAAGGGTGGGTGTAGGAGGATGGAGCCAGGCAGTTCTCAGTGATGTCCAATGATAGGATGAGGGAGGATGGGTACAAGCTGGAACATAAGAGATTCCAAAGAAACAGAAGGAAAAACTTCTCCACTGTTCAGGTGAGGGAGTACTGGCACAGGCTGCCCAAATGGGTTGTGGAGTCTCCTTCTCTGGAGACATTCAGTACCCACCTGGACAAGTTCCTGTGTGACTTAGTGTAGGTGGCCTGCTCTGGCAGGGAGGTTAGACTGGATGATCTTTCAAGGTCTCTTCCAACCCTGAAGATTCTGTGATTCTGTGGATGGGGGTTCTGCTCAGTTGATTAAATCTCTTCCCATTATCCAGGCAGAAGTATTTTATCTCTGGAGCTGCAGTGAAATAAATCACCAGCAACACATCCTGCATATGGCACAGAAGGACCTGAAAAGAGGATGAGCCAAGCTATTGCCAAATTCCTCCCACTCATAAGCAAAGGCGGGGAGCTGAGGGAATCTCTTTTGCTGGGCCCAGGCTGGAAGCTGGCCACAGTGAGCTTTCAAGAGCATCTCCCAGCTCCACCCTGGCACATTGCAGTGGCTCCATTCTGGCTTGCTCTGCCTGGGACAGTAACAGAAACAAGTGACAGGTTGTACGGTTATATATGGCCACCAGCACTTTCCCCCACAGCCCTCTTGCCTTGCATTTCCTGGTCTGTAAAATGGAGATGACTGAGAGCTTCTGGTGAAAAGCACAAAGTAAGAACAGGCATTTTTATTTCTCAGGGCAGTAGCGGAGCAGGGGAATTGGTGCTGGGGGGCTGTGGCACAAACGAGTGATCTAGATCACTTGGTGAAACACTGTCAAAGGAATTAGCCAAAGTGTTTTTAGCATGATTTGTAAAAGTGAGACCTAAAGTCTGGTGGCAAGGTTCAGTCTATTGCTACATGGCAGAAACTTAGAAAGAAAAATTGAAATAGAATCTAGCTAAAATGATTTACAGAGACTAGACAGACAAAAGGGTAAGGAAGACCCTCCTGTTGAGTCATGAGGTTCAGAGTGGAGCCTCTTGCTTCCTAAACTGAAGGAGCTTAGGTGTCTGGGCCCAGCCTTAGTCTGAGACTCAGTGAACAGTTTATGTACAGAATAAGCTACATGGATTTCATTAGCATGAATTCAGCACACCATCAGTCACTTACTGATGATCTGTTGTGAAGAAGGAGTCTCTGCACCTTGGGTAAAGAAGGATCTCTTAGTCTCTGGTAAGGAATCTCAAGCCTTGAGAAGGTGCCCTGGCTCCCGGAAAGTCACCTGATGTGCAGTCCAGTTGCAATTCAGGGAGAACTCACATTGGGCTCATCCAACAATCTGTCCTTTGTAAAAGCTCTCTCTGCCCCAAAGAGCAAACTTGAGAGGCATCCCAGCTCCAGGGAAGACCACCGCTCTGCAGCCATGCTGCCCAGCAGTGAGAGCTCAGAGAAGGCTCCCTTTGGCTGTCACATTTATGGGGTAAAGTGGTTGGCCTGCAGTCAAAGCACATGCAACGGGAGAAGTACGCGAGGTGTCCACTGCTTGCTTTGCTCCTTGACACATGAGCCTTGGAAAAGCCACCTGCTATTCATGTGTTAAGCACCCGGTTGCTGATCCAAGCTCACTGTGTCACTCTGCCCCTCTGTGGGTTTCCTAAGAGTTCTTGGCTGGTACCAAACCACTGCTAGTTAAGGGGTTCAAGTGCATTCATCACAGGCTCATATAAACCCAGCAACTTGAATTCCTTCAGCAAGACTGCACCTCCCACCATGCTTTCTGTTCACTTAAAACCCCCCAGCAAATGGCATTTTCCAAAGAGGGAGTTCATTATCCACTCCAATGGCAGTGAGTGGCACAGGCCAGAACAATAAACAGCTTTGTGTTAAAAGGGCTCTATAACTCACTTGGTATTTAACACCGGCCAGGTCTCTCATCTTTACATAAAATACATTAAGCAAAGCACCTTTGTGAACATCCTCCTGAACTAAAGAGCTGTGATAATGAGGGTGATTAAGAATAAACATAACAGCAGAGGCTGCTGTCTCAAAATAGTTTGGGTCAGTGGCTGCAGGGCAGAAAGGATTATGATGTGCACAGAGGGACATCTATATATGCACACAGATTTGCGAGGGAACAGCTGGCTTGCTGCAGTTCAGCCATGGATGCTGAGCCTGTTCCAGCTGCTGGGAGGCAGCTTCCATCCCCCAGAGTACTTTGTGACTGCTCCCCAGCCCCCCTACTCTGGTAGTTGTAGGGCACCTGTCTTGTGTTGGGCACAGCCTAAATCTAATTGCAGGGCTGTGCAGAACAAGATGTAACTCGACAGACACATGCAAGTGCCCTGGCAAACACTTCATGGATTGTTCCACCAGTTAATGCTACAAGAAAGGAACCAAGAGCCAATTCAGTGCTATCCAAATCACAGCTCTGTTAAAAAAACTGACATAGAGCAAAGCTCTTCCTCTTGGCAGCTGCCCAGTTATTAATTTCAATGTATCTGAATAGGCCTGGGCTTCTGCCCACAATTTCTATTTATTTGTTTTCCATTCATCTCCACTAAAACTAAAACTCAAAACCTTCTAGACAGAATGGAAAACAAACATGCTGAACCAGCATAGTTGCCCACACACAACTGGCAGAAATCCCTGCACTTTTTGCTCCTCTGCAGTGAGGCAAGATGTAATTCTTAAGACTCTCTGGGCCTCTCACTTAAAAAATAGTGCAGGCACCTATAGCAGGCTGCAGCCTCGAGTTCTCCTTGCTTTCTGGGCACATGAGCAAGCAGCAGCCTTTGGCTCTTAACTGCCAGTTTTCACTGTGTATGAGGCCACAGTGACTGCAGAGGCCATGTGCTGGAGACCTTTCTGGATTAATCTGCATCTGCATGGCCTAAGATGACAGAGCTGATGGTCCAGATGGTCACGCTGAGGTTACGGTGCCATCAGTTTGGACTGCACTCACGTTACAATGTACTGCATTGGCTGGGGAAAGAACTGCATGCTTTTAAAAGGAAAATACACAGAATCCAAGGGTACTGGCATTCTTTCTCCTCCCCTTGCTCTTTCCCCTGCTGCTCTCCAGAGGCTGGCAGAGGTTCCTCAGGCCAAGCTTCGCCTGTGTGCTATTTGAGTCAGCTGTTCTACCCTTCAGTAAGCACCCAGCCTGCCTAGCGCTTGCTTGACTGGCATTTTGGTTTGTTCTGAACCCATCTTTATCTCAAAGCACATCACCTGAAAACATATTTTGCTATAAAAGCCCAATCTTTTGCAATGGCATGACTTCTTTACACATTTAAGTGTGAATAAACACTGAAAAGACAAAGGTTATGAACTTACTTTTAAAGTGACACACATTAGAAAATACTCTCATTTACAACTACAGAACTTAAATCCCATTTGCAGCAGTACAATCGATAGGATGTAACTGCTGATGTACTGGAAAAGATACTTAATAAGAGAAGTGAAATACACTAAAATAAGGCTTTGGTCTTTTTCAGTGCTTTGTCTTACAAGTCAAATGTTTTCCTTCCTTAAAAACACATGCAAGTGAATGCACAGTGCAAGATCTGAGTCTGGTTCAGCAAGAAATTCTTCTGCCTGTCACCTAAAATTTCCTTCCACCAATAAATAAAGTTCCCAGTTCAGCATGTAGGGCATCATCAGGAATGACATCATCGTCCATAAACTCATCTCCAAGCTTCTTCCACCATGGCAAGCGATTGTATTTCAGCATAGTGTTGTGGGTTTGTCTTGCCTTGGTAGCTACAGGGATTGATCGACTCATGAAGACATCAAGATCTTTTTCCGTGGTCTCTGCTAACCCTGGAGCATCTGTAAGAACAAGTAGAAGAGTTTTCTGTATTTTATTTGCAGTTTTATGAGTATTTAAAACACAAAAGAGCAGCAGCACTACCCTCCCACTTCCTGCTGTCCCAGGTCCCTCCTTTCCCCATGCTAGCATTACAATTTTATGGCTGCACGATAAACCTGATTGGAGAAGCAATCCAAACTAAGGTTAATCTGAACACAGAAATGTAAAATGGTGGGGAGAAGAAGGAGGGAAAGGTGAGAGGACTACTTCATTCAGGTACAGTGGTGGCATTCACCAAAATGTGAATCTATGACCTAAGAGACAGAGGAATCCCTGGTGACAGCTGCTGGATCAGTGCTCCTGGCACAGGGTGACAGCACCACTGGGGCAGCAGCACGCGTGTGCCCTGCCCAGGCACGCAGCACAGTGTCACAGGGTGTTGGTGTGATTTGCCTGGCAGGGAGCAACTAGCTGCAGTGACACAGCATGTGAAAGGCTAAATCATGGAATTTGGTAACTTGATCAATTTTGTCCAGCTTGGGTGCTCTCTGGTGGCTGCACTTTGCTACTCTCGCTCACACACTCAGGACTACTTGTCGGGAACTAAGACAGCACACTAGTGAATTCCATTTCAAGTAAAACCACACCAGTTAAACATGCAAACATGACTAAAAAATTCATAGTTCAAAGATTTCCCTCTTTATCTGGAAGAGGGGAGAGCATTTCAACTAGCAACCTACCTACAGCACAAGAGAATACAACAAAACAAAACAAATGTAGAGGAAGTGGTTGTGCAAGGTCCCCCTCTTAGACATTTTAATGCCTTTTTACAGGGTCGTTGCTTTTCTCATGAACATATCAGAGAGAGACTTTAGGAGAAGATGCTGCTCCTTGAAAAGCAGGTGTGTACCCTTAACCTATAGCAGCCCTTGTGTAATTAATACCAAGCCCAAATCTCAAGAGAAGGCATATGGCAAAGGAAGAAAGACATTTCCATTTTGAAACGAAGCTTTACCACTCTAATTTTCTCTCTAAATTAGTAAAACCCAAATGGTAATCAAAACTATGACCAGAGCAGTCACATACTCATTAGCAGCTCCACATCGGTGTTGACCTGCGCCAATAACGCCTGTCTCCGCTGCGCTGCTCTCTGATCCAGCTTGTTCCTCAACAGGAACTGGGCCAGCTTTTCCTGGGCCTGCAGATGTAATTCTTTACTCATTTCTTCTGACATTTTGGAAGCCTGGAGGAAAACAACAGTTTATTACCATTAGGGACTGGTTATTTCAAATTTTCTGGGGGCAGAATAATGTCTAACCAAGGAATGCAAATGCTGTTCTTAATTGTTAACCAATAATTTTGCTTCCTCTGCAGCTCTCTCAAAAGCTATCCATCATCAAGTATGTAATTTTTCCAATTATACTTTGTTTTGAGCCTTTTTATTAGATTAATGGTTAAAATTCCCAATATCCTAGTGCCTTGCTGTCAAACAAGCAGGGTTAACATATGCATACCTCATATGGATTACATTAATCAGAATTTATAAAGCTGAATGTATTTCATCCCTACGGTATTTCATGTTGCATCATTAATGCCAATTATGAAATGACTAAGAAACAGACCGGATGCAATTTGATGTAGTCATCCACCTTCTGCTGCAAAGCTACTCTCTGCTCATCAGTCAGTCCCTTGGGATCTTTCCAAGGAGAGAGAGGTCTCCTCCTTCTTCTTCTTTCCAAGAATTTACAAGCCTTTGTAAAGAACATAGGAGAATATGACAATCATGGGCTGGAAGTTTGTCTTCTCACTTTGTAATGAAACAGTGAAAGGAAAATGTTTCAGTCCTGCACCGTGGAAGTGTAAATTTGGCTATGATGCTGAAAAGACAACATAGGATGGTCACCGTGAACAGGAAACTGTAAGTAAGAACACTCATGATAAATTACTGACTCATCTGTAATGTGATGAAATTCCAACCTTAGCTTTCAAAGTGGCAACTCGTATTTTAGCTCCAAATTAGGCTTTGTAACCCATGCAAGGTTTAACCCATCTAAGCAACTTGTTGCTCTAGACTATCATCCTCTGAATAATTTTTTAACTGAATTATGGCTACATCAACAGTAAGAGAATAAACAGAGCTTTCTGAGGCATGGCAATCATCCTCTTGCTCCCATCTAATGGTAGAACAAAGTGTATGTACTTACTGCTCGCTGAATGACAACAGCTGCTTTATACTCCTTAAGGGACTGTCTCTGTTGATGAAAATTTCTTCTTGCTCTATAGCCTCGCCAGAATCTCTGGATGGTTAATGCTGATTTCCCTTCCATTTCCTCCAGGTACTTATTTACCTGACCTACAAAGGTAACAAAAATCCAGTTAGAAGACAGTGGGTTGGCATCCCTTAACAATTTACATTTTCAGTCCTCAAACTAGATAGTACCAAACAAGCTTGGGGTGCTACCAGTTAAAACCTCCCCTTCACCCGAGCTTCATTAGCTGTGGGCTATGTCTCAGAGATCTGTAGCTGCAATGGAGCCTTGTAACATGAGAAAACTGGGTGTCCCTTTCTCCTACACCATTTTGAAAGCAACTGTTCCTCACCAGTAGTTACTGAGCCCTCAGAGAATTAGCATGTTCTGTCAGATAATTGGGTCAGGAGAAGAGACAGTAAGACTGCAGTGCAAACAGACATACAAAGTTAGGAAATACATTTGAGGAAACCATTCTTCAGGAGAAACAGTTGGTTTAATCTTCTGATAGAGTTTAACATAAATCGTACTGGCATGGATTATTTCCAGTAAGGCCAGCTGTCGTTCATGGAAGAGTCTCATGGCCTTCTGCCTCTGAAGTTGCATTTGCAGTTTTAGAGCTTCATCTTCCTTCTGTGTTTGTAAATGCTGCAGCTCTTGTTCCCGTTTAGCTCTGCAATACACAAATACATTAACAATTACCTTAAGTTGTATATTTCTTAAAAGCATCTTTCTCTCCTGTGTTAACTGGTTCAGCATGTAGGGAGGAAATCCACAAAATAATCTGCCCTCCCAACTGTTGGTTGCAGGACCACAGCAATCAACATGAAATCATCTGCAAGCTAACAAAAATTTCTGAGCCACTCCCTCAATCTGGTATCAAATCAAAGGATTTATTTTCACTTAAGAGAGTTCTAAGGACCTTGAAGGGAATGATGCTCCACATGGGACATTCACAGCCAGCAGAAATTAGAACAACAATTTCTACTCCATCATCTGAGGCAGAGGTAAAGCACCATTGGCCTCTGCTCCAGGGCACCAACCAGCATGCATGGCACCTGCCTTCCACAATGCATACTATGATTTTTGTAGTGACTGCAAGAGTAGATCAGAACGCTGGCTGTCAAAGCTCACTTCTGAGATGTGGAGGGATGTTTTTTCCTCCAGAAAATATGGACAGACACATTTTCTCCATCCACTTTAACAGAACAGTAGGAAATAATTTTCTTGCAAATACTTCCTGATCTGTACAAGTAGCTGCAATATGGTGTTAGGGTGTTGCCCTGCTGTGCTTGGCGTTGGAAAAACCTCAGTGGATGTTTCACAGGAAACAACCAAAAACTCTGTAGCTGGCCCTAGAGCATTTAAGCTAACAATAGCTTGGATATCAACTATCTATATGCTAACATGTTCATATAGAAACTAGTATATTAATACTTAACATACTGATGTATTGATAGAATAATTACTGAGACCACTTGGACATGGTCTATGAGAAGATGTGAGCTTGGCATCACCTTCCCTTCACTGCCCCTTTTTATCCCAACAGACCTGACCTCGTTAGCAACTTAACACTTGAGACTTCAAGTTCACCCCACAATGAGGTAATGATGTGTGACTTCTCCTCTTCTCCTGCTGCTGCAAAATGACTTGCCCACTCGGTACCTGAGTATTCCCCTGGGCCCACAGCCCTGAGTCCTGCTCTTCTCTTGCACTTTTCCAGTGATAATGGAAGGAGCACCTCAAGCCCTAGGAAAAGGAACAAACTGCCAGAGCACAGGCAGAAGGGGTGCTGGAAAAGGCCAGAGACTAGAACTAATGTCCAGCAATGGTGTCATTGCTGCATGTCACACACCTTTACATTTGCAGTACTGAGGAGTTATTTGTGTGTTTCCCATTGCCAGGATAAATCGAGTTGTAATTCTTCCACCAACTATGCTTTCTCCTTGCTCTCTGAAACTGGGTGGGGAGAGATGGGATGAAGCTATTTTGTAAAAGAGATGGTCTGGATTTAGAGATCTGGCCTTAAGCAATGAAACAGCCTCAACCACGATCTAAGACACCATAATCCTGCTATGACAGTAATGCAGACCTGAAGTATGCTCACATATCTACCTACAGAGACAGACCATGATGTATTGATTACATCAGAACAGTCTCTAGGAAAATTAGAGGCTTTAAGCCCACACATTTTTGCAAATTAGAGCTGTAAATCTTTGCATTTTTAATCCAGGCACATATTCTACTTCTAAGTGGAATGATGTCACGGGATCAAACAGGACTCTTGAACACATTTGCTTGATAAAACTATTAATAATGTTGCCTAGGAATTTTTATGAGCTCTACAAGGTGAAAAACTATTAAAACGTTTCATGAACTTCTCCATGTGCATCTGTGAAGCCACCAACAGAGGCTGTCAGGTATTTAAATGTTTCTTTCATAGTGATACTTTCCTGTATCTGCAAAACACATGTTCTTCTTCATTCCCTGTTCCTCTAACGATAAGACACATTTCTTCCCACAAGACCACACTGTGACAGGGAAATGCCTCTGAACAGAAGCAGAACACACACAGAGTTAGATTCAAGCTTTCTTCATCAGATCATGGCACAGATCAGCCTCCCTCTGATCATCTCTTTATGTATATAACATTATTTGATTTTGATGCATAATCAATACCAATTATTGCCATTTTAGCAGTTCTACAATTAGCTATGTAACAGTGAGCTAACTTCAAGGGGAGATTTCAGGCTTTAATATTTGCTGAGGAGACATTTCTGAAACCCCAGAGTTTCAGAGGTTTATAACTTGCAGAGTTGAAGATCTACAGCTGCAGGTGAGCCAAGTTTTGAGTTTCAGCCTCAGCAGTGTTTAACCACACTTGTTCTAAAATAAATCTGTGAATTTAACCAAACTCTGATTGTTAAAAATTTTTAAATCCTCTTGAAAGCTTCTCTAAAGTCATGCTTACAGTATTCCAAACATATTTTTCAGTGTGAGCTAGACAAAAAAAACCCAACACTCGAGCTGTACAGTTACTATATTGTACCTAGGACATTGGGACTGGCTAAGCCACAAACACACACTGTAAGGATATTCATACATTTCCATTCCTCTCAAGATTAAACACATTCAAAAGTCAATTTAAATGACTCAAGAACTACTTAAGAGGCATGCACTAATGCCTGCAACACTGAAAATACAAGACAAAAAAGACAAATAGCTTGTTGGTTGCTGATAGCCCTTCCACTCTCTCACTTCACCATGTTATGTCTTAATCCATCATCCAAGTTTTCTGGGCCACAATTTTGGCTTGCAGGCTTGCAAGGTGCATGATGAAGGCAGAAACGTTGGCTCGAAGTGTAGAGAAGGGTAAAAAGGAGTGACAAGGATGTCATTCTTGGCGTTTCAGCACAATGTTAGAGGGGCTGGTGGCCTTCCTTGCCCCTGCAAATCTTCCAGAATTTAAAGGTGATACCCTAGAAAGTTCAATATCTTCTTAATTCCAGGCTAGATGACAAATCACAACTGCCTGCTCTCTATCACCTTGATCATGATGCAATGTGATTTGACTAATTGCCACATCAAGTCAGTTAATTTCTAAGGTCTAGTTTTGAGATGGTAACGGTCCACATGTTGAGAAAACCTGCTGTGGAGTCTGAACTCAATTTAGATCCCTTAACCATGTTACGTTCACATTAAGTTTCTCCAAAGAGTTAGGATAACATGTAGTAACATTACTGCTGAAATCCTGCTTCAAGTAAGACAAATGTTATTTCCATGGCCTCATTCTTCTGTGGTGCTCCAAGCCAGCAGAAACTATTTCTAGGTCACTGAAGTGGCTCCATTTCCTAATCAAAGAGTTCAAATATTAATGAAGGACAAGGTCTTGCACGCACTACACAGAGCAAGCACTATGGGCCTTGGTTTCTGCAGAACTCTGGAATGGCAGATTGAAAACTCCAGGAGCACCCCACATTCAACTTACAGTGGAATTTTGTGTCAAGTGAACTGTGAAGCTGCTAACTGTTCTACCATCAGTACGTCATCTTCTAGTGCTATTTCATGTAATCCCATGCTACAGTGTGCCATGCTTCTAGTTTTCCATATGCCATCAATTTTTACACAGAAAGCATACAAAGGCATCACAAGTAATTTTTTTCATGGAGAAGTTTGGCAGCTGGGAAACGGACAGTTGGAGCTTTTGGCATCAGAAGTGGCAGTGTGGTACTGCTGGAAAAGCACATTGTTTGGATGTTTCTGCTAAAAGAGTCTGTAATGAAGCAGCTCATATTGGCATTATAACCTTTATGTTTCAGAAATAATAGCTGACTGGGAAAAGCCATCTTCAAGATGAAGAAACTCTTGGTCAGCCCAAACTTATGCCCTGGGACACAGGAACAAAACCTCGGGTAAGCTGTTTTCTAGAAGGACAGGAAGGTGAATGGGAATAGCCAGCATTGATTTATTCCAGGAAAATCGTGTTTGACCAGCCTGGTCGCCTTCTGTGATGAGAAGATTGGCTCTGTGAGCAAGAGGAGAGCGGTGCATGTCATTTTTCCTGAGTTTATCAAGGCTGTCATCACAGTCTGCCGTGCAGGGCAGAGCTGACACTGAGAAGAACCTCCACAAACACAGAAAATGAGTCCACAGAAACCACATGAAGTTCGAATGGGAAGTTCTACACGTGGTACAATATAACCTCATGAACTAGTACAGACTGGGCACTGACCACCTGGACAGCAGCTCCAATGAAAAGCACCCAAGGTTGCTGGTGACAAGTTGAACACGAGGTAGCAGTGTCCCCCTGCAGCACCAAAGGCTACCTGCATACTGGCTGTATGAGCAAAAGCAGAGGCAGCAGGGCAAAGAGGATGATTGTTCTGCTTTACTCAGCACTCTGAAAGGCATGTCTGGAATATTGGTCACACTGTACTGGGCTCCCCAGCAGAAGACAGATATTAAACTGGAGAGATAGAGACAATTAGGGCTATGGGACATATGATACACAAGGACAGGCAAAAAGATGGGTTTGTTCAGCATAAAGGAAGGGAAATCTAATTTCCTTAGGTAGTGGAAGACACAAAGTGCTATAGAGAATTCAGAGTCAGACTGTTAGAGATGCACAGAAACAAAGACGAGAGGCTGTGGTAAAGAGCTGCAACAAGGAAATTCCCACTGGCTGTAATAGAAGAATTCTTCTCAAGGCAAGTCATTGAGAGATGGTGGAATCTCCATCCTTGAAGACCTCTAGAACTGGATACAGCCCTGAGCAGCCAGATCCCATTTTGAGGCTGGCCCTACTTCAAACAGGACATTGGATTAGATAACTTAAATTTCTCCTGTCACCCTGTGGCCTGAGAAAAACCAAACCAAACCAAACAAACCTCCTTATTAGTTTCCTCTTTATAGAGTTTTTTACAAAGTTATACTGTTTACCTGAAGCTCCTCTGTAAAGTGGTCACTGCTTGAGGTAGTTTTTTCAGCCTTTTCCTCGTCTGATGTCCCCTCCACATAGCCTGGATTATACAAGCTGCTTGATGCTGGCTCTGAAATTAATAAAACAGTTGGTAGAATATTTTCTCTGCATATAAAAACTCTATGACTGCTTTGCATATTTGAAACAATCTCATCATTTGGCCAAAAAGCATCAGTTTTCAATTGTAGCAAAATTCAGTATTTGCAACAGCTTGGGGTCTTATAAGAGAGTTCTTATCATGAATACTGTGCTTGCACCAAAGGTAGCCAATCTGATCATCTAGATTGATACTCTCTGTGGTAAAATTAGTCTACAGCACAAATATAAATTAGCTGCATTAACCAATGTTAGAAATTTGATTTAAAACACCTGAAGCACTTGATGTTTCAAATAGTGATTCAATCAAAATACCCACATTAGAGATGACAGGAAGACAAGTTTGGAAAATTGGCAGCAAGACGACATTATTATGATCAGAAATCACTGAAATGCCACAGACATTAAAAAAAATCTATTCTTAAAGAGATTTTAAAAAATTCCAAATACAAAACACCCTCCTCTGTTGAAGATGAAAGCAGACCTGATTCTCTTTAAACTATTCTGAGAAGCTTGCATGTAAATCTTTTTAAGTTCATAAAGCCCATATTATCTCTTTTATTGGGAAGACCGTCCAAAAGGTGTTCTTACTGAACATTTTCTTTATGTGACTTAATTCTACACAAATGCTGCCCAGAATTCAGAGTTCTAAATTTGTAACACTGAGGTGAGAAAAGCAGATAAAGTCATTGTTTTATAGTTAGCAAAATTGTTCTGTTTTTTTCTTCTCCTATGGCTGGATAGAAATCTATGGTGAACCTGCACCAGGAAACCAATTTCTTGGATCACAGTTCCATTCTTTAATCACTAAACAATTTCTTGATGTCTTCAAAAGTGACAAAGGGAAAAGAAATTAATAACCAGGAAATTTTAAAGTCTATTAATAAAGTAAAAATATAACTCAGGCTTTGAAAAGAATCACCAAAGTGATAAAGTAATCCCATTCTAAAGATATATAAATCACATATAAATAGGATTTCACATATTAAAATCTCATTAAACTTCAGCACCTGCAATTCTCCTTTTCCATTGGATTGTTCCAAGTACAGCAGGTCCAAGAGTTGACTGAGATCCCTGTCAAAACCTTTGCCAGCCCACTGTTTACTTAAAAGCCCTTTTAATCCTAAGAGAGAGAGAAGAAGCACGTGATACCTACTGCTAAGCTGAATTTTCCTTTTCAGGATTTCAAACTATCAGTTTTCAGGCTGAAAAATCAAATCTGGTTGCAAAGGAACTCTAGAGCTGAACATCATCAGGCAGTTTTGAGTTTCAATGCAAAATATTATCAATGAATGGCTGCTCTCCAACCATCACAGAGAAGTATTATAGAGTGATTGCAATCTTGTACGTCCAAGTCACTATTGCATCTGCATAATTGGCAGTTAAATCATCAAGGTACTTTCAGCACCTTATCAGTAAGTCACTGTAAGGTACTAAAAGGATGTAAAGCACCATCCAAGTGCTAGGTTTTATTAGCACTGCTTTCATATTTTTCACAATAAAACTTATTTATCTCTAACTGAAGTTCTTCAATGCCTCATCTGTATAGCACAGTCTATATGTGCATCTAATCTCCTAGACAAAAATTGCTTTTCTGGTTTGCAGTAGCTAAAAAGCACACTTGTGCTCCCCCCACAGCACAAACACACACACACACAAACACGTTTCCTGTGCTGTGCACAGGACACAGGTAGATAGATTTGTATCAGACAAATCTCAGAGCCTGAGGGTTCTGAGAGAAGCTGGAGGGAAAAGGAAGGAGGACAGGAAATAGATGTGTTTGGACAGCCTCCTGAAGAACTGCACATTCAAATAACTTTTCCATCTTCAAATCATTGTCCATAAGCATATTCCTACACTGGACAACTCCAACACTCATATATACTTGCAAGATCCTTCATGCAAACAGAAATGGCACCTCTGTTCTATCACATGTGCACATGCACCATTATGGGAAGATGATGATGGTATACGTACTGCAGGAGAGAGACAGGTGAAACTCCAAATGGAGTCAGTGGGTGCCCTAAGGCTGCAAAAGCACATAACCTGGCTACAAAAGGCAGCTCCCTCACAAAAGGCCTGCGGGTCTGACACTACCCCTTCTCAATTCCTGCAGAGACTATGCAGCCATGTGCACCCTTCAGCTACTGACAGGGAGTACCTCAAGCATCCCTCGTGGATTTGTCAACACATGCAGACAAAAAGACCAGATTCTCCTGAAAACCTGCTGTGAAGACTGTGCTAGTCTGGGAGCTGTGAGGTCCAGGTGATGCCTGGCCCTCCAGCACAGGCTGCCTGCAGTGATGGAAAGCTGATGCCGAAATACCTCACACTGGCAACAGCTCTCAGACACTCAGCCAAGTTACTTCAATGAGATAGCCAGATGGTGGAAATGTAATGTTTTCTCTGTTGCTGCCATTCCTTCAAACTGTCTAAAGGATTTCAAAGCCTGGCTGAAAACTAACATAAGGACTTCACTTCAAAAGAAAAGGTGGAAAACATCATGTTTTTTTTTCTCAGAGGAAATGTACAGAAGAGAGATGAAGTGTCTCTAAAGGACAGTTCCATGTTGTGGTTCTAGAGAAAAATAAAGTAGAATCACAGAATCATAGAATGGTAGGGGTTAGAAGGGACCTCCAGAGATCACCTAGTCCAACCACCTGCAGAAGCAGGTTCACCTAGATCAGGTCACATAGGAACACTTGCACCTCTTCAGACAAGCCAGCATTCTACAGCTGGGATAATCAGACCATCACAGAAGCTTCATAAGAACCTGCAACATGATACCTGCCTTAGGCATGTTGTATTTAACTCTCACACCAAAAGGAAGCTCTCCTCTCTCAACTCTGTAGTCAAAAGGGTGCAAAAGCTGCCCATCTGGTCCAGAAATTTACCTGGCTGGTACTGCCTACTAAGTAGTCAGTACAAGTATAAAAAAAGGGAACTGGATCTTTTTGTCTAGCACATCCATTTCTCACTGTCCTTGTCTATAAAGGGCTGAGGCTGCTCACAACTAGTATGACCATCAATAACATCCAAAATATAAAAGACCTGACAAACATCAAAGCCTCTTCTTTGTCTCCATGAGCATGACAACGGGCAAAGGGGTCTCCTGGAGCTCCCTGTTAGTCTAGGGACAGAAACATTAAATGAGACACCTCACTAAATAATGAACAAGCAACATACAACAAGCTACATGTATACTCAGCCTCTTTATCTAAAGACATCAAAAGTCAACCTCATTTCACGCATTTTTGGAAAAAGTTCATTCCAATTACTTGCCCACAGAAAGACAGTCAGCTCCTCAGTCACAGAACAGCACCTAGTAGAGGAGCAAACCTGTAACAGCCAGGGTCAGAAGCTGGCTTTAAGTAACGCCTTCATGCCTCTGGACTAGTGAGCCTTAGCACACTGATAGATGCCTGATACATGACCGTGGCAGTACAGGCACCTGCTACTAGATTCTCTCAATATCCAACCTCTGCAGGAAAAAAGGTGCAGAATATCACACAGAAAGAAGTAAAGCCCAGCATGCTGGAAATGACAAATAGCAGCTTTAAGAGACGAGTTGCCATATGCAGAATCCTCAATACACAGAAGAAAATAACTCCAGCAAACAGAAAGAGGAGCAGCACCTTAAGCTACAATGAAAATAAACAAAAGGAAAACCAAAAGCCCAACACAGCACTGCAGTTTCCTTCTGGATTGGCTAATTATTGAACTGAGATGAGAAACTCTCTTTGTATTTTTACAATGAATGTAAGAGGAGGCCAAGAGATGGGCCCCATGCATGCTTACAAACCTTTGTAGCGAGTGGTGAGTAACTCCACAAGCTGCTTGCAGAATTTTACCACCAACAACAGTACTTTTGTAGCAGCATTTCCTACAACAGGATTGGTGGTAGACGAAAGCTTATAAACAAGTTCATCCAAAACAGAGTGAAGGGTCTCTTCACCAACGTGAAGCAAGACAGAACTTAAAAGAGAAAAAAAAGATACAAGGTTAGGGGGACAGATAATATGTCAATAAGTTAATTACAAACTAGGAGCTTTGAAGCAATGACTGATTTCTTTTTCATAGAATCATAGAATGGATAGGATTTGGAAGGGACCTTTAGAGATCATCTAGTCCAGCCCCCCTGCAGAAGCAGGTTAATCTACATCTGGTCACACAGGAAAATGACCAGGTGGGTCTTGAAGACCTCCAAGGAAGGAGACTCCACAATCCCACCGGGCAGCCTGTGCCAGGGCTCCCTCACCTGAACAGTGAAATAGTTTTTCTTATGTTTAAATGGAACTTTGTGTTCCAGCTTCATCCCATTACCCCTTGTCCTGTTGCTAGATACCATAGAAAAAAAGGATGCCCCAACCTCCCGACAACCACCATTTAGATATTCGTAAATATTAATGAGATCCCCCCTCAATCTCCTCTTCTCCAGACTGAACAGCCCCAGTTCCTGCAGCCTTTCCTCATAGAAAGATTTTTTTAGATACATCAGGTATTCAGCAAATGAACATTCTCAGCTGGCTGGCCCAGCAATCTGACCCAGGCACTAACGCTGTTTCAATCAACTTATTCCCAT
The DNA here is from genome assembly GCF_028858725.1 of Colius striatus. NCBI lineage: Eukaryota > Metazoa > Chordata > Aves > Coliiformes > Coliidae > Colius > Colius striatus. Next base: position 13,178,576 of record NC_084769.1, on the reverse strand, counting down.
TCCCTCGATTTAACAAGAAGATAAAGACAGCTATTTCTTTTATTTCTACAACAGAGACTAGGAAAAAAACCCAGCCCCACAACAATTCTTGTATATGAAAAAGTTGTATTTTATCAAGTAGTAAAGAACTGAGTTTTAAAGTTAAAATTCACAGAAATCAACACAATGAAATCAACAACTAACCTATTGACTGTCAAAATTCTGTGTAAAACAGACATCATTGTAACTGCTGCTTCCACATCATCTGTTATTAACAACTGCAGGAAGTGACTGTTTTGCAGTACTGCAAAAAGAAACAAAACCAAGCAAGTAAGAAATCACTCCATCAGAAACAGAGTTGAAAATATCATAAACCAAATAAACTTCATTATGGAACATAAGCCATAGCAAGTAAAGCCAGAGACTGTTTCTCAAACAAATTCCCTCTTCTATAATTTTTACACTGAAACTTACTGGAATAAGTAAACTACTTCAACAGCCAAACAACGTGCCGAGCCTCGTTTTTTCTGTCTTTAGATACCCCTCAGGCACTGGTGTTGCAACGGAAGAAAAGCTTTAACTCCTTTTATGTTACCAGTTTCTTAATACAACAGTGGAATTATCACTGAGGCAATGATAGCTGGAAAGATAAGGACTTCAACCTCGACAGCGTGTTATCCCAGGTTTATTCAGTGTAAGTCCACTGATGTCATTAAAGCACCATCATTTTATTCCAGTGTATCACTGTCTATACATTCAGTAATTTATCTGGCCATGCGTGTTTTTAGTTACACATCTGATGATCTTTAGGGCTTTATTCTACATTAGACATAAAACCATGTTCTGCTTTTTAAAATCAAGTGTGATTAACATGGGTTTAATGGAAAGCTTATTTTGGTCAGAAGTGTATAGTGACATTTGTTAGATATTTGTAACATTCCCTGGCATGGCAACAACTTCAGAAATCTGCTTTCAACTCTATCCACTTTTCAGGATGGCCAATGTACTGTGGTCATGTTAATCACACACAGGTAAAAAGATCAACTTTATCTCATCAGGAAAAAACAAATCTGATTTTTCTAAGGTACAGAATTACAAAGGCAAATATCAGGAAAACACTTCAAATGTTTGTATCTGAAAGAGCAGAAGGAGAACTCTGGTACTACCCTTCAGTAGAGCTTTTCCACTTTAAATATTGCTGTTTCTGCTGAGTGGGCTACTTTAAGAGACTGTTTTAACATCTACTCCAATTTAGAAAACTAGGTGGGGATTAGCTTAAGAATGATTCTTGGTATCTGTAATTGCCACAAATACGTTTTCAGGTGCTTTAAGGGTTTACTTTTGCCTTACCACATGCTGCCAGCTGCACGTGCCCGCCGAGCAGCCAGCAGATGGCATCAGTAACTGTTTGGAACCAGCATAAAAAATCCTGTTTTTCTTCAGCCTAAACAAAAGAGAAGTAAGTAAAAGCATATGTATATAAAGCATGTGTACATATTTTCACTGAGGATTTCAGCTGGGTGTAGTGGAAAGGTTTGTATGCTTCGGGAATTTGGAGACCAAAACTCCATCAAATTCCTGGATGAGGCTGGTGAAACTGTAGGAATCAGACAAGAAAAAAAAAAAGCCTTGTGTCCTTCAAGGCCAGAGATCAATCAAGAAAATCTAAACATACTTAAAAAAGGCACTCAGTCCTGAAGTACTCATAAAAGGGAGAGAGAAGTCTTGTCTACTCTTAAAAAATATTTGATAGTACAGGAGGGCTACGAAGACAAATAACAGCTCAGTATAAATGCATCACAGATTTAACCCACAAAGTGTGAAATATATTATTTAAGATTAAAGCACAGGATAAAAAGGTACAACGTGGCCAAGGACATGGTTAAAATGGAAAAGGTTCCTAAAAACTGGCACGGTGAGGCTTCAGAAGCACCTTCCTGTTGAAGGCCTGGGAGCAAACAGCAAAGCCCCATTAAGCTGCAGTTTGATCAGTTTGCCAAACAGACTACGTTACACGCTTGCCTCTGACGACACCAGACTGGAAAAAATGACCAGGAAGAATCCAGGTTTTAACATGGCAACACACACGCACACTGCCTGCAGTCTGTATTCCAGGTGTGAGCCACAGGCCATTGGAAAGCTAAGATCTCAGTGTGGGGGTCAGGAAAGGGGCTTTTGATAGTACTACATTGCTGACAAATGTTCTAAAGCAATGGCCTGGTACTTCCCACATTAATTGAGACTCCACAAATGAAGCTCTGGAAAGCCTACTCCTAGATCTATGCTGTAAGTTCCAGCTGTCAGTCATGGTTTAACTTTGTAGTTGGTTCTTACTGACAATGAGAGATATAAAATCACAGTCATAAGTTACACTGGAATGTTATCTGTTCTGTGTTTTGGCAACATGGCAGTTTCTGAAAGTTATTTCAGTACTTCCCTTGACTTCAAAGACTTGTGCAAAAAGCAAACGAGGGCAGAGCAAACTACAAAACTCCACTGGTAGAGTGGGATTTCCAAAGTTCCTCTGAGCAAGCACCAAGTCTGGCTGCCCAGTCACCTCTGAGACCACAAGGTTTAAAAGCCAAAGTACTAATTATAATGTAGACTACATTTGCATTCAAAAGAAATCTTTGCCCACAAGCATGACTCAAGTAGCATATATGCTGAGACATAATAAGAAAGTGTGAGGGAAATTACATATTGTGGATAAGACTTGAGTCTCCCGGAATGTCCTTCGGGAAGCTTCCTTCTGAAGAACTAAATGCCCTTTCAAAGTATTGAATTCAAATAAGATATGTTCCTCTGCTGATGCCTTCTGAGAACTGATTGTGTTTGTGGTGTTTTTGAAACTATCAGAATCCATGAGGTTGGTTATTTAAATTATTAGTGGGCTTGTTTATTGTGGGTTTTTTCCCTTCTGGTTCTGGAAGTTGGAATGCTTCAGAAGCATGAGGGGACCTAGCAAACCCCCTCTTCTCTGTAAAGAGGGAGAGAAATGTGAGAAAGTGGTCAAATTTACAAATGCACAGTCTGCCTTTGAGGTTCCCAATGTGCAGATTCAGAAGCAGTGAGTATTTTTGGAATTTCTAACCAATTTTGAGGCAGAAATTGTGTGGCAAAATAAACGTCAACAAATCTGATTAAAAATCTTAAGACTTCCTAAACCTTTTTGTTGTCAAGCTGAACAATGCAGTGAGAACAGCTGTTACAAAGACTGAACTAATTCTATGCAAAGTTAAAAAGACACTACTGTGACTGGGATGCTGCCTCTTGTAAGGCTTTTTTTGGTTTTTTTATCACACTGCTCTAACTCTTCTATCCTACTTATAATTGCATTTCTTCCCCCTAGTTTTAAAACATGTAAGAAGTAGTCACCAAGCTCTCTGGATGAACCTATGGTACCAACCAACCTTTCAGTCAGGGACCGAACACTCTACAATGACAGAGTTCAGTTTCAAAGCTCCAAGGTGTAAAAATAGCTGCTGTAATTTCTGGACCATACACTTTCATATCACAGTGTCCCTAGAACGATATCCTACTTATACAATATGTGATCCTGGAAGTTTAGAGAGGTTCTTTACCCTTTTTAACTATGAAATGTAAATACCTTGATTGCTCGGATAAATCGTGCCTGCAAGCGTCTTCCCAAAAACAGCAGGTTGTCTATAGCCGAAGGAAGAAACTTCTTGTAAAATTCCTCAGGATCTTCTTTCACCTCTAGTCCTACACAACAATGGCTGAAATGGAAAAAAAACAACCCAGAAGGGGGGAAAAAAAAAATCAATTGAATAGTGGAGGGCCTGTTTGAACAGCTTTGAATGAATGTCACGTCATTGGAGAAGAAATGCTTCATTGGCATGGGACAATTCAACACTGAACAACAGTTAACTGCTGTGACTGGCTCCAAGGTAGCTGTCTCAAAAAGAAGAGGAATCACTGGCAGGCTGGAGACAGCAAGTATATTACTACTTATAGCATGTCTCAGTTCAAAACATATGCAAGGCACTTTCTCCTTTAGCTTCATAGGATCTGTTCAGGCTTGTTCTATGTGCTTGGGAAGGGCTCTGATGGTCATAAAGAAAAGGTAGACAAAAGGCTGATAACCGAAGGCTGATGATCAGGCAACAAAAACACGTATTAAAAAAATACCGTTTACCACAAAATCTTCAGCAAATCTGTCTACAACTTTCCTCTAACTGAGGAATACATGTGGGCTAGAAATCAGTTCTTTGAATCTCAGTTCCCTTGTTTTACTCACTGCAAGGACGTCAGTCATTTCGGGAAGGCTTTTGACAAGAAACTGCACGTTTCACAACTGGAAGTTTTTCAGTTCTGTACTTCACACTGATACTAGTGCGATCAAAGAGTCTTCCTAACTTATAATGAGTTTAGCTTTCTGACATCTCATCCAGGCTTTGCTAGCTTTTTGCAAATGCACACACGTAAAGCTTTGCTTACCAAAGCCCTCAGAACGCAAATTCTAGGCATGGAGCTGAGATTCATCTAGTTAAAAAAGGACATTTTTATAGCCAAAATAAATTTCAGTTTTCTCTGCAAACTGAAATAGCTTATAGGAGATGATTTAAGCATCCCATAACTCTGGTGATAAATCTTGCATCTCTCAGTGAAATTCCTGGCATTAAAAATTCATACTGCAGATATGGCATAAATAAGAGACGGTTGCCTAATTGCTTCATGCCTTAGAATTCTGCTCCCTACTTAAGCCAAAATCAAGTAGAATTTGGGGGAAAATGTAAAACTTATTATTTTTCCTGACATTGAAAATTGAGATTGGATCACTGGGGATTTGAGTGTAAAGTTGTCTTATTTATGAGCTATGAATTAAACTTAATAATGCAGTTCTCACAGTATCACTCCATCAAGCTATCTGTCTGTATGAACCGTGTCCTCTGTTATGCTTAAAATGTTAATAGATATTTAAAACAGGTATATCAAAGAGACGATTAAATCGAGTCACACCAAGCTGAGTCAATCAGGCTGAAGACTTTTTTGCAAGATGACATCTAAGCAAACAAACAATTTTAAAGAACTGCAATTGGAAATTAGCAATTACTGGGTAAGACCTGTGACACTGATGAGTGCTGTTGACAAAGAAAAAGGTAAAGCCAACACAAAACCCTTTCTCACCACACAGTTTACCCAGCTCAACGAAACACAATGCAAATGAATTCAACAGGACCAACTGGGCTATGCCTGACCACTCTGCCCTTCACTGCTCCCTGCACTTTAACCCTGGCCTTTCCTGAACAACAAGAGTTGTTCTGGAGGGGAGCCAAGGTATTATGGCTTGGAGAGAAAAAGAGTAAGATGAAAGGCCAGAAAGAAAACAATTAGCACTTTTTTTTCCCCTTACCTTAGTATCTCTGCTAGCTGGACAGCAGTAGCCCAGCCTCCACGCAGTCGAGAGTGGTCTTGTCTAAGCACCAGCAAGCAGTACTGAGTCAGATCATAGCTGTATATATCATGCTTAATTCTTTTTGATTCTTCACATCCCAAGGAAGCACTATTTAAAATGTCTGTGGGAAGAAAGCAGGAGAAAGACAGGCAGGAGCAAAGGATTGTGATATGCAAGATTGGTTTTTCCCTTTTTCCAAAACAGGTGAGGAATATGTGTATAGAGAGCCAGGATTAAGGGAATTCTAACAATTCTAACAACAGCACTAACCATTTTGGCAGCATTTTTCACTCCTACAGCTACTATCCATCTGTTACACAATGTGACAATTGGGAAGGATAGCTAAACTTAGGTTTCTACTTTCTCATTACACATTTAGCAGTAAAACACACACTACCTGGGATATGGACCATTTGTATGAATTTCCTAGGCCAGATAAAAATCACAGCCACTATGAAGCATATAGCTTCCTTATAATTACATCCCAATTTAGAACAGGACCTAACTTGTTTCTACCATTTCTATGAGCAGTGACTATGTGGCAAAAGGAAAGTCAGGGGGAGTCACACAGGAGTTCACAACTGCATTTCCACATTAAGGCCTAAAAATTGCTCTGCTGCTATACCCAAAAGCACAGAGAGAAACGATCTGTGCAAGTGTAAGATCCACACCCGTATCAACAGGGGTCCCACAAACACGGTGACAGCCAAGAGGGAGAAAAGGCTTCCTCTAGGTTTTCTTCCCAGCCACTCCTTCTTACTGTTGCCAAGCCAAATGCTGCTCCATACCACTCTCAGGAAAACAATATTACCAGCATTACAGAACTTCCAGCTCTGATGGAAACATTCAGAGAACAACTTGAAGGCGACAGAAGAATGAGGGGCTGTCCATACCTCACTACCTCATCTGATTATTTCATAAACTGTATTAATTACCCTTTAACTTCAGTAGTAGCAGGGGGGTGTCCTGTTCTGTGCTTTCTGTGACCTGAGCAGCTAAGGCCAGCACCCGGGGGTCCGCAGTTGCCAGTCCTGCGCTGGATGCCTTGGCCATAGGAAACACAACGCCACCGATTCGGGCCTCTTTCCTTTTTGTAATGTCTTTGGCACGGGAGCGAGGTCCTTAAGCCACTACTTCCATCAAAGCTCCAGCTCCTGCACCATCAGCTGGAAGCTGACGCTCACTGCGCCTCGGGCCGCACGTCTGCCTCTGAGGAAGGAAACAAACATGGAGGAAGGCCCATCCACGCTCCCTCGTCACCTCTCGAGGCCGCGGGCAGCACGACTGGCTCTGCCGGCAGCGCCGGGCTCCAGCAAGGCGGCCCGAGAGAGGCCCCGCGGGGAGGGCTGCGTGTGAGGCCTCTCGGGGGCCTGTCACGGGCGGGGTGTGGGGGACGGCCGCGGACAGGCGATGGCCGCCAGCAGGGCGGCGAGGCAGAGGCCCCCACGGCCTCTACCAGTGACGGTCCCGACGCCGCGGAGCCGCGGGGAGCGGGAACCCCCCGCGCGGGCCCGGCACGGACCGTCTGAGGGAAGGGAAGCCCAAGCCCACCGCCGATCGCTCTCACCGCCGCGCGGGGGCTCCCCCGCTGCAGGGGGCATACTGGAGGACGGAACCTACCGGCTCTAACCCGGCCGCTCCCCCACACCCCCCTTCCCCTCCCAGCTGTGTGGTGGCGGCCGCTCTCCGCCAACCAGAGCTCTCCGCTGGAGGAGGAGGGTGTAATTTGCATATCCGCGTGCGCGGGCCGGCGCTTCCACTCGCGGAGAACTACGGGGGGGGGGAAGGAGGGAGCGGGACGCCTGGCGGCCCAATCCAAACCCACGCTGCTAGTGACGTGTCCCCTGGGGGCGTGGCTTCGAGAGCCCGGGCGAGCCCGGCCTATCCCCGTGGAGGGGGCGTGCCCGTGGCCGTGGCGGGGGGGCGGTGCGAGAGATGTTCGGCGACAGCAGCGGCGCTGGCCGCTCGGGCTCGCCATGGTCTGAGAGGCCGTTTGAGGCGCCGCGATGAACGGAGCGGTCCCGTCGGTTTTCGATCCCAAGGAACGAGTGTTGAAGCTGGGAGAGACCTTCGAGAAACAACCGCGCTGCGCCTTCCACACCGTCCGCTGTAAGCGTGGGGCTGAGGCAGCCCCTCAGGGAGGCCGGGCAGGAGGGGCGTGGGGGGTCGGGTGCTGCTGTCCGGCGGCACCCAGCCTCCCCCCTCCCGCCTCCTCTCCGGCCCCTTGAGGGGCCGAGGAGTTGTCCGGGTGGGCGTCGGTGTGAGGTGAGCCCGCGGGGAAATGGAAGGAGGTGGCCGCCTTCCTCCCGGGATTCTGGGAGTGCCGATGGCCGAGCTGCTGGGCTGGGATGTCGGGAGCAGCACGGTGCAGATCGGGCTCTCCCGAGACAGTGTTGCCGGTGAGGTGTTACGGGCGGTCGTATCCCGTCGCTGCCCCTCACTGCTTTTCTGGGCACTAACTTCACTCTTTACACTTTTGATTTTGGTTTTTTTTTTCCCTTTTTGCATCCAGCATATTGTCTCGATGCAGTTTCTCTGAAAACCGAACTGGGCTGAAGCTCTGGCTTTGCCCTCTTTCCTTGTGCTTAGAAGTTAAGTAGAATTCAGCAATTGAAGGTTAAAGGCAGTATTAATCACAAAGCTGTATACCCTCCCTGAGTACATAATTACTATCTAGAGAGATGTGTGCTCAAAGATTCCGAGGGTAGCTAGGAAACAAATGCTCTTAGGATTATAGTTCTGGTAATTTAGGACTGCTGCTTCTGCTTTTGATGTCTCATTATTTATAGACTGATCCCCAAGACTCAGACTTGCGTACGTTCTCTGGAGACTGTCCTGTGTGCTTTCACGCAGTGCAGAGGGATGGGTAATGTGCTTTCTGTGAGCAACTGGAATGGCACTTAGTAGAATTGTCTGCAGCTGTGGGAGGGGAGGAGCAATGCAAAAAAGTGGGCAAAAGCTATAAATGGTTTTAAACAAACGGTGTAACTTGAAATTCACCCTAATTTTAAAGAGGACTAAAACCCACGTCTGGTAGTTCTTACCCTTACAATTTATTCTGTGGCTCTTGCTGACTCCTGTGATTTCGTGATTTATTCTGAAATCTGTTTTGAAATCTCTCTTCCTTTCCAACAAATGAGACATAGAAACTGGCACATTCATCAGTTCTGTCCAATGCTCCTGCAAAAATACCCTTCTCTGACACCTGAAGGTTAAGTTAGCAAATGAGTGAAGGGGAAGACATCTGCGTGTTAGAAGTTGAGATCAGAAGTCAATTTACGGACACTGGAATCGGTACCTTAATCTTCTAAAGTATTAGCTACCCACTGGCCTTATATCAGAGCAAACATTCTCTAATTTGGTGAGAAACTTTGGAACTAGCGTACTCTTATGCCTGTGAGACGACACCTGGGATTTTGCTGTAAACAAGGTTAGCAGCGGCTGTTCCTGGTGTCCTAGCTCAAAGCCTTCTGCTGCATGCATAGTCCTGCCCACCGGCTTCAGAAGCTTGGTTTTCTTGCCCGGTTGGTGTGCAAGCTGGAGCCAGGGTTCCTGGCTGTGGTCTGTGCCGCCTGGCCCGTGGGTTGCAGGCAGTGTTCCTGAGCTGGGAAGCTCCCCAGCCAAAACAACAGTGCTGCCTGGGCCCAGCAGTGAGTTATGTGTGGGGCTGTGAGGCAAGGGCCATGTGCCAGCCTGTGTCTGGGGAGCGTGGCCTCTGATGGGTCCCCTCTCTATGCCAGGACATCCTCAGAGTGTGAGACTGGCCCTGCGCCTGCATTCACTGGAACCGAAGGTTCAAACCCACAGATGTTGCCACGTGTCTTGCAGAGCCTCTTGATACCCTCTTATCTCCCTAGGTCTGTGCAGGCTGGCCTTTTAGCTGTAGTCCTTCCCAATTTATTTGTGGGGGGAGTGATATTTTATAGAGCACATTGTGTTACATAGCTGCAGTGCTGATGCCTGAACACCTGCTCATTTTCAGCAACTCAGATTTTTTTTAAAAGGACCAAAAATTGAAATCTTACTTTGATTAAAATTTTTAATTGATACTTTAGATGTTGAAAAGGACAAAAACAAAATGTGTATCTAATTGTCGAAAGTAAAGTTACTTCCCAAAAAGAAATACACTGAACCTCAAGTTTTTGTCAGGTTCAGTTACATTCAAATCAGAAATGGATAGAGATATTAATATCAGGAATCAATGTTGTTTTTGCATTTTCAGTCTCATTTCATTTCCCAAACATCTCCCATGTTTGGGATCAAAATTTTTCAAGAAGTATTTATTGAGTTTTTTGAAAGGAGTTACATTAGAATTTTCCTTTTGAAATCTAACACAGCCTGTTCAGCCTCTTTATCCATTAAAATCTAAAAGCAGTTTTCTAATTTGAACTGAAAGGTTTTAACACTTATACTGAATCATGAGAAAACCACCTTCACTTTGAATTCTGCTGACTTATGGAATCATCTGCTCAGGAGAAGGGTAGATGATAACACTAGCAAAAAGGGCTTAAGTGTCTTCAACTGCAATTAAAAGGTGTCTGCATTTATAAGATTCCTGCAAAGCCTGTAAATAATACAGTTTGGTTTTCTATTTAGATGACTTTAAGCCCGCATCTATTGATATGTCCTGTGAAGGAGACCTTGAAGTTGGCAAAGGTGAACAGGTGACAATAACACTGCCAAATATTGAGGTGAGTGGGGTGGCTGCAGGCCTAAGGGAGTGATTTCTTTTCTTGTCACAAGCATATACTGACTATAGAAGGATATAACGTTTAGTGATGTTTTAGAGCTGCTTGTCTGACTTTCAGAGTAGAAAACCAATTGCTTTAAGAATGTAAAATTGCAAAACACCTAAAGGTTAAACAGTTGTGCTGTCACTTTAAATGTATTCACTGCATTGGAAATATGCTGTAGGATGACCCAGAAGTGTTGCGTACACAGAAAAGCTTCGTGTGGATGTTGGCAGTGCAAGTTTCCCCTTGGTATTTATTGCTCTAGTGCAGTTCTAAAGCAGGAAAGACTGGAAAGGGAAAATTTACTACCTGCCATGCTTTACTGCTCTGCTGATATGGCAACTGAAACCCCTTTTGGTAAAAGGAGTCCTACAGTGAGCACGCTCTCCTTGGGAAATAAGCATTTAATCGGTTTCACACTAAGCTAAACTGAGTGAAATCCTGTTCCAGTCAAACACCAGCTGCCTTGGGTCAATGCTACTGTGAATCTAATCTGAATTAACCAATAACATTTTTAAAGGCTAGAAATAATCACTTGTTATAGACTTGTCATCGTTGTGCTGTATTGCTGTTTCTAAGAAAGAAAACAACAAGTAACACTGGACTTCTGATTTAACAGGGGTCAACTCCACCAGTGACTGTGTTCAAGGGCTCAAAAAAGCCTTACCTAAAAGAATGTATCTTAATTATCAACCATGACACTGGAGAATGTCGCCTAGAAAAACTTAGTAGCAACATCACTGTGAAAAAAACCAGGTGAGTGATTAACAGAAGAAACAACTGCACTTCACTCATTGTGAAAATCGATTTGCTAATGAGTCAAAATTGAGATGCGTAACTACTCCTTGCTATTTTTAGCAAAACATCATTTTTAGAAAGTACCTGGCCTTGTTCAATAGAGTGAAAAGCCTGCTTTCTCTGCACAACTTTTGAGTTTTCACTGGCAGAAGAAAGGGTAATGTTTGGTGGTTTTTTTTAATCAAAAAGTGTTACATTGTTGAAAGAGATGATAAATATTTTCTGATGAGTTTGGAGTGGGGGGTGGAATCTGTTTGGAAGATAGCTGCCTACTGGCTTCTGACTTCTAAATGAGGAGATTTTAAAAAATATTGACTCTGACATGTTTCAGTAATATTTATTGGCTTATTTTCCTCATACCAAGTTTTAGTTTTTTTGTTTTCTGCTGCAGAGTCCATATAAATAATTTCCAGCAGGATTATTATTATTAGGTGATCCTGGGTAACCAGGTGTAAAACCAAATCAGTTAACGGTGTACTAAAAAGTTATTAGCACTGTATTAGAAAACAATTTTTAATACATCTTTATAGAATTTTATGCCACTATAGTAATCATAGAATCATAGAATGGTATACAAGGTGACCAGAGTAGTGGATGAGGGAAAGGCTGTGGGTGTGGTCTTCCTGGATTTCAGTAAGGTCTTTGATACAGTCTCCCACAGCACAGGGAGTTGGACTAGATGACCTCTAAAGGTCCCTTCCAACCCCTACCATTCTATGATTCAATATATGGGAAAGAATATACCTAGAAATCCAATGTTGCTATTTAGAAAGGCATGGCAAATATTTCCCTAACTTAAGGTACTCTGTCCTCTGTATTCTTGCCTTTTCTCTTGCATTTTGTCTTTTAGTAATTAAAAATCTGTTGGTTTTACACACAGAGCTGAAGGAAGCAGTAAAGTCCAGTCTCGCATAGACCAGCAACAGCAGCAAATGCGAAATGCAGTGAAAGTTCCAAACAACATCAAAAGTTCTCCACCGAAAGAAAAGATGTTTCCATCTTCTCCTATGGATGATATTGAACGAGGTAAACTCCCAAGCAGAAAATTTGCTCTTAACTAGCAATTAGTTTTTAAGAGAAAAGGTTGTTTATTTGTGTGGGTTTTGGTGTGGTTTGGGTATTTTTTTAATTTGAGATTCACACTGGAAGCTGATTATGTAAGCACTTTACCCAGCTCTGGAAATGACTGCTCTGGCTCAAGTGGTAACAAAGCAGTATTTGAAACTTGCTAAAGTAAAAAACATCAGATGAATCATTAGGCTTAATAATGTCCAGGATCCCACTGTGCGCTCTCTCCTTGATTCTATCCCCCACTGCTACTCTAATCAAGTATATAGCTGGTCATATTATGGCACTGGAACCAGCCGAGTCAATTCCATGTTGACATTGCTCCTCATTCTTTTTCTGTTACAGTGCTGTATGACTCAAAATATATTTTAAATTGCCAGACAAGACCTTTGAATGATGTTCAGATGTACAGATGAGGTTCCAGTGAAAAAGACAGCTAGAAACCTGAATAAATCAACCCTTGAACAGTACTATACACTGTATTTTTTTTTGAGATACTCTGGTTTGGTGTGACACTCATATTTCACTTAATAGGAGGCCTTATTTCCTTTTGGAGGACAAGGAAGATGGCAGGTGGTAATTACTTGCTACAGAAATGCTGACAGGTGGCAGTTTCACTGACTGGAATTGACATCTGCATCCCAAGATGTTCTGAATTCCTTTAAACATACTTTGTTTTTTAGAGATGTCATTATGAAGGGTTTGGGTTTTTTTTTTCCATTGTGGTCTTAAACTGTAAGCTAAACCATTATACTAACCATTTGGTCAGAACTCTGTACTACAGAACAGCACTGGAATATGTAAGGCTGCCAAGATGAAGTACTTGAGCACATGGAATAAAATAATGGGTTTTTTCCTTTTTTTTGGTGGTCTGTTTTGGGGGGAGTAGTGGTGTCAAACATATTGCTAGTTACCATGGTGGCTGCCAGCATGTATCAAACTATTGTGTAGTGCTAGTCCAACTTTGACTACTACTAAACAATGTGGAACAGTTGACAAATAGGAATGGTAGGGACCTTTTAGTCATCTAGTCCTTCTTTCTTGTTCTAAAGTCAGACTTCTGCCATACTTTTTTAATCTGCTCTTAAAGCCTGTCAGTGACTGATTCTGTGTTCTTTCTGGTAATCCATTCCAGGGTTTTTCCCTCCTTACTGTTCAAGTTCTTCCTAATAAATAATCTGACATTAAGCCCATTACTATTTATCATATAAGTATAGAGTGGATTACCTGTCTGCTTTTGTGTAGTCCATATACTCAGAAGCTGCTGTCTTTCCCATTCTTTATGCAAAAAAATACCACCTGGTTCTGTCTTTCCTTAGAAATTGTTTTCTAAGTCCCTGATTTATTGTCACTGTCCTTATCTAAAAACTTCCTGAAGTACAGTGCCTGAATACGTTCAGTATTTCAGCTGAGGTCTTAGCAGTGCCGAGTTAGCAAGACAACAGTTGTACAGGCACTATTCATCTTTATACACAAAGACTAAATAGTATCATGTCCCAACGTAATGCTTGTCATTTCTGCAACAGCGCAGTGTGGTAGAACTGTGTTTAGTGATCCAGCATAACTCACAGGCTCTTCAGAAGTATTGCTTACTTCATAGTTCTTCATCCCATGGTTGTGTAACTGACTATTCCTGCTTAAATACACTACCTGGAACTGGTTACTAACTTTGTTTTCTTGAGTGGGGGAAGGATCACTCTACCTTTTTTCCTGTGGTACACATACAGCCCTGTCTTCACTGCTTGAAAGGAATTGAAATTTAGTCAGATTAAATTATATCAAAATTCAAGGCAAGACGATCTCTAAAGATCCCTTCCAACCTCTGCCATTCTGCCATTTTGCCATTCTGCCATTCTTTGTGGTATTAACTGTTAGCTTTTCACTTAAAAGTTTTCTCATGTTAGAGGGCAGGGAGGCAGTGGAACTAAATGCACAGGGCTTGAGTGGTATCTTTCCACAGCTGCAAAGGTGTGATAGATAAGTTGGTTTTTTTGGCCTTTCTTCTCTAGAATGAATTTCTAATTGACTTCTTGGCCATTCTGTTAGCTGCATCCTAATTTTTGCCTTAGCTTTTCAGTCTTCTGGCAGTAATAACTGGAGGATGCTTATGTTCTTCTCTTCTTTTATGTTTGAGTCAGCCAGTATAGTCTTTTATTGTACTTTCTGTTCTTCCTTGGCATTGGGTTAATTTGTGCTTGTAGCTGTGGCAGTACTATTTCAGGTATCACTTTTCCTTGACAGCATTTTCCTTTACACTGGCCTTTGATAAGGCTGAACGGCCTGAATACCTTTCCTTTAGAATGGTCTTTGATAACTAAGAATTGGAAGGCTTCAGGGAAGTTTGTGTTGAAGTTTATTCTTCTGTTCTCACCTCTTCTCTTGTTAAGCTCTGATCCATTTTGCATCTTGGTGACTTTCATCTTCAACCCATTCTTCTGTATTGCATAAATTTGAAGTGAGATGAACCACTCTCCTACTTGCGTTTTATGTCTGCTATGTTGAAGCTGTTCCTGAAGTATTCCAGGTACTTGTAAGACCATCTTAACAAAGGTCTGGGTAGTTGCAGTCTTTTATAATGATGAACTTCTGCACTCTGGATAACTCCTCAAGTTGCTGTATAAAATCTCTGTCCACCATGATTCAGTGATCTGTTTCAGACTTCTCGCTTCAGCAGCATCCCTGTTTTGCACTGTTATTATGTACAACCTTTCTGCAAAGCATAACTTCCTCTGTATGTTGGACAGAATAATAACAAGTGTATACTATGCAGCATGATCTACCATATTCTTACGTGTGGTAGTCAGGTGAGTTATTTCATAAAGAATGCCCATGGGTTGAATCAGTTTGGTCTACTGATTTCCAATGTTTCTTATCTACCTCATGTTCTAGCTTCCCCCGACTCTCAAATCTATAAAGAGAGCAAGGATTTGGTGAAATCTTCCTAGTAGTAAACTGTGGATGGTTCCACTGGATATTTTTCATGCTTAACTTGTTTTTGAGCAAAGTGTCAGATAGTCTGAACAAGTATATTGATTGTAATGTTGAACTGCTGGGAGTAATTTTGAGTGCAGGTGTAGACATCTTATAGCTTACTTACCTGTGTGATTGTAACTGCAGTATTTATTCAGTGAAAGGCATCTTTAGAAGCGCTAAGGAAAATACAGAAGACTTGCTAGCTGCAGAAATTAAAGGCCATGAGGGATGCAGTACTCCGTGGAATGTGGGGTTAGCATTTGGGTTCACAGGCACCCTTGTTCTAGCACTTAGCTTGAAAGGGAGAAAGTGCCCAGACTATGAGTGAAGAAAACCACATGACAGGCTGGATGCTTGCTTGTGCCCTTTTCTTTGTCCTGGAGAGTTTGGGTGGTTTTTGTTTGGTGGGTTTTTTAGTTGCTATGACGCGTGTCCCTGACTTCTTCTGTTGATTTGTTTAATTATGATTTTTTTTCTCTCCTCGTATTTCATGTATGATGAATGTTAACTGAGAAACAAATCATGTTGTTTGCAGAGCTGAAAGCAGAAGCCAGTATCATGGACCAGCTGAGTAGTTCTGACAGTTCATCTGACTCTAAAAGTTCTTCATCCTCTTCATCAAGTAGCGAAAATAGTTCTAGTGATTCTGAAGACGAGGAAATGAAGCCCTCTCTTCCCATGTCAATGCCGTATGTGCAGCCGCAGCCTACTGTGTCTGCCATACCACAGCAGGCTGTCCCTGACAAAGATGCCAGTCATAACAGATCCCAAGAGAGCAGTGGTCATATGATGAATACACTACGTAAGTACAAAGCCTGTTCTTTTCTTAGTGCACAATTCCAGACATCAAGATTCTGAAAGGAAACCATATTGTTTTTAAGTATGTCTCTGTTATAATTAAAACTGTGGGAAGTGGTGCTGGGGTTTGATTGTTCAGCAGCGGTCTGAATTAGACACTGGGCTAGAAGGTTTTTTGTCTCCAGAGATATTAAATTAAAGCTGATGCAGTTGAAAATATTTCCTAAGCTCTTCTGGCTTCCTCCCAGTTATATACATTGGGACTAGAGAACAGTAATTTTGTATTGAAAATACTGGAACTGACAGGGCGCTCCCAAAACATATGCTTATAATTTCTTGGGTATGGGAAAGACACTATACTCACAGTACTCTGAATTACAGAAGAGGTGGTATATTCTTAGCTACTTAAGTTACTATTATTCTTGGCACTGTTCCACTGGACAGCATGGCAAAACTGACTTTTGCATATAGGGAAAAAGGCAATTTGCTTTCAGGTGATCCTATCTTATTTCACACAGCTCAGACAACTAAAATTGTAATTTGAAGAGTAGCTGTTATGTTCTTCAAGAAATGGTTGCTGCACAGCCTGGAGTTAAAAGCTTAGTGTATTCAGAAAAGGACAGTTTGGTTACAAAAAAAGATCCCACTAGGCAGAGACTCTTCAGTTTGCTACATAAATAGCAGGAGTACTCAGACGCAGAAGGGAGTATTTGGCTGTGGTGACTCGTTGAAAATGATTATGTTTTTAATGAGATGCTTAGCTGCAAGCTCCTGGGTTAAAGAGATTCCCATCAACACTGGTCTGCAGCCTAAAATCTTTTAGGTTTATCATTTATATGTAAACTTGTTATACTGAAGTTTTAGACTCTGGCAGATCTACTTTTATTTCAATATTTAATGGATAAGACGGACAGGGTTTTTTTGTAGCTGGTATTTAAATACTTAATTAAATATCTGTACTGGTGATTTATGTACTGCATTAGTAGATAAGATCAGACTGAAAAGTCCTGTGACTTTGTGCAGAGGACTAAATGTTGCTTTCATTTTACTGTCACTATAGAGAGCAACAACTTCATGTTTGTAATTTGCGTAACTTCAGAGCGTGACATTTATTTCAACCCTTAATCACAAATGGGATTTGTCATTTTTTAAAATAAAACCTGTTATGAAAACTAGATTAAGCTCTACCCTCAGTGACTGAATCCCACTTGGCAAAGCCTCCACTGAGAAATACACTTGCAAGTACAGGTGGCCAAGTCCACTGTTTCCAACAGTCATAGTGAGAAAACGTTGCTTAGAACATGATGTCATCAAAACTGTTGCAGGGGAAGGTGATGGCTTGATGGTGTTTGAGAACCATGTGGAGAAGTATAACCCCTATCTTGTAGCATCAAGCCTTGGCTTGGCTAGCTGGGCTTGCCTAGATCTTTAGCTTAGTCCCATTTATTTATGTTATGGTTACAGATCCATTTACTGTTTAAATCAGTTCTTTCCTCAACTTCCAGTATGTTTAACACTTAAAATATGTTTGAACTAGACAGAAATCAACCCAGTTACTTTCCAGGAGAATTTGTTTCTTTCGTTCTCTTGCTGAGGGAACTTGACAGGAGAGTGAAACCTGGAGAAACTGAGTGTATAGCACATGGTTCTAGCTTGAATGGCAAGACTTCTCAGTAGGGGTCCTGTACAGTCACTTCTTCCATGTCAAGTGATGTTTTATAGAAATAAAATACCGAGTCAACAAGTGTCAGCACAAACTCTTTGCTTGTCTAATCCTGTTTCGAGGTTTGACCGCTTACATGCGTGACTAGTTTTGTGCACCTCTGTAGAATTGGGTCCATACTGGGTAATTACTGAAGTTTGCCTTTGGCTCGTTGTGTGCAGGCAGGAGGCTGGAGGAAGGCTTAGAGAGCACAGTTTCTTCTTGCATGTAGAAATCATATAGCTGAGATTTTGCAGAACTTGGAAAGCACAGGAGGTGTTGTCTAGAGCATGGTAACCCCATACTTCTGTCAGATGCATAAGTTACTTCTCAGGAATCTGGGGTTCCAGACTGCCCCTCATGGCCAGAATCCTGCCTCTTTCCCTTTCTACCTTCAGAAGCTGGTCATATAGACTCACAGCTTGTTTCATGACAAAGTTTCTAAATGGTGGTACTAATAAACCTATTCTCTGTAAATATTTGATCACGTGTTGCTTTATTTCTGCTTTTTCTTCAAACAAGAGTTATGTCAAATTAAGTAATTTTTCCAAAGAAAAAAGCAGCATGGGTTGGCTATTCTGGAGCCTTGGGTTATGTACATAGTACTCAGCACAACTTCACTTTGGTACTTGCTGCTGGTACAAGCAGCTAGTCATGAAATCATTTTCCCTGGTGTGAGCTCGTGTGACTGCTGAGGTCTGTGACATGTGGGGCACTCCTGTGAGTTTCCCCATCCTTTATAACTCACAAGAATTTGATTGAATGTATTATAGTCACTGATGCAGAAGTTTAGGACATTTAATTCGCAGTGCAATCTGTTTCCACAGTTAACGTTACCTCTATGCAATTGGCACTTGTGGAAACTGAATCCAACAGTTTATCTCACTTTACTGCTGCCTCATAAGTACAACAGAGTGTGGATGTTTCTTCAGAGCCCTGGTTAAATGAACTTTCCATTCTTGCACCAAACTCATCTGAAAACTACCAAGTCTAGTCTGTGTTATTTTTGCCATCTCTCTGAAAGTGTTTTTGGAGGTAGGGTTATAAAAACGAGGCAGAAAGTTTTCCCTGAAGCAAATCCTCATGCATTATTTCTGACTCTGGAACTTGGAGTTCTTGCTTTTCCCATCTGCTGGTTTTCACAAGCATTGGTATTTTTGGCTGGTGTTAGAAGGTTTGTGTAATTTCGATTAACTATGTTGAAATAACTTTTGAAGGCTGCAGAATCACTATTTGGAAGGTTATCTTGTTTGTACTCCCAGTCCTCTCCTAAAGAAGGTAGTGCATAACAGGGCTGGGATTTCTAAGAATTGACTCCAAGTTTTCCTTTCAGTCTAATTTACTAATGCCGTTCTCTGCCTTGAAATATTATTTCTTAGGATAATACAATTAATGACAAATTACTTGATTTTTTTTCTTTCAAAATTGCTTTTTAAATTTACATTTAAGTAATATGGCTTTAAATGTTGCCTCCTATATAGAGATCTGGAAAAAAGTTGCCTACAGTAGCACTTTATTTTAAATGTTGCTGGAAACAGCTGTCTTCACTATTCTTGTCTTATATAAAGTGTTTTCTGTTTTGAGGCAGAGAATCGTGTACCACTTCCTAAGCTTTAGCAATGACACAGTGGAAAACAAAGGAGAGCTGAATGCAGCCATGTTAAAGGTTCAGTGTTCTGTCAGAAGTGATACACACGATAACAGAAGCTCCAATCTGAGTGCCCTGTTGCGTTTACTCTTGTGGTTACTTTTTTACCCATCTGCAAAAGTCATCTCTGATGAGTGCTGCAGCTGAGGAAAGGCCATGTGAAAATAGTGTGCCTACTCAGTTTCAGGGATGTTTTATTAGGTTTTTTTTTCTTCTTCTTTGCTTTTTTAAGGCCATTTCTGCACAATCTGAGATGCTTGGTTTGGTTTTCTTTTTTACATATCTGTTTGGCCAGGGATGTGTGAATAAAAGCATACTAGTTGGAATAAATGCTTATAAATGGAGTGAAGTTGCTAGATAAGATGTAGATTCTGTATAGCATATTGCTGTGTTTTTTGTTAGTTACCTGTCATCCTGGAAAGAGTCCCTCTTTCCACCCCCTAAGTTTATGGACATCCATTACAAGCACAATATAGTCTTTCTTCTTCTCCATTTTGAAATATATGTATAGCTACCAAATTAAAGTGCTGTGTAAAACGTCTTTTGATGTTTTGTTTGTTCACTTGTTCCTAAACCTGTTTGAAATAGTAGGTCACTGATACATCTTTAAATGGTACATCAAAGGGCTGCTGCTCTTGATTGAGACACCACTGTGTTTTCAAGCACAGCTGAGTAGCATTCAGATGTGTTTCAAAAACAACAACAACTCGTTTTTTCACAAAGCTGCATTCACCAGCAGTTTTCTCACTTATGAAGCATGAAATTGTGGGTGGCAAAGATAGCTAGGTGTTGTCTTTTGTGATCTGATGATATTAAATAAGTGCAGTTGTGGCTAATAAGCTAATGGCTGCCTTGCCAAGATTTTTAAATTGTAGAAAAGGAATCTTTCTGAGCTTTTGACGCTGGGGAGTTTCATTCTATACATATTAGTTCTCTTGCCATAGAATAGTTTGGGTTAGAAGGGGCCTTTAAAGATCGTCTAGTCCAGCCCCCCTGATGCGTTTGGTATTAGTTTCTGTAAGCCTTTAACTGGGAAAGGGAATATCTTGACAGAAGAAAAGTATTTCCTTGAAAATGACTAATACATTGACTCTCTCTTTCTTCTAGGAAATGACTTGCAGCTGAGTGAATCTGGAAGCGATAGTGATGACTGAACACATTTTTGGCCTTAAACGTATCACCTTTTTTGCTAAACATGTCTTAGCATCTGTTTTGCACTAAGATTAGATTACCAGAGACTGGAATGAATGTCCTTGATTTTGATAATAGACATCCTAATTTTCTACTGACATGTCATGTCTATAATACAGCAGCATTGATAACCTGTCAGTGCTATGGTTATGAGTTTATCTCTCAAATTACTGTATTTACAGTAAAATTGTGTATGACCTGATTTTGATTATTTTTGCCTCAGCCACCTGTTTTACTTGAAACTGATTTGTAACAGCTAGTTACTTTATATAAATAGTTATGGAATGGAGAAATTTCTGATATTTATGGAGGCGAGTTTCCTTCCTATGGTTGAAATGTTGAATGCTGATCTCACAGCTTTTACTTGGAGGGAGTGAAAGGGAGAACAACTAAATGAGGTCTGCTGTGTCAGCGACACTTTTTGTTCAGTTCACAGTTTATACCTTCAAGGAAACTGCTGAATAATGTGGTCCACTAGTGCAGTTACAGTTTACAATTGTTCAACACATTGCTGAAATCTTAATTTCATTGTATTATAGGACTTTATATTTCTGAGCCTCAAGATTCCTGAGGGAACTTGTCTATTCTCTGCCTTTTTTATGTAACTTGAATAGGCTGCTCTTTCTACAACCTTTTTGTACCTAAATTTAGATAACTGCAGAAACAGCAATGAATTTCCTTCATTTAATTGTCATGAGAATCAGAAATTTTCTTTGTAGAAGTATAAAAGTAATTTAATAAAGCAATATTTATCATTTTCGTGTCTGATTTCAGTTTTTACTCGTTAAGAACTCCACTTTCCTACCTATAATCATCATGACAGTGAAAAGGTCATGCAAAGAACTGGAAAGCAGTGAAATAGCAGCTCGTAGAGATCCTCCACTCTTCTGCAAGACTTCAGTCTTTGTTTTTGCCAACATTGAGACAATCTCTAATAAGAGCTCACCAAAAGTTCATGGCAGTGCTAGTGAACTGCTGAATGTTTATTACAGATTTTATCCAAATGCCATTGATAAGTGATAGTGTGTTAAGCAAGAAAAAGGTGGTTGCCTGGTGTCTTATTCATTTCCTCTTTTGAAATTATTTCAAGACCTGAAGAACTGCAAGTAGCAGTCCCAAGTCCCATCCTGCAATGTGCTACTGAAGAGTTTTTGTAACCACCACTTGCAAGCGTCTGTAGGATGAATTCTGATGAGATAAATCATCTCAGTCTTGCACAGAAGTCTCCTTTGCTAGATTGCAGTGATTGAATGGCAGCTCTGTCTAAACTGTGAGGATTGAATCCTATACATAAGCCTGAGTGTGCAGACATGAAAAATGCACACTCAGTAAATGTACACAATAGCTGGCACTAGACTAGCTTATTCTCTCAGCTGTGCTGTGAGCGTCAGCCTGTGCTTACCTCTAGACCAGTTAAGAGGCCAAAACCCTGTCCACTCCTCACAAAGGAGCTTTTATCAGTATCAGGCACAAATGAACTACTGGAAATGCTACTTTCTAATGCCTCCTCACCTTGTGCTCTGTACTCCAGACTATGGCATTAGTCCATGCTCTGCACCAGGTGACAGCTTGCCAGTCTTCCAGCTTCCTCGAGTTGGTATCAAAACATTGGCAAAACATGTTCTTATTTGTATGCAAAGGAAAAAGCTCAACTTAATAACCATGCAGGAACAGGTCTGTGAGAAGAAAAGGGCTAAGGAACAAGCTTGAGGAAGGATGCTAAGTTTTAACTCCCATAAGATGCTTGAAACTTTCTCTAGGGAAAGGCTATTGAGCTGTGTGATGGATCAGAGCTATTGTTTTGTGAGCTCTAGGTTGTGCATGAAGTCGGCTATGGCAATGTGATGAGCTGAGATGTTGCAGCTCACTTTAAGGCCAAACAGCAACTCTGTGTGTGCTGCACAGAAAGAGGTGAATGTTAATGCACTATCTGGTGCTGAAACATCCCTTCTTTGCCTTCTCCCTGCCCCTCATGGTTTACTTGCAACAAAGCCTTCCTTCAGGCCATCACTAAAACCTAATTCTAGCCAAAATGTTGGTGTTTTTTCTCTGAAAAACAATGCATTCAAGGTCCATGAGAGCAAACAGAGATGTGAGAGCACTCAGCAGGCCAGGGGCTAAATCATGGAGAATACTCATGTTTTATAGTCACTTCTTCAGCGCTAAAAGGTGAGCACAGTCTACCCATACCTGTATATAATTGCCCTCATGTGTATGCAGGTGCTTAAATATAGCTCTGGGAGTAAAGCAGATTGCCAGGTTCCAGGACTGTAACTAAGCCAATGCTATCTGTAGGATCTGATCTTTGCGTTGAAAGCCTTCAAGAATGGGAAGAGTCTCCATTAGGCTTTTACAAGTCAAGTAGTACAGAGTAAGTACTGGCCAGTCAGGCACTAGCCTGGGATCTAGCTGGAGTTTTCTGTCAAATGCACAGTTGTGATAATTCAGGAAAGGCTCCCTTTAAATATTGAGACGAGATAAAATGTTGAGACTGCAAGAGACTATTTAGTTAAGGGGAAAAAAGATAGCAGATGTTAAATGTGATGTACTGTTTCCAGCTCAAATGCGTGTGATCTGCCTCCCTTTCTCTACCTAAGTGTCACACACATGCAAGTGAGATTAAGAGCGGCTTGGGCAGAGGGCATTGGCTTGGGTCTCATTTGTGACTTGCTGGGGAATATTTGCTCCCCTAAGGCTGGGTTGTGTTCCTCAAGCGATGCTGAGCCCCTTTACCTCCTGCTGCAGGCTGTGAAATGGCAGGAGTGAGCAGGGGGTTGCATTGAGATTTAGAAGCATGAATAAGAAAGCTAAATCAGGTTTTCTCTTTTGATCTTGGATTTTTTTTTGCAGACCCTACTTTGAAACAATTTTAAAACAGTTTTATTCCTGTGATGCCAACTTAACTGGAAATCAGCAACTGCTTTAAGTTTGTATGACCACTGCTCCTACAACCTCCAATTAATCTCCTGAAATATATCTGGTTCTATCTTGTTGCTTTCAGCTCTTCTGTCTTTACATCCAGGGACTTAAAGAATACGTGTGTATGTATCTCTAAGCTGTAGATACACTTGAGAATATATAATTGTGATGTTACATATTTTATTGTGGCATGATAACTATTGTGTGTGTTTTAGATTTGAAGAACATCTGTGAATTGTTTATGTTAATAAATCAAAAATATCTTCCTCCAAAATATCTGTGACCTGATCTAGGTGAACCTACTTCTGCAGGGGGGTTGGAGTAGATGGTCTCTAAAGGTCCCTTCCAACCCCTACCATTCTGTGATTCTATGATCTTACCAAATGCAGCTGGAAAGTGTTGTAGTCTTCTGACTGCTGCAGTGCTAAGGACCACTGCAGCCACAGCTCACCCTGAGCCCTTCCCTTTGCATAGCACCTGGTATGTGCACAGTCTGTCTAGGATCTCTTCAGGGCTGTAGTATTCAACCCCTGTGAAGTCCTGAAACTGTGAGTATATATGCTTACCAGTTGTAACTATCTTGCTTGGCAGCTTCCAGTTTTTTTAAGTTCTCTGTCCTACCCTTATTTTTCATGAACCCTGCCTCAGGGCATGTGGAGAGGCTGAGGTGATCTCTGCAGGGCAGGCCTGACACCACTGCATTCCACAACTAACACTGGCACTGCTATTTACTGGGGAGTTTCTGCCTATTTGTAATTCCCTCTTGAGATCTTTGCTCCTTGTGCTGCAATGGGCCTTTAGGAAGCTCTAGTTTATAAGCATCAAGCTCGATGTAACATCCATGCATTTTGTATTTCTTTGGTAAGTAATAATCTTACTTCCCTCATAATCTGTGAAAATTAGTTTGATGCCTAGGCATGGACTACTGAAAATGGCTCCACATGGTATCAGCACCAGCTGGAGCATAGCTCATTGCAGAGTCTATGGTCAAGGCATCTGATACGATCAGTTTCACTGCATTTGCTTTGTTTTTGATGTTGGAGGAATGCAGGAGATAACAATTTTTCAGATTAAAGGACTTCAGTAAGTCACTTCTGTGCTAACAGTGAATCATCTTGAGAATGGAGCAACAGTATTTCCAAGAAGAATTATTTGTTGGGTCTTTCTTGACTTATTTCTGAGGAACAAAATATGAACAGATCAACTCAGATAATAGTTTGCTTTGGTTCTTGGGATTTTGGCCCACAAAAAAAGGTATCACTTCTGGCAAACACTTTTTATTTTCTTCAGAATTTCTACGGGAAGGTTTCTGAGAACAACCAAGCAGATTGTTGAGCCTCTCTTAAACAGAAGAGATGAGGACGTCAAGGCTGGACAGAAACAAAGCAGCTCAGAGGAAGAAAGAGACGATGACTTGGCTCATGATGGTTCCTAGGCTGAATGCTTGCAGTATGTGCAAATTCCTCCTCTCACCACTCTTTGAGGTCATTCAGATAACCATGTAACGTGCTGAGGACAGTGTAAGTAGAGTTCAGACCAGAGTTTCAAGGAGATGTAAGAAGAATGAGGAAAAGAGTTTTGAGTAAGAGTGTTTGTATCTCCTTAAAATACATATTCCTGCTGCTTTGGGGAGGTCGGGGAAATTAGAAAAGAAGGTGGGGAGGTATTGAAATGAGGAGAAAAAGTGTGAAATGATCATTTATTTCACAGTTTAGACCTAAAACTTGATAGCAGTGGTCATCCACATCTGAAGGGAAGACCGAAGGACCCATGTATCTCAGCTGTTACTCTACTCAGTTCAGTGAAACTGTGGTGACAGCTTCTCCTGGTTGTTAACTGGTTAGCTGTAATGTCCCCCTGCGTAAAAACAATTCATGAAGGCCTGGGTATTTACAGGCAGCAGCTCCTTGCCTACCACCTATATGCACAGGAACACGCTGCATTAATTGAGAGCTCTAAATAATCTGTTACTGTGGCTTTTATTTCACACTGTGCAGGTTCTCATGTTGAATAAAAGCTCCTGAAGTGCAGATGCAGAGCTCAGGGCTTGTGTCTGCAGGAAGAGAAATATTCAGCTCCTAAGCAGAGATACCAGCTTCATACAGGGTTTTCATAAACCCCATGCTACGCCTGCTGTAGTGAAGGGTCTGGCCTGTTGGGAACAGGGAAGGCTCAGGCTCTAGGGGTAGTTTTCTGAATCCATAGAAGAAATGAGTGTGTCTTCAGATTTTTCTTCTCTGAAAGCAAACCCCTCTGCTGCGGTGAGGAAGGAATGAAGGTTAGAGGCAAAGATGAAGGAGCCTTTCATTCTACAGAGAAGGCTTTGTTGATGTACAACGCATAGCTGGTGAGCTAGCTGCTGAGACCTCTCTTGACTTGCTTTGAACAGGAGCTCTTGTTACAGAACCTGTTCCCCATCTCTCATCTCCCATATGCTGTCTTTTCTGTGCAGTCTGGTTTGTCTCCTGAGAATTCATACCCAACTTGTTCTTATAAGTGTGCTTACACATGACAGGGTTGTTTGGGCCCTCTATGAGATGAGGCCTTCTTCATGCTGTTATTTAAAGAAAAGTGGAGTGTCTTAAAAAGGTAATTAAAGAAGACCCAACAACAACCCAAACTGTTCTTTAATCTCTTTAGTTTCACTTCCATATGCTGTGTATCTCGTTCTACCAGTTTCAATGCTCTTGCAAAACAGTTGCACAATGACTTCCTATTAGCAACCAACAGAATTAAACCTGAGATCACCTAACTGGCTGTAACTTTTCTAAGATCCTCAATGTATTGAGTTTCCAATAAACTCTGTAAACCCCCCTTCTTCCTCACCTTTTCATTGCCATGACTTTTGGAACAAGTACTTGTGGACATCCTCATATATGGCTCCCATACATACACAGGAGCCATTTGTAGCCTGAAATACCAAGTCATCCCTTCACCAATTTCCTTTTCACACCTGACTCCCTGCACATTGGCAATTTATGAAAAGATCTACACTTTTACCAGAGTTTTGATGCAACTGTTTATAGCAGGATTAAAAAAATCTCTCACTACAAAGTGTTCTAAAGGCTAAAGCTGTTTTAAAGGCCAATGTCCAACTGAGATTCCCCCTTCAAACAAAACCAGCTGTTGTGACAGTTTATGATTTTTCAAGAATGACAGGGGCACCACAGAGGCAGCACAAGGTGATGAGCCACTCAGAGCATCTGGCGCTCACAAACGATTTTGGAATTGGCTGTCCTTCAACAGCTCTTCTGGAAAGGTCTGTGTGCTTTATAATCCTCTCCCACCACAGCACGGAACAAATTCCACACCGAATGATAACTCAGGGTTTGGGTTTCTCCTCTGTCAGAAAGTTACCAGGCGAAACATGTCGATAATGTTTCATAAATGCTTTTGAAAATAAATAATGGTCATCAAAAATGTCTGTCAAATGGGACCTGAATGTAGGTGGGGAAAGTTCCATGCAGATTAGCAGCTGCACTGGTTTTGTTCTCTTATTTGAGCTCTCTCTTACAAGCCAAGCTTTGCCTAGTACCCTTCACCAGGAAACGATATTTGTCAAGGATACTGATGCTCAGTGGCTGTGTTTAACCGAGGATGCAAGACCGTTAAGCTATTTAAGAAGTTCTTGCCACAATGAGTGTATTTTAGAAAGTACCACCTGGAAGGAGAGTACTAGTGGGGACTTTTTATCCCCATTAATTTGTAAAACAAAACCACTGCTAAAATCTTAGAACTCATCCCTGCTTTTGTACTTTCCGTTTGACTCCCTCCTGATGACGAAACAACAGCTACTCACAGGTGAATAACTGAAGTTCCCGAGAGAGAAACTTGTTAAAATGTTAATAATGCCTTGGCTATATTTATAGTTCTGTAGAGAGGCTCTGAGCTGAGTGAGCCAAAGAAGCTGCCATGTTACATTAGAACCTTTGATCCAAATGAGCTCTGTTCCGGAAATGAGAAATGCTTAATGCTGCACAAACCTCTCTAAACCTAACAAAAACAGCTGTGAGGTTGCCTGTGCTGTACGGGAGAACAATCACTGTCAGGTAACTTCAGCTGCTGTTAAATGGGAGCAGCTCTGCCATGGGAGGTTGGCAAACAGCCAGTGTCCGTGGGATGGGTATGAATGTGCCGGTGGATTGATCTGAAGCTTCCTGGGACCTTGACAGCAACTCCCAGGCAGGCACGTTGGCTGCTAGAAGTGCAGAAACTGCAAACTGCTCCCTATTGCCTGGTAGCTTGTGAATCTCTTGGGTCTTATCAGCAACTCACACCACACAGAGAGCTCCTGCGTGGCAGAGATGCTCAGCTGCAAGAGGCTGCCTTGCAGCTGTGTTTTCTGCACCTTGTACTTCTTTGACAAGGAGGAAGGGCTGTACAAATGGTAAATTTGTTTTCCAAGCTAAAGGAAAACTGTAATTTCAAGCTTGCTTGCCTTGGCACCTCTTACACCTTTCCAGTTTACAGGAGTGGTGGCAGGGTGCTCAGCAGGGAGGGAAATATTTTGGCCATCCCACAATAAAGCGAGGTGACTGTTCAGGGTGGCGCAGAGACTCAGCAGCAGGACTCCTCGCTGCTGGCCTCTGCTCAGGTGACAACCCCATACAATTTAACACCCAGCCACCTTGCTGAGCTGCTACAGCCTTCCCAAGCTGGCACACAAAATGGTTCCAGTGAACTCAGGCCACTCAGTCTCACAGGCTTCTTTCTGCCTGAGCTCCCCTCCTCTACTCCCATGGGAGAGGGTATTTAGGGATTTTGTCAACTGCACTTTGGTAAGGGGAAGTTGAAATACACTGCTAGTCCTTACTGGCTTTGCTGAGGCCTCTTTAGCTAAACCACTGATGTTGCTGCCCTCCACCTTCCCACTGCAACAGGGGAGGAAATTAAAAGCACCTTTGCAATGTATACAGCTGCTCCACTCCTTTTGACTGGAGTTTCATGGAAACAACTCTTGTGTCCTTCAGCCTCTGTGGTGAGGACCAGGTCAAATACTTTCTCTGAAAGCATGACTATGCTGAAGGGAACAGAAGAGAACACCTGGCTCATCTTGCATGGTAGTGTGTGTGGTTGAGCTGCCCATGAGGTGAAAAGAGAAATGAGGCACCTGTGTGCCCTTTCCCCATCTCTCTCCATCCCTCTCCCCACTTGTCCCAGGGCAGCTCTAAGGCAGTGCTGCATTGCTTCCTTGCAGATATGCAGCTGCCATGGGTGGCAGGTCCTGTGTCCATAACCCAGAAGCATGAGTTTCTCACCCTACTCTTCATGCAGCTGCTCTATATTGGCCCTGTTGATGCTACAGCATTTCACACCATTGATGTATTCCTTCTGACAAAAGGCAGTGGGACCCAGTTTTCCTAGAGGTGCCATTTTCAAAGCACAAAGAGAAACTCAGAAGGGAGGCAAGCCATAGGAACCACACCAGGTAGTCCTTTCCCTCTGGGCCTGAGTTAGTCACACATCCAAGCTCACAGTCGTGTCAGGGCATAACCCACCCAGCTGCATGGTCTCCCACCCTCTGGCACTACAGTTCAAGAAGAAAGAAAAAGCATAAAATGCAAATGTTTGAGTCACAAACAAAGGGTGGGTGAGTAGGATTAGGTGAGGCTGTGCTGACTAACCCACCCCAGCAACAGGCAAGTATTGCTCCCAGTTTGTCCTGAAGGAGACAGATCTGAAGCCGAAAGTGGTGTTGGAAGGTGCTGCTGGTGCAGAAACATCTTAACTCTAGTCCTGGGCCACTCTGATGAAATAGGATCCCAGGCCTGAGTCTGTCTGGATTTATGTGAGAACATCACAAAATTGATGACAAAAAGCAAACCAGGGATATATCGCTGCTACTGTTGCATCTGACAAAGGAGAGTCCAATCCCTTGAGGCAGAAACAGTTTCTCTGTGGCCCAAAATGACTCATTAGGAGTTTCTTCAAACAATCATTGCCTTTGTATAGAAAAGGCACGTCCTGATGAGTTTGGCAAGGACACAGTTTCAGATTATGTTGTAGTCTGCTTTGTAAAGCTGTATGCAGGGTTAATGACAGTTTAGTATTAATTGTGTATCTCTGGCAATTTGCAGAGAGACATTTGTCTGACTAGAATCTCATTCCTCCTTTTAACATTTCTAGTTCTTGGAACAACAAGACAAGTGGAAATTAGAGCACTGCCTTCTCAAATGGCTTTATCTGAGGCTTTCAGGGTATGATACAATTAAGCATTTAATTGTGAGGCCCCGTATGGACAGCATAAAATTTACTCATCCCCAGACACAGTGCAGCCTCCATCAGAATAGAGTGTGACGGCTGTTTGTTAGCGTCCAGCCGTGCCAAATAACTCTTTGGAGAGGCAGGCTTACAGCTGGCTGATTCTGGGCTGGAAGCAAACAAGATGGTTGAGATGTATTTAGCAGTAAACCAGCTTACCTTTTCAGTCACACTGGCAAACAGATGCATTAATACCAAAGTGTGGCTTCTTATCAGAAGCAACCTGTGTGAGTGGGGTCTGAGACCTAGCTGCTTTGAATTTCCAGGAATTAGCTGGTAATGTATTAGCTGTGTTAAGATAAAACCGAGTCGTCTGCAGGACCTGCTGTTAACTCTCTCCTTTGTGTGTGTGTGTGTGCTGAGATACAGACAGCTCTGAAGAAATAGCATTTGGTGCTGTAGATTCTGGTCGTGTCTTCAACAGGATGAAGACAACTGTCACGCAGCATTTGTTCAGTGAAGGGCACTTGTTCAGTGCGAGGGAGAAATGGTTGATAAATTTCATTTTTCATTTACAATGGCTTTAAATGCCTCGGGGTAGTAACATGGATTTTAAATTCTGACCATTATTTAAATTAATTGCAAAATTCTAGCTGACTTCCATGTGACCAAAATGACAATCTCAACTTACAAACATCCAAATGGCATTCTTCAGGGCATGGAAAAGTAATTTCCACGGGGATTAGATACACGCACAATGACGTCTGCAGTCCCCTTTCTCAGTTTATTTCAAATGAATGGTGTTATTTAGTCAGTCTTTCTGTGCTCCACTCCACAACAGGATTGTCCATCCCTATGCACTAGCACAGCTGGGCTGATGGTGAGAAGTGTAAAGGCTTTGAGAGCATTCCTTCTCCTGCAGGTTTTGGTGTCTGGATGTGAGCTGGGCTAGAGCTGCTCCCCAGCAAGGAGTACTTGCATCCAATATTTCCAAAAGGTTTCCAAAAGCCTAAACTTGGCATCCCAAATTGTTCAACCTTCTTGACCAGGTTGACCACAAGTCTAGTCTGTACGCTCTCTGGGCAAACCTTTACTTAAGATTCAGTTCCCGCAGATACACACCTTTTTCCAGGAGTTTGTCTTTCCCCAAAGAGCTATATTTGCATCCTACTGAAGTGCACATATATCTTACCCTATAACTGACGTTTCAGCACACGGCACTGGGGATTTGTGTGTGAGACAGGAGATGGTGCTGTGTTCAGGAATTGTCTGGTTCCCTGGATTCTTGATTTACAAAGAAATCTGATGCAATTTGGTTTGGAGCCTCTTCCTATAATGTTCTTAAATCTGTTATTTTTTACATTCTGTATGCTTTTCTTCTTGTGGACCCACAGCTGGCTAAGGAAGGCAGACTATTTTTCCACAACCTCAGCCTGAGAGTGGAGAGGTCCTCTGAGGCTTGGAATGGGAGCCAGCCCCACGAGAGCTGGTGTTGGGATCAATTAGGACTCACAGAACTCAGAGGGCTTCCCAAGGCTATTCCATGGTGCAATCTGGAGCAGGACCTTTCATTAATGGGTTTTTCAATCACTGCCTGGGTGCCACTAATTCCTCTAACCAAGACACTGAGAACTGGGCACCTAGGTGAAGCTGGTTACTATAGGAATAGAAAAAAGAAAGGAGAAGAAAGATAAGTAGAGCTTTTTGAAACATCTCCCACAAGAATATGTTTCCTCCAGAGGGACTCTGATAAGAGCTGTACAGACACTCAGATAATGGTATGTGCCCTGTATCTAGAGGGCTCAGTTCTCTGTTGGGTCCCACATGGCTATGCCTGTGAACTTTGCTACCCAGCTCTTCCCCAGCTCCTACTCAAGGACTTTCCCCTGCCTTGCTCCTCCAGCATCAGGCCAGATGCCAGGCTGGGTAGCTGCCCAGAGTTTTGTTGTCTTTGAAGAACAGCAGTATTTGGTGTCTCTGCCTTTCTTTTTGAAAGCACTTTTGATGTTTTAGTTTGTCTTGTGACTCTGCTTAACACTGCTGAAAATTGAGGCTTCACTGTTGATTTGTATGCATTTGTCTATGTATGAGTGAGAGTAACTCCTGAAGGGAAATATTTCCTTCCTGAATTCCACCAGAGACTGCCATGTGTCCCAAGGACCGCCTTCCCAGCAGCAACTGTGAAAGAAAAATGTTTCCAAAGGACCAGCCATGTAAAAAACCCTTTATGCCACATTTTTGTTGCTTTTAAGTGGATATCTTCCCCTGCACTTCCCGAGGTCTGTGGCAGGCACCTAGTCCCAGCTGTCACACCAAACCTTCCCTGACAAAATTCCTGTCACTGAAGGTGTTTGTCAGTAACTCACTGGTGATTTAAAGATTTAAAGGTAGTGATGACTGAGGCGAGCGCCAGGGAGAGTGCATTACTCCTCTGCAGCTCGATCCAAAGGAAAGATAAATATCCTCCTGGCCGCAAGTCCAGGCCTGGGCGTCCACACGCCGCCTCACTCACTGGTTCCCTGGACTGCTCCATCTGGTGCCAGGAAACCTGCTCTGTAGGCAGCAGATGTCCTGGTCTCCACAGGTTAAGGCTTAATACCGACTGCTGAAGGCTGCCATAACCAGTTCCCTCCCAGGGCTGACCCTGTATGTTCCCGTTTCCCCTAATTCTGTGTTACTGGGGTTGAGGCGCTCTGCCCAAGCCAGGCTGAGCTGGAGGCAGCTGCGCCAGGGAGCGACCGGCCGTGGGCCGGAGGGCTCCCCGGGGCTCTGCAGCTCCCGCCCGGGCGCTGGAGGAGGGAAGTTGAGGAGAGGCGGGAAGGGGCGGCAGCAGCAGCACCCCGAGTGCCAGCAGCGTGGGCGGGTTCATGGCGAGCGGGCGCCCTTCACACTGCCACCTACACTCATGGCTCCTGCTCCCCTGCGGGCACACCAAGAGGATTTTTTTATGCTTTTAAAAAAATTTTAAAATCTGTCTCTGTCCCGGGGGGCCAGGTTGATTTTCTTCGCCGCATTTTAACTCGGCACGCCACAGGTGCCCGCCCGCCCCACCAGCCCCGCGGCTTCCCGGGCATGGAGGGCGGCGATGGCTGAGGGGCCGGCGCCATCTTCTGGGCTCCCTCGCGCGGCCGAGGAACCCCGAGGCCGCGCGAGGGAGCGACGAGGAAAAGTGGCAGAGGGAGGTGGTAAGGATAGGAGCAAAGAGAGCTCAGAGGTGCCTGGAAGGTGCAGTCAGTGCCCGTGAGGAGCTGGGAGAGCTGTCGGGCCTCTCACGCCTCTTCCTGTCCAACAGCTGTTGACTCCACGAGGAGAGAGCCCCATCCCTCCTGGCACGCTGTCCCAGGCCCAACCTCGGCGCTGGAGTTAAACACCCCTTACCAAGGCTGGGAGGGAAAATTCAAAGTATAGCTAGTGGTATGGGTAGAGCCCAGGTGAAAATGGGGCTCAGGAGCAGCTGGAGTAACACACTCTTCTCTGCTTGGGAACCGCTTCTCAGTCCCAGCAGGCAGCTGCTGGCAGAAGTAAGGCGGACAGCCAAAAAAGCACTCAGTATGTTCTGGTTTTCCTCACTTAGTAACATGGGCTTTTATTCTTTACAGCTTTGTGCTTCTCAAACGTCTCAGTTTAGGGGCAGAAAAAACAGTGTGGTACTTCATGCCTGCCAGTTGCTGAAAGATGTGCTGCCTGCTGATTGCTGAGTGCTTGTATGGCAAAGCTTCGCACTGAGAAGTACAATCCCCATGTCCTTGGGACTCCTTGGCCTTGCTCTGCCCAGCAGAAGGCTAGTTATAAGAAAGCAGAAAAGAAAATGTATAAATCTTACTTGTGGCAAACCTTATTTGTGGCAAAAAGCCATAGGAAGGGCAGTTTGCCTGCATGAAGATGCTCTGTTCATGTACACTGCTATTGGGCACAAGTTCTGGGGGCTGTATTGGTAACGTGACTCTGCCCCAACTGTGAGCAAGAGCGGACTAACTCTGACACGTGTTTCCAGGTGGGATTTGGCTTGCACCAGGCAGGTTGGAACTTGGGACTGGTGGACCCATGCCTGTCTATGCAAGCATGCCCACAGAGTCTGGGTAGGTGTAAAATACAGATCTTCCTATTTGCACTTAACAGCTTCCTGGTGCCCTTCAAGGAGGAGGGTGTAACGCTCAGTCATTGCTAAGTACTGACTGAAGCTGTGCTTCTGGGGAACACAATTTAGCAATCATGATGAGATTTCACAGAGCTGTAGGAGTTAGAACTAGGCAAGGTACACTGCATCCTTGTTCCCCTAGTTCGTGCAGAGCCAGCAAGAGCTTTCCACAGTTTTTATCTGATGGATCAAGAAGGAAGAAATTCTCAGTAGTGCCCAGTGAGAAATGGGAGATTTGCACAAAGTAATTATGGATTCTTGGCTAATGTACATTAAGGAATAAAGTCTGGCCTGGTTCAGGCACTGGTCTGCTGCTATGAGAATGCAGAATGAATGCCACTGAGTCACTGCCTCCCTCTGCATTTGAAAGGGACTAACACACATCCCATCACATCCTTCAGCTGTCTTCACAGGCTGCAAGGCCTTGCTCCAAGGTGTCAGGATGGCATCTCACACAATGCAATTGTTGTCCTATCTGATTCTTTTAGCCTGGCTCTGATACTCCTGGAAGTAACCCCTGTGGTGGTGCTTCTGTTGCAAATCTGGAAACTACAGAAATAAATCTCTTCCTCTCAAAGTTGTTTTGTGGTTCAAACAAGAGGTTTCTTTTGCCTTGCCAGTGGCTCACTGTGACTGTAGGCAAGTAATTTCCTCTCTCTGGAGGAACTTCATGTCTCTGAAAGTCTGAAGAGCCTGTATCTAACATGGAAAAGTGGTCTGGTGTAGAATCACTTGTGTAGTGGTAAAGGAGTGTTTTCTTCTCGGTTGTCTTTTATTACTTACTACATCAAAGAAGAAAATGGTGGAGGTCATCAGCATAGGGGGAAATGCCTTTTAAGGAATATGTAATTCACTGAAAAATACAGTCTGTGTAGTGAAATTATTTGGGAACCTGGACTTGAGTTCACTGAGTTGTTTGGGCCAAAAATAAAGAGGGAGAACGTTTCCAAGGAGGATTTAGTTCCGACAGCCTCAGAATAAAATAGAATACTTTTTGTTGAAAGTGATGTTTCTTTAAGTCACTACCATTTCTAGGGAAGAAAATGAGACATTTAGGACCTGGAGGAAGGAAGGGCTCAGAGTTGACTGAAAAAGCCTGAAAAAATCCTCGAACTGTCTGAAGTCAGCCCATTTTATGGGTTACGATTGTTTCTTTGCTCAGCCATCATCCAAACCTCCAGGTCCTCATCATGATAAACCTAAGCTGGTGAGAGAACTCCCTGATGCTTTTCTTATCTCAGTTAGAGCTTGCTGCTGCTGTCACCTGCAGGAAAATGTGGCCTGTACCTCAGCGAGGAACACAGAGGAGTGGTAGCAATTTTCAGCTAAAGAGCTACTTGAAATTGGTGACTGTGTCCTACAGCTCCTTAGCAGAATGGACTGCAAGATACTGAGTGATCCCCTAGAAGGGTTGCCTGCCTTGCTTTCCCCCTTGAGTAGCAAGTGTTTAGTATCTTTCTCTGTGTCCTTATCATGACACAGAGCTTTGTGTAAATTGAATGACCCTGGGAGGGAAATCTAACACGAAGAATGCCAGATTGAAGCTGTTTTCAGTTCAGATGAATTTTGTTGTGTTTGTTCTGTGTTCTAAACTGTTTGAATTGCAGATAGATTGTTTTATGAAAAATATCTTAACAACCAAACTCTTTCTATCTATTAGTCTGGTAATGAGCCCTAAAGCCCTGGAGGAAGAGGGAGAAACTGTTGCAGATCTTTCCCAGGAACTGGTGGTGACTGTGAGGTCTTTATGTTGGGAAATACTGCATTGGTTTTTTCTTCTTGAAACTGAGGGAGAGTGCTTGGTAACTATTATTATTTATGTTTGAGTGTGCTGATGGGGAAACTGAAGTAACCTTCTGTAAGGACTTGGTTAGTAAGGGTCCAGAGTGAAAAAATATCTGGAAAACATGTATAACATCATCTTCAAAGCCTGGCTTCTCCATCATATTGTGGAAGTCCATGAAGCAGGAGTCTCTCCTGCATTCGGAGTTGTACTCCTGTATGTCCCTGACTCAGCAGTGACTCACCATAAGCTCTGTGACTGAGAGAGCTCAGTCTGTAACATCACTGCTGTAGTGGGCAGATATGAGGCTAGTGAGCACATGCCAGTCCTCAGGCTGGCCATGCAGTGGCACTGAAAGCAAAGCTAAATCAGCTCTGGAAAGGTGTATGCTGGCTACGAGGGAGATGCTGGATAGGCTGTCCTGTGCTGAGAGGGAAGGTGGTGAGGAAAGTGGAAGGAATTGACAGCTGCAGTTTGCAGACCACAACAGTACAGTCCTGTGCCATTTGAGAGTTTACTGTTAGTTTATTTGTTCACAATATGCTTCTGTGCTCCAGGATGGCTTTCTGGGTATGGATTTCACCAAGGCTGTTACTAAAGGAAAGTGGGGGTCTTTGTTGCTTGCTCAGTTTGCACCTGCAGAATGACAGAGACTTCCACTTCCCCTTGTGCAAAAGAGGTATATTTTCAGCCCTCTTTTTCTGCCTTATCTGTCCCATGAAGGAGATGATGATTTTGCTTATGAGTGTATCTGCAAAGTGTGTGGAAGCAAGGAGAAGCTGGGGGCAGAATTGTTAAATGTACGCAGAAGGAACGGAGTGTGTCTGCAGCAGCAAACTAGCTAGTGACAAAGGCAAAAATTGCCTATTGATCTGCCAAATTGCAGAGTATGCACAATGCAACAAATGGGTTTAAACTGCTGTACTTGAAATGGCTGAAAATATTTTGATGAAATAGTTTCAGTCAGAAAATACTTCTCAAAAGGGAGGTGGTTTTGATTAAACTCTGCTTGGATCAAGGACATACAGAGAAATGATTGCGTGCTCTATTACAGTGCATAGCATGGGAGTTGCCACACTCATCTGGGCAGCAGGAGCTGTGAGAGACTGCTGAATGGGAGCCTGGGTCAATGTATCAGGTACTGGGTAATTCAGGATAGGTTTTTATCAACTGGTCCTGGTAAAGCTGTTCCACTTTGTAGAAAGGATATTCCTTTAAATGTGTATTTCTTTATAAATATCCTTTAGCCCTGAGAAAGCTGTGTTTAACTCACTGTTTGAAGCTGTGATATTTATGGAGTGCAAAGAAGCTCCAGCAGCAGACATGGTGGCATTCCCAGTAGCCTGATTGCAGGAGACCTGCTGAGAAGTCAACTTGAACTTGAACACCCCGTCCCAGTTGATATCTGCTAGCCACTGGGGTACACATGATTTCTCTTCCAGAAAGGATTTGAGAGCCCTTGGGTTTATCCTAAAATGGGATTTTTCAAAGTTTGCAAACATCTCTGTGGATTTATGCAATACTCATTTCAGTGGAGCAGCCGCAGCAGTGAAATGCAGGATTTACTCTATGATATGTTCACATGCACACAGTAGCTCATGGAGTAGGACAATTAAACTCCAACTCATTAGGTTTCTCTAGGTTCCAGAGAAGTTCTAAATTGGGAGCATTGCCCAGGAGACTTGCTGGAAATCTTTGAAAATATATGAGCATAGTTTCCGTTCAAACTGTATTAGGTATTATCTGTTAGATAACTAGGGGAGCACAGAGAAAGCTGAACCACTGACCTGCTCAAATTAAACACTTCTCTCTGGGTGAATCTGAATTAAAATAATCCCACTGGATGGGAAAGCTCCCTTTCTGCTTTGGCTCTGCAGATCAAACATTGTGAAAACAAACAATCTCTCCAACCTTGTGCCCCTTTTCAGAGCATCACCTGCCTGCGCTGGTATTCCAGCTATTCCCCTCCCTTGTGCAGGGACAGAAGGGATGTTGGAGCAGCACAGATGCACTGTGGATTGCCTGTTGACTCCACTGGCAGATAACCTGGTGCCCTAGATTGTCTGAGTTCATCTGTAATGTTGTTCAAGATGTGCTTACTGCAACACAGGATTATCATCTGCTCACCTGTCTTTGCTTGCTCAAAGTACTGTTCTTTCCTCAAGGTGTCTTTAAAGAATGCAGCAGTTGCAACTCAACTCCCTCTGTTTTTCCAACCCTTGAACAAGAAAATGAATCAATTTTGCCTGGTGTGCTTGGCCTTTGAATTGGTGGAGGAATCATAGGCTTTCAGTTAGCAATGATCTTCACCAACCAGCTCTGCAGCAGTGAAGGGCTGTGGGGTACAAACAGACCTGGAAGAGCCTGTCCATTGGCCTGTGAGGTCCCGTGGTTTACGTAAGCAGCAGATAGAGAGTCCCTGAGGCAGGAAAAGATGAAGCCAAAGGGGCCTAATCTGTTCTAAAATACAATCAAAAAATGCTTGGGATGCAGAATGCAGATTTTCTTTCATATGTATTGCATACCTCTTGCCAGGCAGGAAGGTACAGACACAAACCTCAGCTCCTGCCAGTCACAGCTCCTGCTACCTCTGCTTTACATCAGCATTCCCCTCACCTAGTAGGTATATTGCTTTCCTCCTCTGCTGTCTGGCTCTGATTGATGCTGTCATTTGTGTATTGAGACAAACAGAGCCTATAAATCCTTCCAAATACCCTATTATTAAAAAGGGATCTCACCTTCGACTTTGGGGTGGCAAGAAGGGCTTATTATGCTTCTGTTTGTTAGCTATGCTTGTACAGGCAGTGTCTCTTGAGACCAGAGATAAGGCTCAGGTGTGTGGTGTAATGCAGTCAGTGAGTAGGTTGCATGCATCACAAGGCATCTGGAGGGCAGGCAGAGGCCTCAAAGGCAGCAGCCTGTAGAAAGAAGCAGGGGTTTTCACAGCTGTGCTGTGAGGGCTGGCAATGTGGGGAGGGGCAATTGTGACTTCCAGATGACAGCTCTCTACTCTACACAGCAATTCAGAGTGGTGGCACCAGCCCAAGGACACTTTTTTGCTTCCTTGCCTATGGCCAAGGCAGAAGATGGGAGTAAAATCAGAGGCCCTGCTTAGTGAATGTTAAGCCTGACTCATGGTCCTTGTTGCAGTGCTGCTTTGAGGGGGCATAAAGAGATGATATGAGCAAGGCAGGTGCTGTCTTGAACTGATGAGTGTCTGCTCAGCCTGCTCCCCCTGCTTCTCACAGGGGAGAGCAGGCATGGACTAGCCATGCACCCAGCCTCACCTACAGGCCAAACTACAAAGACACTTCTGAGAAGAGTCACCCATGTACATCTTTGGCAGCACTGACTATCTGTTCTACGTCATCTAAAAAAAAAATCATGCTGAAGTAACAGTCTGTCTCTGTGCCCAAGTGGATAGAGTTTTCCTGCTTTCTGGAGATTTCTTCTCAATTTTTTACTATTTTGCCTCAGGCTGAAAGGTCTGTTTTAGGACCAGTATAATAACTGTCATAACTTTATCAGGCTGACACATCAGTATGGTGCCAATCATAGTTATAGAGACCCTGGGACCACTTCATCACAGCAGCTTCACTCCAAGCTCCTTTTAATCTTTCCTAATAAAATTTAAATGACAGTAGCTGTTCCAGTCATGAACCAAGAAAACCCTCTCACATGATTTTCTTCCTTTTTTTTCCTCCAGTGTTGAGTTCTCCATTTTTTAGTGACTAATTTATGTGAGAGCTGACATCTTCCAGAGCCAGCTATGTGCATCTGCAACAAGCGTCACTTCTCTTTAGTGACTCTTTTCTCAGCAGATAGGATGTTACCAGAGTGATGTGGAAAAACAGATAGCTGGGTCATTGCCACCCTCATCAGAATCTAGGCTGAATTTCCTGATCCTTATGGATGGTTTTGACCAGGAGCTGTTATTGAGCTTTGCTGCAGATCCTTCTAACTGTCCATTAGAGATCTGACCCACTGATGGTGCTGAGGTGTCTGTCTGCCTTTTAGTTCCACATTCAATGAGAGAGCCAATGGCACTTCACTTGCTTCCACTTTTCTCCTCTCCCCAGCAGAAGTCAGAAGAAGGAGAACTTTACAATAACTGCACAATCTTTTCACTTGAAGCATGAGTGGCATTAAATGGCCTGCCTTGCTGGCAAATGAGCCTTGCATTTGGAAGGAGAGGTAGGGTGGTTTGTAGCAGGTTTCAGGTCCCACAGGCTCACAGTCCACAAGCTTGGACCAGCCCCTGAGAAAAAGAGGCTTTGGCAGTAAATGTCAGGCCACAAAAGCCTGTCTCAGCCTTCCTGAAGTGTAAGGGGTCAGCGAGCTGTTTGGAAATCCTGTGGCTTGAACCTTGCTCTGAGCTATTCCTAGCAATACGCTGGGACTAGAACAATTAATTTGGATTATGTCCGTGTCTTTTGCTTAATTTTCATTTAACCTGCTGATGGCTGCTGCCTTGTATTGCTTTTCAGATCTACTGAGAGTGACTTGTGACTGCATTAGTGGGAATGGATGTTTATGACTGGTCCCTTTGTGACTGCAAAACCCATCACGCTCAGCTTGGTTCAAACAGGTAATTCTTTCTGGGCAGTTCCTCAGTCTGCTTCTAGCAGAAATTTGGAGAATGACCAGAATCACTGACACTTTAGAGTCTTGGTAGGAAAAAGGAAGGGTGCTGGTGTAGGGAAGGTGTCAGTCTGGTGGAGTGCTTTGGGGTTGTGTGCTGTGGTTGGGGAAGTGCAGGTTTGCTGACCAAGACTCCAGGCATTGCTAGGTTCTTTTCACGACACTCACGGATCCTGAAGCTAGAGGGAAGGCAGGAGGCTGTACTGGTAATGTGTGAAATCCAAGTGCTGTGGCAAGGAGATTGGAGTTGGGGACTGATGTCTTTTCTCATCTCAGTTAACCTCTTCATCCAGAGAATTTGCACTGCTCTAGTATGGAGCATGCTCCAGCTGCTGTACCCCTTTGACATCAAGATTTGTAATTCCTTTCTTTTAGCAATTGGCAAAGTCATACATGTAAGCGAAAGGGCAGTGCATTATAATCAAGGCATTTTCCATCTTCTTCCAGACTGCATAGCTGATATCACCAGGTGATATCTGGGACCTTATTATTACCCCAGTGGTGAAATGTCACTGACTCTGTGGCACACACAGGCCTTGATTTACATGAGTATAATAGAGATCAGACTGAGATGCTCAGACCTTAGTGTCAAAGGCCTGCAGGGCTGTATTGCATTTTCTTCCCTGCTGGGGAAAATGAAGTCCTGGGGAAAATAAGTGATTTGGTCTCATCTGAATTCTTTCTGGAATAATATTGCCTTCAGAAACTCTTAACTGGCAGTTAGTACCTCTCTTCTTGGCAGTCTCAGCTGGAAAAACAAGGAATGAGTGGTCTGAGAGGAGCATTTTTGGCATCTCTCAGCCATCCATGTTATCTCATTTAGCTGCAAGAGGAGTTGAAATCAGGAACATCTATTTGTCCTGTCTAGGTGGAGAATGAGATGACATTTAGAAGAGACACTATGCATCTGAATCTGATGCTTTCTAGGGCCAGTCCCAAACTGACCATCTTTGAAGGAGATGACATCTTTGGTTGCATTTCCTGTCTTTAGTCAAAATCCAGTGTCATTCCATTAGCCTA
Source organism: Colius striatus (assembly GCF_028858725.1). Taxonomy (NCBI): domain Eukaryota; kingdom Metazoa; phylum Chordata; class Aves; order Coliiformes; family Coliidae; genus Colius; species Colius striatus. The sequence continues at coordinate 13,137,568 of NC_084769.1, read as the reverse complement.
CATCTTTCTGCATGTCTGTTTGGCATTGTTGCTCTCTTGCACTGATACCTTTCCAGCATTCCATTTCCATCCGCTTGCTGGAGACTTGGCCATTGAGGAAGACTGCATGTTCTTGGAACACTTGACCTTGGAAGACTGGCCAAAATGTACCCATCTTGAGAACTTGGATGTTACAGAGCTCTTGTATCCTAAGTAACTTGCATTTGGCTCATTCAGAAAACACTGCCTAGACTGGCAGTTGCTTTGTTGACTGTTTGCAGTAATTGGTACTTCTCTGGTTTTAGAAGGTGTGAGGGGAAGTGAACCAGGCTCAGGGATCTATTGTGAAGTTAGGGATCCTGATCCTTTGGCCTGTGAAAGCTGTTTTTGTCTTTTGACAGTAAGGTGAGAGTTCTGAGTGCTGCTGCTGCCAGAGATGAGTGAGAAAGCCTTGTATGTGGGTGGCTGATGTCTGGACAGGCCTGGGCTGCTTGTTTCCCTTTGTATCAGTGGTTCTCACCTACTTGCTATTGCAGTGAGCTTCTTGGGTCCCATTTATACCCACCTCCCTTCTGTAAAACTTTGTTATAAATAACAGCAGAAGCTAAGAAATTCTGGGAAAGTTGAGATTGTTTCTGTTTTTCCCCTCTCCAGGTCTATGTACTCCAAGGGAATCTGTACTTGCCCCATTCTGAATTGCAAATACCCCCTAAGGGTTTTCTCCCTAAGGACAACCTTGTTAGCACTGAGGCAGAAACAAAGCCACACATCATATTGATTGCTGGCAGCAGACAGTCTGAGTCGTGTTCAGGGGCTGTTTTCAGGGTGGATAAGGACCTTGCTTCTCATTTTTAAGAGACCAAATGTTTTTCAACTCAGTCTAACCCATGTAAAGATTTTATAAGATGCCTAAAGCCTGCTACAGACTAATGGCATCCGGGGACACTTTCTTCAGTCTATTGCTTTTTGGTGGATCTCTGAAGAACATCATAAACCATCAGTTTTGTAGCCTAACAGACCCCTTGGGGGTAACTGAGGTTTTGTGAGTGTTATATTAACTCCAGTGACATATTTTTAAACCCCTTTCTTTTCTCTGACAACATTTAAAATCCTGTCCCTCGTGCTCTTTTTTTTTTTTTTTTTTTTTTTTTTAAGCATGTACCAATTTGTGCAGTTTCTAGCACATAGCACCCAAAGTTCTGTTTATGGAGGACTTGCATATGAATTATTACCTGCAAAGCTTGCAGTCAATTAGTGGGTTATAGTACTAATTAAGGCAAATGTCATAGCAAGAGCATGCTAACGTTGTTGGAATTAATGGCCCAAAGCATTACTACTTAGCACACCTTTTGAAGTTAATGGAATCGGATTAATTGGGATCTTGGAGGGACTGAGGGACACAGAGTACATCACTTCTCAGCAGCACCTCTGTTATGACATTAAGGATGGAATAACATCCAAGTTCCTCTTGCCTTTTGTGCCCCTTTTGCACAGCCATTTCACAAATGGATGGCTCTGATAAGGCCCAGGGGAAGGTTATTTGGTCCTAGGGTAAAAGGTGAAAAAGGCTGTTCCAGCTGTGTTTGCAGAGGATCACTCTGCCTCCAGAAACCAGTGCTGAGAACTGCCAAACCGCCTGTGGCACAATGCTGAAGGAACAAGGAAGTGCACTGAAAAATATTGTGTGCCTTTGTCCCTGGGTCTGATTCTGTTCCATGGAGCTCATTCAGCTGAGCACAGTGTGAGGCACAGTGACAGAGCACTGAGAAAAAAAGTGTCTGTCAGTGATACTGAGCCCTTTTGCATATTAGCCAGCTCTGGTAGCAGTGAGAGGGTTGCAGTGTGTGAGAGTGTTGCAGACCTAATGCCAAGAAAATTTTAGTTTTGATATAGCAAAAAGCAACTCATCACAGAATCTCAGAATCTTAAGGGTTGGAGGGGACCTCAAAGGATCATCCAGTCCAACCCCCTGCCAGAGCAGAACCGCCTAGAGTAGGTCACACAGGAACTCATCCAGGTGGGTTTTGAATGTCTCCAGAGAAGGAGACTCTACAACTGCCTGTTCCAGTGCTCTGTCACCCTCACGGTGAATAAATTCTTCCTTGTATTTCTTTGGAACCTCTTGTGTTCCACCGTGTACCCATTGCCCCTTGTCCTATCACTGGACATGACTGAGAACAGCCTGGCTCCATCATCCTGACACCCGTCCTTTACACATTTGTAGACATTAATGAGGTCACACCCCCAGTCTCCTCCATGCTAAAGAGCCCCAGCTCCCTCAGCCTTTCATCAGAAGGGAGATACACCACTCCCTTCATCATCTTTGTGGAGGGCATCTGTTTTATGTGAAAAAAAACCTGAGAGAGCTGATACTTTTCTACAGAAATAAAAACTTTTAATGTTTTAACAGTGCTTTTTGCAGTTGAGGAAAAAAAAAAACCCAACCAAAAACCCAACAGTTTTCTAGTGAGAATTTTGATTCCAAACCAGAATGTTCTCATTTTCATCCAAATTTTCCACATGGGAGAAATAATTTTCAAGCATCTCTCGTTTAAAGTAATTAACCATAGTTGAGGAATGGATGATTTCAGAAGAACAGGAACACATACTATCTCTAGATAATGATATTAAATCCATTGTGCACTGGGAATGGAAGTTTTTACGATACTGTAGATTTGCTGTGCCATTTTATCCTTGTTGAATTCAGTTTTTTTAAAAACACTTAGCTGTGATATAGCATTTTCTCTGTATTACAGGGAGTGCAATTATTATTGTCCTTTACAGCATTACAGGGATGAAGGTTCATGATTACTGTCGACTAAATTTGTAGATTTTCACATTATCTCCTGAGTTGGCATAAGGAAAATGTTCATATTTTCTTGAAGGATGATGATTTGCTGTCAGCACAGTCTGCTACTGCACGGAAGTTGAAACAACAGCACGGTTGAGTTGATGCTGCCTGCATGGGAAGTTCCCTCTCAGCTCTAAGCTGGCCTCCCAGCTCGAATACCTCAGAGGCCTGACTGCTATATCCAGAGCTCATCATGGATGGCACAGCTCAGCTGGGCAAGGGCAGCAGCATGTGAGTCCTAAACCTGCTCCAGACTTACTGTGTGATGTTGGACACATCTCAACTGCATGTGCTGTGCAGCCACCTGTAACTGGCTGTAAGGGATGGGCAGGGTTTGGCAGCAGCAAGTCCTTCTGTTGAAGGCAATTTCTCTCAGAGCCTGTTGCTCCAGCCGAACTGCTCTGCTTCCGAGCAAGCATGAAGCCCTCCTGGCTGTTTAAATCTATAACAGCTCTGTTTGACTTGAAAGATTCCTCTGTTCCTCGGTGGAGTGTGTTGTAAAACAATCACTGACATTTGTTAAATGGAGAACACGTAGGGCAAGGACTCCATCAGCTCCGAGAAGACAGTGAGTAATGCTTTCTTAATGTCTGAGAGCTTTAAAGCCACTGTAATATTCTTCAAAGCCAAGATAGTGCGGTGGGGCCCCGCATTGCTATCCTGTGTTCAGGGACAGGCTGTTGCTGAGCACATCGCCAGCCACCATACTTCAGCAGCATCTATGCAGAGGGGAAGGAATTAGTTGCTGTGCAACATGCATCACAGAGGAGACAGATTTATTATTTCCTTGCGAGTGTTCCTGTAGCACCCATCACTCATCTGTTTACCCATGCCTGCTAGATGCTGCTTCGCACTTCTGGTGGTGTCTGCTCTGCCCTCTTCCTGACACAAATCAATAGGCCAAGGGTGCACTGGGGAATAAGGTGAGTGTTGCACAGCTGTCACCACAAAAGGGGGAGTGGAGTGGAAGCGCGTGTCTGTGATCCAGTAGAGACCTGCAGTACAGCTGGATGTGAGTCTCCTTGTTTTGGATCCCTGCCACCTGTGGTGCTAGTGATCTCTGGCTAAAGGCTTTGTCTTATGCCTCAGGCAAAGCCCTATCTGTGGAGGTTTCAGAAGATAAGGCAGGACAAGAACTTTATTGTGGGTCCTGTACTGGGTTTGGTTTAAACTTAGTGTCTCTTCCCTTCATATGCAGAGCTCTTGAGCTGAGGGGAGCAGCTTAGCAGAGGAGGCTGTCCTGAGCACATGCAGGACCTGCAAAGGCTCTCTACTAGCCATAATTACTGTGTCTGCCATGCACAGCACAAGGCTGAATTGATCGACCTCATCTGTCACCTCTACATGAAGATGCATATTAATGCTATTTGAAACTTGGCCGAGTAACAACTATGTGGGAATGAGTGGTGCATTTTTAGCTTCAGAATCTCTGGGACAGACAGATGGAAGCAAAGGGATGATTTATATCCTCAAACCTGTTATTTACAAGCAGTCATGTTCCTCATCTTCCTGTAGACAAATTGAAAGAGTTGTAAATGTGCCATATATAGTCTCTAAGCTAATGCTTATGGGAAACATAATTTAAAACATTCATATGGCCTGGAGAACTGAGCCTGAAAAACTTTGCCGTGGAAATAGGTAAAAAACCTGAGTATAGCTGGATGCACTCCGCACAGTCCTTACTCTAAAGAGTTTACTGTCCTTATAGATACAACAGAAGAGTCAGGAGAGAAACCAGGTCTCCTGAGTGACAATTCACATTATTAATCACTGCCAGTAGTGACTAGTAAGGTCTAATTAAGGGCTAACAGTGGGTCGTGAGAAGTGAACCAACTACCAAATAGGCATGACAATATTGGACATTTATTCTCTAGCTGATCATAGAGACTTGAAAGCTCACCCACTGCTTGTAGTAAACATGAGACTACTGACATTTTAGAATTGATCTGGAAAACAATTCTGCCTTGTTTCTAAGGAAAAATCTTGTGTGTGTGTATGTCTGTGGGAATTATGTGAGCTAAGGTACAATTAGGGGAGAGGCAGTGGTGGAATCAGGCCTTGGAACATTTGCACTTCCGTTCTGGACACTTTTATGAGGGCAATGTTGTTCAGCAGGACTTGGCCTGTGCAGAAGCATTTGTAAGAGCAGGGGTGGTGAGGGGCTGTTCTTTTCCTTTGCAAATAGTCCAGTGTTTTAGTATCATCATTCCCCAGTGCCTGTTGCTTATCATCCAGCATCCTGAGTTTAAGGAAGAGGTGAAATATAGCTATTTTCTCTACTTTGTTTTCCCTGTAAATTTGCTTTCAGCCTGGAATATGATTTTTGAGGTCTAATGTGGAAGTCAATTTGGATTCCTTTTTAATTCTAATAATTACACTGACTTGACTGGAGTTATTACTGACCTACAAGAAGGAATAACCAGTTGTGCTCTCAACTTCTTATGTGAGGGAAGAGCCCAAGTCTCTGTAATACTTTGTGCCTCAGTTTCTCCTCTTCCACCTTTACAACGTTGTTTCTTACTGTGAGTGGAAAACACCAAGTACAGTGACTCCCCAGTGCTCGCGCTGGCTCATGGGCAGAGCTAATGGCAGATCCTTGGAGCTCTGACTGGAAGCTGCGGCGTGAACCTCTTTGCTGTCCTGCTATAAGACTACCACACATCTCTAAAGCACATAATTTTTTCCTACTTGGATATTGTCATGAAATAAAGGGATAAGATTTTACCTGTTTTTCCAGGGCTACCTCAAGATAATGTTTGAAGCAGATTTCCAAATCGCTCTGTGTTCTGGGTCTGCCTTTCTTCCCACGTGTGCATGGATCACCTGCACCTAGGAGCTCTGCAGTGCCTGATGAAATGGAGCTCCATGGGGTAACTGCACCAGCCTCATAGTCCTGGACCTATCAGGGCATTTGCTTGCCTGCCCATTCCCCCAGTCCTTCTTGGGTGTCTCAGTGCTGTGCTAATACAGCAGCACTATTCCTATACTAATAAAACCATGTCTTCTGTTGTGTTCCTTTGCTAGCACAGACGGGTGTTCTAAAATAGCTTCCTTAGACCTGATGCTCTCTGGCTGTTATCTTCATTTCCCACGCAGCTCCTAGGTGTGTTTTCTCTTTTAACCAGGTGTTTCATGTATCTGATGATGGTCAGTGCCCTGTATTTTCCAGAATCACTTTTGCTGCTATCTGCACATTATGGCTCCCTCTCAGAGATATAGTCCCAATCACAGCATTTGGTTCTCCCTCCCTTGCAAAGAGGCAGAAGGAAAAAAAAAACACTTCATAAATTCCCCCATTTCATCACCTGCTGACTCCAGTTCACTCCTATCATTTTTACTTGAGTAGTCATCTTGTTTACTTTCTGTCTGGTACAGACTTGTCCACAGTGCATTTTGCTTCCTGGGAACCTCTCTGTAAGTCTGATACTCAATATCTCTTTCTGGTTCCTTAATAATCCTCCTAAACACTTTGCCTTGTTTTTATAGGTCTTCTAGTCCCCTTGCTAGATAGTTCATATCTTTAATACAATTCTCTTTATTGCTCATACTCCTCTTTACCTTTTGGCCTAAACACATTGGCTTCTAACACCTTGGGGTTTGCTCCTAGTCTAGACTCCTGTAATTAGCACTGAGATCACATCAGGTGAAACAGTAATTTTACAGTTACCCATGGACCTCTGCATGTGAGAGGCTATCAAGGGGCAGAGCCTAATTTTCTCTGCTTCCAAACTCTTTCTGCCCATCATGTTCCAAAGGCTTCTTTTAGGTGGTGCTGTTCCTTTACTTTTCTGTGGCCTGTTGTTATTTCAGGTACCCTATCTCTTATTAGGCTTGCTTGGCATTTACCAGAGTGGAGCTGGGCGTGCAGGCATCTCCTGCTTGCAGATAAGAAAGATGTCCCCCTGGTAGTGCTAGTGGGACCCTTACCTCTCATGGGGATTATATCTGCAGAGAGCCCGATGCCAGCTCAGTGGAAGCAAAGGGATGGATTTGACTCTGTCCTCTAAGTGATATGGAAATAATCACCCGTCTGTCACACAGGTGCTTTTCAAACCATAAATGTGTAAGTTAGAAACAAGCTGGGAAGAACTCAGGAAATTCATGACTTGATGAAAATAGGTAGTGGAGGATGTTCTAGGGTTTTATGTAGATGAGGCTCTCTCAAAGCAAGCATGAATCATGGTAGTCTGTACTGCTTCACATATCTCTTCAATATTTGATGTCATTGATTATATGTGCAAGATTGGTGTTAGATAGCTGTAACTAAGTGTGTGAAACAAGGTAATGTATGTGTGCAGCTTTTTTTGCTCCAATATCAGAATGAAATCCAAGCAAAGTTTCACCCCAGGTCCTGATCTTCAGCCTGTTCCTATGTCAGAACTAATACAGTCAGTCCCTATGAACCACAGCCCTGCTTCACCAACACACAGGCTGGGGCCTGCTCCCTGTTGTGTGGCCTGGGGACGATAACAGTGGGTAAATGGCAACAAGACCCTCATCCAGTTCAGTATCATTCCCACTGCTGTTTCCAGGCTCTTCACAGCAAGCTGTGCTAAAAACAGAATAAAGTCCACAGATGAACATTCTCTTAATCGCAAAGAGAGAACTTTTCTGCTGATCAATACATTGGCTTATCTTCATTTGCAATGCAGAAATTCTTTAGGTGGACAAGGGACTGCCAACAGGAAGGGAACATCTCTACAGACAACATGTTAAAAGAATGAAACTAAAAATACTTGTACCTTCACATTGCTGAGATAAAATGAACTGCTCCCAATGTCCCTGTCACCTGAGTTCCTGTCTTGTTATTTTGTCTATGGTGATGGTGATGATAAATGATGCAGCAGGATGAGTTTCCACTGAAGACCCAAGAGAGGCCACGTAGCTGAAATATTATGAAGTTATTCAAAGAAGCAAAGATCTCGAGGAACAAATATGTGTTTTTTAAATGGCAGAAAAGCTGTGCCAGTATGAGTCCATCTTCCTGGTGCGCAGAAGCTACAGATGTGCTTTGAAGGCCCTACAAGTGTTGGCATGTTTATAGCACATCTTCTGACTAGTATTCCTCTGCTTGGCTGCTGGATTTTTGAACACTAAAGCTTGCATTAAAGTGGAGGACTCTGACCAAGACAAACATAAAGGACTAGTTATGATTCTGACATAACAAGAGGCAGTGAGGAATTTTGCTTTGGAGGGGAGAATGACACAGAGAACTCCTAGATTCTTTTGCTTTCAGAACATAAGCGTGCCAAACCTGCTTGTCTTTTTTTCCTGGGTACCATTACAAAATGTAATAGATGTAGGTATGAACATACAGTGGTGACTAAAGTATTGGAGATATTGTTTCATGTAATATTACAAGCAACATTATTTTTAGTTGGCTGGGAGGTAAATACTACCCCAATGCTTGAGACACACATTTTGGATGGCTAAAAGATGAAATGTATACTCCTGTTTCAGAGTAGAGGGGATGTGTGTGCGGTTTTCTATGCTTGATTGTTAATATGTATATTTACTTTGTCATGCTGGAAGATACAAAAGGAGAGGTAGGGAGTGTTCTGAGTAGCTCCCAAGCCTGTGAACCCTTTGCAAGTAGCTGAAAGTAAGTGCTCAGTAGTGGAGAAAAAAACTTTCCAGTCTGAACATTTGAGGAATAAAAAATGGTGGGATAAAATCTCATAATTCATATTTTCCTGCTGGTTTCCATCTTCTGATATCAAGTATATTGTGACGTCAATCATGAGAACTTCTGCTGCACAGTGCCTTGGAGCAGAGCACACCAGTGTTTCTGTGCCACCTCTGTTTTGAGGATTAGGAAGAATATTAGCTGGATCTGAGATGTGGTGTGGGAGGGAAGGCAAGACAGACATCACAAGGAGATGATTCCTTTTGAAAGGATTGTTCTCTTTTTTTCATTCTCTTTTTCAAAATCATCCATATTGTCTTCCATTCTCAATTCCTCAGCAGTTCCAGAACCCTTAATTAAAAGGTCATATTCATCTGAGCCTGGTTCCCTAGATAGCTTCTGCTTCTACTTTCAAGAGAAGCTAAAACTCCCTAGTGAGTATAAATGGGGAAAATATTGGACCAAATTGGGTAGATACAATTTCTGTGGAACACAGGGAGAGGAAAGCATATGTAGAAATCACATCTCCTGTCAAGAGTGTTCAGGCAAGACATTAGTCACAGGCTGGGAGTCAAATGGCTTCCTGAATAACATCAGGAAACAGCGGCTATCACCAAATGACACATCGCAATATGATACTTTGGGGCAAATTGCTTAATGCATATGCATTTCAGTTTAACTTGCTGTGAAATAAGGACAACACAGTGTTCACTCATCCCCAAAAGTAAATACGTGGAGAAGGTAATAAGCTCACTAGATATTCACGTCATGGAATGATACATCAGAGTGTACTGTGCACTGAAGCTTATGCACTGCTGCCTGTTCTTGACAAACATCACTTCATATGGAGATTATCTGGAAGCATCTGCTTAGTCATCCCAGACTGGAAAGCTTTCACCAGTGTTCTGAGTGGGAGGTACTGTCCCATCCAAGAGAAGTGGCTCTGCCCTCTGATACAGGTCAGTAAAATTTCCCTACTCCAGCACTCTGAATGTCATATGCACATTTTTCCAACTATGCTCTTGTGGGCATACGTGGTGAAAAACTAAATAGGCTACATTCTCTTACCCCTAAAGCAGAAGGTGATTAAACTGTGAACTCCACAGCTGAAGTTGTAAAGCCAATTTCTTAACTCATGCGGTAATGTTCCCTCTATTTAAGAAGGCAGCACGTTGATCTGCAGCAGCAAATTATACTTTCTGAGCATTTAAGTAATACTTCCACTTGGCTTCCAGTTTATGAGGCACTTTAATATTTCCCTGGGCTCACTGGTGCTGACTGTACAGAACTTCTGGTCTTGGGCATCTATTCAGCATAGAAGCTCGAATAAAGTTATTGCTATTTTATGTACTATGCAGGAATGTTTCCTTTTGGGATTCCCCCTTTTGCCCAGCTACCACCAGTGCCATTGGAGTATACCCAGTAGTGTCAAACAAATGCAAAAGGAATGTGTTAATCCAAGTGAGTGGCTTAGGCAGCCAACGGCAGGAACACCTGGCTCAAATGGGACATGGGGCCAGATTTCTAAAGTCAGCCTGACCTGGTCACCATATCTTCAAAAGCACCAAAGGACCCAGTGTCTCCCCCGGATAACAGGGAGAATTCAAACAGGAATCAGGTGGCTTAAGGAAAACTATTTTGGAGGGAGCTGTTGAACAAGACGTGGTGGCGTTTCAGTGTTAAACCCTAAATGATTTGAAGAAGGTATTTTTATGACCCTAAGCTGTTTTTATTTTCCATTTAGGTTATTGCACATAATGAAAGATACTGCTGCTCTCTACAAGCCTTCCCTCATCTGTAGCCTTACACCATATCCATCAAGATGCTCACACCTGGAATCCTGGCAGTGTTGGCAGGAGAAGTTCCCTGGCCCCATCTTTTCACAGTCATGGTCATGCTGGAAATCTGCCAGGACACTGGAGCTGATTCCTGGAGACGGAAAGATCCTGCTTGTAATATTCCTTGTTCCAAATGGGTCTTTCTTCAGCTAAAGGTCTCACTCTGGCCCAGAAATACACACGCGTTTATTCCAGGATATTTCAGAACATTTCTGAGGAATTTCCTTTAGGTGGCAGCAGGAGTACAAGAATATTCAGCCTCTTTGCTACTCGGGGCTGCTGCGGTGGTGTGGCTGCTCGTTGAAGTTTCACAACCCTTTCACAGCCTAACATACATGAGTCTATTTCTCAGTAATGCTGATGAGCTGAAATATTGAGTCAAGATCTGGCCAGTCTTTTTGGTCTGTGTATGTAACTGCTATGACAGTCTGAACACTTAACAATATGGAAACGATGCAGTCTCTGCCTAGGGGATCTCAGACTGGATTTGGTATCACCTACACATAACAGTGTGAAAGGCAAGGGGATGAGGAGGAGAATGCTCAAGATTAATGTGTTACTTGTCCACCTGTTTTATGAGTTGAGGCAAAGCTATCAATAGTCTAAACAGAATTGCAGTAAAGCTGCTAAACTTGGCAGAATTCCACGTCTCTGGGATGGCACTACTGCTTGCTTATCTGCTGGCAAGCCAAAAGACATTCCTCTATTCTTCCCCTCATTTTTGGACTCTTGCTTCCTTCAAGACATGTTTGCCATGAAAGGAAATTCCCAGCTGATGCATCCATCACATTCCCTAGGAAATGCTTTGAAGTTTACTTTCTGCTTGTGAGACAAGGAAGCCTGCAAAGTGCTTTCCTTTGGGACATCAGTATGCCTAGGAGTCTCTCAGGGAGAAGAACAGGGTCAGCTCTCAACTCTCTAGGATGCCATTCAGCACTTCCCTCCAGCTGGGAATGAGCCCATAGCTCCCAGTACTGCCGAGGGAGCCCTGCCTCAGGCCAGGCTGGCCTTGGGCTTGTAGGGAGCAAGGCAGAGGCTGAACTGTGGTTGTCAGCTTTCACTCACTGTTAAGTACTGATGTGGGATCCTGCTGGGTGCCTGTGGTTGGGGACCTCAACTGATTGCTCATATGCTGCTGTATAAGAGCCTGCTCTGCTTCAGATCCTTCTGCTTTCTGGACTTGCTGTCTTCAGATTCCCAATTCCTCCGTGCTGCTCTAAAGGAGAAATCATGTTTTTCCTGTATCTTTGTCTCATGCCTTCTCAAGAAGGCCTTGAAGTGGCATCATCGTTTTGAGAAGCAAGCAGATAGACCTGATCTATACATTGCAGTGACTTGTGGAAGCTGCTGGCTGCCTGGTATATGTCCCAGTATCCTGGCATTCTCCATGGTGCTCAAGCTTCCTTCCATTCATCTGTCAACGAACAACTACCATTGCCTCACACCCTCCTGGAGCCTGGCCATTTATCCAGCTTTTATGGTGAGTAAATAATATGCTCAGTTATATGTCTGGAAATAAAGTTCTGTACAAATTCCTCGGGCAATCAATATACAGAGTGGTTTTATGTTAGAAATAGCTTGTTCCAAATGGCCGTATATATCTTTATTATACTGTAAATTCTCATACTGTCACTGGAAGCTACATATGCCTTATTACCCAGCTTTGGTTGCAGAGCATGCTGCTTCCCTTCTCCTCTTTCCCAGCCTCTTTCTACTCCTGTCCCCTTTGCTCAAGGCTTAGAAATTAACTCACATCTCCAACACACAATAAAATCTCCTTTCCTCCCTGATACAACAGTGTCCTCTTGGGGTTTTTTTTCCTCCCCTTGAAGACCTTACTGCAGCCTTCTTCCAAAAGCACACATCAGGCTTTGAATGTCCATGGCCCTTATAGCTTTGCTATTTTAGCTGTAATTTTTTCTGTTAAAATTGTATCTGAAAAGCCTTGAATGCTCTCAGACAGCACTGAGCCCTGTTCTGTCAAGCATTTTACCCAGTCCACAAGGTGGCTTTAGCCATCTTGAACCAACATCTTTACCAGAGACCATGTACATCCTTTGATCCCCTAAGATCTCTCCAAATCCGGAGACTGATCTGAAAGGTTTGTGAAAAATAAAGTTGTGAGACTTGGATGGTCAGATATAGTGAGGACAGTTCTGGTCACGTCATGGATTACAAACTCCCTGCAGGCAGGGATGGACGGGGGAGATAGGTGGTTGCTGCCCACCAGCTGGGGGTCTGCTCCCCAGCCCCATGCTTCAGTTAGAAGGTCACTGGCAGTGGTATAAGAGCATCCTTTTGGTAGCTGTGATCCTTCTTTGAGAAGAAAATGTAAACAAATCAGGTGAGAGGCAGAGCATGGTGATATTTGCAAATGGAGAATGAGAGCCCTCGAACACAGGAGAGACTGTGTTCCCTGAGATGGGGAAATGACAGCTATTTGCAGGGTTAAATTATGGGCATCAGAGAGAGCAGAACAAACAGCAACAGCCTGTAGGAGAAGACAGGGAGATGAAGCATGGCTGTGCCCTGGCAACAGTGACTGCTTGCTCAGCACGTCTTGCTGCTATACACCAGCTCAGAGTGGGTCCCACCTTCAGTCTTTGAGTTACTTTAGGGGATGCCCCTCTTTTAATGTTTTTAGTGCTGTCATGCTCAGAGACAACAGGCAGGGATGGCTCTCTCTGGCACAACTGTGGCAAAGCTCTGGCTAAGTGACAACCAGGGACGGCTGTGAAGGGAGGGGTGATGCTCCCAGGGGTGAGGAGCATGGGTTGTAGCTTACTGTGGGTCTCAGCTAACCTCAGAAGAAAGAAATTTCTTTCCAAATCCAGTATCTTTGAGAAAACGTCCCAAGGAGGCAACTACAATGCCTTGCTGGAAAACCATTTTTGTTTTTCAAGATGAGGACAGATAGTTGGTTGCAACCATGTTGCAGGACTGGGCTTGGGTGGAGGAGCTGAAACGTGTCTGGAAGAGCCGATGTAAGGGTACAAAATGAAGCCACAGCTGGAAGCAATGGGCACATTTGCTGGTGTAAATCACCGTGACCTGATCGATTTAAAGGCCAGCTTTGGTATTGCAGGTGTCATAAAAAGTTCCTTCAAAGGAATCTTTAGAGAGATGTTTCCCCTTTGATCCTTTGTCAATTTGTTTGGGATAATACATCTGCAGCATGCTATCAAGTGTGGAGTTTGCTCGTGAGAAAAAGGAGGAAGGAAAGAGACTGCTGTTTGTCTTATTGACTGCTTATTCACTTCTTTAAAAGTAATTAGGAGTTTAATCACAGTTTCTATGGATTTTTGGGGGAATCTGTAATTAAAATCTGCACAGTCCCCTTGCATTATATACTTAACTTTCTCCCAGAGCTGCCCAAATATCTTTAATATTCTCACTTCCTCTAATGGAAACTGTCAAGTACCCCAACATAAAAACAAACAGCTAACAAAACCACTGCAACAGGCTGCCAAAACACAGCCCCCACCAGTTTTTTGTTGTTAGGAAAGGTCTGATCTGTGATAACAGCCCAGACTTCAGGTTAACAGGCCTGATCGACTCCAAGCTGCTTTTTCCTCTAATGAATAGAGATGTTTCTTTTCATCAGCATAAAGAGCGCAGTGTATGGAGAGGGGGAAGGGAAGGAGAAGAAGAAAACCTGTCTCACTGCGTAGGGATGGAGCCTGTCTCTTGATAAGCTTTCAATTAAGAGCAGATTAAAATTAGGTTTATCTTCTCCTGAAAATGGCAATGACGTTAATATAATAATACAATGTAATAACTTAATAACCCAGTTGGAAGTGACTCATCTGTATTGGAAGGATCACATTTTTGCTGCCTAGTTCTGGGGAGGTTAAGCGTGCCCGTCCCTCGTCCCTGCAGGTGTGCAGGCACCCATGGAGAGAGGCAAAGCTGGGCAGTAACTCACAGCCTGGCTGCTTCTGCTCCCTGGCTGGTCCTCAGGGTGGCTGGATGTCTACCCTTCAGGGCTTCTGGGAGGCGAGAGTTGTGTTGGATATGGCTGGGGAGATGATTAAGGGCTCTGAAACGCAAATCTGCTGATAATTAGTGTGTTCCTAGAGAAAGATCTTCACCTGCTGGCAGGCGCTGCATCTGGAGGGTAGCCAGGGTTAGTCCAGCTTTCTCTCTTCACCACAGAGCTAACAGTGCTTGCTTCATCATTAGCCCCTACCTGATAGGAGGGCCCTGTGTGCTTGGCCCAGGCAACCATCAAGGGCCCAGTGGCATCCAGTGGCCCCAAGGGACAGTGAGACCCTGATGTGAGGCACAGGCAGCGAGTGTGTTTGCATACTTCTGAAACCCAGTGTTTGGGGTAGTGGGTGCCCATTTGCAGCCAAATGTTACCACCGCTGCCTGACACACAGCCCAACATGTGGGCACAACCCTGGGATGTGTCTTTGTTCAGGTTGCCTTGGCTGCCTGGGAGACCAGTAAGCTTTGGTCTCTTTTGTCTTTCCTCCTCTTATATTGATTGAACTGCACTTTGTGCATGGCTTTGAGTTTCTTGGTGCCATACTTCACAGTTTAACGCCACAAGGAGCTGAATTAGCTTGTGTCTCTGAGTTTGCATTCAGGCAGTCAACTGCATTCAGACCTCTTTTGTAAGTGGAGTCCCTTTTCTTGACCAAAGCATTCTTAAGCGTGTAGGTCAGTCTGACAGCTGCAAGAGAGGATTTTTTTCCTTGCAAACTGGCCCCAAACTACCTGTCCCCTCATCCCTATGGCACCCAAGGCTTCCAGCAGCATCAGGAAAGTTGGTGCTTGGCCAACTGGTTTGGAGGTGTGTTGAAGCTATACTGACTTGGACCACCACTTCAGATCTACTCCACACCCGTTCCTCCTTAGCTATTTTCTGTATGCCACTGGCTTTTCCCAGTTTCTGAACTCAACCTCGTCCTGGAGGAGTATTCTGTTGGCCTTTCTCTTGCATGATGCACAGAGGTATAAGTGGAGCCTGAGGCTCTGTTTTCTAGATACTGTATTAGGATATGGCTCCTACCCCCAAGCAGTTTGCTGTGACTGACAAGGCAGATTTGATGCAGGGACATGTGATGACTCCACATGTAGAAACAACTGTTGAGGCTCAGCAGAGTGCTGCAATGGCTAGACCTCACTGCTTACCTAATCCTGCTGCACTACTAAAGGACAAGGGCCCAGAGCTTTAAGGTATAGCAGCTGGTGTCTGGCCTTGTGAGGAAAAGAATCAAACAATCAAAAGTCATTCCCTATTTCTCAGTCCAGCCATCATATGTATTAAAGACTATGAAATCTGCTGGCCTTAGTGGGAGTTTATTTCCTTTGTTCAGGTAAAGGAAATAGATTTCCTCTGCCACAGGAGAGTGTTAGTGAAAGCTGCCCATGCAGCGTTTGCTGTCCTGAGCTCCAGTGTTGACGTCTGCAATTAACATAGACCCTCACCTGGGAAGAGCCTGATTGAACTGGTGTCACGGGAGAGTGCAGCAGCGCATTCAGCTCATGTCTGGATGAGGCTGGATGACTTCGGACATGTACTTTGGTTTCAGGGACAAAGCAGGTAAATCCATTCCTGCAATCCAGACAAACTAATATTTCCCTGCTCTTCCTGGACAGAAAGTGTATTGGTTTATTTATGTCTGGGGAAACACTTTTTTTTCCTAATGAACTCCCACTTGAGATCATAGAAATCTACTTGCCTTTTAATACCTGTGCTGCTTTGAATGCAGGATGCATGTCTGGTTTACAGCTGCTGGAACCTATGATCACATTGCAGATTTGGGCCGGCTCCTTCAATGAGCTCCAAGTCCTTTGCCCCTAAACTTGTGTGGCTTTGTATTAAATCCCTGTGAAGAAGAGAAACCAGTACCCTAAGAGCCTGATTGCCAGAGCAAAACTTGTAGTAACTTCTTCTGTTAAGGCTCACTACCTGGAATTAGCCTTGATGTGTACCATCTGTTTGATGTGACTGCATTGCTGGTCATTCTGCCCAAAAGAGCTTTACTGTTAATATCAATCCATTACATCTCCTACTAATCTGTGCTCTGTCATCAGACGTGAGACAATGCCTATTACCCCCTTGGAGGGCTGCTCGTGTTTGGTATCCTCTACACACGCTGTGCAGTTGATGTGATATGGCTGATTTCACATCACAGAAATGTTTCTAGAGGTGGCTGGTGCAAGATGCTAACACCATACCTGGTGCTTAAACCCTCCAAGAAGCTGAGATGATCAGCCTCAGAGGGAAAGGTAGGAAAGAGCTTCCAATGCAAGGTAATCTCTGGTGTGTTTAGCTCCCTCTTGGGCTCTGTCAGCTGTCCTCTGCATTGAGGAGACCTGATTTGGCTGAGGGTGATTTGCTCATCTCGTTTCATGAGTTGATCAACACTGTAGCCTGTCAGGGAAAGCGATTTGTATCTGTGCCACACATGGTGTTTTATGGAGGAGTGTATAAAATGCTTCTTTTCTCTTGTTATGAAGGTTGTTCAGTTGCTTAGTTCAGAACCTGAGCACTGAGCTTTACCCATGAGTTGTCTTCCCAGATAGAGCACTCAAGACCAGTAAATAATACAGTGTAATGATATAGTAATTTTCAGCTGACAATGTCTAAGCACTTGGATGAGTTACCATGCTTTTGTGTGCCGGCCACTCTGTTACATGCTGGAGATTTCCTGCACTTCATCATGTCAGTGACTTGCTTGAGTTTATTTAGCTGCAAACAATGAATTAAAGCAGCTTTCTGGTAAGCCAAACGCTTACCTATGCTCAAATACTCATCTGGGCCTGACCTTTTACCTTTTGAGTGACTCATTGACTGCAGGATGGACCTGCTCAGCCCAGTACAGGTGCAGAGTGGACAAGTTTAGTGGTAGAGAAAGTGAAAACTAAAATGAAGCAGCTGAAATACTAGGGAAATACCATCCTTGAGAATAAAAACCCCATGTGTCTTTCCCTTGGCCTTATGGGCTGTGTTTCTTCTGTCCCTAAAATCGAGTATGTAGGAGCCATGGTCTTAACTTTATTTCAGAAATGCCTCTAATGCATTGGAAAGTCATCCCATGGAGAGTGACAGCACAACAATGATGTGGCAATGACTAAGCCAGCTCTTTGTGGGTTTCCCCTTCCTGCTCAGGGTTGTGCATTTGAGGATTTTAGAGTGGGAAAAGAAATGGCTTGAAAGCAGTTAAACTGGAAAGTACTTAGATCCTCTGTAATAACCATAGGGGTTCTGAGGTGTAACAAGGACACTACTGCATGAGATATGGCATCAACACTGGCAGCAGGAATCCATCTGTTCATCCTGAGCTGGTGATGGGGCTTAGTTCCTTTACCCTGCTCTGGTTTGATTTTGAAGGTCACTCAGTACCCATCTGGGATCAGGAAGAAACGTCCCTCATTCCTGTGTCTGAGGTGATGTCCATCAGGTTGCTTTTCGTCACCCATTGTATCAGTGACCCGGTTTCTCTGTGCAGCAGCTTCTGTTGGCAAAAGATGGGGGACAGTCCTGTGACCCCAGTTGTCCCCAGGTTTGGCTCTGGCCTCAGATACCTCTTTACAGCAGAATCCATCAGTTCAGTGCTTGCTGGCGTTTTCATCTGTTAGAGGAGCTGCCTTGTGTCATGAGGGCTTTGTTGTTGATATTCAAGGCTAAACTTTGTAGCTCTTGCAATACTGTTTGAATGCTTTTCTCCTCCAGTTGTTTGAGAGAATGAAGGCAGCAGTTTCTTGTTTGGATTTGCACTCCTTTAGAAGGTTAAGCTGTGAGCTGCTTTCAGGTACTTCTGTGTCCCATCACCCAGCTCCCATGACAGCAGATTTGGTAAGTGCCTGCTTAGCTGCCATTTCCCTCCAGATACTTACCAGTAGGACAGCTGCATAGATTTGTTAATGCTGTCAGGGGAAGAGAAAAAACATGGGGTATTTTGCAATGGGAGGCTGTTTTTTTAATTGTAGCAATGATACAGGCTGTTTTCTTGAGCTTTCCCCTGTACTATTTTGTCCTGATTTTGAAGTGCTTGTTTTTTAATAGTTTTCCATTGACTGACACTGGAGACTACTTGTGAAATTGTGATAGGGAAATTCAAATGTTGCACTCTGTAGAAAAAGAGGACATTCATATTGTGCATCATAAACAGGGAAATTTAGCCTTTGACAGCAAGAACAAGCTCAGCTGATTGTGGATGTTTCTGAGGATGCTTTCTAGCTTCATCTGCTCTCAACAGCATAGTCAGGACTGGACTGCCTACATGAGTGTGTGAAAGGTCCTTGTCTTTATTCTTGAGTGTCCAGTGCTAGCCAACACTGATAACTATGTTCAGTGTTTGATAAACTGTGTTTATTCTTCTTGGAAAAAAGTAATTCCCCTTCTGGCAGTGAAGAAGGTGTGATTTGTAAATAGGAGTCTGGGAGCGATGCTGTGGCTGCAGATACAGCAAAAGATTGACAGAAACGCAGCAGAGCTGGATTAAATGCATTGGTCTGTGTGAGCAAAATAGTCCTGTCAAAAGGCAGACTGTGCTTGCCAGAGCTGCTGCCCTGGCTGAGACCCTGCAGAAAGAAGATAACTGCAAAATGGCTCATGTAACATAATTCCCAGCTATGCTAACTATGGGGGAATTCTCCAAATTATGTGGGGCTGCAAAACCACATCTAACAGCTTCATTTGACATCATTTCAAATGTGAAATATCTTTAAGAAAAGTATCTTATGTTGGGCCTCTTGTAAATACTGAGATGCTTCCTAAGGCTTGTTACACAGGTCATGGTTGTTTTCCTTTGAACAGATGATATTGCTGGTATATAAACAGCAATGTTCTTTGAAAGGAGCTCCAGTCATCTGACACATCTGGGTTTTCAGCTCTCAGAAAACTTTGCTCTGCTCTTCCACCTGGGAATCTCTTTTGTCATTAATTTCCTCTTGAACAGAAGCACCTGAGCTGCAAACTCAGATGCTGGAGGAGTGTTTAGGAATGTACCATTTGCCCTGGTCCTGCAGTTTTCCCTGGGGATCTTTGGTCACAGTCAGGGGCAGTCTTCTGACCAAGGTGGACACACATCTGTCCTGGCAGTGTTGTTCTTTCTTAGTTATTCTTGATTTTCTCTCCCACCACCTTGCCCCATCACTGTGCTGAGAAGTTGATTGAGGACATTGAGGCCTTTTCCCTAACTTGAGCCCGGCATCTACAAGTTGCATATGGAAAGGGCAATGAGCAATTCAGGTACTGATCCCTGGCTGCCAGTTTATGCAGCAACACAGCAGCAGAAGCACCCTTGTCTTAAATGTAGGATTCTCACAGTAACTGCAGGTGTGCTGGATTGTCCTTCCCAACGCTATATGTCCCTGATGCATGCAGCCTGCTCCCTGCCCTGGACCTGGCCACTACTTAGTCAGGATATAGACGTTTAGTCTGTTTTAGCTTGTTCCTCACAAATCAATCCCAGAGGCTGCTGCCTTTCTCCTACTGCCATGCAGTTTGTTGGTACCCAACCTACTGCTGGGGATTTAAACATTTATATGTGTATTTTTAAGCAAGTCCCTCTACACTGAGCTCTTGGAGAGCAACAACTGAAGTCTGTTTACATGGAAATGTAGAAGGAAGGGAAGCTGGGAAAGGGGAGAAGATCCAGCAGTATGCTTGCTGTTTCTCCCTGACCCCATTGAGGACCTGCTCGGAGCCCATGCCTCATTTCGAGTCTGTCACCTCAGTCATCAGGGAGCTGCTGGAACAGGCTGGGAACAGGCTGTGCTGGTGCCAATGGAGCTACACAAAAAGGCATTCACAAATAACGAAGCTCTGAAACACCCTGAGCAAAAGTGTCAGCAGCTTGAATTGGGGTCAGTCGTGCTGTGGAGAGAAGCAGGCTGGGCTGGGGGAGCAGGGAAGAGACTTCTCCCTCTTCTGCCTGGCAGGGGGAAGGGGCCAAGGCAATGGGAAGCAAACCTGCTGCTGCTCACTGTCCTTGGGAAGCATGGGTGCTTGCAGGGGTTCTTACCTCTGCTGCAGATCAGGGTCTAGTCAATCTGGTCTTCTTCAGGCCTCCTGCAGATATTAAAAAAGGCATTCTCCCAGACACAGAGCTTGGCTTTCTGAGGCTGCTGTTAAGCAAACAGATGCTGCCTTCAGCACCTTGTGTAGCCTCCTGACTATCTGCAATGCCCTGAGCAGCTATGGACAAGTTGCCACCTTGCTCCATGCCTCAGTTTCTCCCTTTTAATTACAGGACTTTGCCATCAAAATTTCTCTGCAGTGCAGTAGCTAGGGTTGAGCCACCAGTGCCACCTGCTCTGAAGACATGTGATTCATACTTGAGGACATATAGGATGTGGTGTTGCTCTTCCCCTTACTGAAATGGTTGGTGAGTGTGCAGGTACCAGCTGGATGTGTGCTCAGGGTTATTACAAGTGCAATCACCAAATGGTGCTTCCTGGAACCCTGGGGCTGCTCTGCAGCAAGTTAAAGAAGAGAGCAGAAGCCCATATGCTATTTCACTGGTCAAAGTGAGGGGAACAAATTGAAGTGTCTATTTTAGCACAGTGAGACAGCTGTGCTCTTCTCAAGGCAGTTCCTGAGAAGACAGCTATCCATGCTTGATGAAGGGGAAAGCAGCTGACCTGGTAACAGACAGCCAGAAGTGGAGGGGCTGCCTAATGCTTGCTGTTGACGAAATCTTTGGATGACAGCTTGGCAAAGACCAAGGGACAGATGTGAGCCCCAAACACTCCCCAATAAGCAGCATCAGGTACCTTTCATGGGACTATGAACTCTGCAAAGGCTGTGAACTCTGCAGCGAGTTTTTTAGGGCTCAGTGGCAGTGTGTCAGATGTTCAGCAGGATTTGTTCGCTGCTGGTTGTGACTCTGAATTAGCACTGTCGTAGTGAACCTGTGGAACTGGGTTTCAGCTGCTTCCCTGCAAAGGCAGGCAGCTACTTAAAGAGTCTGTCGTGGTTTTTAACCAGCATAGACGTATTATGTATATCATGTTGCTGTTAAGCCTTGGTGCACTCTGGAAATGTCTGGCATTCTTATTCTTCTGTTAGCAAAATGAGGTTTAGGAAGTTTAAGTGATCAGAATACCAATAGATTTCTGCATGAAGAGAAAGTGGAAAGATGAAGTGTTTTCATGCCTTACTACAGGCATGAGAAGTGATGCTTGGATGTTCTTAACTGTGCTTGTTCTTTTTTTCTAACATAGTTTTAATAATGGAAACAAAATTGGAAATTAGAGAAAATGTCACTTCAGTGTTAATAGATCACAAGAACCAAGTTGCTCTGAGGATGTAATCCCTCCCTGTACATGTTCATGCATGCTGGATGTGTTTAACTGTTTCAGCACTTGAAATACTGTAGGGGAAGTCTCAGTGCTTTCTTTAACCCCTTGCTTATGGTGGTTTATATTTCACATGAGATGACTGACTTGACTTAAATAACACCAAATCTAGACTGAAGTTTCTCTTACTTGGTATTTAGGAACTTATACTTTAGAATAAGTTCAGTCTGTGATATGCATGTTTTTGGGTGCTCCTTGGCTATTCCTATGTGTTCCAGAGCTGAGAAAAGTTGATCTGTTATAAGGAGGTTTTAGTTTGCCAAGCAGCATCTACTTGACTCTTGAAAAAAGTTTGTATGGATTCACAGTCAATAAAAGGTTGCAAACAATTTTTATAAAGGGCTGACCACTCCAAGATAAAAGAAGAGCTCCTTTCTTTTTCTAGGTGAAAACTTGTCCCAAAGGTGAAGTGATTTGCTGAAAGTCCCTCAGAAAATGTAAACCAATGAGATGAACCCAAGTCATCTAACATCCCACTTGATGCTCTCTTAACCAAACTTCCTGCTTGCATTATGGGAAGCTCAGCAAGAAACATGGGTAATGAAGCTGCTCAGCTGCCTGGAAGATTGGCTCTGCTGCTAGCAGGTAAAACTGTAGATTTAAGAAATGGCATAACTTGTAAGGAGGAAGTTTACAAAATATGTAATATGAAGACATTGGCATGTTTAATGCATTTGCCAATGATTTGCTTTCCCTTGCTATACTGTTTACAGAGCATCTGGTGCAGAGCTGTTGAGCTTGCTATTGAAGATGAAAGGCTGGTTGTTTTTCAAAGACCTTTGTGCCTCTTTGCTCCTAACTGGAGCTGTCAGTGCAGTTGCTTTTTATTTCCTTTATCACTGGAGGTCTGAAGTCCCTTCTCTAAAGATTTCCTCAATTCAAAGGAAGATTTCTTTTGCTCTTAGTCCCAAAAGACCTGGAAGGTCTTTGCTCTTTTGTTTAGGCTGAAGTCTGCACAGGCAACAGACAGTGCCTTCCCAGGACTGCTGGAAACCTTTAACCCCCAGACAGCCAATATCCCATTTGAAGTCCTTTGATGAAGGTATGAGGAATTCAGTCTGTCCTGCACCTTTCTGTGGCCTGGGAATGAGAACACCCCTCTTGAACTACATAGATGCAGTGAAAAATTTCTGGTGATTACTCATTAGTGTTGTTTAAAATGGTATGTGAAGGATGGAGCTTCTCTCTGACAACAGGCACAGAGAGCATGTGTTAGGTACCGTACAAAACTTCACAAAGAAATGCTCACTCAAGTTGTTTGAAAGACAAGTAATGAAGGCAGCAGAATCTTCACCATTTCAAATCTGAGCCACCAACGCTATGGGAGGTCAACTAATTTGCCCAAGATCATGACAGGATGATGAGACATGGCTGAGAACTGAAACCAAGGTGTTGCTTTGGCATCTTAACAACCTGATTTTCTCCAATTTGCCATCCCTACTGCACTGAAATAGGTTGAATTAGAGGATTTTCTCTCTTTAACATAGTCTATCATCTGGTGGTGCTGTTACTTTGGTGGGGAACTATCTTAGAACTCTCTCTGATCAGCCATGAAATATGCATGATCTCTCTTTTTTGGAAGCTCTTTAGCTTGGAGAAGTCTGAGGGGTGACTTCATTAATGTTTACAAATATGTAAAGGGTGGGTGCCAGGAGGATGGAGCCAGGCTGTTCTCAGTGATGGCCAATAGGACAAGGGGCAAGGGGTACAAGCTGGAACATAAGAGGTTCCAAAGAAATACAAGGAAGAATTTATTCACTGTTCAGGTGAGGGAGCACTGGAACAGGCTGCCCAGATGGGTTGTGGAGTCTCCTTCTCTGGAGACATTCCAAACCTACCTGGATGAGTTCCTGTGTGACCTGCTCTAGGTGGTCCTGCTCTGGCAGGCGGGTTGGACTGCATGATCTTTTGAGGTCCCTTCCAACCCTTAAGATTCTGTGATTGTGTGATTCTGTGAAATGTTCTAGCCCATGGTTTTCTCTCAGAGCCGATCTAGTTGGTCCTTAATGTCAGTCTGCAAGGCAGTCCCTGCAATGCCCGTTCCAAGCACTCAGCCCTTGCACCCAGCCTGCAGCAGCAGGCTGATCTGCTGACGCCCCAATGGAAAGCGGTCTATTCATATTGCACAATGAAGCTGTACTGAGAAGAACTGAGTGATCTCCAAAGCTCTCCTCATCAGTGCGTTCAAGTGACTTCTGACTGATAAAATGCTCTTCAGCTAAATGTGCTTTTCATCTGTGAATGTGTTTTCTCTAAATCAATGATTCATAAAAGCAATTCCAATGGTATTTTTCAGGTTGCCCTGTAGCCCTGCTGCTAACACACTATAGCCCTGGAGAGGGGCTGCAGCTGAGCTGTTTGGGAATTGTATGAGACTGAAAATCCCATGGCCCAGTCATTCTGAGCTGAATGAGAGAGAAACAATCCCAAAGCCACAGTGTTCACAATGGCCAGATTGGATCTTGCTCTTCTTGCTGAGTAGTCTGAACACTGAGCAAAAGGTGAAGTGATACTGAGTGTGCCGAAACCAAAGGAGCAATACCTCCAGATACATTTCCAGTTTTAGTTCTCCAGTTACTAGAAAGTGATGGCACCTGCACACTGGGAGTTCCAAGAAATCCTCTGCATGTTCACACAAAATTTTTCCTTACTATTTTATTTCTTGGAATAATGTCTACACAGCAAACCATAGGCAGAATGCACACAGACTTCCTCCTGTGCATCTACATGTGAACTACTTTGCTGTTAGTGATTACTCATTCCAGAATTGAGATTAGAAATGCATGAGTGTGAGGAGGGTGATATTACTGCCAAAGAAAACTTGTGTCCTGCATCTCAACTATCAGGTCACCAGAGAACAGTGTACAGAGTAATCAAAATGCATATGGCTACCACTGAAGGTCACCGCCTCTTAGGGGGGCATGTAGTTTTTCCTCTCTCTATTTGGCCACAGTGCACAGTATCAGTGCAGGAAACTTTCTCCAAACCCCAAAAGACTAGCTTTGGTCATACCAGAAGTCTGTACAGAGCTGGAAAGTTGATATGAATCCTTTAAATCCTAGAGCATTGTCACCACTTTGCTTTCTCAACCATTTCTACCTCATTCTGTTACCAATTTTGATGATTTCTATTTAAAAAAGTTTTTCTTGATTTTTATTTTGCAAATTTTACCCACTTCAAAAAATATCCCAAGTGCATTGAATATGTTATCTCCTGCCACAGAACCCATTTGGCTTAATTATTAAGAGATTGATCACCACCGGCAACAGGCATAAAAGTTAAAACTGTACATAACTGTTCTCTGTACTAATGCAATAAAAGTGGGTTTACTTTTACAGTGGTTAATTTTAGCAGCAATCTAAATCAACACCCTGTTGATGATCAGAGAAATCTTCCTTTAAAGAGAAATGCAGTGCAAGCGAGCTAGTTAGTATTATGGGCACATTATTGTCTTTACTTTCTGCAATCAGCTTTTATTCATGCTTTTACAATAGGTATAAATTTTTATGTTTCCTAAGGCAAGCAGAAGAGTGAACTGAACTTCTAGAAGAACTTCTAGAAAATTACTTCAAATAGGCTATGCTGTAAGAAATAGACAATCCCATACAATGTGTAAAGGGTTGATGGATTAGAGGGCTGAGTTCTGCAAATGGGCAGCCCTGCTATGCAGGGGCTGGCAGTCAGGCAGCTGAAAAAGAAAAACTTGACTGCAGAGGTGTTCAAAGTGTGGTGAGGTGTTTTCTGTATTCATGTGTGTTAGGGAATTTTGGAAGGGAGAATGAAAATGATGGTGAAAAATGTCTGTGGTATGAGGCGAAACCAGTGACTGGGTGGTGTCAGAAAGAGGAGTCACCTTGTGTGAGGTTGAAGACAGACCTGGGCTCCCTCAGGTGTGCCTTGTCCTCATCCCTGAATCCCAGGCTGCCCTCAACTGTGACCTGATGTAGGAGAAGTGAGGGAGACCAGGGAAGTAGCTTTGTACCTTTGAGTGATACAGTGACAAACACTGTGCAGAGAGAACTCTGAGAAGCTCTGAGTTTGGTGCTGTAAAGCAGTACCAAAAACATAGGGCAGCCAGTTTTATTTTCTCATTATCTTGACAATGTTACTTTAAAAAGTTGAAAGAAAACACTGAGATATAGCTGGGTTGAAGTTTCAAGAGTGCTTACGGCCTGAAAAAACTTGTTGCTCCTCATGACTGTATTCCCAAACTGTGTTGGCTCAGACAGTGGCAGGTCACACATGCATTGCTTCTGAGGATGGAACTCTTGTTTTTCTCATTTTCTCAGAGAAGCCAGGGTCAGTTACATCATGCCTCTCTCTGAAACTTCTAGCTGCATTTATGCTTGCTGTTGATTTTACTTGCTGTTGATTTTACTTTATATCAGAGATGCAATTCTTGTTGCTCCAAGAAGAACCTCTTCAGCTGAACATCTAGAGAGATGTGTTAATTATTATCCTTTCTGCTCCTTTAATGTCTGGACAGTCCCTTACCATCCTCTTCCAAAACAAGACCACCCTTGGAATCAATCTGAATGTTACATGCAATGTGTCCCTCCCCGCTGACTAGAGGCAGCTGCTCTATATGCATGACTGCATGGTGGAAAATACCGAGGTCCTGAGCCTGACCCGTCTCAAATAGGAGCCACAGTCCTGTGTTTTCTTTTCTGTAATCTTTCAAACCAGCCTCCTGTCTGACTGCTGTTTTGTAAACTCATATGAAAGTCAGTTGCAAAGTCCTATCATTGCAATTATCAGGCAAAAGGAGAGAACAGTGGTGGCAGATTCAGCATAGTATAACTGAAGTCAGTGACATACATGACATTATAGTTGTCCTTTTTGTCTGTGATTTTTTTTTAATGAGTAGTAAGATGGTAATATGTCAGCTTAGGTTATCTGCTCTTTACCTGAGGTGTCATGCCAGGGTATCAGTAGACAGCTATGTGATGGCATCCCAGACAATTTGAATGTTAAGCCTCGTATGTTCCCCAAGCAAGAATATCCCTCATTAAAACAGTTCTTAACAGTGCAAGTTCAGATCCTATGGTAGAAAGAGCCTCCTTGGCAACCAGCAGGGATGGGCTGTGTCATGACCTGGTTTCTCAGGTCTGATCAAGTTTGGAGAATAACCTATTTCTCTGGGCAGGAGTAGGCTGCACCTTCTTGAATTGCACAGTCGATTTGGTTCACTTAGCAATGGTAGGATGGGTATATCAGCCTGGCTTTGTCCTGGAGATCTGTTTCCCCAGTGTCTCCTAATTCATCTTTTCTGCAGTCAATGACAGATAAGGCTGGCTTTGGTATCTGTTTGCTTTTTCCTTGGGGACTCAAGTAGAACCAGTAGCTCATTTTAGGTGGGCTGCTGGAAAGCTGCTGAATGGCAGTGCAGTTGTATTTTGATGCCAGTGGGGAAATCCAGAGAGGATTATCCATCAGGGCTAGGAAGAGCACGGAGACTTCCTCAGCTGACAGAAAGGCAAAAGACCAGGAACAGTGAGTCTGTAAATATACAGACTCCACATGTTGAAGAACAGAGAGGCAAGTCCTTCTATCAGCTGACAGTGATAGACCATCACTGTGGTTCTGGAGTGACTTTGAGTACAAGTACTCTCCAACTACATGCTGGAAGCAGAAGGTGAACTTCTGTTGTGTGCCCTGAATCCAAAGAAAATTTATTTCAGGAAGA
The DNA here is from genome assembly GCF_028858725.1 of Colius striatus. Taxonomy (NCBI): domain Eukaryota; kingdom Metazoa; phylum Chordata; class Aves; order Coliiformes; family Coliidae; genus Colius; species Colius striatus. The sequence goes on along the minus strand of NC_084769.1, from coordinate 13,110,269 downwards.
ATCCAGTGCTAGCAGTGGCCTTTCATATCAAATCCTTTGAGGCAGGTGCTTGGCTCTTATGCTCTGTGTAAGGCAATCTTTTGTCTTAGTTTTGGCTTTCCTTTGCCTTCTCATTTCTGGCTCACCTTGGTTCATCACGTGTCAAAATACTTTCATCCTTGCTGCTTGCCAGGATGTGACATAGGCCAAAAGCAGGGTAGAGCAGAAAGAACCACATGCATAACCTGCTTTCTCTAGCCAGATACAGCTGTGCAGTCCCAGACTGTGGTCACAAAGGCAGGGAGCCTGTTGCCTTCAATGATTCCTTTGTTATGAACACACTTTGTGACTTGTCCTACAGCAAGGTGTTAAGTGATGCAGATTTGCCTCTCTCCAGGCCATTCCTCCAGCCTCAGATGGAGAAGAGGAGCCTTTTTCTGTGCTGTCTAAGCTGTGCTTGGCCATCCTGCCATTCGGGCAGACCTGCTGTCCTTACACATCAATACCAACTGCCTCAGGCAACTGCCCAATGCATCTGCCACAGCTTTACAAAGCAGCCACAGCTTTCATTGGCATGGCCTGGGTCATCTGTTCCGGATGAATGGGGCTGACCAGTATCTGTCAAATCTCTGCACCACTGGGATCCTTTGTAAAGAGAGAAGGACTGAGTACTCCAATAGCATGATTATAGAGTAGGATTTAGTCACTATAAACAATGGCTCTGCCCTGACATGGTTGCCTTTGGGCTAGAATGAGTCAGGCTTCTTACCTATTTAAAACCACTTGGATCAACAGTGTCTGGCAGCCATGATATCTGTCACATAGTCAATTATTTGTGTGCCCAAGGCTTCAGTTTCAGTGGTGGACGGTGTCTTTATAGAGAAGTTTGCTCTGGCAGCAAGAGTCTGAGAGTCTGCCCCAGCAAGGGAGGGCTGGATATGGTGGATAGGTAGGGCAGATCTGGCTCATGCAGGTGGCAAGTAGCCATCCTTTTCATTCTGCCTTTCCCCAACAGCAAACACAACCTCAGACCTTGTCCTCCTTGACTGGCTGGTAAGTGAGCCACGTTTACTAAAGAGATAGCCAAGGCAGAGTAAACCTGTATTACCACTCATTGGCATGGACCTATCTCATTGCATGCACTGTGCTCACACCAGCTCACCATTGGCAAGGTGGAGAAGTGGCAGGAGAGTGCACTAGCAATGCATTTGTTTCTGGCTGTAGAAGATTTGGGAATGTAATGGTTTTAAAGACTCAGAGCTGCATATTTCTACCCTACCAGCATATCTAAGACTTAGAAAATCTTCCTATCCTGAAGCAGAAAAACTTGCCTATATTTTGAAATGAACGAAAACATAAAAAACAAGGCTTCTGTCAGTGAAAATGGTTTTGACATGTTTTATTTCAATTGTGAGCTTTTACTAAGTGTTTGCAGACTTTTCATCTGTAACAACTCAAAACTTTGAAATGACATATTTGAATAATTTTGAAGCTATTCTTTCTCTCATTGCTTATATAAAGACAATCTTCTCAATTCCCTGCAAGCCTACACTTTTCACTGATCTAAGTGAATCCCTACTTCCTGCTTAAAAAAGGCATATCAGTTGGTATCATCTAAATCTCCTTGATTCAATTAGAAAGAGGTTTTGCAAAGCGGCAAAGTTAGGGAGTTTCTCTCTCAAATGCTAAATGATGACAAAGAGGTCACCACTGGACAGAAAATTAATCCCAGAACTGTTTTTTTTTTTTCCAGCTTCTAGTTTTAATTAGTGGTAATTCCATCTTTGGTTTGAGTCAGGAAATCACAATAAGATGCCTCATAAAGCACCTAGAAATTATTTGATAGTGAGACACCAGAGATGCGCATCCACATGTTTTATAGTCCTAACTGCAAGCAAAGATGTTAACTACTTATTCACTGGTAGTTGATTCCAAATCCCTATAAAGGGCTTTAAGAAAATGTATGTTCTTGAGTTTTACCCTCAGCTAAGTCTCCTTTCGTACCAGGTCTTGTAGCTACATGGCTAATGATGTGAGGTACAAGAGTATGAACCATCCAACAGCTTGGTGCTACAGGAAATCTATTCACTCCTTGCAGTATGTATTGCTCTTTAGCTACACTTTGCTCCTGCTCTGCATCCCTAGCACATAGACCCATCTTGGTAGTGACAACCCACTGAAATCAGTGCAGTTACACTTTTCTGTTGATCTGGTCCTACAGGCTCCCCTTGGTCTTCTGCAGCTGCCTGTGCCATGCCACACTTCAGCCTGTTGTGTGACCTTTTATTGGGCAGGCCAAAACCTTCTCCAATGCTGGCATATTAAAATGTCTGGATGTATATATATTATCACAGAATCATAGAAACATTTCAGCTGGAAGAGACCTTTAAGATCATTGAGTCCAGCCTTTGTCCCAGCCCTATCAACCACTAGACCATTTCCCTAAGTGCCACATCCACTCATCTCTTAAACCCCTCCAGGGACGGTGACTCCAGCACCTCCCTGGGCAGCCTGTTCCAATGCCCGACAACCCTTGCAGGAAAGAAATTCCTCCTCATATCCAGCCTGAATATTCATATGTATTTTGATGATGTATGATATCTGTAATTGTGTGACCAATTAAAGCAATTGAATTTGTTCAAGTTCAGCCTGAGGAAGGTTGAACTGAGATGCAAAGGACACAACTCTTTTTGGCCAAGATATGGCAAAGAAAATCTCTGCCATAACCAATGATTACAAACCACATGAATTACTCAATTAAAGCAAAACCCATCTTGAATCAAGAAAGTAAATTTAAGAAGCCCTTGGGATTTTTTTGAGAAGGAGGAGCTCCTAATCAGTGCAAAGGGAATCACTCCAATTTATTGCAGGGTTGAAATTACTCCCAAAGTTGTAAACGCTAATTTTGAAAAAGAAGAAAACATTCATATTTAAGAAAGAATTTGCTCCTCGGGAGGTGGGGGGAGGGATTGGAAACATTTCCCCACATGCTTTAGAGTTCATTATTGCACTGATCAGGGAAAGCATGCAAGAAAAGTGCAGTCAGGTGAATATTCCTTATTTAACTTCTGAACCACTAATTCAGAAAAAAAGCAATTTCTTCTAAATCTGAGTTCCAGGTGACTGCCTTTTATCTGAGCTCCATTAAATTATTCCCCTGCTAAATTCTCATGAAATAGGCTGTTTGCTCCAGCAGCTGTTGACTCCCTGAGATAATTTTGAAACCAAACCATTCTGGTTTTATTAGTGTTGATCTAACCTGCACCCCGATGATGTGAGGGGCTTGAGGAAGGTGTTTGTGCCTAGATGTCAACTTTCCTCACTAAATCATTGTTTCTTCACTGGCATCGGTACAAGCTGGGTGAGTTGGTTCCTACTTTTCTCTCTGGATGTAGGTAGAATTGGGATACAACATGAGAACATGACAGCAGTGCTACCTCCAACTATGATAACAGGCAGTGTCCTTGGCCTCATGCTCACTGCACAAGCTTGTAGCTAGATCCTTCTCATCCTCATTCTCACTGGACTGTCTCAGCAAAGTCTCCTCTCTTCAGTCTCTCTTCCTTGGTTGCTCCATGTGATTCATCCCTAGGGTTTATTTCTGTGGGACAACCACCAGACATAATTCTTCTACAGTCTCCTGTTTATTCTGGACTTAGACACTGCAAGTTTTCTACACAGTCCTTTTTGAAAACAAACTTATTTGTTTTTACTGACCCTGGCCAAAGTAGCTGTTCTGAAATCCCATAAGGTTGGAGCACTGGGGACAGACAGATGTGTTGAGCTGGGGCTGCTCCACATACCAAGTGCAGCTGGCTGAAAATAGCCTCGACAGTTTCATAAACTGAAGTATTGTCCAACTCTGTTTTCACGGACCTGATATATTAATGTGCTGAGGGGAATGGGCAGGAAAACTGCCTCAGCATTTCCTAGGTGGTGTTTTCTTGGCAGGTTTCTTCCCACACATGAACTCTGAGACACAATGAATATTTATAAAGCTTTTTATATCCCTGCCTATGATTTTAATGGCAAACTGAGCTCCTCTCATATTGTATTGCTTCTCCCTGTTCCTCTCCTTGGTGACCCTGCAGCCATCAGTGCCTGAATTCCTGCCTTTACATACCTCATTTTTCTCCCTCTCTGCAGTCTCTGAGGAGGGCCCATATCCATGACCCAGCATTTGTGGTTTTGATGGTAGTTACTGGGGTCTGAGGGGCAGCTCGCATGGCTTGAGCAGACACAGGCCTGTTTAGGTGTGTAGAAGTCTCCTGAAGTCTGGGATTCCAGGCAAGGTGCAGCAATGGGAACTGAAAGCCTTCTGCAAGGCTTTCAGGCTTCTGCCTCCAAGCTGGGGAGCCTAGGGGCCCCAAAATCCCAAGGGTTTGCAGGGTCCTCACTATAGAAATGAGCTGGGTTCCCAGAGCAGCCAAGTCATACTGAGGTCCGAGGACTCAGATGTCCTTACTCCAGTGTGGTCCTGCTAACAATCAAGGTGATTCTTCTTATCAAACCTTTGTACTACATATTTAACTCCACAGTCAAGGCAGCTCCTCCTACTTCTCAACAAAATAGGTCAGAGGAGAATGAGGCTCTTAATCTCAATGTCACATCATCTGAATTATTCTGTCACAAGCACCTTGAACACCTTGTTTACCTCCTCTAAAATGATCAGTAAAGCTTTTTCATCAATCAGCCTTATTTAACAACAGGTGGTTTACCAACCTGAGCATTTGAGCTGAAATAATTGCATTCTCCTGAGCCCTGTGTCTGAACCAGGAGGGAGCTGCTGTTGCCTTTGGGATGGTTGGGTGATATGAGGATAGGGGCATGGGATGCCTGGGTGGATGGCCAGCTGGCCACCTGTATCAGACTCTGTCCTTCTGCAGCATCCCAACTCTTGGGAGCTGCAAATTTCAGATTTACAGTGGACTATGAAGGCAAGGCTGAAGAAAATGAGAACTTCTTTGCTCTCATGGGCAATTAAAGAACCCAGGTCATTTTGTCTTAGGAATACAGGTCTACCTGCCTGGCTTGCTCCTACTTCACTGCAAGCTATGCTTTAATGGCAAAGCTTGAGTGGAAAGTGGGGGTGCCTGAGAAGTGTTCAGCACTCACAGGAAGACTGGCTTTTTGGGGAAGCTGAATAGTCAGTACAGTGAGTTTCCCTCCTGCTTGCCATTCTGCCAAAGCCTAAATCTAATTTTAGGCATTGAGCTGAATATGAACTCCTGAAAGCATATGGCATCAATTCTGATTGCTGATCACTTTTGGCAAGTTGGCTTGAAACAGCCAAATCCTATGAGTTGCTTTCCATTCCCCAACATGGAATGTGAAGAAAGGAGGAGGCTCTAGGGCTGAGAGAGACCAGATCTGGTCAAGTTAGCTTCAACACAATTCCTGTTTCAGCTGTCCTGTAGGACCAATTGTATCTACAAGAGCCCTGCTCTGGAGCCCATGCAAGCCAGAAAGAGACCTTACCAGTAACTCTCCACTTACAAAGGCCATGAGCAGTACAGAAAATCCAAAAGACTCCCCTGAAGTACATGATTGATGAATTAAAGAGTTAATGAATCCTCAAGAAGCTTTAAGTTTGCATAAAGGAAACAGAGAAGGGAGGTACACCAGTACATTTCTCTGGCCAAACCCACAGATGAAGACTAACTGAAAGCCTTCAGGGACAAAAAACCAGAACAATGTTCCTGTGAGGCCAAGAGTTTGTTTTGCCATTTGTTCTCTGTACATCACCACAGTATGCAAGTGCTGCTGAGGGTACAAGAGGAAATAACCTTATATTCATTGCCTACGTTCATTCCAGACACATCCTGAAGCTTAAACTGTTTCTAGCACTATTTTTTAAATCTTGGATCACTCCACTGCTTCCTCCATGGAAATCCCTCCATCTGGGGACACTTTACCAACTGGTTTCTTTGAGACCTGCTGCAGATATTTCCGTAAGTAACGTGCTTTGACCGTGTTACTGTTCTGTGTTCCCTGGCTGGGAGTGCTTGAGCAGACATTGCGTGAGGAATGTTTGTGGGAGTGGGTTGTTTTAAGTCAATCATCTAAAATACCAATAAAAGAGCTTTGGAATGCGAGTTGTGCAAATATGCACTGCAGACTTGTTTCTAAGATTACGCTCATCCAGCTGAAAAGTTCTGAAGTGCATGATGTAACCTACGTGTCCCATTGGGGCTGCTTCTATTGCAGATCACTAATGCTGTTGAAGGACATTAAATTGTTTGCAGAAACTACATGAAAAATAGTTCTAAACCCCACATAAACCCAAGAAAAAAATAGAGTGAAAAAACCCAAAAGGCAGATGACTTACCCATCTCCATATCTGACATAGTAACTTAGGGAAGTCTGGAGTCTCTTTTCACTCTGTTTTCAGTCAGTGCTGGAAGCAAAAGTGCCAGAAATCTCTCTGCAAAACTAGTTCTGATGAGATTTCCAGGCAGTTATGTCAATCAAGTTAGTTTGGATTAGCTGTGAATAAGCCCTTGGGCAGAACTAGCAAATGTTCATTGATCACAGATATTTCTGTGCATGGGGTCTGACCCAACACTCAATAAAGGCAATGAGAAACCTACTGGGGTAGCTTATGGGATAGCTGTGGAGCCTATTCTGTTTTCTCCAACACAGCTGGAATCAGCTGTTCCCAGACACTGGAAACTCGATACAATGAATTTTGCATGTGGTCCATTCACTCAATTTATGAGGTTTGCCTCAGGCCCAGGTACAAGTTCTCTCCCCTGCACACTGCTCCTTTTAGAAAAGTAATGTAGCAGGTGAGACCTAATAAGAATCACACTTATCTGCTGCTCTGATGCCTTGTTCCCCAGTAGTAATTAACTTCCTCTGGGATAGTTTAACTGTAGGGACAGTTCCAGGGCTGTCCCTGGAGCTTGTCTCCACAAGTAACATGCTCAAGTTATGCACCTCTAATGATCCCCTGTATAAACACTTTGCAGTGGTGCTTGCTCTGAGCCCAAAGGTGCCTGCAATCAACTCTGTAAAGGAGAGCACTATTCAAAGTGAGAACTGCTTTAAAAGGCTACCTCTCCTGAAGTACGCTGTGTGTTTTAGATGCGATAGGCTACACAAGAAGACTCAAAACAGACATTCAAGAAAGCTTGGGAAGTTTTTTTTTGGGAACTCCTTTAACTAAGCCATACTTTCTGACTTTGGTTCAGGACCCTCTGATTCAAGCACACCCTTTTCACCTGGTATCTAAGCCTGGGGAAGACCTCATCCTCCCTGCAATCCACAGAAGGCCAAAAGTCTTTAAAAGATTCAATTTCTATCAGAAGTTTTTGTCTCAAAATGAGTTCTCCAGCATGCTGAGAACAACTGATCTTGGGAGATTTCATATAGTGGAAATCTTGTGAGACTGTCCCCTACCTTGCTTTGAAATGCCCTCCTCTGTGTCTGTGCTTCTCCTGTGCACCCACCCTTCAACCTAAACGAAGCAAAAAGGTGCAGGCCCATATCCAAGTCACAGATAAAAATCTTTCATACCTCTATATCTTAAAAGCTATTTCAAAGATAGAAAGCAAAAAAACCTCCAGAATCACACATAGGAAGGATTCCATTTGAAGTGAGAAAGAGTGTGAGTTAATAAGGTTCTTGATCTTCACCAAGTAATTATGTGATAATGAATGTAATGAGATACATCTGTGGACCCATCTGAGCTGTATTGCATGGTGACAGTGAAAGGCAGTATGAAAGGAAGCATGTCACACCGTCTGTTTTGACAGTGTTACTGGTAGGGCTGGATTTGCTGACTGCTCTTTAAGAGTGATGTGTCAGCCTCACAGCATAGGGGTTATTAGTTTTTCCTCTACTTTGGGTGAAGTGTGACAATGCTGTCGTAGTGTGATTGTAACATTCATAAGAGCTGTTTCCTCTCTAGCTGCTGCTTATTATCCTGTTGCCCTCCTGGTTGTGTTTGTTATGTTGCCCTTGAATGCAAATACAGTGAGTTCTCAATAGGCAGAGAATCCTAAAGTCTCTTGTGGATTTGTTTGGGTTTTTTTGGGCTTATGAGCACAACTGAAGCATGTTTAAAGGACTGGATTGTATTGTAAAGAGGGAGAGAATATATGTGTCTAGGTTCCTCTTGTATCACAGCTTGACAAGCTTTCCTTGCCTTCTAGTCCTTTTGAGGAGTGAAAGAATTAAAGTATTCTCCAGCATCTTTATTGTTCCTTCAGAATAATCACCATTTTAAAGATGCTTGGCTTGGTGTTACAAAGTAGTACTCTGCCTGCCCAAACCCTAAAAATCTGGTGGCTGGTAGATAAAAATAACTGAGAATGATTGTTTCACTTGAGGCATCAATAACTTCAGTAGAACTGTTAGGGCAACAGCTCAGCTGCTCAGAAAACAGCAGAGAAAATGATCTCTCTCTTTTTTTTAATGTTAAGTAGCTCTGTTTTCTTGCTTTAGGGGTCAGATTTTCTAGAGGTGGAAATCCAGTATTGAATGCCTGATGGAACATGAGGCCTACCAATCTTGCTTGTGAGTCTGTGTGAAAAGGCAATATATGTGATGAGAAGTAAAAGCAATGACTGAGGGATCAACAGGGAATTGCAGACCTAATGCTTGTTTCTGTACCTAATTTTCTGCACAGCCTTGGGATGGTTGCTTTTTCTTCTTGTCCTTCCCTCGGCTCAAGTGCTGGACCAGGCTTGCAGTAGATGGGAGCAAGTAGGAGATGTCCTATGTGCTTTTTCAAGCAGCCTGGACAGTCCCACAGCTGGGTGGGGTTTCTGCCTGGGGTGGCTTGATTGAGCCAAGACAGCAGGGCACTATGATTCCTGTCTCCACAGAGGTTGTCACTGCACTCCCGTGCAGCTCTGTGCTTGTAGAGCAACGTGCCATGCTGGAGATGGGATTGGCAGGGGGCATCCTTGAGGCATTGGTTTTCCTTCAAAGTTTTTTTTTTGTTGTTTTGTTTTTTAGAAGGTGGATAGTTGTCTGTCACTTCTTCACAGCCTGGTTGCAAAGTTCCTTGGGCTGACAGCTCTCACTTTGGAGGCTGATGTGGGAAGACAGGTTGGAGCGTGTCTGTGTTTGTAGGGATCTGTGCTGATTAGGTTCAGATGTTATTGCCATGGAGGCAGTTAGTTGAGAGGGCATCAATAGACAACAGGCCACCTCTCTCTAATTTTGCTTTCCTGCCTATTATTTAATAAAACTACTGCTGCATTAACTTTACTTTTATCTTTAATTCTGTGACTGCAGTAAAAGCCAGTATTTGGGAAGTCACTGAATACAGGATAGAATTGGTTCTGTAATAATAATAATAACTTGTTTTCCTTCTTTGAAAATAAATATGGTCCTTGCTAGAAAGATTTACCTATTACTGGCAGTCAATCAGCCAGGACAATTTGGGCTCTGAGTACTTGATTAGAGTAACTTTAAGGAAAATTGCCTTCCTGAATCAAGTAAGGATCCATTAACCTGATGAAACAGGGGTTGCTTATCTGAGAGGTTAAGACTCAAAACATAGCCTGGGCTGCATTAGATGAGGCCTCTTTTAGAAAAGCATAAAGATGGAAAGTAATAAAAACACCATCTGTCATGTCTAGTCAATCAGATTTAGTATAAGAGAGGAATTATTCCTCTGACTTTATCATTGTAAGATTGTCTGTTTGTTAACAATGGGAAGTGTCAGGAATGCTGAAAACTGGTTTTATTTCCTCAAATCATTTCCAGCTCTCTTTATCTTCGAGAGAATGAATATTAATCTGAGTTTATACAGCAAAGAAATATTTGTAGATGAGTACAATGGCAAGGCATTCCACGTTGAGGCTCCTTAGTGATTTATTGTTAGAGGTAAAAGTGAATGGGAGATGGAGAAAAAGTGCCATGTACACTTTGCCTCTGAAAGTGATTATTTCTATAAACAAATCTCTTGAAAGTTGCTGAGCACTCAGAGGTTCTTTGAAGTCAATTGAATATATACCTCTCGAATGTTCCTCTGCATCCTAAAGGACTGGCATGCCCAGATCTTCTAATGTAGCTTAAGCACAGCTGGAGGTCATAGAAAAGGTGATTGTGGGCTTTTGGCATGGATTTATTAAAGCTAATAAATGTTGATGCTAATGGATCTCTCCATTACACACACACACACATGTATATATATAAGCACTTAGAGATATCTAAAGGCTGAATGCCAAACAGAAAAGACATGCCAGCTGTGGGCACAGGAGATGAAAGGGGTAATGGAAAGCCTGTACCAGCTTACCCCTAGCAGTGCTGCTCATCAGCCTCGGTGGAAATGCCATCTCCCCTTGTCACACACCACAGATGAGACTGTAGAGGAGCAACCTTGCTGTAGCTGGTACATGCCTATGCTACCTGACAACCCACGTCCACCATTCCCATCTTGCTACTGAAGCTGATGAGCTTTTCCCCACTTGACATGCAGACGTCCTCTCCAGAGAAGCAGGTTTAAGAAAGCAAGTGCTGGGGCTGGTGAAACCTCTGCTAGGTCTGGGCATTTTACTTTGCTCAGATACAAATGAGATTGGCTGCTAGTGAGTAATAAATATCAAGAAGCACCAAATACATAACTCATAGCTCAACACAGGAAGATGCTGGAAACTTTTGGAGTGTTTGTACCCTTATAGTGTATGAGGAACGACTTCAAAATAGATTAGGAAAGTGGAAAGGTTGGAGGTGAGTGGAGTAGCCTGAGGAGTGAATGTGGCTTAATTTGTCTTCATTAAACATCTGGCTGCTGTGTAGATTCGGGCTCTGAGCCTGTGTCTCAAATCTCTCAAAACATATGGGGCTGGCTCTGCTGCTGGAGCAGCAAGAGCCCAGCAAGGCTGTGGTGGTCTGCAGGTGCAGTAAAAGCAATGCACACCTTTGCATACTGCTTGGGCATGTGCTATGCTGCTGCCCATGTGGCATATTCAGCACTGCTCTGTAGCTCTGAGTGGCCACAATCTGGAAAATAGCAGAGGTGGATTTTATGTGCCTGTGGGAAAAACACTTCTGTGTTCTGGGTTGCTATGTGCACAACTGAAGCATGCAGAGTGTTTGCAGGCTCTTGTGTGATAGGCACACCACCATGCAAGACCCCAGGAGGAAGGAGGCAGGCTGGGGATAGAAGAGGAGGGTTAGAGCAAGTATCTGATTCAGTATTCAGTCACAGTCAGAAGATGCACTCCAGTTAAGCTACTGACACAGGAGATGTTATTTCTGGGAGAAAGACATGCTAAGGAGAGGGAAATTAACATGTACAAGGGGACTGGCATCTAGGAAAGGCTGAGCACCCCTGGTCCTGCCGACGTCAGGTGGATTAGATACCACTCACCTCCTAGAAGTGGACCTCTTTGGGAGAGTTAGCATAAGGAGGAAGAGGCACAGAGAAATTCTTCCTCCTAGACAAGTATAATCTTTTTACCTGGCAGACTCATGGGGAATTTGCTCTGAGTGCCAGTGGAGAGCCAGACTACCCTGGGCAGATGATGACCAGAGCAAAATGAATTGTGCTACAGAATTTCAAGGTCTCTGGAGACCCAAAAGCTGGATGTTTAGATCAACATTTAAAAAAAAAAAAAAAAGGCAAAAAAAAAAGTTTCTAATTTTGTGACAATCCCTCTGAGACCTGATGCAGGGAAAACCCACATGATTGTGTTTCCTGCTGAAGCTGGTGAGAGCTACTCACCGTGTTAGCAAATTGATCCCCATTGTCACTGCAGAGTGAGGCTGAAAAGAATGGATAGCACTGCAAGCTCATTATGAAAATGCATGGAACCAGAGGTAACAGAATCTTGGATGAGCCCCTGATCTGCCTGGCCCTTGGTGAGGCAGTGGAGAGGGATCTGATTAACATCTGAGTGGAAATGACAATCCCTAGAATGCAGAAGGTTGAATCATATCTGTGTGCGCTTGCATCTGGGAGAGGTCACTGTTGGAGAGATGAGATTTCTCTGGATTAGATTTGCAGGGTTTTGTTTTATCAGAACAGAGGTATTTCTGGGATTTACATGTTCTCTGTCTCTGGCAGTTTGCCCTGATTTGATGAAATACGGATTACACAATTGCAATCTAACTTAAACTGTAGTCAAAAAAATCAATTGTGTGCTGGGATATGGTGAGAATACCCTCTCTGTGATGGCAAAGATTTGAAATGGGGCAGCACATTATGTCTCCTGACACAGAGAAGCTTAGGAAGACTAAAATAATCAGTCTGTCTACTGTGAGTGCATGGTAAAAATTGGAAAAGCTGAAATTAATGCCTTCTCTGAGATTCTGCTACTCCCGGAACTGGATTAATGAGTGAAACTATTTGCCCCTGATGTACAGGAGATTAATGCTGCTCCACTCTCATTTTGTGGTGAGTGGAGTTAAGGTCAGGAAACTTAAAATATGTGCTCAAGGTGCTTAATGAGTAGCATCAGAGCTGAACCCTGGGGTCTTGCTGCCATATCCTGTTGCTGTGCCCACTTCTTCCCTGCCTGATAGACATCCCTGGTGCTGGGCATCCCTGTGAGCTGGCTGCGAGGAAGAGAGTCATTACAAGATTCCTGCTTTCTCATTATCACCTGCCTCTCAGTGAAGGAAAGCTTAGCAGTGAGTAACAGCAGCTTTTTACTCTGGAGCTGGGTGGGAGAGGGTGTGGGACTCACCACCAGAAGGGAGATATTGGCCAGATGAAGGCTCAGTGCCAAAAGGGACATTCCCAAGGCAATATAAGTCCCAGAGGCTGGAAGTTAGCTCAGAGAGGAGGGCAGTGTGCCTCAGGGATGACTGAGACACTGGATGTGACTGCCTTTCGGCGTTCCTTCAGACCCCAGGCTGCTGCAGGCTGCAGTGTCTTCAGTAGCTGAGTTATCCTTCAAAGCTTGTGGCAGAGAAATCAGTAGCTGTTTTTTCTTTGCTGTGATAATACTACCGGAAGGGCAGTTTAATATATAGACTGCTGGGCTAGCATGCCAGAGGTTCAAGCAGAGTCTGTCTTTATCAAGGTGATTTTTCGTTCTTTTGCTTTTTTCTGAAATGGGGATACTGATATCTGGTTACTGAGACCCACTGCTGAAAGGCTTCTGATGCCATCAGGGAGAAAATGTTCTTGGGACACCAAAAGATTCTTGAGTGCTTTGCCAAAGTCCTACCACAGCACATCCATCTTTATTCCAGCTGCAGAGACCCCCCACTGTCTCGTATCATGGACAACTGAGCCTCAGCCTCAGGCAAGTGGACAGGATAAACCTGCAGGTTTTTCTGTTTCTAGGCTCTGTTATTCAAAGGTTTTGAACAGAAAGCTGGAGTTATGCCTGTGCCAGATAGCTGTGGTATTGGGTGTCTGAGGGACTAGCACACCTTGTTTGTTAGGGGCATAAAAGAGACATTCAGAATTGATTGATGACTTACACCCTTTTCAGCCAAACAGCAGTGACTAGTATGTTAGAAACTGAGCTCCTATCCTCTTTTACAGCTATCTCAATCCTCTTTCTCTTGATTTTTTTTTTCAGAGCATTCTCTCTGTTGCTGACTTTTATATACCTTTGTGAATAGTAAAACTATTGTTTTAACCAGGGACTGCCTCTAAGAAGCAGGTAGCATTCCTAAAATGCTTTAAATCTCTGTACAGAGGAAACAAAGGCCAAGCAGGAAGGACAGAATGTAGAAACATCAGGGACTGCACATGTTCTCATGGGTCCAGATTGCCTGGGTTACCTGAATGTGCATTTTTCCTGTGTCTTGAACTTACTGAAACCAGTGCTACCAGTCAGCTCTGAGTCAGGTGCAATCTTATCCCATAGTATCAACTTAAAACTGGAGGTGAAAATAGCTGGAAAGGAATTCAAGAGGTCACTTTGCCTGTCTCCTTACTTACAGCCTGAATAGTTAAATGATTCCTGATTTTCTATGCAATATATAGCTTCCATGATGTTTGCTTACTGTTCATCAGTGATCTGTTCCAAAAGGGCACAAGTCTTACTCTGGAGCCAACTTCCAATTTTTTTTCAGTGTTCTTATGATAGTCCCATCTTGAGAGCCTAGGAGGCAATTTGAATTTGTGGTTGTGTTTTGTTTATGCTGGGTTTTATTCATTTCCTGCCTCAGCTGATCAGCTCTATCTTTTCCTGTGTTTTGCTTGGACATTCCCTCCAATGAAAAGTAAAAACCTAATTTTTCCATGCTATGACAGTTTCTTAAAAAGTTATTCAGAAAGAAAAGCTCTTTCCTGCTGTGGGTTTCCCCCCCTCCCCTAATCTTCTAACAGAAGTCGTAAGCATTGCTAAGTAAAGCTTCTTATTCTTCCCAACAACTATTGTCCCTCCAGCTTTTCTTCTCTATAGCATTGTCTGCCCTGTAGTGCTCATACTTTTTTTCTGATTGTTTTTTCCAGTGCTTGCCCAGAATCTCATACTGCTAGCTTTGCTGTGCTGCTCTTTGTCCTTATCTAGGTTACATCTTATAATATGACTAATGCTCACTGGATCCTGGCCATGTATCCTACATTCTGGATTTAAATCCTTCTTACCATCTTTCTTTAAAACATCTTACATGAATAGCCAGCTCTTTTGTAGCTGTAATTAAAGTTTTGCTTCAATCTTCCTTTCACAAGCCATTTACAATTTACCATCATCTTTTTTATGAGCTGTTTGTGCTTTTTTTTCTGTTCCTTTCACTTCAGCCTGCACATCCCTTGTTGCTCTATCAAAGGACACAATACCTGTAGGAATTTATTGCTCATTTCATTTTGGAATTTGATCTATGATCAGCACAGGTGCTCACTGTCACACGTAGAAGTAGCTATTGGGGCATGTTTCTCTTCACCCTACAGTTCAGATGTCTCTCAGCGTTTCCCTGGTGCATCTTTCTAGTCTTCCTGCCCGGTTCCACTGGGTCGACTTTTGATCAGTTAGTAACAGAGTTCATTAGGAAGTCCTTAGCTGTTTTGTAGCCTTGAATGTCTTTTTTATGTTGAGGTCATGATGTGAGGTATGGAACCGTGATGCAAGAGGGACTGGAATTTCAGTGCAATGAAGAGGGGAAGATACAGGTGGCTTCAGGGTCATGATGTGTGGTGATGAAGACTCCATTTTGCTCTACTTCTGAACATATAAAATTTTGCCACGAGCAATTTTCATATCTGCAGAAAATATCTGGAGTTTTCTCCTGCAGGGGACAGCAGAAGAGCAGGAGAAAAAAAAATGTTGACTCTCCTTCAGGCAGCTCCTGGCTTTAAGATGAAAGAGGGTCTGGGAGGATGGCATGTCAACTTTGTCTGCACTCCTGTGTGACACATGAAGAAACAGGAACTGGTGTACAATGTCAAAAGTTTGGATTTATGGCCAGCTGTAAATCCTGTCCAGTCACAGGTCCAATCACTCTTCTCACCCAGAAGCAGTAATTTTATTGAAAAATAGTGTAGCTGCAAGACAAAGTGGTTGATTGTGAACATCCATGAAAGATGCTGTGCAGCCTTCGTTACAGGCTGCATTCAAAGAGAGAGGCAAACTCCATGTGGCATTTGGGATCTGAGCAGAGGTAACTTCAAGATCAAAAAGAAATGAAAGATTCACTATTTTATTGGTGACCAAAGGACTGCTCTTGTGAAGTGAAACATTAACAACAGGGTGAGAGCGAGCCAGGATTGCTCAACGAGGTTCATCTTCAGGAGCAGGAGAGCTGGGGTCATCCAGCGCGTGGGAAGCAGCAGACATGGCAGAGGGAGATGGCATGCTCCAGGCTGCAAAGGAAGCCCAGGCTGGTGAGAGAACTTTTTAAAGATATCTTTGTGCTAGTCAGAGAAGAAACTGAAGGCAAAAAGACATCATGAAGCATGAGAATTTTCTCTGTTTAATACAGGTTGACTAGTGACCAGATGATAGGCTCTTAAATACAGATTGGATACTTGATATTGTTAGTGGCATTAATCTAAATATCTTTACAATTTTGAGTCTATAAGGGCTGGTGAATAGAGCAGATATGCAGGTCTGAAAACTTCTGCTATAATTTCCTGATTGTTCAAGTGATTTGATATGTCATTTCATTAGATTACTTTGAAGTCTGAGAGAAAACTGCAGGCAGTGGAAACCAGTCTTGATCTGTCTAAATCGGTTAAACCATGCTCCTTCTTCTAATCAAAGAACTGGAGAAAATAAGTCAGAAGAGACCTGGAGAAGTTGTCTTGTCCATCTAGGGCCAGGTCATCAATCCTGAAGTGTTGCTGGCACATGATAATCTAGCTATTTGTAATCTTGTCTTGGAAAGAGAGAAAGAGGAGAGAAACATAGATATAGTAAAAAGGCTATAAAAATATGGCCATTTTGTATGAATTCAAAATAGCAGTCATTATGAAGAGACCAGTATGACTGAGCTGAAAATCGAGAAGGGATTGCACCACAAGATGAATGCAGTTAAAAAGGCATCATCTGAGCACAAACAGATTAATGCACACAGTCCTGCAGCAGGAAGCAGTGAGAATCTGAGGATTGTAAATGCAAAGGGAAAATGTAGATTGTCTTCCTGTGGATTTGGAAACCAGAAGAAATTAAATGATGAACTGAAAGTGACAGAAAAATGTATTCATGAGAACTTCTGGCTATGCAAGGCATATACATATTACCTTTAAACATGAATCATCCTGCAGATTCCCCACTTGCATAGAGGGTAACTCAGAAAAGAGGAAATTTTACAGAAAACATTTCTTGCTTTTGTGCTTACCAATTGAAGTTTTTTAGCACCTGATTTTAATACAAATTCAGGTGCACACCTCATCCATCTCCCTGCTCTGCAACAGGACCTGATATTTAGCCAGTCCCTAATGTATAACAGGCATCAGAGATTGCCTGAACCTTGCAGCCCCAACCATGCTGTCTCTATTCCAATGCTCACCTGTCCTGAAAGGGGATGTGGTCAAAAGCAGCCCTAAGTCTTCTTCACTGAACATAAAGTGAGTTATTTTTCTCATCTTCAATGAAGTGGAGAATAGTTGGTGTCTGTGGCTGCTTTTCCTGTCAATGGGTAGGGGTAGTATTTGGTGGCTTTCTTCTATGAATTTAATCCTTTTCATTCCAGAGCTGCAAAGTGGTTTCTCCCATTTAGCAACACCATTTTAAGATCATACTCTGTTCTCCCTCAGGCTTGCTTTATCCTGGTTTTGGACACAAGCATGAGCAGCACACTGGCTGTGATGATGTTCTCTTTGCTCATGCAAAAGCTGAGGACCTGCATGTTTCATATTCACCCAATCTGATGGAAAATAATTGATAGCTACTCTAAGAGGAATTTCCCAGTTGCCCACTGTATGAGTAATTTCATCTGGGCCCTGTGAGATATTAAAGTGACTATAGTTAGGATATCTCAGAGCTGCTCTAGCTGTTGTGCGTTTTACCTTGTTGACAAAGAATAAACCAGTTTGGTTTGAGAGCATTTTTTCCAATCTAAAATGACTCATTTGTAATCCTTATGCCCCTTCTGGTGCTTAGAAGGGGGAGTATCAGATTAAGTATCTCTCTGGCTATGGAGGAACATGCCTGGGTTGTCCTATAATGTGCCTTTTTAATGGCAGTGGTGATGATTGTGCTGCTTCTGCCCTTCACAAGGGAAGTGGTTCAATACTACATTCAGCACTTGAAGGTCAACTTAATCAGGCTTTAGTGATTTGAGCACATTCAAGGTATCCAAATGTTCTTTAAGTGGATTTTCTCTCATTTCACCCATGTTCCTACTGGTTCATTTTAATGATGTTATGTATCTTGTTGCAATTTAGTTTTTACAGTGAAGACAAATAAAAAGGACACAACTTTTTTGGCATCTCTTCTTTGTTTGTTCGTTTTCTAGTTCAAATAACAGACTTTCATTTTCCTTCCTCTTTCTCCAATATTGTCAACAGTTCTAACACCTTTTCTTATTGCCTTTTGTGTCCCCCTGCTAGCTGTAATTCATTTTATGCCTTAGCTTTGCAGCCTCTATCGCTCTATGCTTGATCTGTTTGTTTATACTTGTCTTCAGAAATGCCACCTTATTTCCATTTGTGGTACAATTCCTTCCTGATTTTCAGTCCAGCTGCACAGGTCTCCTTCTATTGAGTCTTATTCTGAATTCATTTGTATCTGAGGTGCTTGCAGATTTATTCTCTTCAATTTGTTCTTGCTGTTTGCCATGAATTACTGTTTATTACCAGACATTTGAATTCCTTTTCTCCCTTTCTGTCTCAGAAAACCTTCTGGCAGCTAACAGCCTAAATGTCTCTGCAGTGTATTTGACAAGTAGTACGTTAATCTCACTGACTGATGTGATTTTTCATGCTATTTAAAAAATATAATATTAGAATAATCGTTTAGCTTATGTGACACATGGAGCTGTGCACACATGCAGGAAATATAGCTACAGGATTGCTGAAAATATTAAGGCATCATGTTGCAGCAGCATGGGATCCCTGCACAAGGGATAGTGAAACCCTTTCTGTCTTCCCTTGATACTTTTGTATTTAATAACTTTGCTGCTGTGTTTGCTCTGCTTGCCCTTGCGTGGCAGAAAACAGCAGGTTTCTGCTGGGGCAGACACCAACAGAGGGCTCGGAAATATTCCTGCTGTCTCTAGCACAGGGTCAGACCTGCAGGACGCGAGTCGGTGCTAACACAGCCTGCAGGAGACAGGACTAGTGTGCAAAGTCCTGTTCCTTGCACTGGCTGCAATGGTGGGTATGTTTTTGAGTTAGTATTGCTCACAAAGTGAGCTTAAATCCTTATTCCCTGCAGGCTGTTTGAGGCACCAGAGAAGTGACCCAGGTGAAAAGCAAAGTTGCTGAGTATGCAAATTTCTGGGAGGACTGAAGATGAGGAGCTAGTCTGTGGCAGTACAGGGGAGGTTCCAAATTGTTGCTTTGCCACTGCTGTAGAAGGAAAAGGGAATAAGAAACAGATGGACTTTTCTGGCCTTATCTGAAGTTTGGGCTTCATATTTAGCTGCCCAATTAGCAGTGAAACAGGATCCCTGAGGATCTTGAGAGAAAACAATGCCAGAGCACATGAGGGAATGTTGAGAGTAATTATGCTTCCTCTGTGCACTGTCACACCTCAGACTCTAAACTAAAGCCAGAAAAAAAGAATCTGTGGTGTCAGCAAAGGCTTCTTTCCTGGTTTGTCAACTGCAAACCTGATTTCTCTGGTGTTCAAGCACTAGCCTCAAGTACTGAGGCTAAGGATGGGTTTATGGAGACTCCTTGTACCAGCTGCAAATTCTGGGTATAGTTTGTACTTTTGCTGATAAGAGGGAAATATTTGGGATCATTCTTTGAACATTTGCCTTTTAAAGAAGCCAAATGTAAGGAAAAAAGTGCTGCAGTGTACTGAGAATACTGCAGAGCCACAGACACTGAGGACAGTTTATGGGAAGGTTGTGAATTTTGCTCCATAATTGCAATTGGCACTGGGAGAATACAGATTAAGAGCTCCTCTATTGCTGTGGGAAGGGCATGGAAGGAGGGACAGCAGGGTACCTTCAGGGGAGACCCAGGGACTCCTAGCAAAATGTAGGTTGCACATAAGGAGCCCTGAGGTGGCCTTTTGTTTAATAGGAAGTGGAGATGGGTTTGGGAGCTGCTTCTGGGTGCTGGCTGTGCCCTCTGGATTAAACTGTTCCATAGGAAAAGTCAAGGTCATTCCAGGGAACTGATGCAGGAATGAACTCTGGGTCACTTCCCTCCTGGGACAGCAAAGAAATGATTTCACACAGTGCAGGTGTCCATGATGTCCAGCGCCTGAGGCTTTGAGGCGATGAGCGTTTCAGTAGTTATGACTTGAGATGAATGCGTGGCTTTTCCATGGAATGAGATCCCTACAGAATAAACCTGTCATTATTGCATCAGGAGGCAGATGCATGCTCTGCTCTTAAATCTGCAGGGTTTCTGGTGTATCAGGGACCTGGGATTTTTATTCAGCTCACATCTGTTCAGCATACAGTGCTGTGCTGGGCTGGTGCACGTACGATAGCTGGGGGCATGCCAAGCAAATAGGAGGTCTGTGCCACGAAGTGCTGACAGCACCAACCTGTGAATAATTTAGGCTGCGTTCCTTGACTCTTCTTGAACTCCTGAGTTGTCTTTCCTGGTAGCATCTCTCTCCCCTTTTTGCCCTGGCTGCACAAATATGCTCAATTAGGGTTAACTCAAGCTGAATCAAACTTCATGCCTTAGGTTGGAAATCTTCCCAGTCAACTCACCACAGCCACATAGCATGGTGGGAGACAAGGCGAGAGGGGAGATGAATGCTTTTCAGAGAAATGAATCCAAGGAAACTTTGTTCACTTTTATTTCTGCAGGAGATGATCCTCCAAAAGGAGATTTCCCTGTTCAGAAAAAATCCCCGGTGAGTGTTACAGCTGGTTTCCTTTTCTTTGCTTTCTGCTCAGCTTGCTCTAAACATTGCAAGATCTCTCTGTTCTTTCCTCTGTTGTGTTCTGGCTAGAGACAAACACCCTTTCTTGCAGAGAGTTGAAGTAATCCTCAACAACTCAAGGCAAAATCTCTCCACTAACCTGATTAAGTTAAGAAAGTGCAGCTTAAAGGAAAAAATGAACTGTCTGAATTTTTGGGAAAAATGGTGAAGGCTTTGATTGCTGCCTTTTTCCTGAGCACTATTTTCCTTGTGGGGAAGGACTTACATCTTTGGAGTGGGATGTTGTGCGTGGGAGAGAGGGAGCTGACCTGTGCATTTGCTTAGTTTGATGAAACCCACCAGGGAGGTGTCCCCAGATGCTGCAAAGCATGAGGAAGGGACAGGGACTGAGGACAGGCCGCCAATGTGCGTTACAGAGTACAACTGTAGCACCAGAGCCTCAGGTTTACAGCTCAGGCTCTGATTTAAAGACATATTCAGGAGATTCTTTTGTTCCCTTGCAGCTTTATTTGTGCAGGTTTTCAGAATAACTCTGGTTGAGTGCTTGACCCCTAAAAACTTTACACTGTATTGACTTCAGGGAGAACAGGGCTTGTATTGCACCTGCTTTGACTTGCTGGACAATATGTTAATACTTGCTCTTAAAGATCACAGTCGTGTCATTAACAAGCCAACTATTTAACTCTACATTTTAAGTTCTGCACAGATATTAACTATTGCATATCCAGGGCTCCTGGGAAACATTAATCTTTGTCCCATTTTGCAGCTAGTCAGCAGAAAGGAGAGACAAAACCAAATGTCTCCTGTAGCTGGCACTTGAAATGCCCTTTCTTTTTTTCCAAAGACAGACACTATCAACTTCCAGAGTAACTTTAAGAGCTCCATAATCCCGCGGGTCCCAGGCTTACAGTGGTAGCTCAACACAGCTGACTATCTGTGTGCTCATGAATCCAGGCTTTGCTGTGGCTCTCTGCTGAGCAAGGTCCTCCTTGCCGGCAGCAAGCAAACTGCATCTGACTCCCTGCATGGATGAAAGCTCCCCACTTTTGGATATCCAGGCAGGCCACAGGCAGGTCAGTGATACAGAGGAGAGAATCCATGAGGGTTTCTGCATGTCCTGATGTCATCTTATGACATAAAAGCCAGATGGAAGTGCCCCGGCTTGTAAGCCATTGCTCTGTATTTGTAAATGCTTAACCAGAGTCCTGTCTCAGGCAGTTGGGGAGATTTAGCTGGGAAAACACTGTCTCCCACTCTCCTTTCTCTGCTTGCCCCTGCTCATCTATAGCAGGTGCCCATCCCAGAGCAGTGGTGGCTGAAATGGGTCACTGCTAAGTTTTCTGTCAATGGAAGGTTGCAGCATAGCATGTGGTACCTTAAACCTGCTGCAGATAAATCCGTCAAGGCTCACGCACCGGGTGTGGAGGGGATAGTGCAGGCAGCAGTGTTCCCTACACATGCTCATCTGGCTTTGAACAGTCACACTCTGCATCTCCATCAAATGTGGCTGTTAAGTCTCAGGAGTACTGATAGTGAGATCTGTGAGAGAGGAAGAAAAATAACCCAATTTTACAATTTTATTTCCGAGTTCAGAAAACGCCTCCAAGAACCCACAAGACACATAATTTGCCTCTTATGGCTTTTCTTTATTGTGAAAAACTTGTTGGAGAAACGTATTCTGTGTGTGCAAATACCTGTGTGTTTGTACATTTACAGCTTATATATGCCACCGTTTTCAGGCTAGTCTAAAAGCAGGAGGCCTCAGTGTGGCTTCTAAGGGAGTCAGTCCGCTCTGTGTTGCAAGCCATATGCCATATGTGTTCTGAGTAAATAATAAATGAAATGGATAATTATATGTTTACTCTAGTAAAGGAAGGAGGCCAAGATTTTCTTAAGAAGAAAGCAGCCCATAACTAGCAAGAGAAAAATAGATATTTATAAAATTATTCTTTTTAAAAAATTACTGTTATTATATTCTTTTTATATAAAAAGCTCTGATAATAATATATATATATATTTATTAAAAAGAACAGAAATATTTGTCTTTAGAGATGCTGGATTAGGTAGTGGAAAACATTTGGTGTTCTTTGGATGGGTTTTTTGTGTGTTTTTGGTTTTTGTGGACAGCCAGTCTCTTCTCTTTTGTTGTTTTTGTATAGAGTTGAGCAAGGTAGCATCGTTAAGCTAGACTCTTCAAATTGTGATGCTATTGCTTTGGGAATCCAAATAAGCTCAGGTCTCTTGGTGGTGAAATAAACCTGAATAAACACATCTATTTTGGTATCTCCATTTGCATTAGAGACTCTGGGAAGAAATACAGGAATTCATTGTTTCTGACATGAGGCACAACAATGTATGCGAAGAGTTCACCTCACTTCACTGGCCCATACCATGGCTGCTTAAAACCATAAATGCAGCTGTTAATATCACACACACCACCCTCTCCACCCCCCCATCCCTCACCAAGTGCATGGCCAGTCCCTCTCCCACTAATTGGCAGAGCTGAGCAGTGCTGTGCAAACCCGCTTTCCCTGCTGCGAAGCAGTGGAGCTAAGCAGCTGGAAGCTGCTTAGCTTGGACCTCAGTGGGGTAGTAAGAGGGACAGAGGCCCATGCAAGGTCATGCCAAGGCTCATCTGTTTAAATGCCTTGTATTCCACTCAGAAACTGATGATTTTAACTGAAGTAAAGTCAGGTTCAGTGAAACAGCCGCCACGCTCAGACAGGCTTGATAGTGCCATCACTGTTTTGTTTAGTTTTGATTAATAAATTGAATTATCCACAGTTATGCTGGTGTTCCTGGAATATGAAATGGTTGCCATGCCTGAGGGAGTGCAGGACACAGGGCTGACACTCTGCTTCAGTGAACACAGTGGCACAGTTCAGTGGAAGTGAGGTGCAGAGACTGAGGGCAGTTGTTGCATGGGAGGGAGCAGCTTTGCACAGAAGCAGACAGTGGCTCCCTGGGGTCTGCCAACTGCTGAGGCAAGGTCTGGCACAAGGAGATGGAACAGTTTTGGGGCAGAGCAGTAGCTTTATGTGAAGTGTGTGAGAAAAGGCATTCAAAGTTGGTTTTGCATCTCGATGGGTTTTCACATTGCAGTGGAGAGAGGGCAGGACCCTTCTGCTGGAGATTCTGGAGCTACAAGCGTGGTGGGCTGCTGACAGCCCATGAATCCCCATGGCAGTCCTTACTGGGCCCATGTTGGTCAGGCTGACTCACTTAGAAGCCTCAACCAAAGCAAGATAGGTGTGGACTCCCCTCCCTCCTTTGAATCCAACCCACAGGTCAGTTAAGCAGCAGTGTGTGCCTACTTTTTTTTGGACTGAATGGCTCTCCATTGCCCAGACACCATGGGGATATGTTGCTGAAAAAAGGCTTTCACAGAGGTGGCATGTTCTTGTTTGTCTCCTGCAGAAACTCTGTGGCTCCAACTACCCCATAAGCATTGCCTTCATTGTGGTGAATGAGTTCTGCGAGCGCTTCTCCTACTATGGCATGAGAGGTATGTGGCCTGTGTCTGATGACCATCTTTCTCATCCTTGGCTTTCTGTACACATTGAACTGATGTTCCAGGGCTGTGCTGTACGGGGTCTCAGCTTTTCAAAGTAAAATGGCATTTTGAGATGCAGGTCTGAACAAATGTGCCCTAACATTGATGCGACACCTGCTCTGAGCAGAAGCTGGGACTAGAGAGCTCCAAATGTACCTTCTGGTACATTTTAAAAATCTGATTCTCTGTACCAGACCTGGTTTTCCAGTGTGTGGTGTCTTTTGTAGAATGCTTGGAAATTGAATCCTACAGGCATGAATTTGCAAATAGAAAATATGCATAAACAGAACTACAGGTTATAGTAAGATAAGCTAGAAAATATATTTTCCAGCAAAACATAACTGTTTATGTGCAAAGAAGGCCTGATATTCATATATCTCATTTTAGCTTTTCCTGCTTTAGAGATTATGAGAAACAGGTCTGAAAGCACAAATCTTTCCACAACAGTGCTCATACTTGCTAGACAAATCAGTGGTTTTCTTGCCACTGTGATCCTGCTTACCTGCAGAGATAAACACTAATCATCTGATGTGATTTGCTTGTTTCCTTTTAGCTGTCCTGACTCTATATTTCTTAAGCTTCTTCCACTGGGATGAGAATCTCTCCACCGCTGTGTACCATGCCTTTTCCGCACTGTGTTATTTCACACCCGTCATTGGAGCCATCATGGCAGACTCATGGCTGGGGAAATACAAGTAAGTGAAGGCGTCTCGCTCGTTTGTACAGCCTACATCTACACCATGCAGCCTGTGCAAGGGTGGTGCTGTGTATGCTCTGAGTTTTGAGCTACCTCAGAGTAGCTGAGGCAGTATGGCAAGCACATACCTGTGAAGATCAGCCCCTCTCTGTTAATAGATAAGCAGCTGATCTGTGATCCTCTTTCACAGAGGGGCCAATAGGCAACAACATTGGAACAAATTAAGTATCACAAGCATACTTCTTCTCTACTGTCCTCCCTACCCACCTTGAGGAAGCCAAGGTGTAGGGTGATTAACCTCCAGCTTGCCAAGTGGTGTTTCTGAGAGGAATTCAAAGGTGGTGATGAAGCAGTATCAACCTCTAGATTTTGCAGTTTCAGGTGGAATGTCACTAACTAAACTATACTTACACTTTCACCCGAGTTCACTTAAATCGTCTCCCTCGGCACACAAGTAGGTGAACTATCACCTAAGTCCAGCAGTCTTTGCTTCCACTGCTAAGTTGTGAAGTCATCATCTGCCTCAGAGTGGTAGCGAGCAGTTGGATATAGGACTTACTTTGCTTGGAACTGTATATTCATTATCTGAAGAGTCTTGGCTCTCAGAGTGCTGAAGTGCAGTTGAACCCTTCTCTCTAGGACTAAGTACATCTGGCAGAAAAGTCTCATCAGGAAAAAAACAGTTGCCATATATATTCCCACCAGAAAGTTCTTAAGGAGATATCAATGTTCTTTTTTCTTTGTGATCAATTTTAGTAATTTTACTGTCCCTTTGAATGAAAAAATATAACTGTGGGAGTTTATTAACTTCATTATTTAAGGTCACCTATCAATGTTCATTGGTACTTGAGGATATCTATCTAGCAACATGATGTTGTGAGAAAGTAAATCCTTATGCAGACTTTTGTGCACTTTCCCTGGAGTAATGCCTATGAATTAATGGGAAGTAGCTTTTGCTGTAGTAACTTGGCCAATACCAGGGACAGGATAACAGATTAGAGAGACGGTTAGGAATGATCTGATAGCTCTAAATTAGCTGCTGCAACTAAGGTTTGGATGCATCAAGGACCGCTTCGGTACTTAAAGCTCATAGGGCTTCTGTTGCCTCTGTCCTAGCGAGTCCTACCTTCCCTCTGTGCGTGTTTAGTGTGCACACAAATACATAGATGTCTTTTAATCCTGAAGGTGATGAAGGAATAGAATACACTCAAGAGCCTGATCCTACTCAGATTTCTTCTTCTCCCTCACCAAGACAGAGGAGGCAGAAAGATGAGCTCAGTCCTTCGCTGGCACTTGAGATCTAAACCAGACTTGCAATGGGGAAACCACACTCCTAATTTGGATGTGTTAGGTGGGTTGAATATGGGCAACAGTCCTTACAGGTGCCTTCAAGTTAAGGGATTCACTTAGATGCATGATATGAAATGCCAGTTATGCATAATCTGGAAATTGAATTGGACCTAACAGTACTCTTAGATTTGCAGCCTTCCATGCATGACAAGAGGGGGACATTTTTAGTTTGTTCTGTTCAGCAACACCTTTAAAGAAAGCAGGCCTTTAATCTGAACCCATTTGCTTATCTCTTTCGTCCAGTGCATTCAGTGTTGACACAAGAGAGTTATAGCTGCCTGCTATATCAGTGGTATGAACAAAACAATTCCTTGCATGTCTGCCAAGTAGACCTGCTGTATCAGGAAGTACAGGCACGCTGTTTTCAGACCATCTATCATTCAGCACCTTCAGTCATTGCTGTTTGCTTTCCTCACAGGACGATCATCTACCTCTCCATTGTGTATGTGATTGGCCATCTGATAAAGTCAGTCGGTGCCATTCCATCCCTGGGCAACCAGGCGGTTCATGTGTAAGTAGTTGTTGAAGCCACAGTGCTGTAGGTTGCAATGACAGTTGGTTTACCCAGGACTGACATCTGTTTCACCTCCATCAGGCCAGCAGTTTAGGGGCTGTGCATGAGTTGCTTTTATCAGGGAAGGATTTGGGGGTGTCTGAGTAAAAACAGAAGGATGGATCTAAAGTGAATGCATCAGTACGAACTGGAAACCACCAGAGACTTTAAGCCCTTTGAGATAGGGACCCCTGATCACCCTTCTCTGCTTTAACATACTACTGGAGCATGGTCTCCTCCATCCATCTGCCTGCACCAGGTTAATTCCTCCCACATTTCCTCATCAACATGGCTGCCCAGCTCAGCAATGTTCCCCTTTGTGCAGAAAAAACAAAACCAAAGAGGAGGGATTTTTCTCTTCTATAGGGTACAACCCTTGACAGAGTCACATGGAATCACAGAATGGTAGAGATTGGAAGGGACTTCTGGAGATCATCTAGTCCTGCTCCCCTGCTAAAAAAGGTCCACCTAGATCAGGTCTAGATCAGGTCTAGATTCTGAACTGATAGGCTTGTCATTCTTCCGTTGGCATGTCTGAAAACACCAAGCCGTTTTTGTCTGGGTGGTCACAGCTCTATAACTATGCACATACAGGCAGGAGCACATCTCATTTACAGAACAGTTTCCTTTGTCCCAGACCTGGCCAGTCCTGACACTCATGTTCCCTACAGACATAATCTGTCGAGCCAATGCTGGTATTTTATAGCAGCACTGGGAGGCAGAAAGCATCTAAGAATGAGCCTAATTCAAACAGTCTGTGCTCATCCAGGTTGGAAGGCCACAGGAAAAGGCACATTTTTTTGGGCCTTTCTTTTTCTGTCTTTTTTTTTTATTGATCTCTGCAACTTTTGTTCTCATATGAGTGAAAAGTAATCCCATGGATTTCTGATCTCTAGGAAGTCCATTGGGTCTCAGAATAGCAAGAAACTGCCAAAAGCAGCTTGGTTACTTGACTGGTACTGAATGCAGAGATGAGGATAATTAATTCGTTTTTCACACTTTTCTGGTTCATCCTCACTACCCATGTGCAAAAGACAATGATACCAGAGGAATCATGGTTGGGTGACACTAAAATATTCTTATAAGCACTGCAAAGGTTCTGCAATGGTGATATTTTTGTTCTTGCACAAAGGGTCCTGTCTATGGTTGGTCTGTTTTTGATCGCCCTTGGAACGGGAGGTATCAAGCCGTGTGTCTCTGCATTTGGTGGGGACCAGTTTGAAGAGGAACATGTAAGATTTCTTTTCTTTCCTAAAATCTACAGTGTTTGCTTACTTTCTCAGGCTATTTGTATGATCAAATCCCATTGTACTAGAATAAGGACTGATTTGTTAGGAAAAGCTGTAGTAAAATGTGAGGTAGAATGGTTTGCATAAAACTTGAGAAAATCTGGGTGATTCAGGAAGGGAAAATGACAGAACAGCAGGACTGATATTGGGAAGGAGAGGTCATAATTGCCTCAAATCACTTAAATGTTAATTGGGTGTCAAAATAGTTGGAAAATCCTGTACATGGAATTGTAGCCATTTCTGAACCAGCTTAACAGGAGTGATTATGCAGCAAATGAAAGAGAAAATGGTATCACCAGCCTATGCTTTCTTGGGAATTATTCCTCAAATCAGTCATAGTCTGTGTCTTAGACATTCAGAAAGAACAGAAGGAGATTCCATTCTTTTCAAAGTAACTTTGGTACTAAATCTACCCAGAGTGTTTTCTAGATATTACAGAACAGAAAATTTTGAAGAGTTGGGAAAATGTTTCTTTTTTTTGCTCTGTCTGTGCTCTGCATCCTGTGAATGACAGCCTGGTTGCTTTGTGTCTTCATTCTCTAGCATGAGGGCTTAACCCCTTACTTGCACTAATCTCCAACTCCCATTATGTAACACAGTGGTTCAACTGGGTATAAGGCAGTGCTTAAAGAAGCGAAGCAGGTCAGGAGGTACTAATCCTCAGGCAAAATGCATGATTTTCAGATTGACCTGAAATGAAACACTTGGATAGCACAAATAACACAAAATAACAATTTATTTTCTCTTAATGAAAGTATTCAAGTAAGCAGCTTCTGTACATGGCGTAAGTCCTCAAATACGTGGAAGGCCATTGCTACAAGAAAGAAAATGTTTTGGGATCTGTGATGAGCAGGCTTAAATTCAAGGAGGGTTATTTAGGATTGACTGATAGTAGCAAAAAAGTTCCAGAAATAGATCCAGAGAAGTATTGAAAAATATTAGGAACTTTGGGAGGCAGAAATTGCCATCAAAGGAGGCATTGAAGATGGACTTTTCTGTCAGGAAAGCCGCTGATCTTGGACAAGGGATGGGAGTCCGTAGGGCAGTTGGCAGTTTGTCTTTTGCAATGCTCCAGCACGTAGTCAGCATTTAATGAAGTAATAATACAGACTAGAACATTTATTTTAAAATTCTGGAAGACTTGTGCTTTCTGCACAAGAACTGTGTGATGCTGAAGTGATGAAGCTTATGGTTACTAAGGAGTAACAAAACATAGGATGTTTTATGGTCATCTATTCAAAGCAGCTCCTTCTGTGGGCATGTCCATCCTGTGCTGTCAGTTGGAGCTGATGCTTTAGAGGATGCAGAAGAGGGAGCAGAAATCATCTGGTGGTCCTTAGCCTTCCCTGTTGGCACAGCTCTGCCCAAAAGCAGGCTGGCAGTACAGCACATGTGCTCTGGGAATACGCTGTGTGCATGCCATCATGTGTGCATCCCAGCTTGCAGTGCCAATAGCTGTCCCAAAAGGATTCTAACAGGTGCTACAGCAGCCTTTTTAGAAGTGCTACTTCTATGAATATTAATGATTAATAATGTTTATCCAGCATCTTTCAATTACCACCTAATTACAGAATGATAATATGTACCACTTATCTTCAGAGTGTTTCATAGACTTCAGCTAATGAATCTCAGCACCCCAGTCAGGAACACACACATTATTATCCCAAACTTGCAAACACAGCTGAGTTACAGAGGAAAACGTGAATTACCTGTGGTTGTGTGGTCCTGTATCCATTCTGCAGCATTCAGACTGCACCTCTCAAACAAATTTATCAAATACTAAGGCTCAAACATTCATCTCTGTTGCCTTCAAGAAAAACTAATTTAGAGAAAGAAAACTGCAAAAAGCCTTTCGATAAGGACAATGTGTTCTGCTCTATTCATTCTTTTCAGAATGGAAAGTTTGGTATTTTACCATTTTGAAATGACTTAGCCTTTCAGAAGAAAAAAAAAAAAAGTTTTATACTATGTGATAGAAAATTTAAGTCTTCCAAATCAGAAAGAGAAGTTTTGATTTTGTAAGGAATGAAAGGTTCGAGGTCAACCGGAATATTTCTCTACTCCAGAGTGGTGTTTGAGAGGACTTATGGTTTTCATCTTGCACTCCAGCTAGGATGAAATAGGTTTTGAGAATTCCCAATGAAATGAAACATTCAATTCCCTCATAGTTTTCAGGATACCAATAAACTTCATCTGAGCCCTTAAGTGCACACAGTCATTTGTTCCGTCTGGAAACTGGGGATGTGGTAATTCTGTATATAAAATGAATAAATAAATTGCCCCTGCTGTTCCCACCTAGAGACACATTTATGTTTTCAGGTAAATGCACACCATCGGTCTGCTTTTCTTTTAAGTACTTTTTGAGTGTGATGGCCTTGAATCTGCCACTTTGAGAACAGTGCTACTACAAACAGTGATAGAGACCGATTCAGAAAGAGGTCAGAAAGAGAAAGGAGATTTGTCTGCAGAAGATTTCCAGACATCTTTGTCTATGAGAATAGGAGTCCAAGCTAAAAATGCTTGAACATAATATTTACGAAATGTTATATGAATGCAAAGGCTGTTGTGCATATTAACGAAGGACCAAAGCTGCTTTCAAACAGTGTGATATGGTGTTTAAGGTACTAAATAGCTTTCTCTTTGTTTCTTTATTTCCTGGTTGCCAAGGAGATGAGGATTATCATGTACGGTACCTTTTCTCAAATTAGCTAATCCAAATCATGTTGTTAATGTACGTCTGCTCCAAAGATTAAGAAAACAGGGAGGGAATTCTTTTTTCCAATGAGTGTAATTTGCAAGCTGCCGGGTCATTATTTTTGTACTCACTTCTGCTTTTCTCTGACCACTTTTTTCCCATCACTGAAATCTGAAAAGGTGTGAAATAAGATTCCCCAGATTCTTTATGTATCACTACCCTCTTCTCTTATCACCATGTTTATGGTAATTGTTGCTCTAGTTTTTATAGCGTCGAAAGCCGCATGCTTCAGGTTTTCTCAGCTCTCAGAAATTCTGAGTTGCTCAGATACAAAGGGTTAGAGGTGTAGCATGAGAATTTCACTATAAGAGAGTGGGACTGTGAGGAGTCTACTCCATCTAGTACACCATCCATGTCAAGCCATGACAGGGCTACTCTGTGAGTGGAAGAGATTGCTGAGGCTGCTCAAGTCTCTAGATTCCCTTATGATAACAAAATGAAGGTAAAATAAAGATGTACTTTTACTGGCTTAGGAATAGATAGTTCCAGGCAATTAGACACTGGTAAGATCAGAAATGGAGTATAAGAGATAGTAGGACCCACTGCTGTTTGTTATTAACCATGGGAACCTGCCATAGGGATGATTATTGTAAGCCTTAATGAATCCTTTAATCCAGGAAAAATAATTTACAAATTAATAAATAATTTACAAATTACATAATTATGGATTAGATAGCCTGGAATGCACTAATAAATGAAATTGTGAAAGAGCTGGAGTCAGACAAAAATCCCCTAATCCAAGTGAAGGGAAACCCAGGCTCCTTGGTGTGGCAGTGAGAGGTGATGGGGCTCTCACTCTCACCTTCCCAGTATCTGCTTCACAAGGGGCCATAATGAAAAGCTCTTCCATGCCCACCCAACTTCCCTGCAGTAATTCCCTGTGATAAGAGACTTCTTGCCATATGAAGTAACAGTATTTCTTGTTGGCTGTACCATCAGTTACTGGAAGTTTTGATACATTTTTGGATCCCAGGCTTCATTCCTCAAGAGCTGTCCTCTTTTAGCTGCCTGCAATTCTTCGCATTTTCTCCCATTTTCTAGCCTTGTGAATATTTTTGTCTCAGGGAGTAGAAGGGAGCAGGACGTTCTAGAAGGACTGGGGACAGAACCAGGCCTCTGAGAAGCTTCCTTATACTCAGCTGAGTTAAAACTTTGCATTCAAATGATGTTCAAGGTGCCCTCAGGAGTTCTCTGCCAGGCACAAAGCCATGCCCCAAGCAATCTGCTCAATACCTTTACAGGACCTGGTGACAGCTGGGAGTGAAGCCTAGGTACATGGGAGTGTATTGGCTGCCTGGGCTTGGTCTGTCCTTAAATACTGGTTTCACTGACTCACATGTCCTGTAGCTAGTGATACAGATGAACATCAGGTAGGTCAGGCAGCTTGCTCTTCTTTCTTGACATTTCTGGCCCACACAAACACAGGGAGGAGCTTTAGTACTACATATATGCACGTGACTGTATGTATTTTTCCCCCCACAAGCAAAGAGAGACTGATCTCAGTCGAATGCCCTTGCACACTACTCCTACAAAAAGGACTAAACTCTTCTTGATTCCTTATAAATTATGAATTATGCAGGAAGAAAGGGGATCAGCAGGAATCCTTTGAGTGTATCAACGATAGTATGTTACATCATCAGTTAAATACCGAACTCTTTCTCTTAGAGTTCATCCCTCTAACAGACTCTTGAATTTGCTCCTGTAGATTTAATTTACCCTATTAGTTTGAGGCTGACTGGCCTCAGCTTGGTAATCTCCTGCCTGATGGATACTTCTCATTTGCTGGCACTCTCTTGTTTATGTTGTCATTACCAGCTTCTCAAAGGACACCGATTTCTTTTTCCATTTCTACACAGGAGAGGAAGGGGAGGGAAAAAAAACCCCACAAGGTAGATGTGAGAAGAAATTATGAGCTTGTCAAACAGTTCCAAATGGGATTGAATTAGGTGACAGAGGATCTGAACCATGGTACTTGTTCTGAATAAGTGAATGCTCTCCCCTCCTTCCAATTTCACAACACTCTTGAAGCACTGGCTTTTCCTCTGAAATGCCAAAGAGCCCCAAAGCACTTCTCAAGTAACGTGAGCTGATTTGTGTGAACGTTTGCTATCACCTGAATGAAAGCTTGTTTGCTTAACATTTTATGTGCTGCGTGTCAATATTTACTCAGCCTTCCTAACAAGAGAACTGATAGTATTCAATTTGCAAGCCCAATGCTTTTCATTAGCCATGACATTGATATCATCTTCTCTTGTTTTAGACCTCGGAGAGAAGCAAGTTCTTTTCCATCTTCTATTTATCCATTAATGCTGGAAGTTTGATCTCCACGTTTGTAACTCCTGTATTAAGAGGTCAGTGTTGATTTTGAATAAGACAGTAAATAGCTGCCCTCTGACTACTCTGCTGTGCATAGTTAGGCTCTTATGACAACTGAATGGCAGGCATGATATTATCTGTGGAGTGGCTAGTGTATTGCATTTATGCCTTGTTAATCAGCAGCGTAACAGATTTATAGTACTAGCAGATAAGTTCCAGAGACTATATTCCTGATTGTATTTCAAAGCCAGCCTGCACTGTAGAACTAAAATATGAAAGATGGAGGAACCTGTATAGTCACCTAAGCCTCCCCATTGACAGTGAAGGATTATTCCCCTGTACTGCCTGCAGGTAGTCTGTGCATGGGAACTGATCTCTGCTGTCCTGTACAGGGCTGGTTTTGAAGTCCTACTTGCCTATTCCCACAGGGTGTTGCTGACTTCTGGAGGACTCTGTCCTGGCACTCAGGCATGTCTGTATGGGTCTGCTTGCAAGATTGCAGCCCTGAGCAACTAGCCTTGAAGACAAAGCACAGGCCTATGCCCCATTTAAGACCTACTTTATATTCTAGACAGCTTGCACAACCCTTTTTAGTCCCCAAGTCTTGTTGCACTTCATTGTATCGCAGTGCCTAGAAGCCAACGGGATTGGCATGCTGTAAATAAAGAGTCAGAGGCAGAGCAGCAAGACACAGGTGATGGGGACAGGGACAAGGACAAGGTAACCTTCACACTGAGTAGCAATATTTTTCATATTCCACCCATGGCCTCCAGGGAGCTTTCTCTGTTCAGAGTGGTTATTTTAACAGGCTGTTCTTTTCACAAGGCTGTGGGCAATTGTGCTTGTCTCATATTTACACCATGCACATAGGCAAAGACAGGTGCTGTATCTCGTGCTCTTTCTGTCACTGGAGTCCACGGGTCAGCATTCTGTTGGGAAGGGGCTTTTGCTCAATGCAATCAGCGGGCAGATGAAATTCTAGTCCCCCGTGAACATCAAAACCTGTAGCAGTATGACCTAGCAATAAACTAGTTGCAACATGGAAATGAGGTGGAGAAGAAAGGGAAAAAGTAAATTTTTTTGCTAAGTGTGAAAGCTTTTCTTGGAAGAGCAGAAATGCAGTTCATAGACATTTGGCAGAAATGGGGGATATATACTTTTAGGTGGAGAAGTGTAACTCATTTTGCATGTCAAAATGTGCCTATAATGTCTCACTGCCAGTTTTGTTGGATTTCAGCTGATTTGCTGAACAAAGTAAATAAATGCTGTGAACACACACAACTGTGCAGCTGACCATGACTGCCCAGGGGCAACAATAGGAACAACTGAAGGCATCATGGGCTGGTATCCTGTTGACTATGTTGGCTTAATTTAGCCCTTTTATTATTACTCCATGTAAGAATGCACTAATTTCTAGTCACTGGCATGCACACACAGGCTCCACTGCTGGCTTGCTGTTTGCAACTGGACCTCTAAATTCTTGTGTCCTGAGAACTGATCTGGACCAAGAGGTGCTGGGTTTCAGTGAAGTATAGCTCAGATAGATCAAACCTGGCTTTTTGATGGGTTAGTGAAGGACCTAACATTTGGAGCAGGCTACCTCTAATGAGATTGGGAAGGTGAAGAGAAAGTGAACTGGACTTTTAAGACTAATCCTGTGCTCCCACTTATGTAGTAGAGGTATTGTCTTCCCCTCTGTCCACTGTAGATCACTATGAAGTCAGGTTTTTAGCTCAATAACTCATGCAGCTGGCACAAATAATGTGAGAGCAGCACTGGTTCTTTAGATCTAGGCAAATACAGGATGGCCTCAGGTTGTTTAAAATGTTGTGGATGGTTTTTTTTCCCCCAATTACAGTTCCTACTACTTATTTCTACCACTTTGTCTACACTCTCCCTTCTACCATCCTCATCAATATCCCACTATCAGCTGCTTTTGCTGGCAGACACTAACCCTGCTTCCAAATTGTCTTCATCAAGGGAGGACAACTGTTTCAAGGAGATTCAATTCACAGTGTCAAACACCAGTAAAGAAGATTTAAAGCCAGGGGAAGTGACTGATTTAGGGGAAGCAAATCAAAGGCCCTGGTGCCATAAGTCTGACTGTAATGAGATTCTTTTATTTCTGACTTCTTTTTCAGGGGATGTGAAATGTTTTGGAGAGGACTGTTATGCTCTGGCTTTTGGTGTCCCAGCAGCACTGATGGTGTTGGCACTCGGTGAGTGGAAACAATAATGCTTGTAATAGGAGTTGTCATTTTTGAGTGTATGGATAGATGAGAAAATGCACAAATTCACTAGCTCTGGATGGGTACTGCAATGGAAAACTCGGGGGTTCAAGGTCATCCAACAATTCCACAGTACAGAACAGCAAAAAAACCCGCCAACCCACTAGTTCACTTAGTGGTGGGCAGACCATGGTTCCACTGCTATGCTTTATTCTGATGAGAGTGTGGTCTGGTGGATGTTTCTCAATACAATTGTCTTCCTCTATAAAGCAAAGGGAGGCACTGAAATGATTCTCCTAGTGGCTTGAAGCTTTGACTATGAGCAGGCTTGGCCTTTGAACTGCCATCTGAGCAGTCCTCAGAAGAGAAGCTTTGCATGCCACTTGTAACTTTTCTACAGGCTCTTTGCAGTTTGGGGCCATCTTTAATAGCTCAGACTTGTGCTTCTGAATCTATGCATCACAAAAATTGCAGAAGGAGCTGAATGAGACCTTACTTTATTCTGAGCTGTCTCACTTTGCTTGGCTGTAGTAATTCCCACAATTACAGTGACAACTTATTATTATGTTGCAATAAAAATCCCTTATTGTCCAAGTGTCAGGAGGCAGCCACAATCACCCTGCTTCCTAAAGCTTGCATCTTAGCCCTGTTAATGTACTTGTCAAGATTTCTTCTTCAACCCTTCTAAAATGCTCAGCAATTTTTACATTCATACAGTTACTCCTTGGTAGCCAATACAGAGGACACCCCATTAGCTTTACTTTCACGGTTGCAAGCTGCTGAGGGGAGCAGTCCCCTTATTACACTGCATTTGAGAGGTTTTTGACACAGCATGGGGTGACTTCTCATTCAGCTTGTTAACTTAATTGAGAGACTGAGCAATTGTGTGATTTAACCACAGCATCTGTGATTTGAAAAGTTTGTCCCCTAGAGAATATGAATGTTGCTCTTTCCCCTCAAACTTCCATCAGAGAGAAGAATTAGGATTCTGGAGAAATGTCATCAGGCCACAGCTAACGGTACAGCAATTATTTGAAAAATAAAAGCTCATGGTCATAGGCCTGAGAAGCTTCTCTTTTCCACTGTTGCCTGTTCCTATCAGTTTAAGGCAGCACAAGCTGCTCTGTGCACCATTGTGTGATGAATGTTTCTAGCAGAGTAGTAGTTGCCCTGGGGAAAATGGACGTGTAAATATTGCAGTTTCAGTGAGGGCATCAATCGAAATGTGTTTTTAGCTAGTGTCCTGCTGCCAGATTCCACAGCCTGCCCAGCAAAGCAGCTCTGTGTTCTTTTGTAACATGCTAAAATGCTCTTGGAAGTGATATATTTGATTATGTGAGCAGCATGCAGAACTGGAGAAAATACTCTTTCAGCCCTGACTGGCCCTCTCCCTGTGATGATGGAAAACAAGGATGGATTTAGAGGTGGAATGGAAATCTTACAGAGCAAGATTTTCTGGGCTGTTTCAGTTTCTGAAAGATGGGAGAAGACTGATAGGATTTAATTCCAAATGCCAAACCAAATGCAGGAACTGCAGTTCTCAAAGGCATCCCATAATTCCCAACAGCATCATCCAGAAGGTATTTTGGCAAGCCTGATGAATCACCTTTTAGAGGCACAGGGAGATGCTAAAAATTACATAGTGCAACTTACCCACTCTGAGTGACTTTGGACAAGTGTCAGTGCGACTCACCTAAACTGACTGCAGAGATGTCTCTGAGTTCCACCCTGGATGAAAAGGGTCTTCATAGTGAGAACAAAAAAAGAAATGGTTAACTCTCTTCAGTGTCCCAGGCCTTCTGTGTTAGGACAGAGGTGTCTGCTCTTCTCCACTGGCTGTGGACTGACCCAGACAATGGGGTCAGTTTAAAAAGTTGAGGTTGGTTTGTTACAGGGATTTCACACTCAGTGTTTCCCTGCTGACATCTTTGGAATTGCAATGTGCTCAGAGGCTCTCAAAGAGCGGGACAAATGATATGTAATCAAATAACCCCATCTCTGACAGGATTTTAAAGTCTCAGTCCAATATTCTTTGTGCTTTGAGGGAGAAAAACAAGACAAAGCAATATCTCAAATTGTATATTCCTTCACGGAAACCATTTATGGAGGTAAATTCTGTTAACACCAGTGTGTGATGCAGTGACCTTCATGGCAGTTTCCATTGAAATGTGTGTGAGATGCAAGAACACAGAGCCCACGCTGGATCTAGATTAATCCTCACGCTGTTGCAATGACTCAAGACTGATTTCCAACATCAGATGCAGCAATTCAATGTCGATTGCATTTTAAGTTTAGCCTAAAAAAAAGCATAGATGGAGGGAATTTTCAAAGCTTTGATTCTCAGTGTGAATCAGATGTGGAAATGCCTTTTGTGGCAGAGCAGATCATGAGATGATGGTGACTTCCTAGGGATCCCACTGCCTCATGTAGGATGTTGCATCTGCTTCATCTGAAGGCATTAAAGGAATCCTGTAGATTTATTTTATTAAAGGTACAATCCAATAAGCCCCAAGGGCAGAGGATTTCTGTTGAATACACAGGTGGGGGATCCTTCCCAGAAGCCAGTGCAGCACTGAGCCGCAGTCATGTGGATTCCCATTTGGATTGTGATATTTTTCAGTTGTGTTCATTGCTGGAAGTGGACTGTACAGGAAAACACCACCGCAAGGGAACGTCTTACTGGAGGTGTGCAAATGCATTGGTGTAAGTGTGCGTCATTCTCTCTTTTCATGTGTGACTCTGAGGTTGCAGGTCAGAAAAGTGCAAAGGGAAAGGGGAAGTGCCATTTGGAACTCTTCTGTATGCTGCTCCTGGATATTTTGCTGATGAGCTCTAAGGAATAAGAAACAGGTTTAGGTCCTAGTTTATTCTTTCAGTTTTTCTATTGTTTTCCCTTAGCTCTGTGAACTGTTCAGTTGATATCAGTAGAACCACTAGTGGCAGATGCCAGTGGAGGCTGAAAGGAAGATTTCAGAAACTCACAGAGTATCTGAAATGTGACTCATTTTTTTTTTTCAGCTGAATAATTTCAGTGAGTTTATCAGTTCAGTGGACAGTGATAGCACACATTCATATCACGCACATCCAGCCTTTCCATGTAAATGCAAGAGGCACCTGCTAAACTTGCATGATACCCTTATCAATTACTTTTCCTAGTGTGTGAGCTGAATATAGTATGTGTAAACATACTCTCTTGTTATTAGGTGGATAATGACGTTTCTTTTTCTGGAAGTAGTTGTTAACAGCAAATATTTTCTTTTTGCCTAGTTCAATCCTAGTGACAGATTCACCTTGTAGAATTAGCCCTGATTTTAAAGATAGGAGTTCTAAGCAAGGTCTGTCATGCTTTTTGCTAGGGTGGCTGTGTACAGTGACTGGAACACGCAGCATAAACAAACAAGTTTACAAATTTGGTGTCACTGATTTCTCCACCTGTGAGAAACCAACTTGAAAGCTGGTCTGAGAGTGAATGAGGCATGGGCCGAACCAGGAATATGCAAAGAAAGGTCTACAGAACAAGAGGGGTGTGAGAGTTCTGGTTCTGACATTACTTTGGATAATGAGGCATTTCCTCCCCAGCACAGTGGTCAGGTGCTTTTTGGAAGAGAACTGCAGAAATGATGCTTACAGCTTTATCATGTAGCAGGTTTTAAATCATGCATGAAATAGACTTTGGGGGCTGATGTCAGATCTGTCTCTGAAAGACAAGCCCGTGAGATAGTTTATTCCCATATCATACCTTTAATCAACTGATGTCACAGAGATTTCCCTGCAGAGAATTGGTCATGAAACATCCACTCTGAAATTTTATTCATAGAATCATAGAATGGTAGGGGTTGGAAGGGACCTTTAGAGATCATCTAGTCCAACCCTGCTGCAGAAGCAGGTTCACCTAGATCAGGTCACATAGGAACATGTGCAGGCAGGTCTTGAAGACCTCCAAGGAAGGAGACTCCACAACCCCTCTGGGCAGCCTGTGCCAGGGCTCCCTCACCTCACAGTGAAATAGTTTTTTTCTGATATTTAAATGGAACTTTTTGTGTTTTGGAGGTGTCCAGGAAACCCCCTACAATCTTCTGTCACTGCTTACATTTGGGGATGAGAGAGCCAATCTTGAGTGAGAATGTGATGAGGGCAGGTATGCCGTGAGAGAACTACTCATCTGCTTTTCTCCCTAGTTTGCTCTTAAAAACCGCCTGAAGAACCGCTCCCGCCAGATTCCAAAGAGAGATCACTGGTTGGACTGGGCCTCGGAAAAATACTCGGTAAGCGATGTTCTACCTGACAGGTTTGGAGAGGGAAGGGGGTAGATGGGCAGAGGAGAAGGCCACAACACTCCTTACATGCACAGGGCTCTCATTTGTCCCATCCATTCCCACATCTGTACTCTCCTGACCCTTAATGGACAGTTTAGGTGCTGCACTGAAATGCAGAAATGCAAATAGGTGTAACATCACAAATAAGTGCAAATTGTAACTGCCATGTAGAAAGAGGGGGGAACTCTCTTGCTTCGTGGCTTGAATCACCTGTTGTCTATTTTATATTTTTCCCTGTTCCCTTTATAGAAACAGCTGATTGGGGAGGTTAAAATGGTGACACGTGTTCTCTTCCTCTTCATACCGCTGCCAATGTTCTGGGCCCTGTTCGATCAGCAGGTACAGTACGGTGCGTTGCAAGTCTGTCTGCTGCCCTGAGTTTGCACCCTTGGCATTCCAGAGTAGCATCAAAGGATCCTGGGGACACAGAGCTCCATGTTCCAGGGGTCCAGGGGCTTGCTGAGGCAGTGCCCACCATCACTGCTGGCCATCCCTTCACAGTCCTGAGGGATGTCTGGCACAGGAGAGTGAGAAAGAAGTGTGCCCTGCCTACTGGCAGGCATTACAGGGAAGGGAAGGGAAGGGAAGGGAAGGGAAGGGAAGGGAAGGGAAGGGAAGGGAAGGGAAGGGAAGGGAAGGGAAGGAATAAATGGGAAATAGGACTGCCAACACTATTGTCTTCTCTGTCCCCATGTTTTCTAGTCCCATAGGACATCTTGAAGGCTTCACATCTGTCTGTTCTCTCCTTAGGGATCCAGGTGGACTTTGCAAGCAACAAAAATGAATGCTGATTTTGTAAGTACTTAATGTCAGCAGGGCTGGTAAGATTAGTAGTAACATCACTGCTCTTGCTCTTTAACTGGAATCTTGCCGTACTAAGAGCATCTGCTTGATGAGTCTGGGTAAGTTGCACTTTTGGTGATTAGAAGTGAGAGTCTCTGTGCAGCCATGTTCAATTCATCACAGCACATCTTGGCAAAGAGCAAGGGTTTAGGAGCCATGAGCAACCTGCAAGGTCAGGAGTGATGACCTACTGGCATCCAGTCTTTCTGTGACCTTGAACAAGTAAGGTTTCCAGCCTGCTACTCCCACTGAAGACACAAGTCAGGGAAAGTTTAAACAGTCCTTGTAAGGTGTAACTAGACCTGTTGTAGTTGTATATTTCTGCTCTGGCTTCTTGGTGATATATTAACGAAGCCTCTGCAAATCAGCAGGGATCTTGTGATTGTAGGATAGAGAAGTGATGGGGATTAATTAGTAGCTATAAAATTCTTCAAACATGTGAATGGCAAATAGTGCAAGGTGCTGTGGCAGATAAATGTGGATCAGCTATTTGTCTAAAGATGCCACCATACAGGGCTAGTTTGCAGACATGTATGTTTTAACAAGCCATCTAGATCTTACCTGTGGATGCTCACATTAGAAGTTAGGATTGTAAGTGACCGTTTTCTAGTTTAAAATTGACTTAAACCCCAATATTGGGCCCTTCTGTGTCACTCCTGTTAAAAATTGGGCTCCCAGTGTGTGATAATCATTAATTAATTGTGTTTAACTAATTCAAAGGTGGCCTGAAAAAGACTGCACCTTGGGTAATATTTATCCAGCTCAGAAAGACAAAACAATGAAAGTTCAGGCACTCTTTGTGATGTGTATCTAAAAGTTTTGTTTTCTGCTGTTTTACTCACATGCACTTAGTGATCCATTAGCAGAAGATCTAAGAATCACCAGGTGTTCACTTATTAAACTCTCCCTAGTGGAGGAGGACATATTCAGGATTTTGTTACATAAACTTGGATA
Source organism: Colius striatus (assembly GCF_028858725.1). Classification (NCBI taxonomy): domain Eukaryota; kingdom Metazoa; phylum Chordata; class Aves; order Coliiformes; family Coliidae; genus Colius; species Colius striatus. Next base: position 13,069,061 of record NC_084769.1, on the reverse strand, counting down.
GATTTCTGGCTTGTATCTTAGTCTCATCTGCTCTCCACTGGTGAGTTGTTTCAACTCATGAAGGAGATGATTAACTGCAACATTGGGGTAATCCCACCATTAGGCTTGTTTGTGTTCATATTTGTAATATTCCATACTTACCCTTCTGCAGATAAAAGGATCAGCTGGGAAGTCTGGGGATAAACAGAGAATGATTCAGTGTGAGATGAAATATTTGCAGGCTTGTTTCCTAATGGCACATTTATATAGTGTGCACAAAGTAGCAGGAGGGAATATTTGCCTGATATTCTTAATTGTAAGGCTCCTTTTCTGTGACCAGTAGTTTCCACTCTCCCAGGAGGCAGCTGCCAGCAGAGACAGGCAGCCATTCTTGATTCAGCTCAGAACAAGCCTGGCAGACAGGAGACAAGCCCTGCTTGCTTGGAAAGATAGTATTTCCTTCCTAATTTTTCCTCTTCTTCTCTTCATCTTAATTTCAAATGAAAAGAATTGTGTGGACAAACACCAGCCCTTTCCTGGGCAGCTTATCAGTCCCTTTGGGGACTGGGACACCTCCGTCTATCCCTGTTGACCTTGTCTGGTTTTGGGGGCTGAGTACAGCATTACAAGGGTGAGGCACCTCTCGTAGCCTTGAGGACTCTTGCCTCAAACTGAGGAGTCACAGTTGACAGCCTGTGGGCTTTTCCCATTGCAGAAGCAGGGAAGGAAGAAGCTCTAAGTCCAAATACCAATTTGGGCACTAACATGCTCATTCCTCCTCACTCACATAGTTCATGGCTCAGTCAGTGTGAAAGACAGGTCTCAGTACCTGTCATTGGCTGTGTCCTTCAACTGTCTTGAATGAAGGGCTGAGTGGGGTTTCCTTCTGCAAATGGATTCTCATCAAACACTCTCCTTAGATGAGTGAAAGCCACAACATCAGCTGCTAAAGCCAACATAAAGCATTTGAGGAAAACACTTTTGCTGCTAAAGCTTCTACTGGACCAGTTGCTTATTTGCTATAGGCACTGTAATATTATGGTGTTCAGGAATCACTTGTATTATCTTTTTTCTTTCAGGGAATATATGTCCTTCAGCCTGACCAAATGCAGGTAAAAGACACTATAGGGTAGGAAATAACCCTTAAAAATACATTTGCTTTTTCCCAGCTGGTATTTTTTCTCATGAGTCCAGTGGCCTGCCCTTGCTCCTTTGGAAAGTAATAGCAGTGCCCATGCTCAGTGCTATGGTGTGGGCTGTGCCTTAGTGCTCACTAGCTGTTTTCCAAGCTTAGTCTTGGGGTTCATAAGACCCCAAGGGTGTCCTAACATGGAGGCTGAATCTTGCAGAGACATGCCATCATAATAGTTCTTGAATTAGTGCTGGCATGTGGAGGGTACAAGCTGTGTCTCCTTTTAACATGCCTCTGCCCTGGGATAAGCCTTGTACCTGAAATAATGTTTCCTTCCTCCATTTCTCCAGGGCAGATGAAAATGTGAAGTCTCCAACGTGAAGGCTCCAAAACAGTGCTGTGTTGTCACAGTTGATAACAATTCTTACACTGAATAGCTCTGGCTAAATTCAGAGCTGTTCTGTTCCCTGAAATCTCCCTTTCAAACTGAAACAGCATCGCTCTCGGCTTGTTCTCCATCACAATGTCTTCCTGCTCTGCCACTGCTGGCTGGCAGACAAGCTCTGGCCCTCCCAGGAGAAATGTAGTTCCTGGGGGATTACTAAAATGTGTGGAAGTGTGAGAAATTGCCAGTCTCACAGAATATTCTGTTTCTTTGGGATTTTGCTGAAGTCCCAAGATATTTCCATGACTGCTGATTTGTTGTAAGGTCCCACCACAGCACCGAAGGTCACCTGCTTTTGTTGTCAGTCAGTTTTGTCCTTTTAAAAAACATAATGCTTCAGTTTTCTCTTCAGGGAAATTGGACCACTGATGCTTGCTTACCTCTTGGAGGGGAGGATATGAACAAAACGTATTCGTGCCTGAGAAAACTAAATAGCAGAAGCTGTCGCAGTGCAAACTATGATTATATTTTAAAAGGAGATTTTTAAGTGTTTGTTCATGTCCTTTCTATAATGGAATTATTTCTGGAGGACAGTGCTTTATGAGTTTAATTACTGAAAGTTGCTTTCTAGTCACTAAACTCCTATTCTTTTGTATTGCAGTTCTTAAATCCACTTCTTATTCTTGTCTTCATCCCAATTTTTGACCTTGGGCTCTACCCCCTGATAAACATGTGCAAATTTAATTTTACGTAAGTACTTGGGGACCATGACTGACTCAGTCCTTGTGCTTTTGCAGCAAGTGTGCAGAATAGCTTTTAAGGACAAGAAACACGAATTTCCATTCACCCTTCCCAGTACTTTTCTCTATTTCAGCCCCAGAGGCAGCATCACCCTCTGCCATAGGTCCTGGAAGCTCCAGAGGGGGAAATTCAATGATACTGGATTCTGCTGTGTACAGATTTTCCCTGAAAGCCAGATATGAGCAGTCCTGCTTTGAATTTCATCAGCATGTTCTTTACCTTAGCTCTTATATCACCCCAAAATAAAGCCCTTCCTGAAAGATTTCTGTGGGGCCAAATTCACCATCCCATGTGGGCTACATGTGGTGGTGTGAAAGCAGATTCCACACTAGAATGTGAACCAATGAGTACATAAGAGAATTTCCACATGGCCCAAGCACTTCATCCCCAAGTGTTTGTTAGCAAGAAGTGTGGTGTAACAGGAGCAGACCCCTAGGATGGTTCTGAGACCCACTTTGTGCATTTTGGGGGGTTTTACTTCAGAACATCTGTCCCTGTGGACTGATGCCCTTTAGCAGTGGGAATATGTTACATGTACTCATGGAAAGCCTCTGCTAGCGTAGTGTCAGCTGAAAGGGACAAAGTTTCCATGCTCCAGCACCACTTTTCAACGTGAGCCAGTGTGGGAAGGGGTGATGAGTGGGAGATGGGCTTAAAAAGCATTTTCCTAATCCAAACTAAAATGCTGGATAGACAAAACCACATATAATGGGGATGGAAGAAGCTTCAGAAGCCTACCCCTTTCCCATCTTGCTGAGTAACTTGCACCCAAGGACGTATCAAAGACTCTGTGCAGCCCTGCGACGGTGCCCTTTGGAGGACATGCATCAGAAGCTGTGCTTCTCCATGCTACCTCAGTGAGTCCCTGCACTGGACTGAGCTCTGACATGACAGGAAACTTCCTGGCTGGTGACCAGTTACAGACTGGTTTACTCAGCAGCACAAACTCATGCACTGATAGGACTGAACAGAGTGGTGTTTCTGTCACCTGACTGTGGGATACTAACAGGTTCCTGTTTAGTTGAGCTGTAAAAGTGGCCGTGGAAACACTGCAGCCTGCAGGGTGTTAGCCATTGTGTGCTGCAAAAGTTTGTGCTACAAAATCCCAATGCAGCATTGAAGATCAAAACCATTACTTTGATTACAACATGCAAGAAATAAGTAATTTCTTATGCCAGGGCATGTCACCTAGAGACAGGATTTGGGTTCCTAAACTGGATTTCACACAGTTCAGTCAATCTGGAATATGAATCCAGACCATTACAAAGAGTGGAGACCACTGAATCTAGAACTAGATTTGCTTCTATTCTCAATAACTCAATACTCAGTTTGGACCTGCTGTTCTGAACCTATTTCATTCTATTTTATATCAGATCATTCGTTTAACTCTGATAGAGTTGCACTATCTTTGCTCCAAGTTCAGAATCAAACTATTCTCTAGAAATGTAAATGTATTGGCATGAGAAATAACCCAGAATGATGCCACAGATGGTCAGAAACACTGATGACACAAACTGCACATTTTCCTGCTCCTCGTTCCTGCTGCTAAATAGTATGCTACTTTTCTTTTGCCTTTCCCAAAAGGGACTTGATAGATCATTTCTAGTGCTTCTTCCAACATCACAGGTTAACATAAGGCCATGAGCTATTCCCACTAGAAGAGCTAGGAAGAAGATAATATGGAACTTGCAAGCAAAGAGCTTTTTTTTCATGGCATATCAGTTTTAATTGGCCTCAGTCCTGGCCTCATACAGAATAACAGAACAGTTTTAAGTTAAATGATTAGCAATTTAAACGGTGTGCCAACCTCAGTGCCACCTGTTGGACAGTTTATTACGTGGTTTTGGCCCATCTTTGGCTCTGAGGAATGGTATTCTACGTTTTGAATCACTTTTTTTCTTAATGGCACCTCTTTCATTTGCTCCATAGGCCTATAAGAAAAATGGCAACAGGTATGATCCTTGCAGGGATGGCATTTGGACTTGCAGCTATTGTAGAAGTCAAAATAAATGTAAGTATAACACAAGGGATTCCTCTGAAATACTTTCTTTCCCTGGATGTTTTTATTGACTCCTGATAGATAATCCTTTTAACCATTGTCTTCCTTGATCACAGTTTTGACTGTGTTCTTTACAATTGCCCACACTGATCCAGTTTCTAATGACAATTCTCACTTTGTCTACTTTTCCCTTTGTCTCTCTCTCTCTCTCTCTAGTCTTTGCAGTTTTTGCTGTGCCCAGTCATCTCTGTTGATCTACATTCTAGATTCCCATCATCAAAGTGCTTGACAGACATCTAGTTAATGCTAGTGATTAATCCCCAAAAGGTAGTCTATTCTCTCTCCTGTTTCTTGCTGTAGCTTTCCTGTCTTTTACTATTTGGGCTTTTTGTTGTTGTTGCTGGTGGGGGGAGGGGTGTGTGTGTGATGGTTTTGCTTTTTAAATTTAATTACTTTCTTACTTTAGAGTGAGGATGTGGGGTTTTTTTTACCAGCTACATTGGTTCTCCTGTGAGGCAGGTGAATGCAGTCACTTCCATGGTCACGGGCATCTGGGATTGCCAGGCATCCTCTGACAGGATGGCAGCAAATCTCTTGTAAATTCGATGTTAGCTCCTGAAGATTTGTACCATTTGTTTCTGGCTCAGGACCAGCCTTGTGCAGACTTTGGCTGACCTTTGTCTCATGAAAGTTACTATAGGATTAATTTTTAAAGCTTCCATGTGTACTTAAAATGTTCTGTTAGAGTGGCTGGCACACAGCCCTGGATTAACGCCTGCTGGTTCCTCAAGTGAATCCACTGACTAGTCTCCCACTGAAATGAGACTCTATGGGTCCTGATCTTCTCTCTGATCTCTCTACATGAGCAAAGAAATACTGTCATTGGCCCAGAGAGCAGCAGCTCTGACCGAGCACTGAAAGTCTGCTTTGGCTGAGGGTGACTCCACTGGGCAGAGAGAGGCAAGGTGACTTAGAGGTTTACCCTGAAGGCCACTAAAAGCTCTAGCAAAGAAGGGGATAGGATGGACCACCTTGGCTTGTCTGTGAGTAGTGCAGGTGAAAAGCCACAGTAATGGCACTTAGTGGATAACATTAACAGGCCCATGGGTCTAGAGCAGCATATGGATAGAGGGAAATCAGTGTTGCCCTGCCTTCTCTGGCAGTGTGCCTCCCCACTGAGGTTCAAAGTGCCCTGACTGCAATACCCAAATTATAAGATGAGATAGACAAAAATTAATAACTCTGAAGTATTGCTGGCAGCTACTTGAAATAAAGTGAGAAAAAGATGGAAGTTTGGTTTTTTTTAAGAAAGTAATTCATTTTAGATCTCCAGGTAATACAAGGCTGACACTGATTGATGTACTCTTTCTAGGAAATGATTCCTGACAGAAAGAGAAACTTCAGTGCTGCAGGCATCATCTTCCCCTTCTCAGAAAGCAGGGAATAAGATCAATATAGTCAGCTGTTAGATAGGTTTGTATCAAATGATGCAAAAGCACCGATTACAGACGTAGAGCTGGACTGGGATTTGCAAAACTGCTTAGCTGCTGGCCTAATTCTTTTCCCAGTCACTGACTGCAGTGGGAAATAATTATTCTGGTCACTCCTTTTGAAACCTAAGGACAATTTTTTCCATTCTGATATGGCAGTTGGTTAAATCGAGGCACTAGGGAGCTGTATAATGAAAGCAATCTCGTCGTTCTACCTACCCAGCAGTTGTGTAGCCTGTACACTTAGTGGTATGAAGAGCAGGTTTTGAAAGGAATGATAAGTTGTCTGTCAAGCTACTATGAGGAAACCTCCCTAAATAAGATTTACGTTCAGCTTTCTCTCAGTGCAGCTTCTGATGAGGAAGGGATGGAAAAGTGTCATTACAGAGAGGAAGACAATTATGGCTGAAAATACAGAGAGATTAAAGTGCTAATAAAGCATACAGATGGCACTTAAAGGCTTTTACTTTAATTAGGAAACTGATATGCCTCAACTTGTCCCAGAAGAAAGTTTAATTCGGGTCTTGAATTTGGCAAAGAACCCTGTTCAAGTGACAATCCAAGACCAGGCCCTATTTCAGCAACCTGTGGAGGCTTTTCAGGTAAGCATATATGTAGGGCTGGAAGGCCTGACTGATGTCCCATTGAAGAATGAGTGGCTTTTTTTCAGGCATTTTCTAATAAAGCCCACAGAAACTAGATCTTTTTCTTCTCTACCACCTTAGAAGTGTTTTAAAGTATTTTAAAAATGGAGCATATAATCTCTATGGATGAGACAATTGGAAAGTCTGGGGACATAGTTCCATGGTAAAGGAGGAAATGGCTAACTTCATCAGGACTAAATTAAGAATAAAGGAAAATTGTCCTGAGGTGAGCATGTAGAGACATTCAACTCATCTCCAGTGCTCAGACCAGGCATTGTTAATGGGATCTGGATGGCATCTGAAAAGCATTTCCCTGCAAAGAAGGAAAGAAGTAGGAAGTCAGTTATCTGTCTGACTGGCTATGGGCACTGCATTGTTTCATAGTTCAGCTTCCAGATTACTTTACATGTCAGGCTAGTTTGGGACTCGGTCCATTGGCCACCAGCAGCTTGTGTTGTTTTAGATGTGGTCCCACTGGGGCTCAGCAGGGCCAGGGAAATGGGTAGCTGAATGGGCAGAAGGTGTTCCCTGACCTGTGGGTTGCATCTGGCAAAGGAAGGTTTTCCAGGCTCTGTCTTGACCGTCCCAAAGCTTATGTCAACATAGATCCATTGTAGAAGACAGTTCTGACTGTTAACCTATCTTTACAAGCTCCCTTAAAGTGAGCATAGGGTTGCCCTTGGTGGGAAGAGGCAGATCCTTTCTCTTCTGTGGAAAATGTAACCAAATTTGTTTTTTTCCCACAGAACACATCTGACTACTCAAAATTAACATTGAACAGAGAGCAACAGAACATTCACTTCACCCTGCAACACCAAGGATTGTCTCTTGCTTTTAACTACACCGTGAAGGAAAAATCAGTATACAGCTTAATTGTTTTTGAGGCAGAGGGAAGCCTATCAAGCCGCTTAGTGAGTGTGGGAGTGAAGTGTAAATACAGTATTAATTCAATGACTGTGATGATACAATGGGGTAATAGGCTCATTAATTCATTTGCTCAGTTACAATGTCTGTCTGATTGCTCTGAGTTGCTCTAAACCTGACTTCTTAGCTAGCGGTACTGGATCCACACACATTTCTGCTGGTTGATTAATAGAGGCGTTATGGCATCTGAGAGTTTCTGGGCACACTTTAATCCAGTGAACGCTGCAGTGGGAGAGCAGAGTCGTGCCTGCAAGGCAGCAAAGCTTGAGAAAGCTGAGGAAACAGAGGCAAAGATTTTCCCCCAAAGATGGTTCTATAAAGCAAAGATGTTAAAGAGGCTCTAGGGCTGGGCACGGAATAAAAGCATCGGAGGAATGATTCTGGGTTTAGTTATTGCAAGTGTCTAGTGAAAATGCACAGAAGGCCCATTTGTTCTGCTGAACAGAATAAATGATTAAGCTCATTGCAGGCTCTGCAGAAGAGCTGTCTGCGTTTGGACTTCTATGAATTGCTGCAACAGTCAGAGGGAGGCATATGGGGTGCATAGGGCCAGATTCTGATATCCTAGACGTGCAGCTGTATCCTAAGAAGCCCTCTTGAAATGTTATTGCACATTGTGGCAGATGTATGAATGCCATCAGAATCCGTCCTTATGCTAAAATATCAACTCTTTTCTCACTTCCTCAGCCCCCAACCCTGCAGGGTTGCCACACCAAGCATTCACTATCTTACAGTAGAACTCACAGAATTGTTTTAAAAAATGAGGAGTTAGAAGAATTTATTTGTCTGTAACACTGTGGGTTTTGCTGCTTTAGGGTTTAGGGCCTGGGGCTCATTGTCACACAATGTTAAGTTTCCCTGTGACAGTACTGACCTTGTGCTGTTACCTTAAGAAATGGATGCTTGTGCAGTGATTTTTATACAGTCCTTAAGAGGTGAAAGCCTGCAACAGGCTGAAGCAAAGCAGTCTCTCAGCTTCAGTACATCTCTGGGCTGGCCTAGCTATCTCACCTTGGCACAGGCAGGCTCCCACGTGCTGTTGGATGTTGCTGTTGTCCTGTCATTCTCAGCTGTAGCTGAGAGGTGTGGAGGACAGTGTGGTAAATGACACTCACTTTTCTAGTGTTGTAACACAAGGAGGGCAATGTCAGCATCACTGCTGTGTTGCAGGGCTTTCCCTGGAGTAGCTGTGGACCACGCCAGACTCCCTCACCACTGGGTTTGGCTCTCTCACTCAGGTGGGGGTGGTTTCCTGGAAGGATCCAATCTGAAATTGGTTTCTTCTCCTTTGTTGGCTGTTGAGTAGGCAGGAAATGAATTTGAGAGCTCTGGGGATCATCGATGAAAAAGAGTAGTAATTTGGCTAGCCTGTCTGCAGTGAAATAGTGTGTTGATCCCCAAGAGTCTCCCCTGGAAAGGAATGATGTTGTTGTTTATTATTTATTGCTAGAACATTTATTATTAACTGTAGCTATTTATTATTTAGGGCATATAGTCTTTGTGGGTCAGCATATCACACTGAAGCACAATAGACATTTTATAAGTATACTGAAATTCTAGATCCTTGGTCTCAGATGCTCAGGGTTTAACATCAGGAAAGAAAGTGTGGAGAAAGGGCTAGAAAATGTTAAGAGAAAGCCAATTTCTTGAGGTACAACCAGTCCCTTTTGGCTTGCTGGTTTCTATCTGTGTGCACCACAAAATGAAATCGCCCTCCCAGTTTAAATGGACATGGCACAACTGCAGATTTCTACCAGCCCAAAACCTTGCTCTGTATTCTTTTTATGTGCCATACAATCTTCAGGGCTCTACTGTCTCTTTTTCAGCATCCTACACCAAATAAGTTCTCCTCGAATGAATGTAGAGCATGTTAACTATTGAGCTGATGCTCTAGCTGTGATCTCTGGGAGAGGCACTCTTACTCCTCAATGTGCACAACCAGGGGCCATTTCAGGAACATGTTTGCCGAGACTGTGAACACAAACAAGCTCAGTGCATCTTAGTCTCTCCTGCTCTCTGCCTGCACCATAGAACAGTCTAATCTCTTGAGTATTCAGAGTCGGGGAAAATGAATGATACATGATGATCCAAATAGAAACCTAGAAGTTCCTCTTGGCTGCAGGCTTCTGCAAAGTCTATGAGTATGCCAAGAATCAAGGTCTCAAAGTTAAGCAGTTGCAGGTTATATAGAGGTATGGCACTCATGTTTAATTGTAAATCATCACTGAAAGAGGCTAATGTGGTTAATGCTCCTGCTATCTTCAAAGCAGGACCATCACTTTTTTGAAGGGCATTACACGCCACAGGAGAAGGATTACTGGCTGAAACTGTAGCCTTTGTTACACAGGATGAGAGAAAAAAGGGTATGATCTCAGCTTAAGCCCTTGGTGGAGCCATGATTTTGCCATTAGCTTTGTTGTACCAGGACTTCACTCTGTGGCCTGATATAAGGTTTATCTGAGTGCCCCGTTGATTTCCCTGGGCTTTGCAGCACATGTGTAACTCCACAGACACTAGTATTTTTTGCTACACATTGTTATAAGGCAGCATTAATAAATGTTTGATTTTTGTCTGCCCTTCCCCTCTTTAGATTCCAGACTTGGAAGCAAAGCCAGAAAACGGCTTGGCAGCTGTTAGGTAGGAATGGCATTTTTTTGAGGATTTGGAGGTGGTGGGGTGAGGGAAACTTTCATCTAATGCAAACTGTATGTAACATAACCCAGATGTTCTCAGGTTGGAATCTAGTCCACGGTTCTCATGCAAGATGCGGGTGTCAGCTGTGGAGGCTTGACAGCGTGTCACCTCCCACACTTGCCATGCACAACTGAGCGTTACTGCTGCTTGCTGCCTAGGATTGTCTGGGATGAGATGCTGACATAAAAGATCTCCTCACTTGGAAGAGTGGTAAATTCATCTCAATGTGTCCCATCTTTTTTGGGAAAGAAAGGGAAGAAGCAACCTGGAAAGAAGCTGTTGCCATTTGCCCTCTGCAAACTGGCTGACCCATGATGTTACCTCACACACAAATGCCTACTAAGTTGGGTCCAGCAACAATTTTACATCCTTGTAAACAATTCAGCTGGACATTGGGCTCTGCTTAAGTAGCTAGTCTATTTTCCTGATTTGAGCTGGTTCATGAACAGGCCTGTGCCACTCTGTGCCACACTGCCAACTCACCGAGGCCACAGTTACCTCCAGTGCTGCATCACCAGAACTGTGAGGCTGCTGAGATGCAGAAGCAGCAGATTTACAACAAACAATAGGAGATTCCAGCCAGACTTTCTGGAAGATATGAGCGAGATGCAATTAAAAAAAAAAGCAAACCAAACCAGACCCAACCAAAGAAAAAACTTTAGATAGTATGAGACAGTGTCCAACTCCCTTATCTGACAGCCTATGTTGACAGGGCAGCAGAGCAGCATCTCTTCACAGCCCTGTGCTTGTGAAGGCTTCTATTGACTAAACGCCACCTTGGAGACATGATTAATACCTGCAGTCAGGAATGTCTTATATCTTCCTGTGAATATTTTCCACAAAATCCTAAAACTTTCCCTCCAGCAGTTTCTGAAGGGGTTTCAGGAAGAAACTTTTTCCACTAAAAAATTACTTTTGTTAAGCATTTGGCTGTCTTCATGGATTTCATCCCCATCTTAAGAACTAAAAACCACAATAATTTAAAACAGTCAGATAAAGGAAATGGGTTTAGTTTTGCTGGCAATCTTTGAGTTCTCAAAAAGAAACTGTCCTTTATGTATGCAAAAGCACATAAACACTGGGGAGCAAAAAAGCCCCAAACCTGAACATTACCATGAAAGTTTTGATATTGATGAAAATATCTTATTTTGTTAGAAAACCCTTTCCCACTGGTAGAAACTCCTTTGAAAGTATGTTGGCTTCATACACACTCTCATCAGGACACCCAGCTTTATAGTTTCCTGGGGTCGGCCCAAGCTCTGTCCTCCCAAATAGACACAGAATGACCTTTGATGGTCTCTGAGGAGAGATTGCCTGGAAGTCCTCACCCAGAGTCACTTTTTACAGGAGAGAGAGTAAGAAGGTAAAATTACATAGCTGGGAAAACTGATCTTATATTGAAAAACTGGGCAAAGAATCAGGCAAATATTTTGGTAGCTTGCAGGAGAGGCTGTCATAACCTTATGGAGTTACAGAATGCTTTGGGAGAGAGAACGTACTTCTAAAGTGTCAGATATTATGCTTCTCCTGCCCTGTCTGACAACTCAATGAAATATGCTTTCTTTGCAGATTCATTAATGGTTTGAGCCAAGATGTCAACCTCACCATTGATGGCAAACAGTACATTGCTGTTCAGAAAAACTACAGTGCTTCTGGGTATTCACTGCTAGAGAGGGACAAGTAAGTTCCCCTTGCTGTGAGAAAGGTCTTTGCTGGGGCCTTTCCTTGGATACCATGGGGCTTTTCTTGGGCAAAGAGCAAAACCTTCATTGCTATTTTCTTGGCATTTGTTGTGGGGGCAGATGTTGGTAAAAAAGCAGAGTTACTGGCTCTGTGCAGAGCAGGTGCTCCAGGCCACTTGTGTGTGTGTGTGTGCAGAAACACCATGCATTTAGTCTGCAAACTGTCCACGCCAAAAGACAGCAAATCAGTGTCTCTGTGTGTAATATGCAGTTGAATAGATTCAGGTTCCAAATAGTGTCTGGCATAGCTCTGTTCCTGTGGTTGTTATTGCTTTGATAAGATACAATCAGTAGAGACAAAGCTTGGGAATTTTATTTCCATGACACGAGTATAATGACGTTCTAATTTAGGCCATAATCTGAGTTTCTCAGTCAGGTCACTGCCACTTGATGCCTGCTCTATTTTGATATTTTTTAGGCTCAAACTGTTAGTGTTAGGGTGCTCTCAGGAAAGGACAATTCGTGTTCCATGCTACAAAAGTGTTGGTATGTGGGATGGTAACATCAAGTAACATTACATGGCTTTGCAGGCTGGGCTTGTTAGACAGGGGCTCCATATGGCCTTGGTTTGGCAGCATTGGAGCTGGCTCTTGTAGGGGATTTCTGGCATTTGCAATGTTTCAAAACAAGCTTCATGGCTTTTCTCTGCATCAGCTCCATCCAAAATATTTATTGCTGCAATTTAGTGGGATGCAGCAGTCATTGTGGCAGTGCTGCTGAGCTTCTGTGCCATCTCACACATCCAAAATCAGAAGAACAAATATGAAGGCTAATTTGCTTTACTGAAAGGAAACAAAGTGGCTCAGGGGTGCCTATCTCTGATTTTTCTGAAGGCTGCTTCAGCCTGGTTAACTTGTCTGGCCCACAGTTTCTGAAGGGGTTGAGAAAAGTTTGGAAGGAAAATAAAACTGGGGCAATGTGTGTGTGTCGGGGGAAGAGGGTGCATTGGAATCATTGCTAGGAAGAAGAAACCATTTAAAAGGTTCAACAAGGACAAGTGCATCTGGGGAGGAACAACCCCATGCACCAGTACAGGCTGGGGACTGACCTGCTGGAGAGCAGCTCTGCAGAGAGGGACCTGGTAGTGCTGGTTGATAATAAACTAACCATGAGCCAGCAATGTGCCCTCGTGGCCAAGAAGGCCAATGGCATCCTGGGATGCATCAAGAAGAGTGTGGCCAGCAGGTCAAGGGAGGTTCTGCTCCCCCTCTCCTCTGCCCTGGTGAGGCCTCATCTGGAGTCCTGTGTCCAGTTCTGGGCTCCCCAGCTCAAGAGGGACAGGGAAGTGCTGGAGAGAGTCCAGCACAGGGCCACCAAGATGATCAGGGGACTGGAGCGTCTTCCTTATGAGGAAAGGCTGCGGGAACTGGGGCTGTTTAGTCTGGAGGAGACTGAGGGGGGAATCTCATTAATATTTACAAATATCTAAAGGCTGGGTGTCAGGAGGTTGGGACATCATTTTTTTCTGTTGTATCTAGCAACAGGACAAGGGGTAATGGGATGAAGCTGGAACACAAAAAGTTGCATTTAAATATAAGAAAAAACTATTTCACTGTTGAGGTGAGGGAGCCCTGGCACAGGCTGCCCAGGGAGGGTGTGGAGTCTCCTTCCTTGGAGGTCTTCAAGACCCACCTGGACACGTTCCTGTGCGACCTGATCTAGGTGGACCTGCTTCTGCAGGGGGGTTGGACTAGATCATCCGTAAAAGTCCCTTTCAACCTCTACCATTCTATGATTCTGTAAGAATGTTAGCAATAGCTTAGATCCTTAGGTGAACTCTAGTCAGTGTCTAAGTGCTTCTGGAAGGAAAAGATGGCAAGAACTGTAGTGATGATCTCACATGAAAATTACTGCAGCTTTACATCATACATCCTTCCTACCTCATTGTAGGGGCATGTGTGGTAGCTCTGCTCTGTGCTCTCTGTGGGACTATCTGGGAAATACTGTACTTCACCATTGATTGTATCTAGGTATAATAATGGAAGATGCACAACTGAAACAGGAGACTTCCCCCTGGAGCTCGGCCTGCTTGACTTCGGTGCCTCGTACACCATTGTGATAACTAATGTAAGTCTCCTCATGACCTTAGCAAGCTCCTTCTCTTCTAGTCCCTGGCAGTGCTTTAATTCTTATGTTTATCATTCTCACTTGATTTCTCCACCCTTCAAGACCTGGGAGGCAGCCATCTGAAGTCAGTCCACTATATAAAGGCTAGTAAAAGGTTTTAGCAAGGCATGTGGATACTCATTCCACTTTACAATGCGATCTCGTCAGATCTTATGGATTAAACAAGAAGTAAGATCTTACCCTTAATGGAAATCCTCCAAGGAAAATCACGTGATCTGTGGTTTGTACTGGTCTGATGCCATCCTTGTTCAGTTAACACTGACCCATCACACTGCAAGGAGCCATTAGAGTCTGACAAGAGCTGACTGCTTGTGGTCTTTAACACACAGAATCTGGTGTTGTCTCACACCTCAAAAACTCTGCAGAAACAGTCTGCTGTGTCCTCACATTTAACTTACTGATCTTCAGGCTGATCTTCCAAGGCTTATGCGGAGGGGAAGAGGGGCAAAGTGTTGAGGGAGGAGGTTAGTGAGGTCATGCGTCTGTTTTTACTCCTCTCGCTGTCGGTACAGCTCATTTGGAGCCTAGCATACAGTCAAGGCATGGCTTTCTGAACAATCCAGCCCTGAGGGGGCGTGAGCACTGCTGAGAGGATGGATTCCTTTCCCTGCTTGTCAGCCTCTTAGGCATGCTGCTCCAACCTTGGTCCAGCTGGCAGGAGGCACAGAGATGAACGTGATCAGCTTAGTTCCCGTTTTAACCTTTCCACTGCACAGGCACACAGACAAACCAGGTCTGACAGGACACACTGCTAAGCTGCCCTCTGAGACTTTGACTACTGTGTTGTGATGAGTAGAGCAAAGTGCTGTCAGCTACTCCCTGGCAGAAACATCTCCCTGTTGGGCAATTAATGGGGGCTGTCTATGTCTGCAGAGTCCAAATACGTGGAGGGAAGAATATAGCTGCAAAGCACCTGGCAGGTTTTTTTTTTAACTCCAGTAGCTGGAGAGGGATGCACACTCCTGGAGGGAACAGGCAGATGCTACCATCTGTGACTGCAGAGATTTATGGACTCAAAACACATACACAGTTGAAGTGATGTTGGCCAGACCTTTCCTCTATGGCTGCAAGCCTCTTTCACCAGATGAGAAACCAAGTAGAGAAGCTTTATGAAGCATATTGCACTATTAATATTACACTAAGAATATTGCCTCAGCACCTCTGGGTTGAGGTCGATGTGTCCCATGTCATGGTGGGCAAGGATTCCAGTTTATGGTCCCATGTACAGAAGTCCCTGCTGCAGCTATGGCTGCTTGGAGGTGGCTGTACCTCAGCCCTTCTGGACCCAGTGTGAGTCCTTTAATCTTTCTGGCCCTCTGTTTTCCCATCTGTCTCGCTGTAGTTTCCTCCTTTCATAGATAGTTTGCTCCAGGCCAAGATAGTTTTTAATGATTGCAGTGATTTGTACTGAGTCCTGCTCCTCTGCCAAGAGTGCTAGATAGAACTAGGAGTACAATATATTAGTCAGCTAACATGGCTGAACTGTGATACTTAAATCAGGGGGATACTGCCTTCCACCCAGCCTTCTTCTGTGTGCAGTTATAGTACAGTGCTTGTGACATTTCTTTATAGGCTGCAGAGCAAGGAACAGCTCTCCTCTCACCCCTTTTAGCCTGCTAAAATACAGTCTCTTGATTTGCCTCCCTGCATGATGATTAAATACATCTCATAAACATCCTTTGTGTTTTCCCAAGTACTTCCCTTAAACACGAAGTTTTCTGCCTGAAGTCATTTCAGCCTAGTGTTTTCCTGGCCACTAGTCAAATCTCTCTCTGTTTTTAAGCCTCTGCTCATCAGAGGCAGTATTAATTACACCTGGGAAAGCAAACAAAAAGAATGAGGAATGCAGCTACCATAACTATCTGAACACTTACACAGGACAGTCTCTGCTACTCTACTAATCCTAAGCTGAATTTGTTGTGGTGTCACTGTTACAGTAGGGGAGTTGTACAGTGCCAGTGAAATGGGAGCAGTGGCCACATGGCTGCAATGAGCATTTCCCCTCTCGTCCTCTCCTGGCCTTGGGGACAGCAGTAGATCACATGCTCTGTATAAGTACCACACAACCTTTTCCCAACCACACCACAGAAGGCAACTCATTGGTTTGCAGTAACTCCTGCAGCTCTTGCAGCACAGGGATGAGCTGAGACACTTCCATCCTGCCACTGCTGCCCTGCACAGTAGGAGCCAGCCTGTTCCCAGCGGGCTTGGAATGGCAGGGGTCAGACCCAGAGTTTTGCTTCCAGATCACTTGAAACTTCATTTTAAGAAGGATGTGATCACTGAGCAGCTAATCAATGTACCTTTATTTTCCTGCTAGGTTTCTGGAAGTGTTGTTAAGACATGGAAGTCAGAAGATATCAAAGCCAACAATGTCCATATGGCCTGGCAGTTACCACAATACTTACTAATATCTGCTGGGGAGGTGATGTTCTCCATTACAGGTCTGGCCTTCTCCTATTCCCAGGTACTCCAATTACAGATTAGAGTTAGGTTAGGCTTATAATTAGACTTCAGGATTTATTCACACACCTGCTATTGTATTGTAATATATCCTTTGGCATGACACTTCCTGACAATGTTGTCTGTGGTTCAGCTAAAAGTGGGAATATAACACAGCTTGCTGGGTGCCCTCAAGATAAATTAATTCATTCTGTGAAGATACCTCTTCTCAGTTATACTCAAGAAACTTTTCTTTTCTGGTAAAGTTGAGAACAGAGAACAGAACTGGATAGAAGTTTATTTTAATGTGAAATCTCTGAATACTGTAATATCAGATTTTTATCTCAGTGAAATATTTCATAGTATTTTCCAATGTTAAAAAGACAAAGGGATCTCAAGGGCTACAGAGTATGGGCTTGGAATCTGATTTAAGCTGAGAGACTGAAGGAGTGTGAGCTTGGAACCTGCTTTAAGCTGAAAGACTGAAGGAGTCTAAGCCTACAGGAGCCTGTAACAAAGGAGCAAGGGGTAACGAGCATGCAAGGGATGATTTTTGTCTGGGGAGGAGGTTTATGAGAAGAGTGAGACATTACAAGATCAAAAAGATGAAGGTACACAAATTTACCCATGGAATAAAGTGCAGATAATTATTAGTGAGAGTGATTAATACAGTAGGTGATCTGTCATGGGATGTGGAAAATTTGTCATCAGCAGGAAGTTTAACATCAAGATTTAGTCTCTCTTCTAAAGGTGTACAGCCACATGATGCCAGACTCCAAGCTGCAGGGCTGTTTGTGTGGCTCCCTGAACTTCTTGGTAATACTATTTCAGATGATGCAGGTTGGGGATGATCAGGATCCAGTTCTGCAACAGCAGCGTGTTCTCTTTCTTCCCGTGTCCTCCTGGAGGATAGGCTTTGAAAGGTCCTTGTATGCAGCTGTTGAAATTAACCACAGAGGAGACTCTGAACAGAAAAAACTCCACCATCTCCTCCTAGACTGAGCCCAGTGACACCTACACCGGGCCAGACATCAAAGGGAGAATCAGGGCAGAAGGGCACAACGTGATACCCACTGACCAGGGCCTTCTCTTTTCAGTCTCCAGCCAGCATGAAGTCGGTGCTGCAGGCAGGCTGGCTGCTCACAGTGGCTGTTGGGAATACCCTTGTGCTGGTTGTTGCACAGGCTGCACCAATGGCACAGGTATGGTTTGGCTCTTAAAACAGAGGTAATGCTTTAAAACAGGCCTGGAAAGTGCTTCTGGATGTCTGTGTCCTGGAGGCACAGCTGCTCTGCACAGCACTAGGCTCCTGCAAAGGCAGGCTCTCAGACAGGACTCTGCATTGCCCTCAGCAGCATTGCTCTCTGGAGCTATGGCTTTCCCTAAACCTTCCAGTGCCAATAAATAATGTGACCTGCACTGCAGTAATGTTGCTGGTGCTCAGCTCTAGGCAAGCAGGCTGTATTTGGGCCTGGAGTCTGGACAACATGCTTGTCATGCATTCCAGTTGCTTACCAAAAGCAACTTGCCTTCATCCAAGCTAGTCCAGTGGGCAGGCAGTCTTCTAAGGCCTAGAGTTTGGAACTCCAGGGCCAGCTGCCCATGGCACCCCTGAGATATTGGGCTTGCATGGGGAGGCTGTGGTGGCAGAGCTTGTTTAATTCAGGCTGTCAGACTTGTGGGATGATGGCATGAAGGTATGAAATGGGACTCATTTCTGGCTAACATGAAACTGCCTGTCCCAAAGGCATTGTGTGGGCAAAAGACCCAGGAGGGTATGTTCCAGTCAGGACAGATTTGTATGAAAAGATTTAGTGAAACTAGCCCAGTCTAACTGGTTTGTTTCAAGGTATGTCACATGCTCATAATTACATTATGTGTACTTCAGTTTACAAGAAAACAGGATGAGAACATTTCTGTTTTGTGATCCATCTCAGAAGCTAAATAGTAATAATTTTCACCCAGCTCTCTTAAAAAGCACTTGGTAAGTGCACAGAAACCCTCTGGACTGAGAGTCTGAGGTCCCCTGACCTGCTGTTCTCTTTTCTTTCCTAGTGGGCTGAATTTGTCTTGTTCACTGTTCTCCTCTTTGCTGTGTGCATTATTTTCTCCATCATGGGATATTTCTATGTCAGTGTGGATCCAGAGGACCTAGAAGAAAAGGAAGAGAAGAGAGAGACCTCAAGCAGAGGAAACATGATTAGTCTCGTTCCTCAGAAAACAAAGCTCTAACACATGGGTTGGGATGTGAGATTTTTTGTTTGCAACTCAGTAGATGGGGGACAGAGGTAAAAGAAGAGTGGGGAAAATGTTGTTTTATTTTATAGCATTGCAGTCATTATTACTCAAAATAGCCACTTTCTACATGGGGCCAAATAGCCCTCTATAAAAACAATGGGGGTCCTGAAATCGGACCAAAACTCCCTGGGAAAGCTCTTCTGGTATTAAAAGCCCTTATAAGTAAACACAGTGTAATTTAAAACCTGCCCATCTTTTTAAGCATGGAATGCTTTCCTATGATTTTGTTTTAAACATATATTTAGGGCAGCAGGGAGGAAGATTGGAAGGAATGCCCTGTGACAGCAAAACTTTGGAGTTCTTGGGAAGAAAGAATGAAAACACAGTATAGGGATTAGGGAAGAACAGATGTTACCGGCAGGGAAATTTGTAATGCTGCCATCAAAGACTGAAAATGTAACACACAGTCCCAAAGGATTTAATCATGTAACTCCCCATATGAGTATTTCACCCCATTATTGCCTGTTATGAATGGTCCTGATTTATGACTTTCACCTCCACTCTCAGAAGTAATAACAGGGAATTAAATTCTGCAGGCTAAAATATTCCCAAAACACTACTGAAGAAGATATGAATCTCTCTGATACTGTTTTTTTTCCCTAGAAATTCTTAGCAACTGATGGTGTTCCTTGATTAGATGTGATTAGTGAATTGCTTTATGCTTTCTTATTTCAGAATTCCAGGCAGTTATTTGCCAACTTTCTATATATTAAGCCTTTATTGGTCATTTCCTTTTACAGCGCCTGCTGCTGCAAGTTAGGATATGGCTGATTTCTTATCACATGCCTCAGTTATTCCCCACTGGGATACGTGCAGCAGTTTCTATAAAGTTTCAGACATCCTGCAGTGAGTTAAATAAGGATGCCCTTTATAATTTTTTTCAGGCTACAAGAGGACACCATAACATAGGAGATTTTCTTTTTCCTCTCTGTTTTTGTTTCTCTCTACCGAACTTTGGCTATAGCGAGTTTATTGGAGCTGTGATACAATTGCCTGAGTTTCCTCGCTGTGAAGCTGTGATTTCATGTTTTGCATAGAAGTAATTCAACCACTGCTGATCTGGGAAAACTGCTCCCCCTCTATTCTGCCCTGGTGAGGCCTCTTCTGGAGTCCTGTGTCCATTTCTGGGCTCCTCTGCTCAAGAGGGACAGAGAACTGCTGGAGAGAGTCCAGCACAGGGCCATCAAGATGATCAGGGGAATGGAACATCTCTCCTATGAGGAAAGACTGTGAGATATGGGGCTGTTTAGCCTGGAGAAGAGAAGCCTGAGAGGGGACCTCATCAACACAAGTACCTAAAAGGCGAGTGTTGAGAGAATGGAGTTAAGTCTTTTTTCTATAGTGCCCATTGACAGGACCAGGGTTAATAGACACAAGCTAGAAAACTGGAAGTTTCACTTAAAAGTGAGGAAAAACTACATTCTTTTTGAGGTGAGGGAGCCCTGGCACAGGCTGCTCAGGGAAGGTGTGGAGTCTCCTTCTCTGGAGGTTTCCAAACCCACCTAGTACACGTTCCTGTGTGACCTAATCGAGGTCACACAGGCTTTAGCAGGGGGTTGGACTGAATGATCTCTAGAGGTCCCTTCCAACCCTGACCATACTGTGGTTTTGTGAGAGTCCCTGCCTTTCCCTGTAGTTTCAAGGTCATTTTTGTAGTAGGTGTAGCCTAATTGACAGCAAGGGTGTCTATAGACTCTTCAGCTTCACAGAGGATAGTTTTTAAACGATGCTTTCCTCTTTGATCTTGGCCTTGGCCATAGGTGGCCACTGATGCTTTGATTCAGGAGATGATGAAATAACACATTTCATTTTTTTTCCTGTTCAGGACAGTGCTAGAGAATGTGTTTAGCTTGACACTTCTGCTACTTTAATGCGCTGCCTTGTGTGTGTGTGTTCTTGAGTAAGACTGATAGAACTCTGCTCTTTGGTTTATAACTGGAAGACTCACAACCTCAAATTGTTTCCTTTGCTTCCTGTTGTAAATGGTCATGAATGTTCACCACTAGCTCTGCATAAGCTCCTGCCTGCTGTGAAATGGAACCTGGGTGTTGTGCCAGAGGAGGACCATGGTCTCAGATAAATGACAACAGGCTGTGGGTGTGCACACAGAAATACTTACCGTGAGTCAGTGGATGAAGAGGCATTTACTAAGCTGTGGTGGCTGGATCTGGGCAGCTGAGCCCTGCGACTCATCACGAAATGAAGGGTATTGAAAGCCATCTATTAGGTCATCCAACCTGCTCCTCAAGAAGCCAAGTGATTATTATTCCCTCTGCTTCCTTCTGGTATTGTTCCCCTGCTCTAATTCTGTGTGTAGGTTCTTTCTCCTCCAGGCGTTGTTGTTTTCTGATCCTGTTTTGTGATACACTATGAATCAGCTCAGAGGTTGCTGAATCACTCTGCTGTGATGCTGTTTGAGCAGCTTCCAATTTGAGGCACTAATAGAAAGCCCCCCCCCTACAAACAACAACAACAAAAAAATCCCCATGCTGAAGGAATGGACAAGCTCCAGTAGCACTGAACAAACACAATTTAGAATTATTGGAGCATTTAATTTTTTTATAAGCCCTGAATTTGGAAGTGTGTTGGTGTTCCAGGGCATATGTGGTGAAGAGACAATTGAAAATTATTGGAGCACTTTCCTTGGGAAGCACTTGGTACACTGCAGCACAAAGTGGCATGAGGGAAAGCAAGATGTCCAGAGGACACAATCTTCAAGACTACATATGCTCAAGAACCTCTTGATTTTTGTTGTATTTCCTTACTGGCGGCACTACCAGAAGCTGTCACACACTCTGAGCTTGATTTAAAGGAATCATTCCAAACTCATAAAAGATACATTCAGGATGTCATCTCTATCTGCTTTTTAGATTCCTGATGCCAAATTGCCCCTTTCCAAACATCTCAGTGTTCCAAACTCTCACCATAATGCTGGGGGGAGAAAAATTGCAATTCACAGTTGGGAAGGTTATGAACAGGAAGATAATGCTAGAATTGAAGTGCTAAGATGAAGCTTGGGACTGCTCCTGCAGCCCCTCTGGGGAATTTCTTGCCCCAGATAATTCTCTCACAGCTGACACAGTTACTTCTTCTCACCTGCACAACATCACCTGTTGGAAGCTTTGTCCTCCTCTAGTCTGCCTGCTTGCTTATTGGTTCCTTCCCTGCTGTTTCAGCTGCAGCTGTAAAGCTTTGCTAATTGGAACCATTTATTTGAAATGCACCAGCAGTTTGGAGGGATTTCCACTGGGCATGCTGACAACCAGCCAGGAGCAGGTTAGGGGCTGTAATGAAGAGCTGCCCCTGCTGTAGCTGGAGAAGGTGGCAAAGTAGCACATTTATCACGGTGCTTCAGCAGTTTTAGAGCCACAGCTTCCTCCTCGGAGCCCTTTCATCACTTTCAAATGGACTCCAGTCCGGATCAAGGATTTAGGACCTGATTCTGTGGAGCACTGAAGCCTGGGTTTTTCTTCTATATGGTCAGCTCAGAGAGGAGGCAATGCACAGCCCTTAACACCCAGTTTTATAACAATATTTTTATTCCTCCTGATCCTTTGTTTTAGGATCAGAAGGAGAAGCAAAAATAGTGATACTATATCTATAGTAAAGCTATGTGAACCCCTATTAGAGAAACAGCAGCCTGACCAGCTTTGCCTGTGACTGAAGGGAGTCTCAGCTGTTGGTGGAGGTTGCCCTGCAGCAGATTAGGGAATGCTCACACCAGCTGTTTTAGAGGCTGACCTACAGAAATCATTATCTCCAGCTAAGGATCAGCAATGAGCTGGTGGGGTATGTTACTGCATGAGCCTTCATGGAGATGGCAGGGGTTGGGCTTCTCTGTGTGTGTGTCTTTATCTGTTATTGAGGGATGCTCTCTGATAAAGATTCTTTTTGTGCAGCAATTCTCCCTTCAGTTGCACTGGCTGTCACTCAATATGTTTTTCTCTTAGCAGGTTGTAAGCATGACCAGTGTTATTTTCAGCTTTACATGAGATTAAGCATGAAAATGAGATTTCAAACTCAGCAGAACTGCTTCTTGGCTCTGGGTTCCTTAAATTGACCTCATCGACCTTCATGTGAGGTAGTAAAACACCTTTAATTAGCTCTGTGCAGCTCAAGGGGCTTGCATTTCTCTTCTTCTCTCCTTTTTGTCACAGCCCCACAATTCCAAAGGATGAGTTTTAGAGAATTCCAGAAGATAAGCCCTGGGAGAGCTGCATGGGACAAGCTCAAGATGCAGCTGGTGTGTGCTCTCAGCACTAGCTGGGAGACAGGAGCCAGGCCAAGGAGAGGAGCTTTTTCCTCTCTGGAGAACAAAATGGGGCTGGGCAAAATAGCCTGGGGCAGAGCTTGCCCTGGCAGAAGATGTGGTTTTCCCAAGCACTGATCTGGATGTGAGTTTTCTCTGGCCTTGGCTTTGGGCTGAGGCACTGTGCAAGGAGATTGGAGACTCGGGCAGGGAGGAAAGAAACAGCTATGTGGTCAAGATCTTCCCAGCTCCTCAATGAACAGCTGAAATTCCTCACAGCAAATTAATTGGAGAGAAAATGAGATGGTAGAAGGGGAAAGCTCAGATGATCAAGTACTCTCCTAACTGGTAGTGAAGTGCCATGATGGGACTTAGTCACCTATGGCTTGAAGCCTGGTTCATTGTCCCAGAATATTGCCAGAAGCAGCACACAGACCTGCACCAGTGGGCCTGCACTGACTGGAGGATGTGGATGCAGCTGTGCTCCTGGAGATACCCCCACCATCCATGGCAGCCACCACCTCAGCTGTCCCTCTTGGGACAGAAAACATAGCTGAAGGTGTCTTACAGATGGGGGTAGCAAAGGAGGGAGAGCTACAGATAGGGATGACTAATGGGCAGTTTCAGCCAGGGCCATTCAGAGAGAAATAGTCTCCTGTTCTCTTTGAGTTTCTTTGCCTACCTACAAGAAACACTTTCTAGCATTAGCATCTTAAACCTGGCAAATACCAGCTCCATGGCAAATACCACAGCTGCTGAATTTTGGATGGTACCAGACTCTGCATTTCATTAGCACTACATCTGTTATTGTGATATACTTTTAAAACAGCATTTAAGAGATGTTTCTCATCCCAGATGTTGACAGGTCTGGATAGGTTTAGCATGTTGATAGCCAGAATTACACTAGTTTTTCATGTTAACATGTGCAATAAACCTGTCATGTACCAGTAGATGTTGTGGGGCCTTTAGATTTCCACAGCAATTTAGAAAAAAGCCCAAATCCTCAGTGAAGCTGGCTAAGCAGGAACAGTGGCACTGCTTCCTCGTGGGAGCTGCCCATTTAAAGCAGGGACCCTCATTCATCTCTTACAAAGCACATCCCAGAAAGACAATAATGGAGGACACTGTTAAACATTTTGCCTTGAGAAGGGCTCATGCTGCATTACAGCAATTGCATGAGGGAAAATAATTGCTCTGCTTAAAATCCTTCCTTCCTGCAGTCTCAGGTGGTCAACAAGGAATGAAACAATTTGTTTCTGAGCGAGCTTTGAATCAAGGAGCTGCTGTATCTCTGCTGTGTTTTACTAACAGATCAACATTAACCTGCCTCTACTACCTGTAGATCAGAAGACTGTTAGGATGCTGAGCAGCCATACTGCAGGCTCCCACTGTGAGCTGATCAACTCTGATCTCTTTATTTTTAATGAATAGTTTTAGCAGTTCTCCTGCAGAGCTCAATTGGAATTGGTCTAAATTTAGACCAAAACTAAGGACCTGAAAGAACTGTAATCAACAAGATAAAGAGCAAAACTGACAAAAAAAACCCCACCTCCTAAACACTCAGTTCTCAGTGCTTAATTACAATTGTAATATGCTTACAGAAAGTTAAAGCCTAAACCAGAATGTAGCAATTCAGTTGGAGCCATGGGGAGCTGCAGCTAGAATCCAGCAGCGTGACAACTGGCAGCCAAGCTGAAGACACACAAGTCAAGCAAACATCACTTTTTAGGTTATTTTTTGTCATTGCATATGTTGTTCAGTCTGCTTGGCCTGTCCTGTTCAATCTACCCATGTGTGTGAGGAAAAGAAACTGAACTGACTTGTGGGAGACATGTACCCTTCCCAAGCTGCAGCTTGCCTTCCCTCGGATTGCAGACTCCCAAGTTAGCTCCAAGTCAGCCCCCTCAGTCCCACATGCTGATCTTCCTTCCACAGAAGTCACTGAAGCTTCTCCCTGATGACTTTGCCAGCCCACAACACCTTGCTTATTCCTTCTTTCATGAAGCCTCCCTGCTGCCAGAAAGAATGTGTCGTCTTGGGGATTGTCATGGATAATGCTGCCTGCTTTCCTGCAGCCAGAAAAGCTGCTCATCCACAGGACTACCTTGTCTGGGCAGAAATCACATGGAGCCAAATATCTGGGTGGTAACAGGGCATCTACCCTGGCTTGCTTTGCCTCTGGCTTCTTGCCACAGCCTTGTATGGCCTGATGCATCTTCTGTAGGCAAATCAGTTCAGAAACAGTGGGGAAATCCACCATCTCCACATGCCCAGCTGGCTGGTTGTGTAGAACCCTTAGGGTTGGAAAAGATCTTTAAGATCTTCAACTCTAACCTCACACTGCCAAGCCCATCACTAAACTAAACCATATCCATTAGCACCTCATCTATGCCTCTTTTGATATCTCTAGGGATGATGACTTCACCACCTCCCTGGTCAGCCCATTCCAATGCTTAACAGTCATCCTGTAGTCAGCCTTTGTGTTGTGCCATGTCAAGCTGCAGGGACTTCTGAACCATAACACTGCTGTTACCAGCCATGGGTGGTCTGTTTGTGCTCCTTGTGGCCCCAGCTTGCTTTAGTTGCCCTTTGTACATTTTTTATGGTCAAGCTACTCCTTGCAGTCTCCTACTTGTGCTGGAGGCTTTGGAGATCTCCCCTACCAGTCACCTGGAGAGACTTTCTCTTGCAGAAAGGTAGGAAAAAGCCACTTGGATTGTGCTCATTGCAGCACTGGTGTGTGGTCAGTGGGCTACATCTACAACCACAGGTCTCCCGTCAGTGTGGATGTGGCAGTCAGTGAAATGAGGCTGGTTGCTCTGCCAGTAGTGCTGGCATGGGGACTGCTACTGGTGGTGTGGCTGTCTCTGTGGCCTTCCCAGCCCTCACTGGGAAGTTTTAAAAGCTAATGTCAATGTTTTGCTGTGTGAGATGTATATTATTACTGTGGTGCTGTCAGGCTTCAGCTTCTGAATCTGCTGGGCAAGGAGCTGCTTGCCTGGGCACAGCTACTTCTCCTGACACAGGGACCTGTGCCAGTGCTGCTTGCCTGTTGCAGAGCATTTTCTGCTCCTTCATCATCTGTTTGTCCAGCCCCAGTAACCACCTCTTGGGTAACTGGCATCTCCCAGACCTAGTGATATGTTATGTGCCCACCCACAAGGGAAGTTTCTTTGCATGGGGGTGCTTTTGGTTGCTTTGAGCTCTGACTCTGCCCAAATCAGCTTGAGGCCTTCATTCAGGCTCTTTCCATGCTTAACCTCTGCATCAAAACACTTTCCAAGTAACGTCTTCGTGCTGTCTTCACCAAAGTTAGAAACCTCTCCAAGCTGTTGTGCCAATGTGGAGTTCTTTTCTGCCCAAGTCAGAGGTGGGAGAGGCCAGCAGGAATTCAGCAGGTGCCAGGAGCTGCTGCCTTTCAAAAAGGCCAGTGGCTGCCAGTCCCAGCAGCTCCCCACTTGTGAGGCCATGCACAGGCCAGCTGCTGCTGTGCCCTGAGCAAATGCTGGGATGCCTCTCTGGGGCTGCAGCTCCCACATCCCACCTGTGTGCCATTTGTGCTCTGTCAATGCCAGCTTTACTTCCTGACACTTTACCCAGCCCCAGAACTTCCCAGCAAAGAGAAAAATGCTCCCTCTTTCCATAGCATGTATTTAATTTACTTTCCCCCCCTCTTTTCTCATTTACAACCAGTGCCATTAGCCTGTTATTTCAGGGCTAGCCAAGGGAGCTATGTGGTCCCCCCATCTCATCACTGCCTTTAAGTAAAGGTTCTCCCACTGTGACCACCCGTGAGCACCTTCCTGGAAGCTGTCTGCAAATTCAGGTCCCCCACTTCTCCAAAGAGCACATCCCTCTTGAGACCAGGGAATTGACATGTTTAAAACCAGACAGTCTTTTTATGGGGAGTAGCCAGCCTGAGTAATGTTTGCATTTCACCCTTTGCTGTCTGTGGTGCTACTTTTGGAGTTAATATCACTGCTTTTCTTTCCTTTTTCCCCTCCAATACTGTCCTGAGCACCTGCATTCTCTATAAAATAAATAAATGGCCTTACCTATTTGCAGGCAGATGGTCAGCCCATCTTCTACCAAAACTTTGACAGTGCCATGAAGAATCCTTTGGCACTAACAGTGCCAGCATAGTCTTTTACATCCCTACTGGAGGACTTCCTTGACCCTTCTTTCCTTTTGTATGTGCTGATTAAAACCAAAGGGTTTGTGCTTCATTTCTCACAGCCCACAGCACTCCTCAACCTTCTGTAATGCAGGCTCTGAGTTCCCTCTTCTGTTTGAGCTGAAAACTATTAAAAGCCATTTAGTGCTTCAGAACCAGTCATTTTTTATCTAATAAAGTGTCTTTCTTTCTTTCTTTCTTTCTCTCTCTCTCTCTTTTTTCCTTCCTTCCTTCCTTCCTTCCTTCCTTCCTTCCTTCCTTCCTTCCTTCCTTCCTTCCTTCCTTCCTTCCTTCCTTCCTTCCTTCCCCTTTCCTTCTCTGTTCACATCCATCAGCTCTGGAGTGAAACACTGTTCTAGTGTTCTGTCAGTCTTCACTTTTCCAGAAAAGACTGAACTTTGAGCTTTTCCACAAAAACCTTATATCTGGTGCCTGTAGTCCTAATGCTGTTTGGTTTTCAGCATCCCTTGAAGCCACCTTCTGTTGGCTTTTCACTTCTGTCTGCTCAGTGTTTCTTGGCTGGTGTCACCATATTATACTTCCTGGGGCCTGCTGACCCAGGAGGTAAAATACGATGACAATTGAGTGAAAAAGGAGCAGAAAAGTCATCCCAGTGCTTTTAAAAGATGCACTAGACTGAACCTGCTCAACTGTGAAAGTTTTGAGCCCTTTTTCAGCTTGTTAGAGGAGGAGCAGGGACTTTTCCACATAGAGGTGTTGTCTCATGCCTATCGCCTCCTGCTCTGGTTGAGAGGGGATGCTGCCAGGTCAGAGCAGCTCTACCATCCCCACTGTTTTGCTCCTACTCTTCCCCTGGCTCTGCATTTCCTGAGTGAATCTGCTCTGGTCCTCTCCTTGATGGCCTCTCACAGTATTGGTATTCATTCCAAGGGAGTCCTTGCCTCCAGCAATTTATTTGACCAGTCTCATGATATTATCTGTGGTGCCACCCATCATGGGGTTTCTTTTGCCTGTTCGGTCTCCACTGTTTTCTACTGTGGTTTTTCTTGATTCAGACTGTCAAAGTCTTGCCAATTTTGTCTTCCTCATCATGGTTTCCCATTATCAATGCAGTGCCTGGAGTCCAAGTGCCCTTCATGCCACAGATCTGCAAGCTAAATAAGTGTAGCAAATCATTAGGGCAAACTTTGACTGCTCCTGTCTCCATCAAAGGCTGGGATTGCATTAAGTCCCTTTGATAAACTGACCCGACAGGCCAATTTGGATTGTGCATGTGGTATTATGAGCCTCACAGGGCTTGTGATTAAAAGACATATGAGAATGCAATTATTTAGAGAGCAACTGGGAGATTGCTGTAACTCAGGAGTCAATTCTTTATCAGAAGAACCCAAATCTGCAGGGTGGCAGGCAGCTCCTGGGAAGTGTCTGCAAGCCTCTAATTGCTGGGGGAGGTGAGAGTCACCTTTGTCTCCTGCAGGTCTTGATGTGCTTGATAACACTGTGAAGGGGCAGGAAGGGGAATGTCACTCTGACCAGTCCTGTCCTCAAGGCACTTGCTCCAGGGCTGAAACCTTTCACACAGGTGGCTGCTTTATCTCTTTCTACAGTTGGTTTGGGTGTTTTTTCCCCTCCAAAAATGTAGCTGTCTTTGCAGCAAGAGAGAGCTCAGCTGGGTTTCTTGGCTGGATTCCAATCAAATACTGACCTGCACAGGGAGATCAGCTTGATCTAGGCTGACTCCCTGCATCAAATCCCCAAGCCTGGGGCTGGATCCTGACCCAGCTGGAAAAACTCTGTTAACTTAGGCTCTGAATCAAACCCTGAAGATGAGAAATGTCTGACTGGACACAATTTTGCCCATTTTTTTCCTCTCGAGTTACTGAGTCAGAGCTGGATGGCATATGTAATTGTAGTAGGGCTATTCTTCTCTCTCTCTCTCTCTTTTTTTTTCCCTCAAGGAACATTCATGCTGCATTTTAATTACAACATTTAGAATAATTCCAAATAGCTTGAGCTCAAATTGATCTTGTTTTTCAGCCAGAACGCTTAATTTCCATCTATTCTAATAAATGTGCTATTGATAATAGTTTAGGTGCAATACAGCAAAGCTCTGCATTAGGCAGCAGCTCTGGAGGGCCAAAATTCTCTTATTATCCATTATTGATATGACAGCTTGCAAATATTGAACAAACAAATTACCAGGTTTTCCTTGTTCCCCTCTTAGTTTGCAATCTCAGTCTTTTTGACAGGCGAATTCAGGATTAATGATGATCTTGTTTAAGACAGCAAATAGGTTTTATTCTCTAAAGCCACAAGTACAGTAGGAGAACTAGCACTGGCACATTGAATTAAATCTCATCCTCAAAGTAAAATTTTACCTTTATTCCCTCCAATTCTCCTAAGTAGGAATTGGATTTGCCTGGTAAAGTGCTTAGACCTGTTATTAATTTCTCAGTTTATGTAGTCATTTTAAATACAGAGGCTTAACAAGAAGGAGCAGTGAAAGGAGGGTTTTTTTCTCTCCCAACCCTGAGCTCGCTGGGTCAGTTCAGATTGTAAGTGCTTTAAGGGACAGGACCTGTCTGAGCACAAGCACACCAGCAAAGCGACTGCTTTGAGGCTCGATAGAAAAGAGAGATCCAGAAAAGACCTGCTGGGTTCGGTCCTTGGGGGTGCACTGGGAGCAGCACTGGGAAACGTTCAGTCCAGATCCTGGGACTGTGAAACACATCCACGCTCTGCAGCAGTTTCCTCTCTGCCTGCTCCAGGTCTGAACACAGGGTAAAGGGTACAGAAAGGGCTGAATTGCCAATGGCTGCTTGGAAAGAGTATTTCTCGTGCAGATGGCTGCAGGTGAAGCAAGGAGGATGCTACACCCCACGGGAAAGCCTGATGCATCTCGCAGGGGACTCAGGGGCATCCTCTGGGGGACAACACGAGACTCAAAGAAAGCATGAGGCAAGCCCTTGGGAGCACATGCTGGGCACTGGGCCATTCCTGCCCAGGGGGTTCAGACTGTGGGCTTTGCATACACAATACAGGAATTCACCAGTGTGCCAGCCAGGCTTTGGAGATGAGAAGGGAATTTGTTCTCAAGCAAAACCACCTTTTGTTAGCAGAAAATCTGTGAGTTGGATTCCCCGAGGGAATAGTGTTTGAAATTCACAGATGATTAAAAGATAACACATTTGAAGGGCTTTTTTTTTCCTGTTGTTTTGTCTTCTGTTGTTTTTGGTTTTGTTTTGTTTTTATGGAGGAGTTTTTGTTTGTTTGTTTGCCTTTTGGGTTTGGGAAGCTTGATGCCACACATAAGTTTCTTCACAAGTGACCAGGCCACGAATTTTTTACTTTAATGCAAGAAAATCTGAGGCTTACCTTAAAAGAGAAGTCTCCTGGAGTTCTGAAATACCAAAGGTCACACCAGCAAAAATGACTGGAGTTGGTAACTCTGAGTGTAGTGTATCACATCAGTCTTAAGCAAAAATAAGCCAAATCAAACAAGACTTGATGAAACAGAGTAAAAGCAGGCAACCAGCACAGCTTGGCTTGAGATAATGTGTTAATAGAGTGTTTCTCCATGGCTTTTTTATTTGATAAGCAGTACAACAGTCTGTATGAGCTCCCTGCTGATTGCCCATCCCTGTTGGCAATGTCAGTGCTCATTACTCCTTTCCCTTGGAAGCAGCAGTGTCCATTGTGGAGCAGGAGGGAGGGGGCACAGCTGTGCATTTCAACATGTCTGCACATCTGTTCTCAGTCCTGGAGTAATCCCCATGATATGGACATCTTAGCTGGGTGTTTAAGCCTTCATCTCACTTCTTTTTAAGGCTCGCCTAACACTTTTCCAGTGAATTGATGCAGCATCAGTCACAGTAATATGCCAGCTATGATGTTCCTGCTAATAACCACTGAGGAGACCTGTGGCTCAGGGCCCTGAGCTGGGAATGGACATTTTCTCTGCAAAAGCCAGGAGGAATTTGCTGATCAGAGCAGCTTGCAGATGTGTGGGGCAGCAGCAAGAAACTGCCCCTTATTAAGTCCCCAAGCATCTCCCAGCCTGGGAGTGTCGCCATCGACATAGTTACTCTTTCAGTCCTCTTCTGCTCTTGGGGGTTAAGGCTTTGTCAAAAAACTGCCTGACATGCAAGTTTATGAAGTTCAGCTACCAGCTGGACACACCAAGGGTAAACTGACTCCAATTACTTGCTTTGCTTACACCAGCTGCCATGTATTACAAATTAAACCAGCCACAAGGAACCAAACTCTTAAGCTGCTTTCTCATAGTCATTAATTACGAAGACACCATCACTCATGTTTGTAGTCTATGAACTGTCCTGTGATAACTGATTTTTTGGTTTTTTGGTTCAAAGAATTGTGATGGAGAGGCTGCAAACAGTGTTGGCAAGCAATTCCCTCAGGGGCAGGTCTGAGCTGATGCAACCCCCTTTTTGTGACACAAAGGTGGCACGGGGACCTCACAAGTACAGACTGACACTCCTCCCATCCCTCTGCCCACCTTGCCCTGCCTCTGGGAAAAACCCAACCCAAATGTGCCCTGCTTACATGGTCTGGCAGAAGGTCAGGCAAGTACATGACAACCTGACAATCAATTTCAGGAGAAGCTTTTGGGCCAAGAGAGTGTCACCCCAAAGACCTTCTCTGACATGCCCAACACCTCAGAATTTTCCTGAGATACATCAGTCTGGGTACTAATTTCCCCACTCCTTGTTTGCTACCTCTAATGTGTTTATTCTCCGTGTGGCAGCACAGTGAGAGGGGCTTTTATCCCCATCCCAGAGCAAAGGCAGCAGGTGTGGGGAAAACTCCACACTTCTTCAGGTTGGCACCTCCATACACATCTCTACTCTTTCCTGTTGCTGGGAAGGGCAGCAAAATGGATCAGAAAAGGAGAAGCCCTCCAAAGTGTCTCATCCTGCCAGGGTCGCTTGCTGCTCAGGCTGGCTGTGGTCTGGAGACTGCATTACCAGTGGGACTTGCTTCCAGAGCATCTGAGACAGTCTCACACTGTTTTCTCCTGTGACTGCTTTCTGGACAGAGTCTTCCAGCTGGTGAGTTTCCTCAGATGTGCACATGAGTCCATGCATGTGATCAGATCACTGATAGATGCTGCACAACCATCTGGATGTAGGGAAGAAGTGACAAATCTCCCCCAATCACACCTTCCAGCAGATATTGATGAATGAGATCTTTATTGGCTTCTGGGCTAATTAAATAGAAGTTGCATCACCTTCTAGCTGACAGGCTCTAATTGCTACTGAGCAGATTTTGAGAGGACCAGATGAATAGGAAAATAAAAGGGAAGAGTGTGGATTGGATCCAAGGATATATCTGACTGCATTGCACTTCAGATGAGCTGGAAGTCTGTCCCATGTTCCCCTGGGTAAGGGGACAGAGCAAGGCACTCCTGTGCTGTGAGAGCACACAAGGGAGTGCTGTCAGAAGACAGAGATATGAAAAAGAAGGAAATACTAAACTTGTCCTAGGTAAGAATTTCTAAAGCCTTACCTTTTCCCCAGCCTCTGGCTTTGGCCTCCAGCAGCCAGTTCCCATTGCTCTGGGCTCCTGTTCTCTGTCTGTTACACAGGACTAGCAGCACCTGCTGCCCAGGGCTGAACTGTCTCAGGTGCTCTGGCATCACAGGAATCCCCAAGCCTCAGGTTTTTTATTTCCTGTTTTCATAAAGGCCAAAGACTGTAAAAGGATTGTTTGGTGCCCCACAGCTGAGCCCAACCCTGTGCAACCTTGCTGAGTGCTTAAGAGAGAGATATTCCCCTCCAGCAACAAGGCTGTTGGGACTTTGAGCCTGGCCTTTCGTGGTGCAGTCCCTCAGAGACTGTGCTGTGTGTATGCCACACTGTACAAGCTACCAGCAAGGCTGGCAAAGCCCTCTCAGACTCTTGCTGCTGTTCCCCCATGCAGGAGCAGGTCTGGTGATTTCCTTCCCTCCTGCAGGCTCCTGCTTAAACCTTCCAATGGGGAATGTGGGTGGTTCAACTGGAGAGTCATTAACAACAGAAGGTGCTGGGCATCCAAGTTTTGGGTTGGTCCAGGACAGAGGTGGACCCAGTGCACAGTAATCCTGGCACTGAAAAAAATGAACCTGAAATGAATGGCCAAGCCCTCAGTGACTTCAGTGATGCCGTGTTTTCCCCAGTGGGCTCTGTGGGCTGTATCTGGGCACGTCCAGCCTGAGAGGCTTGTCTCATGTTTAATTTACAGGGTGATGAATGAGTTCTTAGCATACAATGCATTTAATTCCATTTTGCCCTGATTTATGATGTGATGTGAACTGCATGTGAAGTTTTTAATTCAGAAGGTGGTGACTGTGATTCAGTATATGGAGTGTGATGGAAGAGGTGATAAATGTGATTCCAGAGGTGATGCATCAATTTCAGTGCAAAGTGCATTAAATTTATCACATGGCACATTGGTCTTGGTGCGTGACATCCCAGAGATGGCAGTGCCAGGCTGGTTAAGCAGGATACCTTCTCAGTACCTACAGTGGTCCCCACATCCACCACCTCCCCAGATGAAAATGTCCCTGGCTGTTGGTCTTTTATTTGACCTTGGTGGGCTTGAGGAAAAACAGTAAAATGGCTCATCAGGTGCTGGTCAAAATATTTGTCTTGGATTTACTACATACCCTAGATAAGGGCTTCTTACATACCCCAGGTAAGGGCTATCCCACCTAATTTCAGGTCTCAGGAAGATGCTACTGCTCCTGGGAGTCTCAGCACCAGCCAGTAAATCGACCTCATTTTGTGTTCATGATTCAGTGTCACCGCTTTTAACTCAATGTCTGGCTGATCCACGTTGCTGAATAAGGATGTGGAGCTGAGTCCTTTCCAGGAGAGAGAGTCTGTAATTTTGGGCTCTCTCACACCTGTAACTTTAGAAGGATATTTGAAAAACACCCAACACCTGGAGAAGACACCTCCTCTTATCCCTCACTCCACGCTGGGGATGCTTTTGGGATGAGACTTCCCAGCTGAAATAACCCCATATCTAGATTAGGGGATCCTATGGGCATTGAGTAGTGGCTGTTTGGGGCTGGTGGGATGTGATGTACACAAGCAAGACAGCATGGGTGTTCTGGGCACTGAGAGGCTCCTGGTGCCTGTGGTATACAGCCCTTCCCATCCTCATGCCCTGTTAACAGCAGCACTGCTGGATCCAGCCCCAGCACGGCAGAGCGTGACGAGTCGCTATCGCAGCCGAGAAAGATGTGAGAAGGCTGATGAAGGGATTTGGTGACAAGCTGAGCGGGAAGTAATTACTTTTCTCCTTCTCTTCTGCTCTCACTGCCACAGCCTCTGCAGCTGAGAGGATAAATGCAGTATATTAGTAGCAGTGAGTGGCAGATTCACTGAGCTGCGATTTATAACGCTGTCCTCCCCAAAGCCTCATTGGAGGGCATTATGAAGTTAGCTTTGTAAGAGGGGATAAAATGATGAGAGGGGTCGCTCTGGAAAAGCATTTGGAAACCCTTGGAAAAGGAGCTATTTTCTTCTCTCCAAGCCAGGTATGTCTCATTGAACTGACCCAAGCAGAGCTCTGAGGGAGGGTTAGCATTTATACACCAGATATTCGATTTAATTCAGTGAGAAGGAGCAGATGTTGATGTGCCAGGCCTGTCTGCCACCACATCTAAATGCATAAGGATGGCTGAAAAATCTTCCATCAAAATGTTTTGATTTTTCTTGAAGAGGAAATAGAAAACTTCTACGGGGAATAAAAAACCCCAACCCCGAACGCCCAAGGCAGAAAACTTATGGCTGACAAAACTTTGTCTTCAGACTGTCGATAAAGGGCTGCAGCTGTCAGAGGGGATAAAGAGGAGGATGTTTTTCATCAGCCATGTTAATCTGATCTATCCCTGCATGCAGGCATGTGTGGGCAGATAAAATAAAACAACCCGATACGCTGATGAGCCAAAATCTCTCGTGGCTTCCAAGGGACTCTGAGCTGATGGAGAGGCAGGGAAGGGCTTCGCTTATAATATACCCCCTGGTGAAAAGTGTTAAGGACTTGGGACAGGCACTGGGCTAATGTGTCTCTGGTCTGTCTGGAGAGAGCTGTTTGCAGGCTTGGTCTGAGCTCTGGGCTCTCCAAACCTCTACAGCAAACAAGTCCCAAGGGTCCTGCTGCCAACAGCCGGGTTCTGCAGGGAGGGGGAGCTTTAGCTCTGCTCCTTCACTCTCCAAAAGGGTTAAAAAACCCCACCTAGGCATACTTTAATTGGTTTGAAGAGTATAAGGGAAAGGAAATGCTAAAATCCATCCTTTCAATAGCAAAAAATGCTCATGTATCTGAACTTGTCTTTCAGCACCCACTGGAGAGTAACTTTTAATGACCGGGGTAGGAACCATTGGGTCCAGCAGATTGCTGTGCCCACTCCTCCATCTTCCAGTACCCCAGTGAGGAGGTAGGTGTCTATCTCAGGGATGCTCCCCCTGCAGTGGATCTGACTCTGCCAGGAGCTGTGACCAGGAGGTGGGCAGCAGGAGATGGGCAGCAAGGAACACCCTGGCTGAGCAGGGTAGCTCACCTGCACAGCTTCCCTGCTGCCAGAGCAGCTCTCAGCTGTGGGGAGAAACTCGTAATTTATATCTTTGTGTATTTGTTTTGCATGGGAGATGAGGCTGCTGGTTTATAATGCTGAACCACCTTTTTAGCTGAGTGCAGTTGGTCCCCTCAATCAATTGCCCTCTCCAGAGCATTAACCAGTCACCAGGAACCAGTGGTTTTACAATATCTTTCCATGTTATTCTGGGAGGACTTTGGGGCCAGAATCTCAGCTGGTGTAACTCAGCCTCGCTCTCCAAATCCAGATGATTTATATTAGCTACCTGATGCTGCTGTGAGCTACTGCAAGTATTCTCATGTCAATATTTTTAAAGTCTTGTTTGACCTAATTTTGAAGGAGGGCTCATACATTGTTTCATGGTGTTTTAAAATACATTTGACACAGCACTTGCTTACCTCATATCAAACTGTATGTCCAAACCAAATGCATCTGTCACTCTGAAATAACTCTGGGCCAAGGCAGAGGCGAATAAGAGGCTCCTCCCCAGTAGTCTGTATTCCAAAGGCTACTGGTCCCAGTTAACCAGGCTTCCTAGGGCCTCAGTTTCCCTGTTTGCATTACTGAGACTCTCAGTAGATATCACGTTTTTCCTTCAAACCCTTTGTCTATCATCAGCGTAATAATGGTGAGGCTGCAGCCTGTTGGGATGGCTCTTCCTGATTCACTCTTCTCCAGTATCTCCATCCATCCATCCATCCATCCATCCATCCATCCATCTCCTTTTATTTGAAGATCAAGATCCTGGGGCAGGAGCTGTCTTTCATTTCTCTCTTTTATCTCATTCCTTGAGTGGCAGATTTTTATTGACTTGCAAATATACACAAGGAGTGCTTCTGTCCATGATCAAAAGGACATGGTTGAACGAATGTTTTTCCAAGCTGCTTAAGGGTCAGCCCTTTATTTCAAACTGCATTTTTTAATTCCTGCTGACTAGAGAGAATTTTTGGTGCCTTGTGAGCCTGCACTGAACACACACACAGCCTCTCAACGGGGTGGACACCACTGAAGGGGATTGCTGTACCCTCCTGCCCTGCAGGAACCATCACTCCTCTAATGATCAGATGGTCATTTTGTGCTGTTGGATTTCCTGGAGATGTTTGAGAGCCTGGTGATTTGCACCATCTTGTCTCTGTTGTCTCACAGTGCTCTGCTATTCTTTTTATTTACATAGAGAAAGAGAAGGAGATCTAAAGCCTCTGGGTGAAATTCTTCCTTTGCAGCTGAGCAAAATGCACCCTCAGCTGGACACGGGCCTCTCCTGCCTTTTGGTGTCTTTTCTGTGCAGACAGTTTGATGTATAAAATTTCCCATTCACATCAGAGGACGTTTCAGTTAAATGTTAATCCACAATGATGATATTTCTGTGAACTATAGCACCCGGGAGGCTTGAAAAGAATATCTGTCTCTCTCTTTGGCATGGTGCATTTGGGAATGGCTGGGGTCCAGGCTGATATCAGTACCTCTGCTTTAAAAGGATTTCAGTTCTAACATTTGGGTGGTTCCTTGTTTGTTTTGAATCAGCTTTCCCTGATTGCCACCACCAGCATCTGCCTTGGCACAATTTTAACGTGCAGCTTCAGGTTGAGCAAACAGAACTGAAGTTTTACAGTACAAGCCTCGTAAGTGGTAATTGCATCAACTTAGGACCAATGGAGCAGAATAATATCTGCCCACTAATAATGGCTTAATAAAATTAATAGCACTGGCCCTGCTGTGAATTACTTTAAAACAGGGATTGTAGGATAGTAATGTAAACAATCATTGATTTTTCTTGGGAGAGTGCTGTAAATTAGATATGACTCTCTTCAGTGTATAGTTAGACCAGACAATGCAGAAAATAGATCAGATTACCTCGAAGGTGGGTGAGAGGAAAAAAGTGAAGGAGCCCCTGTGGCAATGGGGAGGTGATTAGAAAAATGAAATGAGCCTGGACCAGAAGATGAAAGCTCAGAGCTGCATGGCACTCAATATTGCTGCCATCCAACCTGACCCAATTAATAATACATTAGCACAGGATAGGTCTGTTCAGTGGCTCAGGTCTGTTAATTGAAATAGTCTGATTAATGGCATTGAAGGAAGTGAGAAATACTTAGAAAGATGATGGAAGTCTGGAGTTGTGCCGCAGCCATTGCATCACTTGGGGATGAAGGAGGTGGCCCTGCTCCTCACCACACACAGCCTTGCCATTTTGGCAGCCTGTGGCCAGGCTCCAGTTCTGCTTTCATCCCCCTTGAGATCCTGCCAGCACTCCAGCACTGAGCCCCACGCCAACAGTGGGGTCAGAGACGTGGCAGCTGGCAGAACCAAATCTATCTTCAGCTTTTCCTATGGGCAGAGGGTAAACGTGTCAGTGGCATTGATGTCCATGGAGTTTCCATGCTGGTATCTGGGCTGCATCTGACTGCTGGGGTTTTGATGGATGTGAAGCTGCTGCTCCGTGGGTGCCAGCACCCCCTGCCACTGTGAAAGACTGCACCAGGACCCAGCAGCAGTGTAGCTCCATTCCCACCAGCACACACCCTGGCATCCACCTTTGCCCTTCTGGAGATCAATTTTCCTGTTGATTCCAATTAACCCCAGGGCTGACATCTCAACGGAGGCAGCTTTGCAGTGGAGCAGCAATTTGGAAATGTGTTGTGGGGCTGCAATGGCACCTTAGAGCCCAGCCTTTATTACAGCAAATATCCAGAAAGAGCTGTACAAGGACTTGAGCCGCTGCCATTTGCAGAATGATTTGGCAGCAAGATTACCTTCTGTCCTGCTCCCATCCTGTCATCTTTCCCTTAACATCGATGTCTCTGCTTGATGGCTCAGCTCAGGGGCAGGTGTGTGCAATGCATACCCTGGGTGTTCTCCTGGCAAAAACAACTTCCCTTTCTTCTCCCTGTTAAATATGCACCCTGCAGCTGGTACATGAGTATGCCAGGGTGATGGGCTTCTCTTCTGGGGAGCCAGGACGAGCTAGCAGCTCATCCCAAATCATTGCCCCCTCTCCAGTGGGGATGGAGCATTGTTGCTTCAAGATCTGTTCTGCTCTGGTTCTCTCCAGCATTTCCATTGCCCCCATGAAAGCTGTGGCTGAACTCGCTCTGCTATGTCTCGGGGCCAGCCATGTGCCCCTGCCAGCGCCACCCGGGGCATTTAACACTCTGACTGGAATGTGCAAACCCACAAGTTTTTGGAGGATGGTGTGGCTAATGGCAATGAGCAGGAGCCTTCCTTCGTGGCACAGAATGCAGGAGCTGTGACAGATGGTTTTGGGCAAAGGAACGGCACTACAAAATCAGCACCGACCTGGGGAAGGAAGTCACAGGATGGCTTTTAATGTGGGGGATAAAAAATGAATAGAAAGACCCACAGTGCCAAAGAAACATCCCTTAAATCCTTTGTTTTCATTTTGCATGATAAAGGAAAATCATTAGGGCTCAATTAGTCATGAAAGACAGGGGTCCTTCTGCATTGCCCCGGCTTGAGAAAGAGATTCCCGGCTCAAGAGCACATCTTCCCCATCCAGTGTGGGATCATTACATATCAGAGACTTCATTTGTGCTATTTGCATTGCCCATTGTGCCCTCGGGAGGGATGAAACCCCCACAGAGATCATTGATGTGCGTGGTTTTAAAGGCGATCAGCTTTGTAGGGCTTAAAACACACCGTGCATCCTGCAGTGGGGGAGAGGCTCTGAAGAGAAGAGGCTGCTGGGATGAAAGAGAAAAGAAAAAGGGGAAGGAAAGACAGAGAGTTTAGGTGACCCTGACATGGGGAGTGAAGGGTCTTGGGGGCATTGCCTTTCTCTTGGGAATGGATAAGAAGAGATAAGGGTGGGTGACAGCCACCACCAGACCTGTGGTCAGATACGGCTGTGCTGCCAGTCCCAGCATATCCCTGGATGAACTGGTGTCTCCTCTCTGCCGTGCTGGGGGGAATCTTTGCTGCAGCAGGCTGTGCAGAGGTACTTGAGGCCTTTAAATATTCAAAACAGCAGTAACTGATGTTGAAACCATGAACAAGAGCAACTCCAAGCCAAAGGCTCTCGCAGCTGCTTGCACACTGGCCTTGCTGCATAGATGACTGGTGACCCCCTTGGCGACACTGGCATGGGGCTCTGCTTCAGGCTCAGCAGACAGATGACACCCCAAGAGGAAGTAAATAGTCCATAAAACAATTCCCCACAATAGAACAACCTCCCCCAACCCCTCTCTCTCCCCAGATGTGGCTGTGTGCTGCACGCAGGGTGCGATTTGTTTTTGTTGTCGTGGGAAATGTATAGAGCAGAGCAGCTGTGCATTACTTACACTTTTATTCCCCTCCTTTTCTCTTCATTTCTTTGCCAAGACTGAAAATAAAACAGCAGATGAGTGATATCTGTGTCGCTGCCCCTGTGCTCAAAGGCAGGGAGGGCAGAGGCCACTGGGAGCAGAGGGAGTTCCTCAAGGGCCAGTATGGCCTCGTCGAGGAGGCTGGAAAAACATTTTGGTTGGAAAAACATTTTAGTCGGAAAAGACCTTTAAGATCAAGTTCAACCACTGACCTCACACTGCCAAGCCCACCACTAAGCTATGTGTCTCAGAACCTCATCCATGCATCTTTTCAATATCTCCAGGGATGGGGACTCCACCACCTCCCTGGGCAGCCTGGGACAGTGTCAGACAACCCTCTCGGTGAAGAAGTTATTCCTAATACTCAATCTAAACCTCCTCTGGTGTAACTTGAGGCCATTTCCTCTTGGGAATTTCAGAGCTTGCTTGACTTTAAGCAATCATCTCAGAGACAGGTCATGCAGTGGGCACAGGGTTTCAGCAGGAGCAGGTCAGGCACTGAATGCAATGGAGTACCATCTGCCTGTGGGGAAGAAAGATCCTTGTGCTGCTGCAGGTGCCTTGACAGCTTTAAAAGGAAAAACCTGGCTAAGCCTGGCCAGACTAAGATCTGGGACTGCCCACCAAGGCTCTGGGACTTGGGGATTTAATCTCTTCCTCTCCCTGCAATGGTTTTCCTTCCTGAGAGCAGAGACTGCAGCAGGCGAAACAAATAAGGGGCTGTAATGTAATTTTAGATATATGTTCTTGAATTCACAGCTAGAGTGTGAGCTGTAATGTTTTGGTTTATTATTTAATTACAGAGTTTGTAAATGTAAATGGATTTAGACCCTTAATTTTAGGGGGCTTTAATTACCTTCCATTCCCTGTTTAATATTCATGTGGACAAGCTCCCATGTCTGGCTGTATCACGTTTGGCTGGGTGAGCTGGGCATTTTCACCTCTCTGTCTTCTCATTTGTAGAAGTTGGGCCAAATTGTGTCTTACTGTAAAGTGAGTAAAACGAATTAAGTGGCAAAGGATAAGGAGTTGGTTTCAGTCCTTCTTCCCCTGGCAGCACTTTGCAAACCACAATAACCTTCCCAGTGAAAACCAGGAGAAAATGTAAGCTCTGCTTGCCAGCTTTTCTTTTGCATCTGAAAATTTAAACTCTGTGTTTCTGTGAACGTTACCCTGTTGGAAACTGTTTGCCTAATATCAGCCAAGTCAGATCAGGCAGATCCTCAAGCACAAGGCCTCTCTGGCTTGAAATTTATCTCCATTCCTGCACAGTCCTGGGAGCATCCTGGGAGTCCTGCACATCCTGGGAGCATGTGTCCCGTTTTAACCAAACCTGTCAAAGGGCTTGAGGATGTGCATGGGGCTGGTGCTGGAGTGTCCAGGTTAACTGCCCCCATTTAAGGCAACTCAGGCCCTGAAGGACCTCATGTAGGGGCAATGGACATAATCTGGACCACAAAAAGTTCCACTTAAACACAAGGATAATCTTCTTTCCTGGGAGGGTGTGGGGGTTTGGGATGCTGTCCTGCGTGTCCTTCCCTGCCTTCTCCCTCATCATCCCCCACTGGCCCTGCCACAGTTGAGGCTGGTTTGGAGATGCCTCTTTTGTCCCATGAGAAAGGGATCAAGCCATTTTTTCTGCTATGAAGCCCCAGACAGAGCTAAAACCCTGCCGAAGGCAAGCCCGAGGCTGTAGGCTGTCCTGGCCAATGTGACAGTCCTGAAAGCAAGTTCCAGCTCTTCTTACTATGACCAGAGGAAAAAAAAATTCTTTCATTTCCTTTATCTGTTTTGAACTGTGTTGAACACAGGCTGCTCATCCCCTGCAATCCCTGTCTCCTCACGCTTCCTCCCAGCATCAGTGATGTCTGCAGGCAGCTGGCCAAAGCTGAGAGTGACTCTGCAGAGACACGGCACACATATGCACTTAAATCCCTTATTTACTGTGCAGGGGGACAGCAGCCAACATAAGGGAGGGGATCTGCAATCACTTTGATACCTTATCAGGCATGTACATGCTCCCACCCAGCTTTTGAGTAGCAAGTTATAGATAACATAACCTCTAGGTCAGCTCTCATAAACAAAACTCCTGCTTGTTCAAGGCTGAGTAAATCACTTTTCTGTGAGAGGAGTCTGTGGAGGGTCATGCCAAGACTGGTAACATATTCTTTGGACGTACACTAAGGACTGACTTTGCTCCTTCCTGGATGTTATGTTTTAACAACAGGCTGGATTGTGTGGGGGGTTGTTTTTTCTTCTTTTTAATGTTGTATGATTTCAAACTGCTGCATTCAAGCAGATGTACATTTGGCACCTTGATAGATGATGCAACATAAAGTAATGACCACCTAATTCCTATCCATCTGGAGTCTGCATATAAATAATTACAGCAAAACACCTTTAGAAAGGAGGCTGAGGGTGCTGAGCCCGTTGGCAAAACGTGCAATAAACAGGCGTCAGAGTTTGCAAGACTTGTCTATCTTAATCCCTCGCTGCAATTCAAGATCACTAAAAATAACCCCCCTTTGAGTTTTGGCTGTTTACACAGCTGTAGCATAAATATTTAGATTCGCTAGAGAAATGCTTGCTCAGCCAAAATTGTTCCAAGATCTCTGGAGTCAGCAGTGGGGGGTTAGAGAGGCTCCACATTTCCTTGGAAAAATGAGAACTGATGATAATTAAAGGAGGGAGTGATGTTTCTGCAGGAGAGCTCGGCACCTATGTAAGACTAATGTGGCTTAGGTTCTTCAGGGGGTGTGTGGAAAACTCGTAAGGGCTGGTAAATACTGTCACAAGCTCCACAAAGGCATCCTGGCTTGTGTCAGAAACAGTGTGACCAGCAGGACCAGGGCAGTGATTGTCCCCCTGTGCTCGGTGCTGGTGTGTCCAGTTCTGTGCCCCTCACTGCAAGAAAGACATTGAGGTGCTGGAGTGTGTCCAGAGATGGGCAACAAAGCTGGTAAAGGATCTGGAGAACAAGTCTGATGAGGAGATGGGGATGTTTAGCCTGGAGAAGAGGAGGCTGAGGGGAGATATGATCATGCTCTGCAACTACCTGAAAGGAGGTTGTAGTGAGGTGGGGGTTGGTCTCTTCTCCCAAGTACCGAGTGATAGGACAAGAGGAAAGGGCTTCAAGCTGTAAGATAGGAGGTTTAGATTGGAGATTAGGAAGAACCTTTTCATTGAGAGGGTTGTTAAACACTGGCACAGGCTGCCCAGGGAGGTGATGAAGTCCCCATGCCTGGAGATATTTAAAAGACGTGCATATGAGGTGCTGAGGAACATGGGTTAGTGGTGGCAGTGTGAGGTTAGTGGTTGGACTTGATGATCTTAATGTCTTTTCTAACCTAAATGATTCTGTGATTCTAAAGCTGCAGAACAAGTGCCACAAGCTGAGACATTCCTGGTGCAACACGTTTGAACACGAGGTGAGTGATGGGGAGGACACAGCCATCGCTCCCAGGGTTGGGAGCCCTGGGGAACCTGCGGAGCATGTCCAGCCCCTGAGACAGTGAGGAACACGTCTGGTGTGTTTTCTGGACGTCAGGTTCTCTGTGAGGGACATGTCTGGCATTGCCCTGG
This sequence comes from Colius striatus, assembly GCF_028858725.1. Classification (NCBI taxonomy): domain Eukaryota; kingdom Metazoa; phylum Chordata; class Aves; order Coliiformes; family Coliidae; genus Colius; species Colius striatus. The sequence goes on along the minus strand of NC_084769.1, from coordinate 13,025,511 downwards.
CCAGGAACCACTCTGTTTTCACACATCATATTTTTGATACTGTTTTCTGTGGACCCCAAATCATCTTCTGACCACTTCTTACCCAGGGAAGTGAAGGAAGGCTTTTACTACTCTAGAGTATTATGCAGAGGGGTACAATGTCACCTACCCCAGGGACAGGATGGAGAACAAAGCTGCCTCCTTCCCGCTCAACTACTACAGTCTCCTTCCTAGATAAAAATCTCTAAGTGGATTTTCCATCTGGGAAACAGTTGCTTTAGGAAAACCATAAGGAATAGCAGTTATTAACAAGAGGATTTTTACTAATGCACCTACTGTGTCTTCATTATGTCAGGGCAACTCTATGAAGAGATTTGCAGAAGAATCCATCCATTCATTTCCACGCATAATTCCTCAATAGCCCATTTGCTTCAAAGATTGTTATCGACTTTCACTACTACATGAATCCTCAAATATTTATTTTTTAGACCCCAGGGGACCCATTGAAAAAGAAATTCATTTTCTGACATTTTCTGACAGAGGTTTTACTCTGGGTAAAAGCTTCCTGTTATTTCCAAACTCCTGTTCTCCACAAAGATAACTTTGGCAGGTCTGCTCCTGTGGCTGCCACGGGGTCTGAGGCATGGGTGAAATTTTAGGTCCCAGAAGGAAGGAAGAATATATTTCTGTTGGAAAAGTCTCCTTCCTTACCAGGTCTTTTGAAATCTCTTCCAACCCTTAAGATTCTGTGATTCTGTGGTCACTTTCAGCAGTGTAGCCAAGTCTCCACAGACATCCAAATGCACACAAATGCCTGGGAGTAGGAACTCTGTTCCCACATTGTCCTCATCATCATTGGCTGCCTCTGTGTCTGACCCGTCTCCATGCAGGCCAGACCCACAGTGGATCTTATATAATAATATAATGTAATTTATATCATTATAGAAATGCCCTTATAGAGCCCCTGTGTGCCTCCCTGACCCTGCCATCATCCCTGCACGATGGTGCTGGGGAAAGAGCACTGGGACGACTGGTCTGTGGAAATCACTCTTGATGGGGCTGTGATGGAGGCCAGCTGCCTCCTAGTGAAAGGTTTTGCTGCAAGTGAATATCCCAAGCAACCCTTTCCGTGTTGATTTGGGTTTTGCCAGAGGAGCTGGTTGGGTTTTCTGCCACGTGATGTGCTTGGAGGTGGTGGCTTTATCTCGCAGGGTTGCAGCAGTCAGTGCAGGTGATGGAGAGTGGCTGGTGGACTGGGCTGGTTTCCCTGTGCAGCCTCTTCACACCTCCAGCAGTAGCAGCCAGAGGGATAAGCAGGAGGAGGAGCCTCAGGGGCTCCCAGCCAGCCTGGAGCATACCTAGGACCCCCCTTGGCCATGGAGATGGCAGAACTTAAGGAGAAACAGGCAAAATGCTAATAAACAAAAGCCTTTCTCCCCATTCCCATGAGCCTCGTGCAATACATAAGCCTCACATGGGCAAAGCAAGCTCACAGCACTCAGGGAACGTGTTATCAACTGTGTATCTTTCTGGGAAGGAGACAAGTCTCTTCTCATTTTGCTTTCCAGAGGATTGAGAGTTTCCAAAAGCAAATCAAATACCTTGAGAAACAGGCTAGTGTGAATGTGGGGATGTAGCAAAACAGGCATTGGAGGCAGCCCAGCAATCCAGGTGCCCCTGGTTTGTGTAGCTCCAGGATGATGCTGAACTGTGTAAGCTGGTGGATTAGATTTGTCTTGCTGCTTAATAACAATATGAGCCATCTGGGTGCAACCCTGCTCCTCCTGAGGTCTGTCAAGGTGAGACAGTGAGTGAAATGAGGTGTCTCAGCAGAGAGACTGGCAGAAGAGGATTAGAGGAGAGCAAATGTGGCCACATCCACCCACAGCTGCCAGACAGGCACCAGAAGGAAAGTCAGACAGTTACACTGTGACAGCATTACCAGAGATAAAGGAAATACTTAACTGGACTCATTTCCCATGAGGTGTCATTGGAATTAAGAACCAACACATCCATGAAAGGATGAGGTGCAGCCAGTGTTGGGGTTTATGAGGGATATAAACTGTCGCGCTTCAGAGACTGAGCCAGCCATGTGGGAGGGACAGAAGGAGGAAGGATGCTGGGGGCAGACAGACACTTTCTGGTTTTCCCAGTGGGGAAATTTGCTGGCAGAAACCACGGCTGGGTTTTGTGTTTGTCTGCCCACGTGGTGCTATGGCAATGGACCAAGTATCACTGCTACTAGCTGTCTCCATATGGTGCTCCCACAGCAAACCAAGCTTCTTCCTCCATCCTACTGCCATGGCTGGATCTGCCAGGCCAATGTCCCTGTTGCATCACTTGCCCTGCCCCACATATGGTGGCAGGGCTCCACGAGCAGCAGAGAGTCCTGTGGGCAGTGAGTCCTGTGGGCAACTTGGCAGTCTGCAGCGGGTGGCCCACCTCACCCTCTCTCTGAGACATATCTCCAGACCTTCACAGCCCAATAGTTCTGCCTTGGAAACTGCAACTGGCAGTAACACAGGGCAATTAGCCCTAATCATCCTCAATTATCATGAGCCCTCCTCCATCCCTGCTTTTCTGTCTCTCCTTTCCCCAGAACTTTGCTCTCTCATTAATCAAAACAGAAACTTTCTGTCATCACTGATTGCATTGTCCAATGTCATCTGCCTGGAAGGATAAAAATAAAAGGTGGGAAGCACGTGACTTTGGGACACATAAATAGGTGCCAGGGAAGGTAATCTAATTATGCAGTGATTAGATTAAGTGGAAGAAACTGCATTATGCCTACAAAATGTCTGCCTTGCCAGCTGATTAGAGATATGGTCCCTATTTGGCTAAGCGATGGGGTTTGGCTGGGAGGGCTGGGGGAGCATCTCCTGTCTGGTGGCATCAGGATTGTTGTGGATACTGGAGCTCCTCCCTCTTGGTGAATTCAGCTGCTGGTAGAGGGAGGCCAGAATGAAAGTGCTCCATGCAAATTTCCATGCAAGATAAAGTTACTTTAGAGCAGGTGAGCCTAATGGCTGGGCTGTGGCCCCCCACTGAATGGGACAAAGTGGAGCAGCTGAGGGGCAAAAAGGAAAAGCTCACCATGGACATGTGTTACCCAAAAGTAAAAGCCACGAGGAGTTTATGTGGGAGGGAAGAAAGTATGAGTTTGCAGCTGATAAAGGATATCGGGCAGCAGCCCAAGCGCCCTGATGAACATGCCACAGCCCAAGCACACCTCTAATTAGGATGAATTTCCCCACTCCTGGAGTTAATGCTTTATATATTGAAACCATTTGTGTTCATTTGTAGGAAATCATTTCTTTGAAATGTTATCATTCATTTGAGTTATTTGACTTCTCTATTATTTCTATAAATAATTGTTTAAAATCTTGGGTTGAGGCCAGTCAATGTTACTTGGTTGTTGGTTGATAAAGGTGGTGGAGTGGCTCCCCATCACCTCACCCTCATCTCCATCACCACAGGCCCAGCCTGAGCCCTCTGCCCCCAGCACCTGCCCACCACCCTGCTGTGACATGCTGAAAATCCCCTTGTGCCTCAAACTTGGTGCCTCAATCTTGACTCTTAGGAAACGCTCTGCTTTCCATGTAAAGCTGCACCCATGTCCTTTCTTGCTTCCTCTTGCTGTAAATCTTCCATCCTGTGACGCCTAAAAGCAAAAGCAATCTTCTTAATCACACCACTTGAAAACACAACCGGAGGAACAAGGTAAAAGGCAGCAGGGCAATGAGCTCCTCCGTTGTGTGCCCTTCAATCTGGCTTGATGAATGGAGATTTTGTTGGGAGATTTTTCATGCATTAGCATTAAAAGGGGAGCAAGGCTATTTTCTTTCCTTACGAGGCGAGACAGAAGAGCCATGCTTTTGGATTCAGCAACATTAGTCTTTATTTCAAAGGGGGAAATGAAATAAATGAATCTGAAAGCAGGAAGGAGGGAGAAATCTTTCAGTCCAGAACTTAAAACAAATTTCTTTCTGGAGCTCTCCCTGTGGTCCCAGTGTTTCAGCCAAGCCCACAAAGCGTTAGGGGAAGACGTGGACCCTGTCAGCATCCCAAGAGCCACCCCTGGCCTGGCACAGGGACAGCAGCTCCAACCCAGCCAGCTGCCAACATTTCTTAAAAGTAACCCTTCAATTAGCTGCTTCTCTCAACATAATTTACTACAGATAAATCCAAAGGGAGAACTTAAAAACTCTGTTTAATTTGATCAAGCCAAATAACATCTGGCTATTTAGTATGCAGGTGACTCTGTGCTTCCAGGAGCGGGGCTGAAAATGGCCTCCCAGTGCCATGTTTGCTGTGGCTGGGGGATTTCCCCACTGATTTTGCCCCATTTGCAAGTAAAAAGGCTGCTGTGGGGTTTTGGTGGCCCAGGGCTGCTCCTGCAGACACCCTTGGGGAGCTGGGCCTCCCGCTAGCACCGATCCCCTCCCTTGGCGCTGGGAGGCTGCAGGGTGTGAGGGAAGCTGCAGGGTGACCTGGGCAGAGCTGCCAGTGTCAACTGGGGCAGAGGGCAATTTGTGGGGTGGCCAGGGGGCTCAGTGGGGCAGGAGATGGGGCTCAGCCCCTCTCACACCTTGTGCCACCACATCACTTCTCTGTGGTGGGGCTTCTTCTGGGAAGGTGTTACAGCAGCTGCACCAGAGGAGGATTTCACCTTCCCATAAGTCATAGAATCACAGAATGGTCAGGGTTGGAAGGGACCTCCAGAGATCATCCAGTCCAACCCCCTGCTAAAGCAGTTTCCCTTAGATCAGGTCACACAGGAATGCATCCAGATGGGTCTTGAAGACTTCCAAGGAAGGGGCCTCCACACCTTCCCTGGGCAGCCTGTGCCAGGGCTCCCTCACCTCAACAGCAATGAGATTTTCCCTTGTGTTTAAGTGGAGCTTTTTGTGTTCCAGCTTGTGTCCTTTACCCCTTGTCCTGTCACTGGGCACTACAGAATAAAGTGTCCCCACATCCATCTGCCACTCATCCTTTAGGCACTTATAAGTGTTGATGAGGCCTCCCTTCAGTCTTTTCTTTTCTAGACTAAACAGCCCCAGGTCTCGCAAATCATGGGAAGATGATTTAAGGGACTGAAAGCTTCAAGCCACGATGTCTAACTGCAGGATGCATCCATTTTCTGTAGCTGATGGAATAAAAGAATTCCCATGGTGCCAAAAGGGAAAAAAAAAGAAGGAAGATAATGTTGACAAGCCATTTTGGCACAGGCTGTGCATTGGGAGGGCCGGTGCTCCCACGGCCCCAACCTCCTCTCCCACTCAGGCATGGGTTTGGGTGCTCTGTGGTGGGAGGAAGCACAGCCCAGCACCCAGACAGATACAGGGCAGTGCTGGGGGAGTAGTGTTTGGTTTGGGGACCAAATTGCATCCCTTGCAAAAAGAGTACATGAATGCCAGTGGGATTCCATGGGGAAGCAGCAAGTGAGGGTTTCTGTTGTCCCAGAGGTTTTCCCACTGCTGGCAGCAGGGTGCTGCGGGGCTTTGCTTTCCCTGGTGCTCTGCTGGCTTTCAATAACTAAGCTCCCTCTCTCCCATGCCCTAATTGCTTGGCCACAGAGTCAACTGCTCGCTTTCTCACTCGCTTTTCACCATGAATATTTCATCCCTCCCTGGGGCAATGATGCAGCCTGCACAGCCCAGGCTCACAGGGGCTGAGTGCCTGCTGCCAACCCGGCTGTCTGCAGGGAGCAGGTAACACATGGCATAAAGATACCTTGAGATGTATCACCAATGTCACCAAATCATCCCTGGTGCTGGCAGCAAGTCATTTGGTGGCCACTTCTCTTAGAGAAGGGGTGAAAGGCATGAGGGCTGTGGCCATGGGGAAGAGCAAATTGGGGTGGCTTTGGGGCTGAATGGGCATCCTGACCTTGCTCAGAGCTGGGTTCAGGTGGTGCCCCAGAGGCAGCAGCCTCTCACGCTGACACTCCCAGCCCTGACACTTTGCTTTCCCACCAGTGCCCAGGAAAACTCCCAAGTACCACCCTCCCTGTGATGCTGAGGAGCTGGCAGCACGTCCTTGGAGGCATGCCTCTGTGGAGGCACTTCATAATTCTCTCTTTCTTCCTTAATTACACAAAAGCAATGACCATTCTATCATCGCTTTACAACGCCGCAGCTTAAATCCACTATTAAGGCAGGAGTGTTGCATCTCAGACATTTTAATTAACGTGAATGATCTCACCTTTGTTCATTGCATCTTTTTCCATGTTATTATATCAGGTAATTGTTAAACTACTCACTGGTTTAGAGAGGCCCCATACTTTCATTAAAAGGCCCTGCTTTTTCTGGCTTGGCAGATTACCCACATTTTTAAGCCTGGTATTTTCAGGTGATTTGAGTTAAATCAATCTGCAAGAAACCCTATGAATTATTTAAAGCACTGGTGGTCTCAAGCTACAAAATGGGGTTTGGTCAATGTTTCTCCAAATTTGAAGAGCTTCAAGGTGCCCCCAGACCTGGCTGGGAAATCAACTCCCTGTTGACCAAAGCTATCAAAAGAAAAAAAGCTAAAGAGTTTAAATTCGTTTGAAAACTTTCCATGCTTGTGGAAAAAGGGGAAAGAGAGAGGGGGGAGAAAAAAGCATTCATTAATTTTTCATGTTCCCTTTCTTGCTTCTTCTCTCACCAGAAAAAAGGCTAGGAGAGAAATCAGGGGCTCCTCCCTCAGGAGAGGAAAGCCCTTCCAGTTTTTTTGGAGCTCTTTAGAAATGCTGCCCATGATTTTTTTAAATGAGATGTCACTGAAAGTGGGAGAGGACTAAATAAAACCCAAACCAGAATGCCACCCCAGGAGTCCTTTTCAGGCATACTCAAATGTGGGTGAAACTGCTGCTTCTGACCAATTTTGTTCAATTAGAACATCAATTCCCCTCTCAAACGGGGGAAAACTGAAATCCTTTTGTGCAAGTTGTTAGTTGCCTGCAACCCACCTCTCAGCCCCAAAGGTTGGCAGCAACCCTGCCTTGCTGATAAAACTTGGCCCAGGAGGTGTAAGGGACTCAGCCCTTTCCTTCCCAAGGGTGGGCCCAGCTCCTGTCTCCTGGGTGTGGAGAGTGATCAGGTGAGAGCAAGATGGAGACGCAGGCACAGGATGAGATGTTTACCTTGGCTCAGCAGGTACCAAAGCACAGGGGATACCTTGACCTATGGTCTGAGCACCTGAACCTTCATCTCTTTCTCACCCCACGTTGTTACCTGAGAAACAGGAAGGGAGCTGAATGAGGAGGAAATCCAACCCCTCCTACCCTTCCCCATCACCCCTGGGAGCATCACCTGTCCCCACCTCACAGCAAGCACAGGCTGTGGCATGTAAAAAGTCTGATGAATTCTCACTGCTCTGTTATCACTGGAAGAGAAGCACCTGAAGGCCCTGATGGCCCTGCCCAGGCTCCCATGGGGCTCACACCCACCCAATGGACAAGGGGGCCCCATTGCAGCTCAGCTCTGGGCCACCAGTCCTGGCTTGAGCCTTGCCTTCTGAAAAGACACTGGAATCGTCCCATCTCCTGTTACTCCCAGCTGCTGGCCTTTGGTAGGACACTGGACCAGGCCCACGGCTCACTGTGCTTGGAGGTGTTGATGGTCTCAGGAGCCAGGCTGTGTTGGGCTGCATCCCATGGATGAGGGTCGCCCTTGGCTCCCAGCCTGTCCTGCTGCTCTCAACAGTAAGTTGTTGCGCTTCGGATGGTGGTGGAGGCAAAGAGGTGTTTTGCTTATCACATTGTGTGGGCTATGAATCTGGGAAAAAGAGCTGGAGGGCACTCTGGGTCAAGGGACTCAGTTTTTACTGTGTGTTTGACCAACTCAAGTGTGAGCTTTTTCCAGGACTGGGGTGGGTCTGCTGCATGTGTTACCCATCCCATCAGAGTGATGTGTTGGAGTCGCATAAACTGTGCGTGTGGGTTGTGTTGCGCTGCCTCTGAAAGGGTCTGTGCTGCTGATGGCCTGCAGCCACATTTGTAACTCCCAAATACAGCTCCAGAGGAGAGGGAACAGGGGGCAGCTCCGAGCTGCTGCCCTGTGAACGTGCCCCTGTGGCAGGGGGCTGAGCGAGGCTCCTCTGCCAGCACAGGACTCGGTGCAGCGGCGACTGGAGCCGTGGCTAACTGGGTTAATTACATTCATGTTGCTAGGAACACTGTGAATTATGTTAATAGCAGCATCTGGGGAAATTACATCTTCATTAATTGGTCCTGATTGCTTTTTGGCAGATGCGAGATGTTTTTGACTTTAGCATGCAGGACAAAATGTATTGTAAGCAGCGCATGCAGTAATGCACAAATACCATTAACTTGCCTTGCTAATTAACTCTCCAAAGAGGAAGAGATGGGAGAGACCTGCATGGCCACCTCTTCCCTCCTCTCCTGTGCCAGCCAGGGTAGGCTTGTCTTCTAGCAGTCCGTGCTCTAGTGCTTCTTCTAGTTGAGTTTTAAACCTGATTTTGAAGCTACAGATGTTAGTAACGTGGATGGCAGACACAGAAAAGCAGTCATGGGGCTGGGAATGCTTCAGATGGCACCTGTTGTGCCTTGTCATGGAATCATTATGGTTGGAAAAGACCTTTAAGATCATTGAGTCCAACCACTAACATCACACTGCCAGGCCCATCACTAAACTAAACCACATCCTTTGTTGCTTTCTGGCCTTGATCTGTCTATAAGACTCCTCGTCACGAGTGTAAAGTGGTGGCAATTGGCTCTAACCCCATGCTTACAGTCAAATACTTCAGTGATTTGGAGGCTGTTGATCCCAGCATGTCCCCAGCTGGAAAGGTGGGCTCACCCAGGCTGGGTTGTCCCCAGGGGACCACTGTTGGGTGGTGGATGGGGTTGTTGGGGCACCAGCAGAAGACAGCTGTATCTAAAATGATGGTGAGCTATGCGCAGCACGTGGCATTAGTCTTTGCAATTCTTTAGCTTTCAGCCAAGGTAGTGGCAAACAAGGAATTAAACCACATTTCAATGAGTTATTGCTACATAGCAGAATCCTCCATTTTTAACTGTGGCAGAGATCCTAATCTCTTTGGATAAAAACCCAAAGCCCTGAGTGAATGCAGAGTGGAGGTAATGCATTACCTCCCCAGGGAAAAATAGGCTACAGCTCGTTGGGCTCCTCATAAGTTATGAGGCTGTATGTCTGGGGAGGGCAGTAAGTTGTATTATGGCCTACTTGCTCTGCTTTTTCTTTACACATTTTTCATTCTAATGGTGACTTTCCAGGCAGCTTGGTTAGGGCTGCTGCTAATTGGGCTGTATGCCTGTGCTCGGGCAGGGCAAGGCTGGTGCTGCTTAGATGGGAAAGGTGTTACTGCCTGCTGCTTCAGATGGGCATTGCTCACCATACTGGGAGCTGGAGGACAGGGATTTAGGAACAAGTTGAACCCTCTGGCTTCTGTAGAAGCTCAGAGGTGTCCTCTGCAGCAGCGATGGGGCAGAGAGTGACCCTACATGAATCAAATAGTCCTTAGGGAGACAAAACCCCTTTTTGCAAGTGACCTTTCTGACCTGGAAAGAGAGAGACCCATCTCCTTTGCTGGGAAATTGGATTTAAAAGCTCTTCAGTGCTTTAAGTGTCAGCTTCAGACCTTTGTGAAGTGGTTTTCATGGGTCATCATAAGGAATCAGAGCTCCTTGCTGGGACAGTCCTTTAGAAGGAGCAAAGTTTGCATTCTCAAAACCTAGAGCTTGACTTTACTGAGAGACTGTAACATGCTGAGCAGGGAGCTAGTTGTGTCTTTTCCATCCATCTCACTGCCCTCTAAATGGGTAAGTAATAATGCAGAGATCAGGACAGCTGTAATGCAAAGCAATGCTGCTGGCTTGTGAGACACTTTTACCTGTTGCAGGGCTCCCCAGGGCTCTCAGCATAGGGGTCCTGGGAGGTCAAAGAGCACCTAGGTTTCTCTTGGCATTCTCAAGGCCTCTGGGGGACTTTTGCACAAGCCTCACTCTATCTCTGACCCACAGCACCTGCCACTCCTGGTCCTACTGCCCTATGGTTCTCCCCAGAGTCTGGGATGCTGTGGTCCTGCCAGGCTCACTTTCCCCAGGTGATCAGAGCTTCTAGCTCCCAGTTACCCAATTAAGACTGACAAACCCCACCAATTAGATGGAGAAACATATGTCTGGCAGAGCATCTACTTGGGGCACCTCCAAAAAATGTTTCTCTTTATGCAGAGGTGCCATCATCCCCCTGCCCCTGCAGCTATTGTGGCAACATCTGTCCCCATCTCGCTATGGGACCAGACTTCTTTAGCCAGAGGATGGAAAAGCATGGTGCAGAAGATCCAGGCCACCCATTCACAAAAGTCTTTATCAGCCACTCATGTCATAACACCAGAAACATCAGGAAACTCCCCCAGAGAGGAAGCCTGCTCATGCCATACCCCTAAACACCTCACACTTGTAGCCAGGAAACACAGCAAGGAGCTTACTAGTAGGCAAAAGGACTGATACAAAGCACTGCTTTTATTTCAAAGGGCAATTAGTCTTGCAGAAGGATTCTCTCTGCTTCTTCAGTGTGCCACATTTGTTAGTTAAGGCTTCAATTTATAGTTAACACTGTACCATAACATATATAACAGGTCTGTGGCTGAGTTGCTCTTGTGGAATCAAGCAAACAGTTGCCAGAGTGGAAGCCCTGAGAGATGCAAACGTGGGGGAAATGGTGCTGTGACACAAAAGGGTACCCAGTGAAATGCAGTGGGGAGGCTTTCAGTGGAAGGCTACAACTCTGGAAGATGTAACTATTTGGGTTTTTTCCTTCCTGTTCTCTTTTTCCTTTGGGTATGGCTTTCTTCTTTGCAGACAAGCAGAGCACAAATGTTTTTAGATGAGGGTTGTGCTCAGGGACAGCAAGCAGCAACATTCAGGAGAGATGAGCCAGGCTGGCCTGTGAACCAGCTGGCTTTGGGGCAGGGAAGAGCCAGGGTTTCCATCAGGGAAGTGGGGTGGCCTGGATGTGTATAGGGAGATGAACACACTGGCCCAGCCCCCTGCTTGGTCTGTCCCCTGGGCTGCAGCCCAGCTTTAACTTCAGCACCTAACTGGGCAGAGGCAATCTCTTATGCCACTCAGCTAAAGTGGAGATGACAAGTGTGTGTCAGTAGTGACCACTGTGATATTGACTCCAGGCCATGATCTCAGCTGTTGCCATGCTCACTGCTGACAGCGAGTGGGGAAAGGGGGAAGAAACTTCTCTATCGGTGGTTGCAGAAGGGTAGGGTTTTTGCTGTCCTTTAGCCAGGCTGTCACCAGGGAGGTGGGGAATCATTTATTGTTAACACTATGAATATGTAGCAGGTTGTCTGAGCTCCTCCATGCACTGGCCATGAATTTAGAGCTGGCGTCAGGAGTCACAGCAGCCAGTATCCTGCCGATCGGGTCACAGCTATCAATTTCTCCTCTTGGTGCATAAGCCATTTGCCATACGTGACTTTCTGCATTTGTGGCCATTTCTCTCCCTCTCCCCTGTGTGATGAGTGTATGGCTGAGATTTTATATTGCACCTTGGAGACATCAAATCCTTCTGGTGATTTTCCCCAGCATCCTAAACAGCCTCGCTGGCTTTCCTCCCCAGCCCCTTTGCTAATGGCTTCTGGCCACGGTCTGGCCTCTAAATCATTGACTGCACCTGGACAGGCACAAGCTGTGGCTGTCCTCAGACAGAGGGGGTTTGCTGTGAGTGGTGAGCACACACGGATCAGCCTGATGTGACCTGCTGCTCCTGTGCCCAGCCCAAGGCAGGATCTCTGCGACAGGCACCAGAGCTTCTGCCGTGGGGGAAAAGTCCTGCAAAGAGCTCTGAAATATTCAAGGACAGTCATTCTGAAAACAGTGGGAGGAAAGGTTCAGCGTGGCTGTGGCAAGGGGTATGTTAAGGTAATCTCTGTGCTGGGAGGAAAGCTGAAGCTAAGGAAGCCCACGCTGGGGCTGGAAGGCACTGTTGCTGTCCACCTCCTCCACTTCACTGCCTGTGCTTTTCCTCCCCCACCTACATCTGTTCCAGATAGAAAAGCTTTTTTTTTACTGCAAGAAGGGTTTTGCTCAGTGAATGAAAACGAAGCGTTTGCAAACTCTCCTCCCCAGAGCAGGTGCTCCCAGCAGGAATGCTCCCTGGCCCTCTGGCCAGCCTGGGAAAGGAGACGAGTGCAGTGGCAGGACAGGAGTGGGCTGTCACTGCAGCCCAGCTCTGCTGAGAGGCTCCTGTGTGTGTCAGCAGGGCTGCCTTATTCCACAGGTCTGCTCCCTCCAGCCTGGGGAATCTCTAAATGCAGCAGATGCGATTAAGATGTTTCCTAACTAATTTTTAATCCTTTTGGCACAGCAGTGCCAACACACAAACACAAGCTGCATCAAGGGGGCTGTTTATTAAATTCTGGTCTTGTCACAGTGGTGCAGCCCCACGGAGAAGCTTTGGTGCATTAACATAAACCCAGCCAAATGGCTTTTCTCACACGCCGCTGAGTGTCGCAGCTTGCCTGCAGCTTGCTGCTGAAGAGGACACGTGGGTGTCATCAGGGTCTGAGCCCCGTTACAAGGGCAGAGCAGGACATTTGAAACAGTATATTTCTGGGTCAAAGACAGAGCTCAAGGATCCCCAGGTAGAGTCACTTTTCAAAGCCAAGGTCTCCATGAATTATACGTACAGCTTTGTTTTCTCTTTCCTTCTTGGGCAGGCAGAGGAAGGAGAGTTAAATCCTGCCTCATCCAGTAGCTGAATAACCACACTCAAAAGGAGATTTCAGGAGAAGATTTCTGTGCTTGTTTCCTCTTCCAAGAGCATTAAGTTTTGTTGGGGAGTTTTTCAATGGCAAGATATCCTGGATGTCTGAACTGTCAGTTCTTGCTCCCATTCATCAGGGCCCTGCCAACATGCAGTCTATGTAAAAGCAGAGAGAAAGCAGCTTTGTCATCAAGAGTTTCCACCTATAAGTTGCTGGAAGGTCATCCAACTAAATATGAGTCAGCAATGTGGCCAAGAAGGCCAATGGCATCCTGGGATGCATCAAGAAGAGTGTGGCCAGCAGGTCAAGGGAGGTTCTTCTCCCTCTCTACTCTGCCCTGGTGAGGCCTCATCTGGAGTCCTGTGTCCAGTTCTGGGCTCCTCAGCTCAAGAGGGACAGGGAAGTGCTGGAAAGAGTCCAGCACAGGGCCACCAAGATGATCAGGGGACTGGAACATCTTTCATACCAGGAAAGGCTGTGGGAACTGGGGCTGTTTAGTCTGGAGAAGAGGAGACTGAGGGGAGATCTTATTAACATTTATAAATACCTAAATGGTGAGTGTCAGGAGGTTGGGACATCCCTCTCTTCTATAGTAGCTAGCAACAGGACAAGGGGTAATGGGATGAAGCTGGAACACAAAAAGTTCCATTTAAACATAAGAAAACGCTATTTCACTGTGAGGGTGAGGGAGCCCTGGCACAGGCTGCCCAGAGGGGTTGTGGAGTCTCCTTCCTTGGAGGTCTTCAAGACCCACCTGGACATGTTCCTATGCGACCTGATCTAGGTGACCCTGCTTCTGCAGGGGGGTTGGACTAGATAATCTCTGAAAGTCCCTTCCAACCCCTACCATTCTATGATTCTATGATCTTTGTGAACAGAGCACAAGGTGTGTGTATTTAGCAGAGAACATGCATCAGGTAAAGAAACTATCTACTAGAGGGCTGATGGTGTAGGGTTATGAATGTGGAAACAGGTTAAAGATGGAAACTGTTTTGTAGGTGCTAATAGACATGAGCAAAGGTAAGCCTGGAAAGCAAAGGTTTCACAGGAGTTGTGGCAAAAAAACCCCTCTGAAGCTGTGTCCTGGCCAAACACCAGACTCTGTTGCCACTGTGAACAGAAAGCAGAGGGGGTTAGAGCTTTGTTTTGTTCCTTAGAGACAAGGAACTGTGCGCATCTGGCTTTAAATAAATCATAACAGTGACTTCTCGATGGCCTTTTGTCTTCCAGCTGCAAGTGTTTCTGAACCAGATGAAGGCCACTTTTTTTTTGCTGAGGGCTTTTGTCTCACTCCATCCTCGAGCTTTGTGCCAAAACTGAAGTTATTTTGTGGATGAGAGGAAGGAGACGCGTCAGTGAGTGAGCGCGTTGCCTCTTGCCTGAGGTTAGGTTTATTTGAACTTGCTATCTCTAATGCGATCAACTGATTTTTACTTTAAATGTAGTCAAGGGCTGCAGCCTACAGTAAGTCAGGCTGTCTTCTCCCACTCTGAGCACTCTGCTCTGTAACCATGTCCCACCACTCTGTCCTATCGTCTGTCATCAAGCCACACTCGCTTCACGGCGCAGAGATGCAGAACGCTTTAAAGATCCCATCCACACAGCGTGGTGGGAGTGGAACTGTGTGCTCTGTTTTGTTCTTAACACTGAGGAGCTCTCTGACTAAACACCCCTTTCTCTTCCCAGCCATCATTAACTAGTTATTCTTTTTTCAGCTCAACTCCGATCTGACGCTTAACCGTTAACTGTGTCTATCTGTACCTAAAAATTACTTGAAATGAAACATTTAATTACCATGGAGCTTAAACACCCAGAACAAGGCTGACATTGAATTTCTTTATTTTAGAAAAAAAAATAAAAGAAGCACTCTAGCATTAAACTCTTGTTCTCTCCAACAGCAGCCGAGCCACTAAATTGATGACACGCGGATTAACCAAACAGTCCAGCAAATCGTTGGTAGAAAGGGCTGTTTGTGAGGCATCCGGATCACCCTCTGAATCCACTTGATGTGCAGGTGTTTCACAGTCATTGCTCGTTCCCAGGTGCTTCCCGGTGCAGTGTGACTTTCCAGAATGTCCCCCTTCATTTTCATGGAGAAGATCTTTACTATCACTTGCAAGTGCACCCATCGAGCTCGTTCCTTCAGGCTGTGGTAAAACTTGAACAAGGTGAGGCCCAAAAGGTATCTTCTGCAGCTTTTCTGCTTCAAGTGTTGAAAAGCCAAATGTGTGGGTTAGCACTCTGCAGCCCTCTGGTTCACAGCCAGCTTCCCTTTTCTTCCTCTTGCGTGAAGCCCTTGTCCTTTGCTCTGCACCAGCGCTGCTGGAACACGCCTGCTCTGACACACTTGCCTCGCGACACTCCAAACACGCAGACACTGCTTTGTTCAGGTATTGAAGATTGATTTCATGAGATGTTGCTTCAACCTAACAAAACACCCAGGATGCACTTAATTAAAAGGAGATATGTTTCAATTCAGTGTTGCTTGATCATCTTCCATGAATTACTTCTGCTACATGAAGGGAAGGAATTTAAAATCCTTCTTCTCAGGCAGCAGAAAGGCTCAGAGGGAGCTGAGCAAAATGTCACTAATTCTCTGTTCTCAGTGCTCTAATGGGAGCAAGAGAAGGCTTACCTCTGTGGGATTTAGCCAGGGATCTCCATCACTGGGATTTTCTGCTGATTTTATGGCACATACCAGCACTCGAGTTATTGCTTCTTCTACACGGGCTTCGTGATCTGCATCCTGCCTCGAGGGAACAGCAAGTGATTGGAGACAGGTTAGCACTTGAGTCTCTGCAGAAAGCTGCAAGATCTTGGGAAGAACTAAATAGATGGCCCTAGTTTGAAAGCCATACTCGTGTGTGTGTGTGTGAAGTCAGTGCAAGGCTTCAGGCTTCTGATGCTCCTACTCAGTGTACAGCCCCCACAGGGACAACAGCACAGGCGCTGGGGCAACTGCTCATCTCGGTGAGGATTTGCTAAAAATAGATTCTAGTGGGTGTACATAACCTTTTCCCTTATTGGTGTTCTGTTAATTGAATCTGGTGCTTGGAGTTACAATGCAATGTTAGCATTTAATTAATGTATGCATTTATATAGCTCCTTAGGACTAGAAGGCCTGTGCAAGTACAGAGCAAATTTTATATATCCACATATTGTGCCTGATATAAGCACTTAAACCACACAGCATCTTAGAGCAGCTCTCTGGGGCCTACAGGGGCACAAAAGCGAGTCCTAAGGAACCTCAGGAAATGTTTTATCACGTAACAGCAGCTGTCACACTGCTGCAGTTTTAAACAGCAGCAGGAGGAAAAAACGTGTTTCCTCTGAAAGCTCTTCTGCAAAACAAAAAACTTTAGGAACTGGCTGTTTGTTTCAGGCCTTCACTTGCTGCATCATCCTCTGGACACTAGCTAGTTTAGGATAGCAGAACAAAACTTTACAGCCTCTTTTTGAGTTTGCTTTCCCACTTAACTGGGTTTCTTGTATGTAGATGGCAAGGGTATGTGGAAGGAGACAGTGAGACTCTCCAAACAAGCTCAGTGGTTTAGTTGTTTCAATGACAAGTGCCTGGGAGTGAATGCATAAATCTGCTTTCATTGAGATGCTTAGATAGACAAGTTTTGGAGGAAAGGTGTAACCTAGTCAACCCATGGCACTGAGCTGCCTCTTTGTGGCTTCAGGGAATATGTTAGGCAAGCCATGCATCTGGGTAGTATGAGTGCTGAAGGCAGCAATTCATCCTGGAACCCTGGGCAGAATTTGGGATAGAAGCAGAGGGAAGTCCTCTTAGCATTTTGTGGCTTTGGATGTTTGCCTTATTAATGGCCTCATACAACAAACCCCCAAAACACCAGATATCTACATGTGGAACTTATTCAAGGTAGTGTGCTCTTGGTATTCATCCTGGTCTGTTGAATTGTTGTACTGACTGCACAAGAGTATGTTGGGAAGCAAGGAGTACTTTGAGTAGCTCCCATTCAGCTGAAAGCAAATTAAAACTTCTGCTCTAAAGCCTTGCCACAATAATGGTTTCACTAGGACTGTAAGTGTTGCCCTGACTCAAGGCTGTCGGTATGAAAGCAGCTGGTAACAGCTGCAAGCAAGAAGTGCTTGATTTGGTAATGGAAATGTTCTCAGTATTGTCTTTTGGCATCCACATTAATCAAGCTGTAGGGATAATGGCTGTAAGGAACTTTCACTTGGGTTTCAACAGTACCCTGGTTTATGGCAGCTTTTGAAGGAGGGGGAGTGTGTGTGTCTTTCAATAGCCAGGTCCAGCAAATGCTCCTTTGTTTATGATTCAACACAACTACTTGCTGTAACCAAACAGGATCCTGGTGACTTCAGCAAGACCTTTATGAGCAGAAAGGCCATGGAGATTAGCTCCACTCTTTGTTTTTTACATTGCAGCAGACAAGAACAGCTAGAAATGCTACAGCTAGCACATCACCCTGCCAGCTGGGAGCTCCCAGCCCAGCACAACTGATCCAACCGACCTGCACCTCCAGAAGGGGATAATTTGTGAGGCACAGCTGAGGGTACAAAGTGTGTGTGGTGACATCAGGGTCTTTCCAAGCACAGGGCACATAGCCAGTTCCTCTGAATTACCCCTAAGGTGGCTTAAATGGTGGCTCTGCAATATTGTTGGTGTGTTCTCTGGCACCAGACACAGCTTGACTGCACTTAGGGCTATGTGAGAGCTGGGTATGGGCTGTGGGCCTGCTGTCCTTTCTAAACACATCATCACCTGGAAAATTTCTCCACGAGAGAAACACCCAAATGAGTTCCTCTGCTCTGCAGATGCTTGGTTTGATGTTGGGATGAGAAATGTACCACGTGATCTTTGAACAGCAGCTCAATGCATGTGCTCATCTCCCAGCCTAATAAAGGTGCTGTTATAAAAAACCCAGCAGCAATAGGTGTTTTAGTGAGGCAGCTTCCACAGGCCATTTCAAAGGGTGGTTTCTGTTTTAAGATTAAGCTAGGATTAACAATCAAGTAATTGGAATCAGAAAATCTTCTGGAGCATTGAGATGATCAAGTTGAAGATGTCCCTGCTCATTACAGGGGAGTTGGACTCAATGACCTTTAAAGGTCCCTCCCCACCCAAACTCTTCTATGATTCCATCCCATTCCTGGAACCATGCAAACTGGTTAAGGTGAGCAAGAAAAATCAAAGCCTGGGGAAATGAAAGTTAATTAAATACTTGAGAAAATCCAACTCCAGGCAAATAAAAACCATCAGAGAGAAACAAAAATTCAAAATTCCTCTGCCACCCCCTTCCTATCACATTAATCTGATTTAAATTCCAATTTAGCTTTGCCTGTAAGCATGTGCTGGAGGTCAAGTTGCTGTTTTGTTGTCCCTTATTCAGCACAAAGCTCGTTAGCCCATACAAATTGGACTTAAGCTTAGCTTGTGTTTAATTGTTTGCCTGATTGAGGTAAACTTGAATGAGTTTTCTGCTGAACTGGGGCTTCAGATCTGGAACCTTGGAAGGTTCTTCAGGAAAAAACTGCACTCATGAGGGCTCCTGTCTGCCCAGCCTCTGAATACAGCACACACAATAGGGCTGACCTTGGCAAGCAAAGGACAAAATTCCAGGCAGACACTGAAGTGCTATGTCACCATGACATAAAAAGGAAAATACCAGCTCAATCCAAGAGTTTATGCTGACAGTGATGGGATCAATGGATTCCACATAGTGCCACCAGTGCCTTGGAACGAGCAGGACCTGGAATGGGAGACATGGAGTTAGGGTACTAGCAGAAACCTAGGGTACTAGCAGAAAGGTGATGTGGGATGCAGAGACACAATGAGGCAAGGAATAGGAGTGGGATGTGATCTTTATTTCTTTTGTCTAAAGAGTCTTTTCTCAAGCTTTCAATGCCTGCTCTCTCTTGTTGTGCCAATACTATCATGTAAGAAGGTAGCCATGATCCAGAACTACCTCTCATTCAATCTCCTCCTCATGTAAAGCAGGATTGTAACCCTATAACTTGTCTGGCTGTACAGAAGGAGTGCAGCTGGGGTAGCTGTAGAGCAGGGCTTTAGAGAAAGTCCCAGCTTTTGTAGACTCTCCAGCTGAGCAGATTTCCCAGTTCCTTTAGAAGGACTGCCAGTTGGCTTGAGATACCTCAAAAAGCAGGTATCCTGGTGCACATTCATTGTGATTAACAACATCTAGCTTTAATTCTGGTAAATAACCACCAGTATTAAACAAGCTACTTTTAGATAGGCATTTAAAAGAAGGTGTCCTAAAAATCATGACAGCCTAGTTCAGAGCTTTACAACTATATCAGAATGATAGGTGTGACAGAAAATTGATTTTAACTCATGGCTTTTATGGTACAAAGACATTAATGTTGTTCTGATGATATAGGACAAGCTTTACAGATTACTGAACATTAGATTAACATAGAGCTATCAAGAAAAGCATAAAAGATGTTTTTTGACATGGAATAAAAATGGTCAGGGACAGATTAAAATATACACTTGAGGATGGGGAAAGTGAAGCAATGATCTGTATCTGAATTGCAGACAATTCTTTTTCTTGGTAGACACAAATTACTTAAAAGAACCTTCTATATCCTAGATAGCCCTGTGCTTGGCTGCATCAAAACATGGCTAATGAGAAAATGTCTGTGCAGGAAACAATCACTGTGGCACTAGTGCTGCAAGCACTTACTTATAGGACAGTCAGAGCAGAGTCAAAACCATTTGGAAATGGTACTTTAATCCAGCGTGGCATACAAAACAGACCAAAGTCAGTCCGTGGAGGGCCATTCTTTAAGAAATATCACCAATTAGTTCTTCCTGACATCTAAAAGGGTACAAAACCCTACATAGACTAAAGCCAAAATGTGTTTTCTACACTGAACAAGTTTCAGAATGCTGCTTTCAGTGCACTTGAAATAAAAAGTGCAGTTGCATCAGCTGCAATGGGTTTATCTGTTAGCAAGTGTTTGCCCACATTTCATTGACTGCAGAATCACACAGAAGTCCCAAAGGCTCATCTGCTCTGTAGGGGATCTTACACTGAACTCTGTTGAAGAATCTGAGTGCCCTCCAAATGACAAAGGGATATAATGATGAAGCCTGGAAAACTTTGATGCAGCAGAAGGCAGCAGAGCTGCTGCAGTAAGCAGCTGTTTCCAACAACTAGATCCCTCCTGTGAGACTCATGTAGGAAGAGTGAGCTTGCAGCATGCTGGAGAGGTGGATGAAGACATTAGGGAAGTGGGGTACAGTGCAGAGGGACTATGTAGCAAGGGAACCAAAGCAAGGCAAATTAAGGGATGCGTATAAATGTTTCAGTAAGAGATGCTGCCTGGAAAAACAAGATGGAAATTAGTAATGGAATGTGCTGGCTAAACATGACTCATATGCAAAGCAGAGACAGAATTGCTTTGGAAAGAGGAGATGCAACTAGGAGAAAAAGGAAATTTCCTCAACTAGCCCAGTCTTTTCAAATCAAAGAGGAGGAACTTGGTCTTTGGAGGGACTGATCGTGTTTCACTTGCCAGCAGGTTAAGGGTAATAACTGCCAAGATGTGTGTTTCCACAGCTGGCACTGTCTGCTGATGCATTTATAGAGGAACTACAGAGCTATGACTCAAAGAGGCACAACAGGTACCATAAAGACACTTGCTCTCCTTCTTTTAATTTTGAGCAAACTGATGCTTGATAAAATAAGGACTTAGAGCAGCCAAAAGGAAAAAATAAAAGGAAATGATCACGAGGTAGAAAGACAAAAACTTTAAAGAAGTCAAAGAAATGGAAAAAAGTAATTAAAACAAAAAATAGGGCTGTCAAAAGAGCAGCAGAACTAACAAAAGACCAAAAACCACCACAAACCTCAGCAAAGAGAGAAGTAGTGTGGGATTCTTCTACCTTTACAAACTGGTATTCTTCTAGGTTTGCAAACTAGAAACAAAAAAACCACTCCACAGCAGCAAAACCTCACCATCACCGCCTCCAGCTATCAGTTCCACAATAAAAGCAAGCAGACTTCCATATGGGTGTGAATATGGGGCACAGATTTAGCTACATTTGAAACTACATTTCAACAGGAAATGTGAAAGCAAACCACAGTGAAATATTACACATACACACACACACAAATGCAGGAAACATTTCACAGGGAAAATATAAAGTGCAAAAGCAAGGCAGAACAGTCCTAGCTAAGAGATAATCTTGTGTTAGCCTGCTTGCTACAGAACATATTTATCTTGGTGGGTTGGGAAGATGCTCATCTAAACAGCAACCAATCAGATGATTTTCATTCTTAGGCTAGTGATAGGGAAATGTAGCAGATGAAGTCAAAGTAGGACAGAAACCCCAGAAAAGACAAAATGAAATTCTGGTCTGTAACAGGAGGAAAGAAACCAAGAGAACAGTTGGGAGAGCAAGTGAAGCAATGATGAAGACTTGTACAGCACGGAGAACAGAACAGGTTTAAATTCTCCATGGACATGATTAACTTGATACAGTGCAAAGGTAGGGCAAAGGTGGAATTGCTTCAAAAAGAGAACATGTCCTGAAGTGAAATATTATACCAAGAAATACCTGCTCATTAGAAAAAGATATTTGGGTAAATGTGCAAGAAAATGAAGCACCAAAGGACAGCAGGGTGATGGGCAGAAGACAGATGAGGGGCTGTGGGGAGATCCAAGCAAAGCCCAGAGGTGCTTGCAACCCTGGCAATGAGAAAGAAAATAATATATGCAGAGTCAGCTCTGATGGAGCACCAGGTGAGGGCTCAGTGAGAGCACTGACACTCCAGCCTGGGCCCTAGGCCAGCTTGGTGCCAGGAAGATGCCTCTTACTCTGCTCCCTCTTCAACCCAGCCTGGTGTCTTCCCACTTGCTGAAACAGAGCACTGAGGGCCACTGACTTCAGAAACACGTGCCCAGCACCATGAGCAGGGTTGGAATGGGGCTGTTGCTGTGCTGTGCCCAGTGGGACCCAGGCATGGGATGGAGCAAAGCTCAGGGAAGGGGTGGGAAAGCAGAGTTAGGACCTGGCAGCTTTCACCTTTGGGTTTTTTTGGTTTGGCTTTTCGGGCACTCACAGGTTGCTCCGTGTGTGTTGCAGGATAAGCGGTGTTTTCCTCACCAATTCTAGTACAGATGAACATCCCAGCCTTTGCCTTTTCTGTGAAGGAGACAATAGCTCTGGTGTCTAGAGGCAGAGCTGGGCTGTCTGCTTTTTCTGTGGGGTGACTTGGGGCCAGCTCTCTAGTTTCCCACGTGAGAATTCTTTCTTATTTCCCTGAAACAGAACTATTACCCACCTTCTCTGCACAATGCTTTGTACAACTCTGAGTTCTCCTTTAATCACCTAAACTCCTTCCCCCAATAAGTAGTTTTTCATTGCAGCCCTTGCAGCCCCTTCAAAAAAAACATTTTGTGTACTTCTAGCTGGAGCATTTAATTGCCTTTTAAAAAACTTGAATTACTGCATTTTCTGATGTACCACAACACTTTTTTTTTGTTGTCTCAACCATACATTTCTTGGTTATTCAGTCTCTCTGTTCTGCTGCTCACCACTTTAAGCCCAAACTGAAGTTCTCGCTGCTTTTCTTTAAGACTGACACATAGGGAAATCCCTCCCTGACCTCACGAAGATTTCTGCTTGCTCTGAGATGGGTTAGATGTCAGAGGTCTGCCTGTGCTGTTGAGAGCTCTGGCTGCTGAGCTGAGCAGAATCCCATGGTGTGTTAGATACTGCAGCGGGAGCAGAGAAAGGGAAAACCAAGCAGCTGTCTGCAGGAACTCAGTGATAATGGCAGCTGTGGACACAGACCTTTTTTAGACTTTCAGAAAGCAGGCAAGCAAAAGCAGGGGAGGAAAGGTTCTGAGCAGCAGACCACAGTGAGAGACAGCAAGCAGTAATGTTTTTAAAACCATTTTCCCCTACACTGGGACAATGTTTTTCAAGGCTGGTTAGGAGCATCCCTCTCAGATTTGATGTGCCTCTAAGACCAGCTCAGTTAGGCCCTTCCTTGCACCTCAGGTGGCTAGAGCTGCACCTGGGCCACAAGGCCAGGCAGCAAGGCAGCTGGCTGCTGCCTGTAACAGCATGGGTCCTGGTGTGCACCACCCCTCCTGTCTGGGGCAGGGTGAGAGGGAATGGCCTTGTTTGTAGGAGTCCAGTGTAGGAGGTGCTTGCTCTCTGTTAGGAGGGCAGATGTGTGGAGCCTCACGTGACTACCTTCAGGCAAGCTGAGATGTACTTTCTCATCTTTTTACCATTGGCTAGTGATATGGATATGGATTAAGAGCAAGATGGATTAAGAACAATTATGTTAGAAAGCAGGAAGGAAGAAAAAAGCTGGTGAGAAGCGGGACAGAGGAAGGAATGATCAATGATCGTGTACTTGTATAGCATCTCAGGTTTTTGTAGCGTTTTCATCTCTCCTATTTTTAATCATCAAAGAAGTTAGGCATCTATGTGTGTAGGCTTCTTTTATAGCCTGTGCTGAAGGACAGGATGGGATAAACGTTCCTGGAGGAGTGTAATTGTATAAGACAGGGAGGATGAATCACCTTGTAGAGGTGCCAGGTTCTTCCCACTGCTGGCAGACAGGATACTTGTCCCAGAGTGTGGGGTGGAATGTACTAGAACAGACACATTTTGCCCCATTTGCAATCTTTTAAAGAGTATTTGTGAAAACAGCCCAAGTGTTCCTAGAAATATTGAAGAAGTTTTCAACAACTAAAACAAAACACTAATGCTTTGGGTGAAAACTCACTAGTTCAGTGAGCACAAATCCACCAGCAGTCAGTCTGCTGCTCCATACTTACCACTCAGCCTTGCAACCAGCACACAGGTGACCAGGTCCAAATATTTATACAGAGTTCCTACATTTGTGTGAAACAACTTGAGCTTGTAACATTATGGATAAAGTTGTGTACAGCTGCAAACCCTAAAACTACTCAGCTTCGTATTTTAAGTTATATATCTAAATGTTATAGTCATTTGAATCAAGAACATATCACTAATGTATAACCAGAAGTTGTATTAAGACCTCTGTGGAAATTCAGTCCTCAGTTACTGGTCAAGTACAGGATGAAACCTTGTGAAAAGCCTTATAAAACCTAAAAGTCCCAGCTAACTACCTAAATTCGTAATGGAGATTCACCTCTGAACAATACAGTGAAAGGGCACAAAGGATGCAATCGAAGTCTGTATTGTGCCTTGGTACAATGCTACAGGAAGCAATTCTGCTTTAAAAGCCTTAAAAGGCTGCAGAAAAATGGCATGCAGCAAACAACGACCAGGAGGTGGCATTAGACACATGAAGTTTTTGATATTCACAGCTGCACTCACCCTACATGGAGTTGCTCTCCTGAATACCTAAGAACACCTTTGTCTATGTTTTTCAAGCCTTTATTGTTACAATATCTAATCCAAAACACTCTGTGTACCCCGTGAGGGACAGTGGAGATGCTCTGTATTATAACAAAATCAAGCTGGCTGCAAATTCTGCAGTCATTGTATTAATTCTCCATGAAGACTACTGCTAAGCATGTATCAAGATTGTTATTATTTAGGCATTCTCTCCCTTGTTAACAAAGGAGTTCTTCTTTCATTTCCTCTCCATCAAAAAGCAGCAGTCTCCAGCCACCTGCCCCATAAGCTTCTGGATGAGAAGCTGGCAAGCACCACCCAAAAGGCTCTGAAAAAAATGGATGAGGGCAATACCTGACTGCTCCATTATTGCCTCTACGTTACTTTTCCCAGAGAAATCCAAACAGTATCTCCTTCATGGCAATGCAGACAACTTGTATTACTGAGCTGGTTCTCAAGATCTGTATTCCTAGCAAGATTAATTTGTAATTGCTTTAAGCCTAATTAAAATTAAGATCGTATTAAAGGTTCACTACCACACTCGATCATTCCAAAGGAGATTATAAATTGCAGTGGTGTTGGGGATCATGGATAATGCAGTGCTGAATGGATCAGACATTTCATAGAATGGTAGGGGTTGGAAGGGACCTTCAGAGATCATCTAGTCCAACCCCCCTGCAGAAGCAGGTTCACCTTCATTCTTTATGCTTGAAATTATTGAATGCTGCAACCTTACAAAGAGCAGAATGGACAACTAATCCTTTGCTGTAAGAGCATGACCAGGAAATAATGTAGTGCAAACAATGAAGGTTCATCATGGACTCCCCCATTTGCAACTGTACCAGCAGAAGAGTACACTCTTCCCAGTTAATAGACATCATCTTCTTGTTGGAAACTACTATCCTGCTCCAGTCTGCCATTGCATCAGTTCACAGGAGCGCTCCCCATTCTGCCTCCTCAAAATCAGCTGGAGTAGCAAAAATGCATTCTTTAAATTGTTGAAGGCAGCTGCCTTTGCCAGCTTGGGCTAAGGGAACACTCACAGAAGTCACTGAGCTGGCAGCTCAGAAGAGGTGACAACATCTGGTAGGGGAACAGTGAAAAGGCTCTAGAGGTGGCAACTTCACTGTCTTAAGCAGTTGGAGCAATGAACATTGCAAAATGCCTTTGGAAAGGCCTGACAGTTTGAGATGCACAAGAGTGCATTACAAGGACATGCACTGCTGAACAAATGAAAGAGGGTAATTCAGAGTCCAAATACAGACCATGTTGATTAAATCGAGGAGGACACTACTTACAGCAGGAGAGTAGGAATTGAGATCTGAGCCTTACTCTCATACTGTTGTTGACTACCTGTGTGACTATAGGCCAGGCACTTATAATTGAACTTTCTTGGCAAAACAGGGTTAATAATAAATAAATTCACATCCTTCTAAAGCACCACAAAACCTTTGGACAGTGTGTGTGTGCTCTAAATGGAAGTATCATCGTGTTTACTTTATTATCAACCTGGGAGTCCTGGCATCCTGGGATGCATCGAGTGTGGCCAGCAGGTCAAGGGAGGTTCTGTTCCCCCTCTATTCTGCCCTGGTGAGGCCTCATCTGGAGTACTGTGTCCAGTTCTGGGCTCCCCAGCTCAAGAGGGACAGGAACTTCTGGAGAGAGTCCAGTGCAGGGCCACCAAGATGATCAGGGGACTGGAGCATCCTTCATATGAGGAAAGGCTGCAGGAACTGGGGCTGTTTAGTCTGGAGAAGACTGAGGGGGGATCTCATTAATATTTATAAATATCTAAGTGGTGGATGTCAGGAGGTTGGGGCATCCCTTTTTTCTATAGTATCTAGCAACAGGACCGGGGTAATGGGATGAAGCTGGAACACAAAAAGTTCCATTTGAATATAAGAAATAAATATTTCACTGTTGAGGTGAGGGAGCCCTGGCACAGGCTGCCCAGGGAGGGTCTGGAGGTTCCTTCTCTGGAGGTTTTCAAAACCTGCCTGGACACGTTCCTGTGTGACCTGATCTAGGTGGGCCTGCTTTAACAGGGGTACTGGACTGGATGATCTCTAAAGGTCCCTTCCAATCCTAACATTCTATGACTCTATGATCTACACGCTCATTAATCAAATAGATTTTACAGAACATACTGGTTTCAGAGTAGGCAGGTTGGAGTACCGTTCAAGAATGTTTTAAGGCAGACAAATGAGAAGTGATTGCAAGAACCGTGATGGAATTGGGCAGCTGACTGAACTAAGTCTCCAAATGTTTGCAGTTTTTGCACAAAAAAACCCACTAGTAAAATAACTGTGAGCAAAGAAAGTTTCCATGCTGAGAGAAATGAGTGCAGGCATGGTCAATTTGTTAAGATTTCCTAGCACTTAATTAGGCAGTTAAATAATTTACTAGAATCTTTCAAGTAACATAAAGCTTGTATGAGAGTGGTACCTGTCCTGGACTGAGTGTAACCACATGGGCTGTTGCGTTCTTAAACTCAGGAAAGCGTTTCAGATCAGGGTTGGGAACGTTGACTTTGCTGAATACGCTGGATTCTTCATAAGGGATCCTGGTGGGATAAAGGAAACTGGTGTCACCAGGTGGGAAGAGGTACCATCTTTTCCTGGAAACGGAGAGAAGATACAAATGTATTCAGTGCATGTCAGTTACAGCAAAGAACTAAAGGCAGCAGCAAGGTTTTCAATAAAACATAAATCTGCCTGGCTGTGAGAATCTCCTACGCAGTGAGAACACAGGCAGTGCTTACAGCCTGTCTCCTACAAGTGTTTTTAAAACATTCCACTTTTTAATTTTTTAACTGAAAAGATTTACAGCTTCTCACAAATTATTTTGGAAAGGCACAGTGTCGGTCATACCGAGCTGAGACATGCACCTTGTCCTCAGGAACTGATGTTTCATTTACATAGACCACGGCAAAAAGAGACAAAAAGAATATGCCAGAACTGGTGGTGCCAGTTTTATGGGTACTATAAATGAAATATCTTAGCAGGTACATATGTTATTTAGAAATAGGAGGTTTTTATGGCAGTACTTTAGGTGATGGAAATAACGAGGAAGGAATACACAAAAGGGAGAATTCATTACATTTAAGAGGTGCCAGACAATCTGTATGACGGTGACCCATGTGCTAAGCAATGGAAAGCAAAGGCAGTACTTTGCAGCACAGTCGGACAATTTGAACAGCTCTCTTCTTTGTTTCAGACTTCAGCACGATCTTTTCTTTTTGTCCCTTTCCTTGGTACTCAGTTCTTTTTGCCTTCTCCTTCTGGTTGTCAGTTCTAAGTCA
Organism: Colius striatus; assembly: GCF_028858725.1. NCBI lineage: Eukaryota > Metazoa > Chordata > Aves > Coliiformes > Coliidae > Colius > Colius striatus. The sequence continues at coordinate 12,998,122 of NC_084769.1, read as the reverse complement.
CAGATTTGAAAATGGGAGAAAAGCAGCCAAATGGCATAAAACCAGAACAGACAAGAAGAGCAGGATAGCCAGAACTGCAGAGATCGGCACAGATGGAAGTGCCATCGGCCGCTGACATTTCTTGGTAACTACCACAGCTGCTGCTGGATACAAGCACAAAAACCAGTTCTCCTCTAACTCAAGCCTTATTGCAACTTTATTTTGCCCTCCAAACTAGAGCTTCTGAAGGGGCAGAGAATAACTAGGTTAGGAGGCTCATCGGTTGATCCTGCAGGCTTATGACAAGGCAATATCATGAAGCAAAAAAACTAAGAAGCGCAAGGGATGCCAGGAGGAAATTCAAGATAGCAACAAAGGGCTGAAGAGTCGTCCCTGGCTTGCCTGCAAAGGCAAATCTATTTAAGTTTAGCATAATCTTATATTCTGTTACAAAGCCTGTCTTGTTTGTGTGTCTCAAAAGGGAATCTTTCCGCTCTGAAGCAGCACAGGATTCACTCGCTTGTGCAAGTTTGCAATGTATTTATAGGCTTTGCTCTAAAGAGGAAAACAACTTTTGTCTTTTCAGGCCGTGCAAAGGCTCTAGGCTGCTTCTTTCCCTGAGAAGTGCAAGGGTTTTGTTCCAAGAGAGGAGGAGGGGGAAGTGTTCTGGGAAGGTAGGCAAAATTGCTACATGATGCTGGAAATCTGGCTCGAGTTCAACACCTGAAGGTAGAGATCAAAGAGGCAGGGCAGGTTACCAGGTCTGCTAGACTACTGTGCTTTATTTAGGTGTACCCTTAGAAGATATTTAGGCATATAAGTTGGATGGTTTTCAATGAGACTTCTGGCTTCTGAATACTCTTAAGTGTCTGGACTTCAACAAATAATGCTTACTGACGTGATGCAAAGTTTACAGGATGGGCTGCAACAAAGTGCAGTGCTGAGGAGGGATTCCAGAGTGTGTCTGATGCACATTCACCCAAGGATCTCAAGGCTGTTTATAAACATGAGTGAAAACCTGCTTGAGAGCTAAACAGAGTCTTATCCTTCTTACAGAGAAGATGATGAGAAATTAATTTGCCTGAGGCTTTAAAGCCAGTCAACCTGTGGCACTGCCCAGTACAGAAGCCAGTTTGTCTGGCTCCAAATCCTGCACCATGATTTTACTGGTCTATAAAATGTCAGAGTAATTAATCACATTAAAATCCCACTGGCAAATTATTCCTTCCACTAAATATTATCAAACCTAAAAAAATAATGCATGCAACTTGTTTTGTCATTCTAGCATAACCCTAGCAATAATAGATAACAAAAAGCCCCTGAGGCCAATATTCAAGGAAAGGAGGGAAAAAAAAAAGAAGAGGGGGAAAAAGGAGAGAGAGAGAGCATGCAAATAGGCAGAAAGATATAGCAACAAATCACATGCTCCAAAATTAGTCTGGAGCCTCAAGTGTCCCTTTCAACTTTGCTCACAGCTGGCTGCTCCCATCCTGATGTTCCCCTTTCAAATTAATTCCAGCAGGCTATTAGAGGCTCTTGCACAGAGGACGTCCTACAAGTCTAAAGTAGTTTATTTCTGGGCTTTTTATTTTTAACTCTTTATCTCCTAATTCCAAATTTGTAAATTCATAACTGCAAGAAGATTAAAATGTTTATTACTGAACCACATAACCCATGGAGCAGGAAAGATCTTCCCCAAACAGAGGAAAATAAAACTGCGTTACTTCAATCCCCCAGTCAAACTCCAATCCCCTGCAGTTCTGCTATGTCCTATAGAACAGTTATGATGCTCATCAAACCTCGAGAGCTCAGAAATCTAAAATAATCATGGCCTAGAATTAATACTCCAGAGTCCAGAACTAAATTTACAGCACAGCATAACTTGCTTCTGTATTTGTTGTATGTGTATGCGCTTGTTACCTTCCTTGTACTTGCACCACTAAGTTGCAGCCATAGGAGTCCAAATGGCAGGGGGTGTTTGCTCCTTCAGAACCAATCCACAGGGTGCTCTCTTTTCCACTTCTTCCAGGAAAACCAAAGTCAGACCATCTGATATCCTGCAGAAATGGAAAGGTTATGTATGTTACTTGTTGAACTGATTCACATCCTACCCGCAGTTCTCTGAGTCTCTTGACTGCTCAGTTGCTCTGTATCCACTGCAGCTGCTGCTCCTTGGTGGGGTTCCTACATGCATGGCCTGTGCCCCTTTCCTCTAAAATTGTCCTCTCTAGTAGCTTTTCTTCTACTCACTTTCTTGTTTCTCTGTCTGACTACACAGCCTCCCAGATCTCTGTCTCACCCCACTCTTTCATATCAAGCCAGTTACCTGTTTGCTCCAGAGAAGGACTGCCAACTGCTTTGTGGCCACACCTGGCTTCCCTTCCTTCATTTCAAACACACTTTTTTACCCTTTTCCCCACTCTTAAGCATCTACCCAAGCTCAGGACTTCTTTAAAAAAAACCTGATAAATGTCATTTAGAAAGAGAATGAAAGGAAGAAAGAAAATATCGGTATTCCCTTTTCAAACCAAATTGATGGTCTATGTGGCATATTTGCTCTCTTTGCTCCTTGCTGACCTTCCTCCATGTATTCTGGAAACATAGACTTTCCCTCATTTCTGACTCAGTGGTAAGCTGGGTTTCTTGTTATTTAATAGATAGGTTCTTCTCCCACCTTTGCAAGTGCATAGGCAGTGAACTTAAAGCACTTTGATTATATGGCAAGAAAGGGCAGAATAGGTATGTATGTGTTATCAACATTATCCTGGAGCTTTCCAGTCCACTGATCCTTCCACAAGCAATTCCTTGGCGATGACAGCTGGAATGAGGGATAGTGATGTGTTCTGCAGATAGTTCAAGTGTTTGTCAGGATTGCTCTGTATAGCTTGGATAAAGCTTTGCCATGTTTCTGTAGCTCACCCTGTCACCTGCAGGGTTTGATCATCTGTTTATTGGAAGGCACTTGAAGTATACTGGCCAGAGACACTGGTGCCTTTTGGCTGGAGCCCCAGACTGAGCCTTAGGAATCAGAGATTCAGTTCTTGTCTTCCTGATGGTCTCAGGAAAATCACTTAATCTATGAGCTTTATTTTTCCCATCTTGAAAAGTAAGATAACAGTGTTTGTTACATTTCAATAAGCACTTCAGGGTCGTTCACATCACCTAACTTTAGGAACCTAATTTAAGCTTGGCTCCTGCTTTGTCAAAGCTCTCTCAATCACACCTTGGAAAAGTCTCTCTCTTTCTGCTGTCTATAGAGAGAAAATAGGAGTCTGCCCTCCTAATTTAGGTATGTAAGGTAGCTGCTTGCAGAGAGGTGGATGACTATCCTTTTTTAAGATCCATGGACGAGGAAAACCGCAGCAAGACATTATTATAAGGATGACTTCACCATGGCTCTGTATCAGGAAACCCTCAAAATGAGCGATAGCCTTCCCAAAAATTAGATGTTGCTACAGATTTTACATTTCAGAGTTATTGATTTTAAAGATACCATTTGGAAGAAAAAAAAAAAAAGAGAAGAAAAGCTGAAGTGTAATATAAACATTTGTCAAAGGCAGCAAAAAATCAGAAAGAAAAAAGTTGCTCCTATGGATTTCAGCAGCCATAAAATTTAAAATCCAATACGACTATTTCGGGGATAAAGATAAGCGTAACACCATCTCTGCACTTTAATCTCACACCTAAATAGTTTTTGTATTTTGTTACAATTTAAGTGGAAAGAAAGCACACACAATCAATACTAGATTTAAAAGAACTTTTTGAAAATGCTGCAGCTGTAGTAAATAGTTAAGTAATTATGGGTAAAATAGTTTTTAACCAATGAACTGAAAAGGAACTTGGGATTACCGAGATCTTGTCACAGTGGGCTCCTTCTCTACAATAAAAAGTCACTGTAAGAAGAAATGCACTAAAAGGTGTTCCAACCATAACAGATGGCACATTACTTGTGAATTATATTTATTCCATTTGCTGCTTATAATGAAGATAATCTCTACCCGTATGCCACTTTAAAAGGTCTCATTTCTATTTAAACTTCATGCATATATCTTGCTTCTGATTTATACCTCAAAATCTGTAATGAAATATCAGCTGAACAAAAAAATGTAAGTTGCTAGATACTGCTCATAGATTAGAATAATGGAATCATTACCTTAGCCCACACAACTGTAAATGATAAACAGTGCAATCTAAATTTCAAACAACTTCTAAATGGCCCTATTAATCATTATAAATAACAGTGCACTTGGCCTTCTTCTCCCCTTCAAATCACCTTATGTAAATCTAAATAAAATCTAAAAAGAAAAAAAAAGGGGTTATCATCAAATTCACACGAGGAAGGATGCGAATTTCTACAAAGACCTCTTCTCGCTGGTATGAATTGTGTAGCGGTGTTTTGAAAGCCACGTGAGCCTGGAACTGATGCATTTCACTCCCATGCCTGTGAAACTGGCAGATGACACACGCCATATTTGCTTGCATAACACCATTGATTTTTTTTTCCCTCCCAGATTCTGCTTTAAAAAAAACCAACACAACTGCACAGCACAACCATTACGTGTGTCTGTTCTAAAAACTGCAGAACAATCTGTTGCTTGTTATAGGTCAGGTGAAGAGGTCGTGGCGTGACACCTGCACAGAGACACAATTCCTGGAGCCTCAATTTTGTTCTTCAATGGAGGGAAGGGGAAGAAGGAGGAAGGAAAAGGGTTGTTTCTGCCAAGTGTTTTTTTTATTGACCGCATGAAGCAGCAGGCTACTCGGATCTTCTGAGCTGCTATTATCTTGTGCCATAAAACATCAGGAAACGCTGTCTGTTGAGGCTAAAACAGAGAAGACCAAGACCACAAAGACTTTCCACAGATAGAGGAAGTCACTCAGAGATCTGGGGAAACCAGAAACATCCCTGGAGGTACCAACTTAGTTGAAACAACACAATGCAGTTGTCAGTGTCATACAGTCCAAGTATATGTGATCCTGGTTGTGTTCCAGTGTGCTTAGGAAGGGAGAGGGGAAAGAAAGGTAAGATGGTCTCTATGCCCAAACTTTACCTTCCAAACCACAGAACAACAGGGAAGGAGACACTCTGAAAAAAAGACTGAGTACTGAAAAATACTAATTTTACTGATACTAAAACCCAAAATACATTTAAGGAGCATGGGAAATTCTGAGGATATAATTATTGGAAGGGGCTTATCAGTTTGTACTCACTGTCATCCCACTGACACAGTGTTTGCAGGGAATTATGGTTTCACCTTCACATTCCAAAGTATAGAAATTAATAAGGCTTCACTTTACTATTCTTTCTTTATATCTTTTGAAAAAATATTCCTTTTGTATAGCTGTCCTCAGTTTTGTTCTCTGACAGTTTGCAAGGAGAATGTAGATGAATCAATACATTGAAATAGGAGATAGACATGGAGAAAGTGAAAGAAAATACCTCAGTTAGGTGTCCCAATACCTGCTTTTGAAAATCATCATAGCTTATGTTCTTCCATGGACAGGTTGCTTCCTGTATTTTACTGCCTCCACAGACAATCAAGGTACAAGAATCCTGCAAACTCAGAATCTTTTCTTCTCACAAACAGATGATGTGAATATGTTAAGGGAAGGAACTGTGCTATGAGAAAATGAGCCACAAGGCAAAACACAGAGAGAAACCGTGTTACAGCTGCGTTGCTACAAGTGAATTCATGCCATCAAATCCTCTCTCCAGAGTGGAGCTGTTAATTTAGGTGCCTTTTGAGTACAAGGTGGATCTAGGACAGCAGCAGGGTCTCAGGTTTGCAGCATGCCAGGCCTGCTGGCACCTGTCATCTCCACATCCTCTTCCCACCTCATTCTCATACCTTCAGCAGAGGTGCAGGGAAGGTGTTCAGCTGCAGAGGCCACACACGTGGCTCAGTGCCCCCCACAACCAGCTCAGTCACAAAATAACACTGGGCAAAATGGGAAGGGGAGTGCAGCCACTGTGGCAGTTGGTTTTGTCACTTGTGTTGTTTTTAAGCATGTAACAGGAGGCAGAACTTTAGATGGCTACCACTTGGTACTAGCTTCCCTGTTAGCCTGATGGCCAGTAGCTTTCATTTCAAAGCTTGAAATAGCTAAAGGGGCAGAGAGGGGATGGCAGTAGAGGTTTCAGAACCTACACTAGGTAATTTGCAATTATTAAACTAGGAAGAAATAATGTAAATGTTTTACCTGGAAAATTTCTGGCTTATCTTCAAATATCTTGGCAATGTATTTGTAGTCAGCGTAAGCCCAGTATCTGGAGTGCTCGTAACAACTGAATGGTCCAGAGAGACAAGAAGGCTGCCCACAACTCCAAGCCAAAAACTCTTCAAGTGTAGCTTTCACATAGCTACACCTGGTTTCAAACTGGGGAACTAAAATCAACAAAAGAAAAGCCAAGTATTGCAGGAGCACCAAAACAGCATAAATAACACTCAGTTTTTCTCTCTCAGCTCTGGTTAAATGCAACATGAGACATGAAGGAGGACTAGGTGGCTTGACTCTGGTTCTCATCATCTAACTTATTAAAGTCTGAGGCTATTGGTTTTTCATTAAGGTTTAAGTGAACAGCTGTTACTTCAAACTTGCTGTGAGGTAAAAGCACACCAATAGTTGCTGTTGTTCATATGCAAGGCATCCTTCAACACAGCAACTCAATATGCCCAAGTTCCCTGAACAACTGAGAGCTTCATCTTTCCTTCATCTTCCTCCTTAAGTGTGAGCTGCAAATATACACACAACTATTTGTGTACTCTTTACTTTGTCTCCGTGAATTTTTGTAGCTGAACATGTTCATCTTTCCCTAAAGCAATAACCAAATCAGCACTATAATGCATGTGAAGCAAATTATGGAGCCACATGTGTGCCAATGATCCATCAAAAATGCTGTGTGCCCTGATTTTTCACATGGAACTGACAAAAGCAGGTTGTGGTGTTCCTTGGCAGACAGAAAGAGTATTTACCAGCAGTGTTTTGCTCACATCATGCTTTGGTCAGGCTGACTGATAAAGCCTTTCAGCTCTTGGTTGGGTTACTTGGAAGGCCTACAAGATAACCCACATCACAGCATACTTTAATTGTGGTTAATCAGAGATCTTCATTTCCCACAGCCCCTATTTGTGCCAGCTTCAAAGAGACTTATCCAATGTTAAAAAAATATAAAGCACTGTACTATACTACTGTGAAAAAAATTACTGCAGCCTGCATGAATGACAGTGACAGAGCTGCAATTTAACCTTGTGTAACTCACATTAAGCTGCTCAGAAATGGGATCCTTTCACTGTTGTGCAGGAGCAGCTCTTCATTCTCTACCACTCTCATTTTGTTATCACAGCAATTCCCATAGAGTCTCACACATTTGTTCTCACTCCCTTTAGGTGGGACAACAGCTTTTACAAACCTTTATCACTATCATTTTGCCATTTTCCATTGTAGTAGCCTAGGTACCGGCTTTCTTTCCCCTCACTATCAAATTCATTACCTAAAAATGTAAGCTAAGAGTCACTATTCAGCGATCCATCACATGGGTCTGTGTAATAGAAGGGCTTCCTACCTAAGAACTGCATACAAGACATATGAATCACCTGCAATAACAACCCCTCCTTATATCTGATTCCCTGTCTGTGTTGCAGTCCCATGCTCCCTACTGATCCCCACTCATTAATACAATGCTCATCATTTTGCCAAAAGATGGCTTGATGGAAAATTTAGATAAAAGAAATAAGCACTACTGCAGGTGGCTCAATACCTGTATTATTTTGATGAGAACAAAGAGTGCTCAGGACAATGCCTATTTTCCATGATAACTCAAGAGCAAGTGTTTCAAAGGCAAGAAATATGCTTTTTCTAGAACACACTAGATCTCACTCTCAGCTACACTTTAGAAAATCCAACTATGCAAGGTAAGACTATCTTCTGGGATACAGTCTCCTCAGAGCAGGGTTCTTGGTTTAATTTATAACTAGTTATACTTTATAACTTGTTCAGTACCATGGGTGCTCATGGAAAAATAAATAGTAATAAAAAGTGTCTGGGCAATCTAGACATTGCTTAGATGGATTTGTAGACTGCAACTAGGTGAAAATGTTAGCAATGGGCAGCTGAAAGCATCAATGCTATTGAGCAGTTTGCTAATACCTAATGACTAAAAGCTGAAGGTGTTTTGTAATTTGTAAATTATAGATTAAGACACTTTAAGTCTAAAGTAAGCTACCAGTGCTGTCTGATGACATGGTACCTGGAGGCATGACAGTCCTCTGCTCTTCTATCTAATGCCACAGAAACTGGAAGGATGGAGAGGGAAGTGCTTTTTGGAGGAAGCAGCTCCCCTCCTTAGCTAAGGTTTGGTCCCAACAGATGCCAAATTCTGTTCTACTCAGAAAGATAGTGTTTGCAACATATACAAAAGGAAAGGAAGAAAAAAAAAGGACAGTAGCCTTAGAAAATACTATAAAGCTCCAGCAAGAACACAAGTGAAATGTCTCCTTCATTTCTTTAAACTTAAAAGAAAACCAAATGTCTATTCACAGTATCTAGGGAATTAAAATTATTTAAATGAATAATCCGAGCAAGGAATAGCCATTTAATGCTGTAACAAAGCACAGGCACACTCACAAAGCAACAAATTGGCCATCCACATCCAACTGCAATAACTACCTCAAACCTCAGCTTTATATGACATTTATTCAGCTTACAGTATTTGTACTATATTCTTTGTATATTTTTGTACTGTATTTTCAGCCTTCTATTCAGTTGATGGGTCTATAGCCACCTTTGTAGTCCTCCTCTACATCAAATCTCAGAGGCTTGAATTCTTTTGCCATGCTTAGTGGTAAAACCTCTTGGGCAGATGTTCAAGCTGAAGCCCTTTTCTATCTACCTCTATATCTGACAGCACCAGCTCTATCCATAATCTCTAAGAGAAATTTCCTCCAGAGATCTTGTGATTCGTAACTCATCAGCATGACCACCTCTTGCTCTCTCCAGCTTCTTCACAATGAACTCATTGTTTATTTATTATACTACACAATCAAAGAAAATGGTCAAATCAAGTAGTGTCTGTGCACAGAAGTCAGTTTTGTGTAAGCTTTCTTCTTCTCCCTATTTGTATTTGCTGGCACGCTTTAGGTAGCCATCACATAGGTGGTCTACAATGCTGCATTTTCTCTGTCAGAAACTCAACTTCTGTAGCTGCTGCCCACCCTTTATCCCACTTCAGAAAACCGAATCTTTTAGTGTGGCTTGAACTATGTGGGTAGGGATTTCAAGACTAATAGAACCTTCATCGTTCTTGTAATGAACACTTGTACTCTCTCTGGAGGTATTTTATCTCTGTTAATGTTTAATCCTCTGAGTATATTTTTCCCCCTTAGTATGGACACATACTGTTTAACTCCTGTAACCAGACAGAATACTATCAAACACACAAACTTAGGTAGGTACAAATAATTCACACCAACAATACTGCTAGCTCCCATGTTTTCCATGTTTCAAATGTGCCCTCCACTTCCATATGCCTCAAGAAATTCCAAACTACCAAGAAAAGCAAATATAAAATCCAATCAGCTCCAACCAAGATGCCCCATTTGCAGTTCTTACATTTTTATATTAAGGAATCTTCAATTTGGGAATTCCCACCCAGGCTGCAGCTATGGCACTAAAAATGAGAAGCTGTCACAGTACGAGTTCTCACATCATTTTGGATCTTCCAGATGAATGTAGAAGCTTAAATAATCACAGAAACTCTGAAGCAGCCATATCTGAGTGACACTAAAAATGCACCACCCACAAGCAGCAGAACAGTTTCTTGTACAAGTTCTCAACTCAGTAGCAGGAGTAGTACTGTCTAATCTTTAGGTCACTCATCTATTGTACCCATGGGAGGTTGCACGTTCCTGTTGCTTTCTCTAATCACATCACTGCTTCCATTTCATCTGAGATATTAACATGAACAATGATAAGAAAGAGGTCCTTACTGAAAAACAACGTTAAGCATGAATGAGTGAGATCAACCATCTTCCAAATGACAGTGGCACATGAAACACATTATTTCAGACTCTGAGACAGCTTGGCTAATGGCTTCACTAATATATCCTTGCAGTGCAAATTTTTTATAGCATCACAGGTCTCATTCAGTTACAATATAACCCCCAAAGCCTCTACTCATCTTCTTGAAGACATTTCTAGCTCACATTAGCAAATAATGGAGGTCCCTGGAGACAAACTGATTGCTGCCTAGGGATCAATGCCTTTAGGAAAAAGCAAAATAGAGATATATGCAACTCCAAGACAAGAATTTAAGTTTAAATTCACTCTATATCCCTAGTGACTACAAGTTATTTTTAAGTGATTACTCTTCTCTACTTGGTTGGTAGCATTAATCCATCACTTAGCTACATAACACTCCATCAATCCCATCGGAAGCTTTCCCAGTTGACATGCTCATTTGGCTCTCAAAAAGTGCCTACTAATTAGTGGAGACTAGGATCAAAACTATCCTTTCACCTGGTAAGCCCTGTGTATTACAACTGAGATATATTAACAAGGTACCAAGGAAAATGTTGTATATACACAACATCTTTGCTACTGCCAATGAGATACCTTCTACATATAGTGCAAGAACTGCCTGATACCTCATTTAACTATAGAGATCTTACTGTTAAGATGTGTAACAACGTGTTAATTCTACACCTCAGTTATCCCATCTGTAGAAAGCGAATAAATTACATCTCTTCTCCCAGGAATGGCATAGGAATCATTAATCTATGCTGGTAAAATGTTTTGAAATCCTAACATGCCAAAATATTTTCCCTCTAACACTTCTGTTTCATCGTTGCTCTTGCAAAAAATGAACATGAAATAATATGGTCACGATGCTGTGAAGAAAGCAAATTTCACACTGTGTTGTTAAGTAAGATGATGTGATGTAATCCTACCAGTTCCATAGGAACAAGCAGATCTTCACCTGGAGCCTTTGTGCAGAGCCTACCTTCCAAGAAAGAGGTAGTCCAGCTGAAGAAGGTTACAAGAATACAGAAAGAACAGCTAGATGGAGTCTAAAAACACATGACTTATATTGAACATTTTTCATTAACTGTGTCCATCTGGCCTAAGGAAACAGAGTGAAGGGAGACAAGATATTTTAGGCAAAAGGGATAAAGTGCACAGCAAAATGTGTTTTGGTACATGGTGGTGAGGGCAAAGGATGTACAGGGCATGAATAAATCAATGCATAGCCTCTGAAGTGGCTAGCAGATTGCCACCTTGGAGCAAGCTTCCTCTGTCTTGCCTCTTTGGTTTGAAACTCTGTCCATGGATAGACTGACAAGTATTGTGTGGCAACTGATAGAATTAAAGTTGTACTATTTAGTATCAAGTGGAAAAATTGTCTTTCTCCCATGGCACATTCCCAGATGTTTGAGATAATTTGGAGGGTTAGCGGTGAAATTATTGTACTAGTATCAAGTGACTTTCTTAATGCTTTATACTTCTGCTGCGTCTTTCATCACAGGATCTTTAAATACTGAAAACCACCAGTCTTACAAAATCTCTGGAGGAAGGTGAGAACTATCACCATTTTACAGATTAAAAACCCCAGATAGACTGGCTAATTCTTTAATGCATTCAGGTTTGTTGATATGGAAGCTTGGCTCACATGAACAACTGAATCATGTATAAAAACAGGACCAAACACAAACACTACAAAGCAAGGAAAGAAAATTAAGATCCTCAATTCTTATACGTTAGTGTTACCCACCAGACTTCATACTAAGAATAAACACACAAGAAAGAGAAATTTGCTGGCCAAATCCCATTTCCTAAAAACAAAGCCTGCAGCGAAACGCAATACATATGAGTGAAGAGTGATAATGGTGAGGCAGAGGACTGCAGAACCTTAAAAAGAGACTTGTGATATGTAATACTGTCCATCTCAGTCTCACCTAAATCCATTGTCCTCAGACCTAGCCTAAACTGTATTCTCTTTCCACCCAACACTGCAGAAAGGTATTCCGCATTCCAGCGCAGGGCTGGCCAGTCGCCGACCATATTATAGAAGACTGCAGGTTGCTGTAGAGACATCACAATTTCCTTGGTCTTCTCAGGAGTGAATGGTTTGACATCTTCACCTATGTAAAGAAAAAAACAACTGTAGAGGAAAGATTTATGGTACATGAAGTGTTATTTACCATCTCCCATTTACCATCTCCCACAGCATGGGCAACATGAAGAACTAACACGTCCTTTGTAGCGTTTTCTGAGTCAAATTTTTATTGCAAACACTGAGAGAACATTCTTACACTAAATTTAAGCAGTGCATTAGCACATAAAATGTAAAAAAAAAGTAAAAGATTGCCATGTGTTTGAAATTTTCACTTGTAGCTTAGGCAATAATGCAATGTAGACAAATTGTTTAGAATTAGGCTAACAATAAAAAACCCTTACAAATAATGTCCAGAGTGTAGAGAACATAAATTTCATGATTAAGAGTCTTTCTGCATGGGATTCTTTCCAAGAAGTGTGGCACATTGTCAGAGATAGCAAACCAGGTTCCTTTTTGATTTAAGCCAAGAACAGCAGTGTAACCAAATCAGTAGGTATTTTTTGAGAGTTTAAAAACTTATTTTCATCAACAGAATTCTAGAAAAAGGAAACTGTGCCACTCCAAGAACTAAACTAACCCAAGATTTCCGTTTACTCCTTTGCTGCTTAGATTTATATGCCCCACTGAAACTGTCAAAGTGAAATGCTGGCAACCTTGAACAAACTCAGCACTTTCAGAACAACTTTTCTTTAGGGACATGTTGAGAAGGAAAGACTGATTTAAAAAAACAATACAAAAACAACCTAACAGCTCCAAAGAGCTGAAGCAGTGGGCTACAAGTTCAGATCATGAAAAAATCTATTCATTATTTTAATCTCTGTTGAAGTCAACTCATCCAGAACTTGTATCCCTACAATGCCCAAGATTTAACATACTAAATTGATACATGTGGTTCCCCATGACTCCTAGCAGCTCATCTGAAATAAACCAATTCAATCACTCCGCTTAGGGGTCAAAATTATGGTCTGGCATGCATGAGATGGGTTAAATAAATACAGGGCAAGAAATTGCCTTTACTGCCGAGTGCTAATTTTGCCTCTCGGTCCTCCCTGTGTGTGGGTGGTGGGACAAGTAGTGGAGAACCAGGCAGTCCCACAGGGCCAGCCCCACAGTGCTGAAACGGCAGAAGCACAGAAGATGACTCCCTGAGAACAAGGTCACCAAGAAAAGTTCTTCATGATTGTCTAAAACATAACAGTTTAAATATTTGACTGCTGAGGTGTGAATGGCACAAATAAGAGGAGCCCTGTACATGCTCAAGGAAATGAGCACGTACAGCAGAAACAGCAGAAATTGAGGCAATGGGCTCAAGTTACGCCAGGAGAGGTTTAGATTGGACATTAGGAAGAACTGTTTTACTGAGAGGGCTGTTAAGACATTGGAACAGGCTGCCCAGGGAGATGGTGGAGTAACCATCCCCGGAGATATTGAAGAGACGTATAGATGAGGTGCTGAGGGGTATGATTTAGTTTAGTGATGGGCTTGTCAATGTGAGGTTAGTGGTTGGACTCAATGATCTTAAAGGTCCTTTCCCACCACAATGATTCTCCTTGGTAATTTTTGTGAGTGTCCTTTCTTTCAACATTTATACTCCAGCATAGCTGTACTTTTTAGTTTTCTCAATTTAGGTGTTATCTTAACAGAAATTCAGTGGAAGGTATCGGGGCTGGGGTTCCCTAGAGTTGATGGGTCCCTTCACCCATGGACTTCCAGGGCAACTGGATTCCTCTCCTCTCTCACTCATGGAAATTCCATCTTGAAGCTTTAAAACTAAAGACCTCTGATGTTTTATCTTCACAGAACATAACATTTTAAAATTGCTTCCCTTTCCTAAGGCTGATGACAGGAGGGAGTTTGGGTTTTGGTTTATTTTCCACGTTGCCTCTCATACACAGAGCAACACTTGACAGAATGGTGTTGCTGTGACACAGTGATGTCTATGACACTTGGCCTTCAGTCTCACGCTCCAGCAACTTGCACACAACCAGGACATAAGGAGTCCTCACGGGGACCGTATGTCTTACCATATGGTCTTCCCTATCCCCGGAAGGAGGCTCTGGGGGTTTGTGAGCCATAGGTTAGCATACCTAGAGGGAGTAAGTCCAGAGAAGGCAGAAAGACCATCTGTAGGCACAATGGCACATGCGGGTACAGCTACACGGAGCTGGCTGTAGGCATTGTAAGAGGTTAAAACTCAGCATGTTTTTTCACAGTGATGCTGTTCAAAGACTGAGGCAAGACGCAGTCCAGATCTGAGTGCTCCCAGGGGGTTTATAAAGCTCCTTCTGTCTTTAACCGATGCAATGATAATATTGTGCAGAGGCAGCTTTCATGATGTGGGAGCTGCCTGGCCTTATGTACCTTTCAGATTTTCCAGCTCATAAAAATGAAATTATTCTTGCTTAGGCTAAGTTTATCACTGCAGGTCTGTCTTTTTGACTACTTGGTTTAAATTATTCATGTATTTAATGCATTTCAATTATTAATTAGTTATTTTGGTGGATGTCAATCCAAAGAAATGTGAGAAATTGGTGGCACTTTTTACAAGGACTTTGTAAAGATGAGTTTTATTGCAAAAGCTTAAGGTTTACCTGTAACTTTTGTCAACAGTTGGGATGTGCTACAAAAGCAGAAATTTTACTGAAGCCAACTGTTGATTCTGTGTGGCTTTCTAATGTGATTTCCACATGCATATTGTGCTTTTGAAAGGTGTAGTTTCGACCACAGCAAATGGACAGGGGAAGCTCAGAGCTCAAGCCACTGGGAGAGTTTGTACCAATGCCAAACAAAACCCTTATAATTGGAATAAACAGCCTCTCCTCTACTGAACTTTAGCTGGAGGTTTTTGTCATGTCACCAGGCTTTATTCATGTGTAAACCTACTCCCCTATAAAATTTAGAAACAATGAGAAAGGAACAGTCTGTCTAAGTAAGATGCTAATCATTCCTGTCTTCAAACTACTAAATTCATATTAGATGCATATACATCTTTTCCTGATACAGATAATCTCACACAGCACGTACAATATAATCAGCAGTGAATGCCGAAATGCTTCAGAAAATTTAAAGCATTAGCTAAATGAACATTAGGAGATTTTTTTTTTGCAAAGACAAATGGAGATTCTTGCTGATTTTGTGCAAAAAATCTTTGTCTTCATTCAGATTTATGTATTCCTTGGTGAGAACAGCAGTCAGCTAAATGTGATTCTTTCCTCATCAGATTTATCACGCATATCTAAATGCCTGTTAGAGAAAAGGCACATGATAAAAGGTAAATATCATATACTACATCAAACAGATATTATGATAATTTGGAGAACTCTGCTCATGACCAGCAGAGATTTGTGATGGAATTATATACTGCAGGAGTGATAAAAAGTAATTACGAGGGATATCCGAAGATATCTCTTGAAAGAGAGAGATTAGCAGAAAAATTTGTAATTTAAAATAACAATAATCTCTTCTTTAGATACTGTTACCATAGCTTCAGAAAGACCTCAGGCTCTTGCTTCTCAGCATTTCCTAATCTGAAATTTATGGTAACTGACTCCTAGGCAAAACCCAAGGTTGTGTAGCATTACGTAAGGACATACAGTTTGGACATGGATGTGTGTAAGTAAAACGTGTATAAATACAATGTGTTGCAAAGAAATAAAATGTCCATCTTGGGCATTAGATATGAAATTCCTTGGGGAGATCAGGTAGTAGGTGAGAATAGAAATGCATATTCCTTTTGAAAAGAAAAGCTCTGTTGGAGTCTTCATTTTCTCAGCTGTACTCTGATCCAAAAGAGAAAAGCAATACTTTAAATTAGTTCTTTCTATCAGACTCAACAAATGATGTGGCTTCATGGTACAAAAGGAAGCAGGAATAATTTGTCTCATGTTTTGACTTTACACCAGGCGTGTATAGAATCCAACCAGGAACTGAAAAACCAAAGCAAGTTTTAGCTCAAGTTTTGTAACTGTGATAGTTAGATAATTGGCGAAAAACGTAGGTGTTCTTTAGAAAGGTAACACATTGCGAAACAGAGATCTTCCAATTAAAAAAACAAAGCTCTCCAGTTGTCTCTACGTGAAGTGTTGTCAAATATGAGGACTCATCCACACTCAGCACTGAAGGCAGATATAAGGAAAGCAAAGAATTGGCTAAGTACTTTCCAGTAGACTTTGTGCTTCTGAGAGAGAAAATAATTGAACGTTTCTGATTAACAATTTTTCTGAGTAACCGAGTGAGGTTTGGGAATAAAGAGTTCAGCACAGCAGGCAGCCTGACGAAAAGTGGACTTGATCAAAGTTGTTCACAAGTTAAATGTACTGTCATTAAAACGCTAAATGTACTGTCATTCATTTAAAATAATTTAGCAAATTACAAGAGTTCATTAGTGCGTGGCAGTTGGCTTCTGCTAAAACACCCTGCTGCTTAAATATGAGATTTAATTGAGAGGTATTAAAATTATTTTCTAAAAGAGGGAGTACAAGGAAATCCTGGTAATGTATTTGGTATAAGCATCGTCAAATTGTTTCTCTTGCAAATCTGTAATGCTTCATTATCCTTATTTTTTTAAAAAAATATTAAAAAGTTAAAAGAAAAGAATAGCATTTTCAATACATTTAATACAGAGCAGATAGGTCACTCAAAAAAATCAACCAACCTCCACAATCTTAACTGCCCAGAAACCAGGAGTGGGAAAAGAGAAGGTGTGGGGGAGGATGGGGAAAGTCCCCAAAGCAAGGAGAAGTGACTTGGTTTGGAGGTCAGACTTAATGATTTCACAGTGCATTGACTCTGTAAATTAAAAAAAACAACTTAAAATAATCTGCATGTGATTACAACGTTCCACACTATGATCAGCCTGCTCTGTGCAAACAGAATGCATTTAAATGGACACGAGTGGCTTGAAGGATATACCATTTGAATATCTGGATACTTCTTCCTAACCAGTTATTGCTGGTACTATTGTTTTTGACTCTGAGAATGTCAATACTTTAGATGCAGCATAGCTGGGAGGCATCTAACTTACATTTGCATAGATAATTTGTTCACTGAAAGATAGTTAGCAGTTGCATGGAGCCTCTCAGGATAGACAGGTAAGACTGGCACCTGAAGCTTACTCTGATAGCCTGAAGTCAACACACCCTTCCTTGCTCTCTGTGTCTACTACCATGGAGGAGGGCATCAAAAGAAAAGAAAGAAGCCAAAAGAGGAATTTGTACTGGTAGTCACTTTCCAGTCCTCCTGTGGCAGGGCTGGACATTTTACAGTTTTTCTTACAGTAAGTCTGAGTGACTCAAGAAATGAAGTAAGATAAAATTGTGGGCTATGCCCTCAAACCTCAAACTGTCCTTCTGATAACGAAAAGGAAATAGCTGCCAGACTTCTTAGGGGTGGAGTAAGAAGCTGAGCCTTGAATACAAAACTAGGAACACTTCCCACCCCTGTTCTAAATGACAGCATATCATTTCAAGCATACATCATGAAATTTCTCTCTAAATCCCAAAGGGCTCTTCCTAGAAAGCTCTTCCTGACCCCCTGGCCAGCTTCTCTTCATCCTCTTACCCTGGAGATCAGAAAAGCACTCGTGTCAGTGCTTTAGAAAACAGTCCTGTCAGTTTTTAGCTAACTAACTGAATGTTGAATCACATCAGCTCCTCTGCTCTCCAGTAGAAGAAATGCTTTCCATTCCCCTCCCTGTCCTTACAGCTCCTGCCAGCACCTCTGCCATTTGAAATATCCCCTTCCTCTTCCACTCCCCCAAATCCAGGAAAATTATGGTATGTACAACTAACAGAAGTCACACTAAATGTATTTCAAATGAACTGTGTATACTTCTTACTGGCAAAATTGCTCAAAGCAAAGTGAAACACAATGAAACTTCAGCACTTGTTGGATAAATAGCATTTCATTTTATTTTGAAGACTATGATCTTTGACCAAAACCTTCCATCAGGTTACATATGAGTCTCTCCAAAGGAGAGAATGTTCTTTCTTAAGATAGGCTGCTACAATTACAGCTGTCTGTTTGGGGTGTAAATTACACCCAGCTGCTACTGAGGAAATTTGGTAGCAAAGCTCTCTCTTAGCCCACCAGCACCGATACTTATTTCTCACATTTCCTAATAGATGGGAAATTTAATACAACTGATTACTAATATAACATTATGACTTAAGGCAAGGGAACTGGCACTTTAGAGAACTAACACCTGTATTTCCAAGAAAAAAACCCGTTCATGTTGTAAATAAAGTTTATTTCTACTTCTTTTTCTGTTCCTTGTTAGTAGTAAATGTGAATGTTTTACACTTACATTGATGAATGCACTGTATAAAATTCACTGCCAGAAACAGTAACCATTTATGACTTTATTGTTGTCCTATCCTGCAAACTTGACTGACACGAACTTCAAAATGACAGCAACAAAGGAATCTGAATCTTTTAAAATACACCATTTTCCCATAAGCAAGTAGTCATAGTATTCTAAACACATATATTTTCCTGTAAGCCATTGTAATAGGTAGCCAATAATACCACTGAGCCTTTTGATTGTGATCCACAAAGGGGTTATCATGGAAGAATACATGACTTTGTTCACTATTATATTACATAAGATACAAATTACAACTAGTGACTGAGTCAATTAGAGGTACAACTGTCAGAATGAAACTGTACTTTAAAAGAAAAAGTATTATTGAATTACGTAAATTATTGAACTGAAAGCAGAGAGATCCACTATATGAACCTCAAAACAAGTTTCTGAAGTGCACAATAACCAACGTGCACAAACAAGGTATTAGTTTCAGGGACTGCCATTATTATAGGAATATTAAACAAAAAGCATGGCTATTATTCCATCTGTTTACATCATTCCCCTTCTTTCAGCACCAGTAAAACAATCAGAAAGTAGTTTAGCTTCAAGTTGCTATTTCTCTTTATAGAGGTCCTCATGCAGCAACATGAAATCTGTCAAAGAAGAACTGTTAGTGGTGTATGTTTTGAACCCTGGGATTCATATAAAGAATGTAAAACCGTGCTTTGACATAATGTAGAGCTAAGGATACATTCAACCTCATACAGCTCATCAAAATGTGAACCATCAAGCTCTTCTAATTTCATTTCCAACCCTAATATTTCATTAACGTTACTCTGCTTTTAAATATAAATACTAAACATAAAAGAAACTGCTTTTTCTGAAAAAGCACAGTCTTGTTACATAGGAGCTTATCATTCACAAATTTATAATACAAGCTGTTGGTAGTGGTGTCAACATATCTTTACCATCTTCCCTCCAGAGATTTTCTTTCTCTTTTTCAAATAACAACTGCCTGCAAAGTTTCTTTATCTGTAAACACCAAGAGCTAAATATCGGAGAAGATCAAGGACTCTGTAGACTCAAATCACCACTCAGATGTGCATGAACTCTTGTTCTAATCAGCTGCATTTGCTTTTTTGGAGACTGAAGGTGACCTTTAATTTTAGAAGAAACCATGACAGTGCTGCTGCTTTGAATTTTGAAAGCTTCTTCATGTTCCTATGCGACCTAATCTAGTTGGACCTGCTTCTGCAGGGGGGTTGGACTAGATGATCTCTAAAGGTCCCTTCCAATTCTTGCAATATGCAAAACTTACCAAACCTCACCATTTGCCAACCTATTAGTATATCTGGAGAAGACTTTTAGGTAGAGGAGTTTCAATACTTTCAGATTCCCTTTAAACATTAACGTCACGACAATGACAAAGTCCAATCAGAAATGAGAAGCATGTTCACCATGGATACAATGGACAGACCAGTACCACAACAATACGACTAGCTCTTCTTGCAGGCATCAGATCTACACTGAGGCAGTTACAGTCCAGGAAGACAGGTGGAGATTTTCACTGACATCCTTGTGTCACTCAGTTAACTTACATCATTCACAGCTCTGGCTCATTGTAAACCTAGAATCATCTCCACTATAATCAGACAATGGTAGGGGTTGGAAGAGACCTTTAAAGATCAACCCTCATGCTAAAGCAGGCCCACCTAGATCAGGTCACACAGGAACATGTCCAGGCGGGTTTTGAAGACCTCCAAGGAAGGAGACTCCAGACCCTCCCTGGGCAGCCTGTGCCAGGGCTCCCTCACCCTCATAGTAAAAGAGTTTTTTCTTACATTTAAATGGAACTTTCTGTGTTCCAGCTTCATCCCATTACCCCTGGTCCTGTTGCTAGATACAATAGAAAAAAGGGATGCCCAAACATCCTGACACCCACTCATTTAGATATTTGTAAATATTGATGAGATCCCCCCTCAGTCTCCTCCAGACTAAACAGCCCCAGTTCCCGCAGCCTTTCCTCATAAGGAAGATGTTCCAGTCCCCTGATCATCTTGGTGGCCCTGCACTGGACCCTCTCCAGAAGTCCTCTGTCCTTCTTGAGCTGGGGAGCCCAGAACTGGACACGGGACTCCAGATGAGGCCTCATCAGGGCAGAGGAGAGGGGGATAAGAACCAACTTGAACCTGCTGGCCACACTCTTCTTGATGCATCCCAGGATGCCATTGGCCTTTTTGGCCACGAGGGCACATTACTGGCTCATGTTCAGTTTATTATCAACCAGGACTCCGAGGTCTCTCTCTGCAGAGCTGCTCTCCAGCAAGTCAACCCCCAGCCTGTGCTGGTGCATGGCATTGTTCCTCCCCAGGTGCAGGACTCTGCACTTGTCCTTGTTGAACCTCATGAGGTTCCTCTCAGTCCCTGGAAAAAAGGTCTGGTTTTGGATGCTGGAGGAGGAACATTCAGAATTGGCTAAATGCCACTTTTGACTTTTTGAATACATTTTGGGTCCTGCTCATTTTGTGACAAAATGCTTCCAGCTTTCATAGGGCATGGAACCAACTGCTACTTGTCAGACTGTAGGATCTAAGTTGACACAAAAGTACAAGACTGTACACGTGATGTTAGTAGTGGTTGGGAGAGAGGCCTAAGAAACAAGGGGATGCTGAAGTTCACCATATGTCTTTGAAGAAAGTCACATGGAGAGCAAACCTGTCAAAAAAATAGTGATCTGAGAGAGCAAATGGCACTTCCTAGTGCACCAGGAACTGGCGGTTGCACAATGGGGAGATACTCTTCTGACTACCCAGCTCAACCATTACATGACTAGTGTGTTTAAGCAGACTTGGATGGTCCAGATGTCTCAAGGTTACAACAAACCTGTCAAAGCCTTCAGTTTATCTTAATAAACCAGGTTTAAATCAGCACAGTCTAGATGCCAACTCATAAGCGGATCAGACAGGCCTGCCTCAGGGATGGGATGAGTTTTTGGCAGCAATCACAGCTTCAGACATATAATTTTTATCCATCACCATTAGTCTATCAGAGCTCCAGGCCACTAACTCCTCCTAAGATGATTTCCAGAAGGTTTTAGGCTGGATACAGGCAGATAGGCATGAACACAAAGACATAACCACCTTGAGAGCTTTCAGGTTTGAAATGGAGGCACCTACCAATGAATACTTTGTTGTAGTTGGGCGATTAGTAACTGGATAAGGTTCTGTATCACAGTTTAGAATCTAGACACCCTTAAGTCCACGCAAGTCCTGCTCTAAGCACGAAAGTTCTGGGCCAGAAGACAAAATAACCTTTCCACTTGCCTGAATATATGTGTTCTTCATCTGATAATATTCAAATCTCTTTGGCTACATTATAATGAGGTTAAAGTAAGAAAAGATTTTCCCCACCCCAAATATTACAAATGCCAGTAATGAGAACAGTAAAAATGTCACCACACGGAGAAAAGAGTGAAATTAGCATATTTAGAGAAGTATTATACCCATGAGTGAAATAAGGCAACCAGCTAGCTGCAAGATAAAGCTAATTTGGTTTCCAACAGTTTATCAACAATGCACTGCTCCTTTACATTAACAAATTTAAATGGTACCATATCCAGCAAACAAGAATAATTCACACAGAATATTACACTGTGTTAATTAAATAGCTGGATTAAAAAGGTCAGGCCATGACTGAAAGATGCACATATGGGTTGTGAAGCTATGAAAAGATGGAGCTATTTCAAATCAAGCAATTAAAATAAATTACTTAACTCATGATTAAGTCAACAGCAAATACACTTAGACTTTCTGAGTCTATATTGACAACTCATTTCTTTCATCGCTGTTTCTCAGAAATTTCTCTTTCTTGCTGACCCAAGCAAGAGGCAAAATGTACTTAAAGTCATCAGATGAAGTGGCTTGGTTAAGTTATCAGAGTTACTCTGCTTATACCAATTTTTCATTTTGCTATGCAGGTACTAGGATGAAAGTTTTGCAGTTGAAGGACACTGGAAAGCCTCACTTTTCTTATTTCTGGACGGGTTTCCTTCCTCTAGAATCACTAAGAAACCCCCACAATTACTAGGGTTAATGGAAAAGTGTTCAGAGAGGGAAATATTCTTTCACTTTGTTTACTTCTGCAAATGACAGCACTTTTGTCTTTGGCTCAATGCCACTGAATCAATTAAATCATAGTAGTAACATAGCCATTTTAATTGAAAGAACATTTTGGCATGGGCTAAACTATGCTGAGGTGGTAGTGTATGAAAAAGACCCAGTAAAACAGGGAATTAATCTTCCTTGGAGCCCCAAAGCACTTCTGGAATATGCATTGGTCATGATCAAATCTGAATCTTGTCCAATATTTTGACTGTGTTTTTCTCACTACAGTGGTACATAGCAAGCTCAGATTTTAGTTTGCTACTATATGCATGTCCTCCCACTATTTAATTGTGCATGCTTTTTTTTGTGGGGAATTTCCTGAACTTTTCTAGACAAAAACCTCATTTTCCTTTTGACTATAGTTCTGTTGACTTCAGTTGGTACAAACTTCCTTTTTGCACCTTCAGTACAGCTTCTGATTTGAACATCAGTCTAGCAAACAGAGCTGTGTGGACTAAACAAAATGCGATGTCCACATTTTGGGAAGATTTTAATGACTTTGTAGCTTTGGTTGCAAAACCATAGGATGGGCACCATGTGTGAAATTCAGTTGTGTGCTGCCACTGCCCAGCACATTAAGTTACTGACACTGGATTTAAAACCAGCCCATGTGGATCCCAGTGCTCAGGTCTCCCTAACTACACGCATAAGCATTCATCAAGCCAACTTCCAGGCTTTGTGACAGAATGCCTAAGCAAGCCAAACTGAAATACCCAATATTTTTCAGGGAAGATGAGGCATTGTGCAGCATATGAGGCAGACGGTAGATATGCAGATAAATACTCACGCAACCTGACGGATTGAACATATACTTCAATCTATCTAAATGCTAATCGTTTCTAACGAGTGTAGTAGTGTAGCCCACATGGTGATATATTCATACGAAAGACTATTAAATTGATTTCCGTGCAGGTTGTGACTGAATCCGACATTTTTTTCTCCCCAATCCAGACCACTGCTGGTTTGCAGTCACCTCGCCACAAAACAATTTACTTCTCCCTTTAAGAGGGCTGATTCCTCGAGACTCAGCTGCGCGCCGGCACCGCACTCGCCGCAAGTACAGCTCTGCCCTCTGCGACCGCTGCGGTACCGGGCCCGCGCCTGAGCAGGAAGGTTCCGAGGAGGAGCTGACGGACCGGCATGAAGGTCCCACTCACGCCCCCGCTTCGCCCACCTTCTCCCGCCCGCCGGCCCGCGGCCTGGAGCGCAGCAGCGCTGCCGGGCCCGGGCCTCGCCGCGCAGCCGAGTCGCACTAGGCCGCAGCGTGGCGGGTCCGGGTCGCGCCAGCGCCCTCAGCGGCCCGGCGGGCTCGGAGGAGCGAGAGGCACGGGGCACCTACCCGGCGCGAGAGGACGGCGGCTCTGCGCCCCGGCCATGCTGCTCCGGCTCTCCCTCCGGGGCGGCTCCGGCGGGCTCCCCTCGGCACCGCCCTCGCTAGCGGAAGGGGGAGCTCAGTCCGCCGCGCCCGGCTGCGCGGGGCGGAGCCGCGGGGGCAGCGTGACGCCCGGGGCTGACCGCGACCCCGGGGCAGGGGCTTCCCCGGCCCCTCCGCTGACAGCCGAGCGGACCCCTGCCCCCAGCGGCGGCTCTCACGGGCCGCCCCGGTCTCGCTCCGCAATCCGAGTCCCCTCTTTCCGCGGGGTGACGGCCCAGGGATCCCGGGCGCTCCCCCGCCCCGCACGCTCCTCCGCGCCAAGGCGCTACGGCTGTCCGCCGGCACGGCTCCCTCGCCGCAGGCGCCGGGTCCGGCTCTCCTCCCTGGCGCCGCTTCCCTCCTCCCCTCGCCGGCGGAGGAAGGAGGCGGCCGCCGGCCGTCCCCGACCGCGCATGCGGCTGTGCCGGGCCGGGGCAGCGCCGCCGCGCTTGGGGGCTGAAGTGTGGGTGTCCTTTCCCCCGGCCCCGTCCCCGGCGGGCCCCCGTCAGCGCCCCTGCAGATGGGCTTAGGCTGGAGCAGCGCGGAGGAGCGGCAGCCCCTCCTGCCGCCGCCACCACAGCAGCGGCGGCAGGAGCGGCGGCGGCCGCAGCCGCGGGGGCCCGCGGGGGGCCCGGCGGTACCGGCGGCGGTGCCGGTGCCAGTGGGGCGGCTGGCGCCGCTGGCAGGCCGCGTCTACGGGCGGCGGTGGCTGGTGCTGCTGCTCTTCTCGCTGCTGGGCTTCGCTCAGGGCCTGGTGTGGAACAGCTGGGGCCCCATCCAGAACTCGGCCCGCCTGGCCTTCGGCTTCAGCGGCTGGGACATCGCCCTGCTCGTCTTCTGGGGGCCCATCGGCTTCGTCCCCTGCTTCTTCTTCATGTGGCTCATGGACAAGAAGGGTGAGCGGGGCCGAGGGCGGCGAGGCCGGTGGTCGCGACTCCCCTCCCCGCGCCCGCGGCAGGCTCCCGGCCAGGCGGAGACGCCGTGCCCGTGGCTGTGCCCGTGGCTGTGCCCGTGGCCACTGGCGCCGCGGTGAGGGGCGGCGAGGTGGTCCCGAGGCCAGAGGAGGGGTTACTGACAGCCCAGAGTCACCCCTTGCGCTTGGGTCTATGGGCCTCGGTCTTAAATATAGATGACTAATACTTTAAAGGCATAATGAGTGCTATTTTCAGTACGCTGCTCAAACAAAGGTACATCAAAGGCCATTTACCAGGAAGGCACTTAAGCTGTTCTTCAAGCTAGGAGAAGTTATGGCGTCTTATGCCTCGGTTGAGGTGTGGATCTGAAGGAGATGTGCTCCAGTGTGGCACTGCCATGCAGTGTATGACCTGGAGGTGGTCGTGTTTCCTGGGAATCAGCTGTGAAACAAACACCCATGTTGATGATCAGATCCAGTAATGTCAGTGCTTAGGGCAGCCACCGAGTCCTGAAGGGAATACCTAATTTTTAAAGGCAGATTGGACACAAAGCTGATGGTTCAACTTCTGATTGTGCTCAGGAGATGCAGACAGAGATTGTAAACCAGAACTTGTGCTTCGGGGTTTCAGAAGGGAAGCACGAGGAAGTTTCCTAATTTGTGTTCAGGCCATTCTGCCTTGATAGCAAACTTCTGGAGAACTTCTTCAGGGCCTTTGCAGTTTGTCTGTGGTCATCCTGGGGACTGCTCTGGTGAGGCTGAGTACTTGTGTTTGAAGATTTGAGCTTTTGGACCTAAATCCACAGAAGTGTTTAGTCTTTAAATGCCTGTTTAAACAGGCCTTTAAACAGGAGATAGGAACCTACATACTCTTGTGGCTTCCGATGTTAAGTGCTACTAGTTTCATTTATTTAGGCATTAATAACTCATTTGTGAGGAGGGAAAGGAAGAAAGTGAAGGCAGCCAGGGAGAAAAGCTGTAGCTGACAAGACCTGTATGTCAAAATGGAAATTACTTCTAAAAATGAAGAGATGCTGGGGGAATAAAACCTATTGGGCTGAAAATAACATTCTCCAAATGAGTTAATGGTGGCTGTACAGCCAGTCTCCTCTCAAATAGTTGACAGTGTCTGTCTAGACTGCTGTATAACAGTGTTGTTAATGATCTTAAAGTTTATTTTATTTTGTCCAGTGAAGACATTGACCTGTGCTTGTAGAACTGAGACTGTATTTTTTTTTTCTTAGTTTTCTATGAAGATGGTTCTGAGCAATGCAAAAAAAAAAAAAAATAGTGGGAAAACTTCTGATTAACTCATGGGAGAAGAAACAATGATGTTTTGTTATTTGGTTAATTTAATTAGTAATGTAGTTGCTGGATTTCATAGTTTCACAAGTCACTTGTTCTAATGAGGATATGTGTACAAGTGTTTTCCTCATTACCTCAGCTGATTGCCTGGGTGTTGGTTTGGTGTTTATTTTTTTGTTTGAGGTTTGTTTTGTTTTTTTAATTCTCATGTCCATTGGAGATACTGATATGAACTAGCCCTTTGCTTCTTTTGGGAACAGTTTGGTTGATAGCCTAAGTAGAGTATCTCAACTCACTGGCTTTAGGGGTATATAAGGGCTCTGGAGACATCTATGGACATCTATGATTCTATAGAGCAAGTTCTTTACACAGCAGCAGATTTTGTGGGGGCCCTGTTGTGTTTCGTGCTGTTAGAAAACAGTCTGGATGATTCCCACAGACAATGTGGTGCTCTTCCTTTTGGAAGTGGTGGTGGAACTCTGCCACTTGGTTGTTTACAGAGCAAAGAGGAAAGCTACTGCTGGCCAGTTCTCCCATGGGACATGTTTCTGCTGGCGCTTTGCAGAGAGGTATCTGCTCTTTTGAGTAGGTGTGTTCTGGGAGGAGCGTGACTCTACTGCTTTGAAGCTGTAAAGTTGTATGGGTGTGACCTTGCCAGAGCGCTATTTCACTTGCTTTGGGGTACAGATGCTTGTTGTTACACCAAGTTTACTCTCTTTATGAAAAATGACACCATTTACTCTCTGTCTTCCATCATCTGTCATTGGAGTTAGCTAGTAAAGGAACTGTCAGGAAAAAAAAATACATTTGTGAGGTGTCAACATGTAAAACCTGGCGTGTATCAAAAGTATGACAATGTAGATGATGCATGTCAGAATTTGAGAGGAGATTCTGCTGTTAGATAGTCCTATACTTCACAGTCAGAGGTACCTCTAACTGTTATTGATAAGTAGCTGCCTGCTGTCAGTTTAGTCTGATTTTGTGTTACACTGCTTTAGATAAAGTCCAAAAGTATTTGTCTTTTTGGTTTTTAGTTGTTCATTGTAGCATGTAATTTGGAACATAAATCTGTTTCTATACCAAACTTCTGTATAATTTGTGCACTTGTTTCTTATTTTAGTACTTCTTACAATGGTTTGGTTACTTTTTTGACATTTTAACTAATTAGAAATGGAAATATTAAATATTTAGCAATAGGCATGTTAATAATTGTACTTGGCAATTCTTGGGTGGTGTGATTTGGTTTCATCACAGCTTCTCAGAGAAGTGTGAGCTCTTCTGAGAAGAGGAGGACAGCAGTGTTTATTTTTAGTAAAAGGTACGCTAAATAAACACCAAGTGATCTCCTCTTCAGTTCTGTGTGTATCTAGGATGGAGACACTACTAATTTTTTGTTTTCTAACTTCAAAGAGTTTCATGGCCCTTCATGGCCTTCGTGACCTTTTTTGCTCCTGTCTTGCCAAGTCTGTCTCCTGGAGGCCTGTTTGCAATTGACCCAGCCAGTGCAGTTGGAGGGTGGGAGGAATACATGGACTGTGAAAGCTGTATCACTTTTGGCTCCCTGGGGAATTTCTGCAAAAGATGCTACAGGCACTGTATGCTTCCCCCGAGGACTCTGACCCAGCCATGGGTGTCAGTGTCAGAAGCAGCATGGCAAGCATTTTTAATTGGTGCAAGTCCATGTTCCTGTGGATCTATGGGGATTTCTTGATTTTTAATGAAATTGAGGGTGAGGTTTTTTTTTATCAGGAGGGTAACGGTGGTCTTCATAAGGCTGTAATAATGAAAAAAAAATCTTGAAGGTCTAGATAGACTCAGAAGGAATAGACCTTTTTTTGGAAGGATATTTATGCTGTATTTTAAAGGGCTTTTGAGGCACTGGAGGAAGCCTGGATATAGCTGACGTTTCTGTGAGGTACGTCAGTTGAAAGCTAGCTTGTATTTTTTGCAGAGCTCTTTTCATTCTCAAAAAGACATTCATTTTCAGACGCGTTTATATATCACAGCTGGAAATTGGGGAAGACGGAGCCCTGTTCTATCCCTGCTTCCCAGCTTCCTCTGACTGGCTGGAGACTTCTGCCAGTGTACTTTTCCCTGGGAGCCTGAGGGAGCTTTCCATGTTCCATGGCTGGGTGTAACTAGGGCACTGGTGGCATCTGTAACGTTTCCTAGTCCTGTTCTGGGATGGATGCATGTTGATACTCAGGAGTAATGTTTGTGTGCATCATTTTTGTGTATGTGATTTTTGAAGTAGGTTTGAAAACCCTTTTCCATAAAGCAGAATTAGAGGTGTTGTCTTGGTTGATTGGTTTCTTATTGAGGAAAGGTTAAAAGATGAAGTGTGTGTGGAGCTACATGTGTCTTATCTGGTGTATTTTCTTTAGCAATAGGATTAGAGAGTCCTTGTTTAAATGATAATTACCTTCAGAGATTCAATAAGACTGAAATTAAATGGGAAATTACTTCAGTGTGCTATTGGATGGACCCTTGTTGTTTACATGATTAAAATTAGCTCCAATTTGTCACATGATGCTTGAGTGTTTATGGATGTTTTGTGCCTTGAGTGTTTCATTTCCTGGGAACTGTAAATATAAGCAGGGAGAACTGTTTAGATGTTTATATATCTAACTTGAAATAGAAAGCTTACCTACCTCTATGGATCTGGTTCACTGGGGATTTTTTTATTAGTTAAACTCAGTTACAAGGTGAGACCAGAAGCAATATATTATGTCAGTCTTCATTACCTTCCCATATAAGCAAGAGGAGGCAATGAAGAATGAAAGACTTTATGATAATTTACATTAGACGAATTTAATAGAATGCTGATGGTTTTCATTAATTTTTTTGGAATACAATGAACAGTTTTATATTGAGTTTGAAGAAATCTGACATTTACTGGTAGAAGAGAAATGTAATCTGATGGCTTGGCCCTTTTTTATAAAATGATGTATGCCTACATGGGTTGTATAGACATTCTTAGTAACTTTATTCTGCTGAAATTAAATTTACATAGTATTGTTAACTTAGTGATTAAATGACAAAGTACAGAGAAAACTTCAATAATCAGATTTTGGTTTTTAATGGAGATTGGCTTGTCTGTTAAAACCATGAATGTTTTTACTTGTATGAATAGTTACTCCTTTCCTGAATATCAAACACTTGATTTTATTTCAATCTCCTAAATCATGTTTCTTGGCTTCCTTCTCTGAGACATTTGATAGTTCTTATCTCCGGCACCTGGGAATTTTGATGTTACATTCTGTAATACTGTCTGACAAAAGTCATGAATATTGAGTATGAGTACTAAAACAGGCCTTACTGATGTAAAAATGTCTTAATGACTATTCTCTGTACAAAATGAACTACATAGGATGGATAAAGGGAATTAATTCTACATAGCAACTTCTGTATTTGGAGTTCCCAGATTGTCACTTTGTGCTGCATGTGTGGAAACACTGATTTTACTTTCAGGGGACCCTTGGGCTTCTCTGACTCACATCTCAGGTTACAGGGACAGAAGGTAGAAGATGTCAAATGAACTTGTTCACCCTCTAGATTTTCTTCTAGGAAGTCTGTGAAATGTCTTTGGTTTTATTTTGAGAAATATGAAGGTGGTGCAGAGAGCAAAGAGGAAGCAAGTTGTTGTTCCTGAAGTCAGTGGAAACACGGGTCAAGCAAAATCAACAGTTGGGAAAGACTTTCTCTTATTTCCCTTGCACTTGGTGCCTTAGCTCATTGTCTGTCAAGGCTTTCAGAAAATGTGGTGGTAGATATAATTTGGAGCATGTTACTAACAGCTTAGAAAATTGCAACCGGTCTAACTGCTGATGGTTTTGCTGTTGGTACAGATGGACAGTGTGAAATACTTTCCTTGGTGGAATTTACATGAACATGGAGAGTTTTTAATGGAAGTATTTGTAGTTCCATTGTGTCCCAAGCAAACATAAATATAAGGGGGTTTGGTTAACAGAAGGGCGAAAAGAGGTGAACCTTGAAGAGTTTTCACCGTGTGGCAATGAAGTACGTTTTCATCTCCTTTTTGTCATGATCCCAGAAATAGACTTTTCTCAGATGCAAGACTGCAAGATATATGGCTAATATATCAAAACAACCAATTTGGTAATTCGCAGGTCAAGTTCAAGTATGAGCCTCAGCTAAAGATGCATAGCATAAGACTTGGTGTAGGTCTGTAAGACTTCAATGTTATTTGGTGAGATTGAGTTAAAAGGGGATGGTGAGAAAGGAAAGTGTGATGTTTCTGATGATTGAAATATGATGGGATTACAGAGAGCAGTCTCATCATAAACAACCGATTCTACTCAGTAGCATGTATGTTAATAGCAAAGGTCTTGTTAACTCCAACAAGAGCAGCAGAAGGCTCTCTTGCATGTAATGAAAGCTAAAGTGAACTCAAGTACTTCAGCTTTTTTTTTTTTTAAAGGGGGGAGGGTGAGGAGAAAATGCCTTTGCTCATATGAAATGAAAGCTGTATGTATGTGGTGAAAAGGCAAGTGATTGATATACTTCAACCAAATGGAAAAGAAGTTTAAAGGAAAATATCTATTTCACTCCAGACTCTTCTCTTTCATCTTATGGACATCATCTACTGAATGCTATGAATTATGCATATTTCATTGTCTTATAAGTGATACTGATCCACACCTATCAAATTCTGTGAAGGGGATTAATATTTCCTATGCTAACACATCTTGGGAGAAATGAGATGAAGTGTTGTTTTTCATGTGGAAAGATGAAAGAAGCAATTAGAGCTGAATATAGGTAAATCCCACTAGAGCAGATGTTTGATCAGCTTGGTTTTACAAAACTTATTTTGATGAGTTGCTGGTGTGTACGTTTGTATAGACATACTTTTCCTCTATACTATTGGACAAAAAGAAAAAGGATCACTGAACCAAACTTAGCCTTTGTTGCTTAATTTTATGTGTCGTGTCTTCATGGAAGTCCACAGAGCATTTGCACAAGTATTTCCAGAAGTGAGGACTCATTAGAGAATTGATTGGCCCACCTTCACTGGCATCAGACATGCTGCAAAAGACCACTTGAGATACACAGAGTGATTAGCAACATGGAGTGGTTTAATTAGTATCTGATGAGTTGTATTAACTTGATGCAACTATGATTTGTCATAGCAATACTAGCTTGATTGTTAGCAGCACTTCTCATACCTCCTGATGGGCCAGGTTGAGTTGAAAGCATCAGTCACGGCTGTAGACAGATGTCCTCTTTTGGAGCTAGCTCCTTCTGATAGATGATATCACCTCCTCTCTCTTCATGCCATGTTTCCACAGACATTTCTGTTCGTACTGCTGCCTTTTACCCAACTGCAGTGCACTTTGCATGTTTCTTTGCGGTTGCAGCAGTGATGATGGGACAGCAGTTTGAAACACCACACGATGAAGAATATCAAGAAAGTGGATGCTGGATTTAAAATAACTTTTTTGTGATGGAAAGTAAAATCTTTAACATGTCTGCCTAGCTCATGTGAGAATAGTAATGGCCCTGTTAACTGAAGATAGTGTTGTCTGGAGGCTTTGGTGCACTGAGCATGCAGGCACAGTGAGCAAGGGTATGTAACTCATTGTGCTCTGATGTTGAGAAATTGATGAACAGGGGAATAATTTATGAGTGCATAAAAGAATCCCTTACTTTTTTTATACAACTGTTATCACAAGCATCCTGGAACTGGGTCAGGATACAACTCCAGCTAGATAGGTGTTTTGTCAACAGTAGCTTTTAGAAGTTGCCCATGGTGAGTATAATACTAGGGCAGCTATACACTGCTATCTCCCTTATTGTATACTCATGTATTTTTAGTGTCCCTTGTAAAATTTTCTTCTTCTTCTCTGCTCCTGCCTCATCTTTGTGTCTCCTTGCTGTTGTGGTGTGCCCATCTTGTCCTCTCATTTCCCTCTGTCTTTTACTCCTCCTGATTATTGAGGAATAGAAGTATTTGGATGCAAGAAGCTCAAGGCTTAAAGGAATGAGAGCAGATCTGAGAAAAGCTCTTGGGTAGGTGGGGAGAGATAGAAGCGGTGGGAGTATGGGGTGAAGTAGTGAGTGAAGCATGGTAGGCTTTGATGCAGAAAAGAGATCTGGAGCTGGAGGATGAGGAGTGGTAGGGATGTTAAAGCTGGAGGAATGAGATGAGTAAGAAGCATAGGGGAAAGGGTGCTGAGAGAGCAAGAGGCAGTAGTAAATATGACTTGGGTAGCCAGCAGCAAATGATGGGGTTGGTGGGTGCCTGCACCCCTCCTGCCTCAGGTCAGCAAACAGCTTATGTGAACTGCCTTGAGAAGTACCTTTAAAACCAGAAGCTGGGAAGTTTCTCTGAATGCAGTTGACCTTATTGTCTTTTCTTGTCTCCAACAAGTCCCAGTCTTTTACTTCTGCACAACTCAACCTATGAACTCTGCCTAGAGGTCTCTGTTATTGACCAGAAGGTCTGCTGACCCTTCCTTCACCTCTTCTTCCTCAAGGTGCCCTGGCCCCCAGTTACCTGCTTCCTGCAGGGCTCCCCAGGAGCCACTGTTACAGAGGCGGGTGGCTGTTCCTTCTTGTGTGGGCTTAGTGGTGACAGATGTCTGGCCTCGTGATGGATGCATGAGGAGGATGTTAGAGTGGCCTCCCTGGCTTTGCGCTCTCCTCTTCTGGAAATCCTTGTTGAATGAGACAGAAAGCACTAAAGTAACATTGTGCACTGCTTTGCTGCATTTAAACATTTAAATTTTGTCAATCTCCTTTATTCTATAAGTTTTTAAGAGTGAAGCAGTCTTCCTACAATAAAGGTAGCTGGTGACAGCTTCTGTAACAGAAATGACAGCAATAATTACACCATTATCCAAGTCCCCTGGGTTTTCTTGTAGATTTTTGTTGGGGGAATAGTAAAGCACTTAGGAAAGTTGTTTTGCATTTGCTTGATATCTATTAGTTTATAATACTATTAAAGAGATAAAAAGCATAGATCATGTTTTGGCTTGCAAAAGCTGAAACTGCTTCCTTTAAAGAAAACGGAGTCTATTTCCTTTAAAGATTTAAATGGTGTTATTTTTCCTGTCAGGTGAAACTCAGTATAGGCAAAGAAAGACCGTTTTCTTTTGTCAATGCTGAACTAACTCAGCTGTACAGTTTTCTGAATATCAGTAACAGCATTGCCATTGCCCAAACAAATTTTATTCATTATTTTTGGCCAATGATATTGACCCTGCTTGTGGGAAAGGAGCCATGTAAAACAGGGATATTTGCTGGTCTTTTCAGAGCTGAAAAAGTAGATAGGTCCTGAAATAATGTCCCCTGTTGTGAAAATCTATAGTCTGACAGTAAACAAATATTTTCTATAAACCAAATATTTGTGTTTGGTAAATATGCCCAACCCCCCAAAACCAAAGTCAGTGCTAAAATGAGCAGGAGGAAATGTAAGAAACGTGTTTCGTTGATTCTCTGTTAGAGTTTTTGCAAATTTAATTGGAGAATGTTTGAATTCTACCAGTGAACCTGATATAGCCTCAAGTGAGGAGGCCAAAAGACCTC
Source organism: Colius striatus (assembly GCF_028858725.1). Classification (NCBI taxonomy): domain Eukaryota; kingdom Metazoa; phylum Chordata; class Aves; order Coliiformes; family Coliidae; genus Colius; species Colius striatus. The sequence continues at coordinate 12,964,384 of NC_084769.1, read as the reverse complement.
ACTGGTACAAATTTCTTCCAGAAATTTTCAGTTACGATCGTGGGACTTGCTCTGCCTTTCTCTTGGTTGCTGACATTCAGAACTGTTCCATCACTTCCTGCCATCATTTTGTTGTTTTTTAATGCTTTCCACGTGCTATTGTGGCTGTAGCTGTAATTGTGCTGCAGAAGCTTGTGATCAATGCTCCAACTTCCTTAAAAGCTTCAAATTAAGCTTTCTCATGCAGATTTGTAATAGAATGGATTTTTAGGTTTTTCCTCTTTTTAAAGCTGCAGATCTGTATGACTCAGCCTAAAGGAGTGATGTATTTGGAAAGCGAGAGGTCTTCTGCTTTTGGCAAAATCTGCTCATGTTTTTCTGGGTTATGGGTTGTCAAGTACAACTGCATTTAGAAACTTTTTTTTTTATTTGGCTATTTTGGATGAGTGATGTTACTTTTCACCATTTGAGAAAGGTGGAGTCGCTAGAATTTTAAATGGGTAAACCTAAAGAATTGATCGAGAGCCTTAAAAAATGCAATGGGTTTAGGGTTTAGGACCCATTACAGTGCTGCAAAGGGCATCTGTTGGGATGAACTGTGTACCCTAAATAGTGCCTGATGCATTTCAGAGTTCAAGAAACATTAACACTGTTCATACAGAAGAAAAATGAAAGCTCACTCCAGTGACCTTTCCTACAAGTCACAAGACCTACATGAGTTTTACATCAATGAGACTCTCATGGCTCTGATGTTTCCCCAGCTTGCAGTAGGGACAGTAAGCAGGAGAAACTTAGCACTTAGTGTCCTGATTTAGCAGATGCACTAGACAATATTTAGTGTATGCAGCAAGGATTGGCAGCTGGTTGCTGCTTGATACTTCGTCATGGCAAAGAAAAATACCACTGTATTTCTTAAAATGAAGAATTTTGTGCACCGTTGGGTGATGTGGGCAAGTGACACTAAGATAATGACAGAACATCTTCTCTGATGGTTGTATACAAGAGAGATTGTTTTTTCTCTGTGTCACCACAGGTAAGGATCTGTAGTTAGTTTTGTCTAATTAAGCCTGTTGTGCAATCAGGAGTTCTTGAAATGAGTGGGAAAAGAAAAAAGCTTCTCTCCCTTTGTTGGGTGCTGAAAGGGCTTTGGTTGTGAGCGTTCATCCAGGAATACAGCAGTGAGAGCCAGAGCAAAGGCTTGTTGTCTTGTACTTTCTCTTGTTAATGAGCATCTATAATTTAGCTTCAAAATTAATTAAGAGTTTTAGTCCTCGACTGCATTGTTAGCTATTTTTGTCAGCTGCTCTGCTTCTCTCTCTCTGTATGCACCAGCACATGCACACACATGCCCATGCCCTCTTAGGCAGTTTTTCAGTTCATTATATGTCACAATCACAGGATCTTAAAGGTTGCAAGGGACCTCGAAAGATCATCTAGTCCAACACCCCTACCAGAGCAGGACCACCTAGAGTAGGTCACACAAAAACTCATCCAGGTGGGTTTTGAATGTCTCCAGAGAAGGAGACTCCACAACCCATCTGGGCAGCCTGTGCCAGTGCACCCTCACCTGAACAGGGAAGAAATTCTTCCTTGTGTTTCTTTGGAACCTCCTGTGTTCCAGTTTATACCCCTTGCCCCTTAGTCCTATCATTGGATATCACTGAGAACAGCCTGGCTCCATCCTCCTACACCCACCCTTTACATATTTGTAAACATTACTGACATCACCTCTCAGTCTCCTCCAAGCTAAAGAGCCCCAGCTCCCTCAACCTTTCATCAGAAGGGAGATGTGCCACTCCATCATCTTTGTGGCCCTGCACTGAACTCTTTCGAGCAGCTCCCTGTCCTTGAACTGAGGGGCCCAGAACTTGACACAATATTCCAGATGCAGTCTCATGAGGGCAGAGTAGAGGAGGAGGAGGAAAACCTCTCTTGACCTACTGGCCACAGCCCTTTTAATACACCCAAGGATGCCGTTGGCCTTCTTGGCCACGAGGGCACATTGCTGGCTCCTAGTCATCCTGCTGTCCACCAAGACACCCAGGTCCCTCTCCCTTGCACTACTGAGATGTTTTAACTGATTCACCTAAATATTTGTATGTCATTAAATATCAGAATTGAGAGTAAAAGCAGGTGAAGGATGAAAGAACAACTCTGACAATTGTTTTGTATGTTAATTTCATGGATTTTGTAAGCACTCAAATAGCTCTTTTCTTATTGCATCACTGCACTGACCCCAGGTGAAGAGAAGACTTGATTTACTAGCCTTTCGAATACTAATCATGAGACCAGCTTCTGTGTCCATCTGTTTTTAGCCTGAATAAACAAGGCAGAGGAGTGGAAAAAAGAGAAAAATGAAGCAGAAGATAAGTGGCCTGCCCAATTTCATAAGGCATGTCGAGAGCTGCAGGTCTTACTGCCCCAGGCCAGTGCTCTCTTCTCTGAGGCTCTCTGCAAGCATTAGGAGAGGTTCATTGCACTTGAATTAGTTGCAGATAAAAGGGATACTCTCTGCAGAAAAAATGTGTAATATCAACAATAGGATAAAATAATTGGTCTCCTTTGAAGCCAATAAATAGCACATTAAAAAATCAGAGATATTTTAGTTGAGTCTAAAATCAGCATTTTGATCTCCAGGCAAATACCATTCAACTTGGTGCCTTTTTTATCACTACAGGCAAAATGTCAGTCTTTAGGTTGATAAATAGAATTTACAACACCTGTAGAACCTTGCAATGCAGACTTTTTTTTTGCCATTTGTTGTTCCATTGTTGATGTTAAACTGCTAGGGTGCTTCAAAGTCCTTAGCTGACATATGGAAGGAAACTTCAATACTTGTAAACTACCTTTTCATATATCCAAAAACTCAGATTAAACCTGTTCAGTTCTTAAAATCAGGACTACTTAATTTACAGTACCAAACTTTTAAACTGCTGCACAAACTGAAATACTTACTTTGTGTTTACAGGTACAGTCTGCCACCAGCTGTGATTAAACCATAGCAGCTAAGTCTGCAAGATACCATAGAAGAACTTGGGTCATTCAGTTTGTAGCAATTAAGTGTAGAGGAGTAGAAAGCTGGAGAATTAAGATGTACTTTTCTTGACCTTTTTTTAGAGATTCATTTTGTGTTTAATATGCTGGGATAAAGTTAAAAAAGGATGGGTCCACTGATCATGTTGGTTTGATCTCATTGAAGCAGATGAGACAAAAGCACTCTGCAGGCTTTTGACATGGCTGTGATAACTTGTTATTCCTTCTAACCGGTGCAGTCCCATTCTTGCATCTAAACAGAGAAGTAAGGATTTTAACATGTTTTAATGAATGTTAAGGAGGGGAAGAAAAATACCATAAAACAACAGTATTTACAATACAAACCAGAAGTGAGAGGTGCAGTTCAGAGTGTGAATACTTTAGCATATTGGTTCCCTTATGATCAGAATGCATATAGAGAAGGATGCAGCAGCTCAGGAATTGTGGAGTGGTTGTGTGATTGTCATAATAATTAGCTTTGCATCTCACAATTATATCCTCATGGCTTCTGTATCTATTTTAGTTGTTACATGTATTCAATCATTTCCCTCAAGATAGAATTACAGAATTGTTTAGGTTAGAAAAGACCTCTAAGGTCATTGAGCCCAGTTGTTCACCCAGCACTGCCACATCCACCATTAAACCATGTCCCTCAGCGCCACATCTGCATGTCTTAAATACCTGCAGCGATGGTGACTCCTCCACTTCCATGAACAGCCTGTCCTAGTGCTTGACAGCCCTTTTAGTGGAGAAATTTATCCTAATATCCAGTCTCTCTGCCTCCTTTCACACAACTGTAAACTGTTTTCTCTTGTCCTATCACTTATTACTTTGGGTAAGAGACCAACCCCCACCTCACTAGTCTCCTTTCAGATAGTTGTAGAGAGTGATCACATCTGTCCTCAGCCTCCTCTTCTCCAGAATAAACATCCCCAGTTCGCTCAGATGCTTCTCATCAGATTTGTTCTCCAGACCCTTCACCAGCTTCGTTGCCTGTCTCTGGACACACTCCAGCACCTCAGTGTCCTTCTTGTAGTGAGGAGCCCAGACCTGGAGACAGCAGTCGAGGTGCAGCCTCACCAGCACCAAGTACAGGGTGATGATCACTTCTCTGATCCTGCTGGCCACTCTAAGTCTGATACAATTCAGGATGCTATTGGCCTCCTTGGCCACTTGGGCACACTGACAGCTCATATTCAGCCAATTATTGACTAATACCACCAGGTCTTTTTTTGATCAGTTCTAGCTCTTCTCTGCGGGATCTCCCATGTTACTGGTGGTGACATTTCTGGGATACTGGCTCTTCTGAATTTCTGACCCTGATTAGAAAGTCTCTATCAAACCACAGGAACTATGTTCCTTGAAGTTGCTGTGTTTATACATACAAAGTTTGTTTCCTTAAATTAAGAAGCTTCAAACTCCTCGTGATAGCCTGAGTGTTAGCTGGGCAGCTATTGCTGACAGATTCTGTCCCACCAGCTGTAAGATGTTAAAAAGAGAAATTGCTGTTCTGAAAATCATTACCTCCTACATCCATGTTTCAAGAGGTTTCCAGTACATATTTTGTCTGGGGATCTCAACTTGCTTACAATTTATGTTAGAAGGAATTGTAACACAGTAACTAGCGAAATCTGCCCTTGTCATGCAGTTCTCCCCTGGAAGGTGGAACTGGGATGTGTTGTAGGAACTGTATAGGAAGAGGTCTGCTTTTTGTATCCTAGACAAGACTGGGGGTTGAGATGTAGTTCTGGGTCTAGTTAATTTCATAGGATCATAGGAGTTGGAAGAGACTTTTAGAGATCATCCAGTCAAACTCCCCCCGCCAAAGCAGGGTCACCTAGATCAGGTTGCACAGGAACATGTCCAGGTGGGTTTTGAAGACCTCCAGAGAAGGAGCCTCCACACCCTCCCTGGGCAGCCTGTGCCAGGGCTCCCACACCTGAACAATTAAACAGTTTTTCCTTATGTTTAAATGGATTTTTTTGTGTTCCAGATTCATCCCATTACCCCTTGTCCTGTCAGTAGATGCAACAGAAAAAAGTACTGCCCCAACCTCCTGACACCCACCATTTATATCCTTATAAATATTAATGAGATCCCCACTGCAATCTCCCCTTCTCTAGACTAAACAGTCAAAGTTCCTGCATCTTTTCCTCATAAAGAAGATAATCCAGTCGTAAGGAAGTTGCTTCATTTCAGACAGGTTCTATATAATAGAGATTGGTTCCTGCTGTTTGATACCAGAAAGATGCTATCATCCGTCTTGCAGAACGTTTAAAATGATTTTGCTTTATTTTCAATTAGAAAAAAACCCCAAACAACTCAATCTAAACCTTTTAAGTTAAAATTTGGATGCTCTTTTTGTAGTGCCACATAGAGCCAGGGAATGGATTGAAAAATTGTCTTCAATTGTTTTAAGACCTCAGCTTACAAAAGATGGGGCAATAACAGAAGCATCATCATCATCATGTATCACAGAATCACAGAGAAAAAGGGAAATCCAGGTTGTGCTTACTTGCACCCCATGATATCTTGGCCATCAAGCTAGGAGCAATTTCTTTATTAGTTCTATGTAAGCTGATAGTTGTTCTCTCTTGCATGCAGTCCTTGTGTTTGACTCCAATTTTTTCTTGCTTCCAAGTGTAGTTTGGTGCTATTCTTGAATGTATTTATTTTTCGTTGAGTTTTCAAACACAATTTGGGCTCCTCTGCAATCAAGTGCTGTTGTGGAATGCAAGGCAGGAATGTATTCTGATTTTTCAAGTTTATTCTGTGTGTTAGCAGAAAGATTTGGACCACATCTCTGTTATGAAGTCTTTTCAGATCAGTGAAAGGGGTGATTTGAGAATTGTATTGCTTGATGCAAGGATGCCTCTTCTGAAGAAAGGGTTGCTGCTTGTCCTCCTTGATGACAGTAGTCAATTTGGCAAAGTGCAGGCACAACAGAAGCGTTATTCACTGCATTCAGTAGAAAAGTAGCAATTTCCTTTTTGGTGTTTTAATCATGACAAAGAGAACTGATCTCATGAGAGTAAATGATACAGCTATTAGTATAATTTTGCTAGAATTACATTTAAAATACAAAGATTTCTGAAGTGGTAGATAATTTTGAAGGAGGAAGTTTAGTGCAGAGCTTTCAGGTTTCTCCAACAAAGTGAGCTGTTTAATCAAGCTTTTGTTTTATTATGGGGAAATGTAAAGGCACATTAAGGAGAAAAAGAGACAGACTCATCCTACAAAATGGAGAATTGGCATCCAGCAAAGAAATCCATTTAAAAGACGATACTTGAACAATCAGGAGAGTATTAAGACACGAAACCAATTCCAAGACCAAAGAAAAATTGTGAGAGAACTGGAGCTCAGTGCTTTGCATACTGAAACCAAAGGTAAAGGTCCCTTTTTGTAAGTTAATTTCATGGAAGGAAAAATGCGAGAGCCTGTGCTTTGTTTTGTTAAGAAGACAAAGCAAGAATTTATTTGAAAACTGAGTTTGCTCTTAAATTGGAAGGAAAAGGACAATTTAACTGTGAACTGTTGGAATGACTGTTGAAATTGGGACGTTTTTCATTTCCTGGTGTATGTGCATCAAGACAGGATTTTTTTGTTGTTGTTATTAGCTAGATACAATTTATTCAAAATACTACTAGTCAAGCAAATGCTCTCAATTCTGTGTCAGAAGGCCCCATTCTTGCTTCCAGCCTGGTCTTTAAACACTCTGAAGATGTGCAGCATGCTGATGACACTCATTTCTAATTAAAGCCTTTTTGTATTGTTTGTGAGGACTGATTTTAGTATCTGCAGCTGAAGGAAGGAAACCCCTCAAATGTTCGTGTGTCGGAGAGAGGCTTGTGTGAGCTGTACCAGGGAATCTGCTGCTGCCATGCCAGGCAAAGGACTGAATCCAGCAGCCTGTCCTCTGTTCAAACTTCAGTTAATCTTAGAACAAAGGTAAAAATTGTCTGTTCTGTGCATCCAATTGGAATTTCTCCCTAAGTGGATGTTTCATTAGGAATAGAGGAAGAACCAAACCCAAGCAATATCTTTCACTTGGGTGATGCTCAGAACTAGAAGTGTTTTGCTCTCTGTGGGCCTGTAGCATGAGCCAGGATGCTGCTGTATGCTGACCTCAGCCAGGTATAAACTTCCACTGCTTGACATGAAGAAAGTTTTGTCTTGCGTGTGTGTTTGGTATGAGTAAGGATTTGGTTTATACAGTCTTGGTCACATGTTTTATGATCTTTTATCATTAACAGGTGACTGCCAGGTGAGAGGAGGAATGATCATACTTCTCAAAAGCTTACAAAAGCATTACACAGTTGTTTAATCATGTTCTTTTTCTTAGTGAGAACCTGATAGTGTATAAATAAGTTGGAATGAGGAATTAATTGTAGCAGTACATCTTTTACTAAGTTTCTTATTATAAATCACTTGGTTACAAGTCAGTAATGCAATGCTGGGGAGGAAGGAAATGAATTTTCTTTTTATGTACTTTAAAAAGCATCTTGAAAGTAAGGCATCCTGGAAGAGTTGTGGGGGATGCAACACCCACACATTGGATGCTGTTGTTTGATGTTGTGGTGAGGGGGCTGAAAAGCAGCTTAGTACCAGCAGCAGCCGCTGCCTCGCACTCCTGTGTGAGACCACATTGCAGTGTGGTTGGGTTTTGCTTGTTTTCTGTGTTGGGCAGCAGGTGGTGGGGGGCTCCAGGTTTATCACACTGTGTGTGTTGCTGTAGCTGCTGCTTTCCCAGCAGAGAGGAAAGGAAATTTGTGGGCCAGCTAGAAATGTTCCAGGGGCTTCCACTCAGCATATCCTTGCTGGCATAGGTAATCATTAAGGTTTACTAGTACAATGTGGTCTTGGCAGGATTGAAAGTATGTGTTTTGCAGGAGATTTAAGAGGATTGTGGGTTGAGAGTTTGTGTTAAATCTCTAGTAATGGCAGGAGTTTGGGGGTAGTTGTTTTAACAAGAAATGAAGACCAGCAAATGCAGCGTGGGCTGCTGAAGCTGTAAAGCAGGCCATGTTATTAGCCACAGGAGGGCTGGCCTGTTGAACAATATTGACAGTTTCACTCATAATGAATGTCTTTTCATTACTGACTCAATTTCTGCTGCTAGCTTGGACTGTTCTGTTACTGTCAATGACATTTGGCTATTCTGAAAGTGGCCACATTTTGCTCAGCAGTCAGTGCGTCTTGTGGGGCCCAGAAACCTCCTTGCAGGATCAAGGTGGGAATGAGCAGCTAATGAGAGAGGCTCTGAAGAACAGAAAACTTCCTCCATTGGCAGCAAATCCCTTTAAAGGAGTTTCTTCTCTTTCCAGCCATGTGTCAGAAACCTCTCATGGAAACCTCTGAGAGAAGAGGCTAGATGATGGATTTTAAGAAGTTATGCACCCCCCAATCAATTACTGCTTGCATTTACAGGATAAACTTCCTGAAGTTAATTTACATCTACTCACAATCTTGGTTGTGAGAATTACTGGAATGTTTTAAAATAGAGAAATAATTTCTTGGAGGGTTCATGGACTTTTTTTTCAGGCTTAGTTGGTTACTTTGGTTTATTGTCCCCATGATGCATGCTGCTATCTGAAACACTCTGGGGTGCACTTTCTAGAACAATGCAAGATGTCCAATTCAGATTAAAGACCACTGCAATGTTCAAAACAAAAATACTGAAATAACTATAAAAATAGGATTAAATACTAATTTCTAACAAAGATGAAAAGGAGGATGGATGCAGAGGGGTAAAATGTAAAGCAAAATAAAACTGGAAGATACTTAAGAGTGTAGAAATGCAACATGTAATTAGCAAAGAAAATACGTAATATGCTGCTTGTCTGACAGACTTTTACTTGTTCACTTTGGTGTCATCATTCTTAACATGGAGCTTCAACCAGAGGGATTTTTAAGATTGCATTTACATGTTAAGGTAGGGGGGGAAAAAAGGTTGAAGAATAATTTTGGCAAGCAAAACTTCTCAAAGTGGTACATTGCAGTATTCAAGATGAAGATTTCAAAGAAAGTTTGGTGACATCAAACATACATGATTGTGAGGCTTTAACTGATAATTTTATTTTAAAAGTGCCTGTTGTGTAAGGTTGACATTGAAGATAAGTCTGAGGGAAAACTGTAGCATCCAACTTGCTTTTCACCAAATTGCATGTTTTTCTTAGGAAACTTTTCTATAGATTTAAATTAAAACCTTTTCTTGTTTGTTTTTTTTTTTTTGAGGGGGATTTTTTAAAAGTAAAAAACAAGTAGAATTTTTTATTTGGAAACACTCCTCATGTTCTGTGGTGATTTAACCTTAAATTTCTGTGTGATACTCATTTACTGCTTTGCCCTGGGCTTGCACGTGGCCTGTGCCTCCTGTGGTGCCCAGTGAGCAGAACCTTCCAGGCTATCTCTGTCCTTGTGTCTCCTGAAAGGCAGAACATGCCATGATTTGTGAAATGCAATCCAAAAAGATCCCAGCTTACATGGAAAATAAGAAGGTGATATTTACATTACTAGAACTGTCTTGAAATGTTACGTCAGTATTTCCAAATGGAAAGACTCAGGTATTAGTTAAAAGATTTGTGTCTTGGTTTTTCCATCAATAAAATTCTTATTCTCGTGGCATACAACTTCTCTTTATGCACAAAACCAATGCTAACAGAGATTTATTTCCCAGGAGAAAAGGCTAAAGTGATCACATACGCAATCCTGATACTGCATATGTTATGGGGGTGGTTATTTGTACAGTAATATACAGCTGAGCATGGCATGAAGGCTCACATGGTAGCCCAGCAAACATAAAGAGCAACAGGATTATGAACAGCTGTGCTATCTGGACATTTAGGTATAGCCCTCTGAACATGCACACTTGAAAAACCAGTTTAACAGCAACATGTCCTGATTGAGCATGAAGTTGAGCATGTAAGTCTGGGCGGGCATTGGAAATCCTGCAAAGAAACACATACTCTCAGCTGCTGATGCTTCTCTGGGGCATCAGGGATGTGAGGTGTCCTTCAGAGTCACAGGACTGTGGGTTGCATTCCTTGATGGCTGAGCCATACCAAAGGAAGTCATGTTCCATTTCTGAGAACCTGTAGCAATAACTTTTTGGTTTGGTCATCTTGGGCTAGGTTGGTTGAGAGAGGACCTGTCATTGGTGTGGTTTGTACAGTGTCTGGTACAAAGGGTCGCAAACCTGTGTGTGAGATTCACTAAGAACTGTTGCAATAAGAGCAAAGTGATGTCTTGTGCTCTAAGATTATGTTTTGGTAAAATACATGCTCTAAAACCCCCCATAAAAATCACACAGAGACAAGATGTTTAATGTGAGTACTGGTTAAATTGTGCTGATCAGAGGCATTAACACAGAGGGAGTGCTTCACTGATAACTGGACCTTTTAGAAAGAATCAAAATTGTTTGTTGGCTAGGTGAGTTATCACAGGTATTCATTCTTTTTCAGTCTGTGTTTTGGGTAGTTATTCCTTTCACCTGAATGTTGGAGATGGTCTGTATCACAGTTCGATTTTATTGTGTTCTAAGAACATGGAAGCCCTGCTATTTCTTGTTTCTTTCTGTGAAATTGTTTCAAGCTTTACAACTTCTCAAATACAGACTGCATCAGCAGTTTTTAATTGTGCATATTTATGATTTTGGTGTTTTACATGATTCTGGAGGTTAAGCCCCTTGGCTGTCACAGTTCTCTTTCTGTGTACTGCTGATGGAAACACCTTAGTGGCAGCAAATAAACTGCTGGCAAAAGGAATTGCAGCACAAAGATAAAGTTGTTTCTAATCTAAGTGCTTCTTAGTTGAGAATCACAGTATGAGGAAAAAACATATTCAAGGAATCAGTCAATTATAGCTCTTTTTTATAATGTACTATATTTACAATCTGTGACAATTTGAGCTGAGCACAGCAAAAACTTGGCCTAATTGCAAGGACTGCAAAAAAAATTCTTGCACTTTTTTTCCTGGTATAAATGGTTATTTCTTCAGGATGAAATGTGTATCTGCATTACAAAAGAAAACAATAACAGTGCTGTGTCTGTGCTCATTAAGTGGATGGAAAAGAATGTACAAGTCCAGAGTTTTCTTTGGATCTACCTAGATTTCACATCACACACTGGAGTATATTCCCTGATGCTTCTCATTCTAAAGGGAATATTGCACGTTTTGATGATACTTTTATTATCACTTCTCACTTCCAAGAATGTCTGTATGATTTTGAGTACAGTCCTATGTGATAGTGTGTCAAGACTAAAGCTTTGTAATTCTGCAGTGTAAGTATAGAAAATAACACGGGATTTCATAAAGTATCCAATATATATCAACACCAAAGTGTTTCTAGTTTGAAAGAGATATGCATTACTGCTGTGAGACTGCATGTAACTAAAAATATTTAGGCATTATTGTTTTTTGCAACATTACTGACTCAACTAGTAAAATACTGTTGTTTTTTCATCTTAGGTTTGAGGGTAACTGTGTTACTAACATCATCCCTTATGGTGTTGGGAGCTGGCCTAAGATGTGTTCCAGTTTCAGACCTAGAAATCAGGAAGAAGTAAGTGAATTGCTTTTTTTAATATTAATATCTTATACTTTCTGCCATTGTAGTTTTTGCTGCTACTGCAAAGAAGCGTTAGTACAGATTTTCTTTGTGAATTTGGTATGCCAAATGTTTGTTGTGTGGATGTGGGCTTACATGTTTCTTTGATTCCTAAATGGATTTTTCTAGTCCCTCTTCTATGTAGTATCTGAAGATCAGAAAGCCTTTTACAAACTTGAGTTAATTAAGCCTCACCCCATCTTGCATAGCTAATATTAATCTGCTTTGCAAACAAGGAAGCAGAGATTTAGTGAGGTTCAGAAACTGGCCCAAGATCACACAAGGAACTGTGCCACAAAACCTCAAAATATGTAATTTGTATGCAAATGTAAATAGTTCATTTCTCATGTTGGATGTATGGGATTGTGCAGTGTGACAGATGAATTTATGCAAAATGGCTACTTTCACATGGTCTCTTCCAGTCTTCATTCCAAAGTGGCTTTGTACTTTCTCTATCCTTGAAATGAATGCCTTCTGTACACTTGAGATACAAGAGTTGTGACAGAAACAGATGCCTTCCTAAAAATCACATCATCTAAAAGATTCCATCCTCTCATCGAAGTATCCTGAACCTGTGAGTCCTTGGTTGCACTTGTTTTGCACACACAGGGAATGTGGATCACTTGTTCACTTACTTTTCTTTTGCTGAAGGAGGACTGAATCTGCTTCCACTAGTTACATTTCTATAATATGCACGCACTAAGAAGGAATTTATTTATGCAAGGTTTTTGCCCGTTGTTTTGGGGTTTCCCCCCCCTTCAATTCTAGTCAGCTCTCAGGCAATCCTTATATTATTTCAGCAAGTTGGGGTTTTTTCCTTATTATTTCTTACCTGTAAATCAGCTTGGAAACCTTTAGGTTGAGAAAGAAAATGTTTGATGTGAAGTAGAAAGCAGATGGCTGGATGCCATGGATGAAACAAAGGGAGAGATCCAGAGAAAGGACTGAGAATGTAATAAACACATTGATTGTAAAACTAGCCCCTATCTGGAGCAAGTAGCTAGTATGTTAGAAATAGTTTAGTAATCTAAGTGTGATGCAGTCAGTACAGGGAGGGATGCAATATCAGCTCTTAGGTGCCTAGTAAGTGTATAAGGAAGCACCCAAGGTGCTCCTGATGTTAGTTGCGCAGTGTTGCCTATTTCAATATGTTCAAGGACTTGGTGAATACGAGGCTGAACTCCTCACCTTTTAAGGTAAAAAAGTGCTGTTAAGGTGAGCAGGAAGAGCTGTCCCAGTTGTGCTCATGTTTTATACTTTCTCAAAATGCTGAAGGGTGTGCAACATCCACTTCATCCATTCTGACTAATCTTGGATTAAAAATATATATCATTTAAGTGTGCAAGATAGCTTAAATGCAACGAAATGTTGTCTTACGTGGCTTTTTATGATTTATGCCAAAAGGCTTGTGCTGCCTTAGGCTTTACTGAAGCAAGGATGAAGACTGTAAGAACCCTAGAAGAAATTCCCAAATGAGATTGAGATGTGAGGAGTGGGAGGGGAGAAGATTTGGGAAATGGGAAGGAGACTTCAGAGCACCTTTAAAAAAGGTTTTCCATTGTACCTGCAGCGAGGGGACCTATGAGAACAGTGAAATAAATGCCTAAGGAGAATCATTCAAAGAGCAGCTTCTTTAACTAGAGAAAGAAAGACTATGTACTGTATAGAGTCTGAGATGTATGAAATATGACGACACCTTTTATTGAGAGTTATATAGGCAAAAGAGTGTGAGCAGAATCCTGATGGAAGAAAAGGTTACTAATTTAATTTATTCATGCTGGGAAAATATGCAGCTGAAACTGCTAAATCTGCTTACTTAGCCTACTCAAAAAAAAAGAGATTTTCAAGAATTTTAGCTGTACTTGAGGAAGCAGTTTGATCTTTTACACAGTTTGATTAAAAATCTACAGAGAATTAATTATAGCCAACTGTGTGAAGCAAAAGGATGGTCTTCAGTGAAGGCTTCTTGAGACATTGTAAATAATTGAACAGACTGTGTGATGTTATACCATGTAACCTGCATTGTTTTGAGAGCCATTTTTCATCAATTCATCATCAAACTTAAAGCATGATACCAAATGAAACAGTATTTTTCAAGATGAACATTGCTGCTGATGCATTTAGCAGTAACATTCAACTGTCTGAGCACTAAAATGTGCACTTATTTTGAATGTGTATAAGTGTTAATATGGCAATTTGGACATTACAGAGCCAGTCAGATGGACAAGATGCACGAGCTATTACTGGAGTATTTCAGAAGCCAGTGTAACTGGAATTTCTTTAAATGCTTTTGCATGGTTTGTAGCATGTTCCTTCAGTCCCTGGGTAATCTGCAGTAATATTCTGAAGGATTTCCATGGGACAATTGTCAAAGTTAAGATATATAAAATTACAAGAATGTGCATGAGGTTTGTCAGGCTTAGGGTTTTTTTCTACTTTGTAGCTGTCTTTGCTCCCTAAGCTCTTGTAATTTAACATTAAGGAGAGCTACGAAAGTCCATTGCCTATCAGAGTAATCGCAGATGTGAGGAAATCATTGTTAAGACTGGTACTTAATCCTGACTGCTTTATGCTCCTTATCTCACACAGACCTGTAATATCCAAGTGTGTCCTTAAGCTTCTTTCTAGGCTGTAATTATTCTTTTGGCTCCAGTCTGTAATAGAAGAATAAGACTACCTCCAGTTCTCTGAGTCATATTTTAAACACGAACCTTAACCTCTGTTTTCAGTTCATTTGACGCCCATGTATATGCATGACTTTTATGAGGGAGAATTCAGGTTGCACATTTGAGTGTGTCTCTTGAAGCAGCTGTTCCTTATGGCGAATTTTAATTCTCTGCCAGTGTGTGACCTAAAACCACACTGGGAATCCATGCCAGAGCTGCATAAATTCAGTGAAGGCTGAAGTGGGAGTGCATGACAAAAATCTGAAACTATATACTTTCATGTGAGATTAAGGAACCAACCTACACATGGACACGTGTGCTTCAGCTTACCTGCTTTCCTCCCCAGCCCTCTAACCTCTGAGGTTAATGTGTGTATCATAAAGACTAGGAGGTTAAAAAGAACTTTATTGTTCCATGCACTTCTGAGTTTGTCAAATGTGCCAGATATGTAACACTGACTTTGACTTTTAAAAGTAAGCCCCCAAACCATTATTCCTTTCTAAATGTTATGGAAACTTCACTTGCCACACCTCTTTTTTTTTTTAGTTCATAGTTAATGTAAATTATACAGAACATAAAAAAGCTGTTATCAAATGATGCCAGTCCTGAATGTGTGCCTTCAACCCATCTCTGAAGGTTATAAGAACATTAACATGACTAGGAGGTCTTTTTTTTATAGACAAGATCAGGATTGTTTCCCCTCATAACATTTCATATTTATCTCATATTCTCTGTTTAGGAATAGATTTGCATACAGCTTAACTCCTTCACTTGATTGTAATATAATAAATCTAGGCAAAAGCTGCATGAGTTGAAACATATAAGAAAGAAGGAAATTAATTATGAAATCAGCCCATAGCCATAAATATGTGAATTTTAAGACTAACCATATGAAGTAAGACTTCTTAAAATGTTTTGAAAGACAGGGTAATTAAAGACATGGAAGTAAAGGATGTAGCATAATTTGTCATTTGTGTTGACTATATTAATTAAGGAATTGATTAGAACTTAGCATGGTATGGGCTGGTAGTGTTTGGCCTTTGCATAAGATTTCACAACAGAGAAGTAGTTAGTGAGGACCCTGAGTCACAGGAGCAAGAGGGCACTCCTTGGCAGTAAGTTCCATTAAAACATTTTCTGGGAAGCCAGCAAAACAATATGATGGAGAATGACAGTGGAAAAAGGAACAGTTATTTATGAAGTTGTTAATGGGGCACACGCTGGTAATTGATACATCCTGTAAAGGACTTTTTTTTTCCTTAAATAATACCACTTTTTAAGGTTTAAATTATTGCAAAACAACCTTTGATGTTAACTTTTCCCTTTATTGTATCTGAAGGTTTGCTCTTACCATGTCTCTGTAACATTTTGTTTCTATTAGCTGGTTGCAACCTAATTTGTGTTTTCATTCTTGATAGACTTATTCTTTAATAGCTCCACTTTTTCCCTTTCTCATCCCAGAAAGAATTACATGGGATCATTTCATTATTTATCTTTTCTGATTCTAAAATGCCTGTGGGCCACCATTCTCATATATGAAAAATGCAAAGAGGCATCTCAGAATTGGCATCTCAGATGTGTAAAGAAGAAAATGTAATTGTGTAATGTAAATGTAAAATGTGTAATTCCAGTAAAGGAAAGACATATTAAGATTCTTGTATTCCCTGGCAATACTGGACACACTTCTGTGCTCAGAAAAACACCTCAAACAGAAACAACTGTGGAGAAGGAGGATTGAAGTGTTACAGGGGAAGAAAAGAGCCTTTTAGGAGAGGGTGGTAGAAGAATCTGCCTGTGAGAAATAAAGACAGTGATGCATGCTGTGGGTTCCCTGACTCTCTGGCAAAGGGAAATTAAACAAACAAAACATTTGGAGTATGGTCTGGGAGTAAAAAGATGAATAAACATACCTGTTTCTATGCTGTAGTTCAGTGGGTACAGGAAGGTGTTAAAAGCACTTGCCTGGTGCTGATGGCACTTAGTTTGGCTGCAGTGCTGGGTGAAACGTGAACTGGGTTAATCCAATGTCAGAAAAAGAGGGAAGTGGGGAAAAAAGGGAAACAAGTCATTTACAAGTAGGTTCTCATGGGCAATATTTAACTATTATACCCCTATAACTTAACAGTATAGCTTGTTTTTTTGCCTCCACCAACTTCATCTTGTACACAGCTTTTATTTTTTTAACCTCAACTCCAAAGCTGCTGTTTCAGATGAGAGGTCCAGCAAGTTGTTCCTAAATGGTGATGACTTTTTCCTGCTTTACTCTTTGGTCAGTAACAGCCATGGATTTGGTGGGTCATTAAGTGTCCTGCCTACTACTGTCAAAACTTTGCATCCTGTGATTCATCAGCAGCCACTGATCAGTGCTGCCACCTAGATGGCAGTTAAATTGACTTAGCTCAAACAGTCATAGTGAAAAACAGGTCACTTGACAATTTTGGTGATAAATATTCTTTCCTCTTGCTCCTGTGCTGGATTTTGGCCATGTTGCTGTGGGTATTGTCCATCTGTCCCAGTGACTGGGGTAGCTTCTGACTTAGCAGTGTACAGACCCTGTGTGAATTCTAGGAGTGATAAATCCAGTAGAAATATTAAAGGAAATTCTGGAGTTTCTGAACGGGCTTGGAATTCCAGCACTATTTAATAGGGAACATTTCTACAAGACCTATGCTGGAAAGGAAGAGAATTTATATTCTTTGTGGGATACTTGGCTCCATCTTGTAGAATGGCAGATGTTATTCTTAACTGTAGAAAGCTCTTAATTTTTTTTTGTATAGAATCATTAGAGTTGGAAAAGACCTTTAAGAATGAGACCAACTGCTAACCTCACACTGTCAAGCCCATCACTAAACTAAACCCTATCCTTCAGCACCTCGTCAATGTGTCTTTTCAATATCTCCAGGGATGGTGACTCTACCACCTCCCTGGGCAGACCATTCCAATGCTTAGTAGCCCTCTCATTGGAAGAGTTCTTCATAATGTCCAATCTAAACCTCCCCTGTCACAACTTGAGCCCATTTCCTCTTGTCTTATCATTTATTATATGAGAGATCGACCCCCCACTTTCTTTCAGGTATTTGTAGATCAGAGTCATCATGTCTCTTAGTCTCCTGTAGGCTAGACATCCCCAGCTCCCTCAGCTGCTTCTCATCAGAGTTGTTCTCTAGGCCTTTCACCAGCTTTGTTGCCCGACTCTGGACATGCTCCAGCACCTCAGTGTCTCTCTTGTAGTCAGTGACCCACCACTGGACACAGTATTCCAGATGCAGCCTCACCAGCGCTGAGTGCAAGGGGACAATCACTTCCTTGGTTTATTCGTATTGAGCTCTTTTCCTTAGTCTTGTGACTCACAAGAGTTGGCTAAATTCTGTCCTTAAAGAAGAATGCATATTAATTAAATTTATATCAAAGTTGCTGCATTACAATCAAAACACTCTCTTGTTCTTCCACTGGCATAAGAATAACTGTTGAGGAATGTTTAAATAGATCTTGTTTATCCCATTCTGTAGTTTGCTGTGTATTCTGTACATTCATACTCGTACACTAAAAACATCTTACTGGAGACCTATCTTGTGCTGAGTAGTCCCATCAGCCTTCTTCCATGGCAGCCCCGATAACAGCCAGTCCCGGTGCTCTTCCCTGATTACTTGTTTCAGTATGTTTTGCCTCATTAGCCCATAATGTAATTGCCTACTTTGTGTTTACAGCAATGCTATTTATTTTGAGTCTGTTCATATTTGATGAGCGTGTCCTCAGTGTTGCTTTATAGATGTCTTCTTTTAATAATGGGTTTGTGGAGTGGGTTAACAAAGCAAAAAGAAAACAACCCCGACTTTTAATTAAAAAAAACCCTACCTAAAATGAACTTTGATTTTACGTGCCCTCATCCTGCAAACAACTGAAGGAACTCTCTTCTAGCTGTGTGGCAGCTGTGATGGCCGAACAGTAACATGGTGTAACAATGTGAGTGAATTTGGTGCTATGTTGCCAAGGCTCTCGTGATATGCCCATCTCTTCCCTTTCCTGTGTCAGGACATCTCGTGGAGACTTACTTCAGTGTGGACATCTGATGGAGACCTCAGTGTTCTGGCCTGACATTACTGCTTCCTCTCGTTGCAAATCCTTATCTTACACTTGGCAGGCTATCAGTCATGATGATTTTGGAGAAACTCTGTTTTTCCAGTCCTTTTAAATTTAAACCTCAAACTCGCTGTATTTTTTACAGCATTGTAGAATTTGTTTGTTTTCTTTAAGAGTGGGAGAAGAGGCATGAAGATGGGATGCCTGGGGGATCATAGAATCGTAGAATGGTAGGGGTTGTGGGGACCTTTAGAGATTATCTAGTCCAACCCCCCTGCAGAAGCAGGTCCACCTAGATCAGGTTGCATAGGAACATGTTCAGGTGGGTCTTGAAGACCTCCAAGGAAGGAGCCTCCACAACCCCTCTGGGCAGCCTGTGCCAGGGCTCCCTCATCTCAACAGTGAAATAGTTTTTTCTTATATTTAAGTGGAACTTTTTGTGTTCCAGCTTCATCTCATTACCCCTTGTCCTGTTGCTAGATACAATAGAAAAAAGGGATGCCCCAACCTCCTGACACCCACCCTTTAGATATTTATAAATGTTAATAAGATCTCCCCTCAATCTCCTCTTCTCCAGACTAAACAGCCCCAGTTCCCGCAGCCTTTCCTGGTATGAAAGATGCTCCAGTCCCCTGATCACCTTGGTGGCCCTGCACTGGACTCTGTCCAGAAGTTCCCTGTCCCTCTTGAGCTGAGGATTCTGTGGTCCTCTCCAAGTCCTTCTCATAATGATGTGATCAACTGTGCTGAGGCCATGGGTTGTACAGAAGGTGAAACGTGAGCCCAGTTCCTGATGAGAATGGTTGAAAGTACATTTTAAAGTTGGTTTTTTTTCTTTTTCAGTTTATTGCTGGAGATAATGTACCACACAATGTCTCAGGCTTTCTACTTGTAATAATTTTTCTTACTGATGGGGAAAAACAGCTTTAAATTATTCCACATATCAATGGTCACATGCATCAAAAACAAGCAAAAATGCTAATGGCCTCAATCCATGAATATCCAGAAGGCACAAATCTTTTGTAGTATAAATATATCATTTAATGAAAATATTGGAAGACAGTACATTTCCATGAAATTCATCTTTTAGAATGTTATTTTAATAGATTAATTCATTGCTTTACTCAGAGGTATTTTTCTTTCCAGTCCTTTTCCAGCTACTCAGTGCACTCTTGTTGGATTATGAACAGAACAGCATTTGCATCAGGTTCTCTCCGTACTCCATAGCAGTGAATTGCTGCAAAGCATGAATTTGACCTCTCTGATTCTGTTTTTGCCTTAAAAATTACCTCAAAATGTTCCACTTAATAAAGGCTTTTTTTGTTGTATTTGTCCGAGTCTAAAGGAAAAACTCCATCATTTTCTAGTGACTTGATTGTGAAAAAGCAGAGGTGGTTCTTTACAAAACTGGAATCAGTTCCCTCCGAGGTATAATAAATTTCCTGATGTATAATGTAGATGAGTACATGTCTTTTCATCCTCCTTTTCCTGGGCAAACAACTTGCATCATACATCAATGCAGATGCTCTAGAATAGGAGGTATTTACTTACTTTGTTGCCATGTAGCGAGGCTAAATTCAATAGCACTTGAAAAAGTGCTTCTGAAGTCCTCCAGTGGAAGGGTCTCTTTCATTTGCTTCCAGTAGTTTCCACAATGAGCTAATCGCTATGTAAACGTATTTGTCTTCCCAATTAGCAGGAGCTGAGCAATCCATGTCTTTCAATGACTGAAAATGTCAACGTATGTGAAAGAAAAATCAGCTATCCATTTCTGTACAACTTCTTTATTCAGAATCCCTTTTTTGCATTGTAAGGATGAGCAATTAACCTACTAAATTTTTCCAGACCGAGGCACATTCCAGCGCTGACTCCTTACAGCAGCAGGTTACTGCTCTCTGAGACATTGGTGCTCCTCACACTTTGCAGAGAGTGGCAGAACTGAATTACCAGTTTTGTTTCATTGCATTCATATAGAAGTTTGAATAGTGCCCAAGCTGTCAATTCTTATGGCAGCTTACAGTAGGAAAAGCATGGTAACATTTTCAGGAAGAAAACCCTGCACTGAAATCTGATCTTCACAAGGCTCTTGAGATGAGTTCTTTACCCTCCTAGGAGACAGAGGAATCAAATTTCCCAGCTGACTGGGGGCTTGTTAGAGGCTGGTAGAGAAAAAATGTGTTTAAAGAGTTAGAGCGATGCACTGAGGCCAACAGCCTCACAAAGAAATGGTGAAAAGACTTTTTCCACTCTGTTAGTGTGTTTAAAATACTGATAGAGTTTCTCCAGTCTTAGCCTTCCCAAAACGAGTTCAAATAACACGTCTTAGAACTGAGCTTTGGAGACTTATTTTAGTGTTATAGTTTAAATCCACTGTGTGAGAAGTAATTTTTTGAGTAAGTAATTTTCCCTCTACTGTTGTCTTTGTTTCCCCATCTGAGTACAGAAACTAATGAGATTTTCCTTCATTTAAAATTCTTTTAAGTCCAGGTATGAGACATATTGTGCTAGAAACAGTAAATGTCTGGAAGTTTTGCATAGAAAAAGGGTTTATGTAGCACACAGCTTTTAAATAGCCTAATGAATCCAATACCTGGTGAGACTGTGACTGTGCAAGAAAAGTTTCAAACCATACGGGGAGGAAAAGATAAATAAAGCCAAATTTAAAGGAAGCTCTTTCCTATATTAACTATACAATATTGTCATCAATCACTTAAACATTTTTTTTCCTGTATAATATTTTTTTCCTACCCAGTTTGCTTAGTGACGTTGTAGTTGCAACATTTATAGCTTTACATGATGGGGTTTTTTGTTGTAGTCTATTAGTGTCTTGTAACAAGTGACAGCAGGGAGTGAATAAAGCAGATTTAACCATGTTACTTCCTAATGCTCTCTATATAAAGTCTTCTCTCAGGGAAGTGGTGAAAGCCATGTAATTAAGTTATTTATAATGTGACCTGACAAAATTTGGAAAAGAGATGACATTGTAGTACTATAAGAGTTTTTCTTCTCTAATTTCTGTTGCTGTATTTGAACTGTCCCTTGTTCTGTCTTGCAATTCAGAGATCAATTTAGGAGCAAATGTGGTCTTTATTTTGTGCAAAGGGAGGGATGTGTGTGTATATATATATACACATATCTGTGGGGTTTTATATATATATACACACACATACAGACAGACAAATACACATAATGGAAATGTATAAATTAACCATTACTCTCATGCTTTGATACAATGTATTTCACACTAACATTTACCACCAATCCCTAATTTGTGTTCCTTTTGTTTAGTAAGGGGCTCATTTTCAACTGCAGGCTTGGAAGAGGACACAAATTCATTAGCACAGAGGTCAGATGTGCAAAAACCTTTAAGTCTCAAAATGAATCCTTGGCTTCTGAAATGGTTAGAAGCAAGATATTTTGAGTAGATGTTTACTTACCCACTTTTGCTTTAAGTTAGACAATGTCAATTAATTTGTAAGTCGAGGATTAATTTCTGGTGTCATTTCTTTTTCCAATCTTCTTTCATGATAGTGATTAAAAAGCCTTCTACTCTTGTGTTACTTTCTATTATTTGAATTCAATAGCTTTCTGCTTTTTGATACATAAAAATAATTAGATGATGATTGGATAAATAATGCATATGAAAACAGCAGAGCTGGATAAGTAACAGATGAAAATTACTCTGTTAGTGTAATAAAACTGAAAAATGTTTTTCCAGCTGGGTAAGGTCCTGAGCCCAAGTTATCTTTTTAGCCCTTTTCTCAGGGAAGAGGAATCTTGTTGTGCATAATGAAACTTAAATTAGTAACAAGGAAAAATGAAGTTACTCTTTGCACCTTTTTGGTAGCAGAAACAAGATGAAAATCAAGGAGCAGCAGAAACAAATGTCTCTTGGTGTTGGAGGAATTTTTAGCACTCATGGTATACAGAGGAGACTCCTATGGGCTGTGAAACCAAAATCTAGTGTGGTGATGATAAGACGTTGTAACAAACAGCAAAAAAAACAGTGTTGGTGGTTGTATTCACATTTCTTTGTCAGATGGAGAGCCCATTCCATATGTCTCTCAGAGTAGCAGCTTAGTAAGTGCACTGAATCACGTTTTGATTCTCTCATCCTGCCTCTCTAGGGAAATGAGTTGAGGATGTGTAGAAGAACAATGCAAATAATCTTTTTCTCAGGAAAAAAAAAGTAGCTTAATTCAAGGCAGTATTGAAAAACAGATAAAATATAGTTTAGTCTGTTATCATATGCAGAGATATTTATCAGTGGAAATTTAGTCTGAAAATAGTGTTTATTAACCCAAATATGTTAGACTTGAAAAGTTAAGCAGTAAGGAGATAAGAAGTGCTCTACCTTGGATGATAATGTCAAGCTTGGTAAATGCCAGAAATGGAGATGGAAAGGTAAATCCATGGGAAGAGACAGTACACCAAATAGGGGAAGGCAGGAGGGAGAGCAATCAGAGAACATCAACAGAAGAGACCGAGAGACAAAAATCATCCCTTTCTTTCGAAAAACTGAGGCATAAAAGTGTTGTAGAATTGAAATTCTGGGTTAAGATGATGTTTTTTTCTCTTTGGATCTGCAAAGTAAAACTAACATCTGTTTCTCTCTCGAGTATATAAGTCAGTTACAGAGCTTTATTCAGGTGGTGCAGCTTGATAGACATAATCTAAATTTGATAGATGTAGTCTAAATCTGAAGTATATAAATACATGAAAAGAATATGTAAAATTCTCACAGTATATAAACTGAGGGTTTTTTTACAGAACTTTCTTCATCTATCAGATGAAGTGCCTGCATGCCCATAGGTGCTGCAGAAGAACTGTTGTATTTTCTTCTGATTTTAGTGAGTTGTATTTGCCCTTAGGATTTCTATAGAGCAGGTGTATTTTAATTAAACCAATATTATCATAGTGGTATAGGTGAACAGAAGTGTTAGTGTGGCACCTATATAGCTATAAAGGTTATTTGGTGGTGACACAGTTTTTCTAGTGTATAATAACAAAATCACTATCTAAGCATTAAATTCACTTTGGAGCAGGGAGACATAGTAAAATATTTGTCATTTACTACTGAAATGCTGCTGTTTCTGGGGATGTAGCACAGCTCTGCAAATATCTTGGAACAGTTTAGGATAAAACTGAGAGTAACTTATTGTAGTGAGATGAAAGTACAGGCTGGGGATTGACCTGCTGGAAAGTGGTTTTGGGGAAAGGGACCTGGGAGTTCTGGTTGACAGCAAACTAACCACGAGCCAGCAATGTGCCCTCATGGCCAAGAAGGCCAGTGGTATCCTGGGATGCATCAAGAAGAGTGTGACCGGCAGATTAAAGACTCTGCCCTGCTGAGGCCTGATCTGAAGTCCTGTGTCCGGTTCTGGGCTCCCCAGCTCAAGAGGGACAGAGAACTTCTGTAGAGAGTCCAGCGCACGGCCAGCAAGATGATCAGGGGACTGGAACATCTTCCTGATGAGGAAAGGCTGCGGGAACTGGGGCTGTTTAGTTAAGAGGAGACTGAGGGGAGATCTCATTATCATTTATAAATATCTAAATGGTGGGTGTCAGGAGGTTGGGGTATCCCCTTTTTCTGTTGTTATCTACTGACAGGAAAAAGGGTAGTGGAAAGAAGCTGAAACACAAAAAGTTCCATTTAAACGTAAGAAAAAACTATTTCACTGTTGGGATGAGGGAGCCCTGGCACAGGCTGCCCAGGGAGGGTGTGGAGGCTCCTTCTCTGGAGATTTTCAAAACCTGCCTTGACATGTTCCTGTGTGACCTGATCTAGATGGGGCTGCTTTGGCATGGGGGTTGGACTGGATGATCTCTAGAGGTTCCTTCCAACCCCTACCATTCTGTGTTTCTGTGAAAACACTGAAGTTCAGAAAGATACTTTGGTTTGTCTAAAGTACATGGAATTGGTGAATAGTCATAAGGGATTCACGTGCTGTGTCCCCCAGGAAACTGTACCAGAGCATGAATTAGTCTTTTTTATTATTTATATATATATAATTTTCTAGGCAGGAGGGGGGACTAGTTTAATAGATATTAAAAAAGCTTGACTATGCCTTGGTGATATCCATCTGAAGTACATCACAAATAGTGAAATCTAGCCTCAACATTTTAAGTTTAAAAAAATACTTTCAAACAAATGGCAGTTGTTTCTATTTAGGAGTGCATGTTACTTCTGTCCCAGCTCAGAGAGTGTTTCTTTCAGATTCTGTATAGTAGCTTTTTCTTTATTCTTTGTGTTTTTGTAGATCTTGTTTAAAATTTTAATTTCCAATCCACTGAGAGTTGGAAGCATCTATTCCTTTTTATTGCAATCTATCTTGTTAATTTGATAAAGAGTCTGTCAGCATTTCTTTTGCATATTTTATTCCTTTGTGTGCTTTAAAAAACTCCTGTTACACTGTATATTATTCAGCCATTTGTGGCTTGAAACATTGCCTAAATGCTAGCTTATGTTCCCCTGTTTTCAGGCCATAGCTTTTTATGTCTGATAGCTCAGTCTTGCAGCAATAACGTCAGGTTTCTACTATGCTTAGAAAAACACCACCCATATAAAAATATCATCTGCCACCATTTTAGTGCACAATGGATACAGCCACGGTGGAGGGTTGCAATGTTTTGTTTGCCTTGCTAGCTGGCTTTTAGACATGAAGTTTTAACATAAATTCCAACTGCTTTTTGCCTTTCATGATGGACCACTTTTTGAAAAAGTCAAAGTGGAAGGTTTCTGGCTGACTTACATGTGTAGGAGAGGCTTTAAAAAGCCCTTTCTGTGCATCCTCATTGTACTTACATTAATCCAAAGTTTGCAGAGACTTCACTGCTTGGAAGTACTATCTCTGTTCTGTCACCAGCCTTATCTGTTGAATCCCGATGAGTGTGAAAAACGAGAAAAATCTGGGTTTGCTTGGCTGTTTCAACAGTATGTTGAGAATGGGCAGATTGCTGCAGAAGAAGATTCTCTTGGAAACCTCAACAGCCCGGCCTCCTCATCTGTAGGCACATAGAGCTCATCTGAGTGTGTAAATAAAAATAAATAATGCAGTGAAAAAATATGCAGAGTATTTTGCTGAAGTGTTTCAATTTTGGATCTGCCATAAC
Organism: Colius striatus; assembly: GCF_028858725.1. Classification (NCBI taxonomy): domain Eukaryota; kingdom Metazoa; phylum Chordata; class Aves; order Coliiformes; family Coliidae; genus Colius; species Colius striatus. Next base: position 12,938,908 of record NC_084769.1, on the reverse strand, counting down.
TAATTTAAATCTTCTGTTGGAATTTATGCAGGCAAGAGGTCAGGTTTAAGACATTCACAATTGAAAGCTTTCTTGCTACTACACCTTTCCTACTTTTATATGCTATCATGATACCTTTTTTTCCTGCAAAGAAAGTCTCTTTTGTTCCCTTTTCCGTTTCTTCTTTGAAGAGAACATTTGCTTCTCCATTTATCTGAGGTAATGGGACCAGAGTAGCTCTGGATTCTTTAAATCAGCCTAATTGGGCTACTTTTAGCATGTAGAATATGCTTTTTTTTTTTGCACAGGACTTTCATTGCTTTGTGCAGTCACTCCATCTCCAGCACTCAATATCTTCCATGCCTTTTAAAAATAAGGGGGGACTGTCATCCAAGCGACTGTTCTTTCTGTTCTCTGTTGCAGGCTGATTCACGGAGGGCAGCTGCTAAACGGTTTGGCAGGGCCCACTGTGATGAACGCGGCACCGTTTCTTTCCACCACGTGGTTTTCTCCCGACGAACGTGCCACGGCAACAGCCATTGCATCACTGCTCAACTACCTGGGCTCTGCCGGCGCCTTTCTGGTGGGACCTCTCGTGGTGCCGTCTCCTAACGGAACGTCTCACCCCTCGCTGGTGACGCAGAGCAACACGGAGCATATCAAGGACCGTATTGAGACTGTGCTCTATGCAGGTGTGCTTTCAAAATCTGTGTTGAAAAAACTTCAAGTCACTAAAAATTTGCATTCTTTCGAGTGTGTGTTTGGTACTTGTGAACCACTACCCTCTAGTGGCTGGTCTGCACGGGAAACATCACCTACTGGCTGATGGAAAATAATGAAGTGGTGAAATGTTGTGCCATCGGAAGGGTTAAATTTTTTGTCCCTTTTATTGTAGAAAATATTTAAAAATAGCCTTTTGTACAGACTGATTCCAGATGAGGTATTTCAATTGTTTGTTATTGGTTGACCTTAAGAGAAATACCTTCTAGGAGAGCTTATGCTTTCCCTGAGCTTCCAAACTGCTTTTTTTTTTTTTTAATTGCTTGAATTTTCATTAAGAAAACCTGTATATGACAGGCTGGGATTTTTTTCTTTTGTTTCTGTAAAGATGGAAATCCAGTAGTCTTCCAGCATTACATTCTTTCCTCCGTTAAATCAGCCTTAATTTATGACTCACATATGCCAGTCAAATGTGACTGGATTATTAGTATTTAAGAATCTAACATTGAAATTAAAACTCAATAGATTTTTTTTAGCTAAAACCACGTAATTCTTTGTGGTGAACAATTTCTATGAAGAGAAAAAAGCACTGATACAGAATTTGCCTGATATAATTTAGGTTTTGTGTCCTTGCTGTTTTTCATGCAATGGCTTCTCCATCTCTTTTGTGGCACTTACAAAAATTGACAGCAAGGAAAAAGAGTTGCTTAAGTGGCTTAAGAGTCTACCGTCCGATTCTTAGTGGGTATAAATTGTTATAACATTAAGAGCAGCAGAACTTTATTACCATGTCATGGCAGTTGCATATTTGGTTGAGTTTTTTTCCCCCCTTATAATTGCAGTCTCTGAAATTCAGCCAGCAGTTAGCCCTCTTTGTTACAGAAGTCTTAAAGTATATGTACTGTGTAGTTTATATGCAGGTTTATGGAATTGAGTTAGCAGTTTGTAATCATTCTTCCTGGATGTTACTCCTATGGAAGTTTTGTCACATTACTGCTCCCGTTGGGTGACAGCCACTGCACTTTCTTTTTAAAGAAAGTTTAGTAATAGTTGGATCACTGTTTGAGCAAGTATTTTTGGACAACCTACTTTTACTGGACTCAAAAGTGTTGGAACAACAAGGAAATTTGGGTTTGCTTAGGCCTTTTTTGGAGATAAATATGTTAGGCTATGAAAATCTGACAGATGAAAACAACCAGTGTGACAGAAGGAAAAATGAAGGCAAGTCAGCTTTTGTCCTGCAGGATAGGAGGAAACATCTAATGATTATAGAAATGCTTTAGCTCTCCCTCTATATTTTCCATGGAGAGAGAAGAATTCATCTACCTAAAGGAAGTACAGTTTTGTGCTTAAAACCACTGGTTTAAATCCGATAGCACTTGAAATGTTGCTTTCAGCAGCCCATTGGACTTGTTTTCTCATCTGGAAAGTTTTCTTAAACATTTTCTTCAGCAAGTGGGATGGATCTTGCTTGCTGCCGAGGTTCAGAGGTGTGTCTTGCCTACCCCATGTCTCAGCATGGCTTTTTCTGCCTTTCTGGGCTAACAAGGGTTGGGGAACACCCTCTAGATGTTTGGGATTGTTGGCTGATCCCACCATAAAATGATCCTGCAGCAGCTCTTCTGCTTCCTAGGAAATGTGCACTTGAAAGTGCTTTGAACAGAGGTGATTTGTTTGTGCAGCTGTGCTTGTGATTGTCATATGGGGTGTGTCTTCTCAGGACCTACAACCTCTTTAGCTGTTCAAGCAACAAAAAAGAGCTGGTTCATGAATGTCACTGGTCTGCAGTGAACCACAGGGATTCAAAATGTCCAACTGGTTTAAAATGGGTAGGAATTGTCAGAGAGGGGGTTGCTTTGAATCCCTCATGGGGTTTGTCCTGTGTCGCCTCAGCCCTGTTACGCTGAAGAAGCTGTCTGCCTCCCCTGCTTGGTTATGTCAGGTAGTCTCCAGAGGTAGAAAGAAGGCTGCCTCGTGGTGGGTGACTGCTTCCTGGTAGTTGTACTGTTCTGTTCACCTGCTGACCAAAAAATACTTGGTAGATGTGGTAGGCTTCTACTTAAGGTCTCCTTGATCAGGTGGGCAGAAAACAAAGCTCAAATTGGCTTCACATATTACTAATAAAGATCTTACAGAATGTAATAGAAGCAGGTGGACCCAAATGTCTCATTCCTTCAGCGAGTGTGTTCGGGCTTGGTATGACTTCTTTCAGGTACTATGGGAAAGCCAGTTTCACAAGATAAGCACACTGCATTCCTAATGGAGTTGTGTTTGTGATGGAACTTGGTTTTTTTTGTGTGTGAGGTGGTATTAGATAAGCAGCCTCCAAAAGGTAGGTGATGACTTTTAAAAGACGATAATGATGTGAATTGTTAACTTGGGATCAGTAGCATGCCAAGAGTGTGCTAATTTTCCAAGGACTTAACCTCAAACATGATTACGAAGCAATTGCTTATAAACCTATTCTGAAATTGCTCTGTTAACTCCAGTCTCTTCTGTGTTTTAATAAATTGCTGTTCCTTTATCTCAACTGAATTACCACTGCCTCTTTCTGTGTCATCTGTGCTGCGGCACATTCTGGTTCCCAGCTGAAATAGTATAAATGTAACAATTCAAGATTGAATTGTATTACCTGAATTGAGTAAGGCAGCTTGAATTATTCTGGACTGCAGCCAGAGCTTTGAGCCATGTGCTTTCCTCAATATCAGTGTAAAAGCGTTATTTGTTTAAAAAAAATGTCTGTGAGCATATAAAGTGCCCTCATTACCCCCTTATGTTTCAGGACAAGATGTGGAGGAGAGTTTCTGGGGTTCAGTAGGTTACTCGTAGCTCAAAAATCTATCTGAAGGAGAAAGAACTTTTATCAAGGAGGCTTGTGTCTCTCTAAACCTTTTTTTTGTTCTGATTGGGGCTTACACGGGCAGCAGGATACCTACTTCCTAGACTAAGATGTAGGCATCTTTCCACAGTCATAGGTCACTTATGTGGTACCCAGCTTTTGGAATACTTCAGCATTCCAGATCCACCCCTCAACAAGAGATACCTGTGTCTGTGTTTCTGCATGCTAATTTACACTGACTGGCACAGTCCTGCATGCTTTGCTGTGTCCATTGTGCTGCTGAGATACCAATAGCCTCTGTGGAAGACGTCCTTTTATGACTGCAGCTCCCTTGGTCTCAATGTTGATCTATTTATTACCTTTTGTTTTTTGCTTACTTTACTCCCTACTTACAGTATCAAGCTTGTCCAGGGAATGTATTCTTCTTTATCTAGTCTGATAGAGTAGATGATGGAGATAAAGATGAGGATTTCCTAACAAGGAAGGAATGTGATGTGTAAGAAATCATATATGCTTGGCAGTACCTGGGCTTCTGATAGAGATGCAAGTGTCATGCACAAAGCTAAGATGGCACTAAAGGCTTTTATTCTTCAATAGAGGGAGCTGCTTTAGTTTCCAAAGTACATTCTGCTCTTCTGTGTTTGAGGACAGTGCTTGTGAGGCAAATTTGTTAACTTAGAAAGTACAACACTGGGAAACATTAAAGAGTAGCAAGCAGGTGCTACAAGGACTGCATGTTGAATTTAATAATTAAAAAAAAAAAAGAAGAAATGTTACTGTATTAATCCTGCTGCAGCAATTTGACTGGCAGAAATCTTGAGGCAACCTGTAGAGGAGGCCCCAGATGGTCACCTGTTATAAAATTTTACTGTGACTTAAAAAAATTATCAACGTATTTTACATTCTTTAGAAAAAGACCCAGCCTTTCCCCTTGTGGCATTGCAGTACGCTCAAGTGAAATAATAAGCACCTTGGACAAAGCTTATGGCTTTCTGTGGTCACATTCTTGTTGGCTGTAATCTGCAACCATGTGATTAAAGTGTGAGCATGCATGTATGTATGAATGTATGCCTATAAACCTATGTGTAGAACTAGATGCACAAGAAAGGGGTAAACAGCTTTCAGCAAGCCTTCAGGTCAGCTTTCAGCAGGTCAAGGGAGGTTCTTCTCCCTCTCTACGCTGCCCTGCTGAGGCCTCATCTGGAGTCCTGTGTCCAGTTCTGGGCTCCTCAGCTCAAGAGGGACAGGGAAGTGCTGGAGAGAGTCCAGTGCAGGGCCACCAAGATGATCAGGGGACTGGAACATCTTCCTTATGAGGAAAGGTTTCGGGAACTGGGGCTGTTTAGTCTGGAGAAGAGGAGACTGAGGGGAGATCTTATTAACATTTACAAATATCTAAATGGTGGATGTCAGGAGGTTGGGACATCCCTTTTTTCTATAGTATCTAGCAACAGGACAAGGGGTAATGGGATGAAGCTGGAACACAAAAAGTTCCGCTTAAACATAAGAAAAAACTATTTCACAGTGAGGGTGAGGGAGCCCTGGCACAGGCTGCCCAGGGAGGGTGTGGAGGCTCCTTCCTTGGAGGTCTTCAAGACCCACCTGGACATGTTCCTATGTGACCTGATCTAGGTGACCCTGCTTCTGCAGGGGGATTGGACTAGATGATCTCTGGAGGTCCTCTCCAGCCCTACCATTGTATGATTCCTGCTTCCCTGTCTAGTACCATCCTGTAGTGACAAAGCATCTCATCTCTTTCATAAACCTGGGATGATCAGTTACATCTGGTTTGTTATTTACTGTTCATCATCTCAAAAACAATGTACACAAAGATAGAAACTAGTTTATTTTCTGGAGAACAGAGGAAGTGCACAGAGAAGGTCTACCTAAAGTGCTTTTGACCCTCAAAAGAGCAATTAGACCACAGCAAGAAAAGAGCCACCACATAGTTCAAAATGAATCCTTTAGTATTTGATCATGAAGAATGGCATTGTCACATCCCATTTTGAAGTTATGCCTTCAAAAGAAATATAGTGTAGACTTTTCTCCATGCACTGAAGAGAAACGTTCATTTCCCTTCTCTGTCGCCAGCTGATCCATTTAGACCGTGAGTGTTATTTACTTTTCAGTTTCCCGAACTTATTTTCTTCTGGTTTGGCAGAAGAGCTGGCAAAGTGCCACGTTCATATTGATTTATTAAAAAGAGAAGAAAAAAGAAACGCAATGCAATTGAGTATCATCTCTGCTGGAATTTATTTGTGCTGTCGATGAACACTTCTTTGTTATAAGATCACAGGTTCTTTTAAGATAATACACTTCAGCTATACGTTTTTTCTATCCAGCAGCAAAAGAAATCTTGTTTTCAAAGGGGCAGGAGAAGTATTGGAGTCGAGGACTGTGGAGAACATGACATACATTGTAAAAGGCCTGTAAAATAGATTAATTAGACTGGCAGTGGCTGGAGTTGTTTTTTCTCAGAATGTCTGATGGTGAGGCTTGCTGTGTATTTTCTGTGAAGTGCTTATGCAAGTTCAGGTCCAAATTTCTGTTGTGAAATTTTTCAGAGATCTGGGATAGCTGCTGCTGAACAAGAGAAGCATCTGCAAACAACTGTGTTCTTTCATTTTTCTCTCTATTACTTGTGCTCTTTCTATTCCTGAGCTGTGGCTGCTCCTACACTTTTCTCTTTATATTCTGTTGCCATGTAATGCTATTCGTGCCCGAGACACTGCCTCGCTTGACCTTTCCTTTGCCTTCATCATCTTCTGTGCCAATTTATTGTCATTCCATGTCCTGGGGCTTCCCTAGTCCCATCTGTCTAAAGTCTGTGGCAGGCTGTTACCTTCACCGCATTGCTTCCGTTGCAAGGAACCACGGCCAGAACTTCGTAATGCAGTTCCCTTCTAATGAGAAAAAGAAAAAGCTTTTACTTCATTCAGTTCCCCATGTGTGAGCCTGGTTTTCTTCAGCTCCTGCCACTGGAATGGACTGCTGATATTTCTCCATCTCAGTGGTTCTCCATCTCAATTTGAAATCTTGCTTAGGGAGGAAATAAGAAATTCTCCTTCAAGTTATAGAGTTCTGTTGTCAGGAGTAATAAAGCACTTGTGGTGGGATTTATGTATCAGAGGCTGACTTTAAGCTTTTCAATGCTAACATCTGTTCTTGGGTTTGTTTTTCTCTGCCCTCTTGTTTAGAATTTGGGATGGTTTCCCTGATATTCTCCGCAGCATTGGCCTACTTCCCCTCACGGCCCCCGTTCCCTCCCAGCGTGGCTGCGGCGAGTCAAAGGCTCAGCTACAGGAGAAGTTTCTGCAGACTCTTAAGGTAGGTCCTCATTGGGTTTCCACTTCAAAGCAGATCAGCACCTAAATAAATAAAAACAAGTGTGCTTTAATCTTCTCATTGAGCAAACAAGTTGTTTTGTAGTGCTTTTAAACAAAATAGAATTAAATATTAATGCTGAGACATGAAAGGATGCTAACTGCTAAAAAACAGACATTAAATTTTAAATCACTGCATGTATATCTCCAGCCTTCATATGAGAGTCTGTCAGCAGCAGCACTGCTTTAGTCATGCTGTTAGTGTAGCTTTTCTTAGGCAATGCTTCTGTTACATCAGGTTATACAAGATTGTTACAGTGTGCATACTGCTAAGCGTGAGGTAACAATTAACAACACTGGACCTGAATAATGAGCTGCTTTCTGCCATGCTTATTATATTGGAATGAATTTGCTTGTCATTCAAAGGAATATTCAGCTGCTTTCATTCAGCCATGGGAGCAATGAACGGATGATATGAAACCATTATATATGATCTATTAAATCTCATTACTTGTATGTTAAAATATGAAGTAGAAATGGTAGAAGGGTTTCCAGATGTGTTTCTGAACAGGTTCAAAGGTGAGTTAATTTGCTTTTAATTTTGGGGTTTTAAAAAAAGAAAGCTTAGAAAGAACATGACATCTCCAGCTTTGCAGCTTCTGCCACTTGGGCTCTTTTGGTAAGACACAGTCCCACCTCAGCCAGTGTTTGTACAGTGTCTTGTGTAATGGGAGTCTGATCTCAGTGGAACAGCTAAAGCAACTGTATAATGAATGCTGATTAAGTGTGGAGGCCTGTACCCTGTACATGATGCTGCACAGATGAACTTCAATGGGGGCCTTTGAATTGTTGCTCTAATTGCTGGGTGATGTAGTCATAGGAGCTGAATCTATATACCAAGGGGTGCTTGAAATTTGATAGTTGTGGAGCTTTAGGCATTTAGTTATTATGTGGGCTGTACTTTCTAAGTGTATTTCAAGCTAGCAAAACCAACTCATCCTTTGTTGTCATTGGGGGTTTTTTATTTTGTTTTTGGAAGCTTTTGTTTCAGTTTAGGAGAGTAAATAACTGACAAGATGCTTAATCCTGTATGTTTATCCTGGAGCAGACTGACAGTTGGGAGAAGGTGTGAGTACAGCTGTCTACTTAGTCTGCAAAGTGACCTACTCAGGATATTAAAAAATATCTATGTTCATAAGGACACTTAGCACACAGAAGAATGCTGTTATGCACCCAAGCTGGTGTATAGTGAGACCCTGCCTGAGGGCTGTGTTGTAAAAATGTTACTGTTGAACAGAAATCCAAACAGCAGCTGACTCTGCAGGTGAAATACAAAATTTCTGTTGACAGTACTCCATTTGGGAGCTTGATAACCATTAGATTCCTTGTTCAAAGTGTTGTAAACAGTGGACCTGTGATACTGGTGAGGTCAGGAGGTAAACAGCAAAGCTGGCTCACTATTCACAATCAATGAAACTTAAGAACAAACTATATGCTTAAGTAATGCAGACCTTCACTCTGGTCTTTATGCATTCTTCCATGCTACCCCTTATCAAAGGCACTTCTCCATTCCTCTGTATGTGGAACAATCAACAGTTCATCATTAAACACACTTACCTTGGGGAGCCTTTTAGGAACACTCCATCAATCAAGGGGGTATTACAAAAGAAAATGGTACTATGCTTCAAGAGAAATCCAGCATTTGGTTCATTAGGCTTCTTAGCTCTGTTGCCTGCCTAATCTAGACTTCATAATTTTTGACACAAAGAGGCTTTCTTTTAACTTAATGGTATAGACTGAAGGTAAATCATTTGATGAGTACCAGGAAATCATGATTTCACCTTATTGCAGACTTAGTCTCTGGTATAAGAACTCTGTGTAAGTCATTTAGGATAGGTGTGAGCTGTTCAATTGACCCAACTATGCGCCAGACAACACTCATGAGAATTGAGATGTTCATAATTTCCCTTTTTTCTCTCTCAGGCTGCAGTTTTATTAGTTCAAAATACATCTGTGTAACATAACTTTACCATTGAAGTCATTGACCTTTTTCCTTGGATGCCAAAAGGATCTATCACAACCTTGCAGCTCTCACACTCCCTCATGCCTTCAGGTTCTTGAGCAGTCTTCTTCTTGCAGAGCTGTATTTTACATAGCTTTTTAGGGTCAATCGTCCCTCGTAGGCTGTTTTTGGGGGACTTGCTTAGGACCTTGGTTCTTCCTTCTGCTTTGGAGGATACTTACTTCTGACAGATTATAATGATTAGCTGATCTCTGGTTATGTCCTGATACCAACTCTCTCAGCCTGCAGTGGGAGACGACAGATTAGTCATGGTTTGGGAGCTAAGCCTAAATCTTTTAACAGTCTATCACACACTCTGACAAGTGTAGCTGGAATTTCAATTAGAAAAAGTACAGTGCCCTTTCTCAGTTTCTTGAGTGAAGCAAATAGGACTTTTTTCTTTCCCTCCTCTCTTGAACATGTCACAAATTTCCATGGAAAAAATTCTAATGCAAGTAACTAGCTGATAAGTCTTTAAATCTGTATTAGGAAGACGTGTTGTGATGTTTGCTGTGAAGTAATTAGATGCTTTTATCTGGTTACGTGCCTTTTATGTTTTCAAGGGACTATATAAGCAATTTTGCAATTTCCTGACAGGGTTTTTGTACATCATTATTTCTTTAAGGAATCTTTCATATGACATCACCATCCAGTGGTGGAAGCTGCTCAGAGTGTGCCTGACATTAGCAGGTGCTGTCAAAGTTGTTCTGAAAACAGTGACTGACTTTGACTGGGCTCCCCTCTGAACCAGCCTGTTTTAGAGATTCTAGTGGTGTTAAGTAGGTTTCTGAAAAAAAAAAACCACAAACAACCCAAACCTCTGACAGAAGAAAAATCCAATTCATATTCCAGCAGAATGGTTTAACAGAGGCTAATGCTGATATCCTGTCATAAGGGCTGATATGATGGAAGACAGCGTGGATTCACCAACTGATGGTGTGACAGACAGCACATTTTTCCTGTTTTCAGTGGAGCAATTGCAAACTTGCAAAAACAAATACAAGTGACTGGAACCATGGAAAGCGTAGCTGCTATTTAAGATGTGTGTTTCAAATACCTTTAGCACTTAATGTAGCCAGCACTAGGTATTGCTAGGCAAGAGGACAGAATGACATCTGGTGATCAGTGCCATTTTGTCACTGACATGTCCCTGTTCTCTGGTCACCTTCCTTATTCCGGAGACTGGGCAGAGTGGCAGCTTCTGTCACTGGAGGATGTCATGATTCAGAGCTGATTCTTGGAGGGTAGGTGTTAGGAGTTGGATGTGGCACAGAGTAGCTATGTTACGTGCCAGTCTGTCTCATTGCTTGAGTTACAAAAGACAAATACACCGCAAGAGTTCTTGATCAATTAGGTTACAACGTACTGACACCCTCAGAAGTAGCTCTTTAATGAAGGTGACATTCAGATAGCTAAATATTTTGAATATTGAGAGAGTGCTATTTTGAAAGAGTGCATTCAGACTTATTCCTACTTTGCAATCTACAGCATTGCCATATAATCTCCATGCAAAATGGGCACTTTCCCTTTTATTTTACTCTACAGATGTTAAATTAGCTTTTACGTGGATAATATTAAATAGCATCAGAAAACCTGCCTTAAGAGATGCCAAGGTGATGCAAAATAAACTAGAACAAGAGTATAGCATTCTTGAGAAGGAAAAAGTTGTCAAGAAGATTGCAAATGCTTTAGTATTCAGAGAAATCTAAGCAATGTGTGGAAAAGCTGGGAGTTTGGGAGTTGTTTTTCTTTGCATTAAAAAATAAATCTGACATGAATGATATTGCAAGAGGAGGATATGTTCATGTGATAGAAATGTGTTAATCAAGAAGAGGATGTGTGAAAAAGAACAGTGCAAAAAAATGCTGGCTGGTGTGCTGTGCATGGATCGTCTAAGGGAGTAAAACAGTGTAAGCTGCAAACCTTTGAGTGTTTTGGACAGCATGTGAAGCTCTTTCTTTCCCTCTTGGCTTTCTTAACTGTGTGCTATCAAATTGTCCCTGCATGCCAAGGAACTGATACAGATCAGGATCAATTTTATATAAATTGCTTGGGAATGGGGGGAGCTACATGTTGTGGTTACATGGATATCCCATGGGATAGCCTTGGAATCACTGCAAATCTTTTCACTTTAAAATATCCCTGTTGCAGTGTCCAAAGTGTATTTTTCTGGTTTTGTTCCCAAACTGCAATATTTTTGAGGAAAATTTGGAGGTCTCTTAGCAAAGGCTTTGCATTTGCTTTTGGTTACAGTGGGTGGATGGGGGAAATTGGTGCTGGTATTTGTCTGCCAGCTCCTGTTTAGCTGTGTGTGGTGAAGATGATGACACAGCTTTGACTGCTTCATCTTCACTGCATACTAAAGGTTGAATCATTTTAATTGGGAGGAGAAAGCAAACACATTGACTGTTTAGAGCAGAATATTATACTTGTCTCTGGTTTTTGACAGTTCAAACTGTCAAAATTTTTTACTCTTGCAACTGTACTCATCTCATTTCCAGAGCTTTCCCTGCCATTCACCAAAATAAAGAGGAGTGAAATAGTTTAAAATTAAGTACAGTTAAAAACCCCCCATCAATCTTAGATTTTATTCTTGAAATATGTGTTCTGTCATTCAAATTAGTGCTTATTGTTCTTAACATACACTTAGGTGAACTAGATTGCCCATGTAAATGCGTGGAGGAATTGCTTCCAGAAAAGAGAAACATATGAGCTCAGAACTATGTGGGGAGACTGACTTTTTCTTATCACAATGTTGTTTTCCCTGGCTTATTCCTCCTTGAGACCTCCGCTATTTTTCTTGATGGGCAAATGTAGATTCCAGGGTGTTTATAGCAGCTAATCTTGGTGCAATTTCTAACATAAACTTCAGTTAATTGCATATGTTTTGTCCTCACAGCAATTTCCGATTCCTGATGATTGCTTTAGCCTATGCTATACCACTGGGTGTTTTCTCTGGCTGGTCTGGTGTTCTCGATTTGATATTAACGCCCGTTCACGTAAGCCAAGTAAGTATCTCCTGACTGATGATCAGCAGCTGTTTTTGTAAGTGGCATGCTTTTGTTTTGCACTAGCATACAGTTTTGTCAGGTTTTTGTGTTTAAGCTGCTATTAATATGTATGGACCACTTTTTCCTCCTGAAATTTTAAACTGTAGCTTTGGCATCCCAAATGGTCACGATTGTCCCTGCTGACTCGCTGCCAGCTCTGGGTATTTTCAGAACCATGTGCACCTTTTGACAAGTCAGATAAACAGGAGCATTGTTGTCTGCTGTCCCTTTAGTAAAAGGAAATAATATTTACCAGGTGGAAAAGATAAAGTAGGGAGAAGATTTCTAAGCTTCTGATAGAGTGTTATGAAAATCAAGAGAATGTTACTCAGATTCTATACAGAAGGGGGTTACATTTAGACCCATAGGCCACTTGGTCATTCTTTTACTGAATTTATCTCCTTTATAAGATCCTAGAAAAAGTCTTGCACTTCAGATTGTTGTTGAGGGCTGTTGGTAGCAGTTTGCAGCTCCTGCCCATCATTTGTTTTGGAAGTAGCATCTTATTTTCTCAGCTTTGACACCTTTCTCTGTTTTGTTTTGATTTTTCGTCCTGTCAGGTAGATGCAGGCTGGATTGGATTTTGGTCCATAGTTGGAGGTTGTGTTGTTGGCATAGCAATGGCAAGGTAGGAATAATTACATTCTCCATTTCTTCAATTGTGATTGTCATTTATCTTATCCTCATAATAACTTTACTTGTTTTCTCTCATCTTCTATAAATTTGAAATAGAAAATGCATTCTGGGGTTGTGATGTGTTTCTTGTAGGGCAATAATTTGTGTATTTGCTGGGGGTTGAGAACTCCCATATGTGTATACCTCAATTTGGCAGAGTCATGCTGTTACTCCTGACAAGTGCTTCCTGTATGCTCCTTTTAAATACAGTTCTTGTGAATTCAGCTTACTGTTATGAAGGAGAACCTGTTGTAGCACGTTTGGAAAGCATTGAAGAAATTAGTGTTTGTCTCCTTCCATCTCTCTTTTGGGCATATCAGTTCCCACAGGGATATTGGAAATGTAGCACAGGCAACCTACTCACAATCCTGTTACATTTCTCTACAGAGAAATTAGTCTGGGCCCATTTTGGCCATCTTGCTAGCTTCCTCTGTGGCCTAGCTATTTTTTGCTGTACTATTATGGACTATAGTAGGTGTATACCTAGTCTTTATTTTATATTTTTTATATATATATGTATAAATATATATATCTACAGTGGAGTTTGTCAGGGATCGGTTCTGGGGCCAGCTTGAGAGTTGGGCAGAAAGGAACCTCATGAGGTTCAACAAGGACAAGTGCAGAGTCCTGCATCTGGGAAGGAACAACCCCCTGCACCAGTACAGGCTGGGGGTTGACCAGATGCTGGAGAGCAGCTCTGCAGAGAGAGACTTGGGAGTGCTGGTTGATAATAAACTAACCATGAGCCAGCAATGTGCCCTCGTGGCCAAGAAGGCCAATGGCATCCTGGGATGCATCAAGAAGACTGTGACCAGCAGATCAAAGGAGGTTCTCCTCCCCCTCTACTCTGCCCTGGTGAGGCCTCATCTGGAGTCCTGTGTCCAGTTTTGGGCTCCTCAGCTCAAAGGGACAGAAGACTTCTGGAGAGAGTCCAGGACAGGGCCACCAAGATGATCAGGGGACTGGAACATCTTCCTTATGAGGAAAGGCTGCAGGAACTGGGGCTGTTTAGTCTGGAGGAGACTGAGGGGGGACCTCATGAACGTTTATGAATAACTAAATGGTGGATGTCAGGAGGTTGAGGCAGCACTTTTTTATGTTGTGTCTGGTGACAGGAAAAAGGATAATGGAAAGAAGTTGGAACACAAGAAGTTGCATTTAAACATAAGAAAAAACTCTTTCACTGTTGAGGTGAGGGAGCCCTGGCACAGGCTGCCCAAGGAGGGTGTGGAGGCTCCTTCTCTGGAGGTCTTCAAAACCTGCCTGGACACATTCCTGTGTGACCTGATCTAGGTGGACCTGCTTTGACAGGGGGATTGGAGTAGAGGATCTCTATAGGTTCCTTCCAGCCCCTACCATTCTGTGATATGTATACAAAAAAGGGAGAGGAGGAAGAAGAAAAAGTCTTTCAGGAGGTACTTGAACAATGGGTTTATAAAACTTATTAAAACCAATCTCATGTTCCTCTTCCAGTGAGATATCTGAGCATTGTCCTGACTTCTGTATGTCCACTCCAGACTCCAGTTCTGGAATGGGTTTAGCACAAGAGGATGGGTCTGTCCTTATTGCAGTCATTGTGGGATCGTGGGACTCAGAGAAGACATCCTTTTAGGATGGAAATTGAAACTCTTTTTTCACTTACTGTGCATCATCTGAGTACACAATGCATAAAAAACCGTGAGATTTGCCATCCTGACATTTCACAGGCTGCCTAGCAACTGCAGCAGAGGGGGAGGAAAAAACTCCTGACCTAGGGAAGAGAGACAAGCGCTTTCCTTCCCTCCACTCCAGATGCAGGCCAAAGGACTTCATGTATTGAAGCAAGGTTCACGCCCTGATTTCCTCTAAGAAGAATTTCTTTTGATTAGCTAAGCTCAGGTATGAGGTTTTCTCTCCAAGAGAAGTATATGTTTAAAACCAGCTGCTGTAAATGGTACAGATGCTGAAGCAGGTAGTGTGCCAGCTTAATCTTTTCCATTGTGAGTTAATCTCTGGTATAGTTGTAACATTTCAATAGTAGAGGGGCACCCTTAGCAGCTCACTTAACTTTGTTAGGAGAGAATCTGCTGACTCAATTCCAACATGCAAATCTCTATCTTTATGGTAGATTAATTTATTTAATATATTGCCTGGGTAAACTTTCAGGAAATGCTGACAGTGTCTTTAACTGCTTCAAAATGGATGTCAAACCTTGTTGAATGCCAGTGTTTTGTTGCATTCAGAGCTTTGCTTATGAGTAAATTAAAAATACCAACAGTCTGTCTCCAAATATGTCTTTCTAACTTGGGCAATACACAGTTCAAATGGGAGGATTTGTGTACAGAAAGGGAAGGAGGAGGTGATCTGTCAGACCTGATGGATGACTCTTCCTCCTAGGCCTATTCAGCATTTATCTGTGCAGGGCTGAATCAATGACGAGTCTGACTGTAATCTGCTGAAAGTTGTAATTAGGAAAATTAAGTAATGATTCTTGTCAAGGCTGACAAGTTGATGTATTTCAGTGTCAGAATTGTGACTTGCCAAGCAAGCAGCTCTCTCCCTTAACCACCTCTCAAGAAGCTGTTGGTTGAGGGGTGGCAGGAGTCCTAATTTCGGGGGGATTTTTTGCTAATTTATCAAAGCAAAATTGGTGCAGTTTAGGAATTTACTCCATCCATTTGTGTTAATGCAGTTTCTACTATTTAGAACTGTAACAACCTGAGCCTTGCCCTGGAGCATTTGATTAATAGAATCATAGAATCATAGAATGGTAGGAGTTGGAAGGGACCTTTAGAGATCATCTAGTCCAAACGCCCTGCAGAAGCAGGGTCACCTAGATCAGGTCGCATAGGAACATGTCCAGGTGGGTCTTGAAGACCTCCAAGGAAGGAGACTCCACAAGCCTCCCTGGGCAGCCTGTGCCAGGGCTACTTCACCCTCACAGTGAAATAGTTTTTTCTTGCATTTAAATGGAACTTTTTGTGTTCCAGCTTCATCCCATTACCCCTTGTCCTGTTGCTAGCTAGTACAGAAAAAAGGGATGTCCCAACCTCCTGACACCCACCCTTTAGATACTTATAAATGTTAATAAGATCACCCCTCAGTCTCCTCTTCTCCAGACTAAACAGCCCCAGTTCCTGCAGCCTTTCCTCATAAGGAGATGTTCCAGTCCCCTGATCATCTTGATGGTCCTGCGCTGGACTCTCTCCAGAAGTTCTCTGTCCCTCTTGAACTTGGGAGCCCAGAACTGGACACAGGACTCCAGATGAGGCCTCAGCAGGGCAGAGTAGAGGGGGAACAGAACCTCCCTTGATCTGCTGGCCACACTCTTCTTGATGCATCCCAGGATGCGTTTGGCCTTCTTGGCCACGAGGGCACATTGCTGGCTCATGTTTAGCTTATTATCAACCAGGACTCCCAGGTCTCTCTCTGCAGAGCTGCTCTCCAGCAGTTTGACCCCCAGCCTGTACTGGTGCATGATGTTGTTCCTTCCCAGATGCAGGACTCTGCACTTGTCCTTGTTGAACCTCATGAGGTTCCTCTCTGCTCAACTCTCAAGCTGGTTGAGATCCCTCTGAATGGCAGCACAGCCTGCACATCACAGTAGGTGTTAAGTCATCTATGTTAAAAGTAATGCCTAGTTTTGAAATTTGTTTACCTGTCTCATTTTCAAAATGGTGCAAGTTTTCTTCAGCCCGATACATAAATCTTCCTGCTCTCCACCCACTGCTGTCCCAGTAGCTGTGAACTTAGATATGTGTAGCTAATTTGTGTGATGCATTTTTATAATTGAAAAGCCTGGGCTATTTTGGGCAGCTGGCAGGTGCTGTACCCTTTTCTGGCAGCTTTCAAATGAGACTGGTTTGAAGAAAAGCAGTGTCAAAGAGACATTCATATCATTGCATGGAAACATAAATCTATTTCCTTTTCTCAGATTTTTAATTTCCTTTTTCCACATTTGCTAATCATCATAGATATTTGTGAGGCTCAGTTTGTCTCTCTGCTTTTAACCTGCAGTGTAGTCAAAATGCTGAAACTTTGTCTGTTGCTAAGGAAATTATCAACATGTCATAGTGTTGTCAGCAATGCAGGTTTGTGATGTGTTTTTTTTTTAACTGTGGATCCAGCACAGTGCTGGATTTGCTGGATTGTAAGAGACTTACCAGCAGTAGGCTGAGAGGTCTGTCTCTGGGTAAGTATCCACCTTCTGTCCTGGTGTGCCTACTTTTTTAGCAGCTGCACACATCCCTGTACATACTAGGTGATGGAGAAGGAGCAGAATAGAAGGTTTCAAAAGGAAATAGTGAGGTCATAGGATAAAAATAATTTCTCTGATTTTTTTGATTGAAATAAGTATTCTGAAGAGCTGACTGGATTTACAGTCTTCTTAATTCTCCTGTAAACAGACAAGAAACAGAAGACCCTCAATTACCAAGTTCAGGCTAGTTTGCTTTGTCATTTTTTTCCCTTTTTATTTCTATTGCTGGCTGAATTCAGTACCTGTGAAAACCTTTAAATTTTTATTTAACCATTCTGTAGTCTTGTGATATTTGAGAACTCCTTTTTGTACACAGCTACTACTGATACCCATACCAGGATCTTTGTGTCAAAAAGAGTTGCACCTGCTCAGTAAAGGTTGATATATAATTTAGCTCACTTAACTACCTTGAATGGTTTAGTTGTGTATAATCCTCTCATCACCACATATCCTTGGTGGTAGGACAGAGATAGAGGGCCCTATACAGATCCCTTCCAGATCTGTTGTCTGTGAATGTCCCTCCCTGAAGGGAGTGTTTCTCACACTGTCTTTCATTACACAGGATATATGTAACTGCTCTTCCCTGTAAAAGAGAGGGAATAGTGATGTTATCTGTTGGCAGGCAAAGCAGGGAGTCTCTGTGGAAGAAGCTGAAAGTTTGTACTTTGAGATGCTTCTGAAAAGCTTTTAAAACTGTTGATTTTGACCCCGGTGATTCCAAACAATAATTAAAGAAACTGGCAAACCACTGAGAAGAAGTGATCCCAATTGCTGGATTTGGATTGTCAGAAAAGAACAACAGTAGCAGCTAACCTCTGACTATTAGAGATTAATGCATAAGCCACTTCCACTCTGCAGTCATAAACTTTTAAGATTATATGCAGCATTGATCTTCCACTGCTGCTTATTGAATTACGCCCTGTTAAATTTGATGTGGAATTAAAGCCCAGGGAGAATCAAAATAAGAGGAAAGAACTAGGGTTTTTTGGTAGGTTTATTTTTGGTTTTTTGATTGCATTGCTCATATGTCTTTTATGGTATATGTGGAGCTGAGGTTCCTAGGTCTCAAAATATTGGTAGCATTATCTGTTTTATCAAGTAAGCTGTTATCTGCCTGTAAAATGATCTTTGTCAGAAGAACTGCAGAGAAAGCAGTTAGCTGATAGATGGACAGATCCCATCATGGACCAGCCTAGGTGGATTGTGCTGCTGGTAGCCTAATTAAGGTAGGAGGCTATGAGGAGAGAAGACATTTTTTAGACGTACGTACCTAACCTGTCCGGCCCCAAATCCCATTGCCTAAACAGGAGATTATAGAAAATTATCAGTGGATAACTGACATTGCCTTTTCTAATATATCTTTTTTAGTAGCTGTGCTGAAACACCTTTTGAAAAGAGCAGTTGCAGTGATAGTTATGTCACGTGAGCACTGCTGAAAAAAGGAAAAGGGGGGAAAAGATGAAAAAAAAAGTTGTACCATCAGGTAACACAACGATCGTATTTCTCTCTGTGTAACGGTCAGACTGCCCAAGGACTTGTGGAACTGTCCTCCTTCAGACTGTCAGTGGGACATGTGTAGGAGAGGAGTGGCACCAGGTTCTTGGTTTCTGGAGCATTGCAACCTGAAACAGCCAGTGGCAGAGTGTCTGCCTGTGTAAAGAGTTCCTGCTTTGCCTGAGCCACCAAGAGCTTTGTTGCCAATGCATCTGAGGGTTCAGAAGCTGTTCCTTGTCATCTTCGATCTGGGGATTCTGGTATTTAGAGTTTTGTCATTTCTCACAGGAATGAATCTTGACACTTAACTATGTCTTGAATGAAATGCAGCAGCCTCCTCATATGCTAATTGAGCAATGTGTTTGCCAAGGGGGACTGGAAACGCTGACAAAACAGCGATGTAAGTAGTAGTGTGATGTGGTGTCCAACAAATGTAGAAGAAAAAAGAAACCTTTCCTGTATACCAAGTGTTCTCAGTTGATGCCCTGAGAATTGTGCTGGTTTGGTTGTTACTTTGTAACAGCTAAAAAAATCAATCGCTCTTCATCTTGACAGCTAGAAATATCACCCTTCTATAAAAATGTCTTCTTTTTCTGTTTCTGGAAATGACAAATGGTTTTTAAATGGTTTTTATAGCCTCCAAAACGTTTATTGAGAATATACTGAATTAATTGTCAAACATCACACTTAAATAATATGAAAATCAGCATTTGTACTGCTCTGATTTGTGCTTTTATTTTAGATTTGCAGATTTTATCAGGGGCATGCTGAAGTTGATACTGCTGCTGCTTTTATCTGGAGCAACATTAGCATCAACCTGGTTCACTCTCACCTGTCTAACTAGTGTCACTCATCTGCCTTTAACCACAGGTATCAACAATGATTTCAATTTCTTATATCTAATAGGTATTTCAGGCAAATATTTGCAGTCTTAACTATATTGTGACCTGGTTTGGTGTCTTTAATAATACTGTAGTTTTACCATGACAAAAAAAGGTTTAGAAAACCTATTGTATCTGAAATATCTTTACCAGCTTTGAATAACTTAGATTAACAACTACCAAAGCACAACAATAAGAACCCAGAATATACATTTTAAATTGATTTGGGGACTCAGTGTTTTTCTGTTTTGAGTGTTTTGGAATAACAGGTGATAAATAAACCAAGAGAAAACGGATGAATGGGAGTAGCGTTGTATATACACTTACGCTAATTGTTGGGAACATGTAGTGCAGTTCAAACCAAGGTGACCCATAGTGTTTTCATCCCTCTAAATATATCCCTGCACTGTGCTGTCCTCTTTTCTGCACCTGCATGCAGGTTCAGGGAACTCTTCCAGCCCAGAATTAACTCAGCCAGCACCACAAAAAGACGAGAAGAAAAGCTTTTGGCAGGAGTGGGGGAAAAGCTCAGAGGTCTCATCAAGCTGCCAGTGAGCTGTTCCCTTAGTTGAAAATTACCACTGCTTAAGTTCTTAAAAACGTGTCTTTCACCTTACTGTCAGCACCGAAGGACAAGTCCCACCTGTGATTCCAAGACATTCAACACAGTAATGAGTTACAGTGAAACTAAGCCATCAAGATTGAAAGGAATGTTTATTAATGAAATCCATTTTAAATAAAGCACCATCTTTGTCAAAGGCAAGTCTGTGTATTATAGGAGAAACAAAGATTGGGTTTTTTTCCCATTTTTAATAAAAAGAGTTTGGTGTGGAGAGTAGTGTATAAAATACCAGTTTACTCAAATTAACTTTGAGTTTCAGTAAGTGTCCTTGGTGCATTGCTTATGTCACAGCTATAAACTAAAGTGGGTACAGCAAATTGAAATACATGATCAATTCAGGAGAAACACCATCTGGATGGATAGGTCAAATTTGTGATTTATCTCGAAAATCCAACTTTTTTAAAAACAGTTCTGCTTAAATAAAATGTAATTTAATCGATAAACAAAATCACATTTCATGGTGGCTGTTGTCATACCAAATGACTACATTTTTCTCTTCTATGAAAACCAAAATGAATGCAATAAAAGCTTCTTTCTTGTTCTTGCCTGCCTCATCACTACAAGCCTGCAGTAATGTAAATCTTTACAGTTACTCTATCCACTGAATTGATGCAACAAGCCAAACACATAAATGTCCCTTCAGGTCTATGCATAAGAATGAAGCAGAGAGGTTTCAAGAGGTGAAAGTGATTAACATATGTCCTCACCAATGATTCAAAACAAAACTGATGGTCCTCTGTCTTTGATTTTGGTTTTTTTTTTTTAAGAACTCAGCACACAGCATAGGTTCTGGATGAATTCATGCATGTAGGTGCATCATGGTGGTGGGTTTTTTTTGTAGTGGCAATCCACTATCAGGACAAAAGTGTGTAAGATGTTTGGGGTTTAATTTGAGGTATCCTAAACTAGCATCCCTTGATGAAAATGCAGAGATTGGATTGTTCTTTTCACGCAGTTACCATTTCTTTTACAATGTGTGATTCCTCTGATTGAGTTGTAAATTAAAGTTTTCTGTCTGTACTGTTTTTATATATGTCATTGTAAATGTGGAACCCTTTTCTATAAAACACAAGCTTGTTTTGAATAGAAATACCAGCAATATGGTGCATTCCACAAAAGAGGCAATTGCTAAAGCGTCAGGGCCTGATGTGAAGCTATCAGATAAGATCTCTTTTTTCTTCTGTGGCATAATGTTTAAACTTCATAGATAGGCGGAGGGGGGTTCATATCAGCCTTTTCTCATTAAAGTTCATACAAAATAGATGTAATGCACCCATTCAATTTAGATCCTTGTACACAGAAAAGCAGTGGTATATCTTTATGAAATATGCAGTTATGGATGAAAACACACAAGCTATTTGAGCAAATTTATTGGACTTCATGCTAGATTATTCCTCAATGTAATGATGCAATATGATGATGACCTCTGCATTCCACAGTAATTGGGAGAAACGGTACATTTGAATTGATTTGGATGAGCTTCTCTTTTTTTTTTTTCATCTTTTAATTAAAAATTTGAGATACAGATTATATCAGAGTATAAATGTAGGAGGTCAAATGCAGGCCTTTGGCTAACAGCTTTGGGAAGTGAATTGAGGTAGCTGGTTAAAGGTGGAAGTCACTCTGCATACTCAGTGACCCAGGGTTGACAGTGGACTTCCAAGTAGTTCTCCTCTTTTGTGTTTTTTATAGAGCTAGAAGATTTTTCAGGACAAAGACAGCCATAATTGTACATTATTTTCTTCTCTTTTTTTCCTCTTTTTGGATTGTTGTGGGGTTTTTTGGGTGGTTTTTGTTTGTTTGTTGGTTTGTTTTTACAAGTCCATGTAATGCTTTGAATATCAGAGATACTTTGCAGGCATCACTGAGGACCTGTGGCAAAGCAGGGATTTTTGAGTTATTGAGGGCAACAGAATTTGATGTTGACAAGTTAACGGGTTCATCAACTTCTTCCTGTCTGGGGGCAAAGAGCACAAGTGTTGGGCTTTGTGGTTCTACAGAGCCAGTTATGGATCTTGGTCCACACTTTGACACTTGAAGTGCTGAGGCAGGGCAAGCAGGGTTCAGAACTGACTTTAATGGAGACTTGTTGGGGTGCACATTTGTTCTTGTAAGGAGGTTTTCTCTTCCAACCTACTAGTTCCGATTTCGTGAAGGGCTTCCCCCTCCTTTCTTGCCCTGACTCTGATGTGATTCTTTTGAGCAAGTCAGACGTTGCTCTACAAAACTACCATCCTCAGCAATACCTGGAAACTCCTCGAGTATCCACGTGGCATGATAGAACTGCTGGTACAGTTAAACACTCCTCTGTTGTGGTTTAAGCCCAGCGGGAGCCAAGGACCATCATAAGCCTAAGTACCAAAGGCGTTTGGAACTCCCTCAGTACAGAGAGGGCTCAGTTGCCACTTATGGTCCCAGGCAAAACAGACATGACTTCTTGACTTGTTGAAGAAAACAGAAAAATAATTTAAGCCCCCACCAACCAAAACCACAAACCCCAAAAACATAGCAAATGGAAAACAACACAGGGTGGTACAATGATGGAGAGCACAACCAGCCCTTTAAGACCACCTTCCCCCCACCTCTCCCCACTTCCTGGGCTCAGAACCCTGATCCCAATGTCTTTACCTCCTCCTCCCTGAATGGCTGAGGAATGGGGGTTTCAGGCAGTCTTTTCCTGATGGCTCCTGCCTCTTGTTTCTCCCTGGGAAGCCCTGCACAGGCTGTGCTGATGTGCATTCATCCCCAAGGCTGCAGCTCCTCTCTGCCTCCTGTGTGAGTCTCTGGGGCCCGCAGGCTCTCCAGCATGGCCTGTGTCATGATTGCCTCCTCACACAGTCTCGTGCCTGTCTGGGTGCACTTACCCAGAGCTGCTGGTGGCTCTCAGTCCTACCATGGCCCTCCATGGGTTGCAGGGGCACAGACGTTCTCACTGTGGGTTGCAGAGGGGTCTCCAGTCCTTCCTTCCTCCTTCTCCGACTGCAGGGTCCGCATGGTCGTCTCCATCTTGTACCACTCCTACACCTCCTCTTCCAGCTGAGGTTTCCCTTCTCAGATAAGGATGGCAGAGGCACCAGAGTGGCCTGGCCAGGCTGGAGGTGAGTTCAGCTCAGAGCTGGGGGATGTTTGAGAACGGCTTACCGGGACCAGCACTGCAGCTCTCTCTCCCTATTACCAAGCAAAAAGCAACTCCACACAAACTCATGATGTCCTTGATGGCACAGGACAGATATTTTAATGAGGAAGCAAGGCAACTCTGGAGTCTTTGTATCTGTAGGTAGACTTTACCAGTGGTTTCCTCTGGTTTAAAAATAGCCTGTTTCTTTTGCACATGGATACTGCGTGGCATAAATGCTAGTTCCCCTCTTGTGAAAACCCTCTGCCTCTCCTTCACCTGGTCTCAGTGTAAGCACTCAGGTGAGAATGTTTGCATGCAAGCAGGCTTTTAAAATACTAAAAATTTGGCCAGTAATTCACCCTAAAGGAAAGGGAAGAAAAATCTCTAGACTTGTCTTTAAACAAACAACCTCTCTCTTTTCATCAGTATTCTTTGTAGCAGTTGCAGTAATGTCTGGTTTAAATATTGGGGGAGGAATTACATTTGAAAAAATGGTCACGGCAAAATGTTTTTTCCTGCACTTGTTTGTGTAATACTCTCCTAACTCCTTGTAAATAGGCACGACATCATCTAAAGATATTTCCTACAAAATGTAATTACTTAGACTGGGGATCTTTAATGCAGATATTAAAAATCAATGACTGCTTTGTGTTTTCTTTAAATGATGCTGTTTAGCATTGTTTGTATTGTGTAATGTCTGCATTGCTCTGTGTTATCATAATGCGCTCCTGTTTTTCCTCCTGCCACAGAGCAAGACAAGTTTTTTGTCTCTTGCTGAGTTCTTGATACATCTTCGAAAGGTTGTATGGAAAATATATTTGAAGTCATGTATGAACTACAACTGCTAATGTGGAAAAGAGGAAAACAAGACAATAATGATCTAGTGCCATCATAGCTCCTATGTCACCTGTCTAAAACACCTTTCATCAACTAATCACAGCTCTTAAAAACCCTTGATTCTGGAACTAATTTACATTTTAAGCAAGCTTTGAATTTTCTTTCAAGGATTTTTAATTTTAACATATATTATTTGCATTTTTCAGCAAGTTTCAAAGACCATTTTGTGTACACATTGAGCATTAAAATAGTTTCCTCCATTGAATTCCCAGTGCAGCTGCTGGTCTGTTTCTCTGTGCCAAGTTCATTGTTAGTTTGCTTTGTACTGAACTTCATTATGTGAATTTATGTACAATGGGATACTTTGACCCAAAATAATTGTATAAGGCATTGTAATGCCAGTTTCAGTATCTTGCCACTTTGTATTGCTGCTAGTATCTCTAGATACAAATAGTAGCGTTTTCCAAAGATTGATATGCAGCACTAGCTGCTCGCAGCTCAGATGGAATGTTTTCAGCACAGCGTATTCTAATGTTTCTGAGCACATTCAGCAGAATTTTGCTTTACAATATCTTTTCTAGTGCTGCATGGCAGATACTCTGAATACAGTGGCAACTCCTTGAGTTGATGACTATAGTTAGGTTAAGCAGCATACACTTTACTTTCAGGTTCAACACAGTGAATGTTATAAACACAATTATCGCTCTGTCCTCATCTCTAAAGCACAGTATTGAAAAAGAGATATGTTAATTATTTAATACTGACTGTTTTAGGTTTTAACTTCTTTACTGTAAACAGGATGTGCTTTAGAAGTGTAAGGCAGGAGAACTTGGAGGGTAAAAAAGTGGCCTGAAAACATTTATTTTTCTAGCTGAATTCAGCATTAACCTGCTTATGGCTGTGGGCAGATCATTACCCCCACTCCCTCTGTGCTTTTCCCACTCATGAGAATAATGATCTTTGTTTTCCTGAAAGCTTCTGTAAGTCCACAGGTAGAAGAATGCTTAAAAGAGAAATAATTAAAGGCATTTATTTAAAAACATTTTTAAAACCCAGTGTTAAATAGTATACAGTGCCTGAAATTTGGGAAGAGCATTTCAGGGATGAATATCTATGAAAACTGTCCACTTTAAACACTCATCAGTAGCTGGTTTATAGCACCACCACCCACCACTGAGGCTTACTCAGTAATTTCTTCACTTTCTAGTTCTCTAAGGTGAATGCTCTGCTTTCAAAATGAGTTCCACTTGCTTTTGTCTTGGGAAGTATGTAGACCAAATCAAATGTGATCAGATTTTTGATTACTTTCATAACTACATCACAAGAATTTGATCAGTGTGTGCTGAAATGGAAATCCAGGCAATGAAACATACTGATGTTATAAGTGTGCACTACAGGGACAGCCGCCTTCTATTGTGTTTTTGTTCCTATAAATGAATTACAGTAAAAATTACTGTCTTACCTTGAGGAAGTCACGTTTCTCATGGAAAAATTAAGGAGGTCTTCTTCCATGACTATCCTTACCATGGCCAGTAGCAAGAGAGAAATTACAGGGAAGTTTGATACCACTTTAACAGATTTTAGAGAGTTTGGTAGGAACTAAAGCTGAATTGTTCAGGTAATTTGTAGAGGTAGTAAAGTCAATGAAGCATCCATCCATGTGAGGCATTATCCTTTCATTTTGGCATTTGGGATACTGCTATAATGGGCAATAACAAACTACCCTAAACCCCCATAGATTTTGCTTTAAATTTTTGACTGCTAAGAAAACACATTCAGTTGTATTTGCTTTCCTGTTTATCCATCTGAAATTTGTGAGAGTCTTGGCTCCATTTGTCTGAGAACTGTAACAAAATGTACAGAGTTCAAGAGTTCCTGGCAGAGGACTTTGGACGAAAATACTGTACCTCCTGCTTGCACTTGATACTGTTCTAGAGTTTCTGCATTTCCTTTGTAAATTTATCTGCAGAATACTTTTTCTAAAAGAAATGGTAATATTTCATAGTCTTTGTTAAAAATCAGACAAGATGTATATGCCAGCTGGTTGATATTTACATCGGTATAAGTTCTTTCATTAATTTCATTTGGCTTTCGATCGGACTCTGTAGTGATGTTACAATTTAAGAGTAAATTGCTAAACATGTTGCAGAAGTTCTGGGAACTTGTTTGGATGTCAGAGATACTTGGGACTCCTTATGCTGTGTTGCAAGCGCATCTGGGGACACCAAGTGCATGCTGTCATATGGATCACATCCCTGTTTGAATTGCTACATTTTTTTGCCTTTTTTAATTGATACCAAGTTTTGCTGCAGCTTGTGGCTGGGAGATAAAGTCTGTTTTTGGAATATGGGCACGTATTTGTCATCCAGTAGCTGAAGACCTGCAGGGAATCATAAGCCAGGAATGAACTGAACTTACACTTTTTCTTCTTTTTGTGCTAAGCCAACGTAGCACCATCAGCCCCCAGTCGGTACCTTGCTTCATCTTAACCGGTAACATCTCTAGTGCTATTGTCAAGGCATGTTTTATTCCTTGTTTCCTTCCTGTCCAGGAAGAGAATAACTGCTGAGAGGATAGCATGGATTGTCTCACACCTCAAGCATGAACATGACATGCTGAAGCCCAGCTTGAGCCTCCTGCCGTGACACTTCCAGGCCAATTCTCTGAAGCAGCTGTGCTTCAGATAATGAAAGGAAAAGGATAATAGATCACAGAATCACAGAATGCTCAGAGTTGGAAGGGACCTTGGTTTACCTAGATCAGGTCACACAGGAATGTGTCCAGGCGGGTCTTGAAGACCTCCAGAGAGGGAGACTCCACACATTCCTTGGGCAGCCTGTGCCAGGGCTCCCTCAACCTCACAGGAAAGAAGTTTTTCCTGAAGTAGATGAGTGTTTTGCCTTTCCTGATGTTTTTTGCAGTGGCCAACCTGAGAAATAGCTGTTTAACTAACACAAACAGCTGTAAAACATGATCTTGATCAAAATACTTTAAGGAAACTCAGCCCAGTTCCATTATTTATTGATGTCCACAGCTGCCACTGTCATGGGTACACGATTTCATGCATAGTTTCATAGGCAGTTAATTCCCTTTTCTAAGAAAAAGTCTTCTTTTATATTAACAAGATGACATGCTTCCCTAGTGTATGCCTATCCAAGCTAGTTGTTTGTCCTTGTTAGGCCTTAGGACATAATGTTAGCTTCTTGGTAAGTCATCTCTTTTTACTTCTTTCTCTTTTTTTTTTTTTGTCAGTGCTTTCATAGCCTTAAATTCATTTCCAATGACTGTCATCAAGATTGTCTTAATTGAAAAAACATTCGCTGCAACTTCAGCAGCTGTTCTTCTGCAGCACCGAATCATGGTAATTGTGTGTGTTTGTTCAATGCGAGGTCGCTGTAATGCAAAGTAAATGGTCTCTGCTAATAGGTGGCGTTCTCCCTGCTGCAGTGTTTTGTTGCCCATAAGCTGAAATATGAAGTGTGCTATTTTGCGTGTGAATTAAAACACAAAACCCACTTCTGAGCTCTTATTTGACTTCATCCTATAACTTATTTTTCTGAAAATGAATCTTATCTTTAACTTTCCGTCTAGTTGACCGATTGGATTTGTGACGTGATTGCCAAGTTAATGGAATAAGCTTATTTGTAGGGCACTCAGCAGGACCCTGGATAATTGACAAAACCATGAAGTAAAAGATGTTTTCCCATCACTGCGATATGTGCCCCTTGAGGGAGGCTTTCAGATGCTTCACTTTTAGTTTCTTTTTGTGGTTTACCAGTTAAATACTGTCGTTTCCATTAGATCTTAGAACTTAAATTGATATCTACAGGATCCACATTATATTCTACTTGTCCTTTTGCCTCGGCATTTCTGCTTATTAATTCCAAGTATGCATATACATGTACATAGGCCTCGTCTTGTATGACCTGTGTATGAGCTGAGTATGACCTGTGATTGAGCTGAGGTGTTTGACACTGATATTCAGCTGTCAGTTTGGGACGTGCACACAAGGCAGGTCATACCTCGGGGAGAAGCAAGAGGTAATGCTAAAGCTGCTTTTGCTCACGTGAGAGGGGAAGTGTGAGGTGTGTGTTTCTGTTGGGTGTACTCGCATGACTGAAGCAAACTGTCGTGATGAGGAAATGTAAGGGTGTAGTTTCTAAAGTATAGGGTTATTGCAATTACAGACTAGTCTTGTTAATACATTTTAGTAAGTGATGAGCATATTTTAGACTGTCAAATTTCTTTTGAAGGCTTCCTTTTGCTTTATGAGAGCTTGGATGTCTACTGTATTGATTAAAATTTGAAGGCTTTATGTTTTAAATGGCTGCTAACCTTACATGTTTTAGTTTTACCTTCATCTCAAGTGAATCTAAGTTTCTGGAAATGGTATGTCTAGAGAGTGTCTATTGAGAGGCACATGATTCCTCTTTCCCTGCTGTTACTCTTTATGGAAGACGTTTCAGTCTTTCTGCAGAGGTATTGCTTTTGGCACCCTGTGCACAGCTCCACTATTGATGGTGTAGTTGTGGCTTTCAGCAGCTTCACAACTGTTACCACTGTTTGAGTTTCTGATTCAGAACTGCAGCTGGCTACTATCTTCTTTTCTTTGGGGAGAGTTCTGAAAGTGTTCTCTAGAAGTTACAAGTAGTTATCTGTAGATCTCTGCAATTGAGTGTAATAAGGGGCAAATGTATTCTTTGTCTCAAGAGATTCTTCTGTTTTGTTTACGTGTTGATTTCTCAAGCCAGCACAAAAATTTCAGGTAGATGGATATGTTTGGATTTGTTGGCTACACCTGACAGCAGTTAGAGACAGTTAGAGCAATGTGCAGTGCTGTTTGAGGTAAATACAAGTTCAAAGAGAGGTTCATGAAATTTTGAATACTGGTGAGGACTTGCAGCGAAAATCAATAGATCTTATAAATAAGGAATCATTTCTTCAGTGTTAGCTGGAAGAGCCCATTAGGAAAAACATCCTAATGATGGTTTGGTTTTTTTCCTCCTTCTCTGACAACTCTTGGACTTACCTTGCATTGATTTCTCTAGCTTTTATTCTACAATTTACAGTAAGAGAATTTGAGAGTTGGAAAAGTTACTGTGGTTTATGCATTCTTTTTTTCTTTCTCTTTTTGTTCTTAACAACTTGGATCCTTCTGGTATATTAAAAGCAGGGGCCAGCTGTACCTCCTGTAGTCATGCCATCTATATCATAATTCTGGCTGAGACTTCTGTCCTCTTTTTCCTGTCCAGGCAAATGCTGTGTAGAGAAAGAAATATGTCTTTGTGCCCTGGAAACATATCACATCAAATGGAGGATCTGGTAGATAGCCCTTTTTACTTCTTAATGCCTTGATCTCTTTTCCATGATTTTTCATATTTTAAGAATGAGGGATATTTTTAAAAAACCCTTTTTTTTCTTCTTAAGCTGGAAACTTCCTTCTTCCTAACAGTTTCTCAATTGCAAGCTTGAGCAATGCTTAGCAGAAGATGAAGCAGTGCTGTTTCATTTCTTTCCTTTCCAAGACAGAACATAAATTAAACTGCAAATGCAGTTTCTATTTTGTATAAACATATATATCTGTAAAAAATATTGTCTAAGGATTTTGTACCATACTGCAGTGAAAAGATGCTATAAATAATTTCCCTGTGACTTGGTCACACTTCTGTATCTGAAAAAAATTTCTTTGCTTTCTTGTCCCTTTCATGGAAACTTCAGAAATTATTCCAGACCTTTTTTTTTCCCACTAAGCCTTCTAATAGTTTCCTTATGCTTTTCACTTGATCAGTAACCTCAGGTTGCTGAGCCTGCAGGTCAGGAAATCTTCCTAAGATAGTGCTCAGCACAGTCTTCTTTCTAAATAGGTGTTAAATTCTTCTGGAGTCTCTCTTTTTCAGAAATAAATAGAATAGGTTTATTAATAGATAATACAGATACATTAAGCATCTATATTAAAATGTTAAGTACCCTGGCAATGTCAGGAATTGTAGATCAGAATATCTGAGGCTTCTGAAGAAATGTCTGTATTCTTCCATGGATACAATTTGATGTACAGTGATGAATAATCTGCATTATCAAATGTGTCCTGTTCCCGCCTGTTCGGTGCCCTTCATTTCCTTTTGAAGCCAGAAGGGATTCAACATGTTGCAGCTCAGGCCGTGCTGAATACTAATGTCTTGATATCTGGTAGATCATTAGTATTTATTTGTAAAATGGAAGCAAAATTAGTTTTGACCTTTAGAGCTAAGTCAAAAGGTTAATCCATGTCCATTTCCAATTTGGTGGTTTAATTGCTGCCTTTCCTAATTGTGTGTGGGACAATAGTTTCTGTTCATTTCAGAGGTAAATCAAACTGTAAGCGGTGCTTTGCATTCATAATTCTGTTGTTTGTTTTACTTACAAGCGAATTCCAAATCACTGAATGTGTCTTCATGGGTTGTATTTAAAACAAAATAAATCAGGGTTTCTGATTTGTGTTATTTGGGTTTTTTTCCAAACCAGTACATGCGTTCTGTCTTAAACCTAGTGGAATGTGATATGCTTTGTGATACACGGAGGATAAAAATAAGCTTATGCATTTTTAAGTTGTTCAAGTACTATTGTTCTTGGTGGCATTGAATAGGGGGAGAAAATGCCAGCGTGAAATTAATAACTGCTTTTGTTTCTGTTACAGCTACACTGTACACATCCTGCATCTTGTTGGGGATATTCCTCAACAGCAGCGTCCCGATATTCTTTGAGCTCTTTGTGGAGACAGTCTATCCTGTTCCAGAAGGGATTACCTGTGGAGTTGTCACCTTTTTGAGTAATGTGTTCATGGGAGTGCTTCTGTTTTTCCTTACATTTTACCATACAGGTAAGAAATGCAAGCTACTTTGAAAATATAATTCTCCACAAAGACATACCCTTGCTGTACAAGGATTTGCACATACGAGTTCTCTTAATAATTAAATGTTGAATCTTGCTATGTAGCAGCAGGGAAGGACTTTAATTGTTGTTTTTCTATATGCATGCTAATAAAAATGAAATTGTTTAGTGCAAGATGCATATAGTCATATTCTGTTTGGTTTCTGGCTACAGCAAATCCCATCAAGGTACACATTGCCATTATAATTTATGAAGACCTGGGTAATGTGACCGTTAATAAAGTTTTTATCTATGGGTGTTCAAAACCACAGTAAAGCTCACCCAATCTCATGCTTCTGGGTATAACTGTATTGCCCAGGAGGGGCAAAGCAGAAATACCCCATTTGTGGTCATCTCTGTTCATTGAGTTGGACATACCATTGCAGGGGAGAGATCATCTCTTGACCACCACTCAAAGACAAAATATTGATTTCCTTACATAATCTAGAGGCTTGATTGGACACAACCATGTTTTACTTGATATTTTTATCAACTTCTTCAGACATGCTCATGTCTTGAGTATTATCTGCTTCCTCAAAAGTCATGGTCATAACCTCCAACTTGCTGTTTGGGAGTCCATAATACACATTGTTGCTCTAAGCTGTAAAGTGGTCAGTTTTCAAAGATGCAGATTTTTGACTTGAATTGTGTTGTCGTGGTAAACGTTTATTCATGATGCACGATTTGTAAAGCAATATTTTACTTCTGCTTTGAAAGCTTTAAAATGTGTGGGCTCTTAGATATTATCACAAGTGCATGTATCATTCAAAATGAATTGTGCTTGAAATTATGAAGGTTACAGCCTGGGGCACATTTTCAGTGTGCTTTGTGTGTCTTTCTGCCAGGAAATCACAAGCAGGTTGACAACTCTGTTCCAGATTGTGCTTTGTGAACACAAACTGAGAGAAGTTATTATTTTTGTTGATGCCAACGTTGAACTGCATCACTGTAGCATCTGAATCCCATCCCTGTTAGCCTTGGATGGTGTGGTATTTAGTTTTTATAGTTTAAAGAACACTTTTATGATTAATGCTAAGTGATGTGAACATTGTTCACTTACACTGTTCTTTCCAACGTTTACACCTGAGATGAAAAGATTACAGAAGGATATTCTGAGAATTTCTCCATTCTATTTCATTATCCAGTGTTTAGAATGGGTTAATAATGGAGGATGGGGATGCAGTGTCACTGAAGAACTGCGATAAAGTGAACTCGTTCCCTCCTAAGGTATTTGGGGCCATCTTGTGTCTGTAGTATTTGTTTCCCTTGCAGGTATCAGTAAATGCAGGTAAGGGTAAACCTGGAATTTAGTGTACCCATGCACATGGAATGTTTTTCCTGCTTTTTCAAAGGAAAGTTAAAAAGGAGTTTGTGCCGAGGACAATCTGTTCTCTGATGCATTGATCATGTCACAAATGATCGAAATTTTAAGAGCACATCACGTGATCACTGGGGCAGGATCAATGCCAGTGGCTGATATTGGCTCCTTTGATAAAATCCCTTAGAAGGCAGATAACAATCAAACATTGGTCTTTCATTTGAATCAAACACATTCTCTAATGGCATTTAAGAAACCTAAAGATAAGCCAGAACTGAGCCAAATTCATCTTGTTCCCTCATCTTGCTTTGTAGGCTAAATAATCTCTCAGTGGTTTCAATTCCCATTTCTCTCTCTCTTCTTACTCTCACATTGTGAAAGGGCCAAGCCCTGGAAACTTTGCAACGCACTGAAGATTTTGGTCTAGCTAGAACAGTGGAGATGTAAACCTTTCTCAAGCTCAGCCTCCCTGCTGTGCCTTAACACCCAAAGCCTCCTCCTCTGGCTGTGATTTCATTTGCCTTTTCTGCAGGGACTTCCAAGGGAAAAACAAAAGCAAATCGACCTTTAGCTTCTCGCGATCGATGTGTTAGTGTGCATCACCAGTGTTGTCACAGATCCTCAGATACAAAAGGCATGAAGGCTTCACAAGTTACATTTGGTCTTTTAGGATATTGGGGTTAAAGTCTGTTTAATCCAATTAAGCAAGAGTATTATAAGGAAAACAGTAGCCCAGCATTCACTTATTGACTTCTGGCATCACGTAACGTGGTCTTCCCCGAGCCTAGGGAAATTTTGAGTCAGATTGCTCCCTAAACAAAACTGTAAGCGGTTTTGGTGGGTGACTTTGTTTTAGACTTTCTGACTTTTGGCCCTTGCATTGTTTGATACTGATTGTGCTTTTGCTTGTAGCGATATAAATTACAGATTGAAGAAAGCAGCAGTGCTGAAGTTTTGATTTTGATTCACTCAAACCTTGAGGGAGAGTTTAGATCTTGTAAAAATAAATTAACAATTATAATAAAGGAAACTTTAAAAAAAATTAAGTAAAACGCCATCTCCAGTAAAATGAATGTTTCTTGGGCAAACTGAAGGGGTTTTTAAGAAGGAAATTGTGGTGCACATTTTAAAAAAACATCCAAAATTGAATAAAACTGCCAATTAGTAGTCAAATATCAGACAATAGAACTTCTTGAATGTGGAACACAGGCTTTTAAGAGCATTACATTATGTCTAACAGCTAAAAAGCCTTCTGAGGAGCTGTTTGTGCAACTAGTTTTAAATGGAATTGATCGTACTACTCACAAGTATCTTCTGAGAATTGGTTTTCCCTCTTTATATCATGCAGCAGGTTTGCTTCAAAATCAAATCATGCTGCTTCTTATGCTTTTAATTTGGTTTCTTTTTCAATCCATAGAAATCAAAGAACTAATGAGTACAGACGTGAGAAGTGGTTTATTCTGCATTAGCAATGCTAGAATTTTTTTCTTGTCCCCCTTCTCTCCAGTGACAGGTTCAAATAAGGAGGGTTAACATTAGCTGGAAGCATGAGTTTATATATATAAGACAATGGACTAAATATACGACAATAAACTAAACATGCCCTCATGGCCAAGAAGGCCAATGGCATCCTGGGATGCATCAAGAAGAGTGTGGCCAGTAGGTCAAGGGAGGTTCTGCTCCTCTACTCTGCCCTGGTGAGGCCTCATCTGGAGTCCTGTGTCCAATTCTGGGCTCCCCAGCTCAAGAGGGACAAGGAAGTGCTGGAGAGAGTCCAGCACAGGGCCACCAAGATGATCAGGGGACTGGAACAACTGAAGCATCTTCTTTATGAGGAAAGACTTCAGGACCTGGGGCTGTTTAGTCTGGAGGAGACTGAGGGGGGACCTCATTAATATTTACAAATATCTAAATAGTGGGCGTCAGGAGGTTGGGGCATCCCTTTTTTCTGTTGTATCTAGTGACAGGACAAGGGGTAATGGGATGAAGCTGGAACACAAAAAAATCCATTTAAACATAAGAAAAAACTCTTTCACTGTTGAGGTGAGGGAGCCCTGGCACAGGCTGCCCAGGGAGGGTGTGGAGTCTCCTTCTCTAGAGGTCTTCAAGACCCACCTGGATGTGTTCCTGTGCAGCCTGATCTAGGTGGACCTGCTTTGGCTTAGGGATTGGACTGGATGATCTCTCAAGGTCCCTTCCAACCCCTACCATTCTATGATTATATATATATATATACCTATCTTTATATCTAAATAAAATGTCCATGTAGAAGTCCCATAGACCATGTCAACCATCTGTCATAGAATCATTATGGTTGGAAAAGACCTTTAAGATCATTGAGTCCAACCACTCACCTCACACTGCCAGGCCCATTGGTAAACTAAACCATAACCCTCAACACCTCATCTATGTGCCTCTTCAATATCTCCGGGGATGGTGACTCCACCATTTCCCTGGGCAGCCCATTCCAATGCTCGACAACTTAAAAGTTCTTCCTCATCTCCAATCTAAACCTCCCCTGGCGCAAGTTAAATCTATTTCCTTGTGTCCTGTCACTCGTTAATGGAGAGAATGGACTGGCCTCTGCCTCACTGCACCCTCTTTCAAGTAGTTGTAGAGAGTTACCACAATCTCCCCTCAGCCTGCTCCATTGTCCAAGAGCTGTCAGGATTGTGTTCAGGACACGGCAGTTCCCTTCAGACCCACCAACAATCAAAATTTTGTTTGCTTGGAACACAGAACATGTTTGCTAACTCTGAGATTGGGTCTGTTTTCTGCTTTACAGAGTTTTCCTGGTTCAACTGGTGCCTGCCAGGATCATGTCTGCTCAGCCTGCTCCTCATCCTGTGCTTCCGTGAGTCCTACGACAGACTCTATCTCGACGTCGTTGTCTCGGTGTGATAACGCTGGACTGGTGAGGGGTTGGAAGAGACCTGGAAGTCAGCTTTGCAGTCTGCACATCTGCCTGGATTTGCACAGCTGAACAGAGGAAAAATAAAGAAATTGCAAGACTTAACCGTGGCTTTGTTAGAGAGGGTGAGGGACAAGCTGTTCTTCAAGACCACCTCCATTTGCGATAAACGTGGAACTTTGAGCGGTGATAATGATGCCGAGCTGCACTAAGGGGATGTGTCTGATGTACAAGGTCCTGGTGCCAGAACTGGGGCTGACTGTCTCAAAGGCTGTTGATGTAGCAGTGACGTGTACAGTCATGTGTGTGTGTGCGTGCGTGTGTGTGTGTGCTGACTCACGGTTATGCACATTGGGGTACCAGGAATCTCTGGAGTCTTCTATCAGAACAGAGATAGTGAATGATCTTAACAAAAGGAAAAAAAAAGGATTTAAGAAAATTGTTTTTAAAAACACTTTTAAATTGATAGCCATTTATATGCTGAATGCCCATTTGACAGTTAAGCTTAAACAATTTGGAGCTTCCACACTACACTTACATTCTAACCTAATGATTTCTGATATAAGACACTGGTACCAGGGTTTTTAGCCATACTAAATATCCCAAACAATCCTTGCAGTGTTGTTAGAGGTGTTTGTTATTACTCTGGAGCTCATGTAAACGATAGCTTTAGCTGCCACTGAAACCTGACTTGCAC
This sequence comes from Colius striatus, assembly GCF_028858725.1. Lineage (NCBI taxonomy): Eukaryota > Metazoa > Chordata > Aves > Coliiformes > Coliidae > Colius > Colius striatus. The sequence goes on along the minus strand of NC_084769.1, from coordinate 12,903,239 downwards.
CCACAGTTGCCTCTGAAATGCCACCATGTTCTGTATCTCGTGGATACAGAGCATCTGTGGTATCTCAGGAGTTTACTGGTGAGTCTCTCTCAGTAAATATTGCTGTTCTAAAGGCCACCACTGTGTCACCTTTTCATCCCTGTCTCCAGTACTGCCTTTTTTACTGTGAAGACCTGCTTGTGCCACTGAACACTGTGGGTGTCCGAGTCTCGCTAGTTCTCTGCTGATACCCTGTGTGTGGTTTTTAGGATACATTTATGACTGAGGGTGCCTAAACAGTATTCTTTCTTAACTTCATTCTTGAAAATCACAATTTCCTAAAACTAAAACATCTTTCTAGTTGATGAAGCACCCTGATGGTGAGATGACAATGAGTTTGACACTGAGGAATAACTCACGAGAGTTGGCATAATAGGGGACATACAATGCCAGCTCTTTTTATCAGTACTAATCTATGGTCATTCTGACCCTTACTTGAACATTAAATATTAAAGACACTTGGAATAGATTTTTTTAACTCGATTTTAAACCTGCTGGTAATTTCTAAATTAAACTCTTTTGATGTCAGTTCAGCATCATTTGCAATACTTCCATGTGTGTGTTCTGCGGTGTGTGCCTGTGTATTTATATCTATGTATACACAAATAAAACTTATATATATATCTTTTATATATAAGTTGTATAAGGGTATGTGTTTACATAGGTTTATTTTAAGTAATCCTGTCTCTGGATGGTGGTGTGCCACCGTTTGTAACTAAATCAGTCGCTGCTGTGGTTGGAAACTCACACGTAGGCTGTCTGCAACGGGGAATTTTCCTGCAGGAGGTGAGTGATTTCCTCTCATAGCAATTTTATGTCAGGGGGGTGTGTGCATGTGCTGGGGGGAGGCTGGAGTGCAGGGTTCTGCTCCTGTGCAGGGCTCTGCCCTGCAGCCCTGGGTGCTATCAATGCTGTAAGGTGGCTCAGATAAGCCCTGAGCTGAGCGTGGCCTTTGGGTGCAGATCGCTTCACTCTCCTCCTGTAGAGAGAATGTGCCACCCATACCTTTAACTCAGGAGTGTATCTGTGCAGTAAAATAAAACAAGCTGTTCCCTGCTTTTATGTTTTCAGAGCAATGGTTGTATTTACTGTAGTACCAGAAAACTGACTTAGCTCATTGCCTATATCAGCCACTAAATGATCTTTTCTGTCTTGAAGCAGGCTCTTTGTGGAAATGGAGCCAACCTACCGTGGGATAACTAAATCAATCTAACCAGCACGTTCAGAGTTGCTGGCATCATCCTCTTGTGTTTGTCAGATGAATGGTAGTAACTGTCCAACTTCTTTTTACGATGTTTTAGTGCTCAGAATAGTTTCAGCATCCAGTAGCTGCTGCTACCTATTGTCTTCTGAAACCAAGGATGGCTTGCCAAGAGTCTGTTTGGGGTTGCATTGTTGTGGCAGAACTACAAGCTTGGATGGCTGTTTAGAGCTCTGCTGCTGCAATTTACTGTAGCTTTACTAAGATGAGAATTGTACAGCTCGGACACTGTCCCGAGTGATGGAGATTTTTAATCCTTTCACTGTCCTGACTGGTTTAAGATAGAGAAGCTCTTCAGGCAGTGTTCACTCTTAACCCATTGTGCCTCTGTTCCATTGAACGATTCAGAATATTTGTCAGTGCTGCTGGCTGCAGAGCTCTCCACTACAGTCAGAGGAGCAGAGTCAACATTTTAAACCCTGTTGATTGTTTTTCTGAATCAGTGAGAATTGCTCACTGCTCTCCTGAATTTTGAGGCCTCTTTAGGAGTTTCTGTGTTTGTCTTGGGCACTGTAGTGTGTGGTCTTAACTACAACCCTTGGTGCCTCTGCACCAACGCAGAGACATTAACCCAGAGCTGAGCAGCATGGCTGCGCTGGGGTTGTAGGCACCGGGCTGCAGTTGAGGCTCAGCCAGAGTTCCCAGCAAGTCTGATGCAAATCTGCCTGAGTGAAAACCAAAGGTTTGCTCCCAGGTTGCTTGAAGTTGTGCAGGATGGTGCTGCATTCTGCACGCACAGTGCTCAGCCCATAGTGTTTTGTTAGATGAGCAACGCTGGCCTGGCACAGAGCTGAGCTTGCAAACGTGAGAACATCTTTGAGAAGAGTTTTGTCCCCATCTGTGCCCTGCAGCATCATCCTTCTGTGGAGGAGCAGTTCACTGCATGACAGCAACCCAACCTGAGCTGTGGGAATGGGTTTTGGGTTATCAGTAGGTCCACCCTTGTTTTGATTGACCCAAGGTCCGAGCGGTCAGGACAGCTGAACTTTACTGGAAGTTGGAAACCTCAGGGAGAGCCCCGAGCAGTGCTGATACCGTTAGCAATAGTGCAGAACAGGCTCAAACCAGTTAATACCTCTCTTACTAATTAGTCAGAGTTCCAAGTCTCTAATTTTTTAGCTGGTCACAACAGGGTTTTTAGTCTAAATGAGGCATTACGTTGCAGTGCTGCAGAGTAGCCAGCGTTGGCTGCTGTGTGGCCTGTGAGTTGCCAGCAGAAGAAAGAGATAACGCTGGGAAGTCACAATATTTACTTCTCTTCGTGGCACATAACCTCACAGCCCCAAGAACATTGTTTTCCCTGCAGTGCAGAGCCCCCAAACCTGCAAGTAATTGTGCTCTGGTTGATATTAAAAATGCTGGGAAGGATGCTCTGTAGTGACTACTCTTATTAGTTCCTCATTTTAAGTAAGTTTCTGCTTGGCTCAGTAACAACTCCCCCCAGCTTCTGCTGCTGCCGGCTTTTCTTCTTGTGAGCTGTGGAGCTGCACTGGCTTTTGTGCTGCTAACAAGGAAGCTCGGGGTTAGCAGACAGAGGCTTCTCTTAGGGCACTGGTCACTGTCTCTCATCACTGCTGTTACCCACTAATTTCCTTTTGATTCCTTCTTCCCACGTGGCTGCCTGCTCCCCTGAGCCAGAGTCATGGAGAGGAGCTTCCTGCTCTCAGGCCAAGTTTAGAGGGATGGGCTGGCCAACCATCTACTTCATGTACATAAAAATAGTGTTGGGTTGCTTTTGGGGTTGGTTTTTCTGTTTAGAAAACCAGGCAAGCTGAAAGAAAGTGCAGCCCCAAAGGATTTTGCACATATGTGAGCAGATAATCTGTCACCAACAGACTATAATTTGCCCAAAACTTATAATTTTAGCTAGAGAGGCCAAGCTGATAGGCACCATGCATGTTCAGGTTCACAGCATCACAGAGCTATTCCCAACCGTCTGACAGAGCTGCAATGAGTGGGAGGGGGATGTCTGTAACCTTGCAGGGGGTTGGAAAATCCCAAACTGCTGTCTGTGTTTGCCTCAGTAACCCAGGAGGGCTGGTGGATTGGGGAAGGGGAGGGGGGGGATTTCCAGAGGGAATTTCAACACTGAAATACTGATCAAATCCATAGAGAATTTGAAGGTTTGTGGTGACAGGGATGCTGATGCCTGGCTTGTTCTACAGCAAACTTAGCAAGTGACTGCACAGCCTTACACTGCAGTGCAAACACGCTGGGTGGGGTGGTCTGTGTGTGGTGGCTGTTGCTAGAAAGGGAAGTGCTGTTTAATTGTGAGGATTGACTGAGGTATGAGTGGGAGTTAGACGGTTTGCACAGTGGGTATAACTGTCCTGGAATGCCATAATAAGGGTTTCATTGTTCATTTTGTCTGTTGGATCACTTGCAAATATTAATAAGTCACTATGATAAAAGCATTTTTGTGTTTCATTAGTTTTAAGGAGTTTTCTATTGCACTGAGCATGGGTCAGTGTAATAACTTGGCATGGCAACCGCTCCACTGGTGGGAAAGCACACGGGAGCGTTTGGTGTCGAGCTGGTATTGATGTTGGTGCTGCCATTCTGTGCTGTTAAGGGAAGAAGGAATATGGTGTCTGCCAGGAGGATACAGAGGCATGCAAGGAGGGCTACTGACCCTGCCCAAATGAATGAGAACTTCAGAATCCTCAGTGGGTCCCAGCATGGGGGCTGTGGGCAGAAGGGGGGCACGTGTAGGGTGAGGAAAAGCCGTGTTGTGGCTACTGTCTCCCTTCTGACAGAGCCTCTGGGCTTATTGTCTCTCTGATGAGAGGTCAGAGCATCCATAAGACCCTCATTCATTTCCCCACAGCCACAGGTGCTGCAGATGTCACAGGAATATCTGCCCTGTCTCCTCTGGGAGCATCACTGCTGGCGCCAGAGGAGAAAGTCAGAACATGATGTCAATCTGCTTATAATTTTTTGCAATCTGTGTTCCAAGACAGACAAAACTAATAAATGGAGGAAGAAAAGTAACTCTGTCCAAAGTTTTGACAAGCAAAAGCAAATATTTGCACAGATGTGCTAACGTCTGCCTTTAACTTGGGATCACAATGTGTGTGGAGCAATCGGTGTCCCCCCAGAGCACAGCCCCACTGCCACAGCCCCAGCACTTCTCCCCAGGGAGAAGGGAAGTGCTGCAGCTGCCGTGCCCACAAGGTGCAGCGTTGGTGGGTACCTTTGGGCTATTTGCACAAGAGGGATGTCTTCTGCAGCACAACTAGAGCAGAGTCTCATTTTTCACTCCCTCAAGGATGAGATTCTGGCCTTTGTTTTGTGTTTGTGCTGTGGCATGTGCCACAGCAGCAGCTATGGCCGCGGCACTTGGCATAGAGGGGCTGGTTTTCCAAGGTGCAGCAGAGAAGGCAGGTGGGACTTGCTCTCTGCAGTAACAGCTTTTCCTTCCACAGTCTCTGTCCTTGTTAGTTGCTGCAATGTGATTTCTCCACTTGCTACATGTGGACAGACTCATTGTGCTCACTTTGTGTCGCTACATGAAGAGAATACCATGAGCACAAGTTTATCTTCATGGGGAGCTTTCCTCTTTAGGCTCTGGCCCCTTCTCCAACCTTAGTCTATCTAGTTACACAAGCCAAAGAACCCCAGCCCCATGTTTGCTTCGCAGAGAGGATGTGCAGGTTTGTGTGATGCTGGCACGGGTGGTGAGAGCTGTGCTTGCTCCATCACAGAGCTGCTGAGGGACTTGGGGAAGGGATACTTGAGCTTGGGATGCCCCGTGTCCCTCCCCAGGCAGGAAAATGCTTTGTGAGGAATGGGGGATGGAGCAGGGCTGGGGAAATGCTCTGTTAATGGGTTGTGTGCCCTCAGCCCTTAGACTTCTGTGGGGAGAGCAGGCCCTGCTTTGCTCTGCCTGGCCAGTGTAAGGCACAGACAGTGACAGCGTGTGCTCTGTCAACAGCAAACCCCCGAGGTAGGACAGGCTGCGTTGGCACACTGGTGGGAAATGGTGACGTTTGGGGAAGGGATGCTGGGGCAGCCTGTGACCCCAGGCTACATCGATCTCTTTCTGGGCACTGTGTGAAAGCTATTGTGTGAAAACAGAGCTGGCTCCCCTGCCTGCAGCCCTCCTGCCTGCAGCCTTCCTCACCTGGGCTGGGCGAGCCTGGCAGAGCCCGCAGGGCATCCCCAGGGCTGGATGGCCACGGGTTGCTGCTCCACCATGAGACAACCGTGTCTTTGTGAGATTTGCTAGATTAGAATCTCTCTTTCCCTTACCAAATGTAATGTCTTCCACTGTGTGTTTTTGAAACAAGTACTCGGTAAGGTGGAGGAAAGCAGCTTTTAGTGACGTGATGCACCTAACAGCTGGGGAGTTGGGGCTTTGCACTGTGTGAGCAGACTGCAAAGGAAAAGGCTTTTACATGTTGGAGAGCATCTTTGTAAACTATCCTCGACCTGTGAGACTGTTCAGTTTTACTGGAGTTTGTATGCATTTTCCTTTTGTAATTTTTTAAATGATTTGATAAAATGTTATCTTAGGGCAAATTCTACTTTTTGTATGCAAGATTCCAAGGTGATGTATTTTTGTGTTGAAGAGAACGGTGTTGAAACCACTCTACACTTGTCAACGTGTGACACATCCACTGTTATCGTTGCCCTTTAAAACTGGAATCTGACCATGAAGGTGCGTGTTACTTTACGTACTGGTTGTTGCACATTAAAGAGGTTACTCAGATGTCCTGCCATACTGTTCATTCATCCTGGGAAAGAACACAGGGGAATCATTGATTTCTGCTCTAATATCACTGCAAAAGGCTGCAGGTACTGCTATGAAATGAGGAGTGCTCAGGCTAAACAAATGTGGCCTCACCCAGGGCCCAGCCCTGCCAACAGAAAGATTTCCATGGGTTTCAGTGGGGGTTTGGGGTGAAGGTCTGGCACTGCTCTTGGCCCAAGGGTCCCTGCACACTGAGGGATGCAGGGGATGGGCTAGGGTAGACTGATTAGTAAGTAGGGGAGTGAGGGTGGGGAAGCCCCTGCTGCCCCACCATTCCATCCTGACCCTGATTTCACACCCTGTCTCATCTGGGGCCCGGGATGCTGCGAGAGGGGTGATTTTGCAGTTTCCCTCTGTGAATGTCTCTGTTACAGGCCTTTGGAAATGAGACCTTTCATCATAACCTTCCTTGTGTTTATACTGCACTTGATTGAAACAGACCCAACCTGGGATCTCTTGATCCATGTTTATTTTCTAGGACCAGCTCTTCAAAAACGCCCTGACTACTTAGCAGGGCAAGTTTAAAATAGCCTCTCATCCTATTAGTGCTGGGAAGAAATCTGTCAACCCTCCTATCGTGGAATATCTGGGCCCTACTATTCTTAGCAACAGTCTCTTTCCAGGCTATATATGGGAGCTTAAGGCTCCCCTAACGACACAGTTCCCGGCCCTATTTATCTTTGCAGCATTAGGGAAATCTCCGTCCTTGGGGGGATGAGAGCTGATCTGTCCCCTGTCTCACCTCCTGCTCCATCTCAGAGCCCTGACATGGTTTTGAGTGGTGGTGAATCCTCTGTGCTCATCCTTTCTCAAAGAGATTTTCTCTTTTTTTACCTAGTTTCTGTTTTGTCTTTGCTGATGTTGAAATCTGTTCCCCAGCATATCAATGCCATTTGTCCTCTTTCCTGCTGGGTGCTTGCTGGTGGCTTCCTCTCTGACCACTTTGGAGCTGCCCTGGGGGAGAAGCTGGGCTGGGGGCTGGGCTGGAGGCCCAGATGTGGAAGAGCCACTCGCAGAGACCTCATGGCCATGGTACTAGCAGAGTCTGGGGAAAAATGTCAGGGCCACTTGTAGATAGCAGTGGTGGCTGTTATGGTGTCTCTGGGCTGCAGCCCCGTGCTGGGGGAGGCTGGTGGTGGAGAAGAGCAGCAGCAGGAGCCTCCTTCACCCTCCTCTTGGGAGCTGCGAGAGCCAAGCGGCCGCACAGCACGGTTTGGGCTGCAGCAGGGGAGTTGTGTTGGGAATCAAGGCATTAGCCTTTACCTGCCACACACCACTGAGGTTCCTTTGCACCCACTGCCCTGTGAACACAGACCTGCAACCAGAGGATTTTTATCTTTGCTACAACTTGGGAAGCCCCTGGGCATGCACCGTGCCAGGACTCCTCCCGTGAGATGTCAGGAGCAGCACACCCTCCTCTCCCTCCTTGGGTAAGGGCTACAAAAATCACCTTAACACTTCAGGAGCCAAATGGATGGTGGGGAAGGCCCTGGTTGTCCTGGACTCTCAGCAGGAGTCTTTGCAGCCAGTCCCACAGCCCCAGTGAGGTGTCTTTGTGAGCTTTCTGCATTGCTCCATAACTGAGGGTAGGTTGTGGGGTTGGAGGGACTCTGCTGGGGGCACCATGATGGGCTGAACCCCTTCCCTGGGAGCTGCAAGGGCTGTGCTGTGAATAAGCATACCTGTCTGTCTGTCTGTCCATCTGCCTGGCCACAGACATGCAGCCATGGTGAGTCCCCAGGTCAGGCACTGAAGGGCAGTGGGCAGATGGATAGCCCCTGGTAAATGCTGCCAGAGCAGGACCCTGATGAGTGGGGCTCAGGCAAGCACAGGCAGAGGAATTGCCCCACTGAGCTCATCATGGTCTGAACCTCAGCTTCTCCCTGAGACTCTCCTAAACCTGCCCTTGCTGGCAGAGCCAAGGGGTAGGATGCAGTGGATGTAGCTTTGTAGCTGACTTCTGGGCTAAGGAAAGGGCAGCTCTGAGGCGTCTGTGGTGAGCAGATGAGCAGCACAAGTGTAACTAAACAGCACAGTCTCGTGCAGAACTGACAGCAACTGCCACTGAAGTGCAGAAAAGACCCTTTTGAGAGAGATTTTTTCAGAATAGGTCTTAGTCTATGCTTAAAGCATCACAGCTCATCCTTCCTTGTACACTCACATAGTATTTAGAGAGGATTTTATCTGGGCTGGGGTGAGACTGTGGCTCTGGGCTGGTGCACAGAAGTGATGCTGGGAGCTCTGGGCCCTCCCTGGCTGCAGCGTGTCAGGGACCACCAGGGACTGAGGTGCTCCCTGGGATGGGTGGCTGCCCAGCAGCGAGCTTTGGCTCTTTCAGAGCCAGAGGAGGGGTGGGTGGGCAGAAGACAGCAGGAACTGCCAGGAGGCTTTCAGGCAGACAGCGAGGCTCTCGTTGGTGGACAGGCTGATGTAAGTCAGCATGGAAATTGGGTACAACATAAAAAATAACTCCAGCCACGCTCCTATGAAGAAATCCATGAACAGAAAGATGTTGTTGCTAAGAAATGTGAAAACAGAGACAATAATGTGGCTCCTGCCAGGGTAATAAAAGTGTATCAGCGTTCCGCCTGCTCTCTCGTACAGATCGCTTCCTTGTGACAGTAAATTAAGTACTGCAGAAATGGGTACAGTTTGCTCTGTGGCCATTGATGCTTCACATCATGGAAATATCAAATGTTCCTGATGGCTGTTCATTACCCTGTGCTTGGGAGGGGAGCAATCCATTGCCGGATCCATTATTTCGACGACAGCAAGGAAATGACTCCGGGAGGTTTAAAAATGAAAGAATCCAGCAAGGTTAGATGGATCGAACCTCAACAGCCTCTTGCCGTTCAACCCCACGGCTGGGAGACACCCCACTGTCCCCAGAGTGATGGAAAACCAGGATTGCTTTTTACTCCCAGCTAATAAATGGTTCATAAACGGAAGGTTGACCTTGAAAATCTCCAGAAAACTTATTTGGAAGCGTGACAGTGGTACAGGCACGGCTGCTCAGTGAGGAGACACACCTCGGCCCTGCAGCCAGAAGGAGCTTAAAGCTGGATACCAGACCCGGCTTCAGTTTGTGAGTCAGTCTTCTAACCAGAGCAAAATGGATTGGTTTGGGGAAATCACAAGCAGACTGAAGGACTGAAATCTGACCAAAGATGGGCTGGGAAGTGGGGGTAGGTCGTGGGAAATGGGCTGATGGTGTCTTACCCTCACAGCCCGATTCTCCCCATGCCTGACAATGTATGGGATTTACTGTCTGTCCTTACCTCGCATGCTGGGAGGGGGGATGTGTTTATTTGGGGTTTTTTTTCTCTTGCAGGCTTGGGCAGTGCTGAAATCTGCCACCTTCTTGATTAATTCTGCTTTTTTTTTTAAACAGAAAGTGCAATGGGAGCTCTGGGAGTGGCTTTTTGTGAGTGAGCAAACAAACCACGTCAAAATGCTTTTCAGTTGTTAGCAAAACAGCATCTTCAATGAATCTCCAAACTCTCAGGAACTGAGCTGTGAGTTTGAGGACACAATGCCCCGACTGTATGCCCAGAGGGGACAAAAACCCCCACATGAGATGCCACATGAAGCAATGCTTTTGCAGGTGTTGACTGTCATGTGTGTCATGAGGAGCTCGCTCTGTGCCGAGTTCTGCACTGGGGTGGCTGCACTGAGATGATCTAAGTAGCCTCAAGGACTGTTCCTGAGCTTGAGGACTGTCCCCATGCCCAGCCACAGCAGCACAGACATGTGGGCTCTTACAGCTGAACAAAGTGCCTGTGAGGGCAAAAGGAAATGCAGGAGTCAGAGCCAGGGCTTGTGGTCACATTGTGATGGGGGACTGGGGACACTGGGGGTGCTGGAGGCACTGGTGGCACGGTGGGCACAACAGCAGCAGCTGTTTTGATTGCTGCAGCTCCCAGCAGCATGTGAGGATCATATATGAGACAGCTGAAAGCTTTGCTAAATATCAGGCTGCAGGATAGCTCTTACTTCTGTGCTATCTGCAGCACATGGTGCCTGCTCAGAGGAGGAAATTAACTTGTTCTGATATGATAAGGCCCTGGTGCCGACAGGCAGCTGCTCAGCTGCTTTGCAGTGCTTACAGCTTGTCCACCTGAGTGTTTTCACAGGCACTGGTGTTAACTGGGCCACAATTCTCTGCCTCTCCTTTCCTCCATAGCACTGAGTGTTGGCTGTGCCCTTGCCTATGCAAGTACCCCACCAGCAATGGATGTTTCCAGCCCTTGATGGAGAAGAAAACACCAGGAAAAGGCTTCATACAGAGCACAGCTCTAGGACAGGTTTGTCACTGCAATACCTGGTTCAGGGAATCCCTAAAGCATTCAGTGCAAGGAGCTGGGAGGAAACATAGATATCAATCAGGAGGAACCTTCTGCTTTTTCCTTTTCCTCCATTTCTTATACTCACTCCCCCGAGTGCTGCTGAATCACAGAATCATTTGGGTTGGAATCTGCAAGGTAAGAAAGCCCTTAATGTTTACTACAGGCAGTTAAGAGAGAGGAGCAAGGGTACAGCTGAGGTGGGTAGTGAAGGTGAGAGAAAAGGCATTGGGGCTCCAAGTGAAGCTGTGGTATTCATCAGTCAAATTAGCAATTAGAAAGAAAAGGTTGCAGTAGATTTCTAAGGAAATTGGAAGTAGGTTCTAACATGTTGCTTTGCTCTAATGATGTGTGGAGTTGTCTTGATGCAAAACAAAACTGTTCAGAAACAGCCTCAAAGTGTTATTGTGCGAGCTATCTGGGAAAAGAAAAATCCATCTTGTTCACAGCAAGTTTGTTTTTACTGATCTTGTGCCTCTCAATTACTTTTTAATGGTCTGCATTGAAAATAAATTCCTGTATGCACACTTGAGAATATGAAAACACCCAAATGATAGCTTATGATTTAGTAGGATTAAAGTATTATGTATGCAGGTATAGCACGTTTCAGGTTATTAGTAATCCAATCTATTTTTTACGACATTATGGTGTAATTTTCTGTATGAAACGTCAATATAAGGCTTGAGCTGTATCGGAACATAAACTAAAATGTTCCTGACTCTGTCACTCTTCATGGTCTTTACTTTGATTAATAAATGCAACAAGAGCTATAATGTTCTTCAATACGAGACTACGATCATCCTTCAATCCAACTGTGTCCCTCAGCTTTTTATCACTTTTCACATCAATACTTAGGGCTTGAGAAGGAGCAGCCGTAGGATTTCGTTGCAGCTGAGCACGTCCACCTGAGCGGCTCTGCAGAGGACGAGCGCGTTTGTGCTGCCTGCAGCCAGCCACGCTCCTGCGCACGGCGAGCAGCTGTGTCCTTGGGAAGTCGGTGTCAGGAGAGGAGAGACGGGGAGCAGAGAGGGGACACGAACCGCAGCACTGGACGTGCGTCTGACACCCCAGCCTGCAGACAGGTTCGGTCGCACCCCGTTACCTCCCTCAATAACGCTGTTCAAGCACAGCCCAGGTTTGGTGTGGAGCTGTCCTGCAGGGTTTGGGCTCGCGTGGGAGGGAAGCTGAGTCACAGCGATGGCCTTTGGCCTTACACTCAGTAACACAATTTTGCAGCCACAGTGTCTACAGCTCATGACAAATATAACCCAGATTTGAGCCTCAGGATGCAGCTGGAGCTCAGGGAGAGAGGAAGGCTGCAATTCCCCATTCCCGCAGAAGCGGCTGAGGGGGTTCTGCGTTGCCCTTGGCCTCCAAGGTCAGGAGGAAGCTCCTCCGTGTTCCCTCTGACCTGTCTCACCGGCGCAGCTCAGGAGCCCCGGCCCCTGCTGCCGACCACCACGGAGGGGAAATAACTCACAGGCTTGCCAGGTTGGTCTGGTTTATTTCTGAATTATTCTTTACATTGTACAATATATAAAAATACAGAGTACCCAAAAAAAATTCACAGTGTCTAAAGGCAGTGATTACACTCTAGGTCACCTTTATACTAAAGTACCATCAAGTTCAATTGCATAGGAAGGGTGATGTGCCTTCACAACAGTCCAATAATACTCTCCAGGTTTTACTGTTTTGGGGCAAGCATTCTGTGTTCAGGTAACAATTCCCCATGTATCCAAGATCCAATATTGCATCTGTCACTCTCCCACCTCAATTAAAATCCAAGTCATATCATTTCCATCTCACATACCGTTTATGCTCCCTAAAGCTTCCTCTGTGGGAATGCTCCTAATTAACCTCATCGCTTTTAAGTATGCACAGGTTTGGCTGTTACCTAAGGAGGGGTGTGTGTGAATGGAAACCACAGTGACATGCAGCTGGATGGCTTTTATGTTGTTTGACATTTTGGCACTGAAATCACTTTTGCTTAATGTCCCATCCATGCCAACCTCTGCTGGACTCTGTGGCACGTGTGTTAACAAGATCCCACTCACAGAGATTTCAGAACTAGAGTGCAGTGTGAATGCTTTGTTTAAAACCACATCTCAGCTGGGACTTGCAGAAAGCCAAACGCTGCTCTTACAGCACTGAACCCTCTCCAGTAGCAGGGGTGAATTTGCAAGTGAGGCTGGAGGCAGAATGGGAAAAACAAATCAAGATCCAAAGTGGTGCTGAATGCTATTGAGCACTCACCTTTGTGGCTATCTAAATCCTGGGCTGCTGGTTTTGCTCCTCCAGCCAGCACAAATGCAGGCACTGAGGGCCCAAAGGAGGAATTTCCAGGTAGAACGGCTGAGACTGGTTAAACCCCACAAGGACCCAGCTCCAGAAGGACTTCTGTCCAGTTTTGAAGGCTCTGGCCATCAGTTAGCATCAAAATTTGTGTATTTGCTCACCTGCCCTACATCTGCTCTTGAAGCTGCTTGAAGTTTCCTTCTAACAAGCTTAAGGGGAAGATTCACCTGCCTGAGTCTGGGCCCTGGTCACCAGGGCATTAAAGTGATCTGTTGGAAAAAAAAAAGCAGCAACCCTCCAGAAGCAGTTTCCTGGGTATTTGTTGTGCCAGTGAGCTGTGAGGGGCGCTGGGCCCTGTCCTGAGGCGCTGATAGAGCCAGCCATACAGACGCAGAGCCTCCACGCTGGAAGCTCCAGAGACACCCAGGGCACCAGGTGTCCCGGTCCTATGGCCTGGTGGCTGTTTCAGACCCCTCTGAAAACCAAAAGCCACGGGTTTGCAGGGTTTCTCTTCCCTACATTTTGTACTAACACTCCCTAGTAGGCTGCTAAGGCGAGGCCGACCAGCAACTCAGAAGGCAGTTGCTAACTTCTTTAACACGGAAGATGCCATTTTCCCCGTTCTAATAGATGTTGTCTTTTGCTCTAATGGTACAATATTTGTTACTCCTACTTGCTATTTTAATTTTCCTTGCGTAATTACTCCCTACTTATCATTACAAAAACAACAGAGTGATACACATGAGAGGCTTGGGAGGCTTATTCAGAAAATAAAAGCAGTAACAAGAATCTTTTTTTTTCCTTAATCATTCTTAACTAGAATGATTTAGAGGAGAATCAGCATTTCTAACTAAAGAAAAAAAATCAACTTTCTTTTCAGTTAAAAAATTATATTTCATTTACCTCAAAAGTGGGGATTTTTTTTGTTTAAAACTAATGGAAAAGATACCAGCTTTTTACAGTTTATTTTCTCTTCACTTTGTCCCTGTGGAATTCAAATACCAGCACTGCCTTTCTTATACTAAGTTTCCTTTGCAGGCATTTTGCTAAATATATATATTGTGTGTGTATATATTATAAATATATACTGTATCTATCCACTGATAGATGTATACACTATTACAAAAAATGAGTAAGCTGTTACAGAAACTTTACATTTACATTTTTTTATATATATATATATATTTATATTTATATATATATAACTCTTCCCCCCACTACATTTGGTACAAAGAATAAATCAATCTCAGTGGACAGCAATTTTCTGCCCAGGTGGGCTTAACATCAGATTAACATCGGAGGTGACAAATTGTCTGCATGGGACGTGCACTCCTTCCCTCCTCTCTGTTGATTTCAAACCAACCATCTCATTATCTGAACGTAAGGCATTAGGAACAGCGGTGGTAAGACAATACATACTCTTCTCCTGTAATGTCTGTACAGTTTATAGATTTAAGAGCAGCCCTGGCTTGTGTGCTGAACATTCAAGTGCACCTTTAGAGCAACAGCACCTCTTATGTCGTGGTTTCATCGTCGAGTGGTTTGTCTATTAGTGAGCTGCACAAGTTACTAAGCCTGACAGCAACAGCACAAGACAGCCTGGGTAAGGCCAAAAGCCAGAGTCCTCCTGGAGGGAGGGAGGCAGCCACTGCCATGGAAAGAGAAAGAGGAATGGCATAAGAGAAGATGTTTCTGCTACATATGTGGCTGTAAGATTTCCACCATATTTTGCACACTGTATACCAGAATCCTATCCAAGGGGTTTGCAGAGAACTAGGGTCTCTGGCCCAACACAGGATCTGCCCAAGTTTCCCCTTCTCTGTCTTAGAAGTGAATGAAAAAACCATAGCTAGAGTGGGATGAGAGACTTGGAAAGCAATGCTCCCAAAGTAAATGCACTTCCAATGCCCAATGGCCTTAGGAACAGGAAAATTTAGCAAGTTTTAACATCCAGCTGTAGGAGCAATTCAAGCTGCTGTAAACATTACAGACCTGATGATCAAGCTGCCGAATTACCTGGCTGGCAAGAATCTCACTGAACATGGTGTCATTAACCTGCCACGCATTAGAGAGCTCATAAAAAAAGCAACTCTCATACCGCATTAACGTCGTCCTTATAGAACTGCACTCTCATGCAAACAATAATTGAGTAACAGCCATTCTCATTCCTTTCTCTCACTCTCTCCTGGATTCTACTTTCTGCTCAAATGGAGTCTACAGACCCTTGCCGTGATTGCCAATTATATAAAAAGGGGTTGGTAAGGAGGAACGTCTCGATGAAGCTATAACCACACGCAACACTCTCGAAGCATCTGCCCTCCAAAAGCCCACAAAATACCTACCTCCTGATCACAATGGCAGTAATGACCTGTCTTGGTGGGCTGTACAGTTAAAACATTTCAGCTGCTCTGTGGCACTTGGCAGGAAAAAAACCAGAGAAAATCGGTTTACATGGTGTTATTCTGTGAAGCCAAAAATGGAAAAGTGCTTGAGGAGGAAGGAAAAAACCCCAAGGAAGAAGGAAAAAAATGGAAAATTAAAATATTTGCCAGATTTGACTTGCTGGCATCCCCTGAAACTCCAGCTGCAATCCTGCCACGTGCATTGCAACTGCAGAATGTGTAGATGCAGGGAATCTTCTGCAGGGGAAGCTCAGAGATGGCTTTAGTTTTACAGTGGTCTGGGTGAGATCTTGGGAGCCAATGTTTTCTTCTGAATCACATAAATTAAAGCTGGGAAATCCCATTCTGATAGTCTAATGTAATAATTTTCAACCACTGGGCTACATAGTTGTTTGTTAGAACTACCTTAAGTCAGGATTGTCAGTGTTGCTGAGGGAGATGCAGACATTCAGTGAGATGGGGCAAACTCGTCCTGGCACGAGGTACAAAGTCATCGCTCCTCAGGTGGGATTTAGAGGCCTGGGAAGAACCCCCCCTGCAGGCCCTGCTACCTGCTCCCAAGGCTTTCCTGCTTCACTCCTGCTGCTCTCGTCCCAGCAACATTACCAGGGGGCTGAGGGCCACCAAGGCACTGTGCCTGCTTGGTTGCAGCAGGCTGCTTCAGACAGAGCTTCAAGGTCTCCATCAGCTCCTGACCCCACTGCTCCAAATGCGAGTACATCTACTCAAGGGCACCTCTGTCTCTCTCTCTTCCTCTGTTCCCTCTGTTTCAGCTGATGAGACCAGAGCAGAAGCAGGATGAGCTGCTAAATTAGGAAAAACAGCTGCTGAAAATGACGGGCACCACTGAGCCTAAGGTGTTCTCGTGGCAGTGCTAATAACCCCACTTTATTACAAATACCCCTACAGCCTTCAATCACTGCAAACTGAAGTTGAACAAAGTAATTTAAAAATGGGAGGCTACTTTATTCTTGCCTCCTGGTCAAACCACCGTAGCACAGGCTTACAGAGCCATGTTGGCTTTTCCTCACGGGAAAAGCAATATACTTGTCACGAGCAACACAGTCTCTCTTCATTTCCTACCGGCTGCCTACGTGAAAGAGCTGAGCACACAGCCCAGGCTGGGCACCAAACAAGTAACTGGCAAGGGAACAGCACTGAGAAACGATCGGTGTCAGCTTACAGAGAGAGCCGAAATAAAGCGAGGACAAACGGGACCGCTGGGAACACGGGCGAGGCACCGGCCAAGCTCGGGCACGGCAAGCGCTCGAGCAAGATGCAGACAACAAAGCCAAGCTCGGGACCACGTGAGCTCATGCACGTTTCAGGGTGTACTTTTATCTCATGCTCGGTATCGCGACATTCTAAAATCCTTAGCATCAGGAGTTCATTATAAATATTTAGAAACACTGAATGATAACAGCGGTGAACTTGTTCACGTTGCTAACACATTGGATGTAGTTGTACATTAAGCACCAGCAATAAGTTTCCTTTTTTTGTTTTGCCAAACAATTATGTCAGACAAACATCTGGTTGTAGACAACATGGCTTCTGCATCAAACTAATACAGTTCTTATAGACACGGTCACACACATACACAAAATTACATCTCAAGGCTGGATATACTGTTTAATAATGCTACCGCCCCAATTTACTTCAATAGCCGCAGCAGCATTTGTTCCTCGGGTTGTTTTTGTTCAGGAAAATTAAAGAAATACTGGCAAACAATGCACATTACTCAGCTGTGTTACTATTTCATAGAGTACTGACTGGAAGACGCTATAAGAATGTGCAGCAGACTTTCTGGGTCATGTCAGACTATGGAAACATTCCTTACAAAAATACCCTCCCCTTGCAAAGTCAGAATTATTCGCTCTTTGAAAGTAAACAAACTAAAAGCCAACAATAAAACACGAGGAAAAAATAGCCCAAACCATGGCGATTTCCCACAAGAAGAGCGTGGCCTCTAAAGTTGCCTTTCCTGGCAAACTGCAATCAGGATCAGAGCTGGAACAAAAAGAGTTAACAGCATCTCAGAAGAGAAAAAACAAAGAAAAAGGAAGAAAGCAAAAAGAAAAAGCCCATGGCTCTTGTGAGGCAATCATCACATCTTTTTTTTTTCCAGTGATATAAACATCTTTGTTTGTTAGGCACTCCAAGTTCATTTCTCCGATGTTTTTCCAACATTTACTTTCCTCAGTGTCTCACTGCCTGTGTAATTTCCTTTTAATTAAGACTGGAAACATTCTGGAAAGCTTCTTTGGGTAACGCACTTTGTTGGTGTGTTGTTTCTCATCAGCTGAGCTGTATGTTACCAAAGGCGGCCACGGAGAGTATTTCCTGTAATATGAAAAGATTCTGTTGAAGGTACAGGGAACACTGCCCTAGAAAGTCACTTCTTGTTTTGTTTTTTTTTTAAATATTTTTTCTTTTTTCAGAAACATTAAAAAAATCAAAAATAAAAAAAAAAGGAAAAGGAAAAGAAAACGTTCTTCAAGTTGTTGGCGCGATGGAGTCCCGCTTGGCCTGTCTCATGAGCTGCGTGACAGCCGGTACACCGGTGCTGTCCTGTCTCAGGAAGGATGCTTCTCACCAGGCAGACACCCCTGCTCCAGGAGGCCACCTCTTGCCTGGCTCAGAGTGCACCCGTGTGCTGCTGCGTGGTGGCCAACGAGCCCGGCACACAGCCACCTCCTCGACAACGTCGGCCTTGGACAGCAACGCTGATCTTCCAGCCATAAACAGTTGCAGTAGTAAGAGCCATCTCCAGCCAAACATCCACAAAAGCTCTGCAGAATGGTCCAGATGCATTTTTGTCCTTGTAAGGAGATGTGCTGTTTACAAGAAATACAATTAATCAAAGGAGAAGAAAAAAAAAATAAGGAGACCCTACTGTACAATATTTACATCTAGAGGCTGGGCCAGGATTTGGTCCATAGAATCAGTTAAAAAAAATTCATGTAGAAGTGATCCAGTCCTGTAGGATGAGTCCATCATCAGCTGTTGGTAAAGGTCCTTCCGGGGGAGGCCTCGGGCCTGTAGTCATATTTGTTCAGTGTACTGGGATAATAGGTCGTTGTGTACACGTTGGTTTGCTGCAACGGGTAGAAGTTGGTCCTGTCATCTGGTATCAAATTGTTCTTGTTAAGTGTCTGTAAAAGAGAAGAGGAGATGACAGACACGGCAATGGTGCCACACAATTACTCTTTTCTACCTGCAGACACCTCCCTCTCACCTGCCTTCTCCATCACAGTCTCTGTTGCAGCCGCCACCGCCTTCCCTCCGGCTGGGAGAGTAAGACGGTACCTCACGCTCGCTATGGGGCTGTGGGGGACCGCAGCTCCTGCCAGGTCTCCTTTGGTGGACCTGTGCTCAGCTACTGCTAGGGCCAGAACCCAGAGCCTTCTCCAGAGACCTGGAGTCTCCTGGTAGATGGCGTGTTGTCTGAACACCATTGTCACACAAAACCATGCTGGGCCTACACGGAAGCTGGTGATTAATGGCAGCGCTCGATCTAATCTCTTCCAAAACGCTCATAGTGTGGCCTGCAGCTCCCTCTCAAACCAGCTGCCAAACAGCATCTTTTTCTCTTTGGAAGAGCAGGTGTGCATTTACCTGATCTCCATCTCCATTGGTAGATATCCAGGTTTGGACCCCCCGATATTAAGTGTGTCACTTCTGTAAGCTACAGTATAAGTAACAAATCATGGTCACTTTTGGAAAAACCAAAATGACTTTAAATATTTAACAACCACGTAACAATTGTTGGCAACAATAACATAAAAAATGAGAACCACAAACGTCTCTTTTACTGTAAAGATTCAGAAATGGCTTTTTCTCCCTCCCCTCTTCCCACCTGCTTTGCTTTTTGCAAGAATTGCTATAACTCTTCCCACCAGCAAGCAGATATCCCCCTCTCCCCAGGTGAAAGCCCATTGCTATGCCAGCTGTTACCTGTGCACAAGGACAGAACCCCATTTGGGCTGTGTGTGTGCAATAATTTGATGGAACTTTCTCCTGCATCTTGATAGCCACCTGATTTCTGTGAACCTGGCTGAGGCACAGGTTTTTTTCATCTAAAGCCTGGCTTAAATTTCTTGTCTATATCTCTGGCCTTTGTGGCTCCTGAGTGTGCTGCTAATGGTTGTCATGCAGAGAACTCACTGCCCTGATCTGGGAGTCATCACGAGGTGTGTTTGCTACAGCAGCCTCGTGATGCACTTTTAAAGACGGTATGAGCACCTGTCCTGTCTGGAGCAGAGAGACAGAGAGGTCTAATGAGGCAACTTGTCCTGGAACCTAATGGTTATTCTGCCACAACCTGATGCTCCTGTGGGAACCACTTTACCTCAGTTCCCCCTTGGGACAAACACTTCCTACCCAATGCAGATCAGGGCAAGATGAAATTAACTAATGCTTGAGTCTGTGAAATACCCAGCTCCATCTTAACCCATCTAACTTTGGCCACCTAAACTTCAGACACTGTGGCTTTGTCATCAGGGCAAGGAGAAACCTCCTTTCTGGCTGGAGGCAGGTGCAGATGACAAAGGCCTCCTGGGGAATGCCTTGTCTTCCCCAGTGACCAGCTGATGGTGGGTGCCCAACTTTTAGGAGGCTACAGTTAGTGAGTGGGGTCTCTCCCTGTGCGTGTGCCTGTTGCACAGTCAGGGCTCAGCCACATCCTGGCTGTGACCGATGAAATGGTCTGAGTTGCCTCCAGCCTCAAAGGCAAGAACAAAAGGCAGTACATTTATCTCCCAAAATTCTTTGTGATTGACTACTTTTACTGCATGGGAAGGGGGAGAGGAGGAGGAATTAAAAAATCAAAGGTTTCCTTCTAGTCCAGGAGCCAACTGACAGCTACAACTACTCTGGGAGCTGTGACTCCCAGGCTCATATGAGGTGTTAGGAGGTAAAGCTTTCCTATGGCAGAGGTACCCTGGCAAAGAAATATCCCAATTGCTGAACTGCTGAATAACTCTTTGGGAAATGGGCACTACCCGAAACATCTCATACACGAAAAGCAGAGGAGACCCAGCCTCCTCCTTGTTTCAATCCAATCTCTCCCTGCCTGTAATCTCTAAAATGAGCACACAGCACATCACTCATAGGAACCAAGGAGAGAATTTGTACAGGCATGCTCAAAGTGACAACTATTTCCAAGGAATGAGAATTTGCGCCTTTCAATATGAAAGGAAGAAATGTCATGCTTTGCTCAAAGAAATATTAAAATAGTGTGGGCAACAGCCTGCTGCATTGTGCTGGAGGCTGGGAAACAAGGAAGCCAGGCTCGGGCCTCCTCTGCTTGCCATGCTTCCTTGGGAAATCCAATTAACTGCTCCATGCTTCAGTGTCTCTGACCCAGCTTGATAAAAACATTTGAGATCTCCTATAAAAATGCACTTTTCTAAGCACTACCACTGAGTATTTGAGAGAAGTGCTCTCAGGCAAGCCGTGGGTGCTGCCATTCCCTGGCCCAGGACACCCACAGCAGGAGGAAGAGCCTGATTGCCACTGCTACATGCCCGGGATCTCTTGAAGGTGCTCTAGATCCAGGCCTCATGTGGGTCACTTTTGGGGATGATTAAGATTCATGACATCGCCAGGACTCTACCTCTGAAATTTGGTAACATCAAAATCCTGACCTGGGATGGCTCAGGAGAAAGATCTGAGGAGAAAGACCACAGGACTCTATATTCTGCCTTTCTGTTGGAAAATCTGTATGAGTTTCAACACGTCCCACGATGTTTAAAACTGGCCCCTTACAGCAGTCTTAGCATTTAATTAACACAATTTGCATTTTTTTCCTCTCCCTCTTGTCTTACTTTCACATAACATTTCATTAGGGGAAAAAAAACACCTCACAAGTGTTCCTTTGCTCTTTTTTTTTTTTGAGGGAGGGCTTATATCTTAGGGAAACACCTTATGAGAAGGGTTTAGTGGAATTTATAATGCAATTAGCTGCAAAGAATTTGTGCCCAGAAATGCTGCGATGGCAATACTGTCCTAAATCAGCATGATCAATGTGCACTGCCTTAACATTTCCCCACACAAACTTATTGTCTGTCTCAATTTAATAAATAGATGATTAGGTTCCTTGGCGCTAGAAATGGGTTGATATTTTGAAGAGGGGAAATTAGGCAGCCATGAATTTGAGAGATGTATACACACACACACACACTCATGCATTCATTGCAGGAGAAAGGGCTCCCATGGTCTTTTACTCAGAGCTTTAACCCTTGCTCTTTACTGTGGCACTACAGGGATGGCCAATGACTTTCCCTTTGGAAGATATTCCTCCAGTGCTACATGAGTTATGCTGTCAAGGTCAGAGCCTCCTGACAATTTGAGCCCACTGGAGTTATTGTGGGGATTAAACCAGCCTGTTGCACCCATAGGTGTTCCCACTGATATTTATCAGTCCCAATGGGAAAGGCCAAGAGTCATCACCATTTCACAACTACAGTCCATCACTAAAACTAACACAGACCAGAACTGGGACCTATGAGTGCCTCTTCACCTCAGCCACCTCTGAGCCAAGTCCCCAGTGTTACAGTAGTCAAGAAGTGGTTGCTGAAAACATACCCAATAAGGCTTCTTAGAAGGGGCAATCTTTTGATGCTTTTACTGTGGCTGCAGTAACTAAACTGATTAAAGCAGTGCTGCAAGCAGAGCACTAGAGTTCAGGCTGTTCTCACTCTGGTTTCAGAGAAGGAAGACACTTGGCCCTTGCTGCCTGAGCCCTTCTGCACTACCATCCTGCATGACATATCAGTCATCTGATCACCCACCAGACCTTAACGATGACACTTCTCGATGTTCAACCTGTATTTTTCCCTTCCTGCTGTCTGCTCCCTCTCATATAAAAATCTAATGCCTCCCCTTACCAGCAGCTACAACCTCTTAGGACTGGTTGCTCTGTAAGCTGGATCAGAAAGAATTAAAGGCTTGATCAATGTTTGCTGCTGAAACACCGCTTGGTGCAAAATCTTTGTGCCATACACATGATGCATTTCAAACACTGAGGGAAACTTATTTCAGGCCCTCATTTTAGTGCTATCCTGCCTTGAGAAGAAAGAAGCTTCTGGTAGTTGTACAAGCATACTGTTCCCCAGAAAAAGTGAAGCCAAACCCTGAGCTAATATGAAAACCTGTGGGATGCACTTAGAGAAAAGTGCTTCATTGAATTGATAGCTAGAAACTCAACATGCACCAATCAAATACTTTTACCTGCTTCCTCCCTTCCAGTATGAACCATGTCATCCTGGTATATTTGATATAATTTGTTTCTTCTGGTCTGTTCCCCACTAACTTCAATTCAAGAACCTGTTAGTAGAAGGTAAGGCATCAGCATGCACTAACCCAACCTAGCAGATCGCTCAAAAGCAAGCACAACTTCACAGCTGCTCTCTTTAAAAGACCCTTTATTATGTTGTGTTGGCATATGACTAATACATTAAAAAAAATTCTGACCCAGAAACTCTGCTTTCTCAAGCAGAGGTGTTTTCAGATGGATGAAGAGTGATATGGTTTTAAGGAAATGAAAAGAAAACAGCAGCAGCTTTCTGCGTCACACATGATCTGTCAAGTGCTGATCAAAAGGTCCAGTCTTCTGCCAATGAATTGCATGTCTATGCCAAGCACAACATAATGCTCTGTATGTCAACATTTACAATTTGCTATCACTCTTGCTATTGTATTAGTAATTAGTTTACAGCTGGAACAGACTGAAGGGAAAGTTTACAGGTATCCCCCCATTGTGTGCTGCTCTGCCCCTTGCTATTCATACCGGTGGCAAAATACTGACATGTACTCACAGGCTGTTTCTCCCGAGGTAGAGCCAAGTGTTGGATGTGTTAAACATGACTGTATTGTGCCATATGCATACATTGAATTTAGTTCAGCTTTCTCCATTGATATTTTTAGCCTAAGTAAGTCATCATTCAGATTTTCCATTTGTTGCTTTTTCTCCAGCAATGCCTTGCCCCTGCTCTCCCAAATTCTGCCTCTGCTCCAAATCATTAGGTCATATTCCACTGACCTACTTGCTTACATTCTCCCAGATGTATCAAAACAACTTCATGTGTAACAGTATGGGACTTTTAGTACTACTCCCAAACTACAGCTGCATGTATAAGCTGTATAAACATTTCTTACAGACATAAACAGATCGAATGTTTCAATTTTTAATAACCAGTCAGGAAAACTTGAAAACTGGATTAAAAAAGATGATCACCACTCTACCTCACCCTCAATTAAAAAGAATTCCATAGAGTTTTTGAACATCTAAAGTAAAAAGGATGCTTCTAAAAGCACCTGATACTCATACAACTAATACCAAAACAAGAGCCATTAAGTACTTCCCACAGAGTGACATGCAATGGCAAGATTTCCTTTATCTTCTCACGCAGAAAGCACTTGGCTTTCTGGAGCTCAGCATTCTTTTTTGAGCTCCAGATCTCCCTTTCTCTTTGGGGGTGGTTTTGGGGAAGAGTTAGCAAGTTTCCCAAGAGTTCTGTAGGTTAATCTTCACAGCTATGCAACACCAAAGCCCCTGTGAAGTTAGTGAGCAAGGACAATTTTCCCCAACTTCAGTTTCCTCACTATTTCCTGTTGACGTGTAATTTCACTTCTTCCACGTCCCACCCAGGACACTTTTGTCTTTAGAAAGATAAAAAAAGAAGAAAAAAGGTTGAGGGACCTTCCTGTGCAGCTTCAAACCACTCTGTCTAGCACTTATGGTTATGATATCACCACTTTCACCCCTGAAGAGGCTGAACAGCACAAGAGCTCACCTTTCCAGTGGGCACGACTCATCAGAGAGGTGTCACCTGTGCCAGGGCTGCCTAGTTGGAAATCTCCATCCTGCAAACTGGTTTGTAATGTTGAATGTGCCAGTGTACTACAAAGAAAAACCTCCCCTTTCCCTCATCACAAAGCAAGTGCAGGCACTAAGGGTAACAACTCCAACCACTGCTACCGCTGGTAGCCGTGGACACGGGCAAAGGTCCAAAATCAGGGGCCAGCTAGCAGACAGTAACTTTGTAGTCAACCCATTCCTCTAAGCAATATCCAAACCCATGTGCATCCTGCCTCTGCAGAAATCAACGACAACATTCCCACTGCACACAGTCACACAATTTGCCCTAAAAGAATTGAGGTAGCCTTTCCAATTTTCTTTGGAACAGCATCCAATGGCCTTCCTGTAGCAACAGTGAGATGGCCATTACTCCCTCTCACCCCCTCCCAGGGAAATGGATGGGTAAGGGAATCGTGCGACGATGTAATAAAGCCAAGATCCGACATTTAGGTCCTTTCGTGCTCCTTTTAAGTCATTTGCTCCTTGCAGTGAAATCAGATTAAGCAAAATGCCTTTTCGATGCAGATCAGCTGTTTTATGGAGCCAGCCATGCCTTCTTGTTAAAGGATGTTACTTTTTGTGTTCTTTGAACATTAGCCAAATGACTTAGGGTTATGGAAATATATTAATATTATGAAACATTTCCCCCAGCTTGTACATCTCTGGAAGTCCCAAGGCAGAGATCTCAGAATTATAATCAGCCAGTAAATTTGGAAATAATTAGCATAATAATTGTATTTCAACAACATAAACAGTCCATCTAAACCAATCTCTTTTGGCAATGATTGACACCAAGAAAATAAATGACGTCTTGCCCACCCACATGCTCCCATTCATCTGATCAACTGGATGCCATAACGCTGCTGCATCTCTCCAGCTACGTGTTACAAATGACCACAGAAAGATGGGAAGTTGCCAGAAAGACCTTATGAGACCCACATATTTACTGCAAGCTAAGAGTGATCTGTAAGAGTTCAGCAATCCCTCTTTCTGTCTTACCCTAAACCAACTATCTCACCCGATGATTGTTTTATAACATCTCTTGGGCCCTGCCTACGCTGAAGTCAAAGGTAGCAGTGGCCAGGGTCTAGTTATTGAGTTTGTTCTGATGGACCTACTCTAGGTGGTCCTGCTCTGGCAGAGGGTAGGACTAGATGATCTTTCAAGGTCCCTTCCAGCCCTTGAGATTCGGTGATTCTATGATTCAATTAGGCTGTTTGCTGGATTTACAGCGAAATGTAGATGTACAGATGACGAACACGTTGTCTATATAAGTAGTTTTTTTCCTCTCAAAAAGAGACACAAAACCCCCGGCCCACTGGGACATTAAACTTGTGATTGCATGTTCTTTTTGGATGGAAGCTTATAATATTTTTAGACTGGAAATTCTTTGTCCACTGTTATTAGTAAATAAATTAAACGAGCTCCGAATGACGGCAGCATCCGTAGGTGTGCTCAAGTTGACAATGGAACTAACATTCAATTATAAGAAAATGAATAGCTACAGATTTCTATAGCTGTTTGAAAATAGCTATTTTATTCTTATACTTAGGAGGGAGTGAGGTTATACGACTGCCATTTTAAACTTATGAAAACCTTCAGCGTTGGCAACATAAAGGACCATTGTCAGAAAGATGCTTTGGTGCATCTCTGACTTGAAGCACATGAGTAAGATGACAAAACAATCTGTATGTAATCACAAGGGAAACTGAAGTAAGTGTCTGCTTAGAGCTAAATCCAGGTTTAAGTATTTAACTCCTCAGACTGAAGTCTGAGGAGTTGATGGAAATCTTCCCACTGGCAAGTGCAGGTGTCTGGCCTGAAGCTTCTTATTTATCCCTGGCTTGCCAGTAATTTGGTGGTGGCAACACCCATGACGTGGCATCCAGACACAAAAGAAGAATTCAGGGCTGCCCCAAGCTGCTTCCCAATATAGCTGGTGCACAGGATATAGCAGACATGATCTCAGCTGCGTGGGAAGGTGAGAACTGTCTCCTTGTGCACTGCTATGCCTCGGTGCCTGCCCTTCCTGGGTCCCTTACGTGTACAATAGTGTTACTACAGAGGCTCATCAGTTGAGCTATAGCACATGCCCTTGTGTGTGCTCTGGTACTCAAATTAACTCCCCTGAGGTATAATCACTGCCTTCTAAAACTAAGTTTAACAGTTCACACTGGAAGCATGTGATTATCTAGAACAACTGGGCTATAGTGGGCTTCAGCTGCTGCTAACCAGTAAGGGCATGGTGGGCAGTTGTAGGTCTGTCTGGAAAAGGCAGCTCTCACTGCCTCATTGCAGTGGAGTGAGCAGCCCTGTGTTTTAAGGTGGTCTCAGAGCTGCTTATTCTGGTGAATTACCAACACAAGTCATGCAGCCTGGTGCCAGCCCACAATGCCACACTTAGACTGAGAATTGCAAAGGTGTAACTGCAGTAGTGCAGAAAAAAAAGAGAGAGAAGTAAAAATAGAAATAAAAGCAAAAATAGAAATAAAAGTAAAAACTGGGTCTAATTTGCCATCTGCTAACTCCATTGTCTCTTATAGTCTTATTGCTTTCCAAATATCTCCCACCCTCTAAAGAGCTGCTTTTTGATTATTTTCCTCAAGATTGCTTTGTTTTCTCCCCATGTTGTACCTCACCTTGTTATTTCCTCTCTACATTTATAACCTCCTCAGGTAATTTTCCGTTATTTCTATACCAGTGGCTGGGGTTTTTTTTTTTTGACACACCTCCCAGTTTAATATCTTCTGCTAGTTTAATTAACACAGTGACTGCACCCTCTCCAAGCTCGTGAATGAAGATATTAAATAAAGCCAGAGCTTGCGTTGCTGCTTGCAGTGCCCCAAGCGACTCCTCCCTGTAGCCATGCACGTTCCCATTAACGATTGCCCGATGTTCACAGTCCATTAGCCAGGTTTCAATCTCTACAGCAGTGTTCCTGTCCAAGCCAATTCCTATTTACACATCACAAGATTATTTAAGACACTACCATCCTCTGTGCTTCAGGTGTATGGACCAGTGAAGCTATGCTTTTAACCATCTGAGAATCTGTCCTTATGCAGCTCAGTGTCTTTGTTCTCTACTGCTGAAACTCTGTGCAAAAAGCAATCAGGTTTGATTTCCTCCTGCTCGGCTCAGCTGAGGTCCCAGCTCAGCTGTCAGTTCAGCCCAACCATCTTTCATTTCATCAGCATATGTGTGATGTTGCCTCTCAAATATTAATTCACGTTTGCCTGCATATTAACACCGACACAGATTGGTTTCAGTGAGTTTCCATTGCTGTCAATGAAAGTACAGCCGAGTCAATGCCATTTGTTTGTCTTGGTTTCAGTCTCTAGTATGGCCCCAGTGCTGCCAAACTGTAAGGACCAAGTGGGATTTAACACCCCATTGACACACTGTGTTGAATGGGGAAGGCCCAGGCATGCTCTATTGATTGTGTGCCTGTACACTGACAGATAGTTCCATTTCCCAAATCCAACCGGCGGTTCCCACACAGACTTACTGGAGCTACTTGTATGACTTTAGTGCATTGGGCTTCGGCAGCCTAAGAGCGACTCAATTAGCTGGGAGGAAATTGGCCTGCTTTCCTACAAATGCTTTTTATTACCTTTGCATTTCATGGCACTGGGGGTTTGCCCAAGATCCATGGTATTTGTAAAGGTAATTGGAGTTGTTCATTAGCTGGTTCTCTCAGACTCTGGGATATGGTCCATCTAGATTCCTTCACTCACAGATCTTCAGTTCTTTCCCTTATTCACATTCTTTGTGCCAAATCTCAGGATGATGTTAGAGCTGACTTAATGAAGATTCCCCCAGCTACAGGGGAATGTAGGCAGAGCTACTCCTGCTCACTCTACACCAAACCTATGGTGCATACATAAATGATGCACCAGGGAAAGGAGGTAATGGTGTAGCGTTGCTGCAGCCTGAGCTAAAGCACCAGCCAGCACATCCTGAGCAGCCCTGAGCTCTCAATTTCTCTCTAGGACAGGGCAGTCACAGTTTAGGAAAAAACAGTTCAGGTATTTCTGCTGTCCTCTCTCAGAGCTGTCAAACACATCTCGAACACTGAGTTCTGGTTCTGAATACTGACACAGCTATTTTTATTTTGCATGCATGCAGCTCCATTTCTTTATAATTCTACTTAAAAATCCATTATTTGCTAGTGGAGCTATTCCAGAATAGCGAGGCAGCTCCCTTCCAAGTGTGCCACAAAGGTTAAATGTTTTCTGGTATTTATTGTTTGTCTAATATTATTCTCTTCCTTTAGCCCCCTGCCTCTCTTGTGGCCCCCTTTAAACTCTTTTGCAAACACATAATTAATTCCTCCTGCACACCTTGGCAGAACTGAGGATCTCCCAGTTTAGCCAATGTGCATAACACTGCCAGCTCTCTCTTTGGGGAGACAAGGAGGGAAGAACACTTCATGCACCTGGACCAGGGAAGACCGTTAACTTTTCGCAAATGAAGCTAGGGTATATTTGAAATATTCCTCTTCCGACCAGTAGAGGGAAGTCATTAAGTACACAGCAGTCAGTGCAGGGTGATTTTGTTGTTCCCATCCCCACTGTTCTGCTTCCTTTAATTCTCTTTCTTCCAGCACAAGTGGGTGGGTGGGGGCAGATACACGTTAACCTCAGGAAAATGAGGGAAGGCAAAAATTGCAAGGAAAAAAAAAGTATTATCAATTATTAGATCAATTGATGTAGCTGGAAAAATCAGATAAACTTTTGAACACATCTGTCTGTCTGCAGGTCTGAAATAGCAGCTCACATGTTCAGAAACCTACCACCTTTTTCCAGATATACCCATGGATCTAATTAAAACCAAAACAACCCAAAACTTGTCTGCCTACCAATCTTTCTTCTCTGTACCCACTGATCATCACAGCTGCATTAATACAAGCCCAAAGAAAGGCTAGTGCAAGCATCCATGATGACTTAGCCTAGCCTGTAAGAAGGTAGAGCAGAGACCATATCCCTGAGCTGGCTGTGGAAGAGATACATTTGGTAGTACAACGAGGAGAAGAGAAGGCTGAGTCAATAGAAACAAACATGACAGGATGAATATGAAGCATCTAGCCTCAGTGTCACTTAAAACCTCACAATATGGCTTAAAGAGGAAAACAAAAAGTCATCCTAGAAGCTGGAATCTCTCAATATGGTGGGGGAAGAGGAACAATGTGGATTCCCACAGCACAGTGAGCAGCAACAGCCCTGGGAAGTAACAAAGGGTTTCTATGAAAAGCAGATGGAGTGGGGACCAATTTCCATTGGGAGACTGTTGTGAGCGGCTGCTTAGCATCCCAGAGGAGCAGGAGTAAGGAAATGTTTAGCCCCAAATTGGCAGTTTCCCCTTCTCTTTAAGAAGGTATCTACGAGAAGGAGCTATCTGTGACTTGCACACAGCAACATGCTGAGCCACTGCTGCCACGGGGTGAGGATACCTCCAAGAGATGCACACTGCTCTGCAGGCACAATCATCCCAGGACAGCCACACCTCCAGGCATACTTGACTGCTCAATTTGACTCAACCCAATGATATAAAGGGGAGAAAAGACACTAATAGATTTTGACTGAGATGCACCACTTAATCCTTTTTCCCCATCAGTAAGCTCTCTTGCTTTCCCTTCATAGCAGGCATTATGTAAATTGAGAGTCCCCTGAAGTGATATTTGCAACTGCAGGATCACACAAGAAAGGGCACAATGCTCCTTTGCCAATACAACCCCCTGCCCCTACTATTCTTTTTCAAATAATACTATACTCATGGTAAGTGCTAAAAATATGTACTCTACCATTCAAGCACTTAATGTTCTTAAATGCTACTTTGTTCAGGGGAAACAGTCTTTGTTAAACATGAAATTCACTGGGAAGAAAATTTATCTTTCAATCTGATTTATTATGTTTTTATATGTATATGTATGGGATGTATATGTATGGGATGTTTTTTTTTCCAGCTGATTACATCAGCTAAATCTCTCTCTAAAATGCCATGCAGCTAAAGCAAATACTTAAGGGAGGTCGTTGATAGCTTACTGGTGATGTTGGGTACCATCAATGGTTGGCTTATGTCTGAACTTTACAGCTACTTCCTGGGGCTTGAATGATGCACAGTGAAAAGGTCTCCAGGAAAAGTGAAAAAGCTTTATATCACAGTGCTATCAGTGTATGTGCTGTGACCAGGACAAATAAATGGCTTAGCCAATTGAAGTAACAACATATCAAATTAAGCTATAGGACAATGAGTTTTCCATGTCAGAGAGAAACAAGCATCCTCAGAGACCAAGGCTGACTTAGACAAACATTCCTCTAGTGCATTTGACAGTAGTTAAACTTCATTTAAACTTGAACATCTGTCTGTCTCCCCACTATAAAAAAGGTGTGATTTTCAGTGGCAATCAAAATGACCATCACCAAGCGAGAGACATTTACAATCCATACACAGATCCACTTTCCTACACCCTGAGCTTTATTTCTATTTGCAATGTCCAAAGCCACACCAAAGCCCCAGCCTCTTGTTTTATTCAGAAGGATTCTTCTTCCAAAGGTAGAATTGGTTTCTCTTTCATAACCCTCCACACTGGTATTTTATTGCCATGAATTATTTGGGATTAGTAATGAAGTGTGGATCACAGTGTCCAGAGTCCTTCACAGGAGGTGTCTGCTCTGCACTTCTTTGATTCTCAACAGCAACATTCCCACTTTATTAAAAAAAATTCATTGTACCTTCTGAATTATACAGAGTCCCAAGTGATCTGCTGAATATTCCCCCCATAGTCCAGTAGCTGTATTTATATTTGCTGCATAATTTGGTCAAGTGCAAGACTGACAGTCATGATGAAGTTAATGTGTATTGTACTGATGTTCTCCTAGAAATTTCAGGTATCAGGTGATACGTCAAATATTTAGTTTCCCTCTCATTGCCACATCCTACAATCTCACTGAGTTCTCACCTTATTCTCCCTCCCAAAAAATTTGCTTGCTGACATAAATGACTGTTTTTCTTGACCACAACTTCAGTGTTTGGCCCATAGCTTCTACAAGTGCAATGGTGATGCTCAGAGCAGATGCAACGCTCAGATGCTTCCCCAGCTTGCTTGAGGCATCAGTACGGAAAGAGTTTGACTGTGTGACTCATGACTAAAGCTGTGTATAAGGAAGGAAGGGCAGAAGGAGTTCTGTCCAGCACAATTGAAAAGAAAATCTGCAGAATCATCATCACAACCATCCTGCAAACTTACATTTGTCACTAATCCCATCTGTCTGATCCAAAGGCCATCGGATTTTGGATTTGGACCAATGTGCAGGATATCCAAGTCCCGTGTAGAATAAAATGTTGGCTCTCTTTATTGGCAGAGGATTTAGCAATAGGAAGAAGTTCAGTCCAAACCCTTTCTCCATGTGTGGCTGTTCCAAGAGCTCCTAATTCACAAGGGCTCAACCTTGACCCTACATCCTCCCATTTCTACTGCAGGATCATCTGGCTTTCCATCAGCACGAGTCTAATAAGTAACTCATATGAGCAAGCCACTGAGTAGCTGAAGGAAGATCTCCTCTCTACTTTGATAGCCAGCCATTAACTAATCATCATGGCAGTGCTGGGAAGGTGGTAGGTGGTTCTGTAACCCGACATGCCAAAATGTGAAGAGAGGATAATTTTTATTTCATTATGCTCTTGTTCTGCACAGTCTTCAATATTGTCAGTGTGCTGTATGAACTTTAACCAATTAATGAAACACAAACTGCTTATTAGGTGACCCAAAAGGTCTCTCCCCTACAATCTGTGAATTACAAATCAAAATCAACGTGCTACCGGTAAATGCATATGCATGAAATCTTGTAGGACATCACAGCTAAAATAGCTAATAATAAACCTCACAGCATTCCTGAGAAAGCAAAACAGGAAGGGAAAGGAAGCCAGCAAAAATAAATCACCCCTCTGCAAAACACTGCCTAAGCAAGTTAGCATCAGCTAAATGATCAATAGGTCACCATTATGTGTGGTATTTACATCTGATCTGCATTACTGCATTGCTGTGCTGAGATGTGCAACAAGGCTCGTATCAGCTAGCACTTCCTTCATTAAAATCTGCCTTCATATAAAATTCACCTTGATTTATGAGTTTGCCTTCAGTGCTGTGCATTTGAATATAACAGTGCCAAACTTTCGATGGTGTTCACCTGCTAGCTGGAGAGCAGAGATATCTCAAGATGAAAACAAACTAAAGATGGTTGCAGGAGGCTGATTATTATCAAAGAATGGAAAATAATAGACTTGTGCATATGCTCAGCCTTCTGCTATGATCATGTCACCGTGTATTATCATTTTCTGCTACTGAAAAGTAGTCAACAAGTCGTGTATTTCCTTAATCATGGATTTATTAACTCTTTCACAACACAAACCTACTATTATTATTTTGCTCTCATTACCTAAAAAATGTTGGAGGCAGTTTTCTTCCTATCTATTAGATAGAACCTTAGGTTTAGAATCTGGAATTCCATGTGTTTTCACTCTCTTTCATACATATGTTTTAAATTCAGATGGGCCCATATAGCAGCTCAGTTCAACCCTCATTTTCCAGAAGGTGAATTTTAGCTCCTTCGTCATTTGAATGTTAATTGTTCAGCATCACAATAAAACCACACATTCTCCTTGAAGGCATGAAAACTCCCTCCTGACCCTTAGAAAAATCTGTCAGTTATCTGTAAATATAAAGCTGGCTAATAACAAGTTCTGTAAGTAATTACACAGCACAGAGCACACAGAGCCTTCCCCTTACTGCAATAAAGCTATATTCTTCTAGGGAACACTGAGGAGTGGCAAATTTGTTGTATTAAATGAGACATTTTCAGACAAGAGTTAAAGAAAGGAGAGAAAAGAGAGAAGATGAACCTAAGGAAATATTCAACAGAAACAGAGAAAAGGGGCTTTGCTTGCTAAACAGATCTTACCCTTTCTGCAAATCTCTTTGCCTCAATCACCACACTGAAAGAGTATGACTCTGAGTTCTTAGCAAGTAGCCCCTTGCTCCTAAACATTTTGTTTTGGTCTGTCCAATGGCTGCAGATTTATTTGCTTGAACTCTTTCACTTCCTAACATCCTATAAATAAACCCATCTGGTCTATCTCTCATGTCCAAGACCCTTCTCCCCCCAGCCAAACTCATATAGTCCCAGTTAGCTAATGCCTTCCTTTAAATAAACTAGACTTGTCAAATCTTGATCTAATGCTTAGGCTCTGTATGTCCCTCAAAAGAAGACTCAGTAAGTAACAGTAAAAGTAAAGTAACAGCTGTTCACTGTTACTGCACACTAGATCAAGTACTCAGAGATGGATCCATCAAAGAGGCTAACTCCCTCCTGATACTACATTAACTCATCTGCTATTTTAAACTTTGCTTAGCTTTGTTATTATTTCTACTCCACTGCACCTCTCAGCATGGACATACTGCATTTCATAAGCCATTTACCCAGTTGATCAAGATTGTTCTGTGAGCAACTTCATCCTTCTAAATTTTAACCATTCTCCCTGTTTTAGCATTGTCTGGTAACATATGACAGCACAATATAAATCATGAAGAAAACATGAACACGAAGCCAAGCCTGTAACTATCTGCTTTGGTCACCAAATAAAAGGAAAAGTCTCTCTTTTCTTCATTGTTTGCTATGTAAAAAACAAGGGCATAGTCTTGCTCATCTCTATTCCTGCAAGCTTTTCTCATCAAGTTCTTCCTACTGACTTTGTCACGACTACTCACATAACTGAAAGGATTACTCTCACAGTTTGAAGCTTCCAGGATCATGTCCTAGTTCTTTACCTGTCTTAATAATTTATTACCTAAGCCATATATGCAGAGTGTGTAGAATAATAGATCCTGTGAAACTTTGTTAAAAGCCTCTGAAAATCCCGATATGTCTGATGCTTCCCTCCTATCTAGATCAATATTTATTTAATTTAAAAAAGGAATCCAATTTGCTTGACATGATTTACTTTCCAGAAATCCATGCTGACTCATATTATGATGCTGCACCATTAAACTCCATGAAACTATAGCTTTATGCTGCTAGAAAATGTATTTTTGAGACTGCACTTATAGGCAGTGGAATCCTCTGAAGGGCTGCAATGCCCAAGACAAGGAATCTAGCACATACTTATTGCCAAACTGGTCTGTCGTTTTCCAGCTCTAACTGTTTCCCTTTAAAACACCAAAACAACATTGACTCTTTTCAAATGATTAGATGCAAGCTCTCAGTCCTGGTGAGTATTCACACTGCAAACCATGGCCATGTATCAGGAATTGCCCAGAGTTACAAAATCCCTACATAGAAACAGCCCCCAACACACAGGGAATTTAGACTACAGCCATGATCCCACTGTTGATCTTATGTGTTCAGTCAGAAGCCAGGCCAGATCAGCAGAGACAGACGACCAAAATGTCAACAGCACAGAGCTATATGAAGGAACAAGCAGCTGCAGCATTTTCTTCTGTTTGTGCTTGTGTCCTAAACAATGCTTCACACTGTTCAAGTGACCTGAGGGAGGCTGCTCCTCTTGTGGTGGCCTGATGCCCCTCCACTCATCTCACTGCTCACTTCTCTGATCCCATGCTTCACCTGGAGACTGATGCTCAAATACAACAACGCGCTACTGTCTCAGCATATTGTCTCTTGCACCCTTAGTCCTGTCTGCTCAGATAATGGGTGGTGTTCTCTTCATTGAGTAGAAACACCAACAGAGTATGCCACTTCAACACTCATCTTTTCCTCAGGCTTTACCTCCCAGTTCTGTTGCTATCTCTGAATTCTACATGGCTGCCTGGGGTAATTTCTGTCTGGTATTGATTGACAGAGGGGGCAGAATCCTCTCTGCTTTCCCATGCTCTCCAATTTGGCAGTTCTCAAAGCATTTCCAGAATCTCATCCTACCAACAAGCATTTACCCAGCTGTTTGTCTGATGAAATTTCCATTTTTATTCTTCCTCCCCTCCGTTTCCTCTTACCACGCAATAACAATGCACTGAACTCAGCTCTTTCTGATTTCTTAGAGGACAATTTTTATACATACAACAGTCAGAATGGGCTGGAGTATCCTGGCATGTACTTGCCAGACTGGCACTCGTCAGGACTGTGAAACAGAACAAAATCCCATTGCAGTAATAGGACTTCTTACCCCCTCTGGGACAGTATGGCTAAATGTCCCTTCAACCCCACATGTACTGCCACAGCTGGGCATGGAAACACAAACCTACCCAATTCCAACTCGACATAAACACAGAATTTGTTCAGCTACTATCAAGCTGTTTGTGCTATTTCTCATCAAGTACCCTACCTTGAACTCCATAGGGGTGTACTTCTCGTTCTTGGGGGTTGTGTTGCCCTTGTAATGGAGATGGTTGGGAGTGGTTGGGTGGATAACGGTTGACTCCTGGGACTGCCTCTGACAGCGCTGGCAGTACACATAAATCACAAATGTTAAGAGGCTGGAGCCGAAGAAGCAGGAGACCCCAGTGGCAATCAGATGGATGAGACTAAAACCTGCAAGAGAAATGACAAGAGATGCTATTTTTAAAGAGCAGCCTTTTTACCTTGTCCCGACAAGACCACAGGTGCAAATCAGAGCTATGACATCTTGGGATCAATGTTAATAAGCTGTTGAAGCCAGAGTCTTACATTCTAACATAAACTGACATAATCTCCCTGAAAATTGGTCTCCCCACTGCAGCTCTGCCTTATGCAGTTTAACAGGTTCATGCATTGTTTTCCCAAAGCTCCCTCTCTGTCTCTCCTCTCTCCCTTCTATTGATATTGAAACTAAACATTATGTTAAGCTGACAGCTAAAGAAATGAGCCTTACAAACAATGCACATTAATGGATTCCAAAGCATGTGCGTGTCATGGAAATAAGGGGATAAAAATGCTCAGTGTTTCTCTGAAGAGGAAGGAAAGAAGGGAAAGCCCTTTTCGTCAGCTGCCCAAAATGCCTACGGGACAGTGTGTGGGGGAGATACACATTCCTTCCCCATGTAATCCAAGTGTGCTCAGCATTCTTTCTTCCTCATGGAGTGGCACTGCCTTGGCCACTACCTTGGTCTCCACTACCTCTAAGGTGTATTTGTACCGCTAACAGTGAAAGAGAGGGCCTCAGGGGAATGGGAAAGAGAATGTGGACAAAGGAAAGGGCGGAACTGCTTGAAAAACACTTCTTTGTTAGCTCTCTCCACAAACTGGAAACATAGGGAGCCACTTGCAGGCAGGTGCCAGTGAGGTAGCTATAGTGCAAATGTTTCAAACAGAAAAGCTCTTGGACTATAAAAGCCTCCTACAGAGATGTCTCCACGTGGGATTGCAGCAGCATCCTCCAGGCAAGGCACTGACCTCTGGAAGGAGCTGCAGTTGTGCATCCCACGCACTAAGTCACGGTTGTCGCTGGTGGGGGAAAGGCAAAAGTCAAACAGGGTTCCTTGTTCCTCCCTCACCTCAGAGGGTCTCAACCCCACGGTGAAATAGCCAACAGATATCCACTGACAACAGAAGACACAACAGTGACCTGTGCAGTTATCAAGTTAATGAAGAGACTGGAGGCAATCTTGGGTGGCAAAACCTAACGACCCTGTTGTCTTTTGCTACGTGGAAGGGGCAGATCTATACAGAGAAAGAATCCACAACGATGACTCCAAATGTTAATGTCTTTCCTCTGTCTTTGCTCTGTCATCTTTGGAACAGGAATGACAGGGGTTCCAGTGTCTGGAGGGGGACTCCTGACTGCTGAGCCCCGGGAGAAGCTGTCCCAGAGGTCAGCCACCCTGGCTCGGCAGCGACAGGAGCCGTAAAATTCACGTGATGCTTAGGAAGCCAATTCATTTGGACAGACTGCTGTGTCAACCTGACTGTGTGCAGAGAAATGGAAGGGGCTGCTTGGAGAGAGGCTTTAAATGAGGTTCATTCTCAGTCTGATCACGGTGTGCATTTTTTTTGGTGCCATCTTACATTTTAACTGATACGCTTTTCAAATAGAGAATCCTGCCCATTAATCTACAGCTCACCTCTAATCTGTAGTTAAAAAGTACCCTCCTGAGTTGAAAAAGAACAAAACCAATAGAGTTCTACAGCAAAGCAATGCACTTCAATCATAATTACAGTAAGGAACATACTGAATTTAGTAGACTGATGAGCTACATTTATTTTTTAAAACACGCTATAGAATTCTATTGCAAGATCACCACTTTCTATTGTGATTCGGACGATGGTCCAAAAAAACCAGCAGAAAGATGACAATTTTCTCTCAAATGTTACAAGGCTTTTCCAAAATATTTCCTTTCTGAACACCTCCACCTGCTTTACATTACTCACGAGAGCTAAAACACAGAATATGCAACGGTGCTCAGTAAAGCCTCAGGACACTCTGCCACATCCTCCTCCTGCCCAGCTTTGCTTACATTGCAGTGAGTGTTTCATTTCCTTGCTACATTTGAAAGTCACTACAGTAGGAAAACCCTCTCTTGTGTTTGACTCTCACCTTTGAAAGACCCATCTGATTTTTTTTTTTCAGGTGACTTTAGCTGTATCTTAGGGAAAAAAACCCCAAATTGTTTTGTTTGCAGAATGTGAGTCATCAGGGGAGAAGCTTTCTGGTTCATCACTTGGAAAATATAGATTTTCTGAGATGCATCAACAGGGCTTCTATTGATTGGCTTCTTTGCCAAATATTGTAGAACACTAAGTAATATATAATATTAGCTGTGGTAAAATGTAGATTGCAACAGCAAATACAATGGTGGTGGTAAAAGCAGGAAAATGCAGACGCAGCGCAGAGTGGCAGCCACAGCAAGGAGTCCTGGGGCTGACACCTTGCACCCTCTGAGGGAGGAGGAGCAA
Source organism: Colius striatus (assembly GCF_028858725.1). Classification (NCBI taxonomy): domain Eukaryota; kingdom Metazoa; phylum Chordata; class Aves; order Coliiformes; family Coliidae; genus Colius; species Colius striatus. The sequence continues at coordinate 12,865,406 of NC_084769.1, read as the reverse complement.
GGCAGAAAGACAACTGTTACATTGTAGGTGCTGAAATCTTAATTCCAGTGATTGCCCCACAGTCACAAACTGAGAGGCCACATTTCCATGCCACAAGCCATTTCCATGCCTTGTTTTTTGCCACGATCTCCAGAGAGAGAAGAGATTTTGGCAGCCTACAGATCACTTAGATTTCAAGGAAGCTAGGATGTGACGATAGCAGGAACTGACACGGCCATTAGTAGGAAACTAGCATTTGAAAATGTCCAAGGAACTTGCATTTTTATCATAAGGGCTCCTAGGACAGCGGAAAAGTGACACTAATGACTGGATCTTTCCAAATTACATGCAGAAAGGAGACACAACTTCTGTAAGAGGTAAGAACTTGAACGAAAAGAAGTGTTAGGAGTATAAACTCTAATCTCATCCTATATCAGCAAAGCATCTGTTTAAGAGACCCTGTTCACTGAAGTTTTTATAGGCTTTAAACACCTGCCTCCAAACAGCTGGAGGCTTACAGTGGTGGAATGGGGAATATCCCCTTCTTTCTCCTGAACCACTTACCCAGTGGGTAGAGAGAGACAAGCGATGTGCTCCTTGGTAATTAATGACCCTCAGCGGACAACCCAAACCCCCAAATAAAAACCTTGGAACTGACAAGTGGACATGTGATATGTTCCTCCAGTCTGACTCAGACAGCAAGACTCCAGTGGAATTAAGTCTATCAGTGAGATATGAGCTGTATAGATTAATGGTTTGGTTGATACTGACAGGGAGAAAGCAGACAGGTTAAGATAAAAATAAGATATATGGTCAGTGGTACCTTACCTCCACATTTTGTGCTCTCGTCAATGCTGGAGGCTGGCAGGATCACTAAACAAGGAGAAGAAGATGAGAGAAAGTTATGATTTTGTCATCACTTCTTTAAATAATCAAACCCTCTGTGCTCCAGACACAAGAAGGTGCTCACATGTTCTGCAGAAAGCTGAGAGCCTCTCTAAATTGAAGGACAAGCTTAGTGCTAAACACATGCAACAAAACCTTTCTGGAGACCTGACAATTCCAGTACTGTTACCTGATCACTGTTTAGTTTCTTCAATTTAGGGGAAAGAAGATAACCATGAAAAAGAAGAATTGCCTAGAGATCTCAGATTTTTAAGTCAGGGCACTGTAATCCTGAAAAGAGCATGTGAAAAGGGGTTATTCAGTCTAGATCCATATCAAATATTTGTCTGAGAGATTCAGTTTCCACAAAACACAACGTAGAAGATGTCGATGACCATCTGTCCATCAACACTGCTGCTCTGCTAGACCCTTGATTAATCTCCCCATTTCACATTATCAATTTTCTCCATCTGCCTCACCTCATTTCTTCACTCTTTTGGGATGCTTCCTTCGATACTTGAACTCAAAGACCTTCTGTTGCCCATATCCATACTGAGAACAGAGATGATTTTTACAGCTCAGCCTGGGATGAACTATGCAAGGTTAAAAGCTTCCATTCAGGTGGAGCAATATTAGTTATTTATTACAGATCTAAGCAATTCTGTTTTAAATACATGCTAAACTGCCTTATAGGAATGCCAGTTACCCTACGCCTGCCACAAGGGAGTTTGTAACATGCTTCTTTCTTTGCTTGTTTTTACAGAAGCATTCAAACCCAATTTATAGTTTAGAAAATCTCAGGCTGTTCTTGACAGCCTTGGCACGAGCTGCTCTCCTGAACTGGCCCACCCTCTCCCTCCTTCATGACACTATACATACCAGGAATTTCATTGTACAGGCAATCTTGGTACTGCGTACTGTTTCCGACGCACTGAGAAGGGTCTGGGCTGTGTATCTTGCAGTACCGGCTGCGGTACTGGATGCCCTCTTCATTACACAGGCTCCACTCTGACCACTCTGACCAGCCACCTGAAATCCAAGATCAGGAAAACAGAGACAACATCAGCAAGAGGGAAAAGGATCCCTTGTAACTAACAGACTTCTTCAATGTCTATATCTTGGCCTGGGGGCTTCTCACGTATCTAATCCAGGGGCATTTAGTGAATTTCATTTTCCAATACAAAAAGCAGTGCCAGCATCATACCCTACTTGTAGTTTTCTTAATACTGACTGAAGCAACTCTTAGTAGAACACTGTGCAGCTCAAGAGTTTTATTACAAGATTCTCCATCAGCTCTCTGGTTAAAGACACACAAACATCTGGGTGGGGCGATGCTGCACCAGGATCTCCAAGCTTTGAGGTGGCCTCTTGGGGATACCTCAGGCAGCCAGCACAAGTTGCAGCAGTTAGAGGGTTTTGCTGAGGTTCCTAAGGGCAGAAGTCAGTCTGCACTGAGTCTGAAATACACAAATGTGGTTCAAAACCAGCACAGGTCTAAACTCTGCCCTCTGAGTCATAGTACATGATCATCTGCCTGTCTGTGTAAGTAAAAGGAAAGATTGTCCCTTCAGCAACTGTGCAGATTGATGCTTTGTGACTCTTTTTGTTTGTCTTTTAAGCTTCCACATCAAAGACCCAAGCTCCTGCTTTTTTCAATTACTTTAAATGGATCAGCTGTTCACAAGATTATGCCTGTCAGGCACTCGAATGCCAAAGCATGGACTAGGGTACAGGCAGAGACCAAGATGATGCACTGCAGTTGGGATGTCTCCCTTTTCCCTGGCTCAGCAGACATTTACCAAAAGGACAGAAAAGCTTCTAACTGGTGATGATTCTGATGTATTTTTTAAACATTTTGCAGATATGCCTTGCTCCCACCACCCCCCAAGCCAAGTGGAGCAGGGGCGAGGCCTGGCTACCTTCGCATGGGTGCGTATTGCAAAGGGCCTCCTCAGTGTGCAGACCAATGCAGATGTCCTCTCCGCTAGACGGAGCTGGGTTGGTGCACGTTCGAGTGCGCTGGTAGTGGCCTCCTCCACAGGTTGCTGAGCAGTGAGACCAAGGAGTCCAGCAAGACCATGAACCTTTCACTGAAGGACATTGAAAAGCAAGGAGAGAGGCAGATGCTGTTGGTTACTCCTCTCACTGTGACAAAGCTGAAGAGTCCCAGTAGCCCACCCTCCAGATCCATCCTGTCCAGACTAGCTAGCAGTTTCTTGCATCCCAGGACATTTGAGCCCGATAACAAGAACTTCATAACAAGAGAGGGTATAAATGTGCTACACTGAGGATGCAGAATGAAGTCTATGCTCAAACAGACTGCATCATGAAGTGCCTAAATTGAAACTATTCTTTAGGATAGTCACTGACATATTCTATTTACTCCAGTCTAGCTCAATCTAGTCTACATCTTTTTATAAAACAGCATCGTTATTATCAGTAGTATATTGTCTCCTGACACTTCACCTGAAGCAACAGCAGATTTACTTGAGAAAAAAGCATTGTACCACCTAAATGAAGCTTATACAGCACCTTTCTGTGGGGGCTTCAGGTCCTCTAGTTCCAGTCTTCATGAAACAGAAACTCAGGGGCTTTATTTATTGTCCCTGTTTGTTGCAGAAGAGATTGGACTAGATGACCTTTAAAGGTCTCCTCCAACCCAAACCATTCTACGATTCTATGATCTGAGCACAGCTCATAACAGGTTAATAATAAAACTATAGGGGGACTTAAGATCCTCGATTCCCACCTCCCCCTTGTCAGGCGACTAAGCTGCCTGATTTTTGGGTCCACATGCCATTAATTCAGAAGATAATAACCTGATGGCTTAGTGCAAGATAAACCCAGGATTTGTGTATATACATTGAGTGAGGCAGGGAAAGAAGGAGACACAGAGAAATAGTAATCATGCACTCAGAACAGATTGTAAAACATCATAGTGTCCAAAGGGAGAAAACAGCACAGAAGAAGGACACAGACATTAGTGAAAAGCCACTGAGAGCTTCCAAAATAGTACTAATAGCTACCTTTATAGTGCTAGAGTTATTTTCTTTTTATAGGCCATAGAGTGCAGTTTTTGACACTCCTGCTACGCTCTCGCTGCACATTCTGATCATATCTGCATTGGAATTTTCTCTTTGTATTGAATTTTAGAATCATAACAATACAATTATGATACAGCATTTCCAAGTCTAGGCCACAAACTATATTGCCAGAGGTAGATAATGACTAGAACTGCAAAGGCAAGGTAATTTGTGTAGGATCACTTAAATTTAGTCTAGATAGTTATTACAGAGCAAGGAGAAAGATGAGAGAGATAATACAGTAGACAATGGTCTATTATTACTATTCTGGATCAGGAGTGCAACATAAACATGAGGACAAACTTGAAAACCAGGAAACCAGGCAAGAATACTCCCTGCTGGCTGCGCAGGAAATGGTAACTGATGTCAAGAGGAGATGCCCATCGCAAGAACAATACGTAAGCAGGAGAGGGGGAAGAAACAAGTGTTCACAAGAAGAACTGCCACATCAAGCATCTCTACACAGTATTAAGCCACGTTTATTAACCCTGTCTCCTCATCAAGGTGCAGATTCACTGTGATGCCCTCCACTGGATGAAGCATTAAACCTTCTTGAAGCAAAAAATTGCTAGACAACCCACGATATTACTTCCTCTAGAGGATGTGGCTGCGTTATCCTCTGAGCTGAGGCAAAATGTAAGTCATAGCACTAAAGATCCACGTACATGGATCATTACAATAGCTTTCCAACACATTAAGGAAAAATCCCCCAAATCAAAGGAAAAAAAACCCCAAAATGTTTGGAATTACAGTTTGGGTTTCTTTTTTTGTGGCTCTACCATTAAGAAGGGGAAGAGCACCTCTGAATTTCATGCAGGAAGATATTGATGGTTACCTGGGCAGGGGTGCGGGTTGCAGTCTTGGTACTCCATTGCAGACCCCACGCAGGGCAAGCCACCATTTTTAGGTTCAGGGTTTGTGCATGTTCTCTTCCTGGTCCTAAAGCCCAACTCACAGTCCCTGGAACAGGAAGACCAGGCCCCCCAAAAGGACCAGCCCCCGTTGATTATCCGTGCAGAGGTCTTACCGGTCTTGAGGAGGTCATCAACAAGAGCTTCAAGGAAAACAAACAAGAAATCATGAGAACACAAAGTAATCAGTTGCTGGGCTTTTAAAAGCAGCTTCAGCTCATGAATATAATTGAAATTTATGTGTCCTGGGGAACAGTTTCTGTTGCAAGCCCTTAGCAAGAGTTTTGTTCTACGGGGTTACAGCTAAGCTAGACACAAGAGGAAATCTGTACACACACAAAATGAGGCTACTGACAACCTTGATAAATGACCTTTCTCGGTAGCAAACTGTGGCAGTCAAGGCTGTGCCCTCAGGACATTGCTTTGCATCACAGCAGGACTGAAGGAAATAACCCCGTGGCAGTGCATAAGGGGAACTCCAGAGACAAAGAAAAGACACAATGTCCTGTAGAATGGATCCTCTCTTCTTTTCTACAGCCTGTTCAATTTGGGGCAGTCTGGCAGTAGCAAGAACAAATCTATACATTGCCATAAGCATAGAGCAAACTGTGTTGATCTCACAGGACTCTCACCAGCCCTGCCATTCTGGGGAGACACTAGTCCTACAAATCAAGACTTAGACAGACGTAACTAGGTTCTCGCTATTCTGAGAGGATCCCCCTTCCACTACCAAATCCAAGCTTGCCCTACAGTCCCCCAGAGGCGGCGAGACGTACAGTCAGTATCACACACTGCTGAGCCATCGTTGGGACAGAATCGACTCTCAGTTTTCTTCCTCCCAAACTGCAGCTCGTGGGGATCAGCCAGTTGGGCACGACACGTGTAGCGGAAGCGCTGCTCCTGCCGGGCGCCGTTCTGGGTGATGTTGACGGGCATCCACGGGGTCCAGGGTGTGTTCCTGCGCACCTCCGGGCAGCTCTCTGGGTTGCAGGTCTTATATTCCTGACAAGAGGGAAAACCAGTCTCTCCTTAAACAGCAGCAGCTTAACTGACAGAGATTTACTTTCACTCCAGAAAATGAGAGGATACTCTCTGTGTCTCAAACAACCTCCATCCACCTTATCTGCCCTCACAGGCACAAACCAGTGCTGGGAACAGCACAAAAGGTGGTGACTATGGAGGCGGTGGAGGTACATTGCTTCAGGTGGACCTCAAGGGTGAACTATTGCATGCTATTTTTATGTCTCCATCAGGTCTGTGTTTCTTTGCTGACTCAGAGTCCTGTGGGGCTTCGGAAGCTTGGTACATTATGGACAGGAGAATAATTCAGGCAGTAGACAATAATAACAGCAAACAATTTTCCTGCCGTGACTCTGAGATGCTGATTTCAGGTCAGCTCAGAGTGGCCTCACGAGGATAAAATGTTGGTAAGGTTTATTCCTTGAAAAGTTTACAGGTTTACTTTTAAGATGTGTTTAGATTATCTCTTTTTATAGCTATTTTTGTTCAGCTGGTTTTTTTGAACTCTCTAGTGAAGGCTATAAACCATTCGCCATCCTCAGTGCACAGCATCCATTGAGTATAGATAACATTCTGTCTGGATGGGGATGGGCTGATTTGAGTTCTCTGTAAGTCTCACCACTACTGGGAGGAGTTCCAGTGAGAAAAACATCATGTTCCTGTTTAAAAATAATTAAATGAAAGGGTCTTTTCTAGCAGAGGGAAAGAAATGCTTCAGGACTTTGTGATTCTAGAGTAAATGCCAAACAGCTTGTGCACAGATGGGAGGTTCCAGATCAAATCTTCTTACACTGAAAGAAAACTCTCCACAAAACTAATTAAAACAGCTGCATGAAACAGCTGCCAGAACAGGAAAAGGAAAATAAAGAGATACAATGGGTAGTCATTGCCTCACTGATGGGTTAACTAGGTGTTTGATCTCTTATTTACTCAGGTATGGCAGTGAGATTTATTTCTGATGCATGTAGAGGCTCTTTGACTCAATAGGATCATCCCTGGAAGTGATAGAAGGAAAAAAAAAAAAAGCATAGTGCTTTTCAGGTAAAGGACTTAATGTCTAAGCCTACAGAGGCCCAAGGAAGTCATCTGTACACAAGTCTGTCCCTACCTGTATACACACAGACACACTGACACAAACACACTCTCAAACTAACTTCAGGAATCCATCACCTCTCAGCGTCCCAGATCGTTTCAGCACCCTCTCCAGCAAAAGCTGAACATAGCATTTTCTTCTAGCTTGAGAAATAAAACCAAGGTAGAGAAGGGAGTTAAAACCCAACATCCTAGATGCTCTTTGTCAATAGGTGCCCTGTATGCAACGTCAATAAACAATACATACCACAGCACAGCCCGGACATGTATTTCCATTTTCACAGGACCTCTGCCTTGAGTGAATCCCTCCACCACAATTCACACTGCATTTATTCCAAGGACCCCACGAAGACCAAAAAATCGGTAATGGACATGGACTGTTCTCATTGCAGAATCTGTGAGAAGAAAGTGTGTTGCTCAAAAAACATCCATGTCAGCACATCTGAGGGACAAATGGCGATGGACACAAGACTGGACATTGCATGTAGGTGCAATTCCTGCATGCACAGAAAGCCACCAGACAGAAGTGTCAGATTAGCAATATTCCTCTCGGTGGTAGAGAACTATACCCTTTGTACAGAACACAGAGTGGTTAACCAGGCTGAGCTCAGTGAGATAGCTGGAGTAAACGGTCAAGATCAGGTTTTTTTTAAAGGGCTCTAACCTCAAAACTTTTATGCACTGAATTCACAAAAGAGTCCATAAGCTGAAGCTCATGTGTCACAAAGAGAGAGAATGGATGGTCAATGTTTTCAATGGGATGAGTAGTGGGAGGTGAACTCAACAGTGATCCGTCACTAATGGCAGGTGCTAAACACTTGACAATCTTTTCTTGGGGTGCTTTTGCCCTTATTGCTGCCTGGACCCTAAGAGACTGGTGTTTGTGACTGCAGCTGAACTAGTTGCTACATGTGTCTAAAAGCAGGCTCCAAATTAATGCTATTTCATGTTCCCTTTTCAAAAGGTAACTTTAATTTTGTTCAGCTTTTTAATCAATATTGTTCCCAAATTGAATCACACAGGGCTGCAGTTGACTCAGATGTAGTCCTTAAAACCCAAAAAGGACCATTGTGAATGGCCACAAATCAAACCAAACATTAAAATGTCCTGAATCAAGGAAGTTAAATGAATTGCCCTTTGTATTCTGAGAAATGCAGAGAGATCTGTCTTAAGTGACCACTCAAGGGACAAGCAACAGTCTGCTGCCAAGCAGAGGTGGCCTTTAATGAAATGTCAAATCTGGAAACTAAATTGGGGTGCCTTGAAGCATGTGTTTAATGAGGGGCTGGGCTCAAAGAAGTGTAATAGTGCAGATGGCTCAGTATGTATTATTTTTAGTGATTTCGGATTAAATTTGCTTAGTTTAGAGGGGAAAAAAAAACCCCAAAAATGGTTTTTCTGATGCTGAGCCCCACAAAACCTCAACCCTGGATCTGTGAGTTAAGCTGCATTTTCTCTTGAAATTCTTTTGGCGTCCTAGCACAATGAATAGAGACTTAGGAATGGTGCAATTGGCAATGAAAGCTGCACACGTTCAACTGGCTCCTCAGGGATGGATCAGAACAGTGTAACTGTATCTATAAACTACACTGTTGACAGCAGGCACAGCTTCTCCTTTCCTGGAAGAGGTCAGTCCTCTGTCTGGGAGATGGGAATACTTGTGAAGGTCTGAAAGGTCCTGCCTGAGAGTGGAGGCAGCTCTGAAGTCTCTGACGTTCCCAAGCTCACTGAAAGCGAGTGGCCATGCATGTGAGCAACCTCATCCCTTCTCAGGCTCTGGAATTCCTTCTGCTTTGTGCATTCAGCCAGGCAGACTTCATTTGCATTGATACAGGAGCTGTGGCTTCCAGCTGCCAACTTTATAACCACAAGAGTGGATACACGGGCGTTGTGGGCATCTCTTACCTTTCTTCCCTGCTCTGTCCAACGCAGACCCTGCCCCCGTAGCGAGGAGCAGGGTTGCTGCAGGATCGCTGCCGGACCTGGAAGCCTATGCCACAGGAGGTGCTACACGGGGCCCAGGAGGACCAGGGTGTCCAAGCGCCGTTTCTAACAAAGAGGGTGAGAGAGAATGGAGCATGGGGGTGACCTCACGGTCTGCCCAGCTCATGCTGCGCTTCACAACAAAACACACGAGGCGCTGATGGGGGAATCATTGAACTCGTTGGAGAGGAGGTGATTCATTTCAACCAGATGTTTTATCAGTGGAGATTTAGAAAAGGGAGTTTCAAAAGCGCTTAGCGTCTGCCTAACTATCCTCCCACTGAAGTCTCTAAGATTTGGAAAGAAAGAGAATGGAGCCAACGTTGAATGATTTGGAAAATGCCTCCTAGGATTTGCTGGGCAACGGTGTGGTTGCTAGAACCCTGACTATTCTCCCACGTCTCATAACCCCGCTTTTCTGAGCCAATACCTGATCCAAAAGTTGTATCTCCTGGACTTTCTGCGCAAAGAGTGCAGGTTTTGAAGCTCATGAATGCCAGTTGTGCCAAAGGATGTAAAAATCCTACCCTTTGCTAATTCTGTAGGTGCTGATGCTTTAAATCTCTTAGAGCAGTACCACTGCCAGCTTCCATGGTTTTATCACAAACCTCATAATATCTGGCATTTTCCTAAAGCCTTCAGCACCGAATCCTATTAACTGGAAATCTCAAATTTCATTAAAAATAACCATCATTGTTCCTAGCTTTCATGGCCACCTGCAGACGTCACTGTAGCATGACCTTAAATCTGCAGGAACCAGAGGCAATCGGGACATCAGAGGCAGGATGACGTTTCACGGTTTACTGAGTGATCACATCGCTGCTAAGGGCTGGTAACTCAGCCTGAAGCAAACGTGATGTAAAACCCCTTTAGTTCACACCTCAGCGACAGAGACGTCGTTGGCGGAAGCTCTGAGCAGGCGCAGGCGGCTGGCTCCTGCCTCGCTGCTGCCGTGCGGTGGCTCAACCTCGTGCTTCACACAGAAGCCAACCTTTTCATCTTTAAAACCTTGCATTTATTAAAGGCTCACCTTCCTCTGATTTGGCAGCAGGAGAGGAGGAACTGTATCTCATCTCTGCTGTGCTGCAGGTTTTGTTTCGTATGGAGCCAGTGGCAACGCTCTGTCTTACAGAACTGCCGAATCTTGACACTTCGCTGCCTTAAGCCAAAAAATCTAATTTGTTTTGGGATGGTTTATTTTTTGTTTTTATAAAGAAAAACCTTTCTGAAAAGTCGAGTCAAAAAACAACTCAGGTGCTCACTGGTTCTTGAAAGCTAAGCTTGAAAACAGATGTTAATTTTCAAAGCATTTACTGAACTAATAACACTGCTGGCAAGAAATATTTTCTGGCATAGCACCAATCAGGGCAGAGGATGAAAGTTAAAACCCACATTGCCCTTCACACTTTTTGTATTTGTTATCAACTCTTGCCTGTTCTTGGCAGCTTTATTTCAGAATCCTGTTAGATCTTTCTCCCTTCCTCCTCTTGTTCTCTCATCCTTCTCCCTCCTTCCCTTCCCCTCTCACACCCCAAACAAGGTCAGAGAACAAGAAAAATCACTTATCTAAAAATCCTACTATTCCATCTTGTTCTGCCATATTTTAACCCATCTACCACCTCCCTACTTCTTAACCCAAAAGAAAGATTGTATGCAAAATCGTGAAAAGAAAAGCTTTCAAATGGAAGGTTGCTGTTATTGCAGCAAAAAAAGGAAAGTAATTGCTACTAAAAAATCCTCAAAAAGCCCCAACAATTCTCAGCATCTATTTGCGTTTCAGGATTTTTAACAGAAATAAAGACACCTTCCATTTGCAGATCCTCAGCTTTCTAATAGAACTCATCTTTAAGCTGCCTGCTCCCTCTTTGCAAAAAGAAATCTCAATGCCATATGAAGTCAATTAAAGGAAATTTGAGGGCTGAGGCGGATGTAGGATGACCAGATGTCCCTATTTTTCAAACCATGCTGTTTTCCTATGTCTTAAGATTGAATAATCTATTTTTCATCCCCTTCTTAGAAGCTGTTCCTGCCTCTTTTTGCTGTCAGAGTAGTGCTGAGAAATCCATCCCGCTGGCAAGCTTTCCATTTGCCACTGGCATAAAAAGCCTGCTTGGGGAAGGTGGCAGCACAGGGGCAGGAATGACTGAATGCCTTTTGGGCAGCACAACCCACAACTGGAAGGAGAGATGCCAATTAAAACATGACTATTACTGAACTTTTGGTGCCGAGACCAGCACTGATCTCCAGGCATGAGTCAAGAGGCAGCTGTCCTTAATGGAATGAATGTTTATGGAGAAGATAAAGTAGATTAAAACAGTATTGGCCCAATATTTACCGAAATACTAGCTAGCCCCACCCTGGTTAAGTAGTGCTTACACTATTGCATCGTTTTCCTTGAGTCATGACGTGATGTAGTCTGAGGGTGGTGGGGTAACATGGACACAAACAACATGGCTACATTTGGGAAGCTGACTGGAGGGCATTTAGCTTCCATAGTGCTCAAGTACAGGCTTCTGGCTTCCCTGGAAAGGCAGAGCTTCAAACAGGCTGAGCTACAAGCGTTGTTTAAGTGCTGTCCCCAGCAGGCATTGCAGGCTGCCAGACAATGATCTGTTGCTTTCACCTAGCCAGTGTGCAGCAGACAGTTCACAGACTCGCAGAACAAGGTAAACAAGCCTCGCTCTGAACTAGGTTAGGCCCTGTCTTTACAAGCATTGCTCTGAAGGGGCTCTGCTTGCTTTTGGCAATGCAACTTTGGAATTCAAGCTCTGAAAAATTATGAGCTTATTGGGGATTTTTTTTGCATATTGTTGTTCAGTTGGCTAATAAGTACTTCTGCCTTACCTCCTTCTAATGGGTGACTACTCACTGTACAGTTGAGGGAAATCAAGGCACAGTGTAGGGAAGGTTAATGTGGACACTAGTTTGAGATGCTTATTTTCCAAGAGCTCTGGCTTAAATCCCTTCTCTAAGGACACTTGGGCTCCTTCACTTTTCACTGACCTCAAGCTGGACCTCACATACCTCAGTTCAGTCGGGATAAAACAATGTGGTCGCAAAAACACAAGGAAAGACTTAAGCTATGGAGAGGCACAATTTCTGTTTCCCTCCTCAAAAGCACAAAGATGCTGAGGTACCTTGAGCAATTTGCGACCTCGATCCTGGCCCCTTCACAGCCGCGACCTCCGCAGCGAGGACGTGGGCTGTCACATGAACGTGACCTACACATGCAGGAGCCTGTGCTGTCCCCATCCGAATGCTCACACAGTTGCCATGGGGACCAAGGCCCCAATCTTCCATTTGTTGTTAGGTTTTTCACCTAGTTTTAAAAGAAAAAAATAGTCATTAATAGCAAGTTTACATTTCTGGAGACAGTCCCACAACAGAAATGCCAAACAAAGCTGCCGGAGGGATTAGGATGCAGCTTAGATGGGAGCTGTCTGTGCTTGCGAGCAGGATTCAAAACAGAGGGTTGTTTTCAGACAATGCTGCATCAATATTTACCCTCCAAATTCCACCCTGCATACCTAGCATGTGCACACAGGCACCCGAGCCAACCCAGCCAGCACTACACCAGGCACAAGCATCCATCTGCCACGCTAGAAAACCAGTGCGCTCCCTCGTCCCACACTGCACAGCTTCAGCCTTCCAGGCGATACAACGGCTGCTCCATTATGCTCCTGCCTCTGCAGTGCTTGGGACTGTTGCTGTAGAGTATTTTCTGAGTTAGTGTTTGTATAACCATAGTGACCAGCTGAGACCGGGGCCTCGCTGAGTTTGGTCCTATCTAAACACACAGGAAGAACTGGCTCCCTTTCTAAACAGAGCCACAGCCTAAATGGTGAGGCTGGATGAAGGAGAGAAGGTGGAGGATATGGAAGTGACTAGAATTAATGTTGAGAATCATATGATGGGATAAAGAGCAAAAATGAATCTCAAGGCAATTTATAGATCAGATCATGTTGCTATCTGTTTCCTCTGCCCTACTTCATGCCTGTACAGCTTGAACAGGCTGGGGCTTGAGCTTCCTGTGCACTGTGATGAAGAAGTAAAAATAGTATAGTCCTGGCAGTCCAAAAGCATCAGAAACAAAACTATTTCATCCCAGGACTGGTGAAGACCTTCCAGGAGACAGGGTGTCAGAGCTTGCTCCCCTGTACCTATTTTAAGCAGTGCTGCTAGGTGAGCTCTATGCCATGGGGAAGGGTAAGCAAGCTGCTGGGGCCATCACAGCCAAGGTCCACTTGAGAAGGTGAGCGCTTCCTGCTCTTCCTGGGATCGCTCCCTGGCCACCGTTGCCTTCTTGTGCAAACTTCACCACTACTGCAAAACCCAGTAACTCCAGGACCATGCCCAGAAAGCTGCCCCTGACCTCAGAAGGCAGAAAGACATCCATGCTGGCCCTCTCTGAGTACAGCTGTTTCTTCACCACAGTGCAGTATCATGAGGGTACTGAGGGCTTCCCCTCTGGTGGCTTCCTCTGCCCTCTCACCTCATGTCCCAAAGTGCAAGGCTTCGCAGATGGGATGCCACAGACAGTGCTTGCCTGCAAGTGTCTCATCCCAACTGAGGTGGGATGCTCAGCAGCTTTGGTAAAAACACTGGCAAACGCAACACTGGGCTTGGCCTTGGCGTTGCATGCAACCAAGGGTGAAAAGATGAAGAGGCCAGGGCCCTGGCAAACAGACCTCACCCTGAATCTGAGCCAGCTACCACTGACAAACCACTGTGCCATGCTTCACTGAGCTCTGCAGTCAGCAGGATCAGTCCCCTGAGGTGCCCTGGAGGGAAAGAATTTCTCCTGCTTTACAGAAAAGGAAACCAATGCACAGAGAGGCTGTGAGCCTGCTCCGGAGCCACAGAGGCAGTCAACCACAGCCTTGGGAGTAGCGTTTTCAAACACTCATCCTCTGAAACGTGGGGTTTTATGCTTTTTCTCCAAGTCTGGCACTCTGTTAAACACTCACAATGCACCTCTGGTGGGCTGTCATCTTCCCCTTCCACCCATCTACAGCAGCATCAAAAATATGCAGCAGTGGCATGGAAGTAATTTAGCTATGTTACTGCGCTCGTCAAGCTGCAGTCCGGGGGTTTCAAGCAGCTGTTGTAAACCTTTGTTTGCAGCAGATTATCATGTCGTCGTAAAAATTTGCTCTGGGCAGCAGGTTACAAGGCAAGATGCCCAGAGAACAGAACACTGGATTTTGTTGTTGTTGTTGAATTTGTTGTTTTAAATGTGCACGCAGACAAAAATCAATACAGTCGGCTTGCTGAAAGCCATGGGGGGAGAAGGGGAAATCAAAAGAACTACTTTGAGATATTTAATACTAGATTTTTATCTCCTTTTTCCTCCTGCCTTACAAAAGTCATAATCCAAGTACTGGAGCATTTCTATTAATTTTTGAGCCAGAAAGCCGTGCTGATTCCAGCAGGGAGTTGTGTTCAGAAATCAATGGTATGATATGGCCCGTGGCTTCAAGTGAAAAAAAAAAAAGCTGACAAATAATTATTGGCTCATAAGTGATACTGGGAAGGAACCCAAAAATTAAACAAATAAGCAGCCATAACCAAAATGCTGAGATTTATAAACATGTCACGTTGTGAGAGTGGGAAGTTTTTATACTTAAGAAATTACATATGGATTATTATTCCATCTCTAAATTCATAAAAATATCTTCAAAAGAGCAAACTTGGGAAGTGGGATAAAAAACCCTTATGCATTGATCTTTTTCAGGAATAACTTTACAAGATAAATCTTTTGTAGTCAACATGGTGCCCATCAGATAGAGAGGTCATCTTTAAAAATACGTGTGATCAAATAGCCTTCTCTCACCTGACAATATCAGCAATGCCAGAGTTGTCATACTTTATACACTGCCATACTCCTACCAAAGGCATCACCTCTTTGTTTCTTCTGTAGACCATCTAAAGGCTCAACTCAGGACCTAAAAATTCAGACTGACCATTCCTACCTCCCACTACAAAGGTATTCTCTGTGATTATTCTGATATTACAGATAAGGCTAGAAACATGCCTTGTTCTTTCCATTCATCTATGCTTCCTCTTAGGATTCACGTATCAACTGCCTATAACTTTGCCAAGCTGTAATTACTTCAGCTACAAGTTTCCATGTTGGCTGTCTGACAGAAGCTGAAAATTCTTGCAAAGTTTCAGTCAAAATATTTCAACCATTTCTAAAATAAAATCTAAGGAAAAACAACGTCCACAAGTAGCAACCTTTTCCTTGAAACAAGTCAGTATTCAGAGCAAGGAAATGAACTTTATGTCCTTGTAACACCTTCTCGCAATTACCATGGCAAACGATTCAAATCTGTCCAGGGTACAAAACCCTTGGGAGGCAGGGAGGAAAAAATCTCAGTTTTCAGAGACTCGTAGATTTTCATCCTGGCACCTGAAATCTTCTCTGTGCATGAAGCATGCTTCAGTGTGGGCCAGAGTTGGATTATTCTGGGCACTGCAGCTCTCAGTTGCTAAGCCCACGTGAATTGAGAGCAGGGTACAAGTCTGCTAGACATTCCCGAAAAGGAGTAGGAAGACTGGCATTGATGAGCAAGAAAATGAGGCAGCATGGAGCACATGCCAGATGACTGACACAGTGGTTTCCTAGGCACACAGAGTGGGATTGGGATGAAAATCTGCAAGGAAGAGCATCATTTGTCTTGGGATAAGGAGGACTGTACATTTGTGAATACTCAGTTCCTGACTTGCCAGCCACCATCAACAGTGACCCCATGGGCTTGGCTAATGGAGTTTGTTAGACAAATGGTGACTTACGTTGGTGTCAGTAAGATATTGTGATATAGGATGTGGCTTTTTTCAGTTTGTCTAAAATGAAAAAGCATCTCACTTCCTTCTCCCAAGTCTAAGAATAAACAGCATGCAATCATGTATTCAGGGCTCCCTGATATGACACAAGCACATACAGGGAAAAGAGGAATAGCACGTTCAATTTGTATCTTATAATTTCTTAGTGTTAAAATGTTTGCAACCTCAGGAATAAACCTTTGGGAGGTTGTGGGTGTTACCTGGTAATCACATATATGAACCATTGCCCAAGGTACTATATTAATACTATATGATTAAGCCTCTACCTAAGGTCCTTTAATATTAAAACTGGAGAGAGGGGATCTGGGGTGCAGCGTAGTTCTGTACAAAGATGTTCAGACTAGCTCTGAACAAGCGTGTTTGCACAAGAGCAGCAGTCAAGTTGTGTTAGTGTTGCAGCTGACTCACACAAATACCTGGCCCTCGTAGGACATAATTCAACAATATGCCAGTTCTGTCTTTAAAAGTTGCTGCATGCCAATCTCTCAGCTGTGCCAGGACATCTGTTTGTGGGCTAGGCTGCAGAAGAACTTGCTGACATTATCTGGGTTAGGAAAAGATTATTTGGGAGGGATACTTTTAACCTACACCATGTCACACTTGAGTGTGATCTCACATACAGCTGTACCAGCACAGCTGAGCGCCTGGTGCTCAGCCCAGGAAAATGGAGTGAAAAAAGCCAGGACTTCTTAACTCAGCAATTCATCCAACTAAACTCCCAGACAGGCCTTTCTCAGGAGTGAAATTTGCCATTGAGTCACTGCATTCCCCTACCTTTCCAGTGGTCATTTGCACATGCTGTCCTAGACTCTTGCCTCTTGACCATAACCTTTATTCTGAACTGAACATAAGGAAATACTTGGATATTGCTGATGTAGGAGCTTAAATGTACTATCCCACTCCATGCCAGGGGTGAATTCATTCCAGCAAGGGGTAGAGAAGAAGGAAAAAGAAAGCACTTGGCATGTGGGTTTTAAATGGCCTGTCCTTCTGTCAGCCAAAGAGCACACGGCTGATGTATGCACCAGAATGAGGGCAACTACATGAAAACAATCTACAATAGAAATGCTAAAACAAATGGAAAACAAGAATCCCTAGAACAGCCAGAGCTTCTGAGTATTCTGAATATTCCTCACTGCATTTTTATGACCTTGAAACAATGATCTGGGGTAGCCCGTTCCCCAGTGTGCACCACAGCAGACATGTTCAAACTAGAGGATTAACACCTCACACACCTATCAACAGACACAGGCATTAAGCAGGACAAGATAACAGCACGGGCAATCAAGAAGCACTGCATCCCAGTTCAACACAGGAAGGTTATAAACACACAAGCCTCAGAATCCAGTAGTGAAAAACTTAAGCCTGCCAAGCTGAGGATGGATTGAAGTAATGACTAATATTTCCTGGGAAAATATCTGAGAAGTAAGGAAGATAAGGGGAATAAACATCCCAGCACTTCCACACAGAAATAGCATGCTGAAGATACAACCAATCTAGCCCTCTCGCTCTATCTACCAGACTTAAGACTTAGCAGTATTAACATGCTAATTGACGTTAGATAATAACAACTGACATTAATGAGAATTTATTCCCCCTCCCAATTTATTTCACAAGACTGGGTTTCCTGCCCGGCCACCTTGCAGGTACGTCTCAAGCAGCAGGAATTACATTTGGCCAGAGAGCTTCTGGGGACCACAGCCAGGAACTGGATGTTGTCAGAGGAGGTGGGTGGGTGGGAAGGGAGCTGAAGAGCCAACTCAAACTGATTAAAGCAGAGAAATTTTGGTTTTTAACTGTCTCATCTGAAGGAGACCAGGGCAAGGAAAGAATACCATCTCTGTGCAATATCACAGAGATTTGACCTTTGTTCTGCTAAAGTGAGGTTAGAATCCAATACTCTCTTTCTTGAACACTCTCTCCTGGTTATATTCTCCCCTTCCCTTAGTAATCTAGTACATAGTGTATCTTTTTGGCCCTCTGTAAACCATCCATGCATGCCTTGTTTTCCTTCTGCTCCCTAGATGCCTCTTCCTAACAGTCCACTTCTTCACCAGTGTTTTCTCCTGGGCCTAGCTCAGGAATCTAAGAAGAAAATTAACTGAAAGCTGCCCAAGGATGTACAGCATATTCAGTCTACTTTGATTTCCTTGACCTGCAAGGATGCCAAGTAATAGGTGCAGACAGTGAGTGAAGCAGCCCTCAAAGCTCACGTTTCATCTAGGACTTACATGGTTCTCCGTAGTAACCCAACAGCATCTTCACTCAAGGCATGGGTGGGCATGAGGAGGACTGAATGCTTGCTTTGGCATCCTTCTTTTGGAGCAAACAAATACATTCAGGGTCTCTGTGCTCTAAACAAGAGGCTGTGCACAGACATTAATGTGTGTCACTGGGCTCTCCATGCTCTCCTGACAGCTGCTCATCAGACAGTTGTCACACACTCATTTTCCTTCTCCTATCTACACACATGTACACGCTCTCACACCAGTATACATAAAATATTTCCACTCCTTCCACTTACTGGGCACTCAGTAATATTCTGAGTCCATAGGCTCATGTTGGAGCTGTCCTCAATGGTGGTGCATCGCTTCTGCTTGTTATCCCAGCCACAATAAGGGTCTCTGGCTCCTAGGCATTCCCTGCATGTGCAATGAGAAAAGATTAAAGCTTTTAAAGACCATCTAGCTTTAAAGACACGCATTCAAGTATAGTGCTTGTATATGACAGCTGTCAAGTGCACCGAGGCTCAGCAGAAGAAATTGTATTTCTTCTGAGCAGAGGTTTACCTGCTTGGAAGGGGAGAACAGTTGAACAGAAGGGTGACAGGACACAAAGCAAATATCACTCATAGAAGCTGTAGATTAAAAATCAGTTCACTCTCTCCAAGGCCCAGGGAAAGAAAAATGACTTTACAAATTTTAGTCAAAGAACACTTGTCATTGAGATATCTTTGAGGCCCCATATAATCACTCAGCAGGCCAAATCTCACACAAAGCAACCTCTGTGAGTATGTTTTCTGACACTGTGTCCATCCAAAGGGGTTAGACAAGCAGAATTAGCCAGTGGATCAGTAATAAAGGCTTTCTATTAGTCTTGGCCTTTGCCGGAACAATGGTTTCATTTATAATCCCAACATCAAGATGTCAGTTTGGAAAAGTCACAGCAGAACATTATTCCTAAGCTTTTGGCTGCTTTGAACACTGCTGTATTCATTTTCCTCCTGAATTCATATTTACAGGCTAAGTGTGTGTTCCCAATGTGAGCTGCTAAAGAAAAATAACTGGGGTTACTACTGCCACTAAACAGAGAAGGTCAGTCACAGCACTAGTCTGTACTGATAGAATTCAGCTGTAGCGGTTGTTCCCATGAGTCACTTTCAAATTGCTAATTTTCATTAAGAAAACATAACAGTGCAAGCCACACCATGCATGTGTTAGTGTAAGACAAAGGAGAAAGGACTAAACCTAAAAAGATTCTCAACACTATTTTTTATTCCAATGATCACACTAAAAGCTGATAGGATCCTTTCCAAAAGTCCCAAATGATTTGAAAACTGCCAATTAGCAACATGGGACCATGGGGGAAAATTCAGTTCCAGACACTAAACAGTAGAGTAATAAAATTTATTCTAAGGGTAGGTATCAGTATGATGAATGAAACATCAGAAAAAAAATCAAATGCAATGAGGTGTGAACTGTTCCCTCCCAGAAATCTTTGAAATCCTATTAGCCTGTAATCAGCCATAAATGAAAAAGCAAGTCCCTTAAGCACAGCTGAAAACACTCTATCAGCCTGTACTGACTCCACAGTGATTTGCCCCAAAGCAAACCCTATATTGTTTTGCTGTCTGGTACCCACTCCTATCTGTTGCAGACACAGGCACATGTGTATATATTTCTATTTTAATTATGAGTTTTTAGTTTGCTCCTACATGGTGGCTCCTACATTTCCTCTATTAAACATTTCACACACGGAGTTGTAAGGAACATAACTTTCATGGTTTAGGAAGGTAGTTACAACAACAGTCTCGACTACATTTTTCCTTCAGCTGTTTCAGCACACCCAAGGCAAAGGCAAAGATGGTTTTGTCCCAGCCCCAGGCAACAGAACATCAAATATTTGCCAAGAAAAAACTTGGGATTCTCAGCCCAACGACTCAGAAGTGACACGTGCTGCTTTGCTCATTATTCTGGCTAAGGACCCCCATCCCGGTGTTCTGGCAACTCACACCACCCTCACCCACGAAGCAGGGCTGGGGCCAGGTCCAGAGCTGCCTTTGCTATCCAGCAGTCCCTCAGCAAGGACAGCACCCATTTAATTATCAAGCAGACACCAGGGTGTCTGCCCACCCTCTCGCCATGCACTTCAAGAGGAAACTGGGCAGTTTCTAGAGAGAAGAATATAAATAAATAAGCAATGAAGTGAGGGATGGGGGTGGGGATAAAAAAAAGCCCCTGCTTTCAGTTGGAGAGGCTTGTGGTGAGGCTCTCAGACCCTGACACCACGTACACACTATTGTTTCCAACTGCATGAAGCCGTTTCACTGGGCACCCAGCGAGCTGAGAGAGGTCATTGTAATTCATAACAGGGAAGGCTTTTGTGAGCATCACCCCATTATGATACACATTTTCTCTGAATTTAATTTATAGGAAAACATGTGCTGCATAAATTCAGGAAATAATCTCCATATGTTCTGTGCTGAAGCCCTCGGCCACTCCACAGGCTGCAATATATCCCGGTTAGGCACTGGCCACTTTGCTGGCACTACCATAATGTATGTCACGTAGCTAATGTGCTGCTCTTGGCTGGGGGCAGCAGAGCAACAGGCCCCTCACGGTGCACACCATGAATCACAGCCCGCCGTCCCCTGCTGCCGCCGCTGACCCCTGGCTGACGGGCCAGCAGTAGCCCAGCTGCAGGGTGCCAGAAGGCCACGAAGCAGGGCCCTGGGAACAGCCCAGTGCAGTGCTGGTTTGGGGGGGAGCTACGGCCACCCTGCACCGTCCCTGCGCTCTGCATCCCAGGTTTAATGAATTCCTGCCCAGTCTGGCCTCCGCTGGGCTGTCAAAACACGTACTCTGTAATTTAACAACCATCAAAGCCCAGGACTTCTCCCTGTCTGATGGCAGGCCCTCAAAACCATTTGAAATCTAAAAACAAAATAGCTGTGCTGTCTGCCTCCCTTCAGGATTCGGAGCCCACTCGTCTGCCTCGACTCTGGTGAGAAACCTATTATATCAGCTGACAGCGATAAACTTAAGGGTGAGGAGGAATGTATTTACTTACACACAATTTGCTACATTTTTCCCCCCTTTTGTAAGCAGGAAAAGCATTACAACGTACACTACTGCGAGAGAACAATGTATCTGGCCAATACTTGAAGCGAACAATTCAAAGCCCACCCAGATTTATATCCCTACAATATCTTCAGAATAGATATCCCTGTTTATATCATTAAAAGATAAAACCACATCAGCAAACACACAACAAAAGACAAAATATATGTGTGCATACATGAATGCACAGATCAAAATGCTTCAGAAATATGCTGTCATTCTCAGCAGATCACGGTTTGGAAAATGTAAAGATACCGTAGCGTTTCCCCGTGCTCAGAACACAAAGTGAATTGAAATGTTTATGTGTAAATATCATTTGGTATTATGATACCGTTGAAAAGTCTCACACGGGCTGTGGGACCCAAAGTCTGGCAAGGCAGTTATGCAAATACTGTGAAATAAGTATACAAAGGGGTTTACATGCTATAATGCAACTGGCGTTTCAAAGGCAATGGGACTTCCACCACTGGCTCAGTGGGGACAGATTTCACACATCACCTACAGGGAACACCTTGCTTAGGTTTTCTCAGTGGCAGGCTGGGAATGCCTCAAGATCACACTACTGTCTCCCATCACAGATCACACAGGTAGAGGGAACCCATTATCCCAGAAAACTACCCAAGCATAGCAGGTTAACACTGGCTGTATAATGCTAATGACTTAGTTAATGAAATCCCACAAAGTGGGATGCTTGTAGAAGTGAGATGGTGATGATATCACATGGTCTGTTCTCTCAGTTCCCCTCTGACTGCCTATTAACCTTAGGCATTCGGTGAGGACTCGGGAGAATAGCTCTGGATGGATATCTAAGATGTTTGGTTTATTATGACAGGGCATTACTATCAATAGCAATTCCCTTTAATTCACAATAAACGTCTTATCTGAGGCATAAAGGCATACACCGAAAAAACTCAACTGAAAAACAATTCCATTTGTATCTCCTATTCAAGATATTTTTTCCTCCCAATTCCTTATTCTCACTTACCAAGAACATTTGCATGAAAATGAGATCTTACTCATAAGAGCTCACCTGCTGCCTGCTGTTTGGGAGCTGTAAGCCCCCCTGTAGTTGGCTGTTGCAATCATTTCTACAGCAGTGATCTGGGATAACACAAAGGATTAAGAGTCTGCAAGTGCGGCACGATCCACAGCCCACTGAAGTCAATAGAAACTCTTAGCTATGACTCAAAAGAGGTTTTCTGGGGCCTTTGAAGCCTGGTGGTGCTGAACCTTGACTAATAGTATGTGCTGTCAAAAGGCTTCTGCTTCCAAGATCCAAGATCCTGCCCAAGATCTCCTTTTTTTTGTAATAGTCTGAATGATAAATCCTTTTGGAACTTTCATTAAAGCTTAAATGTCTGTAGTTTAAAGTTTTTCATTCCCACTTTAATTTGGTCTGAGTCCAGATAACTTCATCTTTTGGTCATTTTTTCCTCGGAGCTGAAACTTTAGACTATGTAATAAATGGATCATCAAATCAATAGAACCAGATTAGGAAAAGAATCACTAGAGCTTCTTCCCATTTAAGCCCGATCCTGCAAGGCACCGAGCAACTCTCATCTGTGCTCAGCACCTCAGGAGCATGTTCAGCACAGCAGTTTGCCTTGCTCTTTTGGGGAATAGGACCTTGGAATTTCACACTGGTTTGTTGCACTCTTTCAGAAGCTAACTCCAAGGGAATAACCCTCTGTAAGCAGTAAGGGGGTTTTAGCTGTGTTAGTTGCAAGCATGGGGCTGTGTTTGGCAGACGGGCATTTCCTGACAAGGTTGGGTTACTGTCCCATTGCTATCAACCTGCAGAGGGGATGAACTAAACAAATAATCATATTAGCTTCCAGCCAACCAAATCATAATTACTGACAACCTCAGTAGCCCGTGCAAGGAAAAGCAGACTTCTGTCTTCCCTAAAGCCAGATGGTGTGAAAAGAGAAGAATAAGAATCAAAAGGATGTTCGTGGCTTAAGAAAATAAGATTATAAAGGAGGGAAAAAGCACCAGACCTTCAAACAATCCCTCTAATCTTGGTACCTTTAAAAATTCAAACTGCAGAGATGAGTTAGTGATCTGTACAAATCCATTATCTTTCCCCATTGAGAAGAGACGCCAAGTGGAACTGAGCTGCTTTAGTCAGACGCTGGTCAAGTAGCAGCTTCATTTCTCATCTGGTGAATACAACATATTCCATGCCAGATGCTACTGCCCTTTCCTCAAGGCAAGTAGCCACATAATTCATAAACAATTAATGGAGTTATTTGTGGAGCAGGGCACTATTTGGCAAGAGGATACTACAGCTCACAGGTACCACCACTGTGAGGGCTACAGTTGACGATAATCCGGACAGACAAGGTTTGGTATTTTGGCATTTGATATTGGACACAGGGGCAGAGAAGCTGAAGCGTGTGTGTGTTGTGTGCCTGTGTAATTTATCACCCGCACATGCTTAGCATCAGTGATTGCTGCTCTGCACATGATTTGTTTTGAATGCATAAATTAAAGCCATGGTGTAAAATGACCTCTAAAACTGAAGCCCATTTATGAGCCAAACACATGTAACTTATTTGAAAGAAGCGGTGCACAGACAGAGGATTTTGAGAGGCAGTTTCACCTCATTTTCCTTTCCACATCAGGGACCTTGGCTTGCTAGCTTCCTGCTCTACCATTTTCAATATCACTTTAATCGATTGTGGTTTATAGATTATGGCCTCGCACAATCTACCCAACAAACTATTCCATTTCTTACTTTCTGACATCCCATTCCATCATCTTTTAGCAACAGTGACCTCTTTATTGGTTAGGTGTTTATTTTCCTTTTTAAAGCCGTGAAATAAACCAACATTGCATTTATTCAAATATGAAGATTAATGCCATCCTGAGCAAAATCCTGATTAAATCTGGATTTATGTTTACATCAGTAAAGCAGGTTATTAAGGAAAAAAAAATGAGGAAGTGTTCCTCCACAAACACCATTAGAAACTCTTGTCACTGGGCCAAACAAAACTGACCTCTAATAAAAGAAAAGTACCGAGTGTCTCTGACTACCAGTGATGGGATCAGTCATCCACAACAAAACTTGGATACTATCAAAGTCCTAATGAAAGGAATAGCCAGAAGGAATTCCTGAATGAGGGGCACATTTGTCTGGATTGCAAAGCACAACTGTTTCCTATAGCCTCGGAGCGCTTTTGAGCCTTAAGAAAACATGCCCCCCAGGGCTGCCATATGGAAAGAAGCAGAGGGGACTAGACTTCCTTTAGGAAAGGCAGCTTGGGCAAATGAGTGCACTCAAGTGTTTTTCCCTGTCTCTGCCGTGTGTCAGTCAGTGTCTGGAGGCAGCTGTCAGATTAAGATGTGCTCTGCTCCTGTGTTTCTGCTCCGTGGTTGCAGATCTGAGACTTACGTCAACGTGGCAAATTCTTGTAGTGTGGTGGCATAGGTGGATATGGGAAAAAGGGGTGGGTTGAACAAGAGCAAATCCACTGCAAGGGACACAGACAGGTGCTTTAAGTGGCTTCTGCAAGACACTGATGATTTAAGAACACAAATTATGCTAAAATGAGAATTTAGGAGGGGAAAT
Source organism: Colius striatus (assembly GCF_028858725.1). NCBI lineage: Eukaryota > Metazoa > Chordata > Aves > Coliiformes > Coliidae > Colius > Colius striatus. The sequence goes on along the minus strand of NC_084769.1, from coordinate 12,840,694 downwards.
AAAATTGCAAAGGCATAAAACTTAGAAAGAAATGTGACTGATATTAAAGAAACCTTAAAACAGTCTACAGTTGTCACCCAGGCTGCACAAAGTAATCCATATTCGAGCAGCTCCTTTGTGAAAGGTGGATTTTGTTAAACTCCACGTAATTATTTTCTGCTCAACAGGATTCAACTAGACAAAGCCTTTTGTAAATTAATGTATGTTGCAAAAAGCAAATAAATATTAGAGCATCTACTACACCCCAAGGACACATCTCTTTTCTGTCCAGTGCAGGGTTATTTTAACATTGCACAAGGGCCAAAATAGTTCTGCCAACATACTCTCCATTGCTTTTTCCCTGTGTAGTTACAGAAATGCCATCAAAAAATGTCCATTCCACTTTTTAACTCAACACATCATCACTTAAGTAAATGGATATTTTTAAAATCTAGCCCCACCCCTTTGCAGACTGGAGTGTTCCCACAGATCTACAGTACTTCTGTATTTTGACACGTAAAAGACAGCAGACAGTACAATACTGTGTTTTTCTACAAGCCACACATATTTTATCTACTTACATGCACTTAAATTTTAAACTTAAACCAACAATAACAAATTACTCTGGCTCCAGATTCTTCCTCCTCTCCAAACAAACAAAGCAGTTAATAAAAAGTTAATGACAAATCTGTAGCAATATATTAATTCAGTATTATCATTGGACACATTTGTGGTTTACTCTGCATATACTGCCTCAAAGCTTGAGACATGAAGTAAATCAGCCATAGCAGAAAAAAGGCTGTAGGCTCTTTGCATCAGGAGCCACGTTGCTGAATATGACCATTGCCTAAAATACAAATCTTCTGACATAATAGTAGCAAATTGCAAGAATTGACAGATGCAATAGATATCTGCCCTGGGGCTTGCTGGTAGCTTTAGTTATTAGTCTTGTTTATATAATAATAGCATCATTGTCAAACTAACATAACATATTCCAAGAAAACTACCTGCTCTCCCGTCAGCTGCCACTGTGTGGAAAGTAATTCCATGAAGCCCACCTAGCAGGCATCAGATAGCAATGACTTTTGAACACCATTGGTCTGAGTTGGCCTCAAGCCAGCCAATGGTGAAAGGATCCATACGCTCTAACCGGTTGTGATCTCGTGAGAGGAGCCAGCATGCTTTAAAAAATAGAAGCAAACAAAAGCCCTCAGCACATCCAGCCTCCCTGCTTTTTCCTCCCTCCTAGCAAATTCAAAGCCCCCCCGTCAATAAATTGCCAACCTAGTCATGATAGTAAGGGGGCAAAAAGCCTGAATTTAGCTGATTTTACTTGGCTTTTTCTGAAGTGACCTTCATCTGTTTCAGCAGTTGCATAACCCTGGACTCTGCCTACTTCTAAACTCTCTGCCACAGTACCATTCACTTGGGGCCATTGGCGTAGTTCAGAGCTAAAAGTGTGAGCCTAAAAGTGTACAGGCAGCTTCAAAGGAATGTAAAGCATGTCATTGGTTTGAGCATTTAAAAGAAATGGGAAGAACTGCAATAATTCATCTGGTTCGGAGCAGAGCCCCTTTCCACTCTTTCATCCTGCGTCCTCTCTCTCTCAGTGACGCAAACACCCGCAATTTCAGCACAGGCTTATTCCTCAAACTCGGCCTCTTGCTGGTTTCCCTGCTGGCCCCACATTGCATTTCTCTCCTCACTGTTATTTGTGATTCCTTCATACTTAAATGCCATCTACAAACTATGCTATTTTCTTTCTTCCATGCCATTAAAGATAATGTCAAATAAGATGAAACTGAAAACCAATCTCTCTGGCATCTTACTGGAAACATGCCCCTGCTCACTCCATTACCACTTAGTCTTGCCTTCTTTTTTTTGCACTTTCAGACACACACACATCCACATCCCGATCCCAAACTGTTCAAATGAAGCTCTTCAACTGCAGTCCTGAAATCCAGGCTTCTTAGACCTGGACCATCTCCTCGAATCTTAAAGGTCCCTATCCTGCAAACAGCATGGATGCACTTAACTTTACATAAATAAGCTACACTGAAGAAAAGGGGAGTAATTGCCTGCTCCAACAGATGCAAATGTATTTTCAGAATAGAGAAAATGGTATGATTTTGTCTCTCTATTTAAAGAACAGAGATCCATTTCATCTACCAAACTTCATTCTTTCCGAGAGTTTTAGTGATCATGGTTCTGTTTCATGTCTTCATTCTCTGTCTGTGGGAGTCTTGCCACTTACTTAAATGCAACCAGAATGCCAAACCAGATGTTTAGTGATTTATTCTGATGTATTGTTGGATACCAGGGATGACAAAACATTGGGCTGAGCACTCTCCTTTCTGCCTATGAAGTCTTCCACAGCTTTTCAGGATTATGGTGGTACAATAATTAGCTAATTCCCTTAATTTTGGAGAGGCCATATCAGCCAAAGCAGATGGAAATTGATGATTAAGCTTTATCACAGCATTTTTTGTAGCCTGTTACCTTTCCTTCTGCCTCTGTTTTTAAAAGGATGTTCAATATGCTGGATATTATTTAAAACTCTCAGGGAAAAGAGTTTCAAAACAAAATCTGGGACAGATTTTCAACAGCTCCATCTCAGAAGAAGGGGCTGGAGTTTCAAGGTCTTTGATGAACAATCTGGCTATCAACATCTCCTCATCAATCTGCTGAATGCTGAACAACAGCCTCTGCTTTGTTCCCTCCTCTAACTCTTCTAACATTTTCTCTCTCATGCTTTTTATCCAAGAATAGTTCCTTGTTTGTCCTTCGAGGAACTATCAATCCTTCTGATGAAGATGTCAGAGGATTTCCAGACCATATTGAATTCATTCTTTCCCTCAAACTGGGACATTTTTAGATCTTCCCAGAACGTATTATTCCTCCAGTTAATTTCCCCAGCACTTTCACTCCTGAAATCTGGTAATCCTGTAACTCCGGTTTTGTAATCCTGAATTCAAGTGCTTAATTCCTTTGTAACAGGGGATTTTGCATTATATAGAGAGCAAATAAAAAGAAGAAAATAACAATAACCATCAAGACAATCCTCCAGGTGATATCTCAGGCCCTTTAATGCATAGTGTGGACACAGTACAGGGACCATGCTTGGAGCTCCACTTTTGTACTTTGTGTGATTTAAAATTTATTTGAATACTCTTTCTATTCATGAAAAAAAACACACATAGAATCATAGAATGTTAGGGGCTGGAAGGGACCTTTAGAGATCATCTAGTCCAACCCCCAACTTTGGAGAGAGAAAGAGGGCACAAAACTCTCTGCTTCTTTACTGCAGCTGCTGACCCTTTTCTTCTGAAAATTCCCTGGAGCCATTTCAGGAGTTACTCACCTATATGTACTTAGTTGTCTGATTACTGGCCCAGAGCTATTTAGAGGTGAATTGTGTTTCTCATACAGATCTCAAGTCAGCAAATAAGAGTAGTTGTCAACTGAGTCATTTCTGCTAGCTTTGCATTAAGCACCAAGGCCTGAGGGGATGTACAGCAGAATTTAGGCCAAGAAGCGGGGCAAAAGCTCAGAATCACTCAACAGCAAACTCTCTGCAACCTGGTCAAAAAAGTGGGCAGAGTTCAAATGAGAGAGTGTCACAGCTGCAAGGAAAGAGGATCTGGCTTTCCTCATAGCCCTGGAAGTAGGAGTATGCCCACTGGCATGACGTTGACTTGAGGTGACCCTCACACAACCTGATGGGATACCCACACGTGAGCACAGCACAACAGCGAGAGGACAGACAAGCCGAGTTATTCCCAGAACCAACACTGTACATCCCAAAACTGCAACCTGCATCATGTGTACTGCAAATTTTAAGCAGAAAACTAGAGATAGGAGGAATTAAAAATGAACATCTACATAAAGTACATTACAATAAACCGCCCAGGACAGGAACAGCAGAAAAGGTGGATGGGTATTCAAGACACCCTCTAGTCTCATTCCCAAATACATTTTCTTCTCCTCATTTGAATATGTAAACAAAAACTGGCTATAAAATCAATCCAATGCCTGCTTCAGGCTTTCTGTCTGCTCAGAGTCCAACAGCCTTGGTGCTGCAAAGGAGCAATACAAAGAGATCACAGTGTTCCCTGTAACAACCAGTTTTATTTTCCTACCTGTTTGATTGCAGCTCCTAAAATGAATAATTTCACCTCACCCTTTGAAAAAATTACTAAACTACTCCTACTGATAGGCCCCACCTGAAAATAATGGTCCAGACCTGAGCTCCTCACCTCTCTAAAATTCAGATTTAGGGTTTTGTCCAGACACATTCTAGAGATTTGGTGGTGTCAGTGATAAAGCTGCAGTGCAGGCTTTCCAAATATCCCTCCCTGAAGTTTGGGGTCAGCTTGAGGTAAAAATCCAAGCTCATTTGAAAATTGCAGAGAGCTTACAGATATTTCAAAGCCATGCAAAATTCAGCAGCAAGCACAGCCAAGCTACCACCCAGCAAAGCAGCCTTCAAAACACCCTGCATGTTCAAAGGGCTTGCAGGTTTTGCTCTCATTGGACATCTTCCTAACAGTCTCCAGCAAGAGCGGGGAATGGCAGCACTGAAGCACAACAAGAAAACACACACACAAGGCAAGGTCCCTGCAGCCAAGTCCAGCCTGTAAATTTGGGCAGCTGACATTACAGATGTCTTCCATTGCCCTGTTACTAAGACTAGCTGTTCTGAAAAGACAGATTGAGACAGGTCAGTGTGCACACACAAAACGCTGCTCAGAAACCTGGAAATATATTGGGTCAACAAACTACATCGAGAGACAAGGCTGAGTTACTGGTCACCACTTAAGAGACTGAATTGGTGCCGGGTCAATAAACAAACAGTAAAGGAGATGGCAGAAATCCTTTTCCTTTTCCATCTCTTCCCTTCATTGCCACTTCTTCCTCTGCCCCATTTTTGAGCCTTGGTACCAAGCCCCAAGGTTTTAAAGCAGCACAACAGCAAGGATTGCTGGAAGGGATCAATTGTCTCTCAATACATGATCACCCAGTTGCAAGGAGAAGGCAGAATGAAGGCAGGAGGCTCCATGTCAGCAATCAGGAACCCACATCAGCCCCAAGGGTGTGAAAGGCTGCAAAGTTTCCTGATAACATAAAGCAGAGCCAAAGAAAACAAACAGTGTTGTGGTATTCCTGCCTGACAGGCACAAATTCTGCATCACCTCCAAGCTTCCTGAGCCCCCATCAGAACGATTACATTATGAAAACGCTGAAACCAGAGCTTTTTGGGGAGGCCAGTCAAGAAGTCATGGCAGGAGACAAAAAGTAAGCAGGGGGTGTGATAGGAGCAGGAGCCCTTCTTCCTATGGTGGCTATATATTGGCATGTATTAAACATAGACACAACAATAAGCAATAAATCACAGCCCAGGAGAAGTGCCAGGTGGAATGCACTGGAGGAAATTAAAACATCCTTCTCGATACAGTTTGGTATTGAAAGAAATATAAAGGAGGCCAAGTTGACTTCTCACCTACACAGCCAGGATGCAAAGGGGAAAAAGGCTTCCAACATTGGTAGCTGAAAAATTTACAGTTGAATAATTTCCTACAGAAACAGCATAACTTAAAAAGTAATGATAATAATATCACAAACATCCTTGTAAACAAAACAAACAAAAATAAGGGGCTTCCTAAGTGTTCTCATTTTTTCCCCCCTCTCTTCTTTCAAATGCACAGTCCCTTCACAAGGCTCAGCCATGGGGTAAATGCCCATTGCAATGTACACAAGCACACTAGCTGGCCAGCACTCCCTAGATTCAGTAAATTAATACCTCCCACGTTGCCAAACGTATGTGCCCACCATCCTATCTCATGTACTTTGGTATTGCCCAGTGGCTGGCTTAAATTGCCTAAAAGTGTCATGAATCTAGTTAATGGAGGCAGAATTTGAGTCTGTATCCCTCAAAGAGCTGATCTGCTTCCTTATTTCACTGAAAAACCCCTTCAGAAAGTTTGTTTTAGAAAAAACCAGTGTTGGTACACAAGCTTCACAGTAATTTCAGACAGGACTCAGTGCTGTACAGTACATAAAACTGGAGCTGCTTGTGCCCATCAGCACACGAGGGAACCCCTTTGGAGAGGGGTTTTTGTTTTGCAGCCTTAAGCAGCACTCCTATGAGGTACCCCCCATTGTCTGCTCTCCACCCACTGCTGCTTTTTCCCTAGTTGTCCCTTTTTTAGGCAGTTGAGCAAACCTCCACCATTTGAGTTTTAATGGAAGTGTCACACAAAGTACTTATGCAGGCTGAAACTGGGACAAAGATCTATAAATTACCGGAAGGCTGAACTCAAGATTAGGAAAAGAAAGAAAAGGAACAACTCATTTCTCTTGAAACTGGATCATATATATGTATACACAACATAAATATCCTCAAACTGAAACTCTCCAGGACAGCTTGAAGAGGACAGCTGTTATGTTCTACCTTTTTAAATCTCTGCTTTTAAGAGCTGAGGACAGGATTGCATTTTCCAGCTGTGGTTCTCTTTCTCGTACTAAACACTTTTGTGTCAGCCTGTCTGTATAAGCAACTAAACCTTTATACATTAAACACTTCTGTGTCAACCTTGCAGTAACGACCGAGTTACATTTTCTGAAAGGGATAATTAAGAGGTTCAGTGAAAACAGAAAAAGCTGGTAATTTTATATTTAGACAGTCATGAATTTAGTACAAGCTGATAGATAAACTCTGCTTGTTGAAAATAAAATGATGGTGACATTTTCCCTATCAGTTTTATTGGCAAGAGGACAGGGACATCTTGCAGTAGGCCACCAGAAAGGAAATCCGTTCACATGTTGCTAACAAAATCCTTCCGCTTGTCTAGCACAGAGGACATCAGTTTCAGACAAAGCTCTCATCAAGGAAAGCAAGGCAAAAGCAAGAGTGGAGAAGGAAGAATGTTTTCAAGAGATGTAAACAAGCAGTTACCCATAGCAGACCACACTGCACACTCAGGGGGATTATCTGAGCTTATGTCTCGATCAGTTGGTATCCATGCTCTTTCACCTGCCTAAATGGAGGGCTACCATTTGGATGCAGAAACCTTCTACACACATTTCTGAGTGGAAAACTGCTCTGGAGCCAGGGCTGACAATTGAAAAAAGTCTTTTTTCCTGTGCCCTTTAACAGGTACAATCAAGGCACAGAATCTCCCCAGGTGTAAGAAGTGTCACACATGGTTGAGATGAGCTATTGGTTTCCAAAAGCAATAACAAGTTGCCACACAGCCCAGCCCTGCCTCATCAGATGTTTGAGAGGTGATCACTTGGATAAGCCGAGATAGGCTGGCTGCAACCCAAACTCAGTAACCTGCAGCCATCCTGCCAATAATAACCACCAGCAAAACAAATGGAGTTAACAAAAGCCACACTGAAATGTCAAGTAGGAAAAAAAAAAAGTAGTAAATATTGCAAGCCCTTCCTTGGTAAACATACAATTAATTTCTAATGAAGGATAATTAATATTTACCAAAAAAAATATTGCTCATTCTCATGGCTCCTATCATCAATGTATCTATCAGGAGATGCACTTTCAACAGAGTTTCTTTTCCTTGTAGTGATGAAAATAAGCCTTCTAAACTGAATCAGACTGGAATATGTTTCTCCCCGGTGCTTTTCTTTTTAACCTGAAGTGGAATATATCAGAGCTGTAAATTTGCTTACCCTTCTGTTCTGTACATGGAGCATCTCTCCAGAGGAATTTTTAACACTCCATTATTTAAGCCCACAAAGAGCGACCTGTCACTGTGCAGGATTTGGAGGCTCTTGATTGCTTCCCGTTGTCCATTAGGGAGGATCTGCATTTCCTCTAAATAACAACTCCTCAGGCTCCTGTTAGTGGTAGAAAGGGCCTTCAAGATGGTGCCATACTCTAATAGAACAAGAAACAAGGCACAAGTAAATCTTGGAGGCATTGACTTCATTTCATACCTGCCTAAAGTGTGAAATATTAACATCATCTTTACACAGCTGCTTTAAATCTGCTTCTGGGTCACTTGCTGTCTGTGATAGAGCTCCAGCTACATCGTTGTAGTCCTCAGCAGTTCTTGGGCATCATGGAAAATACCTGTGAATGTGTTTTAATGGGAACCCAGAAGGATGCGAATCATTTGGGGAGGGAGTACCTGGACATATTTCCCAGTTGGAGCACTGAGGCAGAGAAGAGTCTGGTCCCATTACCAGTGGGTTTTACAGCAAGGTGACCTGAGATAGCAGGGATCATTTCTAGTGCCTCGAGGCTGCATTTCTGCTGGTTTATGGAGCAGATCGGTGTGATTTGTTGCCATGACAAACGACAACAGATGCAGCGGCCCTGCTGGAAACCCGAGAGGCCTCCGTAATGACTGCATGGGTCATGGGTCTAATTGATCCTCTTCCTGGAAGAACCCATCCTGCCAGCTTGACAAGGGGATGTTATGGCATGAGCAGTGCATACACAGAAACCTGTTAGTTTGTGTTCACAGAGCTCTTACCTAAACAATTTAGAGATCTGATAAACTGTGGGAGATTTATGCTGGGGTAAAGTGGGCAACCACACCATTTTTCATTGAAACTCCAAAGAAGTCCATCAGCCCTGATTATTCCTGAAGCTTAATCTTTCTATCCTGATAACTTCTGCACTGGTGCCAAAGCTCAGCAATTTACAGTGGTGGGGTTGGTTGCCATGCAAAATGTCTCTTTCACTTAGGAGGGCCCCAAGTGTGGAACTTGACTGATGCCCAAGTTTGGGCTCGGGTTGTCTCAGGGCTGGGTCTGTGTTGGGGGCTGCCTCTGGGCATGCCTGTCCCTACTGAAGCATTTGACTGATCTACACATTTCAGGTACAGCAGAGTTTACTCCTCAGCCACCATTAACCAGGGTCAGAAAGCAAACACAAATCAGGAGGTAAGGTTATGGCAGTGGACCTTTCTACACAAATGATATGAGGCAGAAAGTATCCCAGCTTTCTCGTGGGGTCTGTAGCTGCAATTCCTTGCTTAAAATATCAAGATATCAAAATGGAAAAACAATGCTGTATTTCCATTTAAGTACAACCTTCTCATCATAATCAATGTCCATGGAAGCATCCACAGTCGGAATGTTCCCAGAACACGTCCAAGATGATCACTTTTAAAGTAAGTGGTGGTAAAAGTTAGATAAATTATGACACTGTCCTGGAAGGTGGTAACATGAGAATGAGGCAATGACTCTGCATTCAGATGTGAGATTAAACTAACACTTATGGAGGCAATCCATCTTATTCTAAAATCAAACCTTCTGCAATAGAGGATAACAACATTATACCCATGAGGCTGGCCATATGCTCTGATTAATCAAACTATTTAATTTAACCTCTATCATTACTATGAATATGGGCTAAGGCAACCATTTATAACACTTTGTCCTTCTTCTGCATCTTTCATTTATCCAAGATATCTGCGCTTTTCAGAAGATTCACTGTGTCCTGCTAATTAGAGGATGGCAGTAGATACCAAGAGACTAAATCTTATACTTAATTCTACTACTGGCTCACTGTGCTACCACTGTGCCTCAGCTTCCCCATCTGCATTGCATTTTGGTGCATGCCCATTCCCAAAAACACTGGCAGTCATACACCTGGAGGCACATGGAAGTGCAAAAAAAGAGACATAATTAAAACCTTGGGCAAGCCTGGAGGTTAAGTATTATTGCTTATTAAGAGATGAGTGTGTCATAGCACAGGGAGGCAACTTATGTGCACCAAACCACAAAGCATCTCAGCGACCTTTTCTCTTCTCACTATTAGGTATTAGCCTGATTAGTTGAAACATGTTTTTATAAAGGGAGAAAAAAGTGTTATTGTTGTTTTTAAACATGATGTTGATTTATGATCTGCTCACCTGGGACTCTGCCTCAAGTCCTCCATCCTGCTTTTAATTTACTCAGGCAAACTAACTTCCATGCAGTTTTGTGCCAAAATGATATTGAATGACAACTGTGTAATGATGTTGTGATGGGCTCCCAGGGCTCCTGGGTCTATGAGCAAGTCGAGGGAACTTTAAGCCATGTTAAGCTATGATGATCTTACCTGTTCCAATATACATCACGTGGTAGAGAGTATCCTTCCCCTGAACAATATCAACCACCAGTTTGGAAAATCGAATGCTGTCCTGAGTCACGTAGGGATCTACTGTCACCGGCTGCACGACATCGTTCATCAGGAACAAACGCTGCGCATCCTGCAGGACTCTCTCCGTCAGGTTCTCGTTAGGGCTGTCATCACTCAGTGTGCCACACTAAACATAGAAGACTGAACTTCAGCGCCTGCATTTTCTCCCCACTGCAGCAGCTCAAGATCAAACCCTGCAATTCTTCTGGGAACCCATAGTGTGATGATTTCCTGGGAACACAGGTCTGTGTGAAGGTCACAGGATCTGGCCCTTAGTCTGATCACAGGTCCTGAGCCTAGCTTTGTCCTGTAGCCCAGCCTTTAAAAATGTTTCTCCCAGTTGGTCCCCTGACCAGTGATTTAGTGTTTCACTCCTTTGTGATACCCTGCAGCCAGCACACCAGAAGGGCAAAAGGCATTAACAAACTGAGGAGGAAAAGAAATTATTAAAACTAGCTGTAGAAGAGTTAGAGCTGGCAGTGGAGAGAAAGTTTTTGTGGTGATAAATCCCTGAAGCATTTCAAATAATTTTCTAACTCTGCCTGGCATCTCAGTCTGCACAACATACAAAAAATGGAGGTTAAACCTGAAAACCAGGTTGGTTTTGCATCAAAGAACCCACCTCACCACACTGGTGCTCTCTGATGTGCTCCCTTCTGAACAGACCCCTCTGGTTTCCTCTGAAGCACGGCACATTAGCCACTAGCTCCCCCCTCCCTTTATCTTCAGCTCTTCTGTCCTCACAGTGAATGGCAGATCGACCACGTCCATCCATCCTCCAGCACCAAGGGGTGTACTGAAATAAGACTCAATGCCCTTGTCCATCCAGAATAGGAGGCAAGAGAAGAGCTCATCTTGTGCCTTATAAACACTAGCAGAAGTCCTGCCAGGTGAATAGTGCATTTTAATGAGTTTCTATCTCACACTGTTCTTTATAATTCAGCATTTTCAAAGTCAACACAAGATTAAACTCGCTGTGCAGTTTTGTGGTCCATGGCAGTAACCAGGGCTGTGCCTTCGCTCTTCCCCACATTGCCATGCACTACTCAGAGACAGCTGGGTGACTGGTATTTACCTTGCCCAAGGCCATGGGATTCAGTGGTACCACTAGAAATCCCATTAACTCCCACACTTGGTCCATGAGCAACTTTACTTCTCGCTAAGTGAAGTTCACACCTGAGCAATTTCACTAGAAAAAAACCCCCATGAATTTCTTTTTCTTCATTAAGTCCAGGTGTTTGGGCTTTCCTTGGAAGGGCAGTTAGTATACTGTGATTTAGGACATCAATTTACAGCAGGCCAGCTACAATGTACCAATGTACAAATTTCCCACGTGCATACTCTCAACATGCATCAAAGCAACTCTTTGCAGTATGGCTGCCTTTCTCAGGTGCACCATGCAGAGCTTCTCTTACAACATGCTCTATCAGCTGACAGGAATTGATCTCACCATTTACACTATACACATGGATCCTAATGGTTGGTGTACTAAGCCCTACAATATTTTGGAGCTTGTAGGAACTGGGTGAACAGCGAGATAGCAAGTCCTACCACGTATGAACATAGTCACTTATCAACTTGAGCATCTTCCCAAGTAGACAAAGGAAATATCAGTGGGTTTCTGATGTGTCCTCAGGTGAGTTTTAATAGTTTGGAGGTTTTTTTTCCTGTTACAGTGGTCTTTTTCTTTTTAGTTCCTGACTCATCCTATATTCTATAGAGTTTTTAGATCTCTCTCTTTTGCTGTATGCCATACTCCTACTTTATATTACTGTCTTGCTTTGAATGCTTGTCTCCTCACTCACTTTCCTTTCTGGAGCATCACTGAAAGAAGAGTCCCAGTGGCAGGAATGTCATTGTTGATTTTGCTTTCTGTTCTCATCAAGTCACAGATAATCCTTTTGGTCTATTGGCAGCCCACATGCTGACACAGCATCCCTCTGGTTTGGTTTTATTTTGTTTTGTTCTAATTTCCTGATTATCTGCACTGTTCTGATTCTCTGTATCCTTCAGTATTTCTCCTTCCTCTCTGCAAGAATAAAAAAAAAATCTGGCATGCTTCCCTCATCTTCTTTGTGAATACTGAGGCAAAAAAATTAATTTGATTTTTTTACAATATCTGCCTCTTCTGTCACTAAATTACCCTTGTCATCCCCTAAAGGCCCTTCACTGACCTCTTGTTCCTCCTGTACTTGAAAAACATCTTAATCTCTTCTTGCAATCTTCCTTTTGTCTGCCACATACCTCCTTCTCTTTTCCTGATTTTCCTCTGACCCTTTTCTTTCATCTTGCTGCTGCAATCTTTGCGCTCCACGCTTCATCTGCTACTTTTCACTACATGGAAATGCTTTCCAAAGTCCTTTTCTATTTCTCCTGAGTTAGCCCAGCAAGGGACAGAAAGTCCTTGATTCTCAGTTTACCTTAAACTGAAGGGAGAAAAAAAAAAGGACCAAAAAAAGATTAAAAACAGCCTGGCCATGTCTGGCATGGCTGGGCCTCCAATGGAGCTTAGTTTCTTGGTTTAGATTGCACCAAGCTGATTGAGAGCCCAAAGCTGTCACACCTTGTACAGGCAAAAGCCCTTACGCAGGTGCCATGAGGGAATTCAGGGGGAGAAATCAGGTTCCTCAGCAGGAATCCAAGCACTTCCCTGCCTGCAGTATGGATGTGCCTCCCATCTGCCCTTGCTGTGATTTCAGGCGACTGCAGAATCCCTTTTGGAAGGTCCCTGACATCACCAGCTTGAAGGCAGATGGCATTTGCAGGCAGCCTCAGCACCTTTGCCATAATAAAGAAGAGCCAGATTCATACAATAGGCCTGAAAGGATTTGCCACGGGGAAGCAAGGACAGGAAGACAAGTCTATCCACCCTAGGATTCCCCAGGTGGGAAGGGACTGAGCCGTGAAATGGGCTCATGCTTCAGAAGACTCAGGTTTGCGGGGGCTGTCACACACATACTCTGCACCACACTGATTGAATCTGGACATAAATTGACTGAAGTTTTTCTACAATTTTTATCTTGGCCTTAACTGATAATCCTGGAAAGCTGCTCATTCAGAAAACTAAAGACTGTTAAGGTGGGGAAGAACGACTGTGACCATCCTTATGTGTCCTCTTCCACCAGTTACTGCTGCAACACCTCCATAACTTCTGGCCACACTACTGTGTCTTGGAAAGACATCCATCTTGCACTGACACACTGGTAGCCTGAGGGGCCCTCTCAAGTGATGGAAAATTCATCACATCCTTACACAGTCACAGTGGTTAATTACCTTTCCTGTTTAAAAATATAGATTATCTCCATTCTAGTTTCTCTTTGTCCAGCTTCAGCTTTCAATCCTTCCCAGTTTCTGTGGGGATAAGTCTCTGTGTCCCCTTGTGGGGATCACATTCTTGGAGTTCACGTGTCAGTGACAAGCGTAATAGAGGTTTAAATTATTCATTATTATAAAAAATCTGAACATTCTTGGTATTGGTTAAACCATCCCACTTTTGCATGAATCCCATAGTCTCAATAACATGTGGCGAGGAGCTGCACGGACTAAAACGCTCATAAACGGGGAGAAACACAATTTATCTGCACGATGGGTCTACCTGGAAAAATGAGCCTCATGCAAATGAACCCACTGGAGTGACAGAATGTACAAGGGTTTGAAATAAATACAGGGCAACAGCAATACCTGGAAATTAGGAATGGGGTTTAACGTTGGCAGCCAGGCTGATCTTGGGTTTTCTTGGTAACGGAAAGGGCCGTTAAAAGCCTGAGTGATGGCACTTAGATTGAAGGCACACACTGCTGAGGCAGCTATGCTGTTTCTGGAAAAGGGAAGGGGGGAAAAAAAAATCAATTTAATCATTAGAACATTGACATTTTCATCATAACAGACATCAAACTCCACTCAAATAAAATACATGTAAATTGCTACGTAGATGTGCAGCGATTCCAACCTCACAGGGAGTAAAAATAAATAAATAAAGAGAAAAATGCAGATGGCTTGCATGGCAATCTTAAGAATGAATTTTAAGCTTGGTTTTAAACTGTCTGTGATTTAAGGGCCACAGAAGCAGTACTGACAAGAAAGGTGAATGCAGTTTCATTTGCATGGATTATTTGTGTCTGGGTTTATTTTAATTTTTTTAACAACCCATCTATCTTTATTGATTACAAACAATCTAATTTTTAATCTCTTGGTGTTTCTCAAGGTGAAATTCCATTTCTACAGGCTCCCGAAACCTTCAGATATAAAATATATCCTGTAATATTTCATACAGATGTATGTATATAAAAGGAAAATAAACCAGATGCATGCATAAGGGAAAGGGTGACAGTGCAAACCAGACTGGCTGTTACAGCAGCTCAGCACGCAAAAGGGTCTTGCTAATGTGTGAAAGCCTCTGTTTCCAATGATCACAGTTCACTTCTTTGTGTTCCCAGCTGGGAATAGCATCTGTCTTGGGCAGCCTGTGCACCATGCACGCACAGCTAGGGAAATGCCACTGTAGGAAGGATTCTTTGGAAGGGAATTTGGATTAGGGAAGCTTTGCCGTCCAATCAGACTTGCACACACATCAGTTGACCTTTGCTGTCTCATTTCAGTCATGGAAGACCCAATTCTGCAAGGCCCTGGGCAGGCTCAGCTCCTTTTGCCTCAAGAGGGCTGGAGGGTGGTACCCAGATGGTGAGGGCACCTCAGGCAAGCTGGCCCAAAGAGAAGCATTTATTAAGTGGTACCCTGACATTCAGACCTGCTCCCAGCTCTCCTTCCTCCCCCCCTTTTTTTTTTTTAAAGGAAAAGAGGAATGTTTAGAGAAAAAAATATCAGAATGAAACTAAAAATAGGGCTAGCACGAGAGACTGACTTGTCACTGTGTCTTTTAAATAACCCAAGCCCTGCTGTATGTATCTTTCTGCTAATTAAAGTGATTTGAATTCTCTGAAAGGAATACATTTTTTTTACTAAACCAATAATTACACTCTCTTGCACACACACACACAGAAATACTTGCTCTACAATCCCAGGCTGGAAAGCAGAAGAACGGATTCTTTTACAGTATATTTCTTCTAACTAATATAACACCAGGAAGAACTTCTTGTTTTTCCTTCCCATTCTCTGCTCCTACCCCTGTCCCTTCCATCTCCCAAGTGATGGAGTAGGTCACTTTGGACATGTCAAAGCAACACCAGGTGAACCCTCCTCCACTTTTGTTTGAACACTGCTGATGCAGTGCATGCTCACAGATGGCAGCTCTTAAGACAAGCCTAATGATGGATGACAAGTAAATGCCTTGAGGCACACATGGGGAAAAAATAAAAGAGAATGAGAAAGAAAATGAAAAAGGAAAAGAACAAATAAAACTCTGCTAGTCTAACAAAAATGCTCTGAAAAAAAGAGATATTTTCAGGGGCCTGCTAAGGACTCCACAGTTTAGCTCTTTCCCTGTGCTAGATTGAAGAAAGGAAATTTTTCCATTAATTCTGTGGCCCATTTTCTGTTCCATTCGTGTCTTGGCATGTTTCCCATCCCTCCCTATGAAAAGTTTGATCCTAGTCTCAAGCCACTGACGTTAACTTCTGCAGCTGGCCCCTGGGTTGTCCTGGTGTAAAGTGCAACCTCCTTCATTCCCACTTCCCACTTCCTGTGATTCTAGGTGGTTTAAAGAATGGGTTAAGTTCAAGGAGGTTTTAACATTGTCTCTAATACCTCACAGAAAAAATTTAATAAAAACACCTTGCATATTTCATCAGTAGCTTCCCCCAAAAGTTCCCTTTCCCACCGATTCAGCTGGGTATAACATAACATGAAGCAATAAATCTCTACGTGGGTGTTAGCAAAACCACTAATACCACTTTGTTATAAGATGACCCTAAATGAATTAAACATGAACCTTCCAAAATAAAAATATCTTTAAACAACAACAAAAAAATCATAGTTTTGTGATGTATTGGTATTCTATTACAAAAAACCTCAGACTAGAGCATACATCAACCCTCTTTGGTATGCAGAACTCATGCAGCATGATATAAGTCCCAGTGGAAGTTAAAAGAATAATTACCATTATTTCTCTAGTCGGATGACAAATTGGAACATTTTCTCTTTGAACTCTCAAAAGAACATTGTGTTGTAGACCCAAAATGCTACTTGATCTAACTTCAGCTATTACCAATAGCTCATTTCTTCAATTAAACAAATGTTACATTATACTGTCCTCAGAAGATACAGAAAATACACCTGTAATGTATGAAGAGTGACTTAAGTGTAACCCAAAGGAGACAGGTAACACCCATCATGTCTCATGTTAAACCCAGGAGACAGACACAACAGAAGAGAACTGTTCCAACCAGACCTAGCCTATGTCTCCTCCTCTATAGTCCCCAAACTATACTGATTTGATAAATACCACACAACATAGTTACTAATAATTTTCTCATCTCCAACTGCTGTTCTTGGCCAGATGAATGGACAAATAGGTAAAACATTATCACTATGAGCACAGAAGTCCTCCCTGATTGGAAGGGTGGGGCAGAGGGAAATGTCATGTCAAATGCTCAAAGCAGTAGCCCTGTTTCCTTTTAACATTCAGGATGTTTGGCTAACATCCTCTAAATGTTTTAAGGAATGACTTATGCTCCTTTTAACCTCAGGACAGACTTTCCCCAAGTCCACAGTCAAGGAGCAGTGCTCAGCAATGTTTCTTTTTTCTAGTTGCTTGTCTAGTGGCTCACTTTTGGCTGATGTTGGCAATGGTAGTGCAGAAACAAAACATGGAAGATGGATGAGGGTGGCCAAACACCTACTTCATGGCATTTACAGAGTGGGAATAACATTTGGGCTCTGTTGAGTCTCATAGTGAAACTCCCAACAGTGCTTTGGCTCGAGAAGTTTGGGCTGTTGCTTTGTGATCTCAAGGGCTGAAGTTCCAACTTTGTCACACCAGCAAGAGATATATTAAGCCAGGAATGCCTGTACTTCAATGGGGCTTTGCTTCTTTGGTTTGCTGTGAGCTGCTTGGAAACAGATCCTTCTTGAGATGGAACAGTACTTACTCCATTACGCACAAAAACCTCAACTAAGTTGGTGACTCATCAGGAAGAAGGCACTTTGAATGATTGTTGTGTGGAGTAACTAGCTCAGTTTTTCATTCTCTAGTTTACACATCAGGGTAAGAACCCCCTGGAGAACATGTATTATTGAAACTCAATACCATGCAGACTGGTTATAGCTTGAAACTTATCATCCTAGCCTTGGGCTTCAGAGAAAAAGTTATTTGAGTTTTCCTGACGAAAAAATATACATTATGAGTTTTTTAATATAATTTTTAATTAACTCCTCTTCTCCTTTCTGCTTTCACAGCTACAGTAAATCATTCCAATTACAAGTTTTTTTCAATATCAAGCCAAGAAGAGGTGATTATGAAGTTTCAGAAATCGTGTCTTCCCCTTGGAGTTCCAACGCTGCTTTTGATTAGTGGACCTGAAACAGTCTGTAGCAGAGGTACAGTCTCCCTTGGAAATGTCAAATGCTGTCTAGCCCACATGATCTTGCTTCTATAAAGTGCTGTTTAAAAGCAATTCATTTTAATTTCAGTCTAGGCTGTTGTGATCCCGTCTGCCTCGTTCTCCTCCTTTCACTCCTTCTCTCCCCAAGCATATGTTACCTGTCCATCCCATGGGCCAGCCCCAGTGATCACACAACTGTGTCAGACTGTCCAGGCACTTAGTCCGTCTCAAAATTAATGATGTTTTTCTATTGGGTCATTTTTAGACCATCTCTCTGAACTACACAAGTAGCATTGCCACTACAAAAAGTCAGAAGTCTGTGTCAGCCCAGGGTTGCATCAAGTTAAGTTATTCTAGAACAGTCACCTTTTCTGGACTCCAGGAATCTATGAAGAGTTTGGATTAAAAACATTGACCTAAAGGCTATGTTGTCATGATGGATAACACAGGCCTATCTATTCCTTCACATTAATCAAAGGTTCTTTCAAAAATGATTGCTCAGACTGTCTAAGAAATCAGGATATTGTCAGTCTCACATTGCTGGGGATTGAAGAAAGGCAGTAAAACCAGTGCAACTTACACATTAGTAGTGAAGACACCATAGATCAGATCTTGCTCAGGAAGGTAGAAGGTGCTTTGCAGTTCATTATAATAGAAAGGGATTTCTCCAGCACGGGAGCAGTTCAGCCTGGCCTTCATGAAAGTTGTCCACGTGTCCTCCAGCAGGAATCTCCCTCCAATATCATTTTTGCAAACCCTTGCCACCCGAGAATACACCGTTTTCCCACAGTCATGTTCTACCGCATTCTCACGGAAGAAGAAGTAGGTGAACAAACCGATGTCGTAGGCGGCAATAAAGTTAGGCTCTGAAAAGCAAACATTTGAAGAGATTTATACAGGTGAGAAATCAATCTGTGCTCACTGACTTGCTCAACGCCCTGTGCCGCCAGCTCCCCGTGCGCAGGCTGTCAAAGCTGGGACCACAGGGAGTCTGGAGTCAGCAGCGGACACAACAACAGCAGATGAGAATAATGATATATGGGGAGACAGCACTAGTTCCATTTCTCAGGTCTTAGAAAGACACCGCCGATTCCCCACTTTATTGGCAAAGCTGCTGCTGATTTCAGAGAAAGCAGAGCTCAACATTTTGCATATTCATGACTGCTCTCTGTACCTCCACTCATTTTACAACATAAAGCCTTCCCATTGGGTTTCTTCACCTGTTCACTTCTGAAGTGCACCTTATGATGTGTTAAATATGCTGCGTGCATCCACCCAATTCCCCAGACTGCTGCACTGAAACATTCAACCTACTCTCCCAGCGCAATCACATCTGACTTTTATCACTCACTCTTTCCAGTTTCTAGGCACAAAAAGATTAACTTCTGTCCATAAAACAAAACCATGCCACAGACTGACAGTATTGAAGCAAGTTCTCCTTAACTCTTTTTCTCCTAGAGCTATTATTATTTTTCACAAGAACTGAAAAGAACTTGGAATTGGTTTTGTAGGGAATATTTTAATCTATTTTTTAACAAAGCCTTGAAGTCTACAGTCTTTGGCAAATGGAAAAGATTGGCCAATGAATAATATTTCACTAAACAAAGAAACAACTTCTTTGGTTTTATAGGGTGCTTTTACAACGTTAATTTCTGCGTAATGCTCAAAAGAAGAAAAAAGGAAAGCAAGGAATCCCTTTAATGCCGCAGGCCATGAATGAAAGAACAGTCATGGCAGAGGGAGAGGAAGGTGGGGGTGATGCTGATGCAAGGCAGGAGGGCATTGTAAAGCACCTCCCATCAAAATTTCTCCTTCAAATAGTGAACCTCAAAGGGACTGTCATGATCACCAAACTGACCTTCTAAAACAAACCAGAGTTTCACCCTGTAATTCCAGCATCGGATCCTGTTACTAACAGGTGAATTATACCACAACTTTCAAAGGAGATCTGATTTTACTGGACAATGTCATATGGCTTTAGAGCCATCACTTTCCTCGGTGACTTGTTCAAAGGACTAAAGAGTGTCTCAGCTGCAACCTGCTCTTCTTTTTCCATTTGACTTTATCTAGCTTCAGCTTCCAATCACGGGCTCTTGTCATGACTTGTCTGGTAGATTAAAGAACTTTATCCTGCCAGAAATCTTCTCTTGATGTAAGTACTTCCATATCACGAACAAAACACCTTTTATCTCCTTTTCAGAAAGATAAATAAATTGAGCTCCTTAAGTCTCTCACTGTGAGGCTGGCTTTCCAAGCTTCAAATCACTCCATGGCTCTTCTCTGAATCCTCCTCAGCTTTTCTATTTCTTGTTGAAAAGTGGACAAAACAGGATGAAATTACTCCAATGTCACTGACTCTGCACAAGGTTGTAAATCCAAGAGTCATGTTACATTCTCCAGTCACAGACTAGAAACTCATTTTCTATTTGTCATTTCTTCAACTCTCGTTTTCCAATGTGGCTTCCTTCTGAATCCTTCACTCATGTGCAGACAAGAGGCACATATTTCTAATGAGCTGTACATGGGTTATGCTGCCTTTTGGTCTTAATTCACAGTCTTGCCTGATTGTCCTAAAACCCTGGCACTCCACACTGACTTCAATATTCCTGCAGAAGCCTAGTTCAGTCTCAATAAATTCCAGAGAGTGCACAGTCCCCCTGCTTGTGACTTTGACTGAAAGGTCCCGAAATCCAATGGAAAGATTCTGAGTATCTTGTCAGCTTGCCTGGGTTCAACAGAAAGAGGGACAATACTGGGGTCTACACCACTACAGTCTGCTCAGACATGATATGATTTGTCCCAGTCAGAAGTTGTGGACTCAGTGCAGGAATTACTGGTAGAAATTCTATAGCTTGTTTGATGTAGGTATTATCCCACTGGGGTAGCAGCTATACTTCATAGCTATAAATCCACAACATGAATTACATGGATCATAACATGCTCTGAAATGTCTTGTTTTCAGACTGATTCTGCACTGAAAACAACCATCTTCAGTTGAGTCAGTGGAAGCAGAGCGTACTTAACACTGTACAGAACTGGGTCAACATGATGATGCTTGATTTTAGTCTTCAAATCTTTGACTGGTTTTCTTGTTGGATTTGGTCATCTCACAAGAAAGAGACTCATAAATATAGGTTAAGTAGCGTGTAAGACCTGCTTTCTGTATTCTAAATCATCTTCTCTGAAACACTTCCAGTCTACCTTTAAATGTCTCTTAAGCTGCATTGATTATCACACTGGAAGCCCTTCCCCATTGTAAGTCTGGATCTCAACATGAAAAGAGAGGGAAAGATTTACAAGCCTGTCAAGCTGACTTTAAAACACCTCTTGCTCAGATCTGACCCACACGACTTTACCGTTGAGCCATTTGGAGTTGTATTGTGCTGTCCTGAGTGGGGGAACGTTTCCAAGGCTGCGGTAAATAGCGGGATCCCGTCCAGAGAAATCAATTACAGTTGCAGCATAGAGTTCTCCTCGTGATGTAATCACAGCTGTCGAGTTATGCCGAGGGTCGTACGGGCACCGAGCCACTCCATTAATTCTGTCAATGATTTTGCTAAGATTCCCTACCTGTATTTAAAAGGAGAGAGGAGAGAATTTAAAGAGCATCTGGCTTTCTTACTTGCATAGAGAATTCAGTTTGCCCATGAGCACCTACGAGTAAAAAACAAGCAGCTGTAAGGATGTTAAGGCAGCGATGACTGTAAATTGATCTTTACATCCATCATTTGACAACGTAATAAGGATGTAATTTCAGTGATGACTTTAAATTGATCTTTACACCCATCGTTTGCCAACGTAAGAAGTTGTGTCTGAGCCTCACTGAACCTATTGCTTTGTAAGAAGAGTACTTCCCCAGCCAATAAAGCCTGTAGGCCCCAACCCATTCAGTGTAATCAGGTGCTCCTGCTGCTAGCATAGGATTGTTCTCTTCCATAGACACCTCCTGAACGCATACTGGCATTCAAACATATAAAAATAAACATTGCTTTGGACCTGCTCCTCCCTCCCTCAAAGCCAAAGGGAGTTTTTTTCCGCATACTTTAAGCATCAGCTCAGGAGATACTCACAGCTAAGCTTGTCTATATTCCCCATTTTCAGCAGCATACCTAAGGTTTACATGAGCAGCATTTTGTCCAAAGCCAGCTCACTCGCCACACAAGTTTTTTGCACCCCACCTGCAGATACACTCACTGCCAGAAGCACCCCCAAGTGACACAAAGAAGAAAACCAAATAATTTTAGATCAGCTACATTTGGAACATATTCTCTGCAGCCATGATGCCCTGACAAATGACCAGCCTCCCCAGAGCATGTATCCAGCCCTCTCCATCACTGTAAAAGAGGCAAAACGGACCTGTCGACTGGAACACACCGGTGAAAAGGCATTGGTACCACAGGTGAAAACCTTCTTGCCATAAACAATCAGCACTCGGACATAGTTCTGGCACTCTTCCTACAGGGACACAAGACAAAGAATGTTTGAAAAGGAGACTGTGAGGTTAGTTATTACATGTTTTAAAATTATCTGTATTGCAGGTGGAATACACATTCCTCAGCTCCAACTCAGGATGAAGTTTGCTGCATCAAGCAGTGCACAGCTGCAGGGAGCTAGCAGTCTAAGTGAGCAAGCCCAATTTGCTGGTTGTTTCTCTAATCATAGCCCTGCACAGCCCCTGGATAGGATGTTATCCATCAGGTTGACTGTATTAGCTACACAAGTACCTCTGTCTGTGCTCTGCTTAGACTGGAGGAGGAATCCTCCCTCTTTTCATGATGACACTTCTGACCTATTTTTCCCAGTAATGCTGCAGGTTTGAAAACATTACCCAGACACAAACTCCAGTGAAGGACAACTGGTCCATCTGCACTACAATTCACACAGTGCCAGCAGAAAAACAGCAGGAATTTCTCTTCAATAGACCAGGCTGGTCAGGAGAATCTTGTGCTTGAACAGGCTGTTACTACCTGCTTCCCATGAGGATTGTGCACTCAGGTTTTTCCATGGTAGAAGGAGTTTCCCTTTCAGGCCAGGATGGGCCAGTAAGAAATAGCAAATCCACTTTTTTCAGCTGCAAAACCACTTCCTGGTACAAATAGGCATTTCCTTCCACATGCCTCTCCCCAAAGGTGTGGGGCTCCTGCTGCCCCATGCTGGGGTAGGAGTGACAGCACAAGGCTGCAGCTGGCTTTTTGCAGAAAAAAATCTCCTTCGTGTCACGGTCTGTCTTTCTCCCCACAGCTTCATACCCAGAGACCTGTGGACTGCTGACCAGGCTAACTGTGGCGTTAAGCAGTGGGAGAGAAAGAGGCCACATAAGGCAGGGACTTTCTAACAGCACATAAAGGGAAAGCATGCAACTCCCCCAAGGTAGCGCAAGAGGCTTGACAGCCACGTGTCCCAAGGTTCATCGGAACAGCCCTGACCAGAGATTAACACCAGCCTTCCTGCCCTGGGCAATGAGGGAAACGAACAATAGCTAATGACTGGCATTCACAGGGCTTCAAGTGAGGAGAGTCTGCTATATTTTACTGTAATCAGAAAAGGAAAATGGTTTAAAAATAACAGCCTTGTTGGGTTATCCTGGCTGCTTTGCTTTCCTCCCTCCAATAGATCACGATTTGCCACTAAGCTGAGCCTACAGCTGCAGACACCGCTTCTCCTTCTGTAAGCAGCAATCACTCTGTGAGCTCCCCTGTCTCAAAGGGCTCCACACTGCTCATCATTTCCCTAAAGACTTCATTTGCAAGATTCAGTGGTGTAAAAACACTCCCTATCATCCGGAAAGGAAGAGACTTGCTTAGCTGGATTACGTGCTATCTCCTTTCATTTGCTGTATGGAAATCAACTCATGGAAGGATGGCATTTATCAGAAAGCCACCAGTGTTAGCAACAAACAAGTGACTGCATGGGCATGACATAGGGGGCTTGCTTTTGGATGGAGAAGATCATGGGGACTGCACTCCAGAGCCAGCCCAGGAGCACCCTCCCAGCCCGGGCAGAGGCTACAGAGTGTCACAGAGCAGGTGCTGCCAGTCTTGAGTCTCGGCAGGGGTATCGAGAATCAGGTAGATAATGGCACCCAAAAATGAGAGCTTTCATAGCTGGACCTATTCAACACTTCTTATTCCAGAAGCAGATCAGTCATGGTGACTGTGCATCAGTCAATCAGATAGGGCCTTGACAAGCACTGTTCCACCTGCTGTGTGTTTAGAATAGAGGTCTCATTGCTTCTTTTAACAAGACAAAGGGCTTGCCAGCCTGTCTGCCCTCTGCTGTCAGTTATCTGCTGCTATGAGCCCAGAGGCCTGCATTTCACAAGTGGGTTAAGTAATTCTCTTTCTATAGAGCACAGTTATTCAATCTCACATAATACTAAGACCACTATACATTTAACTACAAAGTACTAGAAATTCTTGAAGGGATGCTATAATAATAATACTAATAAAAAGGTATGGGCTCTTCTCCCAAAAGAGTTTTGTTTCCAGAATATGATTGATTTGGCATCTAACCCAGAATGTAGCTCTAGTACACAAATTTCACACAAGAAGAGAGTACATCTGCTCCTCTTCCACTCCCACCTTTGTCTGCTTTGTGCGGTCTCTGAGCATAGCTTCTGACCTAAACCACCTAGTACCATTTATGTTGCTGGACCTTTTCCTGCCTAGGCACTTCAATACATTTCTAACTAAAACCCTGTCCTGCAGAAACCTAAATCCTAATTTGCAGAATTCTCTTCTTTGCACGGAACTATATTAGAGATTAACAGACTTCAATTTCTATAACAATCTTCCCAGCTGAGAAGAGAGCACACAAAAAAAGAATTTCTCTGCAAGGTCATGTGCTGGATGGTCTTCTGGAGTCTACTGGGAGAGATGCATCTGTTACTTCACTGTGAGGCAGAGTGGCCTGGCTTGGTAAGGATGCTGGAAGCTGGTAAAATATGGTGTTATTTTAGCCTAATTAAGCATGGTTTCATTTGTATCCATTCAGCCCAAAGCAGAAGTTATTTACTGTAACACAGGAGAAACTACACTGAGAAAATGTATCTGCTGCTGTCTGAACCTGCACCAGAATATTTAATTTGTGACTTCTAGCCCATTCCCAACCGTGGTAGCAAAGAGTGAAAGAGAACAGTTAGTATGGACGAGGTGCTTGTCAGACTGGAAATGTCTGACAGCTCATATTTTTGAGGCAACTGGATGCACCAAGCCCACTAATTATTTCATTGGCTGTAAGAGGCAGAAACTGGGGTGACTAGTGGATGTTCTGCACTCTGCTCAAATAACAATGCTACTAGGTGTGGGCCACATCCAACAATGGTTGTTCCTATAAATCAAGTAGGTGTTTTCCCTGGACCTGTCTTATTGATGCTGGTAACAGCACCGTATGCTGCTGGAGGAAGAGCGAGAATAACATGTAGGTTTCATCCACTGGTCTCAAAGCAATTTATAGAGCTTAAAGTAATGTTCTGAAACAGATGTACATCATCTGCCCTGTTCGCTGGGTGAATCAAAACATGCTGGAGCTAAAGGACTTGCCATGGTGACACACTGAGTCAGAGGAGGTCCTGAAGGACAGCCACAAAGGGTCCAACTACCAGACCACACCTCTTTAACCTACCTGGCCTGAAGAAGAATACTGTGCTTATCTCGTATTTCTTATTGCTATACCCACTGCTAGTCATGGCATGAAAACCTCCACCAAAAGCAAAGAAGAAACCAAACCTCCTGAATGCTCCAGCTTGCAGGGTTTTTTTCTCAAGACATCGTGGGTGAGATTTACATTAGATCCTCTTTCTACCCTATTCTCAACACAACTAGCAAGGAACAGCCTCCTCTCTTTTGTTCTTTAAACCATCCTGGATTTGCTTTGAAAAGTCATTCAACACACTGCTCTCTGCACCAATTCATAGCTGAGGCAACTGGTTAGCAAAAATGCACAAACCCCTAGAGAAGAGGAGCTATTTAATGCAGTTCCTTACATGTGGCTGGAAAACTCCAGCTGTGCAGGAGGCAACATTCAGATGGGCTTTAATATAGTTGGAAAAACTGGCGAGCTTGAACCCAACTCTGTCCAGACAAGACAACACTTGGATCCTGCTCTCACATAATGGAGCAGACAGTTAAATCTGTGTATGATCAGTCTGCAAATCTCATCACCAGAAGATATTCTTGGGATCAAGAGATTAAGGACTTAAATAAAGGAGAAAGATTGAGTATTTATATGGTTAATGAGAATAACCCAGTTATATTAGTTGGGATTATTATGAAATATATGGCAGAGCTGACACAAACTTGTGGCTCACTGCCAGAACATTAAACATATCTCTGATTCTCCTGCAAATTGCACATTACTTCTTCCTCAAAATCACCTAGTCCCTTTTTTGAGATAAGGCCTTAAACTGAGCAGCTATAACTCTTCTCCAGGCTAATGACCCTTGTTTTCCTAGAAAAGAAGAGTGTGTGACTTCTAATGCTCTACCCCACAGAATACGAGGTCTCACTGCCACTAAGGGAATAAACTTTGCTGCAGCCCTCCCCTCTCATCCTGCCTCAGTTTAAGCCTTTTCTCATGTAATTAATTTTTTGCAACATTTAGATTTAAATGCATTTGTCTGTGAATGCTATAATGTCCACGGCTGTGGACAGGATCAGGCCTCTTTCTAGCTCATAGAGATGTCAGGCCTGCTTTGAAGGCACATTTCAAATCCAAGAACTGAGAGTGGTTCCCTGTTCCTCCCTTCATTGGTGTGGACAGATCAGCAAATGGAGGGGCTGAACTCCTGCTGGCTTCTGTTTGAGGTAAAATTCAAAAGGACATTTTCAGGATGCTGCGAATAAGCCAGCTTTTTGTATCACTTCTTCTGTCATCTCTGAACACTGGAGTTCTGGAATGTTATAAGCCCTTAATCTCATTGTACAGACGTATTTCTCTTTGAAAGTATAACCATATATAGACAGTACTTTAATTGGCCTTTTACTTTGAATAAACCACTCAAGCCCTGTTGTCAAATATATCCTTTACAATTCTTTTTCTTTTACCTCAGCCTAACACTTTTTCATTACATACTGATATATTTTAATCATAGATTAAAAACACAGTTACACACTGCATGAAAAAAACTATCTGTTTCAGATGGTCTGCTGTAAACACATTCTCCTGGAGAACAACCTGGAGTTCAGAGAATCACACGGCAGAACTCCATGTTACCTCTTCAACAGCATTTTGGAGTGCAGCAAACATTTAATTTATCTATTGCAATTCATCCCAATTTACTAAAAACCAATCAAGCTCTAACATGTTCTCAAGCACTGTTATTAACAACACTTTCAGATATCTATATTAATTTCCTTGGACAAACAATTCTCTTAATCAGTTTAAGCCAATGTCCTGACCAAGCTGTCTTTCTCCTTTGAGTGCAACAGATAGTAAAGGGAATTGCTAATGATTTTTTTTTTTCACCCAAGTTTTCATTAATGGGCTTCAATTCAAATCTGGGGGCTGATTCTGCACTTATAGCTTAGCAGAAGTAGTGAGAATGTAGGTTCAGATCTCCAGGAACAGTTACAAAGGGAGAGAGTGTCTGTCTGCCTCCCAGTTATTTCTACTTGCCTGGTGCCTGGCCTACCTGGAGGCTTATTACTAAGTGGTGTGGAGAGTCTCAGCTCCATTACATAACCTGAGGACATGTCCTCTGTGTGATGCAGAGCCACTCCAGGACCTGAAACAGCTGATTCCTCCATTAACTCCTTTCAGCTGGGCTGAAGCTTTGGGCTAGGATTTCCCTGTAACCTTGTGTGAAACATAAGAGCTGTCTGAATCGGGACATCATACAAGAAAAGGAAAAAACTCTACTGGCAATATGGTAGTTGGATGCCTATCAGATGTTTCTCTTGGTTCTTTGTTGCTCCAGAAGTGTTATTAGCACATCATCTGTCTTCTGACTGCACAAAGCTCTTAGGACAGCACGTAAGAGTTGCCATTTTCACTGCCATCTTCATGTTTTGAAATGATGGCATGCTGCTTTTGGAAAGTTAACAATTAATTCCATGCTTAGATGGAAGAAAAACCAAAGTGCTCATGTTTAAAAAGCCACAGCTTTCCATGTCAGGCAAAATTCCTTAGATGTGGTGGACGTGGACTGAAACAGAGACAAGTCAATTACAAACTAGAATCTGAGCAACTCCTAATGGAATTAAATACACCTCTTCCCCTTCTGCTCAATCCATCACTCATTTTAACTACAATCTTTGGATGATTTCATTTGGAAGACACAAGGAAAGGCAGCACAATACTGACCGTGTTCTCTGCATTGTCTCTCAGTAATGTGGATGTTTTCCAGGAGCAAATTTTAAGGTGCTGATCATGATACTTTTTATAAATGTAGAGGAAAAAAAAAGATGGCTTGTGGAAGCCAGCACAGATCTCCAGGGACATGGCAAGTAAAGCATGTACATTTCTTTGAGGAACCACAAGTTTTAGTTGATAAAAATAACATTAATAAAGAAGACTTTTATGAGGCATTTGTTTTAATATCATTTGATTTATTGCAGAGAGTTAATTTTAAAATCAGGTTTGAGAATTTATACATTAATGGATTAAAACCTGATAAATTATTGGCCTGAAAAAGGCCCAGAGACTGAAATAATCCATACACTTCCTATTCTAGCAGGGCCACAGATGTGGTAGTACTAGCCCAGTATCAACATTTTTCTTAACAAGCATTTGTAGGTAACTCAAAGATTATGAAATAGTAATCACCAGTGAGGCCAATGCCTCACATATATACAGTGATTACACTGGAATGGTTGGTGAGCTGGATCCAACAAAACCTTTCCTTTTGTCTTTGTAAGATATTATGCACTAAAGAGCAGGGACCAAAAGGGCTCTATGTATAGACTGGAAGATTACATCCCAAGACTAGCAGCTGCAAAAAGGATTTGGTGGACACAGCAGCTAGGCAATTCTGCATGATCTTCTATGGCAGAATAGCTTATGAAACTGCCACATATATGAACAGAGGAGGGTGGATTAGAGGTGGCAGACTGTTTTAATCACACTCAGGCATTAGAGAGATTGACAAGGCGATGCAGGTGAAAAATTGAAGTGTGCAGAAAACAGACAAAAAACATTCAAGGGCAGTAGAAAAATAACTCAGAAAAGAGGCTTGGAGAACTCAGCTTTTTACTTTATCAAAAACTCTAAGTACTGATTTGACAAGAGCATGTAAGTGCCTTTGTGAAAAATAAATATTGGTGGCTAAAGGGCTCTTTAATCTAGCAGAGAAGGGCAAAATGAGATCAAGCCACTCAAAACTGAAACCGGATCCAAAGAGGAAATAAAGTACATGTTGATAACAGGGAAGGTGATCTGCCATTAGAACAAGCCAGCTAAGCACACTGTCATCTCATTTGCTTCAGGCCTTCAGTTCAAAACCTTTTGCCTTCCTCAGAAAGGTGCAGCAGCCTCACACCAGTAACTGAGTTCAACTGAGGAACAGGCTGGTGAAATTTGGTGCCAGAGCTATAAATGGTGCCAGAAAAAATGGTACTTTCTAACTCTAAATCTGGGACACAGATTTCTCATCTCCCTTTTTTCTGCCCAGTAGGTTCTCAAATGTGGAGTAACCACCATGCCATAATAATTATACCTCTGTGATGCATTTTGTGGCTTTTATTTTGTGGTTTTCATTCTTGAACTTCTTATTTTCCTCATGGCAAAGCTCTAAGCATTTTAGGAAAATATTTTCTAGGTAGGAGGAAGAATCTGCTTTAGATACTCAACAGGCATAAGAATGAAGGAGAAAAAAGGCATTTTAATACACTGTGTGGCTTTGAAAGCCTCACCCTAAAATGCATACACATTATTGAATGGGCAAGGAAAGTGGACCAGTCATATAACTTGCACAAACTACACTGTGAATTAATGTCAGAGGCAAAGGTCCTCCTTATTTCTATCCTTTATCACCACATATCAAAGTGCTTGACAATCCACAACGTATTTATCATCAAATCACCTGTGCTAGGTAGAAAACTGCCATTAGTCAAGTTTTGACAAAGCAGAGCTGAGGCAGCCAGAGCTCTGCATCTTGGACCACCATTGCACAGCACCATCAGAAACGTTCATGTTAGTGCTGCATTTACACTGCCAAGGGCAGAGATGCTGGCTCAGAGCTGGACCTCTCAGTTGTAGGGCACTTCCTCATCTGTCTAGGCTAAATTCTGTAGTTTTGGAGCTGGTACTGAGCCGTTTCTCTGCAGTTAATGCGTAGACTCACCCCAGGAGAGACTCAGCCATGCACATACAAGTTAGACTTGTACAAGGTTGGGAGATCTGCTTTTACTTAGCTACTGCAGAATCCTTCTGCCTTTGTTTAGAGCTTCATGTCTTTTTGTCAGACTCTTAGTCAACATCTCTGCTTGCCATTAATTCTATGTCAAGAAGTGTCTAACAATCTGCTTAATTATTGTTCTTCAGAACTTCACACCCATGGCCACTGTGCCCATCAAAAGATTTCAAGCTCTGATCACAATCAGCACACTCAGCTGTCAGGGCATTAGCCTTATGAAATATTTGGCAAACTCTTTGCAGCATGAGGAGGTAGCAGCAGTGAAGGTACTCAGACCATCGCTTTCCTTTGATGTGACAGCAAAAAAGAGAAATTGAAATTATCCTAGATTTTGTTCAGTCAAATGTATGGCTTTATCCAGGGTTTGACAAAATAATTCTGGGTTATAAATTCAAAATCTTCATGAACAATAGGATATCATTGAAATCTCCCAAACATTACAAAGCAAGAAAAGAGGAAAATCCTTTCTTTACATATTTTAAAGTACAAAGACTACCAGTTCCTCATGTCTTGGGTTTCAGAGTTTTTACATTTTGTCCAGCTTCTGTTGGGTTCCTCTTCTCATGGATTGGTAGTTTTAGGTGATCACCTAGCCCAACCCTTTTGCCTTCATGGTGTTTTCCTGCATAACATACATCCTACACAGACTCTAACGTGTTCTAGGATACACATACTCCTGTTGTTCATAGCTACACAAAACGAATCGTTGACTGTCCAGCAAAATCCAAGCTACTCGTATTGTGTATACACAAGTTACCACAGTAATCACATAAAGTTTACTACATAAAATGAACATAGTCAATGGAAGAGCATATAATCCTGTGTTTAAAGCACTGAACAGGAACTTGGCAGAGCTTCAGCATTTTAAGGCCAGCCACACACTCTCTGCTTGACTGTCCATGTCTAAGCAAAGATTGTGCTTATCCTCTTTTATCCCTTGCCCAATCCTTTGGTTTAGACTGAGAACTCTTTATGGTCTAGTATTAAGGACAATCCTCTCAGTTGAGGCCTAAAGATTTTTGAAACGTACCAACATCACATTTGAAAAATAAAAACATTTCCTGCTTTTAGATAGATGGTTTAGCTTTTAGCTTTTCAGAAGAGAGGCAGAAAGGACCTGTGTTTGGATCAGAAATGCCTGCAAACTATGAACTTCTGTGACAACATGCATTGGTTCAAGCAATTCTTAATAACTGCAGCTTAGCACCCTGCACCTGCCTCCGAAAGAGCTCTGTGATATTCCACCTGAATAGACTGCCCCTGCTAGCAGACTCAATTCTCACATTCAAGTGAATTATACAAAGATGAACTCAAACAGCAGAGGCTCACTGCTGAGCCTGTAAACTAAGCTAACCTGCCCCTCAGACCCCACTGCAAGATGCTGCCCCTGGCCTGCTACTGCCCTGCTCCTTGATGTGTCACAAATTGTATCCTCTCCAACAGTGAAATCACCATTAAATTTCATGCAGAGCAAGTCTAATAACTTGAACAAGATGGCTTTGAAATGGTTTGCTCGGTGGTGCTTATACACTTGTGGTGGTGGATCTAAACTTTGGCAAATTTAAATGCTCAAGCTGTTGTCAGATGCTCCCTGTACGGATTTCACACCATGCAAATAGATTTACCCATAGTATCATTGTAGCAAAGCAAAACTTACCTCTGTTTTCCCCTTACTTTGACAGGACCTCCTGGTGTCTTCATCTGAACCCCATGCTGTTGCCTGAGAAACCAAAACGCACAAGTCACACGACAATGCCACCAGCCACCACGTCTGGAGACTCCCAAAGCAAGAGCAAGTATCTCCAGCCAATTTACACAGCCCCATTTAAAAGCAGCATTGTGACGGTAAACATGTATCTTGCTCCTACTGTGCTCACAGTGCACACAAATGATAAATAGAAGTCCAGAGGCAGAAGCAACCGGAATGTTAACAGAGGACAGACTTTAATTTACATGTAAATACAACTTCTGATCATTATTCAACTGGAAGGTCCAAGACACCGAGCCATCACCTTCTTTTCAAAGAGGACAGTGCTGTATAAAACTGCCAGCTTTCATCACCAAAATTAAAACCTTCCCTACAGCAAAGCCCAGCAGTTCTGCACAAATCTGCCCATCTCCTCAAATTTACCCACAAGATGATCACCTTGTAAGTAATCCTGCAGGAAAGAGAGCTTGATAAAACAACTGGGAGCTGACAGGTGAAACCTTGGAGAGATGGAAAGCGGGGAGAAAGGTTGGATGGTGATTTCTGATGCAAGACAAGTGGGGTCAGATCCTGAAGTGGAATCAAACACAATAGGGCTGAGGACACTACTGACTGAGAGCCTGTGGGATCCCGAGTTCACTCTGACTGACTGTTTCAGAGAGGCCCCTTCCTCTGCAAGAAAAGCCAAGACCAGCAAAGCTGTGTTAGAGAGAACTTTTAGATTTGAAATACTCAGCAACATCCCCAACTATTCACTGCCCTCCACAATTTTTCTTCCTTCAGCACTTTTTAAAAATAGTCCTAACAAATTCAAGCAGGTATTGTTAGCTGGAGGTGAAAATACATATAAACATCCATACTATACATAATGCATCATCCCAAGTAGAAGAAAAATAGCTCTGTTACATAGGGAAAGGCCAAGCTCACAAAGTGCAGTTACAGATCCAAAGCTCCCCTAAAATGTCAGGATTTCTTTTTTTTACCCCAGTCTATTACCAAAGTGGGAAATGGCTTCAAAGTTTGGTCTGGAACTGAACTCTTCTTGAACCTTCTCACTGCAGCCAATATATTTTTTAAAACTCTGGGCTTCCATAGAAAGTGTCCCCTTGACACGTGATAAATCCTGGTTTTTGCAGGACAAAGATGGGAGACCAGTGAGAAGAGGGGATCAGTTTTCCCATCCCCAGCTCAGATCCATGAAGACACTCACTCAGAACTGCAAGAAATGCCACCACCCAGGAAATGCATTTATACACTATGTTCATGGAAGGGATATTTCTCTCTCTTTCAAAAGTGATCTTCTCCATTAGCTGAGCATTCAGTTCAATTTGGCTTGGTTTAAGAATTTATGAGCACAGGCAAAGATCTGGTGGGTAAAGGGAAGAGCATAGATCTTTCCTTAGGAGTCGCCTGGGAAATACCTCCCGTGTCCTGCAGTCCAAAGGCCAAAAGCTTGTGCCTCAGAAGTGTTTTTGTGAGAGCTGAGGTAATTCCTTGCTGGAAATGATTATTTAGCCATATCCTGAGAGGGGATATGTCACTGGATGAGAGAGGTCATGTCGATAAGACATCACAAGTGAGCAAGGAATTCTGGTTGTTGACTCCCTGGAGCCACTGACATCTGCAAAATCACTACGCAGCAGCATTTTGATTCCCAATCCCATATCTAGCCCATGTTCATCTAACCACAGCATCCTTGCACTTTAGATCATTTTTTGACAACCCTAATACACCAAAACAACAACAAAAATCCAAAAGAGAGCTTATTAGGTGGCTCTTCTTCCCGTTTCAAAAGCAGAGACAGAGAACTCTCCACTATCCAGCTCAGTTTACCTTAACAGTGCTTGACAGGACAAAATGAAAACAAAAATTGTTGGTTACTTCAGCAATCGATGCAGCTTCTCTGCAAATACTCTGGGTCTTCTGGGATTGCAGCATTGCATTAGAGAAGGAGTTGGTCTCCTAGGGGACACCCAGCAATTCCTGCTGAACACCTGCCCCGCAGAGCTTTGAGGCATGTTGTAAACATAGCTCATGTCAGAGCACTGGCTCCCTCCAGCTATGTTCTTGGAACTTAAACATTTTGTTTTATTAGGTAACAGTGCCCTTCAGCTTTCTGAAGAAGAACCTTGATGAGTCTAGTGATAACAGAAGTTCTTGGTGATGGCCCAAATTACAGGAACATGTTGGTTGTGACTGCACCATTAGTCAGGGTGCACTTCATTAGAGCTAAGAGGATAATGAAGCAATATGGCAATCTAGAGCATGTTTTACAAGTCTCACATATGTCTTTGGTGGGATAGGGAGGAGTTTTTTTGAGGGCTGAGTAACTCAAATGACCTCTAGTGACTCAAAGAAAACATTCTTAACACTGCAAAGCAGAACATCTTGTCAATAATCAAAATATAATTGCAAAGCCAAGGAACTAGTGTGTGTTTAATTGCAGTGCAAGGTATGAATGTGCATCAGTCAACTGACCTAAAGCCTAACCAAGGAGGGCTCCAAGGAGCCCACACACACTGGTCCTCATGGCCTTTGGGCTGCACCCAGTAAACAGTCCTGGGCAGGCTCAGACATCTGAGTTTGGAACTTTCACATGAGTTTTCCAGGACTGTTTGGTTGCTTTGTTTGACTGATGAGCCATCTTTTCACATCAAAATCATAGAATCATAGGATGGTAGGGGTTGGAAGGGACCTTTAGAGATCATCTAGTCCAATCCCCCTGCAGAAGCAGGTTCACCTAGGTCAGGTCACATAGGAACATGTCCTGCTCTTGTCATATCTGTTGTCTTGGGCTTCTCTGTAAAACTTACCTGTATAATGTTGGTGCTCAACTTCCCGCATCTCACTGGTATGTCCCTTTTTGTAAGATGAAATTCCTTCCTCTGCCTTAGATTAATTTGCCCCAGGATCAAACTACATCCTGGACATTTGACAGAGAAACATTCTGAAAGATCTCTCTCTTCTGGAGTACATCTGTGTATACCCATATGTTTCTCAGTGATGCAGACACCTACTTAACACTTGCATAACACTACAGCACTGTAAAATATGCTTTGTACTTTTGCCTCCATACCTGATTCACAACACTTCTCAATATCCAGCTTTTAGCACATGCATTTAGCTTCCACATCATCCTCAATAAAACAAAGAAATACTGTTTCTTTTTACTGCTGGAAGGTGTCTCTTCATGCCTGGCTGAGGCACAAATTGTATCCACCAGAACTTTTTGGTCACTCAGTTGGGTCATCATTCTGCATTTATTATTCATTTTCTCAGTTGTCTGAGGCATTCTTGTTTCCCACATCCAGAAAACACATCTGGGATTATTTTTGTACCTCCTGCTACACATCAGTCAAAAAGAGTAGAGTAGACATCTCTGGACCCATGTGACAATAAAACAATTTTCATGGCATGGGTCATGGAAAACAGTCTGGATGAAGATGTGACAAACCTGGGAACAAGCCTACATACAAACATAGGACAGTATGTTCTTTATCCCAGCTGTTTCCCTACTTGCCTTAAACAACCAAGCAAGCAGTTTTTTAGGCTGTCGGGATGGCAGCAATTCCATCCCTTACATCCTTATTGAGAGTACTCTCTCTCCTCATGATACCTTCTTACACATTCTCAGCATCTATTCCCTCTTGTATTTCTGGAAGAAATGCAGTTTCTAACACTGTTCCCAGTCACTTGGAAGACCTCCTCTACAACCACATGGCCCATGTGCAGAATAGGGGAACACCAGATTCATGGGCCATATGAATGAAACAACCATCTTAGGGCTGCAGCTGATGTGTAAGACAAAAGCCATGCAAACCACTAACAGGACTGCCCGGTCACCTGTGCAGACAGCCCCAAGAGTACTCGCAACTTTGTCCCTGAACTAAAAATTCAATTAAATGTGCCCTCCTTCAGCCTCTTTGCATGGATGCCTGGTTCTTTACATCTCTATTTCTGTTTCTGTTCTATTCAGGTTGATTGAGCAGGGAGAAATCTAATTCAATTCAACAAGGGCAAGTGTAGAGTCAGTACAGGTTGGGGAATGAACTGTTAGAGAGTAGTCTAGGGGAAAGGAGCTGGGGGTGCTGGTGGGCAGCAGGATGAGCTTCAGCCAGCAATGTGCCCTCATGGCCAAGAAGGCCAACGGCATCATGGGGTGGATTAAAAGGGCTGTGGCCAGTAGGTCAAGAGAAGTTCTCCTCCCCCTCTACTCTGCCCTCATGGGACCACATCTGGAATATTGTATCCAGTTCTGGACCCTCGGTTCAAGAAGGACAGGGAGCTGCTGGAGAGAGTTCAGCGCAGGGCCACAAAGATGATGGAGTGGAGCATCTCCCTTTTGATGAAAGGCTGAGGGAGCTGGGGCTCTTTAGCTTGAAGGAGACTGAGAGGTGTGAGAGGCGATGTCATTAATGTTTACAAATACGTAAATGGTGGGTGTCAGGAGGATGGAGTCAGGCTGTTCTCAGTGATGGCCAATGACAGGACAAGGGGCAAGGGATACAAGCTGGAACATAAGAGGTTCCAAAGAAACATAAGGAAGAATTTCTTTACTGTTCAGGTGAGGGAGCACTGGAACAGGCTGCCCAGATGGGTTGTGGAGTCTCCTTCTCTGGAGACAATCAGAACCCACCTGGATGAGTTCCTGTGTAATCTGCTCTAGGTGGCCTGCTCTGGCAGGGGCGTTAGACTGGGTGATCTTTTGAGGTCCCTTCCACCCCTTAACATTCTGTGATTCTGTGATATTCTCAATTAAAAAAAAAATAGGTGTTTGCAGATTCTGTGTTATTTCTGCATCTTCAGAAAGCCACATGAAGAAGAATCATGGAAGACGCAGTCATGGGTACAACCACATATACCTGGTGCAACACTACCCAGCTAGACGTGAACAGAAATGGGTCACAGTGGCTAATCTCAGTGCATAGCTGAATATTCCAATGTCACATACAGACACAGAAAGAGTACGAGCATCACCATTTGCTCCCAGTTCAGACTGCAGATCAATGGTGCTCTAGAAATTGTAGCTCATCACATGCTGTCAAATGGGTTACTCAGCACATACTGCTGAGAGAAGCTTTCCAGATACATTGATTTAATTACCTGCACATCCCAGTGTTGGCATCCAAAGTACCTGCCTGTCACTAGCAAGTCCTGTTATCAATAGTTATGTGCATCCTCAAATGCTGATGTAACAATCTCCTTGACTTCTATGGACACGCTTTTACATTCCAGCCAATGATTTCTAATTACTTCAAACATCACATACTCATTTAATAGATTAAGCATACACTAATTCCTGCATTGTACTTGCACAACAGAAGTTGCAAGTTTTTGTGCAAAAACCAGAACATTGCTTTACAACTGGAAAGTGAAGACTGGAAGATAATAGGTTTCATGCATATTTATTGGGTAAATTAAACCTGTCCTTACTTTCTAAAGTCTTCTGTTACAAACCTATCCATCTGTTACCAGCCTCACTTCCATTAAACAAGTACTCCATGCAAGCAACTGGCAGCCTTGCATGCCTGCAGATAGACCCAGAATCATGTTGCTCTCTCCTGTTAGGGAAAAAATGTGTAATACCAGAATGTACATTGCATCTGTTTGGAAGGAGACAAACAAAACCAAGCACGGGCTTACTGAAAAAAACCAACCAACCACCGCCAAAAATAAACCAAGGACTGATTCTGTGAGATGTCCAGCATTTCCTAAAAGATACTGAATCCCTTAGGTTTCTGCTAATGTCAGCAGAAGCAGAAGGAGCATCTTGTGTCCCTGGCTCGGGTCTGCAGGGATTGCAATAGCAGGGTCTTCCCTTCCCATTGACCCTCTGCAGTGCCCACAAGGGACTTCTCAATCTGCCCAGGCAGTAGGAGATGATTTTGGTGCCGTGCCACTTGTGCGGTGCAGGGCACCTTGAGCAGCTGCCCTTTGCTGAGGTAAGCATGAGGAAGCTGGGCAGAAGGTGGTGTGATACGACAGTTACTGTGCACTAGAGACCTGAGCTGGCAGAGTAATTTCTTTCCTTGTGTGTTTATTTACATCTTCCTTTCCAGTAACCATACAAGGCACTACTATGTTCAGAGAAATGCACCTCTGGAAAGGAAAAAAGGCTTGCTTTGAAGGCAGCTTCCTTATATCAGCCCAAAATCTCTGCATTGCTTATTTACATTTCCTTTTTATTTATTTATTTTTGATCAGCTTATTTCACAGTAAGGTACTGAAACTTCTCTCCTTGTCTGGGGAGAGAGGAACGTGGAGGGACCATGTTTCTGCACTGCACTTATTATCTGCACATGTTAATGGAAATAAAGCACATATTTATATACCCTTGTAGATCATTTAGCTTAACAACATGCTTAAGGACTTGGCTAAACTGGGGTGCAGACCCAGCCCCTCACACAGTTGCTGCCCAGAGGTCATTTTCCCTCTAAGATGTCAGTCTCAATCTTTACAATCCATACTGATGAACAGATTTCAGATCTCTAAAATATTACCCATAGATTCCTTCTGATAAGGGGAAATCCATTTCATTATATCTGTGTTTCTAGATACATACTTTGCAGTCTCTAGACAAGGCAACATC
Source organism: Colius striatus (assembly GCF_028858725.1). Classification (NCBI taxonomy): domain Eukaryota; kingdom Metazoa; phylum Chordata; class Aves; order Coliiformes; family Coliidae; genus Colius; species Colius striatus. Next base: position 12,802,414 of record NC_084769.1, on the reverse strand, counting down.
AGTGTAAATCTACCCTTCCCTGGGCAAATTCTGCAGCAGTTACAAGAAACTGAGTCTTACAGCACTTAGAAGAAAAAAATCTTTTAAAGAAGTTCTATAGGCTGGATCCAGAAAATCCATGAAATGATTTTTGTTTAACTTAGGTTTCTACAATGTGTACTGTAAAAAACATTTCTACAATATTTTATCTATTTCTTCACTATTTAATCCTCCAGGATTTTTCCATAAAGACTTGCTGCCTTAGTTTGAAACTGGAAAGTTAAATTCCCTTTTCGAAGCATTGGCTTTTGTCTCTTGAGCATGGGGCACATTTTCACTGCTCTATAAATAACAACTCATTGAAACCCAACTTCTTAATAGTAAAGCACAGTAGCTTAATACCCTTGAGGCCATTGCTGAAGTTCCAACACTGGTAATTTATTAAAACTGTGATAAACATGTCTGATAAACAGATAACTAATACCAAAAGAACATAATGCCAAGCTTCAATAAATAGTTCTGCCACATACTGCAGTATACAAATTACAGTCACTGCTGCGTGCAGTGACAGGTATGAGGAATGATCACAGGATTCAGTCAATTCATTGTGGGGAGAGGAGGGAGCCTGGATGAAGGGAATTGCATTCTGCTTTATCAAATTATTAATTGATTTCTCTTAAGTGATCTCAGATCTGTCGAGATGTGGTAAAATTCGAGCTGTTTGCTTCATTTAAATTAAGGAGCCATTGTGTCCATCAACAGACTGGCCCAGTTGCACAGCTCTTCTGGAATGGCTGGATGCTGTCAGCTGGGGAAAACACCAAAATGTAACACTTGGAAAATCAAGGTTGGCAAACATGCAAAAAAAATAATGTATTAGTGGGTTCCAGTTCCCATAACCCTCATCTCTGAATCAGACCTTCACTACAAACAAAAGCCACTCTCTTACCATACTGGGACTGATCTTGGCCTGGCATTTATTGGCTGTCAAACATGATCACTCACTGTGTTGACGTCAGAGCAGAAGTGGATGCTACATACTGGCATAGTAAGGTGGGAATAATTCATCAGAAGGAAAGACTTTCTCATTTTAAGAACGGATCTTAACTCATCTCCAAATAACATCTTTGAATATCCACATTCATCTATCTCACAGACTCTTATCATGTTACAAAGGGAAATGTAATAGTCTGAAGGAAGCTCCTATGCCCTGGCTCACCTATTGTACAACAATTACATAAATAGTGAACACCTGCACCCAATGGTCAGGGAAGACAGTTTCCAGGAAGCCTGATTGCATTCTTTTTGTTGGTTTTATTCTTCAGCCTCACTAATAAAGAGAAGAGTCTGTCTTCTCACCTTATGTTTTCAGACTATGCACAGAAGGACAGATCATCACCGTAACACCTGGCAGAGCAGAGCCTCAGTCTCCAGGTATGGGAGCTCTACTTCCTTTGATCCCAGTTATCCCAGCCCAATGAGCTACTGTACATCAGCTGAGACATGGCATCTCACTCTGGCCATGGTCCTGTTTTCTCAGACACAAGCTAAAATACTTAATTAAAGCCTTCACAGTCTTCCTCCTGCACAGAGAACATATCCCACTAAGACAGCTCTGCAGCAAGCAGTAACCTCCTGTACCTCCACTGTCTATGTCTATAGACACAATATGCTTCCAACTGCAAATGTTACCAATTCCTTTTTGAAGGAAAGTTTTCAGCTGCTTTGAGTTCCCCTTGGATGGTAACCATTACCAATTCTCTGTCTTTCACAGTTTCAAAATCCATTGTTATTTACTTGTATTATAGGAGCAGGTAGAGGTGGGAACTGAGCTTGTGACCGCATATTTCTAGGCAATATACAAACATCCTGTGGAAAAGAACCACTGTCTGAGACCATTTACAAGCTAAACAGACAACACAGGCACATGGGAGGAAAAGAAAACCAGAAGCACAAGAGAGGTCAACTGACTAGAAAAAGCAACTGAGCATGTCAGAGGCAGAGATGGGCACTGAACTTTGCTCTCTTGAGGACTAAAAACTTTCCTGTCTAGCACAGAGCTTTTTTTTTTTGCTAGTATCACAAAATGCATCCACTGAATCGGTGGTGCACAGAAGGAGAGGGTATATTTAGAGAGTGGAACAATGGAACAATGGGTGAAACACCATGCATCCCACCCTCTTCTTTCTGACATCTCGGGACAAGGCCACGGTCTAATGTACAAAGACAAATTTGAGTTTTGGTGCCTTTTGACTCTCATTTGTCCTGCAGGAGATTCCATTAAACAACATAAGGTCTGTAAATCAGACACTCCCCTCTCTCTCTCTCTAGTGTCAGGTAGGAATTTACAACTCCAGGCCATGCATTTCCTTATCTGAAAAGAGCATTGTATGAGGCTTAACATCACGGTTTCTACAGTGTACTCAAATGGAAAGCGTTGTACAAGGCTTTATTATTATATACAACTGTCTAAAGCTTTAGCAAAGAACAGTTGATACCCAATACTAAAACTAAAATGGTGTCTTTTAAGATAAACACTAAATATATTCATAGCCAGGCAACAACCTGTACTTTTAAGGTCTTTGGGAACTTTAGCGTGCAAAGGACAGCTTACAATGGAGCAGCCAGCTCAGCCTCAAGGAGGTACTGTCAAATTACAATTCCTACTTGAAGCATGCAGACTGGTGCTCTAAGCATACATTCAGTAACCTGTAACTCCAAGCTGAATTCCACACAGAGGAGAATTTGAGACTTTTTGACATAACAAAACTTTCTTTGTCTTGCAAATTTGCAGATTTTCTAGTGCCTGTGAGCCTCCATCACAGTGCAGGGACTCCTTCTGCAAGTCTGTGTAGGTAAAGCCTTGCCAAAAGGCATTATAAGCAAAGTATAATAATATCTGAGGCATCAGGTAGCAGTGGACAGTAGAGCAAAGAGAGGATGGAGCATCACCACACAACGGGGAAAGGCTTCAGCTCACCAGACACACAACCCATCCTGAGGTTTTCCTAACCAGAAGAGTTTCAGTGTACCAAGGATGGGATTCTTCAGAGACACAACAAGGACGTGTAGAAGAAAGGAAGAGGAGAAGGAACATTAAGCAAGGAGGAGTGAGATGCTGGTTTCATGGGCTGATTCAAAATGATAAGCAGGTCTGTGACACACTTGTAATATTAATACAAGTACTAATGCAATGCAACAAGGATACATCCAAGGAAAGGGGAATCGGTGGAAGGATGCAACCCGAGCAGCTATGGATATGATGCTACACCTGAACAGAAGGGCTTGCAGAAGCCAGGAATGATGCCCAGATCACAGATTTTAGCAACAGATCGGATTGCAGTGCTGTCCATAAGGGTAAAGAAAGGAGGAGTACATGCTCTGCTGTGGCTATATGCCGAGCTTAGACTGACAGCTACATATTTGTGCAGCAATGTTAGATGTACACGTCAACACGTTATTTTGGAAGAAAGATACAGCTCTGAAGAAGAGAGAGAGATAGCACTGGATTTTTGTTCCCATGATCTAATGTTTGTATTTTTTATCATTCTGTGTAAGGAAAAGCGTCAGTCTGTGACATTGATTACATTTTGCTGATGATTTACTTCATTTTGTTTGAAAGTGCTTAACATTGCAATGATTTAGTTGTAAATATTATATGGTAATGCTTATTTTTTTTTTTTTTTTTCCTTTGAAAACAGCTTAATCCATTGGATATTTCTATTGTTTTCAATCCTGCACAAGCATGGACAGGAATAAATACAAATTGATAGTTAACTGGGACATTTGCATGCTAGTAAAAAAGGGACCTTAAATCTCTCACCTGTAGTCAGTTTAGAATGAATGACAACATCCAGAACTGGTGAACAGTATAGGGGATGTTAAGGAAGGATGACTTACAATGTTTCCTGTCACTGAAGATCAAAAGCATACAGAAACTGAGACAAGACTTTTAGCATGCTTGGTAATTAACAGCCACAGTGGATTTTGGTTTCTTGCCATGTCACATTCCGTTTATAGCTTATGACAACAAACATTTACTAAATGTACTGGAGATTAGAGAGACATAAGATTATATGGTAAATCAATAAAATAACTAAATAAAGAAGATAAAATACACCGAGCCAAAAACAATTAAAGAAAGATTGCACTGCAGTCAAGCACAGGTCAGGAATATGAGTAGGGCCAACACACATCCAGGTGTAGTTGACGCTGTCCAGGTGGGCACCACAAACCACTATTTCTCACACCACCAGCACTGCTTATTCTGTAAAGATCAGGTTTGGTTGTGGTTGGGTTTTTTTCCCTTCAGTTGCTGCAAATAAGGTACAACAAGCCATTTCTATAGAAGGGAGCCAATGAGTGGAGTCACAGCAACGGTTGCCCCCAATAAAGTGAAGGCAATTCTTCCTTCGAGGCTCCTCCATGCCAAAAGATGTCCATTTCCACCTCTTTATGTTTTCTGGCAGAGTCTCCATTCAGAACTAAATCCCTCCTTCCTCTTTGTGGGCTCCACTGATGGATGTGACGAGACTTCTAAGCAGCGTTCTCTTACTGTTTTGTACAATGATTTCTTGAGTAGGAGGTTCAAAATCCCTTCCAATGGACCAGCCCATATTCAGTACAAAATCAATTTACCATGGCTATAGTCTCCTTTATATTCCTGCATCAAGTAAGGAGATTTTGTTCTCCTTCATTTTTCTACTCTGAGTTTCCTTGCATTGTGCCTCTTTAAAGCTCACTGCTATGTAGAGATGTTAAGGGTTCTCCACTATACATTTTTTTTCTGTTCCCTCCCCCTCCTGCTTCTGAAATAGACTGGACAAATCCTCCCCCATCAACTGAGTACATTTTTGTGCTCTCACATTAAGAGTTCAGCTATGAAAAGCAATCTTCCCATCTATGCTTCAAACCAAAAATGTCATCACTAAAGCACATGTGAAACCTCTGTGTATTATCAGCTTTCTAATGTGGGGAAGTCTTGCATTCTTTATTCCTCTCCAGGTTACATCACTGAATATACTTGTTCAGCATTTATTTGTTTGCTTTGAGAAGGAGCTAAAATAAGTTTGAGGAAATGCCCAATTTGGATCTGATTCTCCCAACAATTAGGCTGAGATTCAGGAATCAAAAGCAGCACATCCTGCAGTATTAAACAGACTAATGAAGAACTCAAGATGATATTTTCACTTTTCTTTGCTTCCTGTTTTCCTTTGGGGAAATCACATCAATTGCATGGGGGATGGGGGGGCTAATACTCTCTCAGATGACAAACACTGCAATATAGTCTCATTTAAATTGTGGAAGAGATTGAACGTGGTTTGAGTATTGTCTTGGCTTGAAAAAAAGGGGGCAGTGCACAATTAAACAACTAAATGTGCACGTGATTCAATGTATCCTATCAACATTCTTTTCTAGTTATGCATTTAAGCTTGGTGTAGTACAACCAACACAGAAGAAAGCACTGGAAATCTTTAAGTGAAAGATGCATTATCATTGGATTACTTTAATTAGCCAAAGCCAGTTTCATGCAAGCCAGAGAGATCAGGAAAGTTTTGCAAGACAAGGCTGAAAACAGAGATACTGCCCCAGCCTGCCTGTACCATGGGAACTTAAGTAAAACTAGACTCTGCCTCCTGCTTTTCCTTATTTTGAAGTGGCAGTTTTTGAGCTTCACTAATAAGGGCAAAATATTTCTAAATCCTCAGCTAAACAGAAGTCTTTGTCCTTTTCACGTTCCCTCCAGCAGATGTATGTCTGAATTTCTTTTTTTTTCCCCCATGCCTAGAGAAAGGATCCAGACTCCTGTTCCTAGACACCAGCATTTTGATGTGTACTATGGAAGCACATGGAATAGTCAGATGCACTCTCTTAGGCATTTCTGCTTAAAGTTAAATGGCAATTCTTGCCCTGGTGAGCCCGAATCCTAGGGTTAAGGTGAAAGACAACATGTGGCTGCAAAAAAACAGGCAGAAAGAACAAGAGAGAGCAGTGACATGACTGATATTTGCAACCAGGGAGTACACGTGGGGCACAGGCAAGCTTCCCAGGAAAGTTTTTGGCAACACACCTAGATTTTGACCTTTAGATCCTCTGGCTTCTACGGGGTTTGGTGCTCAGCATCACAAACTGTCAGAAAATGTCATTTCTGGTAACAGCCAAGACTAAGTAGGATCTTTCAGATGTTAGGAGTCTGGGCTGGAAGAGGAAGTTGGTGATGAAAAGTCCCCCACGGTTCATAAACCAGATTTTTGTAATTGTTCTATAGCTACATTGTGCATGACGTCTCTGCTTTCCTCCACCAGGTGCCTGACGCTCTTGATAAGCTAATTACAGCCTTCTGCTTATTCCGTGTCAAGCTCAACTCCCCAGCCTGAGCCTAGCCTGCAGTTCTGGCATGTTTTCTCCTTAATCTAAGACCATCTGTGCTCGATCAGCAAGGAACACTTAAATACAGAGAAAGTGAAGAACCAACAGTGTTGAATTCCCTGCACGCTGCCCCCAATTCCTTTCTCCAGCATTTCCAATTAAGTGTGAAGCCAACATCCATCCAGTCCTAAATACATTAGAAGGCTCTGAGCAGGATCTAGTTATCTGCAGATGCAGCAACACTTTCCAGTGGTCAGTGGGGAAATGACAGGCCAGAAAGGACACTAATCTCTCCACTTCTTTACATCTTTACATCAAAAGCTTCACATTTCAAATACTGTCACATCACCAGCAATACATGGAGTAGTTGAGTTCAGCACTTGATCCATGCAAATCAAGTACTTGTCTCAGAGAAGCACAAGGTGACAGTTGGGGGTAAAAAACAATGGGGTTGATTTATCGAGAATCCAAAAGGTGTTTCTCAAGTCTTATGTTTATTGCTGCAAAATGGAAGTGCAGAACAATTTAAATCCAAACTGGACTGCAGAGCTAGGGAAGATGGCTCTCTGCCCCTCTCCTGTCACACCAGGAACAGTTGCAATGTTTCCAGCCCATTCTGTCCCCTCGCCACCAGCTGGGCCGGATGCGGGCCCTGCCTGCTGCCGCCAGACACGGCCAGAGCCCCACCGCTGTGCACAGCATCAATCCACCCAACTTCCTCCTGCGGCTGGGAAACAGATGCCTGCAGGCTCCCTGCTTGGTCTGTCACAGTTTGCCTTGCTTCTGCCTCCTCTTTTCCAACACCAGACGTCAGCACCTGATGCCATAGTGAGCTCTGCCAAGCTTCATCTCAACAAGGAATTTATTTGCTCCTTCTCCTGCAAAGATGACTCTGATGCAGTGTCTTTTATTCCTTCCTCCCAGCTCCTCTGTGTTGTTCTCCAGTCTGTACTCTCCTGCCAACCCAGGATTTATTTTCCAATTCCTTCAGTTTGAATCCTGCCCTTACATTCCCCCTGTCACCTGGTTCTTCCTTCACCTTTCCTCCAGCACTTTTGCATTTGACCTCTACCAAGGTCAAAGCTTCCCCATATGAGTTTTGAAAATACATCTTATAATTAAGAATCATACTAAAAAAATGATACTCCAACAGGATTAATGCAGCATATCTCTTTGTGCTGCTTCTGTCTAACTCCTTTTTGGTGGTTTTCGATGCTTTCACATTTATCTTGTATTGAAAAAATATTTTTCTTTCTTCTGCCTTGCTCTTAAATCCTCAGTAACACATCTCACAGCAGAAGCTACTAAATTTGTAACAATTATATTAGCAACACACATTTTTTTTCTCCTGTCACTGTGTTTACCAGTATTATACTTATGAACCATTGATCACTCCTTTCTGCCCCATGCATCAAAATCCTCTCCTCTTAGGCAGCTGCAGTTTGTCTCTTAATACTCCCAGGCTAACTTAAGAACTTTTTTGTCATTCTTAATAAAGCTTAAATCACTTCTCTTTGAGCAACCTTGTAGCCTATTCAAATGGTTGCAGCCCTGTTACTCCTTATCCTTTACTTATAAGGAATTAAAGCACTCTCTTTCAAAAACCTCAAAACTATGCTTTGTCTCCTGTCTGAAGAGATTAATCAATAATTAAAATTATTTATGGAATTTGATCTACATTCCCGACACAAAAGTGTTTCCAATGAAAACATATTTTTATCATCTCTCCCCCTAAATTCATTCCAAGCTGTTCTTTTCTAAACAAATCTACAGAAATACTTATATTTTAAGTATTTTTATCTGAAGGAATACATTTCTATTGCATTTTTCCCCTACTACACCCCTGCTACACTATTTTTACATTAAAAGGTTTTCATTAAAGAAGTTTAGGGAAAAAAAGGTAGTGGAAAATGGGTCCAGTTTAAACATGTGAACATGCTGAAGCTGCATGTTGCTTATCTGGAAAGCAGATGTGAGATAACAACTGCTTAATATTATAAGTACATGTAACACGAATGTAACAGCTTCACAGACCAAAGATTAAGGCAAATTCTCTATCTTTACAAGTGCATATCATCATATGTAATACTTAGGTCTTAAACAGAAAGCCACACATTTCACAGCAATTCAAAAGGACAAGTGTCATTACCTCAGCTTCACACGTGGACAAAGGAAAGCTCAGACTGGAGATGGCTGGAAACCACCTTACCTCCCCACAGCCATCTTTAGTGAGGCAGCTAGTCCACACTATCCAAACTCTCCTTACAGAGAATGGAGTGAAATAAGGGCTTTTTTTCCCCCTCTGTGTATCTCCTTCTACTGGCTGCCTGATCTTCTCAATCTCAGAACAGTCCCCACTCCTTCATCACACACAGAATCTCAAGGGGTGGAAGGCACCTCAAGAGATCATCCAGTCCAATTCCCCTGCTAGAGCAGGACCATCTAGAGCAGATCACACAAGAACTCATCCAGGTGGGTTTTGAATGTCCCCAGAGAAGGAGACTCCACAACCCACCTGGGCAGCCCCTTCCAGTGCTCTGTCACCTTCACACTGAAGAAGTTTTTCCTTGTTTTTCTTTGGAACCTCTTATGTTCCAGCTTGTACCCATTGCCCCTTGTCCTATCATTGGACATCACTGAGAACAGCCTGGCTCCATCCTCCTGACACCCACCCTTTACGTATTCCTAAACATTAATGAGATCACCCTTCAGTCTCCTTCAAGCTAAAGAGCCCCAGCTCCCTCAACCTTTCATCAGAAGGGAGATGCTCCACTCCCTTTATCACCTTGGTGGCCCTGTGCTGAACTCTTTCCAGCAGCTCCTTGTCCTTCTTGAACTGAGAGCACAGAATCGGACACAATATTCCAGATGTGGTCTCACAAGTGCAGATTAGAGGGGGAAAGAGAACCTCTCTCAACCCACTGCCCACAGCCCTTCTCATACACCCCAGGATGCCCTTGGCCTTCTTGGCCACGAGGGCACATTGCTGGCTCCTAGTCATCCTGCTGTCCACTAAGACCTCCAGGTCCCTTTCCCCTACATTACTCTCTAAGAGTTCATTCCCAACCTGTACTGGTACACGGGGTTATTCTTTCCCAGACTCTACACTTGCCCTCGTTGAATTTCATTAGATTTCTCACTATCCAAACCTCCAGCCTGTCAAGGTCTCCTTGAAAGGCAGCACAGCCTTTTGGTGTATCAGCCACTCCCCCCAGCTTAATATCATCAGCAAACTTGTTGACAGTGTACTCTGTTCCCTCATCAAGGTCATTAACGAATATATTGAACACATCACTGATAAAAACTATACCTGATATAGCCATGGTGTGGTCACTGTTCCTATCAACTGTTCAAGCTCTGGTGGCACCAACATCTCATTTATAGCCTACTGCCACATCCCTTGCCCTCCTTCAGTGATACAACTCGACATTCTTCTCCCATTGCTCACCTATTAGCAGACAACTCACAACACCTGTTGCCTGATGATGATGTTTAGCTGGAGGTTTGCTGCAGCCCTGAAGAATGGCTTCTGAATCTGAAAACATGCCACCTTTCTCCAGTCAAGGTGGCTGCAAATGCCACAGGCATAATTAAGTTTGTCCTTGTTTACTTTTTCTGTTCTCTTGGCACATGGGCTGCACTTTCCTTCAGTTCTGCCTGGGGAAGGTGGGTGAAACCTTTGAAGGCCAAAGCTCTTTGAGGCTCTTAAAGGCTTTGGGGAAGCTGTGCCCGCTTGCTGAGACAGGATCGATGTCCTGTGGGAGTGACGAGCAAACTTTTGCTGTCTCTGCTCCCCAGCTCGGGGTCTCTGGAAACAGCTGCACAGGCCATGTTAGTGACTCTGCTGTGCAGCTCCAGGCTCCAATAATCCCCTCGGATTAGTCACTCAGAACTGCTGCATTTAAAAGATGCTGTAAAACACACATCAGCTAAACTGTTACTAACAGAGCAAAGTAGGATTATTTATCTAGGGGAAAAACACATACACTGACATGAAATGTATTTACTATCATTCTTTTCTTTCTTTCTAAGACCTCAATAGTTGGTTTGAAAGGAAACATATAAGGTCATTCATGGGCCATTTTAGAGAGGGGTAAGTCAATAAATGGTGATATTTTTTTAATGCTGTCATTATAAATGACTAGGTGCTATCAGGGTCAAACTTAATCCTGTGCAGAGAGCCAGTGTGAGGGACATGAATCATTTAGATCTCTCTTAAGCTCTGCTTTGAGAATAAAATGGAGATATTTGTATTCTCACTCTTTAAAAAAAACCAACTAACTGCTGCTTTTTTTTTGCAGTAATTAGCCCAGATACTCCATTGTTCCTCTTGTAAGATGCAGTCCTTTGTGTTTTCAAGGACTTCTCTCACTTCTGAGCACAAGCAGCTGAGCTCCCACAGCAGGGCCAGGTCAGGCAACCAGGTCCCAGGTTAGACGAGCACTCCACAGAGAAGCATCACGGGGCAGTGTGGGTGCCAGGGCCTCTGCCAGGCCTCGCTGAGCAGCAGCTCACCCCCTCCACACACCCGGGCTGCCCACACAGCAGAGGGACTGCGGGAGGTATCACTTTCTCTCCAGGACAGCAGGAAGCATGTGTGAACCCTGGGCTCAGTGTGTGAAACTCAATAGGTCATTGTTGGCACATCGACTGCTCTTAGTGAAGGTGCTGCATTAGAGCCTTTACTAACGATTGCATCAGAGCACCCTAATTGGGATAGAAGCAACCAGAAAATGCTTTCTGTGCCTTGTGGTAAGACACCATTTGCAGGAAGAGAATAAACCTCTCCCATGCCTAAAAATATCCCACATCCCTAAAGCAATAATAATAAAAAGTAGCATATTTTTATATAAATCTTAGTTTATGTAACTGTCAGTTTAGCTAAGGTGTAGCCTGCAACAAGAGGCTCATTTGCCTCTCAGGAACATCTGCAGACCTGGATTTGTTGACAGCAGCCGCAGATGAATGTGTGTCAGGGCAGGGGACAGCCAAGGTGTAAGTACACACAGATACCTGGGAGCCTCCTGGAGCTGCTGGAGTGGGAAGCAGCCCACAGAGAAAAATGGGTAAACAGGCAAACCAAAATACATTGTGCAAAGCTGCAGAAGCAACATTGGTGACAAGAAATGAAAAGTCCAAGGGATTTCATTTTTTTCTCATTTTCATTTTTTTTGTTCTCCTTTCTAAAGGATGTTTAATGGTCCTGACTTTAAGCTGCAAGAAAGAAGAACATTAGTCTTCATTCCCTACACATAAAATGCTTGATAGGGTTTTATCAAATAAAGAGCCCAATATGCTACTGTTATCAGTAAGTGACTTCAGCAGCTAATTAAATTCTCACTTTCTGAATCCTGCTCATAATGTTTGCTGTCAAAGACCAAAACCCCTGTAGTAATTTTGGCTTTTAGGTGAGGTGAGGCAGGGAAGGCGGGAATGACAACTAACAAATTACCCAGGAAAGCAATCCATGGCTGACAGTCATCACACAAACCTCAGTGTACTGTATGCACATAACAGGGCACTTCCCCTCCAGACATAAATCAGCTCTGTGGCCTTCACTGAGGCTGCCCTGCTTAATGCCAAGTATGAATCCAATCCACGTACAGCTCTTGAACCTCCTATATATGCTATACGACCCTAAGTATACAATCCTTCTGCATATGGGTATATACATATGTATCTACAGAAATATGTGTGTAAATACATATATATATATGCAAACTTTGTATACCATGCCTAAATAGTCACTTTAGAGGGCAATTACATTGGTCACAACTAGGCAGTACACTCTGAGCCAGTTGAGCACATCTATGAATGCACAAATTGAAAGGTATTCTCACTCGGTAGAGCAGGCAGCATGTTCTTTAATTTGGACAATTCTCAAAGGAAAATAGGCATTTATTTAAAGCTAAACCTGGGCTTAAAAGCTTTGCTGGCTATAAACAGACTCCTGAGTTGGGTTCTGTCAGACAGAGAGGATGTTGTGTTCAGAAATCACTCAATGCTATGCAGTGTGAGAAGAGATTTGCTTTCCCTGCTCTCTGAATTTCAGATGATGAGTAACACCAGCACAAGGTTGGTTCCCAACAGCATATGCCAGAGCCTATTAAAAAGCACAGTTCCCTGCAGTGAGGAGCTGGAGAAGTGTGTCTTTGGATGGTGAAGCGTGGCCTTCAGTCATGGTCACCTCGTCTGATGTGTTGGATTTTCTTCCCCTATCTCCCACTCCAGGTAAAAATTTCTTTCTTAGATAAATCCTGGGGAGGGAGACCCACACTTGAAAGCCACAATCTAGCTCCTGATCAGTCATTTTAAGGAAGAGTGAGTTCAGAGAGTAGATTTTATCTGGGAAGCTGAAACCGTAAGAATAAAAAGCTGAATTTGCCAGAAAGTTTGTTCAGCCAATATAAGCTTTATTATGGAATAGCTTTAAACCTCTAGGCTGAGAGTGAGAGGTTTTAGGTGCAGCTTTGGAAGGTGATTTATGAATAGATTTATATGTTAATCTGTTAATAAAAAATGTAGCATACTGATAAAATATGTGACAATCATAACTCAGCTATGAGCCACATATTAAAGACTGCATCTGCTCTAGTAGAAGGTTTGATTATGTTTTTAAACGAGGGAACTGCATTGGCCTAAAAATAAAGAAATAAATGTTTTAGCTAGAAATATGTGCCATATAATTCAGAGATCTATCTGAGAATCTGCAAGAAACAAATAATAAACTGCATTTAAGAAAATGAATTCTGGAAAGTGAGGCTTATTCCTGAACATTTCAAATTGGAGTTCCAGTCTGGCAGCTCAGTGGTACGTAAAGACAGGCAAACTATTCTCATTCTTTACCAAAATTACTTCCCAAACTGGATTTTAAATTGGGTGATAATCTTGACACTCCAACTAGACTGAAGAAATAAATACCTCCAGCAAAGTTGGGCCAGCTTGAGAACCCACGGGTTTGTGCTGCACATCAATGCCTAGTTTCCTCATGACTTTTGAAAGGGTATTTTGAAAAACGGGAACAGCTCTGGCTCAAGGATGTTTCTGCAAGTAAATCTGAAATACAATACTTTCACCTCTTTCTATTGACAAGTCTCACAGCACTTTATAAAGGAGTGCTATATCCCTCTTTCACACACAAGCAAACACCAGGCAGATTAACTTTCCCTCAAGTACCCGCAGGCAGAGCCAGCAGTATGATTTCGAGCCCTCCAAGCCCCATACGGTGCCTATCCAGCATCTCTTGGGGATGTAAGATTTATCTGTTATTTGTAATTTTTCTGATGAGCACCAGGGCTTTGTGAACATATTATGAATCCTTAGAATTTCCCAGTGAAATATTTTCACCAGGAAAGACTTGTTGAGCAACAACTTGTGCTGTAAACTACATTACTCACTGCTCCCCATTGGTTTTGTTTATCATATTTTATTCAACCATACAGAGAAAAACCAAGTTAAACTCTACCACCTCTCCTCACACTTCTATACACTTGCAGTGCATGTTTCTCATCAGCACACACACATGTGGCACTACTGAGCCCTAAATGAGTAGAAAATAATACATTTAATGCTCAGTTTGATTCAAAGTGCAAAATATGAAGCCTGCTCCATTTGTTGCTATGTGACATGCTGAGGAATGATAGGCAAGTATTATTATTATTAACTATACTTTGTTGCTATGTTCTGTTGATTTACTAGTGATTATGCCAAAGAGTTAAATATCCCTCCAGGGAGCAAGAGGGAGGGAAGTGTGTCTTCAGGAGCAGTTGGGCAGTTTAAGAGCTTAATCTCAGTAGCAGGGATGTTTCTGCTTCTTACACTGAGGGAGAAAAAAACTAGAGTCAAGCCGTCCATACTGGAAATGCACTGGATGCATAACTGCAGTTCTTTTGCTACAGGACCACACTGAAATATTTTGTCCTCATTTCAGGTTTAAAATAATGCCCATTACAAAGTCCCACAATATCAGCAGAACAGATTTCTACAAGCTTCAGATCAAGCCTTAAGAGCTGATGCTGCCTAAGCACACTGCTTGGGTTGAAGCCTTATGCCTCCCGTGGGACTGAGAAGTTCAAGTCTTGCCCTGATGACTGGGTAACATTCTCCAAAGTGCCCACATGAATATAGATGCTCTTATAAATTTGGAGCAAAATTTCAGAAGCAAATAAAGTCATGTGTTTTGTAGCTTTTCCATGCTTTGCAGTGGAGGAACTGTGGATCTGCAGTTGGAGATCTAGATTCTGGCAACCTAGGTGCTACTGATCAGTGTATAACTCCACAGGCAACCCTACCAAATTCAGACTTTATGGCTATTGAGGAATTAACTTGTTCTGTGTCTGAACTTTGTCTTTACTTAATTTTTCTGTCCTCAGGAAAAATCAGATTGTTAGTTAAACCATATTTTAATCTCAACATGTTTGTGTCTTTTTTAACACATTAAATAACTTCTGTCTTCCAAATAGTTTTGCAATAGATGCACCCATTTATTCTTTCACAATCTGTTAAAATACAGTTTATTTTTAAGAAATACATACAGACTTTTGAAGTATTCTAAATACTGTTAACCTGATATAACTTAACTGGTCAGCACACAAACTGCATAGGGGTGCTTTTAGAAACTTTTTCACAGGAGATCTTGTGTTAATAAAAATATTGAAATCAAAACACTAACTGTTCTAGCAGTTTCTATTAAATATATCAGATAAGAGTCCAGAAGGGAACCTTGGATCCAGAGGAAAATGTTTGAGTACAAACAGGAAAGGGAAGGGAAGAGAAGGAGAAAGTGGAAGGAAAAGGGAAAAGAAAGTGGAAAGAAAGGGGAAGGAAAAAGATGCTCCAACCATACCAAGTAAATTACTTGAGATGAGAGAAATGTACATTCAAATCCTCCCTCTTGACGCTTCAGAAAACAACTTGGTCCAGAATATTCACATCCTAAGCAACCATGTGACTATCGCCTTCTCTTTCAGATTTTACAAAGCTGTCCACAAGTTTTGTTTCCATCTCAGTGCAAAAAGGTTGGAAATCTTGGCACCTCAAAAAAGGTTGGAAAAATAATTTCCCACTCGGTTCAATTGAGAACTCTGTGTTCCAGGTAAAACCAGGGTGAACAGAGGGTAGGCACTGCACTGGGATTTATGAAATGCCTGCCAAGCAGCGTGCTTTTAATGCACACCAGAGAATAGCATTCCTTGCTAAGAAGTCCTAATCAGCATTGTGCATTTAAAAAAACTCACTCAAAGGCTTATGTTTTTAAAATGACCTTTCCACCTACTCTATTAATTACAAACTCCAGTATAAAACTGACTTTTGTATGGCCTGACTGTGAAAGCGGCAGATTAGGAGCTAACCTTGTTTCAGACCCATGCATAAATTAAACAGCATGTACTCCAAGTGCACATCATTTTAAAGAAGTGTTCTATAAAAGTGTCTAATACTTAGAGCTTACAAAGCATACAGGAGGACCATTGAAAGATGGAGGTGAAACACGTTGCAGGGACTTTGTTTAGAATGGATGCTAAAAGATTTTGAGAAAGGCATCCATTTTAAAACTGTGTTTCTTGTCAGCTGCAAGAACTTGAATTCCACCTTCAATGTTTCCAAAATTAGTGCAGCTTTTGGATGCCCCACCTGGGGCACCTCAAGATGCTGATTTTAAGAAATTCTTTAACAATGTGCTTCAACTTTTTCAAGAAAGACAGGTAGACAAAATCACAAATGATACCCAAAATACCTTGGCCTCAGTTTCCTTCTGGATAATGATATTCAGCCAAAAATGTTTCTCATAAAAAAATTACCCACCACCAAAGTTTCTCATGCAACTGAAACTTATTTGGTGAAAGGTTTCTCAGGTCTCAAATAGAACTTCTGAAACACATTTCAGAAATAACGAGAGAAGGGGGGAAATCTCAGAGAAACCAGGACATTTTGTTCTGCAAAGCAGGAAACAAACTTGTTCTGCTTCAGTTTCTGCTCCACTCATTAGTTCTCATGTCAAAACTCAGCGCTACAGTCTTGCAGAAACAACTTCAGTGGAACCAACAGAACATTCAAAGTGAGAACAAAACTTCAGCACATGGTAGAGCAGTCAAGAGCTAAGAAAGGAAAGGACTCCTTTATAATATAGTCCATCAGCTGACACATCCTAAAATCTACCTCTCTTCCTCCCCTCCCCTGAAATCTCAACTGTTTGATAGGATAACGTTATCTTTTTACACAGCTCTTATCCTGTAATTTGCCCATAGAATGCTAAATTTTGTCATTTAGTCTACTGCTATTCCAAGATAATAACTTTCTATCCAAACTGCGTGGAGTGGTGACATAGCATCATAGAATCATGATGCTCCACAGTATTCTTTGCTGTGGGATTACAAAACCAAGTTTATAATAATGACAGTCCAACGTGGATTCAGGAGTAATATCGTAACTTTAGCTTCTGGAACTGAAGGCTCCTAAAATGTATTTTCAGGAGTGATAGTTTCCCAAAATGATCCCTGAGGCTGATAGAGAAGTCTTGCTCATTTTATTTGGTTTTGCATTGGGCTTAAATGAAAGGCCTCCGCAGTCGTTCAACAGTAGAAGGAAAGAGCACAGTCTTTAAAAGACTGGGAGCTGAAAACCTTTCTAAAATCAAAGACTAACGACATGGTTAACACGGAGTTTGTGATATGCAATATTCATAAAGGGGATTATAATCCAGAAAAAGAAGAATTTATTCCCACTGGAAAGCAATGAATAAAGTAATGCTGTGATGAAAAACTTTATGACCTGCTCAATGGCAGGAAATACTTATTTTCTGGCTAAAGAAGAGATAACTGTGAAGGAAAACATACATTAGGTAGAGTGAGCTAGTAAATCTACCTATTACTGAATGAGAGACTGAAATATTGAATTTTCTGTGCTAGCAAGCAGTGGCACAGGGATATTGGTCCTGCAAGATGCTGTTGCCACCCTTGCTGAAAAGAACACCCTCCTCTCCTTTCAGCTGTGGGGCTGAAATGTCCCCTTACCTTTCCCCACAGGGATTGAGCAGTCCAGGGATATAGCTTATTCCAAAAGAACAGTCAGTGAAAAACAGCTTTAAACTTCATCTAACCCTGCTGTAGAGAGGCACATTCCTCACTGCCAGGCTCTGCCCCACAACTGGCATATCCTGCTGTCGCTGTAGATTGCACACCTCGTGTTTGTGCCCTCGCCTCATGGAAGCACAAATGCAAGGAAGCAGACATCTGTCATCATAATCCTGCACCTTAAAACAGATTTAGCACCGCTGGCAACCTGAAGAGTAAGTCCCATGAGCAGAAATAAATCAGACCACAATCCAAAGATGAAAAACTATCCCCAAACCAGGCCTGACAAGATGTGCACTGTATTTTACTTACAAGCAAAGAGCAGATACAAGACAACCTTGATTACTTCACAAACTGCACCCTCACCCCCTACAGAACTAGTTGCAAATTCCTTGCATTTCTTGTCCCACTTTCTGATCTGATCTTTAAAATGATGTACAGCGAAGGAGTTGTGGGAGGGGGTGCCTCTAAGCTGCATCATGTGCTTTATGGAGACAAGCCAAGCAGCTACTTAGGCAACCATTAGGTCGGGAAACAATCGCTTCCATCATTCCCAACACGTGTGTCAACATAATTCCATGCTCTCTTTGTCATGCAAAAAAGCCTTGGCAAAGCGACCGGATACACCCAGAAAGCAGGACCAAACTAAGCTCATTATGTTAACTGGAGATCCCATAGCATCCTCCAGTACCATAGAAAGAGACTTCCCATGTTTTGCAGTGTAGGAAAGGAAACTTGCTGCACTGAAAAGGGTCCAAGCCAAGCCCGATTTCAGAAGTATACAAGAGAGATTCAAAATTGGGTTTCATGGAAGGGGAGCCCTTGTCTGACAAGCACAAGGGGCTGTGTCAGGCAGTGTGATAACAGACATTGCAGAAGGTACGACACCTCGGATATAACTACTGAGACTTCCCTCTCCTGTGTGCTGGCTGGAAGCCTTCCAGCCATGCTAATATGGCTCTGCAAAGGGAAACTACTGCCAAATAGGACTTATCAGCTTCTCTAACTCTTTATTGTTGTCATTGGTAACTCCAGACTTTGTTTTCCTTTTAGAGGAAGATTCAATGCATTTTACAACCATTAAACATCTTTTCTGCTCTCCAGTTATACTCTTACTAACAAAAGGCCTGTGCACATCAGGATGGCTGGCAATACTACTCCAATGGCTTCTTCGCGTGGTCAGGTACAGAAAGAAGGCACTTCAATCTGTCTGAAAATTGCTGAATACATCTTTGGTGCTCTAGTAGTTGTAGAAGATGGTGAGTTTCCTAAACCACATATATTTATTTAGTTAAAGAAAAGAAGTTAGGGATTTAACTGACAATTTTTGCTGTGTTTTCCAATTCCAGATTCAGTGCAGTGGGAGGAAAGTCCCAACACTACTGGGTATTTGCAAGCTCTTTCAAATTTTAGCTGCTTTGCCTGCATTCTGCCACAGGTAATATGTTTTAAAACCTATTTTGCCTCTTGAATGCTTGCAAGTCTAATCTTGGTTTTTGTAACACGTTCAGCAAAGCACAGCTCCTCAGCAATCCATTCACGGAGGCCAACAAATGCTCAAAATGAAGATGGACAAGAACAGTAAAAGCTTCTCCTACGTGTTGCTGACATCTCCTCTAATGAAAGCCACGGATTTCTATTGATTGTTGTGTTTAAGCCTGTATCAGTCACACTACATGCTTTGTTCCTTAAGATGCTGTAATTTTTGGCAGGCCCCGTTACCACCCAAACACTCAAGAATCAAGAGTAGAGAGCATTGTCCAAATAGGCAAGTGTAGAAGAGCCCTTCTCCTAGCATTATCGTTAGAATGGGAATAAACATCTGGTTCTGACTCTGTCTTCTCCCCGCTCCATCACTCTGGGTAAATTTACACTATGCAGCCTTCTGAAAATGTGCATCAAATATTACAGAACATTCATTAGCAAGTCAAATAAAATACAAGAGTGAAAAGTGAACATACCTGAATAAGAGAAATGTTGTGTAGACTAAGTCTGAAGAGGTAGTTCCTGCATGAACAAGCAGAAAAATTACAAATTGTTAGGCTACAAAAGAAGGGAGGGAAAAGTTATAAAAGCAAATCATAGGTTTTGGTCATTTATTTCCCCAAACAACAAACTTTCCTTGGACACCTCTCCATAGAATGCAAAAAGAGTTATATGCCCCTTGTTCATCAGTATCTTAATGAACTTTGTACCAAAGTTCTGAGCAGGTCTGTAGTAAAATATTCCAAAACCCATAATGAAGAACCACAATGAAATCCCAACAACATAGGGACTGGTTGCAAACCCCCAAAAGACTTTAGTTGAAGACTTTTATGGGCTGCACTTGTGTTTTTCTCTGCATTCTGAAGAAAATGGGGCTGTACACAAGCCAGCTGGAGCAAAACTAAGTTCCGCAAGCTCCCCCTAAGCCTGTCCTTGTGGGTGTTCCCATTCAGGACTTTGTAGATAAGGAAGAGAAGAGGACAGATGCTTCTCAGCAGAATCTCTATGCACAGGAAACCATCAGGGAAATCAAGGCAGTGACTGCAGACATTCCCAATTCTCCTGTCATCACATCTCTACAGGCAAAGCCAGGGAATTCCTGACAGAAGTCACTGTAGCATGAGATACCACACCATCAGCTGAGATCCTGTAACCCTCCTTCTGCATATTCATATCCTGTCAAAAATAGGAGGGGATATACAATTGAATGAACATCTATGGCTAAGGCTGTTAACTAGACTTATCTCTTCCTTTTCCTTGCTAAGACAATGCAGTCACCACGAATCAGTATAGAGATATTAAACCATATGGATTTCATTGTGTGCTTCAGGGTTTTGGCCACGTCTAGTTTCATATTTTTGCATCTCATCTGTCAGGGGGCCTAAAGAGCTGTGATCCTTTTCCAACATCCCTGTCACCACAATCTCCCAGAGAAGACACTTTTATATTATACCAGGTGAACTATGTTATTGCAGAAATTGCAGCTTTAATGATATATCTTCATTTGCTCTAGAAGGGCAAGTATATAGAGATTCCCTACCTAGTAAAAATGTAAGTTCTAGTCTTAGATCAGTGAAATCAGAGAAATCATTGGAAAGCTCCTATAGTGATGAAAAGGTCCTAAGGACTCTTCTGAAGAGCTTTGTTTAGGGTCTGTAGCCAGCAGCACAATCTGCCCAAGCAAAAAACTGTAATTTAAGCTTCAACATTAGAGAGATTCATATTGGGCCACAATGACCATGACAAGACTTGAGCAAGTTTTCCTTCCCTGCTATCTCCCACTTGTATTTTACTTAAATCATAATCACAGAGTTGCCTATATACTTTGTTTCAGTTCTATAAATAAATCAAAAGGTCTCAACAGCTGCTGTCAATAGAAAAGGATGGGAATAAGGATTATGAAGTCAAACTCCTGGTACTGAATCTTCAGTTGGTGTATCTCTGATTTGCGGCATCCAATTCTATACTGGGGCTGGTTACCTGGACAGGAATGAGACCTGTTAGCAACACCTGAACAAAATCATAGAATCACAGAATGGTAGGGTTGGAAGGGACCTTTAGAGATCATCTAGTCCAACCCCCCTGCAGAAGCAGGTTCACCTAGATCAGGTCACATAGGAACATGTCCAGGCGGGTCTTGAAGACCTCCAAGGAAGGAGACTCCAAATATATCAGTAATTATTATACCTCCTGTAATCATGCAGAGAAATACACACACACACACACGTGTTCCCCATTTTCTCTCCTAGTCCTATAATTGGAGATACAGCAGCTCTTTTGTACAGCCTGAAACCTTATTCTGTCTCAAAGGGCTACATATTTTCCCAAGTAATTTGTTATTAACACTTTAGCATCAGCTACAGACTTACGTATTACATCCTGCAGGTGAATGTAGAAGACCACATACATCAAGCTTATATTTAGGTAAAATTTCAAACCAGATAAATTTGCATCCAGTGACTGATCTGACAGTTCCCTTGGAAAAGTCATGCTACTGTCTGAAACATATTAATGCATCTGCAGGACATGAGATGTCATGGAATAAGCCTTCTCCTGGAGAAGTTAAGCATGTCCCTGGCCTGCAATCTTACAACACCCTAAGGAGAAAGTTCTCGTAACTAGGGACTTGAAGTTGCTATCCTGTTGCTAAGCATGCTATTTAAATGCATTGATTTTGGAAGTCTTATAATGCAGATTTCATTTCCTTGTTTTAGTCTTGTAAAAAGCTGGGCAGTTTGACTGAGTAATAAATTTCAATATGATTTTTTTTTTCTCTTGATAGCACAGCAGAGCAAATTCAACCAAAATATCTTTAATGGGAGGGACTTATCTAAAGGACACAATTTTTGTTGCACTTGGCCAGAACAGATGCAGAGAGGAAAAGTGTCCATTTAAACAAGCCAGTCTCTGTCCTCTCAGTGATTGCTGTGTAGCACCTGGGCAAACCATTAGCAGTGAGATCACTTGGATGGCTGAAACCTAAACTAGTCAGGAACATAGTACCGATGTGAATAGCATGATGATCTTCCAAAGGCTTCATACCAATCTCAGCTCTCTAAGTCTGACCTTGTGGCTTTCCTACAGAAAGAAGAGTTTCCCTACATTTTTCATCAGCTTGTCTCACCTGGTTTCTACACAGCCACTGGCAGTTTCTTTTTGTTTGTTTGATCCTTCTCGCATCTCATCAGCAGTAATATGAACACTTGTAGGCAGACCAGGTTATCAGAGAGACCTCCAGACACCAGTTGACCTGCCAAGCTAGAATTGACTAATCCTTAATTAATCACACGGTCTTTTACTCATTCTTGTTCTGTAAAGATATACCAGGAGTAAAAAGCCAAGAGGAAAGATCTGATAAATAAGACAGCACTATTTTTATGAATTGCATTTTAACTGCAATTTCAGTCCAAAAATGAGCAAGGTCTCTGAATGACAGGCATGGTTTATTGCCCCATTTGTGTCCTTTTTTCTGCTTGTGTTTGAAGTTATGTCTGTTTAAATACCTTGCTGAACTATAATTTAAAGTGGCTGAAAGAGTAGGATTAAGAAATATACAAGAAGACTGAAATCTCTGTGTGAATGGATAAGGTGCCTTCTCAATCTTTGTTATTTTCTTGGTTTTTTCTCCTCTCATTTTTTCTTGTAAGGGAACACTGGAAAATTCCTTCCTCTCTTAAATTAAGCCCATCTGGACCAGGCCAGAAGAGTGACTGCCTGGTGTAACCAGCTATTTTAATAACCTCCTTCTCCCGTATAAAAAGCTGGTGCACAAACTTGGAAGGACAGGACAACCTTACTAATCTTTCTGTCCTAAAAGGTCACATAACTTCACTCCATGGTTTTAAACACAAGCTTTGTTTCATCCCAGAGTTGGCTGCATTTCAGCCATCCCCAGCGCAAGTGACTATATTCCTCTACATTCTCTGGGACAAATGGTATTGCACACATTAAAAGGTGCCTCAAGCTGCTAATTATTATTACTACTAACCTCATTATTCATGAACATCAGTACCTTTCTGAAAACGCCCATGTTTAACAGTAATACCATGAAGTCTCAGCCAAGACTGTGGTTTTGCTACATTAAGACACAGAATGGGTTGATAGTGGTTCCTCTGGAGACTGTTTCATAGCAGATGCCTATTTAAACAATCTGAAGTTGGATTCTCTCTCTGTCACCTCTGACTGTAGGGGGATATTATCCCTCAACTCAGATATATGAAGTCATATATCAAAGTCATATACCTGTAAAGACTCTTGTGCTCTATACAACCTAGCCTTGAAGAATTTGCCATCTAAATATATACAGAAGAGTGAAAAAGAGACATTAATTTTGAATTTAAAGCACAGACTGAGCAACTTAGCCAACATCACAGAGTATGCCTGCAGCACCACCAGGAGCTGATCTCCCGATCCATTAGTCTATGCCCTGGTTAGGAGAACAACTTGGCCCTGAAGCTGGGGCACAACATGTAAACCTGTGCTGAAGTGGCATTTACACTCATGGAAACCGAGGAGACGTCAAATTACTTTCCTGAACTGGGATTTCTAGGCTAGCCTGTGTATGAACAGAGTCCAGCTGTACTATAAATCCTGTAGATGAAAGTATCTGTTAATTGGCTTCATAATTTGTATTTGGCTGCCTTGTCAAATGATTAAGTGCTCACCGTACCTGGTACCACAAAGCATTTGTACCAGAACAGCAGGAGAGCAGCTGAGATGTGTTTCAAGGAAGGGTGGAAGAATATACCCACTTAAATCTGCTTGCCATTCCATTCCCAAGTCAAAGCTCCTCATTAAGTGTTTATTCCATGTAGCCAAGCGCACCTTGGATGAACTTTGTAAGACAATGCTCATGCACTTGTTCACACATTGCCTGGCCTTGAAACAACTTACTGTGAAGGCAGAGTACTTTGTCTGTACTTTTGCAGCTCTGAGCAACAGAGCTGCAAGACAAATTGGGACTTTCCAATGGGAAGTCACATAACAAGAGTACTTGAATAATAGCAGAGACCCTTCCTCTTAGGAGTTCTGAAATTATAAGGGTTGAAACATGCTTCAGACATTTATTCAGGCCTCTATTCCAGTGCCTCTTCTCAGGCACTACATCTGTCAGTGCTGTGCTGGCTGATTAAAAGGTGCTTCCTTCTAATTAAGAAAGAGGATGCTTTTCAGTTCTGCTGTAGTGGATCAGGAGGAACATCCCTGCAGTCAATGGACTGAAGGGGTGTAAATGAAAGGCTATTCTAGACTGAAATTCTTTTTTCTATTTAAATGAGTGAGGTTTGTGCACATTTCCCAGCTCTGTCCCCCTCCACACACACTAAGCAGGTAAGATAACCTCCTTTTGCTTTAGAACAACCCCCTAGCATATCAAAAGCCACGAGATCCCTGATGCTGACCAACAGCAGAACCTCTCAGGACTTTGCCACGTACACAGAGATCAAAAATATGCAGCCTTATCTCAGCTTGTATCACTGCAAGACATGCACATCTGCTCACATGTTGCTACTTAACTGAACCTCATAGTAGACCTGAGAAAGTCACTCTTCCCTTGTTACAGGGCAGGCTATCTCATGTCCTCTCTCTTAGCATGCTCTCTTACTACCCTATAAGTAGAAACAAAGACAAGAGAAGCTAAGAATAATGTTTGGTCCTACAAAAATGTATTTAGGGAAAACTAAAGAGAACTGACTGAAGAGTTGCTCTCCCTTTTGGGGATGATTAGCACACTGAAACAGGCATCTAATGCAGGCTAGGTGAGGTACTGGAGACTCAAGTAGAGTTGTGGTGTCCTGGGAAGGTGGTCCCCACGTTTGTAGGGTACAATAGACTATTTCCATTAGAAGACACCTACAAGGATCATACAATCCAACCGCCTGACTAATATTCAGGCCTGACCAAAAGTCACACTATGTCATTAAGGGCATTGTCCAAATGCCTCTGATGGCTTTTGGGATCAAGCACCTCTCTAGGAAGCCAGTTCTACTCTTTGACCATCCTCTTGGTAAAGAAATGGCTTCCTAATATCCAGTCTAAACCTTCCCTGGCACAGCTTTAAACTGTCTCCACAGACTGTGTCACAGGAAGAAGACAGCAGCATCTCCCTCTCCACTTCCCATCCTCAGGGGAGAATTGTGCTGCATTCAGGAGCCAGGTCTGCAAGAGGGACTCACAACTGTCACTGTGTAGATAGTAAGAAAAATAATTAACAGAACATGGTCCTTTGGGCAATCTGAAACAAGGCACAGAATTATGCATGTGACAAACCTAGTGCTCCCTTCTGGCACGCCTGGAAGCCACATGCTGGGGCTGAATCTCAGGCTAGGAGCCAGCAACTCCTGTCAGCTCTTCCTATCTTTGCTCCTGGAGGCCTTAGGTATACTTTGTACTTCCACAGTACACAACAAACACAGCTTAGTCATGCTTCACAACTCCCTGGGAGCTGGTTACTATCATTTGCCCCTTATACTAATAGAGAAAATGAGCCAGAGAAAGGTTAAATAACCTCCAAAGCACACAGCAAGTCAGTGATGGAATTGAGATCAGATCCCAGGGCTCTTGGCTACCAAATCTCATGCTAGATTAACACACAGTGCCTCTATGCAGGTCTAGCTGTGACTGAACTTTTCAGATAGTTATCCACATTTCTGAACCAGCCAACCATTCCAAGAAACCCAGCTCCTGAAGGATGATTCTGGCCTTTGCTCTCAGAAGGAGTTAATTACATGCCTGCTCTGGAGCTGGATGTGATGATCCATTTGCAAACGCTAAGCCAGTGATTCATTTGAAGTGCCTGGAATACTCATGCTGGAGACAAGGTAAAGAGCCAGCATCTCCTTGACAAGCTGGATCCTTATTCACCACTAATTTTTATCCTATTGAAGAAAAACTTTGCTACATCATTCTTCTTTAAAAATCAATAGCTGTTCAACAGAGAACCATACTAAATGGCATACAGTTATATGATGTAGTTGCTATATGAGCAATTGCTTTTCCCAAAGCAACATTTCTCAGTGATAAATCCATCCAAAGCTAGAGGAGCATCCTCTTAGAAGAAGCTCCTTATGCAAGCAGTATATCATTCTGACTAAGCAGCTTCCAAATTAGGCTAGGGTCCCAGCTACTGTTTCTGGGTTGCCATTGAGGCACATTTAGTACTTCTTAGTGGAAACAAGGATGAAAATCATTGATAACCCTCCACATTCCAGTCAATGGAGGAGAACTATCATCAATTTTAACGGCACAGGGCACGTGGCACAGATCTGCTCAGGCTTGATGCTGTATACTCAGGGCCAGCTCTAAGAAGAGCCAAAAGAGGCAGATGCTGAGAGCTGCAGAGTGTGCAGGACAATAGCAAAGCTGTGGCACCTTTGGACTATACCAATATTCAGAAATCTAGACGGATGGCTGCTGCCATGGAAGGGAGAAGCAGGAAGGGGATCAGCCTTTGGTTAGACAGCCGTGTCCCCTACCTCACCAGCTCACAGGGAGAACAGCAAGCTGACTCTGGTGTCTTCGCCCCTTCCCCAGGGCAGGAGGGGCAAAGCCTCACCCCAGTGTGATCCCAGTTCCTTGGGGTGATGGTGTTTGCCATGTGCCTGAGGCACCCTGAACCAGCTGTTTGTGGAGGGTTGTCATATCTACACACTTCAGAGAACAGGGAGTGGAATTTTTTGCGTAATGCTGTTTGAACATATTTATAAAATGTGGGCCGATTTCCTTTTTTTTAATTACATTTTCTTCCCTCTGTTTCTCTAGATGAGTCTCTTCAATACCTCAGAGATGGAAAATGAGCCAAATTTGCAAAACTAATGTGTGGGTTTGTTCCTATTTTCCTGGAAAAGTGAGTCCATCTCTCAGACTATCACGTATTTTCCCACGTGCCACCTCTAGCCTCTTTTGACATGCAGCTGACAGCATTTCTCTCCCCCTCTCATCCAGTTGGCAGAGTCACAGAGCACTCACAGCACATTGATATGGTCCCAAGCTGCATGGGGACCTTTGATCTCCTATTTGCCCATCACTTTTAGTTGCACTTTCAATAAGTCATACTGTAAAATTCATCTTCTGATGCACCGATTATCTTTCAAATATTCCCTGGCAGCGCCCCCAGCTGCCTTCTTAGGCTGATAAACATGCTCAGTTCTGTCAAGCTTTCCTCAAACTCTGGATGAGTTCAACATGACTAGTATGCAAATACTGATTGAGTTGGCTGATGAGCTTAAGTTATTGCCAACCAATCCCTTCTCTTTGCTGTGTTTTTTAATACCTTCGCAGTGGCACAGAACAGTAAGCTTAGCACCTAAACATCTGGATATAAAGTGATATGCAAGTCACTGTGGTGAGCCCTGCCATATAAAACTGACATATCACCAACTTAAGCAGAGCAAGAGAGAGTATTTTCAGAAATGTAAAAGGAAACTGCTCTACAGCCCCATCCTGTGATGCTGTAAAACACATTAGGTCCAAGCCTTCAAGTTGTTTGCCAAAATATCCTGACCTTGTTTGCTCGCACCTCACTCTCTGGAATACAATCTTCAAACTTAATTACTCTCAGTGCTTTACTGAAGCAAGTGAACCCCTCGTGGGTGGCTGCTTTTGTGATGAGGTATCACCAATCTTCATTTTAGCTGGAATATGAGATATTTTTCCAGTCAGGCCTGCAACTCGCAGTGTGAGGATGCTTCCCGTCAGCCTGCACTGCACCAAGGCTGCCTTTCAGACAGCACTGGCTGTGCAGGCACTGCCATGAGCCAGCCAAAAGCCTGAGTCCTCCAGTGATGGATAAAAGCCCACGGACTGCCATGCCAGCGAGCTCATCTGCAGACAGGTAGATGGTACTGCCTTGCAGGTGATTTGAAGAACCAACTGTTTTCTCTGCCAACAAAGATGATAGAGCAGAAACTGACATTGCCTCGACCCTCTTCTCCACATACAGCACCTGGGGTAAGGATGCCTCTTTGCTCTCATAAAGCTGCAGCTTCTCCTGTGCACTGATGCAGACCAGCAACCTGACAGTGCTGCAGCATAGCATTTCATGGGATTTATTTATTCCAAGTTAAAAAAAAAAAAAAGTCACGTTCTGTGCTTGAGAAAATGCACCAAATTTAACTAAGAAAAAAGAAATACACTTTGAACAAAATTTGGGCCAGGCTCCAAAGTTCCCAGAATCCCATAATTGCAAAAATTGTCCTTCCATTCTTTCCTCCTCAAGGGGTAAAAGTCAGGAACAGCACAGATTTGGGACATGACACATTCAGACTCCTTGCAGACCAGCAGAGGAAAGCAAATTCTATAGGTAAGAAGCAGACACCCCAGTGGGGCTTCACCCCCTCCACAATTATACAAGGGCTTAACTGACCTCACATGGCATGGTATCAGAGAGGAAAATCTCTCTCTGAACTATCTCAGGCTCAACCAGAGAGGTTAAAACCTGCACTTTAAATCGTACTTTTGTTCCCTCTATAAAGAAACTGTGCACTCTCAATTATGGATTTAACTAGCTGCAATGTCTAATCACAGGTTTCTCACCTGCACCATATTCTTCACCATGCAGGTCAGGCAGCTTCTTTAAAAAAACATCAATGGTCCTTTGAAAGTTTCTGATAATTTCAGAGACCGATTCTCCCTTTTTTCCCTCACATCACCACGTTATCTGCCCTCCTCCAGCCCCCAATACAAGGATGCAACTTTAATTAGAGCATTCTTTTGTCCAATAAGAAAAATCACAGCAAGAAAGGCTGGTATTTATTTTTCTAGGTTTCTCTGCAGCAGCGCTTTCAGCTACCCTGCTACAATCTGGATATAATCAAAAACATTATCATGCTCTTTGCTTGCTCACGTCCTCATTAATACCTCAACTGGCAAGGTAATTTCTCAGCCAAACGTGACTTAGTAGGGGGTAAGGCTGGCATAAGACACTGTGATACTAATGCAAGGCATCAGAAATGGCCTTCCCCCTGCTCAGCCATTCTGGCTCAGAAAAATATTGAGGCAAATCCCATGTTCAGGGACAAATGGCATGTCATTCCTGGCTGAGAACAGAACAAGCCTGTGAACTACTTAACCTTCGGCTATGCCTGTGGGGTTGTGGCCAACATTAACTTCTTTGCATGGTAGTCTCTCCATGCTATGTAAGATTTAACTTTGTCAGCCATGCTGAAGCCCCACTGCTCCAGTGTTAGTTTATGAGACTCCCAGACTTCCATGAGCATTTTGAAGACTTATGTCTTTGGAGACTCGAGGCTGAAAGCAGGTGAGTCTAGAACATTGTTTTCCCTCCCATTGAAATAAGCTCAAACAGTAATCACATGCACTCAAGAGCTGAAAAAAAAAAGTACATGGAAGTACAATAGTAAAGGGTTCAAATTCCAGCTCTGCCACAGGTTGTCTGTGAGTCCATTGAAGAGTTTTGGCTACATCCACATTAGTCAGATGCAGAGACCTCTGAGGCTGTGCAGACTTTGACTGATACCTTCAGAAAGCACAGTCTTGCTGCAAGAGTGGCTGTGATAGCTGCAGCACTATACCTCCTTTCAGATCTCCTATAAACTCACATGTCTCAGCATCACAGGGTTTTTTTTCACAGGGCAGGCTTGCTCTAAGTCACTCTGGGCCTTGGATTCCCATCTATACTGTGAAATTATTAGTGCTTTCATGCTTCACAGAAGCCCTGAAAGGATAAATGGTGAGGGGCCCTGATCATTTGGCAACACAAAGTATTCTTGACAGAGTTTAGACAAAACACTGATATTCTAGGTCTGTGGATCAACTCTGACTCAATTTCTGCTACTGAATTTCCTGGCTTCCAAAATGCTTTTTGCCCAGATAACATAATCTTCAGAGATTTGTTCTCTGCAGGGTTCAGTGGCAGTCCAGATCTGGACAGGATTGAAGGTGCCCAAGGGTAAGAGTGATATTTTCCAAGCAGCACAGGTTTTGAGAGTTTTACTGCAGTGCTCTGGAGCTTTCTGCCAAGCAGGCAGAAAAGAGCCTATGTTCAGCCAGAAATCTCCGTGAAATCTGGTATCTGACAGACTAATCTATCATACACTGGAGACTTTCAATAAACTCAGAGTGCCAAACCTGCAGGTTGAGGGACCTAGAATATATTTACAATTTGCCATATTTTTTCCAAGCTGTAACTTGAAGCAACTGTTTTGGGACATCAGTCACTTCATTCAGTCAGTCTTCAGCTTCTAAGCCTGCATGATCCAGAGTTGTTTTAACGCTTATACAGCCAGGAGCAATAATAGCCAGGGAAGGGTGCATCCAGGCTGCTGTGCTCCCCCTAAAACAAGTCTTGAAAGTTCATACAGCACTTTCCTTGCTTCCCAAGCCAACCATATCTTCTCTCTCGTGCCTATCTGTCTCCTTGACATTAGCAAGCATATTCATTTCATCTCTAAGTCAAGTATGAAAATCACTCCCCTAAAGCATCCAGACTTGCATCACCAGCAGTTGAGTAGCTTTACATTTAACGCAGAGAAGTCTGGTGGTCCAGAATGACGTGCACTTTACCTGCCAGTTGTGAGTTCCTTGATTCAGCTTTTGCTCAGTACCCTCTGCCTCTGGGCTCCTCTTAGTAATGACTATTTGTGACCAGGGCTCCTGAGCTGCAGTTCCCCATGTGACAACCTGAGAGACGACCCTTTCCCATCTCCTGATGGAGCTGACAGCCCTCTTGACAGGCAGAACTATGAGGACTTCTGATCATGAAGCTTTCTGGCTGGTTTTCTACTGTAACAACTCCACTTGCTGTGAATGACCAACCCTCATAGACATGCCTCTCACATCCACAGCCTCAGCAGGCTCCTGCCCCGAGCTGACACTCCCACAGCTTCCTTCTGGGAAAAGTCAAATGCTTCCCTTAGGGCTTCCCAGCCACTCTCTGTGCAGCCATTTGTTTCAGTACCATCCTCCTGTTGTCCAAGCTGTTTCCCTTCAGCTTGCTGCCATGCCAGATTGTCACACAGTATCTCAACCACCCTCCTTTAAACTTTTTATGTTCTCCTCACCAGGGAGTTCTTGTGAAGCATGCTTTTTGGCTTGACTCCAAGCAGGGTCTTTCATATCATCATTTCTTCAGTGGCTCCCATCTCTACCCAGACAGCAATGAGACACTCTCAAAGAGTAAGACACCTCGAGAAGGTGGAATGTTACAGCTACACTACGTACCCCTTTCACACATCCCGTCCTCACCAGGGATTAAGCTCCCTGCCTGCAGCACAGGGGAGAGAGCAGAGCACTGCTTCTCCAACATGCAGGTGAAATCACCACCGTGATTATGTTTTCACGTTTTCTCGCAGTAATTATGAGGTCTAGAACATTGTTTTCCCTCCCATTGAAATAAGCTCAAATAGTAATCACATGCACTCAAGAGCTGAAAAAAAAGTAGCAAATATTTCAAAACAATCATTCAGAGAAGAAAAACAGTACATTAAAATACTAACACTACATTTAAAACAAAAAGAAAACATGAAAACTGTGAGTCAAAATGAAGGTTACGAATTTTTGAAACTTGTGTTTTTATACTTAATGAAATGTGGCTCATAATATGGGTAGTGTGAGATTTACAGTGTTCTAAACTATTCATATCCTTACTTGCAAGTGTTTGGATTTTACAAATGATGTGACAAGTAAATACGTTGCTTAGAAACCATGGTGGGCTTCTGAAACAAATTCTTTTGTTTCTGTGATTTTGACTTGGCAGGTGTTTGGTGCAGTGGAGTGATCAAACTCCTCTGGAGCACACTCAAGGCAGCACCAGTCATTCAGGGACGACTCTCAGATAAAGATAAAGCTTAAAAATCTGAGGCTCATGTTTTTCAAGCTCCCCATCTGCATGGCATGCCCTCAATACCTCTTACAGTTTCAGTCACGCTGTGTCCAATTCCTGAAACCA
Source organism: Colius striatus (assembly GCF_028858725.1). NCBI lineage: Eukaryota > Metazoa > Chordata > Aves > Coliiformes > Coliidae > Colius > Colius striatus. The sequence continues at coordinate 12,770,608 of NC_084769.1, read as the reverse complement.
AAAGCCCTCGTGAGCCCCAGGATCTTCTTTTCTTCTAGGAGGCATTTTCTGTGAAGCTTTGAAACAAGGGATGAACTAAGCCAAAGAGATGCTGTGGTGAGGTCATACTGCTTTCAAATAGAGACAAAAAGAACTAGTCTGAAATAATTTATAACACTATCATCTAAGGGAATGATGTTAACCAGGAAACTGAGAAGTGGGAGTACTTATAAACTCCACCCTGATCCCAAACTCCTTCCACAACCCCAGAATAGCTGGCGTTACTACTAATATGATCTACAGTAGCACATTTAAACATGGTTAACATTTAAATTTAGGTTTCATAAATTACACCCTGTAGAGATGGATAGAGACAGCTCCTATCTCTTTGAGGTATTGTTTCATTTGCAAATTCAAGCAGATGGTGCACGAGCAACTAATGACTCAAAAAATCATCCCTAAAAATAGTCTAGAACAAGGTGTGGATTTATCAGGGAAGGAGAGAACAGAATAGGCTTTACTTCCCCTTCCCATTTCTCTGGCACAGCTCCAGGAGCTCAGTGCTGCCCCGAGGACCCCGTCCACACACCCATATTCACACACCTCTCCCTGCCACCTCACACAGAGTGGAAATAAGATGAAGAGGGAAAGAGCTCAGCACTTCCCTGCTTCCCCTCACACCAAGCCTGTATCCAACTCAAAAAAACCCCACCCTGGGAAATTACATCTCCATTAACTCTACCAAGAGTTGCTCAGCAGAGCCCAGTCAGGCTCCCAGTCAGGCAGATAATGCTTCACAAAACCTGACTTTTCCGATCAAATTCCACAAGCATCTGTTACTGCTTCCTCATGAGGCAATGCACTGCAATATATTGTACTTCCACTGGGGAAGGCAAATTTGCTGTCATTCCTCAGTTTATAATGATATTGTAGCCCCGTACCTAACCACACTTGTACAAACTCTTGTGGAGACAGAGACTCCCTCCAGGACGTGTTGCCGGGCTCTGAGCAGCGCGTCAGCGTTAGCAGCTTATGTGCAGGGGAAAACCTGCCGTGCAGCCAAATGATGTAAACCCTGGATTCCTGAGAGCAACGTGCCTGTGTTTGTGCAATGCCTGGCAGAAGGCACTGCTCACAGCCATCCCCAAAGCAATGCCCTTCTGAAGTAATAAATATTCATAATTGCTGGTTAAGGATTCCAGCACAGGTAAAGCCACGGCTTGAGAAGGGAAATGTTTCTGTATGAAAAGCAGGAGGGCCTCTGGCAATTTGAACAGCTACAGGAAGGTAAGTGTTATTATTTACTGCACAAATACACACAGAAAATGTATATTAAATAACACTTCAGTTGTCTCTGTGAAACAAACATCTCTCCCTCTGCTACACATCTTGCTCTTTTCTCTTGTTTGTATGATGAGTTCTTCCAGCTCTGCTCCTCACCTCCCTGTCCTCTAATGCTGAATAACCTGGAAAGAAAGCAGCTGATTCCTCTGTTTTCATTAACGGGAGAGTCTACTATCACAATATTATCTGATTCTAAATGTTACACTTAAACTGATTTGTTAGACCATGCTTAGTCTTTTCTTTTTGGATTGTCTTATCTGTTTATTAAGCAATAAAAAATAGTTGCTGTTGGGGCTCATGATTCAACTGCTCCTGACAAATACTATTTCACTGAACCATAGTTCTTTTCCCTGTTAAAAATGCAGCTCTAAATTTGTTATAGCTTGCCTATCCTCATCTTGTGTATTTCCACCCTCTTCTTAGGGCACCCTAAATAAAAATAATGTTTAAAAGTAAGAGAAAAAAACTACATGTTAATTATATACAATGGGCCAGAACTACAGAGCTGCACCAAAATGCATTAGGTGAGGATATGGCTGTATCAGCAAGATGAAGCAAACAGGTTGTGGAGTGAATTCTAAGAGACAAAGGAAGGAACCATTTACATTGCCACTTTGACATACAAAGGTGTGTAGGTGAACCTGATACAGAGGTGAAGTCTAGCCATGGCAAATAAATCACCAAGTCAAATTCCGTGCTGTCAGAAGGATGGTGGAGAAAGATTTATTATAACTTCTAGCATTCATGATACCAAGGGAGATGGCAGCATTCTGCTTCATTAGGCACTCATTTTGATCCCATTAAAACAAAAAATCCAATAATTTCATCTTCTTTGTAATTATCCTAGGTGTCTAAATCCCTCTCTATAAATTATAGCTTTCTTCTTGAGGGGGAGACTGGCTGGAAACACTCTCCTCTGAAACCAGAACCTGAAGGGAAAGAGCTTGAGCAGTAACCCTGGACTAATTGAAAAATTATCTTTACCTTGCTCCCACAATGAGCTGGTTCCTGTTGGCATCCAGTGCAAGCTGAGAAAAGTCATGCACACCTGGATAGGTGAAATTCGACACCCAGGGCTTCAGATCTGCAACGAAAATGAGAAAGCAGAAAACAATAAAGCTGCTCTAGAAACAGTGAGTTCACCCCAACGTCCACTAATGGATTTCCTACCGAGTTATCTGTCAGGGAAAGGCTAATTAATAATCTATTTAAAGGGTTGCTGTTTATTCGGATTCTTTGCAGAATGTGCAAAGAAAAAGGCACATAAGTTCAGGGGTGTCTCAGCAGTTATTTTCACATCCAAGATGGAGTGTCAGCATCAATTCCAGAGACAACAGCAGCTTGATTTTACTTCTGTTAAAACCATCTCCAACACCAGGGTTAAATGGTGTAAATAGACTGGGTTGCCTGCCATAACACCTCCACAGCCTCGCCTTCTGTGCTAAGCAAAGGGAAACTGCTGTCCTCCAGAAAAAGAAGATGGGGTCAACTGACTGAAAACCAAGCTAAGGGTAGAAGTGACCTGTACTCAAGACCTGGCTGCTCCAATGACAGGTTTTACCTAACCTGCTGAACATCTGGGATCCTTACATTTGGGATCCTTATCATTTAAATCTTCCCTTAATTTATATTGGTGGGGGGGGGAGGGGTCACCACAGCATCTTTGTGGCTGAGAGACTGCACAAGTTTGAGACTGGCTCTATCAACTGCCAACCTAAGCAGTTGTCCAAACTGCACAGGTTAAATGCTAAGCAATAGATTTGGCTGCGCTTCGCTCTTCCAGAAGATAAATCTATTAACACAACATCAATTCACATATCTAAGGCAGATAGTCTTGGTGTAATAAAACACACACCTGTCCAAACAAAGCTGAATTACTACTTTTAGGATAGTCTCAGACATGATGCTAGGACATTCACAGAATCTCAGCTTTCAGTAGTTACCAGCTTTGACCTCGTGTGTATCACAGAATTTCAGCCTCTCACCTTACGCCTTTACTGCACAAAATATCTGGGGATAGATTCATTTAACTGGGGATAGGTTCATATGTATCTTTCTTAAAGTCATCCAGCTTTACTGTGAAGATTTCTCTTGAGAATTTATTCCAATTGCTAACTACTTTGGCTGTTAAATACATAGAGAAAACACAATATTTGAAGGTATAAGGTGCAAGTGAGACCAAATCAGCACATCTAATCCCTCTGTGACCTGTTGACAAGCAACCCTGTCTCATTCAAGGACTGGATGTTGAAGATCCAGGAGGCTCAGTATGAAAAGTACTATCTTCTGGCCTTGTGCCAACAGGATACCAATCCACAGGCCAATGACCAGATGATTCCTAACAACAATGATGCAGTTTAGGTAAGTTCAAAAGAGCTCTGAAAAACAAAAACATGCTTTGTTGTTGTGTTTTTTTATTCCCAACAATAAATAGAGATGTCTCACCAAAGGCAGTCAGGTTTGAATGTTTTGTTTTAGGCATTTGTTCCCCTTTCCACAGGGGCAAGATGACAACACTGATGAGGAACCTCATTAAGGCTTTTGGAGTCCTGTCATGCTTTGCAGGATTACAGATGTGCAATGGTTTAAATCATTTTACGTGGGGATATTTGATGAACAATTTCAAGTCCCTTTGCCCTCCAGAGATGGATAAAAACTAATCAAGTCCTTGAGTTATGAAAACCTTAAGAAAACACGTGTAGAAGTCCCTACGCTCCACTGTCCTGCCTGTCTTTCCAAAGCAGAATCTTATCTTGGAGCTTCTGCCTATGCCCTGAACACCACCATGTTTCATAACAGCTAATAAGCCCCCCTCACACCATGGAGCTGGACAACATCAGGCCTGGTCCCATGTCCTGCCTAACTGGGTGCTGCCAGAACTTCTTTGACAGTGAGACCTCCATCCTCACAGTCTAAAAAGTCTGTCATCACGAGCTGGAGGCTTCCAGCCCTTCTCAGCATTCCTGTCACACTGTGTAACCACAGAGAACACGTGTACCTCCTCTGCTCTTCAATGAAAAGGCATGAGTTAAGGAATAACTCAGCCCGTCTAACCTTCAAACATCTCCACCTCCTACACTCCTCTGGGACCTTTAATGATGTACTAGTGCCAGGGAGGCACCGCAGTTTCACCTCTGGCATTCTCCTAACTAATGGGGCTCTGTCTTCTTTTCCTGTAGCTCTTTAGCTGCAGAGACATTTCTGAGCCAAGCAGCAGAACCAGCAACAATAATACCTTTCAGGCAGGTTAGCTGGCTGACATGTGCTGCAGATCTCCTGGCATTTCTGTTGTCTGACGAGGGTGGGATTACGGGATTGCTGTATAGTGATGATACCTTTTAAGGATCCTGCTTTTAGGCCATAATTTCTCTTGTCATTTTACCTCCTCTCCTACTAAGCCTCTCCTACTAACTAACCCACTATTACACTGCAGTTGCAGGAAGACTCTTTCTTCATCTGCTGCTCTAAGTAAACTCTCCAAGGTTCAGTGAGGTACACTCACCAGTTCTTCCTTTTAATGGCAAGCTCTGACAAATTACAGGTAAAAATAATTAAAGAAAAAATAAAGGCAGTAGGTGGTTTGAATCTTTCCATGTTGGCCAAAATGTCAATCAAGCCCAAGAAATAACAGGCAGTGTCTTGATTTCCATTACTACTGCAGGTGGTACAACTTATAAAGAAACCCTTCCCTCTTATTAAATTAAAGGCTGCAAGGCATGCATCCTCATAGCAAAATTAAGCTTTTATAGGCATGTAGTTGGAGATTATTAAACCCAGCATGGTCTCAGACAAGAATGTCTAAATGTGAGTTGCCAGAATTAATGCCAAACGGTACATTTTCCTTCCCAATCTTCTTTCTTCCCATTAGGACAGACGGGATAAAGTGGAATGGAAATGCAACCAAGACTCAGGAGGACATGGGTCTTTTTTCATTTGATACATTTAAATCTACTGCTCGGACCACAGGCATCCCTAAGGACTGTTCCAGCCTTTCATTCTGAAACTAGCTCAGTTCTACAAGGTAAGTACTGCCCTGGGTCTATCCTATATGAGCTGAAGTTTACACATATGGACCCAATGAACTCCATCGTTTGCTTGGATTTGACCTTTCTCCGAAGGCTGATTTTTCCAGTCCTAACTCTTTAATTTGGCTGGAAACCTTCAGTACTGGGGCATGTTTACATTTGCAAAAGTATCTGTTTAAAAACAGTATGAAAAATTAAAAACCAAGGCCCTGGCTTTGCATGTCGGCAGCAGGAGCCGGAAAGCTTGGAAACCACACAGCTCAGGGGCAAAACGTTCATCAAGGCCTCCTTTGTGCTTCTCATCTCTAATCATTTCCAGGGGGTTAAAGATCCATGCTCTCACTTCCTCCACACGAGGACCAATGAACAAAAGTTTAATAGTTCCCAACACCATCCATCGCCAGACATCTGATTCAGAGCCTCTAAAGCCCTCCAAGTCCCTTCGCAGCTCAAGGTGGTGCAGGTATCCAGCTGCAAAGAAGACAAAGGTCTGCAGGAAATGTAAGTCTGTAGACACAGCTGTGCTTAGGCTCTTTTGCATGCATAAGACAAGGTGAAAAGAGGCCCTCTGCCATTTTGGAGGGTGGTCACTACAGCCTGCTAGCACACTGCTCTGCACCGGCTTCCCAAGAGTACAGCACTGGGACGAGGATTAGTCAACTGCAGAGAGGACTGTGTGCCAAATTGCAGGAGCTGGGTTTAAGGGCCTGATCCCGAGGCTCTTCAAATCATTGGCCGTCTTCCACGGAGCTTGATGGGTTTTGGATCAGCTTCTAAAGATGTGGTAAACCTGCTAATACTTGAGCCTTCATCTCCTCAAAGCCAGCTGCTCCCCACCTCACCCTTACACTGTGTGCTTTGGAGAAAAGAAGTATGTAAACACTGAGCTGAGACTTCCCTATCTAAAGAACAGTATTTATTGCTTCATCTCACTTGAGCCTGCTTGTAGTTCCTATCTCCAGCAGGCTGTAACAGCTTTGTGTGCCCAGCACACATCACACAAGAGCAGAGAGGTTAAATGCCCATGCCTTGAAATTGCAAACCCATTGCTAGGTGCACAGAGCACAGCTAACCACTGTGTTATTCAAGAACATCTCTTCCAGAGTAATTCTCAGTGTGCATTTCCTGGTCTGGACTAAGAGAAACTGAACTAAACAGGATCAAGGACTCTTTGTGCTCAGTAAGTGTATCCCCCACATATACAGCCTGACCCTGCTCCTATCTAACCATGCTCCCATTCTTGGATTGCACATAAAAGCTTCAAAAATATCATTAGAAGACCTCAAGAGAGGAAGGTAGAAAAGTTGAACATGAAAGAAGATTCAGAAGGACCTCCTTCTAGAAAAGACAAACTGAACAGTACACATTACATAAAGCCTCTGTGAAAAAAGCTGATTCAACAGCAAAGGTTTGTGCCATGAAGTACAACATACATACAACACTATGAGTCTGTCAGACTCGGGGCAATAAATAAATACCTGTTCTGTGGATATTCAGACAGCGAGCAGTGTTAACTTGACCACACATTGAGTGCTTCCCTTACTGCCTCAGCATGTCTTTTATAAGTTCTCTTAACTCAGTTTACTAGTACATGGCACATTTAATTACTATGTCTGAGTATTTCAGTCTTCCTGGGGAGGGCCAGGTGACAGCCATGACTTTTGTAACTTTTGGGTTGCTTCAGCCCTAGTACAGGGCATACCATGTACAGAGATTGGCAGACACTCCAATTTGTAAGTACTCAGCCACTTAGATCCTTTTCAGAGCAGCCACTAGACTGGAGGACTCTCAGTGCTGGATCTCAACCACGGCCAACAGATGAAAATCACTTTGTAGAATACCATATGGTCTCAGGCTATCTTCTTGGTATAGCCTGATGAAATGTCTGCCTTTCAAAATCAGATCTACCATCTCAGACCATCCTCTGCTTCAATTATCCTCAGTATTCAGAGCATTTTTCATGAAAAGACGGTTGCCTGCCAAAACAGGCTACAGTTTCCATTCTGTGTGGGCCACTGACCAGAAGCCATCAGAGACAAAGCAAACAAGGCTGCAGCCAAAGACCAGAAGGCAAATGACTGTCCATGCTACTATCTGTCTTCTCAAATGCAGGAAATGTGGACATTTCCCAGAATGCAGAGAAGTTCAAGTCAAATTACAGCACCAACTTCATTAGACTGTCAATGAATCATATTGTAATATCACCTTCATTTTAAATTTTAGCTCTCTGTTGTAGGTCACACCACAGGTTAGTGCCATAGTCTTTGGAAAATAACTCCCACTGCTACCTTGTGCTGAGATTCAAAAGTAGCCTCCACAACACAAAACCACTCAACAATTCCACCAATTTATTCAGAGAAGGAGAGATCTTTTGCTGTGCGGGCAGAGCTGAGCAAACAAATGTGTCAGCACTCAGAGCTCAACTTTACTCATGAGGCCGAAAAACTCAAGCTGGCTTTATCCCAGAAGTCCTCCTACACATACACATCATGCTGCTGTCTTGTCTTCCCATCACCACCTCCACCTCGGTACTGGTATTCTCTCTTTCTTTAACCTGATCTGTTGAAGTCTTTAATTGTACATTAAATAGGTCCTCATCCCTACTGCTGCAATTTCTAGCTTCATTGCTTTCTTAAATCTCCACTCACAGTCAGAAGGACTCAGAAGGTTGTTGGCAGAGTACATGGCCTTCCATAAAATGAGTCAAACCAACAGTTTCCTTCCCTCTCCCATCAATACCCAAATCAACTTGAATGTTCTTCCAGCTGTCTCATTTTCATAGTTTCTGACCCTTCTGACCCCACATTCACCTTCCCTCCCACTCCTGCTTTCTTTCATAGCAGTCTTTACCTTTCAGACATATTTTACCTCATTTCCTGCCCACTCAATTAATTCTTCCTATCTTGGCCAACTGTGAAACTCCTCCTCAGGTGAGAGAAACAATGAGCTAACCTATGAGTGCCTTAGAGTCACTATGATAGCTCCTTGCAGTAAGTGATTCTGTTTCAATGTGATTCAAGAAGCAAAAAGAGTTGCTGATGTCCCTCTCCAGCTTGTCCACAAATATGTGGATAGGAGATGACTGGAAGAAGAAGGAATAAGACTTTTCCTCTCTTGGTAACATGAAAAAGGGAATAGTCTCATCTCTCAGATACCAAGAAATAGGAGGAGACAGAAGAAAAGCTCTGCTCTTCACCACTATTAACAGGAAAAACAAATCCCTAAATCTCACATCCTACCTTCACAGAGTCACAGGAATCAAAATAATCATAGTACCCTTGACATGCTACCAATTAAAGTTATGTCAGATCTAGATGATTTTGTGTGTCTCCTTCACTGCCTACAGCTCCTCTTCTTTGAACTGACCCGGTTGAACTTCTTCCATCCCAAGAAAGAAATGACATCTGGAGATGTAGGCATGGTCCCAAATGCCAAATAGCACTGACATTGGAGTCCTCTGTCTTGGGCAAATCATGAAACTATTTAGTGTCTCAGTGCTTCCAATTATTAAAAGGGTTTAGGAATACTGCCTGGTGCATGAAGGCCTAATTATCTGTAAAGCATGTGATGTGCAGGAGGCACTAACTGTTGCTAATGCATACCAAGCACCTGGACTGTTTGTTTCCTAAATTTTAATCACTTCTTTAAACAAGTGTTGTTAAATTGTTTCAACATGGAGAAAAAATAACTCATTCCAAACCTATTTTATGCAAAAGTACAATTGTGACTGCTTGTTTACTTACTTTGTGTATTAATATGTAGCAGCTGGCAAAACACACCAATCTATCAGGAAGAGACCAGGGATTTAACCCCAGATAAAGAAAGCATCAGGTAAGAAGTACAACTAGTGCTCACTTCCAGTATGGGATAGTGTCCTCTTGTCCTGAGGGCCCAAAGAATGAACTTTACCACCCTAGCACCACCTGTCCTCCTCCACATCCCTCCTCAAAAACCTTGCCTGCTACCCCACACAGCACTGCATGGTGTCCTGCAGCCACAGCCCTGTGCCCCACACCACCTCTGCTATAACAGTGCCATACACAGCCCCACAGACGTTTCTTGCTTTCCTAAGGATGTTGCAGAGTGTTTAAGTATCATGATTCATTGTTTACTGAGACAAGCCTTGCAGCTGTCACACAATCTCCCTCCCTGAGAAAGATAAGGTGAGTGCTCATGCATCACTTGCAGCTTCATATGACATTCTGATCAGTATAATCCCTCTTTTCAGACAGGAAAGCATTTTGGCTCCTACAGCCACTGCAGTCTGATGGAAAATACCCACTCCTTTGTCATCATTCAACCATTGCTCAATCTTCCTCCTGCACATCTGGAGGCAAATTTTTTCACTATCCTTATGGTTATATGTCTACACCAACCACTTCTCCCAGCAGAGATGGTGCAAGATTCAGAACAACTGTTTTCACTAGTGAGAATGCAGGAGAGGGCAGAGGAAGCACGGCTAAACTCTTCTTGAATTTCACCTGCAGGTAGCCAGATCTGCCACAGAAGCAGATGTGTCTGTTTTTGATGAACATTTGAAACAGAAGTTGACTCTCTTTGTTGGCTCACCAGAGACTGAACTGGAGATGTCAAGTTAAACACACAGTTTGTACTTTTTAGCTAGCCCTGCTTTTGAGGACTCATGTCTTCTGTGGACAAAGGTCCCACCATGAATCACTTAGACTAATGAATAGAGGCAGAGACTGTAAAATCCTGAAAGACTTTTGAAATGGACCTGTTCTCATAAGAATCAGAACTTTTAAATTGGAAGCTGGCTAATAACAGTAAAGGATTATTGGAGATCACATTTCACCAATGACTTCAACCTCTTTTTTTAATGTCGTAGAATCATAGAATGTGCTGTTGTAGTGGTTTTGCCTGGGCCAGGTTTTGGTAGCAGGAGGCTACAGGAGTGGCTTCTTTAAACAAAGAGTTGCCAGAAGCTTCCCCTGTAGCTGACAGGGCTAATGCCGGTCAGTTCTAAGATGGACCCCACAGCTCACCATGGCCTGGCCAATTAGGGATTGAGGTAATGCCTCTGTGAATAACATATTGGAGAAGGGGAAGAATTTGCAGGGAGCGAGAATATGAGAACAACATCTCTGCAGACACCAAGGTCAGTGGAGAAGGAGAGGGAGGAGATGCTCAGGCACTGGAAGAGAGATTCCCCCATGACCTGTGGTGAAGATCATGGTAAGGCAGCTGTGCCCCTGCAGTCCATGGAGTCCATTGGGGGATCCACTCACTGCCCATGGAGGAGCCCACGCGGGAGCGGGTGGGTGCCTGAGGAGGCTGTGACTCCATTGGAAACTCACCCTGGAGCAAGTTCCTGACAGGACCTGGAAGTCTGTGGGGGAGGTGCCCATGCCAGAGCAGGTTTGCTGTCAGGACTTGTGACCCTGTGAGGGACTCAGGCTGGAGCAGTCGGTACCTGAAGGACTGTTCTCCCGGTGGGTGACCCACGTTGGGGCAGGGTGTGAGGAGCTGCCCCCGTGGGAGGCCCCATGCCAGAGCAGTTTGTGAGGAACTGTAACCCATGGCAAGAACCCACCCTGGAGAAGTTCATGGAGGACTGTGTCCTCTGGGAGGGACCCCACAGTGTAGCAGTTGGAACTGTGAGGAGGCCTCCCCAAGAAGAAGCAGCAGCAAAATCCATCTGTAATGAACTGATTGCAACCCCCATCCCCCATCACCATTGAGAGGGGTGGGCAGGAGAGTCCTGGGAAGAGGAGAGATGGAGGAGATGTTTTAAGATTCAATTATATTTCTCATTTTCCCTACTCTGTTTTGATTGTTCGTTAATAAAATCAAACCTTTTTCTCCCCAAGTTGAGTCTGTTTTGTCCGTGACAGTAATTACTGAGTGATTTCCCTGTCCTTATCTCAACTCACAAACCTCTTGTTATATTTCTCTCTCCCCTGTCCAGTTGAGGAGGGGGAGTGATAGAACAACTTGCTGGGCATCTGGCACCCAGCCAGGGCTAAACCATCACAGCTGTAAAACAGAGCAATCTCCATGTATAGAATACAAATTTGAATTTTGCAGCTCAAGCACTTCCAAGGATTATCCAACGTTATAAAAAGGAAAAGTTGGATCACCTATGAAGTCAAACCTTTTTAAGCTAAAGCACAGGAGTTTCTGCAGTATTTTATTTGCACCTCCCAAAGCTAGAAATTATCATAAAAAACCCCTAACCCAGTCTACTGTGTATTACAGACCACAGACTTCTATCCAGATAACCCTATATTAAGCCAAGGAATGTATTGGATTTCTTACCCAATTGATTCAGTCATATTTAGAGGAACAAACTGGCCAAGTGGACATTTAGTAGCAGAAGGCTCTAGAAACAAAATGATATGCTAGGGTTTCCATTTACAGATTTGGTGTTTCAGTGTACTTTGACTGTGGTCTAGCTCAGAACACAGGCATATATTTGTCTTCAAGTACACAATCCTATTGACTTCAAGTTATGTACATATTAAGTGCTTGACTAAGCTGAGACTGTTTGTGGCTTTCCAGGGTCGCTCGATTAAACAAGAATATTTCTTATGGGATTGTTAGTACTAAAGTGAACTTTATCAAAGCACAATGACATCCTTGAATGTAAGGTTTTAGGAGAATATGATATAATAACATTAATCAGTGGCAAATGTGCTAAATAAGTGAGGTCTGCCATACCACTGGATCACAAACCTACTCAGTTAGGGCACTATGCTAAGTAAAGTTTAAAGTGGGAATGAGGTCTCTGTAAAGCATGTATTGTTTGCACTGAACCACAGAAAAAAGAAGAAAAGCACTCAGGTTCCACTCTGTTTCCTTTCTCTGAGGTGTGGCTAGGACCTGAAAAGAGGCAGCCCACTTCCATGTCCTAGAGCCAACCACTGTTCCAAAAAAAGGACCACACACATGCTGCTGTTAGCTGCTCTGTTAGCCCCAGTTATACCAACAGTACCTCTGGAAAATATAAACTACTCTGGTGCTGACAAGAGTTTTTCATGGCCTTGGTCCATACATACTATGCTGGTAACCTTCTTAGTACCTGTTCCTCAACACCGTGAGTCCACCTCAGTCCTGCTGCTGAGAATGCTCTCCCTCTGTCACCACCACTCATGGTCAGACATTGATCTTTCACTTGAGCTATCATACCTCTTTAAAGCTTTACCTTCCTTCACTCTAATATGTAAGAGTTACTAAATCACTTTGCTTCCTAAAGCTTCACAGTAAAGTATTCCTTTTCTCTCCTGGTTGTCATGTTTCACAGAATCACAGAATCTTAAGGATTGGAAGACACCTCAAAAGATTACCCAGTCCAACTCCCCCTGCCAGAGCAGGACCACCTAGAGTAGGTCACACAGGAACTCATCCAGGTGGGTTTTGAGTGTTTCCAGAGAAGGAGACTCTACAACCCATCTGGGCAGCCTGGGCCAGTGCTCCCCCACCCTCACAGGGAAGAAAATCTTCCTTGTACCTGTTGCCTCTTGTCCTATCACTGGACATCATTTTGAACAGCTTGGCTCCATCTCCCTGACACCCATCCTTTATGTATTCGTAAACATTAATGAAATCACTCCTAGTCTCCTCCTCTCCAAGCTAAAGAGCCCCATCTCCCTCAGTCTTCCATCATAAAGGAGGTGCTCCACTCCTTTAATCATCTTTGTGGCCTTGTGCTGAACTCTTTCCAGCAGCAGTTCGCTGCCCTTCTTGAGCTGAGGGGCCCAGAATTGGACACGATATTCCAGATGTGGTCTCACGAGGGCAGAGGAGAGGAGGAGAACCTCTCTTGATTTGCTCTTTCTAAAGCATTTTGTAAATGAAGGACACTCTTCCAAAACCCCTTTTCTTCTTGAGGCCCCAAGGAATAGCACATGGAATAATTTTTTCAATCAAGTCTCCTTGCAATTATTTGTGAAGTGCCTTGGACACCATTAACGGGGAAGTGTCAAAGAACTAGTGTAATTATTGTTATAATTATTATTATGGAATCAAAAATGTATTGAGAGCTGTTGGGTGTAATTTTCAGAAGTTTTGCCTGACAGCAAATTACTTCCCCAACCATTGTATGTTTATAGCTTTATCAGTCATAATTTTCAAACACATTCTAACTCAACTCTAAAGGAGAAAATACAACCTTCATTTGCCACAGTTCCATGTTTCAAGATTAAAAAGAAAATTACCACAAAGCTTGCTTAATGAAAAAAATATCTATACTGAAATACACTGAAGGTCAAGTATTCTGTAGCACCCTCGGGATGACACCAGTTTCCAGTCAACACTCCATTGTTAGTTAATGTTTGGACTCTCTCCTGTATGGAGATTCAAAGACAGCAAGGCTATGAGCTAGGAGACAATTCTCTCATAGTGTGTTTTGCCTTCCCTTTGATATTTAGCCAGATATGCCTCTCTTACTTCACAACCTTCATCCTTCGTTAACTGAAATTATGGTTTGGATTGTCAACACCTCACTTGTTCAAGAAAAATGTAAATCTTTATCAGAATTTCCTAGCTGGCCTTTGGAGTTGGTGGATGCTAATGTGCTTTTTTCCCCCCATCAATATCTAGCAATGGGAATAATATATTAGTGACCAATTCAACAATAGTGGGGGTGTTTGGTAAAGCATCAAGAACCTTCAAAAGAAATAAATCATACCCTATTATCCTTCAGCCCACAAAGTTAAAACAGCTTTTGCTTTCAATACAACAAGTGAACACTTAACTGCTCCCTACAGATTTCAATGTTTGAAGTTGGCCACATTTCAATAAAATGTTGTTTAATGAAAGAAAATATTGAGAAAATATATAGCAAGCTATATCCAAGCAACCTCAATCACATTCATCTGGAAGGAGGTAATAATTACAGACAGTCTGAAGTAAAAACCCAGATTTAAATACTCCCAAACTAATTCAGTTGGAAAACCTGAGGCAACAGGTAGAGCAACTTGTCTGCATCTAGGAAAGACCGAGAATTAGACAATGGGTCAAATGCCACACACTGAGAACTCACACCAGCCATGATGATACAGCCTGCAAAGCTGAGGTTTTCAGTCCTGAGAAGATCTAGAGTATAAGCTATTTAACCAAGTCCCCCTCTCTCCCATGTTTCAGCATGGGATCAGCTGAAGTGTTTTTATGGATCAAGACAGGTCACAATTATTAAAGCAGGGACAAAAGATGCTGTTACAGCTTATACTAACTGCTGTGACCCAGGGGAGAAAGCCCCATGACACAGAACAGAGAAAAACCTGGGAAGCCTGCTATGCTTTTTCCTGAACATAGCAATTTAATGAATAAAACTAGAAAGAAATAAATATTGGTAGAAACTGCAAGTGGAAACCTGTCTACAATTCATTTCCAGTTAGGGTGCGAACAACCAAGTGATTCATACATCACAGATGAGTTTGCAAACTTTTAAGCCCTTCCTTGGTAAACAAGCTGAAACCAAGCACTCTGTGCCCATTACCAACATATATGCATATCAGTCATGGCTCTGCTCTTGAAACAACAAATCTTACATGGTATTGCTGTAGTAGAAGAAGTCTCCAGCTTTCCCAAGGGATATATATGAAGGAGTTTCAAATGCCTTTAATGAATTGCAAAGGTACTTTATGCCCAAGAAACAGCTGTATAACAATGAAGTATACTCTAAGAATCGGGACAGTATGGCAAGGGTACAGCCCAGTTGCAAATGCAAAGATATTTGGTTAAAAGATACATATGGAAAAGACAAGAAAGACAAGCATAACTGACAAGAACTAGAAACAATTTCTGCAGCATTTGGCTTACTAGAGTGGTCCACAGTGGAGCTGTGCCAGAACGACATACTGTTCAGTGAAGTGGGACTTGGACTCATGTGTACATGCATGTAAAAATTAAAAAGGATGCACTAAGGATATACTTGACTTATTTCACTAATTTCTCTACTCACTGAAAAACAAGCAAGCATGTAAGATCTTTAATGTAGCTACCTACTCACAGCCATATAGGTAATAAGACACCAGAAACAGTCTCCTGGGAAGTAAAAGATCATTTTATTATTGATCTAACAAGGGAAATCAAATTTTAACTGGATTTCCTATAAGCACAGAGTAGAACAATCTAATTATGAAAAGCCCAAACTGGGTACATTATTATTGTTGGTGAACTGTACAATGAGCATCATTTATAAGCCCAAGGGAAACTTGGGCACCATGGTGTTAGTTTGGTACTATGCAAACACACAGGACAGTGCTCACATCACTAATTCCTCATCTGTCCCTCACAATCTCTATGCCATCTGCTAGGATAAATCATACAGCACACAGCCCCTATCCAGCCCACATCTCTCCTGGCAGTGCAAACTTTACCTTGAGCATGTAACAAAAAGCAGATTTGGGACCAGAATTTATGTCCTTTCACTTGTCTGGACCATTTAATCTAGGTCACAAGTAATGGCAGGTGGTTTGAACAATAGACTCTTTAAAGAAAGAGGCATTTCTTCAGTTAAAAGCAGAGAGAAGTTAGAAGGCTGTCTACAATATTTTCTCTTTCTTACCTCCTCCCATAGCTATACAAACAGGTATCAGTTCAAACAGATGGTTGACTAGTGTAGATGAGACAAAATAAGCTAGAGCTGAGACATAGAAAATACATAATTTCTCAGAAAATAAGTTAAAAAGTAGACAGAAAGGAGTTTAACTTGGATTCTTCCATGACAAGGATACTATCCAGCCAACTGGATGTTAAGAATATCATGATCTGGAGGAAAAGTACAATAAAAAGAGAGTCTGAGCACATGTAAGGTGAAAAGCAAAGACAGGAGAATGCAAAACAGGTTACAGCATTCAGTTTGTCTTATGATGGGAAGCCTGGCTAGCAAGGTTGTGGAAAAGAAGCTATTCAATCTCTCTGTAACATAAGCTATTTTGTTAATCTATTCATTCTGGAAGTAAATTAATGCATCCTATATGAGTGAGTGGTTTAGGGCCTTACTTATTATTACCACCCATCCACTGAAAATTGCTGATGTAACCTAATCCTCTCCCCTGGCAGCAGGAGCATCAGCAGAGCTCTTTCACTCTTTCAGTCATTGGCTCTGCATTCCCATTGGATAGCAGCTTGTGATCCATGGGGTGAAACATTTGGAGACCCACAGAAAGCCCATGAGCCACACTGTTATGTGGAGACATCCTCAGAGCAATTTGAAAGAGCACATAAAATGTAGATTCCCATGTTTGTCTCTCCTTACAGCTTAAGCCTACTTTCGCTGGCATCAGAACAGGGTACAGCTTTATGGTAAATTATATTATGAACTGAGATGTGGTTTGCAAGGTGTAAGTTCTCTTCCACAGATATTAAATACTATGTGCAGTGGAAATAAGGTGCCTTTCATTTTATTCCTGTGTATTTTCCAGCTGAGCTTTGAAGCAGAAAATACAGGATAAAACTGTATAATGAACAATCACGAGGAAATAGGTGCTGAGAAAAAACAAAAACTCTGAATCTAACTTGGGTTTAAGAGACCCAAATGATAATCTGGGTCATCTTCTTGATGTGTCTTCAATTTCAATCTTTATTTCTTTTGTATAATTGTCAAGTTCTAATTAACTAGTACCAGTTTCTGTCCTCTATCATTAAAGTAAAGGGAACAAGAACAAGTGAAAGGGGAGGAGAGGTTATTTTTTTCCTGTGACAAATCCATGCCTGATTAAAACAAAGCAAACTGTCTGATTATGAGTGTGTTTATGTAGCCATCACTTCTGCAGAGAAGCACTTATATTGAGTTCCAAAAAAGGCCCACCAGCTCCTCAGTATCAGGAATCATGGCTCTAATATTCCTCTGCTGAATGATTTATCTTAGTGATGGATCCTGCAAAAATATCCTCTGTAAATGCAAAGATTGGTGCTCCTGGTTAATAGAAAGAGCACACGCTTTTTCTCTTTTCTGAACCTGAAACATCCTCATTGTTGTATTATTTATTTAAACATTCAACTGAGTTTTACCATGTTTTTAACCACAAGGGTCTCTCCTTTCACCCCTCCCAAGTGAAACAGATGGTTGGACTTCTTTAGCAATTAAAATCAAGGTTTATTTACTCATTCCACTGGAGAAAGGTTAGAGCCAGTGCCATATCATGTAAGCTTGAAGAGTTTGCTAATTTACTTTAATCTACTTAAACCTTTAAAGCACAGATAATGGAAAACAGACAAGAAAACTTTTACACTTTCCAAATTAAGAGACATGAGTTTCCTCCTCTGTGAAGAGGAGTAAAGCTTTCCAGAAGAATCCTGAAAGGTCAGCAAGGAAGTCTTTGACTACTTTCTTCCTGGAAACCCTATCTCAAAGGTCACAAAACCTCAACTAAATTGCCTTTAGCAAAGAACCTAACCAGAGACATGTTTCAAGGTACTTAATTGCCTTTAACGAAGAATGTAACTGGAGATGCATTGCAAAGCCTTAAATGGGAACCAAAATCGATATTTCAACATTTAGGAGGAAACCATTTTTAGCAAGGAAGTTTAACAGCTGATGATGCTGGCACTCTGAGCTCAATGCAGCAGTCTGAGGTGAATTCAGAAATAACCATGGTACCAATATAATGACCTCAGTGTCTTATGGGTAAGTGGATAGACTGGACAGACAGTAATTTAGGAGCATGGGTACACTCATAGAAAATCCTACTGGGATACAGAGGACAAGAGAAATTCCATGCTGCAGAAGAACAGTCAAGGGATTGCCCTTTGCAACATAAAGGCCCCCTTTCACATTCTTATGACCTTGTCAAGTCAAATGCTTAGATGAAATACTGAAAAACTACTAGCAGAGGTGATAAATACAGAACAAAAACAAACCAAACCAAACCAAGGCAGCCACACCCTGCAATTTAAAAACAATTTCTTTCTCTTGCTTTCAAGTATGTTCAAATTCTCTGTCACTTTTCTCTTATTAAGTGTCTGGATCCAGACAGACAGGTGAGGTATATAAGCAGCACTGAAGCTAGTTATAGAAAAGGAAACCGAAACACAATTTCAATGTGACACAAGATTACAGGGAACCTCTAAACAGATTTGAAAATGGAGATTATTAGAGCCGTAGTCCCAAAATTGCCTGAATTAGTTGTCTGCTAAAGAGTTAAAACACTGTAAACACTCTAAAGCATCAAAAGGAATATAATTCATCAGGCCATTTGCACTAGTATGTGGCTCATAGGTGTAAGGAAAACAGCACAGACTAAGCCATCATCCATAATAACACAAGGAAGGGCTTAAAAATGGATCATCTTACTGGAACTTGAAATAGGAACAGAAGCTCTTACCTTCAAAAGCAATTGTGGGGTGTTCTTTCCTGACACATTGCTGATGTTCAGCTTCAGAATATTCAGGTACATTCTGTGATGCTGAGAGATGAAAAGCAAGAAGAAAAAGGCTTGGCAATGACAGGGAAATGGCTTTTAATCTTGAAACAACCATGACTGAAGGGCAGCTGCAGATCTAGCTTCCAAGGTAGGCCCAGGGAGGATACCTGAAAAACAAATAATTCCACTTTCAGGAAGATGAATGCTTATTCAGGATATGTAACATGAGTAGAAAAGAGCAGAGGTTCCCCTTTCATCCCAACCCCACTTGTGCTAAGTACACAGGATAATATTCCACAAACGGCATCTAGAAAAAAAATGACCCAATTTACAACTGTATTTGGGCTTCTAACTTCAAAGAGAAGGGAAGTGCACAGCTCCTTAAATATCTACCTTGGTGTACCTTTGGGATACATGTCCTTATATAGCAGCTGGTATGAAATAGACAGCACTGACAACATGAAATCTCAAATATCCCAGATGAAAATGTGTCCCCCAGTGTGGACACCTCGCACTTGAGTTTCATGACATGCCCATGTTTAAATGCCATGCTACATTCAGGAGATCGCTGAGGAAGGGCCAATATCAGTCATCACAAAAACACATCTGCAATTAATACTCCTCTAATGGGAGTTTTATACATTTTACCACCAATGTTTTAAATGTCTTGAAATAAGAAAAGCCAATTTAAAGGTGTTGTCAGGAAGGTGCTAATTAAGGTAATACAAAAATTAAAAGAGCTTAATGGAGGGGAATGGTGAGAAGTGAGTCAATTGCCTGCCTTGTCATGGGATGCTATAGCTCCCATTCACTTCAGCTGAGGCACAGCTAAAGAGAAGGAACACTCAAACACAGGCTAAGAGAGAAGAAAGTCATGTATTTTCTATGTGAGCATTTTTAACAATAGCAGCAGAAAAATATATACCTCTAAAAACTCTCCTGGGCCTATGAGGCCTGAGGCAGAGGATGGAGGATTAATTAGCCCATGCCACAAGCTCCCCAAGATGCTGCTGCAGCTTAGGAAAATCTGCATTGCCAAATTTAATCTTATTGGTGTGCATATTGTCTTTTGCTATGTAACTTTGTTCAATTATTGCAAACACGTGTTTTCAAACAAATGGAGACTCCTACCCTTAAATCTTACCTAATGATAAAGCTGATTCTGATTAAATTCACACATAATGAGATTTTCAATTCCTGTGGGTGTAGTGATTCATAAAGGTAGTGTAACAGTCAACACCTGCAGTGCCCAATACCTCTATATTTCTGTTCAGAGTCTCCAGAACACCTTCAGTGAGCTGAAATCGCCAGGCTGGTGGCTGGTAACATGAGGCACTGACACATAATGACAAGCTCATGGCATGGAGTGAACTCCAATATAGGGGCCAATGTTGCAACATTGAGGAGTTTGTAAAAGTCTTTGAGCATCACAAAAGCAATAAGGGACTGTTTAGAGTAGCAATGAGAGACAAGTGGTTTGAAAGATGGATCCTATGTTTTATTCTTATCTGTATTTCTCCATGATTTTAAACACTGGCATAAAGATGAGTTGCCAGAGCATCCATTAAGCCTGTCCTCAGCAGCAGCTACATCCCATTGACTGAAAATAGCATTGGCATTCAGGATTTGGGCTAGTTGTAGGACTTGGTTTCCCAAATAGTGTGAATGAGAGATGACAGCATTTCACATTTTTTCCATCCCCATATCCATGCAGATTTTATGCAGGGATGTATAAAATCCCCTTCCAGTTCTCCAAAGGAGGTTCTACAGTGTTTCACTAAGGAGGGTTTGAGGTTTTTTTTAAACACAGCAAATATCATGTTAAATTAAAAAATGGCACTGGCAGAAGCAGGAGATGTGAAATCATTCAAAGCTAAAGCCAGCACAGCATTTAGTCATTAAGCACAAGCATATTGCAGGGTGTACACCACTGACTACTGTGGCATATCAGATGATGTAGATGTACAAGTCACACTGTAATGGAAATTATTGATGAGGAAGCATCAGATTATATTTTTAGCCATTGGTTTCAATGATCTTTTTTTTTCCAGTACAGATCCAGGACTGAAACACAGCACAGAGATATGAATCCCAGAGAGATGCATTTTGGATAATTCTTGAATCGCCTTAAAGTTCTAGAAGAGATAAAGCCAAACTTTTCTCAGATATGAGATGATTGCTGTTGGAAATGCACAAGAGGTAAAAGGGTTTCTTCACTGTCAGATATCCTTGCTGGAAACTGGAAAAGACAGCTATGGAAATCTCACTTTATGCACTTTCTACTCCTCCCAGTGAAGCCATTACTGGCTAATCCTAGAAATAAAGTATAAACTAGACAGGCTTTTAGTCTGAAACAATGTAGCCATGTACTAATCATCCAAACAATGATCTCAAGTTAGGTGAAAAAATTTCTTAAATCAAAGACACATGGTAGGGTTCCACGCTCCTCTAAGGCCCTATGTGGTCTACAATAAGCAGATGAGTAAATTCAAGTCTCACATTCATCAGGGTCATGAAATGATAAAAAGTTGCATACAGAAAAGCTTCATAACATCCCACAGACGATTCTGTGCCAAAGCAGAGCACATTTACTAGTGTTTTGTCTGGACTAGTTGTAAAATGTGCCAAGTAGCTGGATTTCTGCCACTTTCCCTGGGAGAATTTACCACAGTCCAAGAGACTTCAGTGTTCCTTAGAAAGCTGTAACCAGTATTTGGGGTAAAGTTCCACCTTTTTTTTCTTTATTGTCATAGGGAAATCCAAAGCATGCATGAAAATAATGGTTTAAAACTTGATGTGAAGTGGAAAGTAATATAGGACCAAAGCTAAAAAATAAACATTATAAAACACTTGTATCCCTTCCCATGTCCACTATCTCCTATATGCAATTGCACTCATTGAATGTGTGCAGCTCTCACGTTATGTGAAGTTGAACAAAATCAGTGTCATGTGCGGCCCTGAATTGGTGTCTACTGGAGTCAGTCAATGGGTAAATGCCAGCTTGATCAAGAGCGACAGAAGTCACGGCCCTAGAGCACCAGCTGAACAACACTCAGTCAGTGGATAGCACTGCAAAAGGTTACTCCTTCAACCTGCCCCTTCCCAGGCTGCCTTGCTCATTTTTTTCTCAATGTTTTAAGAGAGACTCTAGCTCAGTAATTGCTATTCCCAGCTGACAAAACTTTATTTTTATTAAAAAAAGCATACTCTGATTATGAGGCAATGCCACGTGCAAGAGCAGGTCAAGTGCATGCCAAGAGCAAACTGGTAACTGCCTGCAAGAGTCCAACAGCTAGTTATAAAGTGTAAATGTTTTAATTCTACTGGAAATGACCAAACTCAAGCCTCCAATTTTGCTCAAGCTGCAGATTTTCACTGTGAGGGCTGGAGTATTTAGGACCAGTGCTTAGGACCAGCCCTCATCCAGACTGCTAGAACACTGAATGTCCTAAGTGTAGCCCAGCTAGCAGTGTTTTGCACTACTGTACTTGTTCTAGTGTTAAGTCATTTAGAGATGGTTAAATGCTATAAAAAGAGCAGTTCTTATTAGACTCTCTGCTCAAAATGGCTTAGAGCTCAAGGAATCAGCTGTCAAGGTTCCAGTGCAGATGAGAGACAAGAGCTCAAATCCCTGGTTAAACTCAAATATCAAATGGAACATATTGCTTCAATTCTTTCTTTGCTCATCTTGATGTATCTTCACCACTGTAGCTATTCACTCTCCCAACAATGCAGACATATTAAAAAAAAAGAAAAAGGATTAAAATGGTCAGTGAGATTATCCATCCAAATTTATTGGTGTTCTCTGTCACAAAGCCCTGTCCTCTGTGGCTCTGCACAGTCCCGAGGCTAAGTGATGGGGCATCTCTCTCTCCTCTCCTACTCTGCACAGTGAATCCCCCAGCCCTCTGCCAAAAAAAAAGGTCAACAGATTCAAGCTCCATTGGATCCAGTGAAATATGCTCCAGAGACAGATATCTTGTAGAGCACCACTTCTACCACCATCCTCTTGTCTCTTAAATCAGTCTCTCAGCTCATGGGCCTCCCTGACTGTAGCAGCGCTGGCAGGGGATGGGCAAAGAGCTGATCCTTCGGGGTAAAGCGAAAGCTCTGCACGCTCAATGTGTCCCCAAAGCTGAGATTTGCAACCACAGCACCATATGAGCACAAGCCCACTGCCACATGCCCATTTCTCACCCAGGCCATTTCATGGCAGCCCAATAGTGACAGCATATCATTCTGCTTTGCCTCATGGCTTCACCCCCTCACACAAGAGCAGCATTCAGGGGATCACCCACAGTCCCTCCCTTATTTATTCTCAGGGCATGAGTCTTTTCCAACTCGCCCTGTATTGTATCATTGTAACTCCATTGATTTCACAGGAACTAATCCTGATTTACAGAGGGTAACTCAGATCAGGCCCCCTTTGACTAAAGCTCCATGTCTAAAAGAAAAATACCTTCAATCAATCTTCAGAGCTTTTAAAACAAAGCACACTTTAAAAATGGCTGTACCAGGAATTCATATCCCGCTTTCCTCTGACTGTAACTATCATTTTGACTTAATCAAATGTGGCAGTAAAGTTTAAGAATAAAAGAAAATGCTTCATCTTTCATTTTAAAGAAAAGAGATGCCTTTAAAAAAGGAACTAAAAAAGGAACTGCCTGTAAAAGCATTAATTCTTCCATTCGGGATCTTTTGTGATTGGCACAGTTATGATTTTATTAGAATGGGATACCAGAGGGAAGAAGAGCGATGGAAAGAGGTGGACATTAAAGTATTCAAAAAAAGCACTGGAAGAATAAGGGAAATAAATATAAACATTATGAAGCGAGATAGATCAGCAATGCAGCTATGACAGGCTGGCACAGGCAGCTCTGCCCTAGAAAACAGAGAACTCTAAGGCCAACAAAACCAAGGTCCTTTATTCATCCCCTGCTCCTTGCCCTCCCCTCCCACCCTCACCATCTGGAATTCATCCCACTGTCTCCATGGGGCGTTCCATGCTACTGAAGAAAAGGCACAGCTTTTTTCTCTCTGCCCCTGGCCATATCTGTACACTCAGCCTCCAGCTGTGCCTGCGCTGAGGAGAGGGATCTGTCCCACCACCAAAACATGGCACTCTGTGCTTGCAAGTCCAGACGTCAGATCTCATGTGCATGCTTAGACTGGCCTCCCACGTACCATGCTTCTCTCATTTATTAACTTGTGAGGCAAACTTATGAGAATGGTCAACTTACTGTTCAGATAATCTGTGAAGAGATCTTTACTTTAATTAAATCACCCTACAGTCTTCTGGAGAATCGGTGAGCTCACTTCTAACCTCATGATGGCTCGCATGCTGCAGCTCTTGTTCTGGTTGCACCATGCTCTTCTGTGCACACCCTCTTCAAGGCTTCCTCTGGCCTCCACTACAACATAATCTATGAGCCTCATTCTCAACTTGCTCTCACAACACCCATGAAGACAGAACCACACTTCCATGCATATAATCCAAGGGTTATCTTTTCAAAACCCCTTGCAATTCAGCAGCAGGGTGGATGACAAGCGTGTGCAGATAATACCCTCTCCTGTGGCAATGCAGGAGCTTGAGCTCCATGCTGACTACTCTCAGACCTCCTGCCTCACACAACCTGCAAGGCACTGGTTGCAGTATCACAGTAGGCTTTACATCAGGAATAAAACAACTGAGACCTCGCAGAACAGGTCACTTTTTTGCAATCTTTCTGTTATCTGGCTCTGTATTAATAATTCAGGTAACTCTTTGCAAAGGAGAAGTCAGTTTAACCTAATGTAATGTTGGGTTCATGGCTCATGAAGCTTGTATTGGAGCTGAATAGTAATAGTCCATAGTTTGATCTTCTTAGGACTATATCCCACAAAAGACTGACAGTGCATTTTGAGGTACTTGATTTCTCGACTGTCTTCTGATTGCTATTCAAACCCACTCAGGATTGGTCAAAGTCCCAAACCAAGCTCACAAAACACAGGATGTTCTCACTCAGATCAGCTAATAGAGACAAAACTCTCAACAGCAGCTTGGTGCAAAATGAATTGGTTGGTGTCAGTCCATTTCATTATGGACTGATCTAAGTCCTGAATGAGCCATCGGCCACCACTTGGTTATTTGGCCTCAGTAGCACAGTCAGTGGCTGCACAGTCTTGAAAACCAAACTGTTTCCTCACCTTTAGAGGAAGCTCTCCAGAACAGGAACTCATTATAGAAAGCTCCCATTAAATAAAGCTGATTCAATAATAAAAGTTGTGTAACAGAGCAAAATATACTGTACCATTGGGTTCCTGCCAAACCCAGTGGACATAAATAAATAACTGATCTGTTGACACTCAGACCTGCCTTTGAATAGTGCTAACCAACCTGACCACACATTGAGTGTGTCCACAAATGCTTCAACAGATTCTTTCCAGAGGGCTCTAGAATATTTTTTTTTTACTAGCTACAAATAAGATAGGGACATGAGAGGGTTTGTTAGCATTTGTTTGGGGTATGAATTTAGCACTTGTGAAAAGGTGCCTTGGAGTCTGAAGTCTTCTGTTTACCCAAAGATCGTATTTGGCAATGAAAGCTTCCACTCATTTATTTTCTTGGTGGTGGCCTCCACTGTTCCCTAGAAGACAATCTCTAAAGTGGGGATGGAGATACTTTCTATTTGCTGTTCACATAATGGCCTCTCTGAGGGACTACCGACAGAGAAGTCAAAGTGGAGGTATTTTTGGTAATTCTGGGACCTGGACTCATATGCTCTATCTGTGAAACACAAAGGCAGAGACTAACACAAGTGCAGAAGGCAATGGATGCTATGGTACTTAGCACAACTGCAATTCAGATAAAGTTTACTGCAGTCTAGATTAGAAATCAGGAGCTCGTGGATCCCAGTCAAAGTCTCTGGATGCTCCATCAAAAGGAGAGGATGAATGAGTGTAACACGGCACAGGAGAAGACTCAGTCATCCCAGGGCTCATGGGACAGCAGTTACACAGTAAGAATAACTATTCAGAGGCTCTGTCTGCAGCAGGGGACTGTGCCCAGGGCTCGGCATCCCTTGCAGTACAGATGCTTTTCTCACTGTATGCATGATGTAGGCTCTTCTGCATGGATGCTGTAAATCCAAGGTGCCAGATGTGCTGTTTAACACACAGATCAGCTTTATAATGCAAGTACGGGAGATTCAGCATCAGACTTACTGCAAATAGTCACCTGGCTACAAGGGCTCTTTCTGGCTTAAGGTTTGGTACTCAATGCATAGACCCATACCTTAAACCTAATCTGCAGAAACACTAACACAGCATCTTTCCTTCAAGTTGTTTCCCTACACAATGTGGGAATGGGTTGTAAACATGAAAATTAGGAGAGCCACAGTCCTTAACACCACATCACACCACACAGCCAACATCATTTCAACCCACTCTGGTGCCTGACAGTCTGGAGACGCTCCTTTCTTTGCAGTGATTTTCAGACACGTAATGTTCCTGCTCATTGTAGCTGTGACATTACAGTTGGAGAAACTGAGGCATGACACAACTCTATGCCTCAGTTACTAGTAAATGCAACCAGTTTTTGGTAGAGACAGAAAGAAAATCAAACTCATACTGACTCTTCCAAATCAAACTGATACTGACTCTTCCAAATGCTTTTGGTACTAGGCTTTCTTGTCACAGAGTTTAATATGAAAACCCATAAGTGTTCTTGATTAGAGTACTAACCATTGTTTTACTGACACTAGTTTTTCATTCAGCTCTAATTAGAGGATCCACTGGAGACATCCCATGGGATTTTTAGTAAGGCTGTTAGCGACAACGGTTCCAAATTGTACCAGACCTAATATAGGTTGGTAACTTGCAAGGTCTCTCTCTTCAACACTGTGAGGGCAATCCAGGGACAACTGCAGTCCCCAGACTGTGACAAGCAGATAGGCAATCGCAATAAACTATGTAGCAGCCACTATGGTGACCCTGTGACCACACAATTGGGAAAACAGTAAGAAGATGAAATTAAAAAAAAAACAAAACAAAACACTTAATTCTCCTTTGACCTGAAGCAATCTCAGAATTCAAGTTTCCAGCAGATGAAAACTGAGCCATGAAATCATCGCACCAATCAACCTCCTGCCTGAGAGTCAGTCATAACATATGGGCTTGACTTTCCCCAGAGCCTTGTTTTTCCAGTTTAAAGACTCCAGCACTAGCTCCAGGCCTACAGCTCCTGCCATTCACTCCCTTTTTCCTCCATCCCACAAATCCTCTTGGATCACTCACGCAGCCCCACACGCCAGGGTCAAAGGTGGTTGCTGCGCATCACAAACTCATCTCATCACTCCCGGTAGCTTCTTCCTCTACTGCTACATTGCAACAACAGGATGAAAAGAACTTTTAATGCTTGCCCATTAAAAGAGAAACCACAGCTTGTTTGGTTTTGTCAGAGATTTGTGATTTCCCAGTGCCACATAACACAAACTCACAGTTTAATTGTAACTCTAGGAGAATAAGCATAAAGCATCGGTGTAGCACAGGTCTAAGTTGCAGCCTGCTTGGAAACAACGTGTTTTGGTGCAGCATCTTCTTGGCACTGAACAGTAGCATTTATCACATGGAGACCTTTGTCTAGAAGACATTCAAATGCCCTATATATGCCTCAAATCTAAATAGACAAAATAATAATTGTCAGCCTGACTCTTTTTTCTCCTGCCATGTCCAGTGTTTCTCATAATTCTTACAACAGCAATTACCTGTTGGGCTCTGTTAACTCTTCCCCATGTTGGAGTAGCAGGGCTGCTTTGGTCTGCCCTGATTCTTGCATTGCACTTGGGATATTGCAGAGGGGAGCTGCTCTTCCCAAAGCTACTCAGCTGCAGGAGAGCACTTAAGGGAAGCAGTGCAGAAAATATACAGCTCACAAATGACAGGTTATTACCCACTGTCGTGTGTAAACAAAACGGGACATTCCTTATCTGCCAAAAACAAAAGTGCCATCAATTTTTCTCAAAAAAGAAAAAAATCTGGTGATCAACAGTTTCTGAAAAGGCTGAGCTGAATTTTCCTCTTCCTCCAAACATGTTACGCAACTTCTCTGATAGCAAGAGCATGGTACTGTGCTATCGCTTAACTGAAACTCACCAGACTAAGGACACAGGTCTTACTGTGCTGGGTCATAGCATCCTTTTTTGAGCTTTTCTCAAAAATGATATTTAGGCAAAGTAAAGCAGGATAAGTGACCTTCAAAAAGCTCTTAGCTACATTCTTGTCATGAACTGTGGTTGTAATTTTCAGTGTACACAGATTTATGATACCTAAAAAGTACACAGTACAACCTCCATTCTATAAGGTATCCCTCTCTCTAAACTCCCAAAGACACCAAGGTGCTAAGCAGCTCCATGCTGGAATGGAAGAGAAGAATATCTGAGATTGAAAGCTGGGATCATGTTTTTGACAAATTCAGAAGTCCAAACAAAACTGGACACCTGAATCTTCTCCCATCAGGCAGGACAAGCAGCGTGCCGGATGATGCCCCAGCCCCGATGTGCCAGCTCTTCTCCTCAGAAATGCTTTAAAAACCCCAAACAACCCCTCAGACAGAGATCTTGTTGTCATCTTCCAGGAGGCAGGGTCTGAGCAAGCATCTGAGGGCTGATATTATTTTAATACACTCTGAGGCCAGGCTTTCTGGAGAAGATGAATTATTTGTAATGAATTCCAATCACACGGCACTCCAGCCCCCACAACTTCATCCTGCATATATAACCAAATTAGTTTAGGAGATGTAAGTTATTCAGGGACTTAGCTGTTCAGCCTGGCCTTGGAGGATTTGCTCTCATTATGGCTTTTATGCAAATTCTGTCCTCCAAATCTCTTCTGAATCAATTATTACTAGATTAATTTAAACATGTCCACCTGGGGTGCCTGTATATCATGTGCCTCATGTTAAAAAGTAAAAAGGATGATAATGAATTCGGGAGGTGACTGAAACAGATTCCTGCTTTGTGGAAATGTGACCTTTTTGCATAATGTCATAAAAGAAAGAAGTTCTTTCAAGAAACATAGCAGATAGGGTCGTTGGTTGGATCAGCTGGGCTTTCCATCACTCTTTGGAAATTAGCATGATACAATAAAAAATTAATAAGAAATTAAAAAAAATATCACTTTAATGCTCCAGACTATTAAAGTCTTCGATGGACTACTAATTGAAATGTAATGCTTAATTTTAAGCAATGCCATTTTATTAATGGTAAAAACTTGAATTAATGTCATTAACCAATGTTAATATTACAAATCCCCTGAGGGATAACAAAGCAATTATCTTATTCACAGAACTGGAGGGGGGGGGGAATGTAGTCTGTACATGGCTGCGCTAAGGCGGAAGAGACTGTTTCCATCTGCATTTCCTCTGCTCAGAAAAGGAGTTTGTTTTGGTTTTTTGAGCAAAGAGGAGGGAGAGGAAGAGAAGAGTTTGCGCTAAGTTAATTACTGCTGATTTTCAGGCACTTAATAGCTGGGAAATTATTCTGTTACTCAAACACCATACTGCAGGGATCCTGGAAAAATAATTTGGGAATGAGAAATTCATTACAAACCCTCTTTCCTGGAGGCCTCCCCTGCGTGAGCTTGGATCCCAACACACACACCAACAGCCTTTACCTGATGGAAAAGCCTGATGCAATTAGATGGCTCCTCATCTGGCACTAAATGGCCTTATGGAGCTGTGCTGGTTTGTCTCTGCCAGGGATGGTGGCCCTTTGGTGGTCCTGAATGACTCCAAGTCCACGTGAGGGCAAGTGCCTTCATTTTATACAGTTTAGCAAGTTCAGATCCACTGCTCATACAGAGGGATAGCTGGGGTTAGCTTTAATTAAAGAACCAAATCCAATACCCTTGCCAATTGGCAGAAGTCATATTGCCCAGAGGTAGTAAGAACCTTGTATGGCACTGGGATAATACTGCATTTACCCCAGAAAAAAACACATTTGAGATAAACCCTTGATTAACTATTTTTTATTGTCTGTCTGATAATTTAGAGGTAACGGAGAGATTCAGCAAGCCAGAGCATGAAGATTTCCTGAAGGGGTCATATACCTTGTTACTATTCCCCAGAATCCCAAAGGCTTTTGCTTTTAAGTCACAAAAAGTGAAAGTACTCCAGCGCACCCAACACATCATTGTCAAAATCTACAGCTAGCACAGGTGCCTCTTTCAGGGTGCACTTTTCAAGGCATTCACACAAATGTGTCACAAATTCACAAACACTAATAAACCATGGGAAAATTAGTTTTCTCTGTTTCATGTAATGTGCTGATGCTCTCCTGCAAACCAGCTCTTAGGATGCTCGGGAGACTCTTCTGACACTGTCCAGTCAACTACTTTTAAAAAATTAAGCTCATCTCCCTCTTAGGAGAAAAAGGAAAACATTGACACCAATTACTACCAAACTTCCTACTTATGTTGCACAAGGCTTAAAACCTCAATACTATCCCAAAAGAAATTAAGTGAAAAAGACCAAGGCTTTCAGCAGAATGAGAATCTACTCCTGAATTTGGCTGGGACCAGGGGTCTCCTGTTCTTTGTAGCCCAAGCACAGAGCACCCAAGGGCCTATGTTTCTATTCAGGATGTAGATACATTTGTAAAACACAACAAGATTTGGGAGTTTTACTTAAATTGATATTTTACTAAGCAATCATTATAAATGGGAGAGTGAGAAAGAGGAATAACTACCAAAAAGGTTTCAACTGTGCTTATCAAAGAAGTCCCGCACACAGCAGGCTTGAGTCTATGGAGCCCGTTATGTTCAACAGCATGATGCCCTTTCTCCTGCACATCATTGCATTTTGTCTTCCAGTAATGGTTTCTCTCTTACCTCTTGTCTCCCTCATTTCCTCCAAGGGCAATATTAAACCTCCTGTGAAATAGCTCCAAAGTCCATTCTGTCGCACTCCCATTTTCTCCCGCAACTCCTCACTCCCGATTTGAGAACAGAGGGAGGAGAAGCCACTGAAGACACCAAGGTCAAGGCAGAGTGAGACAAAGTCAAATTCGTGCAATCCTTTAAAACCACACGCCATCAGACCATTACAGAGACACCAGACGTTATGGATTGCAGCTTAATAGATCGCAATGGAGGATGATGGGGGAGAGGAGAAGAGAGAAATGTTCCTTCTGGGTTCAGGCTTGCTGATTAAAGTGCACGAGTGGGCAGGGGACCGTGACAGCATTTGTGTTCATAAAGCCGAGACGTACTTCTCGGTATTAATGGACACACCATTGTCGCCAGACGCAATGTTTTGTTATTGCGTGATTAATTGAAAGTCACACGCAATGACATATTACAGGCTGGATAAAGCTGTCACTGGAAAGCAATTCTTCACAGTAATTCCTGCCAGTCTCTACAATCTGAAATTGCATACCCCGTTACAAACGACCCCTCAAGCACAAACGCATTACATATCTTTATATAAATAACAGTGACTAACAACAGCAGTCTGAGGTAATCTCTATGCAACAGAGAAAAAGGTAAGACAGAGAAATTGCCTTCAAATATTAGTAAGCTTGTCTGTGCTAATCTCCATCAAATGAGCCATTTCTCTTTTCCTCTAAAATAAAAACTGTTCCTGCTGGAGACACACAAAGTATGATAAAAGGACATGTTGTGGCATAAATGACAACTAGACGCCTTTCTTCTACAAAAGGCCACTAGTTCTAAATCCTAAAAACTTATCTTTATCAAGACTAATTAAACTTCGACACAATCGCTTTATCACTTACTTAGGTCAGTAAGTAAGTATCAGTAACTGGTCCAGCTCACTTTTTTTAAGCCTGCAGATCAAAGACCCTTTTATATTTCTTTTGGCAGAAGCAAAAAGATATTAAATCATTAATTTTCTCCACGCATTTTATTTCAGTAAGAAACACTGCATTCAAAATACAATATGGAAAATAAAATCTACAGTGCCCATGGGAAAGGACACGGCCCAGGGGAAATACAGGTGCCCAGGAAATAGCTCGTGTCAGTTGTATTTTGTGTATGACAAATTCACAGCTGAATTGCCAGTAATGGTACACAGTTGTCTAATCTTCAGTTGGCGCTTAGCGCTCCATTTCCCGTACCATTGGGTAATGGTTAGATCTGTCACACTGCTCAATTTATTTTCTTGCTCTCTGAGCATAAATTGGAGGCAATACCCCACTACTCAGATGAGCAATACTTTAAGACTCATCTTGGATAGGGCAGCAGCATCCAAAACCAAGCAGCACTCTCTCTTTTGCAGCTTCTCCATTAAAGAGCTCCATTTCACATCCCCACAGAGATGGTCAGAGTTTTTAAGCCCTTTCAAGCTCACCCACTTGGCCTTTCTGTTACCAACCACTTGTAAAATAAGGAAAAGTGACACAAAGGTCTTTACCTGCTCAGAAGATGGTCTCTTGCTAGCTCTTGCCAGTGACAGGAGCCAAGAGAAATGGGGACAGAAAAGCACAAAGCCTGAGCTGTTCTGTGGCCTGGAGGCAAATAGCAATCTCTGCCTTCACCTAACCCAACCGGAGCCCTGCAAGAGAGTAAATCTGTGTCCACTGGTCTTTTTAACAGTCCCTTAATGACCGTTAACTTTTTTCAGCCAGCCATTGATTCTAATGGCATGTGCATTCACACACAATAATACCTCAGACGGCCTTCATTAATTTACCATGCATAATTTCTCTGAAAGCTTTTGCCAATAGAATACCCCTAAACTGACTCACTAACTCGAGAAGATAAAGCACTTTCTGTGTGAGACCATTATGTAGACTCACAGTATTCTCCTCAAATAAGTTAAAAAGTAGGTATTATTCAGTGTCTACCCATTTTTTGGATGCAGCAAAGTACTGGGGCTCGCCAATGTAAAGCTGCTGCTGGAGTATCCGGTGTGACAATGAATACATAAGATACCCCGGGCTTGGGAAGGAACAACAAGAAAAAAGGCAACTTATATGAAAAAGCTTTTCTGCTGTGAAGTTCCTGAAGTCTCTTACAAATTTCAACAATAGGAAGTCCTAAAAGTGAAAGGCTGTTAAAATACCAAAGGAAAATGCAGCAATATAGATATTTACCAGCATTTAATGGGGGGAGAAGATCCAGCAAAGACAATGGATTAGAAACAAACTATCCCAGAGAACAAGAGTTTGGAGTGGTCAGGAACTACAGTGCTGCCAGTTAGTCTTGCAATAAATTACAGAGCTGTCAGCATTTTCCCATCATAAATCTCTCAAGTCTCCTTTTACATACACTGATACAAGATTCAGACCTTAGTCCCGTGGAGGCAATGAAATTGCAGACAAAAGCACCGCGGTCCAGCCATTGGAGGTATAAGAGCCATAAATATAAACTATTGATCTTATAAACTTTACAGGATGTTTGCTTTAGGGAAGAAAAAAGAGTTTGGGTTTTTTTTAATTACAATTGGTTTGGTGTTAAGCAAAATCACAGGATGAGAAGTGAAAAGGTGTTTGAAAAGGTGATTGGGAACAAGCTCCTCTTCTGTATCAGATTCAAGTCTTTCAGTGACGACTCTTATCCCTTCCAGAGGATTGATCACAGAGCCCCCGAATGCTAAGACTCCACTTCCAAGGTTACAGGTGGCAATCTCACTTATGTAAAAAACACCTTCCATGGACAGATATTTCTTATGCCCTCTAATATTAAACATAGAGGTAAACAAAGATTTTTAAAAATTATATCAGAAAACTCAACTTAGTCTGTTTCAAATTCTCGACTCGGGGCTCTGGGTTTTCGTCAGTGAGCAGTGAACCACTTGCAGAGAGCACGGGAGCAAATGTGGCCACAGAGCAGGTGGATTAAGAGCAGAGAAAGCTTCACATTTTTAAGAAGTGCCTGTTTTCTTTGTTGTTGTTTTTCAGAGTAGAGACTGCACAAGAGGCCTCACGTACTTCAGTGAAAAAACAAAGAGTAAAGAATGGAGATTGACAGCATGTGTGAGGGGAAAATGCACACACAGAGAAAACCACCAGAAGGATTTTGGCAACAATCATTTAACACAAAGGATGTAAGCCATTATCAGCATAAAGGTAATGAAAACTCAGGGAAAACAACATTACTTCGAGTTAGGGTTGTTAAAGACCACTAATATTGTGGCTAATTACACATCCTTTGCCTGCAACTGTAACATCACAGAATTGCCAATAAACTGGTCTGTCTAGGGAGTACCAGACTTCTTCAAAAGCCCCTAAATATGGGTTTACAGGTTACACAGAGAAAAATGATCTGAAGGGGAATATCTCCCCTCTTTATTTGTACATTTGACTTGCTCCAAACAACACACCCTTCCCCCTTGCTCTGACACAGAGGCTGGTCAGTGATGCTGGCACCCTGAGCCTGGCCTACCAACCAGGAAAAACACGAGCATGGGCTGCAGTTCTACAGTTACTCAAGTGCCAGTAGTAAATCTTAGCACAACATACATGACTGTACTAGACATCAAGTAGTGCATATGCTGGAGGATTTGGGACTGGAAGCAGTCTGTCTACTCCAGAGAAAGTAATGACTCAAACACAAGGCAAGAGACACTCGAGGCTCCCCATGGGTGTGACAGCCCAGCAGAGTTACAGCCACCCCTAGCCCTCCATTCAGCACTAATAGCAAATCACTCTTCACATTTTTCTAACCCTTTAACGGTGCTTCTGTACAATACCACCCTTTGCTCTTGGCTTGTGTGTTGCAGGGAAACGGTAGGACAACGTTTCCATTTTTAATTCTTGACTTTTACATTAATTTTTGTATTGTATATGGTTTTTTACTGCAAACTTGCATTGTAGCTACTCATAAACAGCACAGCGCTCTGCTTCAGAGAGAATATATAACAGCAGACTAAAATTCTATCCATATGTCCGAAGTACAAGAGGTTCACAGTCAGAGCTGGCAAATGGTGTGATTAATCCTGACTGCATTTCAGTGAAGACAAATCGAGAAATAATGTACAATTTCTCTCTTTGTGAATTACCACTTGAGAAAACTCCCTCCCTGTATCGTATACACCCAGAGCAATTTTTGAAGATTGTTTACAATAAATCAAATTTGGGACAGTCCTTGACTGATGAAATTTCAAACACCATCTCTTTATTCTTTGGGTGCTCCTTTTATAATGTCAAGTTAACAGAAAAAACACAGCGGATACACAGACGCCAGACACATTCAAAGGTTTCCATCTGGGCTTTAATTACTATCACAGTTGCCTCACTAAATTGAATACGTTCCTCCTCCTCCTAAGGGCTTCGCTTTCTATCTGATTTAGCTTACTTTGCCTTGATGAACAAAATCTGGTATAATCATTTTCTATAATGCCCCAAAGGAGCATCATCCCGTGTATAAACTTGCTGCCCCATAACTCATCTTTTTACGTTTCTCTCTTCAGACATCGCTCTGAACTTTACTCTGAGAGGTTTTCTTTTTTTCCCTTTTCTTCAGGAAATTATTTTGGAAAAGTCCTAGAGCAGATTTTCTCCAAAGGCCACATATAGATTAGATTAAGTCACCGTCATTATCACAGAGTTAAAAAAGAGGCAGCGATGTTTAAACCACTTATTCCAAATGCAGAAGACGAACAAAACACTCTTTCTCCCTCTCCACACACCATCACCTGTTCCTGACCCCACTGACCAGTTCATTATTGCTTTCAGATGGTAATTAGTGAGCCCAGACAGCCTGATCTTTGCCATTACTCCTGACCTGTTAGGCTTGGCCTCTCTCAGTTGTTATCAGTGTCTTTCTATAGGTGTTCTCAGAGAGCACTAACAAGTACACCATCTGTTTTAGCTCTCCTGATTTGAGCTGTTAAATAAAAAACACGTAACATCATCCACAAAAATACCTTTGTTGGAGTTCTGCAGCAAGCTCTGAACCCTTTATAATTAACTACAGACCTACTTGTTGGTTTCCAATAAGGTTACTCTTTCAGTAATCAGAGGTGGTCCCAGGAGGTAGTACATAAATAGCCTATATTGAAGCCTAAATTAGGCTAACTCAGAACTTCCTGTACTCTTCCCTGCAAATAAAGCAAATATTTATAGACTCTTGCAATCTTTGAGGTTCCTGCCTAAGAATTAGGATGAGAGCAGCTCTTCTTGCTCATGGTAAATCACAGTCCAAGCAAATCTCACAAAGCTTAGATTCCTCACTATCTTTTTTTTTTAAACTTCCCCCTGCCATTTTTCAATAGCCTTTAAAAAAAAAAGACAACCAGAAGATCATTCAAAATGTAGATGAAAACAGACTTTGAAGGAAAACACCTCCCTGTTAAATTAATCTTAAGGCATATTGTCGCAGACTTAGAACATCTGGCTTCTATTCTGGGCCTTGCCACTGACTCTCTTTGTGGCCTCAAGCAAGTTGTTTCAGCTTTAAGCCTCCATCTTTTCTTTCTTTTCAAGCAAATAGGAGTTTTCCTTTCTTCTCCCTTTGCTCTTCATCTTCACCGTCTGGAGATGTGCCCGATTTTAAAGATGACAAGTTACAACATCTTCTGACTGGACAATATCATGTAAGTAGACACTTCTCTGAAGGATGGAGGCCTTGGACTGTAAACACTTCAGGGTAAAGACCATCTCCTAACATTTGTCAAGTCTTCTGTTTTATAGACTATTTAAAGAAGGCTAATGGTATGCTGTAGGAGTTTCTGGAAGCAGCTGGCTGGGTTTCTGCTGGAATCATCACTTTCAGCACTGTCAGGATGTCATTGTTTTATTCAGAGGTGTCAGAATGCCTAGAGCTTTGGCCAGCCATCTTTTCTCATTAGTAATTTTCACCCAAGTCTAAATAAATGTGTTTGTACCTTGCCCAGCGTAATGCAGCTCCTGTGTGCCACATTAACACAGCTAATAAATAAATCCTATTCATGATACTCTTGCACCAAGCCAGCAGTAGAAAATGGACACTCATCAGGCAAGTGGGAAACACTAGTGGCTGGGGTGGACAGTGTTAGCAAACGGGCTCAAGCTGGAAATGTAAGCATTAGGAATTACTTTATCATTTATTTTCAACAGCTAACTCTGAGTTTCCTTAGCCCTCTACCACATCAGAGAGAAGGTCTGGTGAAAAGCATGGTACCCATTTATCCTTGGCTGATGAGCCAGCAAGCCTCTTTGTTACGTTTTGGCCTGGAAACCAGCAGCAGACCTGAATGATCAATGCTATTTGGCTTCTGCCTTTACACAGCCAATAATGCAGGAAGAATGATACCAATGGGTAATGAAGAATAGTGCTTCCTAAGTAGCTGCCACCAACATGCTAGATGCTTTTCAAATATACAATACCCAGCCTAAAAGTATCCTCAAAGAGCTTTCAGACACCACTGGAACACAAAATTAATACACAGGGGACTGTCTCTGTGAATACATCAGTGCAACTCCATGCCCCTTTTCTTGACTGCACCCAGCTGTGGCGCAGCTTCCTTACATTTCTTTATCACTATCGATCTTAAGTGGAACGACAAAATGATCAAGTTTCACAAGAAAGTGTTTTAAGAACAGAGACTTTGCTTTGGGGCCAAATATAGCTAATTACCATCCCATGTATACACATTAACCCCCAGAATCTGGAATTTCAGACTAATCTGATTCTTTCTTTCTTCCAGGTAGCACACGTAATGGTTTTCAAGAAACATTGAACAGCCACAGCATCCCACTGAACTCCCTTCAGGCTGTGGACTTACAGTGTAAAAGTTTCCATCTCCTCTAGCCAATAAACTAGCTCCTCTCCTTTTAGGACTAGGTTCTACCAATACAAATAATCCCATATCTTCTTACTGAGATTCACCGAGTCTTTGATAGAAGCAATTTCATGGACAGTCTGCAGAAGATCCCCCCCTCAAGAGCTTCAGCCAGAGCTGTTTTCTTTCCACTGCTTTTCTCCTTACCTCACTTGTTTCTCAGATGAGAAGCACAGCTCCCAGGCTGCTACACTTTTTACAAAGCAGTGAAGATAATGTTATCAAAGTTCAAAAGAGTTAACAAGTACTATTCTTGGCCAAAACCCTTTGCCTAGGAAGAGGAGAAAGCTGAAGCCTTGTAAAAATCCAAGACAAGAAATCATTTATCTGTGTTCATAAATAACACTAATACTTTGCTGTTGTGACTTTAGAAACTGAGCTACTGAAATCTGTAAGTGCTGAAGGAAAGGAAACCTCTAAGAGCAGCCTTCTGTGAATGCTGAGAATATGCTGTGTTTCATATGCTATGTAAATGTCAGTTGCCCTAGAATCCTCATAAACTGGAGTGGCAGATAACTGAAATAGACAAGATTTGTCAGAAAAAGTTTGGCACCGTCGAACTAATACCTTGAAAGCATAAAAATGACTAATTGTCTGTGTTTCCTTTCCACATCAGACAAAAGTTCTGGCAATGAGGGACAGAGTCGTGTTTTGCTCATCTGTTTAAAGTCGGAGTATAGGATTTAAAGTTTATTTATGTTTTTTAAAAGCTTGTTTCATTTAAATGAAAGCTAAGGAAGTAGCGAGCTTGCCTTTGTTCCTCTTCTCTTTTAAAACCCAGAGGCAGTCCGGCTTTAGCAGGGTGTTTGGACTAGATAATATTTAGAAGTCTCTTCCAACCTCTACCCTTCTGTGATTTTGCGATTCTGTGAGACAACCTTCTGAAAATGACTGGTGTCCTGCTTGCTCTAAACCTTACTTAACACCACCATAAAGATGCCACATAATTGGGCATGGGTCTTATTTTCTGGAAAAGAGACTATCAAGACAGAAAAAAATCTGAAGATCTGTCCTGCAGTGCATTGAAGTACAAAGCCTATATTTAACCAGATTCTGACTTGTCATATCAAAGTAGATTAATTACTCCACAGAGGCAACAGAAATCAAGGTTTGCTTTACTAAACTGAAGCACCAGAAGACATTGGCTTTTGCCAAGCCTACTGATCCACATCTTTCAGCAGCAACATTGAAAAGAAACAACACTGAAAAAGAGCAAGACGAGCTCTTAAAAAAAAAAGAACAAAATATGTTATCTATAATGTACTTGGAGTCACATTTTCTTGTTTGCCCTCTTTGTATATATTTCTCATTTCCTCTCTCTCCCTTTAATTGTCCAATAGTCAAAAGAGGAGAGGAGAAAAGGAATAAAAATTAATTATAAGCAATAAATGTCATTCTAAACTTTCCTCAGGACTGATGCCAGAGAAGGAGAGATAACTCAGGAATTCTGGATTTGCTACACTTGCCTAAGCAGGTCTCCAACGATGCTGGTGTACCTGGGTAACCAGCACACAGCAAACAGCACAGCTGTTTGCATTCTCTCTGTGCACAGGGAAGCAATTTTTCCCTTTCATACATTATTCACAACTTGCTACAGCCATTCCACAAATTCAGTGCATCCCCTTCAACGCAATGATGAGATTGGGAAGCAGATTCTCTCCCTTGTTGTTGTTTTTTTTAATACTGAGAACATTGGGTATGGGGTTTCTTTCTATTTAAATTTCCTTTTTTTGATTTGGAGATGAGTTAAAATATGCATAATGCAGGCAGGCAATCAATAAGGATTTCCTGCTCTAATCCATGATGCCTCCTCCAGTCAAACCTGCAGAAATGACCCTCCAAGTCTGGGTTCCAAAGAAATGTTTCTTCACTGTTCAGGTGAGTGAGCACTGGCTCAGGCTGCCCAGATGGGTTGTTGAGTCTCCAACTCTGGAGACATTCAAACCCCATTTGGACGAGTTCCTGTGTGACCTACTCTAGGAGGTCTTGCTCTGGAAGGGGAGTTGGACTAGATGATCCTTCGAGGTTCCTTCCAGCCCTTGAGATTCTGTGATTCTGTGTGACATGGACACATCCCCTAGACTTTAGGGATGAGATAGTTGCAGTTCTTACAGACTTTCAAAGTGGTTTGGGAATTGAAAATCTTCAGAGAAACTACTCTACAGAGGCTAGTACAAAACACAGCCAATGCCTTTGCAAAAAGCAAACATTTAACACCAATAGCTACTACCATTAGTAACTCCCTGCTTTTCAAAAAACCCTAGACTGCAGCCACCAAAATTTATTCTCACTTGACGTTAAGATGACAGATTTGCCAACAGACTTGAGAGGTGAAATAACATCACCGGGCCACTTGCTCCCTTGGAGTTTAGCTTTAATAATGTAATGCAATATCATAAGCTGAAGTCATTTAATGCACTCGATGCAGGAGGGAAATGTAGATTTTCTCGCTTTCTCTGCAAGTTTTGGTTTAGGCACCACAGTGAGCTCTATTGTTCTGCTCCTACATCCTCAGACAGAACAAAGCAAAAAGTCAGATTCATCCCCTCTGTCAGCCTTGGCTTGCAATGAGACCAAATAGGAAAAGAAACTGTGATTTTATTGCTATTTCTAAAAGACCTGGTTGAGCACATCGAGCACAGATTTCTTTCCACTACTCAAGTTTGGCAGCCATCTTGCGTTCCTTCTCCAGATAAAGTGGAGTATCTCTGTTTTGTTTTGAGAAGTTAATAATTTTATTATGGAGGCTTCATAACATACTGCATAGGAGTGTCTCTGGAAAGCATCCATCTTGCGGCTCGGCATGGTTGGTTACCTGTTCACTCACTACAGCATCACTGCAGTAGCTATGTTGTCAAGGCTGCTTGACACAAATTGGATTTCATTTCAATATTGTATTGATGCCGTACCCTGAACATGAAACACCAATTTGCACACAATATTGTAGAAGCCAGTTCCACACGCTTGTAACTCAGGCCAAATCCGCTGACAAGAGCAGAAGTGTATCATTCACATTAGAAGATTACCCGCTGCAGGTTTGATGTTTAGGGGCAGGACTGTTGAGCAAGAACTATGGACTTGAATCTCAGCACAGTCTGGCCAGTTCTTTTAACCTCTCTAAACACTTAATTGCCTTTTTGATCAACTGATGTTTATCTTGCCTGACCACCTTAGCAAAATACC
Organism: Colius striatus; assembly: GCF_028858725.1. Classification (NCBI taxonomy): domain Eukaryota; kingdom Metazoa; phylum Chordata; class Aves; order Coliiformes; family Coliidae; genus Colius; species Colius striatus. The sequence goes on along the minus strand of NC_084769.1, from coordinate 12,729,989 downwards.
TTAGTTAGGTGTGTGAAATGCTTTGAGAGTTTAGAGTGAAACAAAATGTAGGGATTCAGAGCATTGCTGCAGATGAGATCAAATGCGCTGTATGCTGTGGAGGATGTTACAGGTCTGCACTTTGCAGCTTGATACGACTTTGTATACGTGATAAGAATCATAGAATCATTACAGTTGGAAAAGACCTTTAAGATCATCAAGTTCAACTGGCCACATGACACTGCCAAGCCCATCACTAAACTAAACCATATCCCTCAGCACCTCATCTATGCATCTTTTCAGTATCTCCAGGGATGGTGACTCCACCACCTCCCTGGGCAGCCCGCTCCAATGCTTAGAAACCCTCTCAGTGGAAAATTTCCTCCTAATCTCCAATCTAAACCGCTCCTGGTGCAACTTGAGCTCATTTCCTTGTGTCCTATGATTCATTACTAGAGAGAAGAGATCGACCCCCTCCTCACTACAACCTCCTTTCAAGTAGTTGTAGAGAGTGATCATGTCTCGTCTCAGTCTCCTCCAGGCTAAACATCCCCAGTTCCCTCAGCCACTCCTCATAAGACCTATTCTCTAGACCCTTCACCAGCTTTGTTGCCCATCTCTGGACATGCTCCAGAACCTCAATGTCCTTCTTGTAGTCAGGGGCCCAGAACTGGACACAGTATTCAAAGTATGGCCTCACCGGCAATGAGTACAAGAGTACAATCACCTCCTTGATCTTGCTGGTGACACTATTTCTGATATAAGCCAAGATGCCATTGGCCTTCTTGGCCACCTGGGCAAACTGCTGGCTCATGTTCAGCCAGCTGTCGATTAACATCCCCAGGTCTTTTCCTGCCAGACAGCTTTCCAACCACTCTGCTCCAAGCCTGTACTGTTGCATCGGGTTGTTGTGGCCCAAGTACAGGACCCAGCCCTTGGCCTTGTTGAACCTCATACAATTGGCCTTGGCCCATCTATCCAGCCTGTCCAGGTCCCTCTGAAGAGCCTTCCTGCCCTCAAGCAGATCAACACTCCTGCCCAACTTGGTGTCGTCAGAAAATTTACTGAGGATGCTCTCGATGCCCTCATCCAGATCATTGATAAAGATGTTAAACAAAACAGGCCCCAGCACTGAGCCCTGGGGAACATCACTGGTAACTGGCCACCAATTTGATTTAACTCCATTCACTACAACTCTCTGGGCCCAGCCATCCAGCTAAGTTCCAGAGGAAAACTTCAATAGTGTAAGTCTCATCATCCCAACCTTGCTATACACGACTGGTGTTTGCTTGTGTGGGTTATCATAGTAACCCAACTGCAATATTCACACTTCTCAATGAAGATTATCACTGGCATCTAAGAGGCACCCAATAACTCCTTGTTCTCACCGATGTAACATCTTCTCAGGAAAAGTTGCTAAGCTTTAGACTATCTGTGTACTAAGCCAGAAAGTGGGGGACCATTCTAAACAAATATGTAAGCATGGCTTCTTCACTGTCGGTGAGACTCAGGGCTCAGATGAAAGTCCTCCTTTTTGTACATAGGCTGACATGTTAAATACAAGGGTCTTGACAGTGAGGTCTGCTCCAGGTTTAAATTATAAGGCAGAAAATCCCTGTGTAATTTCAGTAGAGCTGCATTTACTGAGTAAATGCTTACATCAAGTTCTGGTCAAACCAAACGCCACCTACATAGGCTGATATGGCACGGAATGAGTAAAGGTTTCTACTAAAGAAGTAGGTGCATGTAGGGCTGTTTCCTGCATATTCAAGGAAAAGGAACTGATCATTTACAGAGTCATATATACACTGAAGTGTCATCTAAGGCAGAGCCTCTGTCAGAACAGAGTGTTACCAGTTGCAGGGGCTCATGTTGTTCTTCCTCCTCCATTGAAGAGACTGTTAAATGAACAAAACCAATTTGATCTCACACATCCAACTAGCATATACAAAAAAGCTCAAGAGCAGCTGCTGCCTACCTACAACTCTCTAATTCCAGCCCAAACAATCTGTTTCCCAGTTGTGGGAGAGCAATCCGCAAAAGGACCCGACAATCAGACAGTCAGCAAAGACGTGACGTTGAGCCTCCAGCTCTGGCATGCAGCTAATTACGAAGGACAATTATTATAATTAATGCCAGTGGATATGGCCAAGTCTCCCTGCAACTGCTGTGGGGAATTTCTACCCCTGCTTTAACCAAAAACCATCTGTCAGACAGAAAAAATACAAAACAAAACCCCTTCTTGCCAAATATTCTCAGCAAAATGTGTTAGTGCCACTAACCTGACAGTCACACGGAGGTCACACAAGCTTCAGATAGGAACTATACTGCAAACTGCAGATCCTTGACTTCATATTCTCTGCCTCATCAGGCAAATAGTCAATTGAATTACACACCAAGAGGCTATTGCTGGAGAGGTGCAGGCATGGATATGTTACACACTCCTGTTTGTCCCAACTGGTTTGGTTTATACAGTAGGGTTGGCAGCACATATCAGCTAGAGAAAATGGACTGGAAATGCTGTTACTGCACAGCTCCATTAAGGTAGTGAGTTTTGCAAAAGCTGTTTGTTATTGGGCACCTCCACATTTAAATTTCCTTATCCTTGCATGTCAGTGACCACTTGAAAGGAACAGGAATAAAGAAAAACTATTAAAGCAGACATCATATTCCTTACTGATCCACGCACAGATTGCTAAGAGGAAAAGTCTATGCAGGAAAGTTATTGGCTACGTCAAACTACTTTCTGTGCAACTAGGAGACATAGCTCACATAATTGTCTGTCACAGCACTCCAGTTTCTTCTCATCTCTCCTTGCTGCAACACTGGTGGTGAGTTCTCATAACAAAACACCCCCCATGGACCTCTTGAGCCACTTGATTCAGGCATCAGACTTGATTCTGTGAAGAGACCTTCACTGGCTAAGTATCAGCATCCAGGCCACTGCAAGAATTTTGTTGTTGGTACTCAGGAAAGCTAAACCAGCTGAGACTGTCAGAGACTCAAGCACATGTCCACTAGAGGAAAAAACAAATAACAAAGACAAAACAGTAGTAAAACAGAAGTGTTTTCGAAAACATTACATAGTGAACAGTATTAGGGCTTTTTTTCTTCCCAAAGTGTAGTTCTTACTAGAATATAAAAGTAATAACAAATAAACTTTTGATATCATCTTTTTCTGGACTGCCCAATCGTGTTTCGCAGTCTTACCAGTGCAAGTGAGGAACCCCTAACATTTTAAGCCTGACCTACCCTGGAAGCCCTGCGTCAGATGCAGATACACTCACACCACCTTCAAGGCATGTACCAGGTGTTCTGTTAGCAACTTAGTCACAGCAGAATGGAGCATGGCTGCACAACTTGCCTGAGAATATTTGGGCCACAACATTGCTTAAAAGGTACAAATCATAGTATTGAGCCTGGTAGACAGGCTCCGAGGAGCTGAAAAGGCAAAATTAGAGTCTGCTGAAGAAGAAGACACTTTCAGATAAATCCAAACCTCAGGTCCATGCCATTCATTTCCATCAAGCTATTACAAGATCAAAGAGAACATTAATTTGGGCTAATATGGCTGGAACACCTGGTTGAGCTCTTAGCTCTGCAAGAGGTAACTTAGACAATTTAATGCAAGCAGATAGATGACATATAGGCACCATTAAGCACTACTAGAGGCAAAAGCATCTGAGGCTATATTTCTATTCATCCCTGTTACTGCAATAATTATTAAAATAGACATCTGCTGTCTGCGAAACCTCATGGGTCAGAGTTAAGGTGTCTTCGTAGGATATTTCTGTACAGGTGTAATGAATTATGTACATGTATTGATCTGAGCTGAATGAAGATTTGTTCTTCTTGTAAGTTCTTGTTGATGTACCACTATGCAGCATTTGACAGAAGTTAATTAAAAACTGCTTAGTAGTCTCCACACATAGGCTAACAGTGAATACATCTGTAAAACTGAAACTATTACACAAGACAGTTGTTTTGAGCTGGAATGTACACATGTAGGTTTGAGACATAGTAGAGAACACTGAAATATTACTGTTTAATTGGAACACTTTCACAGTCATGACAATTGTATATTTTTTAGCCCATTTAAAATGTTTTTATGATTTCCTGTCAATATTTAATTCTTTGCTTCATAGAATCATAGAATGGTAGGGGTTGGAAGGGAGCTTTCGAGAGACGATTAGCCCCAAAAGAGAATAAAACACTATAGAGGAATCAAGAAAGCAATTCATAACTTTTCAGAATAATCTTCTACAGCTTCCAGCTATGTAAACCAAGCTCTTATATGATATAATATGGGCAAGACAATATATCAATGAAGTATGTTTATTCTAAGGTTTTAAATTTAAAAGTGTTCACAAAAATCTAACTCATCCTTTTACATTCAAAATCATTCTTGTTCAGACTAGTCAAAGAAAATAACCTTCTCAGCTTTCAAAAAGAGGATCTGAAGTAAAAGGCTTCTCACCATGCTGGTGATTCAAACACTGGTGTGGTTTTTTTGAATGTCTAAAAGGACTTCTGCTTTGATTTTGATTTCTGGAACAATTGTGAGAATATAATCTTCATATCAAAGATATGAATCTTCTGGACTACTGAGCCTGCTGAGAGGGGGAAAATAGAGATGTCCAAGCTGAGGAAAGTAGTTTAGTGTAATAACTAAGCATGTGTTGCAGCAATTGTTTTTAAACCCGCCTTCCTGTCAGATAACATACTCATAAATCCATCAGCACCAGGTCACCGCTGCGTCCCTCGGGGGTGCAAATGTAATTGAAACCTCACAGCCACTTAGAGCTGTTGTTTTTCCATGTTTAAAAGGCTAGAGAGGTTAGACTCAACTGCACTAATAGATCAGATCAGGCTGGCATTTATACCACCACTGTCTAACTGAAAAGCACAGGCAAACGTTTTGCTTCTGATTTGCATTGACTTGCCATACACACATCCAGATCGCTCAGCCTGTGAGGGTCAGGAGAGATGAGCCTTTTGAAGAATATAATAAGACAATCAGTTAACTGTGCTTAACATCTGTTGCTTAACTACATTATGTCTCATCAATCAGTTTTCATTCTTCTTCCCATTGGTGTTTTTCTTTATCACTCTATCTTCTTTCCATTACTGCTGTTCAATGGGGTAAAGACAGTAGATGAAATGTTAAAATGACTTAAGATTTGCAACTGTAAGAAGAGTGTATAAGAAACATTAGGAGTCTGATTTTGGTGTTTCAAATATTGGGAGAGGATATTTGAGTTAATTGGAGATCCCAGAGCAATCCATCAGCTTGGAACTGCAGAGGAAAGAAAGACTTGCCATTCTCTTCCAAGAACAGTGAAAAGTTGTGCATGCAGCCGACCTAGGCATGCTCTTTATAATTTCCTTTCTCTGTTTTTTTTCTGTTTCCCTCTTTTTTTTGAAAGTTGCCTTTTAAATATTTTAGGCATCACTTTGAACCCAAGATAGGAGCTACGACCATCACAGACTCTAACACAACTGCCAGAGTGCTTGCAGCACAGTGTAGACAAAAGTGGGCCAACTCTCATCTAGCTACATCTGGAAAGAAAGCAGCCAAGCTGGAACAGCACGGACATCAGTACAGATTAGCCACAATATTTGGGCAATTTAGCACAAGCTGATTTCTGTATTATCACAGCTTTACTGATCCAGCAAATAGCAAAGTTCCCAGGAAACCAGCATACAAGAGTTCAACATAGAGAGCAACAAGCACTACTTCTGTGTTAACAGTCTTCTACAGGGGACTATTTTGTATCCGAAACTGGGAGATGTGCTGAAGCTTTCAAAACACTAGAGAAAAAATCCAAACTCACAAAGTCAAGTTGATTACTTTTGGAGGAGAGCAAGAGGTGGAATCATGGTGCCTGTGAGTCTGCCTGGGCAGTAATGTCTGCCGTGTCCCTGAGGGCAGCAGTGTGAAATTGGCCGCTACACCACGGGCCAATGTACTCGACAATTTGCAGTCCTACCCGGTTTCACTCTGCTGATAGTGCTGGATGAAAATAGATTTGCCCACATAACCATGGCTAAAGCTGCTGCAATTCTGCAGCTTGCTCAGGCCTTTCTCCAGCAAATACTTCCTGAAAAATGCAGGAGCGGAGCCTCACAGCCGTGCCAGCGTCTGTGCCTCCTGCACCTACGAAACCAGCCAGCAATGCCTGGTGTCATGTCATTATACAGCCAGAGAGCAAGAAACACACAAACCTTATTTGAAAGTTCTTCTTAATAACGTTTTACACAGCTGAGTACAATTCTTTGGGATATTTAATCTCTTTTTGTTCCAGGGAACCACCTGCCAGAATAACTGATACGGCGCAGCCTCCCTAGGCAGGTGATGTCAGGGTTGGCAATGCTCACATCTGACACTCTCCAGGCAGGATATCATGCTGACATCCTATATATTGAGGTCTTATAGCCAAGTCATCTGTATCAATTCAGTGTTACTTCTCTGTTCATTAGGTGGTATGTCGAGAAATTACAGAAAATCAAGTGTCCCTCATCTTCCACATGGTTATTAGATCAAAACCGAGTGATTACTCTGCTGGCTGAAATACATGAGGAAAGAAGAGCAAACTCCCAGTCACTCAAACATACGAGAGCAGTTAAAAGTGAAAGCAAAATTAGGTTAGTTAAATAACGAAGAAAAAAGCACACCTATTTTTCATTCAAGTTCTATGGTAATTCAGAGTCTTACAAGTCTTCACAGCTTCATGATAGACTCTAAGAACTCATTAGCAAAGCTCATTTTAATTCTGAGCCAATTAAGACACACATTATTGTAATATTTGCCTATGGACTTGCGTAAATGATTTAATTTATCCAACTAACAGAAAGGACTAAACGGTATGGACTGTAAGTGATAAATGTAATGAAAATTGAGAATTTCCACTGCACTGTTTCAATTTACCCAGCCCTTCCCTGGTTCCAAGCTCAGCCAAGCCATACTACTCAAGCTACTTTTGTGTCCATCACTGCTCTGCTCTGTAACACTGACAACTCATTCCTAATATCAGTCAGAAGCTAAAAATTACTGTCTACCCTCCATCTGCACACTTCAGGACACGAGTCAGTTCTGAGAGGTGTGAGTCAGAGGAAGTTCCTTTATGGTACATAATAATTGCTTTCATCTTCCTTAAAGTATCCGACACTGGATACTGTCACAGGCAGCATGTTGGAGAAGAATGATTGCCAGTTTGGTCTGATGTGGCAATTCTTATTCTCCTAACAAGTAACAAGAGTTGTAAGCATCTCCCAAAAACCCTGAAAATATGCAACCTTAATTGTTCTGCCAGTGGCCTTCTGGAATCCTGTAGGGATGTACTACCCACAAGAAGGATAAGTGTCAAATAACTGTCTTCCTGCTGAATAGAAGTTATCTTCAGAAAAGTATTTAAAAATCGTGCTGGATAGCAGACACAACTATGCCAGGGAAAAGACTTTGTCTTCTTCAGCTCTGTGTATAACGTGCAAAGTTACCAGCCAGTTTCCTAACCCAGCCTCCTTAGTGCTACTGCATCCCTTTAAAAAGCAGGAGGGAAACACATTTTCTTCTCTACATAAAAGGAACAGTTCACAGTGGTCAGAGACAGAGTAAAGAATGTTCTAACTTGGAAACTGGCTGGCTTTAGTGTGTGAACATTAATCAGAAATAAATAACAAATATCAAGGTATGTATTGCACTGTTGGCCTGGACCATGCTCTGATTTTTATTACTGCCAAAAATATTCACTAAAATAGGAAATGCCTCAAAGCTGAGGAGCTCTCAGTGCCAAAAGGAGGAGTTGAGGCAAAAAGGATTAAAAATCATGATGAGAAGGAAAAAAAATAAGCCTAAATAAAATGTAAAGATACGAAAAACAAGTGGTAATTTACTCTGGAGAACAAGGGGAAAACAAAGCAGAGCGTGTCAGGGTCTGTGACAAAAGAGTTTTGGTGACTCCCCTTTCTTTTCTACTCATCCAGTCCTGACAGACAGGGACAAAATGAATAAAAATCAAATCCACTGAAGGCAAAGGAGAAACAACATTTTTCATTAGCTTTCATATCTCACAATGTGCTGAAAGTCCCTGGAGAAAGAGTGCAGTGTGCAGTAGACTGGACACGGAGCTGCAGTCCGTGCTCACAGACTGGGTGAAAGTCATTTAGAGGCAGGACAGAGCAAGCAACCCGTTATTAAATGGAAACCCAAAAGATCAAACAAATAGGCAAGTGCTCACATCTTCAAAATCAACTGGCTGCTTTATTGGGAATCAATTTTGCTCCCTTAGGAAAGAAATAAGATAATGGGAAGACTTAGATCCGGAAAAGAGCCCAGCTCCTGAATTCTGTACAGGAGGGCAGCATTAAAGGACACTCATCCAGCAGTGACTCACAATAAAAGTGGCCAAAAGCAGGTTGAGATGGAACAAAAGCAGGGAGTATATTTCTGTACTACTGCTGAAATGAATAGTCTTAATTCATGTCTGCCTCTCAGACACAGTATTTCTCTTTAACATCACCCTCTGTTTCAAATCAGATCATTTTTCTTCTTTCTTTGCAAAATTGGAGGTTCTGCCTTTCTACAGCTCCTATTAAGCCTTGTCCCAGTACTTTTCTAGGCTAATTCCTCCGCCATCACCCCTGGTCCTGATCTTCTCACAGGTTCTCCAATAGCAGCTATCTAACCAATGCTACCTTACGATTAGACATAAAATAACACAGCATGCAAAACAGCAGCTTCTAGATGTCTGAAGCCACATCTTTCCTCATTCTACCTTCCTTGCCTGCTTCCATGCCCTTTCCTGTCTGCTGGATCTCCACCACATGCCTGCTTGGTCCATCTCTTTTCTAGACTGGAGAATCCTAGTCAATTCTTTGTTGTTTTCTTACAACTGAGGTCACTACTTTCCCCAACATCAAGTCCAAAACGCTCTGAAGGCTGAAACAACACTCCCCAGTCTCCCAGATATGAGTTTGTCCATGGCTAGCCAAGACTTCACTGAACGTGACAAATGTCCCCTCTCCCTGCTCAGCTCCAGGGGTGACAGTATCCATCAGCAACGTGTCAAAAGTACTAGTTCACTCTGAAATCAGAGTCAAAGCAAAGATAATAAAGGTTTTATGGGCAAGACTCTAGCGTATTATTTTGACTCACTTTGCAACAGACACCAGGCAGGAGAGATCTCCTTCCAAGGCCTGGTCTCTTTAAACTGAAACAGAATTTCACTGAACATTCATTCAGTTCTCTGTGCTTTTTGCCCTTTTTGGCAGGAAAAGGCGCTTTTGATAGCTCGGTTGTTTAATAAGGAAATTCCTCAGAGGGTCTCTGCCGAGAACACACAAAAATCCACTGACAGCTGCTGTGATGGTTGCTCATTTTTCTGCTAGCGCACAGTATTTAGACAGGAAGCAGTTAAGGAAAAGGTACGATTTATTAAAAACAGGCCTGGTTCCAAAACTCACATTATGGTACAACACATGGCACAGAGACAACACACTCCCACCACATCTACCTGCATGGATGGGCAACCCCAAATCACTGCTATTGTGTGAGCCAGGCACAGGAGCTATAGCTATACCAGGGGAGAATAGGACCCACACCACTGGCAGTCCTTTCAGAACTACAACACTGTGATAAATTCCTTTTTTGAAAGACACATCCTGCTTTTCCACATGTTGCAAAGTGAAGCCAAGTCTTTGCATTTCTTTTTACATCTGTAAAGCAGCTGTCAGACAGAAAGCTGTCTCTCTGAAGGGCTCACATGGTCCCTCACAGCATTGCTGTAATGTAATCATTTTTACAGCATCTTTGGGAAAGATCTCTTCCAATTTACAGGAGGGGAAACTGAGTCAGAAAGTCACTCTGATTTTGCACAGTGCCCCCCACTGCAGAACAAGATGATGATCACCCTGACTCTTACAGAACCCTCAGCAACTCTCTCACTGAGAAAGGTGTTTGCACACCATACTACCCACTCCAACAGTGGGGTGGAGGTGGGATTTTGCCCCCCTGCCCACACGACTGCTGCAGCCCCCATCACAGGCAGCCTCCCTCACTCTGATCTTCTTCTCCCAGGGAGGCTGCATTGCTTTGGTGGGATGATTTCTGCCTGTTACAGCAAACAAACACTCATGGGGCCTCCCTCCGGGAGTGCTGTAAAGTGTGCATCTCCCTTTGGGCAGAGAAACGACCTGGTGTGTCCTGCCAAGCAACACTGCTGCCAGGCAGCCACAGCTCATACCAGCACCAGGCCTGTGCTCTGGACACACAGCCCTGCTTTCTTCAAGCAGCCAGCAAAGTAAACTTCTGAATCAGGGTTCATAAAGCACCTGATGTCAGCCTAAATGAAACAGCAACAAAATGATCGTTTCCAAAAGATGGTTGCTGTAAAAAAATGATGAGGTTTTGCCATCCACTTCAGTAATTCCTACTTCCAAGTGGTGACTATTTTACTCACTTCACAAAAGCATGGAAACTCCTGTCTCTCCCCCCCGACCGTGTCAGCAGGCTCGCCTGGATGTTTTCATGTACACCCACATTAATCTCTCTCGCATGATATTACAGAAACATTTCATTTTGCTCTTTTTGTACAGTATGTTCCAAAGCATTTCTGTCAACATTGAGCTGTATCTCCAACGTAAGCTCATGTGTGTAGTCAACTGGTAGGCAGGCATCAAATCCCCCATACAGCCATAGCCCGGTAGTAACAAAGAGGATCAGAGCCAAGCCATGACACACAAGCACACAGGCATACATTTACCTTTCTTGTCCTCACTACCAAGGCTTTTTGGCCAGTTTAAGCCCCACACAAATCCTGAATGCACACAATAAGCCTGGCAAAATTTCAATGGAATTTCACAGAAGTTCACACAAGGATGTGCAGCTTGGTCATGCACATCTTGGAGTGGCTGGCTACTGTAGCCACCATGAGCACTGATAGTTAACGTTAACGTAGAGGTGGAGTATCTGGCCACTGGTCACAGCTGACATGAAAGTCAGAAGTCTTGCACACTTAGAAACTGAGCCATGGCTGTTACACTGAATGCAAAGCCTTCAGCAGGGGCACTGGACCACGGAGGGGGAAGGGAAGCAGTTGCTTGCCTCAAAGAAGTAGGACTTTGCACTTTTTCACAATTAGATGGCTCAGCAGTGGCTGAATGGATTTGTATCTGAAGTATCAAAAAGAATATTTTTTCTGTCTCCGGAGAAAATAGCATCCTAAGTGCTAATTTTTACTTAAGCAACTGTAGAGAGCAGTCTGGAATTAAACTGCCATCTGAATCTTAATTATACCTTCCCATTGAAACACTGTAGCCAATTACATGTAAGATTTTTTTTTTTAAAGAGAGATATTAATATATAATGAGCTTCATCAATTACTATAGATCAGGAAAAGTAGCCCTTATATTATTGAAACAGTTTAATTTGCACGTCTGGATGAATCAGATTCTTCTTGGTCATTCATTCAAATCTCTCTAGAAGTCACAGTCACAAATGTCCCGTAGCAGGCTTGGCCTTAAATAACTAAATTAAATACACTGTTACCTTATTGTTTTGTAGCAGAGAAATGGAGAATATTTCCTACAATGAGTCTAGGGAGGAGCACAGATCTGCAGCCATTACTGAGCTAACTGTATATGTATATAAAATCAATACAATTTTTGTAGTGTAGCAGTATGTAAAATGACTTGCATCTTTGAGTTTAGCTTCTCATGGACCAAGGTTCAGGCCCATGCTGGAAGCAGGAAATACATTTTAGTAGTATGGCAAGGAGTGGAATTAAAGACAAGGATCTCTGTTGTCATCACTTTCACAAGAGCTCAACAACTAATAAACCATCCAGAAAACAAATAAACTACCTCCAGAACTAAGGCTATGCGTGTCCTTGGGTTTAGTCATGGTTTATCTACTGGCAATGAGCAGTTGACAGATCTGGGACCACAAAAGCACATACAGGGGGAGCCACGTCAAAATGTTTCCTCTAATTTTGCCAAACTCTGGCTTTTCTTGGCCATCCTTGGGAATTTTTTCCCAGCTGCAGCTTCATTGTTTGATGATGACAAACAGCAGGATGACAGGTACAAAGATACAAGTCAGGAGCTGCTCAGCATTGCTTTGGACATCCCATTTATCCTCTCTGCTTTAATATATCCTGTTCAAGAGTTACATTATTTCCCCGCTTTGCAGGGACGTTGGGAAAATCCATTTAGTACTGTTGAGCAGATTAAGATGTTGGATGAATATCGATCACAGAGCTCATTCTGGCTTTAGTACCGTACACACATAGGCCAATCTCCAAGACAATTTTGATGATCAGCGTTGACCGATTATATTTAATGAAAACTATTTTAGAAACACATTTGAGTTGGGTATCATTCATTCATTTCCAGATTCAATCAGCAAAGGAGTGGGGGAAAGTTTGTTTCCTTTTCTGCAGATTAAAGGTTGCGTCTGCTTTGAAAATTAATCACTTTCTGCTGTCATAAAGTGCTCCAAGAGGCAAACTGATGGATTGGCATAAGATTGACTCACAATAAACAGATACCCACATGCCTGCAAGCGTTTGTAAAGATTAGGGATGGGAAAGGATTTTTTAGAGGTACACAGATACCATCATGAGTAATAAAATGAGGAAAACAAAGGCAAAATCTTTATTTTAAAATGCACTGTGGAGTGCTTATTAGAGAATGGGGCAGGGATAAACTTCCAAAGGGAGCTCTGAAAACTTCATCACTTGCAACTGGATATAAATGAACCAGACAAAAGAACCTTAGATCATAGTGTCAGATGTGTTCATGTTTTAGCAGGCAGATGATTTAGATGACCTAAAAAGCTCCTTTTTTCAGATGCTATTCCACGAAGGCCCATAGCTGGAATTATTACCAGCCTATGGTCCAGTGAGGCCCTACACTGAGTCTGGGTTGTTATCAGGGGAAGGAAGAGGGTAAGAAGTACTGGCATGTCCCTGGGACACCGATGTCTCTCACAAGCACAACCCAGCCATGCACTGTGCCCCCCCTTTCTCTCCTCTGTCACCCTGCACAGAAAAGAGCCTGCAGCCATTTATCGCATTTACAAACTATCTATCTGACAAAGTGACTGCCTGGTCATGTCCTGGCTTTAAATCAAGGATGGCAGGACATTCACCACATCCCTCTGTATCCCTTGCAGTCCACAGGCAGCCTTCTGCCCTACCTCAGTGACCGCTGGGACAGCAGTGCCCTTGTTGTGGGCAGCATGATAACAAGTATAGATAATGACTCCAATTAGGAGGTGTGAATGTCACTCCACTCCCCCTGCTCTCTTCCAGGTCACTATGAATCTGTTTGAAAACTACTGGCACAGCAATTTAACGATAATTCAGATTTAATTTGCACTCTGTCATCTCTGTTTTTTCTATAGGCTTTAATAGTTTAATTTAACAGTCTTAAGCACTGTCTATATTACCGAGACATAATGTGCATTTCAGATCTGAGCAGCTGCATGGCACAAAGTAATATTTCACATTTATATTGTGCCTTTCGTGACGAAGATGCTTAAAAATGCCTTGATTATTATATCCACATGAGAATCAACTCATCCATCACTGAAACGCAGCCACTTCTAGGTTAGAAACCTCATCAGTCTTTAATAATTTAGGCAAAATAGAACAGAATATTCCACTGAAATGGGGAAGCAACTTGAGCAGGTAAAATTAAGTTACTCAAAACTGCAGTTGGGCAGGGCTGTCAGATGATCTCACACTCATTATAGGAAGTTTTTTACAACTCTCGGATATCTAATCAAAAGGCAGTGCCTGTGGGAACAATTTCCCTTACGCCAGCATCAGTTTACTATTGGTTGAGAGAGGGAAGGCTCTATTGTCTGCTGCATGGCTCAGCAGCACAGCTCTGCCTCTCTCTCTGCCACCTGCCTTCCAAGTCACTATGTCCCAACCTGATGACAGCCACAACTAAACCGTGAAAAGATAAGGAAGCAGTGAAACGACTGTCAAAGTTTCTCACTCCAGCACTGCCCAGGCCAGATTCTCCAAGCCAGTGAGAAGCACCCACTGATGTCAATATGCTCCGAATAAGGCTCTAATGAAGCACAGCTCAGTTCTGCCCATCAGCCTTGATGCCTGCTAGCATCACCAGCTGCCAGTTTTCTAACTGAATGGCTGTACGGGGAGAGTAACTTTCATGTCTCAGTGAGCTCTCTGCTTAATCTGTCAACAATCAGTGTAGGAGAGCTCTCTAACACATGTAGATGGAAACCATCTGGCAATAAATTTGGCTCCGGAAGCGGAGTCCCACTTGCTTTAGCTGCCCCACGACCCCTGCTCCGATCAGCAGGAATCCATGGTGTTGCAGCCTCTTCCCAAAGAAGAGGCCCTGGAAACTATGGAAGGTGGTGCTTTCCCATGAAGTTTCCCAGCTAATGCTGTGTCTCACTGGTGCATTTTTGTGATAGTGATCCAGGGACCAACTAAAGTAGCAGGGAAGTGGGTGGGTGGAGAACAAATGTGTCAACCTTAATAAAGATTCCCTCTATTTTCAAGCACATTATCATTCATGTTCATCACTTATTGAAAGTCTTTCATTTATAAAGTCTTTAAAGCTTAGTTTAATAACCTGCAATCATTACTTGAATCACAAAATTTGTTTTTTATTATATTGTGTAAATGAAGCACTGTAGCATTTAATATAGGGGATTTTTTTTTCCTCTCCCTCTTTTATCACTGTTTTTAAAGCCATTATGATCAGGTATTTTTCTCAACCTACCCTTAAATTGCACAGCACAATATCTATAGCCCAAAGTATCACTGTTTCTGGGATTTGAGTATAGCAAAGAAAGAACAAAGATAATAAACCATCCTTTCCTATGTGCTTCCTGCTTCTGAGGTTTCTAACTGGGCTGTTCAGACCATTCTCTCTCCCCAGGGAAAGGCTCGAGGTCCTCTTATATCCAGGAGACATAAAAAGGAATTTGTTCATTATTAATACACTGTCTCCAAGAGGCTTTTCTTTTTAATCAAAGTATAAATTCTGAGACGCAGTTGATACACATGCAAACCGAGAACACTGAACCATGGATGGTGTTACCATGCCTTCTGGCATTATGGGTGAAGGCATGGTAACAAATGATCCGTCGGGTTTGTGGCTGGGGGACTGGTCAGGAGTCGTGGCCACTTCAGGCCATTCAAGCACGGGAGGACTTCCCAGAAACCGTATTTTACTGAGCTGACAGAATGAGCAGCCACCTGCCCGTGTAGATGGCAAAGGAATTTTTATCAGCCCAAAGCCTAGCACACGTTCCCCTGGCACATATCAGCACATGCCGCTACCAAATTCTGCCTCTGTGGCCCCAGAGGGACCCGTGGCAGCAAGTCTCATGTCCATCTCTGAGGCTGGTCTTTCACAGAGGCAAAATGAAAACATTAGAACACCTGGAGTAAAACCAGAAGGAAAAATGAAACGAAAGGAGAATTAAACACTGGAAACTGGTCCAAACTGCAAAGCTGAGAGATGTGGATCCAAAATCTAGAGCAATTCTAATCAGGGTTTTGGTTCTGGCTCATCTGTAATTAAAATGAAGTACAAATCTGCCTGAGACAGTCAACAATCTCAGCTGTTTCCGAGATCTGGCTTTCATTAATTTCATTAACATCTTAAATGCATTCTTATTGCTTGTTCTTATGCTGAAGAGCAAGCGAAATAACAACACACCATGAACCAGTTTATCTTTGTCTTCACAGAGGAGCAGATGCGATATCAGTCTCAGGGGCACGCAGGCCCCTTTGCATGGAAAATGGCAGTGAAGGGAGTCGTGCAAGTGTGGAAATCTTTGGCCTGAAAAATAAATAAATATGAAACTAGCACTTTCCTCAGTGCCTCATCCACTTTGGAGAGAGGCACCAGCATTATTAGTATTAATTGGTGTGACAATCTCAAGCTATAATTTGCCTGTCTTGTTCGAGAGAAACAGTCAAAAAGTCAGAACTCATATGGAGCCCTCGCAGGTACCTGTGCTCTGGAAGACCAGATCTGGGGATCTTACAGGACGCTCACACTCCTTCCTGATGCTCATGAAGGAAGAACAAGTTCCTGGTCAGTAGTACGCATAAAACGTGCTCTAGTTAGTTGTGAGACCCAACGTATAATGGCATTTCTGCCCTTTACTTCAATTCAGGTATTTAAGAGCAGGATGAAAATGAGAACTGCCTGGCTCCTCATCTCCCTGAAACAAAGCTGCAGCAGTTAATGAGATGTCTTTCCCATGTGCTCCCACTTTGCAGGTGTTACAACCTCAACCCAGGGAGCAGAACAGGCAGTATGTGTTCACAGCCCCAGCAATGTCAATGGCAAACTGTGCCCCATCACAAGCTTTGTCATGGCAGCAGGAGAGGCAGCGCAAGACAAAGCTTGTGCTCACCAAAGCCAATCTCAGCAGAGCTCCAGGGCACACACCACTGTTTGGCAGGGGGAAGGAAGCCACTTTCGACCTATGTAGTGTATCAGGGCACAGAAATTCTGGACAAACTTTTAATCAGGTTTCACTTGATCTAAGTTCTTTTGCCAGACTACATCATTTCTCTAGAGCGAGGCAAGTTACCAATGGAGCGACTAGAGGGTGCTACAACACATGGGCCTTGGACTCCTGACCGCCTGGCATTCAGAAATTCCTGGCATAAATTAACTATTCAGCTCTATGATGATGCTGATTTGCTCCACTTGGCATAAGCTGATATTTTCATACAAGAGAGATGATACTTTCTGAGACCTGTCATCCTCAGGTTTTCAAACCCATTGGCACATTTAATAGCAAAAGAGATGAAAGACAAAAATAGTGTCATACAGTCACAAATGAAAATTCAGTTTAATTAAGCCAACTGACATACATTATATTCAGCCCATGAAACTTAATATCACTTAAAAATTGCCATCAAATGCAAATTTTCCTCAGTGATTTATTTGTGTAATTGTGAGATGGGGAGAGAGCACACAAAGCAGTGCAAGCTGCAGGCTGAAGTAAACAGTCTTGTCAGAATATGCAAAACAAGGGAAGAACACAAAAAAGAGAGAGAGAAGGAAGGGACAAACATTCCCTGGCTGGAAAGTTATTGAGTGCTTAGAGCCAAAGAGGAGTGGAAAGCTTGTCCTACACATAACCTACAGACTGTATCCTATTTCCACTCCCTGTATCTCTCCTATTTAACTAATAGATGAAAGAAATCTTTTTGGGGGTAGATGTAGGGAGGTTTTTTGTGGTTTTAAAGGTCATCGCCTAAAATCAGCACCGCAGAGAGCAGAAAGGAGTTTTGCAGTTGGTCGGCTTCGGAGTATCCCACACTTTGAGGAGCGCTGGCAGTGAGGTAATCCCCATGGAATGTGTGTGCGGTTGGATGGCTGTGAAAAGAGAGCGGTCAGCTACCAAAGCTCTGTGCTGAATATTCACGTCACACACACACAATCATTTTTCTTGTTAAGTATTGAGAAGAATGGGAACATTATAAATGCAGTATCTTTTTTGGCTACGAGTTTAGCTGCTTTAAAAAGATCTGCCTCCCTCCCTGCTCCTCCACTCCACCAGCTGTGCTCCACCTCCATCCCCAAACCAAATCTGCACATACTGTACTTTAGAAGACAAAAAAAAAAAAAACCACAAGGGGAAAATTAAATACAACTGAAGTAAAGCTAAAGTGGAAGAAGTTGAAGAGATGACGATGCAGCAAACTGGTGTAAGCATTTTAAGGTCACTTGTCTGTCACCTTATTGAACACATATCCCCATGCCACATGCCTGAGTTATATCCACATCTATATCCATATCCATACCCATATTGATGTTGTATTACTCAAAGCAACTATTTTCTTCTCTACACATTGAAGAGTCATTACAGCCACAGCAGATTAAGTTTGCTTTGTGAGTGCCAGGTAGTGTTAGTAGTGCTGGCTGTTGAAAATATCTTTATTTGCCTGAGGCACTTAGCAATTTGTTGCAGTGAGACAGAGTGAGGATCAGGTGTCTCAGCCCAAAGTTTAAGTACATTGTGGAAAGTTTTCCACTCATTTTGGTGAGTTTTGGATAAAGCCCCAAGCCATGAAAAAATACTTCCAGTCACTTTTCTGATTATTTGCCAGTAAGGCTAGACAGATAATCGTCTCTTTTTGTTTTGCCTGTTTCAAATGCCCCTGCATTGGCATTTACCTTTCCACTTCCATATGTCCTCGACAATCCTGTGTTTAGCTCAGTGGGTTCATATGCAGTTTGCTTGCACTGAATCAAGACAACAGCACCACACAGAAATCATTTTCAAGTTAATATCTACCAAAGAGGAGAGAATTAGACCAATTGCATCCAAATGCATTCCAATTGCATTGAAAATAACCATTTTTCTATTTTCAGGAAAAAAATTGCACATACTCATACTCACAAGACCACATTAAGGTTTCTAGGTCACTAGACTCCTGATTATGAGGTGATTAGCTTGAATGGCACATTTAAATACCAATCTGTTCTCTTGCAGGAAACAGCCAGTTCAAACATGCAACTCTTGGCCTACTCTAGTACTTTAAAAAATTACTGATTTACAAAAAGAAAGAAAGTAAGGTGATGAAAAGTTGCTCATCAACTTCAAAACTTCTACTACGTTTGTGAGTAAGCCAAGTCCAAAAAGCGTTAATGCATATGCTCAGAGAGATGAAAACTCATTTGGAACAAACTTTGTAGCAGCAAAAAAACTCAAACAGGTGCTCTGTACCAGAGAGTAGAATGCAAATTTACTCCAAATTGATTACAAATTTTAGCCTTCAGCTTCTAAACATGCATAAAGACATGTCCTTACAGCTGGAGCTCCAGCACAGAGGCCTTCAACCAGGTATAGCATTGGGAAAGGTCCTAGACACTGGTACTGTTTACGTTCAGCTGAGGACTGCCTCAGAGGGTACCATCTCTCCCTCAGAAGATACTAACTCTCCACAGATATTAACTGACTAAGCCTGAAAATCCCAATGTGTTCCAATAACTCAAAACCCTCCATTTTTACCAGTGGGAAACATGAGATCCAGTGCCACCAAGGGATGTCTTCTCCTGGTCTTTCTACGAATCTGTAACTAGAAGGTAAAATTCCCTTGTCTGTTAGGAATTTAACTCCTATATGAGACCATATCTGAACACCATCTCCAAGTACTTCACAACAGGATGTGAACTGCCCAAACAGACAAAAGGTACTTTCTGGGTTTCTATCATTACCACCACGACTACAGCAAAGTCTGATCTTGCTTCAGTTTCCAGAATGGTTGCTCCTGGTGGAATTTCTGCAGACGATCCATCCAGGAAGCTGATTTTAAAAATGTCCATATGAAATGATGGTCACAATTTCAGACCTGCCCCAATTGCACATGTTTTGAAAGAGACAATCAGGGGCTATGGTTAAAAAAATTACAGTATTAAAAAGTTATTTTCCTTTCAACTATCTTATCTAGTTCGTTAATACCTTCTGCTGTTGGTGAAATGATCCCCCATTAACATTTCAATTTATTATTGCTGTTCCATTAATGAGGCCACAAAAAATGGAAATGAGGCCTATAAATATGCTAAGAGTTAAAGTCAGGAATCGTAACAGTGTGTGCACTTTATGAGTTATGTTTCAGTAACGCATTCAAAGCAGTGTGGAAGGATGGCTCTGCAGCATAAGCATCTGGCTTAACAAACAAAACCCTCCAAAGCCAAAACAAAAATGCACCACAACTCCTGAAACTATAGGTTAAAGTATCAGCAAAGTCAACTCAGTCTTAACCCCTGGTGCAGCAGACGGGTGAGCACCATGCAGTTCACTGCTATAATGCCGTTGGAGAAGGGCTTTCTCACTGAAGGTCGCTTGCACTGTTGAACTTCACAATGCAAACTCTGCAGGAATAAGGATTTGTATCCATGTCCTTTGTAAAAAAACTCTCTCTCCATGCTAATGTCTAGTTACTGCCACCACACCTAGCTCTCAGGGGGTGATAGTATCTCAGGTCCTCCAGGAAAAAAGGCAGGCTATAAATAGAGAACTCCAGTCTTGGGAACCACATTAAGATTCACTCGAGAAACATGTTTATTGCCAGGTAGCCTTTTAGATCCATCAGGCTCCCACAGTTCCTCTGCTGATTTTTTTCTCCAACAGTGAATATCCTCCATGGGTCAAGAAACATCCTTATGCAAATGGCATTACTGCAACTTGCATTTTCAATTATTAATATTCCCCTTCTCGTCTTACAAACTTTTTCAAAAAATGGAGGAAAGCAGCGGCTTGTTCCCCTGGGAACAGAAACAAAAACTGCAGTACCTCGCTGAGCCATGAAAGAAACAGTCCCTTCAGCATAGAGATGTCATATCATGCTAGCAACAGTCTTGTTTCTGCATTTTATTTCTCTCTGGTGATTAAAAATTATTGATCTCACCCCATTTTCTGTGCATAGCTGATGGCACTAGGCTTCTGCTAAATTAATTGTGTAGCCACACTTCCACAAGCACTATTATCTTGCAAGGAACAAACTTATAATTATTACATTGACTTAATAATGTATTTTCCAGGAAGCTCAGATGTCATGACAGGGACTGGATTTGTGCTGAGGTCCCACTACATCAGCAAGAAGAGGACGCTGCAGCCCATGCTTCTTTTAAGGATTAACAGAAGAAATGATCTAAATTAGCCAGTTTGCCATGGCAGTAACAGTAGGCTTGAAAAAAATTCAGATACCTTCAGGAAGATGAAATAAAATGAAAACATAAAAAGCAAACTATTTAATGAGAGCACAGGCTATTTCAATAAATCTAGTTATGTGATAAGCAGACTGCCACTGTCAGCCTTTTATCATCAGTGAAAACACATGATGGATCTTCCTTGTTTGCTTACAATTTCAAACCTTCCCCTTCTGATCAACATTAGCATTTTGCTGTGGTGCCTCTAACTGCTAGCAAACAGACCAGATTCCACCTGTCAGGGAGAGTCCAGGCACCGAGAACACAGGCATGGCTCAGTGGCACATACATACAGCACACAGATTGGGTGGTTTGAGGGTGTTAAATGTTCTTCCTCTTCTGAGTTTGCCTAAAGGGAAGGAAAATGGCCCCTGCTGAGAGTGTACGTACATAAAGCTGTAACAAACATTTCATTTTAGCTGTTCTAAAAGAGCATTACTCTGTGCATTTTGCTCTATCAGTTCCTACTGCAGTTGCTCAAAAGAAGTGGCTTGGGGGGGTTATTAATTCTCATATTAACAGTCAGTCTCCTCCTCGTGACTGAAATACAGCCCCATGAGTATGTTTCAGTCTTACTTTCGCACATCTCTTCAATTCTTCCATTATAAGCAAATAAAGTCATTATTCAGCTGAAAAGGACCTCAGTCCAATACATGCTCACAATACATTATCTAGCTTCATGATTCAACTACATATTTTTCTTTCTGAGTTAAAAAAAAAAGGAAGAAAAGAATTAAAAATGTACAGCAAGTTCCAGGGAAACCACTGAAATGGCTACTGTCTGTGTGCATTGTTTGTGCTCAACCAGTTAGCAGCCACAGGAGGGAAAGACTCAGATATTATTTTTAAACTAGACTAGTGAAAAACATTTCACTCTCTATCAGACTTGATTTGAAAGGATTATTTCTCTTCTACAGTTTGAGAGGGCACTGCTGGCAGTCATCACAAATCTAAAAGCATGTCATGTAGAACATAAGGCATCCCCTGAAATCATATGTATTTTACATACCACGCAGTCTCTTTCTGTCCCTTTGCTGAGCTTTAGGTACTAAGTTTAAGGATACTACAGGAACAACCCCTGAAAAACTCCACAGAGATCTCACTCTGCTTGAACTGGAGCAAAGCAGAAGTTACTTCATGAAAATAAGCTCTTCAGCACTAAACTTTAGCTCATTTATGCTGGTTAAGGATCTAACTACTATCTGTAGATTGAAAGATGTTTAAAAAAGGGCTATTTTCATATGCTTTACCAAATATAAAACGTGATTGAAACATAGGCAGAGATTCAACCCACCCTACTTTATTCACCTGAAAGCTGGGCTAGGCTAGGCAGTGAGGCACTTGGTACGTCAGTGGGAGGAAATGAGCACTCCGGAAGGTCGCCTCTGGGAACGCCCTTGGGATGAGTCACTCTCATCTCCTTCCTCCACTACACATCAAAACTAGATCGTGATGGATCATCCCAATCAGTTGTAACAAAATAATCTGACGAATATGCAAAATCCTGATCCTCTTCCTTTTCTCCCCCGGTGTTTTTTGTTCCAGCATGAACCCACTGACTTTTGGAAGGTTATTCAAACACAAATCCATCTAGTCACAATACTGACTCCAAAGCCATGTTCACCTGGACTGCTGAGGGCATTGAATTCAATTGTCCTAACCTCTTTAGAAAAGCTGCACAAAAAACAAGAGACTCACAGGTTGTCCTTTACATAAAGCCCTTCCTTTTTTTTCATCAAGCTTTTGCCTCAACAAGTTCTTTCAAGAAGTTTGGTCTGACACAAGACAACTCTACCATAAAACTACTGAGAAATAGAAATCACTGTAACAGCCTCTCACCATAGGCTGAATTGCCCTGGATGTGGAGCAAAAGCAGGTACTGTTCACACTTCACTGCATCACTTCCTGTGAATTC
Organism: Colius striatus; assembly: GCF_028858725.1. Taxonomy (NCBI): domain Eukaryota; kingdom Metazoa; phylum Chordata; class Aves; order Coliiformes; family Coliidae; genus Colius; species Colius striatus. Next base: position 12,707,368 of record NC_084769.1, on the reverse strand, counting down.
TGCTGGAGTTTGTGAGAGTTAATAAGCTGCATGCTTCTTTTTCTGTCTTCAACAGTGTCAAGGCCATATACAGAGAGATGTATGGAAACACTATCTGATCTAAAGCTAGAAACAAAAGAGCTTATTTTCTCTTATCTGATGAAGAATCCAGTAAGCCTCTTGGGCACGAAGTTGAAAGCACACTAAGGACAGAAAAATCCTTCCAGGAATTGAAGGATCGGGAAGAAAGCAAGAAAAAGAGGAAAATGGGTTGTTAGAGTAGACTTGAAGAGAGCTTTAATCGAAGGTGATGCATAGTATAAGCCCCTTAGCAGACACTCCAGCACTTAGTAGCAGAAGATACAGGCGACAGACTGGGACTGTTCCTTATTCTTGGCTCAATTGGGGCCGCATTCCTACTTTCCGGCATTTCTCTCTTACCTACCATAAGCAAAATGGTGATACCTCCTTATGAACAAAATGCAGTAGATGAGAGCTGAGCCTTATTAGTTAGATGAGGCTACATCTTCCATGTCTTAAGGCAGGCAACACCCCAAGGAAATCAGTGTGGGATTTCCCAGACAAAAGGTTAGAGGACAGAGCCTGAGGCTGTGGGACAAAGGCTGCAAAACTAAGAAGAAATGACCAAAGTGTCATGCCCTTTGCATATCTCCAAAGTGGTGCAAAGTAATTCCCATGTTTATTGTTGCAAAGCAAAACTGAGATATATTGCTTCCTTACAAATACAGACATTTCATCAGAGGACATGAAGACAAGTTTTGACTTTGTTTTGCCCTTCATAACAAAAAAAGGCATCCCACAAAATAACCAAAATCCCTTCTTTCATTATCTCCAAACACGCTGCTTCCACCAGGAGCCAGCCTCTGTAGGAGCTATCATTTTGCTCCAATCTGGTAAATGCCCTCTCCTCCATTCCCCTACTTCTCCCTTTTCCTACCTGGGGAATTCAGCTGCTTGCAGAGAAACTTGAGAAAAAAAAAGAATTAAAAAGTTAGCTTGCATGGCTCAGAAATAAGAACTAAAAAAAGTGGAATCGTATGCCTTGCCCCCAGTCACTCTGAGACTTGGAACCAAACCAAGGCCACGAAAACAGAATATTGCTCTTTGTTAGCAAAAAATAATTAAATAAAGGACTCCTCACTCTTACCCTTTGGGATATGTTTTCTAAGGAGGAAGAAATTCCCTGTGGAGTTTATTATGTGTAGACGGGAAGTGTGCCTCCTAGGGAAAAGCAGTGGGGGTACTTTTTCCCTTGGTGATTTCTTTCCCGCCTTTCCCTCACTCCTTTATTCATTTTGCAAGTCTCCCCTCCTCCCTTCTGCAATAAGCAAAGCCACACAAAGGAACACGCAGGTAATTCAACCACTCAAAACTACACAGCATCTCCTTTCCTATATAAACGATCAGTGTGTGGCCTGGGTTTCATTTGCAACTGTAAATGAAACAGGCCTACAACTGTGTTCATAATCCTCCTTAATTGAATTTCTGTGACAAAACCCAGACAAAATTATTACCCTCAAGTTAACAGTTTGCACGAACTAGCCAAGGGTTCCTGGGAAGCTTTAAAACAAATGCAGGACAAAACTAGATACCCACAAAGCAGTTATTTGGTGTTGGTACCATTTGTTTGAATGGGGGAAGGTTTCCCTGGAGGAACAAGGTCATTTTAATATGAGGGACAACCCAGGAATTCAACAAAGGCCCAAAAAATGTGAGAATCAAACAAGCAGCGGAAGAGCTTGGATGTAAACCAGCACATGCTGCTCACATCACAGCTACTGGAAGTAGGTGTTGGGCTATCCTGGCTTTTTGAAAGTGCTGTATAATTCACAACTTGGTGTGGCTAATTGAGAGAGTTCCACAAATCCAGGAGGATTTGAAGTAACTGGTTTGTGTTGATGTTCACACCCCATTGAAAGAGGTACCTCCTTTAAAGCCCTCCATGTAATCATTTCCTTCAACTAGATCACCAGTTATGTAGTAAACATGCACAGTGTTAGTAATGATGTCAGGCTGCTGGTAAAATATCTAGACTTATTTTTAAGATGTGAGAACCACTGCTAAATGGAAGCAGGGATGCAAAAAGGGCACTGCCCTGCAGGGCACTCCCATTGCTAGCGGAAGAACATAATTAAAGCTTTACTATTACCAAAATTTGGTGGTTTTTATTTTTCAAATGATACAGATGTTTTCTTGAAGGACTGGGCAAAGCTGTTGTGAACAGAGATGTGTGTTTGCAACAGCTAATTTTCTGTCATATGCCATGTACTTGGACACACACTCTATTTTACCCCGAAGTGCCATGTTTTAGTCATTTCTGTATCATCTGGTAACTAAAGCAAACCAGCAAAGTTATTAGGGATCAAAGCAGGCTCTTTATGCTTCAGTTTACACAGAGCTGATCAGATCGGGGAAAACCATGTCATCCCAAGGCCTGCCTGGGTTACCACCCCACAAGCTCATAGAAGTTAATATCCTTTGCAATTTAAGCAGAAGGCAAGGCTGTGAGGGAATGGGGAAGGCTGAGGTAATGGAAAGAGAAATGCTGTAGTTCCTCAGCAGGCGCCCATGTCCTGTGTGTCACTCACCTCTCTCCCGGGCAGAGAGTCAGTGGAAATTTAGGGGTAAAGGCTGGTGGGGCCTCATATTAAAATTCCCTCCAATTTCAGTATTCAGCATGGGAGTAAAATATTGCTAGAGGTGATTAAATGAGCAATAATGTTCAGAGACAGGCAGCCAGAGACCAGACCTCTCCCACGCCACTGCAGGACAGTGTGTCCCTGTCCCCACCTTCCCTTGCAAGGCAAAGCTGGTATAATGAGGCACCTCAGAAGTGTTTCTAGGAGACCTTTCCCCTCCTGGTGATGCAGTGGGGTAACAATCAGGTGCTACTGCCTTCCTCAAGGTCTCTGCTGTACCGAATGTCTCAGCAGTTGCATTAACACCTGGTTCAGAGAGATTGCTCATTAGCCCTTGGAACCTGAGCCACTTTAAGCAACCTTTTAAGAACACCTTTTTATAGCTTGTGTGCTCTGTTTTTCCTCAGGCCACAAGTGAAATGCACTGAACAACACCAGGGGCAAAGTGAGACAGAAATAAATGTATATGCCTACAATCCCCCACATACACACACACACAAATCAGAGCCAGAGATCAATGTCTTCAGGAAAAGCCGTGAGGGGATAAATTCATCAGAGTGCTTTGTCACTGGTGGCAAAGGAAGGAGAAAGGAACATTTAAAGGGGTGATGAAATGTTTCAAGAAAAAGCAATATATTTTTATGTACTTGTAAAATCCATTGGCAATGACTTTTCTGGTTAATTGGTTTCATCTTATTAAACCAAAAACCTATTTGTAAAATACAGAGATATTCAAGCATAAGTCCAATTTCTTCCCCAAAAGCCAATACGCCGTTTCGAAAAAGAAAATTAAGCAATACATACCAGCTTGCATTAGTCTGAAAGCATAGCACTTGGTAAGGGGAATGAAAATGGAACAGAGTGCTTGACTTTTCTAAAATGCATTTTGGAAAAATCCAGTTACTCATTTACCCCAAAATTGCAGTTGTCTTCCTCCCTGGCCCTGAGAAAATGGATTAATATTTTGGCCCAATTATGTAGTGATTTATAAACCAGCCTTCTGCTATCTTTCCCTGCACTTGTCATGTTCAACTTCTTCCCCCTTATTAGACCACTCTTCTTCTCATTAAATAGTCCCTCTGTCTCACTTGCCAAAAAACTGCCAATGGGCCCCTCATTTTATAGAAGAATAGACCCAGCTTTACCAATAGGAAAGAGCCTTTAATGTACCATGGACACAGCACACTGAAGCATGGTAATTTGCCTGTGTTAATGATGCTACTTCACAATGATCAGGAAAACAAAAATCTTTAATAGCTAAATGACACCCAGTTCTTCTGCAGCCTGTTGAATTCAAAAACAGTGGAAGCAAAGCTCAATGTCCATTAAGAGATGAGCTAAAAGCTGCTGCAATGTTCTCTTTGTTTCCAAATTCCTAATCTACACAGAATTACTAAAATGGGTGATGTGGTGTTGGGAACAGGACAGAAAAATCAATCCAAGTGGTTTTAAATGCTGTATCCATTTAAATGCAAGGGATATTAGGGGGAAAATAAAGATGAACATATATGTAAACATTTTCAGATGTACTACACACATGCACAACTCGCAACCTCTGGTTTCTCCACTCTGTGCAAAATACCACTGAAAAATAGGACCAAAGCATAGTTATTTTTTTTTCTTCTTTTTAGGTGAAAAGAGGAAGTCATTATTGTGGAAAGGACAGAGGGGCAGTCTGCACGTGTCACTACTTATTTCTGAGGATGCTCCAATTCCAAAAGCACTCGAGTGCTATATCAACCCCAAGAAGTGCTTTCAACCTCAGTTCTCATCTGAAACTTACTTCTTACACTTCTTACAGTTGGGTTCTCAGGCAACAGACTGATTGCTTTGGCCTGTCAAAGTCTGGTTGCTCCAAAAAGTCAGTCTTCAAATACAGCACATGAAGCTACTCCGTGGGAGAAATTCTGCTCTCATATTTGGGCCAAACACAACAGGCAGAATGGCACTGACTTTGATGACATTATTTCATGTGCACAAGAAGGAGCCAGAAATCATTGAGCAATCATATGGTGCATGTTTGGTAATCTTTTAGCACTAATGAAAGGTTAGGAAACAGGCTTAATGGAAATTTATGGAAAAAAATGACCAATATTTACAATATTGCTCATCCAAGAAAAGGCTTCTATGATATCTTCCAAGGGCAGAGAGAGTGATTTGGAAGAAGTTGGACAGCTGCAATTTTGGAGATTTTGGAACTGTCTGATTGGCACACTTCACACATTCCTGGTCCAAAACTTTCTGGTACAACTGTGCAAAACAGAAGCAGGACTTGAATTCAAGACAGCTGTAGGAAGGCAGAATCACTGAGACACTAGGATCAATCCATTTCAGTGCAGCACTTGCCCAGGTATTCTTCAATTCACAATGTTCAAAACTTAATAAACCTTGAGGCAAGTGTCCATCACAATTAAGCCATAGCTTCTACTATAGAGTGTTTGGAGGGGGGTATTTTAAGATTAAGATCACTGTGAAGTTCATCCACTGATTATCTTATTGTTCCATGAAATTATGTTCCTGCCACAGGAAAATTTTGGCAATCTAGGCTTGAAATAAGCACCTAAAGACACCCTAAATACATGTTTACTCAATCTGGAGTAGCACTCAACAGGAGTACCAAAAGCTCTGAGACAGATACCACACACTGCATGTGAAAAGTTTCCCAAAACGTTGTATTCTTCAGAATTTCTTTAGTAATTGCCAGTCTTAATTAAAACACATGCTCTAAAAATCCCCCAAGGTGTATGTTTCAATGACTGGCTCAACATTTCACTGGCAGAAAATGCACTACAGCCCTAGCAACAGAGCTTTGGGAATGTTTTGGTGTCCTTTAAAGACCAAATGATTATGGTCATTTTAAGTCCTAACATTTTCTGAATGAATAATTTTTACACCTTTTATCTTGAATGCTGTGGTCCTTGACAAGTTGAGACAATTATACTTGACCGTAACACTTATTACCAATTTATCAGCAAAACCATGGGTGATGCTTTAGAAGCCTGATACTGGAGACCTGTCCAGGCAATATCCCTCTGAAGTCAAGGAGCCAAAGAAAGATTCCCAGCTGTGACTCAGCACAAGTACTTCTCCAGTGAGGCATTCAATCTCCCTCCTAGGCCTTGCTCACAGCTGCTTGGAATTATGAAAAAAGCATGCTGCCTTCCAGAGGCTGAGAGCAAAATAAACCTTCATCCTTGGGACAAAATTCAGTTGAGCCACAGAACTGGCAGAGATGAAGCTCTTCTGGACATTGCACATCTCAAACTGGCCAGGGCATGAAACCAAGAGAGCACTCCTGGCTATCAAGGAACAGCCATCCCCTCATATGGCCAAGCCAGTGCAATGTCACCTTCTGCTTTAGGGCAGCAGAAGCAATGGAAGTAAATATAGAGGCTGGGGACAGAACAGGTACACAGGCCACCGACACATTTTACTGAGGCCAGGGAGATCTCCTTGCTGCAAAGCCTTGAGCCATCCAGCAATCACATTGAGAGAGGCCTCATGCCCTAGCTAAAGCAACAGCAGTGCAACAAAGGCATGTGAACAGAAAGGCTGGATCATTTCACATAGCACAGAGTTCCATCTCTTCCTTTTTCTCCTGATATCAAACTGCTAGAGTGGACACCACTGCTCATGTACAGGTGTGCTAACACCATTCAGTGTGGTAGAGTTGAATCAAGGTACCTGTCATAGCAAATTATGGAACATCCATCATTTTTCCTTTCAGATTTTGCAAGATGGGTGCATAGGTGCAATCATCAGATTCACTCATTTTAAAATAGTGGTATTTCTTTTGCTTGCTACTTGCCAGGCAGGTACAGCCAAAAAAGTATGTAGCTATTAAGTGCAAACCACAGTTCATCCCCCTTTTTTGTTCTTTGCCTTTCTTTTACTTTGCATTTTCCTTGAGTTCTTTCTCTTTCGATCTCCTTGAGAAAAATGACCTTCTTTATTGATTAAATTACAAATTCCAATGGCGGATGATTGAGTTATAAGATAACACCTGACGAAAGCCATCAACTACAATTGAAATAAAAGGGAAAATTAGCACTCTCTTTATTACAAAAGGTTTGGATGTTGAGTAGCTGACTGAATTAAATGGAGATTGAGCAGATCTGAGAGAATTGATTAGGAAAAACAATGCAGAATTCAGAAAAAGAGCTACAAAATTAACAGCTTACTAATTCACCCTAGAAAAAAAAGATGGGAAAAGTTGAGGAAGAGAAGGAAATTGTATCTTTTTCAAGTATTCACAACCAGAAACTGCAAAAAAGCTTGCCTCTGTGATAAGAATCCTCAGATGCCTAACTTTGACACCAAGTTACAAAAGGCCAACAAACACACGACCGGGTCAGCAGCCCCTAAGGTTCATTAACTCAGCTTCTAGTAGGCCTTTTTTCATTAGTGGTATCACAAGCAAAATAAGGTTCTTAGCCTTTGTTCTGTGCCTGGGAACCAACTGCATGCAGCTTGTGATAATGTATCATTGCATTTTATTCACTGCTCATCTACACTAATGAGGTATTTTTATTTTTGTCTGCTTGTGGCATTTCCTGCTGTACTGACAGATGTCTTGGGCTTTCCTCCTGCAGACTAAGAAAATTAACCATTATTGGAGTTCTTAAACAAAACAAGAAGCTGATAAGGCCAAGTATCTAAAATGACACAGTTCACTTTACAAACGCGTCATCTTCCAGCCACTTCCTTGCAAGGTAGAGTCTAGCAAAGGTAAGTTCTAAAAAAGCTCTGGAAGGAGTGTAAACATGTCTGTAAAAGAAGGGTTGCAAACATTATATTCTTTACTTACAGTCTCTGCATTACTGAAGAGTCATATTCGAAGTCATGCTCCAGTGAAACTCCTTAGTAACCTGTGGAAATATCAGAAAAAAAAGAGTCTTCAGTGGATATTTCTAACTACATCTTCTATTGGATGAGGAACAGAATTTAATGTCAGATGTTGACATTATTTTAAAAACCAAATGTAAAGAATATATTATTTAACCACAAAGCAGTGTTAAAATTTTCCCTAATACTCATCTGAAGGTTGCTTCAAGACTTGCTTCAGCTGCAATCACTTTCTTCATATTTGCTCTCTGCAATAAATCCTAGCCTACAGATTTGCTAGCAGCAAATGCTTGTAGAAACAATAAATATTTTAGCACATTCAATCTAACTTAGAAATTGAGCAGCCCTGCTTGAGCTTTTCACAGTCCTGAATGCTTCACCTTCATGGAAGAGACAAGGAATTGCTCTTGTCTCAGTTTCCAAGAGGGACATTTGCACCAGTGAGAAATGTAGGCTGTGAACACACATTTTATTCCTCACTGCTTGGAGACATTCATGATCTGCTTGGGGACATTCCTGTCCCTGTCACCCCTCACCCTGCCTCATCATGCACCCTCCATTCTATCAGCAGAGCTCCTCACAAATGCAGCCAGATACGGGTCAGTAAAGACCTATTTAAACTGTTCAAGTCAATCCAGGAGCTGCAGCCAGAAAAAGACACGTGAACACTATCTACACGATTTGTTCCAGGTCTCACAGCAAACCTGGTAGGGCAGACAACTAGCACGCTATCTGTGAGCTCTTAACCCCCTTATCTTTCTATCCCCCCCTCTTATCTTTCAAACACCAAGGGTACTGATCCTAAAACATAGTACAGAATGAACAAAAAACCCCACATCTCAAAGGTTATTTTCATTATTTTCATCCTTCTGTCTTATCCAAAACCCCCAATTCCAACACAATCTGATGAAAGTAAAGAGGCAAAGCATCCAACAAATTATAGCAAACTCTAGATTATTTACTAATCATTTTAGTTTCATATTACAGCAGCATCCCAAAGCCTAGCCTATGCCTGATCTCTCTGCAAAGCACAGTGCAGACATTGACCATGGTAGTCTCTGCACCCTGGAGTTTACCATCAAGAGAGGATGGAGCTAAAAGTGTAGGCAGGGAAAAGACAGAGACAGTAAAAATCAAGAGGACAGTTCTGCATAATGGCTTGTGAGCACAAATCCCACTCAGTCACTAAGAAATGATTCACTGTGAAGAGATTCTGACCCTGCTACCTCTGATGCTTGACGTATAATCTCACTGAAATCATTTATCTAGTTATTTACACGGCTTCCATTAGAGCAAAGTTTGAGCATTCACAAACAGATGGATCTTTCCTCACCATACTGCTGAGAAAGGAGCACATGCTGCTAACTCTGCATCACACGCAAGGAATGGAGATATTAAAAAGATAAAATGTTTTTTTTCCCAGGGAAACTAAAATCTGGTCTGCCAAAACCTTACACGATACCAGAGGGCTCCTATGGGTTATTGGGTCACATTCAGAGCCGAGCCATCAGACCTTAGCCACAGTAAGATCACTCACCACCCTGGTAATTCCGTCTGGAACAATGGCTACTAAATAGTGTGGAAAAGGAAAAGAGAAAGGAAAAAAAGAGGGGGTAGAAGGAGAGAAAGGGAAAAAATAAGGAAAAAATTAAAAAAGAAGAAATGAAAAAGCAAAGGCAATGGAAGGGAAAAGGGGAAAGGGGAAAAGGAAAAACAAAAGGGGAAAGGGGAAAAGGAAAAAGAAAAGGAAAAGGAAAAGGAAAAGGAAAAGGAAAAGGGGAAAGGGGAAAAGGAAAAGGAAAAGGAAAAAGAAAAGGAAAAGGAAAAGGAAAAAGTCATAATAAATGTAGCAACATCTGAAAGAAGCAAACTGCAGCAACAGAGGAACCCAGTTCACTGAGAGTACTGAAGCAATTGTTTTTTACAAGAAGCCTCATTCATCACATTTCCATAACCCAGAAAATGCTCTCACAGTCTCTTCTTTCAACATTTTAAGACTAACACGCATACACACTCTCACATTTCCTTCCACCAGTCTTCTCTTGTGGAAGAAATCTTAGGAAAGGGACAAAGATGTGAAGATAGCAGCTGTTCTGCAAGGGCTGAATCCTGAAGGTGGGAAATCCAATGAAACCTGGGAGTGACAGAGCACCTGACAAACAGACTCAGCCTTCATTGCCAGTTGAATCTTGCTTTTAAAAATGATAACAGTGAAAATGCTTTTTTGGAGACATCACAGGAGGCAGATCAGAGCCCAGCATACCAGGTTGTGAGAAAATTTAGTTCATCTGTTAGCTCAAGCCTCCAGGACTGGCCGTCTTTTCTAAAAAGTAAGCCACTGGTTGTCAAAAGCTCTCAGATTTGATCACCAGAAGGATTTTTGGTCTGCAAACTGCCTAACTCTCTAAACATAATAGCTCCCTCCTGGCCAGAGAATAGAGGATTCCCTAAACTCACCCTTTGATCTGCAAGAAACTGAGCCATCTGAAATTACTTCTCAGATGCTTGAATTCCCTCTCAGGTTACAGCATGAAACCCTTTCTATCTCTCCATTAAAGCAGCAGATAGAGAGATGGGATAGTCTTCATCTTTCAGGACTCATTTCACATTAATTTTAACAGGAATGAGATGCTCAGAGCTCCTGTTGAGGTTAAAAGAACCAAACCCGTAGACTGTGTTCAGTCAAAGACAGGAAAATCTTGAGCCTGGTAGTCCCTCCATAGTGCTGGGTAATACAAGTAGCCTAATATAATGATCAAACTTGCTCCTCCACACACACCTCTAAATCCATGCTGTCTTAGCCAAAAGCAGGGCATTCCAAAATTAAAAGAATAAAGTACCCATGCTGAGCCAAGGAGCCTGTGGGACTAGTGCCATAGCCAGCTCACAACCTTTGCAGAGCAGGAGAAAGCAGACACCTCCGCTCTTCCCAGCACCGTGCTTCCACCTCCAGGGCTGTCAGCTCAGCTCTGCTAAGTGGGATGTGCTGGCAGGGGCGTGACTGCCACCTTGTCACTGACTGCTCCCCAGCCCTGGGCAAGTTGCATCATCTTCCTCTGACCCTGCACAAGAGTATAAAAAATGTTTGCAACCATTTCTGAAGAATCTTCAATCACTGCAGTCAAAAAGCCCAGCGACTGCTATAGAAGAGGTGGAGCTGTAGCCGAACCACCACGGGATCTGAATGTCTTCTCTTCATTAGTGGATTTGATCCTCTCTTCATCGCCAGTCTAAGGCGGTGTGTTGCCCTTTTGCAAAAACCCAACACAGCAGATGGATTAAACACCTCGCCCAAGGTCCCTCAGGACATGCACATCTGCACTTCAAACTGATCCCAAAATGCCACAAACCCAGTCTACTGCCCTTCCCTCCAGCCCAGCCTAATTCTCTGAATTTCATGATGATTCAAAGCTCTATTTAAAGCTGCTACAGCTATGGATGTGTGTGAGGAATTAAGGCTGAGCCAAAAAGTTTGAATTTAGTAGCTTTGATTGTGATTCTTCTTGGTAACAGTGAAACACAGAGCTGTGGGGGTTTAACCTGACATGGGAAAAAAGTGGCATGTGTCATTGCTTGTGATGTAAACCCCCAAGAAGATACAGTAGCAATGCTGATGCCTTCTCCTTCCAAATAACATGTCTCCTAAATAGTCCAGTGGTAGCCACTCAGCCTACCACAGCTTTCAAGGAATCACAGAATCACAGGATGGTAGGAGTTGGAAGAAGCCTGCTCCTTGCTCACATAACAAGGACTGGTATGAAATAGTAGAAAATGGATACAGAAGAACAGTTACTAATACCTCTCACAATCTAACGGTGTAAAGGAGGTGGTCAGGCAGTTACATGCTGAAAGCAAGGGCAGTCAGGGTAGCTGTCAAGGCTCAGAGACACACAGCCATGGTTTACTACTCAAACCATCCTAAGCTCTTTAGGTAAGCTTTATTATTACAGATGGTATTGCTTGCCCTAGATCTGATGACCAAAATGAGGTTGCTCTCCGTAATCCTTCTGAGGCTGCTTATAAATCAGAGAACACTTCACCTCTGGACACATGGCACTAATAGATAATAACGTAAATGACCCGATGTTTTAACCTTAACAGGCATTTGCTTGGGTTATTGTAGACAGAAATGAGGTCAAGAACTGTGGTCACAAGCCTCAAGTTAGAAGAGTCTCAGTTTGGGGTCATCTGGACCACCCTGGCCTTTAGAGTACTGTGCACATAGCTGATGTGACAGCAAACCACAGGCTGGAGTTGCAATGATGACAGTGGGTTATACTGTATACAGCTGCACCTCACAGGCCTCCTGGACCCCATCAAAGTCATTTTGCCTATTAAGAAACAGTAACAGTAGTAATGTGATTGCTGTGAAAATAATTTTAAAGGTATCAACCCCTGAACACACAGAGGAAATAAAATCTCCTTCTATATGAGCCCTTCCACATCTGAGGGATGTCCTTTACAAAACAGGAGATAAGAGCAGATCAGTTGTTCAGACTGCATAACTGTATGGTTCCTTAGATACCAATGAAAGCCCAAAGGCAGGTCTTGGCATCTCATCCCCTTCTTATAAACTCTTTCAGAAAGTTAGAGCTGACTTTGACATGTGATGAGAAATGGGGAGCTATCTGTACCATTCTGGGGAAAGTGCCAAACCCTGTATTAACACCCCCCATCTCCTTAAAAACCAAACAAAGCAAAAAAACCCAACAAAAAACAACCCTCCTGTTTGCTACTGATTAGGCAGCCGAATTAAAACTGATGAAGCGATTGGACAGAATCCAAAGCTGTTTATCTGCACATAAATCACAGACATGCTTTACTCAGCCAGTATGGATTTACTGAGCTAGGGGAAAGACCTCTTATTCAGAATGCTGATTATTACAGCAATTAAAATATCAATGAAGCAAACATTTGGGGTGAAAGCTGTTAGGGGCTTTTGGAGAAATCATTCCATTAAATATGAATTCAAACAAACTTCTAATTAAAAAAAAAGGAAGTTTTAATGGAAAGTTGGTTTGTCTCTTCTGGTTAGGTATATGATGTTAGAAAAATCAGATTCTGAAGGAAGACACAAATTAACTAGCTGGACATGTCAAAGGAGATTTAAAAGGCAGGCTGATACATATTTTATGATCACAAGGGAATAAAAAAAATTAAGAGAGATGTACTGTCAAACCAGACACAGTGTTAATAGCTAAAGTATACAGCAATAAGAACTGCTGTTCCCACAGCTATTAATGTAAACTGAAAATTGGGAGCAGGCTGCAGCGAAAGAAAATAAATCACACTTTTTTTTTTCAGTTTGAAAATATGTGTAAAAATAAATCCCTACCCCCAGCATTCATTCTCTGCATCCCAGTCCCCCAACAGCAAGACAAGGGCTGTCATTTTAGCAAGCTACAACTTCCAGGCAGACAAGACAAGTAACGATTTCGTACTATTAATCACAGTTAATTTGTTTATGCAATTTTTCTACTTATCAGAATCATTGGCCTGGAGATTTATCTCCCCCTTCCACTTTGAGTCCTGAGAAACTATTTAACATGGGAAGTTGCTAAGGGGGGCAAAGAGGGGAGAGTGTCATGTAGCCAAGTTACGCATCCCAGCTGGAATTTGGGATGATGTCTTGCAGTTCTGGCTCCTTCAGCCAAGTTTCATACAGGAAGCACGAATGCACCAAGGGTGCAGTGAAATACGTTGGAGCCAATAAATAGCACTTGACTCCATTAACACACTCATGCTATGGATCCCATCATGAAACCCTTAGTCACCTTGCAATGTCTTTGTTCACGAGGTAGCCAATGACTTGCCCAAGGGAAAGGTTCAGCAGCCAAGAGGATCTTCTGATGAAGCCTTACAGATGCAGAGCGTGTACGCATGTGGGATGTGTGAATGCAGAGCCCTTCCAGCAGAGGAAAACACTGCTCGTATGTACATGGAAATACTGGCCATGGAAGATCACAGTGTCACCAGTGAGGTAAAGAGAAAATTACTGTGAGAAACATTACCAGCCCTGGGAAGATCACCTACTTTTGGCACAGACTCCTCTCCAAGCCTGAGATGGATAAGGGGATACGAGAGAGGAGCAGGCGTCCCCAGCAGTTCATGCAGTTTCCACCCCTACACAACAATCTGTTCCAGCTGTGTCACAGAACAGGAATTTGTCACCAAGTGACTGTCAGAAGGGGATCTTTCTAAGACTCCTTTTTTCTTCAGTGTTGTATTATTTATGGGGTTTTTTTTCCCCAGTTACTCATAGTACACACGCAGATTCCCTCTGGTTTCATTAGAATAAGATGGTGGCTTCATGTTTAATTAAATCCCCTTAGATGATCAGGTAAAAGTTTTGGAAATTCTTCAATTAAAATATAGCAATGCATTCACTACAAGTCTGGCAGTTACTTTAAAAAACTACTAGTAGCAAAAATCATTTCAACCAGCATAGAAATACCTCTATTTTTGTGTTGAAGTAAGAGATAACTTTTCAGGAAAATAGTTGACAAATTACTTGACAAATTTGTCAACTGCTTTGGAATCATCAAGATGAAAGGCTTTATATAAATGTTGCATGATTTTTTTATGTATATATATAAAACACTCCTACTGGACTGTTGATAAAAGCCTGAGCTACAAAGGAACTCTTTCCCCAGTTGAGAAAAGGCAAGCTGCTAGACAAATCAGTTCAATCTCTGCCTTTCAAACAATATAAAGCAGTGTAACTTTCAGGAGCAACACCTCATCTGTTTTTTTTTCTAGACTGCCTATCAGGAATCAAGCAGTAAGTAAACATTTGAAAAGTGTTCCTCTGAGAGCAAAGGTTTAGATTTGAGTCACAGCATCCATTGAAAAGAAAAATTGCTTCTGTGCATTGGGACAGTGCCTTCCTTTCTGAAAACTTTATAAAAAGAATAAATGGAGATAATCTTTTTACAAGGTATAGCCCATATGGAAATTCACTGTTGCTTCCTTTTAAAAAAAAGTCAAGATAGTTCAGAAAGTGAGAATGAGGTCACTTAGAAAGATATATATGCAAAAGATTTCCTAACAACTATAACCAGTAACAGTATGGTTAAAAAGCTTTATTGTGGTCTAAAGTGAAGCTCCTGTGGAGAGAACATGAGATAAACAAAAGCAGGAAAGACATAATAAAGCCCTAAATCACTAAGAGTATTTAAGACAGAAGGAGGGGTATATATATCCAGAGATTGTTGATTAAATATTTTAAGGATCCATTCTTCTCCCTGTACAAAACACTCGCTGGAGTAGCTTCAGCGCTGCCGCTCCCTGAAGACTGCATTACTGCTTGTTAGCCCCGCTCAATCACTGCTGTGGAGGCACAGCTGAAAGGAATCATTGTTCCCGCTTCACAAAAGCAAAACTGAACCTCTAGAGAAGGTGAGTGATTTGCAGAGGATTTTACGTCAAGCCAGTGGCACAGCTGAAGGAAGAGAGGAAAGCCAGCTTATGGAACAGTGCTTCTCAAAAGCTAGTCCCCATTGCCTGCGACGTTTCTACCATGAACACTATGGATTTAGGCACTATTTTCATTCGTGCCTGTTCCACATACAGCCATGGCTATTAATTTAAAGTTATTACCAAAAGCATGTACATATACATGGAAGGTCACAGAGGCAGGGCCTAGGATACTGCTTGAAGACAACATTCAGGTTTAGATTCTACTTCCAACAGGTGTGCATCTAAATAAACTCTTCCCTTCGGTGAATTTATACTGGAAATGAAAATTTGATCCTAAATTAAACCTACAGCTGCTTGGAAATAATTTTCTGTTGTAGCCGACATTCATCCCGAATGCAGTCTGATTACATTGTGCAAGTGTGGCAGGCACCTGAGGACACACCAGAATCCCACACCATATGTAGGCTGTGATACCCTGACAAAGCAGCCTAAGTCATGGAGCCAGACAGAGCTCCCTGGGTGGTCGCAGCAAGCCACACACTTTTCTTTACCGCTGATTAATTTAGGTGATTGGATGAGTCGAAGACTCAGAGAGAGCTTCAGTTCATTACTTTTTTTTTGTCTTTGGCTATTGCAAGAGAAGTTTTAAGGGAGAGAGGATCTTTTCAGCATACAGTCATGATTCTCATTAGCATTGAAAATATGAATATGAAAAGAGTTCAAGAGGAGACAGGAAATAACTGCAAACATCTTTAGTCTAAGAAAATGCCTATTCTTTCTCCAAAGAGTACAGCTGCTGCACATGATTCTGAGCAATCAAGATCAGAGAAGTAAAATCCATTGAGCAAAGTTCACTTTTTGCATTGTTTCTAAACCAGACCCTGGATGCAGTACGCAGATCCGCCCAGGAGATTTCCAATACAAGTCTGTTCTGACAGTAAAGCTTGATTTGTCAGCATTGACACGTTCAGTCTTTTGCTTTTGTCAGGACTATTAAAAAAGAGATGTGAGGGAACCAAACTATCTTGTTGGTCTCTACTGGTACCCTGCATGGCTTCCCAATGGCTCATGCTGCAGGATGTCAGAGAAACAGCTCACAAGGTCTGTGCGTTTACAGTACTGATGGCTACAGCCCAACAACCCCACTCTTGCAGCAGACACGTTGCAAATCAGAGTACTGGAAGTTCATGCAGATTTTAAGATCAAACTCACAGGGTTTCTAAGATCCCCAATAAGCAGTCAAATAGCTCTCAGTAAGAAAACATTCTTCCACCTCTACACTATTGGTACAGGAGGGACTTGCTTGAGCAAGCCTTGAGAGCATAAGTAGCACACAACTATTCCTTCTTCTCTAGTGACAGTGGCACTTGGTTCCTCTGTATATTTTTTTCCAATAGCAGGATTAGGCCATATGGTCCTGTCCTCCCTTGTCAGATGCCCAAATGTATGTTCAGTATAGCAACCTGCAAATGAATAGTGTATGTGGGATTTCTGGGGCTTAATGAACACCTTTCTGCAGACTGTTCTATGCAAATGGCATCACCTGATCAATTCCTTCAGCCTCCTTCACTCCTCTTTTTCAGAGGACTCTCAGGCTGGGAGCTATTTGCAGGACCAATATTGCTACTTTCCCTGGAAC
Source organism: Colius striatus (assembly GCF_028858725.1). NCBI lineage: Eukaryota > Metazoa > Chordata > Aves > Coliiformes > Coliidae > Colius > Colius striatus. The sequence goes on along the minus strand of NC_084769.1, from coordinate 12,690,826 downwards.
AACTTTGCATGACTCATCTCTCTCTGGCAGACAGTCCAAAGGGAGATAAACCAAGACGATGGGATCAGATTGGTTATTCCTGAAAATTCTGTATCGGGTCTATCATTCTACAAAATTAGAGAAACATTTCTACTTCTGTCAAATAAAAAACTCATTTTTCCATAAAGAACTTCAAAATGCCTTTCTATTTTCCAAACAGAAGCTCCAACCTTTCCAAAGTGGAAACTTTTCCTAGTTTCAGACAGCACAAACTAAGTACAAACTGTAAGTAGTATCTTCTTGTAATTTTGCAGTGGACAAGCAGTGTTACAAAGCTAACCCCTTGCGATGCTCTTTACTCGATCTGGGATATATTCTGGAACCAAACAAAACAATTTCCATTCATAGTTCTCCTGCCCACACTGCATCACATCTACCTATACTGAGTGATTGTGAAGTGGTAAGTATTTGTGTAACAATGAACTCTGGCTAATCACAGCAATATTATTTTGGATTTGTAACTGGTACAACTAGGGCCTGAATGTGATCTGCCTTCTTCCCTAAACTGTGCTTCTCCTGTCCCCCAAACAGCATCTGCAAAAGCTATGCCAGTTCCCTGCACTACAGCAGGCACATATTTTTTGTATCCAAATGATAACTGAAACCTACCTACTTCACACACACTCCAAAATATAAGGTCTTGTTCCCAACAAAGTCAAGAGAGAAAGTCCAACTGAGTCCAGTGACAGCAGAGTTAAGTGATCCCTAAGCCATTTGGAAAACACTACATGTAACGTCTATCATTCTTTGCCTTGTCCAAAATCACAAATAGGCTGTGGCAGCCTTAGAAACAGAGGCCAAGTCTTCCAGCTCCCAGATTTCTGCTTTAACTACTTGACACATTCTCTCATCACTGGAGCAGGAGAAACAGAATGATCAGAGACCAAGGCCTCTCATACTGGGCAATCTGAAAACATCATGTTTCAGCACAACAGAGACATGTGTCATTCCATCACTAACTCACCAGCTCAGCAGCCAAGTCCAAGACAAATGTCCCGGCAGCAGTCCAAGGTCGGAGTCCCAGAAGGTAAACCCGTCAAGAATTAGTGATGCAAATACTCCCTCTCAGAGGCAGTCCCACCGCACTCTTCTCTGAACTCCTTGGACTCTGCAAACTTCCTTCTCTGGCATGCCTCTTTGGCCTTCTTCCTTCTATTTTTCTCATAAGCTTGTCTGTGGATGATTTAGCTGAAGAAATAAGAAAAAAGAAAGTCATTTTCTTCCTTCATTAAAAGAGAAGTGTGCCTGCATTTGGCTGATACGATAATGATGTTATAAAGTCCTCCTTGAGGATGGTGCTCCCTATTTCTGTCAGGTCCTTCCTCTTTCCCGAGTTATATGGCTAAGATCTTAGGAAAATAGCTCATAGCCTTGATGGTAAGCATCACCTCCCCTTCTCCCTTCTCCCTCCTCACAACATTTTTTGAAACAATTTAAATGACCCCATGTCTGGTCTGAGCATCGAGTCTGATATAGTCATCATCTCCTTACTTTTCATCCATCAATGACCAGGATACAGAATCCCTATCCAGTGTAAACGTGACTCAATTTAATTTTTCCAGAGAACATTTGTTTACTTTCTGGTAGAGACTAAAGAGTAAACATTATTTGATAGGCTAGAATTTCATAAAGCTTAACTAAAATGAGGGCTCCAGATCACTAGATGCAGCATAAACATATGGTAAAAAGTTTGTAATCGTCCCCAAGACTACAGAGGCGTCCTGTGAGGCAGCCAGGAAAGGAACTGAAGTATATTTTCTGAGTCCCAGTGTACAGCCTTAAGCATAAGCCATATTTCCTCCACGTCTCTGTTATTTTCTGAATTTCTGCCTAGCTAGCAAATATCTAAGGCTAGCAGTTATCCATCACCAGTATCAACTCAGTTACAATTTTAATTGCATTTGGTTTCCTAAAGTCATTGTCTCTTCTCACAGTAATTTTTGCCGAAAATAGACCTCCCATTATTGCATGGGCTCCACTCTAATCTAGCTACACTGTTCTCTCCACATGTTTGGCACCACATTTGAAAATCAAAGTGCCAAATTCCCCTGTGAACTACTCAGATGCAGCACTCATATATGCCTATCAAATGCAGAGAGAAGCCAAACTTTGACCCTTAATAAGTTGATATATGAAAACATGACAGTGTTTCTTTGGCTAGAGGAAAAGAGAGATTACTTACAAAGCATTTACTTAATTCTTTGTGGCTTTATTACAAAACAAGCAATTATAAATCTCCTCAGATTGTTCTAAACACAAGTAAACTTAACAAAATGAGACACACATGCCAACATCATAAACACTTTCCCAAACAGAAATGTTAGGCACAGCTACAGCACTGCTTTAAGTCAATCCAGTCCAGTAGTAAGTACAAGCGTTAAGAACATACAAAGCAAAGACCAGATTCAGAGCAGAATCTGGCCTTTCTCACCTATGAAGAAAATAGAGTTAAGAAAGAGTGAACAAAACTTCAGAGAAGCAACGAAATTCCCCGGCCTGCCCTACACTCGGAGCCGATGACGGCTGTTAGTGAGCTGAAGAGGAATGGCGTAAAAGGGTGGAGAATCTGCCAGACACTGACAAGTTGAGACAAAATGAAGAAAAACAGTTACTAAGAAAGGCTTATTTTCCCCTGGTGATCACAGAATCACAGAATGGTGATTCTTCTCTGTTCAACTACAGACCCAGAGCAGAGAGCAGGGATTATTAGTCTGTGGTATCTAACCTAAAAGAGGCTAGTGACACATACTTAAAGGAGGGAAGATATTGGAAATACGTCTTTAGCTTAACAATACAGGAAGGTTTTCTTATCCCACAAAGCTTCTCTCATTTCACATGGAGATAAAAAGGAGACCTGATAGAGAAAGTACACCTGGTATCTGCACCCAAAGAGACAACTTCCTGCTAAAAGACTGAAGTTTAAATCTCCATGCCACCTAATCTAACAGACCCTCTATCATTTGTCTTTCACTTCTCAGCTGAAAGTCTAAGCTACAACGTTACTGTCTATTTAGAGATGTATATACTCGTATATACAGATGTAATAGTGACCTGCAACCACTAGCATATTCCCAGCTAACTTTGCTTACTAATAATACACGACATCAGCCTGCCTAAGCTACACAAAATATCCCAACAAATTCTGAAACATCCAAGCTTTCCCTTTCCAATGACACAGAGGACTGCCTGCATGAAGGCATGTTTTCATGCTAATCGTTTAAGCTTTCTGCAGCTCCACACTTCCTTTGCTCAGTGCAGAGAGACACAGGTTTGTGGGCATTCATAGAGGCATCTAGGGCAGTTATTCAGAGAAATGAAGGCAAGAAGGAACCAACAGATCTTTCTCTCTGACCTGTTGACAACTTAACTTCTGCAGTTACACTGCTGAGTCCAGCAAGTGCTACATATGAACTGATGAACACTGGTAATGTGCTATATCGAATCATAGAATGGTAGGGGTTGGAAGGGACTTTTAGAGATCAGCCAGTCCAACCCCTCTGCATAAGCAGGTCCACCTAGATCAGGTCACATAAGAACACGTCCAGGCAGGTCTTGAAGATCTCCAAGGAAGGAGACTCCACATCCTCCCTGGGCTGTCTGTGCCAGGGCTCTCTCACCCTCAAAAAATATTCCCATGAAACACCCAGGGAATGTCACCTTTCCTAGGGTTCTGGAACAACTCTACTAGTATAAATGCCATGAGTTAGTATTCAATAGGCTCAACAACTCATATGAAAAATGGATTACATCTGTGATTGTTGCTCTCTTGACCCCAGCCCAAAAGGATTATTTCAGAAAAATGTCTTTGCTTACTCTTGCTAATTTGCATCTACTTTCCTCAGCCTTTACAGCTTCTTTCATTGACATTTACTGCTACAGCAACTGCTGTTATTGCTATCACCGGACATCACAAATAGTGTGTTACTAATTCTCTATTCATCTGCAAAGTAGAATGATCTGAGTGCAACTGGAATGACAAGCCCTCTGAGCACTGCACAAACTCATGACTGGAAGAGAAACTTAGGAACCAAGACTTAGAAACCCACATCTGGAAAAAGGAATTAGCAGCTCAGGTGGACGGTATATCCAGTAAGGGATGTACAGAACCAAGGGACAAAACAGAGTAGATTGAAAAAAATTGATTCATTTCTGTTGCAGAGGAAACACCATCTACACCAGTAAAAATGGCTACTCCTGCAAGCATTTATGTGTTTGCACTGGGGAAAAAGATTTGACCAGAAACCAGGTTTCCATCTGAAATTTTCTGGTAGTTGGAAACTGGCAATTTTCAATTTTTCCAATGAAAATCTCAAGGCTTACAGAAAGATTGTTATAAAAGCAATGTTTTCACAGGAATAAATGAATTTTCCAACCAGCTCGCCAACACACACATCTATAGTAGCAAGTATCAACCATGCTGCTTCCTTGCAAAAAGCAACAAAATGGGACACCACCCATTTTCAACTTGGAGAAATTATGGAATAAATGCTACTGTCTTCCCCACTGCCATTGCTGCTGGCAGAGACCAATGCCTTAAGATTTTTTTTCTTTTTCAGTGTACAGTTAGATCCCCAGCAAGCTCTGCCCATCAGATTATTCCATTAACTTTCAAAATGAAATGAGATCACAGTCTTACATTTGCTTCCTGATCATTATCAAGGTCCTGGAAAAATTGCATTAGTTTTTGAGCAGGTCAAATCCTCCTGAGAATTCTATTACTTAAACACAGTAATCATCAGCTGTGTTGGACAATATGAGCCATTTCCATGCACCGAATGTTACCATTTTGTTTCAGTTCTAGGCACTGCAAAACCCACTAGTTGGTCATCATTGCCTGTTAACTGGGATCCCTATGAAACCTCATTAATGAGGTACTTGGTGCCCATCAATATATTTAAAATAAGGCAAGAAATATCAACTGTGTACCTATGCCACAGAGAGCACACTTCTGTCAATCACTTGTCTTAATCACATTAGAATCACTGACTTAAATATCAATATCAATTCTTGATAATCGATTCCAGAAAGTTTACACTGGAAATACATTTGATCCACTTCTACTCAGATGTGATATTTCTGGCAGTATGCATTCATGGTCCTTTTTTTCATAAAACTTTCCTGGCAACACAGATACAAGGCTGTTTTCAGACATGCTCCTAAAAAGTGCTGTAACAGGCAGGAGACTAAGAGCCCATTTGGAGCAATGAGACCTGTAGGTGGTTAATTAAGATGAACCGTTGCATTACTAACAGCCATCAGGTCAGCTCTGCTTCAAGGAAACGATGGAAGTGGAATACAAAGGTAGGATTCTGACCAAGTACTTCTGGGGTGGCCCATTGTCTCTGCAACACAGTGAAGAGTGAAGCACCCAAGTCCCACACATCCCTAGGAAAAATCCCCACCAGTCTTTCTATAGCACAGTTCTGATCAGACACAAAAGCCGTGAGGCTGGAAATCTCCATGTGCTCTATGAATCTCATCTCATACAACCACAGCACCCCTAAATTTTTGTTTCATATTGTGAAACCACAAAAAAAATCTAATTTCTTTCTTCATTGTTAGAGATGAAAGAAGAATTGTCAACATGCACAGATGCTACTGTAGCGCCTTTATTCAAATACTGACTACAACTGCAACTAACAGTCATGATGGACAAGGCTGACAGAACACCAGTGGGCTCCCTGGCTGAACCCACCATATCAGGCAGGAAAGATTCAAATCCACACTTGCTGAATTCGGAAACCAGAATATTTCTTCCTACTTTGTCATAACTACCTCATTAAGCAAACGATTTCCCTTTCTGCCTGCCCTGAACCATCTAAAAGTTTAGCCTCATTTCCAGTTTGAATTTGCCCTTTATTAAATTGAATTCATTGTTCTTTGTGTTACTACTTGCGTTATGTTCCATTTCCTTTTCCTGGTATTAAATGACCCTTAAGATGATCATTCTGCTATTAAACATTTCTTTAGATAAAATTGCCTAAATTCCTTCCTACTTTCGTTATCACCTTTAATGTTGTGGTCTTCCTTTGAAGACTGCTTTCTGAAGCTAAGAGCACAATCCTGGTGCATGATACAACATCTGTGATCTTAGCAACAGCATAATAATGCATTTGTAAATTCTCTTAACCTGATAAAGCTGTTTTTCAACCTTCAGATCTTACAAGTGATTCTGTCTTTCTCAAATACATCACTCTCAAATGAGAGCTGTATTGTTAACTTCCATCAACAAACTTTGCTCTACCTCACTGCTTTCCCTTTGCATCACTCACACTCAAGATACATTCGCTGAAGGCTCTGGTTCAGACCAGACTCTGCAAACACCTACACATGGAATTAAAAAACCACGGGGTCTGAGCTCTGCCTGAAGCCTCATGAGAGTTGGTAACCAGGTTCACAGTGATGCAAGAGGCACTGGATCATTCTGTCAAGTAGGGATGGTATGTTTTCCTCCTGAATCTGAATTTGAATTTTGGTGTATAGGATTTATTGTGGAGTCCAACACCAGTAAGATTAATGCAGTTGTGAGTTTCAGTTGAATTACCTCTCCCTTCAGTTGTACATTTTTTTTAGCTCAGTTGTATTGTTTCATATGCATACCACCTTCCCACTGTTCCCATGCAATTTCACACAGTCATTTCCTCAGTTATGATCTTTTCCTGTATGTCCTTCTCTGTATCTGGACCAAACTCCCCCTTTTGTTACGGAAGACCACAGGGTAACGATCCATCTTTCAATGCATCTGTCTGAACAAACGTAGCAAACGCTGAGGGGAACAGATTTTGAAGTGACTCAAGGAAGTAAATGAGTGTGGGAACTGGGGTTCAAAAGCCATTTCAGAAAGACATTTCTGAGCTACTGTCATAGGATCAGCCTGCCACATTTCAAAACAGCATCAATGGACAGAAGAAATAAAACTTGTCTGATCAGTTTAAGCACAGGCATCCCTCACAGTTGCTTCCTGCAGGCGTGCACATGAACTCATGCAAACACACACTTCTGCAGCCTAGGATCAAACCTCTTAAATTTCTTCCACAGTTAATTGGCAAACTGCTTATACACAACCAGAAACTCACCTACAAGAGAGCCTTACAGGACATACATACTATTTCTAAGGCTTTCTTTAAATAAATATGTATGTGTTTATGGTTATAAATATAATCTGAGCATCTAAATACATATATGTGTACATATACAGACATTTATTTATCATTTTGGCCTTGTATGTCCCCAGAGAGCAAAACATTTGCAAGTTAGGCTTTCAGTGGGGCAGTGGCAGCATGGTGAAAATCTCTCTGCTCTTAATTAGGAAAAGGCTCTTTAACTTGTGGAGATACAAACTGCCAGAAGTAGAAATCTACTGAATGCAAGAAATGTGCTTTAGATAAACAGCAGGGAATAAAGTACAAGATGGCCCAGTGTTACTTGGCCTGACCAAGTTTTACTTGCTTTGGATCAGCACCAGAGATTTTAGTGTTCCTCTTTTAATGAAACTTTACCATAGAATCTTCATCATATCATGACCCAGGATTCGTAAAAACAATGCAACAGCCTATGTATTTTTCTGATTATATTTTCTAAACCAAACTTTACCCAGGCCATTTGTAAGTCTCTCACCAGAAAGCAGAAGACAAGGAAAAGGTGATTTCCACTTCTCTACTAAAAAGCAAAAAGCCTCAAACCAATAAAAAAAGCAAAAAGCAGCATCTCCATTCTCTGCATTGTACACAGCTGTGTGACACAGCAGTGGCTTTTATGATACCATATGCACTGTTGAATGGTGTTTCACTCAACTGATGTAGCCTTATCGGAAGGTTAATCATCTTTGGCTAATAAAGGTCGAGTCCATTATAAGGAAGACACATTTCAACGTGCAGGGGGAAAGAAGAGGGGAAAAACAGACAGGCCAAAGAACTCTCTGCTGATGGCACTGTTGGCATGCCATAATTCACAAAGCAGGGATGAAGGGACTTTTATGGAGATTCATTACGACAGCACATGGGGCATGCAAAGCCAGGACTTGCCCCAGAGCCACCTTCAAGGTTCTTTCCTCAGGGCCTCTCAGCAAAGCTAAAACTTGTTTCTCAGCTTGAGGATAACAAAAACCAATGCATCAGCCCTCATCTGCTTCTGCATTAGATACTGCTTATCACTTTGATGGGTTGTGATGCAATTAAAAAGACATGAGGAGGTTGCCAGCCAGGGGAGCTTTTTACCTCCAGAATACAAAGGAAGGAAGGTCTCAGATGCAACCCACCTCTGAAGCCTGCACATGCAAGTGTAAGCTGCACCATCCCTGAGAGATTGGTCTGGGCTATCCCCAGGCATCAAACAGCCTCCAAAGAAAAGAGGAATCTTCACCTGCTCTTTCTGCTACTGCTGAGAAAATGTAAAGTAAAGTTTGTGTTACTGCAGCAAACCTTCCTTTCATGTATGTGCCCATTTCTGCACAGTCTAAGCCTGATAGGCTTCTTCCTGACTCCCAGGAAAGCATTTCTAGCACACCCTGTCCTGAGACCCTCCCTCCCTCTGTTCCCCCCATACACATACTCAAATCCTGTCGAGGTAAACAAGTGATAAGACTTCAGGATTAGGTCTACTGACCTCAGAAGGAATTTTACTCAAACAAGAGTTAAGCCTGGAAGGATTTTGTCCTTACTGAGAAGCTTCTAAAGGTTTCCCACATAAGAGCTTCATGAAAATGACTTGTGGAATTTACATCCCACTTTGCTCCCTCAGTCACTTTGGCAGCTTATCCCGGAGAGCACCGGTGCTGGCACTCAGACAAGCCATCAGCTCACAGCCTAACAAATTATTGATTCTCTCCTCACTTTGAAGCAGACAACAACAAACTCCTAAATGCACTGCATCCTTCAATATCTCCCTCTGGAGAAATACCCGTTTGTAACGTTGGCAGTAAGGGGGCATTTCCATCTCTCAGGTCATGACGGGTAGATGGAGAACTGCACTTTATGTATTTTGTTCTCCCTTCAACTAAGGATTGGTGACCAAGGGAGATTTTTGCACAGTGTGTGACTTTCAAATCTGAACTCAGAAAGACACAGCAAGACATATGCATAAACGTTCAAGTGCACATATGTAGAATTGCTTGAATTTGGAATGCAGAAGGTGTCCAACAGAAAATGGAGTTAAGAGCTTATTTTCCCCATTATTAAGAGGCCAACAGAGTTCTCCATGTGTCATGCACTTAATGAGCTCCAGATTGTAGATACAAAGAGATCTTGACATTGGTTTGAAGAAACAAAGTATTCAAAATGGTCTGGATACACTGAGGCTCTTCATCGTACAGCGCATATCACCACACTGAGTGACAGTTTCGTGAAGTTCCTATTAAATAACTTAGCAACTCATAGCAATGTGTCTCATGCTTTCTTGTTTTCCTCCTAGTTCCTCCAATGCCCACTCTTTAAAGATGTAGACTGTCCCTTGATCTACTGCTCTGGAAGGGTTGAGCCTTCTGCTGTTGATGGTATCTCAGCTCTGCAGTCTCCAAAAGATGAAACCAGCACGAAGCAGCCATACAGTGCTGTGGAGTCATCACTAGACTCATGTCAAGAGTGACATCTACTTCTGCCTCTCTGCTTGTAGTCATAGGAGCAGCTCTCCCTCATGTCAAGTGGTAGAAATAAGGGTGTTGGACGGGGTCCATCACAGACTGCCCTGCTGGGATACATGGGACAGACCCATGGAGTACTGTGTCCAGTTTTGGGCTCCCCAGCTCAAGAGGGACAGAGAACTTCTGGAGAGAGTCTAGTGTGGGGCCACCAAGATGATCAGGGCACTGAAGCATCTTCCTTATGAGGAAAGGCTGCAAGACCTGGGGCTGTTTAGTCTAGACAAGAGGAGACTGAGGGGGGATCTCATCAATATTTACAAGTAAATAAATGGTAGATGTCAGGAGGTTGGGGCATCACTTTTTTTTCTGTTATATCCAGTGACAGGACAAGGGTTAATGGGATGAAGCTGGAACACAAAAAATTCCATTTAAACATATGAAAAAAACTATTTCACTGATGAGGTGAGGGAGCCCTGGCACAGGCTGCCCAGGGAGGGTGTGGAGGCTCCTTCTCTGGCAGTTTTCAAAACCCACCTGTGTAACCTCATCTAGTTAGACCTGCAGGGATGTTGTGCTGGATGATCGCTAAAACTCCCTTCCAACCCCTACCATTCTATGATTTTATGATTCTATGACTCAGGAGCTGAATCTAGGAACTGCAGCTCACAGTCTCATATGCAGTGCCTCCCACTGCCTTGTACTGCCTCACATTGGGACTAAGAGGGGTCCCTCAGGCAAATTCTGCCTGCTCCCAAATTAGAATACAGATACTTCCAGCAGCCCCTCTACTCTAGATTGAAATGTTTCCTCTGCTCCTGAAATCAATGTGGTTTTCATGCCAATTTTTACTACATGTGCTGCATCAGTTCTAAACATTCATTCAGTCAACAACCCTAAATAGCACTGAAATTATACTATGGCTTATCAGGTCAATGATCTCACTTTTGTATCTCCCTAAATACATATTTATTAACAGCACTATGAACACTGTTAATGTTATTGTGTGAAACTCTTGTACCATTTTGAAGTGCATTTTTTGTAAATGCTAATTTTATCAAAAGCATTAAACAGTAAAAAAAACACCCTACATTTTGCTTCAGCTACTCCTTTTGAGAGATTGATAAAACAGAGATTTCAAATGTGCAAGAAGTACTCTACCACAAATACTCTTCATTGTCTCTGAGTATTGCAGTATGTCCCAATTTCAAAAGTCTGCTTTGCTTTAAATAATGTTGCCAAGTTACTAAAAAAAACCCCTCAGTGTTGGGCTGTTTGCATCCCAGGGTCATAATAACGTATCCTGGTGACATTGAAACATGAGGATGTAAACAATAAAGAGACAGAAGGATGCTGACACGAGTGGCTAAGTCTAAAAAAACCTGTTATTCCAAAGCAATATGGTATTTAGATCATTGGACACATTGTTAGTATAGGTACTTGCAGAACTAGGCGCCAATTTTAGCATTTCTCAGATGAATTTGCAAACTGAGTTCATATGTTGGGCTCACTGCAGAGTAGAGACCTCTAACAGATGCAAATTCATATACACTGGAAAGGCTGAAACAATCACTCCTAGCCCCAAGGCAGAGAAATAGGAGAACATTTGTTTTCAATATTTAAATGGACTAACGCTACAGGATAGCTCATCATTAATACAAACATACATAATAACAGGCAGAGGACAGCACTGAGACACACATCTATCCTGCCTGGATGGTTTTGCAGCCTTAGAATACATTGGATACAAATCAAATATGAGCCACCATTAGCTGCAGCAACATTTTAAATAATGGACTGATAGCAGACAAGGTAGGTCTTGTATACCTTCTATTGGACTAACATGTAAGCTGTTACACACGAGACTTCAGGCCAAAAAAGTGTTCTAGGGGCTGGCAGCAGAAAGAATATTTCTGGCCTGAAAGCCTCTCACTGTTTCAAGCCAACACAAAGCCTCCACCTCTGCCCATTTTATCTCAAGCAGCTGAAAATATTTTTGCAGCCTGTTTGTGACAAACAGTTCCAATGACAACTTGTACAAACCCAGCAGGCCCAACAGAAAAGTCATCACCGCTTAAGTGCTCTGTTTGCTTTTTGCACTGTCTCTATCCATCCAGGATATTTATAGAGCACAGTCACCGGGACGTTCACAGCCCAGTCATTGTGACTTGACAAGTTTTGCAAGAAGCACAGTCACAAAAGGAGCAATTCTCTGTGAAAATGCACAAATATTTTCACCTATCACTAGGACTTGGGTATCTTGGAACTGATCATTGCAAGCTTCTTGGGATGACAGTGCAACTTAGGGAAGGAGAAAGTCTGTTCTCAAGGTGTTTCTTGGAGGCAGCCAAATAGGGATGTGTCCAGGAGTGACTTCCATGTCTCTTTTGATAAAGTTTCCATACAAACTTAAGGGCCACTTAGCAGTGACTTGAACAAGGTGTTTCCAAACTAAAAGCCTGAAGAGGTGTTGGCTAAGTTAAAAATCTGGACTCTAAAAGACTGCAATAACTTGGATCCTGCCTAGACAATCACAGAACCCCAAAAGAAAAACAACTTTATTGCTGTTCACATCATATCAAGAAACATGTAAAGCACAGATCTGGTCACCAGGATCAGAAATTTAACTGCCATCTCCTGCATTTGTAAAATGCCACCGGCAACAGACCATGGGCTGGATTTTTTCAAATCTCTAGGAAGTACCTGCATATTGAAACAGGGTTTTTAGCAGCACCAAGGCTAAAGTGGTCAGAAAATCTTTGAAAGTTTTTTTTTCCTGACCCAAAACAATGTGGGAAATCATATCAGTGCTGCTGAAATTGCGTCTGAAAGGAAAAAAAGGATAAAAAATTGGAAAAGTTCTGAAAAGGGGCAAATCAAACACAGAAAACATGCTGAAATAATTTTTTTTGTTTCACCATGTTATCGATTGTGCATCTAAAGATAAACATTCCATAAAACAAAGCATTTCCATGAACCTCAAACAAAGCTTTTTTCCCCACTCAGAATTTCCATTCTAGTTTATAAGTTTTCTGGGTCTATTCCCACTAACTAAAAACATTAAAATCCTACTTAAAACATAACTTTTCTCTGTCTCACAACTTACATCTGAAAGTGCATCATTCCTCTCTATAGGGACAGTATACCTGTGCACTTCACAAAAACTCTCTGTTCTGTGCCTCTTGGTATTGTTAAGCATCTAAATGATTTTTGTTAGCAAGAAATGAAGCCAGGTAGCCCTAAAGCATACACCAAACTGCTTTTCCAGTCAAGTCAGTTAGAAGTAGAAGGCTATGAATAATCTGAGCACAATTCTACTCCCCCCACATCCCCCCCCCAAAAAAAAGGGAAAAAATTAAAGGCAACGAGGAGAAGGGAGGAATTCAAACCACCAGTGTCTCTGTGATAACAATAGTGCTGGAGCATCACTGTAGTGTAGCCAGGCTGTGTCAGATGACAACATTCTTTCCCCAAAGGAACCTTTAGGTTTATGACAAATCAGGGATGATGCTCAACAGCTATTTGATGAGCTCCACAACAGCTGCTGAGGTCTGTGTGCCACTGCAACACAGCTGGAAATGCACAGCGCCATGGCATTAACTGGATAATAACTCAGGGCTTGACAAGCACTGAGTATCACTAACTTTTTCTGATGAGTTATTTGTGTCCATAATCAACTGGGAAACTGTTTAGGAAAGACATTCTCTGAAAAGGAACCCACCATCGTTAATAAAGTTGTCTGGCCTCAAAGCCTCAACAAATCAGACTCAAACCCATGATGTGGTCTTAAGCAGTGAAATGTTTTCTCAGAGATGGCAGTGTAAGAAGTTTTAAAAAGAGAGAAAAAAATGGGGAAAAAAAGAGAAAAGAAAAGAATTGAGGAACTGTTATCTAGAGGAAAGGATGGGTTGCTTGGGGAGCAGAAGAGCTACCATGTCCCCATCATGGTATGATCAGAGAAGAAAAATTTTACATTATTGGAGAGCAATTTTTGACTTGGGGGGAAAAAAATCCTAATAGTGCAATCACATCTTGATTGTAAGACATCATCTGCTCTGAGTAAAAGCTGGCAGCAGCTCTCCCAGTGAGCGGGACTTGGGGAACAAACAGTGGCACAGGCAGTTCCAGTTCCTTCAGTCCTGCCAGAGAAAAGCTATATCCACTTTACTGCAAGAAAAGTTAAACATCAGGCTGTGTGCAGCCTCCCTATGCAGAAATCGAGAGACAGAACCAACTTTGTTTCTTCCTCTTGCTGTAGCATGGTGAAACAAGTCAGAGTAGGAGGAAATATTGTGTAGGGTACATTGGGGGGCTACACTCTTTCCCCCCCCTTATACAGGGACAGGTCAGGCCAACCTAGCTCCTCTAGTGTGGCTTGTTTTTGTGTATAGTACAATAAATTCTCTGGCACAGCTCTCAGCCAAAAGTTCTCTCCTTTCATAGAGTGATTGCTCTGGCCAGTTATGGGAGCATCTCTCAGCTGGTGATGAAGCAGTCACAGTTGTCGTCACCATTTCTGGAACCAGGATGCTCTGCAGCTGCTGTGTTCTTCATGAGCTCATGAATCACTGCTCACAAAGAGGCAACGAGGGAGGGCATGGCAGGTGAGGGTGATCTGTGGAAGGAAGGCGGGGGCACATTCCTGTCTTTGCCTAAATCAATGAAAGATCAGCTCTCTATCCAGACTTCACACATTGCCACACTGACCAGTCGTTTCTAGTCTCACATATGTCAAAGGCATCTGCCTTAAAGAATGTAAATTAAATAACAATAATTGCGTTCTCTTTCATTATACTAATGCCTAGAGCATGAAAAGGGGGGAGGGGGGAAACCCATCAGAATCTTACTCTGATTTATATCAAATGTCATTTGTATTTTTCACTGACTGCCTGAGGGGGAAGGAATCTGAAGAATGAATATGGGGGGTCTTTATCATCACCAAAGGAACAGAAACACACACACACACAAAAAGTAGATGGGAGAGGAAGAAATGAGGGAAATAAAGTATTTCAGAGAAGTGAGTTTATAGCTGTTGCTTCTTGGGAATTTCACAGGTTCATACTAAGCATGTACATTAAGGAAGGAGATTTCTATAGCCAACAGCAAAGCTGTGAATTTCTTCCAGAGGTTTCTATTGCTCCATAGCTGAGTCCCACGCATTGCTCTCTAACAGCCTTTTAGGCATGATGATGACAAGACTCTCCTTTTAGCAGCACTTGATTTTTCTGGCATTAGAGGAAGAGGACTCATTTTAATGGATCTCAGGACATCTGTCATTACTGAGAGTAGGGACAAAGTCCATATAGATCACAAAGACGGGATATCCCCTATAGACTCCTGCTCACATAGTTGGATCAGTGAGCAACTGTAAGGTGTCTGTTGCTGCAGAAGACCACCCCAGCAGGAGCTGCAATGCTGAGAAGAGCTGTATTAACTGTATTCTCCATGGACAACCTGATAATGACTGTGCAGACCACAAACTCCTCTTACTCTCCTCACCTTACACCCCAGACATGCCATGCTGAGCTCACATGGAGAAGGCAGCAATCAAGCAGAACAAAACAACATCCAGCCTGGTTGTATCATCTCCCCAGGCAGTCTCAGTGGTAATCAGGCCTTTTATTCCCTTGTGCATGATGATCGATCAGGAGAAACCATCACTTTCAACTCTCATTTTTATCAGCAGTCTTGCACTGGCTGGTCATTTCTTTAAAGCAATAGTTCCTACAGTTGCACAAAAGTCAGTGCTGTTCCTGGTTCCTAAGGAAATGGACCCAACGTGCAGTCTGACTGCCTCCTCTTCCTATTAACTGGGAACACATGGACTAGTTTTAATCCAGATCAGAGAAAAGTGGAGGTTTCCAGGACAAGTACTTACAACTTGCAACAAGTAAGTTCTTCATGAACACAAGCTCTGGAGAGGACATAGATCTAGCAGCTCCAGGAATGGCTGAAATGTGAACTTGTGTTTTATTAAACTGAACCACATAGAAAACAGCCTAGAGACCTAACTACGTGCATCAGGGTTTACAACCAACCACAAGACACAAATCTGCTGGAAACCAGGCTTAACTTCTTCCAGTACTCATTTGGAACTAGAGATGGAGAAAGAAGATTGGAAATCTGAACAACGGCAGATTAACCTCCATCCCCATACAATATATGTCACAGAAAAAAAAAAAGAACCTCTAGTCACTTTTTCATTTTTCAGGCTCTATAAGACAAACCAAACCTCTCCAGGTCTGATCTCACAAGGTCTGAAAACCAATCTGGCAATATGACACTTGCTTCAATGTCTGCAGCTTAACTGTAATTAATACATGAGACCTAGCATCCAAACCAGGGTAGGCACGGCTCTGCCCAGGCTATAGGAAGCAAAGCAAAATAAACCAAATCAGCCAATTTAATTGCAGACAAACTCCCCTGCCTCAACATGTGGTTCAAAAAGCATTTGTTTCTAAGGATTGTTAAGTTAATAATCATGAAAAACGACAATTTTTCCAAAAGCTTTTTTACTCCCCAACTTCAGCTTCTTCGAACTGCTGAAGAGATGTGGATAGGAATGGCAAACTTCCCGTGTTCCACGTGTGCCATATCAAGATGGTGCTGTTGTAGAGATTGTGCTATTGTATCTGTCCCCTCGCTAAAACTGCCTGGGGGACAAATCCATCCCATACTGTTGGGATTCAGCCAGAACCACCACCACTGCACACCACAACAGTGCTAAGGCTGGCACTCCTGGTACTGGTTTAACTAACATGGTTTAAGATGCTGGTATTTCAAGCTTCCTGAGCAGATCTATCACTTGGCTCCCATTTATGCTGTCACTGGTGGAGGGGGCACCCGCAGGGAATTAGAGCTCTGAAAATATCTCCATGCAGACAGGGCCAGCGAGGCCTCCTCCTCATGATGATTTACTTCACTGCAGCAATGAAAATTCCTGTCTGGAACCAAGTGCCTGACTGCAAACTTACCACAGCTCCAGGGCTAGCAGAGTCAAAAGGTCACAGTATTTATTTGTTGCTCTTCCAAGATCACTTTCCCATGAACCTGATGGATTCTCAAACGCTTTCAATTGCACACAAGACTGTGATTAATCTAAGTCTTGGTTCAGTTTGGGACCAGCAGTGTTTTCTTCAAAAAGCTCATCCTTAAATTCATTCCTCCGATTTAAAAGTTTTAAAAGTGAACAATTAGTTTTAAACCTAAATACATAAAGGTCTTCTTTTTCTACCCAAGTATAATGACTGCAGAAAATAAATTACTCTAGTTCTTAACGTAATAATTCTCCTAGCAGAGGAAGAATCCCACGCTCAGGATCGTCATCTGCTCTCTTTTTCCTCTCTATGTTAAGACATGGAAGCAGTCAGCTCTGCTCTCAACCCTGCTACCCACCTTTTGTGCTGTTGCATGTAAAATATGCATTTCATGTGTGTTTTCTCAGCTACTAAAAGTGCTTCTCCCTGTCTCCAAAATGCGATATTATTTGATCTTTATGTAATATAATAGAACATGGTGATTTTATACAGTCTCTCATAACTTTCTCTTCCTTATAAAGCCATAGTTCCTGGAGCCATGTTGCTACATAAAATTCCCATTACACACAAAAAAAACCAGAAAAAGGGAAAGAAAAGGGTTTAGTGCTCAGGGTAAGAAAGTGGAGATCACAGAGGTGAATACTATAGGTTCAAAAAACAGATGAGCCTTAGCTAATCATGTTACAGCTCTTTAAGGCATCACCATCCCCAGATGTCTGCCTCAACCATTTGCCAGAGGTTACCACTGCTTGAAGCAACAGGCAGTTAGAACATGTGTCTGTACTTAAACACAACAACTTACAGCCAGAGAGCTCAGTTCATGCCCACCATGCTTGCTGGTTTCAGGTAAAAGATGGAGATTGCACAGGAGCTGGAGGCAGCACAGGATGATCTGCCCCTCTGCCTATCCTACTGTGAAACAGGGCCCCTGACAGACAGGGCAGAGCAGACAGCTGGGGTCATGCCTCCAGATCTCAGTTCATCAGCCCTCATGTTGGACCCCAGCATTTCAGGCAGGTTGTTTTGGAAGTGGCAATGCTGATGCTGCTGTGGGATCTAAGTTGCTTGCCCCTCCCTGCCTGGCCATCCCTGTAACCCCAGTTCTCTTATGTCCCCTGTAATCTCACCTTGGCCTTCTAACATCCATTCCTCTTCCAAATCTTCTGATATCCCCATATCATAAGTTCTCTCTCACAGCCCCAGCCAGCACACTCACTTTTCCCCCATATACCCTCACTAGTGGCCAGATTTTGGTTGAGCTGAATGTTGCCCATCTGCCATACTGACCGGCCAGCCAACAGACACATACTGCAGACTATGGAGATAGTTTCTCCATGCAGGCATTGATTTGGCTCTCTGTCCCTCACACAACCATAGTATATTCATGTGCCAGTGGCAGTAATGCTTTTTGCCCCTTCTGTGCATCAGGAACCTCGACAACAATGATACAGTGTGTGTCCCATTGCTCTGACAAAAGGGCAAGGGGATACAGGTGCTTGCCACACCTAGCTGAAGTTTAAACTCATGACCTTTGGGGTTTACACATCCCATCCCCAAATAAAACAAAGTTTTAGTCCTGAAATTGCGTTTCCATCCCAAATGCTTATCAAAATTAATAAGGCATGAGGTCTTATATGCTAAAACGGGCACATTCCCAGTGGGAAAACAGCCATCCCGTAAGTCTCAAGCCTGGCAGGAAACTACAGCTTTCCAAGAGCCTGGAGTTATGTGGGACAAGTTAAATGATGCTCCTCAGCAACTGTTTCCCAGAGAAATACAGCAAGGGCCATGACAAGGCCAACAAAGACTAAAAATATCCCAGAGTTTAGCCCATGCTCTACATACTGTTTCACTTAACGTGCCATAATTAAGGCTTTTTGTATACATGCGGTGACGTAGGAAGTGCAACACCATCACACTATGGGGAGCAGTGGTGCTGTAGAGACACAAAGACAAGAGTTAGTGGGGCTGTCCAGTGCAGAGGCACACCAGAGTCTCAGGCATACAATAAGCAAATCGAGAGGAACACTGTGGAAGGAAACGGTCTGCTCAAGGGGTGATCAGAAGCTAGAGTAAAAGTTACTCTGTTTATCTGGATCCCAGCAATTTGGTGAACATAGTTGCCCTCAACATTTAAGTTTCTCTCTGAGTTATGTCTACAAATGGTACTTACTTGAGACGGCAAAGAATCTGTTTAAAGTGAGTTCTAATTTGAGACATTTTTTTCCCCTTGATAAGATGACGGCATCAAATTCCAAAGTGCTAAAAACCAGACAAAAATCAAGAGCTAAGCCACTGCAAGATTTGACATTTTTCATGTAGCAGCAAGCCAGTCTGACACTCTCCCATGGATCCCAGTGTGCTGTTACTACGTGAAGCTCTAATGCCATCGATAACAGTTAAAGGATGGCAGCTATGTTTCAGGAGCTAAAAATAAATAAAAACCCCCTTGAAGTGCCTTTAAACAAACGTTATTGAAACCTCTCCTTTTGGTCCTTGAATTCCCACCGGGTAGACACCGTACCCTTCATGTAACCCCTGGCTGATGATTAATGAAACTTGGCAGAGGGTAGCAAAGCCATGCCAAAGGCAGCACAAAATCCCAAGTTTCTACAAACCCCAGAGGTGAAAATGCACAGACAACAACCGCACCCCCCAATCATTTCCTGATTTCACTTAGCCACGACTTTGAGGTAAGAGCACTCAAATAGGCTTTGCTTTTCACTGTGTTCCTGACAATGGCTCCACATTCAAAGCAATCACAGTCATCTCCTGTGTACAATTACTGGCCTCTTACAGTCTCACCTTGTCTAACTTCCCACTACGGACCACAGCTCTAGTCAGACACTACGTGCATTTGCTGTAACTTTTCATGTAGCTGCCTGGATCTTTGTCTCCTGTAGGAAACCTGCTGTCTGCAAAGTTAACTGGCATGAAAACATTGGACATAGTTCTCACGTAAGCTAAAACTGAGCTCTTAGGATCATTAGTGTTCATCACACCTAATAATGCTGCTGCTAGAGTAACTAACTCTTTATGCTCTGCAGATACTGGCTTGAGCTGTGAAAGTTGAACATCAAGGCTTGCTGGGTGTTCATATTCTACACAACACCATGCTTTCATGCTTTGTTTCATTTGTGATTGAAAAGTAATAATCCACGTGCCATGTGACATGAGAATCTAGGCTCTGGATGGCCCCCAAACCAAAGCAGTGTCCTTCACAGGGTCCAGACACCCCTCTGCAGCAAGATTCAAAAGACAATATACAGAAAGCAGCAGCAGCATCCCAGCTTCTTTCCTACAAACCAGCAGCTTGGGACCACTGATGCACAGACAGGTCAGAGCAACACATGGCAGCAACAATCAGAAATGGCCAAGGTGACATCCTGGTCACCTTGGCTAGCCCAGGTCCCTCCTGGAAGAAGGAGGGATGCTAGTTCTGCCATGACACCACAGCACTTGAGATACCCCCAATACTGCTGCATCAATACCTTCCCTACACAGCAGAGAAGAGGCAAGCCTGTGTCACAGAGGTAGGGGCAGAGCTAGTCTGGGTTTGCTACTGCATTGTGACTACATTTCTAGTGATGCAAAGCCCAGGAACAAGGGAGTCTTAAAAATGACCCATGGGGATGTTCCCACCCCGTGCAAAGCCACTATGCTTCATATCAACGCTGGAGTGATACAAAGCATCACTCCAAATGGCTTACTGACTTACATTAGAGCAATTAACATTTATGCTGTTTCACTGTTTGCAAACAGAAGCCTTTCAAGCAGGAACCCTAAATGCAAGCAATGGATTTTTTTAGTGAACTAAAAGGAACATTTCACAAAATATACTTTATGTGTCATCTATCATAACAAATCCATGCTTCTCCCAAAGCTACGTGGCAGTACAAATGCTTTTCCTTCATCAAAGTTTGTTAGCTGTCCATGCTCAGTGACAATTTCCATTGCATATGGTAGAGGATAGATGGTGTGAAAGCACAGGGCCAGCAGAAGACCCGTTGAAGACATTTCAAGAATATGTCTGGAAGCACCAGCGCAAAAATCCCAATCCCATTTCTTCTCTTGATTTCTTCCTATGACTCTGGTTAAATATTTATGTGCCAGCTTTCCTATCTGTGCAAGACTCGAGTCCCAGGAGCTCTGGTGAAAATTAGCTTCTGTAAGGATCCTAGGAGAAGAGAAATAAAATTTTCCCAGCTCTCTGTGTGGAAGTATCCTGAGCTTCTCAACAGAAACACAACCAATGGCTCCTGGAGCTCTGCAACCATGTTCTACAGAAGGGACACAAAAAATGTGTTTAAAAGGAAAAGAAGAATGAAGGGCTTCCAGGTATATTTCTTAGCCAGCACCTAAAATGTTGGTGCTGGAAGCTTGTGCTCTGTGTAGCTTTACAGGACAATTTAGAAAGACTCCAAATTCCATTTTCCTAGGTGAAAGACAGACTAAGAATGCAAAATACCGAGACTGAGACAACAAAAGGTAGAGAGAAAATATCAGATGGGGCTGTAATGAAACGTAAAGCATTAAGTGCCTAGGGAGGAGAGGGCAAGAGTGGAAATAATGTTCTAGGTAGGAAAGCCAAAGAAAGACGGGGGATAAGAAATCCCTATATATCAGTGAGTGAGCAGTAGTTCCTCTGGGATGAGGTTTGAAAGAATTAATTTAACAGTGAAGGAGAGAAAAGGTAATGAGGCGAAGGCTGGTGTGGCATTTACAGATTGCTCAGAAAAGTTGTGGCAGAAGTGTTAGGGAAGTGCACACTGTTGATTACTGCTTGGCTAGCCCCCAACCCCCACCTGCCAAGGTGCAGGACCACAGAACCTGAGCAGATGGGTTTGTTGATCGTCCCATCACAAACCATGGGTGGGGAGCTGAAAATTCGAGGGCCTTATAGAGAAAGGTGAAAAATGCCTGGGCAATGGGGAGAGAGAGAAGGATGTGTAAACTGCTTGGAGGAGATGATGAGATGCCAAGCATGAGATGCCCTGTGGAGCTATATACTGTCCTTCCCACATTGTCTCTGTGTGTCACTAATGCCACCAGGCCAAAAAGTGTATCAGCGACATAGACCTACAGTTTCTTGGTTGCCCCATGTTCAGCACGTGGCCATAGCAGGAAGCTGGCCACACAGCACCCCACAGACAGAGACTCAAGCAGCCAGACATCAGGAAACACTGAATGTTTAGGCAGTAGGACAACAACATACGGAACTAACGGAATACCTGTGATTACCAAAGCACTTTGTAAGTATGAACACAACCTCTCACTGTCACTAGGAGACAAATTAATATTTGTCCTCATTATATGGGAAGGAACCGAGACACGGAAAGGTTATGTGATTTGTTCTACACAGGAAAAACAAACAGCAGAGCGAAGAAGATGGTGACTGAGCGATAGATCTTGATTTTCCTCCACGCTCCCTTTTTTTCCTCTGCTATTGGCTTTGTCAGAGTGTAATGTATGGCCAGCTATGGGGAGAAAGTACAACACACCAAAGCTGGGACTGGGCTTTCACATTGGTAACGAATCTATCCCACACTGTGACAGCAAACTGTAGCTGCTGAGAGGCAAAAGCTTTTTACAAAATACTACACATTTCAGAGTCAATCTCTAGATATTAGGAGCTAGGACAAGCCATTCACAAAGGACAGCTTATTGTATTCATACACACCCCACAGAGAAGCAGGTTTTGGCCTGTGTCAGACCCAGCAGACAACGCTGCCCAGGTAGCAGTCCAAGTCCAGGCTCATTTTCCCAAAGATCCCACCAACATCAGAGAAGAGACAGCAACACAGAGGGGACTTGTTACTAGCTGATACACATGAACAGACAACTTGAGACAATTCAGTTCCTGGCTGACTTATCCTGCTTAGGGACTATTATCGAGCCAGCAAGAAAAAGAGAATAAAAATATTTCCTCCATGGATCTTGACTTCTCTCGCTTCCTGTAATACTTTCATTGTGCTTGCCAGATTGGAAACAGCTTCTGGCCAAAACGTCCCCGCCAGGAACAGAACAGAAAATGAGCTGTCTGCTAATAGATATCACCTAATAATAGGGGAAGGAGTTATTTCACTTGCAGTCTATGCTGATATTTCTGAAGGACCTAGACAGCAATGCATTCAGAAAGTGAACTCACAAACCCTAAGTACTAGTTCGAACTTCTGACATCTCCTTCACTGCTGAGCAATAGCCTCGCTGCAGCCTAATACCATGTGCCCCAATGACCTTGCCCTAGCACCCTGTGAATTCACTAAGCCTGTGGTGTCTACTAGCAGCTTCTTAGCTGCACACAGTCAAATGCAGCCCTCATGTTGAGTTGGTTACATTACCAGCAGTGTAGCAAGTCCAAGCACAAGTCACTGCTGTAGGGGAATTGAGCTGATGAAGGTCATTAACTTTCTCACCCTGAAACCTCATTGCATGCCTGGTCCAACCTCATCTTTCAGCAGAACAGTCACTGTTTTGCAGAGCTTGTCTCTTCCCCCATCTCTGAATTAGGCTTGGTTCCCTCTCCAGCTCCCCAGGGCATACTGTATGTATTTCATGGCCTTCAGCCACACAGAGAGTTTAGACTGCCCAGAACTTGTAGGGCCAGGAATCTTGGCCATCTCTAAGCTCAGCTAATGGAAAGAAGGAACGGTAGATCTAGAGACAGCTGTGCTGCTCTGAAAGGGAACTGCACAGAAGCACAGCTGCCTCTTCCCCACGTGACAGTGGCAGCAGGCAAGGACCTGCAGCCCCCTCAGGCTGCCCACAAATCCCTGCCCATTTTGACCCACCCACATCTTACATCTTTTTTGCAGAAAGCAAGCAGCAAAAGATCCTACCCCAAGAGATAATAAAGCTTTTCAATGAAAAAACCACAAAAAACGTCAGAGTGTGCATTAGGGGACAGAGAAGCACACAGGGGTGGCTACTAATTTAAAAGTCAGCATTTGCAAATGTGGTCCTGCTGAGTTTACTTTGTTGCTGCCTTTCCTCTTCCCCTCTAGCATTTGCTGGGAGAACCTGACAACCCATAAAATCAGTTCAATTCCCAAGAAACAGCAGTTTTGTAATCATTTGTGCAAGTCAGGTAGCAGCTTACAGTGCTGGACAGGAGGAACTCCCAGAGCACCTGAAAAGCAAAAATGATACAACCATCATATTTAGAGTGAGCTCCAGAAAATATACACGAATTTCCCTCACTGTAAACCAGCCCCTCTCACTAGGCTCCCACAGGGCAGCTGCTCCAGCTTCCAGCCATCCCTGTGGCCACCCACAAAAGGGCTGGAAACCTCAGGGAAATACCAGTGGTCCAGCTCAGAGGATGGAGATAGCTCAGCGAAAATCAGAGGGAAATCAGCTCTGCAGCTGCCAGTGGGATTTTGCCAGCCATGGTCCCCGAGGCATGGGGTGAGGCTGAGGGAGGCACAAGCCCACGGGCTGTCTGAGGAGCAAGGGAAAGTTCCCTGATGGTTAATGTGTCTTCAAACAGGGCAAAATCCACCTTCCTCCACAGGGTAAAGGTGAAACATGGCTCTACAAAGCCCCACGTGGCAGTGAGAACGCTGCCTCAGCACCAACACTTCGACCTCTCCCCCGAGCATATGAAAACTATTGCGCCTTATCAGCTCTCCTCCAGTGGAAACCTCCCGCAATTCCATGCTGGGGACTTAGGAAGAGGTCGGGGAGGGAGAGTTTTACAAGCTGAATCATTCCCAGACAAATCGTTTCCTTATTATACATGGCAGCCTCCCACGGACAGCCTGCCAGAGGGCTCTCTCAGATCATACTAGGTGCCTTTCCCTCGCTTCTCTTTATCCCTCTTGTCATCCTGCTCTCACTTGAAACGTTATAGCTTACAGTCCCACTGGAGAAGGTCTGGGGGGTCATGAGCACTCAAACAGTCCAAGGGGCCCAAGGAAGGGAGCAGTGCCTGATGTAAATGGCTCTAGGCTCAGCAACTCCCGCCCCGCTCTCCACATGGGGCAGCCATGCTCCCCGCTCCAGCTCCCAGCCTTGTGCAGGACTTGCAGCCAGATGTCAGGATCCAGCGAGCTCAGCAGCAGAGCTGCTCTCAGAGCCTGTGAGGCCATTGCTCTGGCATGCTGCCGACCATGCCTGCAAGGTTAGGTGTGCACGCTCCTACCACGTCTACCCATGCCCTAGGCTCACTGGATGCATACCAGGAGCCACAGAACTGTTTTTGCAGAGAGCATCAAAGAGAAGCCATTTAATAAGCCCTGAGGAGGCACTTAGCTCTGTGCCATGCCAAGGCTCCGGTTACAGCCTCTAGGCTGGAGTTGACTTGCACCCAGCCAGCCAGAAGCGTGGAGGGATGGGGGTAATTCCCCCCACAAAACCTCACCAGCTCGTGTGGGAGATGACTTGTGCCAGGAGATGCAAGACTTCGTGCTGGAAGGGTTGCATGCCCATGCTTCCCGAGCTGCAGGCTGCCTGCAAGGGGAGGGTCGGCGATGAAGGAGCATGAGCTGTGGCTGCAAGTCCCTCTGTGAGGCCTGGGGAGATTAACAAAACACTGACACTTCACACGGGCGGTTTCTGATGTCAGTAGAGTGCCTTGATGGAATTACAGCAGCATTATTGTGAATGGCCGGGGGTAAATTTTTCCTTATGTAACTTTTATTTAACATACTAACTTCCCTTGTAAATAATGCTGTTTGGGCCCCAGTTGCTCCAGGGACATTGTTGATCGAGGCTGTATTAGAAGTAAATTCAGATCTGAAGCAAATGCACAAACCCTTCCGAGATTCCTCAAAACGTGCTCAAATGCTTTTCAGTAGAGCTAGGTCCAACAGCTCACAGCACGTGCTTGGGCCAGCTCCGGTTTGTTACTCAGACATAGCAATTCCCGTGCAGAAGGAGGGCTGAGGCTGCCACACAGCACTACAAGGTTTCCATTTATTCCTGCAGAACTGAATAGCAGTTCTCATGGTGCCTCTCAACTGAAATGCCTCGGAGCCACAAGAATCATTAGGGTGTCAAGAACAACAGAAATCTTTTCTACACGCTCACAATTTCCCCAAAATTGTATCATCAAACCTGGCCACTGGCCATCTCTCTGTGTGTCATTTGTTTTCTCCTATCCTCTGTGCTCTGCTTTATCTTGCTGGGGAGCAGCCACCCTGCAGAGCTTTCTTCTGTTTCGGGAGTGTTAAGCAGCAAATTACTGACAGCCTCATGATGTTGTAACAGGTACAACAACATGTAAGGGTGACCTAGCATCACTGGATCATTTAAAATTCAGCCACAGCAGGATGTAGGGATTTGTAATAAACTATTTCAGGTTTCAGCTTGGAGATGACTTGTTACCTTAAGAACTGGTAGCTTCTTGGTGTGGTGTCTGGCATGAGGTTGAACTTGCAATGGCAACTGTCCTACAGAGTTACAAATGCCTTCTTAGTCTCTAGGTTCCTCTGAACTTTACTAGAGGTGCTGTGAACCTCAGGCAAGTAAAACAAGTCCCAGATGTGAGAAATGAAACAGGAACTGCAAGTAGAATTTTATTGCTTTGAAGTTAATCTGGTATCTGGACCTGCAGGAATTTGCACAGCACACACACAGTTTCTCCTGTCGGCAGAGCACCTTGTTATTCCTTGTGGCTGACGTGGCACTGCACATCACCATCCAGAGTCCGCAGCACACATCAGCACAGAAACATTTAGCACAGCTGTGAGAGCTCTCCCAAGAGACACGAGTGCCACACTCCTGCAGGCACCCATGAGGCACAGACCTACTCCCAAACTTGGCAAAAACTGCAACTTCAGTTGTCCCAAGACTGAATCAGCCCAGGTGGCCTGGGTTATTGTCTACTTTTCTGGTAGCACATGGAGTCCCACTGTCCAGTTACTGCATTATACAAAAGAAAAGGAGATCACAATTGCCCTGAACAGCGCATACAGCAGCCAAGAAAGGAAAAAGATGGGGAAGGATTATCCTATAACGGCGGTACTGAAAGGACATGGAGATTAACTGACTTGCTTGGGGTTACACAGGCAGTCTGTGGTGGAGGCAAGAATTAAACCAAAATCCTCCAATTCCCATGCTAGTACCTTTACTACAGGCCTTTCCTCTCTGCCTGTGAAGGAGCATCTTTGCCTTTCAAGGCCAAAGCATGGAAAATGGCAGTGCAGCTTCATTTCCTTCCTGCAGCACAGGCAGAGAAAGAGAGTTACAGCAGAGCCAGGGGGGACTGAAGACAGAGCACTTGGAGCAGCAGTGTCAAGTGGGCAATCTCTTTTGGCAATTAATGAAGGTGTGCTACAGCCAGAGACCTCCTCCCCCCTGTCACGAGATGCTTTTGCCTCCTGAACTGTTTAGACCAGTTTCCCACTCCCTCCCCAAAGTGTATCTCGTGGTGTTACGGAGAGATGGATGCTTGGGCTAGCAGAGCTGATTCACCTTCACTTGCTTTCCTTCTCACCAATGCCTGCATCACCACAGAACATCTGCTTCATACATTATAGCAGCTTTAATTGGGAACAAAGCTGAATGCTCAATAACTGTCTCTTTCTTTGGGTACAACAGCCAGGTTCCAATACTATTTTTTATTCCTAATTGGATAACTCTGCCAGGGCAAATCTGAAAGCACAACCAAAACAAGTAACTGCTGAGACTCTGCATATGTTTAGAGTGAGTGCCTATGCAATCCTTACCTCTCAGTTTCCTCCTTGAGCAGTGAGACAAGAAGAAGATGCATTTGACCTTCATAAATTGGGAGGCTATGATGATTTGTGACTACATCTCTCCTTGAAATCTGCCTTAAAAGATTAAATCAAGAAAACCAAGTCATAAAATCAGA
Source organism: Colius striatus (assembly GCF_028858725.1). Classification (NCBI taxonomy): domain Eukaryota; kingdom Metazoa; phylum Chordata; class Aves; order Coliiformes; family Coliidae; genus Colius; species Colius striatus. Next base: position 12,663,360 of record NC_084769.1, on the reverse strand, counting down.
GCAGAGACTGACCTATTCATCTCTGAGTAACTTTTGTCAGGGCCAGATATTTCAGATGACGACAACTCTCTCTGCTCACAGAATTAAACTGCCACATCTCGATGTTTCTCAAATGTAAACCCCACATTAGAACCACATAAACAAGCCTACTCTAATAGTCTGGAAACAAAACAAAGCTTCTCTGATTTCTGTTTTGATTTGCATCCTGAAACACAGATAAAGGTTACCAAAAGACTGGTGTAGGCTTGGCATGGGGTGATCGTCATGTCCATTTCCAGAATCCTGATGGTCCTGATAATAAAGATAAATAAGCCAATTTCTCTGTGAAGTGGTAGAGAACAATACTTAACTAAAGAAACACAGGAATTGGCATCCTGCACTCCTTATCCAGCCTCAGACTGCCTTTCTACAGAAAACAGTTTCCAAACAGAAACACTTTCCAAGTCTGCCACAACAGTCCTGCCTCATGCTTTTAAAAACTTCTGCATAAATCCAACCCTACTTATGCACTTTGATGGAAATCCTATACTGTTCATCACATAGACTGAACTTGAAACCAAGCAAGTTTTAGAACTTTGTTTTGAGATACTAGCTTCATATAACACCCAGACTCCAGGCAAGAGACCCTCCAAGTGTAAGCCATCTAGATCTAGGACTGGTTATCACCCTTTATATGAGCCCAAGCATGGCAGAAACCACAAGATTTTACCCAAAAACAGGGGCACAATCATGGCAGTAAAAATGTGAAATGTCGTCAGTCATCGGTACAGTTTTACATATGTCACTAAGTTGCTACATCACAGTTTGGTGTACAGGAGATGTGTTGAGGACTGAGTAATTCCAGTCCTGATATTCTCTCTTTGGACTGAATTCAGTCTTCCTTTAAGGAGCTGCTGTTTTAATGATTTATATCCAAGTACGCCATGGCTCTATTTAGCTTTTTATGTGGCTTCCAGCTTATGTTAAATAGGATCATAATATTTACTTACCTCACCAAAGTGGTGGGAGACTTAATGCACCAACTTGCATTTTAATATGATACAAAAAGATACTGTCTGAAGTAGTTTCAGGCACTATCTTGAGCTCCCTCCATCTTGAGCCCCCCCCATTTTAGTTATTAAGGGTCTAAAAATCATATATTTTTGTGACATTCCTCCTATTTTGTTCTGCACAAAAGGTAATAAACAAAAGGTAAAAGCATTAGATTTCAAACAGCCTCAATTTCCAGTACTGCAAATTCATAGCAGAAGCAGGCTGGAGGGAATGTAGCTAATTTCTTTTTCTTGTTCTTTTGTGATTTGAAACAGTTAATAAAGAAAAAAGGAATTAAAACTTCATCAATCACAGCTTCGACCAGAAAAAGAAATGAGAAGGAAATCCATAAAACATTCCTTTCCTTGCTCTATGAGCAGCATTTATTACAACATTCAGGTGGGTTTGTAACCCAGTAAGCTAAAAATCAGGTAGACAAAACTGTGATTTCTTGGTTGACAACAAATCTTAATTCATTTATATTTGCAAAGAGCTTTGAAGGTGTAAATTCTTAAGTGTTAAAACATTATTTACTGACTTTACTAGGAGAGAACTTTAGCACAGATGATCCACAGAGGAGGAACAAAACAAACCAGCTAGCAGTTCTGAAAAGCCATAACCCAAGAAGCACCTATGATATGCTCTGATCCTGTACAGGTGGATCTTCTACAAACATTGTATTACTTCAAGCAATAAACTTAACTCCCATCCACAGTAAGTAGGCTTAACAGCCTACTACAGCCATTTTCATCCTCGTACTTACAAGTAATATTTACCCAGAGCTCTCTACTACTAGATCTGTTTTCTGTGATGGGAGATGGATGGGAAAGCACACAAACACCCAAATGGAAGAGTTAAGACTGTAACTGGATGACCCAAGCCCATCAAGTCCCAGCTCAACCCTGTGAGCATGTAGCTGTGCTGCCTCCCCTGGGCCACAGCAGGGAGCTCAAACATGCAGGAGGACCTGGCAGAAACACTGAGCACTTGAGCTCCACTACTCAATGGGATGGGCCCTACAGGAAAAACAGCAACTGTCTTCTGCTCAAGAAGGAGACGACACTAGGAGGATAATGCCCCATCAAACACTTCAACTTGAATGGGAAAAAGCCTCTCATGCTGCCTGAACAGATCCTTCCCTAAGCGTTCATGAATCCTTTCACTCATCTCCACTCATCACCCGCCCCAAAGCTCTTTGTGTGTTGTTTAATCTTTCCAGTAAAACATTAACATAGGAGCACTCAGAAGTCAATCAAATAGGAACAATTTGATTCTCTCTATGCCTTCCCAAGTACAAACAACTTTTCCTCAGTGCTCAACTAACATCTCAAACACTTCTCCCTTTCTTCAGGAAACACTTGTTCAGGTGTGTCTAACAGACTGCTCTCAAGTTCAACAAATCCCTTGGGAAGCAGCTCACGGCTACACTGTCCTGTCTAGTACTTGGTCCCTTTTCAGATCCTTGGGTGAAGATAGGATTCATGGGAGAAACCCAGGAGGCAGTGTGCTCTTTAGACTCAGACAAAAGACTGTGTAGATCAGAAGCACTGGTTTCATTTTCAGATCTGGTTGGTTGACCTGTGACGCACTTACACAGGTCTGGCAGCCTCCACCTCCTAAAGTGCATTCACCATTTAAACAGTGAGGTCTTGGGATAGACACCACTGCTGCCTAAACGAGAGAGGAGAGTTTGTGACTATATCAGGTGGTATAGGAGCAAAGTGTGCAAATTCAGGAAGGCTAGAAGACCTGCTTCTGCCTTCTTAGTTTTCTCCATCATGCAACTCACTGAAGTCATCTCTCAGCACACATTTGTAGGCTGCCTATTACAACAGATCCCTGGCCTCTAACAAACCTTCCTAGATATTGCCAAAAAAAAAAAAGCATTAATGATAGAAAAGCCAAGAGCTGCCTCCTAACACCAAATAATTTTGATCTGTGACTCAACAGAGTATTTGAACCCAAAGCTATTGAAATGAATGGCTGGTATCAGCCACCCGCTGCATGACCTGCATCACTCTCCCACACTGCTTTGACCTCAACCAAAACCATTTGCAATTAATACTTCTTCTGCAGTGGCATGAATTAATGATTGATCATGGACCTTCACCATGAATCTCTAGGCTTCTGTCAGCCAGTGTCACAAACTTAACATTATCTAATTGTAAGTTTTTCCATTTAATTGCAATATACACCTGCTCAATGTCCCTCTGTGTGTGAAAAAGCATCATACTTCATTTAAAAAGCCCTCATTTAAATTCAACAGCTAGCTGCACAGATTTAACCATTAAACTGATTTATGTTGCATAAAAGATCAAACCAGATCACACCTTGTGGCCAAATAACCATAAAAGGTTTCTGTAAAGATCATTAATTCACCTCCCTGGGCAGTTAGTTTAGCAGTAAATATGACTTAGATGACTTTATCCAGTTAACCTTAATCAATTTGTTATTATGATTAGTCACCCTAAATAATACAAATGTGAGAAAGGAAGGTGCTACAGTTCAGACCTCTGTAGTGAACAGTCCAGTGACGTGATGACCCTGGATTCCCACACTCTTGAGAAAGCAACATCCGTGCTCTGTCCTTGCCCCAGGGGATCGCAGCCAGCCTGTGCCACCCAGAGCACGTCAGAGGCTGGGCTTTTGCCTGATCCTTCTCAGTGGCCCACAGGTAAGCAGCTTCTGCCACCGCAACACGAGAAAAGGAGGAAGATGAGGGCAGAGAGGAACAGAAGGCAAGCACAGCCCATACACCCCATGCTAGGAGCAAAGCTGGCCCAGCTGTCCACACACCAGCTTGAGATCTGGCAAGGTTTTATTTGGCAGACCCTCGTCTGTCACACGCTTCCAGAGTGACCTTGGCCAAGGTATTTCATCTTACTGTATCTCAGCTCCCCAGCTGTTAAGCAGTGATGACACTGCTTGCCTCTCTCACAAGAGTGGTCTTAAAGTTTGTGAGGCATTCAAACATCACAGCCCTGGGAGCCATAAAAACTCCTTAAGCAGGCAGATCCATCACGTTCAATGCTCCATTCTCCTTTCACCCCGGCACAGCTCCATTGATTTCAGTCCATTTACCCTGTCACGGAGGACATGAAATCGGAGTTAGGCCCTTGATCTGGCAAAGGGATTGCCTCTTCCTCAGAGTCACTGAAATAACCAGCAGAATGAGACCCAGTGGGGGTTATAGCAATGTGAGTGATCATCAGTACTAAAGGAAAAGGCCCATATCTTGGCCACCAAAATCATATGCCGACAGCCTAGCACAACCTATGCAAACTGCTGATATTACCCTACCACCTTTTGCACCAGTTTGGAAAGAGAGGGAAGACAAAACAAGAAGGGGCTCAAACTTTAACATAGAGTCAGTAGTAAATTCATGCAGTCAGTGAAAAAGTATCAGTGTAAAGAAGAACACAGAATCATAAAATCATGGAATTATTTGATAGGAAAAGACCTTTAAGATCATCAAGTCCAACTACTCACCTCATACTGCCAAGCTCACCACTAAGCCATGTCCCTCAGCACCTCATCTATGAGTCTTTTAAACATCTCTGGGCACAGGGACTTCTCCACCTCCCTAGGCAGCCAGTGCCAGTATCTAACAACTCTCTGGGTGAAAAAGTTCTTCCTAATCTCCAATCTAACCTCCCCTGGTGCAACTTGAGTCCATTTCCTCTTGTCCTATCATTCATTACTTGGGAGAAGAGACTGACCCCCACCTCGCTACAACCTCATTTCAGGCAGTTGTAGAGAGTGACCATGTCTCCCCTCAGCCTTTTCTTCTCCAGACTAAACAACTCCAGCTCTCTGAGCTTCTCCTCATCAGACTTGTTCTCCAGTTCCTTCACCAGCTTCATTGCCCATCTCTGGACATGCTCCAGCACCTCAATGTCCTTCTTGTAGTGAGGGGCCCAGAACTGGACACAGCACCAAGTTCCAGGGGAAAATCACCTTTCTTTTCCTGCTGACCACACTATTTCTGATGCAGGCCAGGATGCCATTGGCCTTCTTGGCCACTTGGGCACACTGCTGGCTCATATTCAGCCGCTATCAATCAACACCCTCATCTCCTTTTCCACTGGACATCTTTCCAGCCACTCATCTTCAAGCCTTGTATGGGGTTGTCATCATGGCCCAGCTGCAGGACTCAGCACTTGGCCTTGTTGAGCCTCATACAATTGGCCTCAGCCCATCTATCCACAGGTTTCAAGGTGTTTGGGTGTTAGCCCATCCAGGCTTCCAAGGGGCAGAGCCTTGCTTCTGTCACACAGTTGCACTTGGTATGCAGTCAGTGCATCAGTAAACCACAACTCCCCGCATGAAAGGGCTCATTCTGCTGTGTGCATTTGTCTGTCTGTGTGTCACACTCACCAGGGCAAGGAAAACACTTTACCCTTCATTTTTATGTTCTGCCACATGCTTCTCCAGCTTTCCTACATGGTGTATATGACCGTAGGAATATGGAATACTTCTCTTTCCAAAATGCACACAACTCCACCTCCCACGAAAAGCACTCTAAACCCATGCCTATATTCAGTATGAAGTAAGCACTGGATGTTCTCTCCTAAATCCAGCTCCTGCTTCAGAAGGCATTTGATCCAAACAGAAAACAAAAGCATGATCAAAATCAGTCAGTAAGGACCTTTTCACTGACCTCAGCAGGCTTTAGCTGAAGTTCTCTATGTTCAATTCACTGTTACTAAAGAGGCTTGAACATACTCTGAAACCTGCAGAGCCACTGAAGCGGAACACAGCACATGAGAATAGGCAATGTAATTCATTTGGGAAGCTTAACGTGCTAACAGGTCCCTTCCTTCAGTGTCAATGAACTTTTCCATGAGCTTGGTTGCATGATTATTTGCTCTTGGATAGAAGCTTAGTTTTCAACAAGTGAAGAAAGGGGATTATAAATTTGCACAGCATACAGGAAACTTCTGTTCCTATGATAGTGGATAGTTGAATAGTTGAATAGTCTATCCCTATTCTTAGAGACATTCCCAAATCCACAGAAATAAGAGCACCGATAAAGTCTGAAAAGACGATCTGATGAATTTTAAGAAAAATGGGACCTGACTTCATACAGCATTTAAGAAGCATGTGCTTAAAATAAACATATACTTAGGGGTCATCATCTTTAGGGACACTTAATCAGAGGCCTAAGCTATGTCTTGATTTAGGACTTGAAAGCTTCAACAGTAGAAAGAAAATGCACAGAAGACATTTCAATTTTGTGATGAAAGGCATGTCACATCAATCTCATACCAACAAGGAGACTTTATTTATAGAATATTATATTAAATCTGAATTCCTTACAAATATTGAAAGTATTTCATTTCACTGCAGATCCAGGTGCTACGTGTGATTTTGACAGACAGGCTCATCCGAGAGGTGCCAATTAACAAACACACTCAGAAGCAGAGCGTGACAAAAGTGACAACATCATCAGGGAAGGAATGTGTTTTCCCTCTCAGAAGGAAAGAGCGATGAGGAAAAAACTTTGTTCATCTCCTCCAACAATATGTGAATAGTTCTCCTCAATTACCCCATTGCTCTCTTACTAACTAACTATAAGGAGACATCACAAAGAATTTTAACAACAGGATAAAGAAATGATTACATATCGCATTTCTATTGTATGCAGTACATCCCCATTGTTACTAACGAGTCACGGAGAGTTAAAACTCGATGAAAAGGCTGTTGATTTTTTATCATGTTTGTTTTTAAATTCATTGGAGTGCTTAAGTGAGACGGTGAGTTCCACATTTGTTCCTAATCTGCTCTGAAGGAAGGGGGCCAGCGGCAGGGCAAACCAAGCAGTGTCTGGCACTTCTGCTTATTTTCAGATAGAGTTTAAGGCAGGAGTCCAGACCTAGAGAGCGTTTTAAAATACTGATCTTAAATTTCTACAGTACTTTACTTCCTGGGAGGATATAACGGTGCTTTACACACTGTGGCCAGAATTCTACACTGAATTTATTCAGATTTCATGTATGAAAATGAGAATGAATGTTATGAGGACTGGGGCTAGAGGTCATCATGGCCACTGCTAAAGTTGCTGTTTAATGGTACGGAGAAGAAAATTCTACATGACTTCTTATTCTATTAAATCAGCCAAAAAAATAACCATGCAAAGTGGAACTGGCACCTCTTCACATCTGAAAAGTGCCAAGTGATAATTAGTGATTTCAAATGTCAGAAACTCCATTTAATATCTTTCCTGGAAGACTAGCAACACCATGCCTGACTTAATCAGCAAGAACAACTTCCTTGTCTGAGCCATCATCTGCCAACCCTAACAGTCTTTCTTTAGGACCCTACCTGCTCAAACATTTCCTATATAAGACCTGGCAAGAGCACAAAGTGCCTGAGGCTACGACTGCACGCAGCTGGTAAATAGAGGCTTTCTGACCTACTGGTAACTCAAAATGGCCCAAATCATCCCTCCAGTCATGTCTTTGTAGACATTACCTGTTGCTGACTAATATTCTGCCAAAGAAGTAATAATCAAGTAATAACAAGAATCACCTCTAATCCACAAGTTGCTTCCTACCAAGTGTGTACAACCAAAGGACTCCCAAATCCCATCTACAGTATGAGGTACCGAGACGTATGTTTATGCTACTGAACTCAATAAGCAAGAAGCTTAGTAATTCAAGCCTGTTTTTTACATATTTAGTCTACATTACAATGTAATGAAAAGAGATTATTTTTATCAATAAAGCAATCTATGTGTTTTCATGTTACTTGGTGCAAGCCTCATGGATGGTTAGTTTTAATTCTGATCTCAGTGAACTGCCTTTGAAGCTTTCCTATTTCTGAGAGAGAGGGAAAAAGGTCCCATTTCACTGGGCAATGACTTCAATTTATATGCAACTTTCTTCCTGGTTTTGTCAACCTCAGACAAGGGTAACAGGTTAATTGCTGGTTTTACTCGTATAAGAGATGCCACTTATAAGGTATGTGCCCCTCGCTACAAGGAGGACATTGAGGTGCTGGAACATGTCCAGAGACAGGCAACAAAGCTGGTGAAGGGTCTGGAGAACAAGTCTGATGGGGAGCAGCTGAGGGAGCTGAGGGTGTTTAGCCTAAGGAAGAATAGGCTGAGGGGAGATATGATCACTCTCTACAAATGCCTGAAGGGGAGCTGTAGTGAGGTGAGGATCGATCTCTTCTCTCCAGTAATGAATGAAAGGATATGAGGAAATGGGCTCAAGTTGTGCCAGGGTAGATTTAGATTGGACTTTTTCACTGAGAGGGTCATTAAGCATAGAAACTGGCTGTCCAGGGACGTGGTGGAGTCACCATCCCTAGAGATATTTAAAAGATGCATAGATGACGTGCTGAGGGACGTGGTTTAGTTTAATGATGGGTTTGGCAGTGTGAGGTGAGTAGTTGGGCTTGATGATCTTAAAGGTCTTTTCCAACTGTAACGATTCTAAGAAACTTTTATGCTTTAGTTAAGTGAAAAAAACAACTCACTACACTCTGCTATACAAAATAAGGATTAGTTGAAATACCCCAGGTGAAAGAAAACAACAAAAAAAAAGATAATGAAAACAATAGAGACACCTTGCTACCATGAGTCAGTACAGACCTAGCATGCCAGCTCTGAGACAAAGCTGAAAAGCCCTGCCTGATCTGAGCCAACTCCCCAGCTCTTATTATGCCGAGCTTACGTGCTCAGCCTCCACACTGGTCCTGTGCATTAACTGTGCATGAGTAAATCCTTCTGGACCTTGGGGCTATGGGGACTCTCCAAGCACTCTGCTGGGTTGGACCCAGTCCCAGCCATATTTATGAGCTCCAGCTGTGCCAGAGACACCGCTGACCCCATGATCAGTGTGGTGGTTACAGCATGGGTCTTCCCATTCTCCTGTGGGAAACAAAAGTACCTTGTGAGCCACCCCACTCACACCTGTAACATTGTTATGGCCTGAAAGAATCCACAGAGCTACACACTAGTGCAATAAGCTTACTAATGGAGTTGGCAGACAAGAAAAAGAAAATGTGTAGGATTTAGCATTTTTTTGTTTTGTTTTTTCTTTAAATCTGGAAACACTTGGCAGATGCAATTAATCTTGTGTGGTCATCTCTTCCCACGGCTTCACACGGCTGCATAATATTCTCATCCAAATTGATCATTCGGCGCAAAGTTTCTCTTCAGAGAGTTTTCTTCCAATCCCCCTCCCCTCTTCAAGTGGTCTTAAAGAAAGGACTGGACTTCAAATGACCCTTGAATGCTGTGCTTGGTTTCACAGCAGGATGCATCAGCTGCTTCATCAAATAAGTCTCAAGTAGACAGGTTTGTTGATTGGGAAAGCAAAGTCTTAAACTGAGGGTAAAGGGTATGTCACAAGTATTAGTGTAAGTACAGTGAAGGCCCTATATCCTTGCAGAGTGCAGTGTTCGCCCCAGGCTAAAGTCTGTGCTAATATTTTGAATTTATATCACATCTTCTCAGCTGATCTTACGGGAAAAAGGCCGATTGGATTTTATAGCTCAACAGCTAATAGGATTCTACAGGATTTGATAAAGAAAGAAACTGCGGTTATAGGTTTAACTACCCTGTAACAAGAAATGTAGAGCTGTGTTAAATTTCAATATTTTATAAGATATTTGCACTGAAAATACAGCTACAGATCCATGTTATATGTTAATAATTTAAAACTAAATACCTGGACGCATAGCTGCACTTGAAGCTCATACTGAGAAAAATAAGATATCCTTTAATTTTATAGCCTAAATCTCTGACATCTGCAGTATCTTCTGCTCCAAGTGTTCCCTTGGCTTTGGAAATTTGGATTCAGAGAAAGAAGAAAATTAGGACTCTGCAAAAGCTTAATCCAGAACCAAGGTAGATCAAAATGAATTTAGGCACTGCTGCTTACAGAAATATCCACTGAGGTGTACAGCAGTCTAATAGACCCTGGGTTGATATTGCTAGTTATCCCCTCTGCAGCATCCAGACTCTCCTCAAGCACGTGTGAGCCTCCTTTTTTTTAATACCAGATAGGAGTATGACAGCCCAAGCTTCTGCTCCAAAACAGAGCTCCCAGAGGCAGCCAGCTCTGTAGCTGCCCAGAGATGAATGCCAACACCACAGTGCACCAAGTGTGTGGTGTTTTTACCAAACTGCTTTTGAGAACTCAACTGAACTAGCAGAGAAGGAAAGAATCAGTAACAATTTGTACACTGGCAGGGGTGGGATTGACTAGAAAGGAAACAAAATCTTGAAGGAACCACGTGAAGGACCACAAAGTCCCAGGCAGACTAGTTACTGAAGCGTGGATTGAGCCCAGTTGATTTTGACAACTCTCTCTCCACAAACAAGACCTTTAGACAGCTAGATCCCTCCTGATGAACTGACTGGGATGAAAACAGCTGCTCTGCAAATTGGACCTTGCCAGAGAAGAGCTAGATAAGTGTATGACAAAGACTATATCTGATCCTAGAGAGATCTGACAAGTCAGACTCAGGAGCCAGAAGCTGTTTGTGACGGCAGCAAAAAAAATACAGTCTCAACTACAACCTTGGAATCAACAGGCTCGCTGAGCCAGGCATCATCTCCTAGATAACAATCTAACAAGAAATTGTCTCCCCAGCTCCCTCCCTTACCCCCCTCTTCCATGTGTGCATCCCTTTGATGTACAGCTGCAAGGGCTGGCCAGGTGCAATCTGTTTTATTGAGTAATATGCATCTAACTTTGTAAAATAGTCTTAAGACTTCAGATGAACCTGGGTTCAATGTTTTATGTCTGTGAGTTTCAGCTCCTGATAGGGAAGTTCAGTAGCTGCTTGCTGAGCACATCTCATTTGGAAGGCACTGTCCCTCCCCTCTTGAGCTTGCAGGCACCAGAGTGAAGAAGATGAGGTGCAGGACAGCTCAGCATCTTTCTACAAGAAAAGGATGGTCAGGAAGCTGGCTTTCAGGGGAGTGAAGGTAATTAAATGTGAGTTTGCAGGGGATTCACTCACTTGCAGTTTCTCTGAACCAAACCTATGGGGTTCTGCCTGTGAACAGAGGACTGCAGGGAGGGAAGGGGCTGGGGTTTTTTTATGTGCTGGTTGCTATGTTCTGGGCCACCGCACACAGATGTGCTTCTCCATTACTCAGCTTCCAAGTGAGACCAGACTGTTCATCTGGCTCTGACTCCTCCTTTGCACAAGTCCAGCCATGTGCTGTGTAGCTGGTTTGGATGATTCCCTTCTCTTTGCCACGTAAAGACAAGTCTGTTTAAACCTGCCTCCACCCCCAGGAGTAGGTGTCTGGAGTGCACTGCTGGGCAGACACCCAAGACAGCTCTCAACAAGCTAGGCTGAGCCTCGAGAGCAACATAACCACTTTTCGTTTGGCAATTGGGATCAACACAACCACTCTGCCAAGCTAATCCTGCTTCCAAGGAAGCCTAATTAACCCAAAAAGGCATCACACTAGCGTCATCACCTGGCTCTCGATTGCTAAACAAGCACCTCCGGGGCTCACCTGGGCATTTCCAAGAAATGCTGCTCTGCACCACGTAAACTGCATGCCGTAGCACCCCACCTGCTGCTGCCCACAGCTAAAAACCCCCACCTGAGGCTCAGGCAGAGATGTACGTGCCATCCCACCCACCCCAATACACACACCCAGCAAGACAAGCAGCAGCCAGAGACACAGTACAGCTCAGAGGCGCAAAAAGATAACACTAAGACAGACATAGTAGGAGGTCATTATAACACACCCAATTGCCCAGTGCTCGTGACTGTTTTGCTCACTGGAGCTATTCTCCTCTGTCCACACATACCTCTCCCTGGCCTTTGACCCTCAATCAGTGCCAGCAGTAGAGAAGCATCTGACCCCAAAGCCAAGTGCTAGCCCCACACAGCATGTACAAAGGAGCGAGAAACACCCACTCCCGTCTTCCATTGCCAGGGAGTCAGCAGATCCTGGATTCCATCTACAGGGGTTTTTTTTCTTCTCAGCACACACACAACGAGCAATTTCCAATATACAGGCTCATTACGCTCCAGTGGAGCATACAATAAAGTAAAGGTAAGCAGCAGCCAGAGGACTGACTGCACACAGCAGCCAATGATGGGGAAGCTGTTCTCAGCTTACAAAATCGACTCAGACACTTCCAGAAATTCACATCAGATATCCACCCTCTCTGAATGGATAATAAATACTTCTGACCCAATAATCCAAGTGTTATCTGCGTTCCAACTACCAAATCATACAATACAGCTACACACCTGATGTAATTTTAATAACATAAGACCACAAAGAGCAATGGAGCACAATGGCGAAAGCAGACAAGGGAACATTGATTTTCAGATTGCATTCCACTATAAACATCAAACTGCTAGTGGTTTATCTGAAATATAAGCAGACCTAAGCAGAGCAAAGGAGGCTAAAGTTCACGTGTTCGGGCTGAACGGTGCTTAATGTGCCAGCCCCAGTGAATCCTGCAGGCAAGCTGCCTCTGCCAGCCATAAACAGAAATTCTTCATTCGGGATCAATACAACTTCAGCTACAGTTGTACTAATTGTAATAGCTGAATTTTGACAGTGCTCGTGCACATGTTATGCAACACAGGTTCCTGCCTACAGGGGGGGATTTAAACTTCTGTTAGAACAGATAATCATATCTTAAGGCCTTCACCAAGCTCCCCATGCTCGTGTAACGTAAGTTTTAACACTCTGAATGCCTCCAGCTCTCACTGACTTCTTGTAGTCTCAGGAAACGCTTCGGGAACAGGTCCACGGGAGAAGGAGGCTCACTGATTGCCTTCACTGTCAATTACTTTGGTTATCAACCAGCTGTAATCAGCTGATGTCACCTATTACCTGACATCAGCTGATTTATTCCTTTTTACAACCAGGAAATCACAAGTACCATTTTCTACAGTGTACTTTGACTTTATACGAGTCAGATAAGGGATCTGAGGGGTTTTTTTCAGAAGCTGTTTTCCATCTAACATATTTGGGAGCACACATACTATATTTCTTTGGCTAAACCATAAACCACTAATCCCCGTCCCCATTCAGAATGCATAGGATTCCAAACCACACCCAAATGGCACTGGGATTAGACAAATATTTAAATGGTAACCTATCTCTCAACAGGTGGGTTGGACATACCTGTATTCCTAAACCTAACCTAGCATGAGCTAAGAAATTTTGATTTATCTTCAAAAGTTCAAACAATATAACTTTAAAAGGGCTAACCCAGGAATATTAAAGAAGACATCAGCCCTGGACACAGGGAGAGGTCTCTAGAGATGAATTCTCTATCTACTGATGCACTGCATGCTGCATAGGTTCTGGTCTAAGCATCTGTGGCTGCTGCTGTCAAAAGCAGACACCAGGAGAAATGAGGCTTTACTGTGATAGGTCTAGTGAATGACAAAGAAGGCAACTTCTCCTAAACTCTGATGGCTTTGATGGCTATCAGTTTTGACCCTGTGTCACTGCAGACAATAGTCAATTTTCCTTCTTTACTGGCACACTGAACAAACATTAGAGAGCCCTCATTCTGTCTGCAACAGTAAAATCTGCAGCCAGATCTCAGCTAAAAGTCATTACAGTACAGTATTACTGTAATGCACAGATTTCCCTAGAAATTCAGTGGCCACAGAAAGGAAGTAACTGAGTCAAGCAGGTACAGACTCCAAGGGGATGGCAGGTGCTCCCTTTCACTACAGTCTGTGGAAGAATCTCTCCTGATTGCAGTAGCAACAGGATCATGAAGACAGATGATTCAGTTACCTCACTGATAAAAACATGATATTTGTATTGCTATCACATTGGTACCAGCCATAACATTCCCTGGTTCTTTCAGAAGCTTTTCAAGCACCATTTGGGGCTCAGTGAGCCTTCCTTCACCATCACTGTCTCCCCAAAGTGCTAACAACACATTTACCAATATGCAAATATTTACAATTGTGAGTTTACACAGGAAGAGAAGATGCTCCTAGACTACTGTCTATTTTTCTGTGGCAGAAATACAGAGCTGGTCACATTTTAGAAGGTATTTAAAGCCTAATATTTTTCAAAGAACAGGAGCCTCTACAAAATAAAGTAAGAAACGGAGCCTGAATCTCTACTGGACACCTCCAATTTCACACTGGTGCAACAATATCAAACAAATGGCCAAGAATGATTCACGGTCTGGAAAACAGGCTTTTCTGGGCTACATTTAGAGAATACAATCTTGTTAGCTTATCAAAGAGCAGGTTAAGAGGAGATTTGATCTCAGTCTGTAGGTACCTACACAATATCTGGTATCTGATCGCAGGCAGTTCTTTTATCTGGCAGATCAAAGGGCTAAAACGTGAAATTAGACAAACAAACTGGAAAAAGCAGACTTTTTACCCAGCCCTTCAAACCTATGATGTCATAGAATGTTCATTTCTCCCATGCTCTGTTTGAATTTCATCCTACTATAGGCTAGCACAGTCATATATTATTTGACTTAATGCTGGAATTAGCAGGTGAAATTGCATGTCCTGTAGTTTAACAGAAAATCAGGCTAGATGCTCACAGGCCATTTTGACTTTAAAAAATAAAAATAAATATGAACTAAAGTTATACAAACACACAATGTAATAATGTCACTGATCAAACTATTTTTTTATTAAATTTAGAATATACTTCTGCAACAAAAGCTGTGCTGGTTATGAAACAGCAGGTAAAAGCTTTTTTTCATTTTGTCTGTAAGGAAGTTGGTTTCCTTGCTCCTTACACTCATGACATTTAATTTGAGGTAAAGTAGGGAGGTTTGGGCATTGTTTGGGTGGATCTCTTGTTATTCTTAATTTCTCCTATAATTAATATTGAGCCATCTTCAAAACTCACACATATGGAAAAAGCCCGTTCATAACCATGAAGATCTTCAGCCTTTAGCCTGGAATGCAGCTGACCTTTCCTTACTCAGCTGTTACAGTTTCTTAGCTTGCAGAAATGTATATTTACTCTTTTTTCTTTTGGAACTGTTCCATTCACAGTGTGCTAGGGAATTTCACTCAAAGTAACACATGCTTCACAGATTACCAGGCTCTTAAAAATACACTTGTCTTCTCTTTATGGGCCTGGTCTATTAAAAAGAAGTTAACAGAAAGATACCTATTAGCTTCTGTGGGTATTGGATTGAGGCCTAAATTATTGCTAGTACTGAACATGCACAGTCAGAAAGTATTTCAGAAAACATGTGTTATATATTGCTCTCTAAGGCGGATTTCCCTGAGATCCTTTCCAAACTGCAGTGAATAGCTCTGAAGAAGACATCTGTTCTCCCACGGAGCGTCTCCCTCTAACGATGGGCAGGAATCAGGCATTCCCTCTGTACTCACACTGGGTTTTTATATAACTTATCTCGGGCTTTACACCCTCCACACACATACATGCAGCTCTTGTATACACCAGCTTCACTCCTCCTCATCCTACACTATCAGCTTCTCCTTTCTAGGCCATCAATGGGCATGGTACTTGCAGCTCAGAAAAACCAAACTGTTAGTGAACCACGGATTTTGGTATCATAGTCACATTCCTCTAAGCAGCCACAGCATTACTCCCCATAGACTCCCCACAGCTGCATACATACATCAAATGCACCTTGTGAGCTGAGGAGAAAAGTCTTCATGGATCGAACAACTGCATGTGATGTACAAAGTACATTCTGCAGACTCCTAAACATTTCCCTGGCAAGACCATCAGTTGGCTCGCCAGCTCATTACAGAATGCTAATTACATCCCATCAAGTGACCTGAAACTGCTGAACAGCACTCAGTTATGTATGCTTTCATGGGAAACACCAGAAAGCTAAACCTCTCCACAGTTGGCTTAGAAAAGATTAGTTTAGGGAGACGTCTGTTCCTTGTCAAAAAACTCCTTAGATTTCTTTCTTTCATGTTGTACACAGACAGATCATTATTGGCTTGAAATTGCAGAATCCATTTCTTCCCCTTAAGAAAATCCATGGTAAGTCTTATTGGGTTAAACTAGTAATTTTTAAAAAAATTAAATGAAAGCAGGCAGAAGTAGGTTTCTGAGGATAAACAGAGCTTTAAAAAATAGTTTTAGTTTTAAATGGAAGCAGAAGCACAGGCACAGAGAGCTCAATTTTTTAAACTAAGTGAAACCAGAATTTGAAATCCAGTTGTGTGCAAACTAGACTGCTCAACCACTCCTACTTATATCAGTCACCTCCCCAATTCCTCACTACTGCAAGGCCCACTCATTGCCTCTTCTCTTCAATTAGGCATCCATCCCACAAGCTGTTTATTGCAGCAGTGTCCCATTCACTGCAACAGGGCATGAGGTCTAGTCGTACAGAGCTCTTTGCTGTCTGCTCAGGGCTGGGTCTGACTTTCACTGCATGTTTGAAAAGCATCCCATATGCTGAAGCCTCACTCCTAACAGAGGCCTCTCAGCCAAGGCAGAACAGAAGCCTGTTTAGATATTAGTACAAAAAATTACAATTACAGTTTTCTTGCAATTCCAAGCAGGTTCTTCATTCCTACAGGTCTCCCATGACTTTCCTCAACTGGTTTTAAAGCTCTACTGAAGGAGATAAGTGTCTGTATTTACAAACAGGGAAACTGCACAGGAAAAACTGATAGCAGAGCTAGAAATAGTACATCGACTCCCCAGTCCCAGGCCAGTGCCAAATACACTAGGCTACGCTTGTCTTTCAGGAAGTTGCTATGGTCAACTCTCTTTAAGTGCTGCATTAGTACTTCTGATTGTGCTGGGTTTACTTTAAATGTCTTCTATTTGGGCAGAAAGAACGAGCTAACTTGTGCATAAAATATGCTAGCATGCATTTCTGATTTGATGTCTATAATATCCTGCATGCTTTATGCTAGAGAGAAAGAAGAAAAAAAGCTTCAGGATACTATCTGCTTCTACCACACTGCTGAAGTGGCTGAGGATAAAGACATGCATGGGGAAGTCAGGAACTGATTCGCAAACATGTCCTATCTGTTCCAGTTCTGGTTGCATTAACAGCGAAGCTCCTGTGCGTTATCTCTGCTGGGTATGCTTAATGCCAGTTTAGGGAAAGGTAAACTATTCATCTCCAGCTCCTGATGAAGCTCCTACCTTACCAACATTGCTGTGACCCTGCTGGAAATGCCAGAGACACATCTGAGCTACAGAGTTTAGAGATAAACTTGCCAATGGGGAGAGAGAAGACAGACACCTCTCAAACCTGCACACTCATCAAGTCTCTTTTTCCCTGACAGTTTTGACTCAGCCCATCTCAAAGATGTATTTTTGACTACTGCAGCATTTGAGCCCTGCTCTCTTCACAGCACGTGAGCTGTCTGACCCCAGCAGCCCAGAGCTGATCAGGGTGACAAGTGACATCTGACAAACAGTGACAAGAGAGAATATCTGCGGAGCTAAGATATGCCAAAGAGAGTCATGGAAGATGGAGCTGGGCCCTTAACTGGAACAGCAACACTTAGGTCCACAGACTCACTGTTTGGATTTGATCATATACCCAGATCCTGAGGAGCAGACTGGGACCAAAGTCAGAAAAAGGAACCTAGCTAAGAAATATGAGGAAAGTAGGAGTTGCCTTTTAGAAGAGATGTATTCAGTTGATCTCCACAGTCTAGGCAACTATACAATGTGCTCCAGACTTCTTTATATGCTGGTTTCATTCAAATAAATCTAATTCATTTAGGCAAATGGTAAAGAACACTCATCTAGAGACAAGAACGCGGTCCATCCCTAAAGGCTCAAGAATTGCTTGCAAAGCTCTGCTTTCCAGGAAAAGAATTAGAGGGTCAGAGCAAACAAGGAACTCAACATGAGCTCCCTGTGCAATGGGACCAGCAAAGCCATACATCAACAGCAAAAGGAGAGCTGAAGTAGAAAGGTCATTTACCTTCAGTTGAAACAGTATATACCCTAACTCAGTTCATCCGCACTAAAACAGCAGGGAGCATTCACACCACCTAAGAGGGCAGTAACCCCAACACAGCTAGAGCCCAAAGAGAATATGGGAACACAGATTTGACATTTACCAGCCAGAGAGAACCTAGTGAAAATGGGGAAGACAGCTTTGTATTTTATGAACTGCCTCAGGAGGGTGGAAGATGGGAAGCAGCAGTACCATGGGAATGTCCTCTACATTTCTAAGCAATACAACAGAACGTGCTTCTAACTTTGGCGTTTGCAGACTTCTTGTTTCCTCTGCTCCAGCAATTAGTACAGGGGATATGCCTGATACTTTGGATCACAGGACAGGAAAAAGATCTGGAGTCCTCTGAGAAGCACACACCCATGCTGGAGTGTAACACTGTGCTGACCCTGTGCTCCAGGCACAGCTCCTTGGTGAGCTGAAGGATCCACTGGCAAGCTGCACCTTCAATAGGGGCTTATGGAATGGTCACAATGGACAGAGGTGACAGCACTCCATAGCATGGAGATGGTGGACGGCTCTCAGGAATTAAAGGAGCTCTCTGTAGATATTCAGCCAATACAGATGTGACCAGTACAGACCACACTCCTTACTGGTCCAAATATTTTCTCACACCGCAAATAAAATGTTTACATCTCCAACTTAGCAGTGTTTAAACACTTATATCTAAGCACGTGCTATGAAGCAGAAATAGTCTTAGCTTTCCCTCATTCACTGAGCCATCTCTCTGTGGCCTGGAAAGTCCACAGTGATGGTGCAAAATTGAAAAACTGATAGCACAGTTTGCTGTAAGCCTGTGCAAATGCACCCAGGATACATACATATTCCATGCAGTGGAGGGCTGGCTAAGCTACCCTTGCTGCTCCTGCATACTAAGTGAGGCTTTGCAGTGCAACCAAAGAGAATGCACAAGGTGTCTATTTGCACAGACAAACATAATAATCAGATTCAATTATCCTCTGTGGATGGCTCTGAAACAAAATGCTAACACACTAAACAGTGTTTTAATGAGAGGGTCTCATTCTTGAAGACATGGTTTGAAGACATCAATTTATGTAACAGAATAAACAGGGACAGTCTTGTCTGCCTAACTGGAAAATGAGCCATTCATTATACCTGAAATCATAGAATCATAGAATGGTAGGGGTTGGAAGGGACCTTTAGAGATCATCTAAAATGTTCAGAATTGGAATATGGCTTCCCTTCCCATGCAGTTTCCAATGTCTTTGCCCTATGCTTGGCTTTGGTATGTTGCCTGACAATGCAAGAAGTAAAAGACATTTCTACTGGCAGCCCCCAACATACATCATATTCAAAAAACATTCAGCCCTTTGAGCTTAGAGCAAGCTGAAGATTTAAAATGTGGCTCAGTCACCTCAGTGATGGTATTTACAATTAAATATTGCAATACAGATAAGCCAGGTTCAATGTTGGCTCTGTCACTGGTACCTGCTCAAGTCCCTCAGCTTCTGATCCCCAGGTGATCATCTTGAAAATGGGAGTTCAATACTGGAGTTCACAGTAAGGCTTCAACAACATGGTTTATGTATGTATAACAGCAAGTTCAAGAGGGTACTGAGAATTTAGGGAAACTATAATAATATCACTCTGTGGATCTTGCTCTGGATTCAACTTTTTTTGCTAGACTAACAAGAATAATGTGCCACCCTTGGTAGAGTAAACCTGTCCCAGAGTCTTGTGTTCAGTTTCCAACATTTCAGGTTGGACTTGCCCTTAGTTTAAATCCTCAAGGAAGAAAGTTCAGCATTTGATCGAAATCCCTGATGCACAGCACTCCCCTTACTAATCAAAGAAAAGTGATTATCTGCTCTTTTTTGAGAAGGAAAATGACTGTTCCTAGAAAAGAGATCACAAATGCCAATGTGCATTTTCTATAGAATTATAAATTGTATTTCACAGCTCAAGATAAAAATTAATGACCTTTGCAGAGTGGAGAATGCTCCAACTGGGATCACTTTTTCTTTTATTTCTATGCCTTACAGCACAGACACAGAGTAAAATGTCTTCACAGATATAATTGTGTTATGTCACGATACTAGACAGACACGGCACTGAGACCAGACAGTAATTTACTCAGTAAGGCTCTGATCCAGTTTCCATTGAAATCCATGTAAAGGTTTCCTCTGACTTGAATGGCTATTGACTGGATCAATCTTTTCGTCTTCATAGCTGGAACATGGCAGTTTTCCCTTATTGTTCTCTGACCTTGCTTTCTCGTTAAACTTCACTCAAGGGATTCATAAGATACAGAATACTGCATATAGACGATCACTCCAGAAATTTATTCTACCCAGTTGTTTCTAAATAGAGTAGTGACAAGCAGGGGAACATACTTCTTTTCCTACCATGCAGTCTGCTGGCCATCATGAGAATGTCAAGGTTTACTTTACGTAAGGTACAATCTTGCACGTAATATCCAGATCCCATCCCCTACAAAGTCATGCAAATATGTGCAATGGAATTAACTCGGGATGATTTGAACTGTAACATTGCTGGGGTTTGCTGACATTAACTTGAATTGGACGCTTAAATGCATATAACAAAAGTTTGGCTGTTTGTGCTCTTTTATTGAACTCTGCTGGGTCATCCAGTCTCTTGTTCTCGCACACAACCACATCATTGATCCCTTTCATAAACAATCATGATCCACATTAAATACATTCTCCCTTTCAAAGGCTGTGACAGAAGCTTGTCCCTCACTTCTCTAGTGGCCAGAATGTTAGCTTCCAGTATGAACTTCCTCACAACCAACATATGCATATCGAATCCTGTGCCAGCCTTTAGCTGAAACAGTGCTTTTCCTTCCCTGCTATTAACACCCATGATATATTATTTATGAACATTCATATCCCCTTTCCACCTCAGCTTTGCTGGGCTAAGCAAGACAGGCTATTTTTGTTTCCTCTCTAATGATGGCTCTTTACTCTGTTAAGAATATTTTGCACCTTGCAATACTTTAAAGTACTTGCAAAGCTTTAGACAATTAATTACACTTTACAGCCAGATTAGGCCATGATGACCCACTGAATTACCCTGAGTACAGAATGCCACCCATAATTCCTGCATTTTGGCCATAATTTCAGGTTGAACTAGGGTGCATATTGAATAGGTAGCAGAAAAACAAATCCATAATACTCTAATGCATCAAGCCCCAATTGTGCTCAGGTACCAAAATGATCAGAGACTCAGTAAAGGACGAACAGAGGATAGAGCAGTAAAAACCAGAGGCCATGAAAAATGCTGCATTGTTTTAACAAATACAAGTTCTATGTCACGGTGAGCATCACAAAGTGCTTTCAAAGTTAAAGTATAAACTTGCTATTCATCTAACATTTATAACAATATCAAGCTTTTCTTTACAAAACTTCTTTATGAGACCCCTAGAAACAGTTTCACTTGTTTTGATTTCTATGTAAAGTTTTAAAATCATTCCAGGAGCGTGGAGAGAAAACAATAAAGAAGGAAACACAGAGGTGGAAAGAGAAAATGATTCAAGATAAAAGCAAAACTGGCTTCGAGTCTTTGGTCTGAAACAAAAAATATATGGAAGACACAGTGGTTAAGTGTTACATTCCATTTTGTAAATGATTATGCAATGTAACAATAGGTCTTCACATAGCAGAGTAGGTTCATCAGCTTGGCCACTAGATCTTCAGCTGGTGCAGATCAGAAACACGCAGAAAAGTCCCTTCAGGATCTGAGACACTGGCCCTTTCAAAAAGAACTGAGGCATCCCTGGGAGGCTCATGCTCCTTTATTCTAATGACTCCAGTCATCTGTCCTGAAGGCTCACTCCTACTGCAAAGTGCCTTCTTCAATTCATGATTGCTTTGAAGCAAAGGGAACTATTTGCAGATGAGGCAATAATTTTATATGAGCAAATACAGCACAACCTGTGGCTTTGCTTTATGAGGTCCTGAGCACCCACAGCTTCCATTAGCTTTCTCTGAAGCTCAGTCTTCAAAAGCAGAGCTGGCATGCCCTCAGGGCCTGATTTTTCCCCAACCCCAGAAGCACTGAAAACTAAAGCATAAGGGCTATCAAAGGAGTGTATGAAAATGTACTAGATTGTATAGTGTGCATTAAATTAGTACCAAATGTGTATCTTGTCTAGTGCTCCCTGCAGCTGGTCTGCCAGTGAGACACCAACCAGGACAGCTCTACAACTGGAAAAGCAGATGGGCTGTGATATTTTCATTACAAAGAACTAGATAAGGTCTTACTGCTCACAGGTCCATGAACATATGCTTCCCCAGGACTGACACTCTGTGAGCTAAAAAAGGCAATGCACTGGATAAACCTGTGAAGGTGTTCTAGGCTGAAAAAAGAGGATCTGTGAACACTGGGATTTTTCCATCACTAGCCATGTAAACACTGAGGCAGTAAGGAACACGAATATTGTCAAGTCTGAACCCACAGCTTTCCTGTGATGCCTGGATTTAATTTCCAGTAAGCCTACTCTTTATAAGGACACGATTTTTTTCCAGTTTTCTGCGGCTCTATTTTTTCGGCCTTAGTATTTTGAGAGAGAGGAAAAAAGCACTGTTTTAGAAACAGTGTATCCTACAGATTTAGAGGATATGTCTTAGACATATCAAAGATACAAACTGAACCATCATTTCTACCTCCTCAACTGCCCAGGCTTTTGTAAATATTGTGGCCATCAGCCTATCTTCTTTTCTGAAAACCGTGGTGCTTTAAGATCTGGCCATCCCTTCTTGCAATCAGCTTAATTAAAAGCTTCATTAAATGAACTGTTTCATTTTGTACTGAAACAAATTAGGAATACTTACATGATCAGTCAGCTGAGCAGCAGATAATGAACAGCTGAGAGACAGTAAAAACCTAAATCAGTACAGCTGTTTAAAAGGCATGGGCATGACTATCGTTCAAAATTTGCCATATCCTTGTGAAACAGATAAATATGCTTAATAGATACACCCCTCCCACACCTAGATTTCCTAATTACCCACGTGTGGTACGATGCAGCCATATGGGATTCAGGACAGAGCTGAGGGCAAAAACCAAAGTCTTCCTTTACTGCACTCATTTCTCAGCTATCTCACCCCAGGGCACTGGCAGGTTCTTTCTTTATCTGAACTCCCTCCAGCCAGTTCCTCTTGATAAACATTGGAATTGCATTTTTGTTTACAAACAGCTGTGAGGCTGATTTTATTGCTGTCCATAAAAGCAAATGCATTTGCAAACTAAAAAAAAAGAAACCAACTTAGCAAAGAAATATGACAGAGGAAGACCTAGCAGCTCCATGAAGGCTCAAGTACCTATGTTTTGGCATGAGTGTCTGCACGACTGACTCATTCAAGCCCCTCCTTGTTTACCAAGTACTTCTGCCAGTCACTCAAGCTGTTGACAGACTCACGTGTGACTTGCCTGTACTACACCATTGGCCACCAACAGAAGACAGCCATGCAAAACTGCAATGAATTATTCTCAAGTAACTCTAAAACTGAAATTTGTCTGCATAAAAGCCTATATGAACACTTAAAGTAAGAAACAAATATATCAAGATTCAAATCCTTATGTGAAGACAAAAACAGAGCTATATTTGCTGAAATTAGTTGTTGTGACTTAGATAAGAGATATAGTACTGGGAAGAAGCTGCCTGTTCAGCACAAGCCACTGATTTATGATGCAGTGGCCTAAGTAATACATTATATTTCCTAAAAGGGTCATCTCATTCCAACTAGTGAAGCAGGTAATATGAGTTGATATCACCCATAAAAAACAGATGCTCTGTATATATGTACATATAGATGCATATAATAACCTTTAATACAAATCCACCCAAAGACAGGTGAATGGGTGAGAAACTGAAACTCCTACTTATTTCTAATCCAGGAAATCAGACTAAGATTCCTTAATGGAGTTTGGTTTGTTTTGTTTTACAGAGGAAGAAAATGCATGCTGCCAGGATGAGGACATTGTTGTATGCCAAATGTCAGCATGGAGCACATTTTTATAGCCAGCTTCCAAACCCATGAATAAAGAAAAGGGCTTAGCGGAAATACTGACAGAAGTTTAACCATAGTGGGCCAAAGTTAGCCTTGTGTAGATTCAGGCAACTCTACTGATGTTAATGGACTTACACCAAGGCTGGAGCTGGCCCAGTGCCTCTAGCTGGCATAGCTAAAATCTGCAGGCATGACACAGAAAGACCCCAGCCTGGAGGGACTGGATGACTCCCCCTGAACCTGTTGGGATTCATGTTCATCAGAAAGGACTGCATCAGTTCTTTAATGAATAAGCACCTGCAGATTCATCCACGATCAGCTCTAAATAAACCTGATGCCAGCTTTTCATGGGGCAGTGATCATGGATTACAGTGCTCCTAGTAAACTGTAAAGCTTGAGGGATGATAATGTGCCCCTTGCTGCCAGAAACCTCTGTCAGGCCTCCTTTTGCACACAGTGCCGTACTTTGGGGAGCTTTTTAAAAGAAAGACCACACAGGCATTTTGACATCCTGTAAATGGAAAGCTGTAGCTGGTTTCTAAACGTGATGAATCCCATCGTGAGGGCCTTAGTTTCAGCAGGGAATGAATGATCAAGCTCAGGGAAAACAATGGTGCATTATCAAATTAATTTCACAGCATGGATCACGTGAGATTCCCCAGAGTCCCTCCAGTGCCAAAACACAATCCGATTGTGTAGATCAGCGGCACAACTGCTGTCATCAAGGGAAAATTAACTGGCCAGACTCTTTCCCTGGTGTAACGTCACTTGAATCACTGAGTAGGTCAGTGAGATCCTGCAATACAGAATTTTATGTGGAATTTGACCAACTTCAGCTTTCGCCAAAAAGTGGATTTTCCAATCTATGTCTAGATTAGCAGAATGAGTAATATTGCATTAAATCCTGCTCTAGTGAGGAGCTCCACATAGGCATAAATTTTGTCTATATGGAGTCTCACTGCTTTGAAGTAAGTCATGCTTGCTCCAGTCCATTAATGGAATGACAGGGGGTCACAGCAGGTGACCTCAGAATCCCACACACATACAGAAGTGTAAATACCCATACACAGCCTGATATAGACTGCACCTCTGTCATAATCAAATTGAAAGTGGTTTAGGCTACAGTCCTGCAAAGAATTCTGCATGGGTACATCTGGAAATGCATCTCTTGGAATATTTGTTGAAAAGCTATCCTGAGCAAAGCAGCTTTATCCTAGCAAACGTCGAGTACCTTGAAGTCTGCACACACTGAAATATTCAGCATAGCACAAAATCTTGCAACACTGTGGAAACCAACATGACAGGTACGTTAGGGATTTAACTAAAGGCATCCAGAGTTAAATGTATGGTCTGCTACCATGAGCTAAAAGATGAAAACCTTCTGACTGCAACTTCTATAGCTTCATTACAGTCTAAGTCCCTGCAGATGAGGCAGACACTCAGCAAGAGCTACACAAGCAACTTGTAGCCTCAGTTCGACATTTCACCTACTTTTAATTCATTGGCATTCTCTAATAAAAGGTGATGCTGATGCATGTTGAAAAAAAATGGTGATACAGAAGAGAATAGAATGATATCATACATGACACAAGGTGTGAAGCAATAAGTTTAATAATGCAAAGGGTAAGACCATGTCTTTCAAAATCAGCAAGAACATTGTGGCTATTACTGGCTGGAAAGATGATGATAAAGACCTGGGTTTATAACTGCATTCACAAGCACCTGAGCCATTAACAGGGCATAGTTATTAAAAAGACAAACTAAACCACATCATTATATTCAAACACATTTTTCTAGCAGAGGTGAGGAAGCCTTAAAGGAGCTGTACAGTTCAGTTCTACTCTGTACCCAAAGAAGAGGAATTCAAACTTGAGTAGGTCCAGAGAATTCATGCTATCAGACATTTTATGACTCTCATGAGCTTAGATTGTTTAGCCTAGTAAAACAAAAGCCAAGAGGAGGATGTTTACTGACTACAAATACATCAAATATAAAAAAGCTATTTAAGTTAAAGTGTTCATACAAGAAAATAAATTATATAAACTATCTCTGAATAGAATTAGCATACACCTTAGAATATTTCTGACTATGAAAAGACTGAGTTTCTTAAACAGTTTTCCAGTGACAATAGAAAGGACAAGACACCAACATGCTTTTAAAATGAGTCTTGTTATATGTACTAAGAACTGCAAAGCGTATCACTTTTCAAGAGCAGGGACCAGAGCCAATAGTCTGGAGATGTCATCCCAGCCTTGCATCTCTATGGGGACTTTGAGATTCCGTATCCCTCGTGAGGAACCAGAGTCTTACTGTTCTTGGCACCACATGTGGGCTTATCACAAAATTATGGACTCTTGCTCTACTGTAGTTTTTCTACAGTAGAATTCAAAGGGCATCTTACTTAAAAACTGATAAAACAATCTGGCCAAAAATTAAGTCAAGACTACAAGATTTGAGGAGAGAACAATTGGAGGGAAGTAGCAACTGAGGAAGAAAAGACTTCAAACCCAGAAGTGTTAATGCAGGGCACATAAAAACCTACAACTACAATCAAAGCAGTACCTATGCCTAGACAATTAAAAAAAAAACACAGTAAACCTTGTGCTAGCATGTTGCCACTTGTCAGACCAACATAAAAATTGACTCTATGAGTGTTCCTAGCCCATTGCAAATGAGAAGTGAAGCATGTTAACCTAAATAAAACAACCTCCAGCAAGAGTTTTGAGACAAGTGATAACATCTTACTCCAGCTCAGCTCCAACTGTAACACATTTGATGTCGGCCTCCACTGCACAGAGAATCAGCCACCAAAAAGCAACTCATTACACTGTGGTCCCACAAACCAACTAGTTACATCAGTCTACAGCAGGCAGCTGCAGCAATAAGCTTTCCCCAACACTTATAAATTCTACATGCTATATGTATTGGGGGGGTGGTAATGCATAATTTGTATGATACTTTTAGAAAGCTGTAATTAATTCTGTGATCGATGCTCTAAAACTACTGAGTGAAGTTAAGATTTCTTAAAGATTCTTAAATTACATTTGTGAATTAACACGAGCAAGGCTGAGTAATCACCACTTCATGTTCATGCATAGTCCATTCAGTTCAATTAAGTTCTGCTGTGTAACGAAGAAGAGAAAAGAGCCAGACAAAATGGTGTTGCAAGAATCTGGATGACAACTAATACAGTTTACAAAAGAGTAAGAAAAATGGTAGGTTTTCCTGAAAGCTTTCAAAGAAAATAAGTCTGGGATTTATTGAGGAGGCAAGAGATACACTATTACTGGTAGAATTATCTCACACTCAGGGTGCTGAAGTATTTTGTGAACTATCTTTAGGGGACATTCCACCCCATCCAGGAATACTGTCACATCTGGAGTGGAGAACAGTACCTGTTTAACAGCATATTATAGAGATGCACAAATATTTTAGAAAGAAGATAAGGGATACTATAACCAATTGAAGTGCTGTGGAGAATTACACACAAACACAAATACAGGATCTCTTGAATGTTCCTTGTATAGGGAACATCTGGAACCCTTCCTCCTGAAGAGGAGGCAAAATATTCCCTGTAACTTGTTTGGCTTTTACCTTACTACCTACCGCTGTGGTAGGAGAGAATCAGTGACAAAAAAATAATGACAATACCATTGTCATCAAGGATTAAAACAGATCAATTGAATTTTTTACAGGAAAAAAACCCCTGTCTTACTTTTTGATGTGCCTTACTGGCTAGTTGGTGAGTTTACTTGTTACAGTTAAGTTGATAGGCCAAAAAATGAATATGGATCCATACTCTCCAAAGCCATCAATCCTAATTATTTGTATGGATAAATTTCTCCAATGACTCTCTCTTTTTGTATAAATGCTCAAGAAAATCAATCAATACATTGCTTTTGTTATTTGCCACACAAGCATACGTCCCAGCTGTGGCTGCTTTGGTCCCCTTGGTGACATAGCTTAGTGCCTACTCAAGCAAAAGCCCAAAACACCTTTCTCTGGAGATTTATTCTCCTCTGTAACTCGCCATGGTAGCAAGAATACAAATTGCTCCAATTTGCAATCTGTCCAAGACTCAGGAGCTTGAAAGCAAAGAGTGCTGAGGTATGAAATGGATAGATACTTATCATAAACCATGATAAGACAGTTCAGATATCAGAGTTACTTCTTAAGTTAAAGACAATGACTCCAGCACCATCCTACCCTTTGGCAGAGGAACTCAGCACATGATTACCACCTCCCATTCTGTGCTGAAGATCTGGTTGTATCTGACTTGTCAACTTGTGAGAACCCAGACCATCACACTGCAGGCTGAAATCTGTAGAATGCTAGTCAGGTCCTCTTTAAGCCATGACATAACTAGCAATGCTCCTCCAGGTCATCAGAAGAGGTGCTGTTGCCACGAATTCCTAGCATCAGGGGTTTGTCTGTACACATGCTGACAAAAGCAACTACTGTTGATCTATCAGCAAGCTTTTTGCCTTCTATGAGTCCACATGAGAAAGGCAAAGCCTTTTACACATCCACCTTTCTCAATATGCCAGGCACACCAAGAGGAAGCACACGAAGCAATGCTACCTGAAGAGCAGATAACATTGTAATATTGTGCTGCACAGGCAGCACAGTCAGTTCCTGCAGCAGACACTTGTTTGATCAAAAGTGGTTCTGCTGGCAATTTACTTTTCTTGATCCCACAGAAAAAGAGTTTTAGTCTCCATTTTAGACTTGACTTCTACTTGCTGCCCTTAGGAAAATCAAGGCCAGATAAATGATTTTCAAAGACGAGACAGTTTCTTTTTTTCTGATTCAGAAAATGATTTTGTCTTGATGAATAATACAGGTTTTATTCGTTTAACTTAACTCAGAGCTACAAAGCACCTCTGCTCTCTCCAGGTAACCAAGGACACATGCATTTTTAACACAACTGTCTCAAAATGAGTTTGCAGGGCAAGCAGTCAAAAAATCCATCCTGTAACTTGGATAATGAGATATGGAGCCATTTGAAATCACTCAACATGCAGCTCACCCTGCCACTTCTGCAGATTCAGTTTATTAAAGAGGGCTTCATTGTAAAGCATTTCTCCTTTTTTCTGGTGGGGGAGACCAAAGCAGTTATGCAACATTATTATTTTTACGTTTATCGTACACTTCCAGAGCTCCACAGAAACTTGAGAATTCTCCAGAAAGTGTGGAGAAACAACACTGGTTACTCCACATCAAAACACAGATCATTTACCCAAAGAAAGTTACAGTCTCCTCTGAGTTTGCTGTGTCTAACATCAATTTTGTCTTGACATGACCCTTTCTCTCTCATTTTTAACTCCCTCCTTGCACCTACACACCAAATTTCTCCTCTCCACACTCCAACAACCTGTGCTTTTGACATCACATCCCAGCATGTTCCTACATCACTCAACATCTCTGCCATTTGGTTCCTGTGCAAGGCAAATAAGCCTTCCCCATATCAAAGCAACAAGTAGAAGCAATCTGAAAACTGCACAGGTTTCAGTAATGGAAGACAGCAAGGAACAAGCAAGGTCTTACTGCCAAACAGCGAGGAAAATTAATGAGGCTTTCAAATGCCCAACTGGCAGTGTTAGTGCGTTAAAAGAATGTAAAAGAGGGGAAAGGACCATCTGCCTGCCAACTATGAGTACTCTCTGGCTGGTGCTAAAAACTCCAGTGACTGCTGGGCTTGAAATTCAGGTATTAAAGTTTAAGGGATGTGTTCAAGACTTTTATGAAATTAATGTGATTTACACCAAAAGACACAGCCAATGATGCTTTTAGTAGTATTTTTCCTCTAAATGGATTCTCTGGATCTACAGCCATGGTAAAATTTCAGGCTTCCAAAAAACTATCCCTTTTAATTTACAATGAATCATAAAATATATGAAACGGGGGTTGATGTGTAATTCCAGATTGTTGCTTGGTCGTTGAGCTGAAATAAAAGAAAATGGTAGCCTAATCATCAAACTGAATGATAGCAAGGATAGTCTAAAAAGGAATATTTTCCCCTGAAACTCTTTGGTTCTATATCTAGATTCAGACCTGACACAGCCAAAAGGAAGGGCTCTGCTAAGATTTGTTGGTAGATGACCCTCTTTTAAAGATCTGGCGCCATCTGACACAGCAGTAATTAGTATTTGGTTTCCAAAGGTTTTACAATATTGCTTACAAGTGCATTACCCCTAACTCACAGATGGGAAGAGTGAAGTATCTCAGCTACACTTGCAACATACATCCACACACACACACACCCACAAACAGCTTGGGGAAAGAGATCTGTGCCTCTCATGAAGAAGACTCCATTCAGAAGCCACCTTGACTTACCCTGAAAAGTAAAATCACTTTCCTAGGGCTACCACATGAACATATGTTAACAAACACATTAAAAAAGGGGGGTTAGGAATCATTTTGCTCCAAAACTGTGGTGCCACATTTTCAAAGATATCCAGAACTACAGTTTTAGTCAGAATGCAGAAGATGCACAAGCAGATTTCTCGAAGGACACACTGGAGTTTGAGCTGAGCATTAATTAGTGGCATCGGAAGATACACATCTCCAGAGTGAAATCTGAAGCAGCATAAACAGCAGTTTATAAGAATGAAGCTTACACTGATCATTGATCACTGACACAACACAGAGTAACAACAGAGCTATCTACAAATACTGGAAAAGTGTAAAAATCTAAAAAGAGTTAATTGGGAGAAAGGACAAGGAAATTAATGAAAGTTTAGGCTGGCTGTTAGAGTTCACTACTGGTGACAAGGGAAGCAAGAGATGCTTAGTTATTTAAAGACCACAGAAGAAATGTAGGGAACAATCCCACATTAGCAACGGATTAAATGGATAGGCTGCCAGCCCTTTTCCAATTGTAATTATCTTATGATTTACCAATAATTCTTCTTTGGGTCAAAAGACCCCCACCATTCTGCTTACTATTCTCCATAAATATATCTTGCACAAAAGCCAGAGCACAAGTTCTCCCTGTGCAGTATGCTGTATCTGTCACCTTGCAATTACTGAAATGTCATGCAGTGAAGCCTTATCAGCAGAGATTTTACTTTCAAAAGGATGGTGAAGGTCCCTTTAACTAGAACTTCTCCTTGCACTTTGCAGAACAACAGAGTAATTGCACCATGTTTCTCTGAAACTGAGTGTACCTGGAAGCTATGCCTGGATGAAGAAAACAGGTTGTGATTAAGATCTACTGCTATACCGGGAGCCACTCAGAGCTCTGTCTACAAACACTGTTTGCATTCCTAGCAGCTGTAACACACTTTCAGCTCAGGCTCCAAACTTGAAGACACCTTACATCAGCCATAGACTAAGTGGACTAAGAGACCATCACACATCTCATATTGCTTCTGGAAGAAGACATGAGACAAACAAAAGACAAAGTGATCAGTTTTACATTCAGACTGGACAAAAGATGTGCTAAGAGTTAGAAGATTTGGAAGAAGATAGTTATTGCAGGTGGTCCACAAGTAGATGCATTTGATAAAGGGTATTTCCCCAACTGTGGGAAACAAAAAAAAACCTTGGTATCATTCTAGAATTAAAAGTCTAGGTGGGTTGACAGAGATGAAGGAAACAAGGGCAGGGGAAAGGAATAAAAGGAAGTTTTGTAAGAATTTAACTATCAGCTATGAATTGCCCATGTTCAAAGGGTAACTCCAGGATTCAGAAGACAAATCAAGCATGGGAAGGAAAAGAGCAGAGATTGTGTAAGGACATGTTTTATTCTCACTGGTTTTCTGACTCCTGCCTGAAAGGACTATTTATTTTATGTCACATATCCCTAGAGAAATAAATTGTTGTCCAAAATGAGCTGGAATCCATAAATACAAGGATACAGAACTGGAAGAGATCATATGAGCAACCAAGTTTTACCCCCAGTCCATTTGTGGTGGTGGTGATGATTAAAAGTATAAAATTGAAATGCCTGTGCTAACACATTCCCAGCTTAGCCAGGCCGAGATGAGGCCTGCTAACTAGCAAGAGCTGCAGGGCTCGCAAAAGCACCAGATGTTTGCCTGATGAATGACTAATCGTGTCCTCACCCTCAGTAAAGTGTTCGAGTGGCACGAAGAGACACATTCTTGGCTTCATAAACAGCTACCGTTAGCATTCAGTTGAAAATGTCATTAGAAGCCCGTGTATTTGAGTCCAAGGTTGGAGTGGCTGAAAATCCCTCGCTCCCTTAGCACCCCAACCCACCCATCAGACAGCTGTAGAGGTTTCCTAGTGAAACACAAACAGCTGTAATCACTGGATTAGGTACAGTTATGAGGATGACAACAAAGGGCAACATCCAAGCAGTGCAGCCTGCAGGGACCGGGCAGAGGGAGGGAAGGGAGCTGCCAGCGCCTCGTGCTCAGCCAGGCAGAGCCATGCCCCACCGGGAGGGCAGCAGCCCTGTCAGCAGCCGCCCGGCCAGCGGCAGATGGGAGCTTGCCCATTTCTGACAATGCGGATGGGAATCAGGAAAGGAACAGAGGTTACAGGGCAAACAGCATGAGAAAGGTTGGAGCTCAGCCCGTTTCCAGCTCAAAGAAACACATAATTTACCAGCCTGTAAAAGAACCAATTCGACTAAGTTTGCTCTTGTCTTTGGGGGGATTTCTGACAGAGAAACAGAAGAGACCTGCCCTCCTACATTCAGCAGAGTAGACCTCTAAGGACAGCCTAACATAGCAGTGCTTCTCTGCATCAGGAACCCATGAACTCCAGGCTATAAAACACTGTCTTCATTCCCCTTGCCAAAGAGGGCAGCCAAGGCCAAAAGGCTCTTTCTGAGAAGCAGTGGTTTAATGATTATCCCTTGCATTCTTGCTGTCAATAAACAGCAACACCCTAGAGGTCCTTCTTTCTCCATCAGGTATAACACCCACAGTAGAAGAGGACAAGACGGGAATCTGTTGTTATAGAAGTCCTTCCTGATGGGAATAGGATGCCAACCAAGTGCGCTCTAGATTTTTTACTATAACTCCCTGTCAGCCTGCCAAAGGTATTAAATAGCAAATCTGCTTATTTTCAACCATGACCGCAGTTCAGTGCAGCCAAGTGAAAACAGTCCATTGCAGGTGGACAGCATATAAAGCACTACACCCAGCCCCTGGAGAGGGCACCCTGCCCTTAACGATGTGTATTCCAGCTGTACCGAAACAGATGTACAGTCCCCATTCAGCTTAAAAAAATACTGGCTTTGGTAGACTCACTAGTTTAAAGGTAAAATATGTTATTGGCTCCAACTTCAGTTGTACAACATTGATATATTCCACCTTCTGTTAAAATACAATCTTGGTAGCTATCCATGTCTGATGCAGTAATGAAAACCAACCTGCTTCTACAGACCACAAGTCACACTAAATGAGAGGAACTATGAGCTGGGCATACCAGTAGGAGTGAAATGCAGAAACTTCTGCAACAGAAAAGATGTGCACAGTTTTCTGCAATACCTGGTTCAGATTATAAGAGAGGATAAGTATCTTTAACAGAGAGTCTAAGACAAAGCTGATGGAAGGCATTTGAAAACACCGTCCCCCTTTTATTTCAGTGATCTTTGGATCAGATCCACAGCAGGAGGCTTGTAGCCAATTCATAGGCTTAAAATTCAGGAGGAACAAATACAGTAACTTCTTGAGTAACTTTTAGAGGAGTGGTTCTAAAGGGACAATTTGCTCTCAGCATTTCAGTCCACATCAAAGCTGGCGCCAACTAATCAAAGTGATGGGAACTTCAGTGGCAGTTTGACCCTTGCAGTATGAACTTGTAGAGGAGAGAATGGAGAGCATCTTCATTTGCAGCCCACTTCAAAGTCAAGTTAGCTAGGGTGACAGGGGAACATGGACCACTGACAAGAGAGTCTTGGCAACTATTTTTAATTTCTTAGTTCTGAAAGGAAGCTCAACAATGAGAGCTAATGTGGATGCCTTAATGCACCAGAGAGGTCTGGCTTTCAGTTCGAATGCTGAGGTTTGAAGGATCATAGCCAAAAGCAGCCACAGAGTCAGCAGCTTGTTTCCAGTTCGTGAACTTCATATGCAAGCTGCATTCCCACTCCGGGAAGGGGTGAAGGCAAACAATTCAAGTTATCATGCCTTTGAGGGCTACGGGGTTTTTTGGTTTGGGGTTTTTTTTTCCACTCAGGCTGGCACATGTCACCAGGAGCAAAGCCAACACTGACAAACAGTGTGTCAAGTGACTCACCACTGATCACTGCTTGTTACTGGCAGCACAGGTGTGGAGGAAGCTAAGAACGGGAAATGCAAACTTCTTGCATCAAAGGAAGTAAGGGTGGCTACTGACAGCTGTTCTGCAAGTAATTTGGGGAATGAAGTGGAAGAGTTAGCAACAGCAGACTAGTGGGAATCTAGTTTTTCTGCAAGCATTGCTCCAGCAGAGTGGGTTTCAGAGATAATGCTGCCAGTTTGAGCAAGAACATCTTGTTTTTAATAGCACACATCTGTCTTTTCTGTTGTTTTGATGAAAGAAATGGTCATTTCAAACAGAAATCACCAAATGAGAGCTGTGCTTTAGACTGAATTTTTCCTATGGATACAACTAATATGCAGAGATGGGAAGCCATTAAAACCATATTGCACTTTTCAGGCAATCCTTTAAAACAATGTCTTGATTAATTCTCACAACTCAAGAAAATGCTGTTTGTCTTCTTTGCTTTTCCTTATGCATTATTACTTCAACAGAGAGACCTGATGCTGACTTCCCATTGTTTGCCCAAGGCAATGAGTGAGCTGCTGGTAGGGATGAGCGTAGAAGTTAAAATTCACCAATTCCCAGGTTTCTATTTAAGCAATCACAGCACATGTCTCTCTTTCTCAGTAGATTCATATCCCTTTCTAACTGTTAACACAGACCAAAGCAGGTGATATTTCTACAGGATTATTTGACTCCAAGCAATATTAATATTTGCAATTCTGTAGCTGGCCCAGATTAAGTGTTCCCAGAGCTTTACAAATCCCAGTGACCAGAGTCTCACAGCATCTCGGTGAAGTACTATTTGCCTTGTAAGGAGGCTGAGTAATGAAGCATGCAGTGTTTATGGGACATGCTCATATTCATACAGTAAGACAGTAACGGGACTTGATGATAGCTATAGATGTCAGGCTGCTCCCAGATGTTTCAGGAATGTTCTGAGTCTCCAACCCATGTTCAACTCAAGAGCCTATTCTATCCTTCCTTCAATTTTACAGTTTTCAGATGGAAATATGCTCCATAAGAGGCACAGAAACAATGTAAGAAGACCCTGTCCAGTGATTTTGAACAATCTCATCAAGGCTAGACATCCACACACAGAAATTTTGTGAGGTGAAGGGACCAGTCACAAGAGAGACTGTTGTTTTGGTTCTCTAAACAAATTTTTGGGCTGTGTGCAGTGTAACATGCATACCATTTAACCTTTTAACGTTGTTAGTTGTAGGTGCCAATAAACTCAATAAGGGAACATTTGAAATCAGTCTCACCTAACTGTAAAATCGATGCTACCTGCCAGAGCACAGTAAAACACTAAGGCTCCAGCCATACTGTATGGTTCCAACTCCTAACTACACAGAAACACACAAAACGCTAACATACTGCAGTCCTACTAAAACAATTTTCATTAAATGCCTCAAAGAGCCAAAGAGATTGCTATCTAAAAGCAAAGAGAAAGCATTTAAACAACAAGGTGCTTGTATTTCAGATGGATTCCCACTGCTATTTGTGTTATAGGGACACGTAGAGGTTCTGCATGAGTGGCACAGCACAAGTTGCTATCCACAAAGTAAATTCTCATCTCAGAAGAACTTTTGATCTCAGAGAACAAAACAGATTACATGTACTCTCATACTCATTCACAGTGGGAAGCTGAGGCGCAGAGCACTCATCAGACATCCTGTTAGAGTTGGTTGAAGCTTCCTGTCCCTTTACCATTCGACCTCTGCATGAGTTTGAATTTCCTGTGAAAAGGAAATTATTGCCCAATAATCCGGGATGTAAATCTAAATTGCAGTAGGTATTTCCTGCTAACTCCTCGAGCGGATACTGTATTACACAGTCAGAACATCATCTTGTGGCTAAAAAGATTACACTAAACCACATAAATGCACTCTTTAGTTATCATTCCACACAGGCAAGAGATGCAACCACTGCACAGGAAGGCATACCTGTGCAGGTCGACAAGGCACATGCCACATGAACACCACCAACAGTCTAGGTACTTACTTGGGCAGTTGATATTTTCGCTTTCAAAATAAAGCTCTCAGAGCCATAAAGGAACAGTCTTTGAGCTTTCAGAGCTGAAGAGCATAAGGGAATAAAACTGTAAACCTGTTATCTGCTAAGAATGTTTTGTTTAAGCAACATATTCATTCCTTCACAGTCCATTATCTGACCAATTTCTGCTACATCTAATAGCTCCAGTGAGGAAAAAAAAAAGAAAACAGCAACTCTAAGAGGAGAAGACTTTTTTAAGTCAGAATTTGTGTGAGTGGGGGTGGTTTTATGAATTGAAGTCATCCAAAGACAAGCAGAAGCCAAGAGCTATCCCCATTAATGTGATATTACATGGCATTCAGTTGCCCCTCAGCTCTGACATTCCCAAGTGTCCTCCAAATGCCACCTCCATTGCCCGCAATCTTGAAGCAAAGCCAGAAGGAAGCACAGCATCTGTGTCATGCTGTACTTGAACAGTAGAAAGGATGTTTTGGCTGTAAATCCTTTCTTTCTAATAAGGATATGTCAAAACAGTATTTCACTGACAGACACGGTCTTCCGCTCAGACTCAAGACAGCCATTTACAAGCCTTGATCACCTGTGTCCTTAATTGGGGGTCTCAGTTGGCTATGGCCTCTTACCTCTCTTTCCCACATAAAGAAAACTCCAGCTCAGGAGAGGAAGTGCTTTAATCTCCAATTAATTGACTCAGCAGGAAAAAGTCAGAGCTCCAAATCTACGCTCCCCTATCAGAAACTCCTTACCTTGCAGATAGTAAACATGAAGCTGCTGACAACTCTTAAACATTCCTCCCACAAGAAATGGGTTTCTCTCATAACACGGGGAATTACTCCTATACAGTCTCAACATAAAAATGTTGGGAAACAATGACACCAACACTTACACACACCTTCCTAGAGGCGGTACAGAAACACTAAACACACACACGTAGCTTTGCTTGTTCAGATGGACCTTCCAGCCTCCTAGATGAGTTGTCCAATGAAGACAAGGATATGCACCTGTGACTACACTGTTCTGCTCTGGCACAGCAGGGCCTGGCACAGCAACGCCAGGCAGTAGGATACCTGCACTCCTCTCTCACATGTCACTAACTGCACAGCCAGTCTTAAGCCACCAAACACCAGCAGCCAAATCTGGAAATCAGGTGCTTTGCTGGAGAGGCATGGCTCCAAGATCCTCAGTGTAACTCTGTGACTTCCATCTGCATTGAGCTTTCAGCACCCCTGAGACCAGAACTGCACAACCAGATATCCAAAAATGGAGGCTGTACCCCAGTAGCCTTCATGAAAAGCCATGTCCTCTACTGTTGTATACAAGCAGCATACAACCATACACATCTTAGTACAGCTATGCCTATTAATACATGGAGATGTTGTGTATTGGCTCTAATCTCTCTCTGTTTCCCTTTATCCTCCTCTAAAATGGAAATAAATAATACCCACACAGCATGTTAAAGCACTTTGTAATCCTGAAATGAAGGGTTCTGTAGGTGTGAAGTATTCATAAGGTGTATTTATTTTCCAACTACAGAAAAGCTTGCTGCTGTGTTCCCTGGCTGTATTTAGCAGACCTCTCTGCTGTGCAGATCTGAAGTAGACATCAGGGAAAGGAACGCTGTGATAACCAGCCCCAAATCCCACAATCTATTTGTTCTACTAATTAAAGGAATATTTACTCAGGAAGCAGGTTTACACTAGATGAATAGTTTCTAAGAACAAATATGATTTAATTATGTGTAGATGTGAGAAGCATACTACATATTAAGTAGATTAATTTATGCTCGCTAAAATACAGGCAAAATTGGTGCTTGGCTATTAATTTTCTATGATGGAGAAAAGAAAGAGTAAGAAAGGATTTAGAGAGTCATCTGCTTTAGAAGCTTGTTTAAGAATGAACTGCATTTTTTTTCATAAAGAACCAGAATCAATCCTTTGCATAAGATAACTTCATTTACTCACCATATTTTATAAATAAGTTGTATTCTAGACTAAAAGTATAAATTTTATGGAATTAAGTAACAGAAAGGAAGAAGTGAAGCACCTTGAGCAAGGAATAATAATGCAGTTTTTTCAACAATGATGTGATGTGTGAGGATGAACAGGTTAAAGAGGTGCCATACAGTATCATTACACAGAGAGTCCTTACAGGGGCCAAGGCAGAACAGGTCAGTGCTGAAGAGTATTTGATGATCCATGAACCTGCAGCATGTTAAGCCCCTCCGTTCCCAAGTTCTGTATTGAACACAAGACATGGCATGGCTACAGGAAAGTAAGAGGTAATCTTCAACATGAGTTGTGTGCAAGTGTCTCTCTGCCAACAGCTATTTTCTTTAACAAACAAGAGAGTCCCAGCCTCGGGAAGGTGATAGATACTTGAGCTGAAGAGTAAAGAGAAGGTCTTGGTGGCAAGACAAATAGCAAGATGAAATGAAACAAGTTTGAAATGAAGCCATGGATTATAGCATAGAGCGTATTGCTTTAGTTATTGAAAGAGTTGGTTAAAAAAAAACACCACAATATCTTGGTATCAAATTAATTTGGCAAAATTGTTCATTTAATGACACTGTGGATATAAAAAATATTCTTTTTAGAGTTATCTTAAATATTCATAATGTATCCATCAATGGCATTTGGCCTTACTTTATAGAAAAAAGTAATTTCCTGGAAAGGGCAGGGACTACTGCATGGCCCTTCTGCCTTAACATAAAGAATTCATTATATTCCTGCTGTCAAACAAGAGAAAGTGACTGTGACTGCAGGACTCTCATTCACTGCCTCCCTCAGTGACTCAACTTCTCTTTGCCTAAGCTTTTTCCCTGGTAAAAAGGGCGTTTGTTCACCTAGGAATCAAAAGACAAGGTGATGGGTTTGATATAGCTGGATAAAATAACACAACTTTAACACAAAATAACACAACTTTTTTGTAAATTCTTCTTCTGGTCTTTTACATGTGCTACTAAATGTATGCAAGCAAGACAGGTTTAGTTGATTCTTGTCTTTCTTACCGCAGCCTTTCACTTTCTGCACAAGCTTCCTCCCTTTTCAATAGTCTTGAAAAACAAGAAGAGTTTACTCATATCCCACTGTGTGATCCACACATCAATGTGTTCTTACCACCTGGTTTCATACCAGCCAGAAAACTGGCTTTTTCCATTTGCTCCTGTGTTTGGGTTAGAAAAGATCTTTGAGATCATCAGTTATGAGACAGGGGCCTGATTAAGGTCACCAGTTCTCAAAGACACAAGTTTAGCCTACAAGTGAAGTTTCTAGGAGTCTTGCTGAAGTGGGATATAGCTAGTCTTGTGGGTAGAAATTCAAAGCTGAATATATTTTAAGAATATCTCCAGTTCTTATCAAGGTTTAGCTACTGCTGAGTTCAGCTGAGACAATGTTCAGTTGAATGGTGGATGTTGTTTGAGGGTGGGTAATGGACAAGATCTGAGCTTTGAAATTATAGCCACCAACATGCTAAACTAGTGTCTGACTGTTTATCAGATACAGCTCAATATTTCATTACAATGTTTAAATCTCAGTCTTTATAAAAAAACACAAACCAGAAATGTAGAAGGATCTGGGAGAAAAGCAAATACAACCTTTGAAACTCTCTGTGAAACAAAGGGGCCAGCAAAATACGAAGAGTTCTGTAACATTTTGGAAATTAATAGCAGGCCATTTTTATCAAATAAATGCTGTTGTAGCTGAAACAACACAGATTGCAGCCACATTTGTAGTTTTCTGTCTTACAGAGAAGCCAAAGTTTTTGGGGAAAGATCTTTCTACATCAATCTGCTTTGAAGTGCTTCCTTCCTACAATCATGATAATCTGTTCCAGAAACTGGTCATAATAAAAAACACAATTTCAAAGCAGTCTACAAAGCACATTTCTAAAAATGCTTTCAGTTACACCTCAATTGCAAATATGCCACTGAGCCACTTACTTTTTCATCGGAGAGGGTTGGCTGTGATAAGCATGCATTTTTCCTGATCCCCTGCCTTTTAATCATGTCTATCAAGTCGTTGTAACTGACAGACATGTTAGCTCTGCTATTCAAAACAAATAAGAGATGCCTAAATTATACCACCGCATTTTAAAGAGGTACTGTCAAGTTGAAAACCCGAGGCCAACTCATGCAGCCCTGACTCGGGTAGTATGGCAATTGCAAAAGCAAATAGTCCTTGCATAAGAACTGCAAGACATGAACTTTGGAGATTTTTTTAAATAAAAAATCTGATCTTAACTTACATAAATGGAAATTTTGCTACTGATGGCCCTTGGTGCAAGATCAGATTCTTTTCTCTTCTACAAATATTTTAGACCATTAGAACTGCAGAAAAGTTTTTACAATATTAATTTAAACCTTTGATTCTACCAGGTAGAAGTCTGCATGTAAATAATCTCGCTGGCTCAGGTCCTTGTGATAACACTTCACTAAAGCACTTCAGGAGTTCATTTGGTCTATTTGTGGAGAAAAGTTTTAGTCAATCCAAGTAAAAACTTCAGAGGGTTTTTTTTTCCTTCCTCAGTAGAATCAGCTTGGGAAAGGAAAACAAAAGTAAGCCTCATTATTTTACTTCTGTTTCTAATCAATTGCTTCTGCATCTCATACTCAAATATTTGGGAAGCTTAAAACTCAAGAGAACTAGAGATCTCGTGTTGGATTTTGTTTTCATTAAAATTTCTCCTGGTTCCAGGTTTTGCAACAGGATAATTTTGCAGACCTAATTTTGGAGAGGGCCTCTGGACAGATACCATACCTATGCAGTCCTTTCCCATAGGTACAAACTTGCCTCTGAGTCTTTGAACTCACACTACTAGTCTTCAGTCAAGCACAACCACAGCTCTTCAGTGGGGCTGCACTAGTGTATCTCTTGCACTTTTCATGGACGTCCAAGTCCTTTGAGAGCTTTGTAAATGGATAGCAGATCAGGCTGCCAGAAAACTAAGTGTTTTTGTTAAAAGATAATATCTTTCCAAACTAAAAACAGAAACTGCACTACTTAAGAGAAGGTTCTCATCCTCTCAGACCACAAGTATCACAGTTAAGTTTAGTTCAGCCCAACCATACACTAGTATGACTTTTGGAAATAGTTTAAGTGGGTTTGCCTTCTGTTAGCAATCAAGAACTCAGGCCAGTAAATTCTCATCCACAGGTCATTTCACTGATGAATAACACTTCATGCTTTTGTATAGATTGCAAAAGTGAGTTTTATTCTGCAAACTCAGTTCTTACACTTGCAAGAACAGAATGGCTTGCTCACCAGAAATTCAACCTGAAATCTGCCCACAGTTAGTTTAAAGTGTCTCTTCGCTTTGCCTACATTGCAGTGCTTGTGAGTGAAAGAGAGAATCTGGTTACGCCTGGGCAAAGTGCAAACTGATGTTTTGACATTTCCCTTTCAGAGAGCTCCTCTGATACAACACTGCTCTCCTTTACAAGCAATCCTGCTGCTGCAGTCCCTACACACCTCCCAAGCACCTTCCTCTGCCAATGAAAACCCACTATTGCCTTTTACCACTACAGCTACTCCAGTTCTTCACCAGGCATGTATCACACCAGGTTTCTCATGCCAAGAGCATCCTATACCACTATCCCTATTTTTTCCCTTCTAGCTTGATAGTTCTTATCTCTTGCTATCTATCTGCTCAGTTTTGCTCTGCAATCTCTGCTGTTCCAGTTCTCCCAAACCTTTGCAGCTAACCTCTGTAGCTGTCAGCACTACTATCTTCTTTGGCCAGTAGCATCCTTCAAAAGTGCTCAAAGAACCATCAGGCAATTCAAAAAAACACAGGGGAGTCCAGTATTATACTGAAATATCAGAGAAATTAAGAGATGACTTGATTGCAGTTCGCAAGTACTTCCACAGCAAGAAAATGCTCTCTCCAGATAAGAGCACAACAGCACAAAGAACCTAACGACTGAAAAACTAAGAGGCAACATAGTCACAAGGGCTGCTGAATTTAAACACCTAACCAAGAACTGCAGGGTGTTCTCTTCATTCGTGGATATTGAAACGAAAATTGGATACTTGTTTAGAGTAGTTGGCCACCTTGGACAGGAACTGGGCATGCTTTCAGGGAAGACAGATAAAGTGACTGAAGAAATCTTTCTGGAGTTATCATACATCACTGCGGGAGAAGGACTAGATGGGGAAAGAACCCCAGGAATCAAAAGTAAAATGTAAACTAAAGGATGAGATGCTAAAAACCCAGCTCATGTGTTCTTTCACAAGTCAATGTTCTTCACTTGAGTAAAGATCAAATTACCTCAGAAAAGATTGCCTCCCTGAAGCATATCATCTGCAGATCCGCCAATAAGTTTTCAATGAAAAACTGAATTTAAGTTTGTCAGCCTTGATACACTTTGTCTTTATGAAACTAGGAACAAAAAATAATATTGGGAGTAATCTTATCCAGTGGTCTCTACTAATTGAGGATTTTGGATGCCTTAGCATATAAACTTTACAGAGAGATTCTTGGCAAAGAAGAATGGCATTGTAACTTCAGCCTTCTTAAAATGAACTCGCACCAGCTATTCTCAGTAGTACCATCATTATCTGTGAAACTCTGCTCAAATGAAGAATCAATAAATAAATATGAAGAAGAAATTTAGAGGAAAAGATGAAGCTCTATTAGCATTCCAGGAGTATAATAAACTCATAATTCTCCAAGGCAAAGCAGTGAAGCCTGGATTTGCAAAGCAACCACAGAAAAGGAGGTGTGCAAAGCTTGTTCCAAATATAAGTTGGTTTAATATTTCAAAGACCCATTAGAGGCAACACATAGCATTAACAATATTATGGCTCGTATTCCTCATGTACAATCCTAGACAAATACAGAAGGTATCTAGTAAATTACTCTCTTGGGAACAATTTCTGTTGGTTAAAGAGGAAAATGTTCAATTTTAAAGATGTTAATCACTTGATTTTGTTTTAATTCAGTCTGTACAGATGCACATCGGACATGCATATAAAAATACAAAATACAGGAATGATCACTAGTTCATCTTCAAAATGTTGGAGCCAATTCTGTACCTGTGATTAGGGTACTTTTCTTTCAAACTATGGTCATACAAACTTGAAATTAACTGCTTCGGTGAGTAAAGGATTTGCACAAACAAGTTATCTGCTGGCAACGTTTAGCAAGAAGATAAATGCCTAGTCTTGTAAGGCACGAGTCTAGGGCTCTCATGCAGGAAAGCAATGAGATGAAACATTTCATTTGTAGGATCTAACTACATATTTACAATTAACTATGTGAATAAGTGTTTTCAGGGGTTGTAACTTTGCCTCTGCCACTAATGCACTCCATGTCCTTGAGCAAGTCACATAAAACCAGACTTTTCACAGGCCTCAAAGTCTAATTTGTACTGATTTCAGTCACTGGCAATCCTACTTGGCACCTATCTGCATTGTTACGCTTCATAGTACCTTTAACAGACGAGCACAAATTTCTCCAGAGCATAGCCCTTTTATGCCTCGGTTTCTCCCCCTGATGATCATTACTTTTGTTTGCTAAGCAAGGTTGTCAAAATGAAAATACGGGTAAGTGATACTATTATATCACTTGATTATCCTCACAAGCAGAAACAGTACAATTCTTTGTAATTTGTATTATGTGTTACCTGACATCATCCATCAGTACTGGAGCAGCCTATAGTTACAGTGCATAGTCCTATTTTGTTCATGTTGAATAAAGTAGCAACCTTTATCCTACCACAAGCCACTAATGATATTCTTTCCCCTGTTGCCTTTTATTTTAAGTAGGTGGTTACTAGCTGCAATTACAACAAAAAGCTAAGCTCTGTTAGACTGGAGGAGCACCTTGGACACAGGCAGAAACTGTCTCAACTTTTTATTTTTCATGAAAATGCCCTTCACGTGTGGAGTGGACCCCAGAAATGTCAGAGAGTGAAATATTAAGTGATGTATAAATATAGACTGATTGTCCTGTCTAAACCATGTGTTTGAAAATCTCCTTCTGGCAGACAATCATCTTCAATCAGGAAGAGAGTGCAGAGAAAAGTATGTGAGGCAGGGCAGGGGGATCTGTAATCACTCTAACAAACTTTTGAGACCTAGCCAATTTTTCCTTCTCTACATTATACATATACAGGCTCCAAAAGGCATCTCTTTCTATGTTCCTGAGTTTACTATATTATCCTGTCAAAATAAGTTATCCAGAGTGAACTTCCTACCCTTTCCTTTCATGTCTTCTTATTTTCT
Organism: Colius striatus; assembly: GCF_028858725.1. Classification (NCBI taxonomy): domain Eukaryota; kingdom Metazoa; phylum Chordata; class Aves; order Coliiformes; family Coliidae; genus Colius; species Colius striatus. The sequence goes on along the minus strand of NC_084769.1, from coordinate 12,618,954 downwards.
CCCACTCTAATCTTTGATCTATTGTATATCATACGAGATAAAAAAGTAACCTTTAGCTCAAAAAGCAGGCTGAACAACTTCCACGTAGCCAGACAACACAGCAAAGCTATTAAACCTGCCCAACATGCCATCTGCAGTCAGCAACCTCTTCCCTTAGAAGGCTGGCCCCAAAGCATTCCCAGATTTAGTTCCTAATCCTACAGATGATCCCAGCACTCATTCAAAGGTTACTATGAATCTACACAGCCAGGTAAACTTGTTGGCCCAAATTCTGTTGCAAGAATGAGAATGTGGCCACAGTCTCACCAGAGTTTGTTTCCTGTCCCTTGAGATGACATTAACTAGTATAACTGTCACAGCCATATTTTAGAAACACCAATTTGATCTCTGAGGCAGGACACTTCCATACGATGTAAGAAATTTTCATTCTGTTATCCTTTCAAATAAACTTAAAGATATTTTTTTCATTTTTGCTCTACATCAGTAACCTGCACAAGGTTTGCACTTGAAATGAAAAATACTACTTTTAAAATGACAAACACTGCACACAAGACATTCTTTACCATTAAAAAAATCCCTTTCTGTCTATGGAGGAGCATAATTCATTCACCAATACAGGCACCCGCATTTTCTCCAGGGAGTTTCACAAACTCACATGCACTCCCAACACTAAATTTTGCATTTCAATCTAGGCATTAGCTATAAAAGATGTGTAAAACCTTATGTAGTCAGACAGAAGTTGTTCTCTATTGGCTAAATAATAAGCATCTTAGGTGGCTCCAGGGTATAAAATTATTCCAAAAGGGGTGTGGAAAAAAATTACACTGCATAAATTGATTCCAGATCCACCTGTTCCAGGTGCCAGCAAATATATTTTGTTAAAGCCATCTGCTTGTCTTAAAAGCTAACAGTTTCTGAAGACTATGGCACAAGCAATCTGCAAAATATGCAAGCTTCAGAAGCCACAAACCCTGAAACTGCAACTGACTTATAGATCATCTACATAGGACTTAGCCTGGCTGTTCTACAGACCCGCAGAGAGCCTCTCTGCTTAACACCTGAGCATATCCAGCATCAGGGTATGTCCTCCACAGCACAGAGGGTTTGAGGCTACTGAAGGAACCATTTGGCATCACCAGATCCTGACAAGCTATTCCCAGTTACGGAGGCTGCCTCATGCGTTTATAGTTATGATTAAGCTTTTGGTTGCAGCACAATATTTGGCAGAGATAAAACCGATGACCATGGGTTTTCTCTGCAGGTTGCTACATCTCAGCTGATCGTGTGTTTCTGCACAATGGATAAAGTCAAACCTTTGAAGCTAGCACTCTGCAATTTATTTGGCTTCCAGCAATAGCCTAATAGGGAACACGTTATACATTGAGACTGGCAAGCCCATAAGCGTTTAGCTTGCTCAACAAAGCAAGTGACCCACAGAGGTCAGACACAGCTACAGTTTGTGTTTATCAGGGTCTGATCATGTAGGGTGCTGTTTCCCAGAGACACGTTAAAAGGAATGAAGAACATGTAAGCACCTTGTAAGATCAAGCTCCTTCACAGCAGCTTCTGGGAAGAAAATATCCTGTGCTTTCTCCACAAATGACCCCTTACAGAAGAACAATGAAATTACACAGATGGTTTATAAATTCCCAAGGTGTTCACAACTGATTTGGGGATTAAGATTAGTAATCAGTCTGTTTACTTATGATCTTATTTAAAGCTCACCAAAAAGTAAATAAAGACACACCAGTCCTTAACCAGCACAGTGCTTTGGTATATGCTTAATTATAAGCACATGAATAGCCCTGTCACCAATTCAGAGTCATACTCTGTAACTTGGTAACATCTTTCACATGCAAATTACCTCCCAGGCTTATTACATTCCAAAAGAAAACAAACCCATTTGGTTTGTAGATACATACTTGATAGCAGTAATACCTCTAGAGTATCACTACTCATACATTCATCATCAGAAAATCACTTTGAGTGGGTTTGTGTGGACCTTAAAAATTTGTTGTCCAAGTGTTGAAGTAGAGGCAACTTTGGGAGTCGCAGTGCTGTAGTCAAGGAGACCTTGCATACTGAAAGTCAGTTGTGCTGTCGGAGCTCTGCTGCTTTGCTCACACAGTTTGAGCCTGGGGTAAGGAGTAACTGATGTCATGAAGTATTTTTTGGACAACAATGCAAACAGAGGTGAAATAAATACTGAGGCTAACCATGCTTGAAGAATAATCTCCAGCAAGTAAGGCAACATCCACACACGTTGCAGGCTCAAATACCTGTGCAAGTCTTCTATTTCATATTCAGACAGCTCACACTGAAACTAATGCAAACTGCCACCATGGACAGAGATGGGATGAGTGCTGGCACTGGGCATGCTGGAAGAGTCAGCAGCCCACAGCACGAAAGGAAGAAAAACAATCCCTACAATAAGACTAGCTGACATGTTCCCTTCAGTTAGTTGAGGTTTTTCATCTTTGAAAAGAAAAAAGGCAACAGAAGATAAGAGAATTGTTGACTTTGAGAAGTCAACAACACTCATATTTGGACACAGCCCATTTCAAGGCACAGCAGGATAGTGCTATAATACTCCACGGTTTGTCTCATTGACTAAATCACGAGTATTCAACCTAAAACAGTGGCAGCTCACCTTCACAGTATCCAGTCTGTAAAAGGCAAGTCCATCACTTCAGAGTGAGTTCACAATCTCAGCATGACTGGTTGGTTACGGTGTATCCGCTGCACAAGGAATGCCAGCGCATTTCACCTCTAGAGAACTGTTCTGAATTGCCTCCATCGCTATCTGCAGATGATTAGACTTCCCTTTTTCCAGTTTTACACCAGAAAGTATCTGGTTGGGCCTGATCTGAAGTGAGGCAAATCCAGGTGCAGATTTCACACCAGACTGCACCTAAACTCTGTATCTTGGCACTGCTTTGGCCATGGAACACCTTCACATCACTATGGCAGACTCCTCATGCTTCACCATCTCCCCTGTCTCTTGGGGACAGTCTGCACTTGCTACTACAGGTCTTGCCATGATGGTAGTAAGCAACATTTAAGAGATATAACAAAGCTGGAGTCTGGTGTATGGCTTTCTGATGACAGACATTTGGTAAAATGACCCATAGCTCTTAGTAAAAAATTAATTAAGAAACACTAATCTAATGATTCCAGGCATATAGATAAATAAAAGGTGAAAAGGCTTTTAAATGCATTCTAAACCAAACATTTTATAAGTCAGATCAATATATTTGTCTAGGCTGAAAACAAATGAGTTCTCAAATAAAGTTAAATTTAAAGAAAAAAATGTTTGCTTTTCTTACTACAGGAAACAGTGATGACAGTTCCTTGGAGGGCATTTATATCAGCAGCAATCTAAAGCTAGGGCTTCATCATGCTCTCCTTAACATTAGCAGAGCAAGAACAGGTTACTGCTGTCAGCCTACTTAAGGTTAACAAAAGTAGCTTTGCAATCATACAGCATTGTCCTTAATTTCCAAGCTTTCACTGGTCAAACCTGCACGTGGAAGGGACACAACCACAAAGTAAAACAATGACAGCTTTGATGCTGCATCTTTTATGCAGTCAGTTAACCTCCCTGATGTCTTTACAAGGAATCACCTGATTAAGGGCTACCTGAGAACACCCTAAATTCACGGATCCCAGTAGAGCCAGCACACTTTGGTACTTCAGGCAGAAAAGCAGCCAGGAGCAGAGTGCTCTGTGGTACTGTTTGATGCTGCCCCCTTTTGCCAAACAGTAAGTCAACAGCCTAGACTGCACACAGAAACTTTTCAGGTCATGTATTTGTTTTCAGAAAAAACATATTCATGCAGATGGTCCTATTTAACCCTATCATGAGTGCTCACATGATTATTAATCCTGACTAAAATAGAAATCCATTGTTCAAGTCACACAGAGTGAGATTGCTCTCCAGGAACATTTCCTCTACCAAGGATCCATCATGTCTCAGCCCAAGTCAAGCAGAACTTTTACAACTGACTCCAAGGTAAGAAGCAAAGACTTTATAGTCTGGGTGTATGTTCCCCCAAGTCAGTTGTCTTTCTGCAGAATAAAGGGCAACCATACTGGATGACCAAAGCCATTTTGTTTGGGCACTCAGTTCATCTTACTGCAAAGCAACTAAAATCCCATAGCACCACTTGCATCGAGTTTCTAGCAGGCCACACATTTACCTACTGAACCCATCCCCACGCTATCTTCTTGAGTCTATATGAACTGATCAGGGCCACCTTGTTAAAAGTCATTCCCCACACAGACCCTCATCCCCTACATCTCTCTGTTCAAATCTTTTGTCTTGCAGGATTGTGCTTTTTCACTCACTGGAGTTTGCACATTTTCTTCTCCCTGATTGCCCCAGCTCTTTGCGGGAAGGGAGGGAGGTCACAGAGGGCAGCCACTGCCAATTCCATCAGCCCAACAGGCTGGGGGGATGAACAAAGCAAATATCTATATTCTGAATAGCAGGATCTCTCTCTCCCTCATGACTTCAGGATTAACATGTCCCTGACAGGAGAGGACAAATACTTAGCCTCTCCAAGGAAAGAAAGCAAGATAGAAAGAAAAAAAGGAGCAAAAGCCTCCAATTACTGAAAATGCAAAAGGCGTAACATAAAATGTTAAGATCCCCTACTATAGCCTGTCCAGTGCAGAGTCTATTTATCATCCAATCTGAACAAAAAAGTTTCAGTCCAAAAGGAAGACAAAATGAAAAAAATACGGATGGTTCAAGTGGCTGTTTAAAAAATGAAATCTCTATTAAAAATGGTTAAACACTAGCAGGACTTTTTTTCCTTTCCCATTGCCGTCTTCTCTGCCGTTTATGACCAGATTTCCCCCTTGGGTGCTTACAAATCACACATATAATCAAGAGAGCACTTTTCTGTATGAGTAGCTTGTTCCAGATACTCTCACTCCTCCTCCTTGCCTTCACTCACCCGGGATCTCTACTGATCTCAAACAGCAGTAAGAATCAAAGCCCACTGTAACTTTTAGCTTAGTTGGTTTCTATTTTGTTCACAGTGCAGTCAGCTTGGGGTCTCAGCCTACCACTGAACCCATCCAGAGGCAAAGAGAGATACTTCTTGACATGCAGACTATAATTTAGGAAAAGAAGTATTTTCTGTAATGAGAGGGAACATTTACACAACAACAACAAAAAAATGAACCTTTACTATGGTCCCAAACTGATATATCCATACATGAGCAGCTCAAGGGGAAAAAAAAAAAAAAAAGAAAGAAAAAGAATAAATTTAAAGCCCAACCAAAAGTAAAAACAAATGATAAACCACTCCAGGACCTGGCATCTACAGTGTTTGGAGACCTTTTTTAAGGACAGGAAAATATCCAAGAGTCTAAACTGAGCCAGCAAAGGACGGTGAACCTTTAGGACATAGATACTCCTCCATACTTATGCTCCACCTAAAAGCCCATGACCAGACAGGTTCAGTACCGACTTGGTAAGCACACCTTTTGTTTGTTTCCTCTGAGGCGTAACAGTAAGCGTGCTCCTGGGCAGCACTGGGAAGCAGATGGTAGTGCGGGAAAATACAGATCTCCAACTTTCGGTGTGGGTGTTGGAGCTGGATCGACAAAGGTTGTTTCTGGGAATCCTCCCCCCCACCTAAGTTTCTAACAATACACGGAGCTAAGGAACCGCACAAGGCTCTCTGCTTCCCTCTCCCTCTCCCCTTCGCTTTTGATCTCCATCAGGACGTGAGCTGAAATTTAATGGGCCACCCCTACCACAAAGACACATTGCCATCTGAAAAAAAAAAAAATCATTAATATCCCTTAGTCTAGGCTATCCGGCTGCCCATGGCTGCAACCCCTTCCCTCTCGCCACAGCCCCGCTCAGCGGGTTTTAGGAAGAGCTGGAAGGCGAGGAGGAGAGAAAGAGGAAAGAAACCACCTCCGCTGCCACCTCCTAGCTAACGTCCTCTCCGGCGCGGCCGGACCGCAAGAACAGCGACAAAATACAAAAAAAGAAAAAGAAGAAAAAGAAAAAAAAAGATGAAAAAAAGCCCCTTTCGCCCCACGGTCCGCGGGGAGCAGGACGGGGGCTCGGTGAGCGCCGGGCACCAATCCCTCCCACCCCGCGGGGTGCCCCCGGCCTCTCCATCACCCCCCGGCTCTGCCCCGCGCTGACCGCCGCAGGGCTGCACCGGGGGCGGCGGAGCCGCGCAGCAGCCCGGGGCTCTCCCCATTTCTCTGGGATCCCCATCCCAGCGCCGCCCGCTCCTCCCGGACCCTCCCCCCCTCCCGCCGCCCCCTTCCCTCGCCAAGTTGGGAAGTTTGCGCGCCCCTCGCCCCGCGGCCGGACCCGCCGCCCGACCCCCGGCCTGCCGCCGCGCTGCGCTTACGGGGTGGCCGCCGGGCTCCCGGTGCGAGGCTCACCGGCGCATCGCGCTCCGGCTGCCGCAGGAGCGGGGGCAGCCGCGGCTCGGCGCGGCTCGGCTCGGCGTGGCTCGGCGGAGCTGACGGCGCGGGGCGAGCAGGCGGGCGGAGCGGTGGCTCTCCCCAGCCCGGCGCTCAGGGACCGCCGCCTCGGGCCATGCGAGCGGCTGCGGGCAGCGTCCCCGCGGCGCGGCCGGAGTTGGGACTGAAGTCCTCCCCTGCGCTCCGCTGTCTCTTCCAGGAGGCTCCTATCAGCACGGCTTCAACTCTTTCCATCGGAGACCGGGGAGGAGGAGGGGGAGGAGGCGGAGGAGGAGGAGGTAGGGAAGGAGGAGGGAGCTAGGGACTGGCAGCCCCAACTCGCGCTGATGTCAACTAATATATTCAAAGTTCAACGGGGCATTTCTTCGCAGGCGAATCGCTCTCGCCGCCCTCGCCGTCGCTCGCAGCCGGTCAGCCCTGGCCGGCGGGGAGTCCCGCTAAGCACGGCGGCGACCCGGGGTCAGGCGCCCTGCGGCTGGCAGGGGGCTCGGGGATAGGGGGATGGCGCACTTTTCGGGCGGGCAGGTTCAAGTGCTGCCGGCGTGGGAAGGGCTGAGGGTGGAGAAGAAGCACCAGTCCGAGAGTGAGGATAAGAGCCAGCGGCCCAGCGATGTTTGTATTTAAATTCACTCCCTTCCCTCCCTGTTGAAAGGGGAAGAGCCAGCAGTGTTGCTGGGGATGGGGAATGGGATGCGATGGGAGCGGGGAGAAGAGGAGCCGCCTGGCTGGGGCTTCAAGTCACATCGCGGGCCTTTCGGCCGGGCTACAGAGCTGCCGTGCAGACCCCGCGGCAGCGGCCGCCCGGAGCCGTCTCCCAGCAGGGCTGGCAGCGAGCCCTGGGCGCAGCGCAGCCCCCTCCCGCCCGCGGCGGCTCCCCTCACCCGGGGCTGAGGCTGACTCTCCCCGCCGCGATGTCTCCTTGCTCGCCGAGGTCGAACGGAGTCGAAATGAACCTGGGGAGGGAAGCGGCAAAGTTTTCTCACGCCGAAGCGGAGATGGCGGCGGAAAACCCGCGGCCAGGTGCGGAGGTGGCGCGGAAGGGAGAAGCAGCGCCGCTGTGCGCTGCCCAGCGGCAGCGCCGCCTGCTCCGTGCCCGCAGCCCGCCGAGCCTCGGGCCAGGCGGCAGGGCCCGTGGCTCCTCGGAGATAAAGGGGGGGGAAGGTGTTGTGGGGTGCGAGTAGTTGTGTTGGGGGGCGGGGATCTGCATCAAACGTGGTTTTGCAAGTGGCTGATGTGGCGCGGTGTCCCCGCGGTGACGCACTGTGCCTGTGCCCCGGCAGCGGCATACAGCTGCAGGGTAAGCTCTGCTGATGGACGGACAGCCTGGCTATAAAAGCATGAAAATATATCTGGGCTGGCTTAGTGACATTTAAAAATCGCAAGATAAGAGCCTTAGTTATTTATCAGCTGCATCCACAGATAGAACGGCCTGTGCTGACACCATTGCATACGCATGTGAATGTATATCATGAGACAGGGATTTTTTTCCTCTCTAAACTGATCCAGTCATTAATGTTGTCAGTATGTTATATATAGCTATATAAAAACAGCGTCATTGTGTGACGGCTGATCAGTGCAGTGACAGCCAATTGTGGTGGCAGTGGGTGTTCTCCCGATTCACATCTTTGAGAAGTAGCAGCATAGATCCACTGAGATGATCATTACACAGTGCGTAATTACTTTCCTGTTCTTAATTTCTCAAGTCTTCCTTAATCAAGTATCTATATTACTAAATCCACTCCTACAGTAATACATTTTTGGAGACAGCTTGTATGAAACAGTTAACACATTGTTCATATGTATAGCATTTTCCATCTGCTTTCCATTTTAAAACTCACACTGGAAAGTATAGAACAGGTACGGGTACGAAATAATCACAATGGGGCTATGTGTTCTGCTGAAAACTCAAACTCTGGAATAAGCCTCACATCAAGCACAGTTCTAGGAGATGCAGAGCAAACTATTCCATGCACAATAATGTCACATCTGCCCCTTTATGTCATCCCCATCTTTCCTAAGACCAAAAAAAAAACCTAAAACCATACCTCTAGCTGATTTTTTGTGATAGCATCATCTTGAAATAGTCTAAGATTCTATGATAATTTGCACATAAATAGTAAATAACTGTCAAGCTCCTCTACTTCCCTACACTCAGGATGATATCTTTCAATTTAGTAAAATAAATTTTCTGTAATGATGTACAGAAGCCTGGAGGTTCAGAGCAGAACACGGCACAGGGCTGTATTGCTGTGTTGTGACACTACTGGTTTCTTTTTCACTTGTACTGTAGAGAAAGTGGTTTGGTTATCTAAGCCTCAGGGATTAAACACCTCACCAAGTGCCATAATTACACGTGTAATTTCCATAAGACTCGGCTCAACTTTTCTTCCTCGTAAGACTTGCAGATGAAGCACTAAGCATTGAACAGTAAGGAGTATGAGGCCATAGATTTTTTTTTTCTCAATGTCTGTCAGTGTTTAAGGATTTAATGGCTACAATTTTGATATTAAAGATCAAAGTTTTGCCCTAAAATCTTCTAGCATTTTCCTGCTACTATTTTACTATTCACAACCCCCCAAAATGCATGGTGCTTCTGTTGACCATTTGCATGCTCACATTGCTCAGAGGTCCACAAAGATACATATGAATTAAAGTCCTGTGACATTTCTTTGAACACTCAGGTCCTGACACCTTAAAGTAACTGCAGAGCATGTCGTCTCTGGCCAGACAGGAAAACTAGTCAAATCCTTTTGGTGAAAGACTTGTGACGCAAAGCAGTACAGTTCAGTCTTTGAAAAGGAGACCAATGTTATGAGAAAAGTCAAGGCATTGCATGTGAAGCAATCGATATCAAACAATTTGTTTTCAATCTCCAAATCCTAAGCCTCACTAGGAAGAGAACATACTCAGTTGCTTTTCTGGGCTTGGCAGAGACTGAGCTCTTGGCAAGACTCATCAGTTATTCGCGGAGTTATTGAACTGCACCGCTGCCCAGAGCCACCTCCGCTGGAGAAACCCCCTTTACTCTGCTTTTTTCCTCGCCTATTCCGCCAGTCCCGCATGCAGGAGAGACGCGGTCTTCCCATCTTCTCCGCGGCTCGTCTATAGGCAGCGCAAAGCGCCGTTTTACGGGAGAAACGGGCCATTCGGCGGAGCGCGGGGGTCGGCGGTGCGCCCTGCACGCCGCTCGGGCCGGCTCTGACCGCTAGGTGCTGCTCGTGCCTCCCGCTGCGCCGGGCGCGGCGCCCACAGCCCAGGCGGGTCGGCCCCGGCTTCAGCCCCGGCCCCCAGCCGCCCCCGGCCCCGGGCCCCTAGCCGTTCCCGGGGCCAGGGAGGTATCTCATCGCCCGGGGGGATACCGATCCAGGTGGGTCCCTGCAAACGGTGTGGGTTTGGGCAGCAGCCGTGGCCGGCCCGGCTGCTTGAGCACCAGGAGGTCCGGCACCGTCCTGGGAGCTGGCAGGAGGAATTTAAGGTGCGGGAAGCTGTCGCGAAACCGGCTGCTTGGAGAGCGATGCCTGAGCAAAGGGCAGTGTCACTGCCCGCATAGAACAGGGGCCACCTTGACTGCCTTCAAACAGCGACGCAGAGTACTGAGAGGGACCGGAGAGGGTTAAACACAGCTGAGACTCAAGTTGCAGGAGTGGGGAACAAAACTCGAGGGATGGAAGGATTTGGGGCTTTAAGGCAGAAGGTGGCAGGATAACAGAGGTGTGCTGGTGGGCACATGCATCTGCAAGCGTTGAACAGAGCTCTATGGAGTAAGAAAAGATCAGACCTTGGCTTTCTGTGAGCTTTCTAAAGACAGTAGGTACACTGAATCACAGTTAGCATTGCATTTTGCAGCCTGACAAGACCAGGCTGTGTTAGTCTGCGTTTGCACACGGAAAATCAATCTGTTGATGACTAAACAGGCTGTGCAGACCTGCTTGAACTCAAGCTGTCCTGGGCATTCAGATAAGCTTTACTGGTAGACGTTTTAGGGAGATCTGGAAGAAAATCTTTGCTGTGGCCTCATCATCTACAGGCTAGGCGACAACATTCACCCACGCTTGATCTCTGGACCACAATTCCACAGGAGTAGCAGTCTCATTAGAAAAGTAATTTTGCTGTAGATGGCCAGACCGTTTCACAAAGACTGAGGGAAGGGGAAAATGCATATGTCAGTGGCAGAGTTTTAAATTATGCTTAAATTTAGAGCTGAGCACATATGTTCATCCAGTCACTTCAGTAGCTGACTGTGAGTTTTTATTTCCCTGTGGCACTGCAAGGAGAGAAGCAGGGTTGCCATGAGGAAAGCAGTCAAAACATAGGCAGCAAAATGTTCTTTACAACTTCATGCTGATGCAAGTGACTGACCCAAGTGGAGCCCAAACTCCTTTTTAGATGATGCTGTTTTCTCATGCGTTTCGAAATACAGTATCAGCAAATACTCAAAAACAATGGCATCCAGCAATAGTGATAGTAAGCATTATCCTGCATAGTGAGAACTAGATCTGAAGCCAAATGGGCATTAGCCATAAAATATTTAGGTATATGTTTTTTTTCTTGAACTTAAAATAGGTTGCTAAACAGTTACAGTTGTGGTTTCTGGGCTCAGCCTAGTGGTGACAGTAACATTTTAATTTATACGAAAGAGAAGGCAAAGTTAAATCCATGACATGAACTAAGAGTCAGATGACCTGAAAGCAAGAGAATACAAATGAGCTCCCTGGAGAGAAGAGACTGTGATGGAACAAATAGAATAATACAAAGGATTGACTTGACGCTATCACCAGAGCAACTGTATTTCACTTCTTTGGAAAGAAATGAAATGAACTCAAATTGGGACAACTGATTTATTTTCAGAGAATTACATCTGAAGACTCCACTGCCTCCAGACAAGCAATATAGAAGTTTCTCGCCCTGAAGCCAGGTGCTATTAATTGCCAATTTTCATATGTCACTTAGCGTGACTAAGTCAGCAAATGTCATCATACTTAACGGAAGCAGGTCTGAGTCTCACAAAGGCAGAAAGTTCCCAGTTTTCTAAGACTTGTAATGCATAAAAGTTGAGTTAGATACATGATATACCAGGAGGGAGGGACTGTTAACCCGAGACACTTGTCATTGCCCACTGAGCAATCCCACTGCAGTCAGATATACAGCAGCTAGCAGTCGCCTATTTGTTGGCAAATAAAAGGAGCAGTGAAAAATTAGTTTTTAACAGCACCATTAGGAGGTTAGATACTACATCAGAAACTGCTGTCCCTGCTCCTCTAACTCAAGCTCTGAGCCTAGAGGCTGTGTTTATTGGAAATTACTTCTGCCTTGAGACTGGTAGCGTAAAACCTAGCACTGAACACCTTTATGGTGCTCCAAGATATATATTACCTGAGGGACAGAAAACTTTCTTGGCAAATACAAATGGGATGGGTTTTTTTCCCCCAGGGGAATCTAAGTACCTTTACAATTAGACATAAGCTTTAATTAAAAGACATGTTGTTTGGCACATTGGATGTCTCACTGCATGCTCTGTATAAGAGCCCAATTTGAATGGGAAGGGAATTCAGGACTGTTGACAGCTTATCTACTGACTTCATACCCAACCTTAGGCAATTCAGCTGAAAGATGAACTCAGCACTGTGAGTTCCAATTGCAACTGTTGTAGTATCTTGTCCTAGTCTAAATTTCCTTTAAACATCCACATTAAAAAGCTTTAAGGAGACCCACTTATACAACAAACTGTTATGTTACGAACTGAGCTCTACTGAAAAGTCTGGGTCTAAATATGAGCAAGTTTTCAAAGTATTACTCTTCCTTCTTCAACTTGCTTATGTGATGACCAATGTCTTGATAATGCAGCTTGCAGTATCTGGTTTGGAAAATGCAGTTCTTGCTGTAGTGGGAATGTGAACATGCTGGTAAAACTGAGTATCTGTTCAGCAGATTGTAATTCTTCTGTAGTACTTGGAACTTATGACCTGGAAAGTCATTCTGAGGACTTAAGTTTATAGCACTCAGTTAATAGAGTGTCCTTCCATACTTGCATGTTTTCAATGAACTTAACTAAAAACCATACTGTACCTACTCAGTGTTTGATATCCAGATGTTTATAATTCAAACCAAACCAAATTGACTTTTAAATTTCACCCACTTGAGCTGCAGGCCTGTTTAAACTAAAAGGTCAGGAGAAAACAATAATTAATGAAACTTTTTTTAGTTTTCTCAATCAAAACATGCACTGCTTTTAAAAGCATATTTTCATCTTTAGGCAGAAGCCAATAAGTTTCAGTTTCAACCCTCCATCTTGCAGATTTGCAGACCAATGCTGAAAATAACAGCTTAGAAAAGAAACTGTATCGTAGCTTAACCTATGATGGCTGTGACTCAGTCATGAAGTCTTTCCTCTTTTAAGAAAGAGGCCCACTAGAACTGATGCAAATAGATCCATGATCTTTGAAAAAATGTGGTTTCAAATTCCTAGGCAGGGTAGGTACTGTTTCATAGCTTGAGACATTCCTCAACAACAAACCTGAAATTTAACCCTAAACTCAACAGCTCTGCCTGCTGCTTTAGGGGCACACAGCTTAAATCTGCACATTGTAGCCATGTTTGAATCACAGAACTGTAGGGGTTAGAAGGGATCTCTAAAGGTCATCCAGTCCAACTCACCTGTTCAAGCAAGTCCATCTAGATCAGGTCACACAGGTATGTGTCCAGGCAGCTTTTGAAAACCTCCAGAGGAGACTCCACACCCTCCCTGGGCAGCCTGTGCCAGGGTTCCCTCACCTGAACAGGAAAGAAGTTTTTCCTTAAGTAGAACAGTTTGTGTTCCAGCTTTTGTCCATTACCCCTCGTCCCATCACTGGACACTACAGAAATAAAGTCTCACCCCATCCTCTTGACATACACCTTTTAAATTCTTATGAGTATTAATGAGGTCTCCCCTCAGTCTCCTCTGTTCCAGGCTGAACAGCCCCAGTTCCCGCAGCCTTTTCTCACAAGAAAGATGTTCCAGTCCCCTGATCATCTTGATGGCCCTGCACTGGACTCTCTCTAGAAGTTCCCTGTCCCTCTTGAGCAGGGGAGCCCAGAACTGGACACAGTATTCCAGATGAGACCTCACCAGAGCAGAGTAGAGGGGGAGCAGAACCTCCCTTGACCTGCTGGCCACATTCTTCTTGATGCATTCCAGGGTGCCATTGGCTCATGTTTAATTTGCTGTCCACCAGGTCCCAGGTCTCCCTTTGCAGAGCTGATCTCCAGCAGATCAGTCCCCAGCCTGTACTGGTGTATGGGGTTGTTCCTTCCCAGATACAGGACGCTGCACTTGTCCTTGTTTAACCTCATAAGGTTCCTCTCTGCCCAACTCTCGAGCTAGTCAAGATCCCCACAGCCTTCTGGGGAATCAGTCAGTCCTCCCAATTTGGTGTCATCAGGGAACTTGCTGAGGGTACACTCTGTCCCCTCACCCAGGTTGTTGATGAAGATGATGAATAAGACTAGCCCTAGAACCAACCCCTGTGGAACCTTACTTGCCACAGGCCTCCAACTTGACTCAGCTCTGTTGATCCCCACCCTCTGAGTTCTGTCATTCAGCAAGTTCTCGATCCACTTCATGTTCCACTCATCCAACCCACACTTCCAGAGGTTTCCTATGAAGATGTTATGGCAGACGGTGTCAAAAGCCTTGCTGAAGTCAAGAAGAAGACATCCACTGCTCTCCCTTCATCTAGCCAATCAGTTATACTCTCATAGAAGACTATCAGGTTGGTCAAGCAGGATTTCCCCATGGTGAATCCATTTTAACTCCCCCTGATAACCTGTTCCTTCATGTGTTTATGGCTGACATTCAGGATGAATTGTTCCATCACTTTTCCAGGGATGGAGGTGAGGCTGACCAGCCTGTAGTTTCCCGGGTCATCCTTCTTGCCTTTTTTGAAGACTGGAGTGACATTGGCCTTTCTCCAGTCCTCAGGCACTTCACCTGTCCTCCATGATTGTTCAAAAATGGAGAAAGGCTTAGCAATAAAACCAGCCAGTTCCCTCAGCACTTGTGGGTGCATCCTGTCAGGTCCCATAGATTTCTATTTAAGCTTGCCCAACGGGGGCATGTGTCCTTTTTGAACTGCTGTGTACCCCTTTGTGACTCAGCAATGCAGTGGAAGACCCTGTACAATGAAAAACTCCCTGTGAAGTATAAAGAGATGGAGGTCTCCCACCGAGAGCCCTCTCTGCCCTCTTCTCTGCCTGATGCATTGAAGCAAGGTGGTTTCTCTCCCACAATAAAGAAGGGTGGTGGGAGTAGTTTTGAGATGAAAGGGAACCTTGGGCCTAGGCTGAGCTGTCCTAAGGAGAGCTATAAATACGTGGAAAAAATGAATATTCATTGTTATTTTAAACTCCAGGAAGAGGTTGGATTGGATGTTACTACAGTGTGTAGCATGTTTTTGTTAAAGAAAAGAATTGGAGGAGACAGCCACCTCTTTTCCTGCAGAACCTCAGCGAAGAGACTGTGGGATACCACAAACATTGCTTTAACAGAAAGCTAAGAACACTGTCACATTAGACTGTATACTACACTGCTTCCTAACAGAGAGCATCTGCTTCCCTTTGTCAGTAAAGAAAAATTATTGCAGCAGAGTGGGCTCGTGCACTAAAAGAGAAACTTTCTGCTCTGCATTTTCAGCAATTTAAATCCCAATAACTTCTCCAAAAAATCGCATTCTTCCTTCAGCTTGGCCTTCACAACATATACTGGTGGCATCTCAAATTTAAGGCACAATAGTGACTTCTGAAGGCATGTGGTGCAGCAGCAGATGGCAGGGTGGTTGGAGTGGGAAGGGTCAGGTATTGAGTCACAGGTATTGAGCAGTGTGCTTTTAGAATTCTTCTACTCAGATAATTCCAACCACTTCCTAGATAGGTATATAATTATATATTACTGATTATCTATTTTTTTGCATGCAAACTTGTCCATCTACTAGATACCTCTACTAGATAAAAAAATATTTAGATATCTATAACCAAAATACAATTACTGTATATATTTATAATTGCCATAACATATATTGCAAGGTGTATTTTGTATTCAATCTAGTCTAATGGCCAAAAATATTTCATGAATGCTGGTCAATGATTATCAAGTATTATATTCTTGTTAGATAAACTGAAAAGTCAACATGTTACCCTGCTGCTATGCTATACAGCCCTGGATGCTGAGACACAATGCAACCTTATCAAATGACACCCAAAGGGGAGAAGTGGTTAATAAACTGGAGAATAGGGTTTCTGTTCAGAAGGACAACAGACCAAAGGAACAAGCTAGCAGGAACATCATGAAGTTCAACAAAGGCAAATGCAATCTGGAGAGACTCCAGAGAAGGGCTGTTAAGACAGTTAGTAGACCAGAGCACCTAATATACAAGGAGAGACTGGGGCAACTGGTTTTCTTAGCCTAGAGACATGAAGACCAAGAGGGGGTATAATTGCAATTTCCCACTGCCTTAGTCCATTGGAAAAGACAGGCACAGACCTTTCTCAGAGACGCACAGCGAAAGAACTAAAAGCAACAGTCACAAGCTGCAGCAAGGGAAATACTGAACGGAAATATGGGAAAAAATCATCTCAGTGGGACACTAGTGCATCGCTGAGACAGGGGCCCAAAGGGGCTGCCCAATCTCCACCCTTGGAGATTTTCAAAACTTGGCAAGGCTTGGAGCAACCTGATCTGATGTTGAAGCTAGCCCTGCTTTGAGCAGAAGGTTGGACTACAGATCTCCAGATATCCCTTCCAACATGAATGAATCTACAACATAAAATCCAGTTCAAAAGTTGGAACACAAAAAAGTTCCACTTAAGGAAAAACTTCTTTCCTGTTCAGATGAGGGAGCCCTGGCACAGGGTGCCCAGGGAAGGTGTGGAGTCTCCTGCTCTGGAGGTTTTCAAAACCCACCTTGATGCATTTCTGAGTGATCTGATCTAGGTGGACCTGCTTGATTAGGGGGGGGGTGGACTAGATGATCTTTAAAGGTCCCTTCCAACCATTCTATGATTCTGTGATTCTATGATTCTATGATACTAAATATCCCTTCCATCATCCGTAAAGTTGCTTAAAGTTTTCTAGGGAGTCAATAGAAATGGCTTATTAAAGCAGTAACCCATTATCCTGGTTTGGGCTAGGATAGATGGAACACGGCCTCCTCTGGACAGAGTCACTGCCCCTGATGTGGTCTTTTACGAAGTGCAAACAAATCTCTGCTTCACCATTCCTCTCCATAGAATGTAGGAGAGTCTCTGCTCCAGGACACCTCCTCTCTTCCCTCACTGACCTTGGGGTCTGCATGGTCGCTTCTTTCTCTCTTCCAACTTGTGCACCACCACCAGCCGGAAAAGAAGGAAAGACAGAACAAGAAGGAACAGCAAGAACCCTCCTCTTCCAGGTTCTTCTTCTTAAAAATTGATTGTGGAGGTGCCTAATTGGCTCAGCCCCAGAAGTGGGTCTGGCTCAGAGCTGGGAAGAGTACAGGACCCATTTTTACAGCCCCTTCCCCATTACCAGAAGCGGCTCCATGTCAAACCATGACACCTATCTACATCTCAGCTATGATTTCATTTAGTAGGTAATCAGGTTAAGTGTGAACTAATTATTTGATTGCCTATGTATTATATTCAGCTTGTCATAACAGGCTGACATATAGGAGGCTTGATCTCCACTCTTCAAAAATATGAGATTTAACAGTGATGGGGAAGGAAAAAAAGACAAAAATTGAAACTGTTTTCCCCTGAAGAACAAGAAGAACTGCTACATTTCATATAAATACTATCACTAATCTACGATATAATCATTTCTAAAGTCAGCGGGCTAAACCTTACTAATATTCCTTCCTCATGAAAACACAGAGTTACTTATACAAGTAAAGGCTTGCAGGCATGCAAATTAATTTGCAGCAAGATGGTTAAAGTTCTACATCATGTATTAAATTACTTTTATTGTAGAAGTTTAACTTCATTTTCCAAGCTAGTCACATGCAACAGAAATGCAGTAATGTAGGTATTCCAACAGCAGGAGTGATTAGCTGCTGGTGCCTTCTAAAACTAGGCTTGTAAGTCAGATCATTGGAAAGATCAGTGGTTTGTGTCCTGGCTGTCAAGAGACCAGAAAAGTGGAATATTGGCAGAAGATTAGGCTTATTTTTGCAGATGTGCTAGAAATATATAAGCAGATTAGGATAGGAAACAACTTGTAGAATTACAAACCCTGATACAGCAAAGCAAAGAAGTCATGAGCAAGCCCATCTCAGGTGTTCAAGGAATATAAATATTGATTTATCCTTGAACAGTGTCCCAAAGTCCCATTGAAGTTCAATGAAAGACAGTGCTATTCAAGTGCTTGCTTAAAGGTAGGCATGTGATTAAAAGCACTGATGACCTGGGGCTTTTTTACTTGTATATACCCTTGTGTAAAAAGCAGGGAGCTCTCACCAGGTTTGTTAATACTGCAGGAATTTCTGCATCTCCTTGCTTCCACGTAGAAGCATACTGTTGTCAGTTTTGATTTTATCACGGAAGAAAATGAGCATTCCAATATGAATTGTCTGTCTGGGTCCGATTAAATCAGAGAAGTTAGCCACCAGTTTCTGTAGGTTCAGATTGGGCTATAACTTTTATTCTCATGGACCTTTAAGAGGCTTGGGTTGAAATGTAACAACCTCTGATCAATCTGATTGAGACCAACATCTAAGCAGCCAGTCTGAGATACCAGTCAATATCTTTCCCTCCCTCAGGAGCTTTATCCTTTCGTGTCTGTAGATTTACTTGATAATGCTCATCATGGTTATAGGCTATGACTCAAGATCTCTCATTAATCACCACCTAAGAACACTGCATCAGGTAAGTAAACTATCAGATGCTTAGCTGAAGAAGCAGTACTCACTTCAAACTGTCACTTGGTCTTGACATAACAAGGGTAAAAACTATGCAGCCTAAGTATTACTATTTTTTGTTTTGGAGTCTGGTGCCACATGACTACAGGTGATGGCACTGAGGGTTCATGAAGTTGAGTGTTCAGCACTGAAATACACATCCTCTGCCTCACTGCATCTCTTGCATTATACACACCCAGAGCTACTCAAAGGTGTTCAGCTGATGAGCCTGAAGAACCATGTTAGAACTTGGATCCAGCTTCCAAAGTCTGTGGGTGTTTGAAAGCTAGGTCTGAATAATCAGATCCTTTAATAGAGGCAGCTGTGAAGAGCTCAAGGTCTTCATTTTGTAAAAGTTCAGGTTCACTTTAATCTAGATTTTCATCTGTAATCCAGCCCTAATTCTTTCTCTGAATAGCAGGAGGAAGCAAGGCAAGATCTTTGCATAAGCATTCAAGCATTTAGCAGTTCAGTTTCCAGGCAGTCAGTTTTGCTAGTTCAGCAAATACAGCACTTACAAACTATAATCTGCCAAAGCTGCTGCTGTCACAGTGGTAAACCATCTGTCAGTCTCAGAGCTATGATGTCTTGCTGCTGTTTGGAGCTCAGGTCAAGATTCATTTAAGATTTCCAAATGCTTTTTTTTCCTTGGGATTTTTTTGGACCACCTATACTCCAAAATAAGAATACTTCTTTTATGTCTTTCTATGTCAGGCATCTCTGAGGAAAATCCATCTATGAGCAAACTTTCAGCCAACTCTGAAAACAAGAGGGCGACAAACAAATGTGAGAAGAGATCCAACATGCAGAGGGACCCGCAGAGAAAATTAAATATCTGCACGCAACAGAAAGTGTTTGTAGTAACAAGTGCAAAGTCCCCAAACTTTTGCCAAGAGAATGCTGAATGATGGGCTGTAGTAAAGCAGATGCATGCCTCCTGTTGAAGGAAGTGCTCAACTATTTTTATGGTAGCTCCAGTGCATGTTGGAAAACAGTGAGAAAAGGACTGGGATACTGGAAGGAAAAACAGAATCTGTGAAAGATCTGAGGCACAGATTGTGGCAATACAGTATCTGAAAAACACTAGGTTCATGCATTACTGGTTAAAATTGCCATGTGGTTTCAGCAAGAGATAGTATTCTTCCCACACAATGTTCAAACTGTTCAATGGTGGATCATGCAGCAGCTGCTGGTTTGCATCCCAGAAATTACTGCATTTCAGTGGCAGGCAAACGGATCCCAGTAGTTCCGGAAGTGTTAGGGCATTTTAATATATAGAAAGGAGTTGGAAGTGTACAAAAAATAGGTTTCAAATTTATTACCATTTACGTGGATGTGAGCTTTATGGAAAATTCATGACACTGCTAATTCAATCTTCTTTTTAAGGCTCATCCAGGAATTCTTTAAGGACATAATATACTTTGAAGAACCATATTTTGCTGCTCAAACTGAGAACAGCAGAAGGCCAGCAGATATGAATGTCACTTTTCTTTCCAGGTTCACATGCTGTAAATTTTGTATGGACGTTGTCTAAACTTAGATGTGAGTTGTCACAGGATTCCATGGCCTGCTTATTTTTTGCTGTGCTGATACACTGGCACATCCAGAGGTTATTTTTCACATGTCATCAGAAATGTTACACCACCAGACTGGTGTTGTAAGTACAAGTGACTATCCTAAGCGATGGAGGATTCCTGTCTCCTATGCATGCAAGAATAATAAGAGAGGCCAGGGGAAAGCGAGAACAAAAGCCTATGTACTGGATAAAAGACTGGGAAACATGAATTAATTTGTGAAAGCAATAACATTTTTGTCATTTATTCCTCTTTCCTGAAAGATGGAACTTCATTGATTGAAAGGTGCTCGGGTCAGATATGCTTTGATTTGTCAGCAGCTAAATTGTCATAGTTCTCATAAAATCTAAAATCACATGTCCTCCATACACACACTGTTGTTTTTCATGGCTGTACTCAGCCTAGAGTACAGGAATTGTACTCTATGTCATATATTACCAACTTGGCAATCTGTTCAGATCAGTATCCTCTCTAATAGTAGCTTAAGAGGGCAGTGCCATAATCTAATACACATACTTTTTTCTGTGCTTTAAATCTCAAATTAATCTCTTGAGAGACTCTTCTTCCCCAGAGCACACACTTTGAAATCTCTTTGAAATCTGACATAAATTATGCCAATTCTGGGCAATCTTGCTATAACGTAACTGACCAAGCACTCTTCAATTTCTTTAAAGTCTTGGCCTCAGTAGCTTCCTGTGACACTATGTTCCACGCTCAGTGATAATGCTTATTTTTAACAGATGCTTCCTTTAATGGAATCCTTGGATATTTAATTTCATTTTTTGTCCAGTTACTACAGTAGCATACTACCCACTGGCAGGGCCCTGAGTGCACTTTTAAGCCTGAATGCCCTGACCAGCCACTGGGCCCTCCTGCCACCTGCCCACAGCCCAAGACTTCACTCCAGCCCAGACCAGGGCCCTCAGTTTCTGCTCCAGCAATGTTGCAGCAGTGCCAGTCTCCAGCTCTCCACAGCATATCCACAGGTCCACCAGAGCTGGGTCCCTGTGCCCAGGGAGGGACTCAATGCCTGAGGCTGAAGCTGCCCCACTCCCCACACCACTGCTCTGCTTCCTGACAGGGAGGCCATGTCATGCCACACCCCAGAGCCTCTGCTGCCCCCAGAATCCAGGAAGCTGCCAGCTCTTACAGATCCTCCCTAGCACCTATTCCTTGTGACACAGCACCATAAAATTCACTTTTTGTTCCTCTCCTCAAATCTTTTCTATGAAATCCACACAGATGTGTTCTACAAATAATGTGCCCTCTCCACCAGCTGGCAGCCCCCTCAGCACTGACTGCTGCACTAAGTGGGACGTTTCCAACAACCACTCTGCCAAGCAGGGACAATCCCCTCAAGACTTCCAGGCTCTGGGGGCTGTGTTCAGTGCTGTCCATTCAGACCTTCCAGCAGCACCCCAATATCTTTCTGTCTCTTCACAACTAATGAAACTGTCTCTGGGTCAGTTGAGTGGTGATAGGAACCCAGCATCTGCTCAGAATGCTCCTATCACACTGTGGAGGGACAGCTTCAAGTTTCCCAAAAGAAAACTCCTGGAAATACTTCCATAGATTCTCTAAATCAGCTATAAATATAATTGTGAAGCTTGGAACACCATGGTGTCCCCATCATCCCAAAGATGGCTGAAGCCTGTGACTCCAGGCCTTACCTCCCTCCTGTGTGACAGCCACCAAAGAGCTCCTGACATGGCGGCAGGACACAGCTCCACTGGCCCAGCTGACAGCCGGCCTCCCTTCACCAAAGCCCAACTCTGTGAGGGCACTATGCCAAGTCCTGAGGGAGAGAGGATGCTAGGCAGTCTGAGCGAAGCTAACACAGCTCACAGTCTTTAGTGGAAAGGACATTATCACACGTGCAGCCAACCAGGCTGGGTCCCCTATCAGAGCAGATGCCTTGTGGCCTTCTTCCTCCTCAGCAGGGCCTGGCAGCTCTGAGGGGGTTATCTGGCAAATTTTACTCATCCTTTCTGTTGGTCAGCACAGGTAATAGTATCACTACATTCTCCCATTCAAAATCTAGCCATTCTTTGGCTGAAATTGACAGAACTGTCACCCAGGTAAATGTCTGTTGGGCTGGGCTCCTCTTGGCTTGTCCTTCAAGCAGAAAAGGTGCATGGCTTTTGATCTTCAGGCCTTCAAATGATGGCACAGCATGTCTTCGCTGAAGGTTTTCACAATGCAGAAAGGTAAAAATACACTTATTTTATTCAGAGAACAGACCCACAGAGAGGAGATGACTTTCATAAGAGTGAATCCAGTTCTTCTCACTTGTCCACTAAAAGCATAGCTACAAGCTCATCCTTTCTCTTTGGTGGCAGATATCTAACTAAATGTGTTGTCTCTAGTCTAATCCAGTACATTGTTCTCTGTGCCAAGGTTGTCAGCTCATTGTAACTGCTCTGGCATCAGGTTTTGTTTTGTTTTTAAATAACAGTGAAACAAGTTCATCTGTGAGCTATGGATTTATATCTGGCCTGGATTTGGGCCAATGTACTTGAACATATTCCTGAAATTTCTCTTTATCCTTGGTGTCTTATCTTCAAGAATATTTAAAATTTACAATTCTTTCTTTTATCTTTGTTGTGTTTTGCTTGCCTGTAAATACACGTAGTACATCCTGAATTTGTCTGCTTGTTGGTTGTCTCTCTCAGGGAAACAGATAAATAATTAACTGGTGAATAAGAGACGGACTGGTGTTGGAATTATGCCTGATCTAACCTTGGGTCTTCTCTACTTCTTCATCATCTTTGAGGAAAAGAGAAATGAATAACAACAACAAAAATACAAACACTTAAAGCATATATTAAATTCTTGCCTATAATGAAAAGCATTCAGGAAAACTCCTTCCTGAGCATCTTCGGTTTGTTTGGTACAGTATAACAGTATCAGACGCATTAGGGTTGTTTTGAATGGAGAATGACTAAACAATGTTGTTTGCAAGATAATTAAATATAACTGTCTACAACTACCAGTCGGAATCAAGTTCAAAAATCTCAGAAGGAGAAGCACAGATCCTTGCTACCTAAACTGAAAGAGAAATTCCTTTACCTAGAAATAAGTAACAGGCTAATATAGTCTTTGCAGCCAGCCATAAAAGGGAAACATTCAGTACACTGCAATTATGCCATGCATCATAACCTCTATGGTTATGTGCAGAGTAAATATAGATTGATCATTATTAACTTCCAATTTTTCTGAAGAATCAGCCTAAGTACCTCACATAATAGAAAATAAACTCATTAGAAGATGATGACATCTGAAAATTGGAAGTCTAGGGGTTTTTTTCCTTAACTAGGTCCCTCTTCTGTTATTTCCTCTATTATCTTGTTGAGGATTCTTGGTTAGAGTTGCTTGGAAAATGAGCAGTTAAGAAGACTTTTTTTTAGATATAATAGCGTGAAATGGCAGTGAAAAAGAAAAACATTTTAATTCCTAAACATAGCTACCCTGCCTCCTGGGGACCGTAGTCCAGGTGTTGCAACACAGTATTTTTCATTATAGGTTGAGTTCCCTGTCATAAATAAGTAGAACAACATGCCCTCCTCTTTCACTATATTTGTACAGGGAAATGATGCATCGCAGCAGTCACATGGCTACAACACACTAAGGGAGATAATACAGCCCAAAAACAGGAGTAGAAGACAATCAAAGTAAGTATATGAAAGATTTCAATAATGTTACAAAATCATAATATCTGGGGTTATGATCACTACTTCAGCGGAAGTTTTCTGCAGAAAATAAGTACCATTGACCAGGAACATTTTTAATTAAAATAGTTCTGTCAAAAGCTCATCTTCCTATCAAAACTGGCTAGAACTATACTTTTTTTGTCAGGTTTGCTGTTGATAAATTGAGCAGGTACTGCTTCTACCTTCTCCTTTCTCAGCCCCCTGTGGATCAGATTAAATGACAGGGGCAGCTCCCTCTAATTCTCATACATGAATTGCAGTGCTGAGATGCATTTATGATCACAATCATGCCTTCTAGCAGAGATTGCTTCCCCAAAAGCTTAATGGAAAAGATGCTCTTAGAGAGAAAGGAAACCATTTTTTCTGAGAAAAACTCTGGAGGAGAAAACAATCTTCTTTAGATTTTGGCCCAGTAGGTTAAGTATCATCTAGCAAGTACAGAGAAAAAAGGCATGGCTGACTGCTTTCCTGACATCCAAATCCATGCTTAAATAGTCTCTCTGAAGAGAGTGAGGTTTTGTGGGAGGCTGTTGTTTCTGGAGAATTCAGAGAAACCCAGTATATTTTGTTGGCTGCCCAGGAAACTGACATAATACTGAAAATGAAGCAATGATAATGAATCAAATCTGCTGGAAACAGCAGTGTGATAGGAGAATGAAAAGTAATCTAGTAATTAGAATGTCAGTCTGTAGTTTTACAAACTTCCTGTATCAGTCTCTTAAATCTAGATGTTCTAAGGAGTCTGGCAACTACTGATGCTGATTGTATTAATAACAGAAACAATTTAAAGTAGTTCTGGGTCCAAAATTAGAATTAATAATAGTATTTTTATAGGTTAGTTTAGATTAATGTGATGCTTCTAGATGCTCCCTGCATCACTCTTACACTAAATTTGATGGGATGAGTGAATAAAAAATGTTCTCATGACCAGTCCTAAAAAATTAAATGGGGTTCAGGATTTTGAATGCAGAAATGTCAACTTATTTAATGTCATAGCAACAAGCCTGTAACGTTGGACAACTGACCAAAACCCTTTCCTCAAAAAAAGCTAAGAAGAAAGTTATAGAAGAAATAAGAAATAAAAAGAAGAAAAAGTAAGACCGAGAACTTGGTGTTTGTTTGGGTTTTAGACAAAACTGGCAAGAGTAATGAGTCGTCTAGGTCTTCCTTTACAGCCTGGTCTGCTCTGACTTTGATGCTCCAGTAGTACACTGGTGTATTTCAGCATGCAGGAGGTGATGTGGGAAGCAGCCATTAAAAAATCCCTCGCTCTGTCAGGATATTTTCTTTCATGACCATCTTGAATCCTTTTCTTTTTCTTTTTTTAAATGGACCTTCTGAAGAGTTAAATAGCTGATACCTCTATTATCTTAATAGCAAACAGATATGAGGTTAATCTAGCACATTCTTTTCTAGTTTTGTTTCCTTCGTCTTACCACAAATGATTTAGTGGTACAATTAAGCTTTTTTGTTTGGATTAATCCAGGCCCTTTTGATGCTTTTTATAAACAAATCATTGTCACCTTGGGCAATTTAGCATATTGGCCATAAGGAATAGTATCAATCATCTTTTTAGTCTATGTTTGTATATCAGCTGACATAACAGAGCCATGCTCCATGGTGGTGTCTCTGCAGAGCCATCATAATTTAAATAATTAATAATAACAGTTGTTTAACACTTGAATGGGACTCTGTTGTTTGTAAACAAAGAACATTTATTTTCTCTGCATTGCTTATTACTTAAAACATAATATTATTCCAAAGGGATGAAGCTGTTTTACTCATGCACACTCAGCAACACATCAAAAGTGTAAGGTAACATTAATTTTTAAACTATTTAAAATGTATTACTAGCAACGTGGCCAAAAAAATCTGATATTTATGTTAAAAAATTCACCTGCCAAAATGCAATTATAAATCAAATAGGCCTTTTGGTAGTATTGTCCCCATGAAAAAGATGGAAACCATAAAGAGCTTTAAAAAGAAGGAAATTTAAGAGGACATTTTACTACAGTATGTAACTACAGCTACATTAGCAAACCGTATCCGAAGTCAGCTGCACTTCATGTAGTGTGCTTTAATCAAGGAATGTGAGTTGACATTGCAGAAAAACTAACTTATTTTTCCAAGTCTCATTCTTGTACACTTGCTTGCATGTATTGTAGTATGTAGGTATTAGCACAGCATATAACAAACAGATTTTGATTTTTCAGAGTCATGATCCTCCTTTGCATAATCCATACTGTCCCTCTTGTGGTACGGACAGACAAGCGTTTAGATTTATGTAACCTAAATATATCCATGTTCATTATGAAGAAATGATGTCTATATGCCAATTAGAGAAAAAGTCTTTGCCGTTAAACTCTTCCTCTAAGTGGACAATATGAAAAGAATTCTATTCCCACTTAAAAGTTTGGCATTTATGAATACAGAACCAATTGGATATTAATGTGACAGGGAAAAGCACAAACCCAAGACCATTGTGATAAGGAAGAATCCATAGATCACACATAGTTGAACATTTCCATTTCTGTCTTTTATTACCACCAAGAAGAAATGGAAAATACATATTACTATAACAATGTTGCAATGCACTAGCATGAAGGGCTTCTAATCAGATCAGAACACCGTGGTGCTGTTAAACCCAACAGGGGATCGTGACACTCATGAAAAGGGGATTCCTCTTTCAAAGAGATGACAAAATAAAAGAGCTCAAAGCTTAAGAGACCTTGTCTTGGAAAGTTTTCTAGAAGAATGTCAGTATTTGGTAGTTCTTTACTTAGACAAATCCACTGAATCCAGGATTGCTCACATTCCCCTTAGAGTAGGCTTTAAGGATAAGCAACTCAAGAAAATATCTGGACTCTTTTTACTTCTGGAGGCCCTGCACACCTGGTCTATCCTCACCTACACAGAGGAGCTGCATGCCAACTGCACTAACAGTAACTTCCTATTAATTATGGCACTAACGTATATGTAGACTTGTTCCACGGGCTCATATAAACTGTGTGCAAAGCAAGATAAAAGCTGGGTACGATCTCATGGCTGTGGGAACAGAAGTTTTGGCTCCTTGGCCCCTTAAGGAGTATTTTGACAGTGGAAACCATGTATCCAGCTGAACACATAGAGCAGGACCTGGAAATTTGGCAGCAAGAGGTTACAAATGGGGAATCTGGTTACTTTTTTTTCACTATAGTGGTAAGACTCCATTTCTAAAGGATGCTTAGGACCTTGCAGTCTCTGTCTTTCCATAGTAACATCTCAGACACATGCCCTGTCACTGTTTCCCATGCTAGCTGCCCAGATGTACTGCTTTCATAAACTCAAGAGAGCTATGGCACACTTCAAATCTGCAGCATTTTTCACTGTCAGCCTGTATTTCTTAGGTCACATTTGCTGCATTGGCTTGCACTTCTAGTCCTACCATTTGCTGCTTGTCATTGACAAGCGCCTTCAGCAGGTGCTCAGTTTTTCTGCCGTAGAATTGACAAGAAAAAAAAGTGGCCGTTTTGGCTACGTTCCTTCTGTGGTGAATATGGGGAAATGAGCCTGAGGTGACCCTGACAGCCTCAGCTAAACCTCATTTCATTGTTCCTCACTAGTTCAGCTGGACAATGCCTTATTAGTGTACCAGTGCTCTTCCCTTCTTATATTTCACAGGCTTCCCTGTCTGCACAGATCTAGTTTTGTAGCTCTTTTATTACTATGCTATCCCTTCTCTTATTTTTATATATATATATTGCTTTTTTCTGGGTTGCTGCCAAGACACAACTTGTTTAAAAAATAAACCAAACTCAGATCCTGGCTTATGTCACCCTAATAACCTCAGCTCTGTGGTTTTGTCTCTAGGCTCTACAGCTCATGACATCAAGTCACTTTATAAAATGAAACTGGATTTGATGGCTCATGGATTTTGCTCCAAAACCCCAGAAATTATCTAACTTCCCACTAACTACAGTTGTCTTCAGAACCATCCTTTGAGCTATCCTGAAGTCACCTGGTAAGATCTCATAGTTCTCATGAAAAGAAAAATGCATGAAGTGTTGTAGCAGATTTCACCAGCAGTTCTCAAAGCACTTCACTACCAGGAAGAAGTGTCATTATCTCCATTTTATAGGTCCTTAACACATTTTTGTATAGGCTCAACAGAATGTTTTTGAATATATTCTTGTCTTGTCACTGCTTGTTTCCTCTAAAACAGTTTCCTTAGATAAACAGGCATCTGTTAATGTTTGACCATATTTTTTTTCCACAATCCTCTTCCTCTTTTAGTGCACAGAATAAATAATGCTCAGCACATGTATAGCTCTTCATAATTTGATTTAACCTCCATGATCCATGTATATCCCTGCCTCTCTACTGTATAGTACTCAAATTTTCCTTTGATGTGAGTTATATTCTTTATTACAGGGTGTTTTGTGTAGTTTGTCATTAAAGAGCCTGAGTGCTTCATGCCTGTTGACAAGTTTGTCTTTCCAGTACATAGTAGGACAAAAGAGGATGCCCTTCCACTTCATAGATAAGGAATATAAGGTTGAACTCCCTCTTCTCACTGTACAGCGTAAGATCTCCTATTTCAGAATAGTCAGCTGCACAGAGTGTTAAGTACTCACTGCACTGTTCCTATTGAATTCAGTTTCTCTTACGAGCACTCAGCATTTCTGCAAATCTGATCAGATACCAAGTTGGATGCTCAGAGACAGAGATATGAACATTTAGAGATAATGTGGGAAAATTTTCATTTAAGCAGTTTGCCCCATGTTATAGAGGTCACATTGCATTAATGATAAGACTACCTTTTTCCTTTCAGTTATCTCCTGCCTTTAATTATATATCTCCCAACTATTGCAACAAACAGGTTAGGCAATCTGTGGGGAAAGAAAAGAATTACATAGTTAAAAAAGTCCATCTCACAAACCGTGTTCAAGGAGGCTAGCACAGTGTTTCAAGCATTCTTAATCTAGCATCTCCTAACTTTTCAGTGAGTGACTTTGTTCCCTCTGAATAGAGTTTGCATGCATGTGATTTTCTAGTTTGGTTTGGTTTTTTTTTTTAAAGCAATCCAGATTAAAAAGCTGTTTTGCAGCTTATATTATGTCTTTGACATCAGTAAAATTCAGCATTCCTATGCTGGTAGGTGAGACACCAGAGTTAACTCATAGAAATAGCAAATTGCCATCTACTGATCACAGAGTGCTGAAGCATATCCTTACTGAGAGCAGAAATCTGTGAATCTAATGGCTCTGGGGAAAAGTATGCCTACAGGTTCTTCTGTCCTGTTAGCTCCTGACTTGTTACCTTTAGCTTCATCCACCAGTTTTGAGATTCCAGTTGAGCTTTCCTTGTTCAACCCATCATTGCCCATAATGTCCTCATGCAATTGCAGACTACTCATCCACCAATTTTGCTCACCATCCCTAGTTGTATCTCTACACAATCTGCCCTTCACTGGTTTCTGGTCAAGTTCCTGAGCAGCTCAGGCTGCTCTCCCATAGATTCACTCTAGTTCTTATCTGATCCTTGGGGGTACTCTTTAGCCTGCATGCTCCCAAAAGGCCAAAAGCAAAGTCAAAGCAAAGATGTGATTGTCCAAAACCCAAACTATTATGTGCATGTGCAGAGACCATGGCTTTGGCTGCATCTGGCTGGAATCTCAGGCTGGCTCTTTTTCTCAGCAAAGGCAGGCCCAAAGGCACTGGGAGGTGCGGTCTGGAGTTCTTGATCAGCCTTCCAGATCCCAGGGAACTGTGTTGTCTGGCTATACCAGGGCAATACTGCAATTCCAGGCTTATAATGAATCCTAGGAGAAGAGAAATATTTTTCAGCTCCAGCAAACATCTATCTGATGAAGTTTTTTAAGAAGGCAAGCATGAGGACACCCTTTGCAATGAAGATATAGCCAGGAATTCACCTGGCTGTCAGAGTTGTCTCCCAGTGTTGTTGTAATGCTGAAGAATTTCATTATTCTGTTAGGGTACATAGAGCTATGCAGAGGTATTGGTAAATATCTTTAAAAACAGAATGTATTCTTAAAGGAAGATCTGGGAGAACAACTAAATCTTACTATGTTGGTCCATTCTCAACACAAATATTACCAGAGTGTTTCACAGTGGGATCTGCTTGCAAATCTCACCATTTCACAAGCAGCAGCAATGTAACCACCTGTCACCAGACTTATGCATGTTTCAAGAGGAGAAAATAGAAAAATAATACTTTATAGACTTATTAATGGTTGCTAGAACCTTGTGACAGGGCTTTAAAACAAAATTTAGGTTTCCTAACTCCCGTTCTTGGCCCACAAAATAATCTTGTGCTTATAAGACCCACCTTAAATGATCTATTCATTGCTGCAGTGGAAGCAGGAAGAAAGACTGTTTATCTCTGTGACACTGAGCCCCTTCCATTCCCACTGACTTCTGCAGTAGCTCAGCTTCATACTCAAGGTGAGACTTGGGCACATCAGAATCCTCCTTGTACAGGAAACTTAGATACACACAGCAGTTGGGAGCCATGGTGTTCTCTGAAGAAGTGCTGGCCTGGCTGACCAGAGGAGCTGGGACACAAGGCATGTCATAAAACACATCAAAAGGTAAATGTTGTTACAGCCTCAGCCAAGGCAATGTTGAAGTTGTGCTGTGTGTACAACTAGCTTAAAAAACAGGACCAAAACATCTTCCTGCACAATACATTTAATGGATTATTAACTGTTGGTTTTTTTCTCACTGTTCTCTATTATGTTTTAGTGGTGTCCACTACTGCTCTCCTCTACCTCTCTTCCCTTGGCACTCCACCTTTTCCCCTTTCTGACTTCTTCCTTTTATCTTCAGTGGTTTTTTTCTTCTGCCTCCTTTATTTCCTTGTTGTTTCTCAGCTGTTTTTCCTTCTTCCTTTACTGACTTTTCTCCCTGACAGCTGGGGACTGAGCCAAAGCCTTCTGAAGTCAATTCATTACCTTCAAAGATTTTAGGATCAAGGTCTTATTCCTGCTTCCTTCTCTGCTGCTTCTACAATCTCTTTTCCCATGCAGCATTTTCTGTGGTATTTCCCTACTAAAATATGGGTTACTGCAATATACAGGGAAGGGAGGAAGGAGGTTTAGAGAGAGAAAATCCTGAGGACTCAGTAAATTCCTCACAGAGTTGCTAAACTGCAACTCTGACTGCACAACTGTGCAAAGATAAAGTCTTTCAGGAAGAAAATTCCTCTCATTAAACTTCGCTGTATTGCCCATAGTAGGTAGTGACTGCATAGTCATGCACTTAATTGTGGCTGCTGATCTTCAGCTCAAGCAGGCAGTGCTTAATCACACAAAGTAGTTCCAGGAAAACTGAAAAATGGAGGAAAGAACCATATTGACAGGCTATTTTCTAATATATAAAATCACACAAATTGGCACAAAGCACCTGTTGAACATATATCATAGGTATACACATGTGTAAAAAAAGTAGGTATAAAATTATGTATCTGCATATAGAGAGGGAAAAGTACTGAATATGTACATACAGGATGTATTGGATGTATTGGATGTATTCTCATAGGATAGATGTAGGAAAAATATTTTACTAGAACACTGCTGCAATATATGCTGGTGTTTGAATGCTGATACAGTATTGGATATAATACAGAGACAGATGCTCAGCTACTGTGGATGGATCCAACTCCACTGAAGACTGAGGCTGGGAGCACAAACACTATTTTACATCGAATTATGTTCTGTTCATATATTTATAGTTGTACTTTTCTATTCAGTCCTTTGTATGGATGAATATTTTGTGTACCCAGATCAACAGCACAATAACTCACAAGAGAAGCCCCATCTACTTCTCTGTTGCTAGCTGTTAGTGAGAGGCTACCCCTGAATGGCACGGCAGAATCAGTCTCGGTGTGTAAACTTGCATATTAAAGTTGGCCATTTTGCCAGGAGAATAGAGATCTATTTTGTTCTAAAATAACCAGCTGGGCCCCTGTTACTAGGGTACATAGGCACCATCACAATCCAAGGGGAGTTAGCTAAAGTCCTCTCACACACCTATTTCTGATTTACAGGTGGCAATGTCAGCCCCCACTAGATCATATGACAAATAAATCCTTATAAAGGAAACCTGTGGTTGGGCTATTCATTGAATTCAGATTCAGAGTCCAGCCCTCTTCACTTAGCTCATTGTTTGACACTTTCCTGATGATGCAGTAAAGGTAAAGCAGCCTGAAAATATTTTATAAAGCTTCAGCAAATCACTGGGAAACTGTCTTAACCACAGTACTTTGGAAACATACAGTAGTGCTGCAGTCAATGCACAACAGCTAGACACCAATGGTTGTTTTAATCTTGTTTAAACTATTCTCTCAGTAGGTAACTGAGAGACATAAATTATCTACTACCTGCCAGCAAGGTGCCTATACTGTAGAAGGTTTTTATGTTACTCAGGAAGAGATTATATCCAGCTTTGGAGATTCAGCGAAAGAAATGACAGTGTTCTCAACAGTAGGGCCGCTTAAATGTAAAGGGGCATGCAGACCTCAGACTTAAAGAAGCAATGAAAACTGTAATGGAAAATTTCTAGGAAGAAATATCTGGAAAATATCTGTACTCGACTTTTAACTGATTCCTGCAGTACCTACTGGTTTTTTTTCCCTCTCATATATAAAGAGCATCTGTCTACCGATGGTCCCAAAGTACTTTTATTCTAGAATGAAGGAAACAACAACAATAAAGTACAAAAGTAAAATTCCCATGAAAGCACACAGCATGTCTGTATTTTTTCTTTGTGCTGTGCAAGGTCTGTACAAAAGGTCCTCAGTCTTTCTATACTTCAGAAAGGTAAAGGGGCATGATGCAGAAAATGGAGCCACTGAGTTATATGGCTATGTACAGCATCCTTTGCAGAGCACTGAAAGAAAAGCAGTCAAAGCTCCATCCCAACTCACCTCCATGCCATTCCCATTGGCTGCAGTGAGCAAATGAGGTAAACAGCAACAGGTATGTCACAGCTGAATAGCAGACAGCAGTCCCTTGAAACTCATGATGTATTTCCATCATTAATGGTGTTAAAAAGAATTAATGCAAAAGTGTGAAACTGGAATGTGTGGCCTAAACCAATCCTTTACATAACAGCTGCACTTATATATCCTTTATTTTGGTGTGCTAATGATCTTCCATGGAACTTGTTAGCTGATGTGCATGGATATATTGCTCTATATATTTCCATGCTATGCATGGACATGCAGCTCTGCTATCAGGTGCTGAGAAAGCAGCAGGAGGGGAAAGCTGCCTTCAGGCACTCCCCTCTGACAGACATCAGCTAGAGAAAAGCAATGTACAGCTGCGCTTCTTCTCTGAGACCACTCCCATGTGAAGTCCTACAGGGGCTGGTCCTGTCTCTTCTCTTTTTCATCATGTGCTGAAGAGCTGTAGGAAAGGTCAGGAGGAGCCGAGGGCTACAATACCATCAATCTGTTGATGGCAACCAGCTCGTATGTCTCTTTTCAGCTGATGCAATCAGTGCTATGACAGAGATGTCACAAAACTTAGAGGAGATAAGCCCGCAGATCCAAATCAGTTGTCTGAAGCTAAACTAAAGAAGGAAGAGATGTTGCTGGAAGGAATAAGAACTTGATGTAGTTAAGGCAGTGGGCGAATCCTGCTTTCATTTTGGGTAAATGTTATGGAGTTTAGGGTCCAAGTGTGGACCACGTTGCCCCTGGATTCAGTCTGGCTTGCAAAATCCTTGTATCTTTTCTATCTGCTATGCTGTCATGGTTTTTTTTTTTTGTGGTAAAGGTGACTCATTTTACCTTTTGTGAGAGGCCGACAGAGATTTGTTCAGGTTAAAAAGAGAACAACGAATAAAGCTTGTCAAATAAAGTAGCAACATATAGGGAATGTAGAAGGTGTAATTCCTTACAGACACACTTACTGTCAGTCCAGTTTTGTATTTTATTCTAGGTAAAAGAGGTGTTTGAATATAGATAGACAAGTAAGGATTAGCAGACCCAGTGCAGACTTTGGAAATGAACATGATCTGAAACTGTCTGGTTTTATGGCCTTGGGCAAATCATATAATCTCTCTGCTCCTGTTTTCTGATCTATAATCCAAGGGCAGTAATTCTTTCTTGCTTCTCAGCGGTGAAGTAACGAACGCCTTCACATTGCTTTGCGGTGCCATACAGAAATATTACAATTACAGCGAAGCAAAGCAGCATATGATATTAATGCAAACAGATACAGGGTAAAACTTGGGAGGCTGGATAGCAGCACACTCAGATACAACTGTAATGAGTTCATTAGTAATGCACGACTGGATTGATTAAGTAGTTGCCACTGTGTAAAGCCTTGTCTAGGGCTGATACTTGATATATTATTTTGACCTGAGACAGATGCTCAATGATCTTGTCTCTTAAGTTTTGGCAATGCCTGTCATGTCAATACAAATTAGTGAGTTGAGCTGAAAGAAGCAGCTGTAGTTGCCACTTGGATACCCTTTTTATATTCTTCTGTGTATAAGAATTGCAGCTTCCCAAACTGGATATTTTATATAACCTTTCAGAAGCATGATTTGAAATAGCTTGTCTTTTTTTTTTCCCCTTCCTGAGAATGTTTCCTCTAGCCATCATGATAAAAATGTACTCCGGTGACAAAGGAACCACATCCCAGGATTTTATGCTTGCCTATCACAATGGCAGCACATCCCATATGGTGATGACACAGCACAGAAATTCCATCACATTGAGGTTACTTTTGCATTGCCTGATACTGGCAACTGTGATGTGAAGCATCGGAAGATAGAACAGTTTTCTACACAAAAGGGTCACAAGAGGATTCAAACAGCCTTTGAGGACCTGGATATCCAACTGAGATTAGAAATCTGGATGAGTCAGGATAGTTGTGTGCAGAAGCCTTTCAGCTAGAGGCTGGGGATCTGGAGGTGAACAGCATTTGGAAAAGGTTACTGGTTCCTGAAGCTTTTGACAGCTTATTTGAAATGGGCTTTAATCGGGGATCCAGAGCCTTTTGCTAGCAGGCTTGCCAGATTGGGAAGCTGGTACCAGCTGCAGAGGTGACCGGTACCGCACATCTCCCCATCTCTCCCAGTGCAGTCAGTAAGGGCTGTGGAGGAGCAGGGGCAGCACAGGTAGCATATGCTTTAGGGGTACAGGTATTTGACACAAAGAATGTCTCATTTTGGGTGCTTCCACTGTAGAGTGAAAAGATTCCTATCTTTTCCTTCCCTAAGTCTCTCTCCAACCATGCATCCTTCCTCATCCCAAACTCCTGATGGCTCCTGGGCTGTGCCTCATGTACATTCCCTGGCATTTTAGAGTGAGCTAAGGATTGCTAACCCCATTTTGAGACAGGCTAACCACGGCCTTCTGCAAATGGGAAGCAAGGCATAGCACTGTGAAATGATTTGCTAAAGGTTATCCAGCTGTGACTGAGAAAAGTGCGCTCTGGTTCTGCCACGAAAGATGCCACAAAAGTGTAAACGTTAATAGAAATAACTTTCTCCATGTGTGTTTCTGCTTTGCAAAATTACATCTCCACCGGGGGGCTTGTGAACATCAACGGCATTCAGTTTTGATGATCGCTGCTTGAAGTGATCAGTCAGCTGTATGGATCTACAAATTGCTCCCTTGCAGCCAGCCTCTTAGCCTAATGCTCCGGCGACAGCCAGCTGTAGGGATCAGACTTGAAAAGATGCCTTTGATTTTCCTTTGATGTTTCTGAGCCAAGGAAGAATTTCACATGGCCACTGGGCGGTAGGTGAAGATCCCTTCTGTTTGAGGGAAGCCAATTTTAATACGGCTGACCCGCTTTGACCTTAAGATTACTGGCAGGACATGTAGGATGTCCTTGAGAGGAAGAGCTGGCTCACGGAATGTGCCTAACTCAGGGCACAGGCCGATTTGGATGCACGGATCATTCAAATAGCGTGATCACAATGAGTGATACAAAAATTGATCCTGGCTGGTGTATTTATTTGCTTGCACTGTGGCATCACTGCTGACTTGTGATAAAGCAGGAATTCTCCTTTAGGATTTAATGACAAGTGGGAACAACTTTCAAGGAGAGCTGGTCCTAGTTTCCAAGCCTATCTTCTAGTTAACTTTCTCTCCCCTTTCATTATTTTTGTTCCTTTATTCACCTATTAATCCAGAAACATAATTCCAGCAGAAGCTTTTAAAGACCCTGACCAAAAAAAAAAAAAGCATCAAGAACGAGGTTATTTGTCTGTAGGTTGAGGTACACGCTGAGAGTGAAGTAGCGGCACAAAAACGTAAACCAAGAGGTGAGGCCAGCGGAACACTAAAGGAAGAAGAGCTGTAACTTTTTCCCATCTCTGTTGGAACAAATGGGACAGCGACTGCTTCTTCATTGTGATTGCAGGCAGCGGATGGACGGGGGGTTCGGGAGGGGTGTTGTTGCCATGCGCCGGGCGGCTGCGGGAGCTGCAGGCGCTCTCGGGGGCGGCGCGCCCCCGCCACGCTCCGTGCCGCGGACTACAGGCCCCGTCATGCCGCCGCGCGGGCGGGCGGGAGCGGCGGAGCGCGCCTGCGCCGCCAGACGTGGCAGCAGCCCGCAGCGGCGGCGGGTCCGGAGCGGGTCCGGCGCGGCGGCAGCGATGGCAGTGGCGGGGCAGGGCGCGGGGGCTGCGCGGCGCCGCGGCGGGCGGCTCCCGCTGCTGCTGCTCGGGCTGGCGGTGAGTGGCGGCTGCCGCGCCCCGGGGCGGCGCGGACGGGCGCGGGGTGTCCCCTTTCCGCGGGCCGGGGCGGCGGCGCTCGGCGCGGTCGGTGGAGTTGGGCGAAAGTTGGGAGCGGGACGGGCCCCTCGGGCTGGGCGCGGCAGCTGCCCCCGCCGCCGCCCCGGGCGGGCTCGGCTCAGCACTGCGCGGCGCGGCGTGGCTGGGCTCCGGCGGCTCTCCTGCCGGGTGTTTCCTCAGTCCGTGTGCCCCTTTCCTGCTTCCCTCCCTTTTTCTTTCAACAACCCATCCCCGCTTGCGGCGGCGTCTCGCCGGCCGGCTGTGGGGCTGGAGTCCCCGGCTCGCCCTCGGCTGCTGTGACCGGCCCCGGGAGCTCCGGCTGGCGAGCGCTTATTTCATTCGTAAGTTTTGTGTGAAAATCGGTGTCTCGGCAGCAGAGGGTTTCCTTCAGCGGTGGCTCTGCCGCAGCAGAGCTGCCTCGCTCGGCTTTTTGCACCTGTGCGCGGGCAGAGGCGGCTGAGAGCTGTCCTGGACTGTCCCGCCGACCCTGCCCGAGTGTCCCTCCGGCGTGGTGCGTCCCGTTTTAGGGCATTCCAAAGGACTTGGGCATGTCTCATTAAAACGACAGTAAATAGAACACTTCTTACCTCAAGGAGGTAATATTTTGAAGTCCGTTTTTTTTTTTTTATCCACATGAATTATCTTAAATGGCTCAAAAGATGGGCGAAGGGATGCTTTAAAGCACATCCTTTATGTTGTTGGCGTGAACTATATAGGCCTTCTTTCTGTCTGGACAAGTAGAGTTAATAATTAATGAAAATGTACATTAATTTTTTCACATACACATGA
The DNA here is from genome assembly GCF_028858725.1 of Colius striatus. Lineage (NCBI taxonomy): Eukaryota > Metazoa > Chordata > Aves > Coliiformes > Coliidae > Colius > Colius striatus. The sequence continues at coordinate 12,581,758 of NC_084769.1, read as the reverse complement.
TCTTAAATGTATTTGGAAGCGCATGACCTAGGAGTGCTCATCTAGTTCATACACGTGTGGAATTGCTAATCGAGCTGTGCTTATTCTGTGCTAATGTTAGAATTGCTATCGTGGGCCAGAAAGCATCATCCCTATCTGATGGAGCCTTTTGCCCTTGGCAGTGGCCTAAGTGTCACCTCATTCAGGAGGAGGGAAAAGAAATGCTCTGCAACCTGCACATTTCTCTTGTTCTAAGCTTAATCTAGAAGCACAGACCTCTGCTATCTTCAATTTATGGATTGATTTCAAGTGAAATTGAAGTCAGGCTGAACTCTTCCTAAAACAGTGGAGAGGTCTTAGTGTGGCTCTTCTTCCCCTGTGGCTCATCTTTAATATACACAGTACTTTTCTCAATGATGCTTGTGGCAGTGCATTCCTCATATTAAGTATATACTGTAGACCAAGTGGAGCTACAAGTGGATTGAATTTTCCCTTCATTTAAAATAGCTGGAGTGATTTTAAACATGGAGTTATTTCCTTCTATATCCACTGAGACTGTCAGACCTATTCTTACTGTAATATTCTTTTTATGTTAATGTATTTTGCTGTGATTACTTTCGGTAGATCAATAGGTATTTTTTTTCCTGTCTGTCATATGTGAATCTGCTGTTCCTCACTGTTCTAGTTGCCCTTCTTTGGACCTTTTGCATTGCAGAGCTGGAGATGAGCAGAATGGGCCTGCCATTGTCAGTAAAATTATATGAAGCCATTATAATTTATCTCCATTATTCTCTCTTACCCTTCTTAATTTGCCCCAGCGTTTTATTTGCTCTGTGATGCTGCATGCTGAGCAGATGTCTTCATTGAGCTGTTGATTCAGCTAATTCTTTCCCCTTTGCTGTGTACAAGTAGTTTAAATTATTTCTTCCAGTTTGCATTATCTTGCACTTGAAGGTGTGATTTTTCATCTTGAAATATGTAACTCGCTCTACACTGGGATTAAAAAACTAGCGTACAGCTGTGACACTGCAAAACTTGCTTTAAAATTTTTCTTGAGTCAATGTTTGCAAAGTCAGTGAGGCTGTTAAATCAGGACGTTCTTAGTGTGTAAAGTTAAAGCAAAGGTAATGACAGCTGCTTGGTAGGACAGAGGTTAATGAGAATGTTGTGTTTCCTGCCAGCCCATCCTTTTTTACGTACTCAGATGTGAATTTTGAGGGTTTTTTCCCTGAAAGTACTGAGTGCTTGCAGTGCAGCTGGGACAGTGGATGGAGTCGTGTCTGCACAGCACTCCTGAAAAATAGGGCTCGTTTTTAGAGCAGGACCCAGAATTGGAGGTGGCTTCTGAGAATTGAAACCTTTATCTCTGTAAGACTTCCTGTATTTGTAAAAGGAAAACTACAAAGCTGGATGAAGAAAACACTTTAGTGTCTTCAAATGGAAGATGTTGTTATCTTCTGCATCACTGTGAATGTGAAACACATGTGAGGAAGGTCCTGCAGTGATCTGTGCCTACTGTAAAGTTTTATTTCTTGAATGAGTCTGAGAGTCACAGGAAAGTTGTGGTTTAATTTGAGATACTTCCCTATTTGAGATGTCAAGTGGCTGATAGTATTTCACACTTGAAAAACTGACTTTACTGTTAAAGGCATTGTGAAGGATTTTCACATTGAAGTGGATTTGCATTTCATCTGATGTATGTCCTTTCCCTAGCAGAGGCCAGCCACTGCTTCCAACAGGAATACGCATCCGGAATCCATTTGCTTTGCAAACAGTGATGAATGTTATCTCAGCCAATGTGGCAAAGGTCAGTTTGTGTTCTGAATGTTGGCTTAATGCCAGAGAAACTGAGTCAAGAGAGTCTGACTGAATTACAGCTATTGGGAAGCAAGCTGCTTGACGTGGTGCCTTCAAAGAAGAGGTTGAAAAGAGCATTTCGGGCTTCCACCTCTTCCAGTCCCAATAATGTCACAGAAATGCACCAGCGAGCACCAACATGCACTTGTGAATCCAGGCCTGTGAGGAGGTGGTTCTGCAGGTAGTCTGGCAGCAAGGTAGCAGTGGCTTTCCCTCCAGTGAGTCTGCATGCAGGGTGTGAGCCCTGCTTCTCCTCTGCAGTGCTCGGGTGCTGTTTCCCCTGGTGGCATTTGGGTTTGAATTTGAGAATGCCTCTTCTCATCCAGTTACTGTTCCTACTGTAGGAGCTACTGTGAGAAGTACTTTGCCACAGTCAGAGGGAAATCCCATCCCTTAGTTGCTGTTCCCCCTCCCTATTCCAGCTTCGTCTGTTCCCTCTTCAGAAATACAGATTTGTAAAACTTGTGAACCATCTTCTGTCTCCTCAGATGCCTTTCCCAAATCAAACTTTGGCTTTCAAGACTGATTTTGTTACTCCACTCCAAAAGGTGCAGAGTTGTAATTTGAATCCACTGGCTTTGGTACCAAAGCACCTGTTTACTTCAGAGGGCCTGGAGTTGTTGCCACAAGTGTGATGTGGTCATCAGAAGTGTCTAAGGGTGTGTTCAGAGTGTCATGAGCAATTAGTGATAGAAGAGGTGCTTGTTCTGTTGATGACCATATACTTTCCCTTTTGGCAATGCAGTTCCTGGAGTTTCTTCATTTCAGTAAAAAGGAGGTAACGAGATTCATCTTCAGAGTTCTTTTTGGAGGTCTATGAATGGAAAAACAATGTAATTTGCAACCAGGATCACAAAGTAGCAATTTCTTGTTGTGGACCGGATGGCTTTGGAAGTAAGTTATGACCTACCTTGATCCTGCCCCTGTTTTAAGCTTGTGAATGTAAAAAATTGTGAGCAAAACAACTCTTGGGTTTTGGCACTTTTCTGGCTGAGAGTAGCTGGTAGCATTGGTAGAGGGCACTGAGATTTGTTTGCTGGCTGAGCACAGATAACAAAGGTAATCTCATTTGTGGCTGCTTTGATGATGTCCTGTCTGTTATCTTTGGGTTTATAGTCCCATAGCATGTTTGCCGGGTGACTGCAAATAGACTCTTTCTCTCCTTTTCCTCACTTTTTGGGAGATGGCACACCATGATGTGTGGTTATGTGCTGCTCTAGGATCATCTGTGTGCCAGCTTTCTCTGATGCTGCCTCCTTTTTACCTCTTGCAGATATCTTCCTTTCTGTGTGAGTCTTACTCCAACTATTTAAATTAAGCTTCATCTCCCATCACCTGGCAGAAAAATGTGAGGATTAATTAGTTAATATTTGTGCAATGCTTTGAAGATAACAAGTGCCATATAAAGTGCTAAGGATTTTTAGGTGTCCTTTTTCTCCCCCCGTCTTCTTTATAAGTCTCGTTAATAGTGTTTTTGTCTTCTTTTTATAGCATCTCCTATGTGCTTCTTGAGTAGGTGGTAGTACTTTAAACTTCCTCAAAACCCAGTTTTTAAGTGGAGGATTATATGGCATATGCTTTGCTCATGCCCTTAGCTTCTGTAGTCATCCAAATGTGCTTGTTCAGAACTGATATCTGAAACACTTATTTCATCAACAACTTGTTTAATATACATTGCAGCAATGCCTGGTTTGAAGAGAGAGTGAGCTTCACATTCATTATAAGGAGAAAGTTCTTTGTCAGTATTAGTAATTAACCCTATTACAGTCAATTGTTAATTAGTAAATAATTGCACAGGTTTTCCTTCACTAAGCATTTGAAAACCAGTGATAAACTGCACAATTAATTGGCTACACAGAGGCCTTAAGAACAACCTTTAGTATAGACTGTTATGCCTGTAGCTTATGTTTCTTAAACCCCAGTGTTTAAGAACAATATGAACAGTAGAGTCTAGTCAAATCTTGACGTCTCCATGGTATTTTTTGCTATCTTCTATATTTGGAAAGTGAACATAGCAAGCACCATGTTAAGTGGAATGCCTTATTTGTAGCGTCCTTTAGCTGAAGTTAAAGAATACCAAGACATTTCGTTTCAGGATTTAAATTTGCCTTCCTTTGTGAACAAAAGAGTGTATAACCCTTGCCTCTCGCAGATATGACCCACCATAATAAAATGTCAGCAGTGCTTGGGGGTTTTTTACCCCTTGGATGGCTTGAGGTGAGAGTTCAGTGATCTGGATTATATACAGAGTAAGAATGCATTCCTCCATGGAGCTCACAGGAAGCCAATAGAACCCAAGAAGTCTCCAGTGAGACTGTCTGCCAACGTAAATCTGTCAGGCTAGCCCTGTGGTTTTGCAGTGCTGTCGATCTGTGCAGCAGAAGTTGTTGTCCCAGTGTGTCTGCTGGAGAGCCCCTCACCTGCCCAGCCCATGCTGCCTCGGGAGCATGGCTCGGGGTTGGGTTGCAGGCAACATGCCACAGCCTCTGTGCTGGGGGTCCACAGCACGTTGCAGTCTGGGAACCTCTGCAGAAGTGATTGAGAAAAGATGGTTTTGCAGTCCCAGCGGGCTTGCAGGGGCTACTGCAGTTGTGACCCCTGAAGTCTGAGCCCCAAGTGCTACCTTTTCTCCTCCTCATTGACTCAAATAATAAATTCTTAAGCAGGCTTCCTTGAGGTGCTTCTGGGTAACAGAGATAACCTGTCTCTCCTCATCTGATTTGATTAAAATGTTTCTACAGCTATTTTGGATATTAATCATGAATGAAAACAGGAGACTGTCCTACTTATCACTATCCATCTCTGAAGGCATTTGTTACAAATGGCTCAGTGATCAAAGCTGCACAACCCTGAATGTAAATAGCAGCAGAGGGAGGGCTTCTGAGTGAAAAGCAAGCAATTATTGCACAAGGTCAAGAGTGGTTTATATGATGAACAAGGAAGATAAAACATCTGCAGTCAAACTGTGATTCTTGTAAACAAGGGGGCTTTGGATTTGAAAATGTTGTATTTTTAAGCGAGAACAAATTGAGGGGAATGGAGCAACAGATCGGTTTGTCTATTGCACTTGCCTGACAATGATTTAGACCAGGTATTTTCAGTACACACACACTGCCTGCATCCCAGGACACGACTGTACCGCTGGCTTATCTGCAGGTTAACAAACCTCCATCACTACAGCACAGAGATGTTCCTTCAAATACACCTTCTGAAGTTAAGCATGTGCTCCACAGGGTTGACTTTGGGAACTGAGTAGGGAAGGTGAGATCTGGTCTTGTTCCTGGGATTTTTTTGCCTCTTGCTTCCCCACTGCCCTCTGTTTTCATGTAGCAGAGGAGACCCCTGTTTGGAATGTGAACTACTCCCCTCCTGAAGAAATTAATTATGAAATTAAATTCAGTCATCTCCATTACTGTTTGGAATTCTGAGGCGGGTTTGCTCTTCAGCTGGGTTCCCACAAAAAGCCTTGTCAGACACAATCTGTTTCATATGTACAGGGTCGCTCATTGATCATATTTAGAGTGGGTTGAATGCTGTTGTCCCAAAATGAAAATGACATCAGTGGGCGGTTAAGCTAAGACAGAAATCAAAGTCAGTGTCTTGCTGGAAAACGGGCTTTTGAAATTATGGTTGGGTGTAAGACTGTGTCCCTGCCAAGCAGCAGTTGTGCTAGAATCAGCGTTGTTTGTGTCAGCCCTAGCTATTCTTAATGAACAGTGTGCAAATTGTCTCCCTAATTATACATATAAGTGTTAGTGTGTGCATAAAAATTGTATGTTGACATATGGATTCAGGCACTTAAGCACCGTTTCAGCCACACGTGCATAATTTGTGTCCAGGGAAATAGATCTTTTCGTGCTCTTCAGGTGGAAATAGGAAATCCTTTTTCTGTCTGGTGTACTGTACTACTCTTCTGACAATTCTTCCTTGTTTAATTTTGATTTGTGTTTACTTGTTTTTAAAACCATGTGTTTTCACTGTGCTTGATTTAGAATAAATAAATAAATAACTCTCCAGACATGCTGCTTATTCTTAGCCAAAGACTGTGCTGTCATCAAGCTTTTGTGTGAAGCAGCTCATAAGTTGAACTGGGTTCTGTGGGAACAGCGATTAAGCATTTAGCACATTTAATAATAAATGCAAAATATGGAAATATGTTCTTGTGACTGCTTGAAAGATACTTCTATTTTTCATTCTGAAATGAGATTCAGAAATGAGTAAAAACTTGAGAAATAAACTCTGATTTTTCAATTCCCTGGTGATTTTGAGAAAACATGGCCTGAGGGATGACCATATTTTTCAATACTGTCAGTCCTGGAAGTATAATTAGCAAATAGTTATTTGCCTGTATCCTTCTTTGCCTCTGGGTTTCTGAAAGCACCGGTGTTTCTTGGGTACAGATTCTAAGAGAGTGGGGTTGTGCAGTGTTTTGCTGCTCTTTAACAATTACATATGTTTGTCAGCTCTGCAAGGGATTGCTGGAGACTGGTGAAAAAAGAAAAAAAGAGGAAAGTTAAACCTTTTGACTGATGATACTTCTTCCACCTAGCTTGCAAGGTTATATATATAAATACAGACTTTGATTTGAAAAGCAGAGGCAGAGCTAGAGCCCATGTGTTTTTGTACTTTAATAGCAGTGTCTCTCAGCAGTTTCAAATTGACTGTCTTGAGGGTTTGGGTTCACTTATGTATTACTTGAGAATCCTTCCTGCATCTTAGATTAGACAGTACAGTCACGTGACTGATGTGTGACCTACGCCATAAAAATTCTGTGAAAATAAATTCTGATTGAGATCTTGAGCTGGGGAAAATCTGCAGACTACAAGTGCTACTGGATTTGCATTTCATAGTCTGCTGCGTGTAGTCTGCCTTTTGCTGAAGGTCTCCACCGCAAAGTTTCCTGCATCTGAGGGCACCGGGTGACTGTTATGTTGGTTCCAGCTCACGGAGCCAGCCACGGATGAGGACCAGTTATGCTGGGCACTGTGCAAACACAGCACAAAGTAAAATAGACCTTCCCTCAGTTTTATTGCAATTTCTTGTGAACAGAACTGTCACGGGGCAGGAGTGTCACAGATGCTACACGTGTCATTGGTAACATCCTTTCTACTTTAAGGGGTACCAAGGTAGGCAGATTCTTGAAAAAAATACTTGGGAGTATTTCTTGGCTTTTCAGAGGTGGTTGTGAAGAGATTTTAAAGCTCTAGGATGCTCAAATGACAAGAGAGTTTAGCTTGTTTCTTATTTATAGGGTTCCATATGTATGAATGTAGCACTTCCTGATGCATATGAAAAGAGATTTCCTGCCCAGGAGGGACTGTCACCTTTCTTGACCTTTTCTTTTTTTAATATGAGCTCATCTCCTCTTATGCCTCGGATTTAAACAAGAAGCAGTGTGCTTGATCAGGCAGTGCTTGGCTGATGAGCTCTCCTGTAAAATGTCTGGAGTAAATCTACCTGAGTCATATCTCACAATTAAAGTCATATAGCACAGTACATGCAAATGAGCTTCATCTTTGCTGCTGCTTTGTCTGTGGGCTGTGCAGGAATGTGAGCCTGGTTTTCAATGAAGAAGAGTGTGTAACTAATTCCATAGGATTTTCTTCTCCCATCCTTTTAACTTCATGCTGTTGCCAGAACTAGTGGCTGTAGCCCTAATGAGGCTGTAGCTGCTGGTACGATCATAGAAGCATTGGCTCTGGAGCAGGGTACAACAGCCCTTGGCTAGAACTGGCATCAGGTGAAAACATCTGGTTGGCATCACTTGTCTTGCGTGGAACTGTTAGCAAAGGCAGAGATTCCTGGTGAAGTTTAATGACAAACTGACCTTTCTTTTATTCTTGAGTAGAGTTTGCATTCATTTTAACGGGAGAGAGCTTGAGAGCATGAAACTACTTCATTTTTACCACTTTGCAAACACTATGTAGTACAAATATGTATTCAGAGGTAGTGGACTTTTTCTCCCAGTATTTTTGCAGGCACCTGAGACGTTCAGGCAGGGTGTTTCTGTCCAACTCGATGCCTTCAGCTTGGACCTTTTGGGTTTTATAACCAGGAAAGGCTGCAACATTCATCTCAATTAAAGGGAGATGATGATTTATTTGGCAGGGCTGACTGGTGCATTTGTATGCAGAGTGAGTTTTGGTGTAAACCCTAGGATTAGAAAGCTGCTGTAGTATAACTGCAGGAAAATGAGCAACGTACTGATTTGATACCTGGAGAGGAATTGGACAAAGTAGCAGTGGATGTATGCAATGTGACATGCTCCTGCCTTCAAGTACCTGCAATTCCACTGGCACAGCGAGTTTTCTGTTAGTGGCAGCACTGACAAGGCACTCGTTTAAAGCTGTCACTGTTTCCAGAATCCAATTTTTCAAGAGGTGTTTAGCTCTGCCGTCATGGGGGGGAGGAAGAAGAAAGTTCCCTTTAATTGGCTAAACAGCCCTTCCATGTGGAAAAGACGTGAAATACATGTACTTCTGAGCTTTAAGCAAAGTTCATAATACCATTTGGTGTCATGATGAAAGTGGTCTTTGTGGCTTTTTTTTTACTCCAATTATTTCTTTTTGGTAGTGAGTTCATAGACTGGAACATTCCTAATTGAGTCCAGTTTTCTAAACCAAAGAAGTGACCTGTAGTTTCACTTCTTCCCTCTGTGTTCAGATCTAGTTTCACTAAAGTTGAGCTTTAGTTTTCCACGCTTCAAAGTATAAACAAAACTTTGAGATACTTGGATAGTTACAAAAAATCGAGGTGAAGGGACAACTTGAAAAAAAAACCCCCTTGGAATTAGAGGTCTGCTCATAAGTCAATGTAAGATTAATCCCTCCTGTGCAGCCTCTGATTGCAATGAGTTTTGAGCAGGAATTTGCGTGTCTGTGTCATCTTACTTAGCACAACTATATTTGTCTACTTGGATTGGCAATGCCATGTATTTATCTTAGAAAATACACAAATGGTTCACATTCTGCCTGAAGCAGAATTCTGCCTGAAGCAGAGCAACTGAGCTCTGGACATCTGGATTTAAAGGAATGCGAGCCTGTTGGTTGAATTAAAGCATCAAGGACATTTATATTGAAGGTAGGGCCTAACTTGTAAATGGAATTTTCCCTTCTCACAGTTAGACCGTCTTGTCATCAGGGCTCAATGGTGGGAATCCTGCTGGTGGAGTGGGGTAACTTGTTTGCTCTAAGCCTGTGTGGCCTGCTGGGCCTTTTTATTTTATGTTACAGGTGTATCTTCTACTAACTTTAAATTCCCCAACATATTCTGGAGTTGTTTTGAGGATGATCCTGTGTTTCAGCTCAGCTTCTTCCCTCTGGCTTGTGCATCCCAAAACTTCTCATCCCTTTTCCACATGTAAAAAGTTCTGGCACTTGTAAAGTATGTTTTGTACGTGCAGGTTTTGTTTCTGTGCTTCAGTGACGTGGTGTTTGCAAATAGCTGAATTTGTAATGAGACGTAGTGCCTAGGGCTGCGTCTTCTGACTTTGGCTTAGTGCCTTGTTTTGAGTGCTGCAATCTGTAATACAGGGGATGCAAGAACAACAGACTTTTACTTCTTCACATCCACCCTGGACACATTTTCCAGCCCAGTTTGAGCAAGACATGATCAAAATCAGTTCTGTAATTACGAAAACGTCAAACCTCTTGTGTGTGTTAGGCAAATGAGCTAAAGCTTTTAGCCAAGCAATTAAGTGTTAAGGTTTTAGTGTAAGGTGAGTGTAAACTCGATAATTTCTCCAGCTAAGCTTCCCATAATCATTCCATTAGTATGAATTCAGTACAGTGTAGAAGGGAGGCAACATAGCCTGATGGGTAAGTTTATTATTACCATTGAAGATTATTGCAGTAGAAATGAGCAATAGAGGCGCCAGCTGAGGTCATGGTCGTGTTTTGATAGTTTTAATTTATGGTAGGATAAAAGATAGACTCTGCTCTGGAGCAGTCATGAATTAAATAGGCTGGAAGATGCAACAAAAAGAAAATTCTTTGCATAGGTATTCAGCTGAGATGCAGAGAAGTTAAACATCATGCCTTCTGTATGGCCAGTGGAAGCCAAACTTGATCTTGTGGCAAAGCACTGGTGTGTCTATGAGGGTGTGGTATGGCCAGTGGGAAACACAAGCCCTGTTCCACTTTAAAAGGGCAGATGGGAGAGGGTTGTGATTAAGTTCCATAATGTAGATGTTGAATTACTTGCAAATTCTGTTTTCATTTCCTTTGTGGGTTAGTTATTTTAACTTCATGGCTTTTGCTGCCTTCTGTGAGATATCAAGGTTTTCAATTGAGTTTGTGGCATATTCTGAGATAAGGACAAGACTACTTTCGAAGTGGTAATTTACCATGTCTCTTCTTACGCTATATTAATTTTGTGTAAGAATTTTTATCTGATTATCTGACTAGGGAACAAACTTTTTAAAATGGGGTGGCTTCTTAACTAAAACTGTATTTCTTGATGTATTTATCTCATCTTTCCACTTGAGGATGCTTGCTAGGAGTGATATTGGTCCAGTTTAAATGCGTGTGACTTCTTTTTTGGCTTTTACTGGTCAGTATGATAGTTTATTTAAGGCCACATGTCTCAAGATTTTGGAAAAAGGTTGAGGCAATTTCAAAAGCAGATTGTATTTTGTTTCTCAGCATGGAAGCTGTTACTAACGTTTCTGGCTTTGTGTGTTTCTGTAGGCATTCTTGCCGGCGTTCGTGTGCTCTTTGAAGGTGTCTCCACTCATAGAAAAAATAAGTGACCACAAAGATTTTAAGAAGCTTCTCAGGACACGGAATAACATACTAGTGCTGTATTCCAAATCAGGTAAGTCTTCTTTTGTGTGTCACAACATTTTGTTCCCAGCAACATGTGTGTGTGTTTAGACATCTGTGTGCATGCTCAGGTGACTAAGCTCTTTGCCCTTGTTCTCTGTTGGTTGTTGCCTTGTGGGACTGCAGAGTGTTTCTATGTGACCAGAAGAGCTTCTTCAGGATTGGTATCTTTTGTTCTAACTCAGAGGCTTCTGATGTTTCAAGATTGGAGTCATCTTAATTTGGTCTTCTATTTGCTCTGTCATGGTGGCAAAAACTTACTTTATCCTGGCTTTCTCTCCAAAACTGGCTGCTTGTAACAGCTATTGGCCAGAGCTTTCTGGTGTGTTCATCACAGTAGTTTGCAAGTTTTGATTTCCTGGTGACACTGAAAGGCTTAATGAATAGTTATAGTACTGAAATCAATCCATCTTTGCTTCTGGCAGCTTTGAGTGTTCCATGGTTCTTTCAATTTTAATTAACAAAATATAAAAAAAAAATGAGCTGCTTGTGGAAGAGGAAGAAATGGCTCATTTCACATCATGGCACCTGTCCCCTTGAATGTATTTGCTGCCTTCTCTCTCATTTAGGCTCTCCTTTCTGGTTGTTCGCTCTTGCTCTTACCTGTCTGTTTGCTCATCCTTTTGCTGTGTTTTGCTCCTGCTCTACCTTTTCTCTTTTGTTGCCTCATCTGTTTTGGTTTGTTGTTTTCTGTGACAGCATGTAAAATGAAGAAACAATCTAAGCTCTGTATGCCAGTGTAGAATGCTGTTGCAGATGTGGAAATCGTCAGACATAAAGGAGTAAAATATGTCACTAAGATGATGTTACTTCATGTTGTATGGGTTTTGTTGTTGCTTCCTTTTCCTTCCTGCAGGCGAGCAATACAAGATAATGCTTTTTGGGGGTTAGGTCGTCCCTTTCTGACCTATTGCAAACATCTTATCTCATTAACACAATGATACTGGTAGAGTTGCTCTGGATTTATGGTGTGGCAAACAGTGCAATATGTGGTAAACCAATATCGTCCTTCTCCCCCCATTATGAGACTTGGTGCAGGTGCTGGGATAAGTAACCGTTTTTCCTGAAGAAATGCTTGCTCTGAAACAGTTAAAATTATATATGTGGCTTAATTTTTGTTAAAATATTTGTGTTTTGCTATACTGGGGAACTTTGTGGGCTTCAGCCTGGCCAAATGATTTTGTAGTAACAGGTTCAAAGTGAAAATCATAAAAGAACGTTTTTTGATTTTGAAAGGAACGCTTTAGATAAAAAAGACATCTGTATTATTCGGCTTTTTAAAGGGAAAATTTTCTTTTTACGCTTAATATTTTAAGTGGTGGTTGCTTTCATTTTTAGAAGCACAACCAGAACACTTCAGTGCTGACACTCATCAAATGAATGTTGCCCTATGGGCATTGTTCAAAAGCCGTGTTGTGGAGATTTCTTTTTTCTGTTTTTGTTATTTAATTGGTTGATTTTAGCAGTCTAAAGCATTACATACAGAGCTGACTGAGGGATTAATGTGTTTTTTCTAGAACGGTGATCTTTGCACAATTAGAAATCTCTTGTTGAACTGTCACCCAGAAGGTGGGGAGGGGAAAAAAAAACCCTCTGAAATTTGCAGGTGCAATTCTAATCCCAGATATCCATCTCGCAGCTGTGATGTGTCAGCCAGCATCCAATCGTAGTGCTGCAACAAAGGCTTTGCTTCTCATCTTTGCAAAGCTGGTTAATAATTTATATTTTATGGAGAAGATTCTTTGGTGTTAGGAGATGTCCTCATTTACAGGAGATGTTTAGTTCACCCTGCTGGCTGGGTATCCTGCCAAGGCTGCTCAACTAGTGAGTCTTCTAACACAACTCTGTCCTATCCAGAATGCTTGTATTTTTAAAGGGTGTTTGTCAAACTGTTCTACTTGAAGTATATGCAAAGAATTCCCCAACCTATCTATGTCCCTGTGTTGGAGAGAGGTAGCAGTTCCATGTTACCAATATTGGGGGTAGGAGAGCTTCTTGAGAGCTAACGTGTGTGGGCTGGTATCTCTAATGGCATCAGGCCCAAGCAAAGGCTGTCAAACACAAAGAAGCTGTTTCTAGCTCAGGAGATTGTTGACATAAAAATTGTGGAGGTTTAGAGATTGAGGGGACTATCACTACCTACTAGCTCTACTTGTCTTCTCTGACCTATATAGGCCTTCAGTTTCTTAAATGTTGGAGACAAGATACTGGTCTATAGAAGCATTCAGTCTGACCAAATATAGCTAGTTTCATATTGAAGTCGTTGTGGAGCAGCAGCAGTATAAGTAGATGAAGAGGCTCTTGGTTTCTATTTTCTGTTTATTGAGGCAGGAAATGGTTTCTGTTATATTTTTGGGGGGTAATTGATGCTTTTTTTGAACTCTATGTTTTTCTCTCCTGAGCTGTTGTCCCATTTTTCTTCTATATTTATTTATTTTTAATACCATTTATAAGGCTCTTCTGGAATGCAAGTATTGTGCAAAATCTACACATGTGGCGTGGCACTATAAAAGTGTCAGTTGGGTATTTATGATACAGCCAGTTCTTGGAAGGACCTTTTCTGGGTGCTTTGTGCTAGTAAGTTTAAGCTCTTCATGGCCGTTGGTTTTGATACCTCCCAGGGTTATTATGAGAACAACTGTGGGGTTTTTTTATGTATGGCTGAGGTAGAATTGAGGCAGATAGAGATGCTGAATGACTTGCCCTTACAGCTGATGAAGGTCCTAAATGATGTTGCTCTAATTAGCAGGCAGTGATACAATCTGGTTGATGCCCTGCCACAGGAAAAAGACAGCCCTGGGATGGAAGCTGGTTTGCAAAAGAGGGCACAGTAGAGCTCCATAAATGTAGGTCAGGGAGTGTGCCTGGAGGTATGCATTTCAGTGTGTTGTTTAAGGGGAATGGAGGGAATCAGCTGCCCAGCTTCAGCTGCAGCCAGCATACTTTCTAGTTTACAGAAGATATTACTGATCCCTTTCATACTGGTTTCTTTCAATTAGACAAAATGTTCTTCCAGTGCTTCAGAACAAAAGAATGCGCCATTGTGTTTTTCTATGCAGAGTAATAATACTGTTGTTGATTTACTCTTGTTATTTTGTTTTCCAGCTGCTGCTGCAGAAAGCTCACTCAGGTTACTGTCCAGTGTGGCCCAGGAGGTGAAAGGACGAGGTACTATAGGCTGGATAGACTGTGGGTATGTGTCATGCTGTTTTTCTCTTTCCTCCCCCCTCACTTCCCCTTTTGGCTTTTATTGCTGACTTAGCTTTTTTTATGGCTCTGAAACTTTTTACCTGTAACTGAACCGACATCATTCTGTGCAGTTTCTTCACAGCTGTAGGGAGCATATATCTTACCATCCTCTCTTCCTTCAGACTAGTGGTGAGGAATCATTTTATCCTTGTGGTTGTTGTCAGTTCTGTGACAGCACATTTTTCATCCTGAAGCTGGAGGACCCCAGCTAGCATTACCTTTCATAGGGGGCACGCAGCATGGAAACTCTGGCTGCTCTGGCTTTCCCACAAGTCAGGGAAGGAGGAAGCCCACATGATGTGCCTCAGCTGGAGAGCAATGCAGTTCTGCTCTGACAGTGAATATTGCACGAGTAGGAGGGTTCTTTGCTCGGTTTTGAAGCATCCACCCATTCATGTTTCTCAGGAAAAACTTTCTTTGAAATGTAAAATGTAAATTCTTTGTAAAATATGCTTTCTCTGAAAGAACTTCCTCTGTGCTTGTATAGGTTCATGGAAGGCAGGGAAACTTATTTTTGTAAGTGGTTGCTTGTGTGGGGAAGGATGTAAAGTGTGTTTGTTCTGGTTTGCAGATGTGAAAGCCTCCACTGTACTTCTGCTCAATAACACATTGCCTGTGGTTTCAGCTTGTGTATTGCCGTGCCTCTGCGGCTTTGAGAGCTTTGCCTGCAGGTGGCAAATTCCCCTTCCTGTGCTGCAGAAGAACAGCTTGTTGCTCACCTATGTGTTTGGGTAGATTGCCAGGGTATGAACAAGTTGTACACTGTCCACAAATTGAAGTCAGCACTGAAAATCACGTGGCTCCCTTAAAATTATACTTTCAAAATCAACCTTCATCCATCAAACAGTAACCCAGAAGTCATTGTTAAATGAATGTTAACATGCTTGTGTTGGTTAACCTGTCTTGCTCTCACCCTGCCATCATGCAGGGATCTCCAATGGAGTTCTCTGCTTCTGCCTTCTGTTTGCATTCTGCTGGGCTTGTCCAAGTGCACAGACACTTTCTTCTCTGCCTAACTGATGAGGACAGTGTTCCAAGTCATCTGCTGTCAGAAAGCAGGGTTATGAAGCCTGTACCACTTTCCACTTGCTGAAGAGCCATCAAATGAGTTCTGTTGATGCTGATGAGGAGAAAGTTCTATGGAAATCTGGTACACCTCTGAAATCCAGTCTCCTTTCCTAATGAAATCACTCATAATTTTTGGTTGTCAGTAAAAATGGCTAGCAAATAGAATACTGGGCCAGCTTCTTGACTTCAGTTTCTTTTGGCACTGCTTGTGACTGGAGTAGGCACTACTTTTTTTGTGTCTTCTGTTTCTCTTTTGTTTTGGTCTAGCTCTGTTTTGAGGGACTTGCTGCTTACTCTGTGTGTACATGTGACAGTTATGTACAACTACTGGAATGATGAAGCTGTTTATTTGATTGTTCAAAATCCAGCTATAATGCAACTAAGCAATAACACATCTCCAGAATTTATTTTAGTTCTGAGTTGGAGAAGGAAAGGTTCAACGTTTAGGACTTAAATTTGAAACCCAGGGAAGTTTTGGGACTTAGTTCACTTGGCTAAGTCTCTGCTCCTGAGTTTTTAAGTGATGGGGAGGGAAACGGTGTTGTTTTTGTTGTAAAATAAACTTAATCAAACCCCAAGGTTCTCTCCCTCTCCAAATGTTGTCACCATACCAAACCTTATTAGATAAATTACTTAGAAGAAATGTATTTTAAAGTCTCCTCTGATAGTGCTTTAATACATTTCATAGGAAGCTTGGTACTTGCTGTGCCTTTCTTCTGACCATGGTGGGGAAATACTTAAATGAAGTTTCCAATTTGTAATGAAAGGTGAGTTATTCTCAGAGAGGAAAGTAGCCTGGGGAAGGCCATACTGTAAGAGGTTGGGAGATCTGAGGACAAATTTGTAGGTTCCCAAAATTGCTTTGATGCTGGTAATACCACAATCAAATTGCTGCTTGCCAAGTGACAGATAGTGGACAGGGTGCTGTAACATGGCAATAGCTATAATTCAGTGCGTCCTTTCTGGTCACTCATTTGGGAAGAGTCTGGGAAAGGAGATGATCAGTCCAACCGTAGCTGGGTATTAGAAATGTCTCTTCTATCCCTCCCTCTTGCAGAGGGATGTCATAACAGACTTTGTGAACTTGCCTCATGGGGCAAGGTGAGCTGGAAGACTGGCTTGTGTCAAAGGAGGTCTTGATGGCATGTAAAACCCAAACCCAAACAAAATAGCTTGAGCCTGAACCAAGTTTTGTGGTTGATGTGTTTCTTCCACCTTCAAATCATTCTGAAATCAGTCTTGTAGTATTGATTGTAGTGGTTTTTTTTCTCGAAAACATTTTTTTCCTTTGCTTATTGCCTTTTTTTATAACCAGGTGTCTGCAAACTGCTTCCCACCTCATTGTGGTGATGAGAGAGGCTGCAATATTGCCGTCTGTCATTGGTCACAAGGGGCCAGTTGCAGGGCCTGAACAGCTGAGTCCAGTACCAGGATTGCTCAAGCTATTCCCCCTCTGCAAGTGTGCTGTGAAGCTTATTTGTAAGTCTTCATGCCGAAACAAACAGCACACAGATGCAGGGATATTTACAGCACAGGCTCAATTTGTTTTACAAATACTGACAAGAAATGGCTTGTTTGGCAGCAATATTTAGCAGGGAATTTTGGCTTTGCTCTTCACATCCCACTGTAGCAGACTTCTTTGCCTTCAGATCCAAGCATTGGCAAGGCTGGCATACATGCAGAGCTATGGTTTATGTCTCTGCTTCCCTGTGGCGATGATGGCAGGCTTGCTTTTCCTTTTCTTTATTGGAGATGCTTTTATTGTTTCTTGTCATTCTCCTCCTTCCTCTCGTTTTCAGGAGAAGGCAAGAACATACTGCTCCCCTGATTGAAGTCATTATGGATCGCTAAGGCTCAGCAGCATGTTCTGTATTTCATACAGCTGGGAGGAGTGTGCAGGTTTGTGACTGGGGGTGGGCTGCCTGAATTATTGGCTTACGTGGAAACCACACTCCTTGGCCGTAGCTTTTGTTGAGTTTGTGATATGAGACAGAGATTAGACTTGAGCTTTCGGTTCCAGGTTGAGTGGCTGCAGGGAGACGAGGGAGGTTAGGTTTTCAGCATAATGTGGGGAAATACTTGGTGTCCTGCTGAGACAACGTGGAGCAGAGGACGTTGCCGCTTAGCTTGTCACTTTGAGGCAGGATGGCAGAAGTCCCTAGAGTGCCTGGGCCTAGAACACGTAGGGCTGGGAAGTGCCAGTTACCTGCCTTTCCTGTTACTCACTTGTGCTAAGTGCCACATTGGCGCAGGGCCAGTCTAAGGCAGCACACCCAGGGAGGCCTCTGCATGTGTGTCGTGGTTTAGGCCCATCAGGGAACAAAGACCACGATTAGCCTCAAGTACCGAAGAGGCTGAGAATTGCTCGAGGGCAGGGAGGGCTTAATTGCCGCTTAAGGTTCAGGACAAAGCAGACCAGGCTACTCGGTTTGGGGAAGAAAAAAAAAAAACAGAAAATAATTTAATGCAACATCAACCAAAACATACCCACAAAAACCCAAAACATAACCAAAACGAAACAACACAGAGGAATACGTCAATGAAGAGTCCAACCAGCCTTTTTAAGAACACCTTCCCGCCACACCTCCCCTCTTCCCGGGCTCAGAGCCCTGATCCCGGGGTTTTTACCTTGCCCCCCCCTGAACGGTTCGGAGGGGCAGGCAGTGGGGGTCTCAGTCAGTCTGCTCCCAATAGCTTCTGCCGTTCGTCCCCCCTCAGGACGTGCCAACTCCACACCAGTCCTCCCTGCAAGTCCGTGGGGTAGCTCACACACATGGCAGCCCTGCACGGGCTGCTCCGACGTGCACCCAGTCCAAAGGCTGCAGCTCCTCTCTGCTTCTCGTGTGGGGCTGCTCTGCGGCGTGCAGGCTCTCCAACACGGCCTGGGCCATGGCCGTCTCCCCACACAGTCCCTCGCCCGTCCGGGCTCACTCACATGGAGCTGCTGGTGGCTCTCAGTCCTGCCACGGATCTCCATAGGTTTCAGGGGCACAGCTTGCATTCTCGCCACGGCTTGCAGAAGGGTCTCCGGTCTACTGCTTCTCCTTCCTTCCTCCCTCTCTGGCCGAAGGGTCCGCGTGGTCGCCTCCATCTTGTATCCCTCTTACACCTCCTGACTCGCATTTCAAATTCCCGTCCCCTAAATAGTGATCGCAGAGGCGCCAGATTGGCCCAGCCGGGCCGGAGGTGGGTGTGAACCCAGGAGCCGGGGGAGGGTCCGCAAACTCTTTACCGGGTCTTCACTGCAACCCGCTCCCCCTGTTACTAAGCCAAAAGCTGCTCCTTGCTAAACCAGAACAATGTGGTGTAGCAGATAAGGGCCTCTTTCACAGGAGATTTCAATCAGTTTGTGCAGATAGATGCCTCCTTTAAGAGATGAAGGGGCGGGATGAGATTTGCTTACAGCATTGAAGTGGTCATGGCTTGCTCCTGTGTGCTGAGATAGCATATGCAGCTCTGTACACAATTAAGCATGAAGCTATTTCAGTTGTGAATAAAAGACCCACAAACAATGTGATAAAAATGTTTTATTCTGGCCTTTCCATGTTTTAATTAGCAAGTCCTTGCTGAGGTGTTTGATGTGGAATGAATGGTGGTGTGAGAGACAACAAAATACTAAATTAATCATGCCTAGTAAGATGCATGGGATCAGGGATAGTGCACAACACTGCAGGTTGGTAAATCTTCAGAGTATCCCAGAGGGATGATGGATCAGTCATTTTATAAGCAAGTGCTTCGGGATGTGCCACGTTAGCAGGAGCTGAACGTCCCAGCTTCTGTTCCTGGTTCTGCAGATGATTCACTCTTGGTTAATTTGTGCTATTAAAAAAAGTGCCTCTGTTTTCCAGGCACCTGGGTAAATGCTGCCTGCTCCGGTAATCAATGTTTATAAAGAGTTTGGAGAAATTTGAAAGGGAAAATGCTATTATTAGCACGAATGAGTGCTCTTCATTTAGTGCATTCAGATGTTGTTGGAATGGCCATGTAAGCAGAGGGTTAGGTTCCTTATTGGATTCTTTTTAGTAGTGGACTGATAGAAATTTGGGAGACTGAAAGACTTCCTAGGGAGCTGAAAGCTTAAGATGTCTGCAAAAAAAAAGAAAGCATGTTCTTCTGTGCAATTGAGTCTGACTGCTGCTAACTCTAGCAGCAGAGTGACGTGCAGTGGAGCTGCTGTGTGCTGCATAGGGAGATGGATGGTCAGTGTGCGTGCTGCAGAGCCTCTGCCTTACACCTTATTTCCCCATAGCTCCATCTTTGGGGGCTTAGTAGAACTAGTGGAGGTAAGCATTTATGTGGTCAAAAGAGGAGTTTTGCAAAAAAAAACCCAGAAACTTCTGGCAAATCCCTATGGTAGCAAGTAAAAGGTACAAATTGATGTGCCTGGGAAAATAGTAAGATGGAGTTACTGCTTGAATGAAAGACAATTTTTTTGTTGCTTGTCTTTAAAGTATACAAAGTTCTAGTCCCACTTTGTGATGCCCTGAGGTCTGGTTTTGAAGCATTATCATGAAGTTATGCTCTGTCCTTCTTGAGTAGGCTTTGTGATAGATTGGGGGTGGCCAAGGACTGATGTTACTTGGAAGAGTGTAACTGGTTTGAGTGGAGTAGAAAGAAAGTAAAATGGGTTTGCTGAAGGGAAGAAAATGTGTTTGGCAGGTTATAAAATGCATTGTAGTCAGATACAGCTTTGAAGAGGTGGCAGAAGAGGTTGAAACTGACTCTTTCAATCCTGAGTATGATGTAGTGAACACTCCTTGGTCTTCCTGTTACGGAATCATCTTGAATTCTTTATTGACTGTAACTCCTGCCTAATTGTGGACTGATATTTTCAAAAAATCACCAATGTCTTCGGCTCTGGATAATTATTCTCTGCTCAGACTTCCATGGTTCTCTTTACTGTTGGTCCCAAACATAAACAAAGCTGTGTGATTTCCATCTGCTGTCATAGCGCCTGTGCTTGGCTTTAACACATCAGACTGCTAGGAAGAGGAAATGCCATCTGGTTAAAATGTCTGACTAATTTTTTGGTTGGTTTTAGTCCCACTTTTTCCTCCTATTGTGTGTATTTCTTGTAGTCCCCATTTGCAATAATTACTTGTTATTGTTGCAATCCCGTGACGCTTATCATAAAGGTAAGACCATAATTTGGTCCTTTCCAGGCTGTGCATCTAAACATATGCTGGTTCATGTGAGAGCCAAATCTAATGAGTAATTGCCTTTTCTGGGATTTCCCTCATTTTCCATGTTTATTTGCCTTTTAGATGAAATCTCGTTTCCCAAGTTTATAATTTCTTAATGCTTTGATACAGAAAGGCTTTACCCATACACACAGTCGTAAATGAATTTGTTTAATGCCTTGAAATAGCAGGGAGGAACTTCAGAAATAAAGCTGCTGGTACAGATGGCATTAAGTAATTTTGCTCTTTAGTTTTTACCTTCACTTCTGTAAAGCTGATCAGAAATAGGATTTATTTAAGAGAATAAGTCTACTCATCTTCCTTCCTTGTAGCTGAATTTTAAACACGATGAAAAGCTTTGAAATTTCAAATAAAAATGACCATATCTAATGGGGAGAGAAAAAAGGAAGAAAATGTGGTCCCTTCCATCCAAGTAGATTTGCAGTGTCTGAGATTTCTGTGCTTTTCTTCAGTTGCTTTGAAGGCAAAGGGCAGGCAGCTCAGGAGTAGATGGATGGCAGGTAATGCTAGGTGCCAGCTTGGGGAAGGTAGCAGGGGCTCTATTTGCAACTGGTCCATCAGGAATGCTTTGCAGGTGTATATTGACAATATGGTCCTTATGTGGATGCAATTTATATGGGTTAGCTCTGCATAGATTTTCAATACCTCCTTCCTGTCTCTATCATAACCCATCTGTGTGGTTAATGCTAATTCACATTAAAGCCCTTTGGTTTTCCTGTAAGAGTGACCCTGCAGGAAGTGCAATGCCAGTCTGGAAAAAGAATTCCTTTTTGAAGTTAGCTCTCATTTCCTAACGTTAAACTCATCTAGTCTGGGGTATTACATTAATTCAGAAATGCAAACCATTTAAGTAAAATCCGCTGCATTCCTTGAGTGTAGGAGCCTGGGCTCACGCCTTCGTTTCATCCTAAATGTATGTATTCCATGGGTTTTGCCTAGAATTGCTCATTAACTGAGAATCTTCAGCATTCCTGCTTTTCAGGCTAAAATGAAGAGTAAGCGAGCTGAGATTGACTGTAAAGTTACGTCTGTTCTGCTTCATTTAAAACATCCTCTAGCATCCTCTCCGGGCCCACAGTGCAACTAAAGCTCATCAAACAGGAGCTAAGGGAGCAGTACAGTGTGCTGCAGCGCCCGTGTGCTCATGGGCAATACATTCCAAACCTGCTTTTGTGAGGATCTTTATGTGAACTCAAAAGATAGTGGTTGCTGTCATGTGTGCCAAGTTAGGACAATGTTGCTGGTGTGAGTTAGAGGTGGTCTGGATGAGTCTGAGGAAAGCTGCTGCTTTGCAGAGAGAGGTTGAGTGTTTGATGTTTCTAGAAGTTCCTGCAAAGCCCTTTGGTGCTCCTGTGAATGCGTTCACTCTCTCTCTGTGCAGGCATGTGGGCTGCTGAGTGCCTCTTACTAGTTTATATTTCCAGGGAAAGTACTGTTCCGAATAACTTCTTGACTTTCTGCAGGGCTGGAGCTTCTAATTTTTTCCCTTAATTGTTTTAGCTTGATGATATCTGTTACCTTTTTGTCTTGGGTTTCTTTCTGTTCTTTGGCTCATTCTTGCTTGCAGTGAGAATTAATCTCATGGGTTTTAATTTTCAGAAGATACTTCTTCTTAATCTCATTCCTATAGATTCCTGGCCTCTCTAATTGACTAATGGGCACAGAGAGCCATTTTTATTGGGTGATGAGTGGTGCTGGGTCTCTGCAGCACATGGATTATTCTGTTTGCATTCCTGGCATGTTCCCGGGGAGCATTTGGAGCAGAAGGCTGTGATTGCCTTATGGGTCACAGGGAGACTTTTTGCTGCATTCTAGGGGGGGATATCAGGCCCTAAATTCAGATGAGACTGTTCTGTCAGTCTACTAATCCTAATCTTTAGTTCTTTCCAGCAGTACATTTTTGTTTTCACACTTCCTCATCTCTTAAAAGATTAAAAAAGTTTAAGCTTTTCATCTGCCACATTGAGTGTGCTATTGTTACTACTTTTATAAGATAATTCCTACCAGAAAGGTAGAATGGTGGCAAAATGTTGCTCTGTTTTCAAAGACAAATCTTGTGGCTTAAGCTTCCTGGGCTACTTACTTCTGTGTCCGTGTCTCCTGGGTCCTGTTCCTGTGTTGGTGTCTGCAGGTTCTTGAACTCCACTCACAGTTTCCAAGTGCCTGTCTGCATGGAGCACTGTGCGTGGACTTTGTGTTCAAGTAGATGTAAGCCATTACCACCCATCTGCTGCTCAGCACAGCTCCTTGGAGAAGTGCTTCTCTGAATCCAGTTCCATCTCAACAAAGTGATATGCAAAGGTCTGGGGTCATTAGAGAATATGAGAAGCCCTACAAATGTGACATCGTGTCAGCAGCAGTAGTTGTGGCAACTGCTGATGGGTTGGAAGGGAGGAGTGAGGACAATGGGAAGGCGATGTCTGCAGTCTGACAGGAGGAGAGTTTCACAGGGGTTGTTCTGTTTTCATTTGGTGAGCAAAGCACACCAACTTCTGTAGGTGAATGGATTACAGAGTCCTTGCTGGAGGGTGGAATTGATGACTGCAAGGACTGTAGGCAGAAATCCCATATTGTTCCCAACAATGGCTAATGAATTGCATTTTTAAATGTCGCAACCTTCTAGGAGCACATGTAACTACATCTAACTGTTAATGACTTCCTCTTTAAGATAAGATTTGCAAGTGGAAGTGTGCTTTTTATTTTTCAGTGGCTTAAGGAAATTTCTGGCATCGACGCCCCTTTTGCTGCTTTTTTTGGGTCACAAGCTCAGTTAGTTGTTTGGCAGGATCTCAGCTCCATGTTTTCTGAGGGTGTTCATCGGTCTGTTGTCTGGAGAGAGTATTCTATGGAAGGTAGCCAGAGGGCATTGAAGAAGCTGTGCACTGGGCTAGGAAACTCTGCTTGATAATTCACTTCTGAGGACTGGTCTGAAATTGCAATTGCACTTCCCTGAAGTTATAACTGGAATTAGTTGCTCTCTATAGGATGGTTCTCACCATAACATAAAAGAATGAAAACAATTCAACAACAGAGACAATAATGAGAGAGAGTGCTGGTAACAAGATGATAGCTTTGACTGGTAGCGTCTAAAGCTTTTTCCAGTGTTGGGAGATTTGCATTGTAGGCATTGTTTCTTGCATTGTTTCTTCTCTGTTCTGCTCTCAGAGCTTGTTTCCTCCTCCTTACCTGCTCAGTCTTGTCTCTTCCAGATGCTGACAGTGTCTGTACAGACACTGATCCAAAAGAGCCTCCACTGCATTAGGATCTACAGGCACAACTGTGATACGACTGCTGAGCATAATTTATGTGGATTGTTGAGCCCTGTTTCAGATGGAGAGAGGAGAGATAAAATCTCTTTACAGATTGTGAGGTCTGTGGTTCACATGTGGTTACATGATGTGCTGATAGAAGAGTGAGATAGGTTTTGTACAGGCAGATTTACTGACCCAGTTAGTGAAATTGGTGCTGCCAGTGTTTTTATTAATTACTTCTCTTGTGCCTGGAAACACCATAGGTACGGATGAAAAAGGAGTCTGAGTCCACTCTGTGTTACAAAGTGTTAGATGCCAGCGCCATGGCATCAAAGTGAACTGGCCACACAGCCCAGGCATGTGCTATTACATTGGCAACTGGGGACATGAACTTTCATTTTGGATGGCATTTTTGTCTTTCCTAAGAGGCATTTGACAGTCATTCCAGACCCTTCCTCCCCAGAGGTTGTTGTGGTTGTACATCTGGTTTCCCTTCTTGATCAGAAGTCAGTGGGCAGCATTCCATGATAAGGGAAATAATTACAGAGCTGCAGAAGATGCTACTTGTGCTCATTGGACAGGGTTGTGCTGAGGATGTCAGCTCTTACTCTGCTACCTGCCACGACAATGTTTGAGTTTGCCTCAAGGGGATTTTGCATTGCTACCCCCATGCACTTTCTTATTCAGGATCTATCCAACTTGAACTTGTTTTCATTTTAGAAATGAATGTGGACTTACTGCAGCCAAACTTCTGAATCTTATTTTGTGTTCCTCCTGTCCAGTTTTGTCCTCTGTTTTTTATCCCAATTCCCTTGACACATTGCTGCAAAAGCCTTTCTCTGGGTCACTCCTGCCACTGAAGACTGCCATCAGTATCACTCACTGGTGTGATCCTTAACACCCACAAGCTCCTAGGCCTGTGGGCAGCCCTGCATAGGCAGGGCATCCTGCATCGCTCCTGAGGAATACCTGTAGCAAGTCTCCTTAAAGTGTTGGCTTCACTGGTGTAAGCCAGAGGAGGTCAGATCTCCTTCACAAGCCCCAATCCTTCCTCCTGCCCTGGTAACAGCTGGCTGCCTGTGCAAAGTGATTATTCATGCATGCAAATGCCGACAAGGGACCCCAGAGGTTTACGCAGAGCATTCTCGTCAGGCTTCCTGCCAGCTCCATCTTAACCCCAAACAACAGAACTGTCTTCCAGTAGAGGAGATGGGGATGTGAATGGAAAGGGGTGAACTATTCCTGCAATGCATGCTTTGCTGTTGTTTAGGCTTCTTGCTTAGTTAGGTCAAATTGGATCTTTTATTTTACTACTCTTTTTACCAAGCTGCCATATGTCTTTATTTCTCCAGCAAAGGAGCTCTTTGGGGCCCTGGTTTGGTTTTGTGGGAAGTGGTTGTGTGGGGAACATACCTGTGGGAATGGAAGACATGCCATCATGCCACTTAATGGTTTGACCTCATAGCTCCTGGTTAGGTCCTTTGCAGTGTGGCAAAATAGGTTGATGTTTTGGATGATTCTCCACATAGTAAAGCTGGATGATTTGTAGAACTACCTGCAGGCAAAGCAAGGCTCCTTTCAACAGCAGCACAGAAAGGACCTTCGAGAGTTCAAATTGCTCTGGACAAAAGTGGCATGAAGCAGCCAAGAATGGCTGCTGGGTGTTTCCTGAGCCTGGTGCCTTGTCTGAAGTGTCTCAGCCTGGGTGGCAGAGTGCTGTTTTTGGGGGGGGGGGGAGGTTCTGGCTTTTTAAGGTTTGGGATTTTGTTGGTTTCCCTCCTTTTTTTTCCCTTCTATGCTATAACAAACTGTTACACTGCCTCTTCAAGTGGTATAATTAAATTGCAAGAACCCGAGTCCTAATTACCCACTCCCATATGAGAGTTGAGGAGCTCATCTTCAGAGAGGCTGTTGGCTGAGATCCAGAAGAGAGAAATCTCAGAGCAGAGACTGCATCTGTGTTGATATTTACTCTTATTAAGGATAATGGTCATTACCAAGTGATACTAGAGCAGGTTGCTCTTCGCAGGTTATTTTTATCTAGCTGTAAGTGAAAGCAGAAGGGAAAGTGAAACGGGTCCATCTCTGCCATTTCTGTACGTCTCCTTTTCTGCTTTCTCCAAAGAATCATCAGTATAGCATCTGAGCTGGTGGGTCTTGCATGTGCACAAATCTGCACTGATGCATGAAAAAATTACTGATACATGTTTAGACACTTCCTGTTCTGGGAATTTGCTCCTCTTTCATCCCTTGCATCAGCGCAGATAGCTTGCACAAACAGACTAAATTCCCAATGCAGCGGTGCAGAGAATCTGCCCACTAAATAGTAAGAGATGTACTGGAGCAAACTGCCACTTTCTTTTCTGTGATAACGGATGTGTGCATTCAGGCAGCCTCATGAATCTCTACAAATGGAGCAATCTTGAAAGCAGGGCAGGCTTAGATCCTGTTTCCTTCCAATGAATCAGCTGTTCTTATCTTTCTTTTTTTAATAAAATCTCCTGCAAATAGAAGATGAATTGGTAGGAGTTGGAGTGGTGGGAGTTGCGGAGCTGCTTGCTCACAGGTATCGCAGTACAAATGTTTTGTAGCCTTTTCCCACTATTAATCTTGCAGAACTTTTCCAAGATAAGCATCTGGACACACTTTTCTCCCCACGTGGTTTGAAGTTGTGCCAAACTGGTGGCAGAACTGGCAACAGAATTGTCTTGACACCCATTTTGGTCCTTTACTGATGCCAGAACAATTGTCTTCACTTCTCGGGGTTTGACAGACCTTATTGCTGGAAGTAGGTTTCAGCATTACTGTGGTGCAGGTTGACTGTCAGCTCCAGCAGGACCACGAGGGCTTCTCTCTGTGTGTCTTGGGCAAGACGGGATGATGATCTGAAACTGGTGTTGCCTCCTGAGATTGCCTGACCTTCAAGTCACTTAGGTTTAGCCTATAGGACTGTTGGAGGGACTGCAGGTGAGAGAAAATAGAATGTTTCTGGTCCCTGGGTTGATGATGCAGCATACTTTCTGTAAAAACTCCATGTGTCAAACCAGCTTTTTAGCAAAACTCCAAATCCAGACTGTTTCATAATCTTGTTTTGTTACAGGAAGATATGTTCACGTTACTTGATGAACAGATGACAAATCTTAGCTCCACCTTCTACTGCAGTCTGGGGAAAGATGCAGCAGATGACAGGAAAATAACTATCATCTTAGGCTCAGATCTTAGAATTGTTTTGTTTGGAAAAGACTTTTAAAATCCACAAGACCAACCAGTAACTTCACACTTCCAATCGCACCACTAAACCATGTCCCTCAGTACCTCATCTACGTGTCTTTTAAGTATCTCTGGGGACTGTGACTTCACCACTTCCCTGGACAGCCTGTGCCAGTGTCTCCAGCCCCCTGGAGAAGCAGAGAAAGCATTTATGGATTACAATGGCTCGCTTTGTCTATGGTCTGAAAATGTAGAACTGACATGGAATTCAGTAAGACTCCTCAGATAAACATGCAATTGGGATTACAGGTGCTTCTTGCTTGTGAGGTAGTTGCATGCTTTGTTAGTTCCTTAAAATGCTCATTTCCATCTTCAGCATAACATTCTGATTTTGATGCGTGTGTTCATAATACACTCATTCTCATTTCCATCTACAATAAGCATTTGGGAAGTTTCCACAAAGGCGTGCGCTCACCTGCAGCACACTGTGAACTTACTGTTCGTTGTTCCTCACGTTTGCAGAAAGGCAGCTGGAGAACATTGGGAGAATTAGCAGTAGTGCTGGCAGCAACACGGAATTTGGTGAGGCTCTTGCAACCCCTGCATCTTGGTGTCTCTAATGTGTCTCTAATCGGTTTAACTTGATGGGCTTTCAGTGTGTTTTCATTTTCTAAATTGATTTATCTGCATAGAAGGAACAAGTTGTCCTCTGCTGGGAACAAGTTTCCAAGCTTTTTAATCTTGCTGTTTGTCAATGCAAAGAATAGTCTTGTCAATGTGAATCATCCACTTTTCTTTATAGTTGAACCGTTTCACTCATCTCTCCAGGTTTTTGACTTCATATTTACTTCAGGTTGAAGTATTCTTACAGCTTTACTTCTGCATTGTTTAGGGCAGCAGTTAGGCCCTGAAGACCCTTTACCTGCCCATGTAAAATATATATGCAGTTCTCTTCCATGAGACTTCTCTCTTCTTCATCTCATCCTAATCTGGTACTGGAAGCGACTCATTCTTGATCGGTCGGGAAGCCACCTCCAGCACATCTGCTTGCTGTTACAAGCTTCCTTCAGGAGCTGTGGCAGATGGTCTTTCTCTCCACTTGCTAGGTGTGGCTCCAGGCATGTCCCTCATACTTAGAGTGAATGGGGTTACTAGGTTTGAGGCTCCAAAATTTAAATTGGTTTTTGTTTTCTGCAGGACCTTTTTAAAGCTAGCTACTTCTGATCTGGGCTTGGAGATACCGTGAAGATGCTTCTTTTTCGTTTAGAGTTCTCTTCTGCCAGAGCTAACCTCCTCTTGCTCTTTGAATCTTTTCACTAACAATGCCCTTTGACCACCACCCTAACAGTAGCACAGTCTTCTCAAAAATTTGGCTTCCTAAATTTATGTAAATTCCATGGACAGAAGAAGGTCTACTGAGGTACTTGGACGTGCTAGAATGAGCCCCTTTCTAGGGGCTAGCTTTGGAATGTGGTTTTAACACGGTTCACTGTGTCCTGAGCAAGCAAATGGAGAAGTTAAATTGGCTGATGCAGCTTTCCACAATGCTTGTCCTACAGACTTCGCTGAACAGCTTCCAAATTACTGTTAGTTGCAACTAATTGTTGATGAGGAAGCACAGCAATGAGTTTTTGGAACTGAATGCATTTGTTTTCCTTTTTCTTGTAACCATTTTTCTTCCAATATGTGTTTTTTGCAGTGATACTGAAAGCCGAAAATTATGCAAGAAGATGAAAGTAGATCCTAATTCAAAGGAGAAAGGAGTGGAATTACTCCATTATAAGTGAGTGCTGGGCTGGGATTTGTAGTTCCTAATTGTTGATGCCCCTGTTAGGACCATTTGTTCTCCTTGCAGCTCCATACTGCTGCAGCATGAAAACTTTGTATTTTTTTATCCTTTGACATGTGAAATTGATTGTTATTGCTTCAGTTTGCAAGCATGTGTTGCAACAGAAGTTGAGATAAATTTATTCTGCTGTTGAGTAGAGTACACTAAAAGCACAAGTGAGCCCTCAGGGAGATGCCTGATGGACTAAAGCTACCCAATGCACAGGGCTGATGCCTGAGATTTGAGCTGTCTTGCCTTCTCTGTCACGTGCCTGCTGGCATGTGCCTTGGGCAAGTCACTTCACCTCTCCGGTTGCTTTTCTGACTTGAGATAGTACTTTGTGAAGTGAGGAAAGGTGAGTGTAGTGAGACAGCAAGAGATTTTCTTGCCATAAATAATAGGAATGGGAGTACTGTTAAGTGTAAGAGACACTAGGCAGCTTTGTCTCCATCTCTAAACATCATGCCTTAGTAAATATTCTTGCTGAAAGCATCAGGGAGGAAATTTATGAAACTTATTTGATTTGCGCTCTGTTGTGCACCCTCCCTTTTTCCTTACTTTTCCCCCCCGCCCCTTAAATTACTGCACTGTAAATTCTACCTAGTTCTGTAGCTTCAGCAAAATAATGTTATTCTGGTTAGTGAGAAGTGAGGAAGTGCAGCTGTACGATTTCCAGCAATGTAATTGTAGGTTAACACTATTCCTCACTCCTTGTTCAACAGGGACGGTGCATTTCATACTGAATATAACAGAGCGGTCACATTGAAGGTAAATTTAAATATTTGATTATTACTCCTTTGGGTTTGCTATTTTGGGAGAGATGTTTATGGATTAAAAACAGATGGTGTTACTTTTTCATGCTAAAGGCATGAAATGGAAGGGGTTAATCTTCATAAACAGCTGTCAGAATGACCTAAAAGGTGTTCGTGTGTGTGTGTCTGCCAACCATAGAGCCAGGAAAACTCTGTATTATTAAAAAGATTGAGCCTACATTGAACTGTAATGTAAATTGTGAGTTAACTTGCAGCCTGGTAACAAGAAGGGATCTTGTTTTGATTACAAGGTGCTATTAATGGCAGTATAACTAAAAGTAGCGATACTGCATTTTGATAAGGAGTCCTCTGAGGCTTTTGGGTTGTGTGTTTATAAACTTTAAAGAGAGCTGAGTGGCCTTATCTTTTACTGGATTATGAAACCAGAGTTCCTATGGATGTGCCCTGAGTGCAGCAGGAAAAAAACAACCTTTCTTCTGGAAATCTTGACACAAAGCCACAGAAAGAAATGCTCTGTGAGGGCAATGGAAGGAAGAAGACATGAAGCAGGAAATGACTGCGTGGGGCTACAAGCACAGGAAGCAGGCTGAGAGGGTGCAGCCTTCCTCTGCAAAGTCCTGCTGAAGCACTGGGAGTATCCTCATATGAGGCTGCAGGCCTGCAATGACTTGGCTTCCAGCAATGACTTCTGTCTAGCTCTGGTGCCAAGTTCCTATTTATCTTCCTTCTCTAGGAAACCCAGGCTCTGTACCATCATTGGTCTTGGAGTCTTGATGACACTACCCCAGACTGACATCGTAACATTTACTTCCCTTTTCTGGCTTGTTCAGGGCTTTGACCTGGATGGAGGAAAGCTTGTGTGAGGTGCTACAGGAACCTGAGTCTTATCAGGCCAGCCGTTCCTAAGCACATATGCTCTGGACCTGCCTTTCACTGCCAGAGTTGTTGTGGGATAGCTGATGGGGGGACTGCCTTGGAAGTGCACCCTGGCTTGGGTCATGCATTCTACCTGCACTTGGGGTCATCATGCAGGATATGCCTGAGGTGGGGAGAGTAGGACTGTGTCTTCCCAGCACCTACAGTAGAAATCTTACCTGGCAACGGGAAGGGTTATGTTAGATACTCAGTCTAGTTGGCAAGTGTCTGAAGCTTCTTCTGTACTTAGTAAGGGAATGCACTTGGTGATTTTTTTCCCCCTCTTGGTGGGTGGTGGAGTGAGAGACTTGTTAGCTGCCTGATTTTGGGTGGTTTGAACAATGCATGACGTGTCTTTCCTGCCCTCCATAAAGTACTGCAACTAGGAATTAGTGCTGTGACCCTTATGGATCCAATCAATTGGAAAGCACCTGCTGAGCCCCTGGGAGTGGTGTGCTCAGAGGCAATCATAGAAGCATTTTGGTTGGAAAAAAACCTTAAAAATCATCGAGTCCAACCCCTACCCTAACCCTACCATGCCCACCACTAAACTGAGTCCCTAAGCACGTCATAGTGCAAAAGGAACCATACCATTTGTTCTTTCAGTTGCTGTTTTGTGATGAGCAATTCCTCCTTCTCTTTTGCCCTGCCTGCTGGGGAGAAGCAAGTAGCATCCTATGGACAGGGGATGCTACTTGCATAATACGGGGGATTCCAGTGTGGGTGGAAGAGGAGTGTTAGAGGCTCCCTCACTCTAGGTGCTCTAGCCTTAATTTAACTGCTTCTATGAAACCAGCTGCTAATGATTTACAGGACAGTGCATCAGAGCTGAATGTTTATGTGTTCGGCTGCTTGCAGCTGCCTGAAGATCTTCTGTATTTCTCTGTACTACCTCTCGCTGTTTTCTTCTGTTGAAGCAGTGTCCTTTCTTTCTCTCTCAGCTGTGTTTATCAGGACTCTCCCCATACATTACAAACAGTGAACAGCAGAGCAACACAATTATGTAGGGTATCATACTCATTTTATGGACAGGTGGACACACTGAAGAACAGGGAGATTAAAGGATTTGTTTCACATCATTCAGCAAGCTTGTGACAATAAAACTTGGATCTTCTTTCCAGACATCCAGTAGACATATTAATGTATGTGTGACGTTTTGGAGAATGATGGACACAGGAGAATCCTTTTACAGTTCTTCAGAGCTGAAATAATATGCAATCTCATAAATGTGGCTGATCCAGATGATAGTGTACTCAGTTTTTTAAGAAAAGCTTTTCATTTCTTAAAGTAACTTAAAATCCTTATGTAATTAGCAGAGATACCCTTGTGGGTTTACTGTTAGAAAACTTGAGGAACAAAAGATAGTTCAGAGTTCACAGTGAAAGTTAGTTAGCAGTCAGAACGCCCTGCTGCTGAGGCTGCTAGGATCTGAGCTGTTTAGGGTATCTGGTAAAGGGAGGTGAACTGCAAGATTACAAAGTTCAGTGATACAAAATTATTGAGACTAGTTTAAAAAAGGAATTGCCAACTCTTTGCAGATGGGCTTAGGTTCTTGCAGTACCAAGTGGCTTGTCAATGTGAAAGTAAGAAGTTGAGGGTAATAAACATGAGAGGGAAGGAAAGGACACAGCTCCACCTATGCTGGACTAGTGCAAGCTGTTGTAAAGGATTTTGAATTACCAGTCAAGACTCCAGTTGGCTTGAAAGTGTTTGCTCTGTGCTTGACAGTATCTAAAAGTCAAATGGTTAGAAAAGGAACAGAGAATGGAAGAGGAAATGTTATTCCACCGAGTCCATTGGTTTCCTTCATCCTGTCTTGTGTGTGATTCTGGTTGCCCCATGAAGTGAAAGGTGCAGAAGTACCATAGAAGGGCAGTGAGGATGATCAGAGACACTATAGAGAGTTTTAATATTTTCATGAAGATTCGTGGTCTTGGAACAGAGGACAACTGGAATAGATTATCATGGGTATTTGTATAGCTGAGAGTAGCTTGAAAAAGGGAATGACTTCCTATTTTTTTTCCTCCAAACTTGTGTGCAAATAGTGGCATTTTGGGAGAACTGATTTGGAACAAATAACACCAGTGTTTTGGGTTTTTTTTTAAAGATAAATTATGGAACTTGTGGCTACATGTTGCAAAAACCAAGAATTAAAAAGTCTTACAACCAGTTTTAGGTAGTGATAAAGGATTGTCCAAATACAGATGTCCAAATACAACAGCTAGCGCACAGTCTATAAACTTAATTACTACTTTTTCCAGAAATTGAAAGCATGTATCAGTGTGTGTTATCTAATAACAGTATAGTTTTCCCTCAAGTATGGGTAGTCAGCTGCTCTTGGAGACTTAAGCTTAGATCAGTCTTTGACCTGAAGTGTTATGAATGAACATACGTTGCTTTAGCCACACCGTGTCCTAATCCTCAATAGTGCCATTCCCAGTATCCAGGCTGTGTTTCTTACACGATGAAGCCTTTTCTGGAGGATAAAGTACAGGAAGGGTCTTACTCTCCTTCTAAAATGGAGAAAACTCATTAAAGCACGAATCTGCTCAAGTTCTAGCAAAGGGAATAGACTAACCCAATAAATTGGTCCAAATCTAAACTCTGAATCCTTTTCAAGTTAGCTGTTGCGTGTGCAATCAAAGGAAGTCTTTTTATTAGCGTCCCTACAGCATTACACTTCAAAGGGGTATAAAGTACAGGGATATGTTTCTGTGTATATATATTTGTTGTGGTTTTAGGTCCAGCAGGCACAAGGAACCAAGCAGCTGCTCACTCACTCTCCACTGCCCCCAGCCTCAGGTAGGGGGCCAGGGAAGGGAGAAGATGAGAGGGCCACACAGGAATCCCCAAGGACAGGGAGGGCTCGCTCACTGAATTGTGGTCTCAGGCAAAACAGCCAAGGCTACTTGTCTTGGAGAAGAAAAGAAAGTTAGGTTAATGTACCACCATTCAAAAGCATAATAAATGGAAAACAACAGAGAATGGGATAATGATGAAGAGCATGACCTGTGCTTTAAGACCATCTTCCTCCCACCCCTCCCTGCTTCTGCCCTCAGTGGTGCAGGGGGACAGAGAATGAGGGTTACAGTTTTTTCTTTGCTGGTAGTCCCTGCTTCTTGTTTCTCCTCCCCCTTCCAATGCAGGATTCCTCATGTGTCAGACAGTCCTGCATGAACCTTTCAGTTGTGGGTCTGTCCTCAGGACTGCATCTCCTCGCTGCTTCCTGGGTGGATCTCCCCCAGCTGGCCTTTGGCCTGGGCTGCACTGCTCTATAGCCACCATCCCCCAGAGCCCTGGCCCCTCTGGGCACACTCACCACTCTGCTTTGTGGTCCTCCTGGAGCTGCTGGTGGGTTTCAGTCTTGCTATAGCCTTCTGTGGGTTGCAGGGGACAGCTGCCTTCTCACTGCGGGCTGCAGAGCCGGGGGGTCTCTGGTCCAGTGCTTCTCCTCCCTAGGGACAATGTTCTCGTGTCTATCTTGTCCCACTCCTTCTACCTCCTGCTGCAGATTTCCCCTCTTAAATAGTTATGGCAGAGACTCCAGGTTCACCTGGCTGGGCTGAAGATGGATCCAAATCCGAGCTGGAGAAGTTTTGAGATGTCCTTACAGAGACCACCAGTGCAGCCCCCTCCCCATTTTACCAAGCAAAAAACAGCTCCACACACACCTAACACAGTAGTATTATATTTTCAGGTTAAAACTTAGGCCCATATATGGTAGCCAGCTTTTGTGCTGTTGAGACTTGCTTTTAGTAGCATGGGCTGGATGAAGCCATGTCCTGTGTTCTGCTGAAGGAGTGTTTAAGGTTTAGAGCTGTCACAGGGGTTTGGGCAGGGGGTAACGGCCCAGTCAAAGCAGATGTTGACCATGTCATGACAGGACAGGAGTGTAGCTGATTCTTTGCTGTGGCTTGGACCTTGCTCTGGTCTCTATCCCAGCAGCCTGGGGACCACTGCTTTTCTGTGATTAGGAAGTGCTGTGGTTTGGTTGGGGAGTGATGGTTTTCTTTCCTATTTAAAGGCAGGCAGGAAGTTCTCCTCACCGCATGAAGTAATGAGTGCAAGGCAATGTACCGCCTGCTCCTGCCAGAGGACATTACACATCTTATTTTTTCTGTCTTGGCTGAGAGGGAAAGGCTGGATGAATTAAATCTCTTTAATCCCCCATCCTCTAACCACATCTGGTTCTACATGACTGAACTTGGCATGCAGGAATTCTTGAAACTAGCAGAGTCAATTGCACTCATTAGCCGTTTAAAATGTTGACCGCCCTCTCCTCCCCTCCAGAGTATAGTTGAGGTCTGTGCAGACTGAGAGTGAGCAGAACTTGATGTAGCTTTCTTAAATGTAGAATATCTCTGCTGTTTTGTCCTCTTCACTCCTTTCCACATATATTATTAAGTCTTCTTAGGGCATAATTTGCAATGTTAATACCTCTATTTCAGAGCTTTTTGCCACTGTAACTCTGTTATAGATTACTTGATTTTATTTTTTTTCCCTAGCTAGCTCCCCTCTCTACTAATATCATATTAAAACAACTTTCTTCTTGAAGTGTTTGTGGTCCCAGCACTACTACCTCACCCCTTAGGTCTTCTGACTCTGTACATTAAGTGCTTTGCATGCTATCTAGTGACTAATATATGCTGTCTCTTGTGATAAGACAAATCTCTTCAATATTAGCAAGTAGACAGAAACATAAATGCAACAAATAGATATGGCTGTAAGCTCTGAATCCTCTTGAGCCTTGCTGTACCGATGGAGATGCAGGAAAATAAGCTGTAACTGCTCTGTCTGTTCATCAGCTATTGGAGTATTGTACCACAGCAGCCCTACCAAAGGCAGAGAGGTGTCAAAAGTGTCTCTTGAGACTGTTTCAGCTGCATGTGTTGCCAGGCACGCTGTTAACCTGCTCTTGAGAAGGTGGAGTACAAACCTAGGCTTTTAGATGGATGCTCTTGGCATGTATTAGGATATGCTCAGCTCTGCTCTTCAGTCATAAGCTGCTTTGACAAAATATCCCATGGGCTGAAAAAGGCTTTAATGAAACTCTTTGCTCCAACTCCAAATAAGTTAATTTAGTGCTGTGGTGGCATCATCTGCTCACTCTTACACTGAAGGGAGTTCCTCAAGGACCTTCCTGCGTTACTGAGGAGGCAGAGATCCTCCCTGGGACTGGATGTGTACCAACAAGCAATGCCACAAAGAGAGAAACAGGGTCAATCTGAGTGGTGAGTGAACATAGAATACCAAGTATTATGTTTACTGGAGCACAGACACCTGGGGATAACTGTGATCAAGCTAATGCTTCCATATACAGATGGAAATGAGGAGCAGTTTGGCTCTGCTGGAATCCATGGAGAGCATCTCATTGATTTCAGAGGGATGGAGTTTCCCTTAGGCTCAGACTGAAATCAGGATCTCCAGAGAGTATTTCCTGATGACAGAGTATCTGCTGAAATAATGTTGTTGGTTGTCTGTCAGTTGGGTAAAGCAGTTATTGAGCGTGCATGTGCACTCAACTTGTTGAATATGGGAGCTGCAGAATCACAGGGTGTCCTGTTTCCTACTTATTTCATTTGCTTCTTACTCTTCTGTTTAGAAAACTATTGAGTTTAGTTTCTAGGTAGATGGATCATAGAAGGAGCTATTGGTGGATTATTCTTCCTTTGACCAAAGAAGCAGTTTGATCTCTAAGTGCAGAGTTCATTGCTGTTCCTCCCTGCTAGTAATAGTGTGCCCTCCAGCTAGCCTACTGCAGTCAAAGGTTACTCAGACATGGTGAAGGGCACAGGAATTTGACCTCTGCATAGAGAGAAGTCTTTATTTCTAAGAAATGGGAGTAGCTGTGGAAGTATTGCAGGTCTAGTACCATTGCAAGAGCTCTCATCTGTGTGTCGGTTGACTTCCACACTGTTTTTCCCAGTTTTATAGTGGAAATGGGAAGAGAAAAGTTGGGATATCAGTTATGGGCAAAGGTACACGCCCATGTATTGTTTGATTCTGCAATGGAGGATTTGCCCTAATGCAGATAAGCACAAATGAGTAGACGAGCAGAAAAGCAAAGGCACTAATTGAATGGAGTTTACATGACAGCACAGATTTGTGATTTAGTGTATCATAGTTTCCATTAATAATGCTTTAAAAGCTTTTTCCCCTATTTTTTTTACAGTCTATGGTGGCCTTTCTCAAGGATCCAGAAGGTGCTCCACTGTGGGAGGAGGATCCTGAAGCCAAAGATATTGTGCATGTTGACAGTGAAAAGGTACATTAACTGGATAGATGTTCTCTGTATTTTGTACAGATGTGGGATGAAGGGAGTGTGTATGTTTGGGTTAACTTTCAATGAGGCACTGTTATTTCCTTCCTGTGGAAGGGAAATTTAAAGCACCGAAACTGTTGTAATTTACTTGACAAATTTGTGGATCATGGTAACTGCAGACTAAAGTCTCCTGCATCCTCTCCCCTACATATCGTCATGGTATTAGCCTGCCAGCAGCGCAGGTAGTTTCAAAGCGTTGTGGCTGGCTTGCAGAAGAGATTTGTCTCAGATAAGTGTAGCAGCTTGCAAGATGCAAGAGGTAAACCGCTGCTCTTACAACTGCAGGTTGTCATTAAACCTTGGGTTCCCTCGTGCCTGAGGTCATCTCAGGAAGTCTGGAACAGGAAGGAACACAATCCAGATCTTGAGTGATTTAACCTTGTACAGTACCTGTCCTCTTGGTATTAAGTGGGAAAGCAGCAAATACGATGAAACTACCTTAAAAAGCCAGGGCCACCACAGAGCCACTCGTTAAATGCTCTCTAATATAATCAGCTTGGTCTTTTGTATTAGTTTGCTAGTATATAGATTTTTAAAACTTTAATTGATGGGACTCCAGCTGGCATTTCATAAAAGGCCTTTTCAATTTTCTAGCTTTCATTTTTAACATTAGAAACAGTTATTTTGACATTCAGTTTTTGTAGGAAGATTAATTTTTAATGTCTTCCCTCTGTACTCGTTACAAGCCTTCCAAGGGTTGCATTCAATTTGAAAACTTTATCTGGTTTCTTTATCATGCTGGTACTGAAAAATCTTTTCTTACAGCTTATCATAGCTTTGACAAGGTTTCATAGTGTGGAAACTGAATTCATTTTGTTTACAATTGAGGCTGACTTTTTGAATTACAGTATGGCTTTTTGGATGGATCAGAGATGAAAATGTTTCCCGTCAGAGATTCTGCAGTGATAATAACCAAACCCATACAACTTCCACATCTCAACAGAAAAGATACTGGTCTGGGATATTTAGCAGATACTCAAATCTAAAATAAATGTTGCCATCTTCTTTCAAGTTAAAACTGAGCAAGGAGAAGAAACTTGAGTCCTACCTGTTAAGAAAGATGAAACTTCTTCCCTCAGTTAAATAAGACCATGTTCTATGAAGACATACATTAACTTGTAAAAGTTGGAACACAAATAGTAAGAGATATCTTTGGGTATAGGCTTTTTTAATGTTTTCTTTGCCTCCTTCACTAGGAATTGAGGAGACTTCTGAAGAAGGAAGACAAACCCCTTTTGATGATGTTCTATGCTCCATGTAAGTAACTCAACATATCTTGTACCTCTGTCTGCCTTCTCCACCAGGAGATGTCCAAGCCTGATGAGAAGCCTCATCAGTGCTTCACTAATACCATCTTATCCCACCTTCATCATTCAGCAGCTTGTGGTGTTCTACCTGCTTGCCTTCAGTTTTCCATTAGCTGACTGTTGGCGTGTATCCTAGTCTTGCCTTTTTCCATTGGGTTGATGACTCTTGCTTATTGTGTCTGTAATTTGTTTACCCATTGTCCTTTCTAGATTTGTGTTACACAAGACAGAAGCACTGTATGCTGAGTGCATGAGTGTTAATGCATCTGTCTGAGTGCCTAACCCTCTGGCCTGTATGAAGCTGTAAGTGTGAATGGCTATTGAGCACGCTTTTTACCTTTCCAGTTTGACCCATAGCATAAGACAAGGTGGTTCCACACAGAGCAAGGATCTCTGGAGGAAACCATGGAGTTGGAATAAAAATCCAACAACCAATGTATTTGTTCTTCCTAACTGTAGGCAGGGGAAACAGGGCAGTAGTCAGGAGCACAAATATCTTCCCTACTCCATCCAGGAAGCACCCTGAGTGTTCCTGCCAATTCTGTCAGGAGTAACTTGCATACAGGTGACATTTCATGGAGTGGGCAAGAAGGAAAGAAAAGAGTACATTGGAGTCATAGTGTTCCTTTTGTGACCTTACTCCCTTGTATTGCTTCTGTTTTGTTGTTGCATTGGCCACTTGTTCCTAAATTCTGCAGATTTACAGCTGCTTTTTTCTGTTTCCCAGTGACTGGTATGTGAAAGATTTTCCAGCTCTTCAAAATAAGATAGCGTAGCATTGGAGTTGTTGCTCAGATGGAAAGCAGGGGAGCCATGAGAAAGGAATGAATGTGTGACCTAAGCTAAAAAAGCCTTCCAGTGCTGAACTGATAGGGAAATTGATTTTAGGCACTACTAGCAATTCACTGGCTGATTTCTTTTAAAACTGCAACCCATGGCAGCATTATCTGGTGTTTCTCAGTGTATTTTCTCTTGTAATTACTGCCTGAAATGCCATTCTACCTTTTTAGTCTCATCTGAGTACTGCCAGGAAGGCCAGAATTGCCCAAGACTGTTTGATGCATCGCTAAGAGAACGTTTTTTCCCTTAATTAAATTAGTTGCAGCTTTGTGCCTTCAGACTCCACAGCAGGATAGTCCTACATGGCCTGGCAAGACACGTGGTCCTTCCCAGTGGCTGCTGCCACTGTAGCATCAGCAGGATACCACATGCTTGCTCTGCCTGTAAATCGCCCCTGAGGGAGAGTTCAACTGCAGAATGCTTTCACAGTTTACCTGTATCATGAATAATTGTTTTCCACAACTGAGTCTCTTCCTGAAATGTACCTTACCTAACCCATCGTTGTCTTTGAACCATTCCCTCAGAAACCCTCCTCCCTCCAGTTTCTCTTCTTTTGAAGTGGCAAAACACCTGCTAGTCTTCAGTGCTGTGATACTTTTGCTGCTTTCTAAACTGCTGTGAAGGAAGCCTACTTGTAAGGGGTTTTTTTTCTCCCCTCTGATTTTGCAGTTCTTAACTTCCTCATCTTTTATTTAACACACCAGACCTTCTGACTTGATTCTTGTCCAATTTTTTTTTTCTTACTCCTGTTACTGGAGACATAATACATCCAGCAGTTGCATTAAAATGTGGCTCTGGGTAGCTGAAGTTACTGGTTACATACAGGTGTTACCTTTCATAGCTGGGTGCAGCAAATCAAGGCTGGTCACTGAAGGAAGTTCTGCTTTTCTTTACTTGTAAGGGAGTGACTCAGGGAGGTCGTTGTCATGAGAGGACATCAGAGGCTTTGTCTGGGAAGCTCCAGGGAAGACAGCTGCATTATTTCTTGGGGTTGTTGGAAGCAGGGCCTTTTAGATTCATTGTGACAGATTCATAGGGAACGGACTCTTTCATTATGTACCAGTGTAGAGGGAGATGAAAGGGACTGTGAACTTAAATATAGTTTCTTTAATATTTCAGGAATGCTTGGTCTGGGTAAAATGACTGAGCAAAGGCAAGCTTTTCTTAGAAGATATTACCTGCCATTTGGAGACCATTCACTGTACTTTCAGACCTATATTATAAAGTCAGACAGCACTAAATATGAAAAATCAGAGATACTTAGAGGCATTCAGATTTATTTGTAGTTAACTCTGTCAGAGAAGATTCCTGCAGGAGATGGTCTGGATTCGGAGCTGTTTATAACATCATTGAAAACAGAGCTTTAAAAATAGAGGTGTTACCTAGTGGAAAAGCTAATATGTGTTTAATTAAGTCCCCTCTTTTGAGACAAAATACCTGAAGAAAGAAGAAAATTAGTTTTTTGACATTACCCTTTTATGCCTGTGTGGGGATATTATGTAGCCTGACAGAAGCCTGAACAGTATAACCCAGAAATGTGTGGGCAGGAGAGGTTGAACAGAAGTGGTTTTGGGAGCAGTGAGTTTGAGGCAGCAGCAGAGCTGGGAACAGAAGGACAATGGGGTGATGGAGGGGTTGGAGGAGGGAGTCTGATATGTGCCTGTGCTCCAGAAGGGAGTCCAGGGAGCATGAAGAGGTTGAAGAAGGGAAGAGAAGGAGATGGATAGTTGGGGGAATTTGGGGTCTGAAGCAGCTGAAAAGACAGAGAGAATCTGGAGGATGGTATTAACAACCCATATCTTTTAATGTCTGTGCAGTGGTTTGGATGAAGCTGCAAGACCTCAGTAGGCATCAAATGAGGGATCTGTGCCCACCAAAAAGTTGTCATTTTGACCAGCACTAATTTAACAACCTCACTGGCAGTTACAGCAGAGAGATCAAAGGTGGAAAGACCACAAAACCGAGAGGTCTCTTTCATCTGTTTAAAGTATGTTCCTCCCAAGCATGCTGATTTTGATCATAAACCAGTGGCTGCAAAATCTGTTCCTCCTTTCTGCACGATACTTTCAAAACTCCTGTCTCTTCACTGGAACAAAAATGTTGACTACTGTCCTGTGCTAGACCCAAGAGTTTCCACAATAAGTGTCTGGAGTGCTTGGCTGCAGCTTCCTTTTTTCATGCTGTTTGTACTTCTGGCCCTTCCCATGTGCATGTATGTATTTCACTTGGTAGAGGGGAATCCTGCTGCTTATGAGGTGATTTACTGCTGATTTGCTCAGCACTCAGAGCATCACCAAACGGCTCCTGGCACGCTCCAACTATACATTGGTGGTTTTCCTCGCTTGCCATTTGTCTTTTCCTTACCACATAGGGATTGTGCCTTATAAGGGCTGTTTTTTCTTCCTGTTATGTGTCCTCAATTAACAGAGCACTGTTTAACTTTTGATGTCTGTTTAATATGTTTAGGAAATACTTCTCAAATTAATTTGAAAGAGTTGTTAAGCTGGGATGAAACTGAAGTACCTCCCCCTGTCCCTTAAAGCTCAGAAATGCACAAAGCTTTTTGTTTGAGTTCACAAGCATGACTTCTTCCATTGACTTTTGTTATTTGAATTTCATCTTATGCTCCCCTCTGGGCTCAGCTCAGAGTCTGAGGAATATAAGATGGTGTTATTCTTTCCAAAACCGGGATGAGAAACGAGTATGAAAATGAATAGCTTGAAAAACATGAAAAATAATGGCACATAATTAATGGTAGCATCCTTATAAATTAATAATCTAATAATTACTTAGTGAAACAGATAAATGTTTTGTTTTTTTTGTATAAAGATGTTGTTTCATATGCTTTGGAACATAGACCCTGTAGAACAGGCTGAATAGAGATGTTGGCATATTACTTACCCAGTTTCTTTTTTATCAGGGTGTGGTGTTTGTAAGAGAATGATGCCATCTTATCAGCAGGCAGCTACAGAACTCAAGGGTAAATATGTAAGTGAGAAGATAAGATTTATATGAAATTAAAAAATCCTTTTAACACTCTGGTTTTTTGAGAAGCACAAATGTTTAGTGGAGAATTTTTAAGCGAGTTGAAACAAACCAGAAATTAATTGCTCTGTTCCAGATCCCTTCAGAATTCTCTCTCTTGGTTTTCATTATTTTTAAAACCTTGGAGAATGAAGTGTTAACTCATTTGCAGTTTAGATCCAGGATGGTTCTTTTCATGGAAAAATAGGCTCTGACATTGTTTATCCTCTATTTTGTGAGTTTGTGTTCCTTTTGGTAAAGATTAAGAAATGTTTCATGCATATGATCTGCTTTTTGGCCTGATGTTTCACAGCAGGGTCAGAGATGGGTGCCCTTATGGTAATAATTAATCCCCTTTTTTATTGGAGAATCACAGTGTCATGGGGAAGAGGATTTCCCTACGTTAGCTGCTGATGTCCTCCTTGCCACTAAGCATAAGTATGAATAAAATCTTAGAGTTTCACTGTGGCTTTGTCAGCAAAGTTAGCATTCGTACCAGATTGAAATGAAAGTAAGTTTTGTCTGTAATAAAATCCAACAACAGCAGTCACAATAATTTAGTTACCTGTTTGTACTAGTAAGGCATATTGATCTCTCTAAGCAAGTTAAGTTAATTCTCTAGTCAAGGTTTTATTGTGTGCTTAATGTATAATTTATCTGATACCAGTAACACAAGAGCAATGAAATAGGATGGCTGTTTCATGGCTTTAGCTGGATTTGGTCTGATCCTACCTGTTGGAGCATTCACTGTTGAGTTTACAGGTTTCCTCGGGAGGGATGGCATGTGATGAGGAAAAGATTAAGCACCGTGGTTCATGGCTAGGGCGGCTCTGGCCATCACTGTTCATAAGCACTGAGCGCTCTCAAACTCCCCCACATTCTCCAAGCTAGTTGTTTTTCAGAAGTGATTTCCCTAAATCTTTTGTTTGCTTAGGGCTGAAATGAGTGGGAGTTTTTCAGATTTATTTAGGACGTGGTACAACCCTGGAAGATATTTTCAAGAGCGTTTGTTTGTCTGGCAAGGCAGTGCTGTGATGCCATCTCCCTCGGTGGAGCGTGCACTGCAGTCTTTGGGAAGGTGCTCCTGGCTTGCACGGTGCTTACATTGTGAGGCGTGGGGTGGGCAGGAATTAGGAATGTAAAGAATTGCCTACAGAGGCAGTGCCAAAGACAGGGCATGCTGCAGAGTGCTGTGTTCTCCTGCAATTATCCCTTCCTTGTTTACGTGCAGCTCACTTTATTAAAATCAGGCTGGAGAATTTAAACTCCAGATCTATTCTAATGTCGTTATTTTCTTCTCCACTTGGAAATGGTTTATGGTTTCTGTAGATCGAGGTTAATCCTGCACAGCTGAGTGACAGAACCATGGTACACACAGAGTCTGTCAGTGCCTGTGCTTGTTGCAGCTCAGGTCAGGGGAGCTTTTTGCAGTTGAGGGTTTAGTGCAGAATCATTTCAGAGGAAAGTCCTATCATGCCACTGCCCACCCATGTCTTTCACAAAAATCAATCTGTTCATCTAAAATTGACCTAATTAGCTTCCTGAGTGGAATGTGTACACAGTTTGCAATTTCTACAGTTAACTGTGCTGTACCCATCATAAATTATCCATGGGGTACCTTAGAGTGATGTTGACCTCCAGATCAGTCTTGGCTGGAAAGTTTATGATTGGTTTGTATGAGCTGAAGGTTTGGCCTTTTAATCTGACCTGTCATTAGCTGTCAGGATGTGCCAGGCTCAGGAATGATGATTGGTATTGTATGACAGGAAAAGGAAGTACAGTATTGCCTATTTAATAGATCATAAAAATGAAAAGATGCACTGTGCCTGTGACTGGTTGCTTTGTTCTGTTGGGACTGGTTGGTTCTTGTCCTAGTACTCTTACTGAGAGGAGGGTAAGGTGGCGTTTTCAGTGTTAGATTCAATTTAGATACTGCAGTGCCATTCTACCCAGTGCAGAAGGAAAAAAAGGGGCTGTGAATCAGAAGAGGATAGCTTATTTTATCCTTGGCACAAATGATTCCTGTGGTTTGTGGGTAAGGCAGGCTCTGGTGACTGGCATTGATGCATCATGGCCCCAGTGCAGGCAGAAACTGAATGTCAGCAAAGCACTTCATCATCTCCTTAATGCCCATAGACTTCATGAGTGTGCCAGAATGCTTTAGTCAGTAAAGACCAGCTTGAGTGTAGGCTTAAGTGCTTTCCTCCTTTGGTGTTTGCTTCTTTTTTGGTAAAAACATAGGACTTCAGAAGCATTAAGTTCCCACACTTATTTCAAATAAAGGAAGCCTTTGTTTAATTTGTTCATTAAACTTGACTCAAGTGATGTGAAGCACCAGTTTTGGAGCAATCCCATAGAGAAAAGTGTAAGGCAAGGGAAGGG
Organism: Colius striatus; assembly: GCF_028858725.1. NCBI lineage: Eukaryota > Metazoa > Chordata > Aves > Coliiformes > Coliidae > Colius > Colius striatus. The sequence goes on along the minus strand of NC_084769.1, from coordinate 12,537,730 downwards.
TCACGATAGAGTAGAAGTGAACAGAAGCCCAGAAACCACAGCCAGCTAGGAAAGATTTGAGTTGGTTTAGGTTATAGGTAGCTTGGTAGAGAGTGGGTAAGTGGTGAAATATGTCAAATGGCACTGCAGAGGTGAAAGGAGTAAAATGATCTTCATATCTACTGTGGCTATTACATGAGGTAATGGATTGTAGTGTAAGTCAGGGTCATTCATTCATTTGCTAAAAGCAAATTAGCTGAACATCTGGCAGGAACTGCTCAGGTATAGAGGGAGGATCCAGGCTTTGGGTAGTAGGTGTATTTTGATGGTCCCTGACAGCCTAATGTTACATAATTCTGTGATTATAGGGCAGCTAAAGCTGTTACTTTTGTCATTAAAATGGAAGCCCATTGTAATAAGCTTTTCGCTAATTATGCTTCATCTAACTTATGAACACCAGAATGAATCCAAGTTAGTGACTTGTGTCAATCACTGCAGGCTGTGTGGAGGCAGTGAAATTGTTGCAGAGTATCTGAAATGGCCAGGAAAACCCATTTAAGATCTAGTAAATCCTCTGAAAGTTCACAGCAGATGTGAAATCAGGTGGACTGGTTTTTACGAGGGAATTGGTTAACGAACCTTTATAAAGGAACCGCTGTGTCTTGATCTTATTGCATTTACCTACCCTCAAGTGGTGACATAGAGGATAAGGAAAGGGAGAATTCGATCTAGGTAGTCTTGGATGAATTAGGTCAATCTGGTTGTTTGAACTACAAGGAAGATTCAAAGGGAGAGACTTGGACAGCCAGTATAAACCCTATTCCTGTACTCTTCTCAGTTAGCTTTCCTTTATCAGGATGGAAGAGAGAAAACAAAGTATCTTTTTTGTGACTTTCCAGCACGTTCCTAGAAAAGATTGACCTTCCAACAAGGATTTTCTGCTTTAAGATTTATTTCATGCTGGCTCTGAGCATATTTGGTTGGGCTGTGCAGTTTGCTGCAGTCAGGAACCTGGTATTAAATTCTGATGTGATATTTCAGCTAGAAGGAGAAAATCCTGTTTTGGGAAGGGGAAGGAGGAGGGGTTTGGATTAAGACCCTACTGCTAAAATGATTTAAGCCGTTAAATGCCATTAAACTAAGTTAATCGTGAATTGGTATCTCAGCAACTCACTGGCTGAAAGTTTGGCAACAGAATGACCTCTGTGTGAAACCTACACCCACAGAAACTCAGAGTCAGTCCCATCTTCAGATTTTCAGGTCAGAAATTTTTGGAAGACAATTGGATGAGGCATGGGATGAGTCTCAGGAGCCCTGAGCCTGAAGCTGGGGGTGAAGAGCTCTTGAGGTGGAGGATGGGTTGGAATAGAGGTAAGGAAAGTGAAGGAGAGGCATTTTGTTTCACTTGCTAGTCTGGAAAGCTACTGTGTTTCTATGCCCCTCTTTTGATATCTACAGGACAAAGTTAAGTCTTAACTCTCATTATACCTTACCAGTCAGGTAAGTTAATGTACTTAAAGCACATAAATGCTATGTGATATTTCCCGGGCTTGTGGAAATAGGGCAAGTTTTACTTTCACATCAAAGTAATGCTGATCTCCTCCTGGCCATTCAGCCAGTGCATTTTTGAGCTGGGATAACCACAGTGTTTGATTGGTTAGGGCTTCTGAACATTAATTGACATTGTAAATTAATTGCTGGAGTGGAAACTAGAATGATGAGGATGGAACTTCTTGTGTCCTAGCTGTTTGAATGCAAACTAAGCCATGTACTTGCAGAACAAGAGAGAAGATTTAATTAGGCTTGTAACTTAAAATCTGAGTGCACAAAAAAGAGCACAACTAGCTCAGTTGAGAGTGTTGCCTTCAGGTATTTCTTATAGCAGGTGAATAAAGAGAAACAAAGAAGTTCCCAGAGCAAAGGGGAGATGACAAGCTGGTTGATGTGTCTTTTCTGTGAGCTACGTTCGAATATTACTCTGTTCCCCCTTGCCCTTTACAGCAATATAAATGAAATCAGTCTGCCCAAAGCTTAGTTGTTTTTACTTAACCCCTTAAAAAAAACTTGTAATGTTCCTGCTGTATTGTAAGAGTGAATGTGCCTGTGCTCTGTTTTTCAGGTTCTTGCAGGAATGAATGTTTACTCTGCTGAATTTGAAAGGATAAAGGAGGAATACAATGTCCGGGGATATCCTACAATCTGCTATTTTGAGTCAGTTACATTTTGCTACTACTTTAGAAATCATACACTCAACTATAATTACATGTTGTCTTCCAGGGCCAAGGACTAAACCTTGTTTTATTGCTTTAACAGGAAAGGAAAGTTCCTGTTTCACTTTGAGAACTATGGTGCTACAGCAGCAGATATAGCAGAGTGGCTGAAAAAGTAAGGCATTGAACTTCATGCACTCCACCTTTTACGTACTCTTCATTATTTACAGAATGTAATGGTTTAGGAACAGCCATCCCTCCCTTGTTCCCTCGGCTCAGAACAGCAAACAAAACTGCCCTGCTGGGATTGGCTAAGCTGGTACAGGGAGATTGCCTAATGTTTGGGTTTTAGCATGCATGCCTTGCATTTCAGAATTGCATTTTGTCTGTAATAAGAGACTGTCTGTGGACCAAAATAAATGCAAATGCACAGATCTCAGCTTCGTTAAAAATGCCTCCTCGTATTTCCAGTGATCTTGGGTGCCTGAACTTAATACCTTGCCAAAGGTCTGACTTGTGTTGTTTTATTAAAAATGTATAGACCAAGTGCACAGTTCCTGTTGGCTCCTCAACCTTTAGCTGGAGCCTTTAAAGTGTCTTGCAGAGACAAACTGAAGATCAAGGCACCTCAAATTGCTAGTCATTTTTACAAAGTCTGTGTTTCCTGTCATGACACGAAGTGATGTTGAAAGCATCTTGATCTATCTAAGGAGAGCTGTTTCCAGTAGTCATATATTTTTTGGGGGCTGAGTGAGCCTATGGGATTAGTAGTTGAGACAGAAAAAGTGTGTGAGTGTGTGTGTGTAGTTGCTCTTCAGCTGGTGCAAATCAGCACGTTGTCAGTGAAGCTGATATAGCAGCTGAGATGATAGTCTGGTGACAGAGAAATACCGTTAGCAGTTAGCTCTGGCTCTTGAGCATTATGTCATCTTTCTAACCCTCCCTTGTTTGCTGCAGCCACAGAAATAATCTTGAAATGAAACTAATAGAAGGAAGCAAATGCATGGGAAGGAACAGACAGCTGCAGACTACTGTGATAACGTGGCTTAGCAAAATTGGCTCGGAATAAATGGGTTTTACTGTACCAGCTGCACTACCCTGGACATGTGCATGTGTTTGCAGGTAGCCCAGGGTCTTCAGTAGTGGTAGGCTATAGGTGCCTCAGGACTGGGAGCCCACAAATGAAAGCGACAGCAGCGTTTTTGGCATCAGGAAGGACAAACACAGCCCAGTGGATCAAAGAGGAGGGATTTACCCATGGTCTTTAAGCCTCATTTAGTTCATCAAGCCTACAGATATGAATGATCAAGATGGCAACTCCAGCAATGCTGAGGAGAGATGATCAGCCCTTGGAGCAAGGATATGATTTAATCACCTGCACTTTATTATGCTATTCAGATTTGCAGGGATGTGGTTATCTCTTGACTACCACATGTGAAACATTAGATGTTTGAGGTGGGTTTTGTATTTTTTTTCCCACCACTATCTGCCCACATAATTTCCAGATAATCCCTGTAATATGCAGTACCTTTATATCAGTGCTGTGACAGCAAGTGAACACAGCTACTGGAGGCAAAGCAGAGCAGCTGCAAACTCTTTCCAATGATAATCTCTGCTAACAAGCCACTGTGGGCTTTGGCTGATACTTCAGCAGTCTAGAGCTAAAGACAGCTGTTTGTCCTCACTTAGTGTTAGTGCTTGCTTATTAGTTTCCCAAAAGATGATCTGAGCAGTAGCCTTCTTGCCCTTTTTCTGTATGATAAGTACAACTTTTAAGGAAACCATGTTGAGAAATTATGCATACATGAATTTTGCCAGTAATTGCTGCTGCAATTAAAACCATATATGGGGTAAATCTGCTACATGCATAATGTTATATTACTCTGAGGAATCTGCAGTACAAATAGTCAAATGGTATGGCAGGGGCTTTAGGAAAGCCAAAGAGAATAATTAGATAGCTGCAGGGCATATAAGCTGTTTTTCAGAACAGCATAATATTCAGGTTGATTCAGGAAATGGCTCTGATGTGAGACATTGCCTTGCGGAGCAGGGGATGGCAGTTCCAGAGTGTGTGTGGCAGCCCATGGTGAGGAAAGCCAGCGTGTTTTTTATACTGTGCCTGCATGTGCTGTCGTCAGAGAGTCTCAAAAGAGAATCCAGCAGACATTGAGCCATATGAAATGGCTTGGTTTTTTTGCAACAGCAGGTACAAGCTGCAGAAATGCAACTCTTTTCTCTCTCTGTGTTTTTTTTCCCCCTTAAGTATTACTGGTAAAGTGCTGAAAGTGGTTGATCTATGCTAATTTTTGGGGGATGGCATGATACAACTTCATGAAGATTAGAATTATTATTGAACCAATGCTCTTTTCTATCAGAGCAAGAGCTACTAGTTTGGAGGACTCCAGCACATTTACTTCTACCACTTCTTGAAGGTGCTTCTTTCTTAATGCACAAGTGTGCTAATGCATCAGGCTTGTGGATACTTAACCTCTCTTATCTTCCTAATAGGCACTGGCTACTGACTTTGTGGAGTTTCAGATGTTTTCATGAGGTGATAGAGAAAAGCCATCATACAGCCTTAATCTAACACAGTTATTAACATGAGAGATGCTATCTTGTACATACCACAATTTTTCTTCTTCCTCTTTTTTTCATCTGATAGCTGGATCAGCCTGCATGGTAGGCAAGCTAAACAGCTTCTCGGTGCCTTTAATAGCTGCTCAGTTTGTTTTGCTGCTTTTATGGACTCCTCTCAAGCCTTTTCTTAGCACCAGCTACTCAGTTACATCAAGAACTTGTTCTATTTTTTTAATTGAATTAGCTCTTGATAACTCTTCCACACTTCTGTCGTCCTGGCTTTGGTCACCAGGCGTTGGGTATGCTTTGGCTTGGTTTTAAATCACACTTTAGATTTTGCTTGTTGCTTACTCTAGGCCTTGAGGTGCTTCTTACCAGCTCCTCTTTAGGCTTATTAGCATGCACAGCATTTTAAAGTGGGCCATTTGAATAAACATCCTGTGCCCTGCTTTACTAGTTCCTTATGGAAATAGGTCATTCCAGGCCCTGCTAAACAGTGTTCCCCCAGTGCTTTGTAGCTGCTGCGTCTGGGTTCACCATTGCTTTGCCTAGTCTACTCAACTCTCCTTCCAAATTCATTTAAGTGCATGGTGTGTTTTGGAAAGCCTTCATTCTGCCAGGATACCTGCAGATTACAGCTTCCTTACAGGCTTGGCAACAAGCAAACTGATTATCTGCTTAGCTTTTAGAGAGTAAACTCTTGTGGACAAGGACCTGCCTCTTTTTGTCTCTCGGCTGCTCAGCCGAGTGCAGCTCCAATCTTTGCTTTCATGTTTGTTTCTTGGTTCGTTTATCATATAAACAGCAGAGGTGTGCATCACAGTTTTGCATGGATTGCTTAATATTCTTGGATCGTACCCATTGCTTACATCAACAGAATTTGCTATCTGAATCTGTGTATCTCTCTGCTGCATTTTTTAAATCAAACTAGGCTTTCAGCCTAGAAATGAACAAGGCAGGATAAATGAGTTATCATCCATTTACCATTCCTTGTTCCAGGCAGCTAACACAATAATACATTTTAATCAAAAATAATAAATCTGCTTTCAGCAGAGATGGGGTCACATCCAGACCTGTACTTCGCCTAAGAATTTGGGGAATTTTGGGGGATATTTGAAACTCATTTCTACAACTGACAAGGCTAAAATAGCTTCAAAGTCTGTCTCCAAATGTTCATATACTTAGGTGGCATATATCTGAACACTAATAAATAAGTTGTCAATTAGCATAGTTCACATCTGCTAAATTCTCTTTTCAGTGTACATTAATAAAAGCCAAGAACAATTGTTTAGCGGGATGACCAGCACTGAACTAATTCAGAGGAGCTTGAGTTTGGTTTCCAGATTTGCCACTGTGTCTTTGAGCAGTCTCTCTGGCTCTGATCCATCAAAGACAGTTAAACTCATGTGCAATCATAGTGAAGTCAGTTGTCACCTACCTCTTAGGTTAAGCATACAGTTGGGTAGCATTGCCGAACTAGGCCTAAAAGCTCATTGCCGAGTGAGGATGTAAAGATGCTTCCCCAGGTCACAGGGTGGTTCAGGGTAAATCTCTGTATTCCTAGGGAAATAGTGTAGCTGGCTTATGGTCCCAACACTGCACCTCCTCCTTTGTCAGCTGTAATCATACTGTCAGTATTCAAGGTGACTGGTTAGATTGGCTGTCTCTGCTTGCTACCGTAGTTCCTGTGAACTGCAATGAGTGAATGCTGTGAGAAAGGGAGCATCCTGCTGAGGAGAGTAGAAGAGTAACAGAAAAGGCATCTGATTTCTATAACATAACCAAACAGCCTGGTTATCTCCTTGCTCCTTGCCCTTCCATTGCTGATCTGTCCTCATGGGCTTCTTGGGGATGTTTTCCTAATTCCTGCTCCAGTTTTCTGTGTTCCAGTGCTTGTGAGTTCTGAGTGGGTACAATTATGGAAGCTCTTCAGTATGGGTTAGTGTGTCATACATATATGGACACCTGCACAAAGTGGTTCCTTGCAGTCTGACTTGACAAAATGAATGCTTAGGTCCAGAGAGCTGTTTTTAATCTATATCTGTTTGTCTTGTAGCCCGCAGGCACCTCAGCCACAGGCTCCGGAGACTCCCTGGGCAGAGGAAGAAAATGCAGTTTATCACCTGACTGATGAGGACTTTGACAAGTTTATAAGAGATCATTCATCTGTGCTAGTGATGTTCCATGCACCATGTAAGTCTGGGTTTTTTTCTGTGTTGTACCCTGAGCCAGTTGGTTGCTAACAAAGCCAACGATGATTTATTGCGGAGGTTTCACGGAGCCATGAACTCAAAGTCCAGGCTTTTCTTGTTTGTGACGATTGTTAAATACACAAAGCGTGAAATGTTTGTGAAGTTGCTGACTTCAGGTTTAGGACAGAGGTGTGCTGCTGGAGGTGACACTTTGTAGGTTGAGTCAAAACATAACTGCAGAATGTAATGATGCTTGAATAGTCTGAGGACTCATCATTTTACAGCATGATTTCCCATTTTCAGCTTGTCTTCAGTGTTGTTTGCTTTCAAAGCAGAGGTCTGGTTGGCTGAGCAACTCAGCTTGAGAACTCCTGAATCCCTGTTCGTGATGTGTCATTTTGAGCATTTTTGCTGCTCTGCCAGTTAGTTTCTCTGGCCATGTGAGGCATGACGGTCATTACATGTTGTGCTGAAATATGCCAAAGCTTCGTCTCAGTTCAGAAAGTCCCCAGGACTTTGGGAAACTACTGCAGGCCTGGTGGTAATACTGCTTACTGTTTGGTTGAGAGTGCATTGGGCAGATTTTTTCTTGACTTTGGATTTTAACTTGAACAATAAAATTCAGTTTGCTTTCAGAACACTGTTCCAGCCATATTGTCCTGAACGCTATTGGGTGGAAGAGTGCATTTACTTTGTTCCCTTGGGATGTGAGTTGTTTCAGCTACATAGCTGGCTTTACCAGTCCTCTGTGTCTGCAATGGAAGGTTAGGCCCCAGTCTGTTATGTTGACTGATACTCAGCTTCTGTCTCCTCTTGCTGCTGTGGTGGCAGTTGCACTTGGGTGAGGTGTTCATTTTTGTGGGCATAGATTTGAAGGTTAGAGCTCTGAACACAGGTTGTGTGCTCACAACTGAACAATAGAGTCTGAAATCCTACTTCCTTTTAAGCCAGCAGGAGTTACCTCCAAAATGCCTTTTTTGAAGATCTGCTCATAAGACTCATTTGAAAAACATACTATAATGAATTTCCTTTGCCCAGTGAAACGTCCAGGGGTTTGAGCCACTGAAGCAGGTGACTGACTGCTGTTTTGTTGCTGTGTTCACTGGATTATTTGTACTAATGAAAGTGGGACCGGAGATTAACGCCTGGTCTGAAAACCAAAGCACAAGTAGCAGAACTGATGAAGCCAGGTTTGCTCAGGAGTCATCCTTCATTACCCAAATCCTTCCTTCCCAAGATTTCAATGCACCCTGGTGTGCAAGCAACAGTGTGGGCTGGTGCTCCTTGGGAGCTTGTTGCTGTGACTAAGCTAATGCTGCCAGACAGAAATGTAACTACTGAGTTTCCCTCCTTTCCCTCTCTGTGCACAGTAGCTTGGGATACATGTGTTCTCTCTCTAGCCCCAGGTTTCTGTGTATTTACAAGGATTTAGACATGTTTAAAAGTTTTGCTGCTTTTGGGTTTTTTGAGTTTGTAAATAGGAAAAGGTGATATATTTGGGATGAGGAAGAGGCTGAAGTCACCAGTTCACCCTGAAAACCTTGTTCTTTTAGGAAGTCAGATTAAAACTGGATGAATGCATACATCTATACTCAAATCTTATCATTATTTCAAGTTAGTTATAAATCTAAACAGGGCTTTATTCCTCTCTTAGGGTTTAAAAATATTTTCTAAAACACAAATTATACAGTTTTAGAGGTAATAATATTTCCTGACCTATTTGGGAGAGAAGGGGTATTCTGTGCTAAGGTACAGCAGTACTTTGGCAGATGCTGTTTTAAAAGTAAATCAAATGCTTGAATTGGGCTGTTGCAATCTCCTGGTAACATGTTCCAGCTGCTCAGAGTTGGGATAAAGAATGTTCCTTTCCAGAACAACTCTGTTTTAAATGTAACCTGAATATTTGGAGTGTTTTAATGGCATTTGGGTGGTAGAGGTATGCTTACACGTAGAATCCAGCTTGTACATGTGTAAAAGATCAGTGGTTGTAAGAATCTTCTCTGGGCATCCTCAGCAAAGAGTGTAAGGCTTGCAAGCTAATTAACGACAGACTACTATCATAAACAGTTATCTCTATGATTAAAAGATCTTCTCCTAGCACTTCTTAAATGTGCTAATGAAGTCACGTTATGAATATTAGGAGATCAGTCGCTCTAGTAAAAGAAGCCATTAAAATGGAGAACATCTTGTTGGTTTTAACCTTTAACCTTAGGATGAGAGAGGTTTTTTTTATGAAACTTATGCATGAATAACAAAAATAGTTGAAACTGATGTACAAAATAAGCCCAGAACACAGGATCAACTTCTGTGTCACTAAGAATAAGCAAGGGGATTTCAGCACTGGCCTGGAATTAGCAAGTACTTAAAGCCTCTTGCCACTGTGCAGTGTACATGTGACTTGGAGTTTTTCTAGCATACTATCAGTCTTTTGTTTATGAGAAGTTGTTTTACCAGAGAGAGAATTATTTCAGTGGTGCTTTAACTGCATAGTCAGATGGCCAATGCATTAATAGAGTGTAGTATTAAAAAATGCATGGGGAACTGGAAGCTTCTTATCCCTCCTTCTAACCCCTCCAAGTGTGAAGATACAGCTGAATCAAAGGCATCCCTGGTAAATACCTGTGAACTGCAGAATTGGGCACTGTGATGGATGTGGCAAATTGTGTCTCCGTACCTGTGGCTCCTAATGATCACTCCTGAGGACCACACTATAATTATTTACAATCAGCTGCACTTACTAGCCCAGTTAAAGTCATCACAGCATTTTGTGTTAAGTGCAGCCTAGCATAACTAGGTTCAACTAAAGCAGCTACATGCAGTTTAAACAGATCAGAAAGGTCAGCAGCATGAAACTTCTTGCCATCAAAGACCTTATACCTTTTCTGCAGTAATTTAGCACAACCATTAAACAGATGTTCTGCTCTGAGTCCTTACTGCTGGCCCTGAGAAATGTGAGTGGGCAGGATGAGTTCATCCTGCTTCTGTTTTGCAGGTCAACAAGGACATGAAGTAGGATTTTTAACCTTCTGAAACTCCTTTGTAAAGCCTTTAAGAGGATGTTCAGTAGATCTGAATATTTAACATAGGTAAACAGTGACCCAACCAGGAGTCTGAAGATACTCTCCCTCCCCAGCCATCTGCGAAGGGTGTGCAGTGTTGTGCTCCTTACTCAAGCATTTTGCTGAAATTTTGTAATTCCTGGTGGTGAGCAGAGTGTTATCCTGGATATATCCAGACTGGAGTCTTGTAGACATCTGAAGTGTTTTTACCTGCGTGTAGCTGTTGTACCCAAAAACGTCAGTTATGAACCAAGATCTCCTGCACTATACAAAAGTGCAAATAAATTGTCCTTTCCCTCGAAGGATTTGGAGTTTTTGCTTGGATTGATCATATTTGCTGACATGAGATAGCAGTGTTATATTAGCAGGCCTGTTTCCAAGTCTGTAACAGAAGATGCATTGCACCAACCAAAGCCATTTCTGTGCCATAACATAAAGGCACCTGTGCTGATAATAAGAATGAGCAATGAGAGTAAGGACTCTGTGTCTGTATGTGCTGCTTGATATCTGTGCCTACAGCTGATCAGTTTATTTAGATGCCCAGGATGACAGCTGGCTTCTGAATGTCTCTAAATATGGATTATGCTGCCAGTGAAGTGTTGTTAAGTGCTTTTAGTGACATGGGGACTTGTTGGTATTTAAAAATGCTGCTGAGTCCCTTGAGCACAAAAAAGCCCTGTTTGTCTGTTCATTTTCCCCATCAAACTGTTCGCTTAGTTAAATGCAATTTTAAAAATCATTCTGCCCAAAATATTTGCCAAATTAGTGCAGGTAGCAGGCTTTCTGACTTGATTTTGTCAAAGGAATAAAATCCTCACAAATTTCCCTTCCTACCTTCTTTTCAGCTTTTTTTCTTTTTCCAAAGCACATCTCAGGAGTCTTCCACAAAATAAACCTAACCAAGTCTCACTGATAAGTCAATTTAAATGCCACTGAATAAAGGATGGAAGTTAAAGTCAATTCAGAAATGAGTCCTGAAAGAGTCTGCTTTTCATGCACGGGAGTTACTTTTCATTACGTTTTGTTAACACAAATGATGCTGCTAACATTTTAAAAGGTACCTATTCCTGCAGCCTCGTGTAGAATAGTGTCCTGGTGCCACCATGAGTTGTAGCCTCCCTGCATGCATTCAGCAAGCACAGATCTGAGCAGTCTGATGGTAATTAGTGGTGGTCATTGGTGACCTCTGGTTGTTCGAGGTTACTTTCCCTGCCGTTTCGCATGCCATCAGCCATAGCAGTGTCCATCCATGGTCCAGTACTGATGCCAGAGGTAACAGAGGGCGAAAAGGACCTTTGGCTATACAGTTGGTATGAGTGTGCATTTGCTTTTTAAAAGATTAAGCTATTAAAATATTTTTCCTGCTACATTTCTTCCTTGTATGTGAACATAAATAGATGTTAAACCTGTCTTTTTCCCACCCCTCTTCATAAAACTTCTTCAGAGACTTTATATAAGCTGTAGTTGCAGGAGTTTAGGTTAGAAAAAATGCCAATACCCTTAGTAGATTATTGGAGCCATGACAATTTTCCTTCCATGATGAAGAGGGAAGGCAGGAAAAATGCAACACTTCTTGTGGGTTTTTTCTGCACTTTATTTTCTGTCTGCCCGCCCCCTCCCCCCCCCCCTTCCCCTTATTTTCTTCTCTGAAGCTGCTTCGGAAATACAGCTCTGATACACCTTTTTGTGCTCTCTGATAATGGAAGGGAGGGAAAAAATAAATCTTGGGATGATAAAATGCACTAGAGTTTTGATGTGATGTTGAAATGCCTGTGAAATTCCTTTCCTGCCTTCAGATATTTTCTCTCCTTTTATAAGCCAACTCGATAAATTGTGCAGTTGGTTCTTTCCAAAGCCAACTATTCAGCTGTGCAGGTTTTTAATTGCACAGGGAGCTGTTTTATCAATTTAGCTTTGAAAAATTGCTTTTCACACCCTTCCCTCCTTCCCTCCTCCTTCTAGTGCATTAAAACCCAAGGTTTTAAGCCACTTTGTGGACTCATTATTAAGAATGCAAACCAATTAGCCCAGTACAAGATAAAGGCCTCCAGCTTCTAACCAAGCAGTGGGCTTGGATCTCTCTCTGCCAGCACGCCATCATTGGTTTCAGTGGACTTGTTTTTGTTTCTTGCTGCTGCATGTGGTGAGATTAGGATGTGGGAATCCATTGCTCACTTTAAATATAAAGTAAAGCAAACCCAAAATGTGCTCACAAAATGAAATCTGCTTTTTTTTTTTTTCAAAATGGGCTTTACAACTATAAATAAATAAGTCTCCCTTTCAGACCCCCACTGGTTCCTCATGAAAGCAACCACCATTGCAGGGAGCACTAATTGGTATGTCTGTTGCCAGCCTCAACAGAAAGGCCAGGAGTTGAAAAAGCTGAAGCATTAATTTACTGTGCAGCCAGAAAAAACAGCCTTTCTAGCACAGGTCAGCAGCAGCCTAACGTCAGTAGTATGTGATAAATAAATAAATAGAGTCTTAATTTTTTTCCCCATGCTAATTCAGAATTTAATCAAGGATGTTTTTTTTAGAAGCATAAACCTGTGCAGTTACAGCAGTAGAGGTGTAAAGGGTTGGGGGTTATCCAGACAACAAGCAGTGTTGGAGGTGGAATGGATGGGAATGTCCTTTAATTTTTACTTGTCCCTGTCACATCTGACATCTGTGATGTTTAAAGTCTGTGTTCAGTGGCTATGCAGGGAGCTTTTGGTGTCTGCTTTCACATGTACAGCCTCTGGGATAAAGGCAAATGGTGGGTACCTGGGAAGCTGTTCTTGTTAGACCTGTGCTAGGAATCTCCTTAATTTATTTGACATCATCTAGTGGTATCTTCATAAGAAGCTTCTGTATGTGTCTGTTGATGGTGTCAGTTCAGATGGAAAATATTCTTTCATCATCAAAAATGTGCCTTCAGGCCTCAGCCTTGGCACCAGCCAAGTCTAGTGTTTTGAAGAGATGATGTACATCTGTCTGATGTCCTCATGGAGGGATCTCAGTTAGCTCCCCAGGAGGAGCCTCAGCAGGTGCAACCATAGCATGTACTACAGCATTCCTCCACATCTGCTCTCTGGTATTTCCAGTTATACGATGTTGATCAGTCCTTCATCAAAGATAGCTGTGTGTGAGAAGAGCTCATTGGACAGAGAAGTTTCAGTGAAGAGCTGTGTTTTCAGAATGCCCTTCAGCTGTGTGAAACATCAGGGAGCTGGCAGCCAGAAGCTTGGCAGGATATAGCTCTCTATCAAGAGTTTGCTTTAGAGTTTTCTGAAAGGTCTCTATGAGCTTTGACAATCCAACCTCACAAATGAACTTTGCTTTTAAAACTGGGCTTTCTGTATGGACAATGCTTCAGAAACAATTGTGATGCCGTAGTCAGAGAAGAAAATGAAGGCAAGCAGCCTGAAAAGATTACTGCAAGTTTGTAATGTGTAAGGCAAGTCATGTATTTGTGTATTTGAAAGCTTTGCAGATGCTATATCCATGTGAGATAGCTGTGTATACCAGTCCATGGGATGATACACTGTGAGACGTGCACATTTTGAGGTGCTTTCTGTGGGCTTGATCCTACTGGATCCTGTGAAAATGTTCTCCTTTTAACAAGGCAAACTTTCTGGACCACTATGTAGGTCATAGACAGTACCTAGCCCTGTTGGGTTTCTTGGTGAAGCAGTGCAGATGTCAGGATGGGCTGTTGCAGTGCCCTGATCACTGAAAGACTGAATTGCTGTGGAAAGGCACTTGGGTGATGAATGTTGCTTTTTAAGAGTCTAGACAGACAGGTGAAGAGATCTGCTTCAGTTTCAGCCTCATGTTTCCTGACTTTACATCCCTTAGGTGCCTGACTTTAATGTTTCCTTAGTGCATTTTTAATGGAATGTATAATAGAAAGCTTCCCTGGACAAGTGTAAATCATGCCAACTTTCTGTTCATTGTATGTATGTACTTTTTAGGTGTACATTACTGTCAGGATCCTGGAACAGATATGTTCTTCATATAAACCAGTTAGAAACATACACATTCTCAGCTCCTGAATCTACTTCCACTGAAATTATCAAGTTCTGACTGTTGATTTCAGAGAGGAAGACTGAGTCCCTCAGACTAGGTTCATCAATATTTAGAAGCATGTAAGTCTGCTGCTTGATATTACATGTATTTGAATATTGCCAAAAGTCTCAGGAAGTGTAAACAGTTAGTGCAATGACCTGCCAGTGCAATGACCTGCCTCATTAAAGTAATTACAGCAATGATTTTTCAGTGGAGATTTAATCACATATTAAAAGAGGAGTTCTTCAAAATGCAACAAACCAGGAAAATGAAGAACCTGACATGGATTTTTCCTTTAATGACCATCCCACTTAATGTTTCTTGAGGGTTTAAAAATAAAAATCAATATGGGTTTTTAGTGGTACGTAATAGGAATGTGGAGAGTATAAAAATCCTAATAACTAGCTTGTGCAGTAAAACTTAATAGGATACCTAATGAAAAGGGTGAAGACAGTAATGACTGAGTCCATTGCCTCTTGTGTCAGTCTTTTGATACTAGGGCACACAGTTTATGTAAGATTATTGTCTTTTTGGAGGAATTTGTGCTCTTTAAGCAGTATAAAGTCATAAAAAAGGATGATCCAGTGATAAAAGCGATAGCCTTGGCCTGGAGATGTAAAAGTTTAGTTCCTTGCCTTGGTTTGATTTGTACAATCGTGACCTGAGTTGCTAAATAGTTGTCTCAGTTTCCAATCTGTGGAGATAAAACTCCCACATGAGGTTAAATGTTATCTAGTGAGTCACATCCAGACTCTGAGATGCTGCAGTATTGCAAGAATTAGGATACAGAAGGCATACAAACATTGAAAAGACTTGATTAACACCAAGGAGGAAGGATGCTGCCTTTAGCATTCCCTGGCTTGTGGCAAACAGTCAAGTTTTTGGCCCTCAGGTTTGGTAGAGCTCATCTGCTAGTGGGTGAGCCCACGGCTCAGACAAGATTATCACAGCTAGAGCTGATGATTTGCAGCCTGGTTCTGGCCCATGCCAGGACTTGAAGGAAGCAGCCTTGGCTTGCTTTGGTTCAGTTTCATAACAAGGAGTGACAGACCCAGACACTTTTGGGGTGTTCATAGCTATTCTGCCTTTGGACTGGATCTCAATTTGCTCTGTGCCATGGTGCTGTTCTAGGGACACAGTGTGTACTATGAATGACTTTCTTGCTAGCCTAGCAGTTGTGGGTATCAAGAGCAGTATGCAGGACAGTAGTGGAGTAGTAAGGAAGGAGAGAAAGGAGCTGAACTCTAGATACTAGGGTTTTATGAAATTTGTGGGGTTTGTTCAAAATGCATCACTGCATGCTTGCTTCCAGTGAGGAGCAATTAGTTTCTCTATTAAGGCATTTGCAAAGGCTATTCCAATCAGGAAAAAGTCTTCCTGTGAATGGATGGCAGGTGGCGTGAAGGGAACATTAATTTCTTTGGGGATTTGCTGCCTCATTTCTCACATTACTATTGCCTTCCCTCTCTCCTCGCAAGTCCTTACTCACTAACTGAAACCATTGCAAAGGAGTAGCTGTGGCTGCTGGTGGGCCACAGGGCAGCTGAAGGGAGACTCGCCCCAATGTCTCCTTCCCTGGGTATCTGTTGCAGGTTATTCAGTTATTCAGTGTGGTATTTTAAAGGATTGGTGTAATTTTAGCTGTGAAGGTCTGCATTTGAGCATGCAGATTGGGTGACTGTCCTCCCCTATCTTTGACTCCAGTGTATGTACAAGCCCTTCATGCTCTCAAGGTAAATTCTGGGTGCAAATGAAGCATAACTTTAAAAAAAAGTTTATTTGCTTGCCTCTAATGATGAGTTAGCAGTAGGAATTAGCTTTAAGAATTAAATGCCAGATTTATTTCTTCTGAAATAAATTAATTTCCTTGCCTGGATAAGCTTAATATACAGTGCAAGGCTCTCATTTGGAAAGTGCCTTGCAGTAGCTCTGTTACTTGAATCACTACCAGTAGAGTTTTTTTTTATCAAGTTTATCTTCCTAAATACTTTATGGTTTCAGTTTTTATTGTCCTGTTGAAGGTAGAGGACTTTCTTAAAGGGCAAATAATGAACAGAGAAACCTATAGTGAAAAACTGCTTGCCTGCCCGTTTGTTCCTTGTGCCCTTTCAGGTGGTGAGTCGGCAAGTGGTGCTGTCTTTGAGTTACTGATGAATGAATCCATTGCTTTCATACTGAGGCATTGTGCTGGTGGAGGAGGTGTGTCTTCTGGGGTCCTGACTGCTTGTGGTTAGCGAGCATCCCAGCACACTTCTCCTAAGTAGGTGAAAGCATCTCAGCTGGTAACCGCGTTTGCTCTGATTTTGGGCAAAAAGTGTGCATTCTTCATAGAGTTCCTTCCTGATACTTGACTTTTGTAGGTATCTTCACAGTAATAGCCAGTGTCATCACTGCTTTTAACACCCCTTTCCCATAAACTTAAGTGCTTTGGGATGTACCTTTCTGAGGAAGGTCTGTTGCACTGCATCCATTTTGATGATGTCTTATACAAATTGCATCCTAGGAAATCATTTGCTTGCTATGCTGGACATCCAAAGCTATTTAATGTAATCTCCGTTCTCTGTCATTTTCATTACTAAATCCCAAGTCTTCCATAGTGGGGTAAAAGCATGAGGGAAAGCAGTGTAACTTCTCTTCCCTTCCCAAAGTGAGATTTTGTTGATCATCTGGCAATGGAGAAGAGAGGGTGATGTTTTTGAGATGTGTAATAATTATGGTTTAATTGAACAGGAAACCTTCTGGTAGTATTTTTCATAAACTGTCAACAATTTCACCTTGAGGCTGACACGTTCCTGTCTTTCTTTCACATTTCAATAGGGGAAGATTAATTTTCAACACCTACTCAGGGCCATGTTCCTCCAAGCTGCTGTAGGAAGTGTAATTCCTATCTCCTGGTGCCAGCTGATCCACTTTCCTTCACTTCTTTTCTCTCTCTGGAGGGGCAGCAGGAAGGAAGCACTGTTGTCTCCCAACAGTGATTTCTACCAGTTGCACCATATAGTTTTGCCTAAGAGGGTACATACATGCATTGTAATCTCCAGTAGCAGGAAGCTGAAGCCAGATCCGGAATGGCAGTAAGGAACCAGGTGATGTGTTGTTGTTGTTGTTAGTTGATGGGTTTTTTATTGTTTAATTTATTTTAAATAAAGGTGGTGATCAACTTGGAGATGATTCCTGCATGTGTGCTGGAGTCTGTGCCATTGTAGGCAGGGGTGTATTTTCTCAAGGGCTAATTTCAGGAGCCTGGCTCAGCCAGGACTCCCTGCGAAGTTAAAAGCAGAGAGAGTGCACTCTGAGGGCAAGATAGAGCAGAAATCTCTCTCCCTGCTTAACTCTCAGGGATCTCTGGAAGGTAGCAGCCTGTAGCGGAGGTTAGCCTTACAGAATATTCATCCTCTCCCCTAAGCCTTTACGTCAGAAGAAGGTATATTCCAGTGTGACCAGAAATGAAGGCAGAAGCGCATGTGATGCAGTTCATCAGAGCTGTCATCTTCTAAATCCCGTGGAGTCAGGCTACAGGAGCTGCTTGGTGCTTCTGCCTCTCTGCTCTGAGCCTTCCCCTGCTGAGTTCTGTTGCTGGCTGAAGGTAGCCCTTCTTCCTGAGCCGTGAACACAGTACTGATGCAGACAGGGTTGCTGGAGGATACGTTTGGCTAAGCTCTCCTCTCAGTTTGATCTGATTTATCTTATGTAATGCAGTGATCTGAGGGTGTTTTTTAAAAAAATAAATAAATCTGAACCTGTACTGTAACTGTCTAAAGCTGTTACAAATCTTTGTGTGCTGAGCGGTTTCGGTGATGCCGGGGGGGAAAACAGCTTATGCCAGCATGGAAAAGACAATCAAGAATGGGATTTCAAATGCTTTCACCTCTTCAACCAAAGCGATCAAGTAGGGAGGCAATGCCTGACTCGCTCAGCCTGCATCTCCATGTGCCAGGCAGGTGTCAGGTAGTTGTGTGATGTTGACTTACTCCTGTGGCCTGATCAGGAACTCCTTGGTGTCCATCTGAATGTTTGGTAGTGACCCATGCTGTTCTACTGTTCTTCTCAGTGCCCTGAGGCTTTCCCCCAAGGGACTTTTGTGCCTGCCATGTATGCTCTGCATCACATGCACGAGGTGCTCCCGAGAGAGAGACTGGACTAGGGATCACTGCTGCCTAGCAGGTCAGATGGATAGGAGAAGGGGTGACACATTTGTAGTCATTTTGTGCCCTGACTTCACACTGAGGAGCTGCTGGAAGCCAGCAGGGAGTTTCTTCTGTGTGCACATGCCGGGATTTGATTTGCACAGATCATTGCACACACAGATTGACTGTACTGTGAGTTTGTGGTAATGCCAGTGAGATGGTGATAATGGTGGGGATGAGATGCTGCACTGCTCTGCTGTCACTGGGATGAACTGTGCAGCCCACGCAGCCAAGGCATTAGGCTCTAACTGCATAAATGTAGCATGACTGCAATAATCCCAGCTGCTGAAGTATTTTCCTTCTTATTCTATATTTGTAGTTCTTCATAGTCTTTTCTAGGCTGACCTTTCACAGGCTTTGTCTTTTATAAAGCCATAAAGCTGTCTGCTTGTTACTGATCTCTAAGCAATTTGGTCAAATCAAAGCAACCTTTAGTAGTACAGTAGTGAGATGGTGAGTCTGAATTTGTGTATGTGTGCACACGTTTCTAGCTGTTGAAAATTTTAATTCTATATCATGTTAAAGATGTTAAAGCTGCTCCCCCTGATCTTATACAAAAGCATCAGGCCTTGAACTATTTTTTGTCTATAAGTATCTGGAATTTTACCTGGGTGGGCAGTGCTGGTGGTGAGGAGGAGGTGGACAGTTTGGGAGTAAGTACCCAGAGGGAAAAGGGTAAAAACAAAAAGAGGCAGAAGCAGAGATCCGTACATGGGCTGGTGGCTATGACCATTACAACTGTAAAGTGAACGTGGCAACCAACACAGTTGTGAATTCATGCCTGTGATAATGGGGAGAGATTGCTGCCTCTGTCATCCTCCCTCCCTGCCAAATTTGTGGATGATTTCCTATCAGATGCCTGCAATGCAGACAGCTAAATTATGCAAGGGAATCTGCAGCTGTTGAAGATGCTCTCCTACACCCGTGAAAGAACTATAAGCTGCCTCATGTCAAACTTCAGAGCTAGTCTTTTACATGATGCATAAGAAATGTTTGCAAGTTGAAGACTTCCGTGACAGAAGAGAATACATTTGTGTTCTTGCACTGGTGATAAGTGGGCTGAGACTTGCGTGTATCTTTGGCCCTGGCTCCAAGGATTGTGTGTGTCCTTGTGTACATACTCTTGCTTTTTAATACACAGACGTATGTTCAAAGGTAATAACAGGGCACATATAAGGGCTGGCTATTCTGCTGTGTGGAGAGCTCCCTGCTCCTCTAGGATTAGGAATGGAGAAACCACAGGTGTATCCGCAGGTGTTAAATGTATAGAGAACATTTGAATGTTTTGAGATTTTTGTTTATTTTCTTGTAGTTGTCTGTACATCCTCTGTGAGTGTAAACTGAGCTGCCAGTGACCCATGTGCAGAAAGCAGAATGTTCTTTGTGCTTCCAGTTTGTTTTCTCATCAGGATGATGCAGGTATTTTTGGTATGAAGCTGATAGATGGATGCAGAGCTGGCATGATAAAATAAATAGCTGACGTGCAGCAAAAGTACTGAAGCAGTCTGTTGATGACAGAAATGTAGTGACTCTTTAAAATCTTTATTTGCAATTTATTTTATCTCTAGGGTTCTTCATGTCAGAAATTCCTTGTCCACAACCCCCTGGATGTTGGCTTTTATATCTTGCTTTTCACATACACTACAGATGCTCAGACGGTGTTGTCTTGAAATAAGAGGACATGACCAGAAGCATGGTGTTTATTTATATAGCTGTAATAACCTTTAAGAAACAAACAGTGAATGATAGAAAGAAACAAGAACTTTATGTTCTGGGGACAGCACTAAGCATATGCTAGAGCTGCTTGACTGGGTTTCTGCCTGTCTTCTGCAGGCAAAACTTGGTTTTAACAATAGAAATGTTTCTATTAGTTCACTTCTGAAACTGTTTGGAGCGACTGTGCTCTGGATTGTGAGTCTTTACCATCCTGCCAAACAGATTACTGTAAACAAATAAAGATATTTATTTGGAAGAAAGGTTGCTTGATAGCTTAGTTAACTTTCCCTTTGTTCCATGTGCTGCTCACTCTTGGATGTTAGCATCGCTTTGTCCACACTTGGCCTTTGCACTCTGGGAAGCAGGAAGTGCTGAGTGAATGTTGTCCTCTGCCCTTGGTGGGATGCTGGAGGGAATGGACTTGTCTCCACTGGGGTGATGTTGGACGCCTTTGATTGCCCTCGTTCTGGGGATGCAGCATTGCTGAGCTATGTGACAGTGACTGCACTGAATGAAGAGCTGTTGGTCTGTGTGTTGATGCACTGCATGGGAGAAGATTGGTTATAAATAAACTGGGAAAAGATCCTTGCCTCATTTAGACATCTGTTTTAAGAACAGTTAGCAAGGGCCTTTGTTGTACCAGATGTCCTAGCACTGACTTTTGTAAGCCTTGAGTTCTTTTTCCTGTCTTGTAACACCCCTCCTGTGCACTTATTTCATGTGCTCTTTTCCATTCGAGCCTTGACCCTCGCAACCTGGGGCTCATTTTGAGCAAGATGAGGTCCTCAGAGGTCAAGGGAATTGTCCAGAACCGTTCATTAGAACCAGGCACTAAACCCCAGCTGGTTTCTGCTGCCAGATGGAGAGTAACTGACTTGTGCTTCTAGGGGAGCTACTTGCCTTTGCAAGAAAAGACAGAGGCTGTCGAATTCCTCTTGTGTAGAGCCCTACAGGTCCCTTGGGTGTTTCCACCAGCTGTGACCCAGAGAGGCTTAGAGGATGTCAGTCTTTGGAGTAGGCTGCAGGGCGTTCTTGCCTTGACTGTGACCTTTCTCTTCTCACCTGGGATTGAGCGTGTTGCTTTGCTTGCTTAGTCTCTTAAAGTCAGTTTACACTTGACACGACAGTGCATCTTCAAAGAGACATCTATCACAGGTGGTCACTGCAAACCTGTGGGCTTGCTTCCCTTGTCCCAGCAGACCTTATGCAGCACATTGGAGCATCTGGGCTTAGGGTCTGTAGGGTTGTTGTTATTTTCCCTTTCATTTTATGAACAGAAAACATATAAAACTAGAGGAACTTAGCACAGAGGGATACAGCTGCTGCTGAACAGCCTAATGTAGCAATCAAAGGAGAAGCAGTGACCTTGGAATTCATTTAAATGACTTTTTCATTGGCCTTGAGAATGTAATGGCAATCCTCACAGAATTATTGAAAGGTAGGATAAATAATCATAGGAGAGGTGAATTGATTTGCAGTGTGTAGGTCTGACTTCTAATTCATATCTCCCATTTTCTGCAGTGGTAGATGGAAGCAGGCTGTAGCATGCAATAGCAAAATTCTTATAAAGATGGCCAGAGAAGCACTGTTTATTGTGGGAGAAGCTCTTGAGATTTGTTATCCCTCTTTCAGATTCAGTTTAATGTGGTGGCTTTTTTTTCAGGCTGACATATCGTGCTTTTCTCTGTCAGGAGTAGAACAAGCATTGCATAATAAAGATTTGAGGACTTCAGTTTGCATTTAAGTGGCTTTAAAGACCTTATTCTGCTTTCCCCGTATTTTAAGCAAGAGTGAGTTAGGTGTGTGGCAGTCAGTAGGGCTACATCTGTGTGTTGTTCATGAAAGAACCTGGAACAGTGACATTTCATAGTCTGGATATCTTGAATTTCAGAGGCTTTGGAGTGTTTTTTATTTCCTGAGCAATGAATACCTGGCTTGGTTGGTTTGGATTGGGTTTTTTTTCTCTGTAAAGGTTTGTAAAAACTCGTGTTGTTTGATGCTTTTGATTGATTGGATCTAATATTAACGATTGTGTAGAGACTGTATCTAAAGCACAGTATGAAGCCTGCTCTGACTGGAGGACATGATGTGTAAAGCCCACCAAGGTGAAGTTACTAGTATGAAGAAAGAGCATTTTTGGTAGAAATTTGAGCTATCTTATTAAGTGAGATTCCCAAGTATCTGAGCTGTGACTTGATGCCCTTTGTTTGGAACTGAGGAAGAGCACAAAATTAATGAAGTTCCGTGCTCCTAAAAGGAGAAACAGATCAACTCAGGCAGGTGTCAAAGGGAACTGTCAGCCACTTCCATAAAGCCATATGCCTGCAAGTTTTCTGTGGGTGGCAAATAAGTCATTTTTCCAGCCTCTTTCGTGCCTTAAGCAAGACAAGCAATGCCAAAGCAGTAACTGCTCCTCAGCCTTTCCCAGCTTCTTCCCAAATTCACCTTGGAAGCTGTCACATCAGACTCCCAGCTTGGTTGCACATGCTCCCACTGCTTTGTAAGAGCAAAGCAAGCCTGCCTTCTCCTGCTGAGATCCCCTCATTTTGCCTCTCCTACCACAAAAAAGCATTGGTTTTGCTCAAGAGAGGGACATGTGGTTTTCTAATGCTGCAGTTGTTGCACAGATGACAAAATCAGCCTGGACCTTGTCTAGTGTTTGAACTGGAGTTTGCTCTGGCATCAACCATTTGGGTATTTGTCATAGTTCTCAGGTGAGATTTGCAGACTTTATTCAGATGTATCTACCCAGTGCTATAAACATGCTCTGAAAGCATTCTGTGGTCTAACGTGGTGGTTGGAGCTCTGCTGAAGTCCCTGCTTGCTGTGGTGAAGCAACCCCTGGATATCCTATAGCTTATTGGATGCAAAGACTTTTTGACTTGTGCTCTGTGAAATGTGGTTGTCTGGTCGAGTTTAGGCTTAGGTTTGCACCTGATGGCTTTGGCAGTCATCCCATTAGAGGGAATCAAAGCAGCACTGAGCTTCAGAATCCTTGTTTTGTTTTAGACAGTGGCATAAAATATCTCCAGCCCTCTTACACCCATGCACCTCAGAAATGACTTCTGCAGAAGCTGCATTGAAACAGATTTCTAACCACATTTTTTATATGATTTTCAAAAGCTCAGCAAAGTTTGGGCTTTCAAATGCCCTTTCCAACAATAATAGCTGAAGAAAGAAAAGCAGGCTGCTGCTGTAAACGAGGAAAACATGGTGGGAGGGACTGCACTGAGATGACACTGCACCAGGGTGGATGAGTGGTTGTGCTGTGTTCCTTATTACATTGACGCCTCCCCACCCTGCCCAGGGGTCAGTCTCAGCCCTCCATCCCTTTGTGCTGGACCCCCAGGACCGTGACGGGGGCTGTGGGGAATAAGGATGAGGCTATCCCAGGGGCCCTGTGTCACACCACAGGCACTGGAGCCTGACTTGACATCAGGTCAGGCCCTGAAAGTTCTGCTTGCCTGGGAGCAGTTGTACAGGCTGAAAGCAGTTGAATTCACGCACAGATAATTTATTTAAAATCTGCTTTTCTCGCTCATGCATTCATTTTACTTTACTGTAATGTCAGCACTTAGCAGTGGAGTAATGGCAGATCGCTGGAGAACTTCACACGAGCGAGAAACCGCCATTATCTGGGTTTTACAGGCCTCGCTTATGTTGAAGAACATATGTGGTGGTGTAATTACACTGATGTGATTAAATCAGTGCAAATCCTTGCTAGAGGGACATGCTGCACCACTGTAAAGCGAGGCTTATTATTGGTGCAGTTTAATTCAAATTACTTTGCTCAATTAAGCTGTGCTAGTATATGCCTCTGCTTCAAGTCAGGAAGTTACTGAAAGCCTCCGTTCCTTTTCAAAGCAGATAAAAGATCTGGAAACTGAAATCTGTGAGGTTATGCCTTGCTGAAAAGCAAGCTAGAAACGAGTGGCTTGACAAATACTGTATTTATAATACTTTCTGGGAGAAAAGAGGTGTGAATGGCAGAGGGGTTGTACTAGATGATCTCTAACCCTTCCAACCCCTGCCATTCTGTGACTCCATGAATGCAAATATAGGAGGTTTATTATTATCATTATTTTTTCATAGGTTAGATTCTTTGTTTAAGCCATAGTGGCCACTCTGGAAAAGTTCCTAAATCATTCTAAGCCTTTACAAACAAATGAAGTGTAATGCATGTTAACTTCTAGTAAATCTCTACCTCGTGGCTTTGGATTTTGGTAACGGCTGGATGGATTAATGAACAACCATGGCATGTACAACTTAATGGGATTGGTTTTTTAATTTTTCTTTTCAGGGTGTGGGCACTGTAAGAAAATGAAGCCAGAGTATGAGAAGGCTGCAGAGTTTCTCCATGTAGCCAATGATGTAAGCTAATTTCCTCTATCATATCCTTCAAATAATCAGTAATAAATAACTGGAGTAATAAAAGTGACTTTTCTCCCTACAACAAATTCAGCTGTTCTCATCCTCCCACAGGACCCTTCAAAATGTGCTTCCAAAGTATAGTCTCATCGCTAATGCATGAGCCCTGCCAAAGTCTTAGAAAGAACATTCTGTCTTGAACGAAAACAAAATCGAAAAATGTTTATATATTCTGCTGTAGGCCTTATACATAACATGATCAAATCCAAAATGCTATTTTTTTTACCCCTTACTTTAAAGGCATTGAATGTGAAGAAACACAAGCTTTTATTTGTGGGTTAGATTTGGAAAAAAACAAAGGGGGTTGATTCTGCTTTCAAATACCCTGGTTTTATGGTTACATCACTCCATTAGCTTCATCGTAAGTGCTCCATCAGCATGGCTGCAGAAGAGAGATCCAGTGATACAAGTATTAGTGTTATTGATTCAGTCTCATGCTGTGCACTCCCTACGAGAAGAGAAATAGGATTAGTCTCCCCCATACTTCAAGCATCTTCAGTAGAGACATTTAGAGTCCCTTTGTAGTTGTTGGAGAAGGAGGAGGAGATGAAAAAAACAAAGATCAAATGAATTCCACTCTACAAATGTCTGTTCTCCCATGACTCTAAAGGTGGTCCATGTAAAGATGCCCACAAGTCGGGGAAAGATGATTTTGCTTTGAAGTAAACTTGCCTTTAACAACATTTGTTTCTTCTGGGAGAAACTGGGATTTGTGAGAGGAAATGCCATTACTGGGAACAGCTCTTAAGCATTAGAATAAGCAAATTCTGTACAGAGAATCCTGCCAGAAATGAGAGAAGAACAGGGAACAACATTCTGGTTACCTTTACTCCATAAGATATGCTTTCCTGGTTTTGCATCAGTCCTTTGTGTCTTTCCATGTGTCTGTGCCGGGTACCTGAGAAGGTAAAGGCACCTAAATAATGAGTGATTGCCCCTAAGTCTGCTGTTTGCTGCTAAAGGGGTGTGTGTATGTTGCTGAGATTTACAGTTAGTGGTTTTTCTTTTAGAGTCCAGGTGTCCTTGCAGCAGTCGATGCTACCGTCAATAAGGCACTGGCAGAAAGATACCACATCTCAGGGTTTCCTACTTTAAAGTACTTTAAGGATGGAGAGGAGAAATACACTCTGCCACACCTCAGAACACAGAAGAAAATCATCGACTGGCTGCTCAAGTAAGTTTTGAGTGTTCTGAGTATTCAGGTTCCTGATTACTGGCTCCTGAACAGCGCTGTGGTGAGGAGGTAAATCTTAAACCTGACTTCATTGACTGCCTAAATCCCTTGCTAACAAAACAAACTGAATTCTAGTCCTCAAAACCATACAAACATGTATGTTAATTATGGTCTGTTGTACACCAAATCCTTTATTTGCTTCGGGGTTTTTCATATTTGCCTCAGTGTTTCTTTCCCAGAATAAATATTTCCCAAATAATACCCTAAGCCTCTCACCGGAGAAGGAATAGCAATGGCTCTGAAAAATAAACAGAATGTGTGTTGTTCCTTCTTTATGTTAAGCAGCAGATTTCACTGTTAATAACTGAATTTCTGCAGTTGTGCTTTTCTTTTTCCAGCATTTCAGAGCCAGTGCCTAGAATACCAGCTACATGAGGCTGCAGGAAAACCATCGAGACCAGCAAAAACAGCACCTTTGCCTGCACTAATCGACTTTTCTTGGGTGGTGTGCTAAAATATGTGGGATTAAGTTTGATGTATGGTGAAAATAATTTCATTTCAAAGGACTACATTGCTGGGAGAATTCTCTCTTAGTATTCCAGAACAAAATCTGTGTTTCTTTTAGGTACTGTAAGCCTAATGCATTTTCTGCATTATTCAGTGGGAAAAAACTGCCGGTGTTTTGTGAAGCTTTTAAATCATTTAACCATTAAATGCAGTTGGTGTGAGGAATATGATCTTAACTTTTCCCTTCTTATTTGGTGGGGGTGGCGGGATGTGAGGGGTTTGGATTTGGGGATTTTATTCTTTTTTTTTTAAATAATATCTCTTAAAGCTTCAAGCTGGTAATAGATATGGTCTGGCAGCACCTTTGTAGCATGCTGGAATGTTGTATCTGTATTCTATGTTGAGACACAGTGCTCCCTTGGACTCTGTGCATACTTAGGCTCCAGGCTGCTCTGTCAATACTGGGTGTTAAGTCACTGTCCTAATTTCACCAGTTTGTGGGAGTTTTGTGAGTGCTATGTAGTTTATATTGAGTTAAGCAGTCAGTTTGATGCTGCATGTACATATTGACAGGTGAATAAGCAGAGAGGAAGGGCTGTTAATCCCTTCCAGATCCTGCTGTGTCTCTTGGAGGCTTTTGTCTGCAGCCTCAGGTAGTCAGCAACATAGGGGAAACCCAGACAGCTTGTCTCCTGCTGTTCACTGCTGGGTGTTCTCCTAGCTAGAGATGCAACAGAGTAAGATCCTCCTTTGCTGACCAGGGATAAAATTGACACCACTGAAGTTAGTGGAAATAGGGATGCATGTGGGGTGCAGGCTGCAGACAAAGTAGAGATTGTACTTTGATACGCACCTATCCCAGTGAGCAGCCTAGTCACAGCTGTATGGGTTTCAACTCTGGTGCTTCTGTGGTGACTGTAGTCTGTGCTGCCACACTAGTTTTTTGCCACTACCTGGGTAGCTTATTTCGGGTCAGAATGGGAAGATTTGTGCAAGATGAAGTCACACCTCTGACTGTGTAACTCTAATCAGAGGTAGCTCACACCAACTGTATTTGTGTGAAAATTCAGACCAGCTGCCCTAATTCTTTTGCTAACAACTGACAAATCAGTATCAGTGGAAATGTGATGGATGTCCACTGAGTGACCTTGAGTAGGACTTGAAAATTTCAGTTTTTCTCCACTTGGTTTTTATGTACTTGGTGCAACTTTAAATGGTGTCATTCAAAGCGACAGGAAAGTCTGAAAAGCTAATTTATTACCAAGGCGACATATGAAGGTCTTTATACTGTGGCACCATTCTGATGATTTTATATAAGTAATCACTATTTAAGATACAGCAGGAATGAATTTAATGAGTCTGAGAGAAGTCTGTGAGCTGGTGAATAGCAGAAGTTTTGTTAGAGGTGCTCTAGATGTGCAGGATTGCTCTGATCTAGTCAGTATGTGCAGTCATAATTGAAACCTGACATTCTCTTTATCAAGGTAAAATATTCCAGTGCAGTCACCCCTAGTCTTCCAAGTGGAACAATGCTGATTATTGCATCCTGGCTTTAATATCTGAATTCAAGAGAAGGTCATGAAATTCTTTAGATAAGTTTGCACGATGGTGATAAAGAGTACAAAAAGGATGTTTGAATGGAAGATGATGTTCTATATTGGTTGCCTTTTGATTCCACCTGCTTGCTGTTCTTCTCAGTTCATGCCTATGGATGACACAGCGATACAAGAGCAATGTTCTTTCCCCCCAGATGTCGACTGCAGTGTATGAAATCTTTATCCTACATTCCTACTCGTATGTCTGAGTCCAATCACTTAATTTATGTTTTAACTGAGTTACAGAAATTAACTTGTATCTTTTCTGTTGTTATCTGGTACTGGAAATATCGAGTCCATTCCTTTACTGCACAGACACCGTGAAGGATTGTTTGACTCGGTTCGCTCATGGTAGTTACGATCAGGATGTGATGCCCCTTTGCCTACTTCCAGAAACAAACCAATCTTATTTCCTTTCTTTTCTAGTCCTGAAGCACCACCTCCACCTGAGCCTGCGTGGGAAGAAAAGCAAACTAGCGTTATCCACCTTGTTGGAGAAGACTTCAGGGAGTCCTTGAAGAAGAAGAAGCACTCTCTTGTCATGTTCTATGCACCATGTGAGTAAATACCTCTCTGTGAGGGTGACATTTATAAATCTTACAGTTTATTAAATCCTGAATACATTTCTTCACTGTCCCCAGACTTTTAATGGTAAAGAGCTGATGTTGAATGTACCTGCATGGGACCATCACTGGCACGTCGTTTGTATCTTTATAAATGTAAACAAGACAGTACACTGTGTTTATTTAAAGAGTTATTGTGTTAATGCAGACACCAGAGTGGGCAGAGGTACAAAACCAAAACAGGTTTATTTTCCTCTGCTGCATTTTATGGCCCATATAACAAAATGTGATCCTTTATAGTAGCACAATGGACATGGAGAGCCTGACTCATTAGTGCAGCACTTGAGTAGTGAAATCGATAGAGTGGTGTAGGAGGAATCCGTCCCGAGAGGCTGAGAACAAATTTTGATGGAATAAATTTTGTCTGTAATAAAGTTACATTTAGATCTCCACTGGGAATATGGGCATATCTTCCTCCTCCCAGATTGTTTTGCTTGCATCAAATGCATGATTTCTTTTTGAAGCTTAGAGAATATTTAGTCTAGACAAGTTTTGAATCAGGCACTTATAAAGTATGTGAATGGGAGGGACCTTTTCTGTTTTCCTGTGTTGTTCCAGAGTCAGGCAGGCTTGGTACAGGTTCTTAACTTTTGAGGAGTTTGTCAAAGGGAGAAGATAATCCCATCTTAATATTAGGTAGTATTAACTTGCTTTTATAGCACCACGACTCAGCCCCCTCAGATGCAAGAAAAATTCTTTTTTGTCAGGCGGCCAGCCCTGCAATTCATGGATAACCTTCAGATAAGCAGTTACTAGCTTGTTCCCATTAGACTGGAGGTAGTTTCCAGAAAGGGAGAAAAAAAGCTCAGGCCCTTAATGTTTAATCAGGCAGCCCCTTATTTTGCTTTTCTGTTAGAGAATTAAACATGAATGCTTTTGGGCTCCCAGGAAGCTCTGCTGGATGTGGGAGAAGGGAGGGATGCAATTCAGAAGAGAGATTTCTGGAAGATTGTAAAAGAAAAGGGAAGGGGACTTAATCCCTTCTCTACTCCAGTTCCCACTACCTATTGACTAAAAATTACCCATGTGCCAGGAATTTCTGATTCATAGACCTCAACTGGTTAAGAACAGGCTGTGACTTTCAAATGAAATGATCACACACAAAATGGTAAGATTTAGGAGTTTTCTGTCTCTCGAGTTCGTTTTAACCTAGTGAGTGACTCTCTGTGGAAGAGAGATTTATTTCCCTTCTGGTTTTTACCTGCATTTTTAAAGGCATTTAAATTCTTGGTCTATTTTTTAAAGTCCATGTTTAAAGCAAAGACGCTCTGTGCAACGAGTATGTGGCTCTCAAGGTTGAAAGCATGAAGCATCTTGCCTGATGGGCCAATTACGATAGTTGTTTGCAGGTTGACTTCTACTCTTACACCAGAAGAGGTGAATAAAGCTCAGCCTGGCCCTATCTGTACAGATGGGCTGTAAAAGCACGGCTTGCATGATGTGAGGCTGTTGGGTCCTTTTAGGGTGCCATTCAGACATGTTCTTCTTGCACTGTTTTTAATACAGTGCTGCCTGAGACCATCTGAGAGGTGCTAACTGGACCCACTTCTGGCCTTCCTGCGACTCTCGAGACAGTCAGCATTGCTGTTATGTTGTCAGGATGTGGGTCATGCACGGTATCTGACTTGTCAGATTTGTCCTCTCTAAATCTAGAGGTGTCTGTGTGCAAAGCAGAAAGTGGGTGCACCAAGGGAGCCCGACAAGCCTGACCTTTGTTGGATGCAGGGGAAAGTAGCAGATGAATATTTTAAATCTCTGGTTTCTGTGAAATAATCATTAGTGCAATGGAACAGTACAAATCATTCTATTTTTCAGCTTTTCTGCAGCGATAATGTGCCTCCTGCTAAATTTGATAGATTAGCTTTTGTTTACCATTCTCTCAGTCTTGAGATCTCTTGGAGCTTACATTGCCAATTAGTCTTAACTTGCTTATTTTAGTGCAGAAGGAACACTGTTAAAATTGCCAGGCCCCATTATCTCC
Source organism: Colius striatus (assembly GCF_028858725.1). NCBI lineage: Eukaryota > Metazoa > Chordata > Aves > Coliiformes > Coliidae > Colius > Colius striatus. The sequence continues at coordinate 12,507,452 of NC_084769.1, read as the reverse complement.
AATAATTTTCTTTTTCTATTCGGATCCACATCTTAGGTCAGTGCAGACTCACAGTATTTTACTCCATTCACTTGTGACTCTATGACAGTATTCGTTACACTTACACATATGCTGAGATATTTTAAGATTGGGGGTGTGTGTATACATGCATACATAAAGTATGTTTATATATAAATATTTATGCTAAGAAACATATCTCTCATCTGTCATTAGGATTTAAAGCAGAAAGTTGATTATTTTGACCTCTGTAAAGCTTTCAGCTAGAGCGACAAGCCTTTAGGCAAAGGCCACAGATATAGATCTTACACGCAAATTAAAACGAGATCTGCTTTTTCTGTGGCTGCTCCCAGCCCAAATTACTTAATATGTTTAACAGAACTATTAATCTACTGCTACACCAATAACTCTGGACTGAGCTGAGCGGTGCTTTAACGATACTGAGCAGTGCTTCACAGGGATTTAGCTCCAGAAGAGGAGACTGCTACATCTGTGTGGAAAAGATGGGGAACTTAGTACTCCATCACCCTGAACGTAGGTGAAGAGTAAAGGTTATTCCTGGTGCCTGTGGAATATTTTAAGGACTGAGAATCAAAATCAAAACTCTTGAAATTACCGAGGAAAAAAAATCATCTCCTGTGGACTTTATACCCACAGAGAGTGACATTCCTGACTTCACGTTGCCATTCCTCCCCCGTGGCATCTCTGTCCCCTGTTGCGACTGTTTTGGGGTAGGAGGCAGCAGTAGGTCCCCAGTTGCGACACAGAGCTCAAGTGTCAGCTGCAGAAAAGCTAATGCTACTATTGCCAATAACTGTCCTGGGCCTGATCTTCAGCTGAGTGGCTGTTGGGTAGGTCTGTACTCTCGGTGGGCACCACAACACACTGACTCATAGCACAAGCTGGCAGTTGTTGGAGCTTCTCAAGACAAGTACTTGGAGCTTGCTGCTGGTGTCTGTGCTGCACAGCACTTGGCCCATCTCTCCTCTGGATCTCTTCTGGGATTCTTGTGTCATAAGATGTAGTTGTTATCCCACTCCTGAGGCCAAATAAAATACAATGGCGGACAATGTTAGAGCCTGCTGAAGCACAGCGTGATGCCACAGGTGTGTGTTGTGTCCTGGAGACTGACATGAGGGGTTGGAGGAGCATTTGAAAGCAATAGGCTTATTACACCAGCGTTGGAAAGTAATTTTGGGAGAGTTTATGGGATCTATGTCTGTGTTCTCCAGTCCTTGGAGTACGGGGTACCAAGAGCTATACCAGGTAGCCAAGAAGGCCAATGGCATCCTGACTTGTATCAGAAATAGTGTGACCAGCAGGGCCAGGGCAGTGATTGTCCCCTGTACTCAGTGCTGATGAGGCTGCACCTTGAGTACTGTGTTCAGTTCTGGGCCCCTCACTCCAAGAAGGACATTGAGGTTCTGGAATGTGTCCAGAGGTGGGCAACAAGCTGGTGAAGAGTCTAGGGAACAGTCTTATGAGGAGCAGCTGAGGCAGCTGGGCATGTTTAGCCTAGAGGAGGCTGAAGGGTGACATGATCACTCTGCAAGTACCTGAAAGGACGTTGTAGCAAGGTGGGGGTCCCAGTAGTGAATGATAGGACAAGAGAAAAAATAAGCTCAAGTTGCACCAGGGGAGGCTTAGATTGGAGATGAGGAAGAACTTTTTTACTGAGAGGGTTGTTAAGGCTTGGAACAGGCTGCCCAGGGAGGTGGTGGAATCACCATCCCTAGAGATATTGAAAAGACGCATAGATGAGGTGCTGAGGGTTATGGTTTGGTTTAGTTTAGTTTAGTGATGGGCTTGGCAGTGTCATGTGGCTGGTTGAACTTGATGATCTTAAAGGTCTTTTCCAACAGTAATGATTCTGTGATCTTACTCCAGGTTTCCTTTTGTACCTGCTTGGCTTCATCCAGAAATGTGGAGATGAGACAATAGTCAGAGTACGGTTTGGTGTACACAGCCTGGTGTGTGGATGATCAGGACTTGGGAGACTGTGGACCAAATTAGGAATTGAGCTGATAGAGAGGAACAGATCCAGCCTAGCCCAGTTAGACTGAAGTGCTTAACCAGCTATAGCCAGGAGTACAGTAGCTGCATATCTGTGATATACATCCAGAACGTGTTTCAAGACCGCAGAGTTGAATGCCCAGTGTCCTGGACTGACCAGTTTGCATCAGTGCCTCTCCTGGGATCAATACACTGACTGTTCTTTCTTCTTTCTCTTATGTCTTCACCTTCTGTTCATGTGGCTTATCTTAATGTGTTTTATCTACATTTTTACTTTTATGTACTCTCTCCACTCTGTTATCCCAGATAATTGAGATTTGACTTTGCCAATGCATTAAATTTTAACCTCCTCCTACTATACCAACTGAAAACTGCAAAATAGAAGCAGTTGGTTGTGATTAGTTGTCAGAATCACAGAGAGCAACGAAGTTCCAGTAAATAACATGTCTTCTTAGTTGGAGATGTTTTTGCTGCATTGCTCAAACTGAATTAAGGAGGAAAAAAAGTTACTGAATCTAGGCGAGCATTTTTCAATGAAATAGGGAAATGCAGATAGTTCTGTAGGAGTGTAGTGTGTTTTTAACCCAAACTTCTGTCTGGAGAGGCCCTTGGAGTCCTAGATGGAATTTTTTGTCAAGCCAATGCAAAGGCCCATACCAAACTAATAACCATCATATTCTCTAACTAAAACTTACACGGTTTGCTCTTCTGCCTTGCTCATCCTTGGGATTTAATGTGCCTTTTTAGTGTCATAAGTTGGTGATAAGACTGTCAAGTTTTAGCTATTCTTGGATGATGCTCCCTCAAACTTATGCTAGGTCTTTTCTGCTCTTGTAAAACAATTGAGAGCTGGAGACATAGACTCCACAGATGAGCATCCTCAATTGCATTAGCATCACCAGCAGCCAAGGGAGCTGATCCTTCCTCTCTACTCAGCACTGGTGAGACACAATTGGATTGCTGTGCCTAGTTCTGGGCTCACCAGTACAGAAAGAACACTGACTGGAGTGAGTCCAGTGAAGGGCCATGATGGTGATTAAGGGCATATGACATATGAAAAAAAGACTGAGAGACGTGGAACTGTTCAGCCTGGAGAAGAGGAGACTCAGGAGGATCTTAACAGTATGCATAAGTACCTGGTGAATGAGGTAAAGAAGACAGAACCAGACTCTTCTCTGGGGTGCCTAGGGACAGAACAATGGTCACAGATTGAAATGCAGGAAATTTAGCTTAAATATAAGAGGAAGTGGGTGTTTTTTTATTGTAGGGGTGGTTGAACACTGGGAATAGGTTGACCAGAGAGGGTGTAGAGTCTCCATCTTGGAGGTATTCAAAACCCAACTGGACACAGTGCTGTTTTGAGCAGGCAAGTTGAACTAGGGGATGGCCAGAAGCACCTTCCAGCCACAGCAGTGCTGTGTTTCTAGGAATTGAAACACTGGAGTCTGAGATGGAGAATGGTTTTTGTTTTGAGTTTTGTTTTTTTTTACTCTTCCATCAAGTTCTGATTTTCTCAGAATAGGAAAGGCTTAATAACACCCCTCACTAATTCCTGCCCAGAAACAGAAGCTGTCCACTTGTGGCTCATAAGAGTGAGAGACCAACACATGAAAACACATTGGTATCCTCCTTTTTTGGTCAGGATTACTGCTTTCAAAGAGACCACAAATGGATCAACTGTGTCAGAAACCGGAATTATAGATAATAGATCAGTCATTAACAGGTCCAAAGTTGGGGTTGGGGAGGGAATGTCGCATTTTTTTTGATCAGTCCCTTTTAGTAGAAAGGCTCAGTGCTGAGCAAATTGATTCAGTTCCTGCTTTTGTAAAAACACAACATAATCAACATTCATAAAAAATGAAGACCTTCAGCAGCAATGAGAAATAATAGAAGGAAAATGCTCCCTTTTAAAGCTTGGTGAGGGTGGCAGTTGCCAGTGTTATTAACTTGCCAAATGGCCTCAATTTGTGGGACTCAACAGGGTTCACAGAATAGGTATTTTTAATAAATACTTTGCAGGGAGCTGATTTCCGGGTCTCTGTTCATCAGTGAAACTTTCACTTCGCTGGAAATTATTTCTGTCAGCTGGAAAAGGTTATTTTCTGTTGAAGCCTGACCCACAGGGGTTACCCAAAGAACACCCAGAAATAAATGGTACTGAGGATGATTTTAATGAGGTATTTTTGTATTGAGTAAGTGGCTGTGCTGTGACAAGAGGATGTGCAATTAACAGACATCAGCCTCCTTGGCTCTCCACTTATAATTTTTGGTAGGGTTTTTCTTTCAGGACTTGAGGGTGCTTAATCTGTTTTGTGCCTGTTAAAATCACAGAAGACTTTGGAATGCTGTTTGAGCCATTAAAAGGCTGTGTGGTGTTCTAAGCTGTTAGTTGGAGATGTTACTTCGATATTGTTCTGATGTAAAACAGAGGTTTTTGGCTTTCAAGTCAAGCAGGAATCTTGGAGTCATCACTCTCTGATGGGTCACCTCCTGGCCACCAGTAAGAGGAAAGAAAGAAATCAGATAGGGATTTCTTCAGCAGTAAGAAATCTGATAGTGATCACATTTTTTTCAGTTGCATAAAATGCTGAGAGCTAAAGCAAACCTGCATCAATTTTACCTGGAGGCTTTGTGCAAAATACTAATCATTCTGTGTCCTCTATGCTGCTTCTCTGTCTTTCCACAAGAAAAAAACTGCCCATTTTCTCTGTCCCAGTTATGTATTGAGGAATATACAGCGGGGGGGAAAAAAAAAGCAGTCAGCTGAGAGTCCTTGCCAGAGTGGGTTTCACTGTGTGCAGAGTAGTGGGTGCAGACAATGTTTTGACTGTTCCTACTGACAGCCAGGAGGGCCAGTGCTTTCTCCAAGCCCTGCTAGCTTGCTTGTGGGACCCCAGCTGTCATCAAAAAGCTGTTCTTGAGCAAGCAGTAACGTTTCCTTTTCATCCCTCATGTTTTTTGAAGTAGACTGGGACAAAGTTGGTTGCACAGTTACCTCAGCCTTTGCACAGGAAGGTTTGGTGAAATGGTGCTGGGTTCAGGCTAAGGTGGGCTGCTAGAAGGGAACACAGCAATTTTTACTGACTCTGAGGATTCAACTAGTGGCTGCTGGGCCTGAGATCTGTGTCTCAGTGCTGAGCGGACCTGGGTGGCATCGTTCTGAATGAAGGATTCACAGAGGGCTACAGGAGCATAATCATGGAATGTTAGTGTTGGAAGTGACCTTTAGAGATCATCTAGACTGACTCCCCTACAGAAGCAGGTCCAACTAGGCCAGGTCACAAAGGAACGTGTCCAGGCAGGTCTTGACCCCGAAGGAAAGAGACTCCACACCCTCCCTGGGCTCCCTCACCTGAACAGTAAAATAGTCATTTCTTATGTTTAAATGGAACTTTTTGTGTTCCAGCTTCATCTCATTACCCCTTGTCTTGTTACTAGATACAACAGAAAAAAGTGATGCCCCAGCCTCCTGACACCAACCATCTATATACTTATAAATATTAATGAGATTCCGCCCCTCAGTCTCCTCTTCTCCAGACTAAACAGCCCCAGTTCCCACAGCCTTTCCTCATAAGGAAGATGCTCCAGTCCCCTGGTCGTCTTGGTGGCCCTGTGCTGGGCTCTCTCCAGCAGTTCCCTGTCCCTCTCGAGCTGAGGAGCCCAGAATTGGACACAGGACTCAAGATGAGGCCTCACCAGGGCAGAGAGGGAGAAGAACCTTCCTCAACCTGCTGGCCACACTCTTCTTGATGCATCCCAGGATGCCATTGGCCTTCTTGGCCACGAGGGCACATTGCTGGCTCATGTTTAGTTTGCTGTCAACCAGGAGTTGAGTTAATGGATCCAGATGCACAGGATGAAGCAGCAGCACAGATGAATTCAGCATCCCGCGATGGCCTTGGATGGGCTCCCACCAAGAGGTTTTCCTGTTGCTTGCAAGCACATCTTGTTAAGTTTCCATTAGGAGGCTGTATCAAAGAGCCTGAACAAAAATGTGCATGTTTGTAAATGAAGCTTAAGCTATCAAAAAAATATTAAAAACATGCTGAACAGAAAGAATCCATTTCAAGGCAAAAGCCCTCGCAGGAAGGATTTTCTGGTTGTTGACTGATGCAGAAGCAAGGTCTGGACCCCCTGATAATGAGGCTTTAAATCCTGCGTGGGCTGGCACTGCAGAATTTTGATATGTTAGCTCTGCTGCTGACTGTTTTCTCTCCTGCATTAGTGGTGCTCTTGGTTCAGGCTCTTGTGAGCAAGGTGCGTTCCTGTCGGTGTTAAATACTGCTGATACCGTGGAGCCCGTTAATGGGCTGGCTTTGATAAAGGGTGAATTTATAGAGTGGTCTCTGCAAACAGACTGGCAGAACTGCTCCCAGCCTCAGTGTTTGTGTAGAGTATTAATTAGCACCGAGAGAACAGTTTTAACTGCTCTCAACTCAGAAGCTGAGGCACTTCACAGAGCTGCGTGGAGCTGTGACAGTGGCTGTTGTGGAGCAGTGACATTAAACTCCAATTTGTCAGGGCGACCCAGCCCCTCTTGTTTTGTAAAACAGCATTTATGCCTTACATCTGTCAATAGCCTGATTCGTTACAGCTGCTGGAATTGATGTGAAGAATATTACCTCTATATAAACAGTTGAGGCTCATGAGAAGGGGAAGAGGAGGGAAGTGCAAGCTCTTGCCCTGTGAAGTTCTCCTCACAGGCACACAGCTGTGTCAGTGCAAGGTCCCATAAAGTCTATGTGGGGTACGTGAGGAGACATTAAGGACAAGTATGCCACCCACCCTTATGCACTGTCAGCAGACCCATTTCCAATAAGACAGATGCTTTTTCTGGTGATGCAACATTATAACAGGGGGCTGCTTTTGAGCCTCACTCGGCATAGGTGTCACCCAGCGGTGCCTCCCCCAGTGCTTAGACCACTGATAACTCCGAGCAGTTTATCTGCTGGTGAGCAGTTGCAACTATTGGCATGTTAGATGGCAAAAATATTTCATTTGCTCTCTAACCATGTTTGCAGTTAACCAGGGCTGATGTGGACTTAGTCACCAGCTGCATTTGTGCCACACAGGCCAGTGCCATTGTTCATCTGAAAAATCCAAGTCTACTGGAATTGACACTTAAGTTTTTCTCTGGATGTAACTGTTGCTCTTTAGCCCTTTCTGCCACTGTACAGCTTTCCATCTTAAAGCATCACTTGTTTCCAAGTGCTGTTGTGTTAATTGTAATTGCCTTCTGTAGTGGTTAAAGCTTTTCCAAGTCTTTCTCCTCTCCTCACTGTTGGGATTTGGCCTGTTCTGATGATTTACTTGCTGCTATTGTAGTTGTTCGTGTCTGAGACCGTGCTTTCCAAAGATTTGGGGTTTGTATCCCCTGTCTCTTCTGTATACCCCCAAACTGCTAACAAATAAATAGTTCAGATAGCTTGAAAAAAAAATCCTCAACAAAACTCACCAGCAGGCTGTGAAATTGGGAGCAGATTGCCTGTTGTTGTTAGAGTAGCAAGGCAAGCCATGGTTGACCTGATTCTTAACTGAAAACCTCATGACCTTTTTCAAATCAAAGGACAAATCCCCCTCCTTTCAATTACTAATGTCTCGTGTCTTGGAAATATGATTATGCTATGTGTCAGGTCATGTCATAAAATGAGCTTTGGTTCCAGATATTCAATTAAAAGGCCCTCCAATTCTCTACTGGTAGAACAAAAGCAAATTAACCTTTCAGTAACGTCTCCAAATGCCTTTCTCAAATCTGCCTGTGGATTCAATAACTTCCGTAGCTGCACGAATTGTGTTGGTTTAAGCAGTATACCCATTTTCAGCTCTTATCTGTGCAATTACTGTCCGTTGCCTGTCTTTCCTTGATGGACCAAGTAATATTCTTGTTTTAATTCTAGTTAATCACTCGGAACTGTTGAAGTGGAAACAGGCTTTGCTTTACTGTGTGGTCTATGAGCTCCCGGGTTTGCTTTGATAGCTGTGCAATGTACTGCTTTCACTGGCTTAGAATTGCAGTCATTTAGAAACCAATAACGGAGGGCAGTATCTACCCCTGTTATTTAAGCAGTGATGATTTCAAGCAGAGATGGGGAATCGGTAAGTCATTGCTTGCTCTGTGCTTTGCATGCTGAGGGCTCCATCCTGCCACGTGCTGAGGCCTCAATCGTTTTGCAGTTGAATGAATGGAGTCAGGACCTTCCAGCCCTGTTCCACATCAAGCTGGACTGCGAACCCTGAGAGTCTCTTAACTTCTTCCTGACTCCGTTTAACCTTGGGTGTAGTGACAGAGGGGGTGATCACATCTGTCTCTCTTAGGGGCAATCTGAAGCCTAATTAATTGATATTAGTTAGAGCATTTGAGATCACCCATTGAGAGGTACTAAAGGAAGCTGGGGGCTAATGGGGGGAGCAGAGTGCTTCCTCATGCCAAGGATAGAGCACAGAGAGTACAAATGCCATGATCTCACAGATCACTGAGCTTTCAGATCTCCTGGACCTCACTGTGAAAATACTGACAGTTTAAGTTGCTATATTTTGACGTGGAAATAGTCTGCAACATTAAAATGCATGCACATTTAAACTATCTCTTTGGAAAACCTCATGTAAAATATATGCACATGTCTTCATCACTTCACTTACCAGGTTTTTATTATGTACAAGATGCTAAAAGCACACGCAGAAACAACGTGGCAGGGGTTGCACAGCATTACATATGAATGGTGGGCAAAAAGCATAAGATAGTGCTTGCTGAGGTCAAAATACCTGATCTGCACTGGTGTGGAGCCATTTTAGTTGGGATACTCAGGTTAGGCTGGGCAAGGGCTGTTGTCCCTGACCAGTGGCATGCTGCAGCTCCCAGCTGCTCGGGAGATAGTGGTACAAGGGCAGCAAAAGCATATCAGCTCTGTAGCAGTTTCAGCACAGGGAGATGTGAGTCAAGGACAGACTACGGCCTGATCTGGGAGGGGGAACCACTGTGTGAAAGCCTCCTTTTGAGAAAACCATTTCCTTCCAGACTGGAAATCACTAATGATGGGGAATGGGAATTTCCTGTCTGAATTTGACTGGCTTCAGCATGCAGCAAGTTCTGGAAGTTACTTAGCCTTTGGCACCCAGCTTGAATATGTATAGATATAGTTAAACTCAAAACTAGACTGACTTTTCTCGATTTCCATCACTTCTTAATCTTTGGATTTCAGCTGTTGATGCAGTTTGCCTTGAAACACGCCATCCAGTCCTGTTATTTTTATTACGGGTCTTCTGACACTCCCTCCAGTTCAAACTCATCTTGATTTGTGGACCCAGAGCTGCAAACAGCATTTTGGAGGTGCCAGGCACAGAGGCTCTCTCCACACCTATTTAGTATTTTCATTTATAGATTCAGTGAAGTTCCATTTGACAACTCCATCGTGTTCTTTCAAAGCTATATTGCTGGTATTGTTTGGATTTCTTTTGCTTCTAATACATTTAAAGCCCCTTATGTATTTAAAACATCATTATTACCTCTGCTGACTGTAGATACTGCTTTGATGTCCATTTACTTCCTTTATCTCTTTTGTACAAATTGTTAGCTTTTGATTTATATTCATTAAAAACAGCTTCACCTTTCTTCTATGTGCTATGCTAATACAGCTTCCACTCTTCTAAGGAAACTGAATTAACCTTGTACTGTTCAGCTGTGGAAAGGTTATATCATATCATTGGGCTTTGTAGTTTCAAATTAAACAAAGCATGAAGTAACTCAAAGGGCTTTTTTCATATCTAAGCAAAAAGGTACCTGTATTTTTTTGGAAAGAGAACTTGATTTCCTTCAGGCAATCCCAAAAATGTCATGCTATTTTATTTTAAATGTAACAAGGTGACTCTTGTCCAAGAGGGTGCATCTGTTTCTTGCACTAATCTGGGGACATCTTTATCCTTTCCATCTGGTCATAGTACTTCTGTACCTTGGAAGTTTTAAGAATCTCTTAAGTTGTTCTTTTGACTGGCTATTGTCTCTGAACAATTCACTCAGTTAAATAAAAAGCAGCCCCGTCCAATTAGAAATTCTCCATGTGAATGCAATGAAGATTATGTAGATTATTCACTTGATTGTTCTGTTGCTTTGAAATCGTCTTTGCATCCTTCCTGCATCCCACAGGACCCTGCAATTATGGGAAATGTTTACAATTCTGAACGCAGGATATTATTTCTGTGGATTTATGGAATTGCTACCACAACACATGCTTGATTACTCTTAATTAGGGGCAGTGTGCTCTTGGTTTTTAAGATCAGGTTTGTGTCTTTCTTACCTTCCCCTGACAAATGAATTTATATTGTTTTTTCCTCAATCTACTTTTTGGTTTAAAAAAAAAAAAGCAGCTCACAAAGTGATTTGAGCACTTAGGAAGTTTTTTCAGATTCCCCATGCAATGTCTTTGTTTTACGTCACGTACACAAACGTTTTGTGGCATCGTGTTAGAAACCACCTCCAGCTCAACCCTGCAGTTCTTTATTTCTTCAGAGAACTCAAACAGATGTTTCACTGAGGGTAAAGTCAACTTCTGTGCTGGCCTCTCCAATACATTTCTGTGCCCAAACTAATGTTGACTCGTTGGTTCTTTCCTCAAAGACACCCAGAGAAGATGATGCACTGTGCAGTTGTTCCTGCTATCAGTAAATTCAGTCTATGGAAAATAATTTGGACTAAATACTTTCCATCACTTCATCTCCCAAGAGGCCCACTAGCTTTCATTTAAATGCCTAATTAGATGAGATTTAATGAGACTTTCTCCCCCTCCCTCAGTGATTGTGGGTCTGAATGGATCCTGCTTGCTGGTGTACTTGATTTCCCTCATCTGTTGTTCATCAACCATTCCTCTCGGATTTTTACCCACAGAAACCATATTTTTCATGTACTGGGTCAGTTAAGAACTACTTGTTTTTCAAGGTGAAGAAGTGTGGCTGTGCCTGCCATGGCTGTACTGCAGTGTACCTTCCCAGCGCCTACCCAACTGTATAGCATGAGTGGTGGAAAAAATCCCACAGAAAACACGAGGTTCATGTAAAATTTTAGATATCTAGTGCAAGGGGAACTTGGAACCTCTCTATGGCTGGTGCTGCTATATGGGTCCATGGACCAGTGGTTTAAGCAGGCAGCCCTCATCCCCCAGCAGTGGTTAGACAGAGCAGATACCACTGTGGACTGCATGGGAGGTCTCCAGAGTGCACGATTTGGAGCACAGACATGAAGACATCTGGCCAGTGCTGTAATAAAGCTGCATCGTTTGCTGATTGGGAATGGAGAATGGCCTTAACACATGCTACTGCATGTGCATTAGATGTCAAGCTCTCTTGCTTTCCTGCCAGGCGATGCAAGTGTGCTTCTGCATTAGGAAATCAAGTTAGCTTGAGGTTTGCAGAAGTGTTGAAAGGTTTTGAGTGCCAGTGCTGGGAACCTGTGGAAGGACTGGATGTTCCTGGAGGAGGTTTCTTTCAGATTTCTCAAGCCAGGCAGAGGAAATTGCTGTTCAGTTCACATCTGCTGTTAACTCTGTTGAGATCAAACTTGATAATGATGTAAAAATGAAGAAAGAAAATTGGGAAAGCAAAGCACCTGCATTAGAAGGCTCTGCTTCCAGAAGCGCTACTTCCAATGCTGCTCAATTGAAAAATCCACCTCTTATCCTTGTAGGAAGCCTGTGTGCCTACCCCAGGACCCAAATTATATTCAACTAAAATGAGATGGAATTAATCTTCCCCTTTCTTTTGTCCATAGTGACTTACTGTCCTATAAATACTACTGGGAAGGGGCAGGACCTTTTGATTCTTCACACCTTACCCATACCCTCAGATGCCACCAGTTTAATATCTTTCCACTGCGGCCTTTCTGGAAAATCCTTTGTAAGGAGCCTGCACACTTCCTGTCCTCATGTACAGTGCTCAGTACATTTCCTTTCTTTGCACTTTTAAATCTGGAAGATAGTGTTAACACTTAAAATAAATGTGTGATAGTGGGTGTGAAGAGGGAGTGGGGAGAACAAGTTTTCCGTCTGTCAAAATGAAGCCGTCAACCTCTGCTTTTATTTTTTTTTGGCATGTGTGCTTTAAATAGAATGACTGGATTGGGTGGTTTCCAAGTGTTTGCTGCATTTCTAAGTTGTAACAGATGAAGTTCTGCTATTCCATATGATGTGCTCCTTCCCACTTTTTCGGTGACTCCTTGAAACAAATTGGGAATTGAGCATAGCGTTCACATCTGTTCTGTGGATAGATGTCCAAGGCTAACAAAATCCCTAGTGGACTTGGAGTCAGCTCTGCCAAAAGCCATATGGTTGTGTTTTAGTTTTGCAAGCATGGTGCAGTAAAGAAAGGAGGTTGGGCCAAGAGAGAAGTGAGGAGAGGAGGGGGAGGGTGCTTCAGATCAGTAAATGAAGGTAACTTTGTCATTTGGTATTAGTGGGAAGATGCAAAGATCACAAAGAAGAGGAAATAAAAGCTGTGAGCATAGGTTCCTTTATCAGATGTTTCTAACGGGACAAGGGGTAATGGGATGAAGCTGGAACACAAAAAGTTCCACTTAAACATAAGAAAAAACTATTTCACTGTTCAGGTGCCCAGAGGGGTTGTGGAGTCTCCTTCTCTGGAGGTCTTCAAGACCTACCTGGACATGTTCCTATGCGACCTGATCTAGGTGAACCTGCTTCTGCAGGGGGGTTGGACTAGATGATCTCTAAAGGTCCCTTCCAACTCCTACCATTCTATGATTCTATAATTACTTGGTGCTCCTCTCCTCTGTGTGGTGTTGTTGACCACCACCTCAAGGCACATTTAGTTTTGCCTACCTTTCCCAAAATGCTGTGATAATCTAGGTAATTGGATGCTCCCTTTTGACCTTACAAGATGTGCATCTTTGCTGAGAACCATGCTCATGAGAACCATGCTTAAAGCTCTCCTCAATGCCACCTATTGAACACTATGCAGCAGCATGTGCAGTGGTGCCTTGCTGGGGTGGAAGAGATGTTGAGCAGCTGTTGATGCTTCTCTGAGCAGTTACTGGCTGAACAGCTACTTGGATTATTTTCTTACATCTGTTGACCCTGTAAAACGGCAGCTTGCATTTTTAATAGCGACTGGAATTTTCTGTGTCTGAAAGAACGTGCTTGCTGTGGTTGCATCATGTTCTGCTGGAGAGCTCTTACCTGCTGCATCTTTAGTGGGAGCTTAGAGGCTTTACCAAATGCCGTGTCCTCTGCAGATCCAGCACATGTGAGATGGGAAATACATCAGCTGTAAGGTGTTAGAAGGGAATGAGATGACAAATTCTCACGTTTCTCTGGAAATATCTTTTATTCATTGTTTGAAATCTAAATTTCAAGTTGAAGAGCAAAAGCAGAAAGAGGAACCTGAAAGGTTTAACGTTTCTAGGAGTCGTTATGTTTTAGTCTAGCAGTTGGAAGTGCTTTCCAGCAAACTGCAGCATGTGAGCATACAGACTAGAAGTGTTCTCTGTTTAGGGGTGCATGACTTTTCTCCCCTTTTCTTTTTTTTGTCTCTGTGAATCTTTTTAGATGTCACTAGTTCTGATTTCTTTGTGTAGGGCAGTGTTAACATCAACCGAGGCAGCCACTCCCCAGTGTAGGAAATCATCCTAGATGTATGAAGAGGTAGGCTGACCCAGAGGCTTTCAGTATCAGACAGGACAGGCAAGTGGTGAGAGAGAAAGTGGGTCTCCAGGGTGGGCTGATGTAAATGGGAGCAGCGTGGAACCCTAGCCTCCACCACCTTCTCTTTCTCCTCATCCTTTCTTTCTTGACCTTTTCCTTCCCAGCAAATGCCAAACAGCTCAACCAAGTTAATAGTTTGCAAGCTGTAGAGGACCTGTGCTATCTCACGCTGAAACACAGCCACCATGAGGATAGGCTACCACTACACTGCGTAGTTTGGAGCCATTGAGATGGATTTGCAGGAGTGCCTCAATTTCCCAGGAAATGTCCTCTAGACTTTTCAATATGCTTAGTTACTGCATAGACTCTCAGTGACACGTGTGTCATTGTAGTGCTTTGAAAATGCTATTCTAAAGAAGAAAATACTCTGAAATTCAGAGCGTTGCGTATAAGCAATGAAATTGCATTTTGGTGAAGAGGAAAGGGGCGTGAAGCCATTTTCTGGTGTCCATTGTTTATGCACAGGTACTGTTTTCCTGTCAGCTAGAAGAGTGAGTGCAGTTTATGAGAGGGTAGCTGCAAGCCTCCTAAGAGAGCATTTTTTCAGTACTGACTTAAAAGTAACACAACCACTTGTTTGTCATTGTAAAATACTGGTAAAGGACAGTAGCGTAAGCTGAAATTGGAGTTTGTGAGCAGCTCATCTGTGCTCAGTTCTGTTCCTATCCAGAAACAATAGCAGGCTTTGCTAGTGCTCTTGCTAGTATAATACAGGTTCAACAGAAGTCTGTCCATTCCTTTTTTTACATGCATCTGAGCAAAAAAAAGTGTCCTGAGTCTTTGCTTGCAACAATCTCTTTATGTTGTGTTTGAAAAAAGTGATTTGTTACGCCTATGCAGATACTTTCCTTTTCAAAGCCTTACCTAGTATTGCCATTCTGAGAGTAGTTCAGATTAATCCTACACAATAAACATTGCTTCTGAATTAAGAGCACTCACATCTGACCCTTAAGTCAAGAGAGCAGAAGGGGAACAAGAACGTTCCCCTTCTTCCGAAATGTTTAAGTAAGTTTAGTGCATTTTTAAGCAGGAGATGGACTGGCTTTTTGTTCAATGCTGTGGTGGTACAAAGAAGCATCAGCCCATCTCCCACACAAAGCTGTGTGGTTCTCGTCTGCCCATGGCTGTAAAACTCTTCTAGGGTTGCCCATTTGTGGTGAACAGGAGGGAGGTCTCCAGGAAGGCCAGCAGCAGTCTTCCTAACCTGGGATGGGACCTCTGCTCTCTAGAAGGGAAAGATGTGTAGCCCCTTGGATGTGCTTCTTTTCCACTGCCTTGTGTTCCTGATGGCTTGGTTCTAGCACAGGCAATTCCCAAACACTTCTAAACACCCCCAGCATTTAGAACGTTCCCAACTTCCAACCTCCTCGGGTTCATGGATGTGCTGTCTTTATTCCCTTGTCCAAACATAGCTGGTACCTGTGCCACCAGCAACAACAACCTATGTGGTAACTCCCATGAGGAGACCTAGCATCAAGGAAAAGGATCTGTCTGTGGCTGATCTTAAAATGCTCTTAAGGGACTGGCGATGGAGAAAAGCCCCCTGTACCATGGTCCCCATAAGAGATGTCACGTAACTGTTAAGTATACACTTAAACTGCTCACAGTCAGAGGAATTTTAATCACGTGCCTAAATTCTTGTGGCTGACACATGATCTACAGATGCATTGTCCAGTTCTTCCCAGAACTGGAGAACTCTCACCTAGAATTGTTTCTAATACAAATTTTCCACCGGTTCACTGTGTGTCTTGAGTTTGTCCTAATATCTTATTTACAACTCTTTGTCCCAATATCTCATTTACAACTGTTTGTCCCAATATCTCATTTACAACTGATGTTTTTTGCCGTTTTCTCCCCATACAAACAGGGTGTCCCCACTGTAAAAACGCCATTCCACATTTTACAACGGCTGCTGAAGTCTTTAAAGAAGATCGGAAGGTAACTTGCTGTTCATTATTTCTGGGGTATTTAAGAACATTTTCCACCATTGATATTTCATAGGCTTTACTTATTGATAAGGTGGTGGGTCATAGATAAAATAGCTGTTACACTAATAGAAATGTATCTGCATCTTAGGGGTTGTATCTTCTTTGGTCAAACTGAGTTACACTTCCAACCTGTTCTGTTTTCCTCCAATTGCCATCTTGTTTGTTTGCTTCTTTCTATTAAGAGTTCTTTTCTATTAATTGAAACACATTGTTCCTCATTGAAAAATTAAGAAGATTCCCCTTCAACTTGGATCAACCACTGGGGTGCATGTGGAGATGCCCCAAGCTGTGTGATAGTCCTGAAGAGCTCACTCATCTAACTACTCTTTGTTTGCATAACATCAATATATATATAAATATATTTATTGCATACATGCATATGTAAGTTGAGTGACTTGAGTCTAGGATGTTTGGCCCTTCTAGGACCCTTGTGCTTCTGCCTTGAAAAACACACCTGATGGCTGAAGCACACCAATTTCCTGGCATCAGCTGAACTGTTTTAATTGAGTGGATGCATATCTGGGATTAAAAAAACCCTAAACCACATGTCCACTGGATTAAGTAGAAATCTGCTTGTTATCTTTGAGTGAAATGCATTTCTCTCTGGTCTCCAAATTTGTCCTGACAATTGTTTTGTGTTTATCTGTGTCGTGGAAGAGATTTGGCGATTTAAGAGGGAAATTGCCCTTTACATCTTCCAAAGGAGGAGAAGTGGAGAGGGAGGTGCTGCTTTCTTCTACCTGGGATCCAGTTACAGGATGCATGAGAACAATTCAAAGCTGTGCCAGAGGAGGACATTAGACTGACATTAGGAAGCATTTCGCTACTTGAGTAGTGAGACACTGAAACTGGCTTCCTGGAGAAGTGGTTGATGCCCCAAACCTGTCAGTGTTTAAGAGGCATTTGGACAATGCCCTTAACAACATGCTTTGACTTCTGGTCAGCTCTGATTTGGTCAGGCAGTTGGACTACATGATGCTTGTTGGTCCCTTCCAACAGAAATGGTCTGTTCTGTTCCATATTCTAAATGAAGAGGTAGTTTTCTAACAGTTACACCCTTATTAATCTGCCCTACTACTGTAACAGAAGAGTTTCTGTCTTTTTCTTTTCCTTAACTCTCAGAAGGTGCATCAGGTTGACAAGAAACAACTCATTCATATATCACTGACTGCATAAAATCAGAAGTGCATCACTTTTGCCCTCTGGCAAACAGAAGATTTCAGGGTGTGCAGCTTTCAGTTCTCTTACTGCTGGAGATTTGTTTGCTCAGATGCCTTTTTGTTACTTGCTTGTTTCCAAGATCTCTGAGAAAGTATCCTTGTTTTCCCACTTTTCTGGTAGTTCCCAATGAAGCCTCTTTCCTAAACTCATTAAAATTTCAGTCAGAGGAGATGAAGCAAATGTACCAAACAATGGGAAACTTGCTTATTAGAGCCCCAGGATGTATTAATGAGCAACCTGAATCGTGGTGCAGTTTCCCGGGCACAGTGGTGGTGGTAAATGAGGGCTTGTGAAGCATCGGGTTCAGGCCACAGGTTGTGAAAGGGCTCCAGAGCAGTGATTGACGGTCGCTCCTCTTGACTTCAGTTTAAAGCTGAAGTGGGGAGGTATAAAATGTAATGAGTTGGAACAGGAGAGCCAGTAGGGAGTATTAAGGCTGGTACAGTTTCAAAGAGGTGTGTACAGTTAGGGAAAATGATGTTATTCCACCTCAGTGACTTATAAAAGTGCCAGGGATTGATTATCTGGGGAACCCTATTGTGCATAGCCATAACCTGCCAAGGTGCTTCTTGCTGCCAGTTTGTGCCCTTGTGGAAAAGAAAATAAACCTGTTAAAGACTTCAGAAGGGCACATGGCTGTTCCCACAAACAGCACTGGGCATATTCCCATGTCTCAGACTGCGCTGAGCCTTCAAACTTTGGCTAATTCATAGTTCTATAAGGTTTCAAACCTCTGTAAAATTGCTGTTAAAAAGGAAAAGGTATTCTTTCAAACACAGGGAAAGATTACTAGTTTTCATTTGTAGTCTGTAGTAATGTCTTTTATTTTTTTTCCCCCCTTGGGAAAAGTTTTTTTCACTTAAACTGAATCTTCTTTTCTATAGGGGTGGTCCTTTAATTAAACATTTAATTCTGCAGAAGCCAAAGAACAATCAAAATCATTCCAGTCTCAAATTGGTTTTAAATGGTATCTTAAAAGGTGTCCTTTGGGAGACTCAGAGTCTTTACATTGGAGTTTAGAAGATGAGCAGAGCTTGAAGCTGTTAAATACATGTCTTTGGCTCTGCAGATTTGCTGTGAGGGGGTGGTTTTGGCACAGGCCGCCCCTCCCCCAGGGCTGTGTGTAATGCTCTGTGCTGCTTCTTCATCTGCACTGCTGGAGTTGGGAGTTTCACAACGCAGTGCTCAGAACATTGGCCCCAAACGTCAGTTCTTATTGGCCACATCACTGCCAGGGGCTTCAGCAGAGATACCAAGCCTACTCGCTCGCTTGCCTGTGGCTGTTGCAGAACACAGCTCTGGGTGTGACCCATAAAGTAGTCTCACCTATGCCCATGTACCTGGAGAAATTCAGTACCTGTGGAGAAGCTGGTCCAGTGAAGCAGTTAACACACTGCTTTTAGTTACTGGGAAAGGGGGGAAAAAAAAGCCATCTGGAGAATTGTTGCCTTGGGATGCTGTGGTCTTTGCACACAGCTGCCAGGGGAAAGCCTTTGGCCTGTGTTCTACAGCTTGAGTTTTGGCAATGACCAGAGTATGTCAAAAAATGCAAATGAGAGGATTGTCACTTTGCTGAACAGATTGCAGAGCAGGAAGGCATGTTCACTCACTACTCCAGAGACTCTTGAAAGGGCACCAGCTAAATCTTAAAAAAATCTGCTTTCTGCCTTTTGGTTGATCCTAAAGTTTGACTTGAAGGAACCGATATGTGATGCTCCAGCTTGGATTTTCTGAAGGAAAGCTCTTGACTACTCAAGGCCTGTGAGTAACAAATCTCTGGAACTCCCCCTAAGGAGTTGCTTTTTGACCAGTCTTCTCCATTCTCACAGAAGACTCTTCCTGTACAAATGCACTGACCTCAATTAGCTGCTGGAACGTGTGCAGCTAATGGAATGAGTTAGGTGCCAGTGGGGAGCTGCAAGAGAGCAGTGACACTTGTGAGTTCCCAGTGTGTATTGCAAACCATGGTTCAAATCATGGAATAGTTTGGGTTGGAAGGGACCTTAAAGATCATCCAGTTCCAGCTCCCTCTGCAAGGACACCTTCCACTAGACCAGGTTCCTCCAAGCAACCTGGCCTTGAACGCTTCCAGGATGGGGCATCCACAACCTCTTTGCACAACCAAGGGAGCCCTGGCACAGGCTGGCCAGGGAGGATGTGGAGTCTCTGTCTCTGGACGTTTTAAAAACACACCTGGACATGTTTCTATGTGACCTGATTGAGGGGAACCTGCCTGAGCAGGGGGTTGGACTGGCTGTGATCTCCAGAGGTCCCTTCCAACCCTGACCATCACCCCTGTGATTCTGTAATTCTGAAGGCCTTTCACATTGAGAACAGTAGCTGAGTTGCAACAAACTTTAGCAGACCAACTCTAATTGTTGTTAGGACCCAGAATAGGTAATATAAATAGAAACCTGTGGCATAAGCAGAGAGAAGAGCACCCATCTGTCTTATTCATGGGGGCTTTTAAGGCATTTGGCAACAACAGACTGGTTTTTTTCTAATCAGATAATTGTTGTCTGGAATTGACTCTACTTTAGAAATGTTGCTTTGAAACATACTTTTCCCTGCTGCAGTTTTACTTGTATTTCTTCTTGGGTTTTTTTTAGCTTGTCATATATCATTCCTCTCCCAAATCAATATTCAGTTACTTATTCACTTCCATTTTCATAACAAAAGTCAATATTGGCTCCAGTAGAGATTTATTTCCTTGAATCAATAAACCAGTGTGTGGCAGTACATATTTTAATAGGAAAGCAACGAGGGTTACAGGGGGTATTTTTACTATATCATCATAAGGTGACTGGGAGACAAACTGTTAAAATGAGAGAGGTTTGAGAATAGAAAGGAAGAGTTACCTGGAAAGGCAAGGGATCCCACTTTCAATTTGCTGCACATCTATTTGAACCACTGGGTGTAATTGTATTCCTTACCTGCAAGATCCCTCTAGAGCAGAAGGTTGCTTCATAATTCTGTTGGAAGGGAGCTGTCATTCCTGATGTATGATTAGATGATACTGCAGGGACTATTTTCCTTATAACACTTAGGCACTTGAAAAATAAGGCATCATCCTTCTGTTACAGCTGAGGCACATGGAGATCAGATCAGTGGTCATGTTTTCAGCCCAGCTCCACTTCCACTTAAGCACCTAAATGAAAAGTTCTGGTTTTATTGCAACAGTTCAGCATTTGTGATCAGACCAATTCATCTGAACAATATGCCATGTTCTGTTTCCTTTTCTAAGAGCTCTTCAGAGCTGGGCATACGTTGCTCACATCCTAATGCCCCACAGAGTTAAGTTTGCAGCTGCAGTTAAGCTCCCACTTCTTCTTTGGTAAAACCATGAAATGGTGCTGTGGGACTTCCTTTTTCTGATATTTTCCAGCTCCAGACCTTGCTAAAGTCGTGTTAAACTGTACTACCTATGGAATGAAGGAGAAATGCCTACTAATCTGATATTATTTCTTCAAATGTTATTGTTGTGCATCATTATTATGCATACTAACCTGGTGTTATTAATTATTATAAGCTACATACCAATTGTGAGGAACTACCAGTGTCTGGTAGTTAAGAAAGCTGGATATACTCCAAGGAACTTCCTCTGGGATCTGCAGTCTCTGATTGACTGTCTTTTCATTTGATAACTATTCCATTCCTGCTACAGCTCCTGAACAGGATGGCGATAAACCTGAACGGCATTGCCTCCGGAGATGGAACTTGTATGTAATGATGTATTGTCAATATCTAAGGCAGCACAGCTGTGGGTTATGGACAATCCATAACCCCGTGGAGTTTGGTGCGTGTGTTGCAGATACAGCACTTTGGGGGTTTTTCTTCCTGAAATGTTTTTGCAGTGGATTTTTCCCCTCTGGTTAGAGAAGTTAGGAAAGAAATTAAACTTTATCCCTAACAATCGAAATCTCCATCAAATCAATGTTGGCTTTTGAAAGCTGCTACGCTGGGTTTTATCCTTAATGGCCATAGGTGTATACAACACACCTCTAAGTCTCAGACAAGCGTTAGGAGAGTTTCTTGCTCTCACAGATTTTTACAGGGTTTTTTTTAACTGTTGATGAGAGGGATTTCATGAGAGGTGATGCCAAGTGACTTGGCTCCTAGATAAATATCAGGGCTGCCTTATGCTTAATCTGTCTGAAATTTCTGGTTGAATAAAGTTAGTGTTTCTCCAAAGCAAAGCAGCCAGGCCTTGCTGACCTGTGCTTTCCAGTGAACTTCCATGCAGCTTCTTGCTGGTGGTTGAGTATAAAGATCATTTCCGAGAAGAATGTCCTCCACAAGTCTTTAACCACGTTTTGGTAGGGATTTTTTGAGTGTTGGCTTTTCCTGACTCAGTTTCCTTCTTCAATGATGCAGAAAAACTTGATTGTTACTGAGAAGATAGAGAGTAAGAGGAAAACCTTCCAACAGTGTATCTGCTCGCTTGAGCCAGGACTTGCAAAGCCTGTTTTTCTGTGGGCTGCATCTTTTTATGCGCAGTTTTTCGGTATAGTCATGAAGTAATTCACCATAACTGAAAACTACTGTGGGAAGCTACCAGGAATGAAGCTGAATATTCATGGCCAATGCAAACATAAACAGACTGAAGCCAAGGGCATCGGTGCTGCTTTCTGGAACTCTTGTCCATCTGAAGTTGATGGAGTTGAGATTGGAATCAGTCCTCCATCCAGAAGTGGAGTTTGGAAGAGTTTTTCAGCATCGCTTTTCTCTTCTTGCAGTGAACTCTGTTTGATCTTCTGCTGTGAGACAGGCAAGACAATTAAGACAGTGATGCTATGGTAATGAGAGCATGGAGATCGTAGCAACCTCTATATTTAGGCCGCCTTAACATTTCTACTCTAAAGTAATCACTCAAGCTCTCCTAAGTACTCTTACTCAGCTACTGTTGGCAGCAGGCATTTGAAATGCAGCCTCAGATACAGTCTTGGGATTTAAACGTCTCTCTATGAAATTTTGCACAGGTCTGTGTGAGTTACAGGGCTTTGAAAATTGCCATTCCTTGTCTCTCACTGGCTGCAAAAAAATAACCAAATGGGAATGTGTGTTCTGAAGAGCTGGACTCAAAGTGACGTTAGCAGGAGCAGCAGTGAGTCCGTGGGGCTGAGTGGGAGCTTCCATCAAGAGCAGTTTGGAGAGTGACAGCCCCATGGTTGTGTCCTCCAAAGGCTCCTCCAGATGTACCTGTCCCTGGCCATTGAACCTGTTGGGTTTGGCTGTAGCATTAGGCTGATGTGACTGTTGTGGACAGACTTAGACCGAGATCTTTGTGTGTTACTTCAGTGCACAACAAATGCACAGATGGACTAGCTTAGATCTCCATGTGCTCTAAGGAGAGCTGTATCTCAAGCATTTCTTTCAGAAGCCATCAGCTGTTTTGAGACAACAAAGAAAGATGTGTTGAACAAGGTAAACAGTGACTTACAGCATCACATTCCTCCCCTGCATCCTCTCCTCGCTGGGAGCTGTTCTCACAAAAGCCTTTTTTGTAAATTAAATGGGGGTCTTTGCTCCAACCAGAGCCAGTCTAGATGTTTCCAGAGAGGTACAGATACAGAAGGCTTGTCTTCCTCCCAGTGTAGTGAAACATAATTTTCTCAATCTTCAAGATACTGTCTAAGAACAGTTGTGTCATCAGTCACAACAGTGTTGTGCCTCAGACCAGCTACTAAGATCTGGATGAATGCATATGTACCTTCCCCAGTTTTCTGGTTGCAATCTCTCCCTCGGTGATATTTAGAGCAGTGAAGGGAAAAAAAAAGGATTTTATTTCTTCTTCCTGTTCTCAGGGAACCAGGACTTCCAGTATTCTTTCTGCATCAGTACTGTGACATGATGTAAATGTTTGCCTCCATTGGAAGCTTTCCTTTATGCCGAAGCAGCCAACAGGGCTCTGAATTTTGGCTGGCTGCTAAGGTCAGGAAGGCATAAATACTTAGATGGAACTCTTTTGCTGTGTAGTATTCTTAACCTTTCATTTTAACTGGCCCTGAAGGAGTAGGAGTCTTTCTGTTTACAAAAACAGGAGGAAAAAAAAGAAGTGTGACCATACGTGTTTTTAACAGCTCTCAAGAGTCCTGTTTCTGTAATAGCTTATTAATGTTTAAAATAGGAAAACAGAAACCAAATATTTAAAGTGAAGACACTGCTCACTTTATATAGTGCTTTCCATCTGAAGAGAGACCCAAGCGAGATCTTACTGAGGCAGTGTCTTGTCAGGCTTTCAAAGCCAAAACAAAACAAGCAAATTGACTGCCGATCTCTTTAATTACTGCTAGGATAATGAGATCAGGTTTTCTCGGTTTTGACAGTGTCACCATGAAACTGGAGGGCATTGTGGAATGTTAAGTGATCTTTTAATTATGGAAGAACAGTTCAACTGCAACCCTAAAGTCATGCAAGCAAAAGGTATTTGGATCAGATTGTTTGAAGGAGGCTGGTGGAGCGGAAATTTCAAGTTAAGATGTGTCTGCTTCGAAATTAGCACTTGATACATTGTAAACCCACAGTTGTAAATAATTGTTCCTCTAATTTGTTTGGCTGTAGCTGGTACTGAGACCTGCCTGCCCGCCTTTCAGCAGGGCACAGAGCGGGGCTGCAGGAGCTGCCACTCGCGGGAATAGTCAGCGTGGAATCACAGCAGAGGGCTGTAGAAGCCAAGGAATTGCGTTTGGTTTCAACATCAGAAATGTTAAGTGCAGCCCCCCCTCAGTACTTCACAGCCTCAGGTTTCGAATGTCAGATGCTCTAACCTAAGGTTAGCCTAGGGCTGCAAGGTTGCACTTCCCCGCTCGGGACAGAGGGTGTTGCTCTGCTGCCAATGGGCTGAGAGCACGGCAGGCTGTTTCCTCCTCGGGCTCTGTTTGTGTGACAGGAGCATCTCGAAGTTTCAGAAGGAAATAAAGCCGACTTTGCTAATGGCTGCATGTAACATACAGTCCCCACTTCAAAGGACAGACTGAAAAAAGACAGGAAAGGAAATATAAACCTGGGCTGATGTTGCAAGCGAGCAGCCTCCTCTGTGTGCATTACTTGGTAGGCAATGCTCTAACCTCTCACCCATCCCTGTTTGACCTTGAGAGAGCTGAATGGAGTTTACAAAAGCTATTTGGGGTAATCTTTGAGGTCCTTTCCAACCCTTCAGATTCTGTGACTCTGATTCTGTATGAAAGTCATAAGTCTATTCATAGCCTGCATAGTGACCAGCCCTGTTTGTCCAAGAACAGAAGAGGTAACTTTTCCAAGCATTAGCTGTGCCATGGGAAGGAGGTTGTGTCAGGTGGGTTGTTACCCTTACCAAAGTCACCCTGTCACTGTTTGTCACTTAAAACCAAAGTGCAAGAAAATACTGCAGCATGACAGAGCTATGACTGCTTTGCTTGAGTTTGGTTTCACTGGAACAGCCTCTGGGTTTCCCATTTGGAGTCAAAGGTAGGCCAAGTGCTGTGCCATCAGTGCAGCATTTCCCCAGGAGCAAGCAGCCTTCTGCCCATCTATTCCTGTGGCTTGACCTGATGACCATCCTCTGATCTTCCTCCACAGCTGAGGCGTTGCAAAAGCCGGTGTGTTTTGGCAGAAGATTTGGATCTCTCCTAGTGTTAAGTCTAAGCTGCAGCAGCATGTTCATGGAGTCGTGCTTTGTCTTCTCCTGCCTCACGCTGATCTCTTGCGTTTCAGATTGCCTACGCTGCAGTGGACTGTGCCAAAGAACAGAATCACGACCTGTGTAAGCAGGAGGGAGTCGATGGCTACCCCACCTTCAACTATTACAACTATGGGAAATTTGTGGAGAAGTATACTGGAGAAAGAGGGGTAAGTGAAAGCAAAAGCCATCACCTGCCATGGGGAGCAAGGTCTCCTCTGCCTGTGCTGCCTTGAAAAGGACCACTGCAGGGTAAATTTTTCGCCTGCTGAGGGGCTGTTTCACTGCTGCTGTTTCTGTCTTATGGGGATGAATCATTGTGTACCACACCCCTGTACATCCCTGCATTAGGAACACACTTGGCTTATTTTAGGAACGTGACAAGAGGAAAAAGGAGTAGTTTTAGTATGGTTTTGTTGGATGTTTTATGCTTTAAGCTGGTCTGCCAATGAATTTGGAGTGAAAGTGAAGGGTTTATTGCATGGGCTGCTGCGAGGTGCAGAAATGCCAGAAAATACAGGAGTTAGTCCTGTCAGTGCTGGATCTCGATGGTGCAGGTACTGCAAACGTGATACGGGTCCACCAGACTGCAAATGGGGCCAGACCATTGGTTTTATAGCAGGGACATAGCTGTGCTTTGGAGACTGGGGGAAACCAAGTGTCTCATTCTCCCTGAGATATCTCCCTGATACCTGTTGGGCTGAAGTTTTGTTCTTTTGTCCTTCTGTGGTCAGCTAATTAAATGCCATGAGTACAAGGGGCAGAAACAGCATAATGCAATGCCATGGTTGTAAAGTGCCTGAAAATGAAGAAGCAATACAATTATTTGTGTGTGTTCTTTGTCATAACTTCCTAGAGTGAGGTTGCTCCTCAGCCCAGAGAAGTTGGAGTCTGCAAGAAAAACATGAGCTCTTCAAACCATCCAGTGATTTTTGGTAAAAGAGCCTTGCCTGAAAGTTAGTGCTGCTATTACAGCTCACCAAATTACACAGAAGCATGTAGAAGCCAAATTCTGAGGTTGTCAGTCAGGATCTTAAGGAAGTCTTCATGGTGATCCACCTCCCAGTTTGACCTGCAGCATTAGGACCCACCCAGTAATTCCCATTTTATGGAGCTGGTCCAGCTGCTGTTGTCAGTACTGTGTGAAGTTCTGATTGTGGATCTTTTCTTAGAAGTAAAGATGGGTGCAGTAGCCAACAATTAAGGAAAGTTTTAGACACGGTTTTTGTATTCCTAACCCATACTTACAGAAGTGATGTGTGGAAAGAAGGATTGGCAGTGGCTGATAAAAAAGAGTTTAGCAAGACAGGAGCACCCTGAGGCCACAGCAGTTGGGAGATGATTATCCCTATGCTGGAAAGTGGCCTGACTAATCCTCTCTATGCAGCCAGCACTTTCTTGGGTAGAATTAAATTACCCAACAGGAACTTTGCAATCTCTCTGCTCCTGGCAACTGTGTCCCTCCTCCACCTCTTCTGGGACCTATGGTCTTCTGCTTGTGCAGCATCAAATTAGGTTTTATTATCTCCTATGGTGGTATTGCTGGAGGCAGTGCTTTAGCACAGTGCCCTCCGTGGAGTTTCCAGGTCTGTCCACAAGTCTGTGTCAGTAACAAGGGATTGTACTCTTAAAGACTTCTTATCAGCATGATACTTTTTGAACCACCTTGTCCAGCTACCTCCCACTTTGCAAAAGAGATTTCAGGAGAGTGTAGTGGGAGCCAGGGGACTTGTTTTCTGTTCCCAGTTCTGGCACTAAAGTAGATGTCCCTGAGCATCCAAATAATCTGAAATCATAGTTGTTGAAATTTAGTGATTTAGTGCATCTAGGCATCCAGGCTTGAAATTGTCTGACAATCGGAATCATTGGAAAAGACCTTTAAGGTCTTTTGGATGAGTGGACAGTGAGGTGGATGGAGAGCTGGCTGAATGACAGAGCCCAGAGGGTGGTAATCAATGGCACAGAGTCAAGTTGGAGGCCTGTGGCCAGTGGAGTTCCACAGGGATGGGTTCTGGGGCCAATCTTGTTCAACATCTTCATCAATGACCTGGATGAGGGGACAGAGTGTACCCTCAGCAAATTCACTGATGACACCAAACTGGGAGGACTGGCTGATTCCCCAGAGGCTGTGCTGCCATTCAGCGGGATCTGGAGCGGCTTGAGAGTTGGGCAGAGAGGAACCTCATGAGGTTCAATAAGGACAAGTGCAGAGTCCTCCATCTGGGGAGGAACAACCCCATGCACCAGTACAGGCTGGGGATTGACCTGCTGAAGAGCAGCTCTGCAGAGAGAGACCTGGGAGTCCTGATTGATAATAAACTAACCATGAGCCAGCAATGTGCCCTCGTGGCCAAGAAGGCCAATGGCATCCTGGGATGTATCAAGAAGAGTGTGGCCAGCAGGTCAAGGGAGGTTCTTCTCCCGCTCTACTCTGCCCTGGTGAGGCCTCATCTGGAGTCCTGTGTCCAGTTCTGGGCTACTCAGCTCAAGAGGGACAGAGAACTGCTGGAGAGAGTCCAGCACAGGGCCACCAAGATGATCAGGGGACTGGAGCATCTTTCGTACTAGGAAGGGCTGCAGGAACTGGGGCTGTTTAGTCTGGAGAATACTGAGGAGAGATCTTATTAACATTTATAAATACCTAAAGGGTGGGTGTCAGGAGGTTGGGACATCCCTTTTTTCTGTTGTATCTAACAACAGGACAAGGGGTAATGGGATGAAGCTGGAATACAAAAAGTTCCACTTAAACATAAGAAAAAACTATTTCACTGTGAGGTGAGGGAGCCCTGGCACAGGCTGCCCAGAGGGGTTGTGGAGGCTCCTTCCTTGGAGGTCTTCAAGACCCACCTGGACATGTTCCTATGTGACCTGATCTAGGTGACCCTGCTTCTGCAGAGGATTTGGACTAGATGATCTCTAAAAGTCCCTTCCAACCCTTACCATTCTAAGGTCATCTAGTCAAGCCACTCACCTCACGCTGCCAAGCCCATCACTAAAGCATGTCCCTCAGCACCTCAGCTCCATGGTATTGCAATATCTCCAGGGATGGGGACTCCACCATCTCCAAGGGCAGCCTGGGACCAGGTCTCAACAAGCCTCTCATTGAAAAAGTTCTTCCCAGTCTCTGATCTAAACTTGAGCCCATTTCCTCTTGTCTTACTTTTGATAGTAACTTGAAAAAATGTGATTCCCATCGTCTGAATGGGTGGAAAAGGAGGAAGATCATGAGCAAAACTGTTAAAAGATGAGTAGCCAGCAGCAAATATGTGCCTAGCCAACAGATGATCCAGTAACTCCTTTCAAAATGACACAAGTAGCACACAAAAGTAGCATGAAAATGCCTTTTTGTCAAAAAATGCTCAAAGACATCAATGGCATTTCTAGGAAGAGATTTAACTTTGTCCTGTGAGTTTGACAACCTTTTTCTCCTGTGTCACATCTCTTCAGGCTTTGACATGTGGCATCTGTGTGGGTATTTTCCCCTTGCATTGCAGTGGAGCAGCATTGGACCAGAGCAGTGCATGATGAGGCAATGCAGAAGCAGTTAACTGTTCCTTAGGTTATATTCTGCTGTGGGATACAGAAGCTAAAAGTGTACTTGATGTGTTGGTTTGGTTGGATTGTGAAGTTAAAACCTTTTTTTTCTCTTTTTCTTCAAAACCAGGAGTCTGGATTCACTGTTTTCATGCGAACCCTGAGAGAAAGAGACCATGAAAGAGTAGGAAAGAAGAAGGATGAGTTGTAGTCCCTGCCTCAAAAGAAGCTTTCCGCTGCACTGTGAACGGTTCCAGGTCTTTTTGTTACTGCACCTGAGACTTCACATATTCTCAAGACAGACTTTTTTTTTATAAACAGCCATGGCCATTTTGTACAATTTTGAAATAAAGTGAAACCACTTGATTTTTAAAAGGAAAACAAATTAGAATGTTGCCATATTGTTTGGAAGAAAACCCAGCATATTTTCTCTGACCTTGTGAGACGATGCCCTCTGACACTCCTATGCAATATTTTTGTAGTCTGTAGCGTGTCTGTAGGTGATGTTGTTTGATGGGGTGAATTTCTTTTTTACAGCTGTTGCAGTACATGTGAAACACAAATGGGAGGGGATGCAGGTTTGGGGTTTTGTTTGTTGTTCTTTTGTTTTTAAATGGTGAAGGAAAATGTAAGTACTTGTAAGACAGATTTATCCAAATGCAGTTTTACATTCTTGTGAAATGGTTACATGTGCTTCAGCAAGATTTAGGGGACATTTTAAGGTGCTCAGGGATAAATAAGGTATCTGACTTAATGAAGACATTAACATGAACCAGTCCAGATCTGTTGATTTCATTTCAGTCTCTCTGGTCTTTAAATCAGAAGTGTTTACATACCTTTATAGAATGTATTAAGAGTGAATTAAGCCAGGTATCAAAAATCAGCAGAGTATGGGTAAAATTAAACTAATACCCCCTGTTTTGGTATCAATGTTGTCAAATGCATCTGTAAGTTACAGCAGAGGTTATTATCTTCTTGGGGTATACAGTTACCCTTATAGGGTATATAGTCTCCCTTCCAATTACGATTGGGCTGTATCAAGTATGTGTTGGAAAGTGTTACGTTCAACTGTTTTGATAAAGGCATAATACCTTTGACGATGCAGTAATCATGTGTATTCCAGAACTTTGACCTTCACTTGCATGTGGGTTCTTTCTCTTGTTGCCCTTTAAGGGGTTGCAGAAACAACCTCTGACACTACAGCATTTGAAATGTTTTTACATCCTCGATGCTTTAGAAAAACCCAAAAGATGATCTGGAGGTACTTATGTCTTCACAGGAGGGGAGAGGGAGGGACAGGATGTTGTGAATCACTTAGAACTAAAAATAAACTAAAAGACAAGTACTTTTATGGTTCCTGAGCCTCGTTGAGCCCCTTCCCCGCTGGGTGACTGATGGCCAGTTGCTGGGGATGGTTTGGGAGGAGCAGAAGGTGAGTGGCATCTTACTTCCTTTCTCAGTATGTTTTTTTTCTCCTCCTTCTCTCTCTTCTAATTAATGGCCCTGGACAACTGACATTCCTTAGGCTGCTGAAGCCATTAGTGAGTAAGCTGGAATACCAGTAGCCTGATTGGCCTTGTATGGTAGCCAGCTTGTTAACCGTGACATCAGTTTGAATGGTGATGGAGCTGTGCCAAGTATCTTCTCTTATTAAGCACCTGCTGAGTGTCTTCACTCAAAAATCATCTGCCTGGTAGTACATAATATCCCAGTGTGAAAGTAGCTTAATTTATTAACTTTCTTACTGTGTTTTGTTTTTTCTTCCTGTTAGCATAGTTACTTCATGTTGAGTTTAGTGTGTTTGCATAAGATCATGGTAAGTCTTTCAAGCTATTCTCACCTTAGTAGCAAGCTTTCTGCCCTGTGTTTAGGTCATTATATATTGATGTCATCTGATTTGAAACAGGAATCCCTTTGCTTACCAGCAAACTACTAAGGTTGATCAGTCCAGAATTTACAGCATTTTTTAGATCCCAGAGTCAAAGCAGCTGGCATGAAAGAAATACTGTCTCCAGAAACACTTGAGCATTTCTGTGCATAGGCTGTGCCTATGTTGGTGCTAATTGCTGGGAAATGTGGGCTTCCTCAAAAAAAACAGGAAAGAAAATAATCATAGCTTGCCAATGGTGACATCACTTGTCAGGATCATTCAGAATTATAGGCTTCAGTAAATGTTTAGGATAGGACAATTGCACTCTGTGCTGCAGACCAGTAATTCCTTACAGCTGGTTACACCATAATAAAATGAAAATGAAGGATTCTCGTTTTTCCCTTCAGTCTTTTGTCAGTTACTCCTTAGATTTGGGTATTCAGGTTTGGTTTTTTTTCTTGGCTAATCATGTGTTAATGCACAAATATAAAATATTGGAGAATAATTTACCTTCTGTCTCAGGGTCATGACTCATCTGGTTCATAGTATGAATGGGTTTTGAAAAAATACCGTTTTGAACACCATAAACAATTACATCAAATGGCTGACAGAAGCCTTAGTTACTGTGAACTAGAGTGTACCAGGAGCTAGGAGCTCTGCTTCTAAGCCTTTTTAATTAGTAGGCCATGTCTGGATCTCAATTACACTGTTGTAATTCTGTTGCCTCCAGTGAAGCAAAAATTGGTGTTTATATTTGCTAGTGAAGTCAGTTTATGTTTATATTTGTGTCAGTCAAGTTGAACTTGAGATACCTTTCCATTTTTTTTCTACAAACTGTGAATGAAAAGTATCCTCTATATGTAAGAGCTCTTATTTTGTGTAATTAAACAGTTGGTCATTTCACACATTGAGACTTTCCAGCCTGTTGTGGTAGATGCATAACCCAGGAGTTGGTAACCACATCAGAATTTCTGCTTAAAAGTGAGCTGGGCTTTCAAATCATGAATCACTTATCAGCAAAAAACTTAACTGCTGATAACAAATGGTTTGCAGTGAGTCAGAGATTCTGCTCTTGCAATTCAGGCATTTGTGTCTTTCAGCCCTTTTAAGGTGAAACTCAAACATCTTTGGCATCTGTTGCATCCTTAACCCAAATCAGATTGAGTTTTGTTGAGGAGGAGTGAAACATTGTGTACAGCTGAGAGGCAGAGCCAGGGCTGGGTATTACCTTGTTTCCTCTATGTTGGCTTAAGGCACAAATGGTCTGCAGGTGCGTGTTAGTCCTGTTGTGTAGTTGGACCAAGAGAGGAAGGATGACAGGAGCAAGTGTTTCGGGCAGACTAGTAGATGGATAGGGAGTAGTTTCCCCAGCTAAAGAAAGAGCCTGAGATGCTGGATTTGTTTCATCCATCAAAATGAGGGAGAAGGTAGCCCAGACAAATCCCAGGTATAGGAGACCCAGGTTGGCATCCCAAGGTGAGCATAAGCTTATATCCCAGTGCCCTGCAAGCTGAGAGGATAATTTGGCTGCCTCTATAAAGGAGTTATCCATCTGTCTATGATACAACAGTTGCATCTTTGCTTATTCAAACTAGAGCAACTCCTACAGGAGAGACTGGAAGATAATTGCTTCCCAATCTGAATTGAGAAAAGCAACCCAGCAAATGTCCATTTCCTCTTTCCTCCCTCTGTAAAAATGCATTCTGGATCTGACAGCCCCACTGGCCCCCACACCCCTCCCGACTGGTTGTACTTGGGTGAAACAGCCTTGGGAATTTTTCTGAACTCCCACTCACTCCAAATTACATCCCCAAATCTTGCTGACTTGAAATTCCCTCCCAGAGTCACCCACAGAGATAGATTAACAATCCAAAAAGATTAGAAGGGTGAGGTTCATGTTCTCACAGCATTTAATTTGGGAGTAAAAAGGCAGCTGCAACTCCCACCATGAGTAAGCTCTAAGAGAATGCTTCAGACAGAGTCTCATTTTGGATGGAATTGTTTCATGGGTCATTTTGATTTCAGTGGCTTGTTGTTTTTCAAAAGAAAAGTTGAGACCTGGTGACTTGATCTACTGATCTTTCTGTGGTCTCTTCTCCTTTTAAAAAGCAAACTCACTCTCCATAGTCTTGATAGTGCTACTTTAACAGAAGGAAATGTTGCCTATATGGATTTCCTAGAATAACACTAAACCTCTGCCAAGTGCATTTTATAGACTCTGAAACGAGCCGTTTGCTCAGAAGGCCGCTCTGGGGAGCGCGGCCTGTTGCCCACGTGCACCTCATTGTCATTTAATAGGCTTCCTCTGGCCTGGCTGGGTCTGTAACAGCACGCTGGGATGGCAGGAGCAAATTCTGAAAACTGAGGAAGGGGGGAATTAGCTTTTATCCACAGGTGCAGAGAGCTGGTCAGGACCAAATGTTGGCATTTGCTTTGCGTTTGGCAGCCCGGCGTCCCTGGGCGTTGCGGCCCTTTGGCTAACCCGGCTGTGTGTGGAATGGCTCTGTGCTGGAACCCACTGGAAACCAAACTTTCTCCTCCTGTTTTCTTTGGCCGATCATGAGAAGATGCTCTGCTTTCTCTGTGCATCCTGCTTTTGTTTACTGGAGGAGGGAGGGTACCTGGGTGTTTCTGCAATGGAAATGCCTCCAAATGCCGTTTTATGTGCTGGCAGCCAGGACTCCTGGAAGGCCTGAGTGAGCAGCACCGCTGAAACGCTCCCAGCGAGGCCTCCTGGCCTGGCTTGGCTCCTGCCAGGGTCTTGGCAGGCATTGTACCACACAATGTTGCAAAAAATCTCAGTGTCTAAGGCAGAGGATTCCAAAGAGTTAAGCTGAACTGTAAACTGTGTTCCTCAGCCTGCTGTAGCTGTATTTGAGGCCAGAAAACAAGATGGGCCAGAATTCGGGGAGTGACAGCTCCAGTCCTGGCTGTAATGGAAGGCTGGAGGACGTGCAGGTGTTTCCACCCAGAGCTGGACCTTGGGGTGTGCGATTCCTCCCCTGGAAGCCCCTCTGTCCTTCTGCCCAGAGCACTCTTTGCTGCTGCAGGCAGAATGTGCTCCTTAAGGAGCCCTTGTTCAGAGTTTGCTTAGAGAGCATCATAGCGCTAATTATTCTCGTTAGCTTTGAGCCACTAATAAATTATCTTTCCTATTGCTCTTCCATCACTCAGTAATGAGAACCACTTAGTCAGATTTTGCAGATACAGCTCCCTCCCTCTCTACAACACATGATTCCCTGGAAGCATTCATCATAGGGAAAAAAAGCTTCTACGTGAACAAAATCTTTTCAAATGAGTCTCTGGTGCCCCAGTTAAGTGGGTGTCTACATCACAGGCATGCAGAAGAGCCTTCTTCATTAATATGTGCAATTCTGCATGAGCTGATTAGCTCTTGCAGCTCATTTGCTAGCAAATGTGTAAATCTGTCACACTCCAAATGCCAAATGTGTGCACAGCTAAATTATGGAGAAGGAAGAAACGGTGAGTGTTCAGAGCCTTTGCTGGGGAAAAAAAGAGGCCCCTTATCCCATGCATTAAATTGGAGCTCTGGATTTATCTAGAGCATTTGTCACTCCTCTGCTTTGTCATTTTTCTGCTTGCAAAATGAGTAATTCTCCCTGTCGTGTTGATGGCCCTTTCAGTATGTGTGGGTGTTTAATTTGGTGCCTAACATTTGTAACAGACACTTGATATCTAATCTCAGTCGCCATAAAACAACAATAGCCTCAACACACTCTTCCTTGCACAGTATGTGAAACCAAATTAATCAGGTTATTATTAATAATCCAGTTACCATCACTTCTCTTGTTCTTTTCTGCTTGTTAAAAAACTTCGAAAGGCACAAAGGAATGAAAGGAGGGGTTTGTAAATGGCTGTGGGTTTTAGCCAGGGCAGTGCTGCACAATTAAATGAATGTAATAGTCTATCTGCCAGCATAAGGGAAGCACTAAAAAACGCCACTTGGCTATGGAGAGGGGCTGGTCTACTCCTGCAAACATCAAGTGCCCTCAGTCAGTTGCTCTGGGACAGAATAAGGAAATTGGCCTTAAGAGCTTGTAATTTATGCATGCTTTTACTCCTCTTCATGCCAAGTAGTGGCAGAGCCAACCTAGCCTCGGGGCTTGTCCTCACCAGCTCAGCTAGCCCAGCACCCTCCATTTTACTTCTCTCCGCGTGCAGAGAAATTGCAGCGCAGACCCTGCTTGATCTCCAATGTCAGCAATAATCTGGCATTATCTTCTGGCTGTATAGGTTATGCAGAAAGAGCTTCCTGCTTCCCAAAACCTCTGCTTTGGGAAGCTCTCTCCAAGCTGAGTGTAGTCTCAAGCTAACAATTCCTAAGAACCTGTGCAGCACAACAATGAAGCTCCCATCCTGTCGCCTCCAGGTTGCTGGTGAGGGGGTGCTCATTCCTATAGCCCACCCCATGAGTGTGGAACAGGGTGACCAGGTCCAATGCTTCCTGTTGCATCCCCAGAATATACTGAGACCTCTCCAAGAGGATGGGATGGGCTTATGGAGAGGGGAGGGACAGCTGTGTGCTTGGGCTGGCCTGCAGTGGGCATACAGTGACAATATGGACAAAACACTACTGGCTGAGGTCTTTTTTGTTCCTTTCCCCTTTCAAAGAGAAAGAAGCTGCCTTCAAGACACATCTTTGCCCATGCAGCATGAGAGCAGGGCCATTTCTACTGCAGAAAGCCTCTGTATGATGCTGCACAGCTCTCTACAGGTCTCTTAGGTCCCTGCCACTGCAGACCACGGGACTCTCAATGTACCTAAAACCCCTCTCTGCCAAAGCCTTCCTTAAGACAGCAGCACAAAAGGAGGGAATGAAGAAGTCAGGGCAGCAGAATTCACCATGTTGTAACAAAGTCACGTGTCGCCAGCAAGGCACCGCGGTATGAGGTGCAGGGGGTATATTTTGGATGGATGTATAATCCTAGTTGTTACGTATTGTTTGTATTGTAGTGGCAAGATCCAGGTGCTCGTTGTGCTAGATGCCCTACAAATATATAAAAGGCTGTCATGCATGGAAAGGCTTTTATTATGCAAATAGTCAGGTTGGGGAAAAAAAAGAAGTAGCGTTATCTCTGTTTTACAGATGAGGCAGCGAGAGCATTTTGCCCAAGGACAGGCAAAGTCTGGGGGTCAGCAGTGGACTTGAAATTCAAGTCTCGATGTAGTTCCTTACCAGCTCTGCTTTCAATTTTGTGTACTGCCCACAACATAATGAAAAATTAAGCACAAAGAAGACAATACCATGTGTAATTTATCTCTGTCTGGAACAATCATCCGGTACTGCTCAGCCAAATCTTCCCTAACTCTTCCCTTTTTCTTCCAAACCTGTATTTCTTCCACGGCTCGTGCCTGCGATCACCCGACAAGTCAAGTCACTGTACATGCAGTCCTCTGATTTTCTGCAACACGTACCATGTGTGAGTTGGGAGTACAAACTTGTTCCATGTGGGGCCGTGTCTCAGAGCAGCACACTCAATTTATATCCCTGTCCTTTTAACAAGTGGTACAGCAACGTTTAGGATAAAAAAAGGATGTGTATACGTTTCTGCTGGTGAATGTAGTGAAGCAGCCGATTGCTGCTCAGCCCTTCCTGCTAGTCAAAACTGCATACTGATATAAATGACTAATCTATAGGAAAGACAAATAAAACAGGGATTTAGCTCAAAAGACACAATAAATTTTGCTTTGTGTCCATCAGCGGTTTATGTTAGGCTTTAGGAAAGAGTGTGGGAGGAGAGAATTATAGACAGTCACTGGAAAACAATAGAAGGGAATTGGCATTTACTAAGGCTGGATAATACCAGACTAATTCAATAGTGCTTTTTTGATACAGTAATTAATTAGCTCAACAAAGAGGGAAATCTGACTGCCTGGACTTCAATAAAGTATTCTGATGAGAATCCATGTGTAAAATTATATCTCTTACCTGGAGAAGTCTGAGATTGGTAGAGGAACTGCAAGACAGTGTTAGAAGAAGTGAAGCTGGGCTATATTCAGAGGGAATGACTCAGAGCTCCTAAAAAGGAAATCTTAAGAATGATCCTTACAGTTATTTTCATTAGCAAGCTGTTTGGAAAACAGAGGTGTCCAATCATTAAAATGGATCGAAGTCACAAAGGTAGGAGATATCATCAGGACAGGGAAAGTTCAGAATATCCCACGGGAAGAGCTGAACGGCCTCCAAGAGCGAGGACACAAAAGTAGCCAAAGAGCCAGCAGCAGAAAAAATTCTGCAGGAGGGCAGCAATGACACAGAAAGATTTCTAACCCTTTGCCCCACCGTGGTGTTGGCATGGAAAGGACATTTCCAGAAGTGCAGGCAAAGCGTGAATGGCTTTACGTAAGACTCCAATAAGATTTTGCTTGGAGTAAAATGCTGTGATCCATCATGTTAAAGAAAAACGGATTCTTAATGAAACAGGTAGAGAAAAGGGCTGCTAAGGTGAGGAAGAGACTGGGGAACCCTTTTTGAAAAGAAAGCTTGTGTATGCAGCTCGTTGAGCCTGGCAGCTGAAGACCGAGATGTTGGTTTGATTACTCTTTGTAAATACATCAGGTAGGAGAAATATAAAAGGTAGGCAATCATGGCAAATGAGCAAGTGGGGATAAATTTGCCATGAATAATTCAGACTATCAATTAGGTGTTGTTTATCCACCTGAATAGTGAGGGTGTAATAATTATAGGGACAAAACCATACCCGGTTTTTATGTGGAGCTCAGGAAACGTATCAAATGGCTTCTGTGACCCAGTTGCCTGCAGTAGCAGGGGACTGGATGACAACCCAGCAGCCTGATGGTACTGTGTTCCCATGTGAGTTTCTATAACAGACACCTACCACCTCCAGTTTAGGATCTTATTATGGCACCTAATAACAATCCCTTCAGTCCTAAGAAACCTTTCTATCCCCCCAGATTAGATTTTCAATAGAACATCCTAACTGTGGATTGCAAAGCTCCGTGTGGGTTTTCACCTTACTGAAGTAAGCGGGTTGTGACTGTTACAATAAATAAAGGCAAATTTATTTAGGGACCAGGAGTCCCTTGAAGATAAATTACAGTGTTTATGGCAGAACTGTACTGGCAAATTATAATTTTCTTATTTATTGTAATTGTTTAAGTGGCTTCTAATGAAATTTTTGGCCTCACGATCAGCTTGGAATGACTTTCCCTTCTATGAAAATATTTAAATGCAAACAAAGTCTGCTGATGTGTTCAATTACAGTCATGTAGGGAGCTAAAGGGATTATGTGTACTAGGAGTATATTCATGTGGCTTTCCAGATCAGCTGTTGTAGAAACAGGAAGGGAATAAAAGAAGCTGAAAAAGCCCTAAGGAGAGGCCATTGCTGTTGGAATGGTTTGGGAAACGATCAAAGGAAAAGCCAACTTGTGTTATTTCTATAAGCCCCCGATGCTGATGGCCCTGTAAATAAAAATACATTAACAACATGTCGCTTTTCAAACTAACTGAGATGCAGAGTGAAGATTACTTTTCAGAAATATGATGTTCTTTCTGCAGGAGATCATGCTGGGCCCTGATGCAACAAGAGCCGTTGGGATAGTGCTCTATTCAGTTCTAACATCTGCATTTATTACTAGTGAGACACTTGATGTGACTTTACGAGGTGGTTTCAGACTTGTAAAGCTCTTGAGAATGAAATGCAATTGTTCCATGAAAGAATCTCCTCTGCCCCAGCACGGGCCTTTATGACTGAATCAGAGGAGAAGGCTTTTAAAAGAGAAGCAAGGACATAAAGTGGATGTTCCGCTGATGATTTTTACGACCTCACTCACACTTCTGCTGAAGCTATGTTAGTGAATATAATCTTAGCTCTTGTGATTACAGACACAGGTTTCCCTAAAACATCTAAAATCAGCTGCAAATTTGGTAAAGTGCAGAAATGCTAGAGAGTCATGGGCTCTGAGCCAGCGCTGTGAGTTCAGGAGCCCCATTCAGACTTTTAAGCTCTTGTGATGAAGCTGGACTGTGCTCAACACAAATTCACTGATTCAACATACCTGGGTTTTCATGGGAATTGGCATTCACGTCCAAGAAATGGGAAGCATCATAATCACAGAATCACAGATTGGTAGGGGTTGGAAGGGACCTTTAGAGATCATCTAATCCAACCCCCCTGCAGAAGCAGGCCCACCTAGATCAGGTCACATAGAAACATGTTCAGGTGGGTCTTGAAGACCTCCAAGGAAAGAGACTCCACACCCTCCCTGGGCAGCCTGTGCCAGGGCTCCCTCACCTCAACAGTGAAATAGTTTTTTCTTATGTTTAAGTGGAACTTTGTGTGTTCCAGCTTCATCCCATTATTGCTGGTCCTGTTGCTAGATACTATAGAAAGAAGGGATGTCCCAACCTCCTGACAACCACCCTTTAGGTATTTGCAAATGTTAATAAGATCTCCCCTCAGTCTCCTCTTCTCCAGACTAAACAGCCCCAGGTCCCGCAGCCTTTCCTCATATGAAAGATGTTCCAGTCCCCTGATCATCTTGGTGGCCCTGTGCTGGACTCTCTCCAGCACTCCCCTGTCCCTCTTGAGCTGAGGAGCCCAGGACTGGACACAGGACTCCAGATGAGGCCTCACCAGGGCAGAGCAGAGAGGGAGAAGAACCTCCCTTGACCTGCTGGCCACACTCTTCTTGATGCATCTCAGGATGCCATTGGCCTTCTTGGCCACGAGGGCACATTGCTGGCTCATGGTTAGTTTATTATCAATCAGGAGTCCCAGGTCTCTCTCTGCAGAGCTGCTCTTCAGCAGTTTGACCCCCAGGACTCTGCACTTGTCCTTGTTGAACCTCATGAGGTTCCTCTCTGCCCAACTCTCAAGCCGGTCGAGATCCTGCTGAATGGCAGCACGGTCTCT
This sequence comes from Colius striatus, assembly GCF_028858725.1. Taxonomy (NCBI): domain Eukaryota; kingdom Metazoa; phylum Chordata; class Aves; order Coliiformes; family Coliidae; genus Colius; species Colius striatus. The sequence goes on along the minus strand of NC_084769.1, from coordinate 12,468,568 downwards.
GGCGAATCAGCCAGTCCTCCCAATGGATGATTAGTTTGCAGCTGAAGCTCCAGCTTGAATAATACCACCAGATTCAACCACCACACTGTAAAAAAGATACAGGGAGAAAAAGATTCAGAGAAAGGAGAAAAACAAATGATGTCTAGTAAACAGAAGTATGTGTGGGGTGGTTTGTTTTGTTTTAAAAAACATGAAAGGATTTGCATTTAATTAGTCTAAATCACAGCAGGTTTATATTCTTCCTATAAAAACAGGTTACAAAGTGGATGCAAAATCTGATAGATTTTTTTTCTTCTTCCACAGTGTAATTTGCCACAAGAAGTGGAGGTGAATTTTCTGAATGATCTTCTGAGGATCCTTTCAGACCTGCACCTCTGTGCTTCCCCTGTGACTCCATCAGGGAGCACAACTACTGCTAGCTCCTCAGGCTGGGTATTTTCTCTTTGAGAAACTTGATTTAAAAGTTGTGCTTAAATGCAGCAAGCACAGCCTAAGGATTTGTCTTCTCTACATTCAGTCACCTACATCCAAGGTGTATAAATGCAGCTGCAGAAGTCTGCTCCCCTTGCAGCAACAGAGCTGCCTCACAATTTCCACATCGTTGAAGTCTGTTGAGATCAATCCCATCTTAAGTTTTGTGTGAGTGTTTGCTGTTTGGTTTTTCCTTCAGCTGGTAAAGAGGAAGTGAGAACGTGCCATCTCTATGGTGCACCACAGACAGTTTTTAGTCTCCAGTTATTCCCATCCAGCTCTCTTTTTACACCTCTGATGTTTGCCATACCCAGTGTTGTACTTATCTCACTCTCCCCCTTTTGAAACACCGACATTCCTCACCTTTGGCTTCCCTTTGCAGTGACTGGACTTATTTCTTAGAAGTCTCATTTTTAACTCTGGCTGCAGCTTTCAGTAATAGATTCACTGTGTGCTGTCCTTTCATCAGGCTTTTGCTTCTTTCATGTCTTAGGGGAGTTAATGGGACAAGAATAAAAGGTAAGTGTAAAAATGGCTTATTAGAAATGCAAATTCTTAACTAACAGGTATGATTTAAGTGTATTGTGACAGCTGTGAGCTGTGGAGCTGTAAGTCCAGGCAACATCATGGGGCTGGGTTTATCTGAAAAGAAGGAATATTATGTTTTATTCCCCTAGGAATGTGTAAATCCCAGCTAAAGGATGTGTATATAATTTCTGAAGTCCTCTTTATGTAAATGCAAATTACTTATCTATTTTCCTTGGAAAAACTTATGAAAAGGGAAGAGAATTTTTGGGTTCAATGATACACAGTTCAGAAAAATGGCAAAAATTGAAATTACATACGTGTGCACTAACAAGAGACCTCTAATGAAGTAATCACTGGTTGTCAGCGTGAGAGTAGCTGCCATCATAAGCTGTTACACTGTGTAGCAGCTATGAATAGTGTGCATTCTGTCTATACAGAATACAGACTCTGTGGAAACTATTAAGAAGAATATGCCACGTTGTGAAGTTATGCTGCAGATATGCCTAGTCAGTCAGGAGTGAGATGCTGTTATGGTCAGTTTAAGAGAACCACAACAGGCAACACACTTTCCTTCTAGGAGAGCAGGAAACTTATCTGAAGGTTAAAAGTGTCTAATTGAAAGGCCTAAACGCTCCTTCTTTTCTGAAGGCTTAAGCGAGAAATCTTTGTACTCTAAATATTCCACCTTCGTTTCTCTCAGTCCTATGACCTATCTGTAATGGTCTTTAGCTACCTAGACCATCTCATGATGGAAAACCCCAATGGGATTTTCTCTCAGCCATCCAAGCCTCTCTGACCACAGCAAGGAGACGGCCTTGCTTTCCTTGCTTTGCTTCCTTGTGCTTCACTAGGCTCTGCTTCTTCTCTTCTTTTCCTTCTCTTCTAATGACACGAATGCTCCTCATCTACTTGGGTTGTAATTTTTTTTAATCATTTTTCCCCTTCCCAGCCTTGGTGCCACAGAACTCCCATCACATCTTCTGATAATCCTGTCAGCAGTCGGATCCCAGATCCTACCTCACCGGCCAAGCACCCCAGGGTGGTTTCTGACCTTGCCTTGCTTCCTTTACTTTCCTTTGCTCACTGAGCTATGCTATGCTCTGTGGGCTTTGTTTTTTCTCCATTTCCCTCTCTTCTCATCTCCCTTTATCTTCCTATTTTCCAGCTCATTCTTCTTGGCTTTTTTGTAATTTATTTAATTTTTCCTCCTAACCTTCTTGCCCCAGAGGTTCCAGTGTGTCTTCTGACCATCCCGAGGGCCTTTGGACCCACAGTGAGGATCATCCTCAGGCTTCAGACCTAACTGGTATGGACTCTGGCTACCTGGGCCATCTCCTGATGGGAGACCCCACTGGGGTCCTCCCTCGGCCACCCCGACCAAACCTCTCTGCTCTTTTAATCTCTTCTCATCTCTCTTCTTTTGCTGATGCTTCTTCTTGGGTTTGGGTTGTTTTCTAGGTTTTTTTTCTCCCCTGCCCCATCTCCTTGCCCCAGACGTTCCATCTCATCTTCTGACCATCCTGAGGGCCTTTGGACCTCCACTGAGGTTCATCTCGGACTTCTGACCTATTGGGCATGGCCTTTGGCCAAACCCAAGAAGAAGCAGCAGCAAAAGAAGAAGAAGGGAGATGAGATGAGATGAGATGAGATGAGATGAGATGAGATGAGATGAGATGAGATGAGAACAAGAAAAAAACCCCACTGAGCACAGCCTAGCCTAGTAAAGCAAAGGAAAGTTAAGCAAGGCAAGGCAAGTCTGTGTCCCAGCAGTGGTTGACCTTAGAGGTTTGGCCAAGGTGACCGAATGAGGAGCCCAGTGAGGTCTCCCATCATGAGATAGCCCAGGTGGCCAAAGACCATGCCAGCTAGGTGAGAAGACCGAGACGGACCTCGCCAGCCTCACACCACCCTGGGGTGCTTGGCCAACGAGAGAGGATCTGGGCCCTGAGTGCCCTCAGGATGGTCAGAAGATGTGATGGAGTCTCTGTGGACATCACTCCCTCACAAGAAGTAGCTATGGTGACCACTCATGTAAAAGTCAACAGCAGAAAAAATGTGGGAGCCCAGCCAGAGCTCTCACACAGGCATGTTGCTGTGCAGGTCTCTGGCTGCAGGGAGTGCCTCAGCCATGTCACATGTACCAGAGGATGGCAGAGACAGCGCTTGCGTCTGTTGCAACCAGGTGAACGATGTGCTCAGCTTGGTGATTGAGCTTAAGGAGGAAGTGGAGTGGTTAAGGAGTATCAGGGAGTGTGAGATGGAGATAAATTGGTGGAGCCGCTCCCTGAGGCAAAAGCACCAAGTGGAGGCTCCACAAGAAGAAGAGGATCCCCTCCCCTATTGCCACCAGGCAGAAGGAGGGGACCAAATAGCTGGGGGTGAATGGAAACAAGCCCCAGCTCAGGGAAGCAGGAGAATCCCCTCCCATCCTCCCTCACCTTCCCAGCTCCTCTTGCAGAACAGGTATGGAACTGCAGGAGCAACTGACTGATGAAGATGTGGTTGGTACACCCAGGCCAGAAGTGCCATGAAGACCAAGTCACCCTAGACAAAGCTTTAAAACTGTCTCCAAAACCAGACACATCACTGTTGTGGCTGACTCCCTCCTGAAGGGGACAGAGGGCCTGATACGCCATTCAGACCCACTTCATAGAGAAGTCTGCAGCCTCCCTGGGTCATGGGTTAAAGACTTGATACATAAACTTCCCACCCTGGTGAAGCCTTTGGATTATTATCTGCTTTCAGTATTTCAGATGGGTAGTGATGAAGGGGCTACTAGGAGCCTAAAAACAAGAGGGATTTTAGGACCTTGGGGTGGCTGCTTAAGGGATCAGGAGCACAGGTTGTGTTCTCCTCTATCCCTCCACTGGCAGGGATGAATGAGGGAATTAACAGAAAGTGCCATCAGATGAATTCATGGCTCCGGGACTGGTGTTATCAGCAGGGATCTGGGGTTTTTGATCATGGGTGGATGTACAAGACACCTGACTTCCTGACAGCAAATGGAATGCATCTATCTTGGAGGGGAAAAAGGGTTCTGAGGTGGGAGTTAGCAGGGCTCATGGATAGAGCTTTAAACTAGTTTCAAGGGGGGAAGGGGATGGGCCTGCTATGAATAAGCCCAAGGGAAGTGTGCCAGGGCTCGTAAGATGGTGTGCTAGTGAAGACTCTGCCTTCGTAGTGGATACAAGGGATAGACATATAATGGGACATGAAGAGGCGAGGGATGTTGATGATTCAGAAGTCAGAGAAACACCTTGAGAAGCATCTGGTAGGAAATGGCCCCCACACTCACAAAAAGGTGTTGGGATTATTAGCTCAACTAAAGTGCATCTATACCAATGCAGAGAATGTGAGCAACACACAGGGGGAGCTTGAAGCCATGATGCATCAGGAAAACTATGACCCAGTGGCTATCACACAAACGTGATGGGATACCTCCCATGACTGGAGTGCCACAATTGATGGCTACAAGCTCTTCAGGAGGGATAGACAGGGAAGGAGAGGTGGCGGGGTAGCCTTGTATGTTAAGGACTGTTATGAATGTTCAAAACTTAAGTATAGTGATGAAGGGGTTGAGAGTGTTTGGATTAGGTTAAGGGGCAAGGCCAATAAAGCTGATATTGCTGTGAGATTCTGCTATAGACCTCCCAGTCAGAGTAGTGAAGTAGATGAAACATTCTATAAGCACTTGGAAGTCACTTGCCATTGTTCTTGTTGGGGACTTCAACTTCCCGGGTATCTGCTGGAAATACAACACAGCAGAGAGGGAACAAACCTGGAGGCTTCTGGAATATGTGGAGGACAACTTCCTCACACAGCTGGTAAGTGAACCAACCAGGGAGGGTGCCCTGCTGGACCTCTTGTTTTTGAACAGAAAAGGTCTTGTGGAGGATGTGGCAGTTGGAGGCTCTCTAGGGAACAGTGACCGTGAAATTAATGAGTTCTCTATTCATAGAGATGTTATGAGGTGGGGCAGCAAAACTGACACTTTGGACTTCTGAAGGGCAAACCAGTTTAGGAGGTTACTTGATAGGATCCCTTGGGAGTCAGTTTTGAAGGGTATAGGAGTCCAGGAAGGCTGGATACTTTTTAGGAAGGAAATCTTAAAGGGCCCATGTACAAGCCATCCCCACATGCCGTAAGACAAGCTGGAGACAAAGAAGACTGGCCTGGCAGAACAGGGAGATTTGGATTAAAATCAGGGGGAAAAACCCGAGTTTATAGCCTCTGGAAGAAGTGGCAGACTATTCACAATGACTACAGGAACGTTGTTAGGTTATGTAGGGAGTTAATTAGAAGGTCAAAAGCCCAGCTAGAAGTCAACTGGCTTTAGAGGTAAAGGGTTATAAGAAAAGTTTCTATAAATACATTAACAATAAAAGAAAGACCAGGGAGAGTCTCAATCCCCTTTTAGATCCAGAAGGAAATTTGATATTAAAAGATGAGGATAAGGCTGAGGTGCTTAATGCCTTCTTTGCCTCAGTCTTTAGTAATAAGAGCATTTCCACTGGGGAAAGTCAGCCCCCCAAGCCAAGAGACAGGGGAAAGGAGCAAAATGTCCCTCCTACAATTCAGGAGAGGGTCAGTGACCTGCTGCTCCACACTGATGTACACAAATCTATGGGCCAGATGGGGTATGTCCCAGACTGCTGAGGGAACTGGCAGGGGTGCTCACCAAGCCATCATTTATCAGCAGTCCTGGCTGACTGTGGAGGTCTCACCTGATTGGAAGTCAGCCAATATAACACTCATGTATAAGAAGGGATGGAAAGATGACCCAGGAAATTACAGGCCTGTCAGTTTGACTTCAGTGCCCGGGAAGCTGATGGAGCAGATCATCTTAAGTTCTATTATGCAGCACATGCAAGACAACCAGGTGATCAGGCCCTGTCAGCATGGGTTTATGAAGGGCAGGTCTTGTTTAACAAACTTGATCTCCTTCTGTGACAGGGTGACGTGCCTGTTGGACAAAGGAAAGGCTGTGGATGTTGTCTACCTTGACTTTAGTAAGGCATTTGACACTGTTTCCCACAGAGTTCCCTGGAAACTGGCTGTTCTTGGCTTGGATGGGCAGGCACCTTCCTGGGTGAAGAACTGGTCAGATGGCTGGGTCCAAAGGGTCAATGGAGTTACATCCAGTTGGTGGCTGGTCATGAGTGGTGTCCCCCAGGGCTCAGTGCTGGGGCCACTCCTGTTTAACACCTTTATTAATGATCTGCATGAGGGGATACGGTGCACCCTTAGTACATTTGCAGATGACACCAAGCTGTGTGGAAGTGTAGATCTGCTTGAGGGTAGGGAAGCTCTACAGAGAGATCTAGACAGGCTGGTTGGCTGGGCCAAGGCCAATGCCATGAGTTTCAATAAGGCCAAGTGCCAGGTCCTGCACTTGGGCCACAACAACCCCCAGCAGCGCTACAGACTTGGGGAGGAGTGGCTGGAAAGCTGCCAGGCACAGAGGGACTTGGGAGTGTTAACTGACAGTGGCTGGACATGAGCCAGCAGTGTGCCCCAGTGGCCAAAGAAGGCCAATGTCATCCTGGCCTGGATCAGGAACAGTGTTGTCAGCAGGAGCAGGGAGGTGATCAATCCCCTGTACACTGCTTTGGTGAGGCTGCATCTCAAATACTGTGTCCAGTTTTGGGCTCTTCTCTACAAGAAGGACATTGAGGTGCTGGAGAGCATCCAGAGGTAGACTACCAAGCTAGTAAAGGATTTGGAGCATGTCTCATATGAGGAATGGCTGAGGGATCTGGGGCTGTTTAGCCTGGAGAAAAGAAGGCTCAGGGGAGACCTTATCAATCTCTACAACTACCTGAAAAGAAGCTGTAGAGAGGCAGGGCCAGTCTGTTTTCCTTAGTAACAAGTGATAGAACAAGAGGAAATGGCCTCAAGTTGTGCCAGGGGAGGTTCAGGCTGGATATTAGAAGGAAATTGTTTACTGAAAGGGTTGTCAGGCAAGGCTGGACTCCATGATCTTAAAGGTCTCTTCCAGCTGAAATGATTCTATGATTCTGACCATCCTGAGGGCCTTCAGATCCTAGTATCTGCCTCTCTGGTCAAACACCCCAGGGTGGTAAAGACCAACCCTGGTTGCTTGGCCGGTGAGGTTCATCTTGGTCTTCTGACCAATCTGGCATGATCTCTGGCCACCTGGGCCATCTCATGTAGAAAGACCACCCCGGGATGCTTGGCTTTGTTTCTGAATTTCTGTGCTGCCCTTTTGATTACTTTGCTCCTGAGTGAAGCTCACTAGAGCCCAAAGGTCCAGACTGCAAGGTATATTATCTCTACAACACTCTTTTTATCTCCAACACTCTTTGCAATGCTACTTGCACTTGGATAGTGAAGTACTAGCAGATGGAAGGAGAAATTAAAAGGCATTATCAAGGAAATAAGCTGCTTTGAGATTTGAGCCAACAGATTAATACTGTATGATATGGTAGGAACAGTAAAGTTGAGGAGCAATACAGAGAGAAAATTATTCCTGTATCCATAAGGAAAGTAGTTTTAAAATAGGAATCTCACTTTCAGATCAGTAATGAGATTTGAAAACTTTCCTTTTTGTATTGGCATTTATTGCTGAAACATGCCCAGTTCATTTGTCTGCGAGTCAGTGCAATTAGCCTGGCAGCTGGTATCTCAGTGCACATTTCTTCATGAACAACCACATCCTCATTGTACATCCTCCCCATTGGCAGCCACGTTTGCTGCCCCATCACAAAACACAGCATCAAGTGCATGCCAAGCTCTAAATGCAGCCATTACACCTGGCAGAAACTGGTCAATTATAGTCAGAAGTCATTACATAGGAGAACCTGAGGAGCACAACTACCAAACCTCATTTCCTTTGAAAATGAGTTTAATTAAGAATTCACGGAATCACAGAATCTTAAGGGTTGGAAGGGACCTAGAGAGATCATCCAGTCCAACCCCCCTGCCAGAACAGAACCACCTAGAGTAGGTCACACAGGAACTCATCCAGGTGGGTTCTGAATGTCCCCAGAGGAGGAGATTCAACAGCCCACCTGGGCAGCCCCTTCCAGTGCTCCCTCACCTGAACAGTGGAGAAGTTTTTCCTTGTGTTTCCTTGGAATCTCTTAGGTTCTAGCTTGTACCCATTGCCCCTTGTCCTATCATTGCCCATCACTGAGAACAGCCTGGCTCCATCCTCCTGACACCTGCCCTTTATGTATTTGTAAACATTACTGTCATCACCTCTCAGTCTCCTCCAAGCTAAAGAGCCCCAGCTCCCTCAGCCTTTCATCAGGCTACTCCCTACATCATCTTGTGCCCAGAACTGGACACAATATTCCAGATGCGATCTCCCAAGGGCAGAGTAGGGGAGGATGAGAACCTCTCTTAACCTACTGCTCACAGCCCTTCTAATACACCCCAAGATGCCATTGGCCTTCTTGGCCACCAGAGCACATCACAGAATCTTTAATGGCTGGAAGGGACCTTGAAAGATCATGCAGCCCAACCCCCTTGCCAGAGCAGGACCACCTCGAGAAGGTCACACAGGAACTCGTCCAGGTGGGTTGTGAACGTGCTGGGTGATGGTCATGCTGCTGTCCACCAGGACCCCATGGCTCCTATTCTCTAACAGTTCTTATCAGTAGGCCACCTCACCAACTCAACACACTGGGCGCTTTCTGCGACACGAGCAGTGTCAGACACTGAAACCAACACTGGAAACAAGTCCCCAGGGGCCCGGCCCGTCAGCCGGCGTTTCAGGCTGCGGGGAGCCGAGCTCAAGAGCGGCTGGGGAAGGACTCCCCGGCGCAGCTCCGCCATGAGGCAGCCACGGCTGAGCGGGGCGCGGCGGAGGCGGCGGAGGCGCGAGGCGAGGCAGCGCCTGAGGGCCGGCGCGGGCCCGCCCCCGTCGCCATGGCAACGGCCCCGCCCCGCCCTGCGCCGCCCCCGTGACGCGGGGAGGGGCGTGGCGCGCGGGGCGGACGTGGCCAGTACCCACAATGCCTGGCGGGAGGCGGCCGCCGTGGCCGCGCGCCGGTGCCGCCGCTCCGCGCCGCTCCGCTCCGGGGACACAGGTAGCTCGGGCCCCGCCCCCGCCGCGCCGTTGCCAGGCGACGCCGCCCGCCCGCCCGCCCGCCCGCCCGAGGCCTGTCGGCGTGAGGGAGGGCGAGGGACGGACGGTGCTGCCACAGCGCCCTGCGTTCGCCCCGTGTCCCAGGGCCGGGGTCTCGGTTGGCGCGTACCTTTCCCTTTCCGCCCCAGGGCCGGGACGAGGGGGCAGGAGGAGCCTCGCAGGGCTGTAGGCGTGGGGTTGGTCCTGCGGAGCGAAGAGTCTTGTCACTGATTTCTCTGCCTTCTGGGCCACCGCCGCCGTGGGCTGCCGTGCGCAGGAGCGGGGCGGCCCGGCCCGGCCGCCGGAGTAACGGGGCCCTTTGCGTTTCCTCATCAGCCGGGAGAGAGGAACCGGCGCTACCCCTGGTACCGGCTGCCGCCAGTTCTGTCTCTCTCGGAAGGTTCGCCGCTGTCAGGGAGCGGGTGCAGCGGGCAGGACAGGTGCAGGAGGCCTGCTGGCACCTTGGGCCTCTTCCTGAATGCCATTCGGTGGGTGAAGCCTGCCGTTGCGGGGACCTGTGGCTCTCCTGGCTGCCAGCGCAGCCATCACCGTTCTGCATAAAGTTTTATTAGGTTTCCGAGGTGTCTTTTTCCTCTGCTTTACGGGAAGGATTATATAGGCTAGTGATTCGGGATTATTTTCTTGTCTACTTACACCTACCGATGTCAAAGTGACTTTATTTGTTGTGTCCTTCTGTAGTGCTTCAGCTTATAATACAGGTTTCTGAAGTATGGTTCAGAGTGGAAGAATGAGAGTCCTGCCTGCATAATGCAACTGTCACGACCTTCAAAAGTGAGAATCATTTGCCCAATACTGTTGTGTGTACTTGAAGTAAGCACAGAAGCTCTGCCTTCATTCTGTGTGAAGCAGGTGTGCAGCTTTGCACTTGCTTCCCGATTTTATTTTTTATGGAAGGTGATCATGAGAGGCTGGCATCCTGGCAAGAAATGCCTTGGCTCCCTTGGTGCTGAAGGCTAGTGGGCACAGGAGGGTAGGTTTGCTGTAACACTAGATCTACTTAGAATCTTACAGGTTTTGTGAAGCTAGATTGGTTTTTTTTTTCTTAAAATTAAATATCCTGACCGAAGCATATTCAGAGGTCACTTTCGATCACTTGTAAAAGAAGTTATGAGGAGACATCAGATAGATACAGAACAATTACTGTCAGATCACAATTGGAAGATATGTACCCCTTTCTAGGACTTTTCTAAATGCCACCTCTGGATCAAGTATCATAATAACACACACACAGACACAAAGAGATGATAATTGAATCTCCCTTCAGGTCAAAAAAGGTATGGTAAAACAGACTGTGGTTTCCATCGCCTGAGATTTCCCACTCATAGGAGGAAATGAAGCTGAAGCACCTGTGATAATCCTTATTTGTGAAAGTGGTGGAGTTTGACATGTGTATGATAAATTGGACAGCTTCAAGGAGGGTAGGGTAACAGAGAAATGACAATTTCCATTGACTCTTACCTGGCTGTGGCCACCTTTCTCTATGTTCCTGTTTTCTGTGAGTTCTCCCAGCCTCATTTGTGGAGAGGACTGTGCAGTGTCAGTGTCAGGAAGAAATCAGTGAAGGTGGGCCAGAAGTGCAGGGAAATAAAAAAATAGTGCAAGCATGGAGTGATGCCTCTATGATCTGCTCTCCCTGTTGCTGCTGGTGGTGGGGTCAGAGTCTTGCAGAGTAAAGGGCTGTGTTTTAGATTTAATAACCCCTGTAGTTTTTCTGCGAGCTTTTCCAGTTGTAGTGTGACTTCACCTGACATTTTAGCATTGACAGCATCCTGTGACAAGCAGTTCCACTGCATACCTGTCTTGTGAAGAACTGTGTTTGGCACCCATGAGCCTACCTGCTGCTGCTCATTTCTTTGTGGCTGTAATGGATTTATAGACCATTTGTAGTGGAAGTGCAGTCTTTTGTCACCTTCAGGCGTTTGATAGATACAGACTTTTTTGGAAGAAAAACCTATCAAATTTGTAACAGTATGGTGAATGACTTTGTGTGGTTTTAAACAGGTGTTTAAAAAGGCATTTAAAGATCGTTCCGGAAACACTGCCATATCTTTAACGTTCTTTCTCCAGTCTCTACCAATATAACTCTATATCAAATTTACTACTTCATGCCTTTTATAGAGCCATGTTGTTTTGAGAGCTGGGTAAAGTAGCTCTTGCATTTTGAAAAGTTAGTAAGTTTTTTTCCTATATTCATATATCTTCAAGTAAGGCTGGATGTTCCATTACAGTATGTGTAGTACACATCTCTGCATGTGCGTGATCTTGCACCCAAAGTGATTGTCTTCTATTATTTTCATTTGTTAGGTAGCTTTCTGATTCTGCTGTTAGGAAGCTGAGGAAATAGTACATATTTTCACTAAGTGTGGTTTTCAGATGACAGTAACAAAACCTGGGTGGTGATCTTGGGACCAGTCTTCTAAACACAAGTTCTACCTTCTGTGATTTCATAATACAGTAGGAGAATTGACAAGTTTTAATGGAGGCTTATCTTCTGCTAGAGCCCAGTTTCTCAAATATAAGCAGGAGTCTTGAAGGAAGTAGCTATTTTGGTTCTAGATTTATGTAAATATTTATTCATGTATAAAGTAGACATAAAAATGGAAAGATTACCTCTAAAGAGGTGTTCATCCTTTGCTTTGTCTGTTAGCCATGCATACATACTTTTGTTAGTGATATTTATATTCTGTGTCCTTAGCTGTAGGAGCAAAGCAACTGTTGTTAGATTGAATATTGAAAATCTCACTGTGGTTGTGATATGTTCCTAAACTATTGAGGTTTCTGTTCAGAGAAGATAACAGATGAATTAAACTTAGTGAATGATGGGATTCAGAGTCAAAGGTTGCATTACCCTGGGTTACTCACTGTGCAGATGGATAACGTATTTTCCCATTTTAAATGGTTGAAGTGATGAAACTTCCTCAACTTCACTTAAAAAACACAGGAAAAAACCCATTTCTACTAATTTCTATTTGGCCTGTCCTATTCACTACCTTTTCCTAAATCAAAACATGAAGCTATGTTCCTTTCTTCCCATTAAGTACTAATAAAGATATTTGCTTCATCTGTGAACATGCAAATCCATTACATTACGTTTATTGCAATTAAGTTAATGAGAGAAATGCTAAACTTTGTTGTCACATCATTGTTCTTCTGTTTATAGTGATATAGCTCCCAGAGGCGTTAAAGAATAATCCCATGTACCAGTACAGCCTGGGAAATGAACTCTTAGTAGTGTAGGGAAAAGGGTCTGGGGGGGTCTTGGTGGACAGCAGGATGAGCATGAGCCAGCAGTGTGCCCTCATGGCCAAGAAGGTCAACAGCAGTATGAGAACGGCTGTGGGACAGTAGGTTGAGAGAGGTTCTCCTCCCCCTCTACTCTGCCCTCATGAGACCACATCTGGAATATTGTGTCAAGTTCTGGGCCCCTCAGATCAAGTAGGACAGGGAGCTGCTGGACAGAGTTCAGTGCAGGGCCACCAAGATGATGGAGTGGAGCATCTCCCTTCTGATGAAAGGCTGAGGTAGCTGGGGCTCTTTAGCTTGGAGAAGAGGAGACTGAGAGGTGATGTCAGTAATGTTTAGAAATATGTAATGGGCAGGTGTCAGGAGGATGAAGCCAGGCTGTTCTCAGTGATGTCCAATCATAGTACAAGGGGCAATGGGTACAGGCTGGAACATGAGAGGTTCCAAAGAAACACAAGAATTTCTTCCCTGTTCAGGTGAGGGAGCACTGGCACAGGCTGCCCAGATGGGTTGTTGAATCTCCTTCTCTGGAGACATTCAAAACCCATCTGGACAAGTTCCTCTGTGACCTACTCTAGGTGACCTGCTCTGGCAGAGGTGTTGGTCTAGATGATCTCTCTAGGTCCCTTCCAACCCTTAAGATTCTGTGTGATTCTGTGTCTGTGTGAAGTGCCTTTTCAGAATTGAGTTCCAAGTAGGTAGCAGTGGTTATAGACAGAACCATTACAATTTAAAACTCATCTGCTAAAATTTTGTCATACTCCTGAGCTGCTGCTGTGGTTATGTGGTTAGCAGCATAGTTAAAACAGGTGCTGCATGCATTCCATGTGAATTGTCCTGCTGGGAGCACATGAACTCCTGCCAGAAGTGCGTGAACTCAAATAGAGATAGATAAAAATTTCTAGAACCGAGGGTTTAGTTTCTAGAATGCTTCACCCTCCTACAAGCCAATCTAGAGCAAACTCTAACATTATTTTGTTTTCTGGGTTTGTGTCCATCTGATCAAAGAACTTTGTACACTAGGGAATTCTGTAGTGAAGTGCTGAAATAACAAGCCTCCCTGATAATGCCCGGAGGTATTCAGTAGCCTACAGGCAACAATCACTTCTTCTGCTGTTACCACTTTGCTGAGAGGCTCGAGATGCTCCACAAGTAACATATGAGGGCATTAATTTGGAATTTCTTTATCTGCTGTGATGCACCTCAAAGCAGGTTAAAGTTTGACAGCTGATTTTGTAGAATTGACAATTGCCACACATTTGCAAGGTTTTAATTATTATATGCCTCTTCCCAAGGAGTCAATACCCTAGGAAAGAAAATTGTTATTGATCATTATTCAGTGAGGATCCTTATGTGTATTATAACTTTTGGGTGGTGGGAAGTATGAGAGGTCTGAGTTCATGGAAAAAAATAGCTATTTTCTCCATTTTATGAAGAGACAGTGCTATTTTTGGAAAATTTGGATTTCTGACTTTTCAGGATACGGTCCTTCAGCTGAAAAATGTTGTGAAGCACCCTTAATGTCATAATTCAGAAGGTGCTGCAAACATGTCAGTATTGCACATAAAAGCATATTTCAGCTGTATGCAGAAATATGTTTTCTTTGCAATTTGTGACTGTATGGAACTTGAGTAGCATCATCTGAGGGAGGCACAAGCTATTTTTTTCATAATCTCTCAAGTGATAGGTGTAGTGTATAGTCGGAGTCTGCAGAGCAATGTTGAGTTGAGGAAGTGTTTGCTTTTGGCTTCCTATAAATTCTAGCAGTTCGCCCACTTGTAAGAGGACAGATTTGTGTACTGATACCTAGCAGATAAATAATCCTTCTTTTAATACTTGTCTTGCTAAACTTATGGATATTTTGATTTAATATAAAGTTTGAGGAACCTGAAGGTTTTAAAAATGTGTCTTCAAAGATTATCTGCAGGCTCTGTGTTTGTACTGTTAAATGCCCAATATAAATTGTCTCCTTCTGATCAAGAAATGCTTCAGTACACAACTTTTTCTTTTGTAAATGACCACATTCCACAAAGCTTTAATTATTATGCTTCAAAAATTACTGTAAAAGCACATAGGCTTTGCAAGCACCATTTCAACGTGCTCAGTATTTGCATAATACTGATAGACCCAACCAGGAGAAAAGACAGTCCATGTTTAAGAACTTCTGTTCTGAGCTGAGAGAGCGACATTCCATTCCTTGCTGTTCCAATGCTAGATTTCCCATTAGATAGGATGTAAGTTGTGTAAGTCTGTTAGGATACTTAAGCCTGTAGTCAATAACACAGTTTCATGAAAGCACATTAATATTGTTGATGATGAAGACCTGGATCACTTTTCCATCTGGCATATCTTTATAGTAAACATTTTCCCTCTCTGCTGTTGTTCTTGGGGGTTTTTTTTAGACTATAATTGTTGTCTCACTAAACAAGAAGATTCACAGCTTAATTAAAGGCTTCAAAGCTTGACTATGTGCTATGGCAGTACTAAGGCTAAGTCACGATGTTTCAATCTCCATAGGTGTCTCTAGGTCAGAATTTATGGCAGTTCAGGTAAAGACATTTGAAAATGTGATATTGATGTCAGATATGCTGCTGCTTTGTGGTTCCCATAGGCTCATAGGTCTCATGCAGTTAGGACTCTAATCTGAGTTATAGTTTAAAACCTTCTCTATGCTCTTTTTTAAGCCTGAGACCAGTATACAGCTTGGGAAATCTGATTCACCGTAGCAGACTTAATTGGTTTTGCTTTTACCTTAATTCTGATTCCTCCTGGTTTGTGTTTTGTTGTAGGTTGTCGTTAACTCCGTTGGCAATGTCTATGATTCTGTCTGCCTCTGTGGTCCGTGTCAGGGATGGACTTCCGCTGTCTGCATCTACTGATTATGATCAGAGCACAGGAATGCAAGAATGTAGAAAATATTTCAAAATGCTCTCAAAGAAACTTTCTCAGCTTCCTGATAGATGCACTCTGAAAACTGGGCACTATAATATTAAGTAAGACTTCTCACTTACATATTTGCAACGTCCTGGTTTGCGTCTGTCTAAGTTAAAAAGTTAACAGTTCACATTAGAAATGACTTATCAAACTAAGTTCAGTTCTTGGTAGTATATATTTATCAGAAATTTCAAGTTGAGAAATTGCAAAAAGGTTTGAAACCTTCTCAAACTTTGGTAGAAGTTCTAGTTTGAAACAGTATTTTTGTAAATATCAGAGACCTTGACCTACTAGAAATAGTTCTTTACATTTCAAGGTTGTGTCTTGTGTGAAAATGTCCAGACTTCTTCATGCTGGTTCAACTAGTATTTATTAGTTTTCTCTTTTTAGTCTTTTTTTAGTACTTTTCTTAAAATACCCAAATACTTTTATAACCCAGTATTTCCAGAAACTTGTGGTTAGAAAGTTACGGAATTAGGCCCATTTATTGTACTTTCAGAATTCCTGTTGACGTCAGAGAAAACATTCCCTAAAACCTCAGCAAAAGTCAATCATTATTTCCTATGGCATGCAGGGAGTGGGAAGGATGGGAATGTTTTTTTCTAGTGTGAAGTCAGTGTGTCTTAAATGGTTGAGTGCAGCCTACCTGCGCTTCCACAACGATGCTTTTTCTTCTCATGCTTTTGTGTTTTGACTTTTTTTAAGCAGCTTTCTCCATTTTGTGAGCTTGTCAATTTGGTAGTGTAACTGCATGACAACACTGATTAAGTATTAGTTCAGAAGATGCTCTTTTTCCCCATTTGCAGCACAAAGCTTGGATTACTTTGAAATAATTCTTTGACTTTACACAGAATTTTGTTTTATATGTGACCCTTCTCCTTAGTGTTGGTAAGCAAGTGTACCTGTTTGTAGTAATTCAGTTCCACTTTAGCCGAGCTAAATTCAGCTTCTAATTTAGATAGGCTATTTTAAATGAGGCAAGTAATTTCATCCTAACTCCTAGCAAACATGTATAAGTTACAGTGTTGGAAAGTACATCACCTGAATGATTCTAGAAAGTGCTCGTCCTTCTCCATCTCCCATTGGTATATGTGAGTTTTCAGCATTTCTCAGGATTAGGCCCAGTCTGTGTTTTGGGTTTGTTTTTGGTTGTTTTTTTTTCAAACCTCAGCTGTAGTTGGCTTGTAAACTGATGAGGTTAAACTTTCAAGAATGACACAGAAGGCTGTGAGGACATTTGTTATTACTTTTGTCTGATTACTTTTAATAGTATAAGTTATCCATCAGATTTTGAAGAAATTTGAAGGTATCAAGAAAATGAGCTCTATTTAATAAATTGCCCAAATGCAATAGGAATATGTATATTTAAAACTGTCCCTTTCTAATTTCATATTTGCCATCTCTGATCATTCTTGCAACTGTCTTTGGAGAGTGATGAGTCATGTATCTATGGAACAGTTTTATTTCCTTAGACATTTTAGAAAGAATCAACTGCCCTCCCATTCCCACCCTCGGTCTGAAGACAGTGTTTGCATTTTTGAGAGGTACCAAGTCATATTCTGCATTTCAAGTGAACAAAAAGCTTTTATGGGACAAACCTGCTGTGTTCCTTTATTCCAAAAGCTTTATGTTGTTTTCTGTTCCATGTATGTGTGTACCTATGTGCACACACACACATATGCATACATATATATAACATGGCTTCTCATATGACCATAGAATGCAGTGTTGAAGTAAAACACTGCCTACCAAGAAGTAAGTTGTTTTTCTTCTGCAATAATGTTGGACTTTGTGGTAAACATTAATTCCTTTGCTACCTAAGAGCAGGTTTTGCTTTCTTGATGCAGAATATGAGAAGTCTAGCAAAGAAGTGAGTTGCCTAGATTGAAATTGGAGGTTTTGAATTTGTTGTCTCAATTACAGCTTTATAAGTTCCCTGGGAGTAAGTTATATGATGCTGTGCACGGAAAATTATCCCAATGTCCTGGCTTTCTGCTTCCTGGATGAGCTTCAGAAAGAATTCATCACTACCTACAATATGATGAAGACAAATACTGCTGTCAGACCGTACTGTTTCATAGAGTTTGGTAAGGACCTGACTTTTTTTGACTTGATTTTCACTCTGAAACACATCAGTATTTCAATAGATGTGCAACATAATACACACAAACCAAAGACATCCAAGGCAATTTATAGCTGTATTTCAGGTGGATTTAGAATCTAATTTAACTCCTGCTGGAGTCAATAAAAAAATACTTCTGTGGGCATTAAATTAGGGTACTGGAGTTTTATCCAAACTTGTTTATAATCTTTCTGTTCGTTCAAAGAGGTTTTGGTTTAAGCCTTGTGTGACCAAATCTGGAGTTCATCTTCTCCCAGTTAATAACACTAGGAATTGTTTGGCTTTGTACACATTGAAATACTTTACCTGTAAAGACATTGAGCTTCCTTAATTTTTTCAAGTAAAATATTGCAATTTCTTGTCTGCTTTTAGCTGTGCTGTAGTTTTTATTCTGTAGATGAAAGAGATTTTATTTGTCTTATGACATAGTAAAGCATTTAATCTTCTGTCATGCAAGCTCCAAATACAACTAATCTCCTGTCTACTAGATAACAGCTGTTACAGATTCTATTGATATCTGTCGCTTTAATACTGTGTGTTAGGCAGTTGTTTTAAATGTTCTTATAAAACACATTAGAGCAGAAAGAACTGCAGTTTTAGAAATGGGAGGAAGGGTATTTCAGTTGGTTAATTCCTGTCTGTAATTCAGTCAGGCAATCTTCAGCAATTTCTGTATGACATTGTGGCCTTCCTTATGAAGATTTCCATGAATGCTTTCTTTCCCCAACGACTCCTTTGTTCTGCTAGTTGTTAAATTAGAATGTAGGTCTGTTACAATCTTTATGTCTGTATAATATCATCTTAATTTTTTCCATCTGAATATTTTGCAAGCATGTTTCATACTCAGGTAAGTTTGTATTGAATGCAGTGGGTAATTTTTTTCATAAGGGTATTTACTGAACTAATGGAAAACCTAGAGTAAGGTCAGTAAATCCATTGTATTAGCAGTGCATTCAGTCTCATGCAGTGAGAAGTCTTTATTCACAGTTACTAAGTTATTAGATTTTTAGAGCTTAAATTTTATTTTTACTGTATATATTTTATTGATCTATTGAGTCACAAAATAGAAATAATATTAAAAATCCAAGATAAGTACGAGCTTTTCAAACAATTTGTGAAGTATTTAGTACATAAGCTGCATGGTCTGGGATTATTTCATTCACAAAAGTCCATAAAGAGATGCTTTTTAATTTTAAATTTCACACAGATAATTTCATCCAGAGGACTAAACAGAGATATAACAACACACGTTCTTTGTCAACAAAGATGAATCTTGCTGACATGCAGACAGAAATCAAACTGAGACCACCTTATCAAATGTCCGTGGCAGAACTTGGTTCAACTAACGGGTTTGCACATCTGTCTGTGGCAGAATACAAGGGTACTGGTAAGATATCTGCAGGTAAGTTTTAGACTTTTGGTTTTGTATCCTTAAATAGGACAGATTGTAGAATTAATGTTTGTTATTTCTGTCTTTAAAGAAAGCTTTTTCACCATGGTGTTCTTAAAGCATAAAGCTACCCTGACCTTATGTTTTAGCTTAGATATCTGTTTTATCCTCTGCTTAAAGTGTGTATTTTCCCAAGGCACTTGGAGAGAGAGATGCATCTCAATTCAGAGAATTGTTTTATTGAAGGCAAAAAATATCTTCACGAAAAAAAGCAGATGAAGATGAGCACTTAACAAGATGATCTGATTCCTTTTTTTTTTTTTAAGATTTATGAAATTTTGTATTGTTTCTGCCCGGTAGGACCCAATGATGACATAAGCTAAGAGCATAACGTCAGCTGGAGGGAGAAGCATCACTATGTGAAGTATCCGTGACAGCAAAAATCCAAAGATCTGTGCTGGCTAAAACATGTGCTCTCTAAAATAAGTGCCTCGTTTTTGATGTTAATAATAGGAGGTTTTTATATACTTGCCACATTCATTTGGAAGTAGTCATTTTTTTCAAGTTTTAATCTATTTTACGAAGGAGGTAATTATGGAATTGTGTAGTTGAACTGGGTTAAAGGTTTGTGCTGTCAGGTGAATGCTCAGAACTAGTCTGAAACCCAGCTTTAAATGTTTCTCAGAAGGGCAGAAAACATTAAACTCGCCAAGTCCTTGCACTAATATGTGGACTCCACACTGACATCATCTGATTTCAGTCTTCTAGGTTTAGTGGAGAGAAATAATAAAAAGAATACAAAGAAGTGTTGATTTTGATTAGTTAGCATCTTCCCCTTTTTTCCCCAAAGTATCCCTGTCTATAAGGCAAGTTATCCTGGGCAGACATTCACTTACAATATAAGGGTGAAAATTGTAATCATCAATCTAAGTGCTTCCTGCAGGTCTGTAATATGAGGTCAGCTTGATTTTGTGCAGTTTATACAGATATTAATAGGATCTCTTTGCCAGTGTAGTGTCTTAATTACTTGTAAAGATTCCTCTAGAAGACTGAAAACTACCTTCTACTGAAGATGAAAAACAGAGCTGCTAGGGTGCCCTATTTGTACTGCAGAAGCCCTGACCCTGAGAATTCGAGGTGCTATGAGACACTGTAGAAATAGCTTAGAGTCTCTGTATTTGCAGCTAAACAGTATTAGAGATAGATTATGGAAAATGAATAAAGAAAAAGTGTGAAGGTGTTTAAATTGTTTAGAAGAATGGAATCTTTTAAGCAGCACTGTACATACCTTTAATCATCTACTGCATATATGTGTGGGCTGTTTCTAAAAGTATGTAATGCTGCAATACCATTCTCTCACCACTTTTGATACTTACATTGTTGTTACCTCTCAGTGTTCTAATGCAATCCTGACTTGTGGAAAAGGTTGTGGTGGCAGAAAGGGCAACTGATCGACTCTGAAAATTATCTGGATTCAAAATACCTGCAATTGGAAAAAGAAAGAACAATAAGCATGATTGAATTCTGCCTCTGTTAGAATTGGCTGTATTTTTAAAGTTGTCCATGTAGTAGAAGATGAGGTTTTTCTCACTTTTCTGAATGAAAGTGTTGGAAGATCATATGGGCCTACATTAAAATGCATAAACACTGTTACCCTTTTTACTGTAAAATAAAATTACACAATAATTGACACATGAATTTCCACCTACCCCTCCACAACTTGTCTTACAGGAGCAGTTCTGTTGTCCTCTTCCCTTTCCTGCTGACTATATTCTGGTTTTCCCCTTTCAGTTACTTTTACCTTTCTCCTTCCTCTGTTCAGTTATCCACTTCCCTTCTTGAACTGCTGTAGAAACTCACCATCAAAGGCCTGTACATTATGAGAGGTTTACACTCTGCTCCTTCTTCAGCTCTTTGAGTTTTAGATGCTGTTGGATAACAGTGTCTTTTTTAAGCAAATCTCCTAAGAAGTTTTGTTATTCTTTACATGCATTGCTTCTCTCCACCCTTGAAAAGAACTGTCTCTGGCTGGTTGCTGCCCGCTCAGTTGGCTGGACTTCAAAGTTTCTCCTTTGCTCTAAGGACAAATTCTCACTAAAAGATATGGTTTGCCTAGTGTAATTTCCTGTAAAATAACATGACTTGCTGTAAGTGAATTAAGTATGTTAAGTTGGATAGCATGCAGAGGTAGGAAGTCAGGTAGACACAAATCTTGTTTTGTTAGGCAGAATAGCAGAATTTGATGGTTAGTTTTGGCTGTGCCTGTGAAACATTGTCAGTTACTTGCTTATACTTGTAATTAGATATATGTCTAGTGTCTAGTCTATAGGCCTCTTCTGTTGTGAAACTAATTGAAAATAGCAGCCCTTTTCCTTTAGCCAAAGTTGTGCTTTGTAGTGAGGAATAGAGGCAATTACTGATGCGTAAAGTGTGTAGGTTATGGATAGAATTTTGTTTCAAAGGTGAATGTAGGTATTGGCAGGCATTAGAAATACGACAACAGCATGCTGCTGTGTGATGGTTTAGGTTAGGATAAATTTACTGGTTTGTGATTATTATTTCTTTTTGGAATGAAGGAACAGTTGTCAAATCAAAGTTACTTTTTGCCTGATGATATACTCAACTTTTTGTTTCATTTTTAAACAAACCACTAGTGCAGTTTCTCATATCATGTAATTTCCCAAGTTTCACTTTAAATATCTACAGTTTAGTTCCAAGTATGTGCTTTGTGTGACCCTTGATGCAGAGTTTTTGATAGGACAGTTACAATATTTCCAAGGTTTGTAGAGGTACTGACTCAAGGACAGCTGTCCTTTTCCCTGCCTTCTCTGACACTCCTTCTGGTTTTGCCTTTTATTTTTTTTTTGTGTTGAAATTATTCTTGTTGCTTTGCTTGTAACACTAAAATTCGTTAAGCCCTGGAGAGCTTAATGACATCAGTAGTGCTGTGCAATGGCCTTTGAAGTTTTTGGATTAGTTTTCATAGTTTAGTAAGAGAAAAAAGTTTGTATTTTATGTTCCTTCATAGACTGTCTTGATTTAGCTGTCAAGACTCTTTACTTACCCCCTCATGGCTCTCCAAGAGCTGTTTTAAATACTGTTTTTTAACACATGTTATTTTAAAGTTACCTTGATAGATGGGGAAAATGAGATTGCCTGAAGTGCTGTGTATGGAGAACAGTGAATTGATTTTATCCACTAGTTAATGAAATGCAATTACTTTTGGCTAAAACCAGTCACATACACCTTCAGCTTTTTGCCACTCTCTAGATGAGATGATTCTTAAAAACCAAAACAAACCAAAACCAACCAGTTAGGAGTCACTGAAAAAGACTGGCTTGGGATGCAATAGCATATTTAACCTTTATTGAGTGATTGCTTGTAAATATTCCTCTAATATGCACCACAGTTAGAAAAGCAATAAGCTCTGAAAGTTGAACATGGGTTATGTTGTTGTTTAAAAAAACCCCAGCTGATTACACTGTTAAATTCATCACAAATGAGTTAACTGAACTAATTTGGTGTTTTATTTTGAAGTTATCACACACTCATAATTAGACAGCCCTGTCTGCTTATCAAGGTGAAATAACTTTTGTCATTGTGTCTTTAGGTTCTGTAACTTCATAAACTGTTTGGAAAGCCTTTGTCTTGGATCTTTGCAATGCAAATAACTGGGACTGACACCTCCCTCTCTATTAATGTTACAGTTCATTAACCTCATTGTTCACATCTTTACACTTGGTTGACTCGAACAGAATGATTTAAATATGGCTCGGTAGCCCTATTGTTTTCCCAGTGTTGCCTAGACTTTTAGAGGTTCTGCCTTGTTTTTTCATACTTGCTTTCTGTTATTAATTATGGAAAGGGACAGTAATGAGGAGCATACACAGCTGTTATGTACTTGTGACCTTAGATAAGCCTGAAAGAGTGAGTGTGCATGGAAAGAAAGTGATTTTAATTTGAATATGTTTATAAGAGACTTCTAAGCACTGTCTGGAAGGTTTGTATAAGCTTGTAATACAGATACTAGCTTAGTTTCAGAACTCTTTTTTCATTAGTGTCTTTGATGGCACTCACTGGCTGTATTTTTTAAG
This sequence comes from Colius striatus, assembly GCF_028858725.1. Classification (NCBI taxonomy): domain Eukaryota; kingdom Metazoa; phylum Chordata; class Aves; order Coliiformes; family Coliidae; genus Colius; species Colius striatus. The sequence goes on along the minus strand of NC_084769.1, from coordinate 12,445,673 downwards.
GGAGAGGACTGTAATAGCTTTGCCTTATAGTGTTCCATTCAGAAAACAGGCTAAATCAGTCTCAATAGCTCTGCTAATGCATTAGTGTTAAAGAAAAGAGCAGCTCTTAAGTACGTGACTTATTAGCTGGCTACTAATTGTGGACAAATTTCACTAGCAAGTGCGTCATTTGCCATTGATTTCCTGGCATGTTTGAGCAGCTTTCAGTACCATCTTGAAGAAACTTGAATGTACTGAGTTAATGACTAAATATATATGTGAACTGAAGTCTACTTTTTGTTAAACCTCCTGTTGAAGTTGGGATTGTTGGAGTTGTGGAGTCTCCTTCCATGGAGGTCTTCAAGACCCACCTGGACATGTTCCTATGTGACCTGATCTAGGTGACCCTGCTTCTGAAGGGGGGCTGGACTAGATGATCTCTAAAGGTCCCTTCCAACCCCTACCATTCTATGATTCTATGAAGTATTTTAAGAGAAAAAAAAAGATTTGACGTTTTGTGGTTTGCTTCAGTGATCTCTTCTTGCTCTAAAAGCCAATGAAAAATGAGATTCCTGTTTTATGAAGTTTCTGAAGACATTACTTTGGCCTTTGATATCTTCTTTTGCTTTGCATTGCAGCTCCTCATCAGCGTCTGGAACCTGTGACTCTGCCAGGAATTGTCTCATTTGTGCTCAGTCTGTTATGTGGAGCTTTGAATTTAATTCGTGGCTTTCATGCAATAGAAAGTCTTCTCCAGGTATTGTACACGTGTATGAGTTGAACAGTTAAACATCACAGCAGTCATAATATTCCCTTAGAAGATGCTTGCTATATGAACTAAATCTTGCCAGTGTTATTTTCAAAACTGGTGTGAGACGAGACCTCTGTGTATGAACCCTACACTGTTTGTGATCTGTGCATCCTTCTTGAGTGTGTTACGTCATTCATTGAGGCTGAGAGTTTCAAAAGCAGTAGAAGGTGGCTGGGTGTCTCCTTCCTTAGTAGCAGTGAACATGTGAACATAATGTTCTGTTTTCTAAATTTATGCCAGGATGTGAGATGTTTAATTTTAATAGAGGTTATTTAAAAACACTTGAGAGAAACAGTGAACAGCTTTGAAAGTCTGACCAATATTTGAAAGGTCCCCAGACCAGAGAACTTTAAACAAGTTTTGTAAAATTGTGATTTAGAAACGTTTTTTAGGTTTTGTTTGTTTTTAATCGATCTTCTCAAGAAGGATGCTCATTTCAATGTGTGAAAGGATCAATGTAAGGAAAACCATCAAGTGATTTCTTTTAACCCCACCTATCTTTCCCTGCCCCCAAAACAACAACACTTCCCCTAACAAAACAACTTCCCCAACAAACGTTTACTTGTTTATGTGAACTCCCTGCTCTGACCCTCCCCGGTAACCTTCCCATTTCTTTCTGTTCTGTTTCTCCTGTTGTATTCTATTGCTCCAGGGACAATGATAGTGGTGAGTTATTTCTGACAATTCAGGTGAATGTGCTGGTAGTGCCTGCAAGCAGATACAGCAAGTTCATGTGTCTTACCACAAAAAAAGAGGCTTAACATTAAGTGTTATGGTGATGAAAGTACAAACTAAAAACCACATGGAAGTTTTCTATAAAAAAATGGGAATCCTCCTGCTTGGCTAACAGATAAACTTTCTATTCAAACACAAATCTGGGCTTTATAACGGCAGTGCTTTTGATACCTAATGGATTTTGTAGGGAAGCAAGGTAAACAAGATGGCCTTATTCCAGTTATCTCACATAATTATTGATACATATGAAGATTTAATAAAGCAGTGATGTTTGAGGTCTCAATATTTCCTGAAGACTAGTGAATAGGTGAACAGGGTTAATGAAAATATTCCATGCTAGGTCCTTATTTTGTAGTGGTTTTTTTTGTCTTTTTGAAGGAAAAAACCCCAAGAATGATACAGTGAACATACATCTCTGTCCCTAATTAGATTTTTCTGTTATGCACAATTGTCTCAGTTTATAAATAGGAATGAGTTGAAAGTACACTGTAGTACAAATAGTACTGAACAGATTTCTACCACTTAGTGTACCGTTTCTAGAACTTGTTTTGTTACCTTTTCTGCTGCTGAAGTTTCAGAAGGAATGCCAGTGTTAGATTAACTTCATTGATGGTAGAGCAGCCAATTAAATTGATTCTATATGTTATTGCATCTGGAGGTAATAGATGGCAGTACAGATGGAAGATAAGGTTTTTATTTCTGATGAATGAGGCACACTAAAAATCCATTACAATTTCTGTTAATTTATTTAATAATGGAAAAATCCACAAGGTTTAGGGAGAAATAATCCAAATCGTGATTAATGGAACTTCTTCTGAGAAGTCATTCAAGAGCTTCTTTCTGAATTAGTCTTTCCTTTGTAGTCACTATTTTTATGTGGGTGTGGGCAAATCTCTGTTGCAATCTGTAGCAATACTCCAGCAAATCTGTGATTCTGTGAAATACGCAGTGGCACCAAGGCAAAGATTTACATACAGTTTAGAAGTGTACTGCAGTGTGTAGGTAAGTTTCATGTGTAGACACACAAACCTTGTTTTAGTCATCACTATAGATGGAAATGCATCACACTGAGATACTCTGAGCAGAACTGAGTTGTAGTTCCAAACAGACCACCTCTTTTCAAGATGATACTTGCTTTCAAGGAAGGACATTTACATGAGTACCCATTGTTTTCCTTGGAAGGTTTTGGATGCAGTTAGGATGAGCATGTAAAATGATTCTACTCAGCTCCATAGAAATGATAACAACCCCCTTGAATAAGATAGAAGAAATTTTGGTTTGGTTTGGTTTTTAAAAACGTTGTAAATTTTCACATCTTTTCCTTCAAGAAAACTTCACGTTCCAACAATCCCTCTGCTATCAGTTCATGTGCTTCTGTTTTTCTCACTGGTACGGAGGCAGAGCGCCTGCCTTGCTCTCTGTGTGGGATTCTACCACACCCTAGTGGGCAGTTTTCCTTATTTCCTTTTATATCGTTTCCATTTTGTGAAACTGGAGGAAGGCACAAGTTTACAAAGTTGATATTAAAGATAGTTACCAGTGGTTAGACTTGGATTTTCGAGGGCAACCTGAGAACATTATCCAGTGTTAGGGCTGGGCTTCCTTTTAAGGCTTTTGAAGATCTCAGCATTAGTTGTCCATTGTGAATAAACATTTTGGTCAGATTCCAGATCTCAGTGGGTTTTTTTTCCAGCCATGTAAGTAAGCAATGGTTAGTCCTAACTTTTGGGTTTTGTTTAACACAGCATTGAAACTACTGTAAATCTCTGTGTGAGACTATTTTAGCATACAGTAATGAAAAACTTACATACTGTAAGGATCTGCTATTTCACTGAGACACTGTAAAACGTGGCTTTTTGGTTTATTTCCACAGAATGAAGGTGAAGATTTCAGCTACGTTATTGCATTTTTTCTTGGAACAGCAGCCTGTTTGTACCAGGTGAGTTCTTCTGCTCGCATAATTGACTAGGTGATGTTTCTAAACTCTAGTGATGCATAAATGTCATCATGTTTTCTTAAATGTCACAGGTAGTTGAGTAGGGTGATTATAAAAGTAATTTCTGCTCTGTTCTATTTCATTAATCATAAACTATCACAGAGAAGCTTAATAGAAAGAGCTTGTGTTTGCTGGCATTTTTGTCTAGTTGGTTGATGAAGAGATTCGTTGTGCTTTCCTGTCTGGAGCTTACAGTTTATCTCTGTTATCTGCTTCTAAATTCAGAAGCAGTGGAGGTTATATTATTTCCTTAAAGTAGTAATTACAGTTCAGGTAAACTTAACCATCTGAACAAATGCCTTACTGCTGCTTCCTTTTGGGAAAACTGAAGTAAATGCAGCAATACCTAGGCAGCACACCCCAGAGTTTTCCTCACTTCATACTTTATTGTACATCTCCTTCCTTTCCATAGCTTTCAGCCACTTTCCGCTGTGTTTTGCTTCTCCTCTCTGATACTTCACATTGTGATTCATGTCTGTAGGTTTTCCAGTTCTGCATCTGAATTTGACTTTCCTATGTAATTTGTAGCAAGGTGTCCTGAGCCTGTTGGCATTTGTCATTCAGTGATACTGCTGTTATGTTTAACTGTGACTCTAACGTCTGTTATGCTCAGTTGTTGTTATTAGACGTTTTGACTTTTAATCTCTTGCACTTGTTTCCACGTGCCAATGTTTAGTGTGTATCAGACCATAACATAAACAGTGTCCCAGGATTGGCCTTTTAATCAGCATTTCTATCAGTAAGCCTTTTGTCCAGGATACCTGTAATCTCCATTCTCTGCTACTTAGCTCTAGCAAAATGTCACAGTACAGTTTCTTCACCACTTTTTGACTTTTCATCAGCCTCTACCTTTAATAATTCTTCAGATTGGTGTTAATTTTCCATGCTAACAATCTTTTTAATATTAAATAAGGTGGACATTCTTTTTTTCATTTTTGAGTGAAAAATACACATTCTTCCTTTCTCTCCCAAATTAGAAACCTTATTCTTTGTAAAATACTCATGTCTGGGCATTGAGACATAAGGACATATGTCTTTTCCCCAATGCCTACTTACTTAGAGCTGTTTTAAAGAAAGAATCCATGCAACTTGGAATACAGGCTTTTCCTTAATATTCCAAATATATCTGTTGAGATTCTTGTTGCACACCCTCTGGTGTCAGTCCTACTATATGCAATTGGTCAATTTTCAGAACTAAGAGGGATGTCACTTCTCTGGGATGTTCTGGTGTTATTTTACCATGCTTAGAAGTTCAGGAGATTAACTCCACGTATTCCATGTCGGCACATTTCACTGCCATTCAGCTACATGGTGTCTGTAATGCAGTATTGTCTTGTTCAGTTAGTACCAACTTAGCAGGGTGTTTGTAGTTTCCAAGAAAATGTTTGTAACCTAAGTGTGCAGGCAAGGAATGAGACTTAGATGGAATATGATGTTTGAGGCTTGCTGACATGTCTAGTGTTCCTCCACGGTTTGTAGTCTCTTCTGAAGAGGAAAATGTATGAAAGTAACAACTGTCTCAGTTGTACCTGAAGTGCAGAGAGTCAGGAGCTGAGCCTTCAGTCATTTTTTAACATTTATTAAAAAAATACCCAAATCAAAGTCTTATCTGAAGTAGCACAGAGGAGCTTTCTACATTAAAGCATGCTCAGTAATTGCCACGCTAACACTTTCCTTTAAAAGAAGAAAAAATACTTCTCAGGAATTTCATAGCAGCATTTGACATGGTAAGGTGTTAAATTGACAGTGTTTTGGCCTTTAGGCTGGTGCTGTTTTCTGAGTGGCAGATCTCTGAGCATCTCAAACCTAGACTAAGGAAAAGTTAAGCCTCCAAATTCATTTACAACAGATCAGTAAAGTTCAACATCATTCAACATCATGTTGCAATAACATTTTTTAAACTTCTGTAGTATTTTTTTGTTTTTAAACCCTTCAGTTTATTAATAATTTTGATGAAGCATATCCCGACTTATTTTAATCTTGGAAGCAGTTACAGCTTTGTGTCTTGTCAGCGAAGACATGACACTAGGAAATGATCTGAATTCTTATTGCTGATGGTACCAACTAATTGCTTTTTAAAATATGGATTGTAAAACTGTCAGCACAGGGAGGTTGCCTTTATTCTGTTCAAAATGGCCAAGCAGGTTCAGAGGAATGCCATCTACATTCTGAAACACATGGATCACTTATCTCTAGTTTTACTTTGCTTTGGAGGGACGTTGAAATCTTACTGTCAGAAGAAACGTATCTCTAAAGATATTTAGATATCCAGAAATTGCAAGTAGTTTTGTTAATCTCAGCCACACTTAGAGTGGAAATGCATACTTTAAAAGAAAGAGGTTGAGTTTCAAATAGAATACAAAGTAATTGCATTGTTTAGTTGCAAGTCTACAATGTTTTGGCTCTTTTTTGAGGAACACAAAAAAGACAGTTTTAAGTAGAGTTTCTGGATTGATAAAATGTGGCAAATGCCCAAGGAGAACAGAAATGACAGATAATCTGATGATGGATGCTGTTAAAATCATTCTGTGAGCATGGTTATATACCCCCTGGGACAGATTTGGAATACAAAGTAAGACCTATCTGCAGACAGAACCAGCACCAGAGGAGGTGCAAACAGGGTTTTTGTAGAAGTCAAGGAAGTGGTTTGGACAATAGCAAAAGTAGAAGCAATATCTACATAAAAGCTATGTCCTTTTAGAGATGAAAACTGGGGCAAGAGACATGAACAGCTTTCCAGTTGTGTTAGAAAGAAGGCAGAACAGGGAACTGTGAGCAGCCCTGTGTGTTGCACCACAGCGTGCAGAAACTGACCCTTAAAGTCTGGTAGAGTTAGAGCTGTGTATTTCTCTCCAAATGTGATCCGTTTGGCACCAGCTGAAGAATGGCAGTGGCTATTTGTAGACCTTTCTGTGTCTGCCACTCAGTGCTCTGCATTAGCCCCAGCAGGGCATGGGATGGTGTCTGGGGGATTGCCTTGTGCTTCGCTTCTCCAGCTGTGCAGGGCCTTGGTACTTTCCCTGTCCTTCCCCTTGCTTGAAGACTGAACATTGGCTCTTGTTCCTTCTCCATCACTCGGCTGGAATAGTGTATTTTAACCAGAGATTGCCAGGAACATCCACTTTCCTTTGACATGAGGCACTCATTATTGCAGGTTATGATCAATTAGTATGAGAGAATTGTTCTCAAAGAGAGTTTAATGGTGGCAAAACATAACCTTGTCTTGATGTCAGGTGCTTTTCCCCCTTCCACAACTGCTGAATTGATACCGTTTTACATGTTTGATTTAGACTTGTTTTGGGTTTGTAATTTCTAAGTGAAGTGACCAGATAGTGTTTCTTCAGTGGAAGTTATTTTCCATATGGGAATCTGATATCTGTTTTGTTTCCTGACAGTGTTATCTGTTTGTATACTACACGGGCTGGAGGAATGCCAAATCCTTCCTGACTTTTGGCTTAATTTGCCTGTGTAACATGTACCTGTACGAACTGCGCAACCTGTGGCAGCTCTTCTTCCATGTGACTGTGGGAGCATTTTCTACCTTACAAATTCGACTGCGACAACCACAGGGAAAGTCTCCTGATTACAATGTCTGACCAACTCTGGAACATTCAGAGGCAGTCTTGTTCCAACAGTTACTCACTCTCAGGAATGTAAAGCTGTTCTCCAAAAGAAGAAGCTGTCCGGATGGGCCTTTATTTAATTCTTTTTTTAAATACAGCAAGATGCCTGTGGACATTGGACATTTTTTTTTTCACTTGGTGGTTAAACTTTTTTTTTTTTTCTTCTTTTTTTAAAAAAACAAAAGAACACAAAAGAATATGGGACTAGAGGAGGAAAGTGGATCATATCCACGAAGCGTGGCTCGGGGAATTTGACTGGCGGCATGACAAAGCTTCATTGGGAAGTATGTTAATGGGAGGAATGTATAGAGTATGTGTTCTGCATATCATGCAAGCTCTTCACTTCCAAAATCAGTTTTGCCTTTGTAAGGCAGTAGAGAATAGGCTAAATTAATAATAACGATAATAATGCTACTGCATATTAGTAGAGTAGATTTGGAATATGTAAGATGCTACATGTTGGAATGTTTTATTTCACATTGATGTATACCTGAATGTTTCCTTAATTAAAACGTAACCTGGAAACTCTGTTTCTGGGGATCAGCTTTGTGGTACCTGTGGCCTTCTGTCTGTGAGAACAAGTTCTTTCCTCATTTATGATTCCTTTTTCATTATCCTTTGAAAGTGATATATGTGGACAGGGTTTATTTTTAGTGGCTATTCAAAAAGTTCTGCCATTTTAACCAGGATTTTTGCACGCTTCCTGTGTTTGAACTCTGGAAAGGTTGGAAGGAAATGGATTGGTGAGTAAATGGGGTGAGCTGTACTTGTTGGATTGTTCTTCTTTTTATATACTTTTAGAAATGGGTGAATAATTAGCTTAAACCTGAGATGAACAACTGATGATAGGTCAATAATAAATCAGCCTGATGAGCTTAAACAAGAAAAAAACAGGGATTTTCTTTATTCTTTTGGCTTTACAGGTTGGTTTTTTTTGTGCTAGGAGAAAACCTCCTTCATCTAGACTTGTGTTTGAGAAAACTGTTGTGTGCTCCTGAAGTCAGTGAATCAATTAGGAAACCCCAAACCCTTAGAAGACAGAACAGCAACCACGTGGTACCACCATCGGTTACACTGGGGCTTTTTTTTACAATTATATGATGGTTATTTATGATGTTTTGTAATGTACAGATAAATGGATGTAAATAGATTTGTATGTATGATCAGGAATAATGTAAAGGTTCGTGGAAATGCAGAAAAAAAAGAAAGAAAAAAAGAAAGGCACAAGCTTTAATGGCAGAGAGGCTGCCAGGTTGCAAAATGCTGCCTGTGGTGTTGGGTGTGGGGGTTGGCAGAGCTTTGGTGTGCTGTGAAGTGTTGCTCCAGGCAAATTTCTTCAGGCACCTCATACCAAAATGTTGCATGTTTCAGTAAGTTACTTAATGCCAGATTATGAGCAGGAAGAAGGGAGCTGGGTATTTTCTTTTCTTTTTAAATAGGTGACCAGTTGAGAAAATGATGCATAATACAGCCAAGAAGCATTAGAGAATGAAATTGGATTCTGAAGTGAACAGGAGCAGTGCTTGTGATGTTCTTTATAGTGTGTGTCTCAGACTGGTGTCCAAGATAAGACCTTGAAGATACCTTGGTGTTGTCATGGTTTAAGCCCACGCAGACGCTTGCTCACCCCCACACACACTTCCCCACCTCCTGTGGGAAGGTGGAGGCCCCAGGGAGATGAGAGGAGAAAAGATCACCAAGGAGCTGGTGGATGGAGACAAGAGCAAGGAGGGCTCACTGACAATTGGTTCCAGGCAAAATAAGGAGGAAAACAACATCAGTTTAATCTGCTGCCAACTAGAAACAGGACAGGCAGAAAGCAAAACCAGAGCAGGATAATAAGAAACTTACAACTGGCTCTTTAAAGTCTCTTCCTGGGCTCAGCTCACTGCTCCTCATATCTCTACATCTTCCCCCTCAGCAGCACAGGGGGACAAGGAATGGAGGATGCAGTCAGTCTCTCACAAGTAGTCTCTGCCACTTCTTTCTTTTCAGAGGAGGAAGACTCCTCACATTCTTCTCCAAGGTAAGTCCCTCCCATGGTATACTGTCCCTAACCAACCTCTCCTGCCTCCTTCCCTGGGGCTGCAGCTCCTCACAAACTCCTCCCTGTGGGTCTCACCACAGCAGCACAACTCCAGGCACATTCTGCTCCAACGCTGCCCTCCCACAGAGTTGTGGTGGTCCCTCCAGGCACAGCCACCCTCCCTCTGCTATGGAGTTCTCCAAGAGCTGCCAGCAGATCTCAGTTCCACCACTCCTCTCCATGGGCTGTAGAGGGACAGCCCCCATCTCACCATGGGATGCAGGGGCATATGTGTTCCAGCACACCTCCTCTCTTCCCTCTCTTCCCTTGGGGCCTGCATGGTCGCTTCCCTCTCATCCAACTCCTTCCACAACCTCCCAGATAAAACAATCCTCCCCTTCTGACTTAAAGAGTGACTGCAGAGGTGCCCAATTGGCTCAGCCCCAGATGGATCTCACTTAGAGACGAGGAAAGTTTTGAGCAACTTCTTACAGAAGCCACCACTGCATCCCCTTCCCCAGTACCAGAAATGGCTCCACACAAACCTCTGACAAGTGTGCAGTCGCAAAGACTGGTGCTGGAGATGATGTGCTTTGCAGTTAATTCCCTTCCCCCCTCACTTGGAGACAGAGAAGAATGCGTTCAACAATGTGGTCTGCTTTTGGTTTGGGAATATAGAAGATGGGGAAAAGATAAAGGGGAGGACTGGATTAAAGCATACAGGAATTTTAGGAAATGTTTGTACTATGAATATTTAAACAAATCCAGAAGAGCAGCACACAGCCTTTCTTTATCACTGGGAATTTGCTTGGATTAGCTTTCAGTGCACCCTTCTGATTTCTGGGCACCAGAAAAGGTGGAAATCTGTACTTTACCCCTTTAAGTCAATAATTGGAAAATATGGCCTTTCATGTTTCAAGTATAAATCCAGGTCTTGCCTTGCTTGTAAAGTTTAGAAGAGTCCTTATGCTTGCCTTCTCACTTCACCGATAGGTAGGGAAGATGCTAAGAATGCCTGAAGTGCTGCTTAGTTTTCAGCTTGGGCAGGAATTTCCTGCTACATCGTTTCTTCAGTTTATATGTGGACAGATAATCTTGTTTTCTCTGAGACACTTTCCCTTCCTTCTATTCCAGAAAATGCATTTTTAAAGAATGAAAACTTCCTTTGTCATAGCATCTGGAGCCATTATTCCATTCCGGTTAATGCTGGCGTTAAACTAATTGCTGATTAGCAGGTAAAATGAACAAATGCAACTGTCAACCTAATAGAAGCCAGTTGGGGTTGTGTTTACTTGCTTTTATGACACTGATAAAAATCCCATTTCGCAAGGAGACGGTAATGAGTGTGACTGCTCTTCATTACCTGATATTACTAGGTGCTAAAAACATTTTGAACCCATTGCTTCAGTTTGACTGTAATATTAGAACTTGCTGAAATTTTGTGTGAGATGAGAAACCAGATAAGAGCAAGTTGGAGGTGAAATTTTGCTGAAAATTCCCAGGACTTCCCCTTTGCCTGTAGAAACTCAGCATTCAGAGAAGCAGGAGGTAGAAGATGAACTTAGAAAAGATGACTGTCGAATAACAGGCGTTAGTTTGAATTGCACGGGGCCATTTGTCATTGTTTGGTTTTCTGTGGCATTCAGTAGAAGCAGAGCCTGCTTCATGCTGTGTTTATAAAGGTTGGAATGGCTCCATCCAACACCCACAATACCATATTGTTCTTTGAAGAAGGTGTCACTGTTTACACTGACTTTGAGCAAGGGATGGCCAAAAATTTGACTGGCTTCCACAGGTGTATTTAATGCTGTTTGAGGTCTGTTACCTCAGGGTCCCTTACTGGAGTTTCTGGAGATCTAATCACATTCTTGTGTATTTTTCTTGTTGAGGTTTGTTTTCGTAGTAGTCTGCTGTCTTATATCCAATGTCTGGGCCACTAACTGGGCAAAAGAGCTTGTGGCATGTGCAGATTGTGCAAAGAAATTACTTTTCAAATGGTAGGAAATGTGTAGATCCCTTCTTTTACACTGCTTCTTGGAAGAGACACACATACACACACACTCATTCTCTAAGGATATCACACACACTCTCTCTCTCTCTAAGCATATCACACATACATAATATATATAAAGATATCTAGAGAGAGAGGTAGAAAAGACTGCAGTCTTCTTTCTACAAGGGAATGCATGTGTGTAGACCTAGCAGAGAACTAGATGATGATGGAAACTGGTTTCCTTTGCAGGCATTGTGATTACTTAACATTCACTGGGAATTCCTTACTATATTGATAGCCTCTTTGTCAAAGGACTGAGGAACATCTGTTTAGAGATATTACCTCTCAGCCTCCTGCCTTTCATTCCCCATTTCCACTGCAGGTGCTGTGCTATGATTGTTTGTTGCTTTCATGGTTTGTGTTGAAAAAAGCCCATTAACATTTGCAAACACTAACCACATGCTATTTTGAAACAGCTTTTGGTCAGAATAAATAGCATTCTGATTTGTTGTGGCTTGCAGAAATCCATGCTTTCTGGATGGTGTTGATACAAAGGGATGTATTACAGGTGGGGATTTTCCCTGATTGAAAGGGATTGATAAGGGTAGCAGTAGGGGTTTTGCTTCAATGGCAGTTGCAGCCCTGTGTTGGCAAGAGTTCAGCTGATCTCTCAACAGGAGCCAGAGGACCCCTGGGGCATCCGGCTGTGTGTGCAGTTCCAGTTATAGCTGGTCAGGTATCCCAGGTACTGTTTGTTTTGGTAAGCCCAAAAAGTCTCAGTGTCTATACTGGCTTCTTTTAATTAAGAAAATTGTGGTTCTTAGTTTTATCAAATGATTTGCTAATCAACCTTAGAGAGCACTTTTGTCAATTGGTACACTCCCATGTGCTATCTCCTGAATTTACACAACTCTCCCAGAAATGTTCTGACCTCTTATAGAGTCTTTGTTTTCCTGGATAATGTTTCTTTCTTCCTCAGAGGCAAAGCTTCCCGAGACAAGACAGGTTTCCATCTCACTACAACCTCCTTTCAGATAGTTGCAGAGAGTGATCGTGTCTCCCCTCAGGCTCCTCTTCTCCAGGGTAAATGCCCCCAGCTCTCTCAGCCACTTCTCATCAGACCTGTTCTCTAGACCCTTCCCCAGCTTCCTTGCTGGTCTCTGAACATGCTTCAGCACCTCAATGTCCTTGTAGTGAGGAGTTCAAAACTGAACACAGTGCTTGAGGTGCAGCCTCACCAGCACTGTGTACAGGGGTACAATCACTGTCCTGGTCCTGCTAGTCACTCTGTTTCTGATCCAGGCCAGGAAGCCGTTGGCCTTCTTGGCCACCTGGGCACACTGCTGGCTCATGTTCAGCCGCTGTCGATTAACAACCCCAGGTCCTTTTCCCCCAGTCAGCTTTCCAACCACACAGCCCCAAGCCTGTAGCAGTATGTGGGGTTGTTGTGGCCCAAGTGCAGGACCTGGCACTTGGCCTTGTTGTATCTTATCCGAATAGCCTTGGTCCATTGACACAGACTGTCCAGGTCCCTCTGAAGAGGCTTCCTGTCCTCAAGCAGATCTATGCTCCCACCCAGCTTCGTATCATCTGCAAACTTACTGAGGGTGCAATTGATCCCCTCAATGATTTATCATTGAGAAAGATGTTAAATAGAACAGGCTCCAACACTACATTTAACTCCATTCCTGGCCATCAGCCAGTTTTCCACCCAATGCAGAGTACAAGCCATGGGCAGCCAGTTTCTCCAGGAGGATGCTTTGGGAGATGGGGTTGAAGGCTTTACTAGTGTCCAGGTAAAGCAGAGGCAGGATGTCTGTTGGCCTGTACCTAATTTCAGACTGAATTCCAACTGTCACTTGAAGGACAGGAGAGGACTGAGCACACCTGATTGATTGGTGAGAGCAGGAGACTCTCAGCTCTTACACCTCAGTAAAGAAGAGATCGAGACCGTTGTCCTGATGGCACAGCAAGGTCACAGGTAACAGCTTCATCCTGGTTTTGGTGGGACTCAAGGTTTGTAATGCCAGATTGGCTGCCACAGGACAGATTTTTTATGGCTCCTGTTGGGACCTGAGCTGCACCATGCAACAAGAAGTTTTTTTGGTGGGGATGCTTTGTCTGGAGTCTTTCAAGGGCACTCCCATAGCGCCAACAGCAGCAGTACGTCGTCCTGTGCTGTCACACCATTGACTGCTGTGGCAGTAGGGGCTGGACAATGACACTCACAGCTTGAGAGGATATTTTTTTGCTTATCTATAAGCAAGTTGCATTTGGTAGTGTGTGTGTAATGAGTTATGCTGGCAGGAGTGGTTACCTTTAGCTTGTGCCATGCTGTCCTCTGCCCCACGATGGGAGAAGCTTTGTGTCTCTCAGTCTGATCCTGTGGCCTGGTCACAGCTCCTGGCCAAGGCAACACAAGGCTCTTTCCAGCAGATGGCAATAGTTATTTGCATCTGAAGTTGTGTGTTTAAAGAAAAGATCTCTGGGGCCATCTGCTTGCAGGAGCTTTCTCTTTCTCTAGCTCTTCTCCTGTGGAGCTTTTTATTGAGGTGGCACCTGTGCTGTGTTGCACCAGCCTTGCACCTCAGTAAGCAAAGCATGGGGAGGAGCAGGACAGGCAGAGGGAATGTGAGGGGCTTAGGGACAGAAGTTTAAAAATGACCCCCCGCTCTTTACAGTTAGCTACCTGGCTACCAGAGAGCAGTAAAATGTTGCTGCCATTGTCTCCAACCCTGCCTGAAATTCAGAGTTTTCAGTCCCCTTGCCCCCTCTGCCCTGCACCTGCCCCAGTGCTTCTGGCTCATTCAATTGAAAATCCAGGGACAGAGGGGGTCAAGAGAATGAAAATCGAGTTTTTCACCTTAAAACAACTGAGCTGCCCTTTTTCAGGCTGCATCCCAAGCTATCTCTCCCCACCAGCACCCAAACTTCACAACAGAAGTGGTGATGCCCTGAGGCACAGTCAGGAAAGTTAACAGAATGAAAATGTTTGCCTCTGGGCATTCTTGGACAAATTTTGGTGCCCCTGTTTGTTGTGTGAAGCACTGACAGTAAGGCTGAGGATACTGGCAGCACAGGACACGCAGGGACTTTGGCGTGTCCCAAATGTATCCTTTTATTCTATGCAGGCAGATACTTGATGTAGTTAGCTTAGTGTTGGGAAAGAGTGATTACACACCTTAATAGTCATCAAAATGCTTTCTGGATAGGAAAAAGATGCATTTAGGTAAAAATAGTTCAACCAGTCAGTGTGTACAGCAATTGAAATGAGCAGGCACAGCACCAGAGGCTACTGCCTTCCCTCTCCTGGGGAATATCCTTCTCCAGGTAGGTTCAAAAACTGCTCACATCAGATCATGATGTCCTAAACTGCTCTTTGTGTGATTGATTTATGTAGGAGTACAAAATGCTTCTTTGCTATCTTTCTTAAAGACTGATACTTTAAGTACTTCTTGGCATTTTGTTAATGCAGCTGTGTTCTCAATGCATTTATAAAATCCCTCCTAACAAATGAAAGTCAGTCAGTTCTTAGTTGCCTGTGTAATGTCTCTTCATCTAAAAAAGTCCGTTAGTTGGAAGCTGCAGCTCTCAGTTACACTTTAAGCTTCTGTTAGTTGGTATAGATACATATAGCATTTACTTGAAAATGGCTCATTGGCAAGCTCTGATGCCTCCTTCCAGGTGTCCTTAAGAGCACAAGTAGCAACATAACTGGGGAATTCTTCTGCATAAGTGATATACTACTTAAAATAATACATGAAAAAATAAATGCTGGCTCTTCAGCTCCACCAATAGATTTAAGCACAGTGCCACAAGGAGGCTTTGTCAGCCATCCTGAGACTAATGTTTCAAGGTAAATGGGTGCACAGGAGAGACCCAGAGGACGTTGGCTGTGCAACCAAGCCCTTGAGGCTTTGTAACTGGGTATTGCCTGGTCCTGGGGTGGTCCAAACAGCCCTCCCCACTGCTAGTCACAAACTGGGTGGTTGTATTTGCAGATTCAGTATCTCCTACACAGTCTGATCTCTTCATTGGCCAGATACAGTTAAAATAAAACAGAGACACTTCACCAGTGAAACAGTGTTTAATATAGTTAAATTACTTAAATAGATTTCAATTTCCATGGGAAATCATAACTATATCCATTTTTGCAAGATCCAGAGTAAAGAGTGTGTGAATACCCCTTGAAATGATCATGACACACTGTCAACAATCACAGCTAGAGATACTGGGGACTTGAAATTCCATTGACAACACAACTTCATAAGATGAATCAAAAGTCAAGAAGAAAGACTGCAGACTTTCATAAAGCAGAAAGCAAACCTAAAACCGAGTGTATGGCATGAAAGTAATGAAACTCAGTGAGGGATGGAGGGTGGAGGAGGGGGAAGAAAGGCATAACAACGTGATGCAACTTAAATCTTTTGCAAACCAAGAAAGATGTAAAGGAGCAAAAGTATAGTACAAGGGCAGACTTGGCAGTTTTACAGAAGTCAATATACTATACTTTTTCAGAGATGTTTCCTAGTGGAAGGGAGAAGGGAAGGGGCAATGCCATTTAAGCTCACGTTTAAATGGCTTTAATGCTCGGGTTATGCTTAGCAATATGGCAAATTAATTAAGACAGGCCCATGGATTATCACTTATTCTCGTCAAGTAGGAAACAAATAAACCACCACCACCATAGTGCAATCATTAAGCTGTTAGTACTACAATAATTCTGCCCTGAGAAGAGTGGAAAAGAACCTTTATTAAACGTCCAAAGATGGGAGTCATTTTTAGTGGTAGCCAAATCCAATATCAAAACTCTCCCCTCATAGAATATAAAAAATATACCTTTTTAAAAAAATTCTTTTCTCTTTTTTTTGTTAAATAAAATAGCAAGGGATCTTTCTTTAATAGTTAAAAAAGGTACAGAAATGGTAACAGTGAACTATTCATAAACCCCGCCCCCCACTAGTGATAAAGATGTCCCACACAATAGCAATGGCACTATAGTTTAAGGTCAACCACCTCATCCATACACTTGCCATCGTTACCTTTTCTGGAGATCACCTAATTCCTGAAACTTGAACGGCTGTGAGCCTAAGTTAAGTGCCTACTACAGCAAAGGCGAGTCAATGTTGCAGTACATGGTTCCTCGTCATATCAAATGGCAGTTACGACTCTCACATCAGCAGGATTCTATTAAAACCATCTCTGAAAAATTACTGGTTTTTAAAGGAAAAGTTCAAATGAGCTTTTTGTTTCCTAATCTTCTTACAACAGCTCCTGTTACAGTTAGTTAGAAGATTTGCTTAGGGCTCATTCTGACATGGTCTCAGTAGCTAAATCTGAAAGGTCCTGTTTCCATCTGTTAAGCCGTCACCCTCCGCTGGAATGCTGCGTGGAACAGCTCTGTGCCTACTGCCTTTTGGCTTTTCCTCTTCTTTGGGGTTGTTCATTTTTCTGGATTTTTTCATTTTAAAAATGCATCTGATTCAACCCAGAAACTCACCTGTTTTGCTGCCGGTTGATTGTATACTGATCATCTGAAAACTGCCAAGTCTGTGTTCAGAGTATTATCCACAAAAAAAAAATTACACAAAAGTCTACAGGTTATATACATCTCCCCCCACACCTGGGTGTGGAACAGCCTGCCTTCTCATTTATATATAATTTACAAAATATAGATTTTGGTATATCTGTTAGATCTCCATGTTTTCAATATTACAAAATAAAAAATACAAAAAAACCCACGACAAATTTCAGGGGAGTTCCCCCCACAAAGTGTCTCTCGTTTACATCTAGTCTTTCCCATGTAAACTCATAGATACCAAAGAAGAGCACAGAAGACTTCTTAATAAATATGGTTGTAGAGCCATCCCTCTTTGTCTTGATCTTCCCTTTGTCAGACGTACCAGCCCCACTCAGAAGAGCAGTTACTTAGCCACGGAGAAGAAGAGAAAAGAGGGGGCCACGGCTCTAATGTCTTGTCACACTAAAACATCACCGATGCCCTTCCAAAAGGCCTTTTTTGTGTGCTGCGACAGTGGGTGTCAATTTTGAAAGCCCATTCAAAACAGCTAATAAAAAGCACAGTGGTACACTTCAAATAGCTGGCAGTATGGGATGGAAACATTATGGGAGTGCAAATCCATTCCAAAATAATGCTTTGTAGTGAATCATACATTCCTTCAACCAAGTAAATGTTGTGTTGTGTCAATAAATACTTAAATAGCTTCTCATCTCATCCTGTGGTAGCAGCCTTTTTTAAACCATCCAAATTCATGTCTTATCTGTGAGCTCTGAAGGACACATCTTTCTTTGGTCGACTTAGCACTCAGCCAGGAACGACTCCGAGGTGGTTTCTTTCGATTGCCTTTTGTGACGAGTGGCCAAAGAGTTTGCTGACACCAGCTCGAGAGTCACGGTGTGAAATTTCAACTCTGCTGCGGTTTCAGCTTGGCTGCAAAAAAAGGGATTCTTCTCCGACTCACAACCTCGTGTAACGCAAATCCCATCCTTGAGTGACGCTGCAATCGGTGCTAACTAATCGGAGGCCCTTCATTTAGAAAGTAGGTGGTCATTTCTCCTTTGCCTTTGACCTTAATGACCCCTCGATATTCCAGCTGATAGTTGTTGGCTGCTAAAACCTGGTACATGTCCGTGGTTACCTGTGGAAAAACCAAGAGTAAGTAGAAGCCTGTCACGCCTCTCACACGGTCTTTTGGTTTGCTTTTGAAGCAACTCAGAGACAAAATTAAAGTAGGATCAACTATTTTGTTTCTTATGAGGAAAGGCTGTGGGACCTGGGACTGTTCATATTGGATAAAAGGAGACTGAGGGGCAACCTTATTGATACTTACAAGTATTTAAAAGGTGGATGTCAAGGGGGTGGGACAACACTTTTCCAAAGCTGGAATGCAAGAAGTTCCATTTAAAGAAAAACTTTCCTGTTGAGGTGAGGGAGCCCTGGCACAGGCTGCCCAGGGAGGATGTGGAGTCTCCTTCTCTGGAGGTTTCCAAACCTGCCTGCACAAATTCCTGAGTGACCTGATCTAGGTGGACCTCCTTTAGCAGGTGAAGTGGACTAGATGATCTCTAGAGGTCCCTTCAAACCCCTACCATTCTGTGATTCTGTGAGTCGGTTGACTTTTGTGTATTGATCACTCACTGAAAGGTCAGCACAAGTTGTAGAACAAACACAACTTTTAGAAACTGAGAAACCACAGAGGCCACACACGGTACACAACTGGGGGCAAACTCACAGTTTTCAAGGAGGTCACAGGATGAAAGGAAAGAGGGACATTTTTCAAAACGCACCTGGCAGCTCAGTCTGCTCAGATACATTCATTGTGTCACTGGAGTGACAGTAGGAAAACAGGTTAAACATATTTAAAAAGTGCTCAAAAAATGTATTAGAAATTACAGAGTGGATGTACAAATAGAAGAAGAAGGAGAAAGTAGCAGGAAGTGAGAAAGACTGAACAAACGGAATAATCCATCCAGCATCTAAATTCTTGCTGCAGAGTCTATTCAAACATAATGACTTCTGCTGCAGAGTAACAGAACTTTAAAGAGCAAATTTCCTGAGGTATTCATTTATTACAATGTATTTTCTTACCCTTTTTCAGGTGGCTTTAAGTATTTCCATTTCGGGCTTCCTAGTGTGGTAACATTGCTTAACTAGGATGAAAATTGTTCACCAACCGTCTCATAAGAGTTTAAGGAGTGTTGGGTAAATATTGATCCAGTTAACTGACAGCTTAATTGGAAAGAAACAGTGTGGCTTCCCCTCTTGGGTTTTACATCAGTTACTCTAATGATTTTTATATCCCTGCAGTATTTTCCCAAGGACTGGCAATCTGTTACTGTGGACATTGGCTCAGCAACAGCAGGTCAGAGGAACTGAGTCACTGGAAAGGTCACCAACTGAAGGCCAAGGAAATGTTTGATTACAAGACAGTTTCAATTAACCTCTTAAACCATTCTCTTCCTCCACTTATACATTCACATCCCACTGATGCCTGATCCTTGCTGGCCTCATGACACATGTGGCATGGTGAACAGAGAGGTGAAGTACAGAAATACATATCTGAAACGAGCCCTTGCAAAATAAAACAACCTGCAGTTGCATGTAGACAAACAGGAAAAAGAAAAACCTATTTTACTGTTCAGGTGAGCGAGCCTGGCACAGGCTGCCCAGAGGGGTTGTGAGTCTCCCTCCTTGGAGGTCTTCAGGACCCACCTGGACACGTTCCTATGTGACCTGATCTAGGTGACCGTGCTTCTGCAGGAGGGTTGGACTGGATGATCTCTAAAGCTCCCTTCCAACCCCTACCATTCTGTCATTCTATGAAAGTTGTCAGCACGAGTGAGTAAGCATCACAGCAGGACTGTGCATGAGGCATTCAGGAAAGGAAACTCAGCTCAAAACTTTACCCAGAACTAAACCACAAGTTTTTGACCAAAGGGTGTCAAATTGGTTAAGATTAAAAGGCAAAACTTGATGGTACCCCTAGCATCCCCCAGCTGGCTTTTCTTTCAATACCATGTAAGTAAATGAGTGGCATAAAGGATTAAAATGAAACCAAAATCCCAATTCTAATTAAGTTCCAACCCCCTAAGTGACACAGGGCTGGCAGTGTAAGTGTTCCAGCGAATTCCTTACCTGAATCCTGTCAGGCACCCCTGTGCTGTCCATTCGGCTGGCTACATTCACCGTGTTGCCCCATATGTCATACTGGGGTTTGCGTGCTCCTATCACCCCCGCTACCACAGGGCCAATGTTGAGGCCTGGAAGGAAGGGAGAAATCCCACAATGCTCAGATCTTGAGGCAAGTTATTTTTCAGACAATAAAAACCATCCTGAGGTTCATTGGTTCTAGCTATGCTCTAGCCTGACACGTAAAGCTATGGCCAAACTATCAGGAAAGAAGCTCTTCAAGAAAAGTTGGTTTCTTTGATCTGACACCTGTCTGACTGGCAGCATGGGCTGGATCTGCTCAATCCAGAGCTACTTTCCAGTATCAGATAACAGGATAATGTTCGCCATCCAGCTGCCAAGAAAACTGCTCACTTGGAAGTCAGCATGGAGCTGCTGCGATGCTGAGCACCAGCAAGGCAGCAGCACAGCAGCCTTCCAGAGCAAATACCACACTTGACATCCTCATGTTTCTTCTCCCTTTCTGTCTCTTATTATTCTCTGTCTTGGAAGACAATTTAACGTCCAAGAATGGCAGGGCTGGGGACCACAGACGGTGTGGGCAAGGAGCACATCACAGGCAAAATGAGCCCAAGCTCAAGCACTCTGTGAGACCGTGCTGTGGTAACAGCCTCTCTGAGCCAAGGTCAGCTGCCCAACTGCACCTAATTCTACAGGGAGCTTCAGGAATAATGCTGCTGCCCTAACAAAGTTGCTCTGGTGTTTCATAGAGGCCAAAGTGGTCAGCAGGCACAACACAATTACCATCACTGTACGGTGAAGGTAACATCTATGGTTTTGACTCTCCATCAAATCCCTAGCTGACAGTGATCGTTACCTTTACTTAATCCCATAAGCACAGTGACATTACCTATCTTCATCTGGAAGTTGTTGAATGAATGTTCATTAATGTATTTCATTTGGTCCATTAACCTCATGGCAAAATCAGCCAGAGCTTTGATATGAGTCTTCCCTTCCTTGTCGTAAGTGGAATCGTTGAGGCCCGATGCAGCCATGTATGTACTGCCAATGGTCTTGATCTTCTCCAGCTGCCGAAACTGGTCTTCACTTATTATCTGTTTCACAAGAACAGAAGCAGCAAACAAACCTTGACAAACACATACATGCTGGTAACACCCTTACCACGTGTCCTGCCTTTACTACTAAGTACTGGACGGAGCCTGCACTACTCAAAGTGCAGGAAGAAGGGGGATTAAGTATTCAGAGGAGCAACGTATCAAGAGAAGGGATTTTAATATGAAAAAGAAAAGAAAAATAATTAAAGACTTCTAGAGTGAGGAGAAATGAGCCATGGCACAAGGATTCAATCAGCCACCTTCCTTTGGAAGCTCAGCAAAGCCCAACTAAACCCATTGACTCGATTCCCTCTGTCCACCTGGATTTTCTGCGACTTACTTCATCAAAATCGGCGATGATCTCGTTGAGCAGTCTCAGACACTCTACTCCTTCGTTGTTGGCCTCCAGCTCCACATAGAACTCTGAGAAGTTGCTTATGGAGGCGAACATGACAGCCACGCACTCGCAGGACTGGTAGTACAGTTCATCATTGCGCCGTTCCTGAGCCAAGAAATGGGCTGCCACGTCCTTTGGCAAAATGTTGTGGAGGAGGCGTCTGTTATAGGCCTGCAGCTCCTCCATTTCTTCTTTCTCTTCAGTGGCCTAGTTTAGGAGGGAGAGACAGTGATTTGCTTACTCTTTTGGTAACTTCTCTGGGGAAGGAAAGAAAAAGCTGAAAATGAACTTGCAGGGAGAACAGAAACAGAAGAAAGGGGGAAACTGCAAATTAGGGCAGAACCAGAGATGCAGAAATTTGTGGAGCACACATCTTTGTGTGCACACATCTGTGGAAAAGCAGGCACAGAATAACACCTCAGTCAAATGTTATATTTCTGGTTATATTATTGGGTAAGTTTTTGGAGAACTTCATTGACATCCTACCACCCACAAAAACACTCATTTGGCTTTCCCAGTCAAGTACAACAGGTTTCAAGAGGACAAAGACTTTGCTCAAGGATGCTGGTTTCTGAAGCAGGACATTTGAAACTGGAAATGAAGTTAAACAAGGATTCTTTAAAAGGTGATCAGTCTGAACAGAACAAGGAAAATGCTTGGCTTTGCTAGGGGAAGTAAATGCTATGGCCAGCTGAGCCCAGCTCTGGAACAGGAAAGTCAGCTCATCCTTTTCATTGCTTTGCCATTTATAAGTAATGTTAACAATGTTTATCTGCTTCCCAAGGAGCTTTACTTCATTGGTGCTCCCTCAGTGCCTCCCACTCAAACCACTGATACATGGCAGCAGAATGATGATCTGCCATCCAAAAGGTAAAAACCTCTCTAAAACCTCCAGGTCTGTGGTGCCACATCTCTGAGTCTGGGGCAGAGCTGAGATCTGTCCTGCTTACTTGAGAATCACATATGATGCACCAACATCATTCCTGGGTGCAAGCAGTGAAAACACTAACACTGAGCCCAGGGCCAGGAGTGGATGTGGCGTTATCTGTGGCGTGTTGGTTACCCAGTATTGCTGCCTAGGGGCTAAAGAAAGCTGGATGTCAAACCAATTCCTACTGCTTATCAAGAAAGTGAATGAAAATGCAAATGTGAATCTTTCACACTCCTGAACACAGCAAACTAAAGCTCACTGAACTCTGGGAACCCATCCACCAGTGAATATGAGCTTCTTATATTTATGAATCATGTTACACTAGAGGTTCCTGCAACCACAACAGGCTCCGTTGCCCAAATTCATTAACTTCTATCTTCAGATCTATAACCCTTTACTGTAGGGACCATCCAAAGAGCATTAATAAGGAAACAAGGAGTTAAATAACCAGGATAAAAAGCATTGGGTATGCAAAGCATCAAAGAAGAGCAGAGAAGTAGTAGTATACCCAATTGTTTGCCAGATGCAGATTAAATGTAAAGGCACTTTATAACACTCCTCAACTGGACAGTGAACAGCTCAGTAGCTTCACATTAACGCCAATGACTGCGCTGTTCCTCCAACACAGCAAACACCCACTAACCTGGAGTTTCCAGAGGAAATCGAGCCTTGCAGTGGATTCTACTTGCTGGGCATGCAGGTACAGTGCCAGGACAAAGACAGTGATGATGACCGGGGTCACAATCTTCAGCGCGACTCGTGTCATCGCCGGAGAGCTGCAGCCAGCAAAAGGGCAGAATTTCCTTGTTAGGCTCAGCCTGGAGAAACATGGCTTACCTGTGCTACACAGTTCCCACTTTAAGGCTAACCAGCCTCTGAAGAAAAGGCTATTTCTTTTCTCCTCAAAGCAGGTGTTGGTAAAGGGCCAAACAGTACCTGCAAAATGACTTTGTCTCATAGGTGCTGGTTTCTAGAGCATGGCTTTGAAATGGGAAATGTAATCCAACTTCCCAAAATGGGTTAAGATTGACACAAAAGGCATTTTTTAGAGAATGGCCACCACTGTGTTTGGCAAAACCAAAATGCTGGCCAGATCTTCAGACTCTATTCACCATGTCTCCTGCACTGGCTTCGCTGGATTCCTAAGTCTCAAGCTGTTTTTACATTTACTACTTCTCTAATCAGTCACTTTTTAACGACCTTTGGTTTTTAAGTACTCTATAACCTGAAAAGAGAACTAAGACATCCCATCTCTTGTGACAGTAAGAAAATAAAACCAGTTAAACCTGAATTACAGAGTTATACAGTATGAAAATATTCCTTTGATAAAATCTTTGACTTGGAATACCAAGTAAGCTCTATGAGAGACTCTATAAAGCAAATTGATGTTGCATAGCAAAGAAGATGCTCTGGGAGTAGCTATACATACAAAAGGCCAATACTCAGTCCTCTTAGAGCATCTGCACTGTGTTGCACCAGCTCACAGCAATGCATAGTCAAATACCACACAGCCTTGGCAAGTCAACATGCTGCTATTGCACCATGAGAATTGAAAACGCCTGCCATCCAAACCCAGAAAAACATTTCCAAAGGGACTCACCATGATAGCGTTGCATTTGCATTTGCAGACACGCTGAAAAAAACAACCCAGAAACACAAGGTTAGTAAGAGAGTTCGGCTCCCTCCAGCACTCATCTCATGTACAACGTTCAGCAGCACCTCTGCAATGTGGCAGCTCTAACACTGTGTGGGGCTATAGCCCTTCTGAAGCAGAAAATTAAGACTGGTTGAAGGGGGGCGGGGAGGAAAGAAAAGGCCGTCTGAGCTACTCTCAAAAATCCAGAGTGCTGGTGCAACGTGCTTAATGTGGTTAAAATATCTAAGAAGTAAGAAGCATTAAGAGTCAGAGAATCATTTGGGATTTTAATGTCGGTGTGGGATGCCTGGCAAATGCTCGGATGTACATCAGTACTTCATCAGGTCAGCTGGAAAATTTGAGCTAAAGCAGCAAGCTCTGGGCTGATCTCTTGTGAGGGACAGCTCCTCTCTTCCCTATGTATTGCAGCATGGAGATGCATTTGATTCCTTTAACTCTGGCATTACCTCCTTCTGCGAGGTGCTGCTCTCGAGTCTTGTGTCTGGCAACGGGCATCACACACGAGTGCAGACCCTTGTGCAGGTCACTACCCACAACCCTGCAAAGTGCAGAGCTGCTGGAGAACATGGAGGATGGGCTTTTCTTAGAGTGAAAGGATGGAAAGGAGCTTTCTGGTAGGTAGCAGCTATCTGAGTTCCTGACTGATTGATTGCTTAATGCTGTTGGGTTTCTTCTCAAGTGTGGGTGGAGTAATTAGGTGGCTGAGAACCATGTAAGTGGATCTTTAAAAACACTATTTAAATGGCAAGAAAGAGATCAGTGGTAAAATTGCTGTAGTGTCATTGATACAATTACAGCTTTGCAGGCTACTAGTGTGATACATCTTTAGCCTGAGGCTCTCACTGCTGTCTAGAGAGCTTCAGGTGACAGTTTTCTGGGACTGGGGGGAACCTCTCACTACAGAATCGGGGACACAAATGACCAAAATCCAAAGAGCTGAGGGAGTCTAAGTGGGCATAAAATGAAAAAAAACCCACAGTGACTCTAAGCTTGCATGTTTCAAGACATTTTCTGCAGCTCTGAGAATGGACTTTCTTCTGATATGGATTTTACAAGCCCCCACTTGTCTTCCATACAATCTATTGCATGGTCTCTTGGCCAGCTCCAGCACTGAACAGGTGTGCTTGGATATGGACCCAGCTTGGGAACCCTGGGGACAGCGAGTCTCACACTAAAGGCTGGATATAGCTGGAGTTGGAGACACTTCCCACATCTAGCATGATTCCCTTACTTCCCTAAATCACTACCAGGCCAAAGATGACTGATTACCTCCTATTACCACTCTGTCTTGTGACAGGAGCATGGCAGATTTGACTCTCTGTGCCGGGGGCTGCAGCTCACTGTGGGTGCTATGCTTGCTCTAAAATCTTCAGCAGAGATTATGAAATGCAGAAAATCCATTATTTACAGTAACACTTTAGATAAGTGAAAGTGCCCAATGCAAACAATAATGGCGTGACATTGATAGGCTGCTCCCCCATGGGACAGACATTTCCAGTAGCAGATGGCTTTTTAATTACTGGAAGATAACACAGATAGATGCTTGCTAAATACACTCCTGCTCAAGTTAAGTGCACATTTTCAGCAGGAAAGGTGGTGGATTCTGGGGACAGCTCCCATAAGACAGGAGCATCTCCCTTCTCACGGAAACAATGCCAAGGACAGCCAGCCCTCTAAATCTCAAACCACAGCTTGGACAGAAATGATGAGCTTGATGAACAAATCACTGGCAAAAGCTCTTTGGGCTCCACGATGCAGGAACTCAACTTAGAAGACCACATTGGTCCATCACATCTTTAAAACCAACACATTAGTGTTATCTTCTGCATAGGGAAAAGGTAACATGATAGTAGATCTGTGCCTCCAGTTATATTTCATGGGTCACCACGCTGGTGTGTCGCTGCAGTCAAGTCTAGCAAGTCCCAACGTGCTATAATCAGCCTTTCAATTGCTTGCATGCTGGGCTGGTTTGTACACAGAAGTGTGAAGTGACATCTGCATCACTTCTAATTAGTCAGAGTACCATAATGGCTGCAGAGCCGACAGTAATTATGTAGCTACCATGGGCCCTCAATTAAAGTAGTAAGAGTTCACATTGGTTTGAGGTTTTTTTAATATCAGCTGGACAATAAGGTACATCTCTGAGCTATGTGCTACAAGCTGAGCTCCCACTTCCCACAGCACACAACCAGCCTGCCAGACATTGGGACAATAAACAGCTGTCCATGGAGCTCTCCGGACAAAACAAATATCATTTAGTGAGAGACAATATAGCACCACAGAAAGCTATTTCTGGGAAAACAAGGTAACCTTCTCCAGTTTATTACTGACATTTTGATAGTGAAGTGATGTAAATTATACTTGTAAGTGCTGTAATTTTGCTTAGTGCTTGACTTACAAGAATGAAATGATATTTGGGATATAAAACGCTTTTATCTCTCTAATTGTGTTAGAAAATGCTAAATAGCTTCTGCTGTTGCAATACATAACATCTGCAAAAAAAAGGAAGGAAACCTCCTTCTCCCCATACCTCCAGAGAAAGCTCCTTGGGGTTTCTAACATAATTTCATTTGCTTGAGGTAACAGAACCATTTCAGTGATTACTGCCAATGGCAGGAAAAGCCATAGCTCCATTAATTATTACTGGGATGCAGGAATGCTAAAATCATGGAATATTTATGTGAAGGGCAAAAGTAAACCAGCTGCATCCAGCTTGAAGGGGTTAATGACCATTAAAAGATCCAAGCAACTACCCAAGGTGGCACTGGGAAGGACCTTCTCAATCAACCACAGCTGTCATCCCTGACAAACATTTCATTTAAATTGGTGTTTTCTAGATCTCTGACTGGTCTTTAGTGCTCTGGATTCTCCATTATCATGAGCTGCCTTCTTGCCCCAAACTGGGAAACATATTCTTGGTTAGGCCTGGGTCTACTTCTCGTGGCTTACAGGCTACTCTCCTTGTTACACATCCTAGCACCATGTTCACCTTTAGACCACACCACATTTTACTGAATCATATTCAAGTACAATTGTTTCCTACAAGGGGAAATCATCAAAACAAGCAGTTAACACAACAGTGCAATTCCCAGTGAGAAATGAAGCTTGAGGAGAAGGGTGGGTTTGCTGACGTGCCAAATTTCCCTCCCTGGCATCACCATCCGGAGAGGGGTAACCATGGGAGTGCAAGGAGGTTGCCCCCAGGATTAATGCATGAGCTGGTGATGACAAACTACCTTTTGTAAGGAAGGAGGCAGCTGTCTGCTCCTGCTTAGCCCTGGCCCTGCTGCCAGGAATTGTGCTGAGTCCAGTTCTGACAGTGGCTTTTCTAATGTGGACTTGTGTCTGATGGCAGCTGTCAGGAGATCAAACATCAACCACCACCGTTCCACCACCCCAGTCTGGCTTTCATACTCCAGATATCTGAACATCTCGGTGCTTCATTATCACATCCCTGAGCCAGCTCAAGCTTATGGGAGGTTTTATTTCTTTTTCTGAGGAAAGACATTTCTATATTGGGAGTGTAACACCAGAAGAAGTGAAAATGACTAATTACAGCTCCCCATTTCTGGAAGAATAAGAAATACAGACCCACTCTGATTCCAGTTATATTTTGTTATTAATAGCTAGTTCATTAGTTAAGTTCCATGTTGAAAAGATCTTAAAGGGAGCTGTGTTCTGCTCTTCAGAGGTGGAGAGCAGCATTGACAAAGCTTTCAGTTTACAGCCACGTCTTCTCCGGTATCACACACTTCCCTTGCTTGCAGCTCAGACTCGGTGCTCCCATCCACCTAATGCCACACTGAAATCACTGGGTGAAAGAAATCAGGTGAAGATTTCAGAAGTGAAAGGCACTTACTAGGTGTTGGCTGTTACCAGGAGATCTGCATTGTCAAAAAGGTTGACCCCTGGCACTTCCACAATGAGAACATATATAAATTCAATGATTAACATCAGGATCAGTTTTCCAATACAGCTGATCTGAAGGAACACAGAGCAGGCCAGGAGACTCAATAAGACACTGTAGGTAAAGTACTGTTTAAAGACAAAAAGGGGACAAAAACCAGAAGAGAGATGAATATCAGCTGGATAAATCAAAACTGAAAACAAAGGAAACTAAACAGAGGGATAGAAAGGGATTGGGGGTTATGCAGTTGAGCTGAATGAACATGTAAGCCTGGGACTGCCCGTGAGATTCTCCCATGTTACAAGAGATTTAAGAGTTTAACTGAAACAATGGAGAGGAAAACTCTGGGATTCTTCAGCAGGTGTTATTTGCTTTACACTCAAGAGGCACAGAGCTCACAGCCCAAGGTTGTGGCGTAGGTTTCCCCCAGACACGGTTATTGAATTAGCAGAAAGCATCATCCAGTTATTCTGCAGTACTTTGTACTTTAAAGTCAAATTCTGAACCCGAATTCACCTGTGATGGAAAGGACCAAGAGTATTAGCAACTCACACCACCAGGGCAGATCCTTACTTGATGCCAATTGGAAGGTATTGCCCTACAGATGTGACACACTGAATCCATTGGCAAGACACAGGCTGGACAAGCTCCTACCAATGCCTAACACCATTGTCCCTTTTTCTGCCAGGAGTTGCAGAGACGTGCACATCTGTGGTAGTGGAGGTCTCTGCCACATCTGGCTGGTGGGCAGTAACTTCTGCCAATCTGAGAGCTGAATGTTTGGCATGCCAGTGCTTTCAAATGCAATCGCAGACTGCAGGTGCCATTTATGGCTCCTGGGAAAGGTAACATGGATGTAAAACAGAGGCATACTGTCCAGCTCATCACCTTCTTGCTATCAAATATGTGAAGGCCTTTTTCTGGCAAAACAACCTCAACCCTGTATGAAAGGCCTGAGGCAATCAGTCCTTCCAGTTAAATACAAGACCTAGTTGAAGCAGAAATACACTTATGTTCTGAGCTCATTTATTAATAGTTCATCACTGATATATTGAATTGGAGAAAATAACTTGTACAACTTGTAACAGCCCTTCAGCTTCTAGAAAATAGGTGGATGTTCCTTGTGGCTGAGGAGTGGGATCCCATCATCTCCTGAAAGCACACTGGGAGCAACAGACAATAACTGTACCAGATCCAACACCTGCCCTGCAGAGTGCAGGGGAAGGACTCCTCACTTTGTAGTCCACTGAGCAGCAGGACCTGGTTCAAGGCTGCCATAACATCCTCAACATGCAAAATGGTTGTTCCTCATTGCCTAAAATGCCTCTCTTCCTGACAACCTCAATATGAGCACAGACTGTTTCTAGTTCTCCATTGTGTCCTATTTTGCTCCTGGGTCTTCCTGTGAACATACTAATGGTCTTTGCAGGGTTAAAATCACAGTAACGATGGTTTCAGAAACCTCACTGAATCAGACAGGGGCCAAATTTCTGTTGGGTTAAGTGCAAATAGTTTGAGAGGGATACCAGGGCTTTGAGTAGCACCTTGGGCATCTGGATGACTATAGATCAGCCATAAGTCTATCAGGTTCTCATAAATTCAGTTGACCTTGACATAAATCCTATCCCCATCCTAGATGGACTTTTTTCCTTTCAAATTTTTAGTACAAAACACATATAATGGCCATGACCTAATAACTAAGAGAAAGATTTTGAGTAGCTCTGCAAAAAGGTCATTTTTTTCAGCAAAGTATTGTACCAGTGTAAAACACATTTGGAGGGGCTTTTTGCCATTGGAAGCATTTTTATTTCTTTGAAGTGAGCTGTTCTGTAGAGGTAGGATTTGCATTTGCAAATTGAAACAGACCACTATCAGGGCTGCTCATTGGCCTGAGACCAAAACCTATCATATGTACATATAAGCAAAGTTTTACATCAGGACATCAAACAGTAGGGGGAAGGGTTAAATCTACAACTAGACACTGAGCATCAAGTAGCATTGAGCACCCACAAACTTATTTGACATGACTTGCTCTTCTGCATGCCATTAAGGTCATTTCTCCTGCTACACGCAGGATCCAACAACTATAAAAGCCTACTGATCATTGAGCCCTGAAGGAACTTAAACATTAATGTGGACTCATGATAATAACTTCAGACCCTTACGTTTGTGTGTAGTTGCCTGTGTCAGTTCTATAATGTCAGTCAGGAGTAACCTTGCTCTCCTCTGAATCACAGACATTTATCACACAGGTTTTGTAGCCCCCTTCTCAGACCAAGCTCTGCAACTTGTGTTTTTTTTCAAGCAATACCTCTGGAAAGTTGCAGTTGGGCAAAGGACTGTCACAGAATCCCTGCAAGGTGCCCAGGCTGTAGTTGGAAGTCAGGTTGCTGATAAGGCATATGTCCACCCGGTCAGGAGTGATGTTGTATTCTGCAGCCAGGCAGCTGGCAAGATCCACAGTGCTGCACATGAACTGAAGAAAAAGACAGCATTAAACTCAACAGCATAGACAAAGAGAAGGAAACAATAGTCTGAATCAATTAAAAAGTGCCTTGGAAATGGCTGCAGCAATGTGCAAAATGAAACCACAGGCTTCTGTTTTGCTGCATGTGCAACAGTTCTGTTATTTCTCCTCCAAAATATTAAGTAATAAAATCCAGGCTATGCACTCTAGAAAGCCAGTTTCATGCTCAACTTCACATACAACAGTATGTCTGAAGGTTCACAGGCAGAGGGGCTGTAGATATCACACATACAAATATATCCCACTGTCTGTGATAAGGTCCTGGTGTTGCTCTATTTCTGACGATAGGAATTTCTAAGCTGATAACTCTTCCTTTACATCTCTAAAGCTTCTGCTGTAGGTCCTTCTATAGGGGAGGCTTTAGCAGTGAGGCTCAAAGGCTGATGTGCTATGTTATGCTGAGGAAGCAGCAGAGATCTCTTCTGAACATGCTGCTCCATTTGTCCATTTTGCTACTTTTTACATTAAGCAGCTCATGAATGCAAAGATCCCACAGGATTGTGCAGCAAAACAAAGCTCTGATTTCTGCGTGGTGCTCAGCAACCCACACCAGCTCTTTGCAGGTGACTATGGGGGAAGGTGGTGGGGTGTTGATGTCACTGAGCTAGCATCTCCCATTCAAGTACCTCAACAGAGCACAAAATTGTTCCTAGTTTAGGGAAGCTGAGGCAAGAGCGAATAGTGGTATGGTCTTAGTTGCTTAAGTGTTTCCATGCCAGTGCATGTCAGAATCGCCCCAGCTGAAGCCAGAAGTGAGAGAAGGCAATGTGGAGTCTTTGTAGCTACCTCCACAAGCTTAGGGCTTTAACCTCAGGCCCTTTTCCTCCCCCTCTCTTAAGAAATGAAATAGTTGTATGCAGGGTAGAGAATACTGAAGAGGTTTCTTAAAAATACATTCAGCCTTCATGCCGTTTCTGCAAGTGGGAAGCCATCAGCAGTAGAGTCCTACAGAACATTTGCCTCTGAGCCTGAAATTTGCCATGGTGTTTGATGCAAAGCTACACCACTCCGATCCCAAGAGTGCAACTCAAAGCAGAGCTTTCCCAGTCCCTGTTAGGTGATTATTGCACTGGGAGCAGGATGCAGCTCCATGCTGAAGGCTGGCACAAAGCCTACACAACACTTAAGTCCCACTCAGTATAGTGGGAGTCAAATGATGCATTGGCCTCAGCTGGCCCTTCACACAGGGGTTCACTTCAGGCTTGCATTGTGTACCTGAAGCAGAAGCAATTAAAGAATGAGGAAAAAAAATGGGCACAAATTGGTGCCAGGCATATAATGGGCTACAGGGATGCAGTGGTCAGGATCCCGTTTATTTTCTGTGCCCAAAACATAAAAGGGAACTGACCTCAGATGCTGTAAGCATTAGGCAAGATTACATTAAACCCAGTAGTTTTAGGGGTTACAATGCCACAAAGCACCAATAACAAAACCATGCAGAACTGAGTGGGTCAAAAGGAAATCATGCACATACCATGTTGACAAAGGCAGATAGAAAAACCAGGATAATGGCAAAGACTCCGACTAAGGTACTATTGGTCCTGGACTGTACAATCTTCCTGGAAAGAGTCTGGAGTGGAGCTGGGAAAAGCTGCATGTGGAGAAAAAACATAAATTCAATAAACACATAAACCATTGCTTGTTTTACAGATTACAGCCTGCATTTGAGCTGCCTGCATCCTTCATCGTTGTGTCTGTGTGGACGCTGCAGAGGGGTAAGAGAAGGGTGCTGGGGGATAGTGGCTTCAGGACAAGGGTGAGAGGGAACATAATGGACTCGTGGCAGCAAGCCCAGCTGGCTCACCAGATCTACTTAGTCCTTCATAATGGGGATGATGGCTCCTGAGCTGAGATGGCATGGCTCGCAGGCCTGTGCTCATCCTGTCACGGGGAGCAGACCACAAGCCATCTGTAACTGAAACAGCCAGGAGCTTGAGCCTGTAAATTACTGCATCAAAAATTATGTGAAAAAATATGTGTCACATCCCTTGGATCACAAAGGACAATTGTAGGACTTTCTGGTGTTATTTCAAACCCAGATTGTTGAAAAGTCCACTCTAGTCCTGTGATCTGTCAGGCCCTGCTCAGCAAAAAGTCCTGGCGGCCTCCACTGGTCTATGGCTCTCAGACACAAACAAGGCTGAAAATAACTGCTGGTGAGGGTGACCACAGAGCTCCCCTAGACAGACTGTCCCAGTGATACATTACTAAAAGAGCCAGAAGCTTTCTTCTAAATTGCTTTCTGCCTGCAGGCCACCAGCGTGTTTTGCTTTGGATGTTGAATTGTATTCTGGGTAGACACAGTCTCCGTGTTGAAGCAGAGAGCAGCCACGTGCCCTTTGCAGGAAGGGTGCATCACGTGAAGCCTCCCTGCATTGCATTAGCAACAAGAGATGTGCAGAAGGCAACAAAACTAACCCTTTCTATGCTGGAGAGCAGTTCTGTAGAGAGAGACATGGGAGTCCTGGTTGACAATAAACTGAACATGAGCCATCAATGTGCCCTCGTGGCCAAGAAGGCCAATGGCATCCTGGGATGCATCAACAAGAGTGTGGCCAGCAGGTCAAGGGAGGGTCTTGTCCCCCTCTACTCCGCCGTAGTAAGGTCTCATCTGGAGTCCTGTGTCCAGTTCTGGGCTCCTCAGCTCAATAGGGACAGGGAACTGCTGGAGAGAGTCCAGCACAGGGCCACCAAGATGATCAGGGGACTGGAGCATCTTCCTTATGAGGAAAGGCTGTGGGACCTGGGGCTGTTCAGCCTGGAGAAGAGGAGACTGAGGGGGGATCTTATCAATATTTACAAATATCTAAAGGGTGGGTGTCAGGAGGTTGGGGCAGCACTTTTTTCTGTTGTATCTAGCAACAGGACAAGGGGTAATGGGATGAAGCTGGAGCACACAAAGTTCCACTTAAAGATAAGAAAAAACTATTTCACTGTTGAGGTGAGGGAGCCCTGGCACAGGCTGCCCAGGGAGGGTGTGGAGGCTCCTTCCTTGGAGGTCTTCATGTTCCTGGACATGTTCCTATGTGACCTGATCAAGGTGACCCTGCTTCTGCAGGGAGGTTGGACTAGATGATCTCTAAAGGCCCCCTCCAACACCTACCATTCTATGACAACTTCTATGCTCAACCAGTGCAAGCCTGGGGCTGGAGCAATGTGAGACGGACACGGGAAGTCCTTGTGCACTGACAGCTTCCCACCGTGGGGCAGAAAGGCTCTGCTGAACACTGACAAAGTTTTTTCCAGAACCCAACTCTCCTTTCCTTCCCAGCACACTGCATGAATAACCAAGCCACTGGAGGGTATTTTTAGAGACACAAAGAAGCCAGCAGCGCAGCAAAACGGCACTGCAATTTAACTGTGACTAATGTTTCTATTAAAAGTCTTGCTTTTCCTTTTTATCCTTCACTCTTACATCTTCAGAGATGCAACATTTTGTCAGTGCCTAGCTTCCCACACAGCAATCCTACAATGTAATTACAAAGTGTTTGCATGGCCAAAGCACTGATTAGCCGGTGACTTTTACAGAGGGAGAGAAAGGTTGTGGCAAGAGTTTTGAAAGAGTTGCTTTCACCCACTACCAGCACACACAGAGAAATCCAGCTAACTCCAGCAAGAGGGGAGGGCAAGGCTCTGTGGGGGATGGGAGGAATGGGCAATTCAGGGTTATGACTTATTCCCACTGAAAGAAGATTGATTGGAATCCACTGAAAATTGATGCATCCTGCAGGCTCACGCAGCTGCTGTAAAACCAAGAAAAACACCTCTCTCAGAAGTAAAGCTTTCTGATATAGAAGTCCTTGGCTCTGTGGATAAGCCATGAACCATCTCCTTGCCCTACCACATCCAGCTGCTTCCACACAGATATCATCTACCAGATTCCTACCAGTGCAGGGACGTGGAGAATGCCACAGGGCTTTCCTCTGCTCTAAGCTTTATGGAATTTGGAGAGAGAAAGAGGATTTGTGCTGCATGTAGACAGTTTTCTTGCTAGATTAGAGCAGGACAGGTTTTCCTGTCAGCCCTTTCTTTAGGCCTGAAAGCCAAGCTCCACAAAGGTACACATGTATCTAACCTCCTTCTGTAATCTCTGGGAAATCAGGCACCTAAAAAAACCTTGGGAGTGCTTTGTTGTGGATGTTGGCTCAAGCCCCTGCTGCCAACAATCCCAAAAAAGCCCGACTTTGAAGCAAGCCTGAGATATCAAGCAAAGCTATCTGTGGAAGACACTTAAATTCTAATGAAAACATGTTTTCTTTGTATTAATCTTGGTTCTCACTACTTTGCAAGCTAGGGAAAATTTTAGGTCAGTAAACAAGTACAGCTGGAAAAAGTCCTGAAGAAGAAACAAATGCCAAAAGCCATGGGAGGCCAGGATTGCAATAGAGAGAGCAACAGCACAGCCACGCTGCGCGTCTGAGGAACGTCTGCTTGGCAAACAACATTCAGAGAGGCTCTAGAACATAAGGAATGCTCTCCTCATTTCCCAGAGGCAGACAGAGACCAGCAATACTTGCAGCTTGGAGGATATGTGTGACAAAAATGGGGGCCCTCTCTTGAGTTCTGACAGCTCGTCCCCACTCTAGCCATGTTCCCTCCATAAAAACATCCACAAGTCAGGGGTGTAACAAAGAAGAAAAAAAGAGATCCATTCCTCCCTCATTCTCCAACAAAATTTAAAAAAAGTAACATAAAATGATCCCTCCTGTGCTAGGAAAAGCAGCAGAACATCTGGAAGTTATTGTACAGTGAAAATCCATGCACTAGTGCTGGTTAGTCCATTGGTTTGTACTGTTCAACACCATTTATTCCTCTCAATAGGACTGAAATCTCGCTTGGGTGAAGAACAGGACAAGGTAAGGTCTGCTGAAATGACACGATCCTTTCCATGAAAGAAAGAACATGACACATTTGGGAAACCAAGATTTACACTTGAGTTGCCACACAAGCTTGAGATCAGTCATTGGGAAACCAAGATTTACACTTGAGTTGTCACACAAGCTTGAGATCAGTCATTAGCCCACTTAAACCCCCTTTTTAAGGAAAAGTAAACATGATGGGAAAAAAAGAAATGTGATTGACCAGTCAGTTCTGGTTCATTCTGAACTCAAGTGCATAAATGCTGCTGGAAGATGTTATCTCCCAGAAGAGAGAGGCTCTGAAAGAATGAAGGTACCAATGGATATAAAAAAGGAAGGTAGGGCACTGTTGTACAGGTGAACTTAAAAAGCGATCCAGCAGGTACTAGTGCTCCACTGAAAATAATCCACAATTTCCAGTCATTTGCATGACAAATTGCACTAAATGAAAACTGTACTTTGTAATAGCAGCTCATCACAGACAGAAGAGTAATATTTCTCCTTTTTGCCTTTTTAACAGATATTATCAACATGGAAAACTGCTTAGATAATTGCTGTGTGTTGTGAGACAAAAAAAAACCTATGAGGTCTTTAAGTTTTTCAATTTGTAATAGAAGCCTTTGAGTCATTTAAGCATATTAAGATCCTGCTGAAGTAAAAGACAATATCTCCAGGCAATTTCATCTTGCAAGTCCATTTATGTAACATGATTTATTAGTCTATTAAAAAAGTATAGTTTTCAGAGGTATTTTTTCCCCCGATAGAGAAAAAACCTGAACTCTTTAGAAGCATCTAGACCAGCTTTGGGAGATGAAGGAACAGGTCTGCAAGCTGCACGTATGTAAAGCTACAGAAAAACCTATTTCCTTGTAAAGGATAACTTGAAATTTCTCTCATAAGTGCGCTCAGGAACGTGCATGAAATTGAATTCCACACAGCAGTTTAGATCCCAGAAGTTAAGGATTTCAAGAAGAAACACAAACTTGATAAGTTAGTAGCAAAACAGATGTCTGTCAGTGGAGTATTTGCAAAGGGACCCTGGTTCCCATGACCTTAGACTCTACTGGGAAGGAACACCATCTCACAGTGGCCAAGTCTTTGTGGAGCATCAAAGTGAAGAACTGGAATTCTCTTGTTTATTACAGCTGAAGAAACTTGGAAAGCCAAGCTGGCTGCGTTGACAGTTCCAGGATCAACTTCTAGTCCATGGAGAATTTTATAGTGGAAGATAATAACGACAGCAAAAGAAAATAAACCATGATCAAGCTGTCCAGAACAAGCCTGCTGGCCACTGTAAAGCCAGACCTGGAGAGGCCAAATCAGAGAAGTAAAATCTCACATGAAAGCTTGAAAGAGGAACAAAAAAGAGTCACTTATCATGTAACAGCACAGCAAACAGGCTAAAGTTATGCTAATGCTGATATCCTGGGGCGGGCACCTGCTTTCCAACGTAGCCTGGAATGAAACATTGCTATGTATAACACATGCTCTCCTATCTCACATCCTAGTGCAAAGCAAAACAAACAATACTGACATCCCTGTGTCCTAAAACTTCATCTGAAGGATCTGCAAAAATGCCTTCCTTGTGCATACGGGTAAATATCCTTCTTGGAGCAACATGGAGTACAGAAATAAAGTAACACCCCTTAACAAAACGCTGGGTAAACCCATTGCTTAAAAATACTCTGACTTGAAACACTAAAACCTTTAGTGACAGAAGCAGGCTGCAGCTACTTGGAGCTGCTGCCAGCAGACAGGTAGCTGACAAGCTAGAAGTTCCCATCCCCTAAACAAGCTATCTCACAATCAGCTGGTGTCAGCAGAGGCTAATTTGGAGCTCTAAAAAAGAGGTAATAAAAAAGGTATTGGAGCTAGAAGGTCTAATATTTTCAATACTTGTAATCTGTGAACAGAAGGCACCAGCCACACTGAATGTTGGACATAAGCACCTTGTGGGTCTGGGCCAGCACGCTGAAAACTCACTTTTGGAAATACCAAGAGTCTCATAAAAAAACTCATCCCATTAAATTCTGCTGTTAGTTTGAATTCTCTTTGATGTCCTGTGTTTCCAGGGCCTGTGCACTGAGGCAAAGTCAGCCTAAAAACAGCTGCAGGCACTACTGAACAGACCTATTCTACAAGAATTTGGAAGACTCAGGAAAAGAAAGCAAGTCTGAACATCTGCCTAGGGTCATGAGGACTGAAAATTAATCATTAATTTAGATCAGTAATAACACTAAACCAAAAAGTCCAAACCAAACCCTTGAGCGATGACAGAAAGGAGCGCTGCTGTCAGCATGTGGAAGCAATCTAAGCTCGTAAAAGCCAGTGGGTGACAAACAGCTGTGTGCCTTTACATCTGTCTGGTTGCAAGACAAGCCAGCTAGAATGCTTCAGAGGTCTGGGTCTGCCACAGCCCTTGCCCCAGTGTCTGCAGAGCATCAGTACAGCTGGTGTGGCCCTGCACGGCTGGCATTTGCTGCGGTGCTGCTCCAAGCCCTTTGTGGCTGTGACCAAAAGCTTTTCACATTGACTGTTAATTAACTACATCCTCACGTGCAATAGACACATCAAGTACCACCAGGCATTTTTGGGTACCATTTTCCAGCTCAAGGGGCCCAAGCCTTCCTATCAGCATTGTAATTTCTGCCTTGTACTTCTCATTGCTGGTGAACAAGCAGGACACAGGATGCTGTGCTTACCAACTAAGAGCCCTTTAAAACTATCTTAAGCCCAAGGGAAGCCCTGTGAGCGAGTTGTTGTTAAGTTATAACCTGAAGCTTCTTTCATTGGGAACATTTTGTAGCTTTTATGAAATGAGAAGGCAAAGCTTAATTCTCCACATCTAACTTTCAAGAATCAAAAAGACAGGAAAGGTACAAGTCTGTCAAGAGCACCCACATTCAACTGTTGAAAATGGCACAGAGAAGATAATTAAAGTGAGGCAAATCATATGCCTGACATAATCCATTACCCCACTGTTTCTTCTACAGGAAACATAATGCTACTGAGCTATTTTATTCCAGGCTCTCAGGAGCAAAGCTGAGCTTGGGCTAAGGAGCCTGAATCTGAACACGTTCCACATTCAGACACTCCTAGACTGGAAGAACCCCCAAATCTGCAAAAACAATCAACACTTTAACAGAGGTACCCTTGAGTGAAAAAAGTGAACACATCACCCTTCCCAGAGTTCTGACTGCCAATTTACTGCAGACTGCCATGAAGAATTAATGTGTTCTTGGATTTCAGAGAATGTGTTTCTTTGATGATCAAAACCAGTTACAAGAAAGAGTCCACCAAATGATGGAAGCTCTGTTCACTCATCTGAGAAAGGCTGATCAAATTCTATATGTTTGTGGCTTTTACTTCTCCCCAGGACATTTTTGCTTGATGACATTTTGCTTCTGATTATCTGCCTACCCAAACATGCATATGCAGCAGGGGCAGGGGCCAGCACACGACTCCACAGGAAGTTTACAGGGAGGAAACGAATGGTCAGTGTTTCATTCCACACTGGAAAATATGTTCTCCTTATATCAATATGAGAGTGTCTGCAGGGGACTTAATAGACATGCAGATCCACTGAGTGATTACTTCTTGCTGAGCTAAAGAGATGCCAACCCTAACATCTGTTTGCAGTTCATTCTGTCTTATCAAAGGCTTTTTCTGTAATCCTTATCACATAGTGTGGAAAGGATGGCTAACAAAACAAGCTCTGTTAGCTGAAGAAACAGATTGCTGATCCACTTATCTTAGGCAAAAGACACTACAAAGAAACCACAGTACTCACCTTTACACAGGAGTAAATGACTGAAACAAACACCACTGTGGTCAGGATCAGGAAACAGGTCAGGAAAAAACCCAGCATAAACGTAGAGCTGAAACCAAGGAGATTCTGGGGTTATTTAATGCATGCTATGTAGAATAGCTACAGCTCTGCTCTTCAGAACATGACATCTGTACAAGCTATGACACACTGCATGGGTTTTCCAGTTAGGATAGCAGTAGGAGATACGAGGTGCTTTGAATACCAACAGATACTTGGTCCTATATTGAATTACCCGTGCAGGCTACAGAGCAGAGAAGGTGCGACTTTTAAGACAATCACCTTCCTGCCAAGGTGACAGCAGAGGGGCTGAGAAGTATCTCGTGTGTGATGGAGCTGAGAGAACAATTTGTTGTGGCAGGTCAGCCCTCAGCTGGCTGTGGGCAGGAGACCCCTGGGAAGGAAAGCTTGTCGAGTGCTGCTGAGTGGGAACAGTCTCTGTGGGATTAGCTACTGGTCCTTGCTGAGCACAGGGAACGTCTGTGCTGCACCATCCTCCATGCTCTGCCTTGTGCATGGGATGGGAGCAACCACGGCATGAGGATAGTCAGGGAAATCGGCCTTAGCTTGGCCAGCTCGAAAGGTTTCTGTTCCTTCCAACTTTGAAGCACAAACAGGACCCCAGGGCCAACTTTGTACTATGCATTTTCATCTGTTTTGGTCACAAAGATATTCAACAATGATTTCCCTGTGATTGGTCTCAGTGTGACAGGATAGGCACCCTCCCAGGAGTTAGCCTTGTTCCTAATTTATAAGAAGTATTCTTGCAACGTGACACAGAGGCCAGCCACACCAAAGCCAGCTAGTCTCTGTGTTCTCTCATGACTACTAAGATAATTGTACTTGCTAATTCGCTGTTTGAGCCTTTGTGAAATTCATTAAAGCTATTCATCTTTATCATCACAAATTATCACTGTTATTTTCTCCCTAGTTTCAGATTCAAATTCCACGTTGTGTCTTCCACGAAGCTCTGATGGTGACACATATACACCTGTGGTTTCAGTTGCTGCTTAACTGTTACCATCAATAAAAGACGAGAAGGATGCAATTGAAATGCAAGGAAAACCAAACAAAAACGTGTAGGAAAGCAGTTCTGACCTGCAGTTAAGCCATGGGATTTGATTTTCTCTTGAACTGAATTATCTTTCAGACAGGCCAGGCTGCCTGAGGACACTTCAGAACTTACCAAAAAAACCAACCACCACCCTTAGGGGGGCGTGGAAGGAGGCTGAGCAGCGTGACATTTACACCACGCTGCCGTAAGGGATTGGCTCCTGCGTAATACAAAGGAGTCGGCCATATGGTTGCCACAGATCAGAAATTGTCAAGTTGTCATTTAAATGTTAAACTGGGTTTTATGCAGACAGCTTAGTGGTTGCTTAGGGAGTTTGATGAGCAGCACAAAGGCTACTAGAGGGCCTCCATAGGTGTGAAGCCACAGCAGTCACATTCAGAGATCCAAAGTGCAAGCCCGTGCTAAACCAATTACTCTCAAAGAACATTTTTGGATGTAATTAACATTGCATTAATTGCTGGGATTGATCTAGTTTCCATTTTGAGCTTCTTTCAGCTTCATTTCTAGTTTCCCAAAGCAGATCTGTCTGTTTACACAGTGCATTTGTGCTGATGTTATTCTGCTGACTGAATCTTTCTGTGCGCAGAAGTGAACGTCCTCTTGCCTGGGAGAGTGAATGACCTCAAACATCAGACTGTGTGTTGTTTCTGTGACCTTTCAAATATCTGATCTGAACACTACAAACCAGGCTCTACTCTGAAAAGATGTGAGCAAAAGTAGAAAGCAGTTGTAATGGCGTAAAATAGTATTGGAGCTCTCTTTAAACAATTTTTTGTCTTGTAGTGAAGATGAATTTAGAGCATTTCAGAGCTTCTGTGATCTTGTTCTTCAGATGAGAAATGACTAAGTCCAAATTTATTTCCAACACAGCAGTGCTCAGTGAATGATATATTATTGCTACTAAACAGAGCACAGGAAATACCAACATGCTTTAATTTTAAGTGATTTTTATGAAGTCTCTGAGAAGAAATACCATGTCTGCAGAGCTCACTGCTGGAAAAGATCCAGTGGGTTACACTGGGCCTTTCAGACAAAGCATTTCACTGCAGTGGTCCAAGAGCACTGTATCCCACAGCCCTGAGGAGCTTATGTCACTCTTGCCCTGGGCAAAGAAATGACTGCAACCCTCAGACCTGGAGTGAGCTACCAAAGCTTAGGCACAGATAGTTCAACTCCCTCTCTAACCTTCTTCTTGCACTGCTGCTCTGAGACCAAAAGAATAAATGCATGAGAGGTTATGTGTTACTTGTGAAGCAGACCCTGAGACCTCAGTGCCCTGAGCAATGAGGCTGTGATGGGGTTTTTACCTCCCTGTCTCACCCTGTTCAGATAAGAAGACAGCCTCATGGTGTGAATGCATACTATGCCTTGGTAGGCAATCCCTCCTGCTTAGGGATATTTGTTTTCCACAGGCTTATAAGTGTGATGAACTGAATTTCCTAAGATGCAGGTAACTGGTAAGAGAAATCACACTGGGAAAACAGAAATCCTCACATGCTAGTGAGGAGGTCTTAATCTGCACTAGAAATGAGTGAAAACAGTAAGCACCACGCATGACTTGAGCATGAATTATTTAAGGACTTTTGTCTTCCCCTTAGTGCTCTGAATTCTCCAGGAAAAAAAGAATAAAATGCAAAAGTAGGCCAGAATAGAGGAAGGGAGCAGATGGGAGCAAAGGGATGAAAAGGTACTCACTGTGGCACGATTATGATTTGAACAAAGCAGATGAAGAGGAAGACTAGGGAGGCACAAGCCACGTAGGCTCCGAACCTGTCATCCACCTGCTTCGAGTACTGCAAAAAAACAATGCAAACAGGGCTGTGTTAGTGGGAAATCTGGCTGTCTGCCTTCTCTCCACAAAAAAACCTTCTTACTTGGCTTCTGTTTAGTTCCTTGGAAAGCAGTGCTAGTAGGAAACGGCTAACATTACAAACTCCCCTTCCCCCTGGGCAAGCTGTAAGGGCTTGAAGAGAACCAAAGCCCAGGGAGTGAACCCACACAGCTGGGTGGAGAGAGGATTCACCATCTGCCCCTTGAAGGAGAGCAAAAGAAATAGGTTAACTGGGGCCAGGATTCTAAGTCACTGTTACCAGACCTAAACTCCCTCCCTGGGAAGTTTCCTCCAAGAGGCATGGATGTTGCTAATGAGAAAGCCTTGTATCTTGTGCAGACGGTTTGGCTCGCTCTAATGATAGTGTGAGGATGCTGTGGTTTTCACACAGGCACTCCTTCCAACTACTTGTCAACATATTGGTCACATGGGAGCTACATCCGATTCCCAAAGATGCTTTATTTAGCCCGAAGCACAGTTCTCAGTACAGATGGTCTCAATGTCTGAACCACAAAATAAAAAGGTGCTTAGAACAGGTGAATTTCCCTAGCAGTTTTCAGCTATAAAACTGAAAGGGAGGAGTAGGGAGATGGAAATTACATGCTTGAGCTTTTATCCAGTCCCACACTAATTAATTGAACAGCTGTAAATCCTGCAAAGGTCTGCTTTTGCAATAGATTGTAATCCCTGTCATTGAAAATGTTTGCAAATAAAATGATAAAATATTTAATGCAAACATTACTGAAGCTTTTTTTTTGCTGAAAGATGAGTTTAAGCTGAAGATCATTCAAGTATCCCAAGGATCTATGACTTCTATTTTCTTTGGGCAATTAAAACCAGGAGTTTATGCAGTAACCTTAATAATAACAGCCAGGTACCTCCAAACTAGACTGAATTTAACTTTGCAGTCATCTAGATATGATGTTGTCTGTGTTACATAGACAGAGAAATTGGAATGATCTATAGCTCACAACAGTGACATCTGAAACAAAATCAAGAAGCAATTTGGGAGCCCTAGGTCTGTTACTCTCCTTTCTCACATTTGTAAGATGGAGAACTCTACTTGTTGCTTAAAATGGGCCCTCCAAAATTACCAGAGTGGGAATTGCAACCCAGTGAACCCTAGTTGTCCCTGAGGCTGCCTGAAGGTACAAAAGGCAGGGAAAAACCCCTCCAGGGGGGCTCATACAGGCTGAAGCAAGTTTCTCCAGTGATTTGACAGTGATAAGGGGTGACTGCAATCTCAGTTTGGATGCCTCAAAGTCAGAGAAACAAATCTGGTTTATTCTAGATTTCCCTTCCAGGACATCATTGCATATTCCTGTGTATGTGAGAGAAATGGCTTGGTTCTCCTACCCAGTGCTCCCTTCAGATGACTGACTTTCTAGAGACACGTAGATTAAGGTTTCCGTGAAGAAGCTCAGAGTTTTTAAGACTAAAACTCCACCTCCAATACCTAAAACCTAGCTTTACCTACAGATATAAAAGCTTAACCTTGTTAGGCAGGAGAATTAAAACCCATAATAAGCTTGACAGACACGTTGCAATGATTTTTAGACATTACCTTCTTCTCCAAGTCAGGCTCCCTGAACGTTAAGAGGAACTTGCGCACGTGTTCCGAGCGTAACCGATCAATACTCCTGGCGTCGATGGCACGGCCCAGAAACTCATCCACTTCATCTTCTGGGTTCATACTTTCCTGTGTGTTCCTGAGGATGCCACAAAAAGGAGCCATAAGAGGACAAGAGAATTTCCCTCTCCTCACCATATGTTATCATTTCACTGTATAACAAGCTAGAGGTTAATAGCATTTTGCTTATGACAGCTTCAAGTTGGAAAACAATTATGAGCTGAGAGGAAAACGATACCTGCAATAGAGTTCATTGCCAGTCCTGAGTCTAGCAGTAAAAGGATTTTATTTACTTGCTCTTTCTGCACTACATCCATCTGTTTTCTTGCCTTGCAGTCTCTTTACTGTCCTTCATTCTCCAAAACTGATCAGTAGTGTCTTTCCGCTACTCCTCTGACTTACTCTTCCCTGCACTGCTGTGCTGTCAGAGATGTTAGTGCCTGAACTGGCAGAATGATTTATATAACCAGTCACATTTCTCACTTCTCAATAATGATTTCTGTGAAAATTTCCAAACTTGAACAGTTCTCCATTTCTGAGAAAAAATTGTTCACAGAACAAATATGTGAGGGGAAAAAAAATGTAGCCTGACACCTCACTGACTCCCCTTTGTGCAGTTATTTATAAAGTATAAACCAGACAAAATTTTTCTATTAATAAAGTATTTACTTAAGGAAAAGTTGCAAAGGAAAAAAGTACAAAAGCCAAAAAACCCCACCAAAATTAGATTCTACTTGCTAAATACGTGCGACAAGATTTCTGGATTGCTGGCAGTCTTTGGTATCAGAGTGTTTCTGATGCTCAGCTACAGCTTTAGAAAAATGAGGCTGATTCTCAAAAATTGTTGAAAAAAAACCCACTGAAAACTTCAATCACCCTGAGGTGTTTTGCACTGAGGAAAAGGAAACCTGAAGCACTTCACTAAACTCTACAGTTATGTAAAAAATCTATCAGGATTGTAATGATTGTAATGCTGTTACTTCAATGGCCTGCCTTAAAATTAGCTATAGGTAGACAGTAAAAGCTAATCCTATGTACTGTTCTTCTGTTCTCCTTGCACGATTGCCAAGGTTATCTATGGGATATGCCAAGAGTTATCCCTTGGAATATGGTCCCCACTTGCACCAGGGCATATTCCAGTGGGTAACTATTTCTATGTGCAAGCCCCACGATGGCACAGCAACCTACAGCTTGTGCTGTGTGACCTTCACTTTAGGCAC
Source organism: Colius striatus (assembly GCF_028858725.1). Classification (NCBI taxonomy): domain Eukaryota; kingdom Metazoa; phylum Chordata; class Aves; order Coliiformes; family Coliidae; genus Colius; species Colius striatus. The sequence goes on along the minus strand of NC_084769.1, from coordinate 12,400,885 downwards.
CCTGAAAAAAAAGTCTTGGGTCTGACAAGCATGACAAAAAGCTACATTGCTTTATTCTCTCAGTTTTATTTGCACTGTGTAACAGTGCATAATGCATCAACACTGTGCTGCAGGAAACCAGCCCTCACAGGTACTGTTCAGCTAAGAGCAGAGACCACTCAAAAGCAGCTTACAACCCAAAACGTAACTCTCTCTCAAAAGCTAAAGGTCCCTTTCCAATAAAAGGCTCTCCAAAAGTTGAACAGAGTTCAAGAAGCCCTCTGTACCTCAACCCTACCATGCACCTCTTGCCAAGAGAAAAATAAATCAGGTCCATCTGTTCATTTCCATTCCAACTCCCTTCACCTGAGCCAACAAGTTGAATGTGTCTACACCTCAGCTGGCTAATGACAACTCACCTTCAGCATCTATTTAGTGACCATATGGCAACCCCAAATGTAGTTTGTCTCAAGGTCTGACCTCTATTTTAGCCAATCTTAATACTTCAGTGGGGCTGGGGAAAATAATGTCTTATTTTTGGGCTCTAGAGTTACTTAATTCCATGAACTTTGTATATTCCACTTTGAAACTACAAGTGGGTTTCTCTCTAGGAGGACAGGACATTCAGTTTACTTCTAGATGCTTCCTTAGAGGAAGCACATCTGCTTGAGTATTCAAGATGCTGCTGCTTCTTATTTTCATTCAATCCTCGCAATGTCTGCTGGACTCATAAAAATGAGCAAGGAAATCATTAGGCTTTGTATTTACAGAATGTCTTCCAAGATCCTGCGAGTTGTTTACACATTTGTGTCATTCACATTTAGTCATTTCATACCATGTATGAGAGATGCAATACGTTTTCCCCCAGAAGCAAAGCAAAACCATCGGCTCAGCGTCTCAGTTACATTTCAAGTTCCAGTCCAAAAGCATCCCTCAGGAAGACATGAAGAGTAGAAGAAACTGCCTGCTTGGGCTTTGGTCTTAGCTGCCACTGGTTTTCTAATAGGTTATTATCCTTCCAAGGGTATCTCTAATACTACAATCACTCTGGTGGTTGCAGATTGTGTAAAAATACCCCTGCAGGGTTTAAATTGCCTTGCTGGGATCTTTGCAGGGAGGCAGCCTCCTTCACAAGGCCTGCAGGGAAGCTTAGTCACCTCCTTGCTCGGGTGCCTTTTGCAGCCAGTTGTACTCAAACTAAATTACTGTACAGCAAGTTTGGGTACCTTTGCACAAACGTGATTTTAAATGGGAATGCAAAATTTCCCCATGCTAAGGAATGCCCTGGAGGCAGCGCTCGTAAGTCAGAGCTGAGGTGCTGCCACAGCCTAATGAAATTCATACTTGGAAATACTTATTGATATATTGATTAGGGGAGGGGGTGGGATGACACAAGGATTTCAGGCCACCATGAAACTTCTAGAAATAGATCTTTAAAAGCACTGCTGAGACTTCTCTAAACGCAGCGAACAGAAAATTGTTGCAAGGGACAGGAACAGCACGAACAGAGCTTGGAGCAACTTTTGCACTCTGCTTGCAAATAAGAAAGCCAGCCATTAACCCAGAGATGCTGGCTTCAGAGTAACTCAAAAATGTTCTGCTCATTTAATTACTTCCTGCAAACAGAGAGTGTGACCACTGCCAAAACTATGGGCAATGCCATAATTTAAAATGCTTTTTCCTAATATCCAGTCTAACTATCCACTGCTCACTGCTTCTGCATGTGAAGGCACTGGGCTGAGTGGCATGGTTTAGGTCTCTTTGAACCAACGTGACCATAAACATTTTCTGCTAGAGGTTTTTTTTTTTTGTGGCCTAATCTTTGTTCTTGAGTTAAATGGGTTTCTGAACCAAGAGAATCTGAGGCAAGCAGTAGCTTGCTGAACCGAAATGCAAAAATCTTGCAATCTGTATAACAAGATGGCATCACACTGAATCAGCATTGTAAATAAACAGCTTTTAGTCATTGGTTGTAACAGCTTGAGTAACCTTTCCAAACTATAGGATGGAGGAGAGACATCGTGGTCCCACTGGAGTAACAGTGGAGATGCTGTTCCTTGCCAGCTGGGTGACTCCGTTGTGAATCACCACTGAGGCAGATGAATTTCTGTTCTCTTGCACACTCTATGAGGAGAGATGCTCTTTCATGAGGGATACTTAAAATTTCTGTATTCCTAATAATTATTGTGTTGTAATCTGTTAGCTCTTTTCAGTCCAAAGTATATGTAACATCACCTGAGTTCCCAGCACCTATGGATGCGACAAGAAACCGTGGTGACCCCCTAGACACCACATAGCACCTGTAAAACATCCCAGGGTGCACAGAGATAAATGTTACACAGTCTCCAGTGAAGGAAAGCAGGACTCTTAATATTGCCACGTTCAAACTTAAAACTTCCCTTTACTTTGAGGGAGTTGGTGTCAATGCTTAACCACCATAATGCGAATTTTCCCAAAGCTTAGGGCCCGCAGAAGCTCACAGAGGTTTGCTTTGTCCTGACTGGCAGCCTGAGAAATACGATAAGAAGCAACAGCAACATATTTTAGGCATCAGTGTCCTCTGCTGTCAGCTATCTTGCTCTGAGCAAGCTTACAATTAATGTCATTCAGTAGGACTGAATGTGAAATTAATCCAAACACCTTCAATACAGGAAAGGCTTTTGTTATGTCCAGCTGCAGACATTAAAAAGTGAACACAGTGGAGGATTTTTCCTCCAAAAGTGATTTTTCAAAACACTAATCCTGTTAGGTTATTATTTTAATCATTTTTTTTAAGCTTTACTTTAAAAAAAGAACACTATTTTAATGTGTCTGTATTTTAGAGCATGACTGTTTGAATTTCACAACATACATACATTTTTCTTATCAGAGATATTCAACACTTGGACATACTTTACAGGGAGATTTTGTTCTTGGGGTATTTTCAAAGCAGCAAATAGTGAAGAATACTGGGGGCAAAGGGAAGAGCAGCAAAAGCATTTTAACTACAAAAGCAAGTCAGAACCACACAAATGAATAAATATTTTGAGGGCAGCAGCAGTTCTGAATGCACATCAGTCAATCCCGTGCCCTCGACTGGCTTTTCCTCCAGGAGAAACCTCTGGGGAGCCCAGGCATTATTCTTGGCTGATGGGCATTAATTTTTGTCTTTCTTAAATATGAGAAAAAAAAATCCCAAATGTGCAAACATAACAGTGTGTGACAGAAGTAAATTTGCTTACTTGTCCTTGGGGTCCTCAAAACCCTGAAAGAAAGGAAAAGGACACACGGGTTAGGAAACAAGCTGACCTTGAGAACACAAAGTATCCTGAGAGAATGGCATTTTGCAGAGGAGTTCTCAGGGCACTCATTTGTTAGGTGTGGATGGATAGCCTTACCCACCCACAGAAATATTTTGTGCTGCCATGTCATTAGGCAGAGAGAGCAGCTTTAGAAAAACACATGCCTTCAGATATGAACCTTCAGATATAAATTTATGTAAGTGGAGGTAAGGGAAATGGTTCATCTGACTGCTGGCAAGCTTTATTTCAGGTGACTTCTTTTTTGGAGTCACTGTTACGAATGACACAATGGAAATGATGATGCTATAACTGAGGATGTATTTTACTTGAAACAAAAGCCAGAATGGTAACATAGGTCAACTATTGGATCCAGCAAAGCTGCACCTCTTTAAATCAGGGCTCAGCTAAGAGAGATGGATGCGTTTGTTTTCATCTCTTCATGGGAGGAATCTTGAGGGGTCTCCTTCCTTATCGCCTCATTACATGTACACACAAAATATGTTCTCTTGAATAAGATTTCAGGAGTTATGTATAATATTAGTAATAGCCAATATCGTTCCTTTAGGGTCACCTGAACTGTGTCAGTGCACGTACTTACGGATCATCCACGGCTGAAACAGCTACAAGGCCTCAGAAAAAATACATATGGAGGCATAATGTTTAGCATTAACACACTTAATAGACCAAATTACATCAAAATGGCCATTTTGCATGGGCTGAGACAAAATCTGCCCTATGACATCTTGGCTTAAATTTAACTGAAGTCAAAAGAAGTAGTATATTTGACAAGTAGGGTCAAATACTCATGCACAGAGTTTGTACCCTGTGTTCCAAAACATAAACCAAAAGTAGCTGGGAGATAGGAAGAATTCTCTTTGTTTTCCTTTCAGAGACCTCAGGCCAAAACTACACAGAGCACGTGAGGATATTCCAGCTGCTGGACCTGCAGCCACTACTAGGCTGGGGACAGCAAACTGAGATCTGTCCTGACTCTGAACCAGTAAAAATCTTTGGGGAAAAGTCTTCCCACAGATGCCTGTCCAACACCATCAGAAACAAAAACGACAAGAAACTAAATGAGAACAGATTTTGCCCTTGCAACTCGTTAGCAATGTGGCAATATGGTGTGAGGCAGAAGCAAAGCCCACACAGTCTTCCAGAGCAATATCAGCTTTGCAAGAAGGAAAAAGTGGGTTTTGTCACCCAGGTCAACAGCCAGGCCTGTGATTCACTGAGAAAGCAATTTCCATTTTTACATAGTCTGTTTTAGATTAAAACCACACTTCTAAACAGAAGCTGCAACTCCAACTTAACCCATCAGAAATTCAGAGAAAGGAAGTCTCTAAGTCCCCTGTAACAACCACCAGCAGATTCAGTGGGAAGAAGGAAATTGTAATGTTGATTCAAAGTTAGCATGTCCAGTTATCCAAGCCAAAAAAACCCATGTACTTCTTGATTTCACATTAAGGAATGATGAAGTGATCATTCAACTTATTGTTGTGTGAGTTTTGCTCATTTTTTTCCCCCCTTTGCTTAATCATTTTACAGTTGTCAGGAATATCTGATTGATTTATTTACTTATCCTCTGAGCAATGCTACAACACTGCCAAAACTGAACACTCGGTGATTAATCCTGGAGACAAAATGCTCTCTAATTTGTCTGGTGTCATAGCCAGGCTGAAAAAAAAAAGAGAAAATCAGCTGAACACGAATAGCCACCAGTCAAGAAATAAAAGGAGGGAACTGATGAGAAAACAGTCAGTACTTGCTGATTAGATAAGCCCCAAGTTCACATTTTGAAGCTTAGCCACATGAGAACTGGGTGACTGTCTGCAGTAGGATAGTCCCTTACTATGGTTTGACTTTCACAGACAGTTGTGTGACCATTCATCCCACTGAAATCCTGAAACTAAACACAGATCTCGTGCTCCTGCCTTCTAGGTGCACAAATTTCAGAATGCAGGCCAATCAGGCCAAGTTACCAAAGCACCTCAGCAAGCATACCCTCAAAAAATTCCCCAGTATTTCAAGCATGGAAAAATATGTATTTGGCTGGTCATTTAAAGCAGTGATCACTTGTTTGCCATGTAATATGATTCTACTCTGCTTCTCTTTCCCAACAGAACTGTTGTAAGGAAAGTCTCTAAAATAATACAGAATGAATTGATCTAGCTTTTCGATTTCAGATACTAAAATGTGCTTGAAAGCCTGGAAATTATTCATGCTGGTATCTCAGGATCACAGAATCGTTACTGTTGGAAAAGACCTTTAATATCACAACTTCCAACACTAACCTCACATTGCCAAGCCCATCACTAAACTAAATCATATCCCTCAGCATCTCATCTATGTGTCTTTTTAATATCTCTAGGGATGATGACTCCACCACCTTGCTGGGCAGCCTGTTCCAATGTTTAATAACCCTCTAGCCTGTTCAGGTCCCTCTGAAGAGCCTTCCTGCCTGCAAGCAGATCAACACTCCTGCCTGACTTGGTGTCATCAGCAAATTTACTGAGGGTGCACTTGATCTCCTCATCCAGGTCATTGATAAAGATGTTAAAAAACATAGCTCAAATTAGATTAAATTAGATTAAATTGAGGTAGCTCAAATTAAATTGGTGTCTCAAAATTAAAAACATATTTCAGGTAAAGAAGAGGTAAAAAGGCACATTTCAGGTAAAGAAGAAAAGGAAAGGATTATCACATTTTCTTTCCTGGATCTTCATTTAACAAGGCTAAATATTTAAGAGAGATTTGAACTTCAATTAGGGAGAATCAGCCTAAAATTAAATGTAGCAGGAACCTCTTTAAGTTGAGCAAATTAAATGATTCACTTCAAAAGTTCTCATTTCATACAAAAGATTCTTCAAGTAGAATTGCCAAAAATGGAGAAAGGTCTGCAGGAATGCTTCGGGAAAAAAACCTTCAAACACAGCTCCTTAAAAAACTGGTCATTTATTACAGGAGATCTTTCTTACTTGCACTGAAAGGCTTTGCCAGGGTATATAGCAAATACATCTCTAGGGTCTGGCTGTGATCAGAGATTTTCTTCCCTATCCACCAAAGTATCCATGTCTCAATCACATGCCAAGAAGCCTTTAAAGTGGTGGAGATGACTGCAAACACAGGGTCATGCTGCTTGTCCTATTTTGGGCTGGAAGGGAAATTTCTCCCTGGCTTTTAGTTAATGTGTTTTCACCTCCTCCTACTTCACGGGCATGCTCAGTCCATTGAAAAACCTGCACTTAAGTAATTTCCTTCCCCTTGCATGAGGCTGGGGCACTAATGACACAATGGTCTTTTTGCTTCTCTGCAGCTGGCAGATAGTTTAGTTTCTTTAGGGCTCAGATGCTTTGCTCCAATTCAAGACCTATGGCTCAGCACAAGGCTGCTTGGACAAATTGCAATGGCCTGTGTTACATACAGGATAAACATCGAGCAGAAATATGGTCTGCAAGGATTTGCCTTCATTCCTGAAGGACTAACACAGTCATGGTTCCAGTAGGCAACTTTCTAAGCTCAAGCAGAAAAGTGAAATAAAAGGGGTCTGCTTCTGCAATTGTGTCTATAAAGCCACTCTCCAGCATCCCTGATCTCATCTGTCTGTGCTTGCTGCTGGGGGCTAGGTTGCTGGGCTGGGGCTGTCACCAGCCTGTTTGGGTATGCAGCAGGTTTTGAGCTGCACAAAGACGTGTCAAAAATGTGACATTTCTGCACGTGCAGCTACAGAAATCTAAACATCCAGAAAGAATAGCTAATAAAAATGAGGTGCCTATCATTTAGGAGAGGAGGTGTAAAGGGGTAGGAAGAGAAACAACCAATTCCTGGAGTTAAGTATATAAACCCCCTCTTGACTGCTTATGCATTTGTGCCCAGCAGACTGAAGCGGTGCTGATGGCTTTCCAGGGTGCTATGAAGAAAAGGCTGGGAATTGACAGTAGGAATGAAAATGGCAAAAGTGGTGTTGGCTACAAGAACCAGACAGGTAGGAGTTCACAGGAGGTACAAGAATAGCTCCATAACCATGATGATGAGGCAGCCCTTCTTAAGTTCCAAATTCCTTTTCTCTAGAAGGGAACTTAAGCCATGAGATAGGTCTTATGGCAGAGCAGTACTAATGGACTGCTGCATACAGGACCTCATGCAACTTTTATTCAGGCTCCTTTTAAATATCCCTGATACTGGAATTTTCCCCCTTCCCTCAGGAGGCCGCATTATTCTATCATCAGATTTCAAATGTGAAGGTAATAGCATTTAATAATTGCTCTGAGACTAAGACAGTTCTCTCTCTGACTTCAGGTTTAGCTGAATCAGCTCCCCTAAAGGCACGAGCACCTATCAAAGAACAGCCCTGTTCTTTTCTACATGAGAGTCTTAAAAAAAATGTGGATTTTATGGCAGGTCAGGTGGCCCTGAATTTACAAGCACTTACTTTTAATGACCATCCTCAGTGGGAGTAGACATGTGCAGGAGGGAAAGAAAAGGGAATGTTATATTGCTCTATCTGTCCCTAGGGCTTTACCATTTAATGGGGCATATTTTATGAATATCTATTGTGCTAAAAGCTCATATGCCTGCCATCTCTCTGCTTGACTTCTAAATTAACTAAGCCCTTTTCTTTGAAGATTAAAACTGATTCCTTAAATAGAATGATAAAGTGTTTGTCAAAGCCATGACAAGCTGACTGCTATACCATAATGCTTCAAATCAAGAACCATTAGAAATAATAATTCTAACTTTGAGAACATTAGCTGCAGTTATTAGCATATTGTAAATATGTAAAGAAAAGTGGAATAGACTTCACCTCCTTTTAACTTTTCATTTAGCTCCAAAAGTAAGACAGTAGAAGGGCTGATGAGCTCTTCTTAATGGCAACATGGCTAGGATTCCACCTTAAAACCTTGCTGGCAACTCCAGCAAAGATTCTACGAGCAAAAGTAACAGAGAAGCTAGTTTTTCTAGCCCTTTTTTTCAACTTCTGAACAAAGCTGAAATGGGACTTACATGACATTAAAGCAGAAGTCGAAAGAACTTTAGACTTAGGGACAAAATGAGCTTTGTAAGAGGTGAGGCCAACTTGCAAAGCAAAAGTGCTTCACAGAGACAGTGACCATGAAAAACAGAAAAGGAGAGTGATGGGCTGAGAGTGGGTGTAGTCAAAAACAAACCTGGTTTGCCCCCTGGTTTGGAAAAATAATTACTCTCATCTGTTTTCAGCAGTGTTAGACATTCTGCCTTTGTCCCCGTGGTCAACAAGACAGATGCTCTCAGGTGCAAAAGCAGAAACAAAACTGAAGGACTTCAAAGTACTCAAGCCAGAAATAACATCATTTCTATATCAGAGCCCAGAAAGGACTGTAACAGAAAATACTAAGCCTGAAAGGAAGGATATTTTACAAGCATCTAAGTGCAGAACAACAAACTGGCAGAAAACCAATTTATGAAACAGATTATATGATGAGTGTGTCTGCTATAGCTAGAACACAGACTAATGAGCTCCAAAAAGGAAAGCTGAAGTGCTCTCTTTTCTGCAGCCCACCCCACTTGACAAATAGACTTTCATTCCTCTGCACTGCTCACAGATGGTGAAACCCTCTACTTTGTTCTACTCAAAATGATTTTGTGAACAGCCCCCAGCTGGTAGACTGGACCTGGCCAAACCCATGAATTTATTTGGCCCATCAGACTTACATCTATAGAACATATGTGGTTTCTTTTGAAATAGGTTTCCCTCCCATACTTTTAATTAATTTCTGGCTCTGAATTCACACCTCTGACACTTCCCAGTTGTCTGTGAATTCTGAATCCAAATTTCTTCAGGTCAAAGGCCATATTGTCGAGTGAAACGGTATGTGGTTCTGTGCCTCACTTCTGAACAGTTACCAGAAATTGCAAAACACAAAGACAAAAACATAGGCAGTCCTAGAAATGCTTTCAATCAGTTTGTGGCTCCCTAATCTCTGTCCTTTCCTCTCTACACTCCGAATGATGACAAACACAAACACATTCTAGAGAAACCACTGTCAATCAGATGCAGACAGACTGAATCCAATCGAAATCGCCCACAGGTACCGGCCAGAGCTGCTCACTCTCTCTGAAAACCAGACCCAAACATGCTGACTTGCATCCTTTTGTCATTAAAGCTACTGTCCACAATAGGAAGCTTTGGTAATCATTCTGTTAAGTGACACAGGCTCCACCTCAGGTGTTCACCTGTGCAACATTGCCACAAACATCAAAGGAAACATCTCTGTAAATAAAGGAGAATTGGTACCTTTATTCCTGTAGGTTTAATTTAGTCCCACTCAGACACTGTCTGGTGCTTTTTAGTAGTTTCTTGATCCAAACCACCTTTTCCCATATGACTACGATTTAGAAAACGCTATGGAATGATGTAAAAATTATCAGTGCCACACTTCCAAGCCAATACCAAACTCTAAGTTTCACAAAAGCAGCTGCAGATGAGCTGTTGCATCTCACTGTCTTATCCTGCTTTTAAAGAATTTAATCAAGGATGACTGCAAGCCCTGATCATCTAGAATAATCATTAGGTTTGCAGACAAGCATACAAATCTGCATAAAGCCTCTGAAAATTCGAGCAATGCATAGTGTTCATATGGATCCCACTCATTTATACGAGATCACATGGAACAAGTGAATGAGGCAAATCCTCTTTTCAGAAGCTCCAAAGCAATTATATAGCATAACTTCAGGACAGGATTCCTCTCCTTGCAGTATCTGAGCTATCTAAACCAAACTGGCTACACAAAACCCAGATTAGACTAACAATTTCTTCCAAGGTCTATAGCAATATGTGCAGATCACAGCAGAAAGGGCTGCTGGAGGGTTTCTCCCTGCTTGATAATGAGTTTGGGGGATACTGCAAACTACAATAGCAGTGAAAAAACAGTGGGCTAAATTCTTCTCCATTGGGTGCCCCGTCCAGCTTCACTGACGTCAATGTTGCTATAACCAGATTTAGCAGATGTTTGCTGGAAAAGAGGATAATGGTAACCTTCAGTTAAATGAAACCTTTAGAAGGTGGGTGAACCCTCAGTGCTTCATTCATAGACTCAAATCCACTTCTCTTTGATGGGGCTGCACTATTGACTGAGGAAAACTTGTCCTACTGAGGTTTACTTTAATGTTTTAATCATTCTGATGTTTAAGTGGTACAGTTGGCACAGAACCAGCTACAGCATCTGTTCCTCTGAGGCACCTGTTCCCCAATTTTGATTTGCAAGTCACAAGAAAATCTATTGTAAGAACAACTGGGAGACAGAAAGGGAAGAAGGGAGCTCTGTTTGGGATGCACCATGCAGAGAACCGCTTGATTTAGGACAGGGTGAACAGGAGAAAGAACTATATTTTATGGTTGAAGGAGCAGGCTTGTTGTTGAGTGTCGTTTCACTAGAAAGTAAACATCAAGCAATCAAATATCACCTAGAAGACTGTACAGAGCTCTGGGCAGTGCCTACCTGAAAGAAGAGCTTGAGGCTTATTGCAGCAGCCATATGCAGGACGTGTTTTTATGACCTTGTTTCACATTTTTAACATCTGCATGCAGCCATATTTCCTACACACCTATAATCCCTATTTGATTTTATTTTGGTTCTTACTTTGTAACTTACATCAGTGTCGTGCACAAGTTCATTGCAAAGTAAATGCTTCATTAGTGGTGCTCAGACTCATGGTCAGACTGAAATCACTGTTACAGATCTTCAGGGTTTCCTCTCTCTGTTCCCAGACTTTCTAATGTTAAACCTTTCCAGTGGATGAAAAGCTAAGAGGAAATCTGCCAGATAACTACAACCAGGCTCAGTAATCAAATTAGCCACTCTGCTCACATTTGATTAATAAGGACTCAGACATATCTGTTTCTGAAGTAAATCTTTCCCAAAGCATGTATCAGTGAAACAAGCTAAGCTGCTCAGTCATACTAGCCAGTGTAAAACAAATATGATAGCTGTATGGCAGCCTCAAGATCCGACAGCAGGACTTTCCACAGCTGAGTAGATCTCATGACAACCCAAGATCTCAACTAATGTGGTTTTATTTGGAAGCCAGGCAGCATTAAGCTGTGTCAGGTCCGGTTGTAAGACCTCAGACATGACCAACATCTTCTGGGCAGCACTAATAAAACCTTGGTAGGAGTGCTGGGTTCAACTGCCTTTTCTCGATGAACCAACTTGGTGAGGGAATCAGAGCTGTGCAGAGATTGATTGTCCACAGGCAATAGACTTCAAATACAGAGAAGACAATCGTAAAAGAGAAAATAGAACTGTCTACTGTGAACAGCTCATGCAGCACTGTGTCTTAAAACTGAAGTGAGGAAATGTGAAGCGAAACATTGAGAAAAATAATTGAACTGTTGGAAAGGATGCCCAGAAAGACTGTGGGATTTCCATCCTCTGAGGTTTTAACAAAGATCTAGACAAATATCTCTCGGAAATGTTGTGGGTACAGCTGGCTCCTGTACAAGGGGGAAGATTGATGCCTCCAAGTCCTGCCTCAAAAATTGGAAATTTCATAAAATCTTTATGTCTGTTTCTATTATTCTTATATCCTTTATTCCCTATAAATTCTCCTATTGCACATTCTTTTTCTGTTGTTGTTTCTGTATTTGCAAAGGATTTTGTGATGCCCCTCCAGACTGAAAAGCCTTCAAGAAAGTAAATAAAATATTTTCAGGACAATTGGGAATTCTGCAAGCTACACACAGCCTACTCCTTTCATCTAAGCTTCTTCTCAACTAGACTTTCCTCGCAGCAAATTAAGATGATTATTTTTACTCCTGCCCTTTGCAGTCATGGAGAATGAGTTATCATTACTTTCTGCCCTTACAAACCTTCCAGTATTTGAAGACTTTTGTTTCTAATCAGCCTTCTCCCTTCTAGACTAAACAAATCTGATGCTTGAAGGCTTCTTCACAGGTCACGCTCATAATTTGTGTTTCTCTTCACTGGACTACCTCCAGTTCATCTACATTCTCCTAAAAGGACAATAATCCCAAGCTGGATGTGGTTTTCCACCTTACTAATGCTGAACAGAGCAAAACATGCAAGAGAATTATTTATCATCTAGAACAGCCCTGTAATCTTGGAAGGTATCAACATCTGCCTTTTTATCACTGTTTACAACAAACCTCTTTCAGTTTACAGTCAACTACAATCCCCAAATTGTTTTGGGGTTTTTTTAATGGTAGTTTTGTTTTGCTGATGAAAGCTGAGACATGAGTATTATTTCCAGAAGTCTAAAAGTCATCAATATTTATAAAAGCACTCTAAAATCTATACTGGGAAAAGCAAAGTATTTCTTAGTGGTGTATAAATATTGTTATAGCTATAAATATACCTGTACTCTCAAATGCTTTCAAATGCATTTGGTTTTGACCCTTTTGCAATTAAAAACTGGACCAGAGAGGCAGTGGGGAAAGCAAGGCTGGTATATAGAGACCTGGGGGAAGTCTGCTCCTTTGTGTACATCACGAGCAGTACAGAAGTGTGCATTTCCAGAGTCTCTGGGCCTGGACTGACCATTTTTGTTTAGGAAACAAGAAAACATACTGTAAAAAGCAATAAAAACAGAAAGCAGCTGTGCTGCTCTTCTGCTGTGCTCTGTCTCTCTTCATACCCTGTGTACAGCCACAAAGCTGATTCTGTCCAGGCCTCTCTGCCTGCCCAGAGCAATCAGGGCAGCCCCTCATGCCAGCAGCATTGCCCTGTCCAAAACACGGGCTCTCAGGGACAGGGAGACACTGACAGCTCGGAGCACAGTTCCTTGCCCTCCCCCACCATTTGTATGTGATCTTCCTCTGCTCCAAATTTACCAGTTTTTCAGGAGTAGCCACTGACCCAGCTGACCATGTCTGCACAGTCCCTAGGTCCGACTCGCTCCGTGCAATGGTTCCACCAGCTAATGGGGGCAAGGGTCTGCAACAGGCAATGTTATGGCATGAAAGGCCACTGCTAAGCAATGGGAAGGGAAAAAGAAGGATTGGGGATGGTCTAGAAAGCAGACCAGTGCATGATGGAGATGGAGGGGCTGTTGGGCAGGATTGCATAAACCATCACAGCTGCCATCCCAGCTTACTCAGGGCTCAGTTAGCTAGGGCAGGACTAGGAAAAATAACTTGAATTTTCCATGACATTTTAGATTACTTCTGCATGGACATGTGTAGGATATTTAGTTTTATTTATATAAGTGTGCAAGTGCCTGAATAAACTCCTGTGTGCCCCAGGGAACAACTTAGCCTAGGACCATCATGGAAAATCAGCTGGGCACAGCAGAGGTTAAACTCCAAGCAGCAACACAGAGAGAAGCAGGAACCAAATACCTTCCCATGTCATCAGCCAGGCTGCCCTTCCACACAAACCCCACTGACGTTCCCAGAAATGGCAGCGTTGAAACGCAATGACAAGAGAGATGGGGGGTTGGAAAGGAGTATACATCTTTGATACTAACCCATCTCACTCAGGACTACTGCTAATCTATCCTAAGAACAGAGACAGCTGCCAGAGACAGAGTTCAAAGGAAAGGCCCAAATAATTCTGTTTGCTGTTAAATATAGCTGTTTCTTCCCGAAAAATGCAATTCAGGTAACTTTAAGATTCTCTTTCAGGGAATTCTAAGTAGCATCATAAAAACACTGTCTGTTTTTTTCTGGAAATATGACTGACTTCACGATGCAAAATGTTCTAAGTTTGTGACAAAAAACTGTCTCCGTTATAACCATCTATATTACTCCCTACACACAAATGTATGAATACCTACATAGCAATATCTGCACATCACTGCAACATTAACCCAGCTCCTGCCTGAGGACCGTCTCACAATTACCCTTATAAAGAACTGTTTTGAAATTATTAGGCTAAGGAGCTCCAGGTTTTAAAGATAAAGCCAATGCTGCACCTCCTGTCTTCAGCACACTACTTCGACTAATCCAACGTTCCATGTTCATCTTTTCCAAGAAAAAAGGCTACATATAATTAGATGCAAGAGGTCTGGGGGAAAGGTGGGTGATGTGGAACAAAGAGCACATGTTCAGAAGCTTTGAAAGCTGGTACAGCTTACCAAGATCAATGACATGTCATCCCAGAGGAACACTGGAAAAAGCCTTTGTAGTTCTGCTCCCCTTCTGTCTGCATTTTGTATTTCTAAGCAGGCAGTTTGCCTGTGTGTGCAGCAAGCATGCACTGTGCATGGATTTAAGCACACACAGCATCCATGTAACACAGTGCTAGAGATTACAGATAAATGCAGGACAGTGCAAAACTGGGTGGTCCACAGCAATGCATATTTAAATTTGAAGTTAACATGGAGAGAAAGAGTTGAGACATGAGATGGAGAAATTGTTCCTATGATTTAATCAATAAAATTTCCATCTAGCAGGTACTAAAACGGTCTCTAGGCCACAGGGAGCAGCATGTTTTCATTTTGACTAATGCATCTCAAACGTAAAGCAGTGGGAAATACTGTAAATACCGGATTTTAAAAACTAGTCCCCAAGAACAACAGAAAGCCTAGCTGAAAATAATACATCTGAATCAGGTTTAAATTGGTTTTCAAGAAATAGCCTGACGCATGCAACATCAGCCTCTCAAAAAAGAGCTTAATACAAGAGGCAGTACAGAAGCAGATTGAGTGGAAAAGATTATCTGAGATGCTGAATTTATGAAAAGGTAAATACCATTATAGGGAAAGGTTTAAGATAAGGGAAAAAAAAAAGAAGCTTTTTCCTCCTACAAGTGAGGGGGGCAGTGAAGTTTTAGGACTCAGCTTGATATTTCAATAAATAATTATGTTTTTCCAACTGAACAACCAGCTAGACACGGCAAACTGTAATTAACACCAAGAAGCATAATACCATTTGGCATGCTTACACCTTGTTTCTGAACAGGAGGCTGCAAGAACCCCTTAAAAGCTATTCAAAGAAACTTATAATTATGTGCTGGTGTGATTAGGCTCTTCTAATAATGTCATGCCTATTGAGTGCACCCTATTGAAAAGCCCACATAAAAAATGCACAGTTCCACTGATCTGTGTGCTTATGGCAGGAGCTCTCATTTGGAGATCTGAGCAATGAAAGAAACATTACTATGGAGATTAAGAAATTTGGTTTAGCACTGTAAAGTAATATTATGACTGAATAATATTAGCACCAACTATTAATAAATGTGCCAGCATTTCCCATTAGAAGACACCATATGCAGTCGCATATAGCTATGCCCAAGTTTTTAAGCTGTGGGAGTGAATCTCTTGTTTAAAAGTTTTTTGAATACTTAAGGTTTTGGTGATCTTGAGCAGAACTTTGGGCAACAAATACACATTTTTGCCTGTGCATGGAGGGCCAAAACAACATTGATGAAGCCAAAGGGCAATCTGATGATGAATGCAATTATAGATGTGCTAAATACTTTTTATCATTGTTACAAATGGGTATTATAACAGAAATTCTCTTTTATTCATCTTTATTGCAGAAAGCAAAAGTATCACCTATAACTTCAGGTAAAATAAGCCATAAAAGTGCTCTCAGTTCAATTGTGTTAGTAACTAGGTCTTGTTACTTTTAATTCAGAAGGACTGGAGATGCAAGAAATGAAGACACCCACTAACTTAGGCCAACGGATCCATACACCCAAGAACGTACTCTCAAGAGTTACACACAATGGCGTGATTCCTGGGGACATATGAGTACAATGGGCACGTGGCTTAAAGAAAGTGAACAGCATCTGGCTGTTAAAATGCAAGCAAGAAATCTTTGCAGGAGCTGAAGTCTGTAATGATCCAGTATGAATGTATGTCAGCTACCGCTTCTTTGTAGATAATCACATCTCACACAGCCTAGATGAGTTTTCAGAACATGGGATAAGGCAGACAAAAGAGCTTTCTTTGTGCTATTCAGCCTCCCTTCCCCTCTCAAACCACCTTGTGCCTCATCTCACAATCACTCACCTCCACATCTACCAATTATTATTATTTCTGGAGCTGAAGTAAAATTTACCACCCCCATTTGGAAAACACCCTCAGGGTTGCAAAAACCTTCAGACAAAGGAGGGAAAGATATATAATGCTATATTAAGCAGAAAAGAAATTAATGTCCCTAAAGCAGGGCATTACCATTCTCTTCATCTCCTTGGAGACCTGGTGAGCTCCAAGGTGGTTGTAAAAGGGCCGGTCAACACCCCAGTGTGGCGGGTTATGGCTGATGGAATTAGCTCGCTGACGGTTCATCTTGGCTATCGTGAGTTTCTCATCTTTCTGAAATACAAATGAGAGAGAAATACAGAATAAGTTTGGAAACATTTACATGGCAGTCATTGTCCAAGCATCCCCCACTTCTGATCTCTCACTCTACAAGCAAGCTTTGTGCCTTGAACTTCATGAAGTGGCCTCTGATGAGGAGCAGTTCCAGTCCACCATTTATTTTTCTTCTAATTTTTTAGAACATTTCTCCCACTATTTTATTCCTTTACTTGTTTTCAGTAAGATGTGTAAACACAGGGAGCATTCAAAAATGGAGACATCTATTTTCTTTCTGTAGCAAACTGAACTAAACTGAGTAATTTCAGATAGGAAATCACAGTTTCGAGCTGAAACACTACATAGAAGGTAAAAAAGAGAAGACTGATGCATCTGCAATAAACATGACACACAGAAGTGCAGTGTCTCACTAATTCCTTATTTTGAATATATTCTCTATCTAAAAAGACAGGCAGGTTTCCACATGGAATGTGTTTTGTTGAAAGTTGGGAGTTTATTGCAAGATCAACCCATTTGCTTATCTTTAGGAAGGACTGCACTGGAGCTTTGCTCAGTGAGGGCTGTGTGATTTACCTGTACTGGCTCAGAATACAGAGAAGTGGCAATTCTGACATCTTTGCTCAAAGGACACAAACTCTGGAGAGCTCCTGAAAAGTCAACAGTAGGTATAGCTACAATGTGCCTGTTTATTACCTGAAACATTAAACTTTTTAAAGACAATTGTTGCTTTCATGAGATTAGTGAAAAAAATAGACATAATAGTTAAAAGTCTTCAGACAACTAAATGCCTTAAAAAGAAAGCATCAGTTAATTTAAACTCCAGAATTTTTGTTCAAGTGTTATATGACAATACAAGTAGGTCCACATCTTTTTTTTTCCCCCCTGGAGTCTGCTTTCCCTACCTATTTATTTTGATCCCTCGCTATTCACTGTAACTTGTACCTCTCAGGAGTTTGCAAAATACCTGTTGTTATTTCCATGGTAACCAGAGAGTTAAATGTCAAGTGTTACGCTGCCTTAAATTACTTTTTAAAAAGAAATATCTAAAAGCCTGCTAAAATTCAGTGATGGGGGAAGCTGTCTGATTGACTGACATGGGAAATCATCATCTCTTTTCTTGCAAAGACAAGACAGCTACAGTGACATTTCCCGTGAGACCACAAGTTCACCACGCAGGCAACAAACGTTCTGGTGCCACGTGTGACAGAAACCCTGTGCCAGACATCCAACTGGCCCTGTGACAGTCAGTAGCAGTGGTCACTGCAGCCTGAGCTGCCAGCAAAAATCTTTTTCCATCTAGCCAGGATGATAAATGTAGGATCTCAAGGAAACTTAGGAGCAAATCTAAGGGAGCTGTCAGCTCCCCAGCATGTTTGCTGGGGAGAATCGTATGTGCTCCCACAGTGCACATCCCCAGAACTGCAAGTGCCTTGCACGTTGCCTCTTCCCAGCACTGAACCCATCACTGTTTTATCTGCCAGAGCTGAAAGCACCAGTCAGATTTCACATGAGCAATCATGACAGAGCCATTGGATGACCTCCAGGAAAGCTACGTTTTAAATGTTTCCAAAAATACTCTAATGTGACGCAATGCCAATGACCAGATTTGAATCGGTTTGAGGTTTTGTTTTTCAAAAGTCGCTGCTTTCTATGGCCTCTGACATAATTTATAGAACCTTCTTATGTTTTTTCAGTTATGCAATCTTTTCCATAGCTTCCTTCTTTTATGATGTGATGCCAGAAAATTGGCAAGAAATACTGTTTCGTTATTTCCATGCAAATAGATATTGTTTTCAATAATAGAAGTGATACTGCCAATATATTTTATTACAACATAGTGAAGGGTTTTCAACCAGAAGCAATCAAAAAATCCAGATGCTGAAACTAGTCTGGGGACCTACAAAAGCAAAGCTATTTGGTTACATTACAAATGCCTTTAAATCAACAGATGCTAGGAGATACATATAGGAGGTTTCCTGTCCGTGAGTTAGTAAACTTGGCAAGAATCATAGAATGGTAGGGTTGGAAGGGACCTTTAGAGATCATCTAGTCCAACCCCCCTGCAGAAGCAGGGTCACCTAGATCAGGTCACATAGGAACGTGTCCAGGCAGGTCTTGAAGACCTTCAAGGAAGGAGCCTCCACAACCCCTCTGGGCAGCCTGTGCCAGGGCTCCCTCACCTCACAGTGGAATAGGTTTTTCTTATGTTTAAGTGGAACTTTTTGTGTTCCAGCTTCATCCCATTACCCCTTGTCCTGTTGCTAGATACAATAGAAAAAAGGGATGTCCCAACATCCTGACACCCAGCCTTTAAATATTATATTTATAAATGTTAATAAGATCCCCCCTCAGTCTCCTCCAGACTAAACAGCCCCAGTTCCTGCAGCCTTTCCTCATAAGGAAATGCTCCAGTCCCCTGATCATCTTGGTGGCCCTGTGCTGGACTCTCTCCAGCAGTTCTCTGTCCCTCTTGAGCTGGGGAGCCCAGAACTGGACACAGGACTCCAGATGAGGCCTCACCAGGGCAAAGCAGAGGGGGAGCAGAACCTCCCTTGACCTGCTGGCCACACTCTTCTTGATGCATCCCAGGATGCCATTGGCCTTCTTGGCCACGAGGGCACATTGCTGGCTCATGTTTAGTTTATTATCAATCAGGAGTCCCATGTCTCTCTCTGCAGAGCTGCTCTCCAGCAGGTCATTCCCCAACCTGTACTGGTGCATGGGGTTGTTCCTTCCCAGATGCAGGACTCTGCACTTCTTGTTGAACCTCATGAGGTTCCTCTCTGGCTAGAACTTGATAAAAGCCTTAATGAGACAAACTCAAGTGGACATACTAACCCCTCCCAGTCAGTAAGTGATCCTTCTGCCTACTGCTAGTGCTGGTGACTCTGAAGCATCACTTGATTAATTTGAAGGGAATAAAAGGCTTCATACATGTTTACTGACACATCTGGGTTGAGGTAAGGACGAGGCAAATGGGCAGATATATACTTCTTAGGTTGTTTCTAACCATGAGGTCAGTCATCCTAAATTTTCCATGGTTACAGGAACTCTGACAATATTTTCCCCCATCCCCTGTAGGTTTCCACTGTATTCCACTGTACAGAATTATGTTTCAGCAAAATTTCCAAACAGATTAACCTATATAACAGATACAAAAGCATAGCAGAGTTTTGATTTCCCACATTACACACTGTGCTACTACATTATCCTGAGCAATAAGACTTTGTTGTGAACATCCATACTTATTCAAAACCATTTTAAAAGTGTAATATTTTAAGAAGTTTAGCTAATTTCTTTTCTGAAAAATCACTTGTTCAGTGGGTGATGAAAACAATAAACTATAAAAATGAAGAACTAGAAGGGTCACATCTCCTCTGTGGAAATTCATGAGGATCCCTCTGTTTTTTCCTGGATAAGTGACAGCAAGAGGACAACTTGCACCCAGGGCTACTTAAGGCATAGCAAGACTGGAAAGAAGAATAAAGCAAAGGAAGAGATGGTACTTTTCAGTTTCTCTTATTACAGGTACTACCAACAACAGGAGCAGGTGCAAAAGTTTCTAACAGCAATGCGTTTTTCAGATTTAAAGTGGCTAAACTCCAGAAAGCTGTCGTGGGAACTTTTCAAATATAGAGTCTCAAAGAGACCGTAAATCTTATTCCCAGAGGTTTTATTGTGTTCCCACCACCAGTTCCCACACACTGAGCTACAGTAATGCTACAGCAAAACTGCAGAAATGGCTGGGACTTTCTTATGCTTATCAATTGCATCAAGAATGCCAGCTACTTCTTTAATGTATGATCAGATTTTCCTACATATTGATCACTATCAGTGCAACAAAGAGTAGTGAAATCTGAGGATGGATCAGCTGTTTCAGATTCAGTTACACAGTATTTAAATTGTCTTGAAGTCCTTTTAACATGTAAACAATATTTCTTGCAGTGCTACATGCTCCAAACCATTGTATTCATAAATCTACATGAGTGGAACCCTGCTGAGCTGTGATTACATTTGTTAAACTGAGGAATCATCACATTAGATTGATAGTGTTTTAGGAGAGTCACATGCACAACATTTAAAGGACCATTTTGTTTCTTCAGCTGGATGGAGTTCCAGGATACTATTTGGAAAAGAATAAGAATTGTTTTTCTAGGAGTTATGGCCAAAGTTTTGATGAGCTGTTTTAAAGCCACCATCAGCAAACCTTTCTGAAATCGTTGTGTACCTGCTATTGTTGAAAGAAACACCCATGTTTACTGCAACTGAAAGACATTAGAAAAAAATAAACGTCGTTTTTTTCCAGTTTGCAGACTTTGTGCACTCAGCACAGTGTGCTTAGTCAGCAGTTCTGCTCATCTGTTGATAGTCACATTTTATTTCCACTTATGTTCAAAGCAAAACATTTCCCCAGACTTCTGACAACACTGAGGACAATAAAACTAGCTCTAAATCTAATGTGCTGTTAAAATCCTATTCACCTTAAGGCCTGTTTACCACTCCTCCAAACAACTTTTTTCACCCTTCTCAGAGTAAATGTAATGAGTAATGATGAGAAGTAGCTGTCATGGTTCTGCAGCATCAGATCTGAAAGAAGAGCAGAAAGTTGCCAACAACCACAAAGTGATGTACTCCTATAGAAACCCCAGAAACGTGGGCAGCACAAGAACTGGGATTATTGGATACTACAACAATAATAAAATTGAGTACTGTAAGAACAGCAAGGCTGTGATAGCACAGCAGTAATGACTGGGACAGACATTTGGGATAAAATGCAGGACAGATATAAAAGTTGGGGAGGTGGAAATACAGAGCTGTGTTAGCAATGCTACAGTCTGCAGGGCAAACTTAAGAGTATAACAAGGATAAAGTGAAACCATTCTGTAGAAGGATAAAGCCACTGTACTGAGTAATGCTGGGAATTAGTAAAGATCTGGGTAATAGTATTAGTAATTCTAGCTGATAATTCACTATTCATCTGGAAACAGACTTTCAGAAGAATGGAGATGTAAAGCCAGTAATGGAGGAAAGGCAAAGAATTCCTCTATTTCTTTCAAGCAAAAGTATTAAGTCCATTAAAAAACATATCCAAAGGAATGAGAAAAATACTGAATAAAGACAGAAACCACCTTGTAAGTCACCTTTTATCATCCAAGATAACAGAAACCTAAAAATCTACATTACTCCAGGACTGAAGGAACAGATCATTTCTCTTCAGATAATCACTACTGCCCTGGTAGAGGCGAAAGGGAAGAGGGATCATAAGCGTAGGGTTGTAAACGGAAAACATGACTAAGCTGGAAGCAAAACTCAAGTGTGATATGCTGAAGTCATAAGGACAATCCCAGATTTGTGCAAAACTGCCAGCTGCAATTTCAGTTCTGGTAACAGATGCTTTCAATAACTATTTAGTCAGGGATCATGACACTGAACTAGTAGAGCAGCAAATACTGGTCTTGGATTAACAGCCTTGAGAGCATCCAAGTTTGTCTAAATAGAAAAAAATACAGTAGCTCTCATTGGCCTTGTTTTTTCCACAGAGCATTCAACAGTGTACTGTGCTGGAGACTAATGGCTAAGACAGATGGGGAGTATGAAGCTCGGCAAACAGCTGGTTTCCAGTGAAATGGCAAGAGATGGTTTTGAATGAGGAAGTATTAGGCTGGATGAAAGTTAAGGGTAGAGTTACTGAATGATTAGTCTCTGGGTGGATTTTAATTTTCTTCTTATCACATCTGGCACCAAGTGTAGCAATGACAGACTGTTAATGAGAGAAGCAGAGGTAATATTTGATAGGTAAGGCAAAAAGGAGTGTTAGAACCTGACATTTGAGGACTGACGCAGTAGAAATGGGACCTGAGACATTCAAATATACAAAGTGCATGATCATTCACTTAGAGATTAGTCAGAAACTTCAATTCATTATCAGGAATCTCATTAGTTCATCACAGAATAAATATCAGACACCAAGATAATACAAGTATGCAAAAGGTAAAGGTTTCCTTTGAAGATCACAAAAATTAAAGGCTTGCTGTGAGAGCTTCTGCTTGTCTTTTCTTTGTTGTGAGAAGACATTAGAAGAGTTTGTCTTAGGAGTGAGAGAGGCAGGATACAACTGCTGTCTGACAGCAGACAACCAGAGCAACCAAGCACTGGAGCAACCAAGTTTCAGAGCAGTTTTAGAGTTAGTACTAATGGGAGCAAACAGACCACTACAAAAGATTCAATAGACCTTTATGGTAGAGCTTGCTAATTTTATGACAAGAATTACTTTATATACATACATATATATATATATACACACACACTTACATGTCTATGTGTACATATATATACAGGTTCATATTACAATGAAATGCATGGCGTCCTTTGTATCTCACATAGGTAAGACTGCTTTATATTTTAATTACCAAAACTCTAGGCTTAAGGATCTATGCTTTCAAAAAAACCCATGAATATTTGTCTCTAGGGGAACATAACACTGCTATTCACTCCTGCATTGCTTTGGGGTATCTGAGCATTGCCTTCTTCACAGGCAAGTGCTCACCCACGAGATCAACAGCATCACAGCACAAGGCAAACAGAAAGGTAAAAGCAGATCTGTAAGTGAAGATGAGAATCTAAACAGATTGGATTTTTAAACTTTGCAATTTATTCTCTTTCAACAGAAAGCAACTCTTCCATGAACCAGACAGAAAACAAGGACTACATTTTCAGGATGTTATTTAGAAACTCAGTATCAGAGTCTAGTTTTATTTCCCCTAAAACTCAACTAAATATATCCCAGTCAATAGCACCATTAAGATGGAAAAAGATCCTATTTTCAAATAAGCACCTAGTCTGAGTTCCTGGAACAAAAATATTAAATAAACATTTCTCCCATTTACTCTGCACCAAAAAAATGGCATTAATGCAATGAAAAAGTCAAATAAACAAAAAAAGACAGGAAATCCAAAGTTATGGCTCCCTGTGCAACACTAGGCAGAGAGGGTATGGAACAGATGCTGCTACATTTTATACAGTCATTGTAACTTCTGCTGTTGTTGGGTTCCAATGGCTGTGAAACCGATGGACCAGGTATTCAGATAATTCAAGCCTGCTTGTGTAAACAGAGGAACAACTGAGGCAAACAGTTACTTGAGTCAACTAAATATCTGCTCTCAGGTCAATGCAGATCCTGTGCTTTGTGTGTTGAGGATAGCAGGAACTCAGACACAACTCATAGGAACCCATTACTAAGTTAGGTGAACAATTTCTGGCCATTACTGGAACAGATTGAATGGAAAACCTGGCTAAATACACCACAAGAAGTCATTAATATCAAGCAGAAATAGAAGGAAAAAGTGAAGGGCTAGAACTTTGCCTGGCATCAGGCAAAATATTCAAGGCTGACTGACCTGACTATGGGAGAAAGCTTTTCTCACTTCTGGCCATATTATGTGAAAAAGAGTTTTTAGAGAGACACAACTTTATTCACAAAGGGATAGAAAATGTTTATAGGGAGGAAAAAAGTTGCAGCGCTATGGAAAAACCAGGAGCCCCTCAAATTTTAAATGCTAATATCCATGACCTTGGGTAGTTGTTTCTTTATGTTTCAATTTTGCACAGTAATTACATAGTCTATGTGCATGTCCCAATTTCTAGCTACTCTGGGATGCAACACTTTAGAGCAGCATTATAGTAGTGCCTAGAGATTCCAGCCAAGGGCCTGCACTGTGTAACAGAGCTGCAATAAATACATACAAAGCAGTGAAAGAATGAGGAGGGAAAACCCATTTTAATTTAACCACGGAAAGTGATGGCACAAAGCTGTGAGTTCCTCAAAATCTAAGTCTAGAATGGATTCCACCTCTCCTGATCTTCCATCCAGTTTCCTAATCAAAAGACAGCCCTGTGTTCAAAACTGAAGTCAAGTCCCAAGTGGTCACTGTCTCTGATTTTTTTGCCTACACTGGCAAGAAGCAGAATCCTGACCTTAGGTCTTCCTCTTCTCTCTAGAGAAACCTTCGGTTCTTTACAAGAACATGCAGATGACTTGGTGAATGTGTGATTTAAGAAGTCAATATAGCTTCTCCACCCCAGGAGATAGGGCCTGATCGTAAAGGTATTTTAGTTTATGTTTTTAAATCTACCCAGCAAAGAAGAAGTGTTTTAGGTATAAACATGAGCTTGAACACTGACAGGCAGTGATGCTTAGGAAACAATAATCTTGCACTGCAAGCTCTAATCCTCTTTTGAAGATTGGCAATTGCTAATGAGATTTATATTATGAACAGACAGAAACCAAAACATCAGCTTCTCTCTTTAGAAGACGATAAGGGCTTTTTTTGGAGATTTTTTACACAATATCCATGAAAGAGATTTGAGGCTTCCATTCTCTCAGGAAATGGCATCAAGACATTTCAATATAGGTGTTGCAGTTCTTGAAATCAACCATGCTATTTGAACTTGTCACAACCACTAACTCAGTCTCGTGGTAGTCATATTTACAGAATCAGAAGTATTTGAAAGTATTTTCAATTCAGGCTAATCTTCATATGCTGGACCTTGCTGTGAATAGCAAGGTAGTGTCTATAGTGCAGAATTACTTAAAGAAATACTGTTGGCTCGGCTCATCTTGATGATCAAAAAGGTCTTTTTCTGGTATGACAGTCTACCATTAATTAAAAGAACACAAACTAGTGATAGCATCAATCTGTTTCCTGTTATTGTTAGTGTCACAGAAGGAAGATATATTGGCTGAAGTCCCCTTGAGTTTGACTTCAGTTCCAGTCAGTAACGCCCCAGTAGCCTCATTTTGTGCAGCCTGACCCATGTCATAGCAGAAGGCACGATCTCATCCCACTGTCACAGTGATCATCTATCATTACAGTGGGACAGATTTTCCCCATCTTCAGAACCAGAGGCTGAAAAGTAATAAGAGCTGCTCTAATCTTTATTCTCACAGCAATAGAGTGAGCAGGTGGACAAAAACACCTCTGTCTGTAATCTGACAGAAATCTTTGTGGTTTTACTCTATTGCTTTAAGAATGTGTACAAGTATCAAATTTAACTTTAAAAACCCCATAGCTATACTAACAACTTTCTTCAAAATGATTTTGAAAACAATTTATGACAGTTTCTTTCATAGAAGTAGAAAGTACTTGGTGCAGAGCTTTGTGCAGAAGGTGGCTACACTCCTTTCTACATATGTAAAAGTTCAAGAATAGGAGAGAGAAACAGGAATTATTTTTGATGAAGGTCAAGTAGTCAACTTATTCATCTATACAAGTGAGTGTTTCCTCTACTTTGGTGTATTGGATAGACCATCTAGCTCTAGATCAGGGAACTGGAGCATCTTATCAGGAAAGGCTACAGGATCTGGGGCTGTTCATCCTGGAGGAGACTGAGGGGGGACTTCATTAATACTTACAAGTGCTTAAAAGGTGTATGTCAGGAGGATGGGGCAACACTTTTTTCTGTAGTATCTAGTGATAGGACTAGGGGTAATAGACATAAGCTGGAACACAAAGTTCCACTTAAACTTAAGGAAAAACTTCTTTGCTGTTGAGGTGAGAGAGCCCTGGCACAGGCTGCCCAGGGAGGGTGTGAAGTCTCCTTCTCTGGAGGTTTCCAAACCCGCCTGGACACATTCCTGTGCGACCTGATTTAGGTGGACCTGCTTAAGCAGGGGAGTTAGACCAGATGATCTTGATATGTCCATTTCAACTCCTACCATTCTATGATTCTATGACCTAGTTATTAAACATATCTGCATCTGCATTAGTGTCTTTGGTCTTACCCGTTTCTGGCTGCACCGTACAATCAAGAAGGTCTCAATACTATGCTCTTTCAGATAAGCGTTGCGTTCCCCTCCAAAGCCCAGCTCCACCTCATAGTCTCCATTGAGATAGTTCAGTGTTGCTTTTGTGATGTGGATGCGCCTTGAATGAGACAAAAGACAAGACAGTTGTGTAGGCTCTAAAATATTATCACCAAAAATGCCAGTTCCTGTCAGTTCCAGCCATGCCACTACTCTTAGAGATGTAGCACAGGAGTTTCACCTATTTTAAAGGGAGCAGACCAGGAGGCATCTTCTTAAGAAGATAAATGTTCATGTTCAGCATCCATTTATAAACACCTTGTTAGATATAAGGCACTCATTCTTTTATTCATGCATGTAGCCTTTTTGTTGTAGCACATTAATCACTGAGGTACAAGAGTGCTGTGTAGAGGCATTCTATCAAGTACTACAGCTTTATGCTTTCTTCCAGAGCACAACAAAGATGGAAATGCATGTAGAAAAATTATCTCTCAGAGTCAACTTGGCAGCAAGTCAGTCTTCAGCAGTCCATACATAGGTGAAACAAGAACTGATTCTGCTCTCTCACAGCAATGTTTCAAAACAAAAGGTTGGTCCAAAACAACACTTCTTACAATATCCATCCACAGCTGGGATGTTCTCCAGCAAACACTGTTAATATACAGTCACATCTCTTTGTAGCCATGAGCAGCTCTGCCAGTGTTCGCACAGACTGGCTCGTTTCTGTTGTATCTCTCAACCTTGTTTCATGGAGAAGGAATTCAGTCTTTACTACAGAAGGATATGCCTATTTGGGGATTTTTCAGTCTTTCTGTAATGAAAGACATTGTAGACATGGAACAGAATGACCTTGGTACAGTTTGTACACGCTTAAAACACACCACCTACAAGTCATTTTACAATAAAGGCACAGACTCTCTGAAACTCCGTCTCCCATTTCCCCACCTCACTGTGGCACATCAGACACAAAACGTGGACTAAGAGGAAAGCTTGAATGAAGCAACTTACCCAGCTTTGCCCCCTGCTTCCATGTGGTTGGCTAATGTAACGTCGTTGGACCATACATCGAACTGCCACTTCCTAAGGCCCAGGACCCCACAGTGAACTCTCCCACTGTGGATTCCAACCCTCATGTTGACATTTACTCCTGTCACCTCCCGGACCAGTCTGAGAAGAGATGTGGGAAAAAAGGATATCACTAAGACCTGCATGGTTGTAGTCAGCGGCACAAACTTTCACCCAGAACACAAAAATCCGTGATGAGTCATAAATTATTCATGCACACACAGGGTGCTGCTCATCCATGTGAATGGGACAGCCAAACTCAATCAGACCAGCTGTACTGCTCTTGGATGGCCTGGCTGGCCAAGTAGAGTCTTAATTAGAAAGAGGAGCCCTTGGAGTAAATCTATGTACTCTGAACTCATGGTCAAGTTGAGGACTCATTAAAAGAAAATCTTGAGGCAGCAAAAGGAATAAAGTGTTGGTCTCTGATTTCCATACCAAAGCTGGACATAACCTGCCAGCACTCAGCCTCATTAGGAGTAATAGCATGTTTGCAAAGATAAAAGGAAATGATTTCAGAGATTTTAATTTGTCTATATGGCACCAAGCATCAATTCTTCCACAGATGAAATATGATAGGTGTGTGAAATGCCCTACTGCAGTTAAAACACTTGAATGGGGCTTACAGCTGCAGTCAGAGCAGCAAAACCAGAGAACCACATCTATTGCAGTCACTCCAAACAGGCAGCTACAAATACTCAAGCTCTGATTTTAATGGGGTTTTGGATGCTCTGCTTAGTCCCAAAATGACTGCTGGAATACTTTGTGGGTTTTGCCCTTTTAGGGCAAAAGTTAACTTCAAGAGCTATTCACATGGAAAATATATTTAGGAATGTGGGTAGGGGAAAGTCTGGATGAGGCCATCAGAACAACTCTGCTTCTCATTACTGCTGATCACATCATTCCCAGAATGTCTGTGTTTCACAGGCAAATTCACCTACATCCCATAGCACGGGTTCTTTCCTTTGGGTTGTTAGTTCCTTGCAGCATGAAATTGTACTTTATACCTATCAGATTTCAACTTCTTAAAATGTTCAGCTTCTTCTGCTCCTTTCTTGGTAACATCCTCTGGACAGGCAAGTCCTCCCAAATTCCTAACATCAACACAGATCTAATATTTATGCTTTATTAATGAAAATGAATTATTAAAGACAGGCCAAGAGTTCTTGTTGAAACATCTCCTACACTCTTAGCATTCCATTTTCCTTACAATCCCCACCTTGTGTTTCACTATCTCCTTCCATAAGTGACACTCATTATTTTTATTAACAAGCAGCTGAGATTCTCTAGCAGGCAAAGAAAGGTAAAGGTGCCATAGGCTTACAAACTGAAGCAGCTCCAACCATGACACTTAGGAAGCAACAGGAACTGGGGTAATGAAAATGCAGCCACAGCCATAACGCTTGTATGGACAATAGCAGCTGCAGTGTGGGTACAGCACTGGGGAAGAAGGAAAAACATGCTGCATGAGTGCTACAAGCCCTAATGCACCCTTTGCCAAGCCATGTTACTAACATAAGACCAGGGAACTCTCCCCAGTAATGTTGTTGATGAGAAGGTGACTTTCTCCAGACTTTGCAGCTGGAGCAAACAAATGAATTTGTTTATCCTTTATAGACAAGTGAAATATTTTTGTTACCTTCCTTTTTGGTTTTTTTTTTGTCTTTACTTCATTTATACCAGCAGTACATTGCATATAATTCTGTCTTTCTGATCTGGGGCAATACTCCTTGCTGTGATTGTGCACAGATGAAATCAGTCTATGGGCAGGGCCCAGTGTTGGTGAAGCCTGCAATCAAATGTTCAGTACCTATTTGTTACCTGCAATCAAACGTTCAGTAGCTATTGGTTACCTTAATTGTGAAACCTCTTATCTTGATCCTTAAGGGAGGAGGAGGTATGTGGAGAAGCAAGGCTAGTGAGAACAGTCACCTTTCAGACTTATTAAGAGACAAGACTTAAATACATTCATCATACATCAAGTGGGAAACAAGTTTTAAAGGCTGCTGAAGAGCTATTTGTAAACAAACATTGAGTGCACTTCAGCTACATGTTTATTTCAAGGTAAGGTGGGTTGCAGTTAATCAATGAAGTCTAGACATCCTGGTGCTACTCAGCCTTGTGGGGGATTAGATGACAAGGTGTCAAGGTCTCTGGATGTCATCAACAGCTACTGCAGAAAGTGAGACTTTTCTGGGCAATGTACACTAATTCCTCTTTGTAGGGCTACGAATTGCTGCTTCTCCTGTTTGACAAGACAGTTTGTCATCTGCCACTGATTGGTACTTCATGTGAAAGAAATAGCATCCTTTCAAGGGCTATTGAAAATCAGTTAGTTGTGACTCCTTTTATTTTACATTTTGCATACAAACTCCAAGAGGAGACTGATGCAAAACAACGACGTTTATAACCAGGAAAGGAAAGGTGGGAATTCTTCACGGTGTAGACTATACAGAAAGCAAGGGAATGGTTGTGTGCACTGCTTTATGAATGGGGTTGTCTGGGTGAAAACACTGCTTTCCAAATCATGTATCCATGTCATGAAAACAAAGCTGAAAAGCCTGGGTGTGTATTCACGTCCTTGCAGATACTGAAATGGTAAGGATGTATTGTATCAAGCTCAGAAAACAGGTAACTCTAGTTTTGAAGATGAAGCAGAAACTCCATCAATTCACTGAATGGAATGAGGAGAATTGCATAGAGATCTTCTACTATCTGTTGGTACCACTGAATCTTTAAAGATGGTATCACTAGGAGAGAGGTGAAAAGAAGACTGTTCAGCAGGGCTGGAGTAGATATTAAGGTCAGCTCAGTTAACTAACTAAGCTCAACTAACTGAACTTTGTGCCTAAGCTTGCATACACTTAAGATGTGACCAAATCAATCTTCACTCCCTGAATTCTGAAAGATTTGGCCTGTGAAAGCTCTTGTCCGATGCAAACAATATCCAACATTGTCTGCAATCCTCCAAGGAACACAATTAGATATGGGTCTTACATTTGTTTCTCCCTAACGACAGGAATGCTTTGGACAAACAGAGGATTCCTAGTCTGACCTCAGGAGCAGGAAAAGAATAAAGATGGACAAGTGGAAATAAAGGAAAAGGCACCACGGATCTGCTGCAGTCTGTGCCAGACCAACTTTATGGTTTTCTTCAGTAGTTAATTTAACTAAAGTAAGAAAGTCTTGAATTTGATTTTTTTGGAATAGGGACACACGGAGAAAGATTAGTTAAACTAGACAAGACAAATCTTAGCAGAGGAATTGTAAGGTGAGTAAAAAACTTGTTTAAAGACAGATAAATGAAGGGTGGTTGGAATTTAATAAAGTTATTACTAAACCTCTGATTTCACATTTCTGTAATTCAATGGAATCTTTTTTTGGGAACGAGACTTCCAGTTATTATGGTAACCTTTACCTTTCTCATCAGGAGATCAAGCTCTGATATCCACATGGCTGTAACAGACTCAAGTGTCTGTCTTCCTGCTGTCAAACCTTTACTGCATTTTGTTTTCTTGTTCCATTTTGGTTCTTGTTACTATATTTTGTTTTCTTGTTCCAGACCAGAAAAAGGTCTCCCATTTTGATGGCATCAGTTCCCTCGTTTGGCTAGCTTGCTACTAATGTAAGGAAGACAGGAGAACAGGAAAGAGAATCTACTTACTATTTGT
The DNA here is from genome assembly GCF_028858725.1 of Colius striatus. Classification (NCBI taxonomy): domain Eukaryota; kingdom Metazoa; phylum Chordata; class Aves; order Coliiformes; family Coliidae; genus Colius; species Colius striatus. The sequence continues at coordinate 12,369,824 of NC_084769.1, read as the reverse complement.
TCTGAAATTCTCCATGAGGAATATGGTACTTACGAGATGGCCTCTATCATATCCATTCCCATTTCAACACAGCAGTGTGCATGATCAGCTCTTGCTTCTGGCAACCCAGATACACAGTAATAGCAATCACCCAGAATCTTGATACGTAAACAGTGGTTCTCCTAAGAAAAAAACCAAAAAAAACCCCAAAAGAGAGAGAAGTATTCAGCTTATATTCATGCTTGCAATAGCTTGCCTTTTAGGGCAGTGAATATTTACAGAAATCCAATGAACTATGTCATTCGTGCAAGGGGAAAAAAAATAATCCAAATTATAATACAAAACTTACAGCTGCTAGTTTATCAAATCTGGCAAAGAGCTCGTTCAGCGTCATGACCAGCTCCTGAGCAGTGCACTGGGAGGCCAGACTTGTGAAACCCTCTATGTCTGCAAAGAGGATGCTTGGGGAAAAAGAGAGAAAAAAAGAGAAAATGTCACAAAATTTGTTGCCAATATTTCTATAAGTTCTGGAGTAGAAGTCCAGGGCTGGGGAGGCATGTAGGAGAGTATCAACTCTGCAGCAGTAGAGAAGATGAGCACCCCTAATGTCACCATATGATACAGCCTCTATCACATATAAAGCCCTGAGGGGCATGGCCTCGTTCCCTGCAGAGATTAGAAAGGATGAGGAAACCCCACAAGCCTTTCATCCCCCCACCCCTGCCCCATGTCTGGAAAATTGACAGAGTGTTGGGAGCTGGTGGTGGCATGATAATGCTATCAGACATCATTACCAACAAGGCACTCCTACACAACAAGCAGATTAGCTCAGCTATAAAATCAACGCTTACTCATTTTGTTCACATTCCTCAACCTCCCAGCTCAATAACATTGTCTGTGTCTTAGCTCTGCAGCAGAAAAAACACACTTCCCTGCCCTCTTCCTCCTCTGGCAAAGTACAGCCACAGAATAAAGTCCCTCTCTAGTGAACTGTAGAATCACAGAATGGTAGGGTTGGATGGGACCTTTAGAAATCATCCAGTCCAAACCCCCTGCCGAAGCAGGTCCACCTAGACCTGCCACAGCTTTCACCCCTGCTTTAGTGGTCTGCATCCCCCAGGCTGGCAACACCCTGCCCTGCACCGTGTGCCTGGCAGACATGCTCCTGCACTGCTGTGAATGCCCAAAGACAGGTGTGGTGGCACCGATGCTGCTGGGGCGAAGGTTTGGGCACAGCAGGGCTGCCCTGACAAACTCAGCTGTCCTGGTGAAGTCTTATCATCAGGCTTTTGCACTCTTCATTCTTTGGAGAAAGAAGTCTACTCTGATTTACTCTACTCATTTCCCAGCTGTACACACTTCTCACTCATTGCCTTTTTTTTTCCTTTTTCAGCTTCTAAAGAACTACAGAAACAAAACCTCTCATTTGTAGCACACCTTCCAGCTGGCTTAGCCCCTGAAACACTACAAAAATATACACCTCCAGCGCTCAGGAGCTCCTCTCAGTAAGGCTGCAAGCAGCCAGCACCCAGCTCTCTGCCGAATGACAGGCGCAGCCCCTGCCAACTGAGAACAACTTCTGCTATTTCAACAGAGATACTGAATTGCTCCCATCTGTCCAGGACAGACCAGGAAAATCCTCTGAAAGCATAGAATCACAGAATGGTAGGGGTTGGAAGGGAGATTTAGAGATCATCTAGTCCAACTCCCCTGCAGAAGCAGGGTCACCTAGATCAGGTCACACAGCAATGTGTTCAGGTGGGTCTTGAAGACCTCCAAGGAAGGAGAGTCCACAACCTCCCTGGGCAGCCTGTGCCAGGGCTCCCTCACCTCAACAGTGAAAGCAGGTTGGACTATTTTGAAAGCATAATTATTTGAATCAAAATTATTAATAATGATTCCTTCATTTCAATGAATCAATGTTAATGTCGAACTGCAAAGATCTATTTTTTTTCTTTAGAGTGGGAAAAGATTCCGTCTCATTGATTACTACAACAGGGATAATATTGATTTGCAATCAAACACAGCCACCATGCTAAATTTAAAACTATTTGGTATATATATGCACACATACATAGAAATATACAATTCAGAAGTTATACTTGTATATTCAAACATTCATCAAGAGGTTGACTTCTTTGAAGTTGATTATTGCATCAAGCTGTACTTGAATAGGAAGAGAAATTAAAAGTGTAAATAGGAAGAGAAATTAAAAGTGTAAATAACAAGCACTTTGGAATTGTTTATTCTTCGTAAAATAAAACTCCAACATGTTTTAGGCAAATTGTAGAGGCTATGTTTTTGGTTAGAATTCCTTGCAATGTCTTCAGACAGAAGGCAAAGACAACAAAAATATTATCACAAGCATTTTTTTTTTGCAAAAATCCTGAAACACATTTAAATTCTGGCATGTTTTTCATATTTTCCTTCTACATTTCAACTCCAATAAATCACCAAACATATTGCATTAACAATTTCTTTGTTAGTCAGGCTGAAGCTACAATGTGCAAGAAAAAAACAAGATGAGAATGCAGAGATGTCTGAATCAAAATATACTTTGTTATTCTTTAAACACTTGAGAGAATATACAAAAAAATAAATCAAGATTTCATGTATTTACAAATAAAAGTAAACCTTCAGAAGAAATGCACTTGAAATCAACTGAAACCTTAAGAGATGTCTATATTACTCTCTAGGCAACCTAAGTATGTGTTGATATGTAATGTACCAATAGAAAATGTCTCCAGTGCTTGGGGCAGGAACAAAATGTATCTTCTTGCAAGCATGTTCTTCCAGCATGGGGCAAAATGTAAATGCCTCACTTATGGACCTGTTCACATTCTTAGCTGTGTGTGTTGCAACAGCCATGTGTTACAACATGAGAAATAAAGAGCAGTCGCTGCTCTCACATTCAGGTGGCAATGGGTCTATCTGAAACGCTACACAGGGTTCTGAGCCTTCTCATGATCAGTTCAGAAAATTAGTGCTAGTATAGTGTCCTAATAAACTTAGATAAATGACTGGAGGTTGCTCTCTCCATTCCCATTACTATCATCCTAGACAAATGGATCAGACATTCCCAGAAGTTAAATCATGGCAATATTTTCAACCAGGCAAATGAAGTAATCAGCGGAGGCCTATGAAGCTATCCTACACATGGATTTATGCCTTTTCAAATTGAAACTACTTGATTACAACATTTTCTCAAACTTGAAACCTTCCATGGCTGACCAGCAAATTGGTCTTTGTACAAATTCAGCAGCTAGCTCCTTCATCTTGATCCTTGTCTTGCACTTCTGAGGACAGCGTGGTTATAGCTTCAGATGCAGCTCTCTAATTGAGTTCTAGAAAAATACAACTCTAAGCACTACAAAAGAGTTTATCATGAGAAAAAAAAAAGGAACAGTTATATGATGGGAATAAGAAATGCATTCTGCACATGAGCCAGTGGCAATATTAAGAAGTCAGCACTGATGCCCTTGTTAATAAGACATCTACTACGTGAGATGCTTCTCGGAATGAATGTTTCAGTTGAGGAAAGAGGGATGCATGAAACTATTTCAACAAAGCCAGCTTGGTAATTTTTGGGAGGCAAGTCAAGGAAAAAGTTTGGTTTTATCTAAAGCAAAGGAATGACTTGCAAGCATTTTTTTACATGCTTCAAACCTCTTCTCACTCTTGAACATGATGCTTGGCAATATGGGGAAGAGCTTCTTCACCTGCCACTCGCCTTTTCCTCTTTATGTGAAAAATCTTCTCAGAATTGGGTACATGTTGAGTCCTTTGCATGATCCAGCTTTTGCATAATATGTGATCAACATAAAGGTATCTATCTGCACAGCCCATTCCCTCAGCCCTCTTGCATGTCAGCTAACCAAGCAACATATGAGCCTCTTGAAGCACCTGACATATTCCATTCCAGGCTTGAGATATAGCTCTGTAACCTGCTCTGCAACCAAATAGCTACACCACTGAGCTATCAGAAGCCACTATCTGGGACACACAGGCTGCAGGGTACAGAAAATCTCATCAGAGTATGGAAAGCACCACGTGAGAGATGGCAGAGGACAGAGAGGTGAAGAGGGAACCGAAGACAGAGAGGGGAAAAACACATTTGTGTCAGGAGACTGGAGAAAAAAATAACACCTGACCATCAGGGAAAACAGCCCTTGCAAACAGAAACCCTGCCTGTCTCTGAAAGCCATTAAATCACATTTGACTCCTCCTGCCTAATCTGTTCCCTGCACATGCTGCTGCTAGCACTGCAGCTCCAGCAGCACAGACAACCATCAGTTTTATCGCTCCCATCCCTGCTGAGGTACTGCAAGGCAGAACAAGGATTCATGCATGTAGTGTTGTGTCATGCCACCTCCGTTCCTTTGACTAGTCCCAGTAATGCTTAAATTCAGCCTCCTTCATGTAAAATAGCCAACATCCCATAAGCAACTAAGAGAAAAGCAGATTTCTCTTACAATAGCCATCAGGGAACCGTACATGATCCTCATCCTGTGTTTAGTCAGAGCTTTTCCTTAAAACAAAGCCTGCTATACCTCCTTAGACACGCAACAGACACTCAGTGAGGTTGCAGGAGCATCTCCCAGTCCTGCCAGTGCATCTTATCCAGACTAGGAGCCTTAGAGTTTAAACACACAGCTCCCCCACTACCCTTAGGTCCTCACTCCATACTTCAATCTTTCATGTCAGACTACTCTTAGCAATGAAAGGATTTTATTAAAGGATGATGGTGATGGATGATTGTGATGAAGAGCACGACCCAAGCCAACTATTTGTCAGTCTTCAGAGGGCAAGGCATTTCCTTGCTGGTGGGAGCACAATGCCAGTAATAGGCCTTCCTTGTGCCAAAATATGGGGTAAATGACAGTGGTCAACAAAAGGTCAAATGAAGTAATTATTCTAGCTATAAAATATCGTGAGATAAGTAAGGCAGTGGTTTAGAAGTACTGTGAGCTGAAGCTGACTGGAAGGGATTGACCACAGAATCTGCAGCCTGGGCGTCAGCAACTATTATCAGCCCTGGTTCCCAGTCCCTTCATCTGGAAGGCTATTGCTTGTGGAAAAACCAGTTTAGCATGTAATTAAAATGTTGTAATGGCTTCAGAGCTCTTGATATATTTTCCATTCCTTCACTGCCTTCAGATTTACCATCTGATTGGGTTTTATCCAGCAGTAACCAGGGTATGACCTCAAACAGACTAAAAAACCCGTTTATTTCTGGGAAAGACAGACAAGAAAAAGGGAGTTATCATCCACTTTATAGGTTTCTTTATATTAATTCTGTTTAATTTTGGTTGAAAAGTACCACAAATTGTGTTATAGGGTAGAGGTGAATACTTTCCTAAGCTCCTATTTCAGCTCCTATTTCCAGCAAGGACTGGCTTGAGATTTCATAGCTGCATGAGGCAAGCTCAGTTTTGTGCCTGTTGCCCTACATGGCTCACAATGCTGACAGGGCAGAAAGATACCAGCCTCACACCTGCCTGCTCTCACCCAGGCCTCATGTGGGAGAGCAAGAAAGGCAGATACACAGACTGGAGCATCCCTGTGCCTCTGGCTCCTGCTGATTCCAAGAACCCAGGGCTGATGAGCAGCACAGGGCAGGTAGGGCACACAGCTTTAGCTCTGCCTGAGTTTGGCAATTACTAAAACCACCACCACTCCTGTGGACTGCGAGATCTCTATGAGTGGGATGTCTAGATGGTTTTTGCACTGTGTAAAGCAACAAAGCTACAAGGGCAGAGTGAGGTCAAATGGGGAGAGAAGCAGCTAAGATGCAGTCAAGAGGAGAAAATTCCCAAAGTGGTGGCTCAACTTTCCCATATTTTGGTTTGTAATGCAGTGACAGGCAGCTCAGGTACCAGCAGGAGCCTTAGTGCACATCCTAGAGATGAGCAGTGTGAGCCTGCCCAGCTTGGGCTGCTTTCACAGTCTGTGCTCTGGTCCATCCCACTGCACCTTGGGTCCTACCACTGCAGGTCATTTAGAGCTAGCTCCTGTAACTCAGGTGATTCTTGCTGTGACTGCACTGCTAACAGACCCTGAGGCAGAAACATCACAGGACCTTTCAGATTGCAAAGGAGAGGTTCCTAGCAAGGGAAGCAGAGTGATCTTGTCAGAAAGCACAGAACGACCTAAGCAGTAGGAAGAGCTAAGGACATGGTGGGAAACACAAAAACCACATGAGATGTTTAAAAACCACACACACCTACAGAGAATGATTTTGAAATGCAGTGTTAAATGAGTTATCAAAGGAGGGACATGACACAGCCAGGTTTCCCTGCAAATGCAGGATTATTCAAAATGCTAAATTAAATCATCAGTGCTTCTAATGTAAAAACAAAAAACCAGTCGTGTTCTATTTCGAGACATGTGCGTGCCATGCACGCCAGCCACAACATAAATCAAGCAAGGCAAGAAACACAAACCCTATCACCATCACAACGGTAATGCCAGTCATGAATATAAACACCATGTGTTACTGGAAACCGAACACCACAGGCACTGCAGGGGAAACAGAACAAAACCACAGACTCGGTGAGCTTTAATGACTTATGAAAACAGCAAAGTGCATCTGACTGCACGTGAATCAAAGCCGTGGTATTTTCCTGCAATGAACACTACCTACAAGGGAAGAAAAGCTTAATGTACCATAATAAAATAATCATTGTTCACTAAATACAAGTGTTCATGAGCAAAGGTGTAACAAGACAAAGTCATTTGCTGTAGACAGTCTGTCCTTGTCAGTGAAATCACAAGGCTAAACGGTGAAGACAGTGCCTCAGGGTGCTATGGTTACTTTACAATTCCATCCACTGCTATTGGTGTTGCATATCATTATGTCATACTATGAATAAGTAAGAAGAAACAAGAAGGATGGATTGAGAAGAAGATAACAAAACTCTCACTTGAAGGCCAGGATTGAGCCCTTAAGCAAGAATCATACCAATCACAGAATCAAAGAATGGTTAAGGTCAGAAGGGACTTCTGGAGGTCATCATGCCCAATCCCCTTTCTTAAGGAGGGCTACCTAGAGCCTAGTTACCCAAGACCACATTCAGATGTCTTTGGAGTATCTCCAAGATGAGAGCATCTCTTAAGTAGTTTGGTAAATGAGCCAATTTTCATATTTGGACATCTGTTTAAAAGCCAGTTCCCCATCAGCACTGTAAGACCAGGAGTTATTTTCCAGCTCCAGCAGCATAAACATAGCATTCAGTTTATCTAGAAGTTTCCAGAATAGACATGGCATCAAGAATCACCAAGTCTCTGTTTCTCAGCTATAGCCATTTGGGAGTGGGATGACAAGGGAGATCTCTGTGGGCTGTCCCTACTACCCACCTTGTGCACAAAGAGGATTTCAGCTTCCAGAAACACTGAGAACATCTCATAATGCCTTTTCCCTCCTGAATCTAACAGTGGTGACGACAACAGGACAAACCAAAACAAGCTGAGAGCAAGTTCACAGCACTGGCACAGCGGCTGCAGCCAGGCATCATGTCTGGGTAACAGCACAAATGTGAGCAAGGGCAGCAAAGCCCATCTAAGGAGGGTAAAGTGGCCCATATCATGGTGATAGCCCACTGGCTGGTCCAGCAAAGGCTGCAAGCTACTTCCAGACTAACTCAGGTTTCAACAGCACATCAGCCTTGCTCTCTAGTGATGCCTACTTGACAGGGCGAGGTCTTAGCCTTAGTGATGAGGAAAACAGTCTCCAGACTAGACATCAAGACATCTCCATCTCCAGTTAGACATCAGAAAGACTAGAGGTTAAAATATGTCCTTTACCTACAGTCATGAATAAAAAATCTCAACAGTAAAAAGAAACACTCTCTTTCATAAACATATGTGCTCATTTCAGAGACGATCCATTTAGTATTTGAAATCACCTATTATTTCACATGAGCCCTAGCACTTCTGTGATACATCAGCTGGCACAGATCCCCCTTGGGAAGCACGACTCCCTTGTGCACCATAACAGTGCTCCATCTTGAGATCAGTCATGCTGGCTCTCACTTGCTCAAGAGCATGAGAAGGCACGTGTGTACACTAATGCTGTGATGAGCAAAGCAATACTTGATAGAAAATAACACAAAAGAGGATGAAATACACACAAAAACCCCTAAAAAATCAAAAGGCCAGAAAACTATAAGACTCCTGTCCTTCTTCCAAAGTGGCCAAAAATGTAAGTCAAACCCATGTCCCATATTTGAGAAATTCACTCTGCAAGACCATACTGACTGAAACTGGTGACAGAGTAAAAATGGACAAAGAAGCAGGAGACCAGATGGCTCTTGGAGACACTGGTGGCAACGTGCAGACTATCATCCACAGACGAACTGCATGATGACAGCAAGGCTCGTTGCAAAGATATAAACCACAGAACCCTGCCTCTACTTGATTTTCCCATGCTTGCTCTCAAACGAGTGTTACCAGAGGTTAGACCTGCCTGGGGGACTCAGATGGGAGATGTACATCTCCAGCACAAACTCTCAGCATTTGTGGTTGCATCTCTGCCTGCGTGAGCAATGTGCTCCTGGGAATGCCCTGCTGAGAGTGTCTGATCCTGCTGGCACTCAAGAGCTGCTGAGAAAAATGGCACCATACTTTCCACCATGGTCAGTGCTCCTCACCTCAATGCCTGTGGTCTGTCCTTCATTGTCAAGGCAGGAAATGAGAAGAAAATTAAATCCTGCAATCATCAACCAGAAGGGGAAGACTGTACCAGTCATATAGGAAAAAGTTTTGTCATGATCTTCCTGGTTTTGCAGTTTACAAGCACGAATAGCAAATCCAGCTATTGGAACTTAGTTATAGCTGTGCAGCATCAGTACTCATTTTTTATTTTAAACATGAAAAATTTGCTACTCTCTCCTTCCAAACATCTTGAGTTAAAAGATTTTCCTATTTCAGCAGGCTATATTTGACCAGATTGAGTCTTCACTGGAAACAGGAGTAATAAATAGCCTTTTGGGAAGAAAAACTATTTGGGGAAGGCAAAACAAATAAAGATAGCTATGCAGTGGCTACCAGCCAAACTATAGGTGGAGCACATTATAGATGTCTTCAAGATGAATGGAAGGAATTCTATTACTCCACTATTGCAAGTCAAATTAGGTGCTGCTGCCTATTGAACATAAAAAAGAAGCCCATCAGCCTAAATGAGATTCTGGGTTATTAAGAAGGAAGGACTTTACATCTTTTTCATGTAGCTAAGAAGGGACTGATGGGAAAGTGAAAATTTTTCCAATCATTCCAGTCAGGGGAAAAAAATATGTAAGCAAGAAAGATGCCAAATCCATTCCAACTCCAAGGAAATGTAGGAAGGCAAAGTTGAAGGATATACATGGCCTTCTGCAAAAGGTACAAGGGAACCACACATTCTGCTGACCCTGACCACGTGTCTTTGCTGTGGCTCTGAGTGAGCCCAGACTCACCAGGGTCTGCCCAACCAGTGTAAAAGAGCTGGCAGGTCTGTCCAAACTGGAGCTGGATGCAGCCCACACTAAAAGAAATGTCATTTGTCCCACAAGACAGTTTTAAATCCAGAATTACATGTAAAACAAAAAGGAAAAGCCATGTTATTTTCTGTTTTTTGAACTTCAGGCATGTTTTTTGCTGTAAGCATTCTTGCAGTCTGGTTTTTGGCATTAGAGTAACCTCTCATGTCAGAGACCAACAAGAAGGAAGAGAGAGCTAAGCAAATTCTGCAAGAAGGGACTATCCATTTCCACCACAGCTGTAGCAGTCTGGCACTATGCCTCCTGCCCTCCTTTGAAAGAATGGCTTGCAAAAGTGACTGAACCTGTAAAAGCAGAGCAATAGGAAAGAGAAACAACTAAGAACTTTGGTATTAAAACAAAAGACAACCTGTTGCAGAGAGGCTGTGTACCAGCAAGCAATCGGCTGCCAGAGAAGACAACAGAGTAATAAATATTGGTACAGACAATTAAGAGTTTCACGTGTATATCCTGAGTCAGGTACATAGGATACAGATTAAGTCACATCCAATCAAGTTTGTGATGCTTTCTGTTATATATTGTTTAGGTTGGTATTTGATGGTGAAAGAATCAGGTTTTCATAGCTGTGCAAACTGCATGTGGTTTGTTCTTCCCTGGTATCACTGATATTCAGTCAAACAATGATGCTTTTGTACTCCCTACCCAAAAAGCTGCAGTAATTCTGCATGCAGTGGTCATTCCAACCTAGCCTTACTTCTTCCTCACTCGCTTCACTAGCTTCTCCAGTGTCCTGTCCTTTTGTGATTTATTTACTCTGCAATTTCGTTAAGTCAGGGTTCTCCCTCTGGAAAGTCACTACGTAATGAAAACATTACATTAGTATATAAATATCATCATTTAAAACATTAAGGAGCAACTGTTTCCCAAGGAGAGTTGGTACCAGAATATGCAGACTGTTTCATGGATAAACTGAGATTAGCCAAGGATGGGATGTTCTGTATACACAATTACCACTTGTTTTTGGGAGCTCACTGGATCAATAATACTAAAGCAGCCATTTGCTGGGAAAACTGCCTAAGAACGGGAACGTGAGTCTTACTGCCCTTTTTGCAACAGTCAACATGAGTTGACTTGCTGCCTCCTAATTTCTATACTTTTAAATGTAGTCAATAAGTTGTGGTTTTAAAATGACACCAATGAAACTGTAAAGAGAAATGGACTCAAAAAATACAGAGAAACTTAACTGTGCACACTTTGTGATGGCCACTTTTCTGGGAAACATGAATGCAACATCAGTGGAGAAGAACTTTAAAATGAAGACATAATCCTTTGTTAGTTATTCTGAAAGTTAAAAGGACTGGCCAAAGAAAATAGTACAGCTCATTGAGGGATCAACTTGTTATTAATTAATAAATAACATGATAATAAATTTAATGATAAAACACATGGTGTTTTCAGTGAGAAAGGAGATTGGCTGTAACTGCAGAATGAAATGAAAAGGAAAAAATCCTGCAGGAAATTGAACTCGTTATCTGGTTATTGTACACTACATTAATATTCCTTACCTGATAAGAATTAGTAATGAATAGATGTCCTCAACTCACGAGTACAGTGCTCCCAACTTTATGAGGGCTACAATTTAATGTTAAACGATTTGTTTCCTTTTTAACATGTGATCTACCATCACAATTGATCAATGGCACTTGAGCTGACATTTTTCTTTGGTTCCCTTTGGTGACACAGAAAACTGCAGCTGCCACAGAGAAACAATATAATGAAATTCTATGTGATCAATATCAGCAGTAACAACACTTATCCTTAGAAGGCAGTATAGGTGAGCTCCCCAAATGAATATTTCTATGCAAAGATCATCCTTGAACAGGGAATACTAAATTCTATGCACCTCTTCAGCCCCTAGTATACCTCATATTCCAAATACTTTGCACGTGTCCATTATTTCAGAGATAGCCAGCAATATTAAATCTACTTTATGGCATTCAGATGATATGCCATAATATCAGAATATGTTTACACTGCTTTTATTTTATTATGCTGGTCAAGATACTAGCTATCAAGACAACTTGAGTCTAATCTTGGACAGCCCATCATTTGACTCTGTGACCAGTTACTTATCTGTCTGTCTCAAATGTCTGTCTTTATAAAATGAACCATGGCATCTCTAGCTTCTTGAGCATTATGAGGTCTTCAAACTGGGAGTAAACAATTGTTAAAATGTCATTGGTGATATAAGAGCAACATCACACTGTTACAGAGACAGCACTATGGTATACAAGGAAAATATTAAAAAGGTCTTAGGGTCATATGAGAAAACCATGGCAAAGCACAAAAGTGGTTTCTTCTCATAATGAAGCAGGCATATAATTTTAACTTGATTTCTAAAGAATTACTGTAATTGGCACCACCAGAATAATAGATCTGTGTAGAAAGAAATGTTTTTTCTCTTGCATTTTCCACTGGAAAATTCAATTTCTGTCTTAATGCATTAAGACATTTCACTAAGCCATTTGCTTGCTACTCTTAATAATCACAAAATATCATCTCCAAATGAAGACCCTGTAAGCAGTTATTAGTTTACCAGTGAACTAATACCAATAAAATCAATAGAATCTGATGAGACCTTTTCTACAGCATAGAAAGCCACTTTAGAGACTACTTAAAATATATGTATTATGGTAGTGTGTCTCAGAATATAAAAACAAGAGGAAAGTCAGTATGTCACATCTATGTCTATGCCAGATCAGTCTAGTTGATTTCTGCTTATTTTCTATGCTACTACAGTAGCAGCAATTTTGGCTTGAAGATTAAAAAAAAATAAATGTAGTGTCTGGCATTTGAAAGGATGAGTTCAGTTCAGTTCAGAACAGTGGGTGTCACAAATCCAAAACACTTCTGTACCATAAAACACCATCAAACTGACTGGAGACACAGCTTGCTGGTGTCCCAATATTACGGTGGCCTTTCACAAAGCTGCATGAAGTGGAATTAAAGTGCCACGGAAGACACATGCCCATCTGAAAGCTAACACAGCTGGCAATAAAATTGTGGCTAATGAGTCACAGGACAAACAGGTTGGGACTTTCCCCATAGGGCATTTGGGGAAACCAGAGCTAAATTCACTTGCAGAGGAGGAAGAAGTTTAAACAAACTTTCTCATGTGAAATGTCTAAGGGAGTATAAATGTTACCAGCAACAGAGCTACTCTCTGTAGCACAAACACATTCTCGTTTCTAAAGAGATGCTTTGGATTAGAATCATTTGCCCTTTTAGGTAGAAGTAGCCATGGCTGTAGCCAGGTGTTTCTGAAACAACATATCCTTGCTCTCCCTTGGGGAGCTGTACTGCAACTGCATGAACTAACAAGGTACAAGTTTGCAGGGTGAAGAGGGCCCCAGGCTATCAGGCAGATCTGGAGTAATGGAGAAGTAATGGAGAAAACAAAAACCCTAAAGATCTTTGGACAAACTGGAATTTGCAAGAGGTGCACTAAGGCAAACAGCAGCTGTGGTATTTGATGTCTGTGTAGCCATTTTTAATGCTTCTATAGCTCAGATATCAAGAGAAGATTCTCTGTTCTTAAGTACCAAGCCACTCTCTGGAAGCCTGAAAATGCTTAGCACAGCTACTCTATTTCTTATATACCACAACAAACAAACTTGCAAAGGAGCTGGATTCTAAGAGACAGTGCAAAGAAAGAAAGAAAGAAGGGGGGGAAAAAAAGGCAGCAGCCCACACAGCATCAAATGCTAGGAGGCTCAGTGCTAAATAGCAGATGATTCTTACTGAATAACTGCCCTAGATTTTGCAAACAATGCAGGGAACAAAAATAGAAACCCATTTACATATTGCTGTTAATAACTTTATTTATAGTGTCACAGTAAGAGCACAATAACAGCAACCATGGCTTAACTTGAAAGCCACTCACTGTGGAAGAGTGAGACTGATACTGTTTTCTCCTTATGCAACTAAAAACCAATCCTGCTGACAACAGCCAGTCACCAGAACCCTTACAAACACAACCAGAAAAAAATTAACAGCAGCCAAAGGCTGAAAAACATCCCTAGGATCCCACTGGCCTCTTCCTCTCTTGGTTACTTCAAACATGCTGTGGTTAATCAAAGATCACTGAGACTATAAAACACAGCAGAAAAAATTTCACTTCTCATGATAGCATCTTACAGAAATACTTGACTGGGATTTTGGGGCTTTTTCATTTGTTTGTAAATTAAAACATGCAGACAGGGCTCAGACTAAGCCAGCATCTATAATAAAAAAGGATATGTGTCCAGCATGTAATAACATCCCTATCACAGCCATACTCCCCGATGCATGACTGTAGCCAAATCTTTACTAGGAGTCCATACTCCTAAGAGCTAAAATGCCACTGGTCCATCACAACAGATTGGCACATGTTTAAGGAATGGAACTGTACATAGAAATTTGTATCCTTGATTTCCTAGTATTCTGCAAAAGCATGCTATGTATAAATAAATGCAGTGATAATGCAAGCAAGGAAACTGTCTATCAAGACAGGGGTTTTTTTGCTTGAGAAGTGAGAAAACATGGATCTGATTTTTCCTCTGCCTCAATGCAGCTTGAACTGGACAATGAGCTATTTTGGATTGGGAACGGGAGTGCCCTCAGGATCTCCTGCTGCAGCTGCTCATTACATATAAAATACTTGGAATAATTAGAGGCAGAGGCAGCAAGCACCCTGCTCTGCCCTGCTGATTACGGCACACTGTGTGACATGGGACAGTGGGATTCAAGTCGCTGCTCCAGGGTCGGAGCCTTTTATACAAAAAAAAATGAAACACAGTTAACAAAAGAGAATGAGGATGCCTTCTTTGGTTAGGGCCTCTCCTAGGAGATGTGGCCTCACATGCCCTCTGGCACATAGGAAAACTGAATCTGGATAACCTACACTGGTATGTGGGTTGAGCCCCTATGCTCCTGGATGAGAAGCATGGCATGCCTCATCACTCGTGTCTCTACAGATCTTCTCTACCTCTGTATGTTTTACCTTCTGCTACCTGGAACGTTAACTGACTTCATTGATTTCTCTGGGTTTTCATTTTAGTGAGGAACACAAAGATGACTGTTTGGTGTGGCAGCCCAGTGGAAACATAGCACTAATTCCCCCTGCAGATACAGCCAGCAGTCAGGAGAAGTCCTCAGCACAAAGAGCGCATGTGTGTGCACTCCCTGTTTGTTCCTTCTGCACAACAACTCCTCTGCAGTGCTGCCAGGGCAGAGCCTTCAAGCTCTAGTCATTAGGATGTTTCTGTAATGGGAGGCAGGCATCTCCAAGCTTTAATCAGCCTCACTACCAAGTCAAATTAAAGACATCAATGTCATTCCCTAGCCCTAACCTCCACTGTGAGGTTGACTGGTAGCAGTGGGTATTTACACAAGATTTTGTGAGTGTAAGGCATGAAAAATGCCAGATGTTTCAAAGCAGTGCCCATCATCCAGCAAGATGACTTAGAACTGTTCAGTTATTAGTAACACAATAAGTGCTGTGTCTGTTACACATAATGGAAAAGTAAGAGGCTGTGGGACATGACAGAGCAACAAAATACAACTTTCATGATCCTCCCCTAGAAAATATCCTTGAATCTGTAGGTAAAATAACCTAAGAAGAGATTAAACAATACACAAAAGACATTTAAACAAGATGGTGAATGCATGTATTTAAGTGAAATACACTAATCTGAGAAATGCTCATGAAGTCATATTGGGCTTCTGCATTACAAAACTATAGCCCTGGTTGATTCTCAGCAGCCGTGTAATTTTCTAGTGCATGAACAAGTATTTTCACCCCCCTATGCTGGTCTCAGAATCAAAGTATCCCCCCCCCCAAAAAAAATCACACTTTTAATTCCTAACCAC
This sequence comes from Colius striatus, assembly GCF_028858725.1. Lineage (NCBI taxonomy): Eukaryota > Metazoa > Chordata > Aves > Coliiformes > Coliidae > Colius > Colius striatus. The sequence goes on along the minus strand of NC_084769.1, from coordinate 12,354,459 downwards.
ATTTTTAGTTTTGTACAGTTGTTCTGCAATACTATTTTCTGTCTTTTTCTTCATTTGTTTTTAAGCTTTCAAAGAATATACCATGTTCAATTTATTCTTTCCACCATTACACACCCACAAGGAAAAGGAAGTCAGTAGGTAAGATATATCTGCAATTTCAAGGTTTCTGAGCTTTGCAAGAAATTTGTAATCTCTTCCAATTTCAATAACAAAATTTTATTCAGTTTAGAGCTGAAAAAGATAGAGTACTGGAGCTTAAAAATAACTTTACATTCTGGAACACAACTTTGTCTCTACGTTAGACCTATCCTAAACTGTGACATGCTGACCACTATTCTGCAGAAGGGAAGATGCTTAAGGAAGAAAAAGGCAAGGATGACATGGGGTTTTTCTCCTTTTTAATTGAAACAAAGTAGAACTATTAAATCAAAAGGCCCTTTCTCTCTTGCTTGGAAAGAAAAAGAATCTCACAAAGGGGCTTACAGTAGCTTTGAATGCAATGTAGAACAAAAGGTTCCAAATGAAACAGAGTAATTATACTTTCATGGATCAGCATTTGGATTCTGTTGAAGTCTGATCTGTAACTAGAGTTGCTCAAGTTACCTCAAGCAGAAGCCAAAGTTTTGTTTGCCTTGTTCTACAAGTTGACTCTTATTAGCTCGTTCTTTAGAAATAGACACAGCAGAAAGCAGCAGTGCATTGGTGTGTACAGTCCCATCAGAACTGCTATGGCATGTAACAGTCCACTGTTTAAAATGGTATACACCTGTTTTCCATTCTCTCCTTTCCTCCAGTTATTATTATCAATTGTTAAATTTTCTCTTTGCTTTTCAGGGGTCTTTGGTTTTTCCCTTTTTTTTTTTTGCCTACCCTCTGCCCACAAAAATCCCATCAGCTCTGTGACACAGCTCTCTCATTTCCTTCATGTCCAGGATCCCTCAGAAATTGCATCTCTCCAAATTGCTACTGCATTCAGCACTGATGTATTGGTCTGCCAAGCCTTGGAGATAACAGAAATTAAGTAGTTGTCAGAAGAAGGAGGGTTGTCCTAGTAACCTCCTATTAACAAGACGTTCCCCACAATGAGTAAGAAACGGAGCCAATGTATTACCAGACTCTGCAAAGAATCACGTTTAAAGTAAAAAAAGCCACCAAACCACCAATAACAAAAAACTCACAAACAAATGAGCTGTCATGGTAGATCAACAATCTGCCACTAATAACCCTCTGCTGGAAAAATTCCACACTGCCTCACACGTTCAACCGTTCTCTCCATGTGCAAGTTGCACTTCCAGATGCTCTGCACAGCTCCTGATGGGGACAAGCAGGCATTTACATGGTCTTACATGAACAAAGTGATGGCCATCCATCCTTCTTCAAGCCACTTACCGGGGAGATCTCTGCAAGAGGAGCTTAGGAGACAATACTTTGCTGATAGTCACACAGATCCAAATTTCACTGGATGTATCCAGTGACAGGACAAGGGGTAATGGAAAAAAGCTGGAACACAAGAAGTTCCATTTAAACTTAAGGAAAAACTCTTTCACTGTTGAGGTGAGAGAGCCCTGGCACAGGCTGCCCAGGGAGGGTGTAGAGGCTCCTTCTCTGGAGGTTTCCAAACCCATCTGGACACGTTCCTGTGCGACCTGATTGAGGGGAATCTCCTTTAGCAGGAGTGTTAGACTGGATGACCTCTAAAGGTCCCTTCCAACCCCTACCATTCTGTGATTCTGTTACTCACAAGCGGCTGCTGCACTAAGTTTTTGGGTTTGTGGGTGAGCTCTCTAGAACTGGAGTGAGCTGATTTCAAAGCCTGGTGATCTTCCTATAAATTTAAGAGGTTCATTTAAGAGCTTGGCTGAAACAGGGACATGGTAACTAATCAGGAAGATCCTTAGAATTTCTCAGTGCCTTTGAGAGCCTCAGATATTTGCCAAACACACACACAGCAATCACAGGCAAAGATCCCTGCTGGCCTTGGTATCAGGGAACATAATACTATATTCCTGTACTGTGTTTGCTTTTAAAGTGTATCTCACACACACACACACTTCTTTTCAGTTTCTGAAAATGATTTTTAAACTTTCCAGTCCTCATAACTTACATGGCTTTAGAAATCCTTATTTCCACCATGTAATACTGTGTCCATCTTCCTAGGGCCTTGCAACAGAAACATAAATGGACACAGAAAAAACTCAATTTTCTAAAAAGAGAACCTCTGTCATTCTACCACCACTGTGCACGTGATGAAATTCATCTCATCTCTTTGGTCTTTTGTCTCCTTTGCTGTTGCTTCTCATTTCTGTTAGCTCTGTTTCTGAAGCGACCTGTTCTTAGCCTAGTTTCTTATAGAAACACTACACTGTTTATAGAATTATGAAGGCTGTAGAGTCAGTACCAGCCTCTCTCTAAGTTTCTAATCACTTAGTATCAAGCAAAATTAATAAAAAAGAGGAAGTTTAAAAAATACACCATGACCTTCAGTTACTGGAGGACATTGGCTCAAGTTAGAAATGCACTAACGAATCATAGGATACCAGACCACTCAAGAGCTCTTCTCCACTAATTGGTTTCAGCTTTTGTCTCTTTATCACCATTTATCCAATGTCAAAATTATATATAAATCAGTAAGAGCAGATGCACAAATTAGCAACAATTGTTGAGGGATATAAATATAGTATAAGACAAGAGAAGTTAATCCATCCAAAGCTGTGCCTCTGTTTGATGGCTTCTGTAAGAGGACTTTAAGTAGTGTTGAAAAGTTCAGTGCGTTACAGAACAAAAAGTTGAACTGATTTTCACTTTTAGTCATTTTAGTCTATGGAGGAAGTAAAAAGGTAGGATGATTTTAACAAGAACCTCTTCAAATGTTATATAAACTCAATGTTCTTACAACCACTTTGCATGTTAACTACATGACAAAGTAGTTCATTATCTGAAATTTAACCAAGCCTTTACAAGAGGAAAGCAAGCCTGTACATGCAAATCTTTACAAAAGTAAAGTTTTCGTCAGAGAAGACTCATTTTTTCTTGTCAAGGTTACTCCAGAATACAGAAGACCAGGGGTAGATTAGTTTAATAAACATAACTTGATGCATTTTTTTACTATAAGTTTGATTTGTGTGTTCTCTGAGGCCAATCAGCAGTCATAGATGCATTTTTATTTAAAAAAATAATTTCTTTTTAGTACTTTTGAAGAAAAAAGAGAACCCAAATAACCTTGATTAGTTACAATACTGCTCTGTAAACTTCTGCAGGCACTTCCATTATTCTCTCCAAATTACTATTCACAGTATTTCATCATTAAGGCATCTAACACTCTTCAATTCATCACCCTGTGAACTTTACAGGCCTTTGTGTAAACTCAGAATAGCAGGGTGTGAATTATACATCACAGGCTCTTCCTAATTGCTGATGGCTTGCTGGTGGCTGCAGATCTGCAGTCACCTGGCACGCTGCACATTTGGGATGTTATCTTTATTACAACACACGTGTTTAAGTAATGCATCCAGCGGGGTGCCTTGCAGCCAGTTATTTATCTGTTTTCTTCTTCACAGAGTACAAGGCTCTCTCATGCCCCTGAAGACACCAGGAGTTCCCAGTAGGGATCAAGATCACAATATCTTTCCACTTCAAAAAGAAAGCAGATAAATACTTAAACAGTGTGCATTTGTTCTTTGTAAAGCTTGCTGTGCATATGTACGAAGAGGTGGACTTGATAAAACATATAAACCTGCTCCATTCTTTGGCTTGAAAGTTTTCAAGATCAAATCATTTACATGTATTGTAAAGAGGGAATGATTCTGGGCTGAAACACTCCCCTGCTAATGTTAACAGCCAGACTTATTGTGTACTCAGTTGATGTCAACTTCAGCTGTAAGGATGGCTGCAAAATAAGCAATTTCCTTTACACATGGATTTTAGCTTGAAGGCCTTTCTCCAAAAGAAGCTGATTTTTCCTCTCAAAAACACCACATTGGCTAGGAAAAGCCAAGTGATTAGTGGTAGGAAGAGCTAAGTAATTAATCTTCACTCATGGGTGAGACCCTACTCCCATACTTCCTAAAAATTATTGCTAATTAAAAAAAAAGTCATTATTTTTTTTTTCTGGAGAATTGAAAAGCCAAGATTCACTCCAGGCAGACACAGGTGAAGTTCCCAGGAGCTGGCTCTTGACGGGGAAACTGAAAAGTTCTCCTGTAGATAAAATTCACTGCTGTCATTTGGGGAAAGGTGTGGGAAGGCTGATCATTTCCCTCCTACTCACTTTTCTCAGCCTACAGCCTCAACTAGAAGTTACAGCAATTAAATGCAGGGGGCCCCTGAACCCACATGAAACCCACACCTACCTGCCAAAACAATCTTCTACTGCTTGTAGGCATAAGGAGTCAGACTTAGAGAAACAACAAACTGATCCGTGAATCACATGAGGAGGTGATAAAAGTTCACGGGCTGGTGGGGAGAGCAACACCAAGAAGCAAGACATGGATAAAATGTGCTATTAGGCTCCCTCCTGCTTAAAGCTGCTTTGCTTCATCTTCAAACATAAACCATCAATTTTCATTCCATTTCTCACCAAAAAGGAGAAAGGACAAGGATGGAGATAGATTATACAGTAAATGTTAAAACCAGTTACTGCTCCTGCCCTTTCCTGGCAATGAGGCCTTCCAAAGAAATTCAAGCTACATAAACTTTGGCTGAGACAAGTGATATGGGAAATCGTTGAAAATATCCATGGAAGAACTGTCAGAAATTTATAGATGCCATACTATAGTTTTATTTATTAGAGGTGGTAAAACTAAACCAGTTTCTGCTTAGCTTCAGCAACCTCTCATGAAAAAGCATGAAAACAGAATGGCGATGAGCTCCTAAACAAACCCATCCCATTGGTACAACTACCTCCAAGCCTCTGACTTGGTAGGGTATGTCTCATTATAAACCCATTTAGCATTTCAAAAGGCACTGTTAGCAAGCCAGAAATAACAGCCTCATGCCTAGAGTCACCAACAAGAATATACCACTAAGCAGCAGGTTGCTTTGGCAAGCCACAGTGCTATATCCTGGGAGCCCTTCTACCAGCTGTGATCAGAACTCAGTTTTGTACTACTACTGATGATGGTAAGTCCATTAATACCAAGAAACATTAAGACTAGGTGTCCTGTGTGCAAGGACAGTGGAAGGAAGACGTAAAAAGGTATTTGCTTAGTTGAAATTTTCACAAATTTCATAGCACACAATTACAGAGCACTTTGCAATCCAAGAATTCAATACATTGCGTGATTAATTAAGCATCCCAATGCCTATAAGGCAAAGAGTTTAAGTTAACAAGGCTGGTCTGAATGTCCTGACTCTTAGCCAAAGTGCAACTATTTGGTGATTTTAAAGGGGAGAATTTTTGGTGTTAAAATGTAATTAAACCAGAAAATAGTTAAAAATGGTTTTGATTTACAAAGCTGAAAGCAAATGGACTGTTTCATTTCTGAAAATGGTTTAGTTCAAATTGTCAAGATGTTTAAAAAACTCTGAGGTCAGGTTAATGTTGCTGAGTACATGATTCATAAGAATCATGTGAAGGGGAGAGGAAACTGTCACTTTCACCATGCTTGGATGCCAGCCCTAAAATAAGCTTCTTGAAACAGCTCATCAAAGGAATTTCAATGACAAAGCCAACCTTTATCCCTTCACAGAGGACTTCAAACCTCTTTTTATAGCACAGAGATTACTATATTTGGCCAAACCTAGATAACATTAAAGCCATTATCTCTGCAGCAAGATATTATAAATAGCAATAGTAATGTAAAACATTTAAAATTCTGGGAAGCATGATAGATAAACAATATTATCTATGTGTATTTTAGGGTTTGTCTATCAGACAATCTCATTCATGATAACATGAAGCAATTTAGTTACATAATTCACCTTGTTGTTTACCCCAAATTACTTGCATAGTCTTGGGAACTCCTTTCCTGATTGCATTTGACAATAGACTTTATATTTAACACACACACATATGTGGGAAAGGTCAGTTCACACTCTGAGGTTCTGGATTTCTCAAAGTTAATTCTCATCCAATAAATCAGGACAGGAAACAGTTTTGTCCTCTGTTAAATTTTCTGTTCTTTTTCATGAAAAGTATGCATTAACCCCAAAACTCTTCATCTTAGTTTCATCATCACCCTAAATTCTTCAAAAGAACATAACCCTGAAACAAATTTTGCTGCCAAAAAATTGACAGGAAATTATATTTTCATTGTGGATAAATTAGTCTCTGAACTTTACTTTCCATAACAATAAGCAGGAGATTATGAACTCATTCACAGGAAGTCCTGATAAGGCTCTATAAAGATTTGCCTTTACCCATTCAGGTCAGAAAGATGACTGCATTTTGCATAACAATGTCATATTTCCCTGAACAGAGAGAGGTAGCCCACTCTCTAAGAGTGCCATAATAAGCAATATCATGGCAGAACTGCTGCTTGTTAAAGGATCGTGGCTGTATTTTACAGACCTGTTACTGCCAACTGAGGAAGATGTCTTTTCTACCTATGTTTTAAATGGACTTATTTTTATCTTTAAAAGAAAGAAAAAGAAAAATAGACTCATGTGACTTTTTAAAAAGAAAAAAAGCACGTCACTTAATATCTAAACTGAAGCATATCACAGCAGAACTGCTCATTTAAGGACTCATTCTAAAACAGAACATTCCCCTCGCAAGTAACTTCACATAATTTTAGAGTAAGGTTTTCTGTTGGTTAGAGTGATTTGGGTTTGTTTTTTAATTAAAATTAGAGGTGATCCCAAAAGCCCAGACCAAATCATCCCTGAAAATTAAAATATTTAATCTTGTCTTGAATACAATTTTTTAAACCACTTCCACAAAAAGTCAAAACAGGAGACGTGTACGAGGCTGTGCTCTTGCACCTTCCGAGTTCAAAGGGACAAAGCTAAATCCGGCTGGCTGGAAACCATCAGTGTCAGTGAGGGCTCATTATTTCCGCATTGACTGTGAAAATCCAGCAAAAATTAAGATCTCAAGCTCTGGGCATTATGCTGGCAACCAAACTTTTGAATCAATAGCTAATGAAAATGCCTATCCTTTATACTTTCATTTATAATCTACCTTTTTAACTAAGTCGGGAGCCTGGGAAAAGAGAATTGCTGCATACAGCTGATGGAGGAGCACCTCTGGGCAGACACACAAACTTTCCCACTTCTACAAACTGCAGAGGAAATGCTCTTGCTCACAAATCATCAACAGGAAGCCAGATTCAATGGTTGGGCACAGCACCCTTACACAGACTTCACATACTTCTCAATTGCCTTGACACAATAACCTTTAGCTCATAAAAACTTAGATCTTGTGACATTTTTTAATAGTGACAAAACCAAAACAAAATTGCTTGGAGTGTTTTCATCTCAAAAGCCTTCCCTTGAGCATTTCCCTATGAAAAGTAAAAAGCGTGCTTGCTTTTACTCAACCAGTTCATTAATCCACATTGAGATGCTATCCCTCACCACCAGTGTGTTTCTGCATGCACATAAACGCTTCCAAATCATCTGCAGTCATTCCCACTAGGGGTGGTTTCAGTGCACCCAGGCAAGAGCAAAAGCTTCATGCTGAACTCCTAGTGTGAAATGAGTCATTTGTTCCAAATCATGTTTCCTTTTTTTCAATATTCGTACTTAGTTATTCATTTCCCTAAAGTATATGAAGATGAGATGTTCCCAAGTTACCTTCTATTTGCTCTCAGTGCATACACTATTTTATTCCTATTTCTTATTTCTCTTTTCCAGCCTTTTCCATGGTCTCAGTGGGGTTTGATTTAGGACCTCATAGGCACAGACAACAAAATCCGTACTTAAAAGAAGATACCATGCAAGATCATTTGAGACCTCAGCCTCCCTTTGCATTGGAGACAGCACCCAATTGCTAAACACTCATTACCATGAGGAACAAAGCTAAATTACTTTTGGGCTGCAGAAGGTAATCTATTGCATAAATGTTGGTATCATTCAGTAAATATGAAAGATGTGGAAGTTAAATGTTTGAAAGCTTCTTGTTAGCTACCCACGAGGACAGTCCAGATTGGTGCATATTTGCATTTATGTATACGTTGCACCTTTCATGTTACTTCCCAGCCACAACTGAAAATCATAGCAAACTTTTCTCCTTTTATATGCTGGGTCATGTGTTATTTTCTGTTCTATCTCCATGTGTCCATACCAGCTATTTTGTTCAATCATTTTGTTCCATCACATTCTTCTCTCCCTTTAAAATTGTTCATTTTATAAGTTGATTTAATGTCTATTTATTTTTTTTATTTAGTGCTATAGTTAAAATTTCAAATAAGTATCATCCTAAAGAGATAATCACCTTTACTAGGATCTGGCTACTGAACAACTTTCAGACCTGCAAATAATGACATCTGGAATTGATGTGAAAGATTATAATACCAATCTGACTAGTCTCATGTCATATGTAATGAATTGCATTCTGTTTGAGTAACAAGCTGACCTTTGAGAGCTGGAGAAAAGTAATTTCTCTATTAAGAGAATTCACAAATGGCATCTACCAGAAAAAAATTTACACACCTTCTTGAACAAGCTCAGTGCCATTAAGGAAACAATGGACGTAAAGACACAAAACCTAATCTACTCAAACACACACTGTCCGAGGGCTCTCTGGATGTCCTCTTACACTCACTTTCATCAGCATATGTATATTTATTTTTCATCACTGAATCACTATTGCCTTTGATATCTGATAATGGTTTTTTCCTCAGTATTGCTAGTGGATCTTTATCTGTTTACTGAGTCACAACCAAAAATATGAAGGTCTGAACTGAAGTCTATCCAAGCCAGCACAGACTTGCCCTGATTTGAGTGAGTTTTATATCAGACTCTACATTCACCAGTGAGCAACCTCCTCCTGATTTTCTGTTTGTACATTACTTCTCTCTTCTACTCTCAGTGCTAAGGACATACCTTCAAATGCTTCTAAAATCAATGTGAATGTTACTGCATCAACTCTTGGAGATTATGCAGGGTGCAGTATATTAGAGACCTAAGAAATCCACTTCTATTGGTTGAGTACCAAGTATCAGAAAATAGAAGTCATCAACACACTGAAAGCTACATAAGAGAGAAGGCTGAGCAAGCAGTTTACAGGAAAACCTCTTGTTGGAAGAGGAGATGGAGAGGGAAAGAAGGGAAGCTCTCTGTCCCCAGTCCTTGTATCTCAGGAGAAGTATTTCTCAGAAGTTACACAGTTCCAGGATCTGGCTTAGAGGACAAATAAGTGATCCTCAAAGATCAGGTACAACAAGAGAGGAAAACGTTAAACTTAACTTTGTAACTGCAGCCCGTAAACATATCAAGCAACTAAACTACTACTTTATTTCCCCTTCCCTGGGAAGGGGACAGTGGCAACCTGGTGAAGCTCATGAGTCTGGACTACCCCAGCGACACAGACTTGGTTTGATTCTGCATGACTTGCCAGAGGCTGGACATCAATTTCTTCTGCTCATTCAAGTAGACCAAGGAGCAACATATCACTGGGCGATGGAGCAGGTGCCAAGGGCTGTCACTAACGGACCCTCTGCTGTAACTCCAAACTGGCAGAGACCGTTGCAGGTAATCTTAACCTCAGACAGGCTATGCAATTCACCCCAAGCATTAACAATCTTTAACTTATATGCCATCTTACATGTGCTTCTAACTGCCAAAACCAACTAAAGCCAAGTATACCACCTCAAAATCACTGAGACTCACTCCAGGAAAGGAAGGAAGAGAGAGAAAAAAAATCTAGGGAAAGAAATCAGTTAAAGTTGCTTGTTAAAGGAAGACATTGCAGGAATGTGGCAATCCTCCTCCTGCCCTCTAAGCAAACTTTGAGAAGTCAGCTGGTGATACTTTAGAATCTTTACACTTATTTTGGATTACATGTGCTGTTGTCTTCATCGCTGGCTGTTAAGTGCTAAGCACTGGCAGAGTCCCATGTCCCCAGAAGCTGGGAGATGGGCTTCTGTTCTTACCTGACGTTGTCATGCTTCTGGATGTAGATCTTATGAAACATCATATCTTCCTGTTTGGCATTAATGTCAGCTTTCATCTCCATGGCAACATGTCGAGGAAGTACAGAGAGCAGGAGACGCTCCTGTGGAGTCAGACAGATGAACCAATTAAAACACCTGCTGCCCAGTTAACAAACACACTTTGTTCCGTACTGGGGAGAAATGAGTCATCAGTTTGGTGAGAGATGAGTACAACCAAGCAAAATGGTTTCCATAAACCCAGCAGCTGATCCCCTAACATGTCATATACAATTCTGTCCCAATCCCACAATAAGAATTCAATGATTTTAGAAGAAAAAACCATGATTTTTCATCTCAGCTGTATTAGGCTTGTCATTCATGGTTGCCTATTCTTGCAAATGAATCATAGAATCATAGAATGGTAGGGTTGGAAGGGACCTTTAGAGATCATCTAGTCCAACTCCCCTGCAGAAGCAGGTCCACCTAGATAAGGTCGCATAGGAACATGTCCAGGCGGGTCTTGAAAACATCCAAGGAAGGAGACTCCACAACCCCTCTGGGCAGCCTGTTCCCAAACCATGAAGGAGCCATGCAACTTAAAAAGCGCCCATGCACCATTCTTGGAAGGACTCTGGTAAATGATACTGCATGACCTCCCACACAGCCTCTCCACATTACCAGGAAGTTCTTCACATAACATCGGAGGACCCAATGCCCTTGGGTCCCATTTAAAATTCCTTTCTTTCCTATCTAATCATCTAAGTACATTCCCTCAACAGGTATAAACCTGTTCTTAGCAGCTAACAAGTCAATAGGAATGCCCAATAAAACTATCATGACAAGTTAGCCCTACTATCCAATGCAATATCATACTGCTACACTGAAACCCACTATTAGTGATCACCTGAATTAAGACCTGTGAACCCACTCGCTGACTTACAAGAATATTTTCAATAACCACCCCTGCCATCAACAATTCACAGCTCTTCACCCTCACTTGGCACTTTTAGTTATTGATAATAGCTTTAGTGTGACTTTTGTAACATTATTTTGTAAGCTGTTCTAGATACAGTTTGGCATGCTAGGCAAAGGTTAGTTACACGACAAAAGGATGAGTTCCTGTGTGACCTTCTCTAGGTGGTCCTGCTCTGGCAGATGGGTTGCACTGGATGATCTTTCAAGGTCCCTCCCAACTCTTAAGATTCTATAATTCTGTGACGTTCTGGTAATTTTCCTAACACCTCACCAAAAAGCTCGTGCTTGTTACTATTCTAAATTTGGTGGCAATTTCATGCAAAAGCTTCAGAATTTCAATCTGCAGGTAGTATGTGCTCCAGGGGGGCATTTGTGCATTTCAGGAATCACACCTGAGAAACTGTGCTGAGACTTTCATTTTATTCCCACTCACACCTCTCCTAGTTCATAAGAAGTTTTGCTATTGCTGAAGAAGATGTGGATCAGCTCCACTGTGGTCCAGCCTTCAGGCAGTGCTCTGAAACAGCTGAAGAATCTCAGCTTGCCTTGCTCTCCTCTTGGCATTCCTTTGCCTGCCCTGACCAGGGGGCAGAGCTTTCCTTCCTGACAACAGGAAGACAATGTGCCTAACCTTATCTAACAGCTCACTAACAGGGAACAGTAGGGCTCAAAGGCAGTCCTGACTCAGAGGGGTCAGTAATCCTGTACTAATTACCCATCTCACCAAACCTTTTGCCCATACTGCAGCTATAGGCAATACTCCTGGTTTTTAATTCCTAGTTTTAACTAAAATTTCCACATTCATTTCTTCCTCTAAGGAGACAAAGGAACTCTGGGGGAACCAGAGAAAGATAAATGCACTGGAAATGTGTTCAGCATGCACTGAGACATTTTACACTCTGTGGCCTTGCCCAGTACTTCTTTTTCCCCCCCTTCAATGTGTACCTTAAAGAGACTGATCCTTGCCTCCACTCTCTGAAGAGGTAGTAATAACACAGAAGATATGTTGGAGAGATTTCTATCTCGTCTGCTCACAAATGCAGCAGTCCTGACAAGATATCTGTTTTTTTAAAGTACTCTCACCTTCACTAGCATACTGCAGGTGCTAACAGTTACATATCCACACCTCTCTTTAAAAAACCACCACAAATCATGCCTGTGTCCTCAGGCTTCTGCCAGCTATGAGCGTACTCCTTGAGTGCAAAAGCGCAACACGTTTGTATGTTTTTTGGAGTAACTGCTGTATATGCAGTTGTCATTTGCATATTATAATGGGATATCCCAGAATGTGTGAAAGTTGCTCTAGTAAGAGTGATTTTACACATCCTCTACATACCTCAGAGCTTAATGGGAGGTTCTGGGGCACCCACAGGTTTGGAACGTTCCTTGCAGGCACACAGGCATGGAGGGGTAGGGTTTTTTACATGCTTGTAAAATAGGGACATGTTCATGTTCTCTTACTAATACTCCAAGAGATTTTCACATATATTTCTGGGTAACTTTTGCTTGAGAGCCCCCATCCCTACTCTTCCTGACACCATAGGCACACGATAGATTAAATCACCAGTATCTCTAGGAGATGAGCTACCACCACGCTGACCTATCAGCAATCAAGGAATAAAATACGCTGATCAAGTGAAGCAAATGTGTGAAGCATGACATCCCTCCATGCAGAAACTAATTAGGAAGTTGAACCATGTTACAGAGATGGGCCTTTTTTTCCCTTTTTTATTTGTTGTGAGCATCATGAGCACTGAAAATAACCTCTGAAGCTAACTGGAGGAGGCTGTAACAAGTGCCTTTGTAAAGCAAAAGCCATGTTAAAAGACCTTCAAAATCCCCGTGTTTTATTTCAAATGGAACACAGAAATTAAAGTCTCCACTAGAGTACAATTTTCATTTTGTTATAATGACTAGAAAGTGCTGCAGCTCTCACTGTAAAACCACTTATTATGCACCAGTGAGGTGACTGGAACTGCTGTTTTACAACTATAACAAGGCAGCATTCTGACCTGATAAAAAAAGCAAGAGCAAATTTGTATATAACTAACTCTCACTTCAAAATAAGATGCAAGTACAGTTCCACTGAATTATACATTAAACAAATGCATCCCAAGGAGCACTAGTCTCTAGAACAGGAACAGATGAAAGAGTACAATACGGACCCACTCTGCTTACATACACACAGAGATATATGTATATATGTGTATGTGTGAGCCAGCAATGTGCCCTCATGGCCAGGAAGGCCAATGGCATTCTGAGATGCATCAAGAAGAGTGTGGCCAGCAGGTCAAGGGAGGTTCTGCTCCCCCTCTATTCTGCCCTGGTGAGGCCTCATCTGGAGTCCTGTGTCCAGTTCTGGACTCCCCAGCTCAAGAGGGACAGGGAACTGCTGCAGAGAGTCCAGCGCAGGGCCACCAAGATGATCAGGGGACTGGAGCATCTTCCTTATGAGGACCTGGGACTGTCCAACCTGGAGGAGGCTGAGGGGGGATCTCATTAATACTTTCAAGTATTTAAAAGGTGGATGTCAAGGGGATGGGGTAATGGTTTTTTTCCTGTAGTATCCAGTGATAGGACAAGGAATAATGGACAAAACCTGGAACACAAAAAGTTCCACTTAAAGAAAAACTTCTTTCCTGTGAGGGGAGCCCTGGCACAGGCCGTCCAGGGAGGGTGTGGAGTCTCCTTCTCTGGAGATTTTCAAAAACCACCTGAAGACATTCCTGTGTGACCTGATCTAAGGGAATCTGCTTTAGTAGAAATTTGGACTGGATGATTTTGAGAGGTCCCTTCCAACCCCAACCATTCTGTGATTCTGTATACCTGGAGGACACCTTACAACAACTCTGTACTACATAGGAATTTTAACTATTTATGTCATACTCTCCCAAGATGACCTCAAAGCACTACAGATATTTAGTGTCTTATGACTATCTATTTGTCCTGGGGTTTAATAACACTCTTTTTTAACCACAAGTGATGCAGATATGAAAAAGAAGGACAGCACAACTTTTCAGAGACAAAAGATGAGCAATGGTAGAAGTAAAACTGTGCAGTCCTGATAATTTATCTTTTACTCAAATTCCAAATATTTTCTCACTGCAGAGAACACCTATTTTTTCATCCAAAGGTATTTTATTTGGGCAAGCAACAATGATTCTTGTTATGGCTCTGCTCTAGGTTATCTCAAATAATGAAATCACAAGAAGTCTCTCTCCTGCATGGGACATTCTCAATTTTCATTTACTTTCTGCTAATTTGGATGCTGGTAGATGCTTAATAAAGAAAAACACACATTCCTTTGCTGGAGATAATCTGCTTGCTTTTAATAGAGAACAGTGCATAGGATCTACAGAAACAGGCAAGCAATGATGGCTGTGCAGTTGTCTTTCCCTCCACCCCTGTGTGGAGACTGGCCCTCTCAAGTGTGAGCTGAGCTGCCCTTATTTGTGTCTGCTGTCACCTCAAGATTATCTCAATGCCTCACACATGGGGATGCATCTGATCTGAACCTGGAGATCAATGTCAGTGCAGGCTGTAGCAGCAAATAATCTTATTAGGAGTTCCCAGCTGCCAGGACTCCCAGTTACTGTTGGAAGTACTGGAGGGTGTTTCTGAGTGACTGGCTTTGACCCGTGTTTTTCTGAGGTCTTGGCCTTCTTCTGTATGGTATAGCACTTTCTGAGGAGGGGGAGAAGAAAAAGCCACAAAGCTAGGGCAATCTAGGGCATTTGTCAAGGCATTTTTCATTAACTTCTCTGACACAGAAGCTACTAAATCCAGAGCAGCACAAGCATTTGAGCCATGCTGCTAAGGCAGTCTCTCAGCAGGGAGGACAAGGCTGTAATGAATGAATAAAATGAGATACTCTCTTGGCTCAGTCCTTTCCCCCATTTTAAGGTGCAGAAGGAAGAGTGGCTGCTTGTTTCAGCTTTCTGAGACTACATTCGTTACAAAGGAAAGAGGAGCCTTGAACGTGAATCTCGTTTTCATACATATACTATCAAAATACAGCATATGTACACATTTTTTCCACAGTAAGGGTTAGACAGCAAGTATGTCAGCCAGAAGTACCTCAGGAAACACTGCCAAAAGACAAATTCAGAGATGTAGATGGGCTGAGACATGAGGGAAAATTAAGCTGTGTTGCCACAGAGATGCAATGACACTCTAGTTGATTCATTTCGCTGACCTCTTCCCCAAACCCACAACCGAGCTCTGAGATATCTCTCAAGGGAAGAGTGGAAGCCCCATTTAATGATTCATTTCAAATTGGACTGGACACATCACTACAAGATGTATTGCAGGGTAGAGATGTGTGTTAGCAAGGGAATAGTCAAGCTTCCCCAAAAGGTGTTTTGGATCTAATGCTAAGGGCACAGAAGATGTGTTGCAAGAGAACTCATGAATGAATTAGGGGAGCAGATATGTTTGATACCCTTGATGACTAGGCTATATGCTGGCAGCAACAGGTCTTTTTATAGCCACAAAAAACCAATAACATCAAAGTTGGTGATGAATCTTACTTTTTGAACAAACACAATTCACTTGAGGTCTATAAGGTATAGAGAGGTGTGCAAGCAGGTAGGGACCTTTGGGAAAGGTAGGAAGAGGATCCTCTTTGGAGGCATCAAGGAACAGTATGTTCTATGGACCTTTTACCTTCTGAAACCTGCCTTACAGCTACCTGTTGGCAGAGGCTTTGCTCACAAACACGCTACGCTTTGACCTTTCAAAGAGGGTCAATCCGAAGCCTGTGTGTTGAACACATGGCCTCAATGACGGGTGCAAAAAAAGCTATGCAGACTCTCTGTGTACTGTGTAATTTGAATCCACAAAGCACAGACCACAGGATTTGTTGTTGTCTGCGGAGAAGTCCACCATGGTTTTGGGGAAGAAATTCTCCCGAGTTCTCTTTCAAACCTTTAAAAATCATGCCTCTTACTATCAGCCTGTTCTCGCTTGGATGAGTCAAAAAGAAGAGGCCTGCAAATCCCAGTTTAGAGAAACAATTTGCATGATAATTCCTCTTCAGTAATTTCATTTTTTACTTCCCATTGTTGCTCTTACCTGCTGCTGGTTTTCCCTTTGAGAATGCAGCCTGGCTTGTATGCATTCCCTGGTCTCCTGGAAAGCTTGTCTTTGGGACACCTCTGCTGGGTAGTGGGTACACACGCCTACAATGTTTGTACAGGAGAAGATGAGAACATTGGAGACCAGCTGCAACAAAATAAAAACAGGAAAAAAAAAAAAGAGAGAGAAAAATACTTGGTTACACTTTGGAAACCTGCCATCTGTAACAAAGCACCAGCCAGAACCCAGCCCCTTCAGCGACTCCTTAATACAAACCATGGTTAAACCTCAAGCTCTTCATTCCAGTGCATTTTACCTCTCCAGTCTTTAAAATATAAAACTTCCATACGTGGCCTCAAATATATGTTCTTAACACGGTGTGTTACTTCACTGGTAAAAAAATCATACAATTCTACTGGTAATTTTGTATTGTTGATTTTGTTAATCCAGTATGTTGGAACTACTGTGACAAAAAAATGTACCTAAAAAGGCATGCTTGCTCTGTCAGCTGAGAGTCAGCTAAAACTAGTGCAGACAGATCTGACAGAGGAACACAAATATTTCCATGTTTGTGTACCTACATATCTGGCTTGGAAACATATAAAAAAAGGTTAAATCATTATTTTGAAACACTGCTTAAAAATGAAAGGAAAATGTTGGTATTCAAGAGGTTTAAAAGCAACTTAAATACTTTTAAAAATCCAATTCCTGTTTGAAATTTTATGTTACTAGATGAAAAAAATAGTTCTTTTGACATTTCTGTGAAGATGACTACAGAAAGAATTGTTAAGTCTGAAGCATTTTGGACTGGACAAGCACGAAGGAAAAGCCACATCACTCTTCTGCGTCTACCTGGGTTATATTTTATCAGGAAGCAGTCACATAACTTCTTGCTGAAAAGTAGTGTTCCAATCTTTTATTTCCCAATTGCTTTTTAATCAAAAGGAAAAAAATAATCCATGCCCATTGGTGGCATTTGGTTTATGCAAAATGTTCACAACCACTTCTGGTGGTGTCATGTAAGTATTTCCCTTGACAGAAATCAGTCACAGTAGAACTGTGATAGTCACACAAGCTGTACTGGATCTCCCTTTGAGGTCAGGCTTCTTTGAAACACCTTTCATCTCTTCTAGGGGGAAAGACCATCAGATCTGTAAGGTGTAACAGTAATGTCCAGATCAGCCCATTCCCTGAAAATATGAGGCAAGGCTCTGAAAGGCAGGAAGAGTGCAGGGCACCTCTCAAGCCCTGAGTTCAAGGAAGGTGTTCAGGACTCGCCAAACCAACTTGGTCACTGTGCAGGAAACCAGAGCTACTCCCATGACAAACATGGATCCACATCCCAAAGAGTAACAACCTCTCCAAGCAATCCCACTGGGATTACTCTAACTGTGACTACATCCATGTGCTAAGGACAGTAATAATCATTTTACTAACAAGAAACAAGATTTAGGCAGACAAATCTCATCTTTCACCTCAAAATAAGCAACACCTTAATCTACAGCTAGCTGAAGGACTTCTCCTCTCTGTGGATGGCTGCCAGTAGATGGCAACACTCCAACTTCCCAAGCTCCTGCATTTTAGGCTATCTCCACAGTGAGTTCCTACACTTATCTGTCATGCCACACACACTTATCTATCATGCTACAGTACAATAATCTGCAGGTTATAGATACCTATGGATGATTACCCTCAATGCTTGCTATATGTATTTGCAGATAACTGATTTCCAAGGAGGAAATTATTCTCATACCCTATTTCTACTAGCCTCCAAAGAGACCACACTTTGAACAAAGATAGGGCTATTCAAGGTGCAGGTCATACACATCAGCAAGAAATAAGCAATGTGAAATCAACCCTAATCCTAAACTCATACATTCTCTTCATAATTATATTTTAATTCACCTCTTTCTAATTCAAGCTGGATCCCTCCAGATCCAACGTCCTCCATCTTTCCTTCAAGCTGCTCAGACAACAGCCAACTTCCACCCAAATCCTGCCCATTTACCCTAATTCATTGCTGGTATTTTAAAAATTATCATTACCAGCAAAAAATGTCAACTATAAAAAAAACCACTAGTGCTTATTACAATGAAGAAACTGCTTAAAAAGAGGGCTAAAGTAGAGGTTTCCTAAGAGTTACTCTGATTCTTGCTCCAGAGCTGGACTGATTGCAGGTCACAGTCTGTGAACAACGCTTCTACAAATTCATAGTTACCATACAAATACATAGTTACCATGGGCTCAAAGGGTTTAACACTACACAGCATCTTGTGCATGGCCAGACTACAGCAAGACTCCCAAATCCTCTCTATTGGAGTTATCCAGTTGTGCAGGAAGCAGAAAAATTATCAGGGCATAGAAAACAGCATAGGCACACATCATATATCTGAAATGCACAAAACTGAGAGCATAGAAGATTTTAAGGAACTATATAGCTTTGTTTTTTTAATTCCTAGAATATGAGACTTCATTTCACTCACAGTCAATAGCACAAACCTAAAACAAACTCCCCAAAACAGTGACTCAACTCTTGCACCAAGAACGGGAGACAACATGTGGCTTAAATGTCAGGAACACACCAGGAATTAACTGAGCAGAAAAGAGGAGTACCACAGTCCAGAAAACAAACTCTCTTTGGGTATACCTTGATATCAACAAAACGTCCCCCCAGTGGGGCCCACCCATGAAGATCCATTGTCGTGATGACGCCTTAAATAGCCAAGCTGTACATCGCAAGGCGCATGATTCATATTATGCCAACGTTGTCAAAGAGTTGTACAAAAACCATCATCAGACTTGACATTTTTCATAATGTTTGTGGAAAGCAAAGCAATTTAACTTTTCAGCACTCACTGGCATCATTTTACACAGACCCAAAGGACTTCAGAGACTGATTTACAAGGCAGACTCAGATGTCCATGCTTCATCAAGTAGGAATAAAAACTACATTGCAATGTGATTTTTAAGTAGCAGGGGACAGACAATCTGAATTTATTCTGTTAAGCAGAAGCTCATTTAATTCACAGTAGGGCATCTTTGCAACACCCTGAAACATAAGGGGAGAAATTACAGTGTGATGCTGAAAGCATTGAAGATCTGCAGAGATTTAAAACTGAAGCTCCTGCTATTTGCAGCAACAGTTGTTATGTGAGCAGGAGCATTTTGTTCAATATCTGTTCACAATCATTCTCTTCACAGGTGTTTTAAAATATATTAAAGCCAAAAAATACATGAAAAAAGCTTTCTAATCTCATTCATTTTTTTTCACAGTTCTCTGTCTTAATAAAATAAATTGATATTGTGTTTGCCAAATGGTACTACTTGCTTATCAGTTTCCTTGACATTTTGCTATGGTAACCAGCTTCAGTCCCAGGAGGAAAGAGATGATGAAGATATTAAAAAAACTGATTCCCCAAGCTCCATGGCCTGAAAAGTAAAAACATATTATAGCAACTATTTCAGACAATCTGTGCTTGAAGAGCTGTTCGAGGCAATGGGAAAATACAGTTGTCTACTTTGGAGATGATTTCTTTCCCCTGCCTCACTAGAGATGTGGACTAAGAAGACTCCTACCATTCTGATTTTGAAAACTAGCAGTTTATAAAAGGCTATTTCACTTACATATAACTCCTAGATAAGCTATTAAACCTGCCTGCAGTATTGCCATATTTATTTCACAAACTACTATGTTTACACTTAGAGCATCTGCGTGTGGAAGAGAAATGCTATTATCCTGGTGTTACCAAGGCTGAGCTCTTTAAAGGTAATTCAGTATGGAAGAAAAAGCTATGTACTACAAGAGGTGTTCAAAAACCACTGTGACTCCCCGGTTCCACTGAAATAATAGCTCATTCAAACAAAACAGACCAGATAGTTTCTAGTCACTTTGATTTCATCACACAAACAGAGCACTGCAATGCTTTTGCTGAATCTTTCACAGTAAACTGTTTTCAACATTTTTTTCCCTTGGTGACTGAAAGAAAAAGAGAGAGATGGAAACAGTTTAGTTCCACGTGTTCTTGGGGTTATGAAAAAACAGTATTACAAAATCAAAATGGAGAGCTAAATTTGGCCTGACTCTATTGTTAGAAAATTGATGTTTTGGGCATTTCAGGCCAGTCGAAGGACAAGTGGGATCACTCAGTGACCAGGGAGGAGCCTCCAGATCACCACAAGCAGAAAAAGTATCAGCTTGCATCAATATTGTCACACTTTTCCCTGCTGTGCTTCTATTTGATTATTCTTCAAACACCAGATGCTATTCAATATGTAATTAAGAGACAACAACATGGGATAGCATAAATTTTGTTAGTTTTCTACCTCTGCCAGAGCAAACAAAGCTGGCTGCTGCCATGAGAAGGTGGGCCACATTCCTCAGAATATCACTGCTTATTATAAAAATTACAGTTTCTGGGTTTTTTTGACAGGTTACTCTGCTTTGGTCCATTTCCCCTGCAGAGTCTCAGAGTTATTTCTGTTCTGAGATCACAGGCCATCTCCTGTTAGATTCCAACACCACTAAGCAGTGTTTTGCATCACAGAATGGTAGGGGTTGGAAGGGACCTTTAGAGATTATCTAGTCCAACCCCCCTGCAGAAGCAGGGTCGCCTAGTTCAGGTCATATAGGAACATGTTCAGGTGGGTCTTGAAGACTTCCAAGGAAGGAGACTCCACAACCCCTCTGGGCAGCCTGTGCCAGGGCTCCCTCACCTCACAGTGAAATAGTTTTTTCTTATATTTAAGTGGGTACCTACTTATTTTTAGTTTAAATTAAAATATTGTTTCGATGTTTTCATAAAGTTCCATTTTGAAAATAACTACATTTGAAGCTTTTACTGTGGGGCAGTAAAACTGTTAACATGGGGAAAGAAAGCAGATACATAGAAATCAAGAAGTCATGCAAAACAATATAGAGGAAATATCAACCTATATATCTCTTCATTCCAGAGTGTACCACTTCTCTGCCTCTGCTTTCCAGCTCTCTTAATATTCATTCAGTAGCAATTTTTTGTTTGTAAATTCAATTATCAGTGCAAAAGCTAATTAAAAGCAGGTAACAACTGAGTTTTTAGAGTACATTTCATAGTGGTAGGATATGGAATTGACAAATTGGTCCAATTATTATCTGCAGGGGCAGACAATGAAATCAGCTTTACTTTTGAGAGTTCCTTTTTTTTTCCACCATGACAAGATATTATAATATATACTATTATATATACTATATATATACTATTTACCTGAAACAATGTAAGAACAAAAAAAAATGATTGACTACAAAAGCTCTAACCATCCAAGCTTCTTCTATAGCACCTACACCTTTAATCTTGAATTGGAAGTACAGATAAATTCTAAAGATAAAAAGCACAAACATCATGAGAAAAATGTTGTTGTTATAAGGTATAGCTGGTGCTGGTTTTAAACACTTTCCCTGAACAGCAGTTAACCCTCTATTCCTCTTTATGCACTTCTATCTAATAAGAAAATTGGAGCAGCTACAGAGCCAAAGGCGTAATGAAAATTAAAATGAAAGACAACGTGAGCTGGCTCCAAGATCAAATTACTCATGTATTTGTGCTGTGTATACAACAACATCTTTCATTTCCCAGAGCTACACATAGAAGAGTACTAAGATAGTGAAAACATGTAGATTACTCTGGAAAGATAATTAAACAGTTAAAAGTCATATAGTCGTCTCCCAATATTTGGCCAGTAACGAACAGGATAAGGACTAGTGAAGAAATTAGGAGAAGTTTTTTCTTTTAAACATGACAAGTATTTTTACTGAGTACTTGAAATAAGTGCAACAATGAAAGATTACATCAATACACCAGAGACCAAGAACAAATTTTCTGAAGTTGCTATATAGCACCTTCTCTTCTGTTCTGTTGCCTCTGTGCAGCAATGACTTACTTGGATCTTGAGCAGAACATAAAACTGGTTACACCCACTAACTTCCAAAGATTCCTCTAAGTGTGCTTTATGCACACGAGTGCATACTGAAGCCAGGTCTGAAAGTTTAAATGGTCCCCTAAGTCATAGTATAATTTAACTATCCCAAAGTAGTAGAATTTATTACAGTGATGCTCTCAATACACAGTAAATCTCTTCAGTTGATGTTGAAAACAAAAAAATTTTTCACAGAAATAGTTCTGAAACTTCTTTGCATGTTCCTTCTATTTAGGAAGGCTACAAGGAGCAAAAGTTGCCTACTTTCATCTTTCAACTAGATTTTATACTCAGCATAGTGTTACTTACTGAGTGCAAAGCACTGGGGTTTTTTTTTTTGTCTGAAAACTCTAAAAGAACCCTTATATGACTCGTGAATAAAAGTCAATAAAAGCAACACACTGAAGCTATCCATTCTGTGTATATCAGCAACCACATCACTTTTCCAGCCCCAGTATATGTTGATCTTTTATATGTGATGCCCTGTTCCTCCAAGGGAAAGCCTAAGAAGTATTTTGCCCCACATACATTCATTTATTCTTTGGAATCTAATTTACCTTTAAAAAAACATATCTGCAAGCAGAGACATAATACACTGCATACCTTATCCAGACCAAAACCCTAAGGTTTTTATATTTTCAACTCTCCAGTTGTTCAAGGAGACATCAAGAAGAGTGTGGCCAGCAGGTCAAGGGACGTTCTGCTCCCCCCCTACTCTGCCCTGGTGAGGCCTCAACTGGAGTCCTGTGTCCAGTTCTGGGCTCCCCAGCTCAAGAGAGACAGAGAACTTCTGGAGAGAGTCCAGTGCAGGGCCACCAAGATGATCAGGGGACTGGAGCATCTTCCTTATGAGGAAAGGCTGCGGGAACTGGGGCTGTTTAGTCTGGAGAAGAGGAGACTGAGGGGGGATCTCATTAATATTTGCAAGTATCTAAATGATGGATGTCAGGATGTTGGGGCATCACTTTTTTCTTTTGTATCCAGTGACAGGACAAGGAGTAATGGAAAAAGACTGGAATACAAAAAGTTCTATTTAAATATAAGAAAAAACTGCTTCACTGTGAGGGTGATGGAGCAGTGGCACAAGGCTGCCCAGGGAGGGTGTGGAGTTTCCTTCCTTGGAAGTCTTCAGGACCCACCTGGACACATTCCTATGTAATCTGATCTAGGTGGACCTGCAGGGGGGTTGGACTGGATGATCTGTAAAGGTCCCTTCCATTCTATGATTCTGTGATTCTATGACATCACAACATTTGATGTTGCTTTTCTAATTTTAATGCCTCACACCTCATTCTACAATATTTTAACTAATTTGTTTGTTGCATTCTTCCATACAGTCTTTCCCACTGACATTGTCATAGAGAATACAGTATTTATGACTTGTGGGATTTTATAATTAAAACATTTAAATCCTGTTTTTTTGAAGAACAAAACATTACCAATGAAAATGTATTTTCAGTAAGCATCTCAAGAGGAAACATTGCTACATGAAATGGATAAATTCTACTTCCCTATCACAGTCTATTGATTGGGTTTTTTTTCTCCTGAGATTTCAGAGAGCCCGTTTTCTTTGATTACAGAGTGAAAAGGTTAAGAAATGGAGAAGATACTGTCCTGACAAATCTTGGTGTAATACTGGCTAAAAGAAATATTTCTGTCTAAATTTTCCTGGAATAAATCACAATCGCAGCAAAGCACCCTCTGCATGGTGGCACAGCCTGATGGGGAGGAGGTGCTGCCCTTTGTAGAAGTATAACAGTTGAGAAGGAGATTCCCAGGTCCTATCATCCATCCTCACTGAATATCCATGGCAACCAAGTTTCTGTGTATCTTCACATTTAACATGCCTCATGAGCTATGAAGCAGCACTGGTTTTCACGTGAGGATCCTTGGTGGTGAACTGGATGAAGAAGCTGACGGCCTGTGGTTAAGCGGGTGAGACAGCTGCACGGGATGCTGCCACCTGGGGAGAAAATCCAGTGGCCCTTGGATGCAAGAGTGAGACCCTGAAACAATTTAGAGGAAGGCTTCTTACCCTGAAATTGAGATGTTTTCCCTTTCGCTTCCCCTGTCAACAAGCTCTGCTTTGTTATTTAAATCATCACCTCTTAAGTCTCTGCAACCAAGTCTGTCTCTTAAAACTGTAAGAGCTGACACACCAGCCAGGTGCCTCTCCCCATCACGTATGTAGCAGCACAGAGAGCTGAGCAGAAGCTGTAAGTTTGGCCAGCTCAAATCTGCTGTGGCAGCCTCCAGAATGTGCGAGAAATAGAGGATTGGTATTGCCCCAGACCTCATGAGCAATACTGCAGAGTGGGTTAATTGGGGTGCATTTAACACTCCAGTTCAGTTAACCTGACCTTAGTCAAAATGCATCTGTACGATGAGTGAAGTCATCCCCCTAGAAGCCTGTTTGTTCTGATCTGTAGAGGTATCTCTGTGTCAAAGACTTCAGCAACCAAATACAACCTTACTGAAAGAAAAGCTCTTCAAAAATAGGACTTCAAACATTAGGTACATCTCTTTGAGGTCATGAAAATGGATGAAATCTCCTAGTCTTTCTGTGCATGACTCACAGTTGTTGTTGGTAAAACATCTTCACACACAAAATATGTCAGATAATGTTGATAACTGTACAAAATTTGACCAGATGCATGAGTTCTTAGGCAATTTGGAGAATTACTTCAGTTAGCAAAGCTCTGATATGCCAGCAAAATCAGTTCACAGAATCAGAGAATGGTAGGGGTTGGAAGGGACCTTTAGAGATCATCCAACCCAACCTCCTGCTCAAGCAAGTTCCCCTAAATCAGGTCACACAGGAATGCATCCAGGTGGGTTTTGAAAACCTCCAGAGAAGGAGGCTCCACACTCTCCCTGGGCAGCCTGTGCCAGGGCTCCCTCACCTCAACAGTGAAGTAGTTTTTCCTTAAGTTTAAATGGAACGTTTTGTGTTCCAGTCTTTTTCCATTACCCCTTGTCCAGTCACTGGATACAAGAGAAAAAGGGGATGCCCCAACATCCTGACACCCACCATTTAGGTACTTGTAAATATTAATAAGATCCCCCTCTTAATCAGTCTCCTCTTCTCCAGACTGATCAGCCCCAGTTCCTGCAGCCTTTCCTCATAAGGAAGGTGCTCCAGTCCCCTGATCATCTTGGTGGCCCTGCACTGGACTCTCTCCAGCACTTCCCTGTCCCTGTTGAGCTGGGGATCCCAGAACTGGACACAGGTCTCCAGATGAGGCCTCACCAGGGCAGAATAGAGGGGGAAGAGAACCTCCTTCAATTGGCTGCCCACACTCTTCACACTCTTCAGCTGTTCTGCAAATGACTGTAAACATGTTTGATTTCCCATTGTTTTCATGCCAGTTCCACCTGCCTATGTGCTCTCAAGGCAGGAGGGAGATACAATAGGTGTTAATTTAAAAGGTGTTAATAGAAAAAAAATGTAATTGAATAGAAGCTGAATTAAGAAGTCTTGTTGTGCTTTTGAGAGTATCCACAAGACCTCTGAAGCTAAAGGAAGCTGTAATCAAAGAGGAGAAAGATTGAGATATGTGCTTGATTCATCTTTTAATTCCTATTTCCTTCCCTGTTTGGTGGAAGGGATGTGAGAGAAGGAAGACAAATGTCTTTAGGTCCTCCTAAAATTAGTCTGCTACACTAAAACACACATGAAACTCTTCAACATAGGCTAACTCAACAAGCAAATTCATATGCCAGTTTGACCTATAAGGGAGCAGGATTTTGTTTACTGAACTGTTTTGCACTTTTTAGAAAATTTGGATCAGGTAATGCCTGGCAGCCATCCTACCTACATGATCTCAGTAGAAGAGATCAGCCCATCCTGCAAGATCCCAGTTCTCCACAGTTACTTCCACAGCAGCCACTACCTGCCCTCTCAGCCCTCCAGGTAAGGGGTGCTCCTTTCCCAACACCTTACACACTGACAGCAAACACAGTTCATAGAAATGTATGTTCCCAAAACCTTTGGTTGCTTTCAACAGCTGTGAGAAAAAAATATCTGTATTAAATAAGCAAAATCATGCAAATCAACATCCCTCTGCTTCCCCTTCTATCACAGTACACCCTGGTCCTTAGTGCTTCTGGGAATATTTCCTGGACTCAGATGGAGACAGTGCATAGCCCCTTATCTTCCACAGTCATTTAAGCACAGGCATCACCTCCAGGTCACTTGGGAAAGAAAAATATTTATCTAGTTACATGAAAGTCTTATTTATCTGGGAAAAAAAGAACGTTCCTCAATCTCTCAGCAGGCAGAAATGAGTGCCCCAAATATGGTCTGTAAGATATAAAAATCATTATTTCCCAAGCATTTAGAATGTGTGTTTTTGGAAGGTGGTAAGTTAGGCTGGTTTTATTTGTTTGTGTGGGAAGAAACGTAAAACTGGAGAAAGAATAGAATACAGATGGATATTTCTGTTTTGATTTAAAGAAGACCTGTCTTCTGTTGCTGGGTTACAAATCAAGCCAGGGCAGCTTGCCCACCAGTTATGCTCCTTCCTACTAACACTGCTATCCCAGCATATATTTTTACTAAAAATGATGTACCAAGCACCACCAGCAAAGGCTGAAGTCTTGAACTAAAGCAGCGTCTTGTACCAGATGAGGTGAAGAAGCAGCATTCATAACAGATAGCAAAGACTGTGCCACCACTAATACACAAGGCACTTTGTAAGGGATCTGACTGGATCACAACTGAATACTCTCTTTTGAAGGCTGATGTGTGGTTTTGCCAGGTATTGCAGTAAACTAAGCTGACTTTTGAATGACAGAGGTTGTGTAGAAACCCAAGATCCATTATCGTATCTTATGGTCTGACTGCGTGAGCAGCTGAGCATACTGATCTCTAAGCAGATTTGGTTTCAACATCATAAAAACTATCAGTAGGCAAATTCCCAGTCAACAACAGACAGCTTTAAAGCACATTCCTTGGCCTTCAGCTTCACCATACTGAATTTCAAAGGTGTACGGTAATACAATGATTTTATAGAGAAGCTTTAAAAGACTCTTCAGATTTGTTTATGAAGACAAGTGTAAGACAACCTAACGACTAGGGTTACGACCAGCTCTGTTTATAATACAAATTACACAACACAATTTAGTCTGCCTTTATTTCATTATACACAACGACTCTCCTCTCTGCCTTTGGAGCTGCACTACACTCTTCATTGTCTTTCATTCCACCTTCTTTATACAGTAACTCTCATTATTATCCATCCTGGACTTCCTTCTCAGTTCCCTAGCCCTGTCTTTCCTCCAGATGCACACACAAATGCATGGCCTCACAATTCCAGGATCAAATCAAATGAGTATTTTTAAACTAGCCAACATGAACTTCATTCTTTTCTGATAGCTCTGCTATTACAGGAGCTTTTCACAGAGTATGTTACAGAGCATGGTTTTAATTGCTATCTGAAGGAAAACATTTCAAGGTATACTTTTGAGACATATGTATTAAAAACATTATCCAAGTTCCATTCCACATATTGCATCATTGATTTCTGTAAGCATTATGAAATGGTTGGATTCTTGAATCAAGACACGCTAATAGCCGTAGGTGATTTTTGCCAGCATCTTAAACTTGCTTTTTCTTGCTGTCAAATGTATAAGATAAATATACTGAAAATATTTGCATTACGATACTGTAAAAACAAATCAACCTCAGTTTGCTGGTGATGCACAACTTGGAACAGTGTTTGAATTCCGACAATAGAAATAAGTTGGGTCTGCTGAGAATTGTGCAGGATATAAAGAAAATAAATCCAAATTTCTTGAGCTAGTGGAAAATTTTGAGTCTGTAATTGAGCATGTACTTTTATTCTCCCAAAGATCATTATCAGAGATTATGTAGCTGAATAGGTTTTCTGAGGTGAACTTAAAATAGACCTAATATCATAGTAACCTCCCCAAGAGGATACTGTACACCACAGAACTGGACTTTGAAAAACAGTGAATTACAAATGTTTCAAGTAACCTAATCTGAGCAAGAAAATCAGAAAAAGTAGGGAGTACTTATTTTCAGATTTTTTGGTAATATAAGAAGACAGCAAAGGACCTAAGAGACCACACAGACAATGCAAGTCATTCCCCTCTTGCCTCTTAAAAATATATTGTATCTGAAAATTGATATAATTCTGTTGACATTTAAAGGGTGTGGAACAGCAGTACTTGTTTTTATTATATTATATACAGTATTTCTTTCAACATATCCCAAAGAGACACTTACTTTTCTTGAAGTGGACAATATTGATCATAAACAAATTAGCTTAGAATCTGTTTTCCCCGCCATCACTCTCTTGCATCACTACTTAAATATTTAGTCAAGGCATTAGATTTTTTATTTCCAAGAATACAGCACCTGTGCACTTGGCCTTGCCTAGTCAGCCTTTGACAAATCAACACTTGTATTATGTGGAGATTTATTAGCATACTTCAAACCAAAATGAGTTTATGAAAAATACTTCTAATGGGGAAGATAACTGGATAAATGATTGCTTAAAGAGCAGAAACATAGCTGAGAGAGGTTTTTTTATCTACTGAAAACCTGATACTGTTATTGCCTTCATGTCTGGGAAATGAGAGACACCTAAAAACAAATAAAGAATTTATCAAGAGAGAATGATGATAAAAAATGGTACAAAGTGGTGTAAAATCTTTCAGTATGTGATCAGACTGTGGTTTGAAAGCATAGACTGGTTCTTTGCCATGCTACTGCAATGTGATAGCATTTGCTGGTCTAAATCCTTCAGGGAGCTCATAAGCTGCTTTTGATAGGATAAAGATATTGGATCTAGTTTTCTATTCTTACCAGTTTAACCCCATCAACTTAAGACAGATAGGACTAGAGAAAATGATTAATTATATCTCTAAGATCTTTTATCATCAAACACTTCTCGATGCTTTATGAGAGTCAGTCATAAGCAAATATGAGATATGTCTTCAAAGGCAAAGCAGGTGGTCCTTGACAGATAGTGGTGATAACTAATACATCATCTAGTGCTCTAATATGCATCCTGCTGCAGAGCTGGTAAAATAACAGTAGACAGAAGAAAAAGTGGAAGGATGGTGAAAGTCATAATTCCAGATATGTAATGCAAAGCCAGGAGAATACAGAAACAAAACAGAACAGGACAAGACTTAAATGGGTGTTTCCTGCCATTCACTTCCTTCATCCATTGAGGTCTCCCAGATGGTTTTTCTAACTAACAACTGCTCTTTTGAGAACACCAAACACCTTTCCTAAACAAGGAGTAGAAAAGTTTCTCAAAATGGTTCCATAAAGACGCTCCAGAAAACAGTCATGTAGTTCTTAAAGGACAAACCACAAAATACACCAGCTCAGATACACCTTGTTTGCTTATGCATAAAAAAACCTCCCAACTTTATTTCTGTTTAAGAAACTATTTCAGAAATTTGTAGCTGAAATCAACTGATAAAACCAACTACTTCAACAATCTGACGCTAAGCCATTGCAATAATTCCAGGCATCACATAAGCATCATGAAAAGGATTCACCACAGCTAAGTTTGTCTAATACTTTTGTTATTACCAGAATCTGGGCAGAAATTCCTCATGTCAGCATCTATCAGTTTGTTGTGTTCATGTTTTACTGAAAAGTTTGCCGTGTCAATGTAGTTTCAGAAAACACATTAAAAAGCCAAAAAGGGAGGAGAAGGGGAGAAGGAAGAATGTGGTGGAACATCAGAAGAGGTAGAATCCAAAACAAGCAAAAGATTGAAATTGAGATGGAGAAGTAGAGCTCAGAACAGAGGGCCAGGACTAGTAAGTTATGAACATAAGCAGAAACATTTGCATGATTATATTCTCTCATAGAACCTGAAATCAAACCACTATTTTGTTCCACATTTTTTTCTGCCTCAAAAATAACTTCTGCTCAATATCAAACTATGAACACAGCCCCTTCACCTGGCAGGTCTGCAAAGAACCAAATGGTCTCTGTTGCTACACCTTACTGGCAGAGAACATAAGTATCAGTGTTTGTCCTGAGACTGCCTTAAACAAGGGAAGTGAATTAAGGCTGCAGAGGCCAACTAAAATGCTGAATAACGTTCCTAAACTCACAAGTTAGTTTTTATCCGTTTCAAATAAGGCTCAGTAGGCAATGTGTCAAGTTTCCTATCATGAGTGCCCAGCTTCACAGTTTCAACTTGCCCTTAAAACATCACTTTTACAGTGTAATATTGCTGTATCTGATTATCAGTGCTGAACAGATCAGGATATACTATCTTACAAACGGCTCTTTGATTAGTTCAAAGCAAGCAGTGCTCTTTTTCAAAGAGAAACTAGATGGAAAATCAGCACCAAATTTTATTGGACTTTCAATATGTGTTTGATACCTCATTCAGGACTTGGGCTTCATGAAGCATATTTACCTTTCCCAGCATTTCCTACAGTTCCAGATGGGTCAGATGCTAGCAACTAATCATCATTTTATCCAACTATGCACACATCAGATCTAAGCAACAGGAATTAAAATGCTAGAAATTATCTATCTACAAGAACTAAGGAAGGGAATTAGAGATTTAAAACAGTAGAAACAGGAAAATAAGGTTGAGTTACTTCATATGGCTCTCTTTAATTGAAGGAACATGTGCTGGGTGATTTCTTGGGGGAGGGGAAGAAAGACCTAAACAGATGTTGTCCTAAGTCCACCATGCCATATACTAGTATAAAAGCCACTAGAAGTGGAAGTCAATGTAGCTGACACTGAGCAGTAAAGCAACTTGTTTGATCATGAAGAGCCTATTTGCAAGCATGCCTTCTCAACTCTGCTCCTGCTTCTCAATTCGAGTACCTGAAGTCAGTTCCAACATCAAAGGAACAAAAGATGCACCTGGCAGTAACAGCTTTCACTTTAGGGAGAAAAAGGTCTTCCCTTGGTCTGAATGCAGATGGAAAATGTACTCAAGTACATTGATTCCTAAAATGAGAAAGATCCCCAGCATTATCTTACTAACAGCAGGTGCAATTCCCTCAAGGAAGGTAAATAACCCTATGCCATGTCATCTCAATTTTTTCCCCAGCTCTGCAGAATTCCCTCAGTCCAACTACAACTAAATTTCACCCAGTGGGTGTTCAATCAAGCTCCCTTCTAGCTACTGTCTGTAACAGCTGTATCAAACAGACAACACGTGTTTCTTCATGCTTATGATTAAAAAGACAAGTAGTCTACCTCTCTCCTCATCTAAAATATGTAAGGTTTCTATTTCTGCATTCCAGTGTTCCTTGACATAGCTTATACAATAATCCATCACCAGCAAGCAATTAGGCAATTAAATACCTTTGGTCCCTCTAAATTCTTTCCAATTTCACCATGCCCAACTTTTGAATACTTGACAAAATACACAAGTCAGGAAGCACAGCAAGCAGATGGACAATGGGGGAACTTACTCTCTTCACGAGAAAGTTTTTTAGACACGTGCACAGTAGTCCAAAACTATTACCTTTATCTCTGTCCTTAATATATACTATGGGAATGTGCCTAGTATTTTTTGGCAAACACACTTGATGCCTACTCAGCATGCAGAGATCACCACTAATGAAGGAACTAATACTGCTTCTATACCATGCTGTGTCTTGACATCAGGCTGGTCTGAGGGCACCTCAAGGATGCAAGGCATTGCCAGAGCTCCTCTACTACAACTTCCTTTACTCAGATGGAACAGTTCAAAGAACTTACAGAAAAGTACTTTCTCCTCCTCCAAGGAAGGATGTAAAATTCTCCAACTTCAAGGCTGAACTCTAGCAACTCCTTACTCAAAGGAGGCTGTACACCCTTCCTCCCACAGAGATTTGCAGAACCTCCCTGTTGAGCCAAGAACAGCCTTGTTCCAACTCATGAATTACATCCTAAAGCTCCACCAGCTTTTGAGTAGGGCCAAGTTCTGCTATTGTTGCATCTGGACAATCAAAGCAAGGACAGCAAGGCTACATAGTTACTTAGATATTGTCTCCTACTGTACTTATTTCAGACACTGGTCAGGTCTACAAGACTACTATGTCATATCTTCTCAAAACAGGGAAAAGAAACTCCATCATTGAGTTGCTATAATTAACAAGTGTGTTGCCAGTATATGTTATCATTTTCCCCATAGTATGGTTACTATACGGGTCTTCACAGAAACAACAAACATTTGATTCATTCTTTCTCTCTACCTTTTACTTCATGTAGTCAAGAAGTTTGTGGTAAGGCTTATAAAATATTAAAACCATCATAAGTACTTTATTCAATTTATTTAATCATTGAAACTATCCCCACTAATCCTTACAACTATCACAAGTTCTTTATGGTTTAAATAAATTATTATGCTCTGAAAATAACTTTTATTTTCACACATTCTCCTTCCACCACAGCCTGCTCTGATCTGCAGGTTACAACTACACTGTTTTCTGCCCACCTGAGTATAACTCTAGCCCTTCTCTACTTAGCAAGGCATACAGAAAACAGAGTTACAGTCCAGACCTCTAGGATAAAGATTGAACCAATCTTTTAGCACTTCTAGATGACCTTCTGTTCACCAGGTGTCATTAGAACAAGTCCCCTTCCATCTTTATTTTGGTAAATCAGTCCTTTTTGTCTGTCACTTGGCTATTACCTCCCTTTCTCACCGTGTCTATTACAGAAACCCATTTTTAATCGCTCCACAACACTTGAATCAAAACCATTTTGTGCATTTTCAAGGTATGTACATTGGAAATATTCTCCAGATCTTAGGCTGTGAGACTCATTCACTCATCCATTTAACTGGTATAAAGTGATAGGAAAGTCAAATGCAAATTCAACTGGGAGATTAAAAATATTCTTTTTTTCTCCTGGTCCCAGAGGTAAATCAATTTCTGGCATTTGTGCCCACACACTCAAAGATTTTCAGGTATATAGCTGTCACCAGTTCATTAAGATGCATTGATGAGGTGGTTTTAGGAGCTGAAACTCCGTATCTGTATAAAAAGATCAATTTCTAAAAGCAATTTAAACAAATGAGCTTCTCCTACAGTAAAGCATAGTCTTTGGGCATCCAAGATCAAATGTAATTCAGGCACTTTTTTATAAATCTCAGAAAATCTTAGCTCTTGCTCTCCTGCATGTTCTGAGCAAGCAATTATATCCTGAGTTTTGATGGAGATAGACACTGAAAAGTATTAGCAAACACAGTGAGGGTCACTGTTCAGAAGTGGAGAAGCTGTTGATTTTATTTCCCACTGGAATCTACTGGGAATAAATGAAGTACAGGCATCCAGAAGAACAGCTTGTTCTCCAGGCTTTGCTCTGTTCAAACAGGAAAAACATAAGTTATTAAAACACATCCACAGAGCACAAGGTCTGAAAACAGGCTCTGAGGTCTTTTGCCTTCCAAATCACAAGCACGACTCTAGACTAGTGCTGGCAAAAGCAAACGCTTTTCCTCTTCTTACTACTTTATTGCTTTTTGATATTATCCTTATGACTAGCAGAGGCATGTCAGTATTGCTGTCCATACTGCTTCCCTCAACATGCAATCAGAGACTGCCCATATCACAGATATTTCTACTCAAACCAAGTCTTCATAGTGGTTCCAGCAAGGAAGCTAATAACTGGATAAATTAAGAGCAGCAGTCCACTTCAAACAGGCTCAGTCTTTCAAACTGGCATGCAACCACCATGTCTTGCTACCTCTGCTACAAAGGCAAAATACCAAGCCTGATACCTCAGAGAAAGATACTTCAAGGCATCCTGTGCTAGAATAACCCACACAATATTCCTTCGAAATCTCAATAGCTAGGTGTTGACTCTTAAGCATGAAAGTTAATGTTTCTTTTGCTATCCTAAATGCAACATGTAAGTAAGGAGAGGAAGAAGCACTACATTAGGCATTCTTCTGGGTACTTACCTACTACAATCTTTCTCCTACCTCAAAACTCTAGATTTAGTTTCTGATTTTAGCTGTAGAAAGGATAGAGTTAATTTTGTATCATCAGAAACTGCACTAACGAGTGTTATACGATTTCCTACTTGATCATTAACCTGTCAAATTCAGCATAATAAACCCTTCACCAGTTTAAGGAAACACAAAAGACTTGTCATGGAGAGAATTTTAAGAACATGACAATCATGTAAAAAAAAAAAAAAAGCAGCGATGCTACTTTGTACAGCTGGATCTGCAAGAAATAATTTTCCACCTTCACACAGAAGCATCTGCTTCTGCAAGTTTTCTTCTTTTTAAAAATCCCTTCAAACTTTCTGAGCTCTCAGCAAAGAACACACTGAATCATGGAGTCACTCAAAATGACACTTCAACGCTTTTCAGGAACCAGGCAATGGTCTGGTATACATTGTTTATGATCTATATCCCCTTGTAATATATCATAACCTAATAAAACTATGTCAACAAGTATTAAGGAGGAAGAACTAACAGTAATTTTCCAGGCACATCATGCCATCTCTCAAATGCCAAACTTCTACTACCAGCGTTATCCACAGAGCCTGCAGCTGCAGTGCATTCAATATATTGCAACCTAAGCTCTACGTATGTTGCTGCTGGCTGATTTTCTAATACAGTGTTTGAATGCAAGAGGTAATTCCAGGATCTCCACAAGTAGTAGGAGGACAGTATTCCAGGCACAGTTTGCACTCCTGAGTTTGGAAACATCCTCACTATCAGATAAAGAGCCTTTTATAAACAGCACCAAGTCAATGAATTTCTCCAAAGTGTAAAGAGAGCCACAGAACAGAGATCCTTACATGGTGGTACACTGACAAATGAGGCCTATAATTTTGTGGGAGGAATTTCAGTGTAACTGCTTTTCCCTCGCTCAGTTCTTTCTTCTGGTGGCTACCTCCACTAGCTGTAGTTTCCTAGAAAGAGGGCCAGGAGGCCAGCCAGGGGTTTCAGGCTTCAGGATCCACCTGACCATTCATCCAAGTCAATCAGTTAGTGCCTTTTCAACATGATCCACACAATCATGGGTATCCACTGCAGCCATGGGACTTAGCACAGCAGTCACACTGAATCAGCTGATAGAAACCATCGTGTTTGGGACCCTGCTGCAGCCAGGGTAGCTGCAATACTCCAGACACTGTGTGTCTTTCTCAAGACATATCACCAAAAAAAGTCAGGACTAAAGAAGAGAGTGTCTTCAAGGATATCTCAGAAGGCTTCCTCTTCTCTTTCTGAATAACTGATAAACTAAAGCCCTTTGAGTATTTATGGAAAGGATGGCTTCTGGCTATGAACATAGCTCTTTACAGAGCCAGCAATTCCACTAGTGAAATGAGCAGGCAACACTTATGGTGGCCTTGTCTGATAGCAATGGACGAGGCTGTCCTTTCTCATTCACTCACTTCTTCACCCATAGCCCTGCTTGAGTTATTTGTAGCAGCAATCCATTAATGTTATCTGACAGTTACTATTAAAAGTGTCACAAGCATGTGCATGCAATAACACAGATACTGCAGGGAATCCACTGCAGGCCACTATCTTCCCAGGCACAGAAAGCAAGGGGAGGGAGATGAAATACCTTATAGACCAGAAATCTACTACTACCAACCGCTCTTACTCAGAGGCAAATTTGACAGGCAAGGAAAAAAGTAAAGAGACCAAACACATGCAGAAGGCATGGAAATGTTCACACAACATGAACACTGCAAGTTTTTCCTACCTATGCCCTGATAATTAAACAGCCAGTAAACCAAAACTAAACCCAGCCACCCAAAGGGCACCATCCCACTCAGGTACCCAGTACAAGAAGCTGGGTAGGCTGATGGTGGTGCCACATTGAGTAGATGGCTGAGAATGGTCTGTCAGAATTGTAGGAAGGAAAAAGAAAGAAAAATATTTTCTTTTTAATCTTCTTTCTTTACAGCAGTGTACAAGTGTGGTGATAAAACAGCATACATTTGTTTGATGACTTTTCCTGTCTCCATGAACCCTCAAGTACTTACAGATCTATTCTTATACCACTCCTGAAAATGAGACGTTACCCTCATGTCTTAAATATACAGATCAAGCAAAAAAAAATTGTCAAGGTCACAGATGAAAACAGAGGCAAAGTCAGGATTTGCATACAAATTTCTCAAGCAACAGATTGCCCAATACTTCAACAAAAGCATTAATCAGCTTTTTCTCTGTCTCAACCTCTGCAAGAACAGCTATGCAGGAAGAACTAAGCAAAATATTCTTGCTACGTCACTTAAGTCAGTAACCCTAAAGAATTTGCCTTTACCCATATACTCTACCCTATGAACACTGAGACAGGGAAGTGGTTCCAGCTCCATAACTCATGAAGGGTCAGAAACACTTGACAGCTGTAAAAATCTCAGATAATGAAAAAGAAAGCTATTGTGATCCAAAGAATAACTTCTTAAAAGAACCAGAGAGTTATTTCTGTCCTGCATGAGACAGAACTTCCTATCTGTAAGTAGGAGGAGGACATGTAGGAACCTCATTGGCTGTTTTCCAATGTGCCCCGATGGAACTATAAAGCAGTTTGTCCTTAGTATTCAAACGACTATGGCTCAGAACAATCACTGTGACATTCACTGAAATTCAAAGCATCAGGTAACATACTATAATCCTGTTAATTTTTCAAGTTATGCTGAAAATGGTCTCCAGAACGACAGTCTAAAGTGGGATTTTTTTCCATGTATCTGCCAAACAAGCACAAACCTCTGAAGATCCAAGTGATAAAATTATGTCCTCTTCCTACTTAAAAATCCATGGCAAAACACTGCGTTCTATCACATAGATAGGTAACTGACAGATATCCTATCTTCTTGTTGCTTGAGTGATTTGACTGAGTCAGTTGATGTGGCCTGCTAATCACAAAATGTAGCAACCCTGATAATCAGGCAGAGAGTACAAAATAAGGACAAAAAGAAAGGTGCTGCTCAATATTTATTTATTGGTGCCTGTGCCACCAGTTTGATTGTTTTGCTGATGATTTTGCCACACAGGGTCTACTGAATGTATGGCTGGAAAGATGACTCTTGTGTCAGAATACCCTTGAACCCCTCCTGATGGGTCACTGGTGCAACAGAACCTTTGCACAACACTTAGGACAAGTCAAAAGGTTGATTCAAAACATTAACTCAGGGGTCTAGTACCAATGTCAGCAGTGTTCCTACAGAAACACAGCAAGGTGAGGAACTAAATCCTTCTGGAAAAGCCTGCAGCATAGCACAATTCATTTAAGCTGCTGCCATTGCTGTCCAAGCACCTTCTCTTGTACATGGGCACAGGCAGCTGGATGGTTGATACTCCCAGGATCAACAGGGAAACAAGCTGTAACCTATTAACTGCATAATCTCCCTTCTCTCCTTCCAATGCCAATGTGGTTAAAAAAAAAGTATGGGTCAGATTTGCACAAGTATTTAGGCCAGATGTGCAGATAAGCAGCTAAACTATTTAGACATATATTAAATCACATTAAGTGCCTATCTGCACCTTTTTAAGCTGAGCTTCTTTCCCTTTATCAGATTCATAGTAATTTAATAGGAGCTGATTAGAAATGAAGGTCTCCAGGGCCAACACATAAAGTTTACTTCAGTTCACTCTAAGCCACAAAGCCCGCCGCAAACTATTTGTTGCTGTGTGAGCAGAGATTCAGTGCATGCAAGGAAATGCCAGGAGAGTAAACCGGAGTGGGTCAGGAGACTTGTATGACGGGGGACACAAATCATGAACGTTGAGCTGCACAGAGAAACCAAAGATGAGGCTGATGATGGCTGTGCTAGCATGCTGCAGCCCGCTACATGTCAAGCTGTGCTTTGGCTTTGAGTCCCCCTAAGGGGAGAAAAGTGTACCAAAAACAAAGGCCAAATAAAACATGCTTTAATTTTCAGTCATTAAAACCCCAGCTGCAAATATAACTGAAGTATGTTTCTTTTTAAAGAACAACACAACACTTTCTCCCTCCAGCCCTGTTGACTTCAAAGGCTTCAAGAGTAACTTGATGCCACGACTAGAGGCAAAGCTGCCATTAAGTGCCAACTCCTGCAGTCACAGAGATTTTGAGGTCCCAAATTCTGTTTTGATACTTTACCTTGGTATGAATTAAAACAATAAACAGAAATTTAAAAAATATAAGATGGGATGCAGCTTCCAACACGGCCATCTGAATGCCTGTATGTATGACAAGGGTTGAGGGGTGAGTAACTGCAGAGAGCCCGTGGCTGCAAGTAGGGCTCTTACAAATCCCTCTGATACACTCCAGTGAGGACTGTCTCTCCTCACAACAGTATGGCTCATCACAAAGAATTCCTTATGTCCCTGTCCTCTCTTGTATTACAGTTTGTGCTACCAGTCTTGATCAAGTTCAGCACTCAGAAAACAAGTCCATAATCCCTTCAAAGTGACATCTCCAACATGCATAAGCCACAACCTACTGAGTTTAAGTCAGCAGAGTTTTAAGACATGGCTTTGCAAACCAACAGAAACTGAGCTTCTGCATCCACACGACACATATAGACTCGGGGACTCTCTGATTTAGCCTTATGAAACCCTTCCTTGATCTGGAGCCACAGGCTGGGGTCCAGATGAGCTCGTAACTTTATAAGATTAGAGACAAAGGGGAATAAGGCACCTGCCACATTGTGCTGTGTCAATACTGCTAGTCCTTCCACTTTTGAAAACTAACCAGAGCAAAAGTTCCTGCATTGACAGTACTGTGCTGTCAGTATTGTGCCCAGCCTAAGCACTACTGGCACATCCACATGCTTAGCTACAGAAAACTATCAGTTAGAAGGAAGAGGGAGGTAAGAAAACATGACACCAAAAAAGGGATCGAGCCCTGTGGCTACCATGTACTTGGATGAAAGATTGATTCCTTGCTTATGATGATGATGTTCTAGTACAGATTGCATATGAACAAGGCATTCCCAAGCTTTTAATTTATTACAGTGTTCCCAACAAGCACAAACATAAAAAGTTACTTTTCAGACTTTCTTTCCAATTCTCCATCAAATAGATGGGAACACAGAGAGAGGGGAAAAAAGCCTGTGGAACAAATGGCTGAGATGACTGACTCATGCCTTCAAAGTGTCCATTTAAAAGGATCAACTTTTCTTCAGGTCAAACTAGGCAAAATACAAGTCTGTATATAAAAGTATCTTGCATAAATGCAGATGCTAATCACAAAAACCTAACTTCAAAAGGAACACACTCAAGGATGCTTCCCATTCCTGTCAGCTCAATATCCAGGCATCTTGCAATCTTTCAGTTAAGTTAACAGGGACAGTAAAGGACCGAGAGCAAACAGTCTTAAGGGATAAGTCTGTAATTCAGCCATGCTTACACATGCATATACACTTCAGCTCCAGTGCTGGTCCTAGGGAGAATAGCTTAATAACAATTTATTACAAACAGCACGGCTTACGGGTGGCAGCATGGAAAGGCTGGTGGAAGGTACAGCATCCCCAGTGCAATTACTCCTCATGATCTAACCCTGGGGTCCTTTCCCTGGGGCAACCTTTGGGCCTTCAGTGGGAGTTTGGTCAGAGCAAACCCTAGTTTCTACAAAAACAAATCAATGCATTTGCAGCAGCTTAAAGAACAGTTGTTTCCTATCACCTACCTCTAAGACCTCAAGCTATTGAATCCACTCTACCACCCCAAATCCCAACCAACCTGCTGAGTCGCAACGTGCAGCCAAGAAAGCTGCCTACAAATAGCAACCTGAAGTATTGTTTCTTACTTCCAGGCCAGCCTTGTCTTCCCCAGAGACATATTTTCCTACGACAATGAATAAAACCTGTTTTGCTTTATATTCTGTTTTAAAGCAATTTGTAAGAAAGAAGCAGTGAAACTAACAAGTAGACAATGCCTTTTTCTTTAAATCTTTCCACCATAAAATAGGAAAGCATGCCTAAGGGTTTCCAGGCCAGCAGAGTTTTCTTGTTTTGTTTGTTTATTTTAACAAAAGTAATTCAGAAAGCATGAGAGCAGGACGTACTGGTACCAACTATGTTATCTCAGCAGTGCTGCAATTTCCCATAGCCTACACTATCTGCAGGACCTCTCTTTCTGGTCATGAATTCAGAAACAATGATAGAGCTGAATAAAATCATGTGCCTTGATGGATAGCAGAGCACAGAAATCCTGCATTTGACCAGGGCTTCCTGGCTGGTGCCTGTACAGAAAAAGCTTGGCATGGAAGATGCCTTAAAAACTCAAGTACTTAATGTTCAGAGTCACTAAAAACCTGTACTGCCCTGAACTCAACCTTGCCACCAGTCTCAAATTTGCTATTCACCAGCAGAACAAGTGAGCACCACAGATGATGCAGACAGGCAGAAAGCCACGTGAGTGCCCTAACAATAGTAGTGACCCTCCTAAACAGCGTTCAACACCTTATTAACGCAGCCACGTGTATGCTGGCTGACCTGGACAGGCTCACATCTGCCTACAAAACATTTTGCAGATGTAGCCTAGCTCTCTCTGCTGAGGCCAGAGAGCTCTTCCGCTGTTGGTTAACAGCTGGCCCTGAGAAGGAAACCCTGAGCAGCAGGAACAAGAAATGTCAGGGTCTGACCAGCTGAGCCTTGTTTTCTGCAAAAATCACAGCAATTTCACATTGACTAGCAGTTCTGGCTTGTGAATGCACGGCACGTCTGAGAACCTGGGGAAAATCCCACAATAATTGACTTAGTTGTAGGGAAATCTGCATTTCTTCAGATCAGAGAAGGGAAAATGTGAGTTGATGAACCAAGAATAATCTTATCATTGCCCAAGTCTAGAAAACAGCAAGTTAGCAGCAGCACAGTGGGAAGCTCACAGTGTAATTTCCCTCTAGACTACTCTAAACTTGGAATGGGGGGTTTTCCAAATTTATTGCTTCTCAGATTTCATAACAAATTAGCTCCATGTACCATTACAAGAATTGCTTTGCTGTCAGCCCTGCAGGCTTAATTTGGGGTCTGGGAAGCAGAGGGCTCTTCCCTTCTCACACATTGTCAATAGCCATACAAGGTTTTGAACACTGAGTTCCACCCACACTTGTCCTTGTACAACCCCAGTGAAGCTTTTCACAAGGTTGGACAGGTGTAAAATAACAGAACACGACCTAAAACAGCACTAAAAAGACAAAGTTAGGTGGAAAAAAAAGAGCTGTTGCTCTGACAGTACATATTAGAGTCAAACTGACTAAGAGTTTTCGGGGTTTTTTGTTGCTTTGGGGTTTCAGTTTTTTTAAAGAACATCAACACATCAAATCAGAATGAAAATAACTGAAGGAAAGGAGTAGGAGGAAAGAGAATTGTTGCCAACAGTGAATGCAATACTGTTTCCACTGAGCATGTGTTCTCTTTAAAAGTGGTCCGATAAGCTAGTGTGAGAGCCATCCTGCTACTCAAGCACTGCCAGAATGTAAAATAGATGGTTAGAAACTGGGACCATGGTGTGGCAGGCAATCTTTCACAGATTTATGTAGGTGACTCTTGAATCTATTTATCTTTTTTCATCTTTACTACGCAGATCTCTCACTGATCACAAATACTATGCATGAAACTAGCGCAGAAACGGCTCCTGTTGGTTGCCTGTTGTAGCTATAGCAATGCTCATAACGACAGGCAATCAAGAGCAAAGGCTCTACAGTAAAATAATCCAAATTAGACTTAGATTTAGATGTATATACTAACTGAAAATATTGTCCCAAAGCTGCAGTAGTCCGAAATATGCTGAGTACATGTGCAAGCAAGTGTGCTGTCATGATGCTGACAGGTGATGAATTTGCTTGTGTAGTGAATTACACACAAGTAAGAAGCAGCTGGAAATGTAATGTGTGCTCTATACAAATCTAATCTCCTCTAATATTTGTTGGATTCTAGGTGCTGGCCAGCTGGCCATCACTGACTGACAACTTCGGTATAAATTTCTGTTTGTGACTAAAGGGACTAAGGAGCTATAGCTGAAGGGCAGACACTCAAAGAAGGACCAGCATAGGCTATTCTAAAATTTGATTGAAGAGACAGAAACAATACTCTAATCTTCATCTCAAATTTACTCAGTTTTTGGGTTTGAATGTTATCCTCTGGTTTAACTCAAGTCTTCTCCCTTTCACAGTTCTCTCACTGATATATGAAACAGGGTAAACAATTACACTTCAATATATTCAGAGTTAGTGTTTTTCTAAATAAAGAGTAGCTACTTTCTTTTCATTTCCTTATGTGACAGAAACTCTCCATTCATTTGCTAACCCTAGATTACATGTCTGGTTTCAGGTAATTAAATTCCAAGCCTGGCTAACCAGACATGTACGAAGTATTCCCAATGCTGCAAGGTCTCACTCACTGTATGACAGAGTTACTAATCCCCCCTGGTACTGGGAGCACTTCACCGAATGCATTCCAGGGTTGTACTTGTCTTTCACAGTTGCATCATTATAGCAGCTTAGTCATTCCTAGACTGACTCATGCACTGTGGTCTTTCTCCTTTTCTGTCATTTCCAACTGATTAAGTCTAAGTGCAAATCTGAAATGAAATCTAACATAACAGCTATCAACTGGTATGACCTTACCTCTAAGAAGAAAGTGCACAACTGTAAAACAAGTTTTAGTCCCAAGGTTTCTATTTGTCAATTGATATCACAACTGAAATCATCCAGGAGAGCATCCTTAGATGAATTTGCTATTTCAAATATTCCTCTGTATTTGTTATTTTACAGACCTATGGCATCCTCTCCAAAAAGATGCATTCATTAAAACTCCTAGCAATTTAATGTGCCACTGTTTGCCTGTTTTGCAATTTCTTTACTCATTTTCAACTCTCTTTTGAGCACACTTAAAACTTGCATACATTTACATGTTCCAATTGCACCATTACTTCTCCAAGTCTCTTAGCAATGCTCCCTTCACCTTTTCTCCCCTTCTCCCTCTCCCTTGCTGTATTGTCCTGAGGCAAAACAGTTACTCACCTTTAATCCATTCCTAGGTGGTCTTTAACTTAAACTCAGCCTTGGCAGCTGCTGTTCTTTCCTTGCTCTATTTTTATCTCTGTAAATATGTTCAGGCAGGCAAAATAATCAGAAGTGCTGCAATTAGGTGGGAAGTTGAATGACACAGTGTGATGAAGAAAGTCAAAGTTTGTAACACTTCAGAGCAAAGTACTGGACCAAGAGGCAGAAATGCTGAGCTAGAGATAGGTGAAGTATTGGTCACAGCTCTGTCACAAGCTTGGTGCCATTCCTAGGAAATAAGGGGGTACAGGTAGTGTGTGTGTATTTTGTACAGTTACAAATTACTGGCTGGAAGTTCACTCACCTCTTGTTTTTTATTATTGTTCAGACCCATTTTTTCTCCTTCTGTAAGGTCAGTTCTAAGAAATAATAAAAGCTGTTTCACACTAATGAACCTCAAGGCAATCATGGAGCATGAGCATGGAATCTTTTGGCAGAGTCTCTGGAATTAAATATTTACTGGACACATTTCTATTTCAGGGACTTGGCCAAAATGAGAAAGAAGGCATGTGAAGCCAATCTTTTCCAAAGCAAGCATAAAACCTCACACACATAATGCCACACATCACCTGCTGAGAGATCACAGAAACCTGGAGATCATTCATCTGAAAGGCAAAACAAGAGTGGACTTGGTAGGCTGGGAGGCACATCAGAGAGCCATCTTAGCTGTGCTGTGCCAGGAAATAGCTGATTTCTCTCTGCCCCTTGCTCCTTTTTCTCTAG
Source organism: Colius striatus (assembly GCF_028858725.1). Lineage (NCBI taxonomy): Eukaryota > Metazoa > Chordata > Aves > Coliiformes > Coliidae > Colius > Colius striatus. The sequence goes on along the minus strand of NC_084769.1, from coordinate 12,310,732 downwards.
CAAATATTGTTTCTTGCTCTGCTGAGGCAGAATTCCAGCAAATGTTTACATTATTGCATGATTAAGGTAAGGTTTAAAAATACTCCATTGAAGATTTTACTCTACGTGTGATGAGAGCTTGTGATTGCCATCACACTCAGAAACTACCTGCTTACTTTTGTTATCACCTTCCTTCTCACCTATCAACCCTTTCCAATCAAGTAATGCTGACTGATCTTGGAAATCAATCAAACTCCCTTTATGTTTACATACAATAGACCACCATGACTCACTTTAATTTACATCCCTTGAGCTCTGAACACTGGTTTAAAACAGGCCACAGACTATTATAACTGCGTTGACACAAGAAATATAATATGCCAACTTGTCAAAATATTGTCAATATTTATTCGACATAAATCCATCCCCAAAAAATGAAGCAAAAACTTAATGAAACATTAAGAACTGAGGCAGGCTGGGGAAAAGGTAGAAGCAAAAATTGAATCAAACACCAATAATTCATGGTTGAAGCTTAAAAAAAAGCTGAATATCAAAGAGAGAGAGTAATTAAAAAAAAATAGCTTCACAACAAGCTGTAAGGCACGTGAAAGGAAAACTTTCACTATGAAAGACATCAAGGCCAAAGAGAAAGGATGGCAAACTGACCTTAGGGTCAGGGGAGAGAAGTGTAATGCAAACTTGTTATCAAGAGGAAAAAAGCATGCCTATATAGAAAAGCAGTTCTATCAGCAAGCAACTAACATGTTTTGGTTTCTAGGGATAAGCAATTAAAACTATCTGGCCAAGCATCATGGCAAGATGAACTATATTTCTATAAAATTGGAAACTGGACATGCCTCTAACTACCACTCCTCAAGGAAAAATGCATGTATAAAGGGAGTTACTTTATGCTGAAAAGCAGGAAGGAATCTTTACAGACTAAGCTCATTAAGCAACTCCATGTTTCACCTCTTCTTAAGGAACCATTTTTTTCTAATACAGTTGGGGAAAAATGAAGCTGATTTCCACATCCTTTAGTAGCTTTTTTTCTGAGAGATTCTGCTCTGTCCTATGCAATGCAAGCTTCAGTGGCAGTTAGCAAGTGAAGCTTGCAAACAAATGTCAGGAAGGAACTTCATGTTATTTTTACCTAATCTTATTTTTCCATGTGAAGTCATCTGGGGCAGTTTTGTTCCTGCTGGAACCCTGTAGTCCATGGGAGTTTTGGGTAATCCATATCTCAACTTAAGCAATGCACAAACAAAAGGGTTGACACATTTGAAAGTTGAAGTCATTGCCTCTTTGCCAAAGTTCCAATCTGCGTAACGTAGGATGATACAAAATGAACCTGAAGGCTTCATGAGCCAGTTCGTATTTCTATAGCTAACTTTTAAGAGAAATAGTCCATACTCTCAGTTTTGAAGCACAACTTCCCACTAAAACCTTTACATTAAAAAAATAAAATCAAATCTGTCCCTAAAATTAATTCAGTGGCTCTGCAAGTTGTGTCCAGAACATGTGAATGAATAGAGCATTAACACTACTTACAAGTAATCTCTTATCTTCCTATGGGCCAGATAAGATCTTTTGTTTGCATAGTACTCACTACATTAAGGTCCTGATCCCTAACTGCACACTTACAGTGAAATAGAAAAGTAAGGTCTGTAAAGAGCTATTTAGTAGTTATCATAGTCCTCTCTTAACACAGACAAACACATATTTTGTGGGGATGAGCTTATTTCACACCTTCAATTATTTTTATGGACATTCTCTGCAGTTACTTTTTCTATTTACCTAGAAAAATTCTCTAAAAAACATTGTATTTTCATTACCAAGTTATTTTAATTGACTTCTGATATTGTTTCTAGTTTCTCTGTCTAGAACTGTTAGGCTCTTCAGTATTTGCACTGACATAAACACACCTTTCATTGACAACAGAGTTTGCATCACTGAATGCAAAGCTCATGGGTTTCTTACTCTTGCTTAAAGTAGCATAGCATCCATTTTTAATTTTTCCTTGTTTAATTTGCTCCCTGGTACTCATGCTTGTACAGTTTGGAAGCTGAAACATACACAGAACTGATCGCCAATGAATGGCATTTTGATTGTGTGTTGTATGAGATAGGAAAATACTTGTAATAGAAGCATACATAATAAACACACATAATCAGTTTGGTGATAACTGCATACAGAAGGAAGCATCTTCCTAACCTCCACCACTCAATTTATGGTCTGAAGCATGGAAGCTTTATTCTATAAGGAAAAAAGGGGAAACATACCAGTGGACATGTTCCAAACCTTGGTAGGCATTATTTTGTCCAGTTCTCATCACTTGTGTACATAGGAATGAAGCAGAAGTAGAATGAGGTCGGTGACAGAAAATGCCTAATGCTAATAATAAGTGTTATCTGCTGTCCTCTTCCTTGTAATTCTGACATATGTTCTGTTAGATCACCACAATACACTAAGTAGATATGTTCATTCAGCTTCCCACAGTGGAAGCTGTTGGAATAAATATTTTTATTCCCAAAATATTTTTCCACCCACAAACAATGGTTGTTAATTTAAAATCCTGCAACACACACAAATCAATCTTGTTACTCTCTGTTCTGTGCCTAGCTTGTGACAAAAATGCCTTTCATGTGCCATCATGTCCATTCACCTCATTTTCCCTATTCCTTCTTAATCTTTGTTAACCTCTACAATTCCCCATCATATTCAACTACTACCTCTTCTTCATCACATTTTCTCAATTACTTGCACAGTATCCATGGATCACAACATGAAATACTGTACTGAAGTCCTAAACATTCCTGGCTCAAGACAATATGTGTGGCATGGCATAGTCCAAAGCCACATAGGTCCTAAGATAGACAGAGTTTATTAAGTTGCATTAATGCTAATTCTAAGGCATCAATTAGTCAGTGATGTTCCAACTGACCGCAACCAGCCAGCTGAAGTGTCTTTACACTGAATTTCTTAGCACTTTAGGTTGCAAGGCCAATGGAGACAACATGGTATTAGGAGTTCCATTTCTGTTGCTAAACTGCCAGCTGGGATCCTCAGTTTTGTCTCCATGTCAGGCTTAACAATTGTAATTTAGGCTCTCTGATGTCTGCAGAACTAATACAGATCCTCCAACCGTCCTTACTATTAATGAAACAAAATGGTCACAATCACCACACAGCACACAAAACCCTTTAGCTTCTCTTCTATGACAAACTTCTGTCTTATCTGCACAAGCATGTCTCACCCATCCTCAACACATCCACTCCATCATCTCATTATTTGTTGTACTTTCCAAACCAATGGTTTTCTGCATTGCCCTTGGTCTGCTCTTTGCTGCCTCCCACATATGGGCAGACACTTCTCAGAATAAATTGCAAAGTCTCATCACAGGCTTCCTTCAAACCCTCCCCTTCAAACTCTCCCATGTTTAGGTTTGGTTTGGTTGGCTTCCTTGCAAAGGTTAACACCATGGAAGTACTCTTACTGTCCAGGACAGCAAGACTGAAGTGTGTCTGCCCAACAGAATAACTTGACTGTTCCTTCACTTTCCCCATCCCAAATGATGCCACTTGCCTTGAATTTCAGCTAGAAAATCTTTGGGGATGCAGCACTTCCTACCCTCTATTCATTTCTGTATCATTCTTATTAGGAACTGTAGTACCTTATGCTAAGAGCTAAAAATTGTTTAGGTGGGGAAACAAAGCATCTCCTCAAGGCTTATCAACACCTAAGTTGATGCTTGTTCTACAAGAGCAGCACTTTTAAGCTCTTCCACACTGACACCCTTAGGGCAGGAATAATGAGAGGTAGATGGGGAAATAAAACTAAGCGGGACTTTCTCTTCAACTTCCATATTCAAGGAATGATGAAAGATGTTGACTATTGTATCCCTTAAATTCAAGTCTATACCGACTCCCCCACATCATTATCACTTAAAAAAAAAAGTGAAGACACATACACAATTTACTAGGAGAGTGTACAACAGCTATTCATGAAACTTTTCTATATTTCAGCTTGTAATGGTCATGACATGGAATTCTTTTCTTTGTTGGCATCACATGGACAGAAAATAGCAGCTGTAGTTCTATTTTCTGCATAAACAGTGCAAATTTTCTTCTACATCACCTAGAGTTAACTACTCTCATCACATAAACGGCAACACTCAAGAGTTATTTCCAGCATCTTCAGCTACAAAACCATAAAAAGATCAGCATTATAACTGACACTCATATTTCTTAGGCATGTTACAAAAATAACTTATCTAAGACCTTTCAGTTACTCTGAACACATGGCTGATGGCATGCAATTAACTATTCCTTTCTGAAGTTTGGATCCTTTGAACGTCAGCTGAGCTCAACTAAATAATTCCCAAGACTAGATAATGGAATAAACCATTTGCCTACGTGATAGTAACTGCAACTAACAAAACCTGGTGTTCAACAGAAGCAAACTGTAAGGTCTTCTACATCTTCCTCTTGGACAGTGGCATATGACAGAGCATCCAGCAGTTTGCAGCTTTCTGTACAATTATAATGATGGCTTAAATTAAGCTGTCAACTGGAGTGTGCTAGATACCAGAAGATGGTCAGAAATAGAAAGATGAAAGCTGTCAGAGGAATGGAAATGGCATTTCCTCGCACCTTTAGTAGTAGTACTGATAGGCACTTTTACAGTTGATCTTTCTTCAGACTAAAAAGTCTTAAGCTTAAGTTTTTATCATTCCCTCCAAATTCAATGAAGTCAATCAGCTCAGGCTGTGGTGCCTTCTGGATTTACGTATTCCAATTTAACACATCTCAAGAACATGAGAAATACTGAATGACATCAGAAATATGTTCAGATGCTGAACAAAATCAAGGTCCAGAATTTTAGGCCAAGCATTAATAATGTTCTGAAAGCAATTCAGAAATCATTGCTGAAACAGTCACTTCATTAAGAATAAACAAACTCACAATACTACATGACCCTATGAGAAAATAATTTGTCATTATTAATATTAATAAAGAACTAATAAAACACAGCATAGATGGTAAACAACACAGTTGCTACAATTTTTACTATCTTTTCTCTATTTCAGCACTTTATTACTTCATTGTTCCCACACTGCTTCCAGCCTCATCTGATTTACTTTGAATGATACCAGTTAGGTCTTGTATTTAACTTAAAGACTTTTTACTGAAGACAAGATCAATCAACTACTTGCAAATTTATGAGCAGTTTCTTTAATTTATCTCAGTGGCTACAAGCAGCTATAATTTAAATAAGAAAAGGTCAATATTTACCAACATTCCTTATGAGAACTACAGCAAAATTGTAATGGTAGAAATAGCATTTAAATTAGGAAAATATTAATTCCCCATTTATATGACCACTCCAAATGTCTCCACTTCTTTCTTAAAGCTCAGCAATGTGATGAAGTATGTTTCATCACACTAAAGGAGATGTAATTAAGTAAATTGAGCCTGCAATTGAGCCAGTAATGTGCCCTCATGGCCAAGAAGGCCAATGGCATCCTGGGATGCATCAAAAAGAATGTGGCCAAAAGGTTAAGGGAGGTTCCCGTTTCCCTCTACCCTGATAAGGCCTCATCTGGAGTCCTGTGTCCAGTTCTGGGCTCCCCAGCTCAAGAGGGGCAGAGAACTGCTGGAGGATGTCCAGCACAGGGGCACCAAGATGATCAGGGGACTGGAGCATCTTCCTTATGAGGAAAGGCTGCGGGAACTGGGGCTGTTTAGTCTGGAGAAGAGGAGACTGAGAGGAGATCTCATTAACATTTATAAATATCTAAATGGTGGGTGTCAGGAGGTTGGGGCATCCACTTTTTCTATGGTATCTAGCAACAGGACAAGGGGTAATGGGATGAAGCTAGAACAAAAGAATTTCCTTTTTAACATAAGAAAAGGTGAGGGAGCCCTGGCACAGGCTGCCCAGAGGGGTTGTGGAGTCTCCTTCCTTGGAGGTCTTCAAGACCTGCCTGGACATGTTCCTATGCGACCTGATCTAGGTGAACCTGCTTCTGCAGGGGGGATTGGACTAGATGATCTCTAAAAGTCCCTTCCAACCCGTACTATTCTATGATTCTATGAAAATATTAATAAATCAATAGGAACTCTGGTACTGGTATATACACAGGAATATGGTCGGCTTGACACATACAATAATGCTGTTACTCCACCTAGCATTTGCTGTCTGTCGCTCTAACAGGAGAACAGGGATGATTACAGGGATAGAAAACACATCCTGTAAGAAGTATTGCAGCTGCTTGATTTAGGAAAGAGAAGACAGGAATGACATGATAATATAGCCTTCAACATATAAGAAAGTTACTGCAAAAACATAAGGAAAATCATCTCTTCATGTTGCTGTTGGCCGGGACAAGAAATTAATTACAAATAAAATTTTATTCATTTTTTTTAAGAAACAAACACAACTTTCTAAAGGTGAAGATAATTAAGCAGCGAAACAGATTGTCTAGGGAACCTGGGAAATCTCAAACTCCAGAGATGTTACATAAATAATTTAGACAGGTCAGTTTGACACAAGCAGATGCTTCATCCTTCCATCTTGCTTTTTTAATTGTTATTTTATAAGCATGACTTTTAAAATGGCACTGTTTCTTAATAAATATGGCGCACCAGTTACTGTATTTCAGGCTTATACATTTCAGTTGGCTTATACTAGGAGAATGAAACAGACTGAATAAATGCTCTAATGATTTTATTTATTAGAAACACTTATTTCCTAATTGAGAGGAAAATGCGCTCTTGCTTGTATAACTATGGGATTCAACAGTGTTCCCAAAGAGGCCAAAACTCGCACCAATTTCAATGCAATAACAGTAATTATGAATGTGTCATCTATATAAGGCTTTTTAAAACAAAATCAAAAGAAAAACCAAGCAGAACAATCTCTTGCTTAAGAAAAGAAAAAGCATCGTCTCTCTTTGCCAACGGAGGTTGGCATGGATGATGAGTTCCTGCTCTATGAGAGAGAGTAACGTATTAGCTCCTTCCTACCATGTGCTCATTTTCTTAATTACGTTATTCAAAAGGAATTTCATTCCATCTGCTTTATTGGTGACAATTTGCTCGTATTATGGAGTTACTACAAAAGTCAATTATACAAATATAATGGATGTGAAACAACAAGACACACATGCAGAATAAGAACTGCTATTCGTTTTAATGCTCAGGCTGTTTTTCATGCGCTGGTTTCATATTATAGTGAAAACTAAGCCTGTCTTTTTAACCACATCATTTATAACTGGTTTTGTTCACTGCTAAAATGGTGTCCAGACAGCAAAGCCTTGATAGGTCACAAATCATCTATCTCCTTAAAGCAACCTCGGTCCTGCAGTTTGAGTTCTGACTGGACTCTGGTTCACTAAGATCTTTGTATTTAACCACAGAACATCTAAAATTTTTCTTTTTTGTAGCAGTGAGGCTTAAGGAAAGGGCCTTAAGGAAACCCTCTACCTTGCAATTGCTTAGTGCTCCTTTTCCATAAAGTTGTAGCAAAGACTTTTATAAATCAGTGGTTCACTCTCATCTAGAAGGCTGTGTGACAAAATATTCCCTTCAGCAAAAGACACCAAAGAACTGAAAAGAATTCAGAAGTTGATGACAATGATAGCATGGGAGGAGAAGAGTTTTTCACAAAATAACATGGAAGGCTGGAACTACTTACCTGAAATAAGAATGTGATTGACAGAAGCATGTGCTGTCACAAATAACCAGCAGAATGGATATTGGAATCCTCTCTTTTCTCTCATATATCAAGCTCAATGGGTTATTCAAAAGTTAACCAGGTCCTCAGTAAAGCTCACGTAATTGCAAAATATTAAATTATGCTAGTGAAGCCAAAATCTGATTAAGGTTCAAGGAAAAATTGGACTGATCTCTGGACAGTTGTCCAGACAAGTGTCCAGAAACAAGAGTTCAGTAAGGGCAAGCAGCAGAGGAGCTACGCGTGTAACACTTCAGAGTTTATGTTAACCTCCAAGCTATTGGCTTTAAGAAGAGCAGCTTCCTTGGGCAGATTAACTGCTTTCTTCTGGGTTCTGTAAATTGACCTCTGAAGTACATGGGACTGGTTACTGTCAAACAGTTTGCAGATGTAATACCATATGCTGCTTCCTACGCTTTGTTTCCAGAAACAGTGCCATGGAGATGCCCTGAAAATGTCCACTTATTTGTATTTTTCCTCAAAGAAGAAAGTCTTTCTGCTAAGTTTCCCCAAAAAGAAAACTGAATCAATTCCATTTGAGTTAACCTGTGGTTTTAAATCAGTGCAACATTATACTAATCAAATGTTACTCATATTATTTAACCATTAAACAGAATGTTAAGAAGATGAAGTTGTAATAGCATTTCCATTGTAAGCAGAGTTCACAAGTCAAATTACTTGGTTCATTTTACTTTGTGTGCATACTAAGTGATGTTATAACATGTTTGGCCACCACCCTCAAAATTATTAAACTCTCACCATTTAGTTCAATGAGGGATTGAACACTCAGCTACATTCAAAACACACTTTCCATTAATCTCAAATTGACTCGTACTGTGTAATGCATGTGAACTGCAGAAGGATTTTATGTTTTCTCCTGGTAAGAAGAAAAAGTCTTTTCCTTCCCTTGTTATCATACACCAGATTCCTACTCTTCAAGATGGAAGGGGTCTTTGAAAGGCAAGCCTGCTACCTCCATGTAATGAGCAAATGTTACTGAATACCAAATACTGCTGGAATTAGCAGGGAGCTCTTGATATTTAAAGCTGTGTATGAGTGAATATTAAGTACCCTCATTAATTTAAAATGAGGTTTTCCATCCTGTGGAATGAACAGATCTAAGGACAGATCGCCTTTTGGGCTGAGTCCTTAAAACCTTACTGCAATAGCTTTTCTGACTGTCCTTCAAAAGATATTTTAATTCTGCATCATATTCATCTGTCTATGAAAAAGGAATGCTTCTTCCTTACTTTAAAGAGAAAGGGAAGAGTAGTGTTAATTTGTAGCACTCCTAATGCATGAATCCTTTGCCCTCTTGGGTACAATACTGCCACTGAAAAAGCAATGCAAGATGGTATCACTGCAGTAATAAACCCAAGAAAATATTTCACAACAGCAGAATGTCTTTATCCCAAAGGCTTTGCAGAGATTCCAGTACAGGAGTTGCTGCTCTCTAACATGCAGATACACTCAACTTGCTGCCATTAGATGAACCTGTTGGAAAAGGCCAAGGCAGCTCAACCACACAGACAGCAGAGAGGAGGAATTGAAAAGCATCAGGCTTCAAGACAAACTCCAGTGGAAATTTAGGTAGGTTGAATGCAAGCCAGTACCTAACCAGGTCAAACATATCCCATTATACAATTTTCTGAATAAATATACCATGCTTATTCCACACGTGCCAGGACTCTCATTTTTCAATCTGTTATGGAGTATATTGGTCTCATATCTAAACGGACTCGAAAAGAAAGAAACCCTATCCATTTTGAAAGTTGGAAAAAAGTTACTTGGGACAGAAAAAAAAAACCCCAAACCACTCCCCAAACTCCTGCAGATGGTAATGGACCTTTCAGAAGTCATTAACTACTGGTACGACTAACAACTTTCAGACAGAAAAATGCCAGATGGAAAACTATCTGAGTATCATTATTTCAAAGGATTTAAAATACTGTCTTCAGCTGGAAAATACATCCCTCTAAAGCTTTTGTCTGTGAATTGTGACTTTTTTGTTTGTTTACCTTTATTGTAATTAGCTGGAAGACAGACAGAAGGAGATGGAAAAGCAGGAGGAGCTCCAGCCTTACTAGCAGGCCCCTAAAAGAGCTTTTGGTTCACTAGAAAAGCTCTGGAGAGTTTCCCTCCCTCAAACTAATCATCCTGGAGAGTTCAATTCACTGCAATCTGTCTGTCTGTTCAAGACCAACTGGACAGGATTTACCATGCAACCCTTTAATCTATGCAGTCTAAATGGAACCAACAGGGGCTGGCTGAATCCTTAAACTAACAAATCAGTAAAGTTTGAGTTTTGTGAGAAGCAAATGTCTAAATAGAAAATAACAGTGAGAAAGGTAACAGCCCTCAAGTGCAGTGGTCTCATGCTGGCTGCACAATAACCATCATCACAGGACTTAGAAATCCAATGCAGATCTTCACATAAAGTTTCATACCACTCTCAGTAAGGTCCTGGATGGGTCTCATCCCTCAAAGTCACACAGGTCAGATTGTATTTATTACTAATTCAGGCTGAGCAGTGCAACAGTATTAACTCCAGCATGAAATACCACAAGCAGCAGATGTCCAGCAACAACCGTTTTCCTACAAATAAACAAACTGGTGTGTTGAATTCTTGAGCAGCATCTAAAGGACATCAAACTTCACCCAGAGACCCAGCAGAGAACTAAAACAAAGCAAAGCGTACTGCTGAACTTCCTTATAGGGGCAAAAAATGTCTAAGAAAGTCAAATGAAGTCAAGTTTATGTCCTAGAAAGGAGGAGGAGGAAAATATCAATAGATTGAAATAGCTTATTTTATTGAACTTTGTATAAATAAAGATACACTTACGTAAGTACGTCATCTCTCACAAAAAGGTTCTCGGTTAAGCAACACCACTTGAATTACTGCTTTGAGTAGACACTTTCTACATATACTCACTTCAAGCATTGCTCTCTAAACCAGAGGTATCAGCTTTAGAAAAGGTGGCGATTAAAAGACTGAAGAATCTAATTATTCCCTTTGTTTAGAGCACTGTGTGAAACTCCATTTCCCCAGCTGCCATACATAGCTTTCCCATAAAAGGAAACTACTTTGGCTAACTTGAGCTCAGAAGTAAAAAAAAATCTTTTCGACCTCGGCCTGAGAAGCACCTGCAGCAAAACTCTGAAAGAGCAGAAGATCCTACACACATTTCAGGATGAGCCCTAACATTCTCCCAACAATGGGACATCAGCATGGCGGGCTGAGCCGCAAGGAAGAGGAGTTTTCAACCAGCGGTACTTGGGTGAAAGTGCTGCTCCTTCAAAAACACCCGGGGATTATCGCCACCTGCTTAGACCCTTATTGCATCCAAGAGACTCCAACTCACAGAGCAATGGGACTTCCTGAAGCTTCAGCACCTCTAACAAAGTCAGGATTGATTAATCCTACTCATATTCTGTACCTGTGTGCAGAGATCAGGTTTCTATGTTGTGCTCAGCCTAACTAGTTTGAAACAAGGTGAGCAGAAAGTCCTCTTAGTGCTGAGCTACCACACAAGACCATAATGTGCTCTTTGTTTTGCACTTGGAGGTGCAGGAGATGAAGAACAAGGTGGTTCTTGTGTTCTTCCCAATTTTGTTGTACACTCAGCTTGGACATTTCACTATGCCCGAGTTTATCATGCTATGCAATGGAATAATCATCTCCCGTGGAGGACAGCACATGCTTCAAGGTGGTGAGAAACACAGCATATAGTAAGAGCTATTGGCAAAGCTTTCTACAATCACTCCCTGCTGATACGGTGTTTGGTACATTCATTGCTCGATACTGAGATGCACTCCTATGATTAGTTACCATGAGCAATCTAATGCCTCTGGTCAACTACTTTCATGTTTCTGCCCTCACAAAAGCAAATATTTCCTTAAATATAATTCCTGCCTATATTTGCCATAGTTGCCTTGTGAGCAAGGAAAACATCTGTCCACTCAGGAGTGCTTTGCTCTGGCAGGGAAATGCTGCAGAACACTATCCACCTAAAAAGTCATTGCACGCTACCATCTTTTCCTGCAAAAATCAGGTGTTGCTCAAAGCTAAACAAGCCAGCTACTCACCAAGAAACTCTGCATCACTGCCACACCCCAGCCACAAACACTTTACAGATTTGCCTGCAATGGCTTTCTAGAACCTATGTCTGGCACCAACTCTCTCAGAAATTTCAGCGCAGATGTGAAAAGAGCATGTTTTACATCAGTGATATCACTATCTCATTTAATACACGGGACTGCTCTTGAGTTAGAATTCCCTCAAGAACACTGATGACATCCATTTGATTTCTTGAAGCTCCCTTCTTTGAGGAATTTGCTAAAGGCAAAGTAGTTTGAAGACAGCATGTATTGTATTTGGAATACGGCCAGGAAGAAAAGGAAAGTAACTATAGGAGAATATCCTCAAGCTAAATGCTAAAGAAAAACTAATTATGTCCTTTTCCATTTCTTTATATCGAAGCCAGTCAATTCAGAAAAGAGAGATATACACATTTACAGCCTTAAAAATATATATAAATAAATAGTGCATCTGGCAGTTAAAGTTATTGATTTTGTAAATCCTGTGGGACAATGAATCTAAATAAACCTATTTAGGTAGTTAAAAAATACAGACCACTTTGTTCCTTGAAAATCAGCACAGGGGATAGAAATATAAGCTTTTGATTTCAATTTAATCCTGATCCAAATAAAAGAGAGATTTTTCTATCAAAAAGTACAACATGAGATGTGAAAGCTTCCTGCTGGAAAGCACTGCTAAAGGAAGAGATAGATGCTCTTAATTAAGGTTGTCTTGTATTTGTCTCCCTAAAACAGACATGATCAATAGGCGCAGAATAAAATTGATTGCTTCAGCTCATTTCATTAGGTGAAGCAAATGTCTCCATAGAGATTAAGCACGTCTTTAATATCTGAAGGTGGTAACATCTGTCTGGTTGGAACTGTGAGCTCTCCAAGGCAAGGTTAAAAAAAACACAACAAACAATAACCAACCAGATTATTAGTAGCTGCATAATTCTTGCTGCTGTCTCCCCCACCCCAAATCTCCAAACCCCATCTTACAGAAATTATCCTTAGGGCTCTTATCTAATTGACCCTCTGTACTAGCACTAAATGTCACATCCTTCCTTAGCAACAGCTGCCTGACTGAACAAGGTCTAGTCTGTCCTGCATATTTCTGCATAGCTGTCATCCAGGAGCTCCAGCGAGAAAGCAGCTGGGAGGATGGAGAAAAGGTGCTCCTGCACAGCCAAGACAGGAAGGTGAGGAGGGAAGCTGAAAGCTGGATGTGAGCTGCAGGGAGTGTCTGCAGAGCAGCCTTTGGCAGCAAAGGAACCCTGCTAGAGGAAGACAAAGAGCGAGGTGTGTTAGCAAGAAAAAGGCTGAGCGCAGATTTACTGCAATTACTGCTGCATATGTGCCTTCTCTGCTTTTCTTCTTGTCACAGTTGTTTCCACTCTGCCAAGCCCTCATTTTAAAAGCAGTGGAGCCAAACATTAAGTAAGAAACCAGTGCAAAGGGATGAGGCAGGCATGGATGGATGGATGAACACAATCCATTTCACCACAACTGGGGAGTCTGACTTGATGAGCTTCCCTGTCAGTTCTTATTTCCAAAGGAGGTTTTCGGTTACTTGTCTCTTCACACCTCACCTGTGCAAGCAGAAATGTAGAAGGCAGAAGAGAAGACACATCTGCAGTGTGGGAAGTGTTTTGCAGCAGTGTAGATGACTAACAGAGGATCTGAAGCCCTGAGAAACCAGTCCCACCATTGTTTCATGTTTTCATTTGGGGAAGCATAAATAAAAGTGTTTCTAAGAAGTCAAACAATAGGAAGGGGTTAGAATGAAAAGCAGCTGAACCAGCATTTACCGCTTCATCCTGCATCTTTCCTGAGGTGGGAAATACTGTAGAACTGAAACTACCTGGAATGGTATAATGTAGTTTTCTGCCAGCAAGAGCCCCAAGCTGAGGGATTACTCTGAACTGAGGCCCAGATCCTGCTAGAGCTTCCACACAAGCAAAGAGACATAAAACGTTCCCCCACCCATGTTTAAGGAATTGTTTTCATTGTAACTACACTCACACCATCTGCCTGAGTTTCCTAAACAGTACCATGTGTGCAGTTTGTGCTACCCTCTCTGTACAGATATTTACATACTCTTGCACAATACACTTGCTGAAAGATGGATGAAAAGAAAGCATAATCCCGCAGAGGCAGCTGCAGGGGAAAATTAGAGAGAAACATTCGGACTTGGCATGACTTGGGATGTTCAGCAAATCATTAAAACACTCTCATCAACAGCTCACAAACACATCCACATTGGCTGGAAAGGGGTCTGGGAGACAACAGTCCTACTTACATAGCTCCTTCTAAAATTTACATTTGTGTTGCTGTTGACTAAGAGTTTAAGTCCTCCAAGAGCTCACTAAGAGGTGGTGGGCTCTTCATTACACACAGACTTTGAGTTGTGAAAACTTCAGTCAACTTCTGATATAGGCATTGAAAGAAACATCACTCTAAGTAACTGATTTTTTGTATGGTGTCTTTCCAAAGTAGTCTTGGGAGCACTTCACTCTCTTCATTAAGCTTCTCCTTCCAACTCATCCTGGGGGAATATCAGGGCAGAGAGTTGCTTGCAGTGATGCAGCGGGCCACCAGCAAAACCAGAAATAAAATCCAGGTAGCCTGCATTGCAGTCCAGTCCTCTGCTCATTGGGACACACATAAGCAATGCTTTATAGCTTCAACAGAATTTCATCTTTGGATTTCAGGTTTACTTCAAATTAAAAGTTTTAGTACCAACCTGGAGGGAGGCATTTCCCTCTGATCCAGTCTATTCTATCTGATAAAACCCAGCTCTGTCCAAAACTCATCAAATGTGTACTCAAAAGTCCTGGAATATGATAAGACTTAGAATGGGACAGTTTTATAGAAGATATGATTCTTTTTTTAAATAAAAAAAGCTTAACCAAAAACATATGGCATAGAGATTGTATATTTTGAAGAGGAAAGTCTCAAGTGAGCAGACATGGTTGTACTGTCAATTTTTTGGAAGTAAAGAGAGAGTAAAGTACTGTTGTTATAAAAAAGAATATATTCACTTTTGTATGGAACTTTGGAAAAACAGGGAAACAGATAATTATGCTGGTGGCAAACTGAATTGAGAACAAGCCAAACCCTTGCACATGACAGTCACCAAGCTCTCACACCAAAAATGTGGGAACTTTATAAAAATAACCAGGAAATACTACAAAATAATCACTTTTCTCATTCCTTGTTGTTTTTAAGCCAGTTCCTTCTTTGTTTTCAACCCAGAAAAAAAACCCTAAAACAAACCAGCAAACCACTCCATGACTATTCTGAAAATCTCCAAACTTTCATCTGAGCATTTAAGCATGTGGTTCTGGGACAGATCTCTCCATGTACATATGTGGTCTGCCCATGTTCCCACACTGTTTCAACACTCCATATTCCATTTTTGCTGTGCTCCAGTCTATGGAATAATATATACTTAAAAAACCCAACCAACCTTTCAGCAAACAGTAAACTCTCTCCATAGTGAAGTAGAAGACAGTGAAGAAGTTGGCTTGCCTGAAAATTTTCTTAGCCTGCTGTTAGATATCTAAACATTTAAGTTCCCTCAGTAAATGTTCTTCAACAGGTCAAATGCACAGTGAAGACCCCTGAAATAAGATCAAGGTGCAGGCAGACCAGCAATGAAAAAACCCACAATCTGTACTTAAGCAAAACCCACACAAGCGGCATGGAAAGACTAAGAAGGTAACTAAGCACCATTCATGCATTTCTGGGGTGAAGTTTGTGTCTCCACACAGACCTAAGAGAAAGTCATGGCAAACTGTTTTTCTGGGTTGTGACTAATCATTTCCGATGAAAGGAGATATTGGCCAGTCTTGTCTAAACAAACCAGATGAGGCATGTTTAGGAAAGGTGTTAGCTAACATTTTAAACATCACTTAGCACCTACTTTAGGTAAACATTTAGCTAAAGCAGTTGGTAAACACTGGCCACTTTCCTAGTCTGGACAGTGGTAGGAGAAACGACTTTGTCCAGATTTTTACACTGGTGGTTTATACTAACAGCTATTTTGCTTTAAACAATTCCTCAAATGGAATAGGTTATGGTGTGCATGAGAAATTTTTTCCTCAGGTGTTGTAGAGCTACACTACAGTGTCAATGGGCACATCCACACCATCCCACTCCCCAGCACTTACCCAGAAGCAACAGTATAGGCTGCTACAGAAGTCAGATAAGTCCATCCTCTTCAGACAAAGCAAGGTTCATAAATTAAGGTAATATGTTTTATTCAACTGACATGAGAGAAAAAGCAGCTTGCAGACTATCTTAATTTCTTCTGTATATGCCCTTGGAGTATTCTATATCCAGCAAAATTTCTTCCTCTAGTGAACAGATGAATTGCCCTACAAATACATGTTTCTTATCAGTATCTAGGTGACCATTCAGAAGCACTTCCAAGACTGCACCCAAGACTTCAGTTATCTACAGTTTTCAATATCTACATTTAAATAAAATGAATCTCAAACTCTTAACAATTTATTGAAAGGAGACTCACAAAGGGGCTAACTTTGGTTTCAAAACTGCAGGAAATTACAATAGAGGTGATTGGTTTAGAAGTGATTCTGACTTACAGAGGAAAACCCTCTTGAGGATTCAGAGGCGGAAGGTGACTGATACTGATGTTATCCTCTGAATATGAGGGGAAACAATAAAATCAACAGAATAAAGATGATGGACTTAAAAAGGCTTTGGTAAATTCAGGGAACCAGCTGGCTGGGCTCCTGGAACAGAAACTTCAGTGGGAAAACACTGAAAGGCTGCCAGAGGGAGAGGCTGGAAGCAAGACAGTAGACAAGAAAAAATTAGCTGTTTAAAAATCAGAAGTTTTGAAAATCCAACACAGAAACAACTTCTTATGGTTAAGAATAAATATTAAATAACAGCAAAAGTCTCCTGTGAGAAAATCGGAAGCTATGGCACAAGAAGCGCATCACAAGTGGTGAGGGATATGAACGATGGAAAGAGAGTATTCTATACATATATCAAAAGGAAGGTACAGCTTTATTGCTTAATTAGGAAGAAGACAATTAATGACTAAGAGGAACTAAAGTAATCCACACTTCACACCATTCTAAAAACAAGTAAAAACCACAAACCAGAATATGGAAAGAAGAAGCTAAAAGTTTAAGCCAGGTTAAATGCAGCCCAGCCCACAGTTCTAGTGAAATTCAGAACTGAATTCAATTCTAGAAACCTACAAACCTTTGAAGAACTGCCAATCACCTTCAAGAATCTTATGTGAACATTAAGACTCAGAAAAGTGGGAAAGTAAAATTTTGCAATTCTCTGTAAAAAATGAAGGCACCAGGTAATAACTTATAGAAATTGAGGGTGAAAGATCAGTTTAGTTTAGGAGAAAGGACAATGAGAGGAGTGCTGCAACTCTTGATATACATTAGAGATATTTAAAGAAGACAGCAGTTAATTGTTCATCACATTTAAACAGTAAAATGCAAGTACTTGGCTTCATTTGCAGAAGAGGAGGATTATTTAGGGAATTTTCCTCTAGGTATGGACAGTTAAGGATGGGAACATGTCCCAGGAATACTTGTGGAACTGCCCTCACTGAAGATGCTCACAAATAAGACAATGGCTATCAGAAATGTCTTGGGATGTTTAGTTGCACCACAGAAGAAGGGAAAGAGTGGTGGAAAATGAAGCTATACAGTTCTTGAAATCTTTTCCAGGAGTACATTGCATTTATGTGCTTCCCTAGGGCTTCAGGGGCAAACCCAAAGTGCTACTTGGAGGGAGGGGAAAAATAAAAGAACAAAACATCAAAAAGCAATGCACACCTCCAGGTTGCTGCTAATCTCTCAACTTCAGGTTCTTTTAAAAAAATCTGAAATGCCTTTATAAAAGGATTCAGAACATGCTTTTTTTGGACAGTGATTCAAACCTAAAGCTGTGCTGTAGGTGCTCTGAATTGCCCCTAGAAAAGCCTCCCACTTGGCTCATTAGCCTGTGAAAACAGCCTTCATAGCTAAATCAACTCTCTTGAATACTACTCGCAGCTCTTGCTAACAACAAGATATTTTAGAACAATGTTAACTACTTCACTCCAAAAACAAGCAAAATCCTGCTTGCACTGCAGGACAGTATATGCAATCCATATTAGACATGGACTGCATACATGAAACCAAAGTTCTCTTTCTCTAAGCTGTCAGGAGCTTACAGACAGCATTCAATCAACTACTGGAGCAAGGGAAAGGTTCCCTTTGTCTGAGTATCACTGAAGTAATGTGTACTGGTGAGAAGAAGAAAATTTGCTCAATGATTGCTACCAGCAGTTTCTGTGCCACAGCCGGAGTGGCCTTTGGAACAACTGAACAGAAACTCATTTTGCTACCGAGAGGAATGACTTGCAAAATATGCTTCTACCCTCTGATCATTCACTGCATGGTTTGTCTATCAAGAATTCTCACATCCTCCACTTGCAGAACAGCTCTTATAGTGGATAACCATGGAAGCAAGAACTGCCTTGTAACACCTGCATACTAAGGGCAGAGACATGCAAAATGAACTGTGCAGCTTGTAAAGTACAGTGGTAACTACAGAGAAACCCAATTGATAGTGATATTTTTTGAAAAGGGAGAGGAACTTGGACACTTTGTTTGGATATAACTAAAGACAAATGGGACAGACATTAAGGCAAACACGTATCAGGTCTAAATGCAACAATTTAACCTGCAGGGATCAAGTACTGTATATCAGATAACCATGAGCTTGTTTGTTACATTATTTGGAGCTCCTACAGGCCTCTCAGTATATCCTTGCCCTGAGGTAAACTTGTACCCACCTGCAGAAATACAGATAGGAAATCAGAAACATCTATGCTTCAACTCACCTCTTAAAATTCAGTAGGCATGTTGTTAAGAAGCTAATGTCCTTTTAGCTTTCAACAGTCTCAGCATTCCCAGAGGAGGTGGATAATGCAATGAAACAGGAAAGGCTATCTGGGCAGAGATATGCTGCTTATAATTTTGCACAACAAAATTTATTGACATACTCTTTGGTAGATGGACTCTAAAGTGAACCTTGTTTTCCTCCTCCCAAAATAAGAACGTCACCACAGTGAAGCAAAATTTTTCTCTTGTTTTGTGTGTAGTAAAAAAAAAACTAAGTGTTTTTGCAGGGTCAAGTTCCTATAACAAGAAGTGCATCTATGCAAGACACTGTACCTTATACTATTACAGTAAAATTACCTGCAACAAGCAAGGTTTCTTGTATCCAAGTAAAATCAATGCTGCTTACACCACCAGTTTCCACCTGCACTACTTGTAGGAGTCAGAGATCAGTTTTGTTCTGCCCAGCACTAGTAAATGTTTCTAATAAAGCTAAGGAAAAAAACAGGGAGTTGGGGGGAAGTCTTTGTAAGCTATAACATTTATACTAGTTCACACATATTAAAATGTTGGAGAAACACAATCTAGTCTTACGGTGAAACAAGCTCAGCAAGAACTACTGCAAGATTGGGAGGCTCATACAAAGGTATTATTGATTGAGCAACTGAAACTAATCTTCCAACAGCTAGATTGCTACTCATAAAATTAATAAGTCATAGAAACAAAAATATTTTTGGAAATTTAACTTCAGGATTGCTACTGTGTAAATAATAACACATTCCAGATGACATTAATGCTATCCATGTATTGCAAATACTCTTACAGGAAGCCACACAGTGTGGTCAACTTTAACTGTGTGCCAAGTTTAACATGTTTGGTTTGTATGCAGACGCAACATCAAGCTATGTGTAAATTTGCTTTGTATTCCCTTTCTTCTTACTGCTCTTGCTGTCAAACATGGTGAACTGAAAGAAAAATGGAATTACAGGCCAAATTGGGATCAGTATCTAATTTTGGATCACTTAAGCTGCATCCCTAGGTTTTTACTGTGCTACTCTACAGCTATTACAAATAAAACAGATGCCCGCTATATTTCTATTGTTATCAGCAGCTCTCCATATTCCTATAGCTGTCCTGAAGCACAAATGCTTAGAAAAGCTTCCTGTGGAAGCTCTTCAGTATGTGGTTCAGCTAAAAGGAAAAATGGGACTTATAAACTTATACCTTAGAAAACAGCATAAGAAAAAAATTAAATTAATCCATACAGCAAACTACATACTTCTGTCAAAGGACAGAACCAAAACCCAGCAAGGGCTCCAGTTCCTGCAACAGCCATTTACTGTGGCTCCAACCCACCTATACCATTATTTCATCAATAACATAATATTACCTTGAAGAAGTGCATACCAAGAACTGAGCTCATAATATTTCTTGAAGTTGTGAGCTCTCAACTTTCTTGAACTTGACATTTTCACAGCTCCCACACAATGTACAAAACTCAACTGCAGATATTCTGGGAGGACACTAGACATTAAAGAAAGACGCTCTAGTCATGAAATGTAGTTCAACTCATTGAGGAATGACATCCTATAAGTAACACCTGCAAGCTATTCCATATTCTAAGATCTGTGCTAAAAGTCCCTCAAGAGGAGGAGTTAACAAATGCTTTTGTACACCTTAGGCTGGGACTCCACAAATGTCATTGTGGGATCCACTGACACCATCCCTCAGTAGTTTATAGTTTGGCAGGGCACATCTATGTAACCTTTCTTTCAATAGGCAGCATATAGTAGATGCATCACATCAGCATCAGCATTGTGGCTTTGATGTTAAAGAAGACTTAAAACCTGATTTAACTCTACTATCAATCACAACCTCTGATAAAGTTGAACTTATAACAAAACTTTTATAAATGCTTTCTGTCATAAAATGACTTCCAAGTAGTTTACATGGCTAATCACAGAAAAGTCTTACAAAGTTTAGGTCAATATAATTCCTATTTACAGCTGCATCTAAAAAAGCCTACCCCAGGGACAAATTTGATATTGTTTCCTCAAATCTGTCAGCTTTGAGTATTGTAACTTAATCTTCAAGTCACGCCACTGGGAGAAGCAGATGCTCACAGTTGTAAGGATTCAGTAGTAATAGTTACATTACTTTGTGTTTCCAGAATAAATGATTGTTTCTGATAGTTTTCCGTTCATTCCCCAAGATCAGGAAAAAAAAATAGAAGTGAGGCTACAAACAAAATCTAGATGAAGATATTTACAGTCATGCACTTCATTCATCAGACACAACGCTTACTTTTGCAAAGAAAACCAAGCTGAGGAGACATTCCTCTCTGGATAGCACAATACACAGCAATGCATCCATGGAGTATTCTCTTCCCTTAAGTTTGAAAACACTGATTTCACTAGCAATGCTGCTCACTCAATTTGGTCTCAATTGCCAGGCCTTTGAAATATGGAGAGAATTTGGTGGAAAATAGCTGCTAAAGTTTCTGAAACTGGCAGGGGAAAAAACATCTCCTACAAGCTTGGCTTCTCCTGCTGCACCCTTTCTTGGAAGCCACACCATCAGGCTAGCAGGGTGCTTCCCCACAGTGATGCTTGGCTGAGAAGTCCCACGTGCCTCATGCTGAGCAAGGGATTGTTGCTTCTGGAGAAAAAGCTCCTCCAAAGTGGCTTTGCAATGCTCAGAGCAAGCTGCCGAGAGCCCCGACAGAAAATCACAGTCTCATCTCATAACCTAATCCTGCTTTTGTATCATCACAGTGCTTTTGGGACTCTTCCCCCAGAGGATGCATCTGCACATAGACTGACAGGGACAAACTCTCACAGTACCAAGGGAACCACAGGCAACACAACAAATCACAACTTTGCTTTCAGCTTTCCAGGAATGTGTGAGGGAGGTTTATGCTTGCTCTGCTGGGAATTGCACTGAAAACGGGACTTTCACGTGACAGTCTCTTGTCCCAGGGAAAAATACTTTACCTGCCAGTAGATGTCATGGGAACAGACTAAGAGCAAGGATACCATCATGTTCCTCCAGTGCTCAGCAGAAATTAGCTGCAAAAAAACCCCTCATGTGCCTGGGTTATTGGGATACCCTTATCCTATTGTCAGCAGGTAGTGAGGTGACACAGGGACCTTATGGCACCAGCTATGATTTCTGTCTTGTGAACACAGGTTAGAGGCTGTCTGGTATCATAGCATTTCCCATCACTAGCCATTTCCTACCTTAAAGGCTCTGGTTATGTGAATTAAACTGTGGCTGGAGAGGTGTGCACTGGCAGGTCTTGAACAGGATGCCAAATCACACTTTCCTCTAGCTCCTTCCCTCATCAGGCCATATTGCGAGGCAAGCACCAAAGCCTGATTTTCAGTAAACTGAGCTCCTTAAAAGCTCTGTATAAAAGAAAAGCATCCATGAGCACAAACACTTATCATGTCAGTTGAAGAAAGAAGGGTAGCAGCCAAACTTTGGTATGCAAGGAGGGGTTATTTACACACCTACACAGAATCCCATGTCTCCTCTTACTATGGTACTCCCATTCCTCTGCATCCTGGCAAGGAAGGAAGGACCTGCTGGGACTGGTCTGCAGCAACAGCCACTGGGCCACCACTCACCTTCAGATAGGGCAGCAGACTGCTACTTCCAGTCTACAGTTTTGCCCACCTTACCCTCAGCAGGGCATAAATTTGGGTCATCTTCCTCTACCCAGACACTGTTTTACACAATTTCTAGGAGCCCTGTAACCTCTGAGACCTTTTCTGTCTTATCAAATGTAGTAGAAAGCCAGTCAGCCAGTTTAAATCTGTCCTGGTGAGGGAGTGGGTTGTGATCACACAACCTCATTTCTTGGAAAACCAGGCTGAAAATTCCAAATATAAACAAAAGAGCTTGTAAAAGCTTTTTCTGGTTTCTACTTCAAGAATAGTATTGGGTATGAGGAGAAGGCTCTGGGAGCTGGCCTGATTCCTACCCCAATCCTACACACAGGGCTACAGCCAAAGGTTAAATGCATCTTCCCTCCTCACCAGCAGTCCAGAGGCTACAAACCCCCTTGGCCTGGCCGAAACCAGAGAGGTACATGTCCCACAGGAGATTCTGTGCACTAGACAGAAAAATGAGCAGACACAGGGAAGGAGCAGACTAGGGCCCTCCAGATATATAAAACTAGTAGTAAAAAAAAATGTTGAAAAACAAAAATGAAAAGTAACAAAAGGTGAAACTCCAGGGCTTCACAGACTATTTACAGGAACACATCCAAGCTATCAGGGCTGTTTAAGCATATGCTATCTCAGGTCCCCACACTGTAAGCATTTTACTGGCACACAACTGACAAAACCACTCAGCCTCTTTTGCAAAAATTTCCAGTCCTCCCATGATGTTCCAATTAGCTCTGCTACTAATAACTGTCAGCTTTGTGAATAATTTCACATAATTCACTTGGGCAGAAATCTCCCCTACAAATCTGCAGCTAGGACTGAAGTAACCAACCATTACTCCCACACAGTCACATTTCATCCCATTAACTTTCACCTTCAGTGTCCACCAGTGCTGCTCTGGTGACACTTTTCTATGCTTTAATTACAATAGTACACAGGAACATGTGTAAGCAGGTGGACCCAGAGCAGGAGCTAGTCATTTTTTGATCCAATGCAATCTCCTTCACAGATGAAGGATTTTCTGAAGCTTCTCTTAAGGACCCTTTCCCATACTGTTTTTGAGTGAGCATATCTACTTCTTAACTCATGTTACCTGTCTTTCTTCTTCCTCATCTGAGGAAAATGATGAAGAGTCACGAATCTAGCCTGGACCAGAAAAGCACAGATATTAATGCATGTTCAGTGCTTCCATAAGCATGACCAGGAACATATTTAATCTTGCTTTTTGCATTGTAGCATTTTTCTCTACCTTCTAATTTACTTTGACTCAGAGGAAATACGTGACGGTCAGCGCAGCACGCCAAATTAAATCTTGGCCTAGCAATCACAGACAAAGCAACCAACAAAAGCTGAAGAATTTCTTTCATCTTTCAGTTTTTGTTTAAGAAATGCGTATCTACTTTGAGTTTTAGATTGGGAAGCTTTTGATCTTGCAGTGCAATGGAAAGGAAACCTCTGATTGAAGTCTGGAGCTAATTCTCTGTTTGCAGAGGGAAAAACTTTCCCTTATCAGTGCAAGTGCAGGACAGGAGGACCCATCTTTGACAGCAATCTGTAGCTGTGGCCCACAGTGTATACTTCTCATTACCTACCCTGAACTGCTGCAATATGCTTCTAGTAAGCAGTCATTTCCTTTTCAGAGGTTGGTGAAACAATTCATCTTCTATAGACAGACTTGTTGAACTACAAAATGATGCAGATTTTTCCTTACAGTTGTTTGCAACGGATGTTTTCCCACTTCACATCATATGATTCTCAAGAGGTATGTTGAATATTTTTCAGACTGAAATACAAGTTAGCTGTACCATCCCTCATCAATTTAGTTTAAAAGTTCCTCAGCTTTACTAAAAAATGTTGATGATACATAGATAATCTAACAAGAGCATTTCTAGACAAGGGACTTCCTCTATCAGTTTGTCAAGTCAAGGATTACAGGATTTAAAAAAATATCCATCTATGTTTATATATAGTAATACATTAGAATATAATGGAAAACAGTCCACAAGGTAAATCTCTTTTGTGTGTTCTCCTCTTGTCTGTAAGCCATCTGTAGCTGGGAAGTCTCATTGTGAGAGGTCCATTAATGAGATCAATACAAGTTATATCCACAAGGGATTAGCTGGCTCATACCCTATTGAAAGACTCTTGGGTTCTGGAAACCGTTTTGGTTCTCACGTGCAGTTATGCATAGCCACGCCCCTCCTTTCCTCCTTTTGCAATCCAAAACCTGGAAATGAGGGCATTCCCGGTTTTCCCCAATATCAACTGTCACACTCAAAAAAAATAATACATTAAATAGATTCAGAGATTCTAAATTTAGTGGATGCTCTGGGAACAACAAGGGGCAGGTAAAAAGGAAGGCTCTCTGTCAGATATTTCCTCTCCCGTATTTATTAACTGTTTTTTTCCCCCCTTCTTTCCTTTGTGGCTTGTCTCAGGCTTGGTAATGAATTCATCAGTTTTAGGTTTTGTTCCTGAACAAGGCCAGCTGCAGTTGCTGTTACCTCATCTGAACAGCATTTAATGGCTCTCTGGTATCCTCTACTCCCATCCAAGAAGTCATAACTTTTATTTCTGGATAATAATGGGGGCAGGTGTAAAAATAAATTCATAGGCAGAAACAATAATTTTAAAGACACTCCCTCCACTTTCATCCCCTTGTGTAAAGCAAAAGGGCAATAAATACAGAGCTGTGGAGCACAAGAGTCTGTTTGTTTCTCCGTGGAAGAAAAAAACATCAAAACCATGTGCCTTTGCCATGGAAGAAAGACTGCCTTTCTGGTTGTGCCTGAGCTCACATGACAGATACAAGTTGACATAACGCTGCAGTTATTTATCACACAGATGTTTAAAGATATCTCTTAATAAAAAATGATTATCACACCCAGTACCGCAAATCCACCAGACCGTGAAAGCTAATATTTACTCAATACTAAATACCTAATGGCCATGCAAGCCTCTGAGGAACCAAATTTGGTTACTGCCTTACTACTTGGAAAGCCAGTGTGCTTCAGAGAAAATAGATTATTTGGATCTTTTATCCAGCTATTCAGCCTTTACATTTTCCATCAGTAAGTCATAGCACACAAGTTTTCCATTTTCAGAAATACTGTGCTTTCAGCAGTTCAGATGCCAGTAGAATAGATTTTCACATTTGCATTTAGTTTTCCATTAGTTTAGCACCTATGCAGAAACTGGAGGGACTGATACAGAAACTAGAGAAATAAAGGGAGTGAAGAAAAATGCAGACATCTTGAGCAGAGTCCCATCTGTGCACCAGGAGGTAAGGAAAGAGCTGAAGGAAAGAAGGGTCCCTTGTTGCACCCTTTGTCCTACTGACACCTGCTTTTCCTGCCCTGGTGGTATTTCCTGCTTTGCCTTTGTGAGAGACAGCATCAGGAAGCCTCCATCCACTTTTTATCTGTTTACTTCAGGAATTTACATGGCCATACTACAGCCCTATATGTGCCACATACACTTTAATTATTTTGTTTTTAAATCTATTGTTAACTGTAATCTTTATCACCAAGACAGGTGTTACAACGCAACAGCTTTCCTCTCTGACCAGTTTCTGTGTGGGTACAGACACCCTGGCACAGAGCAGGGCTATATAAGAAGTCCTGAGCTAGCTTTGGTACCAGGGAAAGTACAAACAGATCAGTGCAGTTCTTTTCTTGAGCAAATAACTCATTCTCCCCTTATCACCTGGTGTTGCTTTGTACAGCGGTGGCAAAACCTGAATTTGAAGACATTGTGATTTTCTTGAAGCAGGCAACAAGTGAGGCAAAAATCTACAGGTAAATTATTTGCTTGGTTCCAGCATTATTCAAGGATAAATGCTATAAACAGCAGAGAGGAAGGGGAAGCTGGGAAACAGTGTCAGTAAATGCAATGGGCTATGTGTAAAACACATGGAGTTTGTGCATACACAGTTATGTGATCTAAATTACCCTTTAATACTCAGGAAAGAGGTCTTGAAGTCATAACATGGACTTCTCTAAAAGTGAAGTTGAATGCTAAAGGATGTTAAAAGGAAAAAACAATGTCAGGG
The DNA here is from genome assembly GCF_028858725.1 of Colius striatus. Classification (NCBI taxonomy): domain Eukaryota; kingdom Metazoa; phylum Chordata; class Aves; order Coliiformes; family Coliidae; genus Colius; species Colius striatus. The sequence continues at coordinate 12,284,336 of NC_084769.1, read as the reverse complement.
ATGATTGCAAAAGATACAGAAAACAATCTCTCTGCATACGAACTGGAGTTTTGACCACATCTTTAATGCTATGTATAGTTTTAAAGTGGATTTGGGATAATTAGAAAAAGACAGGGAGAAGGAACACACAAGTAGCAGCGGTAGAAAACAGCTTCTTTACAAGAAGAGATTATCCAGAGAAGGACTTTTCAGCCTGCAAGAGAGGTCATTGTGGAGAAGAACATGATTACAGTCTAGTATCATGAAGCATAGAGATAGAACAACTGTTCTCATGGTGCAAGAAACAAGGGGCACCAAATGAAATGATCAGACAGTTAGCTTAAAACAAGAGGGGACAATTTTATTTTTTTTATTATACACTACACAATTAAGTTGTGGAACTTATTGCCACAGGATGTTTTGAAAGCCAAAAGCATAAATGGATTAAAAGAAAAGCAATTAGGGAAATTCATGTAAGAAAGGTCCATCATGGGCTATTAAATACAACGATGCAGATACAACCTCTGGCTCAAGCAGTGCCCGAGCAGCTGACTGCCAAGGGAAGATGCTTTGGGGAAAAAAAGAGTGAAGTATCAAGCTACAGTCTGAGTCAGGATTGTGGATTAGATAGGCCTTTTCTCTGGCTCAGTGTAGATAGTTTGATGCTCTTCTGAAATGGACTAATTTGTCTTTAGGAATCTAATGCTTCCTAATATCCAAATTTAATTCCTTCCCTATAATAAGAGGAGGTGACCAGAAACTACCAGAAATATTACAATCAGCAGTTATTTATAGTAATGTCATTACTTATGCTACCTACTTTTGGATTGTATTTAAACTCAGAATTGCTACATGACTTAAAAGCCACTCAGCTAAACCTACTGCTGTTTGAAAGCCTGTGTCTGTTACAAAAGCTTTACACAACACTACAATAATGCTTCTATGCTTAAATGCACAAAAAAAAAATCTTGTTAAATGCACAACAGTTATTGCTTGGAGTGAGAGAGATGCATAAAAGCAACACAAGGCCCCAACTTCTCTCACATATATCAGTATGAACTACATCAACTGCACTGAACTTCCATAGCTCAGCAGTGCCGTTAGAAGGACAGGATCACCTCCTGAAAGCCATTGAGAACATACTAGATTGTTTCAACAATACAAATTAAGGTTTTCATTTTTGCAGGTTTCTCTAAGGGCAGTGTAAAGTTGCAGAAAACTCAATTACTGAAATAATACCTAATCAATAATTCAAGGCTATGTAGATATGCATGTGCACGAGGCTACACAAATCACTGTTACCTTAAGTGCTTCTGTTTCTGCTTCAATATTTCCCTAGCATGGTTTTATATTACTGAGTTATTCATCTGATTAAGGAATGAGATGAAGCAATTTCATCAAAGTGAGATTTGTTCCTCCTCTGCATTTTCAAAAGAAGAGGAAAGATAAGATTCAGGTAGGTGGACACATTTGAAGTAAAAGCATTTTGCACTAAACCTTTTACAACTTTCTGTAAGAGTTTTCAGGTCTTGAAAAGGGCCCACTCCACTTCTTCCAGACATGCCTCCCAAGATAGGCTAGAGGGGGTCTTATTCTGATGCATTCCACAAAACATTTGTGGGGGAAAAAATACACATAAACAAAATGGAATATCACAATGAAGAACAGTTCTTAAATTCAAGATTCACATTCAAGAGAATTAACATGGTTAGTATCTAAAGCAGGTCCCTAAAATGAGCTATAATACGAGAGATAGCTTAACTTAAAATTGATCTTGGCCAATGTAACACTGAACATTCTCACAATACAAATGTGGTCTCAGCAAAGTGATAGAGGAAGATGAAGGTGGAAGAGAAATGGTTCTTCCAACAAACATAGCCAAGAGGTAACATGTCCATTGGCAAAGGTGCCAGAGGAGTCCCTGTAAAGTAGTCGTTCCTGACTGAGGTTGGACTCCAGGTGTTCACTTCTTTGACATCCCCCCATCCTCTTATAGCTTTAATGGGAGAGGGTATTTGTCTTCACTCCCCATCCTAATTGCTGCACAGCAAACTGTGGCTCAGCACTCCTAAATGACTGCTAGATCCCACTACACACAGCATAGTGTGGGAAAGCAACGATTTTGGGGTGTGTAATCAACATGTTGCCCCCAGTGAGAGGGAAGATGCTAGATGACAAGGACATGCTAGAAATTAATAACTATCTTGACTGAAAGTGGATAATCCTGACAAAAAGCATGAGAATCCCATGTATCCCTGGCCCAGGTGATTCCCCTCAATATTGTGCAACAGAATACCTCCTTAGTTCACTCCACATCTCATTCTCTTTTCTGCAAAATGACATACTGCAGGAGGAATGTGGAAATGTTTCCTACTTCATTGTTTCTTGCCAAGAGACAACTTTGGGTCCACTGTGGCCAAGAAAGCCATTTCATGTAAAAGCAGCAGCTTAACCCCAACTCCACCTTTTCTGGTTCTTCCACCTGGAGTTTAAGATCTGTGAAGGGATGGTTGCAAATTCCACTCCTTGGAGAGGACTTTAAACTGCAGAACTGGGATGCAAAGAGGAGTCTGTGGGCAGCCAGTTCCCAGTCTCTAGAGGAAGGATACTACTCAGACACAACACCATCCATAGCTTTTCCTACAGGTAGGAGGCAGATGTCCCATACTCAGCATGACAGTGGTGTAGAGGTCATTCTCAGAGTCCTTGCTTCCCAAAGTTACATGCAGGGGAGGCTGGCAGCCTAATATCTAAGTCTTAATCCTCTGTGTGCTGAGATCTTGAAACATTAGGGATTCATACTTCGTATATTTTATTCTATCTGTAAGCCAGTATCATTGATTAATTTACTCATGAAAATATTGAAAGCACAATGCTAAATCACATAAAGGTCATGGTGCAAAGTTCCCAAGCTCAAACAAGACATTGGTTGAGTTGTTGCTTCATAGTGTAAGTAAACAATCAGAAAGATATAAGCTGCATGCCCCACGGCTGCACTGCAAATATGGTTCAATTGCTAAAATCCCCAATGCCCATCAACCATTATGTGGTTTCCTGCAGCACAGTCATAGCTAAGAGAGAACAGGTTATCCTTCCTCCACCTCCTTCTTGTGTTGAAAAATGCCTGCATCCAGATCAATATGATTCAAACATAATGAGCCCTTAATGTTGGATAAAAAAGTTGTAGTATGGGATCACAGGAAAGGCACATCTTCAGCTTCTACTTCAGCTCTGGGTAAAACAGCTTTCAGTTACCATGGGAACACATCTTCCCGCAGTACCATAATCTCCCATCTGCCATGATAAGTGCAATCCATCATCCTGAAACAACTCCTACTTTGAACAGTTCACCCTCTCCTCTTGCAAGGGCACACAGAAGCATGCATGCACGCACATGCAGGCACAGCCTGACAATAGCCTGCTTTTCCCCTGGGCCAGGTGCGTGAAAGACAGGCTGCCTTCTTCCTCTTCAACTTTCTCAGGCTCAAATCTTTTCCAGAGTTGTGACACATAAAGATAAAGCAAAAACAATGTTTTAGTAGTTTGATTCCAATCTGATATTTGGAATAGCTGGGGCTGACTCCTTGCTTTGCCTGATACTTCCTTTCAGGTGAATCATTTCAGCTTCTTTGTGCCTCAGCTGTGCAGAACACAAACCTTATGCTTTTTCTTGCAAAGGAGATGGAGGGAAGCATAGCATTGCCTAGCCATGAGTGGAAGATGCCAGAGACCATTGTCCTGTTACATAAACTACTGCAGCATTTGGGTTTGTGTGTACTTGGGACTTTGTTTGCTTGTTTTGCCACCACCGACATCCATTGCCTTCAGATCCCGTGTCCCTGGCCATCCCCTGATGTAGGACGGCTGGGGAGCTGGAAATGATGTATGTAGACACCTGAGACAGCTGAAGAAAACAGCCACGATAAGTAAGTGGCACTTGGAACTACTGGATCCTTGCTGCTTCTGGCTAGGATGCACAACAGAGCCAAAGTCATGCACAAAGTGAAGGAAAAGCTCAAGGAAAATGGAGTATGCTTTAACCATCTGACCTCAGCTTAAGGACACCACAGCTCCTCAAAACGAAATCAAGGAGGTTAAAGTGTCAGCTAAGGAAATGCAGCTTGATAGACCTTTTTGCACATTTCAACCTTGTTCTTGCAAAGGAGCCTGAACTTTCCCAACTGACCTTCATCATAAGAATAAGAATCATTTTTTGAATCTCTAGACAACTAGACCAAAATTTACGGCACTTGGAAGTAGCAACTATCCTCTATCATATACTACAAGAAGAATCGATGAAGTATTTAAATCTATACAACCTTCTGTTTTAAACATACATCAAGTGCTAATTGGAAACAAGCATGGTTCACCTGGAAGCTTGGAAATGTGTGCTGTGGGGACAGGGAAGAGAGGTTTCACATGGCACACTGGATTCAGTTCATTTGGGACTATATATCACGCATTTGACTAAGCCAACTGGTGAGGGACAAGACACGGCCCATGCTTTCAGTTGTCCATCACAGTAAAACTTTTCCATCATGCCAAATTCAAGTATGTGCATGGATAACAAAAAAGAAAAAAGAAGCAATTTCAGGGAATCCTTACAGAAACTGATTATTCACTATCACTAACTGTAGTGATTTATAGCTGATGAGATGTCTGTCTTCAGACCTACACGCACTCAAATTATTAAGCAAGAAACAGTCTGATCCTAGACTATAAACAGGAGTACAATGACTGAGGGAAGTTATGTTATCAATAAACAGATGTCAGTATTTAGCACCAATAGTCTATGATCCCTTTTATGTCTGGGCTCCAGAGCACTTTACCAACATTAATTACCCTTGTGACATAGCTCTGATACCTATTTTATAGGCACAGAGCAATTATGCCAACTTTATGGGCACATTGCAGTTAAATGGCACTCACAAGGTCAAGCAAAAGTTCTGGTATTCAGCCACCAAGTCTGTCCAGCAACTCACTCTGTTAGTAACATATTTAATCCTTATTTATTAGATCAGTCTCCAGGCCTGGGTGGACCGCCTCACTGAAATTTAGAGGATCTGGTATTTCCTACCGGTAGACAGCTAGGAAGTGCAAAGCATTCCCCATAACACACATCTGCATCAATATCCCACTGACTATCAAGTCTCAGAACTAGCACTTGAAGCCTTAGAAATCTGATTTTTGTATAATTGTAGTCAATATCAGTATTTAATGGACAACACCTAACACCATATAGATAACCATAGTACATTCACTCTCTTCCTAACCCCATTGAGCACCGAGAGACTAAATAGCATTGAGAGACTATAACTAGTCTGCAAAACTCAGTTTTGCAGAAACGATTGCCAATGCACCATGGCTGAGAGGAGGCAGGAGAGTTACCATAGCATGAGGAATGATCCTTAATACAACCCTTCTACTAAAGCATGGCAGAGGCACAAAGACAAGTTCTGCTCAATCTATCAGCTACTACAGGTGTTTACCTCTACTGAAGAGGAACTATGATAAAAGCACTCAAATGCATGACAGCTTCAGCTCTGCCACCAGCTTGCATTGACTTTTCACATGCTGCTTTGCTCTTGTGCTTGTTCACTTTTAAATAAAAACTAAGAGAACATATCTTTTTCCAGATTTGGTCTCCTCTGCTTTTCAGTTTGGGAGATAAGTTCCCTGGACGTTCAGCCACTCAATTATGTATAGAACTGCATGAATGAAAGATTTTGTTGTTTGGGTTTTTTTAAATGCTGTAACAAAATAATCAAAAGTCCTACCCACAGATTATATTTTTAAACTTTATTTTAAAGGTTCACAAACTGATTGCTATGTTATAATTATTAGCTTCAGATATCCAGATCCCTTTTCTAAGATTCAAATCAATTTAGAGGTAAAGATACCACTTCAAAACAAAACAGAAAATGCAATTTACATCTCCTCTCACGCTCTTTTTCTTCTTAGACAAACCTGAACACATTTGTGGATGAGTCCGACAGCTCCAACTCAAAAGCTGCATTCTCATCATCTTTTTGAGTTTGAGAAGTTCACTGTTTCTGCCCAACCTGTCTACTTACACAGAAAACAAATCAGCATTTAATTAGCTGCATGTGACAAGAGCTACTATGAAGTTGCACCAGGTGCAGATGAAGCATATCTTAATATATCACAGCTACTCAAAGCTTTCTAAGAAAGTCTTAGATTTGTAACATCTTGTAGTTGTAGATACATGACATGCTACAAAACCTTGTCCACAAGTACCATTGGTAAACATGGGCAAGATAATAGGATCTTGGGCTCATTTGCAGGTCTGCAGGCTACAGAAAGTGCTCTTTAATGTACACATTGAAAGGAGGCCTGGATAAGAACTGTATAAGAACAGAGCATCTTTTTTCCTCTTGCAATTGCTTGCATCCCAAGCTGCTTAACCCAACAGGGCTGTCCTTCACATGAGACGATAATCTGTTTATTCAATCTATTTAAATTCTGCAAGTATGTATTATAACTTAATTTCTCCTCAACAAATGTATAAATCTATGGTCTGAATACCATCCAGTTCCTCTCAAAGAGGAAAGTCGACAAAAGAGGCAAGGCTTGAACACAACCTTCATACAGACATAATGACAGACCCTCTTGGTGAAGAAAATAAGCTCAGGAGTTCCTGGAAGCCATCGAGCTTATCAACAGACATGGAAGAGCAGCTGTGAGATCAAAGAACTGAGGAAAGAATCCTTGTCAGTGAACAAACATCAGTTTCCTTGAGGATGCTTCACTCTGTCCTACTCCTCATCCTGTGAGCACCAGTGACAGATCAACTCAACTGGGCAGAACAGCTCTGGCCTGGGGACACCGTGCCACAAGGTCCAAATGCCTCCCACTGCTCTTGCTTGGCACAAGACACCAAGTCTGCCCTGCCATTTCCCCCAGATTAGAGAAAGGCAGGGCAGCAGGGAGGCAAAAGGATATATGGGATTGTGGGTGCTTCCAGGAGCTTCCTGTAGTTTGTTGGATGGAAGGTTTTTAGCAGATGAAAGCCATTCCCGGCTTTGCACTGTCATCTTCTACACAGATCATGCACAAACAAGGGAACAAAAGAGATGTGTTTGTTCCAGATCTATTAGAAACACAAAGACATTGTTTTGGTGGATAATTTGTTTGCTCAGGAAAGCTCAGCTCAGTTTCAGGAGTAGCAATTGCTCTGAGGTCCTGCAACTGATTTAAAGAGATAAAGATAAAACCCCTACATCCTGAGCAAGACACAAAGATCACAGGCCTGATTTTTAACATCACAGAGAAGTGACCCTAGTTTGCCTGTGCAACTACCTGACTTTTCCATCTAAGATAACAGAAACCAAAATGAAAAGATTAATTTGCACAGTCACTATGTTCATAAGTAGCTGCACCCACAATGGACACTCATCCTGCTTGGAAATGGGACTTGTACTGATACAAACAGCATCCAGTGGCTTTGCTTTGCTTAGCTTGTGGTTTAGCCCTTAGGTGACACATTATGTATGCATGTGTTAAATTGTTTATTTTTTTTATACTGCAGACTTTCCAGATAAAAATGCATAAAATCTAGAGAAACAAGCACAAACACTTTTTAGATGTTAGAGATGTATTCATTTATGAAGGAAAAAGCAGTCACATCTGTGCTACATAAGATGTGCTGGAAGACCAAGATACAATTATCTCATTGGTGTCTTAAACATAGTTTTGACCAGAGACAGTTCATCTTCACCCATGCTGTAAATTGGGTTAATTTTTCATCATGCCAAGTGGCAATTTCTCCTCTTAACATGAATAGCTTTTGTAACATCAGCTGCAGCTTCACAATATTAACATCTACCCTTTAGAAGAACTCTGAAATATGAATTATTCACCCTAACTTGAACAACTGCTTAATTCTCAAATCCAGCAAGCAATATGAACCCTAAATTATTCTGCATTAGAGTAAGCAAGAACTGTCTGAAACAGGGATTAAGTTAGTATTTACTCCACTGAAAAATTAAGCATCTGTTTAGACACACAAGTCTATGACAGGTGTTACCTAAGAGAGTGAGAAGTGCTAAGCTGTGAATGCATAAAATTTTGCAAAGGGACTGCTCAGCTAAAATGCATTGGCTCAACCCACACAGGATACAGCAAAGTATGTATTATTTAAAAGAATTACAGAACTAGTGGTGGAGTAGTTGGCAGGTACTTCAATGTATGTAACAGAATATGATGGAAAGTATGGAGAGACTCCAGCCTTTGTCACTCCAAAGGATAATGGTTAAAGAGTTTACAGGGAAAAAGATCTTTCACATCCACAAATCCCACTCACTGCACTTAAGTTGCTGGACATCTCATAGTCACTAGACTGACCACAATGAAAAAAACCCCAAACTCCAAACCTCTACAAATTTTATATTTCTTTTTGGGAGATAAATACTCTGCAGAGAGAAGCCTGGGAGTCCCAGAACAATAAACTAACCATGAGCCAGCAATGTGCCCTTGTGGCCAAGAAGGCCAATGGCATTCTGGGATGCATCAAGAAGACTGTGGCCAGCAGGTTGAGGGAGGTTCTGCTTCCCCTCTACTCTGCCCTGGTGAGGCCTCATCTGGAGTCCTGTGTCCAGTTCTGGGCTCCCCAGCTCAAGAGGGACAGGGACGTGCTGGAGAGAGTCCAGCGCAGGGCCACCAAGATGATCAGGGGACTGGAGCATCTTCCTTATGAGGAAAGGCTGCGGGAACTGGGGCTGTTTAGTCTGGAGAAGGGGAGATTGAGGGGGGATCTCATTAATATTTACAAGTGTCTAAATGGTGGGTGTCAGGAGGTTGGGGCATCACTTTTTTCTTTTGCATCCAATGACAGGACAAGGGGTAATAGAAAGAAGCTGAAACACAAAAGTTCCATTTGGACACAAGGAAAAACTATTTCACTGTTGAGGTGAGGGAGCCCTGGCACAGGCTGCCCAGGGAGGGTGTGGACTTGTCTCCTTTGGAGGTTTTCAAGATCCACTTGGACATGTTCCTGTGTGACCTGATCTAGGTGGACCTGCTTTGGAAGAGAACTGGACTAGATGATCTCTAAAGGCCCCTTCCAACCCCTACTATTCTGTGATTCTATGACTCTGTGAAATGGCTGTTTTTCAGTTGCAGAAACACATGGCATACACTGGTAAAAGCAGCTATTCTACATTTCTGACAAGGCAACTTTGCAACAAACTTCTATTGATTTCAATGAAAGCTCAACAACATAAAGCCAATAAAAAAAATATCCCAGAAGTGCTTTCCAATCCTCCTTCTCACGTGGCAATCTCAAATTCTGAAACACAATTCTGTATCAGGGAAAGATTTTCTTGCAGTTGCTCTGTTCAATTCTTCCAGTAGTTCATCTTGCTTTTTTAGAGTATGTTTTTATTTGAGGATTAGATTACTTTAATGTGCAATATGCTGAGATCACTTAACTCTACACAAAACAGGTAATAAACTTACCTCTGGATAGATGATGTCTTTGAAATACATTTGGAAATGATTTTCAAAGACAACCTTTTCCTCCTCAAAACCTGTGATGAAACTACAGGTTGTTTTGAAGTCATTATTTAGCATCTAATGAGCCTAAAAAATGCCAGATCCTTTTCCCTACATTTACAGCTCCAGACTTGTACACCTACATCAGTCTGTACAAGTGTGGAGAAGCAGATCAAGTCTGCTGGCTTCTCAGGAATTGAAAGGGGAATTACACTATTGCACAAAGGCTTTCCCTTCTTAACTCCACTTGATACTTTGTGTGTGATACAACTGTAAAAAATTCCATGTCACACAATTCTTACATTTCATCCTCCCTAAGGAGCAGGGCGGAAAAGGTCTTCTCCAAAGTGTCTCTGAAGTGTGCATTTAAGTCTGTATGTTGTACATCTTGTCCCATCTTCCCCATTTAACAAGCTAACGTTTCTAGTATGACCAGAATCTACACAAATTGTAGGCAGCAGAGGTATTACTACTTCTCTGTTAGAAGGAATGGTTGCACACCTGGTTCCCTAAAGACAGAAGTAGATGCCAACACATTGCAGCTGCCAGACCTGGTCCAGAAGAATTAGGATTATCTGAGTTATTCTGTTTTCAAAGCCACCTTTGTCTGTGAAGCAGGGGAATTAATTCTACCAAAAGCTGACTGATAATGTGAGGTCAATTCAGTGCGAAGCAGCAATGCCAACAACCTTCACAGATCACTGTTACTGAAGTAAAACTCTCCTCAGATGAGTCCCCTATCAGCCCTGCCACTTTAAACACAACACCTCACCCTTCTTTTGTTTGTCTCTGCCCATCTTTCTCTGACTATAAGTCTACATTTACACAAAGGCTAGCAATAATAGACCCTCAGTGTAATTTAATACAAGAATTTAGAGTGGGAAATTGCTAGAGACAAAATCTGGTTTAAATATTGTTTTAACATTTCACTTATTCAAAATGTAGTGCTCTATTTACAAGCTAATTAGAAGGTTTTACACTGTTTAAAGAAAATCTATTCACATCAGCAAACCATCAACAACACAAGTCTTGTGCAGATGTCTGTAAGACATCCAAGGGAAGTTGGCAGTGTCAATCACCTGTCTTCATTGCCAGCATAGTTACTATGTTATTACTACAGCACAGTAGAACCAGATTTAACCCAGGGAAACAATTGAAACAGTTGACTGAAACAGATTGAATCAACATCAGTCTTCCCCAGACCCCTGATTATGCATATATTTAAGAAAAACCTCAAAGTTGTACTTTTCTTCTTTTGTCGGTATTGTGTGAGATAGAACAAATTAATGTAAGATACTGACAGCTCTACCAAATAAGGCCCCCTTGTTCATCACAACCAGTGGCAGTTCATCACAAACAAGTCTCCCCTAGGCTCACCTGACCTTGCAACTGACAGTGAACACATTTAAAAGATGTAATTCCTTCTAGGTCCTTGGAAAAAATGTTAAATCTAGTGACCTTGGAAACCTATCAGGAACATGGAACACCTGTGTATGTGGAAAGCCCAGTCTTTAACCTTTCTGTAATGCATCTTTGAGCTTCATGCTCCAACTTGCAACTATCTGAGCACGCCATACATAAACCCAGCTTGGCTGCTGTGCATTTTTCAACCTACTTTCTAGCATCCCCGTCTCTCCACTGTGGGTAAGAAGCTATGTTTGCAGTCTGGCAATGGAAATCTTACTGTAAAAGATGAGTTACACAGATTGGGTACCACTCTGCCCTCTCACACTCTGGCTACAATGCTGAAAGATCATCAGAGCAGGTACCTGGAGTCCAGGTCCATCCATCGTTTGGGTTACAGAGCTCAGCATGCACACAGTCCTGGCTGGCAACAAAGGTGTGCCTAACTGCTCCCTAATTAAAGTCTACTCTAACAACAGACACTTACAGTAACTTGAAATGATAGACCACTGCACTGTAGCTACAAATCATCTGTGCCACTCTGAACTGTAATTTTAGCCTATCTGTTTGCAATGCAATCTGAGGCTGTGTAACAGAACCATCTTCTATCTGTGATTGCATGTAGGAGGAGGTGTGGGCAGATGGATGACAGGTGCAGTAAATAAAGCCACAAACTAAGCAGCGATGAGGTTGTCCATAAATAAAAAGGTCTTCAGGTAGCCACATTTCTCAAGAGCAGTGGCAATGACCTGAAAATCCCTTGCATTCCATTTTATGTACACTTCTCCCAATGTTTTTCTTACCTCTGTTCTTTAAAAGAAGAGCTGAAATCCCTTATTCCAAGACCATCAAGCTATCCAGTGAACAAATAAACAGAGAGTGCTAATTCAAGAGACAGCACTGGTAACATGCCCACAGGGCCTCGAGCTAGTGAGATCTGCAAGCACACCTGCACACAAAGATGAAATTGCAGTGTAAGATGAGTTACCTATCACAGGCTGAGACATAACTGCGGTATCGATTGTTATAGTTCTCGCTCATCATTGTATTACACAATGCTTGAGAGACATTGTAGTGCAAACCAGTACGAGCATAAACAGTGGAGTATGGTCCACTGAGCATTAGGTTTCTTGTGCCAGCGACTGCTGTCTCAGGCTGTTTCACTTGCTTTCACAGCTTTCCTCTCTGTCTTTTTTGGTTAGTCCAATTTCAGTATCTCTAGGGTTCTTCTCCCTTGGAAGATTTACCTGCTGAAAGACTTTATTGTGGAATAAGCTATAGTTTTGAAGTGCAATATCCATTTCAGAATATGAAATTAAAACATTACTCTTGCAAAGCAGTTTATTTGGCAATGATTACTTGGGTCAGCTCCTCCTTGCAGAAAGCCTTGCTGTGGTTTTGTCATTGTTTAACCCCAGCCAGCAACTAAGCCCCACACAGCCACTCGCCCACTCTCCTGCAGTGGGATGGGAGAATGAATTGAAATCACAAAAGTGAGAAAACTTGTGAACTGAGATAGACAGTTTAATAGGCAAAGCGAAAGCCACACACACAAGCAAAGCAAAACAAGAAATTCATTCACTACCACCCATGGGAAAGCTCGTGTTCAGCCATCTCCAGAAAAGCGGGGCTCCATCAAGCCTAACAGTGACTCAGGAAGGCAAACACCATCACTCTGACCCCTCCCATCCTTCTTACCCCAGCTTTATGCAGAGCATGACACTATATGGTGTGGGATATCCCTTGGGTCAGCTGAGGTCAGCTGTTTCAGCTATGTCCCCTCCCAGTTTATCCTTGGTGGGGCAGTATGAAGAGTAGAAAAGACCTTGAATCTGCAAGCACTGCTCAACAATAACTAAAACATCCCTGTATTATCAACACTGTTTCCAGCACAACCCAAAGCATAGCCTCATACTAGCTACTATGATGAAAACTAACTCTACTTCAGCCAAAACTAGAACAAGTTTTACAGGAAAGAACAAGATGAAGGAAAGCATCTCCCCCTTCCCATGCCAGAAAAGGTTTCTTACCCTAGATCCAATTCAAGTGTCTCAAAACCTTGTCTGTGGAGAGACATCAAGTCTTAGAATCTCCTGGTTGCAATGAAAAGTATCACCATTCCCATCCACTTGTCACTAGGCCCTTCCTGGGTATGGCAGGAGAAAAGTCTGGTGGGGCAGCAGTGGGCAGCCCTGTCTTCCCTCACACAGTGGGATACAGAGCCCACACAGATGTTCTCCATATCCTTTGCAGCAAAGGTGGCACAGCACACCTGTGGGAAGAAGCCTTTAAATGTTTGAATGCCACTAGCAGCACATGTAGCTCAGCTGGAGAACCCCTAACTTAAGCTTTAGAGAGCTTCAGGGGTCACAGCTGTGCCTTCAGTGTGGATGTGGTCCCTAGTCCCCAGGCAGATCTAGGTGGGCAGAGCAACGCTACCCATCAACTCCAGCCCTCCCTAGCCTGCTGCAGCACTGCAGCTACAGGCAGTGCCATTGGGTATTACCCCACGGTACTTTTCATCCCCACAGCACACTGCACACATGTTGCCCTACAAAGCAGCATCAGAAGGCCTGCCCAGGATATCAAATCAGTGAAGAGAAAAAAAAGAGATGACCTGTGGCAAAAATGTTCTGCTTCTCACAGGCCTTCTCCTGTATTTTAAGTCACGCTGTCCCTTTCATAAATCAAATAACTTACCTTTCCTGACATAATACACTGGCCATTCATCCCATATGTGTTATGCTGCCTTTTAAGCAGAGTTAATATTTTGCCTTTTTTATTTCCCTCCAAACATTCCGTTGAGCCTGATGAAATCCCAGTGCCTCACCCTTTCAATCACCTCCTCCTCCCTCAGCAGAGAGGATGGGATGCCTCTCACATTTGACCTTGCCCCTGCACAAATATGCAGTGCTGCTTCAATTCCCTTTTATGGTCTTTCTACTTATTGCAGATGCTGGTAATTTTAGTTTGTATCAAATCACAGCTAGATTGGTATCCAGTAATGTTTACAGTCTCCTATAATGTATATTTTTGGAAATGCTAATAAAAACAGTTTTTGAAGAGGAGAAAGGATTGGCATTCAAATTGCTTACAGTGTGAAGAAAACTTGTCAAGATTAGCTGTGGGTCTCTTAACATTATCTTTTAATTATTATTGAACAGCATTGTCATAGGCCCTCATGGGGGAAAACCCTTATGAGACTTCTAAAACTACTAACCCACTGTTTAGATTTAGTTTTACAGAGTGTAGGCTTTGAACCTGTCCCTGCTGCCCAATGTGATCACTGGTTGCACATGAAAAGATTGTTTACATTAAAACTGGAATGGTCTTTTTGAGAAGCATGATGGTGCACATTCAACATGTGCATGGAATACAGAGGCATTTCCAAGGGATGCAGCTGACACCTGAGAAGGAAAAATAGCTATAGACCCAGAGTAGCTGGATCCTGCACTCTGCTGCCTTTGAAAGGAACGCCCTGCACAGAGGGATAAGATTGATTACATTGTTCTCTACACAGAGCTCAAGACTCAGTTTTCGAATTAACAAATATGTACAGTATCAGAGCTCTTAAAGGAAACTAATGAACTGTTCTATATTCATATTTCTCATTAGAGATTTGTTACAGCTTATCACATGAATAATCTTCCGGCTCTGAAGAGAAAAAACTCAACCTCGTGTCAGAGAAAAATACCTTAATTTCTCACATGCATTTAAACACTAAGTTAATTAAATAGTAAGAAGTCATACACGTCACTTTAAAGCTGCTAACACAAAGATGAACTCCTGCATTTTCTGTGCACAAGATGTATTTTTTTAATTATGTACACTCTGGCTGTTATCACAGAGAGGTTTTTGCAACAGTTTTGGAAAGAAATTGATGTAATTTTTCAGCATTATGCATTATTCTAGGAGTGAATAAGGGCAAAATTTCCTCCTAGATCCATAAAGAGAAGCCATTCAGAATTTAGTACCTAGGGACAAGACAAATTAAAGGGACTTTGTGTCACCTGTTGGCCCTTCTGATCGTGCCCTCTTTGGGCTCCTTGAACCTTTAGGCCTTTCCAAATTATGGTCATCTTGTGAGGATGGCCTATGATGGGCCACAGCGCTGTTCAGGGTCCGTATTGCATTATGGATTATAGATGTATCTAATGGGGGTTGGAGTAGATGATGTCTAGAGGTCCCTTAAACCTCTACCACTCTATGCTTCTATGATTCTAATCACATTAGCCCTGCCTATAAAATCACTGCCCTCTGAAACTTTTATGCTGGAGGGATCCTACTGCAGACACAAAAGAAACTAGGGCATTTACAGCTCTCAGCAGCAGTTTGAGATTGGAAGAGTGTCAAAGGGCAAGAATTTAATCAAAAAGAGCAAACAAAATGGTACTTAGTAACACAATGCAGAGTTTCCAGACTCTGCCGCTCAAAGAACTACATGAAGCTACAAATAAAAACTTAGAACTCTACACACACAAAGTCACACCTGAATATGCAGATCTGACCACATATTTGTAAGCTGTGTATACAAAAGCATAGCCTTTGTGGGCTATATACTTCATGAAATTTATTGCTAATGTGGTTAAAAATAAGAACAGCCCCAGAAAATCACATGTCTCCTGAGGCAGGCAGATGTTCAATTCACATTTGGATTCAATACAGAATTTGGACACTCTGAAATTGTTTTCAAGGTTTCCAAGCCAAAACTAGTTGTCACCAGAACCCCGAAGCTATACCTTCAGCAAAACAAGAAAAGACCAAAAAAAGTTGTGGCTTAATGGAGACAGACATCTAGAACTGGCACACCTGGACACATTTCACTGTCACTGAGGGTTCTGTTACAGCACTGGCTGCCATCTGTCCTTTGGAGAGAAATGCAAACAAAACCTTCAGACAACAGCCCTACTCTCCTGTGTCCACAAGAAGCAGTTCTGACAAAGGAGAAGTAGACTATAAAAAAAATAGCTTTCAGAGGTCTACCAGGACTGAAATGGCTCTGGACATTACAAGCACCATTGGATTAAAGAGTCATATTACCAGCAAGGCACTGTACTGAGCACTGAACATCTAGTATTGAATATTAGCTCTGCTTGCATCTCCAGGCAAATCGCTTTACTCTCTGCCTATAATACTCTCTTTCATCTATTTTAAGTGTAAATATGACAGAATACACACAACTTCTCTCATGAATATTTTTGACAGTGAAAACACAAAGCCCAGATTTCAGTTAGGGTCTTGAGGCACTCAAGTGACAACAGTACAGTGTTCAGAAATCATCCTTTAAGAACAAGAGTGATCATTTCTTCTACAGTGAGCCTTTAACAAGGCTTCCATATGCTCAAAAATGTACCTGTCCAAAGGTGTTACCATCTCTGAGTGACTTTAGATTCATGGACTGTTGTCTATGAATCTGTTCTGTCTTAACCAGTTGAAAGTTCTGAAATTAAAGGGGCTGGTATTAAGGATTTTATTTGGATTAGAAATTGATCTTAAAGAGTCAACCTCAAATACTGTTGAATGTTTTCTAAATTAAAGAAATGGTTTTTAGCATTGACTTTTTCTTATTTGGGAGTCACCTAGTAAATAAAGAAAAAATCTTTTAAAATTTCAAGTTTTCTCTGATTATCAAACAGTATAAATTCTCTAGTTAAAGGATAAACACTCATTTACATGCAACACAAAATTGCTGGTTTTTGCTCACTCTGGTATAAATATGGTTAATCAGATTACTAAAGCAGCAACTTGTTGAAAGTCAAACAAATTTCTCAAAGATATCAAACAGCATTTTCTAAACAATAAAAAGAACACAGCTCTCATTTCCAAAAGTCACAAACTTCAGTGGAGAAAGAAATGGGCATTTATGAGAGAGATAAAGGGGTTTGTTAAGTGTTCAAAAGTTCTTTTGATATCAAAACTGATAGATGATGTTTGATCTTAGCAGTGGGTATCAATAAAAAGAAATGAAAGCATTTTGAAGGATCCTTTTAAAACTCTCGACCAATGAGGAATCATAAGAAGCTCCAGCCATGGGACTTTTCTATCTGACATCCAAAAGGTGGTTACATTTGCATCCTCATTCGAAGTGAAAAGCAAGTATAATAATCCTAATGTCTGAATACATTAAGTCAACCGACTTCAAGACACATAAAACTGACCAAGGTACAAAAGGATTGAGGCTCCAAGAAGTTTTCTGAAGGCTTCTTTTTGATAACATTAAAGATTTTAGAACTTGTGATTTCCAGGTTGTTTTAGTGTGTAAAACATTCCCTTCCAATAACCCACTGTAAGTAGTTCTCCCTATGTAAATGATGGAACTCAATACGGTAAGAAACGTATACCTAAAATATATTCATTCCACTGGAGGCCTAATTCAGGTAGTTTAACAGCTCCAGTCAAATCTGTAGGCCACCAAAATAGGATTGGAGGTTCTTTTGAAGAGGTAAAAATTGCTTCAAGGTATTAGAGATCAAAATCTGTACTGAAATATATGTCCGGCTTTCTAAAGTCCTGTGAAATCTGGATTGGCCTGTTTATTTCCATGCAGGATGGAACTTTCAGTAAAATGAGAACTTCAATGTCAAATTTCTACTAACTGGTTTGAGGTTTCAAAGGAGCTATGTCAATTATTCTTTTATTTATTTAGGAAATACTTCCCTGAATGTACCCCAAAAGGAGCTTAAAAGGCACTACTCCATTTTATGAATGTGAATAAAGAACAGCATAATACAAGATTTATGCTAGCTACACCCAGTAGTAAGATCCTTCTCTTCACCTGGTGCTCAGATTATTCTCTCCTCTCATCTTTTTTTTCCTGGTTTCCCCATTTCTCAGTGCTGTTTAGCATCTGCTTACTCCATCTTCAAACGTCCTTTTTCCGTTTGCTCCTCTTTCCTCATAACCTCTTCATCTTTACTGTTTCACCTTCCTGAGCCAGCAGCACCAGTGCATAAGATCCTTCCATGGCTTGAGAAGCAGAGCTGATTGAAAAGCTCCTAAAAACTAAGAACCTGAAAGGAGCTGAAAGTCACAAGATCAATATATTTCTGTACAGATGATGTTTTGGACCGTGAGCAATGCAAAATACTGGGAGTAGATTATAATCCACTATCCCTTGGAAAGGATGGAAAAATAATGGTGGCGTTTGAATCCGTCATTAACCTTTGCCCTCCACTTTCATCCTTCTTTAAAATCACAAAAATAACAGTTACCATTGGGCATTGCTTTCAAATATGCCTCTGTTTTCAGCTAGTATCATTCTTTGAGACTAACCACTCTACTCTGAGCTCCTTAAGTCTGACAAAGTCCATTTTTCCTAAGCATTTTCTGGAACCCATCATTGGGTAAAAATAGTAAAGCGTTATTCTGAGGAACATTTTTTTCCTGTCTGTTAATGTATTTCCTGATAGCTCTGTCTTGTGAAGTTAAACACATGTTCAGAAAGGAGTCTCTGCTAAAGACCCTTCCAATAGCTCATCAGTTCAAAGCCGGCCTAGTATTCATTTCTACTGAAGAAGTACTGTCCCTGTCTTGAGCAGTCAGGCAGTTTCTTTGTCACGTAGCATATGAAACATTTGTACAGCGAGGCCAAAGTGCTCCTGATAGGTTCATAATTTTGAGAGCTTCCCAGGCAAAATTAACTACTTTGTCATCACATTCATTTTGACTGCCCCACAGATTGAAACCAGCAGTAATTACTCCCCATCCCTCCAACACTTTCCATGGCAGTGGACTAATTGTTCTCACACTTTATCTTCATGAGGTCTTGTTATGTCACTGCTGATGCAAACAGCTGGTCAGTTTTTATGATGAGTGTATTATCATCTGCTGATACTGTGCAATCTGTAATACATTAGATTGCCTTCTCTCCTGCCATCAGCAGAGATCTACCCATCGCAACGCCCACCCAAAACTTCAATTAGTAACACTTCTGCAAAAATTAGATAATTAAACATCATGACATAAGATATACAAAGTGAGCAAGAGATAGGTCTTACAATACACAAGACCATATCTGAATAATACATTAATCCAGATGCTACATGGCCTAATTTTCAGGAATCTACCTACCATCCACAAAAGCAATGTAAATCTGTGTTTTGCAGCGAAGCCATTAGGCAGGCCAGGATCTTACTGTATACTGCAGGAGTATTATTTCAATGTCTACTGAAATAAGTTATAGCTTAATACATACAGCTATATGACTAACAGAGGAGAGGTAAGTGGATCAACAGGGATCAAAGTAATGACAGGATGCTTCAGTACTTGTTAAAGTTAAAGCTTTCTAAACTGTTTTTTATTTGAAACAACATTATTTTGAAGGTTCACATGACAAAGTGCAGAGAACTCACTCACCCTGGACACCGGTCCTAGGAGCTGGCACTCATTATCCTGCATTCTTCCTAACACAGGAATGCAGTTTGAGTGCAGAGTTTACCAGGTAAGCAAAGGCAGAGGAATGTTGGGAAGCGAGGGATGAATTCTGCAGAGACCAGCCTCACCATGTGCTGTACAGCTCATCAAGGCAGCCTAAATGCTTTTGTCAAAGTCAAGCCTCCCTAACTAGCTGGGTACCTTCAGTGCCACAGCAAGATTTGAATCAGCATTTCTGAGCCTACTTTGGGGCTTCCATTGTTCTTAATACTGGGTGATCAGTTCATATTATAGTGGCTGAACTGAGGAGCTGAGGATAATTACACCACATAACACCATTTTGTGGATCAATAACTCATTCAAGTAGTGGATGAAATAGCACAGCAGGACACTAGCTGACAGCCCCAGTGCAGGCCACAGAAAAGGATGCTTTTAGCACAGATTAACTAAAAACATACAAAGGATGAGTTTGGCTGAAATCCACTGACATGAGCAGAGCTCTATTAAATGAGAATCTGGTTGAATATAGTGAACAATTATTCACAGCACACACTTGCAAGTTAAGAACCCAGAGAGCTACAGAAGCTCTAACAACCCTCGTTTTTAACTTTTTTTTTCCCTTTGTTTCCAATCTTGAAATTTTAGTGGTCAGGGTCATCCAGAAAACTTTTTAAAATGTAGCAAATGTCCTTTGCATTTTGATATTTCCATGGAAACCTTTAATATATTGTACAGCACAATATGTTCTTTAAATGCACTAAACTCATGAGAGACTGCATTTTGTCAAGAGAAACGAATAGGCTTGTATTACAGCTGGCAATACACTTAATATAAACAATGTCTTGCACTTTCCTGGAAGTATATTTATTCTACATTTTCCTCTAAGAGAAAATGACCCCACAACATGGAAAAAGGATACTAAATACCATCAAGTGGTTTAGGGCTGCCTTGTGCAGCAGAATTGCCCAGCACAATCCTTCTGTGCAGACAAGCTGCAGTATGACTCAGATATGACTCTGATCTCTGACATTGGTCTGGTGGTCTGTTTCTCCTTGGCAATTTTTCCATCAGAAAACCTGTCATTCTTATTAGCAAGGTTGGCCAAGGTGTGCATGGGTGTGGAAAATGAAGCTGCAGGGCTCATTGTTCTGGGACAAGGGGAGCACACGTTGTGTCACAGGCACCTGGAAGTGTGCCTTGCTCCTTGCTCCTGCCTGTGCTGTTCACACCGTGTAAATAGAGTTACACTTCACCTGCCAGAGGAGCCAGTCCAATACATGTCACAAGCATTAAGAGGAAGTCTTTAATATAAATTACAACCACAGTTGCGAAGTAGTGGAAAAAGCTTTGTGTAGCTGTAACTGATAATTGTGCAATGCTGTCAAAACTGTATCAGAAACTAGATTATCACACACATCCCCCAAAAAGTATCCTGTTCCACCTCATTTTTGTCTTAAACAGTGTGAAGAAATTGCAGTTTCCAAAGAAACACATACTTCTTACTGACCATCTTTCCTGCATTTAAACACACATGCACACATACTCAGGAATACCAAGGATTAGGTGTTTGTTCATAGAATCATAGAATGCTAGGGTTGGAAGGGACTTTTAGAGATTATCTAGTCCAACTCACCTGCAGAAACAGGTCAACCTAGATCAGGTTGCATCCTGTATCATACCCACCAGACACAAGATGCATGCTGTGACATACTGCACCTGTACAATAAGTTTGCAACATAAAAGATCTGTAAAAGTTATAAGTAGATATCGCAGCCAACTGAATAAATTTAAGCAGTCTATTGTTTGCCACCAGGAGAAGAACATTTAGAACTGACAGGAGAGATGGCTTTTATAGAAATTCTATTCTTAAAGCAACTACTATTTGAGGAGGGGTGTAATTAGCACTACTTCTTTAAAACTACATTTTTAGAAATCTAGTGAATATTTCTCTGAGTTCTAGTTAGATGGGCAGGGAAGACAAAGAGATAAATTACGGGGAGGTTAAAAAGGATGCCACACATCAGTAGATTATTACCGAGCTGTCTTCCATGCACAAGGTGAACCATCAGAACTCTTCCCGCCTTGCGAAAAGGCAATGTTTGAAAATTCACTCCCCTTGAGCCAAATTCTGTTCCTATTTAGTAAAAGGCAACACTCCCATTGGCTTCAAGTGAGAGCAGAGCAGGGTCAAAAACGAGTGTTTCTGAAAAACATTTCCATAAACACAAATCTGGCCGCTTAAACGCGTTGAGCCAATGGGAGTGTTGGAGGTGAACTATCAACACTATGTTTACACCAAGAGACAGAACCAATATCAGGAACTTTTCTCATCTAATATGTCAACACAATGAGACCATTCATGGTGTGGGGAATTCATTATCTAAATAAGTAAATGAAATAGGGTAAAGATTTTCAAGTGAATTTTCCAAAAAGGCAGAAGGAGTCTGTGGCAGAACTAACACCACAGATTTCTCCAGCCTGGAGAACCATGCTCCCTCACTCCTGCAGTCTTCCACTTCCATCAGCATCTTCATGCTCTCTGCATTGACAAAAATCACAGGATCACAGAATCTTAAGGGTTGCAAGGGACCTGAAAATATCATCCAGTCCAACTTCCCTGCCAGAGCAGGACCATCTAGAGTAGGTCACACAGGAACTCATCCAGGTGGGTTTTGAATATCTCCAGAGGAGACTCCACAACGCATCTGGGCAGCCTGTTCCAGGGCTCCCCCACCCTCACAGTAAAGAAATTCTTCCTTGTGTTTCTTGGGAACCTCTTGTGTTCCAGCTTGTATCCGTTGCCCCTTCATTGGACATCAAAAAATATTAACAACTTCCAATTTTTTCCTAGTGAAAACCAGGAAAGATCCTTTCAGAAGGGAGTTTTGGAACTGAGGCAGAAAAACTATCTGCTAAAAGCTTGGAGAGCCCACACTTCTCTACATACTCACATCCTGTAAGCTATAAAGGCTTCAAACTGGGACAGTCAGGACTGTTTATATGAATGACAGCTCTGTGTTGGATTCTTTGATGCTCTGTCATCTCAGCTACACTCCCAAAACTATGGGCATAGATAATACCATACAAGGAAGTAAACAAGAAAAAAAAATCCACTTAGTTGCTTTGATGGTAAAAACAAGAGAGATTCCCAATGAAAAAAATGGCAACAAAAAAGGAAGTTTATAGGGACACAATTTTTTCCCCCTCCTAAGTCTTCAAAGCATAGCATTGCAAAAGAGGACAGCCTCAATACTGCATTTAAGAACATAAATCTACTGAACTTATATCTCAGAGACTTTATGCCTTCCCTTGCAACAATGTGCCAGTCCATTCCTTGGATGCTTCTTCAGGATTCTCCTTTCTTAAGCAATAAATCCAGTGGGCTTGTCCACTGGCAGACTCTCAGGTCTAGCACGGTTCCAGATACAAGCATGTTTCTGGCTTGTTTTTCTGCTGCCAACATTCTTGTGCCTCCAAGGGAACCTTTGTAAACATGATGTTAGAAATGGCTTTTGAGAGAGTTTGTCTATGTAAGTGGCAGATAAAACCCAGGGAGACACTGGCAAAAAAACCCTAGGACAAAAAAGGGCCGAAAAAATGTTGTTGCACTGATTGAATTGTCAAGCAAGACAGAGGAGTCCATTAGACTTTCTCTGTATCAGTACATTACTCTCAGATTTCTCTAGATGAGGCGAATTTTTACATTGGAAGAAATATCAGCAGAGAAAGCTGAACACTTATTCTTGATCTTAGGAAACTGACATCTTATGTATTTAAATGGAACAAGACATCTGTATCTATTTCTGTCTCTTATCATGCAGACAAGGCGTATATCTCTATCACAACAACATAAAGGCCACCAAGTACAAACAATATGTCTTGTAGAACAGTGTATTCCTTTGCATTTTCACCTACCAAAGTTTAATCGTTGAATGTTCTGATCTCTCTGACTACAAGTTCCCCATCTTATTTTCATAAAAATAGCCCAATACAACTTTAACACGCTGGCACACATTTATACACAGTGACTAAATGGTCCGAGGAGTCTCCTGGGAACTATTCAGTGCTTTCAGATTCTCCATCAGCACTTGGAGTGCACATGTGCTCAGCTTAGAGCTGAACATTAAGAGCGATTAATAGGAAAGCCAATGCCTCAAGCTTCATTGAACCACAGTCAGAGAAGCAGGTAAAAAAGTAGGTTCAATCAAAAAAGACTCCCTTCTACTCTTGATCACTTCAATCCCTTCCATCCAACCAGTTCATTTTGCTCCTAAAAGAAGTTACAAGCTAAGACTGACCATGCCCAGAAGATGCTGCATTTATTGAAAGAAAGATTGGTGAAGAACATGGTTTTTGACTTACATCTCTAGAAAAAGTCTTCAAGACCTCTAAACTTGATGGAGACAGGAAAGCCAATGGAAAAATAACATACAAAACATTCAGCACAGTTAACCAGAGTTCACTGGAGATTGTATTTGACAGTTTTCTGCATCACATATTGTACCTATATCACTGTACTCCTGCATGCATGCATACTCTCAATGGTTCACAACTAGAGTACACTACACCAAGAAATGGATACATTATCTACAGCATTTGCTCAGTGACCAGAATTAGTGGCTTTTTGAGACTGTT
This sequence comes from Colius striatus, assembly GCF_028858725.1. Classification (NCBI taxonomy): domain Eukaryota; kingdom Metazoa; phylum Chordata; class Aves; order Coliiformes; family Coliidae; genus Colius; species Colius striatus. The sequence goes on along the minus strand of NC_084769.1, from coordinate 12,260,432 downwards.
AATGGTCTGTATGACAGCAACTGAATATTAAGTCACTTCCAAGCAAATCCACTTGACTTCATGACTTCAATAGCATTGGTAAGAGGAGCACTCAGACACACTCTTTGACACAGTACTTAATGATTTGATCTTACAAATCTCTTTCCTGAGAAGTAAAACCTCCAGCAGAACTGATCCATGCTGCTGATCAGCACAGGCAAGTCTGCAGTACTTCCCCACTCAGCTGACACTCATCCTATGGAAATAACTCTCTCCTGTATTTCTATTTCACAGCCTTCGATCACAACCAATGAAGCATCATCTAGGTTCTCTTGCAAAACCACACAGTATTTCTAAGCTTTTGAAGAGAAACAATAGGAACCATCTGCACTTTCAAGATTCTTTCTTCAAAAGCTTTTAAGGACACACTGCAGAAAATTCAGAAGAGAGCATGAGGGGCTACATTGAAGATCTTAACCAAGATATAGATGTTGTGGAAAAATCTACAGAATCAGACAAATAATTTCATATTCTTTGATAACAGAGGGTGTTTTTCTTCCTACTCATCCTCTCCCTTCTCTATTGTAGTGGGTCTGGGATGGTAGGGATTTTCCACAGCAGCTCCTGCAGTGCTGTGCTTACTGTTGGTATCAATATTATGACTACTGCTCGCACAGCATCAGGGCTGTCCCTCCAGCATTCCTTCCCCCACCTTCACCAATAGCTGTGGGTGGGCATGATCTTGGGAGGGACCACGGCCAGGACAGCTGACCCAGACTGACCAAGGAGATATTCCATATCATATGACGTCAACTCAGGAATATAAACTGGGGGAGAGGAGCAGGAAGGGGAGGCGAGATTCATTTCTGGCCTTCCCAAAGCAACCGCTGCGCGTACTGAAGCCCAGCTTCTTGGGAGGTGGCCGGCCATCGCTGCTGATGGGAAGTAGAGAGTAACAGCTTTATCTGCTTTTGCTTCGCTTCCCGGATGCACGGCTTTGCTGCTTATTTATTAAACTGCTTTTATCTCAACCCATAAGACTCTCATCTTATTTTCTCCCCTCCCTGGCTTGCTGAGAAAGTGGGTGATAGAGCGGTGTGGTGGGCACCTGGCATCCAGCCGGGGTCAAACTACCACATCTATATTCAGAAACACAGTAAAACTTATGTTCCCAGTACCATAACCACCACTGGATACCTTTAAAGCTTTAGCACATAAAAGCTCTGAGATATAGCAGCTACTCTCAAAATGACTACAGTGAAGTATTCACTAAACAGGATCAGTCCTGGTTTATGGCTTATAAGCAAATATCATGATGATCTGCTCACCAAAGCACACGAAGCCTATTAAAATATATTCATGGCTTTCATACCATAATTTTGACCTTTTCATTTTCCAATTATTTCTCCCAGTAACTGAAATGGTTTGTTTTATAATGCTCCTGATTTAGGGGGCCTCGGCAAGCACCTATGGTACCTTTCAGCATTACTGTCAAACAACTTGAGATAAAGTACTCCATCAAGTCGTAACTGTCATCTGCTGATAAGTAGAATTACCAGCAACACATGCTTTATAGCTTAAGGATGCTAGTTATTTGTATAACTTAAGCTCTACCATCACATGAGAGAAATGCACACAAAATGTAATCATGAAGCAGCAGTGACGTGTTGCACAAACATGACTAATAAACTTTATTGCTGTCCTTCCCATTGTGATTTGGAAGAACTTTGCTAGCTAGTAATTGCAAGCAATGGAATACTTAATTCAAATTAAAAAGAGGTGGAAGAGCAGTTTTATTATTCATCAGGACACAGCCTACTCCTTTCATACATTTTGCTTTCGTTTCAGCTGCCTGAACTTTGGAAAAGCAAATACTTTAATAAATTGACACAAGGGCATTGTAGTGTCCTTGACACCTCTGTTAGCCTGATGTTAAGGTTGAATCCTGCACCTGCTTTCATCCATACAGCTGTAATGTGCTTCAAGCCTCTTTTTCAGTGTCACATTATCATCTGAGGGAACAGCATAAAGGACAGGGAAGAAATGCATGAGCAACTACCATGACAGGATGCATTTTGTGTGCAGTCAGGATGCAAGGAATGGCCTTGGTTTGTATAATACCATAAAATACCAAGGCACAAGCAATATGCAGTACTGTGCATATACTTTGTCCTGCTCTGAAGTGTGCACAGCCAACCCAAGAGCAACTGCTTTAGAAAAGCCTTACAAAAATAAAGGTATTGCTTGTCTGCAATGCTTCACAAGCCTGACTTGCTGCTTTCCTTTGGCTAACTTATCTCTGTTTTGCTAGGTGTCTCTGGTCAAGAAAGTTCCCCACCCAACTGGGACTGGCTCCCCTCTTCAAGAGATGCAACACTCATCAGCTTTAACCATGTGACTTGTCATGTCAGCCAGAAGAACCACCTGATGCAAATGAGAACAAAGAAGTGACAGATTGTACCTGCCTTGGCAGGAATGAGCCCATGGGCCAGCAGCAGGTAGGAAAGCAGCCTGTCCATCACCCTGTCTCCCATCTCCACCTCACAAGGTGCAGGCTGGAGGCAGGACGTGGCAGCCTATGCATGTCAGAGCATCAGGAGAATCTGAGTTGGCAGGCATGGAGCAGATGACAGTACAGCCATAGCTACTGCCTCGCTCTTGTTTGCCAGGGCTGTAAGTTCATATCTGAAAGGTTTCCATGTTTTCTTAGTAGATTAATACAGACATGACCATAAAAGGAGTATTTTGACATCTAAAAAATGTTGCAAGAAGGGGTTCAGATTTTTATTTGCCAATTATGAAGACATTTATTTTAATCTCTAAATTCGGAGCAGAGAGATTTTGCAGCAAAAGGCATGCTATTTCAGTGCCAGAGAGTTCATTTTTCTTCTTCCCAGTGGAACATATTTTTCATCCTGACACTTTCTGAATACAGAAATGTGAAACAGAGAAAGCCTGGAGACCTAATGAAATTCCATAGGACTGAAAGAGCCTCTCCCTGCTGTGAGGCTCCCACAGGAACTAGGGTACACTTAGCTCTGTAACTGCCCAAGAGCTTTCCCAAGTATTTTGCTGCCACAGAAAACCAACCATTGTAATGAATTAATGTCTAAATTGAGAGAATAAAAACAGTATAGACCGAAGAGGAAAGATTAACCTATTCATAGAATGACTTGGTTTTGGGAAAAACAAGTGCTGAAACAGTATAAGCCAAAGTCAAACAGCAGATGATAGACCTGGAATCTCAAACATAACCTTGATGTGCTGCAGGGCTTCATTTGTCCCTGCCTCTGTCTCCCCTCACCCATAAAACCAGGATTAAATCTTCCTTTGCAGAACTGTTAAAAATGCATTGCCGTTTACCATCTGTTCAACATCCTACTTACCTACTCTCGACACGGAACACCTTTCTCCTAGTTCTCGGAATAAGCAGTAGAGTTGCAAGGGTTGTCAAAGATTCTGCCTCTCCCTGAACATTATCATCTTTAAAAATGATATAAGCATTTTAGGAAGTTATTTCCAATTAGCTGGCTTGGCAGATTGCTTGGAATGGAATATAAACTCAGTTTAGGAGAAATGCAGGCATCATGGAGAAAGCTGATATTTTGCTTTTAAAAATGCATTTCCCATGAAATCAGAGCAAGCAAGCAGTAAAGCTACACATTTGTCTGTCATTTTTTTTCTTGACTCGATGACAATTTCATTGACTCAGAACTCTGAATTTTGACATCACCTTGTTACAAAAGAAGCATTTTCAGCTGCATGTTATTTTTCTACAGGGGATTTGACTCATTCTTTCAAACTTTAATTTAGAATCAATTGTTTGCTGTGTTATTTTCACACATAAAAGGCAGCAGTGGCTCTTACTACCCCACAGAGATTTTTACAGAGATTTTTAAAAGCCTAGAATATAGTTGTAGAATAAGTAGCTCCTTTATTTAGGGAGAAGACAGAGAGGGGGAGGAAAAAAAAATCACAAAAACACCTTCAATTGTTCAAATCACTTAGTTAGCCAAACATCCTAATGCCTTTCTTTTTGTTTCAAAGAGCAATTCACAGGCCACAAAGGGTTTCGAGTTCATGCAGCTCAAAGGCTAATAAAACCATTTGTTTGTCATTTCTGAGTAGATGGAAGCTCTCTTCTGAATCCATTTGGAAATGAAGTCACCCAAGCATTTCCATACTTGATAAAGACCATAGGGCAAATGACCCCTTGCCAAGCAGTGAGCAGGGAAAGGAGGAGAGGAGAAACAGAAAAGAAAAGAAATCTAACACAAGCCTTTCCAAGACATATAATTGTGACAGAATGCTAGAAACCAACATTAAACTGCTTTTTATTCCTCAATAAACACACTGGGATAAGGACAAGCAGGCTTTTCATAAGGATTTTTCTCTACCTTTCAAACTGGGCTCACAACTATACATAGATTTCCTATAAAATGGTTCCACAAATTCACCAAGATTATGCCTTTTCAGAGCTATCTCAAGCAAGAATTTGATTTGTGATGCAAAACCCTGCATGAAAACGATGTGGAGATAATTCTGCTTAGAAAGCCAAGTATCTTCTCCATGTTGCAACAGTTCACATGGTCAACTTCTTATAGTCATGAGAAACACATAGTGTCTGGAAACCCACACTCAGCTGAAACCACTCCTTTACACCTATTTGAATGCTAAACTGACAAAGCAAGCGATGTCTTCCTCAAGTAGGGTGCAGAAGATATAATGAAACTTGTTTTTAAAACCCCAAAACCAGCACCAGAAAAATGCATATGAACTTCCCTGGAAATGTAACATTCTCCCCTGTTGTGATGAGGATCTCAACTCTGACAAGTGTTTTGTATCAATGCAGTGAACTGCAAATTTGGGCTTAACCAAGGTCCTGTGTCTGGCCTAGCAGCCCCTAGCTGCCTTGGCATCCTGGAAGGATTGCCCTGGCATGTCTTTTGCTAGAAGCCCCCATCCTACTTTAAAGCCCAACCTTCATGAAAAAAAAAAACAAAAGATTAAAAATCTGAAATAGTTTCAGGGAAAAATTACTAGAATGATCTGATCTTGAGAACAGATCATAAGGAGCTCATTTAGGCAGCTTAACAAGAGCAGGATGGGGAGGCAATTATTCATATGCAGAAAAAAGAACTGATGCCATGAAGCTCTTAGTCACGCAGATAAAGGCAGAACATGATCAGAATGTTTTCCATTGAAACACCCCAATGATCAGAATCTGAGAAACAAGATATTGGACTAGATGGTCTCTAGTGGTTCCTTCCAGCCCCTACCATTCTCTCAGTAATTAAGTATCGTTTAAGACCCACTGTTATAAGGAATGTTTTTCTTGAAGGTCCTTTAATTCATCATTTCACATTCCAGCTTAAAGCAATCAGTTGGTGGAGTCACACAATGTGTCACATATGAGTTAAAGCTTTAAGTCTGAACCTAACCATGATAAACAATGAATTAACGTTTTTTAGGGCTTTCCCAGCTCTGAGTACAAGCAAATCAATACAAATTACTTTGCACAGATATGCAAACAAGCTGTTATCATCCTCAGGCACATTTCCTTTATTGTGGAAGAGATGGATGCTGAGTAAGGCTGGATGCTGGCACCTGCAGGTAAACCTGCCCATAATACCTGAAGGTGAGGTGAGATGGTGGAACTGGACACAGGGCTGCACTCACATGGACTTCTTACTGCTCTTCCACTGTCATCCCTAGGGCAACACAGTTCTCTTTCCTGTGATAGTACCTATAAACACTCAGTTTGGTTACATCAACACAAAGAGATACAAGTTTCTAGACATTCACCATTGTGTATATTAAAAAGCTCCTTTTTCTTTTCCACAGTCACTCCTTAAGCAATGCCACAGCACCTAGCAGAAGGTCAAATGGAGAGGCCTCATGTTTCTGAAGGTGTAGACTATGACCTCTATACAGTCAACATCCCATAGTCAGAACAATGGCTAAAATTTACATGAGAATGGAAAACAGCAAATACCAATTTTATATGAACAGAAATCCCAGATTTGATGACTTTGGGCTTTAAAAGAAGGTTGGTTTTTTGCTTATGTCTTACAGCTGATTTCTTACAGTAACAGGATATAACAGAACTAGGGCAATCTAGCATGCTGAAGAAGTAATCACAAAAAATGTAGCATCATTTCTAAATACTGAATAAATAAACAGCACATATCCATGCTATAAGCTAGACATGCCAGAGCGGGGTATATATTCCTTTAATTAGCAGCCATTCAGAATATGCTACACTGAAATTACTTTGCTGCTGGCAGATAATGCACTACTCAAACTTTCTGCAATAAAAGGTTTATACCACATTGTTATTTATTTATCTCATCAATTTTGTTATCTTCAGGATGCTCTTCTTAATAACTCCTTTGAAATTGTGAAAGCTGGCTGAGAGCCAGCCACAGTGACAATGAAATAAAAAGATTCCTGAAAGCTGAAACACAGAGTGATACTCACCAAAAACTAAAGCAAAATGTCAGTGTATTTTACATGTTGATATTTTAAGTAAACCATGACCTTCTCTCTCTAAAAACTTCAGTGTAATTGCTATATAGAACAGGTTCACCACTGAAACTTCAAGAGACACAGTCATTAAAAACTATAGAGAAAAAACATCCAGCTCAGCCAGCAGAGCACTGCATCTAAAAATTTCTTATGCTTAAGTAATATAATTTGTTGGGTCCCCACACTACACTAGACTTTGCACAGTTGTCTGAGGCATATGCTTGCAACAGCTGAAGAATGATGCAGAGCCCTAGAGAAAATAAATGCCTTCGTGTGAACTAGGAGAGGACAGTAGTTATGAAGAAGTAGACAGGCAGTCAATAAGGTGTGACGAAGACTATATCGTACACAGGTCCTAATGTAAGGCTGTTCTCTAGGCATTACCAAGATGAAACTTCAAGTGAGGGCATACAACTTGACAACATGCAGCAGTGCTCACCACTAAACAAATGGTGAGAAACTGTGAGTCAGAACACTTAGCCTTTCTTTCTCCTTCTGCTGTTCTGTCACACAAACAACACAGAAGTCACAGGATCTCTCCAAGCCCCAGCTTCTTGCCAATGGAAGTTAGAGAGAAAGCATCTCAAGAATGTTTTTTTCTTTTGTGGGACAGAAACAACTCATGCTTGTACCACTCATGCAAGGTTGAGCAACTTGCACAGCTCTGTGAGCATGTGCAAAGTACAGTTACACATGCTTGGGCAGAAACACTAGTTCTTTCACTCATTTCAGAACATCTCTTCTGAATTACGTGGAAGCACACAGGAGAAGAATATAACTGGAGGACAAAGAAAAAGTGAGATCAGTTTGTTAAGGAGCTCACCAGGGAGGCCAAAGACAGAATCTATCTGTCCTCCTCTTACGATTAAGAGCAGAGAATCACAACTCATCTGAAACACTGGGATGATCTCATCAGCAGAGATCAGCAGTCATACAAAATTGGGGAGGCAGTGGATAAAGCTGTGCAAGGCTGTCGGTGTCCAAGCAGACAGAGGCTATTTAAGCTATGCAGAGTCAGGTCTCCCATTCACTGCTGTGTGGGGATGACTGTTTTAAAATGTTAGAATCAGGGAACTTCATCTATCTTGAGCTCAGTAACAGAATGATGTCTCACCACAATTGAAGTAATGCATGACTGAGAAAGTTTGCCTATCTTTGATACAACTAGCAAGTAGGTGATGGGAGGGAAGGATAAATCACCAGAATCAAAGCATTTAACCAGTTGTCATATATATTCTGAGTGCTTTCCCTCACCTTCTTTCTCTTGATGGGAAAGATAAAAATTAAGGGTGTGTTTTAGCACCAGCTCAACAGGCTATGAATAATCCTCCTGCTGAGCAATCCCAATATACACCTGACTTTTACTAGCCTCAAATTTAAGACAATTTTGATATCCTAATTTTGTCTTTCATAATTAATGTTCCCATTACTGAGGGTTACATTCTTACAGAGGCTGTTTAATTCTGTCACAGCCAGAGCACCAAGGCAGCAGTATGGGTCACATAACTAGTACATAAGGATGGAAAAACAGCTGGAAATGGATTTGATCAATGTGGACTGGGAGTGAGGATGAAACAACTATAAGTGAAGAATAAAATAAAGCTAAAAGAAGAATTGGGGTTTTGTGAACTGAAGGAAGATGCTGCTTTCTCCCTACCAGTCCAGACAAGCACAGTTACATGTGCTTGGGCAGACACACTAGTTCTTTCACTCTTATTTCAGGATATCTCTGCTCAGTGTTATGTACATGTTATCTGTATCATTTTCAGGTGTCACATTAATGGCAGTGAAACAAACACAAAGAAAGAAGGCCAAAGAAATAAAGTTGAGGGACAGTAAATATGAACAGCAGCTCTAATTAATGCCCTAACTATACTGCATTTGGTAGATACTAAACTCTGGCTTACAGATCTGCTTACATCAGTCTCCCAGTGAGCTACACTGTTAAAATGGAAACCCCACTAGATACTGTTACTGCAATCAGATTTTCCTCATAAAGCCTTACTTTTTACATAGCATTTTAGGCCTGAAGCACAGTACAGTGAAAACATCTCTCCAAGTACTTGTAATTCAGTAGATAAAGACTAGAGGAAAAAGCAGGAGAAAATATCCCACTTTTTTGGACCTTCACTGTGAGGTTTGCTTTTTAAGGCAAATGCCTCACATTTGAAGGCAGTGAGGCTGGCTGAAAACCTCAAAATCATAGAAATTATTTAAAATATCAAAAGAGAGGAGGGGGAGAAACAGGCCAAAACCCAACACTTGGAGGCTTTGCCTCATAGAGATGAAACTATAAAGCCCAGGAGTAAAACTATGATTGCTTCTGCCTTGAAAAATTTTTGAGCTGTATTTCCCATTTCCAAAGAATAAAAATGTCATAACAAGAATTAGAAATTGTCAACAGTAGAACAACTGAAGGAAGATTTATTTGTGTTTGTCTGAACAGATGCAGGAAGCCCTTTAGAGACACCAGCCTTGGGGTTAACTGGCTTCTACTCTAGTCTCCAACAGGACATCCTCACCCTATGGATTCTGCATAGAAATGTAATCCAAATGGAAGGCTCAACTACACAGATATTTCTGCCTATTGATTTAAACCTGAGAACTGGAATTATGGAAGTCGTGTCTTGCAAATCTGCATCTTGAGGTCAGTGATGCCTCACAGCAAAATGCTGTAAGTAAAGCTCTTCCTCCAGGCAGGACAGTGTCACAGGGCTCTGCCCTGGGCAGATTTGCTAGTGTTCAGGGGAAGAAGTTCATCTGTAGTAACACAGTTACCCATGAGACTTCTATTGGTTTCTAAAATTTGACTGTGACTAGCCAACAGGTTAAAAAAAGGAGAGGAAAAGAGGAAGGAAAATCTATGCAGAACCAGCTTCATCTTGTATGCTTGTTTCCTATGGAAACAAGGCTAAACCCAACATGTTACAAAATGAACACTCAGTTTAGTGCCAGTTCTGCTTCAGAGCATAAGATGACAGAGAAGCCTCAAGCAGCAGAAAGTATTTGTCATTCAGTGTCTCAAGCAGGAATCACTGTAATAATTGCACTGATCCCTTTTTCATGTTGTATTGAATTACAGCAGTGTAATGGGGAGGGGAGAAAGAAGCGAGAGCAGATGTCACTAGATTTTGAACACATTGATAGCACAGAGATACCCCAAAACTGAAGTGCTGCCAAAGAGCCAGACAAATTAATGATGTCTAGCTGGATGGTTTATTTTTTTTTTCTTTTTTTAATTATCATAGCTCCTACACAGAAGTCACACAGCTTGCTCCTCACTGATGTGGTTGTCATAGATAAGCAATCCATAGTACGCAAAAGGGAAGGGTAGAAAGAAAATATATGAAGATCTGTATATTTAAGCTTGCCAAGTGTTGCCATTTGCCTACATGAACAGTTCTCAGAGCTACGCAAGAACAGGAAAAGCTCAAAATGCTTTTGCCAAGCATCCACTCTCTTCTCTGTATGCTGACTCCTCTTTTCATGTCAGAACGAACCAGCATCATTGAAAGTCAGCTGGACACATTCTAACCTAGAAGAAACTAATTACTTTCCAAGCCCCTCCTAAGACACTTGCTCTTCGTGCCATGTAGAGCTGTGAATCATGCAATACATATAACTTACTTTTAGGGAGGTATCTTTGCAGAATAACTTAATTTCTGTTCTTCAGCATCCACAAGAAGCCATCTAAATTATTCACATGCAGAAAGATAATAACTTCTCCAGGGACATAACTCAGCTAAACAGCAAAGGCTCAAGCATCTTGTACACAAGCTAAAAGTTTGTTCCATGAAATAAAAAACAGAAACCAGAACATATTTTATAAACACTTTAGTGTTCTAGTCAAGTTACTGACCAGCTTAGCAACTGCCTTTTCCAGATCTACCACTTACCTGCACACTATCTACTGCCCATCTTTCTGGGGCTCAACACAAGGCAGCTTTGCTGATGGCTTCTTCACACTACCAGGGAGTAGGTTCTGGGATCTGCCTCTAGGCATATGAAACACCTTGAGCTTGTGTGGAACTACTTTGTTGAAAAGCAAATCATGTCCAAGAACAGCAGCACTTCAGTGCTGTAACAAGGCTGCAAAATCATCCGAAAGAGGAACTTGCAGTATTGGCTCTCAACACACAGTTCCCAGCACATGAAAAGAGAGGCTGCTCTTTGGCATTGCTAGGAGGGAAATCATGACCTTCATTCAGCCAGCTACGAGGCAATTCATCCTTCTGTCTTCCAAGCTTCATCAAACACCATTATGCTGCAAGTGTAACATGTTCCACTGCAAAACACCGATGCCTTCCTACAGTCACATCTGCCATCACGTTTCCAGAAGTACTCCTACCACTTTATTGAGGACTTCATGGGCAGGAGGTGACCAGACTTATGCTCAATGGGCTAAATCTTTCTTATTTTCTTTTTAGTAATGTTGGATTCCTTCCTGTTAGAGATTACTCTGGACTCCAGAGAGAGATGTATTCTCTCTACCCACCAATCAGTAGTTACCCAAGATATTGTTTCAATACATCCCTTGGAAAGTTAATAGACACCATTCTGACACACAAACACTACCAATTAATTATACAAGGTCTGATTTTCCCAACAGAAATAGTAATTCACATATTTACCCAACTCTACCTAAAGAGTAAGCTGTTTCTCAGGCAGCCACATTGTCAAAATGCACAGACATTTGGCTATTCCCAACTTATTCTAGATGTTTTCCAAGGAGCTGTGTAGTCAGTAAGTCACCAAGTTTTCACCTAGTCAGAAAAAAAAAAATATGTGCACAAACATAATTTCTTTGCCCACCAAAATCCAGTTTTTTGAGCAAGCCACCAATTCATTTGGTGGCAGAGAAGTCAGCAATAAGTCAAGGCCATTCTTTTCATTGCAGCCACCAGGGACTAATAAGTCTGAGAAAGGATACTCTAGGAGAGAAGTAGGACAGCTGATAGAATCACAGAATGGTAGAGGTTGGAAGGGACCTTTAGAGATCATCTAGTCCAACCCCCCTTCAGAAGTAGGTTCACCTAGATCAGGTCACAATTGTCCACTTAAAACATCTGGATGTAGAGGACAAACAAGTGCCGATTCTAAAGTGTATTTATCATAACAAAAGTAACCTCCTTTTTGCCAGAGTGATATTGAGACAAGCAACAGGTCCCTATTAGAGTCTGTTTGAAATATGAAGCCCAAGTTTCCACATCATCTAACAGGAAGGCACCTCTCTTTCTATGGTGACACTTACTCACCAGCTCGCACCACCCACACCACTGCCAGAGAGGACTCTCAGCTCTGCAGTGGAGCAGGTTTTCCCCCAAGCATGGATGCAAACAAGCTAAGGTGCTAAAAGATTCAGAGGGAGAGAAATGACAAACTCTCCATTCAGGCTGTGTGCTGCCAGTCTGCTCTGGAGCACTCAGAGCCCACCTGCTCTCAGTCACATGCAAACACAGACCTGGAAGTGCAAACTCCCCTAAATGCCATGTCAGCCTCTGCAACTTCTGATTCTCCCTACTTATAGTTGAGTATTAGGTTACTTCACACCACTTCTGACTGCCCCAGGACTCTCTCATCATGAAACAGTAAAGTCAAGTAAGTAATCACTAGCTGGGATTTCCTTTATCTGTCCTCTTTGATACTAAAGGAGATGAGTGTGTTTGATAAGTCTGTTGCATTGACCCAGGCAACTCAGAGAACAGCATTAGATGTTCAGGCTCCTGGCACAGTCACTTGGGAGAACCAGATATCTCAGAAAGATGCGACTCCAGACCCTCACACCATAACAGGGATTCACACACATCCAACTAATAGGAGGTGTTTTGTACATGAACATCTCCATGTCTCCATTTCTCCCCTAGCATAGGGAGCTGAGCACTGGATGTCTTCATATAGCTGGACACAGAACATGAGACCCTTGCCAAAGAGACTGAGCAGTGTTTACCCTCAAGAATTTTTTGGCATGTGTGTCAAGGGAGGAGGAGGAGGTCATGATGTTCCTGCTTAGCTTTAATTAACAATTTAGAGTTTTCACCCAGGAAAATGAAAGATATCCCACTCATTGAAACCATCTCCCTGCACTATGAGGCTGATCTGGGCAAGTGCATTCCTTAAATGCAGTCTGAAAACAAACACCATGGGAGCAGAAGCAGAACATGACACCACAGCTCCCTGGTTAAAATACTCTCAAGTAACTAGGCAAGATAGGTGTGAAGTCTCATTCCTGGAAACATAAAACATCTGAAATGCCTGGAACTACAGCTAGGTTCACCCAGCCTTCCTCTCAAGGGATGTGGTTATTGCAATCACGTAGGCTGTTGAAAAATCAGGACAGAAGCATGTAATTCTGATGAATGATGGCAATAAACTAGGATATGATGAGTCTTCATCTTTTAAAGGCATCTCTCTCCACTTTTCTGTAGTGCTATAGATCTTTACATTACTTTAACGAGATGCTAAGATAAAAAACACTCCAAAGCATTACTGAATACTATTTTCTCTCCTGCTTCAATTTATATTTGTCGCATCATTTCACCAGTGCAAATCTTCTTATTTGATAATCTCTCTAAAACCTTCTGAAGCAATTTTAGAAACCTGAGTCAACTGGATGTTGAATTTTGACAAGCTTTTCAGAGAAAGAGCTATGTTTAACAAGTGATCCAACATGGTTGTCTCAAATATTCTGATTTTGAAAAGAAGATTTGGTCTGTAAAACACAACCTAGATTTTCTTTGGACTTTTAAGCATATCTGTCTTTCCCCAGAGACAGATGCTCCCTTTAGTAGCAGCAGGAGCAAAGGGACAAATAAAGCTTAGTGTAAGCCTTATGACTGATGATTTGCACTGCATCTTGCCACAGTTGCCCGGGGAAATGAATCTTGAAGATGAAGTGTGTCATTAAAACCATCTTATAGCTCTGAGACTGGCACCTGTACATAAGGAGGCAGCACGGCTGAGAGACTAGAAAGCATAAAATCACTTTGAGCATCTGGTAGAGCATCAATGGTACTGCGTGGCTGTTTACCATGGAACCAGCATCTCAGTTGCATTGTCTTGGTTGAGATACGTGGGGAAGTTTATGAAACGTCATTTTCACTGAGCATTAAGTTACCAAAAACCAAACAGACATATCCCAGAAGGTAAATAAAGTGGATATATTTTACTAGTCTATGTGCACGAAGGAAGGAAACTGCGAAGGATATCATGACTTCACCAGATGATAAGCTACACATGCAGTGTGCCTTTCGGGGGACTGCTGGGAGTCATCAGGGCATAGGAACTGCAGGCAGACTGATAAGAGCATCACAGGGGGCTTTTACCATTTGCATTAATGTAATTGGCTGCAGCACAGGGATGTGGACAGAAGATAATGATGTCAGTAGTTTGTTATATTCACTTATTGTTCTTCCTTCTCCCACAATTAGAGCAACTATATACATAATGCAATGCAAAATTACATTGACTGAATTTAGTCTACTAGCCCCAGCAGACAGTTTCTATTTCTATGTTGTCTTTCAACATGCAGCACAATGCAATAGCAGAGGCTTAAGATAGATAGCAATAAACAGCATGGGCCCATTACAAAGATTCATTACAGATTATGCCATCAGTACTGAGCTCTGTTTTTTTCCAAAATGAAACATTTGTTTTCTAGCAAGGGAAGCATAGCTATTTCTGTGGCAGAGTCCTGTTGAAGTACCCTGTTTGTAAATGGGGCCAGAACATGTCAGTTCTGTTTAAATCCAGGATTAGATAAAGTCACTTGGGTTTTGCTGGACATATTCTGCTCTTATCTGGGAGAGCTCCTGCATTCTGTCAAGATGCACGAGTGATGACAAAGTGGCTTGGCAACCATCTTGTCAGAAGTAACAACAACAAGGAAAGAATAGAACAGCTTAGAAATAAGAGAACAAACACACCATTTCCACCACTGTGACCTTTTCCTCACAAAGGGAGAGAAAGTACTGTTATCGGGAAGATATTAGAAGGGACCTTGGAAAATGAGCACTGCTTAGCTGGCTGGTGGGGAATGTTCTGTCCTCATTTGAAGTGTTCAGTGGAACTCTTATTTCTGAGACTACAACAAGGAAATCCTAAAAAAAAAGAGTGTAATAAGCAATAATCCATAAAAGAGTGAGGAAGGGTCTTTAGCTGAAGTCTTACATTACTAATCTAATTTTACAATTTTAAACAAAGCGAAGGCAAAATGCACCAACACTTCAGTCTGCAACAAAAAATGGTTTGTTGCACCAACAAAAAAGTTGGGTGGTTTATAACTTGAGGACTGTCAGTGATTCTTCAAATGAGTTCCAGATATGTCCTTCACCTGCTTATACAAGAAAACAGTTATATTCAGAGTTTGCTGAAGCTACGACCAAAGATAAAAACAAATGAAAAAGCTGGGTGCACTTAAGGATAACAACATGCACCACTTATGCTTTCACTGACCTTGCAGCAAGGACTACAGCTAGTGCTTTTTCTGGATTTCAAAAGAAAGTCTAAGTATCCACCCATGCAAGAGCCATCTCACTGCGGCACAGCACGGAAAAAGGGCCTCTGTCCACGCGGACAGCTCAGAGGTTCCGTTTACCACATTCCTCACCCTTACAAAATGACAAATTATTAGGAAATAAAATCCAATCATACATGGAAATTAAAAAAGCCAAAGAAATAACCTCTCCTAATTAAATCTTATTATCAGATCTAGTACAAAAGTGAAAGCTGAGGTTTTTTCCAGCTTGCTTAACTCATGTTTTCTTCAACAGCCTCTGTTTTGCAAGTCAAAATGCTTTGGATAAGATTTAGTCAGAGTCAGTACTAATTAGCAAGGTGCTATTTACCACTTTTTCTTGACCTGACAGGTGAGAGGTTATAGGTCCTCAATGAGGTATTTTCAGCTACCTTGATTCCTCCTTCACTTTCTTGATGCAAGACAAGGAGAAACAATAAATTTTCCAGTAACTGAACCCTCAAAAACAAAGTACATCTGTGCCTCAAAGACAAGAGTCTCACTGAGCCCATCTCAAGAAATTCAACCCTAGCATTGAGTTATCAATCCAAAAATATCCCTTTCTACATAGTGGGATTTATACTCCAGATTGAAAACCAGGTCCTGCTAACGGAACAAAGCTTCTGCTTCAAAAAGGTTTTATATGGAGCTGAACCTTAATGATTACCACTCAAACAAAAGCTCAATTCCTATCAAAGTTGTTTAAGGAATCCCTATAAGTAGGTCCCGATTCCCTATCCAGGGAAAACACAACATTCAAAAGAAAGTGGAAATCCAGCACCCTGAAAGAAGCAGCATTTGTTGACTACATTCATTTCCAAAGTAAAATTCTAGGAGATGGAAACTCTGTTCATGCATGAAAGATCTGATCTGAATGCTTTGGTGATGGTAGTGGGAAATACAGGTTCCTTTATTAAAGCCTTGTTGTTTGTCTAGCAGAGTCACCTTGTGCTCTCTTTGAGTAAGCTAAGTCCTACTGTTAAAAAGGCAATCTTGATGATTTGAGGTGAAGAGAGAGATATTCAGGAAAACACGTTAAAGTAAACATGTAAAAGCTCTAGCACAACTGGTGTGGCTAAAACTCAAGGATATTTTATCCAAACTCCACTAACACACAATCTTAAGAGGAGTTAGCAGCCACTAAGAGCTACAATACACAACTGAATCCAGAAATGATGGGGTATTTCCAGCTCTGCCACTGACTGGAAGCATGAAAAAGTCTGAGTGCCAAGGCTAGGGAAACAATACAGCAAAATTTGGGGGAAACAGGGATATTTATTTTTCTTTTCTATCTCAGTTACCATTGTCTTCATATGTAAACACAGGTTTGTTTCAAACTTACCTCTGGTTCAGTCACCATCCTTGTAAGTTCCTACCCACACTTCATCAATGTGTTATCTTCCCTATCAGTTCAAGTCATGGTCCACAGCTTTTAGGAGCTCAGTACAAGCAATTTAGTTTCATTACTGACATCAGTCTTCAGTGTGAATTGTTATCTACTAAAAATTTGTCAAAACCCACAAGCAGCCATCAGAAGAAAAGAAATTTTCAGCTGTAGTAAATCTAGTCTGAACATCTACTGATGGTAAAGTTCAAAGCTTATTTCTTTTGAGGTAATTGCAACACATTCAATCACCCAAAATTGCAAGAAGTAAAGAAAGGTAAGGCATTCTAATGCTGGTTCCTTTTCTCCTTTGCATAGTTCACCCCAGCCTGTCTCTGAGAAAAGGGAAGGCTGCTTGCAATTATAGTGCACAAGCAAAAAAGTTGTAGAAGTTCTTTGGGTCAGACAACAGGGAAGATAAAGAGACATTGTACATGCCCTGTGTCCTTCTGCCCCCATCTAGCATTGCCTGCTTCTGAGGTAAAACCTGGAAAACTAAATCTTTTACCTCAAGCAGGAAAGCTTCATGGGTTTTGGGACAGAGACCCTCAGAATAGAAAACCTAACAAACTTGTGCTCCAAGAAGTGACTTGAGCCAGAGTCTGACCTCAGTGAATATAGAGCCAAAGTTCTCAGCAATTGTTGAATACCCCTAGGCTAGATAGTGTCACATTAAACTCAGCAATGGTCAATCTAACAGAAAGAGCAAAGGTACATTACATTATATTAATATCTGTAGAATACTCTGCCAAGCTGAAACAGTTTACACTGGCACTTAGTACTGATTAGCAATGTCTTAATTAAATGTATTACAGATGTTTCTAATCTAACTCATTTTTGAGGTACAAAGTTATAGGACAAAAGGAATACCACTTTCTCCTATACACAAAGAAAAAAATGGGAACAATTTTAACACAACTGCATAGCATTGTACATTAAGTGCTCAGACAAATAACTTCAAATTACCTACAGCAGCTTGTCCTCAAATTTTTATAGTCTGAACAAAAAACTGACAGATACAAGCACTGGGGGAACAAGTGATCCACGCAGAAATCTCTCCAGTATCTTGAAAGTAGCTTCTTCAAAGGTAATTTCATCACTAAAACACAGACACTATTAACTGACAGTGTCTCCAGGGACAGTACTCTGAGTTGACAGCAAGACTGGGAGCCGGAATCACTGTACTGGGTACTGTAGGAGACACAACAAAATGAGTCTACATAGAATTTTTTATACAGGAGTCGAGTTGCTCCTGACCTACTGAATTTCCACCTCTAAATTCAAGTGAAATAACCAAAGCCTGATTAAAACCATTGAGAAATATAACTGCTGCTTAGGCATTCTTTATTGATGGTAGTACAGAATCACAGAATTACAGAATGGTAGGGGTTGGAAGGGACTTCTCAAAATCATCCAATCTAACTTTCTGCTAAAGCAGGTTCCCTTAGATCAGGTCACACAGGAACGTCTTCAGGTGGGTTTTGAAAATCTCCAGAGCAGGAGACTCCACACTCTCCCTGGGCAGCCTGTGCCAGGGCTCCCTCACTCTCACAGGAAATAAATTTTTCCTTATGTTCAAGTGGAATTTTTTGTGTTCCAGCTTTTGTCCATTAGCCCTAGTCCTATCACTGGACACTCCAGAAAAAAAGTGTTGCTCCATCCCCTTGACATACACCTTTTAAATGCTTGTAAGTCTTAATGAGGTCCCCTCCTCAGCTTCCTCTGCTCCAGGCTGAACAGTCCCAGATCCCACAGCCTTCCTCATAAGAAAGATATCCAAGTCCCTTGATCATCTTGGTGGCCCAGAAGTACATGGAAATACAGTTAAAAGCAACTAAATACTCAGATAGCATTGAAGACGGAGTTTGCATTTCCTGCTCTTATCTTCTGTATGGACGAAGAGGAGCAATTTTGGGTGATAAAAATGTTTCAGATACTGGTTTTATGCAAATCCTCTGGAGTCAGGAAATTGCCTGCTGAGAGATCAGTCACACTCACCTGTTTCTGATTCTCAGGTATCAGCCCTGCAAACACTGAAAGGGCTGAAATTTCTCTTTAGAAAATAATCATCAGTCCCATGAACAGGGGAAGTAAATGGGATTTCCTACAGATTTGTAGTTTGGTTCTGTGAGATTTAATGAAGTTGTTGGTTCAAGATTTTTTTTCCTTCAGTTGGGATATTTATAACACCTCTTTCTCTGAGGATACTCCAAAACCAGCAGAAGTCAGTATTTCAAGTGTTGTCTGTCTGAATGGGCACTAATGCATAGGGTGTCTTATCCTCTGCCTGCCTAAATTTGTAAGACTTTATCTGAAACTGCTATAGCATCTTTATCATATTTGGTTGAAACTAATCAACAGATTTAAAAGCTCTAGTGAGAAAGAACAGAAGAAAATTGTTTGAGCCTAATTTTCTTCAGAAGTCAGGCCAAAAATAGCACACAATTGTTCATATTAACGTTTTATACTTTAGATCACCTCCAGCTCTCTAAGCTAGTCCTCTGAATCCCTGGAGCATCCTTTAGGAATGCCCTAGAAATCCATGTTGTGTTGCATTTCCTTCAGCATCTTGTTTCAAATATGCTAATTAGAGTGGAAGCAATTAGAACAAAATTAATTTACCCATCTATATTTGTTGTTCAAGCTTTCCTCAAATGCTGATGAAAATTGACAAATACGAAGTCAGCATGTCAAAGAGCTACTTCTAGCTTGTCATGTAAGGTGTGAAGAATTGCACAGCATTTGAATGGTTTCTCCTGTCCCTACTGAATTTATGGTTTTAAGGCTCAAACTGTCAGAAAGGGTGACTGTCACTGAGTATAAACAGTAATTGCTTCCAACAGCCCATGTGATGATGTTTATATCACTTAAACTAAGGCTTGTTGTCCAAACCAGCCATAGACTAAAAGAAAACTGTTTAACAAAACCATACAACTTGGAGCTTAAAAAAAAATATATCAAAAGTTAAGGACCAAATCTGTGACTTAAGTGTTTATTACAACTGTATTTCTGTGTCTACTGCTTGATATGCCCTCTCTTATGAGAAGGGATGTCTGCAGGGTCAGCCAGACAGTAGCCTGGTGGGGTGACATGGGGAAGGAACAGGGTGACCGAAGAGCTCTGTAACCTCTGTAATCTCAGCTCTTGACAGAAAGCAGGTCTGGCTAACCTTGGCTTTAAGTCTCTACTCCTCTCCTGGGACAAGAACAACATATATTTGTCAGTGACTACAACCAGTTAGGATTTTATTTCTAGCCTTACAGATAGAAACCAGAGGAAATGTTCTTCATTCCTTCAATAGCTCAGGTTCAAGGACAGCCTTGCTGTATCATCATTAGTACTGACGGGCTTATAGTTCTTCCTGGGGTTTTGTCATTTACACATTTGATAGGTATTATCTCTTCTGCTAAACATTGAGTAGAAGCAGATCTGGAAAAGAAATTAGAACAACAAATATATCTACAAAGCTTCACTCAGTGCATTCTTTCATTTGACAGAGAATCTTTTACAACTGCACCAGAATATACAACCATTTTTGTCTCTCCTGCTTGACCCCATATTGGGAAAATGCACTCTAAATGTCATTTGCTTCAAAATCAAAAGCCAACCTACAAGATTCAAGACATCATTACTATTACAGAGTCTCTTACTGTGGCTGCAGAGGAAAGTGTGACTGGTTGCTGTTTGTTCTCAGTGAAGATGTTCATCTGTTACTCATCTCTGTGTTATGTCCCAGGTGCTTGCACACAGTCCTATTATTTCTTTCAGATTTTTCCAGGAACTGAAGCTTGATGGAACTACAATTCTTCAATACTTCTCCTCAGTTTCCCTTTTTAAAAAGACAGGCATTATGTTTTATAATTTCTAATCTTGCATTACCTCAATGACCTCTCAAATATAACCAGTAGATTAACAAAGGAATTTCAGTCACTTCTTTGTGTTCTAGCAGCAAATGAGGCTTTTAAGAAAATGAATCCTTCCATGGAGAGAGAGAAGCATCAACGTTCCAATACCCAGTGCACAACTTGTCAATCTGAGGGCATAACAAGCAGTTTTCTGGCAATTCTGTTACTTACTTCTCTCATCATGAGAGGGTCACCAAAGGTTTGAACGTTACACAAGGTCACATAGTTGGTCCTGAAACAATAACACTGACAAACCAATAGCCTGGAATAAAAACCTTGTTAACATCTTGATGTGGTGCATCTGTCTCTACTATTCTCACAGAAAGCAGTGCAACTTCCCAGCATGGATGAAACTACATCACTATAAGTACACTTAAAACATTTTCTTTATGTACAAAACTACAAGCCTCTCTTTAAAAGGTACTGCATACTGTCACAGAATTGAATACAGCTAAGAGCCATGTTGATATAAGCCATCATCATACTTCAAAATAAATACTCAGCTGCTACATAGCCCAGGTGTAAGCCAAGCCTAACATGCCTCACAGCCAAAAGCAACATTGAAATTATTTGTTTAGGTGGATTGCTTTTTCTTTTATCTGTGACTGTAGACTCTCACAACTTTCTTAACAATTCCATTTAAAATGGATATATACATTCTGTATACAATTTCATATCTATTAAAGAACAAAATAAAATGTCTCAAACTGATTACAGTGAGGTACTTGCAGAAAATTCACACCTAATCTTGCTGTCAGAAGAAGAGCAATTTGCCAAATATAATATTTAGAAACTTCTTCTCCTCCAGCAGAGGAAATTTTAAAATATTTATCTCAAAGAGTTCATGAAGTTCTGTACATCCATCTATGGGTTAGAATTAGGAGAAGATGAAAATATGAATTGCTTTGTACAGGAGTTATCCTGGGCTCATATAAAACACGTTAGGTTCACAGCAACCTAGCTGGTTTCCCTAGTAATTAGAGATTCCTACAGTTTGAGAAGAAGTGTCTGGTACAAAAGCATTTGCACAAACAAGAAGCTATTTTGAAAGATTTGCAGAAAGTCATTGAAGGGGAGATTTTGGTATTGTAAGAAATCTGATGTTGCTCAGGCTCTTAGGCAGCCTTGCCTTGATAAGTTATGGAAAAGACATCTAGGAAATGCAAGCCTACTGTTAGTACATTTAAAATCCCTCCACGGTTTCCTTAGAAGCAAGTGGTTTTCTCAAAGCCCTGGGAAAAAAATGGATGGCCATTGCCTTAGACTATTAAATTATGACCTCTTCCCTTACTATGCATTACAGTGTACTTTCAAGTGCCTGGTTCAGGATGGTTTCTGTGCTCTGGAGCAAGTACCTAAATGCATCCCCTTAATTAGATATTTAAACACAGGAAACTCTGTAAGAGTCTTCTTAACATGTTATTGCTTGCTTGTATCATCCTGCAACTTACCTTGTACAAGGGACTATGATGCTTACACCTAGGCTTCTGATTCCATTTGGGGAGAATACACATAAGTAACTAAGACTTTCATCCAACTTAATCTTGAGACCAGCTTTTACCTTTGCATCATTCATTTTCCTGAAAGAATGCAACTGTATTAAATATCTTGATTTTAAGACAGATTCTGATACTTAACTGAGAGATTTCTGTAAAGAGTACTTCTATTACTCCAACACATCCTCATTTATTTTACATACTTTGGGTTTAAAATATTCCTATCCATGGTCCTAAGAACTTTAGTAATTAAAATGTCACAATAGCATTTGTCAATGATATTAAAAAGACAATAAAATACACTAGACAGTATCCAAAGCCTGTAAATTCAGTCGTATAGACAGTCCTTTGCTCCTGACAGGAGTTACTCCTTTCTTCTAAAAAAGCCCTTATTAAATAGGTGGTTTCAGGTGAAGCTCCCAAAGGTCAATCTACTTTGGCAGAGATTACTATAGAAAGGACAATTAAGGTAGACTTGCATCCATGTGCAATCGTGAAGAGACAGAGCCAAAACCAGAAGGTCTAAATTGGGAAACGACACCTATGGTATTCATCAGTTCCAAAATTCCTTCTCCATTCCAGTGTACTGCTCCTTCAGGAAAACTAATGAACCTCAGAAACAGTAAGAGGTGGGAACTGTCAACAAGAAGGATTCTGCTCTGCAGGCTAGCCTCATTTCCTACAAAGGCAATGGAAAGATTCCTAATGGTTTCAAGAGGGAAGTAGATCACATTTGCATAATGCATCCTTGTAAGTCTGAAATAACTCCAGGGATGTTTACTTCCTCAGATAACACAAGATGCACATTGGCTTAAGAGAGTGAAAGCTGTTGCACAGCATTAGAGCTTGCCCATCTGTTTAAGGCTTCCAGCAAGTTTAGTAGTTTCAAGTAACTTTAATAGAGTAGCCTCACACCTGGCTATATCCTATACAAAGATATTCAGATCAGACTTAATACACATAGAAAAGCTTTCTTCTGATGTTTGATCCTTTTATTTTTTATACCATAAATTATATCAATACCTGAAACTCCCATTCTGTTTTTTTAAGGCTGGTCAAACTTAGTCATTATTTATTTATTTATGTCCTGGCATATATTTTTCTGTTGCTATACCAAAGGTCACTGAGCCACACAACATTGTCAAAAATATAAATAAAAATTTCATAGATTTTTGACACAGGAGATAGGGAAGGGGAAAAAAACTATGACTAAATTTGGACTACTTAGCTTGTTATTATCTTTCTCCTAAATGGCTAAGAGTGAACAAGCCACCCTGTAAATCAGAAGGAGTCGTAGGTATTTCCTTATCCCTCCACTGACAGTGCTGAAATTTAGTTCTCAAGTATGTCTTCGGAGGATTGTTGCCTCTTGATGCTTAGATGCAAACACCTGACAGCAGAAGGGAAACAGGGTATCTATCACCAACAGAAAAGGAATTAAATTTACATGACATTCAGAAATTCTAGAGAAATCTCCCACTCCACCACTTAGTACGGAATCTTAAGGGTTGAAAGGGACCTTGAAAGATCATCCAGTCCAACCCTCCTGCCAGAACAGGCCACCTAGAGTAGGTCACACGGGAACTCATCCAGCTGGGTTTTGAATGTCCCCAGAGAAGGAGACTCCACAACCCATCTGGATCTGAGAATAGTTTTCAATTAATTTATTCTTTAAGTTCAGTTAACAGTGTCTCAAATCAGTCAATATCAGTCTTTGATTACAAACATGGAAAATAAGTTTGGAAAATAAAGTGGAAACTTGGAAAATAAAGAAAAAAAGAGGGGAAGGAACTCAGTCAATGTCATGGCCACAGACAGAAGAGCCTCATCCAATTTCCTTCCTTGTTGTCTGTAAAGCAAATTAACTGAAAGGAAGGTCCATAGACTTCACCAAACACTGACAGCATTTATCAAAAAATCTTTTAGGAAATTCTCATGCAGTGAGGGTTAGGTTACCAAAATTAACCTAATTTATCTGGAAAAGCTAATACTACCTCAAATATTCAATTAAGAGCACTGGCATAAGACAGAACCATTGTGCAGCACAGTCCTTTGGAGCACAGACTTTGCAACTTCTTTCACAATGTGAAATTTAATTGAAGAAGAAAATAACACAGTGCCAAAAATGCAAAAATTTGGGAGTAAAAGCAGCCAAGTCAAGTACAAAGCAGAAACAAATTTGACATACAGAGAAGGCAGCAACAGATTACAAGAACATCTTTTGTTTACCTCAACATAAATATTTGTAAAAGCTACTTTATTTCTTGAACATTCAAACATTACTCTGTATCTGAAAGTATTGCTCTCCAGACACACACTTTCCTGTTTCACGTGACTTGTAAAAACTAAACAAGTTAATGAAAGGTAAACAGTTTTAATTGCAGCTTTCAAACACATGTTCAGAGACTCTCATTGACTCTCTGATATTATTTTACTAGTACAATGCCATTAAGAAGATGTGTGCTAGTATCTAGCATCAGCTGCTGCAGCAGTCAATCTGCCTTTTATAAGATACCAATGTTTTACGTTCTTCAAAGTTCATGCTTTTCTAAGCTCAACAGGACCATTTCCATCACTGTCAGTGCACCATAAGATAAAATGGACTCTTCCCAAATGTAGTAGGACTCAGTACTGATAGGAATAGAGTTTTTAAATTCTTCTTCTTTTACAGATAAGAGATCCCTGAGTGACGATGCACTCAATGTAAATCAGTGGCTTAATGACAGCCAGAACAAAAGCCACAGTCCCAGCCCACATCCTTGTCCACTAAAAGCCACAGTTCTTCCTTCCAGGTCTGTAAACCACAATTATTGAAATAACATCTCCAGTGCCTTCCCTACTGCTGTGGACTTCTACCTACCTTCTAATTGTCGAGAGAGGTGAATCCAATAAGGCAAAATGATGGTGGCCATCAGGAACACACACTGGGACAGGAAAAACAGAATCAGAGAAAAATGACAACGAAAGTAGAGAAGGTGATGATCACTAACCAAAACCATCTGGTTACAGGGAACAAGTCTGAGCTACTGGAAGTAATAAAACCAACAAAAACAGTGATGAGACATAGCAGCAATAGCCCTGTATGCAGCAATAGCTTGGCAAAGAGACAGAAGCTGAAAGAAGACACATGTTTCTTGGTCAGAGGGGTGGTAAAAACAGCAGAGAAATAAGGCAAAAAGTTAACTGAATCAACAGAGAAAGTGGTGGCAGCTCTGTCAAGAAAAAACATCGTGGGACCTGTCAGCAGAAATGCAGACAGTTGTTGTTGGTTGTAGTTGAAAAGCCTTTGCCAAAGGCTATGAAGATTGTCTTTGCAGTGATGACCCATGTTGGTAAACATAGCGGCTCAAGTAGCCGATTGCCACAGCAAGGGACCCCAGAGCATGGCATTGGCTTTGATGGGGTTATCCCATGGATTAACAGGCTCTTTGTCACCACTGTGAGCTGCAGGCTGTGCCTCCCTGACGCACATGGAGTTGAAGTCAGAACAAGCTGTTCTGTTTTTGTCTACTTGCAAATGTCTCCTGGTAAAGAGATAACTCAAGTGGGGGCTGCTCTGCAGGAATCTCCAAGGAGCGCCATCCAAAAGGGCTGAGAAACATGGCAGGGGGAGGGGTGCTCAGCCAGCTAAGCAATGGCCTTTCTTTCCTAATTTCACTTTTTTGCCAAGATGTAATTAGTTTGCCTGCTTTGTCTTCTGCTTGACAGCCTGCTGATCTCACAGTTACCACCCTGCATGCTGACCTGGCAGGAGCTCCTCTCTATCCCTTCCTGGCATATGGGTATTTTTATTTAAAGCCCTTGTAGACTAGATAGATTTTGCTGATTCAGTGAAGTCTATGATTCCTACTTCTGTAGCTACCTTGTATTTGGGTATAAAAATCCACCCAGTCCTTCTTCCCACGCCTACACAAAGGATTTCGTTCCAGCTATGCAGAGAATAGAAGCTATAAGTACATATTACCAGCATCATTCTAGACCCTCTGAAGTAAGCAAACTATTAAGTTATGCAGTTACTGAAGCAGGACCCACGTACATAACTATTAACTAACTGAAGTGAACCAACTGTCTTGCCATTACGGTTGCCATTATGGCAGGTTAATATGAAGATGAGCTGCTGCAGCATATAGAGTAAGAACCTGTAACAAGTACTGCTTTAGTCTTTTGAGAATTTGTATTTAAATACTTCTTCTACAATGGCCGATGAACCAAAAGAAATTCATTACCTTCCAGATTAAACAGGGTCATGACCAGAGTTATCCAACTTAATGTATTTCCACAACAAGTCAGACAAACCAGTGGCTACAGGCCAAGAAGGGATTTTTACTGTGCACAAAGACTCCCCAAGATGAGACGACTCAGAGCTTGGAGCTATATGGACTTGCTCCAGCTAGAAAGCAACCCTTGCGATTTACTCACCCCATCAATACTACACTGAAGTCCTGAAAGAGGTCTCACTTTTTCACTGGTTCCAAAGGAAGAGCACTCTGCTCTGCCACTTCAGCTTTGGAATGAAACTAAGGTCTCTTCCTCTAGAAAAGCACTCTAAGCAACACTTCCTTTCTGTCATCCTGCAAAGGGGTATGGAGTTCCCAAGCACTGAGAGGTTCCGGAGATGCAGCTAGGGCCATTGATTTTCTCTTTGCATCTGCTCCTTTCAGGAGTGGTGCTAGTTTGCTCCTGCCAGAGTAAATTCCCTCCCTAAATTCAGCAGCTTGGATATTATCAGTGCCCTTCCTCTAGAGGTCATTTGGACTACTGTGCCATGAAAATCCACATCCTGCATTTCTGCAGCTAGAGGCTTAGAAAGGTAGGTTCGTGTTGCAGCAGCTCTCCAATTCACCACCCTGCCCCCTTCAGAAACATTGTGCATCCCCAGATGGCCCAAAATGGAGTAGACATCTCAGACATTCACAGAATCACAGAATGGTGGGGGTTGGAAGAGACCTCTAGAGATCATCTAGTTCAATACACTGCTAAAAGCAGGTTTCCCTCGATCACAGAAACATATCCAGGAGGGTTTGGAAATCTCCAGAGCAGGAGCCTCCACACCCTCCCTGGGCAGCCTGTGCCAGGGCTCTCTCACCAATACAGTAAAGAAGTTTTTCCTTGTGTTTAAATGGAACTTTCTGTGTTTCAGCTTATGTCCATTACTCCTTGTCCTGTCACTGGGCACTGTAGAAAAAAATGTCAGCCACTCTCCTGACATCCACCCTTCAGGTATTTACAATGTTGATTGGGTCCTCCCTCAGTCTTCTGTTTTCTAGACAAATAGCCCCAGGTCTCACAGACTTTCTTCCTCTCTTCCCTTCTTCCTCATTACCCTCTATCACTTGAGACTGGTGTTGGGAGCTGTAATACTTTAGGTATTTCCTCCCTATCATCCTGCTGGCAACTGCTAACAGCTTATTTTACACTCCATGCACCAGGTGAGACTACTGACAGACACATCCCCAGAGACCAGCTTGCATGATAGGAAATCTGAAAAATACATTTATCTTTGCTACCTCACCAGTTCTCTAGGCCTCATGTTATTAACACAAATGATAAAGCTAAGGGGGGAAAAAAAAGAGATACTGTGCCCAGCCTTGCCAGCAAAATAAAGGCCCATGCCCCAAACCAGCCTTTGCTGGAATTTCTGTGTCCATGCCAGTGCAGCAGGTGTGTGCCTACCTGGGGATGTTTGATTATCCCACACTGAGGATTTTTGAAGGCCGTGGGAGTTGGAGTTAAACCTATTTGCCACCAGTTCCCACTGTGAGCACTCTTTCAGGAACATGCCTACAGAAAAGCAAGTCTGAACCTTTTGGTGGGTTCAAAATAGCTATCAACCAACTTGAGCAAAGCAGGTTTGGGGAGTGTTCCTGGCAGGGTTGGGTACGAAGGCATAGGTTTGCATTTGTACTTCTCTGTTGTAGGCTCAAAGCTGATCGTTGTGTGCAGATAAGTCCAGACAGCTTCACTCTTCTGGGCCTTTTTGCTTCTCCTTAAAGGGGAAATCTCACCTCTTTTATTTTGAACCTTCCCACCTGCTGGCAGGCTGTTTCTCACCAGAGGGCATGCATTTTCTTGGATACATAATTTCCCAGATATTCTTGATAGTAGTAACCGCCTGCCTGGGATTCTGATGGATTTCTTTGAGATCCTGGAATCATATGCTGTGAATATAAGGCATGATAGGATATGGGACTATAAAGGCATGCAATGTGACAGCTCCTACTCTGAGACATAACTCGGAGGTTGGGGTGGGACTTCACACAATGACAAAGTCACTCCAGGGATTAAAATAGAGTCCACATAGCATTGGCTGAAAAATCAGAGCAGACTGAACAGACCAAGCAGTTGGCACTGCAAATGCCAGAACTCACAGAGGCTGGTTTCCTCTACCCTTGTGTCTTGTGGCTGACCCACTTGCTCCAGTTGAAGCTTTTCTGTGGTTTTAGCACTTAGAAAATTTTTGCCTGAGGTGATGCTCCAACCTTCATTCAGGGAACCATCCACACCACAGTCTTTTGCCTCCAACTAGGTGCTCCCACACAGTGCTGGGCTGAGTCCTCACGTTCATGCTGAAGCCCTGGAGCCCGCACTTGAGGACAGCAAGCACAGGGTCCCATCTGAAGTGGGGAAAGGAAAGGCACTTTTCAAAGAAATAATGTGAACAGAGCGATGCAAGCAACATAGCCTGAGTTAACTTTAGATTTCAAGTGGAAGAGCTGCTGGCAACTTGCCCAGATTCCCTGGCCTGCTGCCTGCCAAGTCCTCAGAGACTATTTTTATCATTATTTATTTATTAAAATTAACTGTCTTGGGGCTGGACCGCAGACAGACGGAATCTAAAACTGCAGACGCTCAATGGAAAGCTAGCTGGGAGGTAGGGGGAGAGGTTAATTATAATATCTGGTCCTGTCCCACTGAAGAGAAAATAAAAAGAACTTCTAAGAGAGTTTGTGGCTTAACAGGCTTAAATTCTTGCAATTCTTCTGGGCTCCACATTGCCTAGAAAGAGAAGGTGCTGGCTCACCTTGCAGGTACACGTGCTATTTGCATACAGACTGGGCAAAGCTTAAGATTTCGGAGAAAGGTCATGGACTGACAAGAAAACAATGCCATGAGAGCTGACAATCCACTGTACCAATACAGAGCAGGAGCGACCACTTCTAAGGAGCAAATTGAATCAGTAACTGATTTTCCACTATGAATCAGTTTTATCTGCTAGGTTTCTCTACAAAAAAAGCACTCTGTATCTTTTTTGTTTTGGCTGTCTGAGACCACCAAATTATACCACACAGCCTGCTTGCAACTAAGCACTTCTGCTTTTGCTAGAGCCTTACAGACCTAAAGAGAATTCCTTTCAGTCTTTCCCAACCTGTGCTGGAACCACGCCAAAGAGGCCATATATCCCATGTTGAGCCCAAACCACACTCTGCTATTTGGAGGATGCAAATCCAGCCAAAGCCACAAACAAAATGAATTCTTCCAAAGTGTATTTCCAGATGGATTGCGATGAAGGAAACACAGAACACCTAAAAAGAGATTTCCATCTTCAAAAGGAACCGGTGCATCTGATCTCCCCGAAAACTAGGTCTGGGAACGGGAAACGGCAAGTGAGACTAATTCTTTCTACAACAGAAACACTTTGCGCTCAGATGAATGTTTTCCACCCACAGACCCTAAAGCACTTTTTCTAAAAGCAAGCGCTATTCTGGTTTCACTCAGAGTTGCAGAGGCAAGGCATGTAAACCACTTGCTCAGGGTCACACAATACAATATGGTATTGTCAGCTCTTTGACCTTGCTTTTCTAGTGCTTACCTTGCCCTATTGTGCTGCCTGGACAATGTGTTGATAGACAACAGGCTTTCTATTCCAACAGAGCCCTGTAAATCACAGCTACCAGTCTGCCCACATCATGCCTGGGTTTAACTGAATCAGGAGCTGGTGGCTGTTGCTAGCACAACACTGATGCAGGAAACCTCATCGTATTCACACATTAACAGCATGAGCCTTGCAAGCATGACGCAGCATACCGTTGGGAGTGCAATGTAGAAATCAGATAGTCACTTTTGATGCTACTGGACAGCCACTCTTCTGCAGGACCAGAGTCTGGGTCTCTGTAGTTCACATGGGTCACATGACTGCATATTCCCTTGGTTTCAAGGGGATTTCTGAATGCAAAAGGATTCACAGGTATAATGATGCTTCAGCATACTCTGAAAAAGTCAGGATGTCTGTGATCTGACAAACACAAGGTCTAGCCTTTTTGCAGTGATCCAGGCCTGGAATTTGGGTGTCACCTTAGGCAGGTCAAAATCACAGCTCAAACCACCATGATGCTCTCAGTACAAGATTTTAGCAACACTTTCAAGACGATATACAAGTATCCCGTTAAAGAAAGAATTAATTGTAGTCCATGGCTCAGAGTCTATCAGATATAAAGCACAAAATCTCTCTCTCCCAATTAGAACACTTTAGCTAGGAAGGCCATTTCCATGACGTGCACAAATTCAAAAATATAAATATAACAGGGCAGAAAAAGTACTGTTTGACTGCTAATGAATCACTCTTGTTGAAAGTTTCTTTTGGGGCATTCTGCCATCTGAGTCACTTTGCTCTGCATGCTTTTTAGCTTGGCTTTCTCCTGGCTTCATTCACCTGACATACATCTCTCTTTGGGTTGTAGAATTATACACATCTGCTTTTGTAAATCTGTATGTCATTAGCTGAGCAATGGATGAATATATGACTATATTTTAAGCTCACTGCAACAGCAATGATTACAGTAATAAAAGCATTCTTTAAAATAGGTTTTTTTTTCAAGAGTAATCTTGATACAGTCAGAACAGCATTTGTATACCGCTCCTCATCTTCAGGAGAACTTCGCTAAACATTAACCAGTTGTTCCTCATATCACTTGTGGTGTGGTCTCTATAAACATGCATTAATTTCCTCATCAGTTTAACAAAGATGAGATAGATAAATTGAAGTGAGTTGCCAGAGACCAGAGATTAAAGACATGTATCAGGAATTGGGCCCTCTCAAGCCCTCTGATCTGGCCTGTCTGTTAACAGCAATAACTGCTTTATCCTCTTATTCTGATGTGGTCCAGGTCAGATCCCATTCATTAGATGCATTATACCAGAAATAACCACATCAAGAGCTGTGTTCTGGCCAGTTTCACTTTTACTGAACCCATACACAACTTCACCCATAGAAGCACAAGCAAGCATGCTATGTGTCCTGCCTTCCCCTGTACCATCTACAAGTGTTCCTTTTCCCCGAGTAATTTCAAATCCAGTCAGTTCATGGATTTAGGTCTTCACATGCCATAAGAATACTTATGCTGGCACAGCAAATGCTTCTTTTGGTGGCTGTGCCAGGCTATGCAAGTTCATAGTGTACATTAAACACAGCCAGAAGGTTTCTGATCTGCTGAGGAGAAATCACATCTGGTACAACACATCCCCTATCTGTGCTTCCTTCAGCAACACCCTCAGAGTTCCCACTTAATGAGTTAAGGTGTCATTCCATCTTCAGCATCTCTCTCCTTCTAGCCCTGGCAGCCTCTGCCTCTTCCTCCTGGAAGAAGCCTCAATAGGTAAAACACAACTTCAACAAACACATGAGAAAAAAGGTGTGAAGCTTATCTTCTGCAAAGCCACAGGACCCCACAGTCACCATTTCCTTCTAACACAAGATCTCATTCCCTCAAGTAACAGTTAACTGTTGATCTATGCCACTGGGCAAGGCACACAAAGGCAAAAAGGATTCTGCAGAGTGCTCTGCTTTGCCTGCTGAAGGTTTCCTGACAGGACTAGGCACTGTAAAACTTCCTGCAAAGAGAAACCGAAATGCACTCGCTCAGCTGTTGGGTCTGACTCACTCACAGAGCCATGCTAACACCCAGCGTGGGTGTAACTGAGTGACACACCAGCTTCACATATTCAAGGGTCTGCTGCCTTCTAACAATTTTGCATGTGCAGGAGGGCACCATCACCACGCTGCAGTAAGTTTGTGGTCTGCAAAGTTAACTTTGCCCAATTGCACAGGCTCGCAGCCTGGAAGAAGAGGTCGTGGCAGTGACACAAAGGCGGGGCACAGGAGCCTGCCAGCAGTTTGGGTTATATGGATGCTGACCCTTGGATGACAAAGCTTGCTAGCGGTCTGCTGTGTTTACAGTTATACAGCAGATGGTTCCTTTAAAACAGAAAGGCTCAAGAACAAAACAGGAGGTAGCCTTACCACTGAGTTGTTTGGTGAAAGTTTCCTACAATTTTTCCATTGTCAGTCCCAGCTGAGATATGTTTTGTTATGGATAAGTCACATATGACAAAGAAGACAAGCACATGCATGCCAGGAAACTTCTGTGTTATTCCCAACATTAGGTTCATGGGAAGACATTCTGGGTCTCATCTTCAGAGTATGAGTCTGTCTCTGTTTCCCCTATCTAGCCCCTTGTTTTCTCCCCCTTACCATTCTCTTATTAGGAGCCTTCTTCAGACAATTTTGAGCAATCATTACCTGCTCAGCCTGTCACCATATATCCACTGTTCCCTTCCAAGCCAGCATCAGGACCTGGGCACACTTGGCCCATTTTGGTGCCACATCCCTTTGCCACAGCCAAGGCTCCATGCTTCACCACTGTCCTACACGGCACACTAATCAGGCTGCTAATTCAGCTCGTTCATGAGACTTTGCTCAGCAGGCACCAGATAACACTTCATTTTAATTGCAACTTCCTTCTAATGTTTTCCTTTGTTCAAAGTAGGAAGAAAATTAAAGAATTGGTTGATCTGGTCTGTATTAGAATAGATCTAAAGAAATCCTTGCTTTCAAAGGAAGAGAAACAAGTTTAATCTGAAAAATAACAACCCCATGTGATGTCTCACAGCTGCCTCTCCTCAGCTCTATGCTCCATTCTACCAATCTTCATGGTTTCTCTTCCAGTCTGCTGCCCCTGCCACCTCAATGGAGGAGGCTTGTGAGCTTCCTCCATCTCACACATGGTCCTTTCTGTCTCCTCACCCACATGCTCTCCTTCACAGTCCATTTTCAGTTTGATATCCTCCAGGGTCTCACAGATCTAATTTCACCATCCCATGTACCATCCCATTTCTTCCCAGCAGTGAGCTGCCACTGCCTTCTCTCCCATGGACAGCACAGAAGGGGCTGAAAAACTGAAGTAAAAAGGCAGAAAGGACCACAAGCACAGAATTCAACTAGGAAGCTTTAAGCCCGGCCATTACCATCCCCCTAAGTGCTTGTCCTTCACCTGCACAGCATAGACTATGCTCTTTCTCTTCAAGCCAATACGCATAACATTTTCAATAGTAACCTGTTCCCTTTTTCTCTCCTGGCATCAAAATTCAAAGCTCTATTCCCATTGAAAACATTCCTATGCTTTAACAAAACCCAACAGACACCCAGCCTCCAAGTCTACTGTATTTTCTTTCATCTATCAGAAGTCTGGTGTTTAGAGTCTAGTCAATGGTGCTGCAAGAATCCCTTCTGCTCTACCACACCAGTTTCCATTGCTGATCATGCAAGTAATCAGCATGCTGCAGTATCCAAGATGGGTCACAAAGCTCATGCCTATTCAAGTGCAGCTACATCCAGAAGCTTAGAATCATAGAATGGTTGGGTTGGAAGGGGCCTTCAGAGATCATCTAGTCCAACCCTCCTACAGAAGCAGGTTCACCTAGATCAAGTCACACAGGAAAGTCTCCAGGCAGGTCTTGAAGACCTCCAAGGAAGGAGCCTCCACACTCTCCCTGGCAGCCTGTGCCAGGGCTCCTCACCTCAACAATGAAATAGTTTTTCCTTATGTTTAAATGGAACTTTTTGTGTTCCAGCTTCATCCCATTACCCCTTGTCCTGTTGCTAGCTACCATAGAAAAAAAGTGCTGTCCCAACCTCCTGACACCCACCCTTTAGATATTTGTAAATATTCATGAGATCCCTCCTCGTTCTCCTAGTCTCTAGATTAAATAGTCCCAGTTCCATAGGAAATACAGAAGCCTACTAGGTTGTTATTTGTTCTGTTGAAGTGACTAGATGCAAGAGGAGGCTATCACATCATTTAGTCAATGAAAAATGCTCTTTAGGAAGGTTTTAAGATGCCTAAATTCAGAAGACCCACTTGGGAGCTTTCAGATGCCTGAAGCATCCCATACTGAGTGACTAGGCATTACAGTAAAGAGTAGTTTCAGAAACTTTGTTTCACAGGTTAACCAATCCAAGAGGTAGAAGAAGAAGGTTTTACTCCTTTCTCAGACCTCTCTCCCCTTCCTCATTACTGAGGCTGGAAAGCCAAGGACCTGAGGAAACCATAACCATTCTTCTTGTCCTGTAAGGCAGATGGGTCAAACCAGGTGTCCCATCGTTTCACTGAGACAAGTATGGAATGCTGCACAACATATCAAAGCCCACTTTCATCTGGCACCACATCCTCACCATGATCAAGAAAGACACACTCTACATGCTCATCCAGAAGGTTCGGATCACCATCCTCAACATGTTCCTCCAGCATTTCAGTATGGAGAGGGATTCTGCCAGCTCAAGGGGCTGATCAAACAAACAAAACCTTGCATCAGACACATGATCACTGCAGAGGGCTAGAATACAGTCTGCCAGACTCGAAGCAAGGGAACATTCATGAGCACAGCTGTTTGAAAAGAGAAAAAAAAACCTCACTGTTCCATATGCTTTTTCTTTAGGACAAGTTATTCTGGTCTGAAAAAAAAACCAGCGTCCGTTTCAGAATAAGTAGCTAAGTTCAAACAAAGCCCAGTAACCATTTTCTACAGCACAATTTCATCAAACCCTTTAAGGCAGATGATAACATACAGCTGGGGATGTAACTGTCCCAGAAATGCTGAGAACAAGAACCAGTTCAGAGCACAGTTATGGAAAGAGGTGCCGGAGCAGCTTCCTCGGTCACCGCTGACAATGCTGTTTTGTTCTTCCATAAAGCTGTTTTGTTCAAAGCCCTCTTCGGGAATTCCATGACAACACACGTGCGAAACGCCAGCATGGCACATGTGCTTCTCCAGGATTGTTTTCACCATGGTTAATATTCCACCTCGCAAGACCTCCTCAACACAGTCTGTTCCCTGCTCATTTTCATGAGCAGAGATACACAGTCCCATCCATACACAGTTTCTATCCGCCTGTTCTCACTCCTGCCAAAAGCCACCAAATGCTTCTGTGGCAGCTGCTTTTCGTGAATTTTGGAGCTGGCTTTGGAGGCAGCTGCAATGATGGAGTTCACACAACCTTTGTGAACTCCCTCCACCTTTGAAAATCCCACGAGCCAGTTGTCCTGATGACAAAAAATCCCAGCTCGATGCATACTTTTGTTACAAAAACATGTATCAACGTAACAATATAGGATCTCAGCACAAGAAAGATAGGAAACACTTGAGCATTAATGCTAGCTAAGTAAAAACCTCACCATTTCCTCAGTAAAACAGCACTTGACCAACAATATCTAGAAAGCATCACCTTGCTTGTTGCTCTGTGGAAACCCTACTTAAAAGATAAACTGACCCACATTTGAACTGTCTCAATAATCAGTGGTGCATGAGAAAAAAGCTCCTGAAGTAGCACCATTAACCCAGGGTACCATCTTCAGTGGAACAATTTTTCTTTGGCAGACACTAAGGCTGAACTACCTTTCCTTGCTTACAGCTTCCTCTCAGAGTGAGGCTGGTTACTCCATACTCTTGTCCTGTGCAATCCTACCCCATGAAAAAAAGCTTCCACCTCAAAAACAGATTTCATGAACTACCAGCTTCCTATTAAGAGGCATAATAGGAGATACTGTAAAGATATTACTTATCAGGCATTCAACAAACCAATCTAGATGGGTCTCTTTTAGTATTATAACTCGTTACTTTTTCTATGATCATTCAACAGCAAGTTTGTTTTGCCAGATCTTTTCTACTCAGTCTCATTTTGAAAATTTTTTGGAACAGTTAATGTTCTGGTTATCATGTAACTCCATACCTGTGGAGTATATACACAGGCCATCTCTAGTCCAATATACACACACTCCAGAGCGCCACTGTAGGTCAAAAATAAACACTGGATACCGTGGATATTTTAAGGCTTCTGTCACTGTGATGCCTAAATGAAAAGGATGGATAAGAGGAGAACTACTCTGTAATTTCCCACCAGCATGTACCTTTGCCAGGAGATGCCACTTGCAGTGTAGTTTATCAGAAATCATCCCAACGTGCTGCTGAACATTGAGAGTGACACGGCATGGTGCTGGAGGTTTTGTGAGGCCCAACTGCAGCATGTTGGGCAAGTCATGGCCTGATTTGCTACAAATAGGTACTGCTTCCTCTGCAGCGCTTGTAGCAGGAACAGGCAGGTGGGCCAGGGAAGGCAGCAGAAGAAAGAGGCAGAATGCCAAGATAAGCCTGAAGCAAATCAGGAGGCAGCAGTTTCCTTTGAGACTGCTTGGTTGTTCTTTTGGCAGAGGAGGAAAGCAAGCCATTAAAGAGGCAGAATACACCCGTGCCGACTTCATTTGCAGCACTAATTGCCATGCATGTGTGCTAATTGCCTTCACATGAAGTGTAAGGGAGTGGGCACTACTTGAATCCCATGCAGTAGGTGAGGCTTCCAAAGTAATGCTTGTTGAATCATGTTCTCACCACACACTCAACTCATACCATAGTAAAATAGAAAAATTGGGGTAGTGTCCTCTTTTAATGAAGTTGTCCATTGCAGCACATTTAGAGACCAAAGAGACAACTTTCAACCAGACCATCAGAAACATTCAAGACATTAACAAAGTTTGGAACATTCTTACCAAGGTAAGAGGAGGTAATGGCCACTGAAACAAACTATTCTTTGCTATCACTTTGGGACAGAGAGCAAGGGAGATCTACCCTGCAGCTGCAGAGTGTGCAGTTGCAGTTATGAAACTGTCTCTCCTTTTGTCAGTAAGCAACACCATTTGGTTGCTGTCAGTGAAAGCTGGTAGCTGCCAAGGTTCACGCTAGTTACCTTCACAGGTAAAGTGCACCAGAAAAACAAGCAGCAGGAACACACAGCTGCACTGCCTGGGGCATTCTCCTGGGGCAGTTCACATCATTGAGGATATGAAAGCAAGGAAACGGGAGAGGAAGGGTGGGCTGCAGCAGGTGGAAAGACCATGCTTGGCCATCCTCTCTCCTGTTAAGGGTTTCCTGGACATACAGCTTTACACCCTTCCCTTCAAGCAAAGTCTGAAAGCAGCATATGTCCCTATTGAGACGTCATCCTTAACATCCTTCAGCTGCATCTGTGTTTGCTCCTAGTTCGTTAACACTGTTTTCTCACCAGATGATACCCACCCTTCTGAACTGACAGTCAAGGTGCATTATGTGCACCTCTCAGACTGTTTTGGTCCAAATAAACTAACTAACTTTGGCTGAGTTGGGCTGAAACCAGGCTAGGAGCAAAACACATTTTTGTTTCTGAGTTTGACTGACTCTTTGGCATGTACTGCTGCTAAAATACACCTGACCAAAGCTGGATAACCAGAGCCTCAGTGATCCATTAGCATATGGGTGATGAGGAGGAGAATACATCTCTCACTTCTAAATTATTTTGCAGCATTTATTTTCAAGGGTTTTTCCCCTATGACCTACAGAGGAGTCAGGCTGGGACTGACACTGCAGACACATATTCCACTAGCATCTCTCTGAAAAATGTGCACTGCAGGTGTCTAGTACAAGATAGATGCCTATCAGTAACATGAGGATTGATCAGTGTAAATCAGTCACTATTGTTCTATGCCAGCTGTCCCTTCATACAGAAAAGCCCCGAGGGGAATTAAAGGCTCTTTGCCAGCAGCCAGAGGGGGAAAAGGTATTTTCAGTGATAGGCAGAACACATTTAGATTCCAACTCTTGTGCTGCTAAATAAAAACTAGACAAGTCAACAAGAATTTAGGGTATAGTTTGAACAGAAGTAAGATTCCTGTTAGATCTAGCTAGGACAGAGAATACCAGAGGGAGAAGGAGGTAACCTGGCCATTAAGATTCAAAGGTTGTTTAATTCAGCCTAGGAAATCGCAGGCCTGCCTAAGGCCACTATTTTTACAGAAGGTACATTCAGGGTTTTTTCCTCTTTATCGAAATCAACACATTATCCCACTCTGCTCAGACCCAAGTTCCCCCAGCAAGCCAATGCTGCAATGCCCATCCATTTGAATAGAGCACAATATTTCTTCAATAATCATCAGCAGGAGGCTTGGCAAGCAGGGAGGTGTCAGCAGCTCTCCCCACAAAGATTTATGTGCAGGGGATATGCTTATGTTACAAGAAGGCACTAGTTGAATAGTACACGAAGTATTGCAAATGGCTTGGAAGACGAGCTGATAGAAACCAAAGTTGCTTCGCCCAGGAAAGACACAGAAGAGCATGTCACTGCAGTGTTTAAGAACCTGGGATCCTAGACCTACATCATATTACAATATATTGTCCTGGTCACAGTTGCTAAGGAATTGGCAATGAAAGGTTTACTCTCAGCCCCAAGGAAAAGGCCAGGCTCTGAAAGCAGATGAGCTCTCTGTGAAGGATGAGTTGTGAGTAGTTACAGCACTCCCTAGCACAGAAGCAGTCACATCAAGGAGACACCTGCGACCAGGCTCCTGAGAAGCAGCTTTGGTAACAGGGCCAAGGGCTGGCTAAATATGACAGACAATCTCCTCTCTTGACTCTGTCCCTATCACAACTGCCCCCAGCCCTTGCCAAGGCAGTCAGCACATAGCACAAAGGGTATCACTACCTAGAAAATTACATATTTGGGCAATGCACTAAGTTAAAAACATAAAGTACTCCTGATTTAGACAAGCTACAGTCTTATTCTGGAGATATCACTGTAAAGATTGGTCTGTTCAGAAAAGTTGATTAAAATAAATGGAAGAAAATTATTTAAACCTGTGTGAACACTCCTCTTAACAACTGTGACTTTTATTTAGTTTGCATTCCCTCTGGAAGTAAATTTACTAGGTCCACTTGCAGCTAAAATAGAAAAGTGAGCTGATTTCAGCAGTATACAGTCTCTATATAGTGCGCTCTATATTGTGGTTTAATTTATCCACTCAGAGTTACCTTTCAAAGACACCATTACTTGGACAAACTTTTAGTGTCGTGACTAGAGCCAGATGCTCATCGTCCACATTAGGGAAGAAGGGAAAAAAAATATAGTCTCTTTCTCTAATGACAGATGAAAATATTCTCATGAAATAAGTTCTTAGTGTTTTTTCACAGTCATTTTGACCACAGCTGTAGTAAGCATGCACTTCTAAGAGCCCCTGGAGCAGCCCTAGAGTTCCAACAAGTTAACTAAGTACACCTATTCTAACAGCTGAGAAGGAATAGGCACTCAAAAGGAAGTCACCTGTGAAAGGGCACTTAGCCTTCAAGCTTATTGCTTGTACTGCAGTGCTTTCAAGAAGGTCTCACTCAGGCACGAGACCCAGGTATGCCAGATGTCATATAAATGTACTGTTTGTGACAGAGAATTGCACGCTTTGGGTGGGGTAGGAACTAAAGATAGGTGAAACAAGGAAACCAAGAGACAGTTTCAGTTAAGAGCAGCCAGACAGCTCTAGTCATGGACGTAGCCTTTATTATCTGCTCCTAGCCCTGGCTATGCTTGCTTGTTTGCTTAAAAAAATCCAACAAAACAAACAAATAAGAAAGCACATCAGGACCTTTGTGCCCCAAAGAGCACATATACAAAGGAGGGGTTCTTTTTCAGATGGATCTGTGATCATTACCTGCCATAAATGGTAT
Organism: Colius striatus; assembly: GCF_028858725.1. Classification (NCBI taxonomy): domain Eukaryota; kingdom Metazoa; phylum Chordata; class Aves; order Coliiformes; family Coliidae; genus Colius; species Colius striatus. The sequence goes on along the minus strand of NC_084769.1, from coordinate 12,220,835 downwards.
AGGCTGGCTTGGTCTTTTCTTGATGCAGTGGGATGGCATAGCTGACCTCTGGAAGTGTCTTTCAACCAAATCATCTCTGGCTTTATAGCTTTCAAAAGCTTTTGGGTACATCTGTCACACCAGGAGGTGACACTTGCTCAGCACATCAACATGACTAGGAAGATACAAGCCTGAGCCATATTCCCTCATCCTTCTGCCTTGTCAACAGCCTTGCAGAGTCTTAGATATGACAGTAAAACCTGCATATGCACAGCAGCTATTTGGTGCTGTATAGCTAGAGTCCAGAATAGAAATGGAGAAAAGAAAAATGACGTGTTCAACATCAATTCAGAAGGCAAGAACAAAATTACCCAGTACAAAATCTGGCTGTGATGCCAGAGCCCCTTCACCAACCCACAAGACCATTTGTGTTGTGTTTTAAGTAGATGCCACCACCTTGAGCAGGAAAATACCCCAAATGTGTTCCATCACAATGTCTTACAATCCTGTCTTACTAAGAGGGGAGAGGAAAAAAGCATTGGTTCAGTTCACCTTCATTTCAAAGATCACTGGAGATTGCTTTTTCAACTGACAAATACTGGGCAATTCAGCATTTAAACTTTTTTTTCCTCCATACCATTTGAACAAAAGAAATCATTAAGTGTAAGAAAAGAATTGTTCAGAGAGTGGTGTTAAACAAGCTCAGTAGTCCTTCCTGGCCTTAAAATTCAGGGAGTTCACCACACAACAGCAGTTCCCACACTAGTAATCTACTTTGTGTTCAACAGTTTTAAAGACTGCAGTTAACTTTTAGCATGAGTGAGACTGACATTTTAATTACACGGTCTCCCACCACACTGCAGAGTATCCTCCTTTCCTAGTACCACAGAGTATGTCTTCCTTTCCTCTTGGAGATTCCTAGTAACCACTTGCCCCTAAAAAAGAAATCTCATTCAGTTAGAAACATCATCATTAATAACGTATCCCTCAGTCCAGCCGTTTGTGCAATTCTGTGCATAAATACACACACATTAAGCAAGAACACACACAAAGCTGCTGTTGGGTACTTCCCAGCAAATGGAAAGAGTTCATCACTCAGCAAGCATGTCTGAGTAGCTCTGTCATCTGTGGGCTGACCAGCAAGCTGCTGTTTTTAGAAATATTGATTTGAGTAGTCCCTCACTACATTGCTCGCTCTAAGAATTCAGTTTTTCAAGTCTGAGTGATGCAGAGATCAGCGTTTGTAGCATTTAGTTGAGAGCAGGGAATAAAGAGAAGGAGTCATGGCTTTTTCTGGAGGGAAAAACACAGCCAGGGAACTGTCTGCACTAGCAATGTCTTATGACAGATTTTTGCAAGCAATGTCATACCCTTTTCTTTTGACTATGAAGTGAAGTCTTATACAAGCTGAAAACAGGTTGAAGGAATAAACAGTTTGTGTAAGTTGCTGCTTTGAGAGATCAATTCTTACTTCTGGGGGCAAAAAAAGAAATATACAAACCTGTCCTCATTTATATTCCCCCTCTGCTGCATCAGCACAGTCTTTTGCTTACTGTCTGCAAAGATGCACTCTGATACTAGTGGAATGTGTACGTTGAATCTGTAGAGCAGCTTTAATCCTCAACTCAACCTCCCAAAAGAAAAGCTTCCCATGAAAAGGGAGAATGATAGCCAAGCACAGCAGTACCAAAAAGGCTCAATTCACAGTAAAAAAAAGTTATGAGTGTTGCATGGATGTATAAAACTTCCTTTTCATGAAAACTTTAATACTTCATCTGAGAACTCATCATTCAAACTGCAGAAGAAGCAGTCTAGACAGAGAAGTTAAAATCAGGGCAGGATTGAGGATTCTTTGAAATATACTTCTCTTCTGGTATTTCTGCTGCTATGAAGTAGAAGCTGCCACAAATGGCAAAGATACAGCAGATTAGCTTGATGCTATTACTACATACAGTCCAGATAACATCTTAAACACATAAACATGATTTGTGCTCTTTATATCTGGGAGAGTAAAGATACATCACAACTGCATTAGTGACTTAAAAATATGAAGGAAAAAAGTTACATACTTTATTTGCAGAGCAAAGTCTGAGAACACCAGGAAATGAATGCTGTAACAAAAATCCTACTCAGCATCAGTGAGGTCAGCCTGGCAGTAGAATCAATACTGTCAGTTATGTCAACGCTGTCCATGAATTCTTAAACTGTGGGGTCTCTTCCCACTTGTAAATGCATCACCTTTGTGGGGCACAAGTGACTGTCTGGCTGAAGCAGTTCAAAAGCTTGTCTAACTACCAGGCTCTTATTGAATGTTCAAACACAAGGTTGAAAGCAGAAGGCAGAGCTTTAAACTGTGTTCAGTCCATTTCTCCGAGTGTCAGAACAAGACCGTCTCACGCTAAATTCTAGCACAGATCTGTTGAACAACGCTGTTCCTGTATGTGCCAGTGATGAGGCTGGCAAGGCTTATCACCATCATAAAACACCAAGTACAGATTTCCTTGGGAATGGTCCAGCTGCAGGTGCTAAAAAGAATTTTGGTTCTTGTCTTGGCCTGACAGACATTTTCTCTGTGATCTTTTAAAGTGCTAGAAACTTCAAGCTTTCCCTATGATAAGGTGAGAACATTTTGGAGTTCAGGAGACAAATATTAAAATTATTGTCTGTTTCTCACACCCCCTCAGAACTAGATTATCCTTTTTAATATCTTTGGGCTTGTGTTTTTTCATTCATGAGATTTCCCCTTGGGTTTTTACCTAGCCTGAGGACTCTAAAATAATGAATCAAATTAAGTTTCTGGCAGCAGCAGGATACATCTCGGGTAAAAGACAAAAAAAAAATGGTTTTAAGTATCATCAATGGCAAAACAAAAAACCAGAAAGAGCATCCCTTGGATGCAAGATACCACAAGTTCAGATCACTAGGCTAGACTTCAAAAAGAGGGAAGGAACTAACAGTGAGTATATCCCACATCAAAACACAGGACTCACGGGAGATGAAAAAGTCACATAGCAGTTATACAGGAACCCTCACCTGCTTCCCAGAAGCTGGGAATCTTTGCATTCCCTGCACACACTTTATCACTGTCCTACCCCTCTGGGCCATAAAAAAAACTCCAACATGTAGCACATCATGAAATCATGTAGCAGTTGGAAGGCTTTGGGGAGACTGGTGCACTTCATCTCTCTCCACACTATGTGTTCTGGGTACAGATTATCTGTGCAAGGTGCCGTGTAAATCCTACAGTATAAAGCAGACAGGAAGACAAATCTTGCCCAAGGCTTGCAAAACTTGGAGCCCTGTCTTCTACCTCCTCAAACAAAAGTGGGTATTTTCTCTGAACTGCACCCACCTGCTCAAGAAAGGAAAAAAAAAAAAAAAAAGAAAAAAGAGGAAGACATAACTTTTCAAAGCAGGGCTTCTCAGAAGCCACCACCAGCTAAAGGGTGGACTGCTTTACCACACACATGGAAGCTGCTGTCAAAATAATTTCAGTTTTTACCTCTTGATATTTCAGCTGCTGGTCGAGATTTTTCATTGCATCTTGCAGAATGGAAGTTCTTTTAGTTCAATTAAAAACGAGAGCAATATCCAGTACCAAAATATGAAGACAAACCCAGCTATTCCCAAAAGACTGTAACTATTCCAGCTACTGCAATGGTCAAAAAGTTAGCAATTGTTCTTAAAAGACTGAGGGGAAGCTATGGTGCATGACTGGAAGATTAGCTAATCAAACACAAATCGAATGCATTTGGAGAACAATCTGGTGCCCAAAGTTCACATTCCAGCTGGGCAGAGTCCCAGTCCTTGTCCGCCCCAGCCCTCGGCAGCACTGCCCAAGCAACACTGAACTTGGAGCAAAAGGGCATTTAGGAAGCAGTGAGCTGACTCAGGCTCTTTGAGGGCAAGACCAGTTCCAGTGAGCCTTTAGCACTAGGATAATCAGCATTTTGTTTCCACTGCCATTCAGGTTTATAAATCATTTGAATGCAGTTAATCACAAAAGAACAAACAAATAAGAAGTTGTGCCTTGGACAGGTCTCTAACACAGTATAAAGGTCACACCAGTTTCAAACCAAGCCACTGAGCCCAGGACGCTGAAGGGCAAGTCAATGATTGTTTTGTAAGATTAGAGCATGGACAGTTATCCTTCTGCCCCATGCACCTTGATGAATCTCAACATTTTGCTGAAATAGCTTCACCTCTCCAGAGACAAACAGAACTAGTACACTTTGCTTTATCAAGCATGTCATAAAAATGTCTAGAAGAATAAGCCTTTTGCAAGAACTGGTGCATCTGGCAGAGCAATGCTCCTAGGTCATCCCCATCAGGTTTCATCTTCAATCCTTTGACATCCAAGCCAGTTGTAAGACTGTGATTGTTACCCCAGAGCTGAGAGAAACATGTCAAATGGATCAGTTTACCAGGGCAATAAACCTATTGGGAGTCCAGGAACACAGGGAAATTAGATGCCCAGCACTCAACCACTGTTATGCTAACAGGTTTTGATACCAGTGAACATTACAGTGAAATAACAAAGTAAGGCAGGGTGGTAGGAAGGAGGATAAACCAAGGATGGGTGTGTGGAGGATTAGGAGGTTGCAGGATCGTAGAGTAGTTTAGGAGGTAAGAAAAAAAGATAAGCTTTTGTAAACCTCAAGGAACACACGCACTCCCAAGAGATACAGACAATATTCCTACTAAGGACTAATTGATATACAATACCTCAGAGATTTAATTAATTACCTCTGTTACAGAATTACACTAGGGAAACAACTATCAATGCAACAGTTACTGAATATTTTGGGTTGCCATTTTTTTCTCTGGACAAAACACTACATCTTCACTAACTTTGGACAAACTGCTGTTGGGGCAGATTCTTCAGTTGGTGGAGCAGTGCTGGAGCTCACCTCATTGTATGAGAGCTCTACTGATATCAACATTTATGCAGAACAGGACATTAAGTACAGTTTGAGGCACACAGTACCTGGCTCCATGTAGCCAAATGTCTTAAAATCCCATCCTAAATGAACATTACTCAAATTCATTTTCCAGGTGGATAAAAGTAAAAAGGGCAGTGAAGAACCATAATAAAAGTAATACCTAGATCTATCTGTATTTCAGGTGGCTCATCTCTCTTTCTTTATGATTAAAGGCCACTCGTAGACAATGAAAGTGCAACATAGCAACTTGAGTAATGTACTTCTGAGAATCTCTTAGTCTCAAAACCAGTCATCACCTACATATCTTAAGCATGCTGAGGTGGAACATACAGTACTATTTCTCTTGCTATGTTACTAGCTTCTCCTCGAATGTCATTTAATTGCATCTAAAAAGCATCTTTATGGGACACTAGAAGATACCCATGACTCAAGTCAATATCCTAGTACAGTAAGAAGTTGTTTTTAGTCCTGCTGAAGTGACAGTTCATTTAGAGACTTGAAAAAGAGAGACTGCACAAGACTTCATATCAATGTTTTCATAGAAATGGTTAAACTGAAATGCTACACTTTAAAGAGAGCCACCGGTCAGCTGTGCATCAGTTATGTACCATTAATGACGATAGGGAGAAAGGCCAACACACACACAGTTCTCAGAAGGATGAGGACTGCTAATGTAATGTTGTTGTCATGGAGGTGTATGGAAAGAGGCTGAACAAGCAAGAGCTCAACATCAGGATCCTTGAATCAGAGTGTTATAAACAAGAGCCACGTGCTGGGGCAGCCAAGAACTGTGCAATCAGAGATCCTTTGCAGGAATACTTGGAGAGGACAGAGATCAGAACATTTCAGTTTCTCTTTTGATGAGGTTACTGACAGAAGACAGAAAAAAAAACCCAACAAAAAGTATTTCTCTTTCCCAGTCTTCTGGTTTCGTGGTACCTTAACAGTCACCCACTCACACCGAGTTAATAAACTACAAAGGCTTAACTGTATCCTTGGAACAAGGAACCTCAGAAAGTTACAATAAAACAGGTTTGGATGGGAAAATGGGAGTATATCTAACCTCAGTCTGCAGGTCCGTTTGATGTTTGTATATAGCGTTCTTATCCCTTACCCTGGTCCCTCACCCACTCCCACACACAATCCCCATCCCTTTTTAAGTCTGATTCAGAGCCCAATAAACTCTGTTATGAAACTCCCTGTCCCTTAGCCCCTAGTCTTACAAAAATACCAGCGCTTACTCAAGACTATCTGCATTGAGGGCAGCTGGTCTACTCACATGATTTCAGTTAAGCATCTCCAACTTCTACACTATTAGTTCTTCCTGTGCAAGTTTGTGGGTCAGAGAGGTAGTTTGTTTCTACCAGAACATAGAATAAATCTCAGTGTCATGTTTGTTGTGAACATCAGACAGTTTATTAGTAACTAGTATATTTCTTTCTCAGTGAAGTATTAGTCTTATTCCCACGTAAAGTACTGCTTACATGAATCCTGGAGCTGAATGTGGTTTCAGGACCTGAAAATGTATCAAAACCAACACATGGAAAATGCTGGCTTAAACAGAGATACACTATATATACAGAGAGAGGAAGTCATAGACTTGTGTGAATTGAAACACATTTGTAATCCAAACTGTCCTAGAATAACCCAAGGACACAAACCTAAAGATAATGCAGTTATATCCTCCCCAATAAATCCAAAATCAGTTACTCTTTGAATTAATTGATCTTAGGTACACAGAAAAACCTTTAAGCAATCAAGATGTGCAGTTGGCAGTGTCATACATTCATTGTGCTCTGCTTCCAACACTAGTTTTTGGATGTGAATAAATTCTCATATACATTTGTTTTTCTCCCCTCCTCCTGGGTAACTTTTTAATAGAATGCAATAATTTTTATTCATTATCATTTTTTGTTATAATCAAACAGCAATTCAAGAAGCCAAGGTCATTGCTTCATCTACCTCATCAGACTCGCAGAGCTATCAAGTATACCTACCTGCTTTTGCTAGGGGTGCTCAGGGTACTCTTCTGAAAGACAAACCCCAGATTCCTCTAGGTAGCAAACAAGTCAGAGCCTATTTTCAAACTGCAGTGACTCCAGAAGAATTATTAATAAAGCAGCTCAGTTAAGACTGAACAACTGTAACTACCTTTACTTGTGTCACCTTACTGATTCAGAAATAGTGGATCGTCTTAAGCCTTTCATGAAGCCTGACTAGTGCAGCCTTGGACCAGACAGTTTGAAAGAAGTTTGATAGAGCTAGGAGAAGGGAATTCAGACAATAAAATCCTGCATACTCAGCAAGGGAATCCAACAAGTTGCCTTTCTCCCAAAAGGGAGCTAAAATCAAGCATTTCACCCTCTTAAGAAAGAAGAGTAGTGAGGTTTTTAACAGGCTTCTGAGCCTCATAAAAGTGCTCAGGAGTCTACACAAGAGTCACGCAGCTTTGAATGTTAGTGGATCATAACAAGAGTGTATGATTTTTTTCCTGGCTTGGAAACAACTGGGAGAAGACTAAAAGAAAAAAGTCCACACAAAGAAGAATTTGCTTAAGAACTATGGTTAAAAATGCCATGAAAAAAAGAGAGGAAAGGAGATACACATCCTAATCAGTATTTCTTCTGCAGCTGCCATAGATAAAGAGATGTAGTCACCAATGTATTCACATCCACTCCTGCTCCACAAAACCCAGGCTGATGTGACAGGCAGCATGAAGTCACTGAAAACAACTTAACCCCCTCGTCTCGATTTATCTGGTCTTCGTCTGCCTTCACCCCATTAGTTTAAAAGGGGAAAATGGGGCTTGTGTGCATCAGTGGGGCAGAACTGAACACAACACATTTCCATGGCAACAAGATACAGCCCCAGTGAGGAAGGCCTGCTGCTAATAGCTGTGAGGCGACGTGCTCGGCAGAAACAGATTTCTCTATCAGACAGCCAGAGATAGCAGCTCGCGTTCATACGCAAACGTGCACGGAATCTGATTCTTGGCCTTGTACAACCCCACACTGAACTCACCCAGAGCTACGCCAACCACAACAAGATAGAGACCGGCATGTGGTGGTAGCAGGAAAAATGAATGTGCAATATGGAGAGACATGATGCCTTTAAAAACAAAGCAAGAGTACTCCTATGACATTCCTCGTTAATGGGATATTTATTGCCAAACTGCAGGAAAACCCAACGCTAGTATGAAAGGAAAAGCAACTGCGTAATGCAGAGATTTGTGCATACTGCAACATCACTTACTGGCTGGGATTTTACCTTTGATGAGTGCACATTTATAGACAAGCTCAACCTCTTAGAAATAACCCTGCTACATTCAGAAAGGGGGAGAGCTTCCATTATCCCAAGTTCTCCACTGAGGAAGTTAATCATTTGGCCTTCATGATTTAGGCTCGTTTCCATTAAAATACAGTTCCCAACACTTTCTCATATAATGATATTTTATGCAATTATTAGTATCCTCCAAATTCAACCTTGGTTGTAACAGGCTGCTGAGTCTTTCAGCTATAATCATGACGAGCTTTGCCTTCATCTATAAGAATACAGTCTCCAAAAACACTGAACTCAATAGGGCAAGTCTCGATTTATAATGTTAAGAGGACACACAAGGCTTTGCAGGACCAGAGCCCCAGCAAGTAAGAGCTGAAGCCATTAGCAAACTTTTCCAAGTCAAGCAGAAAAACAGCAACTGTCCTGCTTACAGTGTGTGCTCTGCTGGAAAGGCACAAAAAGCCATTTATATCAAACATAAGAAAAATATGCCATGTACAGTTTATAAAAATATCTGTAAAAAACTAAGAACAAAGCCAGAAACTGTCCAAGCAGACTTCACTGAGCAGGGGGTGGTGTGAGAGGGGGGAAAAGAAATTTCATGGGCTATTTTGTAGAGCAGAACAGCGACAGCCCCATTGTACCAAAGTTTTATTTAAACCCTACAACTTTTCTTGGTGCTGCAATAGGTGGAACTCAAAACAGTTCACAAGATTTAAGGCAGGCACCGCAAGCACGAGGCTTTATTTTGTTTTGTGATAGGGCTGTGAAGCTACTAAACATCTGATTCTAATAAACAATCCTCAGTTACAATCGATCACCAGGGCTGACTCTGTAACAGGCTCATCCTTGTTCAGAGTCCTGTCTGTCAGGATGACAGTTACCACATTGCTACGATGTTCTAAGGCAACGGTTTCCCCATTGCCAAGGTGTCTGGTAAGCTCAGAGCACATGAGCCCCAAGGCCACTTGCTTTGCTTGAAAAGAAGAGTGGTGCCGTTGTTTATACAGATATGGTAATTAAAAATTGCACTTTAATGCATTTGAGAATAGTGTTATTGTTCCCGTGAACCAAACTGCTCCAGTGAAACATGACATCACAGCTAAATAATAACTTGCATTTACACTTTTTTAAAAACTTCTGGTTTTTTCTGGCTCTATATGAACTCTGGGCTGCTTCACCATAGCTATTTCCAGCAGATCTCAGAGCAAAACACCTTCTTGCTAAACCAAGAGCTTACTCCACGTTTCCCATGGAGCACGCTCTCCAATGCCTAAGCAAGCACTGCACTGACGCCAAACCAGACTCTGGAGAGACACACAAGGATAACCTCTAGCTGATAAAAAAGGCAAGACTTTCCACACATTTCTCAGTAACACAGCAGCACACGTGGATATCATTCCACAGGTGTGCTCAGTGAAGAGCTGTTTACATTAAACACAACCGAAGGGCACTTTAGCAGGGCTGGCTAACGGCGCTGAAGCAGCAGTCACAGGAAACCAGCAAGGCACATTTCTTAAACGTTTAGAGCCTTAATGAAAAGCAGCAATGGGAAACACAGCTATAAAAGCAACAAGATTACAGGCTAGCCACCACATTGTACAATTGCCATCTCGTGGCAGGCAAACTAGGGGGTTTGACAGGAAGCCCCGGCTGCCTTCCAGCACTGGGCAGGCCTATGGAAGTCAGACAACCCCAGTTTCCTTGCCCTTCAGTGCGGTGGGTAGGTAGGGCTGCTGGGCACACACTCGAACCGGCTTGGGGTTCGCCTACCTGCTTCAGGAGGAACTTATCCTCCGCGTTGATCTTGAGGGAGATGGCCAGGTGGATGGTAGACAGCACCACCCCGCTGATGACCGCGGCCCTCATCCGCACTGGCAGCAGCGTGTAGATACTGTAGATAAAGAAGACGGTCCACCAGATGCCCTCCGAGGCGCTCCTGGGCCACACCAGCAGAACCCCTACCACTTGCACTGCCAGGATCACCAAGATGACAGAGTAGCACGCCAACCACATGTGGTCCTGGTGGAAGTCGTTGCGGTTGCACACCATGCACAGCACCACCATCAGCAGGATTGCCACAGAGAGCACCACGACGTAGGATACCTCATAGTGGCCGTGCGCAGCATGGAAAATCAGCATGACCACGCAGACCAGCACCAGCACGGCCATGAGCATGGTGAGGCTGCTCTGGTTGAGTCGGAAGAAGTAGCGCTGATAGAGGCGCTCCAGTTTCTCCGACTGGAACTTCTTGGACCTGAAGATTTGCAGCAGGCTATTACAACAGCTGCCCATGGAGAAGGCCACCTCGGAGTCCCTCTCGTCCCCGTCCTCCTCCTCCAGCTCCTCAATCTTGGCCTTGATGCGCTTCTCTTCCAACCCCAGCTCCACAGACCGGGGCCGTACCTCCCCCTGCTCCCCCAGCTGCCGAGGGCTGGCATTGTTGGGGGCAGCAGGGGAATCACCACCGGGCGGCTGGCGGGACCGGTGACGTCTGCTGTCATCACTATGTTCCTGCCAGGCAGATTTAGACCTAAAGCTCATCATCCTGCAGCCGCTTTCCCTGTGGCTTCTGCTTGCCTGAGGTTCATAGTCTTCTTCACTCCTCCACCTGCTCGACATGCGGGATGCCTTCTTGTCCAAGGACCTGTTGGGTGGTGGTGGATAGGAGTAGCCATTGGCCCGGGCCTCTGCTTCGCCCCAGGCTGAGCGGTGCTGCTCCGTGCCTGCCCAGGGCGCGGGGCTGCCGAAGCCCGGAGGGCTGACGCTGTTGGACCGGGACATACCCTGAGAGTAAGGGCAGCGGATGAGGGGACAACCGCTGGGCAGGTGCAGAGGGTTCACCTGCCGCGGGGGACGAGCTGATGGGGAGAAAAGCCCAAAAGATAGGAGGGAGAAGAGGAAAAAAAAGAAAAAAAAAAAAAGACGAAAAAAAACCAACCAAAAAAGGGGATTAAAAAAAAGAGGAAAAAAAACCCGCTAACGCTCCCAAAGTCTCTGGAGCAGCCGAGCGTCCCCCAGAGCCGGGATCTCCCCGGCAGGTCTTTCAGGGCAGCGCGGCGGAGGCGCGCGCCATCGCCGGCCCCGGTGCTTCGACACCCCCCGAGCAAGCTCGGCACCGCCGGGGCCGGGACGCCCCCGCCTCACGGCAGCTCGCCCTCAGCCGAGCCGCGGCGGCCGCAGGGGCTCCGGGCGCCGCGGGGGAGCCGCATCGCAGCGCGCCGCGCCGGCCCGGCACCCGCCGCTCGGGGCCAGGCGCGGGGCGGACGGGCGGCGGCACCGGCTTCACCGCGGGCCGGTCGGCGGGGAGGGCACGGAGGCTCAGGCTCGTCGGGCCGCGGCGGCCGGCGGCGACGGGAGCATCCCCTGCCGGGGCGGCGCTGGGCGCGGCGGGGCTGCCCTGGGCGGGCCGGGCTGCGGCTGCGGCGCCCCCACCTCGCTTCGCCTCCCAGCGGCAGCGCCCCGGCGGCAAGACAGGGCCGGCGGCGGCCGCGCTGCTCATGCACACGCCCGCCGCCGCTTCGCTTGCCGCTCCCGCTACGCCGCGGTGCCTTCGGGCAGCGGGAGCGCTTCTTCCAGAGGCACCGGGGAAGGGGAGAAACGAGCCAATCTGAAGAGGGGGTGGGGGGGGGGAAAAGCAAAAAGGACGAGAAAGGCGGGGGCGCGGCGCTCCCTCCTCCGCGCTGCCAACGGCACGGAGCGACGGCGGCCCCGCGCGCGCCTCTGTCAGGGACGGCGGCAGCGGCCCGTCCCGGCCCCGCGTCTCTTTGTACTCCCCATTCAACCGGGCGCCGGCCGCGCCGGCCCCCGCCACCGCCCCCAGCCAGCCCCCATTGGCGCGCCCCCCACCGCCGCCTGCCGCCATTGGCCGCCGCCTCCAGCCGGCCCGCCAATGCGAGCTGCCGAGGGGCGGGCCGCCGCCCGGCGGCCGTTAACTCGTTCGGCGCTCCGCGGCGGCCGTTGGCGCCTCCCCAGGGGCGGCCCCTCGCGCCTGACGGCGGCCGCCGCTTGCCCGCCCGCGCCGGAACGGCAGGAGAGCCGCCTTATCTGTCGCCGGTGTTCTGCCTCCTCTTCGAGGCTTGGGGGAGGATATAGCTTTCCCTAGAAGCGGATGGGAAAAGGAGACTGGCTCCTGCCTCAGGGAAGAGGAGCGTCACCATTCCTCACCGGCGGCCACAACACGAGTGAACAGAGGAAAGTAAAGCCCCGCAAAAACTTCTCACCTTTGTACCTGTTACTATTCTTAAACTGCAAATAGAGGCTTTAGGGTTGAGCTTGGTTTTGTTTTGGTGGTGTTTGGTTCTTTGGCGAGTTTTTTTCCTCCTCAACTACAACCCATGTCTTCACTTGCCAATGTTAGGACACGGTCTTACTGAGAGTATATTGTCTCACCTGGTTAGCCAGACTGGTGAGGAGGAGGACAGCACAGCAGCTCCCACCGAGTTTCAAACACTAGCCTCTTCTACACTGTTCTTTCAGATGACCCACAGTTTCTGCAGCTGACTTAGCCAACTGATGATTTACAGTGTTTTGAAGGCAAGCATGATCTGTACTAAGAATAATATTATTGCTTGATGTTTTGGAGCATGTTTTATTAAAAACAGTTAACTCAGATGCCTATTTAAAGTTGCTGAAACTGATAAGTGTCTTGATGTTTGTCCAAACATTGAAAATCCTGGCTCACAAGTAGCCCTTAGTACTGAAGCTATGCTTTTCAAGGGACAGAAGAAAAGTCTGCAGAGAGGCAGCACTGGTGGATAAAGTTGGAATAAACAGCCTTCCAAACACAAGCCCTTGAGCTGTGTTTTATGCCTCCAAGCAGCTCCACAAACTGCAGCAAGTTAGGCTTTTCTGCATTTCAGTGAAGGTTTGTAAACTCACACGCTGAATTTTCACCAGCTGCTTCCACAGGGCATCTTTTACTTACCAGGAATTCACACTTAAAGGTTTTCACTGCTCCTCTTTTACGTTCAACTACTACAGTGGTGCTCACTTCCGTGGCATTTTCCTGCCAGGTGCTACATACTGCAGCTGACCAAGGTTGCATTCACAGTTCCCTTTCCATGGGAAGACATTTTTATATGTAAATACTACTGTCTATCAGATGGAATTTGCCTTATCTTGGGTTATTACGCAATGCTGTCACTAACCATACACAAGTAGAACAAAACTCAAGAATTCTGTGGTTGGTTATTCCAGCTGCCCAGTGCTTGGACTCTAGGGATAAAGACAGTGAAACAGTTCTTCAGTGTGGCATAATTTGGGACAGGTCTTTTTGGTTTAGAATCAAAGAATCATTAGGCTGGAAAAAAAAACTCATTGAGTTCCACTATTAACCTAACACTGCCATGTCCACTGCTAAACCTTGTCCTTAAGCACCACATCTACACGGCTTTTAAATACCTCCAAGGGTGGCATCTCCACCACTTTCCTGGGCAGCCTGCTCCAATTTTGTACATAAAATTCAATATAAATAGAAAACACATATTTTGGAGTTCTTCTCTCAAAGACAGCAAAAAAAAAACCAAAACACTTTTTCCACAAAAAACGTGCAACTGTAAAAATCAAGGAAAGGGAGAAAGATGACCAACTATAACCTCGTGTTTAAAAGTAATTGAGAGAAAACAACTAAGTAGGCATGTATAAGAAGCAGGCATATTCCAGATCCAACATGGACATCTTTTAGTTCTGGATATCAAGAATGCGTTCCTTAGGTAATGAACCAAAGAATTTTAAGGCTCTTATGTTTCATCTTATTTAGCTTTTGCATCATGATAGCTTCTGGAAGCCTAAATATAAGGCAAGATTTCACTGTGGAGTAAACTATGGCCTCTTCTCCAAGAAGTTTACATATACAGAGGTACCAGGAATTGGTAGTTTCGATTCTAGAGTATCATTCATGTTTCTTTTCGTGATGTATTTTCACATATTAATAGTACTATGTTTTTCTAACGTTACAAAATTGATGCTAAAACTGAACACTTCAAAATTGTTTAAAAAAAGATCTTTAAACAGAGGGGGGGGGTTTAACCTCTTTAAAAAAGATCTTTAACCAGCTTTGTCTTTGCTAGAGAGGAATACAAGAGTTTGTAACTTTAAAAACAGGTAAGTAAATATGAGGGGGCAAGTTTAAAGTTTAAGTAAGGTAAAGGAGTGGTTAGAAGAGATTCTGCAAGAAATCTGTAACTTGTGAGAACAATAGTGATGTTCTATTAGAAGCAAAGAGTAGTGGCAAATAATCAGGCACTTCACACAATGAGGACTTATAGGGCTATGACAAAAAAAGATGTAGGATTCCACGCAAAGACTAAAATCTTAAAACTAATGCCTACTTTCAGGTGGTTGATTAGGTCTCATATCTCAGAACTATAGTAGAAGGTAACTCGTAGGATATTGTAATATTAAGGATACAAACTACAGTGCAGATAACTTTTGTTTCAACATGCTGCTTCTTTGAGCGCCAGCTCTTGTGTCTAATTCAGGAACCTGATTATAAATGGCAGGTAAGGAACTATCTTTATCTCACCCAAAAGAGTTATGTGAGAATGCAAAGCCACAGCCTATCCTGTGTGGCTGTAAAGTCATTTAAAAATGTCTAATATTTAATATAAGAACATTCAGGCAATTATTCTCTGTTAATAAATGATACATAGAGAGCAGTTACCTTTCCCTCTCATAACTTAGTTCGGTCAGTTTCTGAAAAATGACTAAAAGGGAGGAGCTTCTGTATCTCAGTACCAACATGGCTATTTACAAACTATGACCTCAGTCAATACAAGTATTCTTTGTTTTCTAATCTGTAAAATGAGAATATTTAATTGCTCTGTTCACAGAGATCAACAAACACAATTATCACATTACTATGTAGCGCTGAAACAGAGAAACTTTCTATACCTTATCTGGAACGGCTATTGTTCCACCTTCCACTCTAGCCTAGCCTTCCCAAATTCTATTCAGCCAGCCATAAGTCATAACCCAGCTATTTTGGGTTTGGTTTTTTTTGAGTGGGGGGCCAAAATTCCATTAGGTACCTTCAATCATGATTTAATCAAATTCTGGATTTAAAATAGAACTCTGCCTCTTCAAGATTCTCTCTCTCAAAAACTATTTTTCTGGTTAAAATAATGTCTAAATGAAAGTAGATACATGGAAGATTTAGAGAACAAAATTACTAGAATGATTTCAATTCCACAAGGTCCTTCCACAAGCCATGAAAGAAGCAAGTATAGTCAGAGAGTTGTGAAGCACAGATCTGAAGTTCTTTGACACACAAACAGTTCACACAAATTCTGAGTTCAAATGTAGCCTCATAAACCCATATCAAAGTTTTTTACTTTATTTTTACAACAACAGGTGCAGTAGATAAACATTAGCATTCTTTCTTTGCATTATTTACTTAAAACAGGGAATAACATCTTGATAGTGACCTCACAACACACGTCACACATTTCGCTTTTCGTGGCCTTCATGCACTTATTAAATCCAGAACTCTAAAACATCCGTGCTCCCCAAATTAGTGAAGCTTTTATAAAATAGGTTCTTAGTCCTTTTACCAACTATCTTTGCATAGTCCAAAGCAGCCCTCTGAAACCCAGAGCTAATAAAAGAATTTAACTAGGAGGCATGAAATCCTGAAACTGAACAAGCTGCTAGTATATATTCTCTTGCTCCCCTTGCCTCTGCCTCCCTAATCTGACGATTCACTAGAAATAGAACCAAAAGTGAGTAGAAAACTGCAAAAACACAAAACCACAGCCATTTAAAAAAAACACAAAAAGCACAACCCAAAAGAATCTGACTCATCTCTGACTTTTAGGGGGTTTTTAAGGGTACACAGAATCCTAGTAAGACAAGGTGCTTATTAAATCAGTTTTCATCAGGTTTTTCACAGCAGCATCCACAACATTTCACCCCAAATGCCTAACTGGAAATATTTTCATTCCTATGTTGTTTAGGACAAGCTAGAGGTAGGATGCAGATCTGCAACATATGCACATGCCTTTA
This sequence comes from Colius striatus, assembly GCF_028858725.1. Lineage (NCBI taxonomy): Eukaryota > Metazoa > Chordata > Aves > Coliiformes > Coliidae > Colius > Colius striatus. The sequence goes on along the minus strand of NC_084769.1, from coordinate 12,204,630 downwards.
TGCAATACATGAGGATTGCATCATTACATTCACTGTAACATAAACAATTCATATGGTCATTCACAGAGATGTCACATAATCCCAACATTAAGAAAAAAAAAAAGTTAAGGATTTCAGTTCTTTACAAAGATTGTGAACCCAGCAGGATCAACTGTTAACTGTATCCCATATATAACTACTCAGTGTTCAGCCTTGCTAGGTCACCTATTGATAACATCAAGGCAACGTTAGCATGACTGAAATATTAGTCCTGAGTGGACTCCAGTAGCCTGTGTGAAGCTCAGAGCTGAATGATTATGCTTTTGGCAGAGAGGCTATACGTTTTTTAAATAGTTTATCAAATACCTTTACACAAGCTGTAGTGAGGCTCAGTTCCACTTACAAAATTACTACACTTATCTGCAGCACAAGCACAAATAGTTAAGGGGCACAAAATGAAAGTGTGCCACAGGTCTTGTCATTGTATTACTGAACACACCACCACATCAAGTTCCACTACCAGGAAGCCCAGCTTCAGTACACCTGAGAAGAAGGCCCAGCATCTGGTGGCTTTGCCCATCAAATTTACACTGAAAAAACTCAACTGATACTGTCCTATTTATGTAAGGAACCATAAGATAGTGGGTGGAAATGTGTTACTCTGTGCACAAGACTGACAAAACCTAGTCTCAAATGTTTTCATCTTATTATCTGTGTCTACTCTCCTCCTTACTCTGGCAAGAGATTAGCTCATGCCATAGATGGTCTGGAGCTAAGTACAGACACAAGTTGTAAGAACTTCTGAGTCTTCTACACTTCCTTTCAAATCTAGCTGGTATATTTAGTGACTGCAGTCCATTAGGAACAGGCAAATGGGCCCCAAAATCATTGCCTACTACATGAGAAAGCCATGCCTGAATAAAAATATAACAAAATTAGTCAATTTTTTAATTGACATTATTCTGAATCACATCACTTCAATGTGTGTAACAATACATTGTTCAATACATTTATTCTTAAGAACTCATAACAGGATAAATTAAGTATCACCTTAAAACATGTAACTGAGAATAATGAAATCCTATGATTTCTAACAGCAGTGGTATGTAATAGTGTTACATCTTCCCACCATTAAGAAAATTTCTTTCTTCAAAATCTGGCAAGCTATGGCCTCATCTGTAGTCATGTGTCACCAGGAACCCAGAGCACACTGGCCCATAAATGTTCACGTCTGCCCCATGTTTGCATGCACCTATATGCCTACAGCAGCTTTCCATATATCCTTTGGTATGATATAACTTTTTAAAGAATAATTCAATACATTTAGATTGCACAATTTACTTCTGGTAGGGCTTTGACAATATCAACTCCTAATTTCCAGTACAGGTAAGTAAACTAACCAGCAATGTCTTACTTTCAATTTCACATCTATTTTCTTACTAATGCAATAAAGTGGTTTCCATTGTTCCTGTTTGCTAACTTCAGAACAGTTAAAGTGCTTTGTTTACTTAACTGAAATTAGATCAAAAACATTGAGTAAGGAAACATATGTAATACTCAAACCAGTAACTTTCCTAGAAGTAGTTTATACAGAGGAACAGCAGACTTTATAAAGCAGAGCACCTAAATCAATGCATCCAGTTCCCCACAATCACATAAGAAACACCTGGTGGGGAATTAATGGGACTTCATGTTATCAACACACCAAACAAACATTGCAGCATTTCCATTATGTGATGTTGTTCTGCCTTACCTCCCCCCTAAAACCCAAAAATGAACCACCACCACCTGCCCTCCCTCTTGCCCCTGCAACCGACCCAAAGCAACCAACTACCAAAGGATAAAAAGAAGAAAATTTCATGTTTTGCAAAATCCCAAACATTCTCTGGGAAGCACAGTAGTAGCTCTGTATCCTCCAGTACCTCTCTCTCCTCTTCTTTCATCTCACCTTTTTATTGACTGTTACTTATTACAGAAGACCAGCGCTCAGTAACTTTTTCTTATCTAGAGAGCAAAGAGGTTGTATTTTACTTGAAGAAATCTTTAACTGAAAAGCAAACTGATTTCATGAAAGCAACCTAGTGTTAGGCTAAGTGAAAGGCCTCCCTTCCACTTCCTATGTCCTCTCCATAACTGGTAATTGTTTTGTAAACATGCTATGTCTAGAAAAACTAAAGGGCTGACATTTAAATTTACATCAACTTAAAACTAATTTAAAAGAAGATACCTGAAATGCCTAAACACATACTTTCTTCAGATTATCACCCATTGATTTTAGAGAGTAACCCACTGTACTGCTAAAGAGGCTGAACGTAGATTACACAGCAAATATGATTCTGTGAATTCAAGTGTTCAGACTAGAAAATGTCAGTTATAAAGTCTTTAATGTACATATGTAAATGGTAATAAAGGCTTTGCAGAAGACTGTGCAAACTGAAGCACAAGTCAAAAAGTCAGGACAAAATGCAATTCAGCATTTACAGTTCCACTGAATAAGCCTCTGCAAAAATTTCTACTTATGAATCTCCAGTAACAGCATCCTCTTGCAATACCAGGTTATGTAAAATTCCTATGTACAAACTATAGGGAATTTATTTAAATCTACAGAGAGGCAGTTTGTTGTGACACAGAGTTTGTGCAAGTATAACAACAAGTGGAAATGTTTCTAAATATCGTGGTTTATACTTTTATAGTGGAAGACTGAAATAACATGCATCTACTTAAAACACCAGAAACATTAGGATATAATTTGGACAGTAACATCTCTTTCCCCAATATGAGCACATTATCAATGTCAACACAACAAGAAAAATGCACATGATGACAATACTGATGACCAGCTAATTTGTGAAGATGCAAAAAGGGCTGAAAGGTCTTTCACATCTGTAAAGGAAAGTATTATTCTGGACATTTGTGACCAATTGTATTAAAAGTTTTAAATTTGCCATCCAGATTTTTAACTCCAACTGCTTCAAGGCCGCCTTCAGAAAACATCACTGAAGTTTTAGTAATTCACTATAATATTAAAAGACTTTTGACAATTGTGGAAGAGTATTTGTTTAAGAGATGGGAAGCAGAATTTAAAAGCCACTTGATACTGAATGGAAGTTCAAGGCTGTTGAGTGGCTTGAGTCAATCAATCCCAACTCTAGAAATGCTCAGTTCACACCACACAAAACTGAATCACAGAGATATCCACACTTTTGGCTTTTTATACTCAACACATGAGCACAGATCCTTCCTCAAGTCTTATACCAAGACTTGCCAATACTTTAAGATGAGCCTTAAATACTACGGTGAAATTATTTTGTTTACAATCACAGAATCCTTACGCTTTTCGGACTTTCTAATGTTACCCTTGGTAACTACAATTGTTTCCACACACACTGTTTTCAAAATGCAAAGAAGAAATACAAATAACCAGTAGTAGGTATTTTAAGGCACGAATGGAGCTCAGCATCACTCTTCCTGGCACAACACTTCCAAGTGAAGTTCTTAATTACACAGTAGTGCTAAGTCACAGCTATCATGCGTAGGCCATGTGCTGATGCTGGGCATGACAATGTTATTTCATCCTGTCTGCAATCAAACAAAAAAATCACTGTAGTTGTGCAACCTTATGACAAGCATATGCCTAGAATAGCACTCACTCTGCAACTACTACTCAGTTCCTATTAGAGGACTATAACTTGTTATTTATGAGCATTAATGGCATCTACACACAGTATTTAAAATCTCTCTCAGGAAGTGTTAAAAATGCCAAGAATGTTGCCATGGTAGCAGACATATTATATTTAGTAAATGAACTCTGAATTATTCTGTTGCATTAGTTAAACATTCCACTATATTTATAATACTCAAAACTATTTTGTTTTTGTACAAAGCCATCACCGTGTAAAGTACAGATAACAAGACGAGAACAAAGAGCTCAGCATTCTGAGGATCCTTCAGGAAGTTGTAAGTTTGAACATTAACATAGTAACAAGTTGTTACAAGTGCCTCTTAAAAGTGAAAAGCAGAGCCTAACAGTATCAAGTTGCTTGATTCCATTGTTTGAGCTCAAAAGTTATGTATGCCAAAAAAATCTTGTAAATTACAAGGTACATCTTACATACAAACACACAAAAATGCAGCCCTAACTCCCATTTATGAAGTATTTGCTTTTGTTCCTTAAACAGCAACAATACAACACACTTTGTTCAGAATTGTTTTATTTGGATTATAGCATTAGTATCACTGATCAGGAGGCCAAATCCAGGCAGAGAGCACAGAATCAATTTCACAAGGCAACAACATGGACTAGTATTTTAGCATACAAACCATTCCACTGCATTATCAAGTAGAAATATCTTCCAGCCATGCATAAAAAGTCTATGCTTAATTTTTCATAGCTCCAGGTAATACCAGATTCCTAAATATACAAAAAATACATTTAACTTATAATAATCTTAGTGAATCAGACTTATAAAATTACAATTTTATTCTTCACAACATAGAAAAAAATACAAAAATGACAGTATATAGTTTTCACCCAAATTTCACTGATATATACATCAAATGCATGATGTATACTCATGAAAATTTTAAGCTGAGAGATAGGTTTTTAAAATGACACTGCAGATTGGTCCACACAAATGCCAACCCTTCTACCAATAAATAATAAAGCCCCCCCCCCTTTGATAGAAACATCACATTGTGAAAAATTACAATTTACCTGCACTGTAACCTGCATCTTACTGTATTTTACAATATGAATACTTCTACAGTTCCAGTTGTAAACTATGTACTGGTAAGAACCTTGGTTTTTTTTAGAGGGCAGTGACTAACTTGGCCAAAAGCAGCATGGTAGAACATAAAGTACTGTCAACCGAACGAGTGCACACAACACACAGACTAGCAAAGTAGAACACGTGGCTGCTGCAGAACTTTGGTGGTGCTGACAGAAAACATGCAAGCCAAGTAAATAAGTCTGGGGAGGGAAAAAAAGTCCTCTAGATTTGTGGCAAAGTGTACGAATCAAAGCTTCTATCATAAAGTTCACATAAACCACATTACAGTTTCAGTGGCATACGAGGGGAAATTTGTTATTTTATGAGGAGGGAAAAACCCACGTAAGTGACTAAAGTCAGCATTAAGACTAAACCCAAACGGTATTAGGGCACCACACAACAGTTGTTACTCAAAATCACCTTCCAGAGATTTCCATGGAAGTAAACTTGAAAAAACACTGCAAGATGAAGTGCTGGAATTCTTGTACATATTAACTGCACGTTCCTACTTCTGAATAGAATTTAAATCAACCTTGCTGATAATATTTCTTACTAGCAAAGCAACTTCTTTTTTTAAAATGAAAAGTAACCCAGTTTTCTTTTAAAAGGCTGTAGTTTATTTCCATTTGTGTGGCAAATTAATACTTTCAATTAAATATTCCATAATAAAGTTAATTCAGTCAAGACATTGGTTGTACAAGCTTTCTACCTACTGGCAGCTCTCTGATTTTCCCTAGTGCAATGCCATCTAATACAGATCTGTACTACACCTTTCTCATCAACAGAGCTACAAGTTTGTTTAATAAAGGAACATTACACAGCCTTTTTTTTTTTCCTCCAGACTGGACCAACCAATTTGAAACCAAATCTTTTATTTGGGCACAGAAATCAAATCAAGAGATGTTCAGGAGCTGAATATTTACAATATCCAGTAATCTGAGTACATCAGGAAATCAGATCTTTTAGATGACATCCTTCAGAAATACTGACACTAACTCTTTTGCTAGCAACTATAAGCAAAAGATATTTTGTTCAGAGGTGGAAATTTACACTTTTGAAGAATGACTTCAGTATAATGCAGCATTTCTCAGATCACTTAAAGCACCACATAAACTGATAGAGAAATGAAATCATTGCATCTCTGAACGCAAATCCACTTTGAGGTCATATACAGACTCAGCATTTTTCATTACAGCAAATAACTGTCTCCAAAAGGTTTAAAATAGACACAAGGATCATTATTGTCTCTTACCCCCTGCCTGCTTACAACAGACCAACTTGTGGTGATTGGGAAAGGTGTTACACATGGTACTGAATCAGATTTTTTGATGGAGTCAAAGGAAATAACTGAAAAATTCAAACATTTTCCTTTTTTTTAATGTAGCTCTGACAAATAAACCAAAATACTCATAAATCCAGCTCTCCTCAAGTGCTAGAATAGAGAGCCTGTGCCCTTAGTTCTTACTGGCTATGTTTAGGGAGGGGTGTGATGCATCAAGCACAAGTAACTGGGACACAGATATGGGCCACATCCAGGGAGAGGTGCTGGCAGGCACAGCACGAGATCAATATTGCAGGTACCTTGATAGTTATCACACCTCATTTATACACTAAATCATGTTACATGGGAGAAGCCAGAGAAGCCCTTGTGTTGTTATCTAATGGCTCTGACTGAGTGAAGATAGGACTATTTGACCATTAATTTCTAACAAAGCAAAGGCTGTAACTGCAATTTGCTTTTGCTCAGATATCTGTGCATTTACCTGCTCCACTTGTCACTTTCATTCCCCACCCCCTAACCCCAAATCAACACTTTGTTCATAACTTGGGGCACTGCTCACACAGCATTTTAGTGCTTTCTGCCTCACCACAAGTTTTTTTTCTCCATTCTTTCATTTTCTGTTTTACCTTCCCAAGGGAAGGCTGAGCCTGAGAACCCAGAGAAATCACTGAGGAGAATTTAACTTTCTATGGTCTTCTGCTTTTCCAAAAGAGCAGATGAAGGAAGGCTTGTCCAATCTGCAAAAGCAGTACATAACACATGAGATAATCTGCTTTCAAAGAAGAACTTTATGACTTTGCAACATTTCAGAAGCTGAGTGCCTGGAACTGCCTGCTTGCTTGTGCCAGAGTGATACACATTAGTCACTTAGGAAAAGTCAGGTTGAGGAACAAGGCTCTCAAAGTGATTCCACAGTAGACCAAACAGTCCTCAACATTAGAAGATGAGTGCCACTGAGATAGTGGAGAGTGATCAGAGATGACAGAGTAAAAAAAGGGAGAACTTCACCTATTTCTAGGTGACTTGCCTCCTTATATTGTTAGATTCATTACTGACATCACTAGAAATATTACAGGCGTTTTTTAATATTTAAAAAAGTATTCAGGGATGCAGTACTTAGATTTTTAATGTTTCAGATAAGCATTAGAGCCTCTGATTTAACATTAGCATTTCAGTAATCAGCTTAAACAAGATCTTCAGAGAACTCATTCTGGTCCGATATCCTACTGTTTAAATTCCTAAAGAACCACATTTCTCTCATTTCCCATAACTGGTTTCCTGTTCTTGTTCCCAGCACCTTTTAAATACACAATCTACCTTTCTAAATTCAAACACTTTGCCTGGATTGCACTCTCCACTGGAGTCTCTGAGACAAAATCCTACAGTATTCCAGAGCATATTGTTTGCTTTCACAGCAATACATACAGGTTCTGGCATGCAGTCAAGCATTAAAAAAGAAAAAAGAGGTATCAGTAATATAATCCCAATTCAAGCATTTAGTGGGTACAACTTCATCACTCATACTGCAACCTTCAGGCATTTAGTAATAAACAAAAACCATTTAGCACATCAGTTAAAGGAAAAGGCTAAGTGCCAAGCCATAGAAAGTTTAAAAGTTGTCTGAAGCACTGCAAGCTGAAAACTACTCCAATGCTTTACATTGTGGAATATCAGTGAAATCAGATCTACTGGTTATTCTTGCTAAATTATTGGTCTTTGACTTGTTTTATCTTGGTATATTCTTTATAAATGTGCTGGGTATTGAAAATCTGCAGCATTTTGATGTTTGAAAAGTTCTGAAAAAGAGTTGGAATTACTCCGACTTCTTGTGTTCTTCAGTGTGGGAGAGTACCTTTCGCCTCTGGTGTAGCATATGAAAATACAGCTGAGGAAAGACTGAAGAGAAAACAGACTTTAAGTAAATAAAGCACAAAGTGAGGCTCACATGTCAACCTAAGATGCATAGTCACATGCTCAAGGTCATCAATTCTCTATTAGAAGAAAACACGCTTATCTGCTCTCTGCTCAAGTTATCTACTGCCCTTTATTCCTTAAAGAGAGTGATATTGTCCTTAGGCTCTGGGTACTATTTACTTTTTCGCTAATCACATTTTTAATTAAGTGCAATTTGCCTTATTTAACTCTCTATGTACAATCAGGATGACAAAAGTTTCCTGAACTGCAAACACACAATAAAAGACAATACACTGCAGGGAGGAAAATGTCCTTCCAAAAGAGTAACATTTCCAGATTTGTTTAATGTCTTAGAATTTCACTGTTACTTTCTTGGGATCTAAGGAACTTTATATAAACTAATGCCTCTTTCACCTCTTACGTCTTTATCCTCCACGCAAAGCTTTTTCTTGCTTTCCTTGTGATTATCAACACTCCTAAAATTTCCAAGATCTTCAGTCGGTTCAGAAGGCTAAGTTCCTTAGGTAGCTTTTAAGAACGAATAACCAAACTACAGTTTAATCAATGACTGCAACAAACATCACTTTTCTTGTATCTCAGGAATAAAATAAATCTTCACATGAAAGAGCATCTAAGACTGCTTAGGTTGGTTCCAAGCAGTTTGTTCTCAGAATTAAGATAGTATTCACAATACTAATAAAAAAATAAAAGACTGCATTCAAGTTGTGCATCCAGCAATGACGATGGATCACAGAAAATACACCTCATTTAAGAGACACCACTTTCCATGTAGGAAGCATGCCACATTTGTTATTTGAGTTCCATGTGGCATCTCTCCCACATTGATGGCCTGACAACTGTCATCTTGCCACCGCACTGGAAGTAATAAATAGAATCACAGAATGGTAGGGGTAGGAAGGGACCTTTAGAGATCATCTAGGCCAGCCCCTCTGCAGAAGCAGGTTCACCTAGATCAGGTCGCACAGGAAAGTGTCCAGGCAGGTCTTGAAGGCCTCCAAGGAAGGAGACTCCACACCCTCCCTGGGCAGCCTGTGCCAGGGCTCCCTCACCTCAACACTGAAATAGTTTTTCCTTACGTTTAAATGGAACTTTTTGTGTTCCAGCTTCATCCCATTACTCCTTGTCCTGTCACTAGATACAAATACTTCTGGATATTTTTACTAAAACAAATGATATTATTCTGACTGCTTGGAGTAGTAACATCACCATTTTGGGAGGAAGGGGACAAGAAGAAACAAATGCATGGAAAATGGGTTGTGTTTTTTTTTAAGAACAGGTGGGAAGAACTTATGAACTTTGATGTCAGAATTACAAGTCTAAGTTCTAACTGAAAGTCTAAGTTCTTGTTATAGAGACAGGCACACTACTGAAATTTAAATCTTTGGATATGGTTTATCATTCTGCACAAACAAGAAGATAAAGAGAGCTGCAGAGATAGCTAACAGCAGCAACCATCATCACTACATTATTCTGCATGTTAGACTTTATTCGCACATTTAAATTTGGTAAAGGCTCTATGTTCTTATTCTTCATTTCAAAGCAGCAAAGCCAAAGCTTCATTCCATCTACAGAAACATCAACCAGAGATTACGCCAATTCAAGTTAATTCAACAGAAATGGTTCCCTACCTACCCACTAATGTAAAAACAACGTTCTTATTCCTGATGGAGAACTGAATTTTGAGAGGTTGTTTTGAACTTTGTTCTCCTAAAAGACTGTAAGTAGGATGGAAAAAAAATAACAAAAGATGTCAACATTTGCCAAGTACCACAGTTGTTTCATATTCCAAGTGCAGGAGAAAAAACCCTACGTTTCACTGTTTTGCAAGCATTGGTAGAATGCAATCCCTGCAGTTTTAACTGAATTTTTTCCTTGGATAATTTTCAAAATTAAATTTGCTAAACCATTTAGTTAAATGCCTGTTAGTCCCATAATTACAAGCTTTTCCTGTTAAAGCTTTTAATAATAAAAATACCCTCACAAACTCATACTTACTTGGAATGTAAGAGATCATAACCAGGATCAGGAATGTATAGTAGTCAAAAGAAAAATTGTACTTGTTAGGTAAACTAATGGAATACAAGCCAGACTGCCTGACGAAGGGTAATGCAGCATATATTGTGAGCAATTCGCCTGAGACTCCCATCGGATACAGTACTATAAACAAAGTGTACCTAGAACAAAACATTTACAGAAAGGGTTAAAAATGATGACAAAAGTCTGACAAAGTATTTGTTAAATGTTACTATGGATTTTCAAGTTTTAAATTCTCAAAGCAGTATTTATTTCCCTTCATTTTTATTTGATTAGAGCATGGCAAGGTGTGAACACTATTGCAAGGTAAGTTTCAATTCAGTATTCAGTTTGAGTTATTTGAAGATTATCTTTGAGAACCTAAAAAAATAAGATTTACAACTACTCACTCCCTCTTTGTTACTTTGATTTCTGAACTCTTTGATAGAGGTCATTATATTACCTAAAATGGGGCCACACACGGTTGAAATTAATCAGCTTACAGACTGCTTCAAGTACAACCCTTGGATTCAAGGGTTACTGCTAAACATCAGGTTACTTCCCCCTTACTGTTGACTGTCAGGTTCTGCCATGCACAATCACTTTGTAAATAGGACTGACTTCTGACAAACTACTTTAAGCTTACAATGCAACAGATATTTCTTAACAGAGAAATCTGCTAGAAAGAAGCTAGGAATTCATTCACAAACACAGCAATTACCTCAGGGTAGATTTTTTTTTGTACTGCAACTGTTTTACAAGAGAAATATGTGTGTCAAATCAGTGCTTTAAGGCTGTGAATTCTATTATGCCACCTACCTGGCCCATTTGATGAGATAAGGAAGATGGTTTAACAAGCTAAAGGTATAAAAAGAGTAACGGATTATCTCTGTGATCGTCCAGGCCACTACAAACAACAGGACACTATCCTCAGTTTGTACCTGTAAGAAAGAAGAAAAGCTCAGTATGAATTCAAGTTACTAATTACTCAACAGACCCAAGAAAATCTCAAAGAAATCAATTCCCACGGGTTGCTGTTATTGCATCAGCTTAGAAAACAGACTCCAAGATTAAGCTTAAAAGCAACATTAGTAACAACAGTAAAAAACCCTTCTTATGCTCCATATCTTTCTAGTTGCTTAGGCATAGGTCTGCTTGGCAAACAGATAACCTAAGATCTCCCATTCTGTGCAAGGTAAGTCACTACAAGAGATCCCTCAAATGCTGAGTACAACTCATAACTCTTCCCTCTCCTATATAGTACTAGCTTATATTTCAGTCCTATGACTCCCTGCTAGCACAGCAAGCGGAAAGGATGCTAACACATCAGTCTTAACACTTGATACCTGGTTTGGACTTTGTATTCTGATTCTAGTGCTACTTCTTAGTAGAGATAATGTTTTCTTCTCTCTGCAGTTAAGAAGCTGGGCCCTAATTATGAACAACAGCAAAACAGCTAATACCAGGACACAGGTCAGGAGGAGAGAAGAAACTCAGATTTGTCTCACCTCAGGTAAGCTTGACAACAGCCTGCTTCATTCCTCCATGCTCCTTTTCCTGATATTGTACCCAGCACAGTTCCTCTCACATTACACTCATTATTATGTTTCACTACTTTACACCTCTTAGAGCTTATATTTCAGACACACACCACCAAACCAGCTTTTACTCCCTTCATATTTTGAAGGTTATACTTCAAAAGCGCGTACGTTTAAATGAATTATTAGATATATTAGATTTGGGAGCATAACTATGACGCTTAAGTTTCAGATGGAATAAGAGAGATGAAGTATTATATCGGGGTCACATTCCTGCATTACAAACTCTTGAGAGTATAAACAGGATTTTTATGCAGCCCTCCCCCTCCTTTCCTCCCTTTCGACAGGACTGTCAGCTCTAAGAGTACCTTGAGCCCAAATTCAGTGGACCGTGGGAACAAAAAGAGCTCAACCACAGGGGCCCGCATTTTCTTTTTTCATCCAACTCTTGAAAAAAGCTAAAAGGAAGTCAGTAGGTGTGGGTGGTACACTATTAATCTGGGGCAAAGTACATGTGCAAACAAGAAAAGGAACAAGAAAATACATGGCAATCAGAAACCTTTTAATAAGGGGACTGATCATATACGTGTGTGTAAGAACACCCCTGATGATTACCCACAAAACCTTTCTGACACAGACTACAAACCCCAGAAAGATTTATACAGAAATATTGGGGTATCCTGGAATGTAGAACTGCTGTTAATCTATACTCTGCTGCACACAGCATTTCAAGTCACTTTTCCTGCTTTTTGCAGCAAATGCACCTTGTCTTTTTTCCACATGTAACTGTGATAATTTGCTTGTATATTAATCTCCCTTACGTCAAAGAGAAAAATCCAAAACTGACTTGTAGATTTTCAGAGAAGATATCACATCTATTTTTACATTGCTACAAGATCCCCATCCTGTTTGGGGTCTGCTCTATACGCAAGACTTAATCCTCTAGCTGGAAAAGTTCACAGTTGATGCTGTACCCAAGGAGCAACGTGCTTCACAAGCACTCCAGAGCTGCATCTTCTGGCCAAATCAGGAGCAGCAGCTTAGTGAGTTCATCCAAAACTATGAGTCACAGACTTCAACCTGTACTTTGAAACCTCACCTCTTTCCCTAACTATGGAAGCCAGTAAAACCAACAAGCAAAAATCTGTGGCTACAAGTAGTACCCAAGGAGGTGAACACGGAGAAGAAACTGTGAAGCTGACAGTGAACGATACACATATAAACAGAAAATCTGGCAGTTACAATCCAGTTCTATCACAAGACTTCTGTAACACTGCCTTCACAGATCTAAGCTGTTCCCATCTGGTTTAGTATTAAAACTGTGTTAGAACTTAATAGAACAGTTCACACTAATCTAAGTCAGACATACACAACCCTGTTAAGTCCACTTAAAGAATCACTGATAGTGTCTTTATAATTTGTATTGCTATTTAAAGAAGAAAGAATAGTGAAAATTGGTGGTAGCTTTCATAGATAAGTGACCTTTACAGTTTTCAAATAGTTCCAAGTCTATGCAGTAACAGAGGACAACCATGCATTTTATCATCGTATTTTAACTATGTTCCACAGCTCATTGTTAAAAAGTAAGTGTGTAGGAAACAAACAGATCCCTCAGAAGTCTGTCACTATTGGAACATGTCTTTGACAACTGCCATCTTTTCAATAGTTCAGATAAAGATGTCCAAAATGCATGTTATTGAACCCCTGGGAACTGATTTACAACTCTCTCAAAAGTCTTAATCTTTTAGCCACTACTAATACTGCATTTGCATGAGTCCTCTTCCAAGCTGAGGACAAGGGTCTAGTACAGCCATTAAACAGTAGACTCAATAAATTGAGTTTAGAGGGCTGCATTATGCTTAGTGGTATCTCATCTCTACTCTTTCATGCCAATCTTTGAAGGAGGTGTCAGACAAAGTCAAAGCACATCTTACACTTTATTTACAACTTATTTATCCAACTGCTTTAATAAAGGTCAATTAAACCATCCCCATAATCTTTTGGTATGTGTTTCAAAACAATTTATCATCAGGGAGAGTCCTGAATATTTTAGCTTATCTTCAATACAGTGAACAACAGACAATGCTTGTTCAAACAGAAGAGAATCCACAGCCTCTTAAGACACAAAGATGAGAAATGGGAATCCACAAAATAAAGCATGAGAGGTTTTTTACTGTTCTCCTTATGCATGAGAAGGGAAAGTCTACACATTTCCCCACATTAAGAGCAACAGTTTGACAAATTATTTGCAGAAAATTTCAGCTCAACACATAATTAAACAATCCAGTGCATAAGAGTAAAATCAGCAGCACTGTGCAACTGTAATGATGAAACCACACATCTTCCTCCAGAGCACTGGTTCTCTGGTACACTGGTTAAAAAAAAAGAAAGCTTCACAGTAGCCACAAAGGGCCTGACAGATGTTTGTGTTACACAGCATTACTTGAATATTACACAGATGTAAAGCAGTGATCACAGAATCGTAGAATGGTAGGGGTTGGAAGGGCCCTTTAGAGATCATCCAGTCCAACATCCCTGCTAAACAGGTTCCCCTCAATCAGGTCTCACAGGAACGCATCCAGGCAGGCTTGAAAACCTCCAGAGCAGGAGACTACACAATCCCCCTAGGCAGCCTGTGCCAGGGCTCCCTCACCTCAACAGTGAAACAGTTTTTTCCTGTGTTCAACTGGAAGTTTTTGTGTTCCAGCTTCTTTTCATTAACCCTTGTCCTGTTACCAGATACAACAGAAAAGAGCAATGCCCCAACCTCCTGACACCCACCATTTAGATGTCTGTAAAATTAATGAGCTCCCCCCTCATTCTCCTCTTTAGACTACACAGCCCCAGTTCCCGCAGCCTTTCCTCACAAGGAAGATGCTCCATTCCCCTGATCATCTTGGTGGCCCTGCACTGGACTCTCTTCAGCAGTTCCCTGTCCCTCTTGAGCTTGGGAGCCCAAACCAGGCTTTTCACATGCACTCATCCATTTAGCATTCTGAACTTTCCAGTGTGGACTTTTACTACAACTTAGTCTTAAATACCATAAATTAAGATGCTTTTCACTCTTTAAGTATCCTTTCTACAGATTAAATCCTCTTTTCACTGCATTCTAGAATAGTTTCTCTAAATATATACTACACTTATCTGCAGCTTATCTGTAACTGAAGTCAACTGCACAAGCATTAAATCACTGTTGACACCGTTTTTTAATTACCCATCAGAACTAGGTACAGTACTATCTAACAGAACAGAGCTCTATGAAGGCCTGCCACGATGTCACCAGATGATGTCATTGCTCAAAATGACACAAATTCAAAACCACAACTTTGAACTGAAGAGGACACCTTCTGTTCTCCTATGCCTACTTTTTTTCCCCTAGGACTTTCATACCAGTCTGCTCATTCTCTTCCCTCCTTTATAGGAGAAACAGTAAAATTCAGCAAACCAACTCCTTTCTCGTGTAACCACAGAACAATTACAAGGTCTATATTACATGGCAGGCCCTTCTCCACTAAGCCAACAGCTAGTCCTATGTTGGAGGTAAGGGGACTCTCATTGTTATCCAAAGAAGTGTGCAGTGCTTTAACATTTGCCATGCTTTAACATTTATTATAAATACTTTCATATTGAATTTAACAACACATCAGCACTAAATTCAACAAAAAGCACAAACATGTTAGTGGCAAGAAGCATGCTTCAAATCACATCACGTATCTGGAAGTGTATTCTGACAGAAAGGAGGGATGCAATACAGATGTTTCTTCTTTTAACTATATTATACATGAAAAGAGTCTGGAAAAGCAAGATACTGCACAAGCCTTACTCAAAAGTTAAAGAGGAAAACTGCATTTTATTTTACAAGAACCTCATCATGCAACTGCATAGCTTACAAGTTCCATAAAGCTGTGTGAGAATTTAATCCTGGGCTTCACCATGGAGCTCACTTGTGCAGACAACCCTTTAGAAGAAGTAGAACACTCGTGATACTTTCAATACACCTCCCCAGGTAAGACTGCAGGCTCTCTGGCTGGGGGGAAGGGGAGGGCTCAGAATACAGCCTCTTCATTTGATTTATTTGCTCTAAGTCACAGGTGAAAAAATCATCACAGGATTCCACATCCTTACCCACTTTCTTATGCCCACTTTCTAAGACATGAAAAATAGTAATGCATAATACATTCTCTTGCAAGACATTAACCAAAAGACCACATAAATGTGAGGAAACAATTGCAAGACTGCTGGGAGAATCCCTGTTAAAAAATGAATGTTAGGCTGAACTTGTTGCTCACACTTTCTCCCATTTTGCTGATTTTCTCTGGTGAGAATGTGGGCATAAGTTTCAAACCTATCCCACAATGATTTTAAAGACTTCCCCTTCATGCCTAACAGATAACACAGGGAATAACACTAATCCATGCAATCCAACCTTTAACATTTGGGTTACTTCAAAACCCGGAAGCAATTGATAAAAACACATTATCACTGTTCTTTATGAAGCACCAGGTACCCCAAGATTATACAGTTAACAAGCAAAACTGCAGGTGTATTTCTTTAAAAATATTTTCTGCATGAGTCTAAAATCCTGTATCTCATGACTACAGCATTTTTTTGGCTCAAATTCTAGTACTTATCTCCAGTGAACCAACAGAGACTGAAGTACATTTATTTGCACCAAAAGTAAAATCCAACATATTTGTAAGGTGTTTATGGAGAAAAACAGCATTCCTCTAGTTAAAATAGCATGAAATTAAAGGTCCTCAGGAGCAAGGGCTGTTAATTTCTAGGAACTACAGTGACTTATGTTACTCTACATGCAGGTGGATACTCTTGAGATTATGTTTAGAGTAAGGAAGAGAAATTCGTTTCCCTGAAGGCCTGTTAATACGACAGGCTCCTTAAGACATTCTCCACGTCAAGTCACAAATGATCCTACACATGTAATAACACTAGATGACCATTACTTATTTCAGGCAGCCATACTGACACTGGCATCAAGTAATTTCTTTAACAAGAAGAAAACCAGTAAGATTGGTTGGCTGAAGTAAGAGCACAGACGCTGCATATCTGGGCAACTACAAGGTATTCAAATGACATGAAAGAGTCTGTCAGCATCATCTGTATCAATTAAAACATGTTTAGATTTTAAAATAGCTGTCAAGATTCATCTTCAAATAAGATTGCTTCCATAAGATTCTGCAGAGGTTTGTTACAACGTACAGCAATACTCAGTGTGGTAGGCAATGAGAAAAAACATACAGGCCCCCAAACTCACCTTATGCTTGAATGTAAGAAAAACAAAAGACAGAGGGAGGGTTATCCTGAAGAGGGATAACAGGGAACATCTGGGCATTGCTGTTGATAAGAAGTTGAGGGGCAGTTTCCATACACCATGGTAAAGAAAGCAAATTGTGTATGAAAGGAGATAGTGAGGAGATTTGCTATTAATTTTGGCACTAATGAGGCCAATACTAGAATGCTGTCCCAAATTCTGGGTTCCATATTACACACTAACCTGCAAAAAAATCTATTGAGGAGCTAGATATCTTACAGGGAGAGAATCAGACCTCAGTCTAGTTGACTGTCAAGTAATGATGATATCAGATTTATTTTTATTTCTTTTGATCCACAGAAGTTCACATTAACCATTTCACACGTTTGGACTCAAACAAAAGTCATTTTGAGGAAAATAAAATAACAACCAACACCTGTTTTTCAGCATGGGTCACTAGATTTTCTATTTCATAGCTTAACTTACCTCTTTTACACTATGTGTTACTGCCCACGTCAGGAAAACCCTTGACATCACTTGGAAAGCAGTCAGAACAACAGAAGAGGGAACAATGCCTGGAAGATATTTTGCAATTAGTAAATATTCCTGACTATCAGGGCAGGAGGTAAGGAAATAAAACACAGCTAAGCCAAAGTCTAGTTGTTTGAAATGTTTTCAGGGAAAGCTTTTTTTTTTTTTTTAATTTGAGACTATGAAGTCTGTGCTGTGGTGTTTATATGGCCTGATGCACTGCAATCCCCTGACAAGACTTTGTGTATCAATTTTGATACAAATACAAGTAATTGGTTTTGTTATGATCAAAGCACATTCCTTAATTCACAAAACATCTGAATAAAATGAGATAATTTTCAATGAAATGACTTTTGGGATACAGTCTTTCAATTAAACCCTGTTTTATTAAAATACCCAAGATAATAAAGATGCTTTGCGCAGTATATCTCCCAAAATAGCAAGCAAAAAGTATAACTACTTTGAGGAAACCCTGATCAAGTCCTTACTCTGTTAGACAGAAAGTTTATAATTCCTTCCTGGGAATATAACTTTTTAAAAGCACAAAATCAAAAACCCATGGAATAACTGATGCATTGGTAGGCACAGAAACAATTTTAATACTTGATTTATGAAGGAAGCAGATTTCACTGGTTCTTCTATGCAAGTTCTGACTTGCTGAAAGGATCCAAGACACTCAGGTCTGATAGACCATGAATGGTTCTAGACTGCAAGATTACATAAGATTTATTTTCTTCCAGTATCATGATTAAGACAAATGCAGAAGCAGTTCCTAAAATACAGTAAAAAGTGCTTCCAAAACAAATGTAAGTTACAGCAATCAACACAATGGCCTCAGAGAGTTATAAAGACCAAACTGGAAGGTGGAAGAAAAAGAAAGAACAAGAAAAGCCAAAAGCAAGTTCCATTAAAATTACTTTCAGTCACAGTCATTATGTTAGTTTTCTTTCAAAGGAGGGAAAATGCCTACACACACTTCAGTTTTATCGTGTATTGTTCATAATCTAATTTCTGTTGTAGAACCTCAGGGCAGAATCCTGTTACTCAGATAACACAAAAGGGGAGTGCTAGAAAATCCCACCATCTGTACTCATTAAAGGCTCACTCCTATGATCTAACAGACCTTTCCTTTTACACAATTTAGATTGCCTCTTCCTAAGCAAGATAATCTAATGTTCTTCTAAAGGAATCCATAAATAAGCCAAAAGGACTGTGTAGGAACCATCCAAGATCTCAAAACTTTGACAAACAAGGTTTTTCATTATACCCAAGACAATGCCAATCTATGCCAAAAACAGGAGACCAAAATGAGCTACTCACCAGCTGCAGTTTATGTAAACTTTATTTGCCTTAAATTATTTACTCACTGCACTGAAAAGGTACCTGACAGTCAATTCTAAACGTGGCATTTTAAAAACCACCTGTCACCACTTATACAATACCACATGTGCTTAGAGCAGTGTTTGCAGAGGGCTAAGGTCCAGGACCAAGCAAAAAAGTAAGCCGTGCCCAGACCCCTTCCAATCCTGGACTAAGTCTCCAACTCCTCACAAGTGCTTCCTCTCTCCCAGGGAGTCTGACTGAGAGCAGACTGTATGCACAGCTTACAGGTGGAGCTCTTGTATCCTTCCTAACTGACCACGCTAAACCAAAGTCAACCAGTGTTGGTTTTGGCTTACCAGAGGGTTACTGCTAAGTATTACCATGGTAGGAAACCTGGTACTGTAGCGATTCTGTAGGCTGGGCCTGTACTTAACAAAGCCTTCTTTGCTTTTTCTCCATTCCCTTCACAAACTCCTTGTACTATTATTGTTTCTACATTTTGGTGGCTCCTATCATCTCTTTCCATATCAAGTTCCTCCAGGCAGAAGCTATTCCATGCTATTAATGCCATTCATATGCTTGGGTTCTGTCTGCTATACAAGTAAAATAAACAGATGTTCACTTTCCATTGCCCTGTCCTTTCAGCCTTTCCCCTTGGTCTCTGGGCTACACATTACCACTTCTCTTCACATAAACCTCTCCTCCATTTTTTTTCCACGTGCTAAAGTTCTGTTCTCAATCATGCCTGACAGAGACATACCCCTACCAGTCTTCATATTTTGAAGAACTTGCCTCACAGATGCTAACATTTCAGATTCTACTGAAAAGATGTAGAGAGAAAAGTTATGCTGATACACACAGCCATCTGTCACAGATAAGCTCCTCTATTGACAGAGAATTACAGCTCTGGTTGTAGCAATTAGTTTCACAGGGGCAAAGGAATCTGCAAATTTCCTGTTTCTCCTTGCATAGAAACTTTTACTGGAGTCAGTAGGCAAACGGTAGCAATGTATCCAGCTGTGCAAAAAACCTTCACTTTATTTAGCTGATAAATGCTTCCACTAACAGGAAAAAAAAATCCATAAGAAGTTATAATAAAATAAGTGTTGTGGATTTTTTCTTGAAAAAAAACTTTGCTAGGGAAAGCAAAAATTATAATAGGATAAAATGTTGCAACATTCCACTAATGGTTTGATCCACTAATATTAAATTGGGTGACTAAGGATAACATGGGCTAAATGGATCCACAGCTCCAATCAGCTGAGCCAGGCTTATTAGCTTTGTACACAGACAGGCTGGTATAGTCATCTTGTTTGCTGTTCTGCACCAGCCTGGAAGGTGAAACACAGGACTTTCTCCTGCTAATCACTGATTTGTCAGGACATTTACTCTAAAGTGTGAGGAAAAGATAATCCAATTCAAATTCGTACACTCATTTTGTCGATTTAGTACTAGTAAACATTGGCATCTGCATGGAAGTTGAGCTTAAGGAAACAGTAGAGCATTATAAATTTAGGATGGTAAAACAGCCTTTTATCTGCAAGGCTTTTGCCCAGTGTTTTGAGAATTTCAAGTGAAATTTGAAATTTAACTTCAAAGATTTCACATTTCATTATTAATTCTAGACTTTAAAAAAAAAGGGGGATAGTTTCCTCTGATGTAAAAAACAGTAAGTGAGATTTGGTGAAATAAAACAGAATTGTAAGGGACTTTTAGAGATCATCTAGTCCAACCCAATATGATACAAATAGCTTACTCAGAGCCTTTATGTGAATATGAGGTGTATATGATATTCATTTCTTGGGACGATCTATGCACAGTCTACAAACTGCCCACTGTAAGATAACATTTCCAGAGTAACTGAATTATTCAGGAAGGTCAGAACTACTCTATCAAACACAGAACGAGACTGCCCTCTGCTGACAAATTTATGCATAGGATTTTAAGACTTCCAGCTACTACATTTGGTCGTTAAAATTACCCTTTTTCACAGAAATTCAAACTTACAGCCTCAAGTATGTAGATTATTTGTAAAATATGTTAAAAGTGGCAAGTCTGTAGCTGCAGCTTTAGGGATGCTATCTTCCTTTTTAAATAACAGCTAGCAAACACTCACATTTGAAATTGTGAGACCAACTACCTGAATATAAGATTGTCTCTTTGTGAAGACTGGACTGTTTATAAAAAAACAGAGTTAAGTAAAGGTATGCAAACAGGCACTGCTCCCTTCTGTAGCACATGGCTTTGATCCTGCAGAGATTGCAACATATCATCTCTTCCACGTACAAAACACGCTAGTTCTGAGGCCAAAGCATTCCCTACCCATGCAGCCTAACAAACCAGACAAGTGTAATTCTATCACTCCTTACATAATTATTCCTCTCCCAAGCGGTTCCATCAAAGGACAGCTGGAACTGGGATAAAGAGTGGTTTGCCCCTTCTTAATTTTACAACCTGTATCCACGCTCTATGGACGCAGGCTTTCATGTTCTAGTGCTTGAAATGCTATTTTTATTGAATTTTAAATTACTTGCAGCTAGAAATATTTTTTGAGGAAAGCCAGCTTGCTACAGAAGATTATAGGATGTAGAGATGGAATGTAATGATCTGCTATAAAACATTTATAAACTGCTCTAAGATTTGTAGCATTGAAAAGATCTAGACAAAAAATAGAATATCAAGTAATTGAAAACCCATTAGACTATTTTCCTTCTTGTGATTCAACTTGTCAAATTATGTAGTAAAAAACTGGAATGCGCTTCAAACAAAAATTAGTGAGTTATGCAATAATTACATCTGCCAATTCACAGACCAAAACATTTTTCATGCTAATATATTGCTAAAACTGCAGTCTTTTATAAAAATAAGACAACTGAAAACTTGCAAGCTTACCAAACGCACAGTGCAGAATCTGGAACAAAAAAGAAAACAAAAATCAAGTCACTGCCGTTTCAAATGTAGCAATTCAGAAACACACTCAGTTCTGTTGCAAGAGCTTTAAGATTCAATGTTTGCATTTCAAATATTAAGCTGCATATTTACCTCTCTGCACAAGCTAAATAGCAGACAGTGAGCTCCCTCACCACTTGCTAAAAGGAAAATTTCAGCTTTTGTGAGGCACGTTCCTTATGTTTACCTTCAAATCACTCTATAAATGTTAATGAAAAAACAGGTGCCTAGAAAGCACTGTTCAATAAAGGCTGTCTCATTTCTCCTAAACAAAACTCTCATGCACACATTGGTAACACTGAGGAAGAAGGCTACACCTACCTCAAGCAAAGCTCCAGTTTGGAAGAATTTCAGGGGCTTTTCTATTGAATAGTAAAGGCTATGGTAGCTACCTTTAGCCAGGTATGCTCGAACTAGACCAACTGCAATAACAAGCCATCTGAAAGAGAGAAGCAAGTTTAACATAAGGCAACATTATGTACAGCATAAATACAAAGAAATCCTTAATCCCCTTTCCAATATCTGAGAAAGCAACAAGCATATAGCTGCCCAGAAAGATACTTTTTGCCTGCTCTCTGCAATACTGAAAATATTGAATGTTTGGATTCTCTTCAAATTTATCTAAGATA
Source organism: Colius striatus (assembly GCF_028858725.1). Classification (NCBI taxonomy): domain Eukaryota; kingdom Metazoa; phylum Chordata; class Aves; order Coliiformes; family Coliidae; genus Colius; species Colius striatus. The sequence goes on along the minus strand of NC_084769.1, from coordinate 12,182,413 downwards.
AAGACTATGCATATTTTTAAACATCTTTCAACACCAAAATACATACCAACGTCTTTAATCTCTATGTTTATTTTTGAGTGCACTGTGTTTAAATTAGTTACAACAGATATTCGTGATATTTTAAGACTGGCACCAGACTTTCTCTAGGTTAAGCAGAAAACCATTTACTGCCAGTTGAAGTTCTCTTACCACACTATAACTTAAAGAAGTATGACATGAACAATGAAGAGCCAAAAAGTAATCATTTGAATGTTTCAGTTCAAAGTAAACCCTTAGACATTATGACAGATCACGCAGATGAACAACTAGCACATATTTTGACAAACCAGCTACGGGCAAGTAACTACAGCAAAAGTGAGCCTGTAAAAGCCCTGAAGGCAGCAGTGGACAGTCCTGTCCCACCTCTCCCTTTTAAGCAACAAATATATCCAGGCTTACATAAGCAGTGCCTATGTAACTGCACCTATACTAAAAACAATGTGACCTGTTAACCTTGCTGATTTTCTCCCTCAGGTAATTCATGAAGCAACCCAAAAAAACTTTTCCTCCATTCCTGGCTGATGTAGTAACATCTTTCATTGCCCCAGCTGTCCAGTCAGCATTTGCTCACAATCTCAAATTCTTCAGTGAAGTCTAGGACAAGCCACAAAACTAAAGGTGGGTACACCCTGCTCAAATACTTTTTCATTTCAAATTAGCATGTAAAGTTAACTTGAGTTTCCAGTTGCTTGTGGCCAACACAGGGAAAGGAGTTGAACAACAAGAAGTGGGAATCCTTACCAGCAGCTCCCAAACTTTTCACTGAAAGACTCACCCTAGCTGTCTTGGCCTCAGCTACTCTTAATGTCACCTTACTTTACCTCCACCTCCCTCCATACCCAGAAGTGCTGTTACAAAGTTGTGCTAAGAGTCACCAAGCACCTCTACTAATAGCAGTGCACTTGCTGGAAGTATGTGCAGACATGTAAGTCCCCTAACTATACAATAGCTTCCTACCTTTCAGAAAAAAAGAAACCTGCAGTTGTAGTTTTTTAACAGGGAAGATGAAGAAATTCCCTTCATTTACAGTATATTAGATGCTTACAGGTACTGCATTAGATTAGGTAATATGAAGTACACACAAATATTGTCCCAAATGTAATAACTGTTTGAAGTACACTGTGAAGCTGAGATTTTCCAAAAATAAGTAACTCTGGCATTCAAATTTGTGTTTAAGCACAACTGGAAAAAATATTTAAAAAAAATATTTTAATATTGAATGTTCTGAGAAGAGAGGCACCAAAGAAAAGCACTAGGGGTGGTAAAGAGAAATGGGGAATGAGAAAAAGGCCCTCCTTTTTTCCAGTAGCCAGAAGTCCTTGCAAGTAAAGCTATCTTATGAAACTAAACTACAACCATTTGCCAATTAATTGCTGTTTACAAAGAAATAATCTGATTAATTTTGTATTTGGACCTCAACATAGAATTAAGCAGTAAGCATGACAGTATTCACAACTCTCCCTTGCAACACTCACTGCTGCTTTTTCAGGACAGTAAATCCCAGCAGGTTGACACTGTCCCACTCATATCTGTCATTTTTCCCAATCTTCCGTGTTTGCCCAACTCAAAGTTTCTCAACAATTTCCCAGGTTGCACAAGATACCAGTTCTTGGTTGTGCCTGCAAATGCTTCTCACTGAACCGAGGGACTGGGAAAGCATGTGGCTCCCAGAGGAGCTCCAGCCATTTGATCATCACTATCCCCACTGGATCTCTGACTTCAGAAAAAACATACTTTCCATTCCATTTACTGTCCTTCAAAAAGCATTTAATACAGCTCAAAGTATTAATCTGTACAAAATTAAAAACTGTGCCTAGTTTGTCTTTTAGTATCTCTGTCCTGCTTCTGTGAATCTTAAATGACTAGAGAAAATGGAATAGGTCAAAGCAAGGAAGATCAACTGAAAAGGAAACGTAGTGAGAAGTTTCAAAGGGCAGCAAATGCATCACTGTCATATAGAAACTAAGCTGTAAGTTATTTTTTCCAACTTTCTGTGACCTAGACACTAAAGTCTACCTGACAGACCAGCTGGAGTCACATTTCATCAAATTACCACTGCCACACAAGTTAATCACAGAATCTTAAGGGTTGGAAGGGACCACAAAAGATCATCCAGTCCAACTCCCCCTGCCAGAGCAGACCACCTAGAGTAGGTCACAAAGGAACTCATCCAGGTGGGTTTTGAATCTCTCCAGAGGAGATTCAACAACCCATCTGGGCAGCCTGGGCCAGTACTCCCTCACCTGAACGGTGAAGAAGTTTTTCCTTGTGTTTCTTTGGAAGCTCTTATGTTCCAGCTTATACTCATTGCCCCTTGTCCTATCACTGGACATCACTGAGAACAGCCTGACTCCATCCTCCAGACACCTGCCCTTTATGTATTTGTAAACATTAATGAGGCCGCCCCTCAGTCTCCTCCAAGCTGAACAAGCTCCCTCAGCCTTTCATCAGAAGGGAGATGCTCCACTCCATCATCTTTGTGGCCCTGTGCTGAACTCTCTCCAGCAGCTTCCTGACTTCTTGAACTCAAGAGCCCAAAACTGGACACAATATTCCAGAGGGCAGAGGGGGAGGAGAAGACAGCCCTTCTAATACACCGCAGGATGCCATTGGCCTTATTCGCCACAAGGGTACATTGCTGGCTCATGTTCATCCTGCTGTCCAACAGCATCCCCAGGCCCCTTTCCCCTACACTACTCTGTAACAGTTCATTCCACTCTTTGATTAATCCAAACTAAAGAAAATGAAGACTGCATACACGCAATTTGTTTTCCTTCCAGTTGCTCAGACTTGATAAGCAAGCTTCATGCCCAAGTCTTTAGCTTAATTCCCTTTATTTCTCTTCTTATGCAAAATCAACTGAGGATCTGCAACATTTATGCAAGAGAATCCAGCAAAGCTAATGGTGAACACACCTCCAAGGGAGAACTGTACTTTGTCTCTCAACAACCAGTCACTGAAGACGAGGACAATGAAACTCATAACCCTGAACACTCTTTGCTCAACACTAATAAAACAAACCCTTGTGAATTCAAAAGCTATTACATTAAGATCTATCTTGCTGTAATGAAAATGCTTTTGAAATTCACTGTTTCTACCACCAACAGCTACTTGTACCCAGAAGTACCAGTCAGTTATGGTACTTGACTAAAAATAAGAATCGTAATCACATTTTAAAGCAGCTTATCAAACCTCTACACTCAACTCAGCATGCCCTCCCTCTCCACTCCCCTATTATTCAGTGATTTCAGTCAACGTCAGGTTTTAGGAAATAATTTCTGTGCTGCATCTATGCCTCCAGAATGAGTTTTCTGTGCCAGGTCAGGCATGACTTCACGCTGTGATGGGAAAATAACAGTTTGACTGAATGCAAGTGAAGAAAGATGCCCTGCTTGCTGCAGCTCAATACTTTGAACCAAAGTGTTTCAAGAGACCTGAGCAAGTACCTCTGAGAGCCCAATGCATGCAGGACTGGCTATTCCCTCTTGTGACATGTTGGTCCCTTCTCTCAATGAAATCACCTAAAACATGTGAACCAAATGGTAAGCGTATGCGGCTTCACTTAGGGATCCACAGATATACTTTTTCTACAATTTTGCTCTTATAAAGAATCCACATAGTACAGGCACTATGGTGTAAAATTAGAAATAAGATCTATTATTTTTAGACTCAGTATGCTTTCTTTAGCTAAGTCAAGACAACTACAATAATTATGGAGAGATTTTCTGATTGTTACTCAACCCATTTTAAATAAAGCTAAGGTGCTATGATTTACAACGTACTCTACTACCAGTTTATTGCACAATAAAGCTGCTGTATGACTCATTAAAAGACACCTTTTTGTAAAACAAAACAAACACTTTAAAAAAAATAATGTAAAATGACATGCTTTTACAGCATCACTTCATCATCTGGATATCTTCAAATTTTTGGTGGTTTGTTTGGGCTTTTTTTCCCCTTAAGTTCTCTTTCCAAGGCAGTGCTGTCTAAGTACTCCAACTGACAAGGGACAATAACTAATCACTGCCACCAGCTGTGAATCAGCCTTCTCATTCAAACAACAGAGCTTCTCCCAAGCAATTCCTAATATCATTTTTACCAAGTCTTTTTAAATGAACTATTTTTTTCCCCTAAACTCAATGTTGTATATTGTGGCATTTGAGTGGTGTCCAGGGGCAGCAACAAAATTCTCATCCATTCAAAGAGAAATTATCAGCCAGAGTCCTCAGTGATCTGCCCCTAATGAATGGCAGGGTGTGACAACACAGAGGTATGAACCCTGATGAGAGGACTCGCATGGCAGCTCTCCAGGTTGAGGAAATCATCCCATCACCAACATGCCCAGAATAAAAGCAGTTCATGTTAAAGCACCATAAGCCACATCTCACCCAAGACTGGAATTTTCTAGGAAGTTTGGTATAAATCAGGAAACCAGGTAAAATCACTATCAATATTTACATGATAATGGGAAGCTAAATACAGATTTATGCTAAGTTTCTAATGTTTAGACTTGTTTTCATTTCTTCTTCTGAGGAAACTGAAATTTCACATGCCCAGAAACTTGCCTACATTGTTAAAAAGTTCAGGACTTTTAAAGAAACTTTCCATCCACACCACAATTTCTCACTTAGGTTTATGAGATCTCTTATAAATCTAAGTGAATGAAACATGAGCAGCTCAATGAGCAGGCAAATGCTTTTACTTCTCAGAAGAGCTCAGAGAGGTTAACTTGTTAACACTGTGTAGGAACATCACAACACTGCAGAGGCCTCCTGCCTGCCTGTACTTTGTTGTGTTGCTCATGTAATTAAGTACCTCTGAAACACGAGACGCATTTTTATCAAACTGGTGGGTAATTATCATTCCCTTGAGTGAAATACCCTGCAAATATCCTATGGAGCCATAAATCTGCTTAGCAGCTCCACTTCCCAGTAACAGGGCTCTTGGGGAATGGGGGTAACGAGCACCTGACAAGCGCCAAGCTCTTCCCTCCCTGCTACCTTTGTTCCACAGGTCTAACTATCTTACGTGCCAAAATAGCACCAGCTGTCACCAGCAAAGGCAAGAATCATCACATCCAATGGCCTTGTCGAAATAAATCTTATCTATCTTAATTCTATACTAATCTTCCCCAGAAGTAGTGAGATTAGACTGTTTGCCTGGCTCCTCACCCGCCAGGATTTAGGTAGCAGAAAATAGGCACATTTGGGATCCATTTTAAAGGCTCTTTTTTCCTCCCACCCAAATAACCTCAATCTTTCAAAACGTGGTTTTACCTAGATTCCAGTAAGATTCTACAGCCTCTTTTAAAAAGTCTCATTGACTTTGAGTTCCCAGTAGTCACTATTTTTATTGTTGTGCCCAAGAACACACCTAAGCAGGCACCAACCAGACCATGGTTCCATTTTGCTACACGGGGCAAGGGCAGAGCATCAAGCAGGCCAAGGGGCTCACACACTGCAAGAGGCAGCTCTCAGCTTCACTCCAAGTATGCAGCAGATGAAAGGCTTAAGGGGAAACCTCGCAGGGCTCTAAAGGATCACAGCTTTGTTACGAGGATCAAGGATAACTACTGCTACGGATACATTCCCTGTATTTAGGTTCACCGCTCTAACGAAAAGTGCTGTAGTTTACACCACTGCCGTGGTGAGTGAGAACAGTGACCAACATGATCACCTGAGTGAGAAAATAGCTGCAGAGCAAACTCAGGTATCAATTATAAACCGCAGCAGTTCCCGGAGTTCACATGTGCTGTCCCGCTTCATTCGATTTGGCGGCGGCTGCTGCCAGCTGAGGCCTCGCAGCAGCAGGGACACGCTCTGGGAACCCCCAGCGCTAAACCTGCCCCAGCGCCGGTGAAAGCGAACAAAGCGGCCGCACGTACGACAAACCCGTCTCCAGGTTTGCGTTGGGGCGCTCGGCGCTATCAGCAACACCAGAGACAGAGACGACGCGTCCCACCCGACCCTGCGGTGGGCACGGCGGAAGGGAGCCCCGCCACACAGACGTCCCGAGTCCGGCTGGTCCAGCTCCTGCGGCGTACAGGAGCTCCCGGTGCCCGGGGCCGCCGGCCAGACCCGCGCACACACACACACACACGCGTGGCTGCGCACCGGCGCCTGCAGCCCGTCCGAGCGGGCCGCCCGCCGCCACGCCCGGAAGGTCCCTCCCGCTGCCGCAGGACGGGCTCCGCGGAGGACAGGCGGTGCGGGGAGAGGTGCCGCGTCGCGGCGGGAGGCGCGCGGGGAGCCCGTGCGCAGGCGGGCGCCGCGCCCTGCCCTGCCACGGAGACCCCCGCCAGCGGCCCCGCGCCTCCTTACCCTGCCGTCATCACCACGTTGTAGATAACGAGGTACGCCGTAGCCAGGGCGCCCGGGCCCTTCCTCCGCCGCGGCTGCTGGCTGCCGCTGCCATAGCCGTTATCCGCCCGGCTGCCGCCGCTGCCAGACGCCGCCATGTTGCGGCGCTCCCGCGGCCTCCGCCCGCCCTCAGCTACAGCGGGGCCGCGGGGCGGGGCCGCCCCCGGCGCTGTCGCCGCCGCCGCCATGTTGGAGGCGGGCAGGGCGCTGTGCGCAGGCGCGGTCCGTCTCGCCCGGCAGCGGGAAGGAGTCGGGGGGCGCGGGGCAGAGGCTCTGTGCCCGCCGCGGGCAGCTGGGCGGCGGCGGCCCGGAGCCTTCCCCGAAAGGCGCAGTGCTGCCCGTGCCCGCCCGCTCGGCCCGCTGACCGGAGAGCGTTGCGGTCGCTTTTAAAAAGGGGTTAAACGATGCTCCTCTGCGGGCTCGCTCCTGCAGGGAGAAATAGGTCTGTCATTTCCTTAGAGGAATGAACAGCGTTAGCTGTCACGGTAAGGTTATTTTAGGAGTATTTAGTAGGTTTTCATCACCTTCATAGTTTAATAAGGTGCTGAACCGAGTGCTGCCGGAGCTGTAACTCATTTTCTGCTGAAGTTTTATACAGTAGTGAAAACCTGGATAACATTACTGTCACAGTGAGACAAATTCAAGTATCCTCTTGAGGGGAGAGAGAAGAACTACGATTCCAAAGAGTTACAATGAAAGACTGAAAAGTGGGGTTTTTTGTCTCTTTGCAGAAATTGTAAGCACTCCATGCATTACTTTTAGACTTCCCGATGCAATTTGCAATGTATTTTTCATGCTGGTTGTGGTGCAGTTCCTTTATCATCAGTGCAGAATAACAGCATCAGCCTCCCTCCCTGTCCTGGCAAACTCTGCTTTCCCAGAAGTATTTATGTGGCCTAATAAATTGATGAGGTTACGTGCACATCTCTTGCAGTTAACAGGACTCAAAGTTCAAAGAACACTTACGAGGAATTAATTGTCAAGCAGCAATGTTTTAATGCAGCATTTCAATAAATATTCTGAGAAATTTCAGAGAAATAATTCATTATTCATGTATGCAGCTAAAAAACCTGTCTGTGTTTTCAAAGCCTGACACTCGCTACAGCGGAGAGCTGTGAAATCCTGTGCTGTCTTCCTTGTCAGCAACAGAGAAGCCTTGCATGCCACGCATGTCATTAGCAAATGCTTCTTCATCAGCCAGAAATATGCACAGCATTCTTGGGTGGTTGGACAGGCCTTTAATTAAACAAATTAAGTTTCTGCAAATCCAGAAACCGGAGTAGTGAAGAACAGCAGCCTGTCCAGAGTTTTCCATGTCTCTTGAAAAGACTGACTTTTACACAAAAGAAATACACAAAGAATTACGCAGTCCATCATGGGTAGTACCCATGTCTTGCATAACCTCTGTACTGGGGAACATTTCAACCCTACTGCACCCCAGGAGTGGCTTTCTGCAAGCATTACCCAGGCAAGACAAGGTTTACAGGAAAAGGTAATACCATTTGCTAGATGGCTGGCAAAATGAAACAGGATTTCAAGTACGTAAAATACCCTTCTTTGGTGGAAATGGAATTCTGTTCTTGAAATGCAACAAAAAATTCAATCTCAAATACAGGTTGCAGTCAATTGCTCAAAGTTGAATTAGGTACAAATCCCATTTCTGAAGTAGAGGTCATTGTTTTCTGCAGACTAGAAGGGCTGTTAATAGGAGGCAGCAGGGAGATGGCAAGCTAGTTATAGCCTCAGGGAAAATGAAAAATAGGCAGTTTATGGCCTGTGGAACATGGAAGGACTAGTAAAGGAGGAGCAGGAAGGGAAACTCTCTGCAGTAACACTTGATACAGAGTCTGTGGGTTCTGATGCCAGCACGTGTACCCACAGACCTTGCTATGCCCACCAACCTCAAGCCAGACCTCATGCTGCTTTATGCATGTGCCTCCCTGAGTGGAAAACAGCAGTCAGTGAATAAAGTGAGGTACCTTCAACAGACAGTGGAACACACCTTGCAAAGATGATTGTTGCAAGGGCTGAAGGTTTGCTCAAGAAACATGTTACTACTAGCAGGACATTTCACAGTCTTTTGCTTCATTGTCCTGCCTGGTCCATGGTGTCTTAGAATCACAGAATGGTAGGGGTTGGAAGAGATCATCCAGTGCCACTCCCCGCTAAAGCAGGTTCCCCTAGATCAGGTCACACAGGAACGTGTCCAGGCAGGTTTGAAAACCTCCAGAGGAGACTCCACACCTTCCCTGGACAGCCAGGGCTCCCTCACCTCCACAGAAAATAAGCTTTTCCTTGTGTTTAAATGGAACTTTTTGTGTTCCAGCCCGTGTCCATCACCCTTAGTCCTGTGGCTGGACACTACAGAAAAGTGTTGCCCCTTCCCCCTGACATCCACTCTTTAGGAACTTACAAGTGTTGATGAGATCCCCCTCAGTCTTCTCTTTTTTAGGCTAAACAGCCGCAGATCCCACAGCCTTTCCTCCTAAGAGAGATGTTCCAGTCCCCCGATCATCTGTGTAGCCCTCCGCTGGTCTTGGACTGCACATCATAAGTCTGCATAAAGACACTGCAGACATATTTGCTAAATATCTTCATCTTTACAGTTTTTAGGAACATTGGCATAAGTACACATCTACATTTAGACTTCTCTCTTGCTTTTATGGTCTTTCTGAACAATTTGCTTCCCCACCTTAAGGAAATTCTCAACTCTAAAAGAAACCCACAGCCATCCTGGTGCCCCATCCCCACCAATGCTTCTGCTCATCATGAAGATACGATGAGGCTGGAGACGTGGAGCAGAGCACATGGCTACGAGTAGTGCCAGACCCTGACAGGGGAGGAGAATTGCTGCAGCACCACAGAGGCCATGGAGCCTTCACTGTTGCCGGCTCATCCATTTGTGTGCGGAGCAGAACAGGAGCAGAGCGCTGCTACGGGTGGGCTTGGCCAACGACAACGCAGTGACGCCTGCAATAGAGTATACAAGGAGCATGCTTTGTGGTAGTATTTATTTAGGAACTGTGAGTAACTACAGCCGTAGCGTTCTCATCTTTGCAATTCTGATGGTTTCACAAACTGGGAGAACATTAGCATATTTTTATTAAGGTACAAAATACACCCCGTTGTTGCCTAAAACGTTTAAAAAACTGTGAGAAAAGCTCCATATGCTCTAAATCAGATTCAAAACCTTTCTGTATAAGGAATTGTGGCAATACCGTGTTTAGTATAACAAAGAGGTTTTTATCAATTGAAAAAGACATGCTGGCAATTGGAATTTAGCAACAAAGAGTAAAGCAGTTAAAAACCATTGTGTCATCCACATGAGTCGAGCTTTGAATGTAGAAGAGCAAATGATATGAAACACAACTAGGTAATAACCAAACAACCTAAGGTTGTACACACGGGTATTAAAGTACACTGACTACTTGGTGGTGAGGATTTAAGGTAAGGGTTTGTTGTTGTTTGTTTTTTAAAAAGAGGTAACCTTTGAAATGCAAATGGTTGCACTTTACACACAAAAAGTGGAAAAGGAAAAGAATCACTTTTGGAATGATACATATAAGACACACTGGTTTGGAGTACACGCATCGCCTTGCAGCCTCTGATATCACCTCTGAACAAGAGCAACAAAAAAAAAACCTTAAAAAGTGCCAATACTGTGAAAGGAAAGCAAAGTTACTAAGTCTGAGTGCATTAAACCACTTCTGAGAAAAAAAACAAACAAACCAACCAAACTGGGTTTTGGATTTTGTTTTGTTTTGGTTTTCTGCATTTTTAAAAAATGCAACAGCCTTACTGGTGCAGGTTGAAGACAAAAACAAGACAGTCAAGCTCATAAGGTAGAAATAGGTCCTATATAGGTTAAGATTCTTTGGAAACTGCTAAGTATAAAGGAGTTTGTAATCCAGGCTACTATCTTTTTGACTACTCCAAAAATCTGTGGGAGTTTCCAGCTTATCATCAGTTGAAATCTGTTTTGCAATTGCCAAATAAATTCAAGTGAAACTTTAACTAACATGCACATAGAAGTAACTGATTGTGCAATCACTTGTTTTTTTTTTTCACAGCAGCATATATATGAATCATAATCCATTACTGGGCTGACCAGAACAACAGAAAATTCTCTCAGTCTTTGTGTTTCCTGAGTAGGCAGCGGTGAAGCCACAGGAGAAGTGACTGGTTCTGTAAGGGAAAGGTGAGAACATGTGATCGGCTGGTTAAAAGCAAGGTCAGAAGTACCCGGGGAAACCACTTGGGCATGAGAAAGGGCAGTAAAGGCGTTTGAAGTAAGGACTGTGAAATTCAGCATGAAATGGATGAGAAATGAGCCCTACCCACGCTCCAATTGCAATACTGGCTGTGTCACACCTTCCCTTATAGAAGACGCTGCTCAAGGAGCAACCTGATTCTTAGGACTTCAGAGATTCACTGTGTGTCTGGCAAATGATTCCTTGTAAAGTAGATCTTGAGGAGCCAACTGAGCTGCAGTTTTGGCTGAGAATAGTGGTGATACAGAGCAATGAGCTCAGAAAAAGACCTTTTTCTTTAAGACATTCAGAATATAACAGTAGACTTGTTTTCCATACATTTGATTTTAAAAATTGACTGGGCAACTTAGGTGATAACTTGCTTAAGGTAAATTCAATCATGCTAGCAACTTAAAATTGCCTGCTGGTTAATGCCCATACATAATGCAAACAGGTATCAACTGATCATGCTGAAAAAACAACCCCTCAAAGACCTACGTATCACACAAGGTGCTTTTGATAACTTGATTTTCTGAGCCTTATAAGGAGAGTCTTTAAATATTTTTTTTTTTTCCTTTGAGCCTTGTTTCATTCTTCCTCCTCCTCATCTTCCTCTTCTCCTTCTTTTCCCATTGTTTCCACAAGGAGTTCTGCGGTGCATGTGGCTTCCCCAAGGCTGTTAACAGCTTTGCAGGTGTATTTGGCATCATCGTCCCCACATACTTCAGAAATAGTCAAAGAACAGTTCCCCTCCTCATCGTAATCTATCTGGAAGTGACGGGACTCCTTGACAGGCTGATCATCTTTGTACCACATTACCTCAGGGTCAGGATAGCCTGTGATAGCAGAGACAGAACAGCAATTGCAATGAATGAGTATTAAATGAGCTGTGATTACTGTAAGCTCTGATTCCCCATCTGGGTATGGTTGTGCCAGTATGCTGATCTGCAAATATCTCATTGAATTCTAGTTAAAATAAATGCAGATGACTTGAGGCTTTTTTACTTCACATTTACCTGAAACAACTTTATCATGAATAGCAAAAAACCTGAAAATTAGCGCTGAGGTAATCACTGGAGTCTGCAGTGACTGCAGACAGCTTTTATGTGTCTTATACATTATCCAGAATGGGGCTCTGGATAGTCTGTTTGAGGCTTACCTGACGCTGCAGCTTTTGTGGAAACTACAGTTCCCAACACCAAACTTTAAAATTTCAAAGGTGAGGGGTTTGAGGCTGCAACTACAATTTAATAATCTCCAATTCCTTTGCTGTGGCTATTCTGAATCTTCCTCCTCTAATCTGCTCCTTACACACCAGCCTGTTCTGTGAGGTGACCATGGCACTCCTGTTTCCCAAAAGTCACAAAAGACTCAGCAAATGGCTCTGCTGTACTCAAAGCATCCAGAGCAGGGCTGTCCAACACATTCTGGAGGACAATCATTACAGCAATTCAGCAGAACATTTGGAACATCAGCCATGGTACATCCATGTATTTTATTCCATGCATTATTTATGCACATACCCCTCACACTGAGCATCCATGAGCAACAATAAGCCATCCTCACATCTCCCACTGTGAGGTAGGAAACACAGGCAGTGAAAGAGTTTAGGAGCACAGCAGCAAACAAGCAGGTCAGTGAGGCAGTTTCTGAACCTCATTTTAAGAATTTTTAGAAATTGTGTAACGTGAACACATGCAGTATGATACCGACTCTATCCATTATATTTAACAGCTCAGCTCTTCCTAATTTCTAGTTTTCATCCACAGCTGTGACACAGAAGCTTCAATCTCTTTGCAACAGAAGCACTAGCAGCCTTGGCCTTCAGACAGTTAGGCTTACCAAGTCCATGCTCAAGTGCCTGCTCATAAACTTATTCTTTCTATCTGCATATTCCAGTTTGAATTTTCTGTCTTGAACTCATGAATTAAAAAATAAAAACCCAAACAACAACAATACAGTCTTTTCTAGATGTGACTTTCATAAGCAGTGCACTGATATTATCACTACTTCTCATGCAAATACACTGCTAGGGACTTCTTTGCCTTTCATAAGACATATGTATGGATTAAAGTTATCTTAAGGCCACTTGAAACTTGTCTGTCATTCCAGGTGACTTTCTACTTATTGATTTCTGGTTCTCAGTCTCTGAAGGCATACTCTTGCAATATATGGTACTACATTGCATCTTGTTTTTACTGTTTCTACCCTCAAAAATCATCTTACTGTTCCCACTTGCTATTCTGAATTAGTGATTCACACGTCAACTCTTGGAGACTTCTGTTCTACAGCAAGCACAGAACAAGCCCTGGCAGCTCCACATAATGTCTGTTACTGCAACACATTTGTGCCATGACACGCAGATATTGGTAAAGCAAAATGGCACCAACTCAACACTAATACAGGAAAAAGAATTGAACAAGTTAAACTACAGCACAATGCAGAAAGCTGGCAAGGAAGGAAGGAAAGAAACAGATATGCTAATTCAAAGTACCTTCAATTTTGCAGTCAAATCTAGCAGCACTTCCTTCCACAACCTCCATGTCAAGGATTTTTTTAGTAAAATATGGCTTTACGTGGGGCTTTTCTTCAGCCACTTCTTCAAGGAAAGCATCTGGTGAAGAGCAAAAAGATAGTTTATTGTTTTACAGGGCACGTTCTCAAAAGATGCATTTTAATTTTTGATACCAGATGGTAATGAAAGAGTTTTTTATCTCACTTAATTCTGCAAGGCTAATGGGATAGGGAGGACATTAGCTGCTTAGTTTTGTGCCAATCTTCTGCAGCCGCTCAAAGATTCAGGCCATAAATAGAATGAAATCAGCATGCAGGCTACCGTGCTACAAATCATCCCCCCCTTTTTTTTTTCCCCTTGAATTTGTTTCTAACCAAACCTGGACATAAGCTAGTCAGAGCAGTAATCCATTTCAGTCTGTCTCAGGCCCACGGTCTTTGTGAATACATCAAAATGTGAGGGTGAGGGAGCAGGGGAACAGGATGCCCAGAGGGGTTGTGGAGGCTCCTTCTCTGGAGGTCTTCAAGACCCGCCTGGACATGTTCCTATGCAACCTGATCTAGGTGACCCTGCTTCTGCAGGGAAGTTGGACTGTATGATCTCTAAAGGTCCCTTCCAAACCCTACCATTCTATGATTCTATGAAAATGACTTGCTTGATTTTCACATTGCCAAACATCTGAACCTCTGATTGTCACGTACCCCACTTCCCATTTCAAATGGGGATACAGGGGAATAATGTAGATGTTTTATTGTTCTTCCTTAAATGCCCTCCTGTCTGAGGAGCATGGTTAATGCAGAGTACATGTCTTGGTTACAGCAAGTGTTAATACTTTATCGTTGCTCTCTTGCTTGCACGAGAAGGCAACATATCACTGTAATCTTTGTATAAACATTCATTCCCAAACTGATAGAAAGTATAGCTGGCAATTCTGCCTGCGTTCTTTGGCTTTAAAAAGAGAAGAGTTTACTGCCCATACTTATACTGGGGCATTCTGAGTAGCAGAACAATATGAGAGCAATGAATTTTTCATAGATTTCTTTAAAAAAAGACACTAAAACCAGAGAGAGAGCAGGAACAACCAACTCGATGATTGGTCTCTAGCATTTTGTTAAAAGTTTTAGTACAATTAATTCACAGAGAGGTAAAAATACGATGCAGCAAAATTCCTTACCTTCGTTCTCTACTTTGTCTGCATTTATAGGGCTGGTAGGTGAGCTCCCAGAGGCCTTCCTCCCACTCATACCAGAAATCATTGCCATGGACGACAGTCTTCCTATTGCTCGGACAGCATGGCCCGTTTTCTAAGACATAACATAAAAGGCTTCTGATCAATCCAATCCAACAGGCATGTGATTTTCTGTAACAATTGTGCTTCGGACAAATTATCTGGGATCTCTGCAAACCTCACTGGAATTGTTGGACAAACTGCTTATATATAGCTCTGCTGTTTTAGGAGAGACGGAGCAGGCTGGTCTGAATTACCAAATTTAGTTGCAGATATAAACTTCCCCTGATGAACTCATACCTAAATGAATGTCTCTGTTCGCTGCGGATAAAAAGCACTGTGCGAGAGGAGGGCCAGCAAAAAAGCTATGTCCTGTTTAACTGGAACTGAACTCTGGTGGCAGATGGATCTCTCCACAGCCATATAGGCTGGACTGAGTTTCCTGAAGGATGAATAACCAGCTAATATGAAATGAATGAGAAAGTACCATCTGCATGATGGAAGCTGACCTCTGACAGGCTCGAGAATCAGCCACCAGGATACTAAAATATGCTCAAACTATGTTGCCTCTAGTACAGACACTCGTACTTTTGTACAGCCTGCACGAGCTCCTAAGAAACACATACAGTAGAAAGTAAAAGGCAATATAAAGTAGATTTACATAAATGAATATTTTGTAGGCTACTCAACAGTTTGGATCCAGGATTTTATCCATCAAGTCCCCTAGCTATTTGAACAGCACTGAGAGACCTGCTGCAACAGTTCCAGCACTTAGAAGAATTAAGACACAGAGGCCAAATATGTCAAAGAAAATAATTAAACCACTCTGACCAAATCCATGAGAAGCCTGGTGCTCCAAAAGGACAGAACCACTGGCTTAGAAGAATGAAACTACCACAAAATGAGGTTGAGAGAGGCCAAGGGGATAAACTTTTCCCTAAGTGTTCAGGTTTGTTGAGGATAACATAAACCCCCAGCCCTTGGCAGCATTGGGAGGGCAGAGAGGAGGGATGGTTATACCCCTAGAAGAATGGGAAAAACTATTCTTGACCTCATGTGCCTTTTAGTAGCCTGAAATGGGATCATCACGTGTCATGTATATGCAGCTGTGCACCCTCCTACTGCTTGCCCATAAAAACCAAACCAGCTCTACTGCATTCATCCTGTGGGCACGCTGGGGTTTGCAGCAGCAGCAGCAGCAGCTGCCTATCATGACATGCTTCTCAGAATTACAAACATTAGAAATAAAGAGATTTTTATGAGGATAATTAGCCCAATGCTACATCCTCTTCATTACCTGCCATTTTCTTCTGGCCATATATTTCTTCATCCTATCTTTGGAAAGTTTTTTGGCTTCCATGTTTTTGGTGTCTTTTTGGAGCCAAGGATGCTGAAGACATTGAGTACAATTTAAGCGACTCCTGTTGTTACATAAAAAGACCAGTCAGTGTTGTCATTAATGACAGTTGAACCTACCTGCTTTAATGTTCTTTTGTGCCCTCTTTTCTGAGAGCTGTTTTTTCCGTTTCCTAACTTTAGCAACGCAGATCACATGGCACTGCTTTCCCAGCTGTGCTTACTTCTTACACTCACTTTCAACATTTCTGTAGGTTTTTTCTGAGAGAAAACTGTGCATTTTTAAGTGTTAATAAAACAGTAAAAAACAAAACACGCAAAGCCATATGTTTTAGGCATGGAATACATATAGCAGAGCCACAGTGGCAACGATTCAGCTACCTCATGCTGGCAGAACCCTGTCCCAGATGTCCTTTCCTTCGCTTATGGAGATTTCCCTTTCCCCACCACTGAATACCCTCTCTCCCTACAGCTTCTCCCTACTGATCATTTAGCAAACCAGAAATGTCCAAATCTCTAATCAAGCTTCACACCCATTCTCCACTTTGTTCATGGCACACAGGTACATAACTCTCTATTCTCCATCTACCTGACTTCAAACTCATTGGAAGAAGTATGTTTTCTTGCTTTGGTTTCTTCAGAGTCTGCTGTAAACAGGGCTTCCAACTCTGATTTATTTTTTTTCCCTTGCCCAATCACTAGATTTACAGGAAAACTGCCTACCAGAGCTACCATGCTTAAAAGCAACACATGGAAATAAATCTGGCAAAATCACAAAGCATTCAGATCAAGACAGAACATGTCATGCAGGAATCTGTGTCACAGGACAGTGAAGGTAAGAGTATTCACATGAAACCTCAGGGTGCATCTTGCCCGAGGGAGGGGAAAAGCAGAATGAGCAGTCGATTTAAAGAAAGCACTCCATTCAGACCCTGCACGGAAAACAAAGGAGAGCTGCACACAGGGATGAGAGCTGAGAGCTGCACACAGGGACAGACGGGCACGCAGAGCTCCTTATAAAGTATCGCCAGAGGTGCTGTGTCGGCACGGAGATTCGCAGTGGGGAAACAAGAACGACAAGTTCAGCTAAATGCAAACACAGAAAGTGTATCGAGTCCCAACAGCTTTACTTCATATCTTTCTTTAGTAGATTGCTGATAAAGTCCTTGGCATCATCGGAGATTTCATCAAAAGCCTCATCATCAAAGTCCCACGTTGCTGAGGTAACATTGGCTAAGGTTTCGTTGTCGTTGTCTCCCATGAAAGGAGAAAGTCCACTGACCCTGGGGATAGAGCACACAAACAGACACAAAACCAACAGTGTCACTTTGCAAATTATTAGACGACCCTTAAGATTCTGTGATTTGATGTGATTCTGTGATTAGAGGAGCAAGTTAAAATCGTGTGTGACATCTTCAGTGGTCTGCAGGTCTTTATCAGTAAAACTCCCTTTTAACAACAGCAAGAAAGCTACTGAAAGCTAACTACAGTCTTAGGGAAAGGAAAATTTTCTTTCTCTGCTCCCAAGCTACTTTTGAGGAGAGGACTAGAACTGAGGGAAAGTGGAGCATACTAGTTTGTTAAATGATTTGTCTAGTTCTGCATAAATAATACTGCAATTTTCACACCAAATTCAGTTGAATAGCTTTTTTTCTCTCTTTCTGTTTTCTTTTTTTCCCGTTGCTTTCAGAGAGACTTTGCTGCCTTGAATGTCAAACCAAGTTTTTTGGTACATTTTATTCCATTTATCCCTGCAGAGAGAGCCTGAGAAGAAAGATGCATCATGAAAGAATGAAATCCACAGGGCTATTTTGTAAACAAACTCAGCCTGAATTATATAGCCAGATAAAACAGTGCTACATTACTGCAGGCTGTGCAGTTATGCAGATGCATCCAAAAATAATTTGGTCTTTATGTTCTCAATCACTCATGATAATGCACAGAATGGAAATAACACTCTTTTACAACCCAAGTTGAGCTCTCAAGGCTTTTTACTCAATCTAACTGATAAATTGCCAGTAAAAGGCAATTACAGAACATCATGGTGTCATTTTTGCAGAGTACCTTTCTCCATTTGAGTGTTGTCCTTTATCAGCAGTACCTTGGTGCATCCAGATACTTTTAATTCCTGTATATATCACCCTTTCAGTAAAAAACTTTCAGGTGAAAGGTTCTTTGTTCCTCAGAACTATCAATTATTCAGTTTTCCAGGTGTTTTCCAACCAAAATGATGCTGCGATTCTGTTCTTCCTGGCATGCAGTTTACATAATAACCTATTCTTTATGCAATGTTACAGACTTTATTTGCTTTCTCTGTACAATCATAATAACCATTTACAAAAAACAGTTACATTTTAAGAGTGGTACCTTTTTTTAAAAAAAATATGGAAAAATAAGTGGAGCTTACCAAGGTTCTGAAAATATGGGTATATATGGGTATAATACTGAATACAATACTGAATTCTGAATATATGGGTATAATACTATATGAATATCATTATGCTACTGAATATCACAGAGCAGATTGTTAGAGAAAGATCAAATAAAGTGAGCTACTAGATTAATAATATTAGTATAATCTCCTATTCCAAAGTTACTTTGCCCCTCTTTTGTTACTAATTGCATTCAGAATCTGATTTGGAATTTGTTCCTAAGGATTTTATTTCTATAAGCAAAGCAGAAGCAGACATTCTTTGAAGCCTCAGACAAAGCAGATACTAAATCTTTTACCATTTCTGGAAGTTGTGTGCAGTACAGCCGAGTCTAGAATCTTATGTGTACACTTCAGAAATTTGCTAGTAATAATACATGAGATGGAGATAAAAGGTTTGTTTCTTCTCAGGCAGAGGGAGGTAAATCAGAACAAGAGGTGTTTGCTGTCTTAATTCCCACCTTATGGAGTGTATTCAAATGCAACTGTGAAGCATGACTTTATAAATGTGCAAAGTGACATAAACCCATTTATGAACATGTTAAAGGCATGAGTTACAGAAAGCTGAAAGATTAACGTACCAAAAAATGCTCACATTAAACAACTCCACCATGACTTTCTCTGCCTGTGACACATTACTGGAAGAGACAAGGTTTATGCCTGATAGCACTGGAGAGCTGCTGTAACTGTGGCACAACGAGAGACTCTGTTCTGCCCCTCTATACATCAGTTGCCTCAGCCAGGTAAATCCCTGAAGCAAATTCTCTATCCTGGAATCGACCAAGTGCTCCTGCAGGGCCTTCAACCCTTTGCCAACGCCAATATTTCAGCATTTTCCTATTATGACAATGTTGTTGTTCTCTATAATGTTTTAGAAAGTGAAAAAAATCTCATCCAGACTGCAGTTCTATGTTTGGAGTTCCAGATATCGATTGCTAAGTAAGTACAATAATCTCTCAGCCAATTCAGCAGCTGCTAAAAAGTCTTGCATTTATTCAAGTGATGGGGCTGTAAAGTATTTCTTTAGTTCACTGTCAATATAGGAGATGTATGTCTTGTCTTCATCCAGTTAAGCTTCCCGAGGACACCCATGGGTGGCCCGAGCAGGAACAATCTCATTTCCCTCCAATACTTGATTGAAGTATGGCAAAGGTGACCTCTGCATAGTATTACCACAAATAGCATTGTGCAGTTCTTCTGCTATATTAGATAATATTTTGGCCTGTTTCCAGAGATTGAAGCTGCAGTATTGAGAGATCATTTCCATGCTAAAAAGACTGCTACAGGTAGAGAGACGTTGCTTTGTAGGAAAACACCTCTGCTCCATGCTGTTGTAAGAGGCAGCGCTTATAAAAACATCTAGCTTTCTGGGCAAAGGGATACTGCACATTACACACAGCCTTTGAGGGATGAAGGTAAATAGAAGGAGATTTGAGAGAAAAACCCCAAACTTTTGTTGGCTTTTCTCATTTTTTTAGGAATTGCATGACAGAATCATCTGATAAAATCTTAAATGCTGTGGTAGGAGCTACCCATCCCAGACAGGTGTCGGTTAAGACTCCACTCAGTCCTTCCCAAATACTGTGTAACACTACCCATTCAAACACTTCAATGAACTTATTTTAGTATTTCTGAATGTGCTGTTGCAGATTTACAAGGCTAAACCAATTTTCTCCCTCTACCACAGTTGCACACTATGAATCAGTTACTTTGTCATGGAAATGCTTGTAAGGAGAAATGGATTGCTGTCTACAGCCAGAAAAAAATTCCAGCAACTAATGTAGATTATACCCCCAAATTCTTATCTTTAGCCTAGATTTCACTGACCTAAGTCTTGGTTGTTCATTCCTTAATAGCCATTTAAAGTAATAATATTCCAGCAACTCTTTTGACAGATTATGGAAACAATTTCTTTTTGGAATGCTGAAGCTAAGTGATAAAGATGAGCTACTGCTCCAGAAAATTAATACTGAGCTTACATTGCAAAGTTACTGTTAGGCAAGCAGCAAGTTGTTTACTGAAAACATTTTTCCAGCTACTTAAGCAGGCATCTTCCTGGCATGTTAAGAACCATTTGTTTAGAAAATCTTTCACAGTTTCCACTTCTAAATAAAGCAGAAAGATATTTTATCCTCTAGAAGTTCCTTAACATTTATTGGTCTGTTCTAACAAAGCTCTGAGTGCAGACTTAGAAACGTTAAAATCAAAAGGTCCCTGTGTGGTTGCCTGTCACACTGCCTGTGTAACAAACCCCATCGCATTTCACTCAGAAATCTTTGCATTGAAACTACCTCTAATCCAGGAAAAATGAATTTGCTGCAGGTCTCAAAGTCAGACCCTGAGCAAGCAGTACTTGCAGCAGCAACTGACATAGGCTGATGACACTGAACTCCTCCTCACAATCTTTGCATTGTATTAGTAGTGTAAAAAGTAATAGATCTCAGAAGGAAGAGTACTATCTGCTCTGATAAACCTGTGTAGGTCATGTCAAACAACCACGTGATGATGCCTGCACCCTGGAGATCCTGTAGTAAATCTAGTTCCTTTACAAGTGAAATCAACCAAAGAAATGGTCGCAGGCTATTTTGTGGAGGACACACATCCACTGGACAAAACCATCTTGTCCTTAGCTGAGGGCTGACTGACTCCCATACTGGTCATCTCAAGGAAGAAACAAACCACTGACCCCACATTGTTGTTGAAGCAAGGGTGTTTAGTTCTCATCCGTGTTTTACGTGCTCAGTGGGTTAATGAGGAATCACAATATGCCAGTGCCACTAAACAAAAAATCCATTTTCTTTTGAGCAGTACATTCGTGACATTAAAGCCCCCTGAACTTGCTGTCCTACAAGAACAAGGAGTGCTCTCTCAACTTTATATTAACAAGGCTTAAATTTTTAATACAACATGGAGCCAAGCATAAGGCAGCAGCATGAGTGCCCTGCCTTATCAAAATCACAAGCTGGGACACCCAAAAGATGAACGATGCCAACTGATCTTTCGACCAACCCAAGCTGCCAATCCTGGGAGAGTAACAGAAGTGATGAATAACACAAGAGATCAAAAGGAAAGGGAATGTTTGAAGAATCAGGGTGCGTGTTACTAGGAAGCTGTTGAAGGAAAAGTGTATACAGCACAATCAAATATGCTATTAAAAACCACCTTAAGATACAGCATATTAAAAAATTATTGATAGAGATCAACTACTTGGAAGAGATACACACTCCTTGGCACTGATAAAGCAAAAAGAGCTAATGGAAAGCAAGCAGAGGTTTGAATCAGCCACAGCAAATTCCTCACTGAAACTAGTCAGATTCTATGGTAACAGAAAGAAAAGGGCCATTCACTTTCACTGTATGTACGCACAGCACCGAAATCTTAGACCGAAATTTGGTTTGAAATGAAACGAAGAAATTGTTGCAGATTCCTAAATACTGGAAATGCTGGCTATCCAAATGGATCACCAGAAAAGAAACAGAAAAACAAATAAATAAATTCAGCAGTGCTCAGAAGAAGAAATGGAATAGAAAGAGATGGAAAGAATTCAGGAGGTTTAACCTCCATTAGATAAAGATTATCGTAAATGCAAAGAGAAACACTGAAATAGACATAAAGGGAGATGATATACACAAGCTATAATATTTATAGCCTGTTATTTCAAAGGCAATAGATCTACTTAAGTATGTGGGACAGTACTGTGATACAGAACAGGACAGAGAACAAGATAAAAGTGGAAGATAAAAAACATGAGGTAGAGAATACGAATGGGGAAATTTAAGGAAGAACAGAGACCGATAAAGAGCCAGAACTGCATAAGTTACTGAGACAGATTAAAAGCGTTTAATGTGTAGTTGGAAATGTAGAAAGAGAACCCATGAGCTGTAGGATGGAATTAAGTCAGTTATACCATAAGGAAGGCAAGAGGCAGCACCCCAACAGTGAGTGTGACATTTGTACCTAATGCCTGCACAGCAAAAGGCTGGGAGAGAGGTTTTGCTGCAGGGTTTTGGAGGAGTGCTATCATTCTCTTTCTGAGATTTCATCCCATTTGTTCTTTTGCAGAGAAGACCCTTCACTCAGAGATCACTTTAGTAGCTCTTTGCTAAATCTGGTTTATATTCATTGTTGAACGGGACATAATGGAAATACAGTCTCTTTCTGGGACATAATGGAAATACAGTCTCTTTCTAGGCAATTTGCAGGTCTCTCAACACTCTTGAATTCCACCTTAAAAGAGGTGTTATGTCAAGATCTGCTCCCTCCTGCTTCACTTATGACATATGTGGGTCATGGCACTTCAGGTCATCAGCTGCCTGTAGCAGACCTGTCGCAAGTCAGCACCAGTGGTGCTGCAGTGCTCAACTCTTCCTTCACAGCCCCCTCACCCTGTCAGGGCAGAGGGGCTGCAAATGCTACTTTACAAGCATGGTGCTGGTATGTGAGACATCAAATGAGTGTGTCTTCCACTCTGTGCATGAGATTTAGTAGTTCGAAGCTCATAATCAAAATGGGAAAGCAAAGCTACAACTAGAGAGAGATGCAGTTCTCAATGACTTTTATTTGCATTCTGTAATGATGATGTGATGGTCCATTTTGGATAATGGCTCGTAGTGTGGAGTTTGCAAAAATAGCTGGGCTTTAAGGAAGTGAAGACA
Source organism: Colius striatus (assembly GCF_028858725.1). Lineage (NCBI taxonomy): Eukaryota > Metazoa > Chordata > Aves > Coliiformes > Coliidae > Colius > Colius striatus. Next base: position 12,159,580 of record NC_084769.1, on the reverse strand, counting down.
GATTGGGAGCCTGTCCCTCTGGGGTGGAGAGGGAAAGTCCAAGCGATGACTCACAGGTCTTCCCTAACTTCTATTGCTTTATTCTCATCACAAAAAAGGCAAAAGCTGATTATTACTGTTTATCATTTTTATGGCGATAGCTATGCATCAAAAAGATTTTCATTGTGTTTGGGTAATAGAGTTTTCCCCTCACGAGGAGCTAAATGAGCTTAAAGACACCTTAGCAAGTTATTTCATAACGTATTTCACAAGGCATTACTGGGTCAACTGAATCCAGTGTACCATCAACTGAGAGTTACAACATCTGAGTATTTCACTTCTGATGGCACAGAGAGAAGGGGAAGAAGCAGCTGTGCCACTGCTGGCAGGTTGCTATTTGCAAGCCATCTCCCCTTTTCTCCCTCTGTTCGTCCTGCTCCCTTTGCCTTGTTTCCTTGGTCGGTGCCAGTGTGGAGCAGCAGCCCTGGTCACACGCCTGGGGAGCGCACCTAAGTGCTGCCACCGATTCTCTCCTCGGTGGTCTGACATGTCACTGATTCGGACTGTAAAGGTCCGAAAAGTCATCCTAACCCGTGCTATCGGCTGTCAAAGGCCTCTAGAGGGCAACGGAGACCGATGGCATCGGGCCCCGTGGCGGCGCGGGCAGCGGGGGCCTCCCACCGCCCGGCCCCGCTCGGCAGCGCGGGAGGCTGAAACAAGCCCATTTGTCACGGGAGCACCGCGTGTGTGGTCTGCGTGGTTGCAACTACGGAATGAGCCAAATGGGCTTTCGAGATCGAGAAAGAAACGCTAGAAGTGAATGGAAAATCAAGGTCCTGTAAATAAACTGGCAGAGCAAAGTGACCTTGAAGAGTGTAGCACGCTTCACAGGAGAAACAGAAGATAACAGAAACATTCAGACTCTTTGCTGGGAGTGTTATGTAGTAGCTTTTGCATAGGACAAGAAAGAAAAACTTTGTTGCTTAGTTTGGAAATGAGGAGAGGATGAGAATAAGTATAGGCTTACAAGGCAAGTAGAATCACAAGCAAAGGTGAGGCAAACAACAGCGTGTTACCAGATGCCAAGGAAGAGGGCAGCCAGGGCGGAGGGGACTCTTAAAAAAGCAGGTAAGGTATTGAGAGCAGTCTTTTATAGAATGAGTGCTAAGCAGATCTGCCATTTACTTACTATTGAAATCGGAGCGAGGGAGACAGAACCAAACTGAGCTGCTCTTTTCATTTGTATAAGCAAAATATATTACTTGAAATGTCTAAAGTCATGGTTAGAAAATGATCACTTGCTGTTCTAGGCATGGAGATCCTATTTCCATATCCGTTTCTCTAGACTCACTGAAGTTCATTATCACGTGTTCTCAAATCACACACAAATCACAGAATCTCAAGAGCTGGAAGGGACCTCGAAAGATCATCCAGTCCAACCCTCCTGCCAGAGCAGGACCACCTAGACTAGGTCACAGAGGAACTCATCCAGGTGGGTTTTGAATGTCCCCACAGAAGGAGACTCAACAACCCATCTGAGCAGCCTGTTCCAGTGCTCCCTCACCCTCACAGCGAAGAAATTCTTCCTTTTCAAATCAAATATCAGAATATATAACTGAGAGATGTAGCTAACTGTGCTCTAAGGTATTTCCATGAGCTTGATCCATGCTACTTATAAAATGTATGTATCCAGTGGCTTGTGCTTAGTAATACACTCAAATGCACTGTAAACAGCTGGTCATGCTGGAATACTTCAGCCTGGCCCACAAGGGATACAATCTGAATAAGATGACCCCAAAATGTCACCAAAATGCTTGGGAATAAAAGAATGGAAATTGCCAGTTATTACTGCATGCCTAAACATTTCTCTGTGAAGGAAAAAATAGTTTAAAATTAATAACAAAACACTGTCACATTGTCTTTTTAAACGAGCTAAAGCGTTGCTGGTTTATGATGCAAGATGTGCAACACTAAATGGCTGAAATTCCAGAAGTGCTGGTTCTGCAGTTTACCAATTACACCCTTCAGAGAACAGAGAATTTTTATTGAACACACCAGAGCTGCTTAATTAGAATACAAAAGGCCTGAAAATTGGAGAAGAATTCAGAAGTTGACGGATATTTTTAATGTTCAGCAATCGTCAGGATTTGTGTTAAGAATAGCAAAGGTACTCACAAAATGTAGCAGATAACTCCTATACTCCACATATCTGTTTCATATCCGATAGGTTCGTAGTTTATAACTTCTGGTGCCACAAACTCAGGGGTCCCAAAGAGAACTTTCAGAGAACCTGCATTTTCTGTGAAGAATGAGAAAGCAAGCCATTAACTGCTGCATGCAGAATTTTAAATACAATTATCCCTCAGTAACAGGAAAACCAGTTTTGTCTTCATATGTGTCATTTTGTTCATGATCCTTGCCAGGAAAAAGAAATGATGCCTGATCTGTTATTTTCTTAGCTGATACACATATATCAGTAAAAAAAATCATTTATTAAGCATCTTCAAGTACATAGTACAAGGCACATAACAAGAGGGCTCCTGTTGCAAGGGATTTCCACAAGACCAAGTCTAAGAAAGGGGACAACTTTTAATGTGCAATTGAGATTTGAATGTCCTGCAGTACAAAAGTGTTTGAGCCTCCATCACTTCAGCAGTTGCACAAGAGGATTTTGGGATTCCAATGTCAGAAGGAAGTTGAAGTTTTCACAAATTATCTAAGATGTATCAAAGCTCAGGGACCTGCATTTTGTGATAAAAAGAACCAGTAGTAATAAAATTATAACAATGACGATTTTAATCCAATGCTTTTTTTTGGTATAATTTAAACAGGAAAGAAAATCAATACTGGGTTACATGTCTCTGAAATATGAAGGGACACAGCTCTGTGGTGAAATAAGAGGAAAAGCAGATGTCATGCACTGTCAGATCCTTACCTTCTCAGTAAAACTGGGCTTGAGCCTGCTCTCAAAAGCAGGCTTGCCTGTGAGCTTGTCTATGGAGCTCCAAAGTGGTGAAGGGGATCAACAAATGCTTAGTCATTAGCTGCCACTCCAGATTTGTATTCATCTGGCCTGTAGCACAGGTGTCCTACATTTGACTCTGCTTAAACACAATGTGGGTGCTTTTAAAATGAGCTAGAGTGTAGCTACTGTTAGCGATATGAACTGAAATAATGAGGTTACAGGACACATGGACTCCATCCTTCTTGTGCTGACCCACCAGTATTGCTTTACTGGAAAATACAGCACTGAAAGTAGAATAATAACCTGCTGGGAATCTAGTATTACCAGTTTATGCTACCAGTGTGCAACTGTGAGCGACATATCTAACTTACAGTCATAGTATGAAACACAAAGCAAGTAGTTTAGATTGAAACTGTTAGGCAAATCTCAGCGAGCTCATTTTCATTAATGTTCATTCTACATCAGAGGGGAAGAAAAGGGAAAGAATAAGCAAAGTCAGGAAGGAAACTAAGGAACAGATTAAGGACTGGGGAAAAAAGCATAATCTCAATTAAAAAAAATGTTCTATAAAAGTATAGAGATGTCAGGAAAAAAATTATTTCAGATTTGAAACAGGCTTGGGTTTGGGTTGAGAAACTCTTGTTCAGTCTGTACATGTGCCTGAGCACTTAAAGTGAGATTCTCTGCATTACACATCTTTTGTTCAAGAGTAGCATCCAGATTAGGCACAGTAGAATGACAGTGATGAACCATCCCTCTCCCAAAGAGATTATCATCTAAATAAAACAGACATGAACGGGAAGAAAAACAAATAGAACACATTCCAGTCCTGCTCCTGTTAAGGTTACCACAAGCACATAGATTTGCAGCTCTACAATTAAGAGAAAAGCTTTAAAAATCTCAAACAATGACAGACCAAGGTTTTGAGAAGACCGCAATAGAAGCTTTTTGCCCACAACACTGAGTCTTTACAAAATATTTTTAGTTACCAGAACTTCCTCTGCCATTTTTACAACATAAATGCCGAACCCAATGCTGACTCCACACCTACAGTTACCTGCATTGAAAACTGTTAAGCCATTCCCTAAAATGTATCATATGTAAGTTAGTACCATTTTGAGATATTCAGATCCCCAACTTATCAATTTAAAACTGAAGGATATATGGGGTTAATAACTTGCCTAATGACTGAACAGAGAGCTTGAGGCAACTCTTAAGCACTGTCACAGTAATTCCCTTACAGTCGTGCCAGTTGCCCATTTTAAATGCTCTGAAACTCTTTTTGCTCTGCTTAGGTATGGTGACAGTAAATTAATTGCAGAAACCTCAATTTCATGTTAGACCTGACCACACAGAGAGCACCCATCTCTAGAGACACAAACAGTCAGAAGAATGCCAGGGAGCAGCTCCAGGATATCACCTAGATTCTCCCATGCATATTCACCAACATCAAGACCTTCCTGCTAGGTATCAGACTAGCCTTTAAATCACACATTCAAAAGCCATTCCACAACATTCCTCCCTATACTCGCATAACTAGAGTTTCCTTAACCCTAAAAGTAGGATCTTTTTCCTATTATCCACTCTACACTGGCTTAGCCTAAAACAAGCACAATGTGTCCTCCACAGTGTAAACGAAGGGTGAGATCACCCTTCATTTTCCACACACAAATGAGAAGCCTAAATTCCCATCTTCCCATTTTCCTCCTTTTTCAGGTCCAGATCTACAATTTTTTCCCAACTGTTCCTATGAACAATGACTGAAATTTGTCACAAACAACCTATTTTCTAGAAGCTTCACCACGATCATCCAAATCTCAGGCTCAGATTTTCACGTCCAAGTTTGGAGGCTTTTCTGTGCACTGTATAAACTACCACAAGCCACTGTGCTGCTATTCAAAAAGCTGCTGTATGAAATGTGCTACCCATAGGTCAGAAAAACAGGTTCTTTTGAAGGCATGGCATTTGAGTGCAAGCATACGGTGTGAAACAACTGACACAGCATTTTCTGTGTATAAAAGAAAAAAGAAAAGAAGAAGGAGACCTTTTCTATGCAACAATATGTCAAAATCTTTACCCAGATGTTTACAAGCTTGATACACAAGTAGGATCTGTGTTTGGATATCCCTTAGTTCAGACAGAGAGCTGACAAGCTAGCTGGAAACTGTTGCCGACACTGTGTATAATCAACTGATTAAAAAAAATAATCTTTACAGTACTCAAAACCCATTCTCTTTTCTCCTCAAGAAGTTTATCTTAAACATGTGTTCCTCAGCACACCAAAAAAGGTCAGGAAAATATCCCACTGCGGCTTTGGTATTTCCTGACAGTGTAGGAGAACTAATTAGCTGCAGAAGATGACTGCAGAAGGAGCCAATCTCAATTGCTTTAAAACTGATCAAAGTAGTGAATATTTAGGGGCATTAGTTTGCACTAGTTACAAAAAGTTAAAACTAAGTCTCAGAAGCTGAAGTGCAAGATCAGCACTGTTCCCTTCAGCAGTGCCTTGGTTGAGTGGTTTCTGCTGTGTCAGGGTCAGGTCCACAGGATGAGGGCTTCAATCTCACATCTATCAAAGCCAAGCGAACTTGACAGCCAATATCAAACTCGTAAGGCTTGAAGGGATACAAGTGGAGGAATGTACTCTCAGTGCACCACATAAGACAAGGGTGAAGAACAGGGATGCTTACTGAAAGTGTTTTCAATTTTGTAAGCAAATAAAACAGGAAAAAACTATTTTCTACTTTTGGAAAACATTTGAACCAAAATGTTAGGAACATTTTTATAACTGACACAGTGCTTTTGCTTTATAGGCATGAACAGGATGGGCACTTTCCCTTCCCAGGGAAGTGCTGCACATCCTGAGTTATCTCAGAATCACAGAATCTCAAAGGCTGGAAGGGACCTCGAAAGATCATCCAGTCCAACTCCCCTGCCAGAGTAGGACCACCTAGAGTAGATCACACAGGAACTCATCCAAATGGGTTTTGAATGTCTTCAGAGGAGTCTCAACAACCCATCTAAGCAGCCTATTCAGAATGGAAGGCTGATGAAACAGTGAACACCTAGAGTGCAACTTTGCAAGAACTACCCACATAATAAGCCAAATGAACACATAGTATTGTAAAATCAAAATCTGCATCAGTGCCCATAGCTCTCACCCTTCCACATCAAGAAAAGGTACCTATAGGTTAGATATTTACTACACATAGCATGGCTGCAGATGCTCTCAAATTAGTGTCAGCCATGCAATATGCAGCAAGGCAACAAGATTAACAAGAACGCAAAAGCTGATGGATACAAACAGGCTACTTGAAGTAGGATCTTCCTTTTGCTGAATGTGGGTTTAACTGTGGTTTGATGTTAAAAGTAGATGATTTCTCTGAAAAGGCCATTCTGTGGTTACATGATATGTCTTGTTGATGAAATCCACACACTTGAGCAGTAAAAGCATAGTTTTGAGGCTGGTGGCTGGAATGTCATGGGATAAAGTCTTTCACACACCTTTGGTAATAAAAACCTCAGCACTAGAACTTACTAAACAGTTCATCTGTTTCCTCAACAAGAACAAAACCCAGTTCACACTTCCAGAAAACTCTAAGCTCCATACAGGTGAAGGAACATATAAGGCAGCAATCTTCTTTTTTAATGAATGAAATAAACACCTTATCTCTGAGTTTGCAGTGTCCATGTGACCAAGATTCACACAATACCCTTTTTGAGTCAAACGTACTTTTAACATCTGAAAAGCAGATTTCTTTTCCCCTCTTCATTCCAGATGCCATTTTTTTGGTTTTGCTTTAATAAGATGGTATCAGTGGGTATGCAGTAGTCTGTTACTGAAGTGTCTAAAGCAGTAAGATGAGCAGCATGTAGGCAGATACCAAAACTGTAATTCCAAACTGTACCCTTACAAAAACCATTATTCAATTTTTTAATAAGTATTAAATATAGTTGTGTTTAAAGATGAAAGGTGAAACATTGCAACTAAGAATCTAGGTGTGGGCTCCTTTATATAGAGAGTAGCAACTCATCTGAGTTGTCCCAATCAATTAAATAGCAGAAGAGCCACAAATCTCAGTTCTCCCAGAGTAACAGGCCCATAAAGTATTTTTTGCTCCTTTCAGTTCCTGGAATGACTTTTTTTCTCTTGTGAAAACACAAGAAAAGATCAGAGTGTGATGTTGACATTGTTTTACACAACAGAGACAACTGGAGGGCTGCTTTATAGAGCTGAATTAACACTGAGCAATATGCAAGAACCCTCTAAGGTCTTTGGCTTTCAAATTGCAGATCATGTTGGAAAGCCTAGACCAAAATGAATGATAAGAGGCATTAGAAAAAAGCTTAGGGAGAGAAGGAGCTTGTCAAATGGAACTTCCCCTGCCCTTAATTCCATTACATTTTTTTTTAAGTAGTGCTATTTTATTAATCATTTTGAACATGACCAAACCACAGCACCTTATAGAATTCTGCTCATGTTTAACATGTGTGAAAATATGCTGCTGCTTAACAGATAGGTAGATTGCACACACTTCACTGCAAACTCCTTTGAAGATGAGGTGCACTGCTCTCACTCTTGAATGTCTTCTTTTTCCTCTTTCTATTTTTTCCTAAAACCAAGCCTATTTATAGGAAACATATTTATTTACTGTTTGTACATGAAAGAATACAACAGTAAGTAAGTGATGTAAGTATGAATTGCTTCCCTTATTCCCCATATTATATTGAAATAGGCAGAAAAATCATTACCTAATCTCCTTGCAAGTCCAAAGTCAATGAGTTTGATACTTGTACCGGTCTTGTTGACACACATAATATTTTCTGGCTTCAGATCCAGGTGGACAATCCCCTGCTTATGGATGTACTGAACTCCTTCTGAAATCTGCTTCATATATTTAATGCATTCTCTCTCTGTCAGTTCAAAGTCTTCATCAATGATTCGTTCAAAGAGTTCTCCTCCAGAAACCCTATGAAAGACAGAATAAAAAGAGGACTTCTGTAGCATTTTCATTTTGGGAGTAATACAACTATTTCCTTTTCAGAAACAAAGATAGTTCAAGCTTGCAGTAGTCACTTCAGGACTGTGAAAGATACTCTTATCCCAGGCAGTACAGATGTAGCTGGATTTACATCCTGCCTTTAGGATTCAGTCACCTGCAGCTGGTAGTAAAGCATGTAACATGTGGTGGTCGCCCCAGTGATGTGTGTTTATAACACAGCTCCAGACTGTGAGCTCATGTTTCTCCCTGCTTCCTTCCCTCCAATGGTCCACTACGGCACAAGTGTAGAGAACATAACTTAGAAATAAAGAAAATTAAAATATATGGGATGAATCCCAGGAAAAATGGACAAATCTTCTAGCAGATGATAAAAAAATTAGGAAAAGAGATTGAGAGTGACAAAGAAATGCTGAAGAAGGAAGAATTCAACTAGTATGGTTAACTGGAATGAAAAACTCAAGGAGTAAATTATTGAGCCAAGTGAGCTCAGAGGGAATTTCCTCCTTAGCTATGATAGGACAAGGATATAAGCCACAACTCTTTCAGTGCTGGTATTTTTAGCTGAGCCGTCATCACACTCCCTGTAGGATCAATTCCATTATTATGCTTATTTAAGCTGTGAAATAATTGGTCTTTCCAGGGTAGAATCTCCTGGATTGAACTGTTCGTAGAACTTAAGTGGAACATTTTAAACTTAGATTTAATAAGATTTAATAAAGCATAATATAAATTGTGGTTTCTTTTGCCTTTGTGGTTTGTTTGTTGGGTTGTGTTTTTTTAATTGAGTTTATCTTAACGGGTTTATCTCCTTACATCCAAAGATGGGAAAACACTTTTTTTTGTATGAAGTGACCTATATAGAAAGGGGCAAATGGTGAAGAGCAGCTTTGCTTTTAGAAATCTGTTCTAAATTAAAGGCTCTGTGGTCTTTATATGGCTTAATGTTTTGCAGCATTCACGCTTATTGCCAAATGTAATTGCACGTTTCAGTTACAGAAAGAAAACATGCAACTCAAAACTGGCCTTGCTGTGTTTGCAGGTTGTCAGATGTATGGTGATATCCCTCACGTACTGAACTGAAATTGAAACATCTGGAGTTCTGGACCCATTCATTACTTTGGCTATAAGATTTCAGAAAAGATATCATTAGAAATGCTACTGCAGTTTCCTATTAACATGAAAATAGTAAGAATAGCATATGCTTGACAAACTGAGAGCTGATGTCAGATCACAGCACATTTGTAACATAAAGCCAATAATATGGCTACAGCTGTTGAATAAACAGCTCTGGTAAGTTGGGGATCAAGTATTTTCTTACTTCAGTAAGACTCTAACCACTATGGAGATGTTTATGAACATATCTGCATGCAAAATGTTTAGATCTGAAACACTCTGCAATTCCAAACGATAATCAATCTAGTACTAAAAAGTACCAGTTGTTTTTTTGACTGCTTAACACAGATAATGATGACTTATTTTTGCTCTAAAAGTACCATACTTTTCAGCTCCCTAAAGTGGTATTTTTTCAGGAGATGTACCAATGTATCCAGCTCCACTTTTTAGTATATTGTTTGGAAATCAACTATTGTTAATACATCTGCATGTTGGTTTTGCCCTGGGACCTGTAGACACTGGTAACATCATTAGATTAAACTGCAATTGCATTTATAGCATGCATGTTTTTTACATTTCCATCCTGAGCCAAATCCAGTTTCATTTTTACCAGGTTGGGAAGCTGAATTGAACCGATGCAGATTAGCTTCTACATGTACACAGAAGAAGTCGGCTTTCTTCAAACAGTCACAACTATATCATAATCTAAATCTCTCTGGAATCTGGATTCTCCTCTTTTTAGTCTTCTCTAGATGAGGTCACAGAGACATTTCTGTCTATAGAGTCTCAGTTTATGATAAGATTTTGGTCCTGGAGGAATGGTGAGAAGGATCTACTTTGGAGCTGCCCAGGCAAATACTCAACTCATCTCCCTTTAAAAAAAAGAGTAAACCTCAGTGACTTGTGCTAACTTAAATCACACCAAGTGAATGGAAATTTTCCTTCATAATCTGAATTTATAATACAATACTTTTCTAATTTACACCAAAATAGACTATCTGAAATATGCAACTACTTTAAGGCACTTACTCCCAGTGCTGAATGCCATTCACAACATGCTACCCTTTTCCAGATTTTTTTTTCACTGAGATGCTCATTGTGGAACAAGTTCATCACTATATTGGAAAAGGAAATGCCTGAGATTTTTCCCTGACTTCCAGCAAATGGTAGATGTGTGTGTGTGTAGGGTGCTTCCAGAGAAGAGTGCATCAAGTGATTTGAATAATTGGAGAGTCTGATTTTAAATGAATGTTAAAAAAGTCTGAATTTATAATAAATATTAAATCAAACCATGTAATATAGTGACATGACAAACATGAAAAGGAGAGAATGTGAAGATAAAAAAGTTATAAGAAAGATGTGGGAGTAAAATGAAAAATTTAGGTTGATTATCAGGAAGAAAAATCCAAAGATGCTCCTCATCAATAGCGCCAATATAAGTGGAGGGAGAGCTGCTGAAGTCCAGTCGCTGCTAAAATCTGGTTTAAAAAGAGACTGATGGTAAATGACCTTGATTTATCTGAAATCCATGCATTTAGACTCTGATAGGAATAGAGAGAACATCTTGGATACTAAGAAGTTTGGAAGTATTTCCCATAACATTTTTCAACATGCAAAAGAGTATTAGCTTAACAGCTAAATCAGAAATGATCCATCAGTGGCTGTCTAACAATACAGGTGCAGTTGCCATGCTGGGACTGTGCCAGCTGGGTAATGTGCCAGGATAGAGGCTACCGAGTCATCTGATGTGAAGATGTCACACAAGCATCTCACTGCCCAGACCGGCTCCAGAGCAGGGACAGCCTGCTCCTGTCTGCCTGCATCCTGCTCTGAGAACCCTTCCTCCTCTGCCTCTTGATGCTATGGAAAGTTCAGGGCGAGGGTTCAAAAGCCAGAAAAGGTGGCCACCCCAAACTTAAATCTCTTGCTAATTCAACTGGTTAACAAAATTACTTTAAATTTGATTGCACTTTTCTGTATTTTTAAAAAGTAAACCCCACTTGTTGGCAGGGAGGAACTAATGGAGTGTAAAGCCACATACTATTCAAAACCCTTTATACATTTCCTTGTTTTCCATTAGGTCTGCCAGCTCCTAATTCCAAGCTAAGTAGGGCTCCTTTTCTTTACCCTCAGCTTGCTCAACTGCTGAATCTAAAAATAAAAACACCTCCTTGCACATAAGTTCCAGTTCAATAGTAGTTTGCACATAACCTAAGCAAGTGCCAAGGAAGCAAAACAGACATATAGTCTCTTTTGCTTATAGTAATTTCTCTTATTCAGCACTTCCAGCCAGCAGAAAATCCTACTGCTCCTTCTTGCTGCAGAGAGCACATGAACTAGATGTGGCAGCAGAACAGTCACTGATGTAACTTATCAGGAAAAACATCTGCACATATCAGGATTTCACTTTCTTTCCAGCTGCTACTGCCACAAGTCTGGGATTCACACTAGGCAGGTGCCTTATGGATGATGTAAATGTTGGTCACTATTGGTTTTGAAGTCTGACCATTACTTTCCAACCCATGCTGTGTAGATTCTTTTCTTATAATGAGTTCTGGTGCATGAACCTGCTTTTTTTGGCCCCTGAAAGTAATTATCTACTATCTTTATACACAAGGATACCCAAGCCACAGCACCAAGAGATGCTTTGCCAAACTGCCTTTGTGGTGCTTTTGTGCTACTTTTCACAGTAGCTCAAAAGGAACAATTTCTGGTAGGAAAAAATAAGTGCCACTACCTTACTTAGCAAGGACAAGACAGCAACATAGTCTGTCTTCAAATTCAGCTTTGCATAATCCTATAGCTTTGGATGAAGAGTGCAATGACTTTCAGGCAAAAGAGAAATTCCATTCAACAACTGCTACACCTGGACCATCACGGCAAACCTGTGTATTGTAATTAGGGGGAGATCGATTCATGTGTAATTAGTTTTGAGGGGGAAACAGTGTAACCAATCTTTCTGCATCAACTGATTCAGATTTCGAACAGTGGAGACTTTTTAGACAGCACTCCCTTATTATAAATAAATGTTTTGCAATTAGAGGATTTACATTGTTGCAGGAAAACCACACCAGACTAATCCTTTAAGACCTCTTAAAATACAAAAACTGGATGTAACACTTGATGAAAGCTAAAGCACTCCCAATATATCTTGAGGAGTATAAATTTCCCTGGGTGGTTTCTTTTTTTCAAGGAAATACAAGTGTTTTGTTAGAATGTAGCTTAGATATTTGCATTCTGAGGCATATCTTTCTCTCCTACTAGCTGTTGTGCACCAACATTCAATTATCTGCAAGAGACAACTGATTAGTGTTTCAGTGAAAATTGACACAAGCTTCTTCAATATATGTTTAGAAGTGCCTAAAGAAAAATACATTTTTTTTCTCCTCCTTAAAAGCATTTTTGGTTCTAAGTGCAAGCCTCAATTGCAGCTCACTTTTTTTTACTCTCTCCCCTCCCAAGTTGGCAATTGAAGAGTGAACTGCAGAAAAATACCACATGTACTTGATTAAACAACAAGCAAACTACACAATAAAGACTGTAACACATCTTCAATGATTTTTAAGAAATACAACACAGATTCACTTGCAGAGTTTAAACAAATTGGAAAAACTTGCAAGAGATGAGAGCGATCCAAGCCCTGCAGATCTTGAAGCTTTTGACAGTCCCAAGGCTGGATAAGTTGCTACTTTTATATGCACAATTATTTTCAACATTATTAGCTTTGTTAGTGTGATCTGCTCTATACTTACATTTCCAAGACCATAACGATGTTGGCTTTTTCTTCAAAGGCATCTACACATTGGACAAGTTTTGGATGATGAAGACAGTTCATGATGCTGATTTCATCCCTTATGTTTTCTTTTTCCTTAGCAGAATATGCTTTGAAAAATTTTCCTGCCCAAACTTTTCCAGTCTTCTTTTCAACAAGCCTAAAGACTTGTCCAAATTTCCCCCTGAAAATATATAACTATTTCCATAAAACATTTTTGCAAGGTATGGGTTACCACCAATAGCAACATTTTACTAAATACTCCAACACAACCACTCCATTACGAACTATAAATGTCTTCATATCAAGTAGTGTTCTGTATTGATTTTGTGCAGAGTAATCTGAAAGAACTTCTGAATGAATACCACATTTGGAGATACTCCACTGTTCCAATTAGTGAGTTGTATATAAGAGGGTTCCAAAAATGAACTCCTATCAGGCTTTAATTCATGGGACTCAAGTCTTTCTTCACACAGTCAGTCACGCAACACTGAAGGGGTAGCAGTTGGGAGACATCTCAGGTATAGGATATAGGTGAAATCAGAATCTGAAAGCTAGAGGCTTCAGTACTATTATTTCACATTGCTGTATGAGTACAATTCTATCTCTATGATACACTTATCAAGATCTATTAACAGCAGCATATAGGATCCCTTGGCCTTCAGCACCACCCGCAGCACAAAACACTGAAAGATTATCGTGGCATGCAATTCACTTAACCACGAGCTTGAGCACTGAGAAACACAGCCAGACTAATCAGTGAGCTTCACTGAGCAATACTATTAATGCTCTTGGGATTATGACCGCTGTCAACAGTGATTCTAGCCCGTGGGCAGGATAATCTTATTATCACTAATGGATATAATGGAAATGCAAGTGCACAATGTGTACATTTTTTTCTTTTAACCAAGCTTTTAGAACACTGAACAACAAATGAATCCTTTAGCTTTATTTCTTTGTGGGCTTCATTTTCCTTGCCAGAAATGCATGTAGTGCCTATTTAGAATTATCAATTAATAGGAATAAAGGATCTTTATGGAGTGGGGGCCAACATATGTTAGCATCTATTTTTACTGCAACAGAGGAGCCCAGCTGGAATGTTGAAAATGCAAGACACCGTCAACTAACAGATGCACATGATCTTTATAATTGACTGATAGCCCTGAAAACTCCATGTCTTGAAAAGCACAACACAGTACTTACGATCCCAGTCTTTCTTCAACGTTATAGAAGTCTGAAACTTTTTGTTCAGTGTTGATAGTAACTGTCCGATACTCGACCTCTGTTTCTTTCCCTTCTACAAATAGGTATTAAGGATCATGATTAAAACCTCCACAAAACATGAAGCAAAAATACAGCTTTGCATTTATCCTGATTAAAAGATGAACTCCTTACCATCATCAGATAGCTCCGCTTCATCCTCTTTAGGTTCTGTGTTGAAAATAAAAAGACATTAATAACTTATTATATAGCATATGGTACTTACATAAGACAGCCAAATTGCTTACAGTAACATGGGCAACCAGTAGACCCTATGGCTAAACTGCAAAAAGCAGTTTGGGAGTTTGTGCATGAACTTCATAATTCAAACCTTTTCACCACTTCTATGTGACTATTGCCTACACAATCACAATCTGGTCACCATTTCTTAATAAATCATGTGGTTTACAGTCCTTGTGTATTTTACCTGCCTACTAGAAACACCAGTATATGGAATCTGCTCAAAGTCACCTAATAAATAGCTTTAGGAATGCCTTACTGTAATAGAAAAGAAATGTAACATTTTAAAATCATAACAACCCTCTGGCTCAATAGTAAGTCATTCATTGTCTTCTCTATGCATTTTTGGGATTGCAAAGCCAAAAGTAAAGCAAGTTTATACATGAAAAGGTTTCCTGCAAAGCATCCAGACAAACTTTTCAGACTCAAGGTAACTAGAAAATTTGGACAGCATGCACTTTCCTGGGCATGGCTGAATTTTGAAACCACTGAAGTCCAAATGAAGCCTCAGCTCTGCAGGCATACTCAAAGGCAGGCAGAGATGCTGGCAAGCCCAGTGACATAAGAGACAGTAAGTCTGGCCTGATTTTAATTTCTAATTTTCAAATGCATGTAGCTGTCAGTAGCACTGGTTTGTTCTGTGCTGTTCCCTGTGCTGCCTGCAGCTATAAGGGGAAAGGAGTTGTAGCTAGACCCTTGTGTTATATTGCTTACACTGCTTGGGCTTGCTCCTAAGACCTGTGGCTATGACGAGTGATTTGACAAACGACAAAGGCAATCACAGTGACCTGTACAGTTCTCCCTTTAGCTGCTGAAGTTGCACTTTGCCATCGTACAGTGCAAGTAACCAAGTGATTTATCCTCAGTGTGTCAATAGATTTATGTAAAGACACAATAGTGAACTACTCTGGATGCTGTTAGGTGCTTTAGAGTACAGGGTTTTATGCAGAGGATGAGAAGAGGGAAAAAGGGTGCAGGGTGAGCAGATAGCTGGTCTGATGCATGGGCACCACCTTTTCATATCTGACACATAATGCTGCATCTGTATTCTGGTAACAAAGCCAATCAAGAAGCTATAATCTGTTACTAAAGCCTTTTTCTGGACTTGCAACCTTTGTACATCTCAGCACAGACTAGATGTTTTGCAGTGATTTCCCAGAAGAGTGGGGAGGGAAGCAAGCCCTCCCCACTCGGGTGGCTGTCCTCAGATCTTCCTCAGCTAGAAACCACACTTGCATAGAGCACATCACATTTTCCTCCCCTTTTAAGGGCTGCATAAAGGAGCTGATCCCAACCACGCTGCCAGTAGTTAATGTCTGCCAAATACAGATTAGACAGAGAAGTCAGTTCTCGGTTCTGCAACGACACAATATTGAAGCCATGAACTAGAAACATTTTAGTCCACCAGTGGAAGCTTTAATTAGATAAGCAGATCATATCTGAGCTTGGTAAGTGCTGAGTAGCTGAGCTAAAACCTTTCTCAGAAGTCAATGGTCCCAAATGTTCCTCAGACATGGCAATGCATACTTTAATCTGTTGTGACTTACAACCCTTCTTTTAGTAGCTGTTTTCTTTAAATGCACAGGGAAAAGTTAGCCATGCCTTTCTTCACTGAGATTTTACACACTGGGAACCTCAATATGAAGAACAGTGATCAGTCTTTCTGTCAGCAGTGGAAAATCCCTAGTTACTCAGCTAAGTGTTTATATAGATGGCAGCTTAGAGCCCTGACTTTGAGATGCTGAACACATGCATTTTCCATTGCCTTTAATTAAAGCACCAGTTATAGTCACACTTGAAAAGTCATGCTTTATATGACTTGCTCTTTCTGCATGCTAGCTGCAATATCAAGGACTGAAATCAAGAAGTCCTGGCAGTGAGACCAATGAGACAACCCACACTCCTGTAAATAGAATACTTTTTTTTCACACCAAACAACTTTTTTTGTTGTGGCTTTTTGTGTGTATTTCAATGATTCATATGCTTTCTAACACAAGAAGTGTGTTCCTGTGAGTGAGAAAGCCCTGGCATGGGCTGCCCAGGGAGGGTGTGGAGTCTCCTTTCCTGGAGGTTTTCAAAACCCATCTGGACACATTCCTGAGTGACCTGATCTAGGGAAACCTGCTTGAGCAGGGGAGTTGGACTGGATGATCTCTAGAGATCCCTTCCAACCCCCACCATTCTGTGATTCTGTGATTCATACTAAATCTATGTAACAAAACTTTGGGTCTTAAAAAGAAAAAGCTTGTTTTGCTATGGTCCAGAACAAGTAGTGTTTGCTCTAGGAAAAACAAATGTAGAGAAGAGTCAGGTCCTAGAAGGCGTTCATCCTGCCTGAAAGAATTCAAACAAAGGGAATATTATTATGAAGAGTCAACTTTCTTCCAAATGTTACTGTTATTCCTAATTGCATTTTACCCCCTTTGAAGAAAAGCTGCATCTTAATTTAGATCAGGTTTAAAATCTTTAAAATAGAGAAAAGTAACTTCTCAGAATACATGTAATGTATCACTTGAAGAGAAATGTGTTTTACTGGAAATGTCTGTTGAGAGGCTTACACAGTTGTGTGATGGCTGCATCACTTTGCTATCATTTTATCTTGCGGTGGCAATAAAAGATAACTTCACAAAGATTATGAGACACTTAAAACTCCAGAGCCCTGCATACTTAAGTACAGAGGAAGAGATACAACACACAGAATCACAGCATGGTAGAGGTTGGAAGGGACCTCTAAAGATCATCCAGTCCAACTCCCCTGCCCACCTAGATCAGGTCACTCAAGTGCATTTGGAAAACCTCCAGAGAAGGAGCTTCCACATCCTCCCTGGGCAGCCTGTGCCAGGGCTCCCTCACCTCAACAGTAGTGTTTCCTTTTGTTCAAGGGAACTTTTTGGGTTCCAGCTCTTGCCTACTACCCCTCATTCTATCACTGGACACTACAGAAAAAAATATTGCCCCATCCCCTTGACATAGGTCTTTTAAATACACTGTCAACTCCTTGAAGACTGGAGAAATAGCGATAAACATTATTCCTGATCCAAGTTTTCAGTGTGGTATAACTATCAAAGTAGTCATCAGACAGGAGGTAGATATGAGTGTGCACAAAAATATGCATTCAATATTTGTTTTTAAAAACTAATGCTGATATTTTTATGTGTTTAAAATTTTGGTATCAGTTTCTGAATATTTTCTAAAATGTCCCAGCTCTTCCCATTAGTCCTTTGAGAAGAACTGAAGCAAAAGCTAAGAGGCAAAGGATACTGAAAAATATTTTTACAAGTATGTATAATTGTAATCAAAATCCCTAAAAATATTTTTAGTACTTATAACTGCAAGACCAACAGGCTGTGCAGGACAGTCTTGAATTCACAAGACTGATGTGCAACAGGACTGAGGTGTTTTACCATGCTAGGATTTGAAGCATGGGAACTACAGCTAGGTAGGAGAGGCTGATTCAGTTTGTTCTGCATATTCAGAGCTTGGCCTAGCAGCAAGCACATTTAGTTTTTCCAAAAGGAAAATTGGAATAGTGTTTATGGCTTCTTTTTCCATGGTGTGTCCAGTATAAACTGTCATGAATCCCTCAGTGTGTTTCAGGTAAGCCACCAAACACCATTTTGCAACTGGGCATGGTCTGAATGTGTAATTTATGTGTGAAAAGTTTCACCTCCCATTGCCTGTGCACTGAACTATGGAATTCTATCAGTCAGCACTCACCACATAGCAAGCCAGAATTTGCTGCTTGCTTTCACAAGGCAGGGTTTTGGGATCCCTGACGTCAAGTTTCCACACTGGATGCATGCAAAACTTACATGGTCTGACACTCATGTGAAGTCTGTGAAAGGAGTTCAGCACACTTACAGCCGGCATAAGCACTCATTGCATGGAGGTACACAATAAAGCAATGTGTGCAGCTGCCTGATTTCACTGGGGAACTGCTAAGATATTGTTCAATTGAATTTAGGTTCTTTATTTTTTTTCCCTCTCTCTTAAAAACTAACCTTCCTGTTTCTCTCCAACTTTTACCAGCTCAGATTCTTGACTGGGCTCGCTGATGCCGTACACGTTAGCAGCTCGCACTCGGAATTTGTACTCCCGGTCCGTCTGCAGGTCCTGCACGTTGAAAGAGGTGCTGCGGCAGGTAGTGAGATCTGTCCATTTGTTATCCACTGAGTTCCAGATCTCCACGGTGTAGGACTGCACTGCGCTTCCACCATCGTAAGAGGAGCCGTACCATGAGAGAGTGAGGGAGGAACTCCGTACATCTGATGCGCAAGGTGTTCCGGCAGGTGGGTCTGGTTTGTCTGCAGAAACATATGCAAAGCACATCAGATGAAATCTAGCATGAGGGTAAGAGGTAGGACTTATATTAGGCTACTACTGGCCCTAGCTAACAAGCTTTTTCTTGCAATGCCTTTGCTTAATTTAGATCACGCTGTTCTTACTTCACGCTTTCATGCTTCAGAGGTTCATACTACAGGAACAAATGGAGCACAGACAGACATACCTGAGTTAGTTAACATAGGTGCTGGTTCTTCAGTTTCATAGGCATTTTGCTAAGCCATGCTGAAGCCCAGTGCCTTTCACAGCTGTCATGACAGAAACTATAGAGACTAAAACCAGTCACAGCTGTGCCTGCAAGTATTGAAATCAAATTTCCCACAACAGTGCAAACCACTCCTTGATGAACATCCTTAGAGGTAACAGTCACCTCACCACAACTGTGATGCTCTTTCTCCAGCTCCCTTCATCGGCTTCCAAATTTCAGGGATACTACTAAGCTTTCAGAGCCTCAAAACGTGCCACTCATCCAACTATATCTGGGTAGCAGAGATACGTGCCACTCATCCAACTATATCTGGGTAGCAGAGATACTAAAACCAATTCGTTGGCACAAAAACACAGAACTTGAAGGGTGACAACTGTCTGCTAACAATTTAGTGAATAACTTATGTGCAGTTTTTGGAAGCCTAGTGTACTTTTTGGTAAAAAGGAATTAAACTTGG
Organism: Colius striatus; assembly: GCF_028858725.1. Taxonomy (NCBI): domain Eukaryota; kingdom Metazoa; phylum Chordata; class Aves; order Coliiformes; family Coliidae; genus Colius; species Colius striatus. Next base: position 12,140,242 of record NC_084769.1, on the reverse strand, counting down.
AATATGTAATTTAAACACAGAGATTATTAAAATCTCATGTGCATTTTGGACATTGTTGGGGAGATGAAAGATAGAAACTTCTAGTTGTTTTTTTCTCAGTTAGAAGTTTGCCCCCACAGTTCTTATTTGCATGAATAGAGCCAACATCACCAGAATCAGGTGTGTAGAGGAGCAGCCAACTATGCAAACATCCAATACAAGACAAAACTTTTGCAGTTACATGATTTCCTCAAAATGAAGTGGAATGATTACACATTTTTTGAAAGTAATTTTTTCCTAAGGAAAACATTGACTTTACAAGAAAAATACTGATTTAGAAAATAATTATGGAAGTTAAGCACTTCAAAAGACTTTAAAGGGAACAAATATCTCTCTTGGGAATAATCCTCTCAGAAGTAATCTAGCAAAACCTACAAAATAATTGTGATGTTGATCTGGATGAACTAGTGGCTAAAGGTTGAATGAGAAATCAAAGGATGGGATAGAATGAGAAAGGATGACAAGAAAAAGATAGAAATCATGAGGTGCTACAAACAATGGTTATACTGGACATAGACTCATAAAATCCTGTCTCATTTTGCTGGTTAAAACTGATCATGTACGTTATTGTTTTTTTCCTTAAGAAAGGCAGAGCTGGGACAAACCAGCCAAAAAAGACATCTACTTTCTCAGCAATAAAACATCCAAGTGTTGGGGAAAACTGCTGTGGACATTGATCAAAGCCTTTTTGTGGTAGACTGTTATCCCTTCATACTCAAGTTATCATTCCTAGGAAAATCACTGAGCAGACAGAAGTATCCACAGTTTGCCACAAATATGCCTTCAGTTCTTGGACAGAGGGACTTCTTCTCTGACTGCTGTGGTTTTATTCATAGAGAGGGAAAATAGGGTAGTCTATTCTGATCAAGAAAGCGAAATATCAGTTCACTATCTGGAAGAGTGTAAGTTGTGTCAACCAAAAAAAAAAAAACTGAAAAAAACTTCTGTGATTTCTTTTAGTTCAGTTGTGATGCAAAATCCACATTCTTCCACAACTTAAACATACTAGAAGATGTATAAATAGAACTTGTTAAGTATGAAGGAAAATATTGGGAGCAAGACAGATGGACAAGGGTTTGCCACTGCATTCAGCATAAGAATGGCCAGGCAGAAGAAAAAAAAGACTACTAGGATACAGATTATTCATTTTGGCAATACTTAAAACACCATTCCACTAGGAGTCATCATTATACAGTCTATCTCTTGTTAAACACAGTATCAGAGACCAGATGTCCTTAACCTCTGGAACGACTTATTGCCCTGTTCAGTTGTCATACTTTACTCTCCTCATTTTCTATTGGAATAAAAGAGATTATTAACAAGCATAAATTTAACAACAAAAAGAGGAAATTGTGAAAAGAGATTGTTATCAAGGAAGAAGAGTGTGTCCAGCAGGTTGAGGGAGGTTCTGCTCCTCCTCTACTCTGCCCTGATGAGGCCTCATCTGGAGTCCTGTGTCCAATTCTGGGCTCCTCAGCTCAAGAAGGACAGAGAACTTCTGGAGAGAGTCCAGTGCAGGGCCACCAAGATGATCAGGGGACTGGAGCATCTTCCTTACGAGGAAAGGCTGCGGGAACTGGGGCTGTTTAGTCTGGAGAAGAGGAGACTGAGGGGGATCTCATTAATATTTACAAATATCTAAATGATGGGTGTCAGGAGATTGGGGCAGAACTTTTTTCTATTCTAGCTAGCAACAGGACAAGGGGTAATGGGATGAAGCTGGAACACAAAAAGTTCCATTTAAAGATAAAAAAACCCTATTTCACTGTGAGGTGAGGGAGCCCTGGCACAGGCTGCCCAGGGAAGGTATGGAGTCTCCTTCCTTGTAGGTTTTCAAAACCTGCCTGGACATGTTCCTGTGTGACCTGATCTAGGTGAACCTGCTTCTGTAGGGGTTTGGACTAGATGATCTCTAAAAGTCCCTTTCAACCCTACCATTCTATGATTCTATGAGTCTATAATTCTATTATTCTATGTGTCTATGATTCTATGAATTTATAGTGTAGATATTTAATTGAATCACAAAAGAGTTAAATGATTTGTCAAGATTAGAAGGAGAAATTGTAGTAAAGATGAGAACTGACTCTTGATCTCCTGGTGCTCAAAGAGTAGCACCTCTCTTCCCTGTACTAGCCCTGCCCCAGCCTCCTTGGAGCTGCAAGGTGTGGAAATTCAATGCTCACACCATTCTCAATATGAAAACCCTCATATAATACTACAGTAGTCAGAGAACTGGTTGCATGGCATACATGGGTCGTATGACTTCAACCAAACAGCAGTGATACCATTTTCTTTTCACTACAACTTATCCATGCAGACCTTGTAGGGAATGAGGCTGCCTCTGTCCTCTTCAATATCTTTACAGAAGAAGAATGTTCAGCTCTGTGTCTTGTTTTTCTCCTATATAATCATCATTGCATCATCTCAAGAGGCAGATAGAAGAAACTTGATAAGTAACAGCTGAGTTATCCTAAATCCAAACAGAACAGAGCAGTTGCTGATAGCAAGAGGAAAATACTTTGAAGAAAAAGCTAAGCCAGTAGTCTATCACCTTACAGAGGCATCTGTTTGAGTTTGTCAAAGTAGTGCAGATTCTCTGACATCTGCTATGCACACAGCTAAATCATTTAGAAAAAAAGAAAAGAGAAGAAATTGCTAGCTTGCTCTAATGCCCTGCACTGAATTTTAAACTGAAGGAGGAAAGTGTGTATGATTCAGTGCTTGCAGAGCACAGTAACACACTTCTCATGCACGACATGAAAATGCAGTTTCTCTTTGCTGACTTTCAAGACACTTCTGATTCCAAATGAAATGCTGGGCATGATTTATCAGTTGCCTAGGCCACAGTTACCTTAGTGACCTCTCTTTCCATGACTCACCTAGATAGCTGCAATCCATTTAGCTAGCAGAGTTTACAGAAGCAAGGCTGAGGTATGTGAGCAGTGGAGAGAAAACATTCATGGCCAAGGGGACATCAGCAGTAAAGAAAATGTTACGTGGCTTTGGACTAGTATCTGCCAGTCTTGGGAATATTTCTACTTGCCTAATAATTTTTTTTCCAGTGGGCAAAGACAAAAACCTGCAACTCTGGCTGGACTCTTGAGCCAGAAAGACATATGTTTTTGTTTGAAGTCTGCCATGTGCCACTGCTTGCAGGTCTGTTCAATGTATAAATACCAGAGTAGTAGCTGCTATAGGAGATCATAAACAAGAAGGAAAGCCTAATCTTTGCTCTTTCTTAATATGACAGATGTATATGTACCATTTTGCCACGCTAAAAATTATTTGATATCAGACTGGATGGCATTCTATAGTTCTGCACATCCAGAGAATTTGCAGATCACCTCTCCATAGGTCTGCTTTGTTTCTCAACAGCTTATTCTATGTGGATTTTAAAGGTTCTCCTTTATTCAGCTGTCTATATTGAAAGCTAAGATATTTTGCCAAACTACATTTCCTTCTGGAATATGAGATCTTAATCAGCACAACTAACTGCTGCCAATAAAAATATCTAGTAGGCTGAGGAGGGTGTGGAAATGAAGCACAAATCTCTATTTTGTCCTCCTGTTTTAGTGTTTAGTAACACCATTAAGGTCCTTGAACTGCCTATCTTCAATATGTCATCTGCATGTCACATGCAGTCATTTACACATGCAAACATACTTCATCATAAAATCATAGAATCACAGAATGGTAGGGTTGAAAGGGACCTTTAGAGATCTTCTAGTCCAACCCCCCTGCCAAAGCAGGTCCACTTAGATCAGATCATGTTATGAGGGCTATACATAGGCTTCATCGGACCACAATTTTGCTCCTCCAGTTATGAACCACATCACAGCCACAAGCCAGCATATGAACTAGAATGAAGGGAGTGCATCCCAAAACACACTGCTCCTTGTGAACATTTCTATAGGGGAAGCAATTAATTAATTTATTATATATAACAAAGGAAAACACATATATATTCTCAAACATAAGATGTCTTAATTATATAAAACTAGGGGTATTCCAGTCTTTAATAACCTACAGCTTGCATATAACACCAAAATGAAGACTTAGCTACACTTTATATTATTCTAGATTGGCATGGTCAAATCCACACAGTTCTGTTGAATTTGAGCAGAATCCTACAAACTCCATCTGCTTTGTAGCAGATAGTACTCACACCTCTTTTACTAGAATGCATGATCACCTCATTTTCATAATACTTTGACTGCAAAACTAACAAGAGAGTTGGAGTTTGGACAGTTAAATGCCAAGGGGTACTCAAGCAAAAAGCTCCCTATGTAAGCTCTTTAGGAATATCAGTAGGGTTGCCCCAGCTGCCTCCCAAAGCCTAGTGGCAGGCAAAGGAGTGGGCCAAGCAGCTAATTTGGCCTCAAGCCTGCCTTGGGATCTGTTCTGCCCAGCAGTACAGACTGCATGAAGTCACTGGCACTGGTGGCACAGAGGAAACAGCAGCAGCAACTCATGCACACCCTATGCCATGCATAAAGGAGTAAGAGGGGAGTGGAGGTGATGTGAAGGACGGCTCTACTGCATTCCTTCTTTTGCACTCCAGCAAACTAGGTACAGATTAAAAAAAGCCCCTTCTTCCCAACAAAGGGAGACATAAATTACTGCTACACCAGAGTAAAGAGGTCTGAGTTTATTCTTTGTGGCATGTGTTCCTTAGGGCAGATGGTAAAGTCACAAGCTGACCTCACATGAAATGTATACGCCACATTTAAGACCATAGCAGGGTTGAAAGATGCACTTCTTATTTACTCCCATGTTGAATTAATCTGCACTCCTTCCTCAGACAAATTCTCAGAAATATTTTGGTAAACAGGTTTTGATATACAGCCTGATTACTTTGTATTTATACACTCTGAGAAGTATAAGCATGTTCAGCCTTTAAATCATTGCTATTTCTAAGGCAAATTTGGCTTGAGGTCCTTGCATTTTTTTCAGTCGTGGGTAAACCAAAATTGCTCCTGACAAGGGAAAGATCTTTGAATCTTTCTGCAAAGGTAGTCAACCCAGAGCTCATATAGGACACCCACATAACATGAAACTGTGCTATCCAGATCTCACTGCCATCTCCACATTGCTCAGTTTACTGAGTCCATGAAACACAAGCACCCTTCCAGGAGACCAAAAAAGGCAGCAAGCTCCTTATCTATCTCTGAGTGCAGGGAAATGGAAATTGCTCTCCTACTCGATGTGAGGGTCAGGCTGAGCCAAAGCAAAGCAAGAGGGCTTGATGCATATTACGAGCTTGCAGGGCTCTAGTGGGCTCTTAAGCTGCAACTCTGTTCCAGGAGAAAGCCTCTCAAAACTGAGAACATTATAACTACAGCCTCTGAAAAAAGTTGTTTTTCTTTTACACACAGAGACAGCACTGAAGACATGTATCTGTTCCCAAAATTGATTTGGTTTCTTTCTAAATCCAGTTATCATATTACTGTATAACACTATTATTAGCTATTGTGATATTTGTCTGCCAGATAAAGAACAGACAGAAAGAAACAATTTAATTCCATTCCACAAGCTGTTTAGCCAGGGAAGGTATTTAATATGCTGCAAAAGCCAGTTGAACACTGTCCATGCCGACAGCACTGGCAAAGCCTTCATCTGAAATTCATCAGCAGGAGAAAAGCGAAACCATAAAAGGTCATAACTGAACTCGGCATTATTGCTGACAAGGCTTGGGGTCATGGCAGACTTCTCTGCTTTGCTTGGAAAACTATACCCTGCAGCTTTTTTTCCAAAGGAGAGGAGTACTCTAAGTAGGGATATTATTACCCCTTAACACGCTGTAACAACCATTAACACCCTTCTTGATATTGGTGTAACACAGGTTTAGGATAAAATTAAAGTAGAAAAGAAGGCCTGTGTTCTCCCACAAAATAAGACAAGACAAGCTGCAATGAACTGAAATTTTCTCCTAATGAAACAGCCACTCCAGCAGAGCCAAGGATCACATGCACAAGGTTAACTGGCGCAGGGGACCAGAGTTTGAAATTCACCTATAATACACAGTGTATGCTGTTAGCCTCCTCAAAGTGTGATCCCTCCCCATATTGCCCCTACCAGCAACTCTGGCCTAAAACTAAGTTTTGGTATCTGTGGATAAAGTAGCTCACAAATCACCGAGGCCCAGAATACCACTTCTTTCTGTTGTTCCTACTTTACCAGTTGGGGTAACTGAGGCATAAAAGGGTACAATGACCTTGCCCAAGGACATGCAGGAGAATGGAGCTGGGAACGAAACCAGAGCTCACCACTCCCACGCAAATGCCCTCAGCACGAGAACATCTCCTTCTGCCACAGGCCTAATGGAACAAACAAATATATAATGCATTCTCAGGAGCCCTTTTTCTAAACCATCTGCTCCTGTCCCTGAGTCAACAAGCTATTCTGATTACTCATGTGCTACACATCAGGCATCTGGTTTGATAACTGATTGAATTAGAGGTCTGATACCTTCCTATTGAGAGACAGAATGAATTTTAGGACTTTCCCCAGTAATACTATCATCCAATTCCAAGTCTCCATCATGGTGAGTTTGGGTCCTAGGAACCTCGTGTTCCTATGCAGAAGATGTGATGAGTAATTTCTTTGTAACAAAGACATTCCTTGCATTTAACAACTAGTGAAATGCAGGAAGTTGTTGTCAGAAATACTATCCATGACATTTCCTTTTCTTTATCAGAAGAAAAGTGAAGGTAAGTATTAGGAAAAATAACTAAGCAGGGAGTTCTACTGGAACTTCTCCTAACAGAAATGACATTGAAACCAAATGGCTCTTCAAGGAATAAATTTGGATCAGTGTACCGGCACTGATGCATATGACAACATAAGCTGTTTTTACTCTATGCATTGTTAACTTGCTGGGAAAATTTAGTTCTGCTACAGCTGCAGAGTTTTGCCACCAAGCATTAGTGGAGAGTCTGAGAGTGGAGGCTACACCACTGTTATTGCACTACAGCAGCAGCACCGACAACAGCATAAGACATCTCTTCCTTAACCACCAGTCTAGCTGCCCTTTAATCATAAAATTGGAGACAAAAATCCTCCAGCAATCCAGAGGAATTTAAAAGGCTAAAGGTTAGAGATCAAGTCCACCCACATATCCTTAGGAAATTCACTGCATTCTTGACCCTGACTGTAAACCAGGAATCACATGGTAATTGCAAGATATAATCTGACACTTCTCAAATGAAGTTGCAGCTTCAGAAGCATTCACTTTAGCACTCCTGAGCTGCAGCATTCTCTGCAGAAGTGCTGTGTATGGTTGTTCCACTTCACTATCTGATTCACAGATGTCTACACATTTGCTTTACTGAGGCTAGAACGCAGAGTTTCTGACCACTGCTTGTCCTACTCTGTGTGATTTCTCAGATCCTCACAAAAAATGCCAATAGTGTCACTCTGAACTGTTGGTTATGCTGCTGCTTTTCATTATAACAGAGTTTCAAGGTAAAGAACTTATGCTAGTATGGCATGCATATATGTCGCTTGTTGAATCAGGACCAAGCCCTTCATATAAGCAACTAATAATCCTGCCGTTAGGTTCAGTGACTATTTGAGTTAGAAACAATCAGATCTCATTATCAAGCTAAACTTTTCCCATTTTTGCCTGTAAAGACTTGCTCATACAGATTCTGCTCAAGTCACAGAAGCAACAGTTTCCTCACAGAAAAGAACTTTTCTATCCCCACTCAAGTAGGGAATTGTAACCTCATGCAGAGGAGCAGGCATTAGTGAATTCACATTGTACTACTTCCATGTCTGTGTGCAACATGCAAAGTGCAACATATATGTCCCTAGAGTACTTAGTTTATCATGCTCCAAGAGTGCACAAGGATACAATCCATAGTGTTTTCACAAATGCTCAGAGCAATAGAAACACAGTAGCAGTTAACTTTAGGCCTCTTCAAGGTACAATAATATTGCTCTTATTCTTCTGCATATACCTACAACATAGTTCACTATTCAAGATGGAGTTTCTTTGAAAAAAAAATATACAATACCACCAGGAACAATACAGATCTAAAAGATTTCTAAAAGACAAAGAAGGTTCATCAAAATCAGCCCCCAGGTATATAAAATCAGTGGTTTTACTTCTGTTATCACTTATACCTAAAGAATTCACCAAACACTGATCATCAGAAAACCCTTATACACTAGGCATGGAGACATAAAGCAATTGCTTAAAACCATGAAGGAAGCTTGTGGCACAGCTGCAAAACAGACTCATTCTCTAGTGCCACATTCTCCTTGTCAAATGCTTTGTTATTCTCTCAACTCTTCACCACAGTATCCAGCTACACCCGTATGAAAACCAAGTTCCTTTTTCAAAAGTAGTTACAGATCGGGGTATTTCTGTCACATAGCTAAAATGTCCAGAACCATAAATTTGATACATTTACCCATATACATCCAATAAATGTCAAGAAAGGAATTAATATTCTGTGTTATCACTGTAGAGTGAGGGCTCTACCTTGTTCTGTATTACACTAAGCTCATTTAATAGAGCTTTGGCAACAGAAGTTCACTTTAATCTGGCATCGTGTCTGCTACAAATCATTAGCTCAGTCTCACATCAGCTCATTTTGGTTTTGGAGCAGAAACATGTTGCAAAATCTCCCTAGCGAGATCACTCAGCTAATGAAGCTGCTTATTTAAGAGAGCTAATCATAACAATAGAGAAGAGCTCAAGATGGACATTTTGGGACCAGTCAACCCTTTAAAAGAAGACATTGCTTAACTTGGATGTCTCACTTTTGCTGCAGGTCTCCCAGTATTATTAATGCTTATACAGACAATATTACACAATGAATGTATGTGAAGACTCCATCCCTGTGGCTCAGTGCCGTGTACTCACCACCACACTGCATTGCCCATTAGCTAACAAGTCTCCTCTAACTTCACTATGTATCAGTGCGTCTGGTGTGTGAACTGCACACAGCTCACACTGGAGGCTGAGTGTAATGAGCATCAAAAATGTCCAGAGAGGGCTACAAAGATGATTAAGGGACTGAAGCATCTCTCTAAGAAGGAAAGGCTGTGAGACCTGAGGCTGCAGAAGAGACTGAGTAGGGACCTCATCAACACTTATAAAAACCTAAAAGGTGGGTGTTGAGGAAATGGGGATAGTCTTTTTTTCTGTGGTGCTCACTGATAGGACAAAGGGGTAATGGGCACAAGCAGGAACACAGGAAGTTCCACTTAAAGATGAGAAAAAACCTTCTTTCCTGTTGAGGTGAGGGAGCCCTGGCACAGGCTGCCCAGGGAAAGTGTGGAGTCTCCTTCTCTGGAGGTATCCAAATCCTCCTGGACACGTTCCTGTGTGACCTGATTTAGGTGAACCTGCTCTAGCAGGGGGTTGGATTGGATCTCTAGAGGTCTCTTCTAACCACCACCATTCTGTGATTTTGTGACTGATATTTTGTTCATTGAAATTCCAAAGGAAAAAAAAAATCCTTAGAATAACGTTGAGTTTCTTTCACAGAATCATAGAATGGTAGGGGTTGGAAGGGACCTTTAGAGATCATCTAGGCCAATCCCTCTGCAGAAGCAGGTTCATCTAGATCAGGTTGCATAGGAACATGTCCAGGTGGGTCTTGAAGACCTCCAAGGAAGGAGACTCCACAACCCCTCTGGGCAGCCTGTGCCAGGGCTCCCTCACCTGAACAGTGAAATACCTTCTTCTTATGTTTAAGTGGAACTTTTTGTGTTCCAGCTTCATCCCATTACCCCTTGTCCTGTTGCTAGATACAATAGAAAAAAGTTCTGCCCCAACCTCCTGACACCCACCCTTTAGATATTTATAAATGTTAATAAGATCCCCCCTCAGTCTCCTCCAGACTAAACAGCCCCAGTTCCTGCAGCCTTTCCTTGTATGAAAGATGTTCCAGTCCCCTGATCATCTTGGTGGCCCTGCACTGGACTCTATCCTGAAGTTCTCTGTCCCTCTTGAGCTGGGGAGCCCAGAACTGGACACAGGACTCCAGATGAGGCCTCAATTTCAGAAGTATCTTTTCTCATGGTGCAAACTACACTGAATCACATACTATTAAAACTGTTTAAGTTTCAGGACCCCTGCTCAGTTTCAGTTAAGGTTGCAGTTGAAATCTAAGTCTGACAGTGTGAGCAGTTAAATCTAAGACTTTAGAAGCCAAATTTAGAGCAATGCAGGGAAGATTTTTTCCCCTCTAAAAATCACCACTAAAAATAATTTCTAAAAATCATACCCAGCTATAGTTTATGGTCTAAGACTCATGGTTTAAATCAAAGTAGGATCATTTCTGATTTGAATCCTGAAAGATAAATGCAGTCCTCTTTCCTCTGATTGGAAGTTAAGTCAATAATGTTATTTTTTGTGAAGAAAGGTCTTTGACAGCTAAAAGTATAAAATCAAGATCCAGAATGATCTTAAATATATTCAGGAATGTCTTTAGACCTTCTGCTCAAAGCAGGATCAGCTATAAGGTCAGACCTGATTGTTCAGATGCTTACCCAGTCTGAACATGAATAACTCCAAGGATGGAGACTGCCTAGCTTTTCCAGGCAACCTGCTCCCTGGCACATGTTGCAGTCCTAATGTAATTTGGGAAATGCTGTTGGAGCCTTTCGCACAAGAAGTTTGCCCATCAGCACAAATCCTTTGTAATCCACATGGTTGTAAGAAGTAATTGTAAAAGAAATACTTCTTTATGTCCATATTTATTTCATGTTATATTTTCACAAGTGTCTTTGATTTGCTAAAATTCAGAACAGACAAGCTTGTTAGCCAGCCCATTGAGAAACACAGCTCTAGGTCTGCTCAGACACACTCCTGCAGAAAGCAGATGGTCTGTATTTGTAGTTTCCCTCAATACATTCAAGACTTAGTTAGGACCATACTCAGCAGTGTTTTGAGCACACAACATATAAATAGATGTGCCCTTTATTGGTAAAATTATAGGGAGGCAGCTGAGTAAAAAGCTCTGATCTCTAGCACCAAGGCTTTCTCCACAAATGCTTGTTATGAATGTGGAGTCAGGGCAGAGGGGAAAAGTTCTTCCCAGTACTTTGCATGGAGCAGAGAGAATGGACAAGTGAGAATTTAGGACTAAGGGTGAGCTTTGGTAAACTAAGAATTCTCACATTTTGTGTATTTGGCAGACTAAGAAGTATCACATTTTGTGTATTCTGAAAAGCACAGGTTCCCTGTTTTGACTGGAGCAGGCTTTGGAGAAAAGTGCCTGCCAACTTTCATGAACATTTAACACCTTTAAAAGTGAAAACAAGGTGAAGGATTTTATCTCACTATTGAGATTCTAAGTCATTCACTAGAAAGAAGACATTTTTGCTCCATTCTCCTACATTTTTTAGTACCCAGATGGAAGAATCTGGCCTTAAAATACATATGTAGCAAACTAGGAATCTTGAGGCTTTGTCATGCCTTTGGCAGTGCTGACATCAGCGCGATGTCTCACTGCAGAGCTTGGCAATTTTACAGAAGGGAATTCATTTTTTTCAGTCGGAAACAGATAGGTTGTCATCAGCCAAAACACATGGCAAACTCCAGCACATTGTACAGATTCTCCACTCAACTTTCTCAAAAGCATCTGTGTGAATCCCACAGTTCTCTGGCACATTTCTTTCAGAGGAGCAAAGCAGGAGACTGAGCCGTAGCTTTATAAGGTTATAGAATTCAAAGACTTTCAGACCAATTTACTCCTAAGGATATAGAACAGTGACTTATATAATGAGTCAAGGCTCACACAGCAACAAGATAATAGGAATTGTTGGTCTAGTTCAGCTAAAAACCTGCTACAGTTAGCAGCCTGGAGCAGCAGTTGCCTAGAAAGTGGAAAAAAAGGGAAATGTAAAGAGCCATGAATCTCCTGCCATTCTTCTAGCTGCTAGTCAGCTGGTTTAGGGCTTTGGAGCCAAAAGCTGTTCCCAGAACAATAAATATGATTATTTGAGGACCAGTTTTTCATGGTGTTCATTGTTATCCTAGATATACTCCTGACCTGCACAACCCACTGTTGGAAGGGGTAGTACAATTTATCTATGCATTACATGAAAAATACTTATTCTATTTTCTTCTATTCTTGAATTCTCTGGCAGTGTGCTGGAATCTACTTAATATTTATAATCATTCAATTATCTGTCAACTGTGACAAAAACCACAGATTAAAGAAATTAATTTAACTGAAGGACAATTTAATGCAACTGAGGGACATTTACTCGTTAGCAGTGGATATTGTTCTTGAAAGTGTGAATCCAATGTCATTCATTGGATTGTTGGAATAAATTTCCAGTCTCGTTTGATTTTATGGTATTTGACCATTGATTTCAAGGGAGTCAGATTTTCATCTTTGGCCTTCTACCCACATTTCTTTTCTTGCCTACTGGCCCACAGATCTGTTAGGACAACAGAGCTGATGCAGTTATGAGTGTGTGATTAGGATACAGCCTTGCTGGTTGAACTAGAATTCGTCTAAATGTCTGGGTAAACTTTGTCTTTCCCTGCCTGTGTCAAACCCCCTCTGCAAGCCATAGATATCAGAGCCTAGAAACAGACCCATCCTACAGACTAATGGTTTTACCAAATCCTCTGTTCCTCGCAGAACTTCCCTGGAAACCATTTGCTGAGTGTCTACAGCAAGGTGGATTCATTAGCCCTTTCAGAGCTAGATGTCACAGCTCTGGATTTTGTCTGGTACTCAGACTAACTGGTCTAGGCTGCAGGTTGATTTGCAAACATACTGCAACTGTCTACCAGTCTACAACTACCTGCAGCTGTCCACAGCCTGCCACCACAAGCTTGATGGCCTGAATGATCTGACAAGTCTGTTTGAAGGTTTAAAATGCATAGGTGTAAAAGCTGGTATACAAAGGGCTCCATGTCCAAAACAGAGTGCCTTTATGCACTGCTTTCTGTCACTATAAAACAGTAGACAATGGTAGGAATTTCAATTAAAAGGATAAAATCTTCCTCCCCCAAGCAACAGGATGTTTTCAAATTTACGGTTTAATAGAAACCACCTCTATCCTTCCTGAGCTAACAGTTCTAAAATGTTCAGTCTAGCAAACATCTGGATGCTGCAAACATTAAACAGGAAAAAAAAGTGGTAGCTAACAAAAGAATGAAGAGAGGAGCTGGAGGGGGTTTTGTGTTTTTTGGGTTTTATTAATAAGTCTGGGCTATTTTGTACTTCCATCTCTTATTAGTAATTTTTCCAAATAAAACACAGCATAGCCCTACTGAACTATTACAATGTCACTGACCAGTCCAGATACTTTTTAAAGCATTAGTTTTTAATTTTAGTCTTCTTATCTAATTATTTTATTTCATTATTTTACATATCATCATATACCAAGAAAATATAGAGTGATTTCTGAAGAGTATCTATCTGAAACATTAGTATGGACTTACCAACCACTGTAAGGTTGACTTGTGCTTGTCTGCTGCCAAGTTTGTTCTCTACGACTAGGGTATAACATCCACAGTGTTCCTGCTTTGTTGATGATATTGTTAGCTTGCTGCTGTTTTCAGCATTCTCAATTTTAATATATTCATTTTCTGCAATCTGCCAAATTCAAAAGAAAGAGAAATGAGATACATTTCTTTATATCTGAAAGAGCTCAAATTACAATACAAGGTTATCATATTGAGTGTTATCTGCAGAAAATTCTATTACAGCAGTGACCATGTGAGGCTGCCTGAGAGTGTAATCAACACAAAACATATAGAAATGCAGTGGAACGTTATAATGTCTCCAGTCCTGCCAAGACAACAGGGACTATTGGTGTTGTTATGACTCTATTAAGGAACAGGATCATCTCTAACTCCTCTTTGACAGGTTGAAAGCACAAACTGTGTAACTGGCAAAAGAACAAAGTTTGGTCTCACATATCTCACAAAGACCACAGTGGAGCAAGGGTTTGGCTCTAAGTACTCAAATTCATTTGCCATTTCCTTTTAGGTGCCCAATGTACAAATCATCTATAGGTGGGATTTTTACCCTATTGCCTTAACCATCCTTATTCTGTGCTTCCACATAAATAAGGTAACGGTTTCTTGGGTTTGAACAATTGACAACGATGTTTCTTGAAATGGAAATGTAATGTTACAGCTGTGCAGACAGATGTACAAAGAGGAGGTTTATCTTTGTCATAGCATTTTTATTTTCTGGAGATGCAGAAATGAAAATCTCAGCTGAATACCGTATTATGAACTGGTTTTTAATTGAAAGAAAGCCATCATAGCATAAATGGCCACGGAGACTTAGATGTTAATCAGTATTGGCTTGCAATGAGACAGATTATTTAAAAATCTCATAAGGCTACACTGCAATTATAGTTGTACACTGTGTTCTTATGAAACAGATAACATAATGTCAATGCCCTTCTTCCTCCCACCACTTCCTTCTTAGATAAGTGACTCTTCCAACCCATTCTCAGAATTTCATTAAAAATGAAGGCTATTTAATTTGCCTTATCTTGTCTTATATATTCATAGAACAAGCAATTACAAGGCTAAAAGCAGAATTTTCCCTCCTTTCACCTCAACTGAGACAGAACACAAGTGTTGCTATATGCCCAAAAGTAACCTGAGAAAGAAAACTCCTACAGTAACTCAAATAGAATTAGCAAATGGGATTATGTAGGATTAGAGTTTGAATTATACTGAAAGTTGTTCCACTCTGCCCCCATACTTTTTACTTCTGAGATTCTACACTGGCTTACATGTTTCACTTCATTGGAATTAGTCAAAGGGTAATAGCAATAAAAAGATCAATCTAGTAGAACTATATCTGCATTATGCAGAGAAAGCCCTGAAAGGATGCTCAATGGCTTGCAATAGTTGTGGGAAACAGAAAGCTGGATCCCTGTGTTCTCAAAAGAAAGTTACTGGATGTAGTTAAGAGGCTCTGGCAACTGGAAATATCAAATGAGAAAGTTTGTTCAACAACTAATGAAGAGGCTTTCAAAGGCTTTCCCCTTTTTAATTGAGCACAGTTCCATCATCCTCCACTAGACTGCCATCATGTACAATAGTATGTATCACAACTTTGCAATATTCACTTTCTTCCAGCAATTTGTCCAAAATATACCTGGGCTCTCAAGTACACACAAGTATACCACTGTGGCTCTCTTGAACCTGAGGGAATGTGAGGAAGCAACATGGAGAGGACACTTTCCCACAGCATTCTGTCAGAGAAATTGGCTGTTATTGGCTTTAAAGGAATACACTTTCCTGGGTGAAAAACTGGTCAGATGGCCAAGTCCAAAGAGTTGTGGTCAATGGAGTTAAATCCAGTTGGTGGCTGGTCACGAGTGGTGTCCCCCAGGGCTCAGTGCTGGGGCCACTCCTGTTTAACATCTTTATTAATGATCTGCATGAGGGGATAGGGTGCACTCTTAGCAAGTTTGCAGATGACACCAAGCTGGGTGGAAGTGTAGATCTGCTTGAGGGTAGGGAAGCTCTGCAGAGAGATCTAGACAGGCTGGATGGCTGGGCCAAGGCCAATGCCATGAGTTTCAATAAGGCCAAGTGCCGGGTTCTGCACTTGAGCCACAACAACCCCCAGCAGCGCTACAGGCTTGGGGAGGAGTGGCTGGAAAGCTGCCAGGCACAGAGGAACTTGGGAGTGTTAACTGACAGTGGCTGGACATGAGCCAGCAGTGTGCCCAGGTGGCCAAGAAGGCCAATGTCATCCTGGCCTGGATCAGGAACGGTGTTGTGAGCAGGAGCAGGGAGGTGATCAATCCCCTGTACTTGGCTTTAGTACCTCAAATACTGTGTCCAGTTTTGAGCGCCTCTCTACAAGGAGACTGAGGTGCTGGAGAGGATCCAGAGGGGGGCTGCCAAGCCAGTAAAGGATTTAGAGCCCATCTCATACGAGGAATGGCTGAGGGATCTGGGGCTGTTGAGCCTGGAGAAAAGAAGGCTCAGGGGAGACCTTATTGCTCTCTACAACTACCTGAAAGGAAGTTGTAGCGAGCCAGGGGGTGGTCTGTTCCCTCTAGTAACAAGCAATGGAACACGAGGAAACAGCCTCAAGTTGCGCCAGGGGAGGTTCAGGCTGGGTCTGATTTCTTTCCTGCAAGGATTGTCAGGCATTGGAACGGGCTGCCCAGGGAGGTGCTGGAGTCACTGTCCCTGGGGGAGTTTAAGAGACAGGTGGATGTTGCACTTAGGAAAATGGTCTAGTGGTTGATAGGGCTGGGACAAAGGCTGGACTCAGTGATCTTAATGTTCTCTTCCAGCTGACACAATTCTATGATTCTGTGACAAGTTTCTCGTGCACTCTGCAGCACAGAGCGGCAGAGCTGAAATCACAATTCACCACTTACTGGATCTGCCTAGATAACTACTACAAATCACTCCAGGAAAATGGTAAGAACATTTGGGTGATTTTCACATTTAGGGCTGTGAATGAAACAGAGTTGAAATCAACCACATTTTCAAGTGAAAAAGAAATTAAAACAATGGCGCAGCACAGTACATGGCAACTGGCTCCCCATTTAATTTAACTCATGAAAGGCTGCTGCCCCCACTTGTCCTCTTAAAGTGTTTATTAACCTTTTTTTATCTCATTCACCTATCATAATGAACCATTTAAAAAACTGTCATTTTAATGCATGATTTTGCAAACCTTTAGATAGTCTCATAGTGAATAAATAAATAAAAATGGTAAAAATAACCTTTTACAAACAAAAAAAATGGTGTAGGACCACAGATTATGGACCTAATATGGGTGTTGTGAGCTGCTGGTCTCTGTTATCATGTAGACATTGTATTCAAAAGTGGCCTTAAAATCTATGTAAATAGAATTTTTGTACTCAACAACAAACTCAGACCTCTGCATAGATCAAAAACTCACTTTTGAGAGGTACATTTTACCCACATGTTAAGACAGAATTCAGCAAAATAGGACACTGAGTGTCACTAGAGCTTCTGAGACATATATTTGTAGAAATGAATAGGCTGCTTTTTAATTCCAGTCTTGAAACTAAAAACTCTAACAAAATATACGTGTTCAGGAAAAAACCTCACCCTTTCCTGTAAAGTAAGAGGCTATTTGGGGATAGCAAAAGTGGACTCTGGAATACCCTTTGCACTAGCAAACTGTTTTGAATTCTTTCAATAAAATGCTGACACATCTGAATTTTGAGTCTAAACTTCCTTGTAAGAGGAGATGTTTTTATTTATGTTCCATAGAGTGCATAAAGAGGTCAGAATGAAATAAACAGCACAGCAGCTACAGCACATATTTATATTTGCTCTATCCTAACACAGCGCTTCATCTTCCGGCATGTACTCGCATATTGGGTTATTTGATTTAAAGTGGTTTTACTATTCACTAAAGCAAATCTCTTTAGAATCTGCCCTTGTGGACACATGTTGTATAGTTTGATGAAATGAATTCAAGTAGAAAGAACTCTAAACCTAGGGGTGAAGGCACTCATGGCAGCATAATGGCTGGTGACATTTGTATTGTAAGACATTTCGCTCAAGCTTCTTAATATAGAATCTTGTCCATCTGACCTAACTTTAGACCAAGCATCAATGAAGAGAAGGTTATTTTTGAAGGAAAGAAATGATTCATATGAGATATACTTTTCAGAAACCTGTATCTTTCACATCACCTATTCTTTAATGTCATGGTCTAGGGCTTTTCTCAAAGGAAAAGTCATTTGTTACAGGACAGAACAGGCAGGAACTTGTTTAAACTATAGCAAGAAAGATTTGGGTTTGTTATCAGGAAAAAAATTCAAATGCTATGGATATTTAAGCACTTCAATAGGTTGCTAATGGAGGTTGTGAAATCCTCATTAGAATGTTTTCAACATATGATTCTATGAAGTGAGGAAAACATCTGGCAAAAATGACATGGACTTCATCATTGCTGTGCAAGTGACATGGACAAGATGGATCACTGGTGTCCCTTTCCAATTCTACTTTATGATTGTTAGAGCAGAAAACAATTTACCTGCTTACGGAATTTCATCCAGGTGCAAGTTATAGGTGCAGTTCCTACCACCTTGGCAAACAATTCCACCGATTCACCTGCACGGACCTTCCTGTCCTCTGGGAACTGAGTAATCTGAGGAGGAGTAGCTGATGAAAAAAAGAGAAATCTCTCTTTAGATGGCTATACTTTCCATTATTCTTACAATTCAAACCACATACATCTCTCAGCTCAACAGCTTCAGAGCAGCATTTGAAATCTAGATTAGCAGTTATCTGTTGATTGCAGTGAAACAATGCAGTGATTGTTGTTAATTCTACTGGACTGAAGCAAAAACAATCCATCTGTCAGAAATTTGTTCATTCAAGACCAAGGCACAGAAATTTGAAGGCCAAAGGTGTTAAGACCTACCACGAGTTCTAAATGTACAGCTCATGAGATTTTGTGTTGAGTTTTTCAGAAAAGCTCCTTTTTTCTTTTAGCTCCAACTTCACATCAGTTTGCCTGTGCTGAGGGGGTGTGCAAACCTGCTCCCTAATGTCAGCAATTGCATTCAGAAAATTTAAGACTCAACACCTACTTATGAAGATTCTGGCTTCAGTAGCCAGGTAAACATCATGTGGGACATCTATTGGAAAGATAAGGAAGGAAACTGACACCTTCCTCCATCCCACGCAATTTTCTCACAAGCAATGACAGATCCTTTTGTTTGTGGATTACAGTGATTCTTTTAAGTCCTGCAGTCTCATTCACACTCTGTCAGGTATTTCTCCTCCTCTTCCTTCTCACTGCTTGAGTATCAGTAGATTGCAGGACATCTCTTTTGCTAATAGTGCTAGTTCCTAACTCTTGGCTGTGATGCTGAGTATATGTCAGAACCTTTGGTAGCTGCTAGGGAGAGATGTCAGAAATATCACAGCCCAGGCAACTCCAAGGTGAAACCTGTTCTGTTGTTCTACAATATCTGCACAATAATAACTATTTGGAGTGGTGAGGTGGTAGTGTCAAGGGGAAAGGAGAGAGAAAGACGTTCCCTAACATTAGAATGACTTCACTACCAAATGTAACATTCCTCATCAGAGCACAAGGCTTTTGTTTTCTTTTCAATATAATTAAAACAAAGTGGTTTCTTTTCCCCTTCTAGACTTGTTCTCTAAAAAGTGGTTTTGTTTTCAAAATATCCAAAGGAAACGAAGTTGGAGTACATATCTGGAACAGAAAGAGTTTGACCAGTTTGACAAGTCTGACGAAGTTTTAACACATTGAAAGCACATTCCTATAGAGGAACATTTTGGGTAACCAAATACAGATAATCTTTCCTCAGGAGACTGCAAACATATGAACAGGTTACCATAATGCCACTTATGAGAAAAAGTAGAATCTATCAGCTTTTCTGTGGTAGCTACTCAAGCAGAAGTGGCATTCTGTGAGACACAGAAAAATCTTTCACAGAAAGCTAAGGTGTGCTGTGGATATAAAAAAGGGTATGAGTTACACCACTACTGCTGACATTTGTTAGGATCTTGTTATAGTTTATTCAATAGCAACTTTTCTCCATCCTCATAACTAGTCTTAATTTACTCCTAAAGGATGACATATGCAAGAAATTACCTGCTTTTGGAGGAGTCTTTGGAGCTGGTTTCTTCTTCACGGTTGCTTCACCTGGTTAAAAATAAAACAAACAAGCTTATTCAAAGGTGAGCTTTGGGAGGCACCAGACTGACTGAAAGCTTACATCCATAGCAAGGCTTTGTTGGCACTTGACAACACAATACATTCTTTCAGCATATTCAATTCAAGAATGAAACATTATTTAAAAAACCACTTTTATTATCCTGCACGATTATCAGAATATTCACAGTTGAAGCTGGAACTTTTAATGGAATCAAAGAAATCTGCTATACATCTCCAATAATCTGTCATATTTCTTCCTTATAACAGCTTAACTGGGGTGAAAATGCTGGGCCAAAGATCCATCTCATACTGAATTTCTGCTCAGATTCCCAGTATAATCAATGCTGAATGATTAGAGGACTGGAGCATCTCTCTTACAAGGAAAGGCTATGAGACCTGGGGCTGTTTAGCCTGGAGAAAACTTATCAAGACCTTATCAAGACTTCTAAATACCTAAAAGGCAGGAGTCGAGAGGATGTGGCAAAGCTTTTTTCTGTATTGCCCAATGTCAGGACAAGGGGTAATGGGCAGAAGCTGGAACACAGGAAGTTTCACTGGAACACAAGGAGAAACTTCTTTCCTGTTCAGGTGAAGGAGCCCTAACACAGGCTGCCCAGGGAGGGTGTGGAGTCTCCTGCTTTGGAGGTTTCCAAACCCATTTGGATATGTTCCTGTATGATCTGATCTAGCGGAACCTGCTCTAGCAGCCAGTTGGACTGGATGATCTCTAGAGGTCTCTTCCAACCATGACCATTCTGTGATTCTGTGAATGAGCTCAGTTAAAACTAGGGTAATTAACACCACATAGTGCTTCACATGTGATCTAGCTCAGAAACAGCAATATGTAGGCAGTAAATACTATCACCTGTCTGCTTTATCATCTTCGTGAGGCAGAGGCTATCTTTTGTTATATTCACAAAAAAAAGGGTCATAGCATCAAGACATATAGCCCAAAATTTGAAATCTGGGTGCATGAATTTGGGGTAGCTGATGTTCTATGAATTGTGAAAGACAGTAGATAGGAAAGTAGGAAATGACTATTGACTGTTTTTCACAAAACAAGAAGTTAGAGCCACCCAATTAAATTACCAGGCAGCAGGCATAAAAGAAACAAGGGTATTTTTAAGTAGACATGCATAATCTACATTCACAGGCATGTAACATTTTTTAAGACAAAAAGATAAACAGGTTCAAAAGGAAAAATACATAGAAACTAGATATAGTGGTGGCCATTAAATGTAACAGTGTGGATGCCTTCAAAGCACAGAATTCCAGAAGTGGAGGTGCTCATTCCTTTCAGAGCACTCTGTTTTTATCTGCTATCCTTAGCATCCTTGCCAGAGGATGGCCTCGACTGTGGAAGGACGTTTTTTATTTTCTTATGCTGAGGAAGGCAGATTGATTGCAGTAGTCTGGCTTTTAGGACATTATTGACTCCAACAGCAGCAGTATCTGCTAAGTGCTTTTGAATAGTTGGAAGAATATACACACATGCCTAAGCAACAGCTGTAGTCTCAAAAGATTTTATTGGTTTTTTTGTTCATTATTTAATTATTTCAAGGTAGCAAGACACTGAGCAGCAAAAAAAAATCCCCCCAAAATCCACTAAACCAATGAAAAGAGAGTCTTTTATTTTAATCCCCTTTGCTACAAGCTGTGTATGTTACCCAGGTAACACATCGTCTCGTGCTCCATGAATAAGGAGCCAGGAGTTGTGAACCCATCAGAGTGCAACGTTACAGCTCATGCAGCAGACAGATGTGAAGACTAATTTTCAGTTTTAGAGTACCTGGAGACAGTAACTGATGTGCTACAGGCTGTTAAAAGACCAAATCTAATAAACATATAATGGTTTAGCTGTAACACCAGTGTTTACTCAGTTAATTCTGTGGCATACTACACTATGCACTGAATATAGAAGAAGCTTTTGCCTCTTTCTTTTTTAGAAACTTCCACTTCACAGTAATTTTCTGTGAGAGTATGCTTAACTTTTACATGCTCAGTCTTTACTGAATTTGTAGGAGCCAGAAACACAATGATGGAGAGGTAGGATATTCTTTCAGTACTTATGGACAAGTTAAAAAAATAGTTGGATATCTCCCAAGGAAGTCTTTCTCCAATGACTGTCAGCTCAACAGAACTAGTTAAAGGTTTAGATTAGTACTTGTGAGTTATTTACCCTAGTATAACTGGACCACCAAGACATGAGCTATGTAACCGTCCTGCCACGTCTTCCACGTGGGCTTTAACTCTGTCTAAATGAGTTAAAAAGATGCATTACTTTTCAGGCTACCAACAGACGGACATGTACCCTGGCTGCTGCAGCAGGTGACAGCAAATGTATTTTCATATCCTCTTTCCTGCCTAAGATGTATGAGCAAAAGCAACAAGTGTTTCCAAAGCAGCTTTCCCCTTTGACATTGTGTGGTCACATCCTGAGCTGAAATTCTTTTTTCAGACTGTAGTCAGAGTTACATGGATGAAACTACTTATACAATCCAGTGAGAGCTGGAAGGGCTGTAGAGTCTAACCTATCATCTGCTGTTAAACAGCCCTATTAAGGGAAATAATCTGTTAGTTGTTCATTAGATGCATAAACCCATGAAAACTAACTCAGTTCTATGAAATAAAAGCATGTAACCATTTGTGTGTGTGTGTGTGTGTGTATTCGCTTTATTTGACATGAGATTCTCTGCTATTCTCTAAATTGAGAATGAAATAGTTGTTGGATATCTTCTCAGAGCTATAATGGCTTTTAATACAAGCTAAAGTAACAACATAAATTTGATTACTTCTACACTCCATTAAGCTTGATGGGAATAGAGAGCACCAATGATGAAGAAAAAGCACCATTTGTCAAGTGCCATCTCAGGTGGCAGATACTATTGCTGTTCTTCAGAAATGTCACTGCAGACAAATAGGAGGAAAGGCAAATTCCCTAATCCAGCATGATTTGTAATCAGCAGTCACTTCTTGGCCTAGATCATATATTTATTGTACTACCTTAGATAAGAAGCAAGGTGCTGGTGGAGTCATGACATTCTGCAAATGTTCATGCTTCACTGACTCTCAGTATCTCAAGATTTCTTTTTCCTCCTGCCTGTCAATGTTCTCTGCCTTTGCACAATACATGCTCAACATTCTGTATCTATAGACATCTGTACACTCAGATATCCTCCCACTTTTCCATTCCTACTATCAGCCACTCTCAGTTCATCACAAAAGGGACCCCAATGAAATAATCTGTTCATTCACAGTTGCAATCCAGGACAGTCAATTTATCACTGCTGAGGAACAATGTTTCTATACAGGCCAGGATGTATAGAAACCAGTGTAACTAAGAACTATGCATAGGACAGTTTGAAAAGCTCTCACCTCAATGAAGATTTCCATAGCAGGAAAGCAAAGAGCATGAACCCATCCCTTCATTTAGCTAGGGTACTGCTTTTTTGTGTGTAAATACAAAACTTTTGTTGAATTTTTAGTTTTTATCCACCAGGACTCTACATTCACTTAACTGAGGATATACAGACTGTCACTGGACTTCATCAAAGGATGCAGATTGCAAAAGCTTGCTGGAAGGTTTGGCTGAATATCCTGTTGCACAGACACAAATAGCCCTCAGCAGAAGTGAAAGGCGGGGGCAACGTGGAAGGGGACAAGTACGAGGATGTGTCTCTGTGTCTGTGAAGCTGACTTTGGCTAATAGCATACACTCCATTGTTCTTAGATCTTCCTTAAGAATACCAGCTCGTCTTGTGCATCCTTTTTAAGTGCAACTTTTGTTTCAAAAGCTGTTGGAGACAGTTAGTGAGAAAAAAAGTCTAATAAGATTACCCAGAGCTGACAAGGTCAAATGATTGTTTTCATTAAAACATTTGTGCCTCTTGGAAATGTTAGTTCAAGTCTCCCTCTGCTGCTTTTTTTTTTAAGAAAAAAGGCAGTTTGTCTCTCTTTTGATATTTACATTGAAACAGGCTGAAGCTGAAAACCAGGCTGGAAGAAAAAGGACATAATATTCCCTCCTTAAATGAATCTGCCTTCTAGAAACAACTTCATGTAAATATTATGAGGCCTGGTATTTACATAACTTTATAGGCAGGTTTGTATCTTAGAGAGCTTGTGTCTGGGTAGGGGGACACAAACTAAAAAAGGGAAAGATCCCATAGAGGCTGATAGCAGTGGGACATTTGGTTTTGCTGTTCTCTGCCCTGATGGTGAATTCATGAGAGCAGATATGTTCAGAAGCCTCCGTCTTTCCTTTTTGTTTGCCTTTTTTGGAATTTTACTAAAAATAAGCATAGCCCTCCCCTGAAATGGCTCTCTGCACAATTTGCTTTCCAAAAGCACCAAGTAAAACTCTTACAGTCTGAAAAAAACATCAGTACTCAAGATAGCATTTCCAGCCAGTCCATAACTCCTACTGTCTTTCTTGAGGGACAAGCCTATAATTAATGTCTTCTGTAGTGATGGATTTCGGCACCTGGTAAACAAGTACAGTAAACAGCTAACTCTGTTAAGATGAAGAACAGAACATTTCTCTGCTTTTGTCTGTCTCATTTTAGCTCAGGACAGGAGATGGGCTAATGACACACTCTAATACTATAGTCACATATAAAATCATTTTCCTCTCCTTTTTAGTTCCTTCTGAGACGAACTAAATTGTTTTCTTCAGTTTCCTTTAAGAGAAACTGCAAAAAGAAGTCAAGTCTGTAATGTGTCAGATATCATGATAGCAAGAATATTTGTATAGGAGATGGAAAATCCAGATTCAAGTGTCTGCTGCTACTTCCACATCTCATTTGAACGCTTCAGATGTGTGGGATGTGACATTATCAGGTCTCTCTCTCCCACATGTAAATGAATCACAGTGCAACCTCCTTCAGATCCTTCTGGGGATAGATATCAGGGTCTGAATCAAAGGTGACTGTAGTCTGTAAAGCTTCACTACTCACTGCTACTATAGAAAGCATGGAGTGACTGAGGCTTAGAAGTGCAGAGAAGAGAAAACTCTTGGCCTTGTGGTCAAAGCAACAAATTATTCAGTTCTATCCTTGCTTCTCTCATGGACTGTTGATGGTGCAAAAAATTATTACAAGCACTACTTAGCACAGAGAAGACAAAATAGGAGAAAGATGACAGCTACAGTTGTAGCAGAAAGACAATAGAGCCTTACTTATCAATTTATTCATCCATTCATGAACCTATGCTAATTGCTACAGCAAAAAATGGCAGTCACAACACCAGTAGCTTCAAAACTTCATGAAGGTTTGAAAACTTAAACAGTTTTGCTTCATTGCTTCTCAAAAAGAAAATTCCTTGTACTGTTTTGAAATAACTGTTTCTTATCTAAATACAGTAAAATAGTAACTCTGGCTTAAATTTGATTACAAGCAGAAATTAGAAAAGTAAATGCCATACAAGTCAGTTATTTGAGCTTGCATGCTTCAGGAGAGTTGTTAATAGCTTTTATTTTTTTCATTAAAAACAACTGTCATTTTGTTGCAACATCCCATATTTAGTTTCTAAATCACGCAGAGACTGTTGTCTAATTGGAAAAAAAAGCCTCCTCCTTCACAAAATAAGAATAAAAATCCAGGAAATGCTCACTCTTGCATTCCAGTCAAGACAGAGTTAGTATATACAAGCACACTCAGAGCTCTAATAATGCAATAGAGGATGCTGAAATTAACTCAGTATTTGAAAATAGCCTAGCTGGAGCAAGAAACAATTCCATAATGGTTTAGTAGCACAGTGCTTGTGCAATTTCTACAATTCAAGCAAACTTGAGCAGCATAGAAGAGATCCAGTATCAAACAGAGCTTCCAAACAACCCACATCATGTGAACTCCACTGAAAGCTCTGGTGCCAGCAAGACAACAATGCTAGTTTCTTTAATACGGATTGTCCAGTGAGAACATCTACAATTAGATGCCAAAATGCTGTGCCCAAGTGTGTAGGAACAGGAACCTAAACTGGGTTACTAGCCTGCTACCCAGCCTGTTATGCAGGAAAATAGCATCATTTGGACATTTGGTCATTTGGACACTCAGAAGCTCCAAATGAATTAAGTCAATGGATTTAGGACCCTGTTTTATAGAGAGGAAACTTTGGTCAACACTTCTATTACATGCCTCAGGTCTGCAATTTCTAGTCAACGACTTCACTAGGAATTAAAGATGCACGGCACCTCTTCAGTTCAAAGCTGTGTTGCAAAAACTACTCACTTTTCTCTGCATGAGACAGTCAATAAACACTTCTGTCTTCTTCTGTCAACATACAGATATGTAGGACAGACTGTATGAAAAACACATGGAAAATATTGTTCTGTGCCAATATTAACTCAGAAAATGTCAGTATGGGGTGAGCTGTAAAGTAACCTGGCAGAAATTCAAAATGCATACCCAGCATTAGCTAAACAGTGCTGAACTGGGCATTAAGGAGAAGTGATTTACACAACAAGTTACTGTTTCTCCATTGCTCTCTTTATATGTACAGTAACTGATTTTTTTTTTTCATCTGTGGAGGCAACCAGCCTTCAGAGTCAGCAAGTTAAATCTTACATTGCCTCTTTACTTCAGCCTAACTTGGCTGTTAGGCCTTGTGCTGCAGTTATTCACCCTCAGATCCCAATCCTGAGGAATGAATTCACCACTTCTCATTGTTCAGAGTTTCAGATAAATCATATCTAGGTCTTTAAGATAGCTCATGGCAATTTTATTTACATATAATAAAAGAGGAATTTTCATCTTCTCTTAGGAAAAATGGTTAATCTTATTCCTTGAAAGAGTTTTCTCAGAGGCTGCCCCAGCAATGGAATTCACATTGTTCCAACACACTAGGTGTTTGCACTCATTGTACAGAAAATGTCTTGGTTATTGCAACAGCCAGGACTAGAGCAGCATGGACCTTCTGGGAAATAACTAGGACTGAGACAACTGGATTGAATAGCCTCATTGACCTTCAAAGGCATCTCAGGCTATCCCAGGGACCAAAGAGGACAGCAGCAACACAGTCACCAGATCACAGCTGCTGTACAGTGCTCTTATTTCTGCAACTAAAAGCACATCTTTGACCTGATCAGTTAACTTCCTTAGTAACTGAATTCTTCCCTTGGAAAGTGGCAATTTTTACACTGAGGACAAAACAATCTGTCAAGAAATGAAGATTTTGAAACATTTTATATTCATTCATCAGTGTTTCATATTATATTGACAGGATCAAAAAGAAAAAAGTATCAAAGCCATGTAGTGCCTACTGATTTAGTTACATATTATCTAAACTGGATGCACAAAGTTTAATGTTTTAATGACATTTTCTTAAAATGGTGTTTGGATTCTCTGACAAGATTATTTATTGAAGACTAAATTACAGATCTGCGTGCTAATCACTTGGCTAGTGTCTCATAATTTTTCCATGGTAAGTACAATGCTTAGAATCCCCCACACTATGGAAAAGAATATAGAACATAATAAGGATTCCTACTTAACATATTTATTATTATTGCACACTGTTCCAGAGATGCCACTGCTCAGCCTTGCATTCAAGTATCAAGTACCAATAATCATAGGATCACAAAATCATTTAAGTTGGAAAAGGCCTTTAAGATCACAGAATCACAGAATCTTAAGAGTTGTAAGGGATCTCAAAAGATCATCTAGTCCAACTCCGCTGCCAGAGCAGGACCACCTAGAGTAGGTCACACAGGAACTCATCCAGATGGGTTTTGAATGTGTCCAGAGAAGGAGCATCCACAACTCATCTGGGCAGCCTGTTCCAGTGCTCCTTCATCCTCACAGGGAAGAAATTCTTCATTGTATTTCTTTGGAATCTCTTATGTTCCAGTTTGTACCCATTGCCCCTTGTCCTACCATTGGCCATCACTGAGAACAGCCTGGCTCCATCCTCCTGACACCCACCCTTTACATATTTGTAAACATTATTGAGGTCACCCCTCAGTCTTCTCCAAGCTCAAGAGCCCCAGCTCCCTCAATCTTTCATCGTAAAGGAGATGCATTGAGTCCAACTGATCTGGGAAGATAACAGTGCAGCCTTCCAAAGGATTTGACCTGGACAGTATCAGTGGTGACATTTTATTAACAACTGTCAGCAAGAGAATGCATTGTTACTTAACCAAAAATATATTTGTCATGAAAACATTTTATATAGTAGCAGATATAAAAGATTTATATCAGCAAGATACCAAACACTGCTAAATAATGTATTTTGGGCTTCTTGAAGATGTGTGGAGGAAGTTCTTCTCTTTGAAGTAATTTTACTTTTAATTGAGCAGAAAAACTTAAATTTGTGCAGTCAAACTCTGTGCTGGGTCATCTCTTCAATGTATGTGGTTTGGATATGATGAGGGAATCCAGGATAACCTGTTGGGTTTTCATACCACTGATATGACAGGTGATAGTTGCCATTTCTTAATATTTACTGGAAGTAGCACTGTGAATTATCCCTACAAGAAACAGTGGCATTTCTTTCCAAACACTTTAATCCAATGCTTAGATTTAGGAAGACTATTTTTGAAAGCGTTAAAGCCAATTCTTTTCTCAGTAGCAGTGATAGGGATACAGTTCTTCCTACTATAGTAAAGTTATGTTGCCTGGCTCAGCTCTGGTGAAGTTTAAAAAAGAGCATCTGATTGTGGTAAAATGCCTTTTTCCTCAACAAAACTTGAAAGGCAACTTTGGAAAACTCATGTTCTTATGTACATTTTTGGGATCACAGTTTAAAGAAATCTACAGTATTTTAGATATGGCATGAGACCGAGGATCAAGAAACTTCAGTTCTAGACCTGCAAATGAACGTGTCTGATCTTTGGGCTAATTACTCTAGCTGTGATTTACCACTGCTTTGGTCCCCAGCTTAAGACATAGTAAGGAAGACACAATATTAGAAAATGTGGTGAGAAAATAAATTTTCTCTTTTTCAAAAATCTATTTATAAACCTTCAAGTCACTATTTACTCTTAAAAATATCAAGTAGCACTTTGATTTTTCAACAGTTTGCTGAGACAAGAGCATTTATTTAACAGGCACTGAAGACTTTGGAGGTGGCCTTGGTAACTGAAATAAGCAATTCTCTTTAAGCCTAATTTCAAGTAACTTCTGTTTTCAGTGGGAATTAGGTGCCCAAATCCCTTTACAGCAGAAGCTTTCAAAGCTCCCTAGAGAAATGTTCAAGTGGTGAGAATTTTTAGCTTAATACTTCTGATGCAGGGTTATGTGAAAGTAGAAGACCCTGATATTATCCACTTATTGTTCCGGCATAACTTGGAGCATGGAGTACAATGAATAATGAAAGGTTCCAATTTTCCACTGCCTCTCCTAGTCTTTTATATCTGTGCAAAAGAAACACTGCACTTTATTATTCTAACTCAGTAGCAATTCACATCCACCTAGTAAAGACACAGGTGAGGAAGCCTAAGTTTGTGCAGTCAATGAAGAATAAATCAATTACAAAGTTAAAAAAAAGAGGTGTCGTTCCTCTGTTCTTCCTCAGGATTGATTTCACTCAGATTCAAAGTTGGATCTGTTTGTCATTCTCAGAAATATTATTATTTATTCTATTTATCATTACAGAGTTGTACTCTGCAGAGTCACCATTATTGTTAAATTCTGGTGACAGAATATTAATTGTAAGCAACAAGAAATACATTGTAATTTTCCTCACTGCTCATGGGAGCAGTCATTCTGCATGTAAACAACTGCAAGCACCCAATCAGAGATAGTGTTAAACATTGAATGCTACAAAGCTGCCTTCATTTTTTTTTTTGTCCTGGGAATAACTGCTTATTCTAAACCATAGCCTTTCCAAAGAGGTAATGCCCAAAATTTTACTTACTATTGAATTTCTGTGGTTTACAAAAACCCAGCTCCTGGTAATAAAATAACATCAGAATGAACAGTCAAATGACCTGAGTTGGCAACTATGCTTACAGGGAGGCAAATTCCATAGATCAACACAGTGACAACATTACTTTTCTTTCACAAAAAGAAATGTATTGATCTTGCTTTCAGAAACTAAAAGTTAATTACTTTCCTGAGGGCTTCTACTAGGGCAAAAAACCCCCAAAGATCACTTAAAATTTATGTGAAGGGAGAAAAGGTTGGCACAGCTGCTAGGCATGACATTTGACTTAAACTTCCTTATAGACAATAGAAAGTATGGATTTTTCTTTTATCCCCTAAGATGTATGTCTAAAAATGACAGAGGGTATATAGGTTCTGTCCCCTCTGCAGTGTATACTGTGACTGAATT
The DNA here is from genome assembly GCF_028858725.1 of Colius striatus. Lineage (NCBI taxonomy): Eukaryota > Metazoa > Chordata > Aves > Coliiformes > Coliidae > Colius > Colius striatus. The sequence goes on along the minus strand of NC_084769.1, from coordinate 12,110,297 downwards.
CACTATTCCAATTTTTTTCAGTGAAATTGTTAGGGATTTTTGTTCTCTGTTTCTTCTGTATTATTCCTTACACTCTAGTTGCCATTCGGATTGTTAGTGAATTGATGTGGTAACAAAGACTAGTAGAGATCACAGTAAAAAATTATCTCCTTATGTCATCTTAATTCAGTTATTCTTTATTAATCTTCTTTTTGAGAGAAATACAGCAAAGATGCACAAATATCTGACTTGTTAAGCCCATTCTGTTTCAGATAAGGAACTTCAAGAGCTGAAAAGGATTTCAGTTTAAGTTGAAACAGTGAAGTCTACTGGATCAGTTTTGTATATTTTTCTCCTGACAAGCATATAACACTCATTTCAGGCAGACAAATACCCACAGTCCTCAGAGATTGAGGCTGAGATGTTAAAAACCACCTGTAGAATCTCTGCAGCCAAATCCTTTTAAAATGAAATATGTTTTTTTTCCTGAAGTTTTCCAAAAGCCCAGCTTCCTAACATTCTCTCTGGTTACCTTGATGTTTTCACTGCAACAGTAAAGATGTTTTAAAGGTACTTAAAAAAAAGAGCTCATGAGAAGTTCAAGAGCTTTACATATTGATATCATATGCCGTGGAGAAATCTAAAGAAAACCATTCACCATTACTTAAATCTTTGTTTCCCGATCATTTCTGGAGCCAGAGTTGCTAGCTTCTGTTTTGCTACTTGCATCAAATTTCCACTAAAACCAACAGCAAGGCAAGCAGTGATTTCAGCAGGATGTGGATCAGTTCATATATCCATATATTTAGACTTTGTTTCCAACTCACACTTTCTCCTGCGAAAGCTGCAATCGGTAACACTGCTGGGACGATCAGAGGAAATGCATGTGTTTGAGTGCATATAGAAAACACTACCCAAAATGCTATCCAGTGAACCTTGAAATGGCTTTAAACCTTTACTTTCTATTGATGTTCAGGAACAAAATGATTGTTCTTAATTGCTATTATTTATAGCATTTAAAACTCAGGTGCAGAGTTGGAGCATGTTAGTGTGACCCTTCCCTGCACTGAGTCCTGCTGAAAGCAGATGAAAATATTGCATGCTGGAAAATCAGATTACAAGAGGGTTTTTTTGTGTTTTGAGGGGTGTTTTTTGAGAGAGATGGATGGATAGAATACGTCATGACTCCATTTGAGCTGTGCCTTACATCTTTTTTTAGGAACTCACATGGTGAATATATTTAACAACTTTTAAAGTCTAGTATTTGATTTAAGAGATATTTGTATCCCATGGACACAATTTCAAAAGTAGCAGTGGTATTAGGAATTCCTAAACTGACATTATTGTGCTGCCTTTTCTATTTTGGACTCTATGGTCTTGAAGGTATTTTCCAACCTAAATGATTCTGTGTTATTTAAAGTTTGTTCAATCAAATGTACCTATGAAGAGTAGCAAGTACGGGAACTTTTAGCTTGTTTGTTAATTCAGAAAGCATTAATGCAAGAAAAGCATTTAGGGTTGAAACAAGGAATGTAAAATCCACCAAAGCACGTCTCATGATCATGGAAAGAAGATAGATTATGCTACATTTCAGTCAAGATACCTTGCCTACCAATGATATGACAGTATATTGTATATTGTCTACAGAGGACACAACATGACTTGAAGCAAACTACTCAAGAATTTCTGTGCTCTTTGGGAGGCAGCCAAAAATAAATCTGTGTCATGAGATTACTGCACCATTACAGAAAACTGAGAACAGAGTGGGCTAGCTCTGAACTGATAGCTTCAGCACTTCTAATCCCCACAAGGCAAAACCTCACTTCATGTGACTTATGTGCAAGGGTTAAAGAAACAGTACAAGCTTCTGATACTATGCCTGCAAGCAGACGGGAATGACCACAGAATCCCAAAGTACTCTTTCCACTGAAAAGGAAGTAATCAAAATCACCGTCACTTACTCTCTGTTGGCAGCACAGGGGGAAGTGTGGTCTTAGGCTTCTTGTTCTTCTTCTCAGTAGACTTTGAGGTCTTTGTGGATGAAGCATCTGCAATCAAAACAAATAATAAAGTATAAATCCTGTTTAAAAAACAATAATGGAAGAGCTGTGTATTAACATCAAATTGTTTTGGAGCTTTCTGCAAAGTTAGAGGAAATTGCTGTCCTTTTCGGTTTTTAAAAGGTTTTCTGTATAGACATGCTGGACAATGTCACATTCTAAAAGGAAGAGGGAGCAAAGATAGAGAGCCCTTCTGTGAAAGCTGCACTGAGAACCCAAGAAAGCAACTAGACAAGAGGCATCATCGAAGACAACAGGTCTATTTTCACTGAATAGAACAATGTACTATATGCACAAAGCTAACTTAAGTGGTGCACAGAATAGGGAAACAAAGGCATATTTGAAGCATCACCTCCCCCAAGGAACATCTTGCCTTGTCATTCTATTGTCTATGTGATCGAAATAAACAAACACACTGTGGAAAGTGGCCTTTCCCCTGTATGTTTAAATCTTTCCAAGAAGATATTATTCTTCATTGTTCATTCCTAAATAAAAATGGTTAAAGGGACACAACAGGACTCCAATTTGATGGATTTAATTATTCTCAAAATTGCACAGCTCATATCCAGCAACTACTCAAAACTGCAGGCTCCAATTACAGCTGAGTCACACAAGCCCTCTTCCTTGTGTGTCCCATGTGACAGACACATATAACTAGAAGATGCAATCTTTTTAAGCAAGGTTATCCCAGGTTGAGCGTGTCATATAATGCAGATCCCAACAAGCTCCACTTGATAGATTATTTAATTGTGACATTTGTCTTTGGACGATGACAAAATCTGGATTATGATCTCAACAATAGCTGTAACAATTTAGTGCTTGAAACATTCAGCTTTCAGGGGATCCATGCATGAGAGAGCTGCTTAGAATTTAATTACCAGATAAAAGGCAACATAAATGTTACAGAACCACCTATTTCATCCACCTGCTTCTAGATGTTTGGGTGTGAAAATTTCTCTACATTTCCTAAAAAGTTAACGTGGGAACATAGAATCTCCTTGAAAAAAACAGTTCTATCTGAACTCAGATCTAGCACAACCTTCTGCTCTAGACAGTCAGATTCCATAGATTTGTTTCAAAGGTCTGTGCTCTCAATCTCATGCAAAATACCCGCCCAAGACCAAGACTACTTGGCCCTTGGTATAGTGTCATCAGCATGACTGAGGCTGAAAATGAGTACCTCAGTAAGTAAATTATTCATGTTTTAAGCATACAAGGTGGTTGAGGTCCTAGGTTGTTTGGTTTTGCTCACTTCCACTAGAGAAAAAAGAATGAAAGAACATCAGTGAATGCAAAGAATTGAAAAGCTCTAGACTGAGAAATGTACCATACCTAGTCCTGAGGCAGACCAGTACTCAGACTCATAAATCAGATTCTTAGGTGCTCTTAAAGAATGCATGCAGCTCAGAAAGCAAGTATTCATGGGTCCAACTTACTGCTCTCAAAACCTTGTAGAAACACAGTGAGCAGTAGGAGAATATGGATTACTCCACAAAGGAGCCAGAGCCCTTGTCTCTGTACTGTCTGTCATGCTCCTTTATGGTAGACATTAATTACACATTGATGGAAAAGTGCAGAAGGGAAGGCAGGAGAGTTCTTTTTTGTGTATGTGGTTCATAAAAGGCTGGTACTGGGAAAAGAAAAAAAGGAGAAGGAGGAAATTCCAAGAAGGGTTTTCCCATGTCCAGCAACATACTTACCCTCTATCAGCACTTTGCAAGCACATTCAGCTTTCCCTGCTGCATTCTCAGCTGTACATTTGTATTCGCCCCCATCTTCAGGCACAGCCTTCTCAATGGTAAGTGAATACAGTGTCCCTAAGAAAGGAGAGATTAAAGGGATGTTACTTTGTAGTTCACAAAAAACCTTAGTGCATCAAATGATCCAATCCTTTCCTATGAGTCATCTCCACTGAGAGGAAAAGATGGTTTGTCCTTAAAAATTCAACATCAGAATTGGAACCTTATTGATGATAAATAACAACACATTGATAGAGAAATTGAATCTTATTGCTGTTCCCTAGGATACTCAAAGCTACCCTTGCAGCTTTAAAGTTGATAATGGATGAGAGAAGACCCAGGGCAGAATTTTATCAGCTATTCTTTGTCTTATAGCAAGGATAAGAAGTCATCACACACACATGATATTTTTCCAAGTGTCTTAGTAGTGTAGGACTGTAAATAAGGGGGCTCCTTAGAACTGGCCATCTGCAGTATTTTGATTCAGCCTGATCTCCAACACTCCTGTGAGCATCTCTATGTAAAAGCAGAACTTCAGCTTAGTGCCCAATGTTGAAAATGGCACCGAGTAACTGGTAGAGTGTTGTGTTTTGGATTTAGGCTGAGAATAATGTTGATAACAAAGTGATGTGTTACTTGTTGCTGAGCAGTGCTTACGCTAGTTTAAGGACTTTTCAGCTTGTCATGCTGCTCTGACAAGAGCACAAGAAGCTGGGAAGGGACACAGTCTTACCCAAACTGGCCAAAGAGGTATTCAATACCATATGACACCATGCTTAGCATATAAACTAGGGGGAAAGCTGACCAGGGGTCCATTGTCCAGGAACAGGCTTGCCATCGGTCAGTTGGTGGTGAATGATCACTTGATCTTCTTGGGTTTCGTTTCTCTTTTTGTTATTTTCCTTTCCATTACAATTTATTATTTAAAAAACATTTTCTTTTACATTTATTTCATTTCAATTATTAAATTGTTCTTCTCTCAAACCACAAATTTTCTTAGTTTTACATTTCTGATTCTCTCCCCATCCCACCAGGGGAGAGTGAGTGAGCGACTGTGTGGGACCTAGTTCCTGGCTGGGATTAAACCATGACAGAAGCATATTTGTTTTTACTTGAATGACTTAAAGAAAAAGTTCCTGGTATTGTAAAACATCAGTTTGGAAGTCCAATATATTAGTGGTAATAAAATTTGTCAGTGCAGCAAATCCATTTCTTTTCAAACAAAAAACCTGGAATTTGACTTCATTGGGTTTGCAGAAACAGGATGCAACACAAGCTCTGTAGTTACCAAAGGATGCTTGGTATGACCCAAGGGAAATTCATTTCCTCTTAAAAAATAATACTCTGTGAACCAAAACAGAAGCTATTCCCAGTTAGCTGAGGGGTGAGGAAGGAGAACTGTGGTTTACCTCATCCCTTACATTCACTTGCATTGCTTGGAACAACGATGTACTTTGCTCTCTGGGGAAAATGCCAATTAAAACATGCTAGACCTTCCCCTTCCAAATATCTCTCATTAAGTGAGGGTGATGTGTGGGATTGCTTTCTCCTTCCTCACTGGAAAGCCTGGAATGCGCCCTAAACACAGCCTGAGACATTGTGCACTTCCAGCCATTGCTGTTAGGTTGTCCAAAATGTTTCCACACTCCACTTATTTCAGCTGCAGCAATACATTTCCCCCTTTCTCACAGTCTCTTCTAATTAAGGGCAAGACTGGATAGATGATTTTTCATAGGCATTTCCCCCATGTCCTGAAATGTAAGGAAATTTCCTGGCATCTCTTACTATCTGCCACTTTTTCCGTCTAAGCTAAGAGGCTGCCTTCTGCCTTCCAGACTGCCTGATCCCAGGCTTGGCATCAAGGATAACCCTTGTAATGTGGGAGATGGCAAGGGCACACTTGACACTGGTCCTTGAAAAAGATCTCCAAGATCCCTTTATCAGAAGTTGGGGCTTTACTGGCTCCCGTTGGAAACTAGACTCACTTCTGACATGGCAATTCTGCTTTTGGCATTCAGATTTTCCCTCACTGTAAAACTGGATGTTTATTATTCAAGACAAATCTTATTAAAAATATTCAAAAGGTTGTTAACAAATTTAGTTTGCCAGACACACACGAGTGTTAGAAAAAACAATGAATTTTCTCCTCCTCCTCATCCTCCACAAAGTCAAGACACACTAAATAATGACTATTTTCCCCCTCAGAAACAATGTGAAAACTCTCTCAGAAGCATTGACAACTTGCTCACATGTGTTATGCTCAGCCAACCACAGGGTGAAAAGAAAAGCCACGTGCCTTCCCTGAGGCAACAATTCTCCATGAGTCAGAAATATCATGAGTTCCATTCCAAATGGAGGAGGGACACTAGAAAAGTATTCTTGCAGGCATCTAGCAAATATAAATTCACATCTCTCTGTTTAAAGAGACAATTGGAGAGTAGGCCAAAGATAACTTCCAGCCTAAGAATTTGTATAAATCTATGTAACGTGATTAGAAAAGACCGAGAATTAGAGCCTAAAAATGCTATTGCAAAAGAACATAAACTACTGAGCAAAGGCACATATATGAAGGAGATTTCTGGTCACCTTACTGCAGGAGAGGGTGGCTTGTAAAGATAACTGGCTTGCTAAGGGAGTGGAACAAAGCAGCATTTACCTTAGGTTCTGCTGAAGTTTTCTACCTGCTCTAAAGCATTTCCTCAGCTCAGTGAAGATAACCTGACATAAGGTCATTCCTCACCTTGACTACTGTTGCAATGCTGTCCATGCAGCCTTCTGCAGCAACAGAAGTTAACATCTCATGAGAAACACTTCCTTATCATAGAATCATAAAATGCTAGGGTTTGGAAAGGACCTTTAGAGATCATCTAGTCCAATCCCCCTGCAGAAACAGGTCCACCTAGATCAGGTCATACAGGAATGGGCAGAAACCTCCCACTCTACAATATCATTCCCCATTAACTATACTAAAATCTAGAAGCAAAGACCAGGGTTTTCTCATGATAATACTTGCCATATGCATTCAGAGCTTTGTAAGCTTTGGTTTTAGAACCTAGCCCTGGCCAGGCTGTGGGGCAGAGGTCTGATCGAAGCTGCATTTGGCTTATTGCACTGGAAGCAGAGTCTTCATGAAATAATGTCACTCTTATAAATATTCTTTTGGAAGGAGTATGTGTTGAATTTTAATGAAGTTATTTTGTGAGAAGGAGGATGAAGGAAATCTGGTTTTTTTCTTCTTCTTCTGACTTCCTCACCCCTCCAGCAATTATGTGTACTGTTTCCCTCCACTTCTTCATACTCCCCAGCAACTACATTGGAACAGCACATACCAAGTACACAGGAACACTGGGCTTGTTGCTAAACACCGGATGCAATGGTAGTATTGTGTCCTCAGTGGAGGAGTGAAGAGGAAATGAGGTAATTGGAGTAATTCTCCATTATTTAGCTGCTAGTTTTTATGAATTTGTGGACTATTAGGACTTAGCAGGAAATTGGCTAATGGTTCCCAAAGCCCTAGCCAGTCTGAGTCAGGAGTATAAGGAGAGGCTGAGAGAGCACATGACTGTGGAAATCTCATTTTCTTGGAAATCCAGAAAAAAATACCCCACAAAGAGGCAAAACTCAGGATTCAATATCAAGATTGAGATTTCATAAGGACAGGAAATTCCCCAATAAGTCCATGTTCTGTGGTCTAGAGCTGCAGTTAAATCTGGGGGCTAGAAGGCCAAATGTCTTTCAATGAAGCATTTGGTATTTCCTCTGTGAAAAATCCTTTATGACCTGAAAAAAGTGTATTTTCTCATAAATGCAAGAAGTCCCAGGCTGGTTACTGCAGTTGGGTATTCTGAATCCTGGCACTTCATAAATTCCTGTCAACTAAGAGAATTTTCCCTCTATCTTGTCCCATATCCCTCTACTTTTTTTTAGAAACCAGCCCACCGACAGCCTTTAAAATGTTGCCATAAAGTGCAAAGTTGGAGTAAACATGAACTGGGATCTTCCACTTAGACATCAGAACTGGTGCAGCTCTAGAAAAGACCTTAGCAGCCACAGAAGCTGACAGTTTACTGGAGGCTTTGGTTTAGATACACAAAGCTTTTCCCTTGCATTTCGAGCTATTAAAGGATTTTCTGACTTACTCAAAAATAGTGCAAGCCAGTTTAAAATATCTCTAGGCTTCTGCATTCTTTCCATGCACTCCACAGAAAGTCAACTTCAGATATAAAACAAATATACAAACCAACAAAAAACAGTTCCAAAGCCTAATGCCCTGAGCTGGCATCTAGCTGGCCAACCTCCTGGCTCCTATCGTGATGAAGACTCAAATTAATGTCTTTCTCATTTGTATCCCACAGGATAAAGAAGTACTATGGAGCACTTAGGCAATATTAATAAATACTAGGCCATGAGAAATTGTGCCTATGAGCCAACCCAAATTTCTTAAGGAACTTGTTGGCCCAGAGTATTAATTTTCTAATTAATCACAAGTTGTCTGAGAAATTGCAAGTATGTGCTAGTGTCACAGTCATGTTTAAACATGGCGAGTGAGTTGGTCTGGAAAATACTGACTATAGTTACAATGACAACAGGCAAAATAGTGAAAAAGCTCACAGTTTCAGGGAAGAAAAAATGTCAAATTTAAAACTCTATCCATTAGCAACAATTAAGGAAGACCTTGTTAAGAAAGCTAATTTCATTACTCATTGCACTTTTAACTTCCAGATGTACCTGTGTAAAGGTAATTTTCTTAGTCTTTACTGAAGTATTTCTGTTATCTCACATTCTGCTTGTAATTAATGCTTTATTCCTATATTAATGATATTCACTTAGGAAGAGTTAGAGCTGCCAAAATATAGATTTCATGAAGAAGTCGACAATAGGAAGTCATCACTTCGTATGTTTCTGGTGCATTTTCTCTGTGACCAGTCTAGGATCAAAGTTATTCAATACTGTAATCTGTGACATAAAAGTATTAATAAATTAATGTTGGTAGACTTACAGATGATAACATGTTGGAAAGGGAAGAGATAGAATGCTCTATTTTCAGAACATTTCAAGGTCTGAAGGTAACAAACATGAACTCCTCTGTTTTGAGGTAGAAAGAGGACCAATGACCTCCAACAACATAGCAATAGGAGGGTGAGCTCCATCTCACTGATGCTAATATGTGATGATGCTACTATGGTTCTACTGCCTGTTTTCCAAGTAGCAAAACAAAGGAAGAAACAGCAACTGAAGAGGAGGTATTAAAAAGAAAAAATAAACCAAAACAAGTCCAAGTCTCCAAGGACTGGATAAAGTGATAAAGTGCATCATGGAAAGAAAGTTAGTAAGAGCTTGGCTTGTCAAGTTTCAAAAAAAGAGAGAGGTATCTTGATTGCAGAGTTAAAGTTGTTTTATCAAATAAAAACAGATTCTTTAGCTCAGCAGAGAAAGGAAACTAGTATATGCAAAAAGAAACCAGATACATTCAAATTAGCTATAAGACATTGCATTGTTTCTCAAAACCAAAACACTTCTAAGAATAATTAGACATTGATATAAATTACCAGGGATTACAGCAAATGTCTCTCTTGCTATACTTAAACCTACACCTTTATGAAAGGGGGAAGATTCAAACAAAAATGGTAGTACAGAGTGAAATCTTGTGGCATTTGACAAACATGGAGTTGTGTCAGAATTGATACTCAATCTCCCTAGCCTTAAAATTTTCTGGAGCAGCTTTTTTCAAGCTGTAGAATGCATCTACTTTCAGCAGTACCTATATTTGTGTTAATTACACACTAAACTCTTGCTCAAAGTTAATTAAAAAGAATTTTTTTAAAAAGTCATGACAGATCCTAGTTAGTCTGACAGATGCAGACTTGCACAACTGATAGGAAGATTTAGGAGTTAAGTCACAAGAAAGTTGTTAAAGCATTATCGCTAATAAGATTACCAAATCTTTACACTGCCAAGACACTTAGGGGGGAAAGAGAAAGCTGTCTTACAAAGCAATACAAACTCTGGCCATTTTCTAAGCTACACCACCACTGCTACCTGAGCCTACATAGTTCCTCTTCAATTGATATAATCAATGCTAGTAAATACAGCAAAAAAAAAGCAGATCAAGCTGATTTTTAAAATGATAAGTTATGACTTATATTTCTTGTGCCCCTCAATTCTCCTGTCTCGTAAGGATGTCAGCTTCCAAATCCCTCTCATTGTTGCCTTCTAGGACAATTTTATTACAATGGGAAAATCTTCTGTCTGGATATACCAGAGTGGATCGGATAGCAGGACACTAGCACAGGACACTGCTGTGTACTATGCAAAAGTATCATTCTGTGATTCTGTAAAACAAAATGGTTCCTGCTCTAAAGAGTCCACTGTGTGAGGAAGCTTGTTCTACTCAGTCCTTATATGTCTAACTCCACTGTAAAGTCTGCTAGAGCCTTCGTAAAAAGTTTTTTCCAAACAAAAACCCCCCTACAACTTAAAATTAAGAACTCTTTCATACTAAAATCAACAGCCTCTTAACCATGCACAATCTAACCTGCACATCTAAATGCATAGTGCTCCAATTTATAAGTTTCTTTTGTTCATTTGTTACATTTATATGTTTTGAGATTTCACAGGCAACAACCACATCAACATCTGTCCCAGGAATGTAGGTAACCACAGTGTGACAAGTGTTTAAAAGAAAAAATATAAAATCAAACTGTTGATAAACTCCTACCAGGTCAGACATGTTCATAAAAGAAAAATGGTGCAAGAGTTCACTTTGTCATAAAACCAATACTTTAAGCAAGAAACCACTCATGCCAATCAACTGACAGAACACTATTCAGGGAGTTATTAAAATAGACAGAGAAACAAGTACAAGTTCATGATTTCATGGGGAAACAAAACAGTATTAATAGTTGAAATGCAAAATGGAAGCAGTAAGATTGATCTTAGATATGCTGTGATTGTGCCAGTCACTATAGTGTTGCCCAGATTCTGACTTCTAATTGCCATTGTAAACTTAACCCTGACACAACAGAACAAATTGCAAACCCTAGATTAACTACTAGAATACAGTACAAATGCTGCATAAATATGCCTGTAGATGAAGGTCTTTTTTTTGGAGGGGGATTTAATTTTTCCTTTGCCAAAGATCTTACTAATGAGTGATTATTCAGGTCTTGGTGTTTGAATTTGGGCTCCTCCGATGGCATAGAAGTGGGGCTAACATCCCCCCCTTCTCTTGCACACTAATGGCTAAACTGCCTTGGACAGGTACTGTAGTGTTAGCCTCTGCAGGCACAGAGAAGTGTGAACAGAGTGGTTTCTACCAGGTAAAGAGTCTTACTCTCAGCTAGGACAAATATGCCAAGGAAAGTTTCTTTGTGAATGGCTTCATAAAGGGACTAGTAAACTTGCCTATCCTGTGAACTTGTTTCATACAAGCATACTTTTAAGTCTACTCTTTCTGTTCAAACACGACACTTGTTTTATCAGGTAGGCATGTTCCTGAAAACAGATGTTATGTATTTATCTCCACAATTTGGCACTGGGATATCAGTAAATTGCTATCTCTTTTTGCTTTCTTGCAATGACAAATAAGGTTAATTTCATTTCCAAAAGACAAATCCAGGCATTCTATAGGTTCATGTGTTACACTGAACAGTTTACAGGCAGTGGCCCATACTAAGATGGGCTTGCAGTGTAGTAAGAAGCAGATAGACATGTCTGGATTTTCTAGCACCCAGCTCACTAAGAACAAGTTCTTCTTACGTGAGATACCTCTGGAAAATTTTCCATACGTGGGAACCAGTGGTCAACACCAAACAGCACAACATCAGTTGGTGAAATAGCCAAGAATAAAGCCAGTCTGTCCACTTCCATAGTGGATTTTGTTGCTGAACACAAGAGAAGCGAGGTCATATAAAAAGAAATTAAAAATGGCTTTGTAAGATCTAAGCTCATTAATGTGAGCTAGGTCCATTTGCATTGAATTCCTCTCCTTCCCCACAGACTCAACCTTCTTTCAGATGAGGATGACTCTTAGGGGATTATCTCCAGAGCCCATTAAATGCTGCTCCAGTGCTGGTCAAACGCACTGCTGCTGAAGGACATGACACCTGTCGGTGAGACAAAGCTGCCTTTTCAGTGTTTGGGGCAAAAGATGGAATCTGTCATTTTGGTATTGGTCTGCTGAGTGCTGTATCCAGTTTTATTGTTGCTTAAAAAAAATTCAATCTCTGAGAAAACTGGAACTTACAGAAAGTATTATGCATACCTGGTTAGTTACTTAACAGTTGGCATGAAACATCTCACAGTGGGAACGCAGCAACACAGTGTTCTCCAGTGCCAAAGCTAGCAGGTACTGTCAGGAGGAATCCTAAATTGACCATCATGCAATGCATCTCCTCAGTGTACCAAAGGGTAAGTAATAAGGTTTAAAAAAAAAGTTCTAATCCTCATTCCATTTCCTTCCATTAAAGGAGAAAACAGTAGCATTTGCTTCCTTGTGTAATATTTCTTTCTAAGATTCTCTGCAAATACATGCAAATAACTTTGAAGTACTGCTACTTCAAAGCTGTAGCAGCTGCTGATACTGGCATGAATAGCATGATACTAGTGTAATCATGCAGGTACAGCTTAAATAGGGAAGTTTCTTTACTCTCTGCAAGAAGCTGTCTTGAAACCAGTTGTGATCTTGTTCCTTACCTGGATGGGAAGCACTGGTAAAGGGTGACACCCTGACAAGTTGCCAGCTCTGGGGTGTTATGACCAAGAATGTCTCCCAGCTAAGACAAACTGGATGAGGTAAGTCACATGCCTTGTTTCAGCAGGTGATAGGGCATCTCTGTACAGGAGGGTCACTTCACTGTAAACACAACTTCACTGCATTTTCAGCTCCACAGTACCATTTTATACAGTGAATATGAGTTGGGGGATCGTACCAGCCAATTGCTCAGATTATTCCAGCCAGGAAAACAGGTTTCTGCAGCATCACAACACTAAAGCTTCAGGATTTTAGGAGTCATAGCTCAGAAGCTTTGATACAGGGATGCTGTCTATCTGATGTCTGTGTATCTGATATAGGAAACATGAGATGCATAACTTCTTTTAACTCTGAGTAACTGTGAGAAAACCCTTGAAACCTCATTTCCAGATTAAACTGTAGTTTCCAACCTTACTGATCCTGCCAGTCCTTTTTACAAGGATGGCATTTCTACCAGTCAATTTTTTCTCATGCACATGAGTTACCCCTGCTCTATACAGTCCTCTCTGGTGAAAAATCATCATGTTCTCATAAATATTTTTAATACTATTTCAGACACAATGCACCTGCTACCATTTCCCTCTCTCCACCCAATTTTCTTCGGTATCCCCTTTTTTCCCCCCTACACTCTCTGAAGGCAATGTTGCTTTCTGACTGCATCTACTTGAAAAGAATCCTCATCTTTCAGTGCTTGGAACACTACATGAGGCTTCACCGGTTGTGGTGAACCATTGCTCATATAGATTAAATGAGGAAGGTTTCACAATTAAGAGTGCAAACCCCTGTTACAAGTTATAACTCTTAATGTGAACATGAACATTTTTACTGCAATGTGAAGGAGAGTGTCACTCTCCATAGAATTGCCTCAGTGCTTTATGAAGCAAATATGAAGAAAGAAGTTTTATTTTTTTGTATTATCAGTTATCCTCTCTATTTCTGACCAATATAATATTAACTTTCATAGAAAAACTAGTTTAGCAGGATTTGATTATCTAGAATGTGGAATATAAAGAAATTACTTGATTTGACAAGTGTCAAAGTGTTAAGAGTTCTCTCTGAGTACTTTTGTCAAACTCTGTACTGTTTTGAAGCTAGTTTAAAGTCATCAGGCCACTGGGATCCAATTATTTCAGTGGCATCCAATTATTTCAGTGTCTTATTTCAGAACTATCTCTGGTGGGTCATTAAATACACTGGAAATCGATTCTCAACTCTGATCTTAACTATGTAAGTTGAAGTTGTAGTAATTTCTTGCTATAACATAACTCCTCTTTGCTTCTGTGTTTTTTATTGCAATAAAAAGCCTGAAATATTAAACATACAGAAGAATTAAATTAGAACTTGTAAACCAGCAATAATATCATTCTGTTTTCGGTGTTCTAAATCCTTGAAGCTCAGCTTAAACAAACGTCACATACCAGCTCCTTAAACAGCATGAGCAATGTAAACAGCATTTAAAAATGCAAGAAGATCAACTTTATAAAAATTACATCTGCAGGCTGTTAGAGGAGAATCTGCAAGAAATGTCAAACAATGCCGTTCCTTGTGTACTCTGCTGAAATAACAAGAAAGCTGCATCTGGAAACAGTTACTGGCACAGGACTTAAATAAAGTGTTGCGTTACTTTTAACGAACTAAATATTATTAATCAAGAGCCGGATATAACAGTGTGCCATGCAGCTGGCTCGTAATTCAATTAATTTACCTTCTTGGGAGATGATAACAGACTTTGATGATTTGATGGGTTTGCTGTCTAGAGCCCAGGTGACAGCTGCAGGGGGATCAGAGGCAATCCGACATTGTAAGACCAATTTTTCACCATCTACTACTTGAGCATCCTGAAGCTTCTCTGTAAAGGAAGGTGCTGTTGCTTTGCTTGCTGGTGGTTTGCTTGCTGTTACTTTGTTTTCAGCCTTTTTCCCAACTATTCCACCATCCACCACTGCACACCCATGTTCACAGTTTCTGTCTTTCTTCTCTTCTTTTTTCACAGCAGTTACTGGTTTGGCAACAGGGGCTTGAGAATTGGGAGTCGCATTCTGGGCTTCAGAATTGGTGCGGGCATTTGGTGTTGGGGTGCTAGCGCTGCCATTCTCTGCAGGTGGCTTTTTCTTAGAGCCCAGCACAGACCTGAAATCTGTAATGGCTGGTTTAGGAGGTGGCACCTTCTCTGGCAATGGGGTTTTTGGGGTGCCTTTCTTGGCCAGCACAGAGCGGAAGTCCACCTGTTGAGGAGCATGAACTTTCCTCTCCTCCTCAGACAAGGTCTTGGGTTTGACCTGCCGCTGAAGGTTTGCTCGGAAGTCCATTTGCTCGGCTGGGATTTCTTTCAGTTCCTCCTCAGAAAAGCTTTTGGTGCTGACTTTTTTGCCTAAAATGTCACGGAAATCAAGTTGCTCAGCTTCCTGCTGCCTCAGGCTTTCCTCTGTGTGCTCTCGAGTTTCCACTCGCCTCTTCAGCACACCTCGGACGTCTTCCTGCTCTTCCTCAGCTGCCCTGGTTTCACTGCTGTTCTTTTTGAAGCCACTTGTTCTACCAAATGTTAGTTTACCATGATCTCCATCATCTCTTTGCTCTCCAGAGCTGGCTGACTCCCTCCCACTATGATCCGAAAAAGAAAAGAAAGTGAGAGCCAGGAAAGGGGCTGGTTTAAAAATGTCAGGGAACAATCTCAGAGCAGGAACAAAATGTGTTTATAGAAGGGGAGGTTGATTAGAGGAGCACACTCCATTAGTTTATTGCATCAATGATGACTTCAGGAGCCATATAAGGGCACAAACAAAAAAGATCTTCTCTACTCTGGCTTGGTACAATGTGCTTAGCCTGTATGATGAAAACAATTTGTTGGGTCACATTTGGGGATTAGGTTGAACAGCAGCCAGCCTGGGTCTGTAAGGGCAGGGAATTAACAGAGCAAAAAATAGAACCCACCCATGCAAGTCCCTGGGAAAAATACTCACTCTCTGAGCATTTCTGCTCGGGAAGCTGAACTCTCCCGCAGCATCAGAGACACCTGGCAGCTGCATTCTCCAACTTGGTTCCTGAAATATTTAAGTGAAATCAGAAAAGCAGAGGTTTCTCCCTCCAAAACTATCACTTGCCTGAACTAAATGATTGTGTGTTGAACTAAAGCAGCTCAAACCCGGTGTGATATCCTCCTCTCCTATGCCCAGAACGGTGGTGGTTGACTGAGTGGATCTGGACCCCTTGTATTTGGAGCCAAGCTATCTCAAAGATCTTTTACTGATCTGTTGCTTTCTACACTGGGAACAACACACTCCTTGAACAAAAATCAAAGCAATTTACAGAATGAAACAGCTGCAAACAAACAAGCTAAAGGAAAACAAATACAAAAGCTGAAAAATCAAGGCAGAGGAAGGGGCTATTCTGCAAAGTTAAAAATCTGTCCAACTCTGTCTACTGTTTATTTATTCAAAACCAAGCTCTTAAGTTTTCTAATGTTAAGATATTAAAAACAGGGTCTCATTTCCTTCCCTCCCCCCCGGCCCAACCAATCAGCAAAACCCATCTACATGGATCGCTCCAGCCTGCACATGTTTATATTAAAAAACATAAAAGTGTCACCATATATGGTGCTGAGTACTTATTCTTCCTTTTGCAGAGGAATACCATGGATGCCTTCTGGAAAGGGCTCCCATTAAAGAATTCATTTAAAGTGCTCCCTCTCCACTGCTGCTCCCTCCCTCCTGCAGATATATATCATTCTTCTAGCCCCAAACAGCTCTTCTCCTCTTAAACACAGGAGACGCCAAAAGCAAAGTTTAACTCCCCCAAGGCAGCAGTTGTGTAACTGTTGCCCCTGCTGCCCTGAACTGCTATTAAAAAACTCCACACTTGAGCTGATTAAGGGCTAGAGATATCTTTTATTAATGAAAACACTTTTGTGCTTCCTAGTTTAAGTACAGGCTTGTAAATGGGCTACAAACTCCTGAATGCTTTTTTTCTTTTTAAATAAATAAAGTTTTGCTACTGAAAACATTTCCTGGATATGAGCAAAACACATGTGTGCTCGGGGGAGGAAGGAAGGAAAGAGAGGTGGGTTTTTGCAGCTGAGTTCTCCCTTCAAAAGACTTGCTAGAGAAGAGCACCTTCAAGTGCACTTTGCCCCGAAGTTTAAAACACAGGCTCAGGAGCACCTTTCTGTTAGTTTGTCATAAACATATTGTCTGGCCTGTTTTTTTTTACATAGCACATTGAAATACCTTCCTAGGTATTATTCTGTTTGGGTGAATAAACTATAATCTCATGCATTTGTGACTTGTAACAAAGTTACACAGCAGAAAAGACCATTAACACAGGTGCAGCAGTTGGGTCTTTATATTAGGAATTAGTGCCATTGTCTTTTCAGATCCATTTCCCTTGCTTTCTGTTACTTTAGATAATGAAGGAGTGGATCAGCCCAACAGGAAAATCAAGCCTTTAACATCAAGAAGAAATCGGTGGGTTTGACCCAAGTAACCAGTTTGCAAGTAAAGGCCCTGCTGGCAGGAACGCATCTCAACCTTTAGACTGTTAATAACAAGAAGCCATATAAATGTTTTCAACACTTTATATCCAACCAGTCAGAATATGTACACTAGAAATAGTTACTGAAGACAGTCCATAAGGACAACATTGAAAGCCACAACCCTGATTTCTTTCAATACAAAAGACTAGAGAGTATCAAATGGAAACTGTCCAAAAGGCAGGAGAGCATCCAAGTAAATGCAGAGAGCATTTAACTCAGTCTTGGGCTGGAGATCTGCCATTCTTACTTCCTCTTATGTGTGACCTCCGTTTGGAAGCAAGAGGAATAGAAATAAAGCAAGACAAATAGAAAGAATGGCACATCACTTCCTCCCAGTGTAGTGATTGACATAGAATGATGGCAAGGTACCAACATTGCTGAAAACCTGTTGTCTCCAAATAATGCATTTCAAACTGCCCACTTTTGCCACTGTTGAAACTCACCATTGTTTTTTCCTGCTTCTCAGAAGATTTTAAAAGCAGATACACTGAAACTGCTGAAGCACATTCACCAGTGCTGTTAGCAAGCTGCTGATTTACCAGAAGACCCCTCCCCAAGTCTCCTAGAGCTCAATTATTCTTCCTTTAGAATTTAAAACCAATCCAAAGCTGACGAAGCAGGAGAAGCCATACAAGCTGAAGTATATACAATTTACAGCATACATCAAATAGGAAGGCATCATGCCTCAGCTTCTGTCATGACTGTATGGCAAAAATATTTGCCCCAAAGAATTGTGTCACCAGTGGGAGTTGTTAAAGTAACAGAGACAGCACTCTCCCAGCAGAGGGATCTAGGGATACTGAATGTGGTCCTGACCAGTGGGAAGAGTAATAGCATTTCTGCAGGACTCATTTCTGCAATGCATCTTTCCCTCTGCAAATTCTTCATATATGCAAAGAAGTAAATAAGGAAAGCAAAGTAAACCTCTCAGGCTATTTTTCATAGGCTTTGGAAAATAAAGGAGGAGGGAGAAATCAAGAGAGTATTTTGTTCTTTCTATTTTTAAAACCTTGGGAAGCACTTACAAATCATGGCAACAGTGGGATATAGAAGTACTCAGATTAAAAAAATGATTCACAATGTAGATTTTTGATCTTAATTATGGTTTCTGATTCAAGTGAACAGCTGTAAGATAGACCACTAGATGCAAGCCTCGAGTCTGTGTCTGGTTCATCACATCCCTGTTCAAAAGTGCAGCTTTCTCAAGGCAAGTCCTACTCCCAGGGAAATCAAAGTGAGTTTTGTTATTGATTTTAAGATCAAGGAGAACATGATTTTGTCTTCCGAATTCAGTTGCAGAGTCTAAAGAGAAAATTAATAACACGGACCCACCTTGGAGATCACAAGATGGAAAAACAGAAACAAGCCAAGAAAAATTAAGGACTGGATGGTTTAGATGCTAAATTCAATCAAGTATAATTCTGGAAACTTTGTCAATATTTGTATATTTACACAATTTCAGAATCTAGGCAAGGCAAGTTACACAAGGGTAGTGAGAAAAAAATAAGACCTTCGCAGCACACGAGCACTACTTCAAGTCTTTCACGTCTCTATTGCTTTGAATCTTGGCAATAATATTACTTCTGCAACTAGAGGTTCTCTGTGTTGGCATTTTATCAGCAAAACTCCAGACAAAGACAGATCTTAGTGTCTCTGTTTTTATGGAATAATGATAGATATGAATAAAGCCTATGCTTAGTAGGTTTGCTGTAAAGAAGGGTCTGGAAGTGTGGACTTTTGCAGGATTGTTTTGTAGAATGCTCATGCACAGGACTTATCTTTAAAATGTCAAGGAATAATAATACACATCCCACATCCCCCCCTCCCCACCAAATAAAATCCCAGCTGCAAAGCCTGAAGCAATTTTAAAAATAGCTTTCTGTCCTATTGTGGGATCAGTTTTCCCTGGAATGGCTTTTATGTTCAAAATATCTTGAAATACTAGTTTCTTGGCAGAATCTACTCAAATATTTTCACTGAACCTTAGATGAGACTTATTGTCTGTGTGTCCCTAGGAAGTATTCTCTGGTGGAAGAGGAAAAAAAAGCACTGTTAATTATAGTGTGGGGACACTCAAAAAATTCCTACTGGCCTACCAAGTGTGAAACAAATATTGTAGAGTAAATGACATTTTTTAAAGAATGGGCTGAAAAAATGTAAAGAAGTTGATCCTCAACAATAGCTAGTGCTTCACTGTGCTTAACTGCAAAGCCTCAGAATGAAGTTTTGTAACTATTTTGTGAGTTAAATGGAACGAAAGTCCAGACTCCATGAAGCTTTAACTCCAAAGGAAAGCAACTAATCTACTGGATCACAACTCCAGCTGACATAAAGCAGAGCAGCTCTACTGGCTTCGAAGAGGATACACTGATTTCTCTCACCTAAGGGTTTGGCCAAAAGCTTTTTATACCTGGAGGACCAATCCTTTTATTTGCATTTTACAGCACTGAGTGGGAGAGCAGAATGGGAAAGGATCATGGTTTTCTCTACTAAAAATCGATCATATGTGTTGACAGTAGAAAACAAGGTTTGCCAACCTGTATTTTACAGAAAGATAGAGCTATATTTACTGTTTGGTGTAAGGGAATGTAACCTAACAACTGCTTTTTATGTAATCTGAATTGCAGAGTATTCAAGGTACAACTTCTTTATAAGATTAATGTTTACTCCTAATTTTCATCATATCAAAATCTCTAAATAAGGCAAATCAATGCTAACCAAACTTTTATGGAAGACAAAGTGGTGGAGAAGACAAATACCCAGCATTAGAGAAGAAGATAAACAAAGCAGATGATTTATCTAAGGAACTGCAGAAGGGTTTCTGAGGTCTCTTATGTTGACTGTGCTGTTACAAAGGTAGTCTTTGCTCAACAAACACAGCCTCCTTCCAGTGCTATCAATTTCTTCGCTTACGCCTTCATTTATGATTTATGCACTGACCAAAAGGCCATGGGAAAGTCATGCTGGGATAAAAGGATATCAGTGCTTGCATCACTGGAGGGGTGCAGAGGACAGGAGAAAAAAAAAAGATGTCTGTGGTTTTCTGAGTCAAAAAAGATTGCTATTCCCTATGTCAATCACAATGGTTTCACAGAGACTGACCAACTTCTTGTCCCTCAGCTGCAAGGGCCAGCATTTTGCAAGCTGTAAAATGTTCACATTTCAGTAGATGAACTGCAGTAATAGGTAAATATGTTCTTTTTATATTTATGCAACACCATTCGTTGAGACCTGAGCAACAACAGGCTCAATGGACTACTATTAGGACAATTAAAATCAAGAATGCAAGTGTAGAGGAATCAGAGGTCTGTGTAGGTTTAAAATGAGGACCAGGAGAGGTTACAATGACTACCCTCTTAAAAGTCAGTAGTTTGCTATACAGTAATAGACCAAGCAGACACATATTTTAAATAATGCAGAGGGATGGAAAGACAGAAAGGCAGCCAGTAATCATTGATGGATCACACTAGAACCATAATGGGCTACACACCCTTGTCATCTCACTCTGATGAAATGAGAAAGAACAAGGAAAAGAGAAATAGATCTCTTGTTAAACTCAAATTTTTAAGACCAGAGTTTTAACTTGTGAGCAGACAAGACAAAAAGAGAATTATATAGATATTAGGACAGAATTTAGAGCTTAAGAATAATGGAGAAGAAAATTGGAAAACAATTAACACTGGTAGGAAACCATGCCCAGACTGAATTAAGGGAGCTGAGAAGGACTAACTCCCTAAAAGCAGCTATGCAACATGCTTCTAAATTAATACATGAAAAGGAGCTGCACATTTTATTTCAAAAGAAGACAATTATGTTTAAAAATAACCCACTGTCAACTCCTCTATAAACTATTCAGTGAATTGATTTGTGGTTTCTCAGTTATTCCATATTTTCAAAGGACTCTCTGAGTGTCTGAGAGAAGACACACAAAGCAGCTTTTCTGCTCTCAGGTACTGTTAAGACTGTTTCTGAATACATAAACAATTCTCTATCAAGTATTCAAGACAAATGCAAGCAGTTCAAAAGCTACTTAGCCAAGAGTATTTGGTGCTGAAAATTGGTTTAGCTCTATTGCAAACCAGAAGTTATATAGCTGACATTTCACTGCTTGGATATTTCCAGAGCAGCTACTTCTCTGTTATTTGTAGTATATAAGCAATTGCCTAAAAGCACATGTCTTTATGTTCCCCAAACAGTAACTGAAATTTTACATATGACAGTAGAGTCAAAGAGGTACCAGCATGCCCTTTCCTCTAATTGCACCATTAACTATGCTCATTAGAAAAAGCCACAACAAACACACAGATCTTTTTAGGATCCCCAGCAATTTCTCAATTAAAAGGATTAAGGATAACTGAACCTAACGTAATCTGCTGTTCTGTTTTCTAGTTACAACTTCCCTTCCTCTCACTCATCTAAAAATGGTTCTCCTCCACTGATTTTCTGAAATCATTCATTTTCCAAATGTATATTCTGTTATGTTCTAGAGTCACAAAATTGTCAGGCTTCTACTTTGGCAAAGGGACACAAGCTACACTTTGGGTAACCAACACAATCTGCAACACTGGAAGTTCCACTTGAACATGAGGAAAAAAATTCCTGTTGAGGTGAGGGAGCCCTGAAACAGGCTGCCCAGGGAGGGTGTGAAGGCTCCTTCTCTGGAGGGTTTCAAAACCCATCTGGACACATTCCTGTGATAGAGTTGAACCTGCTTTAGCAGGGGGTTGGACTGGATGATCTCTAGAGGTCCCTTCCAACCCTTGCCATTCTGTGAAATGTCTTCAGTGATGAATTTGGCCTGGGTGATCACTACCTACACCTGATTGATAATGTCAAATTGCTCAAGTCAGCAACAATAAAGTTTTCCATGAAGCCCCCTTGACTCTCATTTGTTCTTCCTGTTCTCTCTCCTTCTTTTACCCCTGAAGTTTTGCTAGAGGGTCTCATTCTCTTTCAGTTGAAGTGAAACCACCAGTATATAGTAATAGAAGATGTTCATGTCCCGAGCACACAAACCAAAGTGTAGGAATGTGCTAGTAGAAGGTAGCAATTCTCACAGTTTGGCCTGCTCTCTCACATAGAGGTTAGTGATCTTCATGAAATTGAACTGGCATTTCTAACCCACTCAGAGGTAGTTACAAATGCCACTGATCCCCTAAGAGACTTTTCTTAGATGCAAGGATGTATGTAGACATGACCTGCACAAATCAGCAATAGAAATGCCCTAGATGAAATGAGCTGATTGAGAACAAAACAATTGTTCTGTAATGAGTAAGTTCACACTTTATTACAGAGTACAAAGGGTCTCAAATTATAGAAGAGCTTATTTGCAAAAAGGTCATGGCACATATGGCTCTACCTAAATAAATGTTAGTAATAAAGCTTTGTTAAAGTGTAAAAAAGCTTTGTTACAGAAAATTTTTATATACAACAGTTATTGTTTTCTAAAGCACCTTTTTTCTGGTGAAGAGTGAATGCCTTGTCTGACTTGAAATACTAAAATATACTGAAGCTAGATTGTGGCTACCTGCAATAGTCTATGGAAATATCCCTTAGGGCTAGGCATCTACACAAAGACATGTCCATTGCTGGGGAAACATTGCTTGGAAAATAAACTATAACTATGAAAAAGCTGAAGTCATTGTTTAGATGCTAAATGAGTTAAATTGATTAAGAAATGCCCTCCCTTCTTTGGTTAGGAAGACACGAGTAATTCATTTGCAAGCAGGCAAAGGACAATTCTGGTTTTAAATTTTATACTACGCTGAAGTAAATAAAACAAAAATAACTTGTTTATAGCATGAAAAAGAGGCAAAAAATATCATAAACAAGGCAAGTGGTGCAGAACTGCAATGGTAATGCATCATTAGTCCATCTGGACTGAAAAACTAGTGTGTGGAGCAGAGCAAGTAATTTTCTTCCAGTGTGATGGATCCAAATGTTCATAATGGTTAAATAAATTTTAATAAAGAAAGTCACAAATAATAGCCAAGTAAGGCAATATATCCATGCACAGTAAATAACATAGAATGGAAACATCAGTTTAAAGCTGTACTCTGAGTGTTCTTATAACCATGTCAGGGATGTGTAATTACGCCCAATCTTCACCAGTGGAGGTGGAAAATGCTGTAGCACTTTCTACAAGGAAAAGAACCAGCAAATCCAATTCTTCATTTAAAGGACTGTAACTTTAGCAACAACAAAAAAAAGAATATTCAAAGCACTTTTTACAACCTTTGTAGGAATAACAAGAAACTCAAAGCATCAGGGTGCCACATTTCAAAGGCACATCATAAAAAGGAGACTACAACTTCCGTATTCAAATGTGGCCAGGAAACACTTTCTCCCCTTAAAAGTATGGTTCACAATCTTGTGTAGTGGCTCTTGCTGGTCAGGCTGTTCCCATGGAACACACACATCTTTACCAATGTTCAGAGAGATGCCAAATACGATAAACAATAGCTCCCAAATCAAGATATTGATTGGAGTTTCCCATGCCAGTAACTCAAATTGCTTCCCATACTGCTGTTAGTTTTACTGGATCCCAAAAGGAAACTCTCCACTGTTTTGTCCTTTTTTTCTGACTTTTCTTGTGTTTCCTCTCTGAGTTTTATTACTTTTTTTACCTCTCAGAAATACTTAGTTCCTTTAGTACCCTAATGGCTTGTGTGACTAGGAGGGAACTCTTATCTACTTCAGGCAGGAATTTCAACTTGAGGGTAAATAGAATTAATTGTTCCAAGGAAACAAGCTCCTTTCATGGCAAACATACCTGAGCTGAATTTCATATTGCCCTGCATGACGAGACTGCACATTCCTCAAGATCAGTGTGAAGATGTCTTCATTTTGAAGGATTTCACATGCTGTTCCTGGCATTATTTCTTGCCCATCTTTAAACCAGTGAACTGTGGGGAAAGGATCTCCAGCAATTGCACAGGATATAAGGACATTTTGCCCAGGAGTTGCTGTCACTGATCTTGGTTTGCTAATGAACCAGGGCTGAATACCATCTTGAGGTTCTGTAATTTACAAACACAGTTTACAAAACAGGAGAATATGCTAAACCTGAATGTAACTAAGAAGCTAACTAATTTCAGGGAAAGCAATCACAAATAAAGTTACTTTGAATACTCAGGGTATAAGTTTTTAATAAGAAAACAAGTCAGGCTTTAATTTTGCAACTAATTTCTGTTGGTACTAAAATTAATCATCTACTTGTCACTTTACTGGCTCACTCCAGGCTTATATTAAGAGCAAAACAAAGGGACTTTAAAGCTGCCCTAAAAGGAATCTTGAAGATTTGTCCTTAGAGAATACGAGTAGGAATAGCTTTAAGGGCAAGTGACAGTACCGTGACTGCTGTGCAGTTGAGAGCTCATGTAATAAATCATTATTAACAACTGCATAAAATTGCATTCAATGTAGAAGACTGACCCTGAGGCTTGATCTCAGGGCAGCTTAGAGAAAAGAGGAAGGTCTGAATTCAGAACAGACAGTGACAACAGACTACATATCCAACCCTGGAGGCATAGCTCTCTGAAATCCTGGGGTTAAGATCCTTTACACTGAAAGTAAAAATGATTTCCCATAATTCTCAGTAATGACTAAGGGAAAATGTTGGTGTCCAGTAACATTGGATGAAGTCCCCTGTCATCAATTTGGTTTGTAGGTACTTCAGTGTTTATTGTGGGATTTACATTGTATCTGGATATTCAAAGACAATTTTTTTGCAGCTCGTTCTCAAACTGCAGAAATCGTGTGTTCCTCACCTGCTACTTCTATAACCCTGATAGTAAAGACAGGATATCTGCCTCCCAGACACCTCTTCCAAACACTCAGGGCTTTAATTTGAAAGAAAAACTCCATTAAATGGTTTATATTCAGTCTGTAGCTAAGTAAGCCTCACAATCTGAAGCTGAATTTAGCAGGAGTTTTGCTCTGTCCCCAGGAATAGGACACAGGAATGCATTTCTGAAATAGTAACATAATGTTCCAGAGTGAAAAGTTTTTTTAAAAGTTGCTTCTGCTCAATATCCTTTTTAATTCAGATGCAAAGACTGAGAACTCCCAGCATCTTTCACAACACACTTTATAAACACTCAGGTACTTTAAATAGACACTCCTCTAGCACATTAGAATTATTTTCTGTTTGCATTTCCTGAGGTGGAGAAGAACTTTATACCTTGTACTGTCAATGTGGCCTGGGTTTGAGTTTCTCCTAATTCATTCCAGGCTTCACAGGTATATTTGCCTGTGTCTTCAGGAAATACTTCCTGGATGTACAAGCTGTACTCATTGCCTTTCTTCTCAAAGTGGAAATCTTCTGTCTCCTGGATTTCTTTCCCATTGTGCAGCCAGATAATTTCCGGAGGTGGGTTAGCTGAAAAATAGGAAACAACAAAAATCAGGAGACACACAAAAACCCCCACCATGTATTAAGAAAATGAACAAGGTCGGTTGCTTTCTGCTACCTGATTCTGCAACTTCATCTTCAAAACATTAACTTTGTTGACGCTGTGTAATGTGGAATAGTTCTAACTCTGCCTTATTATAGTTAAAACACAAATGATTAAGGGAAGACTGTATACAATACAGAGGGAGAACGAGTTCCAGATCCCACAAAAGTTATTATCAAGGTTTTCTATTAGCAAAGTTCCTAACAGGACTGCTTAGTGCTGCAGCACTAATCTTACTGCAGCTGACATGAACTCAATCTCGTTTGGTTCACACAAAAGCTATTTCCAGGCCATCTAGACTTAGTTTTACTTCAACGGCAGAACCCAATAATAACACTATGATTATGATTATAAACACTTGCACAGGTCTGAACACATTAACACTGGACAATGCTCATCCACCCTGAAGATCAGATTAGACAAACTTGTTTTACTTTTATAAAATTAGTTCCTTGAAATATTATTTCCAAATGCAAAGACACATGCTTAAAAGAAAAGGACAGTGGGAAAAAAGCCTATAATTCACAGTAGGGCTTAACATTTAAAAATAACATTGTTTTATAGCTACGCACCTGATACTTCTACGGTCATTATCACTTGACTTCCATCCATTACCTTGAGGTCAGTCAGGCCTTTAAGGAAGATAGGTGCAAAAGTCTTGTTTAACTTAGCCTGTGCACTTTCTGCCTTCTTGCTGCTCTTTTTTTCTGTGAAGTCAAGAAGAGAACAGGAATTTTCATGGCAAATTTTAAGTGACCTTAGATTCAAACTGATTTGGAGTCAGCAGTCTTGTTTCAGCTCTCAAAAGGCAAAACAAAATCACTGAAATCACCCAATAAAGCTGCTTTGCCTTACCAGTCACTCAAGAAAAAAAGGCAATAAATGATATGGAACTATCCTTCTTCCAGAGATTGTCTTAAATCATTGTTAAGAGATATCACAGTGCATCACACAGAAATTTACACTTATTTTCCCCAAGTACACATGCTCAGTTGCAAAAAAAACCCTACCCAACAACTTGTAACCAATAACTCGGTGCCTTTAATCACTGCTAAGTTCACAGAAAAGTCTCAAGATATGTTGCAAGTTGGAATTGTCATGATTAATAAGTCAAAAATATAAACTCATAAGAGTAGACAATTAGCTGCTCTGGCCTTGAGCTCACCATACTCCTCTCCTGTACCACATTTAGCCAACTGATTGGTGATGATGGGAAAGACTGAAACCTGAGGTTATCAACATAGGGCCCAAAACAAATTAGTGGATTAGTGTTTTTTTTTAAAACTAGTGGGTTTTTTTAAAACTATTTTTGAGGATGTAGAATCAAATGATGAGTGCTGGAGTTGAATTAAGCACTCTTAAAAATTAAATCTGTGGTAGATACGTAATTTCCAGTATCCACAGAGATCTCCTTTGTCTTGGATTCAGAGGCTATAAAGCAAAATCATTTAGCTATTTAACCTATATGGTACACTAGACCAGGAAAGAAAATTCTGCTCCAAAAACCTGAGCAAAGACACTTCTGGAGCCAAAATAGGGATCATGGCCAAACGTAAGGAGTCCTAAATATTTATCGGTCACTTGGATACACTTTTTGTTTTGTTTAGCTTCAGTTCAGACCTCTTACATCTTGCCTTTAAAATGCCAAGCTTATTTTTTGTCCATACATGAAAATAGCTTCATTTTGCTTATTCCCATCTTCAGAATTTTTAAAGGTGCATCAAGATCATTGAAAATAGGGGAAGAAAACTACCAGTTATAAGAGGACAGTGATTAGAAAACCTGAAAGCGTCTCACTGAGCAAGCCCATTGGTCCTCCTGGAGGCAAAAAGTTAAGCTTGTCCCAGGGTCATTTCAGCCCAATGTAAATTTGGAAGCTGCTTGCAGAGGAAGTTTTTTTTCTTCTCTAGCAAAGGTTTTTCTAGCCAAAGTCTTGTCTCGATGGCTTGTGTGGTAGGCCTTTTCTTGGCAATGAGCAGTGAGACATTGATGTATGTGAGAATGGAAATATGGGACCTGACTGAGATCCACTCATCTCAGTGTAAAGGACTCTGAAATACCTGATTCACTATCAGGCTATGCTGATTAGCCTTAGGGCTTCCGATAGCACCTGTTTGTAAGTGACTTATACTGAACAGAAAATAGCCATGAAGTTGGGTCAAACTCATCTACAGCAACAAACTGTTGTGGTTCACCCTACTCCTCTGTTTTGTATTTTTACTCCAGTAAACTGCTTTGAACAACTGCTGCACTAAGCAATGTAAGCACATGCTTCTTCAGTACTTTAATGCCTTGCAGAAAATCCCTTTCTCCCTCAAACTGAAACAGACCATATAATGGGAAAAAGGAGTAAAATAGGAAGAAAGGGGGGAAAGGAAAAAAACAAGAAAGGAATAAGGCAGGAAAGAGGCATAGAAAAAAAAAACTGAAAGAAAAAGACAAATTATGCTTCTGTTATTCCTTTTACTGAAATAATTCATGACATTGCAAATCAAGAAGGCAGATATGCTATAAAAGGAGAGCTGGGAATGGAAAATAAAAGCAGAGATGTGGTTTCTCTAGAACAGAGAAACAGACTTGAGATGTGATCAGAGAAAGCCAAGCCTTCAGAAAAAGACTGATAACAGAAGAAGAGCTGAACAGGTCCCATGAGTGAGCCAACAGTGACCAGGAAACAAATTTGCTAGTAGTGGCTCTAACAGCAATTCTCCCAGAAGAGACCTAGGTGCCTCCAGCAGAGCCCTGGTACAAACAGCCTTAAGCACTAACAGCACTCCACATCCCTCGCAACTGGCTCTTTGCTTTATTAGACCGACCTGCCTGTTCCATGTAGTCTAAATAAATGGATTCCTGTAATCAAGAAAGACAATACAGTATAACAGCTTCAGCTTGTTAAAAAGAAATGAGTGAGCCACTACAGAAGGAATAGAGAAAAAAATCACTTCCCAGAAGGAATTTTTCAGCAATGCTAACTCCTCCAAAGTATGTGCTGCAGAAATGAAAGTTTCATGTACTGAAATAAAACCACCTTTTTGCACAAAGCTGCACAGATATTAAGAGGAAGCAAGCAAATAATTCCTGGTAATTGCATGTAAGAATCACAAACTCAACAAGATTTTTAAAAAGTAATTCTTCAGTTTCTGAACTTATCTCAAGCAGATGTGTCCTGTGCTGGTGTGGAGACCTACTGATACAAGTGATGTTAAGAAGATTCACTGAGGGTGCAGGTCTCTGCTCCTGAGAGAATGACCTCCAGGATTAAGAGGTGATGAACAACTTGCCATTGCTATCAATCAATGCTCACTATTTCTAAGTGAAGCAATGAAATTGAAATCAAGGGAGCCAGAACCTGCTTCACCATCCCACAAATCTCAAAAATAGCATTTGTATTAAATTTAAGCATTCCATAGGTTTATGTTGATCTCTTGTATGAAGATCAGTTCTGTGCCCAAACAGAAAATTACAATAGTAAGTATCAGAAATCAGAAGTCTATGGTATATGAGGAGTAAAAAAGTTAGATGGTACAACTTTGACAGTGAAAGAAAAGTTACTAGAGAGATGTATGTTCTTTCATTAGGGGAAACTGAATGTAATCACACAGAGGAGCATTAAAATGGATTATTATGTCTGCAATATTGAAAAATTGAGCATCACTCCAGGGACAGAAACAAAGGCAACTTTATATGTGCTAGTTTTCTGAAGACACGCATATGGTTGAACCACATATCGATGCACATACATACACATTTAGTCCTTGAAGTATTGTCACCATCTATTACAGAGCAGGAGTAAAAGATCTCCCTCTCTACCTCTGATGTTCTTGGGAACACAGGGGTGGTGAAGGAATTTCTTTAACAACAGACATGAAATCTGTTGTATGCAAGAGCTCAAAAATTGTAGCTGTCATGGCTAAGGCAACCAGTATTCCTTTTCAAACTTGTAACATCCCGGATACAGTAAATATATGGCTAAAAAACCTGACTCCATGGCAACTTGAACAGGCTTTTTTCAAACCACAAGCATTCTCCCCTACTTTAAACATTTATTTTTAAAATGGGAAACCTAATCTTATGCTACTGTTGTTCAGTAGCTTATGTTTATTGTATCAATATAAGCAGAATATCACAAACATTGCTTAATGTTTCTTGACTTGGCAGCAACTGTTAAAATGACTTTGAATCCCTAAACACTATTTGTTCATTAAGAAACCATAGGGACTCATGTAATGTAACATTTCTTCCTTTACTTAAAATTTGATATTGTGGACTTTTAGACTTAGAAAAAAATTAAACTGGCCTACTGACAACTTTAGTTTCTCTCACATCTTTTATACAAGATAACACAGACAGATTTAGATAAGTTATTTAGTCTTAGTCTAAAGACTGGGATTTTCTCAAAAGGGATTGATACATTTATGTTGAGACCAAACTACAGACCCTGGATGGTAACAGTTTTCCAACTCTTCTGAAGCTTGTGGATGCTTTCAGTTGTTTATTTATTGCATAGCACCATGCAGTGACTCAGTATTCCTCCGATGAAGACTAACATTTCCCAGTTTTACCATGAGGTAGCAGTGCTGTACGTTTTCACAGCTCATTTTAATATACCCAAGGGCTTCTTTAATTTTAGCCTTTACAGCTCTTGTTTGGAAAAACTGCAAACAGTTTGAGTTTGGAGGGTGCTTGGGAAAAGAAGGGACATTGCTCATCCTCAGATTAAGCAAATAACTGCTGTTCTAATTTATGGTGAAAAGATACTGTGTGATCTTACTTTCTTTTGAAAACATTTGACTAAGTATTTTGCACAAATCCCAGGCACTGTTTGTAAAAGGGTAGCTTCAGAAAGTGCAATAAGTTACATTCCCTGGCCACAACTAGGTGCTAGCTGGTCTCTTCCATCAGGAATAAAACCTGTGACTTGCACCAGGGAAACGGAGGGCAAGTAGGTTAGGAAAACAGGACACAAATATACACGTTGCACACAACCAAAGGCCCTTTCACCACATGAACTTTGTAGGGGTTCAAAATGCATATGCTCTTCAGTGACAGTTGACTTCAGAGCCCAGAGCAGGGGGAAGAAAGAAAAAGATGAAAGCACAGGTACAGTTCCCAACTCAAATCCTGCGAGCCACTAATCTTCTGGCTGAAACAACCTCTTTCATAACATTGCGGGGTATTTTTGCTGCCAAAACTACGGACAATAAAAATATGGCACATCTTGCAACAGCAAAGAAATAAGGAATCTAAGAGAAATTTTATCTGACATTAGTATAAGGACATGACTTCATTATACATCTATGCATCCTCAGCTTATTCAACTGGATGTGAAAAAGCGATCTGATCTCTTCCTCTAATGGTAATGCACTCTAATCGCCTATAGCCATTTAACATCTCCCTCATCACTCTTGCTTCTTATTACTCTCAAGTAGAAGTAGCTTCACCTCTAAGAATCAAAAGAAGAGATATAAGTTAACACATAACAGTACTACCATATTGACTAAAAAAAATCCTACCCCAGGCAGTTAATTTTCTCCCTACCTTTCCTTTCCCCTATTAACTTCTGATGCTGCAGTGAGTTTCCCCCAGGTGGACCATGTCAAAGCAATTCATGGGGAACAGCAGAAAGCATAACATAGGGCTTGAGAAAACACAGGTACGTGTCAATAACTTTGTTTCAGACTGTGTAACTAGTTTTACAGTAGCTTATGAAAGTTGCCACAGTTTTTTAGCCACAGCTGTTGGTTTTGTGCAGGTCAAACCTTGAAAGATAATATAGAAGATACTATGATTTTCTCAAAGGCTGCTTATAGAGCACTGAAAGGCTCTTCTAAAATTGTGAGTTCAAGAAATTTAACAATTTTTGCACAGAGCTGTGGTCAGGCATAATAGATAAACCCAGCTGGGGCATTCCCTGGTGAGCAGAGGTCTCTATCATTTCAACAGGCTTTTGATAAGGCATTACACAGGGTGATAGACTTAAAAGTCCACCACAGTGGTCCTGCTTATATGGTTCTTTTGTTTTTTGCCTTTCCTCAGGCTCCAACATGCATGAATGCTGGGAAACAGCAAGTAATGAGATGCATAGCTCAGTGGGAAACAGCCTGGGAGACTAGAAACAGTAAGCAAACATTTAAAGGGTACCCTATATACTAACATAGGTTTCTTACAAAGCAAAAGTAATACAGTCTTTTCCCACAGCACTGTCTTACCCCTATGGGTTCACTTTTTTAAAAAATAATTAGAAAGACACTCTAATAAGAATCCAAATCTATGTTTAAAAGAGTGATTTAGTGCATTAAATCCACAGAGATTAAGCAGAATTGAAACTCTTATCATTTCTTATAAGAATACAGATTCTCATCATATTTGGATGGCAATGGGAAAAGGGATGTATTGTCTCTGATACAGAACTATTTCTAGTAATATCTTATTCTGTTTTCCTGTGCTTGTGTAATCAATAGTAAGAATCTACCTACAGCTACCATATCAAACTTCTGTTTATCTGTTAACCTATATTAATAGAAATTACTGTGATAAAAAACTTTCCTATCATTTGACTTTTCTCAGTTCAGGATTTAAAGAGTTCTTACATAAATTTAACCTCCCCATATCTGCAAGAGGAGTCTTAAAGTTAGCTGAGGGCCTAAGCCAAAATCCATTTGAAGTTTTTAAAACCTAGACCTGGATCACAACTTGGTGCTTGAACACAGCTGTAAACATTTTTATCTTGTTAAGCAAAGGTGAGCTACTGTGTTGAAGGTGAATATGTAAAAGAAAAGGTAGACACTTGTATCAGTTTAACTGCAAGTATGCAACCAACTATTACTTTGTAAGGTAAAGGATACAGGTAAATCTATACACTAAGAGAGAAGGTAGAAAGAGACTCAGTAACTGCACTGTGGCATTTCTATTCCCAGATTTTCTATTGAAACTGGAGTGAAGAAGAAAATCCAGATCAGGATGCAAACTTTAAGGTTTCCAAAGACTGGATTTGGGTTTTAGTATGTATGGACATCATCTGTTCTAGTAAATTTTCTTATTCATTTGCCTACCCAGATGTACCGAAAACTAATGTGAGCTGCAGAATGCTGACATCTCCTGTTGAAATGTCAGGACTTCAGCATGCTCAGCTCTACACAGACACACTATAATCGAGTTCAGAAGGGAACTCTGCATATTGTCTAATCCAGTCCCCAGATCAAGCAGGGTCAGCTACAGCGCTACACATACACACCTTCAACTCAGCCACACAAGATCAAAGTTACAACTGGTTATAAGACAAGGATATGCAAAGAATAGAGAGTTTGCTGCCTTATGTTCAGAACACTGCAAACAACTTGCAGTGTTTAGTCTTAGAGATTTAATTATACTTGAGGATTCTGTTTGCCAGAATCATGTGGTTAACTGCCAAATAATGTGTAGTCTGAGTCGTGCGAAAGGACTGCCTCAGCAACATTTACCATTTATGGTGTTTAAATATCATTTTGGCTCAGAAGCTAATAAGTCAACTGAGCTGAGGAGAATACTTAACTCAAAAAGCTCTCTTTATGAGCAAGCTCAGAGAGAGAAGCAGCAGATTCCACTAAAATCTCTGAGAGTAAGACTCAGGTTCACATACAGATCTTTATATTGAAAAGAGCTTCACTTCTCCAATATTTTGAATGTAAATAAATCCAGTTGTTACCAGATCTCACGTTAACAATGCCATCAACTAAAAAAATAATGGATTGTATAAGGCAGAAAATTGATATTAGGACATTCATCTCATCTGTCATTCTTCCTCTAAAGTGGTTTTGTTGTCTCAGGTCTGAAGTAATATGGTTAAAATATTTATTGCAAGTTTTCCAAGAATTCCAGACTTCATTTACAGTGGTATAAAAAAAAAATTACAAGACCTCTGTGTTCTTGAGACATGTTAGGGATATTTCTACTTTATTAAAGATCTCAGGTTGGTATGCCATTTTGCAAACTTTATTCACCAGAACAATGGCCTAGTAATGTTCTTTACCCATCTACCTCCTACCATTTATTTCTGCAGTTATAATCTGGTTTTTTAAATGGAATGTGAGATTTAAATATCCTTGGGAGATGCTCTCACTGAAGAGTCAGGCCGAATTATAGTCTGGATGTTGTGTCTTGCATTATGCAGAAAAACTGTTAACCTAAGACTGACAATTCCCCAAGCCTTTACTAGTCAGGGTGATTAGGGACATACAAGAGAGGTCAAGTTCCACCTTACCCAGCTAGTATTCCAACCCTATCCTGCAGCTCCATGTATGCTCCTTCTTTCCTGAATCTTTCCCTCTGTATGAGATATCACCATGTCAGCAAGCATTTTAACCTCTGTTTTGTTTACTCAGTTTGTTTTGCAACACACAGCATTTGAAAGAGATGCCACCCCAGAAATCCCATTATCAATAGACTGGCTATGCCAGTAAGAATCATGATTTGGGAGAAACAGTTGAAATAGAATAGAATAGACTATTTCAATTGGAAGACACCTACAACAATTCTCTAGTCCACTGCCTCATCAAATCAGGACTGACCAAAAGCCAAAGCATAATGTTAATGACGCTGCCCAAATGCCTCGAACCCTGTCAGCCTTAGGGCATAAATCAGCTCTCTAGAAAGCCTGTTCCAGTGTCTGAGCATTCTCTCAATAAAGAAATGTTTCCTAATGTCCAGACTAAACCTCCCCTGGCACAGCTTTGAACTGTTCCCACGTATCTTGTCACTGGATCCCAGGGACAAGAGATCAGCACCTCCCTCACCACTTCCCTCCTCAGGAAAAACCTCAGTTTAGAGTGGAGGGGACAGAGGATCAAAGTAGTCAGCTGAATTCATGGCAGATCATTTGGCAGTCAGCAGACTAAATTCCTCAGTGACGGTCGCACTGGCAGTTTTCACAGCTGAAGTGGTGTTTGCTTTTGTCTTCAGAACTGTCTGCTTTATATAATGAGTAACTTTGTCTGCAAGTTATTTACATCAAGTAATTGCTCTTTTGTCACTGCCATAGACAGCATGGAAGGCTTGACAGCATGTATACCTACCAAATGCATTTATAATGCAGCTCAATTGGCCCACTGTTAACAAATACCCCAGTACTAGGTACCAGCCTGACACAGAGAACTGCTTCATGTGTTCCAGATCAAGCCAGGTTAACTCCACAGTGAAAATGTGCATACTGCTGTAGCAGAATTTCACATTTACAGTCTCCATTTTTTTGTGTGATTGCCAATAGAATTGCAGTGTATCACAATGTATGCAGATACCACTTCCATTAGGAAAAAACAGCCTGGTCTGTGCATGAGCTGAAATACAACCTAGCACAATAGCAACAAGCAGTGACATAAAGCATAAGTGTGACCAAAGATGCCACTGACATAGAGTTACAGCCTCTTCAGTACTCCTTCCTCTGGCAAATCCAAACTGGCATCAGAATAGTTACCTCTGATAATACTAAACTAGTTCTGCTCACTCTGTTGACTCAGTAATCAAAAGGATACTGTATTAAGAATGCTTTTAAGAAACCCAACAAATAAGACTCGGTTTAACTGAGATCAAGGAAGTGTTTAAAGTTAGACTAATATCAAGGGGGAGGAAAAAAGAGAAATACAGCAACATTGTATTTCTGGGTAAAAGTTGGTGTGCGTATTCTAAAGCTAGGCTTGTTTGGCACTTAGATCCAGATAAGATAAGGTTGTTCTAGTATGGTATTGCTTGTGGTTGGTTGTCTCTTTTTGATGAATTTATAATGAAAATTTCTCAAGCGAAGACATTACCCTGAAAAGAAAATTGGAAAATACAGCAAAGTCTGTGTATGTGGACTGGCAGTCGAGCCTTGGCTCAAATGAAGCTGCCTGGAAACACTTCCAGTAGTATACAGCTATACAAATCCCTGCCCTCTGTTCCTCACTGCAAAGGAATGAGCTGCTCATTAGGACTCACACTATAACCTATATTAAGGCACTCAGAGTTCTCTGTATTGCTCACGTTATCAGTATGTAAAATAGAAATGTTATTCTTCTAAAAGTGAGGTACCACTGCTTGGCAAAATTAGATCTGTAGATGAACTGCTAAAGCAGGTGTTAGAGGGCTATATCTTCCTAGTTAGATACATTTTCTATCCCAAATGTACATACAACAAATACTGTTGCACTGCCTTTGTCCTGTAGACATTTTTGCCTCTTAGTGCAAGAGAACTGCAACACTTGCAGAACTAGTAAGGACAAGGGGACCAGGTATTTGTTTTTTCAACTTTGTTTTCAGTTTGGTTGGACATACTAACCTAGGGACTCTCTACTGCAATCCAGTTAAATGCTTGACCAACACACTGTTAATTTGCAAGACTAAACTGAAGAAACATACCTTTAAGAAGCTGCCACCCTAACATGGCTCTATATACACCAGCTTATGTGTTTGAAACTTTGAGTTAAGTGACTAAAGAGAAATCTGAAAGACAGATGCTTCCCTTAAGCAAACCCATCTCTCCTCTTTCCCTCACTTGAAGCATCCTTTCCTACAACTCTACTTTTCCTCCTGCATATACCGTTCATAAAGCAACTCTTTAATTCTCACCTTTACGACTCCTTCTGGTGGTGCTGAGTATCACGAGCTTATACACTCTCATCTCTTCCCCATGGTCCTGTCATTTTGATAACGGTATTCCCAGAAATATTTATACTGAGAAGAAATATACACATCACTCTGCTCTCAAACCAGTCTCTCTAGTTCACTGAGTCGTTTGATTAAAAGTAATTTTGAAATTATCATTCTCTTTGGCACATGAAAAACCCCTTGGAAGACCACGACACCCTCTGCTTTTCTCCAAGTATTGGCCACGCTCCTCTGCTTATGCAAGAACCTTTTTTCCATAAGTGAAACTTCCATGAAATTTTTGCACTGGAGTATACACATATGTTTGTGTACACGTTTTATATCAGCTGGTAATGCAAGGTACTCCACAGGCTTCTAAACACTGTCAACATATCTGCTCCCAAATTAGAGGAAATTAATAGAAAGTGACCAAACACTAACAGAAGTGCTAATTATCTTAAAAATAAAAAGGGAGAAAGAAGTAAGTATAGCTACATCCTTAGAGTCTGTCTTTATAATTTTAATTCTAACACTGGGAAATAACTTGCTTAAATAT
Organism: Colius striatus; assembly: GCF_028858725.1. NCBI lineage: Eukaryota > Metazoa > Chordata > Aves > Coliiformes > Coliidae > Colius > Colius striatus. The sequence goes on along the minus strand of NC_084769.1, from coordinate 12,073,631 downwards.
TTTTTACCTTTTGATTTGTTGTTAAAGGGAAACATCAATCCTACAGGTAACTCTTCCATTTGTGACTTTCACTCTGCCTAAGTATGAGGCACTAGAGCCATTTTACCTCTCAGCTGTGAGAGTTTAAATTATTGCATAACCATTCTACAGACTAAATTTCTCTTTGATGGCTACTTCATCTGTTGTATCATGATTGATGGTACACAAGTGACTGAAATATGTGTTTACTCTGCCATTTGTTTAGCAATATTTGCACAAAAGGATTATGTTTTGATAAATTCAAGTTAATCTAGTAGCCGTGCAAAGAAAGCTCAGTAAAGCTAGGTTGGAAGTCAATTCATAGAAGTAACATAATCTGGTTGAATTCATAAGTACATGAGAAAAGTAAGAAAAAGGCAGAAAACAAATGCAGGTGGACATGATGCTTAGTATCAGAAACCAAATCTGTTTTCCTTCAGAAAAACACACATTACATCCAATTCTCAGATGCTTTGGGACCACTTTTCAGTGATTAATTCTGATGAGGCCTTCTTCTCATCCTACCTCAAATCTACCTGCACAACACTCATTTCTGAAGAGTTTCATAAACTGAGATAATGATTTTGTTTTTAAATTCAACACTTTTTCTGTCAGCATCTCATCTTTGTTTTCTGTTCATGAGAAATATTAATGCAATTCCTGACATTTTACTTTTGGTCATTCTGCAAGCACTCATCCCTCAATTGCATCCAAATTTGGTTCCCTTTTTAAAGGAAATGATTTATATCAAGAAGCTGTCTTTAGAGAACATTGTTGATATTGATGGCACGAATCCTATATCATTAAAAGCTTCCACACATATGTTTTGCTTTGTCCTTCATTTTTGGTCTCTAGCCGGCATTGTGTTAGGTCCTGAGTTGATGAAAGAAGGCAATTTTTCAGTCTTACGAGGATTACAGCTGTTGGTGACCCATCCACAGTTCTGGACTGAGAATATTGGGACACTCTTGAAAGTACTGGAACAGAATTTCTTTCATGCCTATGACAGCTTACCTCTGACCTTTCAATACATTAACAAAACTTTCACTTAATGCTCTGAAATCAATCCTCGTATTAGCCAAGTGGTTCCAGCAGGCTACTAGTCTTGGCATGTCTTTTGAACATTTAACAAGACAGACTTGTATATTTTGGAAAGTCTTTTATGGTCCTTTATACTTAAGTTATGCCTGAAATACAGCAACATGCTTTCAAATAAACAGTGACTTTGAAAAGCTGTCACAAATATTTCATCACTGTAGGCAAGTAAGATATCATACTTTGCTTACCTTAGTCAGAAATATATATGTCAGAGAAACAAAGCTATAGCCTCTCAAGTAAGTCATCAAAGAAGGGCTGCCTATTGCAGTGGTAACCTTCTTTAGAAGATTAATGCCTAAGGTCATTCTGAGATAGAAAGAAAAACAACCCACAATCTAAAGACAGCATCTCTCATGACTCGAAGGAAAGACTCCTACCTGAAAGACTTTCTTCCACCTGGTTATATTTTATGGTTCCACTCGCACCAGATAGAAGAGTGACAGGAACAAAATGAACTGGTTTCCCAGAAAGCATCTCCCTTCACTGCTCTGATAAACTGGTTACAGCAGGGACTCTGACGGGCTTTCAGGTGACTCTAATCTGCTCGTCCACTGATCAATGAACGACTACAGTAATCGGATTGGAAGGGCTACAGGCTTCCCAACATAGACACTTATGCTGGGGAGGCTGTGCTAAAGAAAACCCTAAGTGTTACAACAGAAAGTGGTGGAGGAGAAAGGTGAACAGATGTGAACTCAGGAAAGTGCACTGCTGGCAGGGAGGGAAGAAAGGAGATGAAGAGCCAGTGAACAGGAGCAGCAGTATTTGCTGTACAGTGTTTACTGACCAACGGAGGGACTATTAGGTCGCTTTTGAAAAGAGCAGTGTGCAGAAAACAAGCATCAGGAAAACAGGTGGCTGCAGAGCATTAGAGCCCACAAAAGTACCCTGTGCTACTGCTGTTGCTGTGATGCTGCTGCCTGGTGGGAAGAGGCTAGACAACTCTCAAGGAGCCTACAGTGGGTCAGATATATTTTTTGTCATCTCCTGCAGAATTGCAAGAGCAAAGGACATTTCCTTAGGAGTCAGTCTCATGTAAAAAGCACTCCAGCTTGATACCATACCTAGAGAGAGCTGGAAAAAGCAGTTAAATGCCTCTCTTACATGAAAAGTGTTTGCAAAACAACAAACCTTCCTGCACACAGTATTCACTTGGTTTGGCGCAACAATACGATTCAGTCAGGAGGATGGAGCCACGCTGTTCTCAGTGATGTCCAATGATAAGACAAGGGGACAATGAGTATAAGCTGGAACATAAGAGATTCCAAAGAAACACAGGGAAGAATTTCTTCATGGTGAGGGAGCTGGGAGCACAAGCTGCCCAGATAGGTTGTGGAGTTTCCTTCTCCGGGGACATTCAAAACCCACTCAGACGAGTTCCTGGGAGACCTACTCGAGGTGGCCCTGCTCTGGCAGAGGGTTTGGACTAGATGATCTTTCCAGGTCCCTTCCAACCCTTAAGATTCTGTGATTCTGTGTTATGTCCCATCTGTATTCTTACTCTCCCTCCAGCCTGTAATCCTGTGTAGTAGACCCAGCTATTGGTGTGAAAGTCAAGTGGTTAAATATCCTTTTGATACATATTTTCTGCAGATGGATCTGACTTATAACTCCTTGTCAATTAGTTACTTGACCACATATCAGAAGGCTTCTCTCAGAAGTAGATCTGAAAGACAGTTATGATGCTTGGGAGCTGGCCTTACTTTCTAACTACACCTGTTATTACCACTAGTTGACTTGCCTGTACACTCTAATTGTCACAGCTACAGCAAAGCACTCTCTGTAAAGGTACATTCAAAGTCACAGAATCACAGGATGGTGGGGGTTGGAAGAGACCTTTAGAGATCGTCTAGTCCAAATGCCCTGCTAAAAATAGATCCAGCTACATCAGGACACATAGGAACACTTCCAGGCTGGTTCAACTAACTTCTTGTCTTAGTTTTATATTCAGAAAAAAAGGATGTTCAGCCACCCTGAGAAAAAGCTGATTAATATTCAACTTCAGTATCTAAGGCCACCATCAGTGATCACTGTATATAATATGATTACATGTAATCACTGTATATTTCAGGTGATCTCATGGTACCCTGTATATCCCTGTTAAGAATCTGTTGGTTTGGTTTTTAAAATGAGATGCCTGGTGTATTTTAAAAATAGCTTGTATACTTATTTTCATATCACAAAAACTGAAATTGTAATATTCAATTTTAACACCAATCTAATTGCCTACCTTGCACATACAGTAATAGAAACAGCTCAGTCATGCACATGTTGTTTAAAAACCTTTTACATCATTTGTTCATCAGCCCCAAAGCCTCACAAGTTCCAGTTTTCCTGCTTTTTAAGCCTAAGTTTTAAGGAAAAAAAATTGTAACATTTGTAGAGCAGCAAATGGTACCATTTCAGGAACATCTAACATTGAACATATGAGTAGTGCGGACTATGTTTTCCACCTCTCAGGTTTTCCTGCGTTACAGTAATTAATCTAGCACCCCACTCACTGGAGAGTTCAGTTAGAAAAAAGTTCCCATGATGAAGACATTTGCTAGGCTGGTTTTTCAAAGAAGAGCTACACATTCTCTGTAGCTCATCTCTACCTGTATTTCAGCTGTCACAGAGAAAACGTCTGTCAGGATTCCATTTAGTCCACTTAATCTTTTACAAGGCCAAAATTAACTTCACCTTGATTAACTTAGTTTCTTCAGACTACTTAATGGATCTATCCCAATTTACTCAGTCTTCAGATCACTTACTTAAGTGATCTTCTTCTATTAAATAAGTAGAAGACTGATTAATTTGAATTATTTAAGACCGTTACACTTTTTCTGCCTTACCCATATGAAGAGGGGGACTTTTTCAACATGGTGCCAAAAGCCTACTACAAACAGCTAATTATCCTCAGTGTTTTTCACATAAAACCAAGGAAAGACTGAGGTTGCTCAGCACTAGACACAATTCATCCTGCTTAATAAGAAGGAAGCAAAAGACAACTATAAATGAATCTGAGACTGATGACTTAGAAGGAATGCTATGTCACAAGAAGCCCAGCTAATTACCCAATGCAAAGCACATTAAAAGTACTGGAAAAAGTCTCTGCCTTGTGTTTTACAGGACTTAGAGCAATAGTCTTTTAGAAGGCAAAGGGCATTTAAAATGTTTCCTACGATAATCCCACAGAAGGAAATTTCCTTTGACATAGACTTTCCCAAGGAAAAAAATTATCAGAAAACACAATAAGTTTAAGCATCCTTTTGTATCATAATTCAAACACGAGGCTTACACTGTGGTTGGTTTCTTTCTTTCTTTGAACAATTTGTCACTATATTCACTGACAGCATGGGACTTTCTGAATTATCTGCGAGCTGAATTTAATTTAGGAGGTGGAACTTCTTGCCTTTGAAAGACAAAATTGAGTTTTGCAGCTGAGACAGACAATTCACTCCAGGTAAAGTTTTCCCAATGATCACAGCACGCACGCCCCCTTCGTGAGATCCTTGCTGTATTAGAATGGCAAAGCCAAAAATGGTTATATAAAGTAAAATGTAGACCCAGACAGACTCAGGGATGTGTCCAAGGACTACAGTAGCAAATTAAAGAAATTATGGATTCTGACAGTGTTCTGACACTGACAATAAATGAAGAACATCTGTTCCTTTTTTAGATTAAACACAAACTACTTTTCACATTAAAAAAAAAAAAAAGAATCTCTAGCAATTAATAAACAAACTGGGTACTGCATAAAACCTAAAAATCTTAAATAATCTCGAGACAAAAAGGAACTGGAGAAAGACAAGTTACAACTCAGGAATAGTTTTTACAGACTTTATTCCAAAAATCAACGTCTGGTCAGGAGAGGATTTGTGAAGTTTTCTCTCTGCACGTACACTGATTTCCTGCTACAAACTGTCTGCAGGAGCTAAGCATGTAGAGACACCTTAGCAACAGCATTCAGAGCCTCAGAGAACTCTAATGCCAATGAGCATTTGCTAGGGGGTCTCATGGAAAAAAAATATATGAAGAGATAAGAGATTTGGAAATCGTGAATTAAAGTTTGGTACTATTTTTGTCAGGCTCATCCCATTTCTCTGAGTCTTGGGGAAGGTTACTGTAATCCTGAACGGCAATAGGGACATAATCAGTTTTAGGGAGGAAGTGGAGGGGATAGCTAAAGGTGTGAAAACGTTGAAAGTGTGGCTTTACAGCCTGTCATGCATGTTTTTCATTCTGGTCTAGTTCTTCCCCAAACACTCAATGACTCCCAGAAAATAGAATGAGATGCAAAACAGAGGAACTAGCTGCCCATAAGAGTGGCAACGCAGCTTTCTAGCCCCAGACTAGCTAAACTACAGGAGGAATCCAACTCAGTCCAGCAGTAACTACATAGCCTGAAATAGCTCAGCAGAGTACACAAATCTAGGGAAAGGCAAGGTCACTATTTCTCCCACATTAGCACTGTATGGCAACCCTAAAATAACTTAGAAATTATTAGTAAGAGAGGGTCTGTCTTTTTGGTTTCTGTGTCCCAGTATCAGCAGATCAGCACGATCCCATGTCAGAGCACCCTTGAGGTGGAGTGCTCTTGATTGGCCCTTAGCTAATGCAGATTAAATGCTTTAGAGAAATTATAAATGACAGGTTTGAGAACAGATTAGTTTCAGGCTTATTTTAAAACACGTTTTTTCTACTTTGTGCCTTTTTTTCATGGGAGGAGGTGAAGGGTGGGGAGGGGGGTGACTGAATTTCCAATCGAATAATCAAGAAACTAACTCATAGGTTTATCAGAATTACTTTGTTTTAATTTTAAGCTTCTCTAGGGTAAGAAGTGGATTCATACAGACAGAATAGGGGCAGGCATATCACTGAAGTGTTGTAGACAAACAGCACAGAACACTGGTAAACAAAGACACATCTTGGGATCCCAGGGATCGGAGTACATTTCCTACCAAACTGTGTGTGCAAATTTGTGGCAGGTATTATTTGGTCATAGACTAATGCAACAGTTCCCCTGGCAGCTGTCACTCAGCAGTCTGTCAGGCAGACAGTGTCAAACTATTACAACTTTGGGAAAAAAATCACTTGCAGATGACAAATACCAAATACAGGCTTGATTGTAGAGGGAGGAGGAGTCTGCAGGATGGGGATTGTAGAGGGAGGGGGCTGATCATCTCCAGGGCATAAAACAAACACCGGTCTAAATTGATGCTAGGTGAGATGATAAGAATAAAGATCGTAATACTGATTAATACTACCTCACTGATCAATTTATCCACAGGATTCAGTCATCTCTTGCGTTCATTGTGATCTCTGGTCTTTCAGACCATGCTTGCTCAAATCCTAATGTTGAATTATGGCTTTCATGAACAAACAGCTATGTCAAATCAGCACAGAGGGTATCAGATTATTGATATTTGCAAAGAGAGTGCTCCTAGATTTCAGAGAAAACAGATCACCTCCATTGCTTAGTACACTGTTCTCTGGTACCTTCACTACCAAAATTCTGCTTTTTACAGATACGCTGCTCCCAAATAGCTGATACATACCTATTCTGAATTATCTCTGATAAAGCCTGGAAGCAGAACAAGAATATTGGCATTTGCTATCATAGTTGCAGTCCCTGGCACTGGTCTCTGTGCTTTGCCTTTCAAGAGAAAGTGGTAGTAGCTGCCTCCTCATCGTAACACTGCCTGATGGATGGATGATACTGCACTTATTTTCCTTTCAGCAGTGACAGTCCTTCCTGACACTGCTACACCTCTTCCAAAATATAGCTCTGGATCACACTAAGCCCTTCTTGGTAAGCTAAGAACATTAATACCTTTTTCTGACATGTGCATATTACTTTACATTTCACAGTCCTTAAGCATTTAAGTTGCATACACCTCCAAGGCAAGGAAAGGTACCCAGCAGAAAACAGCTTACAAAAAACTTGGAATCCACTTACAATCACTTCTCTTAAGGATCTAAGATTTTTTTATATATATATATATAAAAATTACAGCTATCATTGTAGTAATCACAGCAGGCTTAGATTTTCACCTTTGACTGTAACCTGAGCGCTGCAAGATGCCTGTCCTGTGTTGTTTTCAGCCAGACAGGTATAAATGCCATTATCTTCTGGTAGGGCATCTTGGACATTCAATTTTGCAACTCCATCTTCAAAAGTGCAATGGGCATACTGAATTGGTTGGTCTGCAGACAAAAAGAAAGATAATTGTCTTAATATGAGTGCCACAAGTTTCAAATGCTTGTTTTCAATGAAATCTGGATGCCTAACACCAGTCAGCATTCTGAAGTGCAGAGTCAAATCTGTATCTCTGGTGCACAGCCACTGCTCTCTAGTGACTACAAACGGCAGCATCTCAAGTACAAGGCAGAACACCATTGTCAGACATATCTTGCCATCACATTTACTGAGTGCTACCTTGAGTAGCAGAAAGAGGAAAAAGGCTTATCTTTGAACTTTGGACAGATTCTCTTTCAGTTGGCTAAGAGAAGAACTGCTTCATGTGTTTGCTTCAGATATTGACTCCATCTTATACTTCACCTGAAACTAGATATCAATGTTATTGTCTAGATGTGCAAAACTTATTGGCCATGGAGAAGCACTTCAAGTCCTCCATCAAGTACTTTGTAAAAAGGAGGATATTTCAAGAGAGATGACAGCAGAACCTACAATGGAGCCAAGAAGCCATTTTACACAAGAAGTCAACCTACACTACAGTGTGTATAGTCTGGTAACAGTGGGATCTCAACTGGCTTGAGAGTTGGGCAGAGAGGAACCTCATGAGGTTCAACAAGGGCAAGGGCAGAGTCCAGGAACAACCCCACGCACTAGGACAGGATGGGGATTGACTTGCTGGAGAGCAGCTCTGTGGAGAGAGACCTAGGAGTGCTGGTGTGTGCCCTCGTGGCCAAGAAGGCCAATGGCATCCTGGGATGCCTCAAGAAGAGTGTGGCCAGCAGGTCGAGGGAGGTTCTGCTCTGCCTCTGCTCTGCTCTGGTGAGGCCTCATCTGGAGATCTGTGTCCAGTCCTGGGCTCCTCAGCTCAAGAGGGACAGGGAACTGCTGAAGAGAGTCCAGCATAGGACCACCAAGATGATCAGGGGACTGGAACATCTTCCTTATGAGGAAAGGCTGTGGGAACTGGGGCTGTTTCGTCTCTAGGAGACTGAGGGGAGATCTCATTAATATTTACAAATATCTAAAAGATGGGTATCAGGAGGTTGGGACATCCCTTTTTTCTATTGTATCTAGCAACAGGACAAGGGGTAATGGGATGAAGCTGGAGCACAAAAAGCTCCACTTAAACATAAGAAAAAACTATTTCACTGTGAGGGTGAAGTAGCCCTGGCACAGGCTGCCCAGGGAGGATGTGGAGTCTCCTTCCTTGGAGGTCTTCAAGACCTACCTGGATGCGTTTCTGTGTGATCTGATCTAGGTGGACCTGCTTTGACAGCGGAGTTGGACTGGATGATCTCTAAAGGTGCATTCCAACCCCTATCATTCTATGATTCTATGAACAGACAGGTACAGTATAATCTGTGGTGAAGTGACAATTAAAGAAGTTAATTTTAAGAAATTGGTTCCTTGATTTGGTTTTGAACATGCTTAAACAATAGTGTAGACTGGTTAAAGTTGTCTTGCTGTTGTTTCAAGAGCATTGTCATCAATCACAGCCTTAGTTTCTGAAATGCTTCTGCAATCTGTTTTCTCAATACTAAATAGTTTCCACTACTGACTCATCACTGGTTGCTTTCCAGGTGAGGGCTTCATATCTGTGCATAAACATCATGCTAGAAAAAGAAATTAAGGCCATCTAAGAGAAGAGGGTGAAATTGCATTTAAATTGTGCAGAAGTGAATCAAAGACATCTGTCATTTGGGAAATTCTGGTCAAAAGGAAAGATTCAAATTGATTCTGTTGCCAACATAACATTAAAAGATTATGACAAAAGCTCTAGAGTTTCTAAGAACCAGCTCTGCACTATGAGTAGGATAAATAAAATGATGGGACAGATTTTTCTCTCATGTTTGATTTTTAACACTAGTAAACTCAGATGGCCACCATTATCCATGCACTATCTATCTGCATACAAAGTTTCAATCAAAAATACAAATATGTGCCAAAATCAGCATGATCCAGCACTTACATATATTATAAAATGTGGTAGATTATCTTGTTCCTTATCTCGCAAGACATCTGTTAGGTTAGAAATTTCCTACTGCATGAAAAACCGGGGTGAACAATCAATCAACTGCCCAGAAGACTCCAATTTTAGAATTAACTCTCTACATCTTCTTCACAGATCACATATTCTTACTACTGGTGAATCTGAGCTCCTTTTCACTCAGTTACACACAGGCTTTTGTAACTACCAGATGCAATCACACGATTTTTGCATGTGAGAGTAAGATTACATTCTAGTATGTACACAGAGGGGTAAAGCCCAAGCAGCCAAAGCTTTCTGTAACAGTGCATGGAGCCCTAGACCGTTCTGGTTTGTCTGTAGAATGTCAAACCTGACAGAGATCCTGCCTGGGATTCTGACATTGAAACTCAATGCTGCCTATTGATGCTATGACAACAAACATATCAGAGATAGTCTCGGGGTAAAAGCTGCGTCATCAAAAACAGAGCAATGCCTTTTTATTTCTGCTTTAAATATTCAAATGACTAGGGTAAGTGTTCTACATGGGAAAAGAAAATATTGTCTCCTTCACCATGTCCTCAGATTTTGTCAGGATATCCATTTTCTTTTTCACTCCAGTTCTCAAAAAGGTATGACTATTTATAGTACTGTTCTACTACTAACAGTGAATTCACTTAGGGAATAGCCTTTTCATCAGACCCTAGGAAATAAACACAAGTATACCAGCCCTGAGGAACAACCTGCAGTAAGATTCAAAGTTATGTCCATTGTACTTATATTTTGATCTAATAAAAACAACTCTCCCAGTAGTGAAATGTTCCTTTCTCCAGAGGCAGAACAGTCAAATCTCCATGACAGCTTGGCAGCAGGAACAATAACAAAAAATACCTTTCTGCTGGCATGTTATGCCAGAAGAAAGGAAATTTTCCTCTAGGCCATTTATTAAAAGCTTTCTGGACAGATTGGAAAGCTATCCTAAAACCAAACACTACTCAGAGAATTGTTATGCTAAAGTCATGGTCATGCTGTTTTTAAATTCTGCAGAAAGAGATTCCGTTGAACTCAAGGAAAAAAAGAAAACCAGTAAACAAAACAAAACAAGAAGATATGAAGATATTTAAAATGCAATCATAAAGGGTTTATTCTTTCCTACAATTTGAAAATAAAAGTATTTTAAATAATAAAGTATTTTAAACTAAAGTAAGCTATAAAGTATTTTAAACAGCTAAAGTAAGTTGCAATTACACACTGAAGTATTGTCACAGAGACCACTCACAAAAATGCTATTTATAAGACTTTGTTGAGGTCAGAATTGAAACAGAAGCAGCCTACTTTCAGGGACTTTGCCAGTAAACCAATGAAAATTTAGAGAGAAACTTAAAATAAAGGGCAGAGTGAAAGCAACAGGACAAAAGAACCATCTTGGAAAAGTTGGAAAAAAGCTTTACATCATTAAAATGGAGACAAAAATAGAAGAAAGAATCTGAAGATGGTAGAGCAAGTCTTTTCGTTGTCAGGTTGGTGTGGATTCTTTGGAGACTGTGGTAGGGCAGACTGGACAGCATACAGGCTATTCAGTGTCAAGGAAGAACTTTTTCACCAAGAGGGTTATTAAGCATTGGAATGGGCTGCCCAGGGAGGTGGTGGAGTCCTCATCCATGGAGGTATTTAAAAAATGCATAGATGAGGTGCTGAGAGATATGGTTTCATTTAGTGATGGGCTTGGCTGTGTCAGGTTAGTGGTTGGACTTGATGACCTTAAAAGTCTTTTCCAACTGTAATGATTCTATGATTCTAAGAGCTGGTCAGCCTAGAAGTGAGACTGCTCTGCTTTTTCCTTATATTCTGTTTGTTTCTCAAAGCAGCCTGTTCATGTTTCTCAGGATTTGCTAACTCGGTCTTTAAGTATTTCGCTGAGATCTACACACTTTTCTTGCTATTCCTTTAACAAATTAATTCTAGCTTGTATCATTGTCATGCTTGGAAGACAATCTGCATTTCACGTTTTCTTGGAAACTTTACACATTCCGTCCCGTATGATTTTTACTTCTACAGAGTTCTGCAAAAGTGTTGTATTTTGAACAGTAGCGTGATTGCACTTAGCAGATTGCTTTTTTTCTCTGCTGCAGCCAGTTGTGAACCTAAAAAGCTTTAATTACAAGTATGGACAGCAGTAACGTGTAACACACGTTTTGTCTTAAAACTTAATTTGTCTGCCTATCTCAAATTATATATACTGTAAATACACTGTTTTCTTTACATGGCCAGTAGATTAAAGACTCCATCATGACATTTTGCCAAAAACATTGTTATGTCTGCTCGGAGTAATAGTTCAGGACCAGAAACACAACTTTCTCCTTTATTTGATAATGGATATAAATATGACAAGTTTGTAGCATCTAGCTAGCTGGTAGACAGGAAGGAAATGTTTACATTCAAGTGGATATCACAATAGCCAATCCTTGGTTAAAATGATCTAGGAGTATACATGGAATTATCAGCATTGAACTACTGTTTATAATCCTTTCAAGTTTGTATTAAAATGGTATATAAACCATTCTGTATCATAATCACACACAAGACAGAAAACCATTAAACTATAGTGGTATGTTTTAAGAGTCTGGAATAAAAGCGGTGTGCTTATGTCTTTAGGATAATAAATGATGTCCCTAATTTTTATTATGATGGTAGTTTCTTGTGCTTCTGTTGCTCATCACTGCATTTTAAGAGCAGAGATAAAGCACTATCTTTCACTTACAGAACTCTAATGGCTTGAAATCCAACTGTCTGAAAAAAAAAAACACCTGCTTTTGCCTCCTTGTGATATTGATTCCATTACAGTTAGAGGCATGGATGCAATATAAACATAGATATACCTGAGCAGTGGCTGAAGCCTCTGAGATTAATGAGAAGACAAGTCAATGGAGAATAAACATCTTGAAAAAAGATAGGGAGGCACAGTGTATAATGGAGACCTACAGAAACATGTTGCTGATTGATCTCCAGGCTATATTTTTCAGGAGACAATAGTTTTCTGGTTAGCAAAGCAGAACACGATTGCATCAGTGGAGATGCTGCATCTGTGTCTGACTATGTACTTCAGCCTGACACAGAAAGTCATTTGAGACAGGAAGATGCTCTGTATGTGGAAGACACCTGAGTATAACTACATCATTCAATGACTAAAGGAACCCTTTACAAACAGGGGGTACCCTTGGAACATGAAGATGAATTAACTGACACTATGCGTTGGAGTTGCTCCTTCTGTGCTGCAAGACACAATTCTTGCATAGCAACACAGTGATTCCACCCACATCTGTAAAGGAGGAACTGCAGAGACGCCCTCAGACAGAGAAACAAATTATTTCCAGTGGGAGGGCGTCAGAGCCTTTACTCACAGGTCTCATGTTGTAAATAAAGCATTGGCCTTTCTAGTCTAGACATAGAGCTATTGGGAAGAGGAACAGACCAGGCTGTGGGAACACACCAATCTCAAGGCCATGGTTCATTTGCCCTACCCCCTTTTTCAGTTATCCCATCTACTCTGAATAGCTAAAGAAAAACAGAGATCATGTGCAAATAATTAATTTTAAAACAATCCTGGAGAAAACTTCCTTTATGTCAAAGTATGCTATTCTTTGTGTTTAAATCACACACAAAACCATACACAGATAGTCTGGGAGAGCCTGCAAAAAATTGCACCTCAGGAACAGCAGAGATGATCAAGGGTTAAGCTGAATAAATCTTTCTAGTGTTTAACATATATGCCTCTAAATGGAATGAACCCTTAGTCAAAGTGTGTAGACCCTGGATCTCTAAAATCATTTGGAATCTAAGCCAAAAATTAGTGTTTAGACCTAACTCAAATACTAAGAGGGGACCATTAAGGAAACAGACATGTTCAGTTGTGTAATCAGACCAGGGCAGGAGATTACACAGTCTGATAAAAACAAAAAATCTTTTACTTATCCTTTTGTTTAGTCATCTTTGGGAAAGCATTAGAATCACAGGGAACATATTTCTAGTAGAAAAGTAACCAGAAAAGCTGTGATTTTAAGATCCTGGAGATATAGCTGCTAATACCAATTATGACCTGCCCAGCTGATGGAGGGCTGGAATCAGGCATGGGTTTCCCTCCTACTTTAAAGAGTGTTATATGGCAAATATTTTTCTTAGAACTTATTGGTCCTGCAGGATCATTATGCCAAAGTGTTAGTCTCATAGCAGAGGCTAGTGTCAAAGGAGTGAAGGGGAGCACGGGATCCAGCATACTGTAGCAACACAGGCTTTGTTGTATGTGTGCTGAAAAGCTGTGTTTAACAAACCCCAAGCAACTCATCTATGCACAATCTTGTCACCAGAGTCCTCTGCTGGACATACTGGAAAACTGCTCTAAGACAGAACATTGCTCAAGAAAACCACCCTTTGGGCATATTATGTGCATATAAACTATTTTTCTTCAAATATTCTAGTAGATTCCGTTGTGGTGGCTTAAGAGTGCTCTGTGCAGCATTCACAGCCTTGCTATGTTCTGATAAGAGTGGCAGATGAGGCTGAGCATCTGAGTGTGTGCATGCACGTATTTCAGAGCAGGGGATTCCTTACCATTGAGAAGCCATGTGATCTGAGGCACAGGTACGCCTCCTACACAGCACTGCAGCATAAAGTCTTGCCCTTCACTCACAGTGCAGCCTTTCAAGACAGTGGAAAAGCATGGAGCAACCTCTTGAACTTTAGGCCCTTTAAAACCAAAATGAAAACAGTTCCTTTAACCCAAATGGAAAAATTTATCTGGGCTAACAGAGTCATCCCAAACAAATAAGAAAAAAAAGAATCAAAACCATGGTGGAATGTTTTATTGGGAAATAGAAATAATTTTTAGCAATGGATTGGTATAAAGGAGGATTCTTCTATCATCTATAAGACAGGTGCTGTCAGCCCTCAAGCAATATCTTGGTTGATGTTTTCCTATGCTAGAATCCACTATTTGCAGCCAATTTCTAGAAGTGTATGCAATATATTACCAGAGAGCTCAGAGTAAAGAATAGGAAGGATAACTCTTCTCTCCTGCTGTCTGTCTTCTCTCAGTCTCTCTCCCAAACTTCCCCTGGCTGGCAGTGAAACAGGGTGATTTATGGATGCAGTTTATAGGTCTCTCACGAGACAGGAAGAGAACATCACGGGTATCTTGGTTTAAGTTCAGGCAGAGCAAATAGAGAAATGATGCATAAATATAATCATAGCTCCAGGCCAAAACATAAAACCAGGTGACAAGATTAGAATTGAGGTCAGAATTTGCTAGAAGTTGAAAAATATTTTAACCACACTGGTAAGTGAGTGCCTTCAAGCCCAAAATAATTTGTCACTGGGAAGTAAGTGTACTTGAATTTAGCAGAATGTCATTCTCATTGTTTCACTTTTCTTCTTATTCACATTAATGCACAGGACTGGTTTGTGCTCACAAAACACAGAAATGCTAAGCAACTCCGAAAGAACTGAATGCAGAACAACAATAAAATCTTTGGCAATCTGTATTAAATGCAAGCATTAAGAGAAAAACTCAGTAGAGAACAGATCTCCCTGCATACAAACCATTAGATGAGATGGCTTTTTCTATACAAACAATAAGAAAAAGGTCAGAAGGGAAACTGATGCAGAAAGTGGCTTGCCAGCTATCCCACACCATATTTTTCACAGAGCTAGGAATCAGAATTAACCTGCATTGAGAAGTCATAATAGGAATTTTGTAGTCTCCACTTTCTGATAACTTAGAATATCCCAGACATAGTTTTCAAAGAGCAGATGTGCTCACAAGAACTCACTTACTTCTGACAGTTAACAACCAGCTGGTGGAGATCTGGCCTTTGGGGTTGAAAGCTGAACAGCTGTAGGATCCACTGTCCCCCAAGCTGGCTTTCTTTAACCATAGGCAATGAATTCCATCTTCCTCACATATTCGAACATCTTCTCCAGCTTTAATAAGTTCACCCTCTTTGAACCACTGCACGTCTGGTTTTGGTTTCCCTGAAACTAAACAATCAGGTACTTTTATTTTTATGAACAGGTGTTCCCCTTAGTGCAATTTCATTATTTGCTTTAGTGTAAACTAGATGTTATTTACACACACATAATTTCATAAAACTTAATGACCAAGAAATACACAAAGCTGTCTTCAGAAAACCAGTTTGATATTTCTGATCTTCCAAAACCTCCTGGCCAGTCCATCTTTTAAAATAACACGTATGTGGTAACTTGAAAAACCCCAGGCACTTCTATATGAAATTTCTTCCTCTAAAAGTCACAGGCAAAATGGATGTATTAAAGGAGAAATAATGACATTTCCCCCCATTTCTTCCTACCCTGCAAAAAAGTGTTTTTCTGAGTATCTAGCAGTACTTTGGAATCCACAGTATCTACCACAGAGAGGGTTTATTCAACCTGGAGAACAGAAAGCTCAAAGGGGATTTTATGAGTGTAAATAAATATCTCAAATAAGGTTGTAAAGCAGACGGAGCCAGGCTTGTTTCAGAGATGGTCTCCAGTAATAGGAGCAGTGATAATGAGCACAAACTGAAATACAGGAGATTCTCTCTGAACATAAACATTTTTTACTGTGACAGTTACTAAGCACTGGCTGCCCAGAGAGATTGTGGAGTCTCTTTTCCTAGAGATATACAAAGCTACCTTGACGTAGCCCTGGACAACCTGCTGTAGGTGATGCTGCATGAGCAGGGGTGTGGAACCAGGTGACTTCCAGAGGTCCCTTCCAACCTGAAATGTTCTGTGATCCTGAGTATTTTTTTCCAGTCTATGGTCCAGGTGAAGACAAAGCAGGCAGCTTTCTAGGACAGTAAACTTCCAAGGAGTAGAAGCAAAACAGCTGCAGCTTCACTGCCTGATGTGCCTGTGTCAGAGCTCTAGAAAAGCAGATTTGGCTCCTAGTAGTGCTAAGGGGGCAGGGGGATCTAGATTTCATGGGCCAGTTGCTACGATATACAAAGAGGAGAGGTTAGGAAAGAATGCCAGAAAAGGTCAGCAGACCATCCTTCACTCATTTTCAGCAAATAAGGTCCCTGGTCACCCTTTGCAGAGACAATTCTCAGGATAGTTTCTCAGATTACTTATTAAAGTGTACTAGGGACATTCCACTATAAACTCCTGACAGACACCCAGCCTTTGTGTGTAGGAGTTTGTGTTTTGGATCTTCTTGGCTTCTGTACAATAGCCACTACATTACCCTACCAAATAGCATCATGAATTAGTTAAACATTGCAAAGGTTTTGAAATGTTCTGATGGAAAGCAATCCATGTTGTTAGTACTAATACACCTGAAAAATAAACTATTCAAAAGGTGCCAGGATCTTTGGAATATTTTCTCCTCTCCTTAGTCTGTAGGCCTGTGATATAAACTGTAGTCTTTACTCATGAGGCAACAACTATCAAGAGATGAACTAAATGACCATGGTTTCGTTGAGGTTTTTCTTTTTTCCTACAGAGACATAAAAAGCTCCCATTCCAGCAATGGGTTGGCCAAATATAAGGGGTAAAAGTAGATGCCAGAAGGGAAATGCAATTTCTTATCCATTTTTTTGGTTTTTATCTCTCAAGGGCAATATAACTAATTACAGTTCTGGAAAGTGTACCACCCATTTTCTCTCTTATACCCTCATCCAAGAGTCTCTCTAAACTACCTCCTAGAAAAAGTAGCATTGATTACACCAGGGGAAACCCCAGATGGGAGAAATGATGGATGCTATGTTAAGGAATGATTTGAAAATTTCAGTAAGAAAAGTATTGTGTAAACAGCATGAGATTCTGCACCTACTTTCAAAATGCTTTAGGGAGGAGGACAACTTGCAATGAAGGAGGAACTGCTTCCCCACTTCACACACAGAAGGGGAATGTGACTAACCCCAGGACTCTGATAACTTTCACCCCTTTACCTTTGCTCTTGAATTTAATCTCCTGGCCTTCTGATACTTCCAGGCTCTGTGGACGGCTCTCAAACTGAGGGGGAATTCCCAGAGGTTCCCTCTTCTCCATCACAGCCTTCCAGGCTCCAGATCTGTTTTCTGCTTCTCTAGTCCTTGGACTGACTTGCCCTGTCAGGGATGGGGTTTGTTGAGCTGATATCAGGGGCTGCACAGTCCTTTTTCTGTCTTCACCCTGTCTGATGTTAGTGGCCTGGGGTTCTGCCTTTGGTTCTTGTTGCAGTTTGACAGCTTGTAGTGTGATGGTGCTTGAAGTTTTCTGCAAGACCTGGGATCCCCTTTTTCCTTCTTTAGGTTCTTGAGGTGACATTGCATTGGCTTCTTGGTGCTGTCCCTGCTTGTTGTCTTTGGCTTCTCTGGCAATGTGAAAGGTTTCTTTCCTCACTGACACCGTGTCATTGGTTTCAACAATGCATTCAGTGCTGCTGGTTTTCAGCTCTTTAGCAATCCCATTGCTAGTTGCCTGCTTGAATTCTGAATTTTCAACGGCTTTAACAGCAAGTGTTGTTGGTTTTGATGGCAAGCTGAAGGAAAATGGTAAGTTTACAGATATATGACACTGTATCAAGACTAATTATTGTTATTAGCAATGACATAAATATGCAAGCCCATGGCAAGAAAATGAACTAATTAGCCTTTGGTTTTCTTCATCCAGATTAAGAATACGGATGAAAGAAGTTAAAAGCTTTGTAAAATGTGATCAGTATTCAGACATTGTCTCATCTGGAGAGTGGATACAAATCCACTGCTCAAGTTCTAACATGTTTTATGAGTCAGACACTAACAGTGCAGACAGTGCTTTAGATAGAGGGCAATTACACAAGACCCTGGAATGACCATGATGTAACACATGCTTTAATAAATTGAGGCCACATATAATTATAGCTCAAAAACACTACACAAAGTAGTTCCCTGAAGGGAAAAGAAAATGTAAATTGAGTAGTGAGTTTTGCTATTTCTAATTATGGTGTGTTGTAACTGAGGTGATTTCAAAAGAGGACTGATCAGTAGACTTAATTAAGATCTAGGGGAGGAAGAGGGGGTGTCACAAAAAAACAGATTAAAAAACCAAGGCTGGATGTAAAAATATCAGCTACTGTTTTATTAAGAAGTTTCTCAGAATTCTGATGTGTTTCCTGCTCAGTACTTTGGGAGCACAAGAGTAGCTGGCTAACTGAGGATTTGAATCTACGTTTCCTTCACTGAAGTTGGCCACCCTGACCACTAAGCTATTACCTGTAGAGTACTGTGTCTATGTCTCACACTTTCAAAGTACTATTACAAGTCAGAATTGGAACAGATTTGAAATATAGGAATTTCTAGCCCAGCTCTGTTTTGCTGTACTTAGTACAATTGACTTATTCTCTCAGGGAGATTCAAGATATTTTCTTGAGCCACAGTTAAATGTACTAGAGAAATAACGCCTATGAGATTTGCAGTTACACCTGTAAGATTTTTACATTTGACATAATATCTCTTCTGTTTTGTTTTGTTGTTTGTGTTTTTTTTTAAATAAACAATGGAGGAGGCAAAACTACTCTGTAGAACCCAACACGTGGGGGGTTATGGCTGTAGAGCTGCATAGTTTCATATACACTAAACTTGTTTTAAAGTATGTTTCTAAAGTCACGCAGACCTGAAAAACAGGGTAGGACAGCATTTTCAGGTACACTTTGCAGTGGAGATGGGGATAGGACAATGTAAACATGCTATTTTGAAATCCTATCCAGGGCATGTAAGGACATGAAGAAAAAACATTTCACGAAACATTTTTAAAAGAAACCCAACAACCTGTACTCATTTAACTTTAAAAACTTTAAAAATCTTAATCTTTAGGTAAAATCCTAAAGTAAATTTTGCTTTCCTGAACCAGATCAGAACTCTGTACTTCATAGTGTTGTCACCAGTTCCACTGACAACTATGCAGGTAGTCTACCAGGACAGCTGAAAGTAAGAGAGAATCTCATTCCAATTAAACATTTTCGAACTTCCAAATACAGATAGACTCAAAAAGATTTATGACTTTATGAGGAAGGCTCATGCAGTAAATGTCAAAATTAGTGCATTTAAACATAAGAAAAACTGTTTTACTGTTCAGGTGAGGGAGCACTTGAACAGGCTTCCCAGGGAGGTTGTGGAGTCTCCTTCTTTGGAAGTCTTCAAGACCTGCCTGGACATGTTCCCATGAGACCTGATCTAGGTGAACCTGTTTGCAGGGGGGTTGAACTAGATGATCTCTAAAGGTCCCTTCCAACTCCTACGTATGATTCTATGATTGCAATTGAATATTCTAAGAAAGTACTCAAGTAAACACATACCATGGTGGCTGAGCATTGGTGTCACTCTTATCTGGACCTGAAATGAAAAATGAAAAATCAGGTAACTTATACATGCAATACTGTACACAATTTCATAACACTGAAAGAATTTAAGGAAAGAATATACTTAAGAACCTTCCCTCTTCCTATTTTCAATCCATTGAAGTCAAGATTGACTATCATCACACCTGAAATTTGATATGAGAGACAGCCAGTTGCTCAGTTGAAACACTAAGAGGTCATGGTCCATTTTGAGCCATTATTGAGTCAACTAAGTTCTCAAGTCCCTTGAGAACTAAACATTCTGTGAACCTCAAAGAGCGAAGTAAGGAAGAGATCCCAACTGGGAGGCAGCTCATCAAATCTTATGTGATCTCTACAGATCTTGTAGGAGTGGAAAAATCATCAGTACCACACCTGAGCATGCCTACAGTGAAACTACAGCTGTTCTCTGGCTAAAACACAAAGCCAAACTAACAGTATTAAAAACTCCCCAAACCTGAACTCCTTTGTAAATTTTTGCAAACTCATTTGCTGGGTAGCAAGTGTTATCTATCATGTTTAACGTGATTAATGCAAAAGCAAATATATCACATTTCTTCACTTTTCAGCTTTGGAAATGTGGAACATGCCTGAGCTATATTGATTTCCCAAGGTACCTCATCAGCTTTGTAACTCAGCTGAGCACATATTTGCTCATAGCTAGTTTCTTAGTTCATACGTATGTAATCCTCCATGCATTCTCCCAAATTTTGACTGTATTTGTTTCTCTTGGAGGTAGCATGAGTTAAATAGTTGGGATGGCAGAAATACCACTGCAGATCAAGTATCAATCATAAATCTCCATTTTTCCCCAGTTAACACTATAGTAGGCAACTTGTTTTCTCCTGGTCAGATCAAATTTGCATTTACACTGTTGTCAACTGTGAGGCTAGAAAGTACAGCAGAAAGACATGGAGTAATAAATTTGCAAGATGATTTTTCCAGCCATGAAGAAATAGTCCATAAAAATGCTTTCAGAGTCCTTGCCTCAGGGAAAAGACAAAAACATGTGATGAACATACCCTGATTTCCACTGTGTTTTGCAAGCACAAATCCACATCTAAATGCTTGGACTTGCTGCACCATTCAGAGTGACCAAAAGAATCTATTTACATACACACAAAAGTTGCAGTGAGAGAAGGGAAATAACCCATTGACCTCACTTCAATAAACCTGTCAATAAACAGCAACAGAAATTGTTCACATAAAAATTAAAGCTGAAAAGAGACTGGATAAATGCAGAAAAAGCAGCTGAAGAACTACTGGTTGAAGATGAGACAATACCATGTAACCCTATCAATTGAAAGAACATATGGGAACTTGGCGGGGGGGAAATGTAGCTCTTGGAACAAGTTTATCTGTATTTGAGATTGTGTGGATTGAAAAGAAAATAGAGGAATTCTGAGCAACTTGATTGTCTGCTAGCATCTTGCAGCAACTCCTATGATCTGATTTAACTGATAATGAAAGAATTAGCTATCATATATTGTGGTTAGGTAAGTGGTATCATCCGATTAGTCAAGTACATTGCAAGAGAGTGCCCTTTTTACTGACCTGTACTAATCCAAGAAAGAATGCCTGCATTATTCAGAGATGTGGTCAGCATCTGAAGCAAACATATACCACAACTGACTTTCTGACCCCAGTTCCGCATCATCTCTCAGGGCAGATGTACCCATTACACAACAGAAAGCTCTCTACTTCACGGAAAGCAAGTAAGGATCAAGTTTCATGATTAAAAAAAAGGCTTATTGAACAAAATGGACGTTTCTAGAAAACATCAGTTGAACAGGCAACCTGTAGAAGCTCCTTTTGCAATGGCTTCAGCAGATTGGAACTTACAGATTAAAAGCACGGTTTTAAGTGATAAAGGCAAGTTGTGGTTCTGAGGATCCCAAATGTAAATCCTCTTATTTATCTTGATATCTCACAGAGGGACAGCACTGATGTGACCTGGAAAATCCTGAATAAAAAAATTCCTTACTGAGTGCATATGTAATCCACTGATTTTATGACTGCAACTGAAGCCAGCTGCTGTTGATTTAATTATTTAATTAGGTCCAGTGAGTGCTCACCCACTAACAGTCAAAATTCCTCTTTAGTGTGGCTGCTGAGGGCTGTATGGTTTTAAGGCTGATGCAAAGAGCACCCTAAAAAGCATCAAACTGCAAAATGAACTGTGTATGTTAATGCATATATGGAATAGAACATCCAAAATTACTTATGCAAAGACATATTTCCTTTAACTGCAGTGAAATAGAGATGGTCAGGAGCTGAGAAGCCTGATTATTAATCTCATTAAACTGTTTTTTCTCTCTTACAGTTCAGAGTTATCACAGAATCACAGAATTTCAAAGGTTAGAAGGGACCTCAAAAGATCATCCAGTCCAACCCCCCTGCCAGAGCAGGACCACCTAGAGCAGGTCACACAGGAACTCGTCCAGGTGGGTTTTGAGTGTCCCCAGAGGAGGAAACTCCATAACCCATCTGGGCAGCCTGTTCAGTTGCTCCCTCATCCTCACACTGAAGAAGTTTTCCTTGTATTTCTTTGGAATCTCTTATGTTCCAGTTTACACCCATTGCCCCTTGTCCTATCATTGGACATCACTGAGAGCAGCCTGGCTCCATCCTCCTGACACCTTGGTTCTACAAATAAAGACAGAAATTTGTTTCCCAAAAGGAACTGGTATAATCAATTATTGATTATAATGACAAGTGCAAGGTTTCCATTCACTGAAATGAAAATCTCTGTTTAAAGCATATGGAGGTCAAAGTCACAGTAAAAGTGAACTGTTGGTTTTTAAAAAAGTTGTTAGAAAGCATTTAAATAGTCTTTTTCTCATTGAATCAACACAAATGTTTTCACCTGTAGCACACTCCAAACTACCACATTTAACAAAGAGAATGAGAAAAAGTGAATGCTTATACTGAGAACACAACCAAAGATATTTTAAAGGAATATCTGTGGTTTGCTTGTGCTCTGTCATGTAAAGTCTTTGCTGTACCTTGAACGGTGAGCTCTGCAGACACAGATGCCTTCCCAGCGCTGTTTATCACTGTGCATGTGTAAATTCCTGAATCAGCAAGCTGAGCATTTTGGATTTCCAAGAACTGGATGCCTGTTTTCTCAAACATGTTGAAACGCTCATTTTGCTGCAACTGAATATCACCCTGCAAATATCACAAGACATCATGAGACACTTGGTGAGAGAAAGGGAGCAAGACATTTTCAGTAAAATGCCAAAACCACGTCAAGATACCTCTATTTTAGCCAAGTTCCACCTATGAATAATACTCAGATGGTATAAACAAAAAACTGTGTCTAGAAGTTCTGTAATTCATATCTGCAGAAGGCTGTTTTTCACTGTATTTGCCACCTACTCATCCCAGTCTGGTTTTGGCTTCTCATTATCTACTACATCTGTATTCCTTGAAAAGTTTCTTATCACTGTATGTGGGCTCCAACCAGTTTTCTGTTCCTGTATGTTCCAGGAAGTCAAACACCATACTCTTAAGCAAAAACTTCCAAGTTAGGAAGTAGTTTTTAATCCCTCAATAGTGCCTTTATGGTGTATCACTTCAAGAGCTTTAAAAAATTCTGCCTAAGAGGAGCTCATCAGTGGCCATCTGGAGGTGACGCTGGGCATACATTAAGAGAGGCACTGCTGCGATGTAGTTCCTTTGCACTGCTATGCTGGAGTTAAATGAAAGGTATGTCTTGGAGACTGGAAGAAATGCATGCAGTTCTACGCTCTCTGTCACTCAGAAGATCAGAATGACAATTTTTGCCTGTAAATTCTACAAAATAATGGACTAACACCTTATTTGTGAGCAAATCTTCCGCCTCAGCACCAACCATTAAAGAGGAGTCCCTTGTTATCAGGGCACCACGGCTTTCCCTGTCCTAAGTTTAGGAAGGGAAAGAGTACAAATCTATGATTTGTAGGGCTTTGGGCAGTAAACATTTGGGAAATGCTGGTGCTTTCAGATACTGCCATTCCTGAAGTCTCTCTGAACTTGCTGCTGATGGGTGCTGTAAGTCCCATCTGAATTTAAAAAAAAAGCTAGTTCACATCAGAGGTTTTGTGGCAACACAGTAGAAGTCTTTGCAATTTAACAAGTAAGAAAAGGAAAAAGAAAACAATGAGGAGAGTGAGTAATTTATTAGTTCTGAAATGTGCAATTTGAATTGCTTATAATGCTTCCATGCTGTATGGAAGGCAGTCAGGTGTTGGCTCTACACCAGACAGATGTGTCCAACAGTATGTGAGCTCTTGCTATGATGGCAAGGCAGAGCAGAAATACCTACTACTCAGCAGGACCCTGCAGCACCATTCTGATAGCACCAGGAGCACTGTGGGCCTGAGCTTGTTTGCAACTAACCAAAGCACATATGTGATTCCAACCCTTACCATTCTATGGGTCTATGATTACCTGTTAATCCAGGCCTTGTGGACAGACATGCAAAAACACACAACCACATGCCAATAAAGTGCAACAACACAGTTGTGCTTTACAGAATATGTGAACTATTGAAAGACAGCTTCATAGTGCTCAAAATAGGTGCTAAAACATTATTATGAAAGCCAGAAGAAAACCAGTTTACATAAAAGCAATGGATTGAGGTTAAATTCAAGAGAGTGGACTGGTGTCATAGACACCCAGTGATTGCAGACCAGCAGTCGTATGGCTACTGAACTCCTGAATAATATACTTGTGTTGAAAGTGTTGAAATGAGGTTTTTAAGGACATAAACATGAACAAAACTCAATGGGCTGCTAAATAACAAGAACTTTGCATACTTCATTCATTTAATTAGGTCAATGAAAGGCAGATTATAGAATAATGCGTTATAGAAGCTGAAAATCAATAGCAAAATATATACTATAGCCTTTACCAAGCTGAAAAAAAACATGCATGAAGAAGTACCAAAGTAGGTCCAAGTACCAATAGCAGATCCATTCTGCTGGATTACTAGTCCTCACTTACAGGTTACCTCACAGACCTGAACAAAATGAACTGTTTAGCACTGAGTTGCATGGCTGGAAAATCTGAGCAAGTTTGGTGGGACTGGAAGCAGGTTGTTGTGGAGCAGCTGCATTGCAGACTGCCTAGAGAACCAGCAGGCCCAGAAGAACTGAGGGCAGCTGGAAGGAGAGATAGACTCTACATGGAGCTGCCAACTGAAGGAGATATCTTAGTGAGTGCTTGCACAGCAAGAGGCTGCTTGTCTTCTGAGATGTACCCTGGCATCCTTGTATTACAGACTACAAGGATACATCTGGAATGAATCCAACAATGACCTGGAAGCATGTCCTTGCTCTATGAGCCAATTTTCTGGGTTTTCTTTTTGGGGGTTTTATTTCTCCCTGCCCCACTCCCCCTTCCCAAAAACCTGGAGACACCAGAAGAAAATAAAAGCAACTGTCTGTTGAAGGCTTAAAGAGTAGTAGGATGCCAGCAAAGCAGGCGTATATTTTCTCTTCCAAATTAAAGAATGTCTTTGTAATTCTCTGAAGTACTAATAGTTTCAGGAAAAAAATAGCCTAATCACTGTAATATTTATCACCTTAAAGCCCTCACCTTACTAACCAAAATAAGTGGTTGAAGAGCTTGTGTGTGCCCAAAGGGGGCACTAGGACTTAAGTAGTCAGTGCGTTTTTAATGTCTAATTAATTCTGTTCACAGTTCCCAAGTTTAACACATATCTTCTTTGTTCCTACTTTTCTGTTATCACTTTTAGCAGAGTTCAGACTGAAAAAGTTGAACTGCTGTTCATCTGCCATGGATTGATTTATTTATTTGAATTTGCAAAAAACAATCATAGCATGCCAAAACCCAGTCATATCTGTTAATTTCTAGATGGTTAATTCTCTTTTCAATTCAATTTAATTTCTTTGCAAGCACGTAAAAGCCCACGCAAGTGATACAGAAAAGGCACTTCATGACTGAGACACTGACATGGCACTTGGAAAATACAGCTGTTATTTTCACAGCTCTCAGAGACCCCTCTGTAATCACAGTCAATGCATTAAATCCCTACAGACCTTCTCTATAAAACAGAGACGATGACAATATTCACACTTCCCATCCTTTGTCTATTTCCCTTTACCTAGTTAGTAACGCCTTTGGGCAAGCATGCCCCATACTTGCTATTTTTGTGATGGATCCTGTATCTTGTTTGGTGCTTTCAGATTATCTTTTTGTACAAATATTTTTGACAATGAGACAGGTAAGGGAGAATTTCATACGGAGAAGAAATGTTATAAACTTTTGGGAGTTTATTCAGCATGAAAATGAGGAAGAATAGGGCTCTCCTTTGACAATTTGTGACAGCAAGTGCATTTCATCCTTTCAAGTCACAGAATTTCAAAAGGGAAACAAAATGTTAATTTGAGGGGGAAATCATACCTTAAACCAAGTTACTTGAGGCTGAGGTCGTCCTGTTATTTTACACGAGAATTTGCCTGTTTGGCCTTCACGTACAACAACCCTGTTGGGTTTTGTTGCAAACTTGGGTGGACTCTCTCCCCAGATGCTCGGTCTATGCTCCACAGATGGGACAGAAAGTCTTCCCCTGGAAAGGTAATTGACATCCTGGTTTTACAGAAGAACTGGAAGCTGTTGTGGTTAGAGCACACTTCAGGAAGCATTTTAGACCAGCGGTTTGCCAATAAGGGTATATAATTGGTGATAACCGAGTCTGCAGTTACACAGTATTTTTTTCGGCCAATGGGAGAAATGGAAATGCTGGTGATGACTGCTTTTGACTTCTCATGCAACTGACAATTTGATGCTACACATCCTCATGCAGCACACACATAACTCACATAACAGATCTTGGGGACATTTTCAGTTGCTTATAAGCAGAGCTGGACAAATCAAATGACAGGAAGCCCTGCATACATTTAATTTTTATCATCTTCCATTCCTTAACTGCCTCCTAATAGATTATTTGTGCATACTTGTTCACTCTTCACAGTTCTTTATCACCTAATTTGTTTTGACACTGCAATGACACAGCAATTTCTGATATATGACTCAGTAACTTGATTTTGCAACATTTCTGACATGTCTTGGTAAAGACTTTTTTTGTTTAGGGAAGGCTTCTGTTTGGAATCTCACTCACTACAATGCTTGCAAAGCTACCATGAAAAGGGTATAAAACCAACATACACCCATCTCATTTTTGTTAGGTGTAAATGCCCAGCTCTACCTAAATGGATGGCACAGCTGGGAAATGACATGTGGTATAAAACCAACATACACCCATCTCATTTTTGTTAGGTGTAAATGCCCAGCTCTACCTAAATGGATGGCACAGCTGGGAAATGACATGTGGAATGAAATTAGAGTGACATCAGTCACTGTAGTCCAAAACCCACAGTTACACAGCCATAAAACACAAAACATCAAGCACCATTATAGCAAGAAAAACAAAAACAGGTACAACTTCAGGACTGCTAATGTGAAAGTGAACACTCACACTCTTTACTCTGAAGCCCTGGTGCAACATAGACACACATTAGTAGATGGCAGATGGTGATTTTTATTTCTTTTTATCTTTAATTTCAAGCAAATGGAACTGTTTTCAGGGACTTCCTTTCCAGATGGCCTCTTATCACATGCAAGATATGTCAATACCTCACCATTTCTACCAGGTGTCTGATACTAACAGAGACTGCATCGCCTTAGTCCAAGATACTGCCAAGACATGATGATTGCCATATAGGCAGTTGAAGGTTTCTAAGTAAAAGACAATATCATAATGAAGGGATTTACATGGACAAAAGAACAAGCAAAAAGTCTTAAGAGAGAAGGGTGATTGTAATATGCTAAAATGGAAAACATTTCATCAGATAATTATCTGCTAGCTTGTAATATAATCTTCCTCATGCTACTCCTAAAAAGCATAAATGTGTATTAAAGAATTTTTTTAAGTGCTCATCTTTAGATGCTGTTTCTATATTTATATATCTGTATACAGACACTAACACATACAAGAAAATCAAGTACTAGCTACCCTGCAGCTTTATGGCTGTTTCCTAGATGGACACAAAACTAAAGTGCATGTTTTCTTCTTTTCCCTCTCCCCTGTTTATGTAATGCATAAATGTTCCGTACCATTACATTATTGATACTGAATAAAACACATGAGAATGAAAAATTAGGACAATCATTCTACCTTCATGCAATAAAATGGATTAGGATAGTGCCTTGGGAAGTCTGAATGTATAACAGAACCTAAGACCAACTTTAACTGCCCTTTCTTGCTTTGACTATTTGGTATGCATGTATTTCTGTAGCACATTCATAATACAGACTTTATCATGTTAAGCCTTCTTGATTACTCAGTTTCACTTATGTTCACTGCTGGAAACCCAGTCAATTTTAAAACCCAAACCACACATAAACAATCATAGAATCATAGAATGGTAGGGGTTGGAAGGGACCTGTAGAGATCATCTAGTCCAACCCCCCTGCAGAAGCAGGTTCACCTAGATCAGGTCGCATAGGAACATGTCCAGGTGGGTCTTGAAGACCTCCAAGGAAGGAGACTCCACACCCTCCCTGGGCAGCCTGTGCCAGGGCTCCCTCACCCTCACAGTGAAATGGTTTTTTCTTATATTTAAGTGGAACTTTTTGTGTTCCAGCTTCATCCCATTACCCCTTGTCCTGTTGCTTGTCCTGATTCCCCAGAGGCTGTGCTGCCATTCAGCAGGACCTTGAGCAGCTTGAGAGCTGGGCAGAGAGGAACCTTATGAGATTCAACAAGGGCAAGGGCAGAGTCCTGCATCTGGGGAGGAACAACTCCATGTACCAGTACAGGCTGGGGATTGACCTAGTGGGGGCAGCTCTGTGGAGGCAGAGCTGGGAGTGCTGGTTGATAATAAACTGAACATGAGCCAGCAATGTGCCCTTGTGGCCAAGAAGGCCAATGGCATCCTGGGATGCATCAAGAAGAGTGTGGCCAGCAGGTCAAGGGAGGTTCTGCTCCCTCTCTACTCTGCCCTGGTGAGGCCTCATCTGGAGTCCTGTGTCCAGTTCTGGTCTCCCCAGCTAAAGAGGGACAGAGAACTTCTGAAGAGAGTCCAGCACAGGGCCACCAAGATGATCAGGGGACTGGAGCATCTTCCTTATGAGGAAAGACTGCAGGAACTGGGGCTGGTTAGTCTGGAGAAGAGGAGACTGAGGAGGGATGTCATTAATATTTATAAGTATATAAATGGCAGGTGTCAGGAGGTTGGGGCATCCCTATTTTCTGTTGTATCTGGTGACAAGATAAGGGGTAATGGGATGAAGCTGGAACACACAAAGTTCCATTTAAACATAAGAAAAAGCTATTTCACTGTTGAGGTGAGGGAGCCCTGGCACAGGCTGCCCAGGGAGGGTGTGGAGTCTCCTTCCTTGGAGGTCAAGATCAACCTGGACGTGTTTCTGTGTGATCTGAACTAGGTGGACCTGCTTTGACAGTGGAGTTGGACTGAATGATCTCTAAAGGTCCCTTCCAACCCTATCATTCTCTGATTTTATGATTTGATGTGAAAGAATGCTGATTTCAGTTGCTTTTGTTTCTTACTGATGGCTCTTAAAGCAGTATTTCCTCTAGCTTTATAGGAGACTATCAGTTCATGGAAGATGTAGGAAAGGGTTTCTGAATATCAGACACCAGAGACAAAAGGATGTATCATCACAGCAAATGAAGGTGCAGTGTTGCAGATACCAGCATGAATGTTCTGTTTTCAGCTAGGTATGAGGGAGCAGCAAGTGTATCAAGCTGCTTATGTCTTCTGATAGCCTCAATCATTTTACTAACACAACAGCTATTTTTCTTGTGATAAATGGAGATTTGGGCTTGAAGGATGTGAGATCACAAATATGGAAGTGTTTGTTTTCGGATGCTGCTGTAGCTGGCACTGCCCTGTCTCTGAGGGCCCAGACATTCTTGCTCTCCCCTTCTCACATGTGTGAGAAATCATGCGAAGCAGTTAGTCTATTGTAGTACAATGCTGTGCAGAATTGAGTTATTAACCACCAGGCTTTGCTTGCTTCATTATTTTTGAGTCTTGCACAGGTAAGGGTCCTGGGGCATACAGTAGGAATTACTGAGAACTAGACAAGAATTTAACCCTTTTTGATTAGTCCTCAAAGTGAATCAGAGCTATAGACAAAATGCAAGAGGCACCTATAATGAGGAGAAGTGGTTATTCTTTAGAAAGAGTTGTTTTATTTGTTTTCCTATCAAAATATGTTTAGGTGTGTGTTAAACAATATCAAAGCTAGTAGACTTCTTACCCAGGGGTTTTGGCACTGGATGGCAGGCTGTATTTCTTCAAGGAGTTTCCTGTAAGCACAGGACAGAAAGATAGAAAGTCAGAAGATTTTTTTTCAAGACCATTGGGAATTACAGATACTGAAGACTATGTAAAACATGCATTTCTCCAGGTTTCAAACATAAAGGAGGAATGCAACACCTGCAGTATAAGGTTACATCATCTCTAGTCCAGTTAGGCTCTCCAATTTCAAAAACAAGTTTTAGCAAGAGTTATATTCTAATCCCTGGCCTCAGTAACAACAACACTGCAGACTATTCATGCAAAAATATTTTGGAACTAATTTGTGTCTGCAGCACTAATTCAAATTAAGCTAACAAAAAAAAAAAGTGGTTTTGGACTCTGAAAGATGTCTTACTTTAGTTGGCTTGTTTTTCAGTCCTGTGCTAGCCCAGACTACCTTTTCTGTAAAGTGATTCTTTGTGAAGTACAGTAGTCCCTCCTGCTTGCAAGTGAGAGGTATGAACCAGAAGCTGTGTGAGCCCAGTGCCATCTACACCCTGGGGCAGCTTTGACACCTGAAAAACAGGCAGTGACCTGGGGTAGAGCCAGTGAGGAGGCATGGGACAAACAGCTCTGAGGACTGTGAAAAGAAAATCCAATTTCATTCTAGAGTCTTGCAAAAATTCACATTACTGTCAGACAAGACAGGATGGAAAGGCTAGATCATGTTTTGGTTGCTCATTTTTTCCAGCAGCAGTCAGCCCCACGAAGATATCTTTGCTACCTTCATGCATAGAGGGATTTTTTTGAATAAAGACCATATAATTCTTAAACTCTGAGAAATGTGGTCATTGGCTACCTCCCTGAAATTGATTTTGAACTGCAGCCAAAGTTCAGGTTAGAAAAACAGATATAAAAACAGCTTTAAAAACCCCTCTACCTCCACATAAGTTGTCACAATCTAAAACAATAGGGAAAAGAAGATTTCATATAGTTTTGACAACAGAAGGCAGTAGCAATCATGTCAAATCTATGCACATTTTAGGACATTCGGTTAGAGATTTTGACCTTCAATAAACTCAAATACTGACTGTTTCAGGACTACTGCAGATTTTTTTCTTTGCTTCAAGAATTCAACACGAAGTTGTGACTTCTGGAGCTTTGATGTTCAACAGATCTCTGTCATGACCAAATTGCAAAGAAAGAAGCAGTAGAATTGATTTCCATCCTCCCATGGCTTTACATTTTAAATTTTGCCAGTTTGAAACTATCTAATATGCAGATGTTCTCTTAAGAATTCCTGGGTTTGATCTTGGCTGTTTCCCACATGACATGAAGCATGCAATTACAACCAGGCGTTCAGCTTAGCAAATGGAAGCATCATGGAGAACTCCAGAGCACCATTGCCTCGGCGTGCCTGTCTCATAGTCTGTGAAGCAAGCAGGGTCCCTACAGTTTTTACTGCCTAAGAAGCAAAGCCAATTTTCCAGACCTTTGTTTCTGTCCTGAGTGGTGGCTTCCATAAAAATTACAAAGTTTATAGCAAAGTCTTTAAAGCTAGGTCTTTTGTTACCTGGGCATCATCTTACACATGTGAAACAGAACACACACTTTATCTAACTATAGATATGTAGTTCCCTCCAAAATGTCTTGAACTGTGAAATGCAATTGATGAACCTTGCTCTTACACCAGTGAGAAAGCATGTGTTTACAGTTGTGATTTCAACCAGTTGTTCATTTAATTAAACTCATTAATAATTGCAACAAGAGCATAAGTATCCCCTTACCTTCCACTGTCAGTTCCACAGTCACTTGACGAACCCCACCATCATTTGCAGCCTCACAGGTGTATTTACCACCATCATCTTCCTGTACACCTTTGATGATCAAGCTGAATATTCCCCGAATGCTGCGGTCCACAACATAATGGTCACCTTCTAGGACAGGATGCCCATTTCTGTACCACGTGATTTGAGGCTCAGGGTAGCCTCTGACCTGGAAAGAAGAAAGACAGAGTGGAAAAAGAAGGCAAACAAAACAGATGATGATATTAGGAAGAAACTTTGCACATTTAGCAATGCAGTGGAAAGTTCTTGACATAGGAGCTGTTAAACACATACTCTTCACAAGCCAAATGGCAAAACACAATGAAATGAAAAAACTCTTGGATAAGTCACACTGCTAAAATCATAAGACTAGTCAGGCAGATAGACAGGCACATAAAAGTTTCCCACTAGAAGAGCTTACCTGCTGAAGCACAGTGATGCTGCCAGCAAAGAATCCTGACACCTAGATCCCCATTGTTCAGAGGCTCAAGGGCAGTAGTGCTACTATCCTTCTAAGTATGCAAAGATTGCAAGATATCTAGACCAAAAATTTCTGGGATTGTTTCCAAAGATTAGACTTACATTGCAAATCTGTATGGAGTCTTCTAGTTCTCAAATGGGCTAAGATACAGTTGCTTCTGAAAATATACAGGTAAGAAATGTACACACAAAATTTTGTCTTGATCTTTAAAAGCAGGAAAAAAAAGGAGTTGCAATTTCAGAAAGTGTCATTAAGGGTCATTCTCATGTTACAGTAATAGAAGAACCATAAAGACCTAGATACTGCTCATCTTAAAGAGCTTTTTGGTCTACTGGTAGCCCAAAGGAGAGTTTTCAACAAAATGAACCAGTTCTGTGCTCATGGAATAGTAACCATGTTAATACATCCTTGCCTTACTGCCTGTGGCATTAATGATACCTTCAGAGCTACAAATTCTTAGGTGGTATAACTGAGAAGAGAGTTAATGATTTCAACTGAGCTGTTGAAACCCAATGAGGATCTGTGTCTGTCTTTCATAAAAAAATATGGGAAAAGTAGACATACACCAGGTTCCACCAAAGAATTAATTCCTTGGGCAGAGATTCCCCCTCTACTATATGAGAGATGCCATCTTCTTTGAAGGTCACTTTAATGTGTTAACTTTCCTATTCCCCTGTTTTGGCATGTTAGCTCTCTATCTTCTGACTCTTTGATCCTTTGCCTACATGTCATGAAGTAACTGAGTGGATCAAGACGAGCTGGGATGAGTAATAGTTGTGGCTGTGTTTGCTCACCGGGAAAGGTGCAATGTTGCATTTTTAACTACATTATCAAATCTTGGCAAGTGAACAGGTTGAAGTTCCTTCAGCCTCTAGGTGGCCAAAATACTGATGATCTGTTTGATTTGAAGAAGGCTTGGTCATGGCTTGTGCAAATCCCTCTCAGCATTCTCCTCTCGGTTTCCAATCAGCATTTCAGCTCTGCTGAGCACTTATTTTCCAAATTACAATCTTTAGCCAACCAACCTTACCCATTTCTTAGGTTCTCTTCTTTCAAAACCTTTCATTTTTAATCCAGCCCCACCTCACTCCAGCTGGGTTTCTCATCTGTTGGAGCTTAACCTACAGCTGTCAGAAATTTTTCCCTTTCCTTTAATTCCTCAGGTATCAGTTCAGACAAATTAATTTTGCCAGTGATTTGATGACTCCTTCTTCCTGGCACTACTCACTCAATACATATATATAGAGGACATTAATGTCTGCCAAGGGTATGAATATGCTGAATAAGCTGGAGAGACTTTCCACATCTGGTACAAACTTCTCAAGTTCTTTCTGAGTCTATCTTTACCTAAGTAAAAGCCACGTTGTATGAAGAATACATTGTGAGATCATGCACGGAGAGGAGTTGATTGCTGTTTAAAAATACCACAGTATCTTTCTAAAGCTCTTTGTGGCCATGCCTTTTCTTTCCAGTGTTCTCTGAAACACAACAGCTCCCACTCAACCATGCCCCACTTACTCTACTCCAACACATTGGTTTTGTGCTTACTCAGACTCCCAGAAGTATCTTTCTCAGCACATCTCATTTTCAGAAAAAAAAAGGTGTTCTGAAGCATCAATATGAGATTTTTACAGCAGAGTAACTCTTGTTGGTTGATAATGTGTTCACTGGTATAGAAAGTGACTTCTACCAAAGAACTGTTTCTTACTATTAAGTTGTCAATGCCCTCCTACCCATCTTCTAATTTTAGATAACAGAGAGACTAAATGACTTACCCAAAACCAGGCAGTATGTTAGAATGGAGGTTCTACCTCTCATTTTTACTTCACTGAATGGTAAGATGGCCTTGAATTTTAAATATTTGATACAAAAATCACACTGAAATTACTAATTCAAGTCATACAATAAAGTAAAATGATCAAGTAGCACTTGAATTGGTGTGGAGAAAGAAACATCTTTTCAGTGCATTACATCACAACCTCTTTACTGACATTAGTCTAGTCACATCTACTTACAGCTGCTGAATTCTGCCCTGCAAATTTAAGTCATCAATTACACATCACCTCATATATTTACTTTTCTTTTTTCCAGTTAATCATTCTTTCCTGTGTTTTCTTCTCTGTATTGTTCAACCCAGCTTCAGATCTCTCAGGCATAAACCGTCCATCAGCTATCCCATGGAACAATTAGGGATAAAGCAATGGGGAAAACCTTTCTTCCATTCTTCTTTTTGTTTCATTGTATTTTTAAGCCCCTCTTTGACCACACAAGGCCACTTTTACCTGACTCCTCAAGCTCTGGTTGTCCATCAGACATGCCCTTCTGGTATCACATGGCTGAGCCTACATTAAGTATTTTTCCATTTCTTCCATGTGTGTTTATTTGATGCTTGCTATGTCTGTATTGTTTTATTCATCCACACCATTACATTGAGGAAATGCCACCCAGAAAATTACAAACACAGGCAATCAGGATGCTGTTTCTTTTCAAAAGGTTTGAGTCATTCCCTTCCCAAACTCTGTATTTTTTTCTTCTTCTTCCTTTTTTGACAAAAATCAAATGATGGGAAAGCAGAAGTTTACAGAATTGCTCTGTTGCAAGGATTTATTTCAGGTTTGGGCTTGGAATGTGTTTCAAACTGAGCCAGCCCTCTCTGAAATACATAAGATTGCCATAAAAGTGTCAGAGACCCTTAAATGAATCACTGGTTACTAGGTTTTGATCCTAATGGATCAATTCCAGAACTGCAGCAGGTTTTATATTCCTCCCTAACCTTTCCAGAGCTCACTAAAAACATCTGCCTTGAATAAATCCACAGAAAAGAGAAATTTATCTGCTTACTTAATGCCCAGCAGCAGAAGGCTGTAACCTTTATTTACAGCTTGGTCTGTGTGAGTATTGCCAATCCCAGTGAGGCTATAGTTTTTCTTTACCTGTTCTACAATACCAACAAGTGGAAAACTGACAGCAAGCAGAAAATAACCATTATGTTAGCATAAACATGAGTTTTGAGTTTCTGTTTGCACCCATGAACTGCTTACAGTCTTCCTGGAAAAGTCCACTAAGGTAAAACATGCCTTCAGCTCCATGCATCAACACAGCAAGTAGGAAGAGCTGAGAGAGAACCTGTTGCCTGTGAAACTTTCAGAGTTAAGATTCAGTTTTGCGTCTATGTCTAAGGGAATGCATTGGAAAAAGGATGGCACTAAATTCAGGGACCATCAACGACAAATATATTCAGCGACACTTTTACTTGTTAAAACACAGGAAAGGTTTTCTAAAACTTGGCCTGTATCTATGCTCCATAAAGGAGCTGTTTACATAACCATTTAAAAAAAACCATAGGTTCACCTACTTAAATGCATCACAGTTACAGTAGCCATTTAAGGCAACAAGATTCACTCTTTTGGCTCATATATTGCTTTGTAGTTGTAGCTTGTAGCTGGCTCCAGTGAAGCTAACACAAACCCTCAGCACCCAAAAAGAGTCATCCATAAGTAACAATCAACCACAGTGCAAGCAACTGTGAGACACTGATGGGGTGTGCAGTGTTACTGAATGTTTCTCACTTTGACAATAACACCTGAAGACTAATGGAAACAATGACAAACAATCCACGACATGTCCTGGCATTACATTCTGGCTGAGGTGTTCCATGCTGGCTGTTGAGAATTAGATAAATGTCCCGTGTTGCTGCTCAAGGTCACATCAACACACTACAAGATGAAGAAGAAAATAGCTAGCAATAGGGTATCTTCATTAGCAAAATCCCACCAAATTACATCATAGATAAACAGGCACACCAAAAGTTGTACTAAGACTGGCAATAATTGTCATGAAGTTGCTATTCAAAATAATTCCCCTCATAGAGATGATTTCTGCGACCTGATCTAGGTGAACCTGCTTCTGCAGTGGGGTTGGACTAGAAGATCTCTAAACATCCCTTCCAACCCCTACCATTCTATGATTCTATGATATGCTGCAATATGAATTCCCCTAATGACTAAAATTCCTCCCAAGAAGTAATGCTTCTCCCATGAAGACAGAATTTAAAAACATCCAGGCTCTGTCAACACATAGCATTCAGTTGTATTCCTATTTCTGGAGACTACCTTAGCCTTTAATTCCTCAAAATCCAAAATTAAGACCTATTTATGTAAAGTATTCAATCACTGAATAAAAGAATAATTTGTATTTGGGTGGTTTAATCCATCTAATGAAAACTGATTTTCAATTTAACTCTGAAAGAACTGTTCTTCATTCAACTTTTATACTTCACATATTATTTAAAAGGTAGCTTTGAACAAAATTTGCTGCCTTTTGAAGAAGTTTGTCCACTTTGTAGCCTGTTAAAGACCAATAGGTATATTTAACATCTTAAATAAGGTAGTATTTAACGTCTTAAAATAAGCAGGTTTGCTGTCCCTGCAGCTAAGTGACACCATTTTTTGACACCAGGTTCTCAGCGAGAAGAACTTGGTATCATAACTGCCCAGTTACATTGAGACAGAAAAATACAGATTATTCTTAGACAAAAATGTATGGAAGTTTGTGTTGTTTTTTTATTAACATGTGCACTGATAAAATATTATGCAAAAATAGACTTTTCTACTTGTTTTGAGACTTTTAGGGATATGCAGGCCTTGGAGCTTTTAGAAGTGATGCTGTTAGTTTGTATCTCATTCATTGCAACACAGGGAAGCAATCTATTAAAAATGATTATGGTTAGTAGTGTAGTTAGCAGATTTATAGATGGGCTGTGCTGTCTGGAAGCATAAACACATCACAAAAACAAAGTCTGAATGACCTGGGAAACAAGTCTTACAAGAAGAATGGCAGTAATGATAAATGGTTTCTAATGCATAAAGATACCTGCAAAGCAGAAGTAAAGAAACTCTTTCCCACAGCCACAGTGGATAGGACAAGCAAAAGACTTTTAAGAGAAAACACCCAGTTGGTTGGTATGTGATGTCTGACAGTAGCTGACCTCCTTTAGAAGCACAGCAGGTGTTTTGCTTATTTGTCCACCTGCCCAACTTAACATTAAGGAATGACAGAGTTTGAGAAGGGTTTGTAGCTCTTCTTGTGTTCCATGCCCACCTTCAACCAGAAGCCTCTTAATTCTGGCAACTACATCTCAGAAAAGGCCACAGTGATCAGAAGCTGCAAAGGGATAAAAAGAGGATAGCCTCAGTTATAAGTCATCAGATGTTACCATTGAGCTCCCAAGTGGATGCTTTGGGCAGGTCATCAGAAGTCACGCCAGGAGGAAATGTTAAAGGACATGTAGAAAACCATTCAGAATGTCTGACAAACTTTGACCTTTATTTTGCTTGCTGCCTGCAAACAAAAGCCTGACACAAAAAAAGAAGAGACTCAGCCCAGCAGATACTCATTACTAGTAAAGCATAAACTTCTTGCAGCTTTTGCAAAACTGATCATCAGTATTGAATCATCAGACTGAATCAAGAAGGCATCTGAAGAAATGTGATGAACATGAGAAATTTTGTAAGTGTAAAAAACAATGTATAGCACTTATACTCAAAATGAATCAGAGACTGTATAGTGTACTTCCTCTTCCAATGTCTAAGTTTCAGCAAAAAAAAGAATATTTGTGACTTTATTGCAAGTTATGTATTAGATGGGCTCATCTGAAGGTCATACAGTTGAAGGATGTCATACAACCCCAAGAGGTTTAATCCAGACAGTGAGAGATGTCTTGTGGATGCAGCTCATCCCAGGTTCTACAAAGAAAGAAGAGCTGTTTTCCACGCTCAGCAGATTCTAGCCAGTGTCCTCCATCTTCCTTGTATCAAGAGCTTTTTCATCTGGAGCTTGATCAAAAGATGTGTGAGGCAAACTAAGTACTTGAGAGCAAACTTAGCAGAGAATGTCAAGAACTGGATGCACCTAACACATTCTCTGTCCATGTGAACAGAGCTGTGCTCTCTAACAAAAAAAGCACTACATCTTTTTGTAATAGTTCATACTGACATGAGCTCTTAATGTCAGTCTTAGTAAAAAAGTACTATAAAGCTGTGGAGACTACACGAACAGCATGACTATAACCCCACCTAACAGCTGGTATATTTGTATTTTAATATTTTTGGTCGGTGCAGGTGGGAAACATGGTTCTGCCCAGTGCAGCTCCTTTGTAAGTCTTGTAACAAAACTGATGTTAGTTTCAAGCTGTAATCTTTAACAAATGAACAGCAGATGGTCTTGATAGAGGAAAGTGGACATGATACATTGTTAAGCTCCTTCTGAGACCCTAAACACACACAAACCACATATCAAGAACAGTTTATCCATTTTAAAGGCTTTCTTCTAAAACACAGAATTTGCCTGGCAAAGTTAAACATGAAAATGGTAAATGTTTGGAGACTTAGCTATGGCCTCACAAACAAAGCAAATAACCTACCTCTTCTACACAGCAGTCTAGAATACATTTGCCTGATTTAAGGCAAAAATGTAACACATATTAGGACTAAACATAGCTGTCTTCAAAGCATTGACTCTTGTACGTACAAGAAACAACAACAGCCTTTCTGTAAACCTTGGGTATGTTTTTGTTTAAGCACTGAACTGTCATACACTACATCTGGTGTTTAAGTTTCTTGTTCCACATCCACACAGTTCTCATAAACTAGTTCTTTGGATGTAACTTTAAATGGAACACAACTCTGAAGGTGTAAGTCTTCACAACTTCACAGTTGTGTGAGCAGTTATGTTTCTTCTCCTAAATGGTGTGAAGCAGGGAGAGACAGATACAGGCCTTCAAATAGAGTGTTGTCTTGCAAAAAAAAGTCCCCAAAAAGCAACAAACAAAAAACCATTAAAACTCATCAACAATAACAAAAAAAAATCAAAAGTAGACAGTAGAATCAAACATCTGCAAAGCACCACTGAATCCTACAACTCATTCTTTAGTCGTCCATTCCTGGCAATCACTGCATATCACATTCTTAGGCAATCTTGGACCATCCATAGTTATGTTGAGCTCCTTCACAAGGTTTCTCCTATAGAAGTTTCAAACCATATACATTTTACTTGATTCTCATTTGTGACAATGAAAACCTTTGGCATGTTTTACTCCTTGATCTTGCTAATTTTAACGTTGTGAGTAAAGTGTATCTTACGTTCTTTTAGCCTTGAGTAGAAAGATCATATGCCACAGCACTAACATAGAAGGGCTGCAAGGCCTACCATTGTCCCAAATGCTCTGACAAAAGATACAAAAAAATTACCTGGAGATACAATTCACAGAATTCAACAAGGAGAATTCAACACAAGGATAAGGAGACCCAGAAGGTAAAAAGAGACTTAGCAATGTCTTCATATTTATTTAAAGCTGTCCCTTTAAACTAATTATTTCAATGCAACTCCTACAGTGCCATATGAGGTTTAACTCTTCCTAGTCCCATGGGAAAACCTGTGTCCCACTTTCAGGAGAGGCTGAGTAATGTGTGCTTTTCACACAATGACATGTTTAACATGATAGTGAGCGCTGAGCACTTCTGGCTCATTTTGACTGCTGTACCCAACTATGGGGATAGGAATGAAAAACAGTACACTTTAATATATAGTCCATTAAAATCTCCAGAAACATAGAATCATAGAGTGGTAGGGGTTGGAAAGGACCTTTAGAGATCATCCAGTCGAACTCCCCTGCAGAAGCAGGTCCATCTAGATCAGGTTGCACAGGATTGTGTCTGGGTGGGTTTTGAAGACCTCCAGAGAAGACTCCACACCCTCCCTGGGCAGCCTGTGCCAGGGCTCCCTCACCTCAACAGTGAAATAGTTTTTTCATATGTTTAAACGGAACTTTTTGTGTTCCAGCTTCATCCCATTACCCCTTGTCCTGTCACCAGATACAATAGAAAAAAATGGATGTCCCAACCTCCCGACATCGACCATTTAGATATTTGTAGATATTAATGAGATTCCTCTGCAGTCTCCTCTTATCAAGACTATAGACAATATCCTAAACCTACATGGATCAAGTTCAGATTTTGGATCCTGGATCTTATTCACAGATCATAGGATACAATTACAGAATTCAGGTGAGAGAGGGGAAAGTAAAGAGTTAAAGCATTGTCTAAATTTTCACACAAGTGACCCTTTGACAGAGTTTCACTTTGCTGTCTGACAACGTTCAAGGGTTTCTGCAGAAGCTTGGCAAAAAGTCCATTCAAGTGTAGAATGATTAAATCTCATGGAAGAATTACTTTCTGCCATGCTTCTGTGCTTCTTCCCTCCCTGATACCAGTACTGACAATCTAGAATTCTGTGGCAAAATGAATAAAGTATATCTTATAGAAAATTCTTTGACTCTGATGTAATCTTCTTAGATTTTGCTTCAATGACTCTGCAATGCTCCATTTGGCTGGAAACATGCTTTCAATTCAGATCATAAACCAATGCTGGCGTCATATGCATGCTACTTAGATAATCTAGAAGAAGCATACATAACTGGGTCTACTGAGCTCCTAGTGCACTTCACAGTTCCCAAAAGGTGTCCAAGTAATGCCCTGGAGTACTAATGAAAAGCAACCAGCTTCTTTGTAAGGAGAATATTCTTGTCCCTACATTTCTGTGAAGCTTTACAGAAATGATAGGAATAAAGTTGCTTTGGATTTTCCATCTAAAAACTTCAGGTTATGAGATGGTCACACAATCAGATTTACTTCATGCACACAGTGGTAATCTAGAGAACAGCCAGAAGTTACACTCTGATGCAAACGAGCTTGAGCAAGTGCAGTACCTTAGTACATTGTTAAAGCAGGTTGAGGTGGGCCTCTCAGACTGCAGGCAAGTCTGTTTTAACTGTGTTTGAAAGTGTATTGTGGCTTCCTAATTTTATATTTTGGAAAACAGCAAATAAACACTCTTCATTCATTTCCATGTCATTCATATTCGTATAAACTCATTCCAAATGCTTGTATTACTTAAGCTGAAGACCCTGTGTTTTTTGATCCGGGCTTGTACAAGGAACAATAATACTTGTCAAGTTTTCCATCTCTTTTCTAGTCTGAGATAAAGACATATCAAAATTACGTGTAGCATCCAAAATGTGGGAACCCCCAGATTTCTACATTGACACAGCTACTGTTGGGGTTTTATTTCTCTACATTTTTTCAAACACTATTTGCTATTTTTCGCATCTTAAGCTGATTAGTTAGAGTGCTGTTCAGGGCAAGATCTGCCTTTTGAGCAATAATGGCTAATAAAAACTGAACCAGGTGTATTTCATTTTTCTACTTTGAACTTATTAATGCCATTTAATGTTTTATAGACCAGGCACTAAAAAGAATGAGATCCTTTTGCAGATAGCACCCCACTAATTTTAGTTCTGACTCCTTAAAGTAGTTCTGCACTACATGCAAATTTTGTTCTCCACTTTTTATCCCTTTTTTGCAGGTTACAAAGGTGTAGGACACTACACATACTACCACGGTTCTTTAGGGGGATCAACATTAACATTTCTCCCAGCAAGGAAGAATTTATGACCTATCCATGGAAGACATGGTCTGGTAACTGAGAAGCAGACAGCAGCTGCAAATCATTTCTTTCAATCTCCTACATTTAATCTTTTTTTAATTTGTAAAATTCAGTGTGGAGAGTTCAAGAGGTGCATGGTGTATTGGCTCTGTGCTCACAGCCATTTGAATAAAGCATTGCTTTCCCATGCACCCTATCATCTACCAGTCCTCTTGTCCTAAATGATTTCTAAAGAGCTCAAGTGGAATTTCAGAGCAGCACTAGGTGTCAAGTGGCTTTGAGGTATTTAATTTTCAAGTTGAAACACCAGTTCAAATTAATGCAGCTTTTAAGAAAATGCTTAAGACCTACTTATGACTTTTGAAATTTACTACACACAGAGATGCTCTTCCTAAATTACACATAATTTCATTTAAAATTTATTGAATTAAAAGTATCATTGTTATAGGAGTCCACAGACAGCCCCATAATAACCTGAAACATCATTCAGATGAAATCCAGAACACTATCAAGGTGGTCTCTACTCTTTCCAGGTTAGTGGACATGAGAGGAAAAAACTATACAGAGAAACATTTCTGTGCAGATGATTGACAAATCAGCAAATGAATCAGCAGTTGTAAACCTCTGTTACACTGATGGGGGCATTTCCACACAGGTGTTGCAGTCTCAGAGTGGCAGTGGTGTTTTGGTGGACCATTAAATAAATCATTCTACCAGCAGCAACATCTGTCTTTTTACTTTCCCCACATTGTAGCCAGCTGATCTGTAGCCATTAAGGACATGAGGAGAGTTTTATGCAAACCACCCATACAAGCTCACCTGGACCTCCCCCCCCCCCCCCCCCATAAATATGAGTGTTATGAACTTAAAATGGGATTATAAACAGACCATCTGCATCTCTGACTATCTTTAGATCTATACTTAGTCATTGTCCAATTATTCCTCTCTTTAAAAAAGTTTGTGTAGGTTAGCAATTCAAGAGCAGTTAGATGCCATGAATCAAGGATAAAGTTTACAACAAAGCTTAAACTGTTTTCCCCATTGCCACTCAGGTGCTGTCCTGGATCCTTTTATGAGTTACAGTGGCACACAAAAATGACAAGGTCTCTGCAATGTGGTGAAATTTTGACACCTTGTCAAAAAAGGAATGTAAAGGATACTGAATTATGTACAACCTGAAGACGATTTCACTTCCAAAACAAGTAGCTGTCATGTGGGAAACTGTCACTCAGACTTCATAGCTGATGTGAGGATGTGAGACATGGAGGCAGTCAGAGACTTTCCCAAGCTCACACTAAAAGGAAATTATCTTCCCATGTTTAGGAATGTTAGATCAGATAAACTCAACGTATTTCATTTTTGCCAATAAACTGCAATCAACGTAAAGAATCAAATGAAGTTGCAGCACAGGAAAGCAGCTGATCTTCTTACCCTGAATAATGACCGAGGCCATCATTATCATGTGAATGCGTCTGTATACAGGTATCAAAGCACAGAGTATCAAGAAATAGTAGAGATGGTCCAGATATAATACATGCAGATCCCCGGCAGCAAATCAAGAAGCATGTAAAGTATGAGAATGACAACTCTCAAATAAAAGAATGATAACTCACCACTGTGGAAGGATGTGAGCAACATCGTAAGACAGAACAGTCAGCTCCCAGTACCTTTAATACTGCTGTACAGCTCTGCAGAAAAGTGTCTATAGGATGGGCCAAAAAGATTTCACAAACAACAGCAAGCAAAGAGCTCTCAACAAAACAGGGACTCTGGACCAACTGATGTTAAAGCCTTTTAAAAACTGTTAAATTTTATGAGGTGCTGAGTAGTTTGAATAGCTTAAAAAGCCAAAAAAACCCCAATACAAATAAATAGCTGATCTGTGTGTGTGATTATGGTTCATTTAAGAGTATGTATTAAGGATATAAATTATTTCAAAGAGAAATAACTGTGGCTGCTGAATGGAAATAAGGCTCTTGCTAGTTGTTCCACATAGCCAGTAAATCCCTGCTCCTCTTTCTTCCTCATCTTTGGTGATTCTGAATAAAGATATCTATCAAATATTATAAATGAAGCAGCTGCTTTAAGTCAGTAGCAATGAGTTTACAACCATGCCAGAAGTTTCCCAATAGGACCAGTGTTCATTTCAGAGTGACAGCAATCTTTGCTACAGAAAGCAAGACTGGAAAAATCAGAGCAGAGTTTCACTGTGTTGCAAGAGCTGTCAGAACAGGAGCAGTTTGTTCCTTTCCACTTCAATGGGACAGCCTGATTTACTGTGTTTGGTGCTGCTTTCGTTCATAACTTTTATTTGGCAGCATTAGCAGAAAGGCTGAAACATAAAACAGTTTAACACAATAAAAATAAACTGCTGGGAAACTGTCTTCTGTCTTCCCTCTTCCCACCATGAAGAGCTTTGCTTTTAACACTTGACAAAGATTTTTGAGTGAGGAATCCTTCATTCACTAACAATTCAGAAAGGTGGATAAAGACTATTTAGACCAAGCCCAAGCACTAAGAAGTCCCCTGACCAATACAGGATGAAATTAACACCGACATTTCACGCTGTAATTAACAAAATGTGTGTGTGTCCTCACTTAGAAGGAAAACTTAAACATTCAGTTCTTTTATCTCACAAAACTGACCACAGAACCCATACACCGAGCCACAGCTTAGGACATCACCAAGGAAAAAAAACTCTACTGAAACCACACACGAAAAACCAAAACTGAACAGTATCAAATATTTTCAAAGCAGAAATCACTTCATAACAATAATATTTAGGGTTTGAATTGGCAGCTGCTTTTTAAAGACAATAATCCCATTCTTTCCTTTCTCAGGAGAATGATCATCATTTACTGTAATAACACTTACAAAAACTATTTTTTTCCACTGCATTTCATTTCTGGAAGACTGAAAGATA
Organism: Colius striatus; assembly: GCF_028858725.1. NCBI lineage: Eukaryota > Metazoa > Chordata > Aves > Coliiformes > Coliidae > Colius > Colius striatus. Next base: position 12,029,006 of record NC_084769.1, on the reverse strand, counting down.
TTTTCTTTTACTTGTCAATGCAAAGTGAATGTGTTAATAGGATGTGAATTTACTAATAGCCCTATCTTCATGAAGGAGCTATGCCACTAATCAAGAGACTCACACTTTCCCAGCTTAGGGATGTTGTTCTTAGAAATTCAATATCAACATGGAAAATATGTTTGGAGCTGTGAAATTCATAATTAAAGACAAAAATCCAGATCTGGAATGTAAGGTGGAAACAAAAACTCTTTGCTCTGAATGAATATGCTCGTACTTTATCAATTTCCAGCCTGACAAGATTTATTTCCTGCAATTTAGGTCTGGCAGTGGCCACAGAAAATGCTAAAACTGGATTGTGTTGCCGAGTTGACTGCACAATTGTATGTTCATTTAAAGACTGTCTGCTGCTAGTGATGAATGCTGCTGGCAAAGGCAATACTCTGGGTAGGTTATAAAAATCCTCCTCAGTTATGTAAACTGCCTCACTGCTAATGCTACTTGGTAGGGCTGGCAAGGACACTGAGCATGAACTGTCATTTGTTTTGAATTTTGTTAAAAAGTAGAACTGATGTGATTACAAAGTGTACAAAATGCAATGTTACATTGTGAGGATATGAATACATCAGACAGCCTAAACATCTACCACTTCTCATTGCCTTGTTCATTCTATGTGCAACTTACTGCTATGCATTAAATAAAGTTCCATACAGAAGCCTATTACAAAATATCAACTGCTCATTAGTACTTGCCAGTGATGTTTTTATCCTGTAATAATCTATAAAATCTACAGGCTTTCTATATACTTTTCAATATCAGCTTAGCAGAAATAACCCTCACAGTACAACTTACAAACTGCTGTGTTAAAAATGAAAAACAAAGGCTGAGAAAAAACTGTTAAACAGGAAAAAAAAACCCCTCAAAGCACTAACTGAAATAATAAGTATAAATTGATGTGGCTATAAATTTCTAGTTCAACAGCTCAGAATAAATGTTTATAGACATGCTGATTGCAAGAGAAATGTTGTGGGCTCATCTCTCCTTTCTAATGCTTTCTCTGAAAACTGAAATTGCTGTGATCTTCATAAGAGCAACATACATGTGCACTCAGAAGTAGCTACATTCATTTAGGTTGTGGGAAAAGTGCTTACTCTGCATATGCTTTCAATAGAGTTCCACTTAACTGCAGTTACTGGCATTCTTATAGAGAGATCTGAACAAATCCAGCACAATGTTTTCCATTAAACCTATGAGCATGTAATAGTCTCCTGAGCAGACAATTCTTTGTCTATGCTTCTGTCCATTAGCATATCCCAACAGGTAAACAAACTAGCTTTTGTGTCAAGGCACTGAGGATCTAATTCCTGCACTGTGCTCTCATCAGGGATTGCTCTTAATCCAACAGCAGTCACCTAGATATTGCACCTATTGTAAATCTTAATTTTCTCTCCCAAAATCTCAGGCTCCAGTAAGGACAGGTTCACATCTAAGGTACTGGATGGGAATTGAACTTCTGGAAAGCAGCAGTTCAGTTTTGAATCCAGGCATGTATTCCTCTTGGTTCTCACACCAACCAGTAAATCTCATCCTGTCTTAGCACTCCACTTGAATGCCAAGGGAGGTAACAGAGACTACTTACTCTGCTGCTTTAGCTAGGAATGTCACCAGAAAAAGGTCTAACTCTAGTCTGGTCTCTGTATGTGTTAAATACTATCAGCAAACATATACTAGGACTCCAGTTGAATTAGACTTTTAAGTGGTACCATGAAATAAACAAAAATCGGTACCATTTACCATAGTTCTTTAACCTGTACTTCCAAGGTTTTATAATAATTCTTCTTCCAGTGTCTTTGCTTTTAACATAACTGTAGTTTGAAATATTTACATTTGTCTCCCTGTAGAGACAAACTGCTGAGCTCTTCTTTTATAAGGGAACACCACATTTTATAAAGAGAAAAGAATCAAGCTTAAGTATATTGAACTCTTGTTCTAGGCTGTCTACAGAACAGAATTCTTTATTCATCATTTGCCTGATGAGTGTGGGAATGTGATATGAGTTAGATTTCAGATATGATATATCAAATACCACCAGGGAGGGGGTGGGGTGGAGTGAAATGTTTTTCCAAAGCTTTTCTGAAACAGTGTAAAATAACACTAATACTCTAAGCTTTGCAAAAACAAGTTAAATGCATCATAACTATAGGCTTAGTTTTGTATTATGGGGCACATGAAAAGAAAGGCAACTTCTCAAAGCCACAGAGTACTAATTTGACTCTATTGTGCAGCTAGCGGAAAATTACCATTCTGATTCAATGTGAGTCAAGAGAGCAGAGAGATGGATGAAACAAGCTCAATATTCTCTCACCAAAGGCCATGAACAGAATTATTTAGTCAGTCTTCTCCATTTTCCTTGGGTTACATATGCAGGTTGGTGTCATCTCGAAATGAAAAGTCCTTGTACACATAATACATCACCATACAGTATGACCTCTACCTAGTACTTCAGTAAGCTCAGCTGTTTTATTGATACTAAATAGTGTACTCCATAGAATAACACCTACTACAGTATTTTGAGAAAGTACAGAAAAGTAAGGAAAATTCAAAAAGAAAAGGTAAAATAATTCATTTTTCTATTTCCCTGCATTCTGCACATGAACTACAAAGGTCTCTATATGGGCAATAGAAACACACCAAGATGACTGAGAATTTGTACTAGGTTTAGCCACAGAATTTTCAGAAGACAGGGATTGCTTTGGTCTGTCTTGCTGCAGGTTTATAGTAACATACCTATTTCCAGAGGATAAAGCTATCTTCATCATCAGAAAGCCTAGAGTCAGACTATTTTTTTCAACGGAAGGTTTCCAGGTTTTCACTCTCTCATGCAGAGTGTAGATTTGTAAAACTCCTCTGAACAAGAAAGGTGCAAGACCATAGGTCATCTCTAGAATCTCATTGCAACATATCCTTAATGTGGGAAGGCTAGCAATGAGGTCAGGTGGCTAAGTTATTAACTCATGAGTCAACAAACACTATATGATCCCCAACTGAGAACATGGCTGTCAAGTTTCCTAGAAGAATAAATTCAATATATTTAGGTGGGCAATTCAAGGCTCTTATACTGGACTAGTCACCTCAGGGATGCCCAGTCAGCGGAATGCCTTGATTGTCAAAGCAGAGAGCTTTGACATGTAACTTCTGACAGCAACGGGAGTGTGTCCCTCATCAAGAACTATACCAACATATCAATGTCTCTCCTCTTCCAAAGAGTATTTCCTCCATATAAGAGCAGACAACAGAGAAGTGTATTCGTATGTGACGCCAAACTATGAACTGGGATGACTTTGGGCTTAAAAATCATGATGAAGGTAGGTTTGTCCATAGGCACTGAACAACTCCAGCAGCTTAGGTACAGAAATATATGCCACCTGCTAGAGATTCAGTAACTTTCAATAGCATAGTGATAAAGTCTTATAGATTTAACATTAAAAACTGAGTGGGGCCTATGGACAGACAAGCTGGCCTTGCCTACTTTTGCTCCTGACTGAACCCTCATTGCTTGCTACGTCTGGGACCATCAGTAGACCCTTTTACAGAACATGGCACTGCCTGCTGTGTTCAGAGCCTGTGGGACTGCAGCCCACTGGTGATGGCATAGCCCATGTGCAGCTCACCCTCAGCTCCTGGCTCACCTTCCTTCAGGGAGCAGCCAGCCCTCATGTCTCCCGGTCGGACTGGTTTCTCTCCATGAATGAGTTGAATTGTACATGATTCACAGCAATATTTTCTGTTCAGTATGCACTTAGATGCTAGAGAGAGGCCAGATGTTATACATATATATTAAAAAGCATGTTGTCTGGTTCTGCCCAGTAGGTTTCCAACCTCCATCCTGTATCCATGAGTGAACAGAGCCAAACAACACGTCAAAAGCAGAAATGTTCAGCTTTGGAGTCTAGGTGCTAGAGTGAGTGTGAACTGAGCAAAACTGCAATGAGTAATGGTGTGTTTTGATTATAAACCTTCTCCACATGTGGCCTTCTGCAAAGATTCTGAATACATCACACTTGCTGTCTACTAATGACTACTTTCATAGTTACATATGGCACCAAACCCCTCCCTGACCTTTGTGGTTTCATCAGCCAGATGAAGGCAAGGTGCTGTAATAAAATTTAAGCCTTGCTTATGGATAAGAGAAGACAAATATACTCCTAGTTAACCAAATGCATGTCTGACCAGTATTCCATCCCATCTTTTGTGGCAGTTAGAAAAAGGAAATTTTAAGTTTTTCCAGATAGGTGCAAAACAACCCCAAACCCACAAAACCACCAACAAAATGAACTTTTGATCCATTTCATAGAATCATAGAATAGTAGGGGTTGGAAAGGACCTTTAGAGATCATCTGCTCCAATCCCCCTGCAACAGCAGGTCACTATAGGCTATTGCAGCCCAAGGAAAAGAAAGTGAACTTCTCACACTATTTCAGTTACTGGGTCTTCTCTAACAGGTAAATCTATTATGACTATGAAAAAAATCAAATGCAGAAGTCCTTAAAAGAAACAAATTTCAAAATATCATAAAGATAAGTTGCAGTCATGTTTCATGTAATACTAAGAACATTTGTTTGAACAGGGAAGCATAATGCTACATGATAAGTTTTATTGCCAGTGGAGTTGACCACAACAAAGACTTATACACTGGCCCAGAAGAGCAAGGGAGAATAGCCTGGAAAAGATAATGATATTCTTTAAATTAAAAGCAGAACTGAAGAATCTAATAATGCTTTGTTAAAACTGGAGAGATTCACGATTAACCATCATGGGACAAGAAAAATGAGAAGAATTGTACTGACTACTTCTACCCTGACATACAGGACTCAATCTCTGAACATGTCCATGTGCAGCTATTTAGGATATGCTGACTAGCTGTTTTTTCTCTCAGGAAACAGCTAGATTCTCTTCTATTGCTATATGAATATTTTATATCATCTTTTCCTTGCAGATTTATCAATACATTATTTTTTTCCCTCTAATTTCCATTTAAGGACAATAGAAAAAAACAATAAGTCCAGAAATCCCTATTAATGAAGTGAATTTTCTTCAAAATCAACCCTATGGATAAATTTTAAACCAAACACATACAGCTTATCTGACATACACTCATGCTTTACGGCAATACATCACAGTAGTGGGTGACCACAAAACATATGTACAATGAACATTTCAGTCAATAGTTTGTTGGTTTCCCCAACTTCATCTGGGAGTGATAGATGCAGTTAAATCACACAGAATTTTGTCAGGTTCCTCATATGATTTTGATTGTTTCCATCTCAAAACCAAAAAAAAAAAACCAACCAGAAAAACATAAGTAAGAAAAAGTGAAGCACCAGAAGCAGCACAAATGCACGGTCTAGCTTCAGCTACAACATTGTCCGGTTTGGGCAGATACTACATAAAATAATAAGAGATCCTCTTTAGCTCCATATGAACATTAGTTGATGTGTTCTTAAAAAACTTCTGTTATTATTATTATTATTAAAAAATGGTTTTTATGTTCATAGAATCACAGAATGGTAGGGGTTGGAAGGGACCTTTAGAGATCATCTAGGCCAACTCCCTTGCAGAAGCAAGTTCACCTAGATCAGGTCACATAGGAACACATCCAGGTGGGTCTTGAAGACCTCCAAGGAAGGAGCCTCCACAACCCCTCTGGGCAGCCTGTGCCAGGGCTCCCTCACCTCAATAGTGAAATATTTTTTTCTTGTATTTTAGTGGAACTTTTTGTGTTCCAGCTTCATTCCATTACCCCTTGTCCTGTTGCTAGATACAATAGAAAACAGTGCTGCCTCAACTTCCTGACACCCATCATTTAGATATTTGTAAATGTTAATAAGATCTCCCCTCAATCTCCTCTTCTCCAGTCTAAACAGCCCCAGTTCCCGCAGCCTTTCCTAGTATGAAAGATGTTCCATTCCCCTGATCATCTTGGTGGCCCTGTGCTGGACTCTCTCCAGCAGTTCCCTGTCCCTCTTGAGCTGAGGAGCCCAGAACTGGACACAGGACTCCAGATGAGGTCTCACCACGGCAGAATAGATGGGGAGCAGAACCTCCCTGTAGTTCATTTAACTACAGTAGTTAGTACCAAAACAAGCAAGAATAGGGATCCAGTCTTTCTGCCATTGTGCAGACCAATAGAGAACTCTTGTCCACAACCACTCATAGGTAGGCAGTTCAGGTGAGAAAGGAGATAGAAAGCAAATAGAATAACAAATATGTCAGTGGCAAATAGCATGTTTCTTCCACAGTTTGGGGGTGATTGGGTTATTGAAAACAGGCTCAATTATAAAAAAAAAACAAAATTCAACCTTGAGTAATAGCAACTGAGAATAGAGATACTACGTCCAGTCTTCCCCAGTCTTGGCCTCTTTCTTGCTCAGAATGATTGTCTGTGTGGAATTTGAGGATATTCAACATAGTCTAGGATTTCTGAACGTCTGGCAGATTGGAGCAACTCTGCAAAAGGTCTGACCAAACGTCCCTGCCAAACATCCAGAAATCTTGGCTGTTGCCTCAGCACATGCACACACGAGTTGCACAGGACGGTGCAGTAAGTCCAGCACTTTTTGATAATCATCATACACACTGCACACAGGCTACACAAGAAATGCCTAAATACTTCCACCTGGAAAGTCTTGAGTATAACTATGACAGCTATAGGCAACATGAAGACAGGTATGATGTGAATTTATGAGTTAAAGAGGCTGAGGCACTAAAGTAATGCTCACAGACCACCACTCCTGCCTTAAATTTCTTGAGCAGCAACTTGCACCTCCGCAGTTTCCCTGCAAGGCAGGGAAAATGAGTTTCAACACATGGGTGCTTGTGTCAGATGATGAAAGGAAGTGTCTTTGAATAATTCTGGGTGTAGATGACACTGTCTGAGGAAGAAACTAAAACTTCCCACCTTAACCATTTCCCAGCAGAGCAGCCACTCCTTTGTTTAAAGCTGAAACTCTTTTCAGCTGCTGTTTCTCCATGCCAATACAGAGTTATATAATAAAATAAACCCAAATAAAATAATGCATGAGAACATGTAAATAGGTAAAAAACCCAACACTCTGGTAAGTGAATATAATGAGAGATCAATTACACCAAGGAAAAAGAAATAGTAATAGAAGATCCAAACAGAAACAGATGTGCAATAAGTTGTTCACAGCCATCTAACTTGCTTTAATTTTTCCTTTTTTATGTCTATACCCTGATGTCTGTTTGATACAAAATGGTGCAGTAACTTCTGAGTGCACATTTGTCCCAAGAACACTCACTGATATGTGGAAAGAAAGATCAAATAAATCTCCAGTCAAGTCAATACTTTTCTTAGTTCTTTGCTCCTAAAAAACATGCCTCAGTGTTTGCTATCAGTTTTCTGGGAGTATCACAGTACATGGTAGCTTTACAGATCAGCACAAATCCTCCTACAGTATTCACTTCATCAGACAACTGTCTCCTGTGAAAACATGGATCTTTGAGTTTCCTCCTCACATGGCTCTCAACAGGCACCCCTCCATAAAGCACAGATCCAAAAAACATTGGCAGCTTCATGCAACCAGCCGCCTGGTACAGTTTCTAACAGCAGACATCACATGCTGACAGCAAAGGATTTGTGCCATGTCACTGTCCTCTGTCATTATACAGGCTTTTCTCATTTCAGATCCTGTCATCTCAAATCTAACGTTACAATGTAATTAAGACTTTTGGAGTGCCTGCTGACTGAGGCTTGGAAATGGAGCACATATTGCTCCAAGTCCAAAGCAAAGGGTACATAACAAAGGTTTTGCCACGCAAAGCTGATGCAGCAGCCACATTAAAACAAGTTGGTTAGATCTCTGTTTTTTCATTAGCAGGTACTTGAAAGGGCTTACAAATGCTGTGGTAGTGTTTCCTTTCATCAATTTTTTCAATGCTTCCCTACCCTTTATCTCCTAAGACATCACATAAATGAGTCTCCTTTCTATCTTAGAACAGATGGTCGAATCATTGGCAATCTTCCCATTGCCTCTTGTTTCTCATTGCCTGATCCCAGTTCATTTTCTCAGGCATGATGTGTCAAAGAATATTTGAGCAATCAGCAGCAGCAAAAGCAGCTCAGAAGGTGGCAAACTGGACGAGTCCCTGTGTGACCTATTCTAGGTGGTCCTGCTCTGGCAGGGGGATTGAACTGGATGATCTTTCAAGGTCACTTCCAAACTGATTCTGTGGCTTTACTGATTCAAAGAGATACAAATAGAGTGTTGCAACTGCAGGGTGGTAGAAGGACAAGCAGAAAGCACATTAAAAATGGGCAGGATTTTACATTGACCTGTCTTTCTCTAAAATTTACCATCCAGCACCCTTACCTGGAGGGGGGTGGATGAGGAAGAGAAGAGCAGTAACTACTCAACAGGCAGCAAACTGAACTAAGTACCTCAACATCTACACGGACTATGAACTACACGTTAATACATTAGTCTAGCTCCCTGGGACTAGAATACGAGACTAGTTTTCACAGTTTGATATCTCGGTTCTGGCAATGGATCATATAGATTGGTTAACGTGAAGCATAAAAACAGCCCCTACTGCACTGTTGCCAATCACGCAATGCTTTATCCAAGGAGAAAAATTCTTTCCTAACCCCTAGGCAATCAGTCTGTGGTCTCTAGCATGATATTTGGCTGTTCCTCTCAAGCCAAACTGTAGCACGAGTATTCTTGAAGCTCATAAAATTAACAACCATCAATATTATCCTCAAAAATTATACATGTGTGCAGCCAAAGCAGGTTGACTTAACTACTGGCTACAATCAAGCACAGAGGTTAATATCATTCTGGACAGGGAAGGGCTTGTTGGAAACTGATGGTTCTTTGACTTATTTTTTACTGCTTGACATTAGAACCAGAAATGTTCTCAATATATTTTTGATGTAGTGAGTCTATTGCTATTTAAATTCAGCAAATTTATTTGTGGGCAGCTAATCCAGTAGTTATCAGCTAAAAATTCTTGTTTTGGGCAACCACCTTACTTTTTTTTGTAGTAACAACTCTGCTGCAGACTATTTTATTGATCTCAGAAACCAAAGCTTAAAATAGGGTGAGAAAGATCAAGAGAATGTGGTTCAGTGGTTGGAGAACAGTAGAGATTCTCATTTTTTCTTCTCAGCTTCTCTATCAGTTTGCCACAGAAACCTAAGTAAATCTCTCTATGCCTTTCTGTACAGAAGTTAACACAGATAGGGAAACTTGGAAGAGAGCATCAACATCCACTGATTCCTTGTGTGTGCAGTGACAGTGCAGAGTCCTGCTGGGTTGGTCCATCCTGCTGCTCCATTCACCTACACACATCCCCAGAGTGTCAGTATATTCTGGGTCTCAGTACATTTTTCTGCCATGGAAAGCCAACCTGTTTTTGAAGACTTCCCCAGACAGTCATGAAAGAACTTCTAAACACAGAAAGAGAAGTGAAGGATTAACTTGGCAATTTAAATTAACCTTTGGCAAAAGCTCATAAACCCAAGCAAAAGCTGAAGTAGTGTCTTAACACTAGGGTGGGCTAGTTCAGGCTGAGAGCAACACTTAAGCTGCAAGTGTAGGTGGATGCAGAGTGGAGCCAGGGCAACGTTTAAATAACTACTCAGACAGGAACATAGAGCTGGATAAAGTCCAATATTTAGAAATCAAAATTCTAAATATGAAGGAGGAAGTCTTCTCAAAATGGAAGGCATACAAGACATCAGTTAGGCTTCAGTCTCAAGCCACTGAGCTTGTACAGTCTCCAAAAGATCAGTAAACAGGATATGAAGAAATCACATAGGCACAAAAACACGCAAATTTGTTGGAATTTGTGGCCACTCTCTACCTAATAAAAGGTAAAATAAAAAAAATATAAAGCTTTATTTCATTTGACTATGGAAAAAGATGCTATTTGCATCCATATTGGTCTACTGTGGTGTTTTGAACCTTTCCTATAGAACAGCACAGTTGAGTTTCAGAGAGTGAAAGGCTAAAAGAAATTAAATTTTAAAATAGATACATGGCTAATGGTTTTGTACTTGTAGGTCAGCATAGTTTGTATGTGCCACGTTACAATTAAAGTATCCTAAACAACTTCAAAGAGTGAAATTTAGGAAGATCCGAAGTTTGAAATAATCTGATAGGATATTTTGCTTGGATTATGAATTGATCAAATGTTATCAGCAGCATCAAAATACCACTTTGATAATTTACAGATGTTTATTCAGGTGCTGTGGCTGAAAAGGATTTCTCTGTCCTCTCATGTGACACTTGAGACAGAAATCACCATGACATTGCTACAAAGAATTTACTAATTAATGCTTAAACTATTGAGTATTACAAAATCTAGTGATTTTCAGATGAATTAGAACCATAAAGATATACAACCACAATTTAGTGTTGCAAAGTGCTGATAAATATTCCAGTGATTAATACAACAGAGAAAGAAACAGCTTAAAACCAAGCCTGGGAACATTTTGACTTGCTCTTCTTTCCCAGCAATATCTTAAAGGCTCTGATGGACAAGCCACAATGCCATAGCACAAGGCTGGAGATACTACCCTGAGCTGTTCACCTCATGCATGATGTGCAACTGAAGAACAGCACATCAATCAGTTTCTAACAAACTGGGAACCCACAACACAATTTCATAATAATCTGGCATGGTTTCCCTAAAAATCACCTCAGCAATTGATTGATGAACAACTGAAATGTCATACAGCAGATGTTTGGGGAGCATCTAGGGAAGACAACCTTGCTTTACTAAGTGGTTCCACCCCTCAGTTGGTGCTCCAGGCCAAAGTCATGCTCATACACTTGAAAGATGATGAGCTCACTTCTTATGCTGAGGTCACACTGGAAAACTGAGATTTGCACTCAAATACAGATAAGTTTGCAGAGATTTTAGCAATAAAACCAGCTTGATAGTGGGAAGAACAGAATAAAAAAAAGAGTTCTCAGTGGCAACTCTGGTACCTCTAATTTCCTACATTTATGGGCTATTTCTCAATTTCTGTGCTCTCCTCGATCTTGAATTGCCATTTCACACCATTTATCTTACATGGCACTGGAAATAAAAAGAGCAAGTTTGACTTTGAGGTCCTTTCTTCCTCGTTCACTTAATGAAAGCACAGGATCATCACAATATCAGATTTATATCCTGTCTTGGTTTCTCAAAATGTTTGCTCTTTCTGATAAGATAAATTCCACTGCAAATGAACTCTTTGAAGAAAATCTCCTGTCTAGCCATTTAAAAAACTTTTTATTGTTCTTTAGCTTGAGTTTAGTTTAGTATTTGTACTGCGTGATGAAGCAGAGTATCAGCAGTACCCATTGTAACATCTGTAGCCTATTTTCCAGAATAGAAAAAGTGTGTTGAGTAGCTACTTGTATTACTACATCTTAATAAATTGGTTTTATTCAGATTGTTCTTCTGAGTCTATCTTTCTGAACAGCTCCACTGTCTTTCTCTGAACCTCTGTGACAGAAGTAATGTTGTACTAACCCTGTACTAACTGAAGATGGACCCAGATGACAGATGCTCTGCAGGCTGGTGCAGCTATCAAGAACCCTTTCAAACTGTGCTGTTGTGTTCCTCCTCACTCTGCCCATGTTACTAGACTTGAAGCAAACCAAAATACTAATTTGAGCTCAGTTATAAACAATAGAACCAGGAATCATCTCCCCAACCACATTATATTATAAACAACAAATCATACAGACTCATTTTTAATAGTGGGTATTATAACTCAAAACCTATTTTTTCTTGCACAAGAAAAGGAGAGCATGCTGTGCTCCATTTCCCTCTATGCCAAATTGTTATGGTTTAGTCTGTATCCCTTCTGCCCCTCAAAATTTTCCAAAATTGCAAGTTTGTATCTCAGTCTCCAGTTAAGGTGAATCCCAGGAAATTTGGAACTAATTCACAATGATAAACATGTTTGATGCATGTTTCTTCTCACCTGTAACAGAGGTAAAACAAAGCCCTTCCATGGCAGCAAGCTGGAATGAACAAAGACCAGGCAATGTTCCATGCATAGCAGGAGGCTGAAGTGCCAAAGGCAATGCCTGTAATTGTGTCATCTTGGTTTGCCAAACCGTTAAGGCAGGCTACTTCCCACAAAGTAATTGTAGATTTCACATGTATTTCAGTGAAGCTGTGCTCGTCATGTTGGGCACTAGTTACAAAAGCACTTTGGGCATTGAAGGTTTATTTCAGCTATATAACACGCATGCATATAGTATATCATCATGCCATTTTGGGGATTGAAAATTGAAGGTTTCAGCCATGCTCATATACCAAACAGACAGAAATGGAATTTAGATTTTCATCGCATAGATTCAACCTAAGACTTCAGTCAAAGCCTCATCCCTACAAGAAACCTGAGCCTATCAGTTTCATTGGTATTGAATTTGTGTATTTTTTCCAAGCGAGTAGAAAAAATCCTCAGACTTTACATTTCCAGCCTTAAACTGAATTTAAAAAGCAAATAGGCATCTCTGAAAAATTAACAATTTAAAACCAGACCTGAAAAAGAAATGCAAAGCAGCAATGGCACTTTAGATCATTCTATCTTACAACTGCTTCCGTTTGACTGACAATAAGGAGTGTGCAGAGTGCGCTAAAAATTGGGAATACCCCACTTGAGCTTTTGATTAGGAAACATGAGAAGTGTAAACCCAAATCTTAGCAACATCACGTGCTTCAACTTTAATTTCACTGTACTGCTTCAGTATTGTCTGGAAGAACCAGAGTTGAAATAGTGCTGTGCATAGGTGTGACATACATCAAGTAGCAACATGTTGCCATATTTCCATCCCGTCTGCAAAAATACAAGGTGAAATCATGCAGGGGGAGTGAGAAAAAAACAATAAGAAAGAGAATACTCACTGGGACTGATCAATGTCAGACACACAGAGGGTTTCTGACGGGTGACTTAAAAGCAGAATATAAGTAAACTTTTTTTAAAAGAAAATCTTTCTAAAGGTTTGATAAAAACCTGTTCTTTCATCTAAACACTTTCATTGAAACGACCTGCTTTCTATGAAAAATGCCAACTTTTCTTCAAAAAGTAAAACCCAAGAACTACTCTGAGCTTTGGTTTTCCACTTAAGAATTTATATACTCCAAAAATTGTTTTTTCTGCCCAGTTCCTGTTGAAAAATCTCAGTTCCTGGCCTGCTCTTGCATAAACAAATAAGATAAATATCAGATGCTCTCTACCAGCCCTCTGTTTAAGTTAGAGTTCCAGAAGTTATGAATTTCCCAAATTCTTTTTAGCCCTTGCTTTTGTTACAGTAAAGTTGCAGTTTCCTGCCTCTGTCAGACAAGTCTCACCACTTCAAAGATTAAAAGTGCAGTCAATTTGATGATATAGCTGTCAGTATGGAATTAGAGCGTGACATGGATAGAAAGTAGCTGAAAGGGCATAGAGGGAAAACAGGCAGCTCTAGGAAAAAAAGGTTTGGGTTAAACAGGCAGAAGGGGACAGCTAGAACAAGACAGAGACCAGGATTGAAGCATGAAAGAAATACAGATGTCAGTAAGCACAACTCAATGTCCCAAGCAAAAGAGGAAAGAACCTGGGATCCACACTCACTACACACCTTTTTAAAACCCTTTGTGTTAACAAGTTTCCTCGAATAAATCCATCTTTCCTCTGAAAATGCTCTTTTTGCTTTCAGATTATCAATGTGCATGGAAGGAGGTGCAGATACAAAAATGTCACGACTCCCTTTACAGATTCCTAGCTCAACTGCTAGGAGGAACATGTAGCAAGGTTAGATTTGTCACACATGAAGCTTCACAAACAGGCAGATTGGGGATGAATATAGGAGATGAATATGCAGTAGAAGAAGACATACTTCCTGATTAAAAAATCCTTGAAGCAGTTTTCCACTGATAGTAAGCTCAGTGCCTGGTATGCTTAATTAGATAACATTTAGCACATACTCAGCTTTTACAGTATTCTTTTTGGAAACAGAATACAAAATGCTCCTGCCTCCTCAGGAGGGTAAACACCAGTGTGTTTTTCTTGAGTAAAGGTCTCATATTGCAGAAACAACTTCAACATCTTTGTGGCCTACTAGGCAGCTTCAGGAAAAGGATAAAGCAAGTGAAGAGGCCCTCCATCATCTCTGTATCTTACCTTCCCCTCAAATCTTGCAGTGCCTCCCAGCTGCACTCGGATATTCCGGGGAGGAAGAGTAAATGCTGGTGCTTCAGAAGGAACAGGTGGGCTGAGTGTCAGGGAGGTTTTGGAGACTCGAGTAGATGTCACCAGTTTTACATCCCCCATGATGTAGACTGTAAAAAAGAAACAATATAGACGTCACGATGATAAATTACTTACATTACAGTAATAGTTAAGAATCAGGGAGGAGCAGATTGTTCTATATGTATGCTATATTCCTGCACATACTTAGAGTATTAGGCCTAAGGTGACAACTGCTATTTTCTGGATGGGGAACTGAGACCCAGGAAGATTGCGTCACGTTTAGAGTTGCAGTCAGGGTCCCAGCCTTGAGCTGAACTCACTTTGAACTCTCAAGTCCCAGATCAGAGCCTTAACCAAAAAGTCATCCTTTACAACTGCATTAAAAGATAATAACTTATTTCAGGAGGATATTTTCACAATGTGACTTTGATTTTCTCGGCCTTTGACTACACCAAAACCAATAAGTCTCAAAAGTAGAGCCAGCGTTAAACAAGTATTTATGGAATAAAAAGACCTCTGTTTGCACTGGATTTAAGCTGCAAGCGGGAATGTGGAAAATGTGATTTTTCATACCATGCTTTCAAGATCTTAATAAATATCTGAATATTTCCCTCCAAAGTACTGCTAGTACATAACAAATACTTTCACACAAATTCCAAGTCTCTACATTACTCAAATCCTTCTACAGCACGTAGACTAGTAAAATAGCATGGAGACCAAAACCAGCATTTTAGAGACCTCATCACATGTATCTGCTTCAGAGGTGATCTGTTTCCCAACAGAAAATAAAACATTATTGTATTCTTGAAAAGGAAAATTTCAGTTTTTCCAGAAAAAAAAAAGAGCATGACTAATTAATTAAGTAGCACTAATTCTTTGAATCATCTACATCAATTAGAAGACCCAATGCAAAAATGCCTCTTTAATAGATAACTATAACAAAGAAAAAACCCTGAGCTTGACCCACCAGCAGGTCATATTGAACCAATGAAGAACACTAGGCTTCCAGTCGTAATCCTCTGCCATTCACACCACTCCACGACAGACTCTGTGTTTACTAATCTAATTCTCTCAAAAGTTACAATAAATAATACTTGAATAAACAGTGAGAATTCAATCTGAACAAGAGAAAAAACTGGGCCCACGTAATTCTTGACTGTATGAAAGATACTTTTTTAGAGCAGACTGCAGTTATTTTGGGGAGCAGGAGAACACAAAACTCATTCATTTCCAAATAGGACTTAAATTCCAGTGTCACAGGCAGCATCTGAAAACTCAGTCTGAGGACAGTTGTCCACATAGCATACCTACCATGCGCCATAAATGTACAGGAACTCTTTCTCCTATTGATAAAAAACAGTTTAATAGTGTAACTCCTCTCATGGAAGTTATTAGTCTAAAAGTTAGCCTGAACTAGAAGTTTTGACCTCTTCACTGTCAACAGAGAGAACGAAGCGTCTCCAGAGGGTGTTTTGTTCTAAAGTGAGGAAGACTCTGAGCTTTATACTTCATGCACTTGTCAGGAACTATGGCTTAAAAGGCACATCCTTCCAAGATATCAGTTAAACTATGTACTGTCTATGCACACAGATTTTCCAAAATGCTTTGAATCTCCTTCCTCATTCATAAGAATCCAGACGACTGGATTTCTCCTAGAATGGTGTTCAACTAGCACTTCTGTAAACTGACATGCAATAAAATCCTCTAGTGTTTCTAACAGTTGAATTGCTGAGACCAACACATAAATCAAATAAAGATGATTTCCTTAACCATGATGCAAAACTTCAAGCTGAGAAATTCTGCCTTCATTTACATGACAGTTAACCTGTGCTGCATCTCTGTATTGGCACTCAATCACTTGAGAGCATAGCATAAGTCTCTTTTTTCCAGCATAAGCAACTGTTTAAAAAACAAATTGCCATAAATATGAGCTGTGATCTTTTGATGTTTCCAGCATACGATATTAACAATTTGATATCTGCTTACCTCTTCTAAATTGGCATAAATCCCATTTTAAGGTTTATTATCCTTTTTTCCCTGTCCTCTTTCGCAAAGTGCCTTGAAGTTCTCTTTTCCACAGGTGATCTTTACTTTTCAATATGCTCAAGTAACTACTCAATCTTCAATTTTCCTTCCCCCTAGTCTCCTCTTCTGCTAAGCTACACCTTGCCATGGCCTATTAATGCCAAAATCTGCAACGTCTCTCTAACTGTGAGACTCTCAACAAATTAGTCTGCCAATACAAGGCTGCAATCAAATTTTCAGATGACCAGTAACAACAAAGTGCAGGCATAATACTGTGAAAATGTTCTCCAGTGTGAAGATACTGTAATACATTTGATTGCATAAAAAAACTAGTAACAAAACTCTTCCTTTCAAGTACACATTTGTATCAACTTTGCAGAGATTTTATAAAACAACAGGAAAAGCTTATTCACCCTGAGCTCTGGTTTAAAAATAATATTGTAAGAGTAGCACAATTGAAAACAAAACAAAAAATCCAATATCCAACTAGATATTCACACGTGCAACTGGAACTCTTTTTTGGTCATCATCATTATAATGGCCAGAATAAGTAAGAGAGGAAACTATAGGTGCTGCAGATGCCCACAGGACTATTCTGTAGGGACAAAACATTCACATATCTGTCCTTAGGCACAATCCACTGCTTTTACAGGGTGACTTTAAGGAACTTGTTAGGAATAACACCTTCTTACACACAGAAAACTCCAAACTAGGTATGCTACAAGACCAAATTCACCAAGTAGCTGAAATAGAGCCAGCAGAGCATGGCTGGATAACAAAGTTTTCAACATACACTCATCTTCCAAGCATCAATGGGGCTCAGGTATGTCTCTACTGCATTGGACAAAAATCACATGGTTAGGAAAGACCTTCTGATGAAAGGAGTGAGCTGAAGAGACTGAACTAAATCCCAACCCCAGCTTTCCACTAATTTCTCTGGCCATTTGATCAAGCTCTACATAAGAGGAAATAAAATTTAAGAAAGAAAAAAAATAGGATTTGAGGAGGGAGGGGATGGGGTGTGGAAATAGAAAGAAAAAAAATCCTGAACAACTAAGCCCCTCTCACTGGTCAGGTTACATTTCTATTGCATGATGGTTAGATGTCAAAAAGTGTCAACAAACTGATGCCTACTATAGTAAGACTGTGAAGCAGAAAATAAAGTAATAGGTAGTCTCTTCCATAGACATATCTTCTAAGTTTTCTGTTTTTTTCCAATGAAAGTGTTTAAATGGGATTGAATTTACAAATTAATATTAGGTCAAGTCAGCACAAGCAACATAAGCTTCTAATCATCCACATTTAGCAGTTTGACTGTAATTAGCTCTGTATGTTGAAGATGTTTCTAGTAAATAATGAAGGAGGATTTTTTTTTCATCTTATAGGATGTTTAACAATTATGTTTCAAACCAAATAAAGCATCCCATGTTGTGTAGTCTAATGTTATTATGGAACTACCATGTCTAAAAATTTTTAAAAGAAATAACAATCCAGAGAACAAATCTTGTTCAAGCTTAAAATTTGACAGACAGGAAAGAGACACTTAAGAGTTACAGAATATCACAGAATTATAGAATGGTTGGGTTGGAAGGGACCTTTAGAGATCATCCAGTCCAACTTCTCTGCAGAAGCAGGTTCACCTAGATCAGGTTGCATAGGAACATGTCCAGGTGGGTCTTGAAGACCTCCAAGGAAGGAGACTTCACAACCCCTCTGGGCAGCCTGTGCCAGGGCTCCCTCACCTCAACAGTGAAATAGTGTTTTCTTATATTTAAGTGGAACGTTTTGTGTTCCAGCTTCATCCCATTACCCCTTGTCCTGTTGCTAGCTACCATAGAAAAAAGGGATGTCCCAACCTCCTGACACCCACTCTTTACATATTTGTAAATGTTAATAAGATCCCCCCTCAGTCTTTTCTTTTCTAGACGGAACAGCCCCAGTTCCTGCAGCCTTTCCTCATAGGAAAGATGTTCCAGTCCCCTGATCATTTTGGTGGCCCTGCTCTGGACTCTCTCCAGAAGGGATACTGTATGAACTTTTAAGTCCACCATGCAGATGCTGGTTTGCAGGGAAGTGATGTGGTTAGACAGCATTTCTAATCCAGATTTTTTTATTATTATCATTCTTAATCCTTTCTAAAAAGCACATAAACCCTTATAAATTCTAATAGTGTGCCTTCTAATCTTTCTAATACCAGAGCAGACTAATGTGTTTCAAGGGTTTTCTACTGAGAACAAATCTCTATCACTCAATACGCTGCTCATAAAAATAAACCCAAAAAAGCAAACATTAAGATATCCACCTCATTTTTTTTTCTCTGCCACTTAATTTATATAGGTAAATACTTACCATCAGCTTCCTACATAACCATTTAATTATACTAATTTCCCTTGACCAAGTCCTTCCTCCAACACAGAAGAAAAAGAAGTTGCAGAGAGGGCATATGTGTGTGTATGAGACAGTAAGCTCACAGAAGTGAGAGGAAACCAGAGCTGTCAGATGAAAAACGAAAAAACTTCTTTGACTTACTGATAGCAACTCTGCACCTGAGCAACACATTTTCACTTGGTCCAGCTATTTTGGTATTTTAGCCAGACTGCCTTCAATCACCTCTGAAACTTCTCCAAAATCCAGACAGGATCTTTTGAGCTCTTTAAAAATAGGAGTAAAAGGACAAGACAGCTCAGGGGTTGGAATATTTGTCTGTTTTTTGGGAGTTCTGGTTGAATTCTCTGTTCCATAACCTTCATGTAGCCTTCATGACCTCAGGCAAATAGCTAAACCTCTCTTTTGCCATGGCTCCCCATTTATTAAGTTGGGATAATGATATTTCCTTACCAGAAATAAGTGCTGTGAGAATAAATATATTAAAGGGTAGGAGTTGGACTACAGTAAAAGGACCACATAAATAGTATGACTTGCAAAAGGCCCAAAATTGCCATAAACTTACAGGAAGATGGGTCTCATTACAGCTTTCTTTAAAAAAAAAAAAACCCAAAACAATCAGGGTTTGTTCTCAAAAAAGTATACATTTAAAAACACTAGGTAAAATGTATTCCCTTACACAGATCACTGAATTGAACAGAGTTTTGCTGGGGACTAAATGTTATGCATTACACTTTAAAACCATCAGTATTTAAGAGAGTTTATTTCATTTGTAAACCCACTTGACAGCTTCTTTTTTTCCACACACCCTATTTCCTTTACTACAGCTTCTTTCTTTACCACGAGGCCTAATATGTGGTCACTACTATACTTGTATTCAAATCTATAACTGAATACATTTTCCACAGAACTACAGGAATGAACTTTTGCAGCCAGATGACTTGTGACTGTCTTTTCAGCCTTGACCTAAAAGACCACACAAGGAAGTATCCTGCCTCCTATCACCCACTCTTACCTGAGAAACAACACGTAGGGTGAACAATAAACCTCAGGGGAGCAGGAAAGGTGGTGAAGTCACGTGTAGACATAGCAGATAGAAAAAGATTGGAAGCTGGAGCAGGAAGCGAGGGACTTGTAACCCTTTGAATCGCAGTCACGCTGTTCTAGACAGCTTCTCCTTCAGATCCAGTAATTATAAAAGGTATTGGCCTCTGGTAAAGGAATAGCAACAAGACCATGCTGTTGCAAGTGGAACTGATTTGAACTGTCCATGATCTCACTACAAAAGAAATAGATATTTCCTTGGACAATATAATCCTCTCTATAAATCATACTTTCGTGATGTTCAGATCTTGTGCCTGGGCTCTGCTCATTGTAGGTCTTGTTAAGAGTTGTGGTTAGAGCCTAAGATTGAGTACTGAGACTATGAGAGCAAGCAAGAATTTTTTATCAGACTTAACACAATCAGACTTTCTTCTTCTGTTACCTCATCCATAAATGATCATTCTCATCATCACACTCACTTATCTCTATATACCTAGACTCTAGAAAAGCCCTTTTGTCATAAAAATTTTTAAGGTATTTGCAACAATTCAGACCCTTAAATGTCCCATTCTTTCCCCAGTAAAATTTGGTAGTGACTATTAAATATGGCACTAGATACAGGACCAGATGCCAAATCTTCACACACAACTCTATGACCCAAAAACTTTGCAAGCTTAAGTTTCATCAACCCTGTGCATGTGAAATCCCTAGGTATGTTTCCACAAGTCCCTTTTGAGGCAAAAAAGATAGTCATATTGCTTGTATGACACAGCATTGAGTTATTTTTTACAGATCAGAGAAAAGAAGAAAGAAAATCTACTTGTCTAATCAATGAATTTGATGCTTTTCATAGAATCACAGAATTGTAGGAGTTGGAAGAGATCTTTAGAGATCAGCTAGTCCAACTCCCTCCTAAAGTAGGTCCACCTAGATCAACTCACATAGGAATGTGTCCAGGTGGGTTATGAAAACCCCTAGAGAAAGAGCCTCCAAATTCTCCCTGGGCAGCCTGTGACAGGGCTCCCTCACATCAAGAGTGAAAGAGCTTTTTCTTATGTCTAAATGGAACTTTTGTGTTCCAGCTTCATCCCATTACCCCTTGTCCTGTCACTGGATACAACAGAAAAAACGGATGTCCCAATCTCCTGCCATCCACCACTTATATACTTATAAATATTAATGAGATCCTTCCCCCAGTCTCCTCTTCTCCAGACTAAACAGTCCCAGGTCCCGCAGCCTTTCCTCATAAGGAAGATGCTCCAGTCCCCTGATCATCTTGGTGGTCCTGCGCTGGACTCTCTCCAGCACCTCCCTGTCCCTCTTGAGCCGAGGAGCCCAGAACCGAACACAGGACTCAAGGTGAGGCCTCATCAGGACAGAGTAGAGAGGGAGAAGAACCTCCCTCAACCTGCTGCCCACACTCTTCTTGATGCATCCCAGGATGCCATTGGCCTTCTTGGCCACGAACTCACATGGCATATTATTGAATATTTTTATTGTATTTGCAGAACTAATGCTGCATAGGCTTTACTCTGAACTGGTTTTCATGGTACAATCACATACCTGGGTGAAGAATTTCATCCTGATCTTATATAAAAGATTAAGATGATGTTAAGAGATCTACATTTATTTAAAAATCTGTTTATCAGAGCACAGGAAGGGTGACAGTCAAAAACTTTTATTTATATAAATCATATAATAAAAAATAAATAACATTTCCCACGTGTTCATATCACAAAACCATTAAAATCATGGCTTCCCTAGACCTCTGTGATGCCTGGCAAAGATACTACTAGCAAGGATGTCACTTTCTTTCAGATAGTTGTAAATATCCTCTAACTTTTCTCAATTTAATATTGCTGTTTCAGGTACTAAAGATACCAGGCCCACTGGATTTGTACAGATAACTAACTTCACCTAATGTTAGCAGTCATGTTGCTGCAACACAACAGATGTAACTTAGGTTACAATTGTGCAAAGGCACATATCAGTGCTCATCAATATACCTATTGGTATATGAAAGTAGCCACAAAGGGTATTTCATGTACAAGGAAGGATGTGGGAAAACATACAAGAGAGAAATGGATGTATACCTTTGATAACATATACTCATCTTGATTATAAACAGACATGCTACATTATTCAATTACTCCATAACCTGTAAGTATTAAACTTTAAGGAAAAACATGCCCATTACAAAGCACCTGAACATGTGCCTTCAAAGAATGCAATGAAGTTTTAAGACTCAAAACCATGCATGTTTAATTTGAAACATCAGATTAAGGAGCAATACATCAGGAGAGACCACAAGAAACACAGCTTCTTTGCAGCTGTTGTCTCAGAAGAAATATGAGTAACTAAATGTGACATGAATTGGGCAGGTTCAGTACAGCATCCATACCTAAGAATTATTTTATAGCAGCAAATTGAAGCCAGAGGGAAATCCAGATGGCAAATGGGACACAAGTTGGACTTTTTCTTGCTGATTTTGAAGTGGCTTCATATAGAAGCATCATGGGGAGAGTAATTCAATCTTACTTCAAAACCTACTACAATTCTAGTTTATAAGCAGCATTAAAAATAAAAAAAGATCTATAGAAAGATTTTCAATGTACTAAGCAGCAGGTCACTAGCAATAAAATTTTACTGGTTTCCTTTAAAGGATCATTTCTAGCACATAATATATATCAAAATCCAAACATCTTAGTCTTGGAAAAGTTTGGACTACAAATCTCAATCTGAATGTCATAACAGCAAACTTCTAATAATTCCTTTTATAGTCTTTAAAGAGGGATTTTTCAGGATATGCAGAGCACACACTTAGCTGAAGAGAGCTCACACCTCTCCTCATCTTACCAATAAACCCTTGTACTTAATTTGCACCTTACATCTTATGCTTTGGAAGTACTGAAAATAACTGGTAGAATCTGGTGTTTGATAGAAACATGTATGTCTCAAAGATCATCCAAAATTCAGAGACTTCTGGGTGTGGGTATGATCTTGTTCACGGAACAGCAGGACCTAGAGCACTAGTCCATTTTTTTTCTGGAAGGAAAACAATCTTCAGAGTGCTGTGCTGCCTTTTCAGGAGACTGCCTTTCAGGACACATACCCATGCAATTAGCAGAGAAATCAGCAGGAAGACATTTGTTTCAGGTCATCCTCTCAGCAGATGAGAATTTCCAACTCATATCCATGCAGTATCAGTGCCTGAACAACACAGGCTACTCAAGGATCAATGGGGAATCCAAGCTGATTATTGATGTAAGAGGACTTGGGTGAATTATTTGGAACAGAACCTTCTTGAAACAAACTGCATTTCTAGAATAACTTTCAGTGCCAGTAGCAACCACGTTGAGGTGAAGCATGTCAGCATAAGCTGATGAAAGCATGACGTTACAGCTGCAGCTCTGACTTCTAACCTTAATACTCACCGTAGACAATGCCAATGATACTGCTTTGCTAACCGTAGCTCTTCAAACTTCAACAATACCTTCCATTCAAGACCCTAAGAGTCATCATTTATATGTATTACCTTTCCCAGTATTGAGGAAGAATGATTTAGTATTTCAATGACTCAGTATAAGACTATAGAACTAGGAGACAATAAAAAAGTAAAATCAAGATGTCAAAGATTCAGAGACCCAGGGACTGAATTAAAAAAAAGGAATGTTTTAAAAAGCAAGATCTTATTTCCCATTTAAAGTAACATCTTTTATACAACTGCAAGTTTCAACAAGGCTTCTAGCAGATTTAATAAGTTTAATTCCACAGCAAATTAGAACAGAGCAAGTTTTGAAAGATCTGCCTACCATTTGATTTAAATAAGAACTTTTACAGGAAAAAAACCCACCTTTTTTTTTGATGTCTTAGTAGTGGTAGAACATTGTGCTAAATCAGCAACTTACAGTAAAGTTGTCTATTGGAGTTTGGTTTTTTAATTATTTTTCTTTTCTAGGTTCCACATTTAAAAGAGTAACCACATTCACTTTCCTTGATGCTGATGCTGCAGGTAGCCAATTGCTATTGCCCATTTCCAAGCCAGTAGGGCCATAAAATTGCGTGAAAGGTGAGTCACGGAAGATTTGTGGTTCATAAACCACAGAATTTTTAGCCTCTACAATTTGCTTTGTGCTTTAGTTTCAAATACAGCCAGAACTCAAAGACAAGAGAGACCCAAGTCCGCCAAGTTCTATGCCATTTGGGAAAATGATCACATGCACTCTGCTGGCTGAGGTGTGTGAATCCTGGGGTAACATTGGAAAGAAACCTGTTGACTTCAGCCAGAGATAGACTGGGCCATGGATAAACATCACTAAGTTTCAAATTATACTGCAAATACTTAATACTAAAGGAATTAGGTTCTTCACTTGAAAGAGCCACTGATTCTTCATGCTGAGATACTCTGCACAAGGCCAAATTTTGTGCTGCCTTCTATTCTATGAAGTCCCATTAACTGTCAGCAGAAAACCTAGCTCATAAGTTCTCCTGGAAGTTTGTTTTTTCTGGAAACAGCAGTTTTGTTCATATATGCAAGCCAGCATATTCCAACAGTCATTGGTTACACATCAATTGTTAACAATGTATTTGGCATTAAAAGCAAACAAACACCATCTTGCTGAAAAAGTTAACATCTAGATAGGGAGATGGGGCTTATACAAGGTTGATACTTTTTTGCATGCAAAGCCTACTGCTGCAAGATGCTCCAGACATTCACATATAGTATCGACAAGAACATCTGAAATAAGATTACAGAAGTTTTTCTGCAGGGGTAACAGCTCTCAAAACTTCAGCATAAAGCAATATCTACAAGAGAGAATGAGCTTATATGTTGTTCCACAACAACCTCAACTCCATGTTACATATCTGACACTGGATAGCTTCCCGTGACCACCTTCTTGTTTCTATCTAAAGAAATAAAGAAGTGAAAGCTTTGAAAGTGCCATCCAGGAGAGATGTAACAGAGACAAATGAGAAATTAAAGCTTAACAGCTTGCTGCAAAGAAAATGAAACACATTTATTCTCAGACTACCTGGAAAACAAGATGTGAGGTCGTCATTGTACGAGGAACAATTTAGACATTATGGAAGAAGTTTAATAAATAAGAATCAAAGCAGTCCTGGAAGAGATTGCTCCAGGAGCCTGTTGAGTCTTTGGTGTTGGAAGCCTTACAAATGTCTGTCAGGAATGACAAGGACAATTGATTTAGCCTTGGACAACGGAAAGACTGGATGGTCTTCTGAAGTCCCTTCCAATCCCATGACTCTATGATTCATCTGACAATCGAGGTTAAATTTGGACTACAACATAGGACTTTCACATGCTGAACATAGGCCAGCATCACAACTATTATTCTGTAGAGAACACTATAAATCTGAGAAGAAACAACTGTTACAAGTTGAAAAAAAAAAATCAGTCTATGAAAATGACAACAATATTGATCCATAAATCATTAACATTGCACAGCTTAGCAAGGAGGGATACAGAAAGAATTTGGTTTAATCTTACTTAAGCAGCAGTTCGCAAATCTCAGCCAAATATCCATTGCTGATAACAAGTGAACACAGCCTTCATTTGAGACTGCAGAGTGGGACACACAGGCAAAGAAATCAATGCCTTTAGAGATATCTCCACTTCCAAACACAAAGAACCGCCCTGTTACAAACACCTTACTGTATAAAAAAGTTCTTTTACATACTTTTTCTTTGGTTTATAAATCAGAGAGCTACAGTAGGTTACTTAGATCACGTCACATTTGTTCAGCTATACTCTACAAAAGCACACAACATGTGTTCTTACAGTTATTGATTTAAAGTTGTAGCTAAAAGAAGGTTCGAACACAAAGCAGAGGTTTGGAGCCTTGTCACATTTCAATGGTGCTGGTATGAACAGAAGAATGGGTGGACGTAGCCTGTCCTAACAGTGCTGCTGAAAGCTGGGAGACAAGCCCAAGAAGGGTCCATTTTCCTTTTATTGCATGGAAACTCGTCAGCATGACTCTTGTCATGAAATCTGGGCTCCCTTCAATTGCCATCCCTCTTTCCACAGTAGATTTGTTCAATGAGCATATCAACATTGACTCTATCAGCAAGGAAAAAAGTGGTAGGGACAGTAAAACCTTTCCACCATGTTCACAAATCAAAGGTTTTCCTATCCCCTTTGAAAAGTGGTCAGAATTGAGCAAGATGATTAAAAACAGGATAACAAGAAGGAAGAAGAGATCTGCAGGAGATTAAGAAGAAAAATCTGAGTATGCAGAAAGGCACTGAGGAGCATGGAAGACTATGATCAGACTGTCAGAGATAATATAACAAAGAAATAAGGTGAAGGTTGTCAAAGGCCAACCAATATTCACTTGTACCAGCAGTGTGGTTCAGAATCACTATGGCTCCATTGTTGAATTCTACAGATTTAATTGAATGAACTTCAGGACATTTTCTTTGATTTCCACCCACTCCACCACCCCCCATAAGAACAGACAAATAACCCAAGAATGATTGAGGCTCATATGACTCTTTTGACTGACTCTCAGCCACAGTCAGCTGTTGAAGAGTCGTTCCCCACCACACTCCACTCCCCATTTTTTATGCTTTGATGACTGCAAAGTGTTTCATATTTCTCCCCACCCAAGTACCTCACTCAGTCTGTCTAGGTGCCAGTCCAGTGAAATTCTCCTTTATACAAGATCCCAGTGACTGCTCCAGATGCCAATATTGAAAGCAAGCAAGTCAGAAAGACGCCAATTATCCAAGTGTTTACACAGATGGGAACAAAAATGTGCACTGTTGATATTAGAAACAGTGAAATGCATTCTTCACTTTTTAAAGATAAAGCATTAAAGAAGATTTTTCAAAGCACATATAAAAAAAACTAGTTCTTCAAATGCTGCTGACACTTTGCATCCCATTCATTACCTCTTTTGTATACCTCTTGCACATACAAAAATTGATCATTTTTTCTTTTCTCTTTTCAGTTTCTTTTTCATGCAGCTCCTAACAGAGATTTCTTCTTTAATCACAGAATGGTCAGGATTGGATCATCATTTAGAGATCATCCACTTCAACCCTTCTGCCAAAACAGGTCCACCTAGATCAAGTCACACAGGAACACATCCAAATGGGTTTTGAAGACTTCCATGGAAGGAGCCTCCACACCCTCCCTGGGCAGCCTGTGCCAGGGCTCCCTCACTTCAACAGTGAAATAGTTTTTTCTTCTGTTTAAATGGAACTTTTTTTGTTCCAGCTTCTTTCCATTACCCCTTGTCTTGTCACTAGATACAGCAGAAAAAAGAGATGCCCCAAGCTACTGACATCCACCATTTATATACTTATAAATATTAATGAGATCCCCTCTCAGTCTCCTCCAGACTAAACAGCCCCAGTTCCCGCAGCCTTTCCTCATAAGGAAGATGCTCCAGTCCCCTGATCATCTTGGTGGCCACTCTCTGGGTTCTGCCATTCAGCCAGTTCTCAATCCACCTCACTATCCATCATCCACAACCCCATTACCCGAGCTTTCTGATGAGGATGATGTGGGAGACAGTGTCAAAAGTCTTACAAGTAGACAACATCCACAGCTAATTTAAGAGGAAGAAAGGGATTATACTATTCATGATAGATTGAGAGTATCATCCCTCTCCTCTACTTAAATCAGCTCACGAACACCACACACTTAACAGATCAGTACATTGAAGCCTTTACTGAAATTAAAATTTGATATCTCTGTCAAATTTATTCTGACTACCAATTTCAGTCATACAAGGCAGAGGGCACAACCCACACAGTCCCTGTGTCTTGCTCCTGATCACAGCTTTTATTTCACATGCAGTATATCTGAGTTAACAAACAAAATGATGTTGTCTACTTCAAATTGGCTCAAGTCAGAAGAAAAACTGTCAGTGCCTGTAGTGAGACCTGAAAAGGGAACCAGGTCTGAGGCAAACTCTTCATTTACAAGCACTTGCGAGGAGACTTCAGTGCCCTCCATACAGAGCCCTGCAGTCTCAGAACTGGGTGCACTTTTAAACTCATCAGTGGAGCTCTAAGACAGATGTGCTTTGAAGTATCACTTATCAATTTAAAAAGTAACAGTATGCCTCAGTTCTAGAAAATTTCAATTAACAAAAAGTTCTTAATTAAATTGGAAATAACAAAACAAATGACATTAACAAGTTCAAATAATCTTGTAAAGCTCGGGGATGGGGTTTGAGAAAGTATCAATAAAATCCACACTATTATCCTCTTAAGCAGTCTCTTTTCCTATACCAGGAACAACCAGAAAGTTTCTCTATGAAATTGTCATAGAAAGTGTCAAATTGGAATGAAGCCTCTACAAATCACAAAAGAACCCCTTTCAGACAAAAAAAAAATCTCCATACTACACAACTAGAATCTAGAACCGAGAAGGTGAGAGAGGAGGATGGAAAACTTTTACCAGTGGAGCAACAGAAACAGCACAGACACAATCCTAGCAAAAAGTTGTTTATCCAGTTGCTCAAGATTTAATAATCTCCA
Organism: Colius striatus; assembly: GCF_028858725.1. Classification (NCBI taxonomy): domain Eukaryota; kingdom Metazoa; phylum Chordata; class Aves; order Coliiformes; family Coliidae; genus Colius; species Colius striatus. Next base: position 12,000,802 of record NC_084769.1, on the reverse strand, counting down.
CTGGAAGATTAAAACAGTGTTTTTCCAAAAAGAGACAATGATATGGGTAATCTATATCTAGAACCAGTAAACAGGGGTAGCAATCATTGCACTGAATACTGTGAAGGTATACAAACAGAGTTCATTGGTCTTGCTGAGGAAATTCCTGGAATATTTGCACCTCATGTGACACATATCCAAGTCTGCTGATCATGGAATGCTTGGACTTCAGTTTAAAAAGTGCCTCCAAAATCACATGCAAATAATTGATTGTTGAAAATATTTTGCGAGCACAAACACTCATGAAGACAAACCAAGCACCCAATACCCAGCTACTTCAAGGGAAACAAAAAAACCAAACAAAACCAAAGATGAAAAAAGAAGAGAATTAAATTACATCTGAAGGTATTAGAAGGAGGTTTTTTTAATTATGTTTTTTAAAATCAGGTATAGTTTCTGAGGAATCTAACTGTGGAGATGGAAGGATAAAGATAATTAAGGCTATATTAAAATATAGACTAGAAACATGTATAACTGAACTTCAACACAGCAATACTTTGACAAGTATCAACAAATTCTAACCCATTGGAAATTACCTGTAGGATCCATAGCACAGGAAGCCAAGATGGCAGTAAGAACACAAAGACCTTTGTGCATAGCAAGTGAGAGGTTTATAGTAGAATTCCTACTATGCCACAGCATAGTAGGATGATATCATATCATCCAGCCCCCACAGAATATTGCCACATGAGCTCAGACAAACAGCATAAAGGTGTCACATGTTACAGGTTACAACACAGGAAGACTTCCTCTGTGCCTCAAATACCATTCCTACATCTGTAACTACAACCACTTTGCTACTGTTTCTAGTAGCCAGGGATCCCTTTCCTGTCAACAGGTCTCCGTATTCCCCAGCTAAAAGTGCTGCAAAATATTTACTTGTTAATCAAACATGCATTGCCTTGTGCTGCTGCTTAGTCAGTTTTTCACAACATCGCACTGACAGCTACTACAGTGAAGCTAGAGCTGTGTTAGCTTTTAGATTTTCTGATATATTTTGGTGTATTGGAGTGGGGTTGATTATTTTGCATCAGCTAGGTCTCTTCCATGAATCTTTGTCGTGTCAACTTTGGGCCTGAGCTCTCAACAACATTACTGAAGGTATATAGTGAGTCCATGTAACAAGCAGGACCTAGTTCTATTAATGTCCTTGGTCTCTGTGAAATGCAGCTCCTCCTCAGTCTTTACATAGAAGAATGTAAAGTGATTTAAGAAGTTGCAAGTTCCCATATTTATCATCCTCTTCTTTCTCTGCATTTCTTCAGGACAGTATTCAATCTATTGGACTTTGCTGAAATGCTAATCTCCTGCATCCTGAGGTTTTGCTTTGGTTTATTTGTGGGGGGTTTTGAGGGTGTGAGTGTTTACACTTAGCTTAGAGTGTTTTTTGACTCGATACATTCTTGATTCCTCACATCACTGCTAGGATGATCTACTGCCTCTTCCTGCCTCCTCTGTCCTCCCACAGCTATGACACAATGTTCCAGTGACATCATCATTAGGTGCATTTTAGCTGTATGGGAGTAAGGATGCTACGACTGATGACTGAAACGATAAATGCATGGCATATTCTGCAGCAGACTACTTAAAATAAAAGGTAAAGCACAGAGGCCAGACAAGCACAACTTAATGAAGCTTTTATGATTACTACTATCATATTTCAATAAGGAATAGGAATGTCTTAAGGTAAAGAGCTATATTTTAAGCTGGTATAAATCAGTCTATTTTCATAAGGTCACAGAAGTGAACCAGTTTACACTGGCTAAGGATCTGGTAGCCCATCCTCCTGGAAAAGTTTTGGCAGCTCAGTGTAAACCCATTCATCATGAACTACAGTACTGCAAGATCTGCAGTCACAATGATCCTGCGCTATTTATTCTGTTTCTTGTCTGGCAGGAAAACAACAGCCTCCAGGAATCTGCCTGGTGAGGTACAGGACAATTTTTGCCTGTGAGGCAACGGCCCCATATTTTGAATGACTAGGTTATCTGAAACCAGAGGTAACTAGCAAGAATCTTCCTCTTTAGATGAAATAGTACGGTCCTGTTTTCAAATAGTGTCTTTTCTGTCTTTTTCATCACTTTAACCGATAACCTTTAAACAGAGTAATCCAGGCAAATTCTACACAAATCCAGTAATCTGAAGAAGCAACAGAGACCAAACTTCCACATTCTGCTTCTAGCCTTGATTCCCTCTCAGTTTGTGACCTTTTCCTGCCTCAGTTCTCTCAACACAACTAGTTGGTACAAGAACTTATCTCAGAGATGACTATGAGAGTTGCTTTTTTTATCAAAGTATGTTGGACAACTCTGGATCTAAACCCTGCTGCAGGAAATCAGTAAGGCCCGAGTCTTTGGGTTCTTATTATCCTTACTATTTTCCCAGTAGGGACCATTCATGCTAACCTTCTATGATAAGAATGACAGCAAACAGCTTCTACATAAAAACCCTTAGCAAGCAGCTGTTTAGGTATCAAAAAATACAGACTGGTTATAAAGTAGAATATAGAAATTAGTCAAATCATCATTAGGTGTCTATTGCAGCTTTAAGCTTTGTCATTGAGGCAAATAACACAACCTGCTCTGCAGCTTTGAAGTGTGTGGCCAGATGCATTTTTGTTTTGAGGACATTTCTGTCAATGTGATCAGAGACAGCATTGTTGCTTTTATGTTGTTCTACAGCATATATCTGAGTGATTCATCCAACAAGTGACACAGAAAACATCTTTTCTAGGAACCTAAAAGATGACATTACACAGTATGCTCTGCAAAGCATCAGTTTTTCTAACACACACAGAGTTGTGAATACAAAGAGAAAAATAATTCCCTTGAGGAGTCAGGAAAAAAAAAGTAACAGATACCAAAAGACTCACTAATGTCCTGTTTTCTGTTTTTAAGCTTGATGGAGAATAACAACAAGGATAAATTGCAGAGTGCAGTAGGATTCCAAATAAGAATTGGTTTGGTGGTTTAATAGACAATATTAGCTTTTCCCAGCACTATTATCTAAGCCCATGAGATATCTCAAACAATTATTAATGACTTACTACAAAGAGGTGGTTGTTCCTGTTCTAGGCAAGACAGACACTCTCTGGAATTATTGGTGCTCTGTATGAAGAAAGATCTGAGACAGAATATGAAGTAAACCAATTTTTACAGGTTTTTGATATTACAATTGGAAATCCTTAGAACAAAACTTGAATAAAGAAGATAATTACCCAATTTGAAACGGCTTCTTGTAAATCTAAAACTTAGACCAATTTCCTGAGGTTGGAAAACATTTCAGTTACTATTGCCATCCCTAATCACAGCAAGTTTTTCATCGCAGTATTGGCTTTTCCCTGAATTTGAAACCCAAGCTTAATGAAAACCCACATCAAGTAGAAACAGGATAAAACAGATCCATGCTGAGCCTGTATGGGTAAAGCTGCAGAGATTCTTGTTGCTGTAGTCACAATAATAGTTTCTCAACTAAAAAACTACCAGTCCAATTCAGCAAGGAACTGCTTTGCTCCCATGCCACACAAAGCCACAGAAAGATTAAGATAGCCTTCTGCTAGTGATTTTAACATATGTTAGCTAGGACACAGCAGCATAGAATCTTAGAAGCTTGTAAAACGAATTAAGCAGACAAACGCACTGTATTTGTTTTCAGTTCAACAGGAGGCTCTAATATTAAATACATATGAAGGAAGAGACATGCTAAATTGAACGAGCCTGGAGGCTTAAAGCAATATTAATTCCACTTGTATTCAACCATGTGGATCCAATGATCAAAGAGATTTAGAAGCAAGAAGGGAATAATGGAAATATCAACACTCAGCAACACTCCATTGCCTCAGGGCAGCACAGGACAGTAATAGATGTCAGGAGGGCAGCAGGGCTATCTCTTCTCATATTGAAAGGAGAGAGGAACTGCAATCACACTGGATTTTCATGCACCAACTTCAAATCTTCAAGTTGGTCTTATGAAAAGGTGCCAATTGCATTTCTACCTTCCTGCTTTATCAGCTTAGTAACTTTATATAAAGCACTACTAATCATGGCTAGCATAGCTACTAGTATGACTTTGAAGAGATGAGAGAAGAGCACCAAAGCCCCATTGTTGAGACCAAAAACTAGCAGACAGTTGAATCTTTGAAGAGGACAGAAACAGACCTTTTGAGTAAGCACAATTGCTTGAGTAACAGCACTTGTCACTGGACAGCAAATCTTTGTTTTAAGCTGCTTAGGAAAGCCTTCCCAGATTCAGCATAACTATTTTGCATTATCCAGAAGCAATAATGAACTAATCTAGAAATAAAAGTCAATTTAATAACAGCAACAAAAATAAAAACTTTTCACTAGCAAGTTCCTCCACTAGATATCCTCAATTAGTCTTTGTTGCATCTTATTGTGATAACAGTTAGTTTTCTGTCTTGGGGGATCAAACAAAGTAATATCAAATAAGGTATTATTTTTACAAGTCAATATTATTTCTCTTTAAATATGAAGTCCTTGAAATAGTACATTTGCAGAGTTCTGCAACATGCTATTTTCCTGAGAGATAGTGAAGTAACTCCATTGGTACTGATGAGTTAATCTAGATTTGTAACACCAGAAATACTAACCAACCATGTATCTACATGAGTTCCTGCTATTATTCCTGACCTGTACCTCTCCCACCTATATATGGGGAGTGGAGGTGGGAATTCCAGTAAAATATTCTAGGCAAGAACAATAACTTCACTATATATAGCAGGTACTAGCCAGAATATTTAATTATGAAGATGAAAGTAAGAGATTGTGCAGCTGGAAAACTAAAGAGATTTAGGATACCTGTAATTGCTCACTTTATTTTTGTACAAAGTAGATGCTGAGACTGCTAGTCTGGAAGCAACACACTGATAAATGATTGTACCAAGTGGTTATGTCATAGATTTTATTCCTTGCTTTGCTTGCCCCTGACACAACATAAGATCTCACATATAGATTCACAGATGGATGACTTTGTGACATTTACTCCTCAGGAAGAATGTTAGGAAAGACATGTTTTCTATACAGTTGTATAAAGTATGAATTTTTTATAGTAGCCTATGTTGCACAAGATAAACTTCAGTATTTTCTGCTTGCTGCAGGGACCTAATTGCTGATGGTTTCATTTCCAGCTAGTCCCACTGTACTACTACAAGACAGACAACAGATAACAAGGCTTAAGTGAAGATTCTAGACCTCTAACCATCTCTTCAAAAGGTCTGCCCAGCTTTCTGACAGAGCAGAGCTAGTTGATGCCAGTTCCTTAAAGCTTAAAATGCAAAAAAAATATTCTTATGTTTGAGGAGAAAACAAATCACTCAGCAGCCAGAAGTCTCATGCACAGGCCCCTTCTCCCAATCATCACCTGCTCAACTTGCTAAGGTTTGTCAGGGATTCTCTCATAAGCCTTTGTGCATAACAGTAAAAAACATCGAAACTCACAGTTCTATCCACATTCTATGTGATTGCACTTCTGACTCAAACTAATTGTGAAAGTAAGTTTTCACAGTATTAGGGTATAAATGGTTCTCTACATTCCTGTAGAGAGACAGATCAGCTGAATGTTGGTATATTAAAAGATTTTTGTTATACACCAGGCTTTAATTCTGTCAAGGAACAGAAGTCATGTTGCCAAGGGCTGAATGTTTAAAACAAGTATTCAAAACTAGTCATATAATGAGTAACTTTAGACTTGGCTTGAACCTGCCTCAACTTAAAAGTGGGTTAATATTTCATATTTGAGTTCTATGGAACTGAATGGGAAGGTTCTCCTGATTTAACAAGTCTTCTGATCATGCCTTTTGGCAAACTTCATCAGTTACACTTTCAGATTCTTGTGTGCATGACATCCATCCAGAGAACTAGAAAGCATTCTTACAGTAACTGGACATTGTTGGAAGAGTATTCGATGAAATGCTCCTTCCCACATGTGTTTGTTTTGGTTTTAAAGTAGCAATTGTTTTGGAGGACTAGAAGATTTGTATTTTGTTGTTCTGAAATGTTTAAGTTCTTTGCCCTTGTGCCCTAAGTTTTAAACAAACATTAGTGATAACTTTTTGATATCTTGCTGCATTTTTAAAATATTTTAAATTTACTTTGGGAAGGTCCTGTGGTACCTTATAAATCTCCCAGAGAGTAGAAAAGGATTTTTGTGGGCTTTCTTTTTGCCAGATTTCCCCATGCTATGTGTATTTTAACTACTACTTTCTTTAGACTGAATGCTGCCTATGTTTTAACATAGGCAGTTGTTTCACCAGGAAACATGATTCCTAGCAAAGAATATAATAATAATTGGCCATATACCTAGCACTAGACCAGAAGCTCAATCAAAAATTATGTAACCAGAAAAAGTGGTTTCAAAATACTTTAAGCATATGTAGTCATCTATAAAGAAAATAAGCAACTTTTTCATACTACTACACGTGTAGTACTCAAGACTAATGTACTTAAAAGACCAGATCTTCCTTTAAGGGAATCTGAGTAAGAAATTTAAAATGTGAGCTAGATTTCCAACTGTAAACTCTTCCCAGGACAAATAATTTTCCTATTAATTAATCTTCTACAATGATTTGCTTTCTGTATAGTGAGTTTTCATTCCGATCCCATTGAGAAGCAGCCATGGCATGGTGGCTTCTCTTGCACCAAGCTAAGTGCAGTGCACTCAACTCTTGAGTATTAAAAGCCAATTTTTATTTAATCGTTATAAGTTATTTCACTGAGCCTATAGCACAAACCAAAAAGAAAAAGCAGCACATATGAATGTCTTCCACTGTTTTTAAGGAGATCAAGATCCGTTTCAGAGTATTCACTTTTCCATTCTGACAAATGGTTTAACTTCCAGGCTCAATCCAGCTTTCTGAACTGGACTGATTTTACTAGACACCCTTGTTATGCCTTGATATCAGCTGTTGTAGAGAAAATACATGGTAAGCCTCATTCACTGAGAAAGGCTATCAAAAGGAAGTGTCCCAAAAATACATGGCTGAGTTTTATGCTAATAAAAGATACTACATTAACACCCTGAAAGCTGGCATATTTTCAGTACTGAAGACTCCTGCAGTCTTTTGGTAACTGGCAGGGGCAGTGATGGCACCTTACCATGATGAAGCTGGAGGTCTCTCCCACTGCGAGCACCTCAACTGCATCTCTAGCCAGTACCCTCTTTTAATGAAGGACCATGCATACATGACACTCAGCAAGGGATAAAGACTTGTATATCCCTCTAAACTCTCACATCACAGGAATAAAGATGAAAAAAGAAGAAAAATATCCCATCCACCTTACAATCAAAATAATTAAGCCACGTGATAGCTGTGCACAAAAGCATCTCCTTCTTTAGGAGCAGGAAAAGCTATTCACTGCTCTTGGCATACTATAGGTTTCACTAGGTAGAGACAGAAAAGGAGATATGTAACTTGAACTACTGAGGTTCTTCAGAATACCAGGAGCTATCTTAACTCGCCTTACTCAGTATAACTGCTATTTTGTTTCTCGCTAAAAAGCTTATTTATCACTGTAAAACAAACCAGACATGTGAAACCACAAATAAATCATGATTTAAAAGCTATTGGAGGATAAAAATATCTGCATTTGATCCCGTGGAGATCATCAAGACATTTGCTCTGTAGCGAAAGTACTGTGGCATCAACAAGCAGATAAAACAGATGAAGCAATACCTGCTCACCAGACATTTTTGTCAGCTCCTGACCTCACACTAGTGCCAAAACTTGGGGAAAAAAACAATACTAAATAAAAATCTAATGGCTTTAAATTCTGGAAAAACATACTTACTTTTCTGGAATGAACGTCTCATCCAAACAAAGGAAACACCCCACACCAAATTTAAAAATAGTAATAAATCTCAACATCATGTGCTCTTGGGAATTTTGGATGCTCCATCTATACTAATATTCTTTATGCCTGCAATGACACCACCCAATAATAGGGAAAAAGGGAAGTTCATCACAGGCTAAATTCACAGTCCTTTAAAGGCCTGTGAATATTAGATTAGATATTTACAAATATCTAAATGGTGGGTGTCAGAGATCAGGGCATCCCCTTTTTCTGCTGTATCTAGCAACAGGACAAAGGGTAATAGGATGAAGCTGGAACACAACAAGTTCCATTGAAACATAAGAAAAAACTCTTTCACTGTTGAGGTGAGGGAGCCCTGGCACAGGCTGCCCAGGGAGGATGTGGAGGCTCCTTCCTTGGAGGTCTTCAAAACCTGCCTGGACACGTACCTGAGTGACCTGATCAAGGCGGACCTGCTTGTGCAGGGTGGTTGGACCAGATTATCTCTAAAGGTCCTTTCCAACCCCCACCATTCTATGATTCTAAATGCCTCAAGATCCAAACTGTACTGAATTAATGAATTTATAGGAATGGGCTACAGCCTTCAAGAGTTTTATACATTTAGCATCTAAAAGTCCAGTCACACATGAACAATTGAAAATGCAATCACTGACATCACCTTAACCAGAAAAAGGTTATACCAGATTAAATGTTTAAACTTGAAAGAGATGAACCTCAGAGCTTTCAGTAGTTCAAATACTAAGACTAGCAAAAATGTTTTGTCTAATTTGCATGTTTAATGAGTGTAACAGTTGATTCTTTCTCCTTTTATTGACTTGTTTATGATTTTGTTTATCTAAAATTCTTTGGGGATTTCTGAATCCACTTGAGAAGCACACATTCACAATAAGGAACTGGAAGGATTACAATGACTTGTATCATTTTTTCTGAAGCAGTTTAGTTCCTTTAATGTAGCCTCTTAAAGGGAGTCCACAATCTTTTTATTACACCTTAGAGATCATTGGATGGCAGATGGGGCAAGAAAGAAAAGTCCAATCACATAAAGTATAAAAAACTTTATTTTAATAAGGATTTAAATTAATCAGATCTGAGCCATGTCTGAAAAAAAAAATATACCACTTGCTGTAAAGAAACAAATCTGAACCACTCCTGGTCCTCATGAGATTTTCAATTAAATAGATAAATATTCCCTTATAAAATATCCTTTGGGGAACTCAGTGTATTTCTTCCCTGAAGAACTATGCCAGGAAAAGTGCTTCCCACTTCTAACAGCAAGCCTGCTCTCAGGAGAACCTCTCCTCCCTAAATCTCTAAATTCCAAGACATTCAAAATGTCATATAGACAGATGATGTGCCATTGCTCACTCAGTGCTTCAGCCAGTCGTGCTTCAGCCAGTCTCTTTGCCTCTAGCTCTAACCTAGATTGGTTTTGGTGCTCTTAATAAGCCGAGACTTGAGATTAGTCTAGTTTTGTTGAGACTTGAGATTAGTCTAGCTCCATCCTGAGCTAACGTGTACAGACAAAAGATAGGTTCAGTCCAGCTTCCACATATCCTTTCCCACAGCCAACTCACGTTAGAGCAAAAGTGGCTACTACACCTAGAACTTTGCAGAAGAAAACGGGCAAAATAGCACAAATACAAATGAAACAACCTGCCTGAAGAAAAAAATAAGCACCTGGGCCCAAAACAAACTAACCTAAGGTACTGCAAATAGAGATGGTAAGAGCATCAAATTTGTATTTTAAAACCCTCATAGAATAATCACAGCTATTTTCAGCCAGGCCTGGTGGTACTAGGTTTATCATAGGGAATAAAATTCACCCTATGATGCATCTAGTGTAGAATTTCAGCTATAGGCATCCATCTCCTAAACTGGGACTCAGCAAAATTTTCAGGGTTACTAGTTGTATGCTTGAGCTTTCTTAACACAGATGATGCAAAAAACTCTGTTTAAAAGACACTTTGTGCATTCCCTTCTGTTTGGATATTTCCAAGAGACATAAAAAAATCTGCAAGAGTGAAGTGCAGAGACAGTATACAAAGGAAAAAAAAAAAATGCCACCTCCCTGAAGATGATCTGTTCCCTAGAATTCCCAAGCAAATAGATGCAACCTTCTGCCACATGTATTGGTAACTGCAATACATATGCCTAAATTCTTCTCCACTGTGCCAATCACAAGACTACTCAATTTCCATGGGTCTTAGACCAAGGCCATTGCCAACCAAAACAAATAAGATAAAGTTTATAGCTTTCATCCAGGAAGATTTGTGTATTTTGGAATAAACACAGTCTCATAAAATAAGGTTACTTGAAAAAAAAGAGAATGTGTTTACATGAAAAGCACTATCTCAGGCCAATTTTTCACTCAGTGGTGGAAATACTGTGCTGTTAAGTCTTGAAAGTCTTGCTTAATAAAACCTGATTACTTTTCAGCTTTTTCTCTCAGACTCAGACCAATCCATTCTTAGTTAGATGTTATGTAGCCTTACCTGAAACTAATACAGTGGCATCTCTCTTTAAAAGATTACAAATTACTTCTAAAATAAACCATTCTCCTTGTACAATACCATACATGCTTTCATTATCAGTAGCTGACTCCTTAGACTGAGGATAAAGAGAGCTTATTCTTCTTGTGTGTTTCGATCTGAGTATGAGCTGAGAAGTGAGGCATTTCAGAAGACTGCCAGTTTTCCCATAGCCCTAACAGAAGGAGACAGCAGACCTTCCTTTGGCTGACACACCTGAGTACCCAGCTGCTCTTTGTGGCTATCTTCAGTCAAATTACTATTATTGTATCTTAAGGTCACGGTGGACAAAATAAATCACTCTTATTTAGCTTGCGTTTTCCCTAAGTTTCTCTGCTTCATACAACAAAAAAACCCCAACACTAGCTTCCCTTGCTGCTTCTACACAAATCTCACACTTGAGTGTGTTCTGGACACACACACACTTGTGCTTGCTCCTTCACAACACTTTTGCCCTAAGCAAGTTCTCAAAAAATGCAGAAATGAGATTAAATCTCAGAAGTTTGTCTCTGTCCTGTGCTCTAAGGCTGCAGGGATTTTTCCTAGCTTGCCTGTACAGAGATTCTAATCTTCATTTGACCTATGAGTCTTCCAACATGATTTACAGTACAACAAGCTGCCATGACTCAGGTGTTAAAGCAGTATGGTAACAATGGGGACATTAACTTTCGAAGTCACTTAGGCTCCAATGAGACTTTCACTTGGCACCAGTTACAAAAGATACTTTAAAACAGATATCTGTCCTCCAATAATAAGGCAACACTAATTACCTTCTTAGAGGGTTTTCAGATAGCATATAAACGGGACCACAAGCTGGAAATTTGAACTAAAAATCAAACTGTCAGCTGAGAACTTTTATTGAGTTCAAAGTTAGAAGAGATTATTCCACTGATTTTGTCTGAGCTTGGTGGGACACAGCCCAAAGAAATTATGCAAGAATCCCTCCACTTATTTAAGATCCTCTAGAGAAAGCACCAGGTCACCCTAAGCTGTATCTGAAGCCATATTATTATTTTTTAATATCATTAAACATTGTGGCATCTTTGTTCTAGGGAGAATTAAACAGTCCTTCAGATTCCAACCTCTGAAATTCTACCCAGTTCTACCATCAGTAACCTCGTGCCCAGGTACATACAATTTTAATCAGTTACAGTCATGTTTTTATCCTTTTCAAAAGTTAAGTGGACTGAGCTTCTTTGGTCTCTAGCTTCAAGGCATTTTTCCAGACAGTGAATCATTCTTTTATCTCTTTCCTGAATCTTTTCCAATTTCAGCCTACTTTGTAAATTGTGGCTACTAGGATTGGATATGGTGAGTGTATAATGGTCTCCGTGGTGTTACAAAAAAGTAACATCAAGGGGGAGGAGAGGTGGGGATGGTTCTTTCCCTTCTCTACATCTCAATAAGAGCTTAGTCTGATTTCTTGCCTACATCATTGCAATGCCAGTCCTTATTTCCTTGTTTGTCGAGCCCCAAAAAGTTTCTAAAGCTGCTTTCTCAGAAGTAACATCCCACTTTCTGTAAGCCTCATTTTGCTCCCATGCATATGATCTAACAAGCAACTGTTAACAAACACTTGTCTGCCTTGCAACAAGATCCAGGTTAGTATATATTATTATACTTGCTCCTTATATGTTTAGTTTAAAAAAAAACAAAGAAAGAAGAAAAAACAAAAGTCCCAGCACTCTGCCCCAGTGAGGCCTGCATGATGTCACTAGGTGCTTAGAATTAACCACTCATCTAGATGAGAACATGGTGTGCTTCAGTCAGGGTGCTTCTGGTATGAGAGAATTTCCCATAAGATTTCAGTAGAAGCAAAGGTCAAGAGACATTAATGGCTTTATCCATGTTGCATAGGAATGATAATTTGAAACACAGTGTGGATAAAACCAAGTATTGAATTGGATCCACTTCCACTGACGCTTGGAAACAAATACTGGGGTTTTACCGATGTATTAATAAATGAACAAAATTCACCTCTGATGCAATGTCAGTGATGGATTTATTTGGAGAGTTCAGCCCCTGCTAATCACATTAGTGAAGGTCCAGCTGATAGAAAAAACATCCCTAGAGATGTCATTGGTTTCCCTTCCAGAAATACTAAGAAACAGCAAGTGAACAATTTAGGGATTTTCCATATATATATATATCATCTATATAACTCTTCCATTGCTTCATGCTAATGACAGTCAGACAGGTAGCAAATATCACAAACTAGGAAAGATAACTTCAGCAGGATAGAAAAAAAAAAGAGCAGGGATTTTGCTAAAGCTGTTTTCTGCTGAAAAGCTCATAAATGGAAACTTACTTGGCATCTTTGTTGAAGCTGAATTGGCAGGGTAAGATGGAAAGCAGTTCTGTATCTCATTACTGCCTCTACTATCACTAGCTGGAAAGTTTGGAAAAACAGACCCCTTTCTGTTTAGATACAACTGTGCTGTTGCTGTACAGAGTGTCTGGCTTTCTCTTTCCTTCGTAGTACAGATGACAACTGCACAGAAAGGCTCTTTGTCTTTTTAAGGCTTCACCTACTGCTGTTTATTTTCTACCTGACATCTATTTGTGATATCATAGGCATTTCCTAAGTAATAACTACAATGTCAGCAAAAGACAGACCAAATATCACCACACAAACTCATGTAATTAAGTGCTTCTGACTTAATTTTAGCTTAACTTGGCACAGAATGACTTCTAATTGATTAAATGCAGATAAATCTAGCTTTCTAAAATAAGACTGCAAATTAGCACACAGAAAGAGCAATATCAACAGTTACTCAATCTTCAGTCAAATTGAAACAAGACTTGGATTTAAAGAAAGCAGTAAGTGCTGGGAAGAAGCAAGCTGTGTAAGAAAGAAAAACTTGTGCTTTCATGTCAGGATTTCCCAGAAATAAAGAATGACAGGAAAAGAGATCAAAAGCTATGAGACATACTTGACTGCACCAGGAGAATTATTTCTAAATAGCTGCATTGATAAAGGAGACATAACAGCTACTTTAACGGAACAGAAAAGGTGTTCTTACATCTCATGTAAGCCTAATCAGGGCAGTACAGCATTCCATAGACATATCCAGGCCAGAGCCAAAGCTAAAATAGCAACATGAGCATGCTAATCCACTGGACTAATTATTACCCTTGAGACCTAAGCTAATTTTTCCAGGTGTTTCTTTGCGTAAGATGTAACAGCACAGAAAGCAAAACTGTGGACTCTCAATATTTTACCTTGCTAGGAAATGCAGGCTCCATCCAGGAGCAGCAGAAATCTGAATTCCATCATTACACTGTTTAGAGCCTGGCACTGAAAAGACAATATGATCTAGCAGGCAGAACAATCAAGTAGTAGGAATTCAAACATCTGAGGCTATTTCTGGATAAAATAATTTCATTTTTCTTTCTCTTTTTCTTCTTTTTATCTTTGGTTTGTGTATTGAAATGCAGTGCAAAGCATCTGTGTGCCTGCAGAGAGCCTAGTATAATGGCATCACAAGCAGCCTTTTTTCAGTGCAGCAAAAAAATACTATGTCTTTGTTTCTAGGTTCTCACAGTAGGGTAGGGCTCTGTCTCGAACTTAAAGATGTCTGGAAAATTGAATACTATATCCAGATTAACACAGAAGAAAACAAAAGCTTAAGTCAGCCATATAGCACAAAGAGCCATAGTCCCTTCACAGGTCCAGTCTTTAGCTACTCATTTCACAGCTAACACTGGAAATTAGCCCCCTACCATCCTCTTCTCTCACTAATAAATTGACTGATTTCTCTTAAAGTCACGTAGACTCAAAAGGCACAGTTGTTACAATTGTGCTGTATGTGTTCAGACAAAACTATCTCCAGTCAGATTGGGCTCTTTAGACACAGCAAGATCAAACAACTCACAAAATCCTTTGATGGAAATTTAATTCTTTAAAAATATGCACGAGGTAATTGAAAACACATTTTATGATATTTCAGATTATAAACAGTAGATCTCTGACTGGGTTGAACAAATAGCATTAAGCCTTTTTCTTCCTTCTGAAAAACCACAATGTTTGGCAGCGTGAGGCACTGATGCATCTTGTCTACCAGTGCAGGGAAAACAGTGTTTATAATGAAGAGCTTGTGTTAGGATGCAAATTTCACTCCAACAGCAGAAACTATTAGTAAATATCAGTAATTGGTCATTCAAAGCAGTTTTGTGATACTTGCATATTTTTCTAAGCACAAAGTCTGGCTTTATTATATTTCCCTCACACACACACTTTCAGGAAAAGGAAAAATAAGTATCTTTTGCTCACAATCTCCACACTTAGTGTCAATCCTGCACACCATGGATGGTTCAGTGAATAACCTCCAATTCAAGCTTAGCTCATTTGATATTTAAACCTCTTTGCATACAGATTTGTATCATTGATGTTTCACAGAACTAGTACACTTTACAGAAACAGGATACGGCTTTCTCCATTAACTATCGCTTCCACACACACCCCAAGATGCGTTTGGTTCCATCACTAGTACTTTGTGTATTTGTTGTATGAACTAGGAAGCCCTGAGCAGCAAATGCCATGGGCAGTCCAAAACTCAGCACTTCATGCTGCCAAACTGCTCTAACTTCACTTTTATTTGTGCAGCAAGACAGAGCCTCGTGTTAGGTGTCAGAAAATGTTCCTCTGAAAAAGACAGGACGTTAACGGGATGGGGGGAGGGGGAAGGGGAATGAATGAGGATTTTTCTGGCAAAAACATTGAAAAAAAAACAGTACTTTCATCACAGCTAAAGGATTTCATGAAAAGATACAAGTTAGTCATTTCTAAAAGCAGTCTCAACATGCCCTAAAGGAGTCAGGACCAGGAGTCCTCAGGTATTCAGAGACTATGGGAGACTTCACTTCAGACTCTACCTGAATCATACACCAAGTTGTGAACCTCAGTCTTCGACAAGACTCATTGTATGTAGATCTCATGGGAAGCATCTCAATGCTTATTTAAAAGGCCTTTTAATAAGAAGAGTATAACAAATCTGTCTCCACTTTTTCCTTCCTTACGGGAGGAGAGGTGGTGGAAATTCGGAACTGTCTTGGATTCCTTCTGTGGTACAGCCACAGAACAATCTGCATGCTCAACACATCAGGGGTTGGATTTGGTTTGAGAGCATATTGTTGTACATAAATTGCACTTTTGACAGACTCTACAGGCAGCCCAGTCCCTACACTTTATTCTCAAACTAGAGTTAAAACTACCTCAGTCCTAAAAAGGAAACAGACACGATTTTTTTATTTTCATGTAGTTTGTTTCACTTCATTTTCATCCAAGTCAGTGGTCCTTGAAAATTCAAGTTTTACTCCCGAGTTGGAACAACACTGACCAAGGAAGGTTTGAAAAGCAGGCCAAGACCAGTATAGCCTTTCACCAAGGTAAAACACACCTTATTGCTTGCTTCAGTTTCCTTGATGCTTGAGCCACAAAGGAGAGCACAAATGCAAACACTTGGTGAAACAATAGTACTCACCCACTCACTCTCTACTTCCCCTTCTGCCTGTGTTGACAGTCTTTTCATTATGAGGGGTTAAAGAGAAGCCCCTATTTTACGGGAAATTCTTCCCCTACCTCAGAAGCAGCAGTAGATATTTAAACAAAGGTTTGCTGGATTGTTAGTTTCAGTAGAAAATGGGGTAATTGAATTTTAAATGGTAGAGTACCAACCATACCTTAAACCAATGCTCTCATTATCTCTTGATCACTGAAAGATGGTACTGCCCTTTGTACCAGAGGAATATTAAGTTAATGTGTGAAGTTTAAAAGGCTCCACTCCTCCTTAAACTCATTTTAAGAGATCCTTCATCATAACTGAAGTTTTGAAAAGTGAAACAATCCAGGAGGACAGTGTGATGTAAGAATACATCGAGCTTTAAAGTGAGAGAACTCTGAAATTGTGTAAGAATTGAAACTCATCGTGTCGAGGCATCTGCACCTAGGTAAAACCTAGCAGACCAGTGGCAAGGAAAACTGAATGGGCTGCTTATTGTTCTGCACCAACCTCCCTGGGTGAAGTGAAAGTATAGGAAAATGAAGTCTTTCCCTCTCAGGACTAAAGATGGAACAATGCAAATCCCAGGACAGCATTGACTTGTTAAACAGTTTCTGCTGGCTCTATTTTAAATATCTAAAGACTTTGAAGTGGAGTTGTAAACTCAATTGATTTCAAACAAAAGGCTAATGTAATCCACTTTCAGCACCAGTACCATGCTGGTAGTGAATGTATCCTCAGTAATAGAAATTACTTATTAAGGTTTAAAGCAATTCATTTCAGTGTTTTCCAGTCACTCAAGAAGTTGGATAGGAATGATCTTGGCTGAATTAGCCTCAGGGAAACAAAGCCAATCTAGAAACCTGTTTTACTTGGGAAACAGTAAGGCCTCCAGGAACACTGGCATTAATATCCAATATATTGATGTGCCCTTTTTGTCCCAAGCTGCTTTCCAGGTATTGTAGTTTTATATGTGAGTTGTTACACCCAGCTCTGGAGAGCAGCCATCTCCGAGTTGGGATTCACTGCTTCAGCTGTGCAATGATCAATTAGGGCAGTAGTAGACTGCATCACCTTAAAAGGACTGGGCAGCTGTCAAGTTCAGACACTGGAAAAAGGAGAGTGTGGGATATTCTGGCCACTCTTAACAATTTTCATAACACTTACAAGTCCTGAAAATGAACCAGTTTAGGAGTTTGTGGGAACAAGATCCAAGAACAGCCAAATGGAAAAAGATCTAGGAGGGAACCGATTAGAAGAATATGGGACAGACTGAATGGAATTACCAATTGTAGACAGTCTAAGAAAAATAGGAACAAGTGCAACATAGACCAGGTCAAAGGTTTCAAGCCTTTCCAATAAATTTCACAGCATTTGGCCCCTTCCTTTGGAAACTACATGTGATACACAGGAAAGTAATGACTCTAGGCAGATTTTAAGGTGACCCTGGCATACTTCCACAGATACACATGAAAGCTGCACCGCCTGTTTCACTGTGGTTTCGAGTTTCTAAAGAAAAGCTAGGACATGCTTTAATAAACCCATTGAGCTGGGATGGAAAAACCTGCAGCATAATTTCTGAAGACCAGTGCTTGGCAATGGGCACTCAGGATAATTCAAACTTAGAAATCATTCAAACTTCCCGGGGTTACTGCAGGCCTGTTCAAGGCCCAATGAACAGAATTAAGATCATTTTATTCAACCAATATATTTTGGATTCGATCTACTATTTGACCTTCCAGACCTCTAGACAAAAATCTTCTATATCATTAATGTCCAAATGGATTTGGACAAAGAGAGTGTGCTTTCAAGAAGCTTCTGTAAAGAGAAGACATAGCCTAAGAGGATTTTACTATAACTAATTATAAATATTCAAATTAATATTCCCATTTTGTTTTCAGTTTTTAATGTCTAACTACTCCTGGCTCCCACAGAACTGACTTACATATGAATCCGAGAGCTCTTCTTCCTGGATAATATATCTATCTCAAATGTCTTGGAAAGCTTTGCTATTTTCCTCTTCGACTTTCATACCATCTGATTTCATTCCAGACTGCAGCACTTGGAGGCTAGCAGTCTTTTCCCCAAACTATGATGCTGAAGTCCTTTAACATAACAGCAATTTGAAAAATATCAATAACAATCTGTAATTAGAGCAATTAAGTCACATTTGATACAGAAAATGAGACGGGAGACTTTTTGGTTCATCTTAGCCTCTGAGACTGGTTATTTATCAGCTGAGGCTGCCTTAAAATACAGGTCCACACGGTAAATTTCTTGCACATTCTCTAACTCAGATGACTACAAAATCATTTTTAAGGGACAAGCCAATTCCTCTTGAGTCAGGCTACGCAGCAACAGCACTCTCAAACTAATAATTTTGTGCTAAATGAAAAATAGGAAAGACTTCTGTTGGCAACTAAATGCAGCATACACTTCCCTGTCTCGTGAGTAGAAGTTTATCAGCTAGAATAAACTCTCCTTCAGAATACATAGGTACAGCAGGTAAGCAAATCCTTTTACATACCGAGGATGTCAAAGAAGTTGGTGAGCGTGAGACTACCAGCAAGCAAATACATGACTAACTCCAGTTCAAATGCTAAGACAAAGGTCTGTTTTTCCCTTTCTCATACTTTCCATTGTTTACTTCTGCACGTCTATCGCTAATGTTTCTTTAATTGAGCAGACGTGTGCTGCACAGATACTCAGAAGCCAAGTGTTTAGCTCACCCTGTGCTGTTAAGAGACTGCTTAACACAATACTACTCACCTTCCTGATGTATCTTCCCATTTTTCTATCTGCTTTGACGCACAATGAAACAGTTAATGTTCACCTTTAAAGTTGTATCAATGCCATTGGAATTATCCATCCATTGAATGAATGAGAGGAATTCACACCTCAAGGCTTATTATTGCAGGCTGACTGCCAACTCAGGTGCTGTGGCTGCCACAGTTACTGCACTCTTAAAGGCTTCTTCATGGCTACAAAAGCTAGACAGCTGGTTTGAAAACTGGTCACAGGTATAACTATGGTACCTGACTTGCCCTAAAACTTCAGGTAGTCCTTTTCTCCTGGCTCATGGGTTTAAAAGTCTTGTGTTTAAGCCACAGTTCTTTTGTTTTCTTCAGAACAGCATTTTTCAACAGGTCATCCTTCTTATGAAGGCACAGAAATTTCCTCACATTTCCCGAAAGATGGCTTGCCTAGAGTTGCATATGTTCACACTGTATGCAAGCTGTATTTTAGTATTCATGGCCAGGGAAGAAAGCAGTCACCTCTGCACCCCCAGAGGAGTGTAAAAGCTGGGATATTACATAAACCACAAAAATAGGCAGTGGGCCAGATACCAGAAAGGAAAGCAATTCTCAGTCTCAAGTACTTGCTGGTTTCCTATTGATTGTAGTGGGAAACTTCCAAGTTCCCACTCCCAGTCTCTGGGTCAGCAGTAAAAACATACACACTTTCTGAGCACGCTGCTACAGAGGTTAACAAACCAGCATGCTCCCACAGCTTCACTGCACTGGCTCACACACTGCTAATGTGACACTGTCATTGACCTGGAATTCACTCAAAGCAGTTACAGAATTCAACAAGCAAAATCCAGAACAATAAAATCTCACATGCATTTTGCCCATGGGAAATATAATTGTCTGTCACTTGTCAAAGGAGCTTTACAGGACTAACAGCTTACAGTATTGCTTCCTTCAAGATCACAAACATGAACCAGAGCACCACAAGTCTATCTCTCCCATGACAGAAGCAGGAAATTCCCCCACCCAGTATTTCAAGGAAGGAATACTTAAAACCAATAGTGGACAAACACTTTTGGGTTAGCTGCTGGAAAGAAACAATGATCCCAACTAGGAAAGCAACAGCTCTAAAGATTTCAATAAATAGAAGTGGAAAAAGCTCTCAAGATGATTACCATGACAGCAAGTGAAGCTGAAGTGCCTATATAGACACTGCAAAAGAGACAAAGCAGAACTGAGATCAGCACCTCACAAAACAATCATTGTCATGAAATTCATGGAGTCATCACTGGATGATGATCTGGCAGATGAGGCTACTGTATGCCTTCGTGTATGAAGGGAGGAATACAGAATAAATATAAGGTAGTTTGATCATTAAGTGGAACATTACGAAAATATCACGTCTGTAAATGGAGTTGAACAGCTAGAGAAGCTGGAAAGTTAGCCATAATAATGCTCCAGTGTCTCATTCTTACACACAGTCTATCTCCAGTGACCTTAGGAAAGAACATAAAGCCAGAGTAAGCTTACAGCAATTATTTCCTAAATACACCCTTCATGGCTTCTGGCAACCAGCAGTCTATAGACTGAAGAAGCCAGACCATCATGTTTCATAGTCGCAGAGTTTAATCTCTTCCTGAACCCATTTTGGCCTTCTTGACATTTTATTGCAGCGAGTTCCACAATCTATTGCACATACCTTGTATAAAAAATAAAATAAAATAAAAAATAAGTCTTATTCTAAGAGCATTGTCTGAGTTCTCCCTTTATTCACATGAAGCTATGACTGATTATTCCTTTTTACCTTCTCCACACCATTTCTAGTTTTACTACACCTTCAGTCTCTTTAGTTTCGAAGAAATCTTGGTTAGTCTTAGTTTACTCTCTGGTCCTACAAATGTCATTCCATACCTCCAATTTTTCTGCCCATCTCTGAAATCTTCTCAGTTCCATCAGGACTTTGAGTTATTGTCAGCACTGCAGATACAAGTTTTGAAAATGCCAGAATGTTTCTGGTTTATTCTCTATTATCATTGCTAACTTTGTTATTTGGCTACCCCTGGAATTGACAATGTTTAAAGAACCTTATCCACAGTAATGCCAAAATCCCTTGCTCTACTTAATTTAAATTACATTCTCCATTAACATATTGCATAGGGATTCTCAAATACTCAGTTGCATTTATTACTTTCTGATAGTCAATCAAGAACTAACCCAGACACTGTGCTCAGCACTGCAACATCTCCCCAGTGCTGGAAACTGAACAACACTCATTCTGCTTCAATGAAGTTTTTCAAGCAGAAAGTTGTTCTGTGAACAATACATACCATGAATAAGTCTCCTACCATTCCTAGCACTTATGACATTTGACACGGAGCAGTGACAAAAAACTGCAAAATCCATTCCCTTCATTTCTTAAGTCAACCTATGATGAACAGAAGCCTGAAGAAATGCTATGTGCTCAATTCTCATTCTCACCATTCTTGTTTTTTCCCCTTCTCCAAGAGCGTGATATGGAGACATAAATCAGTAGCCTCAATTCTTCACACACTCACCCACCTCCCAAGTTAACAGAAAAGATGAAAACCAGCTGCCTTCTAATTTGCCTCCGTTCTAAGTGATTCCCACATTTATCAATATTTCATCTAGCTATTTTTTTGGCACTAGCAATTTCCACATCAGTTAGAAGCAAAAGGGTGTCTATGAATAGGAGGGGGGAACATAAATATAACTCCTACACAAAAGAAAAAACCAAACCCACTTCCTTTGCCTTTAAGGATTTTTCTTTTTCACTCATGATATGACTGGAAGAAGAAGAAAGCTCCTAATTAACTAATTCTTCAGTGTTCAGACAAAAATTGACCACTCTTAGAAAACAAATTCAGTACACATAAAAAAGCCAAAGTCAATATATACCTCAAAGGATACATGGAAAAGGTTGCTTTTTTCCTCACCTACCGAGAGCTTCCAGGTTCTGTGCATGCAACACTGGGATCCAAAACAACCAGCTCAGGATACTTCTAAGGTTCCAGATCCACAGGTTGAATACTGCTTGCCTGGATAGCAAGTAAGAGAAAATTATTTCAAAAAGCTCTTGGAAGGAAGAACTGTAGTTTTATCCTAGGAACAGAATATGCACACACACTCCCTCCATAGCACAGGGAAGGTCTGTGCTGGCTCCTTAGTAACCAGCTTTCTGTTTTGTTGACTGGACTGCTAGAAAACACTAGGGAAAAAGAGAAGCATGGCTTGGCAGTAACACCCTGCACTCTGAAGGCATGAGTTGAGCCACTATCAATTTGTGTGAGAAAGGGTAGCTACAGTGACCTTTGACAGGGTACTTCGTCTTTCCAAGACAGAGTTCCTCATCTCTTTGCTTGTAAAAGTATAGGACCTTTGATATTTGGAAACTTCTTGTACCAGGAGCTGTGTCTGTTGGTGCTTGTACACCAACATGAACAGGCTTCTAATCGTCAGTCAAGAGGGAACTTAGATCCCAAAGTTAAGTATCAGTTGCTACCAAATCAAGTACCAGCTCCTCCTTCCCATCCTCTGTTCTCATGTTCTTACCCTTCCTGTTTTACTAACTCTAGTATTCACCCACAAAAGGAGGTAGTTGGATCAAGACTGAAAGTAAAAATCATATTACATTCAAAAGGACAAGAATTTGGAGTTTGGATATCTTCCTCTCTTCCAAGACACAACTTTTCAAAGGTCACTGCCTATATGCTGTCTTAGAAATACTTTCTAGGCTAATGTCACAATCTTCAAGTTCTTTAAGACAACAGGGTATGGACTTGGTCTATTATGCTAGAATCATGTCTAATCTCAGGTAAAAGCTGGTAGCATGCTTCACTAACTAATTAAGCCTATCTTTGTACACAGTTCAGCAGTCAGTTGATTTGCTAATATGAAGTATCTTATGCAAAAAAACCCCTCCTCAGGATAGATAGATAGAAAATCCTACCACACATGAGTAACTAATTTGATAAGAGGATGGTAAAAATTTAGATGACTGTACCTGGCTTACCAAGGTGTCAACAGCATATCCAAAGAAGCAGAAAATGTCAGTAGAACGTATTTTGCCTCTGTGTACTGGTACATGGGCAGTTTCTACCACTTTGGATATCAGATGACCAGCCATCCTCAAAGACATCCCAGAGAAGACAGGAATAAAACTCACAAACTACATAGAACCAAAGTTTCTTCTGTGTGGATATACACTGGACAACTACATTGTCAGACTCATAGTGTAACATTAATTTCCTGTCTCTTAGAGATTTGGTCTGGCAGGTAAGTATGATTCTCAGCCTTGTCACCTCTGGGTATCAATATTTCTAATAGTATTACCTATTTTTTTAAATTTTGAAAATAAGTGTCTGTATTTAGTACATTTCTCCAATATCCAAAAGATACAGGAGGTACCTTCTGTGAATTGTAGTGACAGCAGAGATCTCCACACGTACATAAGAAAACTATCAAGACAAGGGTCATATCAAGGAGCCTTTCTGGCATGGAGTGCAAAAAACCCCAACTACAGAGCTGCTCAAATAGCTTGGGAAATTCTGGGACTCTAGCTGTACAGCAAGCTAACATACATCATCATATGAGTTATTTCTGGCACTACCCATTTACTAATAGGCTTTTGTAACAGATTACAAGTGTAATTATGATTCAACATGTATTTTTTTTCCACAGTCAAGTGTTTGCCTGCAGAGAGCCAAGCTGCCATTAGCAAAGCTCTAATGCAAGCTGCAGAGACAAAACCTGAGTTAGACTACTTTCAACTCCAGTTAAAAAACTTAATGCTCCTTTCATCTTCAAAGACAAATTATCCAGTTATAAAAGCAAATTGTTGCAGAAGCTCTACAAGGCAGGCAGAAAGTTCAAATGCAATTATACTCCTTCTAAAAAGGACTTCCAAGGAATAGATGTGCTGCAGTAAGGAACATGACACTGAAGAAGATTACTGCTTTTTAAAAATACATTTGATGTCACAATCTTTAAAACCAAGAGCAGTTGTCTTATCTACTCCAAATAGCTAGGCAGATATTCTACAGCCTGGAGTATTAAGAACATACATCATACAGGCTCACAGTATATAGCAATAGATTAAGAGGTGTAGGACATTGTGATTTCCATGAAAGATCAGCAGACAGAGATTGTCACATCAGAAAAAAAATCATATTTTCATTCAGAATTGGGATGATAGAGACAGATTTGTAACCCAAGTTGAATGAGCTGTCCAAATTTATAAACTACAAACCAGGAGTACAGACAGAGTGTTCAGTTTTGGGAGACGCTCTAAGAGGTCCTCATCTTACCCAGAGTTGAGAATGAAAGAAGGAAAACTAATAAACCAATAACATAATGGCAGAATTGCAGACAGATTAGGTGGAAAGGATGGAAAAGTCTATTTTTTTTTATTTCACATGAATTTAGAGAATTTTGTATTAAATACAATAACACAGTATAAAACAGCCTCTATCATTAAAAGCGGAATTCAGTTTGAAGTGACATTTTTCTTACGCACTGTTTACAGAGAAATAACTTTAGGTTTGGTGTCTGTGATTCCCAGCTCTCTATCCCTCCAAAAAAGTGACATTTCAGTGTGAGCTTCCCCTCCCTGTCTCATCTTAAGGTAGGTGTCGAAAAGGGGAAGACTTCAATGAGTATTATCTTCTCAGCTGGCACTCAGACAAGCTATGATTGAGAGGAAAAAACACCCCATGGAATACATAAAAACTGAATTAATTACAAAATAGCAATTATTTCTTCAGAAATATACACTTTAAAATGAGTCATCTTCAAATATGATCATCATTATCACAATCTAAGCTAGATACTGAAATTTATGTTATTACAAGACATTTGTACTATCCTGTTTCCTTAACCAAAACAGTCAGTCTAACTAGAATAGTATATTTAAAGTTAGCACGTTCATGCCAAGACACTGTACCTTCAGTTATTTACTTTTCTTCCCTCTGCCTCTGAATACCTTTGGGATATGTCTTCATAAAGCAGCTATTGAATTAAAATGAAAATTATTGAAAATGGATATTTTGCAATATGTATTCAAGATACTTTAAAGGTACAATTTTGGGCCAACTAATCAATATAGGGAAAAAAAATTAATCTATTTACCTCACTGAAGCCAAAATCCTTCCCTAGGTAACTCTCCCTAAATCTAAAGGTCAATGGATTCAATGAGTATGTAATGTTTCCAATTCAAACTACTTGTGTTCTTTAGATGAAAACAGGCTAATGATCAGATCCAGACTGGGTATATTTCCAAGGACCCCATATGGTCTGAAAAACTTTGAGAAGAATAGTCATGGTAATGATAAGCACCAGTTGATCCAGCCAAAATATGAAGCTGTTCATATCTGAGTCAGAGTCATCCAAACCTGACTTTTCTCATAAAAATCAGCATTTCTATATTGCCCCAGTCTTCTACATTGTAAGTCAAGCTGTTAAAGAAGAACAAAGGATTCTTCTACCCTCTTCCCACATAAGTTTCACAGAATTATAGAATGGTAGGGGTTAGAAGGGACCTTTAGAGATCATCTAGTACAATTCCCCTGTAGAAGCAGGTCCACCTAGATCAGGTCACACAGAAACGTGTCCAGACGGGTCTTGGAGACCTCCAAGGAGGGAGACTCCCCACCCTCCCTGGGCAGCCTGTGCCAGGGCTCCCTCACCTGAACAGTAAAGCACTCTCACAGTAAAAATTGCTATATCTATTTATTTCTATTTCTATTTAAAATTTCTATTTCTTTTCTTTTCTTAGTGGGTTGCTTATTCAGTCTGTCCCAAAAAGTTCAAGTCCAAGAACTTCTGCAGATTTATTTAAATTATTTTGTTTGTTTTTTTAAAATGTATCCTAATTTAGACAGACATGACTAGTGTGCTTTTCATCTTAAAATATGTTCTATACAGCTAAAACTTAAGGGGCTTGTGTTTATTTTCAGAGCACACTTAACTACAAAATCTGCAGTATGGCAATTTTTACAAGAAAAAATGGAAATAAGAACTCCAATGCCACAATATTTGTAACATGAAACAGGTTTGGTTTTTCTTCTAACCAGAGCTTGGCTCTGCTTTTCAAAGGGAAAAAGCATTCAGTTACAAAACCAAAATAATTCTTGGTCATAAGGTGAATATAAGGCGACTTGGACAACAGGCAAGATGAAATACTGACTGTACTGTGCTATGCTCACACTCAAGTGGTCACTTTCAAGTAAATGGTTCAGTTGCACCTTTCTATCAGAAAGACAATAAACACAGACACGAAGGAACATACATATGTGAATCCCACTCTGGTAAAAAGTTGTGTTTGCTTCAGTGTAGGCAAGTAGGGGGGGTGTCTGTTTCTTTTCCTAAAAACACTTGAATGCAGTTTTTTAACAATTACAAACAGCTCAAAGTAAAAATGAGCAGAGAAGCAAGTAGAGCACAGAAAGAAGGAGCTCAAAGCAGTAGTCCATCAAGCCAATTATTTGTCTAAGTTCCTCACCACCTTTTTCCCCAAATACAACTAAGAGGGAAAACCATCAAACAAGTAACAGCTAGTATCCCCACTGGAAGACTGCTATCTTCTATAGAGTTCAGCTGCAATGGTATTCATGTTCCCTTAAGCCTCTGTTTGAACAATGTCACTATGGAAACAGATCTGTGATGCCTTCCACCTTATGGGACGTTCTCTATTTAAACTCTTTTCTTCCATTTTCAACAAAGCCATTCAGTGAACCTCAACTAATCCAAGATGCTGTTAGGGGCGAGCTTTTCGTTTGGTTTCTCGTTTTTTTTTCCCCTTCACTACCTCGTCTCTTCCAAAAGGTTCTCTTCCCAACTAATGCCATCTGACAAGTTTTATTTGACTCTCATCTCTTTGGTTCCTAGCTCAGAAAATATTTTTTGCATTATATTTATTGCCAAACAGATTCTATAGTTCTTATTCCTCCCCCCTTTCCAAGTGACATAGTTTTCATTGGAAATTCCACTCATTCAACAGCAAGTTTTTCATTTTGGTTTTAGCTGCTAGGAATCTGCCTGCATTTACATCAGATGTGCCTCTAAGTTCTCTCTTGAGAATTCCTAGGTTAGAGGTATGAAGGGTTACACCTCTGCAATCCCAACAGTTTATCAGCTCCAGATGCATATGGAATCCCAAATCCTGTGTTTACATATCCCAAATATTAGAACCCTTTTGGGGAACAGAGAACAGGAGAGGAGTTGAGAAGCTTCAAGGTCACTTCATACAAATGAAAGAGGATAAATCTGAGTTTGCCCTCACTGCATTCAAATCTGGTGCACAGTCACGAGTCATAGCAATGCTTTTGCTAACTAAGCAAATGCTATATAGCCTCTGCAGTGGTCAGTGAAATGCCTGCTACAATCCTGCATCTAAGTAGATACAAGCCAAACATTATTTAACCTTTGAGGGTTTTTGTAATACTGCCTATAAATAATTTAAAGCAAGGCTACAAAAGATATTAAGGGAAGTTTCTGGTACTTTCCAGTGTGGGAGGAAGATGGAGTCTCATCAGCTCACATGAGAATTTTGTGAAGAGAAGAATGGGAACTATAAAACAGTTTTATTTTATTTGCTTACTAGCTTTGATATTCTGGGTTGGCTGAGGAAGCAGAAGACATGGCAACACAGTTGCCTAAAACATGTCCTGGCTCTCAGAATTCTCAAGGTGGACTGGTATAAATACAAAGGCAACTGCAATTAACTATCCAAATGAGCTTCATAACAAAGAACTAATCAAAACCTGCTTACAGCCTCCACTGGAGCAAAGCAATGTATGTATGCTGATGCTTTAAGAACAAGTGAAACTAGAGGAAAGCATACAACTCAGGCATTCCCCCTTTATATATTGAACTGCAGTATTTCTAGGCTTTCATTGCACAACCTGTCTGATGGAGGCAGGAGCAGCACAATTCACAAGCAATAGTCATTGGGATTCTGTTGTTGTATCAAATGCAAATAAGAGTTACTCTTGGGACCCTTATGGGAAATTAGTTTCTTTCATGTTGTTGCTATGGCAAATTTATATTTTCTTTACTCTTACAATACACCATCTAACAGCTCGTGTGAGGTGTAAAACATGGCATAATTTAGTAAGAGATTTAACGTGCTATTTTCCCTGATACTTTTGGTTTGCTGAGGAACAAGTTTGAGACATAGCCAAGGAGAGGACCTGCACACCTATACAAACCTTGTATGTTCAAGACTTTCAACCCAAGAAGGTAAAACACATTCGTATTTGTCCACATATCTAACCATGGAAGAAGCAGCCTTGTTTCCTATTTTCACACAGATCAGGAACCTGTCATCCTATTTCAGTCCATAGGTAACTACTAGACTTGGCCTAAAGTAAAATATTACATTCTGTTACTCCTCATGTTCTCAAACTACTAATTCTTCAGAAGTCATCTCTGCAACTACTACACTGCATCATCATCTCTTGCCATTGAACGACTAATCACGCTGCTGATTTTCAGGGACTCCAAAGCTGAAATCTAAAAGGAGGAACTAAAAAGTACTAGGCTAATTCAACTTGTCACCACAGCTCAGCTGTCACTAGGTAAGATCAGGGCATTTCCAGAAACCCTGTACATAAGGCCATCAGTGCTTCCAGCTTCTTTTTGCACAGCTGGCAAAGCAGCACACCAAGAAGTCAGCTGTGCCTTTGGAGAGGAACAGTTCTACACTCAAAGTTGCTGTTTTGCATCCTAATTGGGTTAACTTCCATGTCTATAGGCCCTACTGGTTCATCTTCTTTGCCACTGTAAACATCCCCCTGGCTGGGTTTTAGCCCCACTCTTGATAACATACTGTTAACAGATATCAAACAAATAAAATCAAACAGAAAACCACATAAATAAAACAATTCTGAGTAACAAGAGGATGAGATAAACAGATACTGAAGGTCATAGGTGCAAAATGAACAGTGAATATCTTTAGGTTAGAAGTCAGAGGAATGCTTCCAATATGGCAGAGAAGCAGCTTCCCCCTAACTAAAGAAAGAAGCCTAATTCCACTTAGAGTAGGAAAGAGGCTGTAAGGCACAGCTTTTGTAAGCAAGGCTGGACAGGCCTCCCTGGACCACTGGGTCTCATTCCCTGCAAGGACAGTTACTGAGTTGGATGGTTTTGTGTACCACATTATTCAGTATGTTGTGCAGTTCCCTCTGAAATTACTGAAAGTTGTGTTTACATTTCTGAGGGCAGATCTGGGCAATTTGCCTTTAGCCTCATACCACTGAATACACTTGCCTCCCTCCCTCCCTACCCACAACTTGAAGAATTAAGCTGGAAATGTAAATCTCCATTGCAGATTCTCTTGGTGTAGACAAACTAAGCCAAGATGCTGTCTACTCCTCTCAAACATCTATAGCAACAAACCCATTTTGGAGTAATTTCTTCTCCTATGGGGGATACTTATCAATGACACTGATATGTATTTTCTCTCCATGTTAATTTGATTTTGTAATCCAAACAGGAGCAAGATATTGATTGCTTCTGTATTCTTCAGGCTGCTGTGGGTCCTCAGAAGACAGTCAAAGCAGTGAAATGAATTTATAACACTAGTTTTTCTCCAAGACTCTCTCCCACGAAGTTTTGGTGATTCTTCCACTAGAGAGTCCCATTAATTACCACACGGGAACATTGATCAGATATACACAAGACATAAATCATTCATCAGGGATTTATTTGGTTTAGAACTAGAACAGAAGGAGCTGGCATCCTCCAATTGTGCCTTGTGTGTATCATTTCAAATTTCTATGGCATTTTTACTGGCCTGGCTGTAGACAGGAGCAGGGAGGGCTCAGTAGAGCAGCTGATGAAGGACAGGTCACAAACTGAATTCAAGTCAAGTAGATCAAGTGAGTCTTTGCCAAAACCATGAGCTTCTCCCTGCTTCACTGCACACTACCAGCCTAGAGGTTATAGCAAGTGTATACCCAACAATTAAACCCATGTCTAAACAGAAGCTTCTATTTCAAGGTTTAGAAGAAAATTAATTTGATTATTAAGAGGAAAATGGAGAATTACAGCCTTGTTGGCACAAGCAGTAGTAGAACCAGCTGTCCATCCTCCTGCAAAGACGATGGATGTTGCAATAAGAACCACATTTGCTGTAAGAAATCTCATAGAACATTACTAGTAATCTCTAACATCTCAGATTTAGAACATGTCCTGGCTCAGAACCACTGCAATGTCAGAGCTTCCTCACAACAAAAAACCCCCTGTTATTAAAGTTTGAAACTGGCCAAAGCTTTTATTCCCATGGCAGTTTATTATCTCCCTCTCTTCTAGTGATAAAAGTCCATCACTACAACAGTCTCTATAGGTTATATGTTAAAACACGTGCAGTAACAGTTCAGAGTAACAGCATCCACCTTCCAATAAAGCACTTTCTGTGCAAGCCACTGGTGGCATGTGGGTCTCGAGGTCAGTAAAACACACCATCTTGTTTCATCTTGATCTCTTCTGACATTAAGAGACATCAATAGGTAAGAAAGGAAGAAAACTGTGCCCTAGCATGTTCATAGGTAGAATCATGCATTTCTGTGGTTGTGGTATGAAACAGTAATGCACTCAGGGAATTTTCCATCTCATTCCTTCTGTTACAGTGTACAAAAGCATGTACACAACTGTTTGCACAGAGAACAGCTCATCTAGGCACAGTTGGACTGGTTTTAAAATGAGTTAGTGAAACGGCACAGCTTGCCAATCCCACCAAGAAAGTAAGTTAATTTTCAGTTTATTAGGATAGGGACTTCCCACTGAATCCACTTCCTTTCCCTTCAGAGAAAGAAAACATTTTTCTAGGTGCAAAAGAACTCCAATCCAAAAGAGGAACTGCGTTGTGACACTCCCAGTCTCCCAGATGATTCTTCTGCCCAAGAAGCCTTCATTTTATATATTGATATATGGAAGAAATCCCCTTGTAAAGAAAACGAGATTAGAGGTTAATCTTTGCTTTAACAATAAAAATAAGAAGCTACTTCACAAACCATTTCAGTCTCATGGGTTAAATGGAACCAGCTGTATAGGCAGCCATCATGCAAACAAAACAGTGTGGTGCTAAAAAGAAGGTATTTCTTGGCCAGTTGAAGAAGTGGATAGAATGCTACACTATTGCCACAAAGCTTCAATGAGGAAGGTTAGAAAGGACAGTTCAGCCATTTATTCTGTCCCACTGTATGCTGCCAGCAATTCAGTTTAGCCCTTTCACACCTCTGTTAAGAATGATCATTGCTATCTCAGTGAAATACGAAATAGAAGGATTTAGGAAGACAATTCCTAAATGGTAGTGTCTCGAGAATTTCTAACAGTTGCTGCCTGCTGCATTGACTGAACTCAAGTCTCTGAATTAAATCCTGCGAAATCCAGTATTTACCCCAAGAAACATGTCTGGGATTATCCCATAGAATCCACATGCACAGGATACATGCAGCTACAAAAGACAGCTCCCTGCTGACTGGAGGAGAAGCAGGTATTACAGGGCTTTTAAGTATCTGCAAGCAATATAGATATCATATCCTTTTACTGCATTACTCTATAGACTCCAATAAATCTACAGAACTCAGTTTACCACAAGGCTACTGTTTTTCAGAGCAACTGACCCAATGACTGGTACTTATTTGCCGAGACAAGCTCCATTAAAAACCAAAAAAGAGGAAAATCCACACTGCTCCCCCTCATCACCACAAAGATGACATCTTGTTGCCAATCTGCCTGCCAGGAAACCATCTGGAAACAATATCAATACCACAATCTATAGGCATCCCTCCAATGCATTAATCAGGTCATCAGAGTTCAATAACTGACGGCATCTTTAAGAACTGGAAAGGATAAAGCTGTGGTAAAAAGGCACAGTCAAGGTCAATCCCCAGGGCCTAGTTAGTTCTTCCTCTCTTCTGTTATTTTCCCTTTTTCTTTAAAAGACATACAACATTAGCACTTTTTCCCCCTCAGTGTTTGGGTTTAGATTTACCATTTCAGAGAGCTTCGAAGTGCAAGCAAGGCCTCTCAGTTTGACGCACATGCACGTAATAGAAAACATCTACAGACTCACTGAAGCAAATGCAAGTCCTCTCCCACATGAGCCAGGAGTTGCAGACTTCTGCCTTGACAGTAGAGTCAGTCATACACACCCTTACAAGGGCATTAAAAATGTCTGGAGAGAATTAAATGAGGCATGCCAATGATTTGGAGATTGGGGAAATATATTTAAAAGTATAAATACATACATTTCTGGTAGCCAAAAGATATAAAAAGTTCAGTTAGAGATGGTTACAAGGTTTCTTATCACACAGAGGAGTTCATTTAAGGGGAAGCTAGAATTACCAGATGTTGAAGTTGAGAAATACACACCAAAACCCAGGACCTGGAACCTGAAGCTGCAGAAATCTAAATTTGAGTGTACTTTTCCACTAAAGCATAAAAAAAGATAATAAATGAGGAAAAATAAAATATTGCATGCAATTTTGGTCTCCTGTCTTTCTCAGATGACAAAAAAATGGTGGTTTCTAAGAGATATGTTTTAACAATACAAGTTATTGAGCATGTTATATAAGACATATACTTGCGTCTTATATGAAAAGACACTTCTGAAAAATAAGGAATAAAAGACAAAGCACAACAAATCCTCCCTCCCCAATTAAAGAAACAAACAAATCACAACTATTCAGCTTTATCAGTTCAGTACAGCTCTCTAAAAAACAGTTTCATATACATAAAAGCACACTGGAAGTAAGCAGCTGTTCCTTAGCTTGGACCAAACTCTTTGGGGGCAGTGATAAGATTCTTCTTCAGTGTTTGCACAGCAGCTGGCACAACACAACTCAAACTTAATTGTTGTACTGTGTAACTCCATAATACAAAAGGAAGTAATCAGTCTTTGTTCTAAATTTAACCAGAACCATTCAAAATAACAGCATCAACTCCTGACACTGGACTTCAACTCAGGTTTTGTTTTCACAAGTTGAGATTCAATATTTGCCAAACAGTTCAAAACTTTTCTTTATTTCTAGCAAGCTCATTTCTTTTTTCAGTTTGCTGAAGTCTTCCTGCCTCCTGTAAGCCTGGAAAATTTGCAGAGCAGTTTTCCTAAAAAGCATGTTCAAGTTCTCTCACTTGAAGATGTAAAAGAGTGAATTACTTTGTTATCTGGAAGCAACAAGGTACAGGGAGCCCATGTAAAGTTTAAAGAGTGATTTTTAACCTTACTTGTTTTTTCAGGCTACAGACTTCCAAAGGTAGCTAGTAATAGCTTCATGTCTTATTTACAAGCATCTACAAATATTCTTGGTAAGCAGACGGGGTAAAATAGCTATGGATAATAACAAGTCAGAGTGAACCTCTGAAAACCGTTTTTACATTGAATCTCTCATTGTGGAATGAAGGAATATTTTGGTTTGCCACTAAATTAATTACATGTCTTTGAGCTAATTAATCCAGTTGAGTCAACAGAACTAATATTAATGCAAGTACAAGTCAAAAGTCTTACATTAGAGAAGCTGAGAACCAGGATTTAAAAAAGTGGGGAATTATTTTGGGGTGCAGTGAGCTCCAGAAATTCCAAGTATGAAGCATATTGTTCAGAGATAGGAAAAATATTTTATGATACCTAAACATTCTCAGGGGTACACTTGCATTTCTAAGTGACTTTTCTGTGTGATTGGTTTAGGGTATTTTTTATAGCGGATAAAGTCAAATCTAAAGTAAGCCTACATTACAGGTAATTCAAGTGTATTTACTCAAGTTTTAGCCAGTGAAATCCTAAACTGATTTTAGTTAGGGAAAAAAAGACAATTCTGCATTCAGACATGGAATCAGAAGATTCATCTTGCTTACCTTTCTATGGCATTTGAGAAATCCTTTCTCACTCCTTTCCCTCTGATACTTTGTAAAATGATTTGAAAGCTAGTGAGGAAGATAGTAAGAGCTATGTGTTTGACCACACCACTTGAACAACATTCCAGTAGGAATTCTGAAAATAATTCACATCAACAAATGTCTTTTACAGTTAGAAAAACATAAATTTATATGCTATTGAAATTACCAACACTTAAATATCACACAAGCGAGGTCTGGCTGGAGTAGCTACCTTAGTTAGACTGGCAGTTTTAAGTAGAAAATGATATCTTGATGACAAGTAAAATCCTTCTAAAGCCTGGCACTGAGAACAGTTCCACACCTAAATACCTCCACAGTAGCCACTAATCACAAAAGATCCTGATGGCCACTGAAGTTTCATTTGATGAGGAATCACTCAAGATAATCTATGTGTTGGACACAGGACTGTAAGAAGTCTTCTGTATCATGGAGACTAGTTCCTCTTTATGACACACAACTACTTCATTGAATGTCATTTCCCTTGTACATATTACAACAAAGTGATGAGGTACAGCTTTTCACTACAGATGTCATTTCCCATGGCTTTAATGAAGAAATTACTCTGGACAATTTCACTTTCATTGTTTTTTTTTCAGTAAAGTATACCACTCTACTCCATTATTTAGCTCCTCATACAATGAGGAACTGCTGCAATTTGTCAGCAAAGTCATCACACAGAGATAGTGTGTACATTTCCAACAGCTTTCTGGTCTAGGCAGATACATAGTAGGATTGAATCCAAGACCTTCAATAGGAAAGCACAGACACATACCTAGATTTGAAGTAACCGTGGTCCAGTACTCATAGGTTACATAAAGACTCAAAACAGAAAAGCTCTGCAAATTTAAGTGTTTCTACTTACAGCATGCAAGGTGACTGCTATAGCAAGGGACTGTATATCCAGAAAAACCCCACAAATACACAAGTCCTGTGGTCCTAATAAAAAGAATGTATGTGACATTACTGAGACAGTGTAGAGAGAACACAGTACTAGGTTTATTCAACTATCTAGGTGATATTGGTTAATAACAGCTCCAACTAGCTAAGTGATGTTTATCAACAATTTGTTTACATATCTTGTTTCAGTGTTGTAAATACAGCTCTTCCAAGTGCATCTGTAGAGTAAACTTCCTTCAAATGCATGCACATGCTTTATGGAAGGACAATTTTCCAGTAACTGCATAGAAATTAATATAAACAGACTTCAGCTCCTGTAAACATGTCCACAGAAGTCTTGTCTATAAGCACATAGTATTGTCCTTGAGGTTTCTTCCATGCCTGCAAAACTGGAAAAGCAAGGCTATCTTCTTCCTGAATGTTTGAATGTTATACATATTCTATCCCAGGATTTCAAAAGTGCAAGGTTTTAATCATCACTGCAGATGCTGTGTTTATGCAAAAAGTAATATATGTAGCTCCATTAGCACCTGGAACATGTCCATGTCATGCCCAGCTTGTGTCTCTCAATTTAATTGATGGCTTCCACAAAGTATCACAAAGCTAGTAGCTGCCATTCTCCTGATGACTATACAGATGTCCATTGGAAGAGAGACTTCTAAGTACAGGGTATGATCCAAAACAGAGAAAGCTAGAAAGACTTCTTGTTAGGTAACACCAAGAATGACACTGATAGTAAAGGTCATCAAACTAAATCAGTGTATGGATATTCAGTTTTAAGAAAGAGAACCATATAAAAATATGGCAAGAAAGAAAGAAGATACTAAAAAGGAGCAGTTCAAAAAGTAAGAAGCCACAAGGGAGAGTTAAGAAAATCATGCCAGGCATAAGTCATCTCTTCGGAAACGGATTGCTTAAGTAAAGACAGGAAAGCCCATAAAACACAGCAAATTAAATGTAAGCAGGAAATTCAGAGTGGTAAAAGATAATCCAAAAAGTGCCTGCAAAGACCATGGTGCTAGTGATCAGCTCTTTAAATACATCAGTAACAGGAAGCCAGCCAGGAAAGCAAACTGCTGGATGATAAAGGTGTAAAAGGGGTAGATGGGCATGATAAAGCTGTAGCAGAGAAGTTCAGTGAATTCTTTACATCAGTCTTTACTGCTGAAATATTTGGGAAGATTTCCACACTCATTGCACAGTTGTAAATCTGGCAGAGAAGCCAAATCAATCTGAAGTAAATTCAGGAAATACTAGACCAAACAAGGAGGTTAGATGTTAATAAATCACTCAGACAGAATAATGGTCACACAAGTTCTGACTAAACTCAAATGTGAATTTGAGGAACCACTAGCCAAAGTATGTAAGCCAGTGTTACAGAGAATCTCTGTACTGGAGCACTTGCAGATTCTGCCTGCTTAACTCACAGCTACAGGAAAGGCTGTGTTAGGGATACTTGGGAACCGTACAGACAAGTCTGATTTCATTCAGAGTAAGAGTGAGAAATAAGAAAGCAAAGGACAGAGCTTTACAGCTACTTTAAAGAGGAATCATCAGTGCAACCTGTGGAATCAGTGCTGGGACAGGTGTTATTCAGTATGTTCATCAATGGCAAAACTGATTGTTGAAAAAGTTGGCAGGTTGTATTTAGTTTAGATAAATTTTAAGTAATTCATTAAGGCAATAATTGTTCCTACTCAGAAGCTGGAGCCCTCCTTAGCAGTTCTCAAGTTATTGACTCGGTGTTAAGCAGCAGTTCAAAAAGCCAGCAAAATACAGGGCATAATCAGAAAGAGCAAGGTGGGGCATTTCTACCACTTCACACGGCCTGAACACTCCCATAACTTGGATATCCTGATCTGCTCACCACACACTACGAAGGACATAGTAACGTTAGAGGGGTGCAGAAAACAGGAACTAAACAAGCAGATACTTTACATAGAGAAACTAAACAGGCTGGGACTCCTCAGCTTGGAGAGAAAGAAGCTGAGAGTGAATATGACTAGGTATTAGAAAAAAAACCATGAGCTGCTGAATGTAGAAGTGTTATTTGCCAAATCCTACAATACAAGGCACTGCTCACTGAAACTAGCAATAAACTCATTTAAATAGCAAATATTTATTTACCCAGCAGGTTACAAGCTTCTGGAATTTGCTGTCACCTAAGGCTGTGGAGGCAAAAAATGTCTCAAGTTCAGAAATTGATTAAACAAACTTGTGGTCCATGCACAAACAGGTCCATGCATGGACACTTAAAGGACTTAAGTTCGCTCTTAAATGCTGAGCTAACTGGAACACAGAGGCAGTTTTAATGTTATTCATTTTCTAGCTAGACTCAGCATTCCCACATGTTACACCACTTCCTGAGGATAAGCAACAACCAAGATTCAGGAAGGCTTCAGAAGAGGACCTCCTGACACTGTGACAACCAAACTAGAATTCATCACGTGGTTTCATACAGGAATATTGATTTAGAGATCTGCTTTCTGCCAACATGCTGACCCACTATCTATAAACCACGCAATCAAATAGAATATACACCTTGTTGGTATTCTTCCTCCAATGCAGCTTCTGAAGCAAGTTGATAGAAAGCAAACGTACTCGTCACCTCTCATGGCAATTGTGGAAGTGGGAAAGACACAAACAGCAAAGAAAACAAAATAACAATTTAGACCACTTACAGGTGCTAGGGCTTTGCTTGTAACCCCTTTCTCCCTGAAAGCACCTTTTACATCTCTTCATGCAAGTACAGAGATCTGTAATTTTTTTTTACCAAGGCAGGTAAATCAAGAGTTTCATTTATTTTTTAAATTCACCACAGTTCCATTTCAGAAGCATTTTTTAAGTGAACACCATGTTTGAAGACAGTAAGTGATTTATGTTTCAAAAAAATTTAATCAGCAAAGCTGCATTTCTTGTCTTGTAAGTGAAATACAAGCTTGCACAGAAGAAAAATACCTGACAAGAACTGCAATTACAGCAAGTCAGTCTTGAAGACAATTAATCCTTTGTTTTAAGGTTCAATTTAGTTCGTTATCTTGTAACTCTTACAGTTTTCAAAGAATATTTTTGTTTGGTTCTTAAGTAAAAAAGCTCTATGCATTAACAAGGTTTGACAATGTTAACTCTCAACAGAGTCTCTCTTAAAACCTTATGTTTGTAATAAAATGAGCCAAAAAAGAACTAGCATTGGAAAGCTATATAGTGACTTCTGTCTACCACAGAATACATAACAGGTATGAACGCACATGAAATAC
This sequence comes from Colius striatus, assembly GCF_028858725.1. NCBI lineage: Eukaryota > Metazoa > Chordata > Aves > Coliiformes > Coliidae > Colius > Colius striatus. Next base: position 11,963,085 of record NC_084769.1, on the reverse strand, counting down.
CATCCATTTTTCTCCTTCTTGATTTGGTGAGAAGCAGACTGTTACTGCAGTTCTGCACACCAATACCAATAACCATACATTGCTAATACAGTATAAGGGTACCTAACACACAGAATCCTGCACAATGCTCATGCACCGATGAACAATCACAGCAAGTTCAAAGCAAGTTACTTTAGTTGTCAAGCAAATTATAACATGATAAAAAAGCCAAAACAATATAACATCAAATACTAAAATGTATTTACACATTTATGTTTACCTTTACCATCTCAGACAAAGCAAAAAGGATAACAATGTGGTAAAGAGTTTGCTGTTAGGAGATACTACATTAAATCTGAGCTCAAGATCACACATGTGGAGAACGGAGCAAGGTCCACGCTATTTTACCTCAAAAATGATTTTAACATCTCTGCCTTCCTATCCCTGCTGTTGAGATACCATGCAAGTTGTCAACTTTTGCAACCTCATTTTCTGGAGGTTACCATGGTCCAGTCAGGAACCTTGCCCCATTTCTGCTCAGGCTAACTAGGACTACAGATTTGGTCTCCATATCTCAATATCCAAGAGAATATCTTGGAGAAGGAATATCTATTATGAAACTTGAAGTTATAGGAGCTAAACATACTGAATGAGAACTAAACACTATTAGTCAGAATCACAGAATGGTAGGGGTTGGGAGAGACCTCTAAAGATCATCTAGTCCAACCCCACAAACCTGAGGTGAACTAGATAATGTCACAATTTCAGGTAAAGTGAAAGAGCAATACTTCTGCAGACTAAGTTTAGAAGCATTTGAAGAATACCTGTATAAAACAGCAACACTGACTTCTACACTGCATAAGCTCAGTTTAACTGATCAGTAGGTGGCCCAGTACCTATGTTCAGGTTGACTTAAGCATGTAACTTGCACAAAATTCCCCTTCAGTTGTGATAAAGCTTTGGTTCCATAGGTCAAGGCTGAGACAAAAGGTAGTGCTTTTGAGCCTGCCTGTTAGTCATTTAGGTCAGCCACGTCTGCAGGACACTGAACAGCTCCTGCCCTTCAGTGTGAGGGAATTCCCTCATGGATTCCCTGACATCCCACAGCCACACCTTTATCCACATCTCTCCCATTGTAAGTGCTGAGTGACAGGTTGCAGAGCTGGGCAGCCCCTCAGCGGCAACGAGCTGCCCAGAGATGATCCGCCCTGGCACTGAGAGGTACCTCAGCAGGGAAAAGTCACCACACGTCAGAGCCCAACCATTGTGCCAAAATGTCTGTCGGGCAGAGAAGTGCCTGGGTACAAGGTGTTCAGGATAAAAGAAACAGTGGCTGCTGAGAGGTGGAGACACATTGTGGAGTCCTCCATGGCAAGGGGGGAATGGATACCCCTGAGGGATGGCCTGCCTCGGTGCCACGATGCTGTATCCTGCAAGCAGGGACTACAAAGAAAGGGAAGAATAGTCATTTATGTAATGAGCTTCATAATTGTGGTGGTCTTGTTCCTCATTATCTGAATCAGTGATCATAAGTTTGCATTGATTGTCAAGAAAATAACTGAAAAATGAATTATCTGTCACAAGCTTGTTTTGCCAGCAGCACAGACATAGCTCACCACCAGCTCTCCTGCAAGCACACTACCTGCTGTTAAGGCACATCCCTGAGCAGGGCTGAAGGAAGTGCAGAATGCAAACTCTGCAACTCCCCTGGGAATGCTGAGGTTCAGACTTCAAAAACCAACAGCCTCTTCCATTCAAATGTGTCCACACCCCACTCACGAGCACAGACATTTTCACAGCAAGACAAAAAACTGCTGTATTGTGGAAGAGCAGGAAAATGAGTGGGAAGAAGAGGGAAATGAAGAAAATGAAATAAACCATCTTTCACCACTCCCTTGTCTGTGAGACACACAAGTCAGGACCTCTTCACAAAAAAGTCTGCAGGATACATGCTCTGATACTTGCCTCTTACTGATGTGAGTTCAGTCAGCACTAAAGACCTCCAGTTGCTTTCAAGTTACTGCCAGGGGAAGTAGTACCATAAAATTTCTCAAAGCTACCCAAACCATTACTATTCTCTTTTCTTCCATGTGGGGTCATCACACCCCCTCTGGAAACCTTAGGGGTACGATATCACTGCAGGCATCTTCAGAGAGAGCCTGACAATGGTGTATTATAAGGCTTGTTGTAACATCCTTTCAATATTCTTAAGGTCCAGTGATTTAGAGAAGAGGATCTTTTGTGTCTCCTGTCAGTTCCAGGAAGCCCCTGTCACTGGCATGGAGACTGCATATGGAAAAGAGCTGCTAAATAGACCAGTTAAAAGAACATAGGCCCGGTTTCGCGCCCACATTACTGAAAACCGTGAATGCTGCAACTCTGTTGAGGTCAGAGGAATCGCACTGCTCTGATGTTGGGGGTGAGACATCAATACACCAGCTGTTACATTTCAAAGCCAGGGCTCTCTCTTCCATGGTCTCACGGGTTCTGCCTGAGATACAGCCCCAGAGGCCACCACAGCCAGGATGTCAGCACTTAGTAGCAGCATGGGTACAGGCAGATCCCACCACTCTAACACGTAACAGCACTGGAGTAAACTTACACTGCACAAAACAGGAAAGGTTTCTCACCTCCAAAATAGGAAGGACTTGAACTACTGCTATGGCAGGATAGTAACACTTGCAGATGTGATGCATTAACATAATACTTTCCTCTTCTTCTATCAAAGGGAAGCTTATGACGATGAAAGATCAAAGGTAAATAACCAGAGTAAATCAGGCCATTTTTGAACAAATTTCTCTTTCCTGTGTATTTTAAACACAGCTTGCTTATTGCTTCTGTTTTATAACTTTCCTTTAGGTATAATCAGCAGGCCATACAGACAGCGTTCCATGGCTTAAACTTTCTGAGTCCTTCTTACAAAACATGCCCTCACACTTTTCTTTACCCAGTCAGACTGCTAATCCTTGCTCAGGGGAGACAGACGCTTTATTTTTTACTACTTTTAATTTTTAAAAGCCAGTGATTACAAATATATGACATGAAAGAAAAAAACCTTTACTTCACCACTTAAACTGTTTACATCATTACAAGGAATTAATAGAATGACATTTGAGACACACAATTTTGTAAGAGTTAACACTGCAAAAAATACGATTGCACAACCATGTACTTTTTATAATGGGGTATTAAAGATGGCATTCTTATTATTTGCACTGCACATTTGTACTGTAGATGAAATTGTGACTGTTGTTTGGTAGACACAGAAAATCCCACATGCCTCTCTCACTTTATCTCTAGTTTTGCACCTTGAGTATTCGTCAGTTTATAGGACTTAAAATAACATCATCTTGAAATCAAATGTAACAATGTCCTGATTGGAACTGAGAGCTGGTAGCTCACAGTTTGACTCATGCTGCTCACAAAACAACTCTTACATGGCTTAGAAGCAAACAGGAAAGTTTCAATACTTCCAGGCAGATAAGAACAGCTAGCTTACAAAACAAGGATCCTTTCATTATTTGTAACATCTCAGAGAGTGCTTATGCCAGGCCAAATACCGCTGTCTCTCCCGCCACACAAATCCTCATCTTCTTTGTAAGAGCATTTGCAATTCAGTCCTAGGTTTCCCCCTTACCCACTCATCCCTTAATATTTTGCTAAGATTAAGAATCAGGATAGTGATTTTTGCTACTTAGCAGCATTTCCCACTGAAAGATGGATTACATTGCTTTAGACAGAATATAAAAGGTCACGGGTTGAAACTACTGCCTTGGCAGACAGATTACCTTTCACTTCACGGTTCCAGTATTATTTTGGGCATGTCTTTCTGTTCAGATATCCTCCTGACTCTGATCACAAGACAGTTGAAGAATAACAGAAGATGCAGTAAAAAGACAACTCAGAGCAATAATCTTAACCTGCTGTGCAACAATTAGAAATAAACTGCAGAGGGTGTGTAAAACAGCACATGCCATCACTCACTTCCCTCAGCTGGGAAGGCTGTAGCCTCAGACCACCTGTGGCCTTTCAGCAATTTATCACATTTCACAAGAAACAGCAAGTGATGCGTATTACTGGCAACTAGAGCATCTCTTCCTTCTCCCACATGTACTATCTTCTACTTTCAAACAGAACGTGTGGTTTAATCCTTTCTTGACTAATAAAATAACTGAAAATGTCCCTTAATGGTAATTCTGTATCCTATGGCACATCAGTTGCGTCTCAAGCCCTCAAAATGACTTTGCCACCAAGAATCCTGTGCACACAACACAGCATTTCATTCTGAATAATTAATGTGCCATCAGCTGGCCATATTTTTGGCAAGTGAGTGAATTTAATCCAATTACAGCAGAGGTGGTGAGGTCAAGCAGATTTAAAGAGCAATCACCTGCAAGACTGTTCTCAAAGCATAAGACACTGCAGCTTGCTAAACTTATTTAGAGAGCTGACACACTGTAGTGAAGTTCAGCAATGCTCAGGCTTGTTATAACAAAGGTAACTGCCAAGAAACTTGCTTTGTGCCAGCAAGCAAGAGGAAAGAGATTCAGAAAGAACAGCTTTGTAAAGTGAACTAATCCTAAGCACTTAATTGCCTTTGGCAAAAGCTGCATCCCATTGCTCTCTCAGAAGTCATTTTATCTGCAACTTGATGCTCACAGCTACAGTAATGAATGGAGTGGGGGAGGAGAAGAAACAGGGGGAATCAGTGAGAGAACTACAGCTACTAGTTTGTCTTTGCTGAACTGTCAAAGCAAAATATATGAAGCTGCGGTATGTGCAAGGCCTGATCTGTACATCCACTGACTTTGGAGAGCTCCCATAGAAGCAAATGAAGACTAACTCGCATCCAGGCTCTTTCATCACCTACAGAGGCAGGAAAACTTGCTGTAGAGTTACACACCTGTAGTAATACTTATGTAGAATTTATGTAGGAGTGGCCTCACTTCCAGACATTTTGAGTGAAACCACATAAGTCCATGTAAATTTGAAGGTATAGCCAGAGTTTCTGGTTTTTGCCTGTCTCTACTTATACAATGCAGCATTCACAAATATTTTACAATATGTTAACCCCAACTCATTGTTCCCACGTAAATGGAAGGCTCAAAAAGGTAAATAATGCACCAAGCCTCTTTAATTAAATAAGGAGTCTGAGGGAGGAGTTTCTGCAGACCCTTTTAAATCTTAAAGCCTGTCAACTGGATGAACAAAAGGTAGATTAGGCTCACATGATATATCCCAGTAAACCTCAAAAGCCTTTGTTAATAAGTCACTAAGGGAATTTCTTTTTCCCTAGAATTTCTGCTCACCAGAAGTGAGAGTTAAGATTATTTGAGTGGGTTGGTTTCCAGCAGCATTAAACGGGTACATGCCTCATGGAGTTCTAATCTCCTCATTTCTATGGAGTTCAATTCTTCTTTCACTCCTAATAAAGGAGAACCAGTTATTCCTAGCTTTTATACAACGAGCAGCTGCTGAAACTCTAAAGGCAAAAAGATTTATGAAATCAGCTAAGATTCCCAGGAAAATTAAACTGGAATCCTCTATCAGCTTTAACAACAGAGGTACAAATGTATTTTCATTTCCTTTTGATACTTCTTTCATGTAGCAGGTTGCAAATGATCCTTTTAAGTTTCCATTCATAAGCTATCACTCAGTAGCTTGTTCACGGAGCCAAACAATGTGTTAGTCTGGCAATTAGTACACTCTTCTGTTTGTAGAGAGGCTTAATGAAGATGTTATTAGAGACAAACCTTGCTGTAGCACATTCAACAGACCCTTTACAATTGTCCAGGAAAGATAGATTTTAGCAAAACCTATACTGTAGTCATAGACAACACAGATAACATTTAAAGCTCTGATTAGTTTTAAAAAACCCCCAAACAATCCAGAGTCAATCCTACCTGGATTCATCTGACTTCACTAATTAATCCTTTTCAGCATTAATCATGTCTTCTCTGCATGCAGTGCTGAAACCCAACCAGCATATGTAATCCCAATATACATCATGGAAGCATTTGCATCACTGAAGAAGTTAAAAGGTGGCTGTACAAGGCTTGCTACAATCCTCTCTGAAACTGTGGGTGTCACTGTCCTCATTCAGGCTCAGAAAAGGTTTTTTAAAAGTCTACTGGAATGGGTATAGAAGTATGTTTTTAGAGCAGTGAGAGAAAGGACATCCTTCCTTCCAGTGGGAGGTTAAAAATGAATTATTTCATATCCAAGAGACAAGGCTATTAACCAGTCAAGGGAAAAAAATAAAGTTAAATTACCTCCTAACTTGTACCTGTGGAGTAAAGGTTGGAAAAGCTATTGAGTACAGCTCTAAATACAGCAAAAGCAAACCAATGCAGAATATTTTAGTACAGATTTGACAAGTTTCTGAAGAAGAGATGGACCTTTCTGCAAAAACAAGATGAAACCGTCCAGAGTACCTTCCAGTCTATTCTCAGGCCTCAACCCAAACTACTAGAAGAGTCCAACAACCACAGATTGTGGCTCTCAGCTCTCCAGACTCTCACCAAAAACTTCAGTCATCTCCCTACATGGCTCTCAAAAAGTGCTTCTGAGCACGCTTCCCAGATTTAGACATCCACAACTTTAAGGCGCAGCATTTGGAGCGGTTCTGAACTCTATTGACATCTGCATTCTGTTTTTGGAGAGTTCTGAATGTAATTTGTAGCTGTTGGTTTATGATCTTTCTAATACAGTGTATTTGGCCTGCGTAAGGATATTGGTATGGATTTTGATTGACTGTAAAAAGTAGGATCATCGCCCAGAGGAAGCCCTAATGATCTTAAAGGAGGAGTCAGGGAAAACAGAAAACAGACCAAAAACTGGCAAAAAAATCCTGCATCTCTGACGTTTAACTTGAGCCAATGACAATACGTAATCACTACTTATTTCAGGCTTTGTAAATTCCCTTTCAGCATTGCATAAGCAAACCAACAGAACTTAAGTGATTTATTTCCTTCAGCCTCCTTTGCACCACGTAGCAAGGCAACTAAAGCTATGGAGAGATGCTTGCAACAGGAAAGTATCAGATTTCTAACTTTCTTTGCAGCAGACCTTTTAAGATTTCCCTACAAGGCTAATAAAAATTGGGTCAGTGATAGTAACTAGCGTGAGCCTCCCACATTTCCATGAAATCCTAGCTGTGATGGGTATGAAGGCAGGCATTTCCTTTCTGCTCACATCTCTCTAAAATGTTAAACACCAATAATACATAACACACCAGCACAGGACATCCTAGTAGCTGGTCCTCTGGTGGCAAACATTATCCTACTATTACCAAATTCACTCCAGTTACTGCTGGAGTTAAAACACTTGTCCTATAGGGTTAGAAAACAAAATGCTGAGTGCAACATAGGTGTATCATGGAAATGGGTTGTAGTAAGCACTATGTTACAAACTACGGTGCAGGTAGCAAGTAGCTACAGAACAGCATCATTTGAGGAAACAGAAGTTACTCTGGATACGTGCCAGATAAAAATTAACTATTCATGCCATCTGACAGTTATTAGTAAATATACTTCTGATGTAAAAAGAGAAGGGTCCTAAAACATGCTCTTAGAGCCCAGTTCCAGGAACATCTCAGCAAACACACAGTTGCACAGGAAGACACATACCCTATTTGGCAAATAATAGTGCAAGTCATTAGGAAACAAAAATAAAGACGTGTGTGCAGGAAGCAGGGGAAGGGAGATAGTCATTCAGCCTGGGATGCAAAATGCAAGACGAATTACTCCTTTCCTTACAGTTTCACTAGCAGAAATGGTATTTCCAGCACTCTGTTAAGAGCTGATGTCGCCTGGAAGAGTCTTAGTGAGGGACACAGCTTCCACATGTCATGTAACTCCATGCCCACCCTCCACAGGGTTCAATACTTGGAAAGCTTCAGAAGAAGGGTTTGTAGAACCAGCTATTTGCACTTATCCTCTTAGCCATTCCCATTGTAGAGGGCACAATATAGGATTCAAACCACTTTTGATTCTGCTTCCTGACTCTAGGGGAAGCAGTCCTGGGGATTTACTCTGCAGAGGACAAGGCTAGGGCTAAAAAAATCTCTTTAAACTGGAAGAGAAGGGAAGGATTCTCTCTTTTTATCCCTGGTCTCCATCCCCTGCTAGCCTGCCATGCCACTCCTTTCCAGTCTGAGTGCAGGGAGCACTGCCAGGCCAGAGTCCAGATGTGCACAGACAGGAAAGAGGATTAAATGGCAAAGAATCCCCAAAAGCATATTGCTCCATAGAGTGAAGGCAGCAAGCAGAGAAGGATTTCACCTCCTCCCTCCCACCCCTTTGAGTGAATGATTTTAAACATTCATCTCCTTCCCTCATCCTTATGCATTGTGTTTAAGTGGTGTCACCAGGATTTATCCTTCTCTGAGCCCCTAAGTGTACAAATCAAGTACAAATTACTTTGAAAACAGCAGAAGTTTAAAGAAAAACCCACATACATTTTGTTTGAAACATGAAAGATGTACAGAGAAGGAACATTTCTACATGTGCCTCCACATACATATGCACCCTTATACTGAAAGGCTCAGAAGTCCAATGGAGAGCCAAAAAGAGGATCATTACAGTCTACCCGATGAATGATAGCTCTTAATAATCCTTTGCTACCTACCAACAGAGAATAATAAAACTACAACAAACCACACATAAAAGGTGACAAGTACTTACTACCAGGTTGGCTTGCTCTCGGATTATCGCGCTCCGGGAGGGACACTGTAGCTGAGCGCTTCTCCTCGCCGGAGCCCGGGGAACACTCTCGCCGCGGAAGGGACGGGAGCCGGCCCGAGACCCGCACAAGCGACGTGCGACTCCGATGCTCCCAGCCCAGCATGTGCCCGCAGCCCGCACCGCTCGGCTGGCCCGCTGCAGCGTGGCTAGCGCGTCCCTCCGGAGAAGCCGGCTTCCCTCCTCCTTCCCCGCCTACTTCGCCTCCCCCTCCGGAGGATGCCCCGCTACTCTCCACCCGTGCCCGCCCCCGCGCTTCCCTCCGCGTCTCGGGGCGCAGCCGACAAGGAGAGCCCCGCGGCTCGGGGAGCGCTGCCGGAGCGCTGTAGCCGCCGAGCTCCCTCTGCCCTGCGCCGGCGCCTCCGGCCGCAGCCCACCTGCCGCTCGCCTCGGCACGGATGGGCTCTGAGCCTCCGGGAGCGAGGGAAGTGCGGAGCCCGGGGGAAGCAGTGCCCGGCAGTGATGCTCACTGCGGCCAGCGCGGCTGCCGTTAACCCCTTCCGTGCCCCGACAGCGCGGGCAAGGGGGATTGCCGCCTCCCAGCCTTATGAGGCAGCAGCCGGGCGAGCCCCCGGCCCGCAGCGGCGAGCGGTGGCGGGGAGGAGCCGAGCCGAGCCGAGCCGGGCCGGGCCGAGACAGCAGCTGCGGAGCGCGGCTCGGTGTGCGGGAGTGAATGGGGCTGCGTGCGGCAGGGAAGGGTGAGAGGTGTGTAGCGGTGCATACAGGTGCTACCGGAGATGTCTATAGGGACGCGGTGGCTGTACAATGTGCGCAGGGGGGGTGTAGACAGCGTGTGTTTGGGGACTGTGGGGTGCATGTATGGGAAAGCAGAGAGCCGTTTGTGTAAAGGCTTGCATAGGTCGTGCATGAGACATGTATGCGATGGATATGCATTTTCTGTGGTGAGCATATGCCTTGCATATAGGCAGAGCACATCGGGGATGTGTGTGAAGGTGTGTATGGGACTTGGACAAGATGCCTGAGGGATGTGTTTACAGGGAGGTGCATATGAGTATGTATGGAGAGCACAGGGGTCTGCATGCAGCCACAGCCCTCCCAGCCCCTACCCCGATCCCAGCAACAGACACTCAGGGGACTTGCCAGTCTCCTCCCTTCTCCACCTCCAGAGACTGGGAAGTGCTGGTGCTCTGGCACATCTGCCTAGAGACGTCCAAATCTGGGGCAGGGGATTTAGTTTAATAAACCGTTTACAGTTAATTGTGTTAAGTGCTAAAGTAGTGTTGAAGGAAAAGCAAATCAGAGGTGGGGACAAACTGAATCCTCTTCAAGACCTTAGAACTGTTGTTTTATGATGTGGAACAAGAGACTCCAAATGGGAGGGGTAGGGAAATCCAGATGTATTGCAAAATCAAAGCCTTTTTACTCCAGTGCTCTTAAAAGTTTTTATTGACACATTTTTAAAAGTCAAACAACTGGCTTTTTATCTGAAGTGGATTTATAGCCAGATCATGAACACACATGGGGACAGACACACCAAAAGCCCAAGTTCTATGGATAAAGCCTTTCTTTTCTGTCATCTCACATTCTTCTATGCTGCGATCAAATTACTGCTAGGTATCTTAAAGTGTGTTTCTGAACTGCTACAGAAAAGGGAAAGCAGAAGCTGCAGAGAACTTGCCTCTTCCCCAGTTTCTGAAATACCTCTAGAGGTGATGGAGCAAACCCCAGGCCAGGTTCTAATTCCTTCTCTCCCCTCACTCTGTTTTTACTCAGCAGCAGTCAACCCAGAAAAACGTGGCCAAGATAAACAAGTCACAACAAAGCTGTACTTTGCTGCACCAGTGTCAGGGGTTTTATATTTGCAGAGACCTCAATGTTTTCCATTCTGATTCTGAGGTCAATTTTTCAGCCACTGATAGAGAATGTGCCCTGCAACTTGAGCAGGCTGTACAGGGAGGCAAAGCAAGATACTACCTTTTCCTGGTACATCGTATATCTCATTGGGCACAAGCCTCCTCAGAAGATGAGAGCAGTTACCAATATGAGTCCGTGAAGAGTTGTAGCCATACCTTTTGGCTCTTTCCCTTCCTAGTGTAATACAAAGTGAGAGAACTAGGAGGAACTTCTGCTGCCTCTTCAAGAGGAAGTTGTCTGCTGGGTTGCTTTTCTTACTCCTATTTCCCTTACACTGACTATCTGTTAGGAGTTCAAGATGCTTTTCTTGTTTTAAAGGCTCTGGGACTTTGGAAAAAAAAGATAAAGATGTATTTGAGGTTTTTCTTTAAAAAAAACCCCAAACCCTGAATCACCAAAATGGGAGTCCCAAAGACAAGTGACTTTATTTTCAGATGTTCTTGTTGGCCGGGTAACACCACCCATAGCATTAGTATTCAAGTGTACATATGTACCATGCTAATTATATGCACCCAAGATGTTACTCCTGGGCTTTTTCCTTTTCAGATAGTGGCATATACTGGTTTGTACAGATGTGTTTCCCTTTAGTCCAAACCAAATGGACATACATCAGTGATCTCTGCTGAAGTGTATGGCTCTCTGTCTATGGTTGATTTCCAATGGCAGTGCACACACAGAGAATCCAACAGCTATACACCTGTTGTCTCTTGAGCTGTTGAAAGAAAGATGATTGTTATCTGAATGTTTCTCTTTTTCTGGAGATAAATGTTTATTTGGCCTTAGAAAGAATGTGAAACCCTAAGATAGCTACACAGAGCCTGGCAGGAGCTTGCTTTGACCTCCGTGCCACAGCTAATGAAAGTTTGTACTGGCAACACCTTTTGGGAAAGAGTTTTCTTCTTAACATATTTAAGCATTTGCTCCAAGAAGCTGCTGGTCTGCGCCATCTGACCTCTGATTTCTAGCCTAGACTTCATGAAACTCCTTTCTTGTAAATGTTCTCATGTCTTACCAGTTGGGAATTGCTGCTCTAGACAATCTCGTAATAGCATCACCATCTCTGCTTTCAATTTAAAATGATTGCTCAGGCCTTAAACACTCACAAAGAACAAGGCCCACTGTTGCCAGTGAACCCACATCTGCCTTCAGCTGAGAGGGCGGAGTAGGAGACACTTGAATTGGGATGAAAGCCACTGAGCTCCATAAGGAGTGCAGACAGTGCCCCTGCTGGGTTTCAAGGGATTGACTCATTCTCAGCAGAGCTTACATATTTCTTGCTTTTTTTTACTGCCCTTTTTTTTTATTGCACAAGTCAGACCAATAAATAAATAAATAAATAAAGAGTGAGGGATCTCCTATCCTAGTAGAAGCCAGTATGACATAATACTGTGTCCGTTTCTCCCCAGAGTCCTTGCTAGGACCATTTGTCTTCTAGTTGTGCCTTTGTCCCAAGAACCCTCTAGGATGCTGGAAGTCAACAGTGACACTTCTTTAGATGCTGATCCTAAATCAGAGCAAGCTCAAGGTAATGAATATTCAAATATGACATTTAATGAGTGCTGCTGGCTGCAATAATCCTGTGCATTCTTAACTGCCTGCTTGAGGAGTTTTTTTAATTGTAAACATCCTTCATGCAGCTGCTCCAGGGACGTGTTTAGGAAACGGCAGCTGGCTGTGTTTAAAAGGTTTCAACTCATCTTGACCTACATTTAGATTTTTGTAGCTTACAAGCCACGGACTGTAACCAGCAAAACCCTCAGAGAGCTTAAATAGCTTCTGTAGGGCAAGGCACAGGAAACAAATGAAGGATGAAGTTACCCAGCTGAAGTGTTTGGAAAAGTGAGTTACTGAAGCTGAACTATAGGGTTCAGATGATTATCAGGTGATTAGGAGTACAAGGAGCAGAGCTGCATAAAGGGAGTAAAGATAACCTCTACTTTCGCCTCCTGCTTTCTTCCTGATTGATGTCTCACTTGCCATCTTTCAGTAAAATCTCCTAGACTCTTTTCAGGATAAAGTTCAGAAGGTGCCTAAACACAATTGCACTTTTATGTGTGCGTCCTTCTCACTTAAACATCAGAAACTGCTGAAGTTTATGGCTTGTGCTTGATATCATCCCTTATTAAGTGGAGAAACTGGTAGAATCAGATGTGAAGGAGGTAACTTTGTTGGGAAGGAACACATTTATCCATTTCCCAGAGACGATTCTTTTCTCTTTCTGGCATGTGAGTGCCTGCTTTTGAAGAATGTAAGCACTCATTTTAAAAAGCAGGACAGCTTCTAGCCTCTTGACGTTAGAAGATAATCTTCTAAAAGTGAGCCACTATAATATCTTCCCAAACCTGCAGCCAGAATAAATCATCATCCCCAGTCGTGCTTGTGTCTTTGTTGATCACGAACACAGAAAGCCTGTGAGTTTCATGCTGCAAATAAAGATTGAGTACCTAAGGAGGGAGGAAGCCAAGAGGTCAGATGCAATGTAGCACTAATATTGACATATAACACTTAGGCCAGCATTAGTTCAATCAGCTCAGGGGCAAGAAAAATGAATTAGATGTGTCAGCCAAAGACCACATAGGCAGTTTCTGCCTATCTGGTAATATGTACAGGTAGCTGAGTCTTTTCAGTTTTAGGTTTGTTGGGCAAAGGCAAGAAGGCTGTAAGCATCTGGCTGTTGGGGAAATTACAGATTTGGAAACTCAGCAGCTGTTTTATCCTCTTATATGTAAAGGCTGGAATAATGTATAAGCTGGAGGCATAAACAAGGAAAAGCTAGCAATTTGACTGATTTTAGTACAGCTTAAATGTACAACTTGTGTTTCAAACTAGCAAACTGTTCAGACTAACGGACTAAATATGTGATTGGACTGCAAAAGTTCTGCACCATCATTTTTCTAAAGCCATTGTTGGTGGCAGAGAATTTCTGCTTTCATATGTTAAAGCATTAAAAACATTAACTACTTCTGACTGTTGCCCAATGACATCCATCAGCAGAGTACTACTCATTTTCATACTAGTCAAGTGATGGATAAAGGGACTGGTTCCTCTGTGTTAGGCAAAAAGAGAGTGAGAAACAAGTACTGACTGAGGCTAGATTGACCTTACAAATAAATGGATCATTATAAAGGCAATCAACAGAAAGACAATATTGTCACTCTGCATCATGCATTTAACTTTATCCATTTCTTCATGAAATGGAAACAGGCAGTACCTTCACAGAGAAGACACAGCTTTTTGTCCTGAAGCTGTTCAGCAGAACTAAGTTCCAATTGACAGGGTTTGGCTGAGATCAATCAGTGGCTGGAAAAATTCTGCAAATATGCTTATTAACTGTTTACACCAGAACATACTTATGTGCTGCTCAAGTAATAGCAGAGAACAAGAGAGCTTCTATTACATATGCAGTTAGTGCCCGTTCCCATTCCGTGCAGAGACCAGCCCAGCTAGCTACAGAGTATAATTTATGTTTATTACAACCTTCAGTCTCTAATCTCAATTTTGAGCCTAAAGAAAGAAGTACTGGTAATAGCTACAGTGTGATTACAGAGATACACCGTATTTTTGCTCTTTTTTTCCCTTTCTTTTTTTGTTGTTGTTGTTTAATACAAAACTCAAGTGCCATGCAAATAGTCTCACCCCTGGGGATGAAAGGTAAGAATGATGTGATAGAAACAACTGCTGGTAAATCTCATACAACACAAATGTGTTACCCTGAAGAGGTAAACATGATAAATTGAGAAGGTGTATTTGAAGGTTGCCTAATTCATGGCAATAAAGTTGTTATTTGGCAAAGTTCAGATTTCCTTTAACTTCAACAGTTAAGGAAAGTAACATAGCATTTGTAGTTAGAAGTTTTTGCCAGGAAATTCTGCCACAGTTATCAACCAACACTCAAATAATAGAAATGCAAGAGGATATTACAGTTACCTGGAAAAGCAACACATCTGACCATGCTCCAGTGCACATTTGGGATTGCCAACCACCCACAGCAGGAATTCCACATACACAGTTTACCATCTATATTTTGGAAGCCACTCCCAACAACATTGTAGATATACCTAGGCTTCTGGGTTTATACCTAGACCTCTGTGGCAAAGCAGGTGAAAATACACAACTTGTGGAGGGGAATGTTCACACAGGATTTCCCAGACACTTCCTAAACAATACTATTTGCACATCATTCATATGTGGAACACATCTGAAGATATCATACAGATGTAGCTAGGACAGTTTACAGATCTAGGGAGAGGGAAATTGAATTCTTTACTTGTCCCCTTCTTTCTTTTTCCCTGAAATAGAAAACCATTTATTCTTAGCAAACATAATGAAAGAAACCAATCGTGCTATATCAGTGCCCTAGCTGAGAGTATTGTCAGCAAATTCCATCTAAACTAAAAACTTTAAGTCCCTGTGGTGTGTCAAATTTCCAAGACTTTAAAGCTAAAAATGAGTTTGAACAGATTAACTAGCTGGGGCTTGAAGATAAAGCTGGCTTCTCTGAAAGAAATGTGTTTTACACAGTGTTAAGTGTACTTGGTTCTTCTTTTATTCAAAGGAAGCAAAGTAGTTTTGTGAAAAGAGTCTTCAATAGGGTCTTTTCCATTTAAAACGGTGGAAGACATCCAGGCAGTCTGTATCATTGGCTTGGACTTTGTTTTTCTCCAAAGCAAGAAGCCTTTAGTTTTCAGTGGCTTCCACATTTTTTCCTTCTCTTCTTGTGAAATGTGCCAGTGAAGTCAAGTGGGTTGTATTAACTTAACATTTTTCCAAACATTCACACTTAGGACCAAAAAAGGGAATATGTAATAAACATAACCAGGAATATGTTGGAATGTTGATCTTCTGATGATCATAAGAATGTTCAGTCATAAGGCCTAATTAAATATCCCAAGTTGGAAATGCTTCCAGTAACTGCTACATCTCTGTTATCTGGTCAATCATTTTAAAGTCAGTCAGCCCAAGTAGCTTCTGTGCCAAAGTGATATTATTAATGTGAATAACACACATGCATAAGAAACAGCATTAAAATCCACCTAGGCTAGTGACATTTTGACATCTCAGATTTAACCTGAAAGCATTGACTTGTCTTTATGCACAGGGTGGCTAACTGACAATGAAACAGCTCTGGAGTGTTAATCATTTCTATTTGTTTATCATAAAATTTTTTAGCCTAAGAAAAAAAATGTCTGGATTATCTGGTTTGGGAATTTAGACTACCAATGCTGACATTCTTGAATTTGGATGGAATGATGTTAAAGAGAAATATAGACAGGTAAAACAGTGTTATGAAAGTACCATGAAACATTATTATCCAAGAATAAAGAATTTTTTTGTCAAGTTTAGATAAAGAAAACAAAAATGAAACCCAGAGATAGCAAATGACTAATTAACCACTTCTCCTGATTAGGAGCAATAGAATTCCAGTAGCAGTCAGATAATCAGAACTGCTTTGTTTAAACTGATAAAACAAAGAACACTTTAAGAGCCAATCAGTGCTCTAAGGAGCATCTCCTCTAAGTGGACAAGTCAGACAAAGGAGTATCATTGTTTTGGAATTAGGGAACTGAAGCACAGAATAATTGTCTTGTCTGCAGCCAGTCTGTGGTAGGACAGTAATTGAATGCAGATCTCCTCACCACATGCACATTCTCTATCTATATTCCAACTGGTCAGCCGAAACAGCCTTTCATTACTGCTCTGTCAACATCCCAAGAATTACACAAGACCACGAACATTTCAAACGTTTGCTTCAAATCCACTTCTCCCACCACAGCATTTAAATGCATGTAGCCAGTGAAGAAGTACTTACCATAGACACAGAAAGTTCTCAAACCCAGAGAGCAGGTTGGAAGTTGAGACTGCCTCCCCCCTGCAAAAGTCCCACTGACTTTCTGTTTTGGACTCCAGCTTCCTTTTGCAGGATGAAGTTTTTATTTAGAAGAGCTTTAAAAACATTTGCAACTTTTATTCCTGTAGCTAGGAGATGGAGCTCCCTTTACTTCATGCCAAGGTCTGTCTTCTTACCCTATCCTGACCATACCTTTCCTCATACAGTGACTGGCACTCACCTGTCTAAACATACTAAATAGTATCATTCACAGAAAGAGTAAGACCATCATAGCACCCCAAAGTTGGTATATGCAATTCTCAGCTCTACCAGCAACCACCAGAACAAAGGAATTAATCCTATTTGTGTCAATACCAATCTTTAGAGAAACTAAGCAGGGAAATAATTACAGGAAAGATTTGGGACACCAAAGAAAGTTACAGTCTGATCACTTATCTGAGCTCACTGACTCCAGATAAAAGAGGCAATTCACACAAAAACTCCAATTCTAGGCTGTGACACAAGGAGGACACAAGGTGTTCCCCAGCTCCTTCCAAACTTTGTTCTTTTATAGACCTGTGAAAATGCCTCACCCAGTGGGGCTTCACAGGCCTCCTGCGGTACAAATAACCGATTGCCCAGAGCCAGGCCATCTGCTTCACTAAACATAACCTTCTCCAAAGCATTTTTATGTTACACATTTGTGTATTTTATTCATATGCATCTTAACCTGCTGGGAATGAGGGAGGAGAAAGCACTTAGAGAGCTAAGTGTGAAAACCTCCATTTGCTCACGGGACAAACAAGCAGCAATTTAAATACCTTGGCACAGGGGCAGTGATATAAACAGTATTTCAGGTGGTTAAAATGAAGAATGGTAATAATAAGGAAAAGGAACAGTGAACATTTTGGTCTCTGAAATGTAGAACTGGCTTAATTTTACTTTGAATGACAAAAAGTTTAGTCAGCATGAGAAAAATTTTACCAGTTGGGAAACAAGTCTATGACTTCTTAGAAACCTGGGGGTGCCAAATCAGTATTGGTTACCCTCACAGCCTTTAGAGTAATGCTCCAAGTACAAGCTTTAATAGAGAGATACTATAGGATATACAGAAGAGTAATGTATGCTTGCTTAGATTTTGTTTCTTACAAAAACACCCTCCCCCCTTCTTCTGTCTCCTCCTCAAGGAAGGTTAAGGGATACCTAGAATTAGGGCACAGGGTTGAGAATTGCATGACACAATACAATGACAATTCCCACAATGACAATTCCAATGTCCAGATTGCAAAGCAATGAGTAAATCACAATGGTCACGTCCCTCATGAGTAAGTACACAATTAATACAACCTTCTGCTATCAGCATCTCAGACCACCGGAGCAGGCAGGTCTAAAGTATAGCTTTAAAAAATATAGCTGTTTGCAGTAGCTCTGAGGCATGAAGATATTCCAAACTGTCTAGGGGAGAGAGGAAAGAGAGACCACGTTTAACAGTGCCCTCGTATGGCTGCTGGGATAAAAAGCCCTGGTTGCAAACCAGGTGGTCTGCTAGCTGTGGAGTGGTACATCAGCAGAGTGCTTTCAAGAAGATGTAGAGCAGCGTGAGCTAGTTGTTATTATGGATGGAAAATGAATTAACTGCCTAGATAACTTCCAAAGCAGCAAGCAGCTGGCAGAAAGGATCAGTCAACTCCATCTACCAGAAAATAACAATGGTCAGAGCTTGCTACCTGACAATTGCTGTTATACTGTTAGCAGTTGCAGAGGACACTGTTGCATTTTTACTGTGACACCTAGGAAACATCTTGGGGGGGAGGTTGGTGCTAACGAGGTACTTCAAGTGTCTGTAAGCCTGGCAGAACACCAATAACATATACATATCTGAATTTTTATGTTTGATGTTAGACCTTCTCCTCCATCTTCAGAGGAAGGGCTCCCTTCTCTGCTAGAAACGAAGCAGGGTTCCCCAAGGAGAAGGAAAGTAGATGAAAAGCAGCTGACTCTGCCACATGTTCACCCTTAAGCTAGTACAGAATGACTTCAGAACTTTTGGGCTGAAAATGGGGAGAGACTGAGCACATAAATGAGTAACAGCCCAGAGGTAGACATAGTACCAGAAAGAAATGCAACTACTTTTTTCTCAGATCTTTCTCTGCTCATCTTCCTGGTCCCATCCCACATGCTCTGTGTAAAATATACCTTATCTGCTTGTACTCACATACTTCTAGTACAGTGTCATCATGAATTACAGTTCTAGGGGCAGCTTCTTAGTGTCAATTACGCTCTTTCTCTCACACATGCTAGGAAAAGTCTTTTAAAAATAGCTTAATTGTCTTCCTTGAAGCAGAGAATCTACAGACATCAAAGTTGGCATTTCTTTTCTCTGCAGCCCTGCAGTCAAACTGGGTATTCAAGTCACCTCTGATCAAAGGAACTACTTTTTGTCACAGGATGCTCTATGCCCTTGGAGTTCCTAAATTTTTGGCAGCCAAATCCAAATGAGTATACTCCTAGTAAACACTCTGTTTTCACCAAGCATTACTGCAACTTGGTGTCTGTTCCAGATTGTGCCAGAAATGCAGGCTGCCAGCTCCAGCCTCTGTGATCCTCAGCTGTGCACTCCTCCTGTGCATTGCAGGATGCATTGTTGGTTTTCAACAGGTAAGCAGACTAGTTCCATGAGGAACTAGTATGGGTTCTTTAATCTCAGACTACCTGTACGTTCATGCAGCAGGCTTTCAGAGCATTTATAGCTTTTTCCCTCCCATCCAACTTCCAATTTTCATCAGACTTGTAGTTGCTTAATTATCTTTTTGTTCCCCCACTTCTGTCATATTAGCTTGAAATCAAGCGACGAGTTCAAAATCATTAAGAGGCCACAAACAGATAACAGGATCATGTAAGCCTCATTTCCTCAATAAACTAAATTAACATTTCAGATGTTGTCTGGATCTCATTGCTCACAGTCTAGACAAAACAGCCATATACAGGGAACAAAAGGTATTAGAGGTGAATTTTTAATCTTTGCTCCGTTTTCGCAGAAAAGAAATTGCAACTTCACAATACAAATGTTTTTAAGCAGTTTTGGAGTCAGCTCAAGAGAATGATTACAGAAGCAGCAGCTTTGCATCTCTCTGTTCCTAGATTTATTCTAGTATAAGAAAATACTGATCAAAAGTGAGGAGTGTCTAAATGCAGTTCTTATTGGATGGTTATCTACTGTAGACAACACTGTCAAAGCCATTTTGAGTTTTAGAAGTGATCTCTGTCTTTTGAGGCTAACCAAATCTTTCCAGTGGTTCCAGATGATGAGGAAGAAACCAGTACTAAGACATTAAAAAAAATAAATATTATATAAAAGTTTCAAATAGATCAATTGGTGTGTGTATGGTGGCAGGACATGAGCAGCAGCAACCTGCAAACCTCTGTTGAGTTTGAAGGGGGGGAGGGGGTAAGAGAGAAAAGCAAACAAAAAAGTAGCTTTGAAGCACACTCCAATGCCACTGTTGAAGGCCTCCATCATCAGAAATAAAAAAGGAACGTAGATGGATATTGCTTTATAAGTGCTCATAAAAACTGGATGTGCAGTGAGACAGCTATAATAAGCTGAATGCTGTGAGTTAATCCATATTTTTTTCACCAGAGCACTGAAGCTAATACATGCTGGCATTAGCTTCGGTAATTACTCTGTGCAGGTGCATCCATTTGCTATGCCTGTCGCCTGCTTTGATGCTGCTCCAACACAAGCAGTTAGCTGGGAAAGGAAAGCAGCTGTGGGTAGGTATTTTGTACCTGGCATTCATTAAGATGTTCAGTATTTATCCCTGCTGGAGGAGCTAGAATTTGACTCTGGTAAAAGTGTGTACTTAGTGGATTGTATTTCTGGACGTGCTTCTGATAGAGAAAACTGTGACTAATGTTCTGTTATTCCAACAGAAGGATTAACAAGACATTAGAGTCCTTTAAAAACAATGTTGTGGTTGTGGGGTTTTCTTGCCTTTAGATGCATACATGTATATGTATAAACCTGTGACTGACTTTAGCACTAAGGCAATATTTAGTCATTAAGCAGAGGACTGAGATCTTTCTTTCCAAGCCCTAATCTGAAAAAAAAGACTGCTAGTTGGCCTCTCTGACCTCCAAAACTGACTAAAATGTCATTGCAATGCAGCTGTAAGTTCTGCTTATTATTTTGAAAACCAAATCTTTTGACTGAGCTTGAAGCATATGAAGCCTGATGGCTGTGACAGCTAGAAAGGCTAAATATGTTTTTGGTGAAGTTCATAAATAAAGGAGTGGAGCAGAGCAGAAATACTGTAACCAAGAGATTTGTTTCCAAACACTATTTTCAAGCTTTTCTCAAAATTCAGGTATGTACTAACCACAGCTTGCTTACACCCCCAGACCTCTGGTGTCATTTCATCAGGATGAGTATTTCTACTGGAGTATTGCAAAATGTCTACCATGATGAAGAGATAAAACCAGGCCCCAAATATGACAATGGTAAAGGTGTGAGATCCAGGTGAATTATGGTAATACATGTCTGTTTATCAGTATTCTCACTGGAACAAATGCAATTCAGTGCTTCTCCCATACTTGGTAACCTGCTTCTTTACTGGGAGTATCTCTTGAAAGATACCTTGATAGTTTTGTGAACCAGAGTGGAGTTTTTTTTAAGATCTAGAAGTATTTCTGGTACATCTTAATTAATCTTAAATTGGATTATTGCTCAGACTTCTTACCTCACTAGTAGTACTGATTTAGCACTCTCACGGGTCACCTTCTCAGAAAGAACAACTTTGCTGATCAGCTACAGTTTCTATATAGGAGTGAGGTGCACAGAAGAGGAATGGATATTTCCAGATATGACTGGAAAGTATCAGTCTCCAGACTTGCTGATTCCCAATGCTTTTGTAGACATTTAAAAAAAAATCAGTTACTATTTTACCCCTTAAAAAGAAGGAGAGAGGTATCCTACCACCTGTCTTTCCCTGAATACATCTAAGTTGGAAAACATGCTCTCTTCAGTTGAAACACTGCATTCGTTTCACCCTGAAACACCCAAAAGGCTGGGGTTAGAAACAATCAAAAAAGCCTCCAAAATCAACCTCCAAATAAACTGCAGAAAAAACCCCTCTCAGCCTATATGCTTTGCTGCCAGCATTTCATTTTCAACTAGAACTGTTTGACATGTTTATATGTTGCACATATTGCTTTTATCCTGGAGAATGAGCTCATTTGTAACATAGATGTGTCTCTCATGTTAGAAGAAAATGGCAAATTAGAGGTAGCCTAGTCACATCAAAGTGAAATATTTTCACCATATCTATGCAGCTCAGGAAACATTTACATTTCTTGACTGAAGACTGACAATGTAATTTGATTTGGGCAGTTTTCTCTATCTCAGCTTCCCTGCTTAAGAAACTGAGGTTCTGATAATAACTAATTACACATACTCTTTGCCTATTTGTTGTGGACTTTTAGGACTTCAAGGATTACACTGTTTTTTCCTCTGTGAGATGTACCAGTTTAGTGTAGTACAATAGATTTTTATTCAAAATAATGTGTTACATGTCTGAAGAACTGATCACGTGAATGAATTGGTTTATTCATGGAGTTATGGCTTTTAATAAGTTAATCTCATTAAGGCAAATGTAAAGACAGGTTGAAAACAGCAATTAATCAAATAGACCACAAGGCAAGCAAAAAACCCTGCATGCTTTCATTATGTATTGAAAACTGCCTAAGTACTAACAGACTGATTGCTGTTAACACACCTCTACCTGAGGCTTTAGGCTCTACAGCTGCTACTGCAAAGCCTATTTCCTCTTTACACGTAGTCTTTATCCGACCAACTCCAGACCTCATTTGGCTTCAATAAAGCTGAGTAATAAGTTTTAGCACTTTTATGCAAGTAACATCATCTGCTTTCAATGTAGTTTATACATGTGTGCAGTGTAGAGACAAGATAATTAAGAAGGAACGGAAGGATTGTGAACTTATGTGTGATATCTAAGAAAACATGTTAAGCTATCCCATTGTCTTATCTGCCAGTACAAGACTATGGAATATCAATTGAAAAGTCAAGGCAACTGAACAAAATACCACTTACTACTCAAAACTCACCTGGACGAGTTCCTGTGGGACCTACTCTAGGTGATCCTGCTCTGGCAGGGGGGGTTGAACTGGATGATCTTTCAAGGCCCCTTCCAACCCTTAAGATTCTGGGATTCTGTGATTTTCACAGAATATAAGTAACTTACAAATCACCCTGTCTGATGTCATTGAAGCCAAAAGGCTAAAAGAATAAAAATAACCCAATTAGCTACCTGTTTGAGTGTTAAGACTTTCTCTAGTATTGTTATAGGTTGTTCTAGTGCTTACAGGTTATAAGCTCATGGTTCAGCATTTACCACTAATTGCATAGGAGCACTATGGTTCTCTAAAAGACAGGAAACATAGATGCTGTAATGCAGAGCCAAACTTAACTTAAAAAAAAATATCTAGAGGGAGAGAAAACAGAAACATAATTAAAACTTAAATGTACAGTACAAAGTGACTAGGAGCAGGTCTCAAAACAATGAAAGAAGGAAAATGTAGTTTTGGAAAATAGCAGTTGAGAGATCTGAGGAAAAATCATCTTGTCAAGAAGAAACTTGGGAAGCTCCACGAGTGAAAAAGAAAGCTTAAAATTTTGCTGAATGATGCAATGAGCAGCAATGTGGCAGGGCAACAGAAAACAAAACTGCTGAATAGAAGGAGCGGTGTGGAGAAGTGCAGGCTGGGTGTCCGTGGCAAGAGAGGCTGGCTCCTGCCTGCTCCTCCATGGCTGTTTCTGGGGCACCTTGGTCTGGGCACTGCACTCACTGCTAAGGGGCTGACATCTTCAAAGTGAATCAGAGGAAATTGTGCAGAGGCTGGAACTCCTGAGGAAAGGGAGTGAGTTACTTACCGGTTTGGGTAAATTATGCCTCTAGGGCTTCCTGAGGTTATTGCTTATCTCTCCACTTTCTGTCCCTTGCTTAAGGGCATTATTAACATCTGCCTTCTCTGTGTCTTGGAAGGTGATGTCACTAGTCCACAAAATGACCCTTGTAGACTGAGGAGAAGTTACCCCATGTCCCAGCATCCCAGATACGCCTTGGATTGCAGGCACTCAAGGGCATTATATCTGCGTGACCATTTTAATTAGATTTGATGTTTCCAAAGAAACAGCATACCTCCTGCCTGCTGGAGCTAACTGGAATCCTTCACAGGGCCAGGCACTCTTAAACAAAAAACAAAGGCATTCTAGCAACAATTCTTTGAAAGTAAAATTACAGAGGAGAAGCCATAAAGTAATAAAATATAAATTGTGATGATGCCTAACTGTGAGGTTGTCCCTCAGGTGTTTCAGTGACTCAGCCTTCCTGGAAATGGAAAGATGGACAACCTAATCAGTCAGCTGTCTGTTGCTGTTGATTATGCAGAATGTTTTTTCATCCTTTATCTACAACAGACATTTTCTTTCCATCCCATCTGATCGTGTCTCTCTGTTTCTCTCATCCATTTTTAGTCCCAGCTATACTTTCATTGTCATTAACTGTCATTGTAGTAAGTTTAGCCTGAGCCCTTTTCCTTGAGCAAAGAGGGAAGAGATGGTATTCCTATAGGAAACTGTTCATGTTGCTCTCACTGTTAAAATGTATTTAGCTTCGTAGAGAGCTTATCTCTATCATCAGGGTTAAGGCAGTGATTCATGTTTGTCTTTATGTAGTGACAGAAAGGGTGTCCAGAGCAGCAAAGCTTTCATCTTCAAACCCCCAAAATAAAGCTCTCTAGCTTGTGTCAGTGATACCACATTGCTGGGGTGACTTTTACATTATTTCTTTAAAAGCAGTTTTCTATTATTAGGTACAGGTTATAGCTGGTGCTTCACTGAAAAGGATAAGAAGGACTTCTTTTTAAATTTAGAAAACATGCCTCAGTTTCATCTTTTCTCATTTTGAGTAACTTCACTAAGAAGCATCAGTCCCAGAAGCAGATTCAGAATGGATATGCAAAAGGAGCACTTCAATATTGTAATAAATGATTAATCTTAGTACACTTCTTACTAGCAAATGGCTGCTTTTGTTCCTAAAGCATCACATACACAAACATGCATTTATCACAATGTCTCAAATCTGTGTTCATTTGTGTTAACCTTTCCTGTGGATAGGAAAACTCTCTCTGGTAAGAGATGGATCAGGAGATGTCATCTTGGTACTGATCCCTCTTGGAGGAAGGGAGAATAAAAGAATTAACTAACAGAGCACACAGACAAGGGTTGCACAGGTTTCAGCATGGTGAAGCTCTGTAGATAAAATATTTGCTGCTCTCAGCAAAGGAAGGTAAAGAGTACAGAGTTCAATCTTTCTCCTTAACTATTCTGGGACAACCTTTTATGTCCTCTCCAGGCTGTGGAAAAAAAATCGCTTTTCATTAAAATCTGGATAACTCCCTAGTAGTGTTCCTAATATTCTCCAGACCTATGGAAGCCTTTGGTAATTACATTAGGATTGAAGCATGAGAATATTGCAATTTGTTATCGGTTATGGATGGAGTAGGAAGAACAGAATAACTGCAAGCTTAGTTAAAGCACCACTTCAGCTATTAGTTTCTCTATTAAATAGTGTAAGCACTAAACAATCTAACAAATAACGATCCTGATCCTAGAACTGAGATACAGAGTGCTTTCACAGGCTTGGAGCCCAGATACACTGATTTCAAGCATACAAACTTTTATGAGCGTTCTTTGCAGAGTTTGGCTTGGAAGTACTGCCCCTGGAAGTTAGAACCATGATTTATAATGAACTACCCACAGACATTCAGATGCTATTATGGTAAGAATTTGTTTCCTCCAGTGGGTAACCAAGGAAGACTGTCATCCCAATAAGGGTTGCATTGGAGGAAGATGGGAAGAGAATCATGTAGAACATGATATTTGCAAGGAGAGAAGTATGTCAGCAAGGAAAGGGAGAGTCTTTAATATAGAAGTATAAAGCTGCAAAGATTAGACTAAGAAATGCAACAAATGCTTCAGAGAAAAAGTGCTCAGTCTTCACAATGTTCAGTGGAATGGTGTTTCCAGATTTGATCAACCATAAGTGAATCAGGTTGGTTTCAGGAAGGGTGTGGAGGCTCCTTCCTTGGAGGTCTTCAAGACCTGCCTGGACATGTTCCTATGCAACCTGATCTAGGTGAACCTGCTTCTGCAGGGGGGTTGGACTAGATCATCTCTAAAGTACCCTTCCAACCCCTACCATTCTGATTCTATAAGTGTGATAACGTACAGAAGGAATGCACTCGTTGTAATCTTGATTTCATTGTCAATATTTGCAAGAAGCAGACAGTAACAAGACTAGTTAATGTCCCCTTAATCTGTCACAGTAACTCCTTTAAAATCTTGCAAAACCACAAACATGACATATTTAATGACTAGGCGTACTGCACAGCCAGACTGTCTAGAGCATAGGCTGAGAGTGATCAACCTCAAGCCTTGTGACCCAAGCAATGAATCTTCTTGCAAGCCTGTAATCTTCAAAAGGAGAAGGGGTTTTTTTGTTATTTTTTGAAGCCCTGACCATTTTTTCAATAAAACCTAGGCAGTGTAAAATTACTTTCATTTGCAGTCTTCCCAGGACTCTGTGAAAGGAAAAACAGTCTTTCAGTACATTTAGGTTAAGTATGTTCCTGTTTAAAAGGTGAGGAAGCTGATGCTCAGTTACTTCAGCAGAGAAGATCCAGCAGATGAAGCCACTGAGAGAAAATCTCTAGACTTTTAGAAGTGGTCTTTGGATTTTAGAAGCAAAATGTTTCTCATTTAGGCTTCTATGGGATGAAATGACTGATGAAATCTGGAAGATGTGGCCAAATCCAAAGTAACCACTTTCTGTAGCATGGCTGGATGACAACTGCTTTTGTTGTAGCTGGGTAAACCAGTGCTTTAGAAATGCCCAGAGCTGTTTACAAAGGAAGCAAATTAAATCAGCATCAGATAGCTCTTAGAAACAGTCCCTTTTGTACTGCCATGGGCATGAAATGTGAAAGTCATGCAAGATCATATGTGAAGACTCGTAAGCAAGAGGTGGCCAGAACTGCAAGCACAGGACTATGTCCTATCACATTTGGAACCTTTGGTGGATGTTTCTAAGAGGGCTGACAGAGTAGATTTCAAAAACATCTCAGTAATTTAAAATATTAATGGTGAACATGTGTTGTAACTGCAGTTAATTAAGCGTTGATAAAAGAATCCGAGTGTAAACAATTACACACTCCCTCGAATATTTCCTGAGTGGCACTAACAATAGCATCTCTTCCATACATGGCCTGAGACAGTCTGCATGGAGGGTGTCTGAGGCTCATCAGCGGGTCTGTGGTGGTGATTCCTGCCCTCATTCCTGCCACCAGCTGCCAGGAGAGAGGCTCTGCTGCGGTGGATGTGCTCTGGGCCTGGTGCTCCAAGCAGCGCTTTCTCAAGGGACCTTCTCAACCCTTGTATAAGGATTAAGGCAGAGCTATGGCAGAGACAAAAGTGGAGTAAAGGCAGGGATGGCATGCGAGTGTTTAGCTTGTGTTCACCAAACACGGTGAGTGGATGGGACTGAACCCTCACTCCTTGGGCCATACCCACGCTGACAGCTCTTGTCAGGAGCATCGTGGTCAGCACTTGCACAGGCAAGGCAGGTATTTGTGGCCGCCTAGAATCACAGAATCCTAGAGTCATTGAATCCTACATGGATTTTGGCTGGAAAAGACCTTTGACATCATCAAATCCAACCACTCACCTCACACTGCCAAGTCCACCACTAAACCATGTCCCTCAGCACCTCATCTATGAGTCTTAAATAATGCCAGGGATAGTGACTCCACCACCACCCTGGGCAGCCCATTCCGATGCTTAATAACCCTCTTGGTGAAAAAGTTCTCCCTAATCTCTAATCTAAATGTTACCTGGCACAACTTGAGCCTATTTAATCTTGTTCTATCACTCATTACTTGGGACACCGAACTCCACTTCACTACAATCTCCTTTCAGGTAGTTGTAGAGAGTGATAATGTCTCCTCTCAGCCTCCTCTTCTCCAGACTAAATGACTCCAGTTCCCATTTCATTGACCATCTCTAGATATGCTTCAGCACCTCAATGTCTTTGTTGCAGTGAAGGGCCCAAAACTGAACACAGTTTTTGAGGTGTGGCCTCACCAGCACCAAGTACAGGGGGATAATATTTCCCTGGTCCTGTTTGCCATATTATTTCTGATACAAGCCAGGATGCCATTGGCCTTCTTGCTCATCTGTGCACACTGCTGGCTCATATTCAGTTACGGTCAATTAACATCCTCAGGTCCTTTTCCCCCAAACAGCTTTCCAGCCACAAATCTCCAAGCCTGCAGTGTTGTATAGGATTGTTGTACAGGACCCAGCACTTGGCCTTGTTGAATCTCATACAATTGGCCTAGGCTCATCGATCCAGCCTGGCCAGGTCCCTTCCTGCCCTCCTAGCAGGTTTGCACACGTGCCCAGCTTTGTGTCATCTGCAAACTTACCGAGGGTGCACTTGATCCTCTCACCCAGATCATTGACTAAGGTGTTAAATAAAACAGAGTCCTGAGGAAAACCACTGGTGACTGGCTGACAACTGGATTTAATTCCATTCACCACTTCTCTCTGGGCCTGGCCATCCAGTCAGTTTTCCACCCAATGAAGAGCACATCCACCCAAGCCATGGGCAGATAGTTTCTCCAGGAGGATGCTGTAAGAGACTGTGTCAAAGGCTTTAGTAAAGTGCAGATAGACTTGAGGGTGAGGCATCTCAGAGGCTTCTTAACAGCACAGCAGTGGTTGCAGGACCATGCTCAGGAATGCTCCCGAGAAGTACTAGGAAGCTTGAATGGGCAAATGCCTGTATTTGCTCAGTATATGTTACACTGAGCAAATTGGATTGACAATGAACAGTTATCAAAAATAGTAAGTAGTTTTGAAAGAACTCACTTCAAACTTTGATCTGAGCTTGTCCTTCCTTAGTCAATGGCTGCTACAAAAGTAATCATTTAAACTCTACCTTTGTCACTTACAGGGAGGCTCCAGTGCTCTCTCACACAAAGGGCTGTGGTTTAAATGCTGGGCTAGGTGGCAACATTCCTGTCTACTTGGTGTTACAGAGGGAAGGTGAAAAATTCAAGCCCTGGCCCAGGGGCCAGTGTGAGACATGAGAATGCTGTTATGAAAAATTCTTTAATGCAAACTTTAGTTGGAGACAGCACTATTTCTGGAGAGAGCCCAATGTCACGGTGAACTGCTGCATCTCTGCAGACTGGGAGGGAAGGCAGATGAAGGTTGGGGGAATGTATGGGAACATCTGCAGAGAGCAACAGTTTTGTGTTGTCTGTCTGAAATCTTGAGGGCAGAGCAGAGTTCTTGGCCCTGCTTCATTTCTGTTTCTTGGAAAGGGGGTGGTGGGGCAAGGGTGATGTTGGGATGATCTTAGTTTGGAGACTAACTATGAAAGAGAACTGGCATTCTCTGGGGGAATAAAAAGAACCTGAAACGATGCTAAAAGTATTTAAATTCTAGATTATGCCAAGAAAAATACTTTACACTTAGCTTAATATCATAATTGCAAGTCCAAAACCATCACTGCTAGCTTCTAAATACAGAATAGACTCTGGGAGGAGGCAGTAAAAAAATATATGTTTTGGCTGTATGATTGCAGCACAGAAGTGGCCAGAATTCATCATGGGCTTGGACAAAACCAGGAGTCTTAAAAGAAATAATACTTCTAAGTAGTCTTTAGACATGCAAATGCTTAAAGGGCCTATAAACCACATACTGTTAACTGTAGCACAGATGGCCACTACACTTTGACTAGTTTAAGCTGCTCTTTTTCCAGTCAGTAAAGCACCATTTTAATACTGTCTTTGGAGCACAATGTTAAAACTTCAGTAATGGATGTTCACAGACAAGCAAAAATTAGGTTTTCCAGCATGTCTCATTGCTGGTGAACTTACAGCACTACTGGTGTCCCATCATGACTGGGCATTGTTATGTGGCTGTGCACTGTGACTGAAGTCTTGTGTATGACAGGATAGATATTTAAGAGTACAACTGGAGAACCTCTGACATAATATTCTCTCTACTCTGTGTCCTGATAAACAGGAAATGTCTGCTAAAGCATTTGATTTTCAGTTCAGCTTGGTGTTTGGTCTTTAAACAGCATGTGAAATCACTCACTGCAGATGTATTTAGGTATGACCATGGCATCTGAGTAGATCTGAAGTTCACAGTTTACATCTCTTTTACATATGATGGTATTCCAAAAAAAAAGATCACCATGTAACTGAGGCACTTCTGTTGAGTGTTGGAAGGGAAAGCAGTGCATGACTATGGGGACTTACCAACCCACATCTGCACAAAGATAATCTGATGAATATTGCTGTCCTCATAGCTGCATCATAGTTTACTGGGAAGGCTTTGAGGACTCCTGACGAGTCTAACAGAGGATTTCCAACATCTGAGGGACAGACTGCTTAGAGAAGTACCTTTCCCTTGCCGACACTGCAGTAACAGATAACGAGCTACAGTGAGTACAACTGCAAAGACTGGTAAAAGATTGCAGAAACAGTCCACTTCCATAAATTAAGAGAAATCTAGACACTAAGAACTATCTTATTCTCTACCAAAAAAGAGAATAAGCACTATGTGTGTGTACACATCATACATGCACAATTGTGCATCTTTAATAATAAAAAAGCATAAATTGTTCTTATGCTGATGAAAGACCTGATCAAACTTAATACTAATTGAAGGCTTGGGGAAAGCACAGGTTGTTCTGTTGATGGTTCTCTCCAGTTTCAGCTCAAATGCTAAGAACAGTCATGGAAGTTACTGTAACTCTTGTTTCCACCTTAAAAGCAGACAGGCTAATGTATCCTCAGCGATAAGACCTCATCTGCTGTTTGTTTGACTCCTTGCTACCTAAGGCTTTGCAGAAGAAACCCCTGACTTACTCATATAACTAAAGACTGCTCAATATGCCTGAGTCTAGCTGAAGGAACATTGTGCAAAGAAATTACTGAAGTACCCCAAGTCTGGGGGAAGATAGACACTAATCTCTAACACTATTTGCACTAATCTTGATCAAGAAGCAGTCAAGATGGTTTGCCTGAGCTTATTTGGAAATAGAGCACTGATATGGGTAGTCTGACCTAACTAGGATGGGTTAGAGATAAATCTGTGTTTGAACTGAATGGTTGGTCACAAAGCTGACTGGATATTCTCAACTCTTCTTGTAGGTTCTGGTGCAGCAGTAGGTATGCAGATCTGTCCTAGCTGGCCCATTCAAACTTAAATGCTCCTCTGCCTTATTTGTGGACAACATTGAAGGGACTAAACCCATGATTTTTATATTTTTTTCCTCAATCTGTTTCTCCAGTCAGATTCTAATCAGAGAAATGTTTCTTTCCCATCTAAGGTTAAAAAAAAATCACATTTTTTAATGTTGCCTGCCTAAATGAATGACTTTTTAAAGACACTTGAGGTACCAATAGCTGTAAATCCTTCTTTCCACACAGAGCTGCATGATGTTGTCACTTGATCACAAGCCATGTCCCAGGTGGCTTATTTACACTCATAGATGCAGTAAATAAGATATCTTTGTTCTTTATGAAGCCTTTGATGGATCAGGACACAGTAGAAAGGCAGAAATCCTGTGTGTCTGCAGGGGATGATCCCTACTCCCCAGTTCTTTGAATGAGACACTGGACTGTAGATACTCATTGCTCAAGTAGTCAGAGTAGGGAATTACATATGGGCTAAATCGAGGTGGCCCAGATTCTGGTGTATTGCCCAATCTTTTCCCTGTTCCATAAGGAAAAGGGTTCATAAACGGGAAATGACTGCTAAGTATGCGGTGAAATGTGTTTTAAGAGTTCCTCTCCTTTCCACATCACTGGAAAGTGCAGAGGTCAACTTGACAGGATATGCTTTGTAAGAATGAAATTCCTGTATCTTCTCTCTGTGGCTACAAGAAAAATCTACAGGATCACTGAAGCTGCAGCTGCTTCTCTGTTCCTTGTAAGTTAATCCTTGGAATAGCAGAGATGTGTCACAGCAACTATTACTGAACAGAGAACAAATATTTTACGTTGAAAATACAACTTTCATATACCCCTTGTGTTTGGAGGCTCATGCAGTGATGGACAGAAGCTGACAATCAAGCAGGAAGTTCTGCAGAATACTTGATTGGCTGTATCATCAGCCAGCTCCCTGTGATAAAACCTCCTCAGACCAATTGTTTGTGCTTTTCTCAACTTGGCATCATAACATTCAGTTGTAGATCTTTGTAAGTAATGGAAATATACTAGAAAATAACTTATCAAAGGATCACAGAATCTCAAGGGTTGGAAGAGACCTTGAAATATCATCCAGTCCAACAACCCTGCCAGAGCAGGACCACCTAGTGTAGGTCACACGGGAACTCATCCAGGTGGGTTTGGAATGTTTCCAGCAAAGGAGACTCCACAACCCACCTGGGCAGCCCCTTACAGTGCCCCCTCACCCTCACAGTGAAGAAACTCTTCCTTATGTTTCTTTGGAACCTCTTACATTCCAGTTTATACCCACTGCCCCTTGTCCTATTATTGGCCATCACTGATTAACTACTAAGCTGTTTTGCCATGACCACAGCAAAATAGAAGGTGTTCACTGACACAGGGGAGATGGTTCCTTTTTGAAGTGTCTCTGGTATCTCATGGTTGTTTATGCTGCTGGTAGCCTTGCTCATTCAACATCACCACCTGGCTACAGAATCAGGTGCCACAGCTGGTTGTCCTTTGATCTTTGAGCTCTGAGTGAGGTCAATCCCTTTCTGAGAGAATGTATCTACCTGAATTTAAACACTACTTTCCCTGCTCCTGCTTAGAAACATCATCAAAACTCCATGTGCAACACAGAAATGACTTGCACACTTAGCACTCTGTCCCAACCCATTACTTTGAACTTGACAGAATATGCTTTGTGAAAACGGAGGCTTGAATGCAGTCACAAATAACACTTCAACTCCTCTGCCTGTCATGACTGTTCCTTATTGTAGGGATGGCTCCAAAAACAAGAGTCAAACAAAGATTATATTGCTATTCTTGGCGTGGTTGGCATGAGTTTTGTATTTACACAGCTAAAAATTCTGTCCTGCTTTCAGGTAGAAAGTTACAGTTTTTAGCATATATAACTAGGGCTGGAGGGGTAACAAACTTTGGTGTTGGAATCCAGACAGGTAGCTCAATCAGCTGGATCAGACTGAAAAGTTCTTAAAAGTAGTGTGGAGAGGAATGAATCTCATCCATGAAAGCCACAGGCCTGAGCTTTCCCTGCTTGCAGCAAGGATGAGGCCTAGAAACTCCCAACATCTGTTACGCCAAGCACTCGTCATACCCTGACTGGGAGGAGCAGCACTGTACACTGCAGCATGTTGCATGCATTGGTGTTGACAAAGCCTTTGGTCCAAAGACATTTCTGCCTTGTTACTACAGAGTAAGAAATAACATTCAAGCTGTTTTACATCCCAAGGATAAGTATTTCTTGCCATTCAGCCCATTGGGATCTTATTTTTTATGTAGTTCCAAGACAATGCAAACTTGAGTGGTCAAAATATGTATATGACAAGATGTGTAAATTGTAGGATTTCCCTTATTTTCTGTTAAGGATGATTTAGTAAAGACAACTCATTAAAAGAATGAGTTTCTGAGATACTATTTGTCTTCTGTTGAGCCTATCTGAACACTACTTATGCTAACTTCTACTGTTTCAATGCCCTTAGCTGAAGTTGAATCCTGGAAGCCTTTCCCACCTTTTAACGTGTTACAGATTTGATCTTGCTGGCTTTTGCTTTCACAACACTGCACACTCACAATGTCCAGAGGTGGGCAATTTTGTACTTCATTTACAGTTGTTAATAGCTCTGATTGACAGGTCCGAGCACAAAGAAAACTCCTCTTTTGTCTCTTCTCCTTCTAAAAGGACACATATGACAAACCTCACATCTCCTTATCCCTGAAAAGGTTTTCCAGTAGTCACTTTATGCTTTGATAGAACTTTGTAATGATGACTAGGACAGAAGTAAGATGATGTAATATCTTCTCCTGCTGAGACAAAAGTGAATGTAAATGCTCTCAGCGAGACAAGAATGTGCTTGGGCATCTTGACATCCCAGCTGCTTTATGCAGACTGCAACTAGCTTTGGCCAGGACAAATACTCTCTTACACATGGAATAAGTTCTGACTGCAAGAGAAAAACAGGTTTCTCTACTAATGAGTATCCTTCCCATCCATTCTCAGCCTTCTTGTGTGTTTTAAATCCTAGAAGTTAGTGGAGCTTGTCTTTCATCCATGTCATAATCACCGTTTAAATCTTGCTTTGCTTCTACGTGGAAATTGCTTGTAAATATTTAATTACAACCTGTTCATTTCTATGCCATTAACTTTGTTTTCAATCTGAGTATGAGTAGTATAGAGAGTAATAACAAATTCAAGCCAAACCTTAAAAGCATTCTAACTCACTGAAGTCACTATTTAGTCTAACTTTCCTTTTTCGAAGCTGGAGTGCCAGTTGGCATCTGCTGTAGTATGTGTTGTCTTCATACCTTTTTATTGCTCAGTTACCAGTAACTAAAATAACCACAGAACTGCTCCACAGCACAATGCATGGCCAGTGCTCTAACTTTAAAGGGTGTTCATTCAAGCAACTAACCACAGGAAAACAAGAAACTACTTCAGAGTGGTAAAACTTGAGACTTTTGTCCTACATGGAAACATAAAAGAACACAGTAGCACTGGGAAGGACAGGAATGCTTTCTAGGAAAACAAAATAAGCAATGCTGCATGAAAAAGCAATAGGCTCAAGAGAATAGACCTTAAATTTAGGTCCTTATACTGCTGTTCCCCTTGCAGAGACACTTTCCCTGAAAAACCATGAGTTATGAAAAACAGTGTTCAAGCACTGCTAAGGGTGTCAGAGGAACAGAATGGGGCCAATAACACCACCTTTCCTCACTTGTAACCTAAAAACTTACATGATGCACTTTCTTCAGACTTTGAGATCTAGAAAGCCTTCTCAAAGAGATCAACAGTCTAGAATAATTCCCTCCTCCACTCCCCTTCCTGTACCAGTTTGGTGACTCAGTCCAGACTCTCTGTATTTATGCCCAAGAGATGTTTGACACGTCCCCACCTGTGCAATTTCCACAAGTTCCGAATTCTTCACATCGTGTGTTCTGGTGCTTCAATGATTGTGGTGGTTTGACAGCTTTTACTAGTGCCCAATCCATTTCTTTTATATCAGGTGAAGCCTGTTACTGCTTCTGTTTCTCAGCATCAGTCTGTCCTCTGTTTATCCACTGCTACTACATTTTCTTTTACTTCAGATAAAACCAAACATTTATAAATACTATGACCTACAGGTGAACTGTAGAAAAGAACTTTGATGGTTCTTCTCTTGCCCTCACCTGGACTCTGCTCAAAACTGAAAATTGAGTTCTGCCAGGGAAGAGTGAGAAAGGATTCTTTTATAGGACCTATCACATACTGTATGATATCTATCATCAGATCCTACATGGTGGCTGCATTTGGGTGTGTTTTTAGAACAGCATGATCACAATTTCAGAGTTTTAACTCTCTGTTCCTGCAGAGCTGCTCTGTAGCTGTCTCTTTCCAGGGCTCTACCTGTGGAACCTCTTGCCCAGCTATGGTACCTTACAATTGTTCTTTGGGGAAGAAAAAACCACGACTAAACAAGGAAGAGTAATTTAACCTTCTGCACCTCAGTTCCCCTTTAAAAAACCCCAACCAAATAACCAACTAAACAACTTGAAGACATCTACCTAACCAAGGCAGAACATTTTTTATGGTCAAGGAAGCTTCACTTTTAGCACTTAAATTCCCACTTCTTGATTAAATCCAATCTGGATTAAGAAGTGATGCAGCTGAATAAGAAGTCCCATTCGCCTGTTCCTTTGATGTTGATGCTACTGTTTGTGCACTTTCATGGTGAAACAGAACAAGCAGGTAGTTTCTTGAAACACACGATCATAACCAAGGACAATAACTATACCCCCCATTTTATAACAGTGAGATTGTAATGAGAGAAAAATTTACCTTTATCACATCTGTAACTGCCTTCAAACACATCTCCCTCAATGCTGTTCTCACTACTTCAAAAAAGCACACAAGAGTCCTTTATCATTTAATAGAAAAACTGTATTGGCAACAGTACACCAGTTGCTTAAACAGTTATCAAGTTCTGTTCTGTGAATTTTCTAATTAAAAGACTATAAACCTAAGTCATCACTTAAAAACCCAGGTGTTTATAAAGGTTATTTCAAGTTGTTATACCTCAAGGGAAGCAGCACCACAGCTTAACGAGGAACAAATCCCACCCATAATTTAAACAGCTAGGAACAAGTCATTTCATACCAAAAAATATTAATACCAGTACCATACTTATTAATATACTTCAGAAAACCCTACATAACTCAAACAAGAGCCCTCCCTTCTGTCTCCTCATACTCATTGTTTCATAATACTATTTTGCAGAGTTCTTTGTAACCTAGCTATGTTGGCATCCAAGGCTGCCAAGCTGTTCTTAAAGTCCTCTTCATCCCGAGATGTAAATGTTGAGAAAGAGGATGCACTCCACTCTGACTTCCCTGATATATCATCAAAAGTGAAGGAACTAAAATCAGCTATTTCACTGCCCTTTTTCTGAGACATCTCTTTCGGAAACAGCGTTGGTACACGAGGGTATGTACCAGGCAGAGGCTGGTCTGGTTTATCTGTGAAGTCTCTTGTAGCTCCCCTTGGAGTACCTTTTGGCCTCATTTGGACTTTGTCTCCTTCTGGCTTCACTTTATCCCCTGTAACTTCGAGCGTGTGTTCCGTAGGCTTTTTCACACTGTACCCAGCACTGAATCTATCCAGAACAGTCGGATCCTTTGATATCTCACATCCATTCTGCTGCACAGAGTTTGACAGCTCACAGTGGTAGTCCAACATCTTACAAGCCCCTTTACTTTGGGGTAGCACACCAGCTCTTTCAGAGATTGGCTGCTGTTTTTTAGAGGCACTGCTGGTCAATGGAATATAAATAGTCTCATCCAACTTGTTCGGTTCATCTAGTAAAGTCCCAGAATCACTAACAGTTTCTGCATCCTCCTTCAGTGAGGTTAATGGTATTCTGGGAGCTGATGTTCCTCCTTCTGAGAAAACAGTGTTTATTTTACCTCCTTCAGCAGCAAGCTTTTCACAGGCTAGATTTCGCGTTTCTAATTCTCCACTTCTGTTGGGAAACTGAAGTTCTGCATCTGTCAAAATATGATCCATTTCTAATTTTTTAAGGTAAGTCATTACCGAAGTACTTCCAGGAAATGGATCAGGTTGCATCTGCTTTTCATGGTCTTCCAAAAGAGATTTGGAGAGCCCTTTTTCAGGTTTGGGTCTCATGTTGTCTACTGTGAGGTCAGACAGAAGCTTGGCCATACTGCCCTGCAAGGTTCTGTTAAGATGCATTAAGATTTTAAAGTAGTCATTAAAAAAATAGTTTAAAACACTTCAGTAACAAAAATCCACTAGACTTAACAGACTGTGGCAAGCTACAATTCTGTTTCTATATGTCATAAAAGGTAGTATAAACGTGAACCAGTTCTAAGATTCTTGAATTGCCTTCAAGTCAGCTCAATGTGCTTAGAAAGTAACTGAAGCAGCATAACTCCATCAAGTTCCTGAGATTATTCTTGATTTATCTGCTTTGAGTACTTCAAAACAAAGTAAATGGATGTCAAGAAACTGTTGTAAAGCACATAGAAAGTTATCTAAAATAGTGAGAATTTGTTCTGAATTATTCTCCTTATTGCATCTAAATTTGAAAATGTAATAAAATAAAATGTAATAAAGAATTCTCATTTTCTGCACTGTACATCAAAAGTAGTAAATGCTTAAATGCTTATGTGTGTAGGACACACATATACACAGGTAATAAGACATCCTCACACTACCATCTGCTGGTCAATGCAGCAGTCATACAAGTGTGTAACCTGTCTACACTTCTACTAAAGAATCTGAAGCATTGATTACAAATACTCTGCCATTCTAATTACTACCAACTATAAAGAAGGTGGCCAACAGTTAAACTTCCCTACACATATTACATCCAAACAAATTTGATGTGCATACCACTTTGGATGTGCAAAAAGCTGTTTAAGTATCCGAGCTTGCTAAAAGATTCATCCCAGAAGATGATGATAAAGTACATTCAGAATAATAGTCTTAAAAAATTGTGAGTAATACCACCTTCATTCAGTGATCCAAGAACTCATACCTTTACTCATAATTAAGATCTGGGCATAATCTACTTCAAAGGTGTGCACAATTGAAAAAGGGACTGCTCATTCCCACAGGGAGAGCTTGCTGTATGTCCTAAAGACATATATCTTTTTGAGTTCTCAAAACACAATTTCTGAACTGATGGAAGGAAGGAAGAGAAAGGAAGGAAAAGAAATATCTCTCCTTAATTCAGGTTAAGATTTAGTGTCCAAATGCTACAGCTTCAAGGGAACTATCAGTAGGTTGTCAGGTCCCTGTACTTCCCATGGAGCTCTTTATCGATAGGTCTGCTATTAAAAGTTAAAACCTCACACAAGTTAACAGCAGAGAGCATTTTACTTCACAACAGACCTCAAGTCATGAAGCATGGTAACTCTATTTTAACAAAATTATAGCACCCTTGTAACAAAAGTAACTACCAAGAGACCTTTTAGCCTACCTGACCTCCCATCATCAGGGCAAAAAACAGCTCAGCCAATCGTACCTGGTTAATTCACGTAGCCTGTTGACTTCTGCATCATGCTGACGTAACGTTATGCCCAATATCTTATTTTCTTTCTCTGAAGCTTCCAGCTTAAACTGAAGGCTCTTCACATTTGCTAATGCCTCTTCCCTTTCTAAAATGCCAAGAAGTAGTCATCTAATTACTTCTTTAAAGTTTTAAAACGCTAAATAAAGAGCAAACAAATGCAAAACACGTACCAATCTTGAGCTTGGTGGAATGAATGTCATAAAGCTGTTTGTTTTCAAGTAATTCCTCTTCTTTACGTTGAATATCTTTTGCAAGACGTTTATTTTCTTCTTTCTGGCTTTCTATTATTTTAAGTAGTTCTTCATTTTTAGCTTGTAGTGACTCAATGCCTTTCAGTGATTCATTCAATTGACTCTGGAGCATCATATTCAAGGACTGCAAAGAAACTACAACCAAAAGTAAAACATAAAAGGTTTAAGTGTTTTGTGTGGTGCAGTTGGAGTTTCTAAATCAAATTACATTCTAAAATTATCTTGGTAACATGAATTTAGAAGAAAGGCTTTTTTGAGGCAGTAAGACAAAACTCAAGCTTTGTTATTAATTTTCTAATATGTCATCTTCATTTTAAGAGGTGCATAAGGAAAAACAATGTGCTCAGCAGCTGAAGAGCTGAGTCTCACTATGGGGAATCTGAACAGGCATAGTGATGCATGCAAAAGCAGCTGCATCATGAGATCCACAACCCACAGCACTTTGTTCAGTTGCCACTAAAGACCATAACACATGCTCTTATTTTTTTGTATTTACATATCTATGTCCTTATATTTCTCTGTATCTATTTCAATAAAGATTTAACAAAAATGCCCCAATAGGCATCAGTCTCTATTAATACTTTACATTCATAGTTGCAGCTCTGCCCAGATGTCTTCTCACTTCTTTCTTGTTCTCTGACTTGCTCATTTAATATTCTTAGTCTCCTAAATGAGAATTAGGAAAAAACATGAATTCAGAAAGTACAGAATAAGTTCAAAACCACTGCATTTTAACTTAGTTTGGTAAGAGGTTGCTACTGAGAATCAAATGTCACAGAATATTTTAGAAAGATAAGTTTTAGTAACGTATTCTTCTTACATTCCTGTGTTTCTTTACCACAAAAGATCCTTTGCAAGTTCTGGTAAATAATTTTCCCACTCTTTTGAAGTGCTACCCAGTTACCTATTTGAGAGCTCTCCTGAAATTAGACCTTTTTGCATATGAGAGTACACTCCAAAAAGACTATAAACCAGCTATCTCGATACTGCAGTTTTCAGAGAGAATGATACATTGTTCCTACCTAGACAAAGGGCTGATCATGGTGTACCTAATGCTACTAAAATATCACTACTAACTGAAGTCTTGCTATGTGTTCATTATTTATTTTTGAACTACACAGCCTTAACAACACAATTTTAAACATATAAATACTGCACAGACAAGAACAACAAAATATATGCATTTTAGAACAGCACTACGAGAGACACATTAGGCATACTGGCGGTACAGAATCCCTGAGCAGCTACTAACCTCCGCAGCTGGGCATTTTCACTCCTGAGAGGCTGCAAAGCCAGTGCTATTTCAGCTTGTTTATTCATGCTTCCCATTACAGCTGGGAGCAATGATATGCAGTCTTCGATTTCACTCATCAGCCTTAGCATTTCTGAATCATCTGCAAGAGGTAAGCGGAAAAAAAAGACCCCCATGAACATATAAACCTGTAATATGACAGTAACATTTTATATGTGATTAAGCGATCTACAAAGTGATATAATAGCATCTACTTTTTTTTCCTCAGATATTATAATAATATTTATAAGTATATA
The DNA here is from genome assembly GCF_028858725.1 of Colius striatus. NCBI lineage: Eukaryota > Metazoa > Chordata > Aves > Coliiformes > Coliidae > Colius > Colius striatus. The sequence goes on along the minus strand of NC_084769.1, from coordinate 11,922,947 downwards.
GATGGTGGATGTGAAGAGGTTGGGGTATCCTTTTTTTCTATTTGATCTAGTGAAGGAACAAGGGGTAGTGGGATGAAGCTGGAACACAAAAAGTTCCATTTAAACATAAGAAAAATCTATTTTACTGTCAGGTGAGGGAGCCCTGGCACAGGCTGCCCAGGGAGGGTGTGGAGGCTCCTCTGGAGATGTTCAAATCCTGCCTGGACACATTCCTGTGTCCTTAGACCTGATCTAAGCGAACTTGTTTCAGCAGGTGGGTTGTACTGGATGATCTCTAAAGTTACCTTCCAATCCCTACCATTCTGTGATTCTATGAAAACACTCATCTTTAATTATACTTACTCATTTAAAACTTTTAAGTTTGGCTATGAAAACTGGCTTTAGGTTCTTGCTAAATCACAACCCACCATCTCTCCGACCAACCTTGGTGGGATTGCTGTTGCAATCTGTCTACGCTGCTCCCTTTCTCACAACATACATGAGATGACAGCAATCTCTATCCCAGTTGTTACAATGTCAAAATACTCCACAAAATATATTTCAATGTATCCTGAGTGAAACATGAAGCTACTACAGTTGTGGAAAATCGTTCTAAGATGTCACATATCACCTGTCACATACAACTTCCAGAAACTGAAGTGCCTACTAATTCAACACAGCTCTTGCTTTATTTGTCTCTCATTGCCCCACCTCACAATAAAAAAAGCCTCACCTTGATCTGTTATCAGTGATCTGAGCTCTCTCAGAAGATATTTTACAGTCTTAACTCTATGGGCTGTTTCTTCTGGACTTTCTTTTCTAGATATTGGTACTTTCTTCACAAAACTTGTCTCACAGCTTGTATCTCTCTCTGGGGCTGTGTCAAGTACATTCAATTCATCTTCTTCATTGACCATGCTCTCACTGTGTTCTTCAGAAGCATCCTCCTCCTTGTTACTTGAAGCATTATGTTTTGCTGGACAATGATGCTTCTGTTCAGTCCTGCCATTCAGCTTTTCATGTGACTGTAACAGGGCCAGGTGAACTTGCATACATCTTATCAAATCTGCTTCTTTTATCTGTTGCTCGTGGTTTGGGGTCACCTCTCTGCCAGAAGATGATGGAATAAATGTAGGCACAGTACAGTTACTTGATGCACCTGATGCTACAGCAGGGATCACACCAGGAAGAGCAGTGGCAGATTGTCTTTGCACAGCAGTAGTAGGAGCAGCAGAAATTACTGGGCAAGCCAGAGGTCCTCCCATCTGTGGCACAAACTCATTGCCACTGTTTACAGGCACATCCTGAAGAAAGAATACTCAGATTAAACAAAAGAATAAGATTATTTTAAAAACAAACAAAAAAACCCTTTAAAAAACACCCTTACCACCCTTGTCTGACTCAAAGTCTTGATCATTCTTTGCAGATTCTTAAGGCAGTTACAACTCATTCATTGCATCACTTTTCCAGTGTATTAAGGAGTAATTAAAAGCAAAATTTGGCTTACATTACCTTTATTTTAAATGTCATTGGCAACATTAAAACACAGTTATTTTTCAGCTGTTCTGTAAAGAAAAAGCCTCAGCAGTGTTTTTTTGAGGGGGAATTGTGCTGGTTTTTTCCTTTATTATTTATGAGTACTTTCTTGAATCAAATGAGCACAGGGGGAAAAAGTAAAAGACAACACATTTATCTTTCAATACTTTAAGGACATGAATTTCTTAAAAGACAAGGACAGCGCTAGCTATACATGGACTAACTGCAGATGGAAGGTTAAGTCTGCAGTCTTACAGTTTCAGAGTGCAAGCCCTTTACCACATTTCCCAAGGTGGCAGCTGCGACTCCTCATTAGTTCTATACCCTGAAACACACAAGTATTTCAAAATGTACCTTGAAAATTATAATTCTGAAGAAATAATCAACTGGATCGTTGGCAGGGAAAAGCTACATAAGATGTATGGTTTGTCTCATCAGGAGTTGGTTAATGATCCTAATGGGTGTTACTGAGAATGTAATTATTAACAGTAAGGAGTAATTTTCTGCCATGTTTACTGCCCATTAGAGAATTCACCTTGCAGGAATAAGCAGACAGTTAAAATGCCTCTAATTTGATTGATGGTGTCCATATAAAATATATTTCAAATAGCAGTAATTGCTCTCATCATTTACTCTGTCCATTGCTACAGGTTGAAATATGCAATTTGTTTTCTTTAAGGAAAAGCCTTAAAGAGGCTAAGGAAACCCCCACATTTAAATAAATGTATAAATAGATAGGCAGTGCTAATTTAAACCATTCATTAATAGTAAGAATCAAATTTTTACTTACTGACTGAGTAGATAAGGGATTAGCTGAATGCTGTAGGGACAGAGCTGATGTGGAGGTAGGTAACTGGTAATTAAAAGCTGCAACATTTCGACATCCTAAAAGAAAATATCACTCAGATCAGGGTAATCTGGGGCAAAACTCTTACAGTAAAAGAGCAGGCTCTACATTATTTGTTCCACTCACCATGGTTTGAGGTAGCAAAAGGAGCTGCAGTAGGAATTTCATTACTGCTCTGTGGTGGTTGGCCAGTTATCAACGACATCTGAGTTTGCACATGCTCGCACAGCTTCTCATGCATCACAGGGGAGTGCTGACTGCAAGGCACGTGAATGGGTTGAACCACTCGAGTCTGCGCTGCATGGGAAAGTTCTTTCTGAGAAGAAGGCGTGGTGGATGAGAGAAATTTTCTATTTGATATTGGCACTACAGAGAAAGAAAGAACAAAAAAACCCAGCTGAAGCTGTCTGTTTTCTCAATCTACACAAACCCATTGTGTTGTCAGGCAGAGTTTGGCACATTCCTTTGAAAAAGAAAACTAAAAGACCTAAGACTCCAGACAAATTTTCACTCATCAGTAAATTGATCCATCATTTTTCTCTTTCAGACAGAGCAATCTAACCTAGCTGGAGAGACAGCTGTTTTTTTGAGGAAGTAGAGATTTAATCCTACAAAAGGCCAGTTCTAAAATGCAACTCTTAAAATCTCAGTTGGTTACTAAACTTCCAAACCACTTGGAATAACCCATACCCACAGCACTCCTCAAACTTGATTTTCTTATGTTGAGTACAATTACAACTCTATATTTCTACAGTGCTGGAAAGATACCAGCTTTGTGTTCATCTTCTACAACTCACAAAACAGGCATTCCACCATAAGCCTAGTCTACAGGTCCCATCTGTCTAATAGATTAAAAATCACACAAAATAAATGGGGTGGGGGAGAAATGCTAATAAAAAGCAAAATATTTCAACTGAGAGATACTCAGCCCACAGCACTCCATCTGCCTTTCCATTCAAGTGCTTTAGTCACTAAACCATTTGAGTTCTCACTATTTATTGCAACACTTTTCTGTTTCCAGGAGCTGATCTTTGACAAAAGCCTGCCTGGACACTTAACTCCAGGACACTTTCCAGCAGCACATCCTGACAGAGACCAAGTACTGTAATGCTTCGCTGTCCAAGAGAAATGGGGCATGGGCATTATCATTCTCCACCACACTTCCTACAAGCTAAGCTTGATAACGTTGGTATCTGTAAATGCACTTAACTTTCTTCCCTCTACATGAAGCTCAAACACTTGAGAATTTTAGCAATTGTCTAGTAGACATCTAAGGTTTCTAGGAGGCAAAAAGTATTGTCTACACCTTTTGTGGGTCCAGGCCTCGATTAACCTATAACAAAGGACAACAACTACATGAAGCTCTGTTATATCTCAGTAAGTTGATGAGTGTCTCAATGTTGTTTGAGAATAAAGCAGGCCCAAGAAAGCCTCTTACCAATTTCTTTCCGGACATGGGCAGGAGTAATGTTTTTTTTCAATCCTTTCTTCTTGAAAGCATTTCCTTTAGTTAGTGAGGGCCTGGAAGTTATTTTAACAGAAGTTGTTTTCCCAGCTTGTTTATGGATAGTCTCCTTTCCTAGTATTGGTTGAAATAAAAACTAGTCAACAAACCAAATTAAAGCAGTTTTACAAAATCTAAAAATATAACTTGAATTTTCAATAGGTACAACCTGTGGCCTCATTTTGTAAGATATTCCTCAGTAAAGCTGCACAACGGTCAAGTCCATTATGAATAGTATCAACCTGCACAAAGGACACTGCAGTCAGAAAATGAGCATCACTGTTTTCTTTCAGTAAACCAAGACACTGTTTTAGAGGTGAGTGTTTCTCACTGTCAACTGAAAAAGAACAACTGATAGCCAGCAAAACACGTGTCATTTTTAATCTATTGCCTTGTAGTTATGTTAAAGTTTGCAAACATGCACATTTTGCACCCCACTAAGTTGTGTTCTTGCACACATGTCCATTTGCTGGGTATGTTTTGGTAACTGTATGTGTCTGGTTTTTATTCTTATTTCCATGTGCAGGGAAGCTGTTATCTAGTTTTTGGTAATAATTAACTCAGCACCACACAGAAAACAGCACTGCAGCACTGAGTCCATACAACTCGCTCTCTATGGCAGAGAACCTAACCAGGTGGCTGTTCTTCTATTAGGGCCAGCTCTGGTCCATAAACAGTACTGTGGTGCTTGCAAAGTACATTCCGTGCCTTAATGAAATTTGTCAAAGCCAACCTCACTGCACACAAAGGCAACCTGCACGTATCTGTAATGTGCACCACAGACACAGCTGATAGCTTTGCAGGAGCTGTTTCTAGTTCATATATGGCAGCATCCAAACTAATCTGTTTTCCTTCTATTATTCAAAGTATTCCAACTTCCCTTCTCTTTCGATAAGGGATGACTGTATTAAACAAATTATTTAACTACCTGATCATCAGAGTCAGTAGAATAGAGAGAGAATCCAGACTCCACATCAGAATTACATCCTTTTCTTAAGCCAAGCCTGAAAAAGTCAAATTCACTGTTTGTACCACCTCCTTAACATGTAAAATAAAATATTTACTGTTATTTTACAACAGCAAACTGAAATTAACAAGAAACATCTTTCTGTTTCTGAAAACTTTTCAATGCATCAACAAGCACATTCAGCACATATTATTAGCTTATGTCAAAGAAGAACTCAGTTTTTATTCAACAGGCTTACATGGGGCTAATAACTATACAAGTTCAATCCTTTATAAATAAAACATGCAGAGAGAATCAACTCTGTATATATACAGGCAAAATTTCTGTCTATTCATGGGCTGCCTGGAACCTGCCCATACTGCCTTTCAGCTAAAAACATTTTCTGATATATCCACAAAGACTTTTTGGCTAGCTGTGAGGTATGACAAGTATAAGATTCCCAAACACTCCTACATACACACTTAGACAATATTAATGATTAAGGTCTTACTGTTTTCTTCCATTTGTTAATTTGGCTGCTCCTGTTAGCCTTCCAGAAGATAGTACCTGTTGGTTACAGAAATACACTTTCATTTTCAAGAAGTACTTTCACAACATAATTGAAGACTAACATTGCCCATGAATTCCAAGCACTTTTGCTGTGGAAGATGAGTGAAAGGTAACTTGCATCTTTGAGAACAAGGAGGGAGCCCACCAATACCATTAAGGCCTCCACCTCGTTGTTTTCACTTCACAAAACAAGCCTTTCCAGCAAGAAGCTTCATTAATTTCCACGGCTAAGGTATGGCATACAAGCATACATTCCAGACTGGAATCAAGCTCGATAAACGCAGACCTAAACTTAAAGAGGATTTGAAGCACAGACGCAGCGAGGTGGGAGAACCTTTCATCGGAAAGCTTGCTGCGGTATTCCCTCCCGAAGCACAGAACCCCGCGGAGCCCTGCCGCAGGGCTGCGGGGAGAAGCCCAGGGCAAAGGCGCTCCGCGCCCGAAGGCCGTACTCCGGGAGTCGTTAGGCCTGTCGCCCTCGCGGGGACACTCTCCCACCCCCGCTCCGGACAAATCGTGCGGCGGCCGAGGCACCAAAAGAGGGACCGAAACCCGACTGTAGACAAGGAGAGGCTCCGCCGGGCCCCCGCCGCGCACGCACCTTGCATGGCCGCCGAGCCCCTGGCCTGGCCGCCGACACGGCCATAGCCAAGACCCCGGCTTGAGCCGCGGCCGGGCTCCGGGTCAGGATCTGGGTCCGGCTCCGCAGGGGCGGGGCCACCCGCCGCCCGCCGCCCGCTCCGCCGCCGCCCACGCGCCCCGCGCCGACCAATCGCGGTGCCGTCCGGCACAGACGCTGCGGGGGGCGGGGCCAACGGCTCCCCCGCTCCCCCCCGTGGCGGCAGCTCACTGCCCGCCGGCGGCAGCCAGCGCGGGAAGGGGGAGGGGCTGCGTCTCCGGGCGCGGCCACAGATTGGCGGAGAGTGAGCGCCGAGGAGCCAATCGGAGGAGGGAAAGGGAATGGGCGGGGCCAAGGCGGGCTGTGGGGCTGTGAGGGGGAGTGGCTGCTGGGGTCTGAGGGGCTGCGGCGGCAGCGCTGCGGGTGGAACACACCGCTAAGGTCACCGAGTCCAACCGCACTGCCAGGCGTGTCGGTAGCCCGCGGCCCTCAGCACCTCAGCTACACGGGTTTTCAATATCTCCAGGGATGGGGACTCATCACCTCCCTGGGCAGCCTGGGACAGCGCCTACCAACCCTCTCAGGGCAAAAGTTCTCCCTTATCTCCAGTTTAAACCTTCTCTTGAGCAACTTGAGCCCATTTTCTCTTGTCTTATCACTCGTTACTTGGGATAAGACACTGATCCCCACCTCGCTACAACCTCCTTTCAGATAGCTGTAGAGGCTGATCATGTCTCCCCTCAACCTCATCTTCTCCAGGTTAAATAACCCCAGCTCCCTCAGCCACTCCTCATCTGACTTGTGCTGTAGACTCTTTACCAGCTTCGTTGCCCATCTCTGGACACACTCCAGCATCTCAGTGTCCTTCTTCTATTGAGTGGCCCAGAACTGAACACAGCTCTCGAAGTGCAGCGCTACCAGTGCTGAGTACAGGGGATAATCACTGCCCTGGTCCTGCTGGTCACACTATTTCTGATACAAGCTCAGTGCTCAGCCCTCGCCCCTACTCAGCACCCGACTCTCTACTTAATAAGAAAAAAATCTCACATAGCTGGTTCTTCCCATCCCTGTGCTTCCACAGCATGTTGTCAGGTGCCTTAGAGATAATTTAGGTGCAGCAGACTCTGTGGAACAGGTACTCCGTGCATTCATAAAACACAATGGAAAACTGGTTTTGCAGATGAGTGGGCCACCCTGAAGGAAAACTCAGACATCTCTGTGAGGGAGTGCACATAAAACAACATCAGCACCTTCTACAGTCCATGTCCTGGAAGTCCTCAAGGGTACAATAGCTAAAAGCAGGCTAATAGGAAGTCAAAGAGAACTGTCAGTGTTCTGTGTACAGGCTAAAACCAGCACTTCCTCATTCTCCACACGGGATTTCAGCTTGTGTTAAATCTTCTCTAGCAATCCTTGAAAAAACCCGTGTACGTGGATCATAAAGGATGGTACCTCAGGCTTCACACACACACAGGCATATTAGTATTGTGCACATCTTTGCTTTTATTAGCTGAATAAATAGACCTTCTGAAAACATGGCATTGAAAGCAATTACATTTACTCAGGCTGAAAATGTGGTTACATTACTATGTTATTAAGAGAACTACAGCAGAAGTGCATATAAATATTCAACATCTGTGCTTTCCCAATGTACAAGTTGTGTTATTAGATATTGCTGGGTTAACATTTGCACTGGAACTATGCTGATATTGAAGTAAAACTATATTGTGAAGATATTTATCCTCTTGTGAAAAAAAAAAACCCAGAAGGTTTTCAGGCAGGAATTTGGAGACTGCTTCAATTTTTCTCTTTGAAAAATTTTAAGTAAGATCACTGCAATAGAACTACTGAGGGAAGGAACAGAAACTAGAAAAATGGAATATGAAACAGCTCAAAAAGATGGGTGGCAACTACCAAACCAGTGCCAGAACCATTGGTATATTTTTTTCTTAAGAGAGTTTATAGAAGTTTATTGGTAAGTTCTCATTGAACTGATAGATGTGAGTGTGACAATTTAAATAGTTAAAGAAAAGTTATCCCAAATTGTTTAGCAACACGTAACAGATTAAAAACCACATTAAGCATGAACCAGCAATGTGCCCTTGTGGCACAATGGCACCCTGGGAGGCATCAGGAGAGTGTGGGCAGCAGACTGCCAGAGATTCTTCTCTCCCTCTACTCTGCCCTGATGAGGCCTCATCTGGAGTCGTGTGTTCAGTTCTGGGCTTCCCAGCTCAAGAGAGACAAGGGAACTGCTGTAGAGAGTCCAATGCAGTGCCACCAAGGTGATCAGGTGACTGGAACATCTTTCATATGAGGAAAGGCTGTGAAACCTTGGTCTGTTTAGCCTGGAGAAGAGAAAACTGAGCAGAGACCTCATCAACACTTATAAGTACCTAAATACTGGATGTCAAGAGGGTGGGATCAGTCTTCTGTAATGCCCAATAACAGGTCAAGGGGTAACTGGCACAAGCTAGAACACAGAAAGTTCCACTTGAATGTGAAGAGAAACTCCTTTCTGTGAGAGTGAGTGAACTGTGGCTCAGGCTGCCCAGGGAATGCGTGGAGTTTCCTTCTCAGAAATTTCCAAGCCCACGTGGACACATTCCTGTGCTCCCTGATTGAGGTGAACCACCTTTCGCAGGGCATTGGATCTCTAGAGGTCTCCTCCAACTGCAACAGTTCTATGATACTGTGAAAAAGGAATCCTTCCCAAACCACGATCCCATGTTTTGATTTGGTGTATTATTTAAAGACATGTAGAATAACCTTTTTTACATGGAAAGGAAAATTAATGCAGAAGGCTACTAAGTTCCATTCTTGTCAACTGAAGTATTTGGACTCTACAGATGAAATAGTAAGATTGTCTCAAAAATAATTTTTAAAAATGCAACTGTAAAAGTAAAAAAAAATGCATAAAGGATAAAAAGTCTCATGGTATCACAGACCTCCAAGTGGTTAGTCTTTAAAGAAAAGTTCAAGCTGTCATGAGACTTGTGATAAAACTGCAAGAGTTACTAGCAATGTGTTCTGAGTGTAGATTTAGCTATCAGGAGAGCTAAGTGTTTTTTTCTGTCTGACATTAACTTTTTTCATTGAAGCAGTGTGGGACATCACTGAATATCTCTGGATCTGTTTGGTTGGTATGGGAAAATTGTGATTTAAAAAAAGCTTCTTTTTTGTCTTACACACTGAAATGCTTCAATGTCATGTGCTGCATTCATACATGGTGTTAGATTGTTATTCATACTCATGATCTAGCTATGTTTCAGAGGGAAAATTAAATCCCATTTAATCCCATTGCAATTTAGGAAATAATTTTCATCTTTTCTTCCTGCTTTACAAACAACTATAATTCCCCAAACATTCCCAGTGGCACCATTTTGGATGTGATTGAGGCCAAGTTTGATCAGCCTTTGCAAAAGCAATCTGACAGTCTTACAAGTGGTGTAGAAATAATGCTAAAGACAGTTTAAAAGAGGAAAAAAGATGGAAAATGCAACATAATTAAAAGTATAATGATGAGCAATATTGCCTTGAATAGTTGAAAGGGGCTTCTTGGGTTTCCATTATTCATCTGATTGTTGTTGTTGAGCCATATCTAAAGAATTAGTTTATATAAAGAAATAAGCATTATATTGTTGTTAGTGAGGAAGGATAATGAATTATTTTTTTCCAAATACTGTACAATTATGTACAAGTAGTTAAACAGAACAAAATGTGAAGTAGGTTATGATACTTTAACAGAAGCCATCATGCATTGGACCATCTACATAGAAAAAGCATGTTAGAAAATAACTGAATATTAACTCTACTGTGCTCTCCCTACCAGAAAGTGGTTAACAAAGTGGACATGATTTAGAGAACAGGGACACGACCAGTGCAATACAGGACAAAAATACATGTGGAGGAAAAGTCTCAAGTCATTAACCAGGGAAAAGCTGCTCAAATTATGAACAATTAAAACATACAAATGTTTGTATGTGCAATGTTAATGCTCGAGGTGCTGTCCATGGTGCATGAAGCAGAGGTGAAAATGACAAAAAGCTTGTTCTTAATCTAAACAATTTAGAATTCAAGTTGAAATACCAAGGCATACAGCAAACTGTATACAAGACCAATGTGCTTAATAATGATGAAGAAATAAATATACTTCGAGCTTAGTTTTTGGAGACTGAAGATTTTTGAGGAGATAATTTTCAGAGAAAATCTCTTTCATTTCAGGAAGAAGTGAAAGCAAAGGAAATGTAGCTACTAAGGATGAGAGAAGGCATTTGTCATGCAATACAGTTTCATCAGAAAATGAGGCTTCTTCAGTACCTACCCAGGAAAACCAAGTCATCTTCTCATTCCACATAAGTTCTGGAGGTCTCCTGATACATGCACTAATAAGATCTAATGATCTAATTAAGTACTAAACTAAGCATGATCAAGCACTAGCACAAACTAATATTAAGCTTGCTTCCGAATGGGTTACAACCAAATGAGGCTTTTTCAGTGTCTACCCAGGAAAATCAAGTCATCTTCTCATTCCATGTAAGTTCTGGAAGTCTCCAGATACCAGCACTAATAAGATCTAATGATCTAATTAAGTACTAACCTAAGCATGACCAAGCACAAGCACAAACTAATATTAAGCTTGCTTCTGAATGAGTTACAACCAAAAATTTGTGTGGATTTCAGAGGGTATTTCACAAAATTAGGAGCTTTTGATGAGACAAGTAGGACAAGAATATAGATGATAACTGGTGCTGAAACCCCCATAAATGTACAATTAAGGAATAAAACTACAACATAGCTATGGAAAGAGAATGAGCAGTTTTTTTGTCTATTCTTCTATCCTTTAGTTTGTATATAACAAACAGAAGAAGGGAGATGAATAGCAATGACTACGTAGTTAGGAGTACAACCTACAGCAAACAGGTACTTCATTTGTCAAAAACAGGCTTAAGGAGTGTCTTGATCAAAGTAAAAAAAAACTAGATGAGGAAGAATAAATTTAATAGAGAGCTTTTCAGTTTTATAGGTAACGATATAATGAGATTAAGATGGGTATTCATAGAATCATAGAATGGTAGGTGTTGGATGGGACCTTTAGAGATCATCTAGTCCAACGCCCCTGCAGAAGCAGGGTCACCTAGATATTGTAGACCCTAGAACTGCAGTGCAATTTTACTCAGGTTTGAACATAAGTGATAAAATATTCTACTAGATTTTTAGTGTCTCAATCTATGATATGCTTTAATTCAGTCATACTTACTGAAAGCTGCAGCAGGACTCGCTGCCTGGGAGACCCATGATCTGGGTGGTTCAGAAGGCTTGTCATCAAATTTTGATTTTGTGATGTATTTGGAGTGAATGGGTGTATAAGCCATGATTTTCTTCTTCCTAATAAGTAAATGTAGTGGGGAAAAATGAAAAGAACCTAACTTTGGCCTGTCTGCCTGCATTTCAGTGAAGTTTCATACTCAAAGCACATTAAAATTCTCTCAGCTCCAACATGGATGAGATCATAAAATCTTTTTCAACCGCAATGATTCTATGGTAAGGGTATCGAGTGATGAGTTGTAGGAAACATCACTAAGATTGAAGCTGTTTTGATCTTTCTGAGCTGAGGACAGTTTAAATAACCTGAGTTTTCGGAAGGCTGGTGACATTGTGCTGCATAAAGGATTAGTGCCCAAGTGTTGACTCCCACGAGATGGCGCCACGGGAACATAAAATAGTTAGCACTGCATTTAAACCAAAGTGTGACTCGTTGTTTCCTTAAGATAAATCGATGCTCATTTTCGATTGAAGTAACACTAGGACAACTTCACTGGTACTTCATAGAATACTCGTCAAAACTTGCATTTTTAGGGAATCCTACTGACGGGAATAATGTTTTATTAGTGAAAATATGTGAATGGAAATAATGGGAGGGGGTTTTTTGGCTAAAATTTCATGGTGCTATTTATTTATTGCTCAACTAAATATAAAGTCTACCATGACATCAAAATGAGCTTTAAAAACACACAGGGAATTTCCACAGCATGTAAGATTAATGGCAGATCTAGAATCTGATGGCTTTAGAGGAAGAACAACAGATGAATTTCTCAAAACATTTCTCATTTTCATTCTAAGAAAAAAATGAAGCAAGGGAAGACCAGTAAATAAAATATTTGAAGAGAGATGACTCTAATTAAAATGGTTATCCGAATTTCTCTTGAGGCAGGTTTTGGAAATAGTACTAATGGTGAGAGTATTGAAGGCAAGAGTAAATTAAGTTTGTCTCAACAAGGTTAAATAGTCTAACTCTAGTTTTAGGAGTTGATTCAGAGATAATAATATCTGACAGACTTATGAAATAATATACTTATATTGCAAGCAGCCAATAGAGCTTTATCCACAAATTTCTGCTTGAATCTTGAACTTCTATTTGAGTGGTACCAGATCATTTGGATGATTTCAGGAGATCCCTTCCAAGCTAAATAATTCTGCAATTCTGAATCATAACCTTTTTCTTCTACTTTTTTTTTCTTCAAGTCCACCATTGATTATCTCAGTGCAATTTATTGCCTTGCTCACATCCATGGCCTGATCTCATCTGAATGAAAGCTTTCAACTACAAACTGAAGTGGGTGATACCAATAACCAATAATATGCCAGTAACATAACTAGTGCTCTGTTAATCCTCCAAATGGCCTCACGTCTGAATTATGGAACTATGCAGTCCTCAGTATGTAAACATTTGCCCAACACTGCTATTTGGGATGAGAGAGAAAGGCCCTTTCCTATGCTCTGCAAGTGAATAAATCATACCAATACGTCCAACTAGTTCCGTCAGCCCAGTTGTGTGGTTGTCTTCCACTGATAATAGAAAATCATAAATCCTTTTTCCTGTCTCTATTAAATGGCTAAAATAATGGAAGAAGCAACACATTTAAGTGCTGCGGGTAGTAGACAGGTATTTTTCTGAATCCATAGTGAGAGCTCTGACCCTATTTGGTCAGGTGAGCATTAACTGATAGGCTTTTACATTCCAGTTTCTTGAGCTTATGTGAGAAAATTGTAATCTGCTTCCCATACAAACTGTCAATTACCATTATCCAAAACCACTACCTGCCCTTTCATTTTCTTAGTAAATGAAAACATATGTTGTGGTGCTAAGTTTTCCTCATATTCTTGGGTTTATTTGACAGACATTGTCTGAATATTAGCTAGTGGTGAAAAGATGCTGATCTGTCTCCTTTGACACAGGAAGTTTGCTCCAGTCATCTGCATTAACGGGACAAAATCAGAGTGAGTGAGGAATGGCAAGACAGAACTAGGATACTTTTAATCCATCATATCTGCTGAGTGATGCTGGAAACAAAGGAACTCTTTTGGGCCTACCCTGACAGCTATGGCTTTAGCAAATTTTTAGATGAAGCTTAAAACGTTTGGCCCTGTCTTGCCAGCTGTCTTCCCCAATGCTTAAATCTGTTGCAAAGTGTCTGGAAAGGGAAAAGCTGGAAAAGAGACTACTACAAATATTCTTGCTCCATTGATCCCTGAAAGAATATCGTTTACATCATTCCCTTGTTCCTAAAATAAATTTTCTCCTGATTTTAAAACCAGCAGCTGGGTTAGTGGTTAGTTGGTTAAAGCATGTGATAGCTCTCTCTCCTTTTTCAACACAAAAATTAACTCAGGATCACAATATACAGCGTATTCACCCAAGACAACACGAAAATATGAATAAACTTACATCTCCAATCAGTTTACATGTCAAGGCTAAAAATTGAGCCTCTCAATTTCTTCAGTAAAACGTCTAACTTTCATTATACTCGCAAATAAGTCTTCTGGGATATTCAGTGCCTCCCACATGTGAGCCAGTTCATCTACATGCATTGTAGCTCTCCCTTCTGCCTGGGGATAAGCACAAATTAAATATGCATCACAGAAAAATGCATTCTATTTCATCTTTATTCAGAGAAAGACATAATTTTCTGTAATCCAATATCATGCCTAAAATGCTTGAATTAGACTTGATGTAGGCTTTTCTTTTTGAGGTGTGCTGTGATGATTAGGGTCTAGATATATAGGAAGCATCAGTGATATCAGACTAACTGGATGCCTAAAACACACGTTTGGTGGGTACATTTAAGAGAGATTATAGCAAAATCACTCCAGAAGTAAAATGGGAGGAAGAAGTGGAAACACATAGTGATTACAAGTTATAAAAATACAGGTCAAATTAACAGGGTGAGTACAGGAAGTAATTACTTCTGTAACATCTGGAAGGATGTTAATTTTACAGAAATGTGGTCTGACTATAATTTTTAATTTGTTAGTGGACATTTATTCATGCATATTCTTTCTTTGGAACCAGCCAAAGTTGGGTGAGCAAGGGATGTGAGTATGAAAACCATAAACCTTCTGGGCCAAAGGAAGCACAGCTGAAGAAATAATCTCCTTTCTACTATATTGAAACAGCTAATGCACTAGTAGTCACCATCCTTTATATTTATGTTCACCATATAGAATATTTATGGATGTTGAGCTGGAAGCAGATTATCCAAACTGAAAATGTAGGCAGTGTAATAATATTACTGGAATAATAAATATAACGAAAAGCCCGTGGGTGTAAATTACCACTGCTTTATATATGTGCCTCAGAAGTGGGGAAACTATTTCTTGCTCTTTGGTTCAGGACCTTAAGAGTTCTGGTATGAAGTCTTTTCCATTCTGTCCAAGGTACCCATCTTGATGTCTGGAGGAACATCACCACAAGCCACAGCAGATATACAATAATTTAGACCTATGACATCAAACTTAAAGATGTCAAAATAAAGAATGCAAACCTGTAGTCATCTGGTCTCTCCATCTGGCCCAAGGCTAGACCAGAGATCACAGAATGACAGAATCTTAAGGGTTCGAAGGGAGCTCAAAAGATCATCTAGTCCAACTCCCCTGCTAGAGCAGGACCACCTAGGTCACACAGGAATTTTTCCAGGTGGGTTTTGAGTGTCCCCAGAGAAGGAGACTCCACAACCCATCTAGGCAGTCTGTTCCACTGTAGCTCGGGGTGGGTGGTAGCTTAGCTCCTGGCACTATGTGTACAGATGTCTGTACTCATCATGCCAGGGGCTGAGCTACCACTCCCCTGAGCTGCTGTGGCAGCTTAAATATTCCATGTTGCATTTTAACCTACTGTTTTATTTTCTTTTCTCTGTGAACGTGAGTAGCATCACTTCCCTATTTTTGCAGGAGTGTTTTAAAGATTTTAAGACAATTGCTATGCCACCTTTGATGTTCTGTTCCCCATGGTAAACAACCTGAAATTGCTCAGTCCTGCCTGTGTGATTTGTTTAATAAAATTTTAGTTACTCTCATCTGGAGTTTTCAGCTGATACACATCTTTCTTGAAATATGATGCCCAAAACTGGACAAAACACTCCAGCTTACCAATGCTAAGAATAACAGAAGGATTACATCATCATTCTATAAATGATACCCCTGTTTATATTTCTTAGTACAAGAGTTTCTCTCTTTTGCAACAGCACAGTGTTGTTAAGTGATGTTGAACTTGAATTTCGCATCAGTCCTCAAAACTTTCTGCAACAGTATGGACTGTCCAGTTATTCCTTATCTTATGTATGTTGTTGGTGAATCCTGAGTGACTGTAGAATGTTGTATGTTCTCTTATTGAATAGCTATCTTTTTTTCCACGAGATTTCTCTAATTTGTTAAAAAGGAATTTTTAATCTGAGTTTCATCCCCCAGGTCCTTGGGATTAGAAACTGCTGCCTTTATTCTACCCACGTGCAGCTGCCTCTACACAATTATATCTAACACAATCCTTTCCTTTCAGCAAAGCAATTAATAACAGGCATTTCAATTATCGTTTTGATTGACTGTTAAAACCAGAGTATGGTGAATAAGTTTTGTCATATGACATTGTAAGAAAAAAACCAGTGTACTACATCTGGCATACTGCTTGGTTATTCCAGATAAGGGTTGCTGTTGCAGTGGTTTGGCTCCAGAACATGGCAGTGGAGTGATGAAGAAACAAGTTCACAACAAACTTTGTAATTAATTGCATAGTGTGCTTATGTAATTCTCATTTACATGATTATTTAACATGATTTTTGTCAATTTGAGGAATTCCTTGATCTTTAAAAAAAAATGCCAGAATCTTCTGCCTGTGCAAATGATGAACTTTGGTTATCTTTCTGGTAAATTAGGTAAAACATAGGCCTGATGCTACAGGCCATGTAAAATGGAATCATAGCTGTAACAGATATGCAATTGTTGTAAATCAGTACAACTCTACTTACCCTACTAGGAAGCTGACCTCTTATTCTCAGTTTAGACACTCAGAACATTCTGAGTCTGATCTTATCAGAGGTCTAAATGTTTTCAAGGTTTTTTTAGACCTTAACCTAAAGCATTTGAAATAATTAGGAAACTTACTATTTGTTTAAAAGTAGGCTTGGGATTATCTCCTTTATAAAACAAATAATAGTGCTAAAAATGTAACATTATCTGCTCCTTGAAATAATACAGGGAATGACTGAAACGAAGCATGTCTTGGATGCTATATTCTTTTTAGGCCTTTAATTACATCAAAGGATGGAAGTTACAGCTTGAAGGTGAAATGTTTTCTCCATCCTAAATGATTCAGTAGAAGTAAAAAGCATTACATCATCTATATCATCATCTTCACCTTAATTATCTTATCTGAGAAAAACAATTATTGATGTAAAGTAGGCCTTAGTCACAGAAAAGCAATTATCCTCTTAAGCAAGGTTCTCCTACCTTGTTTTATGGGATGGGAACTACGCTTCACTTTTTCTCATCTAGCTCCAAAATAGTCTTAGAAAGTCTGCTTTTGATCCTCATTTTGATTTCATGTCAATATTTCTCAGCTAAAGTTCTCAAATCATTTTTATTTTCAATTATGGAACAGCCATGTAAATCCTTCAGTGATACATTCCTCATGATATTTCCTTAAATGTTTGGGCAAATACAAAACTTTTCGAACAATCTGTGTCGTATCTCACTTAGAGAGAAAAAGAAAAAAAATCACTAAAAATCACTGCCTTCAATTTTGCCCAGCATGGTACTGAAAGCGTCTGCAGATCTTTTCCTATCTCATGATTGCTTGTTGTATTGTGAGAAATGAATTTGGTGATCTCACTCTGCTATCTAGTGAATATGTTAACATAATTTATGACTCCCACAGCAGAGAGGGCTGAAAATATAAGGATTTGAAAACAGACTTTTTGGCTAATATGAGTCATCTCGGATTATTGCTGAGGGATGTTGCCTGGCTTAGGCCAGGGCAGCTTGAACTCTTGGTGTCTGTGCTTATCCATATGGAGAGACCTAAAGGAGATATATAGGAGGAATTCTCCGAGGTAATTTCCACATCCTCTGTCCTCTTCCAACAGCTTAAATTTACAATATTGACTTTAAAATCAGATGTGTTATAATGCTTGTCATATTGTAAGACTGGCAGTTTTGTGAGCTCTGTGTGTCCTGCCTTGGGTGGACAAGGATCTCCATCTCAGGGCTGACTTATACTAAGGTAACTCGTTATCTTGGTCATACATAGAGTAACGTGGCATGCAGAGGCTGCCCTGACTTTTGTGTAAAACCTGTTGGACTTTTTTCCCCTATTGGGCTTCTGTCAGGATGTTGCATTTTCTCCCTTTCCTTCTCTTCAGTTTGATTTCCAGAGCTGTAACTTATTCACAGCTTCATTTCCAGTTTCATTCTCAGAAATGGATGGGGTGGCCTTAGTCTTAGCACCTATATCAGAATACACGAAAGCAGCTTGCTGACCTAAACCAAGCTGTTTTTGTGCTCAGTGTTTCTCACTGAATCCCTTACTTCCACTCACAACTCTAATCCCTCTTCTGAGTCCAGTAGTTGTCATCTCAATTTATTTTCTGTTTCTTTGTCTTTTCTTGCACCAAAAGTGCCAGCCCTTTTGTTGTGGTGGACTTACCTTTACAAGGTTCCATGCTGGCTTCTTGCTTCCCGTCCCATCTGGTCTCCCCAAGAGAAGAGTGTGACCTATGCTATCATGTTGTGAGTTTAGGGAACACTTTGGTATGTACAAAATAGACCTTTAAAAAGACTGGCTCTAAATGTGCTTCAATCGATATTAGGTATCTTAGGCTCAAAATGCAAGCTTTTTCTAAAGATTTCCAGAGCCTGATATTAAACAAATGCCTTATTTCTTTAACAAAAGAGTAAGGAAGGCTGATCTAATTTTAAATATTTAACTTAGTGTTTGGATTATATTTCTGCACGAGAAATAGAGGATGAAAATGAAAATAACTGTTTACATTCTTCAGTGTGATTAAAAGTGTGATGAAAAAAGAAAAATGTTATAATAATGTCCCAAATGATTACTAACAGACAAAAGAGGAGTTGGAAAGCATTAGCTCAAAAACAGTAAAAGAAAAAATACTTCTGGAGTTATATTCCTGCTGTGTAGAATGATAATGAAACTGGTGAATCAAGAAATTATACCAAGAAAACAGTACTAACTTCTTAAAGATTTGTAAGCCACACTGAAAAATGACAAAAGATGACATTCCAAAAACATGAGCTCCTCCAGGTCTTGAACATCTATACCTCTACACAAATTACCACCTTACGTGACATTACTACCTGTATTCTTTGCTCTGCTTAGTGGAAGTTCCTCTGTATAAATTTGGTAATTGCCACCTTTCTGTTCTCAAGACATTTAGCTCCTTTCCTCTACTATTCCATCCCCTATGCCTACTTCAGTTCCCAACCCTTTCCAAGTCTTCATCCTGGAATACCTCCCTGAACTCTTTAAATGTACATTTCAGCACAAAACTGTCCTGTAACAGAGAATTTCCTCCCATTCCATGATCAGTGTCCATGCAGATATCCCCCATCTTCATAATTTTCCTACCTTAACACCACTTTTTCTGCCTCTGCCCTCTGCATATTAAGCTGTTCCTGCTCCATGCTCATCCTTACTCTGGTTATCTCCCTCCCCATCTGCCTGCCCATCCACCAACCCTCTCTTCCCATTTTCAAGCTCTTCCCTGTTCTCCTTCATTACCAGTGGCTGAGTTTTTCTCCATGGAGCTTGGCCAGTCTTAAGGAGAGGAACTAGCCCTGGTTCTAGAAGCATCTCTGTGATCCCAGCTGAAGTCTACTGGCAGGAGCAAGGCTTCTCTTCCCCTGCATCCCTGAGTGAATCACAAACACTCCGATCTCATCAGCTGCTTGTTGCCCAAGGAAGAGTGAGGCTGGGGAGCTTGGACAGATCACTGAGGCTCAAGAGAAAAAACAGTTCGTAGTCATGCAAGAGATCAGCAACAAAGAGAGTGTTTGAACCCTTTAGGGTGGCAACCTCGAAATATTGTTGTGACTCTGGGGAATAGGAGATGTCTACGCTGCAGAATGCCTAAAGGCGTGGGAATGTAGCAGGGTGACAGGGACACTGCATGTGGTTTTTCAGGGATCTTGCAAACACATTTGTACAAATAGAGTGTCTCTTTGTTCAGGGAGCTCTGTATCTGAGAGACGAGCACTCCACTGGGATCAAGGAGGTTGGGAAAACAGCAGAAACAGCCTGAAAAGCATATTTCTCAACAAGGTTGTGAACCTGTGTGTGGCCGTCTGAGGGGACAGCAGTACAATATGATTCGCATGTCCAACTGTGTTGTCAGCTTCTAGAACTGTATATTTAAATTAGGGCCTGTTTTGTGTTAAAATACATATTCCCAATGTTTTTGTATCCCCCAAATCCTCTGTTTAAAATCATGATTTGAGTGGAAGGATGTTAGGCAGCCAGCCTAAACGCAATAACTCCAGGAGGTCATCTGAGCTCTAAAACGTAAAAGCCTTCAGTGGGAAAGCAGGGCCATGGTAAGGCCTGGTTCCTATCTATTTACCCTAAGTGATACAGAATATTAGTTCCAAACCAACAAGCATGCTACCAGTAGCTCCCACAGATTGTGTATTGCCTTTGTAAACTGTTCATATGCTTCAATCCAAATCATTCATATGCAAAACGCCTTAAAGGACAAAGAGTTAGAGTCTAGAAGTACAGATACGTTTTAAATCATGTGCTAGCAGTATATAACACCAGAGATACCTGGCAAAAGAGAGCTGTAAATAGTAATGTACTACTTTGAAAAAGGGATCATTCAGTAATTAGAGAACAACTACAGAAATTGCACATTCTGGTAATTATTACAGTAGAAAAACTCAAAAGCTTTTGTTTCAGAATATTATCATTCCTCCAATCTCTCTTCAGTTTTATGGGGGGCTGGTGCATTCATTTCAAGTGACAGGAACTGTGCTGTATGTAGCCTGCAGTAAGGTTGGTCCAGAGGTGAATCCTACCTAACGTGCAGCAGAAGTTGACAATACTTCTTTATGTAGCTTTGGTCTACAAAAGAAATAGAAATTATTATTTCATTTCTATATACAAAGTTTTTCCTCCCTGATGCTTTTGTCTAAAACCACTTCTTGGCATTTCTTTGGAGGTCAGGAAGTACAGGGGAAACAGCCTGCTGTTATGGAAGTGAAACAATGTGAATACACAACTCTTCTTTCAAGTGGGGTTTTTTTTTGATGGATATAAGGAGATAAGCTAAATAATGTTGCTCAATTGTTGTTCACTAAACTGTGCTGGTTATTTGATTTGATCTACCTGAAGTCTGTCCTGAACTGATTGGAGGCGTTTTGAAGATTCTTGATGGAGTTCCCCTGCTCAGTTCTGTGTTCCCCTATGTAACAGTTTCAAGTTGTGAATAGGTTCTATATATGTCAGAGAGATTTGTTGCTAACCAATTAGCACTAATAATATTACTTACTCTTTCCTGTTGATGTCAGAGTAGGCTTTTGTACTTGAATGTGGTGGGAAGAGGATGGGCATCTTAATTACTGAGGACTGGATCATGCTGTCTTGTAGGAAACTCTGTGGGAGGAAGACAAGAGAGTGAGATTCCTCTGTCAGAAAAGCAGTAGAAAGCCAGCTTCTCCTTCCCTCATCTCTTACCCCCTGCACAGAAGGTTCAGGTAATCCTGTCTCTAACATTTACTATCTGCAAGAGACACTGGCCAGCAGCTGTTGGAGTTTGTTCTCTTCAGGTTGCTGAAGCACTGGTTAAATAAAAGGGCATAGTGTGAATTCAACCCAGAAGATTAGTTTCATCTTTTCTATCTCTGGACTTCCTCACCTTCAGGATTCTCAGAAACCATCTGAGAGTCATCTGAGAATATTCACCCTGACTACATGTACATAATTGTCTTTATCTCAGTATGCATATTTATTTTAAAACTTACTGCTATCTAAGCTGGCTTGAACAGGCAGGTAATTTTAAATCATGTTTTGTGTGCTGTAGTAAGGCAGAATATAATGGCAAAAACACTGTTTCATTCTGTTTTCTCTTGAAGACATTTTGTGATACAGCATTGCCCCAGGGTTGAAAAAAACACACAACAATAATCTGTAAGTATTGGACAAACTATCAGGGGAGTTTAATGGCATTTATGTCACTGCCTAGAGGGTGCAAATGCAATAGAATATGGGCACAGTAACTTTTTTTTCTGTGGACTGCTAAGAGCAGAAACAAAGCTGATGGAGAATGAATTAAATCAATCTGAGCAACTGCAAATATAGACATTTATTCCTTGAGAAAATTAAGTTAAACAGGTTTTAGTGGGGTTTGATTAAATAATCCACATGATTTCTGCGATGATTCATATTTATGCTTGATTCTTCTTTGCCATAATTCCTTACTCTGCGGAACAGTTTGTAAACCTTGTGTAATAGGAGTGTGTTTAATTAACCTACAGAGAAACATGAATTCTAGATTTAGTGTGGCACAATAATTTTATGATAAAAACAAAAGCTTAATAATGATGAGTGGATGGAGGTGTGCAAGGGAAGCGTCTCTCAGAAAGCTGCTGTGCGGTAACCGCATTACCGCTAATGGAAGGGAGTTGGTGGGAGGTTGCTATGGACATGCACACTGCTCCTGTTGGGAAAACTCTGCTTACGGCCCTTCCTCCCCCGGTTTGCTCCCAGCAGTTCACCCTTCTTTAATCCCTGTTTTGATAAGAAGGTGAGCAGAGGGGCTAATCACTCCTTCATGGGTTGGAGCACTGGGATCGTTCAACGGAAAGAAAATAAAAGCACGCTGGCTGGGTAGTGGAGGCGTGCTGTGTTTGCATCCTGTCTTTCAGAAAGAACAAATACTCTGTGAGAGATATGGGAGAAGGATAATGCAGAGGAGCTTGCTGGTTTTGTATCACTGTATTCTTAAATAGAGAGGGGAGGCTTGAATGCTTGTTATTTCCCTATTTGTAGCCATAGCCAAGGGAAACAATAGCTTTGCACATACAGCCTTGCATATATTGTCTGCTCTTGGACCTTAGCAGGGTGCAATACATATGTGGGTGGAGGGTTTTGAATTCTTAATACACGTTTGAAACTCAGATGTTCTCATCTTCATCCCAAGGATATATCCTTCAGCAAGCCTGGGAGGTCTAAATCAATTATTTACTGTAAATTCCCTGCTTGGTCTTGTATTTTGCCATACAATCTGACAATCCAAGGGCAGCAAAATTCACTAGGGCGTCTCCTTCAGGCTGCAAATTAGGGAATTAAAAATTATTCCCTAATTCTTTGGTGCAGGTAGGATGACACAGGTGGCATGTGGCCACAGCTGAAACCAAGTGTGCTCTCACTCATCCTAAATGACCACTGAGCCTTTCTAGCCATCTGCTGCTACAATGACTGCTCTAACACTTGGCAAGAAAAGAAAAGAAAAAAAGACAGTTATGTCTTGGTTGCTTGATTTTCTTATTTCATGGCCTCTAGGATTACCTGAGAGGCAGTAGAAAGCCAGTTTATCACAGTTCATTTGGATGCCATCAGTCATTCCACCCCTCCAGTTCACCTGAAAACTCCAACTTCAAAGAGAAACAGATAATGAAGCAACTGGAGTGAGCAGTTTTCACTTTCCCCTTTCCATGACCCAGACAGCCCAGCAGAGCAGTTGCTGTACGCCTGCAGCAGGGGAGGGACACTGGCACACACAGCCTTGGGTGTACCCTACAGCTACTTCCCAGATAGCCAGGAAGGAGGCAGAAGAGGTATTGTGAGACAGGTTGCCAGCCACAGTAATAACGACTAATCCTATTAAAAGCTTCCATGTTTTCAACTCATCATTAGATATGCTTTTTTACAAAGTCAAATTGGTACTACAGGGACTCCAGGTCAGGAGCAAGATGAAGGCACAGTCCCTTTGACATGCTGGTGTACAAAGACATGGGCTCTTTTCTGGCCTTGGCTTCAGAAGTTGGGAAGCAAAGAATGGAAGTTAGCATGAGATGGAGGAAGGAT
Source organism: Colius striatus (assembly GCF_028858725.1). Lineage (NCBI taxonomy): Eukaryota > Metazoa > Chordata > Aves > Coliiformes > Coliidae > Colius > Colius striatus. The sequence continues at coordinate 11,899,572 of NC_084769.1, read as the reverse complement.
CAGTGGATATCAGTGGATAAGCTGTGGATAAAAGATGACTTTCTGGATCTTCACACTAGTTCTGTGCACCCACCTCACACTTGCAACTACTCCCTGCATTTATATCCCTCTCTTCTTCTGCCTTCTGTGGAGTCCTCACTCCACTTATCTGTATCCCTTCTGTGTCAGGAAGGAGACTGCAGTGTCCTGCTGCACCTGGCCAGGTGTTCCCAGGCACAGACAAGCATGAACCAGCCCACTGGAGCAGTTTTCAATAGAAGGGTCTGTGTGATGGTGTTACATTGCAAAGTTACAGATTATATAGCAGCTTGAGAGAGTACATTCCTGGAAATAATACACTCTGAAGACGTTTGTGGACTATATATCACCTCCTCAAACAATCCACAGAGACTAAGCTGCCAAAGCCTCGGCTGTAACTTCTCCTTGGGCTACGTGGCACATGGTCAAGAGGTGCAAGAGCCAAAAGCATGAACATAGTGAAGTGAAGCCTCCACAGCTACTGACACAACTGGCAGGAACCCTACCATGTGCTGAGCCACAGAAGGGGAAAACACATCCATCTTCAAAAATCACCTGTGTGCCCAGGTGGTATCAGTCCAAATGTATTTGTTCTGCTTGCCCTCCAGTTCACTTCTCCCACACAGCTCACCTTAAGAGATTATTTACTGACAGCACTACAGTAGTGCAAATGAATTATTGATCCTCTTGTGTCAAAAGTTCAGTGAGTACAACAAAGGAGGCCTCAACACTGTAAGTAGAACTCAGACATCTACCTGTGTTTTCTCTTTCACAGAGGTTTAAGCTAATGTGATTCCTTTCATGTTTTCTACAGGTAAAGTGCAAATATGAAGACTTACTTTGGTGTGGTTGTTGTGCTGCAGTTTATTAAATCAGAGAAACTCAGCTGTGAATCTTAAGGCAGCTCATGATGTACACTCAGTTGGTGTTGACACTAGGTTTTAGAGCAGTCAGTCAGAGCCATCGATAATTTAATAACACAAATACCCAGCAGAACTTCCACTCCATTAAAAAAAGAGACTGGTTTAAATGTTGCTGAGCACATAATCTTTCTGAGACTGGCATCTTGACTTCAGACACATAGTGTGAGCCAGAAAGCCTCTGAAGATGGTGCTCGGAGACTGGCTCAGACAGTCAGGGATGCGGAGCACGCAAATTCACCAAGGCTGTGTCTTGACACAGCTCAGCAACTGAGAGCTTCTGTGAAACCTCTCCAAGGCTTCCTGGCACATTAGAGGTGCTGCTGCAACTACCTTAGAGGTCTTTCTGCTTGATGGAAACCTAGAAACACTTCTTACATTTATCTGAGTCATTGTGTAAGCCTCATAAGGCCAAGCTTGCAACTAGTGGCCTGACAGAAGATTGTGATGAGGTCTAAGCGTTGCCTTGTGCAGAGACCTCACTCAAAAGTGCACCTTGAAACTGGCCCAGCAAAGTACCCGTGCTGAGCCAGGAATCTCCCACAGGCAGATGTCTTTGTGCAATTCCAGTGAGCTAAAGGAGGTTAAATGGGGATAAAACTAAGGCAGGGAGGATGGGAGCAGATACATTTTCTGTGCTAAAACTTTTAGAACCTTTTTTCCTCACTTTGGCTTTGTTAGAGCTAATTTACCTGTTCTAGCCATGATTTCTTGTGTTTTAACTGGGAATTTGCTGGTTGGGGGAATCTTTAAGAACAGAGTAGTTTTATAAGTCCTTTACCACCAGTAGGTTGAAGGGAACACAAGTGTGGGGAACCCATTCTGCTTTCCTTCTTTTAGAGTAAAAACTTTTGGCTGCTTTTTTGTCTACCCCACACAGAAATTTGAAAACAAACATGAAGGTGAGGTAAATTCCTCTTCTACCTTTTTATATCCCCTTGTGGGATTACACTGAGTGGTTTGGGTGAACCCCACTGCCAAACCTGTGAGCAAAGTGCAGCATCCACCCATGCATGTGCTGCATGACCAAGGCCATTGGCAAACATTGCATTCCTAATTGGTAATCTCCCATTGTGCAGCTTGGTCAATCCTCTGTCCACCAAAAGAAATGCCTTAGGTGGATAACCATCTCCAGAGTTGGTCTGCTTTAACAATTTTTTATGGATTATCACTAATGTAAGGAGACCAGAGAGTCACAAAGAGCAGTACAGAATAAAAGATGGGGATGCTGTGAGTACCTGTGCACACAGCTATACATAATTTTAGCTAACATCTAAATTAGCAAACCATCTAAAGGATCTAAACTTTGCTTTGGCTTTTAACTCCTTTCAATTCCTTCCATCCTCTACCACATAACTGGAACCCTGACAATGCTGCATCAGTATACTGTGAAATGGAAAGCCCCAACATCGTTTTAATAGAATCCATATTGAACATCAGAATAGAAGATTAAAGATGATGTTTTTAACTTTTGGGCTTTATCAGGTCCTAGGAAAAAAAAATACATTTTTGTCTGAAGAAAAGAGAAACTAGGAAGCCAGAGCACAAAGATGAAGGAAGATGAAAGCAGTTGAGACAGAAGAGGAGGTGTCTAATGGGGGGAAAAAAAAGGTGGAGGAAGTATGAAAGGGTCAGGTGGCTAAGTGGGAAGGCAAAAAACAGATGAAAAGATAGGAAGCCAAAGACTAGAAGAAAGAATTATAATTTTCAGCAGCTGAGGAGAAGACTAGACTAGAGAGCTCTTAATGGTGTACAGTTGGGAAGGGAAAATGAAAGGTACTAAAAAAACCAATAGTAAAACAGAACTTGTGGGGGGAAACAGTAGAGAAGAGCAAGGAATAGTGTCTGCTAAATGGAGAAGCATACTGTCATTTGTATCAAGGGATGGTGGCATAAAAACAGTAATAGCTTTAGCTTCAGCTGTTCTGTGAGAGGTGCAAAGAGAAATATACTTTCAATATTATGTTCAGCTGAGGCTCCTCAGCAAACTGATGGAAGCAATTAGCACTGCTGACTGGTTTACCAGTTTCAATGCTGGTCTGCTGGACCTCTTTTTGCCTAACATATGATATTTACAGACCTTTTTTCAAATCATTAAGTTAAAGATCAAGAAATTACTGGGAAACTCCTGGTAAATGGGATCCTGCTTTGAAGGACTTGAGCTTAGTGGCAGGGGCTGAAGGATGATCTTCATCAGGTGGGAATGGTTTGACCTTCAGGAAGGTCATCAGCTGGTAATGGGAGAGAATTAGAATGACTTTTCTTATTTTCTCACCCTGTTTTTTTCTGTATCAGCTTTTGTAGCAATCTTTTGCTGTAGGTAGTGGAGAATTTTGAGCTCTTTCTCATGGGATCCTACAGTGGAATCCATAATTTCCTTAGATTCCTTGCATATTTATGCTGAAAATTCTGAGCAAACCCACTTTCCATGCAGAAGTTTTCTTTTGATGACAACTTTTTTTGCTTTTCCTGCTGTACTTTGCCGTTATTTCTGCATTCTCTACTATGTGACAATCTTTTGTGAGGGTTTTATCTCTATATTGTCTCAACAAACAAGATTTTTAGCACCTGTTCTAGATTTGGTCCAAACCAAGAACATGGCAGAGCAAAATAGGATTGTCCTCCCTCTAGTTTCTATCATGAAAGTAAGAAATAAATACTGAAAAGCTAGGCATAGAAACAGTGATTTCTCTGGAGAAAAGAAAGAGGGTGCCAAGTGAGAAAATGGATTGTTTTAAAATGGGCTGTATTCGCTAAAACATAATTACTGCTGAGAGTCTATCCTGTTTTCAATGATCTCAAAAACAACATTTGCAGTTTTAGTGTCATTAATGTCAATGGCAGAAGAACTCCAATCCACCCTCCTTCCCCACAGTGTTTTGTCCGTTAGCAAAGGAAACATATATGGGATGATATATCAGCAGAGAAATACTGAATAAATTATCTGTCATGAAGGCTGCAGAAAGGCCTCAGAGGCAGTAAAAAAGTCAGTGGTATTGTTAAATTTTGAACCAGATCCTTTAGCATCTCCACAGGACTTTCTTCTAAGAGTGTAACTTAGTTTTGAACATAACCCAACATAGTTAAGTGTCAGCAGAATGTGCTTGATGGTAAAAAGCAGTTACTTGAAATACTTAAAAGAAAACTGATTAAAGTGAAATAAACCACACCAACCTGGTGGAGAATCACGCATCCTGGAAGGGAGATGGACATAATAGTCTGACTCCTTGTACTTCTAAGGGTTCACCTTTTTATTCTCACCTCCAGTGATCATGTGCCTGACTCAGATCCTGAGGTCTTCTGTGCCTGTAAAATGGGTCCTGCATAAAAAAGCATTCTAGTAAGATATTGCACACTGTAGCAAGTTTCTAAAAGATGTTGAGATGGGCATGTGGCAACTGAGGCTGAGCATGAAGCAATGAAAATGCCAAGGCTTCTGGACACCTTCTGCCCAGGAGGGAGCAGTAGCTGGAGGATTTTAGCAAGGGCTTCCCAAATGGCAGGTGGCAACCAAATGAAAGTGCTCTCTAAGAGTAATCTGGGGTTCAATCCCACTTCTTATTTGCCTCAGTGACCCCTCTGGTGCTGTGATCTTCTTGCAATTAAGGTTTAAATCTGAGACTTTATCCATGGGGTTTGTACATTGTGCAAGGCCATCTGTAAGCAGGATATTTTTTCAGCTCCCAGCTCTGCAATATGTTTTTCTAAAGTTTAGGTGTCCCTGCTGTCCCAAATTTTTCCCTGTATGACTCTTTCTTGGCCAGAACTCTCCTAGAGTTCTGCTGCAGAGACAGGAGTTTCTTGCTCTACCATGCTGGTGGAGGAAAGATGTTCTGGGACAATGGAGAAGATGGCTGGGGTTTAAGTGCCACTTTATTTCCCAGATCGCTCACAGGGCTTGTTTCAGTAAGTGGCATTGCAAATTATCTAATCAGAATGACTTCTTACCATGTTATTTTATCATAATGAAGGTTCAGAAAGACTCTGGAGCTTCTCTCTGGTAAACAAGAAGTGCAACATAACTGAGAACTTTGCAGTGAAAGTAAAATAAACCATTACCTTTCCATGACTTTTGAGAGTATTGTAACAAAATTCTTTACCAACTCAGGTACTTATGATAATAAATACCTTAAGTCCAGAAAGTCAGTCTCCTAATTTAGCCTAAAGAACATGAAAGCAAATAAGGTTTATATAAAAGGTTTTGAATTAACCTAAATTACAATTCCCTGGAAGAATGATTAGGACTTGAAATGGGACATGGAGGAAGAGGTAGAACAGGGTGGTGCCTGCATGCAGCAGGCTGGAAGGTTGGAGGCAGTGCTGGGAGAGGAGCCATGGGGTGCCCTGGTGCAGAGCTGCATAGTGGGGGAGAGAAAGACCATCTCAATGGGGCAAATACTTCACTATGAAGATAAAGTGGTTGAAGGGGCACAAGCTGGGGTCCTGCCTCAGGTGATCTCTGCTGGCAGAGAAGCATTGACAAAAACAACATCTGCTTAAAAGCAAGGAGACAGTTAGCAATTGCTTTCGACTGCTATGAAAGAAAAAGGATAGAGTCTAATATTGATACTTAAATAACAGACAAATTTTCCTATATAACAGTTCTTTGCTAGTCAGGAAGGCTACTAAATTACAGCTTTAATTTAGAAGGAGCTGATGTATTTGAACACAGTGAAATAAGAGGATCGTGTAATCATAAATAAGAGAATCATGTAATCGTATCATTACAGAGCTCAGCCCTTCTTTTGTCTGCTCTGTGCTATTTATCACTTTTGTCTTTTGAGTAATTTGAAAATGAGGGCCTAATTTCTCTTCTGGCACTGAGAAGGCAACCAAATGTGCCTGCACAAAGTGCCTCTGTGTGAGTCCACCCTCATGAGTCTGAGATGTGGTCCTCCCATAGTCCACTGACACTGGCGAAAAGAGCAGTGTCTTCTGCTTCTCCTGTGAAGCAGCTATCGCTGTGCAAATAACAACAATGACCATGGGAGGAAACGACTTGGCAGTGAAAATTGGAAGGAAACTGCTGTTGATTGAACTAAAAAAAAATAAAAAGAATGCTGCTGTTGTTGAGTATTTGGCCTAGCTGCAGCCAGAGTCTGCTTTTTTCTACCTTTTGCTTGGCAAAAAGTGGTTGCATTTCTGACAGCATTTGTTGTAAAAACAAGTTGTCAGTAGCATAGCTCTGCCCACACCTTACAAGCACCATATAATATGTATATAGGGGAAAGCTATGAAAACCATAGGAAGCTGCAGAGCCACAATATGTACTGTGGGTTCAGTCTTCACCAAGCCTTTAAAGGAGCATCTCCTTAGGGAAAAGCAAGTGAAGCAAGTTGTATGATGCCAGTGAGAAATACATTCTTTATTATCTGACTCAGATTAGTTAATTTATATTTATACCCACAGTCCATGAAAAGCTAGTAAAAGGACAAGCTTTGGATCAAGCTATGAGAGAGGTGCAAAGCCATGAAAAGGCATAGCTTTGATAAGGTATAGCACCCCTGAATTAAAACAGCAGTCGTGATGACTAAATGAGAGTCCTGAGCTTTGGGTATATACTTGACATGAAGGTTTTTTATCAACACAGACATTTTTATGCCTGGAAATCTTTTAAGATTATTATTTGAGGACTATTTCTGAGTGATGAAAGGATGCTGGTGCCTGCCCAACCTGCTGCTGAGACAACAATAAATGTAGAATTAGATCTTGCCATAGCATCACAGTGTCATAGCTGTGACAGTGCAACCTAAAGGTAAAAGCAAGGCAAAGATGCTACATTTTATTAGGTCAGATGGTATTACTGGGGAAAAATTAGATACATTTTGTGGAATGTAAACCTCTTTTTAGGGAACAGTACTGCAAAGGCCTGAAGGAAGACTTCTGCACTCAAAAGCATATCTGGTGTTTTCCAATTATATCTACTGAACTAATGAAAGATATTCCTTTTCTTAACAGATCATATATCTTTTTGTGTTAGCAGTGGGATTTAAGATGTAGGGTCTTTGCATTTTATCCTGTTTAGTTCTGCCCACCCTCTCTGATGTGGAGCACATTGCTGTCCCACCTTTAATCCACCACGGGAGGAATGTCAAGAGAGTTAATAAATTATGGAAGAGAGAGGCTTTAGTATGAGCTTACTATTTTCTAGCTGTTCTGTCCCTTGTGATCCAACATAGGGCAAGGGCTGGAATAGTTGTGAGGTTTTGGCAAAAGTCTGAAGCAGAAGGAGTAGTAAGAAAAAGCCACTTTGGCATTATGTCTCACTTTCATTTTTTCCTGTCTTTTGATAGGAAATTAAAAAAAGTGGAAAAGAGATGCATGTAAAGAAGGAATTTTATCTTCCCTCCTTGTGTTTTAATGTATGTTTTCTCAACTTGAAGTAAATGGGTTTTGTTAATTCAGTCAGTGGTTAACGTCTAAAACTTTCAAGGTTAACTGAAGATGACAATCCTTGTGTATAAAGACAAGCACACCTGAGTCTCTTTCTGGCCACATCATGAAGACATTTTAGAAGTAAAAGTTTTGTAAATATTTCCAAACTTTGCCAAGTCTTTATTTCACACCAAAAGCCCCTTTGTTGTCTATGGATGCTTTTCACTTTAGTGTGGTCTGAAATAGACAACATTCTATTCTTTCGCTTCTTTCTCAATGACTTATTTCCTCCCTCCTCTAAAATGAAAAACCTGGGTGGAAGAAAACAAATGTGTGTAATTGTACGTGCTCACTAATTCCTGTGATTCTAATTAGATGCAGGGCAGAATAATTGTAGTTTGAACTCAAGGCTGCCTGTACAGGTCTTATTGAATTTTAAAATGTTTCTGACAAATGGTTTTAATTAGATTCAAGTGATGATGCTGCTCTTTTGGGTATGTAATCTTCACAAGCTGTTTGTCCATGAAGATTCAAAAGAATAAATAAATACGGTTTGAGACTTTAAAAGAAGTTTTTATCTCAAGAAAAAGCTGTCCTAAAAGTGGTCAATGACACAGCTACGATATTTCTTATTCTCAGTCATAAAGTGTCAAGTTCAGAAATGCTTAGAAGTGACATTGAACTTGTGTTCTCTTTTAGGAGCTCTGAAATCTTAGGCTAATGATTCATGTTCACATATTTTAAATTAATGCAGATTCATGGGCCTTCCAACATAAAGAGCCATAGGCTTCCTCAAGCAGCAGAGCAGAGTAAGTCACTTGAAACACCCTCCCCAGAAGTGCTTTCTTGCACACACACAAAAAAATTGCTATAAGTTAAAATACAGTCATGATTTCAGATCCTGAAAGGCTGCAGAGCTCAGAGATCTGATCCATAGCTTGGTGAAATTGGAAAGGGTTTTCTATTGATTTCAACTGGTAAAATAAGGAGCTTTATCCAAACTGAAGACTGGAGAGTGTGTTACATCAGCTGAGAAGCCTTGTCCTGCATAATTAAGATGAGTAGAAAATATAGTGATCTTTCCTTTAAAGAAATATTTTAGAGAAAGGATTAAAGGGCAATTAACTTTGAAATCACTCTAAATAGCTGAGAGTTTGGGAGGTGCATGAGTTTCCTCTGTTCTATGGTTTTTGGGATCTTTGTCAAAGATGCTGCTGCCTGCAAACCCCAGCCAGATCTGTGGGTGATGTTCCCACATGTTTGTCCTCAGCCTCTCCCTGTGCTGGACTCTCCATGCTGCTGATTGCTTTGAGCTATAGCAGGGACCAAGAAAGAGGTGAGGCAATTTTAAATTGCCTCCCAGCAGGAATTTTGCACTAAAAATCTAGCAGCTACATTCTCATTCTCCATTACTATAATACTGCAGAGAAGGTGGAAAAGGCTTTTTTCTTAAATTACAAATCTCTAGTTGCAAAGGAATAAAGCCTCCGAAGAAAGCAATTTGGTGCTGAGGGAATGTCTTTCTGTCACTGAGCAGAGACTCAATAGCAATCTATTTTTAGATGGTTTGGGTAAAATCATGTTCAGCCTCTTTGGTCTTTGACAGAGAGGATCAGAGTTTGTCTGAAGACTTTCTGTCTAAGGCCGGCACCTCAGCAATGAGCGCGTTTGGTTACTGAGCTGAGAAATAAGGCGGTTCTGGGAACGGAAGTCTGTGCGTTATTCAATGATCTGCTTTAACATGCACGTAGAGTTCAGCCCCATAAATCTCCTCATGAATCACCTTCTTGTTTATTTTCCAGTCTCCCTGATTAATTCCCTGAACTCCTCAGTGCCGATGTTCGCAATGGGAGGCTGCTCAGAAGGTCAAAATACCTCTCACTGCCCACTTATTATTTCTGTTTTCCCTTTGCCATTAGGAAACAAAAGTGTGATTAGTGGCAGAAGGGTTTGTTCATGTGTTTATTTTTTTAAGACAATGGATGTAACTATCCATTTAATGCTTACCTACGACTACAGCTGGAATTAAAACCTACAGATACCTTCCTGGTTTTTTATATATGAAAAAAAGAGACATCTTATTTCATTAGATACTCTTTCCACTGCATTGCTAGGAAACATAATAATTGGGTTATGCAACTCTGAAAACGTTTTTGGCTTTGTAGCTTGGGGTTTTTTTAATTAGTTAAATTATTTTTAATGACTTGGATTGTATCACCCATCATAAGGAATAATGAACTTTTGCAGTAGAGGGAGCAATAGCACCATTACTACTCTATTTCTCTTTGGCTAGCTATCAGTTGTGTTATAGCTTTGTATAGCAGATATATAGAAAAAAAACAATTATCTAGATGAAATGATGTGGTCTTTTCTGTAGTAAAGATTCCCTCATGATTCATATCAACTATTAAAATAATACTTTATTTTACAAGAAGCAAACAGTCTTGCTTGGGGAGTTGTCTTGCAATACAGCTGAACGAGCTGAACAGCAATACTGCTTCCACCTGAAAGACATGTCCTTTTTCACTTGCTATCTTAAAATTATGCTGTTATCAGGAATGTTAAATTATAATCAACATATTTGGCACTTTCCTTCTGAGGAGTGCAGAATGCTTTAAAACCTTTCTAAGTGTGTTGGGGTTAACAAGACTCTTCTGGTGTTGCTATGGAAATTGTGAGGTTAAAGTATGCACACGCAGGTTGCTCTGCACGCTCAAATGGGAGTGGGAGAGATGGTGGTGGTTTAGCATCTCTTTGTTCAGCCATACGATCCTTGAGTAGGAGGCCATCAGAAAAATTAGGAAATTATTTGGGAAAAGGCATCTTAATAGAAGATCTGTCTTAAGACCCCTATTCAGGGCAATGTGCCTTAGAGGCTATTTGTAATATATACATCAGTCTTCCCAGATTGGACTTTAACTGTGGGTCAAATAAAAATCAATGCCACTTCTGGGCAACCCTTTTTCACTAATCCTTTGGGTGGTCACTTGAGAAAGATTTCTATATAGTACAATATATTTCCTTACATGAAAGAGCCTCTTGAAAAGGAGGAGGAGGAGAAGGAGGAGGATGTGTTTGGCACTGATGTGTTAGATGAAGATTTTGTGAGAGTCTGCAGTGGCTGCACACAAGTGCAAATTTCAAGCTGGCGCCTCTCTAGATGCACAGGCCTGGGCAATGCAACTGAGAACAAAAATGTGCCTAAATGGTCTGAACTGCAGCTTCTGCACCATCTTTACTTAGGTGCAATTACAGGAAGGATATTTCTCCTGTATGGGTTGGGATTTCTCAACAAATTGGCTCCTGCAATATGTTTACAGCTTACTCAGGGCAGAGTAGTTCAGGCTGGAGTAGTTCAAACTTTCACTTAATCTTAGGTGGAAATGGAGGGCTGAGGAATTTGGCCAGAAAGAAAGAAAGAAAGAAATTTGGATTTTTCCATCATAAAATGGAAGAAAGAAAAGGTCAGCAAATCTGGAAATTTCCTGTCAAGAAATTTTGAAAGACTATTTTTCCTTTAATACTTAAATTGAAACTTCCCAGTGAATCCTGCTGCTCAGGCTGCAAACTGCACAAACAGTCTAGATAACTCGTGGCAAGATAAGTCTCCAACAATATATTTTAGGCAAAAGAAATGTAGGAATAGAGCTTTTCTCTGGTGGTCACTGACAATGAATAAATATTGATCTCCAAAGTGCTGTCTTTATGAAACCACTCTTCTTACCAGAAAGGCACTTTATAGTCTCTTTGAGAGGTGATTAAAAGAAGGGAAAAAAAAACAAACCAAGGCATGGCTCAGATGATCCTCTCTCCATTCAAGATGAACTGTCAAAACATTGTCATTTATTGTAACTGACTCATTTAAAAAGCTGAATCACAAATGCATAAATGGCTCTTGTTCATAACGTGATTAAAATGCAATGTCTCTAATTTTGTTTAATTTAACTTGGACATCTTGCCATCTTTGCAGAATTATGTTGGTGTCACTTCTGTTTGCTTGTTAAAGATCGCTCATCATCAATTCACAGCATTGTCCTTCCATTTCACTTTGACAGTCCAGCATTGCCTCCATACGTGCACACTGACATTTTTTTCATTCTGGTATCGTAACATGGTCTGGATAGAACCATGAGAACATTGTTTTGTCTCAATAACAGTGTTATAATTATATCATAATGTCTTGAAGCAATTAGTATTACAATAATATGCTACAAAAAGTATAGGTGATGTGTGAATAGCAGGCTGGGCTGCAGCATTTGTTAGGCTTGTACTGAAGTTTGTTTGCAGATCTCCAAAGAGTGGTAGCTTGTAATAAATGTTTACACACTAATGAGTGTTTGGGTAGATTTCAGCAAAAAAAAACCCCTAAACTTCCTCCCTTGTCATAAGTAATTGCCTTTTGCTATCTTATTAAAGCTCTTTTTAACCTAGAGAATGACCACAAGGTTGACAATTTATGAACCAATTAACTCTCTGCTTTTCTTTAGCACTCCTTGAGCATCCCTGAACACTATAAACTGCAACGAGGGCTCCTTGCCACTCCTGCAAGGCAAATAAGTATCATTATAACCATTGTACAGAAATATAAAAGAGAGGCACAGAACTGTGACTTGCTTGAGGTAATTTTGCAAATCCATAGCAGAATTGTTACAAGATCCAGAGATCCCTTTGGGTGGATAGGAATGTGTGTGTGTGTGTGCGCACATCGACTCCTAGATGTGCAAATCACTCAGAAGCTTTACATGTGAAAATATGGTAGCATTTAACATCTTATAAATGACAAAATATCCTTAAGGAAAAAAAATGGTCTAGATTTTTATGTTTAGTGCATTTCTCCTGAGCAGAGCTACTCTGTTTCTCCCTTGCTGACACTGTAACTGGAAAGCAGAGAAAGACACAGGACTGAGAAGGAACTTCTGGGTCATCAACTGCTGACAACTCTGTCACACAGTTGTTGAGTTTTACTGATCAACCCCCAATTTCATTTTTTAATTAGATACTTTGTCTTTCATTAAGATAATAAAGAAGATGGGAACATGAGATTTCAAAAAACATGGGCAGAAAAATAGGCAATTGCAAGGAAACAAGAAGTAGTGCTCTAAAAAATCAGAAACTAGAAATAAGAGTCAAACCCTGCAGTTCTCTACCTGAAATTTAGAAGGTGGCCAGCATCAGTTTTGCTTTAGCTGAGAGTATTTCCAAAATGAATAAAGAAGTGACAGCCTTGGTACTTGAACTGTTGTTCTGTTGACTTCTATGAAAATTATCCTGCGCTCTGAAGAGTTGTCTGTGTGTCTTCAGTGGGTGGACAGAAAGCAACAACTTTTGGGTAGGCTCTCATGCAAGTTTCTGAAAGCTTTTCATGGATCTGTTTCTCAAAGGCTGTGGAAAACTTTTCCAGAGGGAAACTTTGGAGTTGACTCCTGTTAGTTGAGAGTTCACAGCAGATTCTGAGTCAATATCTCCTCTGCCTGATGTTAGTGTCTAAAAATGTCCACCCACACTGTTACGGACAAAACTGTAGCATAGCAGGAGGCAGCTCCACGCCTTGGCAAAGTGTGGCAGATACAGTCATTTCTTCAGGGATTTTTAAAAATGATTTGCATGGTCTTTGGCTCCTAACTTCTGTATTGTAGAACTGTAATGGGAGTGGGGTGCCTAAGTCTAACAGGCTCTTGGCATAAATCTCACTGTGGTGATCTTCCCTTTTTCATTTTTCCTTATCTCCCTCTCCTCATCTGGGTTTAAAGGAGATGGTAGGAGTTCCTGGAAGGAAGGAGAACATGTCAGCAAGCATTATCAGGCTTATGGTAAAGAAGGGCTAAACAGATGCAGGTATCCCTGATACAGCTCCCTTGCACTGGAGTGGTTGGAAGAATCAGACTCTATTTTAAGTGTGTGCTGTTTTGTGTTTTTTATACCATTAACCACAGAGAGTGGTATTGGGCCTGGAAAACCAAACTGCTGTACCCCTGGTGATGATGGGAAGTCCATTTAGCTTTCATTTTCTTTAGGGACCTGTGATGGAGTATTTTTCTTTTTCTAATGCTTTCACGGTTGTGTTTCATGCACCGCTAAATGTATCACAGCAAAATCCAATTCAGTCTTAAGAATAATCACTTTGTAAGTGTAGAGGATATACCTTTCAATACACTTCACAATGATCTAGAGGATTTATTGAATAATGAAGTGGTGAAACCAAGCAAGACAGTATGGAGGACTGGTAGGATGTCCAGAAGGATTTAATAAAACTGGATGATTGGGCAATGTGATGGCAAATGAACTTCAGTGAAGTTAAACACATGATAATGCATTAGGGGAAATAATTTAAGATGCTTATGTGCACTGATGAATTCTGAATTAGCTGCAACTTCTCAAGTGTAAGAACTTGTTATCAGAGGTAGTACAAGGTCTAATAACTGATGCAGAAGAAAATAGTGGAGAGGTCTTGAATCACGTTAGTACAGAGTGGAAAGAAATTTTTCTGAACAATACCCTTTACTGAAAACATAGAGAATGCAACAAATGTTGATTTTAATTCAAGTAAGAGAAATTGCTCCTGACTTAACTTCCTAAGATCAGTTCCAGTTTCTCAATCTAAATGGATGATGAGTTGTGCTGACAGTGGTATTTGAACTTGGTAATTCAGCACTAAAACCATCTTATATTGATCAGACTGAAAAGTGACTGGACGAAATCTGGTCTCCTTCATGTTAGAGGAACTTTTGCTTTTAATTTACCTGGGCCTGGGATTTTACTCCAGTTCCACCGTTAAAGTCAATAGTAGACTTATGTATCCTACTGACTAAAACTAAACTGGCTGTTGTTGTGCCAGTGTTGCATATATAAGGCATAAAAAACTTACACAGTCTAATAAGACAAGAAAATAGCCATTGGCAAATAAAGAAAATATTTAGTAGAGAACTTTAATCTTCACTAACAAAATTAGTTTTAATTTTTTCCCCCACATTTGAAAAGAAAAAATGTAAAAGAAAAAAGTGTGTGAAACTCTCCTTTCCATTGACTGGGGGAGAATCAGCACAAATATGTGCACACATATACACATGTATATAAAGAGAGCGGGAAGGATGGCCTTGGCAAGAGATTAAAATAAAAGGATTAAAATGCCATTACATATAAACAAATATGAATTCATGGATTTCAAATGATATTTGACTGCGTGGATAATAATGACTGCAGTGTTTACTTCTGTTGCTTAGGAAAGCTGCATATGTTTACAATATTGACATTTGAAACTTAAATTCTTTTGTCATGTTGTGCTGTTCCATTTTATAACTGATGAAGAGATTTATCTTTGAGATAAAAGCTTCTCTTGGCAGAACTTGCAATCGGATAGTATTTAGCACTTGCAGAACATCAGACTTGGAGCAGGGGTTGCTGGGTTTTGGGTGTTACTCCAGTGAGCAAATTGGGATCAATGTGGCTGTGGCCCAGACTCTGCCTGCCGTGCTGGCTGGGAGGAGTAAACAGAAGCTGGAAGGGAAAGGTGTGTCTTTTGGGCACCAATATATCCAAAATTTACCACCCATCATAAATGAGAATGTGGAATTCACCTCTATGCAAAGGATCCACCAAGGCTTCTCGTAGGAGTAAAGTTCCCTCGGAAATAGTGTGTCAGTCAGCTGTAGATCAAAGACTATTTCACTGAACCACAATGAATTTAGCCTTTCTTTGAAGGTAAGAATACACTATAGTACTGTTGCAAATAGGTTAATTATTATTTAGAGGGGTAATTGTTCTCTGGCAGGTCACAGTTCACAGCACAAAGAAACCTTGGATTTGAATCCAAGAATCCTTGCTCCCAATATTTGTTTCTACTTAATACATATTTGTCGTTCTGGCTTTGGCACTGGAGTGAAAGTACTTTTTCTTCAGTTACATACCAGACTGAATATTGCTGAGCATATATTGAATGTATGCAGGTTCCAAGTTTTTCCAGCAGCCATAACTGCTCAAGCTGCACAGGCACCATCACTGCATAAGCCATAAGCCATAACTGCACAAGCTGCATTTGTTTCCCTGTTACGATTCTTGGCTTGTCTTTAACCACCACCATTTAAAACAAAATTCTCTAAAGCAAAAAAAAAAAGACCCCATTTTCAGACAGTGAAAATGTTAAATTTGGAAAGAAAAACGTTCTGAATTCTTTCTCACTATTTCTGGAAGAATTGTTTCAGTCAGTTTTACCAAAGCTATATGTTACATCAGAATTATCAGATGTTAAAACCTGATATTAGCCCAACTCTGCCGTGCACTGAAAGAAGAAAGATTGCCCAGCCTTCTCTTTCTGAGTATCTTTTTATACATATCCAGAGCCTCAGACAGCTTTGCCCAAGAAAAGAAGTCCTGATGAAATGAGTTATGCTTTTTTGAATCACTGACAAGACAGTATATGGAGGCCTTTGTAGACTTCTGCCTGTGCTATATACCAGGTCTGCTGCTGAAATACCCTGTGCTACTTGGTCCAAAGACACTGGATTTTGGTAACCAGATGGCCTGTGGGCTATAGCTCTGACTTGCAGCTCTGGAGTGTGAGCTGTCTAGTGCTGTCTACGAAATAAAATGTGCTAACACAGCATAGCATGAGTTTGGTCTCTTCCAGATGTTCACCAGAGTATAGTCAAGAGCTGACATGAAGTAGTCAAAGAAAGGAAGATGGTTGGTGCTTGTGTATAGTTCCTAGATTCATTATCTCAGTCATAGTGATAGAGAGAGCTTCTTTTTAGCAGATATCAGTGTTTCTAAACAGATCCAGATGACCACTGAAGGTTTACCCTTTGAAGGAAGGGAGTGCTTCAGTTCTAGCAGCTGTGAGGCATTATGTTTTCAAAGATAGTCAGAATCATGTGTGGTCCTTAAGAATTTATAGCACAGCTTCCCTGGAGGGCAATTTTGATACCAGCCTCTATCAGACTGACAGATAGGGCCGTAGAAATACCTATCTTGAAGGCAGCTCCTCTACTACCTGTAGCCTTACCCACTGTCATTTAAATGACCTCCTTCTCAGAGCATGTGTCGCAGTGGCTAGAAACAATATTGTTTTCAAAATAGCAACTTCAGATACTGTCTTGCCCCTTCTACAGAACAGTATCATTTGTGACTTCCCATATGGTTCCTAATTTTGTCTCCTCCTCAGCTCTTGGCACACCCAATCACTACTTTTGCATGAATCTTGCTCCCATCAGTACTGGAATTAAAGCTACAAATATCAAAGTGGCAATTTGTACTGGAAACCTAAATTATACAGAGGCTTTTGGGCCTCTCTTGTATCAATGTTCTTCCTTGAATGTTCTCCCACTGAAGCATCTCTTGCAGGGTGAAAAACTTCCATATCTGCAGTTGTCAGAACTGTCACAAACCTCATCAGGAATGTCCAATATACCACACACACATTATCTCCTCTGCCTGTCTAGGCCTCCCTGTGAACCATGGGAATCCACCTACAACCTTTTAATGCATGATAAGTGTAAGATATCCTGAGCAAGATGTGGTGGCAGTAGAGACCTACTTTAAAAGTTCAGAGCTAAGCTGAGCTTTGAGCTGTGTGAGATCTGAAGTACCTCTGCCAGCAGCAGCTAAGTGCCAGGTCTGGAATCTTTGTGGAGTGGGATGGAAGCCTGGCCTTCAGTCCAGAGGGGCCAGGACACAAAAGGATGTGGCTTGCCTAGTTACTAGTCTTTATTTGCAGTCATTTGTGTTTTTCTTGTTCTCCCAGTCTCCCAGCACCTCCCTCCTCCACGCTTGCCTGTAGCATACAATACTTGCACTACTCTGTGTCCTCATGAAGCTCCTGAGGGAGGTTTATAGGCAGCAGGGAAAGGCAACCTGCTATCAGGTGGAAAAGAAAATGTCAAAAGGACAATAAATGAAGAATATCTGGAAACTCTGAAACCATAGATGTAAGACAGGCTGAAAAGATATCTAGGGAAGGTGGCAGAAGAGGAGATTTGCTCAGCAAGAGTCTTAAAGCTCTCTGGAGTGAAGTAGTTACTGGAAAGCAGGGAAATGCTGAATAACCAACCCCTGCTTCTAGCGTCAGGAAGAGTTATGACTGCCTCTGAGATTTAGTGGAAAGAATGGCTGTGTGCTTGAAGGAGTGTGCCTGAAAACTCAAAGTCACTCATCTGGTGCGCCAGTTTTGGCCTCAGTAATTTACTGATTACTGCCTTCAGTAACATTAATTCTGTTTTCAGAAAAATACAAAATCCAAACTGCCACTGAAAAAAGAAAACCCCAGCTGAGAGGCATCTTGTGACAGCTCCTTATTTGAGGCTCTGCAGATAAGACTTACCCAGATTTGTTACATGAGCAATACTGTGATGTTTGCTGAAACACAGAACATAATTTGATTAACCTTCTTCCTTTGTGCAATTCGGTAAAAGACATTCCAGTTACTGGGTGTAGTCTGGTGCCAACATTATACTGTACATTTTCAGTGTTATAGATGTTTAGAGCAGGGTAAACAGCAGCCAGGTAAAGGGTCTGTAAAGATGGCTGGCAGGATTTGTACATGTAGTTTGTAGTAAGAAGGTCTAGGAGATTTTGAAAGGTTGTCAAAGATGACACCACCTGATTCCATAAGAATCATGGAATCATGAGTCATTAAAGATACCTTTAATGTGTTAGCTGATTAATCTTAGGTTTTCTAGGGCTTCTTAGGAGAATCCAAAGCCTAAATACTTCAACAAATGTAGAGATCAAATAATTTAGTTTTCTAACTTTTGACAAAGAAAAAAATAAACTGAGCTCAAATTGGTTTCGTTTTTGCATACTCCACCATTACTTTTCTTTTATCCCAGGAAGAAACTTCTTTCTCACACTAACTCATATTGGTGAAATGGAAAACAGGTTAGTATTTATGTCCAACCATGTGTGAAATTAGGATCCTACAAGTGCACAAAAATGAACGCTTGTGGTAATAAAGTGGTAGTCACTGTTTAATTCTAATGCATGCTTCACCTTAAAATTGGTTTTCTGAATAACTACTACGTACATTTACATTCTTCCTAAAACATTTTAATATTTAATATTTCCTTTTTCTGGTCTAGCTCTGTAACTCTTTCTGCACTGGGCAGAACTTGCCTGGGAGGTTGCCTGGAGTTTAGGAGCTCACAGTAAATAAGTACTGCTCAGAATCTGGCAAAATTGTGGAATTAGGATTAAATGTTTGCAGGCAACATAGAATAAAATGTTCCAGTTTAACAGTGCTTAAGACTGATGTACATAATACAGTGTAGACTTGTCCAACACAAGCTTCTCTATTCTTCCCTGCTGCAGTAAAGGAAGTCTGGCTGAGGGATACCACCTCAGTGATTAGGTTTTTAACTTTTCTTTCCATTAGTTAACAGAACCTGTGATCCTTTAGCACTAACAACTTATTTAACAAGGATATCCAAATAGTTACCAGGGAGAAAAGGATTTTCAGTCACTATTGACTCTTTCCAGTTTCATATCTGTAAATTCAAAGACCTGTATCATCGTGTGCAATGCATCAGCTTTCTGCCTGCCGCTAATTCAGTTTAAGCTTCAGTAGACAGAGTGGCAAACGCAGTTCTCTGTCTCCTGGAAGAGGCACATTTGTCTGTTTGCAAACATCTAGCCACAGTGACAAAACTACTGTTATTTTTTTTTTCATTGTCTTGCTAATTATTACACTTCTTTTTCTGGATGAGAGGGATGTTTCTGGAGAGGAGTGGTTATTGCTCAGCTTTCTGTCCAAGTTCAAGGAAATTGGAACAAATGTCAACTCTGGAAGCTGACTAAATGGCAATTGAGTAGACATTCTCGCCCCAGCTTTGATGCAGATGGGAAGGATAACATCAGCGGGAATGATGCTGGGACAAGGGACTTGGCATGGGATTAAAACTTGCTCTATGCCTGCCCATACAGCTGTTCCACATCTGAGCAAAGGGTAGAGCTACCCTATGTCAGGAAATGTATGTATGGATTCTGCAAAGCCAACCTCGATGTGCATGTGCTGTCTGCTAGCCACAGAAATCATCTTTGGCATATATGTGGGCTTCTGAGTCTAAGCATATGAAACATGACTTCTGCCTCCTCCATCCTGCTCTAGAGGCTTCTTTGCACACCGTTTCCTTTGCAGCATTCCTGATGGAGTAGAATATGAATGAAATTTTCTACTTCCTGTGCCTGATCCTATTTAAGAGCATAATTTTGACTCTTAATACCTAGACATAGGTCTGAACAGGTCTCTGGGTGTGAGAAATTCTTCTCACACAATCCAGAATGTAGCTGCAAATAATTTATTAACAAGGCAGCCTTAGGTGTTTTTAAGACTGATGTTTTCCTGCTCTGCCATTCAGGTTTTCTCTTTGATCCTACATCTTAACACTCTGTATTTATACATTGCTGTGACACCGAAAGGGAGGGACTTTCTGCACAAATAATGGTCTGCAGCTCATCTGCTGTGCCTGGAAGGAAGGATTTTCTCCCTGTTCATTTTTGAATGAGAACCTTTGGTGCGTGTCCTATGTCTTGCAGCACTTGGCTCCTGATCCTTTGTGTGGGACATCCATGTTTCTTCCTTGGAGTGCCTTACTGTTTCCAGCAGCACAACTGCCCTAGAACCTTCAAATACATGTATCCTGTTTTGGATCTGCTGTCCTGGAAAGATGAATTTTACTCATTTCTTGTACAAATTCTTCTCCCTCCTCCCATTCTATAGTTTGCAAGCTCATGAAATTCAGCTAAAAACTGTTGTGTCTCAGGTGCTGCCTATTGCCATCCCACCATGAGACTTGATTGTAGTAGAGGCCTTAAATCAAAAGCCTGTGTGACAGTTTCTGATCTTTGAGAAGCTTTAGGGACTATCACAAATAAAACTACTTGTACCTAGTTAAATGAAGTAATTTGGTATGGATTGAGGTATTTGTCAAGTAGAACCGTGCAAAAGATTAAAGCAGTGTCTGTCAGTGAAACTAGTGTATGTTGGCTTATGTAATTCTACAGGGGTGGTTTTTTTGTGTTTTCTTTTTCAAGGAAACTGTAGGTGCCTTCAGCATTAGATCTAGAAAGAGAATTCTACATTGCAGAAAGTATTTCATTCTATATTTAACAGCTCTTCTTTGAACAACAAAAACTGTAAACTTTTGCTGAGACTTGAAGTCATGGTGGTTCCCAGTTGTTAATGATATTTTACAGTGACAGCTCTGCTCTGCTTGAAATATTAATAAAAATAGGAGCTCATTTCATGTCTAGGGTTGCACTAAAATTTACTGATAGCTGAACGTGCTGCTCCTCATCCTTCATTGCCACGGCGTGTGCATATGAGAGGTGTGTGCAAAATGGAACAGTGGGACTGTTGCTTCAATGACAATACCATGAAGACAATGACTATACTGTGCAGGGCTTCCCTGGCCAACAGAGCTGCAAGCACAGAAGAACAAACTCACCATGCCTTGCACAGCAGAGATGGACAACAAAAATGCACGGCTAAGTCTTGATGTACTTCAATGAAACTGGAATAAAACACCATCCAAACACCTTTATTCTTTAACAAGTAGAAATTCCCATTTGTTTCAAAGTATGAGAGATCTGGGACCATTCTTGCGCTAATTAAGTTGTTCTGCAAAGAAAAGAAATCCTTTGTTTTCAGAAGATATCAGTATTTTATAGGGCTAAATATAAGTGCCTTAACTGGTTTAATCATTAAGCAGGAATCTGTGTAGGCATCAGGATGGCAGGTCAGCTAGATTAACTGCTTTCCCTCCCTCTGCATTTCTTAATGTGTTTGATTGCAGGTTATACAAATGAAGATGCTTTCTGTAGCCTACATGATTTCTGCAACTGTTGCTGTAGGCCATGCCTGCAGGGTTCCTAATAAAATGGGAATAAAAATTTCTCTATCATTGACAACATTCATTCCCTTTGGATGATGCTAAACCTTCCCTGCTTACACATGTAACTCCTGTCTAGCTTGTAAGGATGCTCCTGGAGGAGGAATGCTTTGACTCTAAAAACTGCCAGACTGTACCAAACCCTGAGCGGATTCAAAGTGCTTCCTGAGGATGCCACATCCTACCCAAAGACCGAGGCTTTAGCCCACACTCACACCTCAACTTGCACAAAAGAGTTGGGGAGAGAATGATGGTTAAGTAGGGAATCTGGATTGGGGGATTGCAGGTGTGCAGGGATGAGATATCGGAATGGGATTTGAAATGATGCAGCTTGCTTAAGCCTGGAAGATGGGAGGTTCTTCTGCATCCTGTTGTGATGTGGAAGAAGGGGTGAATGGTCGCTGAAGAAAGTCTGGTGCTTGAAAGACTGATTGTAATTAGGTGCACGTGCTGTGGTAATGTGGTGACGTAATTAGGTGCTGAGGGCCGTGGTTTAGTGGTGGGCTTGGCAGTGTGAGGTGAGTGGTTGGACTTGATGGTCTCAGAGGTCTTTTCCAACCAAAATAATTCTATGATTTGCTTCTCAATTCTGTTTCAATTCCAGCTGTAAACAGTAAGGTCAAAGAACATGTGACTGGGATCTCCATGCCCATCCTGTCTGGTCTTGATAGGTTTCTGCAGGGAGGGTTTCAGCCTTTTATCAAATGCAATGTATCCAGTCAGTGTGCATACACTCAAATCCAGCCTTCTCCTATGCTCCATTGAGAAGGGATCAGATAGGGGAAATCCATGTTTCTCTGCTGTCTAAAATTCTCTGGGCTGAAAAAGGAAAGGTTCTGCCAGCCTCAGCTGCTGCCTACCTGACAGACTGAGATCTGATCCAAACTGAGGTGCCTACAACCCGTTGGCTCTGAGATTTCTGCTATTTAGAGTATTTTCTTTCTTGAGCTGCACTAGGTTGATATTTAGGTCTTCTGAAGTCCTCCAGCGAGTCTCTCTGTGGTGACCAGGTTCCCAGAAACATTTTGCCCTGATCTGCTACAGCTGATTCCCTCCTGTGCACCTATAGAGTCCTTTAAACATCAAAGGTTCTCAGTGGCAAGAGAGTGATGATTGGGCATTACTCCTCTGGGACAAAGACACTGAAGGCACAGGCACCTACTACCTAGAAGCCTTTTGTTATTGGGAGTAGGAGATGGGGTTCTGCAGCATGGATGGGTTATCCAAGAGCAATATGGCCAGAGGAGCAATTACTCCAACAGCTGCATCTTTTTTCTAATGGCAGATGTAACAAAGATAAACAACTGTCAGGTGTGTGAGCAGCACTCCTATTTTACAATTGTATCTCGAGTAGGTGGGGCAGCAGTGTTTCTCCTTAAGCAGGCTGCTAGTTTGAGAGCTGTTATGGGATTATAGAAGAATGAGGAGCTGGTGAGACTTCAAATAGGTGAACAGGAGAAGAAAAGGAAAGTACCCAAATAGCAAACATCTGTCTTTCTATCTCTGCCTGTCTGTGCTTGAAATCTTGATAGCTGGGCTCAGGGAATAATGTTTAACACAGCTGCTAACAAAAGTAAAACCAAGTATTCCTCACAGCACTCCTTTGGAGACAACAATTATTGTCTCAAATCACAAGTATTGGAGCTACAGCAGAGAAATAAAAACCATTTGGCTAACTGCATCAACGTCTGAGCTGGGAGCAGGGTCTTGGCTTTTCAAACTCCTTTTTGGCTCTCTAGTCGCCCAGGATTGTAAGGAGTAAAATACGAAGACATACCTGCAACAACACGCAGGTTCAGTAATCGTTTCCAAAGCAATTGTGCCCCACAGCCCAGGAATTAAAAGAACAAACAAAAAAAAAGCCCTATAACCAAACCCTAAAACAAAGACGTTCTTTTTTTTTCCCTGTACCCAGCCCGGTGTTCGCTGTCCTCCTCCCGTACCTGCCCAGCCGGCAGCCCCCGCCGTTAGGCACCGGAGGGGAGGCATGGCAGCGGCCGGCGATGCACAGCAGCACGGCTGCGGGGCGCACAGGGCGAGGAAATAAAAGCGCCCCCCGCCGCCGGGGCGCCCGAGCCCGCACCTGTGCCCAGCGCCGCGCCCGTGCTGCCCCGGCGGCGGGGGGCGCCGCAGCCCGCCCGCGGCCCGGCCTCCCTCAGGAAGTGCCGGTAGGGAAGCGGCGGGGGCGGCCGCCGGGGGCCGGGCTGCGCTGTCAGCGCGGCGAGGGGCAGCGGCGGCGGGGGGGCGCGGAGCGGAGCAGGTCGGAACAATAGCGGGTGGAGAGGAGGGGGCCGGCGGCAGCGGCGGCGGGGCTCGGCACCGGCACCCCGCCCCGGGCCGCGCCGCCCAGCGCAGCCCAGCGCAGCCCGCGGGCAGCGCAGCCCAGCCCCGGGGCAGCCGCCCCGCAGGCACCGCGGAAGGGATGATCCGGGCGGCGCTCGGCTGGGCTCGCTGCTAAACGCGCCTCCATCCCTCCCTCCCTCCTCTTCTCCCTCCCTCTTTCTCTCTCTTGCTCTCTCTCTCTCTCTCTCGGCTCTCCTCCTCCCTAACTCACTGGATATTACCAGCCGCCGGGCTCGCCGCCGCCTCTCCCCCAGCCATGAATCCCGCCGAAGGGGCGGCGGAGGAAGGCGCTGTCCCCGACTCCGAGGTGGATGCTTTCTTCCGAACAGGTAGGGAAGCCGCGGGGAAGGGGCCGGGGCAGCGCCGGGCCCTGCCTCCGCCTTGGGATGCGGGGCTGGCGGCGGCGGCGCGGGGAGGGAGAAGGAGGGGATCCCCGGCTGGCTCCTCGCTTTGTCAGCCGCAACATTTGGGCTCGTCTGTGCCCCGGTGTCCCCTCCCGCCCCCAGAAGGATGCTACCGCGGGGCTGCGCTCCCTCTCGCTTCGGGAGGAGACCGGTGGGGCCCCTCGCCCCTGGACAAGCACAAAAACCCCGCGGGGATGCTCGGGGAGAGCTGCCGCGTCGTCTCCCCCGAGGCGGCCGACCGGGTACCGGCCGGGATTTGCAAGCGGAGGCGTCTGCCCGCCCCGCTCCGCCCGGGCAACCCCCACCCCGGTGCCCCGCGGTGGGCAGCGCTCGCCCGCAGCCGCGCGGCCGGCCGGGCATCACCTCGCGGGGACGGGCTCGCAGAGTATCTCAGGGCTGGGCGAGAGCCGCCTTTCGCTCTCCCGCGTCGGAGGATGCTGAAGTGGAGCAGAAGTGTATCTGGGCTACACCAGAGCGGCGCGGGGCCTTCGCTAATGATGCAGCGGTTAATCATGTTGTCTGGGTAGTGGGTACGTGCTGGGGACCCCACTGCACCACGCGCTTGTGAGGCATGTTTGTGTGGAAGCCCTCAGCTCTGAAACGTGGTTTTGCACAGGATTAGCATCTCAACTGAAATCTCTGTTGAATCAACTTGTGGTCTGACTGCACCCGTGTCGTCGTTGTGTGTCGTCGCCCCCCCCCCCCAATCTTAAGAAAGTATTATAGGCTTCTTGGTAGATTTTTAATTAAAAATTGTAAAGGATTAAATGCTTGTTTCATAAGGGGATTGACCCTTTTAGGCTGTGACTGACACTTAGTGCCACAGCTGTTTGTCAAGACTTGGCTTTTCAGCTGTTTTCCCCCCTTCTACCTGCTCATTAGCTACACTGAGTGCTTTGATCTCCAGTTACAAAAAAAACACAATCGTGTAATCACCAAAACTTTAAAGAAGTAAAATCCTCAAGGCCTGCAGCAGCTCCCTGCTATGGTAGACTGCACCCCATTTATGTGAAAACCCTTTGATCTAGAGGATAACTATAATAAAGACTGGCTGTGTGTATCTTGTGATCCACAAGCCATTAAGCTATAGGATATTTGCCTGTTGATAGCCTACCTGGTTACAAGCTAATTTCCTAAGTCTCAACAAGGACAGATTTGTTCTAAAAACAAAAAGGAAAATAACTCACCAATTTTCCTTTTAAAGGAAATCTGTTAATTAAGGTTCCCCCAACCTTTTCTCTGTCTCCCCTAAGAAGGGGAGAGAGCAGAATATTTTCTCTGTGATCCTGCCTTCTCAACATAAGCACGTTAGCACAATTGAATTTGGAGAGAGTCAAATCTGCCTGGCTTATGTGAAAAAAGACTTCCTAAATGAGGAAAAAGCACAGGGAGCCATGGGACTAGACATTTCTCCCAATCTGCCTCCTTCACCTGAAACTGCTCCTCCAGATCCACGAATACACTTGTCATCTGCCTTATACACTTAACCTGGAGATTTCAGAAAACCTCCTAATGCTTCTGCTTCTTGAGGAAACAAAACCACAGGAACCTGGGCCTGGAAGGGATGCCCAAGCCACATCCTTGCACTGAAGCATGTACGCACAGGCCATCCCTGATGTGTGTCTCAGCTACCTTAAGCTTTCTCGAAGGAGATGGCAAAATCCTTGTTTCTACACCATTAGGTAGTATCTTGTTCCCAAAAAGATGACAGAAAAACACCCCTCTATTAGTAATTAATTTTGAATGTCAGCTGTTATAATGATCAGGCAACATTGCTGAGAAATGGGGAAAGGGCAGGGGAGCAAGTACCACTCGTGTGAAATTGCACTTTTGGGTTCTTGTGCTGTTTGTACACCTCTGGCTGCTTGAGTTTGTGTGCTGCTCTGGTGCCTCTCTGAAGCTGGATTGGGTGGCTGGTAGAGACAACAGTTGATGTGGGGCTTAGAAGAACAGCTGTAGCCAGGCTACAACTGACTCTCCCATTCCCCCTTTCATCTGTCGTTGGCAATCTTGCCTGAGTAAGGACTTTGGGATAGGATCTGATTTGTGAAAGCTACAGAGACCTGTATTGTCTTTTTCCCTTGCTATTTGGTTTATTTTTCTTTTCTTCTCTTCCTTCTGTCCTGACCTGTATTTTGGATTTCTAAAGCATTACCACTGTGGCTTGCATGCCCTTGTACACTCACATCAAATAAAAAAATGAATCTGTGGTCTAAAGATTAGCAGCTCCATCGCACAAGTGTACAGTAAACTGCCTAAACTCTTCCCAAATTGATAGCTACTACATGGAAAAGCATGAGCTCATTTTTCTCAGTGAAAAAAAATGGACTCCTAACAACTACTCTCTCACTCAGAGGCTTTTAGCAATGCACTAGGCTCTGCACTGAGCCAGAGGATCGGTAGGCTGCTCCCTGGTACCAGCAGAGGAGGCTGATGCTAGAGTAACACCCCCAGCAACACCCAAACACCCAGAGGGAACAGTCCCTTATCAGCTGTGACAACCGAAACAGCAGCTCTCTGAGCTGTACCTAGATAGTAAAACTGAAGGAATAGGCATGGGGTAATAAAGGAGGGTTTGTCCTCATGCTTATGCTGGTGAGAACTCGGAATGACTTTTCTTAAATGGGTGGATTTGACACCTGTGTGGTTGTTGCCGGCAGTCAGTTAAACCTCCCCAGGGACAGGCAGCGTAGGGACTGTTCTAGTTTTCACCATCAGATATACGCAGAGAGTAATTCAGTCTTCCTTTTAGAGAATCACTCCCATGTAATTGGGATACAAATTAACAGGCAGAGGGACTTTCAGGGCATCAATGACTATTGCAGTCTCCAGCTCTGATTTCTGGGATAACACTGGCTGCTGAATTGAGGCAGTAATTTCTGCGTGATGTCTATCGCTTCTGTTTGAGCTTATGTTTGAGTAAGAAACGAAAGCTATGCCTAGGTATGCCTTATAGAGTTTCTTCAGTTTATTTTGGTGACAGATAATATATGGGCAAGTTCTCTGGAACTCTCAGTAGTCTGTATTATTTATATTGTATGGAACCAATTCCAAATACTTGTTTCAAACATAAGGCAAGTCACTTTGTAAAGTGTAGAAATGTCAGATATCCCTTTGATACAGACAGGGAGGGAAAGCTTTACCTTTGTGCCTTAGCTGCAGGAATTTCTGCAGTGTGTTTTGGAAGCAGAGGTGAAACATACAAGGAAATCCTTTACCAAAATTTAAAATATTTATAGAGGTCAGGGACAGGACAATTTATCAAAATACCAATCACTGGCAAGGGTAATCATTGCTATTTCTTATCCACTAGCCAGTATGGTTTTATTTTCTAATTTATTTCTCTGGCACTTGAGTAGAGCATTGATTATGTCTGATAGGAAAATGCTGACTTTGTCATCAATACTTCCTGTGAGCAAGTTGAAAATTGATATTGTTCCATCTCCTTTGACTGCGATGAATTATTCTGTTTGCTCTCTGCTTCCCACCAGCCAGTTATACTTCCAGCTCTGTTCATTTGTGCAAGAGTGACTGGCAGCTCCACTGCTAAATAACTTTAAAATGATTGGCAGTGGCCAGGCTGTGTTTGATCAATGGATGTGCTTGAAATGATGTCTGCACAGAAGTGCTTCTCGAGGTTGATGGAATCAAGTGTCTCATCGTAGAGTGGATGAATTGATTCAGTCGAGTTGTCGCTGGGATGAGGTGTTCGTGTGATGCCTGGCTTCTTTACCTTCAGACTTGGTAATTTCTAAGGCCTAGTCTGGTTAATGTGCACTGATAAAGGAGACTCTGGTGTAGAAAAGACTGTCTGGTTGTGCCTACCACTCGGAAAACTCTTGTGTTTTTTAAGGTGATGCTGTTAATGAAAGTCTGTGCCACGCTCTGGTGGCTTTAACTGCCGACCCTGTCAGGAAAATGAGTTTTGTTCCTTTCTTTCCTTCTTGTCTAATGTACGTGGGTTTTTATGTGTTTGACATGGGAGAGGAGGACGATGATCTTGCTACATGTGGGGACCCAGATCATCCCAAGCCTCTGACATCGTGTGCTCCAATGCACAGGGTGACTCCGGGTGATTCTGTCCTGCTGGTGTCTCATCTCCTTCTCCTCAGGGAGAGATATCTGCTAGTCTGGGAACTGGCATGTAGACGTGGCAAAGGACATGTGGGTGAATCAAGGTCTTGGTGGGACCTGTCCTCTTCCTCTTCTCACGCTGCAGGCACTGGTCAGAACCTGCTGATTTCTGGGGTCTTGTGACAAAAGGGAAGGATCTCTTTTTGTCTGAACTCAGAAGGGAGCAATTTAAATTGGTGATTTATACCGAGAAATGCATTTGTTTCCCATACTCCTTCCTTCCTTCCTTCTCGCTCAGAAGTACATACAGGGCAACAGGGATGACATCTGATAGTCATTTACAATGTGTTTTTTCTGGATAACATTGCATCGTGTTATAGGCCAGTGGGAAGACATTTATTCTATTTGTTATTAATTCAATTAATGCTGAACAGAATTAGTTCCAGAGGAAGAGGCCTTTCTCACCCAGCTCCTGTTCAGAGCTGCTGTGTAATGAATTTCACAATCCTTGATTTCCAGGACAGGATGCAATAGGGAACATAAGCTTATAGCAGAAGTGTTAGTAAAGTACACAGGTAATGCAATAAGGCTCAATAAAGCAGCTTGATAATGGCACCTACTGAAGTTGTTTGGATTAGGAGAAACCTGTCGCCTATGCTGTGTCTTGGAGTTGAAACTCCAAAAGAAGTGCCATCCCAAAGTCATCAAAGATGAGCCCTGCACAATCTCCTGGTGACTGTAGACGTGACTTTATGTGTGGCCTTGGATGGCCTGTCTTGGAACGATGAGCTGCAAAGGTACAAGTGAGCATGGCTGTTTCCCACCACCTGCCTCCCATAGTGTATTTTATCAAGTCCCATAATAATAAATGGGACTGAAAATGGGAGCAACTTTGATGGGCTTAGTGGTTCCAAGCACAGCCTGATGTTAAGAGCCCGCTGGGGAGTCCTACGGCCAGACAGGTGCTCTGGACCTCTTGAAGGTTGAGGATGAAGTATTCTGTTGTTTCAGCTGCTGTGACCTTACAGTCCCTAGGAAGGTTGATTATGGATGTATAGCAGCTTTATTGCTCCACGGCGACACCGTACAGTACCCAGTGGTATTTTAAGTACTTCATAGTTATATCAAAGAAAATACTTATGGAGTATTAGGCCTTATAAACCCATAGCACTGTGCATTTTATGGCTGGAACTTAAAGCAAGTCATGAAACAACTTAGAGGCATTTTTGATTTTGTTTGATTTGGACTGGGGTCCCGCTTTTAATATTTCTCTGGATAAGCAAGTCCCATTTTACAGCCTTGCGTGGCACATGCACCCTGTGTTTAAGTGAAGGGACTACTTGGGGAATTTTGCCCAGTGAATCTGGCAAGAATAACAGTGAATATTATAATCTACGTGTTGCAATAGAAAGCTGGATACGGAAAGAGAAGTCAAAACTGATTGTCTGAATGGAGAACCTTAAAGTGTGGAGGGATGTAAAGGAAAGAAGTCATAATATTTTGAGTTATTTTTTTCCCACTCTGTTCTGGGACAGATTGTGTTACTGTCACACAGATCCAGAGGGCTTCAGGAGGGATGGTTTGGTAGATTTCAAGGATGTAACTGAAAACAGAACTTGGCCCAGGTACCATGATGGCAATTGTGTATATATAGGTTTGAGCCAGTCACCTGAGTGACAGGTGGACTGCAGTGTGCTGAAATGGGATTTAGGGCATTTTGGGCTAGAATGAAGTAATCTTTCAGCAAAATATTGAAGTTTTTCATGTCATGTTTCAGATTTGGTTCAGAGTGAGACCAGTGTTTGAATCCGGGGCAAAGAGACTGAAAGTCACTGCCAAAGTCATTACATATGTGATTACTGTGGAATAACATTAGTTTCAGCTGCTTTTCATTTATTTTATTTTGAACCATTCAGTGAAGATTCAAAGTGGTATATTAAAATTAGGTATGTTCAATGCTGGAGTGTGAAAAACATTTATTGAAGTTTAAATCATTCCTGTTTCCTAATTAAAGGCTTAGAAGATAATTCTGTTTCTAGTTTTAAAGTATAAATACTAATTTTTTTTGCCCATTTTCATTGACTAGTGCCTAGAACATATTGTGGTTTATTGGGGTCCTTTCTCCCTTATCAACATGTGTGGCTTTGTTACTAAAATCTAGGAGTGTTTTCTGTTTCTTCCAAATTACACAATGTAATGATAGAGAACATATAGATACACAGGTCTAATTTGTCATACACCCACTTCAAGGCAACAAATTGCCTTTAAAACTAAAAATGTAATTCCTTTTTTTTTTTTTGGTAACCTTAATTATATGAAACAGCATTTCAGTTTCACTGATGGAACAAGACTACCATAATTAGGCAGACTAGTTTTTAGCGTAAGGTCACATCGTGCTTTGCTGAGAATAATAAGAGGAAATGGTCTTCAATTTAACATCTTGGTGACTGGCAGACCAGCTGCTCTGGTCATTTCTGTTAGTGAAGTGGCCTTGGGAAAAAGGGTGAGTGTGTGCTGTTTGTGAGAGAAATTAAATTAACCTCGTCACATAATTGGTACCCGCGTAGACTCGGTGGAGTTTGGAGCTTTTTTTGAAACTACATTTGTGTGTGTGTGATGTGTGCTCAAGTGGCAGAAGACACGCCTTACCTTTACAGTAAAAATAATCATTGCAAGGAGAGATTTGACTCCAAGATGTTGGTGTCTTCTGGGGACTGTGAGCCTTTCTTTGCAAGGTGAGTGCTTGGGAAAACAGTGAAGGCAGTAGGTCAGCCCTGCTCTGGTGCAGCCAGGATACAAGAAGTGGTAGTTGGCCCGAGTCAGTTTGTTATCTGAAATTAGGACATATATGCATATAGCAAACACAGGTTTGTAAAGGTCCCCTGGTAATATCGGTGCTGCTGGCATGGTTCCTGGCTCCAGGAGCGTACCCTGGTGCTCCTGCTGTTTTAATGGCAACTGGCAGCCTACACTGGGAGCAGCACCGTCAGCTGGGAACAATAGTGTCTGATTCTTGTTTGTCAGCCGGGACAATAGCCCCGCTGATGGGCTGTGGTGAAGGAGAACCGGCTGCCTTTGTATGGCAGTGCAGGCATGGCAGATGGCTAATTGGACATGATAAACCACGGGGGCAATGGGGGAGAAAAAGGAGATCTGCAGGGATTATCAGCTTGTATCCCCCATGTTAGGGAGGGGGGAAAAAAACCCTCCAAACCAGCGTTTTAAAGATGTTATCAACTTTATCTCCTTGCCATGAATATATCATTCGATAAGGAAGGAGACGGACACCTTAACTAACGTCTTTCTTTGGCTGATGTGAAGTCCACCGTATTAGCTGGGAGGAAACCATATTTCTAGGTGGGCAGATGCATGTGCCTCAGAGATGCTGGCATGGCACTTAGGAAAATTAACAGTGCATGTTTTTCACCAGTCTTGTAAGTGAATGTCAAACTTGTGCCAAGCAGCATCCGAGCTAAAAGCAAAGATCTTTGTGCCAGTGTTTTTTGGGAGTGGGAAGTTGGGCTATACCATGGTTTGTCTTGATATGAATAGATGTTTTTCAGTGTTGGAGCACTGAAAAGCTAAGCTGATTAATGAAGACAGAATTTGTTTAAGTCTAATGAACTACATTAACATAGAGTGTACATTATGAAGCCAAAACCTGAGGCCCTCATGAAAACAAACTTTGGCTTAGTTAAAACAGATTAGTGAAAAATAGAATGAAAGCCTTAAGGTTAGGACTGCAAAAATGATCAGAGGGCTGGAACACCTGTCCTGTGAGGACAGGCTGAGGCAGCTGAGGTGATTCAGCCTGGAGTAGAGAAGGCTCCAGAGAGACCTTGTTGCAGCCTTTCAGTACTTAAAGGAGGCTTATAAGAAAGATGGGGACTGACTTTTTAGCAGGGCCTATTGTGATAGGACAGGGGGTAATGGTTTTAAACTAGAGGAGGGGAGGGAGGTTCAGACTAGAGCTAAGGAAGAACTTTTCTAGAAAGAGGATGATGAGACACTGGCACAGGTTGCCCAGATTGATGCAGATGCCCCATCCCTGGAAGCATTCAAGGTCAGGATGGATGGGGCTCTGATCTAGTAGATGTCCCTACTCATTGCAGGGAGAGTGGACTAGATGATCTTTAAAAGTCCTTTCCAACCCAAACTGTTCTATGATTCTAAGGTATGTGTCAATCCCAGGTAGTTTTTGGCATGAAATGTGTAGGGTTAGCTGGTAGCTTTGGTGGCCTTGGACTGTGAGCCTATGGCTGTGCCCACAACCCAGTAGTAGCTCATCTGGCAGAGGTTCATCCCATTGGATATACTTTAACTCCTTTTTTTCTTGCTCCTCTCTGGTTAAACAGCAAAAGAAGGCACACCACAACTGTCAGAGCAATTCCACAACTTTGGGTCATCTTCCCTCTGTCCGCAGAGGAGGTGTAAGAAATAAGCCGAAGGGGAGTCACATGCATTGTTGGCTTCTGCAGTGGTCTGCAGTCATCACTGGCTTTATTTCCCTGTTTTGTAAAATGGTATCAAGTGCCTAGAATACCTTGCTATTTTAATGTCTCTCATAATAATAATGTTATGGCACATAACAGATACGTTTAAATTGCAGTAAAAATAAATCTGCAAGAGGTTAAAAATAATAGCAAGAAATATGCAGTAGTGTGTGGAAGCAGATTTACTTTCTCTGGAAATGTCTGGACATTGTTTCTCTTCAACAGTTTACTACTGTCTTTTCCCACGGGACAAGCTTAGTGGAAACTCCAGATGAAAAGTTTCAGCGGGTTGCCTTTGGTTTCAGCAGGCCCCTCAGGGGCTGGACCTGTCAGTCTGTGTAGCTTTTGAAGCTATAGGTGCAGGAAACCATTTGAAGGATTGTGACTAGATGCAATAAAACTTCCAATAGGGATATCTCCTTATAGGACTTACAATATTGTCATTATGTCACGATGGTTCTCTACCAGAGTTTATTGTTTGTATTATTGTCTCAGTCACTGATTGCTTCCTTCTGAAGCAGATGCTGTGTGAACACTGAGCAAAAAGATGATCCCTGTCATGAAGTGCTTATGATAAATGCTGTCAAGTGGATTGTGAAATTCGTTTAACCAAAGGCTTCTTTCTTCCTTTGCTTTTAAACACATCTGAAGGACAAACCAGAGGAGTTACAGAGTGTAGCACTGAGTGTGAAGCAGAGGGAATGGCTGACAATAAAGTACAAGCAGAAAAATAGGAAAGATATGAGAAAACTGTAAGGAAACTTAAAAAAAACACCATGGAAGAATGTCATAAACTTATCTAGCAGAGCACACTTCAGAGCTGCAGAGCACTTGTCTGAGGAAGCAATCACAGCCTTCGTGCCTGCATCCTCTGTGGAAGGGAAGCGGGTGATGTCAGCGTGGGGAAGGTCTGTAGCCAAAGGAAATCACAGAAGTGAGACAGTAAGAGGTTTGATTGGAGTTGTAGCTTTTGAGATAGAAAGCTAAAGGTGGGTTTTCTGGCACATTAGACAAAAAAACTGTCCCACTTCGGATGGGTGCATAGTGAAAGGAGGGAGCAGGCAAAGCCTTGGGGTATACAATGCTCAGAATGGGGGAAGTAGCCATAGAAGGTACAGCAAAACAGGAAAAATAGCAAGGTTTTCTCTTTTAGGAGATGCCCCTTGCCATCAAAGACCATTAATACCACACTGTGGTCCTTTAACAGTGACTGCACCAAATGCCTGTCTTGCTTTTATGTTGTGGAGAGAAGACATTTCCCCATGAAGCAGACACAGAGCTAAAAACCTTGGTTCTGCTTCACGTTTCATGCATCTTGTTCACAGAAACATGTCATGAAGAGCCAGCCTCCTTGGATCTGACTGCCACTGTGTTCCCATCAATTTAACTTTCCTGCTCTGCTTTTCTGCGCTGAGGCAGAGAGTTCAGGAGTCATGCTAATAGAGTCAGTCTGAAGCATTCAGATAAATGTAGTCCAAAGGAGCAAGTCAGGCCTACTGGGTAAGCAGTAATGATCGTGTGAGCTTCGAGGACTTAGATCTACAGTGTGAGATTGTCCTGTTAGCAGCTCGCTCCTATTCAACTCAATCCTCCTCCAAAGTCAGCTGGGGTGTTAAAATAGGTCAGCTATCTATGAGGGATTCCTGTTAGTCTGTAATCTGTCTGCTGCTCCAGGTTATTTATCAAATTCCTAATGAGATGGTCTGAAACTATTTGAGGCCAGGAGAAAGTTGTTAACACTGGCTGGGTTTAAAAACACATCTGGTGCTAAAACTGAACAGAGGGAGGGAAAACCCTGTTGGTTAGATGAGTTCAGATCAATTAAAACTGATCTGTGTGGTCATAAGAGTTTATAAAAATTACAGTTCCTATCATGTAACTCTTTTATTGGGAAAATATTTAATTGTTTGGGGATTTTTTTTGGGTTTTTTTTAAAGCTACTTGTCTTTATCATTGAGTTGTGCAGTAAGGTGTAACTGGCAGCTTGGATCTGGCTGCTGTAATTGGGATTGATTTAAGTGCTTGATCCAGCTTCAGATCCATCTTGATGTTTGTTCCTGGGAGATTTAAGATACTCATGGGCAGTAGTTCAAAACCAATGACTGGTAAGCTACTACTTGGGTAGTCGAAAGACAGAATTGACCTCAGAAGTCAAGCAGTACTCAAGATGTGCAGGATGAACAATAATTGCTTTGTTTGTCTCAGCCATCCTCGGCTCCCCTTGGTGTGCAGTACTGATGGAGATAATGGTAATTAGAAATGATACACATAATTAGTACAACATTTCAGAACACTTAAATAGTCACAGTCTTTGAAGTCTCATCATACCCATCTATGAAAAGGGGATAATTGGGGCACAAAGCTGTACTAAGTGGTTTTCTTGAGGTTATATGGACTTGGTGCACGTGTTCTGGAAAAACCCACATCCTGGTGGTAGAGCAAACCCTGACAAAGCACTGCATGGCTTTACCTTCTGTGGCAGAACACAGGACAGGAAAAAGTCATCAATCCCTTTTTGCTGTGGGATCATCAAAAGTTAGGGTGGAAGTGACAGGTGAAATCAGAGAGATGTACAAACACTCGGCTCTTCTTTAACCACTTGATATGGGTGCCTATATATGGATGCAGGTGACCTACTTCAGACAGGTTGTACATCTTGGCCTTAGTCCTGGAAACAGGATTAGCACTCCTTGCCTATGTCCACACCAACCAGTCAAACCATCTTAAGATTTTGATTACACTGGCCCTATTTTTAAATACACATGGGTCAGAGCCACATGTGGGATAAAAAAATGGCCCGATGCCAGTGACAGCAGAGGAGCTGCAGTAATCTACACGGGCAGAAATTCTGGCCCATGTTCAGCAGACAGATTGGTATGGGGATGGGACCAAAGAGAACTGGTAGCAGAGTAAGGATATTTCTAATTTAATGTGCTAAGACATCCATATGATTTTGCTCATCGTTGTGGTACCAGAACGAGGCACTTGGGCTCTGGGTCCATTCTGCTGACTATTTGGTAGCGTCCCCTGTGCCTTTTTGTAACGAGCGTACTGCCGTGAAAGTCACATCTATTAAATGCTAAATGTAAGAGAGATTTAATGACATGCTATTAAAAAGTTCCACCTACCTAAAAACGCTTTGCTTTCCAGCCCAGGTTTGCTAATATATTCCATATTTCAGAGATCTCTTCATGAAGAGAATGCTGTCAGGAACCATTTACAGCTCTGATCCCTCTTTTGCGGTGTTTTACAAGTGCCAGATTCCCTTTTGCTGCAGAGCCAACCACTCTGCCATGAAGTTTATGCTGGGGATGTCTCCCGTGGGCACGTTAGTCACTCAGGGCATGGGAAGGTACCTTCAGACTGGTTCCACACAGTGGAGTTTAACAGAGCTATAACTATAGTATATTATTTCCTTTTCTTGGTCTCATTTTCCCCTCATACTTTTGCTTCTTGGAATACATCTAGCAAATGTAAAACCTGTATGTTGCTGTTCCAAATGGGGCCGTTTGCTTAACGAGGCATTGTCCAGGGTAGAATAAGTAACTGTGGCCTTCTGAAGGGCACTGAACTGATTGCACATACCACCTGTGTTTACCAGTGACATTCCCCATGTAACATGTGAATAACAGAACTACAAGGAGTTGTAATTAAATGCTGCTCTGAAGAGTAATTCTCACACTGACAAGAAACAGAAAGCCATGTTGCATTTCCCTATGGGAATACATGACAAAGGAAAGTTTCTTCTTGGGAAGTTACCTTTGTATTTTCTTTTCTTTAGAGGTAGAAGCTGCAGGAGGTGTAGACAGCACAGGCAGTTGTCACCAGTCTGTAGACTGCAGAGACTGGTGCAGAAGCTCTCTTCCCCTGTAAATGCCACTGCCCCCCTTCATTGCTCTCCAGTCCAGAGCATAGCTCTTATATTTTGCTGGCTGCAGTTCCCCATCAAAGGCTTCCTTTGGCTTATTTATACCTGGGAGATTTAAGAGCAAAGCTGCTCCCTGGCTCTCTTTTCTAGATGTCACCAAGTCAAATGGGCCTCTATCTTGTTGAACTGAATGAGAGTGTGTTATGGGAGAGTTTGTCACTCCTTTTTCTCTTATCCCGTTCCTGGGGTGCGCAGGGACCTCTGTAGCTGAAAGAGCTGACTGTCAAAAGGACAAGACAGAAGCTTTATGCACGATAAACTGAAAATTTTGAAACTACTTGGGCAGAGTGAAGGGCAGACTGAAGATGCCTAAGTAGCAGGCATGAAAAGCGCACAGGAAAACAAAGCACAACCAAGCTCCTTTTCTTTTTGTTTCTCTTTTGTTTTGTTTCATCTATCATGTGGCTACATTAACAGCTGCAGGTAATGACTTCTGAAGGGATCTCCTCTCCTGGCTCCTTTTTTGCTCTTCCAATCTGTGTATGTATTTTCCCTGAGAGCTGTTCCAGGAACTGAATTAAAACCTCCCTAGTCATTACTTTTCCTTCTGGTGTGCGGATACCCTGCAAACGGTGTCTCGGGTAGCAGCCTGGAGCTGTTAGGTTTCAGAGGAAGCCAACTGTAGCAATCTATTTTTAAAAGGTTATTTTGATGAATTGGATTTTATGACCTGATTTGAACTGATCTTGGGCATCCACGTGTTGTGCTGCTGCATCCTGAACCCACAGGAGCATCACTGGTTGCTGTTTTGCCATTGCAAAACTGTCTGCTGTCTGCTATCAGACAGCAATAAATTATTCTCTCCATTCTCAATCTGCTTGTCCTGTATGTTGATAGGGGAGAGCTGCAGATCTTTTGCTGGGAAAAGCAAAACTATCCATGTTATATTGCTATTTCTTGGCTGTCCTGTTTCTTTTCAAGCAGTGGGAGTCAAGTTGGGGCTGTCAGCTTCTAAACACTATCAAGTTTTAAAAAATGTTTACTGTCTACAAAAAATGATTTAAAAATCCTCCATGACCAAGGAGTATTTTGCAGGGTTTTATATAAGTTTTGTCCTCAACTTTGCTATAGAGTTCTAGATATAGGTGCAATGTAAGACCTTAAACCAGCAGTTACAAACACGCACACTTCTCACTACACGCTTCTCACTTCTTCTCACAGCTACAGTCAGTGAAACCTGAACCACTTTGAAAGCATCAGTGTGTCTGCATCACTGCCTGATGCCTCACCTGGACACATCCTTGCACAGCTTCTTTTAACATGACTGCCACAGGAGCTTTATACTGGGACTTTGGCGAGCACTGGCCTGGGCTTGTACCTTCTCATAGGAAGTGTTCAGCTTGTACAAGTGGCTATAAATCTTGTATTTAGTCTCTTGAAACTAAGTATTTCTATTGTGTTATTCTACACAATATTTTTATTGTGCTGAAGTAACTCAAATTTATTCTCAAACCAGAGACAAATGGAAAAGCTGTAATGGATGGCTTTGGATTAGGTACTGGTGCTCAAGAAAGCTGTGTGTTTCAGTGCCACGCTTTTCCATGCAGATAAATAAATGAATGTGTCAGTTGGAAGGTTTAGGAGCTAACATGACAGTGTTTATCATACTGAAGTCCTGCTGGGATGGTGCTGATAAACAGGGCTTTGAGATAGAAAGCCTCCATGGATGAGTAAGTGCTGATGGCTCTCTGGTTGGCACCCATCCATTTAAGCCCATAAGAGGCACTTAGATATTAAAAATGCACTCTTCTTGTTAAGATGAGGTTCATAGTTTTGAAGCTGTTGGTGCAGCTATGGAACCCTGCCCCACCCTGAGCAATTTCTGGAATGGAAGGTTTTATTCCTGATATCCTGGCTAGGTTTCTCTTGGGATAATTATATGGTCCTGCTTTTCTACATTTCTGCTCTGAGGTTATGATTTGCAGTGGTGGTGTGCATTAATAGTTGCTGAATGTGGCTGTGTGACTTGAGAAGCAATGTGTATCTGCAACTCTTCCACAGGGCTTCAGGGTGAAGATCCTGTTTTCCTTAGCACCTCCACTGTCTTTGCATAACCTCCGTCCCTTTAGGCAAAGTAAAACAAACACAGCCTTTGGCATCACAGTGTCAGGAACAGTCCAGGCAGACACCATGTCCAGGCACCCCATCCTTCCCGGCTGCCCCTGGAGCCGTCCGGGAACACACGGGCTTCCCCTGCGTCACACCCCAGCCTGCACCCCGAAGGAAACCTCCTCACATCTTCAGCTCTTCCTGTCCAGCTGCACGCAGGTCCAGCACGTCACAGCTCATTGTTTCAGGCAGCAAAGTGCATTGCAGTCCTGCAGTACGAGAGGGGCTGTAAAATGTGAAATGTTGTTGTTGTTAAAGAAGTCTATAAGCTGTTAAACAGCACTTGTTGGTCAGGCAGAGCCTTCCAATTTCCATTGTTTGATAAGAAGCGTGTGAGTGAGCACGTGCTGCATGGAAAGAAGGGGAAAGGCAGGGTCTGGTTATCTCTGGCATCCAAAATCAATGGGTGCTTTTTCTGATGCTGGCTGAAGCTGAGTTCCCAATATCTCATCTTTTTTTCTGCCTTTTGGTGTGTAGTGTTTGTGTAGTGTTAAACTAGGGTGCAGCAGCTGAATTGCAAGCTTTTCTGACAGGAGCTCTTGAGCTTCTGCATCCCTAGCTTTCCTCAGGCTTCCTGTGATAAAGCCTGGCATGATTTATCTGACAGACAGCTTGACTGGTATTCCTAATGGCTCAGTCTGCTGGTGTTAGTGCATCTGGATACAGCCAGAAACTTTGATCCTAAAGTTGTGGGTATCCCCAAGTTAAGTTTACAAGTGGCAATGTTGCAACAGAAATGCTTCCTCAGCAAGGCTGTGATACAGGAATGAGTGTTGCATCCCCATGAGATTTACACAGTTGTGCTGTTTTGTGTGGGAACATTTGGATACAAGAATCTTATGTGCTGGAACAGCATCTTTTATCAGGCTTTTAATTTTGTGCATCTCATCTTTTCTGGTCTATGTCAGACCAGAAGGTTCCTCAATTATTCTTGTTTATCTTAAATATGTTGTCCCCTTGCTGTGAAAAATGATCCATTTGCAGAACGAGGATATTTTTTTTTCATTGGAGCAATCCTGAGAGAAAAGATAGTTGCTGTGAAAAGCAAAGCCCTTGGTCTTGTTGTTCTGTCATCATTAAAGCTCTTCGTGTTAGACTGTGAGCACCCCACATCATCACCAGCTTTCCCTGCTGCTGGAGCCTGCAGTGAGCTCATAATCCTGCGTATGCCATCACAGTGTCTTCCCATACAGTGTGGTTGTACAAATGTAGCATTGTGCTTTCTCTGCAGGAACAACAGCAACAACACGATAGGGTGTTAATAGCAGTGTTAGCAGAAGTGAGCAAGTATCTCTTCTGACAGTGCTGGACAAAGAGCAAGCTAATTTTCACCTCGTAGTACTAAGGTTGAAGGTAAGTTTAGTGGATAATACAAAGTTCTGGAGATGAAGGTCCTACCTTTGCTGTGGCCTACTGGATGACATTAAGCAATTAGCATTGCTCCGTGCCTCAGTTTCCCTCTGAGGGCTGGGTAATTGGCTGTGCATGAAAAGCCCTATAAAAAAATAACACTTACAGCAGTGCATATAACAGTCATTAACACAGAACGCTGTCATCATCTCCACTTTATGAATGTGAGGAACTGAGGCAGAAAATGATTTGCCAAGAGCTGTTGATGTAGTCAGGGTAAGAGTCCTCATTAGACCTCTGGAGCTGGCAGCTGCCTGGCTCCGTGCTGCTCCTCACCCTCCTGCCCCTGCCTTTGAGCTGGTTAAAGGCAGGGGACCTTGGTGTGTGGAACAGATTTAGGCTCATTCTTTTTACTGTTCCTGCTGAGTGAATTAGAAAAGTAATAAACAAAATGTTTTTTATCTAGGAAAGAGGTTTTAGAGCCCTCCATTTTTAACAAGCATACATTAATAGTACAAAGTATGTGGGACAGCATTGTCCTAATTAGTTTTCTGTGGAAATTAACAACCCTTGAGTTCAATATGAACAGATTTAGGCCAACACAATGTCTTTGAAAAATTCACAGGACTTTTTTCCATGGGGTTTTGAATATGAACTGAAGCATCTACATCATGGAACCTCCTCTGAACAGAGCCTTACTCTTCATTTTAAATCTTCTCCCTCTTTAAAAGACAGTTTCTTAGTACAAGTTGAATCATCTTATTTTAGGCTATATATTTAGTATCCAGCTGATTTTTTTTTTTCCCTCTAAAGTTCTTGGATAGCAAGTCCATTAAGAAATCTCAGTGTTGCCAAACCAGTTTCAGACATTTGGAACTTCAATTACCTGCTGAACTCTTAAAAAGTAATTTGGTAATGAAAGCAGTGAATGCATTCTGCAGTGTTTAAGGATTGCTTACAGAGATAAAATGGTTTTGGCTGGATGTCAGATAAATACTTTTATGCTGAAGCATATGTGCAAACAGTTTTTATCTCCTTTTTTTTTTTTTTATGAATCCTTCAGAATATCCCTTCCAAAAAATCTGGATTACTACATCCAGTGTTCTTAAATTAAGATAATCATTTAGTATTTTGCGCCTAAGGAACATCTTTCACCTCCAGATCTTGATGTATAAAGCCAAATACGTTCAGTCGCACCAAGCTTCTGTGAAACAGGAAAATACCATTTCCCAGCTCTGTAGCTGGCAGGAGGACATGATCTGGCTCTCAGGTCAGGCTGGTAGCAGGGATTTCTGATAAGTGATATGGGATAGCATGTCAGGATAAGAAACTTGGGGGACAGATTCTTGGACTCTCACTGGTTTTAATACTGACTCAAATGTGAGGCTGGACATGGGTCTGATGCTTCTTGCAGGTGAACAAAAGAAGGGTGCAAAACTGTTTCCCTGACACTCTGAGTTGCAGATTATATTTGCATGAGTCCTTTGGTGAGCTCTGCCCATTCTTGGGAAGCCAAGCAAGGGCTATGGTGTGCAAGACAGTGGCCAGCATAGGTGGAGAGAAAGAGCTTGACTGCTTATTACCATGCAGGTAACAGATGGCATTTTACTTATGGGAGAGAAGGTTCCAAAGAAACATAAGGAAAAACTCCACTGTTCAGGTGAGGGAGCACTGGCACAGGCTGCCCAGGTGAGTCCTGGAGTCTCCTTCTCTGGG
The DNA here is from genome assembly GCF_028858725.1 of Colius striatus. Lineage (NCBI taxonomy): Eukaryota > Metazoa > Chordata > Aves > Coliiformes > Coliidae > Colius > Colius striatus. Next base: position 11,857,965 of record NC_084769.1, on the reverse strand, counting down.
GACATTCAAAACCCACCTGGATGACCTACTCTATGTGGTTCTGCTCTGGCAGGGGGCTTGGCCTAGATGATCTTTCCATGTCCCTTCCAACCCCTAAGATTCTGTGATTCTGTGATTCTCAGCTTCACCAGTGTGCTTCCATTTTAAAATTCATCTTTCTGGAGCTGGGTTGATGGAAGCAAATACACACATAGCTTTAGTTCAAGAAGTGACTGAGGCCATGCCCTGGTACTCCAAGATGCCTATCTGTGTGTGTGGCTATGTAGTATTAAAAGGCCAATCCTACTTACCCTAAACTGAAGAATTTAGTTGTAAAATGGAGTCCATTAGTATCAGCTTTTTTTCAATTGTGATAACAGAATCCAAAGCTGAGTGGTGCTTCCCGTGAATCATACCCTAACTTTTTACACTCCATAGTTCATCTGTGACCCTGAATGCAGCCTCACATGCCATTTTTCCCCCAAACAGTATCTACAGCTGTGGCCAGACAAGCTGCTGGGTTTCAACTGAACTGGGTTCACAAGCTTTGAACATGAGCCAGGCTCAAAGTGGCTGGGCACTGTCCCCACTGCTGCGGGGTTGGTATCTGCAGGCGTAGCAGCACATGCTGTCCTCTCTAACCCAAATCAGTCAAAATGATCTAGTTTAGAGAAAACCTTCCATGCTTTTAAATAGTAAGCCAACCTGGATCGTTTTGACACAACCGGGTTAGGGACTGACTGTAGAGAGAGCGACAGATTGGAGGGGGTGGTAAACCCATCTCTGCTGCAGCTGAGCTGCGAGTTGGACCACAGGCTGAGTCATGCTGTTGAGTTGGACCACAGGCTGAGTAATGCTGTTGTGGGTGAGTTCAGTAAGCTGTCCTGACTCTGCACCTATACAGTAGCCTTCTTTTATAGGAAGTAATGAAATAGTCTACAGGCTAGAAATGCAGCTGTTTCCCAGGTTTGGCCTCTGGTTATCAGTTTGAGGGTTGATGCCACCTATAGCAGTTGCAGATTCCTGCCTAAGGGCCTGGTGGTGCCTGGTTTTGGTTTTTTTTTTTTTTTCCTCTACAAACAATTTAGAGCAACTGCAAGGTTCTTCTTAACTGCTTTTGCTTTCATGGGCTATATGGAAGCTGCTACCTAGGCAATATTTTTCTGGATAACCACAGTGACTTTCAGATGGATTTTCACAGGCTTCTAAACATGCTGATAAGGGGCAGGTATAGCAAGGCTTTCTGCATAAACTGAATGGTAACATTCATGATTTTAGTTCACAGTATAGTATATAGTATTAGTATAGTATAAAAACCCCTGTAATCTTAGGCAAGTTTGCAAATGTATGTGTTTGACATTGGACTTGACAGTGATCTCATTGATTTCTGCTGTGCCGAGACTCAATTACTGTGGTTTAATATCAGTGCACATGACAGCAGAGTCATGACTGAAAGGATGGATACTTTTTCTTTTCCCTTGGGGAACCTGCTGACAGTGGTTATGCAGGTCATCTTCACATGCTGTGACCTGTCTGCACATCAGCCCACCGCTGTGTGTCACTTGCCTGCAGACATGGCCAAGATACCCTCAGCTAATAAAAGAGCAGCATCTCATCCTGTCCCTGCTCCTTAGGAGATATGGTCCCCTTGTTCCCAGCACACACACACTGGATGCTGTGATCCAGCTCCTCACCAGGGCAACGTGTTCTTGCCAGCATGGGACCTCTTTCAGTTTCTGGTGGAGGCAACAGTAGGGGAAGCTTCTTTTGGTGAGTGGGCCTGTTCAGGAGAGTTGAGCATCCATATGAATACAGGGAGGAATTCCTGCTGGAGGAGAGAGGCACAGGCCATTTGATGTTGCCAAATGCTGGAGCCTGTCTCATTGCCTTCAGTAGTCCAAACTCGTGCATGCTGCAGGTGTGTCAGTGATGGCTTGTGACAGGCTTCATGTCTTCTAGGCCTGAAGCTGATGATAATCAGAGAAATGTCTTCCTCTTGTCGATGTTTATTTCCAAATGCATTCACAGCACAACTTGATGCTTCCTCTGGCTGGCTGAGGTGAAGGCTTGACCTCTTCTTCTTTAAGCTTCCTTGACATTTACTTGTAACAAACAGACCTAGATGTTGCAGTATGTTTTTCTGGGTCATCGAATGTATTATATGCTTGTCCTTCACAGAAGAAAAGCAGTTTCTTTCATTTCAGCCCATCAGCTTGTTTTTATTGGTTTTAATTTTCTTGTAGTTGTTTAAACCAAATCATTTTGTCAGTAGGCATTATTCATATGGGAAGAAATTAATCAATTCATACTTGAAGCGCACTCCCATGTGCACACAATCACACAGAGCTGTAACACGAGGCAGCTGCCACAATTCCAACCCAAAGGGCTAACTGCTACTGTGCAATCTGTGGAGTCATTTACACCTGTGGGAATGGCATGAAAAAATCACAGAATCACACAATAGTCGGGATTGGAAGGGATCTCTAGAGATCACCCAGTCCAACACGCCTGCTCAAGCAAGTTCCTCTAGATCAGGTCACCCAGGAACGTGTCCAGGTGGGTTTTGAAGACCTCCAGAGAAGGAGCCTCCACACCCTCCCTGGGCAGCCTGTGCCAGGGCTCCCTCACCTCAACAGTGATAGTTTTTCCTTAAGTTTAAGCAGATCTGTTTGTGTTCCAGCTTTTGTCCTAGTCCTGTCACTGAGCACTAAAGAAAAAAGTGTCACCTCAACCTCCTGACATCTACTTTTCAAATACTTGTAAATATTAATGAGATCTCCCCTCAGTCTCCTCTTCTCCAGGCTAAACAGCCCCAATTCCTGCAGCCTTTCCTCATAAGGAAGATGCTCCAGTCCCCTGATCATCTTGGTGGCCCTGTGCTGGATTCTTTCCAGAAGTTCTCTGTCCCTCTTGAGCTGGGGAGCCTGGAATCGGACACAGGACTCCTCAATGGGGCCTCGCCAGGGCAGAGTACAGGGGGAGCAGAACCAGTGGGGCTGAACATTCCTGGAGCAGAGTCTCGCCTCCTCAACTGGGTACATCTGACAAATCTACAATTTCTCTTGTGTTTTGAGCATGTACTCCAGTCCAGGTGCTGTGTTACATTCAGAGTCAAGTCTATATGTAGCCTGCAGGCTGTCTTTAACATTTTGGAAACCTCCAAAATGAATGGTTGATCTGCGTTTCTGGAAATGAGCTTGATTGATGCAAAAACACAGTAAAAACTGCATCCCAGATGCTTTAGCTATGATTTGGTTGTGTTTTCTGGGATTACTTGGCATTTGTAGCACTGTCTGTTCTTTTTCAAATTATATACCTGCCTGGAGGCCAGGACTCAGTGAGCTCATGGGTTGAGCTGCAGTTGGTGATCTTCAACCTTAAACACTAGTTTTCTGCAACAACTGTCTTTTATTTGTAGAACTTTAGTCCAATTTCATGGTACTGAGGCTGTTTCACTTACCATTTCTCACGCTTTTTACATGCTCTCCCTGCACTGCAGTAGTGCAGGGGTCTCCACTTCATAGAGTCATAGAATCGTTACGGTTGGAAAAGACTTTTAAGATCATTGTCCAACCAGTCACCTCACATTGCCAAGACCATCACTAAACAAAACCATATCCCTCAGTACTTCATCTGTGGGTCTTTTTAAGATCTTCAGGGATGGGGACTTCACCACCTTCCTGGGCACCCTGTGTCAGTGCTAAATAACCCTCCTGGTGAAAAAGTTCTTCCTAATGTTCAATCTAAACCTCACCTGCTGCAACTTAAACCGATTTCCTCATGTCCTGTCACTCATTACTGGAGAGCATAGACTGACCTCCATCTCACTACAACTCTCCTTCAGGTAGTTGTAGAGAGTGATCACGTCTCCCTTCAGCCTCCTCTTCTCTAGGTTAAACACCCCCAGTTCCCTCGGCTGCTCCTCATCAGATTTGTGCTCCAGACCCTTCACCAGCTTCGTTGCCCATTTGTGGACACACTCCAGCACCTCAGTGTCCTTCTTGTATCGAAGGGTCCAGAACTGGACACAGCAGTCAAGCATTGAGTACAAGGGGACAATTGCCTCCTTGGTCCTGCTGGTCACTATTTCTGATATAGGCCAGGATGCCATTGGCCTTCTCAGCCAACTGGACACACTGCTGTCTCCTGTCATCTTGTTCCAGAAAGTGATAACAATAAAAATGCCCATGTTTATCGATGGTTTGAGGAGAAATGTTGTCGGTTTTCAGTTGGGAAAGGAAAAACAGATAATTTGACGTCAAGAACCGAAAAATTTTGGTTGAAAACTTCCTAGAAAATTAAAATAGAAATTATTAATTAATGAGTGGTTTGCATTTTCCAACAAAAATATTAATTTCTGTTTTTTAGAACTAAGGGGCACTATCTTTTGATTATTTTTCTGAGTTAAAGCCGTATTTCATAGTCAGGAGAAAGTTTTGCTGGCAACTCCTTGTTCAGCCCTGCTCCTCTAACTAGTTGCTTAAGCATCTCCTAAAAAGTTGCATCACTGGTGTATTTCCATGCTTTAATATTTACATTCAAAGGCAAACAAGGAAGCAAGCCTGTGACCTACACGTGCCAGAGTTAACGGAGATGTCAACTCCGTTCATGTCATAGTGATTGATAGCTGCTCTGATGGAGCTCTTCTTTCCCTCTCTCTGTCTTGTCTGCATGTTAATGCCTCTGCTTGTTGAATAATGATGCACTTTAATACAGATTTGTCATATTTTTGTTTCTTAACACCGCAGGGCTGGGGTTATATCTGCGTTTCTCTGAAGCACCCAACATGCTTCTGGTCAGTTGGAATAATTCAACAAGAATTGTACCTGGAGATGAGTACGCCCCTGCCTTACAGGAGCACCAACCAGTGAAACTAGTGTTATGTTTGTATCTGCTCCCGAGCCAGCTTTTGAAGACTGGTGTGGACACAACCACTGGAGTCGTACATGACTCTTGTGGATGTGCTGGCTGAACCATGCCTTACATGATGGATGCACTTGGCTTTTATACTTCATGTACAGGCATCCAAAGCTAAGGTAAACTTTAGAAGCGACGTTTCTCTCTGCGGACATAATTCCGTGTGGAAACTTCCTGTATATGTTCCTGTGTGACCTGATCATGTGCTTTAGCAGGGATGTTGGACTGGTTGATCTTTAGAGGTCCCTTCCAACCCCTACCATTCTGTGATTATGTTTGTGAAGATGCTTATAATGTCTTCAAAAGACCCCAGAGTCCTCCTTGTCACAAATACTTCAGATCACTGTTTACTTCTCTGTAGGGTGAGGGCAGATAGTCTCCCTGATGCAAGGTACCTCCACTTTGTCCTTCTTGGTGTTACTGTCTCTAATACAGGGATTGATGGTAGGGCCAGCTCTGTATGGTATCACATTTACAAGCCCTTGTTCACAGCATTAGTGAGAATAAATATTTTAAAACACAAAGGTAGTTTAGAGATCCTGCAGCAGTTTAAGCAGCAAAGGAAACCGATACTCTGAATAGCATGTATGAAGACTAGAGATTTAACAACATGGGAGGAAGGGAGCTTCAAGGACCTATGCCACCAGTGAATATGAGATGATTTCAAAGACTACAGCAAGACCTTAAGATATTTGGATCAACTTCTGCCTCTGTGGTATCAGTGTGTGAGTAGAGTAAAGGAAAAGCAGGATTCTCAGTAACAACAGTTACAGTAACAGTTCCCTACATCTTTTTATACTTTTTAGATTTTATTTTGGGAGTCTGGTGGGTCAAAGAAGTCCTAGGGCTCCTCTTTGTGTAGAAATCAGTGGACCCAAGGATAATTAACATTTCCCTCATTTATTTCCTTCAAAGATAGTCTTGAAATAAAATAAAAACCTCTGCTCCTGTTGACGAATATTGCAGAATACAGCATGAATGTGTGCTGCTTTCCTCCCTAAATATACCACGTAGTTGCAGTCCATTTTCAAGCTATTTTGGAAGTCATGAAGTATCATGGTTCCAGAAGGACAATAGAGGCTGCAGTTTGGAAACTCTGCTCCCTCTTGCTCTCCCACAGTATTTATTCACCAAACTATGCAAAGTGCCGTTGGCCACCAAGGCAGTTTGGGATACATCTCCCTTGCTTGCTATGTTTCACTAGGGGGATGGAGCTTTCATCCCTTCATCAAGCTACTCTGCAGACGTTTAGTAGTGTGAATATGCCAGTGAATGGTACAGCTGTCATATCCCTGCTGCTTGAGCAGAAATTTATGGCAAGCAAAGACAGATACATGTGGTGTTGGGTTATGAGACTGACAGATTTGCTGTCATGTCTCATGGCAGTTTAGGTGAGATAAAGCTGTGTTTTATTTGTTTTATTTTGACGTGGAGTGCAAAACTTGAGCAAAAATAAGGGATGTTTAACAAGGAACTTAATTTTCATATTGGTGTGAGTTTGGAAATTCCTCACTGATTACAAGTGATTAACAAAAAAAAATCAGTCTCACTGAAGTGACTGAGAGGAAGGAGATAAGGTACAAGACAGTGATAAGCACAACTTCCAGCATGCTGGGGATGGTCTTCCAACCCTCATTTGGGACAACATTGAGTGGTGTTTATCTGCAGTGGAGTTATCACAGCTGTACTGAAATTGTTTTCACGTCTTCCTCCTAGCAGCTGTCAAAATCCTGCCTTGGGTGACATCTCCGAGTAGTCTGATGCTGCTGCATGAGGTCACTCGAGCCTGGTTCCCCTGAGAGTTGATTATATGTGACTTAAAACACAGAAGGATGCCCGATGCCACAGTAAAATGAAGCAATTGGGGAAAAACCTGGAAAGCGGATTTAAGATTTTGAATAGTTGCTACCATCTTATATTTTCTGAGGTCTGCTGGTAGTTCCTAAAAAGGTGTTTAGGAACTGTGTCTCATACATTCTGTGGTGATTTTTTGTTAGTATTTACATTCTGAGGCCATTTATGTGACTATTTGTGTCCCAAGTTCTTATCTTTAGCAAAGCAAGTAGTGAAATAAAGGTCAGAGTTTACTTGTTCTCTTCTGTACCTTCACACTAAGGTTCGTATGCCCATAATCTGTCCACTGGATGTGATTTAGGATGTCTAACAGGAAAAGGATATTTTCCTGTGTACATGAGTGAATTTTTGTCCCTGAAGTAAAATGTGAAGAATTAAAAGGAAAAAAATCCATTCATTATGTAATTTCCTCTCCCACTTATTGTATTTCCTTTCAAAAATGTAATCCATGTGACATTTGGATGTTACAGCGAATTTGTTTCAGAAATCTTACTAGTGATTCCAAATACTTATTACTTTCCTTAGTGGAAAATCAGTTGCTACAGACTTCTTGGCAAATGTGGCTTGTTTTTTTTTCCTTTTTCTTTTTTTTTTTTGCCTACATCATAGTCACACTTTTTGCCTAATTTATTGTCCAGCTCTTTAGAAAAATAAATGAATCTAGGAAAGTTGGGTTTATTTGCTCTGTGCCTGTTTTGAGTATCATTCAGCTTTGCTCTTATTTGGATAGTTCCAGCTTTTTAACTTGTCTTCACATCCTCTTTGTTTCTACGGGGTGGGTTGTGTTAACCCTCCTCAGTGTTGCTCCATGTGTTACTGTATTCACACAGTGGGGATGGTCTGGATAGCACAGTGTAAAAGCTTGGGCAACTACTAGCCTTGCCTTGAGAGAGTGAACAGAAAGGGTTAAGACAAATCCTGGCTGTTGTGCTCTGAAAAAGCAACAGCCTGGAGTAGGATAACAGCAATATCTATATTTGTGTGGCTGCAGAAGATGTGGAATATAAAGTGTATTTATTCTAGGAGTTTTAATTATGCATTTAAAGAAATGTAAATTTATATATACAGGGGTGGGTTTTTTTCTTTGTTTGATTAGTCACACTGGCATGACCAGAGCTATAGAGAAAACATTGAACTGGTTGTGCCTTAGAGCATCAGAAAATGTGTTCCATCCTTCAGGCTGGATGATTAGTTTGGGATTGCTTAGAAGAGCTGGCAATATTTACAGCCCCACCTACTCTGGACATGACTCACATGTGCAGGTTCTGCATTTACCACGTTGCCAGAGTGTCCCAGTGTATTGCTACGAGCTGTGTTTTGTGACACTTAACTTCATTCTCTAGGACTTCTGTCAAATGTAATCTTTTCCCCCCCTTTGTCTTACATATCTCTTTGTATCCCATCAGAAAAGCTGCTCTGTGTATAGATCTTAAATGATAGTGCTTTTGTGATACACATTCAGCCCTCTGAAAAGGAGACCACTCTATATTGATCCAAGATAAATGCCCTAAAAAGGAAAAAATATAACCTTCATGATTACTTTGGAAGTCTTGCCATTCACTGACATTTTTTAAGTGAATGGATTTCTTAGATGCCATTTCCCATAGAGGAACCAAAACCAGAATGTCTGTAATATTTGGTTCTTTTTATTATTTGTATATTTTTGGTGCTTCAGGAAGACATTCTGGAATTAGGGAAGACAAAAAAAAAGCCTGAGATGCTTTTTCCTGCTCACCTTTGGAGTTATCAAGCTCTGTTATTTAAAACCTGGTATTACAATGTGTTGGACAACTTCTGGTGCCTTTGGTTGTGAATCGACATCAATTCATGTTGTGCCTTGGGTGAAGCATTTTGTTGTTCGCTTTCTGAAGGTTACTTTCCATTTTACCCTGAGTATTCCCTCAGCTGTTACAGCAGTTTATGGTTATCTATCCTTTTGCCTTTAGACTAACAGGAAGTGTTGACATCTGAATGCCTTCAAGTAAAATATCAACCCCATTGTTTTATTCACTAAGCTGCTGAAGTGTATATAGCTGGCAAATTCATAGTATTGCTGTGAGCCTTTAGCAACTAAATGCTATGTATTACCAGTTCATTTAACAAAACCACAAATAAGCAAACAAAAACCCCAAACCAGCCCTATCAAGTACCTAAAGTAACCCAACAGTTATAAGCAACAAATACACTAATTTGTAAGCAACACATAAAGGTCTCTTCTCCATCATTGTGAAATTGAAGTTCAATACCAGAGCCTTATGGATGCTTAGGCTAAAAGATTCAGATTGCACTTCCTAAGATCAGATATGTAAGTATATTTTGGACCTGGACTATGGGTTGACTGCTATTCAGAAAAGAGCAGTAACACAACTCTCTCTGGCTTCATCTCTGATGATGAAGTCACTTGTTCAACAATGTGAAATAGGTGCCCAGTATTAAGTAGCCAAGATATCGTCTGTAGCTTTCAGAATGTATGAGATGCAGAGTAATTTACACTGGTGGTTAGCTGGAGCATCCCTGTGTCACTGTGGGGGCAGGAGTTGTGGAGAGGAGCCTGTCCTTGTGTGCCGAGTGCTCATGCAGCACAAACAATGAGGTAGTTTTGGCTATTTGGAACAAGCCAAGAGACATAAATACTTCTGATTCATTAACAGTGGCATGTTTGAGCTTCCACACCAAATAAGGCTGCAGTAGCAACAAAAGGTCAGTTTACTGTGACTTCTGCTATCCGTGGTTGCTGTTACTGCTTAGTTTGGGGATCAGGTGCTGTGGTAGAGCAGTTCACTTAGTGTCTCAGGCATGCAGCCTAGTGCAGAGAAAATTTAAGAAGGAAAGAAATGTTTAAGCAGTGCAGAGAGGAGCTTAGAAAGACAAATTCAGCTCTGGCAAGTATGAAGTGGTGTGTCTCAGACCCTTTTGTGTCCCAGTTTGGTCTTCACAGGGCGAGTTAAAAACTGGCTAGAATGTCAATGTTGTAAAAGGTTAACAGCCTTCAAAGAAGCAAGACCTCTGTAGGTTATTAAAATGTTATTTAAAATCTAGGTTCTGACATCTGTAGCGTAGCTGGTTTCAGTAATCCACCTTCCACTGAAGTCAATGGGAGCTTTGCCACTGCCTTCAGTAAGGTTAGATTATTTTGCAGCAGAGAGGAAGAGAAAGAGCAGAGGTTTACTGAGACAGCCAGATCTGCTCCAGCCACTAAAAATTCCCTTTCCTGTAATTGCCTGATCCTTTCTTTCACTGCTGGTCTAACAGAGATTAAAAGCAGTAGCATAGCACTGATATTAGAGGCTCGCTCAAATTCACATCTGTCTGCTGATGCATCAAAGCTCTATGCCTTGGTATCTGCAAGTTTTCCCCCAATTAAAAAGTGTGCACATATAGAGGGGTTTCCCTCTGTCTCTCCCCAGTGCCATCTGGGCCTTATCTGTGTGTAAAGTGAGGGATTTTATGTACTCTCTTTGTGGGTAGCTTGGAGAAAGAAGTGGCTTTTGCATCCTGTGATGCAGACACTAGATGCCATCTTGATTTGGTTTTTTATTCTTTTAAATGAAAAGAAACTACATGAATTATTTCCTTCCTGAGTTTCAGTTGATTGTGACTGAGGAAGCATTATCTGCTGGAGAAGCAAGGACCTCCTCTGCAGTGGTACAGTAGGTTGAAACCCAACATGGGATGAAACCCAAGCCTCCAGGCTTGACATCCCTTGTTGCTGCACCATCCCAGTGTGAGTCACAGCCCCTCAGCACTGTGGCTTTCAAGAAGAAAGCAAAGGCTCAGCACATGCCTGTGGGTTTCATCTCTGTCCAGGAACAGCACCAGTCTCAGCTGGCACTGAGCTGCCCTCCAGACCTGGATCTTCCCAATCCTGGGGATGTAGTATGAACAGTTTGGGAGCTGCTAGGAAGGCAGCTGAAATGTTTGAGCTTTTATTTGGAGTTCTGTGCTCTGGTAAGCATAGGTCAGGTGCTGTGGTAGAGCAGTTCACTTAGTGTCTCAGGCATGCAGCCTAGTGCAGAGGAAATTTAAGAAGGAAAGAAATGTTTAAGCAGTGCAGAGAGGAGCTTAGAAAGACAAATGCAGCTCTGGCAAGTATTAAGTGGTGTGTCTCAGACTATTTTGTGCCCCGGTTTGCTCTTCACAGGGCCATCTTTCCTGCAGTTCCATCCATTGCAGTTTGTTCACAGATGCACCCCTACAGGATGGCCTGTGACACTTTACACGAGCTGAAGAATTGTTCTTATCTGTAATTTTGCATTTGTACCAAGTCACACAGTGATTTTTAAACCAATTGAAGACCAAAAAAATAGAACCAAATGTTACAAGAGCCAATTCTCTGTGCATGAAGCAAAGGGCTACCCGTCTGTCCCTCTCATCATATCTAGTGTTGCCCATCCTCTTGAGTGCCAGGGCTAAAAAAGCATGTTCTTGCTCTGCAGTGGTTTCCCCTTTTATTTCTCCACACTGGACTGGGAGGCTGCAGTAGGAAGGTTAGAATTTCAACTTTAAATCACATTCCTATGAGATGATGATATGGAAAGATGGGAAAGTGAGCTAATTATATTTGTGTGCTGGTTATTTGTTGGCTATGGCCTTTTGATGTTTTGGGCTTCTTTGTTGTTGGGTTTTTTTTGCAATAAAACCCAATTCCAGTTTCTCCAAATTCTTAAATCTCCATTCATACTTTCTATAAAGCAGAGTATGACCCAAACTGAACTGAAAAGGCTATTCTTGCACAAGCTGCAAGAAAACCATGAGTGATCACAAACCTCATCTTATCTGCGATCACTTGAGACCTCCCTTTACCCCACACCATCCTGGGCTGTCAAATTTCCATTAAAGCCAATAAGAGAAATTTATTTCACTGGATTTCCTGCTTTGAAAGGAGCTATATTTGTTGTTGACATGGTTTGATTTTGCTGAAATCATGGCAGAGATTGTCCCTTTGCCATGGTCAACTTGCGAGCTGCTGTGGGGCTGGTGATGCCCTCGTGGGAGGGTATGTGGTGCTGGGGCAGCCGGGCATGCAGATTGCTGTGAGGCTGAGGATCCTGGCATTATAGGGTCTGTGGCTCAGGAGCAGGCTGCCAAACCACTAGGGCCCCATTTTTTCTTTTGGAAGAAAACCAGGTTTTTAAATTCTAAATTCCTGCGTTAGGCAACAGCGTTTCTCTCCCCAGCTCTACTTATTCCTGACTGAGAAGGAAAAGGACTATCCCAAATCCCCCTCTCTCAACAGTTAACTTTTCCTTGGATGTTTTTCATTTGAATATTTGTTTAATGTACTCCTTAAATCCCAACAGAAGATAAATCCCAGATAGTGTGAGAGAAGTCTGTTTTTGTCTGAAATGAACTGTATGAGAACTTCTTTGGTTATTCACAGAATTACAGAATGGTTGGGACTGGAAGGGACCTCCAGAGACTATCCAGCTCAACCCTCTGCCAAAACAGGTTCACTTCTATCCGGAACACATCCAGGCGGGTTTGAAAACCTCCAGGGAAGGAGCCTCCACACGCTCCCTGAGCAGCCTGTGCCAGGGCTCCCTCACCTCAACGGGAAGGAAGTTTCTACTCATGTTCAAGTGCAAATTACTGTGTTCCAGCTTGTGGGCACTATGGAAAAAAAGACTGGCCCCATCCTCTCAATACTCACCTTTTAGGTATTTATAAGTGGTGATGAGGTTCCCCCTCAGTCTTTCCTCCAGGATAAACAGCCTCAGGTCTCACAACCTTTCCTTGTAGGAGAGATGTTTCAGTCCTCCAGACATCTTGGTGGCCCTGCGCTGGGCTCTCTCCAGAAGTTCCCTTTTATTCTGTGAAAAAGTTCTGCAAAAAGCTACCATGACTCCTTTTTTAGTTTTTAGGATTTTCTATGGTTATAAAACTGTTGCCATCTCCCATTTAGGAAGCTGAGTGAAATACGTAATATAAACATGCACTTTATGAGTGCAGCCTTATCCGGTAGGACAGAAGGATGAAGGCTTTGGGCTGGTGTCACCTCCCATTGCAGAGCTGTTTAATACCAGTCCAACAGGACACATCGCCACAATCAGCAGTAGGTAGCAATACAGCAACTCTCATTAAAACAGGGTGAAAATTATATATTGATTAGAAGTTTTGTCATATCCAAGAATGCAACAGATGGTTGGTTTATAGGCAAGGAAAGGTTATTTGCCATTATTTATTTATTTCAGCCCTTAAAACACACTCAGTTGCAAGACCTGGAGAATACGTGTGTTAATTAATAAGCTGACAAAGAAAAGAAGTGATGTTGCATATGTCCTGTTAGCTCCCATCACCAGCACTGAAACACTGCAGAGTCCTGGTGAGTTAATTCATAGAGCAGCTGTGAGACGTGGGGGATTATTAGCATTTCTGTCTTACAGATGGCACCCAAGCATGAAGAGGTGGATGAAATGCTAGGATTTGACAGTAGTAGGGGAACAGAAACGGATCCAGTTTTCTCATGCTTACCTGCAGGATCTCCTTTCTCCCACCGTAGCCTCTCATAATGAAAATTAGATCCTAGCTCTGACAGAGTTCAAGTTTTGCTTGAGCATTTGGCCTGATACTCTGAATGGTATAGGAGGCTAGGGAAAGGCTTTGACAGAGTTGGAGCCTCAGAGGGATTGATGGCCTGGTAATGAGTTAGATTACAACCAAGAAACCTGGACACGTTCCTATGCAGCCTGATCTTAGGTGAACCTGCTTCTGCAGCAGGGTTGGACTAGATGATCTCTAAAGGTCCCATCCAACCCTACCATTCTATGATTCTATGAAGAAACCAGTGAGAAGCTGATTGACCTAGTTCCCTTAAGCGTCCTCCTCATGTTGCCCCAAGTAAGCAGGGAGCTGGTGGATGTGTTAGGTGCAATAACCCTGCTGTCACCCATGTAGTAACATCAGACAGGCTCTGATAGAGTAATGGTCTGCAGACCAAAAGAACGGAAGGGAATTTGTCTGCCTGTTTTGGCATCCTTACATGCATGTTTCCAGCAGAAAAATGATCTCTCATATGTGATATACTGGTCCAGGTCATAACAGTCTGAGCCTGGATTTTTGTTGGCTTTCAAATAAAAGGGCAGAAACATTACAGTAATAATAACTACCCTTTATGAACATCTGCCAGGCAGTTGAGAAAACCAGGATTTCAGCACCAAGCCCTCACAGTGCTACACTAAATGTAAGTGCACAGCCCAGACTTGCTCCATGAGCTTGCTTGACTCTTTTTCCTTTAAAAGAAGACAGAACTCCTTGAGACCCTCACTGATGATGAAGTCATTACCTTTGTGGTTTAATGGCAAGGAGCAAATAATCGGAGGCTCCAGTCAGATGTGTCTGTATTGATCATTCAGGTGGTACATAACACTCTACACCAATAAGTCACTAAATGCACGAGATGGGACACTTGAAAGTGAACAGTTCAGATGGGTATGGAGGGAGAAGTTAGGGGTAACGATGATGGGTCCACAAAATGGTGTGCACACTTGTCTAAAATAATGACAGCCTGTGAATAACAGTAATCTAAAAGTCCCACCATCTCTGGGATGCATGGGTTGCTCCATGAGCTTACGTGACTGTCTGCAATCACTACGGTAATCTGTGCGCTCTGGTTGTGTCAAGTTGGTTTTTCCTTCAGTAAACCCCAAACTCTTTGGGTGGTGTCTTGTGCTTCCTGAGTGCTGGCATTAGCAACACATGGTTTTAAGCAGTCATTGTATACATAGGAGGCAGCGATTGCCAGACAGCTACATGCTAGTCTGAAGGAACAGTAACTTAGGTTTTAGGGAATAACATGTTGGATGTTCCTCTAAGCCTGTCCAATTGGGGTGTTTGGCATGTGTGAGTCAAGTGCTGAGATTCCACTTCAAGCCATTGTCTTCATCTATGCCTGATGAGACCAGTGGGATTCCTTTTTTGTTATTGTCTTGTAGTGAGTTTCTCTGTGTCCTGTGCGCATCTGTCCTTACTGACACAGTTTTGGAGGGTGATTTTCAACATTTTAAGATCATCTTCATGTCTAAAGAGCTGCTGGATTGAAAACTTCTCAAAACATTTTAAAAGGGATGAAATTCTCAACATTCTAGTTACAGATTTCTCTTTTACATAGAGATGGATGAAATTTCTTGTTCATTATTGCCCTGGTGCATAACTCTAAAAATAAGATGAGGGAGGTACCCATTTCACTGTTTTTCTATGTGTATGATAAACTTGGTGCCCAGATTGTCAACTCACAGCTTCAATTTTGTAATATTGAGTTAGTCAAAGTACAGTTTGTTCAGCACTCTTAGTTATTTACATTTATAACTGCTGATTTAAACAGATTCATCTTGCAGAGGGCCTCACAAATCTTCAAAGAGTATTTATCAAAGGTCCAAGACAATGAAGTTCTAATTGTATCCTAAATTCAGCAGGGATGTTATGCTGCTGGTTTCATGCTAAAAATACCATTTGCATTCAACAAAAGAGACATGTCCAATTTGCAAATCTATCACCTCTTGCAGAACACAGTTGTTTTCTCAGGGTATTTCTTACCTGCACACTAATAAACAAACAAACAAACAAAATTTTACTATTGTAATATGGGCTGAGAAATAGAATTTCTATTAAAATACAGGGATTACCAAGCCAGCTTGTGTCTGGGCTAGATGGCAACACTAGATGTTGTAGAGGACTAAATGGTAATGTATCAGGTCTTCTAAAATGATATAAACCAAAGCTACTCTTTTGATCATAATTTTGGAGAGACTATGTTGCCCAGAGTGTAAGTTTTATAGCACACCTTTGGTGGTTGCTTTTGTCTGTGACATAGTTTTTAGAAAGCTGTAGCTAAAAGTAAGAGAGATGGAAAGAATGGATGCAAAACTTTGATGTTTTGGTCTAATTTTAGTTAAAGGGATGCATTTTAGTGAATTTAGAAGATGGAGATTTCTTGCTGAGTAAGCCCAGGCTCTCTAGCACCACAGTTTATTCTGTTACAGCACTGCTTATCTACAATAAATCCATTTTTATCAGTTAAGGTACTGAGTGATACATTACAGCCAAATTTATAGCACTGGAGATTAAAATGACATAACAGTACAAAGCTGAAAGGAGTATTTGCCTGTACTTTCAATGAGTATATGTATCTAAGGAGGGAAAAGCATCTTTCTGTCATCTTAGAATTCATATAAAATGGCTTAGTCACATAGAGGCATTGCTACAGTAAGTAGAAAACCAATTTTGAATACACTTCTCAGTTTGCTCTGTTGAAAAGTATAAAGGTCAAGTTAACCAAACAATGCTATAAGATGATACAGAAAAGATATAGTAGAAGAAAATAATTGAAAACAAGTACCCAATTACTTATTCCCATCTGCTTTGTAAGTGGTGAGAGAGGGATGGAGTGATGTCGTTAGTGCACAGTCACCAGAGCTGTGGCTGAGATCCTTCTATACACTGTCATATTGAAGCACATACCTTAAAAACAAAACAAGAAAATAAAACTCCACCAACTTTGTAGTCAATTAAAGTAGATTGATTTGTATGACGTGCTCTGGAATTACAGTTTTTAGCAAGAAAGTCCTTACTGTGATGACTTTTCCTTATTTTGGTGTTAGAAGTGGAAATAGAGATGTTATGTAGCCCACAAGAAGGGCATGACAGAATCCTCTGGCTGATTTGCAAATGTAGGGCTGCTTATCAGGCCTTCCATCTTCTGAGCTGAGTAGGAAGGTCTTTGCCCTGACCCAGGGGACATAACAGAGGTGTGGTGTTCACAGCGTAATAATTTAAACCAGAACGTGGATACTACAAACAATTATTTCAAACATGGGAATTTTTCCTACTTTCACTGTGAAAGCTCAGCAAGTTTTTATTGAGTCACTGGTGACATCTGAAGGCAACCATCAGGGTGATGTCTGCCCTAGGAAAAAAGCAAGGGAAGTTTCAGGGGGTGGCATGCATCTGAGGGAAAACAGAGCAGCATCTGAAGTGCATTACTTGGTGAAGTCTTTGGCATACTGCATACTCGATGGGTCCCAGTAGGCATCTTCTGAAAATTGGTCCTTTCAGTAGTTATTTTGTGTAAAGGTACAAACAAGGTTTGCTTGTCAGGATTTTACATGTGTTCCTCATAAAATCCATGTCCAGGTATCCGAGGAACAGTTTACAACTTAGCAGCACGTGAGAGTGGAAAATATTATTTTTTGTTGTAAGAATGACTGTCTGGGTGAGTGAAGCTTCTCAGAAAGCATCCAGTGCTTCCATGCCTGTGTCCCTGAAGAGCTTCTGTGCTTGCAAATGGATGTAACTCATGGCTCAGGACCGACTGCATCACCCACTCAGTAGGAACTGGAAATTGTCAGAGGAACTGAAATGCTGTGTGCCACTCAAGCTGGAAATTCTTTTGCCTTTTGAAAGTGTTCAGCATAGACAGGCCAGGTCTGATCTGCTGTCATTAAGGCTAGTGGGAGCTTTGCTATCAACGGGAGTAGGAAAGAATTTGTTACAAGCTGTGGCTATCCAAGCCGTGGATTATTTTGTACAAGTCAAAGTCTTTGCTTTAGTTGCTCTTTTTCTCACTGCTAGTTTTTTGTTATTTTTTGTGTTCCAAGTGTACCCAGAGACCCTGAACAAGCAGCTTTCTTGTGCTGTTCACTATACAAACAGCTACCTGGAGGAGAAACCTGCTCCAAAGCACTTGCAGTGTAAACAGGAAGATAAGGGAAAGATGTCAGGCAAGGGAAGAGGGGTGTGCAGAAGGGACACAGCTAGCTTGGAGTGGCAGGCAATTCTCTTTGGTCCAGGTTCAGTGTTTCCAAGTGTACTACTCTGTTCTGTGTAGGTCTCATTTTGGATCTGTTGATTGAAACGAGAGAGTTTTCAGACTGATCTCAGGGAGGCTGCCCAGGGAGGGTGTGGAGACTCCTTCCTTGGAGGTCTTCAAGACCCGCCTGGACATGTTCCTGTGTGACCTGATCTAAGTTCACCTGCTTCTACAGGGAGTTTGGACTAGATGATCTCTAAAGGTCCCTTCCAACCCCTACCATTCTATAATTCTGTGATCTCAGTTGGAATGCTATCTGCCTTTTGCTGTCTGAGGGCAGCAGCAGAAGGGACAGACTCTTTTCTAATGGGGAATTACAGTGCATGTTGCCATGAGGAACAAAAGCCACTTATGCCATTTCTCTTTGGCTTATCTGGTCCTCTGAGTAACCATTTGCCTTCTCAGGAAAGTTGTCCTTACACTGAATGGTTCAACGTGCTGTGTGGTAGAGTGCCAATAAGAGAAACACAAATAACTAGGAGTTTTTCTTATTGGCTTTTCAGAAGATCGTTGTTAAAACAGGAGGGAAGTATGGCTCTTGGAAACAAAATGCACCATTATAATTAGCTGTAGATGTTTTCAAGGTTTCTTTATTCATTAGCTTCTAATGAATAAAGAAAAGAGGAAGACATGTATCTTTTCACTTTGTTCATTATTAGTGAAATTCCTTAACTTCATCAGCTACTGTGAAGTTTCTTAGTTTCATTCCTATACTCGTGTTTATTTTCTCTACAGCTCTGTGACCTCACATATCCACAGATCCTTCAGGAAAGAGGATTTCTTTTCTGTTCTTTCAAATGGGATGGTTTATTCCCTGGACCAGTCTTCACTTGGAGGAATGAATTAGCAAAGCTTAACAAGTTCTGGGTTTGCCTCAACTAATATCCCAGGCTTTTTCTGACTATAGGGAAACATGCTATCTGTTCAGTACAGGAGAAGGCAAATTTCAGTGTTCACCAAAGACTATATTGCCACAGACATGTTTATTTTAAGTATGTTGGTACCAGACTTTCTGCTGGGATGAAAATCATTCAATCACAGAATGGTAGGGGTTGGAAGGGACCTTTAGAGATCATCTAATCCAACCCATCTGCAGAAGCAGTTTCACCTAGATCAGGTCACACAGGAACATGTCCAGGTGGGTCTTGAAGACCTCCAAGGAAGGAGCCTCTACACACTCCCTGGGCAGCCTGTGCCAGGGCTCCCTCACCTCAACAGTGAAAAAGATCAGTGAAAATCACTTTCTGCTTTCCAAGGTTTGGAAATGGCTGAAAACTCACTTCTCAAGGTGATGTTCGAGGATATTTTTGTGCTAAATTTTGAGTTAAATTAATTCACTCTTGCAATAAGAAAGATTACAAACTAGTCTGCTTCCTCCCTATAGCAAAAGTCACCAACATACACAACATGACAAGTTGGTTATTGCTGTTGGGAGCTTTCTTATGTATGTGATCCTACTTGAGAAATGGAATGCTATGGTGTATTTAAAGGCTGTGTTGTAAAATGCATATGCACAGGGGGTAAAATTAAGGTTGCCTGGGCAACCTTAATTCTGGCATTTCCTGATTTTAGAATGCTATTTTGTGCAACCTTCTCGTTGCCTCAGAGTGGTGCTTGCACTGTGTTCTATTTATATGCACATGGTATAAACTGAAATAAATGTTTTGTAATGTTAGAATTCTATGTCAGATAGTTATTTGTTCTTCATTTCATGGTGGAGTTGTTTGGTCTTTTGGGTTTGTTTTTGAACATTTTCAGCAGTTAATATTCAAAGTAAAATGTTACTGATTTTGTCCTTCCCATACTGAAGACAACCCTTTTCGCTTGAACCTGGTTGTTCAGGGGTAAATCAGGAAAGAATTTGGCTCAAATGATTTCTGTTTCCTTTGGTATTTTCCTCTCTCTTTCTCAGTAGTTCTGTATGCAGCTTTTCAATGAGCAATCCGTTTCTCCTACAGTTTCACTTTACTAGAGAGATCAGGATGGAAAACATAACATCCAATCAAAGTGATGTAATCTCCAAGGGAAAAGTTTCTTCAGCCTGCTATAAGTAGAAATTACGTTTCTGTTTAGCAGGTCTCCTGGATCAAGCTGTTTAGGGCTTCTAGAAGGGAGTGAGAGCATCCAAATGGATTTCCTCCAAAGTAAAATGTTCTCTTTTTTTGGCTGTGCTTTTAATAGCAAAACTTATTTTAACCCTCATCAATTTCTAATAAGTCAGAACAGTGAAGTTCACTGAATCATCTGAAAATGTAGCTGATGGGTAATTTAAAAATCTAAGCAAGGAAACAAGGACTGCAGCGTAATCCATGATGTATGGGGAAGTCATGGGAACGAAGATGAATGAAATTAGTGTTACTGGAGGTGGAAGTGGGAAGCAAGCAGGTGGGTAGAGCTGATTGTAAATATGGTCCAGGTTATTTTTAAATATTATGCTACTGTTTCTTCTAATCTTGGGGAAAGTACTTTGATTTCCTGAGACTCGATGAAACAGACTTTGTTCGCAGCCATGACTGATGGTGAAATCACACTTGCAAGATAACTAGGGGAAGAACCAGGTCAGTAATTAATTTGTCTTGACTACTGAGCTCAGTAAATCTCATTGCTCTTTTAAACATGAGGGATGAGTAAACACCCTCTCAGAGGTGTGGAGGGGTGTGGTGCTGGGGTATTACCTCCATCCGTGGGGCCTGACCCAGTAGACATGACCTCTTACTAAAAACGTTTGCTTGTACTGTGATTTAAAAGTAGCTTTCCACCCTAGCATATCATATGATTTTCTAGCAGGGGTAAAGTGAATAAAAGTGTTCAGGACACTCCCAGTATCAGCTGTTTTAATCTAAGTACGAATAAGGAGGGGTTCGATGTGCTTCAGACCTGCTTTCTAGGCTGGAACACGCTGTTCCTTTCTCCCATCCTGAGCTTTACAATGTACTTGGGGCCAAATTGTCTGCTGAAGTAAACAGCCAGAGTGCCATTTGAGTTTATAAAATCCCAAATAGGTCTTCCTCCCCGTGGGGGCTGGGGGAGGGTGGGGACTATTGTAGCATAACTTCCCCAAATCTAAGCACTGTATGCACAGGGATTTTGGAGTTAAGGAAACATTTAAAATAAATTACTGATATTATCAGAAATGCACAATTAACTCAATCAAATAATCCACTTTATACTAATGCCCTGCAATAATACTAAATATGTGATTAAGACATTTTAGTGGTTGTGGTCCTAGAATAGATCCAACTGATTATAAGGCACACTTGAGTTATTTCTTCTTCTCCTTGTGGTATCTTGTAAGGCAGAGCCATTTCCCGCAAGAGAGAGGAATTCAATCCTTGATGTAATTTGCAAAATGAAATTCCACCTAGGTATTGATTTACTCAGAGTACTGTCATAGTAAGATCATGTAATGACTTGCAGCATTTTGTGCCAGCTTCTGTTTCCATCAAAATCACTGGCATCTTTGTCACCGACTTCCTTGGGTGCAGCTCTGGGCTGTTCCTGTGTACTCGTAGTGCTGGTGCCCCCATTTACCAGGGCCTGAGGACAGACTGGCTTTGGAGGTTCATTACTCAGAAAGCCAGTGGAGAGAGATGTGAATTTTTTTATGTGAAGTTTCCCATCACTTCCTGTACCAGTTGTAGCTTCAATGACATGTGGTTGTCACCAATGAGTCCCTGTAAGGCTCTTGCACAGATACACTTCTACCAGCATAGCTGTGTTTATCCTGCCCTGGAAGACTAGACTAAATCTGACAAGCAATTTTACCTTTTTTTTAAACTTATAAAGGTTGCATCCACAGTCCCATCAGCACAGTTGTCATGGTTTAGTTACATTTATTTAGATGAGAGTCTTGCATTGGTACAGCTCTGTGAGATGGAGCAAAGACTTTGGAACATCCCCAATGAATTCAGTGCACAGGCAAAAGTGTGTGGACATTTTGACACCTCTTTTGTGCTGCTTTTAGCCTTCACTTTCCTGTTCCCTGTTCTCTGGACCATCACATCGCCAGTGATTGAAAAGAAATGACATGTGACCTGATCTAGGTTGATGTGACCTGATCTAGGTGAACCTGCTTCTGCAGGGGGGTTGGACTAGATGATCTCTAAAGGTCCCTTCCAACCCCTACCATTCTATGGTTCTATGATTCTATGACATAAACTGGTCTTGCTCTGGAGATCTGCTCACTGAATACAGTGGAAGTCAGGTCTTGGAGTTTGTTACTCTGCTCTAAAGACCTACTGCAACTGTGACCAAAAACACTGAAACTATTCCTGGTTTATACGCCGTCAGAGCTACTGTTATCTGCATTTATCTTATAAAGCCACCTGTGTAAACTCATTGTCTTCGAATTTACAAACTCATTGTCTTCAGATTATGCTCCAGTGACAAGTGTACAACACCATAGAAGGAAATAGGGGTGGCCAGATGACACAGGGGGAGACATAATTCATGAGTGATGGATTTACACAGCACTGGACCTGAAAGGATTTGTGTTATTACTGTTGATGCGTGACACAGGAAAAAAAAAGAAAAGAGGAACTTGGCTTCCAATTCAAGATGAAGTTTGCAGCAGTGTTGTTTTAATCTCAGTGTAGTGCTTAACAGCCATACTAGCCGTGTAGGCCTGTTACAGTGTCACACGGGGCTGAATGACACCACACAAGAACACAGCAACCCTGAACAAAAGGAAAGCTCTTCTGAAAGGCACAACAATCCTCTGCTGAGGAAAACAAAATCTCTTTCTTTTTTTTTTTTTTTAACGTGAAAATATATGAAGGAATTTGAAAGTCAGAAATTCTTTCCATCTCCTAATTCACAACCTTCAGGTCAACATCAGGGTATGTCGTTGTTTAGAAAATTAATAGCTTCAAGCTGAGTTTTGTCAGGGTATCCCAAGTTCTTTATAGCCCAGCAAAAGCACAGACAATGCTGGTTAAGTGGCTTTCTTACTTCTTCTGGTTTATTTACTTCAGCACTGTTTTCTTGCTAAATGTAATTTCAGGGCTTAAATTTTCACTGTTAGCACTTGGGTTTACTCTGTTAGAATTCATTTGAAGCCAATGCTACATTGTCACAACAATTAAGTTAAAGAGAAATCTCTCACTTCAATCTAAAGATCATAAGAATGAAGTAAAAGAGAAATCTCTTGCTTCAATCTAAAGAGTTAGTGGGTGCTAACAATTATGAGGAGAAAGGGCCAATATTTTCATTTCAGATTCCTAAAAAGCATAGACATTTAAATCCATATATGGACATGTTAACACATGCCTACTTTCAAACATACTGAATCACTGCAGCCCTTGTTGACATAAATGGAAATCAAGATGTTTGTTGCTTATGCTCATCAGGCTTTGGCTCTGCTTTACATATGTGCATGCCCAGTACTGGAGCCTCCAGGACTTTGAGACAGATGCTGAGCTCCCAGTAATCTGAGCTGGGTGAGTTTGCCACTCTTTTCCTTTTTGATGGACTTCCTGTACCACCTCTCAACATTCGTGAGCAAAAACCCCCTTGAAAGCACATACGATCAAATTTCATGGAGTGATAAGGAAAAGCACTGATTTTCTAGCTCTGAGACTATAAGATCACAGCCAAAGTAAGCTATTGCTGAACAAATGAGATGTACCCTTTTCCAAAATCAGCTGCTTCTGTTGCCTCTTGAGTGCTCTCAGCCTTGGGAGCAGAAGACAAGGACCATTATTCGGACGTGGCTTGGCACAGGGATGCAGTTACTAAGCTTCCAGGCTGGCTACAAGTTGGTTCAGTTGAGCAATTTTATACAAGGCCAATAACATTATTTTTTTCTTATTTTGACTGTAAGAGAAGAAAATTTTCAGATTCTTTGAGCTTGATTAGAAGGAAAAGGATCCTCTACTACTGGATTTACCAAACTGCCATGTAATCCAAATAAGTCTGCGTTTGACTGAATTCCCATAAGAGGCTTAGTGATATCTGAGCCATTGTTTTAACTTAATGCTGTCTGATGGGTTGATTATACCTAGTGCTGCAATGCTCAGAGGTTGATTTGTTTGTTAAATTGTAGATAAAGAAGTTCATTTGAAGATGAGGTCCCTTTCACCTCTGTTAGAAATGAACAAGTCCAGTAATTGCTCATTTACCAAGTGGCAGCTCATGGCATGTCTCACTGCACAGGCTTTTCAGATTCCTTTCCAAATTTGCATTTCTGATCAAGGATCTGTGTGATTTTGGTGGAGCTGTGTGCTTAATGTATGACGACCTTTTGGATGTTTCAGTTCTTTATCACAAGCACCTCTCTCAATGGGAATCAAATTCCTCACTTCAACTGCTGCAACTTCATTGTAGAAACTGTCCAGCATAACACATCCTTGCTTCCTTCTTGTAATGGATGGGATTCACTGGCGTAATGTTCCTTGTTTGTTCTTGGCTAGTGGTATGATTTGCTGAATGATTACTTGTACCTGCCATGCCAGATACGAATTATATATCTTCTTACACCTTGTGAGGATAAAAACATGACAAAGTATCAATCAAAATGTCTGCTTTGAAGCTATTGTTAGTAAACTGAAGCTATCAAAGGGCACATTACTAAAGGCAGAAGAATAACTCTGTGTAGATCTTGTATAGTAAAGAATTTTTTTCCCCAAGAAATTTACCATCATCTATTGATGAAAGGAGAATATTAAAAATTAGGATCGTTACAGAGTCAGTACCCAAATTGTGCTCCTACTCACGTTAGATGTAAATGACCAGAGCAAATTCACAGCATAATGACAAAATTATTAAACACTGAACCAGATTGTGTCCTAGTTATTACTGTCGTGAATGTGTTCAGATAAAGTGGATATTTCAGGAGGAGGCGTGCACCCGTCTGGCAGCATGGCAGGAAAGGCACGTGCCTCCCAGCAACAGCCTGCATCCTGCCCCAGTGTCAGGCCTGTTCTTCAGATGCTGGATGAGGAGGAGAGAGAGTGAGTTTTGCATCATGAGGGCTCTGTTTAATTATAACATCACGTGGTCAGGAGAGAGTTGATACCAGTGTGACACATGAAACTGAAAGTCAGAGTCTGTAGAAAGAGGTGAAATTGATTCCCCATTCTGATGCAAGTATCTTGTCTGATATTTCACTGACATTTAGAGTGATTAAAGAGATAGAGAGGATCTGTAAACCTGTGATTTAAGTTTTATAAAAGGAAATATTTTTTAAAAAACAGGTCTTTGGGGATTTGGAAGAAAGCTTTTATGGTCTCTCGAGTTATCAGCAGGGGAAGACTTGGTACTACACCAGCTCATGAGAAACTGGTCTCCTGGCATCTCTTTTCCTGAAGACATAACTATTAGCTATCTCAGCTATAGCTTGAACTAACAAAAAAAGTATTGCACACTGGGGAGCTGCTCTTTCCAGCCTCTCTTCTTTCTGTCATTTGTACGAATAATGCCGTATCTCTGACAAAAATGTGTTGTGTTAGCATAATATACTCCCCATGTTCTTGCTGTATTTTGAAGCATTGACTTGACCTTTCCCTCCTCCTTGATGGTTTCAATGCTGTTTCGTTCCTGGTGTTTCAGATCGATCCCATATGAGCTAATGACAGTAGGCAGAGTTACAATTCTTATCATTTTATTTATTTATCATTCCGTGACCCCAAAAGCCTCAAGGAAGGTCTAAGGTCTTTCAGAGGTCTTGTTCAGGTGCCTGCTGCATGGCATCCAGATTTGAAGATGAATTTAAGTTTAGGCTCCTAGGTTCTTACTCAAATGAGTAAGGAGTTAGGGTCCAAATTCACCAGAACATTTAGACTCACTCTTGTTTTCCATTGATTTCGGTAGCTAGAGTATTTAAATATAAAGACTTACTAAGACAGCCAGTGAACATATAGCAGGTTGTGTGAATGCAGGTTACAGAGTGAGCACTGTAGCCTCATAAGTATTTTGCTAAAAGTCGAAAGTAAACTCTTAAATTAATGATTCACGTGTCAAAATGCCTTTAGAAATCTGTGCTTTGCTGCATTAACTGCTGCAGTTGTGGCACACGAGCCTCGGATGTGGCCTGGCAACACAGGGGACAGCACACCAAGTCATGGTCATGTTGATTAGGTACCTCCAGAAGACACAGGGCTTGTCTTGCCAAAATTATAACCTCTACACCTGGATGCTAGTGCTGTCATAACTCCAAGAGAGACATATGGAGCTAGTTTTCCAATTGGCAGCAGCAGCTTAGCTTATTTGATGGCACTTGAGCCCTAAGTGGGGAATATGCTGTTATTAATAACTTACTGAAAAGCCTTTGTAGTGAATTTATTGCTAATGCAAAATGTATTTTTCTTTTTTTGGAATAGCTTTTCTGATTGCTTGTTGCATACTGATGGATGTGGGGGCAATGGCCTATGTAGAAACTTGGATCCCTGGTAACATTTTCTTCTCTGCTGGCTTTGAATCGATTGCATTGGAATCTTACTGGTTTCATTTTATCATTATTATTAATGTAAATCTGAACTGTAACTTCCAGTTATTCACCAAATGTTTCTCATAGGTACTGTAACCAATAGCTACATTTGTCAGGGAGAGAGTCCTATCCAAAACTCACAGACAGTGAGATCACATCACACACAGTTATGCTGTTAGTATTATGGTATATATGAACAGCTACATCCAGAGTCCTAATACATTAGTGGCTGCTAATTCATGCCTGGGATAAGAGACGTAACCCTTACCTACTGGGAGAAACATCATCTCTTAATACACAAGGTGTACAAATTATGGGGAGGAAAGATTGTATTATAAAGCCCTAAAAGCTGGCAGGTGACACTCCTGCTGTCTGTACCTCTCTGAAGCATTTTGTTTAAGGTGACTTCAGGGCAAGATCAGATTTCAGTTCACCAGTTAACCTTTGAGGGGAGAAAATCACCCTTGAAGGACAAAGTGCTTATTTACTCTTTGTGCTGTACATCTGCATGCTGCTTCTCAGAAGGTTTTGGTTTAAGAGGGGAACATATGGAATCCCTCTGCCCCTGCCTGACTCTATTCTTTTAAACTTGTCTTGCCACAGTCTTATAGTTGCTGTCCCAGTTTCTGTGACACCAGAGTCAGGGCAGCGTAGCACATTGTACAGATGGTTACCCATGCCCCGTCAGTAGTGGTTGCCCTTGGTTGGGCTTCTTGAAGGTCCTGTGACCCATGTTACATGACACAGGTCCTCACTGGGGTCATGAAGGATCTGGTTATCCATCTCCCTTTGTTTTCAGTAAGATCCCAATGCTGTTTTACCTTCCCCTGGCTCTCCTGGAAATTTCAGCCTGACTCCTTCCTTAGCTGAGGAGAGGAGCTGTGCACTGTGTGGAAAAATTGATGTTTCATATGGATGTGGAGGGCTGAGGTGCAAACTGAGGTAAGAAACCTCAGGAAATCTCCATTGTTGTTTTTCAGTCGTAATAAACACTTCTAATATAATCTCTCATACTGCTGGAGGAAGGCACTGAGATGATATTCTTACACCTTTGAAGGAAAATAATAAGTAACTGCTCAGTGATGTAGGCTGATACCCATGTGCAGTTGGTTCAGTGGTTAAGAAATGCTTCTTGGTTACATACTGAATCTCTTCTGTGCTCTGAGGCATAAATTCACCTCTGTTAGCCCTCAGTTATGTTCTTGTGCCATCAGGTACCTCCCAAAGCCATCACAGCAGGGTGCTGATACCTATACCAGCAGTGGGCAACTGAGGCAACCTCTTCAGACACAGCCTCAAAACGTCCAGGCCTTTCATGCTGGCAGGAGAAAAAGGCTTGTAAAGTCCTGTGTTCACACCTAAAGGCACTAAATTTTGAGGGTTCCTGTGTTGGTACAGGTAGGTTTGTTGTTAGGAGGCAAAAGAGGTCGTTCTGGAGACCTCGCCTTTCCACAGATGTTAGTTTTTCAGTAGTATCAAAGAGTCTATTTGTGCTTCACAACCCGAACGTGGGGCCAAAGTGATAACTGCTTTTACTTTTACAAAATACTTCAGCCAGAAAGAGGAAATGTCTGAATTTGTATAGTCCAGCTTTGAAAAAACATTGGCTTTCCCTTTATAAGAAGAAAGATTTTTTGTGTCAAAGGAGAAATGAAAAACATTCCCAGATCTGGGTAAGGCTCTTACATAAGCTGTCCTTTCTTTTCTGATGCCCAGCAGTAAATGATGAAAATGAAAAAGATACAGTGTGGGGAGTACTATTTCAGTGTAATCTTCCACCTCATGACTGATGCCTCAATGATTTTATTATAAGAACAACATGGTTTGGGGCACAGTGTCAGAAAGTCAGCTCTTGCCTGGAGCATGCATTTGAATGTCAGTAACCCCTCTGTTGCCAATTTTCTTGAAGAATCCTGCTTTTAAAACTTTTTCTCTCTTTTTCTGTGATGAATTGTACCACTGAATTTCAAACACAAACCCACCAAAAAGGAAAATGCACTCATGTTGACTGGCTTTTCAGTGGTGTTACTAAATAGGCTGTAACATACACAGATTTCTTCCTGTTAGTGTAAATTGCTGTTAGGCATCAGTGTTTATAGTATGACTAGGTCTTACCAGGTTGTCACTGAAAGGCTTTGCCACTGTCACTCCCTTCCTGTGAAAAGCCTGCAGGGGCTCTTTGGGGGGATGTTGTGTTAGGGAGGAGTCTGCAAGGTGGGCTGTAGAAGGGCTTAGTGGCACTGCAGGTGTGGGGAGGTGTGAAAGGTACTGCACAAATGCTTTGGGGTTTAGCTTTCACTCAGGAAGAGATTTTGCTTCAGAGAAATATGTACTGTGTTGCTACTGCAGGAACAGTTTGCCCATATCAGGGAGAAAACACATTCCCAGAGACCATGTGGAGGGATAAATGAGCATCAGTGAGATTTACCTTATGTAAACATATACTAGGCAAACTGTCATTGCTCCATAGTTTGTGCTGCCCTTCAGGGCTTACAACAAAGCCTGTTTATCTTGGGAGAAGGATTTCCCACCTTGACCCACATGTGCCAGCCAAATTGAGGGACGTAATTTTAGTGTGTGGTCAGTCCATAATGTATCTTGCCTACAGGCCAGTGCAGAAGTGTTGTGCTGGATTACAGCCTTCCCACAGGGAGTGCCAAATGGGTGTAACTCAGAGGAGAGCACAGAGCCTGTTCACCTGCAGCAGCTTGGGCTGCCCCATCACAGAAACAGCGTGACTACCAAGAGGGACATTGATTGGAGATTAGGAAGAACTTCTTCCTGAGAGTGTGGTTAGGCACTGTCCTAGTTTGCCCAGGGAGGTGATGTAGTCTTGGAGATATTGCAAAGCCGTGGAGCTGAGGTGCTGAGGGCCATGGTTTAGTGGTGGGCTTGGCAGTGTGAGTTGAGTGGCTGGACTTGACGGTCTTAAAGGTCTTTTCCAACCACAGTGATTCTCTGATTCTAAACTGCTCCCTGCTTGGGACATGGAGATGCTGACCTGAATTCTCTCAGTCATTACTTTTTGTCGTATTTCAGATGTTAAGAGCAGATGTTGTCTTTGCTGCGTGTACGATGGCCAGCTCAATTTTGGTTGAAGGCTTTAGCTGCTGCCATAACACAAACAATAGTGAAAAGGGAAATAGCCACTGCTGGGAGGAATGCTGACCTGGAGCAGCAGGGATGGGGGAGCTGCTCTCCCATCCTCTGTACGGATCCTGTGGACCCTCAGGAGAGCTGCATTCCTCACCAAACTCCATAATGCTCCTTTGTTTTCTAGGAATCAAATAAACCTCAGAGTGGCTGGGATGGGAGAAGCAGCAGCAGGAGCATGAGGAGGAGCAGGAAATGTTGGGCTGGTGTATAAGAAGGGGAGAGAGGGTGTACATTGCCTTGGGTAGCATGTGAGGCAGGTTGCAGTGGAACAACTGCTGCGAAGTGGAGGGCTTTGGGAGCTGGCAAAATGATGATGATTCAAGTACTTGTTTCTGATACACAGACCTGCTCACCTAGCTGCTCTAGCTAATAATAATAATAAAAAGGCATTTTCTCAGGTGTAAGCTTTAACTAAAGCATCTTTCCTCCAAACACGTGCTTGATTTCCCTTTACACCCTCCACCTCTGTGTTGTGCACAACCCTAGGCAGCAATTGATTCCCAGAGCCATAGAGATGAAGCTCTCAGTACATTTCAGCTTCTACAGTTTTGGGACTTGCATTAAAACCTTTGTTCTTGGCTGTCTGTGTAGGGCACAGCACATTTTACAAGTCTGAGGGTCTCTTGCATGACAGGGAAGTATTAAAATGAAGGAAATAGCTTTTCCATCCAGCTCATAATTGAACTAGAAAATTTGTTGTCGTTGGAAGTGGTAGGGATGAAAATTATAAATGAGTTCAGAAAGGGATTAAATGAATTAATGAAAGAGATGTCCAGCAAGAAAGCTAATAAAACAGTTTAGTTAGAATTTAAAAAGAAAGGACATAGTAGATAAAAAAAGGGAGGAGAAAAAAAGACACATGCATGTATATTCTCTCTGGTCTCAAGAGACCAGCACTGTGAGGGCTCTCCTGCAAAAGAGAAGCAGCTCCTTGGACCCATGGACACGTGAGTCTCATCTGTTCCTGCTCACGGCTCTTCGTGTGTCCTGTGCAAATTCAGCTTTAAAGAGAGCATGAAAGCATTTTTCTGCCTTAATTCACTATATGTGTATCACAGTACTAATTTAATTAATAAGTGCAAATTATTTCAAGCATTTCTTTAGATTTTAAGCATATTATTTAAACCTGCCAATTTATTTAAGCCAGCATCACATTTGAGAAAATCTGCAAGGGTTTGTTGTGAGTAACCTGTAAGCAAAATTAGAGTGAATTAGTTACTGTGAAGCTTTAACTGGTGTCTGATTTTAGGCCAGGTAGTATTATTTTTGTAGTTCTTATTGCTTATGTGCCCATTTAAATGTCATCATGCGGCATCAAACTCTAAATACGTCACCTGTAGCAACGTGCAAGGAGTGAATGTGTTTTAGTTTTTCATCAAGGATGGGAAAATACTTGTGCAGAAACATCTTGCAATCTTGATTTCCTTCACAACTTCTTTAAGCTCTTAATGACTGCAGAAAACCCAACTTCAGACACTTCCTGCAACTACTTAGGAATTAATTTGAATTAAGATAACTCAAGAGTTGGCATAGAACTATGAATCAGGCTTTTAAAAAAAAAGACTAAAATCTTTGTAAAATGAAAGGATTCAATTTTTTCCCCCCCCTAATAAAAACAAACAGCTGTGTCTCCCATATGGTATTCTCTTGTAAAATATTTACATTTGAAAGGCGCCCAGACTCCTTCCAGTAGAATACAATTTAAACAATGAGCGTAAGTTAACAAAAATCCATTGTTGTCAGCTCTGATCGCAAAGGATTCTTAGCGTGCACCTTCCCCCTTCCAACCCCTCTGCCTGCAGCATTAGGCCATCATCTTAGTGTTGGAAAGCTTTCCTTCTTGAGTAACTCAGCGTTTGTCTTTCTGAAGAAATAATAGTTTTCATCAAGGCTTAACCTGGTGCAAGTCAAAGGGTGTGTGTAAGGAGGGTTATTATGAAGGAATTGGGGGGAAGAAACAGTGAAAGAAGAGAATGAACTATTAGTACATGAAGTTTTGTAATGGTTCACTTCTCTGAGCTGCAGAAAAGTAGGCTGTAGGAGTCTCCCTGGAAGCACCATCGAGCCTTGGTTAGTGGAAGCAGTTTCCTCGGCTGCATGGCTGCCAGAGTCTGTCATTTTTAGCCTACTGCAAGGATAAATGCTAACTTTCCAGCTGGAATTGGTCTGTTTGCTTTCACAGTGAAAACAGAACTAACAATTCTGGTAATGTTATTAAAAAATATTTGTCATGTCAAAAAGTCTTGCTGCCTGTAATTACATTTAAACATCCCAAACTGAATAGCAACATTCAAACTCAGCTAGAGTATTTGATTAGGGCTTGGTTAATAGTTACTAATGAGTATGCAGCTTTTATGTATGACTCAAGGGAGAGAATGGGGGAATTAATGGCAAGCTTATTTGGAAGGCTGTGAATGGCTGAAGAGCTTCAAGGTCTTGAACCTCATCCTGTCCTATGCATGTGAGAGAGGAGGGAAGGCTAGTGCCAGGCCTCTTTTATAAAGCAAATGGTCTGATTTTACCAGATTGAGGCAAGACCTTAATAGAAAACAAAACAGGTTTTATGCCTGATGAATGTGAGGGTGATGGGAGTTTCTTCTTTCTTCCTTTTTTTAATTAAAAAAAAAGTCTCTGTTTTTTCTCAAGCCCACAGCAACCTCTTTGCTGGCTCTATTTGCTGTTGATGTTATGCTCTGCAGAGCAATGGGGACCTCAGTCTGTAGCTTTTCAGCAACAAACTACGATTACAGGCTCTTTCATGGTGCCTACTCATGATCTCCTGAGTCTGCCAGATACCCACAGCAGTTTATTAAGGCCTTGTCTCTTGAGGAGTTGTATCACTAGTAACACTGCCAGTGCTACTAAAACAATACATCACTCCCTAATGGAACCACAGTTAAGATAGTTGAAGGTGCTTTTCACAGAACAAGCTGTTTCCCAGAGCAAAGTCTACCTTGCATGGACAGAGGGGAGTACTGCAGTCATCCAAAGATGCCCATAGCATGGCTTACACTGGGCACTGGGACGGTGTATTTATAACTGTATTGGTGTAAAATCACATCCCCAGCCAGTAGTCACAGGTGGAGGAAAACTAGGTGCAGACCTGGCTTTGGTAATTAAAGAAATCTGTGCAGTTTTTTGGTTCATGTCACTCCTGTTTGCCAAGCTTCTTGGCCTCCCTACAGTCCGTGATGATGTTGAAGTGCACTATGAAGAAAGCTGTTTGACCTTATGCAATGCCATTGTGACATCTCCTAGCTAGCTAGCTCCTAGCACAACTTTGTCCTTTCCCCTGGATTTCCTGTTCTTCCCATTCTGAGTGGACACTTTCCTAGTGATAGTAAAAAGAGTATTTCACTTTTAAATTATTTATCAGCTCCCTCCAGTGCATGTTGCCACCCAGGAATAAAGACAAACTCCTCATAGAAAGATAGTGTTCTGCTCTTTGGCATTAAGCCACAAGATGGTCCAAAGAAGCTGTATCTTTTTATGATATGCAATGTCTGGACTTTGGGAATAGTTTATATTCTGAAATAATGTATTGCCAGTGCTTTGAGAAAAGCCATGAGACCAAAGAATGCTTGTTTTTGTTGCCTAAAAAAGATTGTAGGGATAACGTTTAGGACACATCTGATGTTTGAGATAAACTTGTTGTTGGGGTGTGAAGCAGCATGCTGGTTTACTTGCTGTTTTGAATTCAAAGAAATTCAAAGAAAAATTCAAGAGAAATTCAAAGCTCTGTGCTTACAAATGCTTTTTCTATTAATTGAGAGAGAGAATCTCAGTAAGTCAGAAAACACGAGCAGATATTCTGCATGCTAAACTGGTTGTGTCATTGAATGAGTCTGGATGATGGATTTCTTACCCAAGTGCTAAATACTAGTGACCATTTAAAAAGAAACACAGGAAAGGCACAGCTTTATTTTTTATACTGGAAAGGAAAGCATCTGACATGTTGACATTCATTTCAGAGACCTACATCACCTGTCTGCAATTTTGGACAGGTTTGGAGGAGATGGCAGGAAGATAATAGGAAGTTTGAGAGGTGCTGCCTACAGCAAAAAAAGCCCATAGCAACATTTTTAACACTTAGCTGGCTGCTGCTTTTCTCTTTTGCCATGGGTTGCCCTGGAACAGCTGTCAGCAGCTCTCAGGGCACTGGGCTCAGCGCACACAAAGGCTTGGCGACACGGAGGTTATGACCTAATGTTCACAGTGCTGCCACTTATTGTGTGGCTGCCATGGGACTTCCCCTGCTTTGTCTAGGGTCCTGCCTAACCTAATATTCTGTTTAAAAGGCTTCCTTGCACAAGGAAGAATTATGAAATCAAACTTTCTCTCCTATTGTAGCAGCTCGTGTTTACTCTTGCTCAGAAAAGCTATTTTTGTCACTGCTGGGTCAAAAAAAAAAGAGTAGCTTTCTGTGCATCCCCTTCAATTACAGTTTCAAATGATTGTTTTCTAGGGGACAAAAAAAATCAGGTCAGCAGTCAAGGGATCTTTTTTATGTTGATGGTGACGTTTTTTATTCTGCAGGAGTTATAATCTAGATGAGAGAGGCAAAAACTACTTGGGGACAGATATCTGGCTCTGTAGAGTAAAAATGTTAGGTGTTGCTGCGAGGCTGAATGTTAGTCTTTTTCACTTGAATGCTTTACTCTATTCAATCATATAGTGGTGTAATTTTTCACCACAGATTTTTGCCTTCAAGTTTGCCTGTTAGAATCAGTGTGTAAAGTCTAAGCACATCTATTTTAAAACTAGCTGTGGTTTGTTCCTTCCTACCAATGAGATGGTGGGAGGCATGTATTACATGCTTGGGGTTGTCTGTTGTATTCCTGCAACAATAATGTGAATAAATACAGCAGATCAAGTATGATTAATGATGACCTGATCTAGGTGAACTTGCTTCTGCAGGGGGTTGGACTAGATGATCTGTAAAGGTCCCTCCCAATCCCTGCTATTCTATGGTTCTGTGATGATGCTAATAATAATTGGCCTCCTATCTATTTAGAAGATCTATCTTATCTGCAATAGACGATAACTAATTCCAAAAGGGAAGCAAGGATGGAGCATTTTCTTCCAGTTCCAAAAGCACAAGCTCTTTGCTAGCAACATCTGTTCAAATTTATCTGTGGTTATTAACTTATAGCTGACCTGTAATACAAATTTGGGCAGTCCTTTTCAATGTGGTGAAGGGCAGTAGTGCGGATACATGCTGGCCAATTCATGATGATTAGTTCTGCAAACTGGGAAATCTAGAAGAGCAAAGGTTGAATTAAGCACAGGATAATCGGAGCTGTGAAATTAGGTAACATACTGTTAGATTTTTACTGTGCCCGGGGGGAAAAGCTGATTGTAGATACATAATGGCAGAGACAATGGGGTACAGTCCTGTCCAGAATTATTCTCAATAGGGGTTTTTTTTAAAGTATGTAGTTAAACTCCTCCTTCAGGTTTGAGATTCAGGTGCCAGAAGGAGTAACTTACATTTTAGGTTCTTGTATCTGTTGTCTGTAGCTGGTGCCTAAACCCGCGGTGCCTGCAGTAACTATGTGCTTGTTAAAATCTTTGTCAGATTTTCATTCAGAAAATGATAAATGGATGGGCAGGAACAGGAAACGTTTAAATCCTATGAACATAAAAGCCTGATGTGGCAGCAGAAACAGAATAGGGGCTTGTTGCCAAAGGCTTGGGACAGAGGCAGGGCCCTGAGCACCCCCATATACTTGTGATGCCGGCGCTCAGCCACATGCTGAAATTCTAGCTGGCCAACTTTGTTCCATTACTGGGAGAATCTGTTTCACATTTACTTATTAAGAAAAAAAAACCCCAACCTATTCAATATGGCTCATTACCAAGTTTAAAGGATATCTGTAATGGATATTTGTCAAACTTGCAGGTAATAGAGGCTGCCCTTTGGAGAGTTACCTAAAATGACCCTTTCCATGTTTAAACCATTTGCTACCACCACTGCAAAATGGATTATAAGGATATTTTTAATGGAATCATGTATCAATTAGAAGGCTCCTGGGATCCTTTAGCTATGGTGCAGATTTGTCACAGTGATGATGCTGTCAGGTGTTTGGTGTTTCACAGCTGAATGTTGCATAGAGGGGACACTTGTGTTTTATGTCACCAGAGGCAGATCTCGCACAGGGGACACTGGTGTGGCATCAGCATCTCACCTTTCGAAAAGTTACTTACCAAAGTTCGTGACAGGTTGTTTTCTGAGCAAATCATAGAAAATATGGACCTCAAGAGGTTGTCTAACCTATCCCCTACATCATAGTAGAGACAGTGACTCTTCTACCTGGCAGCTCCAGCAAGGAGATGGCCACAGACCTTACCATGGGGTCTATTCTAGCAGTAGACTCTGCCCCATTTTCAAATATGTTTCCTAAAACTTTATCTCATTTGCAGAAATGTAAACAGAAATCTGCAAGTTTGAAGCTGTCCTTAAACAAGTTTGTTTGAAAGCCCTTAGTGTGTCTTCTTGTAGTCCTCTCTGATGAAATAACCCCAGCTCTTTCAGTTTTTTTCCAGGAGCTTGTGTGCTCTGAACCTCTGCACGTTTGCACTCTTCTGGCCTCTCTCCAATATGGAATCACAGAGTATCTCGAGTTGGAAGGGACCCATATGTGTCCATATCTCTTCTTTCTTGTTTTTATAGGTTTTTTTTGATAAGTGGGGATGTTACAGAGAGTTTGCAAACAGTTGATTGGGTAAAATGGAAGGCAAAACTGAAGAATTACCATTTCATTATTCAGCTATTTCAGCTTGTTCCAGGTGGCCTCATGCCAATTTAATGAATTTCTTGTAATTCTGATGCAACTGATTGGGATGCCTTCATTTCCTGAATGTTGTAATTCATTTATTCTCTCTTTATTCCCTCCTGCTCCATTCTATAGTATTTAGTTGCTTCTAGTTTTCAGATAGGATTTTTGAAGAGAATGGAAGTAAGAGATCCAGCATAAGAAAATGGAAATTTACTGGCTGCTCTCTTTCATCCTATCCACATGGTGATTTATCTCTGTCTTCATCTGCAAACCAGCTGCCCTCTCTGCTTTCTAACTCTGATCCAGTCCTCCTTGCTATTGTTGCAGTAGCCTAGGATGTCAGAAAACTCCTCTCGTTTCCTTACTATCCTGAGACTGTTGGAGTTGTATCATAGCTTTTCCTTTGTGTCCAAGAACAAAACTTTCAGCCACAGAAATAATCTGAGCTTAATTTTTCTGTGTTTTGTGAGTGTAAATCTTGGATGGCTGTTTGCTGAGCCCAGCAATCCTTGTGGCTATAAATGAGAACAGAATATGGTCCTGCTTGTTTATAGAAAAAAAAAGCCACATGGTTTGGGCTTTCAGTTATGTTATCTTTTGGTTGCTGATCTGTCCAATGGTTTTCCAATTATGATTTCTAAAAAGTTACTCATAAGGCATCTGCTGATGGATTTTGGCCTAAGCAGTTTGGCAAAGTGCTGGTTTTATGTGATCTGTATCTAGGTTCTGGACTGTTATTGCTTCTGCTGGCTTATCGTTTCTGTGCTGATTTGCAGCTCTGAGTTGTGGTTACCTGCAATAATAACTTTGGGCCCTTTCCACTGAACAAATGGACCAGGCTTGGGAGTAGAGCTGCAGAGAGGTTGCAAATCAGGGCCACATGTATCGACTTCATATGTGCAGGAGTATTTGATTGAAGGTGCATTTCTGTCAGGGGAAATAAGTCTCATGGAAGCCAAAAGTTTGGGTCTGCAGTGAAAACGTTCCTGTTGCAGTGATGCTGAGATGACTGGGAAGAACAGCTCTTACCTAAATTGGCACAAGACCATGAAAAAAACCATCTCAAAGAGCACAGCCCTTTAAGAGGGAGAGGCAGCAACCCTGTGGTTGTGCAAACCTCTGAATGAAAACATCTCATGTGAGTGCTATGTGTCTTCTTCAAGTTATTCATGGTTTTGAAGCAAAACATGAGAGAAATTCTCATTAATCTAATACTACAGGATAAATTTCTGTCATATCTGTGTGCAGGAAAAAAAAAAGAAGGAGCACTGAACATTCTCAAGCCTCAGAGGAGCTTATTGGGATGATGAAATGCATGGTGGAGACCTGTGCATGGCAGTTCCCTCTTCTGCATGTTTAGCAGCCACTGGGTGCAACGTGGTGACAACAGGCATTTCCTGGTTGGGCCTGTAATTCTTTGAGTAGGATATTTTCCATGCCTAGAATGCAGTAAGATCTGAATGTCCTCTTTCTATAGCTGAAGGAAACCATCCATCTGACCAATCGTATTGTTTCGTTACTAGCTGTTGTCAGCACTTTCCTATCCACAATTGACTTAAGTGACAGAGAATAGTTAGATCAGACTTCCATTCTTTAAAAATGCATCTCGTGGAAGGGACCACATGCTACTTCTCCTTTTGGAGCTTAGGATGCTCAGAAAAGGTGAGGAATCTCCACGTGGTACACGCTGCTACATGTACAGTGGCAAAACGGTGTGCAAGAGGGAGTGAATCTGCACTGAGGTGGTTGATGTGGAGGGGCTGATGCTTGCACATTGTACATTTTAGTGGTTGGAATCTGAACTGGCCGATGGACATCCAGATCAGCCATCTGTGGTGTCTGTGCATCACCCAAAAGGATGATGCACCTGTAGGACCCCTCAGCACCACAAATCAAAGCACAGTAAGTGGGAGCAGTTGGGAGATTTCTTCAAAAGTGTATTCCAGACTCATGCTGTGATGCTGAAGTATCTCTCACCCTTGTGAGGGCAGGGGCCGCTGCCTGCATGGCCAATTTATCACTTCTGTTCCCGTAACCACAGATAATTGTTACTGTGGCTCTGGGGGATGAACGCACCTTCAAAACTCCCCTTATGTTCCCCGTGCTCAGTGTAACACATTAGCCTCTGGCATCTATAAAGCTCCACCTTGCAGTGCAGCCCCTGCCATCCATGTGTAGGCTGTGCTGTGCCTCTTCAGCTTCCTCCAGCCGCTCCCTCCACCTCTCCCAGGGACATCCATGCACACATCACCACTGCCTCCACTCAAGTGGCTGCTATTTTGGAAAAGAGCAGAGAGGATATCAGCCCCTGTGTAGAGTGCTTACTGGAAGTGCCTCACTGACTCACAGCAATTAGTGGGGTATCTGAGGTTAAGGGAGTGATGAGTAATTGAGGTATTTTTCACTTCACGGATGCCAGATCCTGTCTCCTTATGCACTCTATGGAGAGAAGTAATTTGCAAGCCTTAAGTAAAGGATTTGTAATGGGTGGATTTTTTTTTTCTCCCTCAACAAGACTAGCAGTGTCTCTGAAATCTCACTTTGCATTGACTGGAGGTGTTGGCAACGGCAGAGAGAGTTGCACACTGCATCCTGCATCAGTGAGGTGCAGGGCTGTGCTCCTACCAGACAGGCAAAAATTGTCCTGAGAACTGAGCTTCACCTGTGTGGCTCCTCAGAGAGGTAAAATTTGTATCACATACAACACAGGGTCATGCCTAAAATTTACCTCTGTGTCATTCTTTATGGACTGAGAGCCCTGAAAACCAGGGAGGATCAGATTCTTGCTGATTTTCTTCCACAAGTGCCCATGTGCCTCCTCTTTATCAACTGGTGCACCACATCCTCGGCAGACTAACGATTGATGCCTGATAGCAGACGTTCCTGGGAATACAAATCCCCACGCTGCCATGTTATGCATTCATAAGGCAATTACCAAAATGGAGGTGATCTTGCTGAGCATATAATTTAGATGCTGAATAATCTCACTCAAATGTAGTATCAGTGCAGAGTGAGGGAAGTGTTTTTTCATGCCTGAATATGTTTATCTTAGAGCAGAGAATACAGCCCAGCAGACCTGGTAGCTAAAGCTTGTTGATACTGTGTAGCCACAGTCAGAGTATATTGATTGCAGTTGCCTCACCCAGTCTTCCTGAAGCAGGTTCTGTTGCAGAAATGCTTAGCAATTTATCTGGCACCATATATTCCTGTGGATTATTGACTCCAATATACAATTCCATCAGATGTACCAGGAGGTTGCATCTCCTTTTCTTTTCAGACTCGGCATGGTTTTACTTTGGGCTTTTCCACACGTCTATAAAATTCAGAGCAAGTTGGGCTGTCTTTAGTCTCTTGCCTGCCTTCTGTCACCAACTTTCCTTTCCTTTCTTTTGTTGTGATGCCTGCTGTGCCATCTCCTCCTGGGGGATGCCTGCCACAAGGGACTGGAGCTGCAGCTCATACTCATTTAATTCTTGAACTAAAAATACAGAGATGTCATTCCAGTCACTTCTACCCTGAGGCCAAATAGGCTTGTGGGGATTTTTGTCATGTAATGAAATGCTTCCAGTAACACAGTCTAAATGAAGAATAGTGTCTTATGCATCATGTGGAAATAAATTCAAAAGTGAAACATAATTAAAATTGCTTTTATAGGACGACAAATCATACTGAATGAAGAATATGGACAAATTCTTTTTAAACTCTCACTTTTCTGAAGAATGTTGGGTTTGGGGCTGATTCATTGAAGTAATGACAGGCTTTGAGAGATCAATGTTTGCCTACAGAATATTGGCTTCCAGTTATGTAGACCCTGTGTAACCTGAGTGGAGAATTTTCACTGGTGAATGAGTCTTACTATCACCAGTTAAAAGCAAGACAAGCAAAGAAATCTTTGCTTGGATAAAAAAACTTCATCCTAAGGTCCGGGCAGAGTAGATCTGGGACTGAAGAGTGACTTATATGGTCACCACTTCATCCTTTCCTCACCTCAGGATCAAGGCAAAGTGAGGTCTGGCAGCTCCTGGCTTTTGTTGCTTTGTGAGATTGCATATAGTGTGGATTCACAAGGCAAACCTCCTTTGGCATCAGGCTTCCCAAAAGTTTCTGAACGTGGACGATGTCTTCTGTTCCACTCATAAAGCTTGAGAGCCAAACCCAGAAATGAGACAAATCAAAGCTTTTTCTATTTTTTTTTTCTTGATGGTACAAAGCCCTGGTTATACAGGATGGTTTTCTGACTCTCTTTTTTAGGGACTTAAACAAAAATAGCCCACCATGGCCCTTGGGCTTTCCCCATCCGGAGCAGGGCGCATGGGCACTGACCCTGGGCAGACACAGCTTTCTGCACCAGTGCCAATTCAGCTGTAGCCTGGTAATTGTGCAGCCAATTAGTCTTTGTTTTGAGCATCCCTGACAAAATATGCTTTGTTTTAATAGCAATCATTATTTGAAAAGCCACTGAAAATTAAAACAGATGCAGCCATTACATAGCTGCTTACATTTGTGTGGCTCTACCTGATTGCTGCACTCATGAGTGAAATTGTAGCTTGTTCAGGGAATATGACAGACCCCCTAAATATGGTGATCAGGCAAAATATTTTCACCCAGCTGCCTTCACACAGAGGAGCTCACACACGCCTGTGCTCCCAGTGGCTCAGACTGAGACAGCGAGCTGACAGATTTCTGAATGCCAAATAAATCCAAGTCAGCCTCAAAGGCAGTGATGGGAGGGAAGGCTGCCTCCCTTTCTCCCACTCTTCTCTCATGTGTGAGCGTTGGGTCTCGGTAAAGCTCCAAATTAAAATGGAATATGCAGGTTATAGTTGTGTGAGCATTTCTGTACTTTTGAAAAATATTCCTCCAGGAACTGAACTAAAAGAAAATTATCTTCCCTCCACCTCTAATGATGGGAATGTGTTTTCTGTCAGTAGCTGTACCAGCAGTTATCATTCTTCCACTGTTCAGAGATCAGGAAGAATCCATAAGAAAAAAGACCTGTGCCTAAGAAGAGAGCAATGTCTTGTCTCGGAGTCTGTGGTTATGTTCTTCCATTTCCTAAACATGCTCATTATCAGATAATGCTGCAGTGGGTCATATAAGGAGGACTTATGTCTGCTATGAGAAATAATGGGACCTTGTTGAATGTTTTCAGTGAGTTGTTGTCTGAGGAATACGAGAGACTTAAATGTTTAGTTAGTTTAGTACAAGCCACACTTGTTAGCCCTTGTTACCAAAAGTTCCTTCCTTTTGACTCACAGTCCGTGCCATGAGCTCTTATGAGCATTAAGATGTCTATTCTGGATTTTCTAAGGAGAAAAACAATGGTACCCTCTTCTTTTTCTAACCTTCATCCTTCACAACAGATCCCTCTTCAGAAGTTTCTCTTCCTCATCTGTTCCTATTGCTTCCCTTCTGATTGTTCCCTGAAGTTACAGTCATCAGTAACAACCACTACTTACAGATGTACTGCATCACAGGGAGCACTGGGATATGTAAAAAGAGAGAAAGCCATGTTGTGATCTTTAGTTGTTTCCCTTCATTCCCTTTGCCTTGCTATTCGCTCCTGTGCCATGTGCTCAGTAGCTTTCATTTAAGCCAGTGCATAGGCATTTCCATTAACATTGGTGCGATGAGTAGTGACAGCAAGAACTACTCACCCAAGGAAGATCTAAAGCATTTCATTGCAATTTTAAGTTTGATCTTAGGGACCTGTTGGCTTTTATTTCTGATCTCTTAATTTTGTAAGGCATAATAAGTGTTGGTGATGTCAGGGAGATGAAGTAAGGAGATAATGCAAGTGCTGAGTTTGTGGTGTCTGGCAGCAGAACAGGGAGGTGATGTGATGGTGTTGCTACCACGTGTGTGCCAAGGCCTGCCTGAAGGGGCTGTCAGTTGTGAGCCTATATCTCCTGGCAGTGCCAGTTCAGCACCTTATCAATCTTTTGTGCACAATCTTTGCAGTGAGAGAGGAGCTTCTCCATTGTTGTTTTCTGCATGTCAGTGCTAAAAAGATCCTTAAATTACATTTATTAATTAAAACCCCAAGAATCAAATAGAGGGAGAAATGCATAGAGAAAGTGCCTAACTTTGGAAAGTCGATTAAAGACAGTAGAAGATCTGTTATAACTATATTAAGAGATCCTAAAAGTGAATCACTCAGACCTCTAAAAAAAATCATTGACCCTAACCATAGTTTTGCAGAAGAAGCTGCTGAGTAGAAACTTTTTTCACAGTTTACAAGTGACAATCTGGGATGCAGTTATGTTAGTGGACTTGTCCAAAATGCAGACAGACAGTTTCAGAAGGAGATTAAGAGAGCAGGAATTCCTGGCACTTGGCCCTGCATTCAGATCATTTGCCCTAATAGACAAGAGGAAACCACAACACACCAGGCACTTGAAGTACAATCCATTAAAGAGAATACGAGACTTTTATATTCAGCCCTATATCAGCAAGGTGCTTTCAGTGTGCACTTAATGTTGTGTGATTTATGCAATGACTTCTGTCCTGGTTTCAGCTGGGACAGAGTTAATTTTTTCCCTAGTAGCTACTACAGGGCTGTGTTTTGAATTTAGTGAGAATAATGTTGATAACACACTGGTGTTTTCAGTTGTTGTTAAGTAGTGTTTATACTAAGTCAAGGACTTTTCTGCTTCTCCTGCTTTGCCAGCAAGAAGGCTGGAGAAGCATAAGAAGTTGGGAGAGGACACAGCTGGAACAGCCGAACCAAATGGGTCAAAAGGTTATTCCTTACCATGTGATGGCATGCCCAGTATATAAACTGGGGGAAAGCTGGCTGGGGGCCACTGCTCAGGAACCGCTTGGATGAGTGGTGAGCACTGTGTATCACTCATTTTGTGTATTCTAATGATTTCATTATCATTATTGTTACCATTATTTTTATTGTCTTCATTTTCTGTCCTATTGAACTGTCTTTATCTCAACCCACGAGTTTTACTTTTTTCTCTTTCCCAATTCTCTCCCCCATCCCACTAAGGCTGGGGTGGAAGGGAACAGGCAGCTACATGGCACTTGGTTGCTGGTTAAGGTTAAACCACGACAACTTCATGTGTTTTCCACAAGGTTACTCATGCTTGATGTTATTTGTTTGCAGAATCAGATCTTCTTTTAAAGCTTCGTAGTTAATTAGCGATCTCCTATTTTCTACCCAGAGCAGTTTCCAAACTGGCATTTTAGAGCCTGAGGGTACAGTTAGCTTAAAGTAATCAAGATTCAGAATGTTAGATTCAGAATGTTAGTCCTATCCAAATTGCATGTTAACTAAAAATACAGTTTGAATAAGCACTATTGAATGCAAATAATATTAAAGAACTGAACTGGTCCATGCATGCAATTTAGGAGATACAAAAGATTGGGGAGAAGAGAGAATAAACAAG
This sequence comes from Colius striatus, assembly GCF_028858725.1. Classification (NCBI taxonomy): domain Eukaryota; kingdom Metazoa; phylum Chordata; class Aves; order Coliiformes; family Coliidae; genus Colius; species Colius striatus. Next base: position 11,814,654 of record NC_084769.1, on the reverse strand, counting down.
AAAGCTGTTGACATATTAAAGAATAAACCACTTATTTCTGTCAGATTTGTGACACAAGGTTTTGTAGTAACTAAGCACCAGTATCTTTCTCCAGCTGTTGTAACTTGGCTTGAACTGAAGGTTAATTTGTCAGCTAAAGTGGAGGCGTAAGATGATGGAGGAAGAGTGGTAATGTGTTTATACTACGTGACAGAAAGTTCTGTTCTTGTCCTTGCTATAAATGTCCTGTTGGATTGTGGGCAAATCTCTTAAGGTTTGTGTGCCTCAGCTCTCTGTCTTCTGCTTTGTGTTTCATTTATCCTTTGGTTGCATATCCAGAGCTTGGGTTTTCTAGAGCAAAGCCCAGTGGGTATATACAATTCTAGCATAATGGGAACAGCATCTTTTTAATCCCTAGGTGTTTATGAAAGAAAAATAAGAAACATGCAATTTACAATAATCAGACTGTAAAATGACATAAACTATAGTGTCTTGTCTTTGTGTGTGTTTGGAAAAAACAAAAATTACTCTCCTGGCTTCATTTCTTTTGTGATAGTATTGTTCTACAAGAAGTGATGTTTGTAGAAGATTTGTTTGTAGGACTCATGGTTGTCCATTGGCATGGTTCTTTGTATCTAAAATAAGCTTGTTTAGATGGAAAATATGTGTTTAGGTCGTGGGATATGGAAATACCAGAAGCAGTGTTGAAACTTTTTCAGCTTCAACAAAACCTGGGAGAAGAAAGGGTACTGAGTTTCTGTAGGACATTTGCCTTCTGCAACTTCTTCCCTGGCCCAGTGTAGCAGGATTGAGCTCATGTAGTATTGTTTGGTCTTACCTTGAAATGGAAAGGCAAATGGGCCCTGATCATTTGTAATATTACTTGTCTCCATTTTCTTTCGAAGTGCCAGTGAAACAAACAAACAAACAGGTTGAATTCTTTCAGCCTAGGTTGAAACAAAAGGTTTGAAAGGTTGGAGCAGAAAAAGGTTGAATTCTTCCAGCCTATCCTATGAAACAAAACAATCCCAGTTACATTTTAGAAGCTTCATAGAGCAAGTTAAGATTAAATGGTTAAAGAATGAATGACATCTTGTCATCATTTAAATATTTTTGATATGACAGTAAAATTGTGTTTGTTTGCTTGCCATTGGTGCTGACATAATACTGTTGTGCATTAACTATGAAAGCAGGAGGATGTGTTTAAAAGTCTTCTCTATCATATGGAATTTCAATTTCGATGTGGCATAGCTTCTAAATTAATTAGGAAGAACTGAAAAAATTTCTCACTAGGTAGAATTTGGGTATTCATTTGAACTGCAGTAAAAGTCTCTGTAGATTATTTTAATCTCCATGTTACCAGTAGTTCTCTGTGGTGGAATAAGATGGCATTTTATGATCTGCCAAAGTTGGTTGCATTTTTGACACAGATATCTGGCATTGCTAAGGTTAAATGAAAGGAACCTGAGGGAATTATATATGAAAAATTATCCAAGGCAGAGAGAAAAATGTTCTTAGTATCTGTAAAATGGCAGCCACCCATTACTGATCAGCAGAAACTGCAATAGGCTTCTTTTTATTTCCTAGAGTCCTTGCAAAATAGTCCTGGAACTGTCCCAGACTATTCAGGAAATCTCTGTATGGCAAGAAGTATCAAAATGTATTGCAAATCTTGCACCACTTTTCAATCTGTCACATTAAGGACTGATAAGATATAGAGAAGGAATTTCCAAATATCCTCCTTGTCAGCCTGCCTCAGCTTTTCTGATTGTTCAGGTTTCACCAATTATATCTGTAGGGAAGCCTGACCACCAAAGAGCTCTGAATGCTTCTTTTTCATCTTATATAGCCAACCTGTGGCTGATCCCAGTGTTATTGGGTCATGAATAGACATTCAGCCCTGGAAATATATGCAAAAAAAGCATTACATAACTCATGAGGCTCCACATCAGTAGAGCTCTTGAATGCCAGTTTAAGAACACATATTTTTTTTTTAACTAGTACATGAATAGACATTTAGATGATGTTGCAATGTTGGGGCTGTAGTTATTTGGCTAGCACTATGTACCTGCACTAATGCAGAACCTAAGCATGATTTGTAGCTAGAATCAGGACAATTACTCTCTGGCTTTGATCCCTATGTATTACTGTGAGACTTATAAATACCTCATTGGTAGGTTCATTCACATACAAAGGCAGATAAATAATCTCTTTAGAAAACAAAAAAAGCTGAAGATATAAAAAGGTACTTAGCAATATTCCATGAAAATACAGGAATAAAACAGATGCCTAGCTAATACAGCTTGATGTTGTAGGTCTTCAAGGCTTGGCTGAAAGTCTGTTGAACTCCATGGAGAGATTCTCATCGCACTGCCTAGGACTTGTGTTTGAGTGCAAGTGTACACCAATAGTTTAGAAGTGTAAAGTAAAAATAATTGTCAAAGCAGCACATGAAAATACAGCAAACAGTCTAAAAAACTGATGAGGAGATCCTCTACAGATTCTCTGTTTTGTGTTGCAGTGCTGGGAGTTTGGAGATAATAGTAGGTGAGGAATAATTAAAGGGCTTTTCAATTTAATGCTACAAAATTTGAGGTGTGCATGGTAGATTATCAATCACTTAGCCCAGATCTTATTACATGTCCTGTGCAGCTCAGCAGCTTCTGAAGAATACTTAAATGTTCTGGAAGGTAATAATTCAATATTGGTTTGAAGATGGAGAGCAACGTTAGCCTCAGGTCTTTTTTCCTGGATTCCTGTGGCCATCCATGAAGCAGTCACTGAAATCAACAAAGTTTCATGGGCAGAGCAAGTGCAGAGTCTGCTCCCCAGGGGTCTTTCTGGCTTCCAGCTAACTGGTCCTTCAGTCTGCCGTTGGAGTAAAGACATTACCAGTGGATTAAAAAAAATCCCATTCCCAGGTAAACTTGTGTAAAGTAATTGACATTACTCAGACTAACTGAGTAATAGGGGATTTAACTGCAGGAAGAACTTGGCTAAAATGGGAAATAATAAGTTTTAAGCTTAGGAATAAATGATCAGGCCTTGTGAGCATTTGCTGGATAGTTTTCATTCATCAGCCCCTCTTTTTTTCCCCCCTCTAAAGATCAGTTATGATAACTGGTGACTTTTTTTTATTGGTTCGTTTGTCTCAGAAGATTTCTTCCCTCATCTCTTTTTATTTGGTTGTTTGATGTTGGTTTTTTCAAATCAAACCATGTAGCAAAGGTTCCCTGTAGGGGGAAGCTGGTAGCATCCAAATACATTCAGTGCTCAGATCTGGTTTTGGACAATACTTTGCTGAACTGTATGTAGTGAGGATGCTCACTCATGCAGATAATGCTCAGATGCCAATGCTATTGTGCAGGTGTGAAAAATTGATCTGTGGTGTGGAAGTGGCTCAAACCAGCCGTTCTTTGATAAGGTATTTACAGATGCTCCTTGTGGATTTAATTCCATATAGTGTCACTAAGGAGATGCAGAAGGTTGTTGCCTGTGATTACAATGGCACTAATGCTCATGGGGCTGAGACAGTGATGCTGACAGGGATGGTGAAGGGTTTCTCTGTATTTCTGTTTGAAGGGAACAATAGTAATTTGCATTTTAACTTTACTTTGTGGGAAACTTCCAGTTCCTGAGGAAGTGTCATTACTGGCATGGGTGTTCCCATGTTGGATCAGGAGTTGTTTCTATCAATAGAAACAGGGATCAGAAATAGGGGCTTTCAGCATTTCCATTAATGAAGAAGGTGCTTCAAAACCTGTAGAACTTTGCAAGCAGCGTTTCATGCTGCCTTGCAGCATACATACAGCTGCTCAAAGTACACCATAGGAAGTCTACAGGCTTAGTGAGAAATTTTTTGTGATTTACATGAAATAAGATACAGGAGATCTTGAGCAAAGAGTCGGTGTTGAATAACAGAAAAGTCTGTAGGAAATGCAGCCAAACAGCTTTAAGGTGCTTTGGGGCAATGAATGAGGTTGCCAGCAATTGAAGGAGTTGGGAGGTTTTAATAATTTAGAAATGTGGGTGGGACTGTCATCACCAGTCAGCGCTGACCATAAAAGCCCATTCCTGCAGCCCTTAGGCGAGGCTTTCCTTGCCTGAAATAGTTGTGTAATCACACCTAAAACATCCCACCAGTGTTAATGTCTGGCAGGTCACTTCACAAACCAGCTCTTGGTTATAACTATGTAAGCATTTTTGAGCTCCCAACAACTAAACATTATTGTTAGCTGGTGGTTAGGAGCTTATCTCTCATGTTGCCTGTCCCCAGACAAGACCAAATGTATTTACATTTCAGCTCAGAGGCAAATTGTATTGGGATGCTTTGGTAAGCATTTATAGATAGGCTAACAGCTCCCATGCCATAAAGAACCACATAAAAAGGCTGTTTCTTGACATGGCCCACACACTTATGTTTGATGAACCTGGAAATGTTTTGTACAGAGAGACCCTGCAGTGTTTTGTCTAATTGTCACAAAGTCCTAATGATATATCCAAGTTGCTGTTGTTTTCCAAAATACAGCGGTAATAACGAGCAAGGAATCAAATCTTCCCAGAATCCTGGAGAATGATGTAATATGTTTAAATATGTAAACTGTGTAAGTGGCTCCCCAAATGATTGGAAAGACTCCTATAAAAAGAAATCAAACATTATCCTTGTTTGCCAAGCAATGTGGGTCCTGCTTACCATTTTGGTGTGTCCAGGGTGGTCACCAGTGCCCATGGGACTTCCCTGGCTGATGCATAGTGCTCCTGTCTTCTCAGAAGGTTATACTGGGGCAGAGGCTATGCCAGCTGATGGCTCTTGAGCATCTGTCATCCACAGGCTGGCTGAGATGGTGATTTATGCTGTTAAACACCAGTTTAATGCTGGTGAGAGCCTCAGAGGCTGAAGTCATTTATTTATGCACAGAGCCGTCCTGCACGCAGTAGTGTCTGGCCCCACGTGAAGAAGGTACCTGAGGCCACCTGTGTGGAACCTGTCCGTCTAAGCATCCCGGTGGCTTTCTGACATGGATATGTGCCCAGAAAAACTGACCAAAGGCCACTAAGGCTTTATCTACCTGTGGTGTCTGGGCTGAGCTGGGACACTTGCTGGGAGTCACCCTCAGGATTGGGAGACTCATGCAGCTCCAAGCCACCGCCGTGCCTCCAGCTGTCAAATCGCCTTGTAGGGTGGTTGTGGAAATGCTGAGATTTTCCATGTGGCTGAGTGGGCATGTACGTGAATGACATGGGAATTGTCTCCCAAATGAGAACAAAATGTAAGGAGATTTGGGAAAGTACAGAAAACACGGATGCTGTAGTACAACCTTAAGGCAGCACATGAATTTTGTTCTCAGGAGACCCGAGATAGACTTGAGCTGGTGGCATGGAATTGATCATGCATTGCTTCCAATGCCCAGAATTGTCCCTCTCTGTCTCCAGAATTGCTATAATATGTGTTATTATTTGTTGTAGCTGCTGGCAAACAGTTTCTAAGGCAGGGATGGACTGGCAGAAATGTTATTTACGGGTTACTTTTTTTCTTTGTCCAGTCCATATTGTGCTTGTTGCTGGAAACAAAGATGTTTTTGGTCAGACTGGATTACCAAACTCCTACTGATGCTATCAGGAGTGATGATTTAGCATTTGCTTATACCCATCCATTAGGAAGTGATGGAAAGTGATGCTTCTGGCAATCCGCACCCACTATTATTTAAAGGAGCCAGTCACAATTTCTTTCAGTCGTGGCTTCTTGTTGTTGTCTCAGAAAGCAATTAAAAGTTTAATTAGAATCAGCACCATCTTTATTGGCTACAACTGTAAATATCCTAAATGATCAGACATGTGTCTGCAGCCTTTGGAATTGTGAACAGTGAACAGTTGCCAAACGCTGCAATGAAGGAAAGTGTTGGCATGCATTTAAAACCCATATAAATGCTAAATTAAATCTTTCAGATTGGATAATAATCTCCATATTTTATAAAAAACCTATTTTAAGCATATCTGTCTCAAAATAAAACAGGGAGGCAAAGGGAACAACATATACTTTAGACAGAACAACATTACTCAACAGACTTTTAACGATCACAAGGCTTTAAAAAAACTTTCTGTGCAATTCCGTAATGTAGACCATATTTTCAGCTGAATATTTAGGACAAGTAGAGTCAGTTGCTACAAGACAGAATTAAGCCTCCAAGAAGAAGCCTTTGAGAGGCACTGGGATGGCAGCACGGTGGGGAGAAGCTGGTTGCTTCTCGTGTACTTCTCTTCTCCTCCCCACATGCTGCAGACCTGACTTAAAGCTCAGTAGATTACAAAGATTATATTTACTTTTTAAAGCTATAAGATTTTTGCTGAATTCGTGTTTCTTCTATTTTAATTTATGTTTGTACTTGAAGAAGGCTTTGGCATATGTTATAGGCAAAGAGACTTGTTCAGGAGAAACATTCTTTTGAGGAAACTCTACCAGCTCTGAGTGCAGACATATAGATTTAAACTCCTGTGGATATAGATTGGAAGACCTCCTCGATTTTGCATCTTAAAGGTTAAGTCACAGCCTCAGTAGCTAATCTGTCCTTGATTAAAGGAAACTCCAGAGCCAAGGAATGTCTGCATACATGAAGTGCCATGTTGTCAGCAAAGTAGCAAAATGGAGGAAGGAGTCAAAGGCAATTGAAAAAAAAAAACCCAAAACAACAGATTTTTGTAATGTCCCTTCTGTTTTGCATCCTTGAGTCTGATGGTATCACCAGGCCTGCAGGGGAGGAGTGTCCTCTGCTTTCAAGCAGCATCTCAGTGTTACACAACAGCTCTCACCCAGGATGTTGTAAAAGCCCTTATGGTCCATGTCAGGGGATTTAACGCTGTGGGATACTAGAGAGTCTGCCTTGTTTGTTGTGTTTTTTTGTATTTGAAAAGGAAACCTCAGAAATGTGCATAATTACTGATATTAAACCGTCAGTGTGTGGTAAAAATAACATTAGATCTTGGTGGAGTTACAGCCACAGAGCTGTTCTTGCTGGTAACAGCCACACCACTGGGTTATGTGTGCCAAGAGCCCAACTATTCTGCAGTATGTATGTACATAGAGACTGTTGCTGTGGACAGGGCTGTTATTAAAAAGGCACAGAAGTCATGCTTTCTGTTTTTTTCCATCCTACTCTGAAATTGCCCTCCCAGTGCCCATTACAGGAGTTGGTTGGTGTGAGAAGCCAGAGGTACAAAGAGGAAAGAGGAAAGAAAGAGTTTGTATTTTCTTTCATGTGACTGGTGGTTGATTGCAGCACCATAGTGCTGTTTTCTCTATGTTTGAAGATTGGTTTGATTTTTTTTTTAATGAAATATTTGATTTGATAACACAGAGAAACCCAGATTTCCTTCTGCCACTGAGACAGGCATTCCTCAAGTGTGGCCCCATTCTTCTGGACTGCTTTTGTAAATCATGATCGTAAAAATTCCTAAACCTCATCTGTCAGAAATGGGAAAGTAGCAATACTTGTTTTGGTCAGTGATGCATAGGAGGATACAAGAACAAAAATCCTTGACTTGAAATTTGGGAAATGTAGAGGTGGATGTTTTGAAACATGTATAATATACATGGCAGAGAGCAAAAAACACCCTGAGTCTTAAATGAAGTGAAAAATCTTAGTTTTGCAGCTTGGACTTTGCACTGGTGAAGTTTATTCCCAGAGAAGTGTTGCAAGTGGGCTTCAGGCAATAAGTTTGGTTAAGCATAAACCTGATGAGCATAAGTAATGTTCTGGAACCAGGATAAAAGCAGTAATACTAACAGAGTAAGATGAAAAATATCTTAAGAGTTCTATGCTTATACTTTTAAACATATCTAAGTTGAGTCTTTGTTTCTCATCTTTCCATCAGTAAAAAGATCTCACCATACACAAGGTTGTTTAGATGTGCAAGGTTTCACCTTCCTTTCTGGCATATGATAGGCATCATTTCAAAAATGTAGTTAGCTGGGAGCCTTATGCAGGGTTGTGAACTTCAGGCAATCAGAAATTGTGTGTTGGGTTCACTAATGCCTTAAAAATTAGATCTGCAAACAGTATATGTTTGCTTAGTTTTTGGACATATATTCAGGTCTTAAAACCTCTAGGATCTATCCTTTTAAAGTTTACATTGCTAACCAAGGAAAGTTTCACAAGGCTTGTGGTAAAATCAGAAGCAATCCAATCTCTGTTTTATAGTATGATTACTATGAATAGTAATACAGGGATGAAGTTTTACATAATATTTTCTTATGTGTAATATATGTACTTCCAGATGAGACACCAATGAGACTTGTTGGTATTCATCCAACACAGTGCATTGATCATCATTTAATTTTATGCAGTAATATTTCACAGATTTTATTGAGATAAAATTTTGGAGTTTGGAAACAAGTTAGCCTGGCTTATTTGAACACATTGGAACAGACACTCTGGGAACCTGCAGAGCTCTGGGTGTTTTCCATTTCTTGTAAGATCTCCAAGGCCAAATTAGAGTAAAATGCATCATTAAAAGGCCATACAGCTGCCACAGTTGTCTCTCACCAACCTGTAATTACAAATAGTTCCCACTGATTTGCCCCACTGACCACCAATGGAGGCAAAGGAGTGTTTACTTGGCACTGTGTTGCCAATTGTCCTGCGTATTTCTTGTTGTATGTTGAAGTTTTTATTCCTTCCACTTCTTCTTTGTGTTTTGGGGAATCAGGAGTTGGTAGTGTTTGCCTAAAAGTTATAAAAACAGGAGAAAGAAACTGAACAGGGATTGTGTTGACAGGAAAAAAAACCCCATTCCACTGGGGAATTCCTACTGTCACTTGAAATGGCTGTTGTGGGGGAGGATAAGACAAAGGCCTGGATTTTAAAATGTGATTAAGATAAACAAGCAGTGTTTCTTATCCTTGAGCTGGTTACAATCTAATCCAAGCAGCTCAGTGTAAAAGTGCATTGTTGGCCTTAATTGATATTTTTACTAATGTCAGTGCACAGTCTGGAACGATCACATTTTCCTTTGACAGCGTAAAGCATTGTGTGAGTTTTCATCCATACCACTGAGCTATAAACATTGCCTTAGCCAGCCCACCAGAGCTTGAATGTTTGAACTGGGAGCCAGCATGCCACGAGGGCCAGAAGGGACCTATTTGTCTTGCCAAGAGCAGAGTTGTCACTGGTGGTTTGGGTGGACATCAGCAGGGGCTGGTTGCAAGGTTTCGATTATGTGGGTCGGATCCCATAACCTGGCTGGCCCTGAACCTTCAGGAGAGCAGAAGCTCTGTGTGTGTGAGCCAGGTAGGATTGAATCCTGGGGCAGTTTAAGGTTTAACTGCCTGATTGTGGTGCAATTACATTATGAACTGTGAAGAGAGAAATTCTTTAAGATGGTAAAGCTCCTGCACAATGCCTGTCACAATATGTCACAGACTCACAGAATCATAGAATGTCCTCCCTGTTTATTTGCTTTAAGAGTGTTAAGTCTATATTATTTGTTTATAAGTCTGGGGCTGAAGTTTTTGTTGGAATGCCTATCCATGAGCAGTGCCTCCTCTACTGGTGGGTTATTTCCCCTGGCCTTGGAGCCAAACAGGACTTCTGCCAAAGGGGTCTTCCCTCTTACTCAGAGCTACACTGCCCTATGCTTAGACGGGCAACAAAACAAGAAGGATCTCAAAGGAAAAAAGTGAATCTGTGTTTTCTTATCCATGGTGCAAATCAAGGCTTTGTTGTTGTCCCCAGGGTGTGGAGAGCAGGTGGTGGCTGGGGGAAGGTGCTGTGGGTGTTGGGAGGCAGCCAAGCTTCTTCTCTCTGTTCAGATGCTCCTGAAAGGCTTTGAGTAGCAGAGCACTGCCCCCAGAGTGCTACCCCAATGCAGTGAATCAGCCTGCTCTGGACCTGGCATAGGTAATGCTGGCATAGGTAATACTATGTTATGGAGATTTGTAGGCTTTCTGCAGCAATTTCCATCACTTGAGTTCAACACTTCCATTTCAGGACTCTGGCACCTCAGCTTCTGCCCTGTCCCCAAGCCCAAGAGCACAGAGTGTGAAATCTATGTGAAGGAAAATATACATCTTTTTTCCAAGCAGCAGTTATGGTTTGATTTAGATTTGAGGGGGAAAAAAAGCTCACCAAGAAACTGCAACAAAACTAGAAGAAACAAAAGCAGAATTCAGTAACATTAAAAAAGGACAATTTTCTGCTTGCTTTTGAATTAGAAAAAAAGAGTAAAATTCTCACTATAAAACTGTATCAGTTTTATCTTAACCCATCTTTTTATTGTGTAGTAGGAAAAGTTTTTCCTTGTATTGATTTAAACTAACTTCTTTTTAATTTTGGTGTACTTAGTGCTTATGGGGGTGCAGGATAATGCTGGTGAGAGCCAAGTACACATTGTGGCTCCCACTGAAGTAATTTAAAGTTCTGTCATCCAGCACCTTCCACTTATATTGTTTTTCCTTTAAATCTATTTGCAGTGTATCTGTCCTTTCAGTACTGCTCTTTGTTTTCAGAAGCATGAGATCATTGTTTTTGATGGTTAAGGGTTTCAAAAGAAGAAAAACACACTCATTTGCTTCATGTAGTTTGTTTAAAGAAACGAACAATGACATTCTTTTTATTACTACTGCTTCATCCAAAATCCATATATCTCTTTTACAATCTTTGGTGGCCTAAAATGATAAGTATCATTTTTAAGTTTGCCTATGGGAAAAGGAAACCTGGGACAAGCTGGCTGTGCAATCATTAGGCCAAACCTACAGGGTCAGATGGAAGAGCTGAGAGCAAAGGGACACAAATAAGGCACCGTTGGGGTGGGAAGGCATGAAACGGGCTAAGCTTCCAAGCTGCTGCTTATGTGAGTGAATGGGAATGCCATACTTCTGTGTCAGCATGGATGCAAATCAAGTTCATCTTGACCATAAAAGCCAACATTGACATGATGGAACACATCCTCATGCATCTAAGGCTGGTCTGCGTAGGGGAAAGCACTGAGCTGTTGCCAGTTTGTCCCCTTGCATCCTTTTCTGCTCCTGTGAGAGGAAAGAAGCCATGGAAAAACGATTGGCCCCATCATGAGACAACTCAGAGCTCTGAGTGCTCAGCTAGCTGAGATTTTAAGAAAAGGAATCACTGCTATTGTACATGTCCTCCTTTTGCCTCCTTCCACCACTGTAAAGCACAGGGTTGCTCAGAGGTTCTTCTCGGTTCATTGCTCCTGGTGTACAAGTGCTTCAGTTCATTCAAAAGATAAAGTCAGGAATCCCTCTGGACCAATTCCTCCTTGCTTAGTTAAGTATACAGTAAAACAGAGAAAAATTGGTAGTACCATGTGAAATGCTGTGCTCTCTGTGTCTGTACTGACCCTGCATCACCAGCCAGCTGGCTCCTCAAGAAGAATTTTAGTCCCCTCTGAAGCCTGTGAAACACTTCGCAAGTTCGCACAGCCTCAATAACCAGATCATGCCAAGGCTGGCTGGGATCCACGCCACCTTGCGTGCCTGCAGCTCAGAATGCCAGACTCCTGAACAGTGTATTTGGAGCTGCTTGATGATGGTGTATTTACCAAACAAGCCTGGTCTGATTATCTCACTTCCTCTATGTATATAATTTTCAAATGACAAATTAATCTCTCCTTAGTTTCCATGACACATGTCTGTTCTGGGTGGAGGACAGAGACAAATGTACTCAAACTCAAGGTCTAGTGTCCAGCTAAAAACTGTCTCTTCGCATAATTTTACTATGTCCATCTTGTTACCTTTATGCCAATGAAGAATTCATTCTGCTGGCTGGTAAAGTCTATACTGATGCAGGAATGACTGGCAACATGCACAAGACGTAATCCATTGCACCAGGTCCTGGTTTATTTCTTTGCAGTTTTGACATCACCAGTGAGAATCAGTTCACTGAAGATGCCTTAAAAGACATGGCTTTCCAGGGGGAAAGACATGGCCAACCATCTGAGCAGGAAGTTTATTGGCAAATATGAGACAACTCTAAATGATACAGGCAATATTCAAACAGGAATATTTCTACTTGTAGTGGGTTTACCTTGGTTGGATGCCAGGTACCCACCATGCTGCTCTATCACTGCCCCCTCCTCAACTTAACAGGAGGAAGAAAAGTATGACAAAAGGCCCACAGGTTGAGACAAGGACAAGGAGATAACTCAGCAATTACTGTCACGGGCAAAACAGACTTGACTTGAGGAAATTAGTTTGTTACCAATCAAATCAGAGTAGGATGATGAGAAATAAAACCACCTTATGCCCCTGCCTTCTTCCTGGGATCAGCTTCACTCAGATTTCTCTACCTTCTCTGCACTCTGAGTGGCAGAGTGGGACAGGGAAATGGGGGTTGCAGTCAGCTCATCACATGTTGTTGCTGCTGCTCCTTCCTTCTCACGCTCTTCGCCTGCTCCAGTGTGGAACCTCTCCTGTGGAAACAAGCCTTCACGAACTTCTTCAATGTGAGTCCTTCCCAAGGGCTGCAGTCATGAAGTACTCCAGTGAGAGTCCCTTCCATGGGGGAGAGGCCAGTCCTTCAGGAACAGACTGCTCCAACATGGGTCTTCAACCTTTGGTATTTGCACTCTACAGTTTCTTACAATCACGCTCTTAATCGTGGATTTAATCTCTCAGAGGCAGGGCCAGGCTCTGCACCCTCCTCAATCAAACAGATGTTGGGCTTTTTTGGAAGAAGGAGTTCACATAAATATTCAAGCCCTCCTCACCAGCAGCAGAAGAGGCTCAAGTGAAAACACTTACCTGGCAAGGTAGGAAAGGATTTTACTTTGGCTCTCTGACATCTTCTGCCTCTATCCAAAGCACAGAGCCAAGGTATTTTGAGCCTGCCAGTGCTGAAGTCAGGCCCCTCAATAAGATCTCCAGAGGTTCTCTTTTAGAAATGGATAGGTTTTGTCTTCTGCAAAAATGTTAACTATTTAAGAAAGAAACATGTGTGTTCCAGGACCCATAACTCAGTCTTGATGGGACTTTTGAGACAAATTTTTCAACCGGTGTCCTCATTCTTTCCATTCCACTTATAGGTGTATGGGAGAGCTACAGAGTTTTAAGAGCAGGGCTCATTTCCAGTCTTTTATACGTGTATATCGCACAGAGGCCTCCCAGATATCTATCAAAAGTGATCTTAGAATTCCATCCAAATGGGCCAATATATCTATCAATATTCTTTCCAGAACTCAAAGAAACTGGGAAAAGCTGAGCTTACAGGACATTTGGGTACAGGGGACTTCATACAGACATGTACCTTCAATCTCCTCCTTGGCTTTTTGCAACTTCTGCAAAAATGGTAATAATAAAGAGCCCATCTACATCAGCATAAGGTAAACTGAGCTTGCATTTTGGAGACATCCTCTTCCCCAGGCAGCTTGTGGCACGTATAGAGCTGTGCACAGCCTGCTCAGTGGACCAACACTTGCCAGGAAATGTGTCTTCTGCTCTGAGGGTGCTCGTGACTGCAAAACCCTTGGTCTGTCTGCAGCAAGCTGTTAGAAATGCTGGAGCTACTGTGGCTACCAAAGAAGCCTTTATGCATCAGGGTGGAGTTCCCAGCAGGCTCTTTTCTCAGAAGAATACAGGTGAATTCTGAGTAGTCACAGCTTTAGTGGTTTTGGTACTCACAGTATCTCATCTCCTCTGTGGAAATGTTCTGTGACTTCTTTAGCCTGGCTACAAGTTTGCAATACTCAGACACAGAAGCAAATGCAGTCCTGATGAGCCATAGCCAGGGTGCAGGTAAATAGCTATTTAGATTACTTTGGTAAATTATCAGTCTCATAATTTTCTGTTTGTGGAGTGAGTAATGACTGAGCCTATCTAAACTGTTCACTACTATATTGAAGTCTCCTTCCTCTGATCTACAGATTGTAATATTGAAGTAGTCCCTCAATACATTTATTTCAAGTTGTTCGTTCCTTTTGCTGGCAACTGCAAAGAAACAAAGACAAGAATTGTTAATAGTTGAAATATACCTTTGTGACAGTTCAAATTAACACCTAGTTACGAGTTTGGGGTGGGGAAGTGGTGTGGGGGTTTGTGGGGCTTTCTCTCTTTTTCCTCAAGCAATCTATCAGAAGAGCATGAATGTCTAGTGTATTTCAGCTCTAACCTGTGATAAAAATGAAGATTGTTTTCTTGACTGAGGATCAGCTGTGGTAACTTCAGCAGTGGGTGTATGTATGTGCATAAGAAAGTGAAAGTAAAAGGAAATGTTAATGACTTAATGAGTGGAAAGCTTGGAGCTCTGCTGTTTACAGTACAGTACCACTTTTGTTTAGGACAGAAGTTTTGGAGATTGGAAAAGGGTAGCTGATTGAAGAAAAAGACACAGAAGTTACTGAAAACATCCAGCAAGTGGGCAGTTATTTTGTTCGTGGTGATGCATTTTCCTAAATCAGTTTATGTGGAGTGAGTTGTCTGAGAACAACTTTTGTGCCATCAGAGGGTAGATAATGCTAAATCAAGGCAGTTGTGCTGACAGATGGGAATGCTTAGTAACAGTCAGCCACTCCTGCAGAATGTAAGCCTATGGTCTGTCAGTACAAGTGCATTTCTTCTATTACAAATGATAAGTGAACGAGAGACCCTCTACAGAAGCATTGATTAGGTATTATTTTCTCTCCTATTGCCTTATAGTTCATCTGATCATAAGAACTTATGTCTACTTACCCTTTTTAATTTAATAGAATACTTTAAGCCATTCAAGTTGTCCACAGATAGTACATAAGGACTAATAAAAAGCTGATATAATTGTCTTATTTTACTGAGCCTTGGAGGAGAAATAGATGCTGACACAGAGAAGACCCTGCTGGTATGCTGGATGCATTCATGGCAATTAGTCAAGGAGCTATCAGCAGGAATTCTTACATTTCTTTTGTCTGTGGCATCTTGAAATATCCTTTCTCAAGTACAATAAACTTCAGGGGAGAAAGAGTGCTACAAGTAAATTCCCGATATGAAATATGGTGCTTCTTCAGCATTATGCTGAGCCTCGTAAGAGCATAGAGACTGCAGTGCTAGGTCAGACCAATAATCCCTTTAGTGCTTTTAATATTCTTTTTCTTCTTTTTTAAAATGTATTTCATCCCTGATTATTGAGAAGGAGGTGCAGATCAAACATGTCACAAAAGCAGTGGTGCTATTTCGTTTCAGGGTGTTACATTGGTCAAATAATTATCAGTCTGTTCGGTGGAACAGTTTCATAGCATGCTTTGTTTGCAGCAGCTATTGAGAAATGGAGGTTGCTATCAGCTTGTACGGCTGCTTCTTTTTCTTAATGATTGCAATCTTCTGCCATTGAAATTCACTGTGAAACGTAGTGGAAATAGGATTTCACCTAATGTATGTGTGTATGCAGAAAGACCTAATCATCTGGCACGATAAGACACACAATGAATACATTGACTCATAAGGAAATTCTCATAAAGGCACTGTCAATTTGAGTCAGAATTTCAATAATTTGAACTTTTTCAAACTGACATCCTGCCTCCCAAAAGCCACAAGAAAGTTTTCAAGGCCAAATGGTTTGTCATGAAAAACTGCATCTGGCTCAGGGACTGCAGTCTGGGCTCCCGTGAGCTGGAGTTTCTTGGGGCCTGCAACAGCAAAAAATAAAATGTCCTCTGTTGTCAGACATTTCCAGGGGGGCAGGGGCAGAAATAGATTTGTCTCTGGGGAAGGGGAATGCACTGGAGAAGAAAGAAGGGAGACAAATGAAAGAGGGAAAAATGTTAATCTGTGGGCCTCATGATCTCCTCTGATGATGTATTTAGGGATTCACCACTGTAAAAGCTGTAACAGTTACCTGAGTGTCCCTCAGAGTATACACAGTTTTGGTGTAGCACTGTATCCCAGAGCAAAGAACTTCTCCTTCCTTATTGTCCTCTGAAGACTGTGCTGCTGACTTAAACAGTATTTGAGTTCATTCCTCAGCATACTCTTTTGCAACCTCAACGAAGAAAAGTTCAAGCACAAGCTGTGTATGCAACCCCGTGAAAAAGCCACCGTGGCCTTGAATCTTTCTTCCCTCTTCAGATGTTGCTGGGAATGCATTCTTTCAAATGCTGATGCTGCGTTGCTTCCAGACTGAGCCATTTCAGGGTTGTGGTTAAATATCATATTGTTGAAATTACTGCTTGTTGATATTAAATTGGCTGGATGGTGACTCTTGCTTGGGGTTAGCACAAGAATAAATTCCTTCTCTAACGATTGCTTTCAGGTTCAGCGCCACTAACACAGTGCAGCAAATCTATTCTGAATGTGCTTAACTAAACCTCTTGGCATTAACAGATGTGTTGCTTCCACTGGTGTACACAAAACAGATCTTGCAGAATTTCTTTGTTTTGGGAAATTTAGTTTTTTGAAATCAAAGGAGTGAACTGAATGTTTAGAATAGATTTTTACATGCTTTAATTCTTGGCCTGGGAAAATACTGTACTGTCTCTTCGTTGAGACATCTTTAGATTTACCTCCAATACCATTGCCAAGGTTTCTCTTAAAATTTGACATCTCAGTACAGTGCCACGTCCTATTTAATTGTGGAGTGGTTTTCACTCATTTTATATTCATTTAAAACCTGCTAATGCCAGTAAAGAACCCCTAAAAAGTGTTACTTCTCTGCCAAAGTAAGCTTGGAGATACACAGGATACAGTAGGAGAAATGTAACTCTGCTGTTTCTCGTTTGCTTGTTAGAAGCAACATTTCCATCTTGGTTCTCTTGTTTGAGTTGTCTGCTTCAGGGAGCTTCTTAGCCAGTGTGTTTAACTCAAAGATCTTGTGAGGGGATTTGCAGCCTTGCACCTTCTTAGCAAGAGGCCCTGGCTTCTGAATGGAGACAGGCTAGATTGAAAAGGATTATAAAGCAGAAAGTGATTTATTTTGATGATGACTTTCTGACTGTTGCTTCCACTACTGATATATATACTCTCATATCTCTTCCTTCTCTTCTGTACCATCTCCTGCAATCTGCAGCATCCAAGTGACACCAGTTATGTTTATTTAAATAAACTTTAAAATTCTATCCCTCTAAAAGCTTGTTTCAAGTCTCTGTTTTCTGACTTGAGTCATTCCTTGTCTGCCTCCAAAGGGGAAATAATCTTTAAAACTGTTCCTGTAGGGACAATGTGGGAGTCATTGTCTTAACAGGCCTTTCCAAAGACTAACAAAAAGCATTTGCTTAACCAAAGGGGAGTCAACACGTAGTCTATGTGCAAAGAGAGATTTTGAGGTGTTCTCTTAGTAGGGGAGATTTCTAGCAGAGCTTTTGTCATGAAGCAGAGTTCACTGTGCATTAAAAAGTGTCAGATTTTTTTATTTATAATGTGAAACTGAGTAATTTGCTCCTTTCATTAACCTGTAAAAGTGCAATTGTCAAAGGTCTCACAAAATCAGCAGAGCTGAGGCCTCCCTGATAATTACAATCAGTTTCCAGCCTTAGCTTATGAAAAAGAAACATGATAGTATTATGCACAAAGCCATTATTAAATGTGTAAGTCTTTATAATTAATTTTCTTCCTTCTCCTAACAGTCATTTTGCCTGGGCCATTTGCATTATAAATCTTTCCTGCAATGCCATGGGTTTAAATTTTTAAAATTGAATGCAATTAATGTATACATAAGTCCCTTTGTGTTGTAAACAATGCTAGGGATCCTGACTGAATAACTAAACAGATCTTTTAATTCTTCTTTTGTTACTAGACTACCAAACACTGTCAAGAATTTTAACACCATCATCCCTAGTGATGGATCTGATATACATTGCTAGACAAAAGTCTTCTTAAATCCTAAGTTTTCAGTTGTTTATGTAATCCTAGTTAGCTCTTCACGAAGCATCATCAGTTCAGATAAACCTCTGGCATGTTTAGAAATACCTGGGATGTGCAAACTGTAACATCTCTGTACAGAGCAAGAGAAGATTTAGATAGCAAAGGCTTTCCAAAATCTATTGATAAGCAAGTGAACAAGCCCATGTTTTTTCTTAGCCCAGTTTCTGAAAGACTAACACCATTGTGGTGGTTAAGAGATACTGCCAGTCCTCTGGATAATAATTTTTGAGCCCAGTGGGAAAAGGCTGAGTATGAATCTAGTTATATCGTTATTAGACCGCAAAGAAGGCCTATTGAAAAGGATGGTTCTGAAAGCCCGAGCTGTAGAGAAGGCTTTGGATCAAAATGTGTCTTGCACACCAGGGAACTCCTCCACAAGACAGAAACCCATAAGAAATGGGCATTGTTAATGCTAGTGTTGATTGTATTTAATTAGAGCATGAGGCGGGGAAGCTGTAAATCTGTTTGTTGGTTATGGTTTTTTTTTCCCCCTGACTCTGACCTTGACTTGCTTCAACTACTTTGGGTATTTTTTTTTACCCTTTTACTGCAAGGAAGGAGCCTCCACACTCTCCCTGGGCAGCCTGTGCCAGGGCTCCCTCACCTCAACAGTAAAATAGTTTTTTCTTATGTTTAAATGGAATTTTTTTGAGTTCCAGCTTCATCCTATTACCCCATGTCCTGTTGCTAGATATCCAAACCCTGCCTCTCTCATTTGGCTACTTACAACTTACGTCACCCTATGGGAAGCTTGATCTAGTATTAGCATAAGGCCTATTCAGAGGATGGAAGGGCCAAAAAAGAGGGGGTTTTGTAAAGCTGTGTTATTTCTAGGGAAGAAAAAACACTAAGCTAGTATTAAGATTAGGATGAAATATGTCAAATCAGTGAAAGCATTACCAATTGCTTTGATAAACCCAAGCTTTTAACATATTGATTAATTAATGAGAGAAAATCCTCACAAGGAACCTCAAGGAAGTTCAAACTAAATTTATGCTTTGATGAAAAGATGAGAATGTTAAAGTGGTTGGAAATACCTACTGGAAATCAACCCATAAGCCTCTCCCTGACTTTTCATCCATACTTTCGGCAATCAGCCTAATAGGAACTCATTGATAAGATCACAAAAAACCCTATTGATAAATTGATGAAGTCATGCAAAACAGAGGGGCCTGGGAAGACTCCCTTCCCAGCTGCATATCAATCTGCAGATAGTTTCCAGCCTTCCAAGCAACCAATCTGAAGTCGTTTACTTTCAGACATATCAGGCTAGAGTTCTAACAGCTGGAGCCGAGTGAATAATTACTTCAATTAAAATACATTCAGCAAGAGGTCAGTGAATATTTGGTGTAGCAGCATATATAGTACTTAGCAGCTTAAACGTGTGCAGATTTTTCAGCTATGTATATATACAAAGTGTCACTTTGGGCCAGTTGTGAGAAGCTCAGGATTGCAGTCAGGGCGTCTGGTTTGTACAGCCTTGCTGTCCCGTGGTGGTTGTGGTGGCCTGTGGGGCTGGAGGAGCAATGGGGTGCAGCAGACACAGGTGAGGTGCTGCCCTCCTGGGGTCGGGGCTCAGAGAAAACTCCATTGCGTGTCTTGGAGTTGAACTGCAGACTTAGTGACAACCCAGACATTATGTCTGAATGATACTGAGCACGCAGCTGGGTTGCCCTCTGTTATTATTATGCAATAACTGCACAAAAATGCTATTAGGCTACACATGAAATTAATTGAAGATAATATGGAACAGCCTGTCTCCATGGTCTTGAGATGCCATGGTCTGGTATCCACAAATAAGGATTTATTTCTGGGTCTTATAACCCATTTTACTTGTGACAGGTAGTTAAGGCATATGACAGGCTGGTCAGGGAAAAGCATGTCCTAACTCCTCAGTGACCCAGTCCTATTTGTGGAGATACTAATTCTATCCATCTAAAGACCATGAACACTTTATCTTGATGGAAAACAATAGTTTGAAAGCACTTTCCTTTCCTCTTTTTCATTTTTTTTAACCTTTCAATATGAATATCCCTGTCTGCAAATCTTTTCACCTTTCCCCCAATTTGAAAGGTTTAACATCGCTGAGCCTACACCATCTAAAGGGCAGCAGGATGCTGCCCAGGTAAGGGGCCCAAAGCTGAATTCTTCGTGCCCCAAGTACCCAGTAAGTTACTGAGGAGTCTATTGTGTGACAAACAGAGGATCATGCCATTAAGCTTTGCTTCTGTATGCTGAGTTAAGTAGGAAACTGTGGGTCTGGATGCTTCTATTGACTTTCACGCTGATTGCACAACTTTATAAGGGAATAAATTTCACTCAGAGACAGAGTCATTAAAGATCTGAGCCTTAGCAATTCAATTCACTTGGCTATTTTGTTTGGGTTTTTTTTCCCCTAGAACAAACTCCCATTTGATACAAAGACAGTAAGAACTGGAGTTTTGATTTATGTCTTCCTATAATCAATACTATGGCCAGTCATGGCTTTACCATCTGATTTTTTTTACAAGAGGCCATAGTTAGACCCTATAATGCAGTCAGATGGTTTATTGCCAATAAAATATGTAAACTAAGCTTTAAAAAGTCTCATTTAACATTTTTTTTCAAATACCATAGGAATTTTTTGGTTTATGACAATTTTCTCCATCACTTTCAAAGTTTCAGTCTCCAATTACAGTCTGCAGTAGTTTTCCAGTTCTTCTTCAAGTTCTTCTCCTTTTGCCATCCTCCATTTGCAGATCATTTTTGTAACATCACTGAATAAAGAACTTGGGTTCAGTTGCTTTAACTCATTAACCTAAATTCCTTCAGAGTGACTGTCTTCCAGAGACTAGTCCCACTTTCCTCTGCACCTTGTTTCTTGTGTAATTTTTCACCATTCTTTGTTAAAAAACTCCTAATTGTTGCTGTCACCACTGCCTGCTGCTTTACCAGGCTTTGTATCAACGAGAAATTACATTAGCAGCAAAGTTACTTCTACCTTCTGAACACTGATGAGAATGTTTAGTGGTTTCAAGCAGAATAATAATTCCTCAAGAAAGGTCTGCAAATACCCATCACTCATGTGCGATTCCCCACTGATAAAACAGATTTGAGACCTATCACTTAGCCAGGTATGAATTCATTCAATGCACTATTGGTGCTAATTTTTATTAAAAGTGTTACAGCACACTAGATAAAACATTTTATGAAAAGTTAAGTGCCTTATATCAAAACGATGAGACTTCACCCACCAGACTTGCAACCTCATTAAAGAATGAAGTAGAGTTTGTTTGACATTTCAGCAATTGAGAGATGCTCTGAGATATTGACTATAGTCATCTTCATCAATTGTATTTTGTATTAACTTTTACATTCATCTGCCTGAGGTTGATGTCACACTCTATAGCTGTCCTAACTGTCTGCCTGTACTTTTTCAATGTTGGTACAGCATTAATTCTCTGCTAAAGATTTTTCGCTGGTGTAATTTGCAGGCTGAACTTCTTAGCTAGGCATTTGGGTCATACTGCTTTATGTTTTGGGTTTTTTTTCTTTCCCATAGATGCTGCCTGACAATGTTTTCAGTTTTTCATTACCTGGAGACAGGTTTACCATCTTTAAATGATGAGAATTCATTGCCCTGCTTCTTTCAGAGCACAGTGCTTTTGTCACCGATAACAATTCAACTTCTGGTGTCTAGCATAAAGTGGCTTCATAATTGCAAGGATTATAATTGCTGGAATTTGGGGGTTTGGTAGCATTTTACATGAACATTTAAAGTTTACAGAAATAGAGCTGAGGAAGAATAATTTACTACAGGAAGTAGATGAGCACTCTCTTCTTACAGAATGCTCATATCTAAAATGAAAGCTCAACCTGGCTTCTAGAGCAGCATGCTGGGTAGTTTTCCCTTTAAAGCCTTTTCCTCGTTTTTCTGTAGGGCTTTGCTTCTTTCAGAAGATGTCATGCTGCTAAATGTTCATAGATACACCCACAGCTAGTCAGGAAATGGATGTCAGAAAGGCATCCTGCCAGGTTTGGTTTCCCGAGGCAAGCCAGGTGCCCAGCTCAAGGAAAGGGAAGAAGTTGAATGCTACTGCCTCATACAGCAGTCAGTAATTTTCCCTGGTTAAAATGAAGCTTTGAATATAAAGCCCTGTACTCCTTCCCCATGAGCCTAATAGAATTATTTATTTATTTATTTTTAAAAAAAACCATAAATTACTATCATTTCATGTACTTGTGCATGGCATAAACCAAAGCTATCTACTTATTCATTATAAAGACCTATATTATTGTGACTTAAATTTGCTTTTTACTTCTTGAACTTCTAGTTTTTGATGTTGTTGTGATCTGTAACAGCATGGCCAGTAACTCAAGGTTCCTCCTGACCTGTCCTAGCCTATCCAACATTTGTGTACTGTGCTTATCATATCCAGAGCAGACTGTATTGCAGAGGTGCATTAGGCAATCTGAAGAGAGCTAAAACACATGACAGCATTCCCGCAGCGTAAGGATTTACTATCACTTCATGAAAAACTGACTGCTACAAATACACAGCACTTCCAGCCTCAATGTAAGATGCTATTCATGAAATGTGTACAGAAGCCTGGACATCAAAAAGGGCAAAACGTATGACCCAGGAAACTACAGGCTGGTCATCCTCACCTCCATCCCTGGAAAGATGATGCAACGACTCATCCTGAATGTTGTTAATAAACATATGAAGGAAAAGATGGTTATCAGGGGGAGTCAATACAGATTCACCAAGGGGAAATCCTGTTTGACCAAGAAAACTGGCTGGCTGAGGGGAGAACAGTTGACTTCAGCAAGGCTTTTGACGCTGACTCCCACAACAACCTCATCAGAAAGCTGGGAACTGTGGCTTTGTGAGGTGGAGCAAGAGATGGCTGAATGACAGAGCCCAGAGGGTGGTGATCAATGGCACAGAATTGAGTTGGAGGCCTGTGGCCAGTGGAGTTCCATAGGGATCAGTTCTGGGGCTACTCTTGTTCAACATCTTTATCGACAACCTGGATGAGGGGACAGAGTGTACCCTCAGCAAGTTGGCTGATGGCACCAAACTGGGAGGACTGGGTGATTCCCTAGAAGGCTGTGCTGCCATTCAGTGAAATCTTGACTGGCCTAAGCATTTGGCAAAGAGGAATCTCAGGAGTTTCAACAAGGACAAGTCCAGAATCCTGCCTCTGGGGAGGAACAACCCCATGCACCAGTACAGGCTGAGGGTCAACCTGCTGGAGAGCAGCTCTGCAGAGAGAGACCTGGGAGTCCTGGTTGACAATAAACTGAACATGAGCAAGCAATGTGCCCTCGTATCCAAGAAAGCCAATGGCATCCTGGGATGCATCAAGAAGAGTGTGGCCAGCAGGCCCTGGTGAGGCCTCATCTGGAGTCCTGTGTCCAGTTCTGAGCTCCCCAGCTCAAGAGCGACAGGGAAGTGCTGGAGAGAGTCCAGCGCAGGGCCACCAAGATGATCATGGGACAGGAGCATCTTCCTTATGAGGAAAGGCTGCTGGAACTGGGGCTGTTTAGTCTGGAGAAGAGGAGACTGAGGGGGGATCTCATTAATATTTACAAATATCTAAATGGTGGGTGTCAGGAGGTTGGGGCATCACTATTTTCTGTTGTATCCAATGACAGGACAAGGGGTAATGGACATAAACTGGAAAACAAAAAGTTCCATTTAAACATAAGGAAAAACTATTTCACTGTTGAGGTGAGGGAGCCCTGGCACAGGCTGCCCAGGGAGGGTGTGGAGGCTCCTTCCTTGGAGGCCTTCAAGACTCACCTGGATACGTTCCTATGTGACCTGATCTAGGTGGACCTGCTTTAGCAGGGGGTTGGACTGTTATTATCTAATTCAGATTGTCCTAGAATATCAGGTCAAGTTAGACTGGGTTAGTAGCACTTCTTTTTATGAGCTTTATAGGAAATAAGAAGCTTGGATATGGTCATCATTTGTGAGAACATTTTGAAGAGTTCTTCAGAGTTCTAGATAGATTCTTTCAAGCCATGAGCAGTGTCTAGTGGGCTGCATCAGACATCTCAGTGTAACTTAGTTTCCTGTGGCTCACAAGCATCCTTTAAGTACTTTTAATAATAAAGGAGAAGATGAAAGGTCCTGTGATCTACCAAACACTAGGTACCTGTACTGCATGGCTCAGATGGTGCACTGACATGACTTGTTTCAATCAGCCTCCACACAAAGTGCGAGACTGCAGAAACCATGGGTGATTATTACCTAAGCAAGAAGAAATCCTGGGCTGGGGCCAGTCATCATGGACTGATCACCTCTTCCTATGCAGCTGGACCTTGTACCTGAGAGCTCAGTCTTCAGAGAGTGTGGCCGGTGTTGCTCAGCAAAGGCTGCAGTTACGGCTGCCCCTTCTGTACTCCCTAAATCCCTACAGGTCTTACCACCACTGGGAACACAGCAAAACAAAAGTTTCTGAGAGAGCAGCCTTACGGTGTTTTTAATTGTCATCCAGTCAATCTTCTTCCTTCCCCCACAGTGCTTTCTGACTGGTCTGTAATTTGATAGATTCAGGATGATCCTGGAAATATGCTTGGAAGACTTTTTTGTCTTTTGTTTTGTTCAAAGAGAAATAATTAATTCCCCTCCTGCTGAATTCAATTCTGTTGCAACTTAGTTTTTATGCCTCATCTTACCACTTGACAGGCAAATATGTTTGTGTAAGAACTGGCTTATTAAAGTGGGATAGCCCAATAAACCAGAAGTAAACCCATTGAATCCCAGTAATATCCTTGCCTAACAAAAGCCAAGTCCCATGCAAGTGTCCTTGTTTATTGTTCCAGATTACATAAAAGTTGTGCCAGCTTAGTGAAGGGAAATAAACTCTTATTTTTCTTCTGATATTTCAGTTTGTGGGTAAAAGAAAAGAGGAAATATTCAGCTCTTTGAGCAGGAATGCCATGTAACCCCAAATCTGAGGTAGAAGCCAGGCATCTGGTTGCTGTCTGTTTGCCTATCCTGGAGGTCTGTGGGAGGGTAATTTCAGCACTGAGATGATCCAAATCATTGGGTGCCAGCTAGCTGGGTACTGACCACAAATATTCAGTCGCATTTAGATGACTGACATTTGTGTTATTCTGGAGGTAGGTGTTTCTTTTAGTCTTTTTCTACTGCTAGAGCTTTGCCTTTTTAAGAACATCTCTGGTGAGGGGGAGGCAGAGTTGTTGAGTGCAGCAGGCCATCAGCAATTCCATCGTTGGGAGTACTCTCAAGCTGTTTAGAGAGAATAACCTTCCTTTCTCCTTATTAAATGCTAATACCATGTTGGCTTTTGAAAACCTGTCTTTGCTTAGGTATTTGGCTGGCAACTGCAAATCCTCACGTTGAATGGAGGTGAGCTGAATATTTCTGTAGCTTTGGAGTGCTGGGTTCCCATAGCAATGGAGAAACCTTAGTACCTTGCAGAGGCACTTGCATGATTCACAGTAAGGAGGAAAGGCAATCAAGAGAAAACAGTGGTAAATCCTACACAGTCCTAGTTCTTTGGGACGATTTGACATGTCTGTTCCTTGCTGAGGGGGAGATGCTGACATGGAAGTACTTACTGACTTGATTAAGTCAAGCTGAAAAGGAAGGCAGATGGTATGATTGCACACACTGGAGTGACAAGTACTCACCTCCATATGTGTTTAGTATCCTGACTATCCTGTCCACAGTGGACAACGGGCAGGGTTATCCTATCTGTGTCTGACAGCCACACCTTGCCTGAGGAGAAGTAACCTGGAGACAGCATGTAGTGCTTAGTCTCCACTCAACTTTCCTTTTAATTGATGCAGCGTAAAGAAACTATGAGTTTCAAATACTGGTGCACTGAGCTATTGAGCATACAGCTGCACAATTGCAGTTTTGCCAACTTTCAGGAGCAGATACATTTGGGAGACAGTCTGACATGATGAATTGAGAGAGAGAAATATCTGAATATATTTTCTGTAAAGTAATCTGTTATTTTAATAGTTTATTTGCTTTATAAAACACAGAACCAGAGAAGGAAGGAAAAATAGAATCTGGTTTGTATAGTAAGATTGTCTTCTTCTGAACATTGAATCGGAGCAGATAACTCTAAGCAGGCTGGAGAGCCACATGGGCTTCTCCTTTAATAGCCTCTCTGTCTTTGGGGACAGAGGTTATAGCCATATTGCCTGGATTTGATGGCAAAAACGTTTTCTTGGACAACAATATTTAGGACTGGATGCCATCCAGTACTTGAAAGTAAGTTAGGGCAGTTTGTGCCCTATCAGTTATGCAATGAGACTGTGCCAGGATGCATTACTCTGGCTTGCCAGACAAAAGCAAACATGGCTTTGCATGTATGAAAAAGTACAAGAAAGAGCTTCAAGGGTTTCTAGACAGCAATAACTCTTGAGACCACTGTTGTGGTGGCCTTTAAAACCCTTTGTGAACACAAGGGTCAGAAATGACCCACATGGACTGGAAGGAAAATCTACTGTACAAGAGTCATTTAATTAGTAGGCAGGTTGAGATCCCCTGTCTGGAAGCTGAAGTTAGATAAATTGAAACAGGAAAGATGGGTAACGCTTTAGCAGTCACGGTTATAGCATCTGCAGTGTCTTACCAGTGGATGTGGCAAGTTCTTAATTACCCAGAGTATTTCAATAAAGATTCAATATCTTTCTGAAGTAAATAATCTCTGTGACCACAGCATGTAGCTTCATTTCTCAAGAACTGCATCTTGTCTGAAGTGGTGGATCTGAATTCCTGTGCTTGTGATAGCCTGTACTTGTTTCAAAGCACTGGTATCTATGATTTGATTATTTCTGCAGACACCTAAGTAGTAAAACTAAAGGAGTTGGTAAGGCAATTGATTGACACCAATTTTCTCAAGATGACTTTCAAAACTTTTTTTTTTTGATGCAGGGATATTTATTATATATGTCTTACTGATGAGAAGAAAAAGCATACTGAAGTAAGGTGCCTTGCTTAAGGCCACACAGGAGGGCTGTGATATGACTGAGACTGGTAACCTATCTTGAGGAGGATTTTTTAATATCTTTTCTTTTTCTTTTTTAGCACAGAGGAGAGCCCATAGGATCTGTGCTAATATAGTCTCTCTAGTTAAATTAGCTTGGTGATACTGATACCTGATCTGGTGATCTGGAGAATTAGAATCCTCTGCCCATTGCTAAGAAACAATGGGCGAAAAAAGCAAGACAAGTCTCATTCATTTTGCATCCTATTCCTGAGCTAAAAGAAGGGTCTAGCTTGTGAATTTATATCACTGTTAGCAGATACTCTTAGCTAACTGCTGAAAGAACCTTGACAGAAGTTGTAATGAAGCAGATGAGGGGTCTGGAGTGTTTTTCACTACATACAACTTTGCAGGTCTACTGAAAGATTCTGGCAATTACAGACCAATGGAATCATCATGTGCTTGCCATTTTGTATTTAATAATATGATATTTCCTCTGTCAAATCAGCAGAGGTGAAGCATGAAACTCTTTCATAAGGCTGTCTGTTGTGTTCCTAAACAAAAAAACAATGCACACTCACGTGTTTTTACTACATTAATTAATAAACAGCAACCCAAGGGGAACATATATAGTGCCTTTTGTCTCTCAACTTTACAGTACTTAACAGAGGCAGATAAACTTCTAAATTCATTCACGGGGAGAAAAATAAAGGTGAGGACCACATAACCCAATGATTCAAAGAGTGTGAGAGCTGACAACAAAATTCCTCAAATTCAGCTCCAATTAAAAGTAGTTGTCAGCTACCAGTAATCAACACATTCCATCATGATTTGTGGCTTTTATTTTACGATATGACTAATAACAGTGGAATGGATAACTTGAGCTTATTTTCAGAGTCAGAACCATAAGCAATTTTAAGAGCAAGTCTTAAATGTCTCTCAACATTACCTGCCATTTTAAAGTATTCAGACCTGTTTTCATGTAAATGTTGTTGATCTCTTTGTCTTCTCAGGAAAATAACATACTTTTGGGCTGATTTTAATCTGACAAAAGCTTAGCTGTCATAATCACTCCCTCTAGCAGAAATAATATGTTGTTAACTGAAGTATCAGAGGGATGAAGTTTAGGTTTTCAAAGAATTTACATCTTGAAACATATCAAAGGGCACTGTGAACCAGCAGAGCTTGCTTACATCCTTCTAAAAGTTCTCCTTTAATGTTCACTCTACTGAACTTCTGCTTCTGAAGGTATTTGAGATGTCTTAGAAGTCACATTCTTTTTTTATGGAAACCTCTCTTGATTTAGCCCATGAGCAACAACTGTGAAGATCAGTAGTCCACTGGTGATAAGGAATAAATTATATTGGCAGGTTTTTTTAGCAAGAATAAAAACATGGTTTTAGAGTAAAACCAGAAGGTTGAGAATACATTTCTGGTGCATTAATAAGATTTCCTAAGAGCTCCTGCATAGATATGTACAGACAGATTGGTGTAATTCTTAACCCAAGTGGATATTAGGATAAATATTTAATCAAACCACTTATAGTGTGAATCACAGAGTGAAACATAAATCTCATGTACAAACTTTCTATTTCTTGTTCTGAATTTTGATGCAATATTTATTGAGCAAAATCAAGTTAAATAGTTTGGCTAGCATGGCTGGATTTCCCAGTTATATGCACTCTGCTAGTCATTTACCCAGGAATCCACCTATGGACGTACCTTGTTTGTTGTAATTTCTTCAGGAACAAATGAAATAATAAGTCTCCCAGCATTTTTGATTTCTGCATCATGAATTTACAATGAGTAAAACTAAAAGCAGAGGCCTGTCAGTAGATTGTTCAGTAACAAAAAGGGAAGAATGCAAACCCAGCTATAATTTGTTGCCATCTGGATGGGTTCCTGTGTGACCTACTCTAGACGACAGTTGAACTAGATGATCTTTCAAGGTCCCTTCCAATCCTTAACATTCTGTGATATATTTTTTGTCTCGTGGATCTCTTCAGGAGGTTAGTTCTTGTTTTATAGGCTGGATGTGCTGTGAACAGTGTTAATGGTATAAACTAATGCATACCTGCATTGTTATTAGACCAGAGGGACTTTCAAAATGCGTATTTCAGGAGACTGGGCTGTCCCCAAGCTATCTATTAGAGGAAGCAGGACAGTTTGAGCATCTGGTGACTGCTCTAAATGAGTGAAGACTCTCTCTAAAGTCTTTGGTTTTATGAGTCTATAGGCAAGTGACTCTTCTTCCTTGCAACTCTGATACCTGAGGAAGTTTCTGTGGCCTGGTGCATTAGCTCTTGTTTTGGACATATAAAATTCTTAGTTGTCTACTGCAGCATTTTTATTTTTAAAAAAATTACTACTTTATGTCTAATATGAGACTGAAGTGATGACTTGTCATCAGTTTCTTGCAGAGGAGAAGTTCTGATGTACGTTCAAAGTACTTGTGGTTGGTCCCTCACTACTACGGCAAATGGTCCAAGTATTGAGAGGATACAGAGCTGCTTTCCTGATGTGCTGCTCATAAATAAGTATTTTATCCTGCTTCTAAACCAAATCCTGAGGCTTTCTTCCACTTCAGTGCTGTAACCCTAGTGCAACAGTGGCAAGGGTGAAACCTGATTTTTGGTGTGACAAACTGAGCCATGTGTAGGAGGCCTCTGAGAGATCTGGTGAGTGTATTTGACTTCTGGAGTGGAGCATTTTTTTTTTCTCTAGGTTGTCCTGGCTCCTTTACTACTCAGATCTTTTAGTGATAAGCATAGTACATAAATTAGGATCAAGAAGTTAGCCAGTCAGAAAAGAAAAAGAAGCAAAAGAAGGAATTTTGAGCACTGAGGATAAAGAAAAGTATTTGAAGGATTTAAAAAATAAAAATAAAAAGAGTGTATTTGACCATAGTGATCTCAGATACCAGATTTTGATTGGCAAAGCAAGTCTGTGCTTTATGCAGCACAAACATACAGAGCGGCAGTGACCGAACAAAAATGAAACCTATCTCTTGTCATTGAATTATAAATAATACCCAACATATGCATGTAATTGTGACCAGGATCACATATATAAAGAGAGCCAAGGGAGAGCTGTAACATTTGTGCTTAAAGAACGGGCAACATCTTTCCAGTTCTGTAGGGATTACCTGACAGCATGTTCACTTTACAAATATTTTTGTGGCCCTAATGCTACAGTTTCTGTTTAGTTACTGTTGTCTTACCTTTCTTCTTGACAGATGTTTAACCTGGAGATCCTTAGTTACATTGTCTGGGGGGCTTGGAAAACTCAGCAGATAGGTGAAGGACTGAACTACAAGGCCAGTTTGTCCCCAGATGCCATATGTGTAGGTACCTTGCTGAACAAAATACTGATGGTGGCAGGGATTGGGCAAGTGACAAAAGGGGAGACAAGAAAACGAATCATACAATTGTTTTGTCTGGAAGAGACCTTTAAGATCATCAAGTCAAGCCTTAAACTTGTTAAGAATGTAACCAAAATGGTAGCAAATCAGAGGTTAGTTTTGTCAGTGGTTTCTTCACTTGTGACCTAATTACCGTGTAGTTCACAGCTATGAAAATGGCAACACCTGTACCACTCTCATATCTCTGCTACTGGCATATGTCAGATGCAATGGAGAAAATCCAACTGCCCAACAGAGAGACGAGGAATGCCTCTTACTTGATAGCAGCTGAGCTGCTTAGTGCACACATTATTACTGATACTTATCCCTTAAAAGCCATGTATATCACTTGTTTAAGCAGGCAGGGAAAGTCCATCAGTTTTCTCTGCTGCCTCTTGAAATAGAAAAATTCAGTTAGTGCTTTGTTGCTCTTTGGAGAGGTGGCCAACTTGAAACTCTTCCTGCTGGAAAACTTGCTCCTTACTTCATGAGTCCAGGTACATACTGCCTGAGAAAGATCTTGCTCTTGCTGATGTTCTGCAGCTCGTGGCAATGCCCCTGGTGTGAGCCAGTGATCAAGGAACACAACAGCAGCGTGAGGACCAAGAGGGAGGATGGAACCTGTTACTCCCATTGGTTTGGAAAACTGGTTGGATCCTTGCAGACTTTAACTCATGAGTACTTTTGCAACAAACCCCCTAATGACTGCAATTGCGATTTTTGAAAATCAGTTGTTTGTTTGCATTTCTGGTCATGAAAAAAATGACAATTACCTTAGATTTCCTCCCAGGATAAGTCAGACAACATTCCCCTGCAGCTTAGCTGTAGCTCCTTAGGGACTAATAAAAATTATAATACTGAATCTTGATTAAATCATTAAGTAACTTCATCCAGCTTTGTAGAAGAAAATACTGTCAGATTATCTGCCTGCTTTGATGTAGGAACTTTTCCTTGGGTAAAGGTTTTTCCATTGAAATCTTACTCATGTCGCTTTTATCATTTTATTGTTTTCACACGTGGACCCTATTATCAGCTTAGGGATGAAATGGAGCTTCTATATTCCTTTAAATAGAGAGTTCAATGAAAATATTATTAATCTTTCTGGGTTATTTACTCAGCATTACATGTAGTATATCTGTGGCGTCAGTGTTAATGATTTTATGTAGGAAGGAATGACATCTCTCTGTTGACCCTAAAGCACTGTGTGTTTGCCAAGTGTTATTTTGCAGCACAGACATCTACTACCGATTACTCTGGTCCCATGAAAGGGTGTATTAGCTGTAACATTGATTTTTCTCCTGCTCTCACATAGACAAGAAAAAATGTGTCTGCTACAATTCCTTTGAAGTGGAATCAAACAAGTTTGGGGTTTTTTTGCATTACACCTAGCCTCAGCTGACAGAGTTTGCATTCTGCCTTCCTAAGGTGGCAGGGCTAGAAAGTAGGGCTTCAAAATGGAGGGTGGCAGTGCGAGCTGATGGAACATCCTGGCAGGGACCTGACCACTGCTCATAGTGGAGGATATACCAGCATACCTGTCCTCTGAGCAGATCAATTCTGTAGCTGCATGAGGCATGATGGGCCTCTAGTGCTGCAATTTAACTCTTGTCATGCTCTTAGGCCTGGATCTGTCTCCCAGGTTTATTTTTAGAAGTGATTTGATAGAGAGAAGTGCTGGGACTTGCCCTTTCCCTGTGGAGGGGAGCTCTGATTATCCCTTTAGCTGCAGCATTCCTGTTTGGCTGTCTCTAATCTAATCTACCTCTGGAGGCATTTCTATACTGCGCTCATTACTGTGGTATGTGAGCACTTTGTGCAGTGAGCTGAAGAGCAGAGTGAATACCAAAAATCCATCCTGGGTAGGATCCTGCACCGTGTTCTGCTTCTGCTTCTCTGATTTTAGGGACATTATGAGTAGGGGACTGTTAAATTTGCCTTCTCCTTTCTGTACCTTCAGTATCTGGACATAGGCTGGTTATTGCTTTCTGTGTTTTCTGTCCCATCATTGTGTGCTGTAGGACTTCCTATGTGAGGGTTTCCACCAGGACCTACAGGTTTAGCATGCCATAGTGACATTAGGGCATGTGATAGGGCTATCGCAGCTCTGCCCAAATAGTACCCTTGAGTTGTAAACCAACAATATCTCCCATTAGCAGGGGCATGTTTCCTCTTTTGCACCATTTCAAACTGGTGTGACTTTTAAAGTCTTTTTTTATTTGCTGTGCTTTGAGCTACTGATTCACTCTCCTTTTCCAGCTTGGACAGACATGTAGCTTCCTACAACCTGTGACAGTTCCCTTTACACACAGGCATGGTGGTTTAGCCCTGTCTGGGTGCCAAGTGGCCACCAAGTCGTTCTGTCACCTCCCCCCACACACACACACTGAACTGGACAGGGGAGAGAGAAGTATAATGAAAGATTCATGAGTTGAGATAAGGACAGAGGGGTCATTCAGCAATTACTGTCATGGGCAAAAGAGAGTCAACTTGGGGAGAATTGGTTTGATTTATTAACAAATAATCAAAACAGAGTAGGGAAATGAGAAAACCCCCCCCCTAAATCTTAAAACATCTCCCTCCACTCCTCCTTCTCACACCGTGGCCCAATGTGGATTATCAACCAGGAGAACTGTCCTTCAGGTACTGACTGCTCCATCCTGAGTCTGTCACAGGGTCACAAGTCCTGACAACAAACCTGCTCTGGCCTGGGCTCCTCTCTCAATGCTCCAGTGTGGGCTTGCTATGTGGTCACAGCCTCCCTCAGGCATCCACTCAAGCTGGGCATGGGGTCCTCCACAGGCTCCAGGTCAACCTCTACTCCATTGCAGCCTCCATGGACTGCAGGGGCACAGCTGCCTCACCATGGGCTGCACCACAGGTCACAGAGCAGTCTCTCTTCCACTGCCTGAGCACCTCCTCTCCCTCCTCCACTGAAGAACTTGGTGTCAATGGAGACGTTCTCACATTCTCACTCCCCTCTGTCCCTGCTGCAGTTCAGCCATCTGCAAAGCAACTTCTTCCCAACTGCAATACGTTAATCACCGAGGTGTTACCTCAATCATCAATTGCCTCGGCCTTGGTCAGCTGCAGGTCCATCTCAAAGCCAGCTGGCACTGGCCCTGTCAGCTACAGGGGAAGCTTCTACAGCTCTTTGTTTAAAGATATCACCCCTGTTAGCCCCCTGCTATGAAAACCTGCCCACACAAACCCACTACAACAGGTCTTTATCAATATTTTCCCTCTCATCAGCCTATATGATCCTTTAATTGCAGTGTGGTCTGCCCGTGCTAGCGTTTAGTTATGAGTCCTCATTGTGTGTTTGCTTCCTGTACTAAATACCTGAGGGAGGTTTTGTCCTGTTCCTTGGTGCAGAGGTGAGTTGCTGCCAGATACACTGAATGGAGAAGAGCCATGCACAGAAAAGTAGAAATACAACCAGTTCACACACTTGGTGGCAACTTGGTATGTTAGGATCATGTATTCCTACAGCT
Source organism: Colius striatus (assembly GCF_028858725.1). Taxonomy (NCBI): domain Eukaryota; kingdom Metazoa; phylum Chordata; class Aves; order Coliiformes; family Coliidae; genus Colius; species Colius striatus. Next base: position 11,780,991 of record NC_084769.1, on the reverse strand, counting down.
TTCCCCTTGTTATAACCAGAGTATTAGGAAAAAAAAGGAGAGTGAAAAGTGCTGGTTTGGCTTGGAGCCTGGGTCTCCAGAAGCTGTGTTTCACTACGCTGACTACTCACCACCCTTCATGGTGCTGTGAGGTGCCTATCTTCTTTTCGGCAACATCTCCCCGTGCAACACTGCGAAGAGACACACTAGTCTGCGATGGTTCATACACTCTGGTAGCTACTGAGGTGTTTCTTTTTCCCTCTTTTTTGGCAAGGGATCCCTGGGAGGTGGAATATTTCTGTTTTCAGCTGTGATGGAGAGAATAAGAGGTACTCGTTCTCCATCTGCTGAGCTTGACTTAAATTGTTATTTCTTCATGCTTTCTGCACCCTTCAAAACACAAAATTGGCAGAAACAAATGAAGCTGTAAAATAACAGCTCTGAATTAATAAAGCTTAATCGTGCCAAGTGCTGTTAAAAAGAGCATTGCCCTCAGTACACTCTTAACACTTCAGCTGTTACAGCCGCTGGTAAGAGAGGAAGGTTGTTCATTTTTACCTGCCTAGAGACTGTAGGGTTAATAGATCCCACGCTAGGTGTATCTGTGTTAAAGTCGTTGTCTGGAACAAGTGGAAATCCTGTGGGGGAACCAGCTACAAATGCAGTTGAGCAGCACCATCTAATAACCTGGATGTTAGTACCTGGGTGCACAGGATTGACAGTGAAAATACCCTGAAATGAGCTTGAGCACTGCATAGATGAGAGACCTAGTAGGAGCATGCACAGTGATGCTGGGAGAAGGGTGGGATTTTTACTTGAGTCATCAAAGACTGATGTGGGTGTTATGGCTCTTGGACAAGTCTAATGGAGCAAGGTAATGTTAATCTATCATAAACATTTGTTTAAAGTCTTCTAGGAGACTACCACAAACCCAGCAGTCCTGGTGATTTAGCTGACTCTCAAGCAAAACTGCTTTGTATTCGTAGGCAGGTAGCTGCATGTCTGAAAATCTGCCAGGTTTTCTGTTTAATTATCTATGAGGGTTGTTTCACCATTAGGGCTGTTTCCTATTTTGCATTCTTTGAGGAAACACAAGAACAGACTCCCTCTGCCAGTGACAGGGAAATTTAGGGATGCCTAGGAAAAGTGTCTTTGCTGGGATTGCAGCTCTGTTAGGAATGATCAGAAAAAAAACCAGGCAGTCCACACACTCACAGCGTCAAAGCTGCAATGTTTTGTGGTAACATACTGGGCTCAGGGATGTTTACTAAAGGGAAGGATTTGGCAACCAATGTGGACCCTGATTGCTTCTGAAAAGAAGGAGAAAGTCTCCATCAAACCTCTCACCTTTTCTTTGAAATAGGTATTTTGACTGTACTGGGTTTTCTGTGAAATTTTAAATGGTTTTCACTCCAATGTTGAACTCAAGCAAAACAAATTATCCTTTGTTCAGTTCTAGGTTCTGTTAGGGCAAAGAGATTTACAGGCCAATACATCTGAGAACCTAAAAGATCATCTCTAAGGTTTTTGTCAGTAAGAGGATGCACATCCTGTGAAGTACAAGCTGAAAAATCTCTTCAAAGACTCTTGCTGATTTTCAGTGAGGTTGAAACCATTTTTTTCCTTTTATTTTCCGTTGTATTAATTGTTAGTTTTCTCTGAGGTAAGGAAAACTGGTTGCTTAGAGCCATAATCTCAAGCCTGTGCCTGTCAGATAAAGATATGTGTTTAATTGGCTGGAGTGAGAAGAGTGTCTTATTTAGCTTATTAGCTTGGTGATACTGTCATGGGGCTACAGGTGAGAGCACTGAGTGGCTTAAATACAGACACCTGAAGATCCTGTAGCAAGACTGTGTTGCTTACAGGAGCAGGAGGTCTGGAGCTGCACTGCACTTTTATTTCTGTGTCAGGTCTATGCACTAAACATGATTTAATTGGAGCCTGATGAAAATATTAGGCAGTAGAATAAAATGAACAGCTCTATGCCAATGTTCTGAGTTATTTAATAATTCAAACTTGAGATCTTACAGTGCAGTGTTCTCAAGGAGCAGTAACATCCAAGGCATTAAATACAGAAGAGCTTAGCTGAGATTCCAGCCTCACCACTGACAGAGTGGATAGTGCTGGAAAATACTTTTTGGGAACAGTTTTCAAAGGTGGCCATTTGCTTTGGGTACAGAAGCTAATGTGTCCTGTGCTTAGTTTTCAATGCCAGAGCCAGGAACTGGTGCAAATGCTTAGGGCACACTGCTGATGAGAACTTGTTGTGGACACCCTCATACTTGGTAAGAAGACATTGAAGGGCTCAAAGTTATGGCTGCTTTGGCTGCTACCAAAGTATGCTGTTATGCATTGAAAAATGTGGTATACCGTGTGTAGAACTGAGGTGGCAGCACATGCCTCAGCATCTTTCTATCCTTCATACAGGTACTAAGGAAAATAGCAGATGAAAATGGCAACAAGGATTTTGTTGCAGGGAAAGAGGTAGAAAGATGAAATTTGCAGAATTTAGAGTGATTCAGCCTTGAAGGTCTTTGGAAATGAATGGGAAATAACTAGATGATCTCTAAAGGTCCCTTCTAACCCCTACCATTCTGTGATTCTGTGAAATAAAAGATTTAATTACTTATTCAGGGAAACCAGGTTCCTGCTACACCCTTTCATTTGGAAAGGGGTGTTAGTGAGGGAGCCCTGGTTCAAGAAATATCTCATAAGAATGAAATTTTTAAGTCAGAAAGGAAAAAAATAGAAAAACTTGATGGAGATTCAGGGAAACTTAGGCTGAGAGCAGGTCAAGGTACAAAGGAGCTACTATTCTACCTTTTCCCTGCAACTTCATGCTAATCATTGGAAAAATACATTACTAGATACCACACTTTTCTGAGGAGAGTGAAAGGACTGATGTATTATTTAAGAGTAATTTGCAATTAGTGTTCTTAAGTGCTGTGCTATATTATTAGTTTCTTCTCTTTGTCCTGATCAAATGCAGTTGGATAATCTGCAAATTATCAGCGATGAAAAAATCACTATCAGTACAGCTCTGGCTCTTGGACTGAAAAGAGCTGGAAGAGAAATTGGCAGTTTGCTCTCTGTTTGCAGAGGGCAGGTGGCAGAACGGTGGCAGTGAGACCCTGGCGCACCCGGAGGCACTTTAAGAGTGAAAGATTTTGAAGGAAGTTGGTGTCTGGGGCTTTTCAACCAATCCAAAGTTGTGATGGCAGTGTTGGGAGGAAGGAGGTTTGTGCAAAGTTCCCATAGGGCCACATTTGTGCAAAAACTTCTGTCCTAGGAACAGGATCTCAGCACAGCAGAGGCAGAGCTTTGCTGTCAGACCTCCTGGATGTCTACTGGAAGAGAAACACACCTGTCCTCAGGTCTTTCATCCTTGTCTATGAGGTGGGCTTCTCTCACCTGCTCCTTGACTTTATTCCTTGGAATTCACTGGAAAAGGTCATAATTATGCTTCAAATCCCCAATGGTATTTGGGCAAATGCCCATGGCTTAGTTATTTTCCTTAAGATTATTGGTGCTGAAAAAGTGGTTGCCTCTCCCAGTGTCCATGCTTCTCCACTTACATGCTTTGAGACCACAGAAAACTTTTCTAAAGTCTGTTAGAAGCTTCCTTGCCTCTTATACATTTTATTGTGAGGATGAGGGAGCCCTGGCACAGGCTGCCCAGGGAGGGTGTGGAGGCTCCTTCCTTGGATGTGTTCCTGTGTGACCTGATCTAGGTGAACCTGCTTCTGCAGGGGGGTTGGACTAGATGGTCTCTAAAGGTCCCTTCCAACCCCTACCATTATATGATTCTATGATACAGGAGGTGGCACGTGTTGCCATTGTGACATAATGCCAATGAAATTTCTCAAGCTCTTTATATCTTCTTGCATTGTCATGTTTTCTTTTCCTTTGGCAGATTCATCCTTGCAGTTGCTATGGTCGAGAATGATCAAATATAATTGATTCTTTTGGTCTGTTTCCCACTGTTCATAGCTTTAAATAACGTGGTAGGAATACGAAAGTATTCAACCTGTAATGTTAGTGCAAGGAATTAAATATTTATCATACATATAGTATTCCAGGGAGTGATTCAGAAGTGATTAACATGCAGATTTGCATACACGAGCATTAAGAAACCCCACAAAGTGGACCCATTAATATATGCAGAAACATGTTTTGTTTTCAAATCTTCAGATATATGTGTTTAAAAGAAACCTAAAGAACGGTGATTGACATGACCTTATAATTCTACTGGCTTCAATGTTTGATTATGCTACGTATCCCATCGGGAAGATATCTCTCATGCTTTTGATCTGTCTGTGACTGTCAAACTCAACTGTTTCTTTCTGAATCAGCAACAGTTTTAACTTGAACCGGTGTCACTATGAGCACCTAGTCTTTCAGCTGACAGAGTCATGGTGAATTTGCATGGTTGGAAGCAGTCACATAACTGTGGCTTAACACAATTCTAGTTTATCAGGCAAAACATGCTAATCTACTGTTAGTGTGCTCTTAGCTTACTCCAATCACTAACGTGGTGATTGAGAGAAAGAGCTGCAGATATCCCCTGAAGCACGTTTTCAGCAAATGTATTTTATTTCAGTACTGAAGTGGGCTTTAAGTGCACACATAGTTATTGCAACTCAGTGGATGGGCAGTAAATTGCTGAGCTGTAACAGCTCAATCATATTTGGTTATGGGAACGTACCTGCACTTTCTGGTTTTATTAAGAGTTTGATTTTTTTGTTACAGGCCAAATTTAACTTGGCAATGGCAAGCTGGAAATGCTTTTGATTCGTTTTCAAAATCAAGCAGAACAAATTCACTTGCAGTGTTTTAAAGTGTTTTATATTAGTTGTCACTAGTCCTACCTGGCTATATAAGCAGAGCTTCCTAGGAACTCATTTCTTCCATCTGGGCGAATGAACTTGCTACCCAAAATAGAAAACCAGGAGGATTTTAAACCCCTGTTCACTAAAAGGGTATTTCAATCTCCTATGTTTAGTCTGGCAGTAAGAAAGATACACACCCGAGAGTTAAAGACCTTTTCCTCTAAGCTGGGTCTATTAATGCATTTGACACTGGTCTGGCTTGCAGAGTTTGTGCTGAATCCTGCTGTGGACCTGGCAGTTCTCTTGCAGAGATCATGTCCCACCATCCTGTTGGAGGTTATGGCTGATGGAAGATGTGTCTGTTCTATAACTCTCAGTTATCATTCCCTCTCCAAAAAGATAGGAAGAACTGTCTCTGATCCCACAAAGCTCTACAAATGTTGAAGTACAGAACAGAACTGAGCTAACTTACAGGTATTGCGGTATTAACCCTGCCATCAAGTTTTTACAGAAAAACTGTGGCTTTCAAAAAGCCTTTTGCATTTAATGGAAGTAAAGAATTGCAGCTAGAGTCACCCCATGATATCTGTAATGCTAATAATAACAATTTCCAGCATGTTTGCATCAGTCAGTGTGGCTTGGGGTGTTTAAGAATTGTAACTAGTCAGAACTACCATAATCTCTTTACCTAATCTTCCTCCCATTTCAAGTTTCTCATCTCCTGGGGGAGGAGTGGATACCTACTCATGACCAGAGGCCCTGAGATGCACCTCAGTATTACCTTATTTCCTGTCTTACAGGTGGTCCTGCTCTGGCAAGGGGGTTGGACTAGATGATCTTTCAAGGTCCGTTCCAGCCTTTAAGATTCTGTGATTCTGTAACTATTGGTTCTAAACTGTGGCATCTTTGTTTTTAGCAACTAATTTCCCCTGGTGTCCTGAGTTTTATTTGTTGAAATAGGCATTTCTTGTGATAGTCTTGGCTTAAATGTCCAAGATCTGTAAATGTCTGATACATAAATGTTTCTGTTTTCATTTAACTTTTAAGTGTTCAGAGAACCAATATGATGCATTGCTGGGACTTTGGTTATTAATAATAGATACAGTGATGCCAGTCTGAGGATTAAATCACATTCAAGGTACAGCCAGCAATGCTGATTCGATGTCTGACTTTCTTCTAGGATGTGGACTAATGAGGAAGAAACCTGATAGAAAATTATGATTTTTAATTTACTATCTTGAGCATGATGGTGCAGGACATTGATGTATGAGCTATTTTTAGACCCCAGGTACCAATCCAATTCCATTGAAAGGAAAAAAAAAAAGAAATGGAAAGAATACAAACATGAACTAAGAGTTAAAATATTTTATGAAACACATGCTAAATCTCCCTGCTGTAGGACTGGTGACCTACAATGGAGCAGAGCACCGGGCCAAGAAGAGTAAATCTTTCTCTAAATGAGCGAGACAATTTTACGCCCAGCATGAATTTAGAGAGGAGAGAAAGGGAGGAGGCCCTAAGACCAAGACAAAGCTTAGCGGGACCAGAAGGAGGTAGAATATGTCTGCAAGAGAATGCAATCATAAAAGGAAAGGAAAATTGACACAATATGAACAAAATAAGATGAACTCGCTTTTTTTCTTCTATAGCACTTTGTCTTCCGTGTCAAAGTCTATTATACCATTACATCATTCGTGTGCTGAGCACTAAACTGTGCTTTCGCTGGGTCACATGATGTTCCCAGGAACTTTACCACCAATTCAGATCACCTCGAGGCTTGATTTTGTATTACGTCGGTGACACTGGGGTTAGTCATGATTTATATCGTTCTGATCATATAAAAATTGCACAGTTCATTGATAAGACTTAGCATTTCTTTAGGGTTTATCATTCATTGATCTCAGAGCACTCTGTGGCAGTAAATAATGATCACTTCCAGCATACAGCAGATGATTAAAAAAAAGGAAAGCCCAGAGCACTTACGTGTTTTGGTTGTGATCACATGGCATGGCAGGGAACGCAACCCAGATCTCCTGATGCCTTGCCTATGAGATCACACTGCCTCCCTAAACAGAGTTAAAATGGAGTTCTGCAGTAAAAACGAATGACTCTGCTCTGATATCAGTCTTAGTGAGATCAGAAGTGGGCCTCCACTTAATAACACCATGTTACTGTTGAGTTCCCTGGGAACCCTATTAGACTCCCTCAATAACTGGAGAAGAAAGTGCCCAAGCTTTGGTTCCCATTTGTACATTAAATGCTATAGCACGTTGCAGCAGGAGCACTTCAGCAGATGAAAGTGCAGTTGGTCACCTCACAGTTTATATAGCAAACCAAGTATTTACTGTGTCCTTGCAATTTATATCATAAGCCACAAAAGCACTCTTTATTTTTCCCCTAAGGTGGTAGCACCATGCCCTCATATTTATCTGTGACTTTCTGAGTCTCAGCCGCCTTCAGTGGGCTGTGTGACTATCCCACTACCTCTCTCCCTCTCTTTCTACCCCATTCTAGATGGAAAATGTGTTTTTAATATTGTGAAACAGAGACTGTGTTTCCATGCTACCAGCACCACAGGAAATTCAGCCCTTGCTAATAATAAAAAAAGACTTAGTGATTTCACTTGGAAAGGGAGTTCAGGACAAGTGCAGTGTGCAGGGGAGCTGGTCTGGTGCCCCATCATGAAGCTGTGAGTTGGGCAGCAATGGCCAATAGCAAGGACTTCAGCTGTGTGAAAAACACACCACAATGAGGAAAAAAAAAAGTAGAATCAGGATATGAGGCAGCTGGGATGGCTGCTTAGGCCTGTGCTAGTCAATCTGCTCAGTTGCTCAGTTGGCACAGTGTCACTGCTATGTGGTAATGCTTCATGGAGAAATGGAGGTACCAGGGCCATGTTTCTGTAGGACACTGAGCTCATAAAATGATCCATTTGAGTCTCCATACTACAAGGTCAGTGATGTATTCTATAGACAAAACTATTCATGGTAGTGTTTCCAGTAGAAAAAAGAGAGAGAGAAAAAAGATTGCTGTTTCAATATTTGTAGGGCTACCATTTATCCAGTCTTCCCTGTAAATACACTTTTTTTCCTCCTGGATCTTTTGGTTTTTTTCACCATCACAAAATGTTTTATATTAAAAGGTCTGGAGAAATGGTCCTAGCAGATGTTTAGGCCACCCTGGTGCACGTGTGTTTATTTGTTTTGGACCTGTTGGGCTCTGTGCAGTGTGTGGGCCACAGAACCTACCCACCCTTGGCAGAGAAATTTTTGCATACAGAGAATAGAGAGTCTCTGCTCCACGGTGCAGACAAGGCCCCCTGTTCTGTTCACCTTTTCGCTGTGTATAGCCCATGGTTAATTGGAGAAGCATGAAGGGGCTCAAGGGTTTGTGTCAAGCAGCCTGACTTGAAGCTATCTGCTGGTGACTTCCGTAGTAAAGCTGCCTGATGTCAATGCAAATGCAGGGTCCTCCGAGTTCAGGTGCAATTTGCTGAGAAATGCCAAACTCTGGGGACAGTGGAGCCAACGTACGTGAACATGAAGTCATCTGTGATAAATGGCATGACAAAGGAATAGTGCTGTTTCACTGAAATGGTGCCTGTTTTTCCAGCTTTAGAAAATACAGCTATGATTCATCTTTGTAGGTCAAAGGTTTGTGATCCAACAGAGGAACATGTAGGAATTTGACCATGAAGTGTCTTAATACTGCAAAAATTGACCTGTAATACTGAATTCCTGTGGTGATGTGCAGTGACCTATTGCACTTTCAAGTGCTTCTTCACAGGTGTGCATGGTCAGGACATCTCTTGAGATATTTCTTTTGTGATAACGTGTTTGAGGCATGGCAAACTATGACTGTAATGGTGCTTTGTAACCACTGGCCATGAGGGCTGTGTTTTCCTGAAGGGTTTTAATGACATAAATATGTTTGCTTGATGGCAGTAAAATATTTTGTTTTCTTTAAAGTATCATAATAGGAACAAAGAGCAGCTTTGAAGTTGACATGGAGTTCTGGCCTTACTCTGCATTAGTACTTCAAGTTTATACAGAAAAGAAATACTGTGTTGCCATGGTAACTGCTTTTTCACAGCTTCACCCTGTGTAACATGCTATAAATTTTTCTTATGTGCTAGATGGACAAAGAGGAGATAAGGAGGTAAAATTTAGGCTCAGAGATCAATGTGTGGAAAAGTAAGTATAAAGTGTGGTGACATGGAAGTAACGCAAGCAATACAGAGAACACAAACTCTGCCAATCTTATCTGTGCCTGTCTCTATTCTATTTAATTAACATTCCTCTCTTGGAAATACCTGTTGCATGGAGTTCCCTGTATTTGCAGGCCATGCAGTAGAACCAAAATTGCAATGTTCTATCTCTGTCATGTGGCTCACAGTTTTCTTAATGAACATTGGGGACACCTCTTTATTAATGGGGTTTGCTCAAAGCAGACTGATAAACAGTGTCAGTGACGATCTCTGTACTGCCTCACAAGGCAGTTAGTGTCCCATAAATCAGTAAGGTTATAGCTCCCCCGCTGTCCACAAAATGCAGCTCCCGCCTCCTTGGGTGCCCTCTCAGGCTCACACGTTTGTGCTGGGGATAATGCTGGTGATGGAGTAATCTCCCCTTATAGTAGCAGATTTTCTGCTAAATTTTTTAGGCCTGTAATTTGTAATCAGTGTCTAAATCCTAGCTAGGAAAAGCTTTAAAATACAGAGAACCCTGTATCATAACTGGCAAACATCTCTTGGTCATTTTTGGTATTGAGAGTGAAGAACCGTTCTGACATAAGTGATTTCTGTCGTGAAAAACTTCCAGATCTGAGGCATCAAACAAAAGCTTTAAGGATAAAGACAGACATAAAGGGATGAAAGAGCTTGCCAAAGAGCATACAGAGGTGCAGCAATGTGATGGGGAGCTGAGCCCTGAAGTCTGCCTGACTGCCAGACATCCCCAGGTCGGTCCTCGGTGCTGGATTCCGTTCATAATTTTGCATGAGACAGAAAATTGAACTTCTCAGTGTCCCCTGGTGATTGTAACATTGATCTGTGTTGCAGAGTGAAGCAGGCTGAAAAATCCAGAGTAAGAATCTTTTGAGTGAAGAACTATCAAATGGTTTATTAACATTTGTCCCAGATTTCCATGACCTCCTGAGTGCTTACAGAGAACTATGAAAAAACCAGTCCTTGGTCACGCACTGTTGTGGTGCCCTTACAGACATTTGAGAACTCAATATTCATGAGTTGCTCTAGCTCTCCTCATCTTTTCACTATTTTTCCTTTGCGGGAATGCATTGATGGTGAAATACAGCATGGAGACAGTACATTAAAACATGAGTAACTGCGAACATACTGTACTTCCCTGCAACAGGTAGATCAAAATGACCTAGAACCTCCAACAAAAGCCTGGCTTTCAGCTCCTTTTCTGGTTTTACTGATGCCATGAAAGCCTAAAAAGAACCTTGACAGAAAGCAAGCTCATGTAGCTGTTTGACTTCATCTCTTTCTTAACAGTTACAGAAAGGCAATTTTGCTAGAACTCTGATACCTGAAACACTGGTTTCAAAGGCTATCTTGTGTTCCTCTGATGGTCTGCAGCACTACAGCACCACACTGGTTTTCAACAGTGAGATTCTCTTTGCCAGGCAATAAATTGACTTGAGGAAATCATCCACATGTCATAATTACATTAGAAATGTTGTGGCAGATTTTAAGTATCTATATTGTCTTAAGGTATTCTGGACCCAGGAAGCAGCTCAGACAAAACCCCAAGATTCAGACTCTACATGGTGAAGCAAAAAAGTTGGACTGTGTCTGATTTTGTTTGTATTGATTTGCTTTATCCATTAAGTTTATGTACAGGAAAGCTTTTGTGAGTGAGTATCAGGCTGTAGGTAGGCAGCACAAAAGTGCTGCTAGCAAGATGCTTTGCTTATTACCAGACATGCCATGGATGGAGGCAGTGGCTGCCAGGAAAGTATTGAACTATGAGACAAATGGCTGGCCTTGTAATGGGCAGTGTTAGGGACTTGTTACGGACCATTTCCTCCACGAGTCAGGCACTTTGGCACCCATCTTGGCCTCAGTCAATACTAGAAACAAAAGTGCCTGAGAACCAGAGCTGACCTCAGCTGCTGGGCTGTTCCCAGCACAGGGCAGGGTCACCTGCTGAGGTAGCTTGAGAGCTTCTGTGTGTAAAGAGAAGGAGACCAGACTTCAAAAGTTTGATCCTTAAATAAGGGTGATTTTAATTAAGACATAAAAAAGGATAATGATGTGCATTCTAGAGCATAAAGTTGCAAAATGACAGAGCAGAGGTGATTGGATCCTTAAAGACCATTATAAGCTTCCTGGGTGCTGAGTTTTTTCAACTTTCTATGAGTCTGGAGTCTCACGTGATTTAATTGGCACTAAAGCACACAGGGCTGTGCTGCAGTCTTGGTCACTCAGTGTGTTAGAGCATAACTTGGGTTTCCTGTGTTACCAAGGTTTTCCTCCACTTGAAAGCAAGACCTGGAGAGGAGACAGTAGGACTTAGCACTTGCTCTGACACTAAGCTGGGATGTGGCCAGAGTACACATCCAGAATAGGAGCTGGGAAAATTTCCCAGACACCATGGTTTAGATGTGCCCATGTAAACACTGTCTGCTTTTCCTGATTTATTTGATGCTGTCACCTGGATAAACTCCTACAATGCTAGGCACTACCTTTGAAACTCCATCTCCAACAGGGAACGCTCACACCCCAATTTTAGACACTTGATCTGAGTACTTCAGTCAGCAACTTAGGTGATCTGTACAAATTCACTGGAGGCTCCAGAGGCAATTCAGAGCCCCTAAGCATCAAAACAGAAGCCACTTCTGAAGGGTAGGGGTTTTTACATGCCTTTTTCTAAATCTGAAACAATGCAATAATGCTGTTTAACTGTACTGTAAGAGTCTTATAAGAATTAATTCAGTGACTGTTACGAGACACCCGGGACAAAAAGATAGAACCTATCTATACTCTTACTGGCACTGTCTCTGTTGCAGCCAGATAGAGGATAATTCCAGTTAACTGTATCTCAACAAGTGTATTAGTTTCCTAGGTGGTTGGACATTAGAGGCAGCAAAGCACAAGGTGAAATTAGTATCAGCGATGATGAGGATGTTGACTGTGAACATGCAACAGAGTAGAGATTATATTTTTCTAGTGGTTATGTAAAACTTTGTTAGAAGGCAGAAGTGAGGCCTCCTGTTGGGTTGAAGTCACTCAGTTTCTGCATTGAGATGAAACCTTATGTCACTCCTGACCAGCTTGAAAGGCATCTCGAAGCACTGAATATCCTTTCAGCCTGGGTCTCATACAGGACATGCCATGGTGAAACCCTCATCTGGAAAGGGACCTTTTATTGTCACTGTGCATGTAATGCATGTGCTTTTTGGCAAAAACTTTTTGGGGTTGTTTGCATTTGTTTGAACTTAGAAACATGCAGAAGTTCCAAATGCATCCATGAGATCGTCAGTAAAAGAACTAAAACAGCTCACCAAACAGAAAGCATCCTCTCCTGTTGTCATGGTTCTTTTTAATGCATCAATAAAAGATCATACAAGTTTTTTGCTAGAGAACATGTTTTTCATGCACTGAATTTCATTCACTCTGTCATCTCCTGTGAAGGAAGAAAAGTTTAGTTGGTTTTGTTTTGCTGGGTGCAATCTTCATTAACGCTAAAAAAGATAACACAGCAATGAAATGAAATTAATTTAAATGGCTCTTATTTAAAGATTTATCATGTATGTGCCTTGTTACTGTTTGTCTGCCTTTTTGTTTGCTAACTTTTTTCTTTTTTCTTCTCTTTTTCTATCTTATTTTTCTTTTCTCTTTCTCCACCTTCTAAATATTTGTATAGTAGGTAAAACATACAGGCACATGCTCAAATCTGTCAGTGAGTTAGCATCCTATTTGATTTAAAAAACTCTGTCAGTAGACAAACCAGAAATAGTCAATTATGAAATTGTCTTTATATGGAAATTACCTACCATATTCCCTCAAAAGATGATTTAGTCCCAATGAAAGTTATATGCCCATATCCTCATATATCCAAAGCATGTAACATAATCTTTCCTTTAAACTTTTATAGTGATGCTCATGGTATTTTTTTTGAAGTATTCATCATCAGCTGAGATTATGCAAGTGTAACAGCAGTTCCTCTTTTAGGAAAGTATGTTGCTTTGCATTAATTGTACTTGGTTGCAGGGAGAAGAGTGGGTGGGACTTTCCAAATGAAGCAGCCACAGAGAAGAACACTTAGTGATGGGGTTGGAGAAGGAGGAGTGATGTTTTATGTTTATTCTCATGTAGTGTTCCAGCTTCTTCCTTGGGATTTTTTTGTTGCACTGAAAAAAAATTAATTAACTTAATTGAGTTCATTTGGAAATAATAACAGAAGGATGACAGATGCATTTGTCACCCCTCTCCCTAATGAGGGAGCATTGCCTCATTCAGTAGCTGCCCAGTGCTATTTGTGCATGGAAGGAGTACAACGGTGGACCCACTCGCTCTGCCTCTTAATGAGCAGAAAACATCCCCCACTTCATCACCAGTCTGTAAATAATAGCTGCAAAGATGGTCCTGCTGGTGCCCTGCCAGAGGTACCAAGGACCATCTCTCTGGTGCCCATTCAGGGGCTTTGTTCTCTAGGCATCAGATCAAACAACTTTTAGTGGGATCAAATTCCCTTGGAAAAATAACTGAGATGAAAAAATGAAGAGGGGCAAGGGGAGTGTTTCTAGTGGGAAGCAGGAGATGGATGCCCCCATCCTCTCGTGCCCCACCTTCTCTGAGCAGCAGGGAGTTGATGTCACTGCTGCGAGCTCCCTTCAGTTGTGCCTTTCTCTAGCTATGTGTATTTACAGTTGCAAGCTTCTTGTCAGACTTTCACTGTGTGTTGGCACAATAATGAGCATTCTGGCTTCTGATGTTGGGCCTCCAGGTGCCACTGGTCTGTGCATATTAATTCTCTACACCTGAGTAAAAAGCATCACCTGGAACAGGAGGTTCACTTGAAGAGATCCATCCAATGTGAAGTTTTTACATGTTGGCATTACGCAGTAGAAGCTGACTAGACAGACGGCTAAAATAATGACTCAGGCATTTAGTCTTTTTACTTATATGCATCATCCATTTTTAAAAAGTCATTTTTCAGTGAATTTCAAAGCTGAAACTGAGCTCCTTTTATATTTTTTTTGCTCTGCCTATCTAATCACAGACATCTGAGGAGACAGCCCAGAAGTCAGGACCATGCACAGGGCAGATGGGGGGTTGTCCTTTGTGGCACATCACCCCTGCTGGGGTTCAAGCATCCTCCTTCTCCTCTCAAGTGCAGTGGAGTGGCTCAGTTGCCTGTATTGGGGCAACACTGTGGGCACTGGAGAATGCAGCTCCACTCCCTCAAGCTTCACATGAACCCCCAGAGGCCCAAGTTTGTCTCATCATTTATGGTTTCAGCCTGGATGTTGAAAACATCTGCTAACCTGTCCACAGGCCTGAAACAAGAGGGAGATTTATGTATTGTAGTCAACTTGATTTAAAGGGGTAAGATATATTGTGAGACTCGGAGGTATCAGCTGCTGTTCCGTGTAGAGGGAGAACCACCACATGGCTGCAGGAGACTTTTTGGCAGAAACAGACAAAATGCAATAACATGCATGTTTCCTCTGAAACACAAGGGATCAGGCATGAAAACTGCCGAGCAGCTCTGCAGGGGCAAGGCACGCTTGGCTTTCCTCACCGCCAAGCTCCGTACCCCTGGGGTGCATCAACTCCAGAGACCTTGGTTTACCACACCTTCCGTGCAGCAAAACAGACACACATGCTTGATGTTAAACCTACTCCCAAGTCTTACATAACTCATTCGAGGCAAGCATATGCATTTAAATGCTGTGCTGAGTGACGCCCTCACAGCACATGCCAGTGAGCACGTCTTTAATTCCATCCATTTGGTAAATTTGGTTTGTTTTGTGCCCAGTGAGAAGGAAAAGCTTTGTTATTTTTTTTTTTGCAGCGTTCTTTATAAGGAGTGTTGAAGAAAAGGACTCTACACCATCACTTAGAAGCTTTGTTACGTACTAAATCTATTACTACCCCCTGCAGTTTTTAAAAATCAAGGGTGGTTTCTAAATGAGTGTCGTGTATGATAAATCAGGTTATTTTCATGACAACTTGTATCTTTAATATCTGAAGTGCTAATGATTGGGCATGTTTCAAAGCAAATGCATCATTCCCAGTGTACCTTGGCAATGAACAAGCAGTTATATTTATGCATTAGAAGAGGAATGTGTATTCCTGCAAACAAGATGCTACCACAGTCCTCAGCAGAAAACATTCTGAGTTTGCTTGAATGTTACGTGAGCATGGATTTACTAGAGCAAGGGAGGATTTGGAGATTTCTCATACACTTTTCTTACTACTTAACACCAGCTCCCTGTCTGCATGAGCTGTGCATTTTCCCTATTTAGATTGGGCTGATCATTACAGACCTAGCGCAGTAAAGCTTCAAAGCACATTCTTAACTTCAGTGTGAAGTTAATAAACATGCTTTGATGCTTGTGGGTTCATCATTGGCCTACCTGCCCCTCTCCTACTGACTTGCCCTGCTTACTTGAAGCAAGATCAAACTTACTGCTGAAGCAGGGCTAGAGCTACCATTCTTCAGATCTGTCCAGGTCTGACACTTCCAGGGAGTATGGGATAGTCCTGCTTGGCATCTGCTACTTGGTTGAGCTGTGTGTGAGTGGCAAATTTGGCATGTCCATAATACCTTCTGGTAGTTTTCTTTCCAGAAAACTCAAGGCAGGAGTTTCAGATGCATAAAACTCAACTGTTGACATTTCTGATCTGCAAGTGAATGGCTGTAGGTCCTGTAAGAGTAAGGTGGAAAGCATGGTGTCTTAGATCTCACTGCTGGTAGGCCCTCTGTTATATATAAATATATATATATCAGTGATGGAGGAAGGAGTCTTTGGCTTAGTTTCTGGATGCTAGGTATGAGCCATCACTGGGAGCAAACATGTTCCGTTTGCATCAAGGACTGGTACATTTTTAGAGACTTATAAAATTGTATTAGTCATCAGGCAGCTGAAAAAGACCATTAACCAAAGTTCTCACAGCCTTGAACAAATGTTAGAAACATCAGTGTAAAGCATCCAACCCTTCAACTGGGCATCTTGCCCACAGACCTGATGGTGCTTTGTAACGGGTGTCAGCGTGCTACGTGAAGGTGTCGGGTCTGGTCCTTGAGCATTTCCTCTTAATGTACCTCTGAAATAGCTTCAAAACAAGTCAGTATAGGCGGACTTTGTGAAACTTGTGAGAGGGGAAGATTGAGCCACCAGGAAAGGATCCAGAGTAACCTGCAAGGGCTTGACTATGCACAGTTTGGGACCTGTGGTTCTTCAATCTGCTCATTCACGTGGGAGGGTGCCCGTTGGTCTGGGACATCCAGGGAGAGGTTTGAATTTATCATGTATCTGATACTTATGTGTTGTGGCTTCTGCTAGAGCATTGGTGTTACTCTAACATAAAATATTGTCTTTAAAACAAGAATCTGATATCTAAAAAAGATAAGAGGAAGAACAACAAAGGAAAAAATGAGACCTTTTATTGACAGGATCACTGCAATAAGAGCTCTTAAATTAATACAGGTGAACCAGTTTGTATCAGTGAAGGAAGGTTCCTGGGGAAAGATTAAATGCTTCCACTTTTCTAAACGTTGTATTACTGGCTTAGGAAAATTTTTACCTTTATCTTGTTAAATAAATTCTGCCGGGTCTGGAAAGGGAACCTCCTTTTATCGTTTGGTGTGAATGTATAAAGGGATTGGTGAACCATGAAAGGACCTGTTTGAAAGCAGTTTCCCCAGAAAGGTTTCTAAGGACTTAAAAGTACCAGACAACATATTTTGTATTATTTTTAAATAGTTATAAAATGAACCAGAAAACTATAGGCTTGTTTCAGTGTGGACAAGCAGAGTGAGTGGTAGCTTTCTGATGACTCTTTAAGGTGTTAGTGCTATGGCAGAGGAAGAGCATTTTGTAGAACTGCTTATAGGCCTAACAGTGGTGGAAGAAGGCAGATTTTGGCAATAGGTCTGCATGGATGAGCAGTAGCAGAGTAGCTGTGTGCTGCTAGAAACAGGCCTCATGTCAGTAAAAGGTCACTGTAGATGGAAAAGCCAAATTGGAAAAGGGTCAATGATGAGGAACCTTGTGGTACAGCTCTGTTCATCCTCAGCAGCAGGATGGGTACCCAGGGAGATGTGGTAGGTGGCTTGGGGCTACCAAACCCCCATACCTCCAGCAGCTGTGTCCCTGATGGTGCTGGAGCTGGGTGTTCATCGTGCATGCGGGACTGAGCCTCCCACAGGTTGTGTGCTTGGTACAGACAGGTATAGCCAGTGGTTGGAGGAGTAAGAAGTTCTCTCTGGATATCATTGCCTTAATTAAAACAGTGTCAATAATCAACATTATGAGGTTTTTGGGGTGGCAGGGTGTGTTTCTGGTCCAAAGGTTCAAATTGAAGCAGCTTGAAAACTTTCCAGTTTATTTTTGCTATGCCAAAATGTGAAATGTAAGGTAGCTGTGATGCCTTACACTCAAAATCTGTACTGATACGAATGCATGTAGTTGCATATATTCACTTCCTTTGGACACACAAGAGAATTCTTCTTGCTCATCTTCAAAGGTCATTGTACCTAGTCTGACTAATAACAAAATATTAATTAGGGTAACTAGTATAATCCTCTTTTATCCATGAGAGTCTTCTCAAGCCTGTAAAACCTCGCAGGCTTACTGCCAGATTTTAGCGAGTTCAAAAGATGCCTTGGATTTGTGGCCATGATCATTTCTTGTGTTGTAAGTAAATGAAATGATCAAAATGCACAAGCAGCATCCGACATTAATTGCATGAAATACAGTTCTATTGAGAGTGAAACAGAAGAGAAACTCACTGCTGGAGACTCCTTGTCTTTAAGATTGATGATACGTGGGACAACAGCCTCAAAGTTCATTATTTAAAGTTCATTGGAGGCAGCTGACAGGGGAGGCCATCTCGATGAAATGCTCTCTTCATGTGGGATTTCCTAGTTTCCCTAATGGGGCTTGGGCTTTAAACAAGAGTGTGTTACATCATTTAGGTTTTCTTTATGTTCTCTGTAATGCCCAGAAAATCTATGCTGCTGCCTCATATTATCACATTCAGAAATAAGGTTGCACAGGTATAGACAGGTGCTTAATGTTGTGTTTAAAACATGACATTTCCATTCCTGTTTGGAAGCAAAAGCACTGTGAAGCTTATTAGTGCTCAATTAACATAATATATTGCAGTTATTATTCTCAGAATGATACCAGACATCCCCCTCGGAGGGGGTAAATTGAATCCTGATAACAGGCATTTAAAGAAAACTGGAACCTGGCACTTAATAATAGGCAGTAAAAATACAGACTGTCATGGTTCCCTTCTGAATTCAGCTCAGTTTGGTTGCAGGTGAAGAATTAACCACTGACTTCTATCGTTTGTTAAGAAAAAGTAAAAAACAAAGAAAACCTTAAGCTGAAATAATCATGATACTTCATAACATGGTTTGCCATCAGTACACAGCTTAGAGAGCTGGGGGAAGGTTTTATAGTCCTCAGTTTAGCACTTGGTGGACATTTATGGAATTTATCAGATGTTGCTTCCCAGGCCTTGCTCTCATATTCTTAAAAGACAAAGTTAATCATTTTTTCAGGCTGCTGCAATCTCCTAGACCACTGAATATGATCCTTTACTGCTAATACAGGGGGGGAAAAAAGTAAAGTGTGTTCCAGCTAAAGCCTTAGGCAAAATCCTCTGTGTCCTCTGCAGCATGATGGGGAAAAGTCCAGTGTTACATTACTGCCTCAGAAAGAAAAATCCAATGGCTACTATGTTGTCCACAAATCAATATGATTTTCAGGTTTCTGAACACAGATTAGGAATACTTTGGTGTTGTAATGAAGAGTTTATGTGAAAATCTTTCCTGCTATATACATGCTTTTTCCATGAGCCCCAAATCACATTCTTTTAAACAAAATCATCATTACAGAGATAGGAAGTTTTAAAACATTAAAGTAAATTGCATATAGTCAGTTCTTCCTCATGCCCAAAAGAGGTGTTGCCATGGCAAGCTGCCAAAGCTGTGTACATAGATTGGTGTGCTCCATAGGCTGTGCTCAGTGCAGCTAAAAGTCAGGTTGGGAACAAGCTGTTGCTTCCATGAAGGAGCAGTTGGGTGGGAGGTTCTCCCCTTGGCTTCACCCAGCTGTGCCTTTCCATTACATGGAGTGCTGCTCAAGTAAGAACATTCAGCACAGAAGATTTCGGAGAACTACCCTTGATTTAAAATGTACTTCCTTGTAGAAAACGTCAGCAGGAAAATTTTTCAGCTGGAAAACTGGAAAGTATACAGGGAAAGGAAGCTGAGTTGTGAGACCTGTTAAGGATGTGGGGATTTGTGAAATGGTGGTGAGTCTGAGTAGTGTTTTCATCACACGTAAAACCCAACTGAAATAATTATTAGGTTATTTCACATCTTACCTGAAGTAATTAAGACAAATAGATGGTAGGGAGGAGCCGCCTTCGCTGGCCAGCAGTGACAACCCTCTCCTCTGCCATGCTTTTCCCAGGTCTTTGTTAAGCACACACTCACATTCAGCAAGATGCTGGAGGCCATGCCTACACCATTAAGGCACACTTAAACACATGATTAAGTATTTTATTAAATAGAAACAATTGCTGAATTGAAGTGACTAGTACCAAGTCAGCTTTTACTCTGATTTGCTGCCATTCACCCCATGGCCAGGGCTGCATGCCCTCTGTGGAGCCCATCCCCTTCTGTGTGCAGCAGCATCACAGGTGTTGAGGGCTTGAACAGTGCTTGTGAAATGATCCAAAGTCTGTGGAAGGAAATTCCCAAGGGAGGGCCAAATATCACAAAATATGTCTGTTCTGCTGTACTTGTTAATAGGTTTTGGGATCCCTTGGAGATGGAAAGTGCTACATAAATGTGAAATTTGAATTATTTCATGTGGCATTACCCGTGCAAAGGTACTGCAGACATACTCCTACCTGATTAACAGCTGTGCTGCTGAATTTCAAGTATGTTTAAATATTGTTATTGGACAAATTGAAACTACAGACAAAACCTAATTTGTTGGTTTATATTGATGGTAAAATGCCTTTATTATTTTTAATGTAACTTAATAAAGATTGTGTGCATGTATTAATTATGAATGAAACTATACAATGGAATGGGTCACGAACATCCAATATTTCAGTGATTAAAATGACAAAGCACAGAGGAAAGAAGCATAAATACATTGGGACCCATTTTTAATTAATATCAGCCTCTTTTCAAACATGACATGCAAGTCTGAGAGTGCTGCTGCTGATGTCCATTGCAGTTTAATAGCCTCCTTTGTGTGGTTCCAATTTGCATGAGATTTACTTGGGAACTGATTCTTCTCCAGCCCTGCTATTTTGGGAAGACAAAAGGGACCAAGTATGGTGCTGTAGCTCAAGCACAGGGCAGGATTTCAAGAGCTGAACCTTGACAGGCTTTGTATGGCTGTCAGGCTGCTTTGTTTTCCTGAGCTGCTCCGGTCCAAACACTGAGTTTTGAGAGCTTTCCATCCTATAGAGTAGAAATAATAAGAGTTCAGTTATTAAGTCTAAAAATAGAAATTAGAGAAAGTCCAATTTTCATTGGACCCCAGGCATTTAATAATCTTTTAATGATTTCTGCAATTTTAGAAGGTAGGGAATTGTACCTTCCTTTATAGCTGTGAAGCCCAAATAAGCATGTGTACGAGCTCCTTACTCCCACCCTGACAACCCTGTTCCTGGTGCCTGAGTCCTGCTCAGGCAGCTCTTTCCTTACCTGGGAACCCAGCAGCCTCCTCATACCTCTTCAGGAAGGAGTTGAAGTGTCTTGGATAAGAGGCAAGGGCACATAAAGGACATGGATTTAGCAAGGAGAGTGTGACTGTGTATTTGTCATACTGCAGTATAACTATAACCTACAGGGCAGGCTAGAGAAAAGCCTGTAACATTGAGAAGCCATCACTAAATTATGCTCATGGCCTTTGCAGTGCCAGGGTGTCGGGATCTGGAGTGAGCAAAGAGGAATTTGAGCCACCCAAGGCTTCTCTTTCCCATCATCTGTTTGCTTTCTGCTGCAGGTCATAGTGTGGTTATTTGGCAGGTCACCTAATTGAAGTGGCTCTTCGTGG
The DNA here is from genome assembly GCF_028858725.1 of Colius striatus. Taxonomy (NCBI): domain Eukaryota; kingdom Metazoa; phylum Chordata; class Aves; order Coliiformes; family Coliidae; genus Colius; species Colius striatus. The sequence goes on along the minus strand of NC_084769.1, from coordinate 11,759,896 downwards.
GCAGCTCATTGCATTTTATTTCTGCAGGGACTGCAGTCTTCTGGGCTTTTACCTTTATAACACTGTCGGAAGCTGACTTCTTCTGGAGGTGTGAATGTGGCTGTAAGTGCATGTAACACCAACTTGACAAGCCCATGAAGGGGTATATGTACAGTACCAGTAATATCAAGGGCACCATCAACAGAAGATCAAAGGTGGGAAAGGTAGTTTACACCACAGCCTTTGCAATCTCTGTGGAGTTTGCAGACAAGAGTGCCAAGCAAGGTTAGTGGTGAAGTGATTTTGGGAATAAAAAGACCAGCATCAGCACAAAAATTACAATTTTTAAGTGACTGAAGAGGTAAAATCTAAATAAATAGAAAGAAAAGCTCAGCTCAATTTTTGAGGGTGTTGTGACAGGATTTCTGTAGAGTGTTCAACGTAGAAACATAACTGCAGCACCATCTGAGTCTCTAGGAGAGGCCAATCCTGCACAGTCCAGATTCTTGTAGGAAGCAGAGCGTTGGTGGGAACTGAGATGACAGAGCTCCTGGCAGGATGGGGCCGGGAGCTGGCATGTTTCACAAGTGGCTCTTTTTGCTGTTAGCAACCAGCACTTCTTTGACGAGTAGCAAAATAAAATGAGTGATGTGCTTTTTTGGTTCAAAAAAGAGATTTAAAATGTGATGGAGAGCTGCCAGGGTAGGAGCAACACTCCTCCCTTGCTTTGCTTTTGATGTGCAGTGAAGATGAAGGCATTGCCTTGAAATAGTCTCCTGCGCAGGGCAAACAGGAGAAGATGAAAGAGAAGAAAAGTGGGAAAACAGTCCTGGTTTAGATGATGGCAGAGGCACTGTGTAGAATAGCCTCTGTAAAATGTGTCATGATAGGAAATCAATTTTAAATTACACTGTGTGACGCATACTGTATTTTCCATCCTTCATTATAATGAGCAAGCACATCCTTACATAATGATGGCTTTTTAAGAGGTTGCCTATGGCTGAATTTATGGCCATACAGAGCTGTCCCATGAGCATTTAAACTTCATAAAGCTGGGAAATGTGCAAGCTGGCTGAAGTGGTGGAAGGATGCTTGTAAAACTTCATGCCAGTGAGGGCCATCTTTCTTTCGCTCTTGCACCTCATTGATCTCTTGCAATGGATGAAAAGCAACACAAATCGATGCCACAGATCTCTCGTAGGAGTTGAGTTTCAGCTCCCTTTCACTATGCCACAGCATCAGCAATGCTGCTGATACAGAAAGAAAGAGTTTTCCTTAGCATTGTCTTATGTCCACGTAGCATGTCCTTATGTGTCTGTAACATCAAGGAAGTCTGAATGGCTGGTGTGGCTGAGCATGAGGAGATGGTGACAGTTGCTGAAATGCCTCTTTGCACAATACTGAGTAGAGAAGCTTGTGCTGTCTATGCAGAAATCCCCAAATGGTTTGTAAGCCACTTGCTGAAAGTTATTGGCATGCAACATCTGCAGTTTCACATTCCTCCTCAAGACATATGGGTATATTTTTCTGTGCTACCCCTGTCTCGAGGCACAGCAGTGGCCCTGAGTCAGCCTACTGGGAGCAAAAGGAGGGGGAGACACGCTCATCTTGCACACACGTTTGCCTTCCTCAGCCTCGCAGCTGAGGTTGACAGGGATGATGCAGGTTATGATAGTGACTTCTAGCATTCAGGCACCTCTCTCTTCCAAAGCCTGTGGATGGACTGGAAGTGACTGTCACAGACTGGGTTTGAACCAGATCACTATAGAGGGAGTGCTGTACTAGTTGGTTGCTGCCTTCCAGCAGCCAAGCAAATGCACTTTTAAATGAAATTACACTGAATTGTTCTCATTGTTCTAGGGTGTGTTTGTAATTGACATGACAGATGAGATTTTAACATTTTCTTTGTTTTTGTTACTAATTCTCTTCCTACAGATAATATGGTGAAATCCCCACTCTCTCTCTTTCTTTCTTTCCAGAAACTGGAGTAATATTTAATGGCTATGAGCTCCTTTTCAGCTTGGGTGACATTTTCAGCAATGCCCGAAATGTAATTCATTGATTGATTTGCTTATGGAATTTTTTGCTGGAAATCACAAAACCATCTAGAATTCCCCCTGGCATGTCACAATGCTTCTCACTCAATTGTGTTATAACCCTATCCGGCTGCATGAGATGCCAATTCACTGAAAAGAGCAAAACCAAGGACCCAGTTCCTGGTTTTGTACAGAGAATTAAAAATGAAGAAGATAAATTAGAAAAGACATGTTTTGTGAGATTCCACACTGGAATCTAACCTGGTCTTTATTAGATTGTTCACTGTTTTTGCAGATTCCTTGAAAAATGTTGGTATTTGTTCTTCATTTGTCCATTGAAAGGAGAAGGTTTCTCCTGGGTCTGAGATGGATGAAAGGTCCACAGCGTGGTGCCTTGTCTTGACTAACACACAGGAGCCCTTCAATGTAAATATTCACTGCAGCCCCACTCCACTGGCTCTTTAAGGGTTACTTCTCTTACGTTGAGAAGGTCAAAACATCAGGAGAAAATGGAACGTAACTTCTTGACATTTAAGATGGTGAACTGTTTTGTTTTGTTTTTTCAAGTAAGAGCAGAAAATTTACAAGTTAGTGAGAATAAAGCTCTAAACCCTTCAGACAGTTTGGGGAGGTGGGGGGGGCTCCAATTCCATCCTGCAGGTCGAGCAGTCCTCACTCAGTTTGATTTTGTTGAGGTGCCGGAGCTGGTGCGCCCCAGAAGCACGATGCTGTTTGGTTTGTTTTCTAAAGCACAACTGTTGTGAATCCCCCAGTGACAACAGAGCACTGGCACATGCTGGGCTGTGGTGGATTGATCATCTCAGCTTGCCTGTGTGCTACCCTCTGAGTCACTGGCTGTTTGCATAGCGTATAAGGGTGGATGGACATCGCTTTATCCCTTAGAAATGTGGTGAGCTGTAGCTCCCTGGCAGTAGGGATTGGGGGATGCTTAAGCACAGATCTGGTTTGTACCTGAATGAATGACATTGTCCTCCCAGTCTCCTTTATGCCTTCACCTTGTCCTAGCTGATACAGAGTTGCAGAGTTTGTGTTTGTGAACTGATGGGGACAGGAATTTGGTTTGCCCACATGCAATCTGTGCAAGGTTGCTCTCTCCATTATAACACGCACAGGGCCTGCCTGTGTTGAAGAGGAAGAGCCACCACCTGAAGACGCTGCCCCCCTATATTTGCTCACATGAGACATAAAAGAAAAGTAATTCCCATACAGCAGCCACTGAACTGGGAGTACATCTGGACCAACAAGTTGATTATGGTCAAGATTGTTCCCTAGCAGTGGTGACGTCTGGCAAGGGCAGACCAGATCTGTGCTGTGGCCTTGGTTTAGTTTCCAAAGCAGGGTGACAGCATGGAAAATGCTTATGGGGAAAGGTCCACAGCCTGTGCTACACCTATTGGACATTGTTTAGGAAAATGCTACTCAGCTCAAGCCAAAATCGTGCCAGGCACCATTTATTCAACAGCCAAGAGCATTAACTTCCAACCTGCATTTAGTTCACTCATCAAATGCAACCTATGTGGTCTGAGTCCGAACAAGGGGCCATGTCGTGGGCAAACCATCTACTTCTGGAGGAGGCAAAAGGAATTGGCTGCTCCCCAGCTCCTGCAGGCACTGGGAGAGCAGGCTTCCCTGATATGTCCTATGAGGTATGCAGGGAGAGTGGAGCTGTCTGAAGAAAAGCATGAGATCTGGGCTTTGACCAGGCTGACTGGGATCAAAAAGTGCTGCACCAATTCAGAACAGTGCAGATGTTTTATTAGAATTTTCCCACAGACTGGTCAGTGAGGGTGTCTGGAAGCAGAAATGGGCTGTTTGATCTGCTTTGTGTAAACAAGTGGTAAATCTAAACCAGAATTCAGCTCTGGTTTGCAGCATATAATCTCTCTTGGCTTAACTAGGGTTAATGAGGTCTAACCCTAGGCTGGTAACAGTCTCTGAGATGTTCCTGCTCATCTCTGTAATGGACCATAGATTCTGCTTTGCTGACTGATAATTATTTTGACAACAGTGCTGGTTCTGGAGCCAGGAGATCTATTTGTTCTACATGACAGAACAACTTTCCAATTTATGTATTATGTGTTTTACATTGGTGTTTTTGTTAACACTGTACTTACTCATTTAAGCTCTTTCAGTTCCAATTCTATAGATATTTGCAGATACAAATATGACAGCATTCCTCATAACTCAATTATCTCCTATATGAGGTTCCCCCAGATTTTGGGTGGTTTTGTTATACCTTCCTACACAGGTAGGTTACAACTCACAGTCCCACTTCATCCCCTTAGCCCTTACAGGGTGTTTGCTCTGTGTCTGAGCAAGGCAGGGAGCCTTCCTGGCTCCTGATCTAGTGTGTCAGCCTAACAATATGAGGCACCTAAATGAGACAAATATTGCTATTTATTTTCTAAGAACTACTTCTGTCTGCTTTCCTGTATGGTCTCACATCTTCTGAGATTTTAATGACTTTTTGTTTCCTTTTCAGGGACAAATATTTACTTTCCTTTTACATGCTTCGTGTAGCTTTTCAGAGTCACACAGGGGAGTTTGAAACACCAGCTGTTTCCTTTCAAATTCTCTTTGAAGGTCTCTGGGCCATGTGTTCCTTGCTCAGCTCCCAGGTAGCTGCAGGGTCTATGCTCCATGCAGACTGCAAGGGAACAGGTTCAGCTCCAGCCTCTCATCCTCACCCAAGAGTATCTGAGGCTGCCTTGTCTCTGATCTGTGACAACTTGATCATCCTGGTCCCACCATGGTGGAGGCAAGTAACATATGTATGACAGTCAGTCATTGGTAAAAATTTCTGTTTCTTATGCCCTGTGAGATGTGCCTTCATGTTAAAGAGCAACAAGGGCAAACGTTTCTCAACAGTGAGAAGGTGCATTCCCGTGTAATTTGCAGTGAGAATTTGAATTAAAATTATATAGGAGAGGTGGGAATTATCATAGCTGACTTGTCCTAAGGAATCAAAGGGCTACAGCAGATAGTATGTGTTCAACCTTCAAAAAGTCTGAAGACACCTGCTGGGAGCAGCCAGCGAGGACATGTAGGAATGGTAACTCCAGACTTGCTTTGGGAAACATCCTATTGCAGTCACAGGAAGATTGTAATGGTTGCCAGCATAATGTCCTGACTGTCCCTTGGCACATTTCTGGTCATGTTTTGTATTTGGGAACATTACTAGAATGCTGGGGCTTCCCCCATGAGCGTTCCTTCCCCCTCCTCCCACTCATGTGACAAAGACATGCCTGGGGTCCCCGTTGCAGTGATGCTGCCCTTACCTGGACTGAGCCCACCATCCTGGGCAGATTATTCTGCAGAGGGTGGCCATCCTTCCTTACCAGCTCTATGCCAAAATCCTCATACAGCCAAGAGCCTTGAGATGTATTTGAAACTGACAAGCAGCAGGCTGCAACTTGGTCTCCACATAAGCAATGGCATTGCATGGGCTGCCAGGTGTCCCTGGATATGCTGTGAATATTGGCCTCCATGGTCCCACCTAATTTCCTCCAGCCTTCCTTCAGTCCCATAGGATTGATGTAACATGCTCTGGCACCCCCTGTGCAGTTGCAGCTCTGCAGCTTGGCCACTGGTGCCATCCCTTTAAGTGCTGTCTGGACTTTATAGCCACCACAGGTATAAATTGTCTGTGTCCACCTGGGTGTACTTGTCACCACACAATGCAGGAAGTTTCCTCCCTGAATGATGCTCCATCTTTAAGAACATTGTCATCAAGTATAACTAGTAAAGCACAATTATGAAATATTTATTCTAATGATGAATTCATAGCATCGCTTTTATTGCCCTCAACAAAGGTAATTGCTTGGGTCTCTGGAAGACCCTGCAGCTAAGAGATAACCATAGCCTTCCTACTGCAAATATGCCTATGGGTAACTTTTTTACACATATGCACTCTCATTAAGTTATCTGTAGAAAATTAGACTGCTTACTGCATAATTGTCTTCAGTAACATGCACTGGATTGATCGCCTTTCTAACAAAAATTGTGTGTTTGTCTAGAGACTGATGACTTTCTTTTAATTTGCATCAAGGCTGTGGTAATGAAGTAGGTCTGATGAAAATGAAAAGCAGACTGTAAGAAGCTGGCATTGGTGGTGAACTACTGATAACCTGGTCTCATTTTCAGTTAATCCTGAGACTGTGCCGTGCTAGTGGTGGGAATGTGTTAGCTCCTTACTTATATCCTTACAACATCCATCTTTTAAAGATCTGTATGCCAATACTGATGTTGTATTCTCACTCCTTGATACTCTTATATACAGGCATTTCCTTTCTAAAGGTAGCATTTGTAAGAGATTTCCTCTCTTTTTTTTCCTTCTCTCTTGGAAAGGAAGGGCAGTCCTTTCCTCAAACACTTGACTACACTGGATTGAGACAATTTCATTCCCAGCTTTTCATCTCTCTGGTACTGCAGTTTGCTTATGGCTTAACTAGGATTGGGCTAACTTCCCTTTGCCTGTGTGTATTCTCTTTAGAGACTGTCTTGTCCTTGGGAATTGTTAACTCCTCAGGCTCCCACCTAAGGCAAAGAGAGGTTGCCGAAGGACGGGCTGGCATGTCTGATGTGCCTAGACTTTGCATCTTAAGTGCAGCTGGCCTGCAGACAAACCTCTCAATGTGAGGCTGCTGGAAAGCAGAGCTCATTGCTGCAACACCATCAGACAACACACAGTGCACTTGGGTATCTACCCCGTGTTAGACACCCAAAGTTGGGCAGCTTAGATTAGCCAAGGGAGAGGTTTCAAACACAGAGATGGTCATCACACCATCAGCTTTTGCCTAAACTGTTGAAAATCCTCCTTCATGACATAGTTAGAAACCTGTGCTGTTTTCCAGAGTGTTCATCCTCTAAATCAGGATATGTTGTGCTATTGGGCCTCAACATGTTGGTTTACCGCTAATGGCAAAAGTCCCGGTAGAGGAAACTCAAAGACACCCAAGCAGCTCAGCACTCTGAAGGTGCTGTGGCGGGGACTGAGATCTCACTTCAAATGTTTACAGCATTTACACCTGCTTCTGGGCTAACCAGGACTCTTTGTTGTTAATTATGAGATATAGACACTTTTAGATAGTCATGCATCCAGGTTTTTTTAGATGTCTCTTTCAAAGATGAATCGCCCCCTGTATTGCCCCCTTTCTGTGTTCTCTCCTTTGATTCTGTTGTAAACTATTTGCATACAATGAAGGAAAAACACTTAATGTTGGCCTCGACAGTTGTCTTCCAGTGCCCTGCTGTGAAGGGAGAGCTTGCACCTGCCATGGCCCTATGCAGAGTGAAGGCTCAGCAGGAACAGAGGAGTTAGGAATGCTCTAAAGTGTTCTTAACTGGAAAAAAAGTGATCAAAACCCACAGCTGAATGTGTTCCTGAGCCTACACAGTGCCATAGGGCTTTACTGCTTTCTGTCCAGCAAATCTTTGCAGCCTACTCAATTTCCTTCCCTCACCTTTCCCCTGCTTTATTTGACCAAGGAGCATCTTTGACTTGGAAGGAAGCAGTGACAGTCTGCAGCGATCCACACTTTTCCACTCTATTTACTATTTGCAACGGAAAGAGAAAAGCTCCTTGTGGTGGAAACCTCCTAGCTCACATTTTCTCACATTTCACAGCCAGGGAAGCAGATATGGCAAATGGGGAGCTGATTTATTTCATACCTTACCCTTGTGAAGCAGCCACGGATTGAAGTGGAAGCACACAAATAGGCTGGCACCATTAGAGTGCCTTAATAAATATTAATATAAGTGTGTGCTTTCTTGCAAGAAAGAGTGACTGGTGAGCAGAGTGTGTGCTGACAGCTGTGCACAAATTCAGCTTTTCTATTTGTTGAGCTCAAGCACAGCCACAGAATTACACAGGGAGGACAGGGGCACCAAAATGGGCAGATGCACCCTTAACATCATTACACCGAGGAGTCCATCTAGTTGCTTTAATTAACATGAGAAGTGTGTTTGGTTTTCACTTTTACTTTTTTGGGTTTTTTTATGAGTGAGGCTTTGTTTGATATTATTTAATACTCTTTTAGGACCGGATTAATTGCCAGAAAAACCACTCTGTGAAATTGCTTTAGTAATAGTTAAGCAGAACTACTTTACTTGTGCTGGATGCATTTTTTGTTTACTAATCTGATCCTTTTGGTCTCTTTTCCCAAGTAATAAGCAATAGGGGAAGAGCAGGTCACCTCAAGTTGTGCCAGGGGAGGTTTAGATTAGATATTAGGAAAAGTTTCTTTGCCAAAAAGGTTGTCAAGCATTGGGACAGGCTGCCCAGGGAAGTGGTGGAGTCACCATCCCTGGAGGTATTTAAAAGATGCATAGATGTGGCGCTTAGGGAGATGATTTAGTGGTGGACATGGCAGTGCCAGGTTAACAGTTGGATTCCATGATTTTAAATGTCTGTTCCAACCTCAAGGATTCTATGGTTTTAAGTATATTTCTATTTTTCAAATGTTTAAAATATTATTTGAAGGTAATACACTAAACTGATTACTTTTAGTCAACCTGTCCCTCTGAATAATTAGATACCAGTTTTCCACACCCTTTTCTTTTTCATGTATCAGAAGGAGAAAACAAATCTTCCTGTCTTTTGTTTTGTTGGGGTTTTTTTCCCCCCCAATACTGAGTCCTTTTCTTAATCAGGGAACTGATTACACTGACATTATTGAACTAAATTAATCTAAACTAAACAGATCATTCCACTGAGAGAGCAAATGTTTGCAAAGACGGCAGAATATTGTCACCTTATGATAGGGAAAAGGAAATAGATGTACTAGATTTTAAAGTTTCCAGTACTTGATTGTTTTCCAAGCCTCCAAATGTTAAGGTTTTCTGTAAAAGTCTATTTAATCAAATGCATAATTCAGGTGTTCCTACATCCCTGATGATCAATTGAGTGCTATTTGATATTGATTTCTGATATTTTTGATCCAAAATGGACAAGAGTTTATTTTAGAATGATACATAAAACTTCTACATGAGGTGAAAGTTTTATAAACAATGGAGGGGGAAACTCCCCACATTTTTATGTCTAGAAGTATTCATTAAGGTATTTAGCCTAAGTGAATAACCATCGTTGGATTTAAGAGTAGAAGACAAGTATAAAGTTAAAGGTGTTTTCTCACTAGCAAAGACAACAGTTGATTTTGAATACAGAATCCTTATTATTTATCTTTAAGGTTTGTAAAGCTAAGAATTGTTTGCACATTGGAAGTCAAATACAAAATAAGTATTTTATATGCAAAGAAGAAAAGAAGGCATGTAAATATATTGAGTTGGATTTAGTTGAGAGAGGTTATTAAATTATTCAGCTCTTCATGTGATATTTAGATAAATAAAGTCTCATTTTCCACCATGCCGCTGATCTCATTAACGGGGAGGGGGAAAAGAAACCTTTAATGTTTAAACCATCCTTTAATTCTGAGCAAATCCCTCAGAATGTTCTAAGGAGAGAGAATTCTTAAATCGCTGGATTTTGTATCCTAATTAAATCTCTTGACAACTCTGCATTACACGCAGGATTGGCTCTGCAATACAGGAGGTGGTGTTCATAGCTCTGCTCTTTTTACAAAATATAGCTTATATTTTCCTTTGTATTCTGTGTGCTGAGGAATTCTGTTCCTGGGCGTTCCAAGTTCAGTTACTCCTTGGAGCTCTATGCTTTTGGGTATTTTCTCTTGGGTGGGAAAGGGGGACTATCTGAAGGAGGGGGGAATGTTGCTACTAGTGCAACAAATTAGGGGGAGGAGTGGATCCATTTCTGAAGTTGACTTAAGAATGAAGTATGGGATTTGACTGATAGATTTTTAACCATAAATGGATTAATTAGAGTGTGACTGAGATCATGTATAAAAAAGGAGCAAGCTAATTAAGTCTGAGTGGTATTCTAAATGCTTTTGTGTCCATGACTGGAGATCAAAGGCTACAGCAAGTTTTTTAAGATTATATTTCTTTAAATGAATAAATGTGCCTTACTAAGGGTGGACAGAGTGTTCTTTTCAGAGGAGCACAGACAATCCAGGCATATTTTCTACCCCGTGGATACTCAGAAGTATCTGGTTTTTAACTGATGCTTGGGTATTCAGATACACTATGCTCCCATGTGTTATGGCAGAATAGATTTGTAGTTTTGCATTTTCATGCTTAATTTAAATGCAAGAATTTTTCTCTTATGACTTAGGCTCAGTTGTGAGAGATTCTGGAAACTGTATTTATCATGGTTAGACTGTGTTTACTATGGTTAAACTGTAGCTGCACCAATACAGGAGTTGCATGTGCCCAAGAAACTCACTCGTCCTCCCTTCCATTGAGGGATGCAGTCAGGTGTTCTATACTCTGTCCTGCTTCTCTGTGCTGTGCTCCCCTTCCTTCTGCTGCAATGTGGCAAGTGGCTACAGATATACAACCAGATGTTTGTGGAAGTTTATTGGGCCAAGTTATGATAATTTTGTATCTATAATACTATTTAGTGCAAATTACACCCATGCCTTCTTGTTTAGCACTGGGCTTTTGAAGAGTTATGGGTTCAAGGCAATAGGAATGCCCAATAAAAAGCATCTCCTGTGATGTACTGAATGCCATCAATCAGCACTGAAGTCAGGGGAAACTGAGGGCAGTCAGGTCAATATAAAGAAGCCCTGAATGTTGGTGAGGATTACGAGCCTAAGTGACAGCTTAGTTTTTCTTTGAAATTCCATTACTGCAGTTTAAATAGAGATGATTATTTGCCTGAGCAGAACAAGGCAAACTGAGATACAGTCATGTGGAAGTCAGGAGTCAGTAGTAAGGCAAGTTTAGGACACAAGAAAAGTTGTACACCTCACTGAAAACTGATTCACTCCATCAACAGTCACAATGAAACTATTTAGTGTAGTTTTCATAGGTTTTGTTCAGAGATGTTTTTGCACAGTTATTTCTCATTTTTTTACTTGCTTGAGCACGGTACTTAAACGTTGGCATTTCCACACACCTGTGATGTTGATGTAACTTTTCTGTGTTGAAATTGAGATTTCTTTTTGTTCTTCTAGACAAGAAAAAGGCAGGGAGGGGCCTGTAAATATTGACAATGCCTTTCTAAAATGAGAGCTATTTCCATTTGGATTTTTAAGTGAAAATAATAGGTTTTTTCCTACTATTTTTTCCTGAGGGTGGCATAGACCAAAGAACAACTTGAGGTCCTGTGTTTTGATTTTAGTAAGTATGTCTTAGAAATGACCTGGCTGTTCACTGTTACACCATTTAATTTACGAGGTTTATCCCTTTTCCTGTCCTGTAGTTCAGCTACCAAAACTTAAAGGATGATTTAGGACAAAGAGAGTCACTGGCTTATACCCAGGTGGACGTGCAGAGTCTCCTGCTGAGGTTGTTGAAAAGCTGGACAGCAAATGAGGTTTATGAGTTACTGCTCCTGGCAGCCTCATCGGTCAGACTTAGTTTGATGTGCAAAGACTTGTGAATGGAATTGAAGGAGGATTTATTGTCCTCCCACCCTGGATGGCCCGAGGTGGAGTGCTGCTCTCCCGCTGTATGGGTGGTTTGCAACATCCCTGTTGCTTCCCAAGCATTACAGCACAAAACTGATTGTCTGTAATGCTCTTACAGAAATACAGTCTTTTGATCACAGTAAACATCACTTGATGGATACCCCAAAAGAGGTTTTATTGACCTTTGTGTCTTTTCATATTTTCTGATTTGTTTTGTTTTCGGAAAATCTTGGCTGGGATAATCCATTGTGGAACTATCTAGTTTCAGAAATGAGAGCAGCTGCTATCTGAAGACTTGAAAACATCTCCCATTCCACTAGCAACATAAGAAAAATAGGAAATAAGTGGTTCCTCAGCATTTTCCTCCTGTGTGGTTAGAATGAGTTGATGTTTGATGTCGTTCAATTCTTGGCATTGGTTTAAGCCAAGAAGGGTGTCCATCTCACTCTTTCCATATGGTTGCTCTCCAAGAACCTCTTTCTTTCTCACTTCAAAATGGAGCACCCAAAAAATGACTGCTTACAGGAGTATTCAAATGCTGCTAAGCCCATGGCACAGCCTTTGGATTGATGTTTTTTTAAACTGACTCCATAGCAGAGGGGTTCTTTGAGTATCCAAATCAATAGCAGAACTCCTAGACTTGAGAAAAATCCTTAAAAAAAACCCTAAGGACAGATGTGTGTACAAAGAACTGTAAAGATTACCTCTTGTGTCTTGCCTAAGCCACTTAAACAGCTTTCCTATATCTGCAAGCAGTTTTTATTTGGACGATAGATGACTATCAGCCAGTGCTTGAGCCATATCTGCCTTTCTCAGGGCCTAATTAAATGAGATGATGCTTCAGAAACATTTTTATTTCCAAATAAAAAATGCTAGAAAAACTGTTATGGGCAGAGGAAGAATTCTGTGGAGGAGGTGGGCTGTACTATTCTTGTTCATAGAAATTTAAACTGGGTTGCTCAGAGGGGCATAGCATGCAGACAACTTGCCTGTATTATGGAATGTTATTACTGTATGAAATAGGAACAAATTCAAGTGCTATGAGATAAAAAAACCTCATGATCTCTGTTTCTCTAAGACATTTTGCCCAGATCAAATGCTGTGAAACAATGCTGGAAACACTCTCCAGGCATACAAAAGTATTTAAGTATTTAAAAAGCTGTTTGTTACTCAGCTGCTTGTTGCATACTGAAGAACAAGTCTGCAGTAAAGCTTGTGTTTAGGTACACAGCCTGAGAGAATCTGTTATGAAATTAGGATGGTATTTCCATTCTCTGTGGAGATGTTTAGTGGATGTGCATTAGGGACTTTGAAGTTATGAGGAGCTACAGTGGAAAGGACAAGTCATTCCTGTGTAAGAGTTCTGTGTTACACTCTGGAATCAACTGTGTCACTTGCAACATCTTAAATCATCTGGCAGCTGAAAAGAGTCATGCCATGGGTGCAACATGACTTGCTGCTGGACAAAGAGCATACACCATGCAGGGAACCAGAGAAGCACACAGTGAGTCACATAATCACAGAATGTTAAGGGTTGGAAGGGACCTCAAAAGATCATCCAGTCCACCCTCCCTACCAGAGCAGGACCACCTAGAGAAGGTCACACAGGAACTTGTCCAGGTGACTTTCGAATGTCTCCAGAGAAAGAGACTCCACAACTCATCTGGGCAGCCTTTTCCAGTGCTTCCTCACCCTCACAGTTTTTCCTTATGTTTCTTTGGAACCTCATATGTTCTACCTTGTACCCATTGCCCCTTGTCCTATCATTGGAGTCCATGACCTATACAAAGCCAGATATCTCATATATATGGATGGCAAAGCAAAAAATCTCTTCCATGCAAGAGCATCTCCAAAAATTGTCTCGAAACTCCTAGCAGTGTTGCACTCCTTTTATATAGGCTGATAATCTGACATGTTCTTACCATGCATACCCATATATATATGTGTGTGTGTGTGTATACACAAGCATATACACATAAACACACACACATATATATGAGTATGCATGGTATAAACACAAGTATATACATATACACAAAGATGATCAGTTTTCCCTGTCTTTCACAACTCTTGACTTTTTTGAGTGGCCCATAGACCACATTTGTAACACAAGTTACACTCTTTGATGGGTTTTTTTTTCTTGTAATCTGAATGAGTTTCTGAACAGTGCTCTCACTGCCTTTTCTGAGTCGTGCTGGTGCCTGGGAGCTTGCTTTAACAAGATATGAGCAGAGCCTAGAGTTTGATCTGCAGAGCAAGTAGTCAGAGCAATTTGAGATTACTGCATGGAAGAGGTGATGGTTAACACAGAGCACTCCGGTGTGACTTTTGAAGCCCTGAGACTTTCTTTTTGTTTTTTGAACCTTCTAAATGAATTTAGGGTACAGAATATTCTCTAGGTCTTTGATTTGCAGCCACACAGAAGCAGAAAGAAACATGAGTATTCAGCCTGTGTCTTCCTTCTCAAAGGCTGGCACACAAATGGGAGTGCCCTAATTACACGGGAAGCAAAAATACACCTGCAAAATGCAGTCCTCGTTTGAAATCTAGCCCTGTGTGAAATGCAATGATGGTGAAGACATCTGCTTTTGTCAGCCAATTTGGAAAATGGGGAACTTAAGTCAGAGCAACTGCTCTTATATGTACTGCTGCTGTTTGTCTTTCACAGGAATAAAATTTAATACAAGTATGATTATTATTGCCTCATAAAGCCAAGCAGCATTGTAGAGTGGAGTAAGTGAATATCTTTGATGGATTGTTTTCCAATGGAATGAAATCCCGGTGAAAACAGTAACATATTTAAGAAGCCCTTTGGGAAGCAAAGGATGAAAGGACTGGAAAGCTTTCTGCTGTTGCACATGGGTCTGTAAATAAGCTCACATCTTTCTTCTGACTCTTCATGTCTCTATCCACCTGGGAAGAGGTTTACTTTTAGGACACTACCTGTATTTGTATTACTGTCTCAGGAACTAGAAGCAGTTGTTGTACTTAGAGGATTTACTGTTGAAGCTTTTTGAAACTGTGGACATAGTTGTCCTGTCACTTTTTAGAGTTACTTAGATGTGAAAGTCCCAGTGTATTTCATACCTCCAGCTGCTTATAGAGCAGAGTGGTGTGCATGACACACATGCGTGCTGGGGCAGTTTTGCAGCTGAGAGCACAAGAAAGTAGATCCTGCTCCTGAGGCACACAGGCTGCAAGGGCTATATCTGCTCCTCCACCTGAGTGCTTCACTCACAGTGAGATTCTTCTGGGTTTTTTCTGATGGCAAAACTAGTGACTGTCCTTCTCTCTCTGCTTGTAAGACTCAGGCATGGACACAGTTAACGTCAAAGTTCTGTTGACTTCAGTGGACACTGTCTCTTCATTGTCCTTTATCTCTTCAAAGCACTTTGAGATTCTCAAATGAAAAGTTCTAAAAATGTGAACAGTTTTTTCCCCTCCTGCACATAGTAGAATGACCATTTCTTTCTCCTGCTTAGTGATTTGAAAGGTTGATTCTGTCCCACTTGCTAGAAGAGCACCATAATCTGTTCTTGTCTATACAGAAATACAGGTAATTTGATTTAAAAACCACAGCAACTAAAAATAGTCTTTGCCATTAGTCATCAAAGGTGTTAATAAGTAGAGCACATAAATATTAAATTGACTATGTGTCTCAAATATTACAATTCCTGCAAGATAAGATTCATTATAAGGATTGACCTGTCTCTCTGTATTTTGAAATTTCAGTGGAATTGTAGAAATGCTGTGAGCAAAAATTACCTGTGGGAAGCAGCTTAAAGAACCTGGAGATTTAAAGACTAAAAAAAAAAATGGAGAGAGAGAAAGAAAAGCCATTGCTGCAAGGTTCATGGGGGGAAAAAAATCCAAAACCCTTTATAAAGGGAGAAAAATTAATTAAAAGATTGGTCTTGAAGGCAAATGAATCGGATTTCTAGTCTGAAGATCTAGGACATCCCTGCATCTCTTCAGTCTGGATCACTTAACTGTTAGGAAAGGAATTTTTGTGCTGTAGATGGTTTACTATACTAAAGACACAGATAACATTCATGAAGCAACTGAAATGAAAAGACTTAAAAAACCCAAACCACCAAACTAAAGAAAACATCCCAAAACCAGTTTAGGGAAGAGAGGCAGAAGGTTAGCTTTGGTTGTGATGTTTTCACTTGTGTCCTGCTGCACTCCCATACAAGGTCTCTTCTCTGTTCAGTCTCTCTTGGAGCAGTCCATCTCCTCACAGCAAACCTCTGTAGGGTAGGAGTTAAGAGATGCAGATCTAGGTGATCCTATCCTGCCTTTATCCCCAGCAGAATGTTGTTCTTTGGTATAGTTACCATTTACTACTTCATTATGTTAAAACTGGGTAAGTGGACACAGTGCTGGAAAAGGAAAGTGACTGGAAAATGCTGTCTTTCAAGGTGTTGAACATCCTCTTGTCATTGAAGTCAGTGGGAGCTGATAGCACTTAGCACCTCATAGAAGGCATTTAACATCGGAAAGGATTTGAGCTGTTCATTACAAAGCCCCTCAGGGAGGGACTCTGTTGTGATTTATTTGCCTTTAAGTCTCCAAAAGTCCCCTATGGTGCTATATAAATAACAAGAGGTTTCTGGAAATGCCATTTTAAGCTTTGGGTAGCTGACCCACTTACCTTAAACATCTCTAACTTCTTTGCTAGCGTTAGGCTTGAGGGTGCAATGTTTGTGCCCTCAGTATGCTGAGCAGGAGGGTGCTGGCAGAGATCTGGGACACCCAACCTCCCAGCCTCTCCTTCAGCATCATGCTTCCAAGTGACACAGGCCCAGGGACTTCCTCTGCCCTGAGAGCACGCAAATGCCTCACTTGTCATTAAAAGTTTAGCTGGAAACTAGTTTATCAAAGAGGTGACCTGCAAATACTGAAGAACAAAGAATTTTAGGACAGTGTTTTCAAAATGTCTCAGAGACTGAGCAGGCAGGGTAGATTTGTGGCTTATTTTCTCCTTGTCCTCATTAATGGGCTCCGACCTGCTGGTTTGGGTGTCCGGTACCTGTATCATGGCATTGGGGCAAGTGTTCATCCCCTACCCCTGCACAGTGCGTTGTCACTGTTTTTGTCAGTTTAGTATGAATGGTATAGCAGATTAGCTCACCTTTGCCACAGCATCCTGCTTCCAGTCTGTGGTGGAGTGTAATCATCATGATGTGATGATGTGGGCTTTTCACTGAGAGGCTGAGTCCCTTCTAGGTGATCCACACGAGGTTCAGCACTGCTCATTTCCATCAGCCTGATCAAGCAGACATGCCCCAGATGGGACCATGTGAGACCCCCTGTCTAGACTTGGAGTAGAGTTAAAAAAAAACCTAACAGGTGAAATCTGGCATCTGTTCAGTGTCAGATGCTCCTCTTACAGAATCGTTTCAGCTGGAAGAGACCTTTAAGATCATCGAGTCCAGCCTTTGTCCCAGCCCAAACTGCAACATCCAGCCCAGGGACAGAGACTCCATCACCTCTGACTGAATTACAGATTTACTGCAGAGAATGAAGGCTCCCCCTTTGAACACAACCCAATTGATGCAGGTTTAAAGGGCTAATTTGCTAGCTTCTTTGGATAAAGAGGTCAAATATCCCTTTGTTCACAATGAACAAATGAGTCCTCAGCGAGCACAGAAGCCCTTGGAGCTGTGCTGCTGGTACAGTCAAACCTGGGAGCACACAGGATGGTGAGGCAGCAGTCCGGCTGCTGGAGGAGCTGGGGTCTGGGTCTCTGAAATTGTGTGTGATGCATCTCTGGCTTTGTTAGTTCTGTATTGACTGCAGTGGAGCAGGGGGGAGGATTTCAGGCTCAGTTCTCTGCAGCTCGAGGTGACCATACAGTAAAGTCATGATGCAACTCAGGCACTATTAGTGATGTAATTGGAGCAAGCTTGTCTGTTGCTTACTCACCTTCATGAGCTCAGGATGGGGCTACATCACGGCTTGTGGCACAGCAGTGAACACAGATGCTCAGGAAGGGGCTTTGCATTCATTTTTTGGCCATTTTGCATTCCCCAGTTTGATTTGCCCTTGGTCAGTTCTTTCTTTTCCTCTAATTTTGTACTCTGCTGCTGTTTTCTCCAAGGGTATGGAGGGGCTGAGTAGAAGTGCTGTTTTCTTCTAGCCATATCAGCCCCACCATTTCAGCAATAGCAGGAGCTCCATAAAAGCTTTTATATATAGATTACAAGAGGATTGCTCCATACTAAAGTGCCTCCTGATCAATGGCTATCAAGGTCAGCTATTACTCTGTACAAGTTTCAAACCTACTTGTTAAATTAGGAAGTATTTCAGGCATGCAATCCCGAAGTGCTGTAGACCAGGTGTGTACAGTCCTCTGGCAGAAAAAGCTTCTAGTCCAATTGAGGAATGGTTACATCTGGTTTTCAGTTTAATGGTCTTTACTATATGTTCATCACCAATTAAAGAAAGAGAAGAAAATTCAAATTCAAAGTTCACTCCTGTGGTCAAATAATTTTTTTGCCTCATGTGAAAGAGTTTTGCTGCTAAATGTGTTATCTGCTGCGGGAGACCAAGCTGACAGGCTCTGGGCTGGGAGCTTGCCTGTTAAATCCCACCAACAAGGTTGTTGATGACTTTGACAGATAGCACGGCTTTTATGTTGTGGCTCAGCTTCACGTTCAGATTCTCTTAGCCTCATAATATTGAGATCTTCTCACAAGGAGATGCTCTGACAAGCTGAAATATTATTTCAGGGATTGCCCACCACACACACCTACTTATCAAAAAGAAATCCTCTTGGCTTTCTCTGTCATGATGTGATGGGACAAGGAGACTGACAAGCTGCACGGTGAGGGTTGGGGGCTTGCTTGGGGACATGTCTGTTGGTGAAACAACTTCTTGCTGAGGGTTTTTTTGGAGGCTTGCCTTTAATGTTACTCTGCAAGGGAAGTCAGGACCACAGAAAGGCCACAATACACCCCAGGGACCGAATGCATCATAGAATGATATGATACCCACTATGTAAATGCAGAAAAGGAGCACAGGGATAAACCATTGTGGGTTGTACACCTGTTCTGTGCTGAAGAACCCTGAACAACAGGAGCTTTTCTTCCTGTCTTATGCAAAGGGATGAATTCATCCATGGATATGGGAGACACTCAGAATCATAGAATCATTTTGGTTGGAAAAGACCTTTAAGATCATTAAAGATCATAGACCTTTAAGATCACTAAACCATGTCCTTCAGCACCTCAGCTACAAAGCTTTTCAATATCTCCATGGATGGTGACTCTACCACCTCCCTGGGCAGCCCATTCCAATGTTTAACAACCTTCTTGGTGATAACTTTCTTCATAATCTCCAATCTGAACCTCTCCTAGTGCAACTTCAGGTCATTTCCTCTTGTCCTATCATCCATTACTGCAGAGAAGAGACCAACCTCCCTACAACCTCATTACAGGCAGTTGTCTAGCATGGTCATGTCTCTTCTCAGTCTCCTCTTCTCCAGAATAAACCCCTCCAGCAGCTGCTCCTCATCAGACTTGTGCTCCAGACCCTTTCCCAGCTTCGTTGCCCGTCTCTGGACACACTCCAGTACCTCAATGTCCTTCCTGTAGTGAAGGGCCCAGAACTGGACACAGCATTCAAGGTGTGACCTCACCAGTGGTGAGTACTAGGGGACAATCACTGCCCTGACTCTCTATTTCTGACACAAGCCAGAATGTCATTGGCCTTCTTGGCTACCTGGGCACACTACTGGCTCATATCCAGCCTCTGTTGATTAACACCCCCAGATCTTTTTCCTCCAGACAGCTTTCCAGCTGCACATTCCCAAGCCTGTAGCATTTCATGGGTTTCCTGTGGCGCAAGTGCAGGACCTGGCACTTGGCCTGGTTAAACCTCATACAATTGGCCTCAGCCCATCGCTCCAGCCTGATCTTCACCTCCAAGAGCCTGGCAGACATCCCCTGCACAACCCTTCTTCACCCCACACAGTCATTTCAGCTCCACAGCTAGTGATTCTCACCCTCAGCACAGGAACTGGCCCTGAATGTCTTGTGAACACCCTCTTCTCTGCTGTGGCACGTGCACTGCCATGAACGTAGGGAGCTGCTCATCCCACATATCTGAAGTGTATACATCAAAAAACCAACAGAATGAAACTGAGGGAAAACCACCAAAGTCTGGGAGCTGATCTGTGAAAATATGTATGAAAGGTGTCAAGATGGCTGTCCAGGCTAGGCTTGCACAAAGTACCTTGAGGATCATCTCTACCTGTGACGTTACTTCCCAAGTAGCTCACAGGCTTCTCTGGTCATTACTTTGTGTTGGATTTTGGAGAAAAGTACAAAGACTGCCTTTCCTGCATTTTCTGAGCAGGGGATCAGAATCTACAAGCAGAGTCTTTCCTTTCTCTCATCCCTTTAAAGTGTCAGCCCCTTGTGCTGCAAAGACAGATGGCAGACTTGATGGCTCCGCCGCCTTGCTCCCTGGTGAAGATGTTTCCCAGATCCTCAGCTGGGACGAATCATATCAGCTCCCTGGATTTCAGTGAAGTGATATGAAATTCCAGCTGCTCTTTCCAGCTGCTGAGGATCTGGCCGGTACCAAACAAAGGGCCCAATGAAAACCTTAGCTCCTGGAGATGGCTGCCAGAACTTCAGATAAACAGCTGTAGATCTAAAAGCAAATCCAGGCTGTGATTTCATTGCTCACCATTGTACCAGCACTTTAAAACCTAATGTTGAGATAAATGCAGTAAAAGTGCTGGCAGCATCTGCACAAATCCCCTTCCAAAGCTAGGGCCTTGCAAGTCTGTGCAGATGTACTTGAAGTCGAAATCTGGTGCTTGGCTTTCCACTTCATGCCTTTGCTGCCACCATTGGCTTCCTTTGACAGGCACCAGCTGGCCCTTTGCCTTTTGTCTGGCCCGGTTTTGGTGAACCAACGTTTTACCCCCACTCTGTAGGTGGACAGCTAGTTATGATATGTTTATTCTTGTTGAACTGTTGAAACACTCAATGGGGAGAAAAGCCTGCCTGTCTGTTTGGTAGGAAGGAGACCATTTCTCATGTTGTGCCATTCCTGATTTAAAATCCACAAGTCCTCTCACACCTGCAGGAGAGACTCTGCGGTACAGCCTCGTGCAGGGTTTTGGAAGATCTCCACCGAGCTGTGAATGAAGGGCTCCAGTGGAGCTAAAGCACAGCTTTGGTCCCAAAGCATACAGGGTTTCTGGCAGCAGGCTTCATCCAGCATCACACTTTATATATATACATAAATATATATATTGGATCTCACTTAGTCATGAGTGTTTTTCTTTTACAGGAAGGAGGAGATGCACAGAAAGGAAATGTAATGGCTGCATATAGGAAAAATATTACTTTCTTTGGCTTTAAAAGTTGAGTTCCTGCTAACCTCAGGAATATTCCTCCTCCCAATGGGAGAGTCAGATTTTGTCTCGGTATCATGTCATCTGTCCACATTTATTTTGGATCCAGAAGAAATTATTAAAAGTGATTGAAAAATCAGGCTTTGAAACAGTTGGTATGAAGTGTGAGACCTGTCTATCACCTTCCGTCAAAGAAGTCTTGGCACCTCTCTCTCCATCTGACAGTTCCCCTCACCCTGCTTCTGTGAAACAGAAATGCTGGCTGCTTTGGTAGGGGAGCACAACCTGGTTGATACCAGCAGACATGCTGTGCTCACCATGTGACCTGTTGGCAAATACCCTCTTTGGAAAAGGAATCATTTTTAAAGAGAGTTAAGCAGACTGGAAGCTATCACTGTGCCCTGCAAAACACTGTTCTCTGGGATATGGCCCAGAGAAAGCCTTTTTCTACTTTTTGTAAAGGAGATGCTGTCTATTCTCCATCATTGTCCCGTTGGGATGTTTTTTGCTGTCACCAGTTACTCTTGGTAGACGTCCTGCACTGTCATCAATGTAGCTGGGTTTAGTCCTTTCAGCTGTTTGTTTTCCACCATTATCCCCCATCTCCCCTGTTCTTAGAAATAAATGACCTACATTCCTGTTTCTTCGTGTCTCTGCATCTGGTCTTCCCCCCGTGTTGTTATTAGCAAGCTGAAGCATCACTCATTAGTCTAGGAGAACAGCCCCATCCCAGAGAGGCACAGCCATATGCCTAAGTGCCTTCTGGAGTTTAGACCTAAATCCATGGCATTCTCCTGCTGTCCCCTGCTGAGAGTGAGCTAAAAGTCCCTAAAGAGGACTCCAGTGGCAAACACAGGGCCACTGCAGCATCAGTATGCAGAGTCAGTTTGGCAGCCCCAAGCTGTGATTAGGTTAGAGACTGGGATTCAGAGTTGTTAACTACTCTGCTAAACAGCTCGTAGGCAGCTGAGTGGCTGCAAGATGGGAGCAGCAAATTTGGGCTTGGTGCTGACACAATCTTTCAATAACCAGATGTAACGGGCACAGAACACCTCTATATGCAGTAATATATGTACAGCATTATATACAATAAGGAAAATTAACCCACATATGTTGCTTTTCCCCCTGCCTTATAAGTTACCACATATCTACACCGCTTTCTCCACTTGCTGTCATTGCTTACAGAGATGGTACTTGCCTGCTGAAAACCAAGTCAACGAGATTGTTTTATTCATCCTGGGTTTGTCTTCATCACCATCTCTTTACAGGAAAAAAAACAGTTAATGGTTGTTAATGTATGTCACTCTTTATTCAAGTTACTGCCAGTAACTTTTCCCAGTGATTTTCCCACACTGATGTTCCCTCTGTCTCTCTCCTGAACCTGTGCTCACCCCATCTCTTGTCTGCTCCTGATGGGAAGGTAAAGGGCTTCCACCACACGAGTTATTCTTCAGATTGTTGCTCCTGCTTTGCTGATCCTCCCAGCTCCTTCAGAGCATTGTCTGATTTTATTTGTTCTCATCCCTTTTTTCTTTCATTTGACATACTTGCCTAGCATTTCATTAATTTTTCATTTTCTGCCCCCGGGAAATTTCTCTCCATTTTTGGCATGTTTCCCTCATTCTCCCCCCAGAAGACTTGAGTCAAAGAAATCATTTAGTTTCCTAGCAATATCCGCCTCATCTGTCATCGAGAGATAAAATTACTAAAACAATGAACAAAAGGTTAAAAAAACCCTGGATGTCTCCAACTGCCAGATTGTAGGTCGAATACTAGTTGTGTGTATATTTTCCCTGTATGCCTTCACATTTGCCTCCTGCCCGCCGCCTCCCTCGTGCTGAAACAGCTTGGTTTGATCTCATGCATCTTTCTTGTCTGGAGAACTGGGTGTAAACCTCTCCTGAAAGCATAATTTTTGTTGGTGGGACAGATGGAAGGTTTCTTGGGTCGGGATGTCTCTCTGTTGACTGTCATTAAAAGGAAGTATGGAGTGGTTTATAGAACTAGAAGTTTTACTGAGGTGCCTGTGAGTGAGAATGGGAATCCCCTTTGCTGTCTCTAAGCATACAGGCAATGTTCAAAACAAAGCCAAAGGTAAGGAGAAACAAGAAGTGAGTCTGCCTGGTTGAAAAAGAGAAAATTCTTGGTTTATTATTAATCATACTGTAAGTGAGAATTTTTCTTGGTCAGCAGGTTATGCACAGCACAGTTATTATTAGCACTGAGGTCAAGGATTTGTATGTGGAGGTACCTAATGTCTGTAGGTACAGAATCTCCTTTGGAAGACTGTCGCTTACCCAGGTATGATATACGTAGTGAATGACTGATGACTTCCTCCAGTTTGCCTTCTGGATCTTCAGAAAGCAGTTTTTAAACACTATGCACGGCAGGTCGTCATGGAGGATTGCTCCAGGTCTAGGCTCTGTCCTTTGTTGAGTGGGTGCAAACCCATAGACCTTAGGACAGTTACGTCATAGTGACACCTACGTAGCTCAGATGTGCTTTCTTCTAACTGCAAATTGGTTGAAGAACTTTCAATCTTCAGAGATCTTCAGGTCTCTGAAAATTAGCTTGCAGGTTTTGCACAAGCAAGCGTTATGCCATAAGTTAGTAAATTTGAACAAAAAGTTGTCTGAGGCATCAAAAATTTGTACTTGGGGAGATTTTGTTCAACAGAATGAGACTGATATGTTTCAAACAGCTGTCAAGCTGAAGTTTGCTTTTACCTCAGATGTGTGAACCTCCAGCAATGTTATTAACGGGATTGTTCATCCTCTGTGCTGTATGTATGAAATTCTTTCCTGCAATTGCCATTGAAGGAAACAAATAAATAAAGCAAAGGCTATGTGAGGGGGTTGCAGGCTATCTTTTGCTTTCCTAGAGTGATTATATAATAAAGCTTGTCACTCTGTGCAAGTCTGGATAAGTTTCACATGATAAAGAAAATAAGGGGGGAAATTCTCTAAGTTTGTGTCAGTTATGGGAGTTCTGCTTTGGTCTTTTGGTAACTTTGGTGATTATTTTAAAGGTGGAATCCAAAAAGTATGTAAGCGTATGATGGCTTCATGATGCATTAGTACTGGTCAAAGTCATCGAGTCACCCCTAGCAAATGGGCAAATGTG
The DNA here is from genome assembly GCF_028858725.1 of Colius striatus. Lineage (NCBI taxonomy): Eukaryota > Metazoa > Chordata > Aves > Coliiformes > Coliidae > Colius > Colius striatus. The sequence goes on along the minus strand of NC_084769.1, from coordinate 11,735,873 downwards.
TTTTTCAGGCCTTGACAGCAAATGTCATTGTGTTTTATGTTTGAGCTGCAGTTCAGTTTCCATTCTTTCAACAGAAAGAATGTGCTCTGTGCTCCTCTGGGTTGGGATTTGCTCCTTTAATATGTGACAAGGAACTTTTCCCGATTGAGCAAAGGCCATGACCATATCTTTATAGTCCATTGCTTTCCATATTCTTTAAGCACATGCTTAAATAACCCCATGGAGCAGTGAAGTATTACCCATTCATGACCCTTATTTACCAACTAAGTAAATATTGGTAACCATCACGTTTATATCGTGAAGTCAGAGGAAAGACTTGTGTCTGATCACTGATTGTCCAGAAAGCATGTGTGTGGTCTGTCCTTTACAGCTCATAGCCATAGTCTGTTATGAATTTGCCAGAAGAATCAATCTTTTTTAAAATGCATATTTTTCCAAGCTGCTATGGGAGCAGTCCTAGACCACTCTCTATTCCATAACTCAGGTTAGTAAAACACTGTTAAGTTTGCTTTTCTCATTTTCGCTTGATGACCTGCGATGAACAAAAACTGAGCAAGATATTCCAGTTTATTTCCCATGTGTATTTTAATTCTGCATCTAATGCAGGTTACTCCATCAATTCATATTTTTCTTAAATCAAGAGTTGCTGTTTAATTTTTCCAGGTATTTCAGCTGTTTCAAATTTGCTCTTTTAAATGTCCACAAAAGCATCAGGATGACAGTTAGTCAACATTTGGAAGTCTGTTTTATGGAAAATTTTGACATTACCGAATTTGTTTTCTTTCAAACTTCAAATAAAACCAACCCTGTTAGAATTTCCCTTGTGGAACAGAATCTGCAAAGTTAAAGGCGAAATACCACTCCTTCCACCATAATTAAAACTGTCACAGTGCTAAAAAAGGCTATAGGAATCAACCCCCATCTGTTGGCAGCACAGAGGGCACTCCACTACCTTCTAAAAATCAAGGGAAGCAGAGAGATTGCACACGAGACCTGAATTTTAAATCTATCTCCATGGTGTACCTATTTCTGCTATTGCTTTGTTGCATTTAGCTTCAGTGCCCATCAAGGGCCCATTCCCCATCCGCACAAATGTGGCAGATGGGGACAAGGGTTTGGAGAACAGGGGGATTCTGAGCAGTGCACCAATTAAGAAGGTGCTTTTAATTAAGCACCTTTCTGGAAGATCTATCCAGACAGACATCCCAAGGGGACAAGCGTTTGTCTTTTTGCCTCCCGTCTTTCTCTCTTTTTCTTGATTTTTAAATGGAGAACTCCATCAAGCTGTAGTATACCACACTAGGAGAAAATACATTACTTCTTTTATGTTTTTATTCAAAGGAATTGGTATTCTAAGGTGACATTTCTGGTTATTTCTAATGAGTAGGTTTATAACATGTGCTAGCATATGTATCCTCTAGTGTAAAATCTCTATATCATGCCAGGGCGCCACATGACTTCACACTGTAAATGTCATTAGTGCCTTGTATGTTAACAACCCTAATTGTTTTCAGTGATCTGTCAGGAATTGTTAACTGAAGATACTAGCTCTTTACAGGAAAAGTTGCACTAATTGCCCAGTTTTCACAGATTTGCTAAAACCTGTTGGCCTTTTGAAGATTTTGTGTGTGTATATAATCTTTGTTAATGGCATATAGATCATTAATGGAGCTTTCAGCTGTGCTAGCATCCTCTAACAGGGACTACAGACCTTAGTGGTTACTACCAGTGAGTTTCTGGGAAGAAACAGCCAAATGATGACTCTGACTGCACTCTCTTTTATGCTCAGAAATTCCTGTAAAAAGAAGACACTACATGACCTCGCAGTTTAGCATTTGCACAAGCCCTTGTTTAGCTTTGAATTATTTGGGATCTTGTTTCTTGGAATCTGAGATCACGTTATACAAACACACTGCAGCCATAAATTCTGCAGATTTGTAGAAGTGCTTACGAAAACCAATGCTCTAAGTGGTGAAAGCCCTTCTTGGGTGCATTTTAAATGATGTCTCCGTTATTTGCAGCTGGTGGTAAAAGAGCTGGCAGCTCTTTTCGTAATGAAAGGAGATTCTGTAGCAAATATTTCTGACATCTGTAAAGCAACCCAGAATAACAGTCAACTTCAAAGTCAAATTCTGTTTGCTTGCAGCTCTTCCCTCTTTTCTTCTCAGAGATAGGGGATATAGAAAGCCAAAATAACTTGCCACTGATCTGACTCTGCAAGATTCATTTTTGCAGTTTCAGGATGGAGAGCCATGACAAAAAAACCTATTTCAGCATGACTCAGAGATTCACCTCTGGCGTTTGCTGCCTGCAGTGGCATCAAGCTGATGTAACAGTTGAGTGCTATGGTGATGTGTGTGTTTGTTTTCATTTAGGTCATCTGAAAGACTCAGGGGATAGCTGTTGGATTTCAGATGGGTTTCTTTGGGGGGAATTACATGCTTCAGGGACTCATATAGGAGGTGTTGATCCCTCTGAAGAGCATTCACTATTATCAAATGGCTTCTGAGGGCTGGTGGTAATTAAACAAGCCTCTGTCTGTTCATATAATTTCTTTGAACTTGTTACTGCAGATTTTAGGTAGATAGGATCCAAAACCAGCTGGAAATGTTTGTGAGGTACACTGATGAAGTGTGAGGATTTGTCCTTGAATCACTGGCAGAATTTCTCCATAGGAAGATCGTAGAGATGATCCAGGATAGTAGAGCTATTAATGGATAAAAATGCGCTGACCAGCTCTCTTATTTCTTGAGCACAGCTGATAGGGGATTTTCTAATCTTTGGCTCCATAAACCATGGCATTACTCTGGACTTGTCAGTGTAAAGATCTCATGAGAGTAATTTCATAGCGAAAGGGGATTTTGGGCAGAAGAACAGAAAAAACAACTTAGGGGACAGTAAGCATTTCTCTTGCTGAGCAGCTATCAAAGCAAACCCCTCTGCTGCTTGGTTCAGCACTTCCCAACCCTACGATAATTTTGTCCTGCCACATGGAAGCTGATCCTAAGGTCCCCTGAGCTAGGCTTGTATTGGTGTCCACAATGTCGCCCCGTGCTGCTTTGTGGTGACAAACAACAAAGCTGACAGGAGATAGCTGGACCCAGGGAGAGCCCTCCTCAAACCCCATCCTAAGGTCAAGGGATGCCAGAGACTGAGTTGGGACAATGAGGGGAAGGAGCCCAGCAGACAGCCACGTTGTACTGGGCAGCAGGCTGCAAACAGCAACCTGGTGGTTGCAGGCAGGAAATGAGTCAAGGTTCAGGAAACTGGTTTTGAAGTAATAGTGAAAAAAGGGATTCTTTTTTGGCAGAAATTTGGGTTTAATTCAGTTTCCATCAGCCTGTGTTAAAAGAGCAATTGCGACTCCCTCATACTTGTCATATAGATTATTTTCTCCAAAGAACCCAAAAAGTAATAGAATCTGAAAATGTAAGACCTTGGAATGCTTGTTTTGATTTATGGCTTCTAATAGCAAAGGAAGCAATACTGTGTGAACAAATTAGTTGGAGATCAGAAAAAGTTGGAGGGAGGAGGAGAAAGGGGAAACAGGAGGACGCTACAAAATGTGCCTGAAGAGACACCTAAAGTGATTCCAGTTTCCTGGCGGAGGGCTGGGATAAACTGTGCAACACTGAAATGCAACTCAGCATCCTGGATGTATGTGGAAAGAGGAGGCAGAAATGGAGAGCAGAATTGTTAAATGTGAGGGAAAGGAAGATGTTTGGGGAGTGTTTTTGGTGAGGATTTTTTGATGTGTTATGCTATGCTGCTCTTGCAGTGGTGGGAATTACGAGGCTGCCTGGTACCACAGCAGGTCTATTGAACACTCCAGTCTGAACCAGTACTTAAGCATTCATGATACATAGACTGAACTGCTCACAGTCCATTCAGCAGAGCAAGTGAAAAGGACAAAACTGTCTTGTATTCTGCTTAGCTGTGCTGCTCTCTGTTTTGGACTAATACAAAAAGATCCCCTCCAACAGTAAAAGGAAACTCACATCACAGTGTAAAGTGATTCTCACCAGCCACTGATTCAGGGAGCCTCGGTTGTATCTGAGACTCCAGCTGCTGAAGTGAGGGGGTGGAATGCCAGAACATTACGCTTTCAGAGTGGCAGGTTAAAAAGGTTGTCATTTGATGATCTGATCTGTACTGTTCTCTTTAATCTCTTTTCCTAGTGGAGCCATTAAGTACATGGGATTGTTTGGCAGAGAAATGACGGAGTCTGATATGTCTGATTTTGGGAACTGACTTTCCTTTTCAATTACAATGGAAGTTTTTTTTTCCACCGGTCACTTTGGTGACTGACACAGGAGGTGTAGTAAAACTTCCATTTAGAAGTGTTAGGTCAGTCTACAGTGTTTCCTACATACACAAACAGCTAACATCATTGTCTGTATGAAAACTTCAGATTTGCAGCCAAGAGCTTGTTTGAACATCCTAAGCACGCTGAAGGATTGATTTTAATGGAAACAGGACCTGTTTGCAGCACTGACAAAAATATCTGTGTTCTTTAGTGGAAGCAGGAGGAGGATACAAGGAGGATCAGATACAGCAACTGTGCCTGATATGACACTGGGGATGAGATTTTTGCAGTGAAAGCAGATGTTTTGAGGGTTTATATTTTCAAGTTAGCCTACTGGAGCCTCCTAACAAGTGGTTTAGGTTTAGAGAGTGTTCATAGCTTATTTTCTTGAAATCTTTACTCCTTAAGAGGTATCTTGCAGTTGCTAAGAAACTAGGTTCCCCAAATGGACATCCCTTTGAAAATCCTGGTCTATTATCAGAAGTGTTTGTGGTATTTCAAAACAGGCACAAAATGCTCAGTAGTGCTTTTTGTTATTTTTGGTTTGTTGCTATGGGCAAGAACAAAGAACCATCTTTTCTCACAGAGACACCTGACAGATGAAAAATTTGGCAAAGGAAAGGATGTCCATCATCACTGGGATTAGGAGGAGGGTGCTTCTCTCATAACACAAGGAAATCTGTCCATGTACACAGGGCCAACATCACACAATCCCGCCTCACTCGGGTCAGTTCCAAGTCTGCATGATTAATATAGGTGAGGTGAGACCGTGGGGACAGAGCAAGAAGCCACCTTTAGTTATTAGTGTTCCAGCCCTGCTTTTTTATTGCTCTGAATATCTCCATCCAGACCCAAACTCCTGCAGTGAACAGACTCAAGGGAATAAATTCTGGATGGTAGAGTTGTTCGTGTGGTGGTTACAGTGACAAAGTGACTGAGAGATTGGCTCAAATGGGGCTTACTTGAACACTTGCAATACAGCAGGCTGAAGCAGTCCTTTATCTTGCCTAAAAGATGGGCTGTGGCTCTGCCAAGCTTTTTACTGTGGTAGCTTTTAAGCTCTAAGTGTACTTACAGCTGCTTGTTTATCTGTACACACCACTGCTGTTTGATGTAATGACATCATCATGTGATCTGCCCCCAAAATCCTCCTCTGCTTCTCTGCTCTGCACCCACAGAAGTAGAAAGGCATCATCACCCTTTGCACCAATATAGTTTTGTGTTCTTCTCTGAGAAAAGAGCCATCATTTGATCCAATCACCAGTCTTTAGCTTGCTCCATTTTTTGTTAAAGGCACATAACTTCCAAAAATATAAATGAAAGACCAACTTCTCTGATTTATACACTCCATGCTACCACCTGGTCCTGAATCTGTGATCATTCTGTGTCAAGATTTCCCATCTCTTTCGGAGATGTTCTATGCATGGATTTGATGTATTAACTTGGCCTTGTAATTATATGTTTGCTTGCAGTATGCTATTTAGCTGCTAGTTATCTTTACATACTGTAGAGAAATTCCAACAAGATTTGCTACTTGGTAAACAGGAAGGCAGGGTGGGAACCAAAGCTTTTTACAACTCCTTTAGGTTTTTTCTATGACAAATACCTTCTGTTTGAGAAAACAGGGTGTGACAGGAATAAAACATGAACAGAGTGATCATGAATTTTCAGTTTGGGCAAGTAATTGCACACTTCTTTTATTCCAAATTCTGGAGTTGAATATTATCTTGTCTGGAAAGGTTTGATGAGGTTTTACTGCCAAATAATAACACATTCTTATCAACCCCACATCCTCTTTTCTGATCACTGTTTTCTGTCCAAAAAGGCAATTTATAACTCGAGCAAGTTATCCTGGAAGAATTATGGGTTGAATATATGTCTTCCTCATCTGCATGAATTTACAACATCCATTTGAACTGGCACTGATTTCTGGTCTTTAGAATAGCACAGGGCATTTATTGAAGAAGACTGACAATACACAAGGAATAATAGGCTGTGAAAGGAATAATTGGATATGAGGTTACATTGCTAGACGTTTTCTTTTCCTTTGTAATTTGCCGTTGAGCCTAAATTAAATTCCTTTTCTGTGCATATATGATAAGCAGTAGTTACTGGTCTTGTTCAAAATGATTTCTTGATTTTGTTAAAGGTCTGAATCATCATTCTGGAAAAAGAAAGGGCCCTGTGCACAAGTCACACTGTGCCAGGACTGTCAGGTCTGTGATGATGCATCAGCTTCAGACCTGTGGTTTCCAGATGTCTTTGCTATACTGGTTTCTTCTTTCTTTCTTCCGCTGGCTGTTGGGTGTTTCTTATACAAATGACAGGCATAGCTCCATGTCTCTAGAGAAAGTGAGCTGTGAATTTTCTGTTTCCAATGAGTTGGATTTTGGGGCATAGCTGTAAATAATGAGCCAAGTAACTGAGAGGTAAGTTACTAGTCTATTTGTAAGCAGAGAAAAAGGGAAAGAAAAAAAAAGGGCACCCATGTTCAGCAAATTGTTCTGAAGCTTTTCCCCATCATCTTAATTGTTAGTTCCTCATGATTTCCTTCCATAAGTAATTATGAAGGAGAAAAGTCATAAATTATATCTTAATTTATCCCAATTAATGTTGACTGATTAGTGCAGTTTGCAGAATTGAGTGATTCATCTGCACTAATGGATTGTGGTGAAAATGGTTTTCTGTCATGTTATATAATGTTCTGCTATTGTCTTTAGCTCAGCTCGTGAGATGCTAGAAAATCTCTAGTTTGTGCTTCCTTGGAAGCTGGAGTCTGTCTCAGTTTGCCAAGCAAATTGTGTGGGTTTTCTCCTTGATGCTGTTACCAGGAATCCTGACAAAGTCCCAGCTAGGAAATGGATGGATTTCTTAATCAAAGGTATATTTAGGGGAAAAAAACCCCACTATGGACTTATTACAGATAGGTGTCTTTACTATAGCCTTCTCTAAGATCATGATCTAATGCATTAATTTCTAGGACTACCAATTTCCCAACTGTTTGACTGACATCTGCAAAACTCATTGATAAGAGTTTATTTCCCGTCATGGGACTAGGCTCTGTTTCCAATTGCTGTCCTACAGTTTTATGTGGAACACGTTATGGACTATTTAGAAGACAGGATTAAAAAAAAAACTCTATAAAAATGAGATTCTTTTAACTTTTACCACAGTCAATTTTTGTTCTTTCAACTTTTAATCATGCAATTTAGGAGGAGGATATTTTCATTGAAAAACACGGGAGTCTTCCTTTCTCACTTTCTCTTTTTTGACTCATTATTCTCATTTTCACTGATTACCCGTCTGTTTTCAGCCATCATTGCACTTTCAGCTGGAAAGGTCTGGCAGTTCTGAGCTGTCACACAATCTTGTTCTTTTAGGAAAGCCCTATATATACCATAAATGTGTATAAAATTTAATTGGGTTAGAGGAAGAGCAGGGGGTAGCTGGTCTACCCTGTTTTCAAGCAATGGTTTGTATCTGTGTCTTGAACAAAAAAGTAAGAAGCCTGAATGAAACATCTCCCAGATTACACAAGTTCTCTAAGAAGAACGTTCTAGAAACACATACAACTCCAGCCTGGAGACCTTGGAGATAAACATGTCTCTTTAGGACTTGCTGATTGGCTTTCAGCACAAGTCCCTTCACAATCAAATCTAAATCTTGGCCTAAAAAGGCCTTGGAGTTTGGCCTTCTGTGCCAGGAGAGCATGTGGCTGGGACCTGTTGTGGTGGAGATGCATCTCAGATCTTGGATGCTTCTCCTGCCTGGAAGAACAGATTTGACTCACAGCTACAAGTCTTGTGTGAGACCTCACAGGACAGTAGGATGAAGAACACAAATCATCTGGTCTTTAGTATCTTCATATAAAATTTCTCTGCTGCCCATTGCCATTTTTTCTCCATATTTGATATGAATTTCTTTTGAATTTCTTTGGCCACATGATGGCCCAATCTAAAATCACAGACTGCATCAAACCCAGTACTTCCAGAGTAGGAAGCTGTATTGCCTCTGATGAGTTTCCTCTTTAGCAGAATTGGCTTTGGTCTGGATGTGGCGCTCTGACTGGGAACAGTAGAGGTTTTTTTAGCCACACATTAAATGTCACTGTCCACCAGCTTCCTCTCTCTCCCTTGCTTCTCACCTCATGTGCATACCTATGGGATTAACACTTTAAATAAGAGGTAATTTGGTGTCTATGATGCTTCACCTGAGTCTCACCAGAGTAGTGACCAACTCCAGGTTTCAATGTGTAGGTTTTCTCAATAAGGACCAAATCTTTGTCCTCATTTCACTGGAAATCCCACACAGAGTTGAGTCATAGGTCTTAAAAGTTGAAGGTGATAGTTTCGGCAACCAGGTGTACTCACAAAGGACTTAGGTTTGTTGCCCCACACAGCAGCTCCTTTCTGCAACTGTGTTGGCAGCTTTCTGACTTGTAGATAGTGGAAATTATATGCCCCAGTACACAGGCAAATAAGTATGTGGTTTCATGTTTTATTTTCAAATCTACCAGCTTTTAGAGGTGTTAATGTTCAGAAATTTGGTGCAGTCATTGTCAGATGTAAGGAAGGCTTGAGGAGGAAGATATCTGGGCTAACACCCACTCTGTGCTTAAATGCCTGTTCCACCACACAGACTCCATACCTTCTGAAGATCACCACTTGCTGTGGTGGGAATTTCAGATCTAATGAAATGTTTGAAAGCTCAGAAGATTGAGAATGTGTAAACAGACTCCTGAGACAAGCACCTTTTTGAAGTGTTTATTAAGAACTCCTGTAAACATCTGCAGTGTAGAGGATAAGCGAGTGACTCATTCAGTCCTGGTCTTTGTCAGGGGAAGCAGTACATGGCACAGGGCTCTGTGCAAGGGGTAAAGGGCTTATCCTGAGCCTGTGATAACCTCATGCCTGACTTCAACAAGGGACTTTGGACTTTGCTTTCCTTTGCTACTCTTTCTTCACCACACAATAGGAGGCAGTTTGCCTCCAAGCACACGGTTCTCCATGGTGGCTGCTCTGGCACTCCTGCTCAAAAGTGTATGTGTGTGTGAGTGTGTGACTAAGACAAGCTGATATTCATTCTGGATGCAGTATCTTTCACTCTTATTTCTCAATTACTCCACTAAAAATTTGCACTGTGTGACAAATTTCACCTGAAGGTCTTTACTGCATAAAAACAGGCTGGTGAGAGAGCTGAGAAAAGCTCTCTGTGACCACTATGTGCTGGTAATGTCCCGTGGCTTGGGCTGATGGCATGTTAGATTATACCCAGTAAGTTCAAGCAATCAGCAGACTAATTGCTCAAGACTTTACTTGGCAGCAGTGATAACTGAGTGACACTTGAATATTTTCTCAGTTTTCTAGAGATGGACATGCTTTCTTTCAAGAACAGCTTTACATCTTTTCTTTCTGCCCTTTAATTTCCCTTTGAGCAAACCGTACAGAGAAAACACCCACTTATCACTGATGGTAAGAAATTTTCTTGGCCAGTGAAAAGACAAGATGCTGTTTCCAGGCTCTGTGGCTGCTCTTGGGAGGTAAGGAAACACACTGTCCCCAGCATATGGGTGAGCCGAGATGAAGGAGGAGCAAATGGTTTGCATGTGATCACGTTATAGCCAAGGCTGGGATTAAAAAGCAAACGTTTCAGGCTAACCCCAGTAACTATTATCCTTCCTTATCTTGGGACTGTCAAGGAAAATGTCAAAGCTTCCTGGAGACAAGAGCTGGCACAGTAAGACCTCAGGCAGACCCACAGGGAGCTGGAAGAAGGTCTCACATATTGGGCCACCTGCAGCTTTTATCTTTGCTGTGACATGTGTTCCTTCCGTCACAGGCATTCGGAGAGGGTGCACCAAGGAAGAAAAGGCTGCTTCCTTCCAAGAAATAAAACATATGTGGGTTCAGTGTTTATCTATGGTGACCACTCTTAAATGAGCCACAAAATGGGGTAGGGGCCTGCACTAATAACAGAATCATAGAATGGTAGGGGTTGGAAGAGACCTTTAGAGATCATCTAGTCCAAATCCCCTGCAGAAGCAGGTTCACCTAGATCAGGTCACATAGGATCATGTCCAGGTGGGTCTTGAAGACTTCCAAGGAAGGAGCTTTCACAACCCCTCTGGGCAGCCTGTGCCAGGGCTCCCTCACCCTCACAGTGAAATAGGTTATTTTATATTTAAGTTGAACTTTTTGTGTTCCAGCTTCATCCCATTACCCCTTGTCCTGTTGCTAGCTACTATAGAAAAGAGGGATGTCCCAACCTCCTGACACCCACCCTTTAGATATTTGTAAATGTTCATAAGATCTCCCCTCAATTTCCTCTTGATGTCTGAGCACCTCCACCATCTCCTGTTTTTGCAGGAGAATAGGTAAATGAAAGGTTAGAAACATCCCATGTTTATGAGGCAGTAACTGTTTCCTGGGCTAAATTAATTTATAACCAACTTCTGAGAAAGATATATGTCTTGAGGCTTTGAGCCAAGGGATTGTCCATGATGGCTTTATTGCCAGATTAATGTGGTATGCCTCCACAATACTCTTAGCAGATAGATATGTGGTCTTTCTCTCATCCTAAAATAATGTAATAAGGAAAAGATAAAAAATGAAATGGACTTTCAATATCAATTTAATCTGCAACTATCAGTAGAGCTGCACACTGGCCATAGGTGTTCACTTGTTCCCTGGAATCCCTGAAGGCTCTCAGCAGTGCTGCTGGTACACCGTAACCCTGATTTCCATACTTTAGCCATCTTGGTTTGCTTTTACATTTAATTAGTCTCTGAATTTTCTGGATTTCTCTTGATTGGCTGAAATAATTACAACTTCCCACAAAATGCTACTTTTGCTTTCAGGTATCAGAATTGACTCAACCTAAACTCCAGTTTAATGTTATTTTTCTTGGGATTCCAAACAGTAAGTGCTTAGGTCTGAATCAGTAACTGTACAACATCCTGCGCTGTAAATGGCAAGGCAAATTCATTTCTTCTTATAAGGAATTAAAATACTTCATGGAGAAACTGTGAGGAATGTCATACTGAAGTGTGGAACTAAAGGATGGTTTTAGCAGGGCAAATCTACAGTTCTCTGAAAACTGCATAGACCTGCTCCTCTCTGCATTGGCATGACTAAGGACAGGCACAGTTTAATCCAAAGTCTAAAGCTAGTAACATTAGGAAGACTCTTTTTTACTGCCAGCCTAAAGCATTTCATTACCTACTATCCTTCCATCTCATCTATGCAAGGTATAGACACCCTGCAAGACTCTGCTCATCTAGAAAAGAGAAGGCTGAGGAGGGACCCCATTAACACTTATTAGTACCTAAAGAGTGGATGTCAGGAAAATGGGGTGACACTTTTTTTCTTTTGTCTCCAGTGACAGGACAAGGGGTCATGAACGTAACCTGGAGCACAAAAAAGTTCCAGTTTGTAAGGGTGAGGGAGTCCTGGCAAAGGCTGCCCAGGGAGAGTTTCCTTCTCTAGAAGTTTCCAAACCCATCTGGACACTTTCCTGTATGACCTGATCAAGATGAAAATGTGACTTTACGAAAGGCAGATCCTGTTTGACCAATCTGATCTCCTTCTATGACAAGATTACCCACTTAGTGGGTGAGGGAAACGCTGTGGATATGGTCTTCTTGACTTTAGTAAGGTCTCCCACAGCACCCTCCTGGAGAAACTGGCTGCCCATGGCTTGGATGGACCTACTCTGAGATGGGTAGAAGACTGGATGGTTGGACCCAGAGAGTGGTAGTGAATGGAGTTAAATCCAGTTAGTGGCCAGTTACCAGTGGTGTTTCCCAGGGCTCAGTGATGGAGCCTGTTTTGTTTAACATCTTTATCAATGACCTGGGTGAGGGGATTGAGTACACTCCCAGTAAATTCACAGATGACACCAAGCTGGGTGGGAGCACAGACCTGCTTGAGGGCAGGAAGGCTCTTTAGAGGGACCTGGACAGACTGGATCAACGGGACGAGGCCAATTGTATGAGATTTGCAAAGGTCAAGACCACAACAACCCCTTGCAATGCTACAGACTTGGGCAGAGTGGCTGGAAAGCTGTCTGGGGAAAAAGGACCTGGGGGTATTAATTGAGAGCAGCTGGATATGAGTCAGCAGTGTGTCCAGGTGGCCAAGAAGGCAAATGCCATTCTGGCCTGGATCACAAATAGTGACCAGAAGAGACAAGGAAGTGATTGTCCCCCTGTACTCGATGCTGCTGAGGCTGCACTTTGAGTGCTGTGTCCAGTTCTTGGCCCCTCACTACAAGAAGGACACTGAGGTGTTGGAGCATGTCCAGAGATGGGCAATGAAGCTGGTGAAGGGTCTAGAGAACAAGTCTGATGAGGAGTGGCTGAAGGAGCTGGGGATATTTAGCCTGGAGGAGGCTGAGAGAAGATACGATCACTCTCTGCAACTACCTGAAAGGTGGTTCTGGTGAGGTGAGGGTTGATCTCTCTATTAATGAATGACAGGACATGAGAAAATGAATTCAAGTTACACCAGGGGAGGTTTAGATTAGAAGGAAGAACTTTTTCACCAAGAGGGTTGTTAAACATTGGAATGGGCTGCTCAGGGAGGTGGTGGAGTCACTATCCCTGGAGATGTTTGAAAGACACATAGATGAGGTGCTGAGGGGTATGGTTTAGTTTAGTGATGGGCCTGGCAGTGTGAGGTTAGTGGTTGGACTTGATTTTAAAGGTCTTTTCCAACTGTAATGATTCTGTGATTCTGATTCTACTTCAGCAGGAGGCTAGACTGGATGATCTCTACAGGTCCCTTCCAACCCTGGCCTTTCTGTGATTCTATGATCTTGAAGCATCTTGAGAAACTCTAAGCCTGCAAACAGAAATGTTGTGTTACCGGTTGGGAACTATTTGCATCCTCAGATGAGAATGACTCAAATAGCACGAGCTGTGACTATGTGCTGGGAAAATATCATCCGGAGGACGGAGTGAGCCACAAGTACACCCGTTCCTTCTCACTGTGTTCATTTCAGAGTCCCCCTCACGGTTTCTGAAGGCAACTCAGCAGTGGCTTGTTTGCAGGAGCAACAACCTTGGCTTGCCTGACTATGGGTTTCTAAAATCTCCAGGCAGATTTCATCATCATGGGCAAGACCCTGACTGGGACTGGAGTGTGAAAGGATTGGCAATTGCCTGGCATTAAATAGCTGTGTGATTGAAGGGGCTCTGGAAGGAGCTCCTTGGGAGCAAATATGTCTAAGCAGCACAATTAACATTTGAGGCTGCGCTTGCCTTCACTTTATACCTGAATACATCAAGAAAGCCAGAGAACAGAAATACATCTCTCAGTGCCATAACTGCCATAATGGTCCTGATGTTACATTGATCACGGCACTCCTTAATGATGAAAGCCAGGCACAGTGCTTTCCAAACCGACAGTTTTACACTTAGCCAAAAAATGATAACATTTGTATTTAATTAAACGCTCTTGCTGGTCCTTGTTGGAGGGAGATAGTAAAGGGAGAACCACAGTAAAGGTGCAAGGATAGCCTGGCAGGGCTGCCCTGCGAGCAGGCACCTCCAGCTTGTGAAACCATTGTGGAAAGGCCAACTGTGCAAAACTGGTTAATATTTTGGGAAATGCCTCTGAACTCATTAACTCAGTACATCTGTAAATACTGGCCATGTCCTCAGCCTTTATCTTTAGCCCACTTTTCCTCTAAACTCTTATGCCATCAGATATTGTTATTAACTCCCAAAGCCATGAGGCAAGAGGAGGCAAGGCCTAGATCCAGACAGGGTGGTCAGCATTAATGTGGCTGTACTATGTGTCATGGAGGAATGCTTCAGGGCAGATGGTTAATGGGGCAAACATTCCCTTAGTTTACCCTCAACAAATCTGTGTTTCACATACAGCTGTTAGCTAAAGCTCCTTCAAATCCTCTGCAAGGCTCAAGACAGTCATCACGTTGGGGGTATAATATGTGTTTGACTGGTGGCATCCAAATCCAGTTGTCACTGGAGCCCAGAAGGAAAGAGCCTGACATATGGGATGGGTGAAATTGAGAGAAGCAAAGCCATGGCTTTAAAATGAAGGTTTTACTGTAGGGAACTCATAGAGGACATGATAAAAAGTTAGAGGATATGTGTGTCAACCTGGTAAGAAGCTAATCATAGCAAACCAGGTTTCAGGAGTTCCTCTGCCCCTAGAACAGCCTGTTTTTTTCATGTGCATGATATTGGGGCTCAGATACCTGATTATAACCTGCAGGAGTTGCCATGAGGAAAACCTGCTAACCTCTGTTACACTGAGATTTTACAGATAGACAGCTGGAGAATGGTTAAGTTACATGCACGCGTGTCTATCTAAGCAAGTTGTCAATGTCTGTAATGCAATAATTTGCAGCTGTCAAATAGTTAATGTAGACTCAGCTTGTGGACTCATAGATTTTAATTTAACATGCAATTCTACTTTGACAAGTGTCTATATAAAAATAGCACCTTCCTACTGAAACGATCTGCTATCTCTGTGTAATCACATGCAAATCTGATTAATTTGCTGACTAAATTAAGGGGAGCAGCTTTGAAAAATGGGTGCCTAAAGTTAGGTACATACTATTTAGGATGGCTAAATATGCAGCAAGATTTTAAGTGGTGCTTAAGTCTCGTCACTTCGCGTTGCCCTTGGAACAGCTTTTAAAATCAGATTACCTTTCTGGAGCCCTGAAGTGCAGAATTAGATAAGTGAGTTTGAAAATATTGTCTTCATTTTTATTGCTTATTATCTCTGTTGAAGCTGGAAATACACAGCCACTGTGGGAGTGGGCGAGCAGAATCCTTTTTTGTTCCTTTTGCAATCGTACAAGCCAAAAGATGACAACTTAACTTCTAGATCCCAGCTTGAGTTTGTAGACCTGGTAGCTGGAAAAACAAACCAAACATCTTTTTTACTTGTAAACTGACTGCGTTTGATCTGGAAGTCATTGAGATGCAATAAACATGAACTCCATGATCCTGTTTTTATGGAGTCAGTTTTCCGAGTAGAACCACACTTAACAAAACAGTCATTATAATGGGATAGCAGTGCTTTTGAAAAGGGCTGGATTGAAAACACTGATGACAGAAGCCTTCTGTTTATCCCTGGAACAGCAGTGGCAGTGGCAGCGTGAGCTACAGCACACTATTCCTCAAACAATTGACGTCCAAGAGACTAAGTAGTGTTGCAGCTTCAAGGGCACTGTTTTGCTGGGTCCCTTTTTTCCAGCAGCGGTGAGTGCTCCTGAGCTAGTGGTAGCGTAAGTAGTCACACAACCCTGTTGCTGAGCAGACAACGGTGACTTAGGGCACTTCACCTTGCTGGTACTGTTATAGCTACATTATTGCTAAGCGGTTTTTGGAAGCAAAGGGGTGAGGAGGTAGCTCAGTTGCTATTGCTTGTTTGGTTTCCACGCACAAGCTCAGTGCTGTTTGGTCAATTACTCCTCTCTGTGCAGAACTTGGATTGTTTTTTTTTCCCCCTATCTTTTTATGCTGACATCTGTCCACTGGACATCAAAGTGCAATCTTTCAAAGCCACAAAATCTTACTGAACACTTAAGTGATGATCTTTACAAGCTCACTGCTGGAGGAGGCATTCTTCTGTCGTGGTGTGTTAAAACAGCCCTTTGTATTTGGGCAATAACAAAGATTCATTTGAAAGTATTAGCTATCATCAGGGCTTGACCTCTGTAGAAAGTATTCTTTAGTGAAGGTTTTAAAGTGGATTTGGAAAGATAATTATTCTTGTCCTCGGGTAGAATCTGGGCAATTTATGTGCTCAGCTGACTTGCCATTTTGGCTTCAATGGATATTTATCCCCATAATGTAGGATTTCTGTGCGTGGTTGTGTCGCAGTGGCTGAGGATGATGGTAATGGGCAGATTGGATATGTGCAGACAGAGATACTGCTCAGGGTGACACATCCTTAATTGTCAGTAGTCTTACAGCAGGCAGTGTGCTCAGTACTGTAGCTCTTCAGTGCAAGGGAAGAAGAGACTATTTATCTCTTTGTTTTTCTCTCTGTGTCTGAGATCATAAAACATTTCCAAAGAAGCATCTCGTGGCCATGACAAGGTTGTTTGTCTGTGTCATTTGAGCCGATATACTACTTGGAAAATACAATTTTTGTACTTCTCCTGCATAGTAACTTTCCTTCCAAAATATTTCAGTATGCATTTTTTATTCACAAGCACATCATTATTGCTTTATCCTGCAGCTTTCATTTGTAGTCAGCGTCATGTATCTCGACTTTCTGGAGTTAATGTACACCTTGCTATAATTGGATATTGCAACATTTGATAGGGCTTTCCAGGAAAGTGATAGAGAGGGTAGAGATATTTCCACAGGCTGCATTTTCATCGGATCACAACATTTAAGCAGGCATAAGCAAGAAGATATTTTTTCTGTACCTCTTAGTCCTCTGTAATGTTCTGGAACTGTGCTGGTGGGCACTGGGCCAGATCCTGCAGTGAGTCCACTGGATGAGGCATAAAACAGAGATCCGTGGACTCATGAACATTTCCACGATATGTTCCTCAGGTACAAGAATCCTGGCTGGAAAGTCCTAACTACTTTTCCAGTGCAGGTTTATAAGCATCAGGTTTACAAAAGGTTGTTACAAATACCCTGCCTCAAATCTCAGGCCATAACACCTGCGCTCTGCCATCAGTCAGCTGCCTTGAAATACATAAAATGCCATTACATGGTTAGTAGTCTCCAACCATAGGTGGCTCTGGCTGTTTTAGGGACTTTTGGGTAGAAACTGCTCAAATGCTGTGTTTGTGCAGCCCAGTACCAGCGATGCTGACTGGACCCCGTAATAAAGCTGCAGGCAGGGCAGGATGCAGATGTGAGATGGATGAATGGCGAGGGGCATCGGCACAACTATGACTGACACACGCATGTTGCACCAGCTGGTGGTGGCAGAGGGGTGGGAACAGATCTTCTTAATGTGCACCTGCTTATATAAATTAATTATTATAATAATGAAGCTAAAGTGTGATGAATCTGTTCTCCACAGACCGTCTTTCATGCTGCCTTTACTTTGGAAGTAGGCAGAAACTATCGGTGCCTTTCTTCCTTTTCCTTTGTGCGGATAATTTGCCATTTTTGTTTTGTCATCACTTCTAATGTTTCATTGACTTCTGACTGTGAC
Source organism: Colius striatus (assembly GCF_028858725.1). Lineage (NCBI taxonomy): Eukaryota > Metazoa > Chordata > Aves > Coliiformes > Coliidae > Colius > Colius striatus. The sequence goes on along the minus strand of NC_084769.1, from coordinate 11,718,407 downwards.
TTGTCATTTATTCAAAGCTGTATTAGCATGGTAGAGCCTAAGATCTATTGAACAGCTAATGTAATGGAGAAGTCATTCCAGCAGCAGAGCTGAAGTTTGCAGTAAAAGGTCATGGCAAGCCTGGGCTGGAAATGTGGACATGGTCTGTCCTTTTTATCAGCAAGGCTAAGACTAAAATATGAGAAGGTGTGTGTAGTTGCATGCTTGTGTTGGAGAGAAGGTGTGCTTTCCATGAGATGTGCATGCAGGATGGATTCCTGGCTGAGGGAAAATATAAAAACAGGTTATTGAAACGGCTGCAGCCGGAGGAGTGAAATCTCACCTGCAGTAGGAGATGTGGGGGAAAGGAGAAGCTGTGTTTTCCTCTCATCTGTAATTTCCTGGAAGTAATAGATGTCTTTTTGTTGACTTAGCTGGGTTTAGATTGGGGACTGCTCCTCAGTACTGTACTCAAATGAGTCTTGGCAGCTGCCTGTAAAAAGGTCCTGGAAAGACACCACAGGCTGCCATAGATTGCCTATGATCAATGTAGAATTTCACTGTCTTCAGGAGACCTTTCTAATGAACTTCAATGGACTATTACTGACACTTTGCACGTGACAGTTTCCTCCTGCCTGGAATTGCTGGTTTTTGCAGAGTGGGCTGTTCAGTGAAACTGAAGTCAAGGAAACCACCAACCAAATAAAATCCCTTCAGAAGAAAGATGTGCATGGGAGGAGGATTTTGTCATGTAATCTGTGAAACTGAAAAATCATTGCCAATATCTTGCACTTCTGTCACCTCTGTTGAAAGAAAAACATAAGGGGACAAGGTCAGGTCTGTGGCTTTTGCATTTGCAAACTGGCACTGGGCTGGAAAGAGGGGCCCAAAACTTTCCCTGTGTTTTAGGGATGAGTTGGATGGTCATTTGACTCCAGCTGTCATGGATCTATAGAGCAGCAGCTTGCACCCTCTGGAGATCAGTCAGATCTCATTAACCTGTAGTCAGTTATTTGTGCAGCTCTGAGCTCCTCCTTAGTGAAAAGAAGCCAGTTTATGGAGTTTAGGCATTAATCTTGTTAGATATATTTTAGCCCCTTCCATAAAGAAAAGTATGTTTGGGATAAAGAACATATTTCTGGTAACTCTGGCATCCAGTCTCACAGTCTAATGGGATATGTAAGAGGAGATTAAATGCGTATCTTATGTCTTTGAAGGCTGCCCAGTGGCTTTGTGTAACTCTACCTTCTGGGGAGTATCATTTCAGCAAATTTAAGGGCTGCTTGTCCAGGAAGAGATCCAGACAGCTAAGCGAGGCTTTAATCCCAGTCATCTCTTTATAGGTGTCTTTAGCTGGAACATACTAAAGGAAAGCTGCATTTTCAACCCATTGGTGATTCTTTTCTATTCAACATGACAATAACATTGCAGGTTTTCACCACAAAAATGTAAGGCTTCTTACAGCAGTGAGTCTTAGGGCTATAAACATTTGTACTAGCATGTTAAAGAGATTTGGGCATAAGGGGCTGTGCTGGCATTAGGGAGCGACTCAAAATCTGAGTAGGCTAACATTAGATTAAACAGAGGCAGGCAGTAATTTAATTGGCATTTCTACATTGAGAGAAGGAAAAAATAGTAAGTTTAAAAAAAAAATGTGGCTAGGAAGCTTTTAGAAATCAGGGAGGTAATTTACTTTCCAAAATGATTCACAGCATCTCGTGTTAGCTAATTAACAAAACAGCACGTTTGTGAATTTAACAGCAGCGGGGTTAGGACTCACTGGGCTCGGTTCTCGTCCATGTGTTTTTAGGGTCTGTTCAGCCCCCTTGATGCGTTTGCTCTGCTCTGTGGCATCTGGGGGATCCCGGCCTTGTTCAGGGGGCAGAGTTACAAGTGGCTGTGCTCCACGATAGGAGCCAGATGAGGGTGAAAGGGGCAGGTGGAGAGGCAGGAGATTATGCATTGAGTGGCATGACTCAGCCATCCATAAAATGATTTTCATTAATGTTTAATGTGTGTCAAAAATGTCAGCATCCGTAAGAGAGGCAGATAAATTATTCAGTCCTGTGAGTGTCTTGCCTTCCCCCTCCCACTGATGTGTATAAAATGTTTGCCCTGGTTTTGTTTAGATTTGGGATGTTGTTGGGGAAGTTAAAGCAATCACTCTTACATGCAGAGTGTTTCCTTGCGAGACCCTCGGAGGAGCTGCTGCTGCTGCCGCTGCTTTACAGTTCAGTGCTTCATTAGAGAGGTCTGGGCAACCTAAAGTCAGCTGCAAGTGTGTTCTGCACAGTCCCTGTTGGTGGGCTGGGATTGTTTTTAGATTGGTTTGCAGAGGAGTAGACCCTGGGAAACTGAAATAAGGAGAGACAGAAGAGTGGGGTGTGACGGGGGAGGCCCAGCTCACCAGGTAAGGGCTGTGGGGAGCTGCTGTCAGAGCAGCCCAGCAGCACAGTGTGTAGCCTGTAAGCTTTTCCCGTGGGGATGTGCTGTACCTGATGTTAGCTGGGATGCTTTCTTCTGCCATTCTTGCTGCCTTGATTTTGCTGGTTTTGTCTGGAGGTGCATCACTTAGAAACCAGTGAGCACCAGGTCTGGATGAGCTGTGTTCCACTCAGGGACAGGACAGCCTCTGCCATCCCAGCAGGGCTTTGACTGCTCTCCCACATACCTCTCTGTAGGGACGTTTTCTACTTTCCTGCCCCATTTCAAGAGCTTAGGGCAGGAATCCTTCGTTATCTATAACTAGGGAATCTATGCTCAGGAAGGCAAAACTCTCCTTAGAGTTGCAGGTTTGGGTTTTCATTTTGTTAAAATCAGCTTCACAGGATGACACAATGGTTGCAAGCTGAAATCCTAACTCCTAGCAGAAAGAAAGAAGGACCAAAGGAAGAAATTTATCTGATCAGCTGGGATTTAAAACGAGGCGAGACAGAGGGAAATGTAAGCCTAATTAATAGTGAGGCTGCAGTTTGTGAGTGTTGGATGAACCACAATCAAAAATGAGTAATTAAAAACCTGCTCTGACACTCACACTAGACACAACCATCCTTCCTGGGCAGGGATCCTTCTTAAAGGACTTTTCCAACCATCGTGATTGTATGATTCTGTGAAGGCAATGGGAACTTTGTCAGCTTGTGATCTGTTCAGACAGGTCATGGTGAACCCTGTCAGAAAAATTAGAGAGAAGTGTGCATTAAAAGGAAAATACACAGATTGGTTTTAAACATGAGACAAATGCAATGGCTTTGTTTGTTTGGGATTTTTCTCTTTCTTTTTTAGGGAAACCACGAGCCTTGGGACAAGGATCTCAATTGGCCTCTAATTAAAGTTGCTTTCTTACTGTCTGGCATGAAATCCCCCTGAGAGGCAGATGTTTGCAAAGCACACTTGAGGCACTGGCATATGGTTCCTTTGTAAGGCTGGCGTTTCAGCAAAGTGCCTCCTGAATGTTGTACATAATTAGATATTTTATTTTTTTGTCCTGGAGAAGTTACTGGTGGCTGGGGACCCCCAGGACCCAAGAGAGAGGCTTTCCGAGAGATGGATGGGAAGCCCTGAGCACGTAACTGATACATGACAGGTGCTGGCAGCTGCCCTGATACAGCTTTTTGGAAAAAGCCTGACATAACTAAACCAATGCCAGTTGAAGGAAATTACTCTAACCTACAAAATTTAATAGAAGATGAGATCCTGGGTACCCAGCCTCTACAACTTTACAGAGGACTTGCATCTTTCCTGCAGGAATCCATCAGCAGGAGTATAAAATTCTGGGGAATGTTTCCATGAGGAATCCAGTTGTGATTGAGAGGGGAGTGAACTGAAAAGAAAATATTCATGCACACAAGGCTTGGGTAAGAACCATGGTCACACTTAAAATGTGACTTCAGTTTACAAATGGCCCATAGTTCTTTATTAACACCATAAAAGACCCTTGCATCTGGGTGGTCACTGATGTGTAGTGCAATCTACAGAAAGACACTTAATGACTAAAAGCTCAAGGTGCTGAATACACTCATTTCCCTCTGGGGCAGCACATCCATCCCTTGCACACTTAAATAAAACACAGGATTTTGTGTCTGATGACCTAATTTTTCCCAGTTCTCTTTAACCTTTCCATTTCTTGCCCAAAAAGTTCTTCCTGTGATTGTCAGAGCAAGTCTTTCCTACTGTCAGTACTTCATTTTTGCCTATCTATAAAAGTACACTGCAACAGTTCCCTGCCTCAGGAAGGTTTTTTGAGGCAAAATTAATTTGTGTTTGTAAGGTCAGGTTTGAGGTCTGTGGACCTGACTGTGCTTTACTAATGTGGGCAGTCATTATTTCCATTCTGTAGAGAGGAAAACCAAGATCTAGCACAGTTGAAACAGCTTGCTCAGGATCACAAAGCAATTTAGGAGCAGAATCACAAATAGAGCCAAGTCTTTTGACTAGCAGTCAGATGTGCTATCCACAGGGCTACCTATAATGTCTAATTATTTTTCTAAGGGTAGGAACTGAAAGATCTCAGCCTGATTCCAAAGCCCTGATGAAAATAAAAAGGAAATGCTTAAAAAGATTGACTCAGTCATTGCATTCTCTGAGCATCTCTATTAGTGCATGTTTAAAATGAAATGAATAAAATCCCCCATGGATGGAAATGAAGCAGAGTCGTTGTTGCAGATTGTGCATAAATTCAGTTTCCTTCTGATGCTTTGAATGGCAAAGCCTGGCTGTTGGCTTAGGTGGGACACACAGGGTGTGATGTTTTCGGCTTTCAGATGCTGAACACAGCTTATTAAAGGCCACATGTGCACAGAGGCTAATGAATTTGCATGCTTGCTGCAAGGGGCTCTATCTTTCTGGAAGCCTTGCCTATTCTTTGGCATCCTTTCAAGCCGAGGCTACTGTTTAAATGTGTGGACATTCAAAGGCTGTGCTGGGAGGCTAAATGCTGCCAAGTACCTCGTGGAAGGAATAACAATTGCAGCAATTAGCAAGCTCCCCCAAAGCTCAGCCCTGTCTCTCTCTTGGTGTTACAGGCAGGGGAGGGAAGGGAGCTGTGCTGGCACTAGCTGTCAAGCCGTGGAAAAGTGGGATTCAAGCAGTGGGAAATCAGAGGGACAGACCCGTCAGTGTAGAGGGGGCAGAAAAACAGCCGGACCTCTGAAAAGCACTGGCAAAACAGAAGCAGAGGTACCCTGTAGCCTTGCCACCCAATAGCTTTGACCAGAAGGATGTTCCAGCAAGCAGTAGTGGTGTATAATTAATAAAAGGAAAGACAGAATAAAGAAACACAGAGAAAATAATATTAGTCTTGGACTGAGCCTAAGTATTACATATAAAAATGCCATTCATCTTTTCATTTTAGAATAACTGCTGCAGTGTAATGAGGATAACTTTTGTCTCAGCTGTGTTAAAGTGTTTGGCACGTGGTGCAATGGGATTTGCCTTTTGTGCAAACCATCTACTTGTCCGTGGTTCTTGCAACTTTTGAGGCTGTGGCACATGTCTTTGTGTCAGTCTGCACACTAGACCCAGTGGTGTAAAAACATTTACTCCATACAAGACTAGCAGGAGTGCTAGATGTTAGATTCTCAGCACATTTGTGGCTGGATCCTCTCTGAGGTACCTGTAACCCACTTTGCATACCTATGTGTCTATAATCCTGTAAATACACATGCAGAAAAAGCAGACTTCAACCACAAGCTTGAATGTTATGTGGGTCTTCAGTCCTATAGCAGCAAAGCCATCACAAGTCTAGGAAGGTCCCAGGGATTATTTAAGTTTCCATTGCAAAGCTGAAAGCAAGCTCTAGCCCTAGCTCTGCAAGGGGTGAAAAATACAGCCCATGGCAGCTATGCTTCCACGGAAAATATCACCAATGTCTGTGTTAGCTTTTGCTGGTCTCCCCAGATGAGTGTTGTATGCTGTGGCCATGCTCACTGTTCAAGGTGTGTTGAATGCAGACAAATCTGGTTTGCTGCACTTGGTCATTTAGGAAGGGCAGACATGTCAGGAGCACTCAGGTGGGCAGTTCATGTTTGAAAAAGAGACCTGAAGATGGAGGGGACAGCCCCTACCCTTGCCCCAGGGCTATGGTGCTAGTCCAACCTGCCTTTCACCTCCTCCCTGCCACGCTCTGACCTGCGGTCCTAGGACTGTAAATCCATCCTGTGAGGCCAGGTATTACTCTTTATTGGTTATTTAGAAGAACCACCTTTTTCAGTGAAGTATATGACTCTGAGTTAATCTCCAGTAATTGCCAGTACTGTTATTTACAGATTAATTTTCTATTTTTATTCTGGTTGGCGCTGCCTTTAGATTCAATTCCATTCAGTCCTTCTTTCCTTTCTTCCTCTGTGAAGTGAAAACCTGCTCTTCTGCTGCCCACAGCAGGGAAGCGTGGCAGGAGAGCGAGCCTCGCAGGCTCCTGGGGGGCTCAGGGCACTAAAATGCTCTTTCTTTGCATCAGGGATCAGACTGTTGTCCACAGAGGAGTGAACAGCAGATGCAGAGTGTCCAGCCCCATTTATCTCTGCCAGATGGTGCTAAAATACTAGTCGGGAGCACATGTTGCTTCTATTCAACCAAATGCTTGTGCCATGCTGTGGGCTCTCTGCCTCTGAACCAATGAGCCTCAGCCAGGGAAATCCCAGCGGCCAAGGCCCCAGCAGCCCTCAGCTAAGCCTCCTACCCATGGCTGGTAGAAAATCAGAGATATCAAACCAGGAAGGCTCACAGCCCTGCAGGAGACAGACAATAGTGCGCAGCAAAGGGAGGAGAGGGTTAAAAAGGGTTTAGCACACACAAAAAGTAAATATTTGAGGCAAAAATGCAGAGATAAAGAGTAACAGAAAGAGAAGAGCAGGAGGAGGAAGCAAGAAGTGTAAAGAGAAAAAGAAGGAGAAGGATTATGTTGTGCCAGAAAACAAAGGGGTGGTTGTGTGAGAAAAGCATTGGGGAAATGCAGGTTGAGCTCTGCACAAACTTTCTATCTGACACTGGAGAAGCCAGTCTCTCTATGCTTCAGTTTGCAAAGGCTACAACGGGAATAATAGTCTCCTTTGTTCTACCTCTCTCTGCTCACATCAGGTATGTTGTAGAAAGCCAAGGTGCTACTTTACTGCAAACAAAAATAAGATCCACTGAGACTCTGAGGGGGGGAAAAAAAAGAGATAGGAAGGCAAGTAGGCTATGATAAACCTAGGAGATGGCTGCTCCACAAACCAGAGAGGGGAAGAAGGCATACAGGAGAGGCCTTTACTGACGGAGAAGAAAGAAACAATATGGACCAGATTAATCCTCCTGTTGCCTCCTGGACTCCAGTAAAGTTCCTCGAGGGATGGGTTTAGCCCAAGGAGTTTACTTTTGTTTGGTTAAAGAAACTTCAGGCCAAAGTTTTTAAGTAGTGTTCCGAGAACTATGAGAATCTGGTCTGTCTTTCCTGAAAAATTGCATGGGACTTGGGATGAACAACTGCTGCTTGAGGCATGTGGAGCCAAGTGATTAAGTCCCAGGCAGTGCTCTGACAGGAGACCTTCTTCTTGCCCACACAGGCCTTTGATTTTTTTTAAATATAGAAAGTATTTCCATATTTCCAGCAGCTGATCCTTGTTGGAAGGCAAGAGCTGTATTGTTCAGGTTAGAACTGAAGCTTTTCTAGGAAAAGCCATTCAGGACCAGACCATTGGTCCATCTAGCCCAAGGCAGTGTCTCCAACAGAGGCCTAGCTCTCTGTTCACTAAAAGAAATCCTGAAGCCTGCAGGGCTAATTTATCTTTCACTCCAAGTGATAGAGTTTGACTTTTACTCCAAAGTCTGTCGGCTTATATTCTTTCCAAAACTCTTGATGATGTTGTTGCTCTCTACAGTTCCCTGGAGATGTTGTTTGCAGACCTCTGAACTCGGTGTCCTGCAGCAGCAAGTTCCCCAGGCCAACAGAAGCATTTGTGCCAGGGAAAAGGAGTTTTCTCGTTTTCAGCTTTTGTGCATCTATCGTGGACACATGCCTTAAGCTTCCCATCTCACCCATCTGGCTTCTCATTACAGCATCTCACCTAAAACTGTGAGCAGCTTCTGCTGCACAAGGAATCCCTGCTAGGAGACGGGCTGTGCGTGTGCAACGCTGCTGTGCCCTGAAACGTGACTCAGCCATGCTGAGCATCTACTTTGTAGATTTGTCAGTGGTTCTAAGTTTACAGGAATACAAAATTCTGAGAGCTGATCCTGCAGGCATGGTGTGGTTTTTTTCTCATGTCACTGCAGTAATAAAAGTTTGGGGGCACTCATAGTGTCCCTGCTATGTGGACAGCACACTAAGCCAGGACGTGCTAAAGGTGTGAGGGACTGCAGGGTGACTGGGCCATGGCACCGTGTTCTCTGTGCCTCTCTTTTGGTAACGAGGTGATTGCAATGCCCAAGCTTCTTTGCAGACCATGGTGAGACTTGCAGGTAGAAAGGCAAGAGGGGCACTGTTGTACAGTCCCATGCTTGTCATGATGGTGAACCACCAAAACAGTGCATGGGCAATGCATGGGATGGCTCCATGTTCAACCTGCCCTTCCTTCCTCTACCCTTCGCTGTCCTTCTGCTGCAGAATGACTTGGGTCTTGCAGGGGTGAGAGAGAGGTGTAGAGTGGGATACAAAGTACAGCCTTCATCATTGTCTAGTAATGAACTAGCTGGATGGTTGTATACTCAGAGCGCTGTGGCAAAAAATAGATGGTGCTGTGCAGACATGACTTTGGATCCAGCACGCAAACAAACCAACCACATGTATTAGAACCAGCTGGGGAAGAGGATGAAAATGAGCATTATCAGGGATATGCTTATAGTAACTTATGAACTGGGGAATGCATCTTTGCTGTGTTGGGCCCTCCTGGAGATGGATTTGCTGTTGCTTTTGGAGCCCTTATAGGCATTGGTTTTCCCATTTATGCGTCCCTCCCCTTAGCCCTTGCTGGAAAACCTGTCAGCATGCTCTGAGATGTAGCTGCTACCCTGAGGATTTTGCCAGGAGCTAGAGTGACCTCTGAAAGCACCAGCCATGACCTCATCTGTGGGTGATGAGCTTGCACTTGGGTGAGCAGATACATCACCCAGAGTGAGGGCATTGCTTTAGGTACCGATCTTTCTGGAGTTTCCTCCCTCATCCCAAGGGAAGTCTGGCACCCCTTGGGAGTTTTTGTCAATTCCCTGGCTGAAGGATAGTATCAGTTTTTTAATTTCTTCATCATTTTGGAGTGTGACTGACCTGTCCTGGGGGATACTGAGGTACAAACACCTACTGGCAGCATTGTCCTCACCCCTGTCTCTTCTTACCTCTCCTGTGCACAGTCAGGATATCAGGGCTATTAGGATTGAGCCCCCTGCCTGCATCCTACTTTGCTGCAGCCCAGGAGGAAAAGTAATATACTTTTCTCCTGGTCTCCTGGAGAATATGACCTCTGTGAGATGCAGTCCTTCCTTGTGGGAGAGTGTTTGAAATTGTCCTTCAGCCCTCAGGATAGTGGGGTCTTGCTAAGAAGCCCTTAATGTGTGCTTTACATACACAAGTACCACACCCACTGACATTTTTATTGAATTGTTCACTAAGACTTCAGTTGTGTTGATGTTCACTGCACAGTTAAGTGCCTAAGAATTGACTTTGCCGTTTCCCTGACAAATTTAACAAATATTGGCCAAAACTCAACTTGCACTGACACTGCTGATCTTGCAGCTGGAGAAATTTGGCCTACTACTCTGCTTCAGTGTCTTTGATCCATCGTCATGCATCTAGCACATTGGCTGTTCTCATTTGCTTCATGGTTGGATGAGAAACAAAGCTGCTTAATTTCCAAGTGTTGCTTGTGGCTGAACGGTTCCTACCTTTGTTGTGAGAGCTAACCACAGCCTGGGATCTGAAAAGTTGTTCTTCTTAAGATGATAAGTTAATTGCATGTATATTTAACACAGAGTGCACAAAGTCCTGCTCACTTGAACAAAGAGTTTGGCAACCAGGACTAGTTTCTCTGGTCTTTACTGACCACTTTATTGACATAAAGCACTCTTTAGGGATTTCTCAGGGACCATGCTCCAATGCCTGTTGGAATTGTAGTTATGTTGGTCTTGGCTTTACATTGAATTACCTCACTCCTTTGTGTGCTGATTCGCAGGAGCGTAGGCTCGTGGTGATGGTGAGCTTGCTCATCTTCTGGAGCTGAGTGTCACAGAGGTGACACCTGAGAGCATGGGGGAATGGAGAGAGATAGCTGTAGCCATTGATCACCCTTGAGCATGTGGGGATATAGAGAGGAAGCTGTAGCCATTGGTCACTGTTGAGGGCCATATTTGCATGTACAAGACAGTGTTGTTGTACAAGCTGACTATGAATAGCAAATGCTATCTCATTTGCTGTTAACAGTAACTCAGCCATCATCATCATACTTGTAGGTATGGAAATTGTTGTTATAGTCGTTATCCTTTCTGTTCCATATGTCTGTGTGGATCAAACCACTGTACCTTTGCAGGCTCCATGATGCAAGAGATAGATGACAATATATAGGAGGGGCTTTTATTCCTATTCCTGCTTTCAGACCCAGATAGTCAAGTGTCATGTGCTGTGTTCAGCAAAGACACACTGTGTTCAGTGTGACGGCTGGAGCAATGTTGCCCTGTTTCTAGCCAGTCAAGAAAGCTGCTTAGTGAGAAGATTCTCTTGCCCTGGTACCATCTCAGAAGAAAGATGGTTACTGAATGCCTGAGAAAGGCAGAAAGTAAAAATACAGGGCTTCAAATGTGTTGTACTCTTTGATGAGCTGGAATAGATTTAAGGCCTTATTGAAGATCACTCGTTGTGATGAGTGTTCACAACCCAATTATTTTTCAGAGCAACGGCAAAGGTGTTCTTCAAATCCACTTTTTGTTTTGTAATAGTGCTGATGGAATATCAGTGTCTGGCATGTTTGGGTGATCTCTTACTGCTGGTCTTTTGCAAAACAGAAAGATGCTGCTGTTGCTTAAAAGCTTTGTAGCTGTAGCTTCCAGGAGAGAGAAATTATGAGATTTCTTTGGTGAACTGTCAGGAGACATGAAATACTTCAGCTCTGCAGGGAAAACAAATGGCCCATGCATGTATATTTAACATACAATCAAACAGCATAAATTACATGAGGATGTGCTGTGGCTTCAAACCACTCCTGACCCAGGGAGAACTTCAGCTGACTCATAAGGAGCATGTCCTCCCTCAGAGTGTGTTCTTCACCTTGAGCCTTTTCATCTCTAGATGTGTTGTGTAGAAGCAGAAAGGGAGGAAGGGGTAAAGCATTTTTTAAGCCAGCCCTTGGGCAAGTCTGTCTTGAGGACTGATGCTGAATAGGTGTGTATGTGCTGTGATATTCTCTGCAATTTTGCCAGGACCATGTTCAAAACAGTGAAGGTAGAAGGCTTGTGGCTCGTTATGCAAGCTGGGCATCTCCTAGGCTTGATAGTATGGTGTGTGAAAAAAGGCAGGAGGGATAAATCTGATTACTTGGTGGGAAATTTGTTAACCTTTCAGAACTTCTGAAGGATAAAATGATGATCTGATTCTCCATATTTTCTTTTGCAAGCATATCTCTATTGATGTTAATGCTACTTGTGTGTCAACCATTAGAGTTTATGTCTTGGTGCTTTTTACTTGGTGCTTTCTCCAGTCTGATTTTGGGAAATGTGGAGTGTCTGTGAAGCTGGAAGCAAGGAGATGCTCTCCTCTAACGTGGCTTTACTGTTTTCCTCTGTTTTGCAGGTTCTTTTCGAAATGATGGTTTAAAAGCTGCCGATGTCCTTCCTATACTCAAGGAGAAAGTGGCCTTTGTGTCAGGTAAGCACATCATTTCTGGATACCTCCAGCCCAGCATGAGCAATGCCTGCTGCATCCTGGTCCTTAAGGTGCTGCAGAGTCATGAGGGGCTGGTTTCATGTTTAGACTTTGTAATACTTAAATTAGCTCATCTGTTAAGAAAAGGGATGAATATGGAGCAGGGCTATTCAGTAATAGAGTGTTGGAAAGTGGCCTATGCTTGTTTTCTTCATATACTGAGCAACAGGTAAGTTGGCAGCACAGGTGGAATTAAATGCAGCTTCTCATCTCCAGCCCAGGCTTGTGCTGTTCTCAACATTCAGACCAGTGCTTTGGGTTCAAGGTCAGTGAATGACATTAATTCCTGTTTTGTAGCAAATGCTCCAACGTGTAAATCACTGGTGTTTCATTTGCAATCCCAATCAACTTGCAGTTAAAAGTACCATTCATGCTGCATTTACATAATAACTCAGATGCTCAAAGATCTCCTGCCATCCTGCATGAAGATTTACAGCCTTCATTCATGAGAAAAAACTTGAAGACTTGGGGGTGGATGAGGACTAGACAATATGGAAAAGGCTTTGAAAATGGCTTGGATGATATTGTTTCAGGCATGAATTACAGCTTGTCAGGGAGAGAGTGAAAAGAAAGTCTGAAGTGATCATAATCTTGCAGGAAGTCGCTCAAATTGTCAGCATAAAAGCAGGGTATTTCTAGTGCCAGTGTTTCTGATGATTGCAAGCCATTCAGGCAGCTTTTGCTGATCTCCTCTGTTACAATGAGAAAACCTGCATCAAAAATAGCTGTCCCCTTGTTTGCAGTCTTTGCTTTTTGTTTCTCTGGTCTTGAAACTAATGCTGATTGCAGAGGGGAGGAGTGGACCAGCCAGGCTGTTAGGTGCCCAGATTCTTCCTCTCTGGCTCTCTCCCTGGGTGCTGGAGAGGAGCATGTGAGAATGGGGCTCATCTCTCTGCTGAGCTGTAGACATGCCTGGCCAGGCAGGAAAAGCTTTCACCTTGATTGATGGTTGATGTGAGATGTCTCCCTATGTAGCAACAGTTAAATAATACAGAGATCACGAGCCCAGCAGTGACTCGCTCAAACATTTTGTGGCTCTATAAATCCTAAATTTTCTGACCAATGACATAAAAATCTAGGACTTTGAGGGAGATTTGTGAGACAACCAAAAGCCTCCTGCAGAAACCCAAGGCTATCATAACAGTACTTGTATGCAGGACTACTTTAGCTGACACTAGTGTCTCATCCTGAATGTCTTGAAATGCTTTAGGTAGTTGTTGTCTTTCAGTGCTCCAAAGAGGGGAACATAGTCACAAAAACACTGTGTACCTGCAGACTTGCTTGTGACAAAAAAGGCTGAATCGAGTGCTCTGGGGAAGTGAAAGGGAAGGATTTATGCAGGGACTGTATTTGAATTTAGTTCTTGGCTCCTGCTGTTGCTTCACATGGAAATGACTGCAGGATCATTTGGTAATTCACGGTGTATTTAATAACGGCAACCTGTCTGGATCATTTATATACCCCCTTCTGCTGAAAGTGACTGTATTCAGCTCTGAGCCAAAGCATCTCGCACCAAATCAGCAGCTCGTTAGACACTGTCCTGGGCCAAGCTTGCCTTATGGAGGAGTGTAAAACAACCAGCATTTTCACACTGTGATTCGCTGCAGGCAAGGGACAGCCCGCTCCTTATAGACTCACCAGCTTCCAGACTGGTATCTGCTCAAAATGTGCATGTTCCTGACACAGCTAGCTAGATAGCAGCCCTAGGATTTACACCTCCTCTCCATGGTCTCCAAACATAACAACTATGGCAGCAATTGTCAGGGGCCTTTACAGATAGAGTGCTCTGATCTGCTTGTTGCAATAGCTCCAGCATCACCCTCCCGACTAGTCTGCCCTGCCTTGTTGTAAATAAAACAGATTCAGTAAAATTAAAATGGAATAATTTCCTAGACTATGCTTTGAGCACAGAAGAGAAAATATTTGCCAAACAAGAAAAATGAAATTGCAAAAATAAATTGTCCTGTAGTTAGAACAGACAATGGGAGCACGTTGTGTTTGTAATCAGGCTTTCTTGAGGAAAAGGGGTTTTATTGACTCTTCTTTAGAGTTTTATACTACAGTTAATTTTAGCAATAACAGTACAGTAAAGTTGTCAAGAGAGTTCTCCTTACACCAGCAGAATTTATCAGCACACAGACCAAACTCTGGGCTGAACATCTCAGTTACATAGTTTATTTCACTTCTCGTCCGCTGCGTTGTACCAGCTTGTCTTTTAGTCTACGATTCAACGGCAAAGCTGCAGAGAGCAAACAAGCTCCTGCAGGCATGGGCTCTACCATGCTTCGTATGTCAGTGTTGGGGATGCCCCATACCTGGACCATGCAGAGCAGCGGGGCACAACAGGCAGGGAGGTGACAGCAGCTGCTGCCTGCTCCACAGCAGGCATGGGAGGACCTGTCTGCACAGCCATGTAATCTCAGAGAAGCCCTCAAGCTTTCAGAAGTGCACTTAATTTCAGAGTTGAAATACAGCTCTAACTAGCTGGGCATAGATTCCTCCAGGCTCTGTGCCTGGCACTTGCCCTTGTCTGGCTCGGCCGGCAGCGAGCAGCAGGCGCAGGGCTCTGCAGCCTCATCCCTGCGCTACAGGAAGGGTGAACAATGATGGGATTTTTTCCTGGAACTGGTCCTTGATTTCTTCCAGGGAACTGATGTATGAGCTAGACCAATCTTGAGCAAAGTTCATGTGTATGTGTGTCTAAACAGCACCTGAAAATCCCATTCCAGCACTCATCAGCAGAGAGATGGCCTGAGCATTCAGGGGCGCGGCGCATCCTGGACATCACCGCCTGATTGCTTCCATCGCTGACCTCGAGGAAGCAGATTAAGCAGTGGGGAGGCTTTGGCCACCTGTTTGTTGTCTAATAAAATCTTGGCTTTGCCTGGATGGTTCACTGTGTTGCTTCCAGCAATGGAATGGCTTTGGGAACGATTAGGGAGTGAGCTACAGGCCAGAGACTGATTATTGTATTCCGAGCAGGAGAGGATCTCAGAGGAGAGGAAATAGAACAGGTTGTAGATTATTTTAGGTGGTCTCGTTCAGTGAGAGGTGGTGAACTATTTTGGAAGCTGGGCTTAGAGTCTTTCCTAGGAAACATAGATGCTGTTTTAGAAGAGTGATTTAACTTGGGATATTTTTCATGTACTTGATTATGTTTATAGGAGACTTTCTATTGATCAGTGCACTATGTGAGGAAGTGTATGAGGCTCTCAGGAGAGAGAGAGGAGTGTGTTCCCATCTTCCCTTCCCATGCATGAAGCTTTTCATACACTTAGGCTATGAAAAGCTTGTTGGTTGATTAATGCTGTGAGTCTTGCTGAAAGCATTTGCTCTTTCCTCACATCTCACCCAGAAGAGTCTCTCAGGATCCTTCCCAGCACTTCCCATTCCCCGAGGGCTCAGAGGAGCGGCAGTGTGTGGGCTCCCACCTGTCACCCAGGTGCTGTCTGCTCATCTGCCGAGGCAGGAGCACAAAAGAGGAGGCTGGCCAGGTTTCTGAGAGGGTGGTTGAGCACAGAGGAATCATCAGCAAAAGGCAGAAGGGTATGATAAGCCTGTGAGCTGCTGCAGCTGTGGCAAGCAAAGCTCCCAGACCGTGTTCAGCAAAGCGAGAGGGTGTTTTGTGGACTTTGGGCAGCAAAAGGCACAGGACAGGGAGAAGGGTGTGCAGTAACAGTTTGCCCATCTCCATCTCTCAAAAACCCACTTTCCCTAGCCCCATATGTCTCAGGAGCAGCCTTGTCAGCTGGATCACAGGCTGAGAGCCTGGAGGAAAAATAGATTTCCCAATAGGTCTTTCAGAGAAGGAACTTCTGTGTAAATAGATGAGATGAAAGGACAACTTTGCAATTAGGTTTTACTAAATTTAGGCCAGCAGGATAAATCAAAGAGGAAGGCTCAGAAGGGAAAACACTGACCTTCCCAAAAACTTGTCTGAAGACATCAGAAGTAAATGGGACCATGTATGGAAGGACATGGGTTTTTTTTCTTTTTCTCTGATGGATGCACTTCACTCTTCAGAGAAAGGGTTGAAATGACCCTTGGAAGAGTCCAGATCCAGGTTTCACAGTGACCCAAGTGCTGATTTGTGATAACTGGAATTTATATTGGGTCAGGAACAGAATTAACCAAAGTATTTCAGTTTTCAATGATGTAAACGTTCTATATTTGCACAAAAAAGGGGTTTTTTTTATAAATTTAAATTAGAAGTTTCCATTCTCCCTTTCCTCTGGAACGGAAACCTCAAATGAAACGTCAACAATTCTTCTATATTTTATTTCAGAAAAATGCTTTCAATTTTATTCCATTCCCTAATGTATTTTGAAATCAACGGAAATTCCAAAAAGAGGAAATATACTGTTAGAAAAACATGGCATTGCTTGGCTATTGAATTTTCCTAGTGGTTTTGGACCATCATACTTTCATCTAGAATTTGCTGCTGCATTGATGCAGATTTTTCTTTGAAGAGGAAAACAAGGAAGTTTAGAGTGTAAAGTTTCCAGGTCTTTTGTTGAGGTCTGAACCTGCCAGTTTTCTCTGCTGTTGTTTTTTCTGTTTTTTTTGAGAGTGCTAGGTTGTTTTTGAGAATAGAGAAGAGCCTTTACCTATAGGAGCTCTTTAAATATCCTCAGTGGGACTCTAAGGTTAAAGCAGAAATCAAAATGTTTCCTGGGTTTTCTGATTTCATTTACAGATTGTAAATGTAGTGTGCAGAATCAGTTGCTGTATTTCTTTCCATATGTTTTAACTGTAGCTATGGACTAAACTAATCCGTTTCTGTGGAGAATGTCTAGTTGCTGCCAGCACTTACTGTCCTGGCGCTTGGACATGAGCAGCTTGCCAAGATCCACCAAGGTCTCCTTAGACGAGGGAGATTTCTCCTTTATGTACTTCCTTAATTAGCATGTGTGAGAGTAGCGATGCAACCTATGCTGCCTTGTGGAGAGGCAGATGGGTTCAAGTACCTTACAAAACTAGGCAAAAAAAAAAATCAACCCAATCAAAATTTCTATCCAGAAGGACTTGCAAGAACTTCTGGGATCACAAGTCACTGATTCAGCATCATCCAAACACACTGGGCTGACCCACCTCCTGCTCAATGGGTCCCTGCATCCTGTCACATAGGTATAACTTCTCAATTAATGATAGGGACTTTCAAAATAACAATAAGAGGAAGGAACTGAGCCTGTAAAGCAAGAAGGTCTGTATACATCCCATCCTGTTCCAGCTCAAAGGGTTTTTTCGTCCTTAAAGACACAGTGAGCTCCATATGTGTCACAGCAAAGGTCTTGTCTGTTTTTACTCAAGCGGTCGAGAGTTGTCCTTATATAGAAATCAAGTCTGGGAGCCTAAAAACCAATATAAAGACCCAGGGAGATGACTGTAGCACCTGAGATAATGAACAACCAGCCATTTTGGTCATTTTGTAGTAAGACGTGCTCTTCAGTCCCACTAATAAGACTTGTCACCTCTGAAAACCTCCTTATTTCTGTGAAAGTGCTTTGGTTTTTAGCCTCGTGTTTTTTTCTTAAGGAATCAATTTTAAGTGACAAGAAGCACTGAAATTCACGATTGGACATCGTCTCTGTATTAGCAATGGTTGGGTTGGGGGTTTCTTAATACTTTTTTTGGTGAGAAATGGAAAATACTGTGCTGGAATGTGCAATTCCAGAGACATTTGCATATGCCAGTGTTTTCCAGCTCTAGGCCAAATTTCTGCTTAAAACCAGAAGGGAAAAAGACTTCCTAATAGCAAGTATGTGAGTCCAATTGCTTGGGCTTTCCCCTGAACTTTCATTAATTTTCAGGATCATCTACTAGGCTGTAGCTGTGAAAGACATACGTGCTGGGGATGTGGCAGACCTGAGCAGACGGTTGTATTGAAAATGAGTTCATTGCATATTTCACTTTGCTGATGAACATCAGCAGCTTTCCCATAGCTATTTCTCTATGCTTATCTCAAGTGAGGAAGACAAACAGTATGTGACCAGCGTGACTATGGCCTCTCTTTGTTTCTCCTTATTCTGCACAGCTTCTAACCGTGGTGTGAGTTTGGAGTGCCTGTCACCAGCGTGACTGTCATTGCCACGTGCTGTTTTGTTCTCCTCCCTTCTCTGGGGGCAAGAGGGTATGCAGTGAGGTGGTTTCATTTAGAAGCTTTGGGGTTTATTTTGTTCAGTTTCTCTGTTGTTTTTTAAATATGTAAAACTATTCCCATACATCTGTGATGAAGGAGGCAAGATCAAAATAACTTATTTGCATTTGGGGCAAAAGGCAGTGAGGTTTGTGTAGGTGTAAGGGTCAGCACTGAAGAGGAGACTACTGCTGCTCCCTTGATACTTCACAGAAAACTGGCTTCTTCCAGGGGAAGGAACAGCTCCTCTGGACTCCCTCTGGAAGTTTTATCTTCCAGGGAAAGAAGCTCTTCTTTAGTTTTAATGAGTCTCGCTTGTCCTTAGTTTTGCTTTGCTGAGACAATAACTTTCTCTGTGGGAAATGAGACAGTTTTTTCCCAGTGGCTTGTTGGCAAGTACACATTTAAAATTAAAGAAATACCCCCAAATACTTGCATAAATCATCAAAGGTGTATTACAAGCCACAACAGGTGATCTCTTTGATGCAGTGGCTCTGGGTAATTGCCAAACAAGTCTGCCTGGTGGGAAATAGGATCATCCAGTGGCTGCACTGAGCATCCCACCTATAGCCTTCAGTCTGCTCTGCCAAGGGATCTTCTAGTGGTGACATACAGCCTTGGCTTTGGAGTCATTAACCCTAAATGTAATGTTGGCCATTAGGATTTGATTTAGGCAATTGACTCTGGGATATGGGGTGCTGCAAAAAGCAACACTAGAGGGTCAGGCTCTGGTGACTGCATTGCAGCTGTGTTAATTTGCAGGTGGGCTTGTGGTGGGAGCTTAAATTTCCATCACTATTACAGTAGAAAAACCTGCTTTGGAACCAATTGAATTTGAGGGTGGTCATACATATAATCCTAAAACCTTTACAACAAATTAGTCCCTCTTGAAGCTGGAGGAAAATCAGTACAGCGTCAGTTCCCAGGAGGTTGGGTAGAAAGTAGACTCTCCCAGAGCTCAACTATGGCAGGGAAAGGAATATTATTTTAAGACTCTAAATACCAATTCCTTGATATTTTGCTTCCTAGGAAGTCTGTCAATTAGATTTAGAAATCCAGAGCATATTGTTTGTCATTTTATTGAGGCGCCTGACATCAGCTGAGCTGGTTCTGTCGCCAAGTTCTCTTCATTATCATTCATTTTTTCACCATATTTTGGAGTCAGATACTTTTTGAGGAGTATTTCAGCTCCTCTGGAAACTCACTTATGGCCTCAGCAGAGTCTGCAACAGCAGGATTAATCAGCTTGTGATCTGCAGGGGTTAGATGAAGCAGTGTATTCATTTGAACTGCGGTAGACAACTAAACGGAGGCCAAAGACACTGTGTACTACTCCTGTCTCCATTGCTGATGTGTTGCAGGACCTAAGACAAGGTACTTGGGAGTAGTTATTTATGTGGACATTTGTCTGTGTCTGTGGTTATCCCTTCTGAATTCATGCTTACAAAGAGAGTGTAAAAGGAAGCAGAGGGCTTGACTCCCTTAAATATAGATAAATGCAGGCAGGTAAATGTCATGGTAGAAAGCCAGAGATGTGGCTTGAAAACAGAGCTCAATAAAAGAATTATCTGTTGTATACAAAAGGTCTGTATTGAAAGAAAGTGATGATTTCCTGTGCTAAACAGGATTACACAAAGGTGGAATTTCAGATTTTTGTGTATTATCAGGGATGGATGTGCCTCAGGGCTTGGAATTAGGAAAGCCCATCTGCAGAGCTCGCATTAATAACACTGTGAGGCAACGACCACCATCTTCACTTACTTGTGGGCTATTGGAGCCACCATAGGCTCAAATTTGGGCCCATGACTGAGAAGATTAAGATGTCAGTTCAGGCAGCTGTCAGGACAGGGATCTTGTGGCTGGAGTACCTTTCCTCTTGCTTGCAGGCTTGAGCAGAAAAGTAGTCATCAGAAGGTCCCTGACTGT
Organism: Colius striatus; assembly: GCF_028858725.1. Classification (NCBI taxonomy): domain Eukaryota; kingdom Metazoa; phylum Chordata; class Aves; order Coliiformes; family Coliidae; genus Colius; species Colius striatus. The sequence continues at coordinate 11,698,488 of NC_084769.1, read as the reverse complement.
GCTGCCTGCTTCCAATGCAGGTTTTTTCAAGTTTCTGTAGTATTTTCTTTTAATGTGGTGTGCATCATGATGCCCTCTGCCAGCACTGCAATATCTCTGGTATGATTTGTGGAGGAAAAATGATGTAATCCTACTTCTGGGAACAAATGCTGAACGTAGCAATGGTTTCTATATAGGCTAGAAGAAAGGGAGATGGGAGGAACCAGCAAGCAAGCCATTGACAGCCAAGGCCATCAACAAAGAATTTTGTGGGAAGAATGTGAGACATATATGGTTAAATATTTGTTCGCGGTGTACTTTGTGCCCAGAAGAACATGTGTTTTTCTGACTCCTTTTTCCAGACCACTAATAACTAGACCATCTGTTTGCTTCTCTAAATCAGAGCAAAGCCCATGAAAACCCACCTTGAGAAACGATTAGAAATTATCATCTGTTTGTTTTAGTATTTAATAACTGTAATTATCAAACCTAATGATATGTTTGATTATTGCATTCCATGTCTGTGAGCCCACTGAGGGGCAGGAGACGGGACATATCGATTAGAGCCATTGAGACTCTTCACTTCCTTCCATTTGTTATTTTCTTAGCTCTCTGAAGAGGCTGCATGTGAAATTGGTGTTGAGATTGTGGCTGAATTGGGGCAAGATTAACCTCTTTGGATGGATTACCAACAGGCAGAGACAGAGTTTCTGTAATGTTTTTAGTTGCTGACTTTTAGATTAAGCACTATGAAGCCCTAACACAGTAGACTAAGAGTCCAAAAAGCTAATTTCTACTCCTGGTTCAAGTGACTTGCTCTTACATCTGGGATGAATTTCTTCCCTCTCTGTACCTCACTCTTCTACTCAGTAATTAAGGAGATATAGACGCCCTGCAAAGACAATAGCAAAAGGTTTTCCTGTCCTGTAGTGGCTGATGCTACCTGTCTGTTAGAGGAGGTGAGGGACCTAACATAGTCATGTTAGGTGCTTAAAGTTTGATGGTGGTAATATCCCTTTTAGTCTGCCCAGAATAGCTGAGATTTGCAGTGACTAAGTGCAATGGAAAAGCTACGTACTATTAGTATTTAAGAGAGTAAACGACAGTTCCTGAACTCTGCAAGTCTTATGGTGAATTAAACGTGCCATGGTTTGTTCTGGAAGAAACCTGATGTTTCATCATACAAACTCTAGTAAATTATGCAGGCATTCATAAAAATTAGGGCTTACTCATGAAGTATCTGTAAACAAGTGAGGGATTTTAATATGTACTATGCACTTGTAATAATAATTTCACCCTGTTGCTCAAAGAGTAGAACAGCACTTTCATCACAAATGAGAAACATTTGCTTCTAAACCTCACATTTCTTGAGATTTGTCACATGTCTTCTTGTTCTTCTGTGTTATAGGACTAGAAGGAATCAGTCCAGGCATTTCTCTTTCCATCATCCAGAAACTTTCAACTGGGTCATCATGTAACCTTCCTCCTCCAGTGAGAATGAACCCATTTTCTCCAGTCTGTCCTCATAACTTCTGACTCTGTGCTGGAGCCTTATTTATCCTGCTCCCCTGAGGAAAATTCAGATGAACTGTTGAGGGACAATTTTTATCCTGAAGCAAAGACAGAACAGGGATGTTCTGGACCCTGTTTCCTTTTCTGTAGCTGAAATCCTTGTGTTTCTGTTAGTAAAAGGGTCAAGAATTTTCTGATTTAACTTTTTCAGCTATGTTCGTTTAGATTGGAGTTCTTTTTTTAGAGCTTACTTTGATGGAACTCTAGGTGGGAAAGGAATCCCTGTCCAGAAACAAAATTTTTGGTTTACCAGTGAGATAAACGAGCAATATCAGAGCCATTGGGGCTGCTGGGTTGTGGGAAGCACACGACCCTTCCTGAGTGTTTCATATCCTGGGAGAGGATTATGACTGTGGGCTTGGATGTCTCTTGTTCTCATTCACCTCTTAGTGCTTTTACATGTTGTAGGAATATTTAAATAATTGGGAATGGGGAGGAGAAGGAGCCTGACTGAATAGCGGGTAGCATGTTCTTCTGGGATGCAATTCAAGTTGAGATCTCTGCTTCAGTGAGTATTTGGAAACTTTTGAAAGTCTTGGTTACATATTGATATGATGGGATTTTTTTTTTTAAACCTTGAAAAGCTTCCTGTGTTGGGAAAATATTTCCCTCCAGCTTTAGTTACTACATTGGTTTTGCCATTCTATAGTCTGGCTTGCTTTTCTGTTGGACACATCATACATGATATAATGGTTTTGGCATTGTTACGGTGTGAGTAATAATCTTAACAAAGGGAGAATGTGTTTAAACTGAGGAATGTTTTTAATACATATATATAGATTTTAAAATAAAAAGGAGCTTATTTCCTTGTAAATTGAATCCTTCTTACATTCCATCCCCATTCTCATGCTATGTGACAGAGGCATGGATCAGCCAAGGCGACATGAAATACTCATGGACCTTCCTCACCTTTGTGGTGTGAAGCCAAAGGCAAACGTCAGGCAGAGATTTGAGTGAAGATTAGGCAGGACAGTTTTTGTATTCTGCATGTACCCCGGGCTACATGAGGGTTCAAAATGAAGATGACATCTCTTGTTTGCCTCTACATTTGTTCCCCTGGACAAATTAGACATGATCTGGCTCCAATGGAGAGCTGCACAATGTGTCTCTTCAGGTATATAGCACCTATTGAAAACAGTGGGAATTTCAATGCTGACAAATTGTAACACAGGGTAACAATGGCATCTCTATCTGTATAGATGAAGCCTGTGTAACAGACTTTGACTTGTACAGTCTGCAGTGCTGTGGAATCGTCTTTAGATAGGATTTAACAAGTTTTTTAAACTATTCTTAGTATTTTTAAAAAGTGTATCTAGAATCATAGAATCACAGAATCATTTCAGCTGGAAGAGACCTTTAAGATCATTGAGTCCAGCCTTTGTCCCAGCCCTATCAACCACTAGACCATTTCCCTAAGTGCAACGTCCACCTCCAGGTCTCTTAAACCCCTCCAGGGACGGTGCCTGGGCAGCCCGTTCCAATGCCTGACAACCCTTTCAGTAAACAAATTCCTCCTCACATCCAGCCTGAACCTCCCCTGGAGCAATTTGAGGTTGTTTCCTCAGTATGATTCTGGTCATGTAGAGAGGCATTTTGTGCTAGTAGGTGAGCTTGTACCTATCGTGGCATCAACTGAAAGGACAGTTTCACAATAAAATGGACAGGGGTTATGTTGTCAGATGGGAGCTGGATATACAAGTGACATCTGTTCTGTGTGCAGGGCCAGCTGGAAAATCTGTGCCTTGGGGGATACATAGGTGTATCTTATTCTGGCTTATCCACCTGTGGGAACTCCTGCCATTATGAGGCACCTCTTTGATTCCTATTCTGAATTCTGCCCTGAGCAATTCTTTGTCCTGTGAGCATCCAGGATATTGTTTTTCCAAGCACCTATGTGCTCTCGTGTGCTGATTCTACTCTTACAGCAGAGCCACTTAGCACTCTTCTTTCTGAATTAGGTTGTATAGAACTCCTGTAGATTTCATGGCCCCACAGAGCACGTGGGCGTCCTGTGTTCTGCATGAGAGAATGCAGCAGTGGCAGAATGGGTCAGTGGCAGAGATGTGCATGTCCTTGTATAGCTTTTTCTTCTTGTTACCCAGGTAAGTAAGTTCAGAGAAGCCCATGATCTTCCTTTCTCAGAAGCTATACTTGGGTTAAATGGATTATACTTTTCACTGAAAAGCATAAACTCATCTGCATTTTTACACCTTATTTGCAAGGCCCTAGCAGTTCTGAAGTAGCTATTTTAACTCTAGTTTTGTTATGACTTTTTTTCCTAGATAGCATTGCAAACACATCTAACAACTCACAGTTCCTGAAAAACTCCTGTGATAACAAGTGAGGAAAGAATTAAACATTGAGTGGGACACTATATTTCAATTTCAAGCTTATTAAAATTTATTCACAGCAGAGAATAAAGTGCTGTAGAATAGGTTGTATTCACCTCTAAATTTGTGATTGTAAAACTGGGGGTAGAGTCATTCCTTTATGGCTAAGCCCTTTGACAATTGCTGTAAAAGGTGAGGTGCTAGACATTGGCAGTTTTAAAAGGACTTTAAAGTAGGAAAACTACAAGGAAAAAAAAAACCCTAAAAATCAAGTTGCCAATGACATTCTCTAGATAGAAAGCATTGGAGGCGTGAACTTCTAATTAAATTTACAATTTCTAATGAACTGCCACATAGATTAGAATGTCTTAACTGCATAAATGTTAATGGGGTACATAACTGGTGGGACCTTGTAAACTATCCTGCAATGAACAATGCAGCACACTAACAGTGATAAATGCTTTCTTGGTGTTGACTAGTTTACTGTGCAAACAATAGGATTTCATTAGCATCACCTGCTTGGATTGGCAGTTATCTTAGATTTGCTGGGATTAGGTGAAAGTCAGAAGAAGTGCTAGTAGCAGTTTTCCTCGTGTTGGAATTTTTTGTCCTATCTTTTCTCCAATTCCCCCCTTTGGAGACCTAGCAAAGACAGGCACGTCTTCCTTGATTACGCAAGCCTGAAAGCTGCAAAGAGTGTACGGGTGCTTGAATGTGCCGTAATTTAGGTTTGTCAATTCAGTGCACATAGTTTTTTTTGACATGTGCTTCCTGCCTGATTTTCTAACAATCATTTCTTTTCCACAGGTGGCCGTGATAAACGAGGTGGTCCTGTCTTGACCTTCCCAGCCCGCAGCAATCACGACAGAATAAGGCAGGAAGACCTTCGGAAACTTGTGACTTATTTGGCCAGCGTGCCAAGGTAAAGCTAGAAAGAAAACACTTCAAAGCTTAGGGTGGATGGATGGGTGGGGAACTTGTTCTTGGCAGTTGCTGATTTCCAAGTATTAACATTTAGTACCTTCAGTTCTTAGGCTGGAGAAACAAAAGTGTTCCCTGCCTCCTCCTGTGTATGCGCCGATGACTTTTATCGCACACGCGGCGAGGCAGGAGCCCCGGAGAGGAGGCAGTGGGAGCAAACCCAGGCTTCAGGCTCATGACAGCTACGAGGAACAGCTCTTGCTCACCATGTTTCTGCACAGCTCTTCTAGGGGAATGGAAAGGGAGGAGAGTGCTTAGAGCTCTGCCGTTAAATATAGCAAGCTGGCGAGAGCCTGCTGTCTGCTGTTGCTTTTCAATACCTTGTGGGAGGCTGAGGAGAGCTGGGGTAGGGGACTGTAGCTACTGGGTGGAAAGCCTGCCCTGTGTGAGGAAGATCTTCCTGCACATCCCAGAGCTTTCTCAAGGCTCAGGAAAGAACTTGGGAAAACTAAGAAGGAAACTTTCAAAGAAAGGCATTTAAAAGGGTTCTGCATGTAAGTCAGCATCCTTCCCTGCATTAGTCCCCACGTCTCTGCTCCAGCTTCAGTCCCCATCCCTTTCCCAGGGATACTGGAAGAAAGGTCTGTTGCCAGTGTGTATTTATCTTTGTTAGCTTTGGGAGACAATTTACACGGCTCAGTGCCCAAGTAGGTATTCCTGAGCCAATGTTTACTGCTTCTGAGAATACAAGGCTCTATACACCCTCATCCAGCTTCCTCTCTCTGTTTTCAAGCTTGCCAAATATCCTTACCAAATAACCACTGCACTGACTACTGAGGTAAAGGTTATCCCAGGGCAAGTGAGATGCTGGGGAGGGATATTCAGGGTTTCAGTAACACAACTTGTGCCACCCAGGAGCTACTTCTGTTTTTAAAACCAGGGTATGACCTGTTAAATAGTGACCATGTTTTTGCCAAGCGTGTTTTTGCACCTGAAGGGCAGAGGGGTCGACTGCATCCAGAAGTCAAGAGTTAAGGGTCTCAGTTCCTTAAACATGTGATGTGCAGAGAACAAAGGTCCTACATTTGGTATGGAAGACAGTTGGGGGCTATTTGGAGGCTCATCACTTGGCTGTGGAGAGTGAGGGGCAAACACAGCTGCATGTGCCAGATCTGCAAGTGCTCATATCCTGGACTTTACAAGTCCTCTGGTGACGCTTTATTTTTCCTGTGTTGGACTTTTGCTCATCAGGATTTTACTAATAAAGCTGAATTGGTTTGCTTTTCTCACCACCTCCTCCCCTTTTTAACTCTAGCTCTATTTTCAACCATATTGTGTGAGATTACAGACATGCTGCGTGGCCGGGAGAGCAGTAGGTGATTCCCTGGGAGTGCATGTCCTAGCGCTTGGCACTCCTCCTCCAGCTGCTGCTGTAGTGAAACTTCCCCCTCACATATTATTTTTTACATGGTCACAAGTCCAAAGGTATGATATTGCTTGAGGGATTACAAGCAATTGTGCAGCAAAAAGTACTTTCTAATGTGCCAGTCTTTTCTATTCATTGCTCTTTCCTCATGGACGTGGCAGTAACAGCGAGATACATCTCTGTTTCTCACTTTTACACAACTAAATCAATTGGCTCAGTCTTTGATGCTGCTTTTGGTTACCTTACTCAGAGTCAGTCCAGCAATGATTGTTCTCTGATGATGCAGAAGCTGGGGGATAGAGGTGCATGCTAAAGGAGCTCATATGAGACCCAGCTGCTTGTTTCTCTAGAAACACTAAAAAAGCATTCCCTCTCCTGATCCCCACTGTTCTGCCCTGATGTCTGAAGCCTTTGAAGGACATCTCTTTAGTTATACCAGAGAACATTCCTTTGCTACACAACTTTCCCACCATGGAAACCTCCCACGCAGCAGTGAAGGACCAGCCACTCATGAAGCACTTTCACCAGTTTCCCAAGGATCCTCGCAGACTGGTTCTGTTGAGACATTAACCAGAGTACTGTCTCCTTCTGGGAATGTTACACGTTCAGAAGTGTGGAGCAGAAAGCAGCAAGAGTGATCAGAGGGCTAGAAAAAGTGACCTGTCAAGGAAGGATTAAAAGGATTGAGGATACCCACCCTGGAGAACAGAAGGGTGAGAGGATCTTTGAAAGCATTTTTGATGCTGTAAAAGGAAAGGGTTTGTAGGGCTAGGACAAGAAATAGAAGTGTTACACTAAAACAAGGAAGCTTAGAGTGGACATGAGGAAAAGATTTCTAAGGGATTGCCATTAACAAGAGAAGACATATAATTTCTTCTCAAATACCTGCATAACTGCAGGCAAACCTCTATTGCAGATATAAATATGAGGGAGAGGGGATGATGAATCAGGAGGTGATTTCTTTAGGTTTCTCCTAGTCCTGTTTTGCTGGGTGCCACAGCTGTGAGCTCACTGCTGTAGGAGGGAAACATGACCACAAACTTCGTGGGTTTGGTACGTGGGATTGTGTAACGTGTGTGATGTGAGAAAACACTGAAAACTCATTTTCCCTAAACTTTTTGTTCATGTTAACAAGGGCAACCAGCAAAGCTTTCAGACTTATTTACTTTTTGGGGGAAAAAAATATGGAAGGAACAGATTGAATGTATGTCAGTGTCTCCCAGTTCATGTTTATTCCAACCTGAGTGCTGTAATGAATACCTGCGTCAACCATCCACCAAAATAAACAGTTTCATTAGCAGAGACTTGGAACAGGATGTCAGGAGAATCTGCTCTGATGTTCAGAGTGCTGAAAGGGGAGAGAGTTTTCTGTGCTGGTTGAAAAGCTAGAAATTCTTCTTTAGGGAAAAAAGAGACGGTAATTTATCATATTGATGCCAGTGTAAGAAGTCTTTCTTTATTCCCAGTGCAATGGTTTCTGAGCAAGACAGATTGCTATCCACACTGATACTATCTGTCACTTAACCCGTGGTTTTTATCATAATGGAGGGAGCAGAGGTGGCACGTTGCTGGGGGCTTTGTGCTTGTGTGAGGTTGGTGATGAAATATGATGATAGATTAGGGTAAGTGAAACCAGGGTCTTGCTAGCAGTTTGCAAAGTTTCCGATTCATCTTTCTGCAATTGCTTCTTCAAAAAAACCTCGAATAATAATGTGGGTTTTCTGAAAGCAGCAATGTGTGTTTGAGTTAGGGCAGAATAGTGAGCGCTTTCATGCAGCTGCGAGTCGCGGTCAGGCAGGTGCCTGCAGTCAGTGGGGTTTCCTGAGTGGAAACTGAGGATTGCTGCAGGGGGGTTAAGACTTCAACCTAGGAACACAGTTTGTTCCTATCCCAAAATAGTAATAGTAACCTTGCCCTCCACAGGACTTGGGGTGATCCAGAAGCTGTATCCTGCAGACTTGGGTACCAAGAGGAGGTTGTGAGTAGTTATGAGTCTGTGGACAAATGCAGCCCTACTTCAGCACTGTACTCTAGTTCTTTTGGGTACATCACGAGGTCCTTTCCTCCAAACAGTTCTGCTATAATTAGTTACTAAGAAACAAAGACACTATTCATTAGAAGTAAAGATAATTGCCAGGGATGCCAGGATCCTACTGCCGTGCCATTTTCTGCTTGTTTTACATTGACACGAATGTTTTCTGGATAGAGGAAGCTGTATTTTTTGTGTGCCAGGATAGCTTCTATTTACATGCAAATTTAAATGGGATGCCATGTTTAGCAATCTGGAGGGTGTGCCTGAATGTAGCATAGCGTGGTGTTTACGGTCAGGGGAGCTGAGGGGGAGTTTTCTGGCCTCGCTGAGGATTTTCTTTTTTAACACCAGTGCAGTGCCATCTATTCCAGTCGGCTGAGTTTTGATTTATATGTGTGTAAATGAAACTAGCACCAGGCCAATCTCCTCTGTGAGCCCTTTGGAATTAAGAATTAAGTTATGCGTAGGCTATAGGAGGATAAAAAGGAGACAGAATATTATTAGCCTGAGTTATCTTCTCGCATGGTGAAGCAATACGATGAAGGAAATGTTCTCTGTCAGCTATAGTGAATCTTCCAGCTGAACACATCAATCTGTTTTGGAGCCAAGATAAGCAGTCTTCTCTGCTCACTGCAGAGGGGGAAACCCGAGATGCCTTGGAGGCCTGTTTTTTTTAAAGACATCCACTTTTTATTTGTCCTCTGTTTAAAAACCTGCTCAAATATTTTGCCGTTCTGGGCTCATAACTGCAGTAAAACGATTCCAAGGGACAGCCTTGTGTGTTTGAACAGCTCCTCAGCGCTGCACAAGTTTGATGAAAGGGACTAGGATCGGTAAAACAACTTAAGTGCCTCTGATAATTAGTTCAGTGACTGGGGCTTTATAAAATTAGAAGAACAATAGAAGGGATGGCAAAATGTAGCAATAGTCAGCCACTGTTGGATTTATTTTAAGCTCTCCTCTGATGACCTGTGGTACTGTATATATTAGCTCCTGTGGCCAGGAGTAGTGTGAAACTCATTTTATTGATTGATAGGAATTAAACCCTAGAGTTCTACTTTCTGTTACATGATCATGGCACAAAAGAAGCTTTTGAGGATCTTTTCTTCCTGGAGGCTATTGTAGATCTTCAAAAATAACCATGTGTTTTAAAAATAACACCAAGGAGTTCATGGTAATTTTAGTAACTAAATATCTGGTGCCATCTCTAAGATAATTATTCCACCATACACTTTTATCAAAATGCCACAGTAAAAAAAATGAAGTGAAGCTAATGAGGCTAATGGAGGTTTCGTAGTTTCCTCAGATATAATTTGATTTAAAAACTAAAAAAAGTAAGTGTATTTTGAGAAAGAAGCTCATTAGAAGTATGTAATTGACATGAATACTAGCGAAGAACCTTCTGCCACTCAACAGCCAGTTCAAATCCAGCATCCACTCTATGTGGTACTGGTACGTGATGATGTTATGCCCATCTGTTAGGACTGAGGGACTTCTGTGGAAACGGTGGTCTCACTTTGTCCTGTTAAAAGGCTTCTGACTACATCACTCTGGTCTGCTTCTTGCATTCCTAACTGAACCTCAGGACCAAGTTACATATTCACCTCTTGTTGGAGATCAGCTCTTCAAATGAGAGCTTGTGTCAGGAGATTAGAGCATCCTTTTTTTTTGATGGTATCTAGCAACAGGACAAGGGGTAATGGGATGAAGCAGGAACACAAGAAGTTCCATTTAAATGTAAGAAAAAACTATTTTACTGTGAGGATGAGGGAGCCCTGGCACAGGCTGCCCAGGGAGAGTGTGGAGGCTCCTTCATTGGAGGTCTTCAAGACCTGCCTGGACACATTCCTGTATGACTTGATCTAGGTGGACCTTCTTTAGCTGGGGGGTTGGACTAAATGATTTCTAAAGGTCCCTTCCAACCCCTACCATTCTGTGATTCTATGATTTTATGAAAAGAAGATCTCTGATTTCCTTCCAGCTATGGTAATGACCTGTTGGGACTTTTTATTCATTCCTAGGTAAGTGGAGAGCAGCTCTAAATGATGTGGAAATTCTGCAGTAAATGTCTACTGCTGCCTGCCCACCAAGCTCCTCTGTTTACCAGAGGCTGCTAGAAAATGTGGACTTCCTAGAAGTGCAGAAGGAGAAACAAGATTTGTCAAAGCTGGGGAGCAGGAGTTCTGAGAAAAGATTGAAAGTGTTGATGATGCTTAGGTCAAGGAGGAGGAAAATAAAAGTCATTTGGTCTCAGTGTAGATGGCAAAGAAGGGAAAAATAAATGGATTAAAATCCTAGATTGAGGAAACTAAGCAAGTTTCTGTAGCATCTGTGTCTCGGAGACCCTGTTGGAAGGTGTTTCAGGAATGACCCAGGTATTGTTGCTCCTGTCTTGCAGCAGAGGGATCTTGTGACACTGCTTTGTGTAAATCTGTGAGGTTTGGAGGCTTTTTAATCAGTACAAGATTTTCATTTCCCATGTTTGTTCCCAGTTTTTTGATACTGGAATTTTTTAGAAAGTTAGTTCAAACCTAAGGTAAATGGGAGCTTTCCATATCATTTTCCAAATTACTTCTTTTGTTCATTGTCTGTTGCTATTTTCCTAGACAATGTAAGGTCTGATTTTGCACAACTATGGACCTAAAGCAGTTGTCCTGTTTCTCTGTCCTCCATGAGAGCTGAGACTGCTTCCAGCCTGATTAGTTACTGGGCCCTGCTCTGACTTCCCGCTGTATAATGATGCAAGTGTTCTCATACTGGTTTTGTTAGCATGATAGAGAGCTTTGTAGTTAATGTACTTTGAATTGCGCAGCTCACATAGCCTTTTTCCTTCTAATAAAAAGCAGAAGAGGCTGATCTCTGCACATCACTTCGACCAAGAATGGTCAATATCTTCTATTTGTTCTAACAGAAGTACCTCTCATCTCTCTGTCGTTAAATAGAGGAAAGTGAGTGTGACATCATGTTAATATTGACACAAATTCATGGATATTTGATTGTCTTGTTTCAGAACACGAGTTCAGTGACTCAAACAAATAGATGAAATAAAAGTTGATGCTATTTCAAGTCTGAAAATCCCCCTACAACAGCATAGACTCTCTGGCTCTCCCACACAGAGTGAGTGCCTGCCCTGTGCAGCCTCTCCCCATGTCGCCATAGTTCTGTTAGCCGCATCGTGGGTAGTGTCTGACTGCACTCCCAAGGGAGACTTTGGAGTGAGAAAAATCCTGCTTGGATTTCTCCAAATCTGGAGCAAACAGCAAATACCACCCCCCTCATCATGCACACCACCACTGCTGGGATGCAGGAGCCACAGTGACCCACTGATACCTGGCAGGGTCTGGAGCCTGGTCCCATCCCCTGAGCTGTCTCACGTAGAGCTGTGCTGCTGCGCTCTGCTTTTTGAGCTCCATCCAAGCCCTCGATCTGGGGATTAGATCAGCGTTGTTCCTCCTTGCTAAATTGCTTTTACATGTTGATTGTACCAGCATTTGCTGCCTGGAAGAAAGAGCTGAAGCGATGGAGAAAAGGCAGAAACTTGAAAATGAGGATATATCCTGCACCAGTTCACTGGTGAGGGAGGTGGTGGGAACCATGGCCTGATGTAAATTTTGTGCTAGCATCGTTTTCTCCCTCTTTCTCTCGGTGGCTCTCTGACAAAGTGGTTTGTGAGTCTCTGCAGCACACTCCACCGTGCTCTCTGGCCTTTCCCGCACTGGTGCTGCTTTAAAGCTATCGCGTGCTCCTCGGGGGCTTTGTAACCATCGGATTTGTGGCTCTGCAGCACTACGAGAGGTCCAGGCAGCAGCCACCTGGAAACTTCCGTGGAGAAGGCAGGTTTGCACTAATATAAGCAGTAATTCAGAAGAGCTAAAATTAGCAGACAGAGATGTTTTGTGAGATGGGTGTGCTGGCAGCAGAGCTGGCACCAGCCACCGGCGCTTCCCTCCTGAAGCTGTCAGCAGCCGCCAGCAGAATATGCAGCGGTTCAGACAACCCCAACTTTTCTTTTTGGTCACATCTTTCCTACTTTTTTTTGCAGAGAGTGGAAAATGGGTTTTGTCTTGTTCCAGCATAGATGCTTGTGTTCCTCATCAGTAACTCCAGTACATGCCACATCCATTTCACTCTCAGAAATTATTATTATTCGGAAGCATCTTATGCCGCCCTCTTCATGGATGTCATTAGAAGCAGGAAAACAGCTGCTGTGCTTTGCAGTCCACTTTTTAATGAGGATGTTGCCAAAGGTATCTTAATGTCAATAGAAAGCTCTTCTAAACTCCCATGGAGAATAGATGAGAACTTTACTCTGTGCCAATATGCAGCAAAAAACAGGAGACACAGAAGTGGAGTCATCTCAGCCCAGCTTGCCTGGTCCTTATCAGATGGATGGAGGTGTTGTGGATGCTGCTCCAGAGTCTGGATTCCCCAGCACACAGCTTGGATAGGACTGATGGGTTTTCAGGAATATATTTTTAGCCGTGTCTCCAAATCACAGAGAGCTCATTCAGTGATGCTGTCTGTCAGTCACTGTTTAAACCAAATCTGTCAGAGAAGACTCTCAAGAATATGAAATTCTTACAGGTTTAATGAGAATAGACAGCTGCATCAAGGAAAGAAACCTAATTAGTGTTCATGAGGAGGGAAAGGTGGTCTGAACTCATCTTTTCTTAGAGAATGGAGGTAGAGGGAATATCTCCAGAGAATATGAAGCAAATTTATTACTGAATGTTAGAGAATCAATGTACAAACCACTACCAAGAGTTCAGCAGTTCCCATGCTCATAAAAGTACATGCTAGTTTATGGTATTAGAAAATTGGATGAAACTAAAATAGAACAATGACCAATTCATGGTAACATATGCTATTGAGCAGGCTGATGCTCTTATAGCATGGAAAGTATGGGTTGGGACTGGCAAAATTTGTCTCAGAGGTTGGGATGCTCAGTTCCATGCTGTTTGCAAAGCAAATTGGTGTCCAAGTTTGGTAGGCAGTTGTAAATCTCATCAATGGTTTCTTCTGATTTTCCACAAGGTGCTCCTAACCAAGTTAGTCTGTGGTATTTTACGTTTTCCTTGTGGATCCTGGCGCTGCTGCAGAGTTCCCCGCGGATCTTGTAACGCTGTGTGCAGAGAAATGTAACTGTAACTCTGTGGTGTGAGGCTGTTGGGCTACTTCAATTAAAAAGAATGAGAAAGAAATACCTTAACACAAAATATAATCATAAATAAGAAAAATAATTTTAGAATCTCTCTTTCCTTCCCAAGAAAAGGCAGAAAAGTGTAATTCAAACACACTTTTGGCTTGGGAGATACGGACTGGTTGTCAACGTGTGCCACAGTGTACATTTCTAGTATTAACAAGGGAGCATCGGTTTTCCCAGCCTATACACACAGCTTTATTTTGTGTCTATTTTTAAAGAGAAACCTTAGCCTCTGGAGAATTTTCCAGTGATGTAATATTTTCAGAAAGTCCCTTTGTGGTACTTGACCAAAACACCAAAGCATCAAAGCAGCTGCTACAGTGTTAACAAGAGAAAGTAGGAACCTGCTGTGGGCTCAATGCAATATTTACAAGAGTCATCTTTGCTGAATGGTCCTTTTGGTTAAAGTCATTGAATAGAAATTTTAGTAGAGCATTGACTTTGTGGAATAATTGCATATCTCTAAAAAGTATAATGTCAACAGCAGTTAATCTCCAGCCAAATTCGGGCTGCTTTCATATGCCTTTCCTGTGTGCTGCTCAGGTGTGTGTGTGTGTGAGGTTCATGTGATGTAGCTCTTCTCTGTCGTGCTGCTTCCCATGGGAATACAAGAAGAATTGACAATCTCTGATGTCTATGCAGTGATAATATCACTCAGTCTTTTATTAGAAGGATATGTTAGGTTTGATTGTTTATTTATTTATTTGAGCATCTGGCAAGCCAGATGCTTCTGCTATTGATGCTGTCATTGAGGATAAAATAAATACTACTTTTTGAAATTTAGTTTGAAAGAATTACTCATTAGAATTCTTTGCTTGGTAAAATCGAACCCTTCTTCTCCCAGTCCTAAAGCAGAGCCCAGCATCCAAGGAGTTATTAAATGTATCCATTTAAGGAATACAAATAACAACATACCAATATAGCATTAGTATGGAGACCCGTGGGATTCTGAGAAGGAGCTTTATGGCATTATAGAATACATGTTGTACTCATACATGTGATACTTTGGAACTCCAGGGAGTGATTTCAAATTTTCTCTGTGGGTTAGCATTTTGCAAAGCATGGTAAATGCTTTGGTGATTCTGAGGGACCATCAGCAAAACACTTTCTTTCAGGTCAAGAATGAAGGCTATGTTCTGAAGTGTTGTTGCGTGGTGTTAAGCAGCTCCTTGGGTGAACATCTCATCCCACTCGAAATGCCATTTTTTTCCCTTAGAAAACTCCAGATGGACTTTCTGTACATGTTGCATCTACTGTGTACTTGCACTTATTTTGTCACATGAAAAAAGCCATACCTTCAGTAATAGTTAATGGAGACTTTTGTATTCCATATTTTCAAATACTCTTTAAGTTATATTGGTATAAACTGTACCCCTAAAATACTTCCCTTTTTATTTGCATGTTAATTCCATGCTAGGGAAAATGAACACTTTATATGTCTTATATCTAATGTCTAATATGTCTAATGTCTTATTCCATGCTAGGGAAAGATTAGCTGCGAGAAAGGTAGGCTTATGGTACAGGTTACTATTCTTTCTCACCAACATGCCTGGTGAGGATGATTTAATAGGTCTGTGATATCTTAATCTTGTGTGATTCAGCAGCTGACTGCCCCAGAAGCCAAAATCTTCTCTGCTAATGCAGCAATGCAAATTTTTCCTTCCATCATTTTTCTGTTGTGAGGCAGTCCTAATTGGAGGTGGAAATTGTGTTTCCTTTTCAGTAGCCTTAGCAGTTCTGCTTAGACCACCAACTAAGGACTATGCTTATTAGTAGCTCTGCTTATGTCTTTTAGTGATCTTTGTAGATAGTATTCGGATGGGAGGCTATGGTTTAGTTTAGGCTGCCCATTTAGGTCACATTTGCACTAAAGTACATGGAACATCAAGGAAGACATACAGTCAGAGCTTCCTCAATTTTAGTTCTGGACTCAACATTGAGTTCTCATCTCCCTTGGTTTAACAGCGTAACCTGAATTTACCAGTTTATACAGGAGACACCTCACACAGGTCTGGGAAACCAAATCAGCTGATATTTTTACGTCTTGAAGAAGATAAAAAATTCCTTGTGATTTTATTATAGTTATGCTGCATGAGGCAGAAATACAAGTCTCTTTAACAGTATGCACTGATTACGCCTCTTGTTTCTGAGAAGCAGTGTCTTTAAAGTTGCGTTTCCTGACATTGTCTTGGGAGTGCTATGTAAGACTATGTACTGTGTCACCTCTGGGTTGTAGAAAAAGCATTTTTCGCATTACAAAAGTACCATTTTGCCATGCAGTGAGTCTAGAGAGTAGAAAAAAAACCTTAGAGAAGAACTGTAGTTTCAAAACACAATGTTTACAGAAAAGCAGGTACTTGATAAGCTAATGGATGATTTTACACACACGAAGAATGGTTGGAAACGCTTCCTTGTTAATAAACTTTTAGTCTAAGAATTAATCATATAGGCAATATGTTATTTTTCTTTCAGAGCTCTTTTTCCTCCATTCCTAGGACACAGCTGAGCTCTCACAACCCCAACTAACCACATCCAATTTTGTGGTTGTGTCCCCTTATTTCTCCATTCTTCTCTTTCTATGACATTTGTAATTTAGTTCAGAAACTGCATCTGGAGAAGCAAACGTCTTTGAGATCACCGATCGGTTTAGATTTTGCTTCCCAACGGAGATTTGTGGGTAGGAGCCATGGTTTCATTCCAAAATCTAATTAAAAAGCAGGTACATAGGGAAGTAGCAGACAATCTTACCCATAGGAAGAATGTCTGGAAGTTCTGCGTTGTTAATGAACTGTTAGACTAGGAATCAAATACACAAGCAATTTGTGTGGGACTTTCAGTGTTTCTTTCTTCTCTGTTCACAAGGCAGAACTCAGCTATTACATCATTCCACACTTACCAGGCTAACAAAAATCTCAATTTCTCCTTAATTTCCAGAACAGCCACCCCAATGATTTTGCAGTGTCAGGTAGTATGTGGTAGGTGACAGGAAAACGGGATCAGATGAAAAGGTTTCCTGGGATTTTGATTTAGGAATTAATTCTGTAGGACACTTCATCTCTGTAGTTTTATGGACTGTTAAATTGCATCTGTGCTATGTTAGCATCGGCAGCGCTTTTCCGATGACGGGTTGGGCACTGCCAATTGTGGCATACGTTTCTGTTAGACAAAATCAACTCAGTACCTTTGAGAAAGAGGCCACTTGAGGATCCCCCTGAATTAACTTTAACACTGGGTTTAGAAATATTTGCCTTAGTGAGTAAGATGCTAGTTGTCCTCATGTTAAAATACACATGATGTATTTTGTACATTCAGTACAAGTACCAGTGGCACTTGGAAAATTAAAGCAGATATGTTTGAATAAGGTACAGAAAATGGCGCAATATAAATCAAAGTATCTGATAACAGTACTAGTGCAAAATTGCCTTGATCTCCATTCCTAGGCTTTTAAAATTGGTGACAAATCAGTATTTCCAGAAGCTGAAGTCTGTCTTGCCAATATTCTGCTCACTTTGCCCACTTGGAGGTAATTGACTTCTAATTGTTTTTACTACTAAAAACGTATGTTTGCCTTTTTAGTGGAAGGACACGAATGCACAAAAGAACTTTAACTGTGTTCATGCTGCCTTGAAAAGATGCCAGAAGTCAGAAGTGTAATTAGGGATTGTGTTAAAATTCTAATTCCTGCACCTGTGAACCCTTTTTGACACAAAGCTTTCTAAGTCCTTGCTTTTCTTTTTATATTTCTCATTTTCTTGGCCATGAATTAAGTTCCTTTCCAAAGGACATTGTCATAGATCTTCTGGGCTGTATTTTGTCCTTTGTTTAAGTCCAACACAAAAAGGCAATTCCCTCTGCTTCTGTTTTTGAGTGAAATACTCTAAAGTGTGATATTAGACTTTGTTTTATTTAACATCTGATTACTCAGGGCAAAGCTCTTTAAGATCCTTCAGGATAAAAGATGATACAGCAGGTTATGACAGCGTTCTTACAATGTAAGTTTCTCTTTCCAATGCTAACAGTCATCTGTGGAACACTTTATATTTTGCATCACATAGATTCAAATATTGGTCAAGTTCTAAAAAAGCTAATGATAAACTACTTTAGTTAGATGGGCCAGAGAGAAGAGCAAAGCAGTTATTATCACCAGATGGTGTAACAGGACACAAATTAATGTGTCAGGTAATTTTATGAGTGGGTCTGGATTGATTTATCAATCCATTAATTCTTCCTGCCTTTGATGGGTGCCTCCTGTGAAAATCACAGGATTCTTCTGTTGATTCTTCCAGGCTACAGCTGACTTCAATAGAATCAGAACACTCTGGAAATATATATCTGTTCTGCAAACCGAACCAAGCAAGAAATGTATCTCAAAATAACAGACTGGAGAGGATCTGCCTCAGCAGCCATTCACCAAGCCTGGGACTTTCCCACAATTCTCTTACATCTTCTGACACACAAAAAAATATATTTATTCATTGCCTAAACTGCCAGGGGCACAAGAAGGAAATCATCATGGTGGAAACATGCATTCACCACGTATGCTCTTAGTCACAAATGAAAGGAGGGTATCAATACTTTTTTAGGTTGATGCATTCATTTACTAAAATAAACTTTGAAATTGATGCAAGAGGTCAACTGAAGCAGTTAAAGATTTGCCTGGCCTGCAGGCTTCTACTTCCCAGGTCCTTTTCCTAATTTTTGTCTAAGTACTGTGATCTTCCTCCAGAAAAGCACTCAAGTGCATGCACAAGCCCATCCATATCCAGCGAGTGTAAACAAGTGCTTTGTGCACCATCTTAATTGCTTAATCAAGCTCTCTATATTGTGAGGCACGACCATGCAAAGAGGGACCAGATGGAAGATATTTTTATCAGACAGACTATAGGATTAAAGAAGCGTGGACATTGAATGTTGCTGCCCTTTCAAAACCCAATATCAGGATATGACTGCATCCATGCAGCATCCCCACAGTGTGGTAATTTAGGCAGCAACCACTGTCATAAACTCAGACTCAGTCTTTCCTCTTTATTTTCAGACATCAACAACACGTGTGAGCTTGCTTGATGGACTTAAACACGTTAATGATTTTAAGACAGTTTATAGCAAAGGCATTAGAAACTGTTACTTAAATTTGGGACTGGTAACTATAGAAAATGAGGAATAGTCAGTTCTTTTTAAAGAAAAAATGACCATTAGTTTGGTGGGTGATTTTAGCATTGAAGTACTATGAATTTCCATAGCATCACTCTTGTAAGAGACCAGTGCATTATTATCAGGTGGTATGAAAAAGACTGAGTCTATTTGAGCAATGTTTTCTAGGCTGTTTGTCAAGAATGTCATAGCAACAGAGATTTTAACCTGCTTTCCTTAGTTTTATATCATAAAGCACTTAAAATTATGTATTAGGCTAGTGCTCCTGTGGATTCTACATCAAATCCAAAATAATCATGGTTTTGCAGTCTTTTCCACTATAGGTTTCTGGTACTAGCTGTGTGATTATGCTGTGATCAATGTATTTCTCCACACGTTACAAAAGGAGTAAAATCCTTGATTATAATTGAAGGCGTATTCCTTATTGATATCCTGAATTGTACAGTGTACTCACGAAAATGGGCTTATGTGACTACTTCAGGGCATTGAAAAATACTTTATCTGCAGATTTGGTGGAAAAATTAACAGCACTGAAGTAGTTAAGGATCCTTGTATTTAGGCAGTCAGAAGTGGCTTTGTAGTTAACACCCCAATAAGATGGAGGTTGCAAGTTCACTGTTCTCCTAGTCTCATTGTTTCTTTCTGCTGGCTGCAGACTCAGCAAGGCAAACGTGCATTAGTTTGTACTGTCAAGGCTATCTTTGCAAGCAGATGGGCTGGAAATCTAATTAAAAAAACCAAAAAGCTTTGATTCTGGCAAAAAAAAATTAGCAAAATCTGTGGGACGACCCTAAATCCTCTGAATTAAATGGATGTTCTATGTCAATGCAGTTCTATTGTCCCACTTTATAAATAAAATATGAAGGGCTCTACTTCACATAGACACATAAATGTGCTCATTTATGAGTTTAATAAAGCATGTGTATTCAGTACAATTAGATAAGCATATGTATAGAGCAATAAATGTTCACTATATAAAATCAGCACACGTGTAACAGAGAATATAGCCCGGCGTGGCTAAAGAAGCACATGCTTAGATTATTAAGTAATCTCTTTTAAGCTTGTATGAATTAACCATGGAGCATCCACAACTATTTGAAATTTGTACTTCTCCTGCAATTTTGTGTCCTGCCCATGTCTGAAAATGTGGTAAATATAATACATACATTGAAAGAATGCATTAGCTTCAGTGAAGTACAGTAACACCCATTTTACCAATGGAAAAACAAAAACCAGAGGTGAAGTTGAGCTATAACACAGAAACACAAGAAGGAGGGGAGTAACTTGACTCAGATTGCCTGACTCTCAGTCTTATCCCCTGGATTGTAGTGCTCCAGCCAGACGTTAAAAAATGAATAACTTGTGAAAGGAAAATGCTTACATTTATTTACGTTATCTCGGTGTCAGGGAATTGCACTTAGTAGGCTTTCCTTATGCAGGGTGATATGTCCAATGTGACACTCGAGGTTTGCAGAGCAACTGAAATGCTTTCTGTTGTTTCTCACCAGTTGTTTTCAGGGGAGTGACTCTGGTAGTTCAACTTGCTACAGAAACACGCTGTATTAGGATGTTATACTGTATTAGTTCAACTCACAGGTAGGAAACCCATTAGTCTGGTGGAGTGGTTGTGGCCTGTGATATATGTTTGATGTGTCTCTTTCAGATCAAATGAGTCGCTCAATATGAGGCCAAAAATCCTTAGGTGCAGTGCTCAGTGAACCTGCTCTGTGATTTTTATTACCATGGGCTGGCTGATATCTACAATCAATTGTAAGAGTTTTCTGACTAGCAGATTTCTATAGTTCCTGTCCTGGCATACATTAATTTTGCCCACATAATTTTCAGGTGTGGCAGCAGGAAAAGCACCACATAGGGTATGCAGTTCCTGAGGTGAATAGGGTGGTGCACGTTCACAGGTGGCACTTGTCGATGGACTTGCCTGTGAAGTTTTATTGTGCTTTTGATAGAAAGCAATATAGCTACAAGGAGAAAGGGAGCAGGAAGTTGAAACCAGGCAATTACTTTTTGGAGCATTTATCTGAACGTGCTTCAGTTAATGAATCAGTTGCTGTGGGTTTTTCCAATTACTGGTGACTGATGGGAAGAGGTACTGATGGAGAACTGAAATAGTTAGTGATCGTCATGGAAATTCAGGATCTTAAGGGAAACAACTCTAAAACTGTTTTGAGATGACACCAATATGTAAGTTCCCATCAGGGTGTGAAAGTCCCTTAGCATGACGGACTGTAAAACTGAAGAGATTGCACACAATCTGCTCAATCTGCTACAAAGGGGAGAGGATCTGAGGCTGCAGAAATACCTCAAATACTATTGGGAAGATAGGCAGAGTGTTAGCAAAGAGACCCTGTGTAGGTCTCCATGGTTATTGCCAGGTTTTGGTTCCATTATTTAACTTCTGCATTCATCTTTACTCTCCATAAGACTCTTGGATCCAGCTTTCTCACTGAGGCTCAATGGTATCTTTTGAGTCTTCTATTCCCTTTGAAATATCAAGTTGCTGACTTGTTTGTGCTCAGTCAGCATCAGTGATTTTCATCTATCACACATTTATATCTCCATCTAAATAGTAAGAGATACCTGACAGAAAGTAGTTTCATTGGCAATGCTTAGTGTCCCTTGCTAGACAGAGTAAGAAAGCCTGGCCTTGCTGGGAGAAGTATTCAGAAAAAATAGGACATGAGCTAGGTATTTTGAAGCTGGATTGCAAATAGCACATCATTCTCTCAAGGACTCAATAAAAAGGACTTTTTCTTCTCTCGGGGCCATCATAGTGGTTATTTGAAAGAAGAGTGAAGTCTGCTGTTTAAAGGAATATACAAAAATTGGTTTTACAAGTGCACTTTATAACATAGTTTGGTTCTGTAGCTTCAGAGCAAGCCCTTCTGGATGTAATACCCCAGGCAATCTTCACCCAGCCTGGCATGGCAGGAAGTATCTATCTGATAAGTGAACTATTCTGGGTACATCATTGTGCCCACAAAGACCTGCTTTGTTTGGATATGGGTGGAGCTCAGAAAAAAAAAAAATGAGTACTACTGATTTATTAGTCATGATCAGTCCTCATTGTCTAACCTGGGGAAAACAGAGGCATCAGCTCTTAAATTGTACACTTCTAAAGAGAGCTCAAACTCTCACGTAGTGTCTTAGTGAAAAGACAGACTGCAAAGACTGAACAGTCTTTCTAGGAGGCAGAGCACAACCTTTCCTTCTAGCAGATACATTTGAATCTAGAGTGTGCCCTTAAATAAAACAAGTCTGTGGACTCTGGCCAAACTCTTGTAAGCCTCAAAGAATGGTTATATCACTTCTGCCTGGCAGATAAAAAGGGCAAAGCAAATCTCATGCTGAGCTCTGCGCTGCAAATGCGCAGGAGCAAAGTTATTTATTTGTGGAAGAATCTGTTACTTTGTAGCGAAGACTTTTAAATGAGCGAAAATGAGAGTTGGGCTGAGAAGAATCTCATGAGGTTCAGCAAGGACATGTGCAGAGTCCTGCACCTGGGGAGAAAATAACCCCATGCACCAGTATAGGCTGAGGATTGACCTGCTGAAGAGCAGCTCTGCAGAGAGAGACCTGGGAGTGCTGGTTGATAGTAAACTAACCATGAGCCAGCAACGTGCCCTCATGGCCGAGAAGGCCAATGGCATCCTGGGATGCATCAAGAAGAGTGTGGGCAGCAGGTCAAGGGAGGTTCTGCTCCCCCTCTACTCTGCCCTGGTGAGGCCTCATCTGGAGTCCTGTGTCCAGTTCTGGGTTCCTCACCTCAAGAGGGACAGGGAAGTGCTGGAGAGAGTCCAGCACAGGGCCACCAAGATGATCAGGGGACTGGAGCATCTTCCTTATGAGGAAAGGCTGCAGGAACTGGGGCTGTTTAGTCTGGAGAAGAGGAGACTGAGGGGGGATCTTATTAACATTTATAAATATCTAAAGGGTGGATGTCAGGAGGTTGGGGCATCACTATTTTATGTTGTATGCAGTGACAAAACAAGGGCTAATGGACATAAGCTGGAACACAAAAAGTTGCATTTAAACATAAGAAAAAACTCTTTCACTGTTGAGGTGAGGGAGCCCTGGCACAGGCTGCCCAGGGAGGGTGTGGAGGCTCCTTCTCTGGAGGTTTTCCACCTGGATACGTTCCTGAGTGATCTGATCTAGGTGGACCTGCTTTGGCAGGGGGGTTTTTCTGGATGATCCCTACCATTCTATATTTCTATGATTCTGTGAAAATCCAAAAGCTTTAGAAATTGCTCACTAAAAGTCCCTCTGAAATATTATGTCAATCAAAATATTTTGTTTTGGTAAAATTCAAAGTTTCTGTTCTGATTCTTGATGTTTTCTGATCAGAAAAGGATGACGTAAAGAGAGCAGTTTGCTCTTATGAAAGCCTTTTTGAGAGTTTTTAATTCAGTATACACTTTCATGAGAACCTACACTTACCGTGAAAGTCCTTATTTTGAATTAAGATGTAATTTCTCATCTAGTCTCCTTAGTTCCCTATTTTAATATACATGTACATTGCTCTCCTGCACTACCAGGTGCAGCATGTGAGAGCTGATGAGTGCTTATTGCAAGAAATGTCAATACTACTTACAAAAAGTGATTTTAGCATCTTTGAAGAGTGTTTCTTCCTGTCTTAGCCTATGAGCCCACTTGAGGCCTGGATCAACTGTGCTAGTCCCAGAGTGGTTATACCTGCCTACATGAGGACTGCACTTTGCATGATGTGTGGCTCTGGACATGTATTGAATTTCACCAGGTGCTGCTGTCTAAACTGACATTAATCATTCTGTGCATGAGTCGAACATGTTTGCAGGCTTATGTATGCTATAAAAGGTCCTTCCACTATGGGTAACTCTGCCTCCCACAATGCATTTCAATGAAATGTATGTATTTGCAGTCTGGAGAATTCCATTCTGGGTGACTGTTTCAATATGATGACTGGAGTTCCTGGAACTGTTCACTGTGCTCACTTGTTAAGTCACTGATGGCTTAAACTGATAAATCAGGATCCTGGCTGGGTCCAAAAGCCCCAAGCAGTCGTTGCCCAGGTGAAGTTTCCTTTATGTTATATGGAAATCTTGCAGTGTTGACTGTAGACTAAACTTTGTGGCAACTGTGTGTGAAATGGGCTTCATGGTCTCCTTGCTTGAATTACAAAAAATGCTTAAAGTGTAGGTAAAAAGATGTCTTTATTTTTTTAAATGTTACTAGTTTGACTGTGCTAAGCACAACCGTATCTATTTATTTCTCACCTGGAATCGAATGGATTTGAGTCTCCAAACATATTCTCAATAGCCTCTGCTCATCCAAACCTTTTCAAGAATTGTGTGTTTGTATTTCAACACAACTCTAATATTTATTTTTTCCAGCAAATTGCAATAACATATAATTCTTATTTAGTAAAGCGATTTTGGTTTGTGTCTGCTAAATTATCTCCAATACAAGACTTTAAATGCTCAAGAGACAGTTGAATTATACTGTTCAAATACTTCTTTGTTGTAGTAGCAAATCTTTAAATTTAGCCCAGCTTCAACAAAAACAAAGCCCTGATTAATTTAATATTTATCTCAGCAGCTGTTCCAAGGAAGACCTGCCAAATATTGATCCAAATATAGTAGATGTGCAACAACAAAAGGAGAAGAGGATAAATGGGTTTATATGAAGGAATGTGAAAAATTACAATATTCATCCTCCAGATTTGGCTTTTACAGCTGCAGTCATGCATTCTTGGACACAGCTGTGTTTGATATCTTTGTTATTTGAATGAAGACAGGAAGCTTCTCAAATAGTGTTTGTTTGCTCAATTAAATAGGAGGATGAATGCCTGCAGAGCTCTGGGTTCCAGTTCTGGTCCAGAGTGTAGTGACGTAGATCGGGATTTTTACCTGGGTAGAAGACAGCACAACACAACCCCGCTGAACGCTAACAGAGTTACTATGTGGGACCTGCACGTCTCATACCAACTCTCAGGAGAGCACAGAATCACGGTTGGGAGAAGGTTTTTTTACACCTAGCTGGTGTCTGAGTTCTTCCTGGCTCATGTTGTTTTACAACACAGTTGCTTTGAGTTCAGAGAAACTTTTCTGAGAAATAAAAATCAAATAACAAAGTCAGTTACTTGCTTGAGAGTAGCAGGAGCACCCATTCTGGCACCAGCTAGCTCTTGCCAAAATGTTTGGGGTTTTTCTGTCTTTCTGTTCCCTCCTGTTGACATGCAGCCAGAACTGGGGGTTGAATGTGGACATTGTGCAGCCCTCACATCTGCATTCTTGTGCCATTTGCAATCACACCTCATGTCCCCTAAGAGCAGTGGCTGGAAACCAGAGACAGAGGGTTTGTCTCTGACTGGACCTCACTGGCTCCAGGTCTTTTTTCAACATGTCACTGAAATTTCTCTAGATCACTGCTTTATGTTCGGCTCCAGCCAGCATGAAACTGGCTTAGATTTCTTTCTTTCTCCTTTTAAAAGGAAAAGTGAGAATGAATGATTCCTTTTTGGTGCTGAAAGAGAAGAAACAAATTTAGGTCACAGTAAGGAAGAAAGGATTGAAGAAAGGAAATGAAGGCTGGATCACTGTTAGTCCTCTAATTACAAAAAAAAAAAGCATTGTGAGACCAAGTTAGAAAAAGTAAGAAGGAAAATTTAGGATGAAATCTGTACACCTGCAATTTTTTAGGTAGCTGAAATTCTCTGGTGGGATCTTGCTGTGAATTGTTTTTCCAGGCGAATGGTGCTCTCAGGATGGGCATCACTAACTTACTTCCTCTGCTGGTCATTGATACACCAGCAGATAGGGGAGATCTGAGGGTGGGAGAGATGAGATCAGCAGCCACAGGTGTCGTAGGATCTTTAAGACAAGCTGTTTCATCACGCCAAACAACCAGAGTCATGGAGGGATGTGGGTGACAACTGAGGGAGTGAAAGTTCAGGAATGTACCTGATAGCTGTGATAATGAGCAAAATACATTTAACTGAGAAGTATTGAATGGAGTTAAATGTTTTAATAAATAATGCTGATTCAAGAGTGCTTGACAAACAAGACAGGACTTTATCTGATCCTCTAAAGGTAGTGGAAACTACATTATTAATCACAGAATCTTAAGAGTTGGAAGGGACCTCGAAGGTGACCTTCAGGCTCTACATGGTCATGTAGAACCAAAGCATGAAAGTCTGTAAGTGATGCTGATTATAAACCTCGCTATCTAGCTTCATTTTCAAGCTGAGTAAACAAACCACGGACGAGTAAAAAATTGTAGTTGATCAAAAATATCAACATGTAAGCTACTGAAGTGATCCCTTTCCACATTCTGGTATCAAAACTAGGCAGCAGAGTTAGTTTGGTCTAAGTATGAAATGAAGCCTTTGAGATAACAGTCTGTGCTTGGAGGCTTTCACATGCCCATTTTTCCCCTCTTTCTCTCCCTTTTCCATGTTCAGTTTATGAATCAATTGACTGACTACAGCCACGCTTGTCAAGGGAAGGGTGATTGCAAAAATAATTAAGTTCCTGCCAAATTTATGCTTACAAATTGATGCTTGTGGAGCTACTTGTTATGCCGAGAGTGTCTCCTCACAAGGTTACCCTGACCCTCCGTAAAGGAGATTTTGCTCTCACTGTTAACAAATCATACTATACATGTCAGATCTGTGCTTTTAGTGGTCCAACAGGCATGCTAAATGTGCTTCTTTGTCATTAAGTCATAATTGCAAAATGGGAACGGAGATATTATGTTATTTCAGCTAATCAGGTGCTGAAGCTCCTAAGTGCCAGAAACTCTGGCTACACCATAAAGATAAAAAAAATTACACATAATCAATGATAGGTATTTGAAAGATTAATCAGAGACCATGAAGTCCTTAAACTCATTTGGTACCCAGCAAGCCAGCTCTTGCCAAAGAAAATACAATTTAGAATGTGACTGAATTAAAGAGGAAACTTGAGAAAATAACCTTGTGAAAGTACTCGAGAAACCAAAATAGACGCATTTATTTTGACAAAACTACTGCATCTACTTCTGAGTTTCAATTTTATGGGATTTTTTTTTTGAACAAAAATAAAAATCCAGATCATAAGTATTGTTTTCACAAATATTGTAGGGTGTTTTTTATTAAACTTAGAAGCTGGTCTCTGTCTTTGCTTAAAAGCACTGTAGCAGCTGAAATGACATGTCAGCTATCAAATGTTTTGTGCTCACCGCTGCAAATCTAGTCCAGATGAGCACAGCCAAAAGGCTGATGGATTGTTCAAATACCTTGATCTGAGTGTTTTCTCCAGTTTCTGGTCAAATATCAATACCGGAAAAAATTAAGCACCACAATCAACATTAATTGCCATCCTAAAATGATTACTTGTGCGTAATAGGTATGTGGATTGATGTAGTGTCTTGGGAGAGGGGGATAAAGCATGTCTTGCTCGGACAGAGCAGAGGAAGCTTGATTGCTACTGATGCTTGCCCCGATCAATTGCTAAACTAGGAAGGGTTTGAGTTGTTGCTTTTAAACAGTAAACTGAACAAGCATGGCTGGATTATTCAAAAAGAACCTAGGGTCATTTCCTCAATACATGTTAAGGTAACTGAAGAAAAATGACTGACTGTCAAAGAATTTTCTTGCTCTGACTCACCAGAGTTTGTGGGAGCTTCATTATGTCTACACAAGGCCAACTTTTTTAGGACCCTATCAAGAGCTGTAAATATTTGCATATTTCATCTTTTTTTGCTATGGCAAACCTTTTGGCCTTTTAGGGTTTTTTTTTAAGTAAATTGCCCATGAGCTGTCCTCACTTTTCTGTAAGCACTCCATATTTTCACACGTGTTCAGTTGTGCTTTTTCAGAGTGTTATTACTCTTTTTTTTTTTAATTCTTTCACTTTAGATCTCTTGTTTCCTGATTGGTCATTTTTTTTTTAATTCATTCTAGACAGTTGAAGACAGTAGTATGAGTAGAGGTACCTGGAGACCTCCACCAAGGCGAGCTCCTTAGACAAACACAATATGACAGATGGTTCTGGCCCTGAAGAGCTTACAATCTTAGTAATTTTCTTATCTCTCTCTACTTTCTCTGAGGTACTAGTACCTGATTAGTAACCTGCTGCCTGGTTGTATAGTCTAAGTGCTCTCAAAGGTACCCCTCTCCACAGCACACTCCACAACTGAAAGTAGAAATAATAAGCAGACAGCTGTCTGCCTTGCAACAGTTTAAACCCTGTTAAATAATGGTTTTTGACAAGCAGGTTTAGAAATCAGGTACTAATCTTCTGCAAAGAGCCAGAGAAGAATGTATGGAATTATCACTGTGCTGGGGAGATCAAATTCTGTAGATGAGACTACAGCCCCACAGGTCTTGTTACAGGTTAGTACCATTCATCTCATTAAAGGAGAAAAAAGTGCAAGCAGAGCCACTTCTGCAGGACTGTAAGCAAGTTTCTGGAGACAGTTACATTTGCTTGTAATGACGGATACTACCCATTTGTACACTACTTGCACTATAATTGAAAGGCAATACCCATCTTTTCACTTATTGCATACTGGAATTTACATGCCTATGCGAACAATGAAATAGGGAAATCCTCCTTGTAATTAAGAGCATTGTGTTGAGTTTTGTATTATTAATGGCATAGTTGTTACTTCTTCGTGTGTTTCGAACCTAAGAAGTCCATGATTATTCTCCTTCCTTTCCTCCTTCATCCTTGCAGCCTCTTGGTTTCATACTTGAAAATGTCCTGAGCTTGTTGAAAATTTGATCTAGTTAGGAGTGTGGATAGTGCAGGTAGAGAATAGCTGCTTATTGCCTCTTCCAGGACAAGAATCAGGAAGCATCTTGAACTCTACCCATGGGATGATGTCCCAGCCTGGCCCACGGAGTCAGTGACTGTTTTCCTGTGCCTACTAGAGCAAGCTGAGGCATTGTTACCCTTTCTTCTTCCATTGAAAACATACCGTGAAGTCTGCAGAAATCTGCAAGTAGTAATATAAAATGTTGTGGAGCATTTTTTCACACACACGTGCTTTGACATAGTGTGCTGAAAGGAATGGGCGACAGTGCTGTCTGCTCCCTCCACTGCTTCTCTGCACCTCCAGGGTCCAGAGCGACTATAAACCTGCAGTAAATATGGAACGTTGCCCATAGTTACATCTCTTAGTTCCCCTTTCTGGAACATATATCTTGCTGCAAGCTGGTGGTCTGTAATCATGGGTGTCAAGATGATGTCACACTACCTATGCTCAGAAGCTGGGGGCAGAGTCTAATCTTGGGTCTCTATGAGTCTGAGATTTGAGTTCAGGTTCATAAATGGAAGGTTTCAGTCCCTCAGGACATTCCTGTTCTGCTTACTGAAAAGTTTTTTTTTTTCTGGTGTTCATCAGTAAAGTATTAAATAAAGTTATTGTTCAAGATGAGATTTGGTAAGTTGTCAGGTTGGCAGCAGCCATGGGGAGTTGGAATGAAGTTAGTACTGGCTATGCCTTGATGTGGTTGCAATGGCGGGGGACATGGTGGATGTTTATTTATATCAGAAAAGACAGATCGCACTTACCCGTTACTTTGTCTGCTGATGGGGCTCTCGATGTGCCTGGATGGCTCCTAGATCTCTTTGTCAAGTGTTTGAAGAAAAATCAATCCTTGGAAAAATCAGTTCAGTGTAACGGGAATTGGTGAGTTGGCAGAAGTTACTGAAGAAGCTATAAAGATTTGCAAGAAAAAAACAAAACAAACCCAAAGCCTCCTCTATTCATCCCTTTCTGCTTTGATTCTTTGTCTCAGCTTTCATTCCAAAGGGCAGGAGGCAGTAGCACCACCAACAAAGATTCTTTTACAGCCTTTTTTGGCATTAGTTATGGAAGGATCAGATGTCTGACCTTTCAGCAGTAGGTAAAAGGAGAATAAAAAAATCTATACTCCTGACAGTGTTTGGAAGTGCCTGGTCTTCTTAGTTTTATTTTGCACTAGCTGTGCTAATAATGTTAAGGCAGAGGACTGAGCTTGTTGACTTTGTCAACTCCTTTCTGGTGCTAAGGTGAGACTGTTCAAGTTAGCAAACTCTCTTAACATGGCAAAAACCACTTTGCCATGGAGTAGTCCATCTGTGCTCAAAGCTTTCTCCATACTGGTAAGGTCACCAAGGGCTTTTATCTTTAAATTATATATGTTAGTCCAGTGTGCCTCCTATGGAAGAACCCTGTCCTTGTTCCAGCCCAGAAACCTGGTAGTAAGCTTTATAGAGTTGTTTTCAGTGAGATATCTGGGAGCTGGATCTTATTAGCAGAAAGAGTGTGTTAAGAATTTGAAAGGCAGAGTATAGTGAAAATGATACTGAGTGTTGGTGCACTGAGAGTATTTGTGTGGAGGCTAAAGAAAGGCTTACAATTTCTGCATTATAACCGTACTCAATAATCTGTCCTCAGCATATTTCAGATTCATTCCAATGATATCGACACTTGCTATTTTATATTACCTTATATATGCCTCGAGGTCCACAATATTGATCCTATTTATGTTGATGGCCAGTTTGCAGAAAAGTCAAAGGTGCTATATTCATGTATTAAAAAGAGTTTCTTGTTGTGTCCCTCACTGTTACATTCCTTATATAAAATATGTTCTGGTTCGGTCATATTTCTCTTCTTTCTCAACTGCTGTTTCTGTTTTCTTCTTCCTTTCTTCTTTCCACTCTTCCTTTCTTCTTTTCACACTTCCTTTCTTCCAACAGCTTCTCCTTCTATGGAAGAGGCTGTGGCCTCCATTCTACTTTGGGGGGAAAAAAAAATCAGATCAGTAGGTAGACCATTCTGGCGTTTTTGGTGCATCACCAATGAATTTTACTCATTTACCATACCAATAATATTACCAAGATGAGGAATTTTACATTTTGTGGAAGTGCTAGAGGTCTAAGGCAGGCACCATAGCTTTCAAGACTTCAGTACCATGCAAGGGAAATATAATAGCTGGTCAGGAAGAGGAGTAGAGTTCCTATATCTCATCAAATGTAGGATGACACTTTTGAGCCACATCTCTTTTTCTGAGGAGCAACACTGCTTCTCTGGAAAAGCTGTGCTGAAAACTGCCCAGATTTTATTTGAATCAACATGTCCTTTTATTCTTTCTTCTCTCTTCTCCTGAGGGAAAAAGGGAAGATGTGTTTGCAAGCTAATGCTCTGGTACTTTTTATGGAATCATAGAATGGTAGGGGTTGAAAGAGATGACTAGAGATCATTCAGTCCCACCCTCTGCTAAAGCAGCCTCCTCTCAATCCTGTCACACAGGAACACGTCCAGGGAGGTTTGGAAACCTCCAGACCAGGAGACTCCACACCCTCCCTGGACAGCCTGTGCCAGGGCTCCCTCACCCTTACAGGAAAGAAGTTTTCCGTTGTGTTTAAGTGGAACTTTTTGTGTTCCAGCTTATGTCCATTACCTCTGTTGCCAATGACCGGGTCAGATAACTCTGGAACTTCAGAGAAGGAGGGAGAACAGGCTGGCAGAAAAGTATGACTGCAGATTGAAAAAGATCCTGCAACATTTGGAAGATCAATCAGGAGGGGAAAGGGCCCCAGTTTTAACAGTGCACATGCTGAGTCACAAGGACCTTTCTTTCAGGGAAAGATTGTTGGCCACTTTTCTGGAAATTACACTTTCGTAAAAGCCCTTAAAGAGGCGTCTAAAAATGAAGGCACTCAAATTTACAAGTGGCCATCAATGTTAAGGCACAGGATACTGCTTGTTGGCTTTGGCTGTGGATTGAATTCAGTATGTTGAAAGTGAGATCCGCTGTATGTACACATAGACAGCATCTATACAGATGTATTCGATTCTGCTTTCAATTGTGTGAAAGTATGTCTGTTTTCAGTGAAAATTTGAATTACATGCATTTGGGAAATTAAACTGTAAAACAGACACTTGAATGTCATGTAAATTAGATGATGTTAAAATTAGCTCAGCCTTTCACATAGCCTTTATGCTGTACTACCTTTTGCCTTTTGTTTTGAAGGATAGAACCGAACACTAGCAACAGGAGTCCCGGTATGACTGTCCACAATATTAATTATCTTGATGTGCTTTTATTCCTACAGCGAAGATGTTTGTAAACGAGGATTCACTGTAATTATCGATATGAGGGGATCCAAATGGGATTTGATCAAGCCTCTCCTAAAGACCCTTCAAGAAGCCTTTCCTGCCGAGATCCACGTTGCGCTGATTATAAAACCTGATAATTTCTGGCAGAAGCAGAAAACGAACTTTGGCAGTTCCAAGTTCATCTTTGAGGTGAGAGCAGTATGAGAGATCTGTGGTAAACCATTATCTCTAATAAGAAAATTTCTTCTGGTAAATAAAAAAATAGCCCTGTGAATGGGGGTCAAAAAGACAGCTGAGGACTGTTTGCAGGAAAGGGCTGATGCCCTGGCATCAGGATGCCCTCAGAACACTGGTGCAATGGAATGGATGCACATTTCACCTCAGAGGTTTGCATACATAGTTCATGTTGGTGAGGGTATTTTCATGGTATTTATTTTTTATGGTGTTGCACTCAGTCTTTCCTTTGTTTCTCTTATTTAAAAAAAACCCCATCAAATCAGACAAAATTCTCTAGATCTAACGTATGGGTTTGTTAGTTGACATCTTCCCAGCTTCAGGTGCAGGCAATTTTTTATTAAAGACATTTATACTAAATTTACCTGTATATTGTCACTGCTTTAATTTATTTGAGATTTACAATTCAAATGTACCATTTACAACTTAACATTAACAACTCATGTTAATGAGTATATGTGACAGAGCAGTGGAACGGGCTGCCCCGAGGGGTTGTGGAGGCTCCCTCCTTGGAGGTCTTCAAGACCGGCCTGGACATGTTCCTATGTGACCTGATCTAGGTGACCCTGCTTCTGCAGGGGGTTGGACTGGATGATCTCTGAAGGTCCCTTCCAACCCTTACCATTCTGTGATTCTATGACACCTAGGTGGACCTGCTTCTGCAGGGGTGGTTGGACTAGATGATGTCTGAAGGTCCCTTCCAACCCTACCACTGTATGATTCTATGGTTCTATGGTAAGGTATCTCACACAGGTGCTTTGAGAAGTAACTAAAGCCACTGCATAGTTAAAGGGAATTTTAGTAACTTTTCATTGGTGAAGATAAACCAACTGTGTTCTCTTAGCGCACTTTATTTTTTTGTGAATTTCAGCTTCTTACTCAAAGAGAAGCAAAGCTCAGGGGCACAAAGTGTTCATCCATCAGCCATGCCCAGCCCTGAGTTAGTCATGTGTTGTTTTTCTTTAATTTACTGAGAAACAGTCACATCGTTGCCTGTTTTACTAATCCGTTAATCTCTGAGAGACACTCGGATTTTGCATCTCTGGGACTCAAAGATAATTTCTCTGTAGTTCTTAATGCTGGCTGCATTTAAGTATATTTTCAATATCTGTTGAAGTCACTGTGATACAAATATGTCCTTATTTTCAACCTCTTCTTATAAGCACCCTTGAATTGCAATGGGCAACTAGGTTGATGTTAACATTAACAAATTTCTGCATTATTTTCACAATTCAAGCATTTGTACATATTTTTCCCTCTGTGTCGCAAAAAAAATCAGTCAACTCATAAATTTTGCTTTGTTTAAATGAGTCTTCACACTATTTGATTACTGAAGAGGACTCAGCCATTAAAATAGCTTTCACTTGCTATCCCCTATGCACCTTTGAAAGCAAGACTACCATCAGTATAGTTTTATGTTACCTCCAAAGATTCCTCACACCAAAATCACTGCTCCTGGCAGAAGTGGCTGCCGTTACAGAACCATGTGATTGGCAATGCTGCCTGTGGGGAATGAAAGGGATCAGGGCAGTGGGAAGAAGGAAGGAGATCTCTAAGTACAGAAAATTGTGGAGGAGGAGAGAGCCTGTGCAGAGATTAGTAATAGAATAGCTTTTGGGCATGAGCAGCTTCTGTTTAAAATATATATGGCTACTAAGAGGCAGTCCCATAGTAGCCCAAGAAAAGCCAGTTCATGAATGTATATCCAACACTGATTTCCAGTCCTCCAGTGCTTTAGTAAAAAAAAAAGCAATATCTTCCTAAAGATTCAAAACATAGAAGTAAAGTAACAGAGTTCAAATATTTATTGTGAACATTTGTTTGTTTTTAAAATGAATAAACACATTCTGGAGACTTGATTTAATGTTTTTTATTGTGTGGAATTGTGATGATAGTGAAGAGTAAACCGTGGTCAAGCTATTCTTCATAGTTACAGCTGTGACTCTGTATTGTGTTAAAAGCTCTGGACTCATTTGCTGTACATGCTGGCACTCATTAAGGATATTTCCATTTCATGTGTATGCCTTTGAGTCTTAATCTGTCTATTGGGCTGTTCCCATGGGTGTCCGTAATGGGTCACGAACTTTTGGACTGGAGGAGAGTCAGCGCTTTCGCTGTCTATGGGACCCCCTGCAGATACTGAGAACTGATGGATCCTTCAATCTAAGATTTTAAAAAGACTCATTTTTCTGAGGCCCACTGCACAGTAGACCTTCTGCAATATATACCTCTCAATCCAGGAACTTGTCTTTTAAAGGATTCTTGTCTATGCAATTGCTTATCAGTAGGCTCAGGCTCTGGGGCAGCTCATGGAGTATCAAGTAAGCATTGCAGGTCAATATGACTCACATTAATTTGATTTATGTGGGGCAGCACACAGGTACTCTCTCTGCACTGAACCATCATGGTGATTTCCCACAGCTGTGATCAAACACAAGGTCCTTGGCAGGAACAGACTTCAGCGGGAGGCAATGGAAGTCTCTGTTGAATGACTCCATCTAAAAACTCAGCAGTAACCAGTGTCAGTTTTAAGGCCAGGTTCTGCTTTTGAGCTTAATGGAAGCATTATGCATGTGCCAGAGCAATGTATGACCCTTAGTAGAGGCTAACAATCTGGATTTTGTGTTGTGAGACTCTGGCAGAATGATTCTGTGTCACAGTCCAGAGAGTAAAGCATGCCCACAGGTCATCACACAAAGAAAAGGGGGGTTGAGAAAGGATTGGTTTGATGTATGTGGACTCCAAAGCTTCCTGTCACATTGAGGAATGGACCAGGCAGCTTAGTTAGCATTAATTCAAAGGTACCTTCAGGATTATTTTCTTTCTCTTGCCAAAAGGATTTAAATAGTGGGCAGAGCTTTTTAAAGTGATTTCTAAAAGACAGGTGATGCCTGAGAAAGGGTTACTTTATATTGCCTAACTAAGGTTGTTTTCATGAGAGTTTCAAGAAGTCCTTAAACAAACAAAACTGAATCAATTTACTGCAGAAATCATGAAATGAAAAGCCTTTCTGCAGTAGCATCATGTCAAATTCCATTCATGATAGGAGTAGTGCTCGCATTAGCTTGACAAACCGCAGAGCGAATGCCCAGGTATCAGCCGTGAAGAGAAGCCTGTTCTTGACAGGCAGTTAAACTATAAATCAAGTTATTTTCAAGGGGTCAGTGTTCAGGTCAAGAGGTTTAGAAATCTGAAATCCTTCTGAAGCTGCATACTTTCCTGCCCATTGTTGACTCTTTCCCCTGTCTTTCCCTTTCCTCAAAGCAAAGAACATTGCAAGAGAAAGTTTCAAAATAATATTTCTGCTGAGAATTTCAATACAATCCCAACTTTAATACATTGCAGGATTTCTGGCATTTTTAGATGGTTAAAAATTGGAAGAAAAGTCTACTATTAACTTTAAAACAGTGGGCAACCCTCTGTTTTGGACACAATTCAGGATGATGGTCAGGACTTGAGGTATTTTTCTTTGTAGATGACTTTTACAAGACTGTTGTGATTATTGGGTGCCTCTACTGAAGAGCAAAAACTCTGACATTCTTCAGAGGCCTGATCTTTAGGGGGTAGATGTGCAGTCACTGATGAACATCACAAGCCTTTAAGGGCTGCCAAATTGGGTGATAGCATGGCGACACTGAAAATCTCTTGTAACGTGTGAAACGTCATGCTCATATTTCAGAGAGAAAAAAAATAGTTTCTTTGAAATAAATGGGAACAGCCATCAGTTGCTGTGTCCTTAAACTGTAAGCTGCTTTTCAGTACATTTCTGTATTGCTGATTACTAAGTCTGAGTTAATTAAAGCCATCTCTCATTGATTGTATATGATTCATGAGCAGTACTTTCTATTAGCAATAAATTCTAATTGTTAATACCCCAATGACATTTCACTTTTACATGGATTTTGGCTTAATTACATTGGAAATTACTAATATGAAAGAGATCTGCCCATGGCAAAAGCCAGCTAGACTAATTTGGGACAAAAATCCCAGCACATTCTATGTTTTGACAGGTCACAAAACCCGTTTCAGTTCACATGCTTAAAACTTTAGCTGCTGCATAGCCACTAGCCTGCATGTAACACAAGCAGCAGATTCCCTGTAATACCAGATGCCTGCTTAATGAACAATCATGTCCAGATATCCAACAGCTGCAGTAAGATATCTTCAGTGTCCAACTAGGTTAAAATTATCTACGTCAGAAGAATTCCACTGTATGTTTTTGATAATCAGGCCAGCTGGAAAAGATAGACATTATTCCAATAAATGTCTTTTAATAAATGAATAAACCGGTGCCATTGATGGAAAAGTTTTTAATCCAATCAATTCATCAAAATTAAACATAGTTCTCAGCATCTTTTACAATGTTCCTTCAGTTATGTATTGATGAGGAAAATAATCCCTTCACGCTAATTATGGATTGCACTGTTATTTCTGATTAGACAGTCACTGATTCAAATGCTGTTGTTTTCCCTTCCTTAGACAAGTATGGTATCTGTTGAAGGCCTGGCAAAACTCGTAGATCCTTCTCAACTGACAGATGAGTTTGAAGGGTCCTTGGATTACAACCACGATGAATGGATAGAGTTGCGTGTCTCCTTGGAAGAGTTTTTCAACAGTGCCATCCATTTACTATCAAGGCTGGAGGATCTCCAGGAAATGTTGGCTAGGAAGGAGTTTCCAGTTGATGTTGAGGGCTCGAGAAGGCTGATCGATGAGCACACGCAGCTTAAGAAGAAAGTGATTAAAGCTCCTGTGGAAGAACTGGATCGTGAGGGTCAGAGGTTATTACAATGCATCAGATGCAGTGATGGTTTTTCTGGTAGGAACTGCATTCCTGGAAGTGCAGATTTTCAAAGTCTTGTGCCAAAGATCACCAGCCTTTTAGACAAGCTGCATTCTACCCGCCAGCACTTGCATCAGATGTGGCATGTCCGCAAGTTGAAACTGGACCAGTGCTTTCAACTCCGGCTTTTTGAGCAAGATGCTGAGAAGGTAGGAAATAACCTGTTCCTTTCCTACTTTAACTAAGACTTCATCACAAGGACCATGAGAACATTTTTTGCTATAAATAGCAACGTAAGGTAGTTATCACAGGTGTAAATCTCATGTTGCCAGCTGATGTATTGCATGTGACTCGTAATCCAGATTCACTGAACTAATTTTTGAGTGTAACAGGCATAATGACATCCAAGAATAACTTGTCTGTGTCAGTTTTGATGTAAGTTAATCTGCTTTTTTGTGTCACAATGGGTGCATTTGGTAGAAATTAGCACGAGAATCAGGCTCTTTTATTTCAGATTTTTTTTACTAAGCTTATAACTATATTTATCTACATGTCACAGCACCTAAAGAAGAATGATTTTAGGGTTTGATTCACTATGATTATTGTTTGCATTTCATGCAAGTCTATGGGAAATTTGTAGTTTAAATCCTCCTAATTGTTATCTCAGACAACATTTTCAGTTTCCTTTTTGTAGAAAATCACCACAGGATTTGCAACTGGTAAAATCTTTAGTAATGGCTTTTTACCAAGGACATGCCCACTTAGTTCCCACAGCATGAGATCTGAGGCTGTGTTTAGGTTAAACATATAAACAGACCAAGAGGAAGTATTCTAAAATGGTAGCAGTTTGCAAAACTCACCATGGCTGTTTGGCATTAAAAAGCACATAAGGATGACAGCTGAATTCATACCTGCCACTGAGTCAGTGGCCAAGATTCCCTTTCGCCAGTGCAAGGTCTTATCTGAGAAATAGTTAACATTAAATTGTTCTATAGAAATTGCTTTGCAACTCCATATTTCCTAGATTTCTATAATGTAGGGTATCAGCCTGGAAAGCATATAGGGTGTCTTAAAATGAAATAGAGTGCACAGAAGTATTTAGAGTATCAGAAGCACAGGTAAGTAACATTTAGGTTTAGGTTTACAGATGTGCAGTACTGCTGCCTGGTTACTAACCCATTCACTGCCTCTCAGAAGATGGTTGTTCAGGAACCTGTAGTAGATAGGGAAATCCCTGCAAGCAAAGATAGCAGCTTGTCAGCTTTGTTGAAAGGACTGTACAACCAGAATTTCCTAACCAGATCTCATCCACACCAGCACCTAAAGTTGCAGTCATATACAATAAAACAGGCTTCGTACTGCTTCTAGTATTTGCATGCACTTTGCCTCCAAAAGCATATCCAGGTACTGATTTTGGAGAATTTATTTTAGAAAACTGTATTGTGCCTTGTCAGTCTCACTTTCTTAATGCAGAAGTGCTTAACATCTTGTTAGGTGGTTTTGTGAGAAGTCTATGCAGCACATTTAAAATTCCAGGCCAAAGAAGCAGGGTATTCTCAGTGGAAGGAACTGAGCTCTCAGACTTATGTTTATCTAGTCTGTATATCCATCAAAAGCACCCATTTCTGAATCTTTTGCACTTAATGTATGATCCAGTTGTTTCACTAATGTGTCTGCCTGGACTCAGGACAAATAGCAGAAGAAATGCAGACCTCGTCTGCAGGGCAGTCTCACTCCAAAAAGAGGATTTTTTTTTTTCATCAACTCCAAATTAATATTATTTTTAAAACATCCGGGAGAAGCACATTGCTGAGACAAATAGAATCTTTAGTAGTTCAGAGCAAGGCACAAGATACTAGTTTTCAATGCATATACTAAATATCTCTAAGGGATGCTAAGACTGAGAAGGCTCTATCGTTGTATAATCAATCTTCCTATTGGGAAAAACATTGAATTCAGATGAGTCCCTCTAAAAGGAGAGTCACTGCAGCGTTGCTCAAGATGCATAAGAGCAGAGTTTTGCTTCCAAATGCTACAATTTCTTCTCCTTTTTCCTTCTGTGTCGCATGCGATAAAGAGATCACTCTGTGCTGTCCTTCCCAGCGGTGGCTGTATTTCAGTCAGTGCTTCAGTTTGGATTTTCAGTTTCTTTGGGAGTATTCAGTTGACCACTGCTTACTAACATATACAATTTAAAGTGTATATTTATTATTGTTATTTGCTATTATTATCAGAAAATTCTTATTTATCAAAATAGTATTATTATAAGCTGAAATGCTCTCAGATCCAAGTCAGTGTCTGAGAAGTTCTTGTTGCCAAGCGTTATTCTGAGAGATCATAGAATCATTACAGTTGGAAAAGACCTTTAAGATCATCGAGTCCAACCAGTCATCTCACACTGTCAAGCCCATCACTAAACCATATCCCTCAGTTCTGTAGTGTTGAAAGAAGGCTCTGATGTCTTTTCCCTTTCTGAACAGGCATAAAAGGACGGTGTGCTACAAGTCCAAGCATTGTGACAGTTTGGTTCTTTGTACATGTTATTCTCAGGTGGTTAAGTGTAAGATTTAAGCAAGTTAGCAGATAAATGAAGCTTTGAGGAGATGGAAGAAGCAGTGAGAATGAGATTCCTGCCTTTTTAACACTGACTGTCTTGAGCAAATTCCTGATTGGCAAAACTGGCATTGTGATCTTCTTGATATCTCTTACTCCTCTACTTCACATGAACTAAACCTATAGATTTGCTTTGGCTCCTTTGAATAGCTCTGCTTGCCTTTCCTGAACTACTACATTTTCCCAAAGAACAGAAAATATTTGGTTGGTTTATACTCTCAAATCAGTGTTTTTAATCTTTGCAGTTTGTGAGTCCCTAAAATTCTTCCAGGAAAGATTGCACACCCTTTTGATTCATATTTTGCACTTGTAGCCTGATGTAAAATATTGATGTGCTTATTCCCCTTACCTGCCTTTTGCAGATCTCTTTGAAGCAATCTGACCATCTCAGACTGGAAAGTACTTGTCTCATAAAATGTTCAGAGCTAAACCCAGTCTGAGCGCTGTCTCAACTGTGTAACAGCCACCACAGTGTGTCTGTGCATTGAATTTTAAAGTTTCCTGGTACCTCCATGTGCTCAGTTACACTCTACCCTCTACAAATAGGTATGGTAGCAGAGCCAGGATAGTCCTCATCTCCTGGGGAGAGGCATAGCTATTTTCTGTGTAACCTGGATATGCCATTTAGTGCGAATCAAATGACAACTCTAATACCCTGTGAAAGCTCAAGCTTCGACATAAAATTCTGAATATAAATAAGGTTTTAGGGGCTTTTAAAATATCTCTGTATACTCATTAGGTGATATTTAAAGAAACTTGTTCTAATAAGGAGAAAACAGACAAGGACTTTCCATTTTCTGGACATCTCTGATTTTAAAAATGTCAAGTGTCTTCATTACCTGAAAAGTTCTTAAAGATGAGATGAAAAAAAAAAAAGGGAGGGAGGGGGACAAGAAGGAAAAACACACAGTATTTTAAGACAGGTTAATTTTTGAACCCTCAGTATTAAAATATCCCAGATTTTCAAAGCAAATCAATGCACTTTTTTCCCCTCCTATATGACAACATTTATAAATTACAGTCACTGCCTGAACACACTAATTATTCAAATTACAGGTATTACAACTTACAGAAAGTCTGGTCAGTTCTGTGCTGAGCAACTCAAATTATTGGCAAAATAAAAGGAAGGGGTGGCAGTCACATACTGGGCTTCTCCCACACAAATCAGTAGGAGAGAGCAGAGTTGTCTGTGGAGAAACTTTGTCTCCAAATCAGACATTTACAGCGTTTTTTTCCAGTGCTGGGGCCAAGGGAGAGGAAAAGTTGGATTTTCACAAAGGCACAAGCAGTGCAGCAAGATTGAATCCCCAGATGGAGAGTGGAAGCTCCTTGAAGCTCAAGTCAGCAGGCAGGTCAGCCAACGTAGGGAGTTCTGGCAGAGTGGTGTGAGGAAGTTCACATGCTGTGCAGTGCTGACTGTAACGATCTGCTGATAAATAACACATTTCAGCCACTGCTGTAGCCCTGACCCTCAATGTGCAACAAATTCATTCCTCATCTAATATATACATCTGTATGTACATATATATATGATTTTGAGACTAGAACTGAGACTTCACCATGTTTTTACTGGGTAGCAGGGAAAATATTTTTAGCCATTAGTAATGTGAAAAAAAAATGTGGTCCAGTCTAAATAGAGTATTGTTTTAAACAAAAACCCTGCAATCAGCATAGATCCAAGTATTAGAACTATCTGAGAAATGTTAATTGGTTGGTTGAAATCTGGACAGGGAGAAGAATTCAGGCAAAAGTCCACATGTTTTGCACTTGAATAAATACCAAAAAAAGACCAAAAATATCCTCTGGACTTTGCAGCTCTTCTGGAAATCATTTGTAACTGGCACACAACTTGACTTTTGTAGGAATTTCCACATCATTCTGGGTTGGTTCCATACCTATTTTACTACCCTGGCATGTATGTGAATGAAAAACAGCTATCATGATGTAATTGGCGTTGTCTACATTCAGTATAAACAGTATAGTCATCAGCTGGACAGAACCAAGGATCCCTACTGTAAACTTGTAAAAGAGCAAAGACAGAGCAGGCTGTTATAATATCATTGGGGTCAGCACCTAACAGGAGGCAGAGGAGACTTGCATGTTCTGTCTGTCCTCACCTCCCCTTCTCCTTTCTGATTTACAGAGTCTACTACACAAAAGCAAAGTCCAAAAGATGGCAATGGCAGGTAGAAAATGCCGCCAGTGAATTTCACTGGAAGTTTGTGGTGGGAGAAACATTTTCTTTGGATAGGGCTAGCTTTGTAGAAAGTCTAGTGGCAAACCACAGGCCACATCTAGTCTTCAAGGAGCAGTGAAATAGCAGGCTTGCAGTTAAAACCATCTGCCTTACCCATACTAAAGCTTCCCTTTGAAAAACATAGCTCTGCCTGTGATTTTCCCTGTGGAGCAGGGCATGGGAAGCTGTGCTGGCTGCTGGGGGCTGCTGTGGTACTGCTGCTCTGCAGGTGGCTACAGCAAGAGGGAGCAGAGTCCACAGCCTGCAGCCCCAACCCCACAGCAGCTGTTGCTCCTATTTCCCTATACTTCAGTGAGACCAAGAGTGATCAGAACAGAATAATAATGCAGAGTTCAAATGATTGAAGACAAGTTTGGAGAAGAAATGGTGTTTTGGGAGAATAAACAAAATGGCTGAAGGGGAGTAGAGTGGAGTAACAGTTGCAGCAATTCTCTTGCATCCTCCCTGCATTTCTTCCTGTGCAAGTGTGGGCACCAATGAGCACACACTGCATCCCTCCCTTCTCACACACAGCGCTGATTCAGGCTTTTTCCTCCATCTACTCTCCTTAAATAAGGGAACTGATGTGTCATTCTACTGGATAGATGCTATTAAACTCAACCCTCAGTAGTGAAATGAATACTGGGGCATTTCGTTTCTGAAGGAGGAAAATCAGTGTCCACCAGTGTTTTATTCTCATTCCTAATTGAAGTATTGGGAAGACTCCTGTTGATTCTTAGGAGAAGCACAATAGACTCATCAACGCTTGTTCTGAAGTGCCAGATGAAATTTAGAAGTTCCTGGTTTAGAATCTAACTTAATACCATACAGAGTTAGTCTAGGAAAACAGAGATGCTCTAGCTCCACAGCAAAGTCAGGGGGAGAGAAGACTATCCAAGAAGTATACAATTTCAGTATTTGAACCAAGCTCACTCTATATTTGGAGCTACCAAAGGTTTGTGTTCCTCAAAAGGGAGGAATGCTCTGCAAATTACTCTTTGTCTTAAAAGAGTCAGGATTACTTTGATGGAATAATACCATACAAATGGTGGAAATTCACACTGTGGTTTAGGGGAGGAAAATGACTGGAGGAAAGAAGCATTGCTATCTTGGTGTTTGAGAGAAAGGAAACTATCAGTGCATTTGTGATCGTACAGTACAATCCACTTGAACTGTTTCATACATTACTTCCCCTTATACAGCACTTAAAAATTCTGATGCTGTATGTTCTGTAATAAAATGCATTACAAATCTGATGATATGATCCTTCTTGCTAATAAGAGGCAGTTTATTTTATTACAGTCCATTAAGTAGAGCAATTGTAGCTGCTCCTTTAGTCAAGTGATGCCGTGTGGGGAAGCATTTCCTAGAAATGAGTCTTAGCTGACTTTCTGGAAAAGCAGCATAAGAAAGATTAAAAATATCAGCAACATCTTCACTTCCTCCTTCATTTCCCGTTACCACTACATTTTCTTCTTCTAGCAGTCTCCAAAGACCCTGGAAGTGATACATAAGCAAATGATAGAAATTTCCTGCTTACAACGTGTCATATTAACCCTTAAGGATGTGTGTAATGCCAAAAGGCATGGCACCTGGGACAGACTCCTGACTGAGATAAAATCCACTTAGTGAAGGACCATTTCCCCTCTCTCATTTCACTGCTGGAAGTGCTTAGGGTTTTTTTGTTGCTCTATGTGCCATATATACAATTGCCTCCAAGATTTCATGTGAAATGTTGGCTTAGAAATTACTGTAAGGGGGATGTGAGACTGGGAAACCAGTGAGGAAAGTGCTGAGAAGCTGATAGAGCTGTCATATGTGAAACGAGCATAAAGAAAATGAGTTCTAGGGGGGTGGTTAATTAGGACTCGGGAGGAGACAGAAAGCATATTAAGAGGGGAAAGAGCCAGAATCAGGATTAATAAGGAGAGCACATCCTTAGTGTCTTGCACTAAGGAGAAGTATATATGCCCCCTGTGCTGTTTCACTGCAAAAGGATTTGTTACTGAATAAATGGTATTTAATAGTAATAATTATACAGGCATAATAAGCATGGATTAGACATGGATTTTTGCATAGGATTTATATTTCATTCAAGTTACATGAACACTGCATTGGTGTACAGAACTCAGCATGCCCTGGATTTGCCATCTAAGTATTTATACCATGAGTATCACAGCAGCACAGTAAGCAGCTTTCCTGG
This sequence comes from Colius striatus, assembly GCF_028858725.1. NCBI lineage: Eukaryota > Metazoa > Chordata > Aves > Coliiformes > Coliidae > Colius > Colius striatus. The sequence continues at coordinate 11,654,716 of NC_084769.1, read as the reverse complement.
AGATTTTGAACACGGGAGTGTTGTTAGGCCTGTGGTAAGCTCCATAAGACTTCTGCAATAAAAGGAGTCAAGAGGCTTAGAGTCTTCTGCAGAGACCTTTGACTAAGGGTCTAAATGAGTCTCATTTAAGCATGTTACTTTCATCCTTAGCCCATTCCAAATGTCTGTGCAGAGGCCTTGGGGTACAGTCACTGACTGGGAAAGGCACTGAACTGGGGTTTGTGTTTGGCAACATGCATGTGTTTGCAGAGAGCTTTATGAGAAGAGTGACCAAGAATTTACTGCTAAGAACAAAGGAAAACCCTTAGCCATCGTCCCAGAAAAAAGAGTTCTCAGAGATCCCAAGGGCTCGTTTTGTTGTTGGTACCTTACTCTCTCAGCCCAAAGCAGCTTCTCTCTTTGAGTGAAGCAACTCAGTTTCAGGCTCACTTTAGCTGCATCCCCTGACCTGATTGCATACTGGAGGTCTCCCTAAACTGTCTGCTAAAAAGATGAAGACCTGTTCGTGGAAAGCAGAGAGAGTCTCAGCTTCTACTCAAATTAGTGAAAGACTGACAGTCTCTGTAAGAGTTCCCATGGACTGTTTATCAGTGAGGCAGGGCTATTAGAGCTCTGCATCCAGGAGTTAAGTTAGTACACATATGCCACTTTATTGGCAGCCTGATTTGCCAGGGCTTGCAATAGTCCTATCACAAGAAAAGCAAGCTTTGAAAATGTTCCTGACACAATTAGTTCTTCTATAAAAGAAATATACAGACCTTTACATTTATGGATCTGGAATAATGTTGCTCAAGAGCAACATTTAGTCCGAGTATTTTAAGTCGCTATAGCATGTTTTTATCTCTCTCTTTTCTCATGCGTATGGATTCTTGCACAGAGCACACAATATCTGTTCTCTCCTGAAAAATTGCTTCCATATCTGGCACCTCGTACTGCCAGTGAAAAGATGCTTTCTTTTATAATCTGAAGTTTCCCTTAGCATATGGTGCCTTTTTTGGTATAGAGATTCTCACTAGACAAATGTTCTTCTCTATTAATAAAATCAGACTTGGGATGCCAATGCTGGGAAGGAGAGTCAGCTATCAGTCTAAATAAGCTGCCATGTGGATAGAAGATCATAATCATGTACCATCCTTTGTACTTTGAGCCCACTCTGAAACTAAAACAACAGAGAAGACAAGCCCCATGAGTTGTTTGTTCTGACAGAATTCCTAGTACCAGGCAGAACAAAGAAAATTGGGTGCAGATGGGTCCTGAAACTGTTGAATTGGCAGCTATCATCTTACAGTATTGGCTCTTAAAATGTCAGAAGGATGATTATATAGATGATATGGAAAGGAGGCTTAAATTGAGACTGAGCTGAGTGCATAAGCAACAGTGAAGTGCCTGTTTGTACAACACCTAGTACAGTAAGGTGCTGAATCTGAGTGGAGTATTGGCTATTTCCAACAAAGAAATGCAGATTTGCAGTAGAAAAATGCCCTTGGAGATGTAAAGAGTATGGAGACATTCCTACTGAATACAGATACATATGCATGCATGACTTGGGTTGCTTTAGAACAGAAATACTCTGCTTCAGTTAGGGTGTTTTGTGCAAGACCTTTCTAATAGTACCAACCAGGGACCAAGGATCAACACAGAAAATTCTTATCAAAGGCAGAGACTGTGTATCCATTCTTAAAAATCTGTGTGTTTTCCCAAATGAAACTGTGCCAGCTCTAATCACTTTTATTTAATTACTTCACACATCTTAGAAAAATGTGGCTCTAATAAAACAGGTGAAGATTGAAAGCATGTAGCAATAACTGCACTGCAACAGCAGTTTTTCATTAATTTTGAGTATTTATTCAAATGTGTTCTCTGTCATTCTCTGGCATGGATTAAGCACCATGAGGTGTTAGGGCTTAGGCTCATGGATTCCCCACAATACTGGGTTTACCTGGTCTCAGACAGGTGGAGTTTTTTGTTTGCCTTTTTTTTTTTTTTAAACAAATAAAAGAACAAAATTTGCTAAGAAGCAGGAAAACTGTTAGAGGTGGTGGTTGTGCACAGTGTGTGGTGACAGTTCCTTGTGATGCTGTGAGCACAGTTGTCATGTGCTAAGGAGATTTCAGAGTAGGATCAGCACCTTCCACTTTGGAAGGCTCCTAGAGTGGCAGTTAAACTATGTCAAATCTGCAACCCACCTCACCTAGTCATGGACACAAAAGAATTATCTGGGAACTGTGAGGTAAATCCTCTTCAGCACCTATACGTGCAAACCCCTTGATCTTTAAGAATAAGATGAATCCTGTATAGCTTCTGTCTTGGTTCAGGAACCTACATGCTGGGACTTGCAGTCTTTGCAGGCTGCAGCTCCAAATTAAAGATGCAGCTGACATGTGCTCTGTTTTATAAGAAGTAGGCTTCTGACAGGTTGCTGATGCCATCCACAATTTGTTGCCCCAAATCTAAACTGAAGAGTTGCTGGAGCAGGAAGTAATCATGGGGAGTGGCTGTGGGAATTGTTCATTACTTTGACCACAGCCAGTCACACTTACTAAGATCCTACTCTTGGTATCTGTAGGAAAGAACAGATTTTTGAGAGACCAGGAGATCATTATAGAAGTTTTTAACTTCCCTCAAAGCACACACAGAGTTCATTTCTGCTAATTGGATTGTACAACCAAGATGTCTTCATTATTCATGATGTTCCAAAGGAGCTCGTAGCTTTTTCACGGTGTTGGGCTTGTATCCTGCTACTTTCTTATTTATCAGTCCAGGCCACAGAGGGGGTCTTCCCCTATGTACCAATAGCATTGGGAACATTTGCTTTTCTGCCATTCCATCCACCAGTAGAAAGCTTGGAGACAAATCTAATAACAACAGGACAAATTCACAAATGTGCACCAACTGCTTTGTGCTGCTCTACAACCAAAAGCAGCTACAAACCCAGTTTTGCCATCTGGTTTGAGGATGTGTGGGATTGCCTTGCCTGCTGAGCAGAACAGTACAGGGAACTGGATAAATATATCTCCGAAATCCTCTTCCTGATGGATGTTATTCTAGTCGTGAATGCCACCTGCCCTTGTTGCACCCATCATTTCTTTCCCTGTGGAGGAGGGGGCAGGACTCCTTTTAGAGCCTACTGTTGACATGTCTGTGTCTGCTGTAACAAGTCTGTTTCTGATTAGACAGCTCTGAGGGTACAAACTTCCTCCCGTAACACTTCCATGACCCAAGCTCAGACTCCACATGCAAAGCACATAAGAATCTTCTGAAGGCATTTGTGGTGCTGATTTTTAGATGTGGGTTGCTGTCCATCAGCAAGAGCAGTCATCTGACAGAGACTGATTGCTGTTGAGCTGGATTGGCTTTGGAGCAGCAAAATGAAAGTACAAAGGATGCAAAGTTAAAAGCTAAAAACTGGGAATTAAAAACCACAGGGGTTAACTGCCTTGCCTCCTGTCACATAGGAAGCCTGTCCTGCAGTGAGAGTCCTGATATGATGTGTAAAATAGATATCTCGCTGCTTTCCATCTTTCTCTATCAATTCATTCTGCCCTGTGCTGCCAAATCTGCCTCTTTTTTTTTAGGCAGCTAAATGTGTAGCTTCCACAGAACTTGGAATTGAACCTGATCTTTTTTGATGGGAATGTAAAAACAATAACAATGCCTCACTCCACTGCTGCAGCCAGGAATGAGGAAGATGCGTGTTTCCTTCATGCTAAGCATGCCCTATAGCATAGTTCCAGCAGTCTGGGGCCACTTTCTGTCCAATTTTCACTGGATCATCCAGTGCACTTGTGACCTTTCAGTGCAAGAGGGCAGAACATTAACCAAGTAATGGCGTAGTTCCTGCTTCATGCTCCCAGACTCTGGCAGCAGTTGTCTCCCAGTCCGTCCGATCCTGACTGTAAGGAAAGAGCTCTGAAGCCTGGTGCAGCTGAAGCTGGAACATGGTGTGCTGTGCTATTTGTAGTTTCCTGCTGCCGACACTGGATATGCAGTTACTATTCCTTTTGCTTCCTCCATGAACATTAGAATAGGTCCAAAAATAATTGAAGGCAGTATGTTCCGATGGAATATTTTTGCATTTACACAAATTTCCTCTTTATTTTGCTTGCCAATTTTGATAGGGAGCGTTGCGAGGCTGTTTCAGCTTCTCCAACTTGGCACTGCTGGGAGACACAGGAATGCTCCCCTGATCAGTACGGCAGGAGAAAGTGTTTTAGCATCTGAATACAGACTCAAAACTCATTTTTAAGGATGAATATAGCATGTTATAACCATGTTCTGTATTAACTAATGAAGACAGGAAGATCTAAATGCTCTAAAGGGCAATGAAGCCCACACATTTAGAAAAGATCGAAGAGGCCCACACTTAAAGAAAATGAAAATAATGCTGTTTTGTTTTATTTATTGCTTTGATCCTCGAGAAGGTCAGGTGATAAGATCCTAGCTATCAGGAAATAATGTAATTAAGCTGTGCGTGAGGTTCACAGACTTATCGTGCAACATCTTTCAGAAGTAGCTATGTGGTTATTCCTAAATTAACGTCTTCCTGGCGAGGCTGAAATGCTTTAAATGGCCCACACTTGGCAACATTTTTGGTCTTAAAAGTATATCTGAAATTAGCCTTCATAGCTGTTTACAGGGAACACATAAGGGTGGGTTGCCTCCTCAGGAGCTGCTGATGGTTTAAAGAGGTGAAACTAGGAAACATGGTCTATGGATTGTTTCCAGGAGTGTCAGTGTAATTTTAATCAGGTCACTGTAACTTTTCCTGTTACATATCATGCACAATATGAAAACTAATTTTCTTGAACTTTCATGTGTTGCAAGACACCTCCATATTACTTGGCATCAAAACCCTGGATGCCTTATGTCTTCCACAGGTGCTGAAAAAGTGTTGCAAGAAAAACAGTCTTGAGTTCAGGAATTTTGCTCAGTTTATTTCTAATCAAGACAAACTTCTGATCTCAATTTCGATGTTGAGAGGAAAAAGTAGGACATGCTCCCATAAACACCTGTTCTTCCCTAGACTCAATTTCCCTGGTTTTTGCTGTGGTTTATACTCAATTCATCAAAATTCTTCTGGTGGAGTGACATGCAGCAGGGGATTTCAGGGATAATGTTTGCATGAGTTTCTTTCTGCTAAAGAATGGGCAAACACCCTTACACCCAGCCAAACTGGCTTTTACAGTCCTTTCAGCTCAGGGAAATCAGAAGTCACTGGGAAGAGTGAGATGGAGTTTAAGGTTTTTACCAACAAGTCCAACAACTGAAGGCAGTGCCATGAAAACCAGAGGCAGTGTCAGGGGGTGGCAAGGCCCAGTGCCATCTGTGCTGTGTGGTGTCTCCAGGCAGGGACACCATCCACCCTCCCAGCTTGCCAGGTTTGCCTTTGTCAAGGGAAAACATTGAACTGTTTAACTCATGTCATGGGGAAATAGCTGGGGCACAAGAGTAGGGAGTGCTGGATACTCCAAACTCCGATGGCAAGCTGACATCCTTGGCTTTCCACCTGTGCAGAGGTCCCAGCTCTGGAGCCAAAGTGTCATGATATGTCAGGAGTTTAAACCTATGATCACACCACAGCTGTATGTCTGGGACTCAGACATTGGTGATTTTAGTAGTGGAAATGCCATGCTTCTGGCATAAAGCAGTAAACATTTGTCTGTTTTGGTTTTGATGTCAGCTATTTGGAGTCAAAGGAATGTCATGCATTAAGGGGTAGAACCAAGGTCTACAATAAAGTCACCTAGCTTGTATAGCATTTTCAACTGAATGAAACTGTACGTCACAGATTCTGAAAACTGATAGGAAGATCCCTTTTCTGGGGACTCTCTCATCTTTTCATAATTTACACTGTTTTTTCCGTTCATGAGGTTATTGTCTGTTTATCTCTTTAGTATTACATCTGTCCAGCTAATTAATTTGGACTTAGTAAGCAGTTCTCTGTAGATAATCCGTGCCTAGGAATGGCTATTTACATTTTAGAGAACAGAAAATCATTTCCAGGAATGCCTAAGTGTTTGATGTCACTGTGTGGGAAAGGTACAATATTTCAAAAACGGAGAGGAAAGAGGCAGATGCATAAAATATGCCCAGATATCATTAGTCATATTTATGTGTTTGATATCTGTTATTTTCTCCCACTTTCAACGATAAAATTATTGCTTCTCTATTGAGCATTATAGGAATCACGTGCCTTCCTTTGTGCATGGCTGTGGCTTGATATCTGTCAGGAAAAAACCACAGAAAACACTGGCATTTAGTGGGAACGTTCAGCATGAGTATGTTAGAAATGGTGCTCTGATATTAATACAGAACTCTTTGTCAAGTCACACATCTAGCTAATTTTCTAGTGAGTTGACAGTTGGGCCCATTGTCTGGAATAATTTAATGTAGCTTAAACTTACTGTACTCTATGAATCATATACGCAGATATTTATAATGGAAAAACTGTGTTCACGCAGCTTTGAGGTTACACAAATACAGCTGTGGGTCTGAATCTTCAGCTAGTGTAAATTGTTCTCATTGGAACGACACCAATTTAGCCTGGCTCTGCACCACGCCAAACACATGTGAAAGGGAAAGATCTGGCAGAGGTATCAGCTTGTCCATCACCCTCTGTAAACAAGAGACAAACACAAAAACAAACACAACTTTGTATGTAGGCCCTGGCTTAGCAAAGCATTCAGATGTACTCTGAGTTCTATTTTAAACCCACAAGTACTTTGGTTTAATTAAGGCTATATTTATAGAGCAGCAATAGGAATTACAGCAGATTGGGATTTTTTTTTTCTGTTGAAGCAGTTTTAATCAAATTTGTTGATTCATGAAAAAAATGAAATGTCTTATGGAAATTTTCTTTAGGTCCAACATTTATTCTGAGGTCAGTACGTTTCTGTTTGAAAACAACCATCTTCCTAGTGACCCTTCATGTAACCAGCCCAGGTCAGAGCTCTGTGTGCACTGCTGGGTGCTGAAGGCTTAGAGGAGCCTCACCTGGTGCCATCCCCAACCCTGGCCCGTGGACCGGGACCTCCTTGCAGCTCAGTTGTGGATATTAGCCCCCAGCTTTGCCACAGCCCTGTCCTGCCATGGGCCTAAGCTGAGCTGGGCACTGATCCATCAACTGGTTTTGTGGCATGACCTGGGACATGTTCTGTCCCTGTGGACCTGTGCTGCAATCATGAGCAGCATGTCTGGGCCTAGTTACCCTCACTGGACCTGATTCTGACCTGCTGATTGGCTTCATAGCTTAATCTTGAACTTGTCATCACAAGTTGCCCAACGATCTCTTGATTAAACCTGGCTGCTGTCAGTGCTCTGGGCCTGTGGGACGTGCTCTGACTAATGAGGCTTCTGTCCTGCCTGCTAGGTTTTTGTTCCTGGCTCCTCAGAGTCCCTTAGGTAGCAAATAGTCTGGACAGCCAGTGTCAGCCCTCTATTCTGCTGAATTTAGTTCAGAGGCTTGAGCAGAGAGAGTTTTCTGTATTCCAGGTAAATATCCTGATTCTTTAGCCCGTTGGCTCTTCTCATGTGCTCCTTTGTGGAGGTGTTACACTTCTGTTGGCCTTTGCCAGGTATACAGGTGACCTAAGTGCACCTGGCTCCAATTAATCTGTGGTTATGATTCCTGTCAGGAGGCAGTAGAGGATTTTCTGGATTGATTGCCTTTTATAAGGCAATCCTTTCCAGGATCAGGCCCTTGCATGTTAGCATAGACTATGTATGTACTACAAATCTGTTGTGTGGTGTTCTTTTTGTTCAGATACTGGCTAAATTCATTGCAAGCGATGTAAGGAATATGGCTTGATTTATCTTTAACTGAATTGTTGTACCTGAACTCATTTAATGAGATGGGAATAGACCTTGTAGTTGGACATGTATAGTAAACCTCAAGAGAGTGACTGGCAGTTATTGTTCTGTGTGTGTTATTATATGGTTTCTATTGTTAAAACATATGAAAATGAACTTGCTTAGCTGTAGATGCCATCAGAGTGGAACTTTTCACTTGCTGTTGTAGATTAGTCAACACAGGCTGGATATTTTTAAAAATCCAGAATGCACGTGGACTCTTACATGGGCCTGTCCTTAATAAGCAACGTGCACTTATCTCCAGGGTTTTCCAACCCGTGGACTGTGGATATTAAGTTCCTTAGTGGTTGGTAAAAGCATTCGACATAACAGATTTACTGGCCGTAGACTTTCATTTGCTGTAACACTCGTCTTGAAAAAATTTATCGGGTCTACAAATTGGAAAGATTGAAAAACACTGATCTAATAGGGATTTCATCTGGCATATAATTAGTCATCTGCCCTCAACTATAGGCAAGATGTTATTTAAGATTAAGGAGACATGGGGGGAGAATTTATATGTACTGGGTACATTACATGTGAGACTGACTGGAGTTTATTACAAAACCCTTTGTCATGGTTTTGTTTTAAGTGCTCTTGAATTTACTCTTCTTATTTGGACCACAACCCAAGTTGTACTTGTCAAAGCAAATCCAGTAAACACTACTGGTCTTTGTCAATATTGATTCAGAAGGTTACCAAGAGAAAAGATAGTGAGGTAATGCAGAAGGTACTGATGTTGATTCAGTAGCTGTTGCTCTGCTATTTTTGTACCTTCTTTTCTGAAGCTGATGCCAGAAACGGTACACAGGTGATTCTAAATTATGTCAGCTGGAGTATTTCCAGCAAAAAAAATCAATATTCCACAAATTAGAAATCAGGACCTTAGTCTGGATAGAAAGATAATCATGAACTAGAACAAGTGCAGACAGAGCCTGTGTATCTTATGAAGAAATAAAAGAGCTGGGCTCTTGTAAAACAAACAGCAGGAGCGACAATGAACCCTCTTTGTCTGGAATGGAAAAGTTTTAACACTTGGTGAAAGAACTTTTCTAACTTAAAGGATAATGTTGACCTAAGAGAAAATGCATATAAACTGGCCATGAGTTTGATAGAGGTCAGAGAGGATATGAAGAGTTCATTAACGGTAAAAGAAAGTTTCTGGAACTGCTCCTCATAGGGGAAGCTGAGCTGTGTCACTGAACTAGTTTTCAGGTGGAGCTTCATCCTTTTATGAAAGGAAATTTTATACTGTGGTTAGCTGCCAAAAGCAGTAATTTGGCTTGACCTGAATGTCCTTTTGGAACCTTTTTCTTGGTGGGTATCCTATATTGTTCTTCAGGACAGCATGGTTATAAGGGTTGTCATTCTGCCCTTACTTAACAGTATGAGTTTGATATTTTATGGCTCAGAACTTACAGAGAAGATGATTTGCTACAAGCAGGTTTGTAATTAATTCCAGTCCTAGTTTACTGTTAGATAGACTTGGGATTTAATTTTTAGCATGTATAAACAATTTCAGAATTTCATTAATTAATATATTCAGTTCACTGGCTGCCAAAACCATGAGGGCTGTAATCCTCCCATCAGTACCACTTAGCATAAGGTGTGCTGCCAGTTGTGTGATGACAACATCATCCTGTGTTGCTCTGAACTACTGTTTCAGAATCCAATGCTGATACTCTTTAGCAAGCTCTGACAAAAGACAGAGAGCAGAGGTTGTTATTTGAAATCATGTTATAAATCTCACTTTATCTGAGGTAGAGCTGGACTGCACACAGCCTGCGTACATGCTTTTCCATATCCGTGTCTTTCTTCTTTCTTCTCAAGCAGCTGTTCTCGCCCTGTGTTCGCTAGCCTGCCAGATGTTACAAATCCAGAGAAAGTACGGAGTCACATTCTCCCTCTGTAGGACTTATTCATGACCAGCTTGAGATCTGCTGTTTGGTCTAACGCTTAACCTGGATTTTCTAGTAACTCATCAACTACGATGACAAAACATGAGGTTAAGAACTCATTGCTGCCAGCACGACTGATGCTGGAGATATGATCTGATACCCGAATTCTCAAGTGAAGTGACCTCAAGACCACATGTGAAATAATTACTGACACATGTAAGATCATTAATGACAGTTATGATAGATGCTTTAACAAAGCCTTGGGTAGAAACACTTTGGATCATTCTTATTTCTTCTGACTCGCTCATAAGAGACAAATCTTCTTAATTAAGTGTAGCACTTAATATTCTTCAGCATATGCATTCACTTTCCTTTATGTATTGTTAGAAGCAGGGACTACAAGAGATAATCACATTGAAAGTTTGTCTTCTAAGTATGTTTAACATCTCCTCCCAGCTACTCAGTCACTGGAAAACTCTTAACTGCTTAATTGGTCTCCAGATTATCTACAGCAATGTGGAGAAGTACTAGTCTGGGAGACGCTTGGAACAGTTGGCTCATGTGTTTTAAGTGATATAATGTCCAATCTTAGTTATTCTGTGAATCCATGACCTCAAGAATGATTAGCAGACTTAAGAGAAGATTTAACTCGCTAGCAGTCACAACTGAGAAGTAAGTCGAAGGAATAATTAAAGACACATTAATGTTATGGTAATCACTAGAATAGATTTGTTAGGGCAGCCTTTTTCATGAATGGGATGAGATCAATTGATACAGTGTTGTATAGCAGTGTCATAATGGGAAGGAACATCTACCCTAGCTGAGATACTGTATCTGGTTTAAGCTGATCTCACAGGGCATATTCTCCAGACTCTACTGTATTAAAAACTTATTCCTCTGACAGGGAAATTAGTTTATCAAAGGATGTTGAACATTTTTCCAGGAGCCTAAGCTAGCCCTTTCAAACTGGGGTGGTCCTTGCAGAGCTGAGTAAAATAGCAATTGCTGGGTCATTGCCACACTCACATGCTTAATGGTGTGCTTTATTTAAGCAAACTAGGCAGCACACTTGCTTCAAGAGCACAGGAAGCATCCATGCTTCTCGTGTGGAAAACAAGTTTAACTTGAAAGCTTTCAGGATGTATTACTAGTAATATGGGCCAGGCCAGCCAATGTTGACAGACTTTCATATTGAAACCTCTTGGCCACACACTGCAGACTCTCACAGCATCATCATGAGTCGCCCAACATCTGGTATTTTCCAAGGAGCCTCAACTTCCAGTCATATTACTATGAGATATTATTGTTATTATTATTTGTAGACTTTGTGGTTGAGGAGAAAAGTTTGAAAACACAATCTGTTAGATCTCAAAAGCAAATGAGCCCCCATTTTTATGTGTTTGTTCATTTAAATTCAATTATTGTTAAGCAAATCTTTCGATCTATGAGACTGTGTGATACTTATCATTTCCATGTACCCTTAATTAGGTGAAAGTACAAAGTTTTCACTATGCCAAACCTGTACAGTAAAGAAAATACAATACTACATTCAGGGCACTTGGGAAAATGTCTACAGTTAAGTAAGAATCACACAGAAGTACTTGAGAAGTCTACAAAGGAACCAGCCCTAGAAACAAAGGCAATATAGACAAATCCAAGCAGTTGTGTGTCCAGGCTGTGCTGTTTTGAGGGTTAAGTCAGTATTTCCACAAAGCATTGGACTGTACCCTGCAGAGGTACCAGTTCATCTGGAACTTGTTTGGGTATCTCAGATATCGTAAAGCATTGCATAAGGTAGACACGTCTGCAGCCTTGTAAAACAAGAGTGATCATAAATACTGCTTATTATTCATTAAGACTCAAGAGTAATGAAAGTTTTTTACAGACCAAAGTGCATCATTAATCCTACTTTAGACTGTAGCGAGTCTGCATCTTTTTATTCAGCATTCATTCCTAGGCATCTTGTTTTATTTTCTCCTTGCTCCAAACCACAGGAAACTAGAAACTCTCAATTCTCTGGATTTTCAAATGAGACTTGAGAGATTGGGGGAGAGACTCCAGACCATATTGATGGGGATAATTTGCTACAGGCATAGGCCATCTGAAACCAAAGTAATTTTTTATGAAGAGTATAATAGAAAGATTCAAAGTCTAAACTGAAATTGAGTCTCTTCCAAAATCTGCTATTTTCCATGAATAGAAGTTTAAAAAACGTAATGCATTGGAAGGTGGTGCAAATCTCATCATTGACAGCTGTTGCTCAGCGTTGCTCAGAATTCTTGAAGGTCATCCTTTCAGCTGCTGTTGTGTATTTCAGTCGGTTACAACAAGACAAAAAGATTAATCATCTCTTAAATTTCCTTTGTTTTTTTCTTGATAGTTTATTATTGTATTTTAAAAGGCAGAAGCGTGGTTTAACTTAACTTAGATTCTCATCCAATAAGATGTGTAAAGATTAGACGGAGGAAATGCTCCCTATCCACAGAATAATAGATTATGAGTTTAAATCACTTGTCTTTAAAAGATCCCAATTCAGCTTAGCTGAGCATAAAGTATTAGATTTACTGTTTGTTTTTCATGGATTGCTGCCAGTTTTCTTCTCCCTGAATGTATTCAGATTGTTTAAAACATTAAAATACATTCACATCAAACATGTATCTCCTTACAAGAAATCTGTGTTGGTCTCTCAGCAGAGTTGTAAAATTTTGTTGTTAGGACATGAACTTTGCTGTTATGGAATTGGTCTCTTTTTGTAATGGCTTTATGGCTTCTTTTCTTTTCCTTTCAGACCACAAGTGTTGCAAATCTTCTTATGCTAATGTTGCTTATTAAATCTTAATAAAATGAGGAAAAGAAATCCACTGACAAAGCTTTGGGTATCCCTTCAGGTTATAGTAGGTTGTTTGATTCTGTTTAATTGGCAATAAAGTTGAAACCTCTGACCTCATATTTGCAAAAAACTTGTTGTTTGTACTTTCTGTAAAAATAGTGATAGTCCTGATGGTACAAATGAGAATGTAACTGTTTCAATGCTGCTGCATTGCTGTAACTTGAAACAAAATTGGCCTTTACTACCATTCCTCAACGCAAAATACAAGCTAGTGTAGACTCTGTAGTTGCAAGTGTATTTTCATAAATAAAATATTAAGAAGTGAGGCCTTTGTGACAGATTTTTGGGACGAGGTCAATGTCGCGTGTCTGGTGGCGCTGGAGCACTTGATATGTTTATTTGCCTTTTGATGAATGGAGTATTCAATATTATTTCTGCAAATCCTCTGCACAAAGCAGTGCACTCCCCTGCTGAAATAAGTGCTCAGCACGAAGTGCTGTTTATTGCAGAAATCTTAGGTGACCCGTCCAGGGCCTTTTCCTTACTTTTACGAGCACCATCTCTATGGGGAATGGGTAACTGAGCCTGAAAAACTACAGCAGCATCCAGTGACTGAGCAGTGGGCTCTGAGTGCTTTTTGGCTGTCAAAAATCGTTATCCAGTACTAAAGAACAAAACAGCCCTTGACTAGAGGACACTTAAATGTTACAGCAAGGATCTGAACTGATCAAAGGACAAGTCTGAAGGTGCTTGCTCAGAAGCTGCATCGTTTGCCTTTGCACCCTAAACCCCTTTATTTAACACCTGAGACCTCCACTGCCTCTATAATTAGTTTTTCTTTCCTTATAATGAAATAATAAGTTAGGTCTTTTTATTATGAAAGAGTCCTTATTAATGGAGAGTTCCCCAGCTTGCCAAGATGGACATGGGATTCTGTAACAACAATATTTGCAGAAAAGAAGAAATCTGAGATTGTAGCGCCTGTAGAGCTGTAGAATGAAGTAAAGAGTGAAAAGTTCTCACTTTGAATGCATTTAGTCCTTAACACAACACAGAACAAGGGAAAACATTAACACAGTATCTCCTAGCTGCTTTGTGTCAGTTTATAATGAATCAACGTGCTAAAGATTGAAATTTCACGTTAAGGTGCTACAAAACAAGGAAAGAGTTTCATCAGCTTTTTTCAGTATATTTCTATCCATGTCTCGAGTATGGAACTATCCATTTTGCTTGGAAATACATTTGGAAGTGGGAGAAGTTGAAACGTGTACCCTTTATAGATATTCATAAAATACTTCTTTTTTTTCTTTTTCTCTCTTCATCCCAAAAATAGTAAGTGGAAGATAGACTGGGTTCTGGCTTTGGCATTGGAAAGATCGAGGAAATATAAATGTAGGAAGTCAACTGGCTGTTTGAATGTAACATTTGGAAACATTATGTATAGACAGAAAAGAAAGAGGGGAGAGAAAATCACAGCAATAATATTTATGGAATTTTTGGTCCATTTCTGGATTAAGGGTACTTTATGAACTGCTAGATCTTTGGTCGGTGAAGCAACCCCTGATTTAGGTCACTCTGCTGCCATCTTTCTATATTTGAATTCCCATTACTTATAGGAAAAGACGATGGGATCAGCTTAATGAGGAACATGCTTTATGAATTATGTGTCCTGAGCTATCATTCATTAATAACGAAACATGCTGATAACTTAAATGCTTCCACTGCTTGACAACAGCTTATTTTGGAGAGGAACATAGATGATTTTTATGTGCGTGTGTGCTGCATAGAACTGTGGATTTGTGTATTTTGCACTCTCCCTCTTTCATCCCTCTCTAACACTTTTTTTCCATCCCCTGTGTGAATACTTCTAGATGTTCGACTGGATCAGCCACAACAAAGAATTGTTCCTGCAGAGTCACACGGAGATCGGCGTGAGCTACCAACATGCACTTGACCTGCAGACGCAGCACAATCACTTTGCCATGAATTCCATGGTGAGTCAAGGGCACGCTGCGAGTGGCGGGTCTGTGCGTGGGACAGAGGAAAGGGCTGCTCACCTCCCTGAGGCCACCTCCACCTCAGGGAGCACCGTGGACCTGTGAGAAGTGGAGGAAGGAAAGTCTGGCTGGTTCTGGCAGCAGATCTCTTTCTGGGAAGTAGAGTGTTGCTCTGTCCACCCAGACACTGATATATGATTATTTCCTTGAATTAAGGGCAGCACAGTCCTGGGGAGTTTGTTTACATTTTGGAGAGCAAATACAGTACTTTCAAAGTTTTGACATTTATTTGACTGGGAATTAATGAGAGCTGTAGGTGGCACCTTTCATAATTTATGCTTCTCCCCCCATACTCTGCTAAGGTACTTTTCAAAACCTTGAAAAAGACACACTAATCAAGCTGTCAGTTGTGGCCACAGTAGGATTTTGGCTTTTTCGGTAGTTAATTGGTCAGTCTTTTTTGAATGCAACTCAATTTTCCTCAGAGGTTTTTATTTCCCTTTTTTTTTAGGAAAAAAAAACCCCATTTATTACACATTTATAAGTGCTTTGCTCACTGTCTTATTCTTTCCAGGCATAAGGTATTTTGTCCCGGAAACTGCTGTGCTTTAAGCACAGAAATGAGGACAAACTGTATTGATGTTTTGATTGCTGCACTGGGTTAGAAAAGTGTGAGCATACCCCTTGCTGTGATTGCACAATGCAGGGATGATCTCTCTCTGAATGCTGTCAACTACACAAAGGCATGCTCTGAGTAAACCAACTCCTACAGGTGTACATCTTCATGCTGTGTGTGTCAGACTCTGGTTACACTGGGGCTGAGACCTCAAGATGGTGGTTGACCTTTAAGTTGTTGGTGTAAGTCACTAGAGAGACACTCTCTACCGTGCCCCCAAAGGGCAAGGTACTTGAGAGCAGCTGTCTGAAATGTGAGAAGGGGTCCTGAGGACCTAAGGTCGTTAAAAGACCTCACACCACTTTTTGGCCAGATTCCAGATCAGGTAATTAACTTCTCTGACCTAATTTCTACCTACCTAGCCATTCCTCACTAAAGCACTGTGCCTCACTAGGATGCTGTGTAACAGTGGAAGAAGAAAAATATTTATAATGTCTAGTAATGTATTTATTTGGATTATAATTGAAAGAAGCGTTGAAAAGCCAGCCTATAGGCACCTGATTGTTAAGCTTGCCATCACAATGCCATCCAACAAAATACAGGGTAGAGCAACTTCTATGTAACTGCTGCTCACAAAATCCTAACAAATAAATGCATCCTAGAGGTTAGTGCATTAAAAGTCCTCTGGCTTGGGAAAGATTCAGAGTCGGTCATAATTCATCTGAGAAGAAGAGTCAAGCTGGAGGACCTCCCTTTATCCTTTGTGTGTTACCGTGTACTATTATTTTCTTAAAATAATGGGAGCTAAACTGGGAAAGAGAGGATTGTTGTTAATAGAAAATTAACGAGTGACAAGGAGAGCACCTAATGTGAGAAGATTTTTCCTCTGTTCTTCTTCCATCTGTCCCCAAGTGAACTGTTAGGAATGAGGAATGCAAGGAAGTGAGGCATTTGCAAAGATCTTGCGGAGCTTCTGGGTGCAGGAACCTCTCAGTGGCTGTGCTTTGGCATGCAGCAGTGCCATCTCACTATCTCAGTGCTGCCAAACTCCTGTCTGATAGAGCTGCCCAGGAGAGAGGGACCTTTTCAGCTGAGGGAAGACTGTAACTGATCACACACCTCCCACTTTGTGCCCTCCCCAGTATAACCCCCACACATGTATAGTCATATGGAAGCCCATACAGTCAGCATGAATCAATTACAAAGAATCAAAGAATCACAGAATGTTAAGGGTTGGAAGGGACCCTGAAAGATCATCTAGTCCAACTCCCTGCCAGAGCAGGGCTACCTAGAGTAGATCACACAGGAACTCGTCCAGGTGGGTTTTGAATGTCTCCAGAGAAGGAGACTCCACAACCCATCTGGGCAGCCCGTAAGAAGATCATCTCCTCCATCTCTTTAGCACAGAGGATCTATGTAGAAGGATGTGAATGCTGGGCACCTATAACTTTCAACCTTTAAGTATAGTAAGAAATAGCACTCACTTGTAATCTGGTTAATTGGACTGAAATATATGACTCTGTGGAGAAACCTCACAATGTAACAAATAGGCCAAACACTATAGATGTTCTCAGGTAACATTTCTAATAGGTATATAACTTGCAGAGAAGCACACTGGTATGTCATTTTTCATATGTGACTTTTCTTTTAGCTTTACTTGAATTTTAGACCTGGAATCCCCTCTGATGATGGGGTGACGTCTTGCTTTTGATTTTGGATCAACATCAATTTATAACAGCAAACAGGCATGGTTCTTTCAACTTAGATTTCTGTTTTTTAAAATTCTGGTGATATGCTCTCTCAGCAGGAACTTTTTAAACAATAGATTTCACAGATTCTTCAACAGATTTCAGATGTTGAATAGAAGTTACGTACGGAGTTGTGATATCGTTATTGATAGTATGGCAAATTCAGGATAGAAAAGACTATAGAAATATTTCAGGATACAGATGCAACTTGGGACTACACTGCTTTTCTTTTTTTAACTTCTTTGTTGTTGTTGTTGTTGTTTTGTTTTTAAGTCTAAACGAGGCCTCTGCAGTATTTATCAGAAATATCTGAGTTTTACTCAGTGATCAAATAGTTTTCTCAAGACTTTCCATATTGCTGAAAGGCCAGTATTTGGGTTGGGTGACTGCACAACGGCGTTTCTAGAGGGGATTTTAATGGCAGGGTTGCACAGGCTGGCAAATGAGGTGAGTTTACAACTTCATGAGGTTGTCACGAGCAATTAAACAGGGCTGCTGTCTTGCAAAGGGCTGGACATCCTATATTTGGAATAGTATATATGGGGGTATATGAAGCAGAAAGAACTTTTAGAAAATATTGGGAAAAGGGTACTAACCTTAAGCTGCAGCTACTTGAATTAAGCTGGAGCTGCTGCTCTTGTCAGTATTGTGCTGCTGTCAGTAGTGATTCTTTTTTTTATTTAGATTAAACAGATTCTTTGCTAGAAAAATGTAGAGTGACTCCTGATATCTCTAAAAGTCAGTATTGTGACTATGAGGGTGTTAGCATGCAGGAGACATCAGCTTGCTGCATAAAGATGTTGGACTGCATACTAGTCACTCCCTTTGTGGTAAGGCATACAGGAAGAGCAAGAGAAGACTGAAACTGAAGTGATGGCATTCTTGGCCACAGCCCAGCTCCTGTGGTAGATGGTAGTTTTGTCTCTTGACTCACACAAGAACTCTACACAAGCTTACATGAAGACACTCTCTAACATGAAGGATGAAGCACGTGCATTTGTTCAAGGCAAGAGCCATTGATGGTCAGCTGTGGACTCAGGGCAGATCAATTTACTTGAATGAAGCAGCAGGACAAGGGGTAATGGGATGAAGCTGGAACACAAAAAGTTCAATTTAAACATTAAAAAAACCCCTATTTAACTGTTGAGGTGAGGGAGCCCTGGCACAGGCTGCCCAGGGAGAGTGTGGAGTCTCCTTCCTTGGAGGTCTTCAAGACCTGCCTGGACACGTTCCTGTGTGACCTGATCTAAGTGAACCTGCTTCTGCAGAGGGATTCCAACTGGATGATCTCTAAAGGTCCCTTCCAACCCCTACCATTCTATGGTTCTATGAAAAAACAGAGGAAGTTGGGTGTGTGGTGGTAGGGCATTACATACCCCAAGCCTACACAGCAGTCTGAGCCATACATTGATTTTCAGAGAAGTAGGGCCAGAAATATGGCTCATGTCTGTTTCATGTGTAACAATGCTTTAGTAAAGGAGAGTCTTGCTGATAACAGAGAAGCAAACAGGGAAGAGCCACCACAGCCTCTTCAGGCAAGATATACAAGGTCCGTATGTCTTGCCAGGTTTTTGATGCACAGCCTGACTATGTGGGGTATTTGTCTGATACAGTTCTCTCTTTAAAAATGATGTTAAGAATACATAATCCTACAATTGCTACTGCACAACTGCCTTCATTGACATGTCTTATTTTTATGACAACATCTTAGTTCAATTATTCATGCTATTATTTGATTTCTATTGGAGACTGTAGAAAAATGGCTACTGTGTATTGTTTGGTAATATTATTATTATTGCAGTAAGACTAGGAGGTCTAGGTCACTGTTCTAGGTGCTATACACTTTCAAAAGAAGAGATGGTCTTTGCTTGACAGTCTGTTGCCTAGGGCTCTGCTCCAACAATACTTACCTGTATTGATTACTTTTGCACATGAAGAATCTTCTTGCATTAAGTTACTCACTATAAATATTTGAAGTTAAGGATTACGATTAAGTAGCACAATACAGAATGTGTTGGAGAGAAAACTACAGTTCTGTTGAATTTACTATCAGATATTTACTCATTTGCATTTATAATCCAGTATTCTTTGACCTCTTCGTGTAATAGTTTTGTCTGGAAAAAGAAAATGACAGGAATCTTTTCCTGTTTTCTTACTGGAAAATGGGAGGATTATTACCCTCAGATCTGTTTGCAGTCCCAGGTAGAGTACTGTGATCCACTCAAGTCTGAAAACTTAAGATTCTGTTGAGTTCTAATAAATTAAAGCATTCATATCAGATTCATATCTGATGAGCCTTCAAGCTCTCTCCTGCTAATTACAAAACTCAAATATTTAGCTACCATACTACAGACTCAAGACATGGAGTTAGGTTTGAAAAGTCATTCTTCTTGAACCAAGTTAAATAGTGCTTGATTTTTTTCATATAAATCTTTCAGTTTCTGAGTCTTGAGAGTGAACTAGATCACGTTACAAACTTTCTCTCTGGGAGTTTGATTTATAATTATGATTTTGCTACAAATTTGCTTTATAATTTAGCTGGATTTTTTTTAAATACAAGATTTTAGACCCAGCAACTGCCAGATTTGAGATATGTAATAGTTCAGTTATCGTGCATCTGAGTAAACAACTAATGAAAACTTGAAGCACTCTTGTTGACTGTGGGGCTTGGCACTGTTTATAGCTTTGAGGATTTGTTTTGTTTTCTCAATACAGTAAAACTGGTATTGAGAGAAGATATGGAGTAGGACAGTGTAGCTGAGGATGGTGATTTGAATGGAATAAACTCTACACACTTCAGTGGAATTTGAATCAGATGTTGCACCTCTAAGATGTTTTGCTGTGATTTTTATTTCCTTTATACTATACTTAATGCCCTTTAAGCCTGGCATAACTAATAGTTAAAATATTCTCTTCAGTTCCTCTAGAAGATACACTCTCCAAATGTTTATTGGGTCATGCATTTTGTTGCATTCTTTTCTTATACATCTGCAAAGGCATGCTGTGACCGAAGCTGCTTCTTGGAAAACCAATTCATTACTCTGATTTTTACAGTAATAATTCTTCCTTTTAAATGAATAGTGTGAGATGTGGAGAAGTCATCTGTCTCAGGTAATAAACTGTAGTGTGGTATTTTTCTTTCAGATAAAGACCATAGATTTTTCCCCGTGATTCAAGGCAGTGCCTGTTTTCACTTCAGTTTCAAAATAAACTCTGTTAGTCTTTATCAAAGCTGTATAAAGCTTATACTGAAGCAATAATACTTTCACAAAGGTGAATATTTAGCTCAAAAAATTTTGTGAGCAATCTCAATAATCTGGTGAAATCACTAGAGAAAAACAAAAACTAACAGTGTTTCAATACAACACAAAGCATACCAGTTGTAGTTCTGCATGATATGTGATATAGATGCCATTTGTTCTGAGGGTAGTTATTCACATTCCCTTTGCCAGGACTTTTCTATGACTCCGTTTATTAACCTCCTTAAAGGATGAGTTATCACTTTCTATGGGACATGGATAAAAATGGCAGTGTCCCCTGCTGTCACTGCTGCCTATTTTGCCATCAAGGAGTTATCTGTCTGACACTAGATGGAGACGCACGTTGTCATAGAATCATAGAATCATAGAATGGTAGGGGTTGGAAGGGACCTTTAGAGATCATCTAGTCCAACCTCCCTGCAGAAGCAGGTTCACCTAGATCAGGTTGCACAGGAATGTGTCCAGGCAGGTCTTGAAGATCTCCAAGGAAGGGGCCTCCACACCCTCCCTGGGAAGCCTGTGCCAGGGCTCCTTCACCCTCACAGTGAAAGTTTTTTCTTATATTTAAGTGGAGCTTTTTGTGTTCCAGCTTCATCCCATTACCCCTTGTCCTGTTGCTAGCTACTATAGAAAAAAGGGATGTCCCAACCTCCTGACAACCACCCTTTAGATATTTATAAATGTTAATAAGATCCCCCCTCAGTCTCCTCTTCTCCAGACTAAACAGCCCCAGTTCCTGCAGCCTTTCCTCATAAGGAAGATGCTCCAGTCCCCTGATCATCTTGGTGGCCCTGCGCTGGACTCTCTCCAGCAGTTCCCTGTCCCTCTTGAGCTGAGGAGCCCAGAACTGGACACAGGACTCCAGGTGAGGCCTCACCAGGGCAGAGTAGAGAGGGAGAAGAACTGCCCTTGATCTGCTGGCCACACTCTTCTTGATGCATCCCAGGATGCCATTGGCCTTCTTGGCCACGAGGGCACATTGCTGGCTCATATTTAGCTTATTATCAATCAGGTTGTCCTAAGAAAGCTGCAGTATATTTCAAACACGTTACAATTATCATGGAAAGGCTAATGATGTCTGTTGAAAATTCCCAACACTTATCTTAAAGGAATGCTATTTTTCTGTATGTAGGCTGAGCTAAAATGCCATCCAATATTATTCTGCAACAGGCTAATGTAATTGGCCTTGTTATAGAAACTTAAAGGTCTTAAAGATATCTCACGAGTTTAGTTTGTCACTGAAACATTCTGCTTTGGATTCATGCACTAGGTTAATTTCACAGATGGTTTCTAAACTCTCAGTAAGACAATGAAAGCTTTTTATTTTAAAGAGCTCTTCAACAAACAAATTTCACCTTCAATTAATGTGCAAAACCCTTCTCTTGCAGCCCTCCTTTGCTGCTTGCCATCACAATATCACAACTAGTTCACTAGGAAATGTGATGAACACAGCCAAGTTCCTTGCAGACTTAATGCTTTTCACTGCTCATTTTTCTTTTGTGAGTGTAAGGTATTCTTTTTCTATGCATATTAGAAGAAAGTATTGTTCCAGCTAGAGTTAGAGGGTTTAATTGAGAGGGAAGGTATGCCAGCATGCCTGCTAGATGATCAGGGCTGAATTAGTGTATTTCCCTGTGGGAGAACATTCCACAGTTGAAACTCTGCTACTATCAGTGCTTATTGCTGAGACTGAGGGCTATTGCCTTACCAAGCATTAGGGACCTTAGCAGCAATTGCTTACATTGGAAGGAACTGCTGTCTTATAGACGTTGATGACCAAACTCAAGGCCTTGTATATGTGACAGTAATGGGCTAAGAATTGGTGGACACTTGCAAAGCATTGCACAAGGCTTTCCTAAACTATAAAAGACAGTCTTGCACATCATGGCGCTGATGTACATGCGGGGAGACTTTTGTTTGCCAGTGAAGTGATTTTTGGAAGGCAAAAATTGCCTTTTTTGACTAAATTTTCAAAGTGGAAGTAAAGTAAATGAAAAATTCTCTCTAACATGGAGACTACTCTTGGAAAGTCTGTAAACACATGGAAAATAAATGGATTTTTTCAATGACAAAAGATATATATAGCCAAAACATTGGTGTATGCTAACGTTATGACAACAGAATGTCAACTGAAGTGCTTTTACTTTTCTTCTAGGCTTTTATATATTGTTTTCTCATTTTTTGAACTATTGTCCTAATTTTATTGTCCATAAATCAGTGACCTCTCACAGTACTTTTTGAGGATACCTCTCAGTTTTTAAAATAAAGGTGAAATCTTAGGTCATATTTGAAGTGAGACTCTGTGAACCTGTTAGTCATGGATTTTCCAGCCTAAAGGAAAAATAGTCAGACATTAGTTGCTCTATTTATTTTTTATTAGGATAAAAATATTTATATAATAGTGACATAGAAAAAAAATGGATTCCCTTTTTAAAGGTGAAAAAGCAGAGGGAAAAGAAGGTTTAACTTAGTGAAATATGAAAAGTTTAATTTTGACAGCATAGATTTTTGTTCCATTTTATGGAACCACTCTATGATTTTTACTCAGAACATTACACATTGGCAGATAAAGATGAAAAAAAGTGCTTACAGTTTTATTCTACTTCAAGGTGGAAATTAAATGTCTTGCATTTTGTCCATTATGGTCAATTAAATGTTTTTCTCCTGAAACTAAATTCTAAAGTGACTTGAAGCCATATTGCGTTTGCCTCAGTTTACCACAGAGGATTCTCAGATGTTTCATCTTTCCTAGCAATAGCCACAGTGTGTAAAGGTCCTGAGATTGTAAAATGTATTACATTCTGGTAGGATGTGCTAACCCAAGTTCCAGATCTTTAATCAAGTCTTTGCTCCATCTTGGCTTTTTCTGGGAGACCTTGGACAAGTTTTATGTGTCTAAGGCCCATTTCAGTGTGTCTGAGGTGGGACAGATAAGTGGAGGTAAAGAGTGTATGTGTTTGGAACTAGGAGGAATCTCCATTGCACTACTTGTTGGAGCTATACAAAAGAACACATCACATGATATTGAATCCATTTATTGCTCAGAAAGCATTAAGGGAAGAAGCTCAGGAGTCTCTGTTTCCTGAGCCAGTTCTATTTGGTGCACTAAGAATGGAGGTGTGAGCAGGTGACTCTCAAACTGCTCCTTGCTTTGTTGGAAAAGCTATGGAGTTAGTGGGTTGGCTACAGGATGGGTTGGTACTCTTCCATGAAAAATCCTCATCCAGGAAAGTGAAATTTCATCCTCCAAAATCCTCATTTCTGTATAAAAATATAACAAACAGACATAACAATATATAAATCTCCCTAACTTAAAAAGCAGACTCTAAGAACATCTGCTGTACTTCAACTGTTCTTACTTTTACTCTTCTACTATTTAATACATCTATATACTGTGGCTATAGGGAACCAGGGAACTCACAAATTGTTTTCCTCCATGCTCATTACATTGCAATGGCTGAAATAATTTTACAGAGCAAAAAAAATAACAGCAAGACAAAAGCAGCTATTCTTCTTAAATTAAATAAAAACTTCTCCAGCAACTTTTCTTTTACTTCAAACACAGTGAAGTTTGTGTCTTCCTTTGGTGCAACTCTAAGCTTCAGCAACTGTAATGATGTTGCACCAACTTTCACCAGAAGACCTGACATGAAATGTTGCAAAATTATCTTGGCTGAGACTGTCATGAAAAACTTCCAGGGAGAAAGTCTTAAATATTTGTTCTAAATAACGTTTTTTTAACCTAGAGACACACAAAGAATTGTTTGTGTGACTATTGATAAAAATACAAGACCATTTTTTTTGGTATATTTTAAACTCCAGAACAATTTTGATCAGTTTCTCTAATTGCACTAAGAAAAAAAATCTTTGAAATAATTTGACAGTTTTGAGCCAAATCTAATTCTTTAGAACAGGTTGTGTGAGATTCTCCTCCCCCTCTACTCTGCCTTGCTGAGGCCTCATCTGCAATCCTGTGTCCAATTCTGGACAGGGAACTTCTGGAGAGAGGCCAGTGCAGGGCCATCAAGATGATCAGGGGACTGAAACATCTTCCTTATGAGGAAAGGCTACAGGAACTGGGGCTGTTTAGTCTGGAGAAGAGGAGATTGAGGGGGGAATCTCATTAATATTTACAAATATCTAAATGGGGATGTCAGGAGGTAGGGGCAGCACTTTTTTTGATGGTATCTAGCAACAGGACAAGGGCAATGAAAAGAAATTGGAACACAAAATGTTCCATTTAAACATAAGGATAAACTGTGTCACTGTTGGGTGAGGGAGCCCTGGCACAGGCTGCCCAGGGAGGATGTGGAGGCTTCTTCTCTGGAGGTTTTCAAAACCCACCTGGACACATTCCTGTGTGACCTGGTCTAGATGGACCTGCTTTACCTGGGGCGTTGAACTGAATGATGTCTAAAGGTCCCTTCCAATCCCTACCATTCTGTGATTCTATGATTCTATGATAAGGGAGGAAAAAAAAGCCCTGGAGGCTGGGTTTTGCTTTACATCTGTGTTATTTGTGTGATAGCTGTCACAGTCATGGCTGTAGCAGAGAGCAAAGCGCCTGCAAGGGCTGTGGACTCCTCTTTCTTTGCTTTAGCACCTACAGGTGTGATGAGTACTTCATAGTTATCCGACATGCTTTGCAGACATACTTTGCCCTGCTTCTCAAGTTAGTTTGGACCTGTGCCTGCCTTGGCAGTGCTCTGTTGTGTTTCATGTTTGGATTGGCACATACCTTTCCACATTGTACTCCCACTCAGTATGACGAGATCCTGCTCCAACACTTCCACCTCTGATTTATTATTTGCCCGTGAGTAATACTGTTACAATTATCAGGGCTATGTCTGTCCTGTGCATAAGGGTCTTGAGGATTCTACTCTTGGAAATACCTAAAGCTTTTTTGAAATGCTTTAGTGAAACAAGAAAGCAGTGAGTCAACGTTAGCCAACCATCTCAAATTCCGGGACGTTGTTTTCCTCTAGTGAGGAGGAAGGAGAAAGCAGAAGTGTTTCCATCAAATGACATTCCATAAATCTGCAAGACAGCTGTCATTTGTCTTTTGATGGTGCATAGTTGTAAGACATTGTCATAATGGCTGCTTATTTTCTGGTTTATGTTCCTGTGTGTATTGTAAGGCAATTGTATTGCTGTCCACAGTTCACTTTGAGGAAAAAATTATCCTTCCACTGCTTCAAGGCTGAATAAAAACCGTCATGGAAAATTCTTACGAAAGACTAGAAAATGTTACACTTTTAGTAGGCTTTTTGAATCCTTCTAAATTCAGAATATAGTTAAATGATATCTCTGCTGGAGAACAGCTTAAAATAACCTACAAAAAAGATAACATTTTAACTGAAGAATATAATTTAACAGACATTTCTATGGAAACTCTTATATTTATATAGAGTATCTTTATGAGCTCTTTTAATTCTCTGAGACTTTTCCATTTGTTGACACTGCATGTCTATAAAAGATTGTCAGAGAGTTCTCAAAGGATAGAAAGCAAACATTTCACAAATACATGGATATAGCACTGAGAAATGTGAAGTAAATGCCACAGAAACACAAAGAATAGGATAGAAACACTGACTTAGACACTAAGAGGTGAGTAAATAGGTAGAGTATGACAAATTAGTTTTACATAAATAAATTCAAAGGGAGAGGGGAAGATAACAGTGTTAGATAATAGCACTATATGGGCAAAAAGATTCCCGAGGGATGTATTTTTAGAGTGGAAGGTAGTATGCCTGCTGTTTATTCATATTTAAGCAGGTGTTTGATTGCTTTCACTGAACTGCTCAGCTTTACTGTAACTGACAGCATTTGGAATGTGTAATGAAGGCAGAGGGTGGTCATGGTTCTTCCTTCTCTTTATTTATGTGTGCTTTTTAATTTCCAGAATGCCTATGTCAACATCAATCGGATCATGTCTGTGGCATCGAGGCTTTCCGAGGCAGGCCATTATGCTTCCCAGCAAATTAAACAGATATCTAGCCAGCTGGATCAAGAGTGGAAGAGTTTTGCTGCAGCTCTGGATGAGCGCAGCACCATCTTGGCCATGTCTGCTGTCTTTCACCAGAAAGCTGAACAGGTGAGCTGCTTTTGTGAGTGGCAAAACGATCCACTGCTATTTTGAGAACGACAATGCTGCAATCATTACCTGGTGGCTTTTGGCTTGTATGCAGTGAGGTTAAGGGCTTGGCTCCCTAGGGACCAGTATCTCAAAACCAAATAGTAAAGCTTTCTCAAAAAAAAAGACTGGCACATGTTCCCTGAGTGGGTAAGAAAATAAGCTTAATGCCTTAGTGGAAGAGAAGAAAATCTGGTAAGAAGTGCACTGGTGCAGTAACGTGCTGCTTTATTTATAAACTCAGGATGATTATGGTCAGGAAAACAATATGTATCCACACTCATACGTGTATGTGGTATGTGCATGGGAATATTCACACATATGACATAGCCCATACCAGCAGACAATCTCTATGAACCCGAAGCACATTATTTTTAATGAAACTTAGGGAATTCATTCCACCACCTACTCTTGGAGTGCTCTCCATAGCCGCAGACTTTATTAGATCTCACTGTGTAGAAATTTTAGAGTCAGCTAGGAACATCCAAGAAAATTTTCCATGTCCCTGAACTCTGGTTTGTGTCTTTCACAACTCCCAGAATTGTTCCATCATTTCATAGCTACAAAAGATTTAAAGTATGGTAGTGAAAAAATCTTTGGGGTTTTTTTACACCTAAAGCAGGTCCACCTAATGGTGATGCTTCAGCTTTGATCATTTGTTGATTATATTCATTTTCTAGTGACAAACACTGCTTTGATACTCTCTTCAGTATTGCTGTGTGCTTGACGTTTCCAAGTAGTCAATAGCAAAGCTACTAAGTGGGTGTGCTTGATGTTTATAAACTGATCCATACTTCAAGTGTCTGAAGAAGAAATTGTAACTGGTAAGGCAGAATATGTGTGTGGAATTTCTTAGCTCAAAAAATAAAGATTTTTCTTTATTGTTTGTTTCTGACTGTAGAATTCAAATGGATTTGTCTTTATTTTGTGTTTGGTATTTGACAGCAGGCCATAGAATAGAGCAATTACTCACCCTACTGGGCACTTACTCATGTAAGCACACTCGGTGGCTCTGATGGGACTGATATGCTAAGAAGATGCCCAGTACAACAGCTTACATTATAGTAAGCACTGTAGTGTTTAGGTGTAGTCTTCATGTTAATAATTGTCAGTCATCATATGTTGATTAAAAGAAATTAAAAAATAGTCACAATTTAGTCACAATGACAGTGTTTAAGGTTTATTAATTACTCAGTTCTTTCTTGTTTTATTGAGTGTTTGGGTTTTGTGTGGTTTTGCTTTTTTTTTTAATGAGCAGTCCCCTATTGTTCTGAAGTTCTGTCAGTCTTGTTTGCAATGAGTTGCTGAGATCATGTATAGCATGAAAGCTGATAAAACAAAAAGCTGTATTGATCTGTCTATGAAGTTCAAAGTGAGAGTTTGGCTTTTTTTGTGTTCCTGGCTTTTAAACACTGTCAAGGTGGGAATTTGCCTCAGCCTTAACTTGGAAAGAAAACCCAAAACTCTACACTAATGTCACTTTTAGCTTTGGGTCTGTTTTCTTGACAATTGTATGCATGGATCTGAAAATCCTCAGTCTACCTTGGCACCTCTTCATATGGACCTGAAGTTTGTGCTGTCTGGCAGAAGCCAGTCTCTCATTACTAACAGACAGGAGAATTTGCTAATTGTGATTAGCAGTTGCTCCTCACTTGCAGGAAGAGACAGCTGAGTGGAGGATAGGTGCTGATGTGAAGCCTGTAAACAGACTGCTGAAAAAGAGAAATGTGGGATGCGGTGTGTCCATTAGCCAGGACTAAAATGTTGGCCTCGTTTTAGTAAGTCTGGTAGAATAAACCAAGGACCTGAATGCTAATAATTTATTTTGTATGTTATGAAGAGTGAGATGCTTGGGATTTGGTCTGTAACCCAAACATTCATTTCAAATACGACTCTATTATTTGGCATCACTCTGGGTTCTCTTTTCTTTTTAACTCAAAGCAGGGCTTCGTTATTTTTACAATAAATAAGGCTTAAATCTCTGAAGCAAAGATGAAGATAAACCTACCATTTCCTCTGCAGGAAAGCAAATCTTTTTTTGCCCCCTTTGTTCTGTCAGTAAAAGTAATCTTATTGCAGATCCAACCATTTCTCCCACAGTGTACCCCTGCTTCGCTCCAACCAATCTGATTTGCAGATTGCCTTTCCTTCTCCAGTGAGATAAGCTGCTACAGTCTCTTTGTTCGTTCCTTCCTATTGATTGAAGTTCTCTGTGATGCCAACAGGAAGCAAGTCTATTAGGACCATAATCTTTCAGCCTTTGGCACACCCCAGCTTACAAGGAAGTTGTTGGCTTGGGACATAGATTTATGAAAAGCTCTACGATCTCTGTAATATGCAAGCTGAGCAGGAAGCAGCTTGTTTTTCAAGGTCTCTTCCTAAAGACCCCACACAGAAAACTGCACAGAATACAGTTTGTCTGGTTTGGAGGGATGAAAGGCTGAGTCAACCCTGCTGGGAATTGAACCTCACATCTGTCTTCACGTGCCTCGGAATCACATTGCTTTCCTGGCTCTGATTGCAGATACATGTGGCATGTTGAATGGGACTCAGCTGAATGAATTCTTGGATCAAAGCTGTTTTGGATTTTTTTTCTTTTGTTTCTTTTTTCTTTTGTGTATGTCTGTGCACGCATGTGTCTTCCTTAATTTTTTTAAACACAATTTGTACATACTAAACCATCATCAAGAAAGAGCGAAAGAAAGAAAGAGCAAAAGAAAGAAAGAAAGAAAGAGCAAAAGAAAGAAAGCACGAAAGGAAAGAAAAGGAAAAAGGAAGAGAAG
Source organism: Colius striatus (assembly GCF_028858725.1). Taxonomy (NCBI): domain Eukaryota; kingdom Metazoa; phylum Chordata; class Aves; order Coliiformes; family Coliidae; genus Colius; species Colius striatus. The sequence goes on along the minus strand of NC_084769.1, from coordinate 11,625,603 downwards.
AGAAGAGAAGAGAAGAGAAGAGAAGAGAAGAGAAGAGAAGAGAAGAGAAGAGAAGAGAAGAGAAGAGAAGAGAAGAGAAGAGAAGAGAAGAGAAGAGAAGAGAAGAGAAGAGAAGAGAAGAGAAGAGAAGAGAAGAGAAATTTGCCAACTTAACCTCCAGCCAGGCTTCCTTCAGCATGTGTGTTTGATCAAAAGGCAGTAAACTAAACTCCAAACAACGACTATGTCAGGGTGCAACTGCATATTTTCAGTGGAGTTGTTTCCCAATTAAGGTGTCCTTAATTCCACTTGCTACAAATCCCTTGGTTGTTTTAGGTGTTTTTTAATTATTTTACCTTTTTTCTTTTCTACTCCCTCTTTATTTCTCATGCTAGCATGAGATATCCTAGTGCAGAAGACAATCTGCTTCTGTATCTTTAGGTATTTCTGAGGCTGTTCAAAGTTGCAAGAGAACATAGGAGAACATGCCTTATCTTACTCTGATTTCCAGAGAAATGTGCTGATTTACTCCAAATGAGATTCCAGTCCACTAACTGTCAGATGGAGGAAGCAGACATACCAGGTGTCCTCCCTGAGATATAATCTCTGAACGTGTGCTAAAGTGTTCATGGGGTACTCAGTCTACAGATCTTGTCAAAATGAATAAATTAATGCCTTCAATCAGCTAAGAGATCTCAACCAATTATTTCTAGGTCAGAATCCACCTTCAGAAGGGCAAAAGCAGCATTAGTATTTGAGGTGGTAGGTGCTAGGTGACCATGGGAGGCTTTTACGTCGATTCTCTGAAAACTGAGCCCCAACCATTTCTTTCACCTTACTCCACAACCAGGAAGACTACTGTTCTCATCTTTCATCTCTGCCTGGAACTCTTCTAGCACATCCTGAACTTCTCTATATGAGAAAAGGAAATGGGGGAAAAAAAAGAGAAGAATTAAAAACAGGAGGAAGAATTTGAGGAAAGGAAGGAAAAGCCAGTTGATATTTATAAGATGCAGGTATAAGACAAAGATAATTTCTGCAGTAGATAGGGAAATTCTAGAAACAACAGGAAATATGAAGCTAGCCTCACACAAAAGGTTCAGGGCATCATGAGATTTTATAAGTCACTGAGAAATGCAGTTTCATGGCCTTCTTCCTGTCTTTTTACTCACAGCCATTCTGAAGAATGAAAATAGAGTTTGGTTTTAATTTGTCTAGGGCCTAGGAGAAACCACCCTGGTTATTCTGCAGCTTCCAGGCAGGTGCCTAAAAAGCAGTAAGTAAGGACTGTGCAAAAAACTACGTAGATAAGTATGGATTACAAAATCTCTGAGCTGTGCTTTGGAGCAACCATATGAAGTGGCATTGCAGTCTCCAAGGAAAGCTGGTAAGAAGTGATCTGGGCATACATTAGTACCTGACCTAATACAGACTTTGCAAACTTAAGTGAGCAGGTTGTGAGTCAGGAGTAACTGTAGGTGATTACTTTACAGTTACTTTTGGATTAGATCCGAGGCACAATGGTACCTCAGAGACTCTTATTTTTTAGCTTTTATGTTCCAAATAGAAACTATTCTAGCCTATGGGCTCTAAAATCTAAGCACTTAATTTAAATGGTATCGAGTATCTGGTGGACAGTAACGGCTTCTGTTCCAACCTAAAAGTTAGCAATATACAATTTTAAAAGCATCTCTTTTCAACTCAGTCAAGAAGTGATTTTATGATATGTTTCTAGCATGAAGGATTGCATTTAAGAAAGTTTTTTTGTGTCTGCCACAGTGTGTGATGAGTAGCAATAATTAACATAGCTGCTGTTTTCAAAATGCCCAATCTACAGATCTGTGGTATGAACTTCCACTTTGCAGAAATCCTTAGGAAAACATTTGCTCTCCCAACATCATCAACACACACAGTACAGTCCACTGTTGCAGGGAATCAAAGTAAAGAGTAAAACACTGACAGGCTGCATTTCTTAAAACTTTTTAAAACATGATATCAGCTGCTCCTGCTGGTGGCAGAAGTGACATTACCAATGGTAATTGTTGATGTGACATTGGCTGTATACAGTAGATACACAGAAGAAAGATAGCTGTGAAGACAAGGTGGAAATGTGGTTATGTGCATAGGTTCTTCTTGAGACTTCTCCTACCTACTGTGCAAATCACAGTCTGGGGATATGGCAATATGAGTAATGTGACCATTAGAGCTTGTACTAAAATTGGTAGAATTCAGCAGTTTTGTGAAGAGTCAATACAATTCCAGCAGCAGGAGCACTGGTCTATAAGGTGTAGGTCTTTTGTTCACTTTGTTTCAACTAAGGGATTCATGTAATGGCCCCAAAAGGGGAATAATGTGAATGCCACTACCTTGGCACAAAATATGATGCCTTCATGAATCAAACCAAGACAACAGAACCTGCCGTCTTTGCCTCTAGTATTCTAGAAAGTACTAGTTGTGCACTTTGTAGATAGGAACATTTAGGAATTCATCTTTGTCACTGAATACTTTGTGCAGTGAAAAGGAGTGTTTACAATGCAAACACTTTATAGCCTTGATTACACAGCAACATGGTGAATAGCTTTACACTGCTAATAAAACAAGATGCTGATGCCAGTTCCAGACTTGAATTGAAAGTCTTTGCTTTCAATCTCACAGCCCATCATGCTGTGAGTGAGTGAGTGAGTGAGTGAGTGAGTAACTAACAAGGTGAACACTTCAGGAGTGGCTAAAACTGTGATCATGGGGGTGGTTTTGTAGTGTTATACATTCACCCCACAGGACACTGCATCTGCTGTACAATTAGCTGTACTTTTTTATAAATAGCCTCAAAGTACGGCAGGCTGGTTTAACAGAAAGATGGAGGAGGAGAAGATCTTAATGAGAAGTAATGAGGTGACATTAGGCAGTTAGTATGGACAAAATGTGAACATGTGAACTATGTCATTGAAGTAAGCCCTGATTAGAAGAAAAACAGGATGGGAACCTTAGAGACTCAATTCCTCTTTGCTATTATAGAACATGCAGCACCCAGGAGAGCTTCCCCAGTTTGTTCTGCCAAAGTGCATCAGCGCTGCTCTGGGGGCCTTTAAGACTGGAAAAATGGTTTTTTTCCACTCCTCCGCTCCCCAAAGCTGTTCAGTTTCTGGCTGTCTGTTAAGGCTTCCAACCAAGGGGCTGAACTGTATCAATTGCAATGGCAATGTTGGTTTTTTTCTCCCTTTCCATGGATGTCTGCCCATCACAAATTGAACTGAGACCAGCAGCTCATTTTGCATTGGCTGCTTAGCAGCATCAGATGGTAATGGTATCTGATCACTGCTGACCTGGGCCAGAATCAAATGTGTGACTCAGGGATGTGAAGACTTGGTATCCTATTAGCAATCCCACTGAGCTGGCCCTGGGTTGAACACAGACCGTCTGCCTTTCACTGAAATGAATGGCAGCACTGGTTTTAAGGGGAGTTTTCTATTGCTCAAACAGTAATGCCAAGGATAGGTAAGCAACTGGGGGGAAGTTGACAGATGAGAGAATTCCAAGTACAGCTGGAGCTGTAACTGTGGCCTTTTCTGCTTCACACTGATGTTTTCTTCTCAACATGTTGCAGCATCCATTTTTGGAATGCAATGTTGTAAACTCTCTGCATGGTATGCAAAAATTCTTAGAATGGATGGGATTTGAGCCTGGTTAAAGGAGCATTTGGTTTTAATCCAGAACCAGAGAACATTCCTTTGGATATAGGTATTCTTCATGTACTGAGGAGGTGACAGGAATGTGCTGTTCCACGGTGCCCAAAAGGACTCCTTTAGAAATGTTCTATTTTCCTCAGCCCTTGCTGCAGTCAAATGTGGTACCCTACAAACAAAGTTTTCTAATGTTGATGAGATGTTGTTCTATGTCACTGTTGTTCATTGGTTTTGGAATTGTTTCAGTTCCTTTCAGGTGTGGATGCCTGGTGCAAAATGTGCAGTGAAGGAGGCCTCCCCTCAGAAATGCAAGACCTGGAAATGGCCATCCATCATCATCAGACCCTATATGAACAAGTGACACAGGCCTACACAGAGGTATGTGCTTCCCAGAGAAGAATGCATCTGTTAAGTGATAACAGATATTTGACTGCATTTTGGAGTCTGGCTTTCCAAAATGAGATAGGTTCTGCTTTCCATGTCTGCAATTTGTTCAAAGGAGTCAGATTGATTTCCAAGCTGGAGGAGGTGACTCCTAGCAATCTGCTTGTAAGGGCATGACAGGACAAATTTAAAGGACTAACCTCAAAGAGAAATGAAATCTAGAACTAGTGTTGACACCTCAAAGAAGAGTTGCCTCGCTGTCATTGCTGAACAGGGAACCCCTTCAAGCCACCAGCAGCTTTACACTTTCCTTCTGTGAATGAAATACCTTGGTCAGGCATGGGTGTGCTAATGGGAACAGAGGATGCCAAAGGCTTTTCCTTCAACAAAGTCACAGAGATGTCAGGTCCTCATTACAACAAATGCTACAGGAGACTTTGTTTTAAATAAATTGAATAGTAGAATCTACAATAGTTTAGGTTGGAAAAGATCCTTAAGCTCATGGAGTCCAACTGGCAACCCAATTTCACCAAGTTCACCACTAAACTGTATGTCTAAGTGCCACATCAGGTTATTTGTATACACTGTTGTCAAATATCTTAGACCTAAATAGAGTATGTGGGTTTTTTCCTTTAAAAGAAGGTGCCAAGGATGCTAAAACTAAGACACACTCTCTGGTGTTTTGTCAAAAACATATTCCCTGGTGTTTTGTCAAAAAAAAAAAAAACATAAAATTCTTCACTTGCTTATTCCCCCATCCAGGCTGCAGCATGAAATAGAGGCTACCGACAAGCAGCCAGCATTCAATGCAGGTGACTGTGCAGGCCAGGGCCTGTGTTTAGTCCACTTTATCTTGCAAAAGGGCTGCAGGACCTCTCTGGCATCTGGGAGGACTTTTAAGAATGGTGCTAGTCTAGATGTTCTCCCCAGGCATGGGCTGACCTGCAAATTACCCTTGGGGTGGGAAGACACGTACGTTTTCTATTCTGTTATTCATGTCTCCCAAGACTCAAGCTTGTTGGAAAGTAATCCACAGATCACCTGAATGCTTGGGTTTAGTTGTATTTTAAATTTCCCTGTACTATGCTGACCGTCTTTCTTGGTATCAAGAGATTTTGCTCCTTACAGGGTGTTTTTGAGCTAGATAGAGAACTGTGGTACTTCTTGCTATACTTAGTAAGTTACCAAGTGAAGACTCCAGAACAGAAGATAACAACTCTCCTCTTTGCTCAGCCTTTTCTCTGGTTATTATGTTCTTGGAAGAATCTATAGTATAAAATAGAAAAGGATTTGTTAATCCAGGCTTAATGGTAGGCACTCAGGCATCCACAGAGAAGTTGTGCACATACCTTGATGATGAATGTAAGGAATGTTAGATAGAAAGCTCTTGTTTTCCAAACACATGCAAGATTTTGGGAGTTAGTCAATTAGAATGAGCAAGTCTGCATTACAGTCAGAAAGGGCAGTTCCTTATTCAGTACTCAGACCTCTCGAGAACAGCAGATTGCTTGAGTAAAGGCAGAACAGTCCTATTATCATCTGGTTGCAACTATGAATTTTATACATGTGCCTACTCAGGTAAAACTTCAGGGTTTTTTGGTTGCATTTTCAAAAGGGTTTCTAAAAAGTAAGTAAAATTGCAATTAAATAAGGAATAATAATGTTTAAAGCTGGCATTTTGTTTCTAAAATCCACTTAGTTTTTGTGAAATGAAAAAGAAAGAGGTTTAAAACTCATTACCAAAAGCAGCCTTTGGCATGCATGTTGCTTTTGTTAATGCTTCCTCAAAAAGTTGTCACAGACACTGCTGTTTGTTTCTATATTATTTTACTAATAAAGACATTTTTAAACAGTATCTAGAATTGCCAGAAAAGATGTAGTCTGTTCAGAAAATTTGGTCCTGTATCCCACAGCTATAGAGTGAGATGAAAAGCCTTAGGAGTCCTGCCTCCTATCCACATGCCTGTTTCTCCAGTCTTGTTGCCCATAGGAAATAGTTTCTTCCCTCAGAGCTCTCTATGGTTTGATGAAATGATGGTTTTTTTCTTCCCTTTCTTTTCCTTCAGAGTCATTGAAAATCTCTGTTTCTATTTCTGTAATTCTAAGAGATCTCGAATAGAATGAACGTTCCTGGTAATAATCATTTTATACAGATATTAATTAACATTTAATAGCCTATATGGGTCTGTTCTGTTCTGATACAGGGTATAACAAAACAGTTCAGATTCACTGCAGGAACATAAGACCTCCAAGAGTCTTGAGAGACTATTTTTTTCCATCTTCCCATGATTGTAGCCATACTTCTTTCCTTTATTGCGCTTGAGTGAAGCTCAGAAAAGGTGGAGACAGAGGTTACAGGCCTGATATGCAATCCACAGATACACAATTCTCTCTGGTGCTATGCCAAACTACTAGCAGATCAGGCCTTTTTCCTTCTTTCCTTCTGAGAATTAAGTGCATACTTTGCAAAGAACAATGCTGGAGGGAGGAGATACATGAGATGTAAGCCTTTCGTAGAATGCAGAATTGCTTCAGTTGGAAAAGACCTTTTAGATCATTGAGTCCAATCACTAACCAAACACTACCAAGCCCATCACTAAACCATGTCCCTCAGCACTTCATCTACACATCTTTTAAATATCTCCAGGAATGGGGACTCCACCACCTCTCTGGGCAGCCTGGGACAGTGTTTAATGGCCCTTTCAGTGAAGAAGTTTTTCCTAATCAGCAATCTAAACCTCCCCTGTCAGATTACCCTCTTGCAAAGATACTTTCTCTAGATCTCCTTAGCTAGGGTGTATTTATGTTGCTCTACCAGTGTTTCTAGTGGATCAGCAGCAGCAGACAAACTCGGAACACCTCTACTGAGCACTGTACTGAATTGGTATACTCTGGTTGATGGTAAGAGCATCTTGCTTACTGTGACTTGATTAACTGCATTTTATTATCTGTTCCTAGAGGCATGATATATTTGCTCTAAAGACTAATTTTTTTTTCCTAGTGCAAATTTAGCTGTTTCACAGATGGCAAGATTCATCTAGCCACTTGCAAGGCTTCAGAGGTCTTTCTGAGCCACTCCTATATAGGATATCTACAGATTTTAGCTTATTCCCTACCTATGCATACAGCATCTGTGGAGATTGTTCCATTAGCACAACTAAATGTATTTTTTGATTCACACAAGGTCACATCACTTCTTACAGAAGGATTTGTGTGCTGCCCATCATAGCCCTTCTAATATAATGGAGCCAATTGGCCAGTTCTGGGCTCGCCAGCTCAAGAGGGACAGGAATCTGCTGGAGAGAGGCCAGCACAGGGCCACCAAGATGATCAGGGGACTGGAGGAGGAGACTGCAGGGGGATCTCATTAATATTTACAAATATCTAAATGGTGGATGTCAGGAGGTTGGGGCATCATTTTTTTTCTGTTGTATCCAGTGACAGGACAAGGGGTAACGGGATGAAGCTTGAACACAGAAAGTTCCATTTAACCATAAGGAAAAACTGTTTCACTGTTGAGATGAAGGAGCCCTGGCACAGGCTGCCCAGGGAAGGTGTGGAGGCTCCTTCTCTGGAGGTTTCCAACACTGCCTGCATATGTTCCTGTGCAACCTGATCTAGGTGGACCTGCTTTGGCAAGGGGGTTGGACTGGATGATCTTTATAGGTTCCTTCCAACCCCCACCATTCTATGAGTCTGGGATTCTGGGAAACTTTAGAAACAGCACCATATGACAGGAGCATGTATGTGTTGTGTCAGGTGAGTTAAACCTTCTGGGAGGTTCCAGCAGCAACTCTGTACTTTTCAAAGGAAGTGAGAATGGTCAAATTGGACAAATGCAGCACCAGTACTTAAACCTAACAGGTACTGCAAGTCATGTTGGTGCAGGTCTATTCAGTTTAAGTCTTTTGCAATACTTCTTACAAATATATTGAAAGTGGAATGTAAGTGAAGTGATGCAGCTAAGCTGGGTTGTTGGTGCTTGTCTCTTTGCACAGTCCTCAAAACATTCAAGAGGTTCACATGAAAAGAGATTTGGTGATTTACTTTTGCAGTTATATGGAGAACATGGAAATGACTGAAAGAGCACAGTAGGTAGCTTCTCTCTTTTTGAAGCTATTCCCTTCCTTTCTGAAATGTGTTCATTGGTGAACTCTGAAAGCAAAAGCCTTCTGTGCCCATTCATTGGAAATGCAGTAATATTCATAACAAAAAGTACTGTCAGAAAGGAAACTTTTAAAGCTAAAGAACTTCAGAGCTGCAGAAGACAGGAAATTGTGGAGTATGTATGTAGTCCTTGTGAATACTGACTACGATTGGGTACTGGATTGTCCTTGTGTGCCTTGCCATATATTTACTCCAGCATGATGGGATAAGCATGTAAATTAGAGAGCAGGAGAGCACTTCTAATAGCCTCTGATTTGTGTTGATGATTATTATGAGGATAACATGAGCACTTGAAGTCTGGCATTTATCTCAGTCTGTGCAGAGAATAACTGGAAGGCTTAGGCCCATCAGGGAAAAATCATAACTTGTAATCGCTGAGGCTTTTTAGGCAGGCATGGGAAAAAATTATCATGCAATAGATAAAAGCCTAAATCCTATAGAAGAATAAGGAGTAAGAGAGAATGCAGAAGTGCACTTACTCTTTCCCTTACACAAAAATCTGGGAAAACATTGTCCTGTCTCAGTTTCGGATTAAGCTGGGGCACATGAGCTGTTGCCATTGAAACAACCTTTTTGTTCTGCATTGCTACTAACCACTGAGACTTTTTATTGAAAAGGCTGCCTTGTCCATATTCAATCAGCTCTGGAAGAGCACTTGTTTGTAAGATGACTGAATTTAGTGTTGTGTTTTGATCCATCATAATCAGTATGCAGAATATTTCTCCCAAGGATCTGACCCCTCAAAATAGAAGAATTGCAGGATTATACCACTGGGCATCAAAAGATTGTCATGCAGGGCCTGCAGCTGGGAGATGGTGCAGGTATTAGTAGCTCTGTATTTATTATGGCAAAAAGTTTCAGGGAAGTTGTCCTGAGTAAAGCACCTCTGTCGTATCATCTGTGCAATCACATCTCTCTTACTGGTAAATTCTTGAGCCTTTATTGTTAGCCCCGAATCTACTTTGATTTCTATTAACTGTAAGCCCAAAGGCTAGTAAGTGGAACACAGTGAATTCATGCAGTGGATTTAGCCAGTGCAAAGAGTGAGTTTCTGGTCTAATAAGCAGCTCCCAAGTATGTGCATAACCTTGTTTTCCTGTCTCCAGTGATTAAATTGTTGGTGATTATCTTCCCACAGATAAAACAGGATGTAGTGTGCCTTGTCTCCTTCCCTGTCTAGAAGCTACTTCTTCCTGCCTAGCAGCTATTGCCACCTCCATAATGTGGCCAAGAGAACACCTGTGCCTCAGTGTGTTCTCCTAAAATCCTCCCTCATATCATCGCTATCCACTGCCATTGGCGGGTGCAATCATTCCCTCTGTGACCCCAGAAGGCTTCAGCATGTGCAAATCATTCCAACTGGTCTTCAGCAGCAACTGAATTTGAGTATGGAAAGCTACTCCCTATGGACTCTCCAGTTATTTCCTGATCTAATTCCAAATTTCCCTGAATAATTAAACAGTCTCCAAGGATCTGCCTAAGTCCACCTAATAATCATAAATATGATGAGAACTGACTCCCAGTTTTGCCAGTGTAAATCTCAAAGGCTCTCTTGATTTCTCTGAAACTGCACCAGATACACACTGCTGCAACCACTGGGACGTAACATGGCTTGCCAAAAGACACAGTTTTGGGTATTAAAGGATATTTGCTACATTTGAACAAGAAACTTATAATACAGACATAAATGAGGCTTGGAAATCCTTGAGATGTGTTTTAACTTTGACTGATAATGTTCAGAATTGTAACTGGATGGAAATCATTCATTAAGTCATTCTCTGGCAAGATTGGTGATGGTGATTGCATAGAAATGAAAACACTTCTCAGAAAGTCTTGTCAGTTTCTTTCAGAGGGAAAAGAGAATAGTCTGGGAAGAGGGGAGGGATTCTGATAGTGGCCTCATTTGCCGTTTTTGTTGAATAAAATATTGTAATTCTGCAATCTGCAACCGAAGAGTATTTCAAAAAGCCATTTTTAGACAACCAGTGCATGCACACACTTGTAAATAGAAGCTTGATTTTTATGGTTCCACTTTTCATTTTGCCCCTGCAATATGAAAATGTTCTAGGAAAAAATCTGGTGTTAAAAAAATCTGACGTTCTGGGTATTTTTAGTGCCCAAATGTCTTTCCATTTGCAAATGTGTTTTAGTATGTTCAAAAAAGGTTTCATATGTGCAGAAGGCTTTGCATTTGTCAGTAAACTTTGTGACCTATTGAAAATGGAGACCACAGGTCCTTCTGAGCTGTTCCTAGGGAAGAAAAGAATCACTATCATATACTAATTTATTTTTCACTGCCACTGAATGAAATACAGAATTGGAATGTCACATACTCAAGGTATATTCATACTTAGTAATCCTATAAAGAAAGGACTCTCCTTTATCATACAGAATATGAATGACTCCACCATCTGTGGTTTTCTTAGAACGCCACCTCCTCACAAAAATAGGCCCACTATTGCAAATGCCACCTGTCATCAAATAGTATATGTCAAGAATTTTTAGTGCCTCGGTGTCAGAACATAATAGAGTCTTGGGGTCTGTGTCTCAGCAGCGTGTGCACTATCTGTGCTCCTGCAGTGTGACACAGCAGGCCCACTAGGAAGCGAAGGCAAGTGTAGAATGTGTAAGTACGAGTCAAAAAGAGATGTTATGAGGTCTTCCTTCCTTTCTGACTAAAATAAGGAAAGCACACAGTGGAAAAAGAATCAGCTAGACCGTGCTCTGTCAGCTATTGGGTGTTTAAATATCAGTGCAGTGAAGCAGATCTGTTTCTCCATTCAGGTGAGCCAGGATGGAAAAGCCTTGCTGGATGTCCTACAGCGTCCCTTGAGCCCTGGGAATTCTGAATCCCTCACTGCTACTGCAAATTATTCCAAAGCTGTTCACCAGGTGTTGGACGTGGTACATGAAGTCCTGCATCACCAGAGGCGGCTTGAGAGCATCTGGCAACACAGAAAGGTCCGGCTACATCAAAGGCTGCAACTCTGCGTTTTCCAGCAGGATGTTCAACAGGTAATATCATTACAAAAGGAGATAAAGAATGGCCCTTTTTTTTGCAGCCATAAAGATTGTTTGGTGACTCATCTAGAGGATACTTCCATAGCCAAGATTTCACATGCAGCTGTGTCTCCTAAAATCCTAATGCACCGTTCAGTACATCTCAGTTTCACGTTGGAAGTCATCAGTCAGTCCACTGATTATTGATCAGCCCATTACCCACGTGAATGTGGCACTATTTTCAGTGGTTAATTTTTCACAAGTGACCAATTAGCTGTAGTTTCTCTAGTGTTCTTGAGAAAATTCTATTTAGTAGAAAAAAGAATTTCAAGTGTAAAAAGCAATTGAACTGTGATGTATTTCACCTTCCTATGTGGAAACAATGCAGATACAGACCTCGTAGTGGTGGTGTTTAAATGATCTCTGCATTATTACCACTTTGGGAGTCCACTTACCTGTGCTATGAGTTTATTGTCTCAAATGCGCTGCACATCCCAATGTGCAGAGCCCGCCTCACAGAAAAACAGTTTCAACACTACAAGCTCACCTCTGAGAACTTAGGCTCCAGGTGAATAACTTCTGTCCCAGAGGAATCCATCTGAATACCAGCAGAATGACATAACTGACAGTAAGTAGGAGATGCCATGTTTTTAGCTGCTAAATATCCAAGTACAATCAACAGATGTTACAAGGCTCTGATCGTTCAGGATGGTGTGGTTTGTTTAAGGGCCCTGTTACAGCCCAAAGCAGATGTTGGTAGCAATACGGTACTTGCTTTAAATGAAGAGACTGAATGCTCTAATCATGTTTATGGAGCATTCTAATGCCCTTGGGGTTCTTTGTCATTGCCTTCCTCCATGTGAAAAATGAGGTGGAGATGGAGTGGCAAAGCTGTCACATGCAAAATAGACATGAACCAGCGAGGACAGGAGACAGGCAACTAATATTCATCATGCAGATTCATGATCCTGTTAGTGTTGTGCTTGAAGTGCACCAGCACAGGCAGAACTGCAGCTGTATATATCCTTCACAAATATGCGAGACCATTTATTTATCAGTCTTAATAAGTTTGCTTGAATTTCTACCTGTACAGTTTTTCCTATAAAACCACACAAATATCCATGCCATATAGATAACTAAACTGGGATTGAATTTAAGAGATGCTCAATTTAAGCCACTTCACTTTCGTTGTGTGTCAGCAAACATACTGCATGGTAATGAAATTCGTAAGTTATATATTGAATAAAGCATGTACTTGGAATTCAGTTAGGACACTTTCTGCAAACTGTGTGAACTTTATACAGTTTTGGAGCTAAAATCTCAAAAATCAAGAGTTGTTAAACTGTGGTGTTATTATGCTTTTTCCAATTGTGGTATTTAATGTCAATAGGGAAGCCATATTATTGTATGTATTCTTCATCCCTGAGGGTGATTTACAGTTTTGTTCAATCTCTCCAACCTGAAACTTTATTGAATTTTCTGAAATCAGTAGAAGTGTTAATGAGGTTCATTCATGAGACCTATTCAGACTTTCGCTTCCCACATATGCAAGGCAATGAGGCTGTGTCACTGGTTTTCAAAAGGAACAGGTCTTTTGTACGTGCTGTGACTTTTGGTGAGAGGAAAAGAAACAAGCAGTAAGAGTCACTGGAGTACAATCACTTTAGAGAGCATTACTCTGTGTGAGTTCCATTGGCAGCAATCTTTCCAAATTTTTCTCTTAATGGGTAGTTATTATCTGGGAAGCAACAACTTAATGACAGACATGTTTCTGTCCTGGCACACACTTACTGGAGGCATTTCTTTGTCCTACTTAAAAAGTAGAGAGGAAGAGATGAATCATTCTGTTCAATAAACATCTGTACTATTCAAGATAAATTCTTTGTAACTTGTAACTGAAATTATCAGCTAAACAGAAATATAAAGGGTAAATTCCATGAGAAGGAGAAAAATATCTGACTATTGATGGTTTGGTGTTTTGAAAATGATCACCTTCTGTGTATCTGTCATGCAATTCCTATTATGCTTATTCTATTAAACGCACATCATTTGGCAGGTGAAGCTGTCTACCTGTATCTTGTCACCAGTCATAAGTAACATTCATCTACGATTGTTGCCTTGTCAAAAATTTAATAACCTTTAACTGAGTTCTTCCTGATTCAAATCCAAAAAGAAAAGATGTGGGAGAAGAAATCATGACAAGAGAGCTCCAAGTTTGTAAGACTTTGCTGTCTTCTAGACAAGTAATGATATGGTGTATTTTCTCCAAGGAAGATGCTCCCCTTCCCTTTCCACCCAGCTCAAAATTAAGCCTGTTCTCACAGATGAAGTTTCCCCTATCACAGTGTCTCATGGCTTACTCCCTCCAGCTGTTGGCCAGTGCAGTAAAGTGGTGAAAGATGATCTCCGTGTCTGAACTTATACTCCTTCACTTGTTCATCTCTACCTTTCTCTTCATGTCAGCTGTTCTGTATAAATCTTGTCTTAAAAGCAGATGTGAATAGGGACAGGTTTTGTTGAGTTACGTGTTCTTAATGCAGACTGTAGGATTATTTTGCACCCTCCCAGTTTGTCATTAATGGCATTAATAACATTTGGGAAAGACACATCTCCAAGAAGAGATTCTTTTGAATCTTGAGAGATAATTATTTCTCACCTAACTCCTCCAGTAAGTCATGCCAGAGGGATCAAGTATTTAGGTGTGCAACATTGAGCGTTCATAGAGAAGTCTTGCAAAACTGGTTAGCTGGATGAAGACTTTATGTAGGCCAAATGTGTGCCTTTTGGACTGGATTTAAGGGTTAAGGTGTGTTAAACAGGGCTCATTCATATACTTCCCAGTGTATTCTGCTGTATGCATTACTGGCAGGTCAGGGCTATGTTCTCAGTTTCACATATCAAGGAAATCCTTTGATTCTAGCTATGTTTCAGTTAGAACTGCCCAAAACCTGAAAACATTGAAAATGATGGATTAAAAGAAATAAAAGCCTTTTTAATTCTGAGATAGAAAGTCAGGCATCCTTACAATTCATGTAATCAAAATGCAAGTTGTTGTGTAGGGAAAAAAAAAAAGATTTAAACACTGTGGATTGCCAACTTCCAATATTAACGTAAGAAATGTTATATAATATCATTAGAAGTAATCACTACCTCACACCTTTGGACATTTTTGTGAGATTATTTGCTATCACATCTACGTATAAATACAATTACAGCAATCTGCATATGTGCACCAAGGTAACTAATAGTGTGCTAAGGACAACGAGTTACAAATATATACCATTTTAAAAAAGGAAAGAAAATAAATGGCATGAAACTGCATTTGCAGCCTTCACAGGAAATGGAGGACCATTCACACAAGAGGAATAGCGGTTAAGAGAATTTGTGAGCTGTTATGAGGCTCTACGCGGGCAGGAACTGACAAGGAACGCTTTTAACACCAAAAGTATTTAGGATCATTATGAAAATGTTGGGCTGCCGAGTATGTAAAATACTTTGTTGTTTCAGTTGTGGTTTAGAAGTTCTCTGCCATTTCAGATAGGGAAGAGCTCTGCTTTTCGATCCTTTTAGAACACAGCTGTGGGAGGAGGTACTGAGTTTCTCTCCTGGAAAAGGAGGGGGAAAATCCTTTTGACATTCATACTGATATTCTGTAATTGCTGCAGATGCTTCAGCCCATTTTTTTGTAGCTGCCTTTTTGTCCCTCTCTGCTCCAGGTCTTCCCCTTCTGCAGACTATTTACCAGCAAATTAATACCATTTTTATTTCTCTTGAGATATGAAATTATTCTCCTGTTGTCTCCAATTTCCACTGTTTTCCACTGTTACATCGTGACTTACCCGATCTGTCTCTGCATGCATCTCTCCACTTTGGTATGTTCCCTTTACTCTCGTGAGCAGCAGCATTGTGGAACAGCAAGGACAACATAAGGTTTGTACTATGAGCAGATGTTACCAAGCAGCCTTAGAAACAGCTGAAGTAACTTTATGACGCTGGTCTTCACCCCATTGCCTCTCCTATCCCCTTTGTTTCATGCAGGCAAGAATTTTGTTTGAATTCTGTCACTTCATAAACTCATTCGAGTGAAGCTGTAAAGCCTGAAGCATATGTATTAAAGTAGAAGGAAAATGGAGACCCATCAGTTGTGTTATTGAAATGGTCTGTGCAAGCCTTGAACTTGGTATTTTAAAGCATTTTCATGGCAGAATAGTCAAATTGCTATTCTTATTCTGCAGGCACGGAAATTCTCAGCCTTTCCATCATTTCCATACATACACTGCAACACGTAGCCTGACCCAAGCTAACTTTTTCTCTGCAGATTCACATGATTCTCTAAAGGTTACTACTGGTGCTCCTTCTTGCTTTTATTTTATTTTCTTTCCAGCCTGTAAGAGCTGGAAAGCAGGTGAAGGTAGAGATACAGTGTGTGCTTATGGAGTTTCTTGTCTATGTACAAAGCCTTGAGTTAGCTGTGGTGGCAAAATGAAACAGACCCATCATGCCAGATCAAGTCCAGTAGTAAACAGCAAGATGCCACTAACACGTGCTATTGGCAAAAGAGTCATTATGTACCTAGCAAGCTAGGGCTGTTGCCATACCAACTGAATTGGTGTCTGAAATCAGTTATTGAAAAGGTCAAGCTAGCCCAATGTCAGGTTCACCTGGATTTCCCTAAATTTGTGGATCTGCATTCTGTTGGCTTCATGCCCAGATACATTAATGGACATAGCTTTGGTTTCCTTGTGTGGTTATCTGCCTCTGGTGATGGATAAAAAAGCCATGTGGCCGTACTGATATCATTACATTTACCAGCTGCCAT
This sequence comes from Colius striatus, assembly GCF_028858725.1. Taxonomy (NCBI): domain Eukaryota; kingdom Metazoa; phylum Chordata; class Aves; order Coliiformes; family Coliidae; genus Colius; species Colius striatus. Next base: position 11,609,571 of record NC_084769.1, on the reverse strand, counting down.
TGTTGTGGGAGACTGCAAAGTATTGCAGAGGAAAGGCTATCTCTCTTCATAACCAAGCACTCTAATTTGTAACATGTCTGGCTTTTACTGACTGAAAAAAACAGATCAAGGCATGATCCTGACATCAATTGTATGAGAAAATGTCTTGCGAACATCTGCCTCTATATACAATCTGAGAGTGCTGAACTCTTCAAGTGATCCATGTGATCTATGTAGTCCATTTGCAAAAGAATGCTAGGACATATGAGATTGTCCATGATTCATTTAGCTCTCACACAAGATTTTAGAGGATTAGTTCCCCACACACATGCATGTGTACACTCAGTTGTTTTGATCACTTTAATGCAACGGAGAACTCCCTAACATTCTGTAGTTTCCCAACCTGCCATAGTTTGCTTCAAAGAGAGAAGAAATCAGGCTATGTATCTCCTCTTATGCTTTGTTTACAATAATACCTTCACTGGGTCTTATAAAACAAGAGATTTATTTGTAAACAAGTGCTAAGAAAAAGGAATGTTGTAATCAAGTCAGGATTATATTTACTACCATATGACTTCAGCCACAGCACTCTGCAAAAACACATCACATGATCTGTGTTCTGTCTGGGCAAATTTAGCCTGTAAATAGCTACCACTGCCAGACCACTAATTAAAATATTACAATTCAAAGCATCCTGGAGAATTTCACAGCCCCTTTGATCAATTTATCAAGTAACGAGATGGGCTTAATGTTTGCTGCTTTAATCTTTACATTATCAAAGCATTACTGCTCTACTTTCTCTGAGCTTAGAAGGTATAAGTGACCTTACCAGCCATAAGGTTAAAGTATTAAATGATAGTGAGTAGACCTTCTAATTATGGTTGTGTTGTCCCCAAAAATTAATGACAGAGGAACTCAAGAGTCAATATGTGTAAAACTACTTGGCAACCTTCTTCCAGTGGGATGTAACGGGAAAGAAAACGAGCTTTTGTTATCCATGACTGAGAGATAAATGCCCTGGTTTTCACTAACCCTGTCCTTTCAGCAATTGTTGAGGACAGAGTGTCCACACATGGTTTATTGTCTGATCTAAATATCTTACTGTGCTTCCTTATGTAGCTCTAAGGAACTAACTTAATCAGATGTGCACGTGTTTCCAAACCCATATTATGTCTCTAACTCTTGTTTAGTACTTGTATTCTTTATTATTTATACAGTAGAGGATGATACTTTTGTAGTAAAAGGATTTTTTGTTTATTTGTTTCCATCTACTCTTTGTCACAGACCATGCCATAAAACATCTTGGCAATTGATTTAGGGCAATTTTCATTCCATTTCTTTTGTTCCTGCCAAAAGAACTGGCACATTTTCAGGCGATGTAAGCACAGGTTTGGGCAATGAAGAGATTTGTGGCCCCACTCATCTTCTGAGGAGGACTAAGCAACCAACACTGTCACAGTGACTTGAAAGTAAAGTGGTAGTATGCTTGTGCTGGTTAGTATCCTGCAGATGTTATGAAGCGATGTGGCCATTTAAATAACACAAGGGTTGCTGAGTGACAGTTGCTGATTTTGAACTGTTAAAAAAGGACTGGCATTGCTTAATTTGAACCCACAGTGGCATGGGATTGTGTGGGAGTTTCAGATGGTTTCTACTGCCTATACATGTATTTCTAAGCTGTAGTCAGTAATCAGTATATGACATAAGAACACCTCAGAGATATCTCAGGCTATCAGCCTAAGAATTGTTTTAAATGCTTCAAATTCACATGGGAACCGTTATCTCTCTTCTAAACTTCTGACAATGCTCTTTAAACATAGATCAGTATTATCTTGTATTTTGTGTGCCAAAACTCTTCACAAAGACCTGTAGATTTAAATTATTACTTTTTCATTTAATGGTATTTATTCTGGAAATCCTTAAGGGTTGCTGATTAACAATACCCTATCCTCTTCATAATTTGATTTAAAGTGTAACTTGAAATTATCTGGAAACAACCTTTGTGTCTTTCTTCCTCTGTATAGTTATTAAGCCAAGCAGACAATTGCTCTTTGTGCTTTTAAAGAGTCACTGATTAAAAAATAATAATGATCACTTTTTAATTTACACACAGAGCAGTAGTGCTAGGGATATCAAACTTCAGGGGCCAGCTTCAGTTACCAACTGAAGTTTACTTAGCATTGAGCTAAGAGCAGTGCAAGAACACTTTGATGAGCTTCACAGCTGTCTTGGCAAATAGGATCTGAAGAAATCTGAACCAGCCAGCTTGATCTCTGAACCTATTGAAGTGAGAAGAGGAACTGAAAAAAAAAATACCCTTTTGTCCCCAAAAGTTTTTTTCTTGTCTAGAGCACTGTCTGTCCTTTAAGACTTAGTCCTTTCAGATGGTCTGTTTTTCTGTTTCCTGAACAGCAAATAGAGCTTAAGAACCTCTAAGAAGGCCTTCTGAAAACCCTCTGAAATCCTATTGACTCATTGAGGTTTTGGATCTACCTCATAGTGGATGAAGAGGAGATAATTCATAGTATGAAGAATTGAAGAAGATCATATAAAGATACATTTAATTCTTTGTTGGTAGATGCAACTCTTCATACAGAGTTTACCCTGCGTGTTTTTAAGAGTGTAACTGAATCGTTGAAGTCAGAAGCCTAATGCATAGCTGCCTTTTATAGTCAACAGAGAGACGCTGGATCTTCAGAGAATAACTCTGTCTAAAATCTGAGTTGTACTGTGAATACTTCGCTCTCTTACTGTTGACTATCAGGGAAATAATGATAAGGTAGGCTCTTCAGAGAAGACCTTCAGTTCATTACGTATTATTGGATGAGATGTATTAAGATGCAAGAGCCTAATCCTGTGTGGTGCAAAGCACCTCTAGCCATCACGCCATGCCAGTCAGTGCCTTTTTGATCCAAGATTTGCTTTGCAGGAGTCCAAAAGGAAGTCAGTCCTAGGCAAACTGCTAAAATTTGCTGCTACACTTAGGCAGAATCATCCTCCTTATATAGCTTACCCTCATTGTCTGTTTCTGGCCCAGAATTGTTTGTATGTCAGCATCCTTGAAAATACGATGTGTAGTTTATTGTTTCTGAAAGACATCGTTGGCTTTCATTGTCATGGCAAAGGAGGAGAAAGAATCAGGCTTGTCTGTTACTGATTAGACCTACAAAAATAGCAGGGCTGCAGTGGTGAAGAAAGAAATAAAGTAGAATTTTCTTCAGAAATATGTATATTTTTGAAAGCAGTTGCTAGAATGAGTAATCATTACCAAGGACATGGAGAAAAATAAGGTCTTTCAATAAGCGTAGGCTGGAATGCCAGAAGACTTTCTCCTCTGTAACTTTTAGAAGTAAAAATAACAGTAGTACGTCTTGCTTATTGTGTTTTTATTCATCTCAGGATTATGAGTTTTCTAAAAGGTTGATGTAGAGTGACTTGCCAAGGGTCACTGAAAGCTTCAGGACTAGAACTCTTCATGTCAGGATGTCTGGTTCACAAATCCGTGCTCTAAACCCTCAAAGTCATTGCTACTCCAGTTGAAGGTCCCTTATGAAAAGGCCTTATGGGGTTTAATTGGGACTATCTAAAAATGAAATAAGGGTCTGTTATGCTAAGAAATGAATAGGCTATTTTAGACATTGGTTTAGGAATCCAAAATAATCATTATTTTCTACTCCATTTGTTGCTCTTGAGCTTTCCTTCCAATTGTCTCTTCACATGGCCTCTCAGCTTTTTCATGACCCTGCCTGTCACTCAGAGTGGTTCTTTCATATTGCTTTTGACTGACGGCCAACAAAAGGTATTTTCATTGAAGTGAGAAAAAGCCTAGTCAGATAACAAAGAGGGTAATGATAGCTAGTTCCTAAAGTGTAACTATACCAGTTTCACTGTGTTTTCCTCCACAGAGCAGCTGCTAGGTCAGCTGGTTACTTTCCCCTCTGGAAATGAGTTGCATTCATGTTCTGAGATTATTATATCTTGTTGGATAGCAAGGCCCAATTTAGGTTAAGGTTATCTGGCACCATGACCTTTTTCTGCTAATTGCACCTCTTCATACTAGTCATTCCCACTAGTTATTGCTCCTCCTTCTAGCAGCTCTACCTTACTGCACACCACAATTTTTACTACCTCTGCTCCATATACCTGTGCTCTGCATCAGCTCCTGTTGGCTGTGCCTTGTTTCAGTAGCTGCCTTACCTAACCAACTTGACAGAAGAGTTCTGGCATTTCTACCCTTTACAGAGAGGTTGTGCACTATCCAAAACTAAGCACAGGGGTTTAGCTCACAGGAGTCTTGTAAGCAACATCTTTTATTCCAAATTCCTCATAGGGAACTCTTGCACAAAGCTTCTTGGTTTTTTTTTTAAAGTTGTAATCTTTGGCTTGTAGTTCTGAAAGCTATTGCCTGGGCTGGGATGACCCTTCAGGCACGTTTAGACAAAGCTAGTTGGCTCAACTCCTGTAGACTGTTACAGCTGTATACTTTCTTCTGTGTTACAGTATGGTTCCCTGTTAACAAAAATGTCTTTCGAATGTGAAAATATGCAGAACAAACATATTTTGGGGCTGCCCATTGGTCTTTTACCTTTCTCTTCCCTTTGTTTTGATAGTTCTTGTTTCTTTCCTGCCTTTTGGATTTTTTTGATGAGTTATGTGTCAAGGGATGGAGAAAATTACTTTTACTTTTGGCTTTAGCAACATACAAAACATTCTGACCTTGAGATGGTTTCCTTCCCAAATAAGCAGGAAAAGTTGTAGGGGAGGGGATCCACAAAATGAGTCTTCCTCCAGCAAAAAGAAACTTTAAACAATCAAAATGTATTCTGGATTATTCTTCTGCTTGCTTACATCCTCAGGTTGGCAAAGTTGAGGAGTGCTTGAGGTGTCAGGAAACCAGAAAAGGAGGAAATGAGGGAATGGCATATTCTGGGAGCTACCAAGCTAGGAGAAAAATGTAAAAAACCAAGCATAAGCAAGTCACAAAAGACTTCAGTTTGGCTCAACCTGAACTTTTCATTAAAAGGTGCTCTTAAGAGAAGTCCCCAATAACTTCTGCCCCTTGATCTGCCCATGACTGTCACTTCTGGAGTCTTTTCGGTGGCTCCTCTTTTCTTTTGAACATCTCAAGGTTGCTCCTTGGCTGAAAGAGCTTTTTCCAAGCCTGGTCCTGCTTGCACATGTATTTTAGTTTATTACTGCATTTCCAATCTGCCAGGGGACTTGGAGGTCAATATCTATTTATTTGCCTCCCCACAAACAGCTTCTCATTGCCGTTATCCATGTCGTTCTTTGGTGAATCTCTAAGGTCTTTTCACCCTTCAAAATGCTCACAGGATCCATTTCTGTTGTGACATGTAGAAGAAATCAGTCATACAGTTACGAGTTGGGTAAGTGGCAGTGCTGGGCTAATGTTGGACTTGATGATCTTTTCTAAAGGTCTTTCCCAACTTCTGTAGGTAGATTGCACAGTGATGCAAACATCCTGAGCTTTTTGTTTCAGCTCTGCTGTGTCTTGCATACTGAATGCCTACCTCAGCTTCTCACACAGTAACTTAGCCCTTTCCCCACTTATTTGCAGTACTGAGTTGTGACTTCTCTGCCCTAGGACACCATGTGTCAAGTGCAACTGTTTTGCCTGAGGAGTGATTGACAGACGGTGCAAGCAAAAGGGGATGCTGCAGTGCTCTAGCAGAAGAAATGCTGCGATGAAGGTTTGAATCCCAGGGCAGGACCCAGTAGCAGAGGAGCTCTGCCTGGAGATCAGCCAGAGCCTTGAACTGCACTTCTTTCTTCCTAAGCACAGCCTGGCACATAGGAATATCTTAAACTGGGAGTTAAAATGTTTGAGGCATCAGGCTATTTATTTAAAAGACAAAGAAAAGATCTTAGAAAAGTCCTTGATGGAAAATAGCTACTCCTGGCATTCAGGGCACTTATGTCATCTTTGGTCTCCTACTTCTCCATCCCCACACGGTTTGCACTTTCATATTTTGCATATTTTCATAGGTGTTATCATGATGCTCAGCCCCAGAGAGCTCTCACCCTGACAGGGGGGTGTGAGACTACTGCAGGGTTTTGCCATCCTGTTGAGTTTTTCTGTTCCTGAGATGAGACTATGTACCAAGACTCATTTGTCCCAGTTGGGATTTGTTCTCTTACTAAAAAAGTCTTTGCTGCATGCTATAATTATAAGCCTTGTTAAACCAAGATGATGAAATCATCTTCTCCCAACAGTAACCTAAAGCAGCGCTTTATTTAATATCCTGGTCAATCAGTTTTCTCTGTGGTGTAGCCGGCAACTCAAGCACAGTGGGGAAAGTCTATATGGAACCTGGAGCATAGCACTTGCATTTAAAGACTACTCTGTTGCAATTCTCCTCCTTGGTCTGTCAGTACTTTCTCACTGTTAATTGCCTTTAACGTCTTGTTGAAACTAGTGACAGTTTGGATGGGTTTTATACTATCAAAGTGTAGATGGTACTATCTAAATGAGGAGGGCAACTCAGGTTAATGCAGTGGTAGCATTTCCAGACAGTGACCTAGAGATATTTTCAGAAAACACTGATTATGTCCAAGCAAGTAGCTCAGATCTGAGGAGCCAGACTTAAAGCTGGGCTCTGCCCTACTGATTTGTCAGTCACCCCCATAAAACTGATCTGAAAGGACAAATGTGGGACAAGAGATGGAGGTCTGAGGGAAGCATGTAGCCTCAGAAGGAGCAAAACCAGCATTCTAACTAGTGCTATGGACCAAAATCTTTTACATGCCCTAAGGAAGAAAATATTTCCATATTTCTGGATATTACCATTGGTAAGAGACTGACAGATCTGATTAGTTATGTTCTAATACATCATGATAATTCATTATGCTCCAGCTAAATGCCAGGTATGGTTCCTGAGTGTTGGAGAAGAGACCCACAAATAGCAATAGCAGCAGCGTCACTGCAAAAGAAATAATTTACCTGCCAGCCTTGAGAAGCTTCATGCAGAGCACAGCAGCATCTTTCCATGGTGATGCAGAGCACATTTTCTCAGTCTTGTACAGAAGAAACATGCACAAATGTGGTTATTTATAGCTTCTCCACCCACACACAGCTTTGAAACTTGCTCTAAAAGAAGTTCACCATTTAAAAAATACAAGGGGAGTTTTAACCTGGAGATTTTTTTATTATTATTATTTTTAATTTCCTTAAAAACAATATTCTGGGAACATTAGTAACAATCCAGGCATTAAGTAAGAAACACGAGTTCTTCATTTGTCTGTCTATTGTTCTCTTACTTGGAATGTTTTTAGAGAGGCACTTGCCAAATTTTATCAAGTCAAATATTTAATCTAGAAAATGAAAGATAAGTGGGATACATGTGATGAATGGGAACTTTACCAAAGGAAAGCAATGTAAAGTTGAAAGAAGTTCTTTCTGAGGGTAAAAGAGTCGTGCATATTCCCACTCCCTTGTGGGGAGCTTGCATCCTGGGTGATGGCAATTCTTGAGGGAGCAGGCTGGGGCTGCATGACCTCAGCCAATGCCTAGAGGAAGTGGGCAAGTACAGCTCTCAAAATACTCAGCCTACACCCAGCCAACTCTGCCAGAGCCTTGAATTGGACATGCTGTTTCCAAGAGAGAGACATGACGAGAATCCTCCATCTTGCTAATTACTAGGGGTGGGATCAGCTCTTTTGATTACGTGGAGTCAAGGTGGATGGGGCTAGAACACATCATATCCTCACTCTTCTCCAAATGCATGTCAATTTTAAGCCTTTATAATATGTTTATAGATGTGAAGAGCTGTACAAGTACATAATAGTGATCTGCAGGAAGCAGACACAAGGCTATTTTTGCCATATAAGCCCGTTGAAAGGTAAGGAATTAAGTGGCAGTAGCTGTGTGGGAGACCACATACACCTCTTCATTGCATGAAGTGAGAGCAGACAGAATATATGTGTCTTGTTGTACAGGTCTGTAGGTCTATATTAATGTGGAAGCTCGTGGAGGGGGTGGAGAAGGGAAAAACAATGCTACTGCAAGTTAAGGCCTTGATCAGCAACTCACCATGAACTTCTGAGACTGCTAGAAAAGTTGATAACAGTCTCATTGGTGTTGAGGCCATTGCCATGGGAGATATTCAGGATGTCTTCACTTAGTCATACTGCTAACTCTCGAGCTCTTTCACAAATGTTTTTGCATACTTTTGCAAGAGAAGCTGCTAAGATGGAGGTGGCCAGGGGGAGTTGTTATTCTGCAGTGATTTCCACTGCAGAAGCTGTCGACAAACAAGGATCCTGCTGCAGGGACTCTCTTGTCTGGACAAACTCCTACAGTCTTGTTTCCAGATGGGCTTGTAGGATATCTGTGGGTGCTAGAAACAGCGAGGAGTCTGAAGAAGACTATATGTGTGTATTTTTACATATGGAGGACTTTTCTGGCAGTCTTTTAAGTTACTGTACCCACATGACTCAGTAGTTGGATAAGTTACTCAGATGTGTTCACTAGTATCAGCTATGCTTTGCAAGGCTGTCCCTGCTGCAAAGAACAGAACATGGATGTTCTGTTTTTGGCAAACTAGTATTTGCTAGTTAACTTCAGAGCTTAGATTTTTGTTGTTAAAATGAGGAATTGTGCAGAGGTGAAACTTTCACACAATGTCCCAGAAGCTCATAAAAACACCCAGAATTTGATTTTATGAGGACTTCTTTATTTTTTGATTGAATATAGACAAGGGAATAAAAGAAGTTTTAGAAATGTTGTAATTGGCTCTGCATTTAATTCCTCTCATTTAATTTAGTTGCACCATGCAGTAAAATACTGATAAGTCTGTAAGATTTCTTTTCCTTCCAAGGGTAAATGAGACTGCATGGGTTTTTTTTCTTCTTTTGCAAAGACCTCTTTAATTATGTGGTGGTATTTGGAATAACTACAATTAGAGAGGAAAAGCAGGGAGTGATTAAAAAATCATACTTAATAGCAGCTGCATTAGTTCTCTGGCTTTTGAAAGAGACCCAGGCACAGTTGAGTACATACATACCACACAGAGGAATTGTGGTGAAAAGGCAAAATGGAGGTGACAAATTTTTCACTGACTTCAGGGAAGGTTGTCTGTTGTAGCATTTTCAGAAGGATCTTCTTTGAGGAAGGGTTGAAGAAACATCAAAAATTGATCTTCCTTGTCTAATCCTTGGACTGTGTTAGCAAGTGTAGCTCTGTTTACTCTTCTTTATAAAACAAAAAACACCTCAAAACCCAATAAACCCCCAACACCTCAGATTGCTTGGCTGGTGATAGTGGAATACACTGATTAGGACTCATGCCAATTTGAAGAGGTGACTTTTATAACTGACTGTCTGAGATTAATTAAATACAGAAGAACCAGGTTGGTTGGCTGTATTTTCTAAAGACGAATTAGCCATTGCCCCACAGACAGGTCAAGCTATAGTATTTCAGGATTTATAGCTACATGTTCCACGAGGAGCAGCTTATACCTGATTTTAAAACCCTGCCATTCAGTGATGTGCCTGCTCACTTTTGTACAGGTGCCATGATGCTTTTCCTGTATTGGAAAAGGTTCCTAGAATCCAAAGCCAAATTTGGAGCCACATATTGCTAGAAGCTGCAAAAACTTCAAGTAAAAGGCAGCTTTCACTCCAAAAGCTTTCTTTTTCAGCCTTACTTGTTTTGACTGTAAGTGTGGTTGATGTCAATTTAGAAATGAGAATGGAGGCAGGGAAGTTGAGTCATTTGCTGAACTGCAGTGCTGGGCATTGAACCAAATCACTCGAATTCCAGTTTAATTTTTATATTAAAGCCTTGTTGCTTTTTGCTTATTTCTTAAAACTCTTGCATAATTTGACATGCCTAACGAAAGAGTGAACAGAAGTAAGACAGTGTTCCATTCCACTGCTACTGAACTGCATTTGCAGAGCTGTATCTGTGCGTTACAAGTGCACTTTTCTGGATTAACCTATGCAGCTTGCAACGTGCTGTCATATGAACTCCATTTGTTCAGAAGTTGCTAAATGGGTAATATAGAACATGGTGCTCAGGCATATGTCTGGAAGCTCAGATTCTGCTGGATGCATAACTAGCCTCTGCCTATTCACTTTAGCATCATTAAGCCTTTGATCCGTGTTTACTGAAGTCAGTTGAAACTGGATTTTGGTGGGAAAGAAGATTTGAGTTTTTAGAGTCAGATACAGATGTCTCTGAAATGAACGATAATCTAATGGGAGACAAAGATGATGCTTCTGGTTTAAACATGAGATGTGATTCCCTTCTTCAAAAAAGTGTTTGTAAATATACTTTACTGTGCCACCAACTTAAAATTAAAATGAAGAAGCAAAGAACGGAGTTCAGTTTTTATTAGGAGGTGAAAACCACAAATGAGAATAGCTGTTTTGTTTTGGGTTCTATTATAAAGTATATAATAGCAGGAAAAGCCAGAGGATAAGTTCCTTTGTATTTTGGTGTATTTTCTCAGCTAGACCTTTACTTGACATTACCCTGCTGTGACAGGGCCAGGGATAGGAGGGAGAAAAAAATCTATTTTCAGGAAAGATTTGGAATACAACAAAGAAACTATATTTTAATATAAATCAGACTTCATGTGCATTTTATTCATTAAAGAGGATTAGGATTTATTAAGTCTCCTTGAGTTTGTTGTGGGTTTGAAGGGATTTTTTGTTTTGTTTTTCATGTGATTCTCAGTGTTTGTTCTGCTTTCCCTGGTGCTGTTGCTGATACCAAATTCTCCTGGAGGGCCTGGTAGCAGGCCAAATGTTGGGCTGCCCATGCCAGCCTGCACAGAACAACGTTATTCAGGAGCTGATGTCATTTCAATTGGTAGAAGCTGACAATCGCATGTTGGCTACTGCCCCCAGCCAGAGATTTAGTGGTCTCCCTGGCAAGTGTGCTGTTGCTTTGAGGCCTTTTTACCTCCCAAGAAGGGAGTGGTTTGTGGGAATCCTGAGAGCATGCCTACTTTGAATTGTGTTGCTTATAATTGCATATATGATGTGTAGCTTCTAAATGCTTCCTTTGTAAGGAAATGAACTCTTTCTGCCGAGAGATTCTCTGTCTTGTATTTGCAAATTCCAGTTCAGCCGGTAAGTGTTACTAACTAGGCTTGTACAGTTTTGAAGGGCTTTGACAAAACAGATTGGATTTTGTTGCTGTGCAGTATAACAAAACATTTACAATAAACTTTGGGTGTAAAGTACTTCTGAAAGAATGATCTGAAATGTGAACCTTTTAACTACAGTTCTTGCTTGCAAACAGCATGGTTGCAAAGGCAGACTTTCTGGAACAGAAGTTTCAGACATGCAAGGACTTGGAGGTGCTAAATATTCATAATAGAAGCTACAGAAAGGGTAAAGGTAAGGTTTGATTCTTGCAAGTGGAAATGGTGATAAAACTATAAACCCACGAGTTGTGAAGTGCTATATGAATTCCTGGTGTCACTCCAGAGCTCTAGTTAGCCCATAGTATCTCAAGAGCAAGCAATAAAGTGCACATAGTGGCAACTTGATACCATTTGGCTTCCTTTTGCTGGCATAAGCCTAGCATATTTGGAAGTTCTATCCATGTGTTTAAGGTTAGGCAATGCTTATGCACCTATTTGAAACGGGGCCTCATTTAAAGCTGAATAAATTGGGTGTGCTTCACTGGAATTGCTCTGGAATTTATTACAACTCTGCCGGAGTTACCAAAGAGTTAATCTAACCCTTTTGAATTCTGCCAGGTTTGTACTGCTTTGAGATCAAGATCTGACTCTTAAATGTTTACAGTGTAAAAATGGTATAATTTATTTACAGGTTTTGGAGTATCCTAGCTTTAAAAGTCACTATGACAACAACAGTGGGTTTGTGAGTAACAAAGATTAATGATTCTCTTGGCCAAGGCACTTCAGTGAGTTGTCTCACTCGGGAATAATGAAACTGTTCAACACTGGCCTGGGTCCAATGCAGAAATCAGGGTGCCTTGTCCAACATGCTGCATCTTATTGATGCAGGTTTAATCACCAGTTTATACTTCTCATCTCCTTCCTGTGCGAGGAGGGCAGGGTTCAATGGTATAGTTTGAGCAAGCCTCTGTGTTCAGGCTGTCCAGGGAAGTTGTGGAGTCCCCATCACTGGAGGTATTTAAGACATTTATGTCAATGTGGTGTTGAGGGACATGGTTTAGTGGTGAATTTGGCAGTTCTAGGTTAACAGCTGGACTCTATCTTACAGATCGTTTCCAAGCTAAATGAGTCTATGATTTTTATCCAAGTCGTTCTCATGTCATCTTCATTCATTGCTGCTAAAAGAAGTAAAATTTAAAAGATGTGAAATTTTTTCAACTAACTTAACAACAGATGTAGTTCCTTGAAGTAATGAAAGTACTGTATTCATGTAAATGGAAGCAGAGCATGGGAACTTGCAAGGACAGAGTTGGTTCCCAAGGAGATTTTAATTTAAAGTCAGATAAGTTATGAGGTGCTTCTTAGTTTTCAAATGTATTGATTAGGAAAGATACCTACAGAAAGAGGCTTCATTTTGCAACAGCTACACTGAAAAGTCTGCCCTTTAAAAATAACACCCATTGCTTTTTTTAATTATTATTTAAAAAGCAAATTAACTTTTTCAGCTATTAAAAGAGTTGACCTTAACTGCACTTATGCAATCATCTTGCCATATTCCCATCATACAAATTAGCCTAGAGGAAGAGCAATTATCATCTTAGAACTTTGCTTAATTATTGCCTGATTGCTGCTTCAACCTTTTACCTTTAAAACCATTCTTCCTTTTCTTTCTTCCCATCTTTCCCTACTTTGTCCCATACAGACTATCACTATTCTCTGCAAATGGACTCTCAAGGATGTTTTTCCCTGCCCTCACCTGGGCAGTATTTATTTTGCCAGTTTAGGTGTGCTATAGGTCTTCGATTTCCCATAGGCAAGAGTTTGATCATCAACAACGAGGAGTGTGGAGAGGCCTCTGGAAATGTTTCTCTTTTAAGCACCTGCTTCCTGATGCTGCACTCAGATGAAACCTGACTGAATTGCGGCTATTATTATTTTTGCAGTTACACAGATCATTCAAAAGGGACAGTTATGGCTATTTTTCCTCCAGGTAGCATTTTGAATCTTGTGGTTATCCAGCCATATAATGACTGTAATAGCCAGAGCAGTCAGCCTACTGTAATTGTACTGGAGTTTTATTTAATTTTCTTGGTGACCAGGATTTGCTGCTTATTTTGTTGAGGGTATAATTGTGCCCCTGAGGAGATAAGGAGACAGGACATGCACATCATGATAGAAACAAAATAATGCTGCTACCGCTTTTGATCTTAAACTAGATGAAATAAGAGATACTAACATCTTCTTTTTAACATGTATGTGTATCCTGCAGCATTTCCACCAGTAACTGTTGCTGACATCAGATGAGCTTATGTTCACCTTCTGTTAACTGGCTCCTAGCAAACATTTGGTGCTTTTGAGCCTGACACCGTATAAGCTTTTACTAGCTGGGAAGTAAATGTGGAATTATGAATCTTTATCCAGAAAAGAAAGAGAGCCTCCTACTCACCCTTTAGCCTCACATACACGCACCCTATGCAATCTACCATCAGAGTAAATGTAGCAGCTGATTTATTTACTCCCGTGGACATCTCATGGGACTGGCCAGAGGAACAGCAGAAACGGCTTCCCCACTCAATTCACCAGTAGTGATTGGATCAGTAAAGTGTCAAGTGGGAATTTGCCACAGGTGAAGGTAAAATATCAAGAGTGTTATCCTCCAACCCCTTGGAAGATGTTTGTAAGTTATACTATTTCCTAGGTAACTCCAAGTCCAGCTTCACTGGTGCTTGGAGATGTGCCTTGAAGTTTGAACTCAGCTGTGTCTTTATTAACGCAGTATTATCTAACAGACAGCAGCCTGGACTGGAAAATGCTGCCTACATGGGAGTATGTCCACACAGCAGTTAGCCTGTATTTGAATCACAGTCAGGCAGGATCAGGTTTTACTGTGCTAGGAGCTGCAAAGCAGAAGGGAGTTCCTGACTCCTGTCTGAGCAGCTTCCAAACTAGTGGAAGTACAATAGTAAATGCATACTAGAAAGTTGACCTATACTGGCATCACAAAATATATTTTATGTTTGAAGAAACACCTCAGGTGGTAGATTTATCTGTAGCACAGTGTTTTCATTCCAAAGAATTAATGACTTACAGTCCTTTTTTTAGCTGTTTGAAAGAAAAATAGCTTTGCAGTAAAGGACAATTAGGAAATTTGAAGATGTAATTTGGAAAACTGCATTTTTAACAGCATCTTCAAGCTGTTTATGTTTTTAAGGTGCAATTAAATTATTTGCACTAAACCACTCTGACTTCAATGGCTAACTATATTTTGGGATGTTAATTTCTAGCAGAAGAATAAGTTATACAGTTAGTGCTCTGAATTAAAATGTTAAATGTTTATCTTGAATTATTACACAGTTATGCCAGTTCTAAAGACATTTTCCCCTACCCTGAAGAGAGGAAATGTCTCCAAACATGCTGATAGGTAGATGTTTACAAGTGCTGGTGATTTCAGGTTTAATTGTGACATTTCAGAGTTGTTCCTGCATTTGCCACAGAGAAATTGCTTAACATTTTGTGTTGTTTTCACTGGGGACTAAGTGCTTTGTATCCATCCAGATTTATGGTCTTGCTGTTGCTTTGCTTACTCAGTTATTCGATACCTCAGCCCCTCATTTAGTGCAAACTTACTGCACCTTGTATGGTGGAAACAAAGATGTGATACTTCTCTATGTTTGCAAATTATTGTGAGCTTATTCGATGCCAAATGCATTATTAATGGAAAAACATTAGTTGTTCATATGAATACTGAGGATTCTTTTGATAGGTCAAATTTGTTAACGTGGGTTTCGGAGACACAGCAAGGTAAAGCAAGTCATCCTTTAAAAAGTCATGACTTGTTTCTTGTGGGAGTCATTTCTTGTGGGAATTGTGACAGAAGTAGAGTTTGTGGAACAATCTGAACCAGAACTTTTTAAAGACCAAATAGGGTCTTTGAAATCTGAGACATGGCACTCTAAGCAGAGAAATGGCACAGGAAAGTAGTCAAATAGGGTGTCACAGACGGTGGCCTTAGTGCATGGTGTAAAGATTTATTTGATCTTTTTTAGATCACATAGTGTTGGTTAAGTGGAAAATTTTGTCACCTTCAGGGTTATTTCATTTCTAGCCTTATAAACTAAAGAATTTGGAAACCTAGTCAATGCTTGCATAGATAACCTCAGAGGGAGACTTTCATGTTGCTGGAAGGATTTGGTGAATCACCAGATGTGCCCTTCTATGTCAGACAGTATGAAATACTTCCCACATGCAATAGGAGATGTTGCTGCAGGAGTTGGCAGCTCTTTGATGACACCTGGAACAAAGGCTCATTCGCTGTGGATTAATATTCTAGCACTTCAAATTGTGTTTGATTCTGTTGAGGGTAAAGTATCCATATTTTGACCAACACTCTGGCCTAGATTCATTGCCTTTGTTTTCCTCTTTGTTCTAAGTGGGTATCATACATTCTATTTCTTATTCAGAACTGAAGCATGTAATGAAAGATCTATTTATAAAACAGAAGAGGCAATATCTCTCAGCAGTCATCTAACAGTGATTAAAGCAGCCTGATATAACACTGGGTAGGATAAATTTTATTATTATGTGATTACTACTTTAATGCTGTAAGCATGAAAAAGTTATTATAACAGTTTGCATAGAATTAGAGTGGATGGCTATCAAATATTAATAAATGGAAGGCACATACTGCATACTAACTCCATAAGAAACATTGTTTAAATTCAAGCCATTTGCCATTAACCATAATATTATTGTAATAATGAGGCCTCATTAGATGAGATTTTTTTTTCAAATTTGAATTTTTATTCTAGTTCTATTTAATAGACAAGTTGAAAACCCTTGACAAGGGGAAAGAGAATATCAATGGCATTATTTACAGACTGTTAATGACATAAATGCTGGAAGGCTATCTTCTTGTAATTAATGTTATTACAAGTTATATACAGATTCCTGATCAAGAATATATTGCAGGAAAGCTCTTGGCAGACCAGCTGACACATAGCTGTCAAACAGTTTGAAGGGATATATTTGGAGTTCCCTACCCAGAGCAAATATTAGATGAACTGATCAAAGAAAGGGAAGAAGAAAGCAATGACTGAGCTGCCAACACATCTGGTCCTGCTTCCTCATCCCCACAGTGACACTTGTGCCAAATATGAGTTGTCCTTGCAAGGCACAAAGTGCTTTTATACCCTATTTTGTGAAATTATTTGTACTCTGTGGTTGAAAAAATACCTTGTAAGCACAAAATATTAATTAAAAAAAAATGTTTTTTCCACCAAAGAAACAGGATTGGGAAATAAGTATATGTGCTTAAAGCTTTATTTGTACTTGGAACATCTTATAAAAATATGCTTGGGACTTAAAGTACAGAAAAGACTCAAAGCCCAGGTGGTTTAGATTCTGTACATCCAAGCCATGAAATAGCTTTACTTGCCTGAAATAAACCAAAAATAAATAAATTCACATCTTCCATTTTTCCAGTCTTAGGTTCCTAAGCTTAGTCAATAATATCTGCTCATTTATGAGCTCCACGCAAGACAAAGGCTCCTCACACAACAGCTTGCTCCTGCCTCTGTTCTGGGCCCTGATAACTTCTCAGGGCAAGCTGCCATGAGTTGTACAGGTCCTGCAGCTCATGCCCAGCATCACCAGGGCCTATACACAAGGAAAGGATGCAGCTCTGATGCTATTTGCAGGTGCAGCACTCAGGTAGTGTCACTGTCCAGGGGATGAGAGGTATCCTCTCCCTTCAGTGTGATAAACACCAGCTGGTGTTTGCCAGTCCCCGTTAGCATTGGCAGCAATGAGGATCAACAACTCAAGTGCAGGGCTCCTTGCTAAAAGAGGTCCTAGCTTATACAAATACCAGTACTTTACTGTAGTTATTCTCTTTAACCATTGCATATTGGAAAAGAGATGTATAAATGGTGACAATCACATCTGAAATTTTCCAAGCTCACGAT
The DNA here is from genome assembly GCF_028858725.1 of Colius striatus. Taxonomy (NCBI): domain Eukaryota; kingdom Metazoa; phylum Chordata; class Aves; order Coliiformes; family Coliidae; genus Colius; species Colius striatus. Next base: position 11,592,515 of record NC_084769.1, on the reverse strand, counting down.
GTGAAGTTAATTTGTTTTTTCCAACTTGTAGTAGATCCCGAACAGATTTGATCTAAATTTTAGTGCCAGAGTTACTATGAGAAGGTGCTCTAAATGGATGATGCTCATACAATTGATCTATTTTTAAAAGAAAACCCTCTTTAACTCTCAGAATATCAGATTTGCCACTCTACTGTTCCATAAGAATCAGTTACATTTGGAACTGAAAACCCGAAAGACTTGGAGGATGCACACTGTCAATATTTAATGGCTTGTAATAAAGGATTCTTAACCTTTTACATTCGAGTTACTCTGATAATGCCTTCTCCTCACATCAAAATAAATTTTGATTTATCCCTTCATCATGCATTTGGACTCACTTCAGATGCTTCCCATGGAGATCTCTGTTCATGTGAAACCAGCTATCTCTGTGTCTCAGTTTACCCAAGGAGCTCTTAAGAGGTGTACTTGCTGTAAAAGATTCCTCATTCCTGTTCCCTGAAAGTCATTTAAGTGAAGGGAAATATTTTATATCTGCCAGGCTTAAATAACTAAGCTACACTTCAAACAAATTGAGTATTAAAAGTCCAGTAATCCTAATTTACTAGTAACATCTATAAACATTTATCTTCTGTGCAGTTGGAATGGACTTTGACAGATCTGCATGTGTTTAGCCATAGCAAGCACAAAGCAATACCTCTGCAGCTGCTTTATCCTTTCTTTGTGCTGCTGAGACAGGAGATGTGATTGAATGTTCTTCTTTTCTGGCAGGTACTGGACTGGATTGAAAATCATGGGGAAGCCTTTCTGAGTAAACATACAGGAGTGGGGAAGTCTCTCCACAGAGCACGTGCGCTGCAGAAAAGACATGATGATTTCGAAGAGGTAGTACAGGTAAGAGTCTGAATCACACTTGTGCTTTCTCCTTGATTTTTATTACTCCTCTTGTATACTAAGAAAAAAGAAAAAAACTATTGCTGTTTAGAGTCACACTGCTCTCTCCAAACATTTGGAACTGACCAGGATCCCGTCTCCCAGGTTTGCAAGTTAGCACACACGTGGCAGAGGATGGTAGCAGCAGGACTTGTCAGAAAATCACCACATTGAGTCAATGGGAGGTCTCAAAGCCTGTGAGAAATTGCAGGCAGTTTAGGGGATAGTAATGCAAAGTGTTGGGACATAAAGGATGGTTATGAGTGAGAGCGATTGAAAAATCAATTGTAATTCCTACAATGGAAACTGAGGACCTTGAGAATAAGGTGGAAAGCAGCAGGTAGTAAAGAAGCAGGGAAAATACTAGAGTGTGTTTGCAGTAAGGGCAAATACTTTTCCACTCTTTCTGAGAGCACAGACTGCTATGTGGGAGAGTTTTTTGTTTGTTTTGGAATGAGAGGCAATCATTACAGGTAGACATTTTGATTGTCATTAGTAGTAGTAGTAATTTTCTTCATAGCATGATGCAAGTAATGATTGTCCAGGAGTTTTGATAACAAAGTCCAAAGCTTATAACTTTTCCTCCAAGTATGTTCATAGTATGTGTTTAAACATATATCCTGTCTGAATTTATAGAAAGAGGAACTTTGGTAAGTTCTTCCAGGGACTTAATAGCTTTTTGGCATTTTCTTGTATGTTATGGCCAGAAATTATTCAGTCAGAGCTCTGGCTATCAGATCATGTTACAGCTTTTTGGTTTTGATTTGAAGCATCCTATATCAAAAACTGATCTTCTGCAAAGCTACTTCAGTTTTGGGTGTTTCAGGTAAAATCCTGATTAATCTACATAAAGCAAAATGTATCAAATGCTTTGTCTTTCCAACACACACAAGGCAGGTTATTGTTCAAGCATTTCATTGTGGCATAAGAGAAAAATGTATTAGAGTTTAGTTTTGTTTTTCTGTCATACTTTGGCCATGTGCTGGCCTAGTTTAGTTTTAAAATGTTTCCAGCAACAGGGACATACCTCTTTCACTATGCCCTCAGGGAAACTATTTCACTGCCTGTTGACAACTACTGTCTGGGGTGTTTTTTTTCATCTCCCTTGTATTCCATTTATATTTCTCTCAATCTTCCCCCACTCTTCCTCTTTTTTATATCCCTTTAGTCTTATTTATCCCTCTTAAGGAGATAAATGCCAGAAGGAGATGAATTAACGGCCCTGAAATATCTGTAGAATGTTAGTGTGTCTTCTCCTATGTGCTTCTGCACCATGTTAAACATATTTAATTCTACCAGCATGTGCTTATTAACCAATTCCTTAAATATCTTTTGTTACCTCTTTCTTTGGATCCATTCAGTTTTCCAACATCCTTCTTTTAATTAGCTGTTTGGCTCTTGATGGTATACTCTGTTTCTTGGTTTGCTGGTGAACTTCAGTGTTACCTTTGAGCTGTGATGGGATGTCTTTGTATACCACTGACAAATCACAGAGCCTGAAAGCAGCATTTCTAGGTTAGTGGATCTCTAAAACGTTAGTGGGAAGTTTCATCCTGAAATCAACATTAGATGTCTTTCCAGAAGATGTGCTTGAGTCAGCTGTTACTGTATGCAATAGTGGGGAACAAGTGAAAACAAAGATCGTGTAACATATGGGAGCTGAAACTAGGTGGTTTCATGTTCTTTGTGGCATTAATATTTTCTAAATCTCCCTTCCCTGCAATACATTAACTTCATCATTCTGGTTACATCTCACATTTACGGGCCACAGTCATACCTTCTTTTTTACCTTCTCTTTGAGTAGTACTTCCCTGGACATGTAGGAAACAAATTGAGAACAGGTGAGAAAAGACAGAAAAATAACACTGTCTTGATAATAGTGGTAAGAGCAAGCTGTGTAACTATCTGCACATGGAAACAACAGCTCACTTTAGGCTTGCTTCACTAGATGATGTAATTTGGAGATACATTCCCTCATCAGAGTTTAGGAATGTTACAGATGTACAGCTTGTACGTGTAGGTACTAGGGCAAGTCAGACTAGAATTATGTCACTTAAGGCTTTTCTAACCCCTCTATTAATCCTCCTTTGATACAATTTCAGCGTGTCTATCTGTGAATGACTTTAGACATGTTTCCATTTGCTTCATGAGGACAAATTCAGAGCATATAGTGTATGAATCTGATTCACTGGATGATCACGTGTGTTCAAATGAAGGTGTTTGGGAGGAGGCTGGAAAGAGTATAGTTTGCATGGGTATAGAATCTCTCAGGTTCCTCTGAATTTTGCATCTTATGCAGTAGCATAAATGTGTTGTGTCTTGACAATTCTGAACAATCACAATCAGTCCTGCACTCTGAGTATGAAGTTTATGATGTCTCCTAATTAGATATAACTGGCATGAGTCAAACTTGGTTAATTCCCCTCTGGCTTTGACAGGAATAGTTTTCCCTGGTGTATTCACGCCAGAATACCATTGCTAATTTATGAGACCTGTCTGTAGGATGACAGTGGAATGTGGTGCTGGCAAATGGACATGGGGACATGTGCTGAGGGGAAGTGAAAGGAATCTCAGGCTTTATCTGAGGTCAAGGACTTGATAATATAATACTCTTTGCTTTAGAAAGAGTAATAGCAAGGGTAAGAGGGGAGGCCATAAATTTATCACACCTGGAGTTCTCCCACAGAAGCTTCGAGTGAGCTTGATTTTGTGGCTGGGGAATAAATCTCCCCTCTCTGATTATGACCAGTACTCTTCCCATACCCTTCTTGATGTTTAACTCTTTAGAGTCAGTTGGTAAAGAATTCTAACTTACTTTTAATTACTTGTCATTTTTCTGAAGATAGTGAATGTCTTTGCCACGGCTAGGGTGGATAAGTCCAAGTATACCCATGTCCTGTGTGACCTGCTCTAGGTGGTCCTGCTCTGGCAGAGGGGTTGGACTGGATGATCTCTCGAGGTCCCTTCCAACCCTTGAGATTCTGTGATTCTGTAATAGAGCACATGTGCTAAAATCCTGAAACAAACCAATGAGTTTGCCCATTCCTCTTATCAGAATGTTAATTACTAGCATTAACAACAATAAAAAGAGTTGCTTTTGTTTTTCTTTCAAAAATAAATCTAATACTGACATACCTGGGAAGACTGACAATATAAGCATTTTGACTTACTATTGGCAGTTGTCTGAAAAAAAAGCACCCAAAAAACTTAGCCTGCCATACAGTACACATTTATTCTCCAAAATCTACTTTCTTTTGGCTCTGATATATTTGTTCTTATCTCTTACTGTTTCAGGAAGGCAATTGCAAAGGTGGCACTAGAAGTAATTTTCATGAGTTTTCTTCCACAACAGCAGGCAAAACCTTTGTGGTTTCTTGAATGCTGCCCAACTGCATGTAAAGGAGAATAGTGTATCTGGGATTGCTGTGCTGAGAATTACTCTGATTGACTGACCTGCCAAGGCACTAGATTGAGAGGTGGAACGTGCTCCCTCTGTGTCTGATTAGAAACTCCACAGATTTATAAATCTAGATGTCATGACTCAATCAGGCATGGCCCAAATAGATCACATTCCTGCATACAGCTGTGCTTGGAAAATGTCAGTGATTTTACAGCGCTGCATTGTGGGCAATAGGAAATATCATTTGGGGTCCCTCTCTCTCATAACTGCTGTTTAGACAATGCTGTGGCAATTTTTCAGACTGCATTTATTCTACATGGAACACACAGATGGCAAATGTTTTAATTTGGATTTAAAAGCCTGAGCTGCTGGGAGGAAGGTTGTTGTCTTGTATATACCTGCAACTGTTTGTCAGCCAGTGCTGACAGTGTTCACAGGCTGTAATACTGAAAATGGCAACCTCAGGCACAGTGCCTGCCAAACAAGGAAATTTAGTAGTCAGGCACTATTGATGAGGTAGGTATGTATCAAGACACCACCAAAGAATCACTACTCTGGATGTGGCTGCAATGTTCCTGCAATGATAGCCCCTTTACTTGGCTGGTATTACTTTCTGCAAATCAGATAGCTATAGTTCAGCCAGTTATGATTACAAATCCAAGAATCATTTCATTTTAGACTAACTTTTCCTTATTCATGGGTTTTAGTTCAATTTAGACATAAGGAAAAAATATTTCACCATTGAAGTGAGGGAGCCCTGGCACAGGCTGCCCAGGGAGAATGTGGAGGCTCCTTCTCTGGAACTCTTCAAGATCTGCCTGGACACATTAGCATGTGACCTGATCTAGGTAGAACTGCTTGAGCAGGGAGGTCGGACTAAATGATCTCTTAAGGTCCCTTCCAACTCCTACCATTCTATGATTCTATGATTTTATCCTGAAAACCACCGTGCCTTCCAATTGGGAAATTAATGTTAACTGGCTTGCATTCCCAAAATCAGGCAATGCTTCAGCACTATTGAGTTGAACTGCACGTTGGAAATGTTTCTTCTTTTCTCTGTATGTGAAGAGCGGGGCCAAAGATCATTCTTTTCCCTTCTGGTGTTCCCAGCAATGTGAGGTTGCAATGGCCTTCTCTACATCCTCCTCTGCTCACAAAGAGCATCACTTTGTTTGTGCTGAATTAAAAAAGGCACGGGGAAAACCACTCTGTTATTCCTTGCACTCTGCCGCCGCGGGATCGAAAGCAAGCGCTTCTGTAGTCTTTCTGCCCGTGTGAGCTTTTCCCATCAGGTGCGCGGCTGAGGTTTCCCGGCGGCTCTGGCCCGGGGATGCTCAGCGCTCTGTGCTTCAGCCTGCAGGTGGCACCCGCCGTGCGTCGCAGAAGCCGCGAGCTCCGCGAATGGCCAAGAGAGCTGGTGGTTCTAAATCCAAGCCAACCAAACATTGTCTCGAAGTGAAATGAAACAGGAGTGGAAGCTGGCTTACACTCTGTCCCCTTGGTGTTCTCCTGCCCCTGCCAAAACCCACATTGTTCAAGGTCACCCAGAAAAACAAGCCTCTTGTTATTATTCTTTGTCCTAAATGCAAAGCTGGGCTGTCAGTGCTTTAGTGCAAGGTGGTGCTTGTCATCTCTGTTTATGGGATAAGCTGCTCATGGATCTGTGGAGCTTCCAAGGCTTTTGGGCCACATTATGTGCATGGCTACGACTGAACTTTGTATTTAGTACCTGTGTGTTTGTATGCGATAGTTGGTGTATTTTTCAAGGTAAAATATCACAACTCCAGCATGCAACAAAACACATGTTCTGAGTAGCCTTAACTCAAAATGTGTGGAGTTGACCTTTATTATCAAACACAACAAGAAGATTGACTGGAAGCTAAGCTGTGGCCATCAAAGTTCAAGTATGTCCAGTGTGGCATCTCTTGGTTCAGGACTTATGACTAAAACAGTTTTGATTTGAGTACACAGCTGGACCCTCTATTCCTGACTTTGAAAGTTTTACAGGATCCATCTTACCAAGGTGTACATGCAATGCAGTGGGGACTATTTTTGAGTTATTACAAAGGAGACCCTGACAAAATGCAAGCAAAAATTTTGAGGTTTGCAGTAAGCCATTTGGGAACCTATTCAGTTTTTCTGTTTTTGGGTATCTATGCTTGTTTTCCTCCAAGACAACTTTTAGAAGGTGAAGATTAAACACCTGCACTGGCTTTGAGCCATTAAAGTTAACCTCTCATGTACATATATAGTTCCTTTGAGATTCAGCTCTTGCTTTTAATTCTTCTCAGGAGGGTAAATGTATGTCCTGCAAGGGAAGGCTTTCAGAGGAGACCTTTCAGAGAAAGCCAAGGGCCTGGATCATCTGCTAGAAAACAGGGATCAAATTATATTCTTCATCTGAGAAGCAATTTGTGCTCCAGTGTTCCTGTGTAGAGTATTCCCTTCCTCTGTTGTACACTTCCTAAAATGACAGCTCAACGTTCTCAGAAAGTTCTTGGAGATAAAAAGAACTTCAAGCATAAATACATTGAAAAATTATATTGTTTGTCATGTGAAATATCCAGTGGATTCAGTTAAGAAATCATGCAGGTAAAAATAGTATTCTGTCATCTCTCAGTCCCATGTAGTTTTACTTGAACTGCTTTAAAACTAACTGAGGTAATGGAACAGTCAGGCCAAAACTGAATTGCAAACAGCTACTTCTTTGGCCTTCAGGATAAAAACCCAGTGCTTTCCCATACAAATTCCATCTCTGCTGGATATCATTGTTCTAAAGTTTGGCATGAAGTTCAGTACTGATGTAAAACAGCTAGGCATAAATTAAGAGCCCATGTTGATAGTGAGCACTAAGAGACCATTGGCCCAGGGTGTTTGTAGGTTTGGGGGTTTTTTAATTACTATTATTACTTTTTGAAAGTTGGGGATTTACCTGGTTGTTGCAAGGACTAGCTAAGTGGTCATACTGGATTTTTCCCTTTGGTTTGGGTGACTAAAATCCTGTATGGGATGAAATACTAGGCCAAAACAGAGAGAAAGCAGACAATTGAATCTGGTAAGAACTCTACTGAAAGTTAGCAACAGTAACCAGTTTCAATAACGCCAAATCTTTTTAAAAATAACAAAAACATGAGATGGGCAACAAAATATCAGTGCTACTCTTACTTCACCATCCTTTGCAGGGTCCTAACAGAAACTGCAGTTTCCTGATTGTTTTGTGCAAATGTATTCACTTCTACACGAAGGAGAAATGCCTACTGGCAGGAGATTACACTACCCTGTGTACTGTGGTGCAGGAGCTCTGGGCTCCAGAACTCTTGGGTTCTTCTGGCTGGCAGCAGTCTGCATCTGGCAGTCCCTGACAGCAGTGAAAAGTTAAACCACCTATATATGAGTTGTCTGCAAAGGTTATCTTGGGACTTTTCAATCTAAAAAGTTCTAACAGCATAGCTGAAAGGCCAGATAGTTTATCATGGAAGCATTTTGCATGAAGTCTAGGAGCTTCTGGATGGCTTAGGACATAGCTGCATAGCAAATGCAGAGATTTTGGAATCGTTCTGCACAGCCTGAGCCAGCAACCAGGAAGGCTGGGAAGGGCTGAGCAATATAGCTGTCTTAGATGTAATGCTATGGGGACTTGACTGCCAGGCCTAGGTCAGAAGCAGGTCATATAAGCCATGTTTTCCCTGAGAAAGTGATACATTGTGGGATACCCACAGTAAGCTGTGGGTATCAGTACCGTGCTCCATTGTGTGATTTAGACGTGCCTGTTAGCAGGTTGCTGGAGAGAGTCTTGGCTAGTCTTCTGAAAGCAATGTAATTGAATTGGTGGCCATTGGTACTCCATGATCTAGTGGTAATGGGGAAGCTCTTTTCAGAGAGGCCCTGTAGTGGCCCTGTCCTGCTGGCTGTCACATGAAGAGCTGTGCCTGTTATGCCATGTCTCTGAGTTTGCATTTCAGTGTATTTCTCCTCAAGCGAGAGACAATTTTCTTTTCCATTTCTTCTCTTCCAAAATCACATGACAGCTGGATCTTTTCACTCGACCGCCTCCAGCATGATTCACAATCTAAATACTCCCTATAAAATCCTCGAGACTTGGCAACACGATGTATTTTTGACAATTGCCAGGAGCAGGCTTCCTATCGCTGGTTTCCTTGGATAGGTTTATTTTTGTGTCTTTAAAATGTGTTCTTTTAGTTTGCTTCTAAATGCATAATGCTGTTCCCATGGCAGACTGGGAGACAATGAAGCTAAGAAATATGTATTTTTCATTCTAGAGGTTCTGGAAAATGGGATTTCTATTGTGTGGGGAATTCTGAGTTTTTAAATTCAGTTATTTTTGAATCAGAAAAGGCAGTTAAAACTTCCTAAAGAGGAAACATCCTGGAATTTGGTTTTCCAATGCTACAAAATTCTTAAAGAGAACATTGGGGAATTATAACACTGATACATTATACAACAAGCACACTAAAAATATATTTGATGCGGTACTGATGTCTCAACTGAATAAACATACAGATGAATAAAAGATATTTACCATAGACAGCTTGTGTGAAATATACCCACTTAGATGATCCACTGCTGGTTACACAGAATCACAGAATCTTAAGGGTTTGAAGGGACCCTTCTTGAAAGATCATCCAGTCCAACACCCCTGCCAGAGCAGGACCACCTAGAGTAGGTCACACAGGAACATGTCCAGGCAGGTTTTTTTGACTGACTTGTGTATGTTGGTGAAAACCATTGTCATCTAAAGGCTTTTGATCCCCTCTGATCATTTTTCTTTGTGCTCTTCTTATTGGCAGGTCAGTGGGTTATCAAACCACACCTATTGATTCAGGAAGATTAATTGCAGCGATGTCCAAATCTCATTTGTAATGATGGTGGACTAGTACTGTTCAATTCAATTTCTTGTAGCTAGTGATTGCATGGGAGCTCAGGGAGGGAAGAGTGACACTGTGAATTTGCTCGATGTTTTCACTGTCTGATTTTGTCATAGATGGAGCTGCCCATGGCTGTGCTGCTTCCTCCAGGCTCACCAGTGGTGAGAATAGCACAACATTAGCCATTAGCCACTGCAGCTGTATTATGACATTGCTGCAGATCACAAATATGCTGCTCTGCAGGCATTTGGTAAAGGAAATAATTTTCAAATAAATAATTTCCTAAGACATGTTTTACATATTCATTATCATTGTGCAGTGTTCTGGGAATACACTACCTGGGTCTGACTGATCACTTTGCTGCACAAGATTTAGAACAAAATCACACTTCCAATTTCAGAGAAATTGCTTATAATTAACTTGTTCTAAAGAGTGGAGCCAAGTGAGCCAGTTCAATGGCTGTGTCTGCACTTCAGAGAAGCTGCTTAGAAGTATGGTTGTCCCTCTCATCTTTTTGTATCATAAGTCCCTAATTGTCCAGATGAAGGATGTCTTCTTATTCCCACATCAGGCTATTAAGTTGTCTAAAAAACTACACTTGTGTTATGAGACTATTGCAAATGCTTTATACTGATTACATATAAGTAGAAAGTATTCAACCAGTATCTTATCACATATAAACCTGTTTTTAAAATTTCTTTCCCTGGAATAGAGTTCAGATCTCAGTTTCCCCTGTACAAAAATAGGGCAACATCAGTAGATTTATGGAGATCTTTTGGAATTACATGTATGTGAATAGGGACAAAAGTCTTGATGTGTATATAAATATTCACTTGTTGATTCAGTGTGTGTGATCCAGCCATTAATATTGGCATCCATAACTGTGGTCTGTGAGGTCTAGTTTTGCATAACCAAGCCTCAAGAAAGCACTGGTTTGTGTCACTATGGAAATGGCATATGGTTTGAGGCATTTAGGCATCTTTATTTAGTGTCTGCTTCAGAGCACTGCTGCTGGTAAAAGCACAGATTCCTCTTTTCCTTTGCTGAGCTAGGGAAAGAAATTCCAAGATTGACATGACAAAAGCAGGCAAAATTGGCCTTCTCATCTCACCACACTTAAAATGAAGCTTGTCTGGGGAGAAGGAAACTGCAGAATTTGCAAGAAGTCAGGAACTGAGACAGGAGGTGTTTCTGAACTGTAAGTCAGTATGTGCATACGTGTTTGCCTAGCATGGTTGCCTGTATTACTATGCAGCTAATACAATAGATACCAATACATGCTCCAAAACAATGACACTGTGTCCTATTAACATACAACACTCATGATTATTAGACTGTTTTGTTCAGTGCATAAAGGTTGGTATTTTTCTGCAAGCTGTAAGTATCTCCTCGTGACATGAGTAAGAGCCACAGCTATGAAGCAGAGAGCAGAGCCTGCTTTTGCCTCTCCAGAGTAATATTAAGGCTTGGTGCAAAAATGTGCAGTGTAAAAGGGCATTTTGTGACTCAATAATATCAGGGAATGGAAAGTGCAGCCTTCACATTACCTGTGTCAGCCTAAGAGCTGAAGCGAATGCATTGATTGTTCAGTGAAATGAAAGGTGTCTCTGCATGGAGAGGAGGGATGGCTGAGAGCACTAGTTTTTGACAGCCTGCTCCTAGTTGTTTTGCCTGTGTCCGGGATTTATATTGACAACCAGAACTTGGATTTGTCAATGCCCACACATCAAAGTTGAGTGCACAAAGGACTTCCTCCTTTATAAAAAGTCACCATTTCTGTCCCATTTAATGAATTGGCGAGCTGTCCCTCCCAGTTCCAGGCCCTTTCCCATAGGATTCGTAGTTTTATCTGTGCCAAGGCACAGTTCCTCAGTGCTGACTGAGTGATGGTCTCCATCCCCACTTCAATCCTGTCATGCATCGAAAACCAAATGGAAGAGCAGCAGCCTCTACTCTACCCTGCCCTGGTGAGGCCTCGTCTCGAGTCCTGTGTCCAATTCTGGGCTCTCCAGCTCACAGAGGGACAGGGAACTGCTGGAGAGAGTCCAGTGCAGGGCCACCAAGATGATCAGGGGACTGGAACATCTTCCTTATGAGGAAAGGCTGCGGGAACTGGGATTGTTTAGTCTGGAGGAGACTGAGGGGGGATCTCATTAATACTTACGAATATGTCAAGAAGTTGAGGCATCCCTCTTTTCTATGGTATCTAGCAACAGGACAAGGGGTAATGAGATGAAGCTGGAACAAAAAAAAGTTCCATTTAAACATAAGAAAAAACTATTTTACTGTTGAGTTGAGGGAGCCCTGGCACAGGCTGCCCAAGGAGGGTGTGGAGTCTCCTTCCTTGGAGGCTTTCAAAACCCACCTCGGCACATTCCTGTGCAACCTGATCTAGGTGGACCTGCTTTAGCAGGGGGATTGGACTGGGTGATCTCTAAAGGTCCCTTCCAACCCCTACCATGCTGTGATTCTATGATTCTCTCAGCACAGCCAGGGCTGTGCAGCCACGCTGAAATATCAGTCATCTTCCCAGAGCGTGTGCTCCCCCCTGGGACTGGTAATTGGTTCACTAGGTCATTTAACCACTGTAAATTTCGTTTTCTTACAGTTGGATGCAAATGTGGGATGGAAAAAACATTGATACTTCATAGTACAGAGCAGAATCTGATTTGTGTGTTAGGATAGAGACACACCATAAAGAGATCATTTTGGAATGAGAATGGTGAGGGGAGTGTGAATTGCTGCTTGGACCTGCTGGTCACGCTTACAGGAGTGGAGGCAGGTGCCCAAATCCTACTGCTAGGGGTTTGGCACAAAACTGAGACTGCAGGATAACAGGCAGAAAGAGATCAAAAGACAAAGAGAATGTCTCTGAGCTTTGGTCTCATATAATGTCTATTCTTATCCTTTGGGGGCCTGATTTGGGATTTTTGAAGGAAAAGGGATTGGATGGGGAGAGGGAAGGATTCAGCAGCGTGAAATACAGGATACACTAGAAAGACCTCAAGATTTTTTTAATAGCAAAAAACCTGACAGATATTGACTATAGAGGCAGTATGTCAGCTGCCTACAATATTCTTTGGGTTCTACTCCATGCCAAAAATCAATGCATTTTATGGCACAAAGACTTCTGGTGGGAATACTGCTCTGTACCGGATCTCTCAGTCTAAGTCATTAGTAAAATATATTTATCTCAGATCATGTGTGGCCACCTAATAAAAGCCAGCAATAAAAAAAAAAAAAAAGATGTTGTCTTTCTAAATCTTTGTTGTGATTATGGATAACCTGAACTGGATCCCACACAGTAGAACACATTTTAAAAACGTGCCTCATAAGAATGCTTTCCAACATGAGAAATGTGAGTTCCTGTCTGGAACTTTTCAAAAGTGTATTAATAAGTCTGGTTTTAAATAAATAAATAACATGGTTTATTACTTCCAGGGTAGTGAAAACCCCCTTTATTTTCCCTCATATTTTTCATCATAAGCCTGCAGTACATCTCACTAACTGTTATAGAAGGTTTTAATCTGTTTAAGTTTTAGGGAAGACAAAGCCTCTCAGTCCATTTTGCTTTGGTGGCACCTCTGAAAAATGAATTTGATGTGTAAGCCATACAGACAGTTAGAATCATACAATCATAGAATGGTAGGGTTGGAAAGGACCTTTAGAGATCATCTAGTCCAACCCCTCTGCAGAAGCAGGGTCACCTAGATCAGGTCGCATAGGAACATGTCCAGGTGGGTCTTGAAGACCTCCAAGGAAGGAGACTCCACAACCCCTCTGGGCAGCCTGTGCCAGGGCTTCCTCACCCTTACAGTGAAATAGTTTTTTATTATATTTAAGTGGAACTTTTTGTATTCCAGCTTCATCCCATTACCCCTTGTCCTATTGCTAACTACAATAGTGTCAGGGAAATAACAGCGGTGAAAAACTGGTTTATAAATCTAATAAGATTCAGAGAATGGTTTCTACTGATTTGAAAAAAAAAATCGATATATAAACCATGACAGAGAGATGAATTTATGTTGACAGTGAAGAGATTTTGTATCCGAAGGGACAATCTTGCTGACCTGCTCCTAAGGATGCTGAGCTGGAACACAGAGATGAAGCAAAAACTTACTTCAGCTTTAACTGAAACTGGGAGTGCTGCTTTATTCTTGCACATAGCAGAGAGGCATTTGCCATCAAATTATTTGAGGACCAGAGAGTAGGGGGATGGTGATGGAGATTGGCAGGTGGTGTGTTACCATTTCTGTTCACAGAGTATTTTGTGAAACCTTCTTCTGCCAGTGGAAATATCCAAGTTGTTGGCACAATAGAGGTGTTGGTGTTTTATCCTAATCGTGTTTTGCCTCCAGCAGGCACTCTACTGAAGTGTGAGGATTGCTCTGGATGGAAAGACCAATTTTTAAGTGATTATTTGATATGAGTTATACTTATCTGGGCAAATTGAAGGGTTCTGGCAGGGACTCTTTGTTTCCATCTCAGTCTTGAGGGAATGTAGAGAGTGCTGCACATGGCACCAGTTCAGCTGCACCACGAGACATGATGGCTTCAGTGAAAGCATCTCCCACGCCACTCACTCCTTGGGTCAGTGCACGGGAGCTGGTGCAATGCAGTGTATCAAGCAGGTAATCTGTGTTTCAAAGGAGCAATGGCAGCAAAAATGTCATTAAATCGCTACATCCTTCCTGAAATAGCAGCCATGCACCCCTGCTAACCCTACTGAAAGATGTGGCATATCTTCCTCCATATTTCTATTGTCAGATATCAGTTTGTTTGTCAGAGACGTCCTTTAACTTATGGCAAAATAGAGCTGACAGCAAACGTTGAGGGGCTATGATGCATTCATAGTAGACTTACCTTTTTGCAGCAGCTTGTGTTGCATTTTTGCCACATACTTCCACATTCAAGGAGAGTATGATTGTAATGTGACATATATATATGCAGTACTGTGGTGTGCCTCACACTGCCTATTTCTGTATTTGGCTATATAGGAATTCTTAAGCTGAAAGCTCTGAAGAATTTGGGTCAAAGTTTTGCTGAATTTTCTCCTGTTAAACATCATCTCATTCTACAAACTGTCCCATGTCACTCAAAATGTGCTTCAGGAAAGGTGTTATAACCTGTCTCTACATTAATAGAAATAAAGGCACAGCTGAGTTACGGTAGTGGAGATGAAAAGCTTTGCTGTCTTATTCAAGGCAGGTTTCATAAAAACCTAGACACTAGAAACAAAGCCAGGCAGTTTACAGAATCCTCATTCTCATAGCTTTATTTCTGCTTCTGTTTCTGAGGCAGCAATGCTGACAGTTGTATTTGGTGCTGACTTTTCCCAGTGCTGCTGACAGTCCAAAGCCTTTTAATACTGTTGTCACTGTGTCTTTGAAATCTCCAAACCGTGAGCATGATATTAAACACAGAATGCCCGAAGTTATATCCATTCAGGAGACCGGCAGGACTTGATAAAGCTGTCATGATTGCACTCATGTCTGCAGGGCACAGAAAAGATGTGAGCTGAGCCTTTGAGACAGAAAACAATACTGTGCCCTCCCAGATTGCTGCTCACCTCAGAGCTGCCACATTTTCCACTTGCTTTTCCTTTTCCCCCTCTCATAAAGAAGCTGTGGAGCTTTGCTGTGAACCATCTGGGCTTGCTGATGTTATTTATCGTTTGAGAAACTTTCAAAATGCTACATTTTACTCCTGACAGTCTGCCTTTTTGTGATCCTTTGTCATTTCCGTGAAAGAAAACGCTTTCCTCACCTCTGCTGAGTTTCAAAGGCTCAGATACCTTACAGTGACTTGGACAGCTTTCATTCATGCACTCTGCTAATCACCCAATTACCAAATACTGTGCAGCAGTAATACTGTTTTACTGCTACACTCACTATGCTGTGTAACACTAACCGATATCAGGTGATACTATTTTTTTGCCTTAAAACCAGCTCGGATTCAAGTTTGATACCAGAACTACTGTGTAATGGCACCTCAGCCTGTTACATTGTCTGCATTGTCCTACTCTCCTTGCGATCTCTCACTTACACAAACCTCCAGCCATGCAAGGATGTTCTCAAAGAGAAGGGATCAAGCTCTTTTCATGGACGTTACCAAGGATCAAATACTAGGATCTAATATCATCAGTGCTAGATATCATCCCTGATTTTTGTAGACCTTTATACACTCCATAAAATACTGAAAATATTGAAACCCACAAGAGGAATATCTAATAATCTCATTTTAATATGCTGTTTAGATATGCTTCTGACAGAAGAGCAAGTGGATGACAGTAAAAAACTAAACTTCCTATAAGTACAAAGTAAACCTATATATCCAGTAACTACTATTCCTTTTTAACGTGGCTTAAAGGGCCAAAGTGAGCTGTAACAGCTGTCTGAAGGGCTGTGAGACCACCTTAGTTAAAACTGATAAGTTTTTTTCAATGCACTCTTTGAAAATTGTTTCCACTGATGGTTTTTTGGTTGGTAAACACAGATGTTTGTTTGTTAGACCCAGTGCATGAGCTTTCCTGGGGCAACACTCTTTCTCATTTGGTAACCTCTCTTGGTCTCAGGAAAGACACGAACGATTAGCTTTGTGGGACTAGAACTTCATTCTTATACCAAAGGGTGTTGGTGTTCTTCCAATTCCTATGTGGAGTTTTGAAGATCAAAACTTCTGTGTGCATAGTTCTGGCAGTTTAAACTGCAGCTTCTTCAAGGCTGTGTATCAGACTCCAGTGTAATCCTGCAATGATATGCCCTCCTCTGACACCAAGTGTGCTCATTGCTGCCTTGGAAAAGGTAGGACTATTTACTTCTGTCGTATTAAGCAAGTACTTACTACTTTATTTAATAGAGGAGATGGCACATATGTGGTAATTAAAATAAAATGAGGAGGAAAAGGGAATTTAGCAGGGCTCCAAGTGAAACTTTTGGTGGATATAGCATTTCTGCCTTCAAAAAGAATTAAATCCCTTGTCTTCACCCTTGCAACAAAAATGAGCTAATCTTGCCACGTTAAAAAAAAAGATAATTGAGCATTCTGATTTAGAAGAAAGTAGCTCTGGCAGCATTCAAGGTAAAGTCCTTGTGTAAAAAGTGCTCTTTAGTAGTGATAGAAAAAAATCAATTAAACTGAGCTAAAAAGTACTTTGTGCATATGTGGTATGTGCGTGCATGTGTGCATCCATGTGTGGTTGCATGCTTATTAGTCTTGGCTGTGATGTGTGATATTAGGTGGCATTAAAACATTATTTCACTGTATGTTTTACTGGAATTTCATTGAATAATGGTTGGGATCACACCAATTAGTGTGATTGTGGTAGTAAGTGTGTTCTCTACTTGATGTGGGACTGCACTCTTGATTGAGATGAACAGTTGATGTGATAAAATATACCATAGGCAATATTTCCTTTATCTAAAGTAAGCACTTGATAGGGAATAGCACAAAGATTTTTTTTTAGCTACTGTATTTCCAGCTATTAATTATGATATTGCTCATTTATTAGTTTGAAGGTCTAAAGGAGCTTTTAAACAATTTATCTGGGGTTTCAGCACTTGTTGTAATGTGTGTCACTCTTTTAAATTCAGATAATAAATACATCTTAGTTTAGATGTGAACTATTAGGAAAAATCATAAATAAAAGTGGAAATACATGAAAAAATCCCTGGTTCTTGGCAATGAGGATGCTGCCATATCCTCCCTGCCATTCCTGGGAACTCTTTATTTCTAGTTCATGTTGAAAAATCTCATATGCTTATATAGTTCACTGAAATAATGGAATTACTGGAGGTGTAAAGTAACTAGTATCAGCATGGTATTATATATAGCCTCTTAGCCACCTGAAATGGGAGCAGACTTCATATTGTCCAAATCTGTGGATGTTTCTGAACTGAGCTGAGCTTCAAATCATAGAATCATATAATAGGTTGGGTTGGAAGAGACCTTTAAAATTATCTCATCAAACCTCTTGTAATAAACAGGGAAATCTTCAACTAGATCAGGTCGCTCACAGCCCCATCCATTCTGACCTTGAATATTTCCAGGTATGTGACATCTACCACGTCTCTGGGCAACCCGTGCCAGTGTTTCACCACCCTCACTGTAAAACATTTATTCCTCATTTCTAGTCTGAATCTGCCCTGTCTTATGGCAACAGGCCCTACTAAAATGTCAGTCTCCATCTTTCTTATAAGCCTACTTTAATTCTGACAGGCCACAATAGGGTGTCCTCAGAAAATGTCAGTGAAGAAGGTAACAATGGATCAGTAAATACAGATGCTCAGACAGAAAATGTCTGAAAAAAATAATTTAAGACATTGTGAATGAGCCAGGATCCAACAATGAAAAATGAGAGGTGTAAGGGCCTTTCAATCCCATGCACCATCTGCAAAGATAACTTTTGCAGGAACTGGGAGAGAGTTTTTCCATGCAGTTCTGGGCTGCTGAAGCACAAGTAGTGTTCCAGGCACTCCGGTTCTTAGACTGTGTTTGCAGATAGATGCAGTTCTGATAACAGCACTAACTTTGTTGACATTGTCAGGTGGTTGATACTTGGATACACACTCACACATGCTTCCATTCACAGACTTAACTGAGACTCATTTGTTAAAGTGCTTAAACAGGTGGGATTCATTCATTTAAAGGTAGGTGTGTTCTTATGTGTTCATCAGAAGACTAATGTAACAGGCTGTAGTATTTGAAGAGCTCAGACTTCAAGAAGGACAGTGCCAGGAGAATTGGGGCAAAATTGTGAGAAGAAAGATTTAAGATGAATTGCCATAGTTGAGGGAAGAACAGTTTGCAGAAGGTGAGGGAAACTTCATTCACCTGGATATTTTTTAAGAGGTCTGAAGAAGTTTATATTCTAGTGTACAGTAGGGGAGAGTCCTGTACTGATAGAGCAAGTGGCAACATGACCTTAAGGAGATGTTCTGCCTTTAACTTCTGTAACTGTAATTCCTGGTAAGTCTGTTTTGAATTAGAGCAATAGTACACAAGTAAGAATATATGTCTTGATTTGATTACGTGAAATTCAAACTGAATAAAACCTCATCTTACAATAGATCATCATATGCACTTAGTCTTTGCCCTTCTTAAGCGAGGAGGAACTTTGACAAAGATGGATGCTTCCTTAAACCCCAGACTTATTTATCAAAGGAATGCTTCATTGTGGTCACTCATTTTTGCTTTAGAATATCACGTTACTAAAGATATGATTCTCCACAAAAGCCTGACTGTGAGATCACTTAACCTAAACAAAACACTGGGGCAAGTTTTAACAAAGAGTCTTGACCAAAGAATCTAATAGCAGTAACTAAGCTTCATAACTAAGGGTAACAACAGTTCATAAGGATTGGGAAGAGAAAAAAGAATCAGCTCCATAATTGTCATTTTACAAATGGGAATTGTGCTGTAGTTTCTGTGTGGAGGAATACTGCTCACTGTCTATGTGCAGAACAAGGCTACGAGGCCTCCAGACTTCTATTTTTAGCCCTCTGCCAGATTTTGTCTCCTGTGATCTTGAGTAAATGGCTAGGAGGCTGACCCATTTCTCACTGAAATCAGTAAGATCTTTTTTACTGTTTTCACTGAGAAATGGATCAGGCTTTGAACTTTGTCTAGACATCCCATCTTCACAGCAGGAGTAATAATACTGAGATTTCATCTTTGGTGTTGAGGAGTCGAGTCACAACTCTAAAGAAGATCAAGGCAATATCACATCAGAGAAAGCCTAATAAGTCTCCTAAGCTTCAGCCTGCAGGCATAAGATGGGATTCACATCACTAGTCTTCAGTCAAGAAGATCAGATTTAAGCTAATCATCTAAGTTCTCTCTCTAGTAAGTACTTACCAGCCTCTAGAGGTGTCATCTCTTTTGTGCTTTTGTGTGGTAAAACTTAGGTGACAAAGCCCTCTGAATCAGTACAAGGAACCTTTGCCTGGGACTGCCTTTCACAGCCCCAGAACTTGATGAATACAAAGTAAGGCCGACCAGTGCTGCCTTGTTCCTCTTCAGCATACCTCAACATCTGATTGGGAAGTGGAGTGCCTAGGGTGTGTAATTTGTGTTTAATCCAAGAATAGATCGCCTGCCTTGTTCCCCTGCTTCATGTTTCTCCTCATATCTGCAGCTAAAGGTCTTTTTCTGTCTGATCAGCATGGTTCACAACACATTTGAGGTCTTGGAGACAGTTGCCATGAAAACTTCTCAAATATAATGAATAGTAAAATACTGTTTAAAAAAAAAATAGTAAAATACTGTGCAAAGGGAGATTGTTCTGGAGAAAAATTACTCATATTTAGGGCATGAACTCTGCCCTGGACTACCATTAGACACAGATATTTTCAACATAATGTGCCTAGAAACATGCAATAATAAAGTAGTTACAAGCACAGTTGCTAAGAGTAGAGGGATAACCACATGGAATCATTTTCTCAAAATGCACTTGGATCAAAACCAAAATGCTTCACTACATTGATTGATTCCTTAAAAATCTGGGGAAGGGTCAGTGAAAACACAAATACATATAATTGTTTTGTTGATGGTTTTGTTTTG
Organism: Colius striatus; assembly: GCF_028858725.1. Lineage (NCBI taxonomy): Eukaryota > Metazoa > Chordata > Aves > Coliiformes > Coliidae > Colius > Colius striatus. Next base: position 11,572,757 of record NC_084769.1, on the reverse strand, counting down.
GTTTTTTTATTATTAATATTTAAAAAAAAAGATGTTAAGGTACATGAAGGCATCCAGAGGAGGGCAACAAAGTGGGTGAAAGGGCTGGAAGGCATGTCCTCTGAGCTGCAGCCGAGGACACTGGGTTTGTCTAGTCAGAAGAAAAGGAGGCTGAGGAGTGACCTCGTGCTTTCATAGAATCATAGATGACAAGTTCACTGATGACACCAAACTGGGAGGACTGGCTGATTCCCCAGAGGCTGTGCTGCCATTCAGCGGGATCTCGGTCGGCTTGAGAGTTGGGCAGAGAGGAACCTCATGATGTTCGACAAGGACAAGTGCAGAGTCCTGTACCTGGGGAGGAATAACCCCACGCACCAGTACAGGCTGGGGACTGACTGCAGAGGAAGACCTGGGAGTGCTGGTTGATAAACTGAACATGAGCCAGGAATATGCCCTCGTGGCCAAGAAGGCCAATGGCATCCTGGGATGTATCAAGAAGAGTGTGGCCAGCAGGTCAAGGGAGGTTCTGCTTCCCCTTTACTCTGCCGTGGTGAGGCCTCATCTGGAGTCCTGTGTCCAGTTCTGGGCTCCCCAGCTCAAGAGGGACAGGGAACTGCTGGAGAGAGTCCAGCGCAGGGCCACCAAGATGATCGGGGACTGCAACATCTTCCTTATGATGAAAGGCTGTGAGTACTGAGGCTGCTTAGTCTGGAGGAGACTGAGGGAAGATCTTATTAACATTTATAAATATCTAAAGGGTGGGTGTCAGGAGGTTGGGACATCCCTTTTTTCTGTTGTGTCTAGCAACAGGACAAGGGGTAATGGGATCAAGCTGGAACACATAAAGTTCCATTTAAACATAAGGAAAAACTATTTTCCTGTTGAATTGAGGGAGCCCTGGCACAGGCTGCCCAGGGAGGGTGTGGAGGCTCCTTCCTTCGAGGTCTTCAGGACCCACCTGGATACGTTCCTGTATGACCTGATCTAGGTGGACCTGCTTTGGCAGGGGGTTGACTGGATGATCTCTAAAGGTCCCTTCCAACCTCTACCATGCTGTGATTCTATGATCATAACGGAGATGCTGCAGTCCCTTCATCATCTTTGTGGCCCTGCACCGAACAAGCAGTTACCCGTCCTTCATGAACTGAAGGGTCCATGTGACTAAGCACGAACTGCATGCAGACAGTGCTCTCTGATGCTGAGAATCAGTGCAAGTCCTAGTCTGATTTAAGAAGATTTGGAGAGAACAGTTGATGAAATATTTCTCTGGCACAAAGATTGTGAACGGAATAACGTTTCTTTCAACTTCAGGGAAATCTCTTAGGCAGTTTTCTGAACGAGTTGTGTTTGGATGGTGATTTTCCAATACAGTGAGCGCTTCATATAACCCGGAGACATGGTGGAATCTGAAATCAGCTGTGTGGATCAGAGACAGAAATGAATCCTGACATTTGAGCACTTGTTGGTCTGAAATGCAAAGGAAAATGTGATAAATTTAACAGGCAAATGTCATATCAGCTTTTTAATAAACTATACAATATCAAACGGTTAATCATTAATGAACCATTAACAAAGTTACGGGGAATCCTGTTAGTAAGTATCGCCATGGAGTAAGACAACAATTGCTTCAAATTCCTAAGTGTGGTTGGGATTGTTGTATAGGTTTTGTCAGTCCATGTCTTTAATTGTATTTCTTTTTTTGTTGTTTGCAAGAAACAAAAGAGATCCGAAAACCTCCTGGTTTTATGTAAAATGAACTCCAGAAGCACATAGGACAGCTATTTCCTATCTGAAACCTGAAGGGTCCAGTTTCATTTTCTTGTGTTTTCAGATTTAATGATTGAAATAGGTGATTATGCAAAGATTAGTATAGAAAAATTATTAAGAGATTTGAGATGGAAGTTGATTTTGTGCGGTGCAGAAGAATGTCGTTCCAGTTAGCAGATCACTGACGATGTCAAGAGTTTGCACGAGACAGTTCCCTCAGGGGTTAATGCAACCTCAGGGAAAAAAATGCCACGCAACCCTAAAGTTTTGGAGGGTGTATCATTTTACAAATTACAGATTACATTTCTGTGGAACTCGTGCTATTATAGTTTGGTAGGAAATAATTTGCACAGATGCAGAGGAGAGATTTTTCATGGGATTAATTACTTTTGCTGTCACCTTCCTCGGGATGCCACAGAAAACTTCTCACAGGTCTGTAGTTTGCAGGAAAGGGGACGGTAGCAAAATAATTCCTTTGCAGTTGCATTAACTCTTATATTCTTCCCAAGTTTTGAATCTTGATGCCAATTTGGAGATGTACCTGGATCCTTTGTTCCTGGTAGATTCTTGTCAGACCTCAGAAGGGCTGTAGATTTGAGGTAACTTCTCTCACTGTGGGTAGCAAGACAAGGAGGCACTATATGTTTATCTTCATCATGAGATTTATCTCTTGGATTCCCATCCTGCCTGATCTAGGGTTATGTCACATCAAAAAAGTATGAAATGCTTCAAACAATGAAATAAAGGTCTACACTCTGAAGAGCTTTCTAACAAAAGAGCAAGCTCGGGATGAAAATGTAAAAAGCAGGCCGGCAGTGTAGCGCTGTGGTACCAACCAGGATGAAGCTCTCAGTATGAAGGTCTTTCAACATAGCTCTAATTCAGCACTTGTAGAGAAATAGATGTAGATGAAGACATCTGATATGTGTAACAAGTTCTGATATGATTTATGTGCACTTTAAGCAAATGAATAGAACAAAAGTAGAGCAAGCCCTCATGAAATAATTAACCTCTAGCTTATTTGGTGTATCCTGTGTTTACATCTCATCTGACAGTAAATGACGATACTTTCATGAGCACATCAAACTCTGCAGTTCAACGTGAGTGTGGTTAACTCCCAAATATGGTTGCTTATCCAAAATGTATCTAAATTTCTTAAATGTGCCACAGTGAGCTGGAAACCTCTCAGCACTAGGCCTTCCTTCTAGAATGGCAGGAATAAAACCAGTAGTGTTTTCTGTATCATAAACTGCACCTGTTTTTAAACTGCAGACTCTTAGCTGTAAACTTTGTAGACAAAGATAGAAACAGAGGTGAACAAAAATTTCACCATACTTAAAATGTACTATGTTCAGTCTTCTTATGAATGACACATTTATGCAAGCCTGTCCAAAATTAGGGAAGCATCACTGTCATATGCTGACAGCATCTGGCACAGCCGAGGGAAAACAGTGCCTGTAACTCCAGCCAACTTCCTTGTAGAACATCCCCTTTGCCTTTGGAGAACCTTGTGCAGGACCATTGCATCTGTTACTGTCTGTACAGTGTAGCCAGAGCCTCTGTTGAGGCCAATCTGTACTCTCTTTTTCCCCAAAGTCTAGGGCTTAACCTGCCCCCTTTTCATCAAGCAGTATATTTATATCCCATCATCGTATTGGTGAGCTCACCTCATCTAGATGTAATTAGGCAAAACACATGTTGCAGTCAGCAAACTTGTAATGGTTTTCAGCAGAGATGAACGTGTTTAGGGACAAATGCAGCAAAGCTATATTCATACTGTCTTTCAACAAAGGCATTTGTGTCCCAAATCTGTGCCATAAGCAAAGAAAGAATGCTGTTAAAAGTATACAAAATATTATAAATAAGAGTAGAGAACAGCCTTCTGCCTGGGGAGCTGGACTGGTGTTTGAACTGTTGTAGTGGTAATGTGTGAAAAACCCTAGAGTGGAGTAGACTTTGAAAAATAGTGCTAGCTTTGGCATTTACTCCAAATACTATTGGAAGAGGATCATTCAGAAAGGAGGCTGTTAAGTGAAACTGGACTCTAATTGAGATCGTATTAAATGGAACATTTTTTACAAATGCTCAGCTAAAGGGGTTTTCAAAAACTGATTATTAAAACATAATGTTTTGCTGCTGTTAACAACCTAACTATTATGGCAGTGGCCTGAAAGGGAGGGAATAAAAATTTACTATTGGTAACAAAACTGTCTACAGTATGTTCTTCACAGTCCAAAAGAAGAAAGGCAAATACTGTATCTTGATAGTCAGTCCTCGGAAACTGGGAAAATGAACAGTGAATGAGCTGTTTTCTTTCTGCTTTTTATAACTGGAAATATTTTCCACCATTAAACACTTGGAGGACAGTATTCCATCTATGTATTGAATATTTTCTCAAGCAACAACTGTTGAATGCAGCAGGATATTATCAAAGTAAGAACAGCATGACTTGATTCATGGCCTTTATGTTTGACAGTGTTCCTTTAATGCTCAGAAGTACATATTTGTCCAGAGTGTTCAAAGGTATTTTGTGTGTATGCCTCAAGTCAGTGCATTTTTAAACTGAGGAGGATTCTCAGTAGGATTTTATAAAGGAAAGTGCTACAATTTTGCTTCTACTGATGGGAGGTTAAAATTCACAGTGGGAGCAGTCTTAGGCCGAGCATTTCTGAAGACCTTGGTGGTACTAAGAACACTCTTAAGCTGATATCTTTGTCTCTCCTTGTTTTTGTTACATGTTAAACACCATGGAGCTATTGGTCTAAACTTGAGTAAGAAAGCTTTTCTATAACAGCGAGGTCTAGCTATGTTTAGTTAGCTAAACATAACTGACTATACCATAGCTCCATGACTATGGAAAAGATCACTGCACTCCATTTCCACTTCTGCTGTTATATATGAGACTCTCTGGTGTATTAGTTCAGTGTTGCTTTCCAGAAACATGAGTGGCAGAGAAACAATGGGCAGGTAGTTTGAAAGCTGAGGTAAGTTTGCTGGAATTCACCTCTGATCCTGCAGAGTCTGGCATGTCTTGGGTACATCACTTAGCTTCTGTGTTCTTCCATTCCCTCTCTGTAAAGCAGGGGTAATACAATAATTGCAAATGTTGTGGCTATGGGGTAAATCTACTCTGGATGGTGAAGTGTTCAAATTCTTGTGCAATGGAGGACAGGTATGTGCCTTGGACAAACTGGAAATTATACCCCTCCAAAGCAATCTGAGCATTACATATTGCCAGCTGCAATCTAGTCAAATAGACTTACACGTTTAGAAATATGATGTAGAACAGTAGACAAGAAAAACTGTAGAAGGAACTGGAAGGCTCAATCTTCTCAAGTTATCCCACAAAAAAAACAGTGAAACATGAATATTCTTGAGGCTGAGATATCCCTGGCTAACATAATGACATGCTGTAATGGGAGAGCTGTTGGGAATCCTTTGCAGTGAGCTTGTAGCCCAGTGCCACGTGAGGCACTGTACATTTCTGAGGTGGTTAGTCCCACTTGCTTCGTTACATTATCTTTGAGAAATTCCAGGGGACTTGGAAATAAACAAGTGCACAGTCCTGTTGCTGTGCCTGGCAGGAACAGGCTGAGGTGGTGTGTTTCAAATAAGACATTTTTTCATATGTACTCAGAGATTAGTCTATGTGGCTTTATACATTCTCCTTTCACAGATGGCAGTGCCACTAGGAATTCTTATTGTTGTTTTAAAACTCTATCACTCGTTTGCATGCCTTTGAAAGTATATACAGCCTCTTTCAGGGGTTTACTTGCTACGATTGTATTACTCATACTCCATTTCTTGCTTTGCTGGTAGAATACATATACCAATGCAGACAAGCTTTTGGAGGCTGCAGAGCAGTTGGCTCAGACTGGGGAATGTGACCCTGAAGAGATCTATAAAGCAGCTCGGCATCTGGAAGTACGGATTCAAGACTTTGTCCGGAGGGTGGAACAGAGGAAACTTCTCTTGGACATGTCAGTCTCCTTTCATACCCACACCAAAGAGGTAAGATGTGCATGAGGGAATTTTTTAATGTATTTCAGAGGGCTACAAGAGGCTGACTCTGAAAACTCAGATGTGCAGGGCTGATATTCAGTGCATTTGATGCATATGACAAACTGTTAGAAAGAGGAAATGAAATGTGAATGAAACATACGAATGATATTGTACACTAAAATATAGGGACAGCGTATCTCTCCTATCAAGTGGTGCTTAATTCACAACTAGAACGGATTGCTATAAAGCAAGAATTCTCTTGGAAGTACTTGAGCTGATACTCACACGTTAAGTATAAACATGCTAGCGGTGTGATACTTATCCTCAGTGGGATTCCATTTGAATGTAATGTTAATTGATGTAGCCATTACTGTGAAGTGTTACTGGAAAGCTCATATTATTTAATAAGGCGGACTTCACTCTTCAAAATAATGGTTAAAGACCAAATAGCTACATACTGATACACTGAACCAGTGAGGACCTGAATAAATGCTGTTTAGTGTAATTGAAAAATATCCAGAGATAAGGCTGTCTCGCCAGAGATACAGTGGACAGGACAGCAAATGGGAGGCCACTGGGGATGTAATTAAAGCATACTTCACATTTTTCTGTGGAGCAAAGGCCATTCAGTGATGAGTGACTTTTAAAGACAGGGTTTCTGCTGAGAGATGGAATTAGTCAGAATGGTTGTTTTTGTGCCCTGCAGCATCTGTTTGTAAAGGCACATTTGGTCAGAAAGATGCTCTTAGAAGCTGAAAGATTTGCCTGTGTTTATAGATTTACATGTTCCAAACAAGTTGTGTATAGCAGGCTTCAGCGTGTTGGGGAGCCTCCTTCAATAAGTATATGCACATATTCACATAAAAATGGAAGGTGGAGTGACAGTATATCCATTATAGCTATTGATACATGAAGGTTTTTCTTTTAGATCCTTCTCCTGCAGTATACTAAAATCTAATTACTTTAAGCCAGTGAATAATACTGTTGTTTGCAGAGTAGCTCAAACACTTGCAGCTATGCTGGTTTGCCACAGGGGAAACTTAATTGGTTATTTCCTCAGTCAAAATTATTTCATAACAGTTTCCTACTGTGATTAACCTCACTTCACATATGCAGGTGGTGACTAGGAACACAAAGGTAGGCATGACTCCAGGAAGTTCTCAGTATAGTATGTTTTCTATCTTCTAAATGTCTTCTGATGATTACTGGTACTATGTAGCTTAATTTGGGTCTGGGAAACATAGCTTCCCTGTATGAAAGGTTTTGGATGGCAGTGCACTATAGTCACTCCTACCTTTCTTCAACAAGAAGGGAATTTGCCTGCTCCACTCACCTGGTTTTAATGTGACCTATTTTGTTGAACAGAAATTCAGTTGTTTAAAAATGCCTTTTTTTTTTACCTGTTAAAAACCCCAGCCTTTTGTGACAGCATCAACTCTTCTTACTAGACATTGAGAGCAAACCCTAAATCTTGGCTTCATTGCCATTTACCCATGGCACAGATTGGTGCTGTCATGCCTTTTGGAAAGCTGAGTAAGTACTTGCTGTCAGTTTGAGGGAGATCCAGAGTGGACATACTCAGAGTGCCTCTCCCTCTCCAGAGGGACAGTCAAGGCATCTGTAGCATAAAACTGAGACATCAGCAAAATCAGAATAGACCCAGGCATCCACATGCATCACAATGCATGACAGTGGTTGGGATGGGTGCAAAGAGGCTGCTAAAGTTGTTGCAGTCTCCAGCAGTTCCACAGTCAGAGAAGAATGCACAGTAGCTCTGCAAGAGGAAGGAAGTTTTCACTTACCTCTGTGTTAATTTGGAGGCCAAATACTCTACAGGTTCACTGAATTTCATTGTGTGTCACTACCTGCCTCCTTCAGTGACACGTTTCTGCCCTAGTGAGAGCCACGCTCTTTTTTTCCAAAAATAGTGAGGAAATTGCTGCAGTGTTAGTATTTATCTGCCAGCTGTGGGGATCCCCAAAGACACAGTGAAATAACCAAGGAATGACGGGGAACCGGTGCAAAGGGCAAAGCATTACAACAGGAGAGCCTTAGGACAGGTTTAAATCTGTATTTGCCTTTTTATGCTATAAACAGATTGGCTCAAGTAGAAATGACACATTGCTTGGCCTCGCTTGGCCCTTCACACATATTGTAAGTGGCAAGTTATCCAATGTGGTTGTCATTCTTCAATATGGATGTAAAACAGATTCCTCAGAAATGAAGAAATACAAATGTCCCTCCTTTTCTACCGTGCCTTTCTGCCTTTCATACAAAATGATCTGAGGTGGTTGCTCCCTGGGCTCTGGCTAGGAAATGCACTCAGCCCTGGTGAGACCTCCCAGCCTACAGAGCTGGGCTGGGCCAAATGCAGGTTCTTGCTCTAGCCACTTGTCCAGGTCAGATCTGCACCATCCATGCTCATTTTATGAAACTGCTTAAAAAGAAATTCACTCTCTTTGCTGGGATTTCAGTCCCAAACAGCAAAGAGAACATTAGATTCCAGTTTTAAAGTCAGAATTCCAGTTGAGTCAGTAGCAGTTTTAACTGAGTAGAAGAGTCTGGAGTCAGATTTAAATTATAACAGAAGTGAAGGCAAAAAAATCATTTTGCTGCAGCAGTAAAATACAGGGAGATCTGAGATCCATCACTGCTCTCTTACCAGGCAGCATTTCAGTTACAGTACTGACACATGCCCTCCCCCCGCCCCATTTAACCTTGCCCTCCCTACCTGCCATGCTGTGCCTGATGCTGGATTGTACTATGCCCATCCAACCCCATCACCTGGGAATGTCTTGAGGCAAAGAGAAAGGAGTTTGGCTGGTATGGTAACACATTTAACACCTGACATATTTTGCATTATCCTAGAAGGCATTATTAGTTGCTCAATAATAACCATCATTATTCATTTCATCCTTTGTAGGTCTTAAAACCATTTCTTAAACTGTTAACAACTATTTCTCTTATGTCCTTGGAAATGAACAAACAGTTCCCTTCATATTTTCTTGGCAATAATGTAGGAAACTATGTCCTAGATGTATTTTACATCAAAGCTTCCCAGATTCTTATTATTTCTTGATATATTAATCCATTGAGACAGAACTGCTGAAAGTAGAAAGAATCAGTCTTACTGACCTGTTTTTTATGAAAACATTCTAAATATCTTCCTTCAACTAACTTTCTGCTTCTGACAATCTTGCTAGCACAGCTGAATTGCATTTCTGATGCAATAGTACCCAGCTGTGGATGAGTAGACTGACTGTGAACTTCTCAATGCTTCACCTGTACTCTGCCCCCCTCTTCATCTGCATGTGGGACTACTCAGATTCCCAGCACCTGGGAAACTTTCAACAACTCCCACTTTTAAAAAGTGATCTTGTCCTCTTGTAATTTGCCTTGCTAAAATTTCTTCAGGAGAGTATATAGTGTTGAGTTAAGGAGTCATTTAAATCCAGCAACTCCATGAGCAATGCAAGTTAATAGTAGCTTTTTTTATACTACAGTAAGCCCGAATCACTGCTCATTTCATGTGAAAGCATTATAGGTGGAAACACTGGCTTATACAGTTGAAGGAATATAAAATATTCCACCATAGAAGCAGAAGAAAACACTAAAATATCAGCATAAAAATACTAACACATAAGCATAACAATAAATTTGATTTTACTTTTAAGTGGCCTTACTTAACAATGCACAAAGTAGGCTGGAATGATGACTTTCTGATATGGTAAAAACATGTTAGAGACATAAATTTAGAGCGGTGCCCTAAGTGATCGTTGGTGTCAAAACCCACGAGTAATGTAGTTGTCCTATTGCCATGCCTCTAGAAGAGATATTGTGTGTCTCACAGTCTTACAGCATTCATTAATCTTTCTTAGTTTATAGTAAATATTTCCATATCCTTTTAGGCCAAGGCATTCTTGATGGTGTGAGCAGAAACTTGGTACCTTGGGGATCAAATCCAATTATGAGGGTAAAGTTATAAATTGCTATCAGTGGGATAAACGCATTTAATGGACTTGCACCTGAATAATTTCTCTCAGGATTAAATGTGATTGAATTCAGGTTTTTACTTCAGATCTGAATCAGTTATTGGCAGAATTGTCAGATCTTAAAGTTTTATCACAAAACTCATGATAGTTGATGTTTTCCTGTGAGCTCTCAGCTTCTAAGATCAAATGATGATACAGGTTTCTTGACTGTCATTACTGTTCATTAATACAGTTTTTGAGAGGTTGCAGATATGATAAAACCATGCCCTGAAGGCTCAAAACCCCTGAGGCAAATAATTCAAAAATCTTGTAATTTATTGTCTGAATCTTAGTGTTTTACATTGTTCTCACAGTTTTATACATATGATTCTAAAGTGTGTAGACACAAAAGAGTACTGTCACCATTTCCATATCATTAGAAAGTCTCAAAATCCTCTTGCATAATTACATAATAACTCAACATCTTGTAAGTATCTTTACTTTCCTCACATATTTTCTTCTCAGTTTAGCAATCATAGTTTTGTTTTGCTTGGCTTAAAGTGGCAGGAAATACTGCTACCAGCGATTTCTGACACAGCTTCAGTGCTGGGGGTTTAAACAACAGTATGAAAGAGCCTGGGAGTTACTTTTGTTGAGTAAATGTTGAGGTGAGGAGGCACATAGGAGTGTGATAAGGACATGCAGATAAATTCTTGGCTTTATTAGTAGGATTTTAAGGTTTCAGGGTTAGTGTTGGTGTTTGAGAGCAAGTATACATAGCTCTGTGTATTCTCAATGTAACAGAAGCAAAAGTTTCTTGTGTTACTTTTCATATTGGCTGATAATTCAATTGCTAATTTAAAAACACAACAGAACTTCACTGAATTTAGATCCATTTACAGTGTATGGGCCTTACCTGACCTACAAAGCAGTTTTGCAATTGCTTCATAGGTCTTCGGGGCATGAAAAGCACATTTTACCACCTCTAGTTTTCTCATTTTTCAGTGGGTTTCAGATTACCACTTCTGTGTCATGTTGAATCCAGCAAGACAGCATCAAAAAGCAGGAGAGGGAGTAGTGTGATTTCAGGCCATGTACCCTGTGCTTTGTCGGTCCTTGATAGGTCAGAACAGCAGTGAGTCAAGTTGCTTAGTGCTTACAGTTCCATGTGGACCCTGACTGGTCTACCTGGCCCACATATGGGGAGATGAGTATTCTCAGGTATTTAATGCAGGGACAAAATGGACTGCCAAACTCTTAACAAGTTCTTACTGAACACGTGCAAGCTGAGACTTGGCAGAGATTTTCTGAGTGACCAAATGTGGGCAAATTTTCACAGGGATGACATAATGTATGTTTTTGACATCAAGGCTAAACGCTGCAAAATTTCAAACCCTTGCTTAAAAGCATGGAGGGTCTGGAGCATCTCATACGAGCAGAAATAAGACTCCTTTTCTAACACAGGCAAAGTAGCTCCTTTTCCCTCTTCCTCTCATTCTGGACATCTTACCCCCAAATTCATCAAGTTCACCCTTAGGCAGACACTTGGTATGGAAAGCTTCACTCTGAACAGCTTGTCTGATAAGACCATGAGAAACTGAGAGCAAAGACCTGGACGGTTAATGTCAGGCAACTTCCTATAAAGACCTAAATTATTTGTGGTCAGTGAGTCACCTTGGTCACTGTAGGTATCAGTGGGGTTACTCAAGTGAGTAATGGGAGTGGGTTTACTCTGTCAGTTAGGAACAGTAATAGTGTTTTATTGCAGGCACTCCTAACTTAATTTTACTTGATAACCAAGACCTGTGAAATGAAATTTTCTCTGCTTCAGACAAGTATCGTGGTTAGGAGATGATTTTAGTGTAGGTCACTAATTTTGACAGGTCTTGTCCCCTCATGTTGTGGCAGAGTTGCTGGGAAGACGAGAGCAGAAAGCTCATGGGGTAAGGTCAGCTACTGCTGACTCAGAAGAGTTGACAGAATGTATCAGAGTTAATCATGGAGCAAGCATGACAGTGTTTCTGAGACATTTTGTATAATCCTGTCATTCATTGTGAATTGACCCAGGATTTAAAGTTAATGTTACTGAGGGTAATAATTTGTTGTTTAACTGTTAATATTGACATTTCAGAGCTATCACTCATTAGATAATAGAGACTTGTGATGAAGGGGATAATCAGTTTGGCAATTCCACTTTCTCACAACTTTTAGGAGTCCTAGAAAGGTCTTGTTCTCTGAACATGTCTGCCATAAAGTATTTGTCTTACATACTTATACATAGCTCCTATTCTGGACAGTGCTTTGATTCCTTTTTTCATGTTATGTCCAGAATAAAAAAACACTCTGAAAGCATAAAACACTAACATGACCCAAACTGGCACTCTGCACATGAAATAGTTTCTCACTGGCTATTTCATATCCCAGCACTTCTCAGAGTTAAAATGAAGTCCCAGACTCCTTGTTGAAACCTAGAAATGTTGTTCCTTCAGTGGATAAAATTAACAGTTGAGATACAGACAAAGCAGCATACAAAGTCCAGCTTTGAAAATATCTGCCCCTCCTCTCACTGCAGGTCTGTGAAACATCAAACCTTAAATTTATGCATCTTACAAGTATGAACATTGTTTTTGCTGGGGGATGACTCAGTGTAGCTTGATGGGTGGGGTATTATAAGCAGAGAAATCACAAGACAAAGGGGTGAAAAAAGCAAATGCTTTTGTAAGAGATGAAGTAAAGACTGATTTAAAACAAGTAAGAATTGTTCTGTTCCTAAATATTCTGATATTCACCTCAACAGAGGTGGATTTGCAGGCTGAGAGCAAATGAGGTGGCAGAAGTGAATTGCCAGAGATACAGGTACAGGTAGTGTGTGCAGTCCTTTGCCTGGGTGGCAGATTCCTTAGTGAAGACAGATACGTTGCCTGCCTACTGTTATTATTCTGATTACTGGAGCTGTAGAGAGGGCTCTGCTGATATAACAAGTGTTATTTTTGTGTGATTTGTATAAAAGTTCACTTTGGGTTATCAGCAATCAATTACCATGAAGCAGCTAAATAAGAACAAATCCGTTTTCCTACTCCAGAGCATAGACTGACTTTGACCAAAATGCAAACATTTAGCAATCATTTACATTGCTGGTTTATTTTCAGAGTTAAAGCTTGTCTGTAAAGCTACCAAAGATCTGTGACGGAGGACAGCTGGAGTGGTGTGGAGATGCCCTCTTTCCTGTCCATTTGTTGTCTAGAAGCAAGTTTTTTTCATGAAGGATTAAGAAGCTGGGAATGAAGAGAGTTGTGGTATCCTGGCAGCACATCCTGGTCTTGAGCAGGGGAGTTTGAAGCACAGCCAGACCAATAGTGAATAAATTCTGCCATCTGTGATGGCAAAAGAATTGTGAGACAGAATCAAGGTAATAGGAATTAAATGCTTATAAATGCAAACACATAAACCAAATGTCAGGAAGTCAAACCTGCAGCAGAGCAAGGGCAGGAGCATGGAAGAAGAGTTCTTGTCATTGTTCTGCCATGTGCTAGGCAAAGGATTCTAATAGACTGCATTTAAGCACACATTTTGCATTATCCAGGCCATTCACCAGCATTTTGACAGAATGCTTGGTTTCACTCAAATACTGACATTGGCTTTTGAGGGCCCTCACATGATGTTTTATATATTGTGGAGACAGGTCTCAAGCCTACATGCCTTGCTCTCCAGAAAAAAATTCATGCTATAGCTAGAAGGATGTTTTCTGAGCACTTTAATATAGTGCCAACTCCCAGTAAAGTATCCTTTTATTAGTCATATTACAGCCCATTGTCCCAATTTCCTGAAGCTGAGATGAGCTTCACCAGAAGGCTGTGCTGCCTTTCAGCAAGATATTGGCTGGCTTGAGAGTTGGGCAGTGAGAAACTTCATGAGGTTCAATAAGGGCAAATGCAGAGTCCTGCACTCAGGGAGGAACAACCCCATGCACCAGCACAGGCTGGGGATTGATCTGCTGGAGAGCAGCTCTGCAGAGAGACCTGAAGGTGCTGGTTGACAAGAAACTGAACATGAGCCAGCAATGTGCTCTCGTGGCCAAGAAGGCCAATGGCATCCTGGGATGCATCAAGAAGAGTGTGGCCAGCAGGTCAAGGGAGGTTCTGCTCCCTCTCTGCTCTGCCCTGGTGAGGCCTCATCTGGAGTCCTGTGTCCAGTTCTGGGCTCCTCAGCTCAAGAGGGACAGGGAAGTGCTGGAGAGAGTCCAGCACAGGGCCACCAAGATGATCAGGGGACTGGAGCATCTTCCTTGTGAGGAAAGGCTGCAGGAACTGGGGCTGTTTAGTCTGGAGAAGATTGAGTGGGAAACTCATTAATGTTTACAAGTATATAAATGGTGGATGTTAGGATGTTGAGGCATCCTTTTTTTCTGTGATATCCAGTGACAGGACAAGGGGCAATGGGATGAAGCTGGAACACAAAGTTCCAATTAAACATGAGGAAAAACTATTTCACTGTCGAGGTGAGGGAGCCCTGGCACAGGCTGCCCAGGGAGGGTGTGGAGTCTCCTTCTCTGGAGGCTTTCAAAACCCGCCTGGACACATTCCTGATTGACCTGATCTAGGTGGTCCTGCTTTAGAAGGAGTGTTGGACTAGATGATCTCTAAAGATCCCTTCCAACCTCTACCATTCTACGATTCTGTGATTCTCCCTGTTATGTGGGCTTGCAGCTTTTACTGCTGTATACAAAGGCAATGGAAGGGGCAGCCAGTGCCTGTGATAATTTGCATACTGAGTATATTGTCTTTTCCAACCCCTACCATTCTATGATTCTATGAAAGCTATACAGGGACACACCTGTAATTCACTTCTCACTCAGAAGACACACTCTGTTGTGTCTTAAGTACATGAATGCAACAAAGTCTACTCAAGTAGTTTAAAATGGTTAGTGTCAGCATAGTGGCTGAAGTTGACGGGTCCAATAAGACTGTTTGGTTAGAAGAAGGTCCCATGTTTTGTTTAATTCTTAGCAGGTTTCAGAATTATTCAGAATTTTCATGAGTGATTTATTTCTGAGATTCCTAGGGTGTAGTGCACAAAGTTTCACAACAGGTTCAAAGCAGCAGGTCAAGTGACATGGCCAGTCATTGGAAAAAGTGCAGAAGGAAGTTTGCAATGGTAATGCAACTCCTATTTAAGAAGTAATGAAATATTTAGAACCAGTGAACGATTTAGAGGAAAATGTAATAGTACCTGCATTTATTTAGGCAGATTGCTGGATTTGTAGTACATATTTTACAGCTATGGAAAGCTTCTCCTGCACCAAATTGTACTGTATCACAGTGGTGTAAATATGAGCTGATGTAGAAAGAACTTCTCCAAACCTGTTCTCAGTATGATCAAGTGTAGAATTTTATTTGCTTAGTACAATTACTGTAGTTAATTACATAGAGTTTAATAATTACAAATATATTAAAATTATACTGGAAAAGGAACATGTTTCTGCAACTCATGATGGTAGCAGAAGCAGCACACAACACATACATCTGCGTCTTCAGTTATAAGCCAGCTTTCTCTCCTGGAGCGAACAGACCCCGAATTACATTTACTTGACCTTGGGCTGGGGATCTATACACTCCCTGATGTAAGTGTAGCTACTCAAATCACGTTTCCCTTGAGAGGAGATTATTTTGTGCTATATCAGTCTGGTCCATGCAGGACTTGGAAAAAGCATCAGATGTTTAGGCATTGCAAATCCCTTTGCCATAGGCAAGGTTACTAATTAAAAAGCATCAGCATACAGAAGCACCAGATGCAGCCCAGCCAAGGATGAATGTCAAGAAATTGGCGAGGAAAAGGGAAAAAGCAAGTAAGAGGTTAGGAAGAGATCAGATGTTTTTCTTCACAGAATGTTCCCTTTCTTTCCACTTGTCGTTCAGTGGTATGCGACAGCATTTCTTCTTGCAGCAGGGTGTCTCATCAGTTGTATCTTATCTTGGAAGTTGCATACCGTGGCTTTTCATATGTAGTATCTGGTCATCTCCCATCTTGTCACATTTTATTAGGTGTGCTGTTGTTGTGTGACACTTCAGTGGCAGGATGCCCTCACATTATAGCTCCTCATTACATACATTGTTCTCTAGGTTTCTGTTGACATTTCCATGAGACCTTGAATGTGACTTTGGAAAACGTTGTTGAACTATGCCTCCAATTGATAACAACCATCGGTTCTTTCAACCAAAATGGCACTGGATGCATTCTAAATATCAATAAACATCATCTGAAGAAAGTTAATTGCACTGGAAAGTTTTATTATGTCCACCGTGTTGGTGTGGGGAAATCAAGGTAGAAAAGGCAGTTTCCTAAAGGCTGCATGGTGAAGCCAGATTCACACCAGCACTTAAACAGGTGCTTAAATATAAGCACAGGCTGAAGTCCTGCCATAAATTAACCTGACCTTGGTGTCTTTGTGACTTCCTAATGCATATGACAAAAAAGGCAGATGTTACTGCTCAGAATAGGCTTGTATAAGCTTGGCATAGTAGCAGAGAAAAACAATGTTGATAGAGATCTCTTTCTGAAGCAATTCTGTTTGCATTTTGGTTTTTTTCTCAAGTTGACCTTGGTTCTCTGCACACTTACATTACAACTCATGGAGTTGAAGCAGTGAAAATCGGGTGGGAAAAGAGAGTCCCCATATTTCACTGAGTTCTTTTGCATGCTGCTCTAACCTTCATTACTGTGATGAATATTTGTTTTACTGAATTGGCATGAGCATCCTTTTGAGGCCTGGTCTGCAAGACATAACACTGACACAGTAAAAGGGTAGAACATATACCCTGGAAAGTTGCTTGTTTCCATTAGAATCCTTGTTTTGAACAACTAGCAAAATTGTACAGTGGTAGTTCCTGTGGATTGAACTGGCTGGTTCTTTGCTTTTCAGTGGTCTCATTACAGTGTTTTTAAACTGGTTTGGAAGGAATTAAAGCTCATCCCATGCATTTACAAAGAGCAGCATATAAACACTGGGTGCTTAATACCTATTCCAAACATGCAGGCAAGATTTTCTCAGCAGTCTCTTTAGGTTTCAGATTTTGTTTAAAGTGGTCTCTTGCTCCAAGTCAGAAGCATTAATTTCTAGGTAACAGGCACAGATGTCCTTCAAACCTCCAGTAAGTGGTCTCATTAAGTACTTGAGTAAAATGACGGGTACTGCATCAGATGAAATAGCTGGAAATAGAGAGCTATATTATTGTGTCTTGGATGGAGGGAAACAGCCTGTGTTTTATATCCAAGAAAGGCTCAGAAGTTGGTACAATGCATGAGAGGTGCCAGATGCTCCCCTAAAAGAAGCTGGGGAGGTGGGGGCATGGGGTGTGATGTGTTGTTATCACTCTTTTCAAGTGGTCTATTAATCAGAAGAGAAATGCTTTTGTTTAAAAGCCACAGTTACCTTGATAAATAAAACCTCAATTCTGGAACCTCTGTGGACCTTCAGCATGGACATTTTAGTACTAGATATTTGCCTTAGACTTTGAGTAGCTGACGATTACAACAATTTTAGACATAGTTTGCATGAGTCAGATTTGTGGCTGGATCTTTCTGGAGTTAATTCAGGTTTTACCACTAAGGCATTAGTAGTTCCATATCAAATTAATCATACCAGAACACAACTTGGAGTAAGCACAAACATTATTTTTGTGTTATTTCTTTGGATTTTTTTCCAGGGTTCTGTATCTTTGGTTTAGTGCATATTAAGTAGTACAATGCAGATATTGTCTCCTTTTCTGGACATGTGCATCACACAAGAAGCTCAGTAAAAGTCACCAGAGCTGGATGTAGAAGTAGTGTGAGTATTTGAACTGTCCGCGTGCATCTACATATGCCCCTGTACAGGATCAAGTGATCCATTGGCAGTAGTTTGGAGTGGGGACATGAATGAGACAGATGCTCACCAATTTTGCTCATCCTAAGAATAAAAGAAGAAAAACAGTTTCTGCAAATATGAAATAAAAGCTGTCTTGTGTAATATGTCACTTCTTTCCAATAAAAAATTGGTTCACTCAGTCTAAGCTACCCAGCTGTTTAGAGTAGGTCCCAGCATGAATGAGGAGATGCAAAAGGTGGCTGATGGTTTGGGATTTTAATAGCATTTTTTTTTAAATCAGTGGAATGATTGCACTGGAATTAAACATCAAGCCCTGACAGAGACTGATTTTCCTGAACTGTGACAAACAGGGTGTGATTTCTCTTTTATTATTAACAGTTCTTCTGATTCTGGTGTTGCAGTGACACGGAGTTATCATTTCATTGCTATGGCATTCAGAAGTAAGGCTTGGTAGTAATTTATTTCAGGTGCTTTTTGAATCTGATTCCCATTGCAACTTGTTCCTGAAAGGTCTTCCCAGTCTTGTTAATATTGACTGATTCTTTGTATTAGGATTTCCCAGGGATTGGTGGATTCTAAAGGATTAAAGGCCTCTGAGTCAAGGATGACCTAGATTTTGATAGATTTTATTATGCAAATGCTTACAATCAGAGGTCATTAATGGAAACATCTGAAGCTAATAGGAGTTAATATATTTGAGTGCTCTCTGAAATTAATGAGTGTTTCAGTTCTAGGTGAGTACAGTACAGTTTATGTTTAAGTATTTCAAAACTACTTTGAATTAGAAGTGTACTCAAAGAGTGATTTTAAATATCCAAATCCTTTTAGCTGCTGCTAAGAGTTGGGTTCTGGAGACGCTTTTCAAAGCACAGTTTTCCTCCAAAGTCACACTGGGAGTTTGGAAACTTTCTGCTTTGCACTTTATAACGTGATAATGTGAAGAAAACAGCAAATTTCCAATAATGAAGCAAGTTCTCAATTTCACTTTGTTTTTGTAAATGTTTTTGTTGTCTTAAGTGGGAAAATGAAATACGATGAACAGCAAGAAATTAAAAAACTGCTGCCTTTCCCAACCTGAAACAGAAAGACGATTTATAAGTGTGGCCATTTTTCTGTATTTACAAAGTGCTCTATTACTGGAAGATCTGATAAGCAGAGAATGTATTAGTCCTGAACAACTTGGTCATCATCTGTTATAGTCCAGCTGTCCCTACTGTTTGAGTGGGTGCAGGGATCAGATCAAAACCAGGAAGATTCTGAGTGTAATTTATATTTGAAGGCATTAATGCTTTTTCCTTTATGGTGGTTTCCCAAAATTCAGCGTCTGGACCTCAGGCCACAATTGGAAAAAAACTCTGTATTTGCTTCTTCAAATAAGTTTTCCTCTTTTTTTCCCCCTTTATTTCACAAGCCCAAATATTTAAATGTATTTGTTTTACTACTTAGTTGCTTTTTTATGTCATGCCTTTCTCCTGAGCAAAGACATTTCAGTTTAGGCCAGTAGTAGGGTAAGCCATTATGATTATGCTATTATGGATAAACAAAGGCAATTACCAAAAAATATTCAAAGCCTTCATATTAAGCATGTTGTTTAAAATTTGGGGGTTTTAAGTCTGTCAAGCAAAGAGTCAGTGGCAGAGATAAGGACAGAACACAAGGAGCTGGGCTGTCCCCATTTTGGTATCGTGAACAGTACTGGGACAGATTCTCATTTTGGTTTAAATCAGGGTGATGTCCTTGAAGTCAGCAGCATGCATATAGTGTAACATTTGATGATTGGTCTTAGGTTTGGATGCTAATTGTGAGAAGCTTTTCCAGATGGTGCTTAAGATGCCCCTCTCCTCCTCTCTTTTTACATGGATATGCAGAATTCATGATCTCAGAAGAAATCTGTAGGATGGGAATCTATTGCGTCTTGTTTTGAACAGGAACGTTTTTACCAGCTCTTTTCCCACCCCCACACAACGTCTGTTGTCTGCTTCCTGTGTCCCTTTAACTCCCTTTGAGACAAACTGCTTTGCAGCTCCCTGGAACACCAAGCAGAAGTGCAACCCAGCTGCCACCAGCACCTTGTCCTTTGACGTTTCCCACTGCACTGCTCTAACATCTCTCCTGCTCCTGTACTTCTCTGCTACCTTGCCGAATATACCAGCAGAATGTGGGTTAATGGGGCAGGCATGGCACAGAAAATCCTGTCTCTGGTGGAGTCATTAGGATTTGCTGGCAGACTGCCAGCTCAGTTGGTGCAATTTTACACTCACTTTTCAGAGCAAGCTTAAAGAGGAAACCTCTGTTTGCTTTAAGCCTTTACAGCCAATGAGAGGCTGCTGGGGCTTGCCTGCCACTTTCCAGATCTCTGATGAACAGCTGGCTGGAAATCCTCATCTAAGCACTTACTGATTCATTGTCATTTTGAAATTGGTAGTCAAGACTATCTAAAATTATTGGACCTGCATGGGATGGATTGGTGACATTGCTATCTCCTATGTTTGGATTTTTCCCTAAGTTAAAAAGCACAGTCAGGTGCATTTTGGGGAAGGTTTGTGTGTGTGTAAGTGACAGAAACCCACAAAACAACCAACCCCCCACCAAAAAATGAAACAAAACAAAATCCCTAACCCTTCCACAAAACCTCCTGCCTGGGAAGGCGTAGCTGAGCAGGCAGAGCTAGACTTCAGCCAGTACCATACGTGCATACCAAAGAGTTTAAGTCTGTTTCACAACAGGCTTCAGCTGCATGTGAAAGTAATAGCAGCTGATAGCACATACTCTTGAAGGGGTTAGGTTGTCAGAGCTGTAGGGCATTGTAATTTGTGACTTGTCTAAAGAGTTAATCAGAATAATGTAATTAGTTCTTGTCATATAATAAAATGAAATGCAAATTAATTTTGTGAAAAATTACCTGACATGATATGTATTTTACTTTGTTGGTTAAAATGGAATTGCTTCAACCAGAATCAATAACCCATGCATCTTTTTGTTTTTAGAAACTTCAGGTCAGTTTTCATGTGTAACATGCAGCATTAGTTAATACTTACTGATCTGGAATTAGAGAGCCAAAGGGTTAAATCTCAATCCCTCTCTGATTTATATTTCCCTCCCCTCCTTCCCAGCTGTGGACATGGATGGAAGATCTGCAGAAGGAGCTCTTAGAGGATGTCTGTGCTGACTCTGTGGATGCGGTTCAGGAGCTTATCAAACAGTTTCAGCAGCAACAAACAGCCACCTTGGATGCTACCCTCAATGTTATTAAAGAAGGGGAAGATCTAATCCAGCAGCTCAGGTAAGCATCCACAGGGAGAACAGGTGTTGAGAAACCTGATGTATGCTGTGGTTTAGGGGTGCATAAATAGAGAACTGTAAGTTAGAATTAATGGGGAGAGTTTATTAATTCTTTGCTTATTTATCATTCTTCAAATTGTCAGAGTGTTTTGCTGAAATTGCAAGGAATGATTTGTGTAAGACTGATTAGAGTGGTCGTGGATCAGCTTGGGTTCTTGTTTGACAGAGAGATTATTTATAGGCACAGTGAAGTGAATTGAAACCAATGTGTTTCGGGTTAATATCTTTAGTTGATATTTATGTAAGATTGCTAAAGGGTTGTGAGATGAGGCCTTGTGATTTATATGGTTACTCCTGATGTAGAAGTGTGTTCTTCTTAATAAAATATACATGTCTAACAATCTTCACTCTTTCATTTTGCATGCAGCACTTTTGTATTTATCTTTGTCCGTGTGGGGTTTATTCATACTGTCAAAGAGGGTCTCATACTATCAATTCCACTTGCATTATGGATTGAAACAGCTCATTTTCCCTGATTTAAAGTACGTGAAGAGACTGGCTCTGAGAAGTTGGATTTTTTTTGCTTTCTCAGTCTGCAAGAGTAATGGAATGAATGTTTGCAGAGTAAGCATGCACAAAACTTGTAGCTGTGAGATCTCATTTGTCCTTCTTTATAATGGGTTTCTATGGCTTTAACTTTGTGGACAGCAGTGGAGGTTTTTCTGCTTTTTAATGATGTTACTGGGCTCAAAACCAAGTCCAATACATAACTTTTCTTTAGATCTTTATATTGTTACTGATTGTTTTTATCTACATGTACATAGTGTGAGCATTTTTAATACATATATAATGTGCAAATCTGCCAGATCTTACACATTTCACCAGAGGCTTTCCCAGGTGGAAGGGCCCTGGTAGAACTCTACCCCTACAAGCCCTCTTGAAGTTCTCAAGTCATCTACTGCAGCCACATGCTGAGCTTTCCTCTATACTTTTTCCTGGATGCAGAGTCTTCTCCACTGCATCAGAAACAACCTGAGAGATTTGAATGGGTTTTGATTGTCATTCAGCCCTAGGCAGCCACACAGGAGAGCCTGTGTAAATTCCTACTCTTGCTATATGTGGCTTGACTTCATCACAGGGGAAAAGCAAGGGACGCAAACTATGGTATTACTGGTCAAGATCAGAGTTGGGAAGGAAGGATCAGGAGTAGACATAGCTAGGCTCCATCCCTCTATTCACTTTGGCTGATAACTAGGAAGGAAACATGCTGGTTTTGGCTAGTGAGTTGCCAGAAGGAGTGGGTTTTAGATAAGAATGGATATATGGCCAGCCAGAACGAGGTCAGTCAGAGGTCTGACTGGTAATTTCCCTTTACACAAAGAAACTCTTTACAAAGTTTAGGGCACTTCTCTGAGATCAAAAAAATAGCAGTGACATTCTGGACTAAAGATTTTTTTGTTGTTCATCCCATCTATTGGCATAACACCATTTCAGTATGAACACCCATAGAGAAGAGCCTGAAAAGGACCTGATACAAACCCATCAGGTTGAACGTGGTGTGGTTTGTGGGGTTGCAGAAGGTGTCTGTATTGAAGGAGTAATGGTGCTGGCTGTGTGCTTGGCCTAAAGGTTTTTTGCCTGCACCTGAGTCAATAGGAAGGCATCATGTGGAGCTGGAGAGTGGCCAGGTTTGGAGCTGAGGAGCATTGGTATGGATAGCAGTTATTGGAGAATGGTTGATGTGGTGGCTGCAGGGTCATGCAGGGGAAGAGGTGAACTGGGAGGTGGCATGTGGAACCTCAGCTTTTTTTCAATGCAAACTTAGTCAATTTTGAGTTTCAGTCTTTGAAAAGCAAAGATGTCATGCCTGAACACTTGTAAAATGACAAGACAGGTTTTGTGGCAGCTGTATTTAACAAAGAAATGTCAGATTTTGGTTCTGGCTTGTATTCTGGGCAGTGAACAAGGTGGAACAGGGTGAACACGGTTGTGCAGAATGATCCCCTGTTTCTGATAGAGTTGAGACAAAACACAGAGAGAACAGTTGCCTGAAGGACAGAAGCCCTGAACACACACAAAGGCTTGCAGAGTAGAACTGTCAAGACAGTCTCTGAGCCAAGTGTTGGTTTTGAGCACTCTGACTAACTGCAAAGCATGTAATGCAATCCTGGACTCTTCCAAAAAGTGAAGCAGAACTATGTAAGAAAGACACAAAAGCACTGCTGTGTGTGCCCAGTCTAACAGCTTTTGTGGCTGCTGACAAAAGTAAAGAACACACAGATGGAAGAAAGCAGGAAAAGTTAGAATTGCTGACTTCTTAACACAGCATTGCATTTCACAGTGTGGATCACTTTGTACCTGCTATAAAGAAAAGGTGAAGGTTGCAAACATGACAACAATGAGGAGAATTAGGTCATTAGGGCCCTCAGTGACTCTGCATCAGGAGACCATACCTGTCATGAATAAAACAAGCCTAGTTAGCAAGACTCTGTGTGTCATGGTTAGCATTGGAAACACTTTTTTCACTCCCCCTTATCAGTGTTTTACTGATGTGATTGTCATTCTCATCAGTCAGCACAAAGAAAATCTTTTGAACTGCGTTTCTAGGAGGGCACCTGCTGCTGGGACAATATTTCTGCACATCTGTGAAGGGCAGAACTATGCATTGCTCCAGTGAGATGTCAAAGAGCAGGAATGTTAGGGGGAAAAAAAGGACAGTGAAGAGTTCTGTATCTTTCCTTCTTTAGGCAAGCTCAGTGTATGAGCTTTTGATAATGGGCATGTTTCGCTAAGCTTTCTCCCAGTTACAGCACTGAAAGTGGTTTCAGGGTCACAGCATTCATTCTGAACAAACTCAACAGCAATGCACTAAGCCCAGTGTTACGTCCCCCAAATTTATCTTGTATTTCTTTCCACTAATTTCCCTGCATTTTATACCTCCCATTCATAACCTTTCAGAGAGTAGTAAGGAATGAATTCTTTCCTGGAATTTCTCATCACCAATCAGAGCAAGAAGTCTTGTGGTGGAAGCATCTCATCTCAGAAATTTCTTTTTATGGAAGATCTTTCTCAGACCAGTCTAGATGGGGATTGACAAGGCCTTGTCTGAGAAGACTGTGGGGAAAAAAATACCAGATTATTAACTTAAATTTTTGTGTTGCATCCAATACTGAAACACAAAAGTGGCTTGATTTGAAGAGTGAAATATTTAATGAAAAAGAATTTCTAAAACCAAATGTGCCTTTAGATCCTGTGAGAGATTATTCAACACCAGTCTTGAATAATTCATTGAGTCATTTAGATACTATATGAATACTAATACATTTGAATGAAGACATATTTCATGTCCTTTTATAGAAGACAGGTGCTGACTGAAGGAAACAGAACTTGATTGAATGTGGCCTCAGATTAAGCTCCAGTTTCAAAATCTCACTTGATCTTCATTCTTACTTCCTCTGCAGAGGTCTAATGTGGAGGCAGAGAGAGCCCTTGTGGTCACCAAGAAGGTGAAAACCCAAGACTGGTAGAGTGGGGCAGAAATCATATCACTTGGAGAGAGTGCTATTGGTATAGTATTCCCATATAAGCAAGGGAAGTTGGTTGTACTTGCTTCAGAGTAGTGCTGGAACATCTGTAGTTCATTGTATCAGGCAAACTATTTGAGGAAAAAGAAGTGTAGCACATGAAAAGAGCAAACTGCTATGCAGTTAATAGCATTCTGTACATTTATTTTATTCTTAGGCTTCACACATTCAGGGAAATGCTTGTTCTGTTCCTTCAAGACACACAGTGGGGTTTTTTGCCTTAGAACATCAAAGGGGTGTTTTAAAACTTACCTAAAATGATGGGGTGTATGTCAGTGCCAAGCTTCAACTTAAGGCATCGGCAGAAGGTTTTGTGGGGTTTTTTTTTCCCCAATTTTACTCAATGACAGGGTTCCATTAACATTTAAGTTGACTTTACATTGTTTTGATCTGACCCTACGTGATGATAATTTGCAAAGAGCAAAGTACAAGCATTTCTGTCAAGTTCTGTAGAAAGATACAAATGATTTATTAGATGTTTATGGAGAGAAAATTGAACCAAGGAAAGGGAATTAAAGACCTAAAACACACTCTTCCACAGTGGGGAAACTCCATGGGCACCTCTACTCAGCAGTCCAGATTATCTGGCCAGAAGAATGGCTCACAGCTGTGTTTGGTCCTTGTGGGACAATGCAATGACTTGACAGTGCTACTGGACGTTTAGTTTGTCTTCCAGTATTGTCAGTCAATTAAGTACAGATGTGAGAGTTGGTTGGTACACCAATAGTTCAGTATATGCTGTTGGATTTGTAATTTATCATTGTCCCTGCCACCTTCTGTAAAGCAGAACTGGAGGTTGATAGGAAATATTGATACATCTTAATATACTTGAGAGCACAAGTAGAAAAGAAATTGTCAGTATTGTGTTGTATTCATGCTAAGACTTCTCTTGGGTACAGCAAATTTACCCTGGACCTAGCCCACCAGTTAAAGGGCTACCTCCCTTGTGCTGCCTGGATATGGAAAGTGTGGACATGGCAGCATTCAACCTGTCTCTTGTTTCACTTACCCTAGTAAAAAGACAAGTCAGAGTCTGTCTTACATTGTTTGAAAGGTTTTTTTCTTCCATGGAGTTTCTTGCATTGTATTCTGCATCTGTGGCTGTACCATGTAATCCAGAGGAAAACAAAACATGCCTACCCCTTGATCTGAAATGCTGTTAATTCTGATTCAATTAGTCTGTAAATAGTAAAGCAAATGCGCAAAATTACCTTGTAAACATCCAGGTGACTAAATAGCATCTCTGAGCTTGGTGTGAGAGTAGACTGGAGCAGGTCGCTCAGTGGGATTAAAGGAGATTTCTTGAGGAGCCAGACTCCTCAAGAGAGCCATTCAGATTGACGTGTCATTCTGCTCCTCTCCCCTTCCCAAGTGTGTACGGTCACAGTGTCACAACACAGGAAAGTATGCTCCCCTTGTTCAAACTTTGTGCCAAGTTCAGGAGCTGCAGGATTTCAGCAAGTAGAAGAGATGAGTGTTGCATACACCTTCCCTCAGCCCTTTGTGCTTGGGTTTGCTTCTCAGCAGCACGCAGAATCACAAGTGTGTAGTTCTTGCTCTTTTGCCTGCCTTAAAGCTCAGCTTTAACCATGCTCTCTGCCTTGCTACAGGGACTCTGCCGTTTCCAACAATAAGACTCCACACAATAGCTCCATCAGCCACATCGAATCTGTCCTTCAGCAGCTCGACGAGGCCCAGGTACAGATGGAAGAGCTCTTCCATGAGAGGAAGATTAAGCTAGACATTTTCCTTCAGCTCCGGATTTTTGAACAGTACACTATTGAGGTAAGAGCTGGCTGCATGACCTGGGAAAGGTAGAGCTGTGGGAGAGGGAGTGTATGTAAACATACTCTGTTAGAGTACACCTGGAGCTGTTTGATTGTGCTCAGCAGTCCTGTGAGGAAGAGAGACAATCACAACCAGGTTTTAAATACGGCATCTTGAAGCTAAAAATATGCTTCAGCATGTACTGCTAGAAATAGATTTGTGTCTGCCTAACTGACTGTGCTGAGGATCTGTTTGCTTTGCAGAGAAGCTTTATAAAATGCCCCTGTTGTAACTATTTATTGACTGTAGTCACTCAGGGATTTGAAAGTTCTGTGTCACTTAGTGAGGTTTTCCTCTTTATATACAAACATAGATATTTACAGATGCACATTTGACTTTACACCACCAAGTGAAAAAATACACTATGCATGGAAGCAAAGCATATTTAAAAGATGGAGGGGGTTAAGCATCACAGTGGATTTATATTAAAAGGGAATAAAGAAAAAAAAAAGGGAGGAGGGGGAAGTTAAAGAACATCTTTACATCCATGTGCAAAAACAGTCTTTCATTCCTATTTTGTACTTCAGTTTGAAATCAAAAGCGCTGACTGGAAAACTCATCAAAACATTAATAATGGAGATATTCTTGGACAGAGAAACTTTAAAGAGACTCCAGCCAACCTCATTAATTACTTGCTGTAATTCTGGTAGGACATGGTGCAAAAAGAACAACATGTAAATTAACTTGTGCACAAAATCCATGAAAGCCATGTGTCAGAGCTTATGTCTGCTCCAGGGTGTATTCCTCCTACTGTATCCCACTCATGCCTGTTCAGTTCATGGAACACCTTTAAGTGTTTTGTGATGATATATCCTGAAGGTATTGTTTGTAAATCTGTAGGTAATCTCAAGGTGAGTACTGGTAATTAATGGGAGAATTATAATGCTGTGTTACACTTTGTTAGTGTTTATTTTAAGACATAGGATGATGAATTACAGTAGAATAAAAGTCTGGAAACAGAGATTTTTAGGTGTCTTGATCTATAATTGGAGAGATAGAAATGTGAGGAGTGTGTGAGCTTTCCTGTTGTGACTGCAGAGTTAGATATTGTACTGAAGTCTGCTCTACAGTGCTTGTTACTTATGTAAATTAGAATAGTTTCATTTTATTTAACTATATACAGCCTCCTTGATACTGAGAGACAGTATCCTTTATAAGTATGTGTGTATAAGTGTAAATATTTCATGTCAGATAACATAGTTTGCCTTAAGAATGCTGCATTCAGAATTCAGGAACCTACAGTAATTGTAGCATCTCTTGTATCAAGTGTGGCAAATGTTAAATAACTACTACTCTAAAGATATGAATGGGGTGTGAATGTATATACTTGTACATATCTATAAATGGCCCCTGTGGTTTTCAAAAATGAAGAAAAAAATAGAAACCCAGTATGTGCTTCTGAAACACCCAAATGAGTCTTTGGCTATATTTGGTGACCCCACGTGAGTCATTCATTAAGATCTCAGCCTATTTCACTGCAAGTTCTAGGTCAGAACCTAGACTTACGTTGATTTAAATAAAGTTCATACTTATTCTTTTTAAATCTCTGTTTTAAAATTCTAATCAAAGATCTCAAAGGCCTTTACCATCATGGGTTCTTTCCTGATAGGAGCAATCAAGGCATCAGGAGGTGATGTGGCTTATCTTAGTCCCCTCCATGTGATGCCAGAGATGGGACTGCTGTGTGGATCCCTCTGTTTTGGTTTTGCATGAATCCTACTTCTGTGTATTCACAGACACGTTTGGAGTGGCTGTGATATATTAAGATATACAAAACACTCTTCTCAGTCTTCTAAAATCAGATTAGCTAGAAAGGATTTTAAAGAAAAAATCACCACTCAGTTGTCAGTGTAGGTTTGCTATTTTTTATCATAAGAACATCTGAATTCCCTCTGCAAGATTAATATTACAAGGAAATCTGAAAAGGTGTTTCATCGGGAGTCTGTGGGCAGATGATTTTCCTTAGAAACCTCCCTCTTTCTGAAAAACATCTTTTATTTTAGAGTAATTGTGACATTTAATTTATAACTGAACATACAATGGAAAATATATCCAGGTCAGTATCTTACATTTTATATTTAGTGCTTAAACAAGGAAAAGAGTTTAATGGATAACAAAAATACAGGCAATTTGGAATCAAATATTAAATGGCACATCTATGCTATGCATTTTCAAACAACAGCTGAATTGGATTAAATTGACACAATAGTGATCCTTAGAAAGTAGATTGCAGTCAACTGCCTCAGCCATATAATAAAGATTCCAGACCAGTAGGAAGCTTATCAAAAGTAACAAAATTATCTCGTGCATTTATTGAGAAGCAAAAAGACTTTTGCATCACCTTAATTAAAAAGCATGTAGTATTTCTGGTGATTGACTATTCCAAGCTTTCAAGAGACAAAGACAATGAAATTTAAACTAGGAAATTAAATGGTTTTTTCTACTTAAGTAGCTTGAGCTATGACTGGGAATGTATTTAGGTTTTAATTTTCCATAATAGCCTAGATTCTCCATAGATTAAGAATAGTGAAATAATGTGTCCCAGTATGCTTGTCAAATGAATTTCTCCTTTTCTAGTCTAGATAAGCCTCCTTCCATCTGTCCAGAGAGCAGTTCCATATTGAACACATTCCTAATGAAACCCCTCTACCTGCTGCAATTATAGTAATCTCTCTCTTTCCTGCACTCACACAAACCTAAAAGTGGGCCCTCTACCTCCCAAACTTGAACACCTTTGTCCTCTTTGCTGCTTCTGTCTTTGTCAAGCATTGAGTTTCCTATTTTCCCTCCCCTCAGATCTATGTTCTCACCCTTGTTTCTCAGGTTCTTGTGGTCCAGGGAATCTCCTATGATGAGAAACTCCAGTGAGCAGAAAAACTTGCATGTCTCCAGTAGAAGTCAGAGGGATGCAGCTGTGGGATCTGTCTGCTTCCAACAACTTTAGGGAAGGCTCTACATTAGAGCTCAGTCTTGGAGAATAGTTACCTCTCATGTTGTCTCTTTCTATTCAGTTTTAGTATCAAACATTTTTTATTCTAATTTTCTCTGCTACTCTCTGTCTCTCTCCTTTGTAACTAATAAGGCAAACTGAAAGTATTAGGATTTTTTCAAATACACAAATGGCAATTGAGTGACTGGCCTTTAGCTTTTATTTAGAAAGTGTCTGTCTGACTGTCATTTGTTCTTTGGAAACTTTGCTGCTTGTAATGTGGTCCCCAGGTATTGAAATCCATGCCAGAGATCCCATAACCCTTTCCTTTGGCACTCCTTCCTAAACTTGCACTGTACTCACCTGCTTTGTATCCCTGTCTTCTTGACAGAGGTTTGGAGTCCAAACAAACTTCAGAATTAATGATTACTGCACAAGCAATGCTTACTTCCATGTATTTAGGCATCATTGCACCTTTTCTTGTACTTCAGTGAAATCTGCTAGCTATTGTTGCATTTTATCTTCAGGAAAAGTGTTTTAGGTGAAGAGAAGGCACCTGCCTGTTTCCTTGACAGTGCAGCCCAGCTGCATTCGTTTAGAACTTCTAAGCCACACAGGCAGCTTTTGTGTTGTACTTGACTCAAGGCAGGTTTAGCAGACATGAATTTGGATACAAACTCCCAGCTATACAGCATGTGGTGTGTATTCTCTCTTGCCTTAATCTCATCATATTGACTGATATTTACACTCTGGGGTAAATTTACCGCTTCTTGGGGTAAAATACGAAATTCAAACTATGACAACACCTGGAAATGGACATAACAGAAACATGAGAGAGCAGAGCTATCCCTATGGGAGGCTATTCTGCCTTAGGTTTTAAAACCATAAAGCAACAACCCGTTCTGTATTTAGGAAACGTGTCTAACTTTGATGTCTGATATGTTTTATTCCTTTACCGAGTCATTGCACATTTCAAGACAAGGATGGGATCATTAGGATTATAGGATCGATCTTTCTATGTAGATGTCTTTCTACTCTGTTGATTCCGTGCAGCCAACCAAGTAACTCAGGAGATGAATGTGGTAGCTGATCCACTACGAGGAAATAGGGTGTAAGACTCAAGGGACAATAGCTGGTGGACACGAGCAGCAGTGCTGGCACCACACTGAGCATGTTATACATATGAAGTACTGTCTTATTTCAGAGTTATATCCTCAGTAAAATCTGTCAAGTATACTTTGTCCCTTGCTTCAGAAATAGACATTTAAAGGCTTATTGTTCATTGTTTGTTCACTATTCATTGTTTGAATGAATGCTAATATATAGTAAAATACCAAGCAAATGCATAAAGGAACAAATGATAAAATGCACTGAGTTGGAACTCCTGACAAAATTACTGCCATCCATGGTCTTTGTGCATATTTTTCTCTTTGTATATTTTGTAGAGGGATGATCAAATTCACCTGTAGCTCCCTCTAAAACTCTGTGACTGAGAACAGGAATGCTCTTGGCCAACACCTGTCTGGCAACAGCTGTTGGTTACCTCAAAAGAAACCCTCTCTTCCTTTCCCCAAGCAGTCCAGATCCTCCAGATCCTTCTCTTGTGTATATTGTCTTGTGTCCTGCAATGTATGTAGATCTGTGCAATGTTACAGAGAGCCTGTAGTCTTAGAGCAACGTGTTTTCTAAGCCAAGACATAGTCCTGGAAGGGATTAGGAGGCATCCCACTGTACAATATAAATCTGATCTTGTGTGCTGTTTATCTTTCAAAAATCCCCATGAGCACTAAAATCTTCACCTGCTGGATATCTGATTTTCCCCCATTCAATCTCCTTGGCTCCATTTTACCTGCTAATTAAATTTTTCAGCCTTAATTTCACTTGCTGGCTCTTCTGGCTGTTCGCATCTGTCCCTGAGCATGAATTTGGAAGGGAACAGGAGCCAGCTTTCACAGTACTTTGTTTCACTGTTATTTACAACACACTTGCATTTCCCATTACAGGTTTATATCATTAGCAGAGTCTTTCAAGTGAATTAGCTGCCTGCATGAAGGTAAAGGAGGTTTTATAGCCCCTCACTGACTTACAGCTGACACTTGGATGTGAGCTGCTTTGTTAGAAATAAGAGTTACGGGGATCTTGAGATTTGAAAGAAAGGGAACACTGAGGAAAGTTTCAGACTCTTCTGTTCATAAGCTGGAATTCTACAATGCCTCACTTCATTTTAAGGAAAGGCAAGCACTAAGCTGTCCTGAGTACTCTGGTTTTCTGGAGATAAATTCCATTGTTTCCTTGATATTTTGGGGATGCAGGAGCCAAAAGCACTGGAGCAGAATCATCTCTGTGACAGCCTTTTCACACTTCAGCAGCTGAGGTCCCCACTAAGCCACAGTGTCCTTTCTGTCTGTTGTCAAAAAAAATGAGTGACTGTGTTGTCATACTGCAAAGCATCAGCTGAACTTGAGGCCTGGGAAGGAGGAAGAGCAAACTTTCTGCTTACGTGATCTGTAGAAGTGACAGTTTCATTCACCCTTTCCTACCTTCATCTCCTCTACCATATACCTTCAGTACTAGTCTGTTCACTCTCTGTTCTTCCCAGATGTATGGCTGCCACCTTGTTTTCTTTTGAAATGAGGTAGATATTCCATTGATTCTTGATTCTGAGCTCTGTACAGACCTGCCTTGTGCTTGTGTGACTGTTCTTCCTGCTCTGCCTCATCCCCATGCTCTACCCACTCTTCTCGCCTTTGCTCCTTCTCCCACTTGCACCATCATTTCTCTTGCAGCCTGCCTCCTACATTTGCTTGTTCTTCCCGAGAAGAAGAGTTCTTCTTTACTCCTTTTCAGTTCCCTCTCGTGAGCCCACTTTCTTTGTGTTAATAGCTTCTGCTCCCAGGATAGAACTTTCCCTCCTCCTCATATGCCCTTCCTCAGCTCGTACCTCAAAATATCACCTTCAATGTGATTCATTCACCATATAACATTTTTACTTGATTCCTCATTTCTGCTCTCCACCTCCTTCAATTGGCAAACAACATTTTCTGGTTGGCATTAAACAAGATAACTTTAGATGTCAAACACTGAGCTAAGGCCAAGCAAGCAACATTCAAGGCTCAGCAGCACCATAAAAAAAAACCCTCAACAAACTATTTAGGGTTTAGATGTGAAATTGTTGCAGATGTAAAATTGCCTGCACATCTGCTGCTGCAGCTGGGGTAGACTCTGTGGCCTAATTCACAGACAGGCTGCAATGGGGCATGAGATGACTAGACTGCTACTGTTGTTAGTATTACAGCAGTTATTTTTCACCTGCATACCTCTTCTCTATACCTCTCCTCTTTCTCCAGGATTGAAGATGAACGTGTCTCTCTCCCTTTGGTCCTGTTATCTGCAGGTGTCTCAACATGATAAAAGCAGGAAGCAGCAAATGCAGCAGCATTGCAGCAGTGGCAATTTGGGTATATTAAGTTGCTGCTTTAGAGGGATTGCTCCCTAAAGAGTATATGATCTAGACTGCATTTGCTGTGTCTGCGTGAAAGAGAGACTTGGCTGACAAAGTCTGATATCTATTATAGCCTTGTGGTCACAGCATGGAGCTCAGCACAAACCCAGTGTTTGCTCACGTGTTGAAGTTAACTCTTGTGCTGCCTCCACTGCTCTGATAAGGACATCTCAGGTACCTCATTTAATACTAGATTGGGTTCACTACCGGCATTAGTTACCTCCTATTACTATGGCAGCAGGAGCATCTATTTCAGGGAAGAATGGGCTTTTCTAGACTCATGGTCAATCAATAGCTTTGTCATGCCTTCCTCTCTCATTAGTACTTTGTAGTAACTTCACCTTCCTTTAGTAATAGCGAGCTGTTTCTTGGCCACCAGCTTTATAAGACCTGCAAGGAAGGCACACAGCTTCTTCCAAAGAGTCAGCTGGAATGTGGCTGACAGCCGTGTGTGCAACTTCCCTTGGGACAGTGTGGGCACCTGGGGATAAGTCTGTAGGTTTTGCAAACACAGACCTGTGCACTGTCACTGTTGCTGCTCTCATGACACTTCTACTTTGGTATAATTTCTCTCACAGCAGAACAGAGCAGAGCTCAGGGCTTCTCTTGCAGCAAGGCTTCTCTGAGGGTATGAGGAATGCTAAGGTCTATTTAGAATTACAAACACTGGGAAGTGAATAAACATAGGAAGCACTATCAGTTCTTCCCATCAAAAATCTAGCAGACAGAGTAAAATCAGCCATTCTTCTGGGACAAAAGGGAATTGAACAAGTTTGTGGTCAAGTGAGCCTCATTTATGAGACAATTCCTGACACAGGCTCTTACAATTGGCTCTTAGCACAGCTTAGGAGATAGGATACTTGAACAATTTTCCCTATACCCAAGTCAGACCAGTTAGAGACTCAAATTCAGACTCTGGGACCATTTCCAGAGATCCTGTCTGAAGTACAGAAACTGCTGGGATTTTGAGGCATTGGCTGTACAGATAGAAAAGGAAATGTCTTAATGAGATATGCAAAGCAGCATGGTGTCTGGGATAGGGCACCAGATTGGGATTCAGGAAACCTGGGTTGTTATCACAGCTCTGCCATTGCTTTTTTGCCTTCATGTGCTTTCGATTCCCTTTTAGCCATCTGTTTGTCTCAGTTACTCAGAGCAATGTACTCAGCCTTCCTGTACACCCTTTGCCTGAGGAATTCAGTAATGTTCCACCTCTTGCTGTGCCTGACTCCCCCCTCTCTTTCCCTAACCCTGCACATGGGATGATCATCGCTCCTTCATCAGCTTCACTCAAAGGCAACTCATCTCTGTGCTTCCTTCTCCCTCTGCTGTTGGCTGTCCTCCTGGCCCTGCCAGGCCTGGCACTGGGCTAACAAGCCCCAGCAGACCTGTCCAACTGTCCAGAGCCACTCAAGTGCACTCTTAGCCTTCCTTCCCTGTCCTGGCAATGCAACATGGAGTACCATGGGCTGGCCTTGCATCCCATGTTGTTTATCAGCTCATGTCCTGACTGCCTGTACTATCCTTTCTATTTAATTGGAACCACTGTTTTGAACTGGTAAGCATGGATAATGGTGCATAAACCTCTCAGTGCCTTGCAGTGGCTAATAGGACAGGTAGATATTTAGGTGCATCTCCTCCTGGATGGGGAGATGAGTGAATGCTGGTTGCTGACACAAGCATGAAGAGCACTGGTTGCTGGGGAGGCAGTCCTCTTGACTGTGGGTGCCTCTCGGCTACAGGCCTGTCTCAGACACTCAGGCCTAAAGGGCAAAAAAAGAGTCCAATCAGGAACAGCCATTCCCCTCTGCTCAATTGGAAATGACTGTACATTTAACAACAAAAGCAATGCTGATCAGTGTCCCTCCCATAGCCAAGTGGAGAAGTCACTGAGAGAAGCAGCACCACAGCAGAGAGGTTTACCCAGGCAGTAGATGTGCTGGGTCTCAGCACACTTGTGGGAACACTTGTTGATGTCTCCATATGTCCATCATCACCTTCCCTGACAGTTCAACCCTCTGAAAGATTTGCATTTTCCTGTCCTGGAGTAGATGTCCATGGACATAAATGAGATGAGGGGATTTTATTTAGATGTGAATTCCCCACTTGAAGCATCGTGTTCGTCAGACCAAGCTAAGGCAACACAGTCTTTGATTATGTTAATATTTTCTATTGCTCTCACTTCTAAATGCTTTTAGGCATCCTCCTGAGTGCACATACATGAGAATTTGCATGAGGAAATTTGGAAGCACTTTGGAAATTTTGCAAGGATTCACAATACGTGTGTTTTAGCAGCCTGACAATCAGTGCAATGAGTTCAAACAGACAGGTTTCTTAAAGCTCGTAAAAACCCCAAAGTCTTCTGATTCAATTCTATCACATGTCGTTCCATTAGAAAGAGCAGAAAGGGCTTTGCATTGAACTTCAAGTGTTATTGTCATGACTGTAGGAACCTGTGGTTACCCTAAATTCATTTTGTTGTTTGCAGTTTCAACAGAGGTGAAGACCACTGCAGTTCTGATTATTGTTAGCTGAGGATATGTCTCTAAATGTAAATGTATCTAGCAAAACCCTTGTCTTGCATCTCCTTTGTCCATTTATCCCTAACAGTTAAATTTACCAGTAAGTCTCTACAGTCCAGGGACTCCAGCTATGATATGTGAATGAATCAGAGGCTACTGGAGTCAGGAATGGGGCCAAGGAGGCTGTAGAGATAGCTATTATTAAAAGGTAATTGAGTGGAATGGGCAATGGAACAAGCTGAAATAAAATAGAAGCCCCCCAGGATATCTACACTCTGCCTTTCACCCCGCAGCTGAGGTTTCAGGTTCTTGGTTGAATGAACTTGCTTCTCAACTTCTTTCCAAAAAGAACCTAAAACCTGCTTTTGCTTCTTTCCAGTGCAAAATTGTATACTCACATCCATTCTAATGTGAGACGGGCTGAGAGACAGTGTGAGTTGCCATCATGTTGCCTGTGTTAGATGTCATGTTTGTTTTCTAGAAGGGAAGACTGAATGGAAAATTTTGAGTTAAGCATCTCATTGCACACAGGCACTGAAGGACACTTTTAGTGAAAAGCAACCTTTCTCTACATCATAACATGCACAAGTGGGAATTTAGATACCTGGTTTTAGCTCTCCTGAATCTAACTAGGAGGAATTGACCTATGAATCAGCATTAAGGCATTTATTTAAAAATGTAAAATACTTCAAGAAGTTGCATTCTGCACAGTACTACTCTATTTGCATGATTTAATTCCCATTTCCCTTGTCTTCCCTCCCTCATTCCTTGTTCTTAGCATGTTCCCTCTTCTTTGTCTGCAGCAGCATAATCTAGGTTGAGGTGAGGCTTTGCTGTTTGGGTAGAGACTAGATCTCACTTTAACTCAGCAGGCAAAACCAGAGAAGCCATTCTGATATTGGTTGGCTTCTTGGGGGCTAAAATGTAAAATACAGAAGATACAGTAAATGGACCACTAAAATCTGTGTGTTGTAATCAGGAAGCAGAAAGAGCAAGAAAATATTATGGATATTCCCATGAGCTACAGGCAGGTTACATAGGTCTTTGGTTAG
This sequence comes from Colius striatus, assembly GCF_028858725.1. Lineage (NCBI taxonomy): Eukaryota > Metazoa > Chordata > Aves > Coliiformes > Coliidae > Colius > Colius striatus. The sequence continues at coordinate 11,536,473 of NC_084769.1, read as the reverse complement.
AGCTAGATACTATTTGTGATTCTACTGGTCATTCAGCTAGTCCTTGAGTATGATGTTTCTATGCTCTGCTTTCCCCATATGTAAAAGTTAATTATTTCTCCTCATAGCCCAGTATAAAAGTTTTCCAGTCTACAGGAGAAAAAGATTACACAGGGCCTGTTCTCATGTCCACTGTAGGCAACAGAAGAATCCTTATAAAAGGAGGAGGCTGAAGGGAGATATGATCACTCTTTAAAACTGTCTGAAAGGAGGTTGTAGCGAGGTGGGAGTTGGTCTCTTCTCCCAAATATTGAGTGATAGGGCAAGAGGAAATGGGCTCAAGGTGCACCAGGAGAGGTTTAGATTGGATATTAGGAATAACTTTTTCACCAAAATGTTTGTCAGCCCCTGTCCCAGACTGCCCAGGGAGGTGGTGGAATCCCCATCCCTGGAGATATTTAAAAGCCATGTAGATAAGGTGCTGAGGGACATGGGTTAGTGGGGGGCTTGGCAGTGTGAGGTGAGTGGTTGCATTCAATGATCTGAAAGGTGTTTTCCAACCAAAACAGTTCTAAGACTGTAAGTCCCTGAAAGCACAGCATGGGGCTCATTGTACAACTGCAATCAATGATGTAGGGGTTAACTCACAAATTCATAACAAAACATTTAGACTTGTGATGCATTTTCTATGAGCAATGGGTAGATACTTGTCACACTACGTTATAGTAATAATAATAATTCTGAAAATGTATTAGTTATCCATGGTTCAGGGCTTAATGAAAGCAGCTTATAACTTACTGATTCTGTCTTCATGGAACTAAATACTTCTACCTGTAATGTATAACACATAGTGTGTTGCAAAGTGGTTTTAGAAGCGTTCAAACCATTTGAGGATTATGTGGTCACAGGTGTTGCAGATTGTTTTGCAATTCTGTAAGCATTTACAGCTTCATTTAAATTTGAATTTATTCAGAAAAGTCATCTCCACCATCCCTGTGAACATAGGGAGTTTTCTCTTGCAGTGCCATTTGGAAGATGGGAGGGAAAAAGAGTCAGATTTCTTATTGGATGAGTAATCTTTTCATGATTCCTCACTAAAGCAAAATGTGAAGTGTGAGCATTAAGTGGACAGATTCCACTTAATGTACTGAGGCTGTGGTTTGGAGGTTTCTGGACCGGAGTCAAAATGTGAAGTACCTTTGTGATCCAAACACAGTTTGAGAGTAAGATTTTTCTTTGATCTTGAGCGAATACAGTGTCTGTCTTCTGTCTGTGAAGGTTACAGCAGAGTTAGATGCCTGGAATGAAGATCTGCTGAGACAAATGAATGATTTCAATACCGAAGACCTCACTCTGGCTGAGCAGCGTTTGCAGCGTCACACCGAGCGGAAGTTGGCCATGAACAATATGACCTTTGAAGTCATCCAGCAAGGGCAAGATTTACATCAATACATCATGGAGGTCCAGGCTTCAGGTGAGCAGAAGAATCTGATCACTGCTTGACATGAGAAAAAAACCCCAAACCCAAGAAACCTCACAACCCCCCAAAACTGCATATTTAGCAAAAATACCCCAGTACATACCAAATAAATCAAGTTTTATCATAAGTGTGGGCAATACCTGTCTATTCACTTGCAGAACTGTATTGGGAATTCTTACATTGAGAATTATATGCCAAAGATTGCTGTTTCTTTGAGACTGAAACTCATTGAGGAAATAAAGTTGAATTTGAAAGTTCAGGCAGAAAGTTTCACAACTGCAGGATGGAGTTCATGTTCAGTTTCAAAGAGGATAGGGCAATACAAGTTACACTGGTAGGTCCTCATCCTTACACCAGCTCAGAAATAAGCACTGCAGGGAACCATGAATTACAGATACTTGAGCTGACTGGTCAAATCCCACATCTACATGAAATCTAGTTGTTCTAGACTCCTGAGCTCATTAATCTTTCTGCAACTAGACTTTATGGAGATGCAGACTGACCAGATGTGCTGGCTTCATTCACTGCAGACTTGAGTACTTTTTCTCCCTACAACATTTCAGGGTGCAGACATGCAAAAGGAAGAGAGAGTGGAGTGAGGGGAGAAAGAAGTTATCCAAGAGCCCTCTGGGAAAGAATCCAAATATCAGAGCCTTAAAACCAGGCATGAAAAGGAACTCTTGTTTCCAGACAGCTTTAATTGGAATTATTTTGTGTAAAAAGGGAATGTGATAAACCACGTTGGAGTTTTCCTTTTCAGTGTGCACTTGAAAATTAAAGGTAGCAGCTTCGATGTGAAAAGCCCCCTTTGACGTGCTGTTAAATGACAGACCCGATTCATGTTGGTAGTCTGTCTGATTCTTTTATTCTCAGCAGTAGGATCCTGTTTCTAAGACATCTTATGAATCAGGATTTTTGTGTCCTTGCATTTTGCATTTGGAAAAGGAGTATCACAATTCAGATTAATCATGGAATAAAGTCCAGAAGTGTATGTTGCTTGTGAAGTGTTTTAACTTTCTTAAATATCTGGAAGGAGTGCAAACCAAAAGCAACTCCCGTTCTTTCCCTCCCAATTTACACGTTCAAAACAAAAAGGATTTTTATGTGTATTTTTTCTTTGGCAAACATTTTACCTCTATGCACCCACCTTTAAAAAAAATCTGGCAGTATTCAGCCTGATTTGGCAAGCTGCACTCCACAGAGACTTAAGAAGTGCTATGAGAGTATGTTGTGAACTAGACAATCCAGTGCATTGTGTGAACCACCTGTGCAAGCTTCTATAAGATCTGCCCATGCTACGCGTGGTCCTGTGCTTCATCTCCCTTGTTTGCTGGGATAGAAAATTTGTCTGAATACATCAGCTAAGATGCTTGCTTTTTAAATTTAAGCTTTTTTTTTTTTCACCCTGGAAGAATCTTAATACGAGTAGCAATCCATGGGAGGTAAAGAACATGATCCTGAACAGAGCACAGTCAGGAGTCTCAGGGACTGATTTTTAGGGAAAACAAAAAAATCCATGTTTGTCAAGAAGCTAGAAACAACTTCTTTTGGATTGCAGACAACAGATTAGCAACTAAATGAAGTGATTTTTAAGATGTGTTTTTTTAAGATTATATAAGATCATTTTCTATGAAGCCTACCCAATAAAAATCCATTGCTCCCAAAGGCAAGGAAGCAGAAGCCTCATGGGAGATGTAGAGTAGCTGTAGTTAATAAAAGGTAATGGTCATGTCTGCCATGCACAGAATGCTAAATGCTGGGAGAATGGCAAAATAAGGAAGAGAGATTCCTCTTGGGAGCCTACTGTTTCTTATTTCAATAAAGGATAGTTATACTTCATAAAAAATTCATTTAATTTTACTCCCTCTTCCTGATCCTGTATCACAGTCATTCAGTGCATAAGTTCAGGTACAATCGTTCTTACTGACGGAGCTACAAATTTGCAGGGGTTCTGGGAAATCAGCTGCTACTGCTGCTCCCTATTGTATGGTGTCACCACTGCTACAATCAAAACTCAGCTATACTCATAGAAGATAAAGCCATTTAAAAAGTAATTTTTCAGGGACATTCTAACCTAACCAGCTGCTCTGAATTGACCAAGTTTCTGTCCTTCTCTGTAAATCTTTTGCAGTTTTATTCATTTTTTAATGTCACATAGGTTTGATTTTGATCCCTGTGGCATTTGGCTTGGAGGTATTTAAGCTAGTAAGTCTGTCAGATAAAATTACATCCAGGTTTTTCTACACATGATGCCTTTTTCACTTGGAAATCTTGTGAGGGTAGAAAATAAGGTTGTAAGAGATTTCTCCATGATTTTTTGAGTGCCTGATGCAGATTTGGAGCAGATTCTTACCAGGCTGTGGAGTTTCTGGAAATCCCTGTGAATGTTATCATGTCAGTACAATAAATCCAGTGGTCTTGTGATGTGCCATATACAGTTCTGTGTGGATATGCAGAGCATCTGTGCCTACAAAGCATCTATGCCAGTCCAGTATTTCCAAAGCTCCATACAGCTCAGAGTTACCTTCCTGTGATTCCTTCCACTACTCCAGCACATGTGGCTGAGGCTGCTCTGGATTAACCTGTTCAACACCAGAATAATTACTCTTCAAAGAGGTGTTTGTTTTTATTAGGGGATATGTAAGATCTGGAAGTCAGGTTGTGTTTTCTGAAATTTTGCAATACTTTCAATTTGTCTTAGGTTATCTCAGGAAACTTATTTGCATTTAGACAATATTATAGTAGTAGTTTCAAGAAGACTGGATTTTCCAATGAGCCATCACTTTTCATTCCAATGAACTTATCTTCTATGTTTCCAATTTGGTTGAAGCTCTGCTGACAGCAGCAAAAATAAATATGTGGGCAAATATTCTTAAAATTATTACTGGGTGTCTAATTTGATATACTGAAGGGGCCTGATATTTCCAAAAGTGGACATTTCTGAGAAATCCATTTCCTCTGGAAAGTTTTGGGGTCATAGTTCATCAGTGATTTAATATCTCAGCCCAAGCTGCAGTGATGACACTTTCATATAATTCATTAGCATACACACCTTACTTATTCTGCTTCTGGATACTAAAAGTAGTTACACTCTAACAGCTGATTAATTGATTGCACAAATTTATTTGATTATTGTCCATTTGCATTGTCAGTATCGTGATAATGAGCACCACAGTCAGGAGTTGGTCGTTGTTTACAGAACTGTGGTTTTTATATCGTAGAAGCAATTTGTCTCAGTCAAGCCTGAAATACACTGCAAAGATGGTACTAGGGAAATTTTATACAATTCTTGCCTGTCATGTGGAAAATTACAGAACCAAAGAATGGTAGGGGTTGGAAGGGACCAGTCCAACCCCCATGCAGAAGCAGGTTCACCTAGATCAGGTCACACAGGAATGTGTCCAGGTGGGTCTTGAAGACCTCCAAGGAAGGAGACTCCACACCCTCCCTGGGCAGCCTGTGCCAGGGCTCCCTCACCTCAACAGTGAAGTAGTTTTTCCTTATGTTTAAAAGGAATTTTTTGTGTTCCATCTTCTTTTCCTTACCCTTTGTCCTGTTGCTAGATACAATAGAAAAAAAGGGATGCCCCAACCTCTTGACATGGTGTCTCCCAGCATTATATTATTTAAAAGGGAAATGTAAATCTATTTAGTTAAATAGAAATCTATTTAATTTTGTTTGTGATGGCATTTAGAGTTATAACTCTAGTCCATATTGCAAGGAAGAGGATAATAAACTTTCCTGGTCCAGGCTCTTAATAGTTCAACCTAAGAAGAGGTTCAAAGCAGCTTTGTACAGGTCAAAAAGCAATATCTTCCTTACACTAAATAGTATTTCACATTGCAAATAGCTTAGATGTAACTAATGTTATGTTTTGTAGGATGCCTGTTAGTGTGGCTGGATATTCTTTTCTGTGACCTTTTTTTAAACATTTTAACTTCGTTATCCTTCACTTGATACCTACAGCACTGGCAGAGACATTAGAAGAAAATAACAGCCAAGTTCAGAAAATCAGCTGCACTTTTCTATCTATCCAAGCACAATGTAAAGATAATAAGTATGAAATTATTCTGAAAACATTGCTTTCTACTTTGCAAACCAATCTTTGAGAAAAATAAGCACTCTCACCACATGCGCTGGCACTGTGGAATAAATCTGCATGACGTATGACAAGCAAGAAAGGGCAGATCATCCATCATAGGGAGTGCAGGCTGCCCTTGGAAGGCATCCCAGGCACTTCAGTGGTTGCTTCTTATGAGTTAGCATGATCAAAACCATACCAGCTGAGTGTGCATTAAGAAAAACTGTGCATTTCGTTATCAAATAGGTGTGATGAAGTCAAGCATAGAAAAAGCCATCATGTCCTGAAGATACAGAACCATATGCAGGCTAATTGTAGCAACAGTGCCGGATGTCTGGCAATTGAAAGGAACTTCACTCCCAAGAATAGCAACATATATTAAATTTCCAGTTTTAAGTGGGAAGCCAGGGGGCATTCCACATCATTTGGTAATGAAGAAACTGTTTTGTTTTGTCTGTGAAAAGCAATAAGCCAACCACTTGTATTCCCATGTGCTTTTTCTGATAAAGCCAGGAAAAGGGGTATGTGGTTAATCGTAAGGTCATATTTATATTGTGTACTGTCCTCAGTAGATATCACTGTGAGAGAGAGTCACAATTCTCCAAGGAGGATAAAGAGTGAAGAAAAGATATCTTTCTAAATGGTCTTTAAAAATAGTGTCCAAGCCTTTTGTATAGCAGCTTCTAATTAACACTTTTGCGTTAGTATCCTATTATTCCATGAAATCAAATGGTTTGGACAAAAGTGTAGTGTTTTCTCAGCGTTACTGCAAATTGATTACTTTTATATTAGGTTCCTGATCCTCCCTGAATTGAGGCCAATGGCAAAATTCCAGTAGACCTCAATAAGGGAAGAGTCAGGTCTTTCTTAGTTTATAATCACAGGGATTATGGTAACATGAGATGACATCATATTTCCTCCAGGCAAAACTTTCATAATTACACTGGTAATGTACCCAGCAATGCTATCACACCAGTGGAATAGAGCAGAAGATGTAAAGAGCTGTGTTGTATTTTATGTAACAACTACACAAAAGGCTTACAGCATCATTTAAAAAATTAGCAGGTAGGAAGGGTCACGGGAGGTCTCTGTTTCAACTTCCTGATCAAATCAGTGTCAGCTATGAAATCAGAGCAAATCCATCAGGGATTTCTCAGTTTCGTGCAGGATGCTAGTCATGGAGAATGTGGTACTAAGCCACCTTTCCTTTTTGGTACATAAGGATTAGAGGAAAATCAGTCTGTGGAAGAATTCTGAAAGAACTGTAGGTTGGTTGAGTCTAAATTGTTGCTAATGATGCTCTAAAGTGCCCAGGTGGAAAAAAAGTTTGCATTGTAGAGTTCCATGCGCTGGGAGCATTACTGTGGATCTAGCAACTAGTTCATTTCCTATTCTCTGAACTATAAGTTAATGGATTACTGTAAGAAGGGAAGGCTTTTTCTGGCTTTTTTTTACTTTAATGCTCAAGATTTTGAGCAAAGCTGTGGTTAAATCATGTCCTACTAGCTAGATGCTGATGGGTGAGATGGGCAATGATCACCAGAGAAACACTGCTGTATAAAAAATGTAGTGATACAGAATAGGAAGCTGGGAAAGCCAGATGCTACATATGAGAGAGTTTAGTGAGAAAGAATTATTCAGAGAGTTGAAAATCAACGTGGTAGGTGGCAAAACCATTTGAAGCTTGCATTTGTGCAACAACTGAAATTTCAAGTGCAATGATCTCTCTCTCTCTCTCTGCATGTTGCAGGCATTGAGCTGATCTGTGAAAAAGATATTGATCTTGCGACACAGGTTCAAGAACTGCTGGAATTCCTCCATGAGAAACAGCACGAGCTGGAGCTTAATGCTGACCAAACGCACAAGCGGTTAGAGCAGTGCCTACAGCTCCGGCACCTCCAGGCTGAAGTCAAGCAGGTGAGAGGTTCTAACCACACATAAAAGTCTTAAATGGGTTTTCAGGTGTTACATACATGCAAACTGCTAAACCAGCCTCTGCCAAATCACATACCTTTAGATGAACAATCTTGATCCACCTTAACAGTACAAGATTTGCTGATGGATTGCAGTACGAGCCTTTCCAAATAGCAAAGGGCTCTGTTGTCTCTAGTGTGCACATATTTGGCTTCATGAATAGATACGGGAAGTCTGTGCAGAACTGACCCCATAACTTCTCATCTGTAGAAGCTGCCTCAGACTCCCTGTGTTCTGGGAATATAATGATTTGGTTTGGGATACAGATTTAAGCTGTTGTGGAGAATTGGCCCAAAGCAAATAGTAACTGAGCTGTGAGGTTTAAGTATGACGTTACAGTAGTTTCACCTTTTCCTTTATTGCTGTACATGTATTGACCTGCAGAAATCTTTAACATCCTCTGGGTGAGATAAAAAATTCTTTCTGTGGTCTCCAGATCGTGGGACTTTTTCAGCTATCTTGAATTGTTATTTTGCCTTTCTTCCAGATTGCATCCTAGCGTAGGCAGTTGCGTTCTGCCTCCCCAGGTTTCCCTTGATACTGAATTTGGATGCCTCTCTTTCCTTTGTTACACAGGGTAACGCTACACCTCCTGCCTCCTAATCCATAGGTAGCTTCACACTCCAGTGTATGTCTGGATTTCAATTGAATGGTCTTGATTTCATTAGGAAAACCAGGAATATATTTCCAGACATGGAATGTTCAGATTTCCATTTTAGCAGCATAGACAGCACAGATTGGAAAGGGTTCCAAGTACTACAAAGTGGTCCTGAAAAAGATTTGCTTCTTTGTTTACTAAAAAAATGAAAGAAAATAATATACTGAGTGCACAGTACACATCATCATAGGTATTCTGTCTTCAAAAGTGAATGTTTGAGTGACACTTTATCTGAATTGTTTATCATTGCTGGCAAAAAACCCTTCCTTCTTAGACAGCACTCAAGCTAGAAGCTGTCAGCACCATCACCAGTGCATGCATTTTATTTCCAAGTCCACTTTGATGTGAATATTTTGCAACCCTAAATGAAAGTAGCACAGAACTCTCCTAAATTTTTATTCTGAAAATGTAATCATTTTGCATTTGTCATAATTGAAGGCCAACTCCTCATGAAACTCCAGAGCTCTGTAGAGTGTTTTGAACAAAATAAGAGACTCTGTGATATTCATAATCAGCACCTTAATTTGATTATGAAGTGTATCCTTTTTTCCATAGGTTCCCAAAGTTTTTTTACACACAACTTAGGTAAGCTTTGAGTTTTGTGTGGTAGCTTTATGATGAGGTAGAGCATTTTAACTTAAAATAGAAAATACAGAGGAGTAACATGTAGCAGAAGTGGTATAAGTGCAGGTTATAGCTGTCTGAACAAGCATCACTAGCCCACAGGACCAGGATGAAGTGCCAGCCAGTCAGCCCTGTGGCAGAGCAGCACTCTCTGCAGGTATCTGGTGTTACTTGCCTCATTATCAGGTATCTGTTGGACTTTCAACTATTTTACAAACCAAAATCTAACCAAAGGAAACGGGTTTAGTACTGAACTATCTAATACTTACTGTGAGAGGAGAACAGCTGCCTTGAATTAGTATTTCCTTAACAGAGCATCAGAGCATCTTATTTTCCTTAACGGACTGTCAGAGCCTTCATTACCATGTGAACTTTCAGCAAGCCAGTAGTGAAGAATCACTTTATTTGTTCAGCTGAATACTAAGGACTCCTTTGCTTATTAACCTATAAATTACCACAGCTATAGTTTCTCTTAGAAAGAAGCAAGTTAAAATACATCTGTGCTCTATCTGTTTGGTTTCTTGTAGATGAGACATATTCCCAACCATTCAATGAAATTGGGAAATATATTGATTTTAGCTTGTAGTTCATCTCCAGCTTGGTCCAGATTTCCTTCACTTTCATTTTAGTGCATCTGAGATGATGGATGATCTCATTACCAAATTGCTTACACTCTTGTGAATCAGTTGAGACGTGGTAGCTGCGAGACACTTACCGTAGCTGTGGTTGAGTTCTGCTGACATAGTAGAATCGGTCAAGGCTGCTGCATGTACATGTGTTTGCATTTTGACATAACAGCTCATGGAAATACAAAGTCTTTTAACTGTCTCTGTCTATTTAAGTCTCATTTACCAGGGATTTTTGCTTTATATCATATGCAGCAAGGATTTGAATGCCAAGACAATGAATCGAAGGCTGGAGCCATTAAAGCAGAACAATTCCAAATGAGATGTTCTGTGAACTGCTGTAGAGTGGAAATAGTATAGATCAGTGATTCACAAACTCTTTATTATTAAGAGAGATCCTGCTCAAGACTGATTTCCCATCATTTGAATCCCACTCATTTCTGACAGAAACTACAGAGCTTAGATTTCTTACATAAAAGTAATAGCAGAATAGCAGGGTGTGGGGATCAATGTAAAAACCACACTCTCTAATGCTGTGCTTGCAGCTGTTGGCTTCTCTATCCCCTTATTTTATCTTTGTACATTTTATTTCTTTTTTTGATATGTTGACCTTGGCCTAATTTACTCCCAGACATCCTCACAGTGTCCCACTTTGTTTTCTAGGTTGTTCTGATGTTTCCTTTTCATATGCCTGTTATCCATCCGCTTTTGCTGTTTGGCATTAGAGTTGTTTCCAGATGAATATGCCAGAAGAGTGACGCGAAATAGTCATTTGAGAGGCTTTGAATACACTTGGTTTTTTTGCAATCTAATGCCACAGAGCTCCTGGAAACCTGGTGCCACTTTTAACGTGGTTAAGATTACCAGAATATGTCCTTGATAGTGGTTGTGTTTGTGGTAGTAAGTGCCTCTCCAAGAAGCTGCAAAGGATCCAGATATGTAAAAGATTTCCTTACATTATTTTGCCTTCTAAACTTAAAAAACCATTCCAACATAACTTGAACAGGTATCAGTAGCAAGGCCTTAAGTCTCTTTTAGAAACATGGAGGAAAGCATTCTGACCAAACTAAACCAGCGGACAGGAACACAATGTGATGCAAAGCTCCCATTTCTTAAGGAAAACTGCACAAGGGGTGCCTCACTTTTTATTTTCCATCTGATTCTGTGCTCAGTGAAGATGGCAGAGTTTTTGCTACTATTATTTAATTACAAGGAGCCATATACAGAAGTCTAGCTTGGTTTAAGCAAATTGGAGTCAAAGGTGGGAGTTGTTTCAGAACTGTGGTGGTCACCTTGTTTGGCAATCAGGGCCTTGCAGAGAAATTGTTCTCCAGTGGCACGTGGTTTTCCTCTCAGATGCTATCAGTGTGTTTCTGCTTCTCCATTTTTAAATAAATGGTTAAACTTTTTAAGGTAGTCCTTGGAGATGTATTTAACTCCAGAATTATTTAATACTTCCATCTACAAAGCTGATAAAGTCAGCAGTTTGTAGGAAATGTCTTTTTAAAGCCACGTTTTGCTGTTGCACATTGCCAGATAATGGTGAATCTATTAACAGAAGACGTTGTCAGAAAAGCGCCTTGGTGATGAATTAGCAGCCTCTATACACATTTTAATGTAAAGATATTAAGCACCATATAAGTGGGAGTCAATTTGTGCACAGGTCTTGCAAACCAGGTACAAATGTGAAAATCCCTTCTTCCAGCTGTTTCATAGTCTACTTCCAAACCAGTGACACAACAAAAGGCTCTGCAGGTGACCGATTTCCACCCTTAGACTTAAGAAGCTTTGAGTATGCAACTGAAATTTCTTTTCTTATTGTATGTAAACAGTACATGCACAAAAGAAAAAAAACACTAAGATTAAAAACCTTACTATGGAAAAAGCTGATGCAATCCCAGATGAGGCCCTGCCATTTAAGTGTTAGACTTTTGGAAGTAGAACGCTTTCGTTATTCAAGTTCTTCAAAGCAAAACTTGCTAGTGCTTGGATGCTCAGTGAGACTGGATAGGGGAGTGTAAGAGCCCCACAGTGAGCACCTGAACCCACACTCTGGGGGAAGGAGGGAGGGCACAACTCAAAAGTGGCAGCAGCTTTGGTGAAGGAGGATGCTGTAAGCATTGCTGACAAGATGTCATCCTCCAGAGCCTGACCTGAACTGGTTTACCCTGAATATGTTTGAGTCAACACAACAGTTGTACAGAGGAATGCACGTGCATCATTAACACAAGAGGAAACCTGGCTGATTTCAGTTGTATGATCTTTGTTCCTCCTTACTCATCCTTGTTGCCTATTAGCTTTTCACTAATAAAGTGGCTTTGTTTTAGGATTGAGGTTTCCAGTGATTTTTAAAATATTTAGAGGCTCAGATGGTTGTATGAAATGTGTCAGGTTTTGAAACATCAGGTTTTGTAAATCTCAGCTCAAATGAAAGTTCTTCCCAAGAGGACCCTGTCACACTCTGATTGTAATTTTTAAAAAGCCCCAAAACAAACAATAGAACCCAACTGCTGCATTTCTGGCATACATACTCAGTATTTTCTACACTCCAAATGGCCTAAGCCAGTATATTTGATGGTATGTAAAATGTGAAAGCATGTGTTGCTTTATGATGTCCTCACTTGAAGTCTTTCCCAGAACAGTGATTGTTTGGCTAACTTCAGCTTTTGATACCATGTAGTCAGTGGTAATGTAGCTTTCTTGTCTGATGGATTATAGAAAATGCCAGCCAAAATGGTTGCCATATGATAACATGATTTCTTCTCCTTTAAATCTTTGTTGCGTTTCCCACAGGAACAATAACACCTGATGATGAAAGAGAGAAAGCTGACAAAATCTTCCACACTGTTGTACTGAGTAGAATGTAATTTTCTACAAATTAGGGTCAGCTACATGTGTAGATGGTCCCCCTTTATTTCTCCTAGGAAAAAGTAATTTTCCTACCCTACAGGGAACGAAATGGCTGTAACTAGGGTGATACATGATGTAGGGATAAAAACCCAAAACAACAGAAAATCCCTGTTTCTTTCAGACAATTTAATGGATCGCTCGGTGAAGTTGATAGCACAAAAGGGAAATTACTATCTAGAATGTTGCAGCAAAGTCAATTTTGGAGCTGTGTAAACCATGAGCTAAATTTAGGGCAGTGATTGGGCAGTCAGGATTTCCTGTGCATGTGTGAATTGAATTCAGCAACTTTCTAGCTTTACTGGAATGATTTTACACCTACACAGGTAGAAAATAGGCTTTGAGACAACACAGCAAAGAACTTGCACGTGTGTTCTGGGTGCTAATTTTCCAAACACGTGTCTTAAAATAGCAGAAAATATTGCTGCTTAAATGAATAAGTACAAGCTTGATAGATTAATGATGTAATTTAAGATTTGATTCTGCAGTCATTACAAAGTTGTTTGCATGCTAAAAATGATCTGAATATCCCTGAAATAGATCCTCTTAACTAAACATAAAATGCGAGACCTGGGATTTCTTCCTAGCTCTGCATGCAGGTGGAAACTTCAAGAGCATTTTAACTCTCAGTCGGATGAAACCAACTGTGTCTTTTCCCTCTTCACTCCTAAGCTCTGACTTCTGTGTGAGGGAAACAGAAGCAGAAAGGAGTTGTAATGTCCATGATTCCAGTTGGAATTTCAAGGAGAGACATATCTTTCTGTTTCATTTAGAACCTCCCTCATTATGCTTTGTAGTTCTGCCCTGGGGTATATTGCTTAGGGGAATATTCATTTTTGTGATCATTTTTCATTTTGTGGAAATGGAAGCTCTTTGCTATCCCAATATCTGTGTACATACTTTGGGAGATTAATTCTTCAAGCAATAACTTCTCCAATAAGAACTTTGCCCTCTAAAAATTTATGTCATTAAGGCCTCATCCTAGGATTTCATTCTGCTCACTGATTCAACCTGAGACCACACTGAGCAAAGTACTTTTTTGTTAGCTAGGCTCAAGCATTTTCTGAGTCCTGACTACATAAACCTTTGCACTGAATCAACCTTTCCATAAGCTCATCCTTTCTTTCCAGGTGCTTGGCTGGATCAGGAATGGTGAATCAATGCTGAATGCAAGCCTTGTCAATGCAAGCTCCCTCTCTGAAGCTGAGCAACTCCAGCGAGAGCATGAGCAGTTTCAGCTGGCCATAGAGGTAAAATGAATGTTAACTTTGTTTCTCCTTCCCAGGTGAACATCATACAGAACGTTATCTCTTGGGCATTGGTTGTTGCTTGCTTGAGGGAAGGGGAGGAAGAAAAACTTCAGAAAATCAACTCATTAAACTTGTAAAGCAGCCAGAGGTTAATAGTGAAATAAATGACTTATCCCTTGCAGCTAATTCTTCTGCTGTCATTGGATATCAGCCTTTCCATTCATGCAAATGACACACATCTCCTGATAGTTTCTTTGGTAGAGAAATAAGATCAAAATTCACAAAGTGGTCTGAAAATGGGAGAAGTTTGCCAAGTCGGTTTCTTCCCACAATTTGCAGATCATTTCACAGCATTCATTTATGAATATCTTTCCTCCTGGATAATGCTCTTGCAGGAAGTCTTTGTTTCATTCAACTCTCCATTTATGGAGAGCAGAGGAGACATTGCATCAAACCCACATTCTTAAATAACCTTGAAGAAAAGGCAAGAGGGGCAATTTTTAAAGAATTGTCAGCTAAACTGAGCTTTTGCCCCATCTTGTCTTGGAGTGACACATTTTTGACCAGGCCTTTGAAAGTCAATTGTGAGCCAATTCATTTGCCTTGCTCACAGGGCCATGGCATGGCAGGAGGATAGCAGGATAGCTGCTTTCCTTTGAATGAGAAGGTAGTGGAGGGCTATGGAATCCCCTAAGTAGGGCACTACAATGCTCATAGACTCAGTACTTTATTTGTCTTTGTCATTACAAACAAGCCCAATGCTCACAGGGTGTGCTCACTCCAATTGCTGGTCCATTGCTTTCTCCTGCTCCTGCTTACAAGGTGTATATGCTTTCCAGATGAAGTTAGTTGTTAGCCTTTTACAGAGCAAAGAACAAGTTGGAAAATCCCTTTTTGTGGTTTATATATACTTGAAAATAACCAAAACTAAACCAAACTTTAAACTACAATAATAGTATTACTTTAATGGAGATGTGAAGAGGTACCTGATGGGGTGGTGGGGGAGGAGAGGGAAGTGTCTTTATGTCTTCTGGTAAACCTTAAATAAGTCAATAAACATTATAGTGTTGCTAGCAGGTATAAAGTTCAAATCTCAGCTAATGACCTATTTTGATCCAGCTCCACTCATGCTAGGGAAGGAGCAGCTGTAGCAGCTCCTAAGGGAAAAGGAAGAAGTTTTCTATCAATTCTGTATGAGCTGGCTGGTACCAAGCTGTGCTGACCACATCTTGGCAGCCATCACCAGACAGCAGTGGGGAACAAGACACTCACTGGCCGTGTTAGCACAGCTTGCTGCCATTGAGGAAGTGCTTGTCTTCCGTGGTAAATGCAAATCACAGAGGGAGAAGAGGGTTACGCCACAGCAAGGGGAAAGTAAGTTTTCAAAGGGAGAGAACACTAGATTAAATATTTAAAGTGTTTAAAGCTCAATATGGGGAAGAGATCAGCAAGGCACACAGAGCAAACTGTTCTCTAAAGGCATTCTAGATGTGGAATTGATTTTCAGTTGAAATCCTTTAAAGTCTATTTAAAACCACTATTACAACTCTAACATTAGTAAAGTAGATGGATATTAAATTTAAACAGTTGTTCTTGAACATCTTCCTAAATGTTTCTGCCAAGTATTAATCCTTTTTTTGCTAATAGCTTTCTGTACATTGCATTATTCATCAGTGTGTTGCCAGATGATTTCAAGCTTCTTTCCAGGTTCAAGGATTAGATCATAAAAATATCACATGAGAATTTGTCAGCAAGTTACAAATGGGATGCAGAACAGAGGGGTCCTTGGGAGATTTGGGGCTTCTGTTCAGAAGATTAAAGTCAAATATTGGACTAAACCATGCCTGAACACAGTTACTCAGGAGGCTGTGAAGGGCCAGAGGCTATTTTCCTCTCAGCAACTCACAGAGGAAGGTGTAACCACCACTTGGTGACTCTGGGAGGAACTGTTGTAGGCTGGAGAATGAGGCAGATAATTCATTCCTGATGGTAATGTGGCTATTGAGTAAACTGGGAAAGGATGAAGAAAATGGCTTGATTCCCCCAGCTCTGCCCTTAAAGGCAGCATAATGTAGCTCCAACATGAGTGAACTGACTTTCAGAAATGTATCTCTTAGGGGTGATATTTGTGGTATAGATGATGCCACTTAGTAAAACATCTCCATGTCTTCTGAGGCTTATGTTTTGTGTCCTGTGGACAGGACAATTACACACAAGTAAAGCTGCAAACTGCAGCAAGAGTCAAATTAGGGTGATTAAGGCCCCTATTTTTCCAGCTCTGGTGTTTGCTTTTGCATCTGTGGATGGTGTGGGATGCAGTCAGCACTGAGTACAGACTGGGTGACAGCTCAGCAGAGCAGCTGCCTGCTTCGGGTTATGGACATGGACCCAAGAGGAACCCCACCTTGGGTTCTTGCCCAAGGGGCAGCAGCTGACCAGTGGAGCTAACCCATCTTAGCCAGTGCTTGCTTGTCCCAGGTTTTAATAATATGTTGCAAATGTGTGTGAATAATTTAAACTGAAATGCTTTGCAGAAAATAACTGTTCACTGAAGATAACTCTGAAAATGTTTCACTCTCTCACATCTCCATGCTCACACTTCGCTTCACCTTTCTACCATATATCTGGCACATCTATACAACCTCTTCTTCCTCCCCTCATACACAGTCCCTCTTTCATGCCACTTCCTTACAGAAGACACACCAGAGTGCCCTGCAGGTCCAGCAGAAAGCTGAAGTGTTGCTTCAGGCTGGGCATTATGATGCTGATGCTATCAGAGAGTGTGCCGAAAAGGTGGCCCTGCACTGGCAGCAGCTGATGCTGAAGATGGAGGACAGGCTCAAACTTGTCAATGCCTCAGTGGCCTTCTATAAAACCTCTGAGCAGGTAAGCTGAACAGTACCATATCTGTGCCATAACATGTTGCTACAACCTAGGATTTAGCTCCCTGTATAAGCGAAGGTCTTGCCTGTCACCCAGATCAGCAGAGTGCTGAGCAGCTCCAAATACCTGCTGATATCACTAAGGAGCAGTGCTTGTTCTTCTCCCTTTTGCTTAATTAAACCCAAAAGTAGGAAGAGTGTGGCTTCAGTCAGCCCTGGTTGCCCTTAAAAGCTGCCCATTGTCTTTTTACATATATTTTCATGTCTTCATCTGCACATTAGGTGCATATAAATATTCTTTCACCTGAACAGGGCCAGTGTTGAGCCCTCAGGTGACTCCCAACTAGTAAACACCAATCTGAGTGCACTCTATGATGCAGCAGTGCTGTCAGGTGTGGGTTTTCTACTCTGACCTTGAGTGCAGAGGGTCTTCTACCAGCAAGGGATCTCAGAGCACTGGCAAAATTAACTGAAAGGATGATTGCTCCCTTGGCATAGCAATGCTAAGTGACATGGAAACCAAAGTTTGAACTAGTAAAAACGGTTTCTTTGACAAGTACAAAACCACATCAAAACAAATAAAAGGCAGCAGTTTCCAATAACTTTCACCTTGAAGTTTTCATTGAAGCAATGGAGTTCTTAAAGTTGAGGGATTTTTTTAATTACCTCCTTTTCAACAGGAAGAGGTTCTGAAATCCTACTGGTTTTAAGTTCTCATGATATCAGAGTTAATTTTGAGGAATGTAAGTTTGCTTTTCCCTTTGAACTGCTTGCAATTAATGACTTGTTACCTTGTGAGCAGCACTAGCTTGTGTTTTCACTACTAGTCAAACACCACCATGGTGAAAAAGATGCCAAGATGTGAAAGTATTTCTCTTAAATCCACCTGGAACACAGATAATTATAGTAATGGACAAAACCTTATTTCATTCAGGTTGTCTGTGAATTGCAAAACACATTCCACTTGGCTGCTGGTATGGTGGGATTATTCACCCCTTGCACAAACAGGTGCCATTTATACTGTAGCCAATGAGAGTTAGTCATAGTGTGGATACTCGAATGTAATGCCTGATGTAATTATACTGCAGCCAGGCAGTTTGTGTTAGCAGGGACATTGCAGGAACCTGTGGTTTTATACAAAAAGCAGCAGAGATTTCCGTTACATTTCCTATTGTTATTATTATAAAGTTATTTCCTCAGTTAGAGAACCAGACAGGGAAGTTTCTTAGCACCACTAAATATGTCATTAGGGAAAGAGATTGTTTTTTCTTAACATCAAGGCTGTGGATGTTCCTTGGGCCACTCTTTGGTCATTTATTTATTGCATTTTTAAGACTGTTTAAGATTAATTCATTCCTTGTAATGAATGTCTTTCACTGTGAAGAGTTTCAAACAGATTTACAGTCCCTGATGCATTCAAGACTGAAATGAATTACGGCTGGTGGAGGATTGTGAGAAATGAAAACCATTAAGGGATTCATTAGTGCTTTAGACGGTCAAATGTGCTGGCCAAAATATGCGTAGCCGGTAATTTATCAATTCAGTCTCTCTTCCTGCTTCCAAGTCGTAGACAAGCTCACTGCAGTGCCCACCAGTTCATTCATTGTGTCTATTCAGCAAATGTTTAGGGCAAAAATCATTCAGTCTTTGAATGCTCATAAACTTGCTGCTGCAAACAGTTGCATTCTCTTGAGCTGCATGACTGATCTACCGACCTTAACAATCTGGAGCCTGACAGTGGATCCTGAATTGTCCAAGTATCAAGAAAAAGAAGTTAAAAAGGTAGAGAGATTATCAAAACCAGACAAGCTTCTCATACCTGTCTTCCCCAAGCATATTATGTTTTTAATATAACTGGTGGAGCCATGGCTTTCAAACAGCACTGATTCTCTCTGGCTTCATTGACAGCTCACTGTATATTAATTTCTCTCATGGTCTTAACAGAGAAGTGACATTTGGATATACAGGGACAATCCTTTCTGGAAAGATGTGGATCCCAGGCAGTCTGTCTACTTTCATTTTTTAAGTCACCAAACCCAATAGAGTGCTAAAGTTTTCAAAATTACAATGGAAATGTGCTTCTGTGCCAAAATAACACGTGGGGCACCTGAGGGTAAATGCTGCTTTGCGTCCAAGCAAGAAGATGATTGCAGACTGTGAAATGCATAAGATCCTCGAACAGCCTGTCAGCACGATGAGTTGATAAGTTCACCTCAGCTCATCAGTTTTAGAATGGGAGTCTGATGAGTTCATTAACAGAGTTTTATGAAAATGGCCTGTGGTAGTGGGAAGGATTGGTGGGTGCCTGCTGGAGCCTCTTCCAGACTATGTTCTTAATCATGTGAGGCCCTCTGCATTGTAACTGTTCACATAACAGTTGCACGACTGAGTGAGAAAAGGGTGAACATGGTTAACTGTACCCTACCAGTAATTGAGTTGATCTGGAGTAATCTCAGCAGTGGTGTTTGTAGGAAGAGGCCTCTGGGAGAAGAGAGAGAAGTTCCAAATATTCTGAAAAACTTATGCATTTTTTTCAGGCCACTGAGAATTTTCTCAGAATCATCAACACAGAAAGTCTCAGCCTTGTCTGAGGCCAATGCACAAAAGTTTTCAGTCTGTAGTGGTTTATTTACCTCATTATCATTATTCTACCAAGACAGAAGGTACATGTGTAGGCCCTCTACAGTGGAACACCTGCATCCACCTAGGATGTGATACTGATTTAATGTCTATTGGTTTCCATCAGTCTTTACAAAAGCTGTATAGGGAGCAACTAGCATGCAGCTGAAGAGAATTAGTTCCAGGTTCAGACTTTGTTTCAGGAAAGTATTTAAGCATGTGTTTCTCTTTAAGAAAGTGCTAAGTCCCTTGACTTCAGTGGTCTTTAAACACATCTAAAGCACCCTTCCGGAGTAGGATTGTTTCCTGAATGATCCACTGGGGCCAGACTGACTCCTGCCTTGGTTCAGCCTTTTGAGCTTCCCCTTCATTATCCATTGGAAGAGAAGAAGGATTTATCACCCTTAAACCAAATTAATTGCATCCCAAACAGTAGAGATGCCTAAGGGTATGAACTGCTAGACTGTTCTATGCAGGGCCTGTTTCATAGTCAGTTGTCGTCCATACTATGGCCAGTAATCCAAAATATTTAGATTTGAAATGTCATTGGTTATAGACTTGTACTGAATATTTTCCTCCTCATTATGATTGTTGGGTAATTGAATTGTTGTGCTATGGGCATTTTTCAGGTGTGCAGTGTATTAGAGAGTTTGGAGCAAGAGTACAGACGGGATGAAGACTGGTGTGGAGGTCGAGATAAGCTTGGACCAGCAGCTGAGATAGACCACGTCATCCCTCTGATCAGCAAACATCTGGAGCAGAAGGAGGCATTTCTCAAGGTCTTATTTTAGTTCTCTAATAAATCAGGAAAACTTCCTGTTAAGTAGTCAATTCAGAGCAGCGTTGGTGAGTTTGAGAGGAGGTTCTGGGCTGTAATTCCAATTAAGCTACTGGCCAGTTTCATGCTGTTGGAAGCATTATCATCAATGCACATCAGAGAGTTGTCATCAGGACTAATTAGGTATTTGCATTGCACTTGAAGGACGTTGTTGTGCTGGTTCAGAGTTCAAGTTCTCAAAATTACATATGATGAGCATTATAAATGACAGGTATTATTGGTGTCTGGTTATACAAACCATCCAGCAATTCAAATTCTGTCCTACAAGCCAATAACTGAAAAACTACTGACAACTGGAGCAATTGTATCTCTGCAGGGCTGCACCAGGGTGGAGACAGAGATTTCCTCTTACCTTCCAGTAGCTGCTTTTTAAGGCAAGTGGAGCTGACAGGCTGACAAGTCAGCCATCCAGTCTCCTGCTTTCCACTAAAGCTGATAAACAGCATGAAACTATGATTGCAGGCAGGGCTTAAGAAATTATGCCTCTAGAGTGTACATTTTTTTCTAAACAATGGATACTTTTCATGAAAGCTTTGGTTAGATTGAAAATGTGTGATGTACTAGCTCTTTACAACCAGTTGTTTTATTATAGTCATTAATTTGCCTTAATGTATAAAATTAGCCACTATATTCATAATGACTTGTGTTTTAATACATTTATGAGGCTGTTAATTTATTAGCTCAGTTTATTGACTCTTAGCTAAAGCTCTCATGTTCCCAGATGAAAAAGGACTTCTCCCTGCAAAATAAGCAGAGAAGTCTCTTGGGTCTCTTTGCTCATCTTTACTGATTCCTTTTGGTGGGGGCTGTTTTTCTTAGGCCTGTACACTGGCACGAAGGAATGCCGAGGTGTTCCTCAAGTACATCCATAGGAACAATGTCAGCATGCCTGGAGTAGCAAGCCATACAAGGGGGCCCGAGCAGCAAGTGAAAGGTTGGTACAACGACAGCATTAAGGTTTTGTATGCTTCCCCCTCTGCTATGTAGTCATCCTGAGCTTTGTGAACATGCTGAGAAGGCACCGTAAGTTTTGCCATCTCCTGTCACTAAAATGATGTATATGCCTGACATCTTTAGCAATGGTAGGGAGGTCTCTCAGAAAGTGATTCCTCCTGTGCTAGGCATGAGTTATACAGAATTCTGCTGTTGTAAGGGGGAGAGAAGGAGAGAAGGAAAGGGGTTTGAAATGTGGGCTCTCTCTGGCTTCTCTTGTCAGGAGAGCCCAATGGGAGTGACAGTGTGCCATGCCTCATCATGAAGGTTGTCAGCTGAGATGGTCAGACACTATTTTGTTTTAATATCTAAAAATGCATAAACAAGTAAGCACATACCAAATACAAAGTCTAGAGGTATCTTGTTGCTGCTGAACACTGTAAAAAAATGACTTCCTGTGGTGGTTTAGCCCTGGCTGGGTGCCAGGTACCCATCAAGTTGTCCTATAACAAAGGGCTCCTGAGTTAAATGCAGGGAGATCACTCAGTAGTTACCATCACAGGCAAAACAGATTCGACTTGAGGAGAAGTGGTTTGATTTATTAATGAACAATCACAACAGAGTAGGGAAATGAGAAATAAAACTCAATATTAAAAGACCTCCCCCAATCCCTCCTTCTTCCCAGGACTCCCCTTCCTTCCCCCACAGCGGTGCAGGGGATGGGGTTTGCAGTCGGTTCATTACACATAGATTTTGTTGCTGCTTCTTCTCAGGGGGAGGCCTCCTCAAACCTCCCACTGCAACAGTGTGGGATCTCTCACACAGGAGACAATCCCTCATGAACTTCTCCAGTTCTTCACAAACTACTCCAACATGCAGCCTCCCACAGGGGCAACTCCTCACATCCTGCCCCAAAGTGGGTCATTGTCCTGGGTTTGGCTGGGATAGGGTGAACTCTCCCCACCCAGGAGAACAGTCCTTCAAGTACCGACTGCTCCAGCCTGAGTCCTTAAAAGGATCACAAATCCTGACAGCAAACCTAGTTGGTGGACTCCCAGGTCCTGCCAGGAACTTCCTCCATGGTAAGCTTCCCACAGAGTCACAGCCGCCTTCAGGCATCCATTCGCTCTGGCATGGGGTTCTCCACCGGCTGCAAGTGGATCTCTGCTCCCACATGGACTGCAGGGGCAGGGCCTCACTATGTGCTGCACCACAAGCTGCAGAGGACTCTTTGCTCCAGGCCCAGAGAATCTCCTGCTCCTCCTCTACTAACTTTGATGTGTCTGTGGAGATATTCTCACATTCTCACTCCCTTCTGCTGCTGCTGCAGTTCAGCATCTGCGCAGCAACTTCTTCCCCTTCTCCAATACATTAATCACAGAGGAGTTACCTCAATCACTAGTTGGCTTGGCCTTGGTCAGCTGTGAGTCCATCTAAAAGCCAGCTGGCACTGGTGCTGCCAGATACAGGGGAAGCTTCTACAGCTCTTCGATTAAAGAAGCCACCCTTGTAACCCCCACTACCAAAACCTAGCCACACAAAACCACCACAACCCCAAGTTTGTTTGTTACTAGGACAGATCTGCTAATTTTTGTGCCTGGAGTATTATTTAAAGTCCTGTCACATCAGATAATCACCAGCAAAAGTATCTGCCTGTAGTTACTTTCCTTCGGCCAGAAGAGCACTGTTTACAATCAAATGACACATCTGAGATGTCTGAAATGTTTCCACTCCTCCTGCTTAACTAAACAGTTGTTAATCTGTGCCTAGCAATACTCCAAGATACTGATAAGAAGGAGGAAAATGATTCTGCAGAAGTAAACAATTTTTTATATTTTTACTGGCTTTCTTACAAGCTGCAGAATGACACAGGTTAAAAGCAGTGCAGTCATTATATATGTGAGAGAGAGGGGAACTTTGGTTATAAGCTGAAAATGGTGCTGCTGAAGAGATTATTTTCCTGCCTTTCAATACCAGTTCTTCCATGTTAACATTACTTCGTTGAACTTCCCCTGCTACTGTGTCAAATGCTTGTTGTCATTGTGAACTTCTGTTCTCTACAGTTGAAAATCACAGGAAAATTAATTAAACCTTGACTCAGTAAGCCCTTAAATGTGGACTTGACAGAAGCTTGCAAGTGTTCCTCACTGAGCCCATTCAAAATTACTCAGATAAAAATCACCTTGTTTGTTAGTCTTTTCCTAAGCCAGATGTATAACTCTTATGCTTGGTGACTCTATTCACAGAAAATCTTTGGACACTTTTGTTCAGAACAAAAGCACCATTTAGTAGGATACTTATTGTGCTTCCAAAGCAAAGTCATTAATACAGGATTGTATTTGGCATCATTTGTTTATACAGAGACCTGATTTGGAGCACCCATGATAACCTTCCAAGTTCCTTTTGTCATTCAGACAAAGTTCCTATTGTTCCCAGCAGGGACAGGGATGGGTTTTGCAGTTAACTTAAGCATTACAATTTTTTTTACCATAAATCAGTGTCACACTTGCCAATGGGGAGGGATACATCCAAATCTGTTTGCTGCCACCAGTGTTGGTCCATATGTAATGAATATCAATATGTTGAGAGGATTTTAGGTTGAGAGATTATTAGTTGGTGCTGTAACTGATCCTAAGTCACTGTAAGTGGTTGAAAAGGCAGATTCAGTAGTTTCATATGAAAAAGGGTAGTTGCTGCCCAGGCATTGTGTGCTTAAACCCTCTGGAATGAATGCTCTGCTTTGAGGATAGGGCAGGAGGGCTGCCTTGCCTTACCTGGCCAGGTACCTACCTCAGCTCCACAACCAGACAAGGCTATGGTGAGCCACACTGCTGCCACCTACAAAGGGCTTAGCTCAGTTTAAATAGAAAAACTCTGGTGTAATGAAGGTTTAAGTTAGTGATATACTGTAAATCTCTTGCACACTCTCTATGTAATCTTTTCAGTTAAACCTGTGATTAAAGAGTGAAATTATACCCTTATATCAGTTGATACAGTCTGGCTGAGCACTCGGATTTTGAAGGAGAGTAGGTATGTCCTAGACTCCAAGGAGCAGCAGGTCTACCAGGTTCTTCCTGAATCTGGGTGTCTGTCACATTCTTGTCATGCAGAAAACAGTTTACAGGACAGTACCAGACCTCAGCCCAAAATCATAGCCCAGCAACAAGTGCATGGGGAGCACACAGATGGTTGCTAGATAGCACAGCTGTGCAGGAAACCTTACCTGGTATGTTGAACAGGGGACTTGGGTCTGAATTGAATGACCAAAGCTCTGCATGGGCCAACAGGCTTTGGTGCCAAGTGCTGGGGTATCCTGTGGCTGAAGCAACAGACAGGGTAATAAAAGAGCAATTTTTCTATGTCAGCCAGGACCAGACTCCTGAAATAAGTGACAGAGGAGAACAAAAGGACTAGAAATGATGTAACCCAATGCATTTACTGGGGAAAATCCCAAACTCAGTTCCAGCATCTTCTCCTTGTCCAGATAACCCTGCCACTGCACTTTTGTGTGTGTGTGTTTAGGGAGGCTAGATTATTTTGTAGAGCAGTCCCTTAGAATCAATGCCTGCTTTTATGAAGTATATCTTGGGGGCTCCTCTCTTTGAGAATGCGATCCGGGCAGGCAGAGTGGGTAAATTCAGCTTCTTATGGCTTATTTCTGCATGCAGTCACAGATTTGCTAGTCATGCAGATGTTTTCCTTTGCCCTACAGCCATTCTGAGCGAGCTGCTGCAGAGGGAGAACCGGGTCCTTCACTTCTGGACCTTGAAGAAGAGGAGATTAGATCAGTGCCAACAATACGTCGTTTTTGAGCGCAGTGCCAAGCAGGTAGTATAAAAACCCCGCTTTCTCTTTCCATCCTGGCAGTGTGTAAATATTTCTTATATTCATATAATGCCTCTGTGTGGGGTTCCTGCTGCAATCTCAATTTATCTTGAAAAAACTTTTTGAAAATATGGCAAATATGGCTTTTTAAAACAATTTAAGGTCATTTCAAAACTCAACAACAAAACTCAATGTTTTTGCCAGGCTGGATTATTTTCTGGATTATTTTGTTTGCTTGAAGACAAATATAAGAGCAAACTTGTTTTAACGAGCTATCACTAAATGAGAAGACTACTTTCCCTTACTACAGATTTACCTGTATATAGGTAGAATTCCCTGTAGTCCTTTTTCTCCTAGGAAACATACAGCACCTTTTGTATCCTCTCCCACCTGCTTTGATTACCAGATTCTTTTCATATGTTCCTAGTAAGTGTTTAGTAGACACAGTATTAAGTCCCAATGGATTTGATATCCTTTATTTGGCAGATCTTTTTTACCTCAGAGAATTAGTTCCAGAAATACAAAGACTGTTTGTTTTGTTTTTCCTTTGGTTGTTTTTGACATTCACAGGCCTTAGACTGGATCCAAGAAACAGGCGAATATTACCTCTCTACTCACAACTCCACAGGGGAATCAGCAGAAGAAACTCAGGAACTCCTGAAGGAATATGGGGAATTCAGAGTACCTGCCAAGGTAAACAGTGACTTGAATCTAATTTATGGCATCTGCCTTAGTCTGTGTTTGTGATCCTGTTTCGATGCCTTAAATCTCTGTAATAATATTCTCGTGATTTTGTATTTTCCTCCCAACATTCCCAGCCCAGAATGGAAATGTCTTTTGAGAACTGTGATCTTTCATCTTATAGCAAAGCATAGCCACAAAAAAATGGGGTTTCTGCCCCTTGGTCTGCACTGGTTATGGAGTACTTTTGTTCTGGTCAGAGTGAAGTCCATGTGCATACAACATTCACAGCAGCCTTATAAGGCATACCCTAATTCCACCCTTAAACAGTCATACAAGAATAATGTAGAGTAACTAATTGATTTGAACATATCCAAGGTCATCTTACATTCCCTGTCTCTTTTCTTCTGTCATTACAACTGCAATTTGCTTCATTAATTCCGTCTGAGTTGATCAAAGACGATCATTTATTCCATTAGAAATAATCTGCTGATCCCAATGAAATACTTGAAATAAATGGGTTTGTAAACTCCAGGGTGAAGGTTTTCTTTAATACAAAGCTGCATTACCAAGAATCTATTCATTTATATGGAGCAATTCTGAGAAATCTGGTGGGGTTTATGGAGTAATGGTAATTGGATCTGCTTCAGACAAATTAATTCAAACCATAGGTAATTCACAGACAGTGAATCCACAGGGGTATTAACAGTCGCTGATAAGGATCTAAATTGCAAGGTCGGATGGCAGCAAGACCATAGCTTTGGTATTATGTAGCTTCATTTCACTGTGTCCTGAAATTCATCTTCTGTAATCCTTAAATTCCTCATTAGGCTGTACATGCTTGCACGGGTGTGATTCACAGGCTTTGTGGTGTTCCTGTCCCCTTCATTTTTTGCTTAGCTTGCACGTTTGTGAAAATGGGAGATAACTACCAGCATATGGAAGTTAATTGAATCAAATAGGACCTGTACAGCAGGCCTTTAGCAGTAGTTCTGGGCTCTAACCACCCATAATCAGTCTACCCAAGATCATGTTCTCATTCATCATTTAATTTTGATCAGAACAATCCAAATTCATCCTGAAATTTCCAAACTATTTCTGCTCTTGATTGAGTTTTATGCCTTATTGACCATTACTGGCTGTTCCTTACACTGATGCATCCAATCTTCCACCCTAGGGCTCTAGTAAATCACTTTCCTACTGCTGACCTAGAATATTTTCACTGCCACATGCAATCTGGTAAATGCATGTCACTCCAGGCTGATGTTACTCTCAAATTAAGCTGTAACTGAAAGCCTTCCTGATGGCAGTAACTTTTTGGCCAACCCATCTTTTTATAAAGCAAAACCACCAGTAGCTTTTGGGAATGAAATACCTTTTAAATATAACAGGAAGCCACGGCTTTACTTCTCCATACCTAGCCTTGCTGAAGTACTCAATTTATTTGTTAAGATGACCTCTGATTCAGCTGCTAATTTATTTTGCTGGTTACATTTCTTGCATTTAGTTTTGTGTTTAAAATCGGCTTTGTGCTTTCTGGTCTGGCATGCATTGGTCCATGCCAGCATGTCTTGCAGAGTGGAAAGTTCTCTCTATCTCTGCAAAGAAACTTTCCAGTACCTCTGGGGATTCCACTGATTCTCCTTCTGCTTTTGAGGATTAACATGTGTGTTACAGCTGGAGTGCAGTCTGTACAGCTGATATCTCATTTTTTTTAAGCATTTTGTACTTGAGTTGGCTCAAACATAGGGTCTAGACACCTTCAGTTCCTGAGAGAGATTTGGAATTGAAGCTAAAATTTATAACTAGCTCCTTTCTGCCAGATTTGCGCAAAGTTCCTCAGCGTGGAAAACCATGGTGACTAAGGGGCAGTCAGAGATCAAGTGGAACAGGAAAGACGTCTGGAAGATTTGGAAGCTCAGTGTATGTTTTGGAGTTCAAGCATCTTTTAGTTTGTGATGCTCTAATGGGAGCTAAAATACTGATGAAAGATTTTATAGTAGACCAGGAATTCAGATTTAAATTCTGTTTGTTTCTGAAACAGAACAGTAGTGACTCAAACTCGCTTCCTGGACTGATATGTGCTATATTAATGACCTCCCTACACAGGTCTGCAGAACTCCATAAGTATAGACTCAGAGTAGCTTGGTGTAGTTCATGAGGTTTGATTTTTGAATCCTGTCATCTACTCCAAGGCTCACAAGAAATAACTTCTTGGTTATGGGAAGGAGGGAGGCATGTCTAACTTCCAGCATCGTTTCTGTTTGTGTGCATGTGTGGTTTTGAAAAGGACTTTTTTATCTCCTGCAGCTTCGTAAGTGTCCTCATAAATTTACCATTCCTTTCATGTTTTACTGGGCAAAGTTTAAAGTATCTGATTCTGTATAAGATGAAATACAGGCACTCTATAATGATGAATAAAAAATACAAGCTGCTTCTGACTGCCGCGTGAATTAAAAGCAAAGGAAATAATAGTAATGCAAAATAACTGAGGACCATATTTTGTGCAGCAAACAAAAGAGAAAGTGAAGCTCCTCATCCAGCTGGCTGACAGCTTTGTAGAAAAAGGACACATACACGCCACTGAAATTAGGAAGTGGGTGACCACCGTTGACAAACGCTACCGGGACTTCTCTCTCAGGATGGGCAAATACCGCTACTCCCTGGAAAAAGCCCTTGGGATCAATACAGAGGTACTGTAAGTCTGTGCCTTGCTGGGGTTTTACACCAAAGCTGAAAGTCACATGGAGAAGTGAGAGCTATGGTATGAATGCTGCAGGTTATCACGTGTCCATTAGAAACACTTACAACCTAGCCTACTTAGCCAAGCTCAGAACCGTTTCTGAAGAGAAAAGGTGGGGTTTATTTGTGGCAGGTCAGTGGTACGAGGACGAGACAGATGAAGATCAGAAAGACTTCATAAGCAAATGTTTGCATCATTCTCCAGGAGACCATACAGTTACTGGTAAGGAGGGGAAACATTGTTGGAATGAAAGTCTGTGTTAATTTTAGCAGAAGCCATAAATCCTGCTCCCACTGATTACTTTGAATCAAATTCAGGCTTTGACTGTAAGTTTCCATTTTCTCATCCTTTAACTAACTCCAAAAAATTGATCTCCAACCTCATCTCTGAGCTCTTTTAGGTGAAACAGAGCAACACAAGAGAAACAAAAATTCAAATCTCCTGCTATTCCCTGGCCACAATATTATGGGGGAGGGCCAGAGGCAGGAACACTTAAAAACCTTTCAGATCAACCATCCTTCAAAATTAAGTATCAAAGAAAGAGGAATGAGTTCTCTCACCCTCAAGATAGATATATTTTTTACATTTTACTGTTCCATGAAGGGCCTCTGGCTTACACAAAGTTACTAACCACAGTCCAGAAGGGTATTTCCATGGAAGAGACCCTTTTTAAGTTGGGATTGTCTCTGCACAGTGCTCAGCTTTATCAGGCTATTTATGAAGTCCCATACTAGGCAAAGAATTTAGATGTGAAGGAGCAAGGTAAAATGTTAAATATTTGTCCTCGTTGCCTGTTCCTAGATAGGAGTAACACTGTAATAAATCTTACAGTTGCTGATTTTTAAAGATGTCTCTCTCACCTTCTTACCTTCTCCCTTCTCACTGCAGTTCTTCTACAGCTCTTCAGTTTTCCATCTTCCTGATGTTGGTATCTTTATCTTACTTCTTCCTTTCTTATCCATTTGATCTCATGAGCATGCTGCATTTTGCACAACAGTAGGATTACAATGAATTTAAAACCTGTACTGTCTTTTTTTTCCCTAGGACAACAAGGACCTAGAACTAGATATTATTCCAGCAAGTCTTTCAGATCGGGAGGTAAAGCTGCGAGACGCAAATCATGAAGTCAATGAAGAGAAAAGGAAGTCTGCCAGAAAGAAAGAGTATGTCCCCAAATGCCATGACACATTGTCTAAGAGTGATTCCATGATATTTGCATGACCAGAACTGCCTGACAGGCCTATAGCTCCTTCCACCTGTGAAGCTATTGAGATAAGCCTACAAGTGTAAGGCAGAAGTTTTGACTTGTAGGCTAGAGCATTTCAGAACATACAAGTTGAATTTATCTTGGTTTTACTCAGAAGTTACTTTTGGAAAGGTAAAAGGAGTTAGTCAAGCACCGTGGTTAGCCCCTGATGTTATATAGATGCTCATTGTCATTATTTCTTTCTGGCTGTATGTGAAAAGTGAAACGAACAGGAAAAAAATGAAAAGCATCTTTATATGTCTAGGTATTGTCTAAACTTCAGTGACACCCAGAGGAGTTAACTGGGTTTCAGTGGCATGAGACTTCAGTTGAAGTTTGTGTTCCAATTTCAGTGGAAGCATTTCATTCTAGAGGAAACATCTGGGGAGTGCCTGTTGCACTAAAATCTAGAAACAGCCTAATTTCACTGTATTTCATCTTAATTTTTGCGTGAGGATATTCTGGAGAGCATTTGTATGTACGATCCTTCTCAGTCCTCTGAAATTGTGACTACATTGCATAATCTTTTCTACTTTAGGAAACAGTGGTTACACTTGGTCTGCCTGTGACACATTTTCAAAACATTGGGCATTTCAACTTGGAGATGCCCAGCCTCGGGCACTACAGATGTGGTCATGGAGCTTTCCAGAGGTCTGGATTTTCTCCAGTCGGTTACCAGGCTGCTGAAGCCTGTTCAAAGTAGTGATTTCTCCCAGATTCGTCTGTATTGCCACTGAAGGTCAAATTTCAGGGTGACTTACTGCTGTCTATTAGTAAAGATGTTGGTGAATCTCAGATCCTTACTCCTAGGGAAAATCAGTTGACTGAAAGGGATGGACATGTAGATACTAAGTCTCTCAGTTCAGGGTCACAGAAATACAACTGAATAGAATTTTATGCAAAAAGAAAGATATTTACAAAACAACTGAGAAGAGACCAAAGTATGAAGTGATATTTCACTTGTGGAGCTGAAAGGTGCAACATAAGGCAGGTGAAGGTTTAGAGAGGAGATGCACTGATTCACTGAGACAACCAAAGGATGTTTTCTTTTCTGTTGGTTGTACAGATGCCTATAATGTCCCAAACACCAGAAACACTTTCTTTTCTTCCAGATTCATTATGGCTGAGCTGCTTCAGACAGAAAAAGCTTATGTCAGAGACTTACATGAATGTTTAGAGGTAAGTTATGGCCCAGGGTGTCAGGATTTTCAGGAAGGACGTGGTCTCCTTTGCTGGTGTTCACTGTAGTGCAAAGGCTGTCCTGGACCAGAGCCTGGGTGAGGGTAGCACCATTGGTGCTTCAGAACTGTGTCCTGCTGGTTCTGGGAGCAGCAGTAGGAGCTCATCTCCCAGTGCTAGAACCATGCCCCATACTCCCCACCCCTAGCTGTAAATGCACCTCCTGGGAGTGTTTTTATTTACAAAGCTGCATTCTCCCCTGTAGAGTGAGGTCAGCGTCCTGGGACTTAGTAAAGAGCAATATATTGGCACATTGACCTGAAATCTGTTGGTTTCCAGTCTTTGTTGAATCATGGAGCATAAGAATTTAAATCTATTCCTTTTGATCATCATGTGCTAGAGAAAGAACTGGATTTGCACTGTCAAATACCTTGCCTAGCTCTACAGCAGGTTGTTCCTGAAGGGGATTGTGATATGTAGGGCAAAGGGAAGAGTGCATTTCAGTGAAATCTGTCAGCTTTCACATTCCTGCAATGCTACTGACATGGCAAATCCAGCTTATCTTTCAACTGGTTCTGCCTGCAGTTTTTGGACACCATCAGTTGGACAGCAAAGACAGGTGGTGGTGGCATGTTTCTACTTTTTCCTCAGACAACTTCTAAGTGTCAGCACTTTGAATTGCACTGTGACACTGGAGCAGGTTTTTTTTAAGTTGGGTTTTTCTTTTGGCTTGCTTATTTAATCTCAAAGTAGATCCCTTGTCAGATTGTGCCTTTGGCCATAAAACAGGTAGACCTATTTTTTTTTTTTCCATTGCATTTATTCACAAAACTAAGAATTGCTGGTGTCTTCCAGACTTACCTTTGGGAAATGACAAGTGGAGTGGAAGAAATACCCGCTGGCATCCTTAATAAAGAACACATCATCTTTGGCAATATTCAGGAGATATATGACTTTCATAACAAGTAGGTTTTCCTAACAGTTCTGTTCCTGTTTACTGACTAAGGAAACCAAAGGCATGTGTGTACTTGTTCATCTGTGTGGTGTCTGCAGCAAACACCTACACTACAATGCACAGAGGAGTATAAAGTGATTGATCCAGATTTGCAAAGTAATGTTTGATTTCTTGTTTTGTTTCTTTTACGAAAAATGAATTGCATCTTAATTTGAGCTTTGCCTTCAGATGATTAACAATGTTAAAAGTATATTATATCCAATACTTTGTAGTCCTAGACACGCTTTCCATCTCACAGCACTAGATCTATCCTCGAAGCTTGTCTGTCAAAATCTAGGTGGACCTGCTTTGGCAGGGGAACTGGACTAGATGATCTCTAAAGGTCCCTTCCAAGCCCTGCCATTCTCTGATTCTATGAAAAATATGATCTCTTGGAAAACAAGGAGGGAGAAAGGAATTATTTGTTTGAGCTGGGTTAATGAGTATCTTTCCTGACACTTCTTGGAGACTCTCTGTATTTAATCTGTAAGTAAGAGTACTCCTTTTGTCAAGATAAGACTGTGCATTGGATCAACTGAGAGGACATTGTTTTCCTTTTATAATGTGAGTGCAATAGCAATTATAAACTTAACATTCAGGGGTGTTGAATCCCACAAGTTCAGTCTGAATTTCAAAGTCTGTCTTCAAGTTACACATCAAAACCAAAGCAGTTGGAAGAAGTCAGAAAACCTCTTCCTGTTGAGGTGCTGGGAGACTTTCAGTGCTTCAGACAGATAAATGCACCATCACATACACGTAAGTATGGCCCAGCAGAAGCTGCTATATGCATGCTTTTGTGCAATCAGCTTCAAATCCTATCAGGATAGTAGATTCAAGCTACACGTTACATTTAAAAGGCCTTTAAGCAGTCAATGAATCGACTTCCAGCACCCAAGAATTGCCCTGTTGTTCTTTCATTTAAAACTATGCTAGGATCACCCAACTGCCTTTCTACTTTCCCTCTCTTTCTGGTGCTACATTTGGTTTTCTGTGACCCTGACCAATGCTACTTGTGGTTTCTCCTTTTCGACTTTACTTTGCTCCCAGCTAGCCCCTCTTCAACCCTCAGTCATGCCCCTCAGCTCCCTGCTGTGATCATTTCTCCTTTCTCTGACCCATCCTCCTCCAGCCTGCTGCTTCTGCATAATCCTTTTCCCAATAAAACTTCTAGCAACACTAAAATACATTGTCTTATCTTCACTTCCACCAGCATCCTCCACGATCTTCTCCTTTGACAGGTGATGTTAGGGCATCCCCCAGCCCAATTCAAGGCTCGGGAAACATCCCATTCAGTTGCTTCCACTTCTGCAACTTTTGTTTCACATTCCTCTTTTCACCCAGGCATTGTACAGCTTGTTTAAATTGTTGTCCTTTGTGCAGTGTGCCAAGTTTGGTGATAGAAAGCTGGCAGCTTTGGACTCTCTCATAGAATCATAGAACCATTACAGTTGGAAGAGACCTTTAAGATCAAGTCCAACCACTAACCTCACACACTTTTTTACTCTTCCTCTGAACTCCTGCAGAAAATCTTTTGGAAGATTCATCATCTGTTTCTTGAATATCACTTTGCATTCCTGAATACACTGATTCCCTACTAGGGTTTGCTACCTTTTCTTTTCTAGTGGAATCAAGCACGACCATGCTCAGAAAACAAAGCATACCTTGGCAAGGACACACTTTTTCCACTGTCAGGACACTTGGTTAGCCTCCTAATCAAGATACAAGTATTGATCGTTAGCACTGATTAACTCATTGGCCCTTCTGCTTCTCCTGGGTATATCTGACTGTAACTAATTACATCTGTGTCTTCTTTTTTCAGCATTTTTCTAAAAGAACTAGAGAAATACGAACAACTGCCTGAGGATGTGGGCCACTGCTTCGTCACCTGGGTAATGAGGCTGCTGCTTTTCATTATTTATTCAAATGAATTCTAGCACAGACAGAAACAATCTAGGATGCAAGTGTTACATCTTTAGTGATGAGATTAGGAACTAACCTGGAAGTATGACTGCTTTGTCTTTCACCTCTTCCAGGGTGAAAAGTTCCCTTGTTTAATTCTCCTGAGCAGGGGTGTGAGAGGTCTCTCATTGACCTGCACTGACCAGCACAGCTTTTACCTCTGTTTGACAGGACTTTGTCAAACCAAACCCATATTTAGGGGTGACATTCATTTCTTTGTGAAGGGTCCTGCGAGGACAGACATTTAAAACCTTAATATAGCTTCCTTAGAGAATTTTAGTCATGCCATGAGACCTCTAAAAAAACAGGAATAACGTATTTTCTCAACATTTCTCTTCAGAAATTAGTGGCAAATTGCTGAGCCACTGTCCTCTCTCATTCCATTACCCAGTGACAGGATAGTTTCCACCAGGACTTTGAAACCTTGATGCTAAGAGTGTAGGAGGCTCCAGTAATTTAGCTGTATGAAAGCTATTCTTTTTTTCAAAATATTTACTAGGTAAGACAGCCATCTCCATGTTTTCTTGAATGGTTTTGGAAATATTTAAAGCTGGGAACTAGTATTTTTAAAGCTGTTATGGAGAATTTTTGCTTACCAAAAAACTGAGCACATTGCATTATTTCAGTTGGGTTTTTAATCTAAACACATGACACAAATATTAATGAAATGCATTCAGAAGTATTGCTCTCAGAGAAGAGGCTACATATTTATGAAAGAGGGACACATTTACATAGCATTCTGTGCAAAATCTTCATGGTACATTTGAGATACTACTACGTCATTTCAGCAGCATCCAGAGCTCTGTGTGTGGTTACAGACATACATACAAAACTTCCTGACCAGTTTGCAGGGTCCTTGCTATTTAGATATCTGGTATTAAAAAATGCAATAGTAATAAAAAGGAGGTCATCCTCCTCTTCTGTTTGCCTGCCTCTCCCTGAAACCAGAGTTCAGTAATGAGAGACTGCTCTAAGACAGGAGTGCACAGATGCTTTGAATTTCCTCTTAAAAAAATAAAGAAATTAGGAAATGAAATGCAAACCACTCCTAGCACAACGTAATGTTTGAGCCATTAAAGTCTTAACTTAAGGTAGGAAAGGCAAGTTTGGGCCAGGTGTCACAAATCTGGGCCAGTCTCAAGTCAAAACTGTCAGCCTCTTGCCTAGAGTTTCCACACTGGCTTTATCTGAAAAGTAGGTGATAGAGCTGGCACTTCATGACTGAGTTCTGAGACATGCATACTTATGGATACAATCTGTGTAACATCATTAGAGCTCTTAGAAATTACTTTATAGCTGGTTTAAACTTTTAGGCCTTCCCCCTGTGACACTTGTTAAAGAAAGCCTCCCGTAGCTGTTACGTGGTGCACCTCATTCCTCTCAGAATTGCTCAGCTAAGGTATGAACTGCCTGTAAGTCCTCTGTTCTCAGTTTGCAATTATGTTTCTTGGAGAGGTGGAGGTTTATCACCTGTATTTATCCTGGTGAGCCTCAATGAAAGACTGTTGGAGCAGAGAAATAGCTTATCTTACTTTTCTTTTGGTGTTTGTTTTCACAGGCAGACAAATTTCAGATGTATGTCACCTACTGTAAAAACAAGCCTGACTCCAACCAGCTCATCCTGGAACATGCAGGGACCTTCTTTGATGTAAGCAGCCGTTGCCATTTCCCTTCAGCACACACATGGCTGAAACACTACTTTACATCTGAGCAATGGGTTCCCTTTTGTGCTTTGGCAGTTGGGTTTTTCATTGCATGGAAGGTAGCACGTTCAGTGAAAACAGATAAGCTGTGGTGGAATGTGTGACCTCCATCAGTGTGGTAAGATTTTTTTAATGGATAATTGAGGCACCCATTCTTATGGGAATTAGTCTGCATTTTTTTTACACCCAATCCTTTCCAAAGGTGTGCCTTAAGGTGTGCTCTCCACTTCTGTCTTTAGAGGTAAAATGAAAAGCAGATCCCATTATATTTTATGACCTGAAATCCCTAAGTCCTAAGCAAGATCCTATCCTCCTGTCCTGCCAATTTTACCCACATTTGCTTCATCATGCTGGTAAGGGACTCCATTGACTGCAATGGAACTATTTGCTTTACAAGCATTACATCTGGTGATAAACATTTGCAGGCTCCAGTCCCAGTTTTGTAGGCTGAGAAAAACCTTTTAAAGTTTTTAAACACGTTTAAACTAAGCTTTCCCTCTGATTTTTGGAACCTCATCCATTTTGCCATGCTTATCTGCTAGCTTGTAGCTGTAATTAGTTGCTTTTCTGAAACGAAAAAAGATATTAAAATGGTAAGACCTCTTTTCCAAAGCATTTGAAATCTTTTTACAAATGTAACCACTCAGCAGGATCCAACCTCTGATGTGGCTGGCAGCTGACATGAATCAGTTCCTCTGGGCTTTGTACATGCCAATGGTTAGAGCATTTCAATTAAGCTCGACACTGAAAGGTCTCACATGAGCCAGAAGAAAAGGGACAAACACCTTTTTCTTTGCCTTTTTACCAAGCGGTCTAAAAGTAGAGTTGAACTGAAAGGGATTTTCCAGGAGATGGCGCTTGAGCCTGTTGAATGGTTTGTACTGGTCGGTGACTCGTGGAGGGTTTGCGCTGACTCAGGTAATGATCAGAGTCGTTTGCACAGGGTAAAAGCTTTTCATGTGCTAAGCTTTTCCACTGCAGCTCAGCACATGAGCTGGAGACCTGCCTGATGTTGCTTAGCAGTGAATATTTATGTGTCAGCATCTGCTGTTTTGCAAGGGACGATGTTTTCTTTCATTGGTGGGAACTGTGCTGTGCTACCCAATGATGCCTGTGCAAAAAGAGTAAGCTGGCTATCTCCCAAAAAGTTCCCTAGGAGTGACTAAGGTAGTGTGAAGTACCTGTAGTGTAAAGTACCTGCTTGCCTTCATCTGATTCACCTGCTTACCATCAAAGTGACAGGGCAGGGGATGGTCTGGCCTCAGGGGTACAAATACAGAGGACATTTATGTAGGTTCTTTTCTTCCAGGCTTAACCTGGAATTTCCCAAAACACCCTGATGACCAGAGTGAGTTATCTAGACTCATACCCTTTAGTAATATCACAAGTTTGTGACACATCAAATTGCATAACATGTCGTAAAAAGCCACCTTTGAGATTAAAACAAGCAGTCCCAATAATCTCTCTGAATTCTTCAAGGCTATGGAAAATGTATAACTTCAGGGATCATTGCAAGGGTTAGCTAATCAGGAGAAGGCACAAAGATTAATGACACATATCATTTGAAACTATGCAGAGAATTGCTGGCAATGCTGTTGTAGCTGGGATGTTCTAAGGATGTAAGTGAAGCCATAGAGAGAAACAGTTTCTTAAACCAGTTGGCAAATTATGCACAAACTCTTTGCTGTGAAACTTGCCTACTTTATCCTACAGCATTAGTCTAATAAAGGATAAAGATTTCTGTCTTGCTTCCTTCCAGATCTTGCTTTGCTTATAGAATTCAGAAGTTGTTGGTATGGTTATATTAGCTGCAAATTGCATAGGGAATGGAACTAGCATGCTTACTCTTTTATAACTGCAGCAGACTCATTAATTTGATTCTTTCACTTTTTATATCAGTCTAGTTCACTATCTGAGAGTATTACTACATTACTACTACCTCCTTCAGTAACTTCAAAGATAAATGGTGCCTACCATATTTAGCAATTTCAGATATTTGCAATACTTTATACTACAGGCTGGCAAGATGTATTTTTGATCACCAACATGTGTTAGCTCTCAGCTGGTGGAAGTCAGCATACTATTGAATGTGATCGAGTTGATCCTAGTGTCTGATATTGCATTGATCCTCAGGACAAAGACAAAAGCTGGTTCAGTCATCTCTATGCTTCTGCTAGTTTGAATGGGGTTTTCTTTTAAATTGTGGAAAAGATCTGTTTGTTATATTCAAGAAGCCTTGGGGCATCTTTAACCTGCATAACCAGCATTTACAGAGTGAACAATGGTAAAGCTCATTAACTTTGGTAACACTGCAGAGCATTGGGTTTCTACATGGATAGTGGTTCTTGGACAGTTTCTCCACTGAGCTGGAGTGTCCCTTAGGAAGTGGGCAGAGGTGCAAGAAGACTCTCAGTTTCTCCTTAGTAATCTTTATTCTGAAATTGCTCCCCAAAGGTTTGTGTCATGCATTACAACACCTAAATGTTTAATGAGGGTTTTAGTGCCAAATCAGTTGACTCAGCGAGTCGTTGGTCTGTACACCCAGTTCAGGATGGAGTTTGTCTTTCTACTAAACAACTGTACACAAATAGATGATTTTGATTAAGTTGTGAACGTCCTTAGACATTTGATTCAAAATCTGGGCACTTTATCACTGCTTCATGGTAAATTCTTATGGTGTGACATTGTATTTAAGTCCTCTCCCCATATTGTCTATCTAAGGGCCTCTGATGGTTCTGTGCTGCCCTACACAACACACAACTGCTAGCACGTGGTGCCTGTGAGATACCTTCATTTTTTCCAGGCCCTTGGGACACTTTTTCACCCAAGAAATAACTAAAATTGTATCTAATGATGAGCCACTGTGCACTACAGTGTGAACCAAGGTTGCTTGATACACAAAGCAGGCTAAAGTATAGAGCCCTATGAGTAGCTTGCTTCTGAAACCCACCAGCTCCTTCAAAGCTAGCTCAAGTATCTCTGTGCTTCATGTTACTTAGAGGTGTGTGACAAATGTCTGCAGAACCACGCTCTAATCTGCATAATCCTCTCCAATTTCCTTTTCCACCCACCATTCACCCAGACTTCTCCAGTTGTTACAGAGCCAACCCAAGACATGCTCCAGTAGGCTGCCATCTTTCTCCAGCACTTCAGGGACCAGAGGGAGGAGCTGCAAGGAGAATGTCCCTTTTCAGCAGCATAGCAGTGTTATTACTTCCCTGCTGCAGGTTCCCATGCAAGAGGGACAGCTCTCCCTTCACCAGCCCATTCTGTCTCTGTGTAGTCTGACCTGGCAACCTGGCAGAGTGGGGTACACTGAAAGGGGAAGCACCTTGCTGGGAGCATGCTCTGCTGTTCAGAGAGCTGGGAGGAAGGTGCAGCACTAAATTAATTACTTGGATCCTACAAAAACAAATGTATTTAGCCAGCTCCAGGAAGTTAACAGACGTGGCTAAGGTCTTGCTGGCTCCCACAGTTGAGTCCCAGCCATGTGCTCTGCAGGCACTGTCGCTGTTTGGAGCCAGCCATGACTCAGCTTCATGCAAACACCATTAACCCCCACACAGAGCCCCTTCCCTTTTGGGTCAGGTTCATGGCACCGGAGATTTTTTTTTTTTTTTCTCAAACAAACTTGCCTAGTACAAAAAAAATCTGTTGGCATATTGTGTGAAAAGTTGCTATTTTTGCATCCCAGCATAAAGATAAACACTGGAGCTAAAAAACCCAGTAACGTCCCTCGTACTCAGCAGAAAATCAGACAGTGTACAGAAAGAAAATCTCCACTCTTGGCAGCTTTTCCCCCTTCATCTTCTGTAACTTCTTCCCTTTACAGCCTCCAATTTACCCTCTAGTAGCTGGAGGTAAGTCCCATTCCCCCTCCCCGTCTGCCTCTTTAGGAACTGAAGATTTCAAGATGGCCAGAAGCAAGGAGAGGAACACTCGGGGGGAAACAGGAGGAATTCCAACTTGTTCTGTTTCAGAAGAGATTCTGCCCTTGTAGGGCATGAGTTTGAGGTTTTTTAGATGGGTAGATATGTGCATTAGGGTCCTGTAGGATTTTCAAGAGCTCCTGGAACCAACTTGGAGGGAGCAAGGGAGAGGGAGGTGCAGACCATACGAGGACCTATCTGCAGTGTCTCCAGAAGCTCATGGCCACATCACACTGCTCAGCACAAACATTTGGGTTAAGGTTCAAGTGCCCAGCTGGCAGTATTCTGTGCTTTATGATATGCTGTCACAAAGGTACCTCTCCTGTCCCCCAAGTGCCACCTCAGAATTGCATAGGTATGTCAGCACTGTGTCAGACCTGTTCCTCCCATGTGGATATTTCAGCTACCCCAGGGTTCTCAAATGGTACTAGATGCTGGTGCTTAGACAGCTAAATTACATCCTACACATGCAATGTAATTTGATGTCGCTCCATTTTAATTGAATGTTAAGACTCTGCTTTCAGCCTTCATAGCTAGGAGAAACCAGTTGACATGACAGATAAGTCATATTGAAATCGAAGCCCGTGTGGTTTATTCAATGTAGCTTTCACTTGACTTGCACAGGTCCCCTGCAGTTTAAGTGGCCTTAGGAGGACTCTGCAGTTTATTGCCAGCCTCTCTGAAACCACAGTTATTTGCATGTGAGCTTAAAGAGATTGACAAAACTAAACCAAGAAATGCAGAGATCGAGGACTAAATTAGCTATGGGGTTTCTGTCTGGCAGGGTAATAGTTTTCCATGACTGACTGCTGTTTCTGTCTCTTCTAGGAAATTCAGCAAAGACACGGTCTGGCCAACTCTATCTCTTCTTATTTAATCAAGCCTGTCCAGAGGATCACAAAATATCAACTCCTACTGAAGGTACCTTAGTGAGCTGCTCAAATCAGCTCATGCAGAGCAGTTCACAGGGGTAATGAGTTAACTTACTCTTGAGGCAGCTGCTTCATCACACATTCATGACCTGTAGACAGTGCTGAGCTGCTTGCTACTCCTACTTCCCAGGCCTGAGCATGGCAACAAAGGGTGACATCAGGTTGGGTGTTTTAAAGGAAAAGACTCACAGAAAGAAAAAAAATCAAACAGTAAAAAACAGATCCCCTTTTTCAACTAGGGTTTTTTTTTGTGTCCAAGTGGATTCAACCCTAAAAAGCGAGAACTGGGAAAGGGAAAATGAAGGAATGGCAGAACTATTTACTTTCCTTCTGTCTGAATTTGTGACATGTCATATTTTGATTAAAGGCTTCAGTGACAGCAATAATGAACTCTGGGAAATTTCACTGACTCTTGACAGAGACTCTTTCACTGGCATTAGATTCTGTTTGAGATCTAATGTGTTTGTGTTTGAAAACCAGGGAAAACTTCAAATACAAAGCAAGGACATCCAAGTGAAACAGTAACATTCCCCATCAAAAAAACCCACAAAACTTTGTTGTTTTGATGTAAATTAGTTACAGGTTTTTGCAGTATCTTATGAGTAGGTGAAGTTTAGATCTAACTTAAGCAAGAACTATTTGTTTCAAAACTAGTAAGCCCAGAAGAAAAAAAACATCTGAGGGATAAGGGAAGATTCTGACTTTGAAAACCTGGGAGCAGATATGATACTTGCATCTAAAGCTTCCTGTGTACATACCAAGGGAGTGAGCCTGCACTGCACAAACTATCTGCCACTGGGAAAGCTAAAACGCTCCTTCTATCATCACACTTTTGGTCTCCTCCTCAAGTGAATCTGTTGTGAAGAGACCTCCCTGCCCTGGGTAGAGCACACTGCCTGCACTGTGGTGCTCACCCGCGTTGCAGGGTCAGACACAGCTGGACCCACCGATGACTGCAGCATAGGCAAAAGTGGCCAGAAATCATCTGAGTGCACAGTCACACTTGAGAGCACCATGGTTTGTCTTGTTTTGCATCATTCCTGTTTGATGCCCACTATCTCTGAGCATCCCCAGTGGGTTTTAATGCAGTTCAGTTCTCTTTTGTCACTGTTAGCAAAGCAGTTGCAAGTACAAAGTAGCACAATCAGATCCACAGCCGAGTTCCTGTGTGACCTACTCTAGGTGCTCTGGCAGAGGGGCTGAACTGGATGATCTTTCAAGGTCCTTCCCAACCCTTAAGATTCTGTGATTCTGTGTTGGTCAGCCTTTGTTCTGCATTGTTTCTTAGGAGCTGCTGACCTGCTGCGAGGAGGGCAAAGGGGAACTCAAAGATGGTCTGGAAGTGATGCTCAGTGTCCCAAAGAAGGCGAACGACGCAATGCACGTCAGCATGCTGGAAGGTAGCAGATGGGCAGGTGGTTTGGGCAAGGGAGGGACCTACCAATAAAGGAAACCTTCTTGTACCTTGTGTAGAAAGTTATTACAGGTTGACTGTAGCAATGCTCTTGATTGATCATAGTTTTCAGGTACTTGCTTCTTTCTGATATTTCTCCAAAAGACTTGGAAGAATAAAGCCAACTAGGAAGTTTTGGTGTTCTATTTACTGATGTCATTCTATGATCTTATGTGTGTATATATGTATATACACAAGTGTATATATATATATTTGGTTATAACTTTCTTAATGAAAGGGAAAAGCCCCAACTCTCCTGAAACAGTATCAGTTAGCTGCTGGCAGCCATAACAATTATTGGATGAAAACATTTCTAAATACTGTCTCAACACTTCAAAAGAAAAATATCTGGGTTTCTGAGTCAAAACAACTTGTGTTTCAAAATGTTAGTGCAATTATCCCAAAGATTAAGAAAAGAGAGGAAAATGTGTTACTAAAAAGTATTTCAAACTTACAGGAAAACACTATTTTGGATTGCCCCAAAGTCTTTTGTTGGCTTTTTGGTGTGTGGAGTATTTCTAAAATCTAAAGTTTTTATTCTGGACAGTGATGCTTCATCATGTCTCAGATTTCTTGGCCTGTGAAAATACTTTCCAGCCTGGCTTGAGTCAGACCCAGGAAATAAGAAAAGTACTAAAACAGGAGAGAAAAAGGAAGTGGTGCCAGTAGCTAATTGCAGGGGGGCAAACTGACCCAGCATAGGTAGAAGCACTATAAAGATGGTTTTAACCGTGGTATCTGGTGAAAAGCAAACTTTCCCAAAATAACACTTGGATAATGTGTCCCCGTGAGATGACCAGGATTGTGCAATAATAAAGAAGCAGGGGTTATGTCGTTAGGATAGACAAGCACATGGACAGTCATCTGTATAAAACATTATTCCCAAATATCTGGAGCAGGGAGCAGGGCAGCTTGCTGCTCTCCTAGGGCTATCTATCATGACCAACAGCCAGCTGTGCTGGTGTAGGAGCAATCCGTAGCTCTGGAGAGGTGTTATCCACAAACTGCTGAGACAGCAGCTTGGAGGGCACCTTGCACTAGGGACACAGTTTTCCTCAAGCCTCCCAGTTATGTGGAAAGAATCGAGTGACCCTCAGCCATGTGAAGGTTTTTGACATACTCCTCCTGGAAAGCTTGTTTCGGACTCTGTATTAACTCACTCTCAAAGATGGAGCTCCCTCACGCCTCTGCTGGGGACTCACAGGCCTGTGGGGGGATCTCATTAATATTTGCAGATATCTAAATTGTGAATTTCAGGAGATGTGGGCATCACTTTTTTCTTTTATATCTAGTGACAGGACAAGGGGTAATGGAAAGAAGCTGGAACACAAGAGGTTCCATTTAAACATAAGGAAAAACTCTTTCACTGTTGAGGTGAGGGAGCCCTGGCACAGGCTGCCCAGGGAGGGTGTGGAGGCTCCTTCTCTGGAGGTTTCCAAACCCATCTGGACACGTTCCTATGTGACTTGATTTAGGTGGACCTGTTTTGGCAGGGAGTTGGGCTGCATGATCTCTAAAGGTCCCTTGCAACACTATCATTCTGTGATTCTGTGAAAGTTGGGTTAGCATGCTGGAGGGCATCATGGTACAATGGAGCACTTTCAGTCACCATGTTACATATGTCTGAGCTAGTATTGCTGTGCACAAGGCATCTTGCATTGCAGTTCTGGGTACAACAACAACCACCGAAACCTCTCTAAGATTTATCTTTAAGTG
The DNA here is from genome assembly GCF_028858725.1 of Colius striatus. Lineage (NCBI taxonomy): Eukaryota > Metazoa > Chordata > Aves > Coliiformes > Coliidae > Colius > Colius striatus. The sequence continues at coordinate 11,493,262 of NC_084769.1, read as the reverse complement.
TTTACTACAACACCTTAGCAGCAGTCTCATTTGACACATACCACATATTTGTCTCTAGTGAAATAATTACATTATTGCAGCAGGAAAAAAAGGGAAATGTTTTCAGTGGTACAGGGGATGCCCATTAATGTCCTTTCAGAGCATGCATAAATAAGAAAAAGACCCTTTCAATGTCAAGACCTTATTGCTTTGGTATTGCTGTGCATTACTGATCTCAAAAACAAATACAAGCCAATATATTTTGTGGTTTTAGGGTTTGATGAGAACCTGGATGTCCAAGGAGAGCTGATTCTTCAGGATTCCTTCCAAGTGTGGGATCCCAAATCTCTCATTCGGAAAGGCCGTGAGAGGCATTTGTTTCTCTTTGAAATCTCTTTGGTGTTTAGCAAAGAGATCAAAGATTCTTCAGGACACACAAAATATGTTTACAAGAACAAGCTACTGGTAGGTGTGGCTGCAAAGAAAATACTCTGGGTGTTGTGTTTCTTGTAGGTAGAGGTGAAGTTTGGGGGATGATTCACAAGTCCCCAAGCTGGGTTGGGGATACTCATGCCACATGGAAGGGCTGCTTCTGAGCCCTGGGGGGCTCACCTGGAAGCCAAGCTCGCAGTGAATCTGGAGAGGTTTGAAATAGTGAGATATGAAGGGTGGGGGGAGATGCAAGGAGGATCACTCAAACCATTCACTTCGCTACTATCCCTTGGTAATTTTCTATTTGTTTTGTCTGTGTGAGACAAGATCTTATTCCCCTATCCACCCCTGCCTCCCCAGTTCTCCCTACAAAAGTAGTTTTCTGAGCTTGTGAAGCTTCATAGATATGAAATCTCTCATTTCTCCTCCACACTAGACCTCAGAACTGGGAGTAACCGAACATGTTGAAGGAGACCCCTGTAAATTTGCTTTGTGGTCTGGACGAACACCATCCTCAGACAATAAAACAGTGCTGAAAGTAAGTCTCTTCTGCTTGTTTCCTTTGCCTTTAGACCTTCTAGTTCAGACCGTGGGAGCACTAAATAAAAGGTCAATTTCTTCCCTTTGTGTATTCAAGTGGCTTCCACATCTGTCAGTAGGGCAATTCACCTCTAAGGCCTCAGTATGAGTTGAGACTGTGCAGTTGTACAGCCTTGCTGAAGTTGCATTTCCTCTTGCAACCTGGGCTGAGCAGCTGCACACTGACACAGGGCATGTCTCGAGGTGTTTGGCTAGGAGGTGCAATTGTCTTGGCCACTGAGCTTAAATCAAGTTGTTCCTCAAGCCTCCAGAGCTGAAAGTCATTTCTATCAAGTGCGTTTCTTACAAAGAATTCACATTGTGGTTATTTTGCCTGAGGTAATCCCAGCTGTGTGCTGATAAGGTATTTTGCCTCTACAAAGCATGCTGCATTGCTAGCATTAAATATATTTATCCAGAGCTTAGCTGCTTTGTTTTTGCTTGCCAAGTAGGTCTGGTAGAAACACCCTCGGTTCCCCTGGGGTTACCACAATTATTCTACACAGGAGGTGACAGGCTGGGAGTATGATAGAGTGTCTTTCTGCCTTGTGGAACTTTAGGCATCCAGTATTGAAACAAAACAGGAATGGATCAAAAATATCCGGGAAGTCATTCAAGAAAGGATTATCCACCTGAAAGGAGCTCTGAAAGAGCCAATTCAGCTCCCCAAGACACCAGCAAAGCAACGAAACAACAGTAGAAGGTAAACTCAATCATTCCATACAACGTGAAATCACTGGCATTTTCTCAACCAACAGCACTGTAGTGTCTGTGGGCTTCTCTGGATTCACGTACTTTTTCTTACTATAGTCAAAAGCAGTTTTCATCATCTTTGCTTTTTATATGTTGTCTTGGCAAATGCAGCTAGAAAGGTTTTCTATGATATATATACAAAGATCTTTTATTTTAGTGCTCCGAACTATTAGAGAGAAATTAACAGCATCAATTCTTTGGATTCTAAGGTTATGTTTCTTTCTCAAAGTAGAATTTACATCTTCACAGATTTATATTTTTTTTTCTGATTGTCATTTGGAATTGTTTCACAATGAAAATCACAGCTGGTCATGACAATATAGGACAGTGGAGAATCTGTGTTTCCTCATCAAACACAAATTCATTGCAGCCTATGAAGGAATATTAATTCTTTTTGTCAGCTTCTTTGAATCCTGAACTAAACAGAAATTAGTGAAAAGGAATTGTTCTTTTGCTGTCATGCTGTTATTCCCAAAAGCCACCTGTGATTCGAGCATCTCCCTTTCCTCATCAAGTTTTATCACTGTCTTACTTCAGGCTGTATCACAGAGACATGAGTAACCAAGGTCACCCAAGAGACCTGTAGCAAGGCAGAGATTCAGACATTTTTTTCCTGGGGACATGCACCACTACAAGAGTTTTCTAGAACAGAACAGGGACCTTACTGGTTTTTTTGCTTGTTTGTCCTTAAATATGTATTTGGTGTTATTTAAATATTTATTTTTACAGACCAGTAAAAATCTATGGGAACTATATCTACAGCAAAAGGGAAGAAAATACCCTCTGTTAGCAGTCTCACAGATACAGCCTTGTAGAGCTCCACACTGTCTTTATGTTTGTCTGGATAGAATTTTTATGGCTTAGTATTAAATTCCCAAAGATGTGGTTCCTGTGAGACAAGAGAAATACTCCTTCCTTCAGTGTCCTGTGTGCCTGAGCTGAATGACTTTGGTTAAGGACAGCAGAAATCTAATTGAAGGAAAATTTCTGCCTGACACCCTCATTACAGAGCTATTTTTGAACACCAGTCTTCTCTGCTGTAAATATGCAGGCAATGGCCATTCTGTTTCCAACAAATGTTGTGATTATGTGCTAATCCCAACCCTATGGCTGAGGGAAACATCATTTTAAATTGCAAGTTATATAGCAACATGGTGTGCATCAGTCAGGTAATCTTAGCACAAAGCCAACACTGGCACACTGACTCAGCACTTCTCAAATCCCCCCCTATAAAGTTGTGCACATTCCAAGGTACGGTTTTGAGTAAGCATCGTTGCTTCTCTGTTATTTCTTTTGCAGAGATGGAGTAGATGATGCAGATAGCCAAGGAGACGGCAGCAGTCAACCTGACACCATTTCCATTGCGTCCAGGACATCCCAGAACACGGTGGACAGCGATAAGGTAGGACTGAAATGTGAAAATACACACTGCAGCTGATTGCCACCAGGAAAACGTAACTGAAGAGCAGAATAGAAGGCAAAATAAATCAACCTGTCTTTACTGTATTCCTCTATGCTAGGCTATGAAAATCCAGGCTGTTTTTAGGTGCTTGTCAGTACTGCTGTTTTACATTGCAACATCTCTGTTTCTCCAACTTCTTTGTGGTTAATACATAGAAGCTGAATTGGCTCTGAAAAAGAAAACGTAGCCCAAAGCATCACTTTCTTCCCTAGTAGAACTTGCCCTGTGAGAGACAGATTCTGAATCAGCAAACAGTTATGTTCTACATTTACCCTCTGAGCCAAAATCGCTAGGAGGGAATACAAGTGCTTACACACCAATTAATACAGCAAAATTGAGATCCTGGCTGGTATCTTGAGAGCCTGGGAGACCTACCCTTTCCAGAGACTGTGATTCTGAACCCCTCTCCTCACAGACATATGGTGGAGCATATGGATGGCCCCAAGATGTACTAGTTTCTGTTGGAATGCTGCACTCTGTCAGCGTGCATGTACTCATTGTTTTACTTGTCAGAGGATCTGAGTCCAGATTCCCAGCTCCACTACGATGCTTGACTTAAATTTATCACCCTGATACTTCCAACTGTGGTCTTTAGCTGTATTAGCCATTGGTGGTAGGAGTAAATAGACTGTTAGTAATTATTTACCTTAGGTACACTGATGAGGTTTGTCACATCTACTGAGAGAATGTCCATATTCTCTTCATGTGTTGTTTTGAAGTCATGAGTAACTTGCAAAAGGATGAATTCTGCAGTGCTGTTATGGATTTATCTGTTTGTCAGGGCTTTAATTATGCTCACTTAAATGAAGTAGAAGAATATCTTCACAAAATCAGTTGAAGTTTATGGTTGTAAAGTTCACAGGTAAGGTTCAGTGCAGATGTTGTTTTGAAAGCTGGACTGAGAGGAGTTAATTGCAAAAAAAATTACCTTTGCAAAAACCACCTGTTGTATTTATCCTAAAGGCATGTTCCCATCCTTTTGCTTTTTTGACCAACAACATGCATTAGCAAAGTATTAATCCTCACAGTCTACAGGCCACCGGAATGTGTGCAAACACTTTGTCCGATGTCAAATAAGTGTTTCCTTTTGTCTTCAGTCCACATAGACATGCCCTGCTTTTCCATGTGTTTCACATTTATCATTCCTGAGAAAGGCCCTGATTGGGTTGAGTACTTGAGCTCATGCTTAATTTTAAGCAGTCGCATAAGCTTTGCTGGTTTGCTCCAAGCCCGTTGACTCAGTTGCATGAATTATGGTAGATAAGCAAGGTCTACATCAGATGCTCCATATTGCATGCTGCTGCATACAAGTTCTGTAGTGCCAACAGCATGGGAAGCTATCAGGCTGTACCCTGAAAGACAGCCCATCATGCTGACAGTTGGTTTAAGGATGCAAGACTATAAAGGGTTGCAGGAATTTCAATCCAAAACCTTGTTTGAACTGAATGACAACTGAGATAAACTGAGCACCTCGTTGTACAGGGGGAAATTTCTTACCACTAGGGGAATGCTCAGTTGGTTCTACAGTAGGGTCATGGTTTTTACTCTTTTAGGGTGGGTAGGTGTGCTTGCTGCCTTAAGGCTGTGTGTGCTTGTGTGTCCTTATGTACATATAATGAATAGAAACAAATTGCAGTGTACAGCTAATGCTTAATTATACTTGTATGTGCTTTGTTGAGAGACGCAGTTCCTGCTGAACAGTTTCCTTGCTGTCACTGACATTAATGCCAGAATACAGTGGAGAATTTAGCCCCATGAGTGCTGCATTACTAAGTCTTTGCTCCACGGAAAATGAACTCCCTGCATCACTTTGTAGTTCTCTCTACACAATGCTACCCAGATTAATAAAGATAGAGCTGAGTTGTTTCACTTCCCGTTGAAGTGGCATGGAGGCACACTTGTGTTCATCTCAGTTCAAAAATGTGTTCTTCTGCTGCTTGCACAAAGCACAGGTCAGCATCTGCTGGGGGAGACTCTGTTAGCAGAGGCCACAGCTGTGCAAGGACCTAAGACACAAGACTACTGGAGGATGTTTCACCACATGGGAGCAATGCATTGTCGTTCCTAGTTCTTTTACTTTCCAGTTTTATAATGGGATTTTTTTTTTCCTTTAGTGTGTAGTTGAGCTTATCTTCTAGAATGGGTCTGAGTGATTCTCTTTGGACTGGGAAGATCCATCTTCTCATATAGACTGGTACTGAGTTACTGGCACTGGAAGACTGTATCATATCATGCTCTGTAGTTAAGGTTTCTTGACACAGTTGATAGTGCTTGGAAAATACTGTAACATACATTGTGTAATTAACTCATGACGTACCCATAACAACACTGATAGGTAATGTGTTCAGCAAATAAGGGTTTCCCTGCCTATTTAACTCCAGCAAAGTCACCAGAAGTGTTGTCAGGAGTTCAGATTGAGGCTCTGAGGTTTATCACAGTTGGGTGAACCTCTCTGTGTGCCACAGAAAGATCTCTATCCAGATCAGCTAGGAGATAGAGCTCCTACCTTTAAAAGCTCAGGCTGTTCACAGCAGCCTCAGTTGCAAACACATGCAAAGAGCTTTGCAGTGCTAGCAGTGTGCTAGGATGGCAGCAGATTAGTCCTGCACTGGGACCATCAAGTAATGTTTAAGAGTTGATATTAATCTCTGAAGGCAAAAGAATTCAAAAATTTAGCTGACACCCTTGTCCTTTCCCTAAATCTTACCATTACACCTGAGGATTACCTAACACATTAGTTGAATGTTCAGACATGAATGCTGAACAATTTAAACAAAGAAAATCACAACCTCTCAAAGATTCCCAGCTTCAAGTAGCACTTGTGCTTAATAACAATCCTTTTGCCTCAAGTCATATGTATTTCTTTCAACTCCTTCTGGGTTACAAGTAGTGATTTCTGTCTCCTCTCTCATCATGGTGCAGCCCTAGAGCAAAGCTTTACCTTTGCATTTCAAACTCCTAAAAAGCTGAAGGGTTTTTTGTGGTTAAGTGGAAATGAGATAATGTTACTGCAAATTCAGCAAGGATTTTGCTTTCTCTCAGGGACAGCTAAACCTACCCATAACATTTATCAGGGGGATCACTTGGTACAGAGAATAGAGCACTTGAGTGGCCAGAAGAACTGAGTCCTAGCTCTGTTCTGTAACTCATATATTGGATGCCAGCACAAATTACATCTCATGGCACATTTAATTCCTCTTTGCATTAGGAGTTTGAAGGGGAGACAGGAATTCTTGCAAACATTACATTTGTACATTAATTATAGCATTGTCCTGTACAGAGCCAAATTCAGAGCCTGTTTTGTATATTGAAGGGAATTTACAGCAGTCTCTATGGTAGCAGACTCTGCTTGGAAAATATTCCTAATTATATACCTGACTCCAGAAGTGTTACTAAATCTTGAAATATTCAGGCTTTCCTGGCTGCAGGCAGTGATCAGGTGATTATATGAGACTTCAGATTAAAAGAAAAAATGAAGTCAGAGTCTATTTTATAAAAAAAAAGAGAGATTAATCCTGTCTTTTAAATTAAATACCTGTATAAGTAGCTTCTTAAATCTGGATCTTAGTCCCTGTGAGTAGCTTCTTAAATCTGGGTCTTAGTCCTTAAGAACTTCAATTTTTCTCTCTCAGAAATACATAAAACTATTATCCCTGGGCTCAAACATTTTATTTTCATTAAATACTCTATAAGGTCTGTAGGTCTGCACCTTTGTGAAAGGAAAGAAAGAGAGAACAGATAAAATGCTTCTTTGTCCATTTGCAATCTGTGGCTGTTTCTATATGCAATCTATAACCTGAAATCTTTCATACACAGAAAAAGAATTATTTGGATTGTCATTTGGTATTATAGAAGTATTATATAGAGGGAGAAAAGTGGGTTCATGAACCAGACTTTGTGCCACAGAATCAATAGATAACGAATGCTATTACAGTAAGGGTGGTCAGGTCCGAGGTAACCTACTATGCAAAATTTCTTCATCCTTTTCCAAAAGGCAAACTTGACAGCTTTTGTTCTATACAGTAAGCCCTCTCCAGCATGCTATCTAAAAAACCTCTCCTTAGGGAGAAATCCTTGCCCTATTCAATTCACGGCAGACAGGATTTCAGTCTTTTTATTTGGATTCAAAGCAAGGGGGAATTGCATAAAGAAAATGCTGGCATGCAAGGCATTCTCATTTGTTAAGCCCATTGATCTATTGGCTTGTGGAACAGCTGTTTCTGGCGATACTGGGCCTATTTTAATGGCTTTTTTTGTTGTTGGCATTTGCAGAACGCTGAAGAGAGTAGTTCTCCTTTCCTCCTGTTGTTTTTGGATGTGGAAAAAAGCTCTGAAATATGAACTGAAAAGTGTTTGCTCTCTGAAAATAAATATACACCATATACTTTTATCTTTTCCATTAGGCACTGGACTAAGCTCATCTTTCAGCAGTCATGAGATTGAGATCTTGACCTCTTCCTCATCAGTGATATTATATAAAATCTGGGAATAATCACTTTTGTAATTGAAGGTAATTGGTAAGAAGGGAGATTTTAGAATTAAGGCTTGTTGGAACAAGTCACCAAGGGCTGGATTCTCTTTTCTTGAAAGGCTTCTAATCAAAGTAAAATAGCCTTCACCCTGAGTTACTATTACTGAAGCAGAAGTTAGGAACTGATTCAGGAAGTGCTACTTCAGACTTCATTAGGAAGAGTTCTCACTTCCTTGGAAGTTTCCAAGTAACTCAGATATGAGAAGTGCCTTGATCTCTCCACTTTCTTCCTTGAGGCTACTGATCATGTTGTGTTTGAACTCTGCAAAGCTGTGCACCAAAATGCTGCATGGTTTTTTTTCCAAATAGGTAGTATTTCCTTGAACTGTTGCCTAGACTTAATATGTGCCAATTAAAAAATTGCCACCTGGAAATGCCAACTCATTCCTCAGTAGAGGAAACTTGTTCTGTTACATACCTCATGAGGAGGACATAATGAAAATTGCTATGCTTGTAAGATGTCACCATCAATGTATACAATACAAAGTGGTCAATAATTGCTTCCAAACATAAATTAATCTGGATAGTAAGTATCAAAATTAAAGTGTCTAAACCAACGTCGAAAAGCCAAAGATCCCACTCTGACTATGGCGGAGCCAAAAGGGACAGCATGATCGGAGGAGTATGGAGCAGTTGGTAAAGCAGGTAGCCCTTTAAATATATAATCTGGAGTATTTCTTTAGAAATCTTCCTATTTTCTGAAGCCCTGTGAAAAGTGATGCATATAGAGTTGTCTGCCAGATGAGGCTGGGCATTGACTTGAAGAGATTTCTTCCTCCAACCTATATATTTCACTCAGTAAATTAGATTAAAGAACTGTGAGTTTCAAAAGGGTAAGGACAGGATTTGGTCTCTTTACATAACTATTGTGGTTATTCTGTACTGATCCTGTCCAGATGTGCCAGAACTCAGTAGTGTGCTGCCTGGAGTTCTGCTTCCTTTAATGGTTAATTATGGTACCAGAAGTGAAATTAAATTAATGTAATAGAAAATGATTGCTGACAATTAAATGAATTTTTCCTGTGAAGATATGATAAAGGAAAGAGGAGTTAATTATGACCCCAGAGGATATATTTCTATTTCTTGGATGCTGCCTAGCACTAGTGCAGTCATCACGTTGAGTCACACTGCCCTCACCTGTGGAAAGAGGAGAACATGAGAGCTAGTAAACAAAAGCCTGACATAAAACATTTTGGCACTTTAATTAGCCTTCTTGAGTGCTCACTAGCTATAGGTTGTTAACCCTTTTCAAGATACTGTCACGTTGTAGCAAAATGTTTATCTTGTCAAGGAAAGAAGTTGTTCAGGTAGTTTCTTAAAATTTCCTTAGGCTTTGGGAGGCTGCCTCTTAATTTTTCTTTGAATCTTGGCAAGAACCCCTGTAAATTCACCCTGGGAAAAATACACAAATATATGTATCTCTCTTTTTTTACTGTGACTGTTTCCTTGAAACTGAGATCATTGAAGCTGGAGCTGATAAAATAAGGTTGGTTTATCTCTGCTGGTAATGCCTTCTTTGATGTGAGCTTGCTCTTTCAATCATTCATGCTCAATAATATTACTGTGGCACTTTTTTTTCCTCTCTCCCTTTCCTAAGTGTAAGTAAGGAATTTCCTTTTGCTTCTTGTATTTCTCATCAGTGATGCATCGCTGCCGGTATCGTGAAATGTTCCAGCTTTTGAATTGCAGGGATGTACTTGCCTGGCTCTAGTCAAGAATTTTTCAGACTTTTGTAAAAAAAAAAAGAAAAGTCTCTTGGAGTAAAATATGAGACACTCAAACAGACAAGGTTTAAAGTACATCTTTAGATTTCCAAATCAGGTCGCCCCAGGGCTGAGGCGCTACACGCCCTTTATTTGACTTATTGTGCGAAGTTGCACAGGCACTCACAGCAAACTCTGAACCCTAGATGTGATCCAAAGAGTTAAAACCGTGCCTGGCTCAGAGAGTTAGTGCCAGGCCTATGCTCTGCCTTGGAATAACTTAAACTCTGCTTGGATGCCTTGGATGTCCCACATTGCCTTTCATCACTGGTGACGATGACTTGTAGCTTTACAGGAATTTACCCACCTGTCACCTACCAGCAGAGTCAGTTAGTGGCTTCTGTAATGCATGTAGCACAGGATCTCCAGCTCCTTGGCACAGATACTATTAGTACTGGCACTGCCTACAACACAAATCTCCCAGGACAGTTCTGGAGCCTTTGGCTCTTTTTTCCTCTGAGAACTTTGGAAAAAAAAAATGGACTTTGGTCTTCCCTGGACTGGAACCAGATTTCAAAACAAGGAGAGTAAGTAATCCTTATCAACGTTGGTTTTCAGCCAGGTTTACTCCTGGCTTGAATTACATGTTCTCTGCCTCTTCTGGCACCCATTTCTAAGTGTAGCCAGTAGATGATCAAGGGGTTTACCTCAGAGAAGTGACCTGTCATGGGTGCAAGTGCTACTGAGAGTAGGGACATTCACTTTCTGTTGTTACCAACCAGTATTTGTTGCAGCTGTGGCTGGAGGTAGCATTAAAGACAGGCTGCCTTGCTTCAAAGAGCTTTCCTAGAAAGGGTGTGTGTGTTCTTTTGAAAAACAAAGCAGAACATGAGCAACTGCTCATAAAATGTGACACTTTCAGACTTCATAGTAATTGCTCAGGGAACTTTAGAGAAAGTCAAAACTATGTAGTGGAGTCTTTTCCATTTCTTATTGTACTGCATGGCTGGACAGTTCCCCCTGCAGCTACCTGAGATATGATGACAGTGGATTCATTTCACCAGAGGCCCTCTTTTTTTATCTGATGGCTGAATTTTAGCCAGACATTTTCCAGAGATTTGAGTGTTTCATACAACCCTGGCTTCATCACTGTGAAAATACTGCAAAGTCAAAAGAAAGAAGGCAGCACAAGCTTTGCAAGGGGTTGTTTCTTTCCCACCTCAAAAAATATTTAAAGTATTATGATTACTTTGTTATTGTGTCTTTTTATCAGTCTGTTATTATGACATATTTTTAATTATACAGTATCAAAAAAGTTTTAATCTCAATGTAGTTGTTTTTAATGTGCCTAATGCACCCTAAAAAACCAAGCAACAAACTGCCTATGGAGAGTTTGCTGACTGTGTGCTGTGTGTGGAGCAGCCTGTGGTTTCTTTTTATGGATGAAACAAGTGTAGTGTGCATGGAAATAGAGATCATACTGTTCACTGGGTAATGTTCCCAGGAAACAGCTTCATAAAAAACACATGTGCAATTTGCCATGTATCTTAAGTATCTCAGGTGGAGTTTCTGAAGGTGCTATGGAATTTTAGTTGGATCTCTGCTCTCAGAATGCATGGATATAATTCTGTCCCCAAAGGAAAGCCATTCCTCTGGTAGCCTGTGAAGGCTAACTGATCAGAACTCACAGGTTCACTTCCACATCAGTGCAGAAGCAGCACATATTTTTTTAACACTTCTCCCAGTGTTTTTATTTGCAGCTATAAGTAACTGCAGATATTAATCCAGGTTCAGATGGGTGACCAAATGCTGAGAAGAAATCCAACTGATAGTCCCTTGAAAGTGCAGTCCTAGGGAAACAGACTCTTCAAAGATTTCTTCTCAGCATTTATCTCTGTGCATAACTGGCAGTTATAACCAAGGCATATAAAGTGTGCTCCACTGCTTTTATAAAGTGCATTCCTTTGTAAATTTTCCTTTCTGTTGCTATCCATTTAATAAATAACATTTGTTACTGATTTTAATAGATTTTTTTAATAAATAAGGATCAGTATTCAGTACACTTTTAGTCTTATTCTTAGACCACTTCAATCTAATGCATCTTTTGATGGAAAATAAGTAAATCAGTAACATTTCAAAATAAAAGTCACATCCTTCTGCAATAAAACAAGTATATCAGGTTGAAACTCTTCTGAGAACACTGTAGCAATGAATATCAAGGATCAACACATCAATGTGAGGGTATTTAAATATAATTCCTGTGGCAGCCCACTTGATATCTCTATTCTGTTCCTGCAAGCAGCGTGAAAATCAGATTCAGTACTGATAGAGTATACTAATTCATCTTAAGATGCAAGGCACCCAGCTAAAGGTCACCTTAGCTGATATAATGGGTATCCCAAATTCACTACCAATGTGGTGTCTCCAAGTCACAAGACATTCCTGAAAAACATGTGATCCTGCTTGGATGGGATGGCTGTAATTTTAAAGTGTACAGGAATAAGGTGCAAATTGCTGCCCTTGTAAAGATGGCTGAAACTTGGCTGTGGACTACACTCTGGTGTTAAATGACAGGAAATAAATCATGCTTCATATCAATAAATCTGTATTACCAAACAAGAAAAAGATGTTTTGATGCCTACTGTGAAGAGGATGTTTAAGTTATGAGGATGTTTAAGTGAATTGATTTGATGCAGTCAAAACAGAGTAAGAAGGAAGGAAGGGAGTGCAGTAAAAGTGCAGTTTCAAAGAGATCACCAACCAGAGTAATTTTAAAACAGAAGGATTCAAATAAATTATTGATTTGCACAGAAGAATTGAAGGATATTATATTTTGCAGCTTTAAAGAGAGACCAGCTGATATTTGGCTTTTATAAATGTGCTATGATTTTCAAAGATCAGATATCGAAGATTTGTTGACATTTGTTGCATTAGAAACTGAGTTGGACTTCAAATGAATTGATTTTTAAATGAATGGGAACCAGTTAAAATTGATTCATGTTAATCAAAAATAGAGGTTTATCCACACAAGATTCTGTCTGTAATGGTTAAACAAAAATTCATAGATTAAGAAATCAAGTGGCTGAGTTACTTTTTCCTCAAAATACATGGTATTGAGAGTGAACTGTAAGTCATTTCTTCATTATTGCTTATGAAAATTACCATAAAGTGACCTGTAAATTATTCACTAATTCACAGAATCACAGAATGGTGGGGGTTGGAAGGGACCTTTAGAGATCATCTAGTCCAACGCCCCTGCTAAAGCAGGTCCACCTGGATCAGGTCACACAGGAACACATCCAGGTGGTTCTAGAAAACCTCCAGAGAAAGAGACTCCACACCCTCCCTGGGCAGCCTGTGCCAGTACTTCATTCTCCTCATGAACAATTCCTTTTCACTTTTTTTCCTCCTGGGCAAAGTGATTCCTCAGGCTCCCCTAGACTTACTTGCTTTGTCACATCTAATGAGAGCACACTGATGCTTGCCAAGGCCTATGGCCTGAAAGGGCCCAGCACCAATTTGGAAACAAGCCTGTTCAAGACCTGAAAGAGATACGCCTGACTCAGCATCATGTTGTTTTTGCAAACTTGTCTGCTCATAAAAGGAACAAAAGGGTTAATTAAAAGCACAGATTATATGGTTGCCCTGAAATGAGGACATAAATAGAGCAGAAAGCATCCATCAGTGTTCAGTGGTTGTCTCTGCAGCCATTCTTGGGCCAGGCAAGTGCTAGGTGTAGAAAGAAAGGAACAAACAGGAATCAGAATTTGCTTTAGAGAGGGGTTTTTTTTCATTTCATCCCAAGTTCTATCTTCCATGTTGTCATTAAGCAAGAAGCTGTTCTCATCTAAATCAGATCATTCTCCTCCTATTCTTCAAAGAACTTGAGTTCATATTTATTTATCCTGTGCTGTTGAGTTGTTTCTGAGGTTTCACTCTGGTGATTACAGCATGTTTGTTTGATTTGGCTGTACAATATTAAATATATCCCTCTGGAGGAACAATATGTTTTCTTGTTGGCATAGGGGTTTTTTTTCCCTCTTAGAATTCATCATTTCTGTGTGGTTATTGTTTATTAGCTGTAAAGTGCCAGGTTTGTTCAAGAAACTTAGAAAACCTTGGAACGGCTTTGTAGCTGGAAAACCTTCCAGCTACAAAGGGCATATAGGGATAGCACAGAATAACTGTCTAGAAAGGAAGAAAAGGTTGAGATCAGAAATTAGTGTTAAGAACAGGTCTTTGAGCAACACTGCAAAGTTCATTGATCAAGGATGTTGAAGGACATTGGAAATCATCCATGTTCAAAGTTAAGGTCAGCAAGAGGTTGATATTGGAAACAAAACTATGTGTGAAGGAGAGAGACAGAGGGAAACAGTTGCAAATTCCCTTTTTCTTCATATAGGGGATCAAATCAGTGAAACACAGTTCACAAACAATATAAGGACACCTTGTATTGTGTGGAAGACTGTACTAGTGTGCTCTTAGGCAGGTTGTTGAAGGGTCCATCCTTTCATCAAGTGTATATGTACATTTACATGAGCAGCCACAGCCTTCTTGTATCTAGTATGAGGTATACAATCACTTGTTGATGCTAGTGTGTGCTGGTGGCCTTGTTCAGAGATGGCTGACTCTTGGTGTGCTGAATGTACCAGTTCCTGGGGCTTCAGCAGGACTGCTTGTCTCCAGAGCTGTTCAGTTCTTGTGAAAATTTCACAACCTACAGTCTCAGCTCGTACTTTTCCACTCTTCAGTTTGTTATCTGCTAATAAACCAAATCCAAACCTGTATATAAAACTCACATATTCTCATGTGGAAGTGGCTTTTATGGCATGGCCTCATTAAAGGTGCAATGCCTGATTACAGGCAAAAGGGAACAGACAGACAGTGAGTAAATTGATTTTGACTCTTTTAACCAAGGCCATGTCTACCTCAGTCTTCATGTGTTGCATGGTTGAGAACAGCTGTGAGCACAGAGGACCACAGAGACCCACAAAAATGTAGATACTGAAATGGGAGGTGATAGAAGGAGGCAGAGGAACATGGAAGGCAAGCCACGGGAAGCACAGAGCTGGGCAGGCAGCTGAGAGAAGTGAGAGCTCTTGTCCACAAAATGCTCGTTACTTTATTTTCTCTTTCCTCTTCTCGTCCCTTGATCTAGTAGGGAAGAGAAGGCTTTGAGTTATGGGGAGGACTACTGGGTGCTTCTGCTAGTCCACAGACTCAACCTTGTTAGTGATCTGAGGCAGTATTTATTCTAGAGCCAAGTATTTTTGCTGTAGGATGCCCTAGGAGGCACTTTCCTGACTTGGAGTCAGCATTCTCCCCGCCTTAGAAACTGCATGCATGCCTTGCTACTGGCAACCTACACCAGAGAGAGAGATCCAAAGCTTCCCCCAAGCCTCAGTTTCCAGAACCACAGTGCTGCTGCTATCCAGACCAACTTTTCTGTTTGGATCTTGCATTCATTTAAAACCCACCAACAATCAAAATCAGACTCACCCTTCTCAAATGTGTGTGGGCGAGAAACAGAGGGGCGTGAAATATATGGCACAACTCCACAACCTCTTTTCTCCCTGGGTTCATTTTTCCTGACACTACAGCATTGCTTCCTGACCATACTTGCAAATAAACAATTATTGAAGGAGCATGGCTGGACCACACGTGCGTATTTTCCACTCTCGTGGAGAAAAGCTGTGTGTCGGCTGGTGCTTATTTGTTTTCACAAGAGGCAGTTGGGTTTGTTGTCATGTCTTTAGGGCACCATCTCTTGAGGTGCTGAGCCTTCTCAGCTTGCAGAGGCTGCAGGAAGAATTGAGGGCGGGAACCAGCTGTGCCCCACAGGTCTCAGGCCTCAGATGGTGTTATTACTTCTAAAAGTTTTCCAGTGTTGATATTTACTGCATGATCTGGAGGAGTCAATAGAGAAGGGCAGCAGGGAGTCTGCCCAAAGGAAGGAACACTTTCCTTAACCAAACCATGTGATGTTCCTTTAGAATTGGAGTCGTTAAACCATCAGTTTAAGTGTGACATTTATAGAAGGAGAAGAAAGTAAATTGAAACACAAACTGCAGCGTTCTGGCTTGCTGCAGATAATGCAGTGAGAGACGATTTTTGTATGGATTTAACTGATTCTCCTTAGGAAGGTAAAGAGTCATGTTCTGTGTCTGTTGCTACATAAAAAGTGTGAACAGCTGTCTGGTCTTTTCCCTCACAGCTGGGCACAGAGGATCCTCCACTGTGTAGGCTGCCAGCCTGTGCTGGAGCACTTGAAAGGCTGACAGCACCCTGCCTCTGCAACTCGCCTCCCCGCCCCGCAGCAGACTCAGCCAGGGGACACCTTCCCCAGCTTTGCACTGGCTTAGGCAGTTGCAGACTGCAAGGTCCAGATTAGGGGCTGAGGGCTGTGGTTCATGAAGCACCTTATGGCTTTTGTTGCAATGGCTGAGCAGACTATGGCTGCATCCTCCTTTCCTCTGCAGCTGGAATGTAACAGAGGTTTGAACCGGGCCTTCAGGGGCTGTTTCTGTGGGTTGTCTTTTGAAATCTCTGAGGTTTCATATACTTTTGGAGTTCCTGCTCTCAGTGTTACGTGCAGTTATTTTGCAGAAACTCTCTTCCAACCCTGAGGTTCTTCTGCTCTCCCTGGCAACTGAACCCTTGGTACCTTTCACCTTCACGGAACCTCTGCCCTTCAGGCTTTCTAGGAGAGAAATCTGAGGACTGAGACAGGACTTTAAAAATCCTTTCTCAAGCTCATCGAGTTGCTCCTTTCTGACCTTCTCATTGTGTGATGCTTATATGTTATTTATGAGTACTTGGCTGCTCATTTCCACAAAAAAAAGGATAACATTTTTGAAGCTGAAGTGCAATTAGTTATGTGGTCCTGCAAAGAGGGAGGAAGAGGACCAGAGTTAGGCAACTGCTAGGGTCAGAGGTGCAAGGCAGAAAAGAGAAGTCGTTTGAAGAAATTGAAAGAAAGCAGGATGAATGTAAGTCAGTTTTGTTTCTCAAGGTCAAGGAAACTTTGTCACTGTGCAACAGGTGAATGACTGGGTCTGAGCATCTCAGCTCCACACCACACCCAGCCCTTCAAGAATCCTTTGACTCCTGAGGTTCTGTTTCAGTAGCAGCAGATTTTTGAACAAGACACTTTCTCTGGAGGGGGAGCAGAGATAAATCAATAAAAATAGCTCAGTAAGAGCTGGGCTAAAGCAGATGTCTTCTAAACAAATATACAACTGATTTTCCATCTGCTGGTTCCCAGTCCTTGGTTGTTGTGAGAAAGAAAGAGAATCACTGCTGCATTTCAGGAGAAGCAGGATGTGCCTCCCAGGGTGCAGATCTGAAAGGTAGCTGCTTGCATCCACGAACCTGCCAGTTTTGTTGATAGGAGTGATATGGTAGCTGCTAAAATTGATCCTAATGAATGAGGACTTTCCTTTGCATTTCCTAATGTGATATCTGATAAATTCCCCACAGAGTTCTGAACATCCCATCCCTATGTAAAGACTAAGGCTAAGTGGCTTAATAGGATAAGTGCTTTATGAAACAGCTCTGTAATATTTTAGTTGTCTTCTTTAGTTTCAGTAATAAGCATAAGGGAAGCTAATGTCCCAGTACACAGGGATTTGCAATCACCATTAATGGAGATAGTTCCCCTCGTGGGAAACAATATAAAATACTGTCACAAAAGATAGAACACTGTTCTAACTTTTCTTTTTAATCACAACAGATTGGGTCTCTCTTGCTAAATCTCTTTGTGCTGTAGAGAGAAAAATAAATCTAGCAAAGAGAAGTGATTTTAAATCCTTAAAGATAAACTCTTGATGGGGGACAATAAAGGAGTGATTCTGAGTATCCCAAGGCAGCATCTATATGATTGAGGAAAATGAAATAAAATCATGGCAGCTATTAGCAGTTTAGTGAGTTGTAAATGATCCTGAATGATGGCAGAATTGGGAAGAGGTTTCACCTTTTTCACATTCTCATTGCTAGCAGGAGAGGTCCCATTTGCTGTTTATTCTATTTTGGTGGCAAAACCTGTTTTAACAAATATGCAGGCAAGTTGCAAAAAAGCACATGACTTCGATTGCATGGCATGTCTGTCTTACATTCTCTATTCATAGTCTACTGCAAAGCAGTCAGAGCAATTTTATGTCTGAGAAAATCAGGTCACAGAGCAGCAATGTGATTTTCCAGAGCTCACACTGCTGCCCCAGCATGAAGAGGATTTCTGTTGCAGTCCCACTTTGTGCCAAGTCCACTGGGCACCCCTTCTTATGGGAGATCAATGACCAGTGCTTTTTCAGAGGTTTTCATGACAGCTTTTTGGCTGTACAGTTCAAAATGGAATTTGTGTGGATCTTATCTTCCCTGCCTTCAGTTTGCTTTGAATTAGTGGCCCAAATATACCTGGTTTGCATTATTCAGACTCTAGTTAGGCCAAACCTTTGCAGACAAGGGTTGCACTTCTGTTCTGAGAGATAAATTTGGCCCATTACAGGGAGGATTAGATAGCCACTTCATCTGGAAACAAATGATCTGCTCAAGGAATGTCAGTGTCTACACATTTAGGATCCATTAAAAGCTAAAGGTGAGCAAGGAAATTATTTCTGGATCCAAATGCTTATTTTCCAAAGATTGTGGTCATTCCATGTTGGAACTTCAACTAAGAAGTTTTGTTAAGTATCTTATTTTAGTGGAAAGTAAGATTAATTTCATTTAAATCCTGACTTTATTAAGGAGTGATTCACCTTTCTGTAACTGGGCCTGAGCAGCTATGTAAGCAACTAGCTGCAAGGTTAACAAGCCAAAAGAAGGGAGTGTTCCTACTGAATCTCAAGCAGCTGATGGGAGGCTTGGCATCCCATTCCAGGGCCACAACATGTGACCCATGCAGCAAAAATTAGAAATAGATTTTCTGGTTTGCTTTGTTGGAGGAAGGACAATGAGCAGTGGACTGTTTCATGTAGTCAATGATAGACAATGAACTGTGAGGTGCTTTTTTCCTTAACCTCCACGTTGAAGTTTTCATCAAGATAGAATTATGTATCAAATTCCCTGCCTTACAGAGATGAAGTCATGCTCTTATCTGCATTTACCTGTGTGAAGAGCAAATGAGTTCAGCTGTCAGGTTTGTAGAGGCTGCCATTGCTCTACCACAGGGGCTGAGAGCTTGCCAGGTCCTACTTTTTCTTTTCCAGGTACTTTATGTTCTTAAGAAAGCACTGGGCAAGGCTTGGTTTAACACTTTGTAGATTTAACCAGAAGCCTATAAGTGTAGCTTTTGTTCCTGGAAGCATTTTTGAATTGGGGAAAAAGTCCTCTGTGGGGCTGAATGCCAGGTTACAAATGTAATGTGCTGTAAGAATGAGAGCATGCAAAGGAAGGGGAAGCCTTTAAAAAGCTGATTTGATATTATTTCTTCAGTCTTTTCAAAGTGCAGAAGCAGCTTGTGGTACTCAGAAGCTCTTAGAATCTGTTTTTCATGTCTTTAAAATATAGAGCAGTGGAGATTAATACATTGGTTTGGTTTTTAATGAAGTGAATCTTGGAACCAGGTTTGAACATTTGTGGCACATTCTTTTATTTAAATGCTTTCTTATTTATTGTGCCATGCTTGGAATGTGATACATAGCATTATCTGACTATTAACTTTTACAGTAAGATGGATTTTAGGATCAAATAAGTTGTGAGCATTCCTTTTAAATTACTGAAGCCAAAGGGCTCCAGAGTGTTAGATTATCCAGCTGCAGGCAATACCCTTGTATAGCCCTTACAGGGGCTGTGGTAGCTGAGCAGGAGGGAAGAAGTTGCTGGGAGCAACAACTGGATGAGGAGCTTGAATTGCACATCTACTCACCACATGGAGTAAGTAAACAAGCTGTTTCACTGGCAGCAGGCAGAGAGGGGGAAAGGTAGCCTTACTTCGGCATAATATAAGCTCTGTGCTGGGTGTATATTTACTGTCCTTTAGAGTCAGTCAAATTTGAACCTTTTGTGCTTTGCTGGCTACATTGTGTTCAGTATACCAAGGGACTTTTTTTGCATTGCCAGGTTAGGGCTGGCATTTATGAGCTGGTGTAATGTGCTGATGCAAGTGATTATTCCAGGAGCTGTTTGAGAAGCAGCATGTTTCCATTGTGTGGCTGGCCACAGTTATCCTTTTGGTGCAGAAAAATAGATGTTTTCATTCATTGCAATATAGCAAACACAAAACTCACTCCTGTAAAAGTGTTGTATAAAAGGGTCTGGATTCAGCTGCATGTCATGTGTGTGTTCTCACCTCCACTTTTGGAAACCAGTTATGTGTCCAGGCCAAACTCTGTCCCTTTTCAAGGTGTAGGGACTGACTTTGGTAGGGCTTGAATTTGTCTCCCCTCTCAAGCAGGTTATTGCTTTGAACCTTTACACTTGAAACTGGACTTTTATGAGCCCAATATTGGCTTTGAGCCAACACTAATCTTTTAGTCAAGCAAGGAAGAGCCATGTTTTTAGATCCAAAGATTAAACATTTCCTTCCTGCTGTCACAATTGTTCCATTGAAGAGTGTTAGTTGCATAAAAAAGTTGCTACTGTTTACAGTCAGCTATTCCTTGGAAAATGATGTCTTCTTTACACTCCTCTCCAGCTTGCACTAAAGTGTGTTCTTGGGTGATTAAGTCTTATGCAAACAAACTCTTGACTGGGTGATCATTTCCTTACCTGATTTCTCATATTCATGTGGTTTTTCTCCTGCCTGCTGCATTGTGTGCAGTGGTTGAAGAAATAAATTTCCTGTCCTTCATTTCTCCATACATCTAGGATGTGAAATTCAACCTTGTTATTGACAGAAACTGTGTTCACTGAAGCTGATTATTCAATTAAGTGCTTTAGTCCTACCATTTACGTTTAACTTCACACAGTGATTTGGCTAGATGAAGTGTCTGTCACACTCACTCTGGTCAGTAAGGCTGGGTTGTACCTGCAGGCAATCAGGTAAAGATATACGGTTTCTCTTATTTACTTCAAATACAGCAGAAATCAATGTCAACTTAAATGTCATTGGTGAGTAAGGCTTTTGTGCTAATGGAAAAAGAAGAGGAACGGGAAGACAGAAGCCAGCAAGTAGTGAGTTGCTCAGTTCCACAGAAATGACAAGGGATGTGAATTTTAGTAAGAGAGAACTAGAAAAAGGAGAAGATACCATGTGACCTTTCTTACATCACTGGATAAATTTGGCATGTTTCAGCAAAGTGGGCAAAGGGAACTAGTGATACTGTGACTCTCTGGTCTGTTCTGTAGACTTGAACAGTAATGTGACTGTTTTGTCTGATACAGGATCACAGAATGGTGGGGGTTGGAAAGAATCTCTAAAGATCATCTAATCCAACTCCCCTGCTAAAGCACGTCCACCTAGATCAGGTCACACCCAAACGTGTCCAGCTGAGTTTTGAAAACCAGCAGAAAAGGAGACTTCACAACCTCTCTGGGCAGCCTGTGCCAGGGCTCCCTCACCTCAACAGGAAAGAAGTTTTTCCTTAAGTGGAACTTTTTGTGTTCTGTTTTTTTTTTCCATCACCTCTAGTCCTATCACTGGACACTACCTGTGAAATGGAGAGCACAGTGTAACTTGTGACAGCCCGTTGGTCTGATCACTGTGGTCAGTATCTTGTGAAGTTTAGAAGCTCTGTCAGGCAGTGTGAGTGAGTAGCAAGAGATGGGAATGAGGAATCATGTCTAAAGAGCAAAAAGTGGGGAGTGGGAGAGTGGAACTGCAATGAAGGCTGGAGCCTGAGATGAGGAAAAGAGCAGGGCGTGAGGGTATGTGGAACAGCCCCAAGCAGCACATGGGAGTCTCACAGAGCAGAGAGATGGGCAAAGCCTCACCAGGTCCACAGCCCTCCGGGAGACCGGCTGTACCCAGATAACCAAATGGGTCTTGCCTGATAAGAGCTTGGTGGCAGCAACCCATGGTAAGAGGCCTGCTGCAACTTGACTGTCCAGCTGCTGCTGAAGAGGAATCTGACACCCTCCAAAGATACCAGGGAGCCTTTTGGCTAAGAATCCTTCTCTAGACATGAGATAATGTCACTTAAAGATGCATTTTGGGCTGTCATGCTAATGTCTTTCACAGGAAAGTAAGAGAAGTGGCTGGAATGCATCTTTTGGAGTAGGCTCCTTGCAAGCAAATTACAGACCATGAGTAATGAATGCATTTGGCAGCAGAGCTTTTGATTTTACAACACATTCATAACACCTTGGAGCACTTAGTACCTTGTTAAGCCAATTAGCATATGCTAAAACTGCCAGAGGAATCTGAGTAGCTATTAATCACGTGCCAAACTGTCCAAGATCATACTTGGTTATTACTGCAGAGGCAGCTAAGAGTAAATTGGGAAAGAAGTATCTTTAAATGTCTAAATGCACAGACAATTGGATACAGTAAAGCCAAAGAATAGTGAATCAGAAATTGATACAATAAAAGAAGCTATCATACCATAAACTTTCTTGCCTCATAGCAATGCAAGAGCTATAATAGTGTATAAGTGGAAGTTGCGTATCCTGAAGCCATAAGAAGAGCCCTAACTGATTTGTGCTGAGCAATTGCTGATAGTACTGTTCCATTTCACAGGCTGTGTGAGCTGTTTCCAGTCACAGAAAAAGGAAGCAATGTAGAAAAACATGACTGCAGCACTGTGGAAGCAAGCAGACAAGCACCTATGCTTGGATTTACATACTTGTATTGAGCCACTTCAGATTATAGCCGTTGTGAGACATTATCCATCCCCTAGGTTTCAGGCTAACATTAAAGTGCAGTTCAGCTGTCAGGCACAGGTGCTGCTTGGCCTCTGTTGCAAGACAGCTTTTAAAGGTGTTAATGTAATAGGATAATTTGGCAGTGACCAGAAGGAACAGGGCAAAGGATTGGCGTCAGAAATAGGCTGCATTAGCACGTGCTTTGGTGAGTTACTTTCCAGTTTCTGTTCAAGTTCCTGTAGCAGAGTCCCTTATGCTCTAAGAACTGTATAACCTGCAGCAGTCAAAACTGATGTGGTTTGTAATGACATAGTAATAGGTATCTGCCTGAGAGAAATAATACAAAAGATCCTGAGAAACCTTCAGAAATTGTACTTGACATAAGAACAAAATTCATAGGATTCATAGGTGTCCAATCATTCCACTTCAGCTGTGACTTGATTGCAGGTCTCAAAATCTCCTAAGTCCTGTTTCTAGTTAATACATTTGAATTGCAAACCTGCTATGCTGACTCCAGGAATGATAGTAAAAGTACAAGTAAAGAGCACAAGTTAACGATGGATTAAATCTGTTCAAGTAAGTAATGCCAGTTAGCACCTGTTTATAGAAGATAAAATTAAACTAGCTTGGTAATTTTTTTTTAATGAGGTTATAATTCAGCTAATACAGGAAACAGCATCTTGGGGATAGACGTTTGTGGGCATTTGATTTGGGTCATGTGATATTTTTACTAACAAAGCAGAACAATAGAAAAGAAACATGACATGTATTAAATGGATTGAAACCTGGCTAGTTGACAGATAGAGATATAAATGGAGTTATTATAGTGCAGGCAAGTTTGTAGAGAAATCCTGAAGAGATTTGTCCTTACCCTTGTGATAGGAGAAAGGTTTTAACTTTGTTTTCTAAGGAAACAAGATTTTCTTTCATGTTTTCCACATCTGTTTGTGCTCTGCCCTTTAATAACTTCTGTACCCATTGGACAAATATCAAGCAAATTGACAGAAGCTTCTGAAGCTGAAAATAATTTCTATGGAGATGAGCATAAGGATAGGGAGAGAGACCCAAAGGCTGCTCTAATTGGTGAAATGCAGTAGTATGAACATACATTTTTCTGGACACGCATATTACTGGAGATTCCACATGGCTGAGAGGCTTTCATAGTTGCTTGAGCCTCAGAAAAAGCTTCCACTGTAGCTGGAGACTGACCATGCAGCCCTGATCTGTGACGAGCTGATCTGTACTGGTTCTGCTACATGACGGCTACTGGTTATCTGTGAGAAGCTGGAAAAAAAAACTTCCACCACTAATGCCTGCAGCTGGGTGAGCAGTCAGGAGCAAAAGAGCAGCCTGCTGATCCACATGGCTTGGTAAGCTTGGTGTAGGTAAACAGGACAAGCCCTAATGCATGCCAATCTCATTGTCACAGAGAGGGAGGACTATCAGCTGCTCTTGTAGGTGCAGAGGTTAGCAAGGGTGATGAGGAGAGTGGTAATTTCACCAAAGTTGTGGTGGCTTTGGCCCTGCTAGAAATGTACTGATCCAAACTGTGTGTTTTGTGTGGAAATTAACCGTTAGTTCAAATGCAAACTTGTACTCAGTCTCATGAAAAGGTGATTGGCACTATCCCTGTTTCCAAGACACAGAAAGAGAGTGGAGTGGTCCAAGTTAAACATTGGACAAGAAGCAGCATTGGAGTTAAAACCAAGATCATCTGTGTCCTAGGCAGTGGCCTTCTGCTAGGTTCTTTTAGCTTCCATATCTGTATGTTCCAATCTTTAAGCAGCAAACCAACCCACGTGAATATAAAAACAGCACTTCCATGAAAATTCGTGACGGCTTCAGGCATTCAGCACTCTTGAGCCATAATTATGCTCTGCTCTGTTGCTAACTCTAAGATTTTAATTATTTTGAAAACACATCTGGAACAGCATATACAAGAGCAACTGGGTAATAATAACAATAAAGTTGTGTTGTGTTCTTGATGTGAACTCTTTGGTTTCGGGTTTACAATTTATGTGTTCTGGAACTGGATTATTGCCTCATAAAACAACACAGCAGCCTTTTCTCATTTAGTTAGCCATCCATTTTTATTAGGGTGCTCTATAGAATGCCTGCAATAATATTATAAAGGTGCAGAAGGTTCATTATTTCACAACAAGCAGCTAGCCAAGACCATTATTATTTTTACAACAGCCGGGCTCGCTATTGAAATACAGTTTTGATTATAACCTTTTTTTCCTCCTCTCTTTTCTCTACCAAAAGCAGGGATGTGCAATTGTTCCTTTTGAGATTGCTTTTCCACTGCCCCACAAACATGTCATTTTCAGAGAAATGGATGGATTATAATGGGAACAGATCAGTGATAATGCATTACTGGAATATAGCCATCCCCAAGAGAGCTTATAATAATATCCAGTCTCCCTAAGCTTTAAAACCTGCAGTTTGGACAGCCTATAGCTCTAATATGGAATCTAGTTCTGAATTTTCCATGCACTTAGAGTGCTTTGATGCTCAATTATTGTTTGGGTTCTCCCCTCCCTGTCACGTTGCCATGACAACTGCCTTGCATAAAATCCAGCGCTCAGACAATACAGCCGCTGCTTTAGAGAGGGGCTCCAAGCTCATAAAAGTTGAGATTGTTGCTCAAAGAGATTACTGAAGATTAATGACTCTGCTCTGAGCACCACAGAGCAAATTTCTGAAAATCAAGGTAATTAAATGTATGAAGTATACGCAGGCGATGTGTTCTCTGAGCTGGGAGCGTTGACACCTGCTGAGAGTGGTGGGCTCACTGTAGATCTGTAGTAAAAACATCTGTGGGTATTATTCCTTCATATAGATTCTTTATGCTAAATAGCTGTGCTGTTTAATTAGCCATGGTGGTTTTCCTTTGCCTGCTTTCTGGTTGTAAAGTGCACACCCTGACTGGGCTTGCTGTATCCTGGGCCACTGATCACGCCACGCTCATTCAGCCTAACAGGCCTGTTCATGAGACCAGGGCTCTGGTTCTTTCCCCTGGCCTGTCATAATTTTGTAGGCACATTGCTGGTCATAAGGAAGATGAATACAGAGCTGCAAATTGCTTGTGCCGCATCATAAAACAGGACTTGTTTCATGAGCCCATTAAACACATGCCCCTAATGTTAAGCATATGCTCAGTAGGAATAGAGTTAGCATTGGCTTGAGGTTAAGTGTATATTTTTAAGTCCTGCACTGGTTCGAAAGTCTTAAGGGTTTCAAACCTCACTGGGATAATGAATTAAATACGTTGATTATATTTGCAAAAGTGTCAGCTATTTTCCTACTCAGTAATAACATCTTTAATATTACATGCCACATCAGTTGTAACCAGCTGTTGTGCAGTAGGATTTAAAATTATCTTAACCAGAGTGAAAGAAAGGCATTTTGTCTTCCCCAAAGGCAGTAGTGCACAGTTGGTTCAGAGTTTGCCTCTCTGAAGGTGAGCAGTACTCTTCAGGATAGGCTCCAAAATCACATCTGTTCAAGGGCAGTACATTACAACCTAATGTTACTAAAATCAGAAGAAACATGTGTACTAGGAAAAGCCTAGCTTAGGAAAAAATCTCATGTATTCTAAGGGGATAAAAATATTAACTCGAACCAGATGCATAAAAGCTCGGGCTGTGTTTGTTCACTACAGCAGATCTTTCAAAATCTGCTCCATACCAAGGCTGTCTGCCACAACTCTGTTTGTGCCCATGCAGAAACCTGCAAGTATGAGGAGTTTGTGAACATCTCAAAACATCTACACTGCCAAGCAAAGAGAAACACGTGCAGTCTCAAAGAGAGCAATAACTAATTTTGAGATCTAAACCTGGTTTTAAGGTAGCTGTTTGTATTTTAACTTCCTCAGATCAGAAGTTTAGCCATCTGTTTCAGTTAATTAGCCTTTGGAGTCTCCTTCCTTGGAGGTCTTCAAGACATGTTCCTATACGACCTGGTCTACGAACCTGCTTCTGCAGGGGGGTTGGACTAGATGATCTCTAAAGGTCCCTTCCAACCCCTACCGTTCTATGGTTCTTTGTCTGAAGTTTAATCATTGTAGAAACAAGAGGTAGGGGAATTTTTAGTCTCAGAGGGTTCTCAGGGACTATGCCCATGAGGTTGAATTTAGCACCAAGCCCCAGTGCTTTAAAGAAAGGGTGAAACCGTATTGCTGCACTGGGTGAAATCCCCGCGGGGCCAGCACGGCAGCAAGGCCAGTGGGGACACACAGGAGTAGCAAAACATATTTCATTGCTCATTGAAGACTCTTTGGTTTTGTCTCCATATGATCCTTTTTGAGGACTGTTAGGTTCACCCATGATGCAGTGAGAACAGCAACGGTAATACTAAATTTGGCCCTGCGAATTTGCTAACCTCGTGTTCATGGCCCAGCTACTGTGGCCTTCTCCTGCTTGTGGTGAGCCATAGGCCTGGGGTAAATCATAGCAAAAACCTAAAAAGCATTCAAGCAGCTGAGCCAGCCTTTTCCACTGGGGTTATTTCATGTCAATTGCTGCAAATTAGACACATATAAAATTTATAATGTGTGGGTGCCTGTGTGCAGAAATTTAGCTTCCTCGATATTTACAGAATATAAACCAGTCTTCCTTGTTTAAGGCTAGGATGAATGTTTCTGTCACATTAGGAAGGAAACCTTATTTCATTCTGCAGCTGCTATTTAAACACGACGAGATCTCTTTTTAATCTTAGGCAAAGTTCAAAATGAGATGTTTCAAACATCTGCTAACTATTATGGGCCATTCCTGCTAGTGGAGGTAATAAATTATAGCCAAGAAGAGAATCAAATGTCTTAATAGTGAGGGGTTTTTTTTCATTGTTTCAAAGTTTGTCCTCTTTCAGTGTTATCTGTTCTCTTTTTTTAGCATGGTAGTCAATATGCCTGCAAAGAACATAGTGCTGTGGGTGAGGTGGGTGGGATCGCAGTGGGATGAGGGTGACACCCTCTATTTTAAGTTAGGGGAAAAACAACAAACAACTTGGTTTCTCCCTTCCAGAGCAGAGAGAAATTGAAATCAATCACAAAAACGCACCCTCTGTGCTACATGCCAAAAACAAGATGGGTGGTTCTAGCAGAATATGGGAGAGAGGGCATTTCAGTTTCCTCCAAAGGGGAGATAACAGATCAGCTTTCTCGTTTGTCATGGAAACCTTTTGTCAACCCAGTAACAATGACGTCAAGGTGGCAGTGGCATGGAGACAGGGTTAGTTAATATAGCACACACCTGTTGAACTGCCAGAGGGGAAGGTATGTCAGCTTTTCCATTTTCCATCCCTGATTCTAAACAACTTTGGGTGAAGGTTTAGAAAGTGTTATTCAAGTCCCAGGGCAGTTTTCCTGAGCTGGAGCAGATTCATACTGTGAGCAGGTAGTGCTGGAGCTTTCACTCACAAAGAAATCCAGCTGAGGGGCATTTGCTCGAGCAGGGCCATTCTACCAGCCCTCCTGTTTGGGGTATCCTTTTGGAGGGTGCTGAGAGCAGACTTGTACCTCAAAAGAAGACTACCAAATTCCTTCTGTGTATTTGCTTTGCTTGAGACTACAGGTTTTGCTAGAGTTCAGCTTCTTAGATTTAGATATGTGCAGCAATAAGCTGTAGTCCATT
Source organism: Colius striatus (assembly GCF_028858725.1). Classification (NCBI taxonomy): domain Eukaryota; kingdom Metazoa; phylum Chordata; class Aves; order Coliiformes; family Coliidae; genus Colius; species Colius striatus. The sequence continues at coordinate 11,465,452 of NC_084769.1, read as the reverse complement.
TTTTGAATTACTCTTTTCTTGCCAATTTTTTGGCTATAATACTTCCATGTTTAGTGTTGTTGACTGGCAGTGTCTTCTTTTTGTAAATTATGATTAGATCACTTCTCCTTTCCTTCAGTGTTGCTTTTGTGGCTACCTTCCTATTTTCAGTAATTAAAAAACACTTTAATAAATTCCTTTAAAAATAAGCTTACTTCTTCTCACTAGAAAAATGTGTTAGCAGGGAAAGCAGTCCATTTTTGCTAGACTGTTCATGTTTGCTAGCAAAATCATAGATGTGCTTGCAGAAGAATTGGTTAAAGAACTGCAATAGTTGATGCGGTTTCTGTTACGTGGCTCGAACATTTACATCAGTTGTACTTCTTGTCTACAAGTAATGTAGTAACACATGATAATTCTAATAAAACGTGCCCTTGTTGTTGCTAAACAATATGCTTGAAGCAGTATTTACCAACATACAGTTTGTAAGAGGAGAAGAAAAGCCTATTATATGGATGATGATTCAGAATTTTAGTGGGTTGCAAAGCGAAATTCAGGCTGAGAAAAACAATGGCAGAAAATGACACAGGGTGATCAGAAAAGGAAAATGAAGTCAGCCAATGTAAATGACATGCTCTATACAAATAGAAACCAAATGTACTTAGTGAAGCCTGCTAGTTGTAGAAATCGTTGTAAGAGAGAACCATCTGGGATTGTAATTTTCCAGATAACCAAAGAATTATTGCTCAATTGATAACCCATATTATCCTCATAGAGACAGATGATGTTGAATGGCTTCCAAGTTTAAAGGAAGTAAAGAAAAAAAGAACGTAACTGGGTGATAAACATTTTGGTTTCTGTTCTTCGTATGTAAGAAATAAGGTTTAGCTACGTTAGTACTATTGCCGTTGTGGTGACTAGGTGTAAATACTCTGGAAATATCTACAAAGAACCATAATTCTCTTTGTCTTCAGTTTGGAAAATGAATGCTTCTCTACTTCTATATTTTTAAACTCCTTACTGGTGATTTCAGCCTGATAGATATGTTCTGTTATCCAAACTCTCTGTAGTATCGTTTACTTTAGGGACTTTGTGGCTGGAAAACAAGAAAAAGGCTTTGTAGGCATTCTTGAAATAAGACTCAGAGTTCTTACTGCCACTGTTAGAGAAACTGAGACATACCAAAATGTATGGTCTAGTTTTGAAGGTGCTCATTCCACCTTCGTCATCGATACCCATGAGATGTGACTGTGGTCTCTCTAATGAAGTTGCCATATGCTCAGTCTAACATAGAAAGAATAAATAGAGGTTGAGGAATGGAATCACGTCTTTTATTTCTCAGTGAACCACGTCCCTCTCTCCAGACATAATAAAGCATCCCACCCCATGCAGATACCACTGAATCATGTGATCAAATGGTCTTACCACAGATGTCAATGCTTCTCTATTTTTATGGACTGCTTCTTGTTTTGTTACGGTTGCAAGCACTCACATCAGTCCTTACTCACAAAAAACCCCACAATTTACCATTTAATAGATTGTGGGTGCTCTCCTGAGTTAGATCTACAGTTTGGGCTTCTTGAATCAAACTCTCTAAATTTGGGAGGAGCATAAAAGAGATGTTTGCCCCTCTACTTTTCTTCCAAGCTTTCAAACTGTCTCTTCAACTCATGCAATTGATGTCACAGCAGGAGCAGGGCAGTGGGACAGGCCATCCCTGAGAAGCCCACCAGCTTCTCAGCAGAGGAGAGGAGACAGCTGGGTAGTGGAACGGCAGTGGCCAAAAACCTCTGTTTTCTGTGGGGACTTCTCAGACTGTCTTTGCTTTTTCTTATGCCTCAATAGGTGCATCTTACTGACAAAAATATCTTTGATATAAGAGAGGGGTGAATTCATTTATCTGACCCGATCTAGGTTGACCTGCTTCTGCAGGGGGGTTGGACTAGGTGATCTCTAAAGATCCCTTCAACCCCTACCATTCTATGATTCTGTACACCTTGGATCAGTCTGAACATGAGTTATAGTACAATAAGGAGCAGTGTGATAGAGTGCTTTTTTTGCTGGAGGGACAGAAATGGAATCAGAAAGAAGGGAAGGAAACAGTGCAGGCTGGAAGAAATTATGTACATACTTTTAACAGGGTCACTATTTGCTAAGGCCTTGCGTGCAAACCCTGAGAAGGAAAGAAAGATGTTTTACATTGTTTTTTCATCATTTTCTTGCAGATATCTCATTGAAAAAGCCACTGGCTCATAATTAGAGTGTAATGTGTGGTGATGCAACCGTAAAATCTCTTTTTCTGAAGTAAAGGCTAAGTTCATTCTCTTCAAGTACGTTTTCCCTCCACTTAGGACTCATTCAGACAACCAGGGCATTTCAGCAGTTTTTTCTTGAGATTGGATAGGAGTTAATGAGGTTTGGACAGACAACTCTGCTACTGTATTGCCTGGGATAGAGGAAATTGCTTACTTATTATTTGTCATTATCATTCTTGGCCAAAATATGCTCACATTTTATGAAAGGAAACAGATGCTTGTGCCAAAAATCTTTCAGCGTAGATGAAGGAAAAATGGATTAGTGAAATGGAATTTATTAAAGGAAAGCAGTTCTGTGACTGGAAAAGGAGCTTTATTAGCTAAGGAAGTGTTTTGTTAAGTAGGTACAGTTAATACAATGTTAATATCATACAAACGCATGTATGAAGGATAGGCTGTGGATGTTGGGAGTAATACTAGGTGGAGTTTAAGAAAGGTGCAGCAAAGGGTCATCATTTCTTTCCTAATTATAGGGTTCTCCAGTATGCCATTTGGGAAACTTACCTCAAAGGGAATCAAGGTTTTGTATGGCAATGGCTTGGTTTCATTACAAGTGCTGATCAGCACTAAGGGCTGCTTATTGGCATGGTTGGTTTGTCCACCCTGAGGCCCTTGTTTGTCATCTGTCCCCTCTCTCTGCAGTTCTGCCACAGCCCTGTGCTTTTCCCATGTCTCTACTCTTCTCTGCATGGGCTCTAGTTGTCCCTCTCCTGCATAGCTAGAATGCCCCAAAACCCTTTGCTACTCCTACTGAAACAAAGCAAGTCAGGTCCACTGTCAAACTCTATGGATTCACTGTCTTTCTGCAATAGGATTTCCTACACAGCTTATCTTTATTTCCCACTTACTAGCAAAAACCAAAAAAAAGAAGTTGTTTCCCAGAGCACCTGTCTTTATGTCTGCCAGTTAAGGATAAGATTGAGATTTAGCCCAGGATTTTCAAAAGAAACCCAAAGGAAGTAAATGTTCCATTCATACAGAACATCCCTGACTTCAGGCTCTATTCCCCCTCTGCACCTCTGAAATCCCCAGCAGCAGCTCTCTAATTGAGCTGCCCTAAGCATGTCATCCACATGGCTTTAGAGATCCACTGGAAAAGATAATGTCAAACTTGAAATGTACTTGGACCTCACACTGAAGATTTTACACTCAGCCACCAAAGTCTTTTGCTTGTACTGGACACTGTTGCATTTCATATTGTCAAACACCCTGAGGATGTTTTAAATTCAGTTCATATCACCTTCTTCTGCGTGTGTTGTGTGTGAGAGAGAAATGTCTTTTGGGGGAATAAATGAACAAATGCATGAGTGTTGTGGGTAAACATGGGCATCTGTCTTTGAAAATTGAGGCCTCTGTATTAATTGAACTGAGTTTTGCAAGAACAGAAATGAGCATATTCATCCAGGAACCATTTACATGTAACAATGAGCACACAGGCCAGAGTATTTTATCTGAAGTGTCTCCAGTGAAAGAAATTAAGCAGGAGCTGGGAATGTGCTTATCAATAGACTTTATTATTCTGCTCATCCTTTGATAAATGAACATAGCAAGTTCTTTCCGGCTCCTCTCAATCTTCTACTTGTTTATGCTGGACTTCATTGATCCATATTTAGCCCTCCCTGATAATGTGACATGGCAGGAAATCTAAATGGCAAAGTCACTGAGCATTTCCTTTCAGTTGAAATAAAGCAAGTCAGATTGGCTATCAAACTCTTTGGATTTATATTCTTATTTGAAAGAGAACATATTACCTTGTTAGAAACTAAAACAAGGCATGCACACAAAGAAGCATGCCATCATTTTTTGTTGTTGTTGTCAAAGAAGAATATTTTACGGGAGGAACATCCTCTGGGCATGCTCCAGTCAGCTCTATCAAACAGAGAATGATAAAATACAAATCCTGCAGCTGCTGGTTCCTTGGGGAGTCACATTAGAGTAGTACAAGCAACAGCCTTCCATTTTAAAAGAGGAAGCATACGACTGCAGCCAAAGGCCTTTCAAGTCTATTTTAGGTAAGCTGATCTGCATAAAGACCATTGTAATCTCTGGTGCTGCTCAGGTTTTAGGCAATATTTTTGTTTCATAATGCTGTTTCTGTGTCCACTGAAAACATCTGCTCAGACGTGCCAGGCTCGATCGTGCACCCTGTTACATCACTTGGCAAATGAGGTCACCTCAAGTAAATAGCAGTATTATGGAGAGGAGAATGAAAGCCCCAGGATTTAACTGTTAGGACTTGAGCTGCAATCAGGCATGATGGCTGAAGACCATGCAGCAATGCTGAAAAGGCTCAGGGGGTGCAGTGGACAACGCGAGCAATAGAGTGGACTGAAACACAAGTAACAGTCTCCCTCCAGCTACTTTTTCCACAGTGCCAAACATTCCCTGAGGTTATGGACATGTAACAGTTTTGTAAAGTCTCCTGCTCAAAGCAGGCATTGCTTCAAGCAGAGTTCATTCATGCAGCCTGTTTGCAGCAGCAGTGACCTGTTTTAAATGGTGATTAATGGGAACACTGAGCTGGAGCATATTGTTAGGGTGAGACAGGCTGGAGAGTTGGGTGGAGAGAAATCTAATGAAATTCAACAAGGGCAAGTGTAGAGTCTTGCATCTGTGGAAGAATAACCTCATGTACCAGTACAGGCTCAGAATGAGCTCTTAGAGAGTAGTGTAGGGGAAAAGGACCTGGGGTGCTGGTGGGCAGCAGGATGAGCATGAGCCAGCAACGTGCCCTTGTGGACAAGAGGCCAATGGCATCCTGGGGTGTATTAGAAGGGCTGTGGGCAGTAGGTTGAGAGAGGCTCCCCTCCTCCTCTACTCTGCCCTTAGAATATTGTGTCCAGTTCTGGGCCCCTCAGTTCAAGGGCAGGGAGCTGCTGAAGAGAGTTCAGTGCAGGGCCACAAAGATAATTAAGGGAGTGGAGCATCTCCCCTCTCATGAAAGGTTGAGGGAGCTGGGGCTCTTCAGCTTGGAGGAGACTGAGGGGTGACCTCATTAATGTTTACAAATATGTAAAGGGTGGATGTCAGGAGCATGGACCCAGGCTGTTCTCAGTGATGTCCAATGGTAGGACAAGGGGCAATGGGTACAAGCTGGAACACAAGAGATTCCAAAGAAATATAAGGAAGAATTTCTTCCCTGTTCAGGTGAGGGAGCACTGGAAGGGGCTGCCCAAATGAGTTGTGGAGTCTCCTTCTCTGGAGACATTCAAAACCCACCTGGAAGAGTTCCTGTGTGACCTACTCTAAGTGGTCCTGCTCTGGCAGAGGAGTTAGACTGGATGATCTTTCAAGGTCCCTTCCAACCCTTAAGATTCTGTGATTCTGTATTTCTGTGGTAGCAACCAGTAGACTAACGGGCATTAGAGAAAACATCTTGGGAGTGAGGGAGAAGGCTGTGTGGGGTTGCCTGGCTGCCTCCAGCCACTATCAGACTAACGGCAACCACTTCACCCAAAGAGCATCCAGAGTTCACATTGCAGTCCCAGCCTCTTGAAGTCTGATTTCAGTTTACCAGAAACATTATCACTCTCAAGTGATGAAAATTGATGGACTGTACTGGGTGCCATAGGAATAGACACTAGATGGCTGGGCTGCACTGAGCCCAGCCCTGTGCCCAGTGCAGTGCTGGGGCAGAGCAGTTCCCTTGGCTATCACACATGAAACCTGCCTGGCACCCAGCACCAGCTAACAGTCGTGTTGTTAACATGCCCTGGTTTTAATAATGTGGACTAAATCCTTCTGAAAATTCCCTCTCTGCAGTGTGACACTTGCAAGGGGAAGAGGGGCAGAAAAAGCTGCCAGCCAGAACCACGTCTTCCTTTGCAGCTTGGGGGTGAATGCCACTCGCTCTTGTCATTCCTGTTCTGGCATCTCAAACCTGCATATCCCTTTATGTTCTGTTAGACCAACCTACTACTGAAAACCATTAAAAGCAACTTATCCAAATCCACCTTTGAGTTAATTCTGGGCCTAAGGCCCTGATTTATAGTAACGGGACCTAGGGACCAACAATAAAAAAGAAAAATAGCAGCTATTAAGTCTGTAAAAAGGAAATGAATTGGAAAAGGAGAGGGATGCCAAGCTAGCCTCTCCAGCAATGGCAGAGGGGAGTCAGGCTTGCAGGAGCATATGGCTTGGACATAGTTTGAATAATCTTCTCCAATTAAAAATAAAGCCAGTTTTATAGAAAACATCTGTGCTGTGAATTCAACAATTTGGGAAAAAGAAAACCCATCAGGGGATACTTTAAATCTTTCACCATGTTTTTGGTTTCTCTGTTCAGATCTTTAACCATTTTGAGGAGCCAACATCCCTGAAGGGGTGTTGTGGTTTCCTATGATGCTACCAAGCATCAGTTCGGGCTTTTGCATTTCTCTATGCTGGGTTCCCCATCCATCCTGCCATCAGATATCCAGCCTCCATTGCTAAGGTGTGTGTATTTTAGGACAGTTCAGAGCACCTGAAGCAGGTCAGTGAAGATCAGCAGAGGGTCTGTGATTAGCAGGCATGGCTGGTGCTGGGCTGGGCTGAGACACAGGAAGGCAGATCTGTGCTGCTCGTGCCAGTGCTGGCATCTGGGCATGGCAGCCCACTGAGGAGAGTATCCACCCAGTGCCATCACGCTTATCTGTGTCTAAAACACAGAGATACTGAGCCACTAAATCCTGATCCCTGCATGCCAGCAGAGGTTAAGAAGAGAGTGCATTATCTGCCTTTGCACACTCCTTTCTTAGAGGAAGACTGTAGCAGGAAAACATAACTTTGAAGCCATCTACAACTGCTTGTCTTATTGTGCCTTTCCTCTGGATATCATTTGTTTCCTTCTCAAGAGGACTTCAGTCTCAGGCCTCTCATCTGCTTGTTGTGAGCCATCGTTCCTAGTTTCTCAGGTAACTACTTTTATTTCAGTGTAATTTAAAAGCAAGGTGGCTAATCAGGGACCTGTAGGTCCTAATCGTTCCCTGACAGTGACATCAGGGAAGCAGAAGGTTCTCTACTGACAAGCAAATAGTGGGGGTAGCTGGGTATGCTGTCTCACAGGGAACAGGTCTACTGGAAGATTATTTGATTCCTCCTTTCTCAAAACTCTGAGCAGGGCAGAACATCCCAGTTAGATAAAGACAGATGTGCACAGTCCCCACCTTCTGCCCTTGTGCCTTGGCTTTCTAAAGCTTCTGCTGAACTTCAATTCTCCTTCTCCACTGGTACCAAGTATGTGATGCAGACAGCTGGGTTTTTATTTCAAGCTCATCAGCTGTGTAGCCCCTTTACTGTGCACACTTTGCCTGTGATCTTTGTACCTCCTGGCCAGAACACGTGACCGGATTTTACGTACTCATAAGTGGTGTCTTGGGAGCTGATGTCTGATGAATCATCTATTGACTGAAACCCTTGACCTGGGTCAGGATGGTCTGCTTTGCTCACACTGTGCTGGACACACCAAAGAAAGCAACTGGGAAGTACTCCCTAATTTCAGTCTATCTTTTTGCTTTTATTAACCTACATTAATAGGTGTGAGTTTCAATGTCTTGTGGCTGAGTAGGGGTTTGTCTTGGAGGGGTTTAGCCATCTGCCTTTCTCACCTTCTGCAGCACTGGTAGCAGTTGTGCTGACTCTGTGTCACTGAGGAAACAGAGATTATATCTGCTCCATTTTGTGCTTCTCCAGGGAAAGGAAAGGAATGGAATTTTGGTACCAACTCTCTGAGCCAAATGCCATGAGAAAACCTCAGCATTTTATAGGATAAAGCACACACTGACACTCTGGCTCAATTTGTTTAGTGAAACAAAGTGAGTCTGGTCATCTTTATCTTCAAAGGCATTTTTTATAGCTGGATGTGCTGTTTAATTTTCATCGACTTTGGTCTTACTTTATGGGGAAAAAAAAAGCGGCTTCATAAGTAATTCAGACAGCTCCATTCAAGCTGTTCTGCAGATGTCAGCATATGCCAGAGTCCAAAATGCAGCACAATCAGGATATGGTCCTCAAGTAGAGACACCAGCAAGAGATGCTGGACAGGAAAGGTATGTGCTATTTGAAACCATAACAGCAGATTTCCTTTCCGTTAGCATATTTATACGTCCCACGTGTCATCTCTGTCTCTTCTTCCTGCTGTGGAATAACTGAACTGTGTCTTAATTTATAGAATGCTGCACATCTTGATGCTTCTGTTGTTACCTCCTCGCTGAGAGGAGCAAAGCTGGCACATTTGGGCTACAGGGCTGTCATCACGATCCTAGCCATGTGTTTGTCTAATTGCTTAAATATAAAGGGACCTCTTGGAGAAAACAGAAAGTGGGGGAAGTACTGACTGCATCTTAATGGAAAATGGGTAAGGGTGGCCTGAGGACCAAGAAAGACTCGGAGATGAGACAGATATTCTCTCCTGAATTTCCAATTCTGAACTCCATCATAGAATCATAGAATGGTAGGGGTTAGAAGGGACCTTTAAAGATCATCTAGTCCACCCATCCATCCTTAATAGGTTATCTCTGGTTCAGCTCAAAGCTCCTGAAATACAGTCTGTCCCCACAGAAACACCTCTGTACCAATGCATGAAAGCATTCCCCAGAATGGCCAGAAGTTTCAGCTCAGCATCCTTTATAGCTGTAGAGGCTTTAGAGGGAGGAACATGGGTGACTTAGTGTTTGCACTCCAAACAGAGCCTGTTAGGGAGTAAGAAAACTAAAGCAACGCTCTAGTGTGGAAATACCTCAAAGGCTTCTGAAATTGATCTCTCTTTCTAATCTCCCAGTAAAAAGAAAATCTCTACAAAGTTACAGAAGTTTTAACAAAGAACTCTGTGGGGGATAGGATTTCTCATGCCTGTGCCTCAGCTAGACTGACAGCTCCTGGATCCACTTCAGTGCAGACAGAGTCAACATCTAAGTGCTCTTAGTCACTTTTTTTTAATCTCTTGATAAGAATTCAAATGCCATTCTTGCTCCCACTGCCTCTGTCAGCCTCTTGGAATAGGCTGTTTATGGTGACTAAATGCTTCTATCCAAAACTGGCTGTCATCCAAAACCAGATGGGCAGAAAGCCTAAGAGCAACAGAAAACTAGCATTTTATATTAGGACACAGTGCTGCACCACACAGAATGCTTTGTTTAAACTAGCAGAGCTCTGTGCCCTGTTAATATATGTAAATAACCAGCTAGTGTGGATTTTACAGCAATGTTGGCATATTTCAAAATACTTAAACACCCTGAGCAGCTCCTCTGACCCTGATAGATTAATTCTCCATTGCTGATTCTTTGACCGAAAATCCGATGTCGACTCGAGGTTTGCAATGCAGAGTAAACAACTTCTTACCTCCCTGAAGTACACTGGCTTTTACCTACATCTGCACATGCTGTGTGCTGCTGACTCTGCTGCTGCTGAATGTGATTTTGTGATTGAAAAACGTACTGCAGGGGAAAATGAAGCATTTTAGGAGCAGAAAAGGGAAATATGAATAAAATGAAACAGTAATTTTAATAACAGAGTATGCTGGATAATTTAGTATAGTGAGGTGGGATGGGCATGGTTCTTTACATTATAATCTGTTTTAAAATAGCTTAATACTGCATGAGAGGGCACTTGTGTGTTATGTACTGACAAGAGCATCTTTGGCAGTTGTGAGCCCTCAGGCCAGATACATGACAGCCTATGGCAGCCTGAGCTTTTGCTGTGTGTTCAGACAGTGTGACATTTAGAAGGAGTTGAAGCAAAGGTGAGACATGGGTATAATGTACTGACATGTCTTCTCCTGTTCTCTGTTACCACTAAGTTGTGAAAAGAGTCTGACCAAACTATAGAACTATAGGCATATTTGGAAATGTGGAACCGCAGGTACAACTGATCTGTGTGCTCTGCTTGGCAGCGAGTTGCAATAACTGACAGTGAAGTTGCCTGAGCTGTGGTCATTCCTCAGCATCCAGCCTAGGGACACAAATACAAAACTGAGACAAGGAGCTACTCAGGTACATGCAGCATCTGTCCCAGGGCTGGCTGGAAGGAGATAGCAGCATCAAAACCCTGGCTGTGGTCCAGCTCACAGCATCTCCCATGAGTGTCAAATGTAATTCCCTGATGGAACAGGTAGCCAGGTCATCTCTGTTATGTGCCCCTACATTTCACAGACCACAATGTGGTTTGCAAGCCTCTAACAAACTTAAGACCTTAAACACAATAGTACCTTAATTATGGCACTGTGCCACAGGAGGAAAGACCAAGCATACCCATATTTTGCATCCTTGTAGAAAAGGACAGTTGAAATGCTATTGCCTTTGCTGGTACAGCTGGTATTTATTCACTTACACGGATACAGCCACCACAGTGTGACTGTTACTAGTTCTCTGCTTCTCAGACCTTGAGTTTAGCTCTTAGAACCAGTGTGAAATTAATTGTGATTTGCAGGATAAACCATTTAGTTATCCTTTTAAGAAGTACCTGAGGAATTCTTCTCCAGACACCCATCTCCAAAGTCCTGCTTAACCTATTAGAGAGCTATTCACTCCCATTTTTCTTACAATGAAATGGATTTAGTGGTAGTTAAGATCTATTTTAGAGGGAAGGAAGGACAGCCTGTGACCTGATAGGTCTTTTCCATCTGCAGCATAGCTATAAACATGCCTCTGGTGTTCAGACTGCTGCTTTGTGGCTAGAAACTAACCAGAAGCAGCAGTAGCCATGCACACATACTTGGATTCAGGAATAACTATCTCAAGGTAATCCTCCACCACTTGGTCCCTGCTGGTCCCTGGAGCTGAGCTGGCTGATGTGCTGAGGGAAGCTCAGATGCCTCTATAGGAGCAGGAGGATATGTCCATGCCTGGGATCATTTTGGCCCTTCAGCCTCCCAGAACTAACAGGCACCTGGTTCAGTGTTCCCAGGAGCAAAAAAGCTCATGTAAGTCCTGACAAAACTCATTCCCGCAAAGCAATGTCTGACATAACCTGTTCACATCGATGCTCAGAGGTTTTTGAGCAGTGTCCTGCAGGAGATAGGGGAGTTTTCAGCTGCTATGTAGCTGAGTCCCTGCCTGCCCCCATGACATAGAGCAGGACTCTATTCTAGCTCAGGTATGATCTAGTTTAGAACATAGTGGTAAAAACACAACACTGGATGCACAATGATGCTTTCTAGCCCAGGCACTAGTGAAAGCAGAAGATGAGAGATAGTTTACTGATGGCAAGCAGCATGGGGACAGGCTGGGGCTCCCGTTAGCTGCTCTCAGGACATAGGGCACCTTTGCTCTGGAATGCTTGGGGCCCTCCTGCTTCCTCATTGTATTTTGCTGTTAGCTTCTGCCATTTCCTTTTCTCCCTGATGTTGAGGCTATTGCTTGCTATGTAATTCATTACATTTGTCTGTGTGTCAGATGTTTCAGTTATGCCTTGTGCTCTGCAAAGACATGTCACGTTGTCATTTTCGTTCTAACGGCTCTCACCAATCTCATTGTACCACACACAGATTAGGCTGCTGTATGGGTTTTAAATATATCCAGTCAGTGGCTTTAATCATGGTTTTTATCACAGGAAACATAAAGGTGAACATTACATGTTAAAATATGAAGCCATTTACCTGTGAAGTTCAACCTTAAAGGCATTCTCTATTTTCTTTCTCTTTCCAAACCAAATACAATACATGTGAGAAACCAACAGCCCATCTGTATTGCAATTTGCATTCTCTGAGGTAAAGAGAAGCATGATGTGTTCTCTGAGATTGGAAAATTAGTCTCTAAAATAAGTAACTAATAGCTTGAGGGATCACTTCATAGGTGAAAGGATTGCTGTCTGGGAATTGGATGTATTTGCATTATTCCTCAGTGGCTTACAATTTGTATACGTGCTTGCAAAATGTAAGGTTTCTAGAGACACTTTGCTGTGGGCTAATTTGGTTAAGTAAATATTCCTTGTGGTGTGGTGGTAAGTAAGACCCAGAACAGGCATGGTAAGCACTTTGAAGTCCTCTGGCAAAAGGAAGGAGCTCCTTTTCTGTTCTTTGTGGCCGGCACCTAAAAATGATCTGTTGGCCTCTACCTGAGCTAACTGCTTGCACCTACTACCTGAACCTGTAAAAGGGAACCTGCTTTGTTCCTCTTGCCAAAGAGGGAATCTTTCCTTGAAAATGTATTATTTTAGCACCAGCTCTTTCAGTGGGAATTGGAACATGAGGAAGCCCCTGTTGTACGTTTCCATCCAGAGAATGTGGAGGAAGGGGTGATTCATCCAGTTTCCAGGGAGCTGAGGGAGGCTAGCTGCCCACTCACACATCAAAGGCAGGCTTCTAAAGTTGGGGGAAGCTCTTCCCCTGTGGAGGAAGAGCTTGATCACATTAGGTGCCAAGCAGCTCCTAGAGGGAATGATTACTTCCAGTTCTCATTATATTAAGTAGCTATTTTTTAATGAATCGAAACAAGAGCTTGGGGCTAGATAATACCTGAAGGTCCTGGAGCACACTTGCCTCCTCTGGGATAATATTTACAGGTGTTGCCCTAATTGAAGCATCTGTTTACATCACAGATGTTTAGTTATTTGAGGAGGGGTTGACAACAGACCAAGTTCAGGTTAGCTGCCCCTCAGCCCATGGTACCGAGGGCAGTGTCACAGGTGAGGAGCAAGGAGCTGCTTAGGGCAGCTCTTCCCATGCTGATGCTCCCTGGAAAGTGCCTTGCTAGTCCCAAACTTTACCAAGCACTGTCTTCACCAGGGCTTTTCCCTGGGATATTTCAAGGCTGTTTCACCTTTCCTGCCTAAGCAAAAAAAAGTTTCTTTTTCAAAAATCAACCTGAACCATCCAAAGAATTTTTATTTAATATTCTGGATCATCCTCCGCCCACATCATTGGAAACGATGGATCCTGGGGTCCGGTCTGAACCAGCTCCTTCGTGCCCAGACACCGCACATCAGTCTTAGATAAGCACTTTGAAGACAAGCGAGAGTTATTTCTTGACAGCAAATTAGCTGGCGGTGTGATGGCCAACACGGACACCTAGTGGTACTCCAAGGCAGGGCACGGAGATGATTTACCTCTTTCTCTGGAAGAGCAGATGATAACAGCAGAGTGTTTTTTCACTTGTTTTCTCCTAAAAGACGGAGAGATTTGACTATTTTCATATGGTATCATATATGGATAGCATAATATGGGCGGGAAGAAAATTGTCTTGGCAAGGAGCAGTGAAAAACTTAGGGGAAAAGCATCACATTTGGTAACATTTGTCAGTGTTATTTACCAAAAGTAATCAGGTTTTTTTCCCGTGTCTTAAATACTTCATACCATACCAGACTAGATACTATACTGGATTTGAAAGATTCTCCTAAATTAGTCCATAGCAAAGAAATCTCAGTAAATATGACAGCAATATCTTCCTCTTACCATACCTGTGAATTGTACTCCAATTATGGGCAGGTTATGTCAGCGTGGTGAATGGTGGGTTTGTTGATAAACTGCATAGGGTAGGTGCTAAACTGATCTCTTGTGTGCTCTCTGCAACACGCTGAGCTCTTTCTGCCAGGATTAATGTGAGCACTCTGTCTGAATGGCCTCAAACAGCTGCTGTGGTTTGTTTGGTTTGGTTTTTTTCTCTCTTTATTTACAAATAATCTTTCAGAGAAATGTTTCCTTCTTCTTCCCCAAATCTAGCATTTCGTCTACGGCAGAGACACAGGACAGGTGAGAACCAGTCCTTGTCCACTGACCCCTTTCTGTAACTGTAAATGCCACCTGTGTGACTGGGATTCCTTTCAGGCCTGCATTAGACACACAAACCATTATGCCACTGGAGGCTGGTCCCGTGGGAGTGTGTGTTCAGGGCTGCTTGGGCTCAAGAGAAGGGGTTCTGAGATTGTACCGGCTGAAGAGTGAAGTCGGTAGAGATGTGTGTTCTCCTCAAGGGGTCCCTTATTCCAGCTGACAAGCAGATCCCACTTCTCTCTGCTTTCACAGAGACACTCAGAGATTTATCTCCTTTCAGTTGGATTTTGAAGGTGCTCTTTTAAATCCTATTATAACGTGTTTGAGTTTATAATATGGGGAGGTTTATGGTTTTACATTGTTTTAAATCAGCTTGTTTACTGTTCTTATCTTCATAACTTCTGAATCGGTGAACTAATTTCTATCCAATTTGACACTGGAATAAGGACCTCAAAGATTCCTGCATGCTTCAGGGAAGCAGGCAGCACATAGAGGAGAAAGACCCAAAAGAGGTCTCGACAGGCAGACAGCAAGAAAGCCACACTGCAGAGGAGCATTGGGAAAGACTTCTCAGGCCAGAAAAACCTAGATTTGCGCTCACACCTTTTCAGACACTAAGAATCAACTTCTGAGAGCCAAATCTGTGCGAAAACAAGCTTCATTAGCTCTGCTGCTTGTGCAATCACTACTTCTGTTTTGTTCTGCTGTTTACACAAGCACTTACATATCCGGTCTCTGGTTATATAGAGGCTGTGATTAAACAGAGACCAGAATTATTCATCGAGAGTTGCAGGGTGAGAGGCTGAAGGAAAGCAGCAGGTTGCCAGCGCTCGGTACGGAAGTCAGACGCTACATTTATTCTTAGGTACAAATCCTGGAAGTCAGCAGATAATCAATCACTCTGCGTTTATATATTTACACCTCTGTTTTCCATCAGAGAGCAGCATGGGAGGAGCTTTTCTGATCTGCCCGGTCAGGATTCCCTAGTCTCCCGAGAGGTCCCTAGAGCGAGTTCAGGAACATGAGGGCACGTTTCTTGTCTTGCAAAAAAAAAGTTGTAGCTGTTTCCTCACTGCACTGGTGGCATGTGGGAATGTGTCTAGCTCATGCTGTAAAGTGAGCAGGAATTTGTCCTGCCGTGAGAGCATAGTACCGAGGTAGCTATTGCTAGTCTAGGAAGTCACCTCAGGAACTAAAGCAAGGGGGAAAAAAAAAAAAGCAGTGTTTCTGATGGACACCCACAGCTAGAAAATTCACCCCCAGCTAGCATTCAAAAGGGGACTGGGTGGGTAGCTTTGATTTCTCACTTCAGCCCAGCAGAATCAATAAGTAAACAAAACCAGGGTCATAACACGTTGATCTTTGACAAAAGAAATTATTAACCTAGCTTCTAAGGAGTACAAATCCTGTCTTTGCCAGTGTAAATATGATGCAAAGATGATTGCCTTCATCCTGCCCTCTCTAACTTCTGTTCCTGTTCCTTTTTCTCCCCCCCCTCCACTGTTGAACCTGGGCAGTTGTCTGGAGGGTGTGAACTAACCGTGGTGCTCCAGGACTTCACAGCAGGCCACAGCAGCGAGCTGAGCATTCAGGTGGGGCAGACGGTGGAGCTGCTGGAGAGGCCGAGCGAAAGGCCAGGCTGGTGCTTGGTGCGGACGACAGAGCGCAGCCCGCCTCAGGAGGGGCTGGTCCCCAGCAGCGCGCTCTGCATCTCCCACTCCCGCAGCAGCGTGGAGATGGATTGCTTCTTCCCTTCAGGAAAAGGTAGGCAACACTCCAGCAAGTTTAAGACTCTCTCAGATTTTCCCCTTTTGTATCATGTAAGTGCGAAGCTGCTTGGGCTGCTCCTGCAGTCGGCGTGGGTATAAAGCTGTTTAGTGTTAGTGAGTTTTGTTGCCAGGTCTCTGTGAGTCGGCACAGCAGTAGCCTAACTCCATCTCCATGAATCAATGTTCGTGCCTGTGCGTCTTTTGCTGTGTGGCAGTCGTTATTGTCTTGAGATTCTGCATGAAAATAAGACCTTTAACACCAAAGAGACTCAGTTCACAGCCTAAAGGCCTAGAGGAAGGGAAAGTAATGTTGTACATATATCCAGGATGCCCCTGATTGTGGATATGTTGAGTGCCACAGTGCACACTAGTGCCTGGTCTTTTAGTATGTCACCGCTGCCTGTCTATGACTACAAATAAGCCACCAGTGAGTACTGGTACACTCTATTGACTTTGTGAACTGGAGATGTTGTGTGCAATGGCACAGCACAATGGGGAAAGAATCCTTTGCAATTAACGTGCAAAAAATCATATCCCTGGTGTTATCCTGAGAGCTTGGGCTTTGCCTGCAGCGAGCAGCGGTGAAACACTGTTTGTCTCTGTGGTGTCTGTGGCCTGTTCCGTTGATGTTCTGTTCTGAGCAATGTGTGTCTTACATATGGCACTCATGCAACCAGGCATAGGAGACGCTCCAGACTGACAGACCAGAATGGGTTCAAGTCAGCATGGCCAGAGCAGGACTGCTTTTGGTTGTGCCCTTGCTTTTGGCCATGTACAGTGTGAGTAAGGTCCAGAGAGGAACGGCTCCTGTCATCTCACTCCTGACTTCATGTCTGCAACCTGAACTGGCTTTTTAAAAACCTCTTTTTTGTCCATCTGCAGTAAGGGAAGTAAAATTTGATCAATGCCTGTTTGAGCAACTTAAGCTTGGTGGTTTTGTTTATCTTGAGAAAAAGCACTGAAGCCAGGGTGCAGTGGGTCCTCGCTCCTTGCCTGCGCTCTCACTGCGAAGCGGGGAGTGGACACTCTCCCAGGACAGAGCAGCATGGCAGGGACAGGGTCTGCAGTCAGAGCTTCCCTTAAAGAGCCTCTGGCCCAAACCTGTGAGAGCAGAGTTCAGCTTTTCCTCTGAGATCTGATGCCTTCAACGGGTCTGGTTTCCCCTTGCCCTGCTTTGCAGGAGGGAGGAGGTGCAGCCAGTGCCGGCTCTCTGTCTGCGGTGTGAACTCCAAACGCGTCACTCGCTTCCTAGAGCCGCTGAGCACACCCGGGGCCCTGCCCTGCTTCTGCCCTGTCCTGGTCCTCAGCTCTTCTCTCTGAAGCACTGCAGTTGCTTGCATGCAAATTAAATCTGTGAATAAGCGGGAAAGTAAAGCTGAAAATCAGCCTGGTCTGCGTAGGAGCAGTCACTGCCCAGCATGAGTCACGGGAAAGCAGAGACGTGTCTGTTGGGTGCATGGTCCAGCAGCTGGGCTGGGCTCTGCTGAAGGACACTGAGACACCACTCAAACTGCAATTGAATGTGCTGGCTTGTAGAACTTTTCCTCAAATGAAAGATAACTAAAAATTGCAGGAGTAGGCGGTGGAAAGGGAGGCAGGAAATCCCGAGGAGGATGGAAATGGGGTGGTGCAGGGACTGAGGGCTGGCAGGGGACATGGGGACTGCTTCTGGCAGTCTTGAGCTTCAGGGCCAAGCTGTGGTTGGTTGGCCAGAGCCAACTGATGCCTGGAAGCCCCCAGGCTGTGTCAGCCCAGGGCAGAGCCCGCACTAGCCCCCTTTGCCTGCCTGTGGGACTGGTGATCTCACACAACACTCTGCAACCACTTCCAGGTTGGAGCTGGCTCTTGTCCCACCACCTCCAAGCAGGTGCAGAGTCTTGGGCTAGCTGGCTCCAGCCATGTATTCGTGGCCTTTATTTCCTTATAGCTCTTTTCCCCTTGGCCTCTGTTTTCTTCCTGCAAATACCAAAGCTGTGTCAGGGAGCCTCAGTATTAATGGGATCTCCAGAAGCGCTGCTAGAAATAACAAAAATAGCCAGCCGATCCACAATTTTGGCCAGAGTACAGCAAATAGGTTCTGTGTCTTATCAGTTCTCTCTCTATTAAGAAAGCAGGAAATTGTTTAAACTGAATTAACAGATGCTGGGAATAAAGGAAGAAGGGTAAATGTAATGTTTTAAGGGGGAAATGCAGTAGCCACTTGAAGAGCCTGCTGGTCTCATGAGATGCTGGAAGGATTAGCGTAATAAATGGCTTCTGACTATTGAGATTCATGTCCTCTGCTTCCAGTAGCTTTTGGCATGGGCTGGACTCAGAATCCTTTGGTACAGGCTTCCAAAATGTCTGGCCTTTCTCTACAACCCAGAAAAAAGGCTGATACATCTATATTGCCATCAAATGGTGTCCTCTGTTTCAAGTATGAAACACAGTAGAACAGATGAATGGCTAAATTTTGCTTGCAGTTACCAAGGCACATAATTCTTTCCTTTTACAAGCACTGTAATTTCAATAAAAGAAGGTGTCTGCACTCAAACCTTAACATTTCTAATAATAGAATCTGCCATCTACAATAGAAACATGCAGAGTTTTGACAAGTATTGAAACATAGTTCCATCTGCTTAGTGGGTAATGGCAGATTACTGTGTCTTGTCCTGTTACAGGTCCTAGTGAACTATAAATCATGTGGCTCACAGAAGCTACCTAACATCTTTAAAATGAAAGGGTAGAGAAAGTAATATGTCAGCCAACACCTGAACAGATGATGGCTTAAAAGATTTGGTGGGATCATCAGAGTATTTCGTAGAGCATCAGTGCAAGTCCTCATCAAACAAAGAAATAAGCTTTTTTAAACAGCCTCCCTGGAAGCCACTGAAAGTGCAAAACCCACCTCCACAACTGAACACGTGCAGTGGCTCTTCCCTCGCTTTTTTTTACACTATTCTTTTGAAAGCAGGTAATGAATTAACGTAAAATATTGCAAAAGGAAATAAGTGATGTGAATAAAGGAGAACTAACCTGAAAGAGAACACTTCCTACCTTTTGTAATGAAGTGCTTTTACAGTCTCCAGTTGTTGTGGATCAGTAAAAGCACAGAGGCTTTGAGGACTGGCCTCCCAGCCTTCCTTCTGGCCGCTGGTTGTATTCATTTGGAGGATACACATTTGATTTTTTTCATGACTTGACTACAGCTCAGAGTCCAAGTACAGTCCTGCCTGTCCTTCCCTTCCAGTGATCTGACAGTGTTTGCAATTCCCCGCTGTAAAAAGGCAAACAGGTTTCTGGGATTCACCTTTTGCCAGTGGCTTACAGACAACTGAGTAAAAGGAAATCATCTGCAGTCTCTGTTACTGTGCTTGAGAATTTGTGGGATGGGGTTTTTTTCTGACTAGCCGTTCTAAGAAGGAAAAAGAAAGACTTGTGACACTAAGAATGAAACTCTGTTTGAACTATCCCACATGGCTAATTACAGGAAAGCTGTGGCTTTTGTTCCTGTCTCTCTCACCCTATAATTGAGCTCTAAGGTATTAAGCTATAAATTTAAAATCAAGAGAGAAATTTACGTGGATAGAAAGCAACTTAATGACCTAGCCAATATTCATTACAGGTACACTGTGACAAGCATGTTCCTGGGTTCAGCCTGTGAGCTTTGACTGATTTTGAATTTGAATTTGGCCCATGAAACATTTAGGTGAAACCTTGATCTTAAAGCTCTTATCTTACCACCCCTCCCCCAGCATTTTGCATGTAACACTGAAGTCACAGTGTAATTCAGAGTAACGAAGGCTAGTTCTGGCAGTCATTTTAAGCAATCTCCATCACCAAAGGAAAAAGAGTTTAAAAAACCCACAGGGTTTTATGACACTTGTTTTGGGCTGATGATATGATGATAAAGGATCCCTTTCAGGGCCCCAGACCAGGCCCTGACTGCAGGATACTTGTGTCGGGTACGCATCTCTGGAGGAGATGAGGATATATTTTGTTAAGATGCTGTGCAAACATCTTGCTGTGCGGGCGGCTGGCCACTTAACAGCAGGGCTTTGGTGGCAGTGGTGGGTCCTTGGAGCAAAGCAAACTGAGAAGCAATTGGGCTTCTTCCAACCTAAGAGGGAACATAGGTCTCACAAGGTGTACATGAGCAGGGTGAGCATCTCATCTGCACTTCCCAGGTGGGTCACATTGGCCCTGGTGCATCAACTGGGAGAGTACCAGACTTAGAGCAGGACTGGGAGGAGTTTTGGTGCTGCTTAGGTGACAGCTTGTACATTTAGGGGATCACCTACCCGATCCCACAGCCAGAGAGAGCCTGTGGCTGGTAGGCACTATGCCAGGTTGTGCTGTGAAAGAAGGAAGCCGGATAAGGATTTAATAAGGCTGGTGAGAGAAGAAGAGTGGTATCAATGAAAAAGAGGTCACGTCGAGACCTGCATGTTTGTTACCATTCCTTGTGGGAAAGAGCAGATCATTTAATGGATTAGTGTGCAAAGCTGGTGAGGCTAGTCCAGCTCTTGCTGGGGTTGTAAGTTGCTTTCTTCCAGTTTCCGGTCTCAGAAGAGTGATCTGTGTAGGGAAAAACATAATTGTTTCTTCCAATGTCTCTGTTTCTAAAAACATGTTGAATTTTAGGCAGCTTTTATTGTGTCCCTGTTCCCGTTGAGTACCAAACTGCGATCTGCATTGGCTCAAGCACTTTCTCTGTTGTGTTTTAAACAGTCTCTGTTGCAAAACACATTCAATGGTAATGATTCCTGATGTCCCAGGGGAGCTATGTGAGGACGATTGAGAAGTTTTAGTGCACTGCATTAAACCCTCAGTTGTCCTTGTAGAGGCCGAGGTATTTTGGGGTTTGGATTTGAAAGTCTTAATTAAGAGCAGTCAATTAAAACATTTGCATGGCTCTGAACTAAAGGAAACATTTTGTTAGGTAACACATTTTATTTAATTGGCACATAAACAGGTCATGAGGTTTCTTTTAAACAAACAGTGTTCAGGCTCCCATTGTCAATATAAATATGCAGTATTTAAATAAAAAAGCAAACCTTCACCTCTGTTCCTAATACTGTTCCAGTAATGGTGTTCAGAGTTGAAATTCTGTAGTATAGATTGCCTTTCAAGAGAGGGCACGTGGACCTCTCCTACCAGCATTTAGTGCCTCGTGGCATCCTTGTTACAAGTTCAGGACGTGGCTTACGTAGAAAAATCACATCAGGAAAGTTTTTTACTGCCTTTTCACTCCTTTTCAATTGTGATAGAGCAGCTGGAAACAAGTGGGTTGACCAGCATGGCGTAACACAGCAGCTCTCTGTGGGCTGGTGCCAAGGGCTGCCTGGGCCCAGCTCAGGACTGCGGCTCCACCTCAGTATACATTTACAAGTGTGGTTCCATGCAGTCATGAAAGGAATGGGAATAGAAAGATGAAAGAACTCAAAAACACTTTGCTATTTCAACTCAAGTCATCTTTTCCTTTGTTTTTTCTCCACAGTGTCTCCGTTCTCTCAGTGTCATCAAACAATGGCTGTTTGCCTTCACTTTCATGGCCCTTCCCAGCTTCTCCTCACCATATCACTCCTTTCTACTTCAGTGGGCAATGTCTGTTCAGGTGCTGGAGAGCTGATAATGCCTTGCTTCCCTACCTACTAGTATATTTTCATAGTCCACCTTCTCCTGGATTCTGTTATCTCCAAAATAATAATTTTAAAAGATGAACAGGTATTTAGCAACAGTTGGCAATATGGGTGATGAGATCTGATTTGTGTTGTTTCTAAGTAGTAGTCCAAGTCAAGCCTGAGAGGATGATCTGTACCTGAGTAGAGGTATTCAAATCACTATGACTGGTCACTGTGACCAGTCCACAAACTACCTGAGTAACTAGATTAAGTTACAGATAATTACTAGAGTTAGCACAGCCTGAGCAAGCATGGCAAAGACTTGTCTTCCACGGTAGCTCACAACAGCTTAATTGTATGTAGCCTGTTGGAGCTGTGTTCTGATGGCTTGTGAACACTCAGACTGTTCTGACGTGGTACATTTCTGTGTCATTGTTTTTTCTTATTTTCAGCATGGCATCACTAGATATTTAAAGGTAGAGTCAGTCACGTGGACTTGTTTAGGACATATCAGGTAGCAGTAAAGTCAATTATACTTGTTGCTTCAGCTGCTTCATTATCTAACAAAAGCAAAAGGCCTCCAGTGCTCTACCTAGAATTTTATTTTTGTGGAGAAATATAATTTTGATGAATGCTTTGGTAAAACAGGAAAGGCTATTTTGGGGGAAGTTGCTTTGCTTTTGTACAATGGATTTTTATTATTTTAAACACAGGAGTCTTTGTTTAAAAGAGAGAAGGCCTGCAAATTTTCTTGTTTACTTTGCCTTTGCTTCCCCTTCTGACAGGGGGTAAAACTTTATCCACCTAGTCCCCTGTCAGCTTAACCCCAAGTTTCACTGTACAGTGTCTGTGCTGTTTTTTTCACTGGTTTTTCATAGGGGAAAAAAAAAAAAGGAGGAGGGAATTCAAAGTGCTGTGGCCAACTGAGCTCATCAAGGATGCCAAAGGGTTCAGCACTTGGTCAGTCAGGGAAACCAGGGGAAACTCAGCAGTGGTACACACAGTGCTGTAATCCACACACAGTGTGATCACAAATGATCCAATCAGGATTAGACTGTTGATGCTGGAATGTTTGGACCTGTCACCATTTGTTGGGCCTGATTCCCCAGTGTGGGACCCACCTACCTGTTTTTCCTGCTGCTGCTTCCATTCTTGTCATAGGCTACCCTCGCTGCATGTGTACCATGAGCAACTTGGGGAATATAGCAAACAGGGAGAGCACAGGATGAAAATGGGCAGAATTCTTTAGCTGGTATTGCATAAAGGTCAGGGTACCTGAGCTAAAGATCCCTTCTGTCATTACAGTCTCCAGCAGCTTTATTATTGTGCAACTCATGCTTAGCTTTCTAATGCATAGCTTACAGCACCTTTGGGACCTTTGTTTAATTTGGCTGGGAGGCTTTCAGAGAACAGGGTTTCCTGGTAGCAGATATCATATTGATCACCTGTATCTCGTCATTAATATGCTGGCACCATCGTCCCAGGCTGTGACTGAGTATGGGATAGAATTGCTGCCTATTGGGATAATAAATCATTCTGATTTTAGCATCACATTAGTCAAAGACAGCTAAAAAAAAAGAGGAAAAATGGTCAGAGAAACTCTAATAGCAGTGAAATGGGAAAGCACCAGCAAAAAAATGTAGTGCAGGATGTTTCCAAACTCTGTAGATCTGTAAGAGGATGGAAACATTCCCATTTCAGAAGTTTAAATGCCAGCCTCCATGGAAGGAAGCGACAGCCATGGTGTATCGCTGCCACGCTGGTTCCTGTCAACACTGCCCAGAGTGCTGCTCGTTTGATAGTCATTTCCAAAATGAGAGATCTTCTCTGTCACAATAAAGGGTCCTTTGTTTCCTTTAGATATGCTTGTCGGTTTGTTGGAGAGGCAGTTTTTGGAAGAGGGTATGGTCACATATTGCAGCGCTTCTGTTTTGTGGAGAGATGGTGGTTTGGCAGGCCCAGGGCTGGATGAGGGCTCAGCATACAGGTGGCCAAGCAGACTGGCTCGCCATGTCAAGGACTGGAGATGAAGGGAGTGAGGGGAAGGGAGACAGGGATCATAGCTCTAAAGAGGCTTTCTTCTGTGGCCTCTCTTTCCTCTCTTCACTTGCCTTATCTGTTTGAGGTGTTCAGAGTAACACTCGCACAAACGACACTGAGCATTTTGAGGCAGAGAAGAACAGAGTTGCCAACACTTGAGAGTTGCCATGCATGCTCACAACTCTCTGATGTTTCTCTGAGACTCTCATGTCCTGCTGAAGTTTGTTTGTAAAGTCATTGTTAGAAGGCATTTTCATGCTTCCCCACAGGGGGGGAAAAAAGAAGTAGTGCAGAGTCCCTCTCTGCTTTAGGCTCAGGACCACACTTCCTCCCACAGCTTCTGTGGAAGACCAGGGTCATAAATTCTCTGTGCCCTCCTGGCTCTCCTGCCTGTCTTCCCAGCCTTCTTTCCGAGAGCCAGCCCATGCTATCCAGGGCCCAAGTTAAGCTACCCCAGATAGTCTGTGCTCCTCAGTGCAGGTATTGAGAGACCCCAGATCACCCCTTTCCCTATCCTGTAGAGAAGCAAGAACCTCCCACCTTGGCTACAGCTCGTTCACAAAGTGGAAGTCCCTGCTACTAGGGAAAAGGAGTCTTCAATTCTTATTGCTCAAATATTGATGTCCCAACTGTTGGGACATTGTAGAGGCCAAGGACCGTTCTACTGAGTAAGTATTATACTTCTAATTCGTTAAGTGAGGTAATAATATGTAGTAATGCGTACTGTGCAGCATCCCATGTGGCCTGGGAGAGACCAGTGGCACCTTCCATACTAAAGACCGTAAACCAGGGAACTCCTGCCCAGTCCCCAGATCTCCCAGTGATCTCAGCACATGTCCTTTCACAGAATGGCTGAGCTCGGCCTTCCTTTGTGGTAGCAGGGTCAGAGCAGAGAGAAGGGCCTTCAAAGAGTCTCCACAAAAAGGGATGATTGAACAACGGTTGTTACACTGATAAAGGACTCATCTGCTAATGTGATACTGAGGTTCAAGAGACCAGGCCATGTCAGGTATTACCCAAGGCTCTCTGCACATTTATCTCTACACAGGGGAGGCATCTTCTGAAAATGATCTGTTTCTTTTTATTAACTGCATAGGAACCTCAGAGATGCCTTCTGTTTCTTCTCCTCCTTGGAGCTGTGGCACCTTGGTGCATTGCAAACACCAGAGCAAGCAGACAGAGTAAAGAGTTTAGGTTGTAGCCCGAGGTTTAGTTTCCTGCCCAAGGTTTTATACCAGCTCTGACCTAAAGCCAGTAGCCATAACATCTTCATGCCTCTGCCCCACTAGTGAAGTATTTCACAAGTGAAGGGGCCCAGAGGAAGGGTATAAAAATAGCTCCTTGAGTAAAATCCTGTGTATTTAGTCGTGTGTCTTGAAATACATGGAGCATAGTGGGAAGGGGGGAGTTGTTCTGTAGCTCTTGGCCCAACGAGCTAACAGGAAGGTCATCCTGAAAGAGCAACGGGAGCATGTGGATGGCTTGTGTCTTGTTTCCTCTGAGGACAGACTAAATTTAGCAGATTCACAGATGGACATTGGGATGTAATTCATCTGGGACTGTGGGGGGAAGAGCGGGGTCTGGGTTGTTTGCCTAAGCTTTTTGCTGTGTAACCAACTCTTCAGTGAGACACCATTCGTTATTATGTTCATGGTTTTCTGCCATGCTCAGTGTGCTGTAACTGATTGACTGATCCTTTTCCCTGGAACATTTAAGGTGTAAGCATGAATGAAAAATAAACTGCTGGTTCTGGGCTCATGCCTGACATCCCTACTAACTTAATGTCAAAGTGTGGATGCACTTTTTAATAGCATCCTCAGAAAGGTTGACCCTGGAGCTGGTACTTGCAAGAACTGAAGGTGATTTTTTTGCTTTCTCAAAATGTTGCCTCCTCACTCTTTCAGCTTCCAGATAGTTAAAGAGACTAACCCTAAATGCAGTATTTGCATCCTGCAAGGCCTGTACACTGCTGGGCTGGTCCTTCCGTTGCTAATCTTAAACAAATATTTTATGAGTACGTTTTGAAGTGAACTAGCTCTGCTAAAAACCCCATTTCCCTGACCAATCTGAGCTGGAGATAGGCAAACTGCAATGCAAAGCACATGTGTATTAAATAATGTATTTCAAGTAATTGAAATGATGTTTCTGTATATCTGCTTCAGCACACTGCACAGATTTGACATATTGATCCTGACACGAGAAGCCCAGTTTTCCTGTCATTTACACAAGCATTTTGTCAGAGCAGTTATTCCCAGGTTACACACTTTGCAAAAGAGCCTGAACCAATGTCCACTTTGCCTAGTTCAGATTAATCCCAGATTCTAGAAAGCAGAGTTAATGTCACCATCACCATGATGGTCTAAAAGTCTAGGGCAGGAGGTTATTTACGTAAATATTAAGATACACAAGTATCTTTTTCAGTCCATATTAACTGGTCTCACAAATGATATTATCCTATCTTACATATGTTGCCTTTAACTCCAGAACTGTATTTTCTATTATCCCCAGAGTCTATATTTGACCATGTTTTCCTTAAGTCTGTTTAAATCAGCCTCTCACAGTTCAGAACACCTAAAAAACGCTTTTCTCTTTTCCTATGAGATTAAACCATTCTTGTGTTTAGATGTCCTGAGCATATGTATCATGCATCCCTCATAAGTGCAGAATTATAATGCTGTGAAATAAGTAATTTGTTTTTCTTTCTCGAGTTTGCAAAATGCAAAGTACATTTTACACAGTGTAAAAATAAAAAGAGATAATAGCTTGCATATTGTAGTAAAGGTTGGAGACTTCTAGTCTCTCTGGAAGTGTATCTTCCAACAGAAACAATAGTAACACACCACCCAAGCCCTCATAAAGCAGCCCTGACTTCTCTTAAGCAAGGCAATTTGCAGCTTGTGTGTTGGTGACTCCTGTTTTCATGAAGGGCGTCTAAGGTTCCATGTTTCTCAACAATAACTTTAAACTGCCAGATGCCAAACTACAGTTTGTTATTGCCCTTTGCTTTTGCAAGCCAAAGAGATTGCAAGTTAAATACTAGCACCCAGTGTTCATATTTCAAGGGCATTTTTCAGACTAGAGAGGAACACTGAAATCTTTCAACTCAAGACAGACTTTAAAAAAAGTGGGTTTAGGTCTGTTTCTATTTTACTCCTTGCAGCCTGTAGCCAGCTCTTTATTTTCTCTGTAGATTTCATGTATCTTCAGAATTTTAAGTTAATAGGTGCATTTTTCCATATATACCCAGTTTCATTGGAAATCTACAGGAATTGCTTTTAGGTATCAGAGAACAGATTCTGGCCTTAAGAACCAAATGGCATTCTTCAGAAAAGCACTGAAGAATTAACTCTGCAGGACTGTTACTCAGTCAAATAAGAGCATTTTTCCATTCACTGACTGCAAAAGTCAAATGAAGTTCCATGCAGTGTGAAGGATCCAGGGTGCTCTTGCTGCAAAGCAAGGCCTTTCTAATTCATGTAAAGCTTAACAGAAAAGGGTTTGTGCATGACTGGCAGGGGAAGGCAGTTCAGGCTTTACAGCCCAGTAGTCTTCATGGCCATTGCACATCTGTTCAGACAAATCCGCTGTAGTTGTGCTGTGCATACACAGTGCCGCTACATGGGACAACTGCTTTGTATATTGCCTTTACCTGGAAGCTATACATGTTCTGCAATACTCAATCTGCTGCAGTCTTTCCTTATTTCAAAGATGTGTCTTTCTGCACGTAAAGATGCAAAAATATACTTTCCAATCTCCATCAGCTTGCTGATTGCTGTCATAAGACATGCTATGGAACATGCAGGCACAGCAGAGAAGGGCCTGATCTCAGCAGCACTGGGGGCTGATGCTTCTCTCTGCTGAGCAAAATATAGTCAAATGGAAGTACCTATCTTGTCTCACATGGGGAGCTGAATCTCTCTGAGCATCAGGTATGTGCCCTCTGCCTACCTGAGCAGCCAGGATTTGCCATAGCGAGTGGGATCAAGAGAGACCTGGAGACAGTACAACAGTACAGGTGATGCAACAGTCATATGCACCTTGAGGCTTTTGCAGTAAAATCTAAATAGTGACAGGAGGCCCAAGGCAGATCAAGGAACCAATCTGGGCTAAAATGCACAGTTTTTTTCACCCTGGGTTAATTTTAACCTGGATCCGCAGATCAGATTCACCGTGAGGCTGCACAAACATTTCTATTGGCACAGGAGGAATGGCAGGAAGGAGCAGGCACCTGGGAGAGACAGAAAAGGCAGCAAAGGGTTTTGGCAGGGCTGTTGCCTCTTGAAGACTCCAAGTGCTCATGGAACTATCATGTAATATGGAGTGTTACTTCCAACCCTTAAGATTCTGTGGTTCTATGTGGTTCTGTTACATATCGAGAGACTGGCTGAACATAGGAATTAAAAGATACTCCACACCATCACATACTTGTCCCTCTCACAGAAAGACAGAAGGTTTTTCTGTCTTGCAGTGACTGGAAGTGCCACTGTGTACAAGTTCAGCTTTTGGCAATGTTTGGTGATACCAAGCAGAAGGGGATTTCTAGAGTTTTTGGTGCTAGACTAGCAATCGCTCCCTGACATTCCCTGGAGCAGCATTTCTGTACAAGACAGCAGCAGAAATCCTGCCTGCCAGAGAGCTAGCATCCTAAAAATGCCATTATTGCTAGTATGTGGACGCTAAAGAATGAAAGCAGGCAGAGGTGCTCCACACTGATAAAAGCAGAGGGGTTGTTTTCTAGCCAGTCATTCAACCAGCTGATAAAAATAGCTTAAAAACTCTCTTTTTGTCATTCTTCACACTGCAGGCTGCCTGTTATGTGTGCCCTTGTTACTTACACCCGGCATAACTTTCAATAACAATTTTACAGATTCTTTTATGCTTGTCTTAGGTCTGGTTTTGTAAATCAGAAAGCTTTGCCATCCTAAACATTGCCTGGTAAGAACTCTTTTGCATTCTTTTTACCCTAAAATAAAATAGGAAGTGGAAAATACAGTTAATGCAATAATTTGGCCCAAATAAAGAAACGCTTTCACAATATTGACATGGAATTTTATTTTAATTCCAGTCCATTTCCTCCAGACTGGCCAAATAGAGAAAATTTTCTCTCTAACTAGCAAATTGTGTATGTCAGTTTTTTAATTTTTTTCTTTTGGCTTGCCTTGAACCATAATTGTTGGATATTGGGGCTGGGGATAGATGATGAACTGAACTTGCAGTTTTCTGCAGAACATCTCAGGAAACCAGCCTTGAATATTCTTCCATAAAAAAACAAGCAAGCAAACAAAACAAAAAAAATCCCAACCAGGTAACAACATACTCCAAGGAAGAAATGCCATTTAAAGAGAGAATTAGCTGTGGTTTATACTATCCAAATAGGCCAATGTCAGGGTAGTCGAGACAGGCAGGTCAGGAATACTTTTGTTGCACTATTAGTCTGTAGTTGCTAAAATAACAACTCACCTCTGTCATGCACAAGTGGGTGAGGCTCCTGTTTGTCTTGGAAAACAGACCATGATAGGCTGAGATAGGGTCCTGATTTTCCCACTGAGGTCCAACACTGTAAGACAGGAGCCAAACCATGTCCAAAAGGCAGCACTTTAATGCATTGTGTCTTCTATCATTGGGTATTGCAGTAACTCTCAAAGATATGTCTCTGCTCTAATGGAGGTAAGTGCTTCAGGAATGGAACACAAAAACCTGCTTTAAATTTTCATTTCACTCTTTTGAGCTGAAGGGTTGGGGTTTTTATTCTGACCAGTCACTTGTTGAGGATGTGTCCACCATCCATCGTAGCTCTCCAGCAAACAATCAATACCATACTAACGTAATGTGGTACATGGCACCACATACTAGACCTCTTAGGTTAAACTGGTTGGTGAGGTGAGGCTCTTTGCTGCAGCCTCATCTGAGTGTAATGCATCTGGTACTGCTGGCAGGTCACTCAGGTCCTCTCTGCTCACATAAGACCTGCAAGCAGTAGAGCCAGTCCGGGTGAACCCTGTATTGGAGAAAGGCAGCAGGGCAGGACTGTATATCAGCTTCTAATTGTTCCTTTAAGCAACTCGCTGTCAGCAGACGGTCACTGCTTAGGAAGAAGCTGCGTATGTAGTGGAATTGGTCCTGTAGCCCCAGAGGAAATGAGCAATGTGGGACTCTGTTCTGAGACACCTGAGAAGTAAAGTCAGGATGGACGTCAAAGAGGCACGTGTTCTGCAGGGCTGTTCTGCTCTTGAGAGTGGGTGAAATTCCCCTAAATTATACCAATGTCAAAATTTGGGGGGCAACCCTTAAGTTCCCTTTAAACAGACTGAATCCCACAAAAGCAAATGTTACGTGTCTTATTCTGCAGTCTGCTGTACAGCCATCCACCTCATGCTGTTTATTTGATGACCTTTTTAAGATACTTTTGGGGTAAGTGTTCAGGCAACTTCTCTTTTTTCTTTTCCTTTGTAGGCTCTTCCTTTGAAGGCAAAAAAAGAGATGAGTTGTAAATTCAGAAAGTTTGGCTAGTGTCAGGAAGGGACTTCTGATGTTTGGGAGAAGTGGGCTGTGTAGTAGGTAAAGGTGAGGTCTATCTCAGCAGAGCAGACAGCTCTGGCTGTGGCCTTTAAGGATTTACAGTCGAATTGGTGGGCCAGGATGCTGCTTGCTCACAGCAACTCTTCCAAGTTGCCATAAACCCATCCCATGCTGACGTCTGCAGCAGAGGGATCAAGAATGATATATCCTAACATTTGCTGAACATATGCCTACACTGCAGTTCAGCATGGAGTTTGTGCTGGACTGTCTATATTTCTTCTTAATTTGTTTGTTTTAGCTAGTTGAGAATGCTCTTTTTTTACCTCCCACTGTGCTGAGTTGAGGAGCCAAAAACCCTCTCTTGGAGTTGTGCTCCCTTGTGCCAGGAGGGAATATGACTCTATTTATTTATTTATTTGTAATTTATTTGATCTGTTTTAGTACCCAATAAAGTTGTTGTTTTTTTCCAACTGGCACAACAAGGCTCTGGCTATTTTTAAAGGATGTGGTTCATTTGATTTAATCTAATGAATGTTTAGTGCTCTTGAAAATACCTGGAGCCAGAGCCAAGAATAATGTACTGAAATGTGCTGGTTGAGCAAGGATTGCTTCACCCTGCCAATCTGCTGTCCCTCTAGTTGTTGAGATTTACCTGGTGTTGAGAGTAGCATTTTCAGGCAAGACATATTGATCGAGGTGCTTTTTCATACTAAACCTAAAGGCCAATAATGTCAGAGCCGTATTTTGTCATGCTCATTTCAAAACACATCAAATGATAATGACTCCTCTTGTTGTTCAGTGCAGGATGTCTAATCTCTGTTTCAGACAGCTTGAAAAGGGAATGTGAAATGATAATATCCTTTTACTGCACACAGGAAAACTGAGGCACGAAATAGTCATCTTTTCCTCTAAAGTCACCCAGAAAGCAGGTGGTAGAATGAAACTAGTCAGCTAGGATGTGCTGGGCTGCTTAAGCTGCTGTGTAACTCTGGATTTCTCTGTGAACTGAAAGTAGAAACAAGTTCTAAGTCCTTGCTCTTAGTATTTCTTACTGGTTCTCAATACGTCTGTGTTTACTGTCCTGCCCACACCATCTGAATTGCTCTGCAATGGTACCTAACTCTCCCTGCTCACAAAGCTTAAATATCATTACCCTATCTAAATATTTATCATCAAGCCGTATCATAGACTTAAATAATGTGTTTAAAACTGTGTGAATCAGTCTTCCTTTTGCCATCTATAAGTTCTTTCTGTTAGATGGCTGTTTCCCTATTCCTTCATAAGGAATGAGTTGCTAATACTTTAGCTTCATTGGATTAAAAACTAAAGGAGCCATAATACATCTTACTCCGTGATAGTGGTACCCGTAGGGGTGGATTTTCTGCAGAGATTGCTTTACACCCTAAAGCGCGATGTCAGGCTGACTTGCATAAGTAATGAACAGATGCTCCTGATGGCTATTACATTATTCATCTCTCTCAATATGTGATGGGGGGAAAGGAAACAGCACCTGTTACTGTGGGAGAAATGCTGTCGCTGCTGTTGCACATTACAGACTTCCAGGGTAATCTGGCCCAGGCATATTTCGTTGCGCTGCTGTTGACCCAAATGAAGCCCTGCCAGTTTACAGACACTAGTTATTTGCTCCTGTGTTTCCTTCAGGTCTCTCCCTCCATTTATAACCTTACAAAAAGAAATGACCTCTGCAGGCATTAGGGAGCACTGGAGATACTCTTAAAATGGATATGATCCATTTATCACCCCAAAATTTGCATAAGAGGACTGGATAAAAGTATGAGAAGTTATTTCACCTCTACAGCAAAAGTCATTTCTGCAGGCCCTCTCAGATTTCAAATGAAAGCAACTCGTGTGCCTGGGGACTTCCTAAAGGTGTTATTAAGAGCAGACAGAATTAATTTCCTCATCAACATGACATTAGACTGAAATTATTTCCTTTCCACCATCTACGTAGCACAAGGCAGCACACTGACAGTGGTGCAGGCACACTGCTAATAGCCCTAGCTTCAGCTGCAGCAAGTCAGGACTCTGAAATTTTCTTGGCTGCTGGGGTGTGTGGACCATACAGATTTTTCCCCCATCCATGTGATCTCTGCCACACTTCTATTTCCCCACAGCCAAACTCCCTACTTGAAGCTAAAGTCTCAGTGCAATTGGCAGCAGTTCCCATTGATGCTGACAAGTCGTCTTCTGTGCCAGGACTGATGCTGAGCTGGACTGTGTCCACAGCATGCCTACTCTTCTGCTTTACAGGAGCTAATTGATAGGGTGGGATTATTAAGAACATGTCTTTCAGTCTTATTTTGTGAAATATTTATTGCATGTATAATTAATCAGTGACAATGCATAAATAGATATACTTTTAAAGAGCCGTGTTTTACATACAACCTTCACAGTATTGTTAGAACTGTGGGACAGGAGATGAGAGGGGAAGTCACAAAAATTACTTCAAATATGTTTTAATTAAGCAAACGGTTTCTCAGAGCTGAGGTTGTGACTTAATTATGTTTTGAAGTTTGCAATTAAAAGAGCCGCAAACTTGCTTCAAAACCCTCCTGGCAGTCTCATAATTGACAGACACTTCAGCTTAAGCACTGTGGGGGTGAAAGCTTCACCCCCAAGAACTGTTTTGTGGCTCTGCCTTCAGTAGAACACACACCACATAACTCAGGGCCTCCCTACGTGGCCGGGGTCGGGCCCGCCTCCGCCTTATCAGGGCTGGACGAAGGGTGTTCCCGCCCCCGCCATGTCAGGGCTGGACGAAGGGTGTTCCCGCCCCTTCCATGCCAGGGTTATGTGACGGGTGTCCCCGCCCCCGCCATGCCAGGGCTCTGTGAAGGCTGTCCCCGCCCCCGCCATGCCAGGGCTATGTGAAGGCTGTCCCCGCCCCCGCCATGCCAGGTTCTCTGTGAAGGCTGTCCCCGCCCCGCCATGCCACGGCTCTGTGAAGGCTGTCCCCGCCCCCGCCATGCCAGGGCTGGCCGGAGGCTGTCCCCGCCCCCGCCATGCCAGGGCTCTGTGAAGGCTGGCCCCGCCCCGCCATGCCAGGGCTCTGTGAAGGCTGTCCCCGCCCCCGCCATGCCAGGGCTGGCCGGAGGCTGTCCCCGCCCCGCCATGCCAGGGCTATGTGAAGGCTGTCCCCGCCCCCGCCATGCCAGGGCTGGACGGAGGCTGTTCCCGCTCGCCGCGCTGCTTGCCGCTGTGAGCCGCACACCCGAGGTTGATGCTGCCCAGATGTGTCCCGGCAGCGGCAACTCTGCCAACAATCGCGGGAATTTAGGGGCGAAATGCTACCTTTACGATGTGACTTAGTTTCTTAAAGGAGGAGTTTTAAAGATTGACTTACGATAACTTGTAAAACCTACAAAGAGCAGGGCTGCAACACGAGGCACTCCACAGGGACTGCTCCTGCCTCAGAGCCCACATTGCCCGTCCAGGCTGGCACTACATGAACAGCAAGATGCCAGTGAAAAACATATTCATCTTACTCCTTTTTTCTGCTTGCATGAAGCAAGCTGAGTTTAGGTGGGAGGCATCTAACCCATAGGGCTGGTGGATGTGGTATGAAGCAGAAAGCAGAGAAGATCTGCCTTCTCAAAAGAGCCCTGCAATAAGTTTCCTTAATCACTCAGAGCTGTTACGTTCTTACTGCCTGGCACTTCAGGTAGCTAAAACAGCCACCTGAAGAGCTGCTGCCCAGGGCATCATGGCAGGGACACGTGGGCTGTAGGGAAAGAAAGAGGCACAGAAAGGTAGAGGTGTCCTGGCTGGATCCCAGCCCACCTCTTTCTTCTCTGCCTGCAGCTGCAGTTTCTTGCTTCTGGTGAGACCTATTATCTCCCTGCTACAGGCACAAGAGCCCTGAGTGCACCACCAAGACATTCCCTTGCAACCCACAGATAGGCAAACACCCAAGTCAAAGAAAGACCAAACACATAGCAAAGTGGAAACAGGGTTAAGGTTCTCTTCATGGTTTTGTGTTGAAAAGCAGCTTGGTGCTCAAGGGCATTGGCAGGAGAATTTTGCGTGCTCCAGGCTTGCTGTGAGGTTGCCAGTCCTCCAGTGAGGATGTAGTTGAAGAACGGTTTGTATAGCACAGCCAGAAGTGAAGCTGCGAGGTTTCGTATTTGCCATTGTGATAGTCTCTCAGAGAGAGTCTCTGGCATTCTCCTGGCACTAGGTACTGGGGTTCTCTGTCTGCGTGGCTCTAGAGTTCACAGGATCCTACCTGGCAGCTACAAGAAATCACCCAGATCATCAGTTGGTGCCATCAGTAGAGCTATGCCTGCTTAGGCTGAAGCCTTGGCACACAGAGGCACAGAGCCCAGTACATCTTAACCTCTGCTATTCCCTCTCAAAACATACCTATGCCTGGGAGAAGCAGCTTGTTGGATTTGTTTAGCTTTCAATGCAAGACTACAAAACTATGATGCTGCTGCTCTGGAATCCTGCCTGACCTCTCCTACCAGCCACCTCCAGCAAGGTTTGGAACATTCTTAGTACCTCCAGTTTTCCCTGCTTTAGGTGGGAAATCATAACACAACAGGCCAGCACCTTTTGAAACAAGCTGTGCTTCTGGATCTTGGGCATTTTTGTCCATATATATCAGAAGGGTAAGCATTTACCATACAATGCCTCAGGCAAGTCTTCTGCTGCAGAAAGCAGACAGAGCAATTTGGATCACAAAAGTCTGGGTAGTATTTTCGACTAGTTGTAAAGTTTTAGCTATCAGTTGCTTGAGCTAAAGAGTGGATGGGGAAAACTAATTGAGAAGTTTAAAAAAAAAAACCCAAAACACAGCAATACAATTTTTGCCTTTTAAAGACTCTGGAGGAACCCTCCTCCGCAACATATCAGCGCTTGGACAAACTTCCTCCCCGGCAGTTTTTATTTCTCGCCACCGACTTCGGATGCCGCCCGCACGGCCATGGCCGCCCGCCTGAGCGCAGCCGCAGCGGGTTTCCCCCCCAAGCCCCGCAAAGCTCGTTTTCGTCTCAGACCGAGGCGGGAGCCCTGTCGTGCCGTGCCGTGCCGCGGGTGCGGGCGCTCCGCCCGCCGCCGCCCGTTGGATGCAGCGCGGTGGCCACGGGCCGCGCTCCGCCCCGCTCCGCCCCCGGGCAGCGCGCCGGGCACGGCGGGGACAGCGGCTCTGGGCGCCGCGGCCGCCGGCGGCTCGGCCGCTCGTCTCGGCTCTTTTCAAGTATCTTTTTGGCTTTAGGGCTTTTTAAAAATTATTACTGTTATTGTGATCTATTGTTTTTCCCAAGCGGGCCAGTGGCTCCTTGCCATGAGCAGCCCGAAGGCAGCATGAAAGCGGGCAGGCGCGGCTATCCCGCCCGCTCCGGTGTAGGATGGCTCTTGGTGAAGTGCTGCTGCTGCTGCTCCTGCAAAGGTCGGTGCGGTCCGGGCTGCGTGGAGCGGTTCCCCAGGGGGCTGGGGCGGCGGGCCGGGAGCTCAGCGGTGCCCTCGGTGGGGCGGCATCCCCCCCTCCCACCGGCTGCCCGCCCCTGCCCCGACTCCGGGAGCAGGGAAGGGGCAGGTGGAGGCGCGGAGAAGGGGCAGCGGGACCCCCCGGCGCGGCGGGACTCCCCGACGGGGCCGCGGCCCGGAGCGGCGGGACGGGTGAAATCCCGCGGGCACCGGAACGGAGGGGGCTGAAGTTGACAGGATGCATTTTATCGCTGCTGGTAGGAAACACCCTGGGACTGTAAGGTCAATAGGGCGGGGAGAAATATTTGCTTAAATGAGATGGGGTTTTTTTTCTTCCCTTTCTAGTCTTTCTCGGGCTTGGACAGGGGCGAAGTGCTTTGAGAACATCTGTTTCTCACAGTTCACAAATCTCTGAATGGTGATGTGGGAAGGTCTAGGGAAGCTGGCTGAACTGAAATGCTGAGAGAGATGTGGGAAAGCCACGGCAGTTTGAGTTCCTTGTAAAAACAAAGTGAAAACTTGGCTTTTACAAGGAGCAGTGCAGCTCAGATGCATTGGCTGAAGATTTTCCAGCCTGCAGTCTTTATGCTGTGATATGGCTCTTGAACTTGTTTTGGGTAACGTGAGTGTTTTGTAGATATATGTGTGTGGTGTTTCAGTGTTCCCTGTTCTCTGAATGGACAAGCAAAAAAATGGCTCAAACTTGCCTTTTTCTTTTGAGTAGTGACCTTTTTTTAAAAAACCTAAAGCTTTTAAATGCAGATTTTTTCCTGTAATCATGGAACCCATTTGTACAGTGCCAGATAAAGATGACTTTGAGGATGAGTGGGCTTAGTATCTTCTTGAGGCACACATTTGCTGTGCAGGAGCCCTATTTCCCTGGTGGTTATTGAACTAGTCATGCTTAAATGGTGACAGCAGCAAACTAGCTGGTGATGGAGTTTGCCATGACTTCATAAGACATTGATCTTTTTCAGCTTGGGGAGAACACGCTACTTCATGCCAAAGAAGTGACTCTTGAGGCCAGTGCACAAAACCCTGCTGTTTTGCAGCCTTTAAGAAGGAATGTGTAACGTGGTTGTAGGGGTAGGGCTGCTAGCAGAAAGGTTGTGGTACTAAACTACTGTGAAAGCCAAGTTTGTTAGATAGCCTGTGCTTTAATGTGTTGGCCCATGGTTGGTTGGAGCGGTGTTGAAGCTCTCTTGTCATGGCTCTGGTCTTCAAAATCTTGATTCTAACAGATTAAAATCTCCCTGCTGCCTGTCCTTGGCCTGTAAGCCTCTCCAGAAAGGGGAAGGGGAAACAGCTGTGTCTTCTCCTTTTGCAATGGTTAACTGTGTTTGCAGCTCTAGTTTACCAGGTTAGTAACAAAAGGTGTTTGGTGATACTTCTTTCTTGTCCTTGTAGTAAGCTTTGGGGAAAAATGTGTGAAAGGCCATCTGTTATGCTGTATTAATAAATAAAAGAAAACCAGAGGTAGTCAGGTGGTGGAAATCCTCCCTGAATGTAAGCAGGTACCAGACCTGAGGTTTGATGAGGGATTTGGCTGCCCCAGACTAGAGCATCAGCTGTTGTTGACAGCTTCTACCATTAAGCTTGGAGATGCTCTAATTTGGCAACCAGACCTTTGAAACTCTAACTTCACATATTCTGCGTTGTCAGGGATTATCTTTGCTTCTGGAGAGATGCTGCTCATCTTGGGGCTTCTCGCTGATCTCTGTGCACGTAGGTGACTGTAGTTTGTATTGAAGATGGATATGAAACACCTTGGAGCTCTTCTCACTGCTGCCCCATAAATGACCTTCCCTTTGCCTTTGGAAACACAGCTCTGCTTTTTCCCGGTGACAGATGCTTGATAGATCTTGATCTTTTGCAACAACTGAGTAGGTTTTGGTGTGCCTTTAAGAACTGTCTGCTGAGGGAAATTGAGAAGGTGAGCGTGCAGCCTCTGCTCAGAGGTTGTGTCAGCATGAGCTGTGTAGTGCTTTTTGTGCCATGACGCTTGGAAGTAGGGTGCATGTTTGATCTCCTAAACAGCAACAATAATCCAGAGCTGAAAAACCCAGACCCTAGGCCCTCAGTGTATGAAATATGTACATTTTGTGTTACTGAGCATTTCTCTGAAGGATTTTGATGGATAACTCGAAACTACTCTTTTGCGTCAATCTTGTCTATTGCAGCAGTAGAGGCTTTGATAATGCTTTTTGCCTTGTTTCTCTTGGTGAGTTTCTGATCTTGTCAGCTTTGCCTGTGTACAAAGCTGTTGGGATCCATCCAGAGAAAGCAACTGACAGTTAGTACCATTTGCAGTTTTGCTCTGACCCTGACAGTTCCCTGCATGAACTAAATAAGGACTAGTCTGTTCTAAAGTATGGAGAGATAGGAATCCTAATATAGGAGTGCCTCAGAGCAAGATTCTGTCACTTGCTTTCAGCCATGAAAAGGGGTAGTTAAGAGAAGTAGATTTGCTGAGGTCTTTAGGCCAATGGTCTTAATCAGCTGGGAGTGGGGGTGCAAGGTATCTCCTAAATGCACAAATGCAGAGTGACCTGGTGTAATGGGATGTGTTTTAGCCCTGTAAAACTGTCCCTGAAAGCAGACTGCTAAGAGGGTTTAAATCCTGATGGTTGTCTGATAGCTAGAAAGCCATTGAAGTCTCTTCAGAAATCAGTCCAGGATTTGCAATTGAATATACCTTATTTTCTTTTAACATGGAGTCTCCTCAGTTATCTCAGTGGTTCCCTAATCAAGGAGCCTCTAATCTGAGGCTCCTTGAAAGGGATCGTGATGAGGGAAAGAGGAAGAAATTTGAGGGGTTCCTGCTTTTTGAGGGATTCCTGCTTTGTGAAATGACTTTTCTAAAGCAAATGGTTCACTGCCTGCCTCGAATGTGACAAGGTCAAAACTTTGTTGCTCTTAAACACAGAGCAAAGTCCAATGGGTGAGTGACATTACTTTGCACTCCTCTCAGCACAGAGCTCCCAAGATCAGCAGCGGGTGCATCGAGCTTGGGTCAGATGAAGACTGAACTCCAGGCTCTGTTCCATGATGGCTGTAAAAACTAGTCAGTGACTCAGATTTAACCTACAAGTGAAATTCTGTGTGCTGTATTGCACTCGGGGAATTATTTTGAGGACATTTTGCAGTAGTTTGGCTCATTCAGTTGTAGCCCAACCTGGAGCACGCTGGTGTCTCATTGCTCCAAGGGGCACCCGGAGTCTGGAAAGCACTAAAAAAAGGTGTAGGACATGTTTTTCTTTGAGCACAGGAAGAGAGATGTTCCCATGTAAGGAACTTGAGAAGCTAGCTATGAGTGCATCAGGTACAGCCCAAAGAAGAGGGTCTGTGGGTAAAAGTAATCTATTGTCTGCAAAACTTTACAGTGCAACACTTTACACCCCATTCTAGATAATATTATGTGGCTGCAGAGTGGCTTCAGGTGAGACTATAAAATGCTTTGTAGTTGAGAGTAGCCAGGAACAGGGATGGTGGATTTAAATGTGTTCCTGTATTGGCTTCAATAAAGAATATCATCCTCTGCCTCCTTGTACAATTACTCTGCTGAGCAGGCTGCTGATCATATCCAAACTTTCCATTTCGGAAGAAAAGATACTTCATCTGATTGTCAAAACTTTAATCTCAGCATGTTAAAATGAAAGATTGAGTAGGTTTGTGCCTGTGCTAAGCTCTTATTTAAATTTCTTGACCCCCTGGCTTCTCCTCTCTCCCATCTCATGCAGTTTTAGTCTTATTTCTGCATTTTGGTTTTCTGTTTTACTGTCCCCTTTTTCTTTGTTTATTTCCTTCCTTTTCCTCTTTTTGCTATCCTTCCCTGAGTCTTTGATTTGTTACTGGCTCAGTCTGGTGAACCTCTTTGCTGTAAGATTAACAAAGTAAGCTTCTCTTGACAGAGTGGAGGTGACTAATATGCAGTGAAGGGAGTTCATCCAGCCACCTTGTACATCTGCTAGCTGGTCAGAAACAGAGCCTTAACTGGAAGTTGGGAAAACCAGCATCATTACAAGGGCTGTCAACAGCACGTTAATAAAAGTTATTTCTTCATTAGGTAAAAAATGAGATCTGATGGTGCTTTTTATAGAAGGTGCTGACACTGTGTTACAGCGAGCTGCAGCGCTTTGCTAAGGAAACTGGTACCTTTGTGCTGAGTGGTAGCAAGGGAATGATCTGCAGTAATATATTCAAGCCCATAACATTTCCTAATTTGAACATATTTTATTTAGTGTTTCAGGCTGAGCCATGGTTACACTGTGTAAAGCGCAATGGAATGCACGGCCAAAGCAGGTCCTCCAAAATTCAGGCAAAAGAGAAAACAATAGTAAAAATAAGGGTGTCAACCAAAGCTCACTTTGTTTCCTGGTCCTTCTTGAATAAGAAATATGAGGAAACTGTTACCTTCCCCAAATACACTCCTTGGGTGAAGTCCATCTGTTGCTCATTAGTTGCATCTCAGTAAAGTCAAGAGGATCAAGTGTACTGGTCTTCTGTGGGTAGTGTCTCTCTCATGCCAGACTTGTGCTTGGCTCTTCCTCCTGGCAGGTTCACAAGCAGTTGGCTGTGGTGAGGTTTGGGAGAGTTGTTGTTATTTTCTTGCAGTTCTATTAAGAGAAAAACTGGTAAGCCCATGGCAGGAACATCTCTTCCAAGTCCTGTGTTTTCCCACCTCAGCAGGCTGAGTCAGGAGTCAAGAGCAGGTCATGGCTGATAGTTATTGGAAGGGACAAAAGAGTTGATGAAAACATTACTGAGCTGAGCAAACAGGAATAACATGACAAGGTGAATATTGTTAGCAAAAAAAAAAATCACTCTTTTCTGTTAGTGTAAAAGCTGCTTTCCCACACCTGCTTTGCACCTTCCTGACAGATAGTCCTGTGTTAAGCGTGTCCCAAAAGTGTGCCTCACAGTCTCCATGACAGTCTTTCTTGGGTAAATAAAGACTCTCTGGCCTGAACCTGTTGATATTTGCGTGTATGGACATATCCTCCCTTGAATGTGGTACAGATGTAGGAGTATTTCAGCAGGAGAAGTCCTGAGGCTGATAAGCAAGCTCTGAACATGGACAGTTGAAGAAGTGTGGCCACAGCTTTGCTGTCAGGCTGGAGGAAAAGTGAGCAGTTTTTTTGGATTACTTTAAGTGATGTTAAATCTTACCTGTTCACAAGAGTGGGGTTTTTTGACGACAGAAACCCTGTTCATGAGTACAGCAGGTCAGATTTTCAGTGGGTTTATGTAACTGCAAAATACAAGATGTCCAAGAGCACAGGAATCTGGAGGTTTTTCTAAGTACTGGTTACTTCTCAGAACTCTGCTCACTACTCCCGTCTTCTAGCTGCCACGCTCTGTAAATCTAAGGTCAAGGCCAGTGTTCAGGATGCCTTAGCAGCTTTCTCTCAGTTCTTAAGATCCAGTTTTTTTGTTCTGGAAGTTATACACGCCACTGAACAACTCTCAATGCAAACTAGCCCCTCATCCTCTGGCTTTGGGTCTCCCTTTTGTGACTGATCTTGAGTCCTTTGAGATGTGGTTATATACAGGATGTGACAAACGTACAGAAAATTAACGTTCAGATCTTAATTCACGTGTGTAAAATAGTTAGCAAGAGCCTTCATTTACTAGTCTGGGGGTGAATGTGTGGTAGAGATCCTTATTATTCATATTGCTGCATTGTTTTCAACTTCTATGAATTCATCCAGCTTTAAAGAAACATGGGGTTTGCTTTTATGCAGGCAATGCTCCAAACTTCCCAGTCACTCCAAGAAGCATATAAGAATTCACAAAGCTTTATTCATCTTGTCAAAAACCTGAAGAAGGTGGACTTTCCTCTAAGGGAAAGAGAACAGATAACTGTGAAAAATATAGCTTGAGTAACTCTCTATTCACTGTAAAGAACATGGGTGACTAAACATGCTGCTTTCCTATAAAATAAGTGCTAGACAGATGTATTGTTTAGGAATTCAATGGACGGATGCTGAAATCAAATCTATCTGATTTGAAGTGAAACAAAAAGGGCAGTTATTTCATATGAGCCCAAAAGGATTTTGATATTTTTCCAAACTGTTATGTTTTGGTATACACCTTGTTAAAACTTCTGTATGTATTAGGAAAACTAACCTACCATTTCAAAGCTAAAAAACCCCAAACCTCAAAATGTTTCAGTCAAGATACTTCTCAAACATACCAGAACTCTGTCACATTTCAGTGTGATTCCTGTCTATTAACAGGCTTTACGAAACCATTTTCATCTTTGGCCAAAGTTGCAATTTCTTTTCAGTAGAGAAGAATTGGTGGGGCAGTTAGTGGTGACACCAGGGATCTACAGGTGTGGTTTTCAACTCGGGCAGGAAACGCAGTTCTCTGCCAGTTTAGCCACTGGGTATCAGTTGTCATTGCAGAACAGTTCAGTTGCTAATATTGCATTACGCAATTCAGTGTCATGTAAAGACATTTTTAAAACAACTGGAGAAGCACATCTGGCTGTTTTCTTAAAAAAGCTCTGTAGTTCGTAAGTAGGACTTCAGCACCTGTAAAGAATTCTTTGAAAATACCTAATGGGATGTGCTCGAAAACATCACCTTTGGCTGATGTTCTTTGCCATTAGAAAACCACAAACCAAATAACCTGTTTGCTTTTAGTTTGTAGTGTTTGATGTGGCTGATTATGCAGAAATACAAACCATCCCTTGCATTAAAGGTAGTTAGTGCATCCCATCAGGTCTCCTGTCAAGTTTGATGGCCCTCTGTCCTAGACCAGCCCCACAGTCCTCTCCCTGGCATGCTGAGAACATGGGCATCACCTGAGGCTCCTTCAGATAATTAGAACAAAATGTGACAATTTTGGCAGTGATGTCCTAATGAGATGAGAAATAGAACCTGCAAACCGATATACAGCAGTTCATAATAGAACAGCCATGGGGGTTTCTTCTCTTTGATGAGGAGAGAGCTGTCACATGTGTTTCAGTTTATGTGCTTGTCCTTTGCTGCTCTCTAAGGTAGCAGGGATAACATCATGTTGCAGAAAGCCCAATATAGCTCTGGCTGGTTTCTTGACTCCCTCACCTCCCAGCACTTCCCAATGCTTTTGGGTGCTCCTCTACTATATAGGAACTGTAGTTGCTTAGTACTTTTGGAAACTGGAAAAACTACATCTCCTGTTTCATGTGTTGCCACATGAGGAGTCAGTAATTGCTATTTAGTGGAGTTAGTATTTATGGAGTTAGCAATTGCCCTTATCGCAGCCCAGTGCACTTGGTTGTACTATGTGTTACAGCCA
This sequence comes from Colius striatus, assembly GCF_028858725.1. NCBI lineage: Eukaryota > Metazoa > Chordata > Aves > Coliiformes > Coliidae > Colius > Colius striatus. The sequence goes on along the minus strand of NC_084769.1, from coordinate 11,422,809 downwards.
TCACTAGTCCTGGTGCAAAGCTCAACAACTTTGAAACCTTGGATCCCTGCAGAGTTATCTTCCAGGCTGTGCAGGGCTGTAAAGTTGCATAAAGGGGTGAAGCATGAGAGCCAGAGCTGCTGGGAAGCCATTAGCCAGCGTCATCCTGAGGAATGAGTAGGTGGTTTCTGATGGCGATTGTCAACTTTTGTGTTGGAAGGCTGTAAATTAAACATGGAAATTTAATGTTGCTGTAAACAGAAAAGCACAAATATGGTCTGACTGTTAGTTTTGAGTGAAGATGCCTTGTTCACTAGCACAAGATGGCACTGAAGTAAACATTTAGGAAAGAAGTGGACTCTTAGCTGTGGTAAGAGGCATTGTATTTAGCAACCCTGAAGGTTTCTCCACCGTTACGTTTCCTGTGCGTTTTTCCACATTCAGATTTCACATGGACCAAGCAGCTCCAAGTACTGAATCCACTGAGGACAGTTCAGGCTTGCTGACAGCGACAGCTACAGAGTATAGCGGATGAGGATGCACCCTGTTATGCTGTGTTGAGGGTGTTTTTTTTCTCCTCCCTTCATAGTGTACACACATCTTTAGTGAACAGAGGTTCCTTACATCCCCAAGGCATGCAGCACAGTCTTAACCTCTCTGAAAACATGTAACAGTTTTAACGAACACCTTGAAACTTTCTGGAGAAATTGATGACAATATGAGTGTGGAATAATCAGTAGTTCTGGCTTAAAGATATGTATTTCAGCCTTTTTGTAGGCCTGCCTGTCCTGGGAAGCACATCTCATACATACCCAAGATCATCTTGTTCAGCAGCAGCGGTTAACTGTGGCCAAAACAAGCCCCGCTGCGCAGCAGAGAGCAGCAGGACCGCATTAGGGTGAAGGCAGCAGCGAGGTGGCTGTGAGGCAGAGAGCACGAAGCGGCATGTGTGTTCCTCCTCATCAGCTGGGCTTCGCTGCGGTCCCCAATCAGATTTGCTCGTGTTGAGCACCCCTGATGAACAAGGCCCCAGCTGTCTGCTGCTGCAGAAGCCTGTGCCAAGGCAGGCCGTGAAGAGTGTTGCACAACCCAGTATAATTTAACCACATGCTGAATAAATACACTTTTGAGAACTCTTTTGAAGAGATGTTGCCTAATTAATCCTGCAGGGGGTATAATATGTATATTTTTGAAATCCAGTTTTAGCATCATGCAATTAGCTTCAATGGCCTAAGGATTCTGATTTAAGACATTCTTTAGTTACTAATGGTAATCTGTTTTAATTAGAAATGCAAATGTATTTTAGATCCAAATGTATCCGAGTGGTACAATGTAAAAAGATGATTCGCAGCTAATACTATTGAAGTGCCTCGAGTCTGGTATTCTTTGTACCTTCTGTAGTTTGAACCCTGAGGATCAACACAATATTCAGACATCATTCTCAGCTGAAGCATGTGGAGGTTGAATAGATTCCTTTAGGATATGGAATATGTATTCATCAACAAGGATCCTTTCTAGGGCAGAAGAAGGAAAAACATAGCTTTAGGCAAGGAGGAGGAAAACACTCTGAATATTACAGTAGTAGCTTCAGCTCCACAATAACAGAGCACAGCTCCTGCCAGGGCACAGGTGCTGAGCAGACAGCAGAGTCTTAGTTGTCTTTGTCTTAGTATCAGAGAAATTACTCAGTCTTGAACATCCCAAGCTGCTCAGAGCTCTGCTGCTGTAAAACTTGATCTGGCAGCGTGTCTAAGAAAAGCCTAAAAGCAAGCTCCAGACAAACATCTAAAGGCTTATGCTCACTGAATATTCACTGCAGTCACTTCTCCTGCATATACTAAACTATCAGGCAGGTGGATGTCTGTGATCAGACACCTTCCACTGCAGTAAGAGATGTCCCATATTCACCAAAGTCTTTCCAGAATCAAAGAGCCTCTGCTGCTAGACCAGTCCAACCCTCACTGCTGTGTTCAAATGAGTGCTTCTTTTTCCTTGTTACCTTAAAAGATGGGTCCAAAAGAAAGCAACTACTCAGCAATAGTGAAGATGGCTTTTGTAATGATAATCACGGCTTAGACATGTTGCTTGGTAGAGCATTTTTACAGCTATTTGTGATGAGATGCAGTGGTGCAGCTGGGAATGAGGCAGAGCAGTGTACACGGTGCACCTCCACAGCCCTGCTAAGCTGGGGGTAGATTTTTTTCTGTGAGGAGGCTGCAGGTAAGGAGCAGCGGTGTAGGCACTGTAAAAGCCATGGGAAGCTCTGTGTGGCCCTCCAGAAGTCAAAATTGATACGTTTCTGAGGACAAGCCGTGTTGGAAAGGCTGGTGGCTGGGTCAAGGCACTTGCACAGCTTCAGAAGGCTGAGACCTCGGCAAGGTGATGAAGAGAGCTCTCCTGATCCCATGCAGCGGATGCTCTCTTTCTTGCTGATGCAGATAGAGTGTAGTGGAGAATTTGTCACCTGAAATTTGATAAAGTGGTTGACCAGCACCACGAGGAAGGTTCCTCAGAGAGCTGCTCCCGGCCCTGCAGAGCCAGGAGTCAAAAAACCCAGACGTAGGTGGCGTGAGGCTGCTATATGGGATGGCAAGTGATGTTCTGATTTTCCAAGTTAAACTGAGTAAATTAAAGCTTCCCACAAGTCTAACTGATAGTCTTGAGCATGCAGTTAAAAGTCTCCGAGCTGCTTAGCCATTTCCCTGTGCTGTGTTCAAAGAGCAAAACATCACAAGCACCAGCAGTTCTTATCTGTGTCTTTTATTTCCAAACCGCTGTTTGCATTTACTTCATTCATTCCTTCTTTTAATTCATCCCAACCCAGTACCTTTGCTGTGAGCTTGTATTTTCTGCTCGTCTTTCTGGAGGACAAGGACGTGGAGGAAGCTGCTTTGGGCACCAGCCCTGGAGGCTCCAGCTGCAATGTGTCTGTCGTCAAACACCCCAACCTCGTTGTTCTTGGTGGTTACGTGGTGTCCTCTCTTGCCCTGCACCACTTGCAACTTATTCTTCCGTTCTTTTCTTTTCAGGGGCTGTCAGAGCCTGAATAATTTAAGAGGGAACAAATGAGAGACGTTCATGGAGGACTCTGTTCTTACCTAGGCACAATTTGACAAGCATGTAGATTGCCTTGGGTTTCCACTGCACCTACCACAACTTTACTAAGAGAAAAACCCCCTTTCCTAGACATCTGTGTCACTCTTGCTTAGTAAAGTTATTCAAGATCAGCGCCTTTGGAATTGATTGGTAAATGGACAAAGACTTTCTCTTTGCCCGGAGCTCCTGACAGCCTCCAAGTACCAAAGAGAACTCCACAGCACTAGAAAGCAAGAGACAGCTGCTGAATGTTGGAAGCTACTGCATTTGGCAAAAGAAGCTGATGCTAAGACGCACACAGTTGTGTTTGTTTGTTCTGCTTGTTTTCAGTGCTTTCTGAGCCTTGTGTGTGCCTGGAAAGTTAAATGACCAGTCCCTTCTTTCTCAACATGCAGTTTTTCTTCCTATCCCAAAAAGCTTTGGGTTCTGTTCTTGCTTTTTTTTTTTCCCCTCCCCAATTCCAATATATTTTGTCACTGATACTCTTCTGTTGTTTCCATGAGGAATTGTTTGGGCAGAAAGCCACCGTTTCCTTTCAGACAGGGAGACATAAATATGACATTCAAATGTCATTCTCCTCCCTCCTTTCCCCACATTCAGCAGAGTGGTCCACCTTGTAGTAGGGGTTGCTGGCTTCAAGTGTAAGGCAGAGTTGACCTTAGCAATGATGTCATTTAAATGAGAAATTACTTCAAAATTCTTGCAGTAGCTCAATTTGGGAGCTGCTGACTGAAGCCGACCCTTGACACTTCGCAAAAGAATAAGGCTTGTGTTGTACTAACAGCTGCTTGGAAACCACTTGTAATAAAGTTTGGTTTTGTGCCCACCACCAGGACAAAAGATGGTATTCGCCAGCTCTGATACCCTTAACGCTCCCAGCAGAGCAAAACTGCCTAGATCCAAGTTTAAAAGTCTGCTTCTATGTGCGTGTCTAAGCATTTCACAGTTCCTTACGCTAAAAGTAACGGTGTACTTGCAAAGGCCAGCAAATGCTGCTCTTCTTGTTCAGCTTCCAACATGACGTTTCCCCCCTCGTCATCCCATGTAGGTTTCCATAAAGGTTCAGGGTTAAAACTTTTTTTACAGAGCTTGCATAAGTCTCCTATCAAAATATATCAAGGGGGAGTTTTTTTGTTGCTTTGTGTTTGGGGCTTTATTCTTTTTGCTGCTAGCGACACTTATTCTGGAAACTTCAGGGTCGGGGATGACTTTATTTTTGTCACAGAAGGAGGCCAGTGTAAATACAAGATGTAAAGTAGAACTTAGAGAAGCGCTTCAACGAGCTGTTTGACTAAACTGAAATAAATGTTCATTTGTTCAAAAAAAAAAAGAAAGCATGCCCTTTATGCATCTTATTAGTCTTGGCTTTTTATTTCCTTTCTTTGCTAAAGCCAAATGTGTGCCTCTTTGGCTTCAGAAATGTGCTGTCCCAGCTACGAGGCGTTACAGGACAGCTGCTCCGACACATGCTCCCGGCAGGTGTGTTGGACCTGCCCTCACCATGCTCTGGGCTGCTCTGGGACCTGGGCTGGGTACAGACCCCAGACAAGAGAATGTGTGAATTCAAGTGCATCTGGCCTCAAACTCTGCTGTGTAGAGCAACTGCTCTTTTTCTGAGCTTTTGCACAGGCTTTTATTGAGTAAAAACCCATTCTAAAAAGTTGTTGCTTTGTTGGGGAGGTAAGCAAGGTTCCCTTGAAGGACTCAAAGCAGGCCAGTGACATACCTATCTCCTAGTATTTTGGGATAGGAGCTGGCTAGGAACATCTCACCCAGCAGGTTGGTGCGTTCACTCTGTGAATGTCTGTTCTCTTATTATTCCTGTCATGAACTCACAGCAGTTTGTAAAGGCTCAGATGGAACTCTGAAGCAGGATGAACTTGTCAGACTGAGGAACAGAGAGGAAAAGGCTCCAATCTCCCCCTGGAGAAGTCGTAGATACCCATCACAGTTGTAAGCTGTTGTATGGAAACATGTTTCTGAGCTGGACACCCCAAGAAGAGAACTGCAAATACTTCGGCTGCTCTTCAAGTGCTTGGTGCCATGAAGTTGAGTTGCACACTTTCCTGAGAGCCTCTTCAGAGGCACAAGGACACGTTCTGCCTTCCTGTGTGTCAGCTCCTCAGTTAAATGTTCTCCCGTAGGAAATGAAACCCTGCCCTATATTCATCTGAGGACTCATCTTCCTCTTTTCTCTGTGCCTTCCCTGCAGTTACGTCTGACAGTAGCTTTAGGTCCTTGTGGAGCTGCAAATACAATAGAGATGACTTCTGTAGCAGTTCTTCTCAGTAGGCACTCTTGGACAGTAACAGAGTCATGTTTTATTTCAGCAGGCTCTCTCTCTGTGCCTTCTCCTTGTGCCGTTTCTCTTCCTGGAGACCCAGCTCTCTCATTCAGCACACTCTCAGGATTTCAGTAACTTTGGTCTCCTGAGACCGCACGCCTCTGCTGCTTCTCCAGGCTTTTGGTTTTATCTTGCTCTTTGAAACTTTCCCAGAACTGCAGTGACTTCTCTCTGACCTCCAGGAACTGGAGCTCTCGAGCCCTGACACTCTGACTGGCACAAGCAAGACCTGGAGACGACTTTGGGATGTCAGCTTTCCCAGTGCATGCTGGATGAAGCTGCATCAGAGCAACACCAGCTAAAAATAAAAGCTATTCAGCTGAAGCTAATGGCGGGTTGCCATGAGTTATTGCTCATTAAAGTGAATTGTCAGATGCTTAACTTGGGCTAATCATTTCCTGCTGCGAGATGGGCCTGGTATGAAACATACTCAAATGTGGGAAGGGGGTTCACAATAACCAAATTTAGCTGAGGGTGTAATTTCCTCAGACTCCCTCTGTAGTTAATGGAAAGAGAGAGGCTCCTACAGGGTGCGATTCCCTCTCTGCATCACCCTTGGGCAGAAGTGTGCACAGCTCCTTGACTGCCAAGAGCTGCTGCCTGCCACTGAAAAGAGCTTCTCCAAGTCCAAGTGATGGTATTTGCCCACCTCAGCAAGGTGAGGGGGCTTGTTTTCCTTGGCTTAGGTTTCTACCTGGAAGTAACGATCAGGAAGTTGAATACTGAAACCAACAGGTAGGTGACCATTTCCCAAACACAAAAGCCACGTACAAAGTCCCCCAGGAGCATCCCCTGCTCTGCAGTGTAGCTGAAGGGAATTCTGCAGATAATCCTCTATCTCAAAGCAGCTCTTCTTTCCAGTTTCCAAGAAATACCAGCTATTAATAAAGAAACAGTGCGTTCTGAATGTTGTGTGATTAATTTAGGTTTTAGTCCTTTTTTTTCCCCTGTTCTCTTTGGAAGTTAGTCTTGTTTGGGTTTTTGGCAGTGAAACAAAGTCACATTTTGAGTTTTTACATTACAGTGATTGGAAAGTTTGTCAAGTACATCTGCTTTTAGCAGTGCAGGCTACTTTCTCTACTGGACTAGAAACTTTTGTATGAAATATTTAACTCCATGCCATTCTTTTTGAGTTTGGGCAGAAGTCATTTTATCCAAGTAAATGGAATTGTGAGAATCCTGCCAGATTGATTTGGGCCTTTTGATGTTGCTTCCAGCTCGAAGCTTCAAATGATACTCCAAAACACAGAAAATTCAGTTGAAACTTCTCAGTTCTGCTCATTTCCAGGAGCATAAAGTTAATGTTTGAACCTCAGAGCAAAATTTCCATCTTGATTTCAATGGCACAGTTTGAACGTGTCCTCACCCTCTGGTGTAGAACTGGGTCCTACATGGTCTCATCTCGTTTTTGCCTCGAGCGAAAGCACGGGGCACGTCTGCAGCCCGACACGTGCAGAGAGGCTGAGCAGGGCTGGGAGGGGATGGGGAGCCTTGGAGGACTCCAGGACAAGTTTTGCAATTCCATTGCGAAAGTTTAGTGCACTTCTAATCTAAAAGGCTTTTCAAGCCAGTTGTCCTCTGTCTTTGTCTGACATGGGCACTGAAAATTTCCTCATGTCCACTTATGTTATGCGCTGGAATCTTTTCCAGAGGCAGTGCCTGAGGAAACAGTTTATCTGTTGACATTAACAGTTGTCAGATTCATTGTTTACATTGTCATGAACTAGTGTTTTCACTTGAGGAATAGCTGTAAAATGACTTTCTACTACCAAAATGTTGTTACCTCCCAAATTTTTGCAAATCCATGCCAGGTTTTACAGGCAGAATAGGCTCTAACACTGAAGTTAGGATTGGTACTGTCATCTGCCTAAGCCACAAACTTTTGTAACCCTGACTCGTGCCAATAAAAATGTTTCGCTGAGCATGTTTTGGACATTTAATACAAAAGCACAGAGGAGACCAAAGAAGCAGTTTTTATACCTCATTCTGCCATCTTTGCATCTGTTGAGTTGAGTGTTAGCCCTGAAGCCCTCGACCAGATCCAAAATGTCTCTCACAGCATTTCCTAAGGGAAAGTATAAAGCCTGAAGGGACTGAGAGTTGTGAACGGGAGCCTACGGCCTGTACGGTGAAGGAGGTGCTCTTGGAAAGAGCAGGGCAGGGTGCATTTTGATGGTTTAGATCATTCTTGTTTGTTTAGTGTGAAATAGTAGCATAGAGGCTTTGTTTGTATGTAGGATGGGCCTAGATGACTCCTGCTTTCCAAGATTTTCTAGTACAGAGATTCTTGTTCTTCGGGAAATGAAAGCTTGAGTAGAGATCCAATTGGTCTTTCACCCACATCTGATTCAATTCCGTCTTTGTCGGAAATGTTATTTTACAGGAATCACTAAATATGGAAAGGAGGCTCTGTTGGCTATTTTATGTGCTCGTTGCTCAGATGGTGATTATTGGCTTTCGTTCATGAATGGAATTATTCCTGAAAAAAGACTGTTGATTTAAATGCACGTGCTACTAGACTTGCAGCGTTCCCGTTCTAGCTCATCTTCTTTGACTTCTGTGGAAAAATCCTTTTGTCTCAGGCTGTTTCCTGGGGTGAGAAATGGAGCAGAAATCGGAAGAAGATCAATCTCTTCTCACCTAAAGCAAGATTGTGTCCTGGCATAGTCACCTGCCTTCACGGCTGTATTCTGTATTAACTCTGGGTGTAGAATCAGAGAATCATAGAATGGTAGGGGTTTTGGAAGGGTCCTTTAGAGATCATCTAGTTCACCCCCCCTGCAGAAGCAGGTCAACCTAGACCAGGTCGCATAGGAACATGTCCCGGCAGGTCTTGAAGACCTCCAAGAAAGGAGACTCCACACCCTCCCTGGGCAGCCTGGGCCAGGGCTCCGTCACCCTCACAGTAAAATAGCTTTTTCTTATATTTAAGTGGAACTTTTTGTGTTCCAGCTTCATCCCATTACCCCTTGTCCTGTTGCTAGCTAGCTTGTCCTGATTATGGAAGCGTATTCCTTTCCTGTCATCTGTGGTTAGTGTGGATCAAGAAGCGAAGCCTAATGTTTTCTGCTGAGTTACACAGGGAAGCTTTTCCCTTTTCCCATTAGAGATCTGAGTTCCTGCAGACAAGGCTGGCGCTGCATGAGCCTGATCGGACAGACCTTCCCCCTCATGCATGCTCTGGGGAACAGGGAGGTAAAAATAAAATGCTTTGTATTTATGTTCCAGCAGTAATTCCTACTGACTCAAATGGGAATACAACTGTGCCTCTAAAACAAGCCTATGAGATTCTTGTTTTTCCTTTCACCCAAGGTTGCACAGAACTGGAACCTTCCGCTTTTTCAAGTAAAAGAGCTGTGATTTTATAGACGTCTGTTCATTTGAGCAGCAACAACAAATGTTTCATGCCTCCGGCGGTGCAAAAGCTCTGAATGTTAAAGCTCTTTGGTCTGGCTGAGTGTCTGTCACAGCCCTCTTGCCAGAAGTTTCTTGGAGGTTTGCTTAGGGGTGTTTTGGAAACCATCATTTCTCCTGTCTGAATGAATGGTTTGGCCAGGAAATCAATCTAGCCACACAAGTCTGCTGACCTCGCTAACCTCATTTCACTTCACCAAATACCTTATTTTAGATGCATGTGTCCCGGGACGCTGGTGGCAGGAGGACGGCTCGCTGCAGCTCTTTGCCAAGCCCTGACGTCCCTGTACAGCTCCTGCAGTGCCAGGGCAGGCACCACTTCGCCACTGCCCAAGTCACCACACAATGTGCTGCTGCATCTTTTCCAAAGTGCTGTCTGGCTTTTCTTATGCTAACCGTGTTTCCAAACAGCTCTAACCAATACGGCTTGCAAAGCACATATGTGCTAGTGCTTTGCAAGATGAGCACAGTAACGTGTCCTCCTTTTCTGCTCGATCCCCCTGGTGCCTGGATCTTGGGCTGGTGTCGCGTGTCATGATTAATGTGTTTGTAGCCCTACATGCACAAAAACAGCGGAGCTCACACAGGCACAGCTTAGGACGTTATATCCAAAGACTTTCCTGGCAGATTTTGTGTGTTGTGTGTTTCTATCATTTCGTGAGCTCTGCTCTTCCTTGAGTGCCAGGCCTGCCTCTGTGACCATGTCGAGGTGACCTGCTTTATGTGCAAAGGAAACTGTTCTCAGCAGGGCTGGCAAACAGAAAGTGTGATTAGCTCTCCAATGTGTCCATGTTTGCAGTTCCTTTAAAAACAGAAATGAAAAAGGGTTATGAATATTGTGTGTGGACTACCAGTGTTTTCTTTGGATAGGCATGTTTAGCAATGGTGGGAAATAAGGTGATGAGATAGAAATACTCTGTACATGTGTATGGCACTGGGTAGAGCCAACTCCTCCTGGCTCGAGGGCTCTCATGGTGGCTGGGCAGCTGGGAGATTTATACCAGCACCAGCCTTTCTCTTCTACCTCCCCGCCTATTCTCCAGCCAGTGGAAGCTGCATTACCATGTAAAGGCAAGATAAGGCCACATTTCCACTCTTGGGCTGCATGGGCCAAGCAAAGCCTGGGCTTTGTCCCAGATGCCTTATAGTGATCAGCCAGAGCACATCAGCAGGCAAGGAGAAAGGAGACTTCATATCTGCCAGGGTTGTGTACAGCATGGCACAGCTGAGATTTAGTGCCCCTTGGTAAACTGCGTTTTTCGTCACCAAAGACATGACCTTGAGCAGGAAAGTCCAGAGCCTTGTTCCAATGGGGTCATTGCACAGAGTAACACACCTCCCTCTGGAAACCTTTGGGTCGGCTTTCAGCATGGCTTATGGCTCTGGAGGCCTGACATTTGGTCTACAGAGGTTTACTGGCTCTAGGTTAAACTTTATCCAAAGTTCCTGCAAGCAGGCAGGGTGGGCTGTGGGCCAGCTCAGGATTTGGACTGCTTCTGCCCACCTACTGCCTTCCTCGGGATGACAGAGGACAATGACTGACCATGGCTTCCCTGGGATGGCCTTGAGCAAAGAGTGCTATGGTGTGAGAGATGCTGTGTGTCTATCAGTGCCCCGGCTGTGGCTGTGCTGCGTGGGGAAAGGAGAGGCAGCAGGGCTGGGACCTGACCCTTCTCATAAAACCTAGGGTGTTTCCTGGTGGAAAGGGACATACCTGCCCCTTCCATCAGGGGCTTGGGGGCTGCTGGGTTTGGCCCTGCCTCAAGCCCATGGGGCTGATGTAGAATTGCACATCTTTGTAACAAATCCTTGAGGTGGCCCAGGCTCGATTTAGCCTCCTGTCAGCTCCTCTCCCTTACTGAAAGGTAAATTGTCATGATGCCATCGACTGGAGGTAGGAGTTTGTTCTGTGTTCCTTCCAAGCTGTAATAAAATACTTCTGTAAGTTAATCAACCAAGGCATTTTGAGAGCAGCTTGTCCTCAGTTATCCTCAACCTCCCCCCCCCGAGCCCAGTTCCCAGCAAAGGCAGTGAGTCTGTGGTACGGCTGCTTGCCCCAAATCATCCCAGACAATGGCAGCCTCCAACGAGCAATCACTTCCAGCACATCTCATTCCATGTCTTGCAGCTTGGCTCCCTTTGCACCAGTAACTCCCAGAGTTAATCCTCCTGTAGCAGCTGAAGCAGCAAAGAGAGTGTGGGCACCTGAAGGCACTCTGCTTCCTAGCCCCTCAAGCTTCCCTTGCCAGCTGCAGGGCTTTCGGTGCTGCTGGGGGGACAGAGGGCTGAGGGCACTTGCAAAAGCAGAGTCACAAACTTGCAAAATCAAAACCACCCCTTGCAAACCCCTGAATGATGCAAGGTGTGCTGATAAACTCCCAGGGCTTCACGTGGACCAGGCAAGAGGAGACTATCTAAAGCCTATTGAGTGGAAGATAAGCTGGCCAAGTATTATCTTGTGATAGTTGACTTAACAGCACTTTGTGTGCATGAAATAACATCAACAGGAGCTGGCTAAACCCAAGCCTTTTTGAGATAAGGCTGCTACTTTGCCCTTATGGAGGAATGTCAGAAAAAAGCCAGCAGCTCCACCTGGGATCCATCCTCTTCCCAACCCTTCTCACACTCACTCCTGTCATCAGAAGACTAATGATTTGGATTTCCTTCCTCTGGGAAATGAACTTTGACTTCCTCTAGCTTGTCACAATCATTTCCATATGTTCTCAAAATCTATCTTTTCACCTCAGGTATGTAATTAATTATGGGTTCAACTTCTGATTGAGGCTGTCTATGGCTACAAAATATTATCAAATATTATAGTTATCTCAGTCTGCATTTTACAAGAGAAGGCAGGCTGCAAGGTCTGCTTGGTGCATTGCCAGCTGTGAGCAGCACCTCTGCCCAGTGGGGCAGGAGCTTTCTATGTAGGTAGCAGGAACTTGCTTCTAAAACAATACAGGTAACAATTCTCTGGGGGAATTCTCTCCCGCCACATGTATCTCTAATGATATTTACTGCTGAACTGAGAATATCTGGATGCACCAGGCTATTTTCATATGTTGTAACTTACATTTTTGTTTTCTGCTGGGGCACATAAAAGATTCAGAGATAACCATCTGAAATACATTTAATAACATCAGCTGACTGCTTTCTGATGTACAATCTGAGACATATCTTATAGAAGTAAGACAATATCTGAATTCCATTTAAAAAATAATCAATCTTAAACTGTGTGGGATTAAACATCTCACAGTCTGCTTGCTCCTGGGGAGGGAGTGGCCTTGCCACCATTTCAGAAAGGTGAAAGCAGGGCACTTGTTCCTAAAGGACAATTGAGAAATCTTCAAGCAGCTTGTTTGCTTTGGGTTTGAAGACTTATTGACATTGGCACATCTTTGGTCTGTTGCTTTTGGGGGGAGTAAGTGAGGTTACACCCATTTCTAAGGTGCTACTCTGAACATGTAGATAAGTAATTGTGGTTGGATACAGTTCAACGGAATCTCCTGCCTGGATATAATGAAAACAGTTTTATTATTATTTTAAACCTGTCTTGTATCTCCTTCTTGGGAGTTTCCTTCATTTTGAACAATTTGTCATCTTTTGTAATTGTTTATTCCAGTTTCTTAGTTTTAGGGAAGATGTGAAGTCTTCTGACAAATTGCTTTCAGGGGCAAAGGGGATAATTTTAAGGTGCTTCAAATAACCTTCAAAAGTTAATAATTAGTCTAAGAGTAATGTCACTGGGGTCTGGAAACAGCTGAGAAACATTTACAAAATCAGAACTTGATAAGTGTTGGTGGCTGTCAGGTCTCCTGTAATCTGCCTTTTGTGATTATTTTCTTCCTGACAATACACAATGAAATCTGTGGGAAGCAGCTGAGAAACTCAGCACTCCAGCATGAAATTCAGGCTTCTATCAAAAACTGGGTAACTAAAACTGGGTAACTCTGCTGTCTGTGGTCTTTCGTAAGGACAGGTAGTGCAGTGGGAAATGAGAAGCATGTAAGATTGTGAAAAATGCCTGTTGCAGGGTGTATTTCTCTCTCTGCACAATACAGTTTATGCAGTATCCATAGGTCACAAAAGTTTTCTTTGAGGTAGCTTGCAGTTCCATGCTTAGGACTGCACTAGGAAACACAAGAGGTGCTGGTATGATCTCTCACCTGCATTTGTTTTTCTTCCAGATGCATATTCAGTCTCTTCTAATGACAACGGGGGCAAGACTGACTCAGTGGCCAACTTACAACCTCAGCCATCCCTCAACTCCATCCAGAGCTCTCCTGGCCCCAAGCGCTCAACCAACACCCTGAAGAAATGGCTGACCAGCCCTGTGCGCCGCCTGAACAGCGGCAAGGCCGAGAGCAACATCAAGAAGCAAAAGAAGGTGCGGGATGGCAGGAAGAGCTTCGACCTCGGCTCCCCGAAGACCAGCGATGAAACCACTCCTCAAGGAGACAGCGCTGATGAGGTGGGTGTTGGTGTCTGTTTTGCAGGGAAGACCATATCTCTGATAATCTCTTCGATGGTGTGTGCTACGCACACGAGTAAATGCAGTTCCCTTAAGGTCTAGAGGGAACAGTGAAGTGATTGAAGCTTGTCATCCAAATCTGAGCAATGGAATAGAGAATCATAGAATGGTTTCAATTGGAAAAGCCCTTTTAAGATTATCAAGTCCAAGCAACACTGCCAAGCCCACCACTAAACCATGTCCCTCAGCACCTCATCTATGCATCTTTTAAATATCCCTAGATATGGTGACTCTACCACCTCCTTGGGCAGCCTGGGGCAGTGTCTAACAACCCTCTCAGTGTAAAAGTTCTTCCTAATCTCCAATCTAAAACTCCCCTGGTGCAATTTGAGCCCCTTTCCTCTTGTCCTGTCATGCATTGCTGGGGAGAAGACACTAATCCACACCTCACTACAACCTTCTTTAAGATAGTTGTAGAGAGTGATCATGTCTCCCCTCAGCCTCCTCCAGGCTAAACAACTCCAGCTCTTTCAGCTGCTCCTCATCAGCCTTTTTCTTCAGATCCTTCACCACCTTTGTTATATAGGGAAGAGCATTTCAAAGTCTGCATTTATTATTGTCTTTTAACTAGATTTTTTAAATAGCTTATTAGAAAGCTGCCAAAGGTAGAAATGAAATTATTCTTGAACAGCTGTTATCATTTTTTCCTGAGCTTTGTAGCACCTTCATCCTCCCATGGCAGAATGATTCCATATTGAAAGAAAACAGTCAGAGAAACAGTCATGTTTCTGTTAACTCTGCTAGGCTTTGTAGCTGCAGTTTCTCTGCAGACCAGGAGGATTTTTTTTGCAAGAATGGCTGATAAGGTGAATAAGGAGCTACACACCAAAAATGGGGAAGATAGTAACTGAGCACAGAGGAATACATTTTAAAAACTGTACATTGAGCTGTTCTCATTTAAATTAAAGTATACTTTTCCATCAACACACAGACAGCTGTAGCTGCCTTTAGCTGCTTGGGTGACCTGTACACTATATTTTTGTAACTCTTAGAATTCACTAGCGTCAACCATCAAAACCTCACATCTTTGTTGCTTCTCTTCCATGATACTCAGCATAACCTGCATTTCTCTCCACCCAATGCAACGCTGAGCCAGTATGAGTATGAACAGACTCAAAGCCTGGTGGTAGGGCTCAGATAGCTACAGTGATAAAATAAACACATCCCTGCTTCTAATTATATTTCACTTTTCTTCAGAAGAGCAAGAAGGGCTGGGGAGAAGATGAACCAGATGAAGAGTCTCACACACCTCTTCCTCCTCCTATGAAGATTTTTGACAATGATCCAACCCAAGATGAGATGGTAAGGCCTGCCCTACTGGGTCACTTTGCTGTTTAAGTGCCTTTCTCACATAGCCACCTCACAGTGGTTTTTTAGTGTTCTTCTAATATCCAGGGCCTAGACTTGTGGTTATAAGAGACTCCTATGTACAAATCATAGTCTAATACCTTTCACCAACCGGCTTTACAAATAGTTCTGGATTAGCAATGTAACCCTGGCATCCCATTTTGTGACAGGTTGACCGTGTGCTTGCATTGTGTGTGGTCAGAAATCGCATTCAGGTGATAACGTGTGTTTTCAAAGTACTGTTGGTGTCTATCAGTAGCAACAGAAATGAGATTTGGTGGTAATGTGGGCCCAAGGAGTAGGACAGATGCTGGAGTCTGCTCAAATCCAGAAATACCACCTTTACCAAGAGTTAGGTAGCTTGAGCTCTCTACTGGGGCTTTGTGTGTGATTGAGGTCCAGGAGCGTTGTCAATCTATGCCTCACCATCCACCCTCCACTCTGAAATGCTTTAAAACTTGAAGGTGGAAAAGCCTAGCCAGTGCTGTCCTTTGGCATTTTGGCATATGTAGCTGATCATCACTGCATGGTCCATCAGCTTCAATTAGCTCAGGAACCCACTGGGTACCTGAAGTCCCTCTCAGGAGGGTGGGAAAGGCTTCAGTCTGACTGTCTTTGTGCACCGTACTAGTGGTGGGAATTCTCTGCTCCTGAATGTTAGGTCAGGATTTGCTGTGGTACGTGGTGCAGTGGCTTGCTCAGTCCTTCAGTTACTCTCTTGGCCTTGGGCTGAGAATCTGGGTGGATGCGGCTGTGACAGTGGTTTGCATTTCACAGCCAGTGTGGGTCCTGTGTGCATGTATCCTCCCCCACCCTCTCCTGGTGCTGCTGTTGCTTGTGTAGAAATCCATCCTCCTGTTTAGATATCTCCTGCTGGCACCTGTTTTTAGTGCTGCCACTTCTGTATCTCTACCCTCTGATTGTAATTACTGCACGCAAAGAAGCAAGGATAGAGGAGATTAATAAATTGTCAGGAGAAACACCCAACCCAGAATGTTCTTGCGGAAGGTTCAGGCAAGAGTTTGGAAATACAGAGAGAGAATGGTGCAAATATTGTTGGGATTCAAGGAGCAGAGTGATGGAGGAAAGGATCTGGGGTTTTGCTGCTAATCTGTCAGGCAATGTACTGACCTTGTGGTGGCAGCTGGGCCAGAAGGAAGCAGCTGGAGTTGTGGACTCCTTGAGTGCTGCATGTGCTGCTGGCTGGCTGGTGAGGGACAGAGGCAGAAGACTGGAGAAGCGGAGCCGTGGTGGGTCCATGCCCAGCACACCAGCAATTGTTTCTAACTTGTTCCCCGTGTTTAAATGTTTTGGGGTTAGTTTGCTTTTTGGGGTTTTTTGAGGTTTGTTTTGGTTGTTTTCTTAAGGAAAAACAAAAGTGCTCTTGCTGGGGTCACTATATTTGAGTTTTAGCATGCCATGTGATTTCAGTATTTCTTAAATACATTTCTGACAGCGCCAATGTTGTGGAACTAAACTGTTATCCGCTCCAGCTGTCTGAGCTTTATAGAGTGTTTTGGCATCCTGTTTCTTCACCCATTCTTAAAAGAGGAGATTTAATAGAGCAAGATGCATCTGAGAGAGACACTTCTCCTCTCGCTTTTTCTTCCCCTACTCACTTTTTGTCCTGAGAGGGAAAAAAGCTCACAAACAACATCTCCTGAACTCCCTGGCACAGGCATACCACGTTAGCAATGTTTGAGCCATGCTGGAGCCAAAATCTTTGTAATAGTGTTAATTTGGGCAGAGCTCCCTGCTCATATCCTACTACTATTTACAGGCACGGGCATAGGTTGGAGCAGCAGTAGTGTGGGGAAGTAGCAGTGGCAGATGGGAGATGTCTGCAAGGTGTGGGGAGGTGGCACCTTTCCCTGAACCCATCTGTAAGGCAGCACTAATCACGCCTCACTGCTCCTGGAGGCTCTTATAAAGACAAATTGCAAAATCTCTTCTTATTAGAAATTAATAACTTCATGGGAAACAGCAGTGTCATTTTTTTGATTGCTCCACGCAAATGAGACTCTCTCATCCATCACTGAAGTTTTATTTGACCCTGAAAGATTTGTTAGGGAGCGTTTCCATGCTCCCTTCAAAATCCTGCAGTTATTTACTTTTCAGAGATATTGAGCAATTCCAGCTAAAAGAAGTGAGAGCAACAGCTGTTTAGTGCCTCCAAAAATTGGACTCCTCCTGCTACAATGGTTATTTTTGACAGTTATCATCTATGTATTTGTCCAGCATCTCTTCCAAGTCCTTATTTTCAGTCTGTTTTTTTCACTAGTCACGTCTGTCTGCATTGCAGGTGAAACAGACTGTCTGAGGTTTTATATTTGTATGAGGTTCCTACATTACCAGCCTAATTCCTCAATTACCATCCTGATTACCTGTAGTTTTTGTTGTTGTTGTAATTAGAATTGTTGATTGGATGTATTGCTTGTAAAAGCCTGAGAGATGCATTACAGCAGGCTGTTCATACATCTCGTCTATCAGAAGGCTTCTGGTTGGGATTGATCTCCTTTGCCTTTTTTTTCCTTTCTCCTGGAGCTGTGTCACTCAACATGAGCAACTGTGTCAAAGGGCCACATAATGAGGTGGCCAGCTGCCCAATTCCTGCCATCACATTTCGATGTCTCACTCCCCAGCATTGCTTAATCTCTGATGCGTGTTCATTGGCACCTGCACAGTGACTTGTCTCTCCAGAAGAGCTTTATCAAGCAGCCAAGAGATGAATAAGCCTTTTCAGGATTTTAGTGCAGAATTTATAAGAATTTATCCATGTCAGCCCATCAAACACAGGTTATCACAGGGCTTATAGTTTTAGGCAGTGCTTGTATTTCATTCAGAAGGAATGTACATATAGGTGAGCTAATACATTCTCATAGTTATCTCATGAGTTTGGGCTTTTAAAGCAAGGCTCCTCAGGACAAAGACTGAGGGATGAAGATGTCCTTCTAGAGCAAACACTTTAAACTACAGCTGAATATTTCACAGAGGCCATTCTTTGCAGCACCATGGGGGATACTTGGGCAGCATGTGGGAGATTTGTAACAACCAGCAGCTATTAGCTGTGGCTGCCTGAATGTGGAGACCTCCAAAGACATTACATGATGTCAGGCACCTCAAATCCAATACCTGTGACCAACAGGCAGGCATAGAGAAGCGAACTGAAAAGATTCTAACTAATGTCAAATAGGGACCAGGATACCTGCCAGGTACCCAGGATAGATGAGATATGGAAAGGTATTTCCTCTCCACTGATTGCAGAGAGGAGAGAGAAAAGATACACATTTTAGATATCTGAAGTTGCATGAACAGGAGGTGTCATTTGAGTTCATTTGGAGTTGCAGGTGATTTGTGAGGAAAGGAAGGGGAATGATTTGTTTCCCCCCCTGCCTCTCTCCACCATTGCCTGCAATTCTACGTGTACCTTGTACTTAACTGCATTTATTCAATATGTATGTATGGGGGAGGGGGTAATTTCTTACATCTGCAGTAAGATCAATTTTCTGGAGCCTCTAAGACCATAGATGTTCTTTGAAGGAGGAACCAGCAGACACTGAGAGCATTGTAGCCTGGTTCCAAGTGAACTTCAGTTCTTTGATGCTGTTCCCCAGTTCCCAGCCCTGGAGCTGCTAGAGAGAGATGTGTGGCCAGAAGCAGACAGCAACTGTGTGCTTGTCTGATACAGCAATGCTCACTCACTCACCTCACCATGCATGTGGTCCTGTACCCCTCCTGCTCCCCTTCCACGTTTATTCTCCTGTCTCAGAAGCTGCTTCACTGACCCCTGGTTTCCTACTCCCTTCTCATCCTGCTAACTTGCTTTTCCTTTGCAACCTGGTGTCTTGCAGTCCTCTTCTTTGCTAGCTGCTCGACAGAGCTCCTCCGATGTCCCAACTGCTGCGGATCTTGTCAGTGCAATAGAAAAGTTGGTCAAAAGTAAGCTGGTAAGTGTAGTGTGAAAACTGTGCACAACAGACCTAATAAGACTCCAGGGAAAGGCTTAAAAGTCTGCCTCTTGTTTCTGATTTCCTTGCTTTCCACCTTCATCTGCTATGCTTTTATTAACCCTCTGTGGTCTACTTTTCAGTAGTGTAGTGTTTCTGCTCCCCATGTGAGAGGAAACCCACATCTCACGTTGCCTTGTAGTCGAAGAGCACTTCTGGAGCAGGCTTTGCAGAGCAAGAGCATATTCTTTTTGGGATCTTGTTGGTATTGAAATATTTTACACAGTGGGATGTTTTGAGTTTTTTGTTGTAGAGCTTGTTCTGAGGCACTGAAGTTTTACTACCTAACATGCAAACCTGTTTGGTATTGTGGCATCCCCAAAAAGACCCTCTAAAAAGTAGAATTGCTTGAAATATCACAGCTGTGCTTTAATTTTACAAAGATCAATGTGTCACTTCTAATCTACCTTGTCAACTTTCTGACAGGCAGAGGAATAAGCCATAAAAACACTCTGGGTTTAGTTTGTTCAAAAATTTCAGCATTGTGCACTCTCCCTGACTGCTCCCTCGTCTGTTGGACAAGGAATAAATCTTGTTTCGTATCTTGGCCTCTTTTACATTTTCCCTGAAACAGTTCAAAATGTTAATGTCAAAGCTGAACCTCTTTCCACATGTCTCAGGACCTGTAAAATGAGGTAATGCTTGCTTTAACCCAAGTTTCACTTCGTTAACATGTCAGGATTATAGCAGGCTTGTGATAAGCTTACAAAGATTCATTTCCTTATGTGTACTAGAAAGATGAAGAGAGTCAAGCAAAAGAAAAAAGCCCACATTAATCATGACATGACTGTAACTCTGTGCAAGCAGCTTCATCTAGTGAGTCATTTTGGAGCATGTTGGCATTTTCTCAGTTTGAGATATTGGTACATGAAGATAGCCAGTGTTCATAGGGTTCTTGACAAGGAGTAAGTGGTGAAGGAGCTCTCTGGAACACGAACAACTGAGAAGGGCATTCTCAAAATGTTTTTTTTTTTTTTCACTGAGGGACTAATAAGTTGAAAGACATTTCATTAAATCAACTAGATGTATTTTCAGAGGACATTCCATTGTCTCCCCCCTGCATGCAGGCTGTGAGGTCAATTGCGATTACTTTCCAGGAATTTAGGGGAAACTTTAATTATGATGGAATGTTACTGTGTGTCCATTTCTTTCTGTTTCATTTTTGTGTTTTACTTTGCTAAGAATACCCATTCAGTCTTTTCACAGGAAAACACTGACCACACCTCACAAAACACTTGTTCTGGTTGAGACACCAGGATGTTTTCAGGTTGTTTTGAAATAACTTGGAAGAGTTTTCTTATCTGGGAGAGCTGCTGGAACAGCTTTTTCAACCTTCTAGCAAAAGGACATCTTCTCTGTTTCAATGCTTTGGGGATGTGTGTAGGTGTGGGGAGGTGTCTTATGTCAACTCAAAACCAGTTTGGTTGTGTCTCACAAAGGTCTGTGGGAAAGTATTGCTGAGTATTCTGCTTGGTTTCAGACTGCAATGTCGATTGTTGCAGAGCTGACTTGAAACAGAAGATAACACTGATGCTGGAGTTCAAGGATGATGTTTACTGTATCGTTCTTTGGGGTTTTTTTAGACCCTTGAAGGAGGATCTTACCGAGGAAGCTTAAAAGATGCCACTGGCTGCTTAAATGAAGGAATGACGCCTTCGACTCCCCCACGAAACCTTGAAGAGGAACAAAAAGCCAAAGCAATGAGGGGCAGGATGTAAGTTCTCTTGCTGGTTTTTATTCCTGAAATATGCACCTAAGGAGGACACATAGCTGTACTGAAAGAATACTTTGTAGTCAGTGAATGAGCACAGGACTGGGAGCGAAACTGCTCTGCTTGCTTATGTTTTTTTCCTAACCTGTAAAAATACTTTATAAAAGCAGTTGCACATTCAGGAAGCTCACCATCACTCTTTGAAATGTACAGCTTTTACCCCAGATAGCAAATATCTGTTGCTAGAAAAGCCTCTGAACAGCAAGACAGGTATTACTAAGGTGGTTGCCTTGGTAATTACTACATTGCCAGAGGTAAACCAGCTCTCAAAGGGGGCTGTGTGGTTGGTCTTGTTATCTGCCTTCAAGGAAAAGAACAAGATTTTTTGAATGAGAGGATATATTTTTGCCTTAGTTAATTAGCAAAGGAAGGGGCAGAATTCAGATCCATTCGTAGTGTAAATGTTCCACTGACGAGAGAGTTTCATTTGGGAAAGTCTCATGTTCATGGTAATAGGAGGGGAAAGAAATGGTGACAACTCATGAAAGTTGTTCCTTAAATTTATCTGTACTCTCCCTTAACTGTAACAAAAATAACTCTCATGCCTTAAAAGCTTATCATGACTAAAGCATTTCTTAAATGCATAGTTCAGCTGAAGGACACGGGGAATTGGAGAAACAGAGTCAAGAATTATATGAAAGAGATCTGAAGTAGCTGTTTTCTTTATGCTGCCTCTTACACAAACAACAGTAGCTGCAGTGATCTAAACAAATGGTAGACTGAGGGCAGAAGTAACGGTCTACACAGACAGGTCAGTTAGACTATGGTAAGGTGAGAGGTGGAAGAAGAACAGACCCTTTGGGAAAGGTGCCGAGCAGGGAAGGAAACCTGAGTCAGAGGAGAACAACGAGGTAGTTAAGAGTAGAAGAGGAAGTGTCAGAGGTTGGTGAAAGCCATCATTTGCTCCTGCAGCTTGTTGTAGGAAACCAAAGAAGCGATTCTGTGAGGGACTGGATCAACTCCCAGCAGCAGACAAGGACATGACACGCCTGGATGTGTTTCTGAATAGCAGAAGTTTTCTACTAGACAGCCATCAGCCTTCCCACAGGAAACTTCTCTGCCTATGCTTAAAAGCTTCTAAATATTGCAGGTTCTCATGTTTCTCTGGTAGCAATTCATTAATTGGGTAACTGGCAACTAGCTGCAGGTTGCAGTTCTAATGCAGAGACCTTTGCCAGTTTCAGCACAGGTACAATAACACTTTCTAGTGTGTGATGCTTCTGGCAGGGGGACTGGCAGCATTTTAGGCATAATTAGTGACTGCCTCCATCCAGGTTTCCTAAACACCAGGATGTTTAGGAGCTAGTGGCTTTCAGCACAAGACATCTGTCTCCTCTCCAGCTCCTTTGTGTCTGTGTTCTGTATCTCTGCAGTTTGCTGGGTTTAATTCCATAGCCATATGAGGCAGCTGAGCTTCTAGCTCAAGCTGTGACCTTCCATTCCCCACAAAACAGCCGTTGAATCCTTGCATAGGCATGGGCAGTAATTTCCTGTGTCTCTGGCAGCACGTGCATGCTTGCTGCCTGGTGTTAGGAAACCCCTGTTCCATCTGGCTCAGTTGTTGCATTTCTATGAGCAATAAGGCAATAGTCCCATTGAGTAGTGTTGTTCAGTATACATTTAATACAGACTTACCAAGATATCCAGGTATTCAGACTTACTCAGAAGTGAGGAGTCTCTACCCTTGCTCCAGTTTGTACCATTTTAAATAAAGCTGTGTAGTCAGTACCTGCTAGTGACCAGGGCAAGCACTTTCCAAGCAACTGCCTGCCCTCATTCCACATTATCAGATGAGATGAGTGAAAGAGAATTTTTGGCAGCATGCATCTTAGACACCTTGAACTTGGGAGTACCTTTAAGGTCTTCCATCAGGTGGGCTTCAGAGAACTAGTAGAGATGGTCAGGGTTGCTAAGAAGAGGGATCCTGGGGGAACGCTGAGTTTAAGGAAAGCAGTGAAAGTGCAGACCCTGGATCCTAGTAGAAGTGTAAATTTGTGGGTTTTGTCTGTTCACCTGACAAGCACTTGGTCACTGCACTGATCTGTAATTGGCAGCCACCTGCCTGCATATCCTGCAGCACAGGGTACTGCAGGTACCCCTTGTTTCGCTTCCAGAGCGGGGCTTGGCCAGATGGATCCTCAGGAGAGACAATGGGCAAGTGGGACAGGCTCTCCCCATTCCCTCAGCAGCTTTCTGTGTTTGTGGGGATGCAGAGGCAGATGCAATGCGAATGGAGGTGGTACAAGGCAAAAAGTCACCTCCCAGCACGGCTCCCTGGGCAAGGAGATGTGGCAAGCCCTGTGCGAGGGCCCGGTAGGTCAGCCAGCAATAGGAGGCCGCACGGCACACACTTGTTCAGGCCACACGCTGCTGCTTTGTGCAGGAGCAGCCTTTTGCCCTGCACATGTTTACTACCCAGGCACACAACTTGGCAGGGTGCTCCCAACAGCACAAGCATCTGGCATCGCTGCTGCCAACCCTGCCTTCTGCCAAGGGGGCTGGATTTCACTCTCAAATGAACAAGGAGCTGTTTGACCTCTTCCTGCCACGTGTCTTAAGTATCTCCTCCGCCTGAGCCAGAGCCACGTTGGGAGTGCAGTGGGGAGCAGGGTTTATTTGTTCAGTAACCTCTCATAATTCTCTCCTTGCAACACCAGCCTACTTTTCTTTGCTTTTTTTTTCCCCCTCTAGATATTTTCAACCAGACTTTTATCTTAACACTGTCTGCCCTCAGCCGTATCATTTCAAGTGGGTCAGTCTGCTGATTGATGTGAACAGAGAGATATTAGACATGAAAGCACTCCTCTATCTCATTAGTCTTGTCACTGCCATAGCAAACTTGAGCACAGATGGGAGTTAGTTTGTCATGTGCCAAATCTGTGTATTGGCGTAATTGAGAGGCAAACTGTCTGCAGCAAGCTGTAACTTTCTGACATTGTCCTCCAGAGAACATTATGTGATCAGTTTGTCTTACAAAGGAATGGCTTTTTTTAGCTTGCAGTTGTTTGCATGCGTTGGGCCTTCAGTAGAAGCCTCTCTCCTACCCAGGTTTATTAGCTCTGAAATCAGCCTAAAGCATTTGACACCCATCCAGATTACCTAATCTGAAAGATTGAGCTCTTGATTGTGACAGGAGAGGGGTTTTGTTTTCTAAGTGTTTGAAATTAAAACTTAATTGCTGAACCTTAGGCAAAGCCAGAGGGATTGAGATAAGAAATCCTCTCCTGCTTGTGCAAACTGGGTCAGGATGTGTTTCCATTGCTATCCTGGAGGATGGAGGAGAGCAGAGTGAAAAGAGGTAGTTCCAAGTACAGGCAGCTGGTTGGACTGTTGCTCTTGCACCATCCTGGGATGCTGGAGGGAAGAGGGATAAGAGGGAAAAATGATTAAGGGAATTGAAAGTACCCTGACCTGAAATGTGACATTTGTGTCACTTACATTCCACTGAGCTGTAAGTGAGCGAAGAGTGAGTTGTGCTATGTGACCTGGGCAGCAATGGGGTTTTATGGAGAGGTAATATGTGGTAAGAGAAGTGAACAGTAACATCAAGGAATGTGGTCAAATACGTGTGTGTTCTGTTTTAATTTAGGTTTGTCTTAAATGAGCTGGTACAGACCGAAAAAGACTACGTCAAAGACTTGGGAACTGTTGTGGAGGTGAGCTGAAGCAAACCCAGCTATGCAAAATGTTTTCCCACTAAAAAGCACCATGCTGACAAGTGACAACAACAAAAAATACAGCATGAGAAACAAACTGCTTTATTTTGCACTCTGCTTCCATGGTCCCCTTCTCATGTTGACAGAAACAAGGAGAAATGCTTTTGGAAACTATTTTTGTTTCCATTTAACAAATGTTGTATTTTAGGTTTCAGCTCTAGTGTGCAAAGATTTTTCTTGGCTACCCTGCATGTGACAAACTCTTTCTGCTGTAATGCAGCCTTGAGAGCAGTGGTGGAGAGTCACTTATGCTCCCACCACTGATTTCATGCTTTTCTTGCTGTCGTATTGAGTAATGGTAACACATACTTTACTTGAGTTTGCACCTGGACTACAGTCCCGTGTCTGAGTACCTTTCCAGAAGCTGGGTTTGGATCTGTGCTGAGGTGCCTATGTGGCCTGTGGAGTATTGTTTTGCAAAAAAAACCCCTTGAGATAAAATTGGGTGTGAGGGTTGGGTTTTTTTCTGTTAAAAAACAGTCATAGTTTTTTAAGCATCAACTTGTAAAGACCTGACTGATCCCTAGGGATCACCTGTCAGAGCCAACTCACAGTGCAGGGTCCAGGTTTTCTCCCAGCTAGACTCAGACCTGGAGGCACATGATTAAAGTGGGCTTTCTTTTGACATTCACTAGTCCAAAGAGAATTTTCAGCCCGTCCAACAGTGATTTTCAACAGCTTCCAAACTTGAAGACCTTTGTGTCGTCTTCTGTTTACGTCATGCACTGACTTGTCTCAGGAGCTGAGAGAAGTCCTATTCATGTGACTCTTTAAACTTACTGCTTGTCTTTATGCTCCCACAAAATACTTATGGTGATGAATGAAAGAACTCTATACAGAGTCTGGCTTCTTCTTCTTGCCAAGGAAGCCAAGAGCTTGATAAACTATTTTCGTTTACCTTTTATCTTCTAATTGCCCTTGTCACTTCAATAACATCTAGTAATGCTTTGTGTAACTACTGTAGACACTCAGAATAAATCCTTTAAAGTTATCTTTTAAACAAAAAGCATAATTTAATATATCTAGATGAGTTTCTGGTTCTAAATTGTACAAAGGGTATTTAAAGCATTTTCAGTGTAAAAAGCCTTGACATTAGACTTTTGCTTCTTTGGGAAAGAAAAAAGAGTGTTATTATTCTCCCCCTTTGAATGAACCTGTTGCTAATCATTGATCATAAATCCTAAAGGGCTTCATGAAGAGGATAGAAGAAAAAGGAGTTTCTGAAGACATGAAAGGGAAAGACAAGATTGTATTTGGCAATATTCACCAGATCTATGACTGGCACAAAGAGTAAGTGTTTGCTTTAGTTCTTTTTTAAGCACTTGTCTAACCACTCAACCGTAACGGATTGGGATATTTGGTGTCTGTATGTCTAAGCTGCTTTTAATTGAACATCAGCAGGTCATTCAGGGCTGAACTTCCAAAGGACGTTGCCTCACTTTAAACGGTCTCTTTTGGTTTGTAAGTGCTGCTTAATAACTTCACAAATCATGGCTACCTTGAATCTTGAGAATATGTTCCAATTCATGTGCTTTTAGCCACAATTTCACAATACTCCAGGTCCTGATACAGGGCTTTGTCAACCCAATCAAAACCAGTTGCATTACACAAAGCATCAGTCCTACATAAACTCCTTTTTTCCCCAGTGAAAAACTTTTGATAGCTTTGCACTGCCTGGCTTCATAGGAGGGTGTTTGTCATACTGTCTCTCACAGGTACAGCTTTATGCTGGCTCAAACACCATACCAGGAGTGCTGGTCAGTGTGACAGAAATGTGGTTGCACACAAGAGAATCTGCTCTTTGGTCAGTGCTGTGCTGCCTGTGGCACTGTCATTCCTTTCTGGGAAGTCACAACAAGAAGCTCTGTGGGAAATATCATTGTGATCCATCCACAGCTCCTGAACTGCTCATTAGCAATCCCCACATGGCTCTCCAAGAGTTACAGCTTGTGAGTGACTTGCTGGAAAAAGTAGCAGGAAAGCTACTGAAGCTGCCAGAATGGTGTTTTGCAGCTGCAGACACAATCTATCCCAACGATGAGCAGTGACAATGCTGGAAGTCCGTGGTTTCCTTCCTATATCTTGTGGTTTCAGCAACAGGAGCATCTTCACATGCAGCAGACAGGCTAGAGAAGGCTGACCATACCAGCAGTATTTGGCAAGTGGAGTTATAAAATGTAAATAGTTTTGAGATATTTCCAGTAGAAAAGCTCTGACAGGCTTTGACCTGGTTGATGCTTTTAACTCTTGAGCTAGGAGCTCCATTCCACGAACATGTTACTTTGTCCTCATACAAGAAGCTTTTGAAAAGCTACTGGGAACACAAGGCTCATTTCAAACCCTGGGCCATTTATGCTGTAGTTTTATGAACAGCAATGACTTACTTATGGACAATATGATCATCATTTCAGCAGTGCCACTCAGAAATACTCTACAGCTCTGGCTAACTCAAATTGGAGCATGCCTGTACTGTCTTGAGCAATGGATCTTCCTTCAGCCCTAGATGTTTATGCAGGAAACATGATGTCCTTCCCATCCTGTGTCCCATAGGAGCTTATCTCATGGGCTGGGCCTGTCCTTATGTTCTAACAGATGCCCTTGTGAGCACAAACCAAAAAATGTCAGAAAAAACTTCACCATCTATTATGTTGATACCAGCAAGAGTATTTTTACCAGTGCCATTTGTTGTTAAAGTGTGATGATAGGAGTTTTCTGTAACACATAGGGAAGGATTCCCTATTTTTAGTTCTGCATATCTGGGTCAAGAAGTCTATTTAAATGCAGATGAATATAACATTTATAGAGGACTGAATTATGAAAACAGCTGTATGTCATGGTAACAATAGGAATGTTTAGTTGGAACACCTGTCCAATGTACATTTTTTCTGAGATTCTGGGATTTCTTGGGACCAGACTCTTTCAGGCATGACCTCACCAAATCTGCCTATTGTAGCAAATCTGTAGGAGGCATTTGAGGCAGAAATCCTGCAGCGAAAAAGAGGAAGGTCGTGTAAAGGGAGATTGTCAGGATTTGGCTACCAATTAGAAAAACCTACTAGTATTTAAAAAGTTTAGTTTAGCTGCTTTTACCTCACTTTTAGGCATCTCAGTATATTCCTGGTAAAAACACACATGCAAGGACAAATGACCTCCTATTATGAGTTAAAAAACACCAAGGCACCTTCCCAAAGCTGCAGGTCAAGATAGAGACAGTGTTTATTAATTACTACAACTATTATGAATTACAGTATATTGCTAACAGTAACATACTGAAAAACATACCAAAACTCCACCAACAAAACCACATTGGTTTGCTTATTCCTGTGGAAACTGCTGCATCTCTTTCACATTGACCAGTCCTCCAGATCTGCTCACGCAACTGAGAACTCCAGGTTCCTCAACTTCAGTTGAGTTTTCACAAGTGTTTTGGTACGTGGAAAAGATTTACTTTGGGAGTTCTCAGTAAAGAAAAACAACTCTTGCATTTAGATAGCAATTGACACTTTCAAAGAACTGAAACCAGTGCCATAGTGAAGAAGGGCAGATAGTTTGCAAGACAAGACCTCCATATTTCGCAGCTCTCATCTAATGTTCTACAAATGCCACCGTTAAGGGCTGAAGACAAGCTTACTTTTTCACTTATTATTGAATATCATAGCTAAAATTGCACCAATATATCTGAAGGATGACTAGTTTGCTGCTGGGATGACCCTAAAGAAGTATTCTGAAATGTTGGTGTCCTTTCTTTCAGCTTTTTCCTGGCCGAACTGGAAAAATGTCTTCAAGAACCAGAGCGTTTAGCACAGCTTTTTATTAAGCATGTAAGTTTCATTTTGTTGCCTGCCTCTAGTACAAGTTGTCATTTAGGGTGTGAGCACTCCTTTACAAAAATATCTACTTGTGTCAACATGATACTTTTACATGTCTAATCTTAATTTAAATGTGAAGCAGCCTTATAGTTATGCATCTTCAGTGAGCAGCTGGATTGCTTTCTTCAGACTTCTGATTTTGGGGGCCAAATCATGTGACCAAGGTCATCTGGCAAGTTGTAATTATCACAGGTACTTGCTAACTGCTGCAGTTGACACATTCATGTGATGTTAGTTGCTGCAGAACACTAGAGCAAACTCCAGATCCACCAATTTGAAGACAGCATTTCCAACCCCTGAGGTAACCTCCCCTTGCCTGAGGCGCAGAAGTGGAGAACCAGTTATCAATTGATAACCAGTTATCAATTTACTTTCCAATTCCAGCAAATTAATCTTGGATTAGAACAAAAATAAGGATGACCAAGCATGATGTAGCAACTTTCTTCCAGCTTTTAAGAGCAGGAAAGGATAGTAGCCAATATCTCACCAGGCTGCTCTGCATCTTGCCTTCGCAGGAGCGGCGATTACACATGTATGTGGTATATTGCCAAAACAAGCCACGATCTGAATATATCGTAGCTGAGTATGAAGCATACTTTGAGGTAAGCATGGCCTGTTATAAATTACTGCTACATACAGCTGCAAGTCCTAGTCATGTAGACTATTCTGTGACTCTTGAGGTTTGTCTAAACTAAATTCTAGATTGTGATGCTGCACACGCTGCTGAAGTCTGCTACAGAGGGAGAAAATGTGTACTTCAAATTCCTGTGTTCATTTCTAAGAAATATTTAATCCAGTACTAACTGTTTGTGGCCCTCGGGGGGCCACAACAGTATTGATTTCTGTCCAAAATCAAATAAAACCTTTTAATCTGTAGTCTGCAAACAGGGGAGGAGGTAAAAGCCGTTGGAGCTGGGTGGCGCCTCCCATAAATTCCCAATAACTTTGTTTCTTTCAAGGGGACTAGACACACTTAGATATTAATGTGAAACAAGCTTGCTTAACAAGGGAAAGATGTTTCATTTTACCCAAGGGCATAAGACATGCTCTGCAGGACTTGTTTGCGAGCTAATCCTCGCTGCAGAGAAAAGAGCACTCTCCAGACCTTACAGTCCTGCTTGGTCAGCTCAGAGGGGGAAGGGACCCTGTGCTTTTCTACGCCTTCCAGCTCGGTCGTGACTTTTACCCAGTCCTTGTGTAAATAGGGTATGCCAGATCTTTAAATCCTCTCAAATTCCCTCTTGCAAACAAAAGATTAAGAACAGACCAACCTTCTGTGGAAATAAGTCTCTGCTGAGACATTTTATCGTGTTCTCTGTCTTACTCTGTGATTGATTGCAATTGTTTTTAATCCTCACTTTTAGGAGGTCCAGCAGGAAATAAGCCAACGACTAACCATCAGCGACTTTCTCATCAAACCTATTCAAAGAATAACTAAATATCAGCTTCTCCTCAAGGTGAGTGGAAAGATGCAGGTTGGACTAAACTATAGTCTGCATCTTGGATTGGATGCTGGTGTGTTAAGTCAGCCTTAGTTTGAACTGAGGAGTAACTTCATCAAATGATGAGGAAAGAGGAGTCTGCTTGTGCATGGGTGTGCAATGACAGAGTCCCATGGAAATTGTCCAGACAGCAGGAGGGCCACTTCTATGGGAGTAATTGGCAACTGGTGATAAGCAAAAGAGACTTTTATTGTTGTTTACTGTGGGAGTTTTGTGGTAGAAGAGTCAGCTGCAAATAGGGATTTTCTTCCCCTGAAGCCTGAACTTGCATTCAGTTTTTAAAAATCATAGTAAAGATGCACAAGCAGTGGTAATAAAACCTGTCTTTGGTGCTGGAGTGTGCGATTCTAATAAACACTGTAGCCTCCATCAACTATCTCTCTTCAGATTTGCTTGAGGAATTTGTTACCAGAATATTGTGAAGCCTGAAAATTTGGGAGATCCACCTTATTTTTTGTTCCCCCAAGGAGATGAACCTCTCTGCCTTCTGCTGGCTTTATCCACAGTGCCAATTACTCGACATTTCTGAACAGACCTCCCTAGGGATCTCAAGCTAATATCTAAAATTAGGCATGTCTGAACCATACTGTGCAATCCCTAGCAGTACCAAGGCCCTGAGATGGTTTCTTCTCTCTTTTGAACTAGGCTCAAGCAGGCTGCCATCAGCCCACACTTTGATAATTGCACGCTTGCAAAGAGGCAGCGGCATGTTTCCTAAAAAGCCAAAAGGAAAAGAAAAATCTTCAAGTGTGTGTGGTCTTGTGGCTTAAGACAGGGCCTAAGTAAGCATTCCCAAGGGCTAATCCCAGCTTTGTGTTTTTTTCTGTGATATTTCAGCAACCATGCCAGTCACCCCTTTGCCATAACTATGAAGGGGGGAGGGTTAGAATGTTGAAATCGACAAATATTAATGAATTAATACCTTCTCAGAAAATCACAGGCTGAATATGCTTTTCCTTTTTCAAACTGGCATCTTTTGTTTTCTTTTTCTGAAGTGCCTTAATGCAAACCTTTCTGCTTTCTTCAGGACTTCCTGAGGTACAGTGAAAAAGCTGGTCTGGAGTGCTCTGACATAGAGGTACGTTTTCATGTCCTGGACAATAGTGCTGTGTTTTCTAATGGCCCTTCATATAGAGGAATGAAAACCCCAGTATCCCTTTGGCAGTAGCTGAATACCTGCTGATATTCTAAATGTGGTGTTTCTCTTAGCTCGAGTCAGAAGCAAAAAGTGAAGGCACAATCCTGCACTGTGCACTGTTCTCTGCATCATGCTCTTTTAGACATTATCCCACATCTTCAGTGCGTGAATAACTGCTAGCAGGGATTGTACTAATGAAGTTCATTATCTGACACTTTGCTTTCAGGAGCTCTCTGATTCTCCTGTAATAATCCAACATATTTTTGCCTTAACAGAAAGCAGTTGAATTAATGTGCCTTGTACCGAAACGTTGCAATGACATGATGAACCTGGGTCGCCTCCAAGGGTTTGAGGTATGTATTTGCATTCTGCTTGTAAGAACAAACAGGCATGGAAAAAATGTCTTCTCTTTCTGTGATTGTCTCTTCAGTCTGCCCTACTCCAAGCTGTTAGTCTAATGCTTGTTCTTCAGTGCTGAGCTGCATGCTTTGGTGAGGTTTCAAAGGTGGAGCTGATGTACATTTCACTCTAAATTTGTGACAATCTATCTATTGTTTCTTCAAAATGTAGGGCCTGTAAAAGCTTCTGCAAGCTTGAATTGCACTTCTTATATCTATTGCCAGACTGCTGTGCCTGTTAGTAAGGTCACCTAGCATTAACAGGTTAACAACTCCCTCTGAGTTTGGCAACGTGTGAGAGGAGACTTGTGGGTTATAACCCCACAGGTTGCAGCTTGTGGTTTGTAACTAAGCCAGTGCAGACTTTTTCAGTCCTGGTGAAATGTCTTATCTCCAAAACGAAGTCAAGTTTGTCTTATCACTCTATGCATTGTATCATTCCTGCAGACAGGTACATCCTGGTTTCTTGCACCTTCAGGGATGTTGTGGCTCTGCCTACAGTCTGAAGGCGTGATGGAGAGATCCTGACTAGAGGAAACCCACTGCAATAACAAACTACATAATGGGAACAATGTTTGAAATTAATTACAAAACAGTCTAATTGAGACCTCTTGCTTTTGGGTTTATTTGCACAATCATTGGCAATAAGAACAAAGGAAACTTTTGTTATTTGCCTTGAGCTGAGCTCTTGATTTATAAGATTGCTGCTTTGATAACTTAGAGGGGATATGTCTCATGAATTCAGTGCTGCTTGGAAAACTTGGGACTGCAGGAAACATAGCAGATCCCATCTTGTGGGATCGTGGCAGCTCAGGGTTTCTGATGTTGGTGCCTTATCTGCTTCTCAGGGCAAACTGACAGCTCAAGGCAAGCTGCTGCAGCAGGACACCTTCTACGTGACAGAGCAGGATTCTGGGGTTCAGTCTCGACCGAAGGAGCGTAGGGTGTTTCTCTTTGAGCAAATTGTGATCTTCAGTGAACTCCTCAGGAAAGGATCTTTAACACCAGGCTACATGTTCAAGAAAAGCATAAAGGTAAGAAATAGAGAGGGAGAGGCATGTTCTGTTTGATGGTCACGTAAGGAACTCCTACCAGTTGTCTAATACTGTGAGACTGGTCCACCCTGTCACGAGTGGACAACAGTTTGCAGAAAACGATTTCATTTACCTTTCAGTGGACTGGAAGCAATCCAAGACTGCCTGTAAATTAATCAAATTCTAAATTAAACCCTAAATTATCTACATTGACTGGGTAATTTTTACAAGGAACACAGCCAGCACAGGTCCTCTGCCATTCGCAGCCGTGAGTTAGCAAATATTGAAAGTATACAATAGCTGCTTTTAAACATGATCATAAAAGGTTGGGGGAAGGTATAGTATCCAAAACAATCATCTTAGCCAAACTGTAAGTCAATACTAAGCCTCTGCATGACATTACTGGAAATACTCTCCCGAATGGAGGGAGGGCTCTTAGTACAAATGTGCATGTTGCAAGAAGGCAGGACTGTGTCAAAAACAAACAAAAACACAGACAGGTCTGAAAACGCAGCTGCAACTGCTAAACTGTACAAGGAGTTTAAAGAAATTAATTTTGGTTTTAAATAACCTTTCCAGATTATGGAACTGGGGCTGAAAGTAACCAGGGAAAAAGACTTCTTTGTTTAATTGTTTCTTTAAGGGATTTTATGCTTGTTTAGCACACGCAAAGTTAACCTCTGAAATGGTAAGTGAAGGTGACTGAATGCTACACCTCTCCCAGCAGAACTGGCCTTTGCTGTGCCTGCAGAAAGAGCAAAGTCACTGGCTCATTTAAATGTCCTGATCATTCAAAGCTGAGAAACCAGTTTGGGATTGATTTCCTTTCAAAATAGAGAGTTTGAAAAGAGATATGGGAGAATGCATTGTGTTTCCTCTAAATTTTAAATGATACATTAATGTGAAATAGGAGAGCAACATCAGGTGAAATAATGTATGCTAACTATGTATAACTAAACAAATCTATGATAAACAGCATATTTACTGAAATGAGGGCATCATCTTGGCTGACAGAAACTACAGCATTTACTGGAAAGCCTGTATCCATTTGCAGTTTAGTGTGTTTCATAGTTTCCAAGCAAATAATAAGCCATAAAGGGAAAACCTAAAGTATACAAATAAACAATCTTCTTGGTTTAGGTGATCAGCTTTGATTTTATCTTATGGCTGATTTAAATCATTATTAAAGTTGGAGATGGAAATAGCATGAATCATTTTTACTTCAGTTTATTGTATGTATAACAATGAGGCTTTTATCTGCAGGAAACAATTCCTGAATTGTATATTGTAGATAAAGAGAGAAAAATAAATCTCTCCTAATGTCA
The DNA here is from genome assembly GCF_028858725.1 of Colius striatus. Taxonomy (NCBI): domain Eukaryota; kingdom Metazoa; phylum Chordata; class Aves; order Coliiformes; family Coliidae; genus Colius; species Colius striatus. The sequence continues at coordinate 11,389,341 of NC_084769.1, read as the reverse complement.
ATAAAATTAGCTTGCCTCAAGGGTATGAGTTGCTTTTCTAGTTAAACAGCCTATGCAAGTAATGCTGTTCCCACTGCCTGAGTTGAAAATTTTTGTGTGATAATTTTCCAGCCCCTTTTTTTCTGCCATTTGGCAAACAGCTCATTGTGCTGTTGAGTGCCTGCAGCAAGTGTGGGATCCATCTGCATCTCCCCCCCAGCACAGCGAGGGGTCTATGTGCCAGCAGCTCTCACACCCTACCTCCCAGCCCCTACTCCAGCTTCTGGCTGCTTTTGCATTTCTCTCCTGCCTTCCTTCAGAGATGAGCTGTGGGCTGCAGTGTAGCAGGACCATTCCCTCCCTCTCTGTGCCACAGGCGTCCTCACCTCAAAGTGGAAACTCAACCTGAGCTGGATGATTCCCTGGCACGAGGCACTTTAACCAAAGGTGTCACATAAACAGGCTGCTTCACCACCTGGTTTTCATAACCCTGCCCTAAAACGAGGCTTCCAGAAATTGCATCTGGTCTGAGTTCATGAGCCAGAGTTTGAGGAAGCTTTGCACTGTCAGCTAGGGCCAAGTTTCTTTGACCTTGGTTCGAGCACTATCAAGATCCTGCTGGGCAGGTTGAGCCCATCTTCACAGCAGTTATCAGGATGAGCCATCTTTGACTAGCTTCGAAACCATCTGCAGTCACATTGTCCAGTTCCCTGGGAGACACTCCTGAGGGATATAGGCTGTTTCCCTGCGGGTCACCTCCTCCCACATGGCAGCCAGCACCAGAGATCCCGTTTCTTTCCTCTGTGTCACAGCCACTCCTAAGCACTGAGGTCTCTCTTTTAGAGTCAGAAGTGCATATGCCTTCAAATGGAGCTGGTTTTCTCTGTCAAGGAGATGAGACTCCCAAACATTGTTCTGCAAGGTCTGTCACACTGTGCTAGAAGTCTGAGCATGATGACCAACTAGCAAAGAACTCTTCTTTATGCAGTGAGATGGTTAGAAATTGCACGTCCTTTCTTGAGTCTCTCTTTTCTCTCTTCATTCAAATTACCTGTGTGAATAGGCTTGGCAAAAGTATCTCCCTGAGACACAAATCAGAGGTTAGGGATGCTGACTTACAAGTCACTTTCCTGAAAGTCCTACCAGGATTGATTTGCTTATTTTGTCTTTCAACCAGAGGAGCAAGAGCTCAGATCAGGAGGAAGAGCACTGTCTGGGCTCACTTTCTGTCCCTTTCCTTGTTCCTGTGTCAGAGAAGTCCCTGCCTGTTCCCCCAACTTCACAGGGAGCCCCAGAAGAGATGGGAGAGGCATCTTGCAGCTTGAATGCTGGGAATAATTCAGATAAGGAGCAGATCCCTCCATACCTTGACAGACAGAGCAACTGGAGATACACTTCTTCTAGAGTGATGTTATTGCCTTAGTGTCAGGAGCTGTCTATTTTTGACATGAAGGTTCTTTCTTTTTTTGAAAGGCTATTCTTGCTTACAACCTTAGATATTAGTGGCTTAGGAAAAGTTTTCTGGGTACACTTAAACAGAAGCCTCACAAGAGCAGGACAGCAGCTGAAATTACCACCCATGAGGTCCCCAGAAAGAGTATCTGTGACTGCAGTCGAGTGAAGTAACTGCACACAGGTGTCTGTGGTCTGATAGGAATAAGATCTGTTGGAGCATCAGGGGAGAATTGCTCTTTGTTTTCTTGGTGTATCCCTGTAATGGTCCATCCCATTTTTAAAATAGTCTTAATGACTGAGACATTCTTTCCCATGGAGAGTAAGAAATGTAAACATTAAATTGGAGGAACGAGAGACGTAACATCTTAAGTGGAACATTTTAACTCTATTTATGGGTTATAGTAAATTTTTAGCACATCACTCAGGTCTGTGTTACCTTAAAATAGAAGCTGTAACTGAAGACAAGGCAGGAGGATGTCTGGTACATCTGTCAGAGCTTTATTAAGCGTCATATTTAAGATTAAGATTTATCTGCCTAAATCTAGACAAGACAAATACTTGTGATTATCATCTGACAGTCTGTCATTCGACTCATTTATTTTTAGGAGCTTTTCACACCAATTTTATTCTTGAGTAATGTTAACGTGTACCACATGCTTAACCTTGGCTTCTTTCAGATGAACTATCTTATCATTGAAGAAAACGTGGACAGTGACCCCTGCAAGTTTGCTTTAATGAGCCGGGAAACATCAGAAAGAGTCATTTTACAGGCAGCTAACCCAGAAATCCAACAAGCTTGGGTACAGGACATCAACCAGGTCCTGGACACACAAAGAGATTTCCTCAATGGTATGTACATGGTCTTTGCTTCCCAAACCGTGATGCTAAATGGGATTTGGAATCTTTGTGTCTTTTTCTTTCTCTGTTAAAAAATCATTCAGCAGCTTCTTTTCATAAGGAAGACCCCAAGGAGAAAACTATTGCCTTTTATTAAGCACTAGGTCAAGTACTGTCTGCAGAGTACATGGGAAAGAGTCCTCTTGATTCATAGCTGATCATAGAATCATAGAATCATAGAATGGTAGGGGTTGGAAGGGACCTTTAGAGATCATCTAGTCCAACCCCTCTGGAGGCCTGTGGCCGGTGGAGTTCCACAGGGATGGGTTCCAGGGCCAGTCTTGTTCAATATCAAATGAGGGGACAGAGTGTACCCTCAGCAAGTTGGCTGATGACACCAAACTGGGAGGACTGGTTGATTCCCCAGAGGCTGTGCTGTCATTCGGCGGGATCTCAACCGACTTGAGAGTTGGGCAGAGAGGAACCTCATGAGGTTCAACAAGGACAAGTGCAGAGTCCTGCACCTGGGGAGGAACAACCCCATGCACCAGTACAGGCTGGGGGCTGACCTGCTGGAGAGCAGCTCTGCAGAGAGAGACCTGGGAGTGCTGGTTGATAATAAACTAACCATGAGCCAGCAATGTGCCCTTGTGGCCTAGAAGGCCAGTGGCATCCTGGGATGCATCAAGAGTGTGGCCAGCAGGTCAAGGGAGGTCTTTTAAAAGAGGCCACCTCTGTGCAGAGGTTTCTGTCCTGCATGCTAAGTCTGCCTGGTGGGAAAGTGAAGAATGGGAGAAGAGCTAGGCAAGCCTGATCTGAACTGCTGTGCGGCCCTCGAGCCCACCCTGAGAAGCTGCTGGAGCCTGATCTTGCATTAAAGACTGCAGATCATTCTGGCCTGGCTGCATTAGCAGCATCTCCTGAACTGGTTTTGGCAGCCCACTGGCTCCCTGCTTAAATAGGCGGTCCCTGTGCAGTTGGCATGCACATGTCAGTCATGTTCATGTTCAGATCCCAATCCCTCCATCAGTGACATGCACTTTTGTGTCAGATCCTTTATGCTGGGGTTTGCTAGGCTGTGTTCTTGGCGCTTTTCATTCTACAGGGACATTTTAAGTCAAATCCCTTCCCAAGACCAAACTGAAGCCAAGTTGCCATTGATACTGAACAGTGTCTCCCACTTACGCAGAGCAAGGCTTATCCCCAAGAACCTCCTGTTCAATGTAACCTTGAAGTAGAAGCTGAGGACACGAGATGGGAGGAAGGCTGCCTCACCATTCACCCCCTTATAGGTCCAAACTCTGTGGGATAGCTGATACCTTCGATGAAAACAAAAGAGAGGGCAAGGAAACGTCTGGGCTTGTTTCTCCCAGGAACCATGGGAACTGTGCACAAACAAGAGCCCTTTCCAACATGTCAGCTTTGCTTTAAGAATAGATTTGAGGTGACTTGAAATAATATTTCAAACTAGAGTTGTGTTTCTAAAAAAAAATCAGACACAGAGCACATGACCAACAGAAGTGTGTGTTTTGAAAATACAGAGGAGTCAAATCCAGTTAACAATCTCTGCTTGTTCTTGCCCGTGACTGGATGAGGGAAAGAGGAGGAACCAAGACTAGAGGAAAAATCTAAAAATAGCATCTCTTTTGTTTGTTTGGAAGCAACAAAGTGGGAATCATTACTTTGGATGCTTCCAAAATTGTTTTGCACTATTCATTTCAAACCAGCTTTAGGGTTGATTTTTTTTTAATGGAGCTTCTATTAGAAAAGAGTTCTGTAGTTAAAAACTTCATATATGTTCAATAACAAAGCTTATACTTGCTTGAATCAAAATATTTTAGCTTGGCACAACCTGTTAGCTTTAATTTGGAGGGTTTGGGATTTGTGATTTTTTTCTGTTGCAAAATTTGGAGCAGCTCTTTCAGTTCACATCAAAACAGAAGTCCCTTTTTCTTCTATCTGGAGGGGTTTTTAATTTCAGTTAGATACAACAGAAAAAAGTGATGCCCCAACTTCCTGACATCCACCACTTAGTTATATGTAAATATTAGATATGAGATCCCTCCTCAGTCTCCTCTTCTCCAGACTAAGCAGCCCCAGTTCCTGCAGCCTTTCCTCATAAGGAAGATGCTCCAGTCCCCTGATCATCTTGGTGGCCCTGTGCTGGACTCTCTCCAGCACTTCCCTGTCCCTCTTGAGCTGAGGAGCCCAGAACTGGGTGGAGGACTCCAGTACATTGGTGAGATGAGCAGGCTTACACTCTACAGTTTGACCAGCTGGTACCAAAACTTGCCAGTTTTGTGTCAGTGCGGTCGGCTTTGAATGAGGGCTTATTGGAATAAAAATGAATTCCACTAATTATTTGGGACATATATGTTTATTTATGCCTTGTGAGAACTCCACAGACACAACTGCAGGGTTTTCTTGTCCTTTCAGCATCTTTCTTTCTTGTTATTTGTTAAATATTCACTCTTATCCTCCCAAGACTTACTTCCCTGTGAGCCCCTTTTTCTACTGAAACATCTTCATAGCCCCTGTTTATCCTGTGTTCTATGAGGCCAGCAAGGAATTTGATGGGTTAGGAAAATAATCATCTGTATCTCTAAAGCTAGAAGTAAAAATAGATTTATATTAAAACACAGGCTTAAGGATTTACTTTAAACCTATAAACAAGACCCAAGAAAATGATATTGGATCTAGTAGAGCCTGTCCAGTCCAGAACAGTTTAAGTGGCTTTTAGGATGTAATCTTATTGAGGCTGCCTAATCTTTAAATACGTTCTTTAGCTTTTGCATTTCGTTAAAGCGGATGTTTTCTGTCTTTAAAATCATATTAAATCCACACTGAGCCAATGCTGCACAAACTTCATAACAAAACATTACTTGAGTTCTTATTTGGGCTATCTCTGGTTCTGTCTCTTGAGCAGGGAAACCCTAAAGAGCACGGGGCAGCTTCCAAAGCAAAGTATTTTCATCCACGATTCACACGTGTAAAACTTGGTGCAATTACACTGCAGGATTCAAACTTTTCATACTTTTCCTTTGGAAAAGCAAAAGCTGCTAAGCTGGAGAAACAGACTGTGCCCCAAGTGATTGGTGATTGTGGCTGTTGGTTTGTTTTGCTTTAACAAGCAAGCTGTAAAGACAACATGTCACCGATGGATGTGTTTCATAAGGAAGATGCCATTGATCTATACCTTCTTAAAATCATGGTTGAGGGGAGAGGGTGAGAGAGAGAGCAGGCAAGCACACTGATTTTTGCCTGCAGCTTGTAAGAATGCTAACAGATGTTGAACAGGAGGCTGGAAGCCAGGCATGCTGCCATGGTTAATGGTGGAATTAGTAGTCACTAGTGGCCACTCAACTAAATACCCTGTAAAAGCACTGAGTAGGATAGACTGTTTTGAGATAGATTGCCAAGCATTCATTCAGATCTTCCTGCTAAAGACCTTGCAGCCTAATCTAATGGATGTGCTAGAAAAAAATATCACTGTCAAAATTGTTGTCAAAATTCTCCCCAACCTTCCTTTTCATCTTTGGCTGATCTTGCAGCAGCAGCAAACCATTTTCAGCTGCAGCTGAGGTGAGTCAACCTGGTAGTCACTGGGGCATAAATATGTTGTGAGTCACTGCAGGTTTGGGAGCCAAGTAAAGCCTCTAGATTGCTACAGGTCTGCTTGTTCTCTTCTGAAGAAAATGGTGATCTGGCATCCTCCTTGATGTTTTTTCAGTCTCTTGTTCTTAAGTACTCAGTGGTTTCTTGTTGAGTAGTCCTGCCACTCTTTGGAAAGGGAATGCTGTGTGACAATGAGCCTTTCTATTTTTCTCTCCTTTTTCTTTTGTTGGGAAAGACGTTCCTTCTGTTGTGGTTCCCTGGTTGGGCTGATGATGTGACATTATGGCCTCCATCTGCCTCTTGCTAGACTAGTCTCTCTGCATTCCAATAGGTTTTGTCTGGTGCATGTACACAGTATTAGCTAACTGTAAATCACCCATGAAAGCCATGTGACAAGTGGAAAACCAACCCCATAGGTCTGGGTATGGTAGTCTGAGCCTAGCAAATCTGTTCCTTTTCCATTCTCTGTGAGTCCCAGCTCTGATCCCTTCTCCTCCAAATATAACAAATTCTTTATTTCTTTACCATCTGGCATTTTTATCCTTCCTTTTCACAGTATAATCTCTCTTTCCATGACTATGAAATGTATTCTCTCACAAGCACACTCATTTTTTTTAGGCTTAGGAATCTGTTTGTTGTTGCTTGTGGGTGTTTTCTGGAGAGGTCTGGCCTGCTGGAATTAATGTCCTTGTGTCTTCTATACTTCCTCACTTGCTAGTTGTTTCCAGCCATTTCCTTGCATCAAAGCAGTTAACAGAGAAAGCCTATAGAGAACCAAAATCATAGAATGGTAGGGATTGGAAGGGACCTTTAGAAATCCAAACCCTCTGCCAATGCAGGTCCACCTAGATCAAGTCACACAGGAACACATCCAGGTGGGTCTTGAAAACCTCCAAGGAAGGAGCCTCCACACCCTCCCTGGGCAGCCTGTGCCAGGGCTCCCTCACCTCAACAGTGAAACAGTTTTTTCTTATGTTTAAATGGAAGTTTTTGTGTTCCAGCTTCATCTCATTACTCCTTGTCCTGTTGCTAGATACCATCAAAAAAAGGCATGTCCCAACCTCCTGACACCCACCCTTTAGATATTTGTAAATATTAGATATGAGATCACCCCTCAGTCTCCTCCAGACTAAACAGCCCCAGTTCCTGCATCCTTTCCTCATAAGGAAGATGCTCCATTCCCCTGATGATCTTGGTGGCCCTGCGCTGGACTCTCTCCAGCACTTCCCTGTCCCTCTTGAGCTGAGGAGCCCAGAACTGGACCCAGGACTCCAGATGAGGCCTCACCAGGGCAGAGCAAAGGGGAAGCAGAACTTCCCTTGACCTGCTGGCCACACTCTTCTTGATGCCTCCCAGAATGCCATTGGCCTTCTTGGCCAGGTTGCAGTGCGTCGTGTCTGAAGAGTATTTAGTAGTCTGATTCTCCTGGGAATATGCAAATGAAGCTTAAGGGTCCTGACCTGATGGGAGCGAAGGTCAGTGTAAATGAGCTGTGCATCTCGTTCAGCCTTTCATTGACTACAGGGTGCGACCAAGCCATATGATTTCAAAGAAAACGAGTGCAATGATGTGTGCCATAAATGGCAAATGTTTTAGCCCTCTGTGCCGGTTAGGGAAGCTGTTGCTCTCGTCAGCACCGGGTGCTGTGCTCAGTCCTATACACGTACAGCCTTGTGTCCTGCCCGGCCGTGAACACGCCGTGTGCTTCTGTGGGTGGCAGCTCCCGTTCATTCCTCTTTGGTTTGCAGCCTCTGTGTGTGTTCTGATTGAGTCACCCAGTCACCCCACACACTCTCTGCAGCTCTTTGCAACATCCTTGAATGCCTATTGCTAATCCTTGTCCTCTTTTGCAGCGCTGCAGTCTCCCATAGAGTACCAACGCAAAGAAAGTAGCTCAGCCGTGCTGAGGCCTCAGACCGGCCGGGTCCCTCAGCCCAACAGCAGACCCTATTCTTCTGTTCCAGTAGGGTCTGAGAAGCCTTTGAAGGCTACAAGCCGTAACCCATCTCTCCCACCCCTGAAGATATCTACCTCCAACGGCAGCACAGGGTATGAACACTCACAGCCTGGAGACAAGTATGAACAAAGCAAGGTACTGAGCTCACCTGATAAAACATGATCTCATTTCTTATACCCCAGGCAGTCTGGGAAGTTAGCTTTAATTATCAGCTAACCAGGTCAATGGGAACCAACGTACTGAAGCAAAGGTATAAAACGGGATTTGGGATTAAACAGAGACTGTGAGTGCTCTGGCATCCAGATGGGTGGCACATCAGCTGGCAAGTGGAGGCAGAGCCTGACCCTGGAGTGCTGGTGCCAGTGGTTTTCAGGCCACTGTGCAGACGCAAGGGGCTGAATATCCATCTGGAGTGCTGGCAGCAGCCATGCTCAAGCTTCTCTAATATCTATTAACCAGCTCCAAGGAGGTCTACTTGAATGGTACAGAAGAGTTTAGGCCTTTTCCCACATCACAGCTCAAGGGGTGCTAGATCAAGGTTGTCATTTGGGGGCACGTGCCCTGCACACAAACCACCTGAGTCAGAACCGTCAGCGGTGTTTGGACCCGGCTGCTGTCTGGGGTTCACCAAAGCCACTTTCCAATCTGACCTGTAGTTAAGATCGTGAGGTGTGTGAGCATTTATTCATCTTCTGATGAATCCTGGCCTCTCCCCACATTTGGTTCAGCACAGGTGGTTCATCTACAACACCATACAAATGAAAACACGTCTGGGGCATGGCCACCAGCAGCTGTGAGATCTAGTGTGGAATAGGAGGCTGGTTTGTGTCAGACTCTTGCCGCCTTTCAGAGCCTTAGAATCCTTTTCTACCAACGTGAGCTTTGAGTGTTCAGTCTTTTTCCCTGGTACAGTTAGGCTGGGAATGAAGCGGTGGGATTGCTGCTGGAGAAGGCGGGTCCCTGAGCGCCGCCTGCTCACCGCTGTCTGTTGTGTCCGTTTCCACAGACTGATTTGGGAGGGTGCAATGGGACCTCTTCCATGGTGGTGATTAAAGACTACTACGCACTGAAGGAGGATGAGATCTGTGTGAATCAAGGAGAGGTGGTTCAAATCCTTGCCATCAACCAGCAGAACATGTTCCTGGTGTACCAGCCTGCAAACGACCGCTCTCCGGCCGCCGAGGGATGGATCCCTGGCAATATCTTGGCTCCCCTCACTAAATCCACCACAGATAGTAGCGACGGAAGCATCAAGTAAGTGCCATGTTGGCTTGCCTGGGAGCACTATGTGGATTTTTTGAGGAAAAAATAAAAAATAAAAGCCAAACAAGCCCAAATGGTAGGGAATTCCTGCTGATTTTTCTCTACAGTGCCATTGGAATGAGCTGCAGCGCTGGGCAGCCGCGGTGGATAGCTCGGGTTTGGCTTATTTTCATTCCGTGGGGTTTTGTTTATGCTTTGGAGAGAAACAAAACCAGAGGTGGTTAAAGATACCTTTTATGTTACACCGTTTTACACCAACATGGACCTGCTCGGACTGGACTTCTATTTATGTTGTATTAAGTTACTAATCTATATATTGGTTATAACAGCATCTAGCAAAAAAACAAAAGAGCAAACAAAACCACCAAAAACAAAAAGCTCCAGGCCCCGTGTTGGACTGAGGTTTGCTTCTCAAGGAGGAGAGATTTTGTTGTCTATGGCAATTTCCCTGTACAGCTTGTATCTTTTTCTTTCTCTTTGGTTTTTTTTTTTTAAGTTTGATTTGGGATTTTTGGGGTTTTTTTTCTGTTCTGAGTAATTTTTGTAATATAGTATATTATATTTTTTTTGGTTTGCAAGCCCCCCCCCAAACAAGTACATTCCTGTATAAAGTATTTTGCACTATTTAAAAGAAAAGAAAACCCTACCAAAAAAAAAACCCACCCCACCTACAACAAAAGAAACAAAAACCTCCTATTGATGAAGTCAGGTTGTGCAATATAATGGATAGTCGCAATGTTCATCATTGTACCTGTAATGTAACTAATTTTAAATGTACTATTTTAAAGATGTAAAATAAATCTTCACCGTGAGCATGTTTTAATGAGGTCAAAGAACTAGTTCGACCCTTTTTTGTTTGGTTTGGTTTTGGTTTTGGTTTCTTTTTGTTTATAAGGTTTTCGTTGCTTATTTAACAAATGTGTGGGTATATATTTTTCTTTGCTGGTTTTTAGAAGTTTGTCAGTCTGGAATGACTAATGGGAGAAAGTGGGGGATTCTTTTTTTTTATTGGCATTAAATACAGAAGGTACAACCCTCTTTTCAGTAATACCTGTCGATTTCTTTTAACATCTGAAATGACTAGATGGTCATGCACGATGGACGCTGCGACCTGACACGGGCACCTCGAGGCGCAGAATTCAACACGAGGATTTTGTGACACATTCACTAAAAATAATCGTTTTGATCTCTGCTGCAGTTTCAGCTGAGAGGGGTGATGACTTGACCTGTCAGTCAGTAATGAGTGCTACTCTGAATTGCATGTTAAGCCAAAGGAATTGCTTAGCACATCTCTTGTACACCCACCGTGGCCATTCCCAAGTCCCTCTCTAACCACAATGCATAATCCCCTGCCCTTAGATTCGTCCCTGGTGAATACTCTGATACCGTGGTAGCTGCACAGTCAAATTCTGCATCAGGCTGTGTAGCTGGGTGAATTGTGGCCAGGAGAGTGTGAGAAAATTGAAAGACACACACATTGCACTTGTCTCTTTCTCACTGTGGTGAGATTTAAAGTTCTAAATCACAGTTTCAGACCCAAACAGCTAAATCAACCCCAATACCAAAAAGATGCTTGAACAATTGAAATCTTATGGGTAAAAAACAACCTGGGGCTGGTGTACTCTTCAGCTCTCTCTAGTCTGCCAGAATCTATTGACCAATTAGTATAAGTAATAAAACTGTTTCTTCTGTTGAGAAATACTGTACACAAACTATGCGGTCAATCAGGTAGTGCTGGCACCGTGTATTATTCACCGGTAGGTCAGGGAGTCCATCAGACACGTCCTTGACTCTTAAAGGAAAACTGAACAGCCCTGAAGTGTTGGAGAACTTCCCCTGCTCTGTTCATCTAATTTGGACCTCCTCCAGGAACGCCCAAACATCAGCCAGCCCTCACTGTGAGGCTGACACATACAAAGTGCTCTGGTGCTCCTTGTGCTCAAATGTGACCGTTTGAGATGGAGACTTTAATCCTGATGGCAGAACCAGTCGATACCACCCAGTTCAGTGTTATGCCAGTGGCAGCCAGCTGTTGGGAGGCCCTTAGTTTAGGGGTTTGCTTTGTTTAGTTTGAGCTATTGTACAGCTCCCATGGGGTGCTGAAGTATAAACCAAAACTGCTTAGGAGGCAGAGGCAGAGCTGTTGGGGGAGCGTGGCTGCGTGGGGCACCCTGTGAGTCCTACCTTGCTAACGTGCTGCGTTTTGTTGGCATCGCAGGTGCCCGCTGGAATACATGCAACTTGCTTTGTAAAATGTGTCAAGGTACTGTAGACGTGACATGTGCCAAACATTGGGCTTAAACATGCAAATCAAATTTGCATGACTTAAAAGGTGGGCAGATGCTTTGAACTTGGATCCCTCAGCTCATCACACTGCTGTTTGGAAAGCTTTCTGCTTTGGACAAACATACCCCTTCCCAAATAACCCCCCAGCCTGCCCACTACTAAACCCAAATGAAATCCATGTTAAGAACTCTTTTGTTTTTCCTTAATTTTTGAAGTCTGCTTTGATGTGCAATTTCTGTTGTCACCACAGCATTGCTCTTTATGAAGGGTGACATGGACTATTCTTGGGGTGGGTCTTTTTTCCTTTTCCAAGAGTAAGGTCATAGGAGCAGTAATGAGGGGTAAAAATGGACTGAAACTCATGCCTGCTGTGTTGCTAGCCAAAAACCACGGATGGACTGATGTCCTCTCGAACCAGATTGGCAAAATCAAACGGGGAGTTCTTGGTTTTGAGAGGCACAGCAGAGCTTGTCACGCTGGGAAATGACTTGCCTCTTGGAAAGTTAACCATGTGGCTCCTATTTGTTGAGCTGGTCATGGTCTGAGCAACGTGTAGGGAACACCACCTTGAATTTCTGTCCTTTTTTTCATTTGCTCTACTGAGTAATCTGTTAAGGCCCTTCTCATGTATTTACATTTGTTTCGCTGCTTTTAACCAACAAGACCGAGGACACGAGTGACTTTTCATCAGCAGCAAAACTAATGTAAAAGTCTGTTTGTGGCCATGTAAGGCAAAAGTCCCTGAAACCAAATGCCCACGTCCTAGTTGCCTGCTTCCATCATGGACATTTCTTGTTCCTGCTCCATGCATTCAAACAGCAAGCGTGGCACAACATCTGCTTGGCAGAACCCTTTGGGTCGGTTCGTAACTCCCCCTTCTCATCGCTCAGATTGAGATAGGCACGTTGCTGGGGGCTTTCACCTTTTAGGGATGGCAGTAGTCACAGATGTGGATGCTGGTTCCCCTTCCCAACCCTTCCCTTGCTGCCCTGATTTGCCGTTTGATTGCTGCGTTTTTTGGTACAACAGGAAGTCATGTTCATGGCATACCCTGCGCATGAGAAAGCGGGCGGAAAAGGAGAGCAGTGGCAAAAATGAAGCCAATGGGCCACGTAAATCCAAGGATATTCTGGGCAACAAAGTCTCTGTTAAAGTGAGTAAGGCCATCTGAAAGCTGTGTGCTGCTCTCCTGCTTCCCATCCTTTTCACCCCCTGTAGCACCCTCTCCTGAGAGAGGGAGGGGTCGGTGATTTGGGGTTTGGGGTGTTTTTTTTGTGGGGTTTTTTGGTTTGATTTTTTTTTCCTCTTCAGTTATCTTTTTTTTCCCCTTTTTTGGTTTGTTTTTTTTTTTTGTAGTATCCATTTTAGCAGGATTTTTGCATGCAAGATAAAATGCAGCCTTTGTTTTTCATTTTCTTTTCCCTGGCGTCCCCACATGCAAGTAAGTAGTCTTCATTAAAAAACAAAACAAGCCAGCTATATATATGGTTAAATAAGTTAAAGTTGGGACAGTAGTGATTTCCTGACCTCTGCCCTAGCCCAGTCTGCAGCTCCATCAGAGCAGGTGCAGTGGTGAGGAAGCCACCGAGTGAACCAACGGCCTTACGGAAGTCAATGAGTTTTCTTTGGGATGAAATTTCACCATGTCGTAAGATAAGGGGTTCTCAGCCTTGAGAAGCTTAAGGTTTTTGCTCTGGGGAGATGGTCTCAAAGACCTTTTTCTTTCCATGTTATCAGACAGGGCAGAGATGCTGACTCTCGTCTTGCTAGGAGAGTGTTTTGTGTGTGTCTGTGCTTGTGTGTGTGTGTGTGTGTGTCCGTGTCTGTCTCTCTCTCTGAGATCTCCCAGTGTGGAAAAGGTTGAGAACTGTGGGGTTAAGCTCCATCTTCTGCTCTGGGTGCCTGACCACTGTGCTCCAATTCAGAGGATCCATCTCTATAAACGGACCATGAGGCCTGCTCAGGACTAATGTGGGGCTTTCCCTCCCAACAGAGGCAAGCAAACACTTGTCGTGATTTTGACACAACCGAAGCCCAGCCTTGATTCAGGAAAGCACTTGAGCATGTCCTTTGGATCCACTCCCCTCCAGGAGAGCCCATGATTAAGTGTTTTCCTTTGCAGAGGCTTTCTGCCTTGTAAGCCTCATGAAATAGCCATGGCATGTGCAAAGGGAGGAACTCTGCCCCTGCACCCCCCGACCCTGCAGCAGGGAAGGACTGGGCCTGAGGGACACGCCTGCTCCAGCATGGTGGCCACAGTTCTTCCTCCTGTTGCTTCCTCGCTGTTTTTACTACCCCAAGGACTTGCAGAATCACTGCCTCTTCTTTAGCAAAAGCATGTCTTTGCTTCCCTTGTTTTCCTTTTGGTTTGGTTTTTGGTTGGTTTTTTTAGAGCATTTTCTGTACCGTTACCTGTTTCTGTGCTGCTCACAACTCCTGTGCTGCTCTGCCCTGCCTAACCAATCTCTCTTCTAATCTCTTGTTCTCTTTCTTCCTCTTCATGCTGCCAAACAAGGAGACAAACAGCTCAGAGGAATCAGAGTGTGATGACCTTGACCCCAATACTAGCATGGAGGTAGAGACAATCATCCTTGTGCTTTTATTGTGTTTTGTTCCAAGAACGTGTGCCTGTTTTGAAATGCCTTTGCTGACAGGGGAGCTGGTGGGTCTGCATTGCTCGTGGACACATGTGCCAATTAGGTGTGAGTCACACAAAGAGCCAATTCTGGTTTTGCCAAGTATTGAGCTGGAGTTGAGGCTGCCCTTGCGGTGGGAGCAGTGGAGATGGCTGAGGAACAAGCTCCTGTTGAGCTGGAGACTCCTGTAGCCACCCTCAGCCGCTTGTGTCCAACCTGGGACCTCATTCTGTGACACAGTAACACATGCATGTCAGCTTCCAGTGAATGCAGCAGCTTGCTGTATTAAACTCCCCTCCCTTGCCGTGGCAACACGAGCTGAGCTGCTCGTCAGGCCTGTGTTACACGTCACTGGAGGAAATGTTCTTGCACCACGACTGGTGCTTTGAATTATGTAGAAGGCAAGCAAAGACAAAGTTGGGTTTTATATTGTACCAAAGGGGAAAGAGCTTCCTACTGAAATAGGCAAGGCCAAGGTTCAGAGAGACATAAGTGATTTGGTAGAGGTGACGGGGCAGGTCATTGGAGAAGAGGGCTACGTGTGTCCTAGGAGATGCTGCCAGCCAGGCTGCGCTGTAAGCATTGGCAGAAGGGGGCTGATCTTCCTCCTGGAGGGGGGAAGAGGGAGAAGTGTATTGAGATAAACCACCTCAGCTCTTAACCTGAAGGCTCATTTGTATTTTAATTGTGTTGGCATAAATGAACATGACTTTGAGAAGGGGATGGGTAATAAAGGACAGCTTTTAACCCAGCTGACACCCTGGAGACTGAATGGTCCATAGTACCTAAAGCTGTATTATTCTCAGGCGTGTGTTTGCATTTTCAAAGACCATTTTGCCCATCACAGGTAACAACCAGGAGTAAGAGCTTTTGTTACAAGGCTGTGCCCAGTTATTACACAAAAGTCTATGTAAGCTGCAGATCACTGAAACTGTCCCTGTGGAGTAAAAGGTGGCTGAGATGCAGGCATGTTGTTCAGACATGAGTGAGGATCACCATTCTTTCCGCAGAAGATTTTGGTGTTTTGACTTTGATCAGTAGGAGGAAAACCAGATGTTTTAAAATTGTCAGTGGAAGGTATCTGAGTACTCACACTCTCAGCATTTCTAGTTAGTTGTAGCATACTCTATGTGAGTCTTTCTTTGATTTGGGCTTTTACTGTGGTACAGTCTACTCCCTGTAAGGAGCAGCACGGGCTGGCTTCAGTGCATCTGCAGTCTGGAGTGAATGTGGTCAGCTTGTTGGTCCAGCTGAGAAAATTTGGGGGTGAAGGGTTGCTGCTACCCAGTATAAACTAAACAAAATCATCCCAAGGAAGCAGAGCAAAGGCAGGTTCATAGAATGCACGTGAAGCCCTAGAAGAGGCTATGGGGAAGTCTGGTCTGTAAAGGTCTGGAGTATTCGCTGCTGGAGGCCACAGTTACTCTCCCTTTCCCTTCACCGTGAGTCTTTTGATGCTCTTTTTCAAATATGTTATGAGAAATGGACTATATTAAGGCCTTGAGAGCTCAAGTCTCTTCTCATTAAAACAGAGGCAAAGCAAACTGCTTCCACCTCCAGAGCTTGGTTGAGGACTTCACCAGCTCTTTTAGGTTTGTGTCCTGGACTTGAGTAGTTGTTAAACAGCTGTGCTACCTCTTACTCCACAGCCTGTGTGAACAGTGAAAAGCAGCATCTCAGCTGGTTTTCCTTTCCCAACTTGATGTGGAACGTGCCCCTGAGCTGCTGGCAAGCTCCCAGGGGAGCTGGGGACAGTGGGACTGACTGCCCAAGGAGGGCAAGGCCTTGTCCTCACACCTACCTGGACTCCTGATGGATTTTAGTCACTGGGAGTGCTGGTAGGAGGGCTGTGTCCTGGCCATCAGCATTCAGTGGTGCATGAGGCCTTACCTATGTCATTAAGGTGGAGCCATAGCTATCATTATAGTCAGGTAATAACAGGGCAAGTCACCTGGCTTCTCTTCTAGGACCATCACCCCTGACATCCCTCTTCCTCCCATCAAGCGTGGCAACGTGCACCCAGTGCTGCAATAGAGAGAGCAGCCTCTCAGTGCACAGCAGACGTGTTCATTCCTTGGAAATGTCAGTGCAGTTCACCTCCAGCCCACTCACTGGGCACAAAGTTGGTGAGCTCAACGTAGTATCCATGGAGTCCCACAGCTGCTGTGGTCTTCCAGATCTGGCTTGGCTTGCTATGGATCAAATGCCACACATCTGCTCAGTAGAGTCCACGTTTCTGAAGCACTTTGCCTTTGTTTCAAGGGGAAACATAGAAAGAAGTGTAGAAAACACAGAGACTGAGAGCAGGAAACCCAAATTCTGAGTGACTGTTTAAAAGAGCTAAAATGCTGTTGCTGTTGTCTTGCCCACTCAGTGATGTGCTGGCCCTGGAGAACTTTCCATTCGTTGTAACTTTGACCAGAATTAGTGTCTCTTGATGGCTGTTTCTTTTCCCTTTGTTTATGAATAGGTAGTGAAAGTGCATAAGGATGGAACTGAAGCTTGGGGCTTTTTTTCCCCCTAGTTTTCTGCTTTGTGCTGTTGTTTCATAAACCAGAAGGTGCCAACTCAGCTATTAGGCAGGTGAGTGTAGGAGCAGACACTCAAGGAGCGCGTGTAGCCACGTGAGGGATAGGAGTAACCTGCATTTAAGAAAGCTCAGAGACTCCCTTTCCACATGTCTGTAGCTGATTGCATGGGGACAGGCAGCTCCTGTCTTGTCAGGTAGCTCTTCCTTCTGGGAAGAAGGTGCATGCCCTCATGAATCAGTAAATATCATCCACACCCAAGTCTGGGGTCCTGGACAATGAGACAACTGTTTGTCCTACAGTTGTGTGTCGTAAAGTCTCACGGGGTTTCGATATTGCTAACAGGGTCATAAGCCAACTGTGCAGGTCCCATCGAGCTACCTCTCCTGTCTACAAGTGAGTGTCCTTCCAGCATTCAGGAGACCTGACTGAGATAAACCAAATTCATAGAATCACAGAATGGTAGGGGTTGGAAGGGACCGTTAGAGATCATCCAGTCCAACCCCTCTGCCAAAGCAGATCCACCTAGACAAGTTACACAGGAACGTGTCCAGATGGGTCTTGAAGACCTTCAAGGAAGGAGCCTCCACACCCTCCCTGGGCAGCCTGTGCCAGGGCTCCCTCACCTCGACAGTGAAAGAGAAAACTCTTCTTTCTTACATTTAAATGGAACTTTTTGTGTTCCAGCTTCATCCCATTACCCCTTGTCCTGTTGCTAGATACCATCAAAAAAAGGCATGCCCCAACCTCCTGACACCAGCAGCAGCTCTTCCAGGCATTGGGGTGGACCTGCCATGGCTCCAGAGGTTTGGTTTGGCACAGGGTGACTCCTGCCCAGCACAGAGCTCTCACCCTGTGCCCACGGTTTGTCCCAGTTCCTGAGCTGTGCAAGGGAGAGATGGAGTCCAGGCCCAGCCCGAGTCAATGGAAGTGCCATCATTAGATTAGGTATGGAATTTGGGCTTTGTGTTCTCTTTTGTTCAGTTATGACATTTTAGCATGTGAAGAACTGCTCAGAGACACTGAGAGCAAGACAAGTGCCAGGAAACACCCTCTAGGAAAGAATATTGTGTTAGCAGCCCCACAGTCCAAATGGTTCAGTAAGCAATGGTTTGGTGCATACAGCATTGGCTCCAACCCAATGCTCAGCTCGGGCCAAGAATTCCCAGATGCCTTAGGCAGGTGCCTTCATGTCCTGCTTTGAGCTGTCCATCCCCAGGGCAGATCTAACAACCTGTCTCGGTGAATACAGCACTAAAGCCTTTCCTGGCCTGTTACCGCAGCATGAATGAGAACAACCCTGAGAACCCCCCAGATTTCCCTGGGCTGCCTCCACGGGGGTGACACCATTCTCCTGCTGCCCTGGCTGGCCAGGGATAGCTGAGATGGACCAGCAAGGTGGATCCTCAGGTGAGACACAGCCTGAGCTGGGAGCACAGGCACCTGGGATTGGCTTTCAGGAAAGGAAGACCAGACCTTCTTCATCTGCAGATAAACCTCACTACACTCAGCAGCAGCTCTTCCAGGCGTTGGGGTGGACCTCACGTGCAGGACCTGCCATGGCTCCAGAGGTTTTGTTCAGGTAGAGTGCTTCAACACAGTGCCTGGAGTACCAGAGACTCCAAGAAGCAGCATGATGAGGGCAAGAGGCCTTCTGCTCTGAATTGATGTGTGTTACAGCAGTCAGCATCCTCTGTGGTTTCTCCATCAGTCCCAGGGGCAGCAGAGCTCACCCGTGCTGGGTGCCTGAAGGCATCCCCCATCCCCACACCAAGAGGCTGATGCCACGGGACATTTCACCAGACACCGTGCCTCCATTCTAAATTAAGCTTTCCCTTTGGTAGCATCTATCCACATGTAGCAGGAGCCTTATTTGCTTTTATCAAGACATTTCTCTTTATTGATGAGGGGAGAGGAGGCTGGTGACACTGTGAGCTTGTCCCCCTGAACTCAAAGTCAACCTAGCCAGAGGTGGATTGATGGAGCTTTTCCTGCAGAGCAGAGGTGGTTTAATTCCTCTCTAACTCATTTCATTTTTTTCCCAAGAACCTTTTTTTTGCATTACTATTTTATGTTTTTGAGTGAGGGAGCAAGGAACAGGCTGCTGCCGCTGCCACCAGCATGTGCAAATGTGTCAGGATTTCATTTTAACTCAGTGAACAAGGAGTGACATAAAGTGTTTACAGGATGCTGAGCTGCCTGGCTCGGGGTAAATGTGCCCTCTGCTGTTTAGACAATGCATGGGCCTTATTGTAGGGGGGAAAAACCATTCCCTCTCCTGGTTTTGATCTATGCCATTAAAATGAGACTGAGATGTGCCACTGGAAAAATCTGGGCATCCTCTGGGCCCTTCTGTGCTAGGGGAGGTGGGTTGGGCATGGGGAAGACATCTCTGCGACCAAGGAGCACAGCCTGGCCGAGGTGAGTGGCCCCTACAGAGTGGGTTCTGCATCCCCACCAGATACAGCACACAGCACAAATGGGAGAGCAGCTCATGCTAAGAACTGACGGTGCTCAGTGTCATTCCTCGAGTGGACTTTGCTGCTGTTGCTGCAGGTGCAGCTCTGTCTTTGCAACCTGAGCTTAGCAAACCAGGAAGAAAGTGTCCCAGCGCTGCACAGCAGTGAGCTGCTGGATGCAGCACCTGTGCTGCTTTTCTAATGCCTGGCTGTTACCCCCAGTCACATCTCAGTCCCTGAGATCCCTGCAGGTGCCCAGGGGCATTCAAAGCACGTGCCTCGTGTGCCAGTCTTGGTTTGAGCCTTGAAGCAGTGCAGGCTGGAGGAGGGAGAAGCGAGGGCTATTTCTGGCTCTTTTATTTAATAACTCTGACCTATCTTCCCATTTATTTATCTCTTCCCACTCCCTGCATTTGCCTGGGCAGCTTTAGACCCCCCCATCACCTGAGCAGAGGCTGACTCACAGTCTGCCTTTGCCACCTTGTGTGAGGTTCCTATTTTCAGCCATCATTGTATGGGAAACAGAAACTCTCCTGATCACAGAGGGAGCCTTACAAGTTTTCACCTACCCTGGACCAGGCTACAGGTATTTCATCCAATGGATAAAATAAATCTGTCTCATTTCAACTAAATCTATGTTCCTAGAATAAAAGAGCTGGCTGTGTTTCTCACCTGAGGAATGGCTGCATTGCCAGCCCAGTTTCATCCCATAGGGTTTGCATGCGCCTGGCACAGACTGACGTTGAAGATGATGTGAGAAGTTTTTGTCTCTAGTAGTTCCATCCCCATGAATTTATTCTCACAAGCCAGACTGGGGTGCAGCTCGTGGTCACTGGAGTTTCTTCAGGGAGCCCTTGTCTGTGGGACTCTGGGCTGCTTTCCCCTGCTCGTCGCTGCAGGTACTCAGCTGAGGGCTGGCCTCCAAGAGCCTCCTCCACGGTGCACTGAGTGAGGCTTCAGGACTGAGCCTCATGTTGCTTTTCAGGGAAGAAAACTACACAAAAGCCACATAACCAGTGCCATTTCCCCCACCTGGTAATCTCAAGGCAGTGCAAAACATTCCCTGGGTGAGTGATGGGCAGAAGCCAGGACTCCTGCATCGGCCCCAAACACCACTGCTGCCTTTGGGCTGGTGTGAGAGTTCCCTAGGGCGAGCAAGGGCTTTAAAAGGGGGTAAACGTGCTGGAGAGGGTGCTCTTTCACCCCCTTTTGTCTGAGGGAAAGTCCCTTGGCTTTGGAGCCCTCCAGGTCACCCATGCAGGATCTGTGGCAGCACAGTGTGTTGCAGATGCCCCGTTTTCAGGGCACCCCCTGCTCCCGCAGCCCGCCCAAGCCCCTCACTGACAGCGATTGCTGCTCTTCCAGGGCCTTCATCTCTCTGTAAAAACCCTGAGGGAGAGAACCAGGAAGAATTTCTTGTGTGGCTTTCAACAGCTTTTGCAGCTTTTTGCACACACCACTGGGAAGTCTGTCTGTCAGGAGAACCAGCCACAGCCGTGCTCTGGAGCCCTTCTCTCCACCCACGGGGACTGAAAACCTGTTTGGCAAATGAAGAAATCATCTCCAAGGCTCTTGTGCTTCATCTAGAAAGACTCTGTGGAGTCGGTCATCTCCTTGCATAGCATGGAAATGCAGTGTCCTGCAGAGAGGCAGCAAACCCCTGGGGCCTCGGAGTGGACGTGTGAGTCAGCAGAGCTGCCTTCTGGCCCCAGGTTTGGCTGTGGGCCTCTCCTTTCCTGTTTCTGTCCTTCTTACCCCATCATTTGACCTTCTCCTTCAAAGTACACCAAATCCTGTTCCCTAATTAAGTGATACATGAAATCACTCAGGTAGCACTTAAACAAGGAGGTTCTGCTCCCCCTCTACTCTGCCCTGGTGAGGCCTCATCTGGAGTCCTGTGTCCAGTTCTGGGCTCCTCAGCTCAAGAGGGACAGGGAACTGCTGGAGAGAGTCCAGCACAGGGGCACCAAGATGATCAGGGGACTGGAGCATCTTCCTTATGAGGAAAGGCTGCGGGAACTGGGGCTGTTTAGTCTGGAGAAGATCTCATTAATACTTACAAATATCTAAAGGGCGGGTGTCAGGAGGTTGGGACATCCCTTTTTTCTATTGTATCTAGCAACAGGACAAGGGGTAATGGGACGAAGCTGGAACACAAAAAGTTCCATATAGACATAAGGAGAAACTCTTTCACTGTTGAGGTGAGGGAACCCTGGCACAGGCTGCCCAGGGAGGGTGTGGAGGCTCCTTCTTTGAAGGTCTTCAAGACCCATCTGGATGTGTTCCTGTGTGACCTGATCTAGGTGACCCTGCTTCTGTGGGGGGTTGGGCTGGATGAACTCTAAAGGTCCCTTCCAACCCTACCATTCTGTGATTCTGTGATTGTTTTGCAAACAGCCTTTCATTTTTGTCTGAGCTTCCAGCAGGCAAAAGCTGTGATATGGCTGTGGGGCTGCTGTTAGGTAACATTTTATTAATTAACAGATGAAGTTTTAGCAAAGGAAATGTGAATTTTGCCCACAGACTCTTCCAATATTATCTATCAGCTCTAATTTCCTTTCTGGTATTCCCATGGTTAGGCAAGGGAGGGAGGGAGGGGAAAAACATTGGCACGGGAAATTGTAACATCTGATTGTGCCTGGGAAGTCATTAGAAATGTAGCATTATTGATTTATAGATGCATCCATTACATTCATCATTGTAGCTGCATCTTCTAATGAATCCTTTGGAGTGATAAAATTAACACATTAGGAGTGATTGTTTCTCCTGATCTCAAATCCTGCAAGGATGGAAATCAGTGAATAGTAAGGGAATTTAGTGCATGCTGTGGGGAAGGAAGGGGGGAGCTTTGGAGGCTAGTTGTGTATTCCAGGTAAGCCAAAAGCTACAAAAATGAGGCTGTATGTGGGAGTGAGCTGATGCCTGGGGTAAGCAGATGGTCTCACTGAGTGAAAAATGCCCAAGTGATGGTTGTTCACAGAACGGCTTCTTCTCCCTTTGCTCTGTTGTGTGAGCAATACAGTGTAATCCTGAAGAGCCATCTCTCCGTTCTTACATGCACAGGTGGGAGAGAAGATGTTCTTCATCTAGATGTTCTTCTTCATCTCCTGTGCCCCAGTTTCCCCCTGCCTGTGGGATCCAGGGAGCTGTACATGTGTCCCACACCCCGTGGAGCTGCAGTCGCTGCCTCTGAGCCCCTTCAGAGGCTCCCAGGGTGGCTGGTCACAGGGGTCCACATCCTGAAGTTGCACCCTTCATTGGGCCTTTGTGCTTCCCAAGCCAAACCAGAACCAGGAGGTGCAGCCAGGAAGAGGAGGACCTGCTATGGGACCCAAAGAGCCTGGCTGGGTGTCTCAGCCATGCTAGGGCCCTGCTGCAGGGCTGGCACACTCTCCTGTTCCCTCTCCTCATCACAGAGGTGCCCCCAACATGGCTTTGAAAAATAAGAAGTCTTAATTATAGCAATAGTGGTCAAAGAGTCTTCTCCAGGGATGTAGGCAGAGGGTGGCTCCTTCCAGGATGCTGGGAGTGAAATGTTTGAAATCTCAGTGCTCTTAGGAGCAGGCAAGAGCCCAAACCATCTCACTTCCCAACAGGTACGGATCTGGAACACAAAAAGTTCCCCTTAAACACAAGGAAGATATTCTTTGCTGTAGAGGTGAGGGAGCCCTGGCGCAGGCTGCCCAGGGAGGGTGTGGAGTCTCCTTCCCTGCAGGTTTCCAAACCCACCTGGACACGTTCCTGAGTGACCTGATGTAGGAGAACCTGCTATAGCACGGAGTTGGACTGGATGATCTCTAGAGGTCCCTTCCAACCCCTACCATTCTGTGATCTTTAGGACTGACTGACTATGTGGTAGGGACTAAAGGCTGCTTTGCCCACCAGCAGCAGCCCCTGTGTTTCTGGAGTGCAGAGTGTAAAGCACTGGCGTTGATCAGTTGTTTCAGACAGTACCATGAACGTTGTGTTCTCTGTAGATGTGTCCTGAAAGATCAAATTCTGCCTATTGCCAGGACAAAGGTAGTCTCAGTCTCACAGGAAGAGGAATTTGTTGATGTAAGGTATGTTTCTATGGGGAAAGAAATGAACCTCTGTGAGTGGTGAGTCCATGTTACGGCTGGGTCATCTGTGCTTTCTGGTAGTGACAGAGGAAAGCAACTCCTGAGGTCTCACTGCTGGTACCAGAGGTTTACCTGAGGCCATGAGGAAGGGCTATGAAACCAAAATGAACCTGAATATGCTCAAGTGCCTCCTTGAATGTCACACTGAGACATTCACCTTGGAAAGCTATTTATAAAGCCCAAATGTAAGTATCAGCCTTGAAGACATATCTGCATTGTTTTGAAGGGTTCTTGCTCCTGCTTCATGGCAGGTTTCTGAGCCTCTGCAAAAGCTCCCATCAGCTTTGGCACCACAAATCAGGTCACTGCTTCAACATCTTCCAAAATAGCTATGAGATAGACAATAACAAAGCTATTTTGGGTGACATAAAGCACACTGGTGTTTATGGTGCTTGAGATCAAATTATGAGTTTGAATTTGGCTAATGAGGCCGGATGAGATTATTAAAACAGCTAATGAGGCTGTAGAGCTGTAGTGCTTTACCTCTTTGGGTTTTCTGCTGACTCTGCTCTGAGCAGAAGTGAAAAGGCATCTCCCCAAAGCTGGGTAGTGGCCAGAATGCTGGTGAGATGCCCCAGGTGACTGCAGGCACTGGAGCCAGCCACAGAGCGGGAACACCAGCCACCTCTGGGAAGGAGAGCTAATGGCTTGAGCATTATCACCCAAGCAGAGAGGAAGCACATCCATCCTCCTCAGTGCTGTGCCTGTGGCCTGTGATGCTGTATTAAGCAGCTGAGCTTTTCATTTCCTTCCCCAGCTGTGCACAGGCTCATGGTGTGGTCACTGGAGCTTGCTGCATCTGCCATTGTTAGAGCTTCTTGTGGCCACTTGTGAAACCAGATGCCCCTTTGTCCCTGACCAGAACAATAAATGCTTTCCTTTCTTTGTATTTTACAGATAATCAACCCCAATTTCATCCAAGAAGGTGAGTTGGGAACAGTTGTGTACTGGTGGGCACAGAGGGGCAAGTCAGCAGCTGGGATTTACTCTGGTGCAAGAGCATCTCTGCACCCGCCGGTGCTTACAGTGGAGGCGGCTCTCCACTGCCTCTCTCTTGTTTTCCTGGGGAAGAATGTTTTGGGGACACAGAAGAGGTTGAAACCCTCAAACCTGCCTTCAGAAAGCAGGAGCCAGAGCACAGGGCTGGGGGACAGACAGTCCCTGCTGCCTCCTCCTCCAAGCTGTCGGCAGCGAAGGAAGAGTTTCAGTGACATAACCACAGGCCCCGCAGCTGTTTGGGACCCATCCTCGGGCCTGTTCTCTAGAGTCATGTAGGGAACATCCTCACCTGCAGATTAAAAGATCTGAGTGTGTCCCAACGTGTTTCATTTTGCAGTGGCTCCAGAGTTCCTGGTGCCGTTGGTGGACATCACCTGCCTGCTGGGGGACACGGTGATGCTGCAGTGCAAAGTCTGCGGCCGGCCCAAACCCACTGTCACCTGGAAAGGACCAGACCAAAACATCCTTGACAATGACAACAGCACAGCTGCTTACACTGTGTCATCCTGGTAAGGTCCTGCCTGTGGATCCCAACACAGCTGCTCCTGGTGGTCGTGGTGCCCTCAAATGTGGCCCGAGCCAGGCGACAAGACTCAGCAGAAATGGCAGTGAATTGGCTCTGCCCTGGTGTGTCAGCATGTTGCTGCCCCACACCTCAGCTAGAAAGGGTCAGACTTTGGGGTCTGGGCAGCTTTGTTGTGTCCTGAACTGTCAGAGAGTATCTCCACAAAGTGTGCTGCTGGCAGACATGAGCTTGCTCCTGTTAACCTCTCAGGCCAGCTGCAAGGCAGAAGCCAGAATGTTTCCAGCGTAGCAGTCTGGCTGATACTGCCTCTGTGTGGCTGGGGCTTCAGTTTGATGCTGTGCTCACCTTAGGTAGGAGCAGGAGTTGAGCAGAGCAAGCCCTGAGCAGCTTTCAATACCCATAACATTGGGTATTACCTAAGGGGCAGAGGTAGCAACCCCTGTAGTTTTCCTTAGCCTTTCCACAGCTGTTCCTAAAGAGCCTACATGTGCTTCTGGGACAGCTACATCTGGCTGTGTTTGGACATAAAGATGCTTGTCATAATGTTCCCAGCCTGACTCTGTGCTTGGACAGAAAGATGCTTGTCATGATGTTCCCAGCCTGACCAAGGGAGGAGGAAAAACCATCTTTGCAACAGGCACTGGGAGGATCCCAAAAGCTCTGGAGTTGAATTCAGGTCAGGTAGCAGCCTGCTGCTGGATGTTCATCTGCAGCTTATGTAAGCCATTCAGGCCAAACTGCAGTGGACATCTCCAGAAGGCAATCTTTCATGTGAGCTTTTCAGCACTTCTGGCACTGGCTGAGATGAATTCAGGGAGCACAAAGTGACTGAAAGCTGAAAAGGAGCACTAAGAGAGAAAGGATTTTACGTGTTCAATCATAAATCATCTGACCATGAGCTTCCTTCAGAGGCTGTTGGCTTGTATGGCTGCCCCAGAGCACCTTCAGTGGTCCTTCTAGCCATTGCTCAGTAGATCCCTGTGCCTTATCTTCAGGCTCTGGCTGGGGTTGGCATGGGGGATATTTTTGTGCAGGGTTCTGTTTTCCATCACAGCCTTTCACCTGTGCATTGGCTCCCTGGGCACTATCAGCACTCGCTTCGTTGCTCCTATTTGCTTTACAGTGAAGAAGCTGCCTGCCAAGGAGAGGCCCAGCAGATCAGTGGCTGGCTGACAGATCTTGCTGCCATGAGTCTGCATTGTGAGGGAAGGGGATATTTCATAGTCAGACCAGCAAAAGCTGCAGCATCCAGGGGGTTACACCAGCAACCGTGTCCTTCTGCACTTCCCCATGGACTATGCATTAAAGGACACGCTTTTGCCATCAAGGGATTTTATTGGTGTCCTTAGCCTGGGTCTCCAGTACAGCTGAAACAGTTACACAAGCAAAATGCTTTCATTCGGGCTGACTCCCTTAAATTGCCTCCTGAGGACTGCAGCATGCAAACCAAAGTGACTCCCTACACAGCTGCTATAAATGCAGGAGGCTCCTTAGAGCTGTTTATTTGCTCAGACTGGCCCAAAGACTGAGTGTCTGTGAGGAACTCAGGGCTGCTGTTCTTTTTCCCTAGCTGTTGGGAGATGTCCAGCCTTGTGACCAGGGGCCTGGCAGCCCCATTAGTTCAATGACACATGCTCCAGGGGGCTGAGGCTTCCCAGAACTGTCAGGCACCCTGTGCTGTGTGACTGCCTTCTGCAGCTGTGGGAAGCCCAGTTTGTGGAGCGTGTGTTGGACTTCACTGCAGAGGCACAGCAGCTCAGCATCTCCCACCACAGGAAAGATGTGCCTGGGGAAATCTTTCCAGATAAATGGAGTCTAAGCATCCAGCTCTGGACAGGTGCAGCTCAGTGCTTGACTTTGCTTGCTGCTGGAGTGATCCTTCCCCATCTCCTCCAAGGCCATAGCATACAAGTAGATTTTCCTGGCAGGCAATTTGGACCACTCTGCTCCAAGATTTCATTAACAGCCTAATCCTGACATACAGAGGGGTTGTGGTTGCTGAGGGATTGCTGGGGGGATGTTCCTTCAAACGAGTTAACAGGATTTGTGTTTGTAATGAGGCAGAATGGGTGTAAAAAGCATTAAGGAGTGACACAGCGCTTTATAATAAGCTGAAGGTATTTAGCCTGGAGAAGAGGAGGCTGAGAGGAGACAGGATCACTCTACAACTACCTGAACAGAGACTGTAGCAAGGTGGGGGTCAGTCTCTTTTCCCAAGTAACAAGTAATAGGACAAGAGGAAATGGGCTCAAGTTGCCCCAGGGGAGGTTTGGATTGGAGATGAGGAAGAACTTTTTCCCTGAGAGGGTTGTCAGCCCCTGTCCCAGGCTGCCCAGGCTGCTGGTGGAGTCCCCATCCTGGAGATATTGAAAAGCCGTGTAGCTGAGGTGCCGAGGGACATGGGTTAGTGATGGGCTTGGCAGGGTGAGGGGAGGGGTTGGACTCCATCATCTTATAGGTCTCTTCTAACCAAAATGATTCTATGATAACTGGGGCTTCCTGCATCCACAGTGACTCTGGGGAGCTCACCTTGAAGATTTGCAATGTGATGCCTCAGGACAGTGGCATTTACACCTGTGTGGCAACCAACGAACATGGAACTGCCTCAACCTCTGCCACCATCAAAGTCCAAGGTAGCACAGCTGACCTAAACACCTGGGATTTTCCCTTGCAGGGGGGCTGGGAGCACAGAGGAATGGCTGGAGCTGTGCCAGGAAAATGGAGATGCTCAGCCCTTCCAGTTGGGACTCCTGGGAGGCATCACAGGCTCTTTGTGCTTGATTAAGTTGTCAGATCATAAGCACCATGCCTGGGAAATGAAACTGTGCTGGCACCGATTCAGCTCCTGCAGCCCACTTGCAGTGCTGCTCCCAGGGGGCTCAGGGAGGCTGAGCTCCCTCCCAGGAGGCTCCAGGCAGCTGAGCTGTTCCCTGGGGGCTCAGGGAGGCTGAGCTGTTCCCTGGGGAGCTCCAGGCAGCTAAGCTGTTCCCTGGGGTGTCAAGGAGGCTGAGCTCCCTCCTGGGGGGCTCAGGGTAGCTGAGCTGTTCCCTGGGGGGCTCCAGGCAGCTGAGCTGTTCCCTGAGAGGCTCAGGGAGGCTGAGCTCCCTTCCAGGGGCACCAGCAGCTCTGCTGCCTGCAGGGAGCTCTGCGCTCAGGAGCCTGCCTTGAGCAGGGCACCTGGGCCTCAATCTGCAGTCTCCCCTTGACACCCAGGCCCCAGTCTGCACTCAGTCCTGTGGGGGATGCAGGAGGCAAGAGTAAGATTTGGCCTGGGTCAACTGTTCTGTGGGGATTCAACTCAGAGATGTGTCTGCAAGGTTGAATTCTCAGTGCTGTGACCTGTCATTAATCAGTGACCCAACTAACCTGCCACACCTGAGCCCCAGAGGAAGCCCCCACACTTGCTGATGCGATGCTGGACTCACTCAGTCCTTGTTTTCTCATCCCAAGGTGTCCCAGCTGCCCCAAACCGCCCCATTGCTCAGGAGAGAAGCTGCACCTCTGTGATCCTCCGCTGGCTACCCCCATCCAGTACAGGCAATTGCACCATTTCTGGCTACACTGTGGAGTACAGAGAAGAAGGTAAGTGGTTCGAGCCAGGCTCTGTGGCTGGAGGAATGAGAACAAAGTAAATCTCCTTTATGGTCCCAATTCCTTGTCATCACCGGGGTGCCACTGGCTGTTGCTCACAGATCCCAGATCCCAAAGCCTAAGGCCAAGGGAAGCCCATCTTTCATCCATCTTTATGTATTACAGACCTTGCTGTTTCCTCCTTATGGCAAGTGAAGTGTGCTAAGTTAAAACATGTCCATCACTAAGGCATCTTTTCATGCTACCACCATGGTATCTGTCCTTTCAGAGGGATATGTCCCAAGAGAGCAAAAACAAAGTAGCCACATCACTAATGGAAAAGTAAAAAGCCTTGAATTTACTTAAATGAGATAAAATGGTGCATATCCTTGAAAGAAATCATAGGCTGTAACAGGGCTCAGTGCCCCAGGGATCTTCTTCTGTCTGTGACTCTGTGCAGATGGATTAAGCCACGTGTTAGGCAATGGTTGGGTTTGTTTCTGTTAGGGGCAGAAACACATGGCAGCGTCACACATTGCTGCAGTGCTGCCCATCTGCCAAAAGCCCATACTAAGCTTCAGAAAGCTTGTTCTCCTCCTGCTGCTCCAGGTTTCACCATAGCCACCATGTCTTCTGAAAAAGCCTTTGTCTGCAAAGGCAGTGGGATTACACTGACACCCTGTCTCAGCTTCACCTGTGACTCCCTCGTCCGTGTTGGGGTTTGCAGTACTTCTGCTACCAGTTCTCTCACAGCAGAGCTGTCACCAAGTCACTCCTCCATTCCTGCCTTATCTCACCACCCTGAGACATCCCTGGCAGCACACAGACACAGCTGGGCTGCTGCAGATATCGTCTTGTCCCCGGGCTGCCTTTCTTCCATCACTGTCAGTCAAGTGAGGGGCATTTCCTTCTTCCCTCATTTTGGCAGACTGGAAGGTGACTGCCACACCAAATAGCTTCCTGTAGTTTGGTTCTGGTCTCACTGAAATACATCAGTCTGACATAACATTGCCTTTTAGAAGCCCTGTGGATTTTAGCCTCCCAGGGTACAGCATGGGATGGGCAGAGAAGCCTTCTGCTCTGAGTTCCCCGTCGAGACTGTTTCCTTCAGCTCTCCTTCCCTCCATCTGTGCAACACAGGCTCACAGGTCTGGCAGCAGTCAGTAGCCTCCACTTTGGACACTTACCTCGTCATTGAGGACCTGGCCCCGGGCTGCCAGTACCAGTTTCGAGTGAGTGCCAGCAATCCCTGGGGCATCAGCCTGCCCAGCGAGCCATCCGAGTTCGTGAGGCTCCCGGAGTACGGTGAGTGGCCACAGCGAGGGGGTGATGCACACAGGGACCTGCAGCTGTGGCATGTGCTTTGATGGATCCCGAGAAAAACGTTGCCCCTGGTCCTGGCAGGAATACCAGGAACAGCCTGGGAGATGCTCAGAGCCAGCTCCTGTCACTAGAAAGGCTCTTCATGCCTGCTGCTCCTGCTGGGCTCACAGCCTCCCTCTGTTCAGAGGCAGGTCTCTGCTTTCCAGCCCAAGACCGTTTCTTGTCTTCACCTCCAAGCAGCAGGCTCCGTGTCCTGGTTGGTGTCCCTCCTGCCTTTCCAGCAACACTGGCAGCAGCAGGGGCTTCTGCTGGCAGCCCAGCTGGCACACCATAGCCCCTCAGCAATGCAACTGGCCAGCTGTGATGGGGGCAAGCCCCCAGGGTGGGGCTGTAGGGATCTGGGGCACAGCTCACTCCTGGCGATGCTGTGAGCACTGCTCACATTGCCCCGCGTCTGGCAGCTCCAGACTGGCTTGGATAGCCTGTGTTGGAGGAAACTAGAGCTCACACAGCCTAGCTCCACCTCCCTGTTGCACACAGATATGCCCTTAAACTGTCCATGTGGCCCTTTTCAGCCCAAAGTTGCCAGGACAGATTTGAATGCACCTTATCCACACCCTTCCCTGGGGAGCTCTGGCTTTTATGGTCCAGCACACTGGAGCTGTGCCTGAGCAGTGTGAAACATTTGCTGGTTCAAGTCACACAGTCCCTCAGAATTTTTAAATATGCTGTGTACAGTCCACAGGAAACTGTCTTTATGCTTTCTTGAATGTTCTTTGTTCTCTCCAAGACTCTGCTGCTGATGGTGCCACAATTTCATGGAAGGAAAACTTTGACCTTGCTTATGCAGAACTGCACGAGATTGGGAGGTAATATTAACCCTGCTTATCACTGCCATAAAACACCAAAACAATGGCTTGAAGCTTTATCCTTGGAGGCAAGTTGAGGTTGCTTTTTGTAGTTAGCTTGCAGAAATGTCAGAAAGCATTGCAAATTAAATACTGATTAAAGGACAAACTGGTTAAAATACTGATTAAATGTGTGGTTTCAAGGTTTGAAGACTGTGACTTGGCAAACTTGGGAGCAATTAGGCAGCCAAATCTCTGACAGCCACTGGTAACTCTCACAGGTATAGCCTCTGTCATCTCTGATTCAGTTAAAGTCAGGACAGTTTGCTGGTAAGCTGTCATTGTCACGATAACTGGCTGCTTCTGCAGAAGGCTCAGCTCCCAGGCCGAGTTTGCTGAGGCGTGTGAGTGACTTAAATCACCTGCACATGCAATTTGCTGCCAGGGATGATCAGTGAAAGGGGAGGCTAAACAAGAGCTGAACGTTCCCAGCCCTGTGCTCTGCGCAGACAACTGATAAGGGGAGTGCAAACAGTTCAGGTTAATGCAGTTAGTTCCTCAGCTTAGAGATCAGAGCTAATCCTGGGGCTGAAAGGACAGGAGTCTCTCCAGAAAGAAGAGTGATGTATTAATAAGAGGCCAAGTTCAGCACATGGTTTCACTGAATAGCTTGACTTTCAGGACTAGCACTAAGCTATACGAGTATCCCAAATGCTTTCCTGCCAGCTTTGTTCTTCCTTCCACACCGTGTGCCTCAAACAGTGAGACAAAATGATGGGTTAGTGATTATTTAACGAGGCTTTTCTTTTAATTGCCTGAGAAAGTTTGGGCTCTTTATTAAAGCAACTGGAGAACAGACCCACAGCTGGGGAAAAAAAAAAGAGATTAAAAAAAGAGATGGAACCCGTGAAAGTGGCAGCAAATTGAACTCTGGGGAGATTATTAGAGGCCATCAGTTTGGCTGCACAAAGCAAAGTGACACCGTTTGCTCTCAGTATTTGCTAATCCCCAAAGAATCTCTCCACCCAGGGTAAGAGATGGAGGCTCTTTGTTGGCAAAGCTTAGGAACAACTTGTTAAATCTGATTCCTCGTGAAATATTAATGCACTGGATCAAGTAACACTTCAAAAAATCAGTCTGTTCCTGCACTGGAAGCTGGGTGTGATTTATTCATGAGGCCCCTTTGTTATTCTGGGTTGGTGGTTTGTTTTTTCTCATTCCAGGGGTCGATTCTCTATAGTGAAGAAGTGTGTGCACAAAGCCACTCGGAAAGACGTCGCCGTCAAATTCATCAGTAAGAAAATGAAAAAGAAAGAGCAGGCAGCCCACGAGGCAGCTTTGTTACAGCACTTACAGCACCCTCAGTACATCACTATCCACGATACCTACGAGTCTCCGACTTCTTACATCTTAGTTTTGGAACTGTAAGTATATGGAGCTTGGCTTCGAGCACCTGGGTGGGAATCACAACCCTGTTAGAGCCAAGGATAAAAATCCACCCTGGCTTCGGCAGGGCAAAGCTCCTGTCGTCTGGTTTTTGGTGACTGTGATGTCAAACAGGCTAAACATTTTCTGCAGAGCTCCCACTGCCTTTTCTTGTCAGTAAATAAGATTCAGAGGGACAGATAAACCTGCACTGTACTCTGATGAAGCTTGGTAATTGTATCAGCAGTTGATTTGTCCCATTGAATAGCATCAGATTTATTTAGGCAGTTTGTCCACTTGTAATACTTCAGCTAGATTGAAGCCTACCTTGTTCTTACTTGCTGCCAAGAGTTATGTGGCAACTATGGTTGCCCCTGCAAGGAGAAATTGCAAGCAAAACCCAACAAATGTTTCTTTGTTACAGTATATCCAGCAAAGTATATTTGAGCTGTTTGCTTGTTTATTTATAGAGATAAATAAAACTAGGTGGAAAACTTTTCCATGTTTACACAGAGCACATTAGCAGCTGCAAATGTCAGCATTATTTCTGCATTATGCAACCAGCTCTATAAATAAATAGATGAATCCAAATCATTAAGAGGATCTGTTTTCAAAGGAATTGTCCTCCGTCTACTGAATCCATCCTTAAGCAAATGAGTTTACTTTGAGCCTGCTGCTAAGTCTTTCAAGGACTGGAGATAACAATTGAGGATTAATCATCCTACCCCTTCCACAGCCTGAAGTATGCTGAGATGTCATTAAATCCTCATCAGATCTTGCATTTTAGCTTCCTTCACTTTCAGGTCACGAAGTTCCCATTGTCATTTTGTTTTCAAATATTAACTGTGATCTTTCATGTGAGGGTTTGCTTTGTCTGTAGGATGGATGACGGTCGTCTCTTAGATTATCTAATGAACCATGATGAACTTATGGAGGAAAAAGTCGCTTTCTACATCAGAGACACGATGGAAGCCTTGCAGTACCTTCACAACTGCAGAGTGGCTCACTTAGACATAAAGGTAAGGAGAAAAGAGGATGATGCTGTGGTGCTCTGGTGCAGAAAGGTCATAAGATCATAGAATTGTTTGGTTGGAAAAGACCTTTAAGATGATCAAGTCCATCCACTCACCTCATGCTGTCAAGCTCACCACTAACCCGTGTCCCACAGCACCTCAGCTCCATGGCTTTTCAGTATCTCCAGGATGGGGATTCCACCACCTCCCTGGGCAGCCTGGGACAGGGGCTGACAACCTTCTCTGTGAAAAAGTTCTTTCTTATCTCCAATCTAAACCTCCCGCAGCTGAACAGACAGGAAGAGGGGTGAGCTGTACCCCAAAGAGGTGATCACTCAATCGACAAGCACTCTCTTTCATACCTATTGGCCAGAGAAAGGACTTACTGACCTTCTTTCAGACAAGAGATGCACCTGTTCCCTTGATCAGTGGCTTGTTCTCAAGGGCTTTCTGGATTTCATGAAGCAGGATGTCTGAGGCAAGAGAGATGTCACTAGCATCTGACTGAAAGGGAATTGTAAGATAAACCCTGGGGGTATGGCTTGTGCACACACCTGTACCAACTTAGCTACCAAACTTGCTGAGCAGAGCTGGCTTGTGCCCAGGCAGCTGAGGACTGGCCAGAAGGAGCATGCGCCTCCCTCACATCCACAGCAGTGCCACAGAGAGCCCCACACAAGGGGAGAGTGCAGGAGGGCTGGAGGTGGGGAGGGCTCACGCTCAGCACAGGGAGAGGTTCAGAGGAAGAACAGGCTGCTCTGTGGAGCAGATATTCAGGCATTCTCTGATGTCTTGCTCAGTTAAGTCAGCACAGCTCGTTCCTTCTTTTGTTAGAGCACATGGCAGGAGGCCCTGTGCTATCCTGGATTGGGCACTGTGCTGATACTGCTACCAACACCCCAGTTAATTTGGAGGACAGAGGTGGCAACTGAAGTTATGATCAAGCATGTTGAGTTTTGTGATCTGCTACACTGATTCTGGTTTCCAGGGGGATCAGAGAATCTACTTCTATTTTTTGCAGACATAAATGCCAATTAGAAATGGAGAATGAGAGATGAATTTAACTTTCTTGTAGAGTGAACAGTCCAGCTCCAAGGTCTCTTCTCAACTCTCCAACCCCCAGGCATGTCAGATGAAGTGATGCTTTCATTCTTCTGCTGCCCACAACCCCTTAACAACAAAAAGATTCCTTTTGACAGTACCTTATGTGACCATTAGTCCCAAAAGGCTAAAACATCCTGGTTTCTTTCAGTAAGATTGTTTGTGGGTTTTGTATTTTCTGCTGTATTTATGGGACCTGTCAAAGAGCAGGTGTCACTTAGAGGTAAGAAACTGTGACCTATTTACAGTTTTCCTGAATGAGAGATGCTAAATAAAGCACTTTCTGTTGCTAGGTGGGAAGCAGGAACTGCACTGGTAGTGACAGCAGACCTAGCCATGGACTGACTTGTCCCAGGATCCTGCTCAAGACTGTGTTAATTTGTTAATACAGACTGCACAAGACAAGAGGAAGGGGAGAGATCTGAACAGCAATGTAGTGAACTTTGCTTTGTATATATATAGCCAGCAGGCAGCAGTAAAATATACATGAGGATGAGGGGCTTAAAGTGCAAAAGCCAAGCGTATTGCCCTTGTGCAGAAGGAATTGTCATTGTTAGAGCTTCAGCATCGATCTGCATTTACAGCAGCGTAAACAGCAGCCAGGCTGGTTCCTTGTCGTTCTCTCTCCTGAGCTGTACCCCACATGTCTGATTAAACACGAGTTTGCATTGGCTGTTCAATCTAATGCTCTGGCCTCATGGCCAAGAAGGCCAATGGTGTCCTGGAGTGCATCAAGAAGAGTGTGCCCAGCAGGTCAAGGGAGGTTCTGCTCCTCCTCTGCCCTGGTGAGGCCTCATCTGGAGTCCTGTGTCCAGTTCTGGGCTCCTCAGCTCAAGAGGGACAGGGAAGTGCTGGAGAGAGTCCAGCACAGAGCCACCAAGATGATCTGAAGCATCTTCCTTATGAGGAAAGGCTGCAGGAACTGGGGTTGTTTAGTCTGGAGAAGACTAATAGGAGACCTCATTAACACAAGTATTTAAAAGGTGGATGTCAGGAGGATGGGGCAGCCCGTTTTTCTATTATCTCAAGCGACAGGACAAGGAGTAATGGACATAAGCTGGAGCACAAAAAGTTCCACTTAAACACAAGGAAAATCTTCTTTCCTGTTGAGGTGAGGGAGCCCTGGCACAGGCTGCCCAGGGAGGGTGTGGAGTCTCCTTCCCTGCAGGTTTCCAAACCCACCTGGACACATTCCTGTGCGACCTGATCTAAGTGAACCTGCTTTGGCAGGGGGGTTGGACTGGATGATCTCTAGAGGTCCCTTCCAACCCCCACCATTCTGTGATTCTAAATGAGACCTACACATTTGCTTTGCAAAAATATAATTAGGTTTTTTTGCTATCATCTTCTCAACAGCCAGAAAATCTGCTCATTGATTTAAGAATCCCAGTACCTCGTGTCAAGATCATTGACTTGGAAGATGCAGTTCAGATCACGGGTCATTACCACGTCCACCACCTCCTCGGGAACCCGGAGTTTGCAGCTCCTGAAGTTATCCAAGGCCTTCCCGTCTCACTGAGCACAGATATCTGGAGCATTGGGGTCCTCACCTACGTCATGTTAAGCGGCGTCTCTCCGTTCCTGGACGAGAGCAGAGAGGAGACTTGTATCAACGTGTGCAGAGTCGATTTCAGCTTCCCCCCTGAGTACTTCTCCGACGTGAGTCACGCCGCCAGGGATTTCATCAACGTGATCCTCCAGGAAGACTTCAGGAGGAGGCCAACAGCAGCCACTTGTTTACAGCACCCGTGGCTACAGCCTCACAACGGCAGCTACTCCAAGATGCCGCTGGACACCTCGCGCTTGGCGTCCTTCATTGAGCGCCGCAGGCACCAGTACGACGTGCACCCGCTCCCCGGCGTCAAGAGCTTCCTGATGAGCAGCAGGCTGAGCCCAGGCACGTAACGGCCCGGCCCTGGGCTCCCCCACCCAGGCAGAGTGCGGAGAGCCAAAGCACGTCTCGCTGTACATAGTCCCGTTTGCGGCTTCCCTACGTGCAGGGTACAGCTCGCAGTGGAGGTGGCAGCCCCTGCCCAGCTCCTGGGCACCTAAATGGTGATGGGTACCCGCTCCCTCTGTGAGCTCCCCTTGGGACACCTGGGATTGTCGTATCCACCACCAAAAGAAAGACTGCAGGAAGCAAACACCGACTGGAAACGAGAGCCAAAATTGCAGTTGCCTTAATCTTGGTGAGGCAGCCTTATAAGAACAAATCCTCTTGACCTTGCTGAACCCTTTTTCAACACATCCGAGAGACTGGGAGTAGGATAGTGGGGGGAGTGAGATTAGGTTGCCACAGAGCTGGCCTGCAGGGGGGTTTTGCTGAAATCATTGCCAGCCTGCTGCAGGTTCACAGACGGATTTTGCACACCCCAGTGCCCGGCTCTGCCCGGATTTCAGTGGGGGCTGTGCCTGCCTAGGACATGCAAGATCAGGCCCTAGTCACTGCTGGGCCAGCTTCTGTGGTGGCATGGCTTAGATACACTCTCATTGCCTGATAGTCCTCGGGCCAACCCCCCCCACCCTGTTATTCCTCGGGCTTTCTGCTGTGTCGAGGCAACGGGCAGCACCTTTAGGGGCTGCGAGGAGAGGCAACGGATTGACTGGCGCGTACAGCTGGGTTTGACTAAGCACAATGGGACCATGATGGGGGGTTTTTTTAAGAAAAGCATTTTATACACACTGTACAGAAATCTTTTGCAAAACCTGTGCATTGAGAAAAGGCCGTGTCCAATTTTTGCAGTATCTGTAAACTAGATGACGACGACGAAGACAATTTTTTTTCTATCACAGGTTTTCCAGTATACATATGTTGTATCATATCTATAAATATATATATATATATATATATATAAAGGATCCTGTTCCATTTCTAGCTTCAAAATTGCTTGGCCCAAAGTCCATCAGAGTGCTGAGTGGTAGGAGTGGTGAGTTCATCCTTATGCTTACAGCTTGAGAATTGTTCCCAGTGTTTAAAGTAACATCGCTTATTTCATTTCCAAACTTGTAAATATCTCCCTGCCGCCTTTAGCACCTCGTCACCAAAGCATTCGTGAGGATATTTTTATGTCCAAAGCCTGTTTTCTAATAGAATACAAATTACAATTAAAACATTCCTCTCTTGCAAGCCAAGTTGCAACATCATCATACTGATGTTACAGTGAGGGAGCCAGCCTGAGGCGTGACCAAGGCAGGGAGCCTGCAGTGACAAATCAGCACTTCGTAGGTTGGCTGAATCTCCCTCTCTAGCAGTGAGACTGAGAGAGGAAACACCTCCCCGGCTGGGGCTTCCCCATCCTGCTGCCTCACTGTAAATCTCTACAGCCTTGTGGGGTAAGGAGCGAAGAGATGGGTGTTTTAACCCCTGGCATGCAAGCAAGCACTTTGGTGCTGAGTGCCCTTGCTGTGCTTGTAGTGGGAAACATCAGTTGCTACCAAAGGTTTTCCTGGGGAAAAGGGCTTGATCTGACCATGTGTGCTCAGTATAGACTCTCTTGTAAGAGGAAGAGTCTTATTTTCATGTACCATCCAAGTAACTGCACTGTGAGCCTGCAATGTATCTGTGGCAGCAAAAGCTGTCTCTGCCAGCTCTGCAAGTACTGTTACATCCTCAGGGCTCTGCTAGCCTGGCTTTTGATCCACCTCCAAGCTCAGTTTCACGGCAGGCAGGAGACCTGGCCTTTCTCTTTGTGCTTGCTCTATCAATGTGCTGGAGTGAGCAGTATTTTGCTAGTGGAGAAGAGAGAAGGCACAGCAAAATAACACCCCTGCAATGTTCAGCACCGTGTGCATGCAATACAGGCCCAGACCTCATACAAGCCCAGACCTTGAAGTCAGGGAGCCACAGCCAGAG
The DNA here is from genome assembly GCF_028858725.1 of Colius striatus. Classification (NCBI taxonomy): domain Eukaryota; kingdom Metazoa; phylum Chordata; class Aves; order Coliiformes; family Coliidae; genus Colius; species Colius striatus. The sequence continues at coordinate 11,351,547 of NC_084769.1, read as the reverse complement.
GGGTGGTGAGCTCAGGTGCCTGAGCAGAGTCTGAAGCAGCGTACGAGGCTGCGTGGCTGATGGAGAGAGGGTCTAAGGCAGGGGGAAGTTGTGGAAAGGCTTGAAAGAGATGGTGTTCACACAAGGCTAAACCTTCTGGATCAGCTAGAACCTCTCTTAGTTCCCCTCTGTAGCGCAGCAGCTAATTTTCTAAACAATCAGCAGCACCTCTGAGACAAAGACCAGACTCTCATCCCGAACAAGAGCGTGAAATACGCCATTCCTTAGCAACTGCAGCTTCTTCAGGCAGCAGTCATCACGGGGTGTCTTTAATTAGCACCAGCCTCAGGTACTTTCTCACTACAGGACTGTTTGTACTTCTTCCTATTTGCCAGAGCTGGCTCTTTGTGCTGTGATTGTGCTGCCCTTAAAAAAACAACAGTTTATCAAAGTGTGGTTTAACCCACAGCTTTTATTAGGCCTGTGGGTACAGTTTAAGCCACAGTCTTTCTCCTTGGCATTAATACAAACGAATTCTCATGTATGACGTGAAATCTGGAGTTATTTATTGTTTTCTTTTCCTACCTCCTGCGTTCACATCTCAAACCGCAACGGCAGATGCTTTGGATGCACGGAGGGAAAAAGATGGATTGTTCAAAGGGATATTTAAGCCTCTCACCACTAGCAAATAACAGGAAAAGCCCACCCAAAAGGCTGAAAGAAGATACACCTTTATGTATTGGTGCTCAGATTCAAGAGATTCCTCCTCAAGGGAGAGCTGGAGGTGCTGAACTCTGAAGACTTTGAATGTTATGGGGTTGCTTTCCTTTAGGGTTCTGCTTTTCCCACCTTCACGTTGGGGAACTCCCCTTCCTGGGCACCATTCTTGAAACAGCTCATTCAGGAACATTTGAGCCTGTCACCACTTCCAGATACGTCTGAGACTACCAACCATTCTTGCATTTTCTCTCAAAGACTTTTTTTTTCTTGCCTGAATATCATCAAGTTGACACAAAATGCTGCTGTATGACAGAGTTAAGTATTCTGACCTTGCTCTCTCGAGGTCTTTTTGAGCCAAGCTGTGACCTCTCTACAGATCCAACAGGTCCTATAACTCTGTTGTAAACTGTGCTGTAAAGAGATGATGGGAGGAAGCTCAGTAAGGAGGTTTGGAGTGAGAAGCACCACAGCCAACCCCCTTGGCAGCATTTCCAGCTACTGGGCTTTTTTTTGTGCATGAAATGTTGCCCGTGACATGGCTGGAACATCCAGGGTTTGAGACTTTACTATTTTAAAGTAATCCAGGCTTTAAAATCTAGGAAATTTCTCTCTTCCTACTTGTACCAACAAGTTTGGTACAAGGTTGGTACAAGTACTTGTACCCACCTTGCTTAGTCTTACTACCCTGCTGTTTTAAATCGATTTCTTTCAGTAACATTTATCTTTAAGATCATTTTGCTTTTAAACCGAGTTAATGCTGAGACAAAGTCAATGCCCTCAACTGATCTGTACAAGTTCTGGGGCTTCAGTGTTGTTTATTAGCATTTCTGACGATGCCATTAGGCCTATGTCAACAAATACTGTGAATAAAGGCCAAATGCAGAACTGCACATTATGGCCAGACTCTCTGTAACCGTATTTTAATACCCTTGCAACGAGGGGATTGCATTGAGTGACCTGGGATAACATCAACTTCAGAAGCAGAACTGGAGGCTTGTCTGTGTATACAAAGGTCTAACAGGTAATTAATGCACACAGAGGCTTAACCACCTGGTTTTGTTTCTGTCCCTTGCACCACAGAGGGAGATTCTCCTCTGACACAGCGCTCGCATTTATTTCCCAGCTCATTCTTTCCCGTCCCATCAGAAAAACGGTGCTTTCCCAAGGAGATAAATTAAATCCCCCTTTTACTAGGCTGACTGCACACTGCCATCAAGTGATGATTTCTCGTTCTGGGATCTGTATCGTGGTGTGTTCCCATAGCATCAGGATGCTGAATATTCGCTGTAACTGTAGTCTTTATTACGAAGCTAGTGAAACCAACATCTTCTCTACTCAAGCCATACTTCACCTTCATGTCCAACTTCTGATGCTGGTGCTTTTACTTCTCTTTCTACCAAACTGTTCAGCGTTGCTCTGCCACTTGAGGTCAATTTGCTGATAACTTTCGGACGGCAAATGCAATATAAAGTGCAAAAAAAACCCACCCCACGTTAAATCTCAGACTTATTCCCCGAGATAAGAGCAAACAGTTGGAACACATCGATTTTTGCTTTCCAATCTTTGCAACAATCAACTGAAGGAGGAAAAAAGAAACAGTATTGCTAACAGCTCAGCGTTTTCAAGGTGCAAAGTAATTCCACAGCCTTAATTATTTCAGTGTATTGCTGGTCTGCCTTAAATGTATCTTGAGTTTTATTGCGGATTTCATTTTGTACGCACACAATGTTGTTTTGTAAAAGTAAGTTTGTAAATATTTCCTTTGTAAGTCTAATCACTCATGTGTACTGTTGTGAGGTGATTACTTGCTGTCCCATGTTGTTATTACTATATTGCAGTATATATGATCATCTACAGATGTAGCTTCAAACTGTACATCTCCTGTCCTTGCATTCCTATAAATAGAGTATACAAATGACTCCGTTTCTGGGCTTTTTTGATTAAATACAGTTGTTCAGAGAAGACTGGGTCAGTCTTATTTCACACCTATGGCAATCTTTCTGAGGCCTCGAAGACTGAGAGCTTGTTGATGGCTTTATTCAGCTCATATTTTTTCAGAGGGATGCTCACAGGAAACCAGAGCAAGGGCCTATTGCTTCAACTAACTCATAGCTTTACACCAACAAAGTAGCCTTTCAGGAGCCACCCTTAGAGCCGAACCAGAGAGAAAGTCCTGGGTCCCATCAAACCCACCCTGTAGCAGCGGCCTGTGCTCCCCTAAGGGCACAGCCCTATTACATACATATGCATTATATCTCCTGGAATAAATAGACATCTTCATTCTCTTTCCTGGAACTAATTATCATATTTGCATAGCCATTATGCATGTGGCCTGGGTCTCTGAGGGCACTCTGTGGGGTTTTGGTGGTCCCCAGTGGTTTGTTGAAGGTATCTCTTTAGTATCCTTTCTGTGAACTCTCAGCTCCTTCTTCCACTTATGGTCATTGTCTTAGCTCGTCACTCTGTAGAGTTCTCTGGTTTCTTATCTGGGCCTTGCTGGGTTATCTGCACCCCCTCAAATCTTACCAGACACAGTTACAATCTCATCACAGGGTCACAGAATGGTAGGGGTTGGAAGGGACCTCTAGAGGTCATCCAGTCCAACCCCGCTGCTGAAGCAGGTTCCCCTCGATCAGGTCACACAGGAATGCATCCAGGCAGGTCTGGAAACTTCCAGAGCAGGAGCCTCCACACCCTCCCTGGGCAGCCTGTGCCAGGGCTCCCTCACCCTCACATGGAAGAAGTTGTCCCTTGTGCTTAAGCGGAACTTTTTGTGCTCCAGCTTGTGTCCCCCTTGTCCTGTCGCTGGAGACAACAGACATCCTGACATCCACCCTTTAAGTACTTTTAAGTCTTAAATAAGGTCTGAAGTCTTTTCTTCTCTAGGCTAAACAGCCACAGGTTTCTCAGCCTTTCCTTCATGAAATCGATGTTCCAGTCCTCTAATCATCTTGGTAGCCCTTTATCTAAGACTCCCTTGTGGCAGCTGCGACTCAGCCCACATGGCTTCTTATCCCAACCCACCACAAAACACCCAGCAGGTTTTTCCATCCTTCAGCCCTTGGTTAAGGCATCAACAGAGCGGGGGCGGCCCGGGAACTCACAGAGGGGTTCCTCCCCGGCTGTGGCGGGCCGGGCTGGTGAAGGATCGGGGTGGTGCGGGGTCCGCAGCCGTGAGGGACCGTACCCACAGCGGTGGCAAGGGCCGCGGCCGTGTGTTCCCGCCCAGCACGCCGCGCTGGCCCCGCGCCTGCGCACAGCGTTCCCCGGCGCCGCTCCCTCATCTGTCAGGGCCCGGGCGGCGCGGCATGGCGGCGGCGGCGGCTGCGGGCTGTGTGGCGGCCGTGCTGCGGGACGCGGGCGCGCTGCGCTTCGGGGAGTTCGTGCTGAAGAGCGGCCGGTCCTCTCCCGTCTACATCGACCTGCGCGGCCTCGTCTCATACCCGCTGCTGCTCCGACAGGTGCTGGGCCTGTCCCGGAGCGCCGGGCAGCGCTGTTCGGTGCCGGGGGTTCGCGGTAGCGAGGGTCGGGAGTGCTCCGGGAGCCTCTCCAGAGAGCCCCCCTGGGCCTGGGGTCCTGCTGCGCACCCGCCGTGTGCAGGCGCGGGGCTGGCTGCAGCTACAGCGGCCGTCGGATCGCGGGGAGGAGTTTTTCCCGCGTGGGCATCGCCTCCCGTAGTAATTCATTGGTTTAGTCACCTCACAGCGGTCTGGCTCCTAAAAAAGATTCTGTTTTTTCCTTTTCAGGTGGCGGATCTTCTCTTTCAAACGGCCCAAGAGGCTGGTGTGGAGTACGAGTGCGTGTGCGGCGTCCCTTACACCGCTCTGCCCCTGGCCACCATCATCTGCGTCCAGCACCAGGTCCCAATGCTCATACGGAGGAAGGAGGCAAAAGACTACGGTAAAAACCTTCAAATCGAGAATATCGTAGAATCATAGAATGGTAGGGCTTGGAAGGGACCTTTAGAGATCACCTAGTGACTTCATACATTTGTGGTTCTTTTGTCATGTGCAGCATCTCCATTCTAGTTTCAGGTTACCACTCCCATTCAAAGGGAAGCCCCTGTACCCCTCAAAGTCCACCTCCCGCAGCACCCCAGCCTGGTCAGGCTCTCCCAGCTGTGTTCTGCAACCTGAATCCTGCTGTAGTAGATATGGAGGCTCTTAGAGGTTATTTTTTTTGCTTGTTTGGCTTTCTTTGTGGGGTTCTTTTGTTTATGTTTTTCTTCAGGAGTGGTTTTTTTAGTTATTGTTGTCATGACCATAGTTCTGCGTTACTGGTCACTTCCAGAAACCAAGATTTCTAACTAAATTTCCCTGATATTCTGAGACCACTGCCACATTTCACCTCCAAACTGAACTTTTTTGCATATTGAGTCCGAGAGGAACCTTTCTAGTCTTCATTTACTTCTCAAACCCCTTTTTCTTCCATATCCTGTAATCAGTGGGCAGGGTGGACCAAAGGAAAAGCAGCTCTCTACCCAGTGAAGTATTTATTTGACTTTGATAAAGGAAGAGGGAGAAAAGACTGCAGCATTAACCTATCATAGCAACTGGATTTTTGTATGTGATGAGACCTATACTCTTCCAGCAGTATTTAACTATGAAGTGGTCTCATCAAAACTAAATACTACTCTTATGTTAGCGTGTCAGGCATGAAAATGTTGTGCTTGTGAAGCACAGGTCAGTTGTGACAGCACTTAACTGCCTGACCCAAGGTTTCTGGTGTAACACTTGGGCTTGTTCTCTGGGCTGTCATGGTCTAAGCACCCCACTCTGCTCCATAATGTTCTCCTGCTGCTCTCAGCTTCCCAGGAAAGCCAGGCATCTTTTGTTGTTGCCAGGAAGCCTTCCATAGCCTTGTGCCTGTTGTTGGTTAGGGCAAAGGCATTTGGGGCTTTACTCCTAATTGTTCTAACAGGCATATTAGGCACAGAATATGGCCTATGGAAAAGAGGAAATGTGCTGCAGAGTGCCAGTAATGTACCTGCTTTGGAGACGTTGTAAATAACTGGGAATAAATAGCTCTGTAATACAAATTCATTCCATTGATGGCAATAATAAACTTCTGTAGTCATCCAAAGATCTAAAACGGGGCAATTAACAACATGTTGGGTTTGTTAATGGAGCATAACTTCTGGTAAACTACAGAAGTATTTTATGAACTTGGAATTACTTATGAAGTAAGCAACTTGGAATAGTTTATGAATTGAATTCCAAGTCAGTGGCTGAGCTGTAGTAAGAACTGTGATACCTGGTATCAGGGGATAACTGAGCACATTCTTTGTATTCTTTGTACATAACCATCTCTGCATACCAACAGTGAATATGAAGTTCCTAGTCTCTTGAAGTCCGCTGGGCTTAAGGATATGCTGCAGCATATGCTTCTACATGGAACAAAATCTTTACCTCAGCACAGGAAGTTAAAGTTTTGATACTGATAAGTTTTGGGGAGTCTTTGAAACATTCTTTATTTAGCAGAATGTTTGCTTTTGTTTTCCAGGTACTAAGCGGCTGGTAGAAGGCAGCGTTAATCCAGGAGAAACGTGCTTGATCATTGAGGATGTGGTAACAAGTGGTTCTAGTGTACTGGAAACTGCAGAAGTTCTTCAGAAAGAAGGATTAAAAGTCACAGATGCCATAGTGCTGCTGGACAGGGAGCAGGGCGGGAAGGCCAGGCTAGAGGAGCGTGGAATTCGCCTGCACTCTGTGTGCACGTTGTCAGGGGTGTTGGAGGTTCTGCAGCAGCAGGGAGACGTTGCTGCTGAGATGGTTGAAAAAGTGAAGAAGTTCATTGAGGGGAACATGTTTGAGCCAGTGTCTCAGAATGGCTCTGCTCCCGTGAAGAGGTTGTGTAAAGAGCTGAGCTTTGGCACTCGTGCTGAGCTGCCGGGTGTACATCCTGTTGCTGCCAAACTCCTCAGGCTCATGGAAAGGAAGCAGACCAACTTGTGCCTTTCTGCTGATGTCACCAGCTCCAAAGAGTTGCTGCAGTTAGCTGCCATCCTGGGCCCCAGCATTTGTATCCTGAAGACTCACGTAGACATCCTCAATGATTTCACGCAAGAGGTGGTGAAGGAGTTGAGAGCGCTCGCAGACCAACATGAATTCTTGATTTTTGAAGACAGAAAGTTTGCAGACATTGGAAACACGGTGAAACATCAATATGAAGGTGATTATCATCAACCTCCACTTCCTGTAACTCTGCTGCTGGTGTGTATAACTGCAGTGCTGGCACAGGTTGCCAGGAGGAATTGTGGAATCTCCAGCCTTAGAGAAGATTCAAAGGGACGAGGCCCTGAGCAAGCTGATGCAGCTTTGAGATCAGCCCTGCTCAGAGGGCATGACCTCCAGAGGGTCTCTTCCAACCTAAACACTTTTTAATGAATCTATGACTGTGCTCAGTTAGTACTTCTGAGGGGTTGTTTGCTGTGAGAAAGCTCGGGATGGCTGCTGAAGGCAGCCTGCCATTACATGCCTGTTTGCTCAGATATGGCTTTCATTTGGTGCTGCAGCTGCACGTCCATTTCACTTTCTCTTGTCTGTGTTGAAAAGCAGCACCTGTGACAGTGGATTTCTCAGTTATCATAAATGTCTAGGTGAATGTTGAAGGTGAGATACTGTTTCTGAAGTTACACTCTGTGGTTAGGTAGCTGTCAGAACCATTTGATGCAACTCAACTTGTAACTGTCAGATTTCAGCAGTAAAACTGTCTTTTAGAAGGCAAATGACTGTCTGTGTGGTGTCTGTTGGTTAGCTGCTGTTTCCTGCTCAGTACCTCTGTAACAAGGCTCTGCCCATGCTTTCCTGTCTGTGTTCTCAGGTGGTGTGTTCAGAATCTCATCCTGGTCAGACATGGTTAATGCCCACGTGGTCCCAGGCTCTGGAGTTGTGAGGGGTCTGAAGGAAGTGGGCCTTCCTCTCCAGCGTGGCTGCCTCCTGGTTGCCCAGATGAGTTCCCAAGGGTCGCTCGCAACGGGGGAATACACAAAAGCTGCAGTAAGTAGACAGTCTTGTTTTGGGTTAAAAGCTTGCCAGGTGTTGTCACAGGGAGGTTTTGTGTGCTTCTAATATTTGCACTTCCAAAAGTCTTAACAGTGGGATGCTTTTCTATTTCTGTGGAGACTCAGGGATCTTGACAGTGTGATGGTTAAAGGTTGCAGCTGTAGGCTCATTGTGAGAGGTGGTCAGAGTTCATGCTCAATTCTAGTAAACATGCCAAGTTTGCTTATTAGCTCCACCCTCCCTTTTTTCCCTTAATAATTAGCTTACATTCATTAATTCTATCATTTATAACATAGAATGAAACATCTTTCATGTTCCTGGCTGCAAGTGCAGAAGCATCAGCGAGGGGGAAGTCAGCTCTGGGAGACTTTGTGTTGGTAAAGCAAGAGCAGGTGTTTCATACCCTGCCTTGCACAGCTTCATGTGTCAAAGGGTGGATGAAAACACACTGCTAATAGAGCTTAATTTTAGGGATATCACTTCTAACTGTTTACTGATCTTCCTCAGGTACAGATGGCTGAAGACAACTTGGATTTTGTGTTTGGGTTCATATCTGGATCTAGAGTTAGCAATAAACCGGAATTTCTTCACTTAACTCCAGGAGTGCAGCTGCAAAGTGGAGGTAACTTCTGAAATATTTATAGTCTGTCTGTAAATATAGTAAGTGGCAGTGAAAAGGTAACTTCTGAAGAGGATTTGGCTGCCAATTCTCTGGTGGGAAGAGTCTGTGTTTGACACTGGAGGCTGCCTTTCTGTATTTGTGAGTACACCGATTCCTTTCCCGGGAGCTCTAGCAGCAGACTACACGGCTTTGCTGGGTACTGAGGTCTCTGTATACCATAAAGCATAGCCCTTAAAACGTAGGGAATGTCTTTGGATGGAGAGTGCCCTCCTTTCTCATGATCTGTCAAATCTGACCTGTGTAATGGGGGGTTTGTTAGTTGGAGACAGATTTTCTAGTTATGTTTGGGGAGTGTTAGGGTGAGAACCGCAGCAGCATTCCTGTTCTGTTCTAGCACCTCTTTGAAGGTTTTTGGTTGATACAGTTTTGTATGAACTAGAAAAAATGGTGTCTCTATTTCAGGTGATAACCTTGGACAGAAGTACCTAACCCCCAAGGAAGTTGTTGGCCAAAAAGGTTCAGATATCATTATTGTAGGACGTGGCATCTTGTCAGCTTCAGACCGTCTCCAAGAAGCAGAGAAGTACAGGAAGGCAGCTTGGGAGAGCTACGTGAGCAGACTTGGTGTTTGTGCAGAGGATTGAAAGCAGGCCACTTTCCCTGACAATAAGCAAACCTGATGGAGCTGCAGTCATTGTGAGCCTTCCACTTAAATACAGAGACACTTCAGCCAGTAGAAAACTGCCCTTTTGGCGAAGAATCTGCTACTAACTTTATTATTTGTGGTTTCACACACATAAATCAAGTTGTACATGCAACTGGGGGGTTTTAATATTTGAAACCAAAACTTCATGCCCAGTTTTTAGTCATAACAACTTTGCTCTGATGAAAAGTGTTGCCCAGAACACTCGGGGGGTATTTTATTGGCTGTTGTTGGTTTTGTTTCTTTTTCCCTACTCTCAAATTCTTTCTGGCTGTGGAAGCAGTATTTTACTGTTCTTACACATCACCTGCAGACCTGACCTGCTGCCTTGCTCTCACAGGATTGCTTGGCTCTGCTGCTTCCCAGGAGCAAGGGTGAGCCTTCATCACACACTGTGGAACTGAATAGTGTGTTGTTTAATAAATACTTTTTTACCACTGTTTTCCTTTTATTTGGTCTGTAAGTCTTCCTTCTCTGGCAGTGTGACATTTTCTTTTCAGGACCCCAGTAGCATTAAAAATGTCTTTCTAGTGTGTTTGTGACTGCAGGAATTGCTCATGATTCTGTTTACAGGAGCTACCAAGAATTTGTTAGAGCCACCTGGTTGTTGTGTGCCTTAATTGCAGTGGAGCTGTTGATTCCTCCAATGGATCTAAAAGGTACTTTATTGACTTTTTGTGACAATAGCTGGAATACTTCCAGGAGTTACTTTCCACTCTTCCCAGTGAATAAGGAGAAATCTTGTCTTTATGCTTTTGATTAGAAAGGATGGGGTAACCTTAAATAGAGCTAGTGTATGTGTGCTGGAAATAGAGTTGCGTTTTCATTGCAAGGGAAAGTTGAGTGGTGATGCAGTTCTAGCCTGTTGCTGTTCCTGTGCTGATGCAAAGCACACAGAGAAAGCTGGGTTTCTTTTGGTAGCACGCTTACCTGTAGACTAGGAGCAGCAATTATCCAGTGAGATGAGTTTTTTGCTATTAGTACTGGACTCTTCACTAAGACTATCAAAATAGAAGATTGGAGTTATGCTGGAGTTCAAAAGGAGGGGTTTTTTTGTTGACTGTTGGTATGCAGAGTGTCCAAAACCAAGGGATGCAGACTTGGATCTGAGGACTTCTTTTGTTTGAGACAACTGAAAGATTTCTTGCTGTCTGGCATGTGGGGGTGATGACTTTACCCTTTCACACCCCACATGCCCTGAACGAGTGCTTCCACTCCCCTCCATGACTGAGTTGCCTGTGAGGCTTAGGACTTGGCTATTGTAGAGAGAATATTAGAACTTAGTGTCTCTGTGTTTTGTCTTCCTCGTGGCAACTATTTGCTTTCATACTCAGAATCAAAATATACATTTGGAGGACTCCAGGGAAGAGGGAGGTCACCTTTCAGAGCTGAAACATGATGTGTGGTGTATCTTGTGCAGCCCTCCTGCAACAGTCATGAGTCGAGATGTTTCACATCAACTTCTAAGACGTTCCAGTCCTTGAAAGTGAAGGGAGGATTGGGGTTTGTTTGCTGTCTCATCTTTTATCTCGTGGCCTTGAGGCCTGTAGCAAAAGCAAAACTTTCTCATGTCAGCTGTGTTGCTGGAAATTCCTTTTTCCACCAGAGGGAGCTGGGACTCTGTGTTTCAGGAGAGTCAGTGCCCTAAGTGCTCTGACGGTTCAGTAATGATACCAACTCTAGATATGCTTAGGGTGAGAATATCGCTGTTTTTCAGCAAGTTTTAGCATTGCTGATGCCCTCATTTAAAACTAGAGTCTACCAGAAAGCTGTCTTCAGCACTGCATGTTGTTGTAGGCTGCCTGTTAGAGGGATGAGCACAATTTGTGCGAGGTCAGTGTTGGGTGTTGAGCGAGTGGCTGCGCTCAGTGCAGCTGCATCCCCGTGGGCCCCGGGCAGAGCTGGAAAAAGTGGCATCTGGATTTGAAGAGAGAGATGGGATCCCATATCCAGTCACTTTTCAGGAATATGCATCACCCTTCTTTACAAAACAAGCCATCAGTTGGAAAACTTCACTTCCCAGCCCTGCATTGTGCCCTCTAAAGCAGCCAGAAAGAGCTGCCTTCTGGCGCTTCATCTGACACCCGTGTGGCAAACGGTTCAATTAGTAAAACAAAACCCTGTCACCTCCTGCATGCATTCTTCTGTCAGCATGATTATAGTAAACAAGTGTGCAGTGTGCTTTCTTTGAGGCACCTGAAGTGATTAAAAATCCATTTCAAATGGAGAACAACTGTTCATTTCCTTGCCTGCCCCCACTGCTCGCATTCATCGCATAATTCCTGCTGTTGGTCCCAACTGTTTCCAACATGGGAACTAGGTCACAATTTATAAAACTCATTTGCATCATAATATATGAATCTGAAAGTCTTGCAGCTCGTTCTCTGATGTGATTTGAGTCTGGGGCAGAGGCATAAGGCTGTATTTAAGTTACAGGCTCATCACATGACTGCTGTTATCTGGCACGCAGGCGTTTATAATTTGTGATCCTTAATCCACTCTGGAGTGTGGTTTATAGCAGAGTGAAAAGATGTCCCACTTTTCATAGTGAAATGAGGCTGTGCTCAAGCCTTGTCAGTGCTTGCAGCAGAAAGAGGGCTGACTTGCTTCTAGCTCTGAGCAGCAGAGGGGACTGTGCAAGCAGCACAAGCTGGAGCCCTTAAGGAATTGATACCATAGCTTTTCATATTTGCCAGCACAGTTCACTCTGTTTCTCTGAGACTGTGGGTATCTTTGTCTAGCATGAGTGCTGTGTCAAGAAAACCCAGGCTGGGCATTTTAATCAGTGTAACTGCTTAAGTACAGTGCTTGGCTTGGACTTAAAATTCTTGCGAACTCTTGATAAACCCAGCACCGAATCAAAACCAGCTGGGTTGAAATTTGTGTCCTTAGAAGTGAGATTTGTATGCCACAGTATCAACATTCCTTTATTAACCAGTAATTTTAATGATACTGCAGTTTCCATGGCTGATCCTATGAAAATATATTTCAGCCTTGATCCCAGAAAAAGAAGGGAATCGCTTCCTTTGAGATTTGTGTGGAAAGGCTGCTGCTCTGGGTTTTTCTAGCGAGAGACACAAACATTGTACTTGGGGAACAGGACCAAAGGGATGTGAAACACCCACAGGGGCTTGGTTTCCAGATTTGAGTTTTAGAGGTCACTGTCTCAGGGAAAAGGTCTGTTTTGGAAAGGTCTTTAACTGGACTGTGGGCCAGACAGGCGGGATGTTTTCTTGGTTTGTAATCACTCTGTGGGTTCTTGGTCAGTCTGTACCACACTGACAAGTACAGCTTCATGTTGTAACACTGCAGCATATTCAAACTCAGCCTGGTGCCTGCTCCAGCTTCAGGTTTTCCTGTAACCCTTTTAGTAGGTGTTTGCAGACTGGGAGCAGCAACCCTGGGTTGACTTTGTCCTCAGGCTTGGTGCTTTGTTTGCAGGTCCTCCCCTGAACTTTTTCTCACAAGCTGATGCTATGCACAGTCAGGCTGTGAAAACACAGGGTAGCAGGTGGAGGCTGGCCAGCACAGAGAACAGGAGGAAGCCTGAGCAAGGCTGTAACTGCACAGTCCCTGCTTATTGCATGGCCTGAGCAGAAGCATGATGGTATGCCACAGGCTGTATTTAGCCCAAATAGGCATTGCAGGAGGAGAGGCTAAGCTAGTATAGTCACTTTTGATCTGCTTCTGAACAACTAATAGCCATATAAAAGATGCTTTCACAAACAGGACTGTCCAGATGGAGGAACTCTGCAGCGTTCCCTGACACTGATCGTTGCTGCTTTGCTGAGAGGTCCCATCGTGGGCTGATGATGGGAGCAGCCATAAAGGTGACCTGGTTATAGGGGGGAAATACTGAACAGAAGAAGACCTCTGCTCAGATATTGACAGGGAAAATGCCTGCCAGCCTGGGAACCAGAAGCATCCTTGAGGAGTGCAGCTGATACCTTTGAAGTGTATCTGGATACTGAGAAAATATCCAGAGATAGCATTGATAAGTGGAAAAAGAGGGAACTGTGATAGCAGTTTACCACCTGGGAAGGTGAAACAAATGTCTGGAAAAGGAGGAAAACATCCTGAGAAAGGAAGTGTTGGTAACTGCCATTGGCTGTTCTAACTCACAGAACAGATGAGTACTCTGATAAAAGAGAAACTGCTCTGAGAGAACAGAAAACATCACCAGCTATTGGCTGTGCCAGGTGAAAAACAGCATTTAGCAGCATCCATTGGCTGCTCTGGGTGGTGGTGTCCTACGCCCCTTTCTGTCTCTGTGCTATAAAAAAGACTTTTTACTAGAGGCAGAGCCTCTTTTCTGCCCACAAACCTTGTTTCCCCATGAGATGTCCTCAGCAGAGCAGATCCTCACCAGGGACCCAGGCTGACTCCCTCCAGGCTCTGTGCTGTGGATCACCATCCATCCATCATCAACTGCCTCCACTTCTGGGATGGGTTTGATGAGCACTTGCTACATCTCCATATAAAGGCCTGTAAGTAATAACTGCTGAGTCTGTTTGCTGCTTTGCAAGTGGTGATTCTGCACTAGTTAACAGAAACAGAGGCTTGCTGCTGATGTTGCTTGCTGCTGCTGTGGTAATGAATGTTTGCTTTCTGGTAGTAATTTGTAGTAACTTGTAGTATGGCTAGGCATGGGTTGCTAATTATAGCTATGCTTGTCTTGGTACTAGTAGCATAGGTAATAAATCCTCTGTGTCCTTGTGCATGACAGAGCCCTGCAAATGGCCAGGTAACTCTTCTGGGATTCTGTGATACTCAGGTCATGGATGCTTGGGAAAAGGAAGTAGAAAAGCACTTGCCTTTGAATCCTGTAGTTCTGTTACGAGCCAATTCCTGAGACAATCAACAAGGAACCTCAGACCCCTGGCTGTATGACAGCCAGAGCAAGAGCCTACAAGCCTGGTCCCAAAGAGTGAGATCATTGAAAAGAAACACATAGTGCAAATGGGTAAGGAGGAGGAGGAGGGTTTTCATTCTGGCAGTAGGTCTTCCACTCCCACTTTGTTACCTGAGCACTGTTGAGATAACACAGCCCCTGGAATTGAAACCTCCCCAGCACGACCCTCCTGGCTCCTGCCTGGGGTCACAGTGACCTCTGGGAATTTGCACACAGAGCAGCCAAGGCAGCTGTTCTTGCAGTACACCAAAAAGCCTCACAAGGACTGGGTGGGATGGGTGGCACAGTGCTACTGCCTAGGGACTGGAAACCTCATCCTTAATCAGGCTGAGGCCAGACAAATATGCCTGGGAGGAGGAATACTGCTCCTAAACCCCACTGCAGGGGCCAGAGCAAATACCTTCTCCATGTTATCTTCAATAATGCATAGTTAGAAAAATGCCAGGGCCATGGAGATGTCTCCTTCTCCCTCCCTGGACTATTCCTGATGGATTTTCTGGCTGGATGTTGAGATTGACTGTTTAGGACATCCTTAAGGGGCAATACAAAAACCTGGGAGCAGAACACCATAATGGTCCAAAGGCTGCAAAACTGGAAAGCTCTTATGAGGGGGTATCAAGCACTGGGAAGCACCCCCAAAACAATAGTACATAACAGGTAAGGGGTCAGGGTCCTGAAATAATGAATCAGCAATGACAAAGGCATCTTACATGGAGTGTTAATAACACAACTGTTCAAAGCTACTATAATCTCACAGGTCCTAATTCTACATGCAGGGTAATGCCTGCAGAGTCTACAGAGTGATGGTTGGCTTAGTACTAGTGGTAACTGGGACACATGTGGCCCAAGCAACATATCTGGCTACACAAATCATGCTCCTGAGACCCGTTTTGGACACTCCAGTTTATGTGCTTAGCACAATGGAATTGTTTCTCTAGTTCATCTTGCTCCTGAGGCATTTGTGTCTCAAAATGTGACATTTAACTCCCAACACAACCATTACTCTGTAGGCAATCAGGCAGAGTGTCTAAACCTGCAGTAACAGACCTCCTAAGTTTGTACACACACTGTTTCCAAACTTGACTGTCACTGAGTTAGAATGAGCTGTTGTTAACATTTCCACTACACTTGAAATTACCCAAAATGCTGCTATGGATGCTCTGAAGAACCTACAGGTGGAGGTTAATTTGCTTATTGTGAGGTTAACTGAAAGGGTTTCTTTAAATGATTCATGATGATCAAATGGTAATGAATGAAACAAATCAAATGGCAATCCAGTTATGATTAAGAGATAATTGAATGTTTATTAGAGGGATTTAACAATGATCTGACAGTTATTTAAATGATAACTGAGATGGTGATTTGATGATAATTTAGGCAGCAAACACTCTTCTACTACTTCTAATATTAAGCTACACCTGGGTATATAAATGTCACCAACATACAATATACCATTATGCCTAATGTAAAATGTTGCTTAGCTTTTTGTAGACATCAGATGCTGGGTAAATGGTCTCTCAGCCTCCAGGAGTAATTCTGAGAGGTGTCCCTGTCCAAGGGGAGACAGCTCTGTGCAGCCTGCTGTCATGCAGGAGAGCTCAATGGGCTCAGGGGGCTGCAAATATCTAGAGCATAAAGCAGTTAACTCATACTCCATCCCCCTGGGTGTATGTACAGCTGTAGCAGCTTCAGTTTTGTCTAGTCCCAGCTCAGACTGGTACTGTTAGCTCCTGCTAAGACAGGGCCTAGACTGCTTAGTCCCTGAGAAGATGTGGCCTAGCATGGTTCTCACAGTTTGCACAGCAGGGCTGATTTCAGTCATGTCTGCTTGTTGTGATGCCTAAGCCAAGGTACTGCTCACTCAGAGCGGGTGCACCTGCCACAGCTACCCACAGTCCCTGGCCCTTGGATTAACTTCTAGGCTTGCTAGGAGGTGTTTGTGTGTTAGTGAATACTACCCATTGCTTCTACACTAACAAAGCCAAACCAATTGAATATGAAGTGAATGTTACTCAGCAACATGCCCACCAAATAGCCCTTGTTGGCCATGGCCATTGTCTCAGCTGCCAGAGCTTGGAGCGTGGCCATGGTGCTTCTCTATGACATTAGCTCTTGTCCTGGCTGGAGGATTCATGCTTGTCTGTAGTTTATCTTACATCAAAGCACTATCACTTCTATCCAAAGCAGTTCTGCTCATGCCTCAACCAACAAAGCCTCCCAGAAGCTGCAACAACACTGAGCCTGATGTGGACATGAGTGTCCTCTGCCTTGCATGACGAGGCAGGAGAAAAGCACCAGGCAGCGTGGAGTCTCTCCTAATGACCCACCAGTGGCTGTGGGCCAAGGGTGGAGTGATGGGAACAGCCCAAAACGTAATCTGGTTGTGAAGGGGGAAAATAGTGAACAGAAGAAGACCTCTGTTCAAATACTGCCAGGGTAGATGCCTGCCAGCCTGGGGACCAGAAGCATCCTTGAGGAGTGCAGTTGGCATCTTTGAAGTGCATCTGGATACCGAGAAAACAGAGACATCCAGAGATACCATTGATAAGTGGAAAACCAAGGAACTGTGACAGCAACTTACCACCTGGGAAGGTGAAAAAAAAGGATGAAAAAGGAGGAAAACATTCTGAGAAAGGAAGAGTCAGTAACAGAAGAGAAAAACAGTCGACATACAAAAGTCAGTCTGAGGCAAGAGAAAACATCGTCAGCTACTGACTGTGCCAGGTGAAAAAAACAACAAGTTATCAACATCCATGGGCTGCTCCAAGTGGGGGTGTCCAATGCCCCTTTATGGCTCTGTGATATAAAAGGGACACACTTTTTACCCAAAATGGACCCTCATTCTCTGAGAACTGCCTGTGCATGAGTCTTCATTCCATTTCGTATGTCCTCAGCAGAGCAGATGCTTGCCAGGGACCTGGGCTGTCTCCAGGGACTCGAGCTGACTCCAGGGAAATGGGCTGACTGACTCAAAGGACCCAGGCTGAGTCCAGGCTCTGTGACGTGGATCATTGTCCAAGTGAGACTTTGTCTGTTGTCGATTGGCTCCACTTCTGGGATGGGTTTGGTGAGTACTTGGTACTGATAACATTTCCTTACATATGTGTGTGTATAAATACATAAACACATATAGAAAGATATATGTAGGCATGCATGGAATCATAGAATAATGTTAATCTTATGCTAAATGACTGTTACCAATAAGCAGATTTGCTGCTTCACCAGTAATTCTGCAGGAACTTGTGAAATTGAAATATATACTTGCTAGTAATATTCATTGCTGCTAATATTGATTTCTGCCTCTGTTGGAATATGTATTTGCTTGGTGGTAGTAATTTGTAGTGTAGATACACTTGTTTTGCTAATGATAAGTCTGCTTGCCTTGATAAGTGGTGACCTGCAGTATAACATGATAAAGTAATTTAGGAAGTAAAGTCTCCATCTCCTTGTGCATGAGAGAGCCTTGTGAACCCACAGTTGTGACTTTTGCCCCCCTGCAGGCTGGGTAACCCTTCTGGGTTGTGACAGACAGATGGAGAAGTTTCTGTTGGGCAGTGTCCAGTGGGCACTAGCACTAGCTAGTGAGCGTGGAGAAAGGGATAGGATGAAATAAGCCCCTGTGTCTCTGTTGCATGGTGGTGTTTTGACTTTTTTTGCAAGGTGGCAGTGGAGATGGGAGCAATAACAGTCAATTCCAGTTCAATATGTGTTAGGACACAGAGGTTCTGGGACAGAAGGGTCAGGAGATGCTGCTGATGTAGTCAGTTATTTCACCTTGGTGTTTCCTGCCAGGCATCTTAGTGACCCTCTCCTCAATACATTAGCTCCTGAACCTTCCATGAGGAGAAATGCAAGGTCAAGCACGTTCAAGAGTGTGGGGCATTCACCTTGCTTTGCCTTCAGCTATTGAGCACCTTCCCACTCCAGCATGAAGAGGATGCAAAGACGGCATGCCTCCCTCAGGTTTGTGTTACAGCAAAGGCTTACTGCTGCATTGACTTTTCCCAGCTTGTGATGTGGTGCTGTCCCTCAGAAACACCAGCAGCAGAGGGAACAGGGAGTGGTGAGTCCCAGCCCCAGCCCCCATGGCCCTGCACCCGCCAGCTGTGGCTGGGGAAAGCAGAGGAGCTGATGTTGCAATGACATCCGGATTCCAGCTTGGCCAGACAAGCGCTGACGTTTTTCCATCACATGTGACCCACTGATGCCTTCTGCTGTAGTTCTCATTCAGGAATGCTGGCTGTGGTCAGGCTGCCTGTGTTTACAGACACAAATAAACTGCTGCTGACTAAAATACACCATTCCCATGACTGTGCTCGGCACTAACCTTGCAAGGGTGATGGCAGATCTGCTTACACAGTAAAGCAGAGCCTTCTTGCTCTTAGCATCACTTCCTCCTCTGGTTTTTTTGGACACAACTTTGTGGAGAAGCTAAATTTGGTGGGGAGGAGGAAGAGCCTATAAAAATTAGAAACAATAAATCATTATTTATTTATACCAAGTTTCTGTGGTACCTGCTGACAGTAGAAGTGAGCTAGAGGCTGAAGCCTTCCTGCACCCAGGCATGGCAGCTGCTGTCCCCCGCAGCACAGGCACCCGTGGAGGTGTTCTGTGCTGCCTGGTCCAGCACTGTGGGCAGCAGGATGCTCTTTGCTGACAGCAACCAGTCTTATTTCCTTCTTCTTTTTCTTGCTACACTTTCTTGGGTGCTTGTGGTATCTTTCCCTCACCTCTGCACTCCCATGTTACTCCCTGGCAGGGCACTTGCAGTCCTCTCCTCAGGTCCTTGCTTTCCTTCTCTGCACTCTCCCTACCCAAACAGCCGCTTAGCAATGAGTCAAACTTCAGCTGCCTGTGGCTGCATTGATTATCCAGGCTGTTGGCACTAACCCAGTGTGCTGGGAAATGCTAAAGCCTGGAGGTAATCTGCAAGCAAAGGGGTGGCAGAGGGGCACTGCCTGCCCATGCCTTTCCTTTTGGAGTGCAAAGGAAGAAAGCGAAGGAGTTGGTTTTGCTTTTCAACAGCTTAGTCCTTTGCAAATTAACTGCAACAGAGCTGTATTCACACAGTGTCTGCTGCTTTGGGTGACAAAGCTGGTTTAAAATGTTCCTGCCCTTCTTTTCCCTTCACTTTCCTTCCTGCTCTCCTTTTTTCCATGCCTGAGGCAAACGGGCTCATGTGACACAGACACATAGAACCATAGAATCACAGAATGGTAGGGGTTGGAAGGGACCTTTAGAGATCATCCAGTCCATCCCCCCTGCAGAAGCAGGTTCACCTAGATCAGGTCACACAGAAACACATCCAGATGGGTCTGGATGACCTACAGAGAAGGAGACTCCACACCCTCCCTGGGCAGCCCGTGCCAGGGCTCCCTCACCTCAACTGTAAAATAGTTTTTCCTTATGTTTAAATTGAACTTTTTGTGTTCCAGCTTCATCCCATTACCCCTTGTCCTGTTGCTAGATACCATCAAAAGCGCTGCCCCAACCTCCTGACACCCACCATTTAGATATTTGTAAATGTTAATAAGATCTCCCCTCAGTCTCCTCTTCTCCAGACTAAACAGCCCCAGTTCCCACAGCCTTTCCTCATATGAAAGGTGTTCCAGTCCCCTGATCATCCTGGTGGCCCTGTGCTGGACTCTCTCCAGCACTTCCCTGTTCCTCTTGAGCTGAGGAGCCCAGAACTGGACACAGGACTCCAGGTGAGGCCTCGCCAGGGCAGAGAAAGGCACGGAAAGGCAGCACAGCCTCTGGTGAATCAGCCAGTCCTCCCAGTTTGGTGGCATCAGCCTGAACCAAGCTAAAACTTGCTCTACTTGTGGTGATTATTTTTTGACTGTTCTATTTTTTTTCTTTTGACAGTTATGAAATCTCTCTTTCCAGCTTGTGGAATGACAGTGAGAACAGAATTTGCCCCATGGATGCTCCTTCTCAGGTGGCAAGGTTAGTCCCAGGTATTCCACCTACAATATGGCCTGCAAACCTTAGCTTGTACTTCAATGTTGTGTCAGAAATGTGGAGCCCTGCAGAGCTGCCCTGAATGTGTGAGTTAGTTACACCAAAGGCAGTACCAGCATCTGAGCAGAGCCTGCCCTTGCACTTGTTTTCAGCATGTATATGTGCCCTCCTCCCCTGATAAGGCAGATTTAGTAGAAAACAGGGTACACATTTGATTCATTTGTAACTCTGGGGTTTTTTTTTACCCCACCTGCTCAGCGCTGATGCTGCCAACATGCCACTTGCTACACTCCAAATAATCCCCATTTCAAGCTATTTTTAGTGTGGTCTGCTGCACTTCTTCCGTGCTGCTGGTAGGAGGAGAGGGGGGAGAAACCATAAAGTGCTCAGAGGAGAGCTGTTTATATTGAACAAGTAAGAGCTTCTGTTTATAGAGGCAGAAACAAACTTTAAAAAACCCCTCAAATCCGGAAGGATGGGCTTGTGGCCCTTTGCCAGCAAAAAGAGCAAGTCAAAACAATGACCACCATTTGTTTTCTGCTATTCCCTGGCAAGCTTCCTTCAGCTATTGCATGATCTGCTCAGGGCAAAGAGACAAGGAAAAAAAGAGGCAAATGAACAAGGCAGGCAGTGGCAATTGCTCCAGCCTTTCTCCTGCCCATGCCTGGGCCTTGCTGCAGTCTGAGGGGATTTAAAGCTGCATCAGTCAGCCAGCAGCTCCAGGGGAAACAGATGAGGCTGAGGGAAGAGTTTGAGGGGGAAAAAAACCCAACAAAAACCAAGGCAAAATGTATCTTGTGAAACACCACTACTGTGTTTTATCCATATCCCTGTCCAGTAAAAGGCTCAGCCCTCCTCTGTTTCTCCAGCCAGGCCCCACAGCAACAGGCCTCTGGTAAAAAGTCAGAGGTCTGGTTGAGCTGCTGCCTGCTCCAGCTGCCCTCATGCAGGCACCCAGGCCAGATGCCTACATGCACACCCCAAGGAATGGCTGTTTAGTTTAGTTTCATCAGCCTAATCTCCCATTTCCCTCGGGCTCCACCACCTTCCTGCTTGTTTACCAGCACCGTCAGGGAACAGGAGCTCCCTGTGGTGCTCCCCACCCTGGGTCAACACCAGGCTACTAAATCAAGTGAACTTCTGCCACAGTCACTGCGGCTCCAGCTCCTATTTTTATAGCCATACTTTGCCCAATAAGGCTCCATTAATAAATCACCCAGGCAGCACCACTCGTGCTTGCAGGAGCAAGCCCTGGTTTGGTCAGTTGGTGGGGAGCTCAGCCAAGGAAACCATGAACTCAACTCACAGCATCATCTATGCACAATAGTTTTATTTTGTTGTTTTTATATAAAAAAATTCCTAAAGACTGCAGAACTCTTGTATCCTAATTTCTTACACAAATACTTCCAACACCCTCTTCTTTTTAAGCTAATTTCCCCCCCCCACCCCCCCCCAGTAACTTGCAATGGTGTGGGTCCCCCTGATTCTTGACCTAGTCACCCTTTCTAATGGGATATGTCTAAAGCTGCAAGGTGGCACTTGCTTCACTTAGTTGGCAGGTTTAATACATCCAGGAAGCTGGGGTGGCACACGGCTCAGAGTCCCTCAACACAGGCAGGGAGCCTGCCTTCACAGCCAGGCCTCCAGGATCAACCAGACTTTTCTCCTCACTGTGCAAACAACAGGCTTTGGTCATGGACCAGTCCTGTCGGAAGGGATTCTCGCCCCTGAAGAGGATCCCATCTTCACGTGGGGAAGCAGCACATACAGTCAAGCAATTGTCCACAGCAGTCCCAGGCGCTGAGGCCCCGTCAGTCAACCGTACCGTTGTAAGACTTGTTGAGCTTGTTGAACGTGAACTCTACGTTGTGTGTGGAAATCGGCTTTCGGTAGAGAGGGTTGGATGCCTTTGGGGAAATGAGTTGAGACAAAGGACAAAGGTGAGGAATGAAATGCAAGTCACGGTGAGTGATTCATCAATTAATTTGGAGATAGCCTTGCATATGGCTTTGAAATTATAGAATCATTTAGGTGGGAAAAGGTCTTTAAGAGCATCACGTCCAACCACTCACCTCACACTGCCAAGCCCACCACTAAACCATAGCCCTCAGCATCTCATCTATGTGTCTTTTCAATATCTCCAGGGACAGGGACTCCACCACCTCCCTTAGCAGCTGTGCCAGTGTTTAACCACTCTCTTGGTGTAAAAGTTCTTCCTAATCTCCAATCTAAACATCCCCTGGTGCAACTTGAGTCCATTTCCTTTTGTCTGAGCCCAAAGCTGTGTTTGTCTACAGTTTGTTCCTCGGACCCACCTATCTGCAGGCACAGGTGATGCCATCAAATGCTGGGTAGAATCAGAATCATAGAATGGTAGGGGTTGGAAGGGACCTTTAGAGATCATGTTGTCCAACCCCCTGCAGAAGCAGGTTCACCTAGATCAGGTTGCACAGAAACATGTCCAGATGGGTCTTGAAGACCTCCAGAGAAGGAGACTCCACAACCCCTCCCTGGGCAGCCTGTGCCAGGGCTCCCTCACCCTCACAGTGAAATAGTTTTTTCTTATGTTTAAGTGGAACTTTTTGTGTTCCAACTTCATCCCATTACCCCTTGTCCTGTTACTAGCTACTATAGAAAAAAGAGATGTCCCAACCTCCTGACACCCACCCTTTAGATATTTATAAATGTTAATGAGATCTCCCCTTAGTCTCCTCTTCTCCAGACTAAACAGCCCCAGTTCCCACAGCCTTTCCTCATAAGGAAAGATGCTCCTGATCAACTTGGTGGCCCTGTGCTGGACTCTCTCCAGCACTTCCCTGTCCCTCTTGAGCTGAGGAGCCCAGAACTGGACACAGGACTCCAGATGAGGCCTCACCAGGGCAGAGCAGAGAGGGAGAAGAACTTCCCTTGACCTGCTGGCCACACTCTTCTTGATGCATCCCAGGATGCCATTGGCCTTCTTGGCCATGAGGGCACATTGCTGGCTCATGTTTAGCTTATTATCAATCAGGACTCCCAGGTCTCTTTCTGCAGAGCTGCTCTTCAGCAGTTTGACTCCCAGCCTGTGCTGGTGCATGGGGTTGTTCCTCCCCAGGTGCAGGACTCTGCACTTGTCCTTGTTGAACCTCATGAGGTTCCTCTCTGCTGAACTCTCAGGCCTGTTGAGATCCCGCTGAATGGCAGCACAGCCTCTGGGGAATCAGCCAATCCTCCCAGTTTGGTAGCCCCAACTAAAGCCTCCCAGAAGGACTCCCTCATAGACCTGACCAACCTGGCTCTCACTACTCAGAGCTTGGTGTCCACTCCCCCACCACCAGTCCTCCACCACTGATGGGAAACATCCCATAGAACCAAAGGCTGGGCATAATTTTGCAGCAGCCCCTCACACCAGTCAACCTCCTCCCTCAGTGCTGAGCTGTTTGGGGCAGGTGCAGCCTGAGACCCCCCCCTCTCCCCCTCCACCTCCCTCTCACCATTTCGTATCTGGCCCGGGAGCGTTCTGTCTGGAACCGGTCGAACTCCCGTCTGTCGTGGATGGTGACGAGCAGCTTCCAGAGCGCCAGCAGGATGATGCCGATGAGCACCACGCTGCCAATCACCGCCAGCACTATTGTCACGGCACTGGGGGCTGAGCTGCATGCTGGCAACAAGAGGAGAAGCTCATTAGCTCTGCTGGGGGTCTTCCCCATATCAGGATACCCAGCTGTAACAATCTGAACCACAGCCACTCAGCGAGTGACCTCAGGGCAGCTAAAAAACCCCACAGTCCTCTCTGCAACCAAAGGGATTTCTTTTTAATGGAATAAATTCCTGGCTAGAGGTAGGTCAAAGGCAAAGCTCTCATGGACATAACCAGAGCCAGGATGTCATGTGGCAGTTGGGGGAAGAGCAGTGCTGCGATGCCACTATCCAACAGGGATGCCTGGTTTTAATGCTGGGTGACCCATGTGGGACAGAGGGTTCAGGGAACTCTGGCAAAAGCCAGTTCACGCAGGCAGGTGATCAGTAGGCACTTTAAATAAGTACATTAACTGCCAGCTAATCAACTGGTCTTTCAATTAAGTGCAAGCTGCTGCACAAATGAAACAAAACATGTGGCCTCTCAGTCTTTCCCATACTGGCCTGTGCCTCAGAGGACCAGAGCAGATCACAAGAAGCTACTGCTGGGTGCCCGCCAGCTCATCCTGCAATACCATGGGGGCTTTTCTTTGGGAAACTGCATTGCACAAGCTTAATATAACGCTGGGAAACACAGCTGTCTGCAGCAGCCCCAGGGCAGGGAACAGGGACACACAGCCCTAGGCCAGAGTTAGCTCTTTGGCAAGACAGAAATCCATGGGTGCTGTGGAGCCTTCCCAATTTCCTGACTTCACCAGCAGCAGCAGCCAGTGTCTCCTTTGGAGTTTTCTGCTCTCAGTGGCTGTATCTCTAATCAGTTAATTACATGCTTTTTGCTACGTAAATAGGCTGGGTTTAATTTCAGCATCCCAAACTGGTAGAAAGCCCTTCAGCTGCTTGCTAGCAATGCTGCCAGCTCAGGTGCATGTTTCTCTCTCAGAGTCCTTTTTTTTTTACTAAGCTGGGAGCATTTGGAGCTGGGTTTCAGCACTGTGAAACAATCTTTAGTCACCCCAGTTCATCTGCTCACCTCAGGATGGGAAAGCCTGCTCTACCTACACAGTGGAATCAAAGTCAGGGTTAGAGAAATGGTTGTTACAAAACAAGATACTAATTAGATTAATATAGATAAAACTTCCATGTCTCTCTTGATTACTGTCCTTCTGAACTGAGAAGCAAATCTCAATTCCTCCCAGCCCAGCTGCTTCCAATCCCATTCTTGCACCATTATACCACTAAAAGATACAGTGATTACAGTCTCAATAGTGATGATCTTTTGGTCTTCACTAGGTTTGAGAGATCACACATCCACAGAGAGAGGTGTGATGGCCCCATTGAGCTTTCATCCCACTGACGTGTGCTGCTTTTCACTAAACTGGGAGCATTTGTAGCTGGGTTTCAGCACCATGAAACACTTAATCTTCAATCACCCCAGTTCAGCTGCTCACGTGCACCTCAGTGCAGCCAGTGAAAACAGCCTTTCCACAGCCCACCAGGCCTCCCAGCAACTCAGCACCTTGCAAGGCAGCCTGTGCTACAAAGAGGACAACCAATGGAGGCCAAACCTGGCTCTTTGAGGACAGTGAGGTTGGATTTCCCACTGGGAAGCTCTGAATAGGTGAACTTCATGACGCAGTTGTTCACTGGGTAGGCGCAGAGGATCGCGTTCGGGTCATCTGTTTCTACAATGAGAGGCACAGAGTTTTGTTTCAGTCTTTGTCTTAAAAAAGAAGATCCTGAAGACTGCAGAACTCTTGAATCCTAATTTCTTACACACACATTTCCAACAGCCTCTTCTTTTAATTTCCCCCTAAGGACTGCATAGAATCACAGAATGGTAGGGGTTGGAAGGGACCTTTAGAGATCATCCAGTCCACCCCCCCTGCAGAAGCAGGGTCACTTAGATCAAGTCACACAGGAATGCATCCAGGTGGGTCTTGAAGACCTCCAGAGAAGGAGCCTCCACACCCTCCCTGGGCAGCCTGTGCCAGGGCTCCCTCACCTCAACAGTGAAATAGTTTTTCCTTATGTTTAAATGGAACATTTTGTGTTCCAGCTCCATCCCATTACCCCTTGTCCTGTCACTGGATACAACAGAAAAAAGTGCTGTTCCAACCTCCTGACACCCACCAGTTAGATATTTGTAAATACCAATGAGATCCCCAGCTTACAATGGTGTGGGTTCCCCTGAATTTGGACTAGTCAGCCTTTCTAATGAGACATGTCTAAAGCTGCAATATGGCACTTGGTTGACTGACTTGGCAGGTTTACTATTAGGAGTTAGCATGATTGTCCCCTGCAAGCTGAGCAGGGCTTCCAATGGGTACCTAGGAAAGGAGAAACTGGGAGCAAGCCTGGAAAGCAACACAGTTTGATCAAGATTTGAACAGCATCCAGACCTGTTGCTCGAGAAAAATGTGGCACTTGGCAAATCTTACATGGCAAACAGACACAGCCTCACACATACACACACTTCTTCCTTCACACAAGTCTGCTTTGGCAATAAACGCCATTTTCTTCTTAATTTGCTCCATTTCTTGCAGAGTGGAAGCTGAGGAGGAAGAGAGGGGCATAGACTCAGCCTGTGGGGACACACAGGGGCCGGCAGCAGCCCCGGCTGGCTCATGCTCCAGCTGTGCTGAACCGCTCCAGCTCCAGAAACGCTTGATGAAGCTTGTTTTAGAGTCAGACAGAAGAGGCAAACGGGGAGGGGAGGAGGGAGGGAGGGGGAAGGGAGGAGCTGGTTGGAGGGGAGGATGTGGAGATGGGGGAATTGCAAGAAACAAGGCTGTTTGATTCCCATGGCCACTTGGGTGCTGTTTGTTTGCCTGTTTAACACACCGTAGCACCAGGCAGGCTGTTCTGGTCACCCTAAGATGCTTCCTGAGGAAGGCTGCTTCACAAAAGCCATTACAGAGTTTCAGCCAAGCCATCATCTGAAGTTTGCAGCTCCAGCTTCAGGGGTGATCTCAGCAGAGCCACCGCCCTGCACAGCCACAGCTTGCAGGGAGACAGAGACAGTGCCTGGAGGGAGATGAGGCAACATGCCTGGCCATGCCAGGTAGCTCTGCAGGGAAACATCTCCGCAGGCCTCCATGGCCTAAGAGTTTCAAGGGAGAGGGAGGGATTTGGGTACCCAGTGCTATTGGCTGGCAAAGACATGAGCTTGGCTTGGGCACCTGGAAAATGCTTCTCACAGTTCTCCTCCATGCCTGTCTGTCATGCTCAAAAATGCTCTCATTACTGACCACTGCTATTCCAGCCCCTTTATCTCTCTTCTGTCTTTTATCTCTCAATGCCTTTGACCTGCTTTCAGTCCAAAGATTTATACCCTCCATTTCAACAGCTCTGAGCCCAGGTGCAACTGCTCCTCTGGTGAGTCACAGTGGGGTTCCTGATGTGGAAAAACCTCAGATAGAACTACCTCAGGATGGGAAAGCCTGCTCTACCTACACAGTGGAATCAAAGTCAGGGTTAGAGAAATGCTGATTGCTACAAAACAACGTACTAATTAGATGAATATAGATAAAACTTCCATGTCTCTTGATTACTGTCCTTCTGAACTGAGAAGCAAATCTCAATTCCTCCCAGCCCAGCTGCTTCCAATCCCATTCTTGCACCATTATACCGCTAAAAGTTACAGTGATTACAGTCTCAATAATGATGATCTTTTGATCTTCACTAGGTTTGAGAGATCACACATCCACAGAGAGAGGTGTGATGGCCCCAATGAGCTTTCAGACCACTGATGTGTGCTGTTGGCATCTTCAGCTCAGCACTAGACACATCATGCTTCTCTCTGAAACCATCAGGAATGGAAATGCAATATTGCAGAAGCAAAGAAGATCCTGCAGAACCCAATGCAAGTCATATAATCCTTCCAAAATGCATCATTCTGCCTTGTGAGGCTGATGATAGATGCCTCTTCTCTACAAAGCTTTGAGCTACTGGCTGCTTCAAGTTCAGAGCCAAAAGGCATTCAGGATCTTCCAAGGTGTGTTCATTGTCACTCAATAGTTAAGAAGGTCTCATCCTGTACTGACAGGACAATGCAGAACTATGTCTTGTGTGACAAATATCAGTGTGGCCTCTCAGCTGAGATTTTTGACATGCTAAATAACACAAAAACACGTGGACACCAGGATTTGGCTTAGTGTGCCAGTCCATAGTCCTCAAGCATTTCCTCTAAGAGTATTTTGCTTTACCTCTTTCTCTAGAAGACATCGATCTCCAAGGTGCAGAGTGTCCTGAGCTCCCAAGAGCTCAGCACCGTTCTGTAATCTGACTGCAATAGTTCAACAGAAGAATAAGCTTTGTAATCTGACTGCAATAGTTCAACAATAAGCTTCAGAATAAGCTTAACTCCTCAAAAGGTCTTAAACCAGAAAGTTGTCTCTGTTTTCCCCAACAGCACACAACAACCCAGCCTCACCTCCCAGGGCACAATATGTGCAAACGCTGGCTTTGGCATGGTGCAACACCCAGGCAAGAGAGTTGAACTGTAATCCCCAGTATTTATTGGCTCATAAGAAATTCAGGCCAGCCAGGCATCAGAAGGGAGCTTGGTGTGGTTTGGAAGTGCCTTGCAACCACTCGTGGTGTGTGCTGGTGTAAGTGCTCTCTCTGATAAACTGCAGGGAGAGAAAGGTAGGAAATCTCACTGGTCATAATTTAAAAGCTAGACACTACGTGTGAGAGGAGCCAATGGGAAAAGAATTGCCTGCAGAAAGCTCAGGAGGAAGGGAGAGAAAGGGTGAGCAAGGTAGAGCACTCCCACCTCTGTAAACTATGGGAAAAGAAGGAAATGTCACATGTGGATAGTAATTTATCCCTACTTGATCTCCATCTCTCCCTCCAAGGGGTACTGCTAAGGCCAGGGTCAGGATTGTGAATAAAGCATTTATTGTCATATGTCTGTGACAAACTGTCACAAGTTTGGGTCCCCTCTACTCCCCCAAATATCAACCAGGGACTCCCAGAATGGAGCTTGAAAAGAAGGAGGAGAAAGACATCTGCTGAGGGATACACATCTGAGGTGACCTCTAGAAGAGGTCACAAAGGGAAGGAGAGGAGCCTGCCAGGGGGACTTTTAGCAGTCAGTTCCACTAAAGCAGAATTCTCCATCTCCAAAACACCCTTGCTTTCTTTTACAAGCTCACTTCTTCCAAGATGAATTCTCAGAAGATTAGAGAATGCTTTTTTTGGGTAACACTTTGTCCTTTTACACTCTCTCACAGCTCATTGACTCTCCTGTCTCATCTGATCTCATCCCACTTTGCTCCTTACACTGCCGTTTGCTGTGGTAAGATGTTCTTTCAAATCCAAGGGGTTTTTACTCCAATACAGATCACAGCCTGCAGAGTGTGTCACACACACCACATATGCACATACACATACTACATCCACACATCAGTTTCTAATACCAGGTGCCCCCTGAGACTTTCTTTACAGAAACGTCGTGTTCTGGTTGAGAGGAGCTCAGTGCTTCAGTCACTGCCCCTCTGCAGCCCTGCTTACCGAGAACATCCACGGTGGTGATGATCTCGTCCTTGCAGTGCTTTTGGCAGGTTTGGTTATCAGCCAGTCTTCCTGAGTTAAACAGCTTGCACTCAATGCAGTCCCTGCAGAAAGAAACACGGACAGAAGATGAAGCACCCATCAGAAACCACACAGAGATACATCCCTCAGGAAGGGGGTTCCTTGGTGTTGGTCTGGGGGCTCTACATCTGCAACATAAGGAAAGAGCAAGTTGAAGGCCAAGCATCACAAGGATGGATTTATTCTAGGGGTGAATTCAATGAAGGTGCAAAACAGCTGGTAGGTTTAGGGGTCTCCTTGCCCTTTAGTTGTCGGGAGCTGCAAAATCCATCCTGCCCAAGATCAAGGCAGACATTGCTGCTCCACACCAGTCTGAGGCCAATGGCCAGAAGACCTCTGTTGCTGCCAGGCAGGCAGTCATCCCCATCCTGCCCTTCTCTGCAGCTCGCAGCTCACTGAGCCCAGGCATTTGCAGCTCAAGGTGCAGCAAAACTAGGGTTGCCATCCTTTCCCACAGAGCGTGATGGCACTGGAAGTGAATGGGGACATGAACCTCCATGAGGACACGGGCAGCAACACTTGTTGCTTCTCTGCTGAGGATAATCAACCCTGCAAATTCCTTAGCTGAAAGGTCTCCCAGGAACCAAAGAGCTGCCCATCCTACCCGTGAGAATTCCCTCCCAAACCCCTCCATGGGTACCTTTTGGTGCTACAGATGCCTGGGCAGGTGGGACACTTCTCACACGTGTCCCCGAAAGCCCCCGGCTCGGTGCACTGGCACTTGCCACAGGTGCAGGTGCCGCGGCCGCTGCACATCTGCCCGTCGCTGGAAAGGCAGCCGGCCGTCTCCGTGGAGCAGTTGCAGTTGTCCCCGATGTAGCCGGCGTGGCACTTGCACTCCCCGCAGTGACACTCGCCGTGGCCTGTGGGTGACAGCAATATCAAGTTGTCAGTGGCACCTCGGTCCAGCAGGAAAGGCTGCCACAGAGACCTGGCTTGGACAGCATCAAATAGGTGGTGATGGGGAACAGCTAGATGTCAAATTATTACCTACATCTAGCAGACCATAATACCTACTCACAGCTCCTCAGGCACCTCTCTAGGTAGGATCAGGTGGTCAGGACAGAGATAGGATACAAACTGCCCTTGGGAGGTACTAGGAGTTATGATCCACCTTGAATAATGGGTTCAGTTTTGGGCCCCTCGCTACAAGAAGGGCACTGAGGGGATGGATCGTGTCCAGAGACAGGCAACAAAGCTGATGAATGGTCTGGAGCACAATTCTGATGAGGAGCACCTGAGGCAACTGAGGGTGTTTAGCCTGGAGAAGAGGAGGCTGAGGGGAGACACGATCACTCTCTACAACTACCTGAAAGGAGGCTGTATTGAAGTGGGGGTCATTCTCTTTTCCCCAGTAATAAATGATAGGACAAGAGGAAATGGGCTCAAGTTGCTCCAAGGGAGATTTAGGCTGGACATTAGGAAGAACTTTTTTACCAAGAGGGTTGTCAGACCCCGTCCCAGGCTTCCCAGGGAGGTAGTAGACTCGTCATCCCTGGAGATATTGAAAATATATGTAGCTGAGATTCTGAAAGACATGGTTTAGTGATGGGATTGGCAGTGTGAGGTGAGTAGTTCCTTCATGTGAGGAATGACCACCAACTATTGCACAGCACAAACAGGATTAGTTGGTAGAGACCACATGTTCGGGACAGGTGTCAGACTTGTTACCCTCTTATTTTTGTCCCTCTGGATGAAGGTTCCCAAGTATCTCCCTCTTTTCAGGGTGTCCTTTTGCAGCCTCTGCACCCCCATTCAGTGCTTGACACCACCATGCAAACACAAACACCTGAGAGCACATTTTAGGAGCACATTGTCATGGGCCTTTCTTACCCACAGAGTGCATACTCCCTACCTCTGCCTCCTGATACCCAGCATTGCCTAACTGGGCTTTGCAGAGCACTACATCTCCTCCTAAGTAGAAGGCAAGTACCATCTCTGTCACTCGGTCCCCAACAGTTCCTAAGCATCACACAGCTTCACCTCACGTGCCCACCTGAAGGCCCTGGCTAAGCCAGGAGAGTTATGTGCACTTTAGCACCGTGATTTCCACTGGCACAGCACAAATACTCAGGCTTGACGAAAGGTGTCTGGCAGCAGCTTTCAAAATACTGCTTCTCAGACCAGATGTGTCCACCTCAGAGGCATGGCATAGGGCAGACAAATACCTGAAGGCACCAGAGGATGTGACAGAGTCACTGTGATCTTGCTGCTCAGAGCATGAGCAGAACAGGAGGCAACACACACAAATTACCACCAGCAGCTTTTTGCTCAGTCTTGCTATGGCATTGGATTTTGGGGGCTCCTGCCTGGACTTCCACCTTTACTGGGCTAGCTGGTGTCTGAATTGTATGACTGTCTCTCTTCTTTCTCTGTCTACATTGAGAAATAGGAAGATGGGAATAGAGCAGTACTTTCTTGCTGGTTTTAAACCCAGGGTTTAGCAGCAAAAAGTCTAGCAGGCTGACCATTTCATAAGGTCCTTCCTACCCTTTTTTCCTAACTCTTTTACTTAACAAGCATTACCCAAAACCTTGAAGGGTTTGAATACGAGGCTCACCAGGAACCCAATTACAGCTCAGCTTTCCCACTGGAAACAACCTCAAGCATCTCAGATAACATAAATTATAGGCACGCTCCTCTCATCAGCACAGAACTCCTCATCTCCCTGTCTCTCCCATCACTCCAAGATTTACCAGAGAGGCTGGGCATTGTCAAGCTATATTCCTTGCCAAAAGCCATGGGAGCACCTTCTGTTTTACTAGGCATCTCATATGTCCCAGCACATCACAAGTTGCTCTCCTACAACCTCTTTTGCACTCCCGCCGTTTGCTTTGGATCCAGCCTGCAAACTCAAACATTGTTAGACAGAGGAGACTGTGTTTACAAGATCTCTAGAGGTGACCTCCTTCCTTGCCTACATCTGATGGAGATTAAAAATCCCTCACTCTGTTTGCCTTAACAACAACAGCTTTACCCTTTCCCCAGGCACAGGTTTGGTTTGTCCCTTCCCTACAAAGATCTGGTTTTGAGCCCATGGACACAACTACATCCAGCACAGCTGCTGCAGAGTCGGGATCACTGTGCCCTCCACCTCCCAAGCAAACTGAATGGGGTGGCTGGCTTTCCTTCTCAGTTAAGTCAGGTGATCAGGATCTTGCACACAGCAAGTCTGGTCCCTCTGTGGCAGTGCATGTGCCCAAAGTAGCTATAAATCAGTTTTCTTAAATGAGTACTATTTCAAAGAATCCACAGCAGCTGACCTTGGGAATCCATGATCATGGCATTTAGTAAACGTGCTGTCATGTGGATTTGAGCCAAGAGAAGCCAAATGACTACATTCACACCACCCCATGGTCCTGACCGGTGTGGGAGCCAACCCTCTGCTCTAGGGCAGAGCCCCCATACTGTCAACCTTAGCTCAGTCCTCCAAGGACACCACAGAGCCCAACACACGATGCAAATCCACTGGAAAACTGTCTCTGGGTCATAAAGTGGTTCCATTTTTAAAGCTGTCAGTGGCAGGCCAATACAGGAGGCTAGGAAGACTGCATGTCCCTCCCAGCCCCTGGCAGGCTGGGGATGGAGCCTGGAACCCAGGGATGGGAAACAGCCATTTCCAAATACTGCATCCCATTAAACTGCTGTAATGGGAAAATTTAAGAAGCAGCATCTTAAAGCAATTGGTCTTGTTTATTGAAGGGCCTGTAGAAAAAGCCTTTCTATACGAGAGTGACCAAGCGTGAGGCATGAGCTTAGAATTTAAAACCAAGTTGAACCATGTTTTCCACCTCAGCCCCACTGCTTCAAACTGCAAGAAGCCACTGGCTGAAGCTCATCCCAGGGAATGTGCCAAGAGTGGGAATTTCCACATTGACTTTTAACAGCAATGATGTGACAACCTTCACTGCCTACACCAGCTTGAATGGCTGCTCCTGCAAGCACCAAGAGCTTCTAGTGCTCACTATTCATCTCCCACACAGCCTGAAAACTGGTGAAACACGGTGAGACACATTTATTTCTCATGTGGGCACAAGAGGAGACGTCCCACTTCTCAATATCCACACCTGGAATGTTGGAGATGAGAATCCACTCCATCCTCTTGCTCAGGACACAACCTAAGAGGAGCCCTGAGGCAATGTGGCAGTGAATCTTTTGGTGATGGTGACCCAGAGCTGATGTTTGCGATATGCAGAGTCCCACCTGGTACTCGTATGTTGCAGCAAAACGTGCTGCACGTTTCCAGTCTCAGCCATCTGATGGTCACACACAGTGCTGCTGGAGTTAAGCCTCTGTGCCATGTAAGATCATGCTTGTGGGAAGCCTTCCAGCACTACGCCCATGATGAATCTAGTCTCACTTCCCAGTTTCACTTCCAGGATGAAAATGCATCCTTGAGGAGGGTGTGCTTCAAGACACCTCTGCACTAGTAGAAGTCTCATGGTACGGGGCACTACCCTGGGCTTTAACCCTCTTGAACCTTTTGTTTGCATGTTCTTTATTAAGGCCGGTTTATACAGCCCAAAGACATTAATTATGTTCTCCAAACATAACAAGAGATGTTTTTCTTCAGTTCCCATCCTTGAAATGAGACCATCTTTTAAAAGACCCAGACCAAACTGGGAAATGAAATGCTACCTCTGAATTTGATAACATTCTTTCCATCCAGCTCTTGATTGTTGAAGGGGCTAACACAAAACACATGTGAGGGAGGCTGCAGAAACACGCTGGGAGGGTGTAGCCGAGGAAAGCAATGCTTCTGCAGGGAAGAAAGCAGTCCCCAGGCTAGAACTGGACTAGGTCTGATGGGGTGGGAGCTGCAGAGTGCACCGCTGCTTGGAGGGACTCTCTTTCCAAGGAGGCCATCAAGATGGACCAAGACTCGTACACCAGCTGGTTCATTCATGACATGATCACAGTGGGTGTTGATCAACAGTGGCTGAACATGAGCTAGCAGTGTCCATCAGGAGAGGGTTGTTAGACACTGGCACAGGCTGCCCAGGGAGGTGGTGGAGTCCCCATCCCTGGAGATATTGTAAAGATATGTAGCTGAGGTGCTGAGTGCCATGGTTTAGTGGTGGGCTTGACAGCGTGAGGTGAGTGGTTGGACTTGATGATCTCAAAGGTCTTTTCCAACCAAAACAATGCTATGATTCTGTGATCTCTCTCTCTGCCTGAACACACATTGCCATCC
Organism: Colius striatus; assembly: GCF_028858725.1. Taxonomy (NCBI): domain Eukaryota; kingdom Metazoa; phylum Chordata; class Aves; order Coliiformes; family Coliidae; genus Colius; species Colius striatus. Next base: position 11,317,233 of record NC_084769.1, on the reverse strand, counting down.
CACTGCGTGTCTCAGCTGGGTTGCACAGCTCACTGTCACTCAGCTTTTGGCAGAACATCCAGTTGTCCTCATTTCACCCCAGCTGCCTCTGCCCCGAGGCTGCCCACCGGGTGACAGTGGCAGCCCAAAACCCAGTTGCCCTCATGCTGGCACGGCACAGGCCCAGCTCGGCAGCCCCAGCCAGCGCTGCATGTGTGGCTCTGGGCCCTGAGATGGGCCCAGAGAGAAGCTTCTGGCAGAAACTTCCAGCCTCTGACCCTGACTTCATCCCAAGCTTCCTGACAACAGGCTGCAGAGCGTGACCCCGAGGCAGCCAAGTGCTGGGTGGGACAGCCCCGTCTGCCCTCCGCAAAGACCGAGTTCGCCTTTCAGGAATTTCACCGACGGCTCCTGCCCCAAACAGCTCTGAAACTCATTGCATTGAAAGCTGTGTGGCTAGGTCTTTTGAGATAAAGTGGTTTTTCTACTTCTGGGGACCACAAAGTTATGCAAAAATACCAGCTTTCTTCTGAGTGAAATGAAAAGCCATCTCAGCTTTTACGGAGGAGGAGAAAGGGATCTGAAAACAAGCCCCTCCAACACTCCTTTTCTTCCCCACCTTCTAGAACATTAAATTGGTGTGCCTACCACGTGAGGAAAAAAAAAAACCTTTGAGATTTTTTTTAAGCCAGGTTCTTGATTTCGGAGCACTCAGGAAGGGAAAAGCCATGCTGCAATTTGTTTCCATTAAATCATGCCACTTATTTTTGCGCCTCTGTGCTTACCCAGGCTTTGGGTCAGGACTTCTGTCATTTTTTTTGCTTACTTGAACAACTAGTTTGAAAAAAAAAACACAAAATCCCCACAGGAAAAACAATTAAGAGAAATAAGCTACAGCAAGCCATATCCAGAATCCCTGCTGCCATCCCTTTAACAAGCCCTGGCTGCTGTATCCATCACCCAGAGAGGCCCAACACAGAAACCACTAGTTTTTATTCCCCGGGGATGGATGCACCAAAACCACCTGCTTTTTCAGGGGCTGGACTGGATGATCTTTAAAGGTCCCTTCCAACTCCTACCATTGTATGATTCTTATAAGAAGTCAAACCCTACTGACACAGGACATTGCTTGAGTATCATTTCTGTGCCAGACTGCCCAATCTCTCAGCAAAAGCATCTGATGTCTGCAGAAGAAGCTCTGGGAACAGGACATTTTGAGTGGGAGGAGGAAGGGCAGCAGAAGAAGCTTTGAACACTTGGAAAACATAGACATTTGGGAAAGGGCTATGGTAAGACACAGTGCCTGCTTAGGCAAATAAATCATTGACTTCCCCACTGATCTATTTCCATGACTCAAACCAGCCAGTGCTGCACATCAAGAGGCCCACGGCACGGCTCGGGTTCACGGCACCGTCCTGCTGCCAGATGGTTGGGCACTGGTGGGAAGTCAGAGACAGACCAAGAAATCTGAAAACACTGGGGATGGGCTCAGGATCCATTCCCTGAGTCACACCAGCTTGGCAGGGGAAACAAGAGCAGCAGGCTGGCAGGAGCAGCCCCACCTCCTGGAGCCGACAGAGCATAACTATCTCCCTGTGATGAGAAAGTTACTATATAAACAAAAGACAGACAAATGTCAAAGGTTTAAGGTTTCTGAGTAAACTGCTGGCATCCACCAACTACCTCCATTCACGCCAGAAGAGAGGTCTGCCCAGCTCCTTTAGCCACCACACAATACTGAAACAACAAAACAAACACCAAGAAGACAGACACAAGTAAATAGTCCTTCTCTGGGTGTTATTTACACCAGACACCAGGGATCTGTCCCTCTTCCCATTGCACTCGTTGCAATGGTTATTTATATCTCAAAGCATATGAGTTTGGCCAAGAATCAACTAGGCTTTAAATAATCCTTTATTTCAATCCTCATGCTGGTTGAGCTCACTAATCATCAAAAATAGCATCAGAGATGCAGACTAATGTAATCAAAAGAAGGAATAAATACATGCTTGAGCTGCTAATTCAGCCTTGGGTACCACAAGCTCCATCACCAGCTCCACATTACTGCCAGCATCCCCTACATTGCAACACTGCCATTACAAAAAAACACAAACTCTAAGCCTCCTCAGTTTCTCTCACTTGGGAACTTCTGTGTTAAATGAGAACTAGACAGGGAAAACAGGGCTTTGGAAACCACTGCCTCATGAAGGCAGCTGAAAGTAATCCTGGGCAGGCGGATTTCCCGCAGCAGCCCTGGTCAGCCTTTCCTCATTTTCCTTCTCCCCACTACAGAAGTGGAGCTGAAATGCAATCATGAGATATGGCTGATGACCCACCAGAAAGCCAAAAAAGCAGTGAGGAGTCATTTCCTGAAGGAGATCTGAAGCTGCATTTCTTAAAATAAAGCCTTCCTTTTTTTCCCCCTTTGTTTTTAAAGTAAGCTGAGCACTCCACAAATCTCTTGACTTTTGCTTATGTTAGCACCTCAGCCCAGTCTGCCACACGTGGCCTTTTGGACAGAGACTCAGAGTTGGGAATTGGAGCTTTCAGGTCTTGCTGCTGACTCTGTTACTGATACAAGGAGTGATATGAGGTGAGGGCTGCTGCCAGATTCTCCCACAGATGCTAAGTGTGTGCGTCAGGATGGGTGCATCAGTTCCCTTTGAGCTGTGGGTTCAAATACCACCCCACCAAACTGGGCACATGCTCATCCTTGGCTTTGTCACCCCTTAAGCATCTGATACAGAAGGCACTGCAGAAACTAATAATTAGCATTATTCCTTAACCGACATAGAAAGACATGTGTGTGCACAGAATCCTCTGTTTTGCCCCTCCTCCTGTGTTTCCCTCCAATCCTCTAACTCAAAAGGGCTCTGCACCACTATCTTTTTCCATCACACTCCATCCCTTTTCATGCAGATGTTTACTGGGTCTCCCATGGGACACGTCAGTGTCTCTCCCACCACAGCGCTGCTCTCTCCAACCAACCCATCAAACCTCTGGCTCTCTAACAGAAAAGAGTCGCTTGCAAAGCCCCCTTAATGCAGCTCCCCCTATTTGTTTCTTTTCTCCCTAAAAAGCCTGACAAATAAAATTGCTTGGCAAAGACATTTCCACTTGGCTCTCCCAACTTTGCCCAGATACCACCAATACCCACAGGTCCTGAACCAGGAGCTTCTCTCCCACTTACAGACTTCTTGGCCCATAACTTAGGCAAGGTCTGCTCATGCAGCTCCACATCTACCCTTCAGCTTTTGTCATTGGGAGGGCTCTAGAAGATTTAGAACGATGAGAGGGCATATGGTGGCCATGCATTAGATGAAATGCAGATAAAAGGCTTGAGAAAAGCGATAGTGCTGCAGTTCTCTCACTGATGCATGGTGCCTCCAGGAAGGACGAGCTCTGTCTCTCTGCTCTGGTGACTGAGCAGGATCCTACAACCTTCTACCATGCAAAAATCTCTAGTTTCGTTCTGAAAATAAAACTTGGCTCCAAAACAAAGCTGCACAATCTCAAAGGCCTGAAGTCCAGTGCCAAATCCTAGCATTGAGGTCCATCCCTCACATGAAAAGCAGGCTAATTCCAACCTTGCCAAAGCCCAAGTGGGCTGAATGTCCTTTCAGCTGGACTTCGTTAAGAGGAGTGGGCTCTGGAGAAGAGAGAGATTCTTTCTCTGTGAAATCCAGTGCCATGGAGCTTTGCCCAGTTCAGTGTTTGGAAGCAAACACATAATCTGGTGCAAGTTCACCAAAGGTCTATGGTTTTGGAACAGATTTCTCTCTTCCCAAAGAAGCTGGAAGAAGTCAGAATATCATTCAAAAAACAACAAAAAAAGGTGGCTGGTCAATGTTTAAAACCAAACTGAGCAAAATTCATAGGCTGTGAGTGCATGCCAACAAGAAATGCAGAGACCCAGAATTTCACTCACCTGCTGGCCTGAGGCTTTCATCTTCCTCTAAATCCCAAATACAGCATTCCCTTCCAAGTGTTTATTTCTGTTAATTAATGTCATCAGAAAGGCCAAATGCAAACATCAAACTCCAGCAGTACAGACAGAGCATTTATTTGTTCCAAGACCATCTTCTCTCTTTGGGAAGTAAGTGATAAGCTGAATTTCCAAAGTTTATCTTGTTTTTATGTTGGAGCTTTCTACTTTCTAAGGTATGAGGTTCCTGCCTGCGGGAGGAGGTGGCTACAGCAGGACAGGGGGGTTGGGTACAGTGCAGCACCATCAGATGACACCTCCAGTTGCAACTCACAGGCTGTGCCTCTTTAAGGGCAGAGACCCACAGACAGAGCTCTGGCTCCCATAAAGACGTCATTCCTTTATTGTTTAATTCTGCCCTGGCATTTCAGGCCCTCATTAGCATGCATTAACAGTTGTGAAAGGTCCGCTCCAGGACAAGGAGAAACCCCAGTGAAAAGAGGCAGGAACAGCAGCACTCTGTGAGCCTCAGTCCTCCAAGGAGCTGCTGCCAGATTTGCAAGACTGACTGCAATAAGAGCCCGGGTAGGAGGGAAGGAAGAGTAAGAAAAGGCAGGCTTGCCCTTCCGTGCCAGGAATGGAAACTCTGAAGAAGCAGTACGTGATATACTGGGGAAAGAAAGTCCAACTCAACTGCTGCTTCAGTATGATCAATCAACACAAACCGTGAGCACGGCAGGGCAGGCAGAGTAAACCTCCTGCCAGAAACACGAAGGAAGATGAAGAATAAACACTGCACTGAGCAGAGAGGTAAATGGAAATCTATCATTTGTGTTCCTGTGAGAAATCCATGTAAAGATTGTAAACTATCTTGGATAGAAGGGACCCATAAAGATTATCACAGAATCACAGATTGGTAGGGGTTGGAAGGGACCTTTAGAGATCATCTAGTCCAACCCCCCTGCAGAAGCTTATCAAGTCCAACTCCCAAATAATCAACAATATTTAACACACAATGATCCAACGGTAGAGCCTGTGGTATAACACCTAATACATCCCTGATTTACTGTGAAAGAAATCCGGAGAAACACGGGCATCAAGCACAGAGCACTATAGAACCAGCTGTCTTCACTGAAACACAGCCACCTCTGACCTGAAGCACAGCATCTGTGCCAGGTGACAAGAAAGGCTGTTAGCAGAGCAATCAGAGGGGGAACCAGGCATTTTTACACACTGCAGCTCTCAAAGGTCACGAGCAGTGGGTGAGCCATTTTGCCCCAGTCTCACGGCCATTTGAGCCCTTTGGCATCTTCAGCCATTTGACCAGGCATGGAGCAGGATGAGGAGGCACATGTTCTCGGAGTAGAGCAGCACATGTCTCAGGATTAAATTGGAAAGAGAACAGAAACCAGGTTAAAGGCAAAAAAATACATTTGGGGAAGAAGCAAAAGAGAGAGATTGGGGAAGGGTGAAAACAATGCCCCAGGACAGGGGAAGCATCAGAGAGGTTTCAGAAACCTCACAGGACTGGAGATAGGAGGAACTCTGGTTTAGTGGTGGGCTTGGCAGTGTGGTCGGACTCAAAGATCTTAAAGGTCTTTTCCAACCAAGCAATTCTATTCCATTCTGTGAAACACATGCACTGAGTCACCTCCATGCTCCTCCTAAAGGACACCAATGGTTTGCATGCCAAGGAAACAAAGACTTGAGAAGCAAACACCTCTCACCCGTGCCTCAGATCCACAGCTCCTGGAGACTCACACACCCAGAACTACATAGGACCCTGATGAAATTTGGTAGCTTCAGACAGAAGAGACCTCAAAGTCACCTGCAAGGAGTGAAGGAGCTGTGAGGAGTGAGGGTCTGGCTACATAGACACCAGCAAGACAGCATTAAGGATGAGTCCCTTCTGAGGCAGTGATTGATGGGATGCCCATCTCTCTTAAGGCTGGCATGAGGAGGCCTGAGCCAAAGCCCATTCATGTAGCCCCGAAAGTCTGCATTGACAGAGGGTGTGTTTTAAAGAAAAATCCTCCTGGCTTCTCTCTTACAAATAACAAGTTGCCCACTAACATGTGTGGACATGTATCAATCCCCAGCACAAGTGCCCCCATTCCTCTACTTCACCACAGCCCACCGAAATAATAATGGTTGATGCTCGGGAATCACTTGCTTGCAAGGAAAAGTCAAACATTGCTGAAGAGGGAAATTAATGGCAGCCAGGAGCTCACACAGCTCCTGGGGAGTCTCTCTCTACCCTTTCCAGTTACTGAAAAGCCCTGGGCTGGGCATCCCTTCCTCCCATCACAGCCCCCACACTCTGCAGGAGGGTAAGGAGCAATGCAGGAATATCAACAACTGACATCAGAAACAATTTGGTTCATACAAACATGCTTCAGAAAGGAAAAAAAAATAAGGGAAAAAAAGAGGGGCTTTTCCTGATTTGAGGCTCCAATGCTGTAATACAGACAAATGATATTGGACACATAGTCTATAGCATGTGCAGGGAGCTTGCAGCAGGGTGAGAATGTCACAGGTCTGAATGGGATGAAGGTGAATTAAGTTGTCTGCTTTTCCAGTTAATTCCCATCACAGCCCTCAGTCCTGCCTGCCCCAGCTGACCTAGACCTTACATTTCTTTAGGCTGATCTGTAAGATGTGAGGAAATGGAGGTGACCTAAACTTTACATTTCTTTATGCTGATCCACATGATAAGAGTAAGTGGAACATGATCAGCTTCACAGTTTAGCCCCAAAAGAAAGAAGAGGATAGTGGAGGTTCCCCATTTGATTAATTTCTTATTAAAAGTTTGCAGTATATTCTTGTTGGAGCCAAAAGTTTTCATGGGGGAGAAGGGGGGATGTAAGCTGGAGAGAGGATGCCCACTCACAGCAGTGATGCCAGGCTCAGCCACTCTGCCTTCAATTCACTGCTACTACAGGACACAGTAAGTCAGAGGTTTATTTTTTTGTCTTATTCAGGAGGATTTTTTTGGTTTATGCATTTCTTCGCAGGCATGCAAGCATCTCAGAGCAAGGGCTTCTGCTGAGCAGCTTCTGCAGGTCATAAAAGCCAAGCCAAACAGGAACGCAGCATGGAGAAAGGCTTTTAGGAAACACTAGGATAAATGTGCAGCCTGAATGACTCCATCACATCTCAAAAGTCCTCACCACATACTCTGGCTATAAGGTACCTCTAGGCTATGCAGTAGGTCTGTAGGCAGGAGAGCTCAAGATGCTCGAAGTTAAGGAGGAGTGATGGTCACGCTGTGCCCCACATGCCATGATGACACACATTTCTTTGTCTTCTAGTCCAACCTCAGATGGTTTTAACTCTCTATCCCCTAACCTACTCTTTGGTGGGGAGAAGAAACACTCACAGTCCTATAACCTACCCTAATATAAAAAGGGTTTCAACTCAGAGGACTTTTCTAGGTTCAGCTCACCCAAAACAGCCCTCTCATGCCCTGCAGCCCTGACAGAACATGCAAGCTGCTGCATGACCCTCGGCAAGCCCCTCAACCTACTGCTAATGACTGGGACCACTAAGGAAGTGACTGGCACCGCCAGGTTGCACCACAATGTCCTGAGCTGGTGCTGCATCCTCTGTCACCAAAATAAGCCTCACATATAGGCATATGTGCTCCCCAATCCTGTCTCAGCCCTGGGAGTGATGCAGGACCGGCCTGAGGGACAACCTCCCCAGAGACAGAGCTACATCTCCTCCCCAGCTGCATGGCTCATGGCTGCACAAGGACTTAGCAACAATCAAAGGATTATTTTTAACTTCCACATTGTGTATAGTCCTTTTGCCTCCCCCCTACAGGTCCTTTTTTACTAGGCAGCGCTCAGATTCCACCTTATTACACAAACTAAATAAACCCCATCCCCCGCAAATCCCCCAAACCAAAAACCTAAAGATAACAAGACTTGACATGGCTTAAAAGAAAACATTGCAGATGTGGTTTAGGCTCCATTCTCTACTCTCTTTCTGCCACAGGCCGACCTCTTCCCTCCTGTCAGGGGCTACATTTGCTTAATGCCACCCTCATCTTGTCACCGCAGTGGCCAGCGGCCACAGGCAAGCTCCCCTTCCGCTCTAAACCATCCACTCCTCAGAGGTTAATAAATCCAACACCACCTCATTTCTTTCTTACCAGCAGCTTCTGCTAACAACTTACACACTAGAAATGAAGATAATTAAGACAAGAATTAAAACATGTTAAGAGCTGGATCACCTTTATTCTCCCACCTGAGCCTTCAGGTGCACACCAGCATCCTCCATCCAGGCACTACCACAGCTACAAAAGCGTGTGGGTAAAAGTCTATTTGCACAAGATACACCCACAGGCACAGGGATTTGCAGGGTAATAGACCCCATCAGAAACCCCAGGGTGAGGATACCAGCAATGCCATCCAACCTGAATGCTGCTCTACTGTACAACCAGAAACTGCTGTGTTGGCACCGACCAGAGCCGTCATCCCCCCAGACGTCTGCAAACACAGCGCCCAGGATGGGGAACGCCAAACACCAGTGGCAGAAACAGGAGTGAGGTTTATAATTTGAGGCTGTGGTTAAAACAAGCAGAAAAGTCTTATCTCACTGGCTTTAGATCAGGCTAAAACCTCACGGTGCTTCCCCATTTTATAAAACCAAGAAAGGGAAGCATTCTGAAATAAACTGAGGACTTGTACATCCTCAGCAGTTTTTGAAGTGGTTTCTGCAGAGCAGCTGGGGTTGCATCACTCATCAGCTTGGCTGCTCATGGTGAAATAAGCCATGGATTTTCAATGAGCTCTCACCTCCCAGGTCCCATTTCAGAACTGATCCTGGCACTTGCATGTATTTGCAAGTTTGACACCTGATGCTTTATTGCTGACCCAAGCTGTTCGTGCGAGTGGAAGTGAGGGCTGACCCCAGGCTCCCATACCCTTGCTGTGCTGCTGTCAGCCACTGTCCTTAGTCATCTGAACCAGTTAAAATGCTCACAGCTGCTTAAGAGCCAGAGAGAAGTTGCAGAGCTTGCTTTACAATTGCAAAGCATTTATCAATCTGATTCATGGCCTAATTCTGAAAAAAAAAAAACAGAAGAGAAATCCCCAAAGACATGATCCCACAAAGCTGCACCAGCAGTCACCATGGGATTTTTGGGGTGAGATCCTTTGTGGTTTAGGGGCAGAAGTGTCTCACAGAGTGGTGAATGCTCCTTACTTACACTTCAGTAGTGATGTTCCTGTGCACAACCAGAGTCCTGGGCTTAAGAGTGCACAAATGACACTCACATGGGGAGCTGAGTAACAGCAGTGATGGTTAAAGGGAAATTTCTCTAGAGACACCAAAGTAAATACTCTGCATCCCCCCCTGCCCTGCTCCATGAAAAAATAGGTCTACAGCACTGAAGCTAATGAAGCTTGGCCACTGGTGAGCCAGTCTCTCTTCATTAACGGCAAGGGATGCCCTCACCCGGGCCTCTCCTCTCTCTTACTACCTAGTTTTATGGGACCTTCAGGAATGCAATTAGTGCTGAGATGTTTCTTCCTTTGTCAAACTGCCTGGCAGGCAGCCAAGAGGTTCAAAAGCTGCTGGGCCACTCAGGCAGCTGCCCCTTCCCCAGCCCTGCTGCAGGCAGGAGGGCTCTCTTCCCCACTCCCACAGCCACCCACATGCCAGAGGAGAAGCCAGAGTGATTTGCTGAAGGTCTCTATGCAAGAGGGCAACTTCTCCATCCAGAGAAAAGCTAGGAGCGAAGCATTCAAGGATTTGGGAAGCAACTGTCTGCTCTGTCAAGGCCCAACACCATGGATAACCCTGTTGCATTGCTTTTGAAGGAACAGAGCACTCCTGCAAGCCATCCCTGACAGGGATGCCCAGGCTGGTTGGCGATGGGCTCCACATCACCTCTGAGCTTAGGCACCCAAAAACCACAGACATGAACATGCAAAGCAGTTTGCATGTGTGGGTTTTTACTTCTCAACTTGGAAACCTCTGCTTTTCTCCCCATGCTCCCCCAAACCTTGGGTTGGGTTGGACTGGCTGCTTTCCCACATGCTCTCTCCAGGATGGGCACTCAGAGGATTATGATCCCACTTCGCTCAACAGTTTGGGCAGGTGTAAGCACAGTTAATGTGGGACATCACAGCCTGTGTGCTAAAACTGAGGCTGGGTTCCTTTGAGGTGAAAACACTGTTCAAAATAAGGTTATAAGAAATGCATTGAGAGGCATTCAAGTGCCTTTACACTACCAGAAGATTAATATAGTATAAACAAAGCCCTGGCCAACAGTGATGAGTTCCTCTCACAGGTCTAAGCCAAGCAACTGCCAAGCAAGGATAGACACAATGATCTGCAGCAAAACAACAGCTCCCTACATGCTGCTTTTTTGTTTTTTCCATTTGTTAAAACCTCTTGATCTCCCCTCACAGTTAGACTTGCCCTGTGATAGTGGTGGGCACCGGGATGCCAGAGCCTTTCAGGGGCAGCCATTGTGCCCAGGAGAAGACAGAGGGAGGGCAGGGTGCAATTTGTCCTCCTTGCAGGAAGAAAAGCAGTGACCAGTGCCCATGCAACTGCCCCAGGGGACATCCTGCACCCCAAGTGTGACCCAAACTCCCCTGGCTGCCAAGTCTACACATGCTGGTAGACTCAGACATTCAGTTCTGAGCTAAACAGTGTTTTTCAAGATGACCCCATTAGTAGCGAAGAGAGAGCACACATCTGCTGGAAGCTAACTGAGATATTTGTGTAGCAGAGGGCTGCTTGTCTAGGGGCAGCTTTGGACACAGCCCCTCTGTGCAAGCTCAGACACTTTTGGTGGTCTGGTGAGGCCCCAAGCCTCTTGGTCTGATAAAACCACCTCAAAATGTTATGTCATTGGCACAGTGCCTGCTACAGCTCAGATTTAGCACTATAACTGCTGGAATTAAAATTAAAAGCCAGCAAACCAACAACAATAGAAATACCAGGAGGCACAGAGAGAACCACCCCACACAATCATGCCAGACTCCATCTCAACCCTGGAGCAGAGAGGCCACTTGGCCTCAGCCTACCCTTTCCTTTCTTTCATAGCTATTAAAAGGACTTTTAAACTACTTTTAAAAACTCTGGCAAATCCCAACTAGCTATGCTGCTCTTCCCAGCACCAGAAGCCCTCCACATACAGGGAACGGAGAAAGCAAGTGCAACAGAAGACACACAACTTGCTTTCCCATGAAATGCCAGAGCTCTGGTTCTTCTGAGGAAAAGGAAATTTGAGCAAAGGAATGCCCCTCTCTTACAGTACCAACTACTACACCAGTAAATTCCAACCCTCTTTCTACCATCGCTGCCCTGCTTGCTATTAAACATACTCCTTTTGCGTGGGATGATGCTATCAAAGCAATATGGTCCTCTGGAGATCCTCAGGCAATACTGCTCTTAATTACTTCACACTGAGTTTATTTTTTCCCTCATCTACTTTCAAATACCCTTTTCCTGTTTGCTCACCCCTCCTCCCACTCCTGAATCATCAGGGAGAGCCTCAGTCTTCCCAGTCTGGAGCAGTCTCTGTGGGGGGTGGTACTAGCCTTTCTCATGAGCCCCAGGGCAATGCTCAAACCAGGTTATTGCCTCCCCCATCTTCAGCAATGCTGAAATATCACTAGCCAAGCTACAGGAAAATGAGCACAAACATCCTCTACCTGCCCAACAAGACCACCTCAAAGAGACAGAAACTGGCAACCAAAAGATGACCCATCACTTACTGCCTAGCTCAGAAACATGCAGGGCAAGATCAACAGTGGGGAAAACCCCACCACTTCCCTGGAGATAATGTAAAAGATAGCTATTTTTCCAAGCTTACACTTGTTCTGGAAATTTTGTCCAAGATATTCAGTTAAGGAAATATTTTACTTGCTTGAAAGCAGGCAAATTCTAAAGAGTAACCTTTTGCCTAGCTCCAGTTGAGGGAACTATGTCTGAGGGCTAATCCAGGCAATTACGTGCAAGGTAAATTATGTGACCTTGGACTGACAAAGAATTAAAACCATTTTAGCAAACACAGCTAAATAACTCCTCTACCTTTGCTTAAGCAAAGCTGACTGGCTAAATCTTTCCTAGTGAATTACTTGTTTTCCCAGTGGGCAGAAAAATCTGTCCGTAAAATACTTTCAGGAATCTTTGAACACAGATTTTTCTCTAATAAGTAACAGACAAACACAACCTTTGCTTTCACCTGAACTGCACCAGGGGATTACTTCAAATACTTCATCTTTAGAAAAAAAAATATTGTTTCTGCCTATGCAGAGAAAAATCCAACCTAAGAAGACACCAGAAAGCTTCAGAGCACTCAAGCCTGTGCCGGTCTACTCTCTCCTAGTGATATACTTCAGTCTGCAAGAGATATGCACAGTTACATCAAAATAACAGCACTAAAGGCAAGACTCTGCTCATTTCTGTGAGATCTGGGCAGAGGATATGCCTATCAGGAGAAAGTCTTTCACTCTAATGTTGGAAACTCAGTTCTGATGGGCATAATGCACTTCTTGCTTGTTAGTGTGGATACACTTAAATCTCTCCCTCTTTTTTCCATAAGAAAAGCAGAGGCAGGGCAGATCCCTCCAGAAACAGGGCAAGTGGAGCACAGAATCACAGAATCTTATGGGGTGGAAGGGACTTCGAGAGACCATCTAGTCCAACTCTCCTGCCAGAGCAGGACCACCTAGAGCAGGTCACACAGGAACTCATCTGGGTTTTCAATGTTCCCAGAGAAAGAGACTCCATAACCCATCTGGGCAGCCCCTTCCAGTGCTCCAGAGCTCCTTCTTCCTTGTGTTTCATTGGAACCCCTTACGTTCCTGCTTGTACTTATTGCCCCTTGTCATTGTCCATCACAGAGAACAGCCTGGCTCCATTCTCCTGACACCCACTCCTTACATATTTGTAAACATTAATGAAGTCACCCCTCAGTCTCCTCTTCTTCAAGATAAAGAGCCCCAGCTCCCTCAGCCTTTCGTCAGAAGGGAGATGCTCCACTTCCTTCATCATCTTTGTGGCCCTGTCCTGAACTCTGTCCAGCAGCTCCCTGTCCTTCTGGAACTGAGGGGCCCAGAAGTGGACACAATATTCCAGATGTGGTCTCACGAGGGCAGAGTAGAGGGGGAGGAGAACCTCTCTCAGCCTACTGCCCACAGCCCTTCTAATACACCCCAGGATGCCATTGGCCTTCTTGGCCACGAGGGCACATTGCTGGCTCATGCTCATCCTGTTGCCCACCAGGACTCCCAAGTCCCTTTCCCCTACACTACAGGAATGAGCAGGTACAGCCCCCCACATACCCTGTGCCAGCAGCCCAGCAGCCTTCCCCATTTCAGGGAGGTTTCCCCATCCCCAGGAATCAGAGGGCAAGAGAGAGAGGAAAGGCTCCTACCTGAGCAGAGGACTCCCTTGTACCTGGCGCAGGAGAAGTCGTCGCACTCGCAGAAGGGCCCGTAGATGTTCCCGAACTCGCTCTCATGGCAGAGGCACTGGTTGCAGCTGCACTCCCCTCTCCCACTGCACAGGGGCTTGCCCTCAGCCTCCCGGCACATGGCTTGGTGCATGTCCCCCCTGGCCCCCTCCTGGCACTCGCAGCGGGCCCCCAGGTAGCCGGCGTCGCACTCGCACAGGCCGCAGGCGTAGGTGCCATTGCCGCTGCACTTGCCGCTGCCCGGCGCGGCCAGGCCGCTGCAGCCGCAGAAGCAGTTGTAGGTCACGGCCACCTCCAGCGTGTCCCGAAAGCCGGCGGGCTTGATGGTGAAGGTGTGGGAGACAGCCTCGGCGGGGCAGCTCCGTGCCTCCACCGCCACCTCAAAGGAAACCTGCGGGACATGGCGAGTGCTAAGTTAACACACCTTGAAATGCCCCATCGAGGGTGTCCCGGGAGATAGGGACACCCCTAGGGCAAATATCCCAAAGAAAAGCCACTGGGCAATGGCTTTTCCCAGAAGGGGCTCAGTGAATTGGGCCCCTCATCCAGGGTTGCAAAAACCCCCCAAAGTTACACACCTAGCAAGGGCATCTGCATCTCAATGCACTCACATCTCCATCTCAATGCACTCACATCTCCTGGTCCCACCTTAATGGTTCAAAACTCTTTACTATTAGCAGAAATTAGCAGAAACCTCCCTGTTGGCATAAATCTTCCCCCATTGTTTTCTGTGAAGGGAGAATTCCCTGCCTATCTCCATGAAATAAGCAGGGCAAAACTCTAGCAAACAGCCCAGTTTTCATGCTATTAAGAATAATAAACGGTGTTGAACCCAAGCACTATCAAGGTTCTAACCAACACAGCACAAGGGCCCAAGGTGCCTGCAAGATCAGAGATTTAGAGAGTTTGATGGGAATCCTGACAGAGAGATGCATCAGTCACACAGTCCCAAGCTTTCAGCACACCCCTAAAGGGCCATTTTTTGATGGATGCTTCTATTAAGATTGGCTTCAGAAGGGTTTTACATCATTATATGGTTATACATCACCCCCCACTCCTTTTCTGTTACTACAATCCAGTGTCAGGGATTTTCTCCTTGGGAAAACAATAACCATCCTATGGCCACTTGCTTGGCCCCTCATTTAATCCTACTCTTTGGTGAGGGTCTCAGGTTGGTCAGCGTTGCCTAGAGCTGCTGGTTAGCAGGATTAACTTTATTCCAAGGAAACCAGCTCCTTTCCTAGGCATCAGGAGGAAATGATTTTTTTCTCTGGAGACATTTAGGGTCACCTTAAGCTTTCACTGCCTGTGAAGTCCCATATGTTAAGGGGCAACAGGAATACTGTCACATAGCAGTCATCCCCTTGCCAGGAGAGCTGCACCCTCAGGAAATGTCCCTTGATCCCCTTCCATTCCCAAAGCCTGAAGCAATTAGGCAACGAGCTCAAATTACCGAGAAGGAGATCAGAAAGCAAGCTAAGGGGATCAGGGTAATCCTGCTCCCTTTCACCTGCTGACACCCAGGGCCCCAGGAGTAAACCCTGGCAGATTAGGAACCAGTGCCAGCCTTATCCTCTTTGGGGAAACTTTCTTAGCAGGAGTCAAATCTTGATCCACATGGAAGCAATGAGGCAGAGAGCAGCTGAACAGGACGGGACCCCCATGATCCTGTGGTAGGTCTTGATACTTGGGAGCACCTAAAGTGGGAGAGGTACCAGTGCCAGGTCCCTGCTACACCCACTGCCAGATCCCTTTATGGCACGAGCTGTAGCAGCTGGAGGGAACTCCCTGCTCTCCTGCCAAAGCCAGGATCAACCATCAGATTAACTCTTGCTACCCCAGGGGCTGAGGCTTTGCTGTGGGAACAGGCAACAGGGATTGCTCTTATCCACCCAGTGAAGATCCAATAAAGTCAGTTAAAAAAAGCAGAGGCCACCTCCCTTTTTAACACCTTGTATGACCCTTATTTGGAGGGGTAAAAATCCAGCTACTGTTGACTCTTTCAAACTATTTTTATATGCCTCAGCACTTAGAGCTCTGGTATGTTTGCAGAGTCACTCTTCTCAAATAAGGCAATGAGGCTGCTAACAAACCTGCACCAGCCTTCTCCCAGACAGGAAAGCAAAGGAGAGGTGGTTCCCCACTGCTTTGAGCCTTCCTGCCCCAGCCCTGCAGCCCAGTAACTCACTTATCTGTACCAATATTCAATTTTAAACAAGCAAAGCTTAGCATAGGATGGATTATGCCATGTATACTGTTAACATTAAGGAGTAAACTCTATTTTTAGCCTGTGCTGCCATCCAGTAACCCTAGGAACTGAACACACAAGAGGAGCGTTGCTGCCTTTAAGCATGGTATCTTTCTTTGCAATACCTCCAAAGTTAACCATAACCTCTTTGTTCCAGGAAAGACAGGTTTAGATTAGAATCATGTAGGTTGGAAAAGACCCTTAAGATCACTAAGTCCAACTGTACATCCAACACTGCCACATCCACATCTAAACCATCTCCCTCGGTGCCACATCTGCACATCTACACTTCCCTGGGCAGCCTGTTCCAATGCTTGATAATCCTTTCTGTGAATAACTTTTTACTAATCTCCAATCTGAACTTCCTCTGATGCAACTTGAGTCTATTTCCTCTTGTCCTATCACTTGTTATTTGGGAGAAGAGACCAAACTCCACCTCATTACAACCTCCTTTCAGGTAGTTGTAGAGTCATCATGTCTCCCCTCAGCCTCCTATTCTCCAGGCTAAACATCTCCAGCTCCCTCATCCTCTCCTCATTAGAACTGGGAACCAGATGCTTCACCATCTTCGTTGTCCATCTCTGGACATGCTCCAGCACCTTCTTGTAGTGTCCTTCTTGTAGTGAGGGGCCCAGAACTGAACACAGCACTCGAGGTGCAGCCTCACCAGCACTGAGTACAGAGGGACCATTACTGCCATAGTCCTGGCTGGTCACACTATTTCTGATACAAGCCAGGATGCTAATATAAGCCAGGATTCTTGAATAACAAGAAGAAACAACAAAAAACCCTTGAATCTTTAACAGCCCAAGAAAAGACCAGCAGACCATGGCAATAAAAAATTCACAGCTGAGAGCATGACACGAATTTCTGTGACTATAGGACAAGAAAAAGCCTATTCTTGACTCTAGTATCTTGATGCCTGATCAAGCCCTTTAAACCCAGAGTGCTGTAGACAAGATGCCTGGACCTCTCTTTCCTCATAGTTGACCTTGGGCTGATCTACACTACCAAGAGTTCTCTCTGAGAGAGAACTTTCCATGGGTTTCTATATTAACATGGCACGAGGAGAGCAGAGGAAGATGAGCAAAGTTGTATTCTGTTGCTCAGCAGCATTCTTTGAGAGAGGTGAGTGGCTGCACAGAGGGTGAAGCAGCCTCTCCAGGGCACCGACCAAAAGACAGACTCACCGTATCTCCTATTTTGAGATCCCCACACTTCCTGAGCCCAGGATAGGACAACCCGTCCTGGCACGTGGCAGTGAAGGTCAAGCCGATGTCCTCAGGGCTGTCCCAGACTGTGAGCTCCACCTTGGACCGAATACTCTGGAAACACAACAGGAAAGCAAACTGTCAGCTTCCCAAAGGAGAGTGGGTGTCTTCTGCTTTCGTCTCTTCACCTGACGTTTCCAGAGGGTATCTCGGACACATCTGCACAACATCACCCTTGCACACACTGACTTGGGGCTTGACTTAACCAACTCAGGAGACTTCTGATGAATACTGAAGACTCAGGAAGAGCTGCCTACAACCCTTGTTTATGCCCTCTAGGACAGGTGTGATGACCACCACAGTAAGCACTGAAATATGGATGCTTATGAAAAATAAGAAAACACCCTCCACCAGAAATAGAGCATCTTTTAGCTGAAAGTCAGAGCCTCTTGCACACATTTGCACCTCTTCCTCCCCTAAACCAAAGAACAAAGACTGATGCTCCACTAGCAGTTGTCCTCTCAAGTGCATCATACAGCATAGAGGAGGTGTAAACTGCACTAACTCTGGCCTTGCTTTCTTGATTTCACCCAGCTGGTCATAAAAATCGATTTTCTCTCTCAGGAAAAAATGCCAAACAAAAAGTGCCCTTTCAGATGCATCAGCTGGAAACACCACCATGGGGAGGGGGGGAAAAAAGAAATGAAAAATCTCTTTCTTTCTGAAACTTTTCAGTGTGAAATGCTCCTACTCCCCTTTCTTCTGCTTCTCATCTCTCCACCCTGTTGCACACACAGACTTTTAAAGTCAAAACAAAATGAAGTTTGTAAGTATTAACTTGGAATGATGTTGTTTTGTGTAATTCTTCCAATGGCTGGAACTGATTCTTTTTTGTGAGTGGAGTCCAAAAACTACAAAAGTTTTCAAAATGGAGCATTTTGTGCAAATACATTTCTTTTCCAAAGCCAGCTTGCAGCTCCATGTCTCTCCCCCTTGTCCTCAACCCTCATCAAAGTGGCCAGATGAAAGAAAAGTGCTAATTCAGACCTCTTGCCAGTCCATGTGATAACAAAACCAAGGTTCACATGCCAGCAAAGAGCTTTTAGAAATGGGCAGGAAACAAAAGAGTTTTTTCCCTTAAGGAAAAAAGCAATCATTTCCCATCCCTCTGCTCTAACAGAGGAGCCATTCGTGTCATGGCTGGCAACTGGAACCACCCAGAGCATCCACTGCCCACAGGCTGAACACCATGTGGGCTGGTAGAGCTGAACATACTGCTCTGCCCAAAATTATCCCATAGAAATTAGCTGTCACACTGATAATGCTCTCTCATGTGCTCTTCCCAGAGCATCTCACCTGGGGCACAGCAAAAGCCAGGATACAGGGCTAAACCTTGGTTTGACCTTGTATAGGCCCTTCTGATATTCTTACACAAAGATTTCTTATAAGCCCTACAGTGTAAAGCTGTGAGCCTAACTGGAATGCAACTCTTATTAGCCACTTTGCACCACTACACAGCAATACCTTCTCACAGCAGTAGCTGCAGTGCTAAGGGCAACTGTGGATTTTTGCTGCTGTGTGGTCTGGTGGCCCTCAGAGGCCTTTCCATCTCCCAGGCACCTCAAGATGTGGGGGAAGAGTTTTTTTTCCTCAGTGAGGGCAGAGAAAAAAGCAGTCCCTATTCTCTTTTGCTTCACACCCTGTGGGATGAGGCAGAGGTGACAGCATGCTGGGCAGGAGGAAAAGGCAAATGGAAGATGAAGAGATGGGGAAAGGGGTAACATAAGCCCTCAGGCCTCATTAACACCATTAGCTGCTCATTGCCCTTCCTCAGAGGGTGAAACTTTGGGAAGTACTCTTCTCAGGGGCATAACCAAACATTGCTTTAACTGCAGGGAGCTGTGGGGGAAGGAAAGATGAACATTACAGGTCATAGAAAGCACAGCACAGTCCTACATGACCTCTGGATTTACAAACTGCTCTGAAGAAGTCCTTCCTCATTCCCTTGCACTAACAAGCACAGTACCAAGAAGAAGAGCTTGCAGCTGTGTTCACAGGCCCCATGCATGAAGAACTCTACCTGAAAGCTGACCCATCATGGGGTCAGATCTCCATGCCCAGCACCAAGCCAGCAATATCCTTCCAGAAGCATGAAGAGTCAAACCATAAGAATTCAGGGAGAAGCCAACAAAAATGTTGGCAACTAACTATAAAACAACCATGCAATTTTGGTGCTTCTAATTGATCTGTTCCCCCAATCTCCAAGGAGAAGGATAACATCAGGTCATCAGTACAGTGCAGGTCCTTTGCTGTCACCCATGGGCCCCATTGCAGCAGAGCAGGCTGCATGGGCAACACTTCTTTGGGACCAGAGAGACACAGTGATGCTCATGGGGTGCTAAGGACCAACTTGTGCTGCAAAGAGATCAATGCAAGGATATGACCTTAGCTGGAGCCTGGTCACGTCCCTGGGAGACCTCTGAACATGAGACAGCAAAGAATCTATTTTACCTGTTGGAAGGTTGCTCTAAGAGAGAATTTATTTCGATCAGAGCTGTATTTTGAGGGTATATCTGCACACAAGAGACATGGGGTGAAGTCTCTGCTGTACCACAGGCTCCTTTCGGTATCCCTATGCTCTTTTTCTACCTCAGCCACCTCATTTCCCTGCCCATGGTGGGTGCCTGTTGTGGTTCAAGCCCAAGCTTGTGGCAATGAAGCCTCAGGCAGCCACTCACTCCCACTGCCTGTCCCCCTCCCCATACCTCCAGTGGGATGGGGACACGAATGGGAAAAGAGAATCAAAACTCATGGGTTCAAATAAGTATAATAGCTAAAGCAAAATAAATTGCAATAAGTATAATAATAGTAATTAAGAGAAAAAAACCAAGAAAAAGACAAGTGCTGCCCAATGCAATTGCTCACCCCTCACTGACTGATGCCCGAGCAGTGATCTGCCCCTCTGGCCAACTCCCTCCAGTTTATATACTAGGCATGGCGTCCCATGGCATGGAATAGCCCTTTGGCAAGTTCAACTCAGCTGTCCTGGCCCTGTTTCCTCCCATCTTCTCTTGCACACGCCACCCTTCCTCTATTCCCAGTCCACTCACTGTCAGGGTGGCGTGAGAAGCAGAAACAGCCTTGATGTTGTGCAAGCACTGCTCAGCAATAACTGAAGCATCCCTGTGCTATCAACATTCTCTTCAGTGTAAACTCCAAGTATAGCCCTATAGCAGCTATTAGGAAGAAAATTAACTCAGTCTCAGATGAAACCAGGACAATGCCCCAGCCCCAGCAGTGTGGGGTCCAGGGAGAGGAGCCCACACTTACGTTGTAAGCCTTGACAATCAGCTCGATGATATTCTTGGAGTCTTTGTGCAAAATCTCCACTGTTGTCCCAGGAATCAAAGAGGTGAAGTTCTTGGGAAAAAAAAAAAAAGAGAAAATGAAGGAAACTGCTGAGATGTAGAGGAAAAAGCAAAGAGTGAGGAGGGACCAACCCTGCACCAGGGACACCAGCCACACACCCTGCTCCAGTGTCAAACGCCAAACGCGTCAAGTGCCAAACAAAGCTCCCTCATGGATAGGGACTGCTGGACCTCAGTGTGCTGATGGAGGGGGCAAGAGCCAGCTGCTGTGCACTCCCAGGAGCCTGCACCGTGGGGAGGGAGCTGCAGCTGCCCTGTCTTTGCCTCACAACAGGCAAGCATCCCCAGGAGAGGGGGTGGAGAATGAGTTCAGCCCTCCTGCTCTCCACAGCAGCATCTAAACGGTAGCAACGTGGTTGCTTGTTGTTTTTGCTGAAGCCTCTAGAGCTGGAGCAGAGGTTTCCAAAAGTAACCCCTCCTGAAACACCTCCCCTGCATCTGCAGAGGAGTGAAACCCCTCTGGCCAGTTCCAGACACAGGCCAGCCCTTGCAGCTCGGCTCACCTTTTGCTTTTGGAGAGGGGAGCAGGGACAGCTAGGGAGTTCAAATTGTATGTGGCAAGTCAGGGCCCTGGGCTGCGTGATGGAAAAACACAGCTGGGCAGGAACACTGCACGCGATTAGGTAATGGGATTAAGTCACTGCAGCATGGGCTGAACAGGTTTCACGTCTCTCTCTCATGCTGTACAGCTGGCAGCCATCTGAACATCCAGATTAAGCTGGACTCTATTTTAGGTCTATGCTCACTAACATCTACATCTGTTTGCTCTAAGAAGCTTTTCGCTGAAAGGACTAGCAGGGAGGGCCAGTGGGCTGAACATCACCAGCTCACCTCTGCCTGCCCCTACCAGCCTCTGCTCCACAGGACCAGCAGGAAGATGCTGCCCAGAAGCATTTAAATCTGCCCCCAGCCCAGATGGGTCGGTGGCACTTACCTTGTACAGCATGTAATGACTTTTGGTAACAGCAAAAATCAGATGGATGTTGTTTTCGGCGAGTTTCTCCCCGAGAAGTGCCAGGGAAGGATAATCCTAGGGACACAAAAAGGGCAGAAAGACTGATGCATAACAGAAATTACAACAAATTTCACTGTTCATCTCCTCCCAACAGCAATATTTGTTCCAGAATTGTGGCATGTTTTGTTGCAGTATAAAGTACCTGATGTATCAGCCCAATCCCAACTGAAACAGTAGGAATTCTGTCATCCTTTAAATGTTTCTGCTGCACCTTTCACTAGAATATATGACTGATAACACCACCAGCTGCAGCAACACCTGAAACCCTGGATTTCTTTCTTTCCTCTTTGTACTTTGCCATCAGCAGATGCACATGTCTAATGAGCTGGCTGCTATCTCCAGGGGTGCAAGGCAGGGAGACCTACAACTGCACTCAGTGGAAACGTATGTTTTTTTCCCAAAGTGGAAACATTCACTGCTTGTTCTTTCTGCATACTGGAACCATAAAGAGATTACAATAAGCTCTTTAATTCTGCACACTTCCCAGACAGAGAAGATGGCAGGAAGATACTGCTCTAGCTACCTACAAGCAACAAAATAATGAACCAGTGATCACCTTCAAGAGAGCAGCTTGAGTTTAAAATCCCAGGCTGCTTCTGAAGTGCTGTCCTCAGAAAAAAACCCCACCTTGTTTACTTGCAGATTGGAGGGATGATTGGGAGCCTCCAAAACTGAAACATGGAAACAGTGAGGCAGCATCCCCACACCAGCTCCTCAGGGTAACCCCACGTCAGTATGGGCTGTACTCTGGTAAGCATGTGCTTGCTAGGATTGCAAAGGTGGATGGAAAGAGGGTTTCTCTGAAGATCTTCCACCCAGAAACATTCCTGACATCCGTGCAGGAATGAAATCATAAGCAGTGCTTTGTGATCTGCTGAATACAGCACCCTTCTGCAGAAGGATGCGGTAATGAGGTGGCTGTCAAGTGCTCCTTCACCCCAGAAGTTTCCTCCATGGGTCAGTTTGTCTACTTATTACTAAGACCTCTGCTAGTGTCATGTGCAAAGGCTGTGAATAAAAGGAGCATCCTGTTGTGCTTCCTAGCACAGCCACATCAAGGTAGACTCAGTCTCCCCAGGGAGAAGCTGACAGTCCACTGGACATTCTAGAAAAGGGATGACATATTTTGCACTTTTGCAGGCAAAACCTGATGCTCTTCAGGACATTTCAATGTGTCCCTCCCTTGCAATGAGCCCTGAAGGAACTTGCTAAGCTCCTAACTCATTTTTGAGCATCACAGAAGCATTCACTGTGGGAGGATGCCTGAGGGGAACTGCAAATTTTAGTTGCAAACTGCAGATGACACCATGCTAGTCAGGGGGTGTGTGTGACAAAGACTGATAGAGTCCAGGGGTGGCTGGTCTCCACAGACTCTACCAAAACCCAAGGGCTGGGCCCCATGTCCCCCCCTTACCAGCTGGCTGGATGCACTGTACTCGTTGGCTTCATTCAGGTGGCACTGGCCATCATGGGGCTGCACCAGCCCACCCAGCTTCCCATCCAGAGCTATGTGGGGCACGTCATCCGTTGTGAAGACCAGCAGGTGAGATGCCTCCTTACGCCAGCCGATCTTCTCCTGGGGGAAAACAAACCCGTGAGACAGGGGGTTTGTCAAGCCCATCCTTTGCCCCTCATCCTGCAGCCATGCACCCATCCAGCAGTAGATCTGTTAGCACTAATTAGAAGAGCACCACACTCCTGTCCACTCATCCCTGGCAAGAAAACAGTCAGAGGCCCATGAAGCATTTCACATTATATTCTGCACTAACTGAAACAGGCACAAGGAGCTACGTGGACTGTCCACCAGGCCTTCTCTACCCAGATCCAAGAATAAGAATTTCAGCTGCTTTCATAGCCAAAGGAGACCTGCCAGATTCCTCCACACACACATTTAATCTGATCTTGTTTCCTCAGCTCCATGGAGCAGGCAAGGCAACAGCGAGAGCTGCAATATCCCCACTCAGCAGTTTCATTACCGCTCGTAAAGGCTCCTTCTGAGCTGCGGCACAGCAAGGGCTTTGCCTGAGGGAGCTGGCTGTGATGCAACCCTGTGCACCAGGACCAGACATTATCACCATCTCAGCATGGAGGAAGATGCAGGGATAGCTTTTTTTTTTTTGTCCAGATAAAAGGATAACAAGTAGTGGATAAATGTTTCCCTCCCACAGAGCTTCCCCAGGTTTCCAGCTTTGCATCAGCCTGAGAAGCAGATCTGTGCCTACAACAGCACACTGGAGCTGCTTGTTGCAATGGAAGTGGAGGGAAATAGAGAAGGCCAAAGGAAATTTTTGGAAACCACAGTACTGCAGCACATTCCCCTGCGCTCTCTGGCAGCTCCCACTGCCAGCTCATGCCAAGCTGGGCAGGCTGAGGTCCTGGCTGCCAACCTCAGCAGGGAGACCCTGCTGTGGAAGAGACCAGAGCCAGAAAGACCCATCTACCAGAGCTTCTCCTTGAGCTGGACACCCAGCAAAGCAGCAGCATCCCCCTCCCTCCAGCTCACAACAACATAGTGCAAATCCCTCAGGAAGGGGTGAGGGAAAAGCTGCCAAAAGCTTTACTGATGGGAACACAGTGCAGATGAATATACCCAACTCCCCCAGAGCTTACAGCTGAGCTTATTTAGCAAAATCTAAACTTTGCCTTGTTTCACAGTAAGATGCTAGCCCACAAGCTGCTGCAGCCTGGCTGCAAAGACATTTCCTATGGCAAATGCTGGCATGGGCATGGCAGGAGGGCAGAGCAGGCAGAAGGATGTGGTATCATGGCTGCCAGCGCAAATTTGCAGTCTGCAAATGTGAGTCATAGCCCAAAGCCTACTGATCTCTCCCATAAATATAACTCTTGCTTCAGCAACACTATTCCTGAGCAGATTTCTTTCTCCTCCCTATTGCTGAAGGTGATTTTTCTTTAATGTCATTTTAAAGAACCACACAATGTGAATAAGGCCATAGGAAGAAAGCTTTGGCAGCATCCTTCATCATGTACCAACACGTCACAGTCCAGCTCAGTATGCAATGAGGACTATTTTGCTCTGGGAAGCAGGAGTCATTCCACTGACATCCCACTGGACAAAAGGCAAAACCTTCATGCCAAAATGTAATTTCCTAAGAACTCGACCCAAAAGTGATTGTGGCTCTAATGATGCAAGAGGCAGTACTCAGTCATCACACATAAGCCCATCCAGTTCACTTTTCTGTGCATATAGAAAGTTGATTTCATCGGGTTTTTTAATGATTGAGACCCAGAAAATTTCCAAAGAGATTAAGAGGATTAATCTGAGTCTGAGTTCCTTAGAAATGCACCATGCACACAGAATACCAGCTGCATTCAATAGCAGTTACCACTTTGGACATGATGCTGCTGTTTACCTGCCTGTCAAGCCCACCTTTAAATCAAGGGCTAAGCATCCTTTTGCAGACAATCTCTCCATGCCTTCAACACACAGTTTCCCACATAAACAACGTTAAAACTGCTTTGGTTGCTCAGTCAAAGAACTCACTTCCCAAAAAGCAACAAGCACTCACAGTTTCAGTGCACTGAGAGCATTTGAGGCCTCAGAGCACCAGACCAGGGTGTCTCTGCTGGAATGGCCAATTGTGTTGATGCCACCCCAAAAGAGCTGGAGATCTATGGGAAAAGAACCTGGAGAGGCCATCACACTGAAGAGCCATTGCAACCCAGGCTGCCTCTGCCAGCAGCTTGCAGGCACTGGAAAATACAGCTCTTCAGCACTCAGTTTCCACCACAAAACCAGAGCAGCACTCTGCTCTCTTTAAAATAAATAACCAAAGAGACTTGAGTTTATTTTTACTGGACTGGGATTGTCAGACAAAAAAAACCCACCCAAACCTGCACTGACGTTTGCCTCCTGTTCTGTTTTTTGATCCTCATGGGATTCTGAAAGCAGAGGTGGGACCTAACCCAACAAAGAGTGATGTGGGAAGATGTGTCTCTGCAGGGCTGGGCTTGCCGCGGATCCTGCCCCTACTCCTACCACCAGCTGCTCTTGGCTCCCATACCCTGAAAGACCTGCTTTTCCCTCCTGGCAGCCAACAGGGACTGGCCAAACTGCCACAGCTGTCTCAGCACAGCCCAGCCCTCCAAATCCTATTGAAAAGGATGCATCAGTATTTCCAAGCCTGAAATCAACATCTAAATCTATGCTTTGGGCACTGAACAAAAACAGTTCAATTGCCAGACATCAACTGCCAGGAGATCCCTCTGCATCCATCAACATGTCTAAAACCTCACGAGTTTCTCAAGTACCGAGCTATTTTGAAGCAAGAATGCTACAGGTGCAAGGTAAGTATTGCCTCTGGGATTAAAAGCCAAAGCCTCCTTTGTTTGACTTAGTGCTGAAAGGTGTCTCCCAGATGTCTTGGCCATCTCCATGTACCAGTGTCTAGCAAGCACCAATCAAAACTGCTTCAAAAGACACTTTATTTTCTAATCCAGCACTACTTCTTTGTTACATCCCTAGTGTATAAGATCTGAAACTTCTACATATCACCAAGCCATATGATGCTTGGGTTAAAGAATGGCAGAGAACCAAAATACTGCAAATGGAAAAATGTAATTACAGAAGGTTGATTAATATTCCTGGCTTATAATTTTAGCATCAGGATAAAGGCCTATTGTCTCTGGCTCTTTCATTGCCTCCAGAATAACACTTAACATATCTTCATCTTTCAGACAGGAGCCAAATCCTGGGCCTGCTCATTAGTCTGTATTAGCTCTACAAGCTCTCCCCACCCCTTGGGTTGAAAACCAGGCCAAGAAATTACTTGAGTGTTACAGAGCTCTTACACAGCTCATGCAGAAGAAATGCCTGATATGAATTACAGTATAAAAATACCTTGTCAACAAAGCAAGTATTGTTTCTGACACCTCAGAGCTTGAAGGGGAGAAGACCACCCCACTCAGACACCGTGGCTTGGAAACAGCAAGGCTCTGCCACGCTGTGACTGGCTTCCCCTGGGATGTCTCTCTTGATGCCACAAAGGACTTAATGGTCAACATGTTGGATCAACCTGAAGGCAGGGGACTTTCTAAGCTCATAACTACCCTAAATCTTGGTGTTTGAATACAGTAGAGAGGGTGAAAGCTGGAACACGACAAGAGGATGCAATTGGGATACCACAGTAGTGATGAGAAACCGATCCCAGAAGTCACCAAGGTATCTGTATGCTGCTTTCCCTGCACTTGGGGAAAACAGTTCCTGAGTTACTAGGAACTAGTCTGCACTTTAGTTCCTCATGATATTCCATTGATCACTGCTGGATGCAAAGCACTATTCATTACAGCAAAGAGCACCCTCACCTAGCAGCAGCATTTCAGTTTCTCCTCAGACATCTGCCACTTTCCCTCAATGGTGCCAAACGTCACCACCACTTGGCTGACACATGGGAAACCAATCACCAAGCTCCCATTTTGGCTGCAGGGCTTAGGAGCTCTATCAGCTGGCCCCAAATTTCACTGTTCTAACTCTGGATAGACAGAGCCTTTGCTGCTCAGGCCTGTGATTCACAGGTAGCTGCTCCACCCCCAGCAAGGGGCTGCCAGGGCAATGCAGCCTGTCTCCCCTTACACACTGGTTCCATGGAGTTTCTTTCCCACACCCCAGCTCCAGTAATAAATTAACTGCTGTGGCTGCAGCAGTTCCTGTCCTGACCTGCCACATCACACCAAGAGCCACACAAGCACACACGCTCACCTCTGCTCACCCTTCCCAGAGGATGCTCGGTCCCACATTTAGATGGTGCCAGTATCTAAATTCACCTTCAAGAGCAACAACCAAAGAATTTGGTCCTTATCAACAGTCTGAGACTGGCACAAACGTGCAGCAAATATCTTGCAAGTCTCCTGCCTTCCACCCACACCTCCAGAATGAACCCTTGTGATACACACCACAGTATTTCTGCAACGTTGGGAAACTTCATCCCATGTTTGCAATAATGTGGAAAAAGGGCCTGCAGAAAACCACGTGGTGGGTGGCACAAGTGAGTCACCATCCTGAGACATCTCTTCTGTAATCTTAAAAGCCACCTCTCCAAAACTGACAAGAGCTTTATGCCCAGGTGAGTATTGGGTGCAGCACTTTAGTTGTGCCAACAACAATATCTGTGGATATTGTGAGACATCTGGGATAGGGAAGATGACTGTTGGATGGCATCAGATCCAAAGGGGCAGGTTCAGTCCTGCCAAGAGCAAGAAGTGTAGATGAAGCCAACCCAGGTTAGAGAAGATCTGCTTTCCCACAAGCCTGCTGTGTCCCATCACTCCTGCAGACGATGCCTATCTCCTGGCTCCCAAAATCCAGAGCCAGGAGAAAACACCTTCAACCAAAAGCACTGCACAAGGCTGGAATAAACAAAACCAAAACTGTATGTCAAGAGGGGAAAAAGCAACTAGAAGCATCTCTGCCAAGCAGGGAAGCTCAACCATAGGGCAGAGGGAAACAAACACTTCCACCCCTGACACAAGAAGGGATACAGAGCAATCCATCTACTCATTCCAGAAAGATCTTCAAGTAAACATCTCAAAAACCCCTAAGGACACGGCTAACATGGCACCAAGTCATGAACTTTGTCTTTAATTACTGCTGACAGCTCGTTTTGCTGACAAAGAGGAAGAGCAAGCTACCAGCGCCTGGAGGTGGGATCATCCAGTCTCACACACAAAAAGGGGCAGGTATGAGCAGTTGGAATCAGCTCCAACCCACAGCAAGGGCCAACCACTGCACCGTGTGTTTGACACACACTTCAGAAACATGTCGAGCTGATGCTGCTGAACACATGCTGATGTGAATCTTAAAGGATTTAGTCCCAGGTGCTCAGGGATCAGCCTCTACAAGTCCACCTAAATTTGCATTTTCAAAAGCTCCAATTTTACATCTTTAAACTAGAAAAATAACCTTTTTTTTCCCCTCTTTGCCTGTTCAGGTAGAAAAGGACGTGGAAACAACAGCCTCTACTTTTCATGGCTCTGAGAAAAACTTAGTAGTTACTCCCAAGAAGTAGTATATTGCAGCTTTACCTCAGTCCAAGAACAGAGCAGAAAAGATCTCCCCCTCTTCTCCTTTGCTTTAAAACCCCAGCAATCAGAGTGACCCACCTTGCACACAGCAGCCTGCAAAATGGCATCGAAGCCACCCTCCGGAGCATCTCGGTTGCGGGAAACCTTCTGCTTCTGAACTTCTTCATTGAAACGGTCGACTTTATCCGTCAGGGACAAGAGGTGGCGGAAGCCAAAGGATGGGACGCAGCTGGGGAACAGCTTGTAACTGCAGGAGGAACAGGGGAGTGGTCAGCTGGGAGGAACCACGCCAGGAGCCAAGAGCTGCAGAAGCTTCCAGCTCTGCCAGGTTGGTCTCCAAATTTCTGTACAGAAGGGTGAAATACTTCCACGAGGCTTCATAGATTCATAGCATCACTTTGGTTGGAAAAGACCTTTAAGATCATCGAGTCCAACCACTCACACTGCCAAGCCCATCACTAAACCATATCCCTCAGCACCTTATCTATATGTCTTTTAAATATCCCTGGGGATAGAGACTCCACCATCTCCCTGAGCAGCCCAATCCAGTGCTTCATGTTTTCAACACTTTGGTTTCTGGCTATTTATCAACCCCAGGAGCTTTGAGCAGCTGAAGTTCCCAGAGCTTTCCCCAGGACCGAACATCTCTCTATGTAAAGTGTGAGTGGAGACATCAGCACCCGCCCTCCCTGGGCCACTCAGCTCTGCAGTTTCAGCACCCATAAAGCTGTTTTCACACTGGGAATGTGCAGTGCAGGATGTGGCCCACAGTGATGTTAAGTGTGTGTTTTGGCAGAGCCACCCTTCCCCAGGAGCCTGGGAGGGTGATGTGAGCCATGCCCCACACCTACAGAACCAGTGAGATCATGTCAAAGGGCATCACACAGGAGTGTCATGTGATGGAAAAGTGCCAAGAGCTACTTTTCAATATGCATTTTCACTCTGTCACCCAGTTCCCCTGGCAGGACGTGCCACCCTGCACCCACTGCACATCACCAGCCATATGGCAACTGCCCAACATGAGACACAGTAATAACTGACACCAACTCATGCATCCTCCCACTCTCCCTGCAAACAGGTGAGCAAATACCATCCCTGCTTTCCAGAGGCACACTGGAGCATAAAGGTAGGAGTGGCACCCTAAGGCAGAAAAATGCCTCAGCAGGCTAGCAGTAAAACTTCTTTTTCCCATACAAATGTATCAGGAGGCAGCTTTGATGCAGACTGTGTGGCCAGGGGAGCTCAGCAGAGCAGCTCCTGCAGCATGGGAAATCAGTGAGTGTGTGCAGAGGAGAGGGATGAGAAGGGTTAAGAAGAAAATGTGTTTGAAAGGGAGTTGGGCTGGCACTAATTCACTCTTATCTTCAAAGATAAAGCAGGAGGAACAATTAAAGGCCTCTGCTGACACATGACCTACTACGGGTAAGTCATAAGAAGCTTTTTGCACAAAGGAGTACTTAAGATTTACCACTGCTGGGAACTGAAATCCCACACAAGAGACCCCAGAGCAGGGATTTCCACCCGCACAGCTATGCACACATCTAACCACAGGGCAGGTCCCAGTGCCTTGGGCTCAGCCATCCATCCCTTGCCATCAGCCCCCATGTTCAGAGTTGCAATCCCACTCGCACCTAGGGCCAAGGCAAGGAGTTTGCAGTATCTGAAACCCCTGCACTGCAGGGTCTCAGCAAACAGCCCTTAATCCACACAACACATCTCAGCATTTGGTTTGCTAGAGCCTTGGTGCAGAGAGAAAACACTGACATGCTATAGGATCCTAGCTCCCAAAAAGATGTGTAATTTAATGCTTTTTCTGTTTGTTTTACACTCCAGGCTTGCTGCAGAAGCTGCAGACAGCAGCAGGATGGGTATCTGAGTGACTGGGTCAGAGCACACAGCACTGAGGGTGGGTTATCTCAGGCTGTAACCTTCACAAGTCGTGCCACAGATAAATGGGCAATTAGGTGTTCTGTCAAACCCTCTGCTTTCTTTATCTTTCTTAATTCAGTGTTTGTTTCCTTCATATTATCTCTCTTGAATGACACCATGGCTGAAAGAGGCTAGATCCTTCCCCCCTGGGAGGTCCCAGCCGGGATGCTGAGCCAGGAGCAGGCGTGAGCAGCAACCTTGGGTGAGTTGGAAGAGGCACAAGGGATCCCAGCCAGATCCCACATGAAAACAGGGCTGCACTGCACGTAGACCTGCAGGACAGCCACCCCTGTGAGGATGAGGAGGAGAGAGCTTGGACTAGGGGCCAAACATACGCAGCACAGCTCATGTTTACTTGCACCTTTTCTTAGCCACAAGTAAGCCACTGGACAGTCTGCTTTGATACTAGAAATAGCTGCAAACCAATCCATACAACAGGGAGTCAGGACCCCTGGTTTGGATTAAGAGGAGACAGATAGCAACTGGAAATGAGTGCCCACCATATGAGCTACCTTGACCAGTCCTTCCCAAACGGTTTCCCAAGACAAGATTGGCTGAATGTGACCCACAAACCCAAAAGCAACCACCTGGATAAAACCAAAAGGACATGCAGATAGCCTGATCATGGTGGGAAAAGCCAAGGCAACAGCTCTGGGTGTCCTTGAAAGGGCATTGGCAGTTTCAAGCATGCCCTGCTGCTGAGTTGTCCAGCTCCATCCTCTTCTCCTCTCCCACCTCTCCCCTCCTGCACAATTCACTCTATTTCACTCAATGAAAGCCATGTCACTTCAATTAAATCACACACCAGCCAAACAAAGTTTCCAAGACTTTCCCAGTTGGAGATTTTCCCCCTGTCCTCAGCCCATGAGCAGGTGATGGAGATCCAGGACAATAGAGATGTCTGAGGGCATGGCTCTGAGGCCATACCAAATTTTAGGGGGAAAGAGCTATGAAGAGCATGGTAGACAGTGCCATGGCGGCAGAGTCATCTCTCCAGCTTAGTCAGTATGGTCACTTTTGACTATGCTTCATGGCCAAAGTACAAGTTTTCAATGTTAAAATCCATTTGACTTTCCTCTCTGGACAGAACTGGTGAAAAGAGAATGCAGATTAGTTTTGTCTGGTCAACAGGTAATGGGCAATGAGATGCCAAACGGTTGGTCAATGCCAAAAGCTGGCCTAGAAACTCATAGCTGATGGAAGCTCTCTTTAATCTGCCTCTCATATGGAAAACTTAAAGGATGCAGTCCTACACAGCTTGGCATACGTTCATGTGGTGATCTTACAGTGTAAGGACCCACAAATGGCTCAAAGTGCTACCCCTACTGCCCTTACATGACCAGAAAGCAGCCCAACGGTGGATGAGGAGAAGACAGGGACCACAAAGGTATGTGTCGACACTGGAATTCTCCCAGGAGGGTACTTGCTGCTGTGTCCATCCTTTCCTGTCAACATCCAAACCCATCTGAGCCTGGACACTCTCTTCTCACTACACCCAATTTCACTCTGGTGTAATCCCCGATTCAATGGATTTGGTCCCAGCTCCGTGGGATAAAGGGCAAACAAAAAGACTCTACAGCAAAGACACTAACAAGGGATAAAAAAAGAGCACAAAGGAGGAAGGTTCTGATATCACTGCAAAGCAACACACGTCATTTGTGTCTTTTGCAACTGCGGGTTTGCTTTCCTTCCACAGCAATAAAGATGTTAAACACAACCGCCTGACATCTTCAAACCACTTTACAAGAACTCATTAACCAGTACTACAGGCCGACACAAATCTCACTTCCCCCAAACACTTCTGTTGGGAAGGACTTAAGCTGCCTTGGTCTCCTTATCTGTAAGATGGAGACAAAGAGCTAAATTGATTTACTTAAGGCCAAACTATGACTCAGAGCTAGGACCAGAAATCAGGAACTTCTGGCTCTTGCTTCTTTTCCTTAAAGCCCTTTAAAAAACCTCCTATGCCTCCACTTCAGGCCCTTAAAGATAGCTTCAGGCTCCCAGTTGCATGCTTCCCATCTCTAGATGCAGAGATCTCCCAGCAGCCACTGGAAAACTGCAAGTTATCCTATCCTGAACTGCTCTGGAGCATCACAGGGATAAATGTGGCTAATCAGCGTTCCCAAAAGCTGGGGCTTAAGTGCGCTTCACTATTTAAAGCAAGAATAGGAAGAGACTGCCTCAGCCAGGCTCCGTGCACACACAGGGCTTGTCCCTTCAGGGCACACCTCCCACTTACCCAATACAGGGATTGTTTTGGTATCTTGGTGCAGTGTAGGAGAAAGGAGAAATGTTTTTGTCCACGAAAGAGCCAAAGCCGAGGCGGAAGTTGCTCGTGAGCTTTCGCATCTCTTCAGCCAGCTTGGTCCCCAGGTTGCGAATATTGTCCAAGTCGTCGTTCATGGACAGGGAGAGATCCATCAGGTAGTAGAGGTCCACGGGATAGTCCTCCACTTGCCGAACCTGAACTCGGAAGGAGGTCTGGTCACCTGCACACACACAAGAGTTGAGAGCTGTGAAAAGGAAACTCCCAGTGCACAGAAAATCCAGACCACAGGCTTTTCTTCCTTTCCCCCTCCCCCGCAGAGCAGACAGATCACTTGCGAAAGGAGAAGGTGATGGGAATAAGCTTTTCCAAGGCCATCCCTTAGGAGGCTAACAGGAAAGCAGGTAATGACTTTGGGTCTTCTTAAGCTATGTAGTGCACTATCTGGCAAGGAATCTATAGAGTAAGTCTCTATTTCTCTTTGAAGATATGGGAAAGGGTCGTTCCATCTTACATGAAAGAACTAAGGGGGAACATACAAAAAGTGCCGCTGCCCCAGACTGTGTACAGTCCAGGGGTGTTTTCCTAGAAAACTGGAAAGAAGAGCAGAGTAAACCTCAAAAGGATGTTTCATGGAAAGAGGGATCCTGTGCACGCTTACTTGGGTATGTCCTCAAAGCAAACCAGGAGCAGTCCAAGAAGTCCTGCACAAAAGAGAGAAGGAAGTGGAGCAGGAGAAGGAAGAGGTTCAGAAGAAAATGACCAGCGTGAGGTGAATGTAAGATGTCCTCTGAGCTGTGCAGGGAAGTCAGGTTGAAGCAGGCACAAAAGAAACACTTTTGAAAAGGACCTCTCCCCACAAAAAAGTGCTGTGCCTCCATGATTCTGGAGAAAGCAGAGCCAAAGGGAAGTGAAGTAGACAAAGAAGCTTGTTAGGGTCGCCCAGGAAAGCGCTGAGGCAG
Organism: Colius striatus; assembly: GCF_028858725.1. Lineage (NCBI taxonomy): Eukaryota > Metazoa > Chordata > Aves > Coliiformes > Coliidae > Colius > Colius striatus. The sequence continues at coordinate 11,283,787 of NC_084769.1, read as the reverse complement.
AGATGAAGCTTCCTAAAGTGAGGAGCACAAGGGAGGTGCTGACGGGGCTGAGTCACAGGTTGTGCAAACATGAAGAGGAGGAGAGGAAAGCCTTCCCCTGACCTTCCCCCTTTGCCAAAGCGCTTTCATCAGAGATGCCCTGCAGAGGGAAGGCCACTGCCAACACTGCCCGCACCTCAAAAAAAAGTGAAGTGGCTTCAAAGTGCACTTAACTTCACACCACATGGACCTCATTGGAACCAGAGTGGAGGTGGCAAGTGTTTGCCTTATGCTTTGCTGAGAGAGGGATCTAAATGGAAGCCCCAGACTTCAGCAACCTCAAACCCCAGGCTGGTTTGGAGACCCCACATCCCCTTTTCCAGCTCAGTGCGGTCTCTGAGACCTAAGACTAGGGACTTAGATCATCTCAAGACCAAGCTCTTCCCTCCTGCCCCCCTCTCCCAGTTCTTCACAGCCGAGGCTGAACTCTGAGAACTGTCAGTTCTGTAAAACACTTGTGGCTTTCCATCTTCTTCCCCAGAAATGAAAGGCACATTTTTTAGCATTGTGAAAACATTTCCGTAACTGTTTTATTGTTCTCCTCATTGTGAACAGCAGCACAGCTGCTCCCACTTACTTCCAGCCCAACAACACGCAGCAGCAGCAGCAGCATCCCAAAACTGCTGTGCTGGCAAGACGAGGCACAAGGCACAAACATACACATGCAAGTATTGCCCAGATATCAGCTGTAGGAGGAAGGAAACTCTTGCCCTAAATCTTTCTCCTTATTCCCTCCAGCTTTCTTTGCTAGTGGGAGCAGGACCTGCCTGACGTAGCCCTGAGATGTGGTATGCAGCAGGATGTGACTCACCACTGGCCCTACACTGAGGAAAACTATCGAGGTGGCTCAACTAAATCAGGTGGGCCTGATGCTGTATCTGGAACATATTTTGTGGGGGAACAAGGGAGAACATCATTTATGTAATGCAAAGCCTGTTAGCACTGATTGAAGGGTAATAGACCATGATTGCAAGCTTTGACTTTTAACTCAGTGCTGCAAGCATGTGTTTCCCTCCAGGAAAATTCATTTCCATGCCTATTCTTTTTTCATTCCTACATATTTTTCCCACTGGAATGCCCAGCCCTTTCTGAAAAAGCTGATCCTTTCAGAAGTGGATGTGTCACTCTGCATTTCCCAACATTTCCATTTCCAAAACACTGTTTTTCCTGAGCAGGTCCTAAGATGGGAATTCCTGTGCTAGAAAGGGCATGTGGGGTGCTCTGATCCAACCTTTTTCTCCTATTAGTTATGAATTTATTAGTCCCTGAGAAGCATCAAAAAGAACAGGATCCTGGGCCTGGTTCTTCTTTCTTTTCTAACTGCACAAATTGATTATGTCAGAGAAAATATTGCTAATGTATGTAGATGTAAGTGCAAAAGAATTTATGATTCTCTGGGCACAGTATTACTCTCACGCTTCTCGGGATAATCCAGCCCCCTCCCTCCCCATATACCGTCACCAGCATCCTCTCCTTAGGGCTTTTACTGAAAACTTTTAAACTCAAAACAAAACCCAGAAATGTTTCTTGGATACTGTCACACAGAGGCAGTGCAGAGAGTGGAAAAGCTGCTTTTGGACAACTTAAGAAACTCGGTTGCCTCACTTACCCAAGCAAAGCTCTTTTTTTCTGTTTGGTGAGGCTTCTGGCTTGATGGGCAACATGACTTCCATCTATTCATTCCTTTAATTCCTTTTACACTGTTTCGTTTTCTAATTTAACCAGGACATGCTGCTTTACAGCTTGGACCCACGAGTAAAAAGCAATATGACGGCAACTAAACGCTCTATGTGAAAGCTGCCCTGTGAGGGCATCAGTTTAAGGCCCTTGGAAATCAGCTGTGGGCACAGAGATTTGGGGACGTGACTTCTGGCACAGGACTATCAGATCAAACTGCCTGGGTGGGAACAGCAAACAATTGACAATTCGTTCCCTTCTGCTTCTGCTTAGTGGTCTAAGAATAAAAGATCACCATTGCCACAGACAATTCACAGTGTGAATTCATCTTTGAAATAGTACACCCGTCATGCCCAAAATTAAATCAACATTGTCTCTTTTTTATCTTGGGCTCACAGGGTGACACCCATTCTCAAGCTCAAGGATTAATGGATAATTTAAACTGGGGATGCTAATGCAAGGGTTCAGGAAGTCATCATCCCTAACATGGAATGCTGCACAACATCAAAAAGAGAGGAAAAAAAGGAGACACTATGCAAACACCTATGTACATCCCTCCTGCATGACTCTGGTGCTCTGCAAGAGGAACACAGGGAGAGGAGCTCCTGGGTCAGCCTGGGAATCACTGCAAGGCCCTCAGGGAGATTTCTGCAGCTCAGCCCAGACCTGGAAGGCTCCTCTGGCATCCAAGGAGAACTGAAGGTGAGCTCCCTGGTGAGGAGCAGCACATGAGGCTTGTGTGGCCCCAAGCATCCGACAGCATGGCCCCAGAAGATGAGCTCCCAGGCCCAGCTCAGACCAGAGCAGTGGGCAACACCACTGGAGATTGGGAAAGGGGAATTTCCTGAGCACTGGGCACTGCATGTGAAGGAGGGTCTGCAGGAGGTGAGATGTGGAAGCTGAGCCAGCCCTTTCTGTCAGCCCTTTCAGCCTCAAGAAACAGCAGTAATTAACAACTCCCTGTTGTGTATGGGAGCAAACCTGTTCCATCAGCAACATTCCCTTGCAGAAGCCATGCATCTAGCCATACATCCAGTGGTGACTACCCTCAAGTATCTGCTTTTAAGCCCTTGAAGCAAAATCTTGCTATGTTTGAGGGCGTGACTGATGACAGCAGTTATACTGCTGAGGAAGAGTTCATTAAGAGACATGATGACTATCCAGCACATAGAATTGGAACAAAATAATCCTGCAGCCACTGGCAGGCTCTGAGAGACCACTGGTAGCATGAACATCAGCTCAAATTCATGTTTTTCTTGGGCAAAATATCATATTTCATTTTTCTGTATGCTCATGAGAGCTTCACAAAACTGTAAGTCCTAGAAACCCACACCAACTGCTTATAATGAATCAAGCTTTTATATCTGCTTCTTAACTATGCAATAAAGAGCTTTTTTTTCCCCCCCCTCAGAAATATTGGCTGCCAAATTTTTGCAGGAATTCTGAACCCACATTAAAGCCTCCTCCCACCATGCAAAACCTTTTGATAGCAAGCATGCTTACACGGCTCAGTCCAGCCATTCCCTTCTAATTTTTAATTAAAAGGAAGGGATGGAAGAAAAGTGATGGCTCAGGGTAATGAATTGGGGATCTGGCTACAGCCCAAGACCCGAGTCACAAGTTCAAACCTCCGTCTTCTGCCTTGATCCCATGGCTCTTTTGCATACCGACAGAAAACAGGTATGTGTTTTTGTTTCCAATCTATAGAATGAGCTGTCTCAGTTTAGAGTCAAGCACCATCAGCTTGGTGGAGGATCCAAAGTTATTTTAACTCCTTCCATCTAGTGATTATGTTTTTAAGCTGAGCAGGTTCCTTTCAAACACATGCAAAAGTTACATCTAACTGATAACAGTTGTGAGTGTGCTTTGATTGACTTTGTGTAACAGCAGTGGCCTCTCATGGAGGACACACACCTCAGTTCCTGATGCACCACTGAAGTTCCTGGGCTGTGGAAGAGGCCAGCAGCAACCTGCTTTAGTGGCCTACAAGGTCACAAGCTACAACATGCTCCTGGCACATCCCAGCCACTCTTTCTCCCCCACACACCTCAGCATGTCTCACAGCCATTGGGGACTCACCAGGGCGAAGATCCAAGGCGACCTTCTGAGGCATGATCTGTGTGACGTCCAGGTGGGTCTGGCCAGAGCCTTTGCTGCTCAGAGGGATGTTCTTCACCACACTGATGCTGCTGCTGGGGTTTTCGATGGCTCCAGCACAACCGTTTGCAATCAGGTTCTGCAGGAAGTCGCACCGTGACGTGATGGACTTTGTGCTGCCGAACTCCTGGGGAGTGAAGAACGAACAAAAGGGAAAGGAGAGGAAAAACATAAATCCCACAGCAGGGTTTTGACATGCTGATCTCCAGTGCAAACAGGAGATGACAAGAAGAAGCTGGTGTCATTTGTGGTAGCTGTACTCAAAAGCAGCCTATGCTGAGGCTTGAGCCTTTCAAAGGGATCGACCATAAGAGAAATTCTGCAAGTATCTGAAAATTGAATTTGCTCACAGCAGCAGAAAGCTAAGCCTGGGTTTTCACCCCAGCCACAGCAGCAGCACTTGCTCCCGGTACTCTCTTGGTCCACATGAAAGCAGGCAAAATGTTTGCTTTGCTGCCTGGACTGCCAACTGACATCTCTTCAAGAAGAAAAGGTGAGAACCCATTATTTTTTGCTTGTACATCTCTTCAGAGGAGTTTGGCGAGGGAAAAGGAAAAGGAAAAGGAAAAGGAAAAGGAAAAGGAAAAGGAAAAGGAAAAGGAAAAGGAAAAGGAAAAGGAAAAGGAAAAGGAAAAGGAAAAGGAAAAGGAAAAGGAAAAGGAAAAGGAAAAGGAAAAGGAAAAGGAAAAGGAAAAGGAAAAGGAAAAGGAAAAGGAAGGCAGGACAGACAAGACAATACAGGACAAGGACATGGTACTGAGGGAAGCATGACAAATCCCCCAATCCAGAGAGCCAAGCCAAGATATGAACCAGGGACCTGCACCCTCACCCCCAGGTGAGACACCACACGTCCCCACAGACACACTGTGTGTCCCCCTCCTCACACCTCTGCGCTGGTGTGACAGCAAGCGGCCCTGAGGCAGAGCACAGCTGGAGTAGTTGGACAGGGGCAGGCTGTACTGGGCAGCCTCCTGGAGAATAAGGGAGGTGGGAGAGCCTTCATGGGAGGTGGGCACAAGGCAGCAGCTGGCTCCTGGAGGACAGGCTGCCGTGGCAGGGAGGCTTCCCGAGCCCCAGCCCTCGCTGCGAGTCCCACGTGTGCTGCACAATGCAGCCTTGTGCAGAGCTGCACTCAGGCCACACAATGCAGCCTTTTGCAAAGAGACCATTTGTTAGAATGCCTTTTCTTTTCCTTTTTTTTTCCCCCAAAAGCACTAAAGGGAGCAAGTCATATGCCCAAAACTTATGGGATTCTCAACGGTCGATTCCTACTTATTTCTGCACTATAACAAGAGAGACGACTGCCTTCTGCTCCAGGGCTGATGGACTAAAAAGACATGAATTAATGCAGAGAAGATGATCACAGCCACACCAACGCCTCCTTCAGCCATGCTGCCAAAAACCACTGCAGGGCTGAATGAAACCCAACTTCTTGCCGAGGCTCTGTCACGGCAGAGGACTGGAGAGACATTGAGGAAGCAGAGGCTTGTCTGACAGATTTCAGGGTGCTTCGGGGTTCCCCTGAGGACAGCCTCAGATGCAGAGCAGAGGCTCTCTGCTGCATTTTCTCACTATGAGGTCCTGATGCTATTTGAAAAATGTGATATTTGCATTCCAGCATCCAGCGGCGGGGTCCGGCACGTCGGATGGATACCAACGCCAATTTCTTGGAACACTCCGTGTAAACAGATGAACTTCCAAAAAGGAAGGCTGGGACTACTTAAATCATCTCCAGGATGACAAAATAAAACCCAGAATCCTTCACAAAACCCCAAAACAACGCCCAGCCTTTCAGAGTAGCATGTTTAGGGCAGCCTTGGAGAAAAGTCCATCTCGGATGTGGTTTGACCTAAAGTCAGTGACAAGCTGGCAGGGTCCAGGCGTTCTCCTGCACTGATCCACTCAGCAGCAGGGCACCTGCAAGCAGATGCTCTTCTCCTCTTCCAGTCCCTGGACCACAGCTCTCGGTGAGCACCTCTGAGAGCTCATTTCTGCTGTCACCTAATAGGAAGGACACTCTGGTTGTGTAAAAAAGCAACACAAAGAGCACCAGGAGTGCAGCTGGGAACCTTTAGTCATTCTCCAGGAATTAACACTGCAGAGAAGTATCCAAATAGGACTATATTTAGGGCTGCTCGTGCCACTACAGCCCTCATCAGACATTTCCAGTCCTCCCTGGGGTCTGCTTCAAATCCTCTTGATGTGAGTGGAAAGACTCGACTTCAAAGGGCTTTGAATTAGGCCTTAATTATTATTGTCTGGGGCTGGGGCAGCAGAGCAAGAGCCAGGAAGGGTGGGCAGCCTGGGGAGAGGAGGATGGCTGCTTCCTCCCCCAGCTGCTACTCTTTAGCAGACAAGCTCATAACACCAGGAGAGGCAGCTCTGGGTATGGAACTGTTTATACTGATGTTCACCATCCCAGCAAGGGGTGTACACGAGAGCAGCATCTGCACGCCAAGGACGAGACAGTGCTGGCAGCAGGGTGAGGAGCTCAGCCGTGTGGGACCTGCCGGGAGCAATTTGGGGCAGGGAGCCCATGTGTGTGCCACTCTGTCTGTTTGCACAGCAGTGAGAAATGGTTCCTGCTGCAATGTGTTTTTTCTATAGCCTCCATGGTAACAGTGGTCCGAATGAAGCCCAGGAGGTCAAGGGAAAGCCCCTACAAAGCTCTCAGCTCAGCAGCATCTCTGCACTCCTCCAGTCACCTTTGCTTGACTCAGTTACTTTCTCTTAAACTTTCTTCTGAAATGGGCCCTGAAGATTTGCATAGGGCAGCAAACACTCCAGAAGAGGAAGGTGCAGCTCAGCACCCAAGGGTGTAGAACTGATCCCGACTTCTGCTTGGGTTTCTAAGGAAACCCTGAGCAGGAGAGTGCCAGTGGCCTTGGGAAAGCCCCAGCAAATCACCACAGCACTCTGCAGGCCAACACACCTCACATGCATCCATGGGTCAAAACCCAAAGCCAAAACTCTGGCTTCCAGGATTCATCCAGCACGAGCACACAGCTTTCTGTGACAGAGAAAATCAAGGCTCCTGGAGTTTGAATGAAAGGAAAGAGCAAGCCTGATGAGAAGTGTCTGAGGGAACTGGGGATATTTGGTCTGGAGGAGACTGAAGGGAGTCATAATCTCCCTCTACTACCCTTGTAGTAAGGTGAAGGTTGGACTCTTCTCTCAAGTAATGAGTGATAGGACAAGAGCAATGGGCCCAAATCGCATCAGTGGAGGTTTAGATTGGACATTAGGGAGAACTTTTCACTGAGAGAGTTGTCAGACACTGTCCCAGGCTGCCCAGAGGGTGGTGGAGGCCCCCACCCTGGAGATATTGAATAGCTGGGGTGCTGAGGACCATGGTTTAGTGATGGGCTTGGCAGTGTGAGGTTGGACTCAATCTTAAAGGTCTTTTCCAACCAAACGGTTCTATGACTCTATGAACAAAAAGATGAGCAGATCTGAAGAGCAAAGGGTTTCACACAGGCCCAAATAATTCACAAGCAACCCTGCTAAAAGGCAGCCCCACACCAGCTCAGATGTGACACGCTGGTTCAAACCCCAGTTCCCCCTGAGCAGAAGACACCTCACAGCAAGTTAAATAATTCAGCATGTCCAAATACCTGCTGATCACCTGCCTGCATACCTGCTTCAGGGAGAAACAGGTAGCAGGTACCCCATAGCAAGCAGCAACCACCCCAAGTATGGCTTTGTGCACTGGAGAAGCACCAGTTTGGGAAGAAGCCACCCTGCCCTTGTCAATAAGGCACGTGGGAGCCCAGCCTCTGTGCTAACAAGCTGACAAAGGCAAATGCACACAAGCAGCCAGGGTGAAAGGAGACAACAGTGTGACAATTACATGCTCATCAGTTTGATGGTTTTAAGACAAATTGCTCGGTTCATGCTATAAAAACGAACAGAACTGACTGTATCTGACTATATCCAGCTCCTGACTAGACATGTCCCTAACATGGGGTGTTTTTTTGCTTTAATCAGTCCAGTTCTGTATTAATTCAGTCTGAAATATACCTGCTTTCCTCACTAAAAAAATGACATTTCCTCTAGGAACACCCTTGATTTTCCTTTCTCATTCTTGCACACAATGCCTGAGAGGGGAGAGGACAGGCTAAAAGGAACCTGTTGGAAAACAGAGGGTGCCAAGGGGGAAATGCCAGTTCAATTCACCAAAAGGGAAATTTTGGTTTAATTAGTGTAATTAACATGCATCTCTATTTAACATATGTACACATAAAGCATCCACATAGGTAATGCATGGATAAACACATGATGTACACAGACCTAACAAACAAGAGGAGCCTCTGCACATCGCTACTCTGTTCCCCAAAGCAGTTAACAGAATAATAGCAACATAATGACCTATTTTTTCCCCCCATCTTGTCACTCCCAAATACTCTTTTGGACAGGATCTGCAATCACTCCAGCTAAGTTTCTCATAAACACAAAGCCCACCTCTCTATCACACACCTCCTGGAAGTGCTGAGGCCAGAGCTCCCTGCTCTCCCCAGCAAGCCCCACTGAGCCTGGGCAACCTGATGCCACTGCAAAAACCAAGAAATCAACAAACATCCTCTTCCTCCCGCCTATGAAAACCAGGTTGCCACAGATATCACAGAAACCCCACAGGCCAATGTGCAGCTGCCAGCCAGAGTCCTTCGCCAGCAGTGTGTCAGCAATTCCTCGTCATTTCCAGCTTCTGCTGGAGCTTGCAGGAGAAGCTGAGGAATCTCCTCAGATTCCAGCACAGATGGAAAGGCTGCAGCAATCTCCATCACCCAAAAGTCACATATTGCCTCCAGTCAGCCTTGTTTCAAGGCATACTTCAGGAAATGGTTAAGGTCACACATTCATACCTCCTGAGTGCCATTTAACCAGATCACCTCATTTAAGTCCTGCCTTTCAAGGTATTCTGCCACGAGTCAACAGCAGAGATGTCTGCTTCCAAATTTCCAACAGCCCAAAGATTTGTGGTTAATTCAGCAGCCCCTGGGGGCTCTGGGGCTGCCAGATACCAGAAGCTGCTATCAACTCCTCCATCCTCACCCTCTCGGGTGGGAGCAGAGATGCCAAACACAAGCAGAAGTGAACAGAGGCTGATTCAAGTCAAGGGGACATGATGCACCCTGTGCTAAGAAGTTAGGAGGTGGCTGTCATAAAAGTACAGCATCTTGATTCTTCTGATGTAGCCATCTACCTATACATATGCTCACAATTCAAAGGAATCACAATTGGAAAAACCATCAGGACAGGGTTCCTTGTACCCACAGAATTGCTCTCACACACTCCTAACCCCTGGTTGCAGCCCACGCACACTCAAGACTTTCTGTTTCTCTGCAGTCATGCAGAGTCTGAATCTGGGTGTGCAAAAGGTGATGGAGGAGAATGCAACACTGCAGAAGGTTGCATGAAGCCACGTGGCTTTCCTGCTCAAACTGTTCTTACCTCAACAGCCGAGGGGTCCCTCACAGCACCGGCACTGCTGAGCACCCAGTGGAAACAAGAATAAACAGAATCACAGAATAACGAGGGTTGGAAGAGACCTCTAGAGATTGTCCAGTCCAACCCCGCTGCTCAAGCAGGTTACTTTCAATCAGATCACACAGGAACATGTCCAGGTGGGTCTGGAAACTTCCAGAGCAGGAGCCTCCACACCCTCCCTGGGCAGCCTGTGCCAGGGCTCCCTCACCTGAACAGGAAAGAAGTTTTCCCTTGTGGTTAAGTGGAACTTTTTGTGTTCCAGCTTATGCCTATTACCCCTAGTCCTGTCACTAAGCACTACAGATGATTCACCCCATCCTCTCAACACCCATCCTTTAGGTATTTAGAAGTGCTAATCAGGTCCCCCCTCAGTCTTCTCCGGGATAAACAGCCCCAGGTCCCACAGCCTCTGCTTGTAAGAGAGATTTTCCAGTCCCCTCACCATCTTCTTAGCCCTACAGCTATGACAGCACCACCAAGTTATGTTATTTCCCAAAAGGAAGAATATTATATGTTATTAATATGATATAAAATTATAGATGAGAAGGTAAATATACAGCGCATATATATATAAACACAGGAAGATATAATAATAGGCATACTATAATATTTAGTATATATATTATAGATATCTCTACACATCCTGTACAGGTAACATATACACACATAATACTTAGAGATTTCTACTATATATACTTCCTGACAAAACTATTAGCTGCTGCCCACAAAGATGACAACAGCTGACCCAATCTTCTCCAAAAGCTCTTAAGTAAATGCAAAGGGAGCAGAAAATACACACTAATCAGCTGATGACATTTCTAAGCACAACATAACTAGCATTTGTGGAAACCACTCCAATATCTTAGCCCTGATACTTAAAAGAGCAGCAGAAAACCTCTAGATATCTTTCACAGTCCCAGTACCTTACCTGATGATCTCAAAGAGAAATAATTAGCATCAAACTGTAAATTCTAACAGAGAATACAACAGAATTAAAACTTGCTCAGTTTTAGCATGTGGTGGGGACAGCAGCTTTTAAACACGTAACTCTTGGCACCAAACACCTTGAAATGCACTTACAAACAGCTGCTGCAGGCTAAAGGTCAGGAAATATTACAGTACTTCCCTGTAAATACCCATCTTCCTTCTTGGCTTCTCCATTCCACTTAGGAACACTTTTTTTTTGGTAACTCTCCTGTTGCAAGATAAGTCAGGCTGCCAGTCCCACCTGCTGCCATACAATTAGTGGTCACAGCGACCACCAGATAAACATTTCCACTGGCAGCACTTTGCAAAAAGTTGTCTTTTGATGCCAAGATGACAGAAAAAAAATAACCACCCAAACAAAAGCAAGCTCTTGGGTACTCATAATTTAATATCCAGCGTTCTTGGATCCAATCTTACCACCACAAATGAGCTGGCTGGAAGAGGAGCCCTTACAGCTGTTTACAAGATGTCTCAAAAGCAGGATCTATTGCTTTACCCTTTCCCTTCTGCACATCATTTGCCTTGCCAGAAAAATATCCAGTAAAATGTATCTGGAGAGATAGAAACTGGGGTAACTCCTGAGAGCCAGCCAAACCACAGGGCTTGGGAGCCCTCCTCACACCATCTCCATCCTCATCTCCATTCCCATCCTCTGCCCCAAGGGGCTGCAGCCACCCCAGGCAGGGCTGGCAGGATGCATGAGGGCAGCAGAAGGGCACAGGAGCAGCTTCCTTCCCCCAAAACAGTGCTGGGACAACCACACTAGAGGAAAACGGGTCAGCAGGGAACAGGACAGCACAACTCTTGGCCACATCCGTCGAGGGACCACCTGCTGCTCTGGGGTTTCTCACAGCCCAAAGTTGGTTCCTGCAAGTAGGTAGGGTCTTTCCCTGCATCTGTATTCCTCTCTTAAACATTGAGGACAGGCACTAAGCAGACAACAGCTATCTCTGCATCAGACATTATAAGGTCTTTCACACACCCTGCTTTCCAACATGATAAGGTGTATATTTGAGACATGATATAATATCTATCTCTAAGCTCACAAGCAGTCCTTAAGGAGCAGGGAAAGATATTTGCAGCTTCTCACAAACAAAGGAGACCCAACTAAATTGTGGGTGAGCAGCCTCAGCACCAAGGTAAGGATGCACTTTTACCCCAAAGCTCACCGCTGTGCTGTGTAACTCATCTCCACAGCACAGATGCCAGAAGCAGGGTCACCCCACAGATGACAACAATAGATTCAGAAAGGAGAATTTTTTCTATTGCAGACAAAGAGCCCATGCCATGCCAGGCCATGTACCAAGGGACACACAGCAGGACACCAGCCAGGGGCTTGGGGCTTTTTAGGGAGAAAAGCTTTATTTTCATGCAAGGCTCCCTGCAACACAGACCCAGTAGCCACCAAAAACAAGAAGGTAATTGAAGGGACAAGGGACAGCAGGGCTGAAGGAACAGTGCTGCTCTGTTGAGGATGCACAGGGGCCAATGGGGTCAAAGACTTACTTGCGACAGTGTCAAAGAGCTGAGGAGTCACACAGACCCAAATTACACTCAGCACGGAGCACTCGTTGCCCTCAGCCACCCCTTCTGGCATGGGGCAGTGCCAGGAAGAGGTGAGGTAGGGGAGTAGCTCCTTTCCTGTGTTACAGAAAGCATGCAAGGCAAAGGAGGGCTGCCCACCTACCTCCTTGGAGCACCAGGCACACTTGGGATGGATGAGGAGACATTCTTCACAGGACGTGGCGCTTCCACTAGTGCACAGATTGAGACCTGCAGCAAGAAAGAATGACAGAGTGGACTGAGAGGGTACTTCACTCCAAAGCACTTGGATATTCTTCACATTAAACATCCTCTAAGTTCAAACAAGAGCACAACATCTCCCAAGAGCTTAAAAGGTAGGAGAAGGTGTAACTCTCTCCTCACACATAAGGAGGTCTCATTTTCTTTCCCAAGAAAAATATGACTCTGGTGATTTTTCTTCCTTCTTTTTCAATGATTTCTGCCTAATAGTTCAGCTATTTATCTTCCCAATGACATCCTTCCCTGACTGCAGACAGAGGCAGTAGCTGTTTGACCAGCCTGGAATACAAAGATGGCCACTTGAAACCTCCTGAGCTGCTGACTTGCAGAGGAGTCACATCTTGTCCATTTTCCCAGCTGACTGTATTGGCAGCTCCTCCCCAAAACTTTCATTCTAAAGCAGGGTTGGAAGATGCCAGTCTCCCCTTTCCACACAGGTGATTTCCATAGTGTTTTAATGCTACAATGAATTACTTTTCATTTGTTACAAGAGTCATTTCCACAGGATATCCAGGTGAAGCTGGGCAGGCTGTTTGCTCTGGGGTACATCCAAGGCTGGCTGGGGAGGAAGACACCAAGGCAGCAGCAATGGGATAGACATTCTGGAGCAGCAGTGATGCTCTTTGCTCTTGGGTTGCTGGTGTCCAGCAACACAAGGAGTACTGAGCCAGTTTTGCTTGCAAAATCCATGATTTGGGCTTTGAGTAAAGTGGAACCACACAAGTACAGCCGAAGCAAACATCAATGGTACTGGCTTTGAATGCAGCAGCTTGTTTAAGCATGCCTGTGGCTGTGAATGTGCCCTTCCAGACCAGTGATGCCCCAGTTTTCCCCGGGTACAGCTCTTAACTTCTACTGTCAATAACTGATTTAACAAATCTTCGACCAGGGACTCAGCACAGAGGCTGCACACTCCAAACAAAATGCCTCAGGCTCGAACTCTGAGTCTGCTATTTTTTCTGACCCCAATGTCAATAAAAGCATTGTCAGGCCTCTGTGTTCAGCCAGTTGCATCTGCAGATACCACAGCACCATGCTGCTGCTGGGTATAATGTGCAGGCTGAGCAGAGTTGCTGATGGCTGCTGAAGAGGCACACTGAGTTTTCTCTTGTCCCAAGAACTTTCAGCCTTAAGAGCTTTGGAAAAGGATTTTTGCTGGATCCCACATGAATATTGCGTCAAGAAACGAGAAGCAGTGGCTGCCTGGGTCACTCCCATACAGGGCCAGGCTGTGAGCACAGGAAGCAGTGAATCAGACTGGAGGGCAGTTGGAGGAAAATTTAGCATGCCCTAGGCTAAAAGCAAAAAGAGGATAAGTAGGTCCTGTCAGTAACTCTCAGTCATCCAGAGGCATGACTGTGCCAGAGCCCTGCACTGACGTGGCTCTGCTGCCTGCAAGGTGGTTAACTCTAACCCTGGAGCACGAAGCATGGGCTTTCTCTAAAGCCCTCATTCAGACAGGCTGCTTGGGCTCATTCATACTGAACAAGAGCCTTCTTAGGGTGGGTTGGGTTGGTTTTTTTTGCTGGCTGTTACCAAATCCCCAGGCATCTCATTCCTTGCTCACATTCACAAGTTATAACCCAGCTCCTGGACATTGCAAGAGTGCAAAACATAAATAGGTAACATAAAGCCAAATGTAACTTGTTTGACCAAGTATAATTTGGACAGAGATTAATACTTGCATTTCTAAACTCTACACCAAACCCAAAGCCTCTCCAGGAGAGCTGTTGCTCTGGCAGCAGTGCATGGGCTAACACAGCAAAAATAATGGGCTTTGTAAAGCAAACACTTGCCTTCATACCCTGGCTACCCAGCCCTGGCTCTCCCACGGCTTCACTTGTGCGTTTGCATGGAAATAGGATAATATTTACCTCCGTTCCTGACTGATGGATTTGTGAGAGTTTACTTAGTAACAGTAAGGTCTGAATGAAAACCAAAGGTTCCTTCTTCCACCAGTGCCATGACCAAAGCAGCCTACGCTCCTGTGGCTGGCCACGGGGCGACATTCCTCCCTGTGGCAGCTTCTGAAGTTTCCAAATATGCTTTTCTTTCCACTTTGGAGTGACACCAAACCATTTCCAGCATTGTTGTGAAAACAGAGCTTTGTGAAACCCTGTGCTTTTGGGCTGAAACCTGAGCTCTCTCCTGAATTGGGCAGAGGAAGGGCCTGAAGATGCTCAAGTGGGTGTAGATCCTTCCAGATGGCTGGGGCGAGTCACCCAGTAAGACTGGAAGAAACTCAGTCTGCTCCTTGATTCCAATATATTTAATGAAAGCACTCTTGAATATCAACTGAACTTATTACAGTGGGGAAAATTCCATTCAGGATTTAGTTCAGATTACTCCAGAGGAAAGTAATCCACCCTCCAGGACAGCTCAACTCCCCCTCCCAAGTATGGTCCTTCACACTCATGTTGCTGAGCCCTAAGCCCTGCACTCTATTTAATTTTACAGAGCAGCGTCCAGCAGACACAAAAAGCATCTCCAAATGACATCCCTCCTTTGGGCTGAGCTGCAAGAGAGCCCAAAAGAGTAGAGGAAGAAAGTGCATTCCACTAGACAGCTGAGATTATAACACATCAAGCTGCTGATTCAAAGCAAGATAGGAACCTCTCATGAGAGGTACTCAACAAATTTTCTCATAAAGATGCTCCAGGCAATCAGACCTTATTTCAAACCTGCTCTTCAAGAAATCCTCGTTTGGGCATGTCCTCCAAAGGAGGTGAATATACTGACATGCTTTGGGGGGGGGGGGGGGGGAGGGGGAAGGCAAAAAAAAAAGGTGATGTACTTTATACAGGCTCAGTGTGAAAAAAGAGATCATTTTATTTATGCCTGCAATAAGCACTCCAAGAGCCTTGTCCCCAAGGTGATCTGCTGCACTACTGAATCATCAATTCTAAGGATGAGACCCACGAATCAAAGAAATAAACAAAAGCTAAGAAAACCTCTTCCAAGCACTTGCAGTCGCGTGCCACAGCACTCTGCAAGACGAGCCTCTTGTAAAGATTACCCATTAAAACACCAAGCACCAAGGACTGGAACGGTGGGCTCAGGCATTTTAGGAGCTCCCTTCAATCGATAAAAGTTTCCCCAGGTGCTCAGAAAGGTGAGAAACTCCGTTCCCAGTACTGGAGTCACAGCCTCCAGGTGTGTTGAGCAGCCGTGGAAGCATCCGCGGTGGGGACACAGCCGGCTCCCCGGGCACGCGTGGGGGGCTGACGCGCGGCGGCAATCCCGGCGGGGCGACACGGGGAGGTCGGTCGCTTGGCAGAGCGAGCGCTTGGGCTTTGTGCCGCTGTGCCCGCTCCACTCCATCCACACACACCGCTCAAACATCCCAGGGCAGTGCGTGCTTTCTCCCTGAATAGAAGCGCTCGTAGCCGCTAGCGTTAAAAGACAGAGAGATGCATAGACAGCTCTTTCATGCTTCCTAACGCGAAGGTGCGAATCACGCCTCGAAAGCGCACGGTCCCTACCGCAGGGCGCCGCTGGAGTGCGGGTCCCCGCCGCCCCGCAGCCGGGGGACACCCGGCGTGCAGCCCCCGGCGCGGCTCGGGGACGGCCCGGAGGCGGAGGGGAAAGCGCGGCGGCAGCGGCTGCCTCTGGGGCAGGGAAGGGGGAGCAGCGAGGGCAGCGAGCCGCGTCCCGCCGGCACCGGAGGAACGGGCGCACACGCGAAACGCAGCGCGGGGCGCCGGGGGAGAGCCGGGAGCGGGGGAGAGGAGGGAAAAGTATAAACCGTAACAAAAGTGCAGAGCGGCGGGTCAGGGGGATATCCCGCCTTGCGAGGCGGCGTTGGCGGGGCCCGGGGCGGCGGGGGGAGCGGAGCGGCCCTTACCTCTGACGGGCTGCAGCGGGGCGGCCAGGAGGAGGAGGAGGCGGAGGAGGAGGAGCGGGGGGGGCCGGCGGGCGGCGGCGGGGGCCGGCAGCCCCCCTCGGCGGGGCATGGTGCGGGCGGCCGGGGCGGCCGGGCAGCCCTTCCCCGCCGGGCCCTCCCGCCGCCTTTTGTGCAGCCGCGACGGCGGCGGCGGCGGCGGGAGGAGGAGGAGGAGGCGGGGGCGGCGCCGCGGAGCTGCCCCGGGGGCGGCGGGACGGGACGGGACGGCTGTGCGGGTCCGTCCGTGTGTCCGTCGCGCTCCCGCGGGTGCGCTGCCACCTCCCCGCCCCGCCGCGCACGGAGGCGGAACCGCGTCCCCCCGCGGGCACGGCCTGGCCCACGCACACGCGTGGACACGGGCATTCGTACACACACACTCTCACACGTGGACGTGCACACTCACAGCACACGTGCACACCCGTGCACGCACTCACATCACACGTAGGCACACTTCACACACGCATGCTCCCACCTGCCTGTAGAATCATAGAATCATTTCAGTTGGAAAAGACCTTTAAGACCATTGAGTCCATCCACCCACTTCACACTGCCCAGCCCACCACTAAACCACGTCCCTCAGCACCTCAGCTCCATGGCTTTTCAGTATTCCCAGGGATGAGGACTCCACCACCTCCCTGGGCAGCCTGGGACAGTGTCTAACAACCCTCTCAGTCAAAAAGTTCTCCCTGTCCTCCAGTTTAAACCTCCCCTGGAGCAACTTGAGGCCATTTCCTCTTGCCCTAGATCTACCCACTGAAGCACACCTGTGTATCTTTCACAGACACACACACCCTGAGGCACAGCCACAGGCACACCCAGACAGGCAGGCACAAATGCTTGTGCCCAGGGGCACAGGAATGGTGCACACCCTCCCCTCCTGGCTCACAGCAGGGCCAACACTCATTTCCCCACGGGTCACTGACTGCTCTTACGTGGTGTTTTCCTACTTCAGGGCTTTTCACTGAGCAAGCAAACTGCATCCATCTGGCTCTCTAAGCAAGGGCAGCTTGGCAGTGAGGCCCTGCCTGATGGCTCTTTGGCACCGTCCACACACCCTCTGCCTGTCCCTGGTGCAATGGGACAGCAACGCTTCAGACCCAAAGGAAACAGCAGAATTATGTGACTGTGTTTCACTTGCTGGGGAGCTTCCTGGGGTTTTTTTCTGGTTTTAAAAGAATTCATAAATCAGAGAATCACTGATCACTGATTTTAAAGGCAATTTATAGTAATAGTTGGCTGCCTGTGGCCTTCATACCATTTTAGCACAGCGTCTACTAGATATCGCTATTAGATGTTGCTTAAAACACACGCCCTGAATCCAATACATGGCATTGGTGTTCTCAGAAAGAAGTGGTTAACTGCCATGCCACTTACCAAAGTTCCCCCTTATTTGCACTGATTTCATAAACCTCGCTGGTTTCTTCAGCCTCTCCATCCTCCTGGGGGACACCAGGTTTGAGTTAAAAATGACTGTTTGTTGCCTTGGGAAATATTTGCTTACAAAAGTTGTAACATTTTAACCATCCTGGTGTTGCTAAATCAGAGTGAACTCCCGGCCTGGCTGTGGGACCATCACAGCCATACTGCTTGCAACCGGGGCACAAATGTTACTAAGTGCCTCACTGAATGTTCTGCTGTGGTAGGAAGGTGGTGCGTGGGTCAGGCTGTGACCTACAAGCTGCCTCGAACTGTCAGCTGTGTGTGGGGAAAGGGGCAGCACCAGCTCTCATCCCAAGAGTGTGATAAAGTCCATGCCTCTCCACCCTTTATTGTTAATAACATGAATACTGGCCACACTGTGACTCACCTGGAAATGCAGGACATGGTGTGTGGGGGCTTCAAAGCAGATTGTTGCTCTGTGGTGACTTTGTTATTTCTGTGAAAAGAAAGAAGACAGCGTTCAGATTGTGTGTTTGCATGAGACAAAGTACTTCATATGAGCCTTAATGCCCAGAGAAGGCCCATGTAAACCTAGAAGCTCCTTCTCAGATCTTCTGGCCGTGTCCAGGTACCCTGAGACAAAACCACAGGTACGAACTTACATAGACTTGAGTGTGAGAGCTTCAATCACTCTGGTCCCAGGAGGGAGACCCTCGTGCCTTGTCCCAGCTCATGCCTTGTCGCTGTGTCCTGCCGTGCCTCCTGGGGAGTGCTGAGGGGAAGGAGCAGATATACAGGGGCAAGCAGAGAATGAGCAAGGGAGAGAAAGCAAAAGCAGGGTCATGGGAGGGAGCAACTACTGTGAGGGAAGAAAACTACCTTGTCAGACTTGACTGTGACATCAAGTAACAGAGAAGATATGAGAAAGAAAGGGGATGACTTTCAGAAGTGGGTTGCAGTGGGACCAGAGCCAGGTGAGGCACAAGAGCTCACCACTCACTGGTTACATTTAGGGCAAGCCCTTGCCCCTGCTTTCTGTTCCTCGGAGCCCACTGTGCCAGGGCTGACCTCACCCCACTCCTGAGAAACCCCCAAGAGAAAGGAGAAGGTCAGAAGCTACTAATAGATGTTTGTTTGAGCCATGGGCTGCTGCCAGTGCTCAACATCTACTCTCAGTTGTGTCCCCACATCATTGTATTTTTCAAACCAAACCCTTGCCAAGGTCCTGCAGACTCACAGGCTGTATATCTCATCCTGGTAGATCATCACTGACCCACAGACCATGGCCTGGGCCCAGGGCTCTACATGGAAAGACTCTGCAGAACTGTAGGGGAGGAAGTGCCACGACTTCCCTGATGAGAAGGACATTAATAGCCTTCCCTGAAGCCAGCACTGGGCCTTTACCCCCACACACAGAGGGGATGTAATTGCAGTAGTGATCAAGGGAGCAGCTGTAACCTCAAGAAGGGGGCTTTGTGGTGGTTGAACATGGGTGGGGAATGCACCCAGCACATGCACCCACCTCTGGAACAAACAGGCAGCTTTGTGTCCCTGAGGGCACCCATGGAACAAGAAATGAAGTACCAGCAGAGGTAACGTGTGGCCTAAAATCAGGTCCTCAGAGAGGCTGCTCATATAAATCCTTCCTGCTTGGCAGTGACAAGGGTGCTGGACTTATGTCTGCTGGCTGCTTTTCTGGAATAGATGCCTGAAAAGAAGGTTGCTTCCAAGTACAAAACCAGATAAGCCCTTCATCTTCCTCCTGGGATTCCCTTGTGCTGAACAAAGGATTGAGAAAAAGAAAAGCTTTTAGTGCCCATGTGTCAACAGGATTATTAAAGGCAAAGCAATCATCCAAATCAGTACCAGATGAGTTTGAGGATTTTGGGATGGAAACCTAAAGAAGGGCACTATCTCCTCGGGATTGTGAAAGGATGACCTGCAATAAAGTCACTCAATCTCCAGGAACCACCACTGCCGCTGCCTATGTCTTCTCTCTCCTGACCATCATTGTCTCCTGTCTACAAATGTCATTCTTGGGAATCACTTAGTCCATGGGACTGAGATCTCTCAGTTTCCCTCACATATTTAGGTGCTCTTGAACTTGGGTTTTGTGTGCCATTGCACGGTTCTGCCAGAACAGAGAGAGAGGAAAAACCCCAGGGCTGGAAAGGCCCGATATTTGTTCTTGCTGTCTTATCACTTGCATTTTAAACTATGATCAAGGTAGGACATAAACCCAGAGTATCTGACCTAGGTATGAATTTGCAAGCAAGACAATTGCAGGTTAGTTCATTGGCTCTTTTATTATCAGTCAAAACAAATAAAATGCTTTCTCGGAGATACTTGGGGTGGTTCCAAGATAGGTTCTCTTTGTCATATCTTCCTCGTGTCAGGAAGGGTGGATAAAAGCATCTGGGTCACACCTAGATGTCTGCCATGGCACTGAAGAAGTTCAAGATTTTCCACATGACTCTTCTTTCTACACCAGACTGAGCAAAATGTCAGTCCTAGGGCCCCAGCCCATGGCCACAGCCTGTTTCAGGGACGACACTCCACCTTTGCCTTCATGTTTCACTAAACATTGACTTGATTCTGTGATAAAACCCTGAGATATCTCTGACTTTCGTCCATTTCTAGACTCTGTAGCACAAGTTTAGCGCTGCTACTTACTAGCTGCTCAGCTGGAAGAGACATCTTCCAACTGGATAAAACTCATTATAACATTATTTCATAGAATCCATTCAACCACCATATCTGCAGTAAGTTCAAAAGCCAGAGGATCTCAGACACAGTTCTCTAGCATGCCAGAAAGACCAGCTGAGCCATCTGAGGTTACCTGTTTGCAGAAGTTCCAGTGAAGCTGGCAATGGATGGAAGAGGAATCCAGAGGCAATCTGTCCTTGGGCACCACCAGCACACAGCAGGTCCTGAACTTCCCTCAGTCCTTTGTTCCAAGCAGCTCTCTGTATGACAGAAGATGGGCAGATCTGGAACTTAGATGATGTTCAAGTTGAACTGATTTATGGGTTAGTAAAAAGGAGTTTGGGGGAGCTAGGGTCAAGCTGGGGGGTTAGGATCAAGGATATGGAATACGAGGCAAACTAGTTTGGACCTTGGGGAACTCCACTGTGTTACTGCTTTTGTATTAGGAAAACGGTTTCTCTTCCTTTCCAGCTCCTCCCTGTGCTGTTTGCCAGTGGAAGTGGGAGTGCAGAAGCCCACACTGTGGGCATCAGGCAGCTTTGCCATCCCCATGCTGCCTGCCCCTCAAATCAGCTCACACATCTGCTGCTGGGATTTTCACAACCATGGAAAAAAGTTTGTCTCCTGATTTTTCCATGGAAGCTACAAAAAAATTCAGTTCACACAAAATCCTTGTAATAGGCATATTGAAAAAGTAACACTCGTGAATCTCATCCTTTCATCCATTTCATCCTTTCCTGTATAGTATGTGCTATCCTCTAGCTAAAGATGCAGTTCATGTTGCTGCTGTCTGCTATGAAAATAGAGAGAAAAATATCTATTTTTAACATCTGAGGTCAAACCTCTGTTCTAAGCTATTGAAGAGCAATGCTACCACTCCCAGCCTGCTGAGAAACAGCATTGCAATACTGATGGGAAGCAGAGAACTGCACCTGAAGTCATCTTGCCAAGTTTCGTCCCTCTCCTGCACAAAGAAAAGACAAGAGCTCAGAATAAACCTCTGTGCGAGTCTGTGCCTAGAGCTGCTGGGCTGGAGAGCAAGAGCTGCACAGGGGAGATTTTCCTCATACCTCTAAGGTACATAAACATGAGTCCTTCAAAGAGTGGCCACGGAGCCAGGGCAAGCTTGACAAGTCTTGGTGTTCCTGTAGCTCCTAGAGCAGGCTGGGCTGCCTGAGTAGTTGTTTTCAGGAGGGGCTCACTGCCCTGCTGAACCAAAATGGGTGATGGATGTCTCCAGTCATGAGCCACCCTGAAAAATATGCCTCAATCCCCAGAGCTGAGGAGTGTGCCACCGAAGGGACGGCATGGGGATGAACAGAGCTGTGACACAAGAGAGGGTTAAACATTAGCGACTCACTGGAAACCTCTCTGTGGTCTCTGTTAATGGTTAGCCCCAATTAAAATGCGCTCATTAAAAGGTTCTGCTTTCCCTGTGGCTTTTCCTGCAACTGCAGCGAGCCAGCTCCATCTTGTGGCCAGGGACACGGCCAAGTCGCAGAGAGGAGGGAAGGGGAGGAGGGTTTGGTAGCCTGGAGGTCTGTCTCCACCGCCTTACATCGTGTCTTAAGAAATATTCTCTTTTCCTGCATGTCTTGCTCCAAATAAACTGGACTCATTTTGATCAGGGCCACGGGAGAGCCACAAAAGCCAGGAGCATTTACTGCAAGCATCTAGCAGAGGCTTTCTCATAGAACCCAAGTGGAACGGAAAGCCCAAAGAGATTCCCTTCATATGCCTGTGTGTGTGGAAGTATCATTAAATATGATTTCTGTGTCAGCAGGCAGAGCCAGCTAGGCTTAGCTCAAGTCAAATCTCTGGCAAAATTCTCACTGAATGATGGGTAAAAGCCCAGGTCCCAAACGCCCGGGCGAGCAGAGCGATCCAGAGGTATAACAGCATTCCAAGAAATTTGCCCTGGATCTGTGCAGTTTGGGCCTCCCGGTGCCCCAGGCAGCTTGTTCAAATCTCAGTTGACACTTGGCTATTTAATCACTATCTGAAATAAATGGTTGGACTCTGAAGGGGTTTTTTTTTTTGCTTATTTTTCTGGCAAACAGTTTCTGCCCAGCGTGAGCTTGCTGCAGAATCTGTTCACACCAACCTTGGAAGGACAAAAACCAGTTGAGAGATGATGGAAAGCCTACAAGGAAAGACTATGCTGTGAAAATAATAACAACATACCCTTACACATGTGCAATACAAGCCCTGTTTCATTTACAGGAATGATGTATAGGCACAGGTCCACAATTCCTCTGCAGGGACCCTGAGTCCCATTAATGTCAGAACAAGTTAGGCAATGAAATGCCTGCCTGGACTTGACCCCTAATTCCCACCAATTTAAACATTCTTCTCCTTGAGAGGGAATTAGGTACCTTAACACTACAAGAACCTCTTGAATTCATTGACTGCCTAAGAAACATTTTTTAAGTTTCTGGTGATTTCCTCCATAAAAGGATCATTAGGGACAGAAGACATCAGAGAAAGCTTTTTTTCCTAGAGTGTTATTTATGCAGCAGACTTTCCTTCGCCAGTTACACTCAGATATCCATGACTAAAGGAGAGGGAGAGATTCCCTAATGTTTAACCAGGGTGATGTCAGCAAGCACGTGGCAGGCAGCATCTCAGCCACCTCAGGAGAGCTGAGAGCTTTCCTCGCTCTCCCAGTCCCCCAAACTGGGAAGCCATCTGGGACAAATGCCCCTCAGGGTGGTACCAGAGCTCTTAGTGTTCCAGCACAAGCAAAAAAATAAAAAGGAAGAAAACCCTTAGTTGCCATAGATGCTCACCAAAAGCAGTGTTGGTCCCTCTACAACCCTCTCAGAAGTCCTAGGCAAAATTTCTTACTCCTCTCAGTGTTCCTAGTTTCCATCTTACCTGGCCCTGCAAGTCTCCCAGCTCCCCTGGGGGAATCTCTGCAGTGTTTGAGTCAGCAACAGGCAGATATTTTCTCTCCGTATCCCTCGATGTCGTTCACCTTGGCTGGTGCCGTGGGGGAAGCTGTGTGGGGATTGGGGACAGGTTGAAGCAGGTGAGGCAGAGCTCCAACTGTTTTGCTTCCACCAGGAGGGGGAGAATGGGAGCTGTTGGTCTTTGCTTTTCATAGAGACGGATAAACCTTGCTCTCTGGAGGCTACATGTGAAGGGCAGGATCTTTCTTGTTTGAAAGCAGGAAGTATTTTGCATTTTTGTAGTGAACTGCTTACAAAAAAATCATCTTGTTTCTTTTATGAGGCTGCTTTTACATAAAAAAAGTAAAGATCCCAGTGTCCAAGCCCTTACCCTGCCTCTGCACGGTTTATGAGCAGCCTGGGCATAATTAGGGCACACAGGACATGCCATGTACACACACCCCAGGCATCACCTTTCAGATGCCAATGAAAGGTCATGCAGATGTGATGAAAGGTGAAAGTAGGTCAATGAGTTCAGAAGGTGAGAAATGTTCCCCTGCCACAGGGTGTCCATCCAGCCCCAGGGTCTGCAACAGGAGACACTGTCTTGGGGGCCTGACTCCTTTTACAGCTCCTTCCTCCAGCACCCCCACTTTCTCATCCAGACAGAGAGAGTGGTACAGAGATGTGGTACATCTCTGTCACACATTTGCATCCTAGAATTTTGAACAGCATCTCCTGTCACACTGTGGCAGCAAGTTCACCACGTGCCCCTGTATTTTTTTTCCTCTCTGCTTTAAGCTGACATCCTTTAGTTCTGTGTAAGCCCAAATTCTCACAGCTGCTACCTTGAGTCAGTAGCTTTGGAGACCCATCAATAATGGCTCAGTGCATCCCAATGAGTCCATAGAGTTCAGTGGGCTAGTCACTTATTAACAGCCATCTTATCTTTTTGACCTTATACCTCCTGATTCCAATTTACTTCACTTTCCTTTAGCCCAGCTACCTCTTTGCTCCGTGTTACCTTTTTACTTTTGATTGCTGTGACTCCTCTGGCTGACCCACTGCAGTGTGTGACAGCTGTAGGAAGCTCAGCAATAGCTTCAGCTGCAAAAAAAAAGAACCAGCCACAAAGAAATCACTGAGTTTCTCTGCTACATTTTCATCATCCCCATCTGCCCCTTTTATACCCTTGTCATCAGCATTCCCACCAATTTCCTTGCTGCCTTTGCAGCTTTGATATATTTAAAGAGCCTTTTATCAGCAGTTAGAGCATCATTTGCAAAGCAATTTATGGATCATTATTTTTAGCCCTATTTATTTCCTGTTTGTGACCTGACTTGTTTTATGGTTTTCCTTGTTCTTTGACCACTTCAGGCTTTCAGGGTTGGATTTGAGGATTGTGGGGTTTTTTTATGAGTTGCTGCAAAAATCGGTATCTTCAGCTCACACCCCAAAACCTGGGAGAAGTCAATTTAATCCTCCTGGGAACCCTTTAATAAGCTGCTCCATCCACAAACAGAAGACATAAGGCTTTGAAACAGGGAGCACTACTGGGCTAAAGGAAAAAAAAAGAGCGAAGAGTGGGAACTGGAAAAAATAGCAGTTGCTGACTTTGCAGTTGCCAAACTTGATAAATGACAGTCCTGCTCTCACAGGAGTGGCAGATGAACAAGGCAGTGCGTCCTTTGCCTTTCTGTGGTTTGTGGCCCTAGGCTAATGGACTGCAAATTTCAAGGAGGATCCTCTGTACCTGGTTTGTGCCAGGGTCTAGTGATCCTCCTGGTCTTCCCAAAATCAGCTAAAGACAGTGATGTTCCCCAGGGCATCTGCCTGAATCCCTTCAGCTCCCACCTGAGCTTCCCTAAAAACTCTCCGTACTGGGGGGCTTCTGCTGGAGAAACTGTTCCTAGAGAGGAGGAGAGGATAGCACTTCTTGCTAGAGGAGGGATTCCTTTTCCCTTACCCCTCTTCCTCCTTTTAGAAGAAATGCTATCATTCACATTGAAAACAACAAGCCCTCAAAGACAAAAGAGGCACACAAGAAGTTAAAAGTCAAGGCCTTGCATCTGCAACAATGTCTTACCTTCACTGCTCACTCTTCTGCTTTTATGCCTCCAGCCTGGCACATCACATGCAGGATCTAAGGCAAAACAGCCTCATAAAAGAAACAAGGAGTGGTTTTCACCAGCAGGTAACCAGAAAAAAGCAAAATGCTTCCTGCTTTCAGGCCTGAAAGGTGCTGCCTTTCACGGGGGAGTTTGGGTGCTGGGTTTTTCTGGGGAGTATTTGGATGCAGGGTTTCCTGTCTCATTTTTGAGGCTGGTTTCAGGCACAAGCAGTGCAGACAGCACAAGATTTGTCAGGCCTGATTAAGCCCATCCTTACCTCACTATCCCATCGTGTTACTGTGTGACAGCTCCTGCAAGGCAGCTGCCCAGATCCACGCTGTTACACCTCAGCCACCCACGGAACAGTCTCCCTCCCCAAATGCTCCCATCCCTATTCAGCCGTTTTCAAACACATGAAGAACGATCTGAGCCATCCCAATATCGCCATACAAGCATGTGTGATAACCAGCCAAACCTCTGTCCCCACTCATTTATCTTAGTACACCCTGTGCAGGTGTGCCAAGCATCTTCTCTGATGTCATTTTTGGTCAGGACAGAAGTAGGTGGCAGACTTGGGTGTCATCATCCTCCCTCTGCAGGGATGGGACATACCAGGATGTGCAACAAGTTGTGGCAGTTCCCTGAAGCCTCTCACCCTGCCCACAGCTGTGTCCTCTCTCACACCTACAGGCGAGGGTCACACTCAGCTCCCTTTCCCATGCACAGCTGCATTTTGAGGCATGAGCCAAGCAGCAGCAGCAGTTGTACAACACCACAAAGAGCTGCTTTCCATGATTCCTTTTCCCAACAGAATCACATATTGCTAATAGCCAAACAGGAGTGAAATATCTGAGAGTTTGTCCTTTCGGTACAGAATTCCAGTCCAGATAAAATAGCTGTAACAGCCTTTGAAATGCTAAATAGCAGCAGGCTTACAGTAGTATCTGATAGCACCTCCCCAGCAAGGGCTAAATGAGAACTGGTTGCAGAAATTAGCTTTGAACTAGAGCAATGAAAATTCCTCTGCAGTTACAGGATGCAAATACCTGACTATTTTTCCTGCTTTTATTATCAATGACAGCAAATGTCTATAGATATCACCCCCCTCAATAAAGTTTTACTGCATTAAAGTTTCCTTTATCATGGAGGTTGTATTTCCAGCCCCTATTGCTTTGTGAAAGAATGATAACACTTAAAAGCCTTTCACGTGCCTCTGTAGCAGTCTCCCATTACATCTGTTTCAAGAATTCTCTGTACTAAGCTGATGAAACCAGTCAATTTACCTCAATGAAGGACCATGATGCATGGGCTGTTACTCTTGCTAGAGAGAAAGCTTTTCACTAGAATCCATGTAACCCCGTTTCAATCTGCCACACAAAGCAGAGGAGGAACTGGTGTCCAAGCAAAAGTAGCTGGTAGGAAATCAATACTGGGCTTCATGACTTTTTGCCGTGTGTTCTACCTGTATCCCACCCGTTTTCCAGTGTCTCAGACTCCCCAGAGAGTGTTCTGCTAGCAGCAGGAACTTATCCTGCTCTTGAAAAATAAGGAAAAGGGTTGAGCAGAGGGATTAGAAGCAGGGAGTTTCTCCTTCACCTGGGGAATGGTGGGGACATATGGAGCTCAAAGAAAAAGAAAGGGGTAGCAGACATGGGAGGGACAGACAAAAAGGAAACTGTTGGGGAAGGGAGCTGGTCCCCCTTGTAGGGCTTTTGTAGCTGGAAGAAGGATGGGGCCTCTCCTGCTAAGGAAACCTACCATGTCTTGTTCTACTCCTCATGGGAGAGTACTCTCAGAGGAAAAGCCATGAAAATGAGAGCAAATTTCTGCTATCCTTGGAATAATGATACAGCTATCATTAATAGCTAAATCCAGCTAGCTCTGCTGGCAGAGAGGAAAAGTCACCTTGTGCATGCTGAGATGCAGACAGCCAGTGGAGGGTGGCTGAAGCCACCAGAACCTGTCCTGCTGCAGACACCTGCCAAGGGCAGGCACTGTGCAGCCAGCAAAGGGGACAGGAGCCAACTGGAGGAAAGAAACAGTGAAAACCAAGGAAAACAACAAAGAGAAAATGGCACCTTTTCTCACCAGGCTACTTCTGAACTTCTGCATTTAGCTATGTGACACAAACATAGGCATAAAGCTGTCACCACAGAGAGCAGCTTGTGTGGCATATTCCAAGGACATTTAGCTCACTAACCACGCAATTCCCACCAGGAGTGACCACAGAAAATTCCCACCAGCCTTACACCAATAAACATTTTGGCTTTGTTAATATTTAATAATGTTTCTAATCAGAACCTCTGAGTAAAAGCTGGATGCCAATGCAACCAGTCTGTGCGTGCTTGTGTCTGAACTCTGTACAAGTTTTAACACAAAATAGTCTCTGGAGCTGTAAAAAACCAAAAAAACCAAACCCAAGACCAGTTAACACCAACATAAGAAAGCCTCAATACTGAGAAAAAATAAAGTTTAATAGGAAAAAGTTAATCTGCATATATAAAAACCAAAACACAAAATATAACATGGAATTGCATGGTGATAAATGAACTTAAGCTATAAATATATGTACATATTTGGGCATGAATGTATTATATATATATATGGAAATGTTAATGCTAGTCAAATGCACATTCAGTAAAATATGGTAAAATGTGGATTCTTTTATAGGCAGAGTTATTGACTGTATGTAAGAAACGAAAAAAAAACACCAAACAACCTAAAGATCATTCAATCTTAATCAATCTTGATCATGCAATCAAAGAGTGCAAGAGAAAAAAAAAATACATTAACACTTTCCACAGGGACTGAGAATGTAAAAATCAACGTCATTGTGCGAGATGGAGAGCAACGGGGTGTGTCTGAAGTTGTTTCTTTTCGTTGCATTGGGAAGGAAGGCTGCATAAAAGGTCAGACATGTTGCCTCAAACAACACATGTCAGCACAGAGCTGAACAGAATGCTTTCAGCTAAGAAATATTAGGAGGTTGAGGTGGAGGAAAAGTCTGTATCCAACAGAGTGGAGAGAAACAAGTTAGGTTCTCATGAGGAACAATTTTGGTCAGCTCAAGGCCACACAGGCTGCCTGTAGCTGAAATGGAGTGAGCACAAACACAGGCAAAGGTCTGGGAGCTGACATTTTTCAGCATCTATTGCCCAGACCATCTTCCAGAAGAACTGAAACCAGCAAGATTAAAACCCTGGCACCTTGTCCACACTCACTCTCTTGCCAATGCACCAGCCTTCTGAAAAGAGCTGAAAGTTTATTGGAGCCCGTTAGTTCTTTCAAGGTCTTCTCCCTACCCCCTGTTTCATTTTTCCCTTATTCCAGAGAGTTGTCCATAATCTCTTTCAAGAAGGGCCTTTCTTTTAGAAGATCTTCAGAGAATCTGGGGTTTTAGACTCTGTTGTCTCTTCTGCTGGAGGCAGTGTGTTGGTGAGAGGCTGTGAAAGTCTTTGGTCTGACCCATCGTCATCCATCCTTCTACCGCTCCGGTCGCTTAGTATCTCCTCATCCTAAAGCCCTCAGGCTCCCGTGATATTTCGTACTACAGAGAAGTTGGACAAGAAAAGAAAGAAAAGAGAAGATATAAAGAATAGCTGTGGAACAGAAAGCACCTTTCTGAGAACAGTTCAGCCTGCACACCACATATAAT
Organism: Colius striatus; assembly: GCF_028858725.1. Taxonomy (NCBI): domain Eukaryota; kingdom Metazoa; phylum Chordata; class Aves; order Coliiformes; family Coliidae; genus Colius; species Colius striatus. The sequence continues at coordinate 11,255,011 of NC_084769.1, read as the reverse complement.
AGCCCTCTCCCTGTGACACACCAGCCCGCAAGGAAAACCAGACAGGCAGATTTTCACCAGTGAAAGGTTGACATCTTTGGAAAGTTAGAAATGCCCAAAACCATGTGAACCTTATCAACCAACTAACTAAAGAGATGTTTGTCTTCTTTAAAATGGCAGCTTTTTAAAAGCAGCGGGGTTTGGATTTTTTTAAACATCGGGTTTCTTCTATCAAGGTTTAGGCCTCAGTTCTGCAAAACAGATACATGTATACAGTTAAACAGGTTTTCTTCACTAGACAGGGGTAGCTTCTTGCACCACAGTGGTGGAGCTAAAGTGATCTCTGTCAGAAAATATGCTTTCTATTTCCTCGATGCTTGCAGATCCAGCAAATCAATCACACCACAGCGGGGCATTTCTCAAGCCCCTGCTCCCTCCGCAGCTGCCTCACAGAGTTCAAGGATAAAACAGGCATTAATCTTTCTTCACAACACACCTTCCAGCTAACGACAGGCCTCAGCTGCTGAGGCTCCCTGAGGCTCCATCAGTGCAAAAGCTCTGCCAGCCTGCCCTTGGCATTTGACACTTTGGCCCACCGCAACAGCTGCTGAGGCCCTTGCTCTGAAGCTGGCGGTAGCAGAGCAGCTGGGAGGACATCAATCCTCTGGGCAGCTGTGCTAGCTTAAGGTGACTGGCAATCTGGCAGCCTGAACAGCCAGCCTAAAAGCAGCTCAGGTTGTAGCAGCCCGTGGTGTTTGCCCATGTGCCTGTCCTGAGGGAGGTGGTTGCTCAATGCACCCACACTGCTGCTTTGGCCCTTGCTTTTCATGTATCCCTCCTGTGACTCAAGGATGACTACTGGGTCTTTAGAAAGGTCTTCATGAGTGCTGATCTCTGTGAAAACTGAATCCTTTTCAGCTGTAGCTACAGTTGTGTAGTTGTCTTTATACCCCCTTTAGCCTTTTAGATTAAAGGAGGATAAACAGAGTGGAGTTTAGGTTCCCACAATGTCTGTAGGCAACAATGCTGTATTTGAGGAATGCAAGTAGGCCTTGTGTGTGTGAAGCACTTACCAAATCATCATAATCTCTCTCTGGAAAACGATCTCTGTTTGAGGAAGGCATCTCATATGGGTTGTTGGGCTGATATCCTGGGTTTGAGTGGCCAGAAGTGGTCTGCACTCGGGGGAACATCGTGGCAGGTTTATCATCAGAGGCATTTGAGTTGGAATATCCTGACTTTATCAGGCTCTTTCTCTCTGGATCTTTTCTGTGTTTGGCTCTTGAGAGAAAAGAAAGAAGAAAGGATGTTTTAAAAGACATTTTAGTATGCCTTACTTATTAACTCCAGTTTATTGAGTTGTCCAGTCTCACCTTACTTGGAGTGCTCAGTTCTGTTCTGAAACCTGCAACAGATTTTTCTATCATACCTGTTGCTAATCCCTGTTATCAGTGATAGAGTACAAAGCTTGGCATCTCTTATCACAGATGGGGCTAAGCTGCTAAGAGAGACAGAGGAGAACTTTGGCCTCTTTCAACTGGTTCCTAGAGTGAAGGAGCTTCCTTAACCACTACTAGCTCTGACTTTTCAGTGGAAGAAAGGAAGCATTCATCAGGCCCAGTTAAGAAAAGTTGTCCTCGTGTGAGTTACCCTTGTGTCTGTAGCCAAAGCTGGACACTCAAATGATGCATTAAATTGTAACCAAAAGTCTGTACATCACACACAGACAGAAAGAGGCATGCCAGGCCTTGAGCTGAAGTGTTAGCAGGAGCTAACACTTCAGACCACAGAGGGTCTGAATTTAGACCACACAGCCTTCTGGTATCAGCATCATTCTTCAGTCTCATTCTGATGCCATAGCACTTATGGCTAGGGCAGGACTAGGATTAAAGGGCCAGGTGTGTTTTTTTTAAGACTTATCTGAAGATATCACAGTTGAATTTGTAGCAAGAGAATAAATATTTCTGTGAAGGCACACAGGCAAAAACAAATCCTAATGGCTACGGACTTGTCTGCCCAACTGGGCATGCAACAACATTTGCAGCTCTGCCCCTCTAAAATTCTGCTTAGCTCTCTATGAATATGCAGCAAATTCAGCTTCTATTCAATTGTAAGAAATACTCTTACCTTGCTGAAACAACAATGACTGCTATCAATAAACACAGGACAATGGCTCCAAGCACTGAACCCACTATTATAAGGATGAGTTCACTATCTGGAAAACAAAGAAGAAAACAAGAAACATCAGTTGAAAAGTCATGGTGAAAGAATGTCTTCTCCTGATCTATATGATGGTGGAAACTGAACAAGGTACAGGAAACAGGTGCAAAACTGACTTAGAAAAGCCAAAAAGCCTTGGAAGGTTCATCTGGTTGGCTTGTCCAGATGATTACAATTATGGGATAACACAGTCGGGGCCATCATCACTCTACAGTACTAGATACTCTGCAGTGCTTGCAAGGTAAAGCACAAACAAGAACCAGTGGTTGGCTATTAAAACAGAAACATTTCAAATGAGAGCAATCCACTGGCATTTTAATAGAGTGAGTGATTAATTACAGGGGAAACTAGTCCATTAGTGATGCTGAGTTCAGCATTGCTTGTCTTTATTTGAGGACTAAATGCTTTTCTGTCAAATAACCTGTATTTGTCTAAAAATTACTGGGCTTAAAACAGAGGTCATTAGAAGAAATGACCATGAGTTTCAAGAAGGATTTTTCCTTCCAGGAAATAGTGGAATTTCTGTTTTCTAATATTTTGTTGCTATCAATACAGGATGGTGACACTAACAGTTATTAATTTTGTTATCTGAGGCAGATTAAACATTGGAGGGTATTTTTCCATGCTATATACCATTAAAAATCCCAAATTTGTGTACTTACTGTTGATGCAATCCTCCCCAGAGTAGCCCACTCCACACCTACATGAGAAAAAAGGAGAAAGAAAGGGAAGGAAGATGGTGTCATTAAGCAGATGATCACAAAACAATAGTACATTTCCACCTATCAGCAATTTCTCCACAAGGTACGTTCATTACAGGTTTCCTCTTTAATGCTATCTTAATATTGAATTGTTTAGTTTCATTATTAGAGTAAAATAAACTGAGATTTTCAGACTGATTGCTGAGCTGGGCATTCAAAACTCACAGGTTCTCAGCCTGAAAAATGTTAAAAGTGCCCAATTTCTCCAAAGAACCAAGCCCTACACCTCTGAGCCACTTGGAATTGCTACTCTCTGTCTTTATCAAAAGCCTCAGTGTAAGGTCTATAAGGCTTGGCTGATCTTTATCTTCCTCCCATACTAGTTTCTTATATTTAAAATAGATATGTCTTATATAAAGTAAAAATGTGTCGCAGGAAAAAGTGTTCAGCACGTAGCATCTGTAACTTCAAAAAGAGCTGAATTAAGGGATATGGGGAGTAAGGTCTCTGCTCATCCACAGGGGCAGAGCACAACCAGTCCCTTACTCAGCTTCATCATCAAACAACACTGGTCTGTTCTGACCCTGAGCTGACAGAAATACCCGCAGAGAGAAAACCGGGAAGAAACAACGTAGGTCTGAGAGTTATCAGGAAACAAAGTCCCCAGTGATAGCAGTGGAAACTTTCCAGGGATTTGAGGCAAGTCTTGCTCTAATGCCTATTACTTACTCAATACTTCAGCACACCAGTTCCCATGGCTCAATTACACTGAAGGAATAGTTTGTGTTTACGTGGGCAACCCACAAAATAAGCGTGAAGTGGTTTATCCCCTTCACTGACTCAGGCGACCTTGGATCTCCTCAACTTGCCTCTGAGCTATTATAAGTGCACACCAGCAGCTAATGCCAAGCAGTTAAAATGCCATAACTTGTGACACCAGGGGAATTTGTCCACCTGCTCACCACCTTGGGCAGCTCTCTGATTCACATAGCTGCAGCCCATTCTTCTAGACTGAGAGTGACCCCGTGTTAGATGCTCTGCTCCCCTATCTTTGCCTACGACACAGGAACACAACAAAAAGCTAAGTACTCACGGCACGCATCTTTCACTCTTCTTTTCATAGTTAGGCATGCATTTGCATTGTGGAACCCCTCCTTGTTTTGCACAGTACTTGTGGTTTTCTGCAGAACATTCTGCATTGCAGTCTGTATTTTCAGAGAGAAAAAAAATACAGAGGGAATTGAAGACTGCCTGCCCTCCAAAAAACCACCGGAGAAAATCCTCCTCCTCCCTTTTTTTCTTTATTGCCCTGTAAAAGTACACAGCTTTGTTGTGCTTCAGAGCACCTGAATGGCCCTTTTTTTTAGGGCTACACCTATGTAGAAGAGAAACTGAAATACAAAAGCACAAAATTGGAAGAAAACAATCTTTGCTTAAAACCATCCAGATTCACCAGAATGGAAATCTGGTCAGGCTGCATCTTACACAGGCAAACAATGACCTGCAGTATGAGCAGATGATTTGCACTGCAACTGACCTAAAACTGGACCAGATTTAGACAGGTTAGGGGGCACAAAGGCCTACACTGGATCCCATCTCACTGGCCTTTATTGTAGCAAGCTTTCATGATTTTATTACGAGTCTTTGCAATATTTATTTGCTTTCCTAAAGTCTCATATCCTAGACTTTCTTTTCCCTGCAGTGTGAGAACTTTAGTTTTCATAGTTTTCATTTAGTTTTCCAGGTAGTGTGTAGAAATTATTCCCAAAGTATGTCCTAGCACAGAGAGCTGTGAATATAGGAGTCAATTCATTCCATTCTATACCTATTTAGGTTTCAATTCTTACCAAGAGTTTAACAATACATTCAAAGAGCTACCTGCTTACTGGTTTCAGCAATAATCTTCTCAAACTTTAGTAGTTAATTGTACTGGGATAGTATTATAGATGTATTAAACATGAGAATGTTTTCCTGTGGCTTTCTTAGTAAGACATGCAATGCCTGATTTTTAAAGGTTGGCACACAGTGCCCTTTTGAAAAGGGGACTGAGACAGGGAATAACCAGGTCAGACTTTCAGGGATAGATAAACTAGCAAGGTTCTTACCTGAACAAGAACGATCATCCCATTCTGACTTGGAGTATTCACTTTTGCACTCACATTTTGGAAACATATCTTCCATGCAGACTGTGGTGTTGGTATCACAATTATAAACAGCACAGTAGCTTGTTTCTTTAAAAGAGAAACAATCAGGAAGCAAGCCTGAGTACTTGTATTATCGTTTCATAGGAAGCAGCACACTTGCTCAGTAAATCATAAATCAATTAGTAATTCTGAAAAAAAACCCCTTGTAAGTCTGTTTTTTTGGGGGGGGACATCAATACTGAAGGCATTTGGACCAGTGCTTTGATTTCCCTTCCTATTTACCAGTTAAACTCCTGTTTCCATCACATTCTGACCTTGTTTCTCAGCCTCCTACAACTGCCTCCAAACCTTCCTGCCCCCCTAGTCCACAAAGAGGGAAATTCTACCCACAAGTTCTTATCATGAACATTCACCTTAAACATACTATAGAAAAACCCCAACACTTCTCCCTTAGGTTTTTTTTTTACAGCTGAACTGTGAGGCCCAGATCCCATAAAGTTCTACATAGATATAAATATTTATGGGCATTTCATGACCAATGTTAGTATGCTGTTTACCTTGCATGTTGCTTCTCAGATCCATGTCCCAATGGTGGGAATGGTTTACAAACCTCAGTGGGTGGCATGCAGTTGAGGGATGTGATTGCACTGGTGTTTCATGAGCTCTCAGGGTTTTTTCCTATTATTTCTATTGTATTTTTCTCAAGTTATTTCTATTCTATTTCCCACTCACATTTAGGACCAGCACACAGGAAATGTCATGGCTGAGGTGGAGAGAGTCACCTTCAGAGACTCTCAGGCTATAAGCCATGAAACTCCTTTAATTTTTAGCTATGCCTTTTGAAAAAGCGGATTTCAAAACAGGAGCATATTTTAAAAAATGTTTAAGAGCCTCATATTTTATTCAGAAAATTGTTCTCCAAGTATTACACTTCCAGTATGCAAGACTTCACTGGTTTAGACCAATGAATCAGTTAGCTCAGTAGCTAATCAGAGAGGCTTCATTTCAATTATCATGGTTAATTATGTAAGAAGTCTAAAGAGAGTTTCATCCTGTTCTGGCAGTACAATACTGGCTTATTCTCAGAAGCACAATATATATCTGTGCATATTTTGTCCTCATTTTTCTAGCCACTTAACACCCAGCAGGTTAAAATCAACATGCCATTGCTTACTTGGGCATTTTCCTTCTCTTCTTTACAAAGAAAACAGAAAGCCCTAATAAGACCAAAAGAAATATGTCATCATTGAATGGTTCAAGTCTTCAAAACTCCCTAAGGTTGAGCATTCAGATCCTTAAAATCAACAAGGATTATGCTCTAATGGGCTTTGCTGCATACAGAAGTGTTCTGGCCAGCTTTGAAGATAGGAAAATCTGTTTCTCCTGTTTATTTACTTACATGGTGGGGAATTACATACCATTGTACTCAACGATGTAGGAGATACTTTCTTTTGCACTGTTTATTGTAGCAGCAACTGTCACATTGGTTTCATTTGTGTCCTCCTTAAACACATTTATCACCGTTATATTCATCGGAAGAGAAGATCTGGCTTGAGTTTGAGATCTGAAAAGCACAGATAGCATCGTTTTAAAGTCTCACACAATCCATGTGGATAGCTAGCTAGGTGCAAGGACAAAAGAAAAATTCTGTCAAACCCCCCCTCTCTCCCTGGCTTCTTTCATCCCACAATGTAGGCAGTTGCTAAGACCCCTGAAAGTGAGTATTCCTAAGTCTTGCTTAGGAATACATTAATGGCATCTTTCCAGTAGACCTGGATGTAAATAGGCAGCAGGAAAGCAGAGCCTGTTGGATTTCACACTAACAATATCAGTCCTTTGTGTGCTGTTGGCACATGACTGGTTCGTTTTACTGGGCTAACCTCAAGCTAGCTGCAGTGTGGAGGACCTCACGTGTTAGACCCTGACTTTTACATGCTCACATCAGCCTGCAGTGTCATCCAGGCACAACGTGGAAAACCCATCTGAAGCCTGGTGAGAGTGTGACCACAATGAATTCACAAGGGTCTGTTTGCAATGTAGAGGTATGCAAGCTAACTGCATGTTAGCTGGGTTGGGTCCAGCTGGAGAGCAAGTTCCCTAGGGTGAGGTGGAGAACGGCAGTGACTACCCCTTTCTTCAGCTGAACTTGGTGCTGCTGGGATATGCACACAAATACTTTTAAGTGGTAGACTGCTGTGGTGCCTTAGGATGTTGCTGTGCCCCATCTGATTGTCACAAATGCTCTGCTGGAAGCTACAGCCCTCACAACCCTGCTAGAACAACAGCCTGCTTAACTGCTTGATCCATGGGGTTTGCCCTCTGTGTGTGCAAGCACACAGGGTTTTGCTTGATATGGGCTAGAGAGCACTCACAGACTAGCTGGCAGAGCTCCAGGGGCAGTAGCCTGTAACAAGAATGGGAGAAAAGAAGCATCTTACAGCATCTGCCTAGATCAGCAAAGGACCCGTGCCACTGAGTCACCACAGCTCATTCAATAACATCTTTGCTCAGCCTGCCATCAGGAGAGACCAGCAAGTGCACAATGACATGCAATGAGGATGTTTCTTAAACTAAGCTTGGACCCTTTCATAGGAACCTCAGAGGTAACTGTTCCAGCTTCAGAGACACATCAGGTATCACAAGGAGTGCTAGTTACAACACTGTGCTATACCCTATGTGGTGCTAAAAGTGGGACATCTACTGTGGAGCCTTCTCAGCCAGGCCACTTCACAGTCATCTGGGAAATCCATGGGGTAAAAACAGGACCAGCATCCCAGAAACTTTTAAACCAGAAAGTTAATGTCTTCCTTTAACAGGAGGCAAATTGAACTGAGCTCATCCCTTATCCTTTATTGAATGGAGTTCGCCATGGGAAACAGATTAAAATGGAGTGTGCAGTACACAATGTCCAACAACCAAACCAGCAAACTTACTGAATTTCCACAATGACAGTCTGTTCAAAGCCTGTTGATGTTGGAAAGATCTCCTTAAACTAGAAAAGATAAATGAATTGTAGTTAAACACAAGCAGAAAAAATGGGCCAAAGCCACACGAACCACTGAGGCTTCAGCTGTTAAATTTTAATCCAGAAGAAGCAACTACAGGCACAAATAAAGCAAGCTGATCTGTCACATCCACCATGCACGTATTGCAGAAGAGGAGCAGTGTGCTGTTGTTGTAGAACAGGGAATATGGAAGAACAGTGGAGAGATGGAGAAACAGGAATTTAAGGCTGACTGGCTGGATAGTTGCAGATACTCCCTGTGGACTCATCCCTTAGAAAGCTGTCTCTGCTGTACAAGTAGTGGGAAGAGAGAGAAGTAGGCATCCTTACATCTTAGGGCACATGTCACTAAGATGCAGTGAAGTGGGATCGTCGGGGGGTGATCTTGTGGAGAGAAGCACAGCCCTGACAAAATCACAGGGAGTTGGATGGGGTCAGTAGAGAAGTCACTGGTCTCCCTCATCCCGTGTGAAGCAGTGAACAGTAGGTGGAGGGGGCTGCCTCCAACTGCCACACAAGCAGGAGGCACTGTGAGAAAAGGATGAGCTGCCCAAGTCAATTGAAATGAAAGATAAACTTCCTTTCCTTGTAATAAAGAAAAAATCATCTTCTATGCTACTTTCACTTTTGCATACTAATAAGAATCTCTTCTGGTGCTGCATATCATGCACTTCTGGAGCCATGTCATGAAAAATGTTGGACAAAAAAAAAAGAGTGAGGAAAATGTAACATTCTGGAGGGACAATATTTGGTTTCTTTCTGATAAAACATTTGCAGGAAGAAAGCAATATAATAACATAAAGAATTTGATAGCCACTTTGGATGAATTCTGCTGAACAGTTGGTGAATATTTTTTGATCAGCTGTGTGTCAGAGTTGCATATCTCTTCTTCCTTACTTCCAAAAAATGACATAAACAAATTTACTTGTTTCAATGTGGAAGTATGCATTAAACTGTTGATCTTATTTCTTCAGGAAACCTATCACCAGATTTCAGCAATAATCACAGAATGCAAAAAAATGTGTAACATGCATTTCACTAATAGCATTAAAACACTAATCTTGATATGCTTATGGAAGAGGCTTATTATTTAGGTATTTAGATACAGCTGGACAGCCATTCTGAAAAGTTTGTGCTGGGTGGAAATGACAGTTTTCCTTAAAAAAAAAATAGCTATACATTTTCACTCATACCACTGAGTGTTACTGAGCCCCCAGCAAAGAGTGGAAATCAGAAACTAAATGGGTCAGAAAATTGCATTCGGCCCCATGGTTTCTGGACTGGGAACAATGAAAGATACCAACAATTTATGTGAGAACTTCACAAAATACAAGTGGCACTAAAAATGCAGATATTGCTTATTTCAAGTACATCCCTTCCCTTCAGCAAGAGTCATGTCTGTACTCGTGTGAGGGGAAAATTCATGTCTCTTGTGAATAGGTCTCAACTAGTGCGAAACATTCTTTGAAACAAGCAGGTTTCTCGAGTGAAACTGTTCTAGGCTCCACAGTAAAGGCAGTACATATCCCCCCCATCTGCGTGATACTCAGGATAGCATTAGATACATAGGAAAAAAACCAAACCATAGTCACTCACAAGGGCTGTTACGTTTTGGAACACTGTTTCATACTGCTCCGAAGTTATAATTTGAACCTCGTCACTGTAAGCCAGTGAAAGCTTAAGGACTCCAGGGAATATTTTCCCTGTAATGAGAACAGAGAATATTTATTAATTAATTGAAAAGCATTTGAGTAAATCACATTTCACCTTAGAGTTCCCCAGCCTTCAGAGATGGGGAAATACAATGCAGAAATCAATCTGTGGGGTTTTTTATATATGAGATGAATCAAATGTTTGCTCAATCAACTGGAGGATGTATTCTGGCTACCTGGGAAGCAGGCAAGATCCTGGGCTCAAGTAAACTGGACAGCCTATGAAACGTGTTATGGCATTTAGTGAGAAAATACCTGTATTAAAGACTCTAAATTTGCAGACACTGAGCAGCTAAAGTGGCTCACCAGGTCTGAGAAAGCAATTCAGTGTCTACCTTCTCCCTTAGGCTCACAAGTAAATTTGAGAATCCTGCTTGTTGGCACTTAAATAAGAAGCCCCATTTAATCACACACTTCACCTTCAGCAGCATCTCAGAGATGCATTTCAATAGGACTGTGATGAGTGTCTAGCAATAGGCAAAATCAAGCCAGCTGTTCAGAGGTCTTCATGGGTTTGGGCCTTTCTAAATCCTAGCCATTAATATCGATGTCAGGTTTACACTTGCATTTTATCCTGCTTTTCACTCATTTGAGTCTCCAGCACCCCTGACAGAGAACTCACCTTCCTTTCCTAGCACATTAACCTCCTTGGCTGTCACTGTTTCGTGAGATATCTATCTAGGTCATTGTAGGAGTGGCTGTCTGTGAAGCCAGGCATTATTCAGCAGTTGCTTTCCCAGACTGATTATGTTTTCACTTATAACATGAGAACAAGGGATATGTGAAGAAGAATTCACCCAAGCAGTTTTCTGTGAAGTAACTAAAAATACAGATTGCTTTTCTACAACTCACCTCTGTAACAATCCTTCTCACTGTAGTAGAATCCATATGGGCAGAGGCAGGTAAAATTGCTAAATAAAGCAACACATGTAGCCAATGTTCTTCCACAAGGGTCTCCGCTGCAGAAACCCCCTGACACAAAGATGAAAAAGATATTGCTTTCCGTGCAACTGCAAGGGAGACTTCATATATAAAGTACATAATCTATTAAATACTTTAGACATACTTCTACTAAAGGAAACTACCAGGGATTATACAGTATACATGCAATTAGAGAGCATGTCTTGCTTGCTTAATGTCATATAGTAACTTTTCCCTGGCACAATTACACTTTCTCTAAGCAATTGTATATTCTGTAAGGATTTTGGAGGATGTATTTCAGACCTATATGAAATACATGAGTATACAAGTAATTAAAATATGTATTTCAATATACATTGTGTGTATATATATATATATATAGATAGATAGATATTTCTCAACATCACCAACAGGTGCTTTTATAACTGCCTGGTTTCGTTCACATAACTCCATAGGTGCTTTCTCATAGATGACACAGATATACCATGCAATGGGGAAAAGAAAGGAACTGTCTTTCATTCTCCCCCTCAAAAAGGAAAACAAAATTCTTATTTAAAGAGTATTATTGATTAGAGGGCTCATATCCAGAAAAAGTGCTTCCAGAGCTCGTAATAAAGCCAAATTCAATTTACGAGATAAGGGAGCCCAAGTAGAAAGTAATAGCACTTTCTGTTAACCTCATAGCAAAAACCAGCAGGAAACAGAGGAAGGGACAGACAGCATTAAGGGACGCTCATTTCTTAAGTCTGGAACATACTCTGGGATGGGGACATGGCAGGATATGGAGAATAGAAGGGAGGCAATAAGGAAAAACTATTTCACTATGAGGATGGCAAAGCCCTGGCCCAGGCTGCCCAGGGAGAGTGTGGAGTCTCATTCTCTGGAGGTTTTCAAACCCACCTGGACATGTACATGTATGAACTGATCTAGGTGAACTAGCATGAGCAGAGGGATTGGATTAAATGATCTCTAAAGGTCCCTTCCAACCCACAATGTTCTGTGTGATTCTAAGTGATCCCTGGTAATCAGCCCCATGCTAGTGTGTGCCCTGACTTCCTCCCTGCCCACGCTCCAAAAAGCCACAGAAAAATGTCATTGTTGGGCCCTGTAACACTCTTGGCGTGGTCACCTCATCTGCAGAGAGTCTCTGTTATGCTGGGACTGGGCCAGGAGGAAAAGGCACTGAATGAGGCGAAAGAGCTAACTGAGGGTTTTCACTTCTCACCTGGAGTGCTTGCAATTGTTGTAGCAGTAGTTGTCTCAATGGTGCTTCCTGCTAAAAAAAAAAGCAGATGATGGCACTGCTTAGTGTTGTGTGTGGGAAGAGTTTCTGGGCACTCTGTGTGCAGGAGAAGCTCAGAGCAGCTCAGTGGGGCACCTGCGTGGGGCTGAGCAGCCACAGCCCTGGGCAGCCTTGGCCTGCCTTTGGGCTCTCCCTGACCCCAATGCCCGTGCAGACTGACTTGCCCATGGACACTTCTCCACAGATTCCAGGGCTCTAGAGAACAATGAGAGTTGGCACCAGACTGCTTAAAGCCAGCACACCTCCTGCTCCCTCATATTGCCCTTCACCCCCAGGATCATTCAGGGCAAAGGCTGAGAAAGAAGGTCTTTCCAGATGATGGGCACCTATGATGGCAAGGTAGGGAGCCCATAGGAACAACACACTCATCCAAGCCAACCAGGGAGGAAGAGGAGAGGAAATTAACAGGCTTCCCCTTTTTTGGGTGACCTCAGCAGGTGATTTAATCCTCCAGGATGGGGTTTCCATCTCCACACTGGGAGAGGGGGCTTTGCAGGGCATGGAGGATTGCGGGGAGAGTCTGATTTCTGATCCCAAGCAGCTACCAGGCAATCAGCCCCATCTGGTGTGTGCCCCAACTCCCTCCCTGACCATACTCCAAGAAAACCCAAGAACACCTCTGTGCAAAGGCAAAAGGCAGGAACAGAACATTCCCTCAAATCTTCCCCAACACTTTCCTCCTGCAGCAAAGGCCAGCAGCATAAGAGGAAAGAGTGCACAGGCTTCACAGCCTTCATCTGGCCACCTCTGTCTGCTCCTGGAGAGCAACTCCGGGAAGCCTGGGCAGGACAACCTGGCCCTGCCTGTGGCAGCTGCAGAGCTCCCTGGGCCTGGGTAACACGGAGGGGTTTTGCTGCTTACCTGGAGTGCTTGGGGTTGTCGTATCGGATGGAGCAGGAGTGCTCTGAGTGGTGGTTCCTGCTGAACAAAAAGCAGATGATGGCACTGCTTAGTGTTGTGTGTGGGAAGAGTTTCTGGGCACTGTGTGTGCAGGAGAAGCTCAGAGCAGCTCAGTGGAACACCTGCATGAGGCTGAACAGCCACAGCCCTGGGCAGCCTTGGCCTGCCTTTGGGCTCTCCCTGACCCCAATGCCTGTGCAGACTGACTTGCCCATGACATATACCCCAGATCCCAGGGCTTTAGAGAGCACTGAGTGGTGGCACCAGACTGCTTACAGCCAACACACCTTCTGCTCCCTCATATTGCTCTTCACCCCCAGGATCATTCAGGGCAAAGGCTGAGACAGAAGGTCTTTCCAGATGGTGGGCACCTATGATTGCAAAGTAGGGTACAGGCTGGTGCATGGACCCCAGCCACTGCCCTGGCAAGCAGCCCCATGCCGTGTGTGCACTGAGTATCTCCCTGCCCACACCCCGAGATAACCCAGGAACATCTCCTAGCTGGGCCCTGTAACAGGCTGCATTTGGGCACCTAATCTGCAGGAAGCCTGTTACACTGGGACAGGGGCCAGAGACAAAGACACAAGACAGTAAAGGAGCAGTCCCTCAAATCTTCCCCAGCACTTCCTTGTGCAGTAAAGTGCCAACAGGGAAAGAGGGAAGGAATTCTGAGAAAGAAGGTCTTTCCAGATGGTGGACACCAATGAAGGCAAGGTAGGGAGCCTGTAGGAACAACACACTCATCCAAGCCCACCAGGGAGGAAGAGGTGAGGGGATGGACAGGCTTCCTGTCCTCAGGGTGAGCTGCTGCTGATTTATTGCACCAGGATAAGATTTCCCAGCTCCACTGAAGGACAGGGAGTTTTATAGAGCATGGAAGATCCTTGGCAGACACTGCTCCATGGTCCCCAGCCACTGGCCTGGTAATCAGCCCCACGCTGGTGTGTGCCACAACCCAATCCCACACCACACTCCAAGCAGCAACAGGAACATCTTCCTGCTTGTCGCCATCATGGGCTTGACCTGGTCACCTCGTCTGTATGGACAGTCTTGCACTGAGACTGGGGCCAGTGGCAAAGGAATAAAGCAGGAAAAGTACTTTCCCTCAAATCTTCCCGAACATTTCCCCTGTGCAGCAAAGGCCAGAAGAGAAAGAGGGAAGAGTGCACAGGCTTCACAGCCTTCATCTGGCCACCTCTGTCTGCTCCTGAGGGAAAAACTCAGGGATGTCTGGGCAGGAGAACTCGGCCCTGCCTGTGGCAGCTGCAGAGCTCCCTGGGCCTGGGTAACACAGAGGGGTTTTGCTGCTTACCTGCAGTGCTTGGGGTTGTCGTATTGGATGGAGCAGGAGTGCTCTGAGGGGTGGTTCCTGCTAAACAAAAAGAAAATGATGGCACTGCTTAGTGTTGTGTGTGGGAAGAGTTTCTGGGCACTGTGTGTGCAGGAGAAGCTCAGAGCACCTCAGTGGGGCACCTGCGTGGGGCTGAACAGCCACAGCCCTGGGCAGCCTTGGCCTGCCTTTGGGCTCTCCCTGACCCCAATGCCCGTGCAGACTGACTTGCCCATGGACACTTCTCCACAGATTCCAGGGCTCTAGAGAACAATGAGAGTTGGCACCAGACTGCTTACAGCCAGCACACCTCCTGCTCCCTCATATTGCCCTTCACCCCCAGGATCATTCAGGGCAAAGGCTGAGAAAGAAGGTCTTTCCAGATGACGGGCAACTATGATCGCAAGGTTGGGAGCCTCTAGAAACAACACACTCATCCAAGCCCATCAGTGAGGAGGAGGTGAGGGGATGGACAGGCTCTTGTCCTCAGGGTGAGCTCTGTTGGTGATTTCTTGCACCGGGATGGGATTTCCCAGCTCCACTGAAGGACAGGGAGCTTTGCAGAGCATGGAGGATCCTTGGCAGACACTGCTCCATGGTCTCCTGCCACAGGCCTGGTAATCAGCCCCATGCTGGTGTGTGCCATGACTCCCTCCCACACCACACAGGAATAAAACCCAATAACATCTCTCTGCTGGACCCTGTAACAAGCTTGGTCTGGGGAGATCATCTGCAGAGACAGTCTTGCACCGGGACTGGGGCCAGAGGGAAAGAATTAAAGCAGGAAAAGTACTTTTCCTCAAATTTTCCCAACACTTTCCCCTTGCTGCAAATGTCAGAAGGAAAGACTAAAGAGTGCACAGGCTTCACAGCCTTCATCTGGGCACCTCTGTCTGCTCCTGAGGGAAAAACTCAGGGATGTCTGGGCAGGAGAACCCGGCCCTGCCTGTGGCAGCTGCAGAGCTCCCTGGGCCTGGGTAACACGGAGGGGTTTTGCTGCTTACCTGGAGTGCTTGGGGTTGTCGTATCGGATGGAGCAGGAGTGCTCTGAGGGGTGCTTCCTGCCAAACAAAAAGCAGATGATGGCACTGCTTAGTGTTGTGTGTGGGAAGAGTTTCTGGGCACTGTGTGTGCAGGAGAAGCTCAGAGCAGCTCAGTGGGGCACCTGCGTGGGGCTGAGCAGCCACAGCCCTGGGCAGCCTTGGCCTGCCTTTGGGCTCTCCCTGACCCCAATGCCCGTGCAGACTGACTTGCCCATGGACACTTCTCCCCAGGTCTCAGGGCTCCAGAGCACATTGAGAGTTGGCATCAGACTGCTTACAGCCAGCACACCTCCTGCTCCCTCATATTGCCCTTCACCCCAGGATCATTCAGGGCAAAGGCTGAGAAAGAAGGTCTTTCCAGATGACGGGAAACTATGATCGCAAGGTTGGGAGCCCATAGGAAAAACACACTCATCCAAGCCCATCAGGGAAGAGGGGAATAGCAGATGAACAGGCTTCCCCTTTTCAGGGTGACCTCAGTAGGTGATTTAAGCCTCCAGGATGGGGTTTCCATCTCCACACTGGGAGAGGGGGCTTTGCAGGGCATGGAGGATTGCGGGGAGAGTCTGATTTCTGATCCCAAGCAGCTACCAGGTAATCAGCCCCATCTGGTGTGTGCCCCAACTCCCTCCCTGACCATACTCCAAGAAAACCCAAGAACACCTCTGTGCAAAGGTAAAAGGCAGGAACAGAACATTCCCTCAAATCTTCCCCAACAATTTCCTCCTGCAGCAAAGGCCAGTAGGGAAAGAGGGAAGAGTGCACAGGCTTCACAGCCTTCATCTGGGCACCTCTGTCTGCTCCTGGAGAGCAACTCCGGGAAGCCTGGGCAGGACAACCCGGCCCTGCCTGTGGCAGCTGCAGAGCTCCCTGGGCCTGGGTAACATGGAGGGGTTTTGCTGCTTACCTGCAGTGCTTGGGGTTGTCGTATCGGATGGAGCAGGAGTGCTCTGAGGGGTGCTTCCTGCCAAACAAAAAGCAGATGATGGCACTGCTTAGTGTTGTGTGTGGGAAGAGTTTCTGGGCACTGTGTGTGCAGAAGAAGCTCAGAGCAGCTCAGTGGGGCACCTGCATGGGGCTGAGCAGCCACAGCCCTGGGCAGCCTTGGCCTGCCTTTGGGCTCTCCCTGACCCCAATGCCCGTGCGGACTGACTTGCCCATGGACACTTCTCCCCAGGTCTCAGGGCTCCAGAGCACATTGAGAGTTGGCATCAGACTGCTTACAGCCAGCACACCTCCTGCTCCCTCATATTGCCCTTCACCCCCAGGATCATTCAGGGCAAAGGTTAAGACAGAAGGTCTTTCCAGATGATGGGCATCTACGATGGCAAGGTAGGGAGCCCATAGGAACAACACACTCATCCAAGCCAACCAGGGAGGAAGAGGAGAGGAAATTAACAGGCTTCCCCTTTTCTGGGTGACCTCAGTAGGTAATTTAAGCCTCCAGGATGGGGTTTCCATCTCCACACTGGGAGAGGGGGCTTTGCAGGGCATGGAGGATTGCGGGGAGAGTCTGATTTCTGATCCCAAGCAGCTACCAGGCAATCAGCCCCATCTGGTGTGTGCCCCTACTCAGTCCCTGACCATACTCCAAGAAAACCCAAGAACACCTCTGTGCAAAGGCAAAAGGCAGGAGAAGAACATCCCCTCAAATCTTCCCCAACACTTTCCTCCTGCAGCAAAGGCCGGCAGCGAAAGAGGGTAGAGTGCACAGGCTTCACAGCCTTCATCTGGCCACTTCTGTCTGCTCCTGGAGAGCAACTCAGGGAAGTCTGGGCAGGACAACCCGGCCCTGCCTGTGGCAGCTGCAGAGCTCCCTGGGCCTGGGTAACACAGAGGGGTTTTGCTGCTTACCTGGAGTGCTTGGGGTTGTCGGATCGGATGGTACAGAAGTGCTCTGAGTGGTGGTTCCTGCTGAACAAAAAGCAGATGATGGCACTGCTTAGTGTTGTGTGTGGGTAGAGTTTCTGGGCACTGTGTGTGCAGGAGAAGCTCAGAGCAGCTCAGTGGAACACCTGCATGAGGCTGAACAGCCACAGCCCTGGGCAGCCTTGGCCTGCCTTTGGGCTCTCCCTGACACCAACGCCTGTGCACACTGACCTGTCCATGGACACTTCTCCCCAGATTCCAGGGCTCTAGAGAACATTGAGAGTTGGCACCAGACTGCTTACAGCCAGCACACCTTCTGCTCCCTCATACTGCCCTTCACCCCAGGATGATTGAGGGCAAAGTCTGAAAAAGAAGGTCTTTCCAGATGATGGGCATCTATGATGGCAAGGTAGGGAGCCTCTAGAAACAACACACTCATCCAAGCCCATCAGTGAGGAGGAGGTGAGGGGATGGACAGGCTTCCTGTCCTCAGGGTGAGCTCTGTCGCTGATTTAATGCACCAGGATGGGATTTCCCAACTCCACTGCTGGACAGAGAGCTTTGCAGAGCATGGAGGATCCTTGGCAGACACTACTCCATGGTCTCCAGCCACAGGCCTGGTAATCAACCACATGCTGGTGTGTGCCATGACTCCCTCCCACACCACACAGGAATAAAACCCACGAACATCCCTCTGCTGGACCCTGTAACAAGCTTGGTCTGGGGAGATCTTCTGAAGAGACAGTTTTGCACCGGGACTGGGGCCAGAGGGAAAGAATTAAAGCAGGAAAAGTACTTTTCCTCAAATTTTCCCAACACTTTCCCCTTGCTGCAAATGTCAGCAGGAAAGATCAAAGAGTGCACAGGCTTCACAGCCTTCATCTGGGCACCTCTGTCTGCTCCTGGAGAGCAACTCAGGGAATCTGGGCAGGACAACCTGGCCCTGCCTGTGGCAGCTGCAGAGCTCCCTGGGCCTGGGTAACACAGAGGGGTTTTGCTGCTTACCTGGAGTGCTTAGGGTTGTCGGATCGGATGGAGCAGGATTTGTCTCAGCGATGTTTCCTGATGAGCAAAAAGCAGATGATGGTACTGCTTAGTGTTGTGTGTGTGAAGAGTTTCTGGGCACTATATGTGTGCAGAAGCTCAGAGCAGCTCAGTGGGGCACCTGCATGGGGCTGAGCAGCCACAGCCCTGGGCAGCCTTGGCCTGCCTTTGGGCTCTCCCTGACCCCAATGCCCGTGCAGACTGACTTGCCCATGGACACTTCTCCCCAGGTCTTAGGGCTCCAGAGCACATTGAGAGTTGGCATCAGACTGCTTACAGCCAGCACACCTCCTGCTCCCTCATATTGCCCTTCACCCCAGGATCATTCAGGGCAAAGGCTGAGAAAGAAGGTCTTTCCAGATGACGGGAAACTATGATCGCAAGGTTGGGAGCCCATAGGAAAAACACACTCATCCAAGCCCATCAGGGAAGAGGGGAATAGCAGATGAACAGGCTTCCCCTTTTCAGGGTGACCTCAGTAGGTGATTTAAGCCTCCAGGATGGGGTTTCCATCTCCACACTGGGAGAGGGGGCTTTGCAGGGCATGGAGGATTGCGGGGAGAGTCTGATTTCTGATCCCAAGCAGCTACCAGGCAATCAGCCCCATCTGGTGTGTGCCCCAACTCCCTCCCTGACCATACTCCAAGAAAACCCAAGAACACCTCTGTGCAAAGGTAAAAGGCAGCAACAGAACATTCCCTCAAATCTTCCCCAACAATTTCCTCCTGCAGCAAAGGCCAGTAGGGAAAGAGGGAAGAGTGCACAGGCTTCACAGCCTTCATCTGGCCACCTCTGTCTGCTCCTGGAGAGCAACTCCGGGAAGCCTGGGCAGGACAACCCGGCCCTGCCTGTGGCAGCTGCAGGGCTCCCTGGGCCTGGGTAACATGGAGGGGTTTTGCTGCTTACCTGCAGTGCTTGGGGTTGTCGTATTGGATGGAGCAGGAGTGCTCTGAGGGGTGCTTCCTGCCAAACAAAAAGCAGATGATGGCACTGCTTAGTGTTGTGTGTGGGAAGAGTTTCTGGGCACTGTGTGTGCAGAAGAAGCTCAGAGCAGCTCAGTGGGGCACCTGCATGGGGCTGAGCAGCCACAGCCCTGGGCAGCCTTGGCCTGCCTTTGGGCTCTCCCTGACCCCAATGCCCGTGCGGACTGACTTGCCCATGGACACTTCTCCCCAGGTCTCAGGGCTCCAGAGCACATTGAGAGTTGGCATCAGACTGCTTACAGCCAGCACACCTCCTGCTCCCTCATATTGCCCTTCACCCCCAGGATCATTCAGGGCAAAGGTTAAGACAGAAGGTCTTTCCAGATGATGGGCATCTACGATGGCAAGGTAGGGAGCCCATAGGAACAACACACTCATCCAAGCCAACCAGGGAGGAAGAGGAGAGGAAATTAACAGGCTTCCCCTTTTCTGGGTGACCTCAGTAGGTAATTTAAGCCTCCAGGATGGGGTTTCCATCTCCACACTGGGAGAGGGGGCTTTGCAGGGCATGGAGGATTGCGGGGAGAGTCTGATTTCTGATCCCAAGCAGCTACCAGGTAATCAGCCCCATCAGGGAGTGTTGTGTGTGTGAAGAGTTTCTGGGCACTATATGTGTGCAGAAGCTCAGAGCAGCTCAGTGGGGCACCTGCATGGGGCTGAGCAGCCACAGTCTGGGTCTGCCTTTGGGCTGTCTCTAATCCTGTTGCCCGTGCAGACTGTCTTACCCATGGTCACTTCTCCCCAGATCCCAGGAGTAAGCCAATGCGCCACACGGGCAATGGATTGCATGCAACCAAGCTTCACTCATTGTGTATAGCTGTCTATCTCTAACACAAGAAATCTCCTTGCAGGAAATCTCCCTCCCCCCTTGACAGCAGTACCACATTAGTGTTGGCTGCCAGAGCAGTGTTAACGGCATTTCATTCACTGTTGCATGTACTCCAGTCTGTGACCTTTTGAATCCCTCGTCTCAACTAGTGCCACTGTTGCCACCTTCTGCTGCCATGTGGTCTCTTAAACAAATAGTGCTTTTACCATCATCCATCTTCAGCTTAAATAGATATAACATTTAACATGTTCACAGCAACTTCAGATCCTTCCCTTGACCTCAGCTGTATCCACAAAAAATGCTTCAAGATGGGATGCGTCAAGAAGAGTGTGGCCAGCAGGTCAAGGGAGGTTCTGCTCCTGCTCTACACTGCCCTGGTGAGGCCTCATCTGGAGTCCTGTGTCCAGTTCTGGGATCCTCAGCTCAAGAGGGACAGGGAAGTGCTGGAGAGAGTCCAGTGCAGGGCCACCAAGGTGATCAGGGGACTGGAGCATCTTCCTTATGAGGAAAGGCTGCGGGAACTGGGGCTGTTTAGTCTGGAGAAGAGGAGACTGAGGGGAGATCTCATTAACATTTATAAATATCTAAAGGGTGGGTGTCAGGAGGTTGGGACATCCCTTTTTTCTATTGTATCTAGCAACAGGACAAGGGGTAATGGGATGAAGCTGGAACACAAAATGTTCCGTTTAAACATAAAAAATCCCTATTTCACTGTTGAGGTGATGGAGCCCTGGCACAGGCTGCCCAGGGAGAGTGTGGAAACTCCTTCCTTGGAGGTCTTCAAGACCCTCCTGGACACATTCCTGTGTGACCTGATCTAGGTGGACTTGCTTGTGCAGGAGGGTTGGACTGCATGATCTCTAAAGTTCCTTTCCAAGCATTCTGTGATTCTTGGATTCTATGAAAAAATACATCACTTGCAATATGTACAGATTAAGATATTTTGCCCCTTTTTTTTGTGCTCTGCAGAGAAGCTGCATTAAAAACTCTAAGACTCTGTCAGAGCATGAGTTGTAGAATAATTGCATTTGCTAACACTTTCTCCTATGCTGTACAAATTCAAGAGTATACTGAAAGCAGAGTATTTTTAATGAAAGAATGCATGTTTTGCTAAATTATCATCAATGGTATCAAGACCCTCATTCCTGGACTACAATTCCATATAGTCAATCTTTTCCTTTCATGTCATAATTCTTTCTGAATAAAGAGAATCCTGTTTGATAACAGACAACAGGTGAAGAAAATTTCCTCACGTTTTGGTTTCAGCATTACTTGTTACTTTGTTTACTCTTCCATGGTGTTTTTCTTTTTTTCTAGGATGTTCATTTTATATTTAATCTGTGACTCTTGATATAAGTAATGTTTGGGTTGGGGTTTTTTCTAGATTCAAGAACAAATAATGGAACAGCTTTGCTGATAAATGTGTGATAGTAACAAATGTCCGGTTTGGATCATGTGATCTAACCTTAATCTGAATTAGTTAATATATGAGTCAGGAATAAACATATTTACTCTGAGTTAACGTTGCTGCAATCATAATTTAATCTAAGGCATTAACAGTGTGCAGCTGGAAGACTAATGTATTTCTGAAAGACTACTATTTGTGGCTAAAATCCTTGGCACTAACACACTCTTATAGCTGGTGTATAAAATAAATGATTGCCAATTTCAATAGAGATGTGAAAAATAGACCCTGCTTTTTAACAGGGCTTTGCAAATCCAAAATGAAGTGAATTTCACGAACTTTTTTCCTTCTGATCAATCAAGCTGACATGGAAAAAGCACATCAGAAAGACAATGCCTGAAGGAAACCGTTAGTCTCCTCCAGGTAAACAGGAAACGTGATCAACTGTACCAGTTCTCTGCCAAGCCTTCTACCTCCACTGGTCACTGAGTCCTACAGGCAGCATTATTTGTTCCCCCTATTGATTTAAAGAAATGTCCATTTTTCCTATAAAGATGATAATATGAATCTCAGTTGGACACAGGCAATGGTTTTGGAGTGCTGTTTAGACTGCCTTCTCAAAATGGACATTGGGGTAACCTCTTATAGAGCTAGTCCTTATCCTACAACGGCTGGTAGCCGTGTGGAAGCTCTGGCTAACGGTAGTCCAAGAGTACCCTTTGGACTCAGGAATAATAGTGTCCATGGTGACAGCAGAGTACCTGAGCTGCAACTGAACCTTGTCTAAGGCAACCTGAGCAAAGGTGGCTATTTTATGGCTCTCTCTGCCTAGATCCAACCTCCTGTGTAATGAAACAGGATGTGTTGATAGACCTAGGCTTTTACTGCAGAGATAAAGAAATGGATGTTATGATCAAGGTTATGGAATAACAGACACCTGGCTGCTGAGCAAGGCAAGGCCTATTCGGACACATCCTTTAAAATGTGCAAAGCTTCTACAGTGTTTGCTTAGAATGAAGAAGGTTTCTGGTCAGGCCCATCCTGATCCAAAGTCTTTCCAATTGAAAGATTCACATCCCTTTCAGTTGCTCTTAGGTCAAGTTTGTTCACATGTTGCTGTTACCCACAAGGCTCCAAACAGAAAACCTATTGACTGATAATCTTGAAGACATCTATGCTTACACTTTATAACTAAAAATTGTTCTGTAGCATGTTGTAGAGGTTGGTGGGAATACACACGTTCACTCACAGCAGTGAACAGAGATGAACAACCATCTGTCACCAGTTGCAAGGTTAACGGCATCAGTGAAGGTCTTCATTTGGCTCATGTCTCTGTAACTTTATCTCCATGTTAGCTGGGTGTCCCTGTCCTCTCACAGCTTCAAGACACCAAAAAACTCCTGATATAGTTATCTTAGCTCTACTTCTACCTTCTCTCTCTTGTATCTGTCACTGAGTATGGGAGACAAGCAAGCCTGGGCAGAGGCTCTGCCCCACAACTACCAAATCTGTCACGATGCCAGAAAAAGTTAATCCCCTTAAGGAACGACACCTATCCTTCAGTGTCAACAGAGCACGGCACAACCCTCTGCAGCTTTAGTTGGTGGTGAAGTTCCAGTTAATTAATTTCAACAGAAGGAAACGAGCACACTGCAGGCCAGCTCAGGCAGCGCCGCTCTCCAGGCTGATTGTGCAAGGAGCCTCTGGCTGGAAGGCCGAGCAGCAGCACTCCTTTCCCTGGGCACCGGGGTGGAACAGTCACACCTTTTGTTGTGACTGTAATAGAGCTTGAATTACCTGGGTTTAGTGTGCAGGTCCTGAAAACCGCTCTCGGAACAGGCTAAATTAGGTTAATCACAAGCACCAGTGATTTTTGCATTGTTCTGTGAGCGAGGAAAACCGTTGGCTTGCGGTGACATTTTTCATCATTAATTAATCAAACCTAGACGTGCTGAATTGTGTATCGCCACTGACTTCCAGCCTCTCAGCAGCTGCTGAGAGTCCTGAGCAATCCATTCACTGCCACAGAATAGCTGCTTTGATAAATCCCAAACCAGAAGATAGTGTTTCTTACCTTTCATGAAGCCCATCAGCAGGCTGAGCGCCATGACAAGGAACACACGGCGTCTCATGGCCGCTTCTGCTGCTACTTGCTGCGGAACCCCAGAGAAAGTGCTTTTCTCTTCTGGCGTCAGCTCATTTAAGGTCCCAGCCACAGGTAGAGAGTTCAGCCCTGAGCTGACGTCATGGTGGTAAGTGGCAAATGATAGATCCAAGCTGTGTTTTATTTCCTTCTCAGACTGGGAGGAGACTTCTGGACCTCGGTGTTCTTTCTTTAAGTCATAAATGCTTGAGACCTGTTGACACAAGGAAGTTACTGCTAAATAAGCTGACGTGGGAACACCAGCTCTCCGTGCTGACACCTTCAGTACAAATCACATGGGGGTTGCTGTATAATCAGTTCTTAAAGTGGAAGGAGCTATCCCATCCCAAGCCATGCCACTTTTGTACTTGGAGCAGCATATGTGGGATCCACATGCTCGGGATCCACACACTCACATCCCTTGCAATAAATTACCAGTACAGACAAGCACCATGCCTCAGATTCCAACTCTTCTTTATTTGTAAGCAAAATTTCATGCCAAAGCACTTCTTAGTGCTCAAGAAAGAAGTCAACAGACAACATTTGCATCTTTGACGTCAATGAAACAAGACCGACCTTGACCCTTTTGGCATCAATTACAGCTGGGTTTTTTGCTGCCATCTCATATGTGTTATGGGTGCACTAAAGTGCTGTGGCAAGAAAAGGTAGCACAGCTGTGATACATGAAAAGCAGGCTGGAGACGTCTGTCATTGCACCCCAGGAAGCTTATGAAAATTGTTAAACGGAGATCAAGATGGGAAAAATGTCTCTGTGAGCAGGACCTGGTATTCCCAAGCCCTCTAATTTTTAGCTGCTTCACCTGTTTGAGTTCTGTAGCGGAACAACATATGTGTTGTGCCTTGTGTTTCAGTAAAATGCACTGCTTGAGACCATTAGATGTCAGATGGCCCACAATGTCTTCCAGTTCCTCCTTTTCAGGCAAAGGTGTTCTCTCAATTCAAAGGTTGGGGTGAGCCTGGATCCTGCCACAACTGCCAGTAAAGCATTTCTGCTAAATAAACACAGGTTATCCTGTCACTACCAATCATGGACAGGAAGGATGAGCAACCCACCCATGTAACCCCTGTAAAGCTGCCTCTAATATCCGTGGAGCTGCTCTCCTTTGGCAAACTCCACTGCCAGCAACACTGACTGGTTATGAACACATTTCTGAATGCAAAGTAACAGCTCTCTGTGTTAAATGCCTCTCCCCTTCCTTCACCTGCTTTTGTTTGATCTGCTGTTTTAAAAACAAGACATGCAGACTCACATATCTCATATACTCAGAGGGTGTTTCTCATTGTATGTAGAAGGGTGGGAGAGACCAGAAGTAATACTGAAATCATTCATGAGCTTAGAGTTGTTCTAAAGTTCTAACTTGCACCAAATCAGGAAACATTAGTGGTTTCTAGACAGCAAAAAATGTTTGGGTGCTTCTCTATGAGCAGCAGAGAGCTGTGTCACCAGAAAGCTGTGTGTCACTGCTTCACGCTCTGCCTTTCACCGCCCTCCCAGCTTTGCCTCATGCAGGGTAGTGAGGGCATCCAAAAACCAAACCCAAATTCTCACCTGAAGAAAGCATTTCAGTCCTGAGCAGACTGTGCTGTGAGCCTACAGGGAAACCCAACACTTGGACACCAGTCATTTTGGGGAGTACTTCATGTACTTCAGCTGGAAGAGCGGCTCTCTGCTGATGCCCATCTCACCTATCCATCTCTATCACAACACATACCAATTGTCCAATGCTACCTTAAAGGAGCAAGTAGACTAATCCAGGTCTTAAAATCTCCCTTTTGGCTGTGAAGCAAGTGTGTAGGACCAAGAGAGAGTAAATGGTGCAACTTTGCTGGCTCCACTGGTATCTGCTGCTTGAGTGTGTAGTCCTGCACATTAAAACTGTTCTCTACAGTGAATGCACATCAAGCACCTAGATCTTTAGAATTCACTTCCATTCTTATCTGGTTGTATCACATCCCAGTTTTGGAAGTGTGACTCATTTGCAATGCAAAAGGCACCAGTTCCTCCAGGAAATAATGCACTGAACAGACATACACCTTCATGCACCAGACCTTTCTGTCTCTGCTTGCCCTCCCCTGTCCGTTTTGTGACACACTGGTGGTCACAACAGGCTCTCCCTGGGGAAAACGGGGGTGACAGGCTGTATGTGTCCCATTGCTTGCCAGTTTGTGGGGGAAATTTGATGGTTTAAGAGAATGGACAAGGAGAAATACCAAAACATGAGAAATTAGGTCACTGAAACGTCAGCAGCTCTAATGTAATTATAAATGAATTTATTAAGCACACGTTTAGACAACAGATAGCTGACTGTTAGCCCAGACAGACACACCACACACTTGTCCTGTGAGGAATTCCAGAGAGAACTGCCTTTGGGAAAATAAATACATAACTATTCAGAAGCTGTAAAACCAATCTGTTGTACGTCAAAGCTCAGCTATGGCAATCAAGAGCACTGACAAATCATTACTATGGAATAATTGTGTTATATTTAGTAATAGTCGTAGTAGTTGTCCTCTTGATCTTTGTTCATGTCAGAAAGCAGAAGTATCAAAGGTAAGAGGCCTTGTTCATCTATTAGAAGGGGCATAGTCCTGAGCTGCCTCATTGTTTAACTCTTAAGTTGCCTGTAATCAAGGGGCAATCATGCTGCAAGAAGACACACATTAAAGTAGCACAAAGTGTCTTTTATAGCTCTTCACATGTGTCAGATGGATCCTTTCTTTCTGTATATTTTTTCAACCCTAGTCCTTCCTAGATTCCTATACATTTTGGTATAGGAAAATTTGTTTCATCCACTGTATATTACATACACAAGTAGAAATGTATGTTATAATTAGGTAAAAGTTAAAAAAAACCCTCCAGAAAGTCTAAACCAAAGTGCTACACATACAGAGTCACCCAAAATGATGAGAGGTAGATGCACTTTGACATCTTTTCAGGTGTTTCCCAAGATGGCTGTCAGGACACACTATAGATGCATCTGATGGTCTGACATGCAAATCTGAAGTGGGAAGGACTGTTAAATCGTGTGCTTTATATCTTTTACCTAGTTTCAAAAGTCTTTTACCTAGTCTCATGGCAATGTTGTGAGCAATCCTTTTGCACTGCTTACTTCCTTAAAAGATACCAAGGTCACACAGAAGACAGAACAATTTGCAGTAGTATTGAGAACAGAACTGAGGCACTGTTAACTGTTCTTCTCTTGCAAATGAACAGAGCCTTGGGATTTAATCGATCTCCCCTATGTTCCCGCCAGAGCCTTACTGGACAAGAAGCAGACATAGAACACAATTCTTTACTACACCACAGTATAAAGTAGACTAAAGTTTCAGGATGTAGCAACAAGTTCTAGACTCACCATTTCTCTGCAACCAGTACTCATTCCATCCAGGGCAGCTGTCTAGGGAGTGTCTGTGACACCACTGTCAAGGGTGAGAGACACTTTACCATGGGGTGAGCTACTCTTTGTGGATGCTTGTCTCTTTTCATAGCTCTTGGGGGAACCAGATGGTGGGTCCAAACCGCCCACCTAACTTTTGGCAGAGTAGATGAATCCCACCTTAATCCAGTCCACTTGCTGTCACAGCTGAGTGCTGTACTCCTCTGGAGCAATTTGTCTCAGGTGAACATACCTGCCATTCCTCCAGACACTCTTCCACATCACGCCTCTTCCCAGCAGCCTGTGCCACACCTTGTGTTTCTCTGGATTCAAGGTGCCCTCCTTCTTCCTCTGAGACACTCAGCTGTACACTCTTCACAGGTCCTCATGGCACTTACTGAGGTAGGACTGAGGACAGTCTTGTTTCTGTAGTTCCCAGTGTCAGGACAAAGAGTAAGGGGCACAAGCTGGAACACAGGAGGTTTCTCTGGAACATGAGGAGAAACTTCTCTCCTGTGAGGCTACGCAAGTGGTGTGGAGTCTCCTTCTCTGGAGGTTTCCAAACCCACCTGGACACATTCCTGTGTCCCTCGACCTAGGGGAACCTGTTTGGGCAGGGATGGGAGTGGATGATCTCTGCAGGTCCCTCCCAACCCTGACCATTCTGTGATTGTGAGGACTGATCTTACTGTGCTCAGGTCCAGTCCCTTGCCTTTGCAAACAGCCCTGCTGCACCAACCTCTCGTGAGGTTTCCCTCTGCTCAGACATGCCACTCGCACACACAGTCACACAACTTCACCACTTCTCTTGCAATTCCAGTGGGGTGAAAAATTAAACTGAGGAAAAAAAATTAAAATTAAACCCAGTTTCTTAATGCTACCGAAACAAACATCTCAGAACACAACTTGTATTTCAGCTGAGCACAACCAACAGAGCATACCCCTTTCTTCTTTGCATTCTTCTTATCATTTTAGTCCCTTACAACCCAAGTACCATCAGCACAACAAGAGAATTATAACATTTCTAGATTAGATTTCTAATTATCAGTAAAGCCACCTAAAAGTACCTCTTTACAGGGAAAGCTAAAGACAATTTAGAAAAGCTGAGACATGGCAATATTCATCAATTTATTGTATCCTTTTATAATACTGACTAGAACGCCAGATTTAACAACGTTGGATGCAGGTATAAAAATAATCCAATCCTTAAAAATGATATTTTGCTACTACAGTACTGTATAATTAGTGGAGGCTGAAAATATGATACACCTTTAAATAATACTGGTTTGGAGAACGCCCTTAGAACCCCATCGACTTGGAAGCAAACATTGAGAGATACAGGGAAGGAAACGGGGCAATGTCAGGAACATAAACCAGGTTTACATTCAGGTTGATAAAAGGAGCACAAACAAATGCTGAAAATTTACCTTTTGAAACGGAGCTCACAAAAGCGATGCTTTACTACTGCCATTCTGAAAGCTGCTCAAATAAACCATTATGATTTTACACACCAACTTTGACCTTCTGTCAGGGGAAAGTCTTGTATAATTTAACAGGCTTAACGTAAACCCATCCAAGCAGATTTTATTGGAGACCTTCTATATCAAGTGAATTCTATGGCACTGTTCAAGAGAAGTGATCAGTCTTTACTGTGTTCCACGGGACTTTTCCATGTAGGATTTTGCAGAGCTGGGGGCTGCCTGCTGCAGTCATTAACCAAAGTCATTAACCCATCTCTTATGGCATTTTACCAGAACCTGAATCCAGGGATTCAGCATTTACATACTACTTTCAAGGCACACCAGACCCTTTCTCTATGTTTTCCCTTAACAAGGACATTACACACATACAACCTGGACACAGAAGAGGTGTCATCCCACCTTAAAGGTTTTGTTTCTTTTGTTGTTTTTTACCCCTTCATGGATTTCTGTCCTACTTTTCATTTTCAGCACTTCAAGGGAACAAACAACTAAATACAGATTGCAAAGCTCCCAAAATCTCACAAACACACAGCACACACTCCTTTTGAAACTGAGAGATCATGCTTCATTTCTGAAGGGACAAGTAAGAGTGAAGACTAGTTCTTATCTGTGACTAGAAGATCTTACATGATAGGAAACCAGCTGGATGATCAGTAAAATAACTCTATAAAACTCACATTCATTCTCTTCTCAGGAAGGTGTTTCAGATCTTGAACCTGTTTTGTTCAATCCCACATAATACAAGCCCTGCTGCAGTAATGAGTACATCTTTTAAAAATAAATACACAGGGACAGGCAGCAACAATATCACAGAAAGAGGCAGAATACAGCCAAGGGAAGGCATGCACAGGTGACCCTGGTGATGGAATAATTCAGGCCTAAAGAAAATATCTTCATTAAAGCCCATGAAAGAGTTACTCTGGTCACTTTAATGGATGCTGGGTTGGATCCTTTGTGTGTAAAGAGGAAAAACATTAGTCAGCATAGGAAGAGTATTTAAGTGAAATGCATCCACTCTGGTGAATTTAAGGAAGCAAACTAAAGATTAAGCATCACTGTGAGGAAAGGAGAGGTGTGACTGCATTGGGAACGGATGTGGGCATCAACCAGCATTAGAGACAAGTCACGGGGATGCACTCAGATACTGCAGCAGTGTCCAAAGCCACTTTGCTGCTTACTCAGCTACTGGCACACAACTTTTACAAGGACTGCTAGGAAGAATTTCACAGTGACAAACACCTCTCTCTTACTGTAAATAATTGCTATTTTTAAAGCCTTTTACTACCGTTAAACATGGAGGTAAATACGTCCCAGAAGGCCGGTCACGAGGTGTGACTCACTATATGGCCGTGATAGTGGGACTTGCT
This sequence comes from Colius striatus, assembly GCF_028858725.1. Classification (NCBI taxonomy): domain Eukaryota; kingdom Metazoa; phylum Chordata; class Aves; order Coliiformes; family Coliidae; genus Colius; species Colius striatus. The sequence continues at coordinate 11,225,235 of NC_084769.1, read as the reverse complement.
ACAGCAAATGCTACAAAAGCAATGAGATTTATGAGGAGGGCAAAGGGCAGCAAAATGCCCCTGACTTGCCTCACTGAGCCCAATTCAGTGCCATGAGTATGCCAAGAGTATCCAAACGGCCCCTGATTTCTCCAGTGCAGCTGGAAAGGCTGGCTGGCAAAGACATAGGAAGGCTGCATGTATGAGTCTCCCTTTGGAATCATCCCTCAAATCTGCAGTTTGCTGCTCTGTTCACTGAGGCTGCCTTTCACAGGCTGGCTGCCAGAGGTATATCTGTGGGTGAGGGGCTTTTGTTGGCACCACTGGCAGAGCACCATAGCAGCAAATGTCTGCCTCCCACATCTTTTCCTGTCAAGCATCAGAATTAGCATTTTTTTTCCCAAAGTTAATAAAAAATACACCTACACAACTGCCTGTGGCCCTTGCTGACTGCTCCCCTAACTTTCCATGGCAGTCAGGAGCAACACTAAGTTTCTGTGCAGCACTGGTGTAGCTTCTCTTCCTTTCCCCACATCTGTCTGAACCACTTGCATCCTCCTCACAAGCAACATGCTACTTCTATCTTATCTTCTTGGACAGCAGAGAGCAATTCTGCTTGGCAAAACACATCCAGTATGCTCAAAATTTGTAATGTGGGGGTAGCTAGAAGTAACCTAAATAGTCTGAGAAATAAGCTGCAGTTATTTAAACATCCAATGGGGAGTTAGGGACTGAACAGAGAGGCATCCACGCTTGAATGTGGGCTGGGATGTGGTAGTAAATGAACTGTCATAAATTGTGTCAAAACACACTGCACTACACTCACCTCTTGTGCCTTGGTGTAGCTGGAAGCCAGTGGGGCTTGGGTGAAGACGGAAGCATTGCAGCCCTGGGAGTGGCTGGGCTGAACCACCCCAGGCTGTATCTGCCAGCTCTGTAAAGACTTCCCGGATCACCATAAGGGAAAGCACCTGCGCTCACCCCGGCACTGACACCTGCTCAAATCCTCTCCTGCCTGCTGAGTGGGGCCTCCCAGGACACCCCAGAGAAGGTGCTGCAGGTCAGGAGAGATCCTTTTCCTCCTCCTGTGCACTATGCATTGGCTACATGACCCTTTCCTTACCAAAGCTAAAAGGAAGCTCAGGCTGCAATGGATACAGTCACATAAGAAGCTTCCCAGTGTCTGCCTGCTCTGGTACAGAGAACATTTCAGTGCAATACAATTCTCTCTTTTGGACAAGGCCAAGTTTTGCAGTCATCACTCAGAAAATCCTGCTGAGTCTGCTGAGAGCCTTTCACTCCACATACAGCACTAAGAAGAATTTGAAGATCAGTAAGAAATGAAAATTAAGTACTTGCAAACTTTTGTGTGACCTCAGTTAGGAACAGTCCTGTCTCATTTCCTCTCCAACCCCTTGCCATTTGCTGTGACACACAGGCCAGGAGTTTTGTTCATATAGTCCATTCTAATCTTTATACAGAATTGTTCTGCATCTGGGAGTTGATTTTCCTACTTTGTCCTTTGTAATTGGCACATGCAGGAACATTTCCTCATCTTTGAATTAATCAAGTAAGTAAACATATTTTCCTACAAGCACGTGTCTAAACTCTTCCCTATCTGACAAAGTGCTGGCACGTGGTTAAATCCTACTATCATTGCTGAGACACTCTTCCTTTTTGCTAAGTTGCTTTAGAAAAGAGGAGCAGAGCCCAGTGCTTGTTTATACACTTTGGATTTAGATTTAGCATGAATCCCAGCTTCCTCCTTTCTTTTTTAACAGAGACAAACCCCTCCTCCATACTATGGGAAAAACAATCCTTCCTGTCCTAGGCACTCTCAAAACCAGAGGCAACTCACTTGCACAGAAACAGCCCTGCCAATGTCCTCTTTGAAGGACCACACAGCACTGCAAGGTCAAGCCCTTTGCTCACATCATCCAATGGATCCTGGGGAATTAAAATATCATTTGCTAAGGAAAGAGAGAAGAATACCATCCATGGACTGGAAACACCAATCAGCATGGCAGAACACAGCTAGTTGTTGTGCTTTACCTCTCATGCTATCTTGGATACTGTAATTTGAGTTTTCCTTAAAATACAGCTCATTGGGCAGCTGGGCTTCTCATAAGCATCCATTCATTTCCTCCCTACGGTTCAGATAAGCTGCTTACTACTAGCTGTGAGGTTGAACATGGATCAGACAGGCGTGAAGGTGCATGCATTGTCACCATAAAGCCATGTAAGGATACTGCTCTAGGCATCCATAAAGATCTGTGTTTCTGTAAGCCCACACTGCTGTTTCTACACAGCAGATAAGGAGTGAGACACAGAAAGACACTGTGTTGTGTGCTGTGGCTCATACCCCAAACTGTGTCTTCTCAGGAAAGTTTGTGGTGCCTTTCCTGCCTTGCAGGTTTGAGAAAATGGAAGTAAATGTGAGCCAGGACCAGAAACCTTCTAGCCCATACAGCTGATATGACTGCCTTGTCCTAAATCCCCTTCCTCTGGGCAGCTGTTGCTCACTCTTGATGATGAACACAACAGCCTTTGAAGCGCTGGGAAAGGACCTGGGGACTCACAGCATCTGTAGGACACAAGTACTACTACCTGCTCCTTGATGGAGGGCTCCTCATACCCCCAGGCTTACCTCTGGAGACCAAACACACAACACACCAGCATCCAAACTGCTGTTCTCACTTGGGGTTAGGAACTTTGGGGGATGCATCCTATGATCCTTAGTGCTTCAGTGAGCTGAGTTACCTTATGGGACTTACTTGTAGGCACTGTGTCTTTACAGGCACCGCCAGGGAGAACTGAGTATCAGAGGGTATGTGCCACTCAGTGAAACTACCTTATGTATGCACCACAGAGATAGTGGGTTAATGCCTAAGGAATTGTGCTGTTTTTTATCCTCACACAAGCAGGCACCTTGAATTAAAAGCAAGGTCACATTCAGGGGAAGGATCCATATCTGGGCCCTGTGTCCGAATGGGGTTTGGATGACTCAGGTTAACACTGCAGCATAGATAAGCAATGGATGTACTTCACTAATAAGCTCTCTTTTGACACCCAGCTCAGGTCAGAATACAGCCCATGAGCTTTCATCTGATCTTTGGTTAGAAATGTACTAACTTACATTTTGCTGAGGTGATTAATACGAATTATCACAGCTAAGTGAGGAAACCTGCCTGGTCTGAATCACTCAAAACTAGGCTGGAAGAAAGAAAAACACTTCAACAGAAGTGATCTTGGCTCCACTAGAACTGAAAGTATCATGTTTTTTCTCTTCCTTAAACACAACCGAAAGCCTCCACAGCTCCTACAGAAATCAAGGTGAGTTGTGGAGGCTTCAAAACTATGCCCCACCTGCAGTGCACAGAATTCAGCCCAGACAGAGCTACAGCCTTATTGTTCCTTCCCAGATTCCTCACAATGAGCATGCTGAGCTCCCAGCACATCTTTTTCTTCCCTGTCAGGAATTATTTAACATCTTATTTTTGTTTCTATGGGTACTTAAATCCCTGCAGGTAAACAGCCCCATAAGATCCTATTGGGAAGCACTGTGATGATGTGTAGTGGCATCACTTCTGAACAACACTGGTTGACAAAACAATAATGTATCAGCCTCTTCCCTATACACCAGAACTTTTCAGAGCAGCACATAGGATCAATTGTGTCTTTTTTCAGTTAAAATTGCAGTAGTGTGACCATTTTTTCTGTACTCCTTGGAGACAATCAACCCATGAATTCAGCCAACACTGCCAGGTACCAGGTTTCAGCAAGGACTCAGCCTTCTGGAGAATTTCTACCAGTAAGAAGGTGAGGGCCAGAGGACAAGCCAGCTTCCCTGTCCTGTATCAAACAGAAAGCAATGCAGCAATGTAAAAGGGAGTGGACAAACTTGCCCTACCAAAAACAGTTGCACAGTGAATCTTTGCATGAAGGTTGGCTAAGAAGACAAGCACAGTCAACAGTGAACAAGATCTGTAAACAAAACACTCCCTAGTGGTATTCAACAGAGTGCTGGGCACAGTCCATCTGCCTGTACTGATCCATGCTTGCCATGTAGCATGAAGACTGAAGCAGTAGCACAGAACAAATCCAGAGTACATGCGTTAGCTTCCACATGGGTCTTTAAGTGATGTGCACCTTGAGCCATTCCCTCCTCCTCTTCCCTCTGCTCAGCAAGTGTAACTGTTCCTCAGGGCAGCAATGCTTGGCATGAAGTTTAAAGTCCTTCCTGTTAAATGGGAAGAGTAAGATTGATGTGGACTTGAACTGCCCAGGAAATAGCTTGTACCTGGGGATCAAGAGACACAAAATTGTGTCAACCTTCCACTCCCTCTCCACTCCCTGCTAAAAATAGTCTCTTCTTCTGGTTTCATCACTAATGAAGGATGGGTTGTATTGTCCAGGGTAGATGCATGAATGTCGAGATCCAGGTAAACCAGTGTAGGGAGGATAAAGTCCATTTCTTTCCAGTTCAGGATTTCTCAGTCCAGTTGGCTGTATTGGCAGAAAAAAAAACCAACAAAAAACAAAGAGTCTTATTCTCACACTCAAATCCACATTCAGGTACAGCCCAACCACCTTTCCCAGTAGTTATTTTAGTACCTAGAAGGACAAACGTGATCGCTAATGATCTCTATAACCTAGAATGATGTTTACTGTGGGAGTTATACACTGCCTGAGGGATTATTCTGACGCAACCTAGTTTCGACATCTTGCAGATTTGAAGTTTACCTGGCTCCACCAAGTGCAGTCTAACTGCACAGTTAATTTTTAATCCAAGAGAATTTTGCTGTTCAACTCAGGAATTGAAACCACTCTTACAAAAAGGATATTGTCCCAGAGCCATCCTTAAAGGAAACACTTCTAAGAAATCAAAACTAGTCTCCTGCTTTAAGTTCTACCTAGGAGTGCCTCTCTCCCCACTAACTATAGGTTCCTGTTTCCCAACACAGCCTCTTGAATTATACATCAAAGTGAACTGACCTTCCTTTCTCTTCTCGTGCCTTACCAAAGTAAATCTCCCAAGGACAATGTAAATAACATCAAGCCACCTGGTGTGATCTGTTACAGCGCAGATCCATGCAAAGCCCTTATCATTTACTGCTTAGAGCTAAGAAAACTCTCCTTTCCAGTTGCCAGTATAATAAAGTCGTGTTAAAATGTTCAGGAAAGGCATTTTCATTTCCAAAGCTCCCATTCTTACTTCAGGCAGGAAGGAGGATTATTTCCCTTTATGCAGAGTAACTAGAAAACTTAAAATACAAACCAGGAAAAAAAAGTATGTGTCTATTCTGGAAAGCAGGAGTCCAGAATGTGTGATTTGGGTGAAATCCTGCAACCTTCACTCATATGAGTAACTCCCCTACACCTTAAGTACATCCAGTATGTTGCTGTAGTGAGAGATGATATAACAGCATCACAGCTCTGGAAACAGATATTAGTAGATGGTCCCAACCATGACAGTAGGTCTGGTCTCTTTCTGTGCCCTACACACCCTGTTCCTCCTCCACCACTTCTCCCCTGCCACTTGTTCCCTTAGAGCTGATGGGATGCTCATTCCTGCAGCAGGAAGGGGCCTGTGCCCTGGAGAAAGGAGGAGTGGAAGAGGGTTCCTCAGTGACTAGCATCTTGCCATCTTGGGGTGAAGACCCTTGGGCAGAGGAACAACCTTCCAGCATCATCAGCAAGAGTGGAAGGGAGAAAATTACCCACTGGGATCTCAAGCAGTCTGTCCAAAACCTTTAACTGTATTTCCCTGCTTCAGGATTGGGCTTTTTAGGCACCTGACAAAATGTTCCTAGGCATTTTCCTAGCACCCTTCCTAATGACATCTCTTTGTAATATTCACCATGAGCAATAGCTGGAGTCCATAGGACTCCTAGTGCTCTGCTGTCTATGGAAGTCATTTGCTCTGCTCTTTTATTTTGCAGGAAAGAGATCTGTATTTCCAAAAATAAAGAAATGTGTCTTTCCTGTGTCAGGCACAACAGGTTAACAGTTAAACTATGAATAGATACCGAATAATACACATCTGTCATCTGCAACAGGTTCTTGGTGCTTCCATTCTCCTGCATCTCGATGGTCTCTCTGCCCCACTCCTGTGCCCGGGGGTTCTTTGGATATTCAGCATATGGTGACATCTGGAAATCTCCACTCTTGAAAATGAGTTTGCTTATGTCATTTTTGTTCTTCCTGTTCATAAAAGAATAAAGGAAAGTGAGAACATGCAACTTATCCTGCTACCTTTTATGCACTTCTGACATGATCTCAGGAGATTCACTTCAAGTTAATGAACTTGTCTGGGAACAAAGATCACCTCAGAAGGGCTACAGTCCAATCTTTTTCTCTACATTCAGTTTGAACCTCTCCTGTTCCAGCTTATGCCCACTGTCTCTTGAAAATGTGTGTTCACCTGAGTCATTGAAAATGTCATGGAAATCTAGGAAGAAAGAAAAACGAAAGGGAGTCCCCATGCTATTTAAGACTCCAAGTGCTTACCTATAGCATTTCTAGGAACTATGCTAATTCCTAAGAAGGAAGATCTGCAAGGGACCAGTCTGAATGACACCAAATGCCCCTAACATGACTACCATACCTTATGAGTGACTTTTGGCAATGCTTCCAGCTCAAAGCAGAATACCCACCAGGAAGCCACATAACCTGCTAAAGGCTGAGACTCGTGAGAAGATCAGTCCATCCCTCCAGAGATCTGCACTCTGGGGCCTGGAGGGGTACTGGCCATCACACCTCCTGACTGGGGCTTGCTGGCATCCCCTTGGCTCAAAACTTAAGGGAACAAGTGCATACCTCTGTGCCAACCAAACCACTGCCATGTCTATGCTACTGAGAAATCCAGCTGCTGATTTTAATCAGAGCACTTTGAAGTCCTAGATTTGGGGGCTGGAATGGTGGGGAGAGGCTGTTACTGCAAGGCAGTCCTTTCCACGGTCTACAGATCATGAAGCAGAGCTTCCTCAGCAAACACATCTTGCCTCTAGTCCGAAGCTGCCTGCTGGTACGGGAACTGCACCTGTACATACATGTGGGCGTCTGAGAGGGAGAGGCACACAGAGTGAGAGCACATGCAGGACTTGTCCACAAAGCAAAACCAAAATAGCCTTAAATACACTTAAATACCACTTGAGCAATGACCAGCAACCCCTCCTGTTGCCTGAACTTCTCCTTTCTACTTGGCCTGCATTTTGGGAGACTGTTCCCTGGCTCTAAGTGGAAATTCTCTTTGCCTCCATCCTTAAGAAGATATGCTTGCCAGGAACATCCTGAAGAGAAATCTAGTCTAATTTTTTTAGCCTGATTGCTGAAAAAAAAAGAGAGAGATGCCCCAGATGAAAGCACAATGTAATACTTCTGTATTTCTGATGAAGTCACTTGTCAGCCATCTGGGGTTTTCACCTATGTTTCGGTCCCTCGGGGTTGATGTGTGGAGCCCTAGGTGTGGTGTAAGGACAGCAGGGAGGAGCTGGGGCTGGTGGCAGTACGTACCGGCAGCAGGTGACAATGAGGGCTATGCCCATGATGAGCAGCAGTCCCCCTCCTGCAGCCGCGATCACCACCGTGATGAGCTGATACGCTACAGGCGGGAGAGATGGAGACTCACTTACAAACAGCAATGGTTGGAAATACTGACAGAAACATAGCCACAGCCCTCATGCAAAGATAGGCTCTCATCTTCCATCCCTCTGTAAGCAATATTGCTTTAAATTTTCAAGAGAACTGGATGGAGATGTTGATCTCCTGCTGAAGGAAGAACTAGCTCTTGTTTCCCAATGGGACAGATTCCCTTCACTGGTAGATCAGGATAATACAAACAATATTTCATGCATTCACCTCCAAATATTTTGCTTCAAGAGTGCTTGCTACATGTGCTATCATAGAATCACAGAATGGTAGGGGTTGGAAGGGACCTTTAGAGATCATCCAGTCCAACCCCCTTCAAAAGCAGGTTCGCCTAGATCAGATCACACAGGAACATGTCCACACGGGTCTTGAAGACACTCTTTAAATGTCATGATCTAGTACCAAACAAACCTTCAACCTTTGCAAAATATACCACATAACAAAAGGAACACCATATACAAGAGCAGCTCAAGCACTCTACAAGCACAGAATGTGGCTAAATTTTACAGTGTAACATCTAAGGAAAGCACACTGTATATTAGCAGTAAATTATCTATCACCTCTGAGCATCCAGTAAAAGGAGATCTCCTTTCCTTAGGTGATAACATTAAGTTAACTTTGTCCAAGAAAGTCAACAAAATCATAGAATCACAGAAAGGTGGAGGTTGGAAGGGACTTTTAGAGATCATCTAGTCCAAACCCCCCTGCAGAAGCAGGTTCACCTAGATCAGGTCACACAGGAACGTGTCCAGGAAGGTTTGAAGACCTCCAAAGGACGAGGCTCCATACCCTCCCTGGGCAGCCTGTGCCAGGACTCCCTCACCTCACAGTGAAATAGATTTTCTTATGTTTAAATGGAACTTTAAAATGATTCTCAACAGAAAACTAAGAAACAGAAAACCACTGACAAGAGCAGTATGTACCTACTGCATTTTAGACAGAGGCATTTGCAATTACTTGTCTCAAATTTCCCACTTCTGAGGCTGTGGATATTAAGAAAAACGGAACCTAATACTTACGGTTTCCACAGTTGAATCCACCTAAGCCAAACGGGCATCTGGTAACAGAAAACAACAGGGACTTTCAGTGGCTTAGTTGTGCCCACAGGTCACCACAGCAATACTAAGAAGGATGGTGGGGTAGGAGAAGTGCAGAACAGTCACCATACCTCACACAGGTCTCATTTTCCAGCTTATATCCATCTTCACAGGCTAAAAACAAGAGGGAGAGAAAGGCCATGAGCACCGCGCAGTGGTGTGGGGCAGCATTTCCCAGGGCTGCTCCCCACGGCAGCCTCACCCCAGACAACCCCGGGCAGTGACCAGTTGGGCTGTGCTGCTGGCACAGCACAACACTCTGATGTGATGCAACATCTACTCTGCTTTAAGGAAAACACTGTGCACTTAAATTCACCTCTTGCAGGCTTTCACGGGACCATTTCCAGACTTACTGGCAGAGCTAGCTCAGAGCCTGGCACAGGGCAGCCAGCTGGTAATGTAATTCCTAGCAGAATCTCTTCTTGCTCAAATGGAATCATAGTGTCATTTTGGTTGGAAAAAAACCTTTAAAATCATTCAGTCCAACCACTCACCTCACACTGCCAAGCCCACCACTAAACCATGTCCCTCAGCACCTCAGCTACATGGCTTAACAATATCTCCAGGGATGGTGATTCCACCACCTCCCTGGGCAGCCTGTGCCAGTGTCTGATAAAACTCTCAGCTAAAAAAGTTCTTCCCAATCTCCAATTTAAACCTTCCCTGATGCAACTTGAGCCCATTTCCTCTTGTCCTATCATTTGTTACTTGGGAGAAGAGACCGAACCCCACCTCAATACAACCTCCTGTCAGGTAGTTGTAGAGAGTGACCGTGTCTCCATCCTCAGTCTCCTCTAAACTAAACATCCCCAGCTCCCTCAATCACTCCTCATCAGTCTTGTTCTCTAGACCCTTCACCAGCTTTGTTGCCCATCTCTGGACATGCTCCAGCACCTCAGTGTCTTTCTTGTAGTGAGGGGCCCACAACTGAACACAGCGCTCAGGCTATGTCCTCACCAGCACTGAGTACACGGGGACAAACACTGCCCTGGCGCTGCTGGCCACACTATTTCTGACACAAGCTGGGATGCCATTGGCCTTCTTGGCCACCTGGGCAAACTGCTGGCTCATGTTCAGCCGCTGTCAATTAACACTCCCAGGTCCTTTTCCCCCAGACAGCTTTCCAGCCACTGCCCCAAGCCTGTAGCATTGCATGGGGTTGTTGTGGCCCAAGTGCAGGACACGGCACTTGGCCTTATTGAACCTCACGTGATTGGCCTTGGCCCATCACTCCAGTCTCTCCAGGTCTTTCTGAAGAGCCTTCCTGCTCATAAACAGCAGCACCCTGCTTGGTGAGGGTGCATTTGATCCCCTCATCGAGGTCTTTGATAAAGAAGTTAAACAGAACAGGCCCCAGCATCAAGCCCAGGGGAACACCAATGGTGACTGACCAACAACTGGATTTAACTCCATGCACTACAACTCTCTGGTCCCAGCCATCCAGCCAGTTTTTCACCCATCTCAGAGTAGGTCCATCCAAGCCACAGGCAGCCACTTTCTCCAGGAAGATGCTGTGGGAGACTGTGTCAAAGGGTTTACTAAAGTCCAAGTAGACTATATATACAGCCATTCCATCATCCACTAAGTGAGTCACCTTGTCATAGAAGTGTCTACATGGAATTACAGAAACTCACTGCACACTTGTACTGCTTCCCACAAAACAGTAGTGTGAAAAAATCTGCAAGTGCCTCCAGCTGTTGTTCTGAAACTTCATTTAGACAGTACTAATTTAGCATCAGTGCAGGTTATTAATTCCTTCTAAATGTTAGTAGTGGAACAAAACATTATGCAAACACGGTTGGGGTAACCCAAAGTGGTATGTTACGTCTTGCCTCATGTCACCTTTCTTCTTTCCTTTCAAATTTGGAGCTAAATCAAATTTTGAAATATCATATTTTACCACAGACTAGAGTTAAATTTACATGGCCCAAATAACCCAGAAAACTGCTATGTACAAAATGTTGGTGAGAAAACTGAAACCACTGCTTCAAACTAAAACACGTTCTGTGCTTATGGATAACTATCTCGTCACCCGAATTGTCTGAGAATGTTATACTGCCCTTCTGATGAACAGATGGACAGCAAAGGTGATGACACATTGCACATACACTTATAAGCTTCAAGTTACTGCTAAGATCACTGATTTTCTCAGCAGAGCTCCTGCAGATCTGCTGCCTCCTGCAGAGGCTGCAGAGGTGATCGCTCAAAGACCTGAGTAGGAGCAACATGGATGAAGTTGCTCTGGGCAGAGACAAGGCAATGCCAGCACATACAGCAGCCCTTGGGGGTCTGCAAGGCATCGCCCAAGGGTCTGGGAAATGCCTGTAGCACACTCCACAGGGAATAAAACTAGATTATTAAGGGATAATAAAAATGCTCATGGATTTTCTTTCCCCTCGAACATCATATGCTTAGAACTGCATAGAACTTAGAACAGCAGCTGTCAAGCGCTCTTCCGCTGACTTGCTCTCTAACCAAAGGGAAAACCCGCAGCTGAAATTAGAATTTCTAGTTGGTCAAGAAAAGAGGAGACTGAAGGGGAATCTCATTCATATTTACAAATATCTAAAGGGTGGGTGTCAGGAGGCTGGGGCATCACTTTTTTCTATGGCATCTAGCAACAGGACAAGGGGTAATGGGATGAAGTTGGAACACAAAATGTTCAATTTAAATGTAAGAAAAAGCTCTTCACTGTTCAGGTGAGGGAGCCCTGGCCCAGGCTGCCCAGGGAGGGTGTGGAAGCTCCTTCCTTGGAGGTCTTCAAGACCCACCTGGACATGTTCCTATGCGACCTGATCTAGGTGAACCTGCTTCTGCAGGGGGCTGGACTAGACGATCTCTAAAGGTCCTTTCCAACCCTACCATTCTATGAAACTATGATTCTATGAAAGGTTGGGTGCTACTTAACCCCAGCAAGTGCAAGGAAATCTGCAGGGAGAGGAGGCTGCCACAGCAGAAGCTCTTCTTCCCTGCTGCTCCCAGCACACCAGATGCCTTTTTCCCTCTGGCACAGCCAGTAACTGTATTTTCAGGAAAAAAAAGGAGCACAGGAGGACAAGAAGGAAGAAAAGAAGGACAAACATGTAACATCCATTAGGATGAGCTGGCAAGATCATAGTCAACCAAAAGAGCATCAGTATTCTGGTTGGATTCAGAAGTTTCTGACTCTTTCAGCACCAATAACAAGTGATACTGATATCAGCAGGGAGCACTGTGACTGTGACCTCCCTCTCATATAACAGGTCACAGAACTTCCCTCAATTTAATTCCAGCTTCAAATCAAATAATTGAACTGGAGCTATATTTTAGAGAATCACCCAAGATTGATTTTAATATTTCCAGTGACAGACAATCAACCAGAGCCCAGGGTCAGATGCTCATAAAGTTAATTTTCCCCAGCCATTGAAAACATTCACCTCCTTTCTGGTCTGAATTATCCCAGTGTCAAATTGCAGCCTTTGGATGTTCACTTGCTAGGCTGGAAGAGGTTATATCATCACATTTCTCCTCCTCACCATGAAATTACTCCTTTGCCTTTAATAAAGCCAAGTGCACTGAGATCTTTGTGTCTCCTTGGCTATTGCAGCTTTTCTCTGCACAGTCACAGGTTCTCTTGGACCCTTTTGAATTCTCCTTCCCAGAAACAGATGTTCCAAGCCCAGGAATAACAAAACTTCCCCTCTTTTGCCTGTCCATACCCTCTAAATGCACCCAGGGACCATATTAGTCTTACACACCAGTGACTGGGACCTCTTCTTTACCCACCAGCCCCGCTTTGTGGCTCTGCACAAGTCTCTGCTTTCCAAGAGATGCAACCCACTCTGCTCTTGGATGCCTCGCCATGCTTGTGGCCATATTGAAATACTGTTTGCCTATATACCATTTGCTAAGCATTTCCTATCCCTCAGCATGCCATTTTCCCTGCAGGGTGTGTGGAGACAATGAGTGATGCATTAATATTCCAGCTCTAGGCACAGATTTGCCATAGCAACTGGCACCAATGATGATGGAGAGCTGAAGTCTAGGATAGCCAGTCTTGCACCCCTTTCTCTGCTCTATATAATCCCACTGCTCATCCACTACTCTTCCACTCCATTTATTCCCCCAGAGCTGAGGTCAGGGAAGGTGAGGCTCTTTACACAGTCCCCCTACTGCATCTCATTATGAGGCTTTTTGCAGTGGAATTATTTCTTTCATCTCTATGATAGCTTCTTGGAAGTCCATAAAGAGCCCAGAGGTAAGTGGACAAGAGTTAAGAGCCTCTATAAACAAACAGACAGAGGAAGGGTGGTAAATCCCAAAGGATCCTTGCCTGGCTTGTTTATAACACTGTGGCATTAGCAAGATCAGACTGGATGAGTTGCTCCTTTCACTCACTAACAAAAGCAGACCGAAAACACTATGAAGCAATTGTTCTACCAAACAAGTGAGCCACAAGATCAAGAAACAACAAAATCTGCAAGGAAGAGGAAGGAAGGGGAGAGAAATGTCACCTCAACAGCTCATTAGAGAGTTGCCTCCTCTAGTGAGCACAGCAGTCCTGTGTCCCAGCCTCAGGTAGTCCAAAGCCAGGTAGCCCAACCCCAGCCTGCTGCTTGCTCATTGGGAATGTCTGGAGGAGCCTGCAGGCAGATGCTGGAGCCCAGCCTAATGTCACTCTATCAGCCCAATAACACGTGGAGGGCAGATTCACCTTGAATGGTCTCAAAGCTGGAGCCATGCCCTGGGCAGGAGAAGCCCTGGGATGACACTGCCACATAGCTCTCAGGACAGGAGACTATGGGGGCAGTGAGAAGGAAAAGCAAGATCCCAAACACAATGTCTCTGTCTTAAATGCTCGGTGCTTATGTCTTTTCCTCTCCTCACCCTGCCTTTTCCTGCCACTCCACTTTTTTCTCTGGCATCTTTCCTTCTCCTTTGAAGATGGTCCCAGGAGAGCTCATGCTCTCACACTCTACAAGCTTTCAAAAATGAGCAGGAAAGGCTTAAGCCTCAGAGGCCAAGCAAAACTATCAAGGTGGGCTTTTCTACTTGGGCTGCCTTTACCTTTGCTTTACTGAAAGAGACTTGGGGGTCTCTTTAGAAACTTGCTTTGCTGCCCCTTGCTTTGCTCCAGAAACACTCTGTACTATTAAAAAATAGCATTGTCCTTGAAAAGCTGGCACAATGAGCCTGTCACTCACAGTTTCTGAAACATGAAGGATACTGAGAAGGTTGGCAACAACCCAGAGACAACTGGGCTACACACTGAGAGGTACCACAGCCAACATGTCGAAACTCCTGTGGCTCAAAGACAGAACCTTTCCAGGGGATGCTTTTTTGAGCATGTCTAGGGGACACTGCCCAGCAGGACAGAACAATCCCTGGGGGTCAGGGAGGCCAATACCCTGAGTTCCAGCAGCTCTCCCAGATGCACCAGCCTTCTCACGGGGCTGACCGGACAGGGCAACACAATAGTTGCTTCCCTCTTCACAAATACTATAATTGAAGCTACTGCACCACATTTTCATGACCCACAATGAGGGTCGGATGCCCAGGGGACCTTGGTTCCTGTTTAGTCACTGAGGGCAGGGATTTTCAAGGAGGTTGGCATATTGTATGCTGTATTTATCAGAAAATAGCCCTTAATGCAGCTGGTGCTACCCTCACACCATTGCACTGCAGCCTAAATCCAGCATCAACCCTGTCCCTTCACCACTCTCAAGCTGGTCAACAAGATGTTTTCTACTGACAGCAGCAAGTTGAAGGTGAAATTGAGGCTTTGCTGTGTGCAGGAAGGGGGTTTGATGCTTTGCACAGCAAGCAAGAGCCACAAGTAGGGAGTTAACCACATGTACAAGATGTTACAATCATAGAATCCTTACAGTTGCAAAAGACCTTTAAGATCATCCAGTCCAACCACTAACCTCACACTGCCAAGACCACCACTAAACTAAATGTAATTAAGATTTCTTAGCCCTCTGTAACCATCACATCCAAGTGCCTCACAGTTTTTCAGGCATTTATCTTCACAACACTGCTTGGCAAGAGATAGAGACAAGAGAAAAGGAGTAATTCACCCTGGGTCTTCACCATCAATGATGGAGCAAGAACTGGGCAAAAGCCTCCCAGGTTTCAGCTTAGCTCAATACATGAGCCCTTCTCTGCCTCTCAAGCATTGGTGGAGATGGTCAGCACTTCCTAACAGAAATCCTTCTCTCAACATACAAGGTGAAAGGAGGGAAGGAAAACAGGAAGAGAAAGGTTTTGCCTGGAGCCACAGAGCAGAGGAGAGGCAGGACCATGACCTGGGATCCAGAGATGCCCAACTCTGAGATGTCTATCCCAGATCCTGCAGCACAGGAGTTATTTCCAGATACATTTTTCTCACTCCCTGATTAGATTTGGAATTGACAAAGCATCACATCCTATTTCAACAGCAACCCAGCAGCAATAGATAACCGCTCCTGCAATTCTCATTGATATGTCATCAGAAAACTGCATTCCTTAAGAAGCCTTACAACAACTCCTGTAACTAGGGAATAGACACCCTGATCCTACAGAAGTCATTTTGACCACTGGCATGGAGACAAAGACTCTGTTTAAAATGTAGCAAAACCAGATTTCGTGATCTGAGGAGTAGCTCAAAAATAATATAACTCTTAAGCTTAAAATTTCTACTAGGAACCCAGCTGAAAAATAAATTCAGAATCATTTTCAGATACTTATGTTAAAAATACTGATGATGTACTAATATAAGCTTGTGGGTTTAAAGCACTTCTCATAAGTTCACTTAGAGTTCAGACAAAAGCAAAACAGGCAGAGGCACTCGTTGTCTCCGCTCTGTGCCACTGAACTGGAGCCCAAAGCAGTCAGGCCCCTTTCTCTTTCTTCTGTGACTCACAGCGTGCTCCTGAAAGAGATAATATTATTCCTAGAGAGAGCCTGTATCTTCAGTGTCTGCAGAAAAGTCCCCTAACTAAATAGAAGAAACCTGAGCTGCTAATATTTATTCATAATACTGAGCTTCTTGCATGCACAGAGATACGTGCACACACACTCGTTTCCACCAGCACAGAAAGCTGAAGCAAAATTCAGGCAAAATATGCCACATAAAGAGCAATACCTCTGCAGGAGTGGTCCATCTTGTTGTATTTGAAGAACCCACTTTTGCACTGGCAGAGGGCAATCCCATCGAAGTCGGTGCATTCAGAAGTTTCCTCGTCGCACTCGGGGTCCTTCTGCTTGCACAAGCTGCCAACTGTTGGGAAGAGGTGGCCAACATCAGCACAGTTCTCTCTGAACCCCTTGTTATGGACATTTGCTTTCCCCAGGCATCACACTCAGCTCACGTGCTGCTTTCATCTCCTTTGTTGTTGTTGTTTTTGAATAACATCTGTTCCATCAGCAGACAGTCAGCATTACTCTGTGTGACTATTTCTTGCATATCTACTGTCATTCGTACAGGCAAACAGAGGAGGTGAGTAACAAATGTTTCTGCTCAGAGGCAGAAGGGGAAATGAAAAACAAAAATTTGGTTTGGCTGGAGCTGAAGCACATTCACCCCCTGAGACAGTTCAACAAATCAATTTTTAAGTTTAGATCAAGCAAAACATTTCGCTCAGCCTAAAACAATTTTTTTCCCATTCCAATCTGAAGCACTGGATTTTCTCATTTTTCATACAAAGAATTTGTCTGCCCATTTACATTACTTCCAAACAGTGTTTTTACTTTAGGAAGTCAGGTTTCTTACAAAGAGCATTCAGTAAAACTCTGGGTAAATGATGGAGAGGAACCTCATGAGGTTCAACAATGGCAAATGCAGAGTCCTGCATATGGGAAGGAACAACCCCATGCACCAGCACAGGCTGGGGGTGACCTGCTGGAGAGCAGCTCTGCAGAGACAGACCTGGGAGTGCTGGTTGGTAATAAATTGAACATGAGCCAGCAATGTACCCTCGTGGCCAAGAAGGCCAATGGCATCCTGGGATGCATCAAGAAGTGTGTGGCCAGCAGGTCAAGGGAAGTTCTCTCTCTCTCTGCTCTGCCCTGGTGAGGCCTCATCTGGAGTCTTGTGGCCAGTTTTAGGCTCCCCAGCTCAAGAGGGACAGAGAACTGCTGGAGAGAGTCCAGCACAGGGGTATCAAGATGATCAGGGGACTGGAACATCTTCCTTATGAGGAAAGGCTGTGGGAACTGGGGCTGTTTAGTCTGGAGGAGACTGAGGAGAGATCTCACTAATATTTACAAATATCTAAAGGGTGGGTGTCAGGAGGTTGAAGCATCACTTTTTTCTATTGTATCTAGCAACAGGACAAGGGGTAATGGGATGAAGCTGGAACACAAAATGTTCCATTTAAACATAAGGAAAAACTATTTCACTGTCGAGGTGAGGGAGCCCTGGCACAGGCTGCCCAGGGAGGGTGTGGAGGCTCCTTCCTTGGAGGTCTTCAAGACCTGCCTGGACACATTCCTGTGTGACCTGATCTAGGTGGGACCTGCTTCTGCAGGGGGGGTTGGACTGGATGATCTCTAAAGGTCCTTTCCAACCCCCTACCATCTGTAAGTCTACGGTTCTATGATTGTGTCACCACATTCATTCTTTTTTTTATTTTTCCTGGGAGGTCCAAGGAAATGGAATAAAAAAAGGTATTAATGAGAAATAGGTTTTTATGGAAAATGTGTCACGTATTTGGCACCCACCTCCTGTAAATCTCTCCCTGCTAGATCCATCAAACTTGTCATTCTGCTCATTACAAGCTAGAAGACTTTACCAGAAGCATTGTATCAGGGGTAATGGCCAGACATAAGCTGATCAGGTCTACCAAAATTATTTCATTCAGTTCATGGTGGGAGTGTGGCTTCAAAATACAGCACGTTACAATGAGAGCGCACACTGAATTTCTCATCTCTGTGTTTGCTTTACCAAAATGACCCCAGGGATTTCCCACTAGACTCAGGCTAAACACTGCTGCCCTTCATCCTCAAAGCCAAACTGCAAAGCCTTGATCCTTGAAGTCACAGAGCTCCACGTGCAGAAGTTTCCTCGCAGGAGCCCATCTTTCAAGGGTGCTCACTCCCTGTATCCTGCCAGTACCTTTCATGGCTACATCTCCTATATTGCTCCCTCAGAAAGCAAAGACCAGGAGGCACAGGGCCACCACCACTGATGGGATCCACCTGGAGAAGACCCTGCACAACACTGACGTGCTTCTCCAGGTTCTTCTGTGTCATGCTCACGTTCCCACTATTCCCCAGAGAATCCTCATTCAGTACAGAAACCAAAAGATGGCAACTGTGAATCACCTACAACACCAAAGCTAAGCAGGCAGGAGAAGCAGAGCTCCCCATGTAGCCTCCAGCAGCTCTAATCCACTGCACTGGGGAATGTTGTCTCCTGGTTTTCACAGTTTCCCCACCTCCTGACTGCATGGGTAGAATTAGGGTTCTTGGGTTTTTTTGATCTGGATGGGGCCTGGTGTCATATCCCAGAGATGAAAGGCTGCTGTACAATACCTCTAATCCTGTGCTCACAGTGTTTTCAGAGAGAGGCAGATTTCTCACACATGTGGTGAAGATAAGGCTCCATATCTACATCCCTTTTGTACTGTAAGGCTCTTAAGATGACTCATTTAAATAACATTAAAAAGATTCAGAAGGGGTTTTTTTTCCAAACACCAAAATCTTTCACCCTATATTATAAAAGATGCCAAATAAAACATCCCTTTCCCCTCCCAACACAGTCCCTCCAGGTGGTACTTACTTCTGTGGAGAGGTTTCAGGCTGGAGATGAACTGACAGGCTTCGGTGGGGGATTTGCAAGCTCGAATGTAGCTTTTCACGCTGCTGATAACATCGTACAAAGTCACATTAGATGCTAAAGAGAACGTGGATTGCACTGAAACACGCACCAGATCTGCCTCCCTAACAGAAAACAAAACAAAACAGCCCTCAGTATCACAGGTCAGTCTGATATCATCATTAGCACCTTATACATGGGACTCTTGTTAAGGCACATTATGCACAGGGCTCTCACTGCCACCAGTGATGCTTACCACAGCCACAATATTGCACACACACTGAATCAGCCCTGCATTGCAACAGACCTTACAAACTGGCTAAATTTAATACACAGAGAGGTACATTTAGGGCTGCAAAGGGTGCTGGCAGCTCATTTTGAAACCAGCCACAAATCCCTCCTGCGCAGCTCACAAGACCATCCCCAAGCTGCCCAGGCTGGACGGAGGGTACCAGGAAAGCCAGGCAAGGTGGTCAGGCATCCCCCATGGCCTGCACTACCATCAGGCTGGATGGCATCAAGTCCAGCACTGACTCAAAATGCAGAACATGGATCTCAAGTCAAACACCCCAAACACTCCAGTTTCTCATTCTTCCCCTGGCAGCCTGGGCCTTACCTGCTTGCCTTAACTGTGGAGTGGTGGTACCCTGGCAAGCCTGACAGCGATGCATCCAGCTGCAAGGAAGAAAGAGCAGCTGTTAGTGCCCTGGGGAAAGATGGAGGGAGGCAGGCTGATGGGACACAGCCTGGAATGGCCCTCCTGGGTCATCCACACCATTCTCTGCATTTGCCAGAGCTTCCTGCTGAGGCTGAGGGGACTTTGAGCATCCCAGCATTTCAGCTGCTCCATGAGAAAAGATATGCTGTCCTGCTGCCAGCAACAGATGGCAGAAGCCATCATTGTGCAGCCTTGGACAAATCACCTACTCCAAAAAGAGTGGGGATGAACTGCAGCCAGCTAACAGGGGCTGCTAACAGGACAAACTCATCCCTCTGCTGCTGTCTTAACAGCATGGACAGGGCAGGAGAGAGGACTGTGCTGGGATTTAAAAGTGGATGTCTCACCAGTCCCATTTACACCAAACTGGGATGGTTCAACGATCAAAAACACTAAATGCATGCTACAGAGTCTCATGGCTCCACATGACAACAGTAAGAGCAACGAAGGGGACCTGTCCCAACAGTATTGGCAAAGCCCTGGCAACCACACTCACCATTGCCAGGATTTCACCCTCGACGTGGAGGAGCTCTGCATACTTCCCATGGGTCATGTTCAGTTTCAGAGGAACCTGGCCAATAAATATTCGTACTAAAAGGAAGAATAAGATGCATTAGTCAGAACACACACCTCCATGCCATATGTAGCTGTGGTTTTATCCACACAAGCTGTCTGCCTGGAAAACTCCTTCATGCAGCAGCAGCAAACTCATGTCTGAGAGTCACTGCCCCAGTACAGCAAAGTCCCAGCCTTGGGATTTTTTTTCCCAAGGGTTGCTGCAATGTTCCCACAGCCTCAGTCAAATTCCAGAGCTCCATGCTGCTGAGCAGCCAGCATTTCACTGCAGCATTCACACATTTAAATTAGTGTTTATTTCTGTGTGAAAAGGACCCCTGAACACAGAGAGAGATGAGAAATTTAGTAACAAGAGAACTTCAGGTACCAAAGCTATTTGCAATAATTTGGGGCAAATATGTCAAATCTCTCACTCTGCCAGGGAAGGAAAGCAGATCAGCAAGTCACGATAAAGCACTGTAGAAAGGACATTTTCATTTTTCAAATCATTGGACAGAATGAGCAATGACATTTGAAAAGAGGCCCAAAAGATGCATTTTTCTGTGCTTAGATTAATATTTGATTCACGGCAGCTGAATGCAATAATCCGAGTTGTCCAGACTCAGAGAGATAATATCCCTAAATCTTGTATTAAATGTCATGAGATACTCAGTGGAAATGAGAACTCAGGCCTCTTAAGTTTTATGTTACAGCAGAAAAACAAATACAGTCACAGATAACATTATAAAGACTCCGATTCCTTCCCATTTTTTCCCATCCACAGAGCTTATCGTCCCCACAAATTTTATACTGGACAGCTCTAATGTAACAACTCTGGGTAAAAATGAGAATCACCTTCACTGTATTTATATAATCTGCTCATATTCCAGTTCAAGGCATGATCAAAACAACTCTCTAAATTAGAAGCTGACACATTCCAACTCATAGAACTATTTCAAAACACCCTTCAGGGACACCTCACCCATGTTTCCTTAGCAAAATTTCCATGCCTCTAATCCTGGCTGATTAAGGGTCAGAAAAACCTCTGGCAAAACAAATTCCCCTTTACAATGGGACACTGTAAATCCTTGAGATTGAGAGTCCTCTGATAGAAAGGAGGGAGGGGGTCAGAACCTGAGCTCCAACTAATAACTGTGCTGCATGAAAAAATGCTAAAGGTATGAAACAAGACCCTGATCTTACAAAGACTTTCATGGGTGCTTAATTTTCCACACAGGGCTGATCCCACTGAAGTCAGGCTACACAATAGCCCCACTTGCCTCCCCCAAACCAAGCACCATCACCTGGCTTTGCAGGGCTGGGAGCTCCCATAAACTGCTTAGAGTGCTTTTTAGGGGGTTATAAAACACATTAGGAACAGAAAGGGCACATCTGTCCTTACTAACAAGGCTGAGCCCATCACTCTGATGCTGTGCTTTTAAGGAACCCTCAGCCATCACTGTGCCTGCTCCCAGGGGCACCCCAACACCACTGGCATCACGCGCTACACTTGGATAAACACTGAGAGGCTCTTGTTAAAAGCAGTGGCTGAGAGGAACATTAAGCTCCTGAACTAGTCTGAGCATAGGTGAATTTGTTTTAGAAGATTACAGATAGTTACTTCTATGTTTCTCTCCCCTGGTTTTTCACTTTCCTTACCTAAATTGCACTTTCCTTTTTCCAGCTCGTATCCAAGAGGACACTGACAGATATAGGAGTCACGGGTGCTGTTGCAGGTGGCCAGCGCAGGACAAGGGTTGGAAAGACATTTATCCACATCTACAAATGCAGAAAAAAACACCAGACCATAGTTACAGTATCACAACAAGATCAGCTTGGCTCCTCTTTTGTGACCCCCTGAGCATTATCAGATGCTTCACAGCATCATTTGCATTTACTATTTATCCTGTTCTTAATTATTCTGTTGAAGCTGAAAGAGTAAATACAAACCACCTTCTCTTGAATATTCATTCAAAAGCCCTTGGGATCCAGCATGCTGATCTATGTTAATAAGAACACCCAGCTTGCCTACAGCACTGCCCATCTGCACATCTCAGGGTGCTTTTCAAACAGCCCTAAAGTTACAGACAAAGAGAGTGAAGAAGGGACCTCGACAGCCAGAGCTCGACATGGAAGCACAAATCCCTTCACCAAAGTCACAGAATCACAGAATCTTAAGGGTTGGAAAGGACCTCGAAAGATCATTCAGCCTAACTCCCCTGCCAGAGCAGGACCACCTAGAGTAGGTCACACAGGAACTCCTCCAGGTGGATTTTGAATGTCTCCAGAGAAGGAATTCCAGAGAAGCTATCCAATACTTCATTTTGAAAAAAGAACCAAAACACCATGCCCTAGTCAGAAATGCTCCTCTTGCTGTGTGTACAGCTCACACGAGCACAAGTGTGTGTCACACACGTGTGCAAGCAGTGTGCAGTACTTTGCATTCTGGTAAACAGCCAAACTTGGTATTTAAAGTGAAGAGTAACCTGGGAAAATTGTGAATCAGTTGGTAAAAAGGATACATAACCTAAATTTTTCAACAGAAAGAATCTATTCCCCTACAGTGAATTTTTTGTGTGTGTGTGTGTAGCCACAGCTATAATTAAAATCAATCAGCCTGAGAAATAACCTTTAAATACTTAATTGTTGGATGGAATATGTACTATTGCCAGAGATTAATGCAATTAGCACACACATTATCCTACAGTGGCACGAGGGCAAGGCTCCTGAACTAAACAAACAATCAATTTCCATTCATATAGAAGTTTGGTTAATGTATTTACTTGAGAAGATAAGGAGTCTGGCAGTGATACCAAATGGCTTTAATAGCACACAGCAAGACTATAGCAGGTAGCCTATAAGGAGAAGCAACAGACCCTTGAGTGGGAGATTATTGCTTGAGGTGGGGAGAAAACAACCATAGGTCATAAAAAGAGAAGTTCCCACACAAATACCAGGTGCTGACCAACCATCTTTTCTGATGAATAAGATAGATATTGATTGATATTGATCAAGACTGTCAACTGATCAACAAATATAAAATGCATCCCACACTTACCTGCAAGGCCAGTCAGCTTCATTTTCCTAAAATTCTCCAATTTCAGCTTACCATTTTTATCAGCAATGTTCACCAAAATGCTCAAGCTTTTCCAGCAGCTCAGCTGGACTGCTAAACCCTCCTTAGCTTAAAAACACCAACATGGAGACCAAGTTGTTCTCCTCAAACTCTGCAGACCACAAGACTTGTCATACATACATCATCCCCTTGAAGACCCTTAAAAGGGACTCAGGCATTCCTGCCCTCTGTATTGGGTTTGTGTGGCAAGGTTTTGGCAGTGGGAGAGTATGTATAGAGGTGGCTTCTGTGAGAAGATGCTAAAAGCTTCCCTTATACCTGACAGAGCCAGTGCCAGCTGGCTCCAAGAGAGACCTGCTGCTGGCCAAGCCTGAGCCAATTAACCATGGTGGTAATGCCTCTGTGATTAACACATCTGAGAAGGGAATATCCACCTGCAGCCCATGGAGGACACTATGCCAGAGCAGGTGGATGCCCAGAGGAGGCTATAACCCACCCAGGAAGTCTGTGCTGGAGCAGACTCTTGGCTGGACCTGTGGATCCAAGGACAAAGAGGAGCCCAGGCTGGAGCAGGTTTGCTGGCAGGATTTCTGACTCCATGGGGGACTCATGAGGGAGCAGTCTGTTCCTGAAGGACTGCCCTTCTCCCCTGCGGAAGGGACCCACATTGGAGTAGTTCATGAAGAACTGCAGCCTTTGGGAAGGTCTCACAGAGGACTGTGTTGGAGCAGGGGAAGTATGAGGAATCCTCCCCCAAGAGAAAGCAGTGTCAAAAGCCATCTGTGATGAACTGCCCATAACCCCCCTTCCCCATCCCCCGGTGTCACTGCAGGGGAGGAGGTAGAGACCTGCAAGAAGGGAGGAGTGGGGGGAAGGTGTTTCAAGATTTAATTTTTATTTTCTCATTACCATTCTCTTTTCTCTTGGGCAAGAAATTAGTAATTTCCCCAAGCCTATGTTTTGCCTGTGACAGTAATTGCTGAGCCATGTCCCTGTCTTTACCTCAACCGATGAGCCTTTCACTACATTCCCTCTCCCCTGTCTGGTTTAAGGAGGGCGAGTGATAGAGCAACTCTGGTGAGCCCCTGGCATCCAGCCAGAGTCAACCCACTGCACCCATTCATCCCTGGCCCCACCACTGATAATCACCATCAGACACATTACCTGTTGCTGGAGATGATGTCCTCAGCCTGGCTGTGCTACTCGATGGAGGAACGGTGGTTGTTTTGGTAGCAGCCAAAGTGGTTGTAATGCTCACAGTGGTCTTGCTGGTTGGAGGGGCTTCAGAAAGACTCGTAATAGGGATGTTTTCCTCAGTGACTTTACCAGGCCTTGCAGTGGTGGGATCCACAGCTTCTGTGCTTTCACTAGTGGTATACACATGCTTTGTGGCTGCGGGCGTTTGAGCTCTGTGGGCTTTCACGGTGCTAACATCACCTGAGGTTGGCTGGCGACTGCCCGGCGTTGTCAGCACAGAAGGTTTCACCGTGGTCAGTGCTACCACAGGGATGATGACGCTGTGGTTTGTTGCACTTGGTGAGGGACTAAGGGGTGCGTCAGTCGGCCCAGCCCCTGGGGCATCGCTGGCTGTGGTGAGCAGCGGCGTTGCCCTCCCGAAGCTGCTCTCCCAGGCAGTGGCGGTTCTCGGCAAGGCGGCTTCTGTTACCGTCACGGCAGTGGACACAGACACACGTCCACTGTGCTCCATGGGTGCCGTAGGGAGAAGAGACCCGGTGGAGGTGAAGCTGGTGTTGTTTTGGGACTGGTGCGTGATGCTGTGCTTGGTGGTCTCTCTGGATGAGCTCCCGGACACGGCGGCTGTGGAAGGCACCCTCCTGCCCACTGTCGTAGCTCCAGAGGTGCTCGCTTGCTCGCTGTCATTGGACTGTGAGACTGACGACGGTGATGAAAACAGAGGCAATAAAGATGCTAAGGAGTAAGATGGGGAAAGCAACGAGGAAGTGGGCAAGGAGGATGACAAAGCCTGCAGAGGGGGGGAAGATGCCATCACAGGGGATGACAGCGGCTCAGTTGACTGCGATGACGTAAAGGGGTAAGGTGGTGGTGGTGGTGTCGATGACAATGAGTGATGCAGTGATGACAGTGAGGAAGAGGCTGGAAATGTTGATGAAGATAAAGATGATCTGTCAGTGGTCAACAGCTGAGGGTCAGTGTTGAAGAGAGTAGTATTTTGCACACTGCCTGCAGAAGCAGATGTCGACAGTTTGGAAGAATGTACGAGCAATGGCTCTGTAGATGGTTCAACAAAACCACCATCGCTGGACACGTTGCTCCTGTCCTGTGCCACAGAAGATTTTGATGAATCAGAAGGGTTGGAAATTTCAGAAAAAAAGGTGGAACTTTCTGAAGAGTCAGCAGAGGTGCTGCTATTTGAGATAGACAGCAGGGTCCTCTCTCCTCCTCTGGTATATGTGGTTGAAATGTATGTGCCATCCGTATGAGAAACTGAGGTCCTTTTCTCAGCATCAAGGCTACCTGGCTGATGGCTACTTGAAAAGCCTGCAGTAAAAAGGACAGAATACATTAGAAAGACAGAGTAATATGAAAGTATTTTGATGTCATGTTAAAATCACTTGCTAAATACATAAAATATTCTTGTCTGTGAACTGGCCCATGGTCATCTGAAAATTTAGAGCACCATCCAAGCACAGGCATTGGATCAGAAGTCTTATGCAATCCCTAATTGATTCTAAAATGGTGAACTCTGACAGACACAAGGCTTCTCTGAAACAAGTAGGTTTCTAAAGTAGTCTTCTTCCAGTATTGCATTTCTAATACCATTGAGCATTTATCGTTCCATGATATTTTGTGGCAAGCTAAGCAGGAAAACCCATCTGTTCTCTTTATCACTCATAATTTCTAAAACTTATATCATCTCCCTCTTATCCTCCATTCCCAAGTAATGAATATCCCTCTTCTTCAGTCAATTTGGTTTTAGACAGTGAACCTCCTGCATCTGCAGAATGAAATTATTACGCTAATTTGCAGCTTATCCTGAACACATTGATTGAAGACTTTGCAGTTAGGAAACCCTAAACGAGGATTCCAATTATTTAGCACAAAAGGTGCAGTCAATCTCATCATACAAATGTCAGGATGAACAGCTAAGTTCAGCAATCTCTAAAAATAAAAAATAGGGTATTGAAAACTTGGTTTAATTCTACAATTGACTTAGGTCATCATCGTAGAATCGCTTTGGTTGGGAAAGATCTTTAAGATCATCAAGTCCAACCACTCACCTCACACTGCCAAACACATCACTAAACCATGTCCCTCAGCACCTCAGCTACACGGCTTTTAAATATCTCAAGGGATGGGGACTCTACTACCTCCCTGGACAGCCTGGGACAGAATCTAACAACCTTCTTGGTTAAAAAGTTCTTCTTCATCTCCAATCTAAACATCCTCTGGTGCAACTAGATCCCATTTCCTCTTTTCCTATCACTCATTGCTGGAGAGAAGAGACCAATCCCCACCTCGCTACAACCTCCTTTCAGATAGCTATAGAGAGTGATCATGTCTCCCTTCAACCTCCTCTTCTCCAGGCTAAATAACCCCAGCTCCCTCAGACACTCCTCATCAGACTCGTTCTCCAGACTCTTCACCAGCTTTGTTGTCCATCTCTGGACAATCTCCAGCACCTCAATGTAGTGAGGGGCCCAGAACTAAACACAGCACTCGAGGCGTGACCTCACCAGTGCCCAGTACAGGAGAACAATCACTGCCCTGGTCCTGCTGGTCACACTATTTCTGATACAAGCCAGGATGCCATTGGCCTTCTTGGCCACCTGGGCACAATGCTGCAACACTTGAAAACTGTGAAACACTTCTAAAAGCATTACCCAAAATAAACTAGTCAGGATAGAAAGGAATAATGCAGGCTTTAGGTCCTTTGATGAAAGCATCTCCCCTGAGCAAACCCATGGGTGGCACTGCATGTCCTAATGAATGAGAAGTTTGTATACAAGGTAGAGAAATGCAGAACAGTGTGAATTTCTCCCACTCCCCAGCCAGGACACTAACTTACTTGTGTGTACGCCAGGAGACACTAACTTACTTGTGAGGTCATCTTGGAATGAAGAGTAAGTGGGTATCTTGGAAGAACGCTCAAAGAGAATCTCTGTTGCAAAGCCTGTGAAGCCTCCAGTGCTGGTGGAGGCATTGGTCATCCTGTTCTGCTCCACTGGCCCTGCTCCTGCCTCAGCTGGCCCCAGAGGGCTGCCGGTCTCGGTGTAGGAAGTAGAGCTCTCCGTGCCCATGGCCAGTGTGCTGTCTGTCACTGAGTGCAGCATCACCTCTCCACTGCCAGTGGATGCACTGTACACACGGTCAGTGACGGGCCTGGATGTTCTTTCCTCAGCACTCGAGCTGCTTAGGAAATGACGGCTGCTGCCCATGGCTGGAATAGGATCAAAAAGCAGGCATCTGATTTTATCATCTCAGAGAAGAGAGCACTTGTGAGTTCTACAATAATTCTGTTTGGAAATGCAGATTAATAAAATTGCACGGATAAACACAGATTAAATACAGATTAAGTAGATCTCCATATCTGCCACCTTAAATGTGGATTTAACAAAGCCTACTCCAAAGAAACAGGACTGTCTAAATACATGGAGATAATGAGTACCATTAGAGTCATAACAGCATGTTTATGTTACCCAACCCAGGCAGGTAGTAGATGTGTCCTACAGCAAGAAGCTACATGTCTCATGCCTCAGACTTTTTTGTTAAGCATCAGCAACTGCAGAAATACAACATTAAGGAGTAGAATGACCACTGCTTAGAAATCCTGCCCACACCTGCAACAGCACTGACACGTGTTGGTGTTCATATCAATCCCATGGAAGAGGGGGAACAAGAGACAGTCTGATTTTTCTGAATTCAAACATCATCCCAGACTTCAGAAAAACTCACTGGAAGGTTCAGCAGCAGCTGAGAAGGAGGTGGAGGCCCTGGAGGAAAGGGTGACCTTGGGCTCTGAGTACTCTGCTTGGCCAGACGAGACATGCCCCTTTTCGGGCCATGCTGTGGAGGATGGCAGGGGACTGGTGAGGGGCTCCACAGCCATGTCCAGGTGAGATGTGGGGTTTTCTGACACTGTGCTCCACGTGTCATGGTCAGTTGCAGCCTCAGATGTTCCCTCCTTGTGTCTGGAGAGTGTGGTCAAGATGTACGTTGTCTCTGTAGGAGCGCCAGAAACTCTTCTTCCTCTCTCTGGAACTGCAATACAGAGATATACATAGATGTATTTATATATATATATATATATATTTATATTAAGAATATCTTTGAGGCCTCTACAGTGACCAAAACCCGAACTTTTCAATCCTCACAGCAGAGGTGGTACTTAGTGAGCAGCATCACTTATTTACTAAGTGAGGTTCTCAGGTGGTTTGTACTTCTCTCCTTTACACCAGACAAATAGAAGAGTTTTTGGTGCACAGCATTTATGAGAGAGAACACCAGCAGGGAGATAGAACCTGGTCTTTAATGTCCTACACAACTCTCCTTGGGTGGATCAGTGGGTTTGAAACCAGCTCTGGTGTGACCTTGGCAGCACGGCTGAGGCCAAAACACATGGTTACCGGGATATAAGAAATGGTAAAAGGTCTATTGATCCCTTGGCACATCTTGTGCCAGGCTCCTCCAGGCTGAGGGCTGAGACCAAGGCTCCATGCCAGCCTTTGCATGTGGCCCAGAAGAGCTGCCTGGCTGTCTAGATCCAACATGAGAAGTGTTGCCCAAGTGCCATGAGGCAAAAAACTCACCAAGCATGCAGTGCTGACACCTTTCACAATAAAGCAGGCTTACTAAAAAGGCAAATCCAGTTTAAGGCTAGAAAAGGGAGGGTGGGAGCTCAGGAAGAGGGTGAGGAGGAAGGATGCCCTGCATGGTAAGCCAGGAAACCAAAAGACCCACCTGAAGCACTTGGTGAAGGTGAAGGCACTGAACTGCTGGGAGAAAATACAGGCAGTGTCTTTGTTGGAAGGTCAGTGGCTTCAGCATCGTTCTGTGAAACATCACTGTGCCTCGCAGTGTCTGTGGCTGATGTGGATAGAAGGACTACATCCAAGGAGCTGGTGTGGGGCAGAGTGGGAGCAGAGCTCCCTGCAGTGCTGGATGTTGCACCAGGGCCTGGCATGGGCACTGTGCTCCTCTCCCCAGCACTCGTGGCTGTCACCGAGCTGGGCAGACTGCTGAGAGGAGCATCGGGCAGGTGTCCTGCTGCAGAGGTCTGTTCTGCTGCAAAAGGGCAAAGCAAAATGGATTTATAGATCCTAAGCTATAAACAGGTGGGTGTGCTCTCTCACATCACCACCCTCAGGCTGGTGGCACAGATAAAATGTGGCAGGAGACCTACAGCTGGAGAAAACACTAACTGTGAAGACACAATCCTTTCCTGTGCAAGGTGTGGGTTCTCCTCTCCTCTACTCTGCCCTGGTGAGGTGTCATTTGGAGTCCTGTGTCCAGTTCTGGGCTCCCCAGCTCAAGAGGGACAGGGAGCTGCTGGATACAGTCCAGCACAGGGCCACCAAGATGATCAGGGGACTGGAGCATCTTCCTTATGAGGAAAGGCTGCGGGAACTGGGGCTGTTTAGTCTACAGAAGAGTAGATTGAGAGGGGATATCATTAATATTTACAGATATCTAAATGGTGGATGTCAGGAGGTTGGGGCAGCACTTTTTTTTTCTGTAGTGTCCAGCAGCAGAAGAAGGGGTATTTTAAAGAAGCTGGAACACAAAAAGTTCCACTTAAAACTTCTTTACTGTTGAGGTGAGGGAGCCCTGGCACAGGCCTCCCAGGGAGGGTGTAGAAGCTCCTTCTCTGCAGGTTTCCAAACCTGCCTGGACACGTTCCTGTGCCCCCTGATTGATGGGGAGCTATTTCAGCAAGGGTTTGGATGGGATGATCTCTAAAGGTCCCTTCCAACTCCTACCATTCTGTGACTATGCTTCTAGGAGGTGCTGCTCACAGGAGGACACGAGGAGGGCACAAGGAACAAGCCGTATGAGCTCTGTTGGGTTCCCTTCCTTTCAATGCTGTTCCCAGCACCACAGTCCCTCTGCAGGCACTGTGCACCTGCAGCACCTGCACTCAGTGGTGGGGGCTTATGGCAGCACCAAACTCCTGCTACTCAAAACGAGGCATAATTGCCATTGTCCAGCATCTCCAAGTTACCCTCACTCTTCCATACAGAGCAGATGGTGGAGGTCTACAGGAGAGCTCACCTGGGGAAACGCTCTCTGAAGCAGATGGGGAGCCTGCAAGCAACGGTTCCATGGACAACATGGTGGGACCTCTGCTGCCACCACCCTGGGGCCCCAAAGAGGTCCAGGTATGATCTGGAGCGTGGATGGTTTCAGTACCAGTGGTGTAAATCTCTGTTGTTTGGGCCAGCCTGGTGCTGGCTGGCAGAGACCTTAACGTCCTCCCTCCACCCTTGGCGGCTGTTGCGGAAACGGAGGTACTGGCGGTGGGGGAATCGGTTCTTCTCTCTGTTGACAGGATGCTGAATAACACATGGCTGCCTCCAGTAGCTAAGATGTGATAAAGACACAATTTACATTTTCACATGTGTGAAACTATAAGCAAGCAGACAAGCTTTCTTTCAGTAGCACCCAGAGGCAGCAAGTACGAGCAGAACCAGAAAATATGAGATGTCAGTCGAGAGAAAATAGGAAACTTCCGAAGATATGAACCCTTCCTACAGAAATCTGTCTTCTAAAAAATATACTATTGCATAAAAACTGTTGAACTACGAACACTGTGCACTCGACTTCACCATTACGTGCCTGAGTGCATTCCATGCTTCTAGAACAAACAAATACCATAACAACGCAGAAGAGCCTGGAAGCTGGTTCAGACAAAGCACAGCACAGAGTAGTGTGAAGGTCTAAGAGCAGGAAAAAACAGGACTGGGGGATCTGATGCCTTCAGCACCATGGCAGAGTCTAGGATCAAACAGTGGCATGAGAGACCACATTCAAAGTTGCCTTAAATTTGTCAGGCTGGTTTAATTTCTGGGAAGCAGAACAGTCCAAGGGGTAGGAGAGAGAGCAGGAACCAAAGTCCAGTCCCTGGAACTGCAGGGACATGATCTAATTCTTCTTGCTTAGTTGTCTTGCCTATAAAATGGAGACAGCCACTGGAGATAGTAAAAAGAGATCTGTGATTTGGAAGCTAATTCTTTTTCTTTGGTTTATGAGACTTTCCACAGATGTGCCCTTTCTGTAAAAAACCCAAACCACTTTTTTTGGTCAAGCAAGAGCTGAAATATCTCAGACACAAAATCAGACTGCATCCTTCCAAGCAATATACTTTGCATAGCAGCAAAGAGTCAGGCAAATGTAAGACACAGTCACAGTCCTCCTTTTACTTAAGAGAGAAATGGCATTTCACTTCTAACTTGAGTTTACCTGGGGAAGGATCTCCCAAAGGAGAGCGAGAGCGTGTTAGTGAAGGGTCTGGCACCCGCTCAGTGACATCTGTGATTCCTCTGGGCTCACGAACTCTGTAGGTGTCTCTCACAGATGACAGGGATGAAGACTGGACCGTGCCCAAGGTCCTGTACATGTCACTACTGGACATGGAGACTTCTGCTGCCCATGAGCTGCTGCCTGTGACAGAGCTCAGGGGCCTCCCGCTGCTGCTGGTGGCCGTAGCTGAAACGAAAGCGCTGGTGGGAGAGGAGGTAAAGGGTTTCTTCTCTGTCATTGAGCTCATAACTGATCTGTGGCTGCTCCTGACACCTGAGACAATAAAACCAGTTTTGATTTATGCACATAGAGCTATACAGTAGGTGGTTGTTTGTACAGGATGTATTTCTGTGCTGTTTGTTGAGAACCAAGCTGGAAAAGGCACTTCTCTGGGAAGAGGTGAATCCCTTATGCTCAAGTACATGTGGCTTACAAAAAGCCATGAAAACCTCTACTTAAAAGCATGGTTTTTAACTGCAGGCTGTGCACAAAACCTAATTTCTGAGTTTAAGCTGCCTTCAAGCCTGTTTAAATCAGGAGTATACACCTCTAACTTCAAAGTAAATCCAGAGGATGAGCTCAAACAGGCCTGGTTTAGGTTTTCTAGTGGCAGTCCAGAGAACCAAGCTACAGTCTCAGTACTGGGTGGACAGTATGGCCATGGACCAGAGATTCCCATAGCACCAGGCACCCAGGTTTGGGCACAGCCTCACCCATAAGATGCTCGGAAACACGCCATTGCCCCAGTCTAGCATTTGACCCAGCCTGGCTTACTCCTTGCTTAGCAGGTGTGCTGCCCCAGGCTCTCTCAAATCACAGTGCTGGGGATGCTGATATTTCACCAGCTGCACTGTGACTCACAGAGCAATGGTCTTACAGGATCACAGAATGGCAGGGGTTGGAAGGGACCTCTAGAGGTTATCCAGTCCAACCCTCTGCTAAAGCAGGTTCACCTAGATCAGGGGGCACAGGAACACATCCAAGTGGGTTTGGAACTCCTCAGAGCAGAAGCCTCCACACCCTCCCTCCCTGGGCAGCTTGTGCCAGGGCTCCCTCACCCTCACAGCAAAGAAGTTTCTCCTTGTGTTTAAGTGGAACTTTTTTTGTTCCAGCTTAATTGTGAACTAATGGTGAATGGTGGGGCAGAGCTCACTTGGGACCACTCTAAGGGCATGGGGTGAGTCAGCATGGTCGTGACTGTGGGGACTTCTAGAATGTCATCTCTCTTACACATCAGCCTGCACGGCAGACACAGTGCCAGGCAACAGCTACAAATTCCCAGCCAAACTGTCTCTGGCAGGTAAAAAGTGTACCCACATATTTCTAACTGATGGCTGCTGTTCCCAGCATGGGAGTTTCATTAGCAATGAGGACACTGATGTTTTCCACCCAAAAGCTGAGATCCACTCCCACCCATCCCACCAGCCCTGCTGCCAGCCTGATGCAGTCAGTACTAAACATATCCACATATCCAAGAGCAACTGATGGCCAGAGCTAAAGAAAAATTGCATGAGGATGTGAAATGTCATCCAGTCCCAAAGCAGTCAACTTTCAAATCAGCAAATTTACCTCTGAAAGGCCTTTGGGAAGTAGAGAGGGAGTTTGTGAGCAAAGGCTCCCCAGGACGTTCTGGGAGATCCGTGCCTTCCAGTGAGCTGTTAGGATGGTGTGTCCCAGCCCCCAGGGAGGAGAAGGTCCTCTCCAATGAGCTGGTGGGGTTGGTGCTGATGGCAGAGCCCTTTGTCACCCCATCTGTACGACCATCTGTGGGGGACTCCGGTGCCTCCACTGCTATGCTGGCCATGTCAGCATCACGGGTGTCCAAGTGCAGCGTCGCCTTTTCTGCATCTGGGATGCTCTTGAGTTCATAAGTGCTGTTAAAGGCTAAAAGGAGGAGAAAAGAGATATAAAACTGCACCTAGGGAAATGAAAACAGCTGGGCAGACTTCATCCTGCTACCTGTAGATGCAGACAATGTATGTGTGAATATTTAATATGGAAATCTTTAATTCTGGGAGATCACCAAGGGAAAGAATGGTCTGTATAGGAACTCCTGAAGTTATTGCTTTCACAACTCAACGTTTTCAAGGAAAATCTACCCTCTTCCAACAAGAATAATATTTATCCATACTTTCATTTCTGTGAAATGTTTTTAAATGTACAGAATGTGCCAAATACAATATTATTCCTCCTTTCTTTAAAATAAAAAGGATGTATTTTGTTTATAAAGAGTCTTTAAATAATGTTCTGAGTTATAGAGCTAGCTATCAAAACTCACTTGTGGAAGTGCTTTCCAAAGCAGACGGCGAGCCTGTGAGCAACGGGTCTGTGGCACCTCTGCCATCACCACTTTGGGCTCCCAAAGACGTCCCAGGGGACCGGGTCTGGTCTGAAGAACTGGTGACTTCTGTACCAGAGCTGGATATCAATGCTGCACCAGCCAGCCTGGTGCTGGCTGGCAGAGATCTCAACGTCCTCCCTCCACCCTTGGTGGCTGTCGTGGAAACAGAGGTGCCGGTGGCGGTGAAATCCCAAACTCTGCTCTCCGTGGCCGACAGGTTGGATGGCTGGTAGCTGCTTCCAATGGCTACAGCACAGTATAAACCCAGGGATTTACAGAGATGAAATTATAAACAGATGGCTCCATTTTCTTCCCAGACGCTTACGGCGCACATACGGATGTTAAACATCGGAAGTTTTCAATCTGGACAAAGTGCTCTTCTGGAAAGGCATGAATCCCCTCGCCACAGGAAGGCCTTGCACACAGCCTGGGGCTCGCTGCCAGGACACACGGCTTCACCAGAGCCGGCTCGGCTCGGCCAGCGGGAAACCCCACCGGACAAGGACTGCAGGCACTTCCCTTTGATCCCACCTTTGCTCTATGACTGGTGGAAACGGGCCCAGGCACTCTTAAAGCTTTTCGTAGCCTGAACGTGGCACCAAACAGCAAAGAGGGGAAACCTGAGCGTGGCCATATTCCCACACGAGCGTGCAGCTCACTACTCATCCCAGGACTCAATGGGACACAGGAAAAAATCCTTAAGCAAGCACAAAATAGGGTAAAATAACAAACTGTAGACTACTCGAGCTTACCCACAGCAGTGCTTCCTGAAGCCAGGCGGGAAAGGGTGAGCCAGTGCTCTGAGGAGGGCCCAGGGAAAGGTCTCAGCGTCAGGGCCGCTGAGGAGGGTGCTGTGGCCTGGGACTGATTTGCAGAGCTCGATGCTGCTGTTTGGATACTCAGCCTCGGGTTCTCTGCAGCCCTGCTCCCAGCAGCTGTGACAGAAGGAAGGGACACATCAGTGTGAGAACTCTGGAGGTGTGTTTGCTCCTGGTCAGCCCCAGGCACAGGATAACACAGCAACACCAAAGTTTTCCATAAATTAATGTGGATGAGGGTAAAGTTTCTATTTTTGAGAGCTCCAGAAATGAGCTGCTTATAAAGCAAATGGCAGGAGAGCTCAGGGACCTCAGGTTTGCTGTCCTGTGCCTGTCCTGCACAGGCAACTCACCCTGCCTAGCCAAAAGCAAATCACAGAATCACAGGATCACAGAATTTCAAGGTCTGGGAGGGGTCTTGAAAGCTCATCCAGTCCAACCCCTCTGCCAGAGCAGGACCACCTAGAGTAGGTCACACAGGAACTCATCCAGGTGGGTTTTGAATGTCCCCAGAGAAGGAAACTCCACAACTCATTTGGGCAGCCCCTTCCAGTGCTCCCTCACCTGAACAGGGAAGAAATTCTTCCTTGTATTTCTTTGGAAGCTCTTATATTCCAACTTGTACCCATTTCCCCTTGTCCCATCATTGGCCATCATTGAGAACAGCCTGGCTCCATGCTCCTGACATCCACTCTTTACATATTTGTAAACGTTAATGAGGTCACTCCTCAGTCTCCTCCAAGCTAAAGAGCCTTTCATCAGAAGGGAGATGTTCCACTCCATCATTTTGTGGCCTGGTATGGCCATGAGCACGGTCTAACAGCCTCATGCTCCACAGTCGTACCACTCGGGTACGGGACACTACTCAGGTGGGGCTGGGACCTCTCCATTGCTCTGCAACTGGCACTGAACCAGCCATGGTATTTCAGAGCTGCACATGCCACCCTGCAGAAAACACAGAGATAAGGTCCAAAGACTTCTCTTTTTTATTAAGTGGAAATGGTTTGGGGTTTTTGGACCCAATTATTTTTTTCCATTGCTTTTTTCTGCTTCCAGCAGGGAATTTCAGCCAGCCATCCAAACAATAACACAGCACACACAGAACAAAGCCATCTTCTCTGTTTGAAGGAAGCAAAAGCTATATATAAAGGCTTTTTAAAGCTATAAAAGAAACCTGTGGGCCAGCAAAGCTCACCTCTGAAAGTGCTGTCCATGGCAGGTGATATCACGAGAGGGGTGCTTGTGGAATCCCCTGTGACATGCCCCGGGTGTAACACAATGTGGCTTGCACCAGTCTGGGTACTGGAAGTTCGTGGGGAGGACTGAGGCTGTTTTGGAGACCCAGGGATGGAGGTGCTGGGAAGGGGCCACAGCATCCCCCTACTGCTCCCCAGGGGGGTAGGTGAAGTGGTTGCAGTGCCTGTGGGAGGGCTGTCGGGTGGCTCCGTGCCCACCCGGCCACTTGCCAGTCGCGAGGGGCTGCCGCTGCCTGCAAGGTAATGAGGGAAAGCAAATGAGAGCACAAGGATGGACCGAGCTGCCCACCCAGCATCCTCCAGCGGCACCCTCTGCCTCCTCCCGCAGCCTGCAGCCCCCTTGCCTGTGCTCTGCCTGCAGCAGCTTTGTGTTTGGGAGCTGCACTGAGTAATTCATAACTTTCAAGGCCAGGAGAAGCCACACAGCTTCTTCTTTCCACCCTTGTGCATGAAGCAAGCCCAAAACTGCCCCGGGCCCACTTTGAGGATGGAGGGCTGGATCCAGCACACAGGGGAGCCAGGCTTAACCAAGGCCCTGATTCTCAGGGAACAGCATGCCCCTTGTTCCCAGGCTGCACTGGGACAGCTCACCCCGGTGCCAAGTCCCCACAGATAAAGGCAGTAGCACCGTCCTCATCGCACCGTTCAACGCCGTCACGTCCCAGGCCCCGCTGCGCCTGCCCAGCGGCCCTCTGGCCAAAGAGGTGCCAGCAGTCTCCAGCGACACCCTCTCCGCAGCTGCCTGGGTGCTGGCAGAAGCCACAGCCCTCTTGCCTCTCTCCTGGATGCCTGCAGCACGGTGATGGCTTCCAGCACCTGGAAAGCAGAGCAGAGAGGGCCATGTTGCCCATGGACAAGTGAATTTGCTTCAGCTGGGGTGGCGGCAGCGTCACCCACAGCAGTACCCAACCCCACCTGACACAACAGGCAGGGGCATAGCTGCACCCCCCGTGTTTCCTCTCTTTAACACAGAGCACACTGCCAGAGGGACTGCTGGGAGCAGAGGGTTTCTGTCACCAAAAAATAACAGTATTTCAAAATTAGTCCTCATCAGTGCATGGCAAAACCCACCCTCCCCAGATCTTTTTAAAATGACGTTAAAAATGCAGAAGGCAGTAAAGGAGCTTATGCCAGGACAGCCAGCAGCTGGCAACCCAGGCACAACAGCTCCACACTCCAGTCTCTAAGCAGGAAAAAAATGAGGAATCAAAAAACTAAAGCAAGTCTCTATGCTCATATCTCAACAAGACTTTTATCAGCTTCCCTGAGATAGGATTTCTTCCAAAAATCTGAATTTCTAGCAGCAAGGAGGGAATACTTCCTAACAAGGGTGGAGGATTATGACTCCAGACTTCAGGAGAGCTGACTTCAGCCTCTTCAAAGACCTGCTTGGAGGATCTCATGGGCTAGGATTCTAGACCATAGTCAGGCCCAGGAAAGCTGGTTAATCTTCCAGCGCCACTTCCTTTAAGTTCAAGATCAGTGTATCCCCACAAGGAAAAACTCAGGTAAAGGAGGTAAGAAGCCTGTGTGGATGAACGAGGAGCTACTGCAACAAGTCAAGAAGAAGAAAGAAGTCTATGGAAGGTGGAAAAAGGGCCTGGTTGCTTGGGAAGAGTATGGTAATATTGCTAGAGCATGTAGGGATGAAACTAGGAAGGCTAAGAAGGCTAAAACCCTTTTGGAACTAAATCTGGCAAGCATGTACGTGTGGCCACTAGGCTGAGGTGTGGGTTCTCCTCTCCCTCTACTCTGCCCTGGTGAGGCCTCATCTAGAGTACTGTGTCCAGTTTTCGGCTCCCCAGATGAAGAGGGACTCCTGGAGAGAACTCAGTGGAGGGCTACCAAGATGATCAGGGGACTGGAACATCTTTCTTATGAGGAAAGGCTGCGGGAACTGGGGCTGTTTAACCTGGAGGAAACTGAGCGGGGACCTCATCAACACTTTTTAAGTGGCTTAAGGGTGGATGTCAGGAGGACAGAAGGCACATTTTTCTGTTGTCTCCAGTGACAGGACAAGGGGTAATAGACATAAAGTGGAACACAAAAAGTTCCACTTAAACATAAGGGAAATTTTTTCCTGTTGAGGTGAGGGAGCCCTGGCACAGGCTGCCCAGGGAGGGGGTGGAGGCTCCTTCTCTGCAGGTTTCCAAACCCACCTGGATACGTTTCTCTGCCTCCTGATTGAGAAACCTGCTTTAGCAGGGGCATGGACTGGATGATCTCTGGAGGTCCCTTTCAACCCCCACCATTCTGTGACTCTGAAAACTCACCGGGAGGATGGCTGTGGGTGGGCAGGTGGGCGGCTGTCCCACCAGACAGGCTGCCCAGGGCTCCTGCTCCCGGCAGAGTGACTTCCCCACTGCTGGAAGGGGGACCAACGTGCCCCGTGGCCACAGTGCTGTGCCTGGCAGGCAGCCATGCCCACGCCTTGCTCTTGGCCAGCTTTGTCACCAGCTCCACGCTCTCCATCAGACCACCAGAAGTCCTTATCTCCACGTCTGAACTCCTCTCCTGATGGCTGCTCTCGATGACTGGAAGGTAAAAGCAAGACAAAAAGCTGAAATCCCATCAGCGCTGGATGTGCAGGCTCAGCTCTTTGCTGTACATCCCAGGCCAAGCTCTGATCTCATTTACACTAGAGAAAATTTTGCATAACCAAAACACAGACATGAAATTCCTTTTTGGATTCACACCAGTGGAAATCAGATTGGTCCATGAGGACACGTGCCAAAACACACCTTTGTGTGCAAGATAAATTCAAGTCAGCATCCCCACGCTTTTCTTTGTACGTTAGGAGAACAAGAAATCTATAAAGGAGCAAGAATAAAGTCTTAAACAAACAACATGGAGTCCATGGGAAGACTGTGGAGGTCTCCAGAGCTGATGACCAGCTGGAGCCCAGTGCAGCCATGTGCCCTATCCCAAAGGTGTGGTGGGAATGGAGAGGACCCACATCTCTTCCCCTCTCTCTGCTCAGCTAGTGCTTGCTGGACTTCTGACCTCTAATCCCACCACTTCCAGAGAGCTGGTATGAGACTGGTTGAGACCTTCAGGGCAAACAGGAGCACCGGCGTAACCCATTCAGCCACCACGAGGCATTGGGACAGACCAGTGTATGGTGGACCAGTGTATGCTGAAGCATCCCAAGGTGATGGACATTTTGTCATATCTGATATTAATGTCTACCAGAACATGAGAAGCAAGATGAAGAAGAAGTCAGTGTATCTGCAGGTCCATCTTCTGGTGAGTAAACATAGCTTCCACCCTAAAAGTGTCTGGGTCTGCTCTCTTGCTCCTGCTGGAAGGCTGCTCCAAACTCCCACCTCTTCCATCATCCAGGATCCTTTTCTTATTTCATTAGAAAAATGAATAAATATCTTTATGGAAGAAATCTGTTTCCTAAGCCAGCATTACCCTTTAGCTTAGCTAGGTCTTCCCCTCTCTCCAAGTGCTCCCCACCGTGCCCACGTGTAACAGCCGCAATCTCATCCCCTCTTTGTTCTGCATTTCTACCATCTGCTGGATCTCATGGACCCAGAAATGACTTCTCCCAGGGACATCAATAGCCATTATATGCTTAATGGAATCTCCAAAAGCAAACAGATGGCTCTGTGCATCTCTGCAACACAAGCATGTTCCCAAACCAGGCCCTAAGCAAAGACTGAAGGTGTTCGTAGCCAACTTCTCAGCTCAATGATGAATGCTGGGTGCTGGCAGCTGCAGCAGGACTCAGTGTGGCAGCTGTAGCTTCAGCCTTGCGTCTGCCATCCAGCCTGATACTGCCTGGAGCAGAACATCTAGTGACAGCTGCTGTGAGCACTTCCAGTGAGATTTGCCAGGGCAATTGGAGTTTCCAACTTGCAATATCAGCCAGGGCTGTGTAAGGATTTCCCTGCACATCAGTCACATGAAAACAAGCAGCACCAGTCCCTGCCCTGCAATGCAGCCCTGAGGCTGCCACTGCAGCCCCACGTGCTCTTCAAAGCCCACAAGAAGTCAAAGCGAGTCCAAATCACGGCTATGCCATCTGAAATTGCAGTTCATGTCCCAGTTTTGCCCATCTCCCTTACAACTAAAACACCATCTCTGGGCTGGTACAGCCCAAAGCACACTCTGCTTGTGGGGTGGGCTGAATGGGAGCCTGGCTAGGGAAACTACAGCGTAGAGTGAGAGAAAAGTCTCTCAAACTGAGAAAAGTCAAATATTTTGTGAGGGCAGCTCTCCCCACTTTGCAGCTCAGAGATCCACCAGGCTATGGGACATGTCCTGCCTGTCACACATGTTGCATCTCAAAACAAGGCTGTGGAGGACACACAGGCGGCAGCTAAAGGTACCGCTCAGTCTCTGCCCATAAGCTGTGATGGTGAAGATTAAGCCTTGCACATCTGTCCTTGGCCTCCAAGCAGTGTCTGTAAGAAAGCTGTGCCTCAGAGAAACACCTGTGGGACACCTACTCCTCCTTGCCTTTGGTGTCTCCTTAAGGGTTGCTGCACCTGCCATGCCAGAGGCAGCAATTTGGGGAGTGGTTTCCACTATCTATCTGCAACAGGTTCAGTGGGAACTCACCAAGCAAAAAAAAGAGATACATAGGTAGGACAGTCTGCATTTCACCCTGGAAGCCCAAGCACCACCAGGGCCAAGGAGACAAGAGCTGCAGCTCCTTAGGTACCTTTGCTGACCAGGCCGTGGCTGTGATGCTCACCTTGCTGACCACTCAGAGCAGCTGCTGCCATCCTGACCCCACTATGAGCCACCTCCTACCCCAAGAAACAACCCACTTCTTGTCCACATTTGCACAAGGATGCCTGCTACATTCATTTGCAAGCCAATTGCCAGCCTGTAACTGTATCCCACAACTGTTCATAGCAGCCCCTACCATGACAAGTTTGGGTGTGCTGGAGGTCAGCACACTGAATGTCTCTCCATCCATTCCCTCTGGCTAGAAGCTTTCAGCTGTGCAGCACCATGCTTACTGTGCCCTAGCAGCTGGCTTTGCTGCCCAGCAAAAGGGCAAAGCAGCAGATGCTTAAAGAAACCCTTAGGGAACCAGAACAGATAGAGGGAAATTTGCTTTCTCAGGCTGCAAAGTCATTTGTCAACAAGGGCTCTGGCCAGGCACGATAAAATATATAGTGGGGCACTGCAGCAAGCATTTCATTGCCACTTGTTAGAGATAACCCTGCAAATAGCAGCAAGCAGTACCTTCAGCTGTGACCCTTAGTTGAATGCAACCGGCTCAATAGTAAAATGCTGCTGGGTGTTTGGTGGTTGTTCACCCTGCAAATCCAGCTGCTAGTTTTCTCTATCCTCTTTTGGCTCTGCAAGAGCTGCTGGGAATAAACTGAGGTAAAACTCTTCTCCTTATCATCGGCGCCAGCAAACCTGGCTTTGAGTGCAGCCAGGGAGTGGACAGGTCCAGTAAGAAGGTATTATTTACAGGAGCATTTTAGAGTCATCTGGCCTGCAAGGTATGCCAGGTCCTGGTGCAAGGAGGAAAACCTCCTGCTCAGCTCCCCGCTTCGGTGGTTGCAGAAGACGAGCCACGCTGCAAAATCCAAACTACAGCATGTAGTAAGGAAACCCTCCAAAATCAGGCTGTTTGACAAAACAGGTACGAAATCTCAGCTCAGAAGTGCAAGACTACTGCAATCCCTTCGACTAGCCTGCAGAAAATAGCCTTCAAAGATGACTTGCCGTTGCAGCAGATGGCCCAGATGCAAACTTGTTCCAAAAACCCCACACATGGAACCATCTGGCCTTCCTTGATGCATAAAGGGCTTAAAGCAGAGCGGCCCTTTAGCTCAGGTACCGACCTGTCACTAACAATTCCATTACATCCTGGACTGCCAAGTGCTTTCCATGGTTTCACTGCACGTGACCACAGCCATCAAGAGGAATACTCAACTTCCAGTGGAAACCCTCCTGCCACCTGCCAGACCAGTGTTTTCCTTCCCAGTTAAAACCAGCAGCGATGCTCACCAGACAGGTCGAGGCTTGGACTTACTTTTTCTTCACAAGCATAACAAGTCCAGGGCTTGCTGGGAGCTAAGTTACAACGCATCCAGGACAAACAGATCAAGTTCCAGTTGATTTCTTGAGGCTTTGGGTTTGCCTCTGGCAGCCTGGCTGGATGGCTGCCATGTGAGACTCCTGAAAAAATCCCTTTTGGGCTAGTGATTTTCTGTCTCCATCCCTGGCTGCAGCACAGGCACCGCCCTGGGCAGAGGGTGGCTGCTGCTGGGCAACATCATACAGATGCTCAAGGCACAGCCACAGGACAGCACAACACCGAAAAGCACAGCAGCATGAGTTTTCAGCAGCTGTTGTGATCGCTCACGGCCATTTTAGGGCAGGGAGTGGGGAGGGCTGTATCCTGCTAACACCAGGGGAGCAGCATCCCTGCAGACAGGAGCATCACAAACAGCCAAGGCACGCCGCAAGCTATCCCAGCCCCGCTGCTCTCCTGCACAAGAGGGTTTTTTCTCTTCTCTAAAGGCAAAAAAAAATACAGCCTAGACCCTAGGAGGCTGTGTTTGCACACAAGGAAAGCCAAGAGCGGCTGCTTGGCTGCTCAGAGCCGCCCTTCAGCCCAGAGTAGAGGGTGGTGATTCCCCGGGGCCGCTCTCGGTACGGCAGCCGCGGTTCTGCCAGGGCTACAGCCACCCCGAGGATGCGTGAA
The DNA here is from genome assembly GCF_028858725.1 of Colius striatus. NCBI lineage: Eukaryota > Metazoa > Chordata > Aves > Coliiformes > Coliidae > Colius > Colius striatus. The sequence continues at coordinate 11,182,786 of NC_084769.1, read as the reverse complement.
GCTAAAGCTGGCTCCTCCCGAGGACAGGCAGCTATAATTATAAAGCCCACATCTGTTAACGTTGCATAATCTTAACATCATCGCAGGCTCGTGGAGGGAGGGGGAAAAAACAAGCCCACAACCCACCAAACAAAACTCATCTCAACTTAGAAAACTCCTCGCCGGCTGTAGGAAAAAGGTTAGGAAGACAGGCAGGCTGGAGGGAGGAGCTTCGGGGAGCAAAGCCGGGGCTGGGGGCGGCACGGGGGGCTGCCGGTCCCCGCCGGGGCCAGGCTCGGGCTCTGCGCTGTGTGTTTTGAACGGCTGCTGCGGATGTCGGGATCATGGGTGGAGGCCGGTTAAGAGCCAAGTGAGTTTGTGCGAACAAAAGCTACAGCCCTAAATCTGGACTGTCCACGGCTCTCTGGGATTTTCGGTTTCCTTCCTTGTTCTTGCCCTGAAAGAAGCGGTTCGAGGCGGGGAGGGGATGGGATGGGGCACGGACACGGTGGACAGGGGCTGAAAAAAGAAGTGTTCATACTTGAGAGGGGTCAGTGGAGCGTAAACACACTGATAATATTGCCTGGGGAAGGTCCCTCGTGTGCACGAAGCACGGGAGGAATGTGAGAGGGTTTAATCACAGGTGGTCAGCCCTTTTTTTCCCCTAATTCTTTTGATATTAATGAAAGGAGTTATTGAGGCTGGATGAAGAAAGGTGGCAAGAGAGGGTGGATGGGGAGGAGGTGCAGGAGTCCTGCTGCAGGGCTCGGTTTGGATGGGCCATCCCCCAGTCACATCCCCTGGCAGCACTTGGCTCAGGTCTCTGTGCTCCTCATCCTGGGCTTAAAGCCAGCAGTAGACCCTGCAAACTGAGCATGCCACAGTCCAGGTGGTTGAGGCCTCCCTGGCTGCTATGGCTGAAGGGTGTCCATGGTGCTGACAACACTGGCATCATCCTCAGCCCCTCCTGTGCCAGACACTTTGCTTGCAGTGCTGCCTTATGAGACAAAAACACACTGCACTTCCACACAGCCTCCACTCTGGGACCTGTAAAACCACAGAGGATGCTAAAGGCCATTTTTGACTCCTACCCTTTTTTTTCTTGGTCCCAGATCTTGATGATCAGAGATGTCATAAGAAAACAGAAGATCAAATTATTACTCTTAAGAGCAGTACCCTAAAGCAGAGAAAAAGGTCCTCCAAAATAAAGAGCACACAGAAACCTGTGGTCATTTCCAGCACTGTGCACACAGCCTGCCTGCAACTGGGGATACGACCTGCACAGTACAGGGACACGATATTGTCCTGCTTATCCAGTGCTTTCCAGCCTCTTCACTTTGGTGACCTGAACATTCCCCTGCAGGCTCTCAGATCACCAGCTCAAGCCTACAAAACCCCGACCTTCTCACTCACCTTTCCTGGATAGTTTGGGTTTGAACCACAGATCCCTGGGACTGCACAGACCCGTGCTACCTGCAAACTGCCTGCCCAGGGCTCCGAGCAGCACCTGAAACCTCTTCTCATGAGCTCTTGGTTTTAAACAGCTTTTGTCAATGGAATAATAAAAAACAAGTAATGTTTTACTGTTGAGTCTTTGCAAAACACATTCAAAGTCCATTTCCAATAGGGATAAGCTGTCTCTTGTCTACCCGTGCTCTTAAAAAAATCCTCATAACTATGCTGAGGCTCCAGTAAAATCCCAGTCTAACCAACCAGTGAAGAGGGGACCAAACCTCCAGCCCTACAGAGGCCTCACAGCCCATCTCCCTGCTGTCTCTCCTGAGCAAAAAGCACAAATTACCTGTCTTATTTATTTGCTATCTCAGAAGTGTGCCCTCTTGTGTTATTAACATGGGAAAAGCTCCTGGAGACTCATGGGGTGTGAAGGCAGCTCTGGCCCAGGAGCACTTACCAAAGGGATTTATTTTTCACTGTTTTCAGTGAACATTAATAAAAGTGAGCTAAAAGAAATCTCCCCAATTGCACAGCTCTCTGAGCACTCACACCTTCTCTCCATCCCTTCTCCCACTGGCCTGTGATGCTGAAATGTCTCCCACTACCCTGCCTGCACCACGGATCCCAAATGCTAAACCCCAGCACCACCTAATCTGTTTCCAAAGCTCTCCAGGCTTTTCTGCAATGGCCTGCAGAAACATTACAGTAAATATCACCCACTCAGTGATATATTCTAAAGTACCCTGGAAGCTTTGCTCGCCAGGATGGCAGCGGTACCCTCACTGGCACTCCTGAGGGAAGAGCAAAAGTCAAGCAGGGACCCAGCCTGGTGTGGTTTTAACTTGTGCTCCCATCCGAGGGCAGTGCTGCTGGAGACTGTCAGACGGCTCAGGGAGGAAGTCTCTTGGCAGGGCTCCACCAAAGTGGAGTTGCTAGGTCACTGGAACAATAAAAAGGCAAGAAAAAACATCCTGGCTGCAAAAAAGAAAGGGGAAAAAAAAAGAAAAGAGAGAAAAAAAAAAGCCATGGCAGTGTGTGCAGTGCTGGTTAAGTAGAAAGAAACAGGGCTGGAGAGCACAGGATGATGCTGCTGCTGATTGCTTTTGTGAGCACACGAACTTCTAGCACAGACCTTTCTCTAGAGCTCTCACACAAATAAATACAGAAACCTGGAATTTGTCTGCAAGGTTTACAATCAGTAACAATCTCACATGGGGCAATACTTCCAGGTGAGACAGCCTGCTGCTGCTATGGAGAGATGAATTACCCTCTGTGTGTTAACCAGGGCATCACCATCCATGGGATGACTCTCCCAACCCCACCACATGCCCCCAGCAGCTGCCCAAGATCAGTTAAACTGGTAACAGAAAGAGAAGAACCTCAGGGAGGGCTGTACTTCAGTGACAGGGGGGTGAGCAGCCTCCCAAGGTGCAGTCCTGGGGCTCAGCCTCTGAGGAGGAAGGTGCTAGCAGCTAGCAGCTTAGAAGCTGCAGGATGAAATCTTGCTTTCTGCAAAGTTTCATTTCAAGGCCAGAAGGGAGTTTAGCTCATTCTGCCTGACCTCATGTATAACCAAAGCCATCCCGTGTAGCTCATTTACTCCCAATATAAGCTCAATGGACTTGTATTTGATTTAAATGGATCTTGCAGGGGAGAAAAAACACAACAGACTTGGTATTCTGTGATTATTTGGGATTGTGCTTAAAACCACAAGAACTGTGGGCTGAAGCACAGATTTTTCTGCACAAAACCTCAACACACATCAAAAAGCAATGCCCAGCGGGGTGAAGAGTTGAGAACTCTGCCCTTTTGCAGACCTAGGAGAAAATAAGATGGTATTTTCATGTCAGACTCTAGAAGCAAAACCACAGGTCCCTGCTGCAAAGCAGCGACTTTGAGCCCAGGAGTTGCTCCCATAGCCAGGAGTGGACAATAAACCCTAGGAAGACGGAGGAGGGAGTAGGAAAAGAGGGGTGCTGCCATGCTGAGACGCCACGTTGGGAGCAGATGGGGCTTCCACATATTCCTGGGGGCAGAGCAATGCTGCCCACCACACCACGGTGGGCTTTGGTCCAGATATCTTGACCAGAGTCACTCCAGCAATGCACTTAAGAGCTCCCCAAGGAACTTTTCTGTGTGCTTCACACTAAGCACACGCCAAGAAGCTTTGCTGGTCAGTGGCCACCCCAGGGATGATGACCAACCTGGGAACTGAGCAACTTCTCAAGGACATGGTGGGGACAAGAAAGATGAAGGGCCCTCTTGAATGCAGGAGGATCACAGGGCCACCAAGGCCATGTAGCATGACGCCACAGATATGAGGCTCGCTGGATTCTTCCCTCCATGTAGACTAGCAAAATCCAAGCCCATCCCAGGCAAAACTGATGGCAGCCCAAGCCTCACACCCAGCTCTCGCCTTTCAGCTGAAGCATGGTGTGGTGGCAGCGGGAACCGTGGATTCCTCTTCCAGCAAGGGATGGGGAGACTTGGGAGGGGGTGGAGAAAAAAAGCAAACAGGCAAAACCAATAAATAAAGCTGCTTAAAGAGAAATTAATCCCCAGAAGAGACAAGGGCCCCCACCTCCCTTCCCCCATCTGCTGCGAAAGGATGATGATGTAAATCGCATTTCCTCGATGACACGGCAGCGGTGTGCTGCCGGAAGCCGCGCTGGAAGGGCTCAGGCTGCCCCGCGCCTCCTTCTTCCAGGGGACAGCACAGCTCCTTCCCTGGCACATGGGAGCAGCGTGTGTGTGTATGTCCCTACACCCCTGTCCTCTCTGCCCTCTGCCTCTGCAGGTACATGTTTCCTTTCTGAGAACCACAGGGGAAGTGATTTACCATTGCCAGCACTTTTCTGCGCGTGTTTCATGGAATCGTAGAGTCACTTTGGATGGAAAAGACCTTTAAGATCATTGAGTCCACTCACCTCACACTGACAAACTCACCACTAAGCCATATTACTCAGCACCTCATCTCCATGGCTTTTCAATATCTCCAGGATGGGGACTCCACCAGCTCCTTGGGCAGCCTGGGACAGCGTCTACCAATCCTCTCAGGGAAAAAGTTCTTCCTCATCTCCAATATAAACCTCCTCTGATGCACCTTGAGGCCAACCCCTACACACCACTACAACCTCCTTTCAAGTAGCTGTAGAGGGTGATCAGGTATCCCCTCTGCCTCTTCTCCAGGCTAAACAATCCCAGTTCCCTCAGCTGCTCCTCATCACACTTGTGCTCCAGACTCTTCCCCAGCTTCATTGCCTTTTCTCTGGACACGTTCCAGCACTTCAGTGTCCTTCTTGTAGTGAGGGGCCCAGAACTGAACACAGCACTCGAGGTGCAGCCTCAGCACCAGCAGCCTCACCTCAGCAGTTTCAGGGAGGCTGAGAACAAGATGTCTTCATCTGGCTCCATGCGGGTCTCAGCTCTGCAGCAGGCAGCCCCATGGCCCAGCCCTGCAGCCAGCAGTGGAAATGGGTGATGGAAAGGAGCAGGATTGGGCTGTCACCCTCTGAGCTGTCACTGAGGACCCACAGGAGTCAGGGTCAGATTATGGCCCACCTTGGTGCTCAGGGGCACCGTGTGCTGGGCGAGGCAGCACAGAGGATCAAGAGGCCAGAAATCTGCATCCAAACCCCATCTGTCCACACACTGATATCCATATCACCCAGTACAGAGCCACCTCACACTGACTGCTTTGGCAAGCTCTTACCATCAAGTGGCCATCAACTTTGGTGTTAAGCCAGTATGTGATGCGGATTACCCAGCACCACACAATCTCCAGGTGTACCAGCAATTTGCAGGACAAGATGATGAGGATCTCTGTCTGCATGGTATGGACCATCCTCAGAGGCTACAAAATCGCTGGTACTCTCAGTTCCCCGGGTCAGAAGCCTCCTGCTGCTCATTTGGCTTTTTTCATGCATCACATGGGCTCCCTCTCTCGCAGAAAAGACCATCTTCACAATTATTCTGCACACTCTGATCAAGTTTCCCTGCTAAGAAACATCCTTTCAAAGGGCTTTTATCTGCAGGGTTGGCTGCCAGTAATACTGCAGCCCCATTCTGTACTTGCTGAAAGAGTTGATAATGTCCTAAAAAGAATTAACATTTAGATGTTAGTCCTGTAACTGAATCCGAATCAAACAATGATGACTGTTCAATTGCCTAAAGCTACTCAGGGGTATTTTCCTTTGAGCTCTTCCAAGCTTGTACCAGGGGTAAGGAGCTTTCTAAAGATGCCTTTGTGAGCACCAGCTACTGAAAACCCTTCCCCTTGTCCCTCCAGACACAGATACAATTATGCCCAGCTCCAGCACAAAGATAAAGGCTGAATTACAAGAGCAGCATTATGCTCCACAACCGAGGTCCTTGATTCCAATAGACAAGGAAAGCAAATCATGCGTGGCTGCTTCGCTGATATTTCCACTCCTGGAAATTCATTCCCATCACAGGGGAAGAAATGAATTCAATACTCAGAGCTACCTTTTGCATTCCCTCCCCAGATGGCTAAATTGCCTTAGTTTGTCACTTCATGAGATCTTACAAGTTATACAGGCTCAAACCTGGCCATGACTTGTAGGAGATATCCTTGCAAGAAGGTTTAACTACCAGCTGCTACAGTTTCTCTGATAAGAAAGTGTTTTCTTACCCCTAATGGCAGGGATGTAGTGGGACAGCAATTCAGAGAAACTGTGTAACCTTCCTCTGCAGCAAAATGTTTAAAACCTGTTAGATAAACATCTTCTGGGGTGAGCCTGCAAGGGGAGATGTGCCTTTTGCTTTTACAGAGTGGACAAAAAACCCAAACCAAACCAAATCACCCTCAAATATTCCAACCTCCATGCCTTAGGCACACTCCTTCTCCCGAGACAAGTCCTGGGTGAGCTGCAGTACCCTCCTGCTAGGCTATCACAGAATTTATCTTTCCAATAATACATTGAAGTCAAATCTTCAACTTGGTGTGATTCATCCCTGCTTCAGCAAAGTTCAACAGTGCCTGACGTTTCACGCTGGTCCTCGGGGCTTAAGAGATTTTCCACAAGAGGAAGGGTGTGAACACCAGTGTCCTAACAAGCAGTGACGTGGATAACTCTGCTCTGTAGATCCAAATTCCTCTTGTCACCCCAGACACAGGAGTGCCCTTTAGCATGCTCTTTGGGAGAGACAAAAAATAGAGCCCTCCTTTGCTACTGGCAACCCAAAGGAGCCTGCCCATCACTTCAAGGCTCCTTCGTGGGGTTTCTCCCATGGTCTGGAGATCCCTGAGGGAATCTGAGGGTGGTTCTGGTAGCAGCAGTGACAATGATGTCTGCCTGGTTATTGAGGAGAGAGGTCAGGCTCATTCCCATAAGGGCCTTTAGAATCTCTGCCATCACAGCATGCTAAACACTGAGAAAAACGCCCTGAATGTGTGTGTGTGTGTGTGTGTGTGTGTAACGCTAGGACAACCCTCAACCCTGCCAAGTTAACCCTTCATGCACTTTGCATGCCTCTCTATCAGACCACTTAAAATTTGTCCTCAACTCCTTTGCCAGCTGATTTCATCTCAGATTTCATCTCAGAGCTAAATCAGCTCAGGGTTAAAAAGTAAAGGGCATATCCTCCCAAACTTCAGCTGCAAGATCCTTCATTGCCATTTAAGCACTGTGCAAAAGGTCCCTCAAACATCTCTGTGTTTGCCTTGGTGAAAGAACCACAAAGGTCACAGTGTTTCCAGAGGGTTTTTTGCAAGCCCTGACTTGGGAGCCCAAGGTGGGGTGCTCACCCAGACAGGCAAAGGGAAGGATCTGCAGCTTTTGGTCACATTGCAAGTGACACCATCACCCTCAAACAGCTCCATCTTGCCAAACCACACTCGGGACGCTGCCAAAGCAGCTTTAAAAGTCCTTCTAGCTCCACATCCTTGCAAAGAATGAAAAGGCAGATGGAGTTTGCTTCTTCCAGCAGAGTCAATCTGCCAAGGTCAAGGCCTTGCACAAGGTATTCAGACAGCTGGACAGAAAGCAACTGGGTTTGCACCCACTTTTCCTGCTGCATTGCCCTGTATTTCTTTGCACACTCTCTCTTTTCCTCACAAAGCAAGATCATTAAGATGGTCGTACTTCTCCTGCAGACACACAGGCAAAGCCCTGCCAGGCAGGAGTGTCTGAAACAGCCCCTCTGTCTGGACTCAAAAGCCTCTGGAGATCAGCTTTGAGCTGGTGGTATTTTTAAACAAAGCCAACCTGGAGTTCTCATGTGTCTCCTGGGTTTGCAGCTCACATTTTCAAGGGGTTTTTATGTACCACCTTGACAGTGAGAAGCTTTTTTTCTCCCCCTTAACAGTGAGAAGCTCTTTTTCTCCCCTTCCTGTAATGACAACTCCAGGAGTTGGGGTTTTAAGGAAAGATAGCCAGATCTTAGGAGGCTCTTAACACAGATCCTGACTTCTGGCAGCAGCACTCCCTCGCCCACAGCCGAGATGCTGACTGCAGCTTGGGAGATGCTCAAGTAACCAACTGCAAAACTACTTATCAAACGACTCCAAGCCAAGGGCACAGCAGATGCAGAAGCAGATGTAACCCTTCTCAACAGCTCTGTCTGTGCAGAGGATATGGGAGGGACAGGGGCAGCATCACAGGAGCAGCAACAGCTTGTAGGCTATCTCCTGTAAGCACCCTGCTTCTAGGAAATAGGTTGGGAGTTGCATTTCAGGCACTTTTAAAACGATTTTTCTTTAATCTCTCATGCTTTTTATACCCATTTTTGAAAAGATGAAGCTCCTGAGACATCTTTGTCTGTCTTCCTACATTGAAACAAATTAGCCTGGAAGGCAGAGACCTCCAAGACAGCAAGTTCCTACATGTTTTATGAAGACCAGCAGTTTGCTAGAGAACACTCTAGTGAGTGTCTGACTTAAGAAGCTGCTGCACCCAGATCAAGGAGGTCTCTGTGGTTTGGTTCATGCCATGGGACCTGTACCAAGCAGAGCCCAAAATAAACCAGGGCACACGCTAAGGCCACCCACCCTGTGAGGGCAAATCACAGGTAGCGCTCACAGAGTAACTTTACCACGTGCCTCTCCTTTGCATGGCTTTGCCCAAACACTAACAGCTCTACAAATGAGCTTTCTTCTCTCTTGGTTTTACCCAACCAGGCTTTTCACCCCAACACCCTAGTGAGTGGAAACCTCGCATCGTTCTACCTTCCTCCAGTTGATCCCTCCACTCACCCTGGCTCTGCTTGCTCCTTCTCCAAGCTCTCCAGGACCAGGGCTGACCATCACCCCATCCAGCACCCAGCTGAGATAAAAACCAAATTAACAGCAAAGAAGGGCTGTGACCCAAGATCCTAATGTAGGTGGTATAAACCTCCCAGTATGCAGATCCTACAAGAGGTCCTCATTTTAAGCAGGAGCTGGTCCTTACTCCCTTTTTGCCCTGTCCTCTCCAGAGCACTTCAGTAGATTGGGCCTGACAGCAGCGTTACTCTAACACAGGCAACAGCTACGCCGACAGCTTGGAGGAGCTGAAGTTTACAGAGCTTCCTTTACTCCAGGGAACTGCATTTTTCTAAGATTATATTATTACTTGGGCTGGTCGCTCAGCAATGCAACATCATTTCCCTTTTGGGTGGGAAAGTTCTCTCCTTGTCCTCGGCCGCGAATGATTTCAGCCTGGAATGATGAATGCGAACTCTGCATAATCAAAAGAGCCACAAATGAACCTTGCCCCTTCCTAAAGCAGCAGGCTATCATGCTGTAACACCTGGGCATTAAAACATAGATGGTGATGGGTGTACACCAGAAAAGGGTGAGAGGGAAGGGTGGCCAGATGTGGCAAAGCCATTTTCTGCTCACAGGCACTCACAGACTTCGTTCTTTCACAGAGCCTGTGCTCGTAGCCCTCTTGCATCTGCTCTGGATGAATATCCCAGCAAATGAACCTCTAACATTTATGGAAACAGCAAAATTACAATGCAAATGTCACAAAACTGCTCAGAGAAATGAAAATCTGAATTTGTAATCAGGCCTACTGCCACTGCAAATTGGATTGTGCCTTTTACACTGAGCCCATCGGGAAAGAGAAACACCATATTGTGTGACCTACATCTTCAATCGAATGTAAATAACAGGGCCCGTGGTTGGGGTGCTGAGGCCTGGTGATGAGCTTGCTCATCAGCTACAGAGTATGGATTTTCGTGTTGGACAGTCTCAGGGGGGGTATTACAAAGGACTAACCTTTCATTCCCTTGGAGCACCTTCTGACCCTGTGGCTGGTTAAGCTGCTCTGAGAGCGTCTTTGCACGGCTGCCCCAGCAGAAGGATACCACAGCGAGCGCCTGGAGCTGGCCACGCTCCTTCCAGAGGAGCTCCGTGCGTGTCCAGAAGGTCGGCCTGGGCGTGAGCAGTGCTGTTCATCTGCACAGACCTACCCAGGCCCTCCTCACAGCCCACACCTGAGAAACTCCTTTGAAACTACTTGGGGAAGCAAAACCAGAAACCAGAGAGTTTACACTGGCTGTCTATGACCCGGATCTTTTCTGGCTCATTTCCCCAGGGTATTTAGGAGGTTGCAGCTCTGCCCTGAGCACCCCACGCATGGCAGGGGCAGCCAGGCTGGGTTCAGCACACCGTGCCCCTTCCTACCTCCCCGCAGCAGCACAGATACAGGCAGGATGATGACAGCAGGTTCAGCAATAGCTGAGCACTACCACTCTGCAGCTATTCATTTGGAAATGGCACGTAGCTGCACTTGATGGGGAACCCACAGCCCCAGCCAGTGGGTCCTTCCAGCAGTGACTCCAGGGGAGCTGCAGACTCTAGTGGTGCCTTATTCTCTACAGCTCAGCACTTAAACACTATTTCTATACTGACAGGTTTTACTGGCTTGATTAACTTGTTAATTGAAATAAACAGTTCCTTACTCTGCATGCTCTTTTATTAGCTTGGATGGATGCATCGTAAACAAAAGCATCATAACCAGACTGGTATTGCTAAGGCCTCAGCCCACTTCTGTACAGCCATAAGGCACAGCCCCAAGTCCAGGCTGGCTGGCAACAGCAGCGAGCAGGCAACTCTGGCAGGCCTGGGCTCCCCTTTCACCACATGGCTCAGCAAATGGTTTGGTAGCTCACAGGATGGAGCAACTCCCTTCTCCTGTTGCCCAGACACCTCCCGAAATCCCTTCTGCACAACTGCCTGAAAGGCTGGGGGTGAAGAAGTGGCTTTATGTTTCAGGTGCACAGGCACAGTTTCAGCTATGGCAGCATCCATTCGGGTTTTGTACTACAATCACATCAAGACCAACTTAATCTGCAGCTCAGTACCCCACCTCCACTGCTAAATGAGCATAATGCTCTGCCACCTCTTGGAGAAGTCTTAGGAGGAGCAACTGAGAGAATAGGAGGTGTTAAGCTTGGAGAAGTGAAAGCTGAGGGGAGACATGATCACTCTCTGTAGCTACCTGAAAGGAGGTTGTAGTGAGGTGGGGGTCAGTCTTTTCTCCCCAGTAATGAGTGACAGGACAAGAGGAAATGGGCTCAAGTTGCTCCAAGGGAGGTTTAGGTTGGACATTAGGAAGAGCTTTTTCACCAAGAGGGTTGTCAGACCCTGTCCCAGGCTGCCCAGCGAGATGGGAGTCCCCATCCCTGGAGATACTGAAAAGCCATGTGCTGAGGGACATGGTTTAGTGATGGGCTTGGCAGCGTGAGGTTAGTGGTTGGACTCAATGATATTAAAGGTCTTTTCCAACCGAAATGATTCTATGATTCTATGTGGTGGTGATGGAGCCATCAGCCTCTACATGATGCTAAACTGCTGTGACACAGCCCCCACAGATGAACAAGATGGGGAGGATGGAGCTTGCATGCAGAACAGCTTGTGAACTCAGTCACAGAGGGTTTCTGACTGCCAGTCCAAAAACTGGGACCTGTAAAAGCACATGAAACAAGCAACTTGTCCCAGAAAACCCACACTCCTCCAAAGCCATCAACATCTACAACTTTTGACACTGAAGATCATATTCCCTGAGGAAGGCACCAGGAAGGCTGGCATCAGCCACTATGAACGTGGCAATGAGCACCTGTCTCCCTCGTCCTCCCAGGCACAAGTCAAAATAAAAGCAAATGCCACGATCCCTCTGAAGTGGGGACGGCTGCTGGAGCAGGGCACAAGCTGCCTCCGGGGCTTTTGCTGCTGGGAAATGAGACTTTGGGGAGAGCTCAGGAAAGGGCTTTAGCTACAGCAGCTGTCCCCTTACCCGCTGTGCCCTCTCACAGCTGAGCACTCGCCTTTGCTGCATGAGGAGCTGTAAATCAATATGCAAACCTGTGTGCTCCCTGCCAGCGGCCTCACACCATTACCTCTCAGACTCTAGTCATTTACCACTTAAGTATCATGCAAAGCTCTCTGACAGTGATGCAAACCCAGTCAAGTCAGTGCACGACACCTTCAGGGAAGGGGCAGGAAAGCTGCTGATCCCTTATCTCCTGCCTTTCCTGAAATGGTTTTTTTTCATCTCCTCTTTTCTTTTTTGCTTTCAATTATGTATCCCAAAGGAGCAGAGCTAAATCTATACAACTCCAGGGACTTCACATTCACAGCACCCCAACCAAATCCTCTCACAGCTCACAGAGAGGAGCAGTAAAGATGCCCCAGACAGGAAAACCCTGCAGCCTATAGCTCTTTTGACAGCAATGCAGAGGCATGGGAGGTGATCCTTCCTTGCCCCCACGCTGCAGCAGGAGGGAGTATCCTTCCTGCACCACCAGCAGTCACCTGAAATCCTGTCAAAGCTAACCAGGGGCATCTTGCACCTCTCTGCATCAGCACAACTGCGTGGGCAACTGGGCTTCTGTCTCCCAGATGCCATGAAATCCATGCTGTGAAACTTCAGGCAGGTTTGGAGGCAATACCATACTCTTGTGCAGAAGGGCATCCCCACCATCTTCTTCCCTCACTCCTAAATTTGCTTCTTCAGAACACAGACAGTCTCACAGACAGAAAGGGGGTTTTTTTTAGAAGAGTAATGTAAAGAAAAGCAGACTGGTCTGCCCCTCTCTTAGGGTTGGGAAGTTTTTCCTGCCTGCTAAGCTGATTCCTTCTCAGGTGATTTCACACCTTATTTCCTGGGCTCCCACCCAGGAAGCTGCAAAGAAAGGCAGCAGCTGGCACAGGGGAGCGGGAGGAAGGACAGAAAGACAGACACAGATGGCAGAAAAGCAGATCAGCTTCTCAGGGCAAACCCATTTCCCATAGATAGGAAACCTGAAATAAGACCTGGAGGAGAACAGAGCTTGTAACCAGCCTGACCCAGGTCGGTGGCAGACGGTGCCCTTCCGCTCATCCGGCGCCCACGTGAAACAGCTGCCAGGAGGAGCTTCACACAGGGGTCTGATGATGCTTTACTCTCACCAGCTTCCTCGCTTCCCACTTCACCTATTTTTTTTTCATGTGTTCCTCTCCCTGGGTTCAGCCTGTACTTTAAACAACAGGCAGAAGCCATCTGTCCTCATTCCTTCCCCAGACAAGCCCGCGGTGGGTTTGGCAGGGAGGGACGGCAGGCAGGCTGGGGAAGGCAGCGAGGCTCCGCGGGGCAGCCTGGCTCCCGCCCCGCTCCCTCGCCCCACGCTTTGTGACAGACTCAAAAGGCCCATTTCTGCTCCCACTGCCTCACCATCTGCTCACTAAGCCCTGCCTGAGAACGGGCTTTTGCCACTCAGCCTCAGGCTCATGTCAAACAGAGCTGTAACCTTCGTTTCCACTTAGCACCCGGGGGAGAGGTTCACAAGAAACACTCCCCGCCTCCAGTGAGCGTTTTTGAGGGTGAAAAACATCTCAGAAGGGCAGGAGCAGTGGTGAGACAAACAGGGATTTCTCAGGCTCGACCTGAGCACGACTGAGGAGGTGCCATGGGCCCGCTCCCGTCACACCAAACAATCCCCTGACTGACAGGCATGGAGCTGTGGCTAACAGCGAGTGAATCGCGGCTGTCAGGACACGCTGTAATTCATGATGCTGTTTGCCAGGGAGCGAGCTACTGCCGGGCTATTTATCACTCCTTCAAGAGGCGTCTCCCAGCCCCCTCCCCTATCCTCCTGGAGGAGGCTGACATGATTCACGAGCACCTGTAGCTGCGGAGCATGGGCTGCACAGAGCAAAGCCCCCGCCGCCGAGCTGGGCGGCCAGACGCTGGTAGCCAGACAAATGGTTTTTCCAGCATGTGGACTGCTAGTTTGAGTTTTTCAGACTCTTAACAAAGGAAATGCATTCCTCTGCTGACTCTCAGGAGTCATCAAGGTCACAGGAAAAGATGCCAGATCGAAAGCAGAGATGAAATTAAATAGGTTTTCTTTCAGCCCACCGAGGAGTTTGCGCCACTCTCATTGAATCACAGGCGAGCTCTTCACTGGCAAGTTGCAGATTTTATCTTCCCGAGGTTGATAGCAGGTAAGAGCATTAGTCTCTCCCGGTTTGGAGGGCAAACCGACACTTGGAACAGCACAAAAAAGTGTCTGAGCTGGGAACAGACCCAAATCTCCTTCATTTCGGTGCAGTATCCTAGTCACCAGGCTGCTCCCACACAAACGCTGTTAGTTAGGAGCTTCCTAATCCACAGCAGGGTATGTTCCAGCCAATATCCACAACTACACACTTGTGGATACACCTTACAAGGGCACACCTTGGGCTCGTGAGGAAAACCAAAAGGTTAGAACAACGGTTTTGCTGTACTTCCTGAAACTGTACAGCTCCAAGAGAGTAAACCTAACCCCAAGTACCACAGCACTGTGTTCTCTCACATCCAAAATTCAAAGATGAAATGTGACGGCCCAGTTCAGGTAGGAGACAATTCTAAAAGCTACTTAAACTCTACCCAGGACTAATAGGACATAGTGGATTTCCTTAAACCACCTGCAGACACCCAGCGCCTTCCAAACTCATCGAGAATCAGCCATCCTTAGGGTGATGTGTCTTCTTTGGGGAGTAAGCGAACCAGCTTACTGGGTGACATTTGAAACTAGCTTTGGTTGTTCTGGTAAAGATATGGTTTATCCTGTGCTGAAACCAAATTCAGCCCCATTTGTAAAGCACCAAACCAGTCATTGCTCCTCATAACGACACTGTAAATCTGGCACACAAGGAAAAACGTGACTATATACATGACTAATCTGACAGCCTGTGGGCGATGCAGAGAGAAGGTATTTATAGAGAGCTGATGGCATGTGTTCCCACACCTGGATGTGGCTCATCACCTCAGGTGGGATAAGGGCATGTCTGGAGATGAGCAGGAGACAACCGAGACCCCAAAGACCACCTATGGGAGCCACCACTTTCCCATCTGGGAAGCATTTGTGTACTTGGACATGTGTCTAGAACCCACCAGCACCTTCCTCAAGTCCCTCTGTGAAGTTTTCAAGCCGGTCCATGCAGCTACAACATGTTTACAGTTTCCCACAGACAATTCCCAACTCCAAACCATTGCCCACTCAAAGTGCTTGCTGGAACCTCGACGGGGGCCCAGGCACGGTTAAAAGTGCTTGGGAGAGGGATGTGAGTGATGCTGGGATGCTCAGCAACCCTCGGTCGCGGTGCGGGTGGGGGTGGGGTGTCCCATGCCCGGCGGGTCCCCGCGTGGCGTGGGACCCCGCGCACTCTCAGCCGCCAGGACCAAATCCCCGTCATCATCCCCATCGTCATCCCCATCATCATCCTCATCCCCACGGCGGAACGGGACACTCACCCGGGTTGCCGGCGTGTCCCGCGGCGGGAGGCGAGCAAGGGCGACCGAGGCGGCTTCGGGACGAAGGAGGAGGAGGAGGAGGAGGAGGAGGAGGAAGACGCCGTAGGGAAACGAGGGGCAACGACCCGGCTGGTGGGACCAGCCCCAGCCCCAGCAGCAGCAGCAGGGTGCAAGCTGCCGGCATGGCGCTGGGGGTGGATTGAGGGGGGAGTGTTTGTTCACATGCCCGGTGCGGGGCAACGAAAATAACGTACGTAAATAGCGATTTTTAATTAATTCACGCTGCCCCCCCCCCCCCAAGGGGGGCGGCGCAGAAGGGCTGGTCTTAAAAGTGTGGGGTGCTCATAGCGGCGGCGGGGGGTCGGCCAGCAGCAGCAGCAGCCCGCGGCCAAGTGCCGGCGCCCGAAAGTAAAAGGGCAGGCGGCGGAGGCTCCTCCTCGAACCTGACATCACCCGGCCGCGGCACGGCCCGGCTCGGCACGGCACTGCCGGGCTCCGTACGGCCCCCCCGGCCCGGCCCCCCGCAGCCGCCCCCGGGGGGCCGCCCGCTCCCGCACCCGCCCGCGCGCGGCACCGCCGATCCAGTTCCTCATCAGCATCGTTTTTGTAAAGAAAAACAAAAATCTATTAATCCATTTTCACTTTCTTTTTTGTTTTTCCAGATGCATTTCCCGATGGCGCCGGGCGAGCAGGAAACCCCCAAGGGCCCACCGCTCCCTTTCCCCCCACACCCCCCCCCCAAAGCCGCAACCCGCCGAGGAGGGGCCCGGCTGCCGCAGCCCGATCGCTACCGCGCTTCAACGCAGGCAGCGCCGAGTCCCGCGCCCCGCGCAGCGGCCCCGCCGGGGCACGGACACGGCCCCCCGCCAGCCCCGGCACGGCCGCCCCCAGCCCCCGCCGCGGCACGGCCGCCCCTCCGCAGCTGCGGCGGCACGAAGGCGTTTTGCTCCCCGGGGCAGCCCAGCCCAGCCCTGCCCTGCCCCGCTCCGTTTTCCAGGCCCCAGGCGCGATGGAGGTCGGTCGGGGGCGGGGAGGGGGGGAGCGGGCCAAAACAAGCCGGCAGCTCCGGGGAATTGGGCTCCGGCACGCTCCCGCGCTCGCGTTTGAGCTACAGGGAAACAAAGCCGTGGGATCGACCGATCGAGTCCAGTGTCACGTCGCTGGCTGCGACCGACGCGGCCCCTGAAGCAGATGCGAACCTGGCCGGCCACGCGCTGCTCGGCAAGATCGTAAAGTTTCTCTCACAGATGAGCCCGGTGAGTATTAGACAGCCCCAAAACTTAATTCCCACCGAGATCAAGTCCCTGCCAAAGAAGTTCGCATCTTTTATTGGTTATGAAGCTAACCCGCTCCCTTTTAAATGCCAGCCGCGGCGTCTGAGGCTGCAGCTTCTTGCCGAGGTGAATTTCCCAGGCTGGGCTGTACGGGAGGCAAAGGATTTCCCTTCATTGTTCTGAAATTCCCTTTCATAACTTGGTGCTCCTGGTTCTGTGAGAGAGCACGCCACGGAGCAGCGGGTCGGGCTCTGCCGCGGCTGCTGGCATCCCAACGCAGCCCTGCTGAGCTCTCACCCCCCGGAAATATAAACCCACCCCGGCAGCTTCTGCTCTTCCCTCCAGCTCTTCTAGAATCAGGCTTCGTTTCCACAGGCCAAGCAGAATCCGAGTTTTCAGAGCGGGGTGACAAGGGACAATGCACCACACCCCGGCAGCTGCCGCCTCAGACAAAACCCAGATCTGGTCCACAGCCCCCTACTCCCTATCTCTCCCTTCGCCATGAACAGAAGCAAGTAGTTAAGAGTCTGATAAACACAAACTCCCCTGAAAGCTTCTCTCTACCCAAACGGTGGCACTGCTGAGCCCACACCAGCAGTTAGTGACCTTGTCTTTACCCAGACACGGGACTCCTGCTCCTGTGCTTCTCTCTCAACACTGCCCGTGCTTTCTGCACCTCCCCACACAGCTCAGGTAGCCACCTTTGCATCGCTTTGCAATGGAGCACACTTGGAAATCTTCACTCTGATGCTTGTGTGTTCACCAATGAAACCACTGGAAAAGGCAGCCTTTTGAGGCACCTTTCCATCTACACATTCCATCCCCTACAACTGCTGGCATCTTCCTGCCTCAGATTTGCTTAAACTCAAGAAGTGTCAGACTGAGAAGTACCACACGTCAGGAAACGAAGCACCAACAAGTCACAGCGACGGTTTTAATCATCAAAGTCCAAGAGGGACATTTGAGTGACCCAGAAACCACAGACAGCACCAAGGCACGATCCACACAGGACACTTTTAGGTTCCTTTGACCTATATCAATGTACTTATCCAGTCTTTATGGACTAGGTTGTGTAACAACAAGCCTACTCATTGATAAGATGGAGAAACCAATTCAGAGCTAAGCAACGTGCTGTGACAGGATGGAGTTAAAGCTCAGGTGGAGAGCTATGAAGTTGGGGAGATGGCACAGGGAGTGTAGGGCAGAAGCTCAAATACTCCAATGTATCTTTACAGATGAAATGCAGGACTCCCTGTTGCCAATTCCTCAGATACTAAGTAGTCTCAGTAATAATTACCATCCTTCAGAAAGTTTTGGCAGTCCCTGGAGTGAAAGCCTTGCCAACAAGCAGATCTGACACTTTCCTGCATCCTTCAACTGTAGAGACTGGTGAGGCAGCAGGGGCAGAAAACCTCTCTGAGGTCAATAATACACCATCAGGGCTGTGTGGGGCAAATCAAAGCCAAACCCAGCCTTGACATGAAATGGATGCTGTCATCTCCAAGCACTCTCAAGCCTGAGGGCCCTAACACTGAGCCTGGAGCTCTCATCCCAATCCCTCACCTTTCCCAAGAGACTTCCCCAACGTCTAAGCCACGTAGCAGCTCCCTGCTTTCAGTGCACCCTCTCAAGCTGTAAATCCAACCAGCAGGAAGCATGGTATCAAATGCTTTTCATAAAACATCTCAATAAACTCCTTCTACCGTTTTACTCAACAGGCACATCGAGACCAATCACAGAAGCCATTAAAGGCAAAACCAACCCGTGTCTATATGGAATAGCTCCATCTCCCTGTGGTAGGAGAGACTGCTGGGCCAGTCACTGGGGCTGGGGATGGCCGGCTGCAGCCTCTGCCACTCACATCAGCAGGGAGGCTGCTGCTTTGGCCGGCCCTGGTTGGGCAGAAGCCCCACAGTGTAAACCTGTTTGCTTAAACCAGCATTTACCATCACAAAATAATCTCCCTCTTGCACCATCACGGTTCCAGTCACAAGCAGCACATTATTCACAAGCACTTGGAAAGGAAACACTGATGCCCAGGCAGTTTCAGGCTTCCCAAATGCGATCCCTTTCCCCTGCAGGTGCCCAATTTGCCACAGTTTAATGGCTGTAAATTTAAGGCTACTGCACTACTTGTTATATTCCCACCTTCACCGCTTTGAAGCAATACCCTTGCACCAAAGATGTCAAATTATTACTGATATTTTTGAGCCCCAGCTCACATAGAATCACAGAATGGTCGGGGTTGGAAGGAACCTTTAGAGGTCATCCAGTCCAACCCTCTGCCAAAGCAGGTCCACTTAGATCAGGTCACACAGGAACGTGTCCAGGTGGGTTTTGAAGACCTCCAGAGAAGGAGCCTCCACACCCTCCCTGAGCAGCCTGTGCCAGGGCTCCCTCACCTCAACAGTGAAACTACCACGGGAAAACACAGAGAAAAGAAAAATCTCACCTTCATTTTTCTTTCTAAAGCCATTGGGACTGCAGAGGGTTAGTGTGGTGATGATACCACCCCTGGGACAGCCTCCTGGGAGGCTGGGGAAGAAGCTTCGGTGGTGGGAGGAGGATGAAGATGGCTGTGTGGAGCGTGAGAGCTCGGCGAAGGCCGCTGGCACTTGGCTTTTCCTCACACGGTCCCAGATTTGTTTATCCCCGTGGCACAACCGCACGCTTCGCTGCTGCATCCTGCTAATCATCGTTACAGGGTAGCTCCAGGCTGAGGGCTGCTCCCCTTCTTCCTTCAGAGCACAAAACTAATAGGAGATTTAAATGCATGAAATCGTGCCTGAGGAGATGGATGGGTCACGCAAACCCTGACGTAAAATAATGCCACCACATCCTCCTGAAAGGTGCTGTGACCTCAAATGTCTCCTCAGATCATTTGCCACTTCCATCTGAAGGCAATCAGCACATTCAACACACAAAGGAGTTAAAACCAACCAAACTAACCCCTTCATCAACACAGGAAGCCCTCTAATATAGCTATATAAAACACAACTGGTATTATATGCTGATTAATTGAGTCTCACCCATCACCTTGTCTTAGGGGAGGAAAAACAGAGTGTGTTTTCGTTCACCTTTTATTTCCACTCTCCAGACTGAGGGGCTGGAGACATGCAGCTGAATTTGCCCAGTTCTGCATTGTTTTGGTCTGAAATCACCAAAAAACCACGGGAGTCTCTGCAGAAGAGGCATCTCTGTAGCACTTCGTCAGGATTACATCGACCGGTCCCTTCTCTCCAGTTCTACAGGAACCTTTTGCAGCCACGGCCAATGTCATGAAACTCCTGCAGCTCCCTTGAAACTCAGCCCAGATCTGTCTAAAACTTGGATCAGGCTCATAAACCTCAGACAAGTTTTAAGCTGATGATGAATTAAGGTACAAAGTGAATATTTTCTACTCCTGGAATTTGTTATTAACAGTCCTGAGTTTCTGAAGTGGACAGATAGTTCCTAACTGAGTAATTCATTACCTTCTCCATCTCCCCTCAATGCCACAAGCCATCCATTAATGGATCCCAATCACCCAAAAGGCACTCAGTACCTGAGCACTTCTCTTGCAGTTTTAGGGGTGGTGGTATTTTATTGATTTATTGTTACAAGAACTTCTTGCCTTGTACTTCCATTGGAAACAGCTTGTTCCAGATCCAGCTTGACGTTTGGAGGTCAGGATGGATACAGCTCTTGTGATTTCTTCTCACCACTCACAGGAAAATTCACAACAAATCAAAATGATGTTGCATTTTGAATCCTATCACTGGAAAAAAAGAAAAGTAAGCAGCCATTTCAATCTAGCTGGAAACGGCAATTCTGAGTTTCTGATTTATTCAGCCAGCTCTGGTTTGGATTGCATCATGAAAAACCTGGCCACTTCAGAGCTGAGCAAAACACTGCACAGCAGCACCTTTAAAATCCAGAAGGATGCCCCTGACAAAGCTTACAACCAACATTTGGATGGGATCAAGCTGCAGGTGCACTCTCTGACTGCTGCGTTTCGCTCTCATGTGAGGGGGCAAATCCCAGGTACCAAGGGGTATGTGCATGAAAATCGCATGCAAATCACACCAAAGCCAGGAAGAGCAGCAAGCAGAAAGAGAAGGAGCTTCTCTTGTGCTGTACAGTCTTTAAAGCTGTTTGTTTCCAGCCTGCAAGTGCTAGAGCCTTTTGCCCATCGCTTTTCAGGCTGTTGCTGCTGAGCTCTCACCTCATCTCAGGTTTAAGTGATGCTACACCAACTCTGGGTCTCAGCAGTGCAATATAAGCAAGTCTGTTATATACCTCCTTTACATGGAGTTACCACATTTACATGTTCTCTGCAAAATTTGCTCTTTTATCCCAGTGATTGCCTTTTCTAAAAATCACCAGGTGAGAGCAGTAATTCGAATGACCTTGATTTCCCTCTAACCTAAACGTCCATCCTTGGCTGGCTCCTGCGATTCAGCACATCTTTCCCAACCTTGCAGGTGTAAGTATGATGCTGTTTAAAGAACTTGGCCCGTGTGAACCTGAGGTGCACAGGTGAGAGCACATCCTCTCACAGGCCACAGAGAGTACCCCCTGAGCTGAAATTCAGCCACCCACAGGAGCATCATTTCCTATTTTTGCCATCGTTCTTTGCTCCCTCAACACCGTGCTCGTGACTGTCTGCTGTAAGTGACCACAGAAGGGGGTGATTTTTTTGGTCACTGTAAAAAAACCATCCAAGGAAACTCTAAAACTGACCAAGAGAGAGCCAAGAAGGCAGAAAAAGAGAAAGGTTTGAGCTAAGGTATGGATTTAAGGAGCTTGGTTGTCCCCTTGTAGACTCCTAATTGGACACACAGGCAGATCCAGGGAGATGATGCCAATTTATACTGAGCTGTCTCAATACCAACGTCACAACCAAACTTCACTTTTCTCCTGCCCATTCTTAGTCTCGGCCTATCTGTGCTGCAAGGTTTTTGAGGCAGAAGATTCCAATTTCTAGACCTGTTTAGCCCTGCATGAGCTTCCAGGCAAAACTGCAAGGCAAGTAATACAATATTTATCCTCCACTGCCTTCCATGCTTGTATGCTCTGCAAGGGAAGGAAGGTATCATAATTAGACAACTCAATTTACAGCTGGAGTATGTATCCAGCTGTTACATCCACATCTCTCTCAAAATCAAATATTTTCACATCCTGAGCCACTGCAAAACGTGTTCATTTCTTACAGGATAGTTTTTAAAAGTCGAAATTTCATCTGAAAGAAAAGCAATGACACGGCTTACAAGACAGGAGATCCTTTTCATAATGACATCAGCCAAGTTGCAACCTATAGGGGACATAGGATGGGTCCCAATCTCACCTGCAAGGAACCTGAATATTCATGAAGGCTTCAGCATCTGGAGTCACAGCCAGGCTCACCGAGGGGCTGAAAGCAGCACATTCCCACTCACAGAGGCAATCCTCACCCACGTGTCTTCTCTTCAGCCACCAAATGTGAAGTTGATAACTTCCTATCCCAAATTTCACCCATTTTTTAAGGGTGCTATAGAAGCTATAGACTTTTTTTGAGATGACACCTTGATCTTTGGTAATACAACTGCTCTTTCTGGAAGGTGGAAAAGCTTCCTTGGTGAGCAAAGCCCTGCATACCCATATGGCCTGAACTCATTGAGCCTCCAGCATTACCCAATCTGTGGGGTTATTGGTGCTAAGACAAGGCTTCCCCTCAGTCTTACCATGCCAGAGCTAATGCTCTGGGAAAGGTCAGCATGTCCTTTTCCAAGCATTAAACAGCAAAGCTGCTCTGCTCATGACCTGTAATGCAGCCTTATACGACACGTTCCTCCTTTACAGAGCTGAGGGGAGTGAAGGACCAGGTGCCCACACTTACTGGGTGGTGGGGGAGATGGTTCCTGCTGTGCCGGTAGTGCCAGTGGAGGAGGTGGCAGCATTCCTCCAGCAGCACGTGGAGCCCACAGAACAAAAGTCCCAAACATGACGTGCTCTGCAGGGCATCTCATCGAATCATTTTGGTTGGAAAAGATTTTTGAGTCCAACCCCTCACCTCACCCTGCCAAGCCCACCACTAAACCATGGCCCTCAGCACCTCATCTATGCATCTTTTCAATATCTCCAGGGATGGCAACTCCGCCACCTCCGTGGGCAACTGGGAACAGTGTCTGACAACTGTCTCAGGGAAAAAGTTCTCATTTCCATTCTAAACCTCACGTGGAGCAACCTGAGCCCATTTCCTCTTGTCCTATCATTCATTACTTGGGAAAAGAGACTGATCCCCACCTCACTACAACCTCCTGTCAGGTAGTTGTAGACAGTGATCATATCTCCCCTCAGTCTCCTCTTCTCCAGGCTAAACATCCCCAGCTCCTCATCAGATTTGTTCTCCAGACCCTTCCCCAGCTTTGTTGTCCATCTCTGGACATGTGTCCTCACCAGCACTGGGTACAGGGGACAATCACTGCCCTGGCCCTACTAGCCACACTATTTCAGGTACAAGCCAGGATACCATTGGTCTTCTTGGCCACCTGGGCACACTGCTTGGCTCATGTTCAACCTCTGTCAATTAACACCCCCAGGTCCTTTTCCCCCAGACAGCTTTCCAGCCACAGAGTCCCAAGCCTGTAGCATTGCATGTGTGGTTGCTGTTGCCCAAATGTAAGCAAAGACTCCTCATCACCAAGTCACCTGGCTTCAACCAGTGCAGCTCCTCACTGAGGTACACGGGCGAGAGATCTTCTCCATCCTTCTCTGGAACTCCTGATGGCTGCATTATTTTAAGAAGGGAGCAAAATTGTTTAAGAGTAACAAAGTTAACCCAGGAATTTCTGCTGGTTAATCACTTCATGCCGTGCTTTGAGGGTTTCTTTTGTTCAAGCTACAGAGAAATACTGGGCTGGGCAATCCCTATCTTGGGAGGGAAGGCACCCTGCAATATTTTGATGCTTTATGAAAGACAAGATTTTACAGAAATGACATGATGATTGTCTATAAAACTCTAACAGGGGATAACACAGCACCATGTGGTCTGTCAGCAGTGGATCAGCACCAAGGACCGTTCGAAGTTTGGACAACAGCAGCGGCTTCCAAGGTCAAGGACACTACAAGGACAGGGAGGGCTCTCTGGAGCCAATGGTCCCAGGGAACCCAGGGGAAGCTTCAGCACAGAGCCACATTGCCAAAACAGATCCAGGCTCTTTGGAAACCAAAGGCAAAAGGTAATGGAAGTAGTAAGGAACTCTGGAAGGAGTGATTCCATCACAGAACGACTGACTTGAGGTGGCTCAGAGCTGGCCACGCGAGTATAACTCTCCTCTTGCCTCTACTGAGATAATTAAGGTTAAAAACACTTGGTAAAAGATCTGCAACTTTGAAAAGTTAATCTGCTTTTTGTAGTGCAGCAGGATTGCTCTTCTCTTCGCCTCAGCAGAAAGCCTCCTTTGCCTTCCCTCTGTAAGAAAACTGAGAGTCAAAGCTGCATCTGGCCAGAGCAGGAGATGGGATAGAGGGTCCCCCCATGGCTGGTAACGCCAGGGCGCTGAGCACTGGCACTCAAAGGCATCGACTGCACCCACATCAAGCACACAGAGGAGTTCCTGGTGTCACAAACTTTTATTGCACAGAAGGAGAAATAAATAATCTAAAGGCTGAAACAATCAGATGAAAGGAAGAGAAAGGCAGTGATTTCCCCCCTCCTTGTAGCATCAGAACTGATTTGTAGTGCTGGGACTTGCCTCAATCCAAAGCTCTCCCTCGTACCTCTGTGGATCTCTTCCAGGACTGCTGCCTGCAGGCAGGACAGTGCTCAGCAGAAGGCATTTTCCCTGGGGAGCTGAAGTGACAGGGATGAGGATATCCATGCAAGACCTCACCCCACAGTCACTGCTCCCCAGCCCCAAGGTCTATGTGGGAAATCCCGCAGCACCCTCAGCTCAACCTCCCGTATTCCACATCACCACAGTGGGGGAAATGGCTCCTTGGGGGAGCTCACGGTGGAATGGGCTTTAAGCCATCCAAGCAAAGATGAGGCTCAATGTATTTTGTTAAGGCACTTCTGAACCCTCTGTCCCTTCAGCCGGGAGCTGGACCCATCTATGTTGTCAGGTCCCAGGTGTCACATCAGAAAGGACATGAGAAATCACTACAAAGAGCTTCTAAGACATCATTTCACAGTGTTACAGTAGAGGTCATTTTGCTGCATGATTGCATCTAAAGGTGCGTTTCCAGTCACAAACATATTGCATAATCCTCTTGCACTTGCCACCGATTCTGGCCTACTGTCTGTCTAACGCCTTAAAGTACTTCCTAAGACCATGGCAACTGAAATGCTGAGGTAGGAAATTACTGTGTGGCAAGCAGGTCAGTTCCTGCCAAGAGAAGTGAATTGATGTGGGAGGTAACGTCCACCCGTGGCACAGGTGAGGGCAGAGCACTGGCTCCTGCAGCCCAGGTCACTGCTCCCAGGCACAGAGTATCCCCAGGCACCCAGAGGACACGTGCAACAGTGTGTTGCAAGCCCTTATAGCAGCGATGGTCTTTAGAGCTCAGTAGTGCTTAGAATGGATTTATTTTAAAGGATGATATTGTCCTTAATAACTCATCACTTCCCTGGACTGGCCCTTTGCTTTTGCAATTTTCACCCCTCGTTTTGGATAAGATTTGAAACCCAGCGACTTTGCAGTTTGCACTAGAGCAACAAGCCTCCAATGGTTCAATAACTACTTCACATCCTCTTCGTATCGATTCAAGTATTTCACAAGGCACCGTGGCAGCCATTTGCATGTCTAAATGGCTCTTTAAAGTGATGGCTTGATTGGTTGGGGTTTTTTTGTGTGTGTGTGTCCTTTACTGGAACTGATTCCCAAGCTCCTCCGTGGTGATAAGCGAGGACCGGTGATAGCGGTCCCGCGAGGCAAAGTCTGCGTTCTCCTCCGTGAGCTGCGTGGTCTCCATGCCAACTGTTGCAAAGGACGGTGTCACCACGATCTGCTCCCTGGGAGATGGCCTCCTCCTGTAAACACAGCAGCACAGGCACCTGCATCACCCCTTGTTTGCCATCCTCTCACAGCCACGCCCTTGGCTGCACAAACAATCCTTCTAAGGTGAAATCCTTCTCAGCACCCTTGGGAGGCATGGAGGTCATCTCAAAACATCTTTCTTAGAAGGTGCACAAAAAATGTACTATCTTCCTTCAGCAAACACTGGAATATACACATTTTCTCAACAAATACATTTCCTCTTTGGACATTGTCTGTGGCAAACACTTTCCACACCATGCAGGAGAAGAAGGAACATGAACCACTTGCTAATGAAAAACATCTTCTTATAGTTTCCTAAGCTTTAGAATCACAGAACCACAGAATGGTTGGGGTTGGAAGGGACCTCTAGAGATCAACCTGTCCAACCCCCCTGCTAAAGGTCCACCTAGATCAGGGGACACAGGAATGTGTCCAGGTAGGTTTGAAAACCTACAGGAAAGAAGTTTCTCCCTGCATTTAAGTGGAACTTTTTGTGTTCCAACTTACATCCATTACCCCATGTCTTGTCACTGGGCACTACATAAAAACAGTGTACCCCCATCTTCCTGACATCCACCCTTTAGGTACTTGTGTTAATGAGAATCCCCCCTCAGTCTTCTCCAGGCTAAACAGTTCCAAGTCTCACAGCCTTTCCTCATAAGAGAGATGTTACAGTCCCCTGATCATCTTGGTAACCATTTAATACACAACTATTTTTGTAACTTTTTCAATGAAAGAGATTTTCCTGCAATTTCTTTATCCCAGAGGTCGATTTTAAGGAAACCCTTATTGCACATCTGTACATCAAAACTCCAAGAGCTTATAGCACCAACTCAGACCTTGCTGAGCACCTAAGAGCCTTAGAGATGTCAGAGGTCCTTGGTTGCCTCCAACTCTCCTCCTCAGCAGTCTTTGCTCCTCAACGGCACTGATCAAAGCACTAAGGACTGTGCTGGTCTGGTAATTCTCAGGATAACATCTCCCTGCAACAACAGCACCTCTACTCACAAGAAGTAGGGCTGCTTCTCTGGGAGGACAGTTTCTCCTTTCCACACATGGTAACTCTCCTTGAGGCCTCAATATGTCAACCAGCCTCCCATGGGGAAATTCTGACCATGGGCAGGAAACAGAGCTTAGACACACTGAGGGACAACCAGGAGGAGAATTCTGCACTATCATCATAGCTGCACCGAGCTAAAGTGATCTGACACAAGCCATATCATAGAATGTTAAGAGTTGTTTGGTTGGAATAGACCTTTAAGATCATTCAGTCCAACCACTCACCTCACACTGCCAAGCCCACAACTAACCCATGTTCCTCAGCACCTCATCTCTGTGGCTTTTCAGTATCTCCAGGATGGCAACTCCACCATCTCCCTGGGCAGCCTGGGACAGAGGCTGATAACCTTCTCAGGGAAAAAGTTCTTCTCATCTCCAATCTAAATCTCCCCTGGAGCAACTTGAGCCCATTTCCTCGTCCTGTCATTCATTACTTGGGAAAAGAGATCAACCCCCACATTACTACAACCTCATTTCAGGTAGTTGTAGAGAGTGATCATGTACCCCCATCAAGCTCCTCCAGACTAAACACCCCCAGTTCCCTCAGCTTCTCATCATCAGACTTGTGCTTCAGACCCTTCACCAGCTTCATTGCCTGTCTCTGGACACACTCCAGCACCTCAGTGTCCTTCTTGTAGTGAGGGACCCAGAACTGGACACAGTACTCAAGGTGCAGCCTCACCAGCGCTGAGTACAGGGGACAATCACTGCCCTGGCCCTGCTGGTTACACTATTTCTGATACAGGCCAGGATGCCATTGGCCTTCTTGGCCATCTGTGCACACTGCTGGCTCATGTTCAGCCACTGTTGATCAACAGCCCCAGGTCCTTTTCCCCCATGCAGCTTTCCAGTCACCCAGATGCTGAGGTGGAACCCGAGAGACAAGTGTCTGCAGGAGAACACAGCTGGCTCTGACTCACTGTGCCATAAGTAATTCCAGCAGTGCTTCAGTATGGCCCCACCTGCCCTGTTCCCATCCTCATCTCCTCACCCTTGGCTTGGGCTCATGTCACCAGTCCAGTAGACTGTGCAAAGGTGTGGGGAACAGCCCCTCACTCCAAATGAGATATACAGAAAACATACTGCACCCATTCTGCATCCCCTCACTCCTCTGGGTAGTCTAACCTGAACAACATGTGAACCAAGCTAATCATGGCAAGAGGTGTGCAGGACACACCTCTTCAGAGACCCAGTCCCATACTCAGAGAAATCCACTGGTCTGGTATGGGTTGGGTATGATGGGGGAGACCAACTTGTCTTTTCACAGCTATGCCACAGATCTGTCATGGAGAGCTAACAGAGGTCCCATCACTCCTGCCTTCTCCCTGGCAACACAAGCATGGGGAGGTGCCAAAGTGCTTAAATTCCTGGACTTTCATTTATTTTAAAGAAGCCACCAAGTTTGCACATAACAATTCATGGCAGCTCATGTGGTGCAGTTCTGACTTACAGTGTTCACCCACTGCAACAAAAGAGCAACCTAACAGATTGAGAGCCTCAAATCTCATTGCACTGCACAGACATGGTCACTACTTGCTATGGGAAATTCAAACATGAAGGAATTAATAATTAATAGGATCAAAATATATTAACAAAACTGGTTAATGACCAACCAAACAAAACCCTTAAAGTCTTCTGGGAAGGAAAAACCCAAGACAATACTATTGCAGTCCCATGTATACTCAGTCCTGAATGGTTCCTTCACTGTCTGTTGTATTTGCCCCATAGCTATTGTAGCTTCTCCCCAAATACCTCTCTGAAATTCCAGCACAGCTGCCACATGTGTCTGTTCCACCATGACCACAGTAATTTGCTTTCAGTAGACGCTGGGTGGAAGAGATAGAGTCTCCCATTTCTCATTTCCTACCAGATTTTCCAGATCAACCTGAGCCATAAAGGTTGAGCATGGACCTTTGGGGTAAGATAAAGCTTCAGGCCCCAAGAGATGCGCTGACATGTCCACGCACATGGCAGAGGAGACTCCTGCTCCCCAACTTAGGTGGTCAGCCACATGCCAGGGCAATGGGAGCAAACAGTTATTTTTACCATTAAGTAAGAAGAACTTTGAATACGCAAGAAGGGTCAGACAGATTGCTTAAGGTAATAAGTCAATTCTTCCACTCCTCTTTATGCACATTAGTGGGTTAAGGGAGAAACGAGCACGGCCTTGGTCAGGGACAAGTGACTGGTACCAACCTGCATAAGGTGATCAAAACTGACTTAATCCAGCCAAAGAAACTGAAATTCGCTGCTGCTCCTACAGGGAAAAGGCACAAGAAGTCAGTACACTGTTAATTCCCTCATAATAGCATTATGCCATTGAATTTTTGCATACAATCTCAAACCAACACGCTTGTGCTTAGCCTTCAGTCCCCAAAGACTTCACGACGCTGGGAACACTCCTGCAGTCCTCCCACACCCTGTGGTTTTAAAGGATTGTTTAGAGAAATGAACCTGGATTTCCCACAGAGAACAGCTATCCTGTCCCAGACCCCAGCAAAGCCATGAGCAAAGCACAGACACCCACTGCAGCACCTTTTCCTCCCTGGGCTACAAAGATCCTTCCCATTGCAGGGATGGGGAGAAGGAGGAGCTGTTCAACTTGGCCTGGCCATGGTGGCTGTGGTCTCCTCATTCACCCCCTCTTGTCTGACCCCATGGAGAGCTGCCTTAGCTTATTAGACCAGCACTCATTTTTGCTGATTTCTCTGTAGAGTTATCTTCCTGCACTTTCTCACTGCAGGGGCAGGGAAATGTAGGAGCTGGCAGTAAGAGAACTAGAAGTTTGTGGTGAGGGACAGGGAGGGGAGCAAAGACCCAGCAGTGCCTGCCAGGTTTGCCTTAGGCTGCTGGGGAGGAAGAGAGAGAAGGGACATGTCAAAAATCCCAGAGCATTTCTGCTTCCAAGGTCTTAATCTAGTCCTTAATCCAGAGCATCTCTCAAGGCAGTGTGTCCCAAGCTTTCCAGATAGAAGAGTCATTCAGTCCTTTGGAGAACAAACTCACAGATCATAGGATGGCACGTGGCCACAAAACAATGTTCACTCACAGACAAATAAAAAGCAGGTCTAGCTTTGAGCATTCCTTTCAATCTTTCTCTTTGCCATGCATTGTTTTACTGTATGCATAGGAATGCACATGCAAAAGAAACCAAGAAAACCAGCTTCTGAAACAAATGGCAAATATTTCGAATGCAGAGAACAGAGATAGAACCTCGTGAAGATCCAAAGCCAAAGAAAACTCCAAAGCCTGACAATGTTATTTGTGTTTTGCTTAATGTAAGGAGGGCATAAATAAACTTTGGTAAGGCTTAGATGTATCTCAAAAGACACACATTCACAAGTACTATCCACCATCTCAGCTCTATTCTGCTATCCCATCAAAATGCATTGAAGTCACTTAGGAGTAGAAAGAGAAGAACTGTTGAGCAATGCTTTGATGGTTACTGAGTGAACAACTAGTTTTTGGTTTCTCATTACCTAGATTTCTAAAATCTAGTACCTCCTAACCCAATGTCCAGTGGAAGGTGTCCTTGCCCATCGCAGGGAGTTTGGAAGATGGCCTTTAAGGTCCCTTCCAAGCCAAATCATGCATTGATTCTGTGATAAACCTGAATAGCTATTTCTGCATTGCCCAAAAACATATGAACTCATTCTTTTTTTGACTTTTCTCATTTGGGCAAAAAAATTGCACATCCAGGCATGCAGGTACTTCTACAGGTGTGCTCCTACATATCTATGGATGCCCCTACTCATCTGTGTAGGCACAAGCACATGTGTACGTGCACACTGTGCATATCACCTCTCCCTTCAGACACAGACCAATACAAACCTCTCCTGCAGCTGTACCAAGGAGCTGTGGGCTCTCCTGAGCTGCTTTCTGAATGTGCCTCCCTGTTTAATTATGAACTTGTTTAAGCCGATCACAGACCTTTCTAATGCCCTCTGCCTAAAAGTACTTTCCCAGATTATGTTCCCAACATATTCAACCTGTTTAGTGCTGGAATCAAAAGGCCCTCTTGTTCCACAGTTCTGAATGCTGAGGTTTAATGAGAGACTTGCCATAACTCCCATTTTCCTTAAAAGCTTTCTCAGGTGGGTTTAGATTGATTTAATTAAGTTTATTAAAATGTATTTAAGGCAGATTTTGCTCATTCCTGTGATACATTTACAATCTAACATCCCTGTTAAGACTCTGTGTATGGTTTTGCCATTTAAATTACAATATACTAAAGCACTAAGTTCAAAACAATGTTCAAACTATCTAGAATCTAATCTAAAATTGAAGAGAAGTTCTCTGAAAACATAGTAAAACTAGGAACAGAACAAAACAAAACCTCACCACTCACTGTGTCACCTGCATATTAAACACAGAAGTCTCAATTCCTAATTAAACAAAATTAAAGCTTAATGAATTTTGAAGCTGATTTAGTAATATAGAAAAAAAAACACCCCAAAATACTCACCAAGGGGGAGTCCTGGGCTCACTTGGCCAATGTAGAAATACAGAATAACTGCTGCACCCAGGCTGACAAGGGTGTAGATCCACTGAATGACAAACATTATGATGAGGGACACGATGGCCTGTTGGCAAGACAGGGTTTAGGGTTATCCCAGCGTCCAGAAGACAACATGGTGATGGCAACCTGGCAGCCTTTTTTTTTTTGCAGAGCCTGGTGGCTCTGTTGCCCTCCTGCTCTGGCCCTGAGGAAGAGCTGGGGGTGCAGTGCCCAGGGAACACCACTCACCTTCAGACACAGCCTGTCACCGAGGCAATGGTTTGCTCCTCAATCTGCTAAGGTGAGGCCACATTGCAACTCTAACAGAAGCTCTTTAATAAGTGAGGCAGTGTTATGAAAGTATCAGTAAATGCTCTTCTATTTGCTGGTTTGGGTTTGGTTTTTTTCCACCCCAGAAATGCTGCATCTGCTTTGATGACATCTCTGCACCTCATCTCTCTCAGGCTCTTCTTGGGAGTACTCAGGAAGCAGGCCCTTGGAATTATACTGATGAGTGTTTTGGTTTAGGTGTCTCCCTCCTAACCATGTCCTGGGATGAGGACACAACAGAGGCTCTCCTTGCACAGGACCTGCCACACAGCCCATAGCCCAGGAGAGGAAAAACACCAGCTGCAGCCATACAGGTGGATGCGTGCTCTTGGGCATCAGTGGTGCAGCAGAACCCCTGGGGACCCATATCATCTCCTGCCTGCAAAACACCCCACGGTGTGTGGCCACATGCAGAGTATTTCCACCCAGTGTTATCTGAAAAGGTTTGGGTATGGCATAGCTGAAGTTTCTTGGTAATGAGGTTCCTGTATTACAGAGAGTCTCATTTGGTCTTTCTGCTAAAAGGAGGAACAGTACAGGTTTATCCACCTTCAGCAGCACAGGGGGAGCTTTCAGTGAGCTATTCTGAGACCTAGAAGCAGCGTGGATCTCAAGTTTCTGCTTGGGCTACTGCAAGAGGGGTACCCAGAGGCTCACCAGCTCAGGATGCAGATTTGGCTCAAGGGGCATATGAATGGGGCAGGGTCAGCTTCTTCATGGGTGAAGTCAGGAACAGCAAGAGGCCCCACGCAAAGAAAGAGCTGAATGAGTCCAGACTGACGTGACTGGTGAAGCTCGAAGGGAGAGTACAGAGGGGAAAGGAGCCAGGAGGAATAAATGCATCTGATTTTGGCTTCTGTGATTTTATTTTGCCTCACTGATCCCTTCTCAGCTCTGCTGCAACCTCCTCCCAAATCTGATTACTGATAGAAAGCAGTGACATCCAGCAGCAAAGTCCCCTGCAAAGGCAGAGACCTGCCCGCTCTGTCACAACACATGTGTGGGAGTCACAGTCCTTCCTGAGCCCAGAGACAGCATCAGGCTGCAACCCACCAAAATCTCATTGCCTCCACACTCATTCCCTCCCTGGCAGCAGCAGCAAATGCGAAAATCAGGTGTCAAACTCCATCTGAGGATTAAACTAAAAGGGTTTGGTGTGTTGCTGGAGAGGGTTTGTTACATTTTACACACAGCTATGAAGTCAGAGTCCACTCAGCATAGCCATGTGGGTCATTCATTATGTGTATCTGACCCTTTCCCTGTCATCTGCCCAATAATCCATCTTCCCAAGGTGAATTTAAACATCCTAAACTCCTCAGGGGCTCAAGACAGAAGCTATTGAAAAGTTATTTATGCTTTAAAGTAAGGTGCTGGAGGAATGCTCCACTTTCCTCCCACAAAACGTGGAATTTCACAGCCAGGCTGCTGTTACCAGGAGGTCAGCACTAACAAAACCCCACCCCAAGCTTGCAGAAACTGGCTCACAGATAAAAGCAACACAGCTTTGAAGCTGCTGTCTCACTCCATCCCAGGGCAAGAAAAAGCAGGTTGGAACACAGTGGAAAACAGGGCCACTGATTCTTTTTTCCCAGCCAACCATACCTCTCTAAAGTTCTAAGATGCCAGACTTTGAATTTGTACCTTTTTGGTTCAGGGTGGGGGGTTGTGGGTTTTTTGCTGTTGTTGTTGTTTTAATTAATATTAATATTTCCTTCTGTTTTCTACAATCACAAACCCAGTGCTCAAAATGAAGAAAATTACTTACACCAGCAAAGGAAACCCAGTGATTGCAGAATCTGGAGTAGAAAGATTCTGGTATTTGCTGAATTCCAAGCTCTGGATTTTGTTGCTTTATAGATGATTCTACAGCAAAGCAAAGAAAAGATAAAATAGAAGAGTCATTAAAAAGGAGCTATGATCTGATTTTTCTTTCTACCTTACACTCCCAGATTCCAGAAAAATCAGGCAGAAATTCTAGCTGACAGCTGGGTATGGCAGAGTTAAACCAAACCCCCTAAAATGGAAACTGGAAAAGAAGTGCAACAAAACAATGTTGCCACCTCTGATGCTGAGTCCATCTGAAGGCCACATCTGCCTATCTTGCCTCAGTTTCCCTCTTTGTGAAAAAAAACCCCTCATGGGGGTTTATGAAGCTTCATTGCCTAGTGCTGATAAAACACTACAGCAGCGAGATGACAAACTCCAAGCAAGCACACGCTGTCAGACAGTCACAATGCCAATGAAACAAACTCAGGCTCTTGCCTGTGGATGTTGAATTACAGGCTCCACCTGCAGCACAAGGACTGCTCCATTTTGATAGCCTGAGGTTTTGACTTATAGGGCTTCATCCCTCCTGGATGAAGTAAGCCCTAAGGTATACTCAAAACCTTGTTCTTGCACAGCATTAGGCATGCATGTCTAGAATAATGAGTACATAGTAAACAACTCTACACTAAATATACAGCTGCCTGCCTTTCTGTGATCAACCTTCTGTAGGAAATTGCACTGGAACTTCTCCTGTGATGCACTGTGCTGAGCTCTACTCTCACCTGGAATAAATGATATTACTGAAAGGAACTACTTGAAAGGAGGTTGTATAAAGGTGGGGGTTGGAAATGGCCTCAAGTTGCTCCAGGGAAGGTTTAGATTGGAGATGAGGAAGAACTTTTTCACTGAGAGGGTTGTTAGACACCGCCCCAGGCTGCCCAGGGAGGTGGTGGAGTCCCCATCCCTGGAGATATTTAAAAGCCAGTGCTGACGGCCATGGTTTACTGATAGACTTGGCAGTGTGGTTGGACCTGATGATCTTACAGGTCTTTTCCAACCAGAATGTTTCTATGATTCTCTGACACTGCTGTGAATCTCCCAGTGAGAGTCCCATATAAAGCTGGTTTCACGCCTGCCTTAAGGCAAGTGTGACAAACCACTCCCTGTGAGCGTGGAGATGCCCATCTGGTACAGCTCCTACCTTTCCCCTGCTGGCCACAGTGTGCTGGCACCTCACTGCACAGCTGCTCCTCGGGCTCCAGCAGCCCAGGTGTCAGCTGAGCATCTGCCATGGGCAATGGGCAGCGGCCCTGCCCAGCCAGGTCCTGCCGCCTGTCACCGAGGGGCTCCGCCGTCTCATCCCCGCAATACTGAGCGCTGTGATGGAGATCCAGGAGAAAGCTGTCTTCCAACATCTGCTTGGCTGGCTTCTTTGCCTTCTTTTGTTTGGCTTTTGGGGTTAAACCCTCAGCTCCTCCTTTCTGGTCAGCACTTGGCTCGCTACGAAAGGGTTTAAAAAGCTGGTCCATGTCTTTTGTGAATTCCAGCAAGGTGCCGTTTGATCTGCTTTGAATTACCCCATCTGATGCACAGCTGGAGGGCTTGTCGAGAATTAAAGGCTGGGAAGAGTGAGCTGGTCTGGCATTTTCCATCTGGGTCTCGCCAGGTTTCTGCTGGATGTTGGAGCTCAAGCAGACCGAGAAATAGGAATAGTCCACGGCAATGTATGTCAGCATGAAGGTGATGGTGACGATGGGAGCCAGAACGTTCACTTGCCCAATGAAGACGAAAGCCATGGTGATGAGACTTGTTAAGCAAATTGCAGCCACTGGAGTCTTGTTGGGCCCTTTCTAGTTCAGAAATACAACAAACTTACATTTGAATTTGTAAGCACACACCTGGCCGTGAGTATCCCCCCACTTGCTCTGTGCTTACCTGGGCAGTCTGCAGTACCCCCTTAGTCATGAAATACATGCATGGATGTGCAAGGAGAGGCTCACTGGCTTCACAGCTTAAAGAACAGGCTGGAAGCCAAAGGCTGCTCAGCTCCCACCTCACCTCTGAGCCTCACTCAAGCTTTGTCTTTGGAAAATTCATCCACTGCCACCCCATACCTCTGTGGTAACATACTGTCATTAAAGCAGCAATGAATCTGCAGAGAAACTTGTGGGGCTTATGGGGAGTCAACAAAAACTGTTAAGAGTGAAATATTCACCTCTAATTTCTCTCCAGGACTCTGCATCGCTGCCTGCCCAAAAGGCTCCTGCACCTGCTGCTAGAGAGGCTTCAACTGACACACACAGGCAAGGAAGCTCTGCCTGCACAGAGCAGTGCCACCTTCACATCAGCAGCTTCTGGCCCTGACCTGGCATGAGCCTGAGCTATATCCATGGTCTGATAAGCCTTTGCACTCCTTCCTTTCATCCACCCAAGCTGCGCCTGCCCAGCAGCAGGCAGAAAGCAGCAGGAAGGTGAGGCAGCCGAGTCAGCCCCAGGAAGGCAGCCAGGAGAATCACCATCTTCCTTTGGGGTGAAGGCAGGGAGAGGAAGAGAAAATGAGAGACAAAGCAAAGGGCATCAGGGGTGGAAAGGCTTGAGCCACCAGCTTATAAACTGTAATCCCAGTTGTAATGTGCCCTCCCTGAACAGGGCACTCTCTTGCCGTTTCAGCCTGTGCAGGATGCACAAAGACCTCACTGGAAAATATCTTACAAGATATCTTTTAAAATATCTTAGGCTTTCACATACTGCATGTGCCTCTTTAATAAACACACAGCTCAAATGGAAACTATTTCTATTTCCTCCACTCTTATTTATTAATAGAAAAGGGGATCAGTTCTGAACTGTATGCCTTTCCACAGCAACACAGAAATACATCTCAGGGACAAGGGAATGTGGCTCTCTGAAGCATCTTTGGTGTCAGAAAGACATATTGAGACGAGGCACAGATGAGACAATCTCAGGATGCCTCCTCTGCCTCGGGTTCAGCTCTGCAGAAAACACTTGTGTCCTTCCCATCAGTTGGGGTTATGGTGACCACACCACTTTCTTCAACCGTGGGAAAAAACAACTGATGTGGAACAGATATCTAAAGGCAGATTAAATCTATTAATTAGCTATAAACCAAACCTAGACCATTTTCAAGGCAGCAGACAGAAGGATTTCTCACTGCTTTTTGAGCCTCTCTCATCACAGCACTCTGCCTGGACAGAGCTGACAGAAAGACACAAAACTATCAGAGCAGAGAGGGAATCACCTTTGCAGTCAACATTGCTAAATCAGTAAGGATTTCACAACGGTTGCCAAGTGGAGAACAGCCCGTTCTGAGATCACTTGACAACTGCCTTCAGGAGCTGGAAGTTTTTGCTGTGATTATTGTTCCTGCTTCCCCCATAATTATTACTATTTATTGTTATTGCTATTGTTATGACTTCAGTTTTAGAAAATTATTTGAGAACCATAAAGCAAAGGACAGAAAATGATTACAGTTATAAAGCAGTCCCATATTTTTAAACATTTATTCATTTAAACATGAATGCCAATACTGTAAAGCATTTTTTTCTGGATTTACAAGGTGCTCTGAAGGAGCAAAACATTGTAAGGTTTTTCCAGCCTGTCAGCACAGTTATGTACTGCAGGTTATTGAGAGTGATAGAAATCTTTTCTCTTGGTTTAGAAAGAAGGGATAATCATAAAAAATAGTTTTCTCTGAATGTATAGCCCAAGAGCAGAGAGTCCTTTGCCACTGGTACTCTGAGTGATCTCTGTAGAACAGCTCATGTAAATGAGGATTGTTAGTGAGGACAAGGAAGAAGAGGCAAGAAGCCTCTTGGCATATTCAAAGCAAGGTTTTGTTTCAAAGCATATGTAAAGCTTAGCAGCCCCTAACTTAGCCTTTCAAATCCACTCTTTGTTTTTAATTGATAGTGTCCAAAAGATACTTTCTCTTACAAAGAAGTGTCCTCTTCTCCAGTGCAGGAAGCCTGAATCCACACACCATGACTAGTCATGTACTCAGCTATGAGGTTACTCAAGAGGATAGGAACAGATGAACGAAAACGTGCAGGAAAGAAGAAAATAAAGGGAAAAGGTAAAGCAGTGCAGCAGAGGGGACAGGCTGGGGAAGGACCATGGGCAGCTGGGCTCTTATTTTTTTTAATAAGACCATCCATTTGCTGGCTTTTCTGCCTATGCATAGGTTACCAGACTCCGAGCCTCCCCCTCTTTGCATTTCATACATCTCCCACTTCACCCTCCAAACACACAGAGATCTTAAATCACCAGTCTTCCTTCAGGTGAAGGTTTGAAAGCAATCTCTAAGCAAAGCTGACTAACCCCACGTCCAAGGAAAGCGAGCATGGGGATGACGTTCTCCTGGGCGAGGCACTGCAGGATCCGGGGTGCTCCGTACAGCCCCCCCATGCAGGAGGCCAGGGACGAGATGTACAGCCCTAGCAAAAACAAGAAACCCACCAAGGATACCTGGAGAAAGTGGAGAGAAGGCAAGGTCAATTACATTCTTCTTTAAAGACCCATGCACAGTCTTAGGTAAGCGTATTTTAAGGGATCACATATATTTTGTAACGTTGCTAAATGAGCAGAGTGAGCACTAGGAAAGCAGCAGTTTAACTAGTCCGTGGTATAAAGTGCAAGCAATTAATGCAGGAAAATTATCCCATAAAAGTAATTTAATACTGAACATCCTGTACTGACAGAGCCATTTGACGAGCTCATATCCAAGAAATTCTTTGTCACTCGGAGCAATTGCAGCAAAGCAGCAGCTATTAGGTTCCCCTTAAGTAACTGGAAGTGAGTTTATTTCAGGAGAGATCACTTATATACAAAGCACATCATACAGGAAAAGCTGCCCAGGCTTCCAACCATCCAAAACAGGAAGGCAAACCCCTGTTTCCCAGAGGGGAAAACCAATCCTGAAAGAAAAGCCACAGTAAAACCAAATCAAAATTGCCACTTAAACAAATGGCTTCTCAAAAAAATATGCTCTGAAGGATATAATACAATGACCTTATTTTCCTGTCTTCAATGAGAAAAGAATTTCCTTTGGCCAACATGAAACTTAAAAAAATATGTATCTTTAAAGCCACAGTGCTAACAAGGCTGAGTTTATTACTGGTTTCTAGCAAGGACCCTTTCAAACGGGGAGCATCTCTTGCAGGCATGGAGGGAAAGGGGAGCAGCTCATGATCTGTGGCACAGAAGCAAGGACTGGGGCAAGGCATGGAGGGCAACATCATCACAAAGGCCAGGCAGGGAGAAGTATCCCAAATTTTGGTTCAGATCTGTCCTGCCCATAGTCCAGAGAAGCAAGCTGCTGGAGGTGCTCACTGACACCTGTGGCAGAGGACAGCACTGAATGCAGGTAGCCCCTGTCCTGCGTGTCCTCCACTCCCATCCCTTCTCTTGTGGACAACGAGGTTTAAAAGAACACAGGTCCTCCCAGCTTCTGCTCTTGCTGAAGTTGGGTGGCACGTGCTTTATCAGACACAATGACAAAAAAGGTACATAGCCAAAGATTATTTAAGCTACATTTGCCTTTTCCTCATCTGTGAAATCCCCATGCAGCAAAAAGGAGGTTGGGTAAAAAGCTCTAAAATGCTCGCTGCTTGTGGAAGGTCTGTAAGGTCCATAGCATGGTCCAGACTGCTGGCTTGAGAGCTGGGCAGAGAGGAACCTCATGAGGTTCAACAAGGACAAGTGCAGAGTCCTGCATCTGGGAAGGAACAATCCCATGCACCAGTACAGGCTGGGGGTCAAACTGCTGGAGAGCAGCTCTGCAGAGAGAGACTTGGGAGTGCTGGTTGATAATAAACTAAACATGAGCCAGCAATGTGCCCTCGTGGCCAAGAAGGCCAATGGCATCCTGGGATGCATCAAGAAGAGTGTGGCCAGCAGGTCAAGGGATGTTCTTCTCCCTCTCTGCTCTGCCCTGGTGAGGCCTCATCTGGAGTCCTGTGTCCAGCTCTGGGCTCCCCAGCTCAAGAGGGACAGAGAACTGCTGGAGAGAGTCCAGCACAGGGCCACCAAGATGATCAAGGGACTGGAGCATCTTCCTTATAAGGAAAGGCTGCAGGAACTGGGGCTGTTTAGTCTCGAGAAGAGGAGACTGAGGGGAGTTCTTATTAATGTTTATAAATATCTAAAGGGTGGGTTTCAGGATGTTGGGACATCCCTTTTTCTATAGTAGCTAGCAACAGGACAAGGGGTAATGGGATGAAGCTGGAACACAAAATGTTCCATTTAAACATAAAAAAAGAACTATTTTACAGTTGAGGTGAGGGAGCCCTGGCACAGGCTGCCCAGGGAGAGTGTGGAGTCTCCTTCCTTAGAGGTTTCCAAATCTGCCTGGATGTGTTCCTGTGTGACCTGATCTAGGTGAACCTGCTTCTACAGGGGGGTTGGACTAGATGATCTCTAAAGGTCCCTTCCAACCCCTACCATTCCACAATTCTATGAAAATCCACTTAGCCTTGTGAATTTTATCTTGTGGGACACA
The DNA here is from genome assembly GCF_028858725.1 of Colius striatus. NCBI lineage: Eukaryota > Metazoa > Chordata > Aves > Coliiformes > Coliidae > Colius > Colius striatus. The sequence goes on along the minus strand of NC_084769.1, from coordinate 11,143,190 downwards.
AAGAAACTCAAAAGACAAGCAGGTACCAGCTTCCCTTAGACCAATGGACAGACTTGATGGGGAATCTCCTCTTCCTTCTCCTCTAACCCTGCCTTACTTTTAATAAATACTTGAAAGAATCAATCAGTCGTGCCAGAAATGGCAGCTGCCAAAAATGTTTGCATTTAAATGTACTACTTGACATTCAACTCAGGGTTGGACAGGACGTGTCCTTTTCACTGAGGTTGATGAAAGGGTTTGCTGGGGGTTTTGAGCACAGAGAGGGTGAATATTTTGTAAGAAATTGGCACTTTGAGCTCATTACAAGTGAAATTATTCAATCTCATTTTCATGTTGTAAAAGCCAAACAAGTATTGTAAAGGAACAAAAGCAGTCAAGCACTGGCTCACCTGTGAGTGACAGAAAGGGAATGTTTGCATGTTGAGTGTGTAATGATCTGTCCCTACTCCCCCTCTCCAAAGTCATTAAAATCTAAAGCAGCTTGTAATAACTCAAAGCAGCAACATGAATATATGGATTGCACCATTGTTTTGTACCATACCAGGCAAAAGAAATCTGAATTTGTTGGATTTTCTTGTGGTGTTGTGTTTTTTTGAGATACATTTAACATTATTACATACATTCACATTCTTTACTGGGAGATTCTTCATTTTCCCTCCAGAAGGTTTTGAAAACACAGCTTTAATAATCTCTTTCTCTTCATCTGATTCATTTAAAGCTGGTTGTTTTAGTTACTGCACTTTTTAAGCCCATCACACTGACAAACAAAGACATTGCCTGAAAGAAAGCAGGCTTGTTCTTCTTGAAATAGAATCGATTTTATACCTTAGCAGGAAGTGGCAGGAGCCCCACCAATAACTTGGAGTTAATTTGAGGGGCTGGAGAAGTTTAAGGCTACAATTACTTAAGAGATAAAATGAAACCAGAGTTTCAAATGGATGTTTTAGATTAAAAACACACCACAAATCACAAAAAAATAGTAAAGATCTCAACTTTAAATTAATGACAGAAAATAGTGTAAATATGATGAACCCACAACTTTACATAATACTCAGTAACAGTAAACTCTATCCCATTTAAAGCAAGACAGTGACACACACCAAAAGCCTTTGCTCCTTTTTTAAAGGCCTGCAGTGGTCAGGCTCATTGCCCATAACACCACAAACCTCCCTCACGTATACACACCCATGTGGAATGTCTCGAGTTTACTAATCCTATTGCTCTCCCTGCAATTACAGCCTGCTAGATATGGAAATGTAAGCTCTGCTTGACTTAGTAAAGATAAGCAGTGGGGTTCTTTAGAGATTTCAATTTGCTCTGAGCTTTCAGCACTGAGAAAGGATATGCTGAACAAAATACAGCATTTATCATTAGACCACATTAGCAGTGTTTAGCTCTTAAAGCTATTGCCAAGGTTCAGCATTACTGGATGTGCTGGTGAATGCAAAGCTATTCAAATCAATTGTACACTGGGATTTGCACTAGGGAAATCCCCCTGAATTTCAATGAGGGATGGGTACCCAAATTCCTTAGGCTTTTGGAAAATTCAGGCATTCATTAAAGCAACCCAAAAGCACCATTCTATAAAACCACATTGGATTATTCACACCAGTTACCTTCTCTGCTATCATGAAGTCATAGCGGAGTGACTGTCGGGTACAAATGGCTCCCAGCAAAAAAACAAACACCATGTACAGAAACCACCTGCAAATGATAAAAACAAACTATTTTGTTCCAGCAAGACAAGACCACAGAGAATTCTGCCCATTAGCAGAGCCAGAAGGCCAAGTACCTGCAAGTTCAATCTTCAATCACTCTGCATAGGCTGTTCTTGCGTGATTTAGGCTCAGGACTAAATTTAACACTGGTCTACATTACTTACCACTATGATGTACCAGGGACAACTGCAGCATGACCATATGGTACCCCTGAGGGGAGCCACTCATGACACGTGCATGGAAGGAATAACCCCGTTGTGGGGACAGGCTTTTTAGCAGGGTCTGTTGCAATAGGACAGGGGGCAATGTTTTTAAACTAAAAGATGGTAGATTCAGACCCTATTTTAGTCTAAAACCATTAGAAATAAGGAGAAATCTTTTACAGTGAGGGTGGTGAAATGCTGGCACAGGTTGCCCAGAGAGGTGGTAGATGCCCCGTCCCTGGAAACATTCAAGGTCAGGTTGGACAGGGCTCTGAGCAACTTGATGTAGTTGAAGATGTCCCTGCTCATTGCAGCGAGGTTGGACCAGATGACCTTTTAAGGTCCCTTCCAACCCTATTCTATACCTGCCAGTAGAGATGTGAATGACCACAGTCCATCCATCTGTGATACTTCTCTGTCCTGCAGAATCCCTTCACTTAAATGAGCACTGATTTCAGCACAAATCCCTCTAAATTATGAAGATCCTTCATTTCTATCTGAACCTTGACAAGCAATTAAAAGTAGTAATCTCAAAAGCAATTTAGGTGGCAATGAAAGCACGCAGGAAAACCTACTGAGCTTTTATTTCATATGGAACTGTATTTTACTCCTGAAAAGTAACATTTGCCAGGGGAGAGCACTGCTTGGGGATGCAGGGCTCCTGCACTCCCCTGGCCTTGCAGGTGAGTGTGTCATCTCACCTGGCTTGGCCCCATTTTCCCAATAACAAAAATGATACGGATTTTTATGGTTTCTATTCATACAACACAACCACTCCAGCACCAACACACAGTCCACCTGGCTGAGGATGGACTGACAACATCTGCACTAATGAACCTCTTCTCTAACCCATCCAGAGGAGGTGGTGGTAACAGATGATAATTTGAATGAGAGTCAGACTTTAATTTTCCAGATGGCTGAGTAATAAAAGGTTGATGGGAATATGAAACGAATTGGTCACATCCAGGGCAGTCTCCAAAGAGTAAATTCTCCCCAGTCTCTGACTTACGAGGTGCCAATAGCAGCCAGAGAGCCCAGGGGGATGTTGGCAGCAGGCTTCTGGAGATCTCCACTCATATTGAATCCAGCCATCACACCTGTATTTTGCAGACATAAACACAATTTAGAGTTAATCTAAGTTATAGGACATATAATACACATAATAATATGTCACATCATTTCATTGATCAGTTAATTGCTTGCTTCAGAATAGTAGCTATATAATTTTATTGCCCTTACACACACACAAATCCTGGCTGCCATTAACTGCTTGGTAAGAATTGAATCTGTTCATGTCTTTAACAGAAGCAGGCCACCAGTAACACATCTACAAAGAACCCCTTGTCCAGTTTGAACAATGCTGGGGGGTGGGGAAGGCAGAAATCTGAACAAACCCTGTCTTATCTTAATGCAAACCTCACGGAATACAGTGTTGTCCAATTGTTGAGAAGAAAAATGCTCCTGTTCATCACAGCAGCACATTCAACCAGTGGCACTGCCCCCCTGATCAGACTCATTATGGGTCCCTGCATTCATGGGGGACAACCACGGTCACAAAACGGCCTGTCCTGTCCATCTTGAGTGACGATCACATGCGCATTTAGCACAGGGAACAACAGTGCTCACAGCACGTAGGTGGCACCTTCCAGCCAAGGGATCTGCTTTGGAAGTAGGCATTATCTCTACTTTGCAGACAGGAAAACAGAAGCACTGAGAGGGCAAGTGATTGTCTCAGTGACTCACAGAAAATATATGGGAGGATTAAGAATAAAGTACCGAACTGTTATTTTAGGCCAGAGTACAAAGTATCTGTGCTCTGCACAAAGCCTCCTTGTCTAGAGGTTTTCAAAACCTGTCTGGACATGTTCTTGTGCACCCTGATCAAGGTGAAGCTGCTTTAGCAGGGAGTTGGACTGGATCATCTCTGGAGGTCCCTTCCAGTCCTGACTATTCCGTGATTCTGTGTTGTACAAACAGGCATAGCCATCAGCCTAAAACATTGCCATCTAAAGACACAAGAAAGGGAAACAGGACAGAGCAAAGGGTTACAGTCTCCACTTTGACGTTAGGAACCCAAAGTTATGAGGTTTTGCCCACAGTTGAAGGAGGAATCATACCAGACTTGGCAAGAAAACACACTTCTATTGTTACATTACACCCAAACTTTTCCCAGAAGCCTTCAGATATCTGCCATAAATTTAAAAAACCAAAATCAATAAAAATATGTACATTTAGAATCTTGAAGAGAACCTGGACAACTGGAAGACGGGACAGCAGAGCCTCTTCAAGACACTAACTTCTGCCCATCACTGTCCCACCCCTTGGATGTCAGACTACCCTCTTCCTGAGGAGGTGTGGGCCAAGTGCCAGCCAGCAGTGCTCACGGGATGGCCCTGGCGTGCCCCTGGGAGCTGGGGTGAGATCAACACACAACAACGAGGAGGAGGCTGCCAACACCTCAGCACCCGCGGCCTCTGCCAGGCCCCGCAGCAGGGGACCGGCCGCGCCTCGCTCTGCCTCTCGCCTGACAAGGCCGGCAGCCATTCCTCACTTCCAGAAGGCACAAGAATGACAAAGTCAGTCCCTGAGGCTGCAAATCTGACTGCCTGCAGCTCTAAATCAGCAACAAGCTATTTCACTTTAAAGCTCAAATATTAACTGCTTCCTGGGAAGGTTTTCTCCCAAGTTAGAGTGGGCAGAAGCTGTGGGACAAATCCCAGGGTAAAGGGGACAAATCCAGCTCAGTCAGATGGACTTGTTCTAGAGAACATCTGATGAGGAGCAGATAAGGGAACTGGGGTTGTTTAGACTGGAAAAGAGAAGGCTGTGGGGAGACGTGATCACACTCCATAACTACCTGAAAGGAGGCTGTAGTAAGGTGAGGGTCAGTCTCTTCTCCACAGTAATGAATGATAAGACAAGACAAAATGCACTCAAGTTGTTCCAGGGGAGGATTAGATTGGACACTAGGAAGAACTTTTTCTCTGAGAGGGTTGTTAGCCCCTGTCCCAGGCTGCCCAGGGAGCTGCTGGAGATATTGAAAAGCCGTGTACCTGAGGTGCTCAGGGACATGGGTTAGTGATGGGCTTGGCAGTGTGAGGGGAGTGGTTGGATCGCATGATCTTAAAGGTCTTTTCCACACCAAATGATTCCATGATTCTATGTCTTCCCTAGAGATCTTAATTGGTCACTGCTGGACTGACAACAGACAGCAACACTTGGTTTGCTCATTGAGGAACAGGGCCTCATCTCCCTTCTCTGTCAAGGCTTTGCTGTGTGTCTTCATACCCTCCTCTCCCATCTGCTCCATAGGAACCCTAACACTTCCTCACTGTGCTGCCGTGAGGATAGCACGTTAATGAGCACAAGGCACTCATATGTTGCCAAACACATCAGCTAAGCATCCAGGGCTTGCTTTATTTTTCATCATTACTATTTTTTCCTTGATCATCTTTTTTTTTTCGGCACCCTTGATCATTCCACTCGACAGCTATCCTTTTCTGTCCTCCTCTCCACCACAGAGACAGAGCCCCAACAGCTGCTCCCGGGTCCCCACAGGCTCCTGGCATTCCTCAGCTCCAGGAAGAGCTGTCTTCCAGATTCAGACCAGATTTGAATCCTTGACACCATACTGAAAACATTACAAATCAAAACGAATTCTTCATTTTCTCCTGGAAGACAATTCTGTGGATGTACTTCTGAAGAGCACTGCTAAAAGCCTGTCAACTGATGTGCTTTTCCCCAGATAAAGGTTCCAAATGCTGTTCCAGCACTGCTCCTTTTAAACAGCTACGCAGTGGGTTTAGCTGGAGGTGAGAGAAGCTAGGAAAGCAGAAGTCCATGGAAATGGTCACATGCATCACGCTAAATGAAGTCTCTGTGAAGCACTCTTGGTGAGATGCTACTTTGTACTTCAGGGGCAAAGCAGAAAGCTGAGAATACTCTGATTTTTTTCTTTCAAGGGGAGTAAACTCTTGTCAGAAGGACAGCTGTTAATCTCATGTGCCTCTTGGCCAAGTTTCCCAAACATCTCTAAATCTTCCAGTTTGAGCTTGACTCACCTCTTCCTCATCCAAACTCCTGTCTCAGCAAAGCACTGGGGAAACACCAAAATGGCATTTTCTGTACTGACTATGAAAAAAGTTGAAGACGTGAGTCACCAGCACAGCGATGACTGCACAGCCCAGGCTGCCTCACTGCCTCCCTCCCACAGACCCAAGTGTACTCAGGAGCAGCCAGGAGGTGACCTGCCAGAGCCCACATAAACAGGATCTTGAAATCAACGGCTGACCTCCTGCCTGGCAGCGACCTGGGGTCAGACTCAGGCCCGTGCACACCATTAGCTTCTGTCAAGACACCCAGGAGGTCACCAGAGTCTCATGGCTTCCACTTCCAAAGGTCGAGGTCACCACAGAGGCAATCAGCACAGATATTCTCAACCACTCAGGCCAAAATCACCTCCTTTGTGCTGCAAATCTATGCCTTTGACCTGACCAGTACAAAACCAGTACAATCTAGCAGTGTAGATATATAGGCAATGCCAAAGCCACCTCTCCATCACCACCCAAAAAGGAATTTTTCAGGTAGGATGATAGCTGCCAAAGAGCAGTACTGAGAAGGTCTTTTGCTAGCAGCAGACTAACCACCCCACTTTTCAATGAAAGGACAACCTGATTCATTTCAAAAATCCCCTAAACAACCTCCACCATCCATAGCCTCGGTCACCCCCTACCAGAGAACTGGTCTCACTTGTGAGTAGCCACCAACAGCCTTTCTAGGGACTCCAGCTACTCAACAGAAAAAAAACCCTACACTTGCACATAAAGTTCAATGACACAGAAAAGTTGGGACATTCCTTCCTTCACATACAGGCTTGTCCCTAGGGAAACAGTCAATCCCTTCTGAACTCAAGAAATTGTATCTGCAGATTGTCCACGGAGAAAATTATCCACCTCTCTGTTCCAATGAGATAGGAGGCTGGATTTTCCACACTGGCTATTATCTCAGAGAGCAGCAGATAATGACAAAGCTGCTGGACAAGGAAGCATGAAAACATGGTCAACTCAGCCAGGAAATTATGGCTGAGACAGTCTGTACGTCGCTGCTATTCCCAGCATAATCCTGTCCTGGGCATCATCCAGGCAGCAGATATGTGCACAAGGGGACCACCTACATTGTACGTTAGACCATCAGCTCCACCGGCACAAGCTATGGTTCATAGCTGTAGATATGACTGCTTACAAACTCTCATTGCATTTTCCAGGAAATTTACTATAAAATAGAAAAGGTTTCTTTTTTTCCTCTTCACCCAAGAGATGAAGAATGGAAAATCTTAGATAAGAATCGTAGCTAATTCTTTTAAAGGGCCAAATTCTCCACTGATGCAAGCTGGCACCTCTCCACACACTTCAATGGAGTTGTGCCAGTTTACATCATCTGATAACTTAGCCCAAAACTCCTAAATCTATTTGCTGTCATTTTGCAAGTGCCAAATGTGGTTTATTTCAGAGCTGGTTTCAGTATGATGATACTTTCCACTAACACCGCTTCAAACGTCGTCTTACTTTCTTGTATCACGTGACAACACACATCTTTCATTAGACAGAAAACCTCAGGGACTGAGTAGAAAAACATTCCCTGCACAACAGAAAGGATGTTTAACTTCATTTTTAAAATGCATGGCTGCTGCTAGGAGCTGAATGTGGGCAGGCAGCTCTCCGGATTCCTTCCTGTGCGAAGCCCTGGTTAGATGGGTAGCTAGGTGTTTGCTGTAGCACAGCATGTCAGCAAAACGTGTGCATTGAGGAGGGATGCACAAACGTGCAGGAAAGCATCTCCACGTCCAGAATCACCACAGGGGCATGCTGACATCTTCTGTAGTGAGTAAATTGCTTTTTTGATTGAAGCTGGCAAGTCTGAGTCTTCCATGCCCATGCACTCCCACAGGTCACACAGGAAGGTGTTCAGGTGGGTCTTGAAGAGAAGGAGACTCCACACCCTCCCTGGGCAGTCTGTGCCAGGGCTCCCTCACCTCAACAGTAAAATAGTTTTTCCTTATGTTTAAATGGAACTTTCTGTGTTCCAGCTTCATCCCATTACCCCTTGTCCTGTCACTAGATACAGCAGAAAAAAAGTGTTGTCGCAACCTCCTGACACCCACCATTTACATATTTGTAAATATTCATGAGATCCCCACTCAGTCTCCTCTTCTCCAGACTAAACAGCCCCAGTTCCCACAGCCTTTCCTCATAAGGAAGGTGCTCCAGCCCTTGATCATCTTGGTGGTCCCGTGCTGGACTCTCTCCAGCAGTTCTCTGTCCCTCTTGAGCTGAGGAGCCCAGAACTGGACACAGGACTCCAGATGAGGCCTCACCAGGGCAGAGTAGAGGCGGAGCAGAACCTCCCTCCACCTGCTGCCCACACTCTTCCTGATGCATCCCAGGATGCCTTTGGCTTTCTTGGCCACGAGGGCACATTGCTGGACCCATCACTCAAGCATAAAACCAGGATAACCACTCACATTGCTGGAGTTATACCAATCAAATACAGAGAATCAGAGAATAACAACCTGACCTGGAGCAAAAACAATCCAAGGAGGACGCTCACAGAAAGTAGTGTGTTGCTACTGGTCTGTGAAAGGCTGGCTCAAGCATCCCATCCCCTCCAGACAAAGAATGCACCTGGTTGCTTCTCCTGCCAGTTTGGTCCTGACAAAGATCTCCCTGCAGGTCCTCCTCCCCTTTCCCAAAGTGGTTGCTTCTCTTTGCTTTTACAGCTACCAGCCTGTTTTTCTGACATTTCCAATTCCCTGCTATTTCTGATGGAAACAGGCAACTTAAAACTACTTTTCAGTGCACTCCAGTGCACGAAACTTAGACTGGTTACATTCAGATAACCAGGGCAGGGAGAGAGGAAAGAGCTTATCCTGAAGAGATCAAAATAGTTTCACTTCAAAGAGGGACATTTCATCTCAGAAAGGTCCAAACATCTTGTTTCACAATTTCCTAAACACTTTGTTATCAAAACAGCATCTTAGACTGTAAACCAGCATATGCTAAAAATTAAAATGAGTAAACACAACATTTCATAATTAAAGATAAACAGAATGTTGCTTTGGGTCAAAGAAATGTTTCAAACTGGCTCAAAGTAACCCCTAAAACTAAACAACACATTGCTTCACTGAAACTCTCCCTGAATTTCTGTTGCATCTTAACGCAAATGATTTTGCTTCCAGTGCTTTGGCCGGGTGATTGTGGGGGTTCCAGGAGATGGGTACCACTGGGAGAGGGTGTTGGGCAGGAGGACAGGTTGGAGGTGACAGGCTGGGAGTGATGATCCTGTATCCGTGCCACTCTTTTCCATGCAGAGGTGCTGGGCATTGACACTATTGCTCACTTGCCACCTGCATCACGCTGCCCGTCCTGCGTCAGCAGGCTCCGGCAATCCTATTGCATCTCTCCAACCTATTCATGCTGCTGCCAAACCACCCCTGAATGTCATCTCCAATCTCACAGACCGTACGTCCTGCTGCTGGGCTGGGGCTGCTGCCAGTCAGCACCTGCAATGCAGTGGGAAGCAGCTCTGCTCCAGCACTTGAGGTCCCTTCTGCAGCTCCAGCATCGCACCTCCAACATGGGCGAAGTGTGTGGAAGAGCCAGGCAGGATGTAGGGGAACCAGTCCCCACTCATTGCCCCAGCCCTAGGAGATGTGAACTTTATTCCCATCACTTCTAAAGTTGCACTGGGCTTCCCATTTTTAATCTGCAGTGGAGAAGTTTGGACTCTCATCCTAAAAATGTCTTCAGCAGATCCATGTAGAGCACTGAACACAACCCAATGTTTTATGAGGCTCCTGATTACCTACAAACAGCAGTAAGAGGAGCAATAGAGATGTTACACAGTTACACTGGCACTGCTACTAGGAAGGGAGTCATTTAAATCCTGTAACTAACCAAGCAATTAAAAAGAGCATGTGACAAAAGCTGTGCAGCAACCAAAGGACTTACCACCATCCCAAACTGTACTTTCAGGGACAGTTTAACATTATGACTGTTAACTAATGAAGCAACAGGCAGCCAGGGCTTTAAATAAATTATATCTATTAGCTTTGGCACCCTTCCTAGCAGCCAAAAGCATTAGCAGTGATGAAGAACTATTTAATATGGCTAATGATGATAATTTTCTGCACGGCTTTGCCATAGTTATTCCTTCTTCTGTAACTAAAGAGCTGCAAAAAAAACCCTGCTTTTCTGCATAATAGGCAAGGCTCCTGAGGAAAGTCTCTTCCTTTGGCTGTGGGACTCACTCGGGCCAGACAGCCAAGCATTCAGGCAAGTGAGTTTTCCAGGAGGAAGTCTACACAGAGGCAATAGGCAGCCTGATTAAGCTGAGGGGAGACTTGCAAAGGAAATTCTGAAGCCCTGCACTAGGTGCACCTGACAAAGCAGCTTCTGCTACCAAACCATTTCTCCGCTCTCATCCATTTCAGACCCCTTTCTCTTGTCTCCCCACACCACAGCAATTCTGCAAACAACTTCCAGCAAGTTGCTTAGAGCTAATCCTCTGAAAATTCACTCTGTAATCCAAGGATTCATTGCTATGGAAACTGCTTATAATCGGTACTTTTTATAGCTTAAAACCCCCAGCATCAACAAAAGGTATTGTAACTCCAATTGACAGTTGTTTGATTCCGACTGGAGACTGCCAGCTTTGGGAAGGGGATAGGGATCTTCCTGGTAATTTAAGGGAATGAATCACATAAAAGCATCCAATTCAGCTCATAAGTGTGAGCTCTGCTGACTGGCAGAGGTGCATCCACGACGCTGTGCAGGGCAGTGGGTCAGCAGCATGAGCAATGGCACCAGTTTGGCTCAGCCACCCACCCACAGCTAAGGATGGAAGGAAAGCCCTCTGTCCTCTTCCCACCTTCTCAGTGCAACCAACTCATAAGGCTTACCTTATAAATAATGATAAATAATGATCAGCACTTTTAAAAAGGCTTTGATACCTTGTGGCCCATCTGTGTTGGCCAAGATGAGTGCCTGAGCTTTGCCTTCGGCAGGAAAGGATTTACACCAACCACAGTAACCCATAGAGCTGACCAGCAGTTTCTGGCCACACACAAGTGAACAGGACAGGAGTGTGCAAAATTGGAGATACTGGAGGAAAACCTCAACATTTTAAATGGACCACATGAGTCCCCTATGGCTGGCCTCACAGCCCAGAGGAACCTCCCTTGCTTCTGCTCATCTTCGAGGTGTGACTGTGGAGGAAAAGAAGGGGAGGATAAAACTCACGGCACCTGTGGCAGCTGGGAAGAACACTCCAAAAACACTGAAGAAGGACTCCCCCTGGCTGTAGTCTGGCAGTGTGTTGTTGAACATGAGCTCTTCAGAGTAGCCAACAAAGCCGTGTTCTGCAGAAACATGGAGAGGGAGAGAGAAGCTCAGAGACCACAGGGACTGCAGGAGAGCCTCCAGCCTGCTCCCACAACCAGCCCTCCTCTGCACACGGGTGACAGCAGAGGTTGCTTCCAAGCCCAGTGTGAAAGGATGAATGGCAACTTATTTGGTGGGAAGAGAAGGCAGATAAAAGGTCAGGGTGGTTCCAGGGAAGGTGCAGGCCAAGCACGTTGAGAGGCACCTGGGCTGGGCGGCTCTCGCCAAGCCAGAACATGGATCATGTCGGCTCCTGGCTGTGAGCAAGCAGCACATTTTCCTGTAAAACACACAATGAGGAGCAAATGCCAAGACCTCGGGCTGTGCCCTGCTCCGCACATCGACTGCTGCCTAATCTTCCCCAGGTCATACACACATAAGTTTTACAGAAGATGAGAGAGAGGGCAAAGCAAGGCGTGGGATATCAACATCATGCAACTGGTTTCGTGGGTATGTAATGGAGGACCCTGTTCCGTCCCTTCACACTGTAAGATCCGGTCAAATTCTTCCACAGACCTGAATTTGTCAGAAATAGTTGAGCCCAAGAGCTGACATGCCAGCAGGACATCATAGAATCACAGAATCATAGAATGGTAGGGGTTGGAAGGGATCTTTAGAGATCATCCAGTCCAAACCCCCTGCAGAAGCAGGGTCACCTTGATCAGGTCGCACAGGAATGTGTCCAGGCAGGTCTTGAAGACCTCCAAAGAAGGAGCCTCCACAACCCCTTTGGGCAGCCTGTGCCAGGGCTCCTTCACTCTCACAGTGAAATAGTTTTTTCTTATGTTTAAATGGAACTTTTGTGTTCCAGCTTCATCCCATTACTCCTTGTCCTGTTGCTAGCTACTATAGAAAAGAGGGATGTCCCAACCTCCTGACACCCACCTTTTAGGTATTTATAAAGGTTAATAAGATCTCCCCTCAGTCTCCTCTTCTCCAGACTAAATAGCCCCAGTTCCCGCAGCCTTTCCTCATAAGGAAGATGCTCCAGTCCCCTGATCATCCTGGTTGCTCTGTGCTGGACTCTCCAGCAGTTCCCTGTCCCTCTTGAGCTGAGGAGCCCAAAACTGGCCACAAGACTACAGATGAGGCCTCACCAGGGCAGAGTAGAGGGGGAGAGGAACCTCCCTTGACCTGCTGGCCACACTTTTCTTGATGCATCCCAGGATGCCATTGGCCTTCTTGGCCACGAGGGCACATTGCTGGCTCATGGTTAGTTTATTATCAATCAGGACTCCCAGGTCTCTCTCTGCAGAGCTGCTCTTCAGCAGTTCGACCCCCAGCCTGAACTGGTGCATGGGATTGTTCCTTCCCAGACACAGGACTCTGCACTTGTCCTTGTTGAACCTCATGAGGTTCCTCTCTGCCCAACTCTCAAGCCAGTTCAGATCCCACTGAATGGCAGCACAGCCTCTGGGGAATCAACCAGTCCTCCCAGTTTGGTGTCATCAGCAGCTTGCTGAGGGTACACTCTGTCCCCTTATCCAGGTCGTTGATGAAGATGTTGAACAAGATTGGCCCCAGAACCCATCCCTGTGGAACTCCACTGGCCACAGGCCTCCAACTCGATTCTGTGCCATTGATCACCACCCTCTGGGCCCTATCATTCAGCCAGCTCTCCATCCACCTCACTGTTCACATCGATGAGGAAAGGTTTTAGATGCTTATAGGCAGGAAAGATAATTCCTGAATGTAGGCTAAGGAATTAATGATACACCTTATTAAATCAATAATTTCATTTTCCATGGGCAAAGCTGCTTTTTAAATGGAGTATCTTAAACTGTGGAAATGTCTCCTCCCTGTCAGTAACTCAGATGCTTGTGCCAGCTGTGGGTGGGAGGTGAGCAGAGTCAGTTCCCTTTTCTCTCCTGCCGCTACAATCTATTTCCACAAGATACGCGGCTGCAACAACTTGAATTTTCTCATTAGCAGGCAGGATGTTGTTTATGGCTGCACAGGGTGATGGCCAGAAATTTAAAAAAGGACTCCATCAAAGCTGTCCCATGCCTCAAAGACAACATTAATGATGTTTGGACAATAGATTAAACCGGAAAATTAAATCAGAGCTCTGAAGGCAAGACATATCCACTTAAAGGCTCGGAATATAACTAACCACAGACCTTTGAAGTTGCCACAGAAAAATCCTACAGATAATCAAAAGTTTCCTACTCCATCTGCATTCATTGTGTTGCCCAAACATGGATGGAAACACACTGATAGAAGAGGTCTCCTGCTGCTAGCTAGGCTTTTTAAAAGCACCAGCTATCTTCATTAGGAACAAGCCCCAGATGAGATTTAAAGGGAATAAGCTCAGCACAACACACTGACCTCTGAACCTCACAGATGTCTGCAGAAAGTGCAGCTTCTGGAGAAATAAAGAGGGGATTTGTGTAGGCTGTTATGTTCCTGCAAGACCAGTCCTGAGCTTCTTCAACTGGAACTGGTGCCCAGGACTGCACGGCATGTGGGCTGGCTGCAAAGCTCCCAACAAACTGCTCCAAGGAAAATTTCCAATGTCTGGCCAGGGTTTTTTTCACAAAGTATGTGCACATCACAGAAATGTTAATGCTTCATTACCAGAACAAAACAAGTGGGCAAAATATTTATCTTGCCCCAAGGAGATCTGCAGACCTTTTCCAACCCTGCTTCTGCAGCAGCATCATGAAATACATCCGTGTTACTCTTGACAAAAGTTTGTGCCACCAGTTCTTAAAAATATCCTGTGAAGTGGGCTGTAGCTTCTCCTGATGTCTTACTGTCATATTCTTCTGTCTTTGTCATCTAAGTTTCCTATACCGTGTAACCAGCATCACCCTGTTTGGAGTTCATGCTGCTATTTCTTGCCTGATGCATAAGCTAATTGCATTTTTCAAGAGCATCCTTTCACCTACTGGAAATGTTCCCCATCCTGCGCTGGGGCAGTCAGCAGTTTCTGCCAGGCTGTAAAACTTTATGTTTGTCTCCATCAAACCACAAATCGTCCTTTTCACACCGCTTCCCAGCTTGTGTGAGGTCATCTGGAAGTCTAACCCTCTCAGCCAGGCTGCTGGGAGCCCTTCCCAGCTGGAGGTCATATGCAAATGGAATCTGTGTATTCTCTTTTCCATCATCCAGGCAGTTAAGAAAAAACAACAAATAATGTCAAACCAAAACCAAACCAGGCCCTTGCAGAACCTCATCAGGCACAGTGCCTTGCTTTGAAAGTGAACCATCTCTAACCAGGGAGTTTCAAATTGGTTTTAGGGCTATATAATTTGATGATGGGCCGATCTTTGGGTGCCATATGTCTCTTTTCATACAAAAGGCCAAGTATTTGATCAGAATATATATTCTGTAACACTGTTTTGGCCATGCCACGGCCAAAGAGAGAACGTGAGACCCACGAGTCTGACATCTGGCTTGCACCTGTGTGCATCTAACCCCTGTTTATCCTAAGAAGCCAAATGATCCCTTATGCATTCATCTGCTGTTCCCTTTCCTACTTTATCCTCCTAAGTGTAAACCCTGGGTGGAAGAGACAAAGCCCACAACTATGGCAGATGTGACTGGAACCACAGAAAACACCAGCCGTGGATTTGTTGAAAGAGTCACAGGATGCACCTACATCTCTGTCCCACTCCTGCTTCCTTTCCTCGTGGCTCTGGCAGGCGAGAGGAAACCCGGCCATTCCACATTTCCCCTTTAGACAGAACCAGGAGCTTTCTTGTACAATTAAAGTTCACCCAAACGTTACTTGTTATTGCAACTTCACCTCTCAGTCAGCCACCTTCCCATGAAGCAAAGCTGAGGTCCCTTTTGATGAGCTTCACCCCAGGGTTTGCCACGGCCATCGATTTAAGCGCGCTATCGGCACGCGACCACGAGCCTCTCCTGGCCGCAGAGAGCCATCTGTGACCCCTCCCAGCTGTCACATTAATGGCACTAATTGTAGCTGACTGGGCAATTGGGCTGAAAATCATCCAAAACAAAACAGGAATCAGCAACTGAGACCAATCGGTTAAACCAACAGAGCACTCAGCAGAGTCAATTATCCACATCCCATTGAAAGTGCACTTCAAAAGGATGAGCTTCGGAAGGAGGAGGGAAGGAAATGTGATAGGGTCTATATTTGGCTCTCTGATCTCCAAACTAGGCAAGATCCTTCTATTAATTATTTTTTTTTCCTGGTCAGAGGCTCTCTTCCTCCAGCTCACTGCTGAGGACACGATACCCAAAGCCAGATTCCTCCCTCCTCCCTCATTACTAAACGTCTGTCTGACAAATTTTGCTCTCAACTACTTTATGCAACCCCACAACCTCTGGATCCTGCCTTTAATGAGCCTGCCTTCAGTTGCCTTGCAGAGGGCTGAAGTGCTATAAACAAACTTCCAGTGTCATGCTAGAGGGGAAAGAATCTGGTTCCTTCTCTGTGCCGTGTCAGCCTTATGGGAAATGCACAATAAAGAGCAGTAACAATTCATTTTCCTCATTAGATGCTCAATAAGGAGGAGGCAGAGAATGAGTTCCTCAAGTGGCTGAGCTGAAGTAAATAAACAATAGGGAAAAACACTGACTCAGTGCAACATCTGAGTTATTCCTGTGATTTTGGACAAAACAAGCCCTTCCAGGTGCCTGTATTAAAACAATGTACCACCTAGCAAGTTTCAAATGGAGGAGCATCCAGGATGAGCAGCCTCCTCTCCAAGCAAAGGAGGACCACAGGGAGCTGCACATCAGCCTGATGCAGGCAGAGGAGGCCAGGATCTTCATGCCCTCCTCAGTCACCACAGATGCTCAGAGGAGGCACCAGTCTTCACCTGGTTGCCACCATTGTATTCCTCCTCCAACCCAGCCAGCTTCTACATTTGCTTTTCTTGCACTCTCTCTCACCTCTCTCCCTGTGGTAAAGGATGGAAACAGCTGAGGAGGTTTTCAGCCCTTTGGATACCCCTTAGCAGCACAGTCTCTCTGTGAAGCCCAGGGTCTTGGAGCAAGACTCCAGGAAGCTGGAAGGGGCACGAGGCGAAGCCATGGTTACGTGGGGTCAGGCCATTATACAATGGCACAGAGGATGACAGCATTGCCAAGTTCCAGGCAACCTGGAGCTCATTACAGATTAGTCAAGTTTTGGCCAAATTCAATAAGCCTGTTCACAAGCTTAACGTTAAGTAAACCCTGACACCGAGGCAGGGGCTAAATAGTGCAAAAATGGAAAACCACCTTAAGAAACAGTTCCCAGCAGCCAGTCACGTATTGCACTCTGCTTGTGATTAGAGATTTTAATTACAAAGGTGAATGCTGAGGGCTTGAAATGGCAAGATTTTCTTTTCCTAAATAAGTAAGCCCACACATTCCTGCCTGGAAGGTACTTGCTGAGATTTGCTTTCAGAGGAGCAGCTGGAAGTGTTTCTCTTGCAGCACATTTCCCAGGTCTGACCCCAGCGTTTTCAGGACCCTGGGTGATGTAAGATATGGAGAGCCAAGGAGTAATTATATATTCCCAGCACAATTATCTCCTCTCTCTCTCTCTTTCCCATTTCTTCTTCCATCTCTAAACCCTTCTAGCATAAGCTACAAAGCCCAGTTGTTTCCCCTTGGACAACCTGCCCAGCTCCAGCACACACCTAGAGAACATCCTGGTGTGGGTGCTAGAGATACCTGGGCACACCAGTGTGGAGACAACAGGAATGGTCCTCACAGCCTGGTCCCACAGCTGCCATCCTCATCCTGAGCACACACCTCTGCAGCAAGGTAAAGTTTCACTACTCATCAGCCACATGCTCACATTTTTCTCCTCCAAACCCTTAGCCCAGGGCAAGGCACAAGCCCGGGACTTCTGAGCTGTTAACTCCCCAGGGGGCCAGTCAAGCCCTGTCAGGTTGGTAACTCTCAGAAGTTGCATTTTATCAGATGACTGTTGGGTGGCCTAAATCACATTAATTTCTACACAGGTTGATATGCTCTACAGCAGGGAAAGGATTGAATTGTCCCTCCAAAAGTCCTTGCAATACTAATCCTTCCCCTGCCTGTGGAAGCTGTTCATCCATGGGTCATTTACTTGTCACCAAACTCACACAAATGTACTTATTATCCATAGCCTATCACAGAAGAACAGCATCTTTGCTTGCCAAAGGAGTCAGGCATGCCTGGCTTTAATGAAACAATCTTTTGATGCCAAATCACCACCAGTAGTAAGCTTTTCAGCAGCTCAGCATGCAATTGCAGATATATAGGATTAACCATCCACACAGACACTTTGGATGCAAAGAGATACATGCAAAGCCATGAATGTTGTCCAAACCTCACAGTCTTTTTATCTTTGTGTTCCCCTCCTACACTATGCAAACATTCTAATTTAATTTAAGGCAGCAAGCAGCACAGGATCCTGACACAACAGCTCTGAACGATGCTCTGTGCCACTGCAGCCACACTCTGAACGGCTCTGGGCTTCCCCAGCAAACAGGGCAGCTGCATGTGCCAGAGAGCAAAGTGGGTCCAGCCTACCACAACCACAGTCCAAGGAAGGCCTCTGAAAATGGTGCACCTCTCCAGTAGGCTGCAATCATCAAAGGGGCTTGAAGAGGGCACTAGGGTCACAAGTAACACTTGAATCATCTTTCCCAACAGAGTAAAGATCAATCAAAGCAGTGCAGTGGCAAGATGCATCCCCCCATGCTCACGCTTGGCTTCCTGTGCTTGGGTTTCTCTAACACTGGCATTAACAATCACATGTCCATGGCTCCTCCATGGAAAAGGCTGGGCCATTTCAGCAGCCTTACCTTTGCATCTGCCCAGCTCCAGCTCACAAAGGCCTCCCAGTATGTTTTCCCAGGCAAGCCCAGCTCTACCATCAGTAGTGCCGGGCAGTGTCCTGCTGCTGCCAGCCTGGTGCAGGGCAGGTGGAGGCAGAGACGTATGAGGAAAATGTTGAAAGGCTGGGAAGGAAAACTGAGAGTAAAGCAGCTCTGGAGGTGGACAGAAAACAGCACTTGGCCTGTGAGATCCACAAAGGGATTTTCACCAGAAAGTCACAGTCCTCTAAGAGATGGGAGATGGTGAGTTGTGAAAGTGAAGCGTGTTAAAAGGCAGAGAGGCACTGGTAGGTGAGAGAATTAACACAAGCCTTGCTCAACTCATACGGGGATACAAAAGCATTTGAACACCTTCCAGGACGTCTCCTGCTTCACCTTTGGATATAGAAGTTTTGGCTGGAAAACTGGGAAGAAATAGAAGGAAAAAAGAAGAGCTGCAGAGGAGCAGAGCTGGAGGAGGATGGGATGGATGGAAGGCATCGATGCTACTGTCCCCTTACAGCAACCACTGGACTCATGTACCCAGGGGACCACAGTCACCAAATGCAGGTTGGCCTTTTCTGCAGCCCCTGATACAGCATGTGCCTGTGACTCAGCCTGGGTTAGTACATGTTTCCTGTGAGCAGAAGCACCTCTGCTCCATGCTGGACTTGTGAGAAGCAGTATGGCTATGCAGCTAGAGACAGGGCACATGCAGTGCAGCCCAGCCCTGACAAGCAAAGAAAAGCAAACATAAGACTTCTGATATCTGTCCCTGCAGATTCACCCTCCATGTGTCACAAATGACATCATGCCTCAGGATTGTCTCAGTCCTCAGGGCCACATTCTACCTGCTGACAGCTCCCACAGCTTCACTATTTCTGCTCTGGGAGTCTTAAACCAGGTGAGGGGAAAAAATAGAGGGGAATTGTTTGGGTTGAATACAGGCAGGTCAATGACTATGCAGCACTAAGAAGGCAGCTATTATGCAATTAACACAAGGGCAAGCTGAGAGATCAGCACAGAAAGAGTGCAGAGTGTCTGCTGGAGCTGTCAGGGCTCTGGGAGACGGGACATGTGGGAGCTTCCCAGCTCCTGCTCTTCCTCATCCCACAATGCTGCTGACAGCCCTGAGCACAAAGGACTGGAAAGAAGAGGAAATAAAAATGGAAAGGGACTAAATTCCCCCTGTAATTTCATCCTAAGTCCCAGAAGAGCTCAGTGTGATCACAGACCCCAGAGCCACAGGCAGCAGGAGGGAAAGCAGCAGCGCTGACGCTGCTGTCTCCCCATGCAGCAGGATGAGGCCAGCTGAAAATGAAGCACTGGGTGCCATAGCAGGCATCTCCTCACCCCTCCCTGGCCACACAATGAGGCATCCTCAAAAATGGCAAACCAAAGCTGAGCAGCAAGAGGCTGTGTGGGGCAGGGAGAGGAGCTCACTGCTATTTTTCCACTTGTGGTGAACAAATAAGCTCCTGCTTTACCATTAGCAGCAGGGAGATGGTTTCACAGATGAGGACAAACAGCACATTTACGTTTCGAATTCGTCAGAGCTGCGAGTAGCAAAAAATAGACAGGTTTCAGTGAAAAAAATAAACTGGCAAAGAGGTTGGAGGGAGAAGGATCAGAGCGGTTTTAAAGCAAGAAGGAATGGAGTTCCCTTGCCCAAGACTTTCTCTACACCCAAAATAAGCCTGGCAAAGCCAAAATGAGAGATTATGTAAAGTCTGTAATTGAAGGAGTGAAAGCCACAGCTAAAACAATCTCAAAAGGCCAAGCCCTGAGAAAGGCAACTCAAGCCCCTTATCTTTTGATGGAAAAGAATGTACTCCCTGAGATTAATGACGTGTTTACCCGAAAGGAAATCGCCGCCCTTCTGAAGCAGCGAGTGTTTGTTCCTCCCCAGCCCCTGTTTTCTGCTCCAGAGCTGATCTCCCAAACCTCCTGTTTAAAGTCAGCACACAATACAGCTTCCTGCTGCCACGGGCTCTGAGGGATCCCACCATTAACCCTCTCCCTAAAAACCACCCTCCATCACACCTGAATGTCCTGGTCACTGCCAAGGGGGGTGAAAACAAGGTACTTAGGTCACACTTGGAGTGACAGCATGGAGACAGGCATTTAGGGGGTTGGAATATCTCTCTTACAAGGAAAGGCTGCAAGACCTGGGGCTGTTTAGCCTAGTGAAGACTAAGGGGGCACCTTACCACCACTTAGAAATACCTACAAGGTAGAAGATGAGAGCATGGGGCAACACTTTCCAGTGACAGGACAAGGGGTAACAGGCACAAGCTGGAACACAGGAAGTTCTACCTGAACATGAGAAGAAACCTCCTTCCTGTGAGGGTGAGGGAGCCCTGGCACAGGCTGTCCAGGGAGGGTTTCCAAACTTGATTGGTTTCCAAACCCATCCGGACACATTCCTGTGTGACCTGATGGAGGGGAGCCTGCTTTAGCAGGAGGGTTGGACTGGATGATCTCTAAAAGGCTCCTTCCAACCCCTACTCCTTCCAACCCCTGTGATTCTGTGATCACACTGACAGCTGCCAGAAACCTTGCCTGCAGAGTGATGAATCACCCCTGACCATAAATATTTCTCACTTGAACAGACAAATTAGCAAGCTCAGAGCCTGGCAGCGCTGTCCAGGGGAAGCACTCACTGTCTACTGCCCTGTCTTTGTCTCCTCTGAAGATTCTGGAAGAGGCTTCTGAGAAGATGCTTCTCTTCTCACTTTACTGGGTGTCTCTGCAGTATGCCCTGCAGCCTGGACTCTTTGGAAGAGATTTAACACCAGCTGGTGCAATGGCCTGCCATGTTATGGGAGGCATGGAGGAGCATGGTATTTCAGCACTGAAAACCTTCAAGTGAGCAAGAAAGCCCAGAGCAGACATTCTAGGGGGTGATCTGTTTGAGGAAACCTGCAAAAAAGCCCACTTGGAGACCATCAGTCCTTGGCATACATGACAAACCCAAATGTTCACACCCTCCCCCTCTGGAAAATGCACTCTCAGTCCATGCCCTATTTCCTCATGGAACATCCCAGCCGTGAGAGCCATCAGGCCACCAGCATCCTCCTCTCCCTAAAGCAGAGAGACCTGCAATAATGGGTGCTGGCCAACAGCTAAAAATCATACAAAAAGGCAAAATAAACAAAGGGAACTCCTTCAATCTGTCAATTTTCATGTCACCCCTCTCAGATTATGAAGCAGCCCATGTTTCCCCCAAGCTCTCCCCAGCCACATCACATCTCCAACAGGACTCGGCTGGGTGGGAGGATACACTTATTTCTGCCCAATTCTGCTTTATCTCCACCTCAGCTTCTCAGGAGGATAGAGAAGAGGTAAACCACCAGCAAACACAAGAGCACCCACAGAGCCTGAAAGCACACACACAAGCAGCTCCTCGCTGTGGAAGCGCAGCACCTTGCAAATAAAGGAAAGCTCAGGAGGGTGCTTGTGGAAGTTATTGGGAGAGCTGTTTGGCACAGTCAGCCCACATTTTAATGTGGGTATTTCAACTTTATAAAGTCCACTTATGTTTTATGTTATTTAATGCTAACTTCCAGACTGGCTATAGCATACAAAATCCTTCCATTCCTGTTTTATTCTTTGATGTGGTATCTGCTACCTGGCTTCTTCAGTCATACTCAAACTAGCCCACAGAAATGGTTTTATTCACTACAAAGAGGACAAGAAGCAAAAAGTCCCTTGCTTCATCCTTTTTCTAGGAAAATAGTTTGCATGAATGGGATATTATGATTAATTACAGGGTGGTATTTGTTGGAAGTCACACCCAAAGTCTCCCCATTTAAATCAGAGAACACATTTCCCCTACCAAAATCACATTTTTCAGCGAGGAGAAAAGAAAACCAACAAGTACCACTGGGCCATCATCCAGTGAAGGTCCAACCAGGCTAAAACTTCTTGCCTACAGCCAAAAAAGGCCAAAACTGATTAACACAAGCCAGCAGAGAAGATGATGAGCAGTAGATAAGGATCCATGTGCCAGGCAAAGCTTTCTCTTTAGCCTAGGAGAGGCATGTGAGTGAGAAGCAAAGTGGCTAGAGAAAGAATGGAACACAGAATCATAGAATGGTAGGGGTTGGAAGGGACCTTTAGAGATCATCCAGTCCAACCCCCTTTCAGAAGCAGGGTCACCTAGATCAGGTCACATAGGAACATGTCCAGGCGGGTCTTGAAGACCTCCAAGGAAGGAGCCTCCACAACCCCTCTGGGCAGCCTGTGCCAGGGCTCCCTCACCTCACAGTGAAAACATCTGGAAATTATCTTGGTAAATTAAATACCTAAATAAGGAAAGCTGTTTCAGGGCACAGCTGAACTGGGGGAATGAAAAAAGAAGTATAAATCCCTCCATCTATTGGAAACATTTCTTTAGTGGCACTAAAAAAAAGTGGCAAAAAAAGCCACAACAATGCAACAAGATAAAGCTGTCCTGTTTAGACACAGCAACAGGGAGAGATGGAGAGAATATGGGGTGATATATAATCTCCCTAAGCCAGTCATTTTTATTAGGTCTTCAGCATTAAAGAAGTTGCTGCTGAACGGAGAGCCTGCACGTGAGGTTGTCGGGGTGAAAGCCCATGTGAAGGCAGTGCCTAGCAGGAGACAGAGCAGGCTGAGGGAGTTCAGGGTTTCATAGACTCAGAGAATCATTATGGGTGGAAAAGAGCTTTTGTTTACAAGCTCGAGGAAGATGAGCTCAGCACTGCCTCCCAGGGAAACAGTAAAGAAATGTAAAGGTTAAACCAACCACGTACAACACAGGATGACAGAATGGTGGGGGTTGGAATGGACCTCTAGAGATCATCCAGTCCAACCCCCCTGCAGAAGCAGGTTCACCTAGATCAGATTACACAGAAACACATCCAGGCGGGTCTCAAAGACCTCCAAGGAAGGAGCCTCCACACCCTCCCTGGGCAGCCTGTGCCAGGGCTCCCTCACCTCAAGAGTGAAATAGTTTTTCTCATGTTTTAATGGAACTTTTTGTGTTCCAGCTTCATCCCATTACCCCTTGTCCTGTTGCTAGCTACTATAAAAAAAAGGGATGTCCCAACCTCATGACACCCACCCTTTAGATATTTATAAATGAGATCCCCTCTCAGTCTCCTCCAGGCTGAACAGCCCCAGTTCCCACACCCTTTCCTCGTAAGGAAGATGCTCCATTCCCCTGATCATCTTGGTGGCCCTGTGCTGGACTCTCTCCAGCACTTCCCTGTCCCTCTTGAGCTGGGGAACCCAGAACTGGACACAGGACTCCAGATGAGGCCTCACCAGGGCAGAGGAGAGGGGGAGCAGAACATCCCTCGACCACACTCTTCTTGATGCATCCCAGGATGCCATTGGCCACGAGGGCACATTGCTGGCTCCTGGTTAGTTTATTATCAACCAGCACTCCCAGGTCTCTCTCTGCAGAGCTGCTCTCCAGCAGGTTCTGTGTAAATCACAAGCAGTATTACCTATTAAGCAGTTTAAACTTATGACAACCTCAGCAAAGCCTCTCCTGCTCCACAGGTGGACCTGGGCTAGCTCAGCCCTGAGGGTACCATGCAGTGGCATGTTTTAGGGTGTCAAATGGAATCAGGACCCTCCTCCTCATCCTTGGGAGCACCTGGCAGAGAGCAGCTCACTCGCAGGGCCCGCGAGATGGCACAGCCTGGAGAAGATGAGCAGAAGAGGTGTTCCAAGCAAGGTGGTTTAATGCAGAAACAAAGAACATCAGCTGGTCCCCAAGTCCTTGAGAGACCCATAGCTGTGGGTTTTGGCTGCAGGAAGGGAAAGGTTGCCTGAGCTAGAGTCCCCAAGGATGCAATGGAATATGCATCACTGCACATTTTTAAGAGCAGGTTAGATGCACACAGCATCCCCAGCACAGTCCAGAGGGTACAGGAGGGCCTCAGCTCTGCTCCCCTCCTCCTTACCCACCTTGCACAAGATACCTCAGGCCAGTGGGCCCAGAAATCCTTCCTGGCCTTGGTAGGCAGGGGCACAGGGATGCCAGCCCTCAAGTGAGACCCCTGCTCCACCACAAAGCCCTGCTTCTGGGCTCCTCCAGCAAGGAAACACCACGGCAACCACTCTACAGGCAGCACAGCAGCGTGGAACCACACAAACTTACCTCTCAACCTCAGCTTTTTACTTCTTTTTTTCCCTTTTAAAATAACCTGCTTTAAATACCTACTTCAGAGAGCCTGGACAGAGTGGTGTAAGCTTTCCTCTCACTATCTAAATAAGGCCCCTAACAATGTTATCACTTTTCAAAACACATCTGTCCCGCAGCTCCTAGCCCAGACAATTGGCAGGTAACCAGTTAATAAATGTCTTCGCCAGACTGTTGAATAGGCTGGCCCAGGCTCAAGAGTGATGTCAGGGCCATTCAATGCACTATAATTGGAAAAACCTGGGAAAAGCAATCCTCTGTTTTTTAATAAATAAAGAGTGTATTAGCAGGCTCCTGCTTTTATTCACCACGGTGTCTACCTTGTTCAGTAGCACAGCAGGGGTTTTTTTTTCTGCTGCTGCTGCTCACTCAGTGATTTCTACTTGGAATTTGATGCCAGTTTCCAGATGTGTCTCGGGCCAGGAAGTCAGCAATCAGCCTGGATAAAGCCTTTGGGATTAGCTGCAGATCATCTTCTGACACACACATCCTTCCTGCACCCTTCTCTTCTGAATTTGGGGCACACCCCTCGTGCCCAAAAATAAAATAACACAAGTCAAAGCCAAGCCAAAGCCCCTGCTTAGGACACTTTGATCACTTTCTTGTTTAATATGTGATAATATAGTTAATGAATTCAATCCATCAAAGCCCCTGAGGCACCATTTGAGGGTTCTTTACAACACCAGAGTGTTTATGTACATAAATCACTTGTCTAACAATCACAGGTTCCCTGTCTGCTGGAGCAATCCCAGAAGCTCATCTCACACAGCTCCTCATCAGTGGTATCCAGGAGAGAGCCTCATGACTGCAGAATGCCTGAGGGAGGTGAATCCTCCAAAGGACTCACCCTTAGAAGAAGAAGTGAGGGTGATAAGTGAGTTTTCTGGGCTCTGTGTGAGTCACCTGGAGAAGCTGAAAGCCTAAGTGGGTGACATGAAGGATGTGGTTTATGTGGGAAATAATCCTAAGCAGAAGCACCCCGAGAGCATCGAGCCTTTCAAACCTCCCTGTGTCCCTCAGAAACAAACCACACGGATTCCCCAGCAGGCTCAGCCCAGCCCCACGCTCACCCCAGCCATGAAACACCTTCAGGTCCCAGCCCTGGGGGTCCCCACACTCCAATTACTGAAATCCTACAAAATCATTGTTATTTGTTTCCCCCTCCAGGCATTTCAGGGGCTGTTGTCAGGCCCCTTTTTGCTGGTGTTTCGATTCCTTTCATCTCCCCAAGAAAGCACAACCAAATTACCACCAGCCCTTCCCCCAACAACTGCACGTTTTCCCCTCCATGAGCTCTGCAGTCGTTCTGCTTGAACAGGGCACCTGAGAGCCACTGCCAAAACAGGAAAGCAGGCACCTCATTGAAAGGGAGTATTTGGGAGTCACCCTACACAAAAATTAGCAGAGATATGCTAGGAAAATAAAAGAGTGGGCATGAACAGTGGGCTTATCTTCTTTTTCCGTGACTAATGTTTGGGATGTGTAAAGGCCAACAAGTTTCACAGGCTGTTCTGAGAAGCTGGTCACAAAGAAGAGCATCCTCTTCTCAATGTTCACTGCTCTCCACAAAATGCTCTGGCTGGTTTTTAAGGTATGGACCTCCAGAATCAAAATGCACATGTACACAAGCCAAGAAAACCCCACACAGCTACCAGGCAAATTGTGTAGTGAGTGCTGGGTCTTGGCTATGGCTTGGGAAATCCAGGGCTCCCTGATTTCCATTCACCTGTGCTAGGTTTGGTAAGCTGTGCCTAAGGAGAAAGAGAACACAGATGTTTTCCACACTGAGGAAGGAGCAGGGGGGAAGTGGGACTGAATTTTAAGGTGAGTGGCCAGAGACAGCTTGATAAGGCTTGTTTTCAGATGGCACAGGGAGCCTCTCTCCTTGCTAGCTATCCCAGGCCAAGATCCCAGTCTGGGACCCTGACTCGTCCCCAGGGGAAGCATCAGCTGGAACCAAGGGGAGGGATTTAGGATTAACTCCAAAACCTCAAGCAGCCCCACTGTACCCTGCAAGAGAGGGACAAGGCAGCCTGGCAGGGAACAGGCAGGCCTGCCTGCAGCCTCAGCAGGGTCAGCAGCATCTGCACAAGTGACCCAGAGCACTCACTGTCTGCTGGAGCCCTTCAGCTCCTCCAGGCAGGCTCTTGGAGTGGGAGTGAGCCACAGCAACAGAGATGGGGGAGGAAAAGAGGAGAAAAAGCAGCGGGAAGCCCTGTTGAGAAGCCCCCTTTTGTGTAAACACACTCCATCCTCAAACTAAAAATAAAGGCAAACCACAGGAAGGGAGTGAGTGCTTGGACAATATCCGATGTGGTGTGTGCCTGGGTGTGAGCTGAGGGAACGGGGAGAAGAGCAGGGAACTCCACCCAGCCCAACCACACAAAGGCAGCCAGTTAAGGCCTTCAAGATGGACAGGCATTCCTGCAGATTATTTAAATCCAAATAACTGCTGCTTGGCAGATGCAAAGGCCTTTGGTATGTGTGCAGCTCTTGGAAACTGTTAAGTGAGGGAAACGGCTGCCATGGCAGGAGCAGGAGAGGCAGGATGACTGCACAAGGCACATCTCATAGGTTTGGAGACCAAGACCTGAGACTGTGAACTGAAACCCCATAAACCTGCCATAAAACAAGGAAGCAACCCAGACAAGATGCCAGCTGAAATCTTTCCAGCTCCTCAAAAATTACCTCTCCCTGCAGACTGCCCCTTTGTGTCTCAGTCGCTGCTGCAGCTGAAGAACGAAACCCAAACCAACTGCACACACATGATGGATGTGGAGAGAGCTGATCAGTGGACTGCCCACCCCAAAGGGGTCTCAAATGCCTCCCGAGGTGCTGGGCTCAGGTGTCCCACACCCCACCATTGCCACCAGCCGACTCTTGAGGACGGAGCTTCACCGACACCTGCACATCCCACCTGCAGCCTGCTTGAGGGGCAGAGGCTTTGCTGTGGGTGCCATCACACCCAGGAGACAAGCATCCATCCATGCCCTGCAGAAAGCCTGCGAGACAGAGTGAGGAGGCTTCCTGAAGCCCAGCACTCACCATTGGTGCTGACACACCACTCAGAGGCCTTCTGGGGAAATGCAGGACAAAGCCCTCTCACGATGAAGCAGTCTGCAAGAGCAGAGCATCCCACAGCTCTCCCCAACCAGCCTTACAGCCATGGGTCCCACCGTTTAGGCAATGCTGCTCTGGTGTACTGGCACTTGGGGCTTGGAACTGGCCACCAGCAGCCCAGTGTTCTTCCATGCACTGGAAACCCTCCTCTCTTTGGCCAGCCATGGCTGAACTACAGCATCTGCAATGCTCAACTGCCTCATTTCCCTTCCTTGCTCTATTTTCTGTCAGAAGAAAATGACATAATGCTCAGCAGTGGAAGAAATCAAAGATGACTACATTGACCTCAACTTGGGCAAGATTCCTGCTGAGGTTTGTATTTCTCTAATTCTCTCCTCCTAGTCCAACATTCCCTTTCCTACCACCAGGTCTCACCCTGAGTATTTGTTTTCTCTCTCCTATTAGAAAGGTCTCTGGGTCCACATTAAAGGTCTCATCTGAGCACAACCAAAATGCAAACCCCTGCCTCATTTCCTTCAGAAAACACCTTCCTATGAAAGGCAGCAGTTTGGAGCAGGTCAGGTGCTTTCTCTGCAAAGCACCCCACACCGAGCACAACCATCCTTGCTGTATTCACATCTGCAAGGGTCTGCTGAGACTTTTACCAGCTTTCATTTGGGTCATTTCTTAAGATGCTAAATATAGAATGCAAATGCCTTTTCCACAAGGCTGCCTTGGAGAAGGGGATGGCTGCTGGTGCAGCAGCTCCTGTCCCGCCCCGCTGTCCCTGCACACTGTACCAGCAGCACACAATAAACTGTGTACATTAAAGTGTGTAAGTGTGCACTCAAACACAGAATTTGGGTAAGGGAACCCTGGCACAGGCTGCCCAGGGAAGGTGTGAAGTCTCCTTCTCTGGAGGTTTTCAAACCCATGGATGTGTTCCTGATCTAGGTGGACCTGCTTAGGCAGGGGGGTTGGACTGGATGATCTCTAAAGGTCTCTTCCAACCCCTACCATTCTGTGAATAACACATCAGCAGGAAAAGCCACCTGTGCCATTGGTGCTATGAACACCTAACGTGACTCAACTCCTGCTGGAAGAGCTTTCCTTTAAACCGACTTCAGCAGGTCACTTACAACCCCCTGGACATGAGGAAACCATGAAAAAGGTGACACCTTCTGTTTACTGAGCTAATTGCACTTTGTGATTGCTGGAGTGCCCACTGTGGCACTCCTGGAACCCTTTGACCTCAACTCCCTTCCTCCTGTGTGTCCCAGCAAACACCTCTCAGGGATGAGGATGGAGGAAGGGAGGGGAAGGGAGCTCGAAGTACAAGCAGGGTCGCAGGTGGGAGCCCCAAATCTTAGCCTTGAACAAGTTGGAACTGCCACTGCAGGCTGAAGGCAGGTTGAGGAAGGTTAACAGGGGAGACTTGCATCCATGGTTCCTTGAAACCCCAGCAGCCACCTGCCTCAGCCCATCCAGATCCCTCCTCAGCTCCCCAGCACTGCCCTGGGTAGCAAATTCAGTGGTGTGCAGCCCAGGGCTAGTGCTGGTGGCTCAGCTCATCACAGACAGGGTCTAAATGACCTTAGGGAGATGTCCTTAATGCAAAGTCACAATCACTTGTTTTTGTGGGTACAATGCTTAATGCAAAGACAACAGAAGGCCACAAAGAGTGACTGCAACACACCCACTTTTGTTGTTTTGTCACAAGTGCACACACTGAGGGCTCAGCTCCTTGAGGCTAAACACCTGTACTCAAAAGGCATCTCCAGTCATGCTCTGGCAATACTTCCTCCTTGCAGAATTAGGGGTTGCCTCTACAAACTCAGTACTGAAGGACAAGAGACACACCTAGAAGCACCAAACTCTACCTCTGCCCAGATGTGTAACTTAACAAAGACACCTAAGGAGAAAACCCCAGGGGATTGATTCCTCCTGAGCCCCACCAGTTTTACCTGGATCAAGGTGTGTAAAGGACCCGATGACAAAGTCTAGTGTCGAGACAGCCAGCAGGAAGAGCAGCAGGAGCTGCAGCCTGATGATCCACTTGACCCCAGCCAGGTTGATCCCCAGCAGGCCCAGCAGGACAGCCAGGGAGATGCCACGCACTGCCCAGATGTTGCTGAGGCTCAGCACGTCTGCGATGGACTCCGAAAAGCCCGTGATGTACATGGCACCTGCAACACACTGAAGGACAGAACTCTGTGAGTGCCTGATGGAGAACAAGGAATGCCCATTCACAACCCCCATGCCAGGCTGGGAGGGGGTGAGGTGTCTCTGTTCAGACAGACTGACATTTGCCATCACAATCCAATCTTTAATGTTGCTCTGGCTTACAGAGGCTGAATCCCATTGCTGTAGGACAGCACACTGCCAGGGCAGCAAACCTACTGCCAGGGTGAACAGAGAAGGCTGAGTGCTAGGGCCTCCAGTTCAGCCATTTTCCATTGGCTTTAATATTTACCCTCGAGGAGAAACCACACTTGGCTCCTCCAAGGGAGAAAAGGATTAGTCAGCCTCAAAGTTTCTTCCCTTCCTCTGTTTCTCTGAAGGAAAGGCTCCCAGCTCGACACCTGCTTGAAGAGCAGCAGTTTCCTTCCCCCTTCCTTGCCTCCCAGGGGTTATTTTTAGCTTGGTGTTTAGTTTGGATGTAAAGTCTGCTATTTCACCAGCTCCCCATCTCGTTGCTGGAATGGAGCCTGCACTTTTGAGGAGAGCACACTGTGCAAGCCTTGCCCCCCGAGCTCCCGGGAAAGCTGCTTGTTTGTCTTGCTGCAGGGGAGGACATGTGCTCTACCCTGGGTGGCCAAGAGTCCACAGGACAGGACATCTGCAGCACAGATCCAGGCCGCAAACCTCAACCTTGGGCAGTAATCCTCAATACCAGGACACATCCCTCCAGAGGCTCCAACTAACTGACATTTCAGTAAGTTCCCAGTAAGCCAGGTTGTGGCACAGCTGCAAGGGGCTGTAACCTTAAGGGCTGTGATCTTGGGTCCTGCCACCCCACCATCCCTGTCCACAGATGAGGGATGTGCATCACAGCTCACAGGGGCTGGAAGGGAGAAAACTCCTATCTCAGACAGCAAAGGTCACTGCAGAGCTCTCTTGCTACAGATCTCCTTGGACTGACCAAGCACTGCTCCACTGAGGATGTTCAGGACAATTATACCCAGGACCTGCAAGTTCATACATGGCTTTTGGCAAGCAAGGTCCATGGCATTCACCTGTTCAGAATCAGACACCTACTTGGAAGATCCTGGAAAAGGACCCACCACAAGCAGACACCTAGCACAGAGCAGGTAAACTACACCCTTTAAGTCTCTCCTTCTTTGTTTTCCTTTCACACCAAGGATGGCAATGTGAAGGACACTCTGAAGGGAGCACAGAACAGAAAGCCTCTGACAGCCTCAGCACAACAGGCCTCCTTAAATCCTTCCCTCTGATGAGCCATGAGCATCACCAGCAGAATAGGAGAGCTGGATGCTTTCTCATAACTACCTGTCTTGAAATCAGAACTCAGCTCTGGGCTGACTTTGCAGAAATGAGTTTTTGCAAACCACACACTTTGCTGGACAAGGAACATAACGTGATTTTCACACCCTGATAAGTGCTGCTGCTATCTTTGCTTTGGGGTGTTTAGGGTGGGACCCTGGAAAACCTGTGCTTGTGCAGAAAGGTCTTACTGCTAACCACACCAGGAGACTGCAGAGCAAAGCACAGCCTCATGTTTAGAGCTGCTGAGCCCAAGCACCATCGCTCTGCATAGGAGCTGACAGGCATGTGCTGCATCACTCAGGGTAATCTGAGAGATGAGCAATGGAGCTGGGGAAGAGCCTGGAGAACAAGGCTTATGAGGAGCAACTGAGGGAGCTGGGGGTGTTAAGTCTGGAGAAGAGGAGGCTCAGGGGAGACATGATCACTCTCTACAGCTACCTGAAGGGTGGTTGTAGTGAGGTGGAGGTCAGTCTTCTCCACAGCAACGAGTGACAGGACAAGAGGAAATGGGCTCAAGTTGCTCCAGAGAAGGTTTAAATTGGAGATGAGGAAGAACTTTTTCCCTGAGAGGCTTGTCAGCCCCTGTCCCAGGCTGCCCAGGGAGCTGGTGGAGTCCCCATCCCTGAGATACTGAAAAGCCGTGTAGCTGTGGTGCTGAGGGACATGGGTTAGTGATGGGCTTGGCAGGGTGAGGGGTGGGGTTGGACTTGATGATTTTAAAGGTCTTTTCCAATCAAAATGACTCTATGATTCTATGATGAAGCCTCTCCTCTGGAGTACCCTTGAAGGATGGCAAAGCCCAACTGCGTTTCAGCTCACCTTGGCAGATGCAGCAGGAGCCCATCTCTGGAGAAGCCTCTGGGTACTGAAGCCACTTCTCATCTCCCAAGGCATCAGCATCACGTGGCCAGTGACCCATCATTCCCTGCTTACCCCAGCTAGATCAGGGAATGGGGCACACCCCCATTTCTGGTCTACCTGGCCTCATGACAGGTTACAGCACTCTGAGCATGCTGTGGCAGGGGAGCAGCCTGCAGCTGGGGTGAAGCACACTGTGCAGACAGCACAGCCAGAGGGAAGGAAAAGCATCAGCTTTGGGGAGCAGACAAAGCATTCCTGAGCGAGCTGCCAGCTCCCAGGCTGCAGCCCCCTCTGTGCAGGGGATGCCCAGGCAGGGGTCAGGGCTGCTGCAGCCCAGCTTTTACAGCCCTCAGGACAGGCTGCAAACTGATTGCTTTCCCAGACAGAGTCCACTCAGAGAGCCAGAGTGGAAAATCTGACAGGAAGGATTCTCATGTGTGGCCCATTTCCATATCTTGGCTTGCAACTGTGTTCAGTTTGTATTTTATGGACACTTGCTTTTAATCTGGAGTGAAAGGACAAGATTATTTTTGGTTTGGGTTTTTTTAACGGTTTTCAGAGATTGCTGCAAGCCAGTCAGTTAAAAACAAACCTCAATAAAAATGCTTCTCTGCTCACATTTTATACTGCTCATAACAACTTTATGGGGGAAGGGGGTTAAGTTACTGCAGGTTTAAGAGATCACTTTCCATCCTTTATGTTTACAGTTTGTGTATTTCAGTGCTTCACCACCCTTATGGCTCCTGGGGGCCTTTCAGAAAACCCAGAACTGTGACTTTTGGATCCCAAGAAGTCAATCAGCTCTGTCCAGCTCTCCTCCCACCTCAGCTCCACTTCTGCTGGCTCCCAGAGAGCAGCAGCCAAGGCTTGCCCAGTCCCTAAGGGCACAGGGAGCACGCCAAGGCCAACCTGCCAGCCCTCACCGTGCTTTAGGTGGCCACCCTGGGCCTCTCCCACTTGGGTTTAAGTCAAGTCTCTCACCAGCAAGGGCATGTCAGGACAATGGGGGTAATTTGGGCTGGGAGGGCATGTCCTGCACAGTTCTCCTGTTCAGACACCCAGCTCCTCCACTGTTGTGACCTGTACCAGGAGGAGCATTGCCAGGCATAGGCTCACTCTTGGGGAGCAGAGCAGGGCTGAATGCCCCCCTGCTGCTCTCCCATGCTGTCCAGCATACTGGACTATTACTTGGATTTTACTCAGAGCATTGCTTCCTGCAGCAGAAAAGCACAAGATTAGTATTTGCATTGCAAAGTTTCTACATTTTCTTTAATTATCTATTTTTTTTAATTACCTGGCCAAAAATATAAAGGAGGCCAATGGTTCCCCCTATTTGACCTCCAAGGACAGTAGAAATCATGGAGTAGACTCCTCCACTTCCGATGCTGCACTTCTCACACACCCCAATTCCAGATAAGACTGTCACCAGGGCAACCAGGATGACAAAGGACACCAGAAACATGCCCATTACAATGCCAGTGTTCCCCTGGAATGAAAAAATACATAATTAACGACCAACCCTTCCCAACTCTGGACCTATCCACCACCAGACACTAGTGATCAATGACTCTGTAGTCATTACAGATTAAAACACACACACACACATCCCCTGTTTATCTAAGTGATGTACCTCACTGCCAATCTTCCAGTTCCTTTGAGTGTCCCTTTGAAGAAGATCTGCCTCATCCTGGCGCTGGAGAGACCTTCTGCTCCATCACTGGGCTTCTGCATGAACCATTGATTCTGCTCTCTGGTTTTAAAACCCCAAAGTTGAACCACCAATGATTCAGCCACCATGAGCAGTGGATCACTGCCTATTTTTTTTTGTTTTAGAATGACCTGCTCAAAAAAAACACCCAACCTCAAACCCAACCACGCTCGTAACAAAAAGCAGTTTCAAAAGGGAACCTCTGGGATTTGAGACAGTTGATTTATTAAGAGTATCAAGCTCACATTTTAATTTTTCAGAACATTTACTTTGAAATGCTCTGATCCTCCAACACAATGAGATACCAAAGCAAAAAAACCCCAAAGGCAACACGGCGTGGAAGATGAATAACTCTCTCATCAAGCAGTGTGCAGCAGTCCCTTATCTGCAGGCAGCTCTGAGTGCTCTGGGGCGTGTTGTGCAGAGCATCCAGCCCTGCTGGAAACAAAACACCCTTCCTGCTCAGGGCAGAGGGAGAGCCCCAGGAGGACCTGCTGCACCATGGGCTGAGGAGCCTCTGAACAAACTCAGCTGCAGGTCCCTGTTGGCAGCTTTAAGGGCCACCATCACACTGGTTTTTGAGGGTTCAGTTTGTAATCATGGAATCATAGAATGGTAGTGGTTGGAAGGGACCTTTAGAGATCATCTAGTCCAATCCACCTGCAGAAGCAGGTTCATCTAGATCAGGTCACATAGGAACATGCCCAGGTGGGTCTTGAAGACCTCCAAGGAAGGAGCCTCCACACCCTCCCTGGGCAGCCTGTGCCAGGGCTCCCTCACCTCAACAGTGAAATAGTTTTTCCTTATGTTTAAATGGAACTTTTTGTGTTCCAGCTTCATCCCATTACCCCTCGTCTTGTTACTATCTACTGTAGAAAAAAGGGATGTCCCAACCTCCTGACATCCACCCTTTAGATATTTGTAAATGTTAATAAGATCTCCCCTCAGTCTCCTCTTCTCCAGACTGAACAGCCCCAGTTCCTGCAGTCTTTCCTTGTATGAAAGATGTTCCAGGCCCTTGATCATCTTGGTGGCCCTGCACTGGACTCTCTCCAGCAGTTCCCTGTCCTTCTTGAGCTGGGGAGCCCAGAACTGGACCCAGGACTCCAGATGAGGCCTCACCAGGGCAGAGTAGAGAGGGAGAAGAATCTCCCTCGACCTGCTGTTCCAGTCAAGTTCTCAGAAAGACAAGGGACGTGGTACCTCCAAAAGCATTCAAGCATCTCTCCTGAGCTCAGGACCTTCCAACTCTCTCCCACATGGCTGTAATTTATTTTCCAGAGTCCTGCCTTCCCTTCCCCTGCCCTCACTCTTATGACAGGCCATGTCCCTGTCCCCTCTCTCCAACCTTGCCCCAGGCAAGGCTCATTTCTGAGGTCACACTAGCCTTGGTGGGGGTTTGTTTATCACCAGCACTAAAAGGCTGCTTCTCAGCTTTGGGGTTGGTTGAGATCCCAGATTTTTGGTTCCTTTCTCTTTTTTCTTTTGGTGAAACAACAGAAACATATCCAGGATGTTGCTATCATCATAAAATCCTATTCTGGTTCAGCATCCCGCTGCCTTTCACAGAGGCTTTATCTGGTCAGTGGGGAACAGAGCCAAGGTTTGCTACAAAGGCAGCTGCTGGCTGGGTCAGCACCACAGCCCACTACAACCCAATATTCCTTCTTCAAAGGACAATTGTTCTTTTTCTTCAAGAGCTTACCCTCAGGTTAAAAGGGTTAATAAACATGACATGTTTCAGTTTGAAAAAAGGCACATACACAGAGACAGACACACAGCCTTGGGCTTTTCCAGAATCTGTTGGTGACACCAGGTTACGGCAGGCAGCTAGTTAATGAGAGCTAGTTAATGAGCAACACAATGGTTCCCACAGAAGAAAGGGTTAACTCAGAGGGAGGAAGCCTGGGCTCACAGTAACAACAGCAAGCAGAGAAACTGGGAAGAAAAAGTCCCCATTAAAGGCTGATGCTTATTTCTGTAGGCGTGCTGGAAGGGGTTAGTGCAGCACTGCAATAGTCCTTTAATGTTCTGTCAAGACTCGCGTCCCCTGGACTTGCAAAGCTTTACCAGCCCCAGATCTGCAAATTTATAGCAAAAGCCTGACATATGACTGTCCTCTGCCAGAGGAGCTCTCTGCCAACCCCAGCTTCTCCTCCCTTCCCTTTCATGCTGGCTTCCAGCTGTTTCAGTTTTTCTTTTATTTACTGGCTTTATTTTCACTTGCATTTGCTCCAGCAGTAACTTGCATTCAAAGGAGACATGGAGGAAATAAGATGAGGAGGAAAAGGGAACTAGGACAATCATCCTGACTTTACCACAATGACTGCAGCTCCCCTCAAAGCCTCCAGCAAAGCAATTTTCACCACAGAGTCCAAGTGTCTTCCTGCTCTTTTTGGAAGATGTCCACCGTGCCTGTGACATGAACTCATGCCTGTGACACTACTCTGCCCGAAGCTCTAATCCCATCTGTCCCTGTGAGAGTTTTCCCTTCTCTAAGGGGAAATTTAAAGGGACAATACAATGTTTTCCATCAGGAGGGGAGCAGAGACACTCTTCCAGGCTCTGACCCTCAGTGAGATACTGTTCTGGATCCACAAGTGGAAGTCCCTTTGACAGTGATGACAATTTCACCTGAGTGAGGACTCTCCACTCAAAACATCGGGGACTCAAACACTGACAAATCTTGAAAAGACCTGCTTCAGTGGTGTTGGAAAGATGGATGAGGAGCTGTAACCAATATGCTTTACCTGAAAAGTGGTTATTTCTTCTCAACAGTGCAACACAAGGGTGTCCGTGCTCATTGTCAAGGCTGGTAGTTATGTTTACCCTTTTCTTTCCTAAAGCTAAAATAGGAAACTACTTACAAAGACCACTTCAGCTTTACATTTTAGTGGAACTCTTTGAAATGCTATAAAATACCAGAGGACATAAGCAATGCCTACAGTGAGCAGCACAGAATCTGAAACACTTGTGTACTGATGAGGTAAGGAGGTGATGAAAATGTCTTTCACACCTTCAACCAGATCAGCACTCACCACGAGCCATCCTGTCCTCAGGAAAAGAACCACTCCGAAAATGTTGATCATGCAGGAGGTGAAGACACCATCCCACGTTCCAAAAAGCACTGGCTCCCACACAAACAGCTGGATCTTCCACCAGGGCTTGGTCTGTGTTTGAGATACCTGGAGAGAAGAAAAGCATTTGGTTTTATCTCTTGTGTTTTATAGGCAAGCCTCACAGGTGGTGCAGCAGTCGGTCACCGCAAGCTGCTGAGACATCACCTCACTGCAAGTTGTCTCTAATATATAAAGGGGCAGCAGAGCTGTTGGCATCTCTGGAAGAGAGGGTTCCTGTAATATACTATTGATATTGTTGTAGGATAAGCAGTAACAGAAACCTACTCAGCCTCAGGGAATTAACTCAGTTGATGATGTTACATGAACCAAAAACACCATTCAAGAGGTCTTTTACAGAGCCTGCAGCTATACACAGTGCTTCCCCTTTTGTCCTTATCAAGCCAAGCAGAGGGTCCAGAGTGCACGGGAAAAGTCTTAAATGAGATGACAAACCAAGCTGGACAAACTGGGACTGACAGAGTGGGTTGAGATGGACTATCCATCACACATGAGTCACCTCTGATCAGAACACTACAATTCCATAGGAGAGATGGGACTCTGCTACTCGGGGCACCAAGTGAATTTCAGGGCTGCTGGAACAGAGACCTGAAACTCCAGGGAAATGCCAGTTTTCCTACTGCAACTGCCCTCTCCTGTCCTCTGGAAACAAAGTCCTCTCCTTTTCTAAATAACACACCTGAGGTTCATGTAGCAAAAAGGGCTCTGCTGTTACTTCAGTCCTGTTTACCTGCTGCAGAGGGGACCAGGTGGAGGTGCAGACACCACTGAGATGGAAACCTGTGCTATGAAGGGAAATGGTTCTCCTACATACCTGCTGTGCTTCCTCGTGGAACAGCTCTTGGACAGAGCCCCGACTTCTTGCACCATTCAGGTTGAACATTGTATCCTTCGTGTTGCTTCTGCACAGCTCTAACACCAGGACAGGGGAGGCTGCTCTGAGCAGAAGGTCAGCTGTTCTCCTCGGTTGAGTTCCTGCGGTGCTGGACACTCCATGGCAGAAGACTCATGATTTTACTGCACTTCCTGTGAAGCAGGAAAGACAGAAGACACTGCTGTTGCTTTCTCAGTCTGCAGCAGCACAAAGCTGCTATCCAGAAAGAGCTGACAGCAGCCGAGCCACAGCAGCATGCAGAGAGCCACGCTCCCTCCACAGCCAGCCTCCCGGGGCCTGCCTGTCACACAGGCTCCAGCACCACCCCTGCATTTAACAGCCCTTGGTGGCCTTCTCCAAATCTATGCACATCCCTGGTGTCCCCAGCATCCTGCAGCACTAGCTCCACAGCTTCTCTGGGTGCAGTCTGGGAAAAGGATTTCCTTTCACTTGTTTTAAACCTGGCACCTGGTCATTTCATTGCACGCCCCTGTGCTCCAGGGACATGTGGACTATTTACCTCCCAGCACCACTCATCACTTCACAGCCTTGACGACATCCCTTCAGCTGTACCTTTTGCAGACTCGAGTCCTGCTGATGTAACCTCTCCCCTGACGTGCAACCTCGTTACCTTGCTCTGTCCCTCTCCCAGTACAACAGCAGAGACAAACTGGAGCAGCTGGAGGTGTCCACCACACTCTGCATTCCTGATCTTCTCAGTCACATTACCCTGCCCTGAGGCACAGGAGCCTTTCCTCATGGTCATACCCACCCTCGGAGGTACAGTCATCTTGTCTGTGATGGTCTGACTTCAGATTTGTACCTGCCATAGATAGACTCTGGCAGTGGGTCAGGCTGAATTCAACACCATGTATGCACAAGAAAGCGGCATCAGGCTGTATTTCAAGGATAACTTAGCACATCTTACAGAGGGTGAAAGCTAGCACAAGCATTTCTCTGCCTCAAAATTTCAGGTTCCTCTCCTCATTGGGGTCTTTTTTTATTACTTCTGACTACACTTCCCTTCTCTGAGTTGTTTTCTCGTAAAGCCAGGTCATCATGTTGATAATGGTATTGACAGGATGGCTGGAAAGTAGTATCAGCTAGGCAGTACCATAGGGCATCCACTGTCCTAAATTTAAAGGAATATAGGAAATTATTTTTGAGATTTCATTTGTTGTTAAATAAAGCCACTACAAGCAGAGGTGGAGTATAAAAAGTCTGCACTTGAAAGCACAGGACATAACTGTCGAAATTGAAAGATGCAGGTCTTTTTGCCAAGGCAGAGTCAGATTAATCACGAACAAGGCCATTGACCTAGAACCGTCTAGATCTGTGGCCACCAACCTAGAACCGTCTAGAACCCAATCTAGAACCGTCTAGCCCAGTGGCCCAACCTAGAACGGTTCTAGATTGGGTTCTAGACGGCTCTAGATTGGGTTCTAGGTCGGGCCATGGTTCTAGACTGTTCTAGGTCGTGTTCTACACGGTTCTAGATCGCGCCACTGTTCTAGATTGGGTTTAGGTTGGTGGCCACAGATCTAGATGGTTCTAGGTCAATGGCCTTGTTCATGATTAATCTGACTCTGCCTTGGCAAAAAAGACCTGCATCTTTCAATTTTGACAGTTATGTCCTGTGCTTTAAAGCGTAGACCTTTTTATACTCTACCTCTGCTTGTAGTGGTTTTAGAACTGTCTGGAACCGTAGTCGCTGACCTGGAACCGTGGCAGCCGACTTAGAACCGTGTTCCAATCTAGAACAGTCTAGAACCCAATCTAGAACCATGACCACCACCACCCCCCCCACCACAACGGTTCTAGACTGTTCTAGTATACTCCACCTCTGCTTGTAGTGGCTTTAGAACTGTCTGCAACCGTAGTCGCCGACCTGGAACCGTGGCAGCCGACCTAGAACCGTGGCAGCCGACCTAGAACAGTCTAGAACCCAATCTAGAACCATGACCCCCGACCTACAACGGTTCTAGACTGTTCTAGGTTGTGTTCTAGACGGTTCTAGGTCAATGGCCTTGTTCATGATTAATCTGACTCTGCCTTGGCAAAAAGACCTGCATCTTTCAATTTCAACAGTTATGTCCTGTGCTTTAAAGTGCAGAGGTTTTATACTCCACCTCTGCTTGTAGTGGCCTATTTTAAGGCTTATGGGTACCTCATGTTGGAAATCTCAGGCAGGGTCATACTGCCACACATCTGGTGCACCAACATCTTCCTATGGCCTAGGCAGCTCTACAGTAGCAACTTAAGATACAGACCATCCACAGTATGCCAGCAAGTCATGCTGACTTGGTTATTCTAGAAAAAGCAAGGAGGGGATCAGACTTCAGAGGAGTACCTCGAAGGCACTGTATATGAAGTTCCCTCTCTAATTGTGGAGAGTTGCTTTTATAAACCTCCCTCCAGCTGGCTGCAAGTCTTAATATCCCCCAAGTGATATCCATGGATGTGGAGAGGGCAGTTTGTCTGGATTGTTGGCTCTCCTGAGGCTCACTTTCCTGGCTAGTTGAGCTCACATGCTTACAAGAACCAACCATGATCACACAAGGCTTGTATCAAATGGCTGGACACTTCAGTTGAGACCAGAGACACACACAGTGACTCCTCAATCTTGTAAGCTACAGAGGCAAGACAACCAACAGAAACGTGCTCTTCCTATTGCACAGAGACGTACAGAAACCACTTTGTGTCCCTTAGGATCTCTGCACTAGGGTCTGAATCCCAGCTCCCAGATCAGCACTTTCACCATCCTGCCTTGACCATTCTACTTTTAAATAGCAAATAGCTAACACTGCTGCTGCACTATCACCGTGCTACAATGGCCAACACGGGAGGTTTCTCTTTGCCCTGGCCACATGGCCAGTTCAGCAGCACCAAAGCTGTAAGCATTCATTGATTCCATGCTGCTTCCTCCTCTTTTTTTTCTGAAGGAAATAACCCTTCACAGTATCACAAATGGCTGCTGTTACAGAGAGACTGGGGCTTCAAGCAGGGCAAAAGCAGCAGGAGCAGATGAACTCTAAAGAAACAGAGCTCATGTTTTTATGCAAATAGCCATAGTAATAAAAAAAAGGAAAATACATGATGTGAAACGAAATTACAACGGAACAGCCATATTTTCCTGAGATTCCCCAAGGCAGCCATTCTTCGCCAGAGATTTCACTCAGTACAGAGTTCACTGGAGCCATCCAAACTCCTGTCTTTCACAGCAGCTCCAGCTGGATCCAGAAAGGACAGGGAGGCTGCAGCCCAGCCCCCTCCCAAACCACTCCACCAAGGGAGGAGATGGCCTCAACCCCTCACAGGAGCTGAGGGTGACGGCAGCGGCTCGCTCAGTGTGCCTGGCGTGTGATAACGCAGGGAGCTGAGGCACCCGTCACCAACCTGCAACTTGCAAACTACATCCATGCAGGGATTCCGGACATGGAGCTCACCCTGCAGGAAATGTTACCCTCTTTGACATATAAAGCCCCTTACCTCACAGTTCCCTTCCTATTTCTTCTCTGTGTTAAAAGCCTTCTCCTGCCTGGTGCTCCCCTGCCCTCTCTGCTCTGCTCACCTAAAGACCTTTCTCCCCCATGCTCACAGGAAACTGCCTCTCTGCTGTTGCTCCTCTGTGGCCCTTCCAACCACCTAATCTCTCATTATTCAATTCTGCAATTGTTTACATCCCTCCTCAACGTGTGGATCCGTCCAGCAGTACAAGGTAACCGAGACAAACCCAGGAGGGGGTGTGAGGCGCAGAAGCAAGAGCTGAGCACACAGGCCAGGCCACCAGGCCAGGCCAGGCCAGGCTGGCCGCTGCACGTGGCCACAGCCCCAGACACAATTTGTTTGCAACTTAGGCTCTCAAAGAGGAAAGTCCTTGGGGCAGATGCCTTCCTCTTGTCTAGTGAGGCACACTACCAGCAGAGTTTGCTTGCTAGGTTGCTGCACAGCACAGGGATGGTTTTGGGTGGTATTATCCCTCCAGGCCACCAATACAGTGGAAGCTTTTATTGCTACACACATCAGTGCACCCAAAAAGCCAGAGGAACATCTTCCTCTAACACAAACAAGCCCCTAAGTCAAAAGTTACTTGATATTACTTTTCCCACACAGAATCAGACAGAATGGTCAGGGTTGGAACGGACCTCCAGAGATCATCCAGTCCAATCCCTTGCTAAAGCAGGTTCCCCTCCATCAGGGGGCACAGGAACTCATCCAGGTGGGTTTGGAAACCTCCAAAACAGGAGACTCCACACCCTCCCTGGGCAGCCTGGGCCAGGGCTCCCTCACCTCAACAGGAAAGAAGTTTTCCCTTGTGTTCAAGTGGAACTTGCTGGGTTCCAGCTTGTGCCTGTTACCCCTTGCCGTACCACTGAGCACTACAGAAAAAGCCTCGCCCCAGCCTCTGGACACCCACCCTTTAGGTATTTGTAAGTGTTGACAACTTTTCCTAAATTTTCTGCCAAAGCCACTAACCTGTCTATAAATTAAAGAATGGATGTTTCAATCTTTCCA
Organism: Colius striatus; assembly: GCF_028858725.1. Classification (NCBI taxonomy): domain Eukaryota; kingdom Metazoa; phylum Chordata; class Aves; order Coliiformes; family Coliidae; genus Colius; species Colius striatus. The sequence goes on along the minus strand of NC_084769.1, from coordinate 11,101,219 downwards.
TACCATTGAGTGCTCGAGAGAGCAGAACAACATTAGTAAGCTTCCTCACAGAAGCACTACAAAGGCTCAGCTCCTTTCCTGCAGCACTTCTATCCTTTGCTATAAAACCAGATTCCTACCGATGAAATTTACGTGCCCTCCACATCCTTTCAAAGCAACAGCACTTTATGAATTGTCACATTAAAGCCGTTTGTGAGCTGAGCTCAGGGTGGCTGCTGTGAGCAGCTACTCTGCAGCTGGCAGATGGTAAGAGGGAAAGGTTAATGCCTTCCCAAGCACAGCTGCGGGTGGTCCCACGGCCCCAGGCCCTGCCAGAGGGACTCCCAGGCCTCCCTCCCTCAAGGGACCCAGCAGCCAACCACACTTGGCTTTTAATAAATCCCCTCTTCTCCAGCTCAACTTCCTAAAACACCTAATTTAGGAGACAGGAATTAAAGGGCATCAGAGTGCTGTGTTGTTCCCGGTGAGTCACTCACCGTGACGGCTGGCTCCTCGCTTTTACCTGTCCGTGCCGCGTCACCCCCGCTGCGGAGCACGGGAGGTGGGAAACAAGCCCGGGCTCACCCCCGGCGCTTTCATTTCCCGCTGCGGTCAGACGGCTCCGGTTTCGCCGTGCCAACAGCTCCGGGCCTCGGCGCTGCGCCCGCCCAGCCCGCTCCCTGCAAGTACCTGCTTGCTCTTCCTTCCTCTTTTTTTTGCATCTTTTTTTTTGGTCATTGTGTTTTGTTGGTTTATTTTCCAGGTTTTTTCTTTTTCTTTTTTTCGCTCTTCCTTTTATTCTTTTTTGTCCTTTCGCACCACTTTTTATTTGCTTTTTTTTTCCTCCCTCCCCCCTTTTTGCTTTTGTTTTCCTTCTTATCGCCTTTTTTCTTTTTTTCTGCCTTTTTCTCCTGGCTTTTTGGCCTTTCTTTTCTGTTTAATTTTTTATTTTCCTTTCTTCTTTTCTATTTCTCCTTCTTTTCTATTTATCTTTTTTTTTTTTCTCCCCCATTTCTTTTCTATGTCTTTCTTTTCTATTTATCTTATTTTTTCCTGTTTTTATTTGCCTTTCATTTTCCTCTTTCCTTTTTTTCTCCTCCCCCTCCCCGTCTTGCTTTTTCAGCTTTCCTTTCCTCCCGCTCCGCGCCCGCCTCGTCCCCGAGCGAGCCCCTGCACCGCCCCGGCCAGCGGGAGCGAGGGGCGTCGTCAGGCCAGGTGCCACCTGCTCGGCCCCCGGGCCGTCCCCATCGCTCAGGCCCGAGGTCCCCCGGCCCGGCCCCGCCGCGGGGTCCCTTGCCGCCCCGGCCCCACTCACCTGCCGCGCCCGGGCCCTCCCTCGTCCCGCGGCGCCGCCTCCCGCGCGGGGCGGCCCCGGGCGCCTGCCACGTCTGCCGGGCAGCGCGGCCCCCCCGCCGCGCCGGGCCGGGCCGCAGCCGCGGGGAGCCCCTCGCACCCCCATCCCGTTTGATCGACTCGTTCGCCACAGTTCGCGGTAGCCGGGGAACACGCCGGTTATTTCTTCCGGGGGAGGCCAAAGCGATCGGCAGCGGCACACGCATCGCTGAACGTGGGATACCGAAGTAATTAGGGGTTAGGAGCGGGCTTCCACTAAATCCGAAATTCTGAGGAGTCTGGCAAAGAAAACCCACCCAAACCCCACACTAAAAGTCCCAGCTGTGGGGTTTCAGGAGGAGAGGGAAAAGGGTACTCCTGTTACGCACAGGAGCGGCTGCAACCTGCTTTCGATGGGAACTCAATTCAGCTCAACTTCCCTGTTCAGGGCTGCCAAAAAATCCTGCTACTTTGCATAGACAAAGCTCCATCTGAATTAAAGGCACAAATCTGGGATAGTCTCACTGTTGACAGGATCGAATCTAAAGCTAGCCACCCCTCCTTAGAACTTGGATGGGACTCACCGACTCTGTTCACTTCCAAAATGACGCAAGCCAAAAGGAGTGAGCTAGGGCCACTTTGATTTTCAATAAAGTATCCATACAAGACACTCAGGTAATCTAGCAAAGCTGCTTTGATTTTCCAGTGTTCTGCAAAGTGCAAACAAGCCTTCACTCTCAGACACAAACAGCAAGAACGAGCAAGTGGCAGCAAAGGAAAGCAGCAGTTAGGGAAGACAGAACACCCTTCTCAAGGGAGGATGAAGCCTAACTGAGGATATCGTTGGATTTCCCTTCAAGATATCCCATTCCTGGAATATTTTGGGAGTTCTCCTCTGGCTCCCTTCAAAGGAGGACACACTCTTTACAATTGGGAACAGGTTCAGTCAGATTCTCTCACCTTGAGGGCCAGGGCAGAATGTGAAACAAGCATCTGGGATTTGTTGTAGAACTGACTGGAGAGTCACTAGTTCAGTCCAGACTGATCCCTGCAGCTCACCTGCAGCATGTCTGTCCCTGCACACACGTGTGCATGCTAAGCAACAGCTACAGAAGCTTGGGGCAGTTCCCACTGCCACCCTCCCATTGCTGAGCACTCCTGGAGGAAATCCTGCCTGCCCACTGGAAACAACTACTGCAGAAATACAGCAAAAGGTATTTTCAAGGATCACATTGACACATTGGAATCACCAAGCCCTGCTGTTAAAATGCCCTTTCAGGAGCTCTCGCCCTTTGTCTCCATCTGCTCCTATTTAAGTCATGGCAATTTTCAACGTTTTCCTTAGCAAGAGAAGGCAGTAGGCAGCACTCCTTCAGCAGGGCTGCTTGTCCCTACTCCACATGTGGGCAGAACCGTGGGCTGACACACACCATCACATCTCCAAGGGCAAGCCAGTGGCCGTCATGTGCAAAGCCATTTGCTTTCTTTAAAGATCAGGTTTTGGAAATAAAGCGGTAACCTGAACGCAAGAGAGGCAGCTCTCTGTTACGAGATGACTTGTGACGAGTATGTGATGATGTGGAAGGGTTTGAGTTTCCCCAGGGCACGCTGGGGTTGGCTGGGTGACTCACAGCTGGTTCTGCCAACAGCCTGTTCAAGCGAGGTCTAAACCACCTTCCAGGAAAACCAGCACAAACCCTTTTTTAAGAGTCCCAATTAAAAATTCTCTCTTCTTATGCTGAGTACCTTAACTCTGCTGGGAGTTAAAGGGGGGAAAACACAGCTAAAACATACAATTGCTTTATCAAGGGCCAGTTCTGGGGTGTGAGGCCTAGCTGGGAGTCACACACCAGCAATCCTTTCCCTCATGTTATAACAATGAACCTGTCAGACCTCAGCATTGGACATCCTGAACTGGGACTTGAGAAGACTTTCAGTCAATCTGTATGGTGTCACTCGGTGGAAGCCTCTCCAGGGGATGTATTTAAGAGAGCAAAAGAAGTAACAAGTTATGTGGGGTAAAACAGGTATGGGAAAACCACAGAGGTGTCAAAGATGCAACCACACCCCCAGAAACTGACAAGGCAGTGGCACTGAGGTCAGTCAGCAAGAGATGCAGAGTTGAAACATCCACAGGTCTGAGCCATACCATGAAATGAAGGATTGATTCTTAGCACAATGGATGTTAATGATTACGAACCTCATCACCATCTTCAGCTGCCAGACATACCCATCTTTCCTAACACAGCGACGTGGAAGCCAACTTCCACGTACACAGAGCACAGACCGTGAATAAACTGCCCAATTCAGCTCATCCCATTGCTCAATGGCCTCCTGACAAGGCCTGCACCTGCAGGAAAGGCAGAAAGTGGATGTTCCTAGAGGAAGTGGAGACATGGCTTTTTTCTGTTGGAATTCACTCACCGTTGTAACAGTAAACTACTTAGCTTTTAAGATGCATTGCTACCTGACTTTGTTCAGTGTGTGGTAACAGCAGCTATCAAGATAGTAACTAAGCATCACCTCAAACAACATTCTCATTTCAGTTCCTTAAAATGACATTTCCATACCCAATGTGGAGACTGACACTGTCCTTACAGCTCATTTAGAAGCAGCTGCAAGATCTGCCACTCTAGCTCCATGTTGTACCAGGGGATTGCTCCTACTGCTTACTTTGACACCTTCCTTTAAGATAACAAATGCTGTCCTAAAGAAAGTCCTCCTTTGGAGGAACAGATCACTCGGCACACTGGTATCCTGGCACTCGCTTACCTGTCTCTCCCAGCTGTAATTTTCTTAGGTGGTTCTGATCTGTCTGTAATTAGCTTTGGAACAAAGATGATTTTGGGAACAGGCAAGACAAATGGAATACAGGACCTGAGAGAGAACCACCAAATCACCATCCTCTGAGCTGCTGCTGCTTTGTCCTAACACACTACTGCATGGTTGAGACCACGTTGCCATTAGGCTGTGCATATTCCCAGCACTGGTAGTCGTTGCTTTATCATCTCTCGTGACTCAGTTTACCTCTCAATAAGACAGACTGATTAAAGAAGTGCTGCTCCTGAGGAGCTTTCAGACTACAGAAGTTAGAAATCTTGAACAGTCATTATTAATATTACATCACAGAGATGTTTTCAAATTACACTTCCAAAATAATGGGATACTCTTAGGTTTCATGTAGACTAGGCTAGTGCTTGTGATCTAACAGCAGTTATCAAAGGCTCTGTTACTTCTGCCTTCCTGACATGGCACTACCGATCACATCTGACCATGAACGCGGGGGGGGAAAGGTAAATAAAAGTGAACACTTAACATTTGCACAGCTTTGCACTTCCACAGCTGGGCCAGCTTCTCTGTCTCAGGCAGTGCAGCTGACAAGGAATTGCCTCCTCTAAACGAAGGCAGCTACATACAAGCACCGGTCCCTGCACCGATCTCTCAAAAGGCAGCTGCACAAAGCTTGTTTTGGGACTAGACACCCATATTTCCAGCTGAGAGGCCTGAAAGGTGCAGCCACTTGGCCAAACAGAAGCCAAACCACTTCACTACCAGCCGGCAGCACCAGACAACAATCACCAAGTAACCTGCTGTGGCTCTCCTATGTATGACAGGTAGAGCTGCCCAGGGAGATGGGCCCCATGTGGCAAAAAGGGCAGTTATCTGTACACGCAGTAACATCCAGAAAGTACAAATGACGGAGGGAGGAACGGGATCCCCTGCTTTTTGCATGACGTGCATGGCTGTCAACATTGTCCAAAGTGATGCAGTAGGCTAGGCTGCAAACAATATGTGCGCACACACATTTTGAGATGGAACCTCACCAAATCCTCATACTTCACTTCTGCCGGTGACTAAGACGTGTATGCACGTGACTGCCTTTGAAATGCAAAAGCAGATGCTGCAGCAGGGATGTAGGAACCTGCTGAGCAGCCCTGCTGTGAAAGTGGACACTTCACTTTCGGACACTGCAGAGGAGGCAACTTACCTGATTGACCAAAGCAGGACTGATGGTTTCTGCAAGGGCCACACACTCAGACTCCATTCTAACCCCTGTTCCAGTAGCCAGCTTTCTTCTTTAAACTTCACAGCTTGATAACTGAAGCAGACAAAAAAAGCAAACAATATTCTACAGGAAACTATCTTCTGTTGATTTGGTAAGTGCAATGCAGGAAACAACCAATACATTGACCACTTGCAGACTACCGCCCTAAACCAATCCACCTCCAAACCTGTCTGCTCTCATAAGCCGCTGCCTATCCTGAAGCTACAAAATGGTTTCTCTTGTGCAGTGCAAGGAAAATGTACATTTCAGAGAAAGATTTATTTTTTTAACCCTCTAAATAAACAAATAACCAATCATTTTAACTTAAAAGTTTCCTTCTCCTAGAAAAAAAAAGGCTAATTTAATGGATTCTTTTTCTCAATACAAAATGCAGGTTCTGGCAATTCTTTTGAAAATCAAAGTATTGAAAAGTGTGTTCCTTTCAGTATTGCTTTACTACTTGCCAATTTTAACCATGAAAGTCAGTAAGCAGAAACTATCAGTTTTAATTTCTTATTTCCACTGCATAGTTAAAATAAATAAAAATCAGTGTAACTGACAGAGGAAAACATAACAAAGCTACAGACAAGCTGGGTGGGTGAGTACACGGACACTACTGGGGCATATTGCAGAATGCACCCACAATATAAAACTGTTAAAACAGCAAACCATTAAAAGTAGTTACTGTACTGGCTGGGTGTTAACATACCACATTGAGAGGCTATTTTAAAAAACAATCCCAAAACACAACACCAGAGTCATAGTGAAACAAAATCCTATCAAGTCAGTTGCTGTATTGTCTCCACACTTCAGAAGTACATAAAGGCCCTATGAGACAGCAGTGCCTGTGGCCTCACACAGCTGAGAGGGGCTGCATTAGGGCAGCCTTCCTAAGGCCAATTTCAGAAACCTCTGTGCTGAGTTCATCTCTTCCCGCCTCGCACTCTGCACAGCCGTCCCTGGCTAAGGCTGCTGGCCCCGGGATAAGACACAGCGGCAAATCTCTGCGCGTCCTTTCTCTGCCTCCATGCACAGACAACTGGGTTAAAAATCCTGGGAAGGAGTTTAGGCCCAGCCAGAGGAGCTCCTGGTGTGCAGGCAGCGCTGCCCTGAGGAGGTTCCCGAGGCGAGGTGGCTGTGACCCTGCGGCTCCCGACCACGGCTGCACCCACCCAGAGGGGAGCACTCACGGCCGAGACTCACACATCCCGGTGGTTCAAGTCTTAACATACAACTTCACTAGCTTTTTGTTTTCCCCTCTTTAAAAGGGACTGTGTGACTTTTAACATTTTCCTTACTCAAACTTGTTTGTACACAAAGTAAAATCGACAAGAGACACATGCTTCACAAAGGTCATCTTTTATCAGAAGGGACCCTACCAAAAGATACAGGGGAAACAATGCCTTCAACACAAATAAATAAAGGTAAGAAAACTAAAGCGTCAGTAATTATTGCCACGGGCACATTGTTGGTTTTTTAAGTGCATGAATTCTGTGATCCTCAAAACTTTTAAATGATTTTCTTCAATGATAGGAAAAAAATCCCTACGTCACACATACTCTGTATCCTGCACACTACAAAATGCAGTGCACTCATGGCATAGCGTTATCCAACAGACCTGAAACCTTGAGTGAGTTTACCTTTCTTACAACTGACGTTAAAACAAAGTCCTGATTCTTATTTACAGGAAGAGTTATCGGCACTGAATGAACTCCTTCTAGTGCAAACAAATCACAAGAGGAGAGCTGGTTGAACACTAGGTGTTCTGTTAAAGTGATTCCAGTGCAATCTTCTAAAAGGACCAAGATTAAAATTAAGGTCAGATATTCTGTCAGATAATCAAAGGAGGTAAGAAGGAGTTCCAAAGGGAAAGAACATCCAAATAGGTTTTTGTATGTCTCAAGTTAAACATTTAAAGATGCCTTTTAAGTTTTGAAAGCATCCACTTCAGCTCTTGCGTGACGACACGTATCTTTACATGCCTTCGGTCTGTCTCACTGACAAAGCACATCTTGTTTGAAATCCTCTAACATGAAAAATACTGCTAAAGTCTATTCATAAAACAGTATTCTATATTTTTATTTTTCAAACAGCAAGTGACCACATTTAAAATGCATCATTTGCAAGTATAAATTATCAAACTATTAGTTTAATTAAAAATAAAGCAAAAACATAACTTCCCTTAGTATCACAATACATAGGAGGGTATTATAAACCCCAAAAGACTAAGTTAACCATAAGAAAACAATGTCAAAAGTGATGAAACTCATTAAGTCACTTAATGATGAAATCAACCCTAAGAATACAATACCATTTACCATGATTATGTAAAAAAAAAAAAAGAGCAATCTTTCGTTGTATTATACAGATAAAACAATCCAATCCTTCATGCCACATTTTGTAAACCATGATATAAATTACACTCACAGTCAAATGAACAGGAAGAGTAACTCCCAAAATATTTTAAAGTTGCTTTTAGGGCAGAAATAAAGGCAGAAATAGAATCATTTAAAATATATCAAGTTTAACCAAAAAAAAATTCATTTGGTCAAGCCTGCTATCCAAATAGTTTTGTTCCCTGCAAAACTATTTTTGTCTTTTTTGAATTATGAAATTTAAACGTTTCTTTTACATATTAAACATGTCACTTGAGCTACATTAAATCCTTTTATACTTGTATCATTTTTGCCATGAGACTCAAACATCTTTCATGTACACACGCACATACACTCACTCACTCACTCTCTCAGTATCAGGCATTTCCTCATTTCACAGGAATAAAGACTCACATACTGATTTCTGTCAGAAACATAAGGAATACACAAATCACTTTTCAGGTTCCTACAAACGCATCTCTCATATATACATACTCTTACTGATGGAATTCAGGTTACGGTCTTTTGTCTGCTAATAAAGGGACGGAATAGATATTGTAGGATAAAGAAATATTGTCTAAGTATTGAAATAAACCTATTTATCCTAAAATCATCTATGTGGATTTTTTTTTGTTTGTTTTGGGGTTTTTTGTGTATTAATTGAAGTACACAGAAGGCATTTGGACTTCAGGAAATAACACTATATCAGAAATGCACTGTAACAGTGTGCCACTATAGACCTCATCAGATTTTTTCATAACACAATTTCTTCTGTACGCTAGATTTTGTGCTAATTTGTCTGTCTTCCAATTCATATTTCCAGATCCAATTCAGCAATACATAGTATGCCTTCAAAATAAAAGGAGGTCACTTGCTTTATTGAATACCAAGTTCCCTTCCAGACAGCATTAAAAGAAAGACAAGACTACACAGACAAAGTCCAGTATAATTCATTTCTGACAATGAAAATTTCAACTCCTCATACTGTTGCAAAATTCCTCCTACTGAAATGCTTTACTACAATAATAATAATAAAAAGCATACATTACATATAAAAGATACCAGTGTACTAAAAGTGACAGAAGTGGACTAGCAAATCCTTCAAAGCACATATTATATAAATGACTAGCATTTAAAAACTTTTTTTTTCCTTTCTATAAAATGTAGGTCATATACATTTATAAATTGGGAGGGGGGGGTTCTAAAGCAGTGATGACTGTTCAAATAGTTATGCTGCTCTGTACAGTCTAATACCTATTCAATTCAAACTATAAGTTTGACATTTAGTTTATTTATCGCAATAAACCCATCTCATCATCTCATAGCTCGGCATTGGAAAAATACACAACTCCAATGAAGAAGTGACTTGTAAGTTCACTGTTTATCTGCATATGAAATAAGAAGAGAACTACTCTTTTCTACTGGAGGACCAAGTCTCATCAGTTCAACGTCAGGACTAAAAGACTCCAAATTTAAGTAGATGGAACTGTCAGGAATCAGCACAGAAGCAGAATAGTATCTCTCATCCTTGAGAGACACAGCTATTCGACTTTTGCAGTCTTCCTCCTCTCGCAGAAGTGCAGCCAAGCCATTCCTTTCTCACTCAAAAGTGTGTACTGATGAAGCCATAGATCTAAAGGTTGTCCCCTCTGAGACTGAAATTGTGCTGTGTAAACAATGGTATATACTCCAGCAGGAGGACATTGAATTTATTTATAAAAAAATGCTTAAGAATAGTCATTAACTCAAACAAGGCTATTGACTCCCAAAGGTATTTTTGGAACTTATCCTTATGCTACTCGTAAAGTTAGCACTGTCATGTATTATTGCTTACAAACAGTACATCATGGTTTGCCTCCTAACAGAGCGGTACTCTGATCAGTTCGTAGGTATTTACAGGCTTTTTCATTTGTGTGTTTTGTTTTTGTTTTGTTTTTTTAAACAAGCTATAAAAACATTACATACTTTACAGACAATACAAATACTCAAGTCGAACAAATGGAATGCATAACAATAAGAAACGTCATAAAGGAAGACTGACATAAGTCCTTGATTGTCAAGACACATTTATATTTATATATAAACTCTAGCTGTGCAGAATCAAAGATTCAATCATAGGTACATCCTTATTTGATAAATCATATTTACAGCATGATATTGCATAAAAAAATAAAATAATGTTGTTTACACAATATTACCTTTCCATCCATTGGATTAAGGAAAGCAAGAAACAGCTCTTAGAAATGTTTGCTTGCCTCAGTTTGTGTTTCCTACCGAAAGATGTCATTTTAAACAGGAAACGTTAGGTTTTATATGCCAAGTAGAGCAAAAGGGACTAGAAATTTCTTTCCCTGACACAAAGCAATTGAAAACTGAACAAAAGTTTAAATTTTAACTCAGAGACATTTCTTGTCATTTGCAGCAATACTTCCCGAGTACTTGTCCTTTGCAGAGTGAGTTTTAACTGAATGCATTACATGCCTAGCATAAACATGCATCACCGTTACGCTGAATGAACTTTCAAAGTTACAAGGCTTCACTTTAGTAAAACTTTTAACACCAGGAAACTGTAACATTATTCATTTGCTTCAGTACCAACCGTGTACTTTGAAAGTTCACATGTGCACTGGTACCGACTGCATAAAGCGTATTTCTGCCCGTTAAAATTCCCAAACGGATTCCCAGGAGCGTTAGGATTTTCCTTTGCAATGGTATTAAAACAAGCAAACGAAGAAGAAAAAGAAAATCAAAGCTCTCAAAAAAACCCCAAGAAAATTTAGTTAGCAGTTATACATACATAAAGAAATCCAATGCTGCAAAATCCAGAGTGCATCCATCCAAATATTCTGGTTCATTTCAAACTGTTACTACATATGTTACAAAGACTATAAAAATATTCTGAACAAGCACGGGATATAACAGATCTGTTCAAGTGGAAAGTTTTCATTGGAGAACATGAATAGTTGAGAATAAACTCCAAAAGTTACAGTAGAACCCCAATAATTCGCAGCAATGCCTCTGAAACCCTTTGCAAATGACAATTTTGAGAATAGTGAAGAAGCAGGCAATAAAAGCAAGGATGTCACGTCACAAAAGGTACTTTGTTCATTTATTTTGACAACTGTAAATTTAGTTTTCAATACTTCTTGTACCTCTCAGTATACTCATAGAGATTCTGGAGTATACTTGGGTGAAGTAATACAGTATTACTAATAGGAGACCTCGCTACAGTACTTTTTTAGACCATTGCAGAGAGGTGGGGAAGAGACCAGGGGGCACGTGTAAACCTATCAGATGCTCTGATTAGCGGTCAGCGAATTAGCAAGATTTTACTGTACTTCTCAATTAAACAATGAAAAGCTCCCGTCGTCCAAACAAACTGACAAGTACAACAGAAAAATAACACAAGCGTTATTTCACGTGAATACTTTCTTGTCCTATTTTCTTCTCGTAACACCATTTTCCTAAAGACAACACTAGGAGACACAAGATCATAAACATGGTTCTTTTATCATCCAACTTAAATTGTTTATGTTGTTGTTTGTAAACCAAGATACAGTAAATACACACGGTTAATCCTTCTCCCCAAACCTTGTAATTTATGATTAATTCATTCTCAAATCAAATGAAGAAAGTGTATATGCCTATTAGTATACCATTACAAACTGATTCCTTCATTGTCTGTTATATTAATGGCAAAACATATCAAAGGATTCATGCTAAAAGGGACACTGTCAAGTAATTTAGGACCAAAATATGGCCTATTAATATGTGTGTGTATATATATATATATAAAAAATTTGGTAATAAATATCATCAATTTCCTCTGTTTTTAAAATCATGACTGCTCTGTCACTAGGAGATATCCCCAAAAACATTTTACCTTACACACACACACATTTGGTGCTTGCAGGACCTTTAAGTAAGAACGGCTGTTGGAACAGAAATGCTCACCCCAGCCTTGGGCTGACTGACTGAACACTATCAGTCCAGGCACAGAACAGAAAACCAAAGTCAATTTTTTCCAGACGTACCCAGAAAATGAACAAAAATGAACTGTGCATCTGTAGAAGATTAAAAGCAGCAAAACATGAGCAGTGGAAAATGTTATTAAATAATGTAATCATTAAACAAGCGAGAGCTTTTTACATAGTTAAAGCTCCCAGAACTACGTACACACTTAGGCCAGAACAGAACGGCATGGACTCAGGAAATTGTAGCAGTGTATCTGGGTAACTCCTCCAGTACAGAAAGCTTCAACCATCACCTGATCAACTGCTCACACCACCACTTTAATTGTATACGTGGAAGAACCCTATATGAGAGTCCCTGCAGGCCTGACTTCACAACCTGTCCTAAGGCACAGAGTACAGCTGAAAGGGTTTGGGAATGAGTAGCAGCTCCTCAGACCATTTCCATTTTGCTCCAGGGAAGAGCAAGTGCCTCCACTCTGTACAACAGCTTGCTTCCTCACACACCCTGGCAGCCATTCCTATGTGGAAAGATGGTGTGGAGTGAGAGCTACTCCCTCCTACTCCTCAATCACCTTCTCACAGCAGAGTATCAATGCAGTAACTACTTTTAAAGGTAAAGCTGGGTCAATCTTCTTAGGGAGAAAGAGGCTTTATTCCTCTTACCCTCCACAGGGCCAAGCAAGTGCAGTAACAATCTAGCCTGACTTTCTCTTTTAATTTTGCTCTTGCTGCTTGTTGTATTTAACAAATAGTACTATTGATGGCCACCTACTTGCAAAAGCAGGACATTAGGAGATGGCAACACAGTATGATTCAGTCATGGAAATGAAGCACTGAAAATGGAACACGCGCTCCTGGGATAGGGGCTGTATGTGTTATGTCTGTGCAACATAGAATGGGAAGTCAAAAAAACAAACTGACCATCAAGGAAGAAAAAGAGAGACAGACATGAGTCAGTTAAAAGATATTCTTTTGAAGAAATTAATTTACATGTATCGTTAACAACCCATAAGGAAATGACTTATCTCCTTTGATTCTCATTCTTTTATAGTCAGGGCCAAATGCTTAGACAAAATTACTGCTAAGTCACAGCATGCTGAAACACCTTCCTATATTATACACAGGTTCAATGAATCAAAACAGAATCTTTTTTGTTATACAAAAGTATTAAGAAAGAAGTTTATATGTCTTGTCAATATAAAGAAGCAAGCTATGGAGGATAAATGCACTTTCTCCCTCAACGGTACCACGTGCTATAATAGCGCTACCACAGGGGAAAGAATCATCATAGTCACAGAATGGTAGAGGTTGGAAGGGACCTTTAGCGATCACCCAGTCCAACCCCTCTGACTGGTCTCTTTTTCTCAGAAAACAAACCGAGTGGGATCAGTTTCCTGGGAATGAAAAGTAAGAAAAATATTGCTGCTGCTTTGGGAAAAGGTGGGAACTGTTTTATGTCCTGCTCACGTCCTTTCTTAAAAGACAGGATATATTTTAGCCTTGTGAGATGCAGTCTTTTCTCCTAGCTGATGGCTCCATCTGAGAGCTACCAGCTAGCAATAGTGCTGTAAAAGGAAGTATGCAATCCTATTTAAAAAACCCCACCATATACATACATAGCTATACATATATATATATATACACGTGTGTGTGTGTTTTTCCCTGGTTAATCAGCCTACATTAGGCTTAAACTGCCTTAAACTACCAGACAGTGTCCCTTTAGGGAAGGTGCAATAGAATGAACATACAGTTCAAGAACCTGTAACTTGTTAACTTAAACTACACAATAGTTATGCTACTCAAATCTTACCACCTTAAAAATGCACACAGAACTACTTATCGTACCATACTGTATACTTCAAGACAAAGTACTATTCAAAAAAACCCATATTCCTGGTAGAGGGATAAACTTTGTAGTTTATTTATACTGTGAAATGCAACAAAAACTTCTGATCGCTTGCCTATGCTGGAAAAAGAAATCCTGTTTACTAGTCTTATGAAGCAGTTGTGGTTGGTAACATCGTAGTGACTTTCGCTAAGCCAACACTAAAAAATAGGGAATTTGAATGCCCACTTCTTCAGCTTTCAGGGATACTTCAATAAATTTCATGATCTGAATGGTCAAAAGCCCAGACAAGAGAATTAAAAACAGTTTTTACAGAAGCTAAGAATACCCAATCTCAAGTATAACGAAAAGAATCACTGGAGCTGTACGAGATGAAAATGATGCAACCGTATCAAACCTAAATAGCTAAAAATGGCTTTATTTTTTGAGAAATCAAAAACTATGGAGTTGACTAAGTGCTCTACGTTAATCATTATGAGTATGTAGGGGAAGGTACAATTCAACTTTTAAATCTTAGGATACACAGTTTGTGTAAGCATTATGCGATTGGGAATGTCATCTACAGAGTAGTTGAACTAAAACTTCAAAATCCTGATATCTGCGTATGAAAAAGTCATTAAAAAGTTACATCTAGATTCAGCTGTACAAAGAAATACACATTACTTCAGGAACGAAGTAAAGGCTTTAGCAGTTAGGCATTTTGCTTAAAAAAGTGTTTAAAGTACTTTAAATTAATTAGACTTTTAAATAGTAGAGTTAGCCTATCAGAATTCTTTTTTTTTCCCCTCCAAAGACAATTCAATAACTGGGTTATTCTGTGTGTTCAGTACACGTTGATTCCCTGCTGAAGAGCAATGACTATGCTGACAAGCGTAGAAATGACAATATGAATAGTGTCAGACAATAAGCTGTCCTCCCAAAGCATACAAGGAAACCAGTAAGGAAACCATCGTGGGGGAAAGTCTTACCTGGGGATTCTGTTTATTTAAAATTTCATAGAAGGTAAAATCTTTTCTGGATTCAAACGAGTGAATAATAAACTGCCTTTGACAGGGGCACCAACATCAGGCAGCTCGATGACTGGTGACTAAGCAACAACAACAAAAAAAAAGAACCAAAACCAAACCCCAGAATAAAAAGAAGCAGTTATTGGTCTTGCTAATATCAGCTTACTTTTGTTTTAACATAGCGCTCTTAAAAGCTGTACAGAACTCCATCTTACACAGAGCAACCCCCTTTTGACAAATGTGTTCTAAAGTGCCAGTATTATTTACAAAGATTTCTTAGCCAAAAGTCTGGCCCGTTGTGGCATCAGGTGAAGAAGTCATCCCAGCTCTGCTATCATTTACATTCACCAAGGGAAATTCTGGGAAATCAGCACTTGTCCCTGGTCCCCGAAGGTTCACCTGTCCATTGGCAGTGCTAAACTGAGATGATATTCCAGCTCTCGCCCCATGGTACTGAGCTCTAAAGGGCTGCTCAAAGGAGCTAATTTGATATGCTTGATGAACAGGCTGTGCCTCTGCTTTCTTCTGAGAAGTTACTTGATCCAAGAAGTCCTGTGTAGAGGAGGAAGAAGAATGATTTGCCTCATCCCCTGAAAAGGGAAAAGGGTGCTGCGAATCACCGACCATTAGTCCAAAATGAGACTTGTCTGGAGTTGTTCTTAACGGAGAGTTCATTCCCGATCGAAAGCTGTTGACAGGTATAGACGTGTAGACCTTCTCCATGGAAGGAAATGCTGGTTGGGTTGTAAGAGTCTGGTTATCAGTCACAAAATTAAGGCTCGGGTTGTTCAAATAGGCATCATTTTGGCTAGTTCTGTCCAAAGCTTGTTGTAAAAACTTTGAGTATTCCTGTAACATGCTAGCTTTATCTGATGAGGAAGCTTGAGAGCTTGTTCCAACTGTCTCAGATGGGGTGACCTCGGATACTTCTGAAGAATTGATTGATATACTGGAGGTCACCTCAGTGTCAGCCACACTGAAAGATATCTCATGTTGTCCATTAGCCTTGTGTGAATAATGATCTAACAGAGTTTGCAGTACCTCATCTGGAATGACATTTTTGTCATGGTTACCTTTAATTTCAACATTCAGTGCCTGTGTGTCTAATATTGAGGCTGTAGCAGTTTCATCAATGACGCTGGCCACAGCTGCCTGTGTTACCGAAGGTTGAGATGCTATGGTACTTACATTCAAGGCATATTCTCTACTGTTATTACTAGCTGCTTGTAGATACCTCTTTTTCTTTAAAAACTGCATTGCATCATCATAATTAGTGCTGCTGTGCACAGGTTTACTAGGCCCTTCCTGTAACGAGTCAACTTGATCTATGTCGGCATTACCTTCAGAGTCCAGTAAACTTTGCTTATCCACAAGATCAAAGGCATACTTTGAAACCTTGTTGTCTTCATATGTAGATAAAGGTGAAATGGTTTGACTTTGCTCAAGTGGCTGTTTCAGACTCCTCTTGCTGTTAACTTTTTTGAGAACGAGCTTGGGTGGGTGTATCTCTCCAGAATTTGCTTCTTCCAAGTGCGTTCCACTGACCGAAGAATGTGGCATCTCAACAGCATATTCCGCTACCATATACTCATCTTTTACTTTAGTACTCGAAGAGTACAAAGGTAAATAGTCGTTTTTGTCCTTCTTCTGGTCTGATTTATCCGAACCTTCCTTGTCCCCAGATTTTGTTTTCTCTGATTTCTGCCTCTTCTTCTTTGGCAAGGAGCTGTCTTTCATCGGCGTAGAGAAACCAGAGTCTTCCTCCGATGGCAAAAAGCCAACTTTGGTGGCACTTCTATTCGGTTTCTTGTCGCGGTTCTCATGGCACATACGTTTATGTTTCAGCACACGATCCGTCCTGGAGAAATACTGCAAAAGATTGGTTTGATTATTATTATAATAGGAAAGTATATACATTAGCAGAAAGGAAAAAGTTTTCATTCTAACAACAAATTTAATTGACAATCCATCAATTTTCTCCATTTCTAATGAAGTCTCAAACGATAGTATAGAATCAATAAAACCAAGCAGAGACAGTTGTGACTCTGCTCCACCTGTGCACCAAAACCACCCACCTTAACAGAAAAAAACATTCCTTGTGCGTTTCTTTGTATGCACATGACCATGACACCTGTAGAAACTCCTATCTGTACTCCTGAGGCACTGACTGGTGTTTTGGTTTTCTATTGTGAGAGATTTCACTAAGACATCTTACCTGCAAACAATATTCACACTGATAAGGCTTCTCTCCACTGTGAGTTCTTTTGTGCCTTTCCATGTGATACTTCTGAATAAACCTCATACCACATTCATCACATCGAAATGGCTTTTCACCTGATAAAAAACACGTAGAAACGTTAATCTGACAAAAAATCCAAATCAGCGTTCTTCCATACAGACACCAGGTCAAATACTACATTCTCTATTAGAAGTAATAAAGAGATTTAGTCTTGCTATTGAAAACCAACATAGGGCTTGCTCATATTACTGTTTTCCCAGTATTCAGTATCTGATGCCTCAACATTATTTTAAGCTTTTATACAAAAAAACCCAAATCCCTTAAACATTTATGACTAAATTCTTACCCCCTCTTTCTAATGTAGGTACACACATCTGTGTTAAACCTAACGGATGAAGAACTGCAAAGATAACCTTCCTGAACTGCTGCTGCTACATAACACTTTAAGGCAGGTGATTGCATAAAAATACTTCAAGTCTCTCACCAACTCATTAACTCAAACCCAGCCCTTCTAGAACTCAGTTATGCATTTCCAAGCTTTTAATTTAACTTTGTTGTAGGGTGACGTGTCTTTTCTTTTTTGGTTGTTTGGGTTTTTTTTCACCTATCTGTATGTGAAATTGAAAGAACTGCTCTGAAAAAAACTCCAACAGTTTTGCTTGGAACCCAAATTTATTTGTTTTTTCCTTTAAAAAAGTATATAATTTAAAATCTTTTCTTTTTAAAATTAAGCTGAAAACAAGAAACCTGTGTAGCTCAACTGGCCTTTCTGTACTTACAGGGTTTCTTGGTTCTTTTGTTCAGTTGGTTTGGGTTTTGCTTCTACTTTGATGAAATATTTGTTCAGACAATACTGATAGCCCTGAATGCATCTTCAGTTCTCCCCTTTTTTTTCCCCTCATAAAGAAGTCCTGCAATGATCCTTTCAGAACACAGAGTGACTCTATTTTCCTCTCCTTTAACTTTTGCCTTACATTTTCCCTCTGATTATTTTTATTTTCTATGTTTCTCTGACAAAGTCAAAAAACTCCAAGTGCATTAAAAAATTAAGTTTTGCTTTTACAGGAGTTGGCTCTTACTTATTAGAACTCAGCCTGATCAAAAGTAATCTTTGCTCTTAATATTTACTGTGACATTTTTTTAAATCTACACAGAGATGAGGGATTGTCTTGGCAGCTTCTCTGGACATCCTCTTTGTTCTGGACACCGCTGCACTGATGTTTGGGATATAAACCATCTACCCTACGTTTCCATTTTTCTGAGGCAGTTTTATTATTCAAAACTATTTTGTTATTTAATTGTTACTAGTAAGTCATTCAATTGTTAATACATTTTATTTTACTGTTTTAAATGTTGTCAACTGTATATTTTTTCCATTTAGTATACAGATATTTAACCACATCCTTCTACCAATGGAAATATGGTACTTTAAATTAAGATGGCAGTATTTATAGAAACTAGAAAGGAAGATATCTGTATCACCCACACATTATTCCTAATCAGATCATTAATGCCCAGAGTTTTAACCTTCTTAATTCCAAGCAAGTTCTGAATCTCTCTGTGTAAGTCTATGCCCTATTTCCAATTATTAATTCTTACCTCTCCATGTGCTTCTCAGCCAATCCCCTTCTTGGATGAAATAATTTGATTTACAAGAGAATAAATTGGAATAATCTCCTCTTCTAAAATCTCTCTGATCTTTCATCAGTTCTTTTTCTACTGGCTCACAACCTCAACATCCTAACTCTTTCACATTTAGTCAGATTATTACTTTTACCACTTCTTGATTATTAATGATCTCCATAACATTTTGGTTTTTTCAGCACTCTTTATAAAGCCCATATCATATCATATCATATCATATCATATCATATCATATCATCCTCTGTCATACTGTCTATAAGCAAATCCTCCTCTCTGGCTTATTTCTTAACTTTCAAACTCCAGTTTCCTTCTTCAACATCTTTTTATTCGTTAGACACCCGTACTGATTTGGTGTTTTACTTGCGCTGAGCCTGTTGAGACTTTCTGAATCCAATTCCAATCTTTATCTTCACTGTAAAGAAGATAAGGCAAGACATCTAAGTCTCACTGTTGTTTAATACACGGGAATTCTTCCATTCCCAAAGACACCTACTTAATCCTTGTTACTTAATGTTTTCTTTCCCTTTGCTCCACCATTCTACTTCATGCTTCTTTTAGATCGCCCCTTCAAACAACTCTCCTTACATGGTCTGGAAGTTTGCTTTCACACTCTCTCAGATTTCCTTTTTTTTTTTTTGAGAAAGGAGCAGCAGTTGGGATGGAAACTATCCTGGGCCTTGCAGAAACCAAATCAAGTCAGAGAAGCTCAGTCTTCTTCCAGCTTTGAACAGCCCTCCAAGGAGCTATCCTGCTATCCCAGGAAGAACACTTAATTGATACACTTACCTTCAGCCTTATACCCATTTCTGTAAATGAATTTGTCTGCTCAAGCTGGCTGTTTGCTGGCAAAAGACTCTCCCAGCTACCTATTTCCATTTCAAGGCTTGAATAGGGTCAAACAAGGGTTCTGAGGTTTTTTGTGTTGTAGAATATTATCACCAGCAGCTATTTTGGAGACTTTGAGAGTATATACGACAGCACTGTTGGCCACGCATCAACAGGAAGAGAAGTTTGGGGACACTGCCCTTGAGTTACTCAGCACAACACAGAAAACAGTATTTTTCAGTAGAATCCCAGAACACTCTGGAAGTAAGATTAAGAAACACTTTGTGAAACTGATACTATAGTTAATTTTTGCCTTAATCTTCACAAGGAAGATAATGTTAGAAAAAGATTAAAAATTAATAGGGAGATATGCTTCCTATAATAATTTCTCCCTAGCAGAAGCCTGAAACTTCTGATGCCTTCTGCAATTTTGTTGTACTTTTCAAACAGGATCTATAGCAAATGGAGGAGATATTAATAACAACTTTTTGCTAACGTAGGGAGAATCCAGGGCATATTGTTCTGAAACATCTTGGTGAGTGGGAAAGAATTAGATGTAGGGGAAAAAAGTCAAAATTTTAAAATACAATACAAAAATTATATGCATTACTTCCAAAAACAGCCTATGTTTGTGTCTGCATTGGAAATCTATTAAAACTGAGCAATAGGACTATTTATAAAGTGTAGTACAAAGGCTGCAACAATTATAAACCCTCAGGCATTTGGAAATCTGAACAGACAAAACACAAATTAGAAAATACCAAAGGTAGCAATAAAAAAAGCAGCAGGACTGAATAATAAAGCACTTGAACTGTTAGCCTCTATGTTGCTTTATTTTTTCTTTCAATGAAATCTCATTTTTTGTCTTTAAAATGGAAAATAGGGTGGGTTACAGAATTAGGACACATGAATGCATGAGTGGGTAAGGTGTACAGAAACATCTCTAAGCAAAAAAAAAGCAGACATGTTAAAAAAAAAACCTCCAAACATCCAGCTTTTCATGAGCCTGGTAAACTCAAGATATGAAAATATTTGTGTGCCGATGCCTCTTCCCTCTCTTGCAACTGAAATGGTGATTTTCTGTCTCATTAGTTCCAAGTTTAGCAGCACGGTTCTAGGACTGCTGCCTTCTTCTACATACAATTATTTCTAGTAAGCAAATCTTGTATTAATGCAATGTCTGCTTTTAGATGCAACTATTTAATTATTCACACAGAATAAGGGTTCTCATTGATTGCTTCCTAACTCCCTTATAACGTTCCACTCGAACGAGCGGTTCAGAGAACCGCATTCAAAGCACACTGGAACTAACAGGAGCACCTGGAAATTCAGGGCTTGTAACAGGCATAAAATGGGACTTCTAAGTGTTACCTCTGTCTTCAATTGGCTTAAAATAAACTGGAAAATTTGATAAATCTCTTTAAAAGAGTAAGAAACCGCCTGTTCTTCATCAGCGTTTTGAACGCTGTACAAAAGCTGGTGCCAAAAGTGGTCATTCAGGGATAAAATGAAAAAGACAAAAAGCACAGTATTGAATTGACATTTCTTAAAAGAATATGAATAATGCAAAGAGAGGCTTCCTTTACTTCCATCAAGTGAAACACAGATCCACTGCTCACCTTTTGGTGAGACGGGCAAGATGAAAATTCAGCTTTTCTGGATGGGTTCATTTATGCAGTCCTGACCAAGCGAGTAACGCTACACAACTAGCTAAGGCCCGGGAGGGAATGCTGTCATATGGGAGGGAAAGCACAGTCAGGTATGTAGAATGCCAATTAGCTACACTGTAACTGGGCCAAGCCAAAAATTAAACACTAGTCAGTAAACAGACTTCAAAAAAGCTTTTTCCACTTCTGCAAGCTGGATCTTACACGTTTTCTCCTGCGAATCTACTTGCTATCACTTAGGAAAACACCTACAATTCAAAAATTTAAACACAAGCACCATCTTCAATTTTCTGAGAAACGATCAAACTATACCTCAGAATGCTGAGGGAAACATGGTTATCGAAAAAAAGTCTGATAACAATGTAGTTAATTTGTTAAATGGCATCTTTTTCTCTGCTAAACAAAGACCAGTATATGGAAGAGCTGCCAAAAAAACCTGCAACCCCCCCACTTGCTCCCTCCAAAGGTTACAATCAACACAGAATTTTCATTAGAGCTAGAAGCTGAATTTTAAAAGATAAGCAAATCCATTTATAAAATATTTGCAGTTAAGTGTTAATTAACTGTATCGCCCAGACTCTCATTGCCAAAGCCACAGACGGGGGATAATCCTCATTTAAAAAAAATCAGTTCTGAAAATGTGAAGACTGTACTTAAATTTGTACCCTTTTTTGGAGGGGTGGGAAGCAGAGAGATGGAAGACAGTGAATGAGCATTCTTTCCGAGAATAGTATCTACATAAAGTGGAGGCAGCATGGTTCACCAATTCAGAGCCAGAGGAAAGACTAGGAGCAGAACAAAAGATACCAGACAGAAGAATGGAGGACTCTTCTGTGTCTGACTGGCTGAAGGAAACCTACTTAGTCTGGACTCATGGCAACCTAGGATACAAAAATCCCATGAACAACAGGGCATTTGTGCATGTAACTCCCTGTACACTGCTTTGAAAATTCATTTTGCAGAGTTTTTTTCTCCCTCTCAACTCTTACACATGCACACACTGCACTGCGTGTTAGTAGCTTTCATATCCATTTAAATGCTACAGCCAAGAAACACTGTGCACATTCACCAGCTCTGCTTTTCTGAAAAAGAGGCTGAGAAATTGGCATCTAGTCCAAAGGGACCATATTACAAAATATTTAAAGAGGGATTGAAAGGCCATGCACCAAAATGCCAAAAACCCAACGAAGCCAAACCTGTTAAAAGAATGTCGTTGTGTGTGGTGCAAGATTAAAAAAAAAACATAAACACATAGAAACTTAGTTGAAACTTAGTTCTATAAACTTGGCTTAAAACTTCAGGCCTTATGTGACCTATATTGCACATTTTCTAACTCGGGCTCTTATTTTTAGAACAGTTCTGAATGAAACCTTTCAAAAAAAAAAAGACAAAGTGAAGAGTTGAGGTGATACTAATACCTTTGGGGTTAGGCATTTTGGCCATTTTAGTCCTGGCACTTTTCCATCAATTTCACAAACAAACAAACAAACAAACAAATGAATAAGAAAATCTACTGAAATGTAGTTGTCAAGTCCCCGCTCTCTGAATTCACTTGATACAATAAAAGATTGAACTGCTCACACACCTTGACTTTTATGAATGCACAAACTTCAGGAGTTTCTACTCTGGGGTTATTTATAGAATAGTACTTGAAGATTTGCTTGCTGGAGTTTACACTCGCTTTACAGCCAAAGAAAAGTGGAGCAAGTTGAAAGCACAAAACTTATTTTGTCAAGTTTTCTAAGTTAAAACAAACTACAACAGGGTTTTTAGGCTGCTTTCTTATTACCAGAAACCTTGCCTAAGTGGGGAAACAGTTTTTAAGTACGCCAGTAAAGATACTCAAGGCACTATACTCACCAGTATGAATCTTCTCATGCCTCTGTAGCAGGTACTTCTGTATGAAACGCATGTCGCACTGACTGCACTGAAATGGTTTTTCACCTTGAACAATATAATTCCACATCCATAAGTTAATAACTACACACTGTTGTTTCTGATAACTACTTTTGAGGAATATTAAAATGTCTATTCAAAAAAAAAAACAAAAAAAACCACCAGCATCTGAGCGAATTCCAAAAAATAGTCTCACATCAAAAACATCATTAAGCCTCACTAAGTATATGAACTGTAGGATTGGTTCCATAGCTCCTAAGAGTCACATTCAGACTAGCAGGGAAGAGTGATCTGAAATGGCTGTAATTTCCTCATGAACAAGATCAATCACGATGCTGGCATAAGACTGCATTCAGGATACTGGCAAGCTATTATAATGGTAAGTACCTTTTTCACTTCTCCGAACCAGAGAGATACCTCATCAGGCAAATAAGCAGCCGGAGCACATTATACAAAGGGGTCAATTTTGGCACTTAGGCTACAAGTCAACCCATTACTTTCTGATAAAGAAAGAAAAGAAACCTTGTAAACAGTTAGGTCTTCAGTTTATTAAACATAATGTTGATTTTTTTTCCCCCTTGGTATTCTTTTGACACTTTGGTGCATGGAATCTCTGAGCTTAGATGCCAAGTTAGCTACACTCTTAAAACTGAAATTCGCATAGAGCTGAAAACATTTTTAACACAAGTAAACAACTCTTTATATAGTAGAAAAGACAAATTTGAAGTCAAGCAGTACCTGTATGAATGAAGACATGTCTCTGTAAATGGTAGTTGGTTCTAAAGGCAGCATTGCAATGCTCACAAACATGAGATTTGTGGGTTTTCAGACCAAGTGATCCATCCTCATTTATTGTAAGGATCTATTTTAAAAAGAGTAAAATTTGTTCTCACACTACCCTCTAAAGATGTCTTATTAACTACAAAAAAAAAAAAAACATTAAAATTTTTGATGCAGAAACTTTAAATATTTCAGGTAAGTAAAACAACACTAATTTCTACAAAGCTATGTGTTAGGCTTTTAGTATACATTTCCAATTGCAGTCCAATCCAACTTGTGTCTCGTTGTCTATTGAGAGGTATTTCAACAGGACGGAGACAAAAGCAGCTCGTGGAAAATCAGCTTAGAGCTCCCCTATTCACAGCTGAGTCACTTTATATGCTACTGTTTACTTTGTCCGTCTGTTGGAAAGGATGCAAAGTAACCAAACCACCTCTGGGCACTGAACCATGGATAATTATATTTTAAAGCAGAAGTGAAAAGTTACATTCTTTTTTTTTTTCCAAAATCACAACTGTAAATGTTTTCTAAAAGGCATTAAAACTTAGCAGGATAGTCATACAAATTATCTACTTCTACGTAATACCAGTAGTCTCAGAGGCAAAATGATATTTGACTAAGAAGTATTATTCTTCCCTCCTTTTCAGTTTTTTCACTCAATAAAGCATTGCCCACTCAATATACATATTAGAGCATCTCCTTGATGGCCACACGCAATTGCTTACTGTCAAAGCAAACTGCTACTTTCAATTGAAGTTAAAAAAACTTAAATGAAAGAAAAATGCACCATATCTACCTTATTCAGTAAAGCTTATCTCAGGTTTTCTCTAATTAGTCAAAAAGAAATAAAGAAAACCAAGCCCCAAGCTCTCTACTATCTCTGGCAAGAGAATAAGAAAACCAGTAAACAAATGACATTTGCAAAAGTCTTAACTAGAAGCAAAACTATAAAGAAGAGCTTAAGTAACTTAAATAAAACAGTTTAGTCCCTTGTTGTTAACAAAAAAAAATAAAAGCCTGCTGGGGAAGCACATCTACAATTTAATTAGCTATAATGGTTTAGGTTTTATGATAATGACAGTGATGAGAAAGAGAGAGTCAATAATAGAAATAGTATCTCTGAAATAGTAGCAAATACTGTAAGGTCTACTTAAACAATTATTTACTTCTGCTGCACCAAAACTCAGCAAGAGTGAAAGTCTCGAGCTAACCAATTCTTGTGCATTCACTCTGAAGGACAAGCACATTCATACGTTTGTGAGATTGGTATGTTACAGCTCCAGCACGTCACAGATAGAGACAGTCATAAAAACTCTGTTCTGTAACTATGTACAGCCAATGAGGCACTGACTTCTTATTTAAAAGAAATTTAAACATGTTACGAAATGCTTTTTGTATCTTATCTTGAAATGTTAAAATAATTGTCCAGAAAATACACTTAATTTCACAGTTATCCTAAACCTGGGGTCTTCTACTGCATCCATTCATTGTTTCACCTCTTAAATGAAGAAAGTTAACTTTGTCAGTGCAATTTTCCTAATAAAAGCAACTAAAAAAGCTTGTGCGTGTGTGTGTGCGCGCACGCGTGTGTGTGTCTGTGCATTTGTGTTTGTGTGCATGGGAGAGGGAATGGCAGACAGGATTCATCAAAGCTGATGGTCTCTTTTTTATATGATGACTACATTAATTATCAAATTTTAAATGTTTCAGTATGTTAACTGACTTCCATTTGTAAAAGTCCCAGCTGCTCTTTGGATGGCAGATCAACCCCATTACTCTGGGAACACTAACTTCTGCTGCGGTAGGTTCTCACCTATGTCAGTCCTTCAGCTTCTTTCTGCCTTTCTATTCTGACGAGTTTGAGAAAAAGGGGAAGAGAGACTGAAAAAGAACCTGTTTATCAATTCTCCTGATCATTTCTCACTCTTCTGTCATCTCAAAAGACTAACACTGACAGATGGGAGATAAAAAGGAAGCATGCAAGCACATGTCTGTAGAAAGAGGGACACATGCCTCTCCTACCTTGCCATGTTTCCATGGAAGTGATCTGTGGACGTACTCAACCTAGATGTCCTTTTTTCTATCAAAGGGAGAAGTATCTTGATGCACAGGATTTGGAACTTGCGTCCACATCCCATCTGAAACAATTTCTCAACTTTCCAAGAATCCTACAGAGTCATCCTAATTTGACAGCGCTTTGAGGAGGGTTTAAGAGGTCCCACTCCCAGGCCAACAAAACGGAGGGTTTGGAATTTTGCTTGGTGTTAGGGTGAGTTCTCCTTCAATGTATACATAGGTCTGAGTTGATTTCATAGTAAGTTTATTTTAACACTGCTGCGTGATAAACTGATTTGCAGCCTGTATATGTTTTATCTTAAGTCTGAAGATTAATACTGATCTGGGGAATTACTAGAAGATATAACATTGCTACCTCATGAGGTGAAATGATTCTGCTTTTATCTGAAGTGCGTCTCAATAGAAGAAAATTGTTTTCAGACATACAGGGATACATAGTCTTCATGAATGGATCTACAAAACAAATTTTGAAGTAACAAACCAGCAGCTATGGCAAGAATCTTTTGATATAAAGAAATACATATATGAAGATGATTATGACCACAGGAATACTCCTTAATGGTAAATTATTTTAGATAGATTAGTAAACTTTTTAGAATTTTCCAAGCTACTATTTTAGATGTCTTTTTAAAAACTTTTCACTGTTATGCATGAAGCATATCAAATTATCAGGCTCACAGAAAAGCACAACTATTATTAGATAGATACAGAGTAATGATTGAAAATTGTCTACACAGCTACTGAGTCATAATTTAAAAAAAAAAAAATACATAAGTATTTGGAGAGAGAACTGCCTGGAGAGACAGATGTTAAAATATGTCAAGGGTTCATGTTGCTAAAAAGAGTTCAAAGAAAAAACACTGTTATATCAGGTTTTGGTTTGGGTCTCTGGTGAACTTCAGAACTGCATCTTTACTGAGCAAACAAACAATTTCCAGCCTAACTACTTCAAAATGCTAATGAAATTAGTCATAGTCAACCAAATCTTCAGGTTCTTTTAATCTTGGTTTTGCCAAATCAATGTCTTACTTTTGCTGGTGAACGCTGTTTTCTTTTCTTCTTTTTCTGCAAATCTACTGGCTCTCGTATTTGTTTTTTGTCTCGTTTCTGTTGTTCAGATGCATCAGTAAAGGTAATTTCTTGCTTTACACTGATCTGTTAAGATACCAAGTGCCAGTTTCAGGTAAGGTTCTCACTACAGAAAAGCAATTTTTCAATTTTAGAAGATGACAAACTGCTGAAACAGAAAACCTTTTTCTAAGGGAATTATCTCGTGGCTTCATTCTTTCAGAAATTTAAGTGAAAGGAATAATCATAGAATCTTAAATAAAAAAGGGCATAGTTAATTTTTACAGTGACATTTTGATGTATCCTTTCATTCATCTCCCAAGGTCTTTTTTCATTCTGACCTGTGGTGATTTTGAGATCAGTTCTTATATTAAAATCACTTCCATCTGTAAAACCATTCAGTTTTTCATACCTATTTGACTTTAGTCCGTGCTGTTGTGATTTAATGGAATAGTTTATTATATATTTAAGACAGAAGTATTTTTTAAGAAAAAAAAAAATCAAAAAACCACAGGATTAATGAAGCTTCTTTCAAAAAAATATTTCTCAATCTAAATGCAAACTTTCATAAAGAGCATGATACTCTTACATTTCTTCTAACACCTGAACCACCTGATCTACAGCTAACAGAGTAGGGTTTTAACAATGCTACCTTTCTGAAGGCTATTCTTCATGTATGAGGCTATCTGCTTTTAAGTCCTGGTGATTATCCTTTATGTCTGAAGGGTACAGTGATGATGTGCTGCATTGCAGACAGACGTTCTGTTTTCAAAAGGAAGTCACCTAGATTCTCTCTGGGAAAGCTGAGGTACACCTTCTGTTTAGGTATCGAGGAGGGGCATATTTATGGTCATGTATGAAGTGTCACAGTCCAACCTGCAGTGTGAATGCAATTGCTAAGCGTCCACGTACCTTGAAAACATACAAGATGCTTCCTATAGCAAAAGAAACTAAATAGCACTATGAACAGCATAAACACTAAGCACCTTTTAACAAAGCTATTTATTCTGGTTTGTAGTTACCCTTGAACATTAAAATATACTTAAAAGAGCACATTTTAACGCATTAATTCTACGTTAATAGCCTGCTTATATTTCTAAAATATAGACTTAAAGATTATACTTAATTGGCAAAATTTACCCACAGCCAGAGGCAAAGGACATTTTCAGAAATAGCATCCATTTGTAAATATTTTGATAATCAAAACCCAAACAAGCAATTAATAGATTCTTGCCAGAGTAGGACCAGACTACCAGATCAAGCTTCCTACTACTTTCTCCAATATTTCACAAAGAAATTGCTTACAGGGACATTAACAGCATACTGCAGCCCTTGCGGAAGTCTATCTTGCGTATCCATGTCATCATCGTTTTTTACCGTCTCCTCATGGACCATGAGTTCATCATGTGAAATCATCTCTTGCTGTCGAAGTTCACTTTCCTGTAACACTTCATCCGTTGCAAGAATTTCTTGATGTGCCATAGTCCGATCTTGCAGCACCGCCTCTTGCCGTTCTCCCGATACTCCAGTCTGGTCAGATACTGCACCCATCCCTACCATAGCCCTGGATGACTGCATCTGGTCTATGCCACCACATTTAAGAAATAATCCTCCCAGCTTGTCTTCAATGTTCATTCTTAAGTGCAATAACCTACAAAGAAAGTTTTAATAGTAAACATCTACAATTGGTGCTCTTGCTTAATTATTTATTTTTTAAACTTAACACTTTATAAGAACTCAGTCAGGATTCAACATGCACTCCTAAAACTGATATCCCAATTAAAGTTGGATACCTCGGTTACACGTTAAAAGAGTCTCCTTTCACACGCATGCATGTGTACACAAGTGAACACTGTCAAATAAAAAGTTGCAAATCAAAGTGCCTTCTGATTAATTACCTGAATTTTGACAGTAAATTCCAGCTAATTCCCCTTTCTCCTTCCTTAAAAACCTGGGGTTTTTTTCTACGTGCACTATTTACTCTGTTCCCTTTTCCATTTTGACTGTTTTTTACAAATGCCTCTTTCATATTGGTCTTGTTCTCCTTATTTCCTTGTCTTTTAAGTGCCCTTTCACTGCTGCTACCCCAGGGCATAGTGTAGATGATGGAACGTCTTAATAGTGAGAGTAAACTGGGCTGCATCAAAAAGAAGCATGGCCAGTAGCTTGAGGGAGGTGATTCTGCTCTGGTGAGACATGACCTGTGTCCAGCACTTGAGCCCCCAGGACAGGAAAGACATTTCCCTGCTGAAGCAGGTCCAGAGGAGGCCACAGAAATGATCAGAGGGCTGGAGCACCTTTCCTGTGAGGACAGGCTGAGTTAGGGTGGTTCAGCCTGGAGATGAGAAGGCTCCAGGAAGGCCTTATTGCAGACTCTCCATACTTAAGGAAGATTTTTTTTACAGTGAGTGTGGTGAAACACTGGCACAGGTAGCCCAGAGAGGTAGTAGATGCCCCATTCCTGGATATGGTCAAGGAAAAGGTTGGACTGGGATCTGAGCAACCTGATCTAGTTGAAGATGTCCCTGCTCGCTGCAGGGGGTTGAACTAGGTGACATTTACAAGTCCTTTCCAACCCAAACTATGAAAATGCAACTTTCTGGCTGAAGATATATGTCAAATAAAGACTACAGAGAGGCCAAATCTGTTTGTTAAAAAGGCAGTCACTTTCACATGCACTAAACAGGAGCTCAGTCAGGAAATATAAATTCCAGTCATGAACAGCAATACCATTACATTGATCTATGGTACATAAATACATATAAAATCATAATTTCCAACAAGAGGCATGACGTTATCAAATGGCCTTTCACACAGGGCAGCAGGCTTTTCTGAAGCTGGAAGTGGCAGCATCTTCTTATTCTACATATTATCATATATGTAAGACAGTTCTAAGACTCTTTTCTGTACAGGATATCCAGTCACAGCAGTCAGCCTCCTTCACCCTATACCCCAGGCCCAGAATTCCTACCCATTCCACAGTACTCTGGCCTACTCCTTCAGACAGACATGCCTCCCTCCATCCCCATCTTCCCACAGCTGGAGGACACAAACTATCCAAAGGCTACAGCAGACACGAGGTGGGAACAGAGGCACAGCAGAGCTGGACAACACACAGCAGGTCTATCCAAAGCACAAGACAGGTATCCTGGGGAATATTATGATAGCAGCAGCACCTTTGATGCTGATGCGTTCAGAATTACGATAGAGATGCGGTGTCAGTATATTGCTAGTCATTATCTTCAAATTCTCTCCCCCTAAGAGTGCAGAAGTGTGAAAAGCTCTGTCTCTCTTCAAGTTTTAAGTCAGAGGCTATGTTTCTTTCCCTGAAGCTCTTGCTGACAACTGGTAACCAAAGAAAGCAAGTCTCTCTGCCTCAAACTGGCAGAGTCATCACCCTGCAGAACTGCACCACTAGAATCCCCTGCCAGGTGAACAACCTGCCAACACGCAAATCGACTGGCTCAAGCAAATGTACATGAAATGTTTACATTTCAGTTTGCAGTTCGATCCATTTGATCACTTCCCAACTCATTTTCTTCACCAGATTTCTGAAAAATCTTGATGTATCTCTAACATATGTGAAGATTTGCTTAGACTTAACTACAAAATAAATAATGGTCTTTCATCAGGTAAAATCCTAGAGTACTGGGTAGAAATGTAAGCCACCAGCAGAAACAGATGAAAATCTAGAAGTTCTCCTACATTATACTTTGCTTCAAATACTATTATTAGTTCTTAACCTTCTGAAAGTGAAATTCACTCAATTTCTTTAAAAAACACAAACAAACAAACAAACAAACCTACCACACATCCCAACAAACCTATGAACACTTTCTGGTAGCAACTCACCGTGATAGAACTCGAAAGCAAAGAACATTTGTCCCTGTTCTCTTTTGTGAGGGGGTTCTATATTTCTGAATGTATCACAGAAAGATTGACAGATAAGATAAACTGACCTCTCTGAGATTTAAACACTTAAGAGGCGTGTCAAAGCTTTTCAGCCAATTAGACATTTTTCTTACTAAGTCTTTCTCTGCTGGAAGTCAGGAGGCCAGTCACCAAGCTAAATCTGTTCATCTATGGTAGTGTCACCAAAAATTTTAGCATTCTTTCTTCTTATGTAAAAGGGACATTCTAGGGTCAAAAAAAACCCTGTGACAGGAAGAGAACAGGGGGGAAAATTCTGTTCAGAACATTCATGCTTTCAATTTGTCCTATTTTGTTCTACTGCAATGATAATGTAAAAAAGTTTGAAACATTACTCTTGATATTCACAGCATCTGTCTTCAAATACAGACAACAATTCTTTAATCCCTTGAGTGAGCTCAGCTACTGCTAGGTGACAAGGTTTTACAGGTTTTAGCACTAGGTAACAGGTTTATTCCCAAATTAATCCACTTCATAGCAAGAGAATGAGATTTCACATGTCTTCCAGGAAATATGCATGTCCTGTGTGCCACATAGCCACCTGCAGATGTTATACAACCCATGAAGTATTTTTTGGAGGTAACCGGGAAACCATACTGATAGTTTCTCAGCAATAATACAAACAAACAAATGAAAAAGAGGGGGAAAAAACCCCTGGCACGGCACTAAGGCTGTATTTTTCCCACCAATTAAGATCTCCTAGGGAGATCTTGCAACAACACCCTAAAAGAAAAGAAGATGAACTTAGCACGTTATTGGTGTGAAATATCCTGCACCAAGCAAGGAACATGGAAAAGAAATGAAGTTCTTAAGAACTTGTTTGTCACTGAGCCATTATTTGATAAGAGATGGCACAAAATATCCAAGGTTGAGACCGGTCTCTTTCACACATGTAGCTTGAATATAGACTCCTAGCAGATATATCTATTAATTTCAGCCTTTATCTCAGTTAATCCACACTCAAGAGACATCTCACCCCGACTGTCATTCCCTGTGCTTTGGCTCCATGCAACAGCAGGACGACAGCATAAGCTCACTGCAGGTTCTTTAGAGGAATGGCTTGGGCAGGTACCAGAACACAAGAACTCAAGATGCTGAATTCAAGGGAGAACATTCCAGGAGAATTCAAGGGAGAACATTCACATTCAAGGGAGAACAAACAGTATCCACTGTGAAAACATGGTGGCCCTAATCTATCTGCTCAAGCCACCAACAAAATCAGCACACAAGGTTGTTCTACAAAGAAGATACTGCCATATCACTCCAAAATTAGGCATGAATTATAGAAATCCTGAATTTAAAGCAATTTGCTGGCAGGAAGGTAGGCAAATGCAGACAGAGAGACTGAGGGTTTTAACAGCAAAGAACCTGCTACTCTCACCAACAGAGACTGGACGACTAATGACATGCAGAACCTTAGGACAGCTGGCAAGATACAGAGCTGCCCAAAAGCCAGACTAGCAGTGTACTGGTCTCTACTAGGCTTGTTAGTTCTCTCGGTAGCCAAGGATATGGAAACTTTTTCTTTCTCACCCTGACTAGTAGGCTTAGCAGAGTCATGCAATCGAAAGCACTTGTTTTCCAGTCATGACCTTGAGTCATATCAGAAGCTGGTACAGTATGTGTACTTCAAACATCTGGCTTTTCATAGAAAAATAATGAGAACTCATAGTGTTAGGGTGCATATTCTAAGAGATGAAACACAACAGAAGTTATATGACACACAGGTACTGTTTTAAAATGAAGAACTACAAACAAAAATAAGCTATTAATCCAAACAAGAAGTATCCCAAATCCAAACAAGAAGTATCCCAAATGCAGTCAACTCAGTAAAACATGTGTAATGTGTCAACTGACACCTTTTGGCTCACATAAAGGGATCCTATCATTTAAATTGAAGATGAGAAGTGTTCTTGGAAGAATGACAGTGTGACAAGGAAAATGCAAGCTAAAAGCATTCAAACAAGCTCACTTTACAAAGTCTGCAAAGATTAAATAAATATTTTAAGTGCAAGTTGCATCTATGAAATAAAGATCAACTTATTTTGCAATTATCTTAAGGAAAGCTAGAATAATAAAAACCACACTCTAACACATGGAGGCACATTTCTTGGCCTAAGATATTGTTATCCTTATTGCAGAGATGTTTTCCATAAAGTCTCAGAATTTCTATTAAGCTTCACCAAATAATCATATGATTTTTTTTCTTTGAATATATAGTTTCTTTATACACTGACAAAAAGAACTGTCAACAAAACTTCACAAGTATTCATTTTGTTTGGAACAGGCTCTTCAAGCCTTTAGACAAAGGCATTTCACAAGAGACATCTACGAGCAGAGCTTCCTGGGCCTGCATGCATTTTGGTGGGGGGAAGAGAGGAAACAGGGAGGGACTGCACAGAAAAGGCCTGACAAGATCATTCCAGAACCTTCTCTTTTCAGGCTATGCTCCACAGCCACTTGCAGAACATCCACTGCCAGTGGACCATGTTGCTTCATTTCAAAAACTGCTGCTACACCAAAGCATACAGCAGGACTTCAGAACTATTCATTTCAGTAACTCTGACATCGTTTTTTTCAAAGGTCACAGTAAGATGGAGAGCTAAGTGGTAAACACAATATTCCTCATTAAAGAAACAGCCATTTAAACAAAAACATACTACATGAAAAGTGTGAGAACATTTCCAGTTCAGAACCAAAAACTGAAATGCAATCAAAAGAAAACATTAATGGGTTTTTTAAAGTCTGTTGGGGTGGTGGCTGCTATGAAGTAAAGCTGAACAGGGACCCTGAAGGAAAGTGCCAGAGTTGTTAGCCAGTACAAGACAGGATCCAGCTCTTTTTCTCCAATTTGACAGACAGTGGGTAAAGGTTATTGTGTCCTATCCTTTTCTTAAACATAGTAAAGTGTTATGTAATGAGCAAGCACAAAAAGATACTAATTGGATTCACTTTAAAAATAAAACTCAGACATGCACTACTAGGTTGAGTTTCTGTAGTCAGGATTTAAGAGATTATTTATGAAAGATGAAAAAAGAAAACATGCTTAAGGACCAACAACAGACAATATATGAAAATTATCTGCATTTTAATATCTGTTTGTAGAACAGAACTTATTTAATGAGGTTGCTCTGGTTTTTTTTAAAGTGAAAAGGACTTTTTCTATTTGTAAGCAATTTTCTGCAAAATTTTTTGTTGTTTTAAGATTTCAGGTTTATTTTTAAGAATTAAAAAGCATGACTTTCTACTTTTTCTATCCATAATCCAACTCTGCCACCTTCCTATATTAACTGTTCCCTGTTTTTCAAAGGCAAAATTGAATGGAAGAAGCTTGAGGGAAACAGGAAAAGAAAGTTTGTGAAAATGTAGTTCTTTTTCTGGGTTGAAGGATTTCAACAAAGACTAGAGATAGAAATATTACTGCCATAGATAGTCACTTGACCAGTTTATCTAAGATTCAACAACCCAAACACAAAGAGCCAGGATGCACAACAACAACAACTCTAAGATGCTTTTTGCAATTCGATATCACTCTAATGACAAAAATCTACCTGTAAGATTCCCCTCACAAAAGCTGCAACTGAGCTCAACTCAAGGTATTAAATGGTTTCAGAGTAACCTTACACTGGAATTAGTGCAATGACATTATTTTCGTTCCACATTTTGGAAAGCCTGTTCTCATTTCAGGGAAGCCAATGCAAACATGCTAATGAACAAATACCTGAAGCTACAGAACATGAACCTGAGCACACCGCCACCACATCCTTGCTTTAACAGTCTCTGGAAGAATAAATGCATGCAGGGCCCAACCAATAAACTGTATAAAGGCTACTAGTGCAAAATGTACATACAGTAAACCTTTAAAAAGGCAATCTATGGAAACCCTTTAGCATATTTTGCTTCTTAGGGCTCATCTCATGGTCATACTACAATGATTTCTGCTATATTGTCCACTTAAATGAATATAGCATATATAAATCTACAAAACTCCCAAAAAAGTGAACATTCTTATTCTAGTATAGAAATGATTTTTCCCCCCTATTTAGTGTAATTCACTTTGGAAAAGTTTATTCTAAAATTTTAAAGAAAGGCCATTCAGTGTATAATCAGAGCAGTTTTACTGCCATGACTAGTAAAGCCTTGCTAAGCAGACAAACTTCTATAAGACCAACAGCTGATAGCTATCATGCCAAGAGAGGTTCACATTCTTCTATCAAAAAGCAAAGACTAAAATAAAACCTTTACGAAATTCAGACAGGGGAAACAACCAACCAAAAGACCATTCAAATGTAACATTTGGTGTGTTTTCCTGTTTAGAGAAAGTCACACAGAATCACAGAATCTCAAGGGCTGGAATAGACCTCAAAAGATCATCTAGTCCAACCCCCCTGCAGGACCAACTAGAGTAGGTCACACAGGAAGTCATCCAGATGGATTTTGAAAATGCTCCATCATCTGAACAGCGAAGAAGTTTTTCATTGTTTCTTTGGAACTTCTTCTGTTCCAGCTTGTACCCATTGCCCCTTGTCCTATCACTGGACATCACTGAGAACATCCTGGCTCCATCCTCCTGACACCCATCCTTTACATATTTGTAAACATTAATGAGGTCATCCCTCAGTCTCCTCCAAGCTAAAGAGCCTTTCATCAGAAGGGAGATATTCCACTCCATCGTCTTTGTGGCCCAGTATGGCCATAAGCATGGTCTACCCCTAATGAGGTCACCCCTCAGTCTCCTCCAAGCTAAAGAGCCCCAGTTCCCTCAGCCTTTCATCAGAAGGGAGATGCTCCGCACCATCACCTTTGTGGCCCTGCACTGAACTCTGTCCAGCAGCTCCCTGTTCTTCTTGAACTGAGAGGCCCAGAACTGGACACAATATTCCAGATGTGGTCTCACGAGGGCAGAGTAGAGGAGGAGGAGAACTTCTCTCAACCTACTGCCCACAGCCCTTCTAATACACCTCAGGATGCAACTTAACTCAGTGATACAGCTGCAAGAAACAATCTGATTCATGGGCTGCCTGCCCAAAGGGGTAGTGCCCTGCACATCTCCCCCAGTTAGACCTCCTTGTTGCCTTCACTGGGTTGAGCACAGCATTATCAAAAAGGGAGTTGGGCAAAAACACACCCACCAGAAAAGCCATTAATTTCCTTTAGATCAGTGGGACCAACAGGAGGTGGACAATGAAGAAACAGGGAGGAGTGAAAAGGACCACTTCTTTCAGCAGTGGTTAAAATACAATGTGAAACTGCTCCAAAATGCAACATACACACACAAATGAACAAGTTCAGCTGCCACACAGACATACCTAACAGCTATGCCATATTTAGATCAGGGGAAAACCGTACATCTACATTCTCAAGGGCTTTCTTCCTAAAAGGAAGTAAAAAAGTCACAATAATTCTGCAAACCCTAACACTAATATAGAAAGATATAGCAACATGGCTTAACAGCTATTTTAAACTACTTATTTTTAAGCATTACCACGAACAAAACTGGCATCATCACAATCCTCTCCAAAAGAAAGAAAATATTAGAACTTGACAGATGTCAAATATCCACTTAAAAGCTCTATCAGATCATGAAACATGTTGGGTATTTCCAAATCAGAAAACGTATCTATTTGCACTATTAAAATGTGGATATAGTCCAATATAAAAGGAAACACAGCTAGCTTTCACAGTATCAGAAGTTCAATTTTTTACATACTGCAGAAGCCTGAAAAGTAAGAAATAATACCCTACTCTGCCCTGGTAAGGCCTCATCTGGAGTACTGTGTACAGTTCTAGGCTCCTCGGCTCAAGAGGGACAGGGAAGTGCTGGACAGAGTCCAGCACAGGGCCACCAAGATGATCAGGGGACTGGAACATCTTCCTTATGAGGAAAGGCTGCGGGAACTGGGGCTGTTTAGTCTGAAGAAGAGGAGACTGAGGGGAGATCTCATTAACATTTATAAATATCTAAAAGGTGGGTGTCAGGATGTTGGGACATCCCTTTTTTCTATAGTAGCTAGCAACAGGACAAGGGGTAATGGGATGAAGCTGGAACACAAAAAGTTCCATTTAAACATGAGAAAAAACTATTTCACTGTGAGGGTGAGGGAGCCCTGGCACAGGCTGCCCAGAGGGGTTGTGGAGGCTCCTTCCTTGGAGGTCTTCAAGACCTGCCTGGACACGTTCCTATGTGACCTGATCTAGGTGAACCTGCTTCTGCAGGGGGGGTTGGACTAGACGATCTCTAAAGGTCCCTTCCAACCCCTACCATTCTGTGATTCTATGATACTTAATGGTTCAAAATAAAGAACATTAAATAAAATTATCTCTTCTCCCTACTCAAAAAAGTAAGGCATAGCTAAAACAAAGGTTTTCAATCCAATACAGAAGTGTTTGTAAGAGTGAATTCAAATGCATTGACTTGCAAAAACAAAGTAATCAAACATAAATCACTGTGCAAAGGTTCACAGATCATAAAATTAACACATTCTAAAATGTAACATACGATACAAACACTTTTAAGACCTGTTGCACAGTTATTTGTAAATGCTCCATATTGCTGAACACATGTTAGTCCAGGGCATGATCCCATAAAGATTTACACTCATACTGAGCTGTCAATAGTCCTATTACAATCAACAGGATTACTCACAGAAAATCTACTTATCGCGCATAAAATTATCCACGCGTGAAAACCTTTGTCACCTTGTTTATCTGACCATCACTACCATCACCTTATTCTAATATCAAACAGGTGCATCGGAAAGCTTTTGATACTCTCTGAACAGAACCACAGTTACATGTCAAAATCTAGAGGGACATCACCAATGTAGACTTTAAATATTCCAAAAATCATAAGCAATGTTACTATACCTTGTGGAAAAAAAAGACCACTGATTTTGTGGCACTAAATTATAAACTACTAAAAAAATCATTGGTTTTGAGGCTTTAGATGGGAATTTCTACCAATAATGCAGAATTTCCGCCCTTTCACTACAAAACTCAGGCACTCAAAAGTGCTTGCTCTGGAGATTTCTGATGAAAGAAAACAGTACACATAACTAAGCCTACCCAACAGTTGCTCAAAACTTTTAGTAGTTTACAGCCTCAGTCCAACTGGTTTCGTGATGTTTCATGAATCATATGCATGTCTCAAGCTCAGCCTTTGTAAAAAAAAAATCAGGTGAGGTAGCAAATGTTTTGGGTTTTTTTTCCTAACTGCAGTTACATGACAAAACTGAGACAATCTAACAGCTCACACTGAAAGGGACAGTCCTGCTTCCTCCTCCTAACCGTGAGAGTCCACCCTATCATTTGTGCCCACCGTGATGCTCGTACAAAGACACACTGGTTTATACACTCCACTAGCCTGGCAATTTTATGTTTTTTCCCCCCAGTTATTAATTTTCTGCCAGGTTAACTCACTGACTGGATTTACCATAAAGACAGCGTGTCAGAAACAGCTCAAAGCAGAGCACAGGAGTGCTTCCTCGTTCAGCATTCACAGCCTAACTGTCACAGCCCACACCATATAATTTCACCTTGAAAATAAATGGAAAAGAAAAATATGGTGCTTTTTTAAAACTGTGGTTTGTTTGTTTGGTTTTGTTGTTTGGTATTTTTTTTTTAACAAGTCCTTTAATTCCTTGGGTCTCACCACTCCTCTACAATCTGCAAGTATCTGTGCAGCATCTCTTCCCATCGCTAGCACTATGCAAGCACTGTTTTACAGAAGAGGACAACCTGCTGTTGCTATCAATTGCCCTACTAGCTCAAATGGCAAAGGTCTGTATATATGTATGTATAATAGAATTTCTGGTGTTTCTTTCCAGATGGCTTTCTAAAAATCCTTTGAACATTATACACTAAAATCCCTGGGAGAACACAACAAGTTGCATGCAAACACACACAAGCTTCAGCCACTAACACAACTTTGCTCATTGTAATTCACCTCATTAGCCTATTGGCACTGATAAAAAAATCATATATTTCTATGTGTATATCTGGGTTTTTTCCCCACAAAGTGTCATTTCCTTCAGCACAATGGATGGAACTGATCCATACAAATAGGTGAAAATAGTAAGAAAGTTTGTAACATGCTTGCTCCATTTGTCACAAAGGCCAAAAGGTGTATAAATGAGACACACGGAGCAGGAAAACAAAGTCAAAACCATTTAAGCAGATGAATGTTATCTTGCAAAATAGATCCTGCCAGAGATCTTACACAAATCCAGACAAGTTATTTCTACCAAATGTCTTTTAAAAAAACCCCAAGATATCAGTAATTATATCTTCTTCATTTACTGGGTCAATGACCCTGACGTACTGGGGTCAGTTACCCTAAATGTTGAGTACTCAAGGCTGCAATTAAATCAATGACAGCAATACTCTGAAAATACAAAAACTAATGTAATGCTGGGGGTTTTTTTATTATTTCTTTTTTAAAAAGCTCTGAAAGAGCTCAATGGATATCCACACCAAACACAAATCTTCATCTTACTCTCAGGCATCAATTCTCCAGCCACAGAATAAGAAATATTAATTTCCTTTCCCTGAGGCATTGTGAAATACTTGTAAGAATAAGCAATATTCAATATAGGTCGCAAGGGTGAACTAATGAGTTTACAGTGCTCTTGTTCCTCTGGCCAGCAAAGGTCCACAAGGGAGAAAAGGGCACACCTAAGCAGGAAGGTAAGCCCACATCAGTTACTTAACTAACTGCTGTGAGAAGGTGGGTGAGATGGGTCTGGCCCCTCCTGGGACTGAACCACTGATCAGACAGTGCAACTAATCAGTAGGTTTCCAACTGATGTACAGCAGCCACTTTGGTGGGGAACCACTACAGGAATGGGGGCACACAGATGTAGGACTGTCATCAAGAAAAGCTAAGCAAGACAGAAAGACTGAAGACAGCAACACAGAATCATAGAATGGTAGGGGCTGGAAGGGACCTTTAGAGATAAATCATCTAGTCCAATCCCCCTGCAGAAGCATCATGATGCTGTAACAGAACGGTAAGAGATTTGGCATCTTTCTCCATCTCTGACACTGCTGTTGGGCAAATCTGTTATCTTGGCAAATCAAGAGGCAAAGCAGGGGCAATGACCTACCTAGGATTTAGGTGTGAAGAGAGCACAAGGAACCATCTATGAGGGCCTCACAAACCTACTGATAAGTGTTACAGAAATTTCACAAAGAAATATTTTCATTCTGCCTTCAGAGCAGGATTAAGCAGAGCACAGTAAGGGAACACACAGCATGCAACGAGAAGGTGAATTACAGAGCAGTTGCTTATTCAGTGAGCAGCATGTATCCCATACATTCAAAAAGGTAGGGGCTTCTGTGGGGGGAAATATTGTGTTCATGTGTCATGAAATACTACAGTATGACATTAAAGATATAGTACTAGTAATGTAATGAGGACAGTAAAATCAAAATGGTATAGGTAAAACTCAGTACTGCTATTTTAATGTTTGTGTTGACTTACAGCTAAATGTTTTGTTAGAACCATGTGTTCTTGTCTGTATTATCTTCTCTGCAGCTTCACTGTTTTCTACAAGGCCACTTACACACATTAAGAAAAATAGCAATTACAGAAAAATTCAAGACTATTACTTAATACATGCACATAAACCAAATTACATTGGAAAATAAGCTAACAAAAGTATAATTAAGTAGGTTTTGATCAAAACCCCTTGAAGTTAGCAGTGAAAGCAGTCTCAGAGATTCTGGAAGACATCCCTCATTTACATACATGACAGCATATGGAAAATGTTCAGGAAAGTATCAACACTAATCTAAACCATAGGTGAGAAGGACATGAATAATGACACAAAACAGGTCTTACAGAGCACAGGCAACGTTTCTAGATCTTACTTCAGGATCTGAAAGCGTTGGGCTCTAAGGTTGTAAGGGCAATGAAATTGTTTTAGAATACAGGAACCATTCTCCCTAGCTGCAATCTCAATGTCAGGACATTGCTATGCATTAAGTACGCATTTTTTCCCCCCTAACTTCATTACAGTAAACTTAATCAGGGTAAGATTATGTTCAGTGTAACATTTAGAAACAAAACCTGCAAAATCTAGTTGGCTGTCTGCAGACTAACTTTTCATACAGTTATACTGGCAAGGAACATTTTCTCATTTAAACCTGCTGAGAAAGCAGTGTCATACCCCAGCATAACTTCATTTTTAATGGATATTTATTTCACTTCAGCTGTGTTTCAAACATACCTTTCATCTACATGACAAATAGCGACCTCAAAAAATCCACTTAATCCAAAACACAATAGAATTAATATCTCTTTAGTAAAAGATCCACTGCAGACAGTTCAAGCCTTCTATACGTTTTCCTATGCTTTCTATGTTGTTTTTCAAACACCACAGTGTTTCCTTCAGTGGCCATCTTTCGGAATCACCAGTGGTCTAGGCCAGAAGATCTGAAAAAGCCCTTCCTAAAGCTCAAAGACATAGATCTCTGTCGACTGCTCCACACCTCAAACAGCATAATTCTTACCTACCTACAAAAAAATAAAAAGGTCTTTCAGGGACCTATTCCACAAGACTAATACACCTAGCAACCAAAAAATACAAAACTAAACACGAAACAGAAAATAAACCTCTTCAAGAACATAAATATCTACATCACTTTTGCTAACTTAAGCACAAGGCAACACACATGTAACACAAAATAAGACCATGTAATAATCTCCTGAAGAAAGGAAAAGAATCACAGGTGACAGCTACTAATAACACACAAGCCATTTCCGTAAACCGTTTGGACACTTCAGAGATAGCAGCAGTATAAGAATATAAAAACAGTGAAGTGACAATGATTTAGGTATTGTTAGAAGCAGCATCTTGGACACAGCATCTTCTGGTGGCAGTCCTTTCTTTCCTCTAAGGTATGATGAAAAACAAGGAGCGGAGGATCTTGTGTTGCTCCAACAGGAGACCACTGACCAACAGGGAACAACAGCAAAAAATGTCTGTCACTGTTCTTCAACATACTCAAGCAGTTATGACTGGACATCAAAGAGCAATTCTCATCAGTGGAATCAGGGACCACAGTGGCCTAACTAGCATCCTGTTACAAAAGCATCATAACAGCATCAAGCATCTTTATCAAGAATACGGAGAAGAGTCAGCACATAAACAGATACGTTAGTATTTAAAGACGGTATGAAATCATCCAGAGGGAGAAGGAGCAGAAAGAAACTTTAAATTCATGAAGGTGAACAACTAGGTCACTTTCTCAAAACCTCCTCTTGGTACACAAGCATATTGCACACCATATAAATTTGCCAAAATGACGACGAAGGCTTTTGAAGAGTTGGGATTTTTTTTCCACATCATTAACAAATCCATCACCTCCCTACTGATAACCAAGATTTGTGCTCAGAATAAATCAACTAAAAACTATTCCTATCCCACTTACATAAAATTCCAGAATTTTAAGTCAGCCTCTTTTAATCTGGCTTATCCTCACTCCAAAGGAAAACAGAGTCAAATCAAGTAACTACTAATTTCAACGTGCTTTTGCAGCATATCCTCTTCAAAAAACTATCCACAACCCCAGTAACAACTTCCAGCTAACTCTTCACCTTGATACTCTGAGAACAGTATGAACAAGGAATCCTGCTGACTTCTATCACATACCCCAAGGTGATTACTACTCATTACAGTTTTACAGTTCTCAAACAATTTTAAAGCACTTAAGCCCCTTTTCAGATCAAGGCAAGCCAAAACATGAGATGTCTAGGAGCCATTTTAGAAGAGCGGTAATAACATAGATACCCTGGCCCATTAACTACCACTGAAAATAATAAAGTACAACTCAGACTTTTCAGGATTGTGCCCTCTTGAATAAAACGACTGTGGAAATTGGATTCTACCTCAGCGACTTTAGTACCCTGCAGCTAATTTTCACTAATTAAGTGCTAGAATACACTACAACAGAAATTCAGATTGATTAAAAGACATGATTCATGTTTATAATATCTCTTATGATTATTAGGAGCAAAAAAAGGTTATTGATACCACTAACTAACTGACAGGCCAAAATTAAGAGTTACCATCTCAAATAGGTCTCAAGTTTCTGACAACCCGTAGTCAAATGAAGCCAAGTCTTTGTGAAATGCATTCAATACAATCCATATCACTAAGCAAGCAGGAAACTAATGTGTTAAGTAAGAAAATATTCTTACAAGGTTCTGGTTCAAGAAAACCCCAGTATGTCCTGTGTTTAGGGACTGCTTTACAGCTACTGTTTTCTCATCCAACTGTGTTAAGAGTTTCAGGTCCTCAAGCCCTTAACCCACTGATGCAGCTGCACTCACCCAGGCCCCTCCAAGGCACAGACGTGTCCCACAGGTAATGGGGCAACAGTTTCAGGTGCCCGAGATACAACTGATAGAGCCAAGAGTGCTTTGCTGAACTTGAGTCCAATCAAAGATGGGAAATAGAACAATTGCCCAACATTACAGTAAATTTTAGGCATGTGACACGTAACTATAACAGATCCCATGTTTTCTGGGTATGCAGCCATCCTCTCATCACCACAACTGTAGAAAGCCCCATGCCTGTCCTGTGATCTATAAGGAATGTAAGCTGGGGACAGCACAAAGACTTGCTAAACTGCAAGGTCATGCAAAGAATCGAGAGATTCATTTTTTTGGTCACATTTTACATTA
This sequence comes from Colius striatus, assembly GCF_028858725.1. Taxonomy (NCBI): domain Eukaryota; kingdom Metazoa; phylum Chordata; class Aves; order Coliiformes; family Coliidae; genus Colius; species Colius striatus. Next base: position 11,057,848 of record NC_084769.1, on the reverse strand, counting down.
CTGCTCCTTATAAAAAGGCAAAATAAACTCCCACTTAGAGTTGCCTTATATTTGATCTAATACAGTGTTTAGAACAGTGAGAACAGGTTCCTAACAGGCACCATAAAAGCCTGAACATGCCTAGTTTGCGTGATCTACTTTTAACTGTCAGATTAAGACAAGCCCACTGGTTTTGTCTAGATGTCGTCATCCAGTCTGCATATTGAAGCAATACACTATGACAACTGGATGATCACTCTCTCCACACTCCTATTCTATAAATTCTAATTTATCCCCCCTCCCAGTCTCTTAATTTCATGTCGGGTATAAATAATTGGTGATCATAAAAAATACATTTTAAAACACACAAAAAATCTTTTCTGCAAGCCATTTGAAAAGAAAACTGCATAAGATCTACTGGGAAGAAGCAACACTGAAGCCCAGCAGCTTTCCCTTCCTTCCTTATAGCCTCCCTAACAACTTAAGCTTTCCGGACCCCCAGAAGACAATCACGTAAGTTTCACATCTTTTTGCTGACTCAGATGAAAATTTATCACAGAATATATCTGTCAGGTTCACTAGTGACAGAGGAAGCTTCTGAGCCTAATAAAGCTTTCCTCCTTAAGGAATGGTGGCAGTCTTTCTCCCATAAGAATGAATCATTTTTGGTTTATACTGTTAAAGCAATATTCACGCAGCGCATCTTCACACTAGATTTTACTCCCCACAAAGAACAGTTCTAAGGTCAAAACATAAGTCGAAAAACAATATTCCATGGAGACATGTAGAAAATCTGCAAGTGATTGTGGTTTAAAATCATTGTATCCTATCATGATACCCTGAGGACTGATCACCTCTCTCTGAGGTTCATCTACTGCAGTCATTACAAACGTTTTCTTTAAGGTGAGGAGTGTAAGATTACTCTGGCAAAAAGGGAGATGGTTGAATTTACCAATCTTTCATGAATAACTTATTTGCTAAAAGGAACTTTAAGGACATAAAATGAGAATATTTCTGAAATTTATTTATATAGTTACTGTTGTATCTAGAAATAGTCAGTGCTATAAACTTAAAAGCCTGGCAATTGTCATTCACCTCACATAGAATCATAGAACGGTAGGGGTTGGAAGGGACCTTTAGAGATCTAGTCCAATTCCCCTGCAGAAGCAGGTTCACCTAGATCAGGTCACATAGGAACATGTCCAGGCGGGTCTTGAAGACCTCCAAGGAAGGAGACTCCACAACCCCTCCCTGGGCAGCCTGTGCCAGGGCTCCCTCATCCTCACAGTGAAATAGTTTTTTCTTATGTTTAAGTGGAACTTTTTGTGTTCCAGCTTCATCCCATTACCCCTTGTCTTGTTACTATCTACTATAGAAAAGAGGGATGTCCCAACCTCCTGACACCCACCCTTTAGATATTTATAAATGTTAATAAGATCACCCCTCAGTCTCCTCTTCTCCAGACTAAACAGCCCTAGTTCCTGCAGCCTTTCCTCATATGAAAGATGTTCTAGTCCCCTGATCATCTTGGTGGCCCTGCACTGGACTCTCTCCAGCACTTCCCCGTCCCTCTTGAGTTGAGGAGCCCAGAACTGGACACAGTACTCCAGATGAGGCCTCACCAGGGCAGAGTAGAGGGAGAAGAACATCCCTTGACCTGCTGGCCACACTCCTCTTGATATATTTTGTCTGCCAAAGACTCACATGTAACAGTGACCTATGCTAGGAACCACTGTGTATGTGGTCAAAACCAGAGGAGAATCATACTTCAGGAGGTCAGAAACAGAGATGGTAATTTACTTCAGAGCACTTTCATTTGAGAAGCTCTGAAATCATCCACTGCATCTGGAAATACTGACTGTTCTGATGCTCATAGACTAAAAAAATCATCCATGAATCCCGTGAAATGTACTCACTTCTTGGCTTTAATAATCATTTTGTTCCCTCTCCCCTCCCTTTACAAAACTGAAGAATGTCTGCAATGCAATACTACAGATTCACTTGTTGAAAGCAAGACTAATTAGCTTTCATTACCAAAGAAAGCCTGCAGAAAGCTGATGAATTTAAAAGTTGCTTTCTTGCTTTGCCCCTTCCCAGTAAAGCACAGATCACAGCTACATCCCAGGAAGCTCACCTGCATAACGTGCTGCACATTGTTTGGCAAACTAAACCTCATCCTACGTTGAACGTTTCTCATACTTGATGACTAAAGCTTTAGGCCAGACATCATCATAAATACAGGCTACAACTGTTTGACAAATATATACATACATATGCACACATATTTTTGAGGAGCTTACCACCATTTTCTTGCTGCAAATCTAATCCTAGTGACACAACAAAAGAAACCTGTCAAATTTTCAGGGCAAGCGCACAGCGGTTAAACTTCAGAGAGTGTGAAATGTTTGTTTCCCCTTTCTTCAACACCACTGGTGAACATAAGACTGTGTCAAATCTGCCCAGCGCCAATATTTCTTTATTCACCTCTTGCAGTTAAGTAACATGACCTGGTCATGATGTTACTGGCATTATAAACTTTTCTAATGACATCTTTTATACCCATTTTGGGTTATATAAGTAGTAAAGTTAATACAGCCTTTATGGGAAGCTATTATTAAAACATTAAGACTTGTCAAAATTTTTATGAATGGGCATTATTTTTTTTACCTCACAGATGTAGCTGCCATTTGAAACAATTTTAGAGCAGAAGGCTCATCAGCCTCATATATGCGCTCTCTTACATAATAACAGGTTCACACATTAGTAAGTCACATGTTATAGCAAGACATTTTTGTTTTGGTTTACAGACATTTTAAAGGTATCTTGATTTTTGGTTGATTTGGGGCTTGGATTTTTTTTTCCAATGCAAGAGATCTAGACAGTTTATATTTGATAGGCTGCTCATAAATTATACCCTGCTGCTTTTTGCAGGTTGGAACTTCTTCCCACACAGATTTCATTTTATCATCAGACTGTTTAATTCTGCGCTTATAAAAATGTCAGCCTAGTCATAAGGGAAGAATTAGACAGTAATGTCTTAAAAGTTTTCTGCACAAACTGTGACAAGATGCAGATACTGTTATGCCAGTAGAGTATATCAATTGCAGGATCAGGCCAATAGACATACTCCTTTCAAGAGCTATTAAGTCTTGCTGCTTTCCAAAGTGCAATGAAATCATGAAGCAATATAAATTAGTAATACATTAACTATATTACAGTATTCACACTGTTACCTTTTGATATCATAGCCTTGAACACATTAATACACTGATAGTATCGTAAGAGTACATGAAAAATTGTTTCCGAGCAAAAGCATTATCAGTCCCTGTATTATCTCCCAAAACAAAATTCTGACAGTCAGGAAGAAGTTATCAGGAGATTCTAACCCTTCAGCCTGGTGTGCCTACCACAGTCTTTCTAAAAGACAATTCATTTCCCCATGGGACACATTTATAATCAAGTCCTGTGAGAACATATTATGGATTTTTGCAGACAGTTTATCCAACATGCTGAATGATACATGAAAAATCTCTCTATACAGAGTCAGGGGAAGACAATTTAATCGCACATAATATTGGAATAGTCACGTATGTTATTGCATTTTAATTTGCACTATAATTTGTAAGTTAAAAAGGCTAAACCCATGCCACTTGTGCAGTTTACAGCATTCTTGCTGATGTATAAAATACTCTATTCCATGTAGATAATGAAAAAAAAGTATACTTAAAATGTATAGAGAGTACTAATGAGATAAACAGATGGTGGTGTGATTTTAACTTCACTGGAAAGTACCAAAATAAAGCAACTAACAGCATTTTTGTAAATGAAAATAAATCTCAGGAAAACCTGAATGGATTTTCTTTGTTAGACAGAAGTCTGTGCTTGGCATATAGCTATATATCACAGCCAATGGCTGTGTTTTGCTGACATGGTCTATCAATAGCTATGTCTCGGCTGTTAAAAACCAGTAAGTTAAGTGTATAAACTCAATACCAGTTCAAGGGTTTCTGCATAGATCCCAATACATGGAAGTGAAAAGAAAAGAAAAAAAAAAAATGTTTGATGAATCTCAGTACTCAAAAAAATAGTATTTTCCCAAAAGTATTTCTGTCAAAAACCCCCAAACAAATCAAAAGTGCAAGTTAACCATGGTACTGACCCATCACATAAGCCCTGCAACCTAACAGAAGCAGACATCCATGTCTACTTGTGTCCACTGAGACTTCACAGGACTTCATTTGTCTTTAAACACTCAGCTATGCAGGTCAGACTGCAAGCTTAAGGTTTGAATCTATTTAATCATAAAAAGCAGCTATCACTAAAATGCCAGGAAAAGGAATTATAAGTAATTATTTTAAATAAAACACATCTATTTCTACCTTAGCTCCACTTAAGAGTCTTCAAAACAAAAAATATTTCCAATGGCAGTTACTTTTCTTTCCTTGTCCCATTCATTTAATATATGAGACACTGTTCAGTTAGGACAAGAAAGTTAGACACTTCAGGTTTCATGTTTAGGGTAACGGCAGCAATTTTATTTACCAAAGAGACTATACCAACTTTACTATTTCTTATTTAACTTTTATAACTTCCAACAGAAAAATATAATTTATATTAGAACCAAAATTAAATCAAACCTAATCCCAAATTATGTTAAATGCTTAAAGTGGTTCTGATAGATGAAGGCCCAGGCCATTGAGCTGCTCCTTACAGACAGGTCTCCATTTGTAGTATTTACAAGGGAACAGTAGCCCCCAGAGCACTCCTCAATAGAGGAAAAACTCTGCAAAGACCCCAGTCACTAAAACCATCAATATCTCTAGCAGCAGATAAACTCTGCTTTTCCTCAAAACTCTAGAAAACAATAAACCCTTCCTCCCCACCAGTAAACTTTAAAGTGCTTTTACCTAAATCCATGCACTAACAATCAATACCCTGAACTTCACTGTCTGCTAATGTACATTATCCAACCTGTGGTACAAAGAACCCACCTAGAAATGAGCTGAAGTCTTTCAGGTGTACCATCACCATATTGCACTGGAGTCATAGATTCTTAGTATTCTTGTAGCTCAACTCCTATGTTACTGGTACACAGAAGTTCTCAGCTGGAAGTAACACTTTCCAGTCTCAACGATTTTACAATGCCAACTGTCTCCAGAACACACAAACACATGCTCCACAAAGCTTTAAATCCTCATACAAATAAAATTGTATGCACTGAACTGTGAGGGAAAAATCATCTTTTGAGAAGCTATGTAACAATATTACAGAGGGATGTGTTCCTTCAGATGAACAATTTAGCCTGTAATATAACTTTGCACATTCAGAGTTATGTTTCTTCCTTTTTTTTTCATCATCATGGTTCTTCAGGTAGTCACTTTACTTATGATTGTATTATATAACCCATGATATTATGGAATACCCCTAATACATATTTGTAATGCAGTAGAAATTAAACACACGTGGACAAGAAGAACAATAACAGACACATAGATTACACATACATTTGTTCTCTCAAGCCTTAGCCTGGGAATGAAGACAGAAAAAAGTACACGTGCATACAACAGCCTAAATGCAAGAGGTCAGCCTCATCTCTTCTAGCTTTATTCAGTTATTCCAGGTCACTAACTACATGTATACTTGGGGAAGAGGAGCACACAGACATCCAGAAACAACTACAAAGACAATACTTATGGAAATTAAATACACTCGTACATTCATTTGAGTATGCATCAGGAAGAGTCAAGAACTGACAACAGTTTTCAGGAAACTGTGCAACTGAAAAAGCGATTTTGTAGAGTTGTCCTTAATTACTGCAACGAAGTGGGGTTTGCTTCTCTTGTCTCTCCTATAAATCTGTCTGTCCCTTGTACCAGGAGTCTGCAGATCCCATGAGATCCACAGGAAAGCAGGCCTCGTGAGCTCTAGAGCTTCCCGGCACAGCAAGAGCTTCCGCAGATGACAGCTGTCACCTGCGCGAATCCCAAACACTGCAAGCGGAAAACCGGCACTGAAAACCTAACGCTGCCCCAAGGTATGCAAACTTCTTACACACAGCAGGCTAGACTTCAGGTCTAGATTGGACTATTGGTTTATCTAGTCTGATTTTGAGTATGGCAGTAAGAACACTGGCCAAAAAAAAAGGTGCGGGTTGGCATTATTGTTCCATCTCTCTCTTTCACAAGACACTCTTCACCAAATCCACGGAGAATGGGTGCAAAAGTTGGAATGCTTACAAGGAAGAAACCTGATATGGGCACTCCAAAATGTTTATGCACGACAGGCCCAGGTACGTATTCCTAGTAAGCCTGTGATGTATTACTGAAACCTGCAAAGAAGTAAAGCATATACCCAAACAACTAAGATCTTACTCAAAACTACATTCTTCTGTCATTTGTCTTATACCAACAGCAAAGACACAAAGACACAAGGCATCTCTCCCAACTAAAACTTCTTGAACAAGAGTGTCACATGTATGCTGATTAGATAGGTCTTGCTCCAGGTAGACTTTCAAAGCAAGCCTAAAGCTGTGATCAGTGGATTCCACATATCTGCCTTTTTTTAATCACCAGGCAAAAGCCTCCACAGCTGCTCTGAACAGTTTACAAAAACCAAATGATCAGGGAGACGATTTATGTTTGCAACATAAATGTCTTCCCTTTTTATGAGTCAGTTTAATACAGACAGTTGCTGCACTCATCTCAGCTAAGGTCTGGCTGGAATTGGTGTGGAAGGGAAAGACTGTATAGAGCGAAACTGGTTAAAGCCCAACTAATTTGTCCTCAACTCCTCCTGGTTCCCGCTGCCCTCCCAACCACTTCCAGCCCGGCACTTGTTACAGCTCCCAACGCCGGAGAGAAGTCCCTCGTAAAAGCTTCCCGAGAGGAGACTCGGTAGAAGGTTATTCAAAAAATAAAATCACACGAAATAAATCTGCACAAGTCGGCTCACTTCACCTATCTTACATCGGGAACAATGGAGACGCGGCCAGCGGGAGGATCCGTCCGCCCGGTAGGACGGGGTCGAGGGACGCGCTGCCAGCCCGCCTGTCCGCCCGTCCGTCCGCAGCTCTCCCGGCCCTTTGTCCGTCTGTCAGACGGCCCCGCTGGCAGCCCCGACCCCAGCCCCATCCCCACCTCCCCGCCGAGGCCTGTGTGGCCCCGCGGCGGCCCCGCGGCTGCGGGCCGGCCGCGCGAGGGGCCGGCTCCGCCGGGGAAGCCTCGCCGCCGCCCGGGGGGAGCGGAAGAGAGATCTCAGCGCCCCCGTTCGCGGCGGGGCGCAGGGCAGGAGGGCGCCCACCGCCTCACTCCGCATCCCCCGCTCGCTGGCCGCTCCGCCGCCGGGGCCAAGTGCGGCCCATGCGGGCGGGACGCGCCGCGCCGCGCCGGGCCGCGCCGAGCCGAGTCGCGGCCCCCTCCTCCCTTCCCTCTCCTCCTCCTCCCTTCCTTCCTCCCCGCACACCTCCCGCCGCGGCAGCGGGCGGGCGGGCGGGCCCGGCCGGACCCGGCCAGCTGCCGCTCCCGCCCGCCGGCACTTACCGGCCGCAGAGCTGCGAAGAGAAGGCGGGCCGTGCCGGGCCGGGCCGGGCCGGGGCGCGGCGGCGGCGGCTCAGAGGGCCCGTGCCGCGGCCCCGGGCATGGCGGGGAGGCGGCGGGGCGCGGGGGAGGGGAGGCGGCGGCGGCGGCGGGGGAGGGGAGGCCGAGGGGAAGTTGGCGGCGGCTGCTCCTTCCTGCTCCAGCGGGGCGCGCGGCGCCTTCCCTCAGCCTCCTCCTGGCGGTGACAGCGACAGCCCGGCCAGAGCGCCGCCGCGCCGCGGTGCAGCATGGGAAACGCGCCGGGAGGACCGGCGGCGCGGCCAAGCGAGGAGGAGAGCGGAGCCGGGCCGGGCCTCCCGCTGCGGCCGGGAGCGGGGCCGGGGCTGCGGGCGGGGCCGGCGGCGCGGGTTATGCGGGGGTCAAGAGGCTGGCGCGGCCGTGGGAAGCCTCGCCGGCAGCACTGCCCCGCGCCTGCCCTCGGGGGAGGCGGGGCGAGAGAGGCTCTCCGGGCCCCGGGAGAGGCGATGGTGCTGCCGGAGAGCCTGGGGCTGCTGCCATCGCGTTCCCTCGCTGCCGTTACAACGGCTTCGTGCCCAGCAGGAGCTCTCGGGGGAGAGCAGGCCGGAGCGGCCGCAGGCGGTGCCAGGGAGGAGGCTGAAGTAAACCCCGCTCCCTCGGCTGGCCCGCTTCCCCTCACCCGACGCAGCTCGCTTCCTGCCGGAGCGCCCGGACCACCGGTGTGCTGGCAGGAGATGGTGGCCGTGGGGACTCCCCAGGCTCTCCACACCTGTCTAGAAGACCCGCGATGAGTTTTCAGGGCTGCAGTCTCACCCATCGTCATGTTGTCCCTGACCCCACGCAGTAAACAATTGGGAAAACTGCTAGAGGCCAAATGTCCTTAAAGCCCGCGCGTTCCTTGCAATAACTCTCCACCCAAACCGTCTGCACCTTTACAGCTCTGCCTGTGCCCTGGGCTCTCTTGCCTCTCTACTCTGTTACTTCGAGGGGTTACCAACTTTTCCACGTTTCTCTAAATAAAGTCCTCTGCTCAGCGACGCGCTTAAACACGTGCTTAACTAAATTGCTTTATGTCACTTGCTTATAATTAAGCATGTGCTTAAGTGCTCTGCTGGATTGAAGCCAAAATCTGCATAAACTCGATTGGGTAGAATTTACCAGCTTCGTTGGGCTTAGCTTTGTGAGTCAGCCAGTCAGCAGCAGCCCAAAGCTTTTTTGCTACAAGCTTAGGTATTCCCATGTTGTCCTCCAGGATCACCCTGTCTCGGTGACAAGGCTTACGCCCTTCATTCAGGTCCTGTTAGAAAGTAAGATGCATCTGCCTGATGAGTCAGCTTTATGTGAGGCTTCTAGTTCCTTTAACGAGATCTGTTAGTAAGGTGCTGCATCCCTGTGCAGGTCAGAGATTGTGCCATCCATAAATTGCAGCAAGGAGAAAATATTCACAGCATTAGGACCCAGTCTGAAGGTCTGCCGTGACTTTATGCACTACATGTATTTCTAAATAATCCTGCTGAGTATTTAATCCATATGACCAGAGGAAGGAGTTAATAAAACATGGCCACATTTCACACAGTCATCTACAATATCACATAAATACAAGAAGTATCATTAACCTGCTTGCTAATAAAATGGGAAACCTTTTAATTTCCAGAAACGGAGTTTTAGGAACAGAGGGAAGATGTACATTTATGCAGCTTTCATTTGTTTTGTTTTATTTGCTTCAAAGACAATTAATTTGGTGACTCTGTTCATTTTCAGTTGTTAAAAATTCTTTTGAGTTCCATTAAGTCTGAGTCAGGGAACTCAGCACTAAAGCTTGGTTTTTTTTAACATACACTGAGGAATTCAAGCTTTCTGCAGGGTGAGCACAAGTGTTTCTCCAAGGGCACATCCATTGGAAGCTGCTTTTCAGAAAATTTTGTTTGGCAATTAGCAGTGTAACATGAAGAAGAAAGCCTGCCTTGTGCTTAATGCAAAGGAGTAAGGCTCAGCATCTTTGGGTTCTGTTCATTACCCTCCTACCATTTTCTGACCTTAAGTGAGACAAGCTGCGCTTTTGAAATGTCAGTTTGGGTTAGGGTGGAGTTTTCTGTTGGTTTAAGAGGAACTAAGCACCTTCAAATTGTTACATTGAGAGAGAATCTTGCAGGCCTTTCTCTGCCTGGAATTCCCCCCCACCAAGGTAGGGGATGCATCAGACCTTGGACCTTTGTCTCCCTTATTTTCCAAATGATGGCAATTCCTCACCCAATCACACAGCTGTGGCAAATACAGAGTGCTGTTTGTATTAGTGCTTTGACACACATTTAATACCTTGGTGTTTATTTATTAGTAGTAGTGTTTTCAACATAATAAAGCAGAAATATTTTCTGTATTCCACATAGAAAGCCAGTAGCTTGAGAAGCTTAAAGGAGCACTTGCATTATGACCTATATTTTTTCCCTTAGCACAGCTCTGTAAATAGCAGACAAACTCTGCTTTTTCCCTAGGGAAAAATTTCATAGTCTTTAATATAGTCTTCCCTCTCCTTTCTGAATTCCAGAAGTTGCCCACTCATGAGAAACCCTCTAAAAGGCAATAATGTGTGTGCAGCGTGGAGCACAGTCCCTTTCAGGTTCTGTGGTTTAGGAGGGCTAAATCATGGAAAGTAAAAGGCACTTCTTTCCCTTCCCTCTACCCTCCCCCCCCCTTTTTTTTTTAACTTCTCTTTTCTGTATAAATCTAAAACCCAAGAAAAATAGGAAGCAGGAGAAGGCTATATATTAAAAAGAGTGGCTCTGGGGAAGCATTGGAACATATATGTGTGCTTTGAAAAGTCTTAATCGGGAAGTGGCTTCAGAAGTAACTGTGTAGAACAAGCAGAACTGATTTGTTTGACCTCATGCATGACAAACTGAAGGGTTTCCTTCAGAAATCTGTGCCTCCAGTCAAGCCAGTAACTTCTGGTGAAGTAGCAACTGATGTGGGAAGATCCAGTCTTGGAACCTGAGAGAGCAGCCCATGGGTTAGGTAGGTTTTTGAGATGGCCACTAAGCTTGACTTAAAGTTATGCCTTTGTATTTGTCTGAATTCATGGGGTGTGAGCTTCTCATCATTAGTTTTAGATCTTGGGTTTAGGAGCTTGTATCAGGATTTTTAACCCTGTAACTCTTTTTTAAATCCTCTTCCAGTTTTTCAAACAATTTCTTGTTTGAATGTCTTGTTATCGTGGGCCTACTGCTCCATCCTTTTGCCCACAGACAGGTAAATCAACAAGCACCAAGGGGACCTTTTTCCACTCCCTTCCCATATACCCACAGAGCCCTTTGTCTGGGCCTTTGGAGCGATGGACAAAGCCTAGTGAGGCAGCTTGTCCTACTGACTCTGCTCAGGGTTAGGTGTCCTTGCTCCTTTTCTCTTGTTCCTCATGTAAAACAGGTATAAATGTGTCCATCTTCTCCTCCTTCCCATGACAATGTCGCAACTCACAGTTAATAATCTCATTCTGTGTCCAGTTCTGGGCTCTTCAGCTCAAGAGAGAGGGAACTGCTGGAGAGAGCCCAGCACAGGGGCGACCAAGATGATCAGGGGACTGGAGCATCTTCCTTATGAGGAAAGGCTGCGGGAACTGGGGCTGTTTAGTCTGGAGAAGACTGAGGGGCAATCTTATTAATATTTATAAGTATATAAATGGTGGGAGGCAGGAGATTAGGGCCTCACTTTTTTTCTTTTGTATCTAGCAGCAGGACAAGGGGTAATGGGATGAAGCTAAAACACAGAAAGTTCCATTTAAACATAATAGAAAACTATTTCACTGTTGGGTGAGGGAGCCCTGGCACAGGCTGCCCAGGGAGGGTGTGGAGGTTCCTTCTCTGGAGGTCTTCAAAACATGCCTGGACACATTCCTGTGTGACCTGATGTAAGTGAACCTGCTTCTGCAGGGGGTTGGGCTGGATGATCTCTAAAGGTCCCTTCTAAATCCCTAGCTTTCTTTGATTCTGTGATCAGTCAAGATGGGTCTGTGTAAACATCAGACATTCAAACATCTGTAGCATGTCTGACTTGGTCCCACGTGTCACTCTGTAAAATCAGCATTATAAATCTCCAGATTAGAAGAAACAGGATGTTTAATGTCCCATGCTGAGATGCCTAATAGGCAGAAAAACCAACCAAAATGATGATAATGTAGTACTCTGGCTAAAATAAATTGTCAAATGACACAATGAGGCAGAATTTAGAGAACCAATTTCTCTGCCTTAAAACACAAGTCAGAAGCTGAGCAGAAACTCATCTAGTCTTAACTTAGCTTGGCTGTCTACCCAAGGTATTTAAGCTGAATTAACTGCAGATAGGAAAGGAAGAAGGCCTTAAACCCCAGCATGAACATGTCAGGATTAAGTCTTCCAGAATTAAATGTAAAGGAAGCTGGGGATATTTTATCTGTTAAAGAGAGAGCATCCACACAGGGATGTGGTGGGCTTTAAGTAATGCAATTTAATGTCACACCTTTACTTAATTTGTCTTAATCTTTCCCAAGTGTTCCACTGCAACTGAGTTCTTCAGTTTGAAGCATTATAGTGGATCTAACTCTTAAGAGAGCAGTAGCTGAACCATTAGCTAAGGGCTTGTCCACATGGGGAGGTTACTCAGTGCAGAATAATCAGCAACTTCCTATCTACTTGGTGTCAATACTCTTAGTTTACAGTCGAGTGGTGTAGGCTGCATCACACCACCCACCCAACATGCACTGACAGCTTGTGCAAAGCAACTACAGTATCTTAAGTTCAGATTCACACCTCTTCACAAGCATTTATATGATTAAAAGCCAAACTCAAAGAATCAAAGAGCAGGTGGGATGCCAGACTGTGATGCAGTGATGACAATGGGGAAAACTAAACCATAAAAATCAATTAAGCTTTTTGGAGATGACACAGATAGTGCTGAAAACTATGAAGTCCAAGAGGATGTCACAGTCCCAGGATGAACATGAGCCAGCAGTGTGCCCAGTAATGGCATCCTGGCCTGGATCAGGATCAGTGCTCAGCAGGAACAGGGAGGTGATCAATCTCTTGTACTCAGCTTTGGTGAGGTCACATCTCAAATACTGTGTCCAGTTTTGGGCCCTTCTCTACAAAAAGGACATTGAGGTGCTGGAAGGATCCAGAGGAGGGTTGTCAAGCTAGTAAAGGATTTGGAGCCCATCTCATGAGGAACGGCTAAGGGATCTGGGGCTGTTGAGCCTGGAGAAAAGAAGGCTCAGGGGAGACCTTTTTGCTCTCTACAACTACCTGAAAGGAAGTTGCAGCAAGGCAGGGTTCGGTCTGTTCTCCCTCATGACAATCAATAGAACATAAGGAAACAGCCTCAGGTTGTGCCAGGGGAGGTTCAGGCTGGATCTGAGGAGGAATTTGTTTCCTGCAAGGGTTGTCAGGCATTGAAATGGGCTGCCCAGGGAGGTGCTGGAGTCACTGTCCCTGGAGATGTTTAAGGGATGGGTGGATGTGGCACCCAAAGGAATGGTCTAGTGGTTGATAGGGCTGTGACAAAGGCTGAGTCAATGATCTTAAAGGTCTCTTCCAGCTGAAATGATTCTGTGATTCTAGCCATTATTCTAAATGGGATCATTTCCATACCTTACTTGAGCCAGTAAGAAAGCCAGCAGAGTATACATATCTGAATCTGAAAGCCAGTGAAATAGGAAAATCTCATATTCCTGTTGGCAGTGAAGGAAAATAAGGGCACAAATGGATCTTGAAGTACAAACAGAGAGAGATTCTTGAAGTGAAAAAAAATGCCTTAAAATTGGAACTGGAACTCTGTGTTAATTGCCCAACACATTAAAAAGAAAGGGTTTAGAGTTTTACAGTCTCATAATAAAAAACCATCACAGAGGTGCCTTCCTTTTACTAGTCTTCTCTGGTAGTACTCTCAAAAATCACATCAGAATAATAAGGAAATGTTGGAACCACACAGGCCATGAACCATTCTGCAAATCATACAGAGCATATCCGTGACTGTCAGAAGCTGAAACAACCGGGCTGCCAACGAGCTGTGCAGCCACACATCTGCCCCTGCCAATTGGTCAGAAGGGTCTGTCCAAACACTTGAAAGACCATGTTATGGCAAGTATGGCTTTGTACATGAAAATCAGATCTCACTACTCTCTTTGAATTGCTGATTGTATTAGTAAGATATGGAATAAGGAAAAATATAAGGTTACTTTGTCTTCCAAAAGGTATGTGACAATTTATGATGTCTGAATTTGTCCAGGAGGGAGAAAGCAGAGGAGGGTTAGATGGATCTTTTCATCAGAGCATCAGCAAAGGCCTCAGTCCTCCACATTAAATCCATTTCATGTTGTTTGTTACAGCACAGATTGGGAGAAGGTTAATGCTAAACTAGGATATGACTATTCATGCCTATGCTTTCCTAAGTCAACCAGGCCACAGAGGAGACTAAAGGAAACTTTAGAGACCTTCAAAAAAGCTTGATGAATGGACAACATAATGGCCAAGGAAGCTCATTTTATCTGCAAGAAGTTGTGTATTTAGGAGAAAAGGCAAACTGCTGAGATGCCTACAAATGAAAAATGGCTAAGGTACAGCTTCAGGTGGGGAGGGTCTTGGCAGGGAAAGGCAAGAAGGTAGAACTGTTGATAAGTAACTTTCTACATGCTTTCCTCATCAAATGGGAAGTAGACTGTAATTTCTCCAAGGCCAATGCAAATTATTAAGCCCTTCTTGCAAGTAGTTACAACCAATTTTCTTTCAAAATACAAGGAAGACTCAACTGGAGGATGAAGACTACTAAATTTTCAGGTTGCACCAATCTGGAAATAGCTGCAAGAATGGCTGGGGTCCAGGTTCAGAGAATCAGCTTCATTTTGATAGTCTAGGAGTAAGATGGAGAAGTCAGAGCTCAGCTTAGTAAGAACAGAGGAAAGGACCTGAACTGAATCTACAGCTGAGCTACAGGACAGCAATATTTCAGAAGATGGTTGAACAAGGCAGTACAGTTGTTCACAAGCTGGCTGAACTGATGTGCACATCACATCCTTTTGTGTGAACTGGCTTGTACCTTGTAAAGACACAAAGGAATCATTTGGAATCAATCTGTGAATCATTTCCACTTGGTCTACATTGAAAAACATTACAATTTCAACTAGAAGTGTTACATCTGGTTTGGGGAATGAAGCTCAGGAAAGACATGTCCCAGTCAGAAAGGACAGGGAGAACAACAAGAGCTTTAGAGAACATAACCAAAAAGACCTAAATGAACTGCATTGTTCCCAAGCAGAGTGCTAAAGGGGAAACACGAGTCTTCAAAAGTGTAAGAGGCCAGCACAGAGACAAGGGAAAAAAGTTGTTTTCCCTGCCCATATAAGATGTAAATTGCAGCAAGGAAACTTTAGGATAGGTTTGGCGGGTTGTTTCTCTTTTTCTAACAGCAAATGTCACAATTCACTAGGAGGGCCTATAAGGGCCATGGAGTCACTGGCAGTCTAAACAGATTGGGCAAATATACAAGCAATGCTTTAGGGAGTAACCTGGATCACTGCCTTTGCCCCCAGGTACCACCCAGCATTGTTCTCTGTTGTGCAACTCCATCCTTTCAGTGTGCAGATAAAATAAGCAAGCAGATAAAACAGGATGAAGAGCAATAAAAAGGTATCTTGACATAGATCTGTGGTACAACCTCAAGCAGCCTGCTGTGGTCCAGCCTTCTCAAAGAGACTGGGAGCCTCAGAGGACTCAAAGAGCAACACACAGGATCAAGGGCATGGAAATTCATGGGAGATGGAAAAGATTGGGATTATTATCTTCAGAGAAAAACAAGGGAGGCAGAATAGAAGCACATGAAGTAATGTCTGGTACAGACTGATCAGGAGCTTCTCCCTGTCTCGTACTGTAGAATAAAGGGACCTTCTCTGAACTGTCAAACTAAAGGTGGGATATTTAAAACTAAAGAAAACCCAGAAAACCCAACCCAAAACACATTAAAAAAAACACACCAAAGGAGGTACATAAGAGATTAAACTGAGGGACTTCTCTGCTATGATAGGTCCAAAGCATTGATGCTAAACCCAAAAGGTTTCAGACAGAAACTGTTTTACCAACATAGGTACATGAGACACCGTGAAGTCTAGAGGAAAAAAGAGAGGTTTGCTTCAGCTTACAAGGCATCAGCCCTTTGTACCATACTCTGCCATCCCCCATGGGCCCTTCACAGCTGCACTCTGTCCCTCAGCACAACACCCCACATCCCTGAGGGAAGGACATGCAGCCTTCTGCCACCAGCCACAGTGCTCCTGCCAGCACAAGGACTCAGGCAAGAGCCACCAAACCCTCCTGGCCAGCAGCCCCCACCCCACAGGGGACTCACACCACAACCCAGCTGGCTGCTCTTGGACACAGAACAGGCATGCAATAGGGGAAAGCAGCCAGAAAGCTTCTGTTTCCAGTATTGTTCATTATAAAAAAGACAGCAAAGGGGCCAAAAAGGAGGAGTGTTTGTTTTTAAGAGGACACCATTCATCTCAGCAGGCTGGGGACTGCCTGGTCGTACTTGTGCATTGCTGGAAGAACAGAAGACAGGTCTGATCCAAATGTTTTCTGTCTTAGATAGAGAATGTGTCCTGAGCCAAAAACACTGCTTTGCCCCAAAGCAGTAACCTCAACAGACTTTGTAAAATCATGGCCTTATCATCCCAAGAAAACTGAGCACATTTATGAAGGAGGTGCATCTACCTGTTTCTGTGTGTCTCCAGTAACACAGAGTGACAAAGGGTCTACAACCCAGATGACAGTATTGGCAGCATCTACAAACAGAAGAGCAAAGTCTTACCCAAAGTTAACTTCACCTGTTTACTACTGTAATAACTCCAACCATTAAACACTCAATTATCTATACATTTCAGCTGGTATGAAGAACTGAACTCAGAGGGGTGTTAGTTCCAGGACACATCTCAGAGATGTACCAGAACTGTTGCCAGAGATTTGTTTAAAACACAAAGCACACAGGAAGAGACCAATCCCTGGGAAGGAGCGTGGTGCTGTGTGTGGGCATTAAGAAAAATGTGACCTATGTCATGCTGATACATGGCAGTATTTTACACCAGTACAGAGGCCCCTCCTCAGCTTCTCTCTGTGGGTCCACACTTTGGAAGAGGAAGGGATGCTGCACACATGATATTGTCTCTCCCTAGTGACCTCGTGGCAGGAATTGTTTAACATTAGAGGTAGTGGTGTAGAAACACCAAGTTGTTTTCAGCTAACAGCACCAACGCTGCTTTCAAACTGCATATGACTTCCAACTGGCTTCATGGAAGAACATCATCTCTGCTGGGCTCCTAGAGCTTACAGGCTCTAGAGCATCTCACCTGGCATGGAATTTGTGAAGGCACTTTCACCCTGACATAAGCCTCTGGAAGGAGGAGCAAGAAGGACCAACTGTATCCTGAAGGTGAGACCCTGAAGGAGGACACTACACCCTCATGCTTCATGTCCAAGCTGATTTGGAAAGCTTGGGAGGTCAGTTAGGAGGCTGGGCTGTAAAATGCCAGCTCAGAAAGCCTCCAGAATGGCAATTATTGCCTGTTGAGGAAATGCAGGGAGTTTGGCTGAGCCACAGGGACAGCGTGAAATGAAAGTGGTCAGAAGAACATCAAAATGGTTTGAGTGTGGGCTGGGGAGATCCCAGACAATAAAGGCTGTTTGGGGAGTGCTGCTTTCCATCTGCAAAGCAGATGAGAGTTTAATGCTGAGAATCATTTAAAAGTCAAATAAACGATTTGAAATGGCTTGTAATAACTAAAATCGTGTTTCTTTCTCAAGTAAACTGCCCTTGTTTACTGGCTGGATGCATGTACACCAACCCAAACAAGCAGATGAAGAAAAACCAGTCCCTGGGTGCAAAGAGAGTCTCCTGCCCAGCCTCAGAGGAGCTGCAGTAAATGGTGGAAGAAAATATCCCATCAGTGCTTCAAAGGGCCTGTGGAAAAGGAGCCTGTGAGGGGATGAAAGCACATGAATGGAGAGAACAAATGGTGACACACTGGATTTTTTTTCTGGGTTAAAGCTGTGGGGTAAAGTGTTGTCCCAAGACAGGAGGCAGAGTCTTTCCTGCAGCCCCTCCCGTGGGCTGACAAGTGGTGCAGAGCTGCTGGCAGTTCTGCAGTTGGCCCTCACTGTCAAAGTCAAGTCTCAATTTTCCAGAAGCACAGAATAGACCCTGATAAGATATTTAGCCAATAACCTTGACAATATGGCATAAAGAAATAAAGAGGGGCAAGAGATTCTGGGTCACTCATTGAATACAGAAGGGCAAACCCAACACTGTGACCCAAAAATCTGTACATCTCCAGGAGAAAAACAAAACAGCTTTGTTTTTAAGAAGTCACCATATTATCAAAGACCCCTTATCAACAGCAGTAGATGCAAGCTGACAGGCTGAAATCAATGCCAGCTATTGGAATATGAAAGCACCATTAAAAGTTATGACTTCCTTTGGAAAAAAAAAGGTGTATTTTGATGTAGATCAAAGACACTTTCCTTCTGTCAGCTTGGCCATTTTTGATCGACTCAATGAGCACATTTAATTAACAATATGATAGTCAATCTCGTTCCTAATTGCATGCAAAGTGGCAATATTTTGCAGATTGGTTCTTGCTTGGTCTGTTTGTAGTACAGCCCACTTATGTATGAAAATGGCTGCTTTCTCCCCACAGTTTACAGAGAAGTTCACAAAGCTGGGGCTGTCAAAAAATTAAACATCTTTGTGCTATAGCTGTGCATACTAATGAGCAGTCTTAATGCTGGTGAATTGTTCCTGTAGAAATCACTAGGTTGATGTCCTTAAAAAGGAAGGGGGGGGGGGGGGGGAAGGTTTTATTTAGTGCCAAAGTAGAGAAATAAAATCATTTGGGAGACACAGTGAAAAAGAAAACCCACCCTATAAAGCAAGTTCAAAACATCACCTTTCACTTAATAGAATGTGTTATGATGGGAATACAAACGTTCTCTTAATCACAAATAAAGAGTAAGGTGTGACGTTAAAATACTAAGTGTGAAAAGAGCCAACAAGCTGGGTCAAAACAGAAAGAGGACAGAGTCATCCAACCAGAAACGCTGATCATAGGCATATGAAGTGGTTAGAACTACAGCTTCAAAGTTTAGTCTAGTGAAAGATGATTTTTGTAATAATCTGGAGCTAGAGGAATGTGGCCTTTGAAGCTAAACCAGAAAAAGACAAAAGGTACAATCATTGCACTTGACCTTGCAGGAGCAGTATCCTGAAGCCAATGACGAGCAGCAGCAGCCCACAGTTACATCACACCAAAACTCCTCCAAGGCAGCAGCTCAGGGTGGTGCAGCCCTTTGAAACAACACAGAGAAAAAAGCCACCGTGGATGCTGTTTACTACTGGAAATTGTTAATAGCCTCAAATCATCAAGTCTTTCTCTACATCAAATCACTCCTAATTAACTGGAATCCTGGTGCCACCTGAGTTGTCCTGCTGGAACTGAAGACCCTGCTTGTGCTGGACACAGCTGTCCAAAGAGAGAGATGGCTGGCTGTCCTTGAATCTAAGACAGCAGGAATGTAACTTTGTGATCTCTTGTTGCTGAATTTGCACATGCTCTTCCCATTCTCTGCAAGATGCCCAATTTTTACAGCTACAACTAAATTAATTGAGGGAGGTTAACCTTAAATCATCCACCACAGCTAGGGAATCTGGGGAGGAGAGAGAGGAAGGGCAGAAAGCTGCTAGGATCCTTCCCCCACTCAGCAGCTGCTCCTAAAAGCACCACCTTGCACGGTCAAGCTGTCCCGTTGTGTTTGCATAGTTTCTACTGAGGGTCATGGCTTCCACTTATCTGCATGGGGGAAGTTCTTTCAGACCTACAGGAAAGCCTGTAGCAGCAAAAGAGCAGCAGAGACCACATACCTAAGGGAATTAGCAAGTTTTCATGATTCATCTTGGGTGAATCCCCTTTTCCTCTTGGTAGGTGCCTTATGTTTAAAGAAACACACATTAGAGGAGGAAGAAGAAATCTCAGTTGCTCTCTAGCAAATAAGGTTCTGGTCATTAAGCTTTGCTCTTTACTTAATTGTCCTCACATTGGGAGTAAGAGCAGTCATGCTGGCACAAATTGCAGTTTAATTGCTTGCAAAATAATCCAGCTACAGGAGATGTGACCCCAGAGCCCCTGACATGGGGCTGAGCCTGGAGGTGCACTCACAAGCAGCATCCTGGAGCCCAACGGGTCTAGGTCACACACTCCCTCATGTGTCATCCCCACCCCCAGCTCACCAGGAGTCCAACCAGATGGGAAGATCCCCTACATGGCACCACTGTCCTGCAGCCTCCACACCAACAGGCACTCCCTTGTGCACAGGGCTGTGAGTCCTGCCTGTCCTCAGCCTTCCTACCAACACCTTAAAGCCCTTCAATCACTCTTTAAACTGCTTCCTCCTGCAGGGATGTTTCAGGCCACATCACAACCCACCAGAAGCCACCAATGACACAGACTTATTCCTTAGGGACCTCTTCCAACCTGGCAAAAGTGGGACAAGGTAGTGCCTGCTGGCACACCGCTAAGCACACTGACTTGTAGCTGTAAATCTACTGTAGACCCTTTATAAGATTCCCTGGCTTTGCAGTTATCACATACAAATAGCCAGGGTACAGCAAACATGGCAATAGGGCCACACTGGCTGCAGCACCCCCTTTGTGGTATGAAAGAAAGGATTTCTGAAAGAGAGCATGAAGATGAGGCTGTAGCCAGGAACTGTACCTGGAGAAGCAAAGCACACAAGATTTTGCTGGGAACAAGAGAGGTAGTAAGAAAAGCAGGGGAAGCAAGGGAGAGCAAAGCAGGGACCAGCTAGCAGGCACCTTTTTGGAGATGTCCTACCTCCAACAAGCAGCTGCCCAGCCAGACACAACATTCTTTCAGCCATGGAGGGTGACAGTCCCCACTCCCCAGCAGCTCAGGGGAGCCATGGCAAGCAGTAGGAGAGCAAAGGATGGGTGAGGGAGAGAGAAACCCCTGGGACTATGGGCTGCACTGGACCATACTCACAGGAAAGGAGGCTCCCATGGCAGCTGGTATGGTTTTTTGATCAGTCTCACACTTACCCTGGGAACTGCCATATCTGCTGCAGGTTAAACTGCTGGAGGGTACTGGGAGGAAGAGGTTCTGAGTAGCTGCCACCTGCAGCAAGGCAGTCAGTCACAGAGCAGAGCAATCCACACCAAGAACAAAATCTAGGTGATCTCAGCCCAGAAGAGCCTTATCTGCCATCTCATTAATTGCAGGCTAGTCAGGTGCTTTGTTTTTAGCAATGCTGAAGGAGCATCTCACTGCAGACATTTTTCCCTTTCAGATTCACAGCATCAGGCACTAAGCTGGTATGAAATGCAAGTTTAGGGGACCATGGTATGAAGAGAGAACTTGACATTTCCTCTTCCTTCTCCCGTAACTTCTGCAGCTGCCTGGCAGGGACAGGCAGGTTTGCACCTCCCTGGCCTCAAGGGATGCTCCAGCACATTCCCCATGGAAAGGTGCACAAGGAGCAGCTGCTCCAGACTTTGGGGACTGTCCCCACCCTGTGAAGAAAGGCTCTCCAAGGGGTGGAAAACCTAGAAAGAGTCAATTTTGTCACAGCACAGTGGAACACAAATCTGAGCTTCTCTTAAAACTGTATTTAGGGATGCCAACAAGTCCCAATGCACCTCGTATTTGCAGCAACTTGCAACCACAAATTACTCACATGTGATAAAAAAACCCCCCCATGGGGGCTGCCTGTGTCCCATCCAGAGGGGAGGCTGAGGAGACATAGCCCTGGGTGTGTGTGGGAGCAACATGGCTGTTCAGCTCCACAGGCAGCACAGCCACCATTGGGACCCCTTGTGCCCATCTGCCTCACCCCTGACTCCCAGAACCCAGGGACAGCCTTTGCTGCAGCCCCACCAGTGTTTGACTCGGTGAACTGCCAGCAACTGAATCCATCTCCCTCCTTTTCCTGCTGGAGACACCCAAAGTGGAGGAAGACAGAGCATATCCTCATCTCTCTGCAGCCCTTTCCAATTTGTCTACCTCCAGCCTGCATCTTTAGCAGCCCAACCTGACAACACATCACAAACTCTTTGCAGTGAGCAGACCCTCGAGTGCATGGTCTTTGCTAGATGAGCTCCTTGGGAATCTCAGGATTTCATCCATAGCACCAGGTGCCATGGCTTGGGTGGCACAGGCTCACCTGCAGCTTAGCTCCTTTGTCTGCTTGAAAAATGGCAGGAAGCAAAGATGAGGCAAAGAGCACAGCACAGGGAACAAGGAGATAAATTATCAAATAATTGGAGAAAAACAACCAACACAAAATGAAAGAAAATGAGAGTTTGGCTGAAGCTGACATTATGCAAGAAGAAGAGGGGAAGAAGTATCTCCCACTAGGCTGGAAGAGGCCAGCACAGGTTTGCAGAAGCAAAAGGCACCTTGACTGCACACTCTTTGCCCTGGGGTGTTTTGGTTGGTTTTTTCTAACCAGAAGGTACAAGTCCAGGCTTTGCTCCCAAAGATCCTGTCAGAGATGGTCCCCAGCCAAGCAGGAGATCCAAAAAGCCTCTCAGAGCAGCTGGAACAAAGCTTTGCATCTGGAGCCATGGATGACAGAAAAGCTCAAATCTGACTGCTCCAAATGTTGAGGAAGTTTGGATGGGAGTGGAAATGTGACAGCCAAGATCTGCCTCTCCTCTGACAGGTTAGCCATAAGCAAAGAAGTAATTTCTCTCATTTTAACTCTCTGGGCCCAGGAAGGGAAATAGTTTCTCACAGATGCTGTCCAGTAAGAAAAAACTTGAGATGAAGGATTTTGTTTTCACAGTTATAGCAAAAACAATATATCAGCTTACAAGGCAAGGCCAACAGGGGATGTGTGTTAGATGGCTTTTCTTGGGTTGCAGATCATAGAATCATAGAATGGTAGGGTTGGAAGGGACCTTTAGAGATCATCCAGTCCAACCCCCCTGCAGAAGCAGGTTCACCTAGATCAGGTCACATAGGAACATGTCCAGGTAGGTCTTGAAGACCTCCAAGGAAGGAGCCTCCACAACCCCTCTCGGCAGCCTGTGCCAGGGCTCCCTCACCCTCACAGTGAAATAATAGCTTTTTTCTAATGTTTAAGTGGAACTTTTTGTATTCCAGCTTCATCCCATTAATCACTCCTTATATTTTTTAAATGACTTTTTGGATTGTTAATTGGCTTGTTTTTATTGTTATACATTTCTCCAACAAACCAGCCCATCTAGCAAGCATCACTTCCCCGTGAGTGCTGGTAAGTGGCAGAGGTGGCCTCTCCTCTCCTGTGTTCCCCACCACACTGACAGCAACAGAACAGCTGCCACTCACATATATCCATCCCAGAATGGCAACTGCTGTGCAGCAGGCAAAGGTCCCCAGATATACTTCAACTCCCAAAACTCATGAGGAGTAGTCTGGTTGTCAGACAAAAGCTAAGGGCTGCTTAAGAAAGCCACAGAAGAGAAACCCAAGAACAACCATTCACCTCATGAAAAGCATGCTTCAAATCTTACTCCCTTGGTTTTTTTGGTGAGGGGGGGAGGGCTCTGTTTAGTCCAGGTTTGGATTTCTCTGCTGGATCCAAAGGCATCCGTTTGAGGGAAGCAGGCAGTGTGGGTTTGCTCCATGTGATCCCTCCCTGTGCATCACCCATCCAAGCTGTGCTGGGGCTCAGCTGCCTGGGCAGCAGCACAGCCTCTGAGAGAGTCCACAGCTGTGCCTGCAAACACCTGGGGCAGACAGACAGTGAATGCCATGGCTGTGAAGGACACATTGGCAAGGCTGGCCATTTGCAAGAGCACCCGTTGGCAATGGGGCAGATATGGGGCTGGTGCCGAGCACGTGAGCAGAGATCACACTGCAGTGCCACAGAGGGGCTGCCTTTGCACACACACACTCACTCCTCTCTCCCATTGCTCTTCACTTCAGAAGGTCCTCTGACTCACAGAGCCACTTTGACTGGGAGCCAAGTGGGAAAGGGCAGCCAGCCCCAGCCCGGCAGACGGGCAGCGCTGCAACGCAGCTCCAGCAGGAGCAAACCAGCACAGACACTAACAAGATTTCTTTTTCCTGTTGGGACATATTCACCTGGAGATTGGTGGTTGCCCTGAGCACACTGAGCCTGGATACCACCAGTTAACTCTTCTCTACCAGCCTACAGCTGTCCTGATAGGCCCAACGCCTGTACAGCAGCAGCACCCGGCTCTCCAGCCAGCGTCTGCTTCCTCTGGGGTTGGTGGCCTGTGCTGCAAGCACATAAACCCAGGTGCCAGAGGCACACTGACCTGAAACATTATTAGCTTTTGAAATCATTTTTGAGGGGGAGAGAAAGAAACCTCTGTAGGACAGGGGTTCCCTTTCCTAGAGAACAGCAAAGCTGGTGTTTCTGGACCAAATCCAAGAGGGGTCTGTAAAATTCCCAGTTTCTAATTTTTACAGGCAAAAAGAGGCCAAAATCTTCAAAAGCAAACCCACAGCAATCCACTACAGCTTCTGTTCCTCATTTAGGGTAAGGCTACATATGAAATCTAATTGTCTCTCTGCAACTCCCTGTGCAGCTGAGGCAGACAGAGAGGGATCTCCAGGGAGCAATTCCTTCAAGCTGCTTTAAGCACATACCTCAAGATGCAACCGACTCCCCCTCACATCCAGCACACAGGGATGCCACACAGAAATAACTCCAGAATCTGTCTCCTGTGACATGGGAGCCAGACTGCACCTTGACACTTGGCACAGCAGTTTATCCTTCCAAATATTAGCCTCTTTGCACACTTGGAAGTGAAGGAATAGCTTCAGTAGATGTTGACCCAAGGGGCCAACAGCAACTGTAAGAACAGTCAGTGAGAGGATGCAATTTCACAGTTTGTACTTGATTTTCCTTCCTTTCCCCAGATGATGGATTTTAGAGTTCCCACACAGTCACACAGCAGTTTGCTGTTCCCTTCGTTGGATTCAGTGATGTCTCTTGTTTGGGGTCAGCTGTTGAGACATAAACAGAACGTGACACGCTCTTAGGGGGAAGCACACCCTGTGCTTGCTGCAGCATGCCACATCTCTGACCTGCAACAGGAGAGCTTCCTCGGGAGGGAATGCTGGTCACTGTGCTACAAGAAAATCAGTGGTTTGGAAGGCAAATGTTAAACACAGCAGTTGGAGAACTCTTGGACAACTTAGAGAGGACATGGCACTCGCTCTGTAAGGAAGATGAGGAAAAATGAGGAGTGTCTGGGATGAAGCATGTCCCTTGCAAAGCTCTGCAGGAGTCTCTGCAGTTTTTAAACACAAAAAGACAGAGCACTGTTGGCTGGAGACAGAGAGGAAAGGGCACAAAGACAAAAGGTGAGAGAAGCACTGCTGAACTTGGCTGCTCAAGCCAACCTGAAAGGCAATCTCTGCTGCCTAGAGAGCTCTTCAATCACTGCAAAACCCCGCTGATTTCTCACTAACAGAAGAACATCCTTCAAGAGACACAGTTCCTGCCTCTCTAGAGGCAATACAGAAAGTGTCTTTAAGCTGAGGTTTCCTAGGACAGGTGGTTATGGAGGCAGCTGTAAGGAAGCAGTGCCACCCATGCCAACGTGCATCCCAGGAGACTGGCTGTGTTGGAGGACCCTGCACAACACAAAGAAGCAGATATCCCAGCAACATTTCTTGAGATCCTTAATCAATGGCTAGGATGAACAGGAAGGAATCAATCAAGGACACAATTGCATTGTGAAGAGGTGAAGGTCCAGTGGCCCTTCTCCTAGGGGCAGGGGAGGCTGTTTAATGTGGACAGCTATCATGTCAGTGGATGACACCCCAATTTTCTGAGCAGCAGGCTCAGGTGGACTAACAGCTTGAAAGGGACTGAACTAGCATGAAGTGAGAGTGAGGGGGAGCAGCCACTGAGCCAGGATATTCAGAACAAATTGCTGAAGGAAGAGGGCCAGCTGCCTGCACAGCAGTGCCAGAGTGGGTAACACAGCATCAACTGTTAGGGCACATGCACGGGCTTGGCACAATGGCATTACCAACAACCTGATGGAAAGATCCCTCTGCCAAAGCATTAACACTGATGAAAGGCAGATGGCCAGAGAGAAAAGGAAGAGGCACCTGCTGGCAAAGACAGAAGGAACCACTTTTGAACAAACAATCACTCAGGACACCAAAGTGTGCCTGCTCACCCCACACAGCCCCTTTCTAACCTGGTGTGCCAACTCCAAGCTCTGGCACTCAGGGCCACAGTTCTGGCATCCCACGTGTTGCTCCTCAGATGGAAAAAAGTAACCACAACTCAACTCCTGAGCTGGGCCATCTCCTAACCACAGCAGGTTCATGTGAGTCAGCCCTGGAAGCCAAATTTATAACCAAATCCTTCTGACAGCTGAGCATGCGTTTGCCAAACCCAACCTTACCCAAACCTCCAGCTTGCAGAGTTCTGTGGTTTCTTCCCCTGTGCTCATCTCCAGCCCTGCTCCTATTATCAACTAATTTCCTCTTATCTGCCTACTCAAAGTGGCATCTTGCAACACCCAGATCTCTAGTACCACAGTGCAAAAGCTGTCCCATTCTGGCAATGGAGCAAAAGGGGGGGAAGGAGAACCTTCACCTGAATTGAGTCAAAAATTCTCAAGGACCCTCTTCTGAGGCCCATCCCCAAGGCACCTGTCCTGCTGCTCTCACACAGCCCCTGCTCCCTGGCTCTCTCTCTTTCATTTAACTCCAGCACAGGAAGCTCCAGCCTGGATGTCAACATGAGGGAGAAAAAGGAAATGTTTTCAAATGTGAAAGTGACACAAAACTAAATTGCCCTGTAATCCCAATCATTACATTTGTTGGAACAGAAAAAGACCCAGCTAAGCACTATGTATTTAGCATTTTAAAGCTGAAATTAGCACTAACTGCTTCAGCAGGGAGGAGGAGTTTGCACAGAGAGTGAATGATCACCAGCAATTAATCCCAAGTAGCTTAAGTAAGTGCTCTGAAATTGGGGAAGGCTACATGTGGTCAAATTCCCATCAATCAAGGCTTGGAGGAGAAACAGGCGAAGTGTTATGGAGAGGGGAGGAATGGTAAGAGAAGTTAGGGGCTGGGAAAGATCAGTTATCTTACAAGGAAGCAAGATGCACTTAGGGAAGATTTAACAGTGAGAAGGATTTTAGATTTCAAAGAGAAGACTCCCTTGTCTCCTCTAGCAGTCCACCTTTCCAGACCAAATGTTGTCACTTGGTCCACAAAGGAACTCCTCTGACAGTGAACATTCCTGACACTTCTCATGGTTCAAAGGTTAATTCAGCATTTCAGTTCTGCAACATCAGACAGTTTGGTCCAACTGCAGCAACAGCAGAGTTATAATGTAATGGCATGTTAAACTACATAAGGATACATTTTCCACTTCATTTAGGAGGGTGCCAAAACCAAATCCTACCCCACGTGCACCCTTCATCAACCATAGCTGTGCATTAGCTCCATCATGAGGAGACAATTTCTTCCAAGTCAAAGCCAAGGTGCAGTGCTAGGCAGCAGATTCTCAAATTAATGCCCCTGTCTGCAGGTCCACACAGCTGCTTCTCAAGCTGACAGAAGTGCCAACAGAAGAGATCTATGAACAATGGATGCTGATTGTCAATAAGTCAGGAGTTTCAGGGGAAATTCCACAGGGCTGGAAGCAGGTTAATGTTTTGACTGTTTATAGAGAGATGATCATAGGTCTGAAAACAATCTTTGGGGAAAGAATAGTTGATACAGAATTAAAGGAGATTAATGCAAATCAACATGTTCATGGAAAACTGGTCTTGTCAAATTGACTCTCATTTGCTGTTTGTGTTAACACAGCAGTCTACCCATACTGCAGCTTTTCTCCCTCAGGCTGGGTCAGTCCTGCTCAGAATAAGAAAGCAGAGAGTCAGCCTACAGTTCCTTAAAGTAAAATCTGGCAAAGGCTTCAGGGTGTAACTGGGAACTCTTTGGGACAGGAGGGTCCTGCTGGGATCTCACACTGGTCCTGTGCTGGTCCCTGTCTCTGCTGACAGCCTGGGCAGTAAGAGCATTACTGAGACCATGGGGAGGAAACCACTAGAAGAGAAGGAGGCTGCACTGCTGAGCAGAGGAAACAAATGGCCAGCAGTTCTGTGACTGACCTGGCACAGCCAGATTGGGGCAAAAACTGTTCTGAAAGACAGCAGGAGCACAAGACACGGCTTGAAATGAGCAACGGTGTCCTCAGGGGCTGACACAGGAGTAGGGCAGGGAATGGGTTTAGCATTCCCTGCCGTACTCCTCCTTGGAGTAGGGCAGGGAATGTCACACGAGTGAGTAGGCTGCTGTGGCTATTGTAATGCCCTCTCCAGTTTGGCAAACACAGAGTAAGAGGGATGCACAGGTCTGCTGCACCGCTCAGGAGGGATCTTCCAGCAGCACATGGCTCTTCCCTGCTGCCCTGGAGCATCCAGAGTCTGCAGGGCTATCAGGAGGGAGCAGGTAGGAGCCTAACAACACTCTGCTTGGATATAAGGCAGACAGACAAGAGTGGTAATAAAGTCTATACTTTTAGCCCCTGGAACAACCATCATGAGCTTTGGCCTTCTGATGCCGGAGAGGTTCAAAGCTGGGATCAGAGAGCACATCCTTCAGAAAACACTAATTCACAGCTGCCCTGGGCAAGGGAGACTTTGCCATCTCTTGAACAGGACATTCCTTTGACCATACAGGCAGCACTGCTTCCAAACAGCTATTAGACATAATTAAAACAGTAGTGGTAGCTCAGAAACCTGCGTTTTCAGTCCTGCTCACGTCAGCGCCGGCCTGGTGTGAAAGGCACCGGAGGAACCCACACACAAGCTGCAAATCACAGTGTAAGACACGGTATAATTAGCAACAACCGAGAGCAAGATGTGAATCCATCACTAAACCCTGCCTGACACTCTGCTCCAGCACAACCAACCCTTTGTATCCAGGCTCGGGGCCAGGCCTCGCTGCCCTCCCCGGCGCGCAGGAGGCGGGGAGGCCGCGTTGCCCTGCCTCCTGCGCTGGGTTTCATCCCGGCCCCTGCGAGCCCGAGCTGCACACCCACAAGAGGGCGGTCGGGTTGTGTTTTCCCTTCCACTACATCATTTTCCACCTTCCCGTCTTCGGGAGCTCACGACGAAGGCGGCTTTTCATCTTCTGTGCCCGCTTACAGCTGCTTTCTGAAGGGAGCACGATCAGAGTTATCCTATGCCCATCTATACAGGCAACAGAAAACGTTTAGTGCAGCTGAGGAAGCCTCTCGTTAATCACCGCTCCTGGGAATGTCTGTGCTGTGTGGGGCAGCCTGCTTTAGAGCAGCATCAGCCAGCAGATCCCAGGGCTGACCATGCTGGTGTTTGTAGGATCAGGCTGTCTGGAATGTTTATGCTGGGCTTTTGAAGACTAAAGTAGAAGAAGCAGCTTTGTTTATTCAAAATAAATCAAAGCAATCAGATTAAAAATAGACATAAAATAGTAAAACTCAATCTCTCCTCATGAACAGTTCTCATGACAGGAGAACTGTTGCACCATTATCAGCATTGAGCTCAGCTTTCAGACCACAGTTATCATCACAAGTTTCATTGAGACATAGATACTAGCATTATACTGTCATATCTTTGACAGATGTTGAAACTTCTCCATCTCCTGTTTCCACCTCCCTCATTTTTTTTCCCCACCACCCTTCCAAAACAAGGGCCACACAGTGCTGCTTCTCCTGTGTAGCCTAGTCTGTAGGTACAGCTTTCCATCTGCTCTCCAGTTCTTCCACTCATCACACCTCTGCTTTCTCTCGTGGCCTCCCTAGTCCCTCACTCTCTTGTGCATCTCTCCTCAAAGCCTCATCTTCCCTCAAATGCAGCTTCACCCCTGCTTGCCTCTCCCACACTTGTGCCATCTCTCCTCTTACCTCCAGACACTCTGCACACTGTTTGGAGACATTTTCCTCCCAATGCACCCAAGCTCCTTTCCAGCTTGCTTTTGGTTTGTGTTTTAGGTACCATCTACAAGCAGTCAAAGCAAAAATACTTCCCTTTGGAAAAAAAGAAACCACAGCCTTAGGAAGGCCAGTCTATGTAAGCCATTCAAAATCAACTAAAGGGCAGAAAAAAGAGGCAGCTTCTCTGCATTTGACTCCACAGAAGTCACAACTGCAAAATCCCATTGATAACGCTGTGTCATACTCAGAAGCAACAGAAAGTAGCAGCCAAAGAGTCACAATCCTTTGCCCCCGTGTGAACTCGAAGCTCTCCACAGTCTCCGAGTCTCTCCACAGTCTGCTACAGAGAGGATGTCCTCAAAACCTCCCTCCTTCAGCTGGGGAGGGGTCAACGAGTAAGGACAGATTTCTGCCGCGGCTGCAGGGAGCAGCCAGCCCTCCCCGGGGGACACCCACTAGAGGGAAGCAGCTCCCACAGTTACTCTCCTGCCGTGCCGAGGGCTCTCCAGGAGCTGGATGAAGGATGCCCATCCTTTTTGAGACAGCCTTGCCCTGAGACACTCCAGCTCTGCTGGGGAAGCAGAAGAGAACCTGCAGGGCTGGAGCACTTGCACTGCAGGGCTCAAAGCAGACATTACCTGTGTGGCAGCAGCAAAGTGACAGCTTCCAAAGGCTTTACCACTGCTTTTGCTGGTGATACACAAGTCTTCGGTACATGGATTTGGCACCAGAGCCTGTGCTCCCATTTCCCCAGCTCCCATTCCACCTGCTCCCTTTGTGTTACTCCTAAGGCAGCCCAGACGAGGACTTTCATCGTGCAGATTGTGCCTCCCCCAAAGAGCTCCAGGAGCAAAAAACAAGTCAGAGGCACCAGGGATGTGCAGAACAGAGTGGCATAAACAAACACAAGTTAGAGTCTTGCCTTGCCATTGCACAGCAAGTGTGGGGAACTTCCTTCCCTGTCACCCTAACAAGCATTACTTGTTTCTCCAACTAAAATGCACAAAGAATTTCAGTGGTAGGGAGAGCCACACAGCCCTGCCAGCTGCCCTGGGAGCTCAGCCTTGCTGCACTGCCTCTGCCCTCACATTTGGCTAAGCTGCTGCTTTCCTCCAATTCACCTGCACCAGGCAAACTCCCCAGGGCAGACCTGGGCTCCAAAATTCACTCTGCACTTGCCAAGTTAGTCCCGGCACACAGCTGCTAGGCCACACCTCTGCTTGGGCTGACATGCCAGACACTGAAATAATGAACAAATATATAAAGAGAGTTCACAAAAATACTTCTCTTTCCATTTTGGCCATCTCCCTTCCTCCAGCTACATTTCAGGAGTAGAGACCAGTAGTAATGTCCCAAGAAGTTAAGTTTCTGCCAATAATGGGGAACATCAGGGTTGGCTTAAGTGGTGACAATACTCTAGCAAAGCTTCCTAGGACAGAAGCAACAGCTGCACCAGTACATGAGATGATCCATGCAAGGAAATTCCTTCACATACAAGCATTTTGTTAAGATGAACTTAAAACTGCCCACCTACTTCCCATTGTTCTCAAGACCTTCCACCAATTTTTGACACTGAGTAATCGAAGGAAGCACATTGAGACAAAGTGGATTGAGCCACAGAAGTAAAATCTGCACTGTAACTGGAAAAAGGCATCACTCACAAGTGTGCATGTGTCACGTGGACTCTATGAACCACGTGGAAATTGCCATTAACTAGATGATTCCACCCTAGAAAAAGCTAAAAAGCTGTCAGAGGGGGAGAAACCTTCACTGTTTGCCAAGATGGAGGTACACAGACCCCAGGCAGGGCTCTCCTGGCAACAGCAGTAAAAGAAATGTGAGTTAAGGACAGCTTGAAGTAACTTTCTTTCATCAATTTCTTCTCTTACCTAGATGAAGACACACATGAAATACAGACAGCTGGTTCTGTCTGGGCAAAAACAAAGGAGGGATCAAAACTGCCTTGTAACACACGTCTCGTTTTGACCTTAACACCATGTTCCTCACCTAAAAGGCAAATCAGCTAGTTGTGCACATTTTAAGTTTTAAACCTTAAGTCTCAAGGCTATTTTAGAGGCAAGATGGACAAGAAAAGATTTCAAGAAACTGGGCAAGTTATCAGACAGAGGAAGACAGCATTTTTACAAACAACAAAGATATCAAAGAGCAAATTTTATTCAGCTTATTTGGCACAAAACTTACAAGAATCATTTTGTTCCCTTCTTAAATTTAGTACAACTAAGCAAGGAAAAAAAACCAAACCCAAGCAGACTAATACATTTAATAAGCTGTACAGTAAGTGAAATGTGGAAAGAGGCACCAGAAAGATCTACCAAAAAAATCAAAGTGCATGAAAAATACCTACTCTGAGCGCCTCACGGGATTGTATTAAGGCACCACTCCTTTAGAAGGTTTACTGAATACATCAAGTGTGCAACTTCTTGGTTTGGAATGTAAAGAGTCCTTCAGCCTGTATTGTGCAACCTCCTTAGGGAACAATGCTTCTCCTTGTAAGTGTTCAGTGGAGAGACCTCTTTCTGCCGGCCATTATCTCTCAGACAGGAGTGCCACTGTCGCATGCTTGGAGAAAGCCAACGCAGGTTATCAGTGACCAGCATTTTACTTCAGAGTTTTAAGCTGTAGTGTACACCAGGCCTACCAATTCTTTACAATAGGTTTATGGAAACAAAATGCTGCAGAGACAAAAAGTAACGTGGGACAGCTCAGTAACTATGTTTAGATAACTTCTCAAAAGAAGGGCTTCGTGTTGGAATGTCTCTTAAAAACACATCATAAACCAAATCTGAGTAGTGTTACAATCCAGAGTAATTAAATACACTTTGCAACAGAATATTCCAAAGCTTCCTTTAGGACTAGCAACCTGACAAATTCCACAAGACTCCAGGAACTTTAAGAAAGTACGTAGAAAAAGCCCAGTATCAGACAGTGGAAAGTGTTTTTCTTAACTGGAAAGAATTAATGCAAGTACCTGTGACTGCAAATCATGTTCTACTGATGTATATATATGCACATATATATACACACACACACACACAGAGAGAAACACCATACGAGAGCCAGACAGACACCTTGGTTCATTGGGGATTCTGCACATCACTGTTCTTAAGCACTACAGAAGTTGCACCAGGTTTTTTTAGCTCTTAAGGAAGATGCTGACACATTCCTTTCAGAATCACACTGCTTCACAGTTACCAGGAGAGGTACTGCAGGCCAGATTCCCACCATCACACGTAAACAGGTTCCAAACAGCCAAATTGAAGTTGCATCTGCTTCTTAGCAGCTTTGACTTTGGTTTTGCTGCTCAGCTGGATCACCAGTCCCCTTCACTTCCAAGAAGTTTGATAAGAAATCAATGCCCATATCAAAACTGAAGTGGGAACCGGTAAATGCAGAATGTTGTATCAAACTGTTGTACAACACCTCTACTGTAGAGAGTTTCAAACATCTCAGGAGCTTGAGACTGCTTAATCTGAACTCTGGAAAAGCACATTTCTCTGTGGACATGCAAAGGCATTTAAATATGGACCCCAGGTGTGACAACATTTCATTTTTTGTCCTCTTAGGGTGTAGACCTCAACAACACAAATGTGTGTCCCATTACAAAACCAAAGCACCCTTGAGCATTAAAGATTCTAAACAGCATGGGCTGAAAAAAAAGGGCATCTGGAAGTGATCTACACATTACAGAGCATGGTGTTTCACAAGTCTCAGAACAGTTCAGGTCATACTTTCTGGGATCACTTTCCCCATACCTTTGCCCCAATACAGAGCTGGAGTTTTCAATAACTTTTACCCCTGAATTATTTGCTACCACATATAAAATGTGCCACAGAAGTGGCAGTCAGGGCTAAACATTTAATGACATGTCCTTTTTGTCCTTTGTTAACAATTACAATCAGCAGAAAAGAAACCTAGTCACTCAACTCATTTATTTCAGAATTTGTATGTATGTCATGTAGCAACTTAACATTGGTGGTGGACATTTGTGCTTCCATTCTCTGGCACTTGGAGGGGGAATTCATCTCCAGATAATCACATCTTGCTGAAGCATTCCTTTGCATTTGTCCAAACCTGAATTCCCTTAAAAAAAACCCAAACAGTTAGAAGTAAATAGGTAGAAATATACTTGGTTTGCAAAGCTCATCAGGCTTTCTTCCACAGGAGACTCTACAAAAGAAGTCCTCACACAAGAACAATGCAGAGACACAGCAGAACTGAGCCACGCTGCCTTTTCTTTAATATGCATATATGTATATAACTCAACATGAATGTGTCAAAGTGTGACAGAATACGTGGGAGGTTTTACACTAGTGACTTCCAACTTTATGACTGCAATGCTCTTAATTATTGAAAGTTTGCACCCAAGCCCCTGCTGCTATGAGAAATACATCAGCCTGGCCTTCCACAAGATAAACATACCTTTTTGCACATGCTAATCTGCATGACAGCGTAGCTTATAAGTGCCTCCTTCAAGTCATGGTTCTTCTGCTCTTTGAACCGCTCAATGTCAGCCCAGGCACTCTTCACAAAGTCTCTGGAATGAAAAGCAGTCTTTCTGTTAGCAGGAGTTTTACATGTGCCATTCTCAGCTCATCTGCCTTCCTCTTGACCCTCAGTAGAGATGCCATGTGTGACAAAGCACTACATCTTTCAGTCAGTAAATCCAAGTCCTGTAATCATTATGCATCCCACTCTGTCCTCTTTTGCTAATGGGCACTGCTACCTAATTCTCCATCATCATCTGAGGGTTTCTTAATCTAAAGAATTGGTTTCACAGCATGCTGTGGGTTGTTTGGGTGTTTCTTTCCCCCCCCAGTAAGCATCACTGCCACAGAACCAGCACAAATCAGAATACACTGTCCTCCCAAGATTCTATTGGGGTAACCAAGTATCTTTATATCTTCATGCTAACATTCAGCACACAACACTGCACATTTCTTTTTCAAGTTAGAATCTTTGCTTTTCCAATATGAAAACTCACTTGTCATCAGGATTTGAGACACTCAAGCACAACCACCGTTTACAAAGCAAATGTGTCTTGGATGATTCACTTGGGGAATTAATTTGGCTGGTTTGGGGATGTGTCTTCAGGTCTCCTTAACTAAAAGGGTGGTGGATTCCTGTAACTTATAGCTTTCACTTGTGCTGGACTGTACATACAAGGCAAGTATTCACTTGAAAATTGCTTCCAGAGCCACAAAAACACATCTCCAGCACTTCTGTCAAAATGATTAAGAAATTGCATTTAGTGGATGTCTTGTTGTTTTGAACTATTCATGAACCAGTCTTATCTTTCCAGCTCTGATCCCAACATACGAGGAGATACCACGTTTACCCCTGTGCTATATGACAAACGTGTTCTGACACAATCACACTGCTTTAGGAATGTTAGCTCCTCTTTTTCATGTTTGCATTCCTGAACAAAACTTCATTAGAGCACGGAGAAGCAGTTACCCAAACACAACTTGCCAGAACTTCTAATCTCCTTTAAACAGGAGTCAGTTGTCCCCCATATGAGAAGTTACAGAATATGAGCTCAGGACCCATACACATAAAACAAAGTAAATACTGTATTTGAAGCAGATCAGCTTTTGAGTCTTAGGTTGTTCAGCTGCAGAGCTACAAGCCCACCTGCTAAACATAAACATACTGGTTGAACATAAAAGCATGCAAGTCAGCCATTAGAGTGGGCTCAGTAACTGGGAAAGTCATCAGGTTTTACACAAGCCATACTCTCGGACCAGGAGCTAACTGCATGTACTGTACTTTATTTCACAACTTGCAGCTGACAGGAGCTTTTATAGACAGCTCATAAACACCAAGAATATATTAAAAAACACTTATAAAATGCAAACACCTTCAAGAGCATCCAGTCAAGGACTTTTGCTAAGACAAGCCCTGTCTTTCCTTTGTAAAAGTCACAACCATTTACCTGCCCTCCAGGTTTTTAGATTTAAGTTGTTCTTCTCCTTCCTGTATCTGCTCTTCTAGAATCTTTATCTTGGCTTCCCTCTGCTCAGGGGTTTCCTGCCCAAAGAGCTTGCTGGTCATCCCTTTCAGGGAGAAAGTTCTCACCGTCTACAAAAAAACACAGACAGGCATTCTAGGTTTGGGATTCTCAGGCACAGCCACAGGACACTGGGATTTGTACCAGTATTTGGGCTTATTCTTATTCATCATCTCTTTTTTGCTTTAGCTTCCACTTCATTAGTGACATTTTCATGAATTGATAGGTAGCTATGGGAGGTGTGGTGGCTCACATTAGATTGAGTAAAGTGGGGAGGAAGTAATTTGATGTTCAAACTCTGTAAGGCCAGTCTATGGGTTGCACCATAAGCAAGTCATTCCACTGATACAAGTCACCTTTCCAAGCAGTTTTCCCACTGAAGCAGGAAAAGAAACTGTCTTGAGTTCTGTATGAGAAAGAAAAGCCATGAAGTAGCTCCATACAGAACATCAAGAGATCCAACAGAAACATCAAGAATTGTACACATCTTTTTGAAGTTGCCACTTTCAGATACTGTCTTAAGCAACATCTTCCATATAAAACAGACTTACACCCCCTATCAGTAACATCCGCCTTTCAAAAGGCAGAGGAAGCGTCTCAATCCTCAGTGTTTTGATCTTTAGGATGGAGTTGTTTGTGTTATTTTGCTCATATTTTGCAGGTCATGCTTCCTGCAACCCTTTACTTGCTCAGCATTCAATAAAAGTTTGGTACACACAGCTGATGTCACTAAGAACCAAGATACTTTAAACCTCAGATGCCTACAGCTCTTGCTTCTTGTAAGCAGCAGCCAGCACGTTAGTGCCATTTAAATGTCATTCTGAGTAACTTGGCTCAAATTTAAAAACATAAAGAAAAGCAGCATCTTGGAGAAGTGGAAAAAGACTCACTCCTGTTGCCAGCTCCTCACACTGCTGTTTCTTAGATGTTAGGTCCTGTGCAGCCATTTCCAAGTCATACTGCATTAGCTCGTGCTTCCTGCAAACTGCCCTGAAAAGTAAGTAAGGAAAGATCTGTCATGTAATACCTTGTTTTGCTTTGTTTCCATTCATTTAAGCCTTACAAATGGCATCATGCTTTTTTTGTTTTGGCAGGAAGCACATTCAGTTATTTATCTAGCTCAGATTCAACAGCCTTATCACAGAATGCATAACTGCACATGCTGTAGTTGAGCAAGCTTGGATCAAAGTATAAAGAAAGTTCTCAGTAGAGCAGCATTTCTGCTCTTTTTCCATTTGTTCCATGACACACTCAGCAACACAAGCCCTACCACCTACTTAAGGACAAGGCTATGAAAGAGCTTTATTCAAACTACACTCCAGAAAAATCACAGCTATGACAACAGGTACCTGCAGATGGTACCTGCCACAGCAGCAACGTAGCAGTCAGTCAAAATTCTTCACATTTTGTGGTTTAAACAATGCAACAAGAAACTGTGCTCCTAGATTCATATACTGTCTTTCATCTGGAAAAGAGGAGTTTCCTCTGACCACCTGCAGTAAGTCCCAGCCCTGTGTGGGCTGGCAATGTTACATCCGCACTCTGCTGCCGGATGCACACTCGTGTCCCAGGAGAAGCTCCCTGTGCTCTGGGCTCCCACACAGCAGCACTACCAGACCTCTCCAAGAAGTTCTGAGCCAGCACAACTGTGTGGAGAGCACAACAGCTTTAAGCACAATGTCAGAGCACAAAGCAATTTGCTTTTGTATCCACACTTGTAAGGGAAGGCTGTCCTATAAAGGCTAATGCAAGAAAAGAAAACCCATGTAACACCAGTATTTAGCTGCTGTGGAGCAGATGAGAGTTACACAGGGCACTTTGAAAGCTGATGGAATTTGCAAGGCAGTAGTAGCTCTGTCAGGCCCATCTCATGTGAAAGCTGAAGCTTTCAGCACCTGAGGCAATGTTACACCAGAAGCCAAGGAAACAGTGTAACCAGAGGAATCAACAGCACACCTTCCACCACACATCCATTTTTACATTTCTGTCATTTCACTGTTGATTGGTTCTAATTTGTATCATCACTCATTTGACAATCAAAAATGAGGAGGAAAATTAAGGGGTGAGAACATGGAGATTCCACAAGATGGAAGAGGATACCAATCTAAATTCAACATCAACACGATGCTAGAGGGAAGGTCAGCTTCCATTTGAGCTGTTATTTCTTTGTACATACCGTAGTGCTTCTGCATAGAAGAGATATTCTTTCAGTTGATCTGCATAGTGCTCCTCCTCTTCCAGTATGTCATCAATAGAAGCTGCATATCTGTTGAAAAACAGCCATGGTTAAATACAAACTTCCTTAATGAAACTTTTAAGGAGTTCACATACAGTGAGTAGGGAGGACACCTCTTTGACAGAAACACCAGTCAAAGCAAACACAGTGAAAGGCACTTCCAGGAACTGTCTTCCCTTTGTTTTTAATTAAATTCTGAATTAGTTAAGATAAGCATTCCTGCAGACCTGTTCCTTTGGTTGTTACTACAGTGAATCTTTTGACAAGTACAAAATCTGTCACAAGTTTCCTGATAGAGATGAGGTGATTTTTCTTACACGGAAGAAAATCACTTTATTCCTTTTTTTCCAGTGGACTGTCAATAGCAGCAACAGGGCAAAAAAAGAGAAAGATGTAGTGCAGAAGAAATCCTGCAAGGATTAAGGTATTAAGGCATAGGAATGTGAACATCATACCTTCTGAAAAGTGTCATTGTTCATTATTTAGCCTGAGTACAAGAGCACTCAACAGCAGGGCTCTGAACACTACGACATTAAGTCCTTCAGCTCCTTGAAAGGCTGTTGCTTTGTGTGCTGTGTAAGTCAGGCATACCAGTTCAGAGCAACAAGAAGCTTAAACCCTCCTTTTAGGGAGAAATTGGAGCAATTCTGTAGCTCTTACATTCAGGAAGAGTTTTGCCATTTAGGCAGATTTCTTCCTCTAGTTCACACTGCTTATTGGACAACTTGTAATAGGTTCTCACTAACCAAGATGACTGTGTTTGGACACATATGCAGAGACAGACCTACAGCTAAGAGGTAACTGCACATCCCATTTGGCACAGTGACAGAACTAGAATGTCACTTCAGCCTGCAATACAGTGTGTGTGCCATGAAGAGCAACAGAAAGAATG
Organism: Colius striatus; assembly: GCF_028858725.1. NCBI lineage: Eukaryota > Metazoa > Chordata > Aves > Coliiformes > Coliidae > Colius > Colius striatus. Next base: position 11,019,171 of record NC_084769.1, on the reverse strand, counting down.
AGGTGCCTGGCAACATGACTTGGGAAAGAACAAGAAATTCTTCCTGCAGGCTCCAAAAGAAGCAACGAGGTCACTTAGATCCCTGGGAATTTAAGGGAGGTATCTAAAGGAGACACTCCTGCTGAAAGTTGCCTTCCTCAGGCCTGCTCAGCAGGGCATGCACACGCTCTTCAAAGAGGGAGCAGCTACTTGCAGAGTAACTGAAAGATTGAAAAGACTGAGGAAGGGCTGTAGACATCTCCATCTGTTCATGAACTTTCTAAGTTTGAAAGCAAGATGAGTTGTTTTCATGCTCCACAAAATCAAAGATATGGCATATCCAGGAAAAGCCTTATCAAAACTCTTGGTGATAAATAAGCATAACATATGAAGTGACCAGTAACAGCAGATCAGTTTAAATGGAAGTGATAATAGAACAGGCAGAACAGAATTCACATTATGAATCAAAGTAAGGAAGAAGTCCAGACTACAGAAAAATATACTTGTTCTGAAAAAAATCCTGCAGCCACACAGGTCATAAGTGGCCTTACCCTCTATTTTTAAGTCCTGAAGTGCAATAGTTTCAGTATAACAGATTTCTCAGGGCAGCTGATGGACCACATGTCAGTTTCAAGTTCTAAGTTTATAGCTCCTGTGTGGCAGAACAATGCCAAAGAACCCCAAACTAAACAAGCTCTCACCAAAAAAACACCAACTTTACCAAGACAGGGTTTTCACGACAATGCTGAAGTCTGATTCGATGCAGTCAGACAAGCTGCCTAAGCTGAAATGTAAATATTGGTTTGTCCTAAGCAAGTAGGCAAACCAGGAAAACCCTTCAGGAGAATCACTGCAGGAAGTTCTAGAGGTACCTGATGTGGGGCTTTGAGCGACTTGGTCTAGTGGAAGATGTCCCTGCCCACAGCAGGGGAGTTGGAACTAGATGGTCTTTGAAGTCCCTCCAACCCAAACCATTCTATGTTCACACAGTCTTTGTGAGAATCATCAGCTAAATCCCTGTTTCAGTTTAGACTAGTTCCACCTGTAATGACAATCTAGTTGACACAGAGATAAAAGGTCATTCATTAATAGTGTAAGGGATAGAAGTCAAAGGTCTGGCATTTTCTTCTTTCATCTTTCAAATGCCTGAGTTAGAGTCATTCCCTCCAGCTTTCTCAGCATACTGTGCTGTTTTCTACCACTTTAGCAAGCCTTATCCTGTAAGGCAGCACACACCCAGAGAAGCTTTGGGATGTCTTCTCCAAATATTAAGCAGTTTTAGACCATACTAAACAATAACTCAAGAGTTTAAACAAACATCTAGTAAAGACTACAGCATATGGGACAGATAGAGAATAATTAAATTAGCCTTAAAGTTTAACATCTACATTAGACAACCTTCCTGAAGTAGCTTCTGTTGTGATAAACTCCTCCCAATGTTATGGGAATGGTGAACTGAGTTGGTAAGTTTTACTTTCAGGAGATCATAGATATGAACCTTACTGGTAGGAGACCACATGGGTCATTGAATAAGCTCCTGAACATCACAGCTGCTGCTTCTTGCTTGTTTGTCACTAAGAGATTATTGTTGTATGAGAGTGCCAGAGCAGAAATGACGACAGATGAGTTCTTTCAGACTTCATGCAGTGATTAAAGTTACCCAGAAACTCACTACCATTCCTCTGGATCTTTAACAGTGTTACAGACAGAAATACTAAATGTCTTGGACGTGTGGACAGCATTCAGTCTCCTGACTGGCGAGAACCACTTCTTTCAGTTGGTTAAGCATTTCTAGGTGTTTATCATCTTAGTTGTGTATCTGAACCACTGCAAACCTACTCCTGCCTCCTTAACTCCTCTGTACTACACCTTGTTCTCATAACCTCTGATTTCTGCATACTGCTGTAGGTGCTTAGTGTTGTATTCAACCTCTACTTCAATTATTTCTTTCTGAAAGCAGAATTCATTCTCCATTTCTTTATTCCCACCGGAATCCTCTGCCTAAAAAAAGTATGCTAGAGCCTTTCTTGGGTGCAAACCATCACATTAGCCAAAACACAGATGATCGATAAATTGTTCCCAGGGGTTCAAATTCTTAAAGACCTGATAAAACCAGAATTGTTCTGAAGCAGAGGGCAGTTTGATATGGCTTACACTTGACAAGGCATAACACCAATACCAAACCAGGCAGGAGTAGGTGTGTAATCTGCACCACAGATTACAACTTCACACAAATCACACTTCATCCATAAAAACATGGTACGAAGAAGCGTCAAACAACTTCTACCTCTTGCTGGAGTTGTTACTTAGCTGTACATTGCACAAGAGAAATCAAAGTGATGAGAAATTATACTCTTTCACTTACTGTACATGACAATCTGAAAAACAGAAAGCATGAGCCTAAAATACCACTTCTGTGAACACTCTGAAGTGCTAGACTCTTATTTTGAAGGCTGTGCTTTGCATACTGTGCCAAACAACTCTAAAGATGCAAGGAGGGAGGATTCTCTACTTTATTACATCCAGTCAGTATCTGTTTCAAGAATCCACCAGAGTTTTGGTGCTGATTAATTAAGTTCCTTAACTCTGGGTAATTAAGTCCAAATCTGTGTACCATCTACTGCATGGTACAAAAAGCTGCTATCAAAACCAAACGGATCTCATCAGGTCTGCAGTACGTTAAAGCTGTGTTCCACACAGTTCCTGGCTTAAAAACTGGAAGAATTCCAAACACTTCTACAATTTCAAAATAATAATAGAAAAGAAACCCCTCTGGCTCTCCTGAGACCTTTTGAGCTACTTAATACAGTGCATGAATGCTAAACTTGTGGCTGCATCCAAGTCACAGAAACACAGCATACCTAAAAACAACGCACCCCCAACTTTCTCGGTACTCTACTTGCATGTTCTCTGGGGTTGAGGGAAAAGAGAGGAAAGAGGGAGAGTTCTACATCTGGCTTATATCAAACTATCAGATACTCAGTCAGTACTTACACATCCATGTGGTGGCCAGCACTCTGCAACCCATCCCCCATCTCCTTTTCTATTGCGCTCCACTCACTGCAGGAAAAACAAACGAGAAACAACATCACACATGAAGGGTAACAAAGTTAATAAGCTGCATCCTGTATATCGTTTCTTTCCAGGTGACACCTGAATGGAAACTGCCTCAAAGTTAGACTTGGCCAAACTGTTTTCTTCCTCTACGGAGCAACACTGACAACGTGGCAAGGCTATTTACTGCACTCTGCTGAACAACCGTCCCCAACACCTAAACTCGTCCTCATAAATATACTTAGTTTGGGATTTGCTTTGAGCAGAAAGAGTCTTGTTTAAATAGCTAAAATTCAATTTAAAAAAATAAAGAAAAAAACCTCACATCTTGACACTTAAAATGAGTGGGTGGGGGGAACTTTCTAAATCAGAATTGGGTCTAATGCGTTCATCAAGACGGAACTAAGCTTTCCAGACCTGCAACACGTCAGATAGAAGCCTCTCATTCCAAAAACCAGAAGGTGGGATTTGACATTTGCAGGCATTTTACTGCTCCTGAAACCATTTGCTGTATGTTGTTTTCTGTTTTCATAATAGGCTGCTGTTTCTTTCTAGCCATTAAATATCAACTTACAACCTTCTCATTACTGCAACTACTTATTCACATTAGGGAGATCATTTAGATAAAGAAGGAAACAGAGCTACAATAAAAGATGGGGAGAGACTTGTTCTGGACATCTGATTATGTACATTGCAATTTTAATTGTGTTCTCAGCTTTGTGAAACCTTAAGAGATTTCTTAGTTACAAGCATTACATCCACAACTCTCTCTCCAAGAGGAAAAAGGAGGAGGTCCCCTTATATTTCACATAATTTACGTCTAATGCATCTATTCTGTCCTTCACTTTTTTATAAACATTCCACTCTGCTGATGTTGACATTTGTTTGTCTTTGTGTTATTACAGAACTACACCTAATTTCACTTTAAAACCCCCAAAGAGAAAGACATCTGCAATCCATTAACCCAGAGAATTAAATTTAGCACTTGAACAGTGTGTAGAAGCAGGAGGTTTCCCTTAACCAGAAGTTTAGATTCTTTAATTCTCCAGTGAAATGGAAAACTTGAGCATGCGATTCACTCACATAAATCAAAAAATGATTGGCAAATTCACTTTAAGAGGTACTAAAATTGGATATGGTTGTTGATTTTTAACCTTTAAAAGGACCTAGAAGCTTGTCAGAGACAACTGCATGAGAAGAGGCAGTAAGTTACTTCCTGAAGAAGCAGAATGCCAACACAACAAACAAAAGCCCCAAAGGTTCTGGAGTACAAGACAAAATGCCAAAGTCTTCCACTGCAGAGTCAGCTCAGCAGATCCAGAGATCACTATCCCCAACACACAAGTCTCATTAGTTCTGCAATACAAAGTTTTTCAAGGCAGATATTAAAATGTTTCAGCTATACTTTTCAAAAGCCTAACAACATCACCAACAATTCTCTTTCTCTCTCCACATCTCCATGTATATATTTAAAAGACTGCATGAACTCTTACCTGAATACTCTTCCATAGTTGCCATGGACTTTATAGACACCATATAGCCGGTCTGCTACCCTCTAAAACATTTGAGAGTCAGATTTTGGTCATCAACATTAAGTGCAATTGCTTTGTGAAAACCCAAATACAAATTTCAAGCTAAAGCCTTAATGTTTTTACACAGGTAAACAAAACTAGGCTGAAACCTAACCTAAGCCACAATTGAAGACAAAAAGAATCAACAGTGTTGAGTCTTTGAAGACTGAAGTCACAGTCAAGGTGACACTGAAGAGTAACATTTCAAGTACTTCTTTGGATGTGCTCATGTATAGGATATGCCTGTGGAAACCACAAGTAATCAAGTGACCTACAGTTTTTGATAACCAGATGTAGGGCATAGCCTCCTTCACCTAAATAATGTCAAATTTGTATATACACTTGCTTATTTAACATAAAAATGGCAAGACAAATGTCCATCCTGTCACCAAGACCATAAGGAAAGTTTCAGTAAAATTGGAACAAGTGACTTGATTTTTCCATCCAGCTCAGTGAAAGGAAGTGAGCTATCCATTGCAGAACTTAATGCTCAGGCTAGATATGGCATTTCAGCTGTTTGGAGAGTCAGTACCTGCTGTAGCCAGCACTATGATGCTGGCAACAACCTCAGAAAAGACCACGTGCACACTCTGAAGTGTGACTTGTAACTCTGGTAAATGCCCATGTAATCCTGCTGTACCAGTGAATGAGACTAGAAGTTCAGGAAGAGTTACCATTACTGGTCTGTCAAAGTGGTAAAAAGGAAACAGAAGCTAATTACTCAACAGATCTCAGGCATACACAGCCCTGAGAAAACGGCAGTTTCATGAGAGTACCCGTGATTAATCCTCTCCAGAGCCTCAGCTCAACAAGGCAATCAATTACCTTCTGTACTCTCTGCCACACAGTTTCCATGAAAAATTAACTCCCTGCTGAACCTCCTAAAAAAAGTATCATGCTCCTTATTATTGGCATTTCCATTTCCTATTTCCTTTTCGTGACTTTAAAAGAAATCTCTTTCCATTCTCAACCCAGAGAGTATACTGATGCATGACATAACTGTTCTCATCATTAAAAGAATGTTATTCATTACTGACTGAAGAACAAGCCAAAAAAAGGAGAAAGTGTGTTGGGAAGCATACACAAGTCATACTGCAAGCTCTGCAAAACAAAGCAGTGTATATGTCTGACCAGAAAACTGTGTTTTGGGACCCTTCCCAGTCCAGATACCCAGTAAAAGCAACTCATCTGCTGAGCAGAGAGAAGCAGATATCCCAATCCTCTTTAAAACACTTCCCTCTGATACGTGACTATCAGGAGAGAGGGCAGATTAACAACATGCATGTGTTTGCTCTTCCACTGAGTGTCAACCTTGGCTGTCACATTTAGAACTCTTTCCCCACTAAATCTGTCCTGAGTCAGCACATCCCTTTACCCCCCTGAACAGCACAACCCTTTTACCATCTCCTGCTCCACGGTCCAGAGGCAGGCCCTCTCAGGCAAAACTGCCCTAATTCTAGAGCACATACACCAGTTCTCTTGACTACCGAGAAATACTGCCTTAGGATTATACCATTTGTCATGACACACATGGGAAATACTTACAGCTCTGACTCGCAGAAGGTGTGATATGACAGACTGCAGTTCATCGCTATAGTGTTTTAGCTCAGTGAATCTCCTGGGAGCAGGAAGCAGATAGTACATCATTAGGCATCATGAAAGCAAGCTTTCACACAACACAAGATAGAGCCACAATGCCACAGCCAGTGAGATAGGGCCTGGATTATGTTGAGGTGGAATTAGTTGAAGACTCCTAAAAGCAACTGCAGAGTTTCATTTCCCCAAAACAGACAACCCAACACTTGCAGAACCGCTAGAGTTTTTTAGTGTAAGTGATGAATGTTCAGATCATTGTGATTATTTGATGACTGTAAGTAGCTAACTGGAATTCCTACATCATTGTGTTGGGTTTTTATTTTTAAATGGGATTTCTAAAAGCAAGTTGGAGTGAACAGGAGAGCTTTGAAGAAGCACAGAGACAAAAGCTGCTGAAGCATCTTAATTAAAATGTGTTGGCATTTTTAGCCTCACAAAGACACCCCACTTTCAAGCTGCCACCTAGCTAGTTTGAAGCATAGCCTTTCAAAAGTTCAAGTATCAATTCACAAGTCTCACAGTTCCCCTAAAGCTAAGCCATACAGAACTGTTACTAGTTATATATGAGACTCTATGGAGAGCTGTACCTGCACAGGAGTCACTCGTGGCTAAGAGCCATTAAGTTACCCCAGCATATAGCAAGGTACCAGGCAGGAACTCACTGCAAGAAACCATGGGCACACTGCTGGGCTGCCACTCCTGATAGAGCCATTTCACCCACCCCAGTTAAGCCTCGGTGGTAGTTTTAACACATTTAGCTCATCCAAATCACAAGGCACAGGCTGCTGCCAGAACTTTGGTGGTGACAGGTAACCAATGTAGCCACAGCCACTTATGTATACATTAACCCTCCCTACTACACACAAGTCTAACTCATGACTTACTTTGGCACACAAGAACACATTTCATCCAGATGGGAAAGCAGAAACAGCTTTATCTAAATTACTGAACAATGATCTGAAAGTAAATAAATAACATGGAAAAAACCACAACTATAATTAAGGAGACTAACATTAGCCTTCCAGGTTGATGTTCAAGCACAAAATAAAACCCCTTTCACCCTTCCTCCCACCTGAGGCACACACTCAGGCTCTGTATTTCACAACAGTTTGTACCCAGGAGGTCTTATTGAAATGAGTCAGGTCGCTTGCTTTGGGTGACTGAGTATGAAATTCCAGGGTTCTTCATTTAACACCTCTTCTTCCCCTGCCAGGAAGTCTTCCCCTAAACTATTCCCCTCTTACATTCAGGAAGCAGAAGCTTTTATTACCTTTCCTAATATATTTTTTTGATCTCCAAGGAGCATCTTTTCTAAGATTATGACACACACAGGGTTAAAGTACATAAAAAGATTTAAAAGCCAGCAGAGAAGCTGTACGGGAAAAATAAACAGAATCATTGATCTGCACAGTGGGGTTTAGAGAAGCAATCTCTTCAGTTTACACTTTATAAAAATATGCAGCAGGGCTGCATGTCAGACAGCTGCAGACATGTACAGTGAAGAGATCTGAAATAATTGAAGTAAAAACAACAGATAAAAAGCATGCCTTCAGCTCAGGGAGACTCCCCTTTCCACTCCAGAAATCTATAATGAAAAGTTTTGTTTATCCTGTTTTGTGGCAAAAAAAAAAAACAACCCAAAAAAGCAGCTTTTAGCAGTGCTGTACTCCCTGAAGGCAAGAGGCAGGAACCTGAGAGGACCTTCAGCATCCTGGACTCCAAGAGCAATACATCTGACCTTCATGCCAATTCCTCCTCCATTAGAATGAAAAAGTTATTACTTCAGAACCAAGTTGTCTATTTATTGTCTCAGAAAAGCATAAATCAAAGTGATGCTATTCTTTGTTCAATCTTCTGTGAAGGTTGAAAGTGTTACAAGTATCATTTTCAGGGCAACAAAATGCTGCATGTTTTTAAGAGACTGGTGGTTGTGCAGTTCAAGGACTTATTGCACAAGTACTTGCTGAAGTCCTACTCATTGCCCATGTAAAAAAAGTTACACAGTTAAAAAGTAGCTTGCAAACTTCAGCAAACAAAGCCTTCAGCAAAGCTTTTGACACTGTCTCCCATAACATCCTCATCAGAAAGCTCAGGCAGTGTGGCTTGGATGAGTGGACAGTGAGGTGGATCGAGAGCTGTCTGAATGACAGAGCCCAGAGGGTGGTGATCAATGGAGTTCCACAGGGATGGGTTCTGGGGCCAGTCTTGTTCAACATCTTCATCAATGACCTGGATGAGGGGACAGAGTGTACCCTCAGCAAGTTGGCTGATGACACCAAACTGGGAGGACTGGCTGATTCCCCAGAGGCTGTGCTGCCATTCAGCGGGATCTCGACTGGCTTGAGAGTTGGGCAGAGAGGAACCTCATGAGGTTCAACAAGGGCACGTGCAGAGTCCTGCACTTGGGGAGGAACAACCCCATGCACCAGGACAGGCTGGGGATTGACCTGCTGGAGAGCAGCTCTGCAGAGAGAGACATGGGAATGCTGATTGATAATAAACTAACCATGAGCCAGCAACGTGCCCTCGTGGCCAAGAAGGCCAATGGCATCCTGAGATGCATCAAGAAGAGTGTGGCCAGTAGGTCAAGGGAGGTTCTGCTCCCTCTCTACTCTGCCCTGGTGAGGCCTCATCTGGAGTCCTGTGTACAGTTCTGGGCTCCCCAGCTCAAGAGGGACAGGGAAGTGCTGGAGAGAGTCCAGTGCAGGGCCACCAAGATGATCAGGGGACTGGAGCATCTTCCTTATGAGGAAAGGCTGCGGGAACTGGGGCTGTTTAGTCTGGAGAAGAGGAGACTGAGGGGAGATCTTATTAACATTTATAAATATCTAAAGGGTGGGTGTCAGGAGGTTGGGACATCTCTTTTACTATAGTAGCTAGCAACAGGACAAGGGGTAATGGGATGAAGCTGGAACACAAAAAGGACATGTTCCTATGTGATCTGATCTAGGTGACCCTGCTTCTGCAGAGGGGTTGGACTAGATGATCTCTAAAGGTCCCTTCCAACCCCTACCAATCTGTGATTCTGTGAAACTGAGTTTGGTCAGGCACACACAGGGATGTTTACTTCCCAGTGCATCTTAACAGTAGAAGTGTACAAAATGTAGCTACAGCACTAAGTAAGTGAGGCTTTTTTAACCAGTGCTTTTCTCTTGATTCTACTAGTTCTGCAACGTTACTGGCAGTTTAGATACTTAGCAGAGCTTCAGTCACAAATGAAGAACAGGTCAGGTCACATTTCTGTAGGATCACAACCAGGTTTCTTCTCAAAAAATATCTTTTACAGTAATGGCAAAGAAGAAAATGTCATTTACAGCAGATAGTATTTCAATGTAGCTAGTCACCTGGTGCATTTGACTCGACAGTACTTCTCCCTGCATCAGGGAGGGCAGTGCCATTTTCCTGCTTTGTGAAGGAAAACACTACAAAAACAGCATAGTTCACTACAGAATAAACCACTTGTCCAACTAACCAGACAAAAAACAGAGTTACTTCTTTATTTTTCAACTATGCCTTAGAGAAAGATGTAGTGTTTTGTAAAGGACTGAAGCACAGAAAGAGAATGAAGAGGATGAGTGCCATGAGGCCAAATTAGAGAGAGGTCTGCAGCAGATACAAATTTACCTCTGACTACCAGCATACTACATTTCTGTCATCATAATTCCATTATTACAGGTATTAATTGCTTGCCACAGAGGGAGGTTTACATCCCAGTTTACATTTGTACTCCTAGACCACCATCATTTCAGCTTTTTAAACATCCTTACATCCTCAAGGGTACAGCTACCCAGGACCATAAGGCAATCTGGACTGGGAGTTGCAGCTGCTCTTTGCCTGAACCCTTCCTGGTCCAAGAATCTGAAAGCCTACACTCCCCACAGCTAGATCTCGTGTTTTGGCAAGGTGAGTTTGCTGAACCCACTTTACCACCAGTCACACAAGCAAAGGTAACGCACCAGAGCGAGGCATCAGATTGCAGGCAGCTCACACTCAGTGTGTTAGGCAGAGCAAAGCACTATCCCTCCTGGAAGGGCCACACAAACTATGCTAAAAGCCTAAAATTCACAGAAAAAAACAAGTTATCTTCATGAGTTCTTTATTAAAAAACTTGTACCCAGAAATTCAATTTGGAAGCTACATAGCTGGCAGAATACAAGCAAGAGCATGTGCCATATCTCCTAAGTGCTCTGAAGTCTATGGTGAGATACATACTCAGGGCCTCCTTTTGTTACAAGCCCTTCCTTGTGTTTTCTTTGTGTTAACTCTTTTCCTGTTTTTGCCATGACATCTCTCATAGCAGCTTTGTTTTCTGAAATATTAAATTAACTCAATAACAGTGTGTTCTTCATCTCAGCCTTAACTGGTCTTGCCCATCTACGCCTACTGGCAGGCTGCTGGCAAGGTTTCTGCCCTGAAAGCAGGAAAAGCTAACTCCTAGCCACAGACAAAAATGATGAAGGATGAAGCACTCAAACAAGGGGCCAATTCCACCTCTAGCTACTGAGAGAATTGCTGTCTTCCCATGTCATTCATCAATGTTATCTTTTATATAAAAGCCTAGCTAAAAGCTTCCTTGCTGTCACAGAAGGCTGCAAAGAGCATAGTAAAAAAAAGGAGGGACTGGATCAATTCACAGATAAGCCTATAAAAGAGGTTTAGAAAGATATGTGCCCTCAAACATCCTTAATACAATACCCAGAGATGCTAGGGAAGTACAAAGGGAAGAGACAGCAGAGAGCAGTCACACACAGGGACTCTCCCTAAATAGCATCTCCCATTGTCACTACTGGGCAGCAGATGAACCCAGAGGGCACTTTGTACAAGCCTATTACTTACTGATGGCAAACAACAACTCTTGACCCTAATGCTGCACACTAATGTTTCTATCTATTGCAGAAGTAGAATCTTTCCTTTTACCCTTCCCACATCACCCAAGGTGTGATAAACCTCTCACTACACACCCTTAACACTTCTCACCATGTTTTTGACCCAGCAGATAGCTCTAGTGCCTGTCCCAGAGCTTCCTAGACTGCAGCAGAGCTGAAATGACCTCCAGACTTCCAAAAGCATCTGTGAAAATTGGCAGCTTGAGGAGTACTATGATCTGCAACACCAGGGTGTGTGCATCCAGAATTGTACACTAGCAGATTTCTGTAAAGACCTACTATCAATCTGTATTCTGTTCTTGCTTGGAAAGATTTCTTTGCAAACAAATATTAAGAGGTCCTTTTTCTGGGTCTGGTTTTTTTTTTATTCCTTCCTTTTAATCTAGCCAAAAGGAAAGCCTCATTTTGTATGAAGTGATGGCATTTCCCTGTGAGTTTCCTGCTCCTAGAACCAGAATTTATCAAACCTTTGCACACCACACCTCCTTACTGGGCTTCTGGTAAGATCTGAAGTGCAGAAAGATAGTTTTTCTTTTCTGAATTTATTCTAAAGAGATGGAATATTCTGTCATTTGAAATGACAGTTGTAACTGAAAGAGAGAAAGGGAGAGCAGAAAGATGTGAAATCTTACTTGTCTGGGTTTTTCACTCTGAATGTTGCATTAAGAGCTTTTAATCTGGAATCTGCCTGAAAAAAGGGGGAAAAAAAAAAGGTTTGTTAATTTAATGCAATGAAATTCCAGAGACAAAAAAAATTCTCAGCCTTTTGGCAGCACCATTAGAAAAAAACAAATCCTGCCTTCCTGTCATATTTATATCTTCAAGTACTGAAGGAGTTGACACTTGCTCTCCTGCATGTCAGATTTTTTTTAGTAGAAAGTAAAAAAAACTAAGCTACTTTAGTGAACCAGGATGTAAACAGTATCCACCAAAATTAAGCTGGTATAATCCAAATCCCACAAAAACAGTTCCTTCTTAAAATGCTACACAAATCACTGAGTTAAGATACACAGCCCTACATTCTTTTTAGATGAAGCAATTAGGTAACATAAGACCATATGGACAAACTATTTTATACTTTTCAAACCAAATAAAACCAGTGGTAAAGTGACCTCTACGTGCTCTTTATTACTAGGAGCAGTTCCCAAGTGAAATCAAAATCTTATATACAGTGTTCTCTTGTTTTATGACTTGCTTTACAGCAAATATGTAATTTGTATTTCAGAATAGAGCTATTTTTAACACTATGTGCTTTCCTAGATCACAGCACATATAAATATCTACAGAAGGAATTTCAATACCTAATTAAAAAGGTAATTGGCTACTTTACTTTGAGATGTTCATTTCCCAATGACTGCAACACCAGTATGGGAACTGTCTAAGGAGTTTGTGGGGTTTTAAGTATTTAATTAAACATTGAACTGTGCAGTGGGTATTTATTCTTAATAAGACACTACCACAGATGAGACATCCCAGCCTCATCCACAGAGGTTTCACATCACCACAGCTTCTCATTTCTATTTGGCATTTTCCATACAGCTCACTTGGGGCTCATCTGTACCGCAGGAAAACTCCAACGTGGGGAAAATGGCTGGAGTTGACTTTCATCAAAACATCCCTCTTTCCAGTGAAAGAATAATAAATGAACACATCTTGTGAGGTGTGCAGATTTCCTATAGTGTACTCTCTTAGCTAACGGACTGTGTCACAACTGCTAGCAGGAAGTTACCTCAGCAGTATTTGTTAGTGCTAGTATAAGAGACGGGAATATTTTGTGCACTGCCACAGCCAACTTGGAGCCTGAAGAGCTATTTTCAAGTTGACAGTGAGGGAACACAAGTGTTTTCCCAAATCAAGAATCTTCAATAACTTCTACATGAGACAGGCACTGTTTGAGACTGTTCCACCTCCACTGCATTGGGGCTGAAGCTATCCTTATTCAAGTATTACCAAGTTCCTTTCACCTGGAGCTACCTCCAGATCTGAAGGACAGTTAGGAGAGTAACCAAGTTGAAAGAAAAGCAGTTTCTTTCTTGCAACTAGAAAGAGTGGTACTGATGGAAATGCTGTTCAATTTAGCTGTTCTCTTTCCAGTCATCCAACCACCGACACTAAACATAATCCACAGCCTGAAAGGGAAGTGAATGAAACCTGCAAGACTAAGACTGATACTGGGAGAAAACAGGTTCACTGTTATTACCACATGCAGTACTCTCCTAAGAACAGCTTGCAAAGGGAAGACAAAGGCAGCATGGGGAAGCACATTCAAGATAGCATGAAGAACACTAAACACTGCAGTAACTCCAACTCCAGGCTTTACAATGATTCAGAGTGCTCCATGGGCTTGTATGGCCTTGGACCTCCTCTGCTCTATCCCTATCAGCCATTACACAAGCCTATTGGACTTGAGGTTGTTCAGAGACACCTACATATACTCCTCATGTCCTCTAACAGTACAAACACCACTGAGACACACTGAGGTCACATCAGAGTCCTTCCCTCTGAGTAGCTACTTCACAAAATCCTCTATTTATATCCAAACAACACGTGCCAAAGCCACTTGTCTCTTGGGACAACATTCTACAGGTTTACATTTGAAAAGGATCACTTTCTACATAAGTCACAAGGCAAGGTTTTGCCTTTTGTTACAGGTTCATGTAGTGCTCTGAAGGAAGAGTTCAATAAGCACACAAGCACTGCCAGGCAGGAACCAAGATTCTGCCAATGTTCAGTCATCTAAGTGAGGTTATTTCCTTCTTGCCCTTAACAGCTCAGTAACTCCCACACACCACTTTTGAACCACAAAGAGTTATGCAGTTACAAAAATGTCTGTCCACTCTTAAACTTGATTTAAGACTAATATGCACAAGCATTTCAGAGATGAACTCCCTATCAAATGAGGTACAGTCAAGGAGTCTTCAGACAGTTAACTCATACTATGATCCTATAATCATTTAAGTGAACTAGAAAGAGAGGGGAATTTTCTCCTTCCTGAAGGAAGGGTTAAAATCCCACATGAAAAACCTCCCACCCCTGGGGGTGGGAGGGAGGAAAGGCATGATTTAATGATACAGTTGGCAGAGTAAACAAAGTCTCCAACGTCAACATTCAGCTGTAACATGCTACACTGCATTAGTGCCTAATTTAAAGTTTAGTTAGCCTGGCTCAAACCCTTTGGGACAAAAAGACACATCCTGCTTTACTGCATCAGCAGCAGAGACAGCAGCAGCATGTAAACCAGTGGTTTGGTTCTACTCTAAGACATACAGTGAATGGAGGTTTGTCCTTACAGCATAGTGCTAAATAACTTTCAATCTCAAAGGATTTATACTTCAGATGATGAATAAAGGAGAGATGCTTTTTCCCAGGCTTTTGTAAAACAGTTACCTTTTATTCCTGAGGAAACAGGAACTGTTAAGAGGGAAACTATACACACAAACGACTCTAGAAGGAAAACAGGATTTGCTCATCTCTCATTTAACCTATAATATGGTTTCACCTAGACAAATATTCTCAGCATTCTGCTATGAGCTTTCTTTTATACACACACCACTGTGTGCACTCCTGTGCATACCCTGCCAGTGCAAACTTCTGAACTCCTATGATTGTAAGCTGAAATAAAGATGTGTTGACTAGGAAAATACAGCTTGAGAGCTTGACATATTTTTCCACTATGAACACTAACAATACATAAGCTCTACCATGATGGAAGACAATTACTGGCAACTTAAGTTATTAAGTGTCAGTATCCAAGTCCCTTGGACACTGAGGATAAGAGCACCAGTGGTTTTTTTAGCTCTTACTATTCAGAAGAATTCTTAGTAATCCACCTAGTTTTCAGTGGTGAGGTCATGAGAGTTGATCATGTTACAAGGAAACAACAGCTCAGTATTTGTTACCATATAGTAACTTTGCTTGGCACAGCCCAGCAATCTATTAGCTTCTCACTGCTTCTTGTCCTGTACAAGCAGGTAACCTTTGCTCATTTATCCCTGCCAGCCTTCCATCAGTTTACCTAGCCAAAAACTCACTGATGTCAATGGGTACTACTTCAAGACACATTCTGTTAAACAATCAAGGGGCATCAAACCCATCTGTCTTAGACCCTTTCAGCAATCCACCCTTGTAGACAAGTCCTACAATTCAGACCTCTTTGCTTACCTTTTTTGACACCTTGCACCTCTTACCAGGCTAAATCTGACACTCATCTAACTAAACTGACAATAGGCAAAAGCACTTCTATGGGCTCAAGTTTTAAAGCTTACAAGGATCATAATTCTACATTACTAGCAGAATTACAAGGTTGAGCATCAAATATAGGCACGTATTAACAAGGCTCCCAAAGAACTTGACAACTGAAGTCTTAACTATTACATGCTAAAAAAACAGCAGTGGGTTTTGCAGTTACAAGTACATGTAAAGCAATGCCTAACAGCAAACAGTCTTTCATAAAAAGCCTAAAACCTGTTTGCTGGAGTATTTCTATGTTACAACAGTCATGAGTCACAATTACAGTAATTACCTTTAACTGAAACCCAGTCTCATTCACCATTTCTTTCCAACCACCTTCCTGAAAACATAGAAGAACATTCAGTTACAGTGATTTAAGAGTGTCATGGCTTTTGCTATTCCTATATCAGTCCCTATATCAGAAGAGCTTCTCCAGTAAGCCTCAGCTATCCTCCCTGTGTCTTTTCAAGGATCTGCATGAAGAATAGCATGACATTATGTTGTGCTTACGTGTTAACCTCTCCCCCAAAAAAACCTCTCTCCTCCTCACTACTTAATCACTTCATTCTGTCAGTTGAGAGCAGGAGCCTCACAGCTTTGCCTAAAGCAGCAACTCAGCTCTTTAGAAAGAAAGGTAGTTATTTATTGGATATTAGATGCTCAGCAGCTCCAAGGGCCTTTGCAGCTTGAGGCACAGAGCATACAGAAAATATACAAATGACACTTGTTTACAGTGCACCTTCAGTCATCTCTCTCCCTTGTGGTGATTAGCTGTCTGCTGTTTTCAACTCCCATACACTAGTTCATCTACATACTCCACTGTGCTCCAGTAAACATATCTGCTTAGGTCACTATTTGGGAATTTCTCAAAGCACAGAAAAAACCTCACCCAATATCTCACAGTTGAAACTGCAGAATGCAGTGCTTTAGTTGACAACTGGATCATAACTTCTGTCATAATATATTGTATCAGTTTTTGACCACAACACATATGAATGGGTCACATTTCAAACTGCAAAGCTAGAGAAGCCATGCATATCCAAAACGTGAATTGGAAGCCACTACTGCCTCTGCAGCCAGCAGAATTGCATGCTAACCATTTCAGCTGTAGTCCTAGGGAAGCTTTCCCAACCTACACATGTTAAGTTCACCACAAGCTGTTCCAAAGAGGTGGAAATTCTCTCTTAGGAGCCTTAAAACCAGACTGGAAAAAAGTCATAAGGTATATTAGAAGGCCAACTGTACAACAGCAATGGGCTGTCAAGAAGCTTTTAGATGGCCAAGCCCCTTCCAGCTCTATTTACATTGTCTGTCCTTCTAGACACAGAATAAGTTAAGAGTCAATGGGAGGAAAGAAGAGCAAAAATACATTACCTTAAATAATCACTAAAAAATGTATTTAGAAAACACATCACTTTACCTGGGTTAAAAATGAATAGAAGATTTTGTCTTGGCAAAGAACAGGATGTGAAGCCACACGTAACAAGAAGTTTTCCAAACCGATTCTTCTTCTTTCCACAAAATCTGGATCCATGTTATCTGCTGATAGCTTATGCCAAACAAAGTCAGCCTATTTAAACAGGAGAGTGTTAATAGTAAATAAGCAACAAGCAATACATGGCAAGCTGCAGCCTCAGCTTCCTTACCCTTTTTTCTGGCAAAGGTGGAACAACAATATGTGGGTAGGTGACTGACAAATAATTCCTCAACAACTCGAATTCACTGTAACGTCTCCACAGGGAGTCCACTGGAGCACACTGTCCCTCACTCTGGGACTCAACAGCTCTGAAAGATCAAACAGCAAGTTTCAGCATTCAGAAGCTATCACCTTCTCCCTCAAACCATCAGTACAATGATAGGAAAGGCCCTAAAAATAGTTACCTAGTAATGATTACCACGTAACTTTCACATAGCCTGAAGTAACCTTCACTCCTTTTATGTCTACAGACTTAACTTAAAACTATTTCTAATTTCTGCCTGATAGCATTTTAGTTTTAGGAACACAGGGAAAAGTCAACACATTTTCATCCCACCACAAACAGGTAGGTCACAGTCAAGTGTATAGTCAAACAATGTAACTTAGGTCACATCACTACAGCATTACATATATTTCTCCTGGAACAGTGCTGGACCTCAAGGTAGCACAAATTCATGGGCAGCTGAAAGCATTACAACAAAGAATTTACTATTCGATAGGAAAGTCTCCAGAGGATAACAATTATCTCACCTGCAACAGCTAGTATGGTTTAAAATGTAACTTGAAAAACATTGAGAAACAGCAAAGGATATTTAGAAAAACACAGCAAATTTCAGAGCACTTTCAGGTTTGTGTGTTCAAAGTGATGATCTCTTATATTTAAGGACTAAAGATATGTGTTTGAACAAACTAGTTAAAGACAGGGTGAGCAGGTACAAAATTGATGCATCTGAAAACTTTGTTGAAAACTTAAACCCAACATCATCCAGCAAGGGCTTGAAGGATTTGCTGTTACTATAAAAGGAGAAACTATGAACTATTATAGGATTGAAAAGTAACATAAAAATTTTAGGGGGGAAAAAAATCCTCTTTCATATAAGACATTTAAAGCAAAAGAAATACTTTGCAGTATCATAAAATAAGCATCAGGTCAGCAACACTTCCTGACAGTTAGCATATGCCAGAACAAAGCCAGAGAGAGAATTCAGACAGGGCACTTAACAGAAAACAGTGATGTCTACATCCACCTCAGTTGTATTAAGTGACTAATAAGCATACAAAGCACTGCTGTGAAACAGTGTTAACTAGGTTATGCAACTGTAACAGGTTTGTTGAGGTTGGAAAGGACCTCTGTATGTCTGTAGTCCAACTCCCTTGTCCAAAGCAGGTTGCTCAGAGCCAAGTCTAGCTGTGTTTTCTCTGTTTCTAGGACAAAGACTGTACCAGCACATTAGGCAACTCATTCCCATGTTTCACCATCCTCACAGTAAAGAGGTTTTCTTACATTTAACTGGAATTTCCTACATTTGTGTGTGGTCACACTCGCTTGTCCTCAGCATCACAAAGAGTCTGACTCCATCTTCTCTACTCCCCAGCCATGTACTGATACTCATTGCTAAGATCCTCTGAGCTTTCTTGAGAGAGTTCAGCACAGGGTCATAAAGATGATGGAGTGGAGCATCTCCTTTATGATGAAGGGTTGAGGGAGCTGGGGCTCTTTAGCTTAGAGGAGATTGAGGGGTTATCTCATTAACATTTACAAATACATAAAGGGCAGGTGTAGGACAAGGGGCAACAGGTACAAGCCTGAGGTAAGAGCCTCCAAAGAAATACAAGGAAGAATTTCTTCACTGTGAGGGTGAGGGAGTACCGTGAGACTGCCCAGATGAGTTGTGGAGTCTCCTTCTCTGAAGACATTGAAAACCCACCTGGATGAGTTCCTGTGTGACCTGCTCTCAGTGGTCCTGCTTTGGCAGGGAGGTCCCTTCCAACTCTTAAGATTCTGTGATTCTCTTTAAGGCTGAACAATGAAGTACAAGTACTTCTCATATGAAACTCATACTTCCATCAGAATTCAGGCTACGTGGTTCTGGAATTCATAACAACTTTCTAGAGTAAACCTTTTAAAACTTGACCACACCAATTACTGATTTTTTTTTAAGCTCTTAACCTACAAGGTTGGATTTCTAATGACCTTACTGAACAACAAAATCCCACTCCAAAACAGTCTCAATTATTTGATATGCTGAAACAAGACAAAAGAAGCCTTTGTCATCTGTTTCTGACTTCTCTTTAGAGAGGAACATCCTCTTGCTTAAAAACCATGGTTACATCTTGAGGTTAAAGTAATGCAACACAGAATTATGCAAAAGGAATTATTTTTAAATGGGCAAGACATCTCTCCTTCTTGCCTCACAGAAAGGACATTTGTTCCAAGTGACTTTATTTGTAGGAAAAAAAACCATATGAAGAAAAAAAGAGATGTATTTATAAGCATGCAACACAGACTGCTGCAGATTAAAACTGTTTGAGACTGAGAAGAGGCAAGTACACTGCTGACAGCCACCAAACCACACTGTCAAATACAAAAGGATTCTTCCCTATTAGAGTATTTTGACTCAAAATTGCAACTGCAACCCCAGAGTTCTGAAGAGCATAAGCTCAGCTTAGTGCTGGGCTGACAGGCTGTGCAGCACTCCTCCCTACACATTGCAGAACTGAAACATTTCAAGAACCTTTCTTTAGCTGAAGTGTATCTAGTGATTGTACTGTTGCTGAGTTGAAGGTAAATTTAAGAGATAAAGAATTCAGCTACTATGCCCCAGAAGATTAGTTACCAAGTTGAAAGCAGAAGGTACAAACCTCACTTTCCTAGAGGAGAAAATCCCAGCAGGGTTTGATAAATAACCTGACTATTCAAGACACTCACATGAAAGTAATACAGATTTAGGGATCCTTTTCATCTCCAGCTTTAGCAGCTATCAACCAGTTGCACTGAACTACATCACAGGTTTCCAGAGCACTACTTCTGCACGGGTTATTACCAACCCTTATGCAAGGCTGTCACCATCATAGGATTACGTGGACTCTGTCTGAGAACATACTGCAGAAGCAGAACACAAACAGCAAGACGAGAGGAACACAGGCCAGGGCTGCCTTGAGAATGCCTCTGTCACTCCTATGTGTAACCATTTCCTGGCCACAGCAAAGGCAACCCAACAACAAGGAGTTGTGTTTAAACAGCTCTTCTTTCCAGTATTAACTTTTCTGTAGTAGGAGAGTTAAGTTTAAGAGTGACTGTACCACCTCGTAACTAAAGGCAGGCTAGGTGTGCATACACTACTGACAGTTATGGCAGTCTAACACATTTCAAACTCACAGCACAATTACAGAGGCATAAGGAGTTACCACCAAAAGGGAAACTGCAAGAAGAACAGTTCACTTCATTTTTAAAACGTGATTCTTATTTTTCTTGTTAATATGAGCCCCTAAGGAAAAGTACTGCTAGCCACAATTATTTTTCATCTCCACTTAACTTATTCTATGGGCTTACACTGCCATGGGCAACTTCAAATAGAAAGTTTTCCACATCCTGAACATGAAGTACTTAGAGAAGTTCATGGGGCTGTTTCATTTCAACACAGCATGTACTTAAGTGCTGTCTCCTGCCTCTAACACAGTCAAATTCCCAACCCACTGCAAGTCTGATCTTACATTTATCACTTTCTAAATAATCTATAACATCCATGTGGTGAGCACAGAGAAGAATGAAAAGGAGTTTATACTTCAAGGGCATTTCTGCCCCACACATTCCTACTCCATTTTCAAGTGCACTTCTAGTGAAATACAACTTTACAAGATGTTAGTTAGCAAAGAACCATCCCAGATTTTGATAGTATGCATTTGTAAGTAGCCTCAAACCACAGTATCACAGAATGTTAAGGGTTGGAAGGGGCCTCAACATCTAGTCCAACCTCCCTGACATAGCAGAACCACCAATATAGCCCTCTCATATCAAATACAATTATAGTATTATACATTAGTAGTAAAAAGTTAGGGTGCTTGTCCTCCAAAGTCTATATGCCTTATCTCATCCTGTTCTGGCTTGACATTCCTCCACATGTCCATTTTTGCCAGGTAAGTTTTATCACATAAAAGCTGACCTATATTTTCCTTCAAACTCCCAATTCCTGCAGAGTGACAGCATTTAATACTTCTCAATAGTTTTAATGTTACAAATGTAACAAAAGAACTAAAGAATAGTGCTTTGCTAACAACTAGGAGGAGAAAGAGAAACAAAATCAAGAAGAATATGTTCAGAAATTTAATAGAGGCTTCACAGGTTCATGTCTGTTTGGAGAACTACATATACTCTACATCCATAGCGCAGATTACAGGTTAGAAGAAAATGCACTCACATTTCACATTCCTGTCCTACAGATATTGAAGGAAGGCAAATACAGCATTGGGATCATTGCATCTTTTAGAAATAAGTGTACTGCTACATTATTAAGCATTCAGGTCAGCATACCTGCAGCACATTGTCATTGTAAAAGATCACAGCCTTCTGACAAAAGAAAGTTCCACTGTAAATTACACTTCTAATGCTCATGACTGTTTTGCAGAGTTAATTATAAACTAGAAGCAGCAAAGACCATGTGGAGCCTTAACTGTGCAAAAAATTTCTCAACATGCCTGCTGTATCAGGCTCTGTGTTTGTCAGAATTAACAAGAACACATCAGTTATTTATAAATCCCAAAGCACACAATAAAGAGAGAGTAGGAACATCTCAGTCCACACACACAAATATCAAGCAGAAAATGAAATAGGAACCAAAGTTTTTAAAAGGTCCTCTAAGAGTGTAGCACTTCAGCAGGGAAGGATCATAGCTTTACAAAGAAGCCTGGTCCTAGGTCAGAACAAACCACTGCTACCCCACCACAGAGATGCAGCACCCTGTCACTGCAAGTTGAATGTCCACAAGGGGCCTCAAGAATCCAAGGGGGAAGGAAGCAGACTGCCAGACCACGTAATGCCACTCATCACATCCTTCCCGTTCACACCAAAGAAACTAAGGGAGTTTACTAGATCTAAACCCTACTGCCAACTTATTCTGACAAAGCAGTTCTGTGGATAACAGGCTAGGCTTCTCTAAGTCTAAGTTAATCAAGCTTTACAACCCTTGTGAGGGACACATCAGCCTAACATCATACCCTGAAGAAAAGGATTAAGTTACTACAAGAGAATCTTGAAGGTCAAACCCATTGAACGTAGTTTGTTCTTTTTTTTAACAGACAGCACCTGCCTGATACAACACTGTTTTGCTTCTCAGATCATACTTGCTTTATTCTAACACGCATTTATCCTCATTGTCTTAGAAGTACAAACACTGCCTTTTCTGGTTGAAGCTGTTGATTTTTTCTCTACAACACAGTTCCCATTTCTTAACACAGTTAAGAAGCAACAGTTAAAACGAGCAAGTGTGACAGTAAAACAAGACAGACACTCATCCAGAAATATGTCCAGATGTTGTTCTTTGCCCAATATCTCATTGCAAAAAGATGCACCCTGATGGTCCTGTTTAACATCTTCATTATTGATCTGGATGAGGGGATACAGAGAGTAGGAACACTCTTCTGACACCCTTTGTAAGTTTGCAGGTGTCACCAAGCTGGGTGGAAGTGTTGATCTGCTTGAGGGTAGGGAAGCTCTACAGAGAGCTCTAGATAGGCTGGATGGCTGGGCCAAGGCCAATGCCATGAGTTTCAATAAGGCCAAGTACTGGGTCCTGCACTTGGGCCACAACAACCCCCAGCAGTGCTACAGGCTTGGGGAGGAGTGGCTGGAAAGCTGCCAGGCACAGAGGAACTTGGGAGTGATGATTGACAGTGGCTGAACACCAGCCAGTAGTGTGGCCAAGAAGGCCAATGATATCCTGGTCTGGATCAGGAATAGCGTTGTCAGCAGGAGGAGGGAGGTACTCAGCCACACCTCAAATACTGTGTCCAGGTTTGGGCCTCTCTCTACAAGAAGGACATTGAGGTGCTGGAGAGGATCCAGAGACAGGCTGCCAAGCTAGTAAAGGATTTGGAGCATGTCTCATATGAGGAATGGCTGAGGCATCTGGGGCTATTGAGCCTTGAGAAAAGAAGGCCCAGGGGAGATCTTATCAATCTCTACAACTACCTGAAAGGAAGCTGTAGCCAGTCAAGGGTTGGTCTGTTCTCCCTAGTAACAAGCAATAGAACAAGAGGAAACAGCCTCAAGTTGTGCCAGGGGAGGTTCAGGTTGGATATGAGGAGGAATTTCTTTGCTGAAAGGGTTGTCAGGCATTGGAATGGGCTACACAGGGAGGTGCTAGAGTCACCGCCCCTGGAGGGGTTCAAGAGACAAGTGGATGTTGCACTCAGGGAAATGGTCTAGTGCTTGACAGGGCTGTGACAAAGGCTGGACTCAATGATCTTAAAGGTCTCTTCCAGTTGAAATGATTCTATGGTTGTACCTCAGCAAGAGCCTGCTGCCACACTGCCCTGTCTCCACAGGACAACACCACTGCTGTCTCTGCCACAAGCAGCACCCACTCCAGTCAGTTTTTTATCAACAGGCTGTTTAACTTCACTTTAGTGTCTTTTAGTGACTGGAAGAAGACAACACTTCAGGAGGGCAGCTGAGCAGTGCCCAACAAAGACACAATGCCTTTTCAATTAACTCATTTGTGTGAATTTAAAGCACATTTTGAAATTAATACCAGTTGAAGAATCCCCTTCCATCCAGGCTTTGATACTATAAAAGCAGTTAGATTCTCCTCTCAGATAGAGAGCAAAGATGTGGTGGGAAGTACTGTACAGCCCTCAATTATGAGCCTGCATCCACACTTTTAAACAAGGTAGTGTTTGAAACTGCATGGATGGATTTGGGACAGGCAAATAAGATGAGAGAAATAACTCTTTTCTAATCACACCAAAAATATCTCCACCTGGTTACATATGAGACCATAAAATATCACCAATTACAAGAGCATTTCTCCCCAGGAACCCAGTTCCAGAAAGGAAGTAGAAATCCACAAAGGTACTCGTCACACTTAATACCTTCATTACCAGCTAATTTCTTCGACCACATTATGAACTCCACCATTAAATACAAGTACTGCAGACCAGTTTCAATTAAGATTATAATCACTTGTTGACATTCAGTCATACTTCTCAATTTGTTTTGGTTTTAAAAATACAATATAATACTTGTACAGTGCTCAGGCAGGAAAACCATACGTTTCCCCTCCAAGTACAGTTCTAACAATGCACGTTATTCATCGGACCAACCGACCTGCCTGAAACAAATTAACAGGCCAAATTGAAACCTTCAGCTTTTACGTTCATAACTGATGTTATCACAAGTGATTAGAAGATTACATTGCTCCAGAAGTCACGTTCATTTGCCTTAATTCAAAGTGCCAACGTGAAAAATTTAGTCTGTCTAATTAACCTCTTCCCTTTTCCCATTGGAAATTGATTACCTCAAATGAGCCATTAAACGATTCCGAATGCAATAAAGAGAGGAATGGCTACAAAATATCAAAACAGACAAGGAGGAAATACATCAGTTTATTTCCTTGTAAAAGCAATCACCTCTTCAATTGCAGAAGTGGGAACTTCGCTTTCAGCCTTTGACCTTCCAGTGTATGAAAAGTAGCACTTCCCTGCAGTGGACAAGGTTCACTCTTTGTGGAGAACTACTATTTCAGAGGGCTGGGCAATTTTTCCCATTAGCTATCTAGAAATAGCCTCCATATTTAGGCCTCTCAACACACAATCCTGGTTGACAATAAACTAACCATGAGCCAGCAACGTGCCCTCATGGCCAAGAAGGCCAATGGCATCCTGGGATGCATCAAGAAGAGTGTGGCCAGCAGGTCGAGGGAGGTTCTGCTCCCCTTCTACCCTGGTGAGGCCTCATCTGGAGTCCTGTGTTCAGTTCTAGGCTCCTCACCTCAAGAGGGACAGGGAACTGCTGGAGAGAGTCCAGCACAGGGGCACCAAGATGATCAGGGGACTGAAGCATCTTCCTTATGAGGAAAGGCTGTGGGAACTGGGTCCGTTTAGTCTGGAGAAGAGGAGACTGAGAGGAGATCTCAGTATTTACAAATACCTAAAGGGTGTAAGGAGGTTGGGGCATCCCTTTTTTCTATTGTATCTAGCAGCAAGACAAGGGGTAATGGATTGAAGCTGGAACACCAAAAGTTCCATTTAAGGAAAAACTCTTTCACTGTTGAGGTGAGGGAGCCCTGGCACAGGCTGCTGAGGGAGAGTGTGGAGGCTCCTTCCTTGGAGGTCTTCAGGACCTGCCTGGACATGTTCCTGTGTGACCTGATCTAGGTTGACTTGCTTCTGCAGGGAGGTTGGACTGGATGATCTCCAAAGGTCCCTTCCAACCCCCACCATTCTATGAATCATTATAGGTCAACTATGTGCACTGTAAGACACCAGAAGTTACCTGGCAAGCTGTAGAATGGAAAGGCAGTTCTATTGCCAGAAGATTTTTTTTTTTTATAGCCAGGTGATTCTTATTTTTTTCAATATAGTCACCCAGTTTACTCTATTTAACCAAAATATAGATCTACTAGGCAGGTTAATTATTTATAGTACAATTAAGTAAAAAGCAAGAGTAATGTAAGGTTTCAGCTCTTCCAGCTTCTTTTAACTCCTGGCTATGCCCTGTTTAAAAACTCATGCTGAACTCAGACTTTCTTCTTTTATTCCTTCATTTGGAGGGAGCAGGCAAGTCTTCCTGACTCTCAACAGACCAAAACCTGCATTTTGTTGTTATAATGGAATACAACATATCTCTGTAGGCATTTGTTCTCCCCAAGAAAGGCATGTGTGAGCTCTTTGCCTAGTCCAACACAGAACAGGAGACATGGGGGAAAGACTCCTGAAGTCTCATGGTGCAGCTTTACTACCACTAAAATGTCACCTGTCTGGTTACTCATTTCCAATCTCATTTCTCTCCCAAAAACTTTCTGAAGAAGTCCTTACAGTTTGGATGGGCAATCCAAGATCATAGAAGAAAAGCAGGGATCACTCATGTCAGAATTGAACTAACAGAAAACTTTCCAAACACTGAAAACAGAAGTAAGATGAGTAGCTTCCCCAGCCCTACTGGGGAGTAACAAGGAAATACACTGAGCCACCCTGTCAAATTACTTCAAAAACAAGTAAAGACTAGTAGGGCTGTGAACCAGGGATCCTACTATTAGTCAGCTCCCAGGCTGCACAAAGTCATGTTACTTTTTCCTAAAGCCATATTTTAAAAATCAAAATACCAAACTCACGTTCTAGTTGCCATATCGAGTGATCAGGCTAGAGATCAGAAAGTCAGCAGGGACAGAAACAAAGTTCACTAAATGGAAGTGTCCTACTACCACTACAGGAGAAGTCATTTCATGGAGAACAGGAAGAAAAGTGGCACTTTTACAGTAAGACCTTAAAGGTGCTCTGCACTGTGAGCAGCTTTCTGCTCTGTCATGAAAAACAAAGGGTATAAGACCAGGAGTCGGATTCTGGGTTTTATAATACCTGTTCTTGTAGTTTTATGCAGACTCTGGTACAAGATACAGCTGCCTAAATTTCCAAGCAAGCAAGCAAACTGGATTTTGAGTGAGGGCCTGGATATTTACAATTTCCTTTACAGAAAGTAAGTGATATGCTGAGCACCTGCATCTCAAGGAGGAATATTTAGCTACACACATTAATAGTAAACATTTGTACTTGCCTTAATGCCATTTGACACAAAGAGATGGAAGTTCTCCTCTGTTCTCAAAGGGAGAACATAAAAAATAAGTTACTTTTAAATAACTGTACAGTTTAATGGAAGCTGTGAAACAAATTGACTTGGAGACCAACCAAAAGGAAATAGCTCACCATGAAAATCTAATTAGCTAATGCAGAAAGGTGTAGAGCAAGAATAAAGGGGATGCTTTCAGGAAGCACAAGCACAGAATCTCAAGAGCTGGAAGGGACCTCAAAAGATCATCCAGTCCAACCCCTCTTGGAAATAACTGAGGCTCTGCAGCTGTGGAGTTCGTTTTGTCTCAGAAAACCAGCTCTACATCAAGGTACAATATCACTTTAAATGTGAGAATAGTAATGAATCTTTTCATTTAGATAAGAACAAGGAAGCAAAACTCGGCCTTGTATTTTGAAAAGTGTTTCAGCAGCACTAGTGAAACTAATGTCTTAAAAAGTTCAGGAGGCACTCAGCTCCTGTTGTGTAACAAACACACAGTGGCTGTAATTGCACCCATCTTCTGCCTCTTATCCACACATGCAATTGCTCAATTCAAATTAAATCCCAGATAGCTGTAGTGGCAGAACCGCACCTCACACAAGTGTAAGGCAACTATTATTAGGTGGTCTTCCTTTTATATTACTATAAACTGAGTTTTATTCCTCAGCTACAAAATATCCTATTACCCACAGACAAATTGCTGCAAAGCCCACCTACAGCTACAGCCCCAGTAGGAAACACATTTAATAGCCACCACTTTTATTTATGCAAGAGATTTTGCCTCCTCAGCAAAAGGAAGAGAGAACCTGTTTTATTAAAGATGTGACAAACCCACATTTCCAGTAGTTCTGTGACAAACACGTAATTGGTGTTGGTATTTGCTGAACACAGATTAAAGTAAATCTTAATGAAACAAAGTCATCGGGACAACAAAATAGAGTTTTGCTACTGCAGAAGAACCACTGGGAAAGACCAACAGGAATGAGTCTAAAGAATTGGAAAGATGTCTGGGAAAGGAGATGGAAAGTCGGTATCTTCTGGAGCTGCACAAAGGTAACTCTACACATTAGAGTTATACACCAAATGATCTCAACTTTCTTCTCTTTTCTTTCACAGAAATCATTAGAAGAAACACGATGTTGCTTACGTAAGGTGATCTGATCTTTAATAGCAACACGTTGTAAGAAGGGGTTTTTTTCAAAGATCTGAGCAACTGCCAAAGAGTTACAACACTTGAAAAACATAATGCATAACTATTTGGGATGTTATTCTTAAGAGTTTAGCAAAAACATATAAATGCATTCCAGTAGGTCTGCAATCAGTGTGACTGGTGTGTCTCTTCATCAGTTAAACAAGCTAAGAAGCCTTCTAAATAGTAACTAGAAGACTTACATGACAGCATTACAGTTTGAACTCTTCAGAGCCTTTGCAAAAATGCAACTGCTTTGTTTCAGAAGGATTTATCTCTACAGCAGATCATTCCCAAGGCAAGGCCCAAAGGTTAAAACAGTTAATAAAATGAAGAGAGAAACAAAACTCCTAATAAAGTCTAATTTTTAAGTTCTTGCTTCAGCTGACTGACATGATCTTGCATAACAGGAATCAGCTGTGACCCTTTGGAAAGTAATGATAAGTTAGAAGAAATTTTAAAGCCTTGTTTACTACTCAATACTGAAAACTGCAAGTTGTCTTTGTGGTAGCAAACATGTTTACCATACTTGGACTAATGTAAGTAGACTGAAAGCAGTTAAGCCCTCCAGGGAAAGTTCAGGATAGTATAATGGAAGGAAATAGTTACTGAACCCTAACCCTTAGAGCATCTACAAGGAGTATGCCGTGATCAGATGGAGCAAAACACTTCAAATAAGCAGTAAAGGCAGTAAATTTTGGCCACATGACATAAATCATGAGACTTCTTCATTTTCTTGTGATCTCAAATGAGCTCAGCCATTACTTCAGAGACCACAACACACAAGCTCTGTAACATACAAGCTGTACATCCAACCTCATCCAAGTACACACAGAAATTGATCCCACCTATGTCTAAGAAATAACCAAGTGATTGTTAACGCCATATAAAAGCTACATCTTTTGAGCACACGTTTTTCCACTGAGCTCCAAAGGAAGAATCACAGCACACAGTTACACAAGACCAGCATTAGTACAGAACCAGTGATCGGATGCCAAGTTTTCACAGGAAAAGATCCTCCAGAGTTGATTGATAATTGCATGACAAATCATAAACCATCTAAAGCCTCTCATCAACTGTGTCTAAATATGTTTAGGGAGGGAAGGAGGGAGAAGCCGCTTAGAGCGGCGCATCCACACTCTGGGAGTGAGCTCTCATCACCCACCTTGTCTCAATGAGGTAAGCAGTGTATGTTTCTTGCATGTTCATGGCATTCCTCCCAGTCCGTTTCTCAGCTTCCGAAACAGTGATTTCCATTTTTTTCGCCAAACAATCCTCCATCTTTTTAGAGTAGGAAAACAAGTATTCATGTAACATTAGCTATGCAAGACAAAGGCTACTAACCCTGCCTCCCCTTCTCCCACAACACATTCGTTCAAATAAGACAGATCTCTACAAGACGAGGGTTCACTTTACACCCATGTTCTAGATCACATTTGCAAGTGAAAACAGAAAACCCGCTCTTGGGGAAAAAAAACCCCAAAGTCAACAGACAACTTCAGCTCCTGAAAGCCATCATGAATCTGGAAGGCACAGAAAAGAGAAATATTTTTCCTCACAGGTAACAAAGTAACCTTTTTAAGCAAAACAAACAAACGAACCTCAGTACTTTCTACCCAAACATTTCCCAGCTACCAGTGAATTCCTCCTCAGAACACCCGGGACATGTGTAACCACCTCTCCCCTTTCACAGGAAACATCATACATCTGGACTGAGATGTTTTTATCTCCGAGGAGGATCGTTATCTTTTACACGTTGGCAGGCAGAAGTCAGCCAGGACCACACACCCACCCGGGAAAGGCAGAGCTGAAATGAACCGGGAGGATTTATTTGTGACGTTAAGGGGGAGATAAATTGAGAGTATAATTAACAATGCTACACTAAAATAATAATTTGGCAGCAGGGATGGGGGCAGACGGTACGCAAAGCAGCGGTCAGAACGGGGCTAGAAGGAGAACCCCACAGCTCTGCCCCGGGCAGGGGGTCGGCTCCAGACAGGCAGTCGGAGGGCTCACCCCACTTGTAGCCCCTTTCCGCAGCAGCGGGCAGCGCCGGGCCCCGGCCACCCCGCGCCGGCCGAGCCCCGCATCCGTCCCCGCCTCGGGCCGGCGGCGCGGCGGCCGGGCAGCACGCTCAGGAAAGCCCGCTGCTCGGCCCCGGCGGAGTAGGCCGTGCCAAGGCCGGCGGCCCGCGGGGGGAGAGCCGGTCCGCCGCCGCCGCCCCTCGCACCCTCACCGTGGCTCCGGGCTGCTCCAGAGGCGGGAGGCCGCTGCAGGGCGCCGCGCCGTCCTCCTCCTCCGGGCGGCTATCGCTCGGCTCGGCCTCGGTGCTCTCCATGGGGATAAGAGGCTCGGCCGCCTCCCTGCGCGCAGGCGCTGAGACCGACTCCGGCGGGCAAACTCATCGCAGGTCCTAGAGAGCGCGGCCGGGGCGGGGGCGTGTGTCCGCCCGGGGGCCGGCGCTGCCGGGGGCCGGGGCCCTGCCAAGCCTTCGTGTCCCGCCGCCCGCCGATTGAGTTGATCTAAGCCCTTTCGAGGCTGTCGGCGTCCTGCCCACCCCTCTGCTCAAAATCGCCCCGTTAGGTACCCGGCGGTGGGCACCCAGTCGCGATCACGGGGGCAAATGCACCCCTCGTTATAACGCTGCGTGAGCCTCCTGTCCAGATGGACGGACCTTCTGCTGTCCTCTGAACACCCATCCTCACGCACACAGTTGTAAACACTTCTAAGATTTACTTGTTGTTGTTCCTCTCTTTGCTCTCAGGTCACCGAAGAGTTTCTGAGCATCCATGCTGCATCTTACCTTTTGTCTGTGGCTGGACAACTTGTCATTTTGCCTCATCGAGTCTCTTCCAGCAGCTATTAACTTTTCCACAGGGTGTTTGTTAACATGAGGCAGCTCAGGTTATTTTTTTAAAGCCCTCTAGCCAGTTATTTCCTCACTCTCACTCCTTTACAAGCAGTGAAGAACTCGATCATGCTGTGTTCACCTTTACTTACCCTCCCGTCTGACCTGCCTCTTCCTTCACCTGCCTCCTGGCAGTGATACGACATCCACACAAGGCCATTCTCCTGCCCACCATCTCTGCTGGCCAACGCCAAAGCAGTGTGTCCCGTCTCACCATGCTTCCCCAGGAGGTACCTCAGGAGCTTACATTCCCTGAGCTCAGCACTGGGGAAGCCTCTATTATTTACTCAATAAAAGCTCCAGCTGTCTCCTCTGCTCTCATTGAGCAGTAACACACCTTACAACTGCATTCCTGTGATTCTTAATCTGTCTTTTTGGAGACATTCAGCATGTTTGACCCTCACCTCCTGATGAAGATCAGTTAATATATTGAGATATATATATACTTATGTAAATACACCTTCATTATTGCAGCCTATGAGTGTATTCCCTCATGACCCCGTGGTGCCCACCCAATCCTTGTGGGGCAAAGTGGATGGTGGAGTTCTTCCTGTTTATTCCTGTTTATTCCTCATACTCCAGACATCATTTTTCACACTCGGGAGCAGCTCCATCATTCTCTGGTTCACAGATCACATCACTCCCTTGAGATGTCCCATTTTTTTGCACCAGAATCTTGTCCATTGATTTAGGCAGTACATCTCTTTCTTGTTCTCATGTAGCTCTGTTTTTTTTTCTCCTGCCCTTTTAAAGCCGGGGTTATAGGCCACCTCAGGAGATTAAAGAGTTGATGCTACAGGTTGCTTTGCTCTGCTTCTTTCTGCTTTGAATAGGAAATGAGGGTTTTTTATGTGTTGGTTGGGGCTGAATTTGCATACCTTTTTCATCCAAAAATTAATCTTTTTCTTTCAACAGCAATTAAAATAAATCTCAAAACCCCCTTTGAAGACCCCGTGAATTAATATTTGGCGTCTGGTTTCTATTCTGTTGTCTTCGATGTTTATTCAACTTTTTCCTCAGATTGTTTGAACTGATACCTCTGTCCCTCCTTTCCCACCCCTCCACCACTCTAGCTGGAAGGAGTTTCCCAAGCTTTTCCACAAAAGGCTTTCCTAGAACAAAAGGGTTTTTTTATGAGTATGTGAACTGTGATTTGTCCTCTGAATAGGTCTGATTTAAGATTTGTTTTCTAAACCCAGAGACCAGTTTAGATGTAAAAGCACGATTACACATTGTAAGACAAAGTCTGTTTTCCATTAGGGTACGGGTTTTCTTATGTTTACCCAAGATGTACATTAAGATACATACCTTGTATCAATTACACTTGCGTTTGCAGGATGTGCATACTGAAATTTTCCTGATCCATATCAGTGATATAATGGAAATATTTATGTGAAGCTCATGCAGGATATCTTGCTTTGTATTAAGTATTTTTGTTATGGACACAACATTACCAATAAAGTACAGTAATATTTTGCAGGTCTAACATTCAGTTGTTTCAAAAACTATTTCAGCTGTGAAATACTGAGATCTACTACTGAGACATGTGGAGAAGACTTAAAACTAAGTATGTAGAAGGAGAATAATGACTGAAGTGCCCAAATCAAGATGAACAGCAGCCTAGGTAGCATTTAGAGGAGAATGTGACATGTCCTGATGACCTACTATGCAATGAAGAATCACAGAATGGTAGGAGTTAGAAGAGACCTTTAGAGATCATCTAGTCCAGTTCCCCTGTAGAAGCAGGTTCACCTAGATCAGGTCACACAGGAACGTGTCCAGGTGGGTTTTGAAGAACTCCAGAGAAGGAGACTCCACACCCTCCCTGGGCAGCCTGTGCCACGGCTCCCTCACCTCAACAGTAAAGTAGTTTATTCTTATGTTTAAATGGAACTTTTTGTGTTCCAGCTTCATCCTGTTACCCTTTGTCCTGTCACTAGATACAATAGAAAAAAGTGCTGTCCCAACCTCCTGCCACCCACCATTTAGATATTTGTAAATATTAGAGAGATCCCCCCTCAGTCTCCTCCAGACTAAACAGCCCCAGTTCTCGCAGCCTTTCCTCACAAGAAGGATGCTCCAGTCCCCTGATCATCTTATTAAGTGTTCAATAAGCACCAAAGTCACCAACAAAGTGCTTTTCCTGAGCCTGCAATGTAGGCTAAGTGTTGTCTCACAGAAAAACTGCTTTCAGGAATACTTCCAGTACTCACACTGCTTCGGTCAAAATAAGCTTTAGTGTTTCCCCCCTCCCTAGGCACAACCATTAGTGCAGTCTGGCTGTCTGACTCTGGCCTTGTCAGGATGCACATCTGATTTATTGCAAGTTACTCTAACCAGGATACTGTCCTGCTCTTCAGCATCTTCACTAGGCAGCATGTCCCTCATTCTTCAGCCATAAGAAGCCAAGCTCAACTGAACTTCCTACCTCCAAGTCCCTTCAGTCTCTGAAGCTGTCATCAGAGAGGTAGTGTTGTAACAACACTGATTTTCAGTAACTTATTTAGTGTTCCTCATCCCTTCAGCTCCTTAGAAGTAGTTAGAATTCAATGATAATACAACCACCACAACCAACCATCACAATGCTACTGAGAACTTAAGTGAAAACACCTAAAGTGGTGGCTAGGCTTTGCATCTGTGCCACAACACCTTTCAATAGCCCTGGGAAGAATGAGTTAACCAGCCAACATTCCCACTGACAAGAGGTGACTATCTGTGTGTTTGTGATATGCCTGGTTGTGCTGGTGCTCACAAGCAGTGAGGTACATTATGAGTAGATTCATGGAATAACACAGCTCGAATCCACACCACACATATTTGAGGGGAGGTTTTTTAGGGTGCTGCTAACCTGTTCCTGGGGACTGGCCACCCCTCACACCTTCCAGTTT
Source organism: Colius striatus (assembly GCF_028858725.1). Classification (NCBI taxonomy): domain Eukaryota; kingdom Metazoa; phylum Chordata; class Aves; order Coliiformes; family Coliidae; genus Colius; species Colius striatus. The sequence continues at coordinate 10,985,609 of NC_084769.1, read as the reverse complement.
AGCTCTACTGGGAAAAAAAGTCCATTCTGTGTGTGCCGTAAGAGTGCTCTGTAGCACAAGCCTCAGTGGAATGGCCAGGAGTTTCCCTTCAAAACCACATTCCTGATTCATGGTTCATGCTCCTGGATCCTATCATAATTTCATTACCAGTAACAATAGTACAAAGAACATGACTCAGGCTCTCAAACTGCTCATGCCTCCCTCTACAGATTATTTCCTTCAGACCCAAAGATGTTTGCTAACACAAAGTGATGCCAGCTTGTGTTTTTTGTCTTTAAAGTCTGATCCTCACTGAAGAGCGTGGCATCTGTCTGCATGTGGTGTCATTGGTATGATGGATGGAGCAGAAAACAGTACTTGCTTAAGTTCTCTAAGAAAACACAGCAGAGGCATGAATGTCAGTAAAATACATGAGTAGCTGCTCCAGCATGGAAGAGTGCAGGAAGAAAAGTAGGTTCAAAACTAATAAATGGGAAATCCTTTCCTCACATGAGTCCAGGCTCCTCCTACACATAGTTCTGGTATCTAAATGGCTGAGTGAAATGGCCACTAAAGAGTAGGGAAAAAAATCAACATCTTGTTGAATATCCAGAGAAAGAAAAACTTGTGAAAAAGAGATATTGGGTATGTTTTGGGGTGGGAGAAATCTCTCAGTCCCCCTCAGTCTGAAGCTAGTAGCAGTGGTTTCCACTCATTTCAGCAACAGCAGATCTGGATCCTTGAATACAAACAAAAAAGCCAAAACTAAGCCATATTTTCGAAAGAATCTGTGCAATCACATCAATAATGTGCACAAAAAATTACTGAAAGTGCCTTCAAATCAGCACAAAGAAAGCTGTGAGAAGAACCCAAAAATGTATAGGAAGAGAGAAAAGTGATTTGGGATAGAATTGAACAGGACCCTCCCCCTCCAGGAGAACTTAACAACGAAAAATGGTAGAGATGGGCAAAGTAGACCTTTACTTGATGTAGCTTTAGTCAAGTTAGAGGTTAGGTCAGTGTTTCTGGACCACAAAAAGACTCCAATAAAAGTCAAGCATCACTTGGAAAATGCATTTATCCTGCGTGGCTACCAAAACAAGCATTAACTGGGAGACAGGAACACAGGGAAGTTGGCAGGGCTTGGGGGAAGTGATTGTGACAATGCAGACAAGGCCACCTGTACCCAAGGGAGGTATAAATATGTCCCTCAGGATGTATTTCTGGCTTTGATTGCACTCCTCATGCTATCTGACCATCAAAAGTTACCAGCACACCAGTTGTTGCTGGGATAGTCCAGCTGCAGCAAGAGAATGGAATATGCCAAAGGTCAAGCCATGGCATCTTCCCCTAGGAGACAGTAGGAAGCACAAACCATAGTATCACGTACATGGGCTCAAAGAAATATCAACACACTATGAAACTGAGGCAAGAGGAAAGTCATGAGAATTTTTCCCAGAGAGTGGTGGGCACCCAGCTCCAGTGCCAGTGTCCTTGTGAATGCAGGATAGAGATGGTGACCGGATCAGATGCACAGTGCAAGGTGCACATCCTTCTCAGGCTACTGGTGCTGATGGCATGGTGAAACTGACACTGTGCTTATAAGATGCAGAAGTGATGACAGTGAAATTCCTAGGGCTTAATTAACTGCCAGGACAATGTGGAAGCAGTTCAATACAACCACACAATATATGCAGATAAATTAAGAAGCATGGATTTGTGCTCACCAATAGAAGCTATGTCCTGATTCTATCAGGTAGCTGTTTTCGTTAGACCTGCCTTGTAAAACTTCAAAGTATAAACCAGATCCTCTTCACAACAGAAGCACCCATGGACCTTACCCGAAGCCCAATATCACAACAGATTAAAGGAGAATAAAGCAGATGCAGCAGACACTAGTCCAGTCATGTAATGTGTAAGCAATCAAGAGGGCCAATTTACTTCTAATTGCAGAAGTAAATCCAGCACCTTTTGTTGTAGCCAATCATTTAAAACCCAATGCCCCTGCTATAATCTCTGCACCTGGGAAGAATAAGCAGTTTGACTCACCTGGGTCTGACACATGTCCATCATGATGTTACACTGCACAAGGGTGTTTAGTGCCTCACATTGAGAGCTTCACATCTATTGATTGATTGCAGAACCTTGCTTCCCACAGTGGAAACTCTGCCTGTTGGAAACCTTCATTTCAATATGCACTATATTGTTTCAGGTGTCCAAAGTTTTATTTTACTTCCTTAGTAAATATCTTCCAGCTCCTAGATGAGAACTTTGGGAAAACTGCTCCCACAATGCAACTTAAAAAGCACCCTGCAGAGACCTTGCGTTCCTCTGCCTAAATCCAGCCTCTAGTGTGTCTTGAGTTATGAGGTTGTCCAGACCACTAATGGAGGAACAGGGGAATTTACACCAAAAAGAATAAACAAGTCAACAATAAAAATAACCATTTATCTCTTCTTCCTCCCCAGTGTCTTACTGCAAAGGTCAGTGTGTTCTCTCATGGAAGCAATACTCTATAATGTGAGTTTAGACTCTTTAGGCTAAAGCCCAGAGCTCTTACTCACGTTTCCCTGAGTAACTTCAGTGGACTTTTAGTTTGCTTTTTTTTACCTGGGTAAGGTCTGAGAAATAATCAGAGGCTCCAGAATAGAGCTGTTGGTCAGAGAAAAGCCCAGGTCAGTGGGGCATATGCTGCATGGCTCCCTGCTCCATCAGGGGTGACTCACACTGAAAGAAGTAAAGCTTAAGAAATAAATGAGCTCCCAGCTTCACATTCTTCCTATTTTGCAGATGAGGTTTGCTTACTATAGCCTCAGCTCAGTGGACCAAAAATTCAGGCTGTGGAAAGGCACATCTAGCTCTGTGTAATCTTACTTGCAGCAAGGGCTGAAGAGACAGGTTCCCTCTGTGCAGAAAGCAGCCTGCAGAGTCCAGCAGCCAGTTTAGGAAAGAAACCCTTGCATATGTCACCACGACACCATGTTTCACCAAGAGCAGGTTTAACAGTGACTAGAAATAAGGAAATATGGAAATGCAGATCAAACATTGCTCCCCAAAAGGTTTCCCTTGTAGAGCTTCCTGTAGAAACCCATGTACCTTGTAAAAGATGCCATCACATGGGAGAGCTACTGCCTCTCCTCTCATTTCAGTGAGCTTAGGCCCCAAATCTCTGCCTATTATTCTGCAGACGGGACAAAGCATTTTACAGAGTTCAGTTTGGCCCAGAAGTTCTTTGGGATTGCCTGGGATTTTGGAAAATACAGCTCCCCACAGCTCAGGGTCTCTGGCTGCAGGGACATTGTGCAGGCTTCCTGCTGCCTTCCCAGGTTCTGCTGCTAAAAAAATAATATCCCTTGTTTCCCTTGCACTTCCAAATCATACAGAGTGTTTGTTCAATGTTCACCATTGTTTAAATCCCCTCCAGGCTCTTGCTGGGGACATTATTTCTCTCTCTCCGAGTTTCATAGGCAGTAGGGGATTCTTCCTGATTTTAAAGGCAGCTCCCATGGATTGTGAATGATCTGCAATGTTCCTAACACAAGCCCTATCCAGCTATCTTGTAACACACAGAAAGGCTCACGTCTGCAAATCCAACCAGCAGTCTGAGCAATCTCTGGGCACCTTGAAATGCTCTGAATCAGAAAGAGGAGAGTTGGTAGGTCACCCAAAGACACCACTGTGCACACAGTGGTTTCAATATGCTCATTGGCAAGTGATGCCTTTCTGACAGTTTAGTACACATTTGTTCATCCTTAGCCATCAAGGGCCATATCTTAGCTGCTGTTACTCAGGCCAACTCATCTCTTGATTAAAAATACATAGGATGTAGAAGGATGCCTAATTGGATGTAAAGACCAAATGAAGGAGAGCACCTTACCTCTAGGTGATGTCCTCCAGGGCTGGGAGCAGGAGGTATCTCCCCTGGTCAGACAGGCTTTTCTAGGTTCGTCCTTCCAGACACGTTCTCTGTGTACCCCTGGGAGTATCTCAGGACACCCACCTAGCTTCCTGCTCTGTTATCACAGGGACATTCAGCATTTCTCCATGGAGAATGGACTAAATAGACATAGAATCATAGAACCATTTCAGTTGGAAAAGACCTGCAAGATCATCAAGTCCAAACACTAACCTCACACTGCCAAGCCCACCACTAAACCATGGCCCTCAACATCTCATCTACATGGCTTTTAGGTATCTCCAGGGATAGGGACTCCACCACCTCCCTGGGCAGCTTGTGCCAACATATAACAACCCTCTCAGTGAAAAAAGCTCTTCCTAATATACAATCTAAACCTCCTCTGGCACAACTTGAAGCCATTTCCTCTCATTCTGTCACCCATTACTTGGGAGAAGAGACCTAGCCCCACCTTGGTACAACCTCCTGTCAGGTAGTTGTAGAGAGTGATCAGGTCTCCCTTCAGCCTTCTCCAGGCTAAACATCCCCAGTTCCCTCAGCTCTTCTCATCAGACTTGTGCTCCAGACCCTTCCTCAGCTTCATTGCCTGTCTCTGGACATGCTTCAGCACCTCAGTGTCCCTCTTGTAGCGAGGGGCCCAGAACTGAACACAGCACTCGAGGTGTGGCTTCACCAGTGCTGAGTACAGGGGGACAATCACTGCCCTGGTCCTGCTGGTCACACTATTTCTGATAGAAGCCAAGTTGCCATTGGCCTTCTTGGCCACCTGGGCAAGTTTCTGGGCACCCTGAAGCAAGTCAGAGCAGACCAAGCAACTCTCTGCAGTGTCATGCTTGTATATCTGTGGCATAAGGGACACACTTTGTGTTCACCAGCTGTGTACGTACCTCATGTAACATCTCCCCTTTCTCCTTTTGAAATACAGAAGAAGGGAAGAGAGGTGCCATCGTTTAACTCACTAACAGAAGAATTTCTATGAAGTTTACAGAACAAGTACATGCAGTTTATTGGGAAGATTAATAGAAAGAAAGGAGCTCCAAATCCAATGGAGTAAGATGATCACCAGTAATGATTGCACATGCACACAAGCATATACAGATACAGCACGTATCCACCCTGCACTGGTTAATCAACTGAAAGATGAGTAGTAAATTGGGTAACCAAAAAGCTGGAGATTCCCTGCATGAGAATGCTGCAAATGCATAAAAAACTTATCAGTATTTATAAAAAACAGCTTTACCTTGGGGCAGGCCTTTTGTCTGCAAAAACCTTTAATAACAACATCTCTTTCTCTGCCTAACTTGAGTGCATTGATCGTTATTTTAGCACAATCTGGAGGGCTGGGGTAGATCATAGGGCAGGGGTTTGAGGATTTTACCCCTCCTTTTGTCACGGATTGATTAACAATCAAGGCAAGTCAGATTTCTGCTGTTTTTCACAGTTTCCTTTTTGTTAAGTGGGATAATATTTCTTACAAATTTTTGCAAAGCAGCTTGAGATTTTGGGGAGAAAGCAGCTATTTAAATGCTCTATGTTATTATTTTAGGCCCCGATTCAGCAAAACATATATGTCTAAATCCTGCTGCTTTAATTGGGTCAAAAGCACTAACTTTAGGCTGAGTTTATATTGATGTGGTCTTTCTGAAAAAAGCTGCCCTAAAACTTCTATTTCCCCCTATTAAAAATATAGCCCTTTAAAGCTTACTTAAGAAACAGAGTTAACTTCTGAGAGGGAGGAGTGGAAAACAGCAAATTTATGGCATATCAGCATACTGAAGTGTTACCTTCTGAATTTTATTCAGCTGAAAGAGGCACCCAGGAGTACCCATGCCTTTTTGATTAGATGCATGCAGCAGACATTAGGTCCCCTTCCAAGATCCTTGTTCCGTACGGAGCCCGGAGCAGCTCCGCGTTGTCATCAGAAAGAATAAAACCAGCCTCTTTTTCTTGGAGCCAGGTTTCTTCCCCCAGCTGCCCCCTCCTGTATTTGTATATATTTCAAGAGGAGAGTCAGGCTGAGTTTGTTCATCAACTGCAGTTCCTGGGCGGCCCCCACACACAGCTGGGCTGTAGTGGCTGGATCCGCCTTCCCGGCAAGCCCAGCCGGGAGCCTCGCAGGCTCGGGGCTCCGCACTTGACAGCGGCAAGGCAGGAGACCGCCTGCACTGAGGGAAGATGAGCTGGTCAATGCCGTGAAGCCAGGCTTCTGCTCGCTGGAGGGATCCAGAAAATGGGTTACTGGAGGAGATGGGGTCCACTTTCCTTCCTGCTGCTCTCCTTCGGTGAGTAGAAAAAGCGCTTCTGGTTAGACAACGTTAAGGAACGTATTCCGAGAGGTCGTTTATTTTTCCTTCCTCCAGCAAAATAGCTGATCTGTGATTCGTCCCTTGACAGCAATTAGCCAGAGGATTGGAAATAGCTGAGAGTTTAGCAGAATACACTGCTCCAACCGCTTCAGCCGTGTGTTTCTCTTACGGCGAAGGGCGAGCGATCGCCTTGGTGGGAAGCACTGCGTGCTCGCTCGGAGCAGCTCACAGAGGTCAGTGTTTACAGCACAAAAGTATATATATAGATCAGCATTACTTGTTGGGAGCTTTTCTTTTATTGAGGGAGATTAAAAGCAAATGTTTAGTGGCTTCAACAGTGTCCAGATGTGGTGAAGTTTGTGGCTTAGAACTTCTATCAGCCCCGGTTTACGCACGGAATTAATCGAACTATTAGAGAAGGAAAGAAATGGGGAGAGGGGGAGGAGAAGTGTCTTTGCAACAACATCTGGTTATTCGGCAAACCTTTCCAGCACTTACGTAGAGATTTCTTTGTAGTAAGTGCCCTGTTTAGGTTTTGATAGCACTTCTTCATTACTGTAGATAAAACCCTCCAGCAGCACTTGAAAACGTGCCCATCCGTGGTTTAACTTCTCTTGTTTATATCTCAATGATTGTTTCATAACAAGGAATAGACTTGTATATAAGTGAGTGTTATATATACATCTCCTAAGTATGTGTGCGTGTCTTTCTGTATATACAATGCCTGTGTGTGTGTATACACACATATATCCCTATTTAGTATGTATCCAGATACTTGCACGGACAACGGCACTTTTTACAGTGAGCTCTTACAGACTCATCCTGCTCATTGTAGAAATTGCAGTGCAACTAAAGTTGCTTTTTGCTGAAAGCAATCAAGTAGAAGGATTATAATTCCAGCATTTTTTTGCCTCCAGATGAAATAATCGGGGGCAGGGATCTGTATCTGCGTTCACTTCGTGTGGGTCCCCCTATCTACAGGAACAGGGAATGAAAGAATGTGATCAGTTGGTAATTCGTGTATAGGCAAATGCGACCATTGGTGCAACTGTTGAAGCAGAGAGACCCAGATGGGGAGATTTGAGACATTTGGGAGGGATTTTTAAGACAGTTGCAGAGATATCTATTATTCATTGTTGCAGATAATACCCTAAAGTGCGGCTTGAAATGTAGGATACTATAGTGACAACATCCTGCTAAAGTGATCACATTTGGAGCAGAATTGAAAGAATTACTACAGGGTTGGTTTTGGTAAGGAAGAAGACCACTAATTATCCTTCAGAAATACCTAATTTGGGAGTTATTTAACTTTTGGTTTCCTTTTTCTGAAAGGCAGGGTTTTAATCTGGAAGGAGCCAAACTAAAACATTTCATGATTACTGAGTTCATCTGAAAGGTTACGTGAGTGATATGATGACAAAATTTGCCTCAGTATGGGGAAAAATAAATAAGCCCAGGCTTGCTCTCTCTGATTCAGCTCAACAGTGATATATGTTTTCTACATCCACTTCCCTTATGTATCGTGTTAAGATTGACCCTACAGTCATTCTGAGGCAGTTAAAGTGCCCTGGGAGCCCACTTTGCAGTAACATTAAGAGAGAAGGGAACAGCAAGTTCCCCAAATTGTCAGAAAAATACACATTCAGCTGTTCTTCAAGTAACAAATCCCACTGCTCATCCAGCTTCTCTTTAAAGAGTGACAGCTCTGGGTTGGCGACAGCAGCAAAGCTGCATGGAGGTTTAAGACTTGCCATAGGGAAAATGGCCCCGATTGCATCTCTGATGTCACAGAATGACTCCAGCTGAGCATCTTTAGGGACTCTGCTGCTCTCCTGAGGAGTTTACAGCAGGGTAGCAGAGACCTCAACTTGTGCTCCGTGCTGCCTGTCTCTACCCCTTTAATCAGCAGCACGGTGAAGGGGCCATCAGGCAGCACGTCTGACCCCTTTTGTCTGTACCTGATGGAAAAAAGGGCTGTAGTCAGACAGACCACTGAAATTTCAGCTGCTGGATTGCCCTAATTCTCCTTGGGTCAGCCCTAGCAAAGCTTCAAAATATCTACCCTTAAACTTCTCCCCAGTGTGAGCGGCTGCCGGAGGGCAGCATCTTGACACGGCTTTCTCAGCAGAAGGTGCAGAAAGGAGCTGTAATTGCACCACTGCTAACAGAAACCCTCACACCAGGGAGTGGTGAGTCCTTCCAGGGTAGAGAGCTGGTGCAGTTCTGGATTTACCTAGCCCAGGATAAAAAAATACAAGGATAATTCAGGATTGTAAAACCTGTCTTACAGTGGTAGAGCTGAAGGCTTTCAGTATCTTTAGTTTAGCCAAGAGAGTTGGAAGGTGAGCTAGTCGTCATCCATAACCAGGTCCCAGAGAGGTGCTTTCTGGCAGAGGTTTTCTTCTTCTATGAGACAGAGGAAAAACAAGATTTATATACTGGAAGATGAAATACACAGTAGATGAAGATAAGCATGACACAGTAAAGTTGTTCCAGCAGAATAGAAGTTACAGACTTGATATCGGGGTTACTGTATTGTTCACATGGAAAAATTCTGGCCTTAAAATTAATAATCAGTTCTCTTGCCCTGTTTTGCATCAGCATCAGGAAAATCTCGCTTGTGCTCTGTCAGAAATAGGGCTCAGGTCAAGCCACACAAGCATGGGGCTAAACAACATCTTGTCTCGTGGAGAGGAGAAAAGCACCACAACTCTCTGAGCTGTGAGGACAGCTTCAAGAACATGAGCTAAGTGTCACTGGTATGACAGCAGCTCTCAGGGTGTGAAGAGCTCCAGGAGCCCGGCAGACTGCCTTTGGGCATCAAACCTCCACAAGAGCATATGAAACTCAAAATCTGCCAGGGCATGTAGCACTTACCAAGGGAGAAATGTACTCCATGGGATCTGCTGAAGCTCCAAAGAAAAAGAGGGTTAGTGAAACAAGGGAAGGTTGCAAGGCTACTGCTGCAAGACCAGAGCTCCCAGCTCCTGTGGTCTGGGTCTGCTTCCCCATAACTCAGTCTCTCATTAAAATGCTGACACATGAAAATATCCTGACAATTTTTGCTGAGTCTCCCAGGATCTCTTTGCCACAGTCCCTTAAGACACTTTGATAGCCCCCAGAGAATGCATTTGAGGAGGTATCTCTTGGTAGACGGTGGCTCTCCGAAGCCGCATGCTCTTTCCTGGTTGCACAAAGCAGCCCTCATCCCCACAGTGAGCCTCTTCAGCTAAACATATACAGCATATATAATTCATAAATCATGACAGGGAGCTCCAGGGCTGTCAGAAAAACATCTCTGGCTTTTGATCTGCCCAAGAAATCTCTGACCTATCCCAGGCTCCTCAGGCAGCTCATTCAAGAAGTCAGCCTCTTATTGCTAAGGTCACCAGAGCTAAAACAAGAGGTCGTGCTGCCACCAAAATGCCAGCCCACTCCTCGGGCAGGGGAACCATTGGGACTGCACCCCAACACCAACATACACACAATTCAGGAACACAGGGTGAAATCTGAGCTGGTGGGAGGACAAGGGAAGGAAGAGGACGATGAAGAGTCACCCTCCATTTCACAGGAGGGGGTTTGCTGAGTCAGAGCGAGACAGCAGACCCCTTGTCCCAGGCCGTGGGGCACAAGGAGGTGGATGCTGGGACACATGGCTGTGGGATTGGTTATGCCAATCCTTCTCAAATAGCACCATATTTAGCTTTGGTGTTGCTTTAAAGACAGCCAAAACACTAAGGAAAAAATCATCACCCTCAAAATCAAACCAGAGGCTGCAAGGACCCCACATTTGCTGGTTGTAGGTTGGGAGTAGGAGCAGCATCCTACTGCCTGAAGGAGAAACTTGTGCATCCTACCATGAGGCTGAGTAACAACAAAGTTGCACCAAATTCTGCAGTTAGAAAATAAAGAGGCAAAGCACAAGAAGAGTCCTGACAGTGCAAAATTGGAGCCCTCTGCAGTGTTGCAAGTGGCATGAGGCTCCGAAGGAAAGTGATGGATTGTTTTGAATTTAGCTTTACATTTCTCCTAATCTGATACTGCAGTTTCAGCCCTTGGTGTACTTGAGGTTAACTGAAGGCTCAGAAAGCTGGCAGTGTACAGCTATGTCAGATTTATGAAAGCAGGCATTTCCTCTCCCCTTGCATCTCCAGCTTTGCTCAGACTTGAGACGGGCCAGTCATCAAATCTGTGTTTTAGTGGCAAGCTTTGTGGAGGAAAGTCCTTTTAGAAACGAAACTAAAACACAGTGCTTTCAAAAACAAACAAAAAACTGGTGTTTTACTGATGCTATCACTATTTAATGATGGCCACAAAGACATTTTTGTGTACTAGTAGTAAAAAAGTTCAGCCAGCTGCAATCATGATACTTGTTACTCCCATTAGAGAGTCCTGAACAGATGTATCCCACGTATTCACTGGATATGGAGAAAGCAAACACTGGCATTAAAAACAGGTGACTGGGGACTTTCTTTCTGAGAGAATATTCAGCTCTCCTGCCTCTGCTCTGCAGCTTATATTGTTCCATGTTTTGCTCTGCTGGGTTTATTTCCTCAGGACGTTATTTTCCTCTCCCCTTAGTGATAACTCTTTGCAATAACATTTGCTTCCAGCCAGGGCTCCACAGCTCTGCGACTCGCCATAAACTAATGAACTCTCCCATAGATTGTCATGTTTTCAAGGAAATGCAACATCTGATCTTTTTATTAAGAAAAAAAACCAGTCCCACCAAGGAGACAAAATCAGCAGCTCCCACACACTTTGCTCTTCCCACATCCAGCGCTCAGCGCTGTGTGCCAAGTGCAGGCCTCGCGCTGGAAGGGGCCTCCACACAGAGGGGAGATAACACTGCTGAGGGCTGCCTGCCTTATCAAACCTGGGGATTACAGCTACGTTATCTCCATGCTGGACCCCAGCCTTGGGAGAACATTTCCTTAGGGATCTTTACAGGGAAATGAAGGGGTGGCTGAAAGCTGTCTTAGTCCTGCTTGTGTGCCTATCCCTGTTGCGATCCTGCCTCTGGAAAGGATCTGTAACGTCCATCAGAGTCATATTTCTTGTTTGTTGTTTGGTTCATCTTTTTATTACAGCTCATGTAGGGCTGAAACTCTCCTGCCAGCTGCTAGTAGTTGTCAAGCTTTTAGAAGAAGTGGGAGAGCCTGCTTATCGTGCAATCTCCTCTGTAGCCCATGCTCTCACCAATTACCCTGCTCCAGGATTTGGCCTTTCATGGAGCTGTTCCACTGCAGTGCTTTAAGTGCTTTACTTCCCATTGATAAGCCAGGAACACGCCTGACAAGAGACAGCTGATTTATACTCTGGGAAGTGCATCTCAGCACTGGGGCAGTTAATGCATCCAGCTGTACACCACAGCTTGCACTGGATGGAAGGATATCGCCCACACAGGTTCCAGCAGCTCCAAGGCCATACCTCAGCCCCAGGGTTACCTTTGAATGGACAGGATTATTTGCATCTAGATGCAAGAGTAAAAGAAATGGAAAAAAAAAAGAAAGAAAGATGTTTTCAACCTTTCTGGAGTGTGATTTGTAGCAGAAGTGAGCTGTAATGGGGAGCTGATGTGCAGCTCCAGCCCTGGCACCTGTGGGTGTCACTTTGCAGAGTCTCGTGCTCCAGTTAGACCCACGACTTGGCCATGACTTTCAAAGTGTTGAACCAGCATCGTGCTGAACATGCTCTGCCTGTGGCAAGACCACTCACCTTGCCACACTGGAGATGGAGATGTTCCCTTTAGCTCCATGTTGTTTACTCTCTGCTGGGTCCCAAACATCCAAAGAAAGCCATCCCCATCAACTTCCACTCCACTCCAGAGCAGGTGAGTGCTGATGAAGCCTGAAGGTGTCTGAAGGAAACATCTGTCTCCCGTCACAGCCTGCAAAGAGCTGTTGTCCTCCCACCATGCTTAGGATGGCAAGTCCTGGGAGCTGGAGAGCCCTTGTCTCCAGGACCATCACACGCTGCATGCAAAGCAGTGCTGATACGCTTTTGCCAGCAACTGGAACCAGGGCAAGTGTGGCCATCAGCAACTGGGCTGGCTCACTGCCCTGGTCCAGGATCCAGACAGGGCTGAGCCCTGAAGCAATCACTTGAGGTGACACCAACTGATGTGGTCTAAGCACTGATAAGGCATCTCCTTGCCCCAGTACCTGGACTCCTAAAGTTTATCATTTCCTCAGCACCCTTGGGAAGATGTTCCCTCTGTGAACAACATTCTTATACCTGTGCTTCTGGGAGGCTCAGGGATATCTGCTGAAGTTCCTGGCCTGTTGGTTGTTACACCACTAAGAGGGGTCTTATCCTTAGATCAACAATGCAAGACCCTGAGAGCTTGATACTGATCCCTTCTCACTTCAGCCATTCCAAAGCAGAACTCAGATCCCTTCCCAGGAATGGTTCTTGGGGGTGCCATGACTACAAGTGCTTCTAGGGTCTTTATAATTAATACTGGTATAGATATTTCTTTAAAAATAAATTGCTGTTTTCAGATGGATCATTTAATAAAATGCCACTCGTGAATGCCCATGTGCCCTGACAAGTGTCTGACAGAGCAGGTTGCCAGTCAGTGCAGCTGGGACATGATGAGGAACATCTGTCTGATGTTGTTTGATAAAACTTCCTGCCTGGGAGACTCTAAACATCAGCATGCAGCATGGAAGAAATTGAATCAGCCACTGTCTTGCTGTGGCAAGCATTTTTTCCACACTAGATCTATCCCAAAATTAGCCCCAACCAGTCCATGACAGCAAACAAGACCCTTCTTACAATGAGAAGTGACACACAGAGCCATAAGCAACGAGCAGTTGAATGAATCATCCTTCTTCAAATAGACCCAGGGTACAAGTGTCCACAGGAATAAGACCAATGGATCCCCTGGGAGCTCAGTTCCTGCCATGTCTTTAATATGTCAAAAGGCACTCAGTGGTAAAAAATGGTTGCAGACGTTCCCACCAGAGGCAGAGACTATTTGCTTGGTGGTGAGATCTCCTCAGCACACATTTACTCCACTTCTGTGCATTTGCCTTGTGCTCACCTGTCTGTAAAATAGCAGCCAAGCTCTTCTTTCACCCTCACCAGCACTATTACTCCTACAAAGGCTGCAGCTTTGTGAGGCAGTGCTTGGGCAGAAGCATTGCTCTGTGACATTCAGATGGAGGCACATTTCCTTCAGGAGGTGTCCTGGGGCAGGATGCTCAGCTGATGAGGCAATGCACTACTGCAGAATAATGAGATCTCTGAGCAGGAGATGGTAAACAGAGAAGATTCCTCCCTTTGTCTGTTCCTCCATGCTAGAGGAGCAGCTTTGTCCGCTGCACCTCATCCCCTCCAGCTGCAGAGGCTCCTTAAAGCTATGCTACAGCTCTGCCCACGGGTTGGGACCTATGGGAACCTTCTCATTCTCCTTCAAGAGGGATCTCTCAAGAAGCATCACAGAAATGTACAAGCTCCCCTCTACTTTCACATGCAGAGAAAAAGCATTTTAGGCCCTGTCAACAGGACTCTTGGTTCCATTGCTGAAAAAATTCCTTTGCAAAAACCTGTTTCCTCTGCCCTCCTGCCATAGCTCTCTTTTGCTTTAGGGAAAGGGAAAAGATAATCAAGTTGAATTCAGCCCTATTGGGCAGGGCTTTTTGATAGGTTACAACACAAGCTCCTTAAAAGAGGATTTTTTTCCTGAGGTCAAGAAAGAAATGAAAGAGAAGAACACACCACTTATTTACACACTGAATGTGGGACGCTTTAGGAGAAGCAAGAAAGTTTCTAGTGTCTGTAATCCAGGCTAGGCTCCAGTTCAAGTTCCCTCTGACAGCACAAATTACTTAATTGCTGTTAGATCCAGTCTAAAGGAGGGCAAAATTCAACTCTATGTAATAATTTTAGCAGATGTAAAGAACAGGCAGTGCTGGAACAACTCGATGACAGCACATTGATGTAGAATTAACAGAACATCTCTGCCCCAGCAGCTCGTCACACAAGTCCTGTGCAAGCCTCACTTCTCAGGGATCAAAATAACACACACAAAAAAAAACCCCCAAATCAGTCAATCACAAAAAGTCCACCCGAGATATAAAGAGCAGCTCCAGTCTAACGTCTCTTTGTGGGTTCATCAAAGTCCTCCCAGCAGATGGCAAATCGAACATGTGCCAGGAATTTCAAACACTCCTCAGGAAGTTCATCTAAATCATCAGTAAACCATTTGCACTTAAAACAGGCAAACCCTGTTGCCCAAATGTCACCCAGATAATGTTTCTGATGTGTTTACCTATTTGGACAACGTCTTTACATTTCAGTTCTATCTCTTCTCGGAGATCCAGGATTCCTGCAGAGCCTGAAAAATGTACACAAAACTCAATTCCTGAGTATAATATGATGATGGTAGTAAAATACCCCTGCAACCTGCTGTGCAGTAGTTTTACTTGAATTGCAGTAGTGAGGACAGGGCAATGTCTGCAACCATCTTGCAGCTGGCTTGCTTTTGCTTTTAGGTTCATTGCTGCTGCTTTTTCTATGTAGAGAGTGAGACTCGTCTCTGGTGCATCTTCCTGAGAATGAGATGCAGAAGCTGCAGTTAAATGGGATATAGGAGAGACTGTTGGTAGCTCTGGAAAAACAGGAGTGAGAAAAATGATGGTAACAACATTGTGAAGTTGGTTGACTCTTACCTTCTGCTGTTCAGCTCCCAGACCTGCAAGTGCTGTTAAATCCTCAGCAATTTCTGCAATGGCTTGTGACAAGACGAGCTCAAACCACCAGTGCATGGCTAGGCTGTGACTCCTTCTCCTAAGCAGTGTGGGAGGTGGGAAGAAAGGACTCATTTTTAAGACCAGGATTTAGTCAAAAGCAGATCCCTGTGAAGTGCTCTTCAAATGACTGAAATGTCAGAGCCCTCTGAAAATCACAGACTCATAGAACCATAGAATGGTAGGGGTTGGAAGTGACCTGTAGAGATCATCCAGTCTAATACCTCTGCCAAAGCAGGTCAAGCTAGATCAGATCACATAGGAATGTGTCCAGGTGGGTCTTGAAGGCCTCCAAGGAAGGAGCCTCCACAACCTCCCTGGGCAGCCTGTGCCAGGGCTCCCTCACCTCAACAGTGAAATAGTCTTTCCTTATGTTTAAATAGAACTTTTTGTGGTGCAAATCCCCAGTCATCAGGAATCACTTTCCAGGGGGATGTGCCAGCTTGGCTCTCTACAAACCCCACCAGCAGCTTACACACACCACGCCATGGCATATGACAATACCCTGCTTTACCCTGCAAAGCCCCAGGTAAGCAGAGCTGCTGGCAGAGCTGCTAAAATTCCTATGAACATTGTTTCTCCCCCTCCTCCAACCTTGAATAACTTACTGTGCTTTCCATCTGATGAAGAGAAGTGGCACATTCCCCCTGCACACTGTCTGAGCTGGTGGGAGTTACTGTGCTGATGGGGCTGTGGTGTGATGCTGATGGAAGTAACCACAAAGAACTGGGTGTATATCTAGTTCTTCCAGCCGTGGGGACTTTTTTCCCTCCTAGACCCCAAAGTTGTTGTTCAGGCTGTGCTGATAGCTTGGTTTGCTCTCTCAGGGTATTTCCAATGCCACGTGTGGGTAGGAAGGACAACAAAAGATCTGAAAGAGAAAAGAATAGGGGCAGTAGATGAAGTGAAATAGACTTGTTGCGAGCTCAGATCTTGTGTTCCAATTTCAGACACAGGATGGCCATGAGCTTTGGTTTCTGTCATAGCTCCTCACATTTGACTTTTGTAGCCTAGATCTTTAGCAGCAGCTGCCAAATGCCTGATGGGATAAGGACAGTTATTACCAGGCAAACTCTGAATTGCTTTTGTCTGCTACAGCAGGTTTTTTGCCTGGTAACAGCTCTGGAGATATCAGCTGCAATTACACAGCAACATGCAACAACCAGCACATGCTCAGCACTTAGGGAGTGAAAAAACCCTGTGTTAAGATGCTGCCTTGTGTGACTTGAGGAGCTCCTTCCATAACTTCCCATCCTCCCTCAGGCTACTTTTTCACTGAAGGATGCAGGGCATCCCTGATCATCTCCTGAGGGGATAAGCAAGCCTGCAGAACAATGAACAAATCCATACCTTGTGAATCCCCTCCTGGCTTTAGGACAGCTTCGCTCACCTAAGGAGTCCACACAAGGCTAGGTGCAGTGTTGACACCCATATGGAACTGCCAACTTGCCCACCAGCATTGCCTTCAGAGCTCTGCAATCCTTCCCCTTCATAACCCATCATCTGCCCTGGGGTCATAGAATCATAGAACGAATCACAGAATGGTAGGGTTGGAAGGGACCTTTAGAGATCATCCGATCCAACCCCCGTGCAGAAGCAGGTTCATCTAGATCATGTCTTGGTGCCACCTTTTTGGTCCAGTTGCAGCCTGGCAAGTGGCAAGCATTGTTCTGTAGTCCATCAGTGCAGGCAAGCCTAATTCAGCAATTCAGCTTCACCTGGATTTAGTTACTTGCCTGGGTGAAGCAGATGGTTGGGTGCCTTAGGGGCTCACTGAAAAATAACACAAACAACATGCAAATGGGCATCTCCCAGCCACCAGCTTTACTGATGTTACAGCAGAGGTTAAGTGCATCAGTGAAATGGATTCAGAAATACAACATTTTGAGACATTGATGAATGTTTCAAAGACACTGAGAAGAACAAAATGGTACAGGGCAACTGAGTCTGTTTTATCCATTCTATCTTCCTCCATTCTCACCTCAACATCTCAGGGTACAAACCGGCGTTAATGGGAAGGACGCTGTTCATTAACACCAGAGTGCTCCTGAAAGAGCTTGAGCCAAGGGGATATAGTTATTGCCTCACCCAGTGCTTAGAGTCCTTCCAAAGCTGATCAAGGGCAGAACATTATCCTCAAGGTTCTGCTGGGCTTGAAGACCTCAGCACTGCAGAGCTGGCTTGCTTTGCTTTCCAAACTTGAATGCCAAACTTTCTTCAGTGAGTAGTTTTCACGTTTGAAGGAGTCCTCCAGCTGGAAGACAAACAATATGCAAGCATAACACGTTTCAAGGAGCAGCAGAAACCCACAAAGGGGCTTAAAAATAATTAAGTAAAATAAACTTCATCTTAATTTAATCCAGGGAGTAAACAGAGAGGGTTTGCTTGTAGCATCCTGTCATGTACAGCATGCGATTTCTCCACAGCTTTCAAACGGATTGCATGAGAGCTTGGATGCAAAATAGCTGCATTGAGATGGGGAAGATCCTCCAGGAATTGCTTTGCATGGGGAAATGAATTTCAGTTCAGCCACTTCAGAAGAGTTTTTTGTTTGTTTTTGTTGTTTACTTTCCCCTGACATGGAATCAGCTGCGATTGCGCCGCATGCGGGATCGGTTAGCTGGTTACATAATGCTTAATAAATCCAAGAGAAATAATGTAAACCACATCACCCATCCTGGCAAGAGTAACATTATCTCAGGCAGTGTCACCATCCCACCGGGCTCAGCCATTGGCAAAGCATCTGAAGCGATGCTGGGGGCATGAGGGGCTGTGCTGCTGCATGGCAGATGTGACTGGGGAAAAAACGCTTGTGGCATGTTTAGGAGCCTTGAAGACAAACAGATTGCCTGGGCAGCCTGGGTGTAATCATAGAATGGTAAGGGTTGGAGGAAACCTCTAGAGATTACCCAGTGCAACTTCCCTGCAGAAGCAGATCCAGCTAGATCAGGTCACATAGGAATCTGTCCAGGTGGGTCTTGAAGACCTCCAAGGAAGGAGCCTCCACACCCCCCCTGGGCAGCCTGTGCCAGGGCTCCCTCATCTCAACAGTAAAATAGCTTTTTCTTATGTTTAAATGGAACTTTTTGTGTTCCAGCTTCATCCCATTACCCCTTGTCCCGTTGCTAGATACAATAAAAAAAGGGATGTCCCAACCTCCTGACACCCACCCTTTAGATGTCTGTAAATATTAATGAGATCTCCCCTCAGTCTCCTCTTCTCCAGACTAATGGTAATGGTAAAGGTATATCAAAAAGTAGAGTTCCCACGGGGAGGGCAGCTCACCCCAGCCCACAGGGCAAGGCAGGCACGTGCTCCAGCCCTATCTGCTGCTTGTCTACAGTATTACTTCACCCTATTAATTTCCCCCTGAGTGCTTTGTAAAATCATAACGGGCTCATAAACAGAAAGAGCAAGATTTGGTGATTAAATGATTTACCGCAGATCGTTTCTGCCATGACGCTGTGGAAGAGAAAAGCCATTGTGCTGAGGTGCCAGTGCTGGCAGTCCCTGGGGAGCAGGAGGGAAGGGAGATGACACCCAGGATGAAGCTGCCAGGCTAAATACAAAACAGTGCTACTGACTTGCACACAAAAAAATGGGGAGTGCAGAGGACTGCAGGTACCTTCAACTCTGCAGTACTCCCATCTCTCCCAGGAAAGCCATCCAGCTCAAGGATGCAACACCCCAAGCACGTTCCACTGCTTGGCACAGAGCAGCTCTTCTCCTTTCCTGTATTTCCCTACCTGCTCTGCTCCCTCACTTTGCTTCTAGCCCCAGGAGAGACCTGCAGCTGCTTTCACCTACGCTGTGGTTAAATATCAAGAGAAGGAAAGCTGGGGATGAAGGGGTTAATTACTCCAGGCTCAGTACAAGCCAAGTCTGTAAGTGACTCCCTATTGCTCTTTCAAATAGAGGCTGCCTGGAAAGGGAAAGGAAAAGAAAGAGAGAGAGAGGTTTACTTTACAACCATCATTATTTCATCTGCAGAGTTTATACAATGGCAAATAAAAGCCAGGGTACGTGAAGTCAAATCATTTCTGTTTCATTAACGGTATGGAAATCGCTTTGTTTTTACAGGGCAAAGCAAATGTGAGGTTGATGTGTGTGTGTGTGTGTGTGCAGCTCCCTGCGCTGCAAAGGGCAGAGCACTCAAATCCAGAAATAAAAAATGACTCAGAGGCCGTAGGATCTATGAGTCAGTTGAGCTGTTGTTGTTTTTAAACACAAGCGAGAGCACAATATGGCAGATAATTGCCCGTGCAGCCCTCCCACTGTCGCGGTCCCCATCGCTGCCGGCCCAGCCGCGCCCTGCACCAAGGAGCCAAACGAGGGCCCCCAGAGATGGAGCATGGGCTGGCTCAGCAGGAGCAGCTTTAGGGGACAGAAAGCGAAACCTGGGGCAGGAAACTTCCTCCTGAAGGAGAAGGATCGCTGGTGTTGCCTGATTTCAGTGGACAATGAGCGAGGTGGGTTGTTGTGGTGGCTGGAGGAGACAAGCAGCTCTGGGGACAGATGGAAGAGCACGGGGCTGGACACACTTCCCCTGTCATCACCCACAGGCACAAATACCAACTGACCAAAATCAAAGAGAAAATGCTCTGGTCAAAACCTCCCCCTCAAAGTGCTGGGCATCGCCCCGCTGGCCCCTGGCACCCCAGCTTGCCTGGATGGCAACAGCCCTGGTGGGGCACAAGGCTGGGGCATCCCTGTACAAAACATCCCCATTCCCCAAAAGCAGAGTCATTGTGCTGACGTGCAGAGAACGTGTGAAAGGTACCCAAAAAGTACCAGAGATTAGCAAAGCAGAAGGATGGGCAACACTCTGCAGAGCTCGTCTCTCCCTGGGGTGAAGTTAGATCATGATGTAATTTAAGCATCTGAAAGAGATTGGAGAAGTCTGGTACGATCCATACCCAATTTACTTTGTAATGGGACTAAGCAGTATTTGCTAAACACTTGGTTTAAAGGGATATTTTCACAAAGGAAAAATAAGTGGTGGAATAAGTCAGTTACCAGCCTGTTTGAAGCAGGTCCAAGCAAACCAGAAATGTATACTGCATGTCTTTCTGGCGCTGGGAAGCACTGATGTCTAACACAATCAAAATCAGTCCTTTTTTATTCACCAGGAAACATTACTGGCTCATTGCTTGCTCCATGCTGTAGTCTGCCAAGCACAGTATTTCTTATGCAGGACAATGTGGGACCACATACCTAAAGGCAGGGCCTGGTCCCTTGAACCGAATGTGGCCTGAGCGTTGATGGATTTCCTGGAGGAGCTGGGGGCTTGTGCCTTGCAGGGGTGAAAAATGGGCCAATACTTGTTTTTCAGCTCCATTTGGCCTGTTCTACCTCTCCTGCAAAGGTGGAGATACAGTGTTTGGAAAACATATGGATAGAGTGATACTAAGGACCTCTCTGGTTCAGCAGATGAAAGCAGCACCAGGTCCCACCACTGGAAAACTGAACTGTGATGGAGGAAGCCAGGCTGCATCCAAAATAAAAGTACAACACCTCAAGGTCTAGTTTTGGGGAGCTCCTGTAGCGCTGTGGGATGCCACCAGGAGCTTTCCTGCAAATCAGATTTAGCTCAAGCTGGAGCTGACTGGGAGAAATCTGTGATCTCTTGGGATCTCTGTTTTACAGGTCGTGCTGGACAATTGCAGTAGGGGCTTCTGACCCTGTGTAGGATCTCCTGGAAATTGGGGATATAGGAATGTCCTACACTGTTGTAGCAAATCCACAACACTGGTGCTTACTTTGTGGAGAAGGTAGCTCAGGAGTAACCTGCCAATGGAGAGCACCAAAGTCCTGGTGTTCTCACATGGGTCAGTGAGAGAGCAAAGCCCATCAGCCCTGCTCTTGTTTCAATCTTTAAAACAAGTACTGTATATAATAGGGAAGGAATTTGTTTGTTCTCATAATAATTTTATGAGAGGCTCTGTTATTGTGGAGTCATGTCATTAGCCACGGATGAAAGCCCAAAGCAAAGCCTCATCCCAAACTCATGGACGAAGGACTCTGCTGAGCCTGGGCTTGCCCGGGTGGGAAAGCAGGTCTCGGCACAGGTTGGGTTTCCAGGAGAAATGTGCCTGCAAGGTTGAGGTAGAGGTGTTCCCCAATCTTGCCTTTAAGCATGCTGCTGATTAGAGAAAGCTGCAGGGCACGGCAGCTAAACTCCCAGACCTTGGTCTCTCTGAGTACAAAGGCTGGGGATTGCAGGCTGACTGACCTGCATGGAAAAGATGATGCAGAGAGCTCCTGGAGCTGCTGCAGTAGCAGCAAGCTGAGATGCCCTCTGCAGTTGCTGAATTAGCATCAGTCCCATTCCAGGGTACATAGAAAAGAGGAGGTAGACTTCACTATAGAGCATATATGACTTCAAAATGATCAACTTTTCTTTGTCCTTGAAAAACAGATGCCATTTAAGGCCATTTGCTACTGACAGACTGAGCATAATCTGCAGGTCCAATAGTGAAGGTCCTATGTGGCAGAGGTGTCAGACCTCAGGAGCGAGAGAGCTGGGGGGTGCAAGTACCTTAGCATCTCACACCAAGCACCTTTCCTTAAGCCCATGGGGTGTTTAGTTGCCACAAAGCAGCACACCTGAGAGAACAGCTGAGAACCACCACTGCTCGTTCTGCCCCGCAGAGAAAGAGCGTCACCTGCACGTGCCACTGCTTTGGCTACACAGTGCTTGCTCCTTCCCTGTAGCAAAGGCATTGTGTCTCCACCTCTGTGCCCCTCAGGCTTACTCCTTAGGGATTCCCCCTCCCAGTGTGCAGAAAGCTGGAGGCATAATTAGGTGGTTGGTGACTTACCTGCTCTCTGGAGCTGCATTGGTAGGGATGAGCTAAGGAGAGCTTATCCCTCTGGGCTCTTATAGCTGCAGTCACCATTGGCAGCCAAGCGTCTGGCAAGTGAGCAAAAAAGCTCATCTGTTGCGAGCTGACCGCTTCTGTGGCTGCAGCGATGGGACTGGTATGAAATTCTCTTGGAGACCTGTTTTAGAGGACTCTTTCTACAGGGGAGGAGGATGAGTTATTAACTATGGCAGCAGTGTTTCAGTGGGCCTTGCAGGTGGCCAAGTGGAGAACAGGGATGCCCTGTGGGTAAGCAGAGGCTGGAGGGCTGCCCCAGCACGCAGCAAAAAATATCCCTGTGTCCTTGGGTGGTGGTAGCACCCCTCCTGCTCTTGCAGGAGGCACTTTTGGTGTAGGGTTTTTTCTTTCCCTTTATTCCTCTCTACTTGAAAATCATCTCATATTCTCTCAGTAACCTCTCTGGGGTCCCAGTTATGGATACCAGAAGACTTGATCCCGCTCTCGTGCACAAGAGAACAAGCCTCCCTATTGATAGGCAGCCAAGCTCTCTGTGAGCCCACCTATCAGTGACTTCAAACCATCTTTCCAACTGTTGTTCCACAATAACTTTGACTAACTGTACTATTTATTGGCTCACATCACATCCTTATGGCTTCAATTTATTTCTGGAAAACGCAACCCACATTTAATTAGTTTATAGTTTGTTCCAAGTTTTGCTTATCCAGCTTTTTTTTTTTGGTCCTCTTTTTTCTTTCTTTCTTTTTTTTGAAGTTTGTATTTTGATGTTTAGCATTTGCCTTGGCAACATCTGGAACCCCTTTATAGAAGTGTATTGTTACTTTTACTGCTCGTGCAGCTTTATTAAATCATCCGAGTATTAATATTGAAAGTGTTCATCTGGGTCTAATCAGGGCCAAGATGAGTGATGTGGCAGCTAAATTGTACCTACAAGCTTATGGTTCAAGGACACAAAGTCCTGAAGAAACTGCAGTGGGTTTTGTGCTCTTCTTTTTAGCTGCTTAGGAGAAGAAGGAGGGAGCAGGGGGAAAGAGATATTCCTACTCTGACCTTTCTTGCAGAGCAGATAACAGAATCACAGCCTGAGCTAGTTTAGAACAATTTGTCTCCAAAGAATTTTGTCCAGTTACTGCTATATTTCTGGATCTTATTTCCATATTTAACTCTTTCATCTGCCCTGGCTTCTCCACTCTGCAGTGCAAACGACTGCCAAGTCAAGATCCCCACCACATGCATCAGTGCAAAACCGCCGGGGCTGACGTTTTGCTCTGGGACCTCAAGTAAAGCCTTGACATAAATAAGTAAATAACATACCTGGTGGGTATAAATACATAAATACCAAACCCCATCACTCTTCTGCATCAGTAACATCTACAATCGGGGTTTGTCCATTTGCTTCTCCTCCTCAGGGCCCCCAGATATCCTTGTGATGATGGTGCTGAGCCTGTGCTCCCATATGAGAATGCTGCGAGCACTGCAGGAGCCAGGGCACGGAGGGGTTGAGCTGAAAGGCTAAAAGAAGACATATGTCAGCGACAGCACCAGAGCACAGCCCTGGGTGTGGTAGGGCTGGGTGCTGTGAGGAGAAACTGATTGCCCTTCAACTCTCTGTTCCCATGGAGTGACACGGAAGGAGTTTGTAGAGCATGGCGGCTGTCATTGCACATCGAGAGCCCCACACAAATGCTGGGTTTGATGGCTGATCCACCTTCATAACTCTCACACATGAGAGGAGTTTTGCTTGTGAGTCCTGCCCCAGCAGAGCGAGGCAGGGAGGCAAGGGTGGCTCACAAATTCACCCACAGAATCCCCGGGGGCCTTGGCAGGGCCAGAGCAGCCCCATGGATGAGGAGGATCCGCTCTGCTCACAGCTCCTTGCTCAACACAATTCCTGCTGAGGCCTTTTAAGCCTTATGTCGGTCATTTAAACCCAAATTTCCTCCTTCCAGCCTTCAGATGTACTAGACTTCTTTTCTGCAGCCAGGTTTCCCCCCCATCATTAACCCTGGCCCTATGTACGAGGCCACAGGAGGTTGTAAATGGTTTATTTACATGCGAGAGCCTTCCAGCAGCTCTTTTTATGGCTGTTGCATGGAGTGGGGTCTGGGCCAGCAGGGGAAGCAGGGCAGGCACGTGAGGTGCTGTCAGAGCAGGCCGCGTGCCCTGGGTTCGGGAAGCAGAGTTAAGAATCCCTTGTTCCTGTTGGGACAGTGTATGTGTTAAAAGGGAAAGGGACTATAGGTCACAGATGTGGCCACCAAGAGTGCAGGAGGTTCTGCAGGTTTGCCCACAGACACAGGAGTGCTTGTGTGTCTGCAAGGGCCTTGCTTGCATGGGGCTGAGGCTTCGCAAGCCACAGCTGGGGACTGTGCTATTTGTTTCTTCTTTGCACAAAGGGCTGGTGATGGAAAACCCCTGTATCAAAAATAGTGTGACCAGCAGGACCAGGGCAGTGATTGTTCCCCTGTACTGGGCACTGGTGAGGCTGCACCTCAAATACTGTGTCCAGTTCTGGACCCCTCACTACAAGAAGGACATTGAGGTGCTGGAGCGTGTCCAGGAACAGACAACAAAGCTGGGAAAGGGTCTGGAGCACAAGTCTGATGAGGAATGGCTGAGGGAGCTGGAGGTGTTTAGTCTGGGGAAGAGGAGGCTGAGGAGAGACACGATCACTCTCTACAGATACCTGAAAGGAGGTTGTAGTGAGGTGGGAGTCTCTTCTCTCAAGTAACAAGCAACAGCACAAGATGAAACAGGCTTCAGTTGCACTAGGGGAAGTTTAGACTGGACATTAGGAAGAACTTTTTCCCTGAAAGGATTTTTAGACACTGTTCCAGGCTGCCCAGGGAGGTGGTGGAATCATACACGAAGTACTGAGAGATATGGTTTAGTGATAGGCTTGGCAGTGTGAGATGACTGGTTGGACTCAAAGATCTTAAAGGTCTTTTCCAACAGGAACGATTCTATGATGGCTGTTGCAGGACAGTGAGCCACAACAGCCCTTTTCACAGGGACTGGGAACACGAAGGCACCTCAGGGAAGCAGCAGCCAGGGAAGCACGGATAGCCTACACCTTTGAAAAAGTAGCTGCTGTAGTTCAAGCTCCTGCCTGAACAATCTGGTGTGTGTTTATTTAAGTAGAAATTTATAAATAAACATTTCTACAAAAGCCACTTGGTGGCTTCATTTTTAGAAATAAAATTAGGAAAAAAAAAGAAAGACATTTAGCATCCTTAGAACAGGAAGTTTAAATTTAGCTGGGATTTATCCCTTACCCGAGCATAGTTCATTCACCCTTTGTACAAAAATAGACATAATTTTATGCCCGTGAGATACACACAGAGCAGCTCCACGTGGGCAGTGGTTATTGCTGCTGCTGCAGTCAGAACCCACTCTCTAGGGGCAGGAGAGCATCTCATGCCAGGCCAGGGCAGAGAGGGCAATGGGGCCCCAGAGGAAGTAGCCCCAGGTGCCCCAGAGCTCGGGAAGTCTCAGCCCATTGTTTATTGACAAAAACACAGGTGCTCGAGGAGCAGGTGGCAAACACATTTCCCAGCTTGGGCTTGTTGTATGGGCAGAGGGAGGACAAAAAGGCAGCAGGAGAGGAGGGAGCTGCTTCAGCCTGGCTCTGCATCCCTCCGAAGCACCTCTCTCCCCTCAGGAAGGAGAATAATACCTTCAGGGTATTATGAGGGACCTGAAGATGTCCCTTTCAAATACTGCAGGCACTCAGGACAAGGGAAGATTCTGATTTGAGCCCAGGTTGTAGAGGACAAAATAAACTTCCACTTGATAAATGCTATGGGAAACATAGAGGGAAAACATGATTCTTTGCAGCTTCCCAGACTCTGCAAAGCTCTTGTCTGATGGGACCTGCCTGCACAGCCCCAGCACCCCTCTATCACCTCTACGCCTTGCCATCATCTAAAGCACATTTGACCAAGCTATCATAGAATCACAGAATCATTTTGGTTGGAAAAGACCTTTAAGATCATCAAGTCCAACCACTCACCAAGCCCATCACTAACCCATGTCCCTCAGCACCTCATCTATGTGTCTTTTAAATAACTCCAGGGATGGTGACTCCACCAACTCCCTGGGCAGCCTGTGCCAGTGCTTAACAACCCTCTTAGTGAAAAAGTTCTTCCTCATCTCCAATCTAAACCTTCCCTGGCGCAACTTGAGCCCATTTCCTCTTGTCCTATCGCTCATTACTGGGCAGAAGACATTGACCTTGAATGCAGCAAAATGGGAGCTACAGAGAAATGCATGGAGAAATAGGGTGAATTCAGGCTCCTCATCCCCCACTGATGGTGTGGGTTTGAAAAGGGTGGTTATTTTTCCCCACTGTGGGCAAGTGTGGCCAGGCTCACCGCTCCACCCCGCTCTGCCCCTGCAGCCGTCAGCGCCGGCGCACGCCGCAGCCTGAAGACCAACCTGTGCAAGTGGTGCGACTCCACACCACCTGCCTGCGAGGACAAGGTCTGCTACAGCAACTGCAACCTCAACTCCTACTGCGAGGACCCCTACGAGATCTGCGTGGCCATATGGTGAGTGGCAATTGCCTCCTCCAAGGAGAATGTGAGGGGGAAAAGGGGGGTCATGGGGCGGTAGCTCATGGGAACACGCGTGTAGGTAACCCTGAGCTTGAATTATTGCCTATTAAAATCATTCAAGACTTCCTCTCCCTCTCCCTTTGACTCCCGTTATAATGAAAGCTAGTCACAGTAAAAAGTTACCTGCTCTGCCCTACAATTAGTTTGTTTTCTACATAAATTAAGCATTTAAGCAGCCAACATGAAGTGTGGCAAGTTAGCTGAAAGACCTCAAAACACCCATAAATCCCTGAATTTAGCTTTGCAAGCTGAACTGTGACCCTCAAACCCATGATGTCCTCCCTGCATCAGGCTGGTGAAACCACAGTTCACGTGCAAAGGGGCAGCCTAGGTCTGTCCCCACCCAGCATATGGATGTCTGAGCTGGTACCAAACTGAGGTTTAACCCACTTCCTTCCCATCCCTGGGAAAAAGCCCTTTCCTGTTTCTGCAGGAGCTGCCTGGAAGGGCAATGCAATCTTGCATTTCAGGCCAAGCCTACATCTCATCATTTGGCCCAGAAGGGTGCCTCCCCCAGCTTTTTGGTCCCCATGAGCTAAACTAAAAAAAACCCCATCCATTTTGGGTCTGCCCAGAGTGATTTTCCTCCTCTTTTCCCTTTTAATTTGGCTGCCAAAGTGAAAGCCAGCCAAGCACTTATCGCTAGGCTTTATCTCAACCTGCTAATTAGCGCTGAGTGCTGTACACCCCGCTTGCAGTAGGAGTTTCCCTCAACATAATTGTTGCATTATGGACTTTAAAAAGCCCCCAAAGCACAAAACTGACAAGGAACCCAAACAAACAAGCAAAATCCACCCCCTGCCCCAAATGCCACTACACACACACATGGAGAAGCCACCTTAGACCTTCAGGAGGCTTTCCAGCATTTCAATGGATCTTTCCATTGACGTCCTACATGAAACAGGAAAAAGTGAAACCAATTCCCTAGCCTGGGATGGGGCTGAATCTTGCATTGTGTATCAGATGGGGTGAGGCAGCTTCAGGGTCATAAATAACCCACCTGCCCTGCAGCCTCCTCACAGCATCTCCCACCCCATCCCAAACCCATCAGGAGATCTCTGTGGCTCACCTCTGTGGCAGTCTTGGTGCTCATTGCTCACTTGCAGCAGCATGTTTGGATCATCTGAACTGATCCTGCATAGATATGACAGTCCCAGCAGCAGCTTTGGCCCCATGCTCTTGGACAAGATGCTCACATCCTCCAGAGTGCTCCACCTGAGCAGCCCATGAAGGAGGAAGCACACCCTCTAGGACTCTTCAGATAGAAGCTCCTCTCACAAATAACTTGGGAATCCCAAAGAAATACGGGGAGGACTGAAACCAGAGGACTTCACCAGAGAGAGGATGACAGATTAGGGTTCTTCCCTCTGCATTTGTCTGACTTCCCAGCTGACCTCAAAGGCATTGTGAAACCACCCCATACCTTCACCCTTCTGCTTTGCATGACTAGGCTGGAAGCAGAGGCTGCCTCTGGAATGGCAATTCGTGGTTGTAATCTCCTTTGAACACCCCAGCTCCAGAAACAATGGGCAAACCCTGGCACTCTGCTCTTAGCTCTTAATTAGGTCTTAATTACCCACTGGACCTATAAAGCAGGTGCTGAACCTCCCTGTAGAAGGCCTGGGCTTCACCAGGGCTGTAAGTCCTCCCATGTTGAGCCAATGCTGCCTGAATCCATTGGGGTTTTCCAACAAAACCAGTGTCCTGTGCTTTGGGAGTTGGACAACAGTCAGAGCCAAACCCATCCTTTTACTCTACATGGGACACTTTTCTATGGCTTTAACAGGAGCCCAATGTAGGTGCTGTTGAGCAAAAAACTGTGGCAGGTGAGAAGGACCTAACCTGGCTGAGTGCTGGTGGATAAAAAAAGCTCTAAGGACATCAGCACTGTGGAGCTAGACCTGTTGCATATGGCTGCAAGCCACGTTTCAGTGAGCAAGTGGAGTTTTGTGAACAAGATGTTTGGGTAATAGGCCTTGAAATATTTCTCACTGTGCTTGTTGAAGAATCTTAAGGATTGGAAGGGACCTTGAAAGATCAGATAGTCCAGCCCCCCTGCCAGAGCAGGACCACCTAGAGTCATACAGGAACTCATCCAGGTGGGTTTGGAATGTCTCCAGAGCAGGAAACTCCACAACCCATCTGGGAAGCCCCTTGCAGTGCTCCCTCACCTGAACAGGGAAGAAATTCTTCCCTGTATTTCTTTGGAACCTCTTACCTTCCAGCTCACGTGCAGCTAAATACAACATGGGCACTGGGATATTTGGCATCTTTTCTCCAGGAAGGGAAAAAGAAAAATCTCTTGGACAGGATTCACACCCCCCTCCAGGTCCCATCTCTCAGCTGGTGGGAGAGACTTCTGTGTCTTCCCTGGCTGATGTTACAACCTTCTCTGGTGCAAGGGGGTGTTACACGGAGCTGAAGAAATACACAGCGATCAATCAAACAGCAACAACAACAACCACCAGCTTTCTTTTTGAAATAAAGAAGAAATTCCCTAGAAATGTCCAGAACCAATGCTTTTACCTCCCTCTAAACTAACAAAATGGAAACAAGGAGGAGCCAGAGCTTATTTCCTATCTGAGCCCCAGGACTCCCCTGCCCCAGGCCCTGTGAGGACCAGGCCATTATTGGGTGACAGCAGTTTGCAGTTGGAGTTGCTTGGTGATTGAAGCTGTGGTATAAACATCAACACAGCCCCACAGTCAGGCAGTGCTATAGCCTTCAGGTTATAATTTGGCAACTCCAAAATTCTAGCTGCTTCTAGAAATAGCCCTGACCAGCAACTGAGGGGCTGTACTGCTGCAGGCCGCTGGAGGCAGAGCAAATGGTCCTGCAAGGACAGGACATGGCAACCAGCAGTTAGCCCAGAGAGAGCCCAGGAGGTGAGATGACACAGGCAGGTCATAGAATCATAGAATAATACCAGTTGGAAAAGATCTTTAAGACCATTGAGTCCAACCAGTCATCTCACACTGCCAAGCCCATCACTAAACCATCTCCCTCAGTACCTCATCTATGTGTCTTTTAAATATCTCCAGGGATGGGGATTCCACCACTCTTCTGGGCAGCCTGTACCAGTGCTTAACAACTCTCTTGGCAGGCATTTCAGCCCACACATCCCCATTTCTGCCATGGATGGGTGAAATTTGGGCAGCAGAGACCCCAGCCCCTCCTGAAGCAGAGGTGTAGTAGATTGCATTGTAGCAGAGGTGACATATGAGGGGGAACCCTTATTTTGGAGAGTTTTCTTAGGACAATACAGCCCTAAAACCTGCTGGCTTAGCAGTTGGTGTTAGTAAAAGAGGAACTTTGCCCCAAATCCTGTGCAGGACACTCAGCCTTAGGGTTGGCACTACCTAATCTAAGGCATGATTATGAATTGGTGAATGATTTCCTGGAAATAATCAGAGTCTCTAGCTCACATCCTCCTACTGCCCTGAGCTAAACATTTCTCTTTTCATTATTTGGAAGAAACCAAGGGCTTTAACAAAGAGTTGTAACGGAGTCGCTGCAAATAAGTCATTTCCTCCACAGCTTAAAAGGAATGGCCTTAACCCCAGGTTGAAGGTGACACAAAGGCTGAGCTGCTGGACTAACGCTTTGTTGGTTCATTTGGCACACACAGGAGACAGGACAACGAGAGCATCCGGATCAGCACGCTCTGCCACAACCCCCACCGCCCCATCGAGAACCTCATGGTGCCCAACTACAACACCTCACGCTGCATCATGACCCACCAGCCCAGCCAGGATGGGGTCATCTACATCTGTGGCTGTGTGGATGAGCAGGAGTGCAACGACAAACTCATCTTTGAAAACCACACCAATGGTGAGTGCTTCTGCTGCTGGTACTCGTGAGGGGAGATGCACTCAACGCCGATGACAAGTGACTTGTATTTGCAGTAGGAGATGCAGTGGCAGAAAGAGCAATTTCTTTGATCTCTCTATATAGAAGCCAGGTAAAATTTGTACCCTGTTACTTACTGAGCCCAGTATCTCCTCTGTGACTAAACCATCTCTCCCAGCAGTGCCTCCAGCCCTGGTCACAGAATCACAGAGTCTTAAGGTTTGGAAGGGACCTCGAGAGATCATCCAGTCCAACCCCCCTGCCAGAGCAGGACCACGTAGAGCAGGTCACACAGGAACTCATCCAGGTGGGTTTGGAATGTCCCCAGAGAAGGAGACTCCACAATCCATCTGGGCAGCCCCTTCCAGTGCTCCTCACCTGAACAGGGAAGTTTTTCCTTGTATTTCTTTGGAACCTCTTATGTTCCAGCTTATACCTATTGCCCCTTGTCCTATCATTGGCCATCACTGAGAACAGCCTGGCTCCATCCTCCTGACACTCACTTTTTACATATTTGTAAACATTAATGAGGTCGCCCCTCAGTCTCCTCCCAGCTAAAGAGCCCCAGATCCCTCAGCATTTCATCAGAAGGGAGATGCTCCGCTCCATCATCTTGGTGTCCCTGCACTGAACTCTCTCCAGCAGCTCCCTGTCCTTCTTGAACTGAGTGGCCCAGAACTGGACACAACATTCCAGATGTGGTCTCATATCTAGAAACATCACACCATGGAAAGTGCACCGTATCTCTTGGTAGGCCATGCCCCTCTGCACAGGCCAAACCACCCAGGGAAGCCAAAAGCTGGTATAACCTGGCGTGGGACAACACTCCGAAACCTTTAAATAAGTGGTGTTGGAGCAAATCCTGCCCCAGCACATCCACAGACACCGTGGTGTTCACCAACCAAGAAAGGTGGTGGTGCCAGAGCACCATGGTGCCTCCCCTCCCGCTCCCTGGGGATCTCTGCCATGGTGTTTCTCTCGGGCATTGCCACCCCAGAGCAGCACACACACATGAGAGTGGCTTGGCACGTTCCTCCTGCAGATGGCTGGAGATCCAACAGGAGCTGTAAATCCACAGGAGGGAAAACTAGGAAGCAACTTGTTTCTGTACCTTGGGAGGGGCATATACTCCAGCTAGATCCTGAGCCTCTGAGGGCTTGTCCAAACCTCCCTACCTCCAAATGGACCAGGTTTATCCAAGTGCCCATCAAGACCTGCAACAAAAACAAAGTGAAACCCCTCTGATTTTCCATACTTAAGAGATGCTGAAAACGAGCCTGAGCATAACCTGCAAGCCAGGGGCACAGCTTCTCCCCCAGCACCAGGAAAAGAGAGAGAAAAAAAGGAAAACCAGCTAAAATGCAAATTGTCAGAACAAACAGCCACTTTGAACGCAGGCAAACGATGCTAAATTTGGCAGCCCCTTGCTGCTCCCCCAGCCAAACATAACAGGTACACACACTTCTAGGGATAGTGGAGCCCCAGAGGCGATGCTGGGATACGTAATTTCACACAAAAATGACAAGTGGCTCATTGGAAATGCCACCCCCACCAAAGGCTGCCACAAGCAGCCGCCTCCTCCCCCGCCAGCACACACAGGGCTGGGCCTGGCAGCGACAGCAGCACAGGCCTCCAACCACTGTCTCCTCTCTGATTTGGTTCATGGGACAAGCCCCAGGCTCTGAGACCCCATCCTTCTCCTTTAAAGGATCATTTGCATTGTAAGTAGTAACTTACACTTATTTCCAGTGGTATGGACTGAGCAGAGGAATATCAGACAAACGTTTCTCTGGCCGGTGAAGAAGGCAAATTTCCCCCTCCCCTTCCTCCTTGATTTCTTAAGCCCTGCTTCCATGTCTGGGCTGCTGGGTGGCACTGCCCCAGTGCCAGGGCTGCAGGACACCTCTTCAAGGCTCAGACACCACCCTGATGAACACACAAAGACATCATTTCTTAAGGCTGTGAAAGCAGGAGCCCACCTTGGGAAGATGCTGGGTAGAGTCCTCTCCACACCTGCGCCAGCTGAGCCTGGCCCTGGAGGTTCATCTCCCCTCAGCAGTCATGGGAAGACAAGGTGTGGGTTTACAGACCCACAGTTACGTAGCTACATTTGCTCTCTGTGGAAGGCATCCAAGCTGTGCTGCAACACCTCCACGTGCAGGGGCTTCCATCAGGAAAGCCTCACAAAGGTAAAGCCTCGTCCTCACCAAGAAATTTCCTCCAGTTGTGTTAACCCCCTTTTCAGGATTCCAGCACATACTCCCTTAAAAACATCTCCTCTTTCTTCAGAGAGATGAGATCTTAAGCATCGGGTAAATCCATTAAAGCAGTAGGTGATATCCAGGCCTAAACCTTTCCAAAATAAACATATTCCTGAGCTGGTTATTGATTTATATCAGCTGAGGTTGATCTCGCGGTTTGAACCCGATGCCTATTTTAGAAACGCTTTCACAGCCCTGCAGAAATTAGCTGCAGCACAGTTTTTTGAACTTGGCCAAGGAAAATAGCTCAACGCTCTGTTTTTCCAGAACCTGAATTACGATCTGCACACACACACTCTGAGGTCAAGCAGCGAGAGTTTTGCTTATGGAATGATTCTTATCCCTCTTCCCCTGGGTTATTATACTTGGCAGGAAAAGCTCTGAGTAAGATTTTACTTGAATATCTCTACTGAAGTCAGCATGTTTATTCCAGGAATCGTGGACATCAAAGGATCAGACAATTATATGTTGTGCGAGGGTTAGGGCTTTTTGTGTGCACATCCCCCCTCCTCCTTTCCTCCATGATCTGAGGGCTGACAGGGGTTTAAAAGAAATAAAACATGAGCAGCCCTCCCCAGGCTGGTGACGGGGGTTGTTGTTGTAACGCAGTGAGGAAGGAGATGCCAACGCTGGCAGACAGCCCTGAAATGGTGCTGCTTTACATGAGATGTTATGCAAAGTGTCCCAGTATGCCCCTGGGCTTGGAGGTCCTGCACACTGCCCATCCCTCCAGCATCTCTCCTGGCTCTCTGGGCACTACAGGGGACCAGCAAAGCTCCAGCCCCAACCTCCTCAGAGATGTGCTCTGTTTGAGCCTTGCCTCAGCCTTTAAACACCTGGACGTGAGGAGGATGGGGCGACACATTTTTCGGTAGTGTCCAGCCATAGGGCAAGTGGAAACAGACATAAGTTGGAGCACAAAAAATTCCACTTAAACACAAGGGAAAACTTCTTTCCTGTAAGGGTGAGGGAGCCCTGGCACAGGCTGCCCGGGGAGGATGTGGAGGATCCTCTGGAGTTTTCCAAACCTGCCTGGATGTGTTCCTGTGTCCCCTGATGGAGGGGAACTTGCTTTAGCAGGAGGTTTGGACTGGATGATCTCTGAGGTCCATTCCAACCCCTACCATTCTATGATTCATCACTGTTAGTTCCCCTCATCCTGAGCACACACAGCACTCAGGAACCCCTAAAGGGCAGCCGAGCCCTGTAGGTGGTAGTGGCAGGGTCTCACGTTCCTCAAGCCCCAGCTGTTCTGAACCCTCACTTCATAAATGGAGTTAAATTTGAGACCTAAACCAAGCAACCCCCTTAAGTGCCTCCACCTGTGTTGTCTGCGGGGCTGGGGTCTGGGCAGGCTGCACACTGCGGCCCCTCAAAGGGCTGCGCTTCATTAACAGCTTCGCTCCTTTCCCCCTCTCCCCGTGTGATGAGGAGCTTTGCAGAGCCGCAGCGCCTTCGCTTTCCTCCCCACAGGCTACTCCATGCTGCAGAGCAAAGAGGTGATCCCCGTGGCCGCCATCAGCCTCCTGCCGCCGCTGCTGGTGGCGGTGATGATCACGGTGACGTTCTACCTGTGCCGCACGCAGAAGCGGCGCAAGCGGGCCAAGGCGTGGGGCGGGAAAGCGGGGCAGCCCCTGGCGCTGCCAGAGCCGCCCAGGGCTGCCGAGCAGGAGGAGAAGCTGTCAGTGCTGATGGACGAGAGCCCGGGCAGCGCCGGCCCCGTCGAGCTGCTCCCCATCGAGCTGGACGAGATGGTGGGCAAAGGGCAGTTCGCGGAGGTGTGGAGGGCCAAGCTGAGCCACAGCCGCTCGGGGCAGTACGAGACGGTGGCCGTGAAGATCTTCCCCTGCGAGGAGTACTCCTCGTGGAAGAACGAGAGCCAGATCTTCACCGACGCCAGCCTCAGGCACGACAGCGTGCTGCGGTTCCTCACCGCCGAGGACCGGGGCGCGGGGCCCCGCCGCGAGTACTGGCTCATCACCGCCTACCACAGCCGGGGCAACCTGAAGGACTACCTGTCCCGCCACGTGCTGAGCTGGATGGACCTGCAGAAGATGGCGGGCTCTCTGGTGAGCGGGGTGGCCCATCTCCACAGCGACTACACCGCCTGCGGCAGGCCCAAAATCCCCATCGCCCACCGCGACATCAAAAGCACCAACGTGCTGGTGAAGAGCGAGCAGGAGTGCGTGCTCTGCGACTTCGGCATCGCCATCCGCCTCGACCCTTCCCTCACCGTGGACGACTTTGCCAACAGCGGGCAGGCAAGTGGGGCCGGGCAGCCCTCCCTGGGGGGACTCTTTGCACACCAGCCCTGCTTGCCCCGCGGCTGAAACCCTCTCGCAGCCCTGCTAACGCCTTTCTCCTCTTTGCCCACAGGTGGGCACTGCCAGATACATGGCCCCGGAGGTCCTGGAGTCCAGGGTGAACCTGGAAGACCTGGAGTCTTTCAAGCAGATGGATGTCTACTCCATGGCCCTCGTTTTGTGGGAAATGGCCTCCAGATGTGAAGTGGTAGGAGGTAGGAGCGTGGCACCAGGGGTGCACCCCTTTGCTCCCTTCCTCCTTGTACAGGGATGGGGCCCATCTTGTGGCACGGGATCTGATTTGGGGTGGCTCAGGTCTCCAAGCTGTCAGCAGATCACAGAATCTTAAGAGGTGGAAGGGACCTCGAAAGATCATCTACAGTCCAATCTCCCGGCCAGAGCAGGACCACCTAGAGTAGATCCTCCCCCACAGCTGCCTGCCCCGTGTGACGTGGCTCAAGGGGCCTGGCTGGGTGACAGAGGAGCAGGACAGCACCCCTGGGGGGTGGGCATCAGGTCCAATCCCCACTCAAAGCCAGTGCCCACCAAGTCAATGCTGGTGATGCAAAGCAAATCTCACAGGAAGAGCCAAAGCTGCCTTCCCCTCCCCAGCCACAAGAAGTTTTTTTCAGACACCACCTGCAGCCTGTGCTGCAACAGAGACTCACAAGCTCCAGCCTCCAACAGAGCTACGTCCCTCCTCCCTTCCCACAGCCCATCCTGGCATCTGAAATCACATGTAGCAGAACATTTCATTAACTACCCTGTTTCCTCCTTCCCTCTCTCCTCAGCTCTCCCTGGTTCCTTCCCTGTCCCACCTACTCACAATACAAGCCCCAGAGCTGCAGGAAGCCCCAGGACTCAGCGAGCAGGCTGCCTCAGCTGCCCTGCATGCCCCACACCCACCCGTGAGAGCCCCTTGCCTAGCTCAGATGCCCTGCTGCATCCTTTGCTCCCAGCCCATCCCTCCCCACTTCTATTTCACCTGCACTCCCATCCAGGAAGGAGCTGGCAAAAACAAGGGTGGCCTCTTCTCCTCGGCTTCCCACAATGTGAGGTTGCTCTTCTGGAAGGGCCGTTACTCCTCTAAGCCAATTCATGCCCACAGCAAGAATCTGGATGCTGGTACCACAGTCATCTCTCCCCTCTGTCACCGGTGCAACACATTTTACCTGCTCAAAATACATCTCATGCAAAGACAGACCAAGTCCTCTGTAGTGCATCTCAGGTTCAGGAAGGTGGTCAGATGGTTCCTTGGTCCTGTCTCTGAAAACAACCTCTACAGGGAAACCTACGTTCAAATCCATCTTCAGATCTCTGTGTTCATCCTGTAATGCTGCTGTTGCTTCCTTGCAGAGGTAAAGAATTACGAACTGCCTTTTGGGTCAAAAGTGCAGGAGCAGCCCTGTGTGGACACTATGAGGGACATCGTGCTGCATGGCAGAGGGCGACCCGAGATCCCCAGCAGCTGGCTGGTGCATCAGGTAAGCTGGGAGGAGCTGGTTCAGAAAAGAGCAACCCACGTTGTCCCATGGCACTAAACCAAGCCATTAAAGTTCTAATCACAGCAAAAGCAGGAAGAACTCCTGGGCCCTGCTTCCAGCTCCCCTTTGGCTGTCTGAGTCTAATTAAGCCCCTCTAGATCCACTTCCCTGGTGTGTAAAAGACACCTGGGAGGGGTACGGCAAAGACTATTGATCAATAGCCTTGGTTAGGAAGCATTACAAATACCAAGTGATAGTATTCAGTTACCCTGAGGATTACAGCAAAACAGAGCACTTCAGTGCAGGCTCTTCTCATGAAACACTGACTCATTTGAGTCCACCCCACTTCTCCCCTAACCACTATACCCAGAAAGCTCAGCTCAGAAAACCTGCAGCCCCTCGCACACAGCCATCTCACAGCAGGCACAGCAGAGAGGGAGCTGCAACCAGCCTTCTGCCTGCTTGGTTGGGGAGGTATCAAGCTCAAAATTACCTCTAACATGAGAGGTCATGACCTGGCACATTAGAAGATTTCCACTTCTAAAAGGAAAGGCAAAGCAGGAAGCATCTCCCTCGAGTGAAACAACCAGGAAACACGGGTGAAGCTGAGAGCAGGGAACGTGCCAGGCTTGAGTCTTGCCAAGGGAAAGTCTTTCGGCAACCTTCAGCTCAGGTCTGAAAGCAAACTGTTTCAGCCCAGAAAGCATAACCCAGTGCTCTGGAACAGAAACACTTCAGCAGTGATGAGCTGTGCTCTGCGGAAAGCTCCACAAGCACATCCAGACCAACCACCTCCAGAAGCACAGCCACCTCCTGGCCCTGCCAGGGGCCCCTGTCCCCCCAGCTCCAGTACTGTCTTCCACACGCTGAGGACACAAGGGGTATGAGGCACAATGACCACGGTTTCCAAACCTTGCCTGACTTTGGTATCTCTTAAATTTCATATCCCATGTGGAAAAACACCATCTGCTGACCAACAATGCTGTTCATCTGAAAAACAAGCTGCAGCATTGAGCCTGCTGGCTCCTAGAGCCCTGCAGTGTTTAGGGCATCATTTTGCAGCAGCCATCCATAAAACACACCGCTGCTGCTTCCACTGCCTGGATGGCACATCACGCCAGGCTTTTCCAAAGGAAAGCTATCATTTCATACTCTTAAGAGACCATGTGCTCCCTACAACATCTCCACTCAAAACCATGCTTGTCTGAAGACTCACACCCAACCTGACCCACCAAAGCTGCAAACAGAATCAAATGAATCGGTGGTTTCTGCTGGAGCAGCAGTGAGTTCAGTCAGCAAGTCCATTGCTAAAGTTCACCCAGCCTTTTTCCTTGATGGAGGCAAACGCAGGGACTTCAATCAGCACTACTACATACTTGAAGCCTTTGAGCATTCATCTCTGACATTCACCTCCCAGAGTTTCTGATAAACTTTGAAACCACAGGGAAAACACACAGCGGGGTTTGGTTGTCAAAACCCACACTCTTCTGGAGCCTGGCTGTAACTGTGCTGTTGGCTGAGCCCCAGGGGGGCTGACTGCAGTCACCTCCAAGAAATAACAGTGTTGTTGTTGGGCTGGCCTAGCACATTAACAGAACAAGACTTGGAAGGTGCTATAACTTTTATTAGAGCACCTGATGTTCACTGGGGAAGAGAAATAGAGAAGCCACATTGAGTTCCTGAAAGTTTGCACCTGACTCAGTTGACTCAACGAACATCTCCTTAGGAGGAAGGCTCCACCAGCTGATCTCCCCAGGATGAGGGATGGGGCAGCACCATCTGCTGGGAAGCAGCAGAAAGCCACCCCTTTGTGCCACTCCTGGTGCCAATGGTTTCTGGACCTGCTGAGGAAGCAGTGGGCGACATCACGGAAGGGCAATGCCAGAATTGCTCACCTGAACGGGAAGCACCCACTGCTGTTCCCAGCGATGGAAAGAAGTTTGATGCAGAGCTCCAACTGCTGCTTTCACATTTCAACCATTAGGATCTCTCTCAGCCAACCGAGGACTTCCATTGTTGGCTGTGGTTTAAGATTTCCAGCAAACCCAAGCGTTGTTTTCCCTGATGGAGCTGACTCACCCAGCGTGCTGCCCATCAGCAGCTCCAGGAAAACAGTTTGAAAGGTTGCACAATAAAGCCAACTGAAGAATCCATCTCCGAAGCTTCCCAGGTAGCTTATAAACACCTTAAGCTCATGCTTCTGCCTTGTTTCACACCCCACATTGTTTTTAAAAGTGGTTGTTTAGGCCAGGTAAGTTACCAGATGTGGTTCACGAAGCAGCTGGACAGATCGTTGCACTGGCACAACCGAAGGGCAGGAAGGAACAATGGGAGCTTAAGTCAATATTGTCACTAAAAATACACTTGTAAAACACAGCATCCTTTGGAAACCTGAAATATCAGATTTAAATCCCAAACCAAGTCCATTTTGTGAGCCTAACAAGGTGTTCCAGTTGTACCCTTCAAAAGAGCGTCACTGCTCTTACATTACAAGGCCAACTGCCCTTAAATGCCACAATGTCAGAGCAAAATAAGCACAGGAAAACCTCAGCAACTAAACCACGTGACAGTGCCATGTTCTGTTTGAGAAAAGGTTTATTTTAAAAGCTTCAGCTAAGCTAGCTCATTTCTGCACATTAATCAATTCTCCTCAAATCCTTTCAACTAAGCTAATAAATGAGGGATGTTAAGAGGTACTGAAACACCATCTGTCAGTTTTACTGCACAATCCTGCTCTCTCCCATCTGTGTCCATGATGAGAGGTTTTGTACAAGGAACCTTAGCAGAAAGGCACAAGTTCAGAGGAAGGTGCAGGAGAGATGACACCACTAGTACATCCCTGTAGGACTTGCATTTTCCTCTTGTGTTGGTCTATATGAGACTTTTGGGGTTCTTTTAGTTGCAAGCACACAAAACTCATGAAGCTTTATTTAGAATAATGATTTTTCCACTATGTTGCAAACTTGGTTGACAATGATGCACAAAGCATTACTGCATGATAGGAATGACAGAGGCAAAGGGAGGTCCAACATAGCTCCTGGTGCCAGCTGTGTCACTAGCTTGAGTGGAAAAATACCAGCTGAACATTGCCATTTTGTTTCTAAGCCCAAAATACAGGGACTCTTTTCAGAGCACTAACACAACTGGGGAAAAAATACATTACCAGGAGATATAATCCTTGTAACAGAGAGGAACTGAGCATGTTCTGCAGCACATGGAGAAGTGCCTAATGCCACCCAAACCAGGACACTGCTCTGTGGTGAGAAAACAAAGTTCAGCTGGATGCTGCAATGAGTATTGGGCATACACTAAAACAAGAAGTCAGATTTAAGAAGTTTAATTCCAAACTTTGCTTCTGAAGCTCCTCCTGCCCATCCCCTCCATCCAGGTGGGACAGCCAGGGCATGAAACCCAGAGAGCTGGGCTCTGCTGCCAGCCTGCAGGTCACCCCCTGCGACTCACCTGGTTTTAGGATGCTCTGATCTGAACCAAGACAGGAGATGGAGTGCTTATTACCTTCCAGCCCCAATTTAAAACCCACAGTCAACACAAACAGCTTCTAGGGAAGATTTCCAGGGAGTGTGGAAGTTGCTGAGGACCAGATCCCAGGCGAGCTGAGGCTGCTGCTCAAAGATAAGCAGTGCCAGTGTGGATGCAAGTGTTGGTGCTTGCCACAACTCACCAAGGCTGGTTCCTCATGTGCTTAAGCTTGGCCAGAACAGTGTTTCTGTTGCAATTGCATTACATCAGCTTCTGCCTCCTCTTCCTCCTGCCTTCAGCTGTTAACCTCAGCCCCTCTCTGCCTGCAGGGCATGCGCTTCCTGTGCGACACCATCACAGAGTGCTGGGACCACGACCCCGAGGCTCGCCTCACCGCCCACTGCGTGGCCGAGCGCTTCAACCTGATGGCACAGATGGATTGCGATGACATCCTCAACAACAACACGGACAACGAGGCCACCAAAACAGCTCCTCCAGGAGGGGAGAACCAGGACTGGGATGGGAGCAGAAACACGCAGTGACACAGCAGGCAAAAAGCCTCCTCATGAGAAACGACGGGAGAAGTGAGAGGCATTTAGCCCACAGGGAAAAAACCTCTCACTCCGTTGTTCCAAATGGAACTAAGACCTAGTGCATAACTTATTTATAAGATCTGTTTCCTCCCACAGATACAGTGAACTGTGGAATCAATACTTTGAAGTGCAACATTATAGATGAACTGATTTTGTACTTACTTTAAATGTATAATGATGCAAAGCATCCCTTCTCTTGTTTTATAAAATAACTGTTTAACCTTTCATTAATAAGCACCTGAATTCCGTGTCTATCTCTTGGAGTCCTTCCACATTGCCATCACAGGTTTCTCTTCTGACTGCTTGTTCTGCAGAGATCAAGACAATTTTCATTTTTCTTTAGTGGCCTACAAACATACACACACAAGAAATCTGTTGTAGAAGCAGGAGCAAACACACCTAGAGATGTAACACAGGCTCGGTGGAAGAAATGCTGGTACCCAAGAAAACCACTCACTGATCAGACAGACCTTGATACAGTGTAAAGACTGCCAGATAATCCAGTTTGCAAAGGTCTGATTTTCTGCAGCTCCAACACACCTTTTTGCACTGGGAAACTTCTGGGTGCCCTGGATAGTTTAGGTGAGTGCATGAAGTTCCTCGGATAGAAAGTCACCAGTGTAAACACTGCAGTGTGAGTCCAAGAATCCTCCATACAGGCTGTCCAGGCAATTCTTTGCATGTATTGATTCAGTTCCCAGCCACCTCTGGCCAAGAGATTTGTGCCATGGTAATAGCATCCAGCAAGACAAATGTGTTGGCTAATTCTTGCAACTCTTTCACACTCCCATGCTGTGTTACTCAATCTGAAGGAACAAGATCAGGCAGAACCAGGGCCTTGGCTCCTGTAAGCACCATACCAAGCTGGGCTGCCTCTGTCCTGGAAAGGCCAAAACAGGTAAGTTACACCTTGTTCAGAACCTGGGCTCTGAGCAAGTCTTAATCCTTCCACCCTCAGGAACAAACGGTAATAAAAAGCTGCTCCCAAGAAGCCCTGCAAGCTCATACCTGACACTCACCTACACAGAGGTGTATCTCTCAGGATAGCACAGAGAGGAACACTGCTTGCCAGCACACAGCTGTGGGGATCAGCCCCTGCTGAAGGAGGAAGGGAGAAAACCCTAGGACAGGCACGAGCTTCCCAACAGCCAAGGCTCCCCAGGGTGAAGCTGGGAAGCAGATCTGCAGGGCTGTTCAGGCTTTCTGAAATGCACAGTTATGATAGCACCAGCCCATACAAAAAGCTTTTCTTCTCTCCCTGTTGTTTCCACCTCTTTGGACTGTTGCCACAGCTCCTAAATTAAAAGTCTAAACCAAAACTGTCTCTAAACCATTCAAAGATGGATGGAAGGGGAATGAATTAGGCTGCATCAAATCTAAATAACAGAAACTTACTTCAACTACCACATGTAAGGCTCCATCTGCAACTGTGACTATAGCTTTCATTCTCTCTAGCTCCCTACCTGGCTGCTACCTCCTGCCATCTTAGACTGTTTCAAGCTAACCTTTTTCTCTTGAAGCATATCCTCTCCACTTTGCCATAAATACCCTTTCCACCCTTCTCATTACAGTCTCATTTATGCTTAAGAGAAACTGAGAGCACAGGGGAGCTTTTCATAGAATCGCAGAATGTTAAGGGCTGGAAGGGACCTCAAAAGATCATCCAGTCCAACTCCCCTGCCAGAGCAGGGCCACCTAGAGTAGGTCACACAGGAACTCATCCAGGTGGGTTTTGAATGTCTCCAGAGAAGGAGATTCCACAACCCATCTGGGCAGCCTGTGCCAGTGCTCACTCACCCTCACGGGGAAGAAATTCTTCCTTGTATTTCTTAGGAATGTCTTATGTTCCAGCTTGTACCCAATGCCCCTTGTCCTACCACCAGACATCACTGAGCACAGCCTGGCTCCATGCTCCTGACACCCACCCTTTACATATTTGCAAACATTAATGAGGTCACCCCTCAGTCTCCTCCCAGCTAAAGAGCCCCAGATCCCTCAGCATTTCATCAGAAGGGAGATGCTCCACTCCATCACCTTTGTGTCCCTGCACTGAACTCCCTCCAGCAGCTCCCCATCCTTCTTGAGCTGAGAGGCCCAGAACTGGACACAATATTCCAGATGTGGTCTCATGAGGGCAGAGTAGAGGAGGAGAACCTCTCTCGACCTACTGCTCACAGCCCTTCTCATACAGCCCAGGATGCCATTGCCCTTCTTGGCCATGAGGGCACATTGCTGGCTTATGCTCATCCTGCTGCCCCCAGGACTCCCAGGTCCATTTCCCCTACACTGCTCTCTAACATGCACACAAAAATGTAAAACTGTGGGAACATACCAAACTGCTCCCAGACTGTCCAACCTTTCCTCTCCCTAATATTCACTGCAGAAGCTCCCCTACCAAGTTTTGTACCAAGTTGTTTGGATTCAACGTAGATGAATAAGTTTACTTGTTCTTCTCAATTTCCATTCAAGAAGCTTCAAAAGACTCCCTGGGCTGTTTTTCCCCACAGGTGACTGGGACAGAGGATCAGTCCATGGAAACCAGATATTGAAGTCTGCACCTCTGATTCTGATGGCTGAAACCCCAGTTCTCATGGGGAGAGAGATTTTACCCTAGGCTGGACAGTTTATGCTGTAAGCAAAGTGAAAACAGAATCACACAATCACAGAATGGCAGGGGCCAGAAGGGACCTTCTAGAGATCATCCAGTCTAACCCCTACTAAAGCAGGTTCCTCTCAATCAGGTCACACAGGAACACGTCCAGGCGGGTTTGGAAACCTCCAGAGAAGGTGACTCCACACCTTTCTTGGGCAGTCTGTGCCAGGCCTCTGTAACAGTCTCAATCTATTCCCCTTCCCATGCCTAAAATCTTGAATACTCTGATTTACAAATTGCTTTTTTGTTCCCCATGAAGACCAAGTCCAGAACGGAGCTCTCGGGACCTTGGCCTGGATGCCCACGTTACCTAGGAGCCATTTGCTGCATTCCATTTTCCCTGAGCAACAGGGTAGGCAGCACCTCTGAACAGTGACTTTAAGCTCCAAGATCTGTTTGTAACTCACAGAACCTAAAACCACTGAAATCAGTAAGAACTTTGCTTTTAATTTCAGTGGAGCCCAATGAAGCCAAAGAGACAGAAGGGAACCTAAGCTGAAACTCCATGTTTTGCCACACACTGCGGTTCTAGCAAAGATCTACCCAGGGGGCAGCAGCGAGCCCTTCCCTTCGCTCCAGAAGGTACAAGAAGGAAACAACAGCAGTTACGCAAGAGAATGAAATCTGGTCAGAGTTAAAAATACATCCATTAGTCCATCGGGTGCTTGCAACTCTCAAAAGAATCACATCAACGTCTTACAATGTAAGCTGGATATTCAGTGGCTACATTTCTTTTTTAAACTGTTTTCAAATCTGTCCTTTGTTTCCAGAAGGAATCAGACATTTGCTGCAGAACTAAATCCACATCAGGAAGCCATTCCAGTTCTTGTGATCATCTCAGCAAATGAAGGCTTTACCTTCTTTCCCCCCCTCCTAGCAGCACCCCCATCGTTTCATATATTTCAAAAGATTACTTCTTCAATGGGTCTATTTTTACACAACAAAATTGGTAACAGCTTTCTTAGTGTGAAGCCACAAGCATACCAAATGAGGGTGGAAGAGGAATAATTTGACTAATAATATTATATGAGGAACACAAATGGGTTTATGGTCAACACGGGAGTTTTTCACTGTTTCACAGCCATCACCTTGACAAATTCCCAGATCAGAGTTTCCAGCAGAGCTCAGTGACTGCTTTGTAAGTACATACTTCAATAAGCTCAAGTTTGATCCCTGGAGTATGCTCAGCTAATAATGGTTTGTTTTCTGGTCTGATCAGTGCAATATTAAAAGCTGGACCTTGCACTCCAGCCCTTGCTGTTTGTTCAAAGCAAATCTGCCATGTGACACAGATGAAACAACTATGAAATACACACGCTGTCAATTTAATTTTCTGTCCCTCCACCATCCCCAGTTTAGTGCAGGTACCAATGAACCATGGAAATTCACACTCTGCCACCACGATTCCTACCCTAAACCCAGGAACTGGCCAAGCAGCACACCCCAAATGTGCCACAAACCCAGAAACAAGGAAAAGGTTTTCAGTTTTATTTTTATTCCTGGTTAAACATGAAAGTGCCCAATGGATATCCAAAACTAACACAACAGGATGGTTGTATAGAATATCACAAACAGGACAGCAGGGCCTAAAACATT
This sequence comes from Colius striatus, assembly GCF_028858725.1. Taxonomy (NCBI): domain Eukaryota; kingdom Metazoa; phylum Chordata; class Aves; order Coliiformes; family Coliidae; genus Colius; species Colius striatus. The sequence goes on along the minus strand of NC_084769.1, from coordinate 10,940,975 downwards.
CTTCTGCTGGAGAATGTAGTTGCTACTCAAGTGCACAGTGCCAAAATATACCACTTTACGGGCCAAGAAAAGCCCAGACAGACAGATCTCCAGCATAAAAGGTAACAACAACCTACTCTTCCTGGTCACCTGATCTCTAGGAAAGCAGACAGAACAAATGAATCATTTTGTAGGTTTATTATCCCCACCCCAACTTCTCACAAAGGGACTATGACTCGCATTGAGATCTCAGTGCATTTCACAGCAAAGAAAATAAACATACAAGAGGACCAAGAGAGTTGTGCATAAACCAAAGTTCTTTCTCTTTTTTTTGCAGAATTTACAGTCTGTGTTGAAAGTTAACATGGTTATTTAAACCTTCTGATGCATTCTTACACTTGTATCTTTTGAGTGGAAAACATCTTACCAGATCACACAGTTGTGAGTTCTCAAGATGCTGGATCAGGTGCAGCCATTGCCATGGCTGGGAAGTGGCAGAATATGTTATATACACTGACTGGAAGACTACATCAGAAGAAGAAACAGATTAAGGCACCACTGTTGGAAAAATTAAGGTAGCTTGTAGTTACAACAATAACGAAAGCCATAATAACTACTATTCTTAATTGCCAGCAATTCTTAGACTTCAATAAAACAGTTATAAAAAAAACCCAAAGGATGTTTGTACCTGAATACAGTTTCCTGATATCTGATTGTGTTTCAAATCAATACCCAGTCCTCAGCATAATCAGCTTTTTTCTTTACAGTGGATGAAAAACCAGGACCTACAGTCTATGTATTCACAGGTCACATTTCACTGCTTTGTTCTGAGTAATACCACAGGAGAGAAAAACCAAACCAATCCAAAGGACAGTTTGTAACACTGATACTTCACCTCTGAGATGATTAGATGGGCAATTTAAATACAAAACTCTATGCTTTTCTGATCCTTTTGAAAGCCTTAGTCCTGGGGAAGGGAAGGTGGAGGAGGGGGAAACAAAAAGGCCAAACCTCATTACATTTATAACATGAGAAATACCAAAGTCACTCAAAGAGATTTAATAAAATCAGGAGTTGAAAAGTGTTCAAATTACTTTTCCAATTCAAGTCAATTATTTCAAGTATATTAAAACGTTTCAGAGGAAAAATTTCTCCATGGTTACAATTCTAATTGCTTTTATAAATCCATAAAAAAGAAAGGTAGTCTCTAGGTATATCCCATGTTCCTCAGATGCATGCACACATTCTCTCTGAAGGAAAAAAAAAGTTGTCACGATCCAGTTGTTTCTTAACACTGATTTCAGGCACATCTTCCAAATACCCCTCCAGTTTTCACCAAAAAATGTTAGTCTCTGGGCATAAAAGCAGCAGTTTTTTTGTTGCTGTTGTCTACACAAGTACTGAGCAGGTTTCAGTTATCAAAGAGCTCGACACAGATTCAGACAAAAAAGTTCTCAAGTCACTCCAAAATCCAGTAGTTCTTTCTTCTCTTAGGCAGCTTTTGCAATCAGATCTACTCAGAAGAATCTTACACAATTCAGATAAAATCTCTTGGGTCATACAAAAAAAACCACACTGGTTGAATGTACCTGGTGAGTTTGTCTCTACAACTTTTTCTTTTCCCCTAATTTCTTTTTTAATAGCTTTAAAGTGCCCTAGTATATTTATTTCTTTATGCTCATTTAAACTTTCATAATGACATAAAAAGGGGACACTCTGTGTGATTACTGTGGTTTGAGAGACAAGAGGAAAAGGAGAGGAAAAAAAAAATCAGAAATCTCATCTTAAAGCAGCTTTTCTAGTTAGTGTCCGTTTGCTGAGTTTGCACAGCAGAGCCTGATTTCCAGAGGGGTTTATGATAAACCCAGCCATCTCCCTGCAATTTAAAGAGAAAATATGGTTACAATAAAGACACTGCCTCAGGAGAATTCCCTTCACACAGCTACTAGATTGATAGCTGTAAAAAACAGCTTATACTTTTAACTCCTACACATTTAAGACCCAGAGATCACCACTGCAGCTTCTGGGACTGCTTCAGAACATGTAGGGACCCCTGCAGAGCCACGGTGCTCTCTGGAAATCGACTGCACTTGTAATTAACCCAGATGAAAAGCCACTCTTCCCAACTCCATGATCCAGATTACATCAAGAAGCCAAACAAGAAGGCAGCAGAGAGGCAGCTATCCAGGATTATCAACTCTGACACAGCCCTATTGCTTAGGATTAAGTTTAAACGTTTTCTCAGTAGATCTGTTATCTCGGATTACCCACAGAATTTCACCTCCTCTAAATCTAGATACTAACAGTATAGATAAATCTGAGCTAATCACACTAACATAGCTTTAGAAGACAAAATATTGGTGTTAACAGTCAGTCCTGAAGTTTAAAATACAAAACTGGAAGAATTCAAGGAAAAACCCAACTGTAGCCTATAAACCCTTGCTAGGTAACATGTGTGGGAAGAAGAGAAAGAAGGGGCAGTTACACTACTGCAATTTAACAGATAAAGCTTTGACTACAAGGAGAATCTAACTACAGCATAAATTTTAGTTGTCCTCCCCTCTTGCAAGGGGCTCAGCAATGGGTCTCACCTGAACCTCAGGCAAAGTCTATTTCAGAGTTACCATACTGGCAGCCCTTGGTCTTCCTGGGCAGGCTGCAGCTCACCTTGGTAAAAGTCTCACTCTATTTTTATTACCACCACCATTATTGAACTACAGGTTAAGCCAGTGAACAGGTAAGGCCCATCCAAAACATAACATACAAGAACAAAACAAAGTTCTAAGTTAAGATTGAACTTGTGGTCCTACTTGCTAGAAGGAATATCTTGGGTTCATACACACACATAAGCAGAACTAGTTCTACTGATTACCTTCTTTGGGTATTTATTGTTACAGTCTACGTACACATGTACACATAAAGCTGTTTTCCCTATGCCATGAAAAAGTGCCTGATGAAAGAAACCAGACCACAAAACAGGCAAAAGGAATCAAAGCCAAAAATATCTGGGAAGTGAAGGTTCAAGTCCCACCTTTAGACGTTTGGGAATGCTTATCTCACCATGGAGCTCAACTGTACAATCAAATGCCAAATACTCTGTTCTGACAGGACATGGACCCACATGTACATCAGCTTTCATTGTAGCTCTGCCTTCATCAACAGCTATCTGCTTGGGCACTTACTTCTTTAAGGAAGTATTTAGTACACCAAGGTGTTTCTGTTTCAGCACGAAGCCTCTCTTCATTCCTCTGTCGTTCCTCAAGGGCTCGCTTGTGCTCCGTGGCCTTATCAATGTCTCCATCCCGCAGAGACTCTGTCACATGCTGCCACAGCCTCCTGCAAAACAGATCGTTACATTTCCTTTCCAGTACAGGATTGCCACATGTAGCTCTTTCATGAACAGCAGCTCTCCCTCCACCTGTACACAACAAACCAACCCAGGCCCATTGCTAGAGATGTGTTATTCAACAAGCAGCTTCTTGTGAGGATCTCCCTTGTGAGGAGCTGCCCCACAGTGCAGCTGATAAAACACTCATAAGACAACACCGTCCATGAAGAAAGAGATGAGATAAACAAGCACGTGCCTGCACTTGGTTTTTTGCACATTTCATCATTCACTTGGGGTTTGTTTTTAAAAGAAAATAAAAAATTCAGCTCATTGCTGCTAAGAAATATCCACAAACAACATCTACACTCCCAGGTTTCCCCAAAGCATTCACCAGACTGCTCAGGACACAAAGGGTCAGACAACAGCCAACGTATGTACACTACCTGGACTCAAACGGTCCTTGTTTCTCCAGGGGCCGCACTCGTTTTCTCGTCACAGCCAGCTTGGTCAAGTCCACGTACTTTGTCTCCCCGTTGCTGTAGGTGAACTCCAGCACACTGTTCCACTCCCCCTGCACTCTGCACACCACTGTGTTCGTCAAGTTCTGCTTCACTTCACCTGTGACTCTAGGAAAGCAATTTAAGAGGCAGTGGATTAAAACACCCAAGGCCTATTCCTTGCATAACAATTCAACTTAATTCTGAATGAGGGTGCAAACTTCTCACACCATCTTGAAAAAGGTTAGCTACTTGAATTGCATTTGCATGGAGAAACTCCAAGAGTAAAGTGACTTTCACTCATTGCTCTAGTTATCTTCCTATTACTCAGGAAACTCCAGTACTCAGGAAACTCCAGTTTTGGCTTCAGCTTGAGCTTGTTTCAAATCTTTTAACTTAACTGAAAATGAAAAAGAAACTAACACAGGCTGGTTCACAGGCTACAAGCAGTTGATCATTTCCCTTTGAAAACATCACATCAGATACACAGTTCAGACTTAAATAAAAATTAAGCTTCCTAGCAAAATGTATCTCACTACCTGCTGGCACTTAACCTCATATCTTTACATCCCAATGTCCTCCATATGTAGGCGGTCTCATTTTTATGTTGCTCACATAAGCAGTAGGCACACAAAGACAGAAAGCAAGGTAGGAAACTAGGAGTCAGGAGAACTGAATTGCTTTTCTGTCTCTTTCCCAGAAACCTTTGGCAGTAACAAGATATTAAAAATGTCTTTCTAATATGCAATATTTCATTCAAAGCACAGATGCTCAAGTGTTACCATAATTACACACACTGATGGATAATTTTTTTCTCTGCATCAAGATCTAGCTGATAATAAACTAACTTTGAGCCAGCAATGTGCCCTCATGGTAAGAAGGCCAATGGTATCCTGGGGTGTATCAAGAACAGTGTGAGCAGCAGGTTGAGGGAGGTTCTGGTCCCCCTCTGATCTGCCCTGTTGAGGTCTCATCTGGAGCCCTGTGTCGAGTTCTGGGCTCCCCAGCTCAAGAGGAACAGAGAACTGCTGGAGACTACCAAGATAATCAGGGGACTGGAACATCTTCCTTATGAGGAAAGGCTGTGGGAACTGGGGCTGTTGAGTCTGGAGAAGAGGAGACTGAGGGGTGATCTCATTAATATTTACAAATATCTAAATGGTGGGTGGCAGGAGGTTGGGGCATCACTTTTTTCTGTTGTATCTAGCGACAGGACAAGGGGCAGTGGAAAGAAGCTGGAACTTAAAAAGTTCCATTTGAACATAAGGAAAAACTATTTAATTGTTGAGGTGAGGGAGCCCTGGCACAGGCTGCCCAGGGAGGGTGTGGAGTCTCCTTCCTTGGAGGTCTTCAAGACCCACCTAGACATGTTCCTATGCGACCTGATCTAGGTGAACCTGCTTCTGCAGGGGGGTTGGGTTGGACTGGATCTCTAAAGGTCCCTTCCAATTCTACCATTCTATGATTCCAAGACCCATCCAAAGACTTCCCTGACACTCACTTCATCCTGACTCAATGAGGAGTGGAAGTTTACCGAGCACAGCTAGCAAAAAATTACTACCCTCAAACAGAACTTTTCTCCCAGAGAGAGGAAACAAAAGTTTCTGCAAACTCTGCAAATGAGTTTTCCTGTAAGGTGCTGCAAGATTCATAAAGCACACTACCTCCAGTTCCAATTAAACTGCAATTACCTGTACACAAGCTCTCTACGACACACCACTCCAGTTTCTTGTATTTCAGTGCTCACACAGAGTACATGCTACACTTCCCTTTGCACTTGGGTTACATGCAGCTGCCAAAAGCTTGGCTGCATACCACTGGTTTGCTCTTATTTCCTTCAAGCAATTGCAGGCAAAAGAGTAGAGAGCAGCATTTCTGTGCCTCCTCCCTTACCCACACTGCCTGCATGGTGCCATGCTCAGAGAAGAAGGGAGCATAGGACACATAGATGCCACTTTCCTCCATCCATGTGCACTGGCCACTTCCAGCTGCATCTGCATCTACCTCACAAGCCCAGCACCAAAACAGAGAAATCAATTACTCTGGCAAAGAAACGAGTATCACAAGCCAAGCCTTCCACAGATAGGTACTAGATGCCAGTTACATCAGACTTGCAGGGAATCCCCAGGGCAAGAGGGAAAAGCTCACAGCTGGCTCAGAGCAGAAAGCAGCAGCCAGGGCTTTTGCCACATCTTGCACGTGCAGGAGGCAGATGGAGCCACACCACGGTCCAGCAGCCCAAACCCAATTTACCCTCACCAGAGAGATATTTAAAACAACCAACCAACCAAAGCACCAACAGAATGATAAGTATATGTTGCTCACACAGTTTTCTGTTAAAAAAACATTAAGATCTGTTCAAGAAAAGAAGCCAGAGTTAGAGCAACACAAGCAATAGAGGAACATTTACATTAAATTATTAAGCTCTTTTTTTTTTTTTTGTGGAAGTTAATAAGCACTAACAGTTTCTGAAAACAACTGAAAAACTAGGCAACAGGCAAGCAGCCTTCATTTTGTGCTGCATTTTCCTCCTGTGACTTCCTCACCAAAGCTATTACACGTGGTAGGAGTCCCTGTCTGTCTCCCAAAAGATGTCTGAACAGACTGCACCCACATGATGCCAGAGACCAGCCCTTTTGGCTTTACAGCTCTACCTTCACAACTTCAAGAGATTCATTTTTCAAAGTAGCATGTGGTTACAGCACGTCCAGTATTTTACTGGTGGTCTCTAAATTACCATCTCTGCTCAGCTTCAAGTAAGCAAAGTTACATCACTCCATAAAATAAGGTGCAGTATTGAGCTGCTACAGTAAGTTCTCATGGCAACCTGTATTTCTTCAAGTTGCATTGCTCCGTGACACACAACCATTCCCAGCATTGCAGATCACAGAATCTGCCCGAACTAATGTTGCTGACAAAGATCTGTTAGCACTTATTTGTAAGCTTGGCACAATTGATATATGCCTAGTTGTTCGTTATCATCATCCTCCATCTCATCAAGCTAAAGAGGTGCAGGACCAAGAAGCCAATATCTGAGGTCTACCAACAAGGGTCACTCTACAAAGAAAATAATCTATAGCATTGCCATAGCAACTGACTTGTGCTCTAAGTAACCATGACAACGCTGCTGCTTCCCCATCAAGAGATTCTTTTGGCAATGTCCAATCATCACCGTGTCAAATTTTTCAATAGTTAAAGTACCTTGAACAGATCTGTCTTTTAAAAGCCTCTACACCTCTGTGACTAACTTCAGAGAGACAAACAACAAAACAGTTTCCAAAATTAAACCATTGAAGTAGAATTCCATCCTATTGCTTCTGTTTTACGGTGCAACAGAAGCTGTTGCAAGGTGGAAGATGCATTGTAAGTAATGGAAACAAAAAACCCACATGATGTGTCACTTTAAAACTGTTTCCCTTGTGACAGAGCTACATGTAAGCTTCAGCTCTCCAGACACAAGCTATGCTCACAAGTTAAATTCAAAGCATGTATGGGAATGTATCAGGCAAAGGGAGGTTGGGGTTGGGATTTTTTGTTGGTTTTCCTTAAGCAATAAATGATGTCATATCCTACTATTTCAAGAAAAGCCATTTAGAGAAGACTGATGATTTTTTGCAAACAGAGAATGATTCTTGTTTTAAAAGTTCTGATGCTCTAGGTTGTTGCATATTTCATTATTAGAGGTAACAACACATTTAACCTAAGAAAGGTTTAAACAAGCACTGTCCAGTAAACAGACAAGTGAAAAATGCTCTAGAATAAGATATTCTTTGTGTGACTACCTACTTAATTTTCTCCTTCTTCAATTAATTATCCCTATATTAGCACCAGGCTAATCTGCAGCAGTCCTGCTATAAAACGTCTAAAAACCATCAGCATTAATGAGTTTCAAAAGCTTTTGCATCAAATGTGCTGACAGGTCCTTGAATCTGCTAGAAGCAACTCCAAGCAAACTTTCCCTTGATCTTCTTTCTTTTACATGTTAGTTTTTAAGCTTGCAAGCACAGGAATGATCACTACAAGGATTACCATTTGGTCTTTAAGAAAGGTATTTTGACCTACACATTTCCTTTAAGTTGCTTTAATTTCTTACACAAAAGCCTAAGACCAGTAAGTAACAGAAGACTGTTTCCAAAGGATCCCTGCAGCACAACTACAATGGATGTTACAAACAACAGGCAACCCTTTAAGACAGTGAGATCAATCTGAGTTCAAAGAGCAAACTGAAAAAACAGGAAAGACTAACCAACCTCTGACAGATCTAAGTGAATCTGTAGCAGCCTGGAATAGAAGCCAGGAGCTCTGTTTCCAACACAGAGTCAGACAAACATGGGACTTCCTCACTGTCTTTAAATGTAAGTTGATTTTTCTCTGGAGGATCACACGAGATGCAGTTTAGCACAGTAATAGCTCAAGTGTTCATGAACAGAAGTTGCATTTTGCCTGACTACCAGAGCACTCTCCAGCACTCAGAACAGGGGAGTTATACAGCTACTGCAGTTCTAGAGTAAAGATCATATGGTAAAATAGAAGGAAAAAAAAGTGTTCTCACCGATGCAATTTGCCACCGTAGAAGGGCTTGGTGTGGAAGTTAATACTTGCAGAATAGCCAGTCTTAGCACAGTTAATGTTGACTTTTCCTCCCAGTTCTACCCAGGGCACAGTTAAAATGGAGCGAGCGTACGCGCAGGGCAGAGAGAACGTGTATTCCTCCCCGTGTTCCAAGAGACTCAAGAGACCTGTGTGAAGAAATACATGAATTCCTAAATGAGCACCATTTTAGGAAAGGCCAAACAAGTTCATGAAACAGATAGCCAATACTACCTCTGTCTGCTTCTCCTCATAGCTCTTCACACCAAAGAAAAACAGAAGCACTAACCTGAGTAACATGCATTTACGTTTCTTTTGGGAAAAGATGCTTATCCTAAAAACATTGTTCCATAAAGTACAATACTGTGCTGTGCAACAGACTTTGCAGTGGTATGTAAAAGGCCTGGTCACTTATGGATGGTTCTGCAGCATGGCAACACAAAAGACTTGTGATGATAAAAGGAAAGAACAAATCAATACCCTGAATTACAGATCCTCAGAAGGCTAACACTCTTGTTCTCCTTTCCCTCCCTATGATACATCTCAACCTCTCTGAGGACAGGTAGCAGAGACAATTCTTGTTACCCCTCCTCTCTGACAAGATAAACCCAACTCCTTCCTGATAGTAGTTTTTGCAAGAATATCATGAAAATGTGGATTTTCTCTTTGGTTTTAAGATGTGTGGGTTTGTTTGATTCCTATTAAAATTAGCAACAAACCAAAGCACAGGTTCTACCTGTTGCTGTTACAGGAACACAGTCTAACTGACAGCTGCCTGCATCAACCCATGCCTCTGTAGCACATTATCACTGTGCACCTGACACAAGTATGATAAACATAAAGATGAGGAATTCTGAAAGGTTATGACATGATTTGAGAAATGTCCAAGAGGAGATATCAACTTCTGAAATGACCTTGTGCAGTCAAAGCGTGGAGACACGCCTTCCTCCCCATCCCCTGCAATGCTCATTCCCCTCCCATAAGCAGGTCTCACACAAGTGCCTGGAATCCCCAGTTACTGGGTAATATACGCCGGGGACACAGAAGGGGAAATGCTGCCTCATCTCTTGCAATAAACACTAGGACTAGAGGGAAATCCCAGCTTAAGGGCAGTTACCTTTCACTGTCCCTCAAGGATACAGTTTCTCTAGTTAAAATTAAAACTTGCATAGTAAGATACAAAAGTGCAGTATATGCAAATTGAACACTTCTATTTAATACATGTCTGATGCAAATCAGTTTGTCCAATCCTTGTAATCTGATATTTATGAATGCTTCCAATTACAGTAACTGGTTTAAAAATCATTATTTCATTTCCAAATAGAATTCTGATTTTTGGCAAAACCAAAATCCCCCTATATGAAAATTCCCTGCTTATAATGAGAACTTGTAGTATTTTTCTGTACTTTGTAAACAGTAAAATGAGAAATCACTGAATAACTGTACATTAAAGTTTAGAGAACACAAAGACTGGAGGAGAAGCAAAAACAAATCTGAAACCCTACAACAGCAGCTGACATCTCTGCAAGCAAAGCTTTTTTGAAAACTCTGTGATTTTCTGATTGAGAAGTGAGCATAAAATTCTACAGATCATGCCTCAGAAGCAGATTTTGCACCACCATGGTTTAATTGGAAGATGTAACACACAGCATATATCTGCATATATTTTGCAGGCTTATATCTGCATATATTTTGCCTGGAGAAGAAGAGGCCGAGGGAAGATCACTTTCTACAACTACTTGGAGGAAGGTTGTAGTGAGGCAGGGTTCAGTCTCTTTTCCCAAGTGATGAGTGATAGGACAAGAGTAAACGGCCTCAAATTGCACCAGGGGAGGTTTAGATTGGAGATTAGGAAAAACTTTTTCCCCTCAGAGGGTTGTTAGACACTGGCACAGGTGCCCAGGAAGGTGGTAGAGTCCCCATCACTGGAAAAAATGCATAGATGAGGTGCTGAGAGACATGGTTTAGTGGTGAGCTTGTTAGGTAAGTGGTTCAACTTGGTGATCTTACAAGGTCTCTTCCAACCAAAACAATTCTATAATAAAGCTGCAGAGCAGTAGTCACTCTTACTCCTGCCAGGGGAACACAACATCAAATTGCCTCTCAAATCAATGCTTTAACAAAGTATGTCATTTCTTAAACGAATAACGGATAGAAGTTACACTTACCCTCACCAACCATTGTCACTCCTATTGACATTCCTAAGAATTTACTTTTTGTCCAGATGTGGGCATTGACACACATCTTTCTCTCTACACATTCAGCGTAAAACCCTGAGACAGGAGGATGGTGGGACACTTGCTCAGCTACAAATTTTACTGTATAGTAGTCCGGCTCTGTTTGACCTTCCAGATCTTTAGACAGAGTTACTTGTTCCGCAGAGGAGTGAGCGCTGCCAGCATCAGCAGCTACTTCACTCTTGGGCATCCTCCAGGAGCAGTGGAAGGTCTCCCCAATGATTGGATTGTAGGGTTTCTTTGCAATGGCTCCCTTGCGGCCCTCGTGGAAGGATGTGAGGTAATACTCAACGAAGCGGATCATCCTGTCCTCGGGGGTCGGGCCGTTGGTGATGGCGATGAAGAGCTCGGGGTGGGACATGAAGTCCGCGTACATCTCCAGCAACGAGCGCTTCTCTAAAATGAAAGTGGGAAGAACCACCTGAAATAAAAAGAAAACCCAGAAAGCTCTAGTAAGCAAAACAGAGATGGGTAGTTTTCTAAGGGAAGTTCTCATGGGGAGGATTCTGTCTTGTTTTGGATGTCACTTTCAGGCTAAACTTTCTTGTCCTTCTTCTAAGGTTTGAGCAAAATACAGTGATCAAGAGATCCCAGAAAAGCAACTTATGCAGAGAAAAAGCCCATTAAGTACTATGAGGACTAAAGAGGTTGAAAAGGACTGAGCATCCCTCAAAAAACATGAAAGACGTGCAAGAGATAATCCTCCTTATGTCTGGAGGAGAAAAGAAGCCAGAAGGTGCTCAAACTATACCCAAGAAGGTTCAGAGCAGAGGTTAGGAAAGGTTTTGGATAATGGAGAGAAAAGCAGGCAAGCTATGCTAGTGCTCTTGAGAGCCTGGAGAGTCTCTCACCACAACAACCAGGGCAAGCATCAATAAGAAATAACCTAGCATCACTTGATCCTGTCCCTCTGAGCAGAGCACCTTACACTTTCCCAGTTATATTTACCACAGCAGTCCTGCCTATTACTGGAACAAGAGCAATACTGTAGAGTAAGAGGCTATGGGTATCATTGCTCTTTTCCTTTCCTGTAGTGGAAACTGACCTCATGTAACTGCTGTGAAGAGCAACACAGGGTGTCTCAATCAGGAGACCAGGACAGCCCACTGAAATCCCCACTGAAATCAGTCGCATTCAAAGAGGTGGAGCACAGACAAAGGACTTTGAATATAGATATACAAATTAACCTCAACACACTTCCCATGTTGTTGCAACATCACTTGGAATATTGAAGTTGCTTTTTATTTCAGTACTCTGACACTTAAATGCGACTCTAACAAGTCTGTTACTTGTTCTAAGTCAGGCTTGTCACACTTGCCAGGCTTCACCTGCTCTCAACTAAAGGCAATTCTACACACAGCCAAAAGTCACAACCAGGAGATAGGCTCTCCAATTTGTTCCAAATAAGAGAAAAAGACCAAATTCAATCTTCAATAAGTGAAATAATGACTTAGTGGATTCCTGATTAAGCAGCAGGGGTTTGAGCTTGGCTCACAGGCAGCAAGGCCTGTTCACACCACCTTTTTTTCCAAACTGTGAAATGTAAGCTCCACAAATACAAGTGTTTCTCGCTGCCAAGTAGGTAGTGGCTCAAAAAACCACAGCTGAAAAAAAAGAATGCATAATTCCAAGACAGACAGTGATTTTCTCATTCCATGCCACTTCAAAATCCATTTTTTTCTTGAAAAGTGTCTAGTGCTTATGGTAAGAAGCCTTAACAGAAGTGAATTGAACAAACACTGGTAGCAGGTTGATTTTCCTAGATTTGCTGCCCAAGTTGTCTAGTAGCAACTGAGCATTCATCTTTCAAAGTTACTTGCTTTTGGGATTTGCATGAAGTGTCAAACCCACTTCTCTCCACCACAACTTTGTTCCTGCTTGCTACAGCTGTGAGAAAACACAGAAGTGAGAATAGGACGGAGAGGCATAAACAAACATCTGAGGACAGATAATGGGGAACCAGAAGAAAACTTCTTTTCAGCAGCAGTGTGAATACATGCGGAGGGTTATGCAAGCTGCATGAAAAAGCATTATCAAGCTAGAAAAGAAAGAGATCATGGAAGGAAAGAAGACAGACAAAAACGTGAGAAGGCTGTAGAGAACCACATGGAAAGAGTAAGATGCAAACACAGGAAAGACAACAGGCATTAATAGAAAACATAGTAGAAAACACAAAGAGAATAATGGAAATGGTATGGCCAGTTGCCTTACAGAAAATCCACTCCCTCACCACGTTTCATTTGAGACCTGCCTCAACATTGGATCTTGGGCCCTGATGTTGCGACAGGGCACAATTTCATATGAAACTCGGTGTTGTTCAATCCAGGAGTTGTGTTTAAAATAGCATTTCACTTTTACTACTGCCAGTCTTCATGCTTCAGTTACTTACTCTTGTTAAGTCCATGCCAAGTTTCAGCTGAGATAAGAGATGCAAGATAACACTGCGCTGTTCTTCCACCGCTCCTAGATCATCTTCTTTATCATCGCAGATATCCTCCAGCTCCTCCTCTGGATTTATTTCTTCGGGTTCCTGGGATAAGAGCCATAAACATGAGCTCAAAGATGTGACTGGACAGAGAATATCAAGAAAGGATTTTGTATTGTATTTAACTGTCCATGTATGAAAAAAAAAAGACTAGTAAACCCCTGCAGAGAGCTACACAATGGAATCTACCCTCAAGATAAACAACAATTGAAGAATTTAAAGGGACACTGAGATAACTTACTGCAGGTTTCACCTAGAGGTCTCAGCCTAAGATTTATCACCATCTCTTACATGGGTCAAGGGGCAGGGGGAGAAAAAAAGCTTACAAGCAAATATGACCTGTTTTCCAGTGAGTTTTGTGTGCTAAAAGAATGGCAAGCACCTGACACACACATAAAAATAGCAAAGCAAAAGTTAACAGAAATTCCAAGCACCTCAACAACACCCCTCCTCCTCCACATTACTTCAGGGTTTCCAGTGTTGTCATTGTTAGGCTGTAGCAAACAGTAGTTCCTAGCTACTCTGTCATGCTCCATGGCAAGCCATTAACATATCCACACAGCTAGTCTTCACAAGTGTTTTAGGTGTTGCAGCTGGTGGCAGTAACAGTAAAGGTCCCTTAAGGGGGTAAAGGTCTCTAAAGGTCCCTTTCAACCCCTGCCATTCTGTGATTCTGTAAAGGAAACAGGGAATGTAACTCAGAACAGTTAAAAAGGAACCACCAAAACTCACACATACACTCCCCATACAGGCTGGGTGTCTGTTAGTATAGCTAAAGCACATAGACTAGCAGAAATTATATTAGCACCATTTAACAACCATCACCCCACAAGCAGAGAGCTTAACAAGCAGAGAAGGGATGGGAGCACTCCTAGGGCTCAGAGCAGCATCCGTGTGGAGCAAACAGCTGGAGGGAAGCAGATGCAGAGGGGAGAGGAACTGAATACCACAGGAGGGCATCAGTGTGCATCTGCCTAAACAAAACTCTGTCCAGAACAGCTGCCACAGCTCAATGCCAACTTACGAACACTCTACCACCAAAAACAGAGGGCCAAGCTCTCATATAGAGCTCTGATGAAAACTGCAATTATCACACAGGTGTTCTACTACAAAAAGTAAGGGAGTTGAAGATACCTAAGGGGAGTGATAAGACTAGTCATATCCCAAATATAGACAGTGATATACATTAAGCATCTGAATTTGCTTAATTTTTAGAAGGAAGAAGTGATTTATTTGAAAATTCATGGGGTTTTTTTTCCACCTAGAAGCAACTACTCTGATCCATTTAAAAATCTAGAAACTACAACAACTGAAAAGATCTTTTCCTTTTAGCTTTTCCTGTAAGATAACACAGTGCTGTTGCAGAGACATACAACAGCATATCATACAGCACAACAGTACCATCCAAACAATTGTGTGAAACCAACCAGTATAAAAAGAATGTAATTATGATTTTCAAGTTTAGGTAGGACAACATGTACTTTATCATAAGCCTGCTGGTTTTTTACTTCAGTATTTTGCACTTCAAATCAACTTTGACAGTTAAAATGATAGAGATTGTAACCGTATTTCAAATACGTTAAGCCATCCTGAAATGATGAGAATTGCTCAGATGAAGACAGACAGAAGCAGCAAGAGGTAGAAAAGAAAGTCAGGGAGACTTAATAGCTGGAGACCAGCAATTTTGTCTTTTGCCTGCTTAGGCAGTTCTTCTTGGGCTTGAGTGCTGTAGATTCCAGCTAAGTTTTTTGCTCTTCAGTGTCCTCTTGTTTTAGCTCAAACCTTGCATTAGCATCCCAATTGGCTCCCTCCACTCAACACAGCTAGTAAGAGAAAGCAGCAAAAATTCCTTGAGAAAAGCAAGGTAGAAAGTTTCATTTACTGCAGCTGTACTCACTCCTCCTCCAACACAGCTGATCCAAAAGTGAGATAAGAACTGGCATTAAGTCATTTTCACATGATTGAAACATTCACAGATATTCCTGACAACAATTCCCCACAGAAATGGGTTGTTCATATTACCTTACCCTTGTTAGCTGGCAGGGCTCTGCAATGGACTGCTCTTCCCTGACAGATGCTGGCTTGTTTATCTCTGCTGGGAAATTCTGTGCAGCTCCATTTTTGAAGTGGTTTGCCAGAGACGCTTTCGGTTCCAACCAACTGATCGTTGCTCCTGAAGCAAAAGAGAGTTTGCGCTGAAACTTGCTCATCCTCTGGAAGAAGGTCAGGAAAGAGCAGTTCTCACAAAAGAGCTATTTTTTAAGGAATAAGCTGAAAGCAGCAAATTCCTCCTTGCAGCCAATCCCTTCTGCAGCCACTAAACAAAGGTGGTGCAATGAGACACCACCTTCAGTGATCATTAGCACAAACACTGCCATTGGCGAGCTGTAATACATGCAACTTGGACTGGAGAAACTAGTTGGTGTCATGAAAGGTGTAACCAGACACTACAGGAAGAGCCCAGCATCACAGGAAAGTTAAGCAACACTGACAATTTTAACCAGGAGCAAAAAAAAAAAAGCAGCCCACCACTTAGCTTCACAAACTTAGCTCAGATCTAGACTAAGAACCAAAGCACAAGTTTTGTTCTTAGTGTTTTGTCTGGAGAGGGTATTTGTCTTTTCTCGGCTACTAAGAAGGCAAGCACACACTATTGAATAAATAATCGTTGCTGAAACAAAAAAGCTGCAAGGCTTGGAAAGCTATTACCCACTTGATGATTCCAGCATCTCTAGTTACCCCCAGCTAATTAATCAGAACAGATCAGGTTCCTCATTAATAATACAAATGTTCCATTCTTTGTCAATGGCTCATAAACGTACAGGTGACTCCAATCAGTTTTTACTGAAGAATACACAAACTGACAAACCATCTTGGCTGGGCTGCAAACTCAGAGTCTTCAGAAACCTGGATTTCTACCACTCCACAGCAGTTTCCTGTGCTTAGGAACCTACATTGAGGTCTGTTGTTTCTTCCTGTATGATACACAATCCTCTGTTTTCAGACCTCTGTTACCTGGATCCAGGTCACATCCTCAGCCACATCAGGCAGAATAAGTTTAATTCAGATGAAGAGCAGCACTTCCACCAGAAAAGTACAGAGGCAGGAAAAAAGTCCAGTTTTATAATGGGACAACTTTTTCCACAGCAAGATGGTTTAGACTTTTAGCAAGATAGTAATAGACTTTTCTACCAAGTCTATTACTCCCAAATCAAATACACAGTAAGGAACAAGAATACATCAGCAGTTAAGTTGAAGCTATTTAAAGAGAAGTTTCAAATAAGTAACAAAATCAGACGCTGAGAATGTCACCATCACACTTTTTGTGAAGGTTTTCCTCATCTTTAAAACCTCTTCATGGTACCTGCTTTCTAAGCTGTAACTTTCAGCACAATTATCTCTACTTACACGTTCTAGGCTGCATTTAATCCACACTCACTGCCTCTACATTACTTCAATTGAATGAGCAGCCTCCCTTTTACACACCCTATCAGCTGCTTCTAAAGTAATCTTATTTAAGTTCTCTATAATTTTCACTGTTAAATTCTAAGATGTTTAAGTGATTTGAGCTACCAGCTGTGTCTTCATCTTTGTGAGTACACAGGACACCACTTTAATACTTCTCTTCCACAAGAAGATCATATTCAAATTCACTCTCAACTATTTTGGGTAGGCAAAAGCTATTCTCTTTCATTGTAACCTCTTCCTCCCATAGAAGTCTTCACCCCAATTTTGTGTTTCAGTTGTCAGCACTTCTTCTCTGCTACAACACAAATCTCTCCATGTTTCACTTCCAACATTTTTATTCTTTTCTTTTTTTACTTGAATTTAGGAAAAGTTGCAGCTATTAAGTTTATGATTCATGGAACAGCTTGATGCAGCATCTGGGGCAGTATTTTCACTCCTCTGGTTTGGAGATTTTTTTTTCTTCTAACAATTTACAGCAAACTGCCACTCTTACATAACTTCTAATCCTTGTTTTTTAAGCCTGACAAGTACTTGCCCAACACATTCTTAGCAGTCAAGTACCACTTTAACAGACCCAAAAATACTTTTTTTTTCCCACTTCATGTTTAAATTTATGTTCTGTTAGATAAGTCCCTTCATCACCACTTCTTGCTGCACCTCACTTGTATTTAGCTGAAGTATGCTGACCTGCCTTTATGATCCTAGGAAGATTAAACAGTGCCTGTATATATTTTATTAGCTAGAAGAGTGTGTATGCAAGATTTTTTTGCTACATCATTGCATGTTCTCCTACACTTAAATATAAACTTGCCTCCTGGGGCATTTGAATTGAGCCACAACCTTTTTCCTTTCTGTATGAACTTCTGAACCCTATCAAGAAGGCTTTGCCAGTTGAACAAGAAGTACCTCTCCTGAGTCACAGGAGAAATCTAAGCTAAATGCATTTTTGAAACAAAACAAAGAAAGAAATAAAAATATTATGGTGTTTCTAGAAAAGTCGTGCCATTGGGAGAGTTAAAGGCTGCAGAAAGGCTTGTGCAGTCTTTCACTGGCCTGTTTTTTAACCTTGGCCTCAGTGATGCGGCATCCAAACTGCTGCTCCTCTCCTCTCCCTCCATCTCTCTAGGATATCACCAAAAATCTTGAAGATTTGGACATCCTCAAGCCATGTTTTTATAATTGGCTATTAACAGGCAGATATCAACTGAAGAACTATCAGAATAATGGAGCTTTTCCCCAAATAGTTTAAAAAATTAAAAAGCCAACAAAAACATCCATCAAAAAAAACCCCCCAGATCTTGTTCTTAAGTTATTACAGTGGTGCTCATTGGACTCTTCTTATTTCCCCAGATACAGTAATCATAGAATCACAGAATGGTGGAGGTTGGAAGGGACCTTTAGAGATCATCCAGCCCAATCCCCCTGCCAAAGCAGGTCCACCTAGGACAGGTCACACAGGAACATGTCCAGGCAGTTCTTGAAAACCTCCAGAGAAGGAGCCTCCACACCCTCCCTGGGCAGCCTGTGCCAGGGCTCCCTCACCTCAACAGTTAAATAGTTTTTCCTTATGTTTAAATGGAACTTTTTGTGTCCCAGCTTCATCCCATTACCCCTTGTCCTGTTGCTAGATACCATAGAATAAAGGGATGCCCAATCTCCTGACATCCACCATGTAGACGTTTGTAAATATTCATGTGATCCCTCCCTCAGTCTTCTCCTCTCCAGACTGAAAGACGCCACCCCTTAACAGTGTACACCTGAAAATGCCAAAACAAAAAGACTTCTGATGTGCACCTTCCACAGCTATGAATAAGCAGTTAAAAAAATTATCAGGGAATAGGAAGAGTCCTTCTATGTGAGTAACTTCGGAGCTCAGCCACAGATTTGGAGATGTGCCATCTAGTTTTTCATTTTAAAAATGAAATCTTGAACTGAAATACAGCAAAAAACCCTTGATTTATCCTATTCTCTTTTAATGCCTGTAGCGATTTAATAATCATAAACTATTTTTATATAGTTTTAATACTTCTATACAACATTTTTTCATCTCAGAGGCTAAACTAATTACAGGTCCACAACAATGTGCACTGGCAAAGCAAGCACCACAAATATGACAGGAATATGGAAAAGATAAGCTAAGAGATAAATTATACCCTAACTTGTTACATACTCACCTTATCTACCCCATCTGTCATGTAAGGAAAGCATTTGAGAATCCTTAAAAGTTTTTTTTCCTCCCTCACAAAAAGCCACAAAGTAAACACATACAGAAAAAATATCACAGTAAGATTCAAAAGAATTTACAAAGAGGAAAGAACACATCCAGTTCCATACAGTGCACATGAATTGGGTGGAACAATTCCAGTAAGCATTGACTTGCTCAGAAATGACTGAGCAGACAAAATATGTTTGCCTGTTGTCTGTGAATGCAAGTTATTCCACACCCATTAGCAGTAGGGTTTGGCATTTGGGGAGTTTATTTGTTTGGAGAATTGATTGGTTATGAAAATAGATACTTTCTTCTTTTTTTTTTTTTTGACCAATTTGTGTTTGCTTGCAAGTCTGTTCTGGCCTCTGAACAGAACACAACACTTAACATCCCAGTCTGAAACATGGGCCAACTCAAAATAATGATACTGATACACAAACAGTATTGATAATAACACCTGCAAATGTAGCTTTGCGTTTCAATGCTTAACTAGAAATGAAAGCTACACATGTATCATAGAATGGTAGGGTTGGAAGGGACCTTTAGAGATCATCCAGTTCAACTCCCCTGCTAAAGCAGGTCCATCTAGATCAGGTCATACAGGAACGAGTCCAGGAGAGTCTTGAAGACTTTCAGAGGAGGAGAATCCACACCCTCCCTGGGCAGCCTGTGCCAGGGCTCCCTCACCTCAACAGTGAAATAGTTTTTTCTTATGTTTAAATGGAACTTTGTGTCCCAGCTTCATCCCATTACCCCTTGTCCTGTTGCTTGATATAATAAAAAAAATACATTCTTACAACAGGCATTTAGTGTGTAAAACAGAAAAGTATGACATTTGACAAAGCAGTAGTGGACACCACACACATATCCTAGAATCTGCAGTGTTATAAAACGTCCCCTCTGTTGTTATTGCTTCTGAGGGGACAGTTACATCTCAAAAGCAGCCTTCTTCTTGTGGTGCCTTATGGACTTTATTCTGTTGTGAGATGCTCCACAACAATTTGATGTTTACATTTCTGCTGCCACAGACTTCTTGAGAGAATAAACAACAAACACAAATGTGCATCCATACACATATAAATATACACACACACACATACACACAATATATACGGAGTTCTACCAAACACCAGCAAGTCAGATTCTGGAAAAACTCAAAGAAACTGGGCAGATGTCAGTTTTCTCTGCCCATGTGCAACTGGATTTAGTGGAACAAGCATTTTTGCAAGAAGGAAAAGATTTGTGTTACTGAGTTCTGCTCTTTGTGAGTATCTATACCCACCTGCTGGTAAAGATCCCTTTTGCTGAGAAGCGTGTTGTAACTGGAGAATATGGAAACAGTCATTTAAGCAGTTCATGGTTGCCATGGAAGTTGCTTTGAGCATTAAGAGGTCTTGATCCAAGGATGTAAGGTGACCGGAGGCCGGAAGGCATTCTATGCTCCTGATCAAGTCTCTCTGCTGGCCCTCAGCCTGGGACATCATCTGTCAAACAAAACAGTCTTTTATTAGGTGATGGAAGTGTGCTGTGTGATAAGTGTTCAGCACATAGAGGATCCCAAATGTCAATAATAAAGCTACAAGATAATAGAAGTATGTAAAGTTAATGGTACTTTTTTCTCCTTTGATGCAGCTACTAGAGAGTCACTAAATGCATGATGAAATTCCTGTGGCAATACATGGCACCTTAGTGATAAGCAAAAGAGTATCAAAGTAACTTCAAAAGAAAACCAGTGTCACTCTGAAGATGATACTTGCTCCAGTAATACCAAATACTCTCATGTCTGGTTGATAGGGACAGGGAGGGGGAAGAAGAAAAACCTACCACCCCCCCACACAGTGTATGAGGAACCATTAAGCTCCGTGCTCTGCACAGCCTAGAAGAGCATCTATGAGGTACTATCCATGAGTATCAAGATCTTTCAGATCCCTACAAGAAGGGATCCAGAACTTTAAAGGAAGAGACCTGTATCATTCAGTTTGGCTCTAACCATAAAGGATTCTCATTTATTGTCTGCACTGCCACCATGCTTAGAATCACTATCTCACTTTATTTTGCAGTGGGGGAAGAAAAACCAGCAGGATTTTGACCTTCATTTTGTGTTCAAATTACAGCTTTTCTGTTTGCCTTGTCTCCTTGATGTCCCCCAAGCTCCTTTCTTCCTTCACACAGAGCTACACATCCCTACATCAACAGAACCTCCATCAGCACATTTGCCTACAAGTATAGCTGTAGTATAGCACACCAGTCATCAAGCAATACATCAAATCTTCCAAAAGCCTACAAACTCTGAGTAGCAAAATGGCTTGATTTTGAATCATGGGGATGAAGGCAAGGTCCATATGTGCTAGCCCCTTTTCTGGGAAGGTACAACAAACAGCATCAATGTAACTGGACAACACTACTCTGCTATCATTATGTGTTCTGGGAGCTAAGTTAAACATACAAACAGGCTGATTTAGTAGAGCAGAAGAATTTTTCTACAGAATCTGAGATGCAATCATGCATTTAACTGCTAGGGCACTTAGTTTTTTAATTCAGCAATCCCAGCAGTATCTTACTGTTTGGTTTTTTTTAGTACCTTTGCCTGTAATCCCTTCCAAGAACTGCTTTGATGGGTTTATGCAATAAGTACTTAAGCAACAGGTATTCATCCAAGTTCATGGTTATGTGGTGTTTGGAACATTTTAGGGCTTGGTTACATAGTAGCACACTATGGTGTGAATTTACAAAACATTGGCTCTTTGGAAGTGGAATTAACTGCACGTAGTCAGCCTTAGTGTGTCCCAAGAATGACAGGGCAGAAAGCTAGTAAAGCAGTTATATAGCCCGGCCTATGCAAACACACCAACTGCAATCACAACACCACAACGTGGCTTATTTTCTACCCTAGTCATGAACTCTTCTAGTCATATAACCCTGTGTGTGTGAAAGTTTTTTTCCAATACTTTAAAAAACACTACTGGATTAAACAAAAAAGACACACGTAATTAGTTGACTAATCATCACATTCCTTCTGGTGATTTTGGCTCTTAGTACTTTACTATGTGGTAGTAGGAAGCACCTTGTTCCACGATCAGGACAGACTATCACAGAATGGTAGGGGTTGGAAGGGACCTTTAGAGATCATCTAGTCCAACCCCCCTGCAGAAGCAGGTTCACTTAGATCAGCTCACATAGGAACATGTCCAGGCAGCTCTTGAAAACCTCCAGAGAAGGAGACTCCACACCCTCCCTGGGCAGCCTGTGCCAGGGCTCCCTCACCTCAACAGTTAAATAGTTTTTCCTTATGTTTAAAAGGAACTTTTTGTGTTCCAGCTTCTTTTCCTTGTCCTGTTGCTAGATACCATAGAAAAAAAGAGATGCCCCAACCTCCTGCCACCCACCATTTAGATATTTGTAAATATTAATGAGATCCTCCCCCAGTCTCCTCCAGACTAAACAGCCCCAGTTCCCACAGCCTTTCCTCATAAAGATGCTCCAGTAGGACAAGCCACGTTACACTCAGCACTGAAGTTCAGTTAGGCACATCTCCCCTTTCAAAGAACACACTTTGAAGAATCCTCAGTTTTTCCTCTTTTACATTCACATTTGTGAAAAAATAAAGTAAAAAAAACACCCAAAACCCAGTGGCAGGGAGGAAAAAGCACTGTGATTAAAAACTCCAGATCTCTCAGAAGCACACAGGCTACAGTTCTCAAACACCTGCATTCAGTGCAATTCAGCATAAAGACGCTTTTAGATCTCCTGTTTTGCAAGGTATCTAAGTCAGCAGTGTGACATGTATCCGGCCAACAAGGAGAAGCAGAAGGGAAAGGGACTGCCAGAAGACTCAGCTACAGTGCAATTCACAAGATAACCAAAGTAAAGGTCACCACGCAGCAGATCCTTTGAAAGAGAAGCTGCTCTCCCCACAGCTTTTCAAGCTGAATATGTAAGTATTCAAGCTGTGTCATGCTCAAGTGTAACAGGCATGCACCTTTAAGTACTTCATCTTCAAAAAAATGCAGGTATTGTATCTAACAAACATTTCAGCTTCAAAAAGGTAAGCAATCTAACTTTGACATTCAAATAAGCTATCATTACTGAGGATCCTTCATCTGTATGGGTCAAAAGGAAGAAGTTGATAAATAATCATGCTGTGTCACCAAATCCAGGGAAAATCAAAAGGGAACAGGAATAGTTTTCTGTGCTCTTTGCAACAGTAAGAAAAATCATTCTGCTTTACTTCCTGCTCAGTGAGAATCCTCATTAGACTGTGAGAGTCACTGCTTCAGTGCTCCAGCTCACACACTCTCTTCTTTCCTACCTCGTATTTTGAAACTGTATTGCCATTTGAAAAGCCAAAAAGTTAGAGACATTTGTGAAACATCACGTCACTGATAAGTAGTTTCTCAAACATCAAAATACAACAACAGATAGAAGGAAACTGCTGGGAGCTATTAGTATGAGTCCCATAAATATTAATAGCATGTTCTGTGTTACTGTTTTTATCCAATAGGTAGGAGAGTGAAAACACTATTTAAGTTTACCATATGTTGTAATCTTTGTAGCACACTTGTAGGAAGTTTATCACAAGTAAGAGGTAACTTGATGAATCAAACTAAGAAACAACTACCTGTAAAGCTTGAGTTTTAAAATCAAATGTGGAAGGCAAAACTTTTCTTTCAGAAGATAAAACAGATGAACCAGCTCTTATAAAAAAAAAAGAAGCCACGGGAATGACAGCTGAAACTTTCCTGGGTACCTGTGACAAGACTTCATGTGTCTTTGTATTAGCACTTCAGAAGACTTTACTGCTGTCAGAGGATATAAACAGGATGGCAGCAGTTAGTCTTTAGCAAGAAATCTGCCAAGAGCAGTTGACTGTGGACAGAGAGATTCACAGATTCTAAGCTCTAAAGAGGCAGTCACCTTGTATACTGAAAAATTATGCCACAGTACTTGATTTAAATCAAGTCAGAATGACAATGGCAACATACCACATCAGGGAAAGAATTGTCAATATCCATTTACAGCTTCCCACTAATGAACTTCCCACAATGCTCAGCCACATACTTTAAATTCAACCATGCTCACAATCTTTTGTCTCAATATGTCTAAGCTCAAACTATCCACACTTCCTAGATCCTTCTGTGCTCAATTAAAAAGGCCTCCGGTAGAAACTTCTTTTTGCCAAGAAATGTATCAGACTACACTAAATAGAATGTTAACATTAAAATACTCATTAACAAAACTACTACTAAGTGACACAGGTTTGCAATTCAGCAACAAATTTTGGTTTAGTGGTATCTTCTACAGTTAGCCAAGGCAAGTTACTTATCCTCACACAGCTATGCTACAATAGCTTAGCACATGCTATTGACGATATAACCCACTAGGAATAGTAGGTTTCAAAACAGCTCTTTCAAAACATTATAATTGAAGGCATACAAACCTCTCTAACATCTACAAGGTGATCTGGTGGCATAATAGGGACTCTTTTTCCAGTTGGCAATCTGTGATGTCCAACATTGAAAAATGAAACTGCATTTTGACTGGGTCTTCTTTGCACTCCAGGAGAGTTGGCACTTCCTTGGGATGCAAGGGAGAAGCTGCGAGATTTCAGAGGAGGGTTGTTCTAGTAAATAAATAAGCATATTAAGAAACATTTACAATTAATTCCTAATAACCAGCAAATAATCTCATTCAAAAGATACAGCAGAACAGTTTAATTCATCATGTTTTATAGAGCAAAGACAGATGACAAAGCCCTAATAATGTATTAATAGCAATTGCTAAGTAAATATTTTGCACTATCTGCTAACAGTTGGCCTGCTTCATAGTCTATTTACAAACAATCTGTGAGAGGAGGTGATCAATATGTACCACTTCTGACTTGAAAATTAGTTCTTGATCTGCAACAGTACTAGAAACTGACTCCTAACAGACCCTGCAAGGACAGAGCTCAGACTTAAAGAGAATGGGATTTTGTTTAGAACTATTTATTGAACTTCTCTCTTACAATAAAGCCAGTTACAAGACGTTGGTCTTATCTGAAAAGTAAGGTTTTATGGAGGTATTGGAATAGATGTTTTGATAATCACAAACTTGTGTAAAATACTCTGTATTTACAGCCACCACATGGTTAGCAAATGGAAGTAACAACCCTCAGACACAGCATTGAGGACTTGCTTCTCAAACATGGGAATTCATCCTGTTTATGGGCTGTTTAGTGCTTTGGGGGTTATTTTTTGAAGAAAAAAAGGAAAAAAATAAGTAAAGGTCACAAAATGGAAGGATTTCAATACACTGAAGCCTTGTCTCCTCATCCATTAAAAAAATGCAAAAGCACTGTGAAATACTGAGCTAATGCTCTGATCTTTCAGCTCTGCCTCCTGTTCAAATACCAGCTCACCAGTACTTGCTCAGGGAGGACCATTCAGCTCTTCAGAGGCAAACAGACTTCACTTTGTTTCATTCCTAAAGCATCTTTCTATTACGAGTCAACTATTACTCAGAAAAATGTTTCTTGATGGAAGTTTCAAGCCCAGCCACACACCCTTTTGTAGCATTTGTCTCTGGTAACAGGACTGTTGTACTTGCAACTACTTCTACCACCAGCTCAAATTCTTTTGTGTCCACAAAACCATCAGTCATACAATACCTTTCCAATAGCTTCTGTGTGATGCTGCGTGCATAACTGTAGCCTGCTAACCCAGTGTTGCCGTTCTTTAGCATCAGTAGCTGATAAAAGCAAACCAAAAGGATTATGTAAATGAAGACATGTCAAAGTATGGGCAAAAAAATATTGATCAGTTTCTGAAAAGTCACAAGATTTTAATGGTACTCATTTTTTTTTATTTGAAACTAGAACTTGGCCAGTTGACTTGTAACTAACTCTAACATTAAATCAAGTTCAACATCAATGGCATGCACCACTTCTTTAAACAAAACAAAAACGTCTTCATCTCCCCTCACACATACTTTAAGTCTAACAACATGGCACATTTTCCTATTTTAAGAGTTTTTTCCTATTGTAAAAGTACCTTGAATTAGACAATTACCGTAAGTCTTCAAGAGAAGAACTGCTAAATATATTAGCCCAGATTTCCACACCCTACAAAATCAGAGAACAGGCTTCTACAGTGACCACAAGAAAGCTAACAAACTGAACAGTGGGAATAACATAGTTCTCTGCAAACATCAATATAATGTTACCTACAGTGATTTAGAAAACTTTGAATCAGTACAATTTAAGGACACTATACATGAAGCTAAAACTCCATTCTATATATCTGAAGTTCATGGTCTTCTGAAAGTCAAATCCAAAGAGTATGGAGCTATCTCCAAAGGTCGGTTTTGAACTCAAGAGTGGGATGAAAGTTTCACTCGTTCTCATTGCAGCACTCTGCCAAACAAGTTCTCTCACTTTGTTAGTACAGCCAAGCCCAGAAGAGCAGCCCCAGGTGAGAGCCAGGAGTGTCCTCTAGTGGAAGAATCTCCTGCCTAAGAATCCAGGTCCTACCTCTCAGTTTGTACTGCTCCCCGCTGGCAGCATTCACTGTAAAGGTATGAGAGTCTTCATCGCTGGGTGAAATCACAGCTCCAGCTAGCTGCAACGTACCCCTGGGCTTTAGATGTCTAGACTGCTCATTCACAAAGTACTCCAGAAGGCCAGCATCATTGTTTAAAACAAAAAATCTGCAATGATAAAGCAAATATAGTAAATAAAACCAGCTTATTCTCCTCCTTTTTTTTGATGGGGTTGCTGGTACTGGGCTATGTTAAGACTTTCATTACGATTTGGCACAGATGTGATAGGGACTTAAGACTTGAGTCAGTACAACCTCAAACATACGAATTATGTTTCCAACAAGACTGTAGAAAAATTAAGTTCTTAGCATATCTTTCTCAGACATCAGGGACTGCATAAGACAACAAGATGCCCAGAGATGATTGCTATTGCAAGGTTTTGGGAATCAAAAAATATCCTGAATCTCCAAGGCCTAATATGTTCTTAACTCCACAAATTAAGGTAAAACAGTCCCAGATACAGAACATTTGAGATAAAAATTTAAACTTAAGCAATTCCAGTTTTAATGTACAAATTGGAGTGGTCACTATGCTTTAACTATTCAATTGAGTTTAAAGATAAGTATATTAACACAAGCCATTGCATGTCAGTGGTAGCACAGGAATCTGGACAGTGTGGCATGTTAAAGACTTCTCTCTCCAGTATTAATTTGGTTGCACCATGCTGTTCTAGGAACTGCATCAAGCAGGAAGCCTGACCAGAGGTTTCCTCTGTTAAAGAAAAGCAAGTTATTCCAGGGCAGACACACATCCTGGGAAACTAAAGGGAAAAAGCTTGCTTGAGTTTAAATTTTCAGTAGTCTTAACTATTTTCTTTAAAAAACAATGGCATCATTTGGCATAAAGCTGAAGACAACAGGAAAAAAGAATATTTTTAAAGGAGAAGAAAAACTAGTGCTGTACATTCATTTTACACATACAAGCATAGTTAGAAGACACCAAATGAGTTAACTTCATACTTCCAATGCATTTTTTCTTATTCACGTCTAAATACAAATGCTACTCATCTATACATTAGCTTCAGCTACATTGAGAGAAGCACAAGACTCTTCCATAAATTTTGCCTAATAGAAAAGGGAAATCCAAGTATTATTTTTTAAAAATCTGAAACATGTTCATTGAGATGCTGCAAAGACCAGTCTTACTAAAAAGCACCATAAAAGACTTACCGATATTGCCAGCCAGTGACGAGATTGGTATATTTTGTTAAGTAGCCATAAATGTTTTCCATGTGATCACTGTTAAAAAAAAAACCAAAAAACAGGAGAGAAGCATTCAAGACAATACCAAACAAATTTTAAACTTCCTAGCTTTTGATCACCACTATCTGTTCTCAGAAAATGGAATTTTCATCTTCATGCTACCAACACTTAAAGAGATTTTCCGGCCTCGTTTCTAAAATAATTTCATCAGACAGTTTAGCCAGATTTACTGAACTCCAACTATTTTCCAGGGATAATTAGTTTCACCAATATTTAAGTTTTATTCAGCAGGCAGTTCTGGACACATTTGAACCAATTTTGGGTAATTAAAGACTTAGTATCCATGCTGCTTCTGTTTCCTGCTCCCTCTTCTAAACAAGCTTTGCATTTTTGGACTCCTGCATGAAACTAGTGAAAGTTATTTAACAGAATCTTGATCATGGTCACCAACCAAAACCATTCCTCTGGTACTCCTACAGCAGTGTGACTTATTTACCCTTATCACCCACAACCCTTCCCAACCACATGAACCGTCATACCCTCAAACAGATGTTCTACAGAACACAACATGCAGGTACAGGTCACATCAAGATACTCTAAAATGCAAATCAGGAGCTAAAACATCTCCTGTGGCCTGGCAGGAAAATTAGGTAGTTTTTCTTTCAAACCCACAGCTTGCAACATCCACTAAAACTGAGAATCCATGGAGGGTACTCGGAATGAAGGCTTAATTAACATCACCTCAGGCAAAATACATTACCATTTCTGAAAATCAATTGTCCTAAATAAGGCTCACATGCCTTATGGCTACAAAATAACCACCATAAAATTACAGTTTAAAGACATTCTTTATACTGTACATTCCCATAGCTCTAGAAATGCCATCTTGTACAGTGGGGCACAATCCTCCATTGAACACCACACTCTTGCTACACAATTCAGGTCCAGTACAGGAAAAAAGCTACTATTATCACAATGAAAAACTGAAACAATGACCCAAGTATCAGATACTATTTGCTTATTAAAGGAAATGTTTATTTAAGCTATCTTACTGAGATTTTAAGTTAAAACTTCTGTAGCTCATAGCATGTTGAAGGGTCTGAGTCGCAGTCTGTCTTGGTCATTAAGAGGTCAAAGTAGCCTCCTATCAGCAGAAATGGAAAGATGGGGAAAACTAGGATCTCTAAAGCCAAGGGATCATTTGCATTAATGGGTTACAGTTGGAAACATAGTTGGGCAAAGTACTGTGGTAAGTTTCAAATAATAACTGAATCTACCATCTACATTGCATTTACAGACAGTGGCAGTATCACCAGATTCATTAGATACCTGACAATTCAATAAATATAACATGTTGGACTACATTTCATCTTAAAGGAAGCTATTCAGGAAGACACTAATAAAGATAACCTCAGAGTAAATTACTGCCATACAAACCAATGCCATGTCACTGCTATTCAGTAACACTAGTCAAAGAAGAGATGCAAGAAAGTACATTTATGAGGAAAAAACAAGTTGCTGATTTTTAATGTTACATTGAAAACCTAAAATATGTGTTCTAGCTATTACTGTAGCAACCAGCATTGCAGTCATATCCTGCAATGGAGAGGAGCCAGCAGAACCATCTAGGAATTTAATTTCTAACAGCTCATTAAGTGGTACTACAGATAAAAATACAACCAAGGAGAGCAGAGGGTACTCAGGCTATCACATATTTCAAATGTAGAAAAATGCTAAAGCAGACATAACCAATCCCATCCTCTGCAGACACTTCTCATTTGTTATTATTGGCATACAACGGAAGAGTACAGCTTAGACTTGCTGGCTGTCCTAATTTAACTGAAAATAATGAGATTGCACAGTCATAAAAATGTATGAGATGGGTTTTTAATTGTCTGAAATCGTCCCTAGTCACAGTTAATTGTTTTTCAGCCTCAGCGAACACAAGCTTCACTCTTGCTTTCCAGTCAGACACCATACACAGCCCTAAGCACTCAGGCTAGAGCTGCTGCACTCTCACTCCCCTCTCCTGTGATTTTGGCACATGAGTTATGTTTAACAGAATCTAGGAAAAATCAGGTAGGTAACTTCAGACTGCAATAAATACAGCAGTATGGCATATGGAAGTCCATTTACCTGACAAGGGTAAAGTGAATAGTCTTTGGCTAAAATCATTTGACAGCTTTTTTTTTTAAGTCACAGGTGAGAGCTAAATTTTGTCACTCTTTAGAAAAAGGAACAAGTCATGGTAGAAGGGTAAGCAGCCTTTTGGTGATGTACATCCACATTGAATGAGCACTTTACTACATTTTGCCTTCATCCACATGTTCCGCTCCACTTGGACTTCCAGTTTGACTAGGCCCAAACTTGTCCAAATGTCTCCTCTTCAATAATTCCTACCCCTAGCCTCAGTAGTTGATGGTTGAATTGAAAAGCTTTACAAACAAACCCCCAGAGACGCATGAGAAAGTGACTAGGGACAGGCAAGCCAGTCACCTCCAACGCTGTGGACACTGCTCATCAGAAAGGAGCATGATGCAGCAAAGGAACATGGGCACAAGTGCACGATGTTAAACACACTGACCAGCTGTGCTTCAGAGTCCCTAACTTTGGACATGGAGTCCCAAAACTCCGTATCTCACATGGAAAGAGCAGTAAATGAATGCACAAGGTAAAGCTCAGAAGTACATTTACCAGGTACCTCCCATTCGCCAGCAAGACAACAGAAATGTACTGAGCACTGATGGCTAAACCTCATTATAGCAGAGTCCAACAAGCCACAGCAGTGGCTGGTGTGGATCCTAAGATACGTGACAGTCACCTGTGGGGGAGATACCTTACAGACAAACCTCTGTAGCAGGGGAGGAATACAACATGCTGACTGCCAGGAGGAAGAGACTGAGCTGTGGCTTGATTTTGGGGACATTGAAGAACGTTAGAAATGCCAAAGCCCAAACAGATAGAGCAGGAACAGAGGTTTCTGTTAAATCTTGGACGAAACTGATTATTTTCCCTCTTAAAGGTGTTGATGCATCGCCAGTAGAACTACACAAACCCAAGAGACTGTTGTCTCCAACGACAGGACTGGGGGTAATATGCGTAAGTTGGAACACAGAAAATTCCACCTGAACAGGAGAAGAAACTGCCCAGGGAGGGTGTGGAGTCTCCTGTTCTGGAGGTTTCCAAATCCACCTGGACATGTTCCTGTGCCCCCAGATTGAGGGGAATCTGCTTTAGCAGGGGGTTGGACTGGATCATCTCTAGAGGTCCCTTCCAACCCCAACCATCCTGTGATTCTATGATTTAGTTTTCACCCTGCCAAAGGCTGGCCTTTAGCACCCATGCAAGTAACAGATTAGCCTGTCTGAAAGGCACGAAAAACTTGGCTGGTATTTCAAACATTTCCCTTGACAGTACAAGGGCCAAGTGGCAAACAAATCAGCAAACAAGAGTAAAAGCACAGGCCTTACAGGCACTAATCATATTCTCCCTGCACTGATTCCTACACCACCGGGGACACAGAATTTTCAACATTCAAACTAAGGCTTATTTTTAAGCAAGTAACAATTTTATACACTAAAAAAAAAAGGTATTTAAATCCAGTCTGCCAATTGCAATTCACAAAATGTTGATCCTATAACTGTACACAAACCTGTTACAGAACTAGAGTTAACCTCCTAATCTTCTTCTGGATAAGCACCAGTACTTTCCTATGAACACAGAAAAACATTCCCACTGTTATTTATGAACAACAAGGCCATGGAATTTTAACTACTGCATTTTTTCAATGATTTTAAGATTAGTGCTTCCACAGCAAGAATGAAAATATTTGTTGTTGCTAAAGCAATGTTGTAAGGCAGTCAGCATTGGGAAAACAAAAAAGAAACAAACAAAAACCAAAAAAGAACAAAACCACAAAGCCCCAGCAGTATTTCACTAGTATGGAATTAGTAGCAAAGCTCTTCAGAAAGCTACAGAAAGCTTTGCTGATGGTTGACTTTGAGAACCAGAGGTGAGGTTGAGGTTCAGGCACTGCCTCTGCTCGTAGATAACCACAGTTCATAAAATATATGAGTAAGATCTTCCTTAAAGCTCTTACCAGCATTGCTCCTACCAAAACAACAGTAAAACCTGTTTCAGAGATGCCAGTGTACTTCAGAAATCGCCACAATTCCCCACAGTGGGGTTTCTAACTTCTAGAAAATATTTCAGAAGTGAATGTAACACAAAACAATGTCCAACTCCTCAACGTTGAGAGGGAAGCCTGGCTGCATTGGGATCCTTCCCAACCTTAACGTACATGTACCTATGGATGCATGTATCTTTTCATAGCACATGTGCTGCTGTTGCTACTCAAAACGCTCATTGCACTCTCAGATTGTCAAAGGAACAGGAAGAGCTTGGCAACAATGAGTCAACAACCTCTAAAGTCTGTAATTCTGCAGGAATTCATGTGTCCTTCTGTCAAAGGAAAAAAAAAAAAAGACCTCAAACATTTAAGTGTTGCAACAGACTTTTCACAGCCTTAAAGATGTATAAAAACATATATAAGGTGGGCTGGCAAAAGTTTAAGTGAAGATACCATGCAAATCACAATCCAGGAAATAATTATTCAAGAACTTATGGTACAACATCTGTCTCCAGCCCAGCACATTTACCACCCCCAAAATCTATGTGTATTTTTTTCCCCCAAAAAGTTGAACACCACTGAGCTTGACTGCCCGTTTATTACACTTGTTAAGCTTGTAAATATTGCAAGATGGACTGAAACTGTCCTTGTAACCAAATTACTGAAGTCTATGAAAAATTACAAGGCAGTTCATATTCTTTCCAGAAAACTATCCCTCCCCAACTTCAAAGGATTACTACAAGCCAGATTTCTACATACCTAAGTGCTAATAAAATACAATAGGAATAAATCACAATTTATTGTTGTTAGTTTATTTATCCTTGTTAGTTTTTTAACCTTTTCTAGTTTTATTTGTCCTTTAAGTTCACAGCAGCTGTCAATGCTTTGCAGGGTGGTCTGTCCTGGGGGAGGAATAAGATAGCGATAGTTGGGCCAAATTCCCCCTGTATCCTGTTTACATTCGAGACTTGAACACAGATGCTGAGAAAAAGCAGGCCCAGAATGACATCTTTCAGGAGCTTCAGCCAAGACACCCAGACTCACACCTAACAAGCCCTGGGCCAGCATTTTCTCCATGAAGAAGCACTGACACTGAAGGCCTCTCCACCCTTTTTTCACATCCCTCATAGCTTAGCTCTCCCCTGAAACCCCACACAAACAAATCACCACTATCAGGGGCACAAAATTACCCCTATCTGGAAAGCAATTACAGCAAACTTCCAAGACTGCCCTTCTGATGATTTTAATTTTGCTGGGACTCAGACAGCACCACGTGGGATACTTTGAGCAAGCAGGTCTCAGAAGACCCAACAGCTGTTTAAAGAGCAAATGCATCAGCCAAAGGCTTCCTCAGAGTCTTGCGTAAGGCCTCGCTTCAAGTGGCAGCTGACTATCTGTGGATTTACTTCCAGCAGGAAGGATAAGAAGGAGCTTGGAGCCCATGTAGATGATGAGCAGTGCTCCTGAAGCAGGATGCACCCTCCATAGCTGCTGCCACCACCACTAATAGAGTGCCTTCAGGCTCTGGGGAAGGGAAGAGGCTTCTTTCTTCTAAGCTCACAGCAAGATACAAAAACCTGTCTGCCTTCAGATTAAAAGATAATGAAGACAGAGAAAATGAAAGAAAGAAAAATCAGGATCCAATAAGTGACTTTCACCATATAGTTTGAAAAAAGCAGTAACCACTTCCACTAAACTTGTTCATCTCCATCTGCCCACAGGCTCACTTCTCGCAGCAGCTTGCTTTTTTCCTCCTCAGCCGCTGCAAAGTGCTTACCTACAAAGCACTGATTCCCCTTTCTGCTACCTGGAGGGGAAGGGCAAGAGAAAAGAGGGAAAAAAAGCCCAACAGAACTAACCCACGTCAGAAAGTTTGGATGTATCTTCTGCAACTGCAAAGATCATTTGCTCACAAGAAACCACCACCACATTAAGTACACTCTAGGCCCACAGCTTGTGAGAACAAGAGCAGATTCGCCAGTCCACCCAACAAGGTAAGGCAGAAGCCTCTATGTTGTTTCCAGGGTATCTACATCAATAAATTGGAAGAAAAAAATCTTACCCTACTGTGCAATTCACCAACAGAGCCCTTCAGTCAACGGTAAAGTGGCAGCAAAGCTCCTGCTCTTCAGCTCACGTGTTTGTCTCCTCAAGTTTAGAAACCAACAAGTGCAAGGAAAAAAAGGTCCAACAGTGACAAGAAGATTGACTGCAAACCCCAGGGGGACTTCAGAACACCACCTGGACACAAGTGTGCTACAATAACACATGCATCCTCATTCGATACTAAGTTTTTTCTTAATGTGTACACTTGTGTGAACTCCTGAGAATCATTCTAAGATAATGTGCAGCCTGGCCATGAAGACAGGGTACAGCAGAGCTAGAATGAGATGTCAGTTGTCCACAAGCCCAGCATGATGCAGCCCAGGCTTCCCATCTGGGGGTGAGGGGCTCTCCAACTGCTCAGCACGTTGCTATCAACACAATAGTTCAGTCTGCACCTAAAATTCCTACCAAGACTAGTTCTCAAGAGGAATGGTAAGCCAAGCTGATTAAAGTTGCATTCAATCCTCCTCTCTTGAGGAGTAATGCCCTAGGTCACTTATACACAAACAAAACTGGTTTGTAATGCTTTTGCAGGCTAGCAAGAGAAGAAAATGAAAGAGATAATATTTACCTAGTAAGTAGCAAAACGCTTCTCTCATTGGACTACTATAAACCTGATTACTTATCATTTATCATTTGAAGACCTCTTTAGTTCTCAAAAGACACCTGACTGGAAAAAAAATGCAGCAAATTTCAGCTAAGCAATTTCTCTTGCACGTACATGAACACCTCAAGTCAGCAAGAACTCCACTCATGCACAAGTTATTTGTGGATTTGCGTCAGCGCAACACAACCGAAGCTGGATCCAAGAGTCAAGAGCCAACCCTGCAGATTTTTCTGCAGTGGTAACTACAAGAAAAAAATAACTGTAGATTTATCCAACAACATTTTAGAGCTGGAGCATACAAAAGCCAGGCACACAACCACAGAATCTCAAGGGCTGGAAGGGACCTCGAAACATCATCCAGTCCAACCTCCCTGCCAGAGCAGGACCACCTAGAGCAGGTCACACAGGAACTCATCCAGGTGGGTTTTGAATGTCTCTAGAGAAGGAGACTCAACAACCCCTCTGGGCAGCCTGTTCCAATGCTCTGTCACCCTCACAGGGGAGAAATTCTTCCTTGTATTTCTTTGGAAACTCTTATGTTCCAGCTTGTACCCCTTGTCCTATGACTGCACATCACTGAGAACAGCCTGGCTCCATTCTCCTGACACCCACCCTTTACATATTTGTAAACATTAATGACATCACCCTTCTGAACTCTCCACTTGATACCTCTGGAGAATGATTGCTGTGTGCAGTTTCGCTACCACTTATGTCACCAGTTTACATCAGCCCACCACAACGCAGTTTTACATGTTTTTGTTATCAAAACTCAGAACTTTCCTTTAGTCTAGTTTCAGAAAGCTCAAGCAGTCAAAGGTACTCTGCATTGCAAACATAACACAAGCAAGGCAGACACACTGACAGGATGAGCATCTTTGCTGTTTTGGACTATCTGCTTCCTGCACCAGCTGAGAAAGCAGTGCACCCCGGTAAGCACTGTTCACAGAAAGTGGCAGAGCAAACTTCATCACTTAGTGACAACTACAGTTGCAAGCTATGTATGTTGTATCAGACAAGAAAAGGCTGAGGGACCTGTGTCTGTTCAGCCTCCTTCAGAGCTGGGAAGGCTTAACAGGGATCTCGCCACTGTGTCTCCTACACACAGAGAAGACAAAGATTCTTGTCAGAGATGCACAGCAGAAGGGCAAGAGGCAATGGACTCAAGATGTGGCAAAAAATGTAAAAAATCCTTCTTTGACAGAAGGAAAAATTCCTCACAATTAGGAGGAGTGAGCCCTGGGCCAGGAGCCCAGAGACTATGACATCTCCTTGGAGACACCTGAAACTCAACCAGTAGCTCTGAACCACCTCTTCTAACTTTGAAGCCAGCCCTGCTTTGAGCAGGAGGCTGGACTAGAGATTTCCCAGGCCCCTCCCAACAAAAAAAATTCTGTAACTCTTGGATAGGGAGAAATTTAAAGTATTCCTACATTGAAATTTAGGCATCAGTTTAAACTCTAAGAAAGCACGTGTGTTAATTTCACCACTTATGATTATGACAACACATAAAAGCAGCAAGATTTCTTTGTTGTTCTTTAAGTGGACAGTCATTCCCATACACAGAATTATTCAAACCTGCTCCTTTTCATTGTGCAATGAGCATCAGGTATTAGTCATTTGGCACTCATGCATTAATAAAGCATTTCCTCATGGTTTTCTTCTCTCATCATTGCCATCGACATTTATGAAGGAGTCTTGTATCCAACAATAAAAGGACATTATCATCCCACTTTACATACTGACTGCACAAAGAATTTTCTGCTTCTCTAACTTGGAGACAGTTGTGGACAATTTCTTTATTTTATTCATACGTACAAATCACAGTTTCTGCTGATTTCCGCTGCAGCTGTGACCCTGTGGAAGCTTTGCAAAGTTGGAGGCCACTGTTCCAAACTAGGCCTCCAAGAAAAAGAGGAACAACACACAGTTAGTGATTACAAGGGAAAATCAGTTTAAACAAACATAACTATTACCACAGAGGAAGTCAAAGCCAGGGTCAGAAACCAGCTCCTTATTATAGCATCCTGCAGTTCTGCCCAGCAGACTTCATGCTTTCTGTTACATCTCTACTGCAATGAGCGAAACCAACCTCCCAAGGCAAACTGAGCTCTTCAGGAAACTGATCTGTCAATGCCTAAACATTACTCGAGATTTTAAAGATTTCCAGCCTCATCAAAAATTCACATCTTTACATCTAGAAGGAAAAAAGAAAACAAAATGCACAGCCATAGCAAAAAGCCTTCCCCTCACACTGACTTTCCTGCTCCAAAGCAGGCTGGTAAATATAACATTGTCAGCTTAACATACACAAAGGAATAGCATTTATTCTACCCCACTTCAGCCTGCCTTCCCCTCCCATCTCAGCATTAGACACAGTACAGAAAATCTGAATATGGTACAAGCTTTTGCAAGCACACTAAAAAGAGTTGTCCAGCAGCATTACCAGCAGGCAGTGACCTCCTGCAGGAATTGTCAGCACTGGCACGTGATGATATCACCTGTCAAGGCACATCCTTATATAAACAGGGGTCCTTGCCCACATGCCTTAATTTTCATGGTACAAGGAGTCCAGCACAAGAACCTACCTAGGACAACCTAACAGTGCTAGCTGGCACTTTCTGCTTCTGCATTAAACAATGTGATTAAGTAACCCACATGCAGTTTGTTTTTCACCTTCTCTCTGGGGAGAGAATGTGTGTGGCAGATCAGGATGTTAATGTTGTAGGCACTTTCAATTAACTTGCTGCTACATAATTATATTAGAAAAGGTGAAGTTGAAAAATGCCTCTTGCACTTAATGAAGGATAGATATTTGTAACAGTCATTAACTCCTGCAGAAATCTATTCCCTGGAAAGCAGAAATTAGTAGAGTCATTATCCCTGGAGGTATGTAAAACGATGTGTAGATGTGATGCTCAGAAACATGGTTTAGTGGTGGACATGGCAGTGCTGGATTAAAAGTTGGACTCAACAATCTTAAAGATTGTCTCTTCCAACCCAAGCAATTCTATGATTCTGTCCTGCAATTCCAGAACCAACTGCCACATCTGTCACTCCTGTCCCAGTGAGTTTTATAACCTGCTTATTCAACACAGGAATGCTCTAAGAAACAAGAATCACAGAATGGTAAGGGTTGGAAGAGACCTTTAGAGATCATCCAGTCCAACCCCCCTGCAGAAGCAGGGTCACCTAGATCAGGTCGCACAGGAACATGTCCAGGCGGGTCTTGAAGACCTCCAAGGAAGGAGCCTCCACAACCCCTATGGGCAGCGTGTTCCACTGCTGGGACAGTGCTCCTGATAGCCACTTGCTGAGGAGCCACAGAGCTGGAGGAAGGCACTCTGACTTTGCCCACTTGGTTCAAGAATTGGGTTCAGGTTCCCTACTAGAACACCAGACATCACAAAGTTCCTGTTTAAATTACCCAAACTCATTTCTCCACTCTATCCACTTATTACCACCTCTCAGTGATTTATTTCTCTTAATTTACAATGCATCTGAACTTCCATCTGCTCCAACCACATTCTTCCAGGTTGTAAATACATGTGTGAACATGAATGGTTTGCTTGCCTTTTGAGAAGTGCTTGAGGCTTCAGTAACTGGTAAAATCAGCCTGATAAAAGATGTTCTTAACACTTCAATAAAACAGAATAGATCCTGAGGTGGATAGAACCAGCTGATCATTTTAAATGCAGGCTTCTTGTCTATTCTGATAAGCAAATTATGTCAATGTGAAGTGCACAATCCAGGTGAAGCTGGTTGGACTGGATGATCTCTAGCAGAGGTCCCTTCCAACCCCTACCATTCTGTGATTCTATGATTTCTAAATTAGTGTTATGAACATGGTACATTCTTTAAGCAAAGGCTCAATTGAGGATAAAGAAAGTCAAGCGCCAGATTTTTTAGCCATTTCCCTCCAGTATATCAAAAAAGAAATGTTAGTCATAAAATCATAGAATCATTTCAGGTGGAAGAGACCTTTGAGATCATTGAGTCCAGTCTTTGTCCCAGCCCTGTCAAGTACTAGACCATTTTCCTAATCATAAAATATTAGGGGTTGGAAGGGACCTTTAGAGATCATCTAGTCCAATCCCCCTGCAGAAGCAGGTCAACAACATCCACCTGCCTCTTAAACCCCTCCAGGGATGGTGACTCCCTAACAACCCTTTCAGGAAAGAAATTCTGATTTTTAGTAATAAAAAGGAATATACATTGCAAAAATAAACTCTGAATTTCACAGCAACTACTTGAGAAGCTTTTATTTTCAGCACTCAGTTCACCATATCTCAAAAGGCCAGCAATGAGTCAGAAAGACAGCAGCTGGGGCTTTGTGAAAGCCAAGCAGTGGTGAGGCATCTCTGCCAGAATCAGAAGCAAGGGAGTTCAGGGTTCACTTTGACACAAGCTTGACACCAACTCTGCCAGTCAAACCAAAAGCTTCCTAAGGGCAGCAGAAACCCCAATCCCATGGACGACCACTGCTTCAATCTCACAACACCGGCTGGTTCTTACAACTGAGGAAGAGGGATAGGCTGCAAAAGCAGTGGAAAGTCGAAGCAGGTCTGGCCCTTGCCAGACCTCCCAGCTAACACCACAGAAGTACAGCCTCTCTCTCCGTCTGTGGTTGTGCACAAGGAAGGGAGTTACAGTTATTGACTTCAGCAAATACACAGAAATTCCATGTAGGATCCCAAAGAATTTTGTTTTAAACAGTGCTAAAAGAAAACCCAGACCAAGGAGATGGGTAAACTGCCCTAGAATGACACTAACATCTACACAAAGGTTTGGGTGGTTTCTTTTCTTCTACTTATCAAGTGATAGGGACTTTAATTTAAATTCTGGATGGCTCTCAGGAGTCCAGAGTTAATTCAGTCAACACACTAATGCAGCCTAAGCAGGAATGTGATGCTCACATTAATACTATGATGAGAAATGTGAAGTTCAGAGATAACAGTGAGGACCAGCAAGGGAGAGATTTGCAACATCTCATGTACTGCCATTACCCCCTGTATATGTTTCTACCAAGCTGGTTTCAGTTTCGAAGGCCAAACAAAGGAAATTTATCCTCCTGAGATGACATATTCTTGGAATGTGACTAGAAATGCATAGAAACTAGAAAAAACTCTGTATGTATTGTTGCAACTAAGATTGACATCAATGCCACCCTCAATATAAAGAATCATCAACATCCACTCACAAAGACTGTACCAGTTTCAAGACACTTCCCTTTATTACTACTAACTAGATCACTTTTGCAAGATATCATGAAAAAAAATCATAAACACTTCCACAGACTAGCTCAGTCTCACATGCTTTGTTTCCATGTGTTTGAAGTGAAAAGGACTGTCAGCCACCCTCAAAGTTAACTGGGATCAAAGTCAGAAATAGGCTCTTCCTTTAAAACACATTTCCTATGGGATCACTCTATGAAGAAGAGTTCATGGGCACCTCAAAGTGCAGAATGAAAATACATTCATGTGTTGCAGCTACACTTCTTCTATGATGTTACCCCATGCTGACCTAATCAACCACAGGAGACTGAATTCAGATCAGTAACAGTTTACTCCCTTTTTTTGTAGTATGTAGGAAGAGTGTTTGCACGGTGTCAGCTGCAAAATAAACAAAAGCCCTTAGAAGATGACCAGGGACCATTTCGCTTGCTTCAATTTTGTTATCACTTTGCACCTGATGCCAAAATACCACAGTGTTCCTCTTTTTCCCCAAAACCCCCTCTTTGCTGTTGGCATTTCTGTTTGCTTACTCTCAAGACTCCCTTACTCCAGGCCAAAGCCATGTGCAGTAATTCTGCAAGAGAATTTGCCTTAAGTTGATAACCTAGTGGCAAGCAGAACCTGCCCAGCATGAGGAAACCCCCTAGCAAAAAAAACCACCCAAACAATAATTAAAGGCAATGTTAGTAGAGTAAGTTTGCTCCTTTCCTTAAAAACTACTTTCTTCCAAATGTTTTCCTATACTAACTTGCAACTGTCAATAAACCTGCAACACTTCAGTAAACTTTCAGGAACTTGCTTCCTAAAAGAAGAAAAGGGGTGGGGGGGGAGGGAAGAGACACAATCTGCAGCATTTTATAAATGTATATGGCTAAATCCATAGTGAGGAGATACTGAAACCATTTCAGAAATAAGGAACAAAGGCAGCTATCTACAAAAATACATGCAGAGCTGAAAAGCAAATAGGTTTTGAAATATAACTTGTAAGCTTAAGAATCAGCAATCATTTGGGAAATTCTGAACATCTTACATGTACTTCTACCAGCAAGGGAAGAAATGTTAGGAAACCTTTTAAGAGCAGATGAATTTATTTATGTATTTGAGAGCAGAAGCACTAAGAAAAAAAATGTAAGAGGTTGGTACATTAGCAAGTCTCCAACTGGGAAAGACAATCCTGTTTCTCTACTCAAGCGTAGTGCTTTGAACTTCTAATTTTGTAGATAAAGGAGAATCAGTTATTGCAAGCAATTTCTCTCAATATTATCTGAAAGCCCCTCAAGTCAGGTCAAAATGACTCATTTTACTTCTCTGACACATACTCTGACCAGCTCTCTATTTAGCTATTAGACACGGATTCTACTTTCTGGTTATGAAATTTTGATGTCATTTGAATGACTATGATTCACATGTCACAGAAGTACCTACCAAAGCTGTTTCCTTTCTCTTGCTGCTTTGAAGCCATGCTCATTTGATCTAGAGCAAGGCAAAAACTAAAAGATGATGGTCAAGAGTAAAAATAGAACTGTTGCACACAAATAATGTCTTTGTATGGACAATGTTGCCCTTCCTTCCTAGTCTGGTTACTGCGGAAAATACAGAGGCTACTTAGAAAACATTATCATCTCAAATTATTTTATCAAGTTGTCTTTTAATAATTAGAAGCCATTCAGAAGTCTCACCTCATGGTAAGTGTTTCTCTAAATGAAAACAGGGATAAGGAGTTTAGTGTGCAGCACAGCCTCTCAGGCTCTCTTGATCCTACTTAACCGCAAGTTAACGTTCACGCTACTCCTGACCTCAGTCAGGAAAATGCAGCTGAGAGTTGGTTGCTCTCAGGACACGCTCTGACCCTGATCATATATTCGTAAGTAAACAAGACTATTTCCTGTCAGACCTCTAGAAGAGCAGCTCCTCAGGAACTCTCAGCTTCCACCAAGTCAAGAAAATTATCCCTCTGTGCTCTGAAGAAACTGAGCCCTTAAAATTTCAAAGGAGGCACTGCTGTACTGGCTGCCTGAACTCACCTCTCACAGGCCACAGCAGAAAGTCTGCAAAGAGGTTCAGCTGTATCTCTGCACCATCTGAAGTGTCTGGGAGTCTCTGGTTGTCTCCTCTTCCCCATTGTGACAAACGTTTGGGCAGACTCTACCACAGCTATTTAAAAGTCTGCATTTTTGTAGGGGAATGACAGAGTAAGTTAGACATTCTGCTTCATTCTTCTCTTCTAGACATGCACTTTACCCCAAGAACGCGTGACTTTCCACTTTTGAAAG
The DNA here is from genome assembly GCF_028858725.1 of Colius striatus. NCBI lineage: Eukaryota > Metazoa > Chordata > Aves > Coliiformes > Coliidae > Colius > Colius striatus. The sequence goes on along the minus strand of NC_084769.1, from coordinate 10,899,059 downwards.
ATTCCATTTCCATGATTTCAGGTTCCAGCAGTCATAATTCTCCATTTGGAGCATTAAAGTACTGAGTACCTGTTGTTTCATTTGTCCAACATCACCTATGCTACAGCTGCTTCAACAAGATGCTTCACCAAATACGGAGCTGTACTTGCACCAGATGCACAGTCTATTCTGAGCAAATACTTCAGGACCCTACTTCTGTATGTATCACCACGCTTTGCTCTCACTCCATGCTGCAAAAGACCAAACTTCCACCAAAGCCCCTAGCAAATGTGTTTCTAAATCCCATAGCTTAGACACTGATTTATTACTAGAGGAATCTTTCTTTTGACAAATACATTTCATAACAGTAAGTTATCCACAAAGTGAAAACTAAGCTACAACATCCCGTCCAGAAGAACTTCCAAGGGAGGCAGAGAGGAAAGGCGATATTTTGTGGGTAACTAGATATAGAGACAAATGTAGGAATAAATAATTGATTCCTAACAGAGCAGAGATTAACAGTGAGGTATCCCAAGCATCCACAATAACACAATTAGTACATTAAACTTGTCCTGATGATTTAGGAAGGGAAACTAAAGTTTTACAGCAAATTAAACCAGATATTGGTAGTTGCAAGCAATAATGTGGACAGTTCCCACTAAGAACGGTCAAGCCACCAGACTGGCTATTACTCAGAGTCAGTTCACCTTCTGCCCTAGAAGCCACAGCACTGAAAGAAGAAATGAAACACTTGGATGGGTAATTTTAGAAAGCTGAATTTCACTGCACAGCACTGTCCTGCAACCGTCATCTCAAACATACAATGGCAAAATGGGGTTCAGGTAAATCAAGTATCTCATCCCTGCCTCTGATTTCACATAAAAATATCAAATACTTCCATTTTGATTGCATAAGCTAACTCCTGTGTGGTGCATGTGAAGCACATGTAAGTGATTGGTCACAGCAATACCAATTTTCATTAGAAAAATCAGAGAGATGCTTGAATACAGAGTTTTAAAAACTTTAGAAGCAACAGTCAACAGCAGGTAAAACAACCAATAACTGGATCTGACAACATGCTTTCCCTACTTAACAGCCTGAAATACTGGCTCTGAAATCACCACTTTTCTTTCCGGCACTAGTCACCAGAAAAGTAAATGACTCGTGACCCAGATTCCTAGTGATGACCGAGTTGTTTGCTCCCTATTAAAATCACCAGGCACTCGTGCCCGCACAGCCTGGACCTGGGCATTTGTCTAAGCTGTGTGACGGGCCTCCGTCCCGCACAGCGCACACAGATGTACCACACTGTGGTTTCTCCATCTCTGCACACAGAAAACTGAAAGCCAGTCCATCTGGGCTGGCAGATGACAGCTTTGGAGAGTCTCCATTTGAAGGAGAAGTGTGCAAACTTCACATAACAGCAGTATTTTCAACAGCAACACGGCAGAACTCCAGTCAAAGAAGAGACCTAAAAGCAGAGATTCAGAAGTCTCCCAAACAATACCTTAGAGAGCCTGCTATCAGTGTGTGGGTGGAAACTCTTTCAAAACCAAAAGCATATTAGAGAAATAGTACATCAGATCTCCTAAATCCCTGGAACCCACAGGCCGCTTGTTCAAAGGAGGCATTTTAGTTTGAATCCATTTCAAACTAATGCTGCATGCTCAGCTTCTCCTGCTTTCTCTGCTCTCTTGTGCTGTATTTGCTGTACCTGAGTAATCATACTGATTTACGCTAAGCACAGCCATTCTTAAATGAAGTCAGATAAGAGAGAAACTCTACTGTGTGCACACTCAGAGTTTCACTATCACCAACAAACAGAAAGCACCAATTAAAAAAAAATAAAGACTGCCATTAAGTTCGAAGGCACACCGAGCTAAAATTTGGCACAAAGTTCTGGTTATTGCAAAGGCTGAAAACGTTGAGGCTCCTCAGCAACTTTAAACCGTTCTCCCCGTTCTGGAGGGGAAAAATAACTGGAAGGAAGGCGGAAAGGCACCATCCCCGGGAGCATCTGCAGCCCGGACGCGGGGCTTTGTATAACACACAGGCACACGAAAACCGGAGCCGAGTGACAGGCAGCTCGAGCGCCGAACAGGCACTCTACGAGGGGAAGCGCGGCCGGGCTCAGCCCAGGGCCGAGGAAGGTGTCCGTACCTCCGTCTCGCCGGCACCCCGCGGCGGGTCTGCCTGCCGACTGCAGCCGGGGCAGCCGCGCCTACGACCCACGCTCAGGGCGGACCGGGCGTGGGCAGCTCTGCGAAGAGAGTACGGGCGTCTCCAACCCTCCCAGCCCGGCACCGGGGGCTCCCGGGCCCGCGCCCCCGCAGCGCGCCGCACACACGCCGCCGCCCCCGGCCCGGCCCGCCGCGCCCACCTGTACTGCCAGCCCTTGGCGCCGCGGCCGCCGCCGCTCTTGCCGCCGCTCTGTCCTGCCGGCGGCGGCTGCTCCGGCTTGCCCTCGCCCTCTGGCCCCTTCATGGCCGCTGCGGGGTCCGCGCACTGCATGGCGCTCCGGCTCCCCGCCCCTTCAGGGGCGCCCCCGGCCCAACGGAGGGACAGAGGGAGCCCGCCCCAGCGGCCCCCCTCAGGCCGCGCCGGGGCCCGGCCGCGCCCGCCCCATGCGGGCTGCGATGGCGGCGGCTGCCGGCACCCCCGCGCCCCGCTCGGCTGGACTGGGCTGTGCTGTGCTCGGCTCCCCGCACGGCCGCGGTGGGCTGGGGAAACCCGCCCTCCCGCTGCCTCATCCCGCGGCCCGGCCCGGCCGCCCCTTCCGGGGCAGCGCCGCCGCCATGTTTAGTGTGGGCAGCCATGCCCGTGCTAGGCCGCGGTCGGCTACCACCGCACTTAAAGCAGTAGCAGACCGTTAAAGTCATTGTAAACTCGCGTCTGAAAGCACTCTCGCTCCAAAAGAAAGCGGAATAAGAAGAATGGGGGACCCAATCTGTGAGGTATACGTGTTGTTACGAGCAGTGACTTGAAAGCCCTTGGCTGGGATCTTGTCACAGAAACCCATAAGACAGAGAGATTCAGCAGTTCATTCACCAAGCAAAGCATACCCTGGCCTCCAGAGCAAATACATTTTTTCCCTCCAATTACTGCATATTGGAAACAGCTAAACGGGCTTTTTTACCTTCATGGCATGTCAACAGAGCTAACTAGGAGAGACAGGTTTGTGTGTGTAGTCTTTCAGGCTAGGCATGGCTTTTGGACAACCAAAACTTACTTGACTGGCACTGTGTTATTTCTTAAAATCAGGGGCAGAGGATCCTTGTTCTGGCTTTAATTAATTGGCACACATAGAAGAGGAGAGCAGAACCAGACACAGCTGTGGTTAATGAGGCCATGGTTCTGCTGTGCATCTTATCTAAACTCCCATGTCTCTTCAGCTCTTCTATTATACACCTATAATACTGTGAACAACACTTAAACAAAAGATGCTAAAAGATGCCAACATGAAACTCTACATAGAAGCAAAAAAGTAAAGCAGAACATATTGCAGACAAATAGTTTATTTACCTAGAGCATCCCCCCCATAGCAGCTCCATACCCCATGAAAGCTGCACTGCCTTTCCCATCTCCTACCAGCACATTCGCACTTGCCCAGTGACATTCAAAACATTTCTTTTGCCCATCAAATGAGGATAGCAGGTTATGAGCATCAGGTCTTTAAAATATATTTATAAACTTCAGTCTGGCTCTAAATTAGGATGTATGTATCCCTCTGCCAAGTGTGCATGCACGTCATCTCAGCTAACAGACACCAGGACAAGAACTGCCTGTTGCACCTACACCTATAATCCCACTTACAGAGACATGTTGCTACCACACAAGGAGAAAATCCCCCACTTCTGCCTCTTTAGAAGCACACTCATCACTGCAGGGGAGAAAAAAAAAAGAAGAAAAAGGGTATTTTTCTACTGTGGAACAGTAAGAGAACAGAGCAGCAAGAGTCAAACTTATACCTCAAAGAAAATTTTGGCCAGAAGTGCACTCTTCTTGGCCTCCAAAATGTTAATTCCTCCTCTACTGGTCACTCGACACGTTAATTGAAAAGATAATTGTGCTGATCATAATCCATGCCAACTTCACTGAAATGTTCTTAGGAAATTTTGAAGCAAAAGCAACTCAGTCAAGACATGGGCTTGGGTGTTTTCTTTCTCCTTGCTGGAGGACAACCAGGCTCACCAGAGACATGACTTCACCCGCGCTAGACCTTTTGCAACCATCACAGGTGGGCGGTAGGGTTCCCTAGGACTTCCCCAATACCTCAGACAGGACAGCGATGCTTACCACGCGTTTCTGCAGCCTCTCAGCATCTGGTCCCTGAGTCCACGATGGTAAACTCAGATTTGCTTCCCCCCTGCGTTTGCTTTATACTTTTACAAAGGGATGCAGTACCAGAAGTTGTCGGCAGATGGCACTGACAAAATGCTTAATAGCATAGGAAGGCTAATCGTTTAACTGCGTTTGCTAAGGATCTGCAGTTTAAGCTGCCTTTTATCTTTAGTTTACAGTTGTTGCTCATTATAACTTGCGTTTAGGTTCAGTCCCCTCAGTTTCCTTCTCTGGTGGCTCAGAATGACCAAAATCCTGCCTTGCAAGGGTGGCAGAGTGCTGAGGTCCCACAGCAGTGCCCTCTGCCTGCCTGAGCCTTGCCCCTTGCTGGGATTTCTAGGTCTGGAGGAAGAACTCGGGGACAGTTGCAGATCCGGAGGAGGAAAGAATGAAAAGGATAATAAACGCTTATCAACGTTTTTCAACTCAAATATTTGTAGGCCCGATTATGGCTACAAGCTGAAGTGGGTCCTGCTTTATTATAACTCATGTTAAAGCAAATTTGCCATAATTAATCATTCTGTTAGTTTTATAAAACTGTGTAGGATGTGAACAAAGCCATGTACCATTGTTACTGATTTCTTCCCAAGCTTACAGTCTGGCTAGATATGCTTAGCGTCTCTTCAGATCGGTATCATTGCTTCAGAGCTGCAAGATCTATCCACATTCAAAGAGAATCACCTCTGTGCTTAAAAATGTTGTACTTAGAAAAGAAAAATAGAAATGATGATACAAGTTTTCTACCACTTCCTTGTTGGTCAGACAGGACTTTTTCTTGACCTAATAAGCATATTTGGATGAGACTGAGTTTAATATAGTTTTAAACCTGTATCTTCCTCTGGTAGTTGATCCACAGAAGACAAGCATTTACTGCTCCTCTCTGCTAAGGGAGCTGCATCCTCTACAGGCCTGTGGAGGAAACACATCAGTCCTGGGAAAGGAAAGCCGGTACAGCCTGCCTTTATTGCAGGAGGAGTGAGATGTTTTCATAAGCACAGCTGAGTTGGGGGAGATGCTAGCTAAAGGGAAAATGACCAGAAAAGTAACATTGCTAAAAGCACTTCATATCTGTCTTTGGTAACTGTACAATCAATGGTTCTTAAAGTTAGATTTTTTTTTCTCAAGACAAATTATACTTTTGTTTATTAGTAGTCTGGTTAACATTTAATGTTTTCTGGGCTCAGGAACATGAAAGAGCTTCCTATTCTTACTAAGAATAACCTGCCTACTAAAATTTAGATGCCATGACACAAGAACAAGAAAAGAAATCTGGGGAAGAGAACAGCCTTTCTCCATACATACATATAGCACGTGGCTGTTTTCTCCTGACCGTAGGTGAAGTCAGGTAAATGTACTACAAATTATTTCATCCTCTGGAGGATTTTACACTGTAGCAATTGTTTGACAGCATGCTTTGATTTTACAGCTTTAAAAATATTGATGAGTTACTGGATCTGTGGCTTTGCTGAAACTTAAATACATGAAATACTGCTGCTCTGTTTGACCTGCAGGATCTTTGGTGCTTACTTGTAATGGTTATCCATCAGTCCTTCAATAGTCTTAATGAGTCAAAAGCTTCCTTCATCTGGGCTTTTCAGTCACTGTTAGTTGTCTTCCAATTTCCTTGCTCTTCTCTATCAACCCCTATGGATCGTGTTTTGCTGTAATGCAGGTCCAACTGAAAGGACCAGACCCACAGGCAGCAGCAGCTCACATTGCCTATGAAGGTTCCCTCCCCATGCACAACCCATTCACATCCCTCACATTCACATTTGGCACCATTTCTGCTTGCACTCAGGGTGACTTTACATTGAGTCACACTCCAGGCTCCAGCATTATGTCACCCCAACACAATCCAGATGTGGAAACTGAAGCAGCAGCAAAGGCTCAATCAGGTTGTGTAATCCCAGTAGCTTTTCCCCTGTGAGGCATCCTCTGAGGAGCAGGCTGTGTCCTGGGAGCTCAGGAAAAAACAGGACTGAAGGATCTTGTGTTTGCCTCCAAAGCAGATTCTTTGGAGTTGCTGCCTGTGTGGAGCGAGGCTTTTGCCACAGCTTGAAGTGATTGTCCTCTACACATAGCCATGGGGCTACAAAAGTGGCAGAGGTGATGCTGCTCTGCAGTCATCACACAGGAGAGGAGACCACAACAGCCCTGTCCCTCTCCATCCTCACATTACCTTTTATCTCTTAGACCTCCACAGCCTTCATTCCTGCCCATCACTCAGCCCCACAGCCTGGGAATGGTTAAAGCACTTGCACCTGGCCTTTGCAGTGGCTTCCAAGTCCCTTAACAGACTAAAGCATGTCCCAGGGAGGCAGCTCACCAGTAGTACATGGAGACAACTGAGTTATGACCAGAGTTTGAGGCATTTCTGTAGCCACAGCACTGATGAGCATTTTGTTTCAGTCCTTTTGCTCAACTCACCCAGGGCAGACTCCCTGCCCTTTTCCCTCCAACCCCTGAGCAGACTGAGAGCTCAGAGTATTGCCTCATCCTTCTTTGTGGCAGAGTACAAGCTGTTCTAGCACAGAGGGCCATGGCTGGAGCCCATCACCTCTGTCTCGTCCTTCTGCCCTGCCTAAGCAGCCCCTTGGGGACTCTATTCCTTGAGCTCAAAGGGATCTCTGCTGCCATGTTACTCCCCCCAACAGAGAATAAAACAGAATTCCTCCGGATAGCCCCCTTTGTGTGGAGAACTCAAAAGCACATTTTCATGTGCTTAAGGCTGACTCCATCTTTAATAGATGTAGCACTGTGAGACCACACAACAGGTTCTCCATGTGGGGAAAGTGAGTGGGTACCAACATGCTGGGTCCCTCCTGAGCACCTATGGACCTGCTGGAGGGAAAGGAAAAGAGGCTAAGGAAAGCACATCCCCTTACCACCAGCCTGAGTCCCGTGTGTGCTCAGCCAGCACAAGGGGAGCATGCACCATGGTCATGGTTGAGGGGCTTCCCAGCTTCTTCATCTGCTTCACGACCCTCTGCAGCCTTTCTCCAAAGAATTTTTCTGCCCTGCCCTACGGCACAACACGGCATTGTTGCCTTCAGCTGTTCTGCAGCTCACCATTAGGACTCCTTTCCTCCATGATTCTCAATTTCCTGAAAAGCTAATGTGGTTTTTTTTTAACATCTCAACCAACCTTAACAGCTGTTGAGTGAATTCAGTTCTTCAGTCTCTGTCCTCCTGGAAATGTTTTTGTGCCATACTTAACACCTACACACTTTTTCTGCACAGTCTCCATGGCAACACGAGCATCTCTCCATTTGCTGTAGGTCCCCGTTATCATGCTTAGCAGCTTATCTCAGTCAAATGCCATCTCCAGGTGTAGCACGATAACAAGATCAGTTTGGAAACCAAGCCAAAACTCTTGGTAATTTTTGTAGGCAAACCTGTCCTTCAAAATTCAACTGCTGTGTTTCTCTGTAAGTGCTGTTTGTGGGGTACTGATGCTGAGCTATTCCCATTACCAGACCTCCTACTTGTATCTGCACACTCTTAACTAATTCAGCATCCACTTCATCATTTCCAAGTGACATCCTTCCTTCTCATTGCAGCCTGTGCTGCCTACAGAGTAGGTATATTTGGATTCTGCCAAATCTTTGTAGATATGTTGCCTGGGGTTTGACATCTATTTTATAGAAAATTAATTCTAAGTGACTAGGTCTGTTTTTCTTCCAGAAAATGCATTTCTCAGTCCCACTAGAGTCCTGTTGCTTCTCCTGAAAACCTTCTCAGTTGGATTACAGAAAGCCCCGAAGAGTACAAATGGTTTACAATTGGCCTCTCAGTCTGTTATGCTTGAATTCCTTAAATTAACTTGCAGTTACACAGATTTCTACAGGGCTAAAATCCAGTCTTATTTTCTGCTAAGTACCTTTTTGGAGAACTAATTTAAATGAGGGGGGGAAAAGCTCTTCCTATACAATCTGATCAGAACCTGCAGCAGAGAACTCAGTAAAATGAGTGGAGTAAAAACTTCCCTGATGATTTGTTTTCTAGATCCCTTGAGTCAGTAAAAGCAGACTGCAAGAAGTCCACGTGGAAGCTGTAAAGCTGTAAGTAATTTGGACTCTTAGGGACATAAACTGACATTATTTATTTGTAACCAACATCCTGGAAGAGCTACTTTGAGATCATAAATGCTACCTCAAGAGAAATTGTTATTCTTTACTAGCCATAATTACAAGTAAGTAAACATATAATAATTTAGTGTTTATATATACACATTTTAAACCATGGAACTCAGCCATTTAGAATATAATTCAGGTAAAGCTTATGTGCAAACATTTTCCGGTGGAAAAATAAGAGGCCCATGATACAGGAGTGATTTTGATGGTAATGCCATCCACCAGATTGGCCAGTGTGAGGTGAAGGTCAGGTGTGGCACTTGCAGTTTGGGTAGAGCTGAAGTGGTAAGCTTTTAATGATCTGCAGACCTCCCACAGCCAGGCTAAACTTGGAAACCTTTGTTCTAAACTCAAACCCACTCCAACCTGAACACTACCCACAGCCCTGCAGGTGAGAAAACTAAACGTTTGAGTACTGCTGACAACAAGGTCTGGCAAAAAAAAAAAAAAGAGCTCAATTTTCAGTTTCTCTTTCCCTAAACCCTGAAGCTTACTTTCCTAGAGGTGCTGAGGAGTGATGTTGTCTGGTCACTACCACAGAGCACAAAATTCATATTCTGCTTTGCTTTCAAGTAGTCAGAAGACAGAAAAGGCTCCCACTTCTCTCCAAAGAGAACAGACAAAATAAGGCAGAATATTACCTGTAGCTTCATATGCCCACACAGGATGTGAACAGTGATGCAGACAGCACAGGATATCTTAGGAATACATAGAAAGCCTAGTGAAAACAAGTAGAAGGGGGTCATATACAGAGAAAACTATGCTTCAGACATCCAAAATGAAAGGTACAGCTCAAAATCAAAACAAATCAGAGCTGTACAGGGAAGGAAGACAAGAACAAAAGGGTTTCACTGCATGATTACAAAGGAAACAAAGGAAAGCATCACCAACAATAACAGCAAGGCAGGTACCTAAAAGCTAAAGGAATATGTTGCTTCAGTTTCCATAAGGAAGAAAATGAAGTCCTAGAGAGCAGAGGCAGCACATTTAATGGGCCAAAGGGCATGGATATGGAAATCACTGCATGCAACACAGCCACAAAGCTGAAGAGCTCTTTAGCCTCCACTTCTGAAGACTGAATAATCTCCCTCACTGAAATCTGTAAGCTTTTTAGAGCAAATGTTAGTCGTGAGTAACAAAAGACATGGAAAGAGGCAGAAAGTGAGTTAAAGTGCAAGCTAGGCATGTTACATGTAGACAGATCCAACATCTTTTTTTGATAAGATAATTACATTTATGGACAAAGGAAAACTAATAAATCTTATCAACCTGGACTTTGGTAAAGCATCTGATTTGGCATTACCTAGATAATTATTAGTTAAACTCGAGAAGATGAGGATTAACACAAACACTGTAAAATGCCAAAGGAATAGTATTGGGGGTGAAAACTGCTGATGGGGCTGGCAGCAAAATTATAGGACTGGAGTAGTTGGTCTTACTGAATAATTTCCTAATTTAGCTTGGCACAAAAAATGATGAGTGTGAGAATGAAAATGTTAATGACAAATTTGGGAGACATTTTCAACTGAGAGGAAATCCTACAGGAAGCATTATATGATTGTTATTCCCTAGTAACAGGCACGAGATGAAATGCAATAGCATAAAATGCAGGGACACACACTGACAGATTGATCAGATTTCTGCCATAAAGTAGAATTTATCTGCTGTGAGCAACAGAAGAGGAAGAGCCTGATGTAGTTATTTAAAAGGTAAATGTAGCCTTATACATAGCAAGTCACATACTTCCTGGAACAATAAGTAAATATATACAAGGCACTGGGTAAAACTCCGCTGAGATTTTAGGGCATCATTCAGGTTATTGGTATTCAGCAAACCTGGATTCATGTTGAAACACGTACAGACAAATCCCATCTAGATAAGCAGAGGAAGAGAAAAGACAGTAAGAGACCTCGTCTTACTGAGCTTGGCAAAACAAATGGTGAGAAGAGATGCGATTCCTCTCTCTAAATACATTTGGGGTTTAAGGTGGGCAGAGAATAAGCACCAGGGGAGAGGAGTCATTCACATTTCTAGACAGTGCTTGGGCTAGAGCAGATGGGCATAGGTGGGTATGAAATGGGGAGGACAGCTCTCACTGTGAGAGAAGTAATGATCTCAAACAGCTTCTCAGTAAGAGGGGACAAAAATCTAACCAATTTTAAGATGGGCCATGATAAGGCTGTAAGCTGGCAGCAAGAACTGGTAAGAGAGTGTCCTTCCAGGCCCAGCTCTGCCTCGCCCAGGGTAGAACAGAGGACTGGCCCTACGGTCACCCTACTCACCTGCTTTACCCTACACACCCAATAGAATAGGGTGCCCAAACATCACCAACCAGTGCCCAAGGAAACAAAGCACACAGTGACTGTATCTATACCATACACTGCCCTTTACCTTCCCCTCAGCCCCTCTTTGCAGAGCACCCAGCCCCACCTCTCCTTCCTGCCCACCCTATGCCTGGTGTCTGCCACATCTGGCCTGTCTCAGTCCCATTTTTGGGGGTGTTCAAAGACCACAATGCCAGCATAGAAAGAGCCACACCTGGCTCAGCTAAAAAAGCCCATTGGCTATCCTGGCTTTGCAGCACTGACAGTGAAGTTTTTCTGTTTGCAGCAGCTGCTGGCAGAGGAAAACTGCCCATCTGTGTGATCTCCAGCTGCTGACATGTGCAGAGCCCATTAGGTGCAGCAGATCAGGTGAGCTTGGGTGGAGGTGGCCTTGAGAGGGTTGTCTTTATCCTCCCTGTTAAGCAGAATGAGCTTTTATGTCTGTTATGTACTAATGACTCACACTTGAGAGGTAGGGGTTATGTGAAAAACAAACATTGTGCCTTTGTGGAAAAGAGCAGATCCTTCTCCTTGCTTGATAAAACAAGAGTCAGCAGCAAGCACTGCAGTGTGCTGTATGGCTCCAGGGCTCTGGAATCTGCCAAAAGACCCATTTCTCAGGGCCATTCGGTGTCCCCACACAACACTGTCACTGAGAGAGCCTTGACATCACCTGTCTGCAGACTGCCTGGAACAGGCCTTTGTGTGGGAACACTCTCCTATCCATCACCATGGAGCAGTGACTCTACTGTTCAGTTCAGCAGCAGCACTAGATAGCTACTTCCACGACCAATTAGTATCACAGATTTATAATGTATGCACTCACAGTCCCAGGCTACATCCTCTGCTCTTCACAAGTGCTGCCATACCCATCTGCCTGCTCATCCCCTGCCAATCTCAACTCTGCCAAATGGTCAGTGCAACCTGAATGTGCAGGGCACTCAAATCTGTCAGCCCAGGGACCACTGAACCGAAACAGTTTCCCTTTGTAATTAAAAGTTTCCCTGTTAATTTAGATGAAACCATTACAATTTGCAATTCTTAGGTACTATGTAGTCTAGGGGCATCTTTTGTTGCATTAATTAGATGCCAGTACTTTAATGAGTGTGTTCTCCCCTTGGGGCTCAGGGACTCACCAGGACAGAAGTACTTGCAACAAGCAGAGAAGACTGGGAAAGAACAAAGCAAGAAGGATAATGTCTCCTTTTCACCTCCACAGATCTTCATAGGTTTTGGGGGGATAAGTTAAAGACAGAAGAGAGCTAAGAGGCACAGAGGAGCTATACAGCCAGGGAAAGCGCAAATCATGGAGAACAAGCAGGAGACTGGAGGAAATGCACTGGGAACCAGAGAAAAGCTCTTGTGTCTTGGCTGTGCTCAAACTGTGCATGTGGGTAATGCCTTTTCTCACAGAGCTCCTCATCAGACTTCACACATGCCAAGGGTCTCAGCTACACCTGCCTTTTCAGCAACCTGTCCTGGTCATTTTCTCAAGATATTAGTTTGCAGGATTTTGCCCTAGTTTGTTTGTTGTGTCCCCAGACATTCTCACTGCCATCAGTACCAATGAAGCCGACAGCAGGCGAGCTGAGCATATGTGTACCTCCAGAAACACCCACGGGCTTCTGAAGCTCTGGCAGCCAGCCTCCCTTGGTGAATCACAGGGCCAGGCCTCCTCTTCACATGCAGCCAGGAACTCACCGAGCCAGGAGTGGGTGCGAGGGCAGCAGATGCGGGCACCGCTGAGCTCCCGGGGGAGCCTGGGCATGGCAAGATGAGGGGAAGCAGGAGGGCAAGAGCAGGGAAAGCAGTAAATCCAACTCTGGCTCAGAAACAAGAGAGAAGGCTGCTTTGAAGAGGAGATGGTGTAGCGGAGGGCTGAGAGATAAAATGTGGTGATTTGTAGGGCATCATGCACCATTAGACCATGTAGGGGAAAAGGAACGACACACCATTCTGTCCATCCTCAAGATAACTTTCATCTCATGTCCCATATTAAGAACTGTGACATAGACCCCGATTTATCAGCAGCGTTTGGCTCTGCAAACACACTCAGAACCTTCCCCCGGTGCTCATGGGGCTGTCAGAAGAACTTAAGCCATTGGGCCACTGGAGCTCGAGGTGTTCCTCCCTGCCCCAGAGCCTCAGCAGCAGCCCTCCCGCTGCCCACGGGGCTGCCGACGGGCAGGACGGCGCCCGCCGCGCCAAGCGCCCGCTCCCGCCTTCCCCACTCAGCTCATTCCCCTGCATTTCGGAGAAGGCGCCGTTTTCCCCATTCCCCCTCCAGGACACCGAATCCTCCCCGGTCTCAGGCGACGTTGCTAGGATAGCGCCTCGGGGCAAGCACCTATCCGGCCACAGCAGCGGCCGGGCTGCGGGCGGAGCCGGGGGGGCTGTACCGGGGGGGCTGTACCGGCGCTGCCCCTAGGCCGCCGCCCGCTCACGCCTGTCCCTCCCTCAGGCGCCGGGGGCCGGGCCGGGAAGGGCGGTGCTGCCAGGTGGGCCGAACCCAGCCGAGCCGAACCGTGCCGAGCCGCGCCGAGCCCAGCCGGGCAGCCCGCAGCATGTCGGCGCTCCGCGTCTGCATCGTGGGCTCGGGGAACTGGTGAGTGCCGCAGCGCGGAGAGGCCCCTCCGTGCCTCACCGACCGCTGCACCCCGACAGGTCGGTGCGGGGAGCGGCGGCGCGGGGAGGATGCGGGGGGTGGGGGGGTTGGTCTCCGTGGTCCTGAAACCGTCGCCCCGGTCCCGCCGCAGCCCTGGGGGCTCCTTGGGCAGGGACCGTCCCCGAGAGATGCAGCAGCCGTGAGAAGGGGCAGCTGAGGGGTACGAGCCGTCATAGGGGGTGCCACAACAGCCCGAGCCCGGAGGGGAGCGCAGCAGTGCTGCGGCCGCTGCGTGTGCCTGTGGCGGGGCCCAGGCAGGACACATGCGGGCCCTGAGCAGCTGGTAGTATCCCTTGGAAGAATCCGAGGCACAGGCTCCATTTAAAGCCACGACCCTGGCACCTTTCACTGCCACCCTCCTCAGCCGTGTCGGTTTGCACCTGGGTGCAGCAGCAGCCTTGGACAGGCATTGCCTTCAGGTGCCTCTTATCCTTATTCCCATTCAGTGCTCAGTCCTTTCTAGCCCAGAAAAAAAGCACGGCTCTCCAGAGTTCAGGGGGTCTGGCAGAAGTCAGAACACCCCATCTCACTGGACATCACATCTTGGTTTTCTTACAGTTTATGTAAGCTGAGCACAAACAGACCAACATGTATGTGCATGTGTTTGGATTAGAAAACCCAGCCTCTGGGTAGGTCTGTGGATTGTTTTTATACCAGGGCAAGCTCCTTAAGATTTTTTAAATATGTGACAGCTAAGTGGAAGCAAATGCCAAAGAAAATCAATAGGTGAGGGAGTGGTTGATTGCAAGCTGCTGAGAACACAGCAGAGTTAAAGCACAGCTGTCTGCCTTCCTGCCTTGCAAAACCTATCCCCTGCATTCTGAGCCCCACATGCCTGCTCTTTCCAGATCACAGGCTCTTTATGCATGACATCTCCCAGAGGGAGCCTTTCACCTGTAACTGCACAACTAAGTCTTCAGGAACTCGTCATCACACAGCTAGCTTTCTCTGTCTCTTATGGATGCAGCCCTGCCCCATTGTTTCTGCACCAGCATTTCCCCAATTGCCATGTTCACGATTGTATCCCACTGCTTGCATCCCTTCCCACTGCCCTCTTCTCCCTCACCTTAACCACAGGCATCCAAGCCTGTGCAGGCCTCTCCTTGTCATTTCCAAGCCCCTTAACAGCCATGTCTCCACATCTAGGAGTTAGTTTTTACTTTTGGTCAGCCCACAGCGACAGCCTTCGTCATTCTCTTGCTGCATCCTGCCTTTCCCAGGCTGTCCCCTTACCATGAGGCATTCTCCAAAGCCACTTAGTTGTCTTCCTTCAGATCTGTATTCGAGAAAGTTTTCCTTTTTTTTCCACCGTACCTACAAACTTGGAAGGAGTTATGCCATAGAGATACAGAGACCCCAGCTCATTCAACACTTAGCTACTTGTACTGTCTGGCTGTCTGCTTGGGCCTATCACTTGCTTCCTACCATACACACAGACTGTAAACTTTGGGAAAGAGATAAACACTGTGCTCTGATGTTTTTAATCTCATCCATTCATAGCCTTTGTGGCAGAACAGGTTCTCATAGCACAATGTAGAGATATATTGTTTATCTCTGTCAAACATTTCTTTCCTTATGTTCCTCCTGAATATCTGGGTGACAGTTCAGATCACACACTGCTTTTGAGCCTTGCCTGCAGCTCAGAAACATGGTTGGCACGTGACGCAGCATATTGCAACAGCTCGTGTCAGCTGCAGGAGTTCAGCAGGTCACAGGGACTTACTAAGTCAACACTGCCAGGGGTGATGTGGTTAAGCAAAGTAAGTGCTGCGCCACGTTTTGTGGTTGCCAGACAGGTGCAGGAAGGTTTGTGTTCACATTAGTCATGGTTCAGTTAACTGTTTTGAAAATTGGAGGTTTAATTCACTACCTGGCTCTTCAGAGTCCAAAAACTCTCCCATTCTTCTTGGATTCATTTGGTCTGCTGAGCCTTCAGCAAAGGTGCAGCTTGAACTAGGTTCTTGTATTCAACATGGACAGATGGCCAGGCTTTTTATGGAGGTGCATGGAAGGAAAACAAGAGCCAGCAGTCATAAGTTGAACCAGAGGAAGTTCCGACTCAATATATAAAGACAGAAGGGAGGAAAAAAAAAAACCCTTGAAAACCTATGAGAATAATAAAGCAGTGAGGCAGGTTGCCCAGAGAGGAGGTGGTCCTTGGCGAGTTTTCAAGACTTGACTGAACAAAGCCCTGAGCAACCATCTGAGATCACTTTGTTCCTGCTTTGGAGACCTCTCACGGTCCCTTCCAACCCAAGCAATACTATCATTTTAAAAATGTGAGGTGGTTGGCTAAGAAAAGGACTGGAGGAAGACACAGGCACTTTCAAGCATCTTAAAGAGAAAAACAATCTTCCCCCCTACAGAATGAAAATGGGCTCAAACTGCAGTAAGAAAGGTTAAATGTGGGGATGATCTTTCTAATGCTAAGAATAGCAAATTCCTGGGATGGGCTGGCTAGGGAAGGGAAGAGACCTGCAACTACTGAGGTCTTTAAGACCTTCACAGAAAAACCATTAGGCACAGCACATGTATATTTGCCTGCCCTGTGTACATGCAGGGGAGGGATTTGCTGCTTCCTGGGTTCCCTTAAGCTCCGTTTTTCAGCAGCTCCCATGTAGGCCATGAACACTTTCATATTCACAGAGGTAAATGATGGGTCTTATTTGAGTTATTCCACATCAAAGCTTTCTCATTATACTGATAGGAAATCTCCAGATAAAAGCTTTCTTTTTTCTTAGCAATATGTAAATTCTTTCCAGCATGAATTAAAGTATTTGGGGAAACAAGACCCAGTGGCAGTTTTTACTTACTTTAAAAAAATTCTCTAAGTGGAGCTCTCTGCCTTCTATTAATCTTCACTAAATTGAGTTTTGGAGAAAATAAAACCATGGAAAAGTTTTTGTATATGAGTGTCCTTGGGTTTGCTTGCACAAGCAGCCTTCTTCTGCTCAGCCTGTGTAGTCTACCCACTCACCTTCATGGACAAAGCAATTCTCCTTCGTAAGGCTGATGAGCAGTGACCGAATTTTAAGTGGACTAAGTAAAACAGAACATCAGGTTTTGAACTTTGATGGAGCTATTTTTATGCCTGAGATACCTTTGCTGATATCCTGTCAATAGGAAGACAGTTGGGTGGCAACATCTAAGTGTGGTGCTAATGAGAGCTCTGCTAAGAGCTTAAGGTCAGATCTCTCTTACTGAGAGGTGTGAGTCACATTCAGGATTTCAGAGGTTAGAGCTGCAGTCTCCATCTTTCAACAGAAAATCATATGAACTTGGTACATAGCTACAAAGGTTGTTTTTATGAATAGGCTTGAGGTCTAAGTTCATCATCCAGGACAATAGTTCCTGGACAATGAATTAAGATCTCAAGTTTATCTGTAACAAAAAAAAAACTCAACCTGTTTTTTCTTGTGCAAAGCCACAATTCCTCAAGCCTTGATTGTGCTCTCTGATGACAGCTGGGTAAGAGAACCAGAACATAAGTCAATTCATAAATACTATGAAAGTACAACACGACTGCATGCCTTTGTTTCAGAAAAGCAGAACTCTTATGGTAAAGGTTCACCCCTAAAACATTTCTCTAAATATTTTAAGGGAGCAAACCCAATCATCCCCTTGAAAACAAACAAAACCAACCAAACAAAAAAACCCACAGAAAAAAAAACCCCAAAACAAAACCAAACCAAGCAAAAAACAGTATTACAGCAACTCAAGATATAGCATATAGTCAACATGGAGCAAAGTGAAACCTGATCTCAGTAGGATGTTATTGTTAAATATTAATTAAGCCTTTCTTTTATTACTGATTGAGCAATTCAGCCTTGTGCAAAACCTGTCACATCCAAGTCTGGTTGAGCCAAGGAGAGCCAGTTATAATGTAGTTTCTTGTTGAACCTTTGACAGCACAGGTCTACTTAGACTTCCTCTGGGATATACTCAGTACCTTTATCAGTTCCAGAAAACATACCATAGCTAAATCCTGCTCACACACCTTGTTGCAGGTGTGTTACAAGTGGGTTAGAGGGCAAGAGCATTGCAACTGGAGCTCCTCTTTCACTTATGTTAGTAAAATTGCCAGTGCTTGAAAGATTAAAGTAGTATTAAAATGGAAAGAGGGAAGAGAGGAGTAAAAATAATCACCCCTCCTCCCCATGTAATTTAAAGAGCATTAAGCAATGCTTCCAATATTTTCTGCAGGGTTTTTAATTCTCTCTTGCCAAGAAAATAAACGTTTGCAAGGCTGCAGTGGTCATGGGGAAAGAAAATCGTGATCTGAACTGAGATTAAAAAATGCTCAGTGTGACTGAAGAAGAGAAAACTGTGACAGAGATAATTAGAACAATCAATAAAGAGAACCATCAGGTTGAAGATTTTTTTTTTTCCCAGAACACAACAATGTCTGAAGATGTAACTCTTACATTAAATCCTTATTCCAACTGTTTGGTCATTGGCAGGAAAGTGAGGTGCATCTGTTTTAGCTGAGATGCACAAAGCCTGTCACAGCAAGATCCTTCAGCACTGCTTTACCACCTGGCTTCTTTTACATTTATTGGTCTCCAGAAAAAAAAGGAATTATCTGAGGAGCAAGAGAGATTTTAAGCCCGGATACTGTATTTTTAGGGGTGTCAATGGTATATCCCACTCCCAGTCTATCATCTTTGATGTGGCTTCAGTTCACAGAAGGGCTGGCAGGGACCTCAAAAGACCATGCAGTCCAACCCCCTGCCAGAGCAGGGCCACCTAGAGTAGGTCACACAGGAACTCATCCAGGTGGGTTTGGAATGTCCCCAGAAAAGGAGACTCCACAACCCATCTGGGCAGCCCCTTCCAGTGTTCCTTCACTTGAACAGTGAAGAAATTCTTCCTTGTATTTGTTAGGAATCTCTTCTGTTCCAGCTTGTACCCATTGCCCCTTGTCCTATCATTGGCCATCACTGAGAACAGCCTGGCTCCATGCTCCTGACATCCACCCTTTACATATTTGTAAACACTAATGAGTTCATCCCTCAGTCTCCTCTTCTCCAAGCTAAAGAGCCCCAGCTCCCTCAGCCTTTCATCAGAAGGGAGATGCTCCACTCCATCACCTTTGTGGCCCTGCCCTGAACTCTCTTGAGCAACTCCCTGTCCTTCTTGAACTGAGGGGCCCAGAACTGGACACAATATTCCAGATGTGGTCTCCCAAGGGCAGAGTAGAGGGGGAGGAGAACCTCTCTCGACCTACCGCCCACAGCCCTTCTCATACACCCCAGGATGCCATTGGCCTTCTTGGCCACGAGGGCACATTGCTGGCTCATGCTCATCCTGTTGCCCACCAGGACCTCCAGGTCTCTTCTTATAGTGATGTTTTCTCTTTGTTTCTACTTTTTAAACTGAGGGGATTTTGATGAAGAGTAGTGGATAAAGCAGTCTGATAAATGTAGAAGCCACCTGACCAGCTCTATACTACAGACCCTTTGTGAGTTATGTTTAATTTGTGTTTCCTACTCACAAACAAAACTATTTGTTTCCTGAGTTATTTCCATTTTTGTTTGTCTTTCTACAGGGGATCAGCCATAGCAAGGATCATTGGCAAAAATGTCCAAAAGTCCAACAGATTTGACCCCACCGTCAGGATGTGGGTGTTTGAAGAGATCATCAATGGAAGAAAACTCTCAGAAATAATCAACCAAGAACATGAAAATGTTAAATATCTGCCTGGATACAAGATACCTAAAAATGTGGTAAGTTGAAACAAAAAACCCAAAACTGAAATGTTTTTATCTTTTATGAGGGCAGCAGCACCTGTAAAATTAAAACTAGGAGGTAATTCACTGCTTCATTCTGGTTTGCCACCCAACTGACTTCAATATTGACATGTAACTCACTGGAATGATTCCCTCCTGTGACTTCTGCTTGGCTTGTATGTCATATGCAACTTCAAACACCCAGCTGTGTTGAGTGCTGTCAAAAATCAGCATTTTCTGGCAGAAATCAGCATAGCTCAGAGAAATGGCAGGCAGAGATCTGTCTCCACAGAGCTGAGCTATTTCAAACCCACAGCATCTTCTGGAAATAAAAAAAGAGGAAGATACTGCTCTCCCTTCTTCTAAAAGAGAAATCAACAGCAGAACTAACAGCTGTGGCTTGCAAGGAGATGATGAATAATGAGCTGTGGGCTCATGAGTGATTTCAGGATAGGAACACACTGCTATAATTAATGATGCTGTACATTCCAGCACAAATATAAGGTATTTAATTGTCATTAACATTCAAAATACTGTTTAAAATCTCTGCTCAAATTAATCAGCTTAGATAATTTCCTGCTACTGAAGCAAGCAAGGTGAGGGGTTTTGGCTGTTCAAGATTTTGCCAAATGCCACTCTTTTGTGAATTAAAGAAAGCAGCACTGTGGTTTTGGAACAGTTGCAGTCATAAAAGGAAGTTCAGATGCTGCATGTGGTGGGCCTCCTTGTTTGGGGAGAGGTTATATTTAGTACTGCATTTAGTGCTGTGATTGCATCCTTGCACCCCTCCTGTGGTTTGAACTTGGCACACAGTTCTCCTGTGTTACAAGTGACTTGGCACTGTTATTTTTACAACCCTCTAGCAGATCAACAGGCTTGTCATCACCACTTGAGATCAGCCTCATCCTGTCTGTAGCAAAGTCTGAGGCTTTACCAGCAGAAACCAGTTGGTTGCAGTGAAGTCTGGAGGGATCCTCACATCTTCATTTCTGACTGTGGGGGGAAAAGTATGAAACCCAACCTGATTTTTTCCTTGCATTGCTCTGTGACATTTTGGAGAGAGAAGCACTATCTGTTCAGCAATGCCAGCCTCTGCCCCTCTCCTGCTTTGCTGTTTTCCCAGAGAAGCAGCCTTGCTGGCAGCAGTTCTAATTCTCCCATTGGAAATCCTACTAGGCTGTGTGCTCCAAGGCTGCATCCAAGGGCAACGTTTGCTTTGATTGTAAACTGCTCCTGATAGTGGACTCAGCTTCACTTGCCTCTGTAGCCTGGCTTGGATTGCTGTTCTGAGTAATGCCAGCATTTGGAGGAAGATAGAGCTTGCTACTTATTAAGCATGTTGTACAGGTTTTTGTAACTGTTGGTCAAGTTTACTATACATTTAAAACAGAGACACATACCTCCCAAAGGTGATGATAATCTCTGCCTTTTGATATAGTTTATTCCTGAGTAGCTCTCTGCTGCTGCTGTGTGGTAATTAAAGACTGCCAGGAGAGGCTCTGTCTGACCATCCTGGTTTGCTCCTGTGCTCCTCAATGCCATCATTCAGAAGAACCATATGGGCTTCCTCAGCATCTTCAGGATCCACCTGAAGAAGCTGAACCAGTGAAGGGGCTTCCTGGGACACTGCAAGTTTAGAAAGTATATTGTCTTCCCCAGATTATCCCCATGCGGCTGGGATCAATGATTAAAAAACATTCTTTAAAATCCAAACCTAAGATAGTTAAGCTGCTTTGGATATTTCAGAAGAGATCTGTAGCTGCTTACACAAAGAGCCAACAGCTAAACCACAGTGCCAGTTAATTTTAAGGACATTTGCAATGCATCTTGCAGTCAGCGTGTTGGTATCTTGCAAAGTCTGAGGATTCCTACCTGGGGCTCATTTTGGTTGTCACTCTTGTCCCAGGTGGCTGTACCAGATGTGGTTGAAGCAACAAATGAGGCAGATATTTTAGTGTTTGTTCTGCCCCATCAATTCATTGGACGAATCTGTGAGCAGATTGCAGGCCAGATAAAACCTGGGACATTTGGGATTTCCTTGATCAAGGTAAGTTGTCAGCTTCACAAGACTGAATCTGTATGTAGTAAATAAATAGCTTCAACTTAAAGAGTAGAAGCTCCAGCCCTCAGCTGCATGCTCTGCATAAACATAAGCATTTCTTTCTGCAAGAGTTAAAACTCATCTAGGCTCTGCCAGCCTTTCTGCTGCTCATGTGGCTGAGGAGGAGAAAGGATGGGGCAACCCAGCTGGGCTGAGTAACCATCTTTGCCAGCCATCTTTAGCCTGGATCAGATCCCACTTGGACCAGCATGGAGATGAAAATAGGCAGAGGAAAGGCTACATAAGGTGGAGATGCTGTCAGAAAAAATACTCAGACTACAGTCTCAATTAACTCCCAATTAGAAAGAGCACTAGGTCAAAGGGCCTCTTCCAAGTACATGCTAAAGCTGTTCTTGGCAGCATTAAAACAACACCATAACACTAAGGACTTTGCAGAACTGAAGCAATTTCAATCTAGCATGAACCAAAGAGTCTGTTTTTAAGTTTAGAGGTACCAGGTTATCATAATCTTAAAAGGAATTAATATTTGAAGAGAATCTCAAACTAAAAGCCAGAGGCAAGGCATAGGAACATAATCTACCACTTCTTCTTTTCATGGCATTACAGGAAATATCCAGTTTAAAATTGTAATGAAGGAAATGTAATTCAAGTTTTTTCAGACTGCAATACCAGCTCCTCCCTCTTTTTTTGGTGTGGATGTGGGATTTTTTTCTCTTTAAATATTCTTACAAGCAGCAGTACGGAGAGGAGAGGAGAGGAGAGGAGAGGAGAGGAGAGGAGAGGAGAGGAGAGGAGAGGAGAGGAGAGGAGAGGAGAGGAGAGGAGAGGAGAGGAGAGGAGAGGAGAGGAGAGGAGAGGAGAGGAGAGGAGAGGAGAGGAGAGGAGAGGAGAGGAGAGGAGAGGAAGAATCCTGCAAATTTACTTCTTTCTTTAGCTTAAAAAAACCCAACCCCAAGACAATTCAGTATACTCCTTAACACCAATGAAGCACTGAGATCATGCAAAAAAGACACTACTTAATTTAGGCTTAATTTAAAAGTCTAGTTCTGTACCACAGGAATTTAACACAAAGGAAAAGTACAGCATCAAAGAAAGTCTCAGGACAGCAGCACTGCGTGTGAGGCCTCTTGCAGGGTTACCTCAACCATCACTCCCTTCTCACAGTACAAACCCAGAGCATTTGTATTAATGGCTAATGCTGGTGGATATAAGACCCAAATCCTTCCAGTTAAAGCTAGAGAGCTGCAGGCAATAGGACACTTTCTGCTTTACAGTGCTCTACTGCTGTCATGTTCCTGTTCTAATGACTTGGCTTTAACTATCATCTTTTATTCAGGGGATTGATGAGGGTCCTGAGGGCCTGAAGCTCATATCTGACCTCATTCGAGAGAAACTGAAAATAGAAATCAGTGTGCTTATGGGTGCCAACATAGCCAAAGAAGTGGCTGATGAGAAGTTCTGTGAGACCACCATTGGTAACTATTGCAAAGAGCAAATCAGAGCTGCTGCCTGTGGCTTAAGGTGTGGTAGCTGTGGCTGGGCAATGGGATAACCTCTGGAGGAATCAGGGGTGTGTGGTCGGGCCTGTGTGGTTTCCAAGTAGGATGGTGGGTGCAGTGCCTGCTGGGCTCGTTCAGGAAGGCAGTATTATCTCCAGGGAGTGCTGCCACGATCAGACCCAAACCAACAGCAGGTTTCAGTGCTGAGATCTAATTGCATCCCTTGAAAAATTATAGCTTAATCCTGTTTCTGTAGGAGTTGGCAAGAGCCACCTTTTCTGTCTGTACAGCTCAACACTGAGCACATCAGCAGCTAATACACTCTGCAGTCTAGAGAGAGAAGTGTCATCTCCTATGTGCTGATGCTCCCTGAGGGGTATTTCTCCATCTTCAAATTTCTTTGTTTCAAAAACCCTAAAGAAAAACACAAACAAAAAAAGCCCAAACCCAACTAGTAACTGTCCGTTCCTGCCTTGCATTTGGACTGCTCACCAAGACATGGCCTCAGATCCTCCCAGAACTGGGTCTGACCTGACTTGGAAAGTTCATCCAGTAATTTTTAAACCCCATTGATATTTCAAGTCAGCTGAAATTAAAGTTACCTCCTTCCATAGCTAGGGAAGGCCAAAAACCCTCAAAATACTGTTGCAATACTGTTCCTTTCCCTTGAAAATGTTACAGCAACAGTGAAAACCATACCAGCTGGGCATTTGTTGCTGACAGAGCAACTAGGCACAAATAGGACAGGAGTAGGAGAGTTGGGCAATATTCACTTTTTAGGGGGGGGATTTAACTTCTTCTGGCCCATTTTGAAGCCCTGTGGTGATGATGACCATGCAGAGTTTTGCCTCTTGCTTGTGCCCTCATGGAAAGCCACGTAGCCCAGAAACAGCCATCTGAAAGACACTGTGTATCCCTCAACATCAGTTATTGTTGAGAACAAGAATCAAGCCCAGAGTTTCTTGTGAGATGGGGCAGAAACCCCACAGCTACCAGAGTGTGGTGCCTCAGGCTAGTAAAGCTCACTGCTGACCTCTCCCCAAAGGAAACCCAAATTGTTCATAGCAAAATTTAAGTGAAGCTCCATTCAAAATTCTTTGCCCAGCTGGCCAAGGGCTCTCTGGATAAAGGCAAACCTCAGCCTGATTACCCCTGAAGGCTCTCTACCCTTCCTCTCTGTACCTAAGGCAAGCACTGCAAAGACATCATCTCTGTAGAGCTGGTAACAAAAACCTTCCAGCAGTGCCAAGTCCAACTTCATCACCTGTGGATCTCACTGTAACTGGGAGTTCATTGGGCACTAATCATTTGTGCCTCATAACAATACTTAGCTACAATAGTGTTTTACATTTTCAAAGCAGAAATGACACCCCTGTGCTCTACAAAGTGATCTGTAGATATTCTCTTTTGCAAGGTTTGTGGTTATACAAGCTTTCTCAGGCAGAAAGCTGTGTTAGGGGCTACTTTAAAGCTCTCTGAAGTGTTATTAAATGATGCTGGGTCAATGCCCTGGGAGTTGCATACATTTAACAGCAGCTTCCAGCAGCAGGAACTGCTGTCACACAGATTTCTTGTTTAGCAACACCCAGTTACTGGGACCACAAAAGCTCAAGTGGTCTCTGGGACCTTATTTCAGGTTGGAGTTTCTGAAACACTGCAAAAAAGCCTCTGACTTTCATCCTTCTTTCCCACAGGGTGCAAAAACAAAAAACAAGGGGAAATCTTTAAAGAATTACTGCAGACCCCCAATTTCAGGATTACCGTGGTGCTTGACTCTGATACAGTGGAGATTTGTGGAGCCTTAAAAGTGAGTGTTTTCCAACCAAAAGGGTTTTATTAGGGTCAAATTCTACCCTCACCTGAATGTCCTGTAAACCACAGGGTCTGAGTCCTGCCACTGTGTGAATGAGTGAGCACAGACAAGATGTGTAGTTGATGTGCCAGTTTTCCAACCTGGAAAAGAACAAGGAAGTTACTGAAAAATGTAACTGGTGAGGCACTTCAAAAGGGCTGGATTATCTTGTATTTTACTGGAGGCACTTCTGCTTCTGAGGGCAGAATTTAGTCCACTATTTTCTTGTCTGCATGTTTAAGCACATGGAACAAAGAGTGTTATTAGATATAGTGGTTCCCACTGATAACTTATTTCCATGGTTCAAGCAGTAACCTGCTAGAAGGTTTGCCTCTGAGATGATGCTTTGTGTTAGCAACAGGTTTGTGCAGCATTCAGTGATGCCCACTTCAAGATCCCAGGCTGGAGCAGAAATGGTGCCAGCATCACCCAGTTTCCAATGAGGTGGCACTTGAGTGAGATTTGGAGTTTGCTTTTAAATATGCTGAAAGCAACTCCAGCCTGTGACCTTTTGTACTTTTTGTATCCATTCAGTCATTTGTACTTCAATAATTAATCTTTCACTGGAGGAGGGGGATGACTGGCTAGGAAAGAGTTGGTCCTGTTTAACCTTACGTACAGAAGGAGAAGTTTCCCTACGTACAAAATAAAATACCCCCAGATTTTGCTTTTAGACACAGGCTGGAATGGGGGGCAGGCACAGAAGGGAGAGAGGTTCTTTCTGCTTCCTGGGAAAACTTTGCTGTTCTTGAAATCATGGCTTTGGCATTGCCTCTGCTAAAAAAGGGAAAAAATCTGCACTATGGCCTGTGAATGCCTGGAGCAAACACTTAAATGGCAGTACTAGGTGACATATTACTCATACACAGTCAACTACACTTATTTAGGGACATTTTTAGGGGCTGGGAATTGGGAGGTGGGGGAGGGAGGTGTGCAGGACAATGGTGAAGAGTTGGGAAGATGTTTAGGATCCCAAGAGATTTGGTTTTACCTATAGAAAAAGGCAATTCTACTGACCATTTATTCAGGCAAAACCCACAATTTGATCTGCTGCAGCCATCTGTACAGAGAAGCTATTGCCTTAAAATTTAGACTGACTCCATGTGGGATGTTTTAAATAGATCAAGCAGGAAGGCCAGTGAGTCCCCACTTGGAACTAGCAGAAAAGCAAAGCACTAATTGCGCCTGTGCCACGTGACTGCAGGATCAGTGTATTGAACAAACTGCTCTGATTTTTGCCCATGGGAATAACAAGAGACACTTAAGTCTTCTAGTAGTCCACATGCTTTTGTCCAACAGTATCTAACTGCCCACCTTCTCTGTGAGGGCCGTTGGAAACTGAGCCTCGTTCAGGTGAAGGCAGATGTGGGGGTTTCTGGCAGCTCAGAGCACCTCTCACCTGGCTCTTCCTTCTCTTCCTCTGTATTTGGTCCCCACCCTTGTTTGCAGAACATTGTGGCTGTGGGTGCCGGGTTCTGCGACGGGCTGGACTTTGGGGACAACACCAAGGCAGCAGTGATACGTTTGGGGCTGATGGAAATGGTGGCCTTTGCCAAGATGTTCTGCAGGGGTCCAGTGGCAATAGCCACCTTCCTGGAGAGCTGCGGGGTCGCTGATCTGATCACCACCTGCTACGGGGGACGCAACAGGAAAGTAGCAGAAGCCTTTGCTCGCACGGGAAAAGTAAGGAGGATTTGGAAGTATTTTACACTAACACACAAAGAGCTCCTTCTGTGTTTTACAGAGGCATTGTTAAGTGTTTACCTTCTTGGTAACTGCTGGTATCGCAGCAATAGCCCCTCTGATCCAAGTAATCAGTCTCCTCTCTTCTAGTCCATTGCGGAACTGGAAAACGAGATGCTGAATGGACAAAAGCTGCAAGGTCCTCAGACCTCAGCTGAAGTCTACAAGATTCTGAAGCAGAAAAACATGCTTGAGAAGTAAGTGTTTTGATTGAAAAAAAACTGAGTCAACAACAAATTATGAGATCCATAATGTCTTTAACAGTACCCGTGTTTGGTCATCTTGTTCATTTCTGCCTTCTACCTTGGGGCACCCTCAGAGCTCAGCTTAGCCTGACTCCTTCTTGCCATGGCCAGTACAGAGGAATGAAGGCTGGACAGTGTTAGAAGCAACATTGCCCAGATGTGGTGTTGAGTCTCCTTCTCAGGAGACATTCATAACCCACCTGGATGAGTTCCTGTGTGACTTACTCTAGGTCGGTCCTGTTCTGGCAGCAGAGTTGGACTGGATGATCTTTCAGGGTCCCTTCCAGCCCTTGAGATGCTGTGATTCTGTGAAGACAGGCATATAGGAAATAGAAATAATAATACAGGGGAGCTAACCAGACATCCCTATCCCCCTAAAGAAGACTGAAGGCCATAGGCAGAGCCACAGCTTGCAAACATGATCTGCAGTCAAGGGATATCACTGTGCCAGCTTGCAGCAGTACTGCTCACAGTGCAAACCTTAACTAGGTTACCTCAGTCTAAAACTCAGAAGCATACTCCTAACCAGAAGTTGTTATATGCATTGAATAGGTAATATGTGCTGATGTCAAATGCTTTAGTGCTACAACTAATGCTGAGATAAAGAAGTGCTTCTCATTTAGGATGATGTAAGGTTATCAGTTGAAAGCTTTTCAGTACTTAGTGGCCACAATACTTGAAAAAAACCCCCACAATCTATTAGAATTGTAACAGCTACAGAAGATTGGAATGGCATTAATCTTTCAAAACTAGGAGAGAAAAGCCTATTTTGACAGGATGAGAACTTTAAATCAAAACTTGATCTAACAAGGATCCTAGAAGTGCCCTGAGTTACATGCACAGCTCCAAGCTGTTCAGTGCACTCATTTTTTACCACATACTGAGTAAGACAACTTGCAAGAGGGAAGGAACCCTTTAAGCCAGGAAAAGAAAGTCATTAGAAATTGTCAGTCTTCTCAGTCTTTTAGCTATCAGTAATGAATGGTCTGCCTTTTGCACACAGGCAGAAAAGGATATGCAATTCAAGACCTTTTTGTAAATAGGAAATACTAGATGGTAATTTTGTCTCCAAAACAACAGCTCTTCTCACCCCCAAGAATTGCCTCCAGCTCCTCTTAATTGCTCTGTGCAGTCCTCCAGTAAAGGCAACCCTGGATTAAAAATTATGTTGTAAAGAGAGAGAAAAATTTTCCACTTTCTCTTTTTTTTTGGTTACATTAAAAGGCAAGTTTTGGGTGTTTTTTTCCCATTATAAAAGGAATGGAAACGTTTATATAAACTTTAAAAACTATTTTCATTGCTACATGCTTCTTTTAGGTTTCCTTTATTTACAACCATCTACAAGATCTGCTACGAGGGGCAGTCAATTCAGGATTTCATCATGTGCCTGCAGAACCACCCAGAGCACCTTTAGAGAGCTCCTCTCCTCACCTGGCTGCATCCTCCTCGTCCCAGGACTCCTCTCAGCTCCACAGCAAATGAAGCAGAGAAGCAGGTCGTGTGACAAGGGTTGCTGTAAAAACAACAAAGAATGTATTTCAGTATCCTCGTTCTGGGGGTGAGAAATCTGCCTTTCATTTCAACATTACACCCAAGGAACAGGGAATGAATGTAAAATTTAGTGTATTTGATTTGAGTTAGTACTGTGGGCATTGCCTTGGAATTACTTTGTCTTGATTGAAAACTGTTCCCCTCGTCATTTCCACAGCAATCTAACTCCCATGAACTTTAACATTTTGCCTAGTATTACTTATAGAACAGCACAAGAGGCATAAAAATGTCTTAAGACTTCATCCAAACAGCGAAATTGTAGTTAAAAAAGGTCTGAGAGTAAGGTGCAATCATGTGGGCAAAGGTTGGGTTCCAGCAATTCCCCTCAAACACAAATAACAGTTTGTGTTTTGGGACATTTAGTCCTTCCTTGATTTCATTTTCCAGCATAAGCCTTTTTGGGAAAATAAGTGTTCCTGTGCTGAGACACACAAGAATGTTCAGTAGTTGGATAAATAACACAGTTTAAGAGGCAGGGAAAAGGAGAAAGAGAGGTTTGGGGAGGGGAGTGGGTTGTTTGTTTTGAATTCAGGACACAAGGAATCCTCAGCAATAGTCTGACCTTCATTAAACTTGCTGCACTCTGTTGAAATACAGGGGGGAAAAAACAGCCAAATATATTTGTATTAAGGTAAGGATTTCTTAGCAAGTCTCAGCCATTAATTGCTCCTAGCCTAGAGAGACAGGAGGGTGTGGGCACAACCCAGCACACAACTTGTGCATTGCTGGTGTTTTAAGGACCTCACAAGTAACAGTGGCAACCCCTCAGTGATACTTTTCAGCCATGAAAGTGACGGCTGCAGATGCACAACAATCCCCTACAACTGCATTTGCAACGGGGCTGCATTTTAACTCCCCAGGGAAATGCCACTGGAATGAGCCCACTGCAGCTCCCACCTCTCTTCAGACTAAGGCCCTGATCCTGCTGTAGATTAAGCACCACATCTTACACTCCAAAAGAGAGACTGCTCCATTTACTTGTGAATATTAAACACAAACTGGTTCACACACCAGTTGGGGGGTTTTGGTTTTTTAACTTTG
Organism: Colius striatus; assembly: GCF_028858725.1. Lineage (NCBI taxonomy): Eukaryota > Metazoa > Chordata > Aves > Coliiformes > Coliidae > Colius > Colius striatus. The sequence goes on along the minus strand of NC_084769.1, from coordinate 10,869,895 downwards.
GTACCAGTGGCATCAACTTCAGAAACATAAAGAGTTTTTAAACCTTCTGTCTGTATTTGGGGAACTTTACCTACCTGATGTTTTTTCAGAGTTAAAGCCATCTCTGAGATGAGCAGTGGCACATTTTATAAGCTTTAATACCCTTCTGAAAAACTCCTATTTTGAGACAAAGCAAACAAAAAGGAAGAGTAACCTACTTTTGCTTTGCTTTATCCGATTTTCCATAATAGCAGGGAGGAAGGGAAGTGGGTTTTTTTAATCTCTCTCTGTAGTCACTGACATATTGCTTAGGGAAAGGGAAAAAAAAAAGATTATAAAGTTATCTCTACTCTACATTTTAGAGGAACATTGTCTTTCACATTTATCAGAGTAATATATATACAAAAATGTATTGGAATTATAACTATACTGTAAAAGTCTCAGTCTCTCAGCTAACCAAATCCTTGACTCAAAACAGGGCATTAGAATCTACCATTGCAAATGGAAAAAGACCAAAATATTGCATCATTTTTAAGTACCAAATACAGAAGGATGAGATAGAGGATTCAGGAACCTCCTTACTGAACTTCTGATCAGTCACACATAAGCCAATAACAACATTGAGTATTTTACATTCTAAGTGTATCAAATGAGAGTTTAATAAAGGGACTGATATGCAGACGTGATGTAGTTTCATTTTTCAAACTTCTCACAAAATGAATGACTGTTGGAATGGAGGCCCTTACTGTGTTTGTAATGTTAATGCAAATTGTCAAAGAAAAGGACAAGAAGAGTCAGTTTTCTACAGACATTTTATTGATGAACAATTTCTCTTTAGTAGGACGTACCTCTTTTAAACAGCAAAATAAGGAAATTTGTAATCCATAAATAACAAAAATTAGCCCTTATATCTCAGTCCAGTCAAAATCTATGTAAAATACTTTGTTCTCTATTTACATTCTGCACCAAAATAGGAAACACAACGTTCAAGGTCAGCCAGTTCTCCCAAAACAGTTTTTATCTCCAAGGTAAGATTCACATGAGAAAGGCAACGTTTGCATTGTGGAAGTCTGCTAGTGTAAGATGCCATTGCAGAGCCAGAACCTGAGGAGCAACAGATGCAAGCACGTGCCTACACTTTTGGCCAAGCAGAAGCTGGTGGTTCAGTCTTGCAGGTGAAAGACCTTGACCTGCTCAGCTGGCTGAAAGCCACTCCTAGGAAACACAGGGAAGGATGGAGAGATGCCTCCCTCTCTACTGACATATGTTCAATCAGAAAGATCTGCAAGATGGGAAGATTTCAAGAGAACAGGCCCTTGTAAGGGACTGTGGACATGTCTGCTCTTAAGTGATGTCAGCCTTCTCAATTTACTAGTGCTCAGCAGAGTAAGCTGCATTGGACTGACAGGCAATTAATGGGGGTCAAAATTCTCTCTCAGTAATTAACCTATGCCTCAGGTTGTGAACAGCCTCCCAAGCCCTCGGCTTATTTCAAAGACACTCAGTTATTTGCTTTTCAGTGTCATTTTCCTCGCTGCATACTCCAGGCAAAAGCTGTCCTTTCTCCCTGGAATTGTTTGAAACACTAGCAAAATGCCTTCCTGAAGTAGGACTCATCTCAACTTCTGATTGAAATAGTACAGATTTGAACTGCTGGGGTAAAAAAACCCAAGAGATCCAACTCAGTTCTGGAGGCAAACATGGAAGGCTTTTGAAAAATTAAACCTGTGGATGCTACATACTGGAAATGTCTGTGCTGCAGACAAGCAGACTCCTTTGTCACTTTAGTACTACTGCCAGGGCTCCTGCTACCCCAGCTACTCTGCTGAAAACAAAGGCTCCTTTGGGCTGTATTTCCAAGTTTTCCCATGTGAGAGGTGCAGTGGGATGGACTCGCCACAATATGCTCAGGACACCTCAAGTGTGTGTCTGCAATATTGACTTCCACAGGGGAAACTACACTTCAGACTACATAACTGATGGCTTCAAGCCACAATTTTAGCTGTGTTCTACTGCTTTGTACTGTATTTATTTTGCTCTTAAAAACCTGAGACATGCTTTTACTTAAAGTCATCTTAAGATATGAAAGTTCACAGCAGGCTTGAAGCTTAAAGACAGATAGAACTGAGGTAGTCAGTTTTACTCAAATCCTCTTTTTGATAGTCACTATTCTCACGTTAAATTGAATTTGACACATTTCATGGCAGTTCCAACCCAGCTACAGCTAAGAACACACTAACAGGATGCAACATATTGAATTTTGCCCACTAAAGTACCTTCTCCTACCTCTGACTCCCCAAAGTCCCAGCCAGTTCTGCAGCTCACAGCCAGCTGAAGGGCTGCCCGTCAAAGAAATGATGACTGAAGTCTCAGATTATTAAGGCAGCAATAGTTTTACTTCACTGGATTCACCAATGCAGCTACTCAGCAGGTACTAGTGAAGCTGACCACAAGAGCTCCCACAGGCAGATAGATTTTTCCCTGCAGGTACAAAGTGCTACAGCCTCTTTCTTTAATTAATGCATACAATTCAGAAGTGTAGATAAGCATTGACTTTTCAAGTCACCTTTCAGTTAATTCTCAGGAAGAGAGAGTCAAAGAAGAAAAGCCCTCGAGACAAAACAACTGTGTAGCAGGTAAAAATACTGACTTAAATATGACCAGTGTCACACACAGACAGGAGACCAGCATATCAAATACCAAGCACAATAAATTAACACCAGTAAAAAAGTTCAACAGCTATAAAGTCAACCAGAAAGTTCAGACAGTGCAAGTAGTTCACAGTAAGAAAAAATAACCCATATTTTCTTTTCAAGTATCAAAAGCATTGTTGTTGAGTGATACCATTATTGCACAACAGACAAAAAAATACAATATCAACCTCTGGGACCCAGGATATATTCTCAAACCTTAGTGTCTTCAAGGAATCCACTCACACCGACTGTAGATTGTGCATATATTAAAATAACCAGCGTTCACTCGTTCATCTGAGTATTTCTTCATCTGAATTTGCACCCATTTAAAGCATTTTGATTCCTAATTTGTATTGCTTCTCCAAAACACCAATTTAAGGCTAGTCTAGGCCCTGTAGAAGACAAAGCAAACTTCACCTGCTGTTAGGAAGGGGAACTAGCCCAGTGCAAGGTACTCTCACAACTGTGGTGCCTTCAGAGAGTTTTCTGTTGCAGCTCACTCACCTCAGCAGTGTCAGAGGAGTTTCTTAAATAAACTAAAGCCAAGTCCAGTAGGCACAAAGATTTTCTTACAATTACAATGGAAGTCCTATTACTAAACAAGTTTAGTTATCACAAAGTATCTTTTACTCCCTATCCCTTCCATCCCCTACCTTTCATTGGAGAAAGGGATTAGTCACTGACAATTCAAACACTGCAGCACTTTAAAGAAGAAACATAATGTTTCTCCCTCTATTTGCATTTTTAGGGCACTGGGCATATCTGCTCACTCACATTTAACACTTTTCCAAAGAATTAAAACTATCCTAACAAGACAGACAATGGATTGGGGACCATATAAGAGTTCATTTGAATCTCAACTAGATTATTTGTAACACATTATAGTGTGAGAAACAAATAAAAACATCCTTACAGGCATCCTACGGAGCAGCTGTCCTCAACTGGACAGACTTTGCTCATTTCCTTTCTCTTTGTCCATCAAGTGATTAATTTTGTACCAAGCTTTGCCCTCATGTGGTTCAAAATGTGTGATTCTTAATGCATTAGAAAAATACTATGAATTATTTTAATATTTCTATCCAAGAAAAAGGAAAAAAAACCAAAGAAGATGTATTGACCTTTTCTTTTCATGCTTGATAGTTTTTGGTCTAGAGAATCAACATGGTCCTATAAGATTATAGCTGCCATGGCTACTGATTTGGCCTTCATCAAAAAGTGAGAGCAGCTGCATTTATGTTCATAATATGAAAATAAATATCTAGAATGCCATTACTTAAGAAAGAAACTAACAAAATTAAAAAGAACCAGAAATCCTATCACAATTTCACAGCCTGGATGCATCTGCCTAGCAAATTACTCTGAGAATATTCAAACATTTGATGTATTAAATGTCACAGCAGAACACACTAAATGAGAACGGGACTTCTGACAGTTGTCTTAGTTACCAGTCTGAAATTCCCCTTTGTGCATGTAGGAAGGTTTAAGTGAAGCCCAAGAATTATTTGCTCCACTGCAAACTAGTGTGAATTCTCAGAAGCCCCAAAGCTGCAGAATGCAGTTGGAGGCAATTGCCAACAGCTGGTCTAACCCATTAAATTATTTCTTCCCTCATAAAGTGTAAGAATTGACAAAAGAAAGAAAAGAATTGCCACACTTGTTTAGGCCTGGGTTATTAGCATTGACAACTGATTTGTACATGGCTTTTGACCAAACCACTGAGGTATATTTGCAGTTTGAGGATGCTTTGCTACCAGTCACACAGAGGACAACAACAACAACAAAACAGCTCTCAGTTCTATTACAGAAGAGTTCTCATTTCAAATCTTGCCCGAGTTGCCAGGTAGTCTAACACAGCTGGCATAGTTGATCTCCTTACTGTGCCAAATCAAAGGTTGCAATTCAGGCAGATACTGGCACTTACTGAGACTACAAGGTAAATGTTCCTCCTCTCACGCTCTAGCTAATTTGTCAGTGCCTCCCTGACTACCACCTGCACCAATACTTGCCAGGAGAGATGAGGTTCAGCAGAAGACAGTTGTCTGCAGAGACAAAAAACTCTGTGCTCCACAGTAAGGAGTGCAACATGATGGTGTATCATCTTGGAACATCTTCTTGCTCCGTGCTTTACTCTATGCGCAGAGAAATAATCCTGTTAGCAGGGGAATTAAGTTAGCCATCAACAGCCAAAGGGTTACAACCAGGCTAGATGAGCAGGAGCATAAGTCTGAAATAAAAACAAAATACCATAAAGCTTATAAGATTTCTATTTAAAGAGAAAAAGATAAAGAACACAAAACAAAATCACCAAAGCACAAAAATGGCTTTGCAATACTCTGCACTGTTTTATTCCAGCTTTCAAGGCTAGGGATTCAGACCAATCAAATAACAGCATTACTCCCTTCATAATTAAATAAGTCTCTACATTCCTTCACTAACAGCAGTTAGGAGAATAAGTGAGAAAAACTTGCTGGTATTCCAAGAAAAGAGCAGAAAGTTCCCCGTGGCATGATGGGGGAGAGGCAGCATTTCAAAGCCATACAGTCTCAAAAGACTGTTTTATGAATATTCTTGATCTCTATGGCTGCAAGTTATAGAAAAAAACACAAGGCATAAAACAACAAGCTGAAGAGAATCACAGAATGGTAGGGGTTGGAAGGGACTTTTAGAGATCATCTAGTCCAACTCCCCTGCAAAATGGAAGGGGAAAAACCCAATACTAACCTATAGGACTCATTCCACCAAGCACTGAAATGTTGCCATCTCTGAAGCAAAACAAAGGTATTTGAAATGCTACACCTAAACCCAAGAGGGCCACTGTGAAAAGGAAGAATTGGGTGTGCAAGTAAAGTAAATGGGTTGATTTTGTCCTTGTGAACTGCAGTAGCAACAGCACATCCAACAATTAAAGAATTGGTTATAGGCTTAAAAATAAGCCACTAGTGCAAATACTGTAAAGGTGGTTCTTTTTAGGAAGCCATCTGGTCTTGACAAAACAGCAAATTAAGCTTTCCTCCTCCCTCTGCAAATAAACTGACATCTCTCATGTTCTGGATTACAGCATTAACATCATCAATGGGAAGTTATACAAGTGAGAACTCACTTTCCACCAAGGTGATAATTTTGGAGGTTATAAAAAATGACGCCACATTCAAAACACAGAGCACATTTTCTGGTAAGTTGCTAGGTTAAAACTAGATTTCTGGGACAATTACCAGAAGGAGACACAACACAAAGCAGTCATGTTTCAGACACACTTCTCCTAGATGATCTCTAAAGGTCCCTTCTAACCCCTACCATTCTATGCTTCTATGATTCTTTGTTAGCCCCTGTCCTGATGCCAGAAACAAAAGTATGAGTGCACAGCAAAAAGCAGGGCATCTTTGCCACCTCCCTTGAACTCCTGTGCCTAGGATCTTGGAATAGCCAGGCCATTGCTCTCCCTTCCTGTTCCCAGTCAGAGCCAAGCAATCCTTCGTGTTTTCAGACATCTTCTGTCAAGTTTCCCCTCAGCACACCAGGCAACCTACCGATGGGTGCAGCTCTCGTGAAGTTAGAAGCTGGAGGATCCTGCTCTGGGGGACAGGAGTCACAGAAGTCAGCACAGGCTGGGCAAATCAGATTGCCCACATGGATCCAGCCATTCATCTGAATGCTGACAGTTAGTACCTGACCTGAGCGGCTGCACAAGTATGCAGTGTCCTTGACCCAAACGTGCAGCCCTTGTGGAGAACAAGAAATCTTCAAATAAAAGAATAAGAGAGTCAAGTCTGTATTATGAGATTATCAGAAATATGTTTGGGAGTATGGAGGTTCTATCAGCGAGCAAATATGTTCAGTAAACACCTGGTGTTAAAACATAGATTAACTGCAAGTGTTTTAATGCCTCAGAGCAACTACTGGGTTCAAGAACTCTTAAAAGCACTGACTGTACTCTTGTCATGCAATTATGCAAATCACCAACTGAAAAGGAATAAAATCCAGCTTCTGCTAATGACTACTTTTTAGAGTTGGGCTGTTGTTCAAAGTGACACCCTTAGTGAGACAATCCTGAAGGGAAGGAAGATAATGAAAAGTGTGACACAGCACGGTGTTTTCCACCCTTGGAGAAAAAATATCAGAGTGACTAATTAACATTAAAGCTTCAACAACAGGTTCCAAGATTAGTATTCATACTCAGCTGGGGAGAAAAAGGAAATAACATCACAGGTGTAAGACAGACTGGAAACAAAACACAAGTTATCCCACCAGTCACACATTTAACTTGATGCCTGACCTAAACTATAGGCTTATGGTTGGAAGATACTTATTACCAAAGCATGTCATGTCATCTGGTGATTTAAAGCACAGAAGATCACTTACAGTGTCCAGGTGTAAAGTTCTAACAGTCACAGCCTATATTTTATACCTACCAAAAAAAAACCCCACTAAAGGAAAAAGTTAAAGATAAAAACTTTACAAGTACTTACTTGGTAACATCCACTACCCCAGTCAGGGTAACTGAGTTTCCTCCTGCACTGTTCCATGACAAAAGCAGATTTCTGAATCAGACATACAGAGTTGGGACCGTATTTCTCTGCACCATAGTTTTTGGTAGGATCTAAGGTAGAAAGAATATACTTCATTGCAACTTACTAGGGGAACAGAAAGTCCGCATCAATGTAATATGCTATAATTAGTGTCTGCACACATGACTCAAGGTTTACTTTTGGAATCTTTCACACAGTTAATCATTATCAGCCTGAGAATCATACTGTCTTAAATATGAGTGGGAAGAAAAACAAGTTTTGGGGTTTGGTTTTGTTGGTTTGTTTGTTTGTTTTTTACAGAAACAAAGCAAGCACTTTCCATGAGAAGTATGTGGATATATTTATCCCCAGGGAGTGCCAGCTCTGACTGCTGGCTTGAGGGCAGAGGGTGTTTGCTCGTGAAGACAATTGCACAGACAGGTAATATCCCACAGCATTCTGGAGCTCTGCAACATTGAGCATTCATGCAGTGCCCCGGGAGACAAGCCCATGTTCTGGTAATTCACAAAGCTTCTTGCCTTGAACAAGAAACCTACAAAGGTGAAATTATTTCTCAGAGATTACAAAAACCCAATCAACCTACTCATACCCGTCCTTTCTTGTATTTGGATTATTTGGGGTTAATTTCTGATCAGCTTTTATGCAGCTCTTGTACTAGATGTGGGTGTTTGCTTCCTAGGTGTACAAGGCAGTTGTGTTGTGCTTCTTTCCCACAGCTAGTAGTGCAAAAATAATTCCACATCTAATTAGCTTGGTTATATGGCAACAGATTAACAAAAGTAGTCTCTTAAATCCCATCCTGAAACCCTGAAAACTGACCTGGTTGGTTCTCAATTATTCTGCAGTCTGAGCTGCGTTGAAATTCACCACTTAAATGCCAACTGAATTCCTGACTAAAGGGACAATAGTCAGCAATTTCTACTGAGCCACCATAATAAGGCAATTCTTCTGTTGGTACTCCATTAAGGTTGTCAAAATACTGCAAAACAACAAAAAAAGGGAGAAGTAGTTTGCGCAGACATGTGTACAACAGGATTTTAACTAGAACCAACTTCCACAGCTCTAAGAACATCAGCTAGTACTACTCAAGAATGCTACTAACAGCAGCTTACAATACCCACGAACCAGATGAGCCAGATGTATTTAACAACACTTGAATAATACAGAGATTGACATTTGCATGTATCACTACCCCCCAACTTTCTGGGGGACTTCTGTTAAACAGCAACATTTCCATCTGGTAGCTGGTTAAATGGCTGAGTGACATCCTTATTGTTTTATTAAGATCACAAGGGTTTTCTTCTAGCATCCAGACTCCTTATAATACAATAAGCAGTCAGTCATTTTCCACAATAACTGCTCTCAACTACTAGTTCAGAAGAAAACAGAAAAACAGGAAAAATAAAGAAATATAAACCACCTGGCTGCAAAGCACAACAGTTATTTGGTAAAGTAAGATCCATTGTACCTGATATTCCTGAGGTAACTGCTTTGGAAATTTCTGCAGGTTGCACACTGCTACTGCTCTTTGGTCCTGTCTGCAGGTTAACTGTAAAGGGTTACTCCTCAAAGTGTCACAGTATGGACTGATTAATTGTCTCCTCAAGAAGAAAGAAAAAAAAAAGGAGTAAAAATTTCATTAGATCACTTAAACTGCTTCTCATCATTTAACTAAGCAGTCTGTCAAGACTGCCTGTTCCCGCTCTCCCCCACACTCAATCAATCACATGAAGAAGCACTGGCTTCTCCTCTGGAGGTTAATTATTGTAATTTGTCTAGTTAGAACCTTTGCAATTTAAAGAATATTAAGCCAGCAAAGTTATAATGCAGTCACCTATTGAGTTGAATCACGTTGCTCTGTCAACTTTAAAGAACAAAAAAAGAAGCAAAGCAGGCCCACTCTGCAGCCGTGTCCTAGAAATTTATGAGTAACAAACAAACAAGGCAGGCTTTGTTTTGATGATAGCTATCATCTCCTTTTGTTGCCTTAAGTACAATCCAGTCATACAAAACAACACAGGCTGCATTTCCAATTAGAAGGGACAAAATAAGAAAGCAAACATTTGTAGATTAAGTCTCTCCCCTCCTCTCTAAAGCATAGCCCTCTTACCCTGGAAGTGCATTCTGCACCCTGTAGTTATTGGGTGGCATGCATCAGTTCTTAATACATTTGATGTGCTTCTTGGGTGCATTCTGAAGGTAGTCAGGACAGCATTCCTTGTTAATCTGCCCCTACTTTTTACTGAGTTGCAATTGAAGGACAAATGTAAACAAGCATCAGGGCTGCTACTATTTTATTTTTTTAAATAAAAAGACTGTATTCTTACTTTTGTCTCTTTTGGTCAATCCAGAATTTACAGCTCTTCATTACAAAGTCACAGCCTTTATTGCGTCCCCAATCTAATTTCTCTGCCATGCTGTAATTTGCTTTATACCAGCTGTAAAGGTATTTTGAAATGAGAATACAGTTACTTCAAAAGCTCGTGTTCTGATTAGTAAAACAGCAATTCAAAGGACTTCATACTATGCCTTAAGGTCTTCAAATGGAGGAAGAGGGAAACTGCATCACTTTCTGCCTAGCACAAAATACATCACAATGTCACTGTTTTTCAAGTCACAATGAGCTACAAGAACATTTTATTGCTTATTTGTTCAACAGCAATGCACTGTGATCTGCAAAGGAACAAGACATACAGAAACATGACATTTTAGACAATTTATGCTTCCCATATTTTTTCCTGCTCACCTTGCATATGCACTGTATGCAAGTGAAAGACAACTTATGCTAAGGAAAAAGTAAACAGACACTACAAACAGTACGTATTGCAGTGCATGTTTTTGTAAGGCTAGATTAAGAATAAACAGGTTTTGAAATACATGAAGAAAAATTAACATCCTAGGTATAATTCCTTGTCTAATTTAATGTTAACTATGCTATCTGTTGTGTTGCAGATGGATGAGTACAAGTGCATCAATTCTAAATCAAAACAGGTACCACAAAAGCCAAACATAAATGAACAAAAACGACCCCATTCTTATTAATTCTTACCCCGTGTCTTCCATTAACGCTAAGGTGATCCTGGAAAAGACTCGATTCTGTGTATGGGATCCAGTCATTGCTTCATTCTGAAAGTTACCAGTTACTATTAGGAAGTCACTGAAAATCATTATTGGAAGAAAATGCTTCCTATGAAAAAGCATTTTATTTCCAGTCCCCTCTTACTAGTGACAACCAAATCCCAACCTCTTTCATAAAAGGAATCACAAGTGCAACCCCCCACTACAAACCTTTAGAATCCTGCAAGTCAGAAAACACCATTCCAAATTCCAGCTAAACCTTATTCATGAGCAACATTTACTCATTTTTCTTCAGGTAAAACTCCTCCTTCTATCACGTTTAGGAATAGCAATCACACAGCTCTCTCCTGTCTCATTTTGGTAAGCTGAAAGCCAAGCATGTGTTATTGTCTTGTGTAAGACTGACTTTTAGTTTTCCCAGAATTTCTAATAGTTCTTTTCAGGAGTAAGGTGCATACAACAGATGACTAAAGGAACACAGCACACCAAAGGAAGCTTTATTAGTGTGGCAGTGGAATTTTCCATCTCATTTTAAAATAAGCAAGTTCACATCATCCTCAAAGAGCAACTCCAGCCATCTTGGAGTTTCCTAATGATCTCATAACTGGCAATTGTAACAGTGGTTTCCATCTGATAAACTTCATTACACAACTCCAGGGTTTCTATCTCATTTCTATTATTTCTTTAAAAGAGGTATTTTTCCAGGCTTCCCTCTTCACTAGTGGGGTCAGGAAGAGTGACTATCAGCAGACTTTAGCATCCAATTTGCTATCGCTGCACTTAGTGAGAATTGGATCAAGACCAAAAGCAAACCATATGGGTTATCCCCCAGATACAAACTTTATCTGGAAGAGCACATAGAAGACTAGTAATTATCTCCTTTTTGCTGATCCTATTCAATCCTTAGAATTACCCCTGTTCTAGTGGCAGCCACTTGGCCTTAATCTACCATGCCACACCTAAAGTCACTGAAATGCAGGAAAAGCAAAGAATATGCATTTTTCAAAAGTACTTCCACAAAAAGGTCTGTCCTCAAACACTTCCCTCTTACTTACACTTCCTAGTTGTTGTTGTATGCAGCGAGGTATCTGTCAAAAAGTATCACCAAACACAAAGCTATGAACAAAAATAAGCTTAAATCTTCAGAGGGAAATAAGTGTTTTCTTGATCAGATTTGGTTCTGGAGTAGAGATGACAAAAGCTAATCCCAGGGCACTTGAATAAAGATGAAGCCAAGATAATGAATAGATAGAAGGATGAAATACTTGATGTCTAAGAAACTGACTTAAAGGAATACCCCTTTCCTCTAAAAAGGAAGCAACAGGGTAAACAGCATACAAAAGTGACAGATATTCAGTTTCTAAGCAATGAGCTTATGTCAAACTCATACTCTGAGATAAACCAATATGATAAAAAATATCCAGTTTCTAGATAAATCTAAGTACTTGTACTTTAGTGACATATTTCAGTGAGGTGTGATATACCTGCATTTTCAAGGCTCCTGCAGGTATCACTATAAAACTAAAAACAAAGGTGGGGGGAGCAGACATTTCCCCATCCCCCTGCATTCCTGTTATCAGCACTAACCTCCAGCAATCTCTTCTCCCAGTGATTGAGCTCAGTACCCATTCCACCTTGATTTTCAAGCTCCATTCCCTCTAGAATTGGACAATTAAAATGTTTTCGAGCTTCCTCCTAAAAAGAAAACATTTCAACATAACTCTCCAAAGGCTGAGACACATATCCATTTGCAGTCCTAGTCTTCTAGAACTATTTTTAATACATTTCAGCATTTCTTTTTCTACTATTTTGTTTTCTTCTGGATGTAAAACAAATCTACCAATAGGCTAAGCCAGCAAGCATCCCAGCACCAAACCTAGCAATCTGTCTACTTATCTGCTGGAAATAAATGATGGACGTTTATAAGAATAAAACAGCAACAGAACTAGCTGAGGATAACATGCATGCACTGCAGACTGGATAAAAAACATCCCAAAGCAACAAAAACCCTTTCATTTTACTTTGGATACACCCTCCCAAGTAATTATACTCTTAATCACGTAGCCTTTGAACCATATTTTCAGGGTATTTGATGTTAGGTTGTTATTTCTTAAGGATAAGGAACATTCATAGAATCGTTTCAGCTGGAAGAGACCTTTAAGATCATTGAGTCCAGCCTTTATCCCAGCCCTATCAACCATCATTTATGCCTTGAGAATGTGATGGTAATCTTGACACACAAAGTTTAAAAGTTCAACCCAAACTTACAACTACACGGGGTGTAATCAGCAGATAAACAGCGTGTCGCAGCATTTTGCCACCACGTACATCCCACAGCCTCACTGCTTTGTGAACGACTTTATTGCTCCACTGATACAAACCTAGACTGTAAGAAAAAGGTTTTGGTTACAAACCTCTCCACAAATACACATTGCTGTGAAAAGATTTATTTTTATAAGGAACAGAATGCTGAGTAATATCTATACTTTCTTACACTTTCTGAAGTTGATTTTGCAACGTTTCTCCTTTGTAAGATGTGTTCATTATACACACAACTCTGACTTAATAAGCCAAAGTAAGATTTAGGAGATGTCTGCAGACTCAAGATGTACTTTCTACAGTTACCAAAGTGTAAGAAATGAAATAAAAATCCTCAGGGTTACTATTATGAAGAGGAAGGTGAACAAAACCAAAAGCTCTCTACCCTTTCACCTTCAAAAAACCTCTACAAGAGCATTTCTACAATATCAACTCAATGGAAAAAAAGTGCACACTGTTCATTGAATAACAAGTCAGAAAAATCACACAGCAGACTACACACATTGTTTCTTTTGTATAACTTTATCCTTGGATGGTAGATACTAAAAATGAACTGAACTGACATTAGACAAACTGCAGAAAACACAAGCCTCAATTTAGTAAGGTGTTGAGCAAACAGAAACTTAAGCATGGACAATTTTAATGCTTAACTTCAAGTCTCTCAATATATTACAAACTAAAGTATGATTTCATGTATGGAGATAGGTGCTTAATACCAATGTAAAGAGAGACTACAAAATCACAACATCCCAATGTTTAAACATAAAGGCAAAGCATTCCAATAATGGCATCAAGTTGGCTTTTCAACAGGCATGAATACATCTTAAAAAGGTAAAGTGAAAACATCCTTCAATGGATGAGAGGTCCCAAACAATAAAATACCTTTCATTGAAAGGAGGGAGTCCATCTGCATATCTTGCTGTCAAAGGTTTTCCATCGTCATCACGATAAAATGCAAATAGTCCAGCAGAGAAACCCTTCAATTAAAAACCCAAGCACATGGAAACCTTTGGTAAGACAATTCATACGCCACAGAAGAGGTATCACACCCAATACAGATACACTGGAAGCACCACACTTCAGTTTGTGTGTTAATTACCTTGAAGAGGCAAAGCAAGAGCTTTCCTCCACCAAACATCCTTCAAGCTGGAGGTATGTGAAGCAAGCAAGCACAAATTTCAGGGAAACAGCTGGCTGAACATGAGCCAGCAGTGTGTACAGGTGGCCAAAAAAGCCAATGGCATCCTGGCCTGGATCAGAAAAAATGTGACCAGCAGGACCAGGGCAGTGATTGTCCCCTGTACTTGGTGCTGGTGAGGCCACACCTCAAGTGCTGTGTCCAATTCTTGGCCCCTCATTACAAGAGGGACACTGAGTTGCTGAAGCATGTCCAGAGACAGGCAAGGAAGCTGGGGAAGGGTCTGCAGCACAAGTCTGATGAGGAGGGGCTGAAGGAGCTGGGGGTGTTTAGCTTGGAGAAGAGGAGGATGAAGGGAGATACGATCACTCTCCATAAATACCCCAAAAGGAGGTTGTAGTGAGGTGGAGTCAGTCTCTTCTATCCAGTAATGAGAGACAGGACAAGAGGAAATAAAGCTCAAATTGCACGAAGGGAAAATTAGATTGGACATTAGGAAGAACTTTTTCACCAAGAGGGTTTTTAAGCACTGTCCCAAGCTGCTCAGGGAGGTGGTGGAGTTCCCATCCCTGGAGATATTTAAAAATCACACAGCTGAGGTGCTGAGGGACACGGTTTAGTTTAGTGATGGGTTTGACAATGTTGAGTTGCTGCTTGCATTCAATGGTCTTAACGGTCTTTTCCATATAATTCTATGAAACACATTTTATAACATCAACCCTTACCAGTGCATGGATGATCTCATGTTTCACTGTAGACAACATGCCAACGAATTCCTGTGCTTGTGTTGAAATCATATTTGGACACAAGTTGGCATAGCCAGCTATTGGCCTGGAAGACAGGATTAAGATGAAATTCTTTTTTAGTAAGGCAGTAGCAAATTCAGATCACAGTCACTTGAAAAGGCAGAAGAGTTGAAGGAAAATGGAGACTAGTGTAAAAACAAGTCCTAAACAACTTCCCCAATCATTTTTAAAAAGTCTGTCAACACCACCACGACTAGTTTTCTTTTGAAGTGGGGAGGGGCAGGATGGAATCAAGCTCTATAATCAGTATTCTGCACAGGTGCCAGCAAGAACTGTGTAAGAGCTCTGAACTCTAGGTGAGACACTACAGAGGTACAAAGTGTCTCTTAGAACCCAATTAGAAACAAGAGAACCACATAAGTGGGGCCCATTTGCATTTGCCTTTAAACCTGTGACAAGATGTTGAGATAAATGCAGTAACAGTGGAGGAGTAGCTTTGACTTCAACACATCAGCTTGCCTATTTCAACAAGGACGTCTACTTCGTTCTATGATACAACACAGGCAAACAAACTCCACTTTTAAACAACTAAAAAAAACCACCTTGAAGGTTTAAATAAAAATAACAAAAATAGTTAGTAAGAGAGGGAATACTTGCCTGTCCATTTCAGCTTCCAGCTGGCAGTAGGCTGCATAGGCAATGATATTCTCATGGCCACACCTTTCAGTAGTGAGAGCACTAACGTAAAGTACAAAGTCAGCATCTCGAACTCCTTCTTGGTCAGGTAAGCCCGTGGGTCCACAGTGCCATTCACTCTCATTGCATACCCTGCATTGCTTTGGCAATGTTCAAACAGAATAGTTAAGATACTGCAGCTGTGACCAAAACTTTACACGACAAAACACTTGAAGGCAAGAATAAATCCCATTGTAAGACAGCAGAAGGTGAGAAAACTCCCTATGAAGGCAGTAAAAAAAACCCCACAGATCTAAGGAATAACTTCCACATGACTAGCTTCTTGAATTTACTAGATAGCAAGAAGTGGCAGCTTTTGGAAAAACTCACTTAGGAGGCCCTTATCTGAGAAACTGCACCCTTTCTTTCCTACAATTAAAAAAAAATTGCTATGTAAGTAGCAATTGCGTTTCACATGTAACCTGGTACAGTTTTAATACTGCGACCGAAATTGCAAGAAAGAAAGGAGAGGAGAGAGGGAAGGAAGGAGAGGAGGGAAGGAAGGAGAGGAGGGAAGGAAGGAGAGGAGGGAAGGAAGGAGAGGAGGGAAGGAAGGAGAGGAGGGAAGGAAGGAGAGGAGGGAAGGAAGGAGAGGAGGGAAGGAAGGAGAGGAGGGAGGGAAAGAAATCTACTGATCACACACTACAGTTGAATCAAACACTCACGCAAGAAAAATGCTACAGACAAAAGTATTTCCTGCACCATGCTCCCAGTTCAGTGGATAATCTCTACAACAAACAAACAAAACCCAAACCCACCTTACTACAAATTCTGTGAAAACCTGACTCATTGACCAAGGTGAATAATGATGTGACTCAGGGCAATTTAACAAGCTTTGAATCTCGTCCTCTGGATAGTTCCTTACAATAGCGTGTCACGGTAAAAAGAACCCAGGAGCAGGCACTTGCTCACTGCTCCCCCTCCCGGAGGGACGGGGAAAAAAATGTAATGGAAGGCTTTTTGGAAATCCCCAAGGACAGGGAAGGCTCACTCCCCACTTTACAGAGTGGGGAAGAAAATGAAACTTAATTTAATGCACCAATAACCAAAACCATAACAAAGAGAAACCACCTCAGAGTATGGCAATGATGAAGAGCATAACCAGCCTTTTAAGGGCACTTTCCTCCTACCCCTCCCCTCTTCCTGGGCTCAAGCACTTAATTCCGGTATCTTCATCTCCTCCCCACAAGTAGATCAGAGAGACAGGGAATTTGGGATGCAGTCAGTCTGTCTGCAAAGGCTCCTGCTGCCTGTCTCATCTCAGGGCAGGTGGACTCCTCACCATTCCCCTGCTCCAGCGCAGGGTCCCTCACAGGCTGGGCAGCCCTGCACAGGCCTCACTGACCTGTGTTGATCCCGAGGGCTGCAGCTCCTCTCTGCCTTCTGTGTCAATCTCTGTGGCCCACAGACACTCCAGCATGGCCTGTGCCATGGCCTCTCCTCACACAGTCTCCTGCACATCTGGGGGCAAACACCCCCCTAGCATAGGGTTCTCATCTACAATCCCTCCCCTCTGGCATGGATGGAATTCTCATCTATAATCACCTCCTCTAGCATGGGGTCCTCATCTGCAATTGTCCCCCTGGAACAGGGTCCTCCCAGAGCTGTTGGCAACTATCAGTCCCACCACTGCCCTCCGTGGCTCGCAGGGACACAGCTGCTCTCTTGCCATGGGCTGCAGTCAGGTCTCTGGTCTGGCACTGCTCCTCCCTTCCTTCTTCACTGATTGCAGGGCCCATGTGGTCACCTCCATCCTCCTGTCTCACTCTGTCCACCTCCTCCTATGCACTGTGGGTTTCCCTTCTTAAATAGTGATGGCAGAGGCACCAGATGGGCCCAGCCAGGTCAGAGGTGGGTCAGACTCAGAGCCAGAGGGAGTTTCAGGAACTGCTTACAGGGGCAGCACTGCAGCCCCCTCCCCCTGTTACCATGCAGAAAGTGGCTCCACACAAGCCCATCACACAGCGGCTTAGAAAACAGTAACGAGTCCAGCTTCACTCGACTCTTGGTCCAACAGCCTAAATCAACCGTTGACTCAAATTGTTCTGTCACTCAAACTCAGTCATCTCCCACAAACAGGTCACTCATGCACAGGTAGTAATGGAAGCTTTTTATTAACTCCCACAAGCAACAATATTTCAAAGGTTAAGAAGGATGTGGATGGCTTAGCTTACCTGCAGGTGTTTCTCAGGAACTATAACTGGCCCACATCTTGTATGGCTTGCGCAGGCTCCTTGGCAGTACCTGTGAGGGTCGGCTTTCCTCCTCAAATATTGGTTTGTCGCACACTGCCTTCAACCAAACATGAAAGACAGCACTGTTTTGTTATTAAAAAGAAACAGTACAACAGTTTTACAGCATTCAAGAGTACTGCAATACAGGTATTTGATGTAACTTCCATGGGAAGAATTATTAGCTACCCTGCTCTGGAAGACATAAGGCTTCCAATTGTTAACAATAGATCCACAGAAAAACATTAGGTACAGGTTCATAAACGGGGGTACCTATACAAGGAAACAGGCAGCATGGAGAGCCCATAACATCTCTGATATAACAAATGGCGGCCACACAAGACTGGGTGATTTGTGTATGCTCTCTCAATAACATCTGTTACCAGCCAGGGGTCAGATTGGTCACTGTAGACTGAGGAGAGCACTTCTCACGCTCTTACTCTATTGTTTTCGTAAAAGGCCAGACAATGCAATGATAAATATCAAAAACAGCAAGCGATTTTCAACAAACTTTCACCTACCTGCTTAGTAATATGGTACCCGTGGATTTACGCACTTGAAATGTCTTCTCCAAATAAGATATAGCTTGTGGAAAAAGTTTGTTCTGAACACAACAAAAAACAAAAGTCACCCAGCAGCACCTTAAAAGCATTAACTACCAAGTTCCATGTTGTGCTATAGCAGAAGAGCACAAACACCGACTTTCCAAGAAATTCAAGCCTTATCAATGTACTTAGGAAATACTTCATTCCGGTTTTCCCAGATTTTGTTGTTGCAGTGACAAAACGAGAAGGGAGCCAGAACTCATTCTCATGTACAACTTCAAAGAGGCTTTAAAAAATACACACGATGCTCACTGAAAGTTCTGCACCTTGGGACATAGCAAACACCTGCCAAACAACATTTATTGGAACACAGGAGGTGTTTAGAAGGGAGGCATAATCTGTACACAAAGCCTTGGTTTCACAGACTACGGGATATGAAACTGCTGGGATTCAAAGCCTTTAATTACATAGGCCTTACACTTAACACGATACATGTAAACTATGTACAAACAAAAAGGTGAAGCAATGACGACTTACCTTTATAAGGTGACTTTTCTCAGGTAGCAAACTGTATTTGGCAAACAAAACAAAAGGAACAAGCTTCAATTAACACGAGTTCCACTCTCATGTGTGGGGGGGGAAAAAAGTTGCCACAAATGATACTCACTCCTCAACACTTGTGTCGTATATAATCTTAATTCTCAGCTGCTGATCCACATTTCTCTTCAAGACGCGGTTTTCCTTTAGAGGAACTCGATAAACAGCCTGGCAGGGAGAGGAAGAAGCGGGGGGATGAGGCAACTCGCCTGGCCGTTCACACCAACAAGCATTCCCAACCCCTTCTCGTCTGCGGCAGCAGCTCTTGTCTGGTTTTAAGCAAAGCCGCTCCCCGCCCTTCTCCTCCCACGCTGCCCTCACCCGCCCGCCGCCCGGGGGCCACAGCCCGGGGGTCCGCGGGGCCAGAGCCCGCTCAGCCCGACCCGGGCAGCCCTGAGGGGACGCACCCAACGGCGGGAGCGGCAAACGGAGAAGCCCTCGCCGCCCGATCCCCGCCTGACAACCGCCCGCGGCTGCCTCACCTCTTCGCCGCTGGGCACGCGGTGGTGACAGGACGAGGACGAGAAGGGCGAAGGGGCGGCGGCGCGGCCGCAGCCCAGCAGCGCGGCCATGAAGGCGACGAGCAGCGGCCGAGAAGCTCTGGGCCGCCCGCCGCCCGGCTCGGCGGCCATCTTGGACTGGCCTTCCGCCGCGTCGCCATGGAGACAGCGCCGTGCGCAGCGGCTGCGGCCAATGGGCGAGCGGGGAGCGCGGGAGGCGGCGGGGCCGAGGCGGCGGGCGCTCTCGCTGTGGCGCGGCTCCGCCGGGGCCGGGCGCGGAGCGGGGGTGAAGGTGAGGCGGGGCAGGGCAGCGCGGAGCCGGGCAGCGCGAGGATGCGGTGCCCGGCGATGACGCGCTGGCGGGGCGGCGGTGCAGCACCGTGCAGAGCACGGCAGGGAGATGCGGTGCTGTGTGAGGCCACGTAGTTAGGTGCAGTGGGGTATGATGCGGCGCTGCGCGAGCCACCCAAGTGCGGTGTGAGGCAGTCCAGCTAGGCCGCATGCAGCATGGGCGGGGAGCTCTGCGTGCCATTGCTCTGTGCTGGTCAGAGCACCCATACGGCGCCGTTGCATCGCTGCTGCTACAGCCTTTTTCAGGTTGGAGTGCCAGAGCCTCAGCGAAACCCCTCACTCTCCCCCCAGACTGAGCTCTTCATCCCTGGGAGTCCTGCACCTTGAGGCCTTTGCTCCAGCCTCTGAGTCTGAAATCACAGAACCACACAATTGTTTAGGTTGGAAAAGGCCTTTCAGATCATCAAGCCAAACGTTAACTTGGCGCTGCCACATCCACCGCCAAACCCTGTCCCTAGGCACTGCCTAGAAGCAAAGGGCTGCTGTGGGCCCACTGTGGCCAGCGCAGCCCAGTGCTCAAGCCAGGAGCTGGGATTTCGTTTTTCATACACCACCAGGCCTGTTCCCAGCTTCTTGGTCCACAAACATAGTAAAACAGAGTAGCCCTGGTATAGAAACTAGGAAAGAAACTTCTACCATCACCACTGTTGGGGTTTTCAAAGAGCTTCATCTTGCAGCTCCTGCCACTCTCCAAGGCATTCCATTATAATGAGAGCCACGGTAGCAGGGCACTCTGCCTCATGGAAAGACAGAAGCTGAAGGAAGTCACGCTGTCTTCAGTGGTGAAGGCCACTACAGACTAGCCTGACTTGGCTACCTCCAAGAGTAACTGGGGAGGAAAATTAAAGTTCCTGAGGTAGTGAGTTGTGAAACAGTCATCTCTGAGATAATGTTGCTAGAAACCAGATGTTTCTGCTCACTCTATTGATGATAATTCAGCAACTGATGGCTGACAATCACTTTATTCTATAAAATAAAGAACATACTCTTTCTTGGAGAGTGTCTGTAAATTCCTCTCTTGCGCAAGGACGTCCCTCAGGGTTATCCTCCAGAGCTGACTGAGAGTCACCCGCTGTCATTCATATGGGTATGTAACATCATTCTCTGTGAAACAATCTCTACAAAATAAGGAATCATTAAGCTAGCTTTGAACTGTTAATTCAATTAATAATGACTAGCAGCTACAGTCCTGTGTAGTAAGTATTCCTCTAACCTATTGCCTACTTAAACAGAAAACCCCTATTCTTTTCCTGATTGAGACTGTCTATAAAATACATTTACAGTTCCAATCGTATCATTCTCTTTCACTCTACTTTCCGAGTTTGCCATCAGCTTCTCACTATAGCAGCACTGTAATATATCCAAATGTAAAGCAACATTTCTACTTGAAGTGTGTTCCTTGTGGAAATGACTCAGTGGTAAGACAGAGCAGTTTGAAACTACTTTTATTAAAACCACATGAATATGGCTTTTGATTAGATGTTGTAGGATTCTGTCAGTAAGTGTACAGCTTGCCAAGATGTACAAATGCCATTACCTATATGCTTTACAAAGCTTCAAAAGGCTTCACATGGTTTAAGCATGGTATTTGAGCTATGCCCCTGTAGATGCAAAGCGTTTTTCAATGCTGGATTCTCTTTCTTCGAGGCTCTTAGCACCAACAAGAGTGGATGCCTGAGGATGAATGAAAAGTGCTAGTGAACGAGGTTGTTTTCCCCAACAGGGAATATTTTACAGATCTCCTCCCAGGCAGCCAGCCACTTTGTTCTTCATGGTGAATACTGGAAATAAGACTATGTATACGTGCCCTGACCTACCTTCCTACCTGGATGATTTGAAGACATTTATCTATGTGTGTGGTTGAAATGTGACTACTTAGCTTAAGCAGCCTCGTGGTGAACAAGAATCATGAATTGCCCTGTTAATTCCCACCTGTCAAAGGCACTAAAATTTCCCAGCCTAAGAGCATTCTATTTTTTGAAAGTAATAAGATATTCAGGGTATGCCTGAATGTCATGAAATATGACAAACATTTTTGGGTTATTCACATCATCAACCACGCTGTCATAGAGGTCAGTAGGATCTGCTGGACTTTTTGGTGGTGGAGTGATTAGTCCTCTGCTCCCAGTGCAGTAATGCCCAGTGAGGACTCGAGCCAAGTACATGTATTTTGTGCCATTCGTGTCTGGGCTGGAATAAATATCCCGAGCAGAATAACTTGCATCCACAGCAAAGTAGGTTCCATTCCCAATGGCTGCATCTGTTTGGAAAGACAGCATTTTCAAATACAGATAGTATTCTTATTGCCATAAAAATCTTAAAAGCTCTCCTTTAAACAGCAAGTTCAAGTCATAATCCTTTGCATCAGAATGAAACTTAGATGTCTAGTATCAACACCCAGGTTTTGACTGCCCCTTCCTATGGGGAAAAGGATTCCTCTCTCTGTTTAGCCTGCAACCCATCAAATTGCAAATCTTCAGCACCTTCTCAGCTTGAAATTACTATATGCCTGTAATTACTGTTTTCCAGTTACACTCCACAGCAAGTGAGAGGACTCACATTTGTCTCAGATTTCTTTTTTTATGATATTGGTAGAAAGCTGTTCAAGCCAGACAGGCTTTTAAGCAGACAGACTTTCCTGTCTGTCAGCTCTGACCTTCAGATAGTTTTGCACAGCTGTCCAGCCTGTCAGAAGGACATGTGCCCCTCCCATCATAAATGGCTGAGATGGAGAGGCTGAGAGAGGACATGAGGATTAAGGGCCCTTGCTTCCCATGGCAATCCAACCTCCTGGCACCTCCAAAGCAGGGAAGCGAAACTACATCTCCACTGGTCATGTTTTAAAAAGAAATGGTGACTGACCTTTCTATCTGTGCACAGTCTGATATATTTAGTTCATTTTGGACTTCATTTTCTCAAAAAAATATCACTGTAAGTGATAGAGGACCCCGACAGAGAAATGTCTTCTCATGGATCCAAAGTGTCCATTAGATCTGAGTTCAGCCATCAGGCTCTCTCAAATTCAACTCAACTCTAGGCATGTACAATTGTGTTTTAAGGAAGAAAACACTAAGAACAGAAAGTAAGTACTTTTGAAGTGAGGTTGTGGGACCTCTGACAGCAACTGGCACCCGAATATTACCAAATAATGAACATAACATGACTCTAGTAGAGGAACTGGAAAAAACAATCTTTGAACTAACGCAGAGAGCTTTTCTGCTCAATATGTAATGGTTACCCCTAACAACCATTAAAGGGGGAAAATTAAATCATTAATTTAAATTTATTTCATGTGCACAAAAATGGGAGGGAACCAGAATCTTCTCATTGCTTGTGCTGTCCTCATCTTCGTAGACAACAGAAGCATCTGCATTTCTACTTTGTAATTGCCTTTTTCTAAGAAAGGAGCAGATAGTAGCAGCTAGTGGTCAGTGTCTCAGCTGGGGATGCTGAACTGCAGTCCTTGTTCCTTTCCGTTGACAGATCTCACAAAACATTCCTCAAAAGCTGCCCAGGCCTGACTTCAGAGTAGGTGAGCTTTTTCTGATACCCCCTAGTTGACAGTATTCATCAACAAGGGATTAAGTGAACAGGTTAGTTCCTCTGTCCATAGACATTGTGCTCAGGAATTATTTATCACTTTATTCTCCAACTTCATTCAGTCTTTCTGTTGTGTTGACAGCAGTGCAGCACTGACACTCCCTAGGACTACACACATCTAGGAAATTAACTGCTTTGGGTAATGACTCACCATTCTTTCCAACAAAGCCCCGATTAAATCCATTGTAGTTGATTGTGCTCAAGGAGGATGCAGCTGTCCCATGAAACAGCAACTTCTCATTGCTTTGGGCTTTGTTCTTTGCATCAAGAGCATTTTTTTTCATTTGATATGTCTTCCAGAGGAAGGAATTTTGTATTCTTTCAATCTGTAAAGTTACAAAACAGAACTATATTTATACTGTTTGGGTCCAATAGTTATCACAGAAAGCACTGAAACCAAACCAAACTGAAAGAATGACAGTAATTTTCACTTTGCCCTGTTAGGGTATGGTTTGGGTTGGGGATCTCAACACCTGAGCCTTCTGAAAAAATCAGAGGCCAAAGCAGCTCAGAAGAGGTTTTCAAGCTTGGCAATTTTTGCATACATTTGTCTTGCCTACTACACCAGGTGCACAGACAATCATGGTAGCTGTGCATTGTCATTTCTAGAAATGGGCTGTGTACCACTGCCAGATGCAATGATAAGATGCTTTCTGTGCATCCTAAATCATCTTTACTGATGTTTTTCTCACTACAGTGTAGACTGTAGTGACAGCATTACACAGAAAGATGATAGAGTGCAAGCCCCCTGCCAGAGCAGGACTATCTAGAGTAGGTCACACAGGAATTTGTCGAGGTGGGTTTTGAATGTCCCCAGAGAAGGAGACTCCCCAATCCACCTGGGCAGCCCCTTCTAGTGTTCCCTCACCTGAACTGTAAAGTTTTCCCTTGTGTTTCTTATGTTCCAGCTTGTACCCATTGCCCCTTGTCCTGTTGTTGGCCATCACTTAGAACATCCTGGCTCCATCCTCCTGACACACACCCTTTATGTATTTGAAACGTTACTAAGGTCACCCCTCAGTCTCCTCTCCTCGAAGCTAAAGAGCCCCAGCTCCCTCAGCCTTTCATCATAAGGGAGATGCTTCACTCCATCTTCTTTGTGACATTTCTCCTCTAGATCTCAGCTTGGAAGTAAAGATTACTTCCTTTATTGTGTAGCTTAGCAAATCATACAAAACTCCTATATAAAAATGATCGGTGGGAGGACAGATGTTGCTGTCTCCCTCTGACAACAATGTGAATATAGCTGAGGGGAAAACTATCTGAGTCAAAGAAAAGATATTGTTTTCAGCCCAAAAAATCAGTTCCCCTCCCCTTCCCCCTAGGATTTCACCTTCTCAATAACAAAGTTGGGGCAGGTTTTCTTAAACGTTTTCTGAACATCCAGATATTCGTGATGTGATTGCTCAAGATTCACCAGTTTGACCGGTTCCTTTCGCATCATTTCCCAATGTGCAGGGAGCTCTGTCAACTGCTTATCTGCAAAACAGAGACTTAGACTTTTTATATTTTTTATCCAGGACTCAGTTGCATCCACATCTTCTTGGCTTTCTCCACAGATCTGAAATACAGCTAAATTCACTTTCTTCTCCAAACAAACAGGCTGCTTCTTCTCAGGGGATTGAGTTTTGCCCCAGAAAAATGCTGTGAAGAAATATGTGTTAATTCTTAGTTTTAAATAAAATACCTTTAGCTCCACGTGCCCGTGTACACAGAAAACCCATCTACTTACACTTAAACATAGACATCCACGAATCTGCTGTGGCTGAATCTGAATCTTCTCTTTTCTTCATGCTTTCATAAAAGTCTTGGAGCATCTGTGTCTGGAAGATGACGATTTTAACTTTTTTCAAATGCTGTACTGCTGTCTTGCTTTCAAATTCCACTATAGCATCCAACATGTCGTCAGCTACCTTTGCTGCACTCTTTCCTGCTTGACCTAAACAAAAATAAAAGGCACAATTTAAGTGCTCTTCACTGATACAAGGCAGCATCCCTAAAACACAGACCATATCCCCGGCTCATACAGACTGCTGTCCCTCTCTCCTCCCCCATTGTGCTTTCTGGCCAAAGCCCCAGGCTTAAGCTCAGCTTTACACTTCAGCCTGTCAGCTGCCAGAGGTGACAATGTACACAGACCTGGGAAGCCCTTCTGGGACTCATCCCTTGTTTACTCTGAGGCTTCTTGAGCATATCTACTATCATCCACACCAGAAGTATTATCCTTCCCCCCACCACCCATCACTTTCCCAAGAAAAGGCAAACCTGTTCCAATCGCTGGGAAGGCGACAGATTTGTACATCTTCAGCTCACACTCATTAAGCACTTTAGAGATCTGACTCTTCACATTGTGATCATGAACCAAGTGGATTATTTTATTGCACAACAGATTTCCACCTTGTGTAGTGATAAAGCCGCCTTCAGACTGCCCAGCTGGGGAAGATAAAGCAAAGAAGAAGACATAACATTTTCAAAGTGACCACAGAAAAACTCACGATCAGAGTGACAGGGATAGTTACAACACTATTTCATAAAAAATAACTGCATTTTTGTGATTACAAGACCTGATTTGCTATTGGCTTTTAAAAGCAAGTCCTGTATGTGCTTACATCAAAAGAGTTTTCAACACTTTGCTCGCTTCCACAACTTCAGCTCTCCTGTAGCTGACCACAGAATTATGCTCAAGTTGATGGGACTATTTCTGTTCCTAATTCACACTTGAATAATTTCATGGGTAAAGAACTTAAACTACATTAATTACCCAGCACCTACAAGCATCTGAAATCTCTATCCAACTTCTGTTCAAGTTGTGAAAAGAAAATTTCTTCAAGTGGATGTCAAAACAACGGAACTTCTCAAAATTCCTGAGTGAAAGCTATTTAATCAGATAAAACAATGATACCATCAGAGAATTACAAACCAACTTTACATAAAATAAACCCCAAACAAAATAGTGTGCTTTATCATACCATGTTGAGCACATTCTGCTTGGACTTGGGAACCAGCAGCATCCACAATTGCTCTGAAGACCCCTTAAATTACAGAAGAAAAGCAGACACATTCATTAACTCAACTGCGCTGTTTCTCCTCAAAGCTCTTCCCAGTTTCTGTACTTTACAAATATCCCAAATCCTCATGTGACAAGATCCCACAAAGTGCAAAAATCTTTGCCAGTGCCCCTAAGTACCCTCCATGACATACTGCCTTCATTATTGATCAGAATCACTTCTATTTCATCATTTCACTCGCCAATAGTATGTCCCTCACCAAACTCTCCAATTGCTTTGAATTCAATCCTCTGATGTCTTTCATGCTTGCAATTCACAGTCTCACCAAAGAATCCTCAGAATTATCCAAAGGAGTTTTTCAGGATGACATTTGATCTAAAACAATCCCTTTTATTTCAGCATTTTTGGTTTTGAACACGAAAAATCTGATACGATGTCTTGCTTCTGGTTTAGTAATTTGGAAACTAAACATTCAGGACACATAAAAAACCTGTTTAACATCTATGTCCTGATTAACCACAGCTGTCTCTCTCATCTGAAAAACACCTCATACAAGTTTCACATATCAACAGTTTTCCCCTGCCCTCTTAAAATCTGTCCCATATTTATCATTAAAGGACCACACATTCAATACAGTACCTGACGGGGAATTGAATGTCGCATTTGACACGCTTACAATAACCTCTGTATCTTCCTTGGTAATGTCTCCACTCATTACTTGGAGTGTAATGGAACCAATCTGCATTTCATAAACTGTCAATACTTCAGTTGAAACAAGCCTAATGGAACCTGCATGGGAAAGAAAGATACCTTAAAACACTTCTCCTCTAGTGTGGGGTATTGTTATCTTCCAGTGAGAGGAACTTCAACTTAACCTTTTAAGGGATATGCTCTAGAGCCGTTTGATGGACCTAGAGAGTTTCTGCCTTTCTCTCTACTCCATTTCTGAAAGCAGGAGGACACAGCAGTCTTCCTGTTCAAATATTGTGAAAGTGAAACCATTTTGATTCCTGTAAACTCGTGCAATACAAATTCAGAACAGAGTCCTGTGGTTATCTGACCTGATCAGCTCTGTAAG
Organism: Colius striatus; assembly: GCF_028858725.1. Taxonomy (NCBI): domain Eukaryota; kingdom Metazoa; phylum Chordata; class Aves; order Coliiformes; family Coliidae; genus Colius; species Colius striatus. The sequence goes on along the minus strand of NC_084769.1, from coordinate 10,842,771 downwards.
CATTTCCTGAACCCTTACAAGAAATGGGAGTATCCAGCTTGGGCATTTCCAGTAACAGACATCCCATTTGTAAATTATTTCACCTGTACCCACATAGATAACAGAGAGTCCTTTTCTTCTAGTCTAAACTTCTCTAATTTGTATTTTATCTGCATAGTCTTAACTGTATCTCACTGATACAGCAGCTGAGAAGAGCTATATATTCTTATGAACAAACCCCTGCTGCTATTCATATGGTTTTTGCTGTTGTGTCACAACAGTCCATCAGAGGAAAAAGAAAATTGCTGCTTGATGACATTTCACCTGTTTCCTGATGCAAATAAAACCACTTCACGGTATTTACATTCTCCCATGTCCCACCTCTCACCTCTACAAAACTTACCTGACTTTGGTGCTGCAGCACTGGAACTTTCAGCTGCCCTGCGTTGTAGTTCAGTGGTAAAAGCCTAAGAAGGGGAAAAGACAGTATTTCAGAGTTTATCCACTGGGTATTTCCATAATTAACAGTCCTGTAGTTCTTGCTGAGCCATTTGACACATTAGACTGTCATGTTTAGGTATCAAGACTCAGTGTGGACACTGTGGTAATAGATACTGGCTTTGCATGGCCAGAACTCCTCTCTCAAAAGATAAGCAAGCATTTACAGTTGTTTGCAGTGCCAGCAGCAGCAGCCCACAGCAGGAAGAACTTGCTAAATTATGAACTTAAGGAAAAAAAGTAACTACAGTATAGTTGAAGTACAACTAGAACAGTATGTGACATCTTTGACTGGAGAAGAACTACCTGGACGTTATCCACATCTTTTGGATTCAAGAGAAAATTAACCTCCTGGAGAGTCTTCCGAGTGTGACTACTGCTGAACTTGAATATCACATCAAACATCAACTTAGAAACAATGGTTTTAGGAAACCCAAATCTACCAGTCCCAATAGCTGGGAAAGTGATTGATTTCAGTCCAAGTTCTTCAGTTTTCTTCAAGCAGGAATGGATTACGTTTTCTAGGGTCTGTAAAACACAGCAAAGATATTGTCTTTCTGTAATTAAAAAAGGCATCATTTACTAGGAGCTCCACAGAGATTACACCGGTATGAGAAAAAGCTCTCAGTCCATCAAGGCATCTTTCAAGGGCACTCCAACAGAAGCCAATGGAGTTAAGTGTTCTAAACTATTTTAAAGCCTAATGCCTCAGGACAGGATCCCAAATAAATATGTTTTCTACTTTCTTTTTTTAGTAGTTGAAATGTACCTTCAGGGTCTGTCCATTTCCTCCATCCCACACTGGAAGTATGGCATGAAGCACAGACTTGCAGGCCAGAGCACCTCCACTGGTGCAGACCACACTCCCTTCAGCAGCCGCCTGTTTTTGTTTTTCACTGTCAAACTCTGTTTGGAGAGCTGGTCCAGCCTTTTCCAGCAAGGCTTTGCAAAGAGGCCCCACACCAAACTTCAGATCTGTGCCAACACTGTTGACAATAACATCTGCCTGCAACAAAATCACAACAAAAATATCTGTAGCCAGACTTCAAGTACAAATGTGCATCGAGACCAAAAGCACCACCAAAGCAACACACAGCAAGAAAATCATGATGCTGAGGGAGAAAGAACCTGGTTTTCTGCACGGCTTCTACATAGTCAGTATTCCTGGACTTGTAGGAAACCTGCAGTAGGCAGCATCAGACTTACTGTGAGTACCAACACCAGAGGTATATACATGTGAGCAGGTCATTCACCTATCCCTGCATCCAGAGCTGTCAAGCCCTCAGTGGAGGTCTGGCTGTGACCCACCTCGTGCTAAGCAGATGACAATGTCTGGGCAAGTGAAATAGACTCCAGAGGCTGGGTCTTTCTCATCCCCTCTCCCCAGACCCAGCTCTTCCTACACTTCCCTCTGAAGAACTGTTGCAGTATTGCTCCTTCTTCTCTAGCACCATCACAGGATGCAAAACACATGTATTGCATAAGGTACACATAATACAGAAGGTGTACTGTCCCTTTCATATTCTCTGAGGTGGGGCTGTCTATACCTTACCAGAAAAGCACCACCCCACGCACAAAAACGAGGTGAAAGGAAGCTGTTGTGCTCTCATAAAGTAAAACAGGCAAAGCCTCCAAGTCTGGCATTTACTTAACTTTTTATCACCTCAGATGTTTCAATTCTAAAGTTCTTTAAACATGTACCATACAGAGGGGGGTTTTACATCTAGTCTTGCTCTTTCACTGGAATAGACTTTTACAGGCACCAAAATGACAACTGAGGCAAATCCCATTGAAACAACAAGTCAATTCTAATTTAAGGAGACTTTCAACTCCCAAAGTTTAAAAATCAGAGGCTGTTGAAAAAAGATGCACTTTGCATCACTGAAGGAAAAAGAAACATAAGGGAAAGAAACTATGTCAGAGGTGTAGACTGAGTCTTGGTGGTCTAGATAAGCAGTAGTTAAACTTTTTGTTAGCAAAAAGAATGAAAAAGTAGAATGAAGTGAGAAGAAGATCAGCAGAATCACATTTAGCCTTTGGCAAAGCAATCTAAGAATGTAGTCTTGTATTTTCTGCAGCCCAGTAACTTCTTCACAGCCTGTGTCTTTAACTCATCCAAAGAGAAGGGAACTAAAAAACAACTCAGCCACGGCCTCCAGCTTCAGGCTTTTTATCACTGTTAGCATGACTTTCAACAGCAGCTCAGACGGGGGCTGATTTCCCATAACATCCAAGGACAAAACCCTAGACAGCTACAGATCACATAAATACTTTTGGAAAGTACTTTAGTTCAGAAAAAAAAAAGATTTAAAACAAGCAAACTGCTTTACATGTTGACCTTAGATCTAGAGAATGAATAAACTCTAGCTGGGAATGAAACACCCTGAAATTCACGCCTACCCACCAGAAACAGATGCAGTGACAGTTCCCAACCTGAACTCCAGCAGTTCTGGGAGCCTGCAACCTTGTTTAGCCAGCACAGAACTGGTTTCCTTAGGTAGCAATAGCCTTGTCAAACAACAGAACCCTTTGTCCTTCCTTTTCTATTTAACTTTAAAGATCTTCACACCAAATGAGAGAGGAGGCAGACAATTAAAGCCTTACCGTGGCTTCCTGAACATTTTTCTCCTCTACTCGGATGCAAAGTCCTTCACCTGTCCTGACCATCTGCAGATCCTCTTTTCTGTTCTCCTTCTGGCTTGGCCTCAGTTTATAGGTTTTCAAGTAAGGTATCCTCAGCATTGGGGAAGATGACTTAGCTGTAAACACTTTTTTTACTATCTCAATCACAGACCGAACTGTTTCTCTTGCATCACCCACAAGATGAATCTCCTTCAAGCTGCTGTCCTCCGTGTCTTCCAAGGTCTCCTTGATGGAAGACACAATTGAATAGGTGCACAGTTCCAGTGGGAAGCCAAATATCCCCCCACTTGGAGTGGGCAGGGCTATAGAACTATGATTAAATGCTTCAGCAAGCTGCAGACTTTTCTTCACTGTCTTTTTCAACAAGTCCTCACACTCTTCTGCTTCCTCCTTCCTCCACCTGGGCCCGACAGCATGAACGACATTCTTGCAGGGGAGCTTCCCGGCGCCTGTGATAACTGCACACCCAGGCTGTAAACTCCCCTTCTTCCTCACCAGCTCATCACACTCCTCTTGCAGCTCTGGGCCAGCTGCTTTTAGCAGCACGTCAGCAAGGCCACCAACAGGTTCTAAGTCTTCGCTAGAGGGATTTACCAGCACATCAACAGGGTAATTACACAAGTTACCTTTGTACACTGCTACCGCAGCTCCATCTGGCAGCACTTTCTTGTAGTAGAGCTTCCTTTTCTCTTTATCAACAACTTTTTTGCCCTTCTGTTGCTGTTCTCCATCTTCCTCCAGCCTAATCAAACACCGAAATTTCTGCTTTGCCTCACAAACACATGAATCTTTCCTTTCAGTGAAGAACTCTTTGGCTCCCGGCTTATCAATGGGCACATTTTTTGAGTAAAGAGATGAGAGAATTTCTTTGAATGTGGTGACTGCTTTTGGCACTTCTGCTTTTGGTCCACTCAGGTAAATAGACAGTGTCTTGGTGTCAAAACATACTGCCACACCTTCCCTCCTCCATTCAAGACAAACTTCAGATTTGTCCTCTCTACAAACTGCACCACCACCACCGACCTGGCTGGGATTACTTCTTCCACGATTGTGTATCTACCTATAAAATCATTGAGCTTCTGATAAACCTCTGTTACACCTGGAGAAAAGCCAGCAATAATCACTTTAGTTTCTTTTCCAATGTGTTCATCAATGATTACTTTTTGCTGGGAGGAATTGTACTTCTTGCACAAGGAGGCCCTCTCCGTTCCGCATGTTCTCGAAATAAACTGTGATGTAGTCCCTGGAAACACCGTCCGGGATGTTTTCAGCCTTGATGCTCTGGGTCGACTCAAGAAGCCTGGCAGTCATTTTGAATTCTTTAACTCTTTTGTTCTGTAAGCATCTTTTGACAAATTCTACAGTATCTGTAAACAGAAACGCAGTGTGAACTGACCACGTCTCCCTGCCTTGCTATCAGAGCCCGCTGGCACTTCTGGATATCGACTGGGTCAATGTCTCCCTGTATCTGGAGCAAAACTGTGTTAGGAAAAAGGGAAAATGCACACAGCCGTGTTACTCTGCTCTTCACTACCACTGTCTCTGTTCCTCTCTTATTCATCTCATGGATAAACTCTGCACTTCTCCCTGCCTCACCACCTTCCCAAACAGAGACTTTATACACTTCAATAACTTGCAGAACACATCTCCACACTCACTCCACTTCAGAGCCTTCTCCCTCTAACCCAAAATGATACAGAGACAGTAAAACACTCTCATCCAATTTCAATTAATGTGCACACCTCCACTTCTCTCTCTTTCCCATGCAACACTTGGATCAGAAGCATTTTCACAGAGCTCTACACGAGTCTCATATCTTTCTTAAGAGACTGCAGTCAGGCACTTGCTTTAAACTCTGAATCTCTAACAGGAGAGGAACCAAGCTCTGAAAGCTATTACTGCTCCATACAGGCAGAAATGAATCATGGTGTTCACCCTGTCTTACCAATACTTTTTATGAAGGTAGCTACAGCAACATTTCCTTCAGGTATCACTTCCACAGTGAAGTCCTCATTTACTACCAGGTCACTGATGTTCTCCAACAGCATATAGAAGCATTTGGGACTGCAATGTTGTACGTCTTCAAACACCACTGAAGGTGAGGACCCCGCAGGCTTTTCTGCCACATTCACTGCAGAGGCAGCTCCCTCCTGGAGCTCACTACTTGCAATAGAGCTCTCTGTTTTCTGCAGGGCTTCTGCATCACCTTCAACAGAAAGAGAAATAAGCCACGTGACACATTGCTACACATTTCCTGGAATAAACAAATTTTGCTTGCCCTTTCTCTCCTTTCCCAAGAAAAGAGATCACTTGACCAACCAAATTCTGCAGGGTATCGCTGGACGCTTTGGATTCCAAAATGGCCCAAATGTGATATTCTGCAAGGCCACAAGAAGCTGCTCTGGTGGCATGAAAACGGCCAGAAGTGAACAAGCAAAGATCACTGGTACATTTCCAGGTCAGGGAAACAACACAAAATCCATTGAGATAATTGCTGTGGCTGCTCAGGAGTTGGTAAGGGTTGTGAGAGACCCTGCAGCCTCTGCATCAGTTTACAAGAATAAAACAGCAACAGAACTAGCTGAGGATAACATGCATGCACTGCAGACTGGATAAAAAACATCCCAAAGCAACAAAAACCCTTTCACTTTACTTTGGATACACCCTCCCAAGTAATTATACTCTTAATCACATAGCCTTTGAACCATTCTTTCAGGGTATTTGACATTAGGTTATTTCTTAAGGATAAGAAACATATCATAGAATCGTTTCAGCTGGAAGAGACCTTTAAGATCATCGAGTCCAGCCTTTGTCCCAGCCCTATCAATCATCATTTATGCCTTGAGAATGTGATGGCATTCTTGACAGACAAAGTTTAAAAGTTCAACTCAAACTTAAAACCACACAGGGTGTAATCAGAAGATAAACAGCGTGCCACAGCATTTTGCCACCACGTACATCCCACAGCCTCACTGCTTTGTGAACGACTTTATTGCTCCACTGATACAAACCTAGACTGTAAGAAAAAGGTTTTGGTTACAAACCTCTCCACAAATACACATTACTGGGAAAAGATTTATCTTTATAAGGAACAGAATGCTGAGTAATATCTATACTTTCTTACACTTTCTGAAGTTGATTTTGCAACGTTTCTCCTTTGTAAGATGTGTTCATTATACACACAACTCTGACTTAATAAGCCAAAGTAAGATTTAGGAGATGTCTGCAGACTCACGATGTACTTTCTACAGTTACCAAAGTGTAAGAAATGAAATAAAAATCCTCAGGGTTGCTATTATGAAGAGGAAGGTGAACAAAACCAAAAGCTCTCTACCCTTTCACCTTCAAAAAACCTCTACAAGAGCATTTCTACAATATCAACTCAATGGAAAAAAAACTGCAAACAGTTCAACAGGGTTCCCATCTGCAATCCCTCCCCTCAGGCATGGATGGAATTTTCATCTACAATCACCTCCTCTGTAGCTTGTGGAAAAAGTTTGTTCTGAACACAACAAAAAACAAAAGTCACCCAGCAGCACCTTAAAAGCATTAACTACCAAGTTCCATGTTGTGCTATAGCAGAAGAGCACAAACACCGACTTTCCAAGAAATTCAAGCCTTATCAATGTACTTAGGAAATACTTCATTCCGGTTTTCCCACGTTTTGTTGTTGCAGTGACAAAACGAGAAGGGAGCCAGAATTCATTCTCATGTACAGCTTCAAAGAGGCTTTAAAAACTACACACATGACACTCACTGAAAGTTCTGCACCTTGGGACATAGCAAACACCTGCCAAACAACATTTATTGGAACACAGGAGGTGTTTAGAAGGGAGGCATAATCTGTACACAAAGCTTTGGTTTCACAGACTACGGGATATGAAACTGCTGGGATTCAAAGCCTTTAATTACATAGGCCTTACACTTACCACAATACATGCAAACTATGTACAAACAAAAAGGTGAAGCAATGACGACATACCTTTATAAGGTGACTTTTCTCAGGTAGCAAACTGTATTTGGCAAACAAAACAAAAGGAACAAGCTTCAATTAACAGGATTTCCACTCTCATGTGGGGGGGAAAAAGTTGCCACAAATGACACTCACTCCTCAACACTTGTGTCGTATATAATCTTAATTCTCAGCTGCTGATCCACATTTCTCTTCAAGACGCGGTTTTCCTTTAGAGGAACTCGATAGACAGCCTGGCAGGGAGACGAAGCAGCCGGGGGATGAGGCAGCTCGCCTGGCCGTTCACACCAACAAGCATTCCCAAACCCTTCTCGTCTGCGGCAGCAGCTCTTGTCTGGTTTTAAGCAAAGCCGCTTCCCGCCCTTCTCCTCCCACGCTGCCCTCACCCGGCCGCCGCCCGGGGGCCACAGCCCGGGGGTCCGCGGGGCCAGAGCCCGCTCAGCCCGACCCGGGCAGCCCTGAGGGGACGCACCCAACGGCGGGAGCGGCAAACGGAGAAGCCCTCGCCGCCCGATCCCCGCCTGACAACCGCCCGCGGCTGCCTCACCTCTTCGCCGCTGGGCACGCGGTGGTGACAGGACGAGGACGAGAAGGGCGAAGGGGCGGCGGCGCGGCCGCAGCCCAGCAGCGCGGCCATGAAGGCGACGAGCAGCGGCCGAGAAGCTCTGGGCCGCCCGCCGCCCGGCTCGGCGGCCATCTTGGACTGGCCTTCCGCCGCGTCGCCATGGAGACAGCGCCGTGCGCGGCGGCTGCGGCCAATGGGCGAGCGGGGAGCGCGGGAGGCGGCGGGGCCGAGGCCGAGGCGGCGGGCGCTCTCGCTGTGGCGCGGCTCCGCCAGGGCCGGGCGCGGAGCGGGGGTGAAGGTGAGGCGGGGCAGGGCAGCGCGGAGCCGGGCAGAGCGGCCCACGCAGCGCGAGGATGCGGTGCCGGGCGATGACGCGCTGGCGGGGCGGCGGTGCAGCACCGTGCAGAGCACGGCAGGGAGATGCGGTGCGGTGTGAGGCCACGTAGTTAGGTGCAGTGGGGTATGATGCGGCGCTGCGCGAGGCACCCAAGTGCGGTGTGAGGCAGTCCAGCTAGGCCGCATGCAGCATGGGCGGGGAGCTCTGCGTGCCATTGCTCTGTGCTGGTCAGAGCACCCATACGGCGCCGTTGCATCGCTGCTGCTACAGCCTTTTTCAGGTTGGAGTGCCAGAGCCTCAGCGAAACCCCTCACTCTCCCCCCAGACTGAGCTCCTCATCCCTGGGAGTCCTGCACCTTGAGGCCTTTGCTCCAGCCTCTGAGTCTGAAATCACAGAACCACACAATCGTTTAGGTGAAACAATCTCTACAAAATAAGGAATCATTACGCTAGCTTTGAACTGTTAATTCAATTAATAATGACTAGCAGCTACAGTCCTGTGTAGTAAGTATTCCTCTAACCTATTGCCTACTTAAACAGAAAACCCCTATTCTTTTCCTGATTGAGACTGTCTATAAAATACATTTACAGTTCCAATCGTATCATTCTCTTTCACTCTACTTTCCGAGTTTGCCATCAGCTTCTCACTATAGCAGCACTGTAATATATCCAAATGTAAAACAGCATTTCTACTTGAAGTGTGTTCCTTTGTGGAAATGACTCAGTGGTAAGACAGATCAGTTTGAAACTACTTTTATTAAAACCATATGAATATGGCTTTTGATTAGATGTTGTAGGATTCTCACTGTCAGTAAGTGTACAGCTTGCCAAGATGTACAAATGCCATTACCTATATGCTTTACAAAGCTTCAAAAGGCTTCACATGGTTTAAGCATGGTATTTGAGCTATGCCCTTGTAGATGCAAAGCGTTTTTCAATGCTGGATTCTCTTTCTTCAAGGCTCTTAGCACCAACAAGAGTGGATGCCTGAGGATGAATGAAAAGTGCTAGTGAACGAGGTTGTTTTCCCCAACAGGGAATATTTTACAGATCTCCTCCCAGGCAGCCAGCCACTTTGTTCTTCATGGTGAATACTGGAAATAAGACTATGTATACGTGCCCTGACCTACCTTCCTACCTGGATGATTTGAAGACATTTATCTATGTGTGTGGTTGAAATATGACTACTTAGCTTAAGCAGCCTCGTGGTGAACAAGAATCATGAATTGCCCTGTTAATTCCCACCTGTCAAAGGCACTAAAATTTTCCAGCCTAAGAGCATTCTATTTCTTGAAAGTAATAAGATATTCAGGGTATGCCTGAATGTCATGAAATATGACAAACATTTTTGGGTTATTCACATCATCAACCACGCTGTCATAGAGGTCAGTAGGATCTGCTGGACTTTTTGGTGGTGGAGTGATTAGTCCTCTGCTCCCAGTGCAGTAATGCCCAGTGAGGACTCGAGCCAAGTACATGTATTTTGTGCCATTCGTGTCTGGGCTGGAATAAATATCCTGAGCAGAATAACTTGCATCCACAGCAAAATAGGTTCCATTCCCAATGGCTGCATCTGTTTGGAAAGACAGCATTTTCAAATACAGTTAGTATTCTTATTGCCATAAAAATCTTAAAAGCTCTCCTTTAAACAGCAAGTTCAAGTCATAATCCTTTGCATCAGAATGAAACTTAGATGTCAAGTATCAACACCCAGGTTTTGACTGCCCCTTCCTATGGGGAAAAGGATTCCTCTCTCTGTTTAGCCTTTAGACTATATGCCTGTAATTACTGCCTGTACGCCAGTAACACTCCACAGCAAGTGAGAGGACTCACATTTGTCTCAGATTTCTTTTTTTATGATATTGGTAGAAAGCTGTTCAAGCCAGACAGGCTTTTAAGCAGACAGACTTTCTTATCTGTCTGCTCTGAACTTCAGACAGTTTTGCACAGCTGTCCAGCCTGTCAGAAGGACATGTGCCCCTCCCATCATAAATGGCTGAGATGGAGAGGCTGAGAGAGGACATAGGGATTAAGGGCCCTTGATGCTTCTTCTAAGAAAGGAGCAGAAAGTAGCATCTAGTTGTCAGTGTCTCAGCTGGGGATGCTGAACTGCAGTCCTTATTCCTTTCTGTAGACAGATCTCACAAAACATTCCTCAAAAGCTGCCCAGGCCTGACTTCAGAGTAGGTGAGCTTTTTCTGATACCCCCTAGTTGACAGTATTCATCAACAAGGGATTAAGTGAACAGGTTAGTTCCTCTGTCCATAGACATTGTGCTCAGGAATTATTTTTCACTTTATTCTCCAACTTCATTCAGTCTTTCTGTTGTGTTGTCAGCAGTGCAGCACTGACACTCCCTAGGACTACACACATCTAGGAAATTAACTGCTTTGGGTAATGACTCACCATTCTTTCCAACAAAGCCCCGATTAAATCCATTGTAGTTGATTGTGCTCAAGGAGGATGCAGCTGTCCCATGAAACAGCAACTTCTCATTGCTTTGGGCTTTGTTCTTTGCATCAAGAGCATTTTTTTTCATTTGATATGTCTTCCAGAGGAAGGAATTTTGTATTCTTTCAATCTGTAAAGTTACAAAACAGAACTATATTTATACTGTTTGGGACCAATATATATAAAAATGATTGGTGGGAGGACAGATGTTTCTGTCTCCCTATGACAACAATGTGAATATAGCTCAGGGGAAAACTGATTCAAAGAATAATCTTTAAGGCACTACTGTAAGAGTTTTCCATTTTAAATGGAAAAGACTTCATGTCATAACCTTTTTTTTTCCTATTGTGTAGTTGTATTTTGTTTTACTTGTGGCTTTGTGACCATGCTCATTGCATCCCATGATGGAAGACATTTTTTCAGGCACATATTCTCATTCTTAGTTTTATTGTATTCTCTCCTGTTTATCACCCCTCCTCATTCTGAATAATTCCATCTCCTCCCTGGCAATTAAATCTCTGCATTGTGTCACACACTTTTCAACAAGGAGGATCAAATCTTCACACTTCGATTAAAACCAACAGTGTAACCTGAAAGGCTCTGGGACTGACAGGGAAGAAGTAGTAAAACAGTTAAAAGCTTCATGGCCAGTGTGCAAGGACTTTGTATTTTCCTTTGCATTCTGAATGTGTTTGCCCATGCTTCCATTTCAATATAGAATTTCCTAAGTGGAAATTCCACATTAACCAGTGGACACCACATTAGTTGAACACAGAGTCAGCCTGGAGGCTGATGGTCATTGCTTTTGCATTATTAAAGGACAGAAATAGCAGGGCCACTTTTAGGAAACTTGATTTATATCCACCACCTTGCGCAGCACAAAGAGACAGACATATGAAAGGCACATTAGGTTGCAGACCCTTACAAACAAACCCTTAGAAAAGATATTGCTTTCGGCCCAAGAATTCACTTCCCCTCCCCTTCCCCCTAGGATTTCACCTTCTGTATAACAAAGTTGGGGCAGGTTTTCTTGAACATTTTCTGAACGTCCAGATATTCGTGATGTGATTGCTCGAGATTCACCAGTTTGACCGGTTCCTTTTGCATCATTTCCCAATGTGTAGGGAGCTCTATCGACTGCTTATCTGCAAAACAGAGACTACATCATTATCACAGATACCTCACTCAGTTTTGAAGGCAAGTCTTACAAACCAACTGCATATAGAGGGCTGAGGGGACAGTACCTTGTGCGATCCTTTAGTCCAAGAATACTCTCTTCAGTCCATCACTGCTCTGTAACTGACTCTTAAGGCTTTACATTTTCCCTAATCCAATTGTCCCCATACCAATATCTAAGGCAACTTTGAAAACCACAGAAGAATTCTGCACATTCTTCATGCGACACCTCCTTTGTCAGAATTAAGCAGGAAAGTCACGCTCATTAGTGAGACACATACATATAATCCCTGTTCTGATTTCCGTCATACTTGCCACTAATTCTGAGACTAAAAGCTGTCTGTGGAACACCTTCCTACTTTGGAATACCTGAGGTTGCATTTCTCAGAACTATCATTCAGTAATCACCACTGAAGTTGGGGCTTTTTTTTAAATTAACAAAGCTGCAATTTACCTTTATTCTTTGGCACACGTTGAATGGTTATAATATTCCCTTGGTCATCATTAGCCTGGAGAGTATTCAGATCCACCTTGTAGTTCTTCTTGTTAATTTTGACGGTAACATGTGGTTTTTTAGCTATTTTGGCATCCTCCAGCTGCATATTTGTCAGTTTATCAAAAGGAACAAAGCTATCGTTGTTTCCTAGACACCTCCATTCTACAAGGTTATAAACAAGTTCTGCCTTGGCTTGTTCTTCTTCAGCATCTTTAATTTTTTGGATCATTTTCTGAACTTCGACAGAAACAAAACAGACGTCCCTGCTAATCCCAGAAATTATAATGCGAGGGGGGTAAAGTTTGTTTTCAAGCTCAATGGTAACATGCCGCCTTCTCTGGAGATCTGCCAAAGTGTCAATCTGCATCTCATCAAATCTTTCAATTAGCTCATCTGAAATACTGGTTTCAAACTGCTCCTTTAAAATTAGATTTTTTATCCAGGACTCAGTTGCATCCACATCTTCTTGGCTTTCTCCACAGATCTGAAATACAGCTAAATTCACTTTCTTCTCCAAACAAACAGGCTGCTTCTTCTCAGGGGATTGAGTTTTGCCCCAGAAAAATGCTGTGAAGAAATATGTGTTAATTCTTAGTTTTAAATAAAATACCTTTAGCTCCACGTACACAGAAAACCCATCTACTTACACTTAAACATAGACATCCACGAATCTGCTGTGGCTGAATCTGAATCTTCTCTTTTCTTCATGCTTTCATAAAAGTCTTGGAGCATCTGTGTCTGGAAGATGACGATTTTAACTTTTTTCAAATGCTGTACTGCTGTCTTGCTTTCAAATTCCACTATAGCATCCAACATGTCGTCAGCTACCTTTGCTGCACTCTTTCCTGCTTGACCTAAACAAAAATGAAAGGCACAATTTAAGTGCTCTTCACTGATACAAGGCAGCATCCCTAAAACACAGACCATATCCCCGGCTCATACAGACTGCTGTCCCTCTCTCCTCCCCCATTGTGATTTCTGGCCAAAGCCCCAGGCTTAAGCTCAGCTTTACACTTCAGCCTGTGAGCTGCCAGAGGTGACAATGTACACAGACCTGGGAAGCCCTTCTGGGACTCATCCCTTGTTTACTCTGAGGCTTCTTGAGCAAATCTACTATCTTCTACACCAGAAGTATTATCCTTCCCCCCACCACCCATCGCTTTCCCAAGAAAAGGCAAACCTGTTCCAATCGCTGGGAAGGCGACAGATTTGTACATCTTCAGCTCACACTCATTAAGCACTTTAGAGATCTGATTCTTCACATTGTGATCATGAACCAAGTGGATGATTTTATTGCACAACAGATTTCCACCTTGTGTGGTGATAAAGCCACTTTGAGACTGCCCAGCTGGGGAAGATAAGGCAAAGAAGGAGACATAACATTTTCAAAGTGGCCCTCTCTTCTGACAAAATAGCTGCTTATACTGATGTTAGAAAAGAAGTGGCAGAAGTGGAATGAAATCCCCTGCATGCTGTATTATCCTGGGTTTAGTTGACTAGTTTTCTCTGTAAATATTCTCCTTGCAGAAAGCAGATAAAGTAATTGTGCTTCCTGATTTCCCCACACCTCTGCTACAAATCAGTTTCCTGTTGAGTAGATCTTAAGGATCCAATACAGCTCACTTTTATTTAAAAGCATGCCAATAGAATATGCACAGTTAATTTATATGGAAATCCCTTCTTATGCCACTTATTCCCTGAAAGCTCAAATTCTTACTCTGCAGCTGAATGGTTGAAATAATAGAATTCAGATAACAACCAACTGATCTAAGAACTGTGGTAAGGCACCTTTAAAAAGACAGGGTTTTTTCAGAGTATTCATGTTTGATTACAAACACCTCAAAATGAAGTCATACTGTGAGGATGAGTGTACTGATGAACACAAGAGTTACATACCACTTGACTGATCACAAAGGTAATGACTGATTTAAGATCACAGAATCCAGTTCAACCCCCCCTGCCAGAGCAGGGCCACCTAGAGTAGGTCACACAGGAACTCATCCAGGTGGGTTTGGAATGTCCCCAGAGAAGGAGACTCCACAACCCACCTGGGCAGCCTGTTCCAGTACTCCCTCACCTGAACAGTGAAGAAATTCTTCCTGGTATTACTTTGGAACCTCTCATGTTCCAGCTTGTACCCATTGTCCCTTGTCCTATCACTGGACATCACTGAGAACAGCCTGGCTCCATCCTCCTGACACCCACTCTTTACATATCTGTAAACATTAATGAGGTCACCCCTCAGTCTTCTCCAAGCTAAAGAGCACCAGCTCCCTCAGCTTTTCATCATAAGGGAGAAGCTCCACTCCATCATCTTTGTGGTTCTGCACTGAACTCTCTCCAGCAGCAGCCTGTCCTTCTTGTGGAGATTAGGCTGATAAGAAGGGAGAACCTGCAAAGCCAAAGGCTCAGGAAAAACAGAACACATTCTGTGCTCACAGAGGCCAACGAGAGTGAGTTGGGATTTTACTGCCAATTCCTGAGTGAAAGCTATTTAATCAGATAAAACAATGATACCATCAGAGAATTACAAACCAACTTTACATAAAATAAACCCCAAACAAAATAGTGTGCTTTATCATACCATGTTGAGCACATTCTGCTTGGACTTGGGAACCAGCAGCATCCACAATTGCTCTGAAGACCCCTTAAATTACAGAAGAAAAGCAGACACATTCATTAACTCAACTGCGCTGTTTCTCCTCAAAGCTCTTCCCAGTTTCTGTACTTTACAAATATCCCAAATCCTCATGTGGCAAGATCCCACAAAGTGCAAAAATCTTTGCCAGTGCCCCTAAGTACCCTCCATGACATACTGCCTTCATTATTGATCAGAATCACTTCTATTTCATCATTTCACTCGCCAATAGTATGTCCCTCACCAAACTCTCCAATTGCTTTGAATTCAATCCTCTGATGTCTTTCATGCTTGCAATTCACAGTCTCACCAAAGAATCCTCAGAATTATCCAGAGGAGTTTTTCAGGATGACATTTGATCTAAAACAATCCCTTTTATTTCAGCATTTTTGGTTTTGAACACGAAAAATCTGATACGATGTCTTGCTTCTGGTTTAGTAATTTGGAAACTAAACATTCAGGACACATAAAAAACCTGTTTAACATCTATGTCCTGATTAACCACAGCTGTCTCTCTCATCTGAAAAACACCTCATACAAGTTTCACATATCAACAGTTTTCCCCTGCCCTCTTAAAATCTGTCCCATATTTATCATTAAAGGACCACACATTCAATACAGTACCTGACGGGGAATTGAATGTCGCATTTGACACGCTTACAATAACCTCTGTATCTTCCTTGGTAATGTCTCCACTCATTACTTGGAGTGTAATGGAACCAATCTGCATTTCATAAACTCCCAATACTTCAGTTGAAACAAGCCTAATGGAACCTGCATGGGAAAGAAAAATACCTTAAAACACTTCTCCTCTAGTGTGGGGTATTGTTATCTTCCAGTGAGAGGAACTTCAACTTAACCTTTTAAGGCATATGCTTTAGAGCAGTTTGATGGACCTAGAGAGTTTCTGCCTTTCTCTCCACTCCATTTCTGAAAGCAGGAGGACACAGCAGTCTTCCTGTTCAAATATTGTGAAAGTGAAACCATTTTGATTCCTGTAAACTCGTGCAATACAAATTCAGAACAGAGTCCTGTGGTTATCTGACCTGATCAGCTCTGTAAGCATTTCCTGAACCCTTACAAGAAATGGGAGTATCCAGCTTGGGCATTTCCAGTAACAGACATCCCATTTGTAAATTATTTCACCTGTACCCTCACAGATAACAGAGAGTCCTTTTCTTCTAGTCTAAACTTCTCTAATTTGTATTTTATCTGCATAGTCTTAACTGTATCTCACTGATACAGCAGCTGAGAAGAGCTATATATTCTTATGAACAAACCCCTGCTGCTATTCATATGGTTTTTGCTGTTGTGTCACAACAGTCCATCAGAGGAAAAAGAAAATTGCTGCTTGATGACATTTCACCTGTTTCCTGATGCAAATAGACCACTTCACAGTATTTACATTCTCCCATGTCCCACCTCACACCTCTACAAAACTTACCTGACTTTGGTGCTGCAGCACTGGAACTTTCAGCTGCCCTGCGTTGTAGTTCAGTGGTAAAAGCCTAAGAAGGGGAAAAAAACAGTATTTCAGAGTTTATCCACTGAATATTTCCACAGTTAGCATTAACAGTCCTGTTGTTCTTGCTGAGCCATTTGACACATTAGACTGTCATGTTTAGGTATCAAGACTCAGTGTGGACACTGTGGTAATAGATACTGGCTTTGCATGGCCAGAACTCCTCTCTCAAAAGATGAGCAAGCATCTACAGTTGTTTGCAGTGCCAGCAGCAGCAGCCCACGGCAGGAAGAAAGTGCTAAATTATGAACTTAAGGAAAAAAAGTAACTACAGTATAGTTGAAGTACAACTAGAACAGTATGTGACATCTTTGACTGGAGAAGAACTACCTGGACGTTATCCACATCTTTTGGATTCAAGAGAAAATTAACCTCCTGGAGAGTCTTCCGAGTGTGACTACTGCTGAACTTGAATACCACATCAAACATCAACTTAGAAACAATGGTTTTAGGAAACCCAAATCCACCAGTCCCAATAGCTGGGAAAGTGATTGATTTCAGTCCAAGTTCTTCAGTTTTCTTCAAGCAGGAATGGATTACGTTTTCTAGGGTCTGTAAAACACAGCAAAGATATTGTCTTTCTGTAATTAAAAAAGGCATCATTTACTAGGAGCTCCACAGAGATTACACCGGTATGAGAAAAAGCTCTCAGTGCATCAAGGCATCTTTCAAGGGCACTCCAACAGAAGCCAATGGAGTTAAGTGTTCTAAACTATTTTAAAGCCTAATGCCTCAGGACAGGATCCCAAATAAATATGTTTTCTACTTTCTTTTTTTAGTAGTTGAAATGTACCTTCAGGGTCTGTCCATTTCCTCCATCCCACACTGGAAGTATGGCATGAAGCACAGACTTGCAGGCCAGAGCACCTCCACTGGTGCAGACCACACTCCCTTCAGCAGCAGCCTGTTTTTGTTTTTCACTGTCAAACTCTGTCTGGAGAGCTGGTCCAGCCTTTTCCAGCAAGGCTTTGCAAAGAGGCCCCACACCAAACTTCAGATCTGTGCCAACACTGTTGACAATAACATCTGCCTGCAACAAAATCACAACAAAAATATCTGTAGCCAGACTTCAAGTACAAATGTGCATCGAGACCAAAAGCACCAACAAAGCAACACACAGCAAGAAAATCATGATGCTGAGGGAGAAAGAACCTGGTTTTCTGCAAGGCTTCTACATAGTCAGTATTCCTGGACTTGTAGGAAACCTGCAGTAGGCAGCATAGACTTACTGTGAGTACCAACACCAGAGGTATATACATGTGAGCAGGTCATTCACCTATCCCTGCATCCAGAGCTGTCAGTCCGTCAGTGGAGGTCTGGCTGTGACCCACCTCGTGCTAAGCAGATGACAATGTCTGGGCAAGTGAAATAGACTCCAGAGGCTGGGTCTTTCTCATCCCCTCTCCCCAGACCCAGCTCTTCCTACACTTCCCTCTGAAGAACTGTTGCAGTATTGCTCCTTCTTCTCTAGCACCATCACAGGATGCAAAACACATGTATTGCATAAGGTACACATAATACAGAAGGTGTACTGTCCCTTTCATATTCTCTGAGGTGGGGCTGTCTATACCTTACCAGAAAAGCACCACCCCACGCACCAAAACGGGGTGAAAGGAAGCTGTTGTGCTCTCATAAAGTAAAACAGGCAAAGCCTCCAAGTCTGGCATTTACTTAACTTTTTATCACCTCAGATGTTTCAATCCTAAAGTTCTTTAAACATGCACCATACAGAGGGGGGTTTTACATCTAGTCTTGCTCTTTCACTGGAATAGACTTTTACAGGCACCAAAATGACAACTGAGGCAAATCCCATTGAAACAACAAGTCAATCCTAATTTAAGGAGACTTTCAACTCCCAAAGTTTAAAAATCAGAGGCTGTTGAAAAAAGATGCACTTTGCATCACTGAAGGAAAAAGAACATAAGGGAAAGAAACTATGTCAGAGGTGTAGACTGAGTCTTGGTGGTCTAGATAAGCAGTAGTTAAACTTTTTGTTAGCAAAAAGAACAAAAAAATAGAATGAAGTGAGAAAAAGATCAGCAGAATCACATTTAGCCTTTGGCAAAGCAATCTAAGTATGTAGTCTTGTATTTTCTGCAGCCCAGTAACTTCTTCACAGCCTGTGTCTTTAACTCATCCAAAGAGAAGGGAACTAAAAAACAAATCAGCCACGGCCTCCAGCTTCAGGCTTTTTATCACTGTTAGCATGACTTTCAACAGCAGCTTAGACGGGGGCTGATTTCCCATAACATCCAAGGACAAAACCCTAGACAGCTACAGATCACATAAATACTTTTGGAAAGTGCTTTAGTTCAGAAAAAAAAAAGATTTAAAACAAGCAAACTGCTTTACATGTTGACCTTAGATCTAGAGAATGAATAAACTCTAGCTGGGAATGAAACACCCTGAAATTCACGCCTACCCACCAGAAACAGATGCAGTGACAGTTCCCAACCTGAACTCCAGCAGTTCTGGGAGCCTGCAACCTTGTTTAGCCAGCACAGAACTGGTTTCCTTAGGTAGCAATAGCCTTGTCAAACAACAGAACCCTTTGTCCTTCCTTTTCTATTTAACTTTAAAGATCTTCACACCAAATGAGAGAGGAGGCAGACAATTAAAGCCTTACCGTGGCTTCCTGAACATTTTTCTCCTCTACTCGGATGCAAAGTCCTTCACCTGTCCTGACCATCTGCAGATCCTCTTTTCTGTTCTCCTTCTGGCTTGGCCTCAGTTTATAGGTTTCCAAGCAAGGTATCCTCAGCATTGGGGAAGATGACTTAGCTGTAAACACTTTTTTTACTATCTCAATCACAGACCGAACTGTTTCTTTTGCATCACCCACAAGATGAATCTCCTTCAAGCTGCTGTCCTCGGGGTCTTCCAAAGTCTCCTTGATGGAAGACACAATTGAATAGGTGCACAGTTCCAGTGGGAAGCCAAATATCCCCCCACTTGGAGTGGGCAGGGCTATAGAACTATGATTAAATGCTTCAGCAAGCTGCAGACTTTTCTTCACTGTCTTTTTCAACAAGTCCTCACACTCTTCTGCTTCCTCCTTCCTCCACCTGGGCCCGACAGCATGAACGACATTCTTGCAGGGGAGCTTCCCGGCGCCCGTGATAACCGCACACCCAGGCTGTAAACTCCCCTTCTTCCTCACCAGCTCATCACACTCCTCTTGCAGCTCTGGGCCGGCTGCTTTCAGCAGCCCGTCAGCAAGGCCACCAACAGGTTCTAAGTCTTCACTAGAGGGATTTACCAGCACATCAACAGGGTAATTACACAAGTTACCTTTGTACACTGCTACCGCAGCTCCATCTGGCAGCACTTTCTTGTAGTAGAGCTTCCTTTTCTCTTTATCAACAACTTTTTTGCCCTTCTGTTGCTGTTGCTGTTGCTGTTCTCCATCTTCCTCCAGCCTAATCAAACACCGAAATTTCTGCTTTGCCTCACAAACACATGAATCTTTCCTTTCAGTGAAGAACTCTTTGGCTCCCGGCTTATCAATGGGCACATTTTTTGAGTAAAGAGATGAGAGAATTTCTTTGAATGTGGTGACTGCTTTTGGCACTTCTGCTTTTGGTCCACTCAGGTAAATAGACAGTGTCTTGGTGTCAAAACATACTGTCACACCTTCCCTTCTCAACTCAAGACAAACTTCAGATTTTTCCTTCTCTACAAACTGCACCACCACCACCGACCCGGCTGGGATTACTTCTTCCACGATTGTGTATCTACCTATAAAATCATTGAGCTTCTGATAAACTTCTTTTACAGCTGGAGAAAAGCCAGCAATAATCACTTTAGTTTCTTTTCCAATGTGTTCATCAATGATTACTTTTTGCTGGGAGGAATTGTACTTCTTGCACAAGGAGGCAAGAAGTTTCTTCCACTGCTCCTTTTTGATGACCTCATCGTCCTCCATGACGATGCACTTAGAGTCTAATCCTGTCTTTATTTGCTCTTCTGCTTCTAAAAGATCTTTGGAAGCATTTCCAAATAGCAACACAGTATCACCGTCGAGCTCATAAAAAGTGTTAATTTTTTTCTGAGTGAATAATGTCTCTGACATTGTTTTATTATCTACACGCTCTAGATAGTAGAAAACATGGGGATCGATGGCAACTGACGTACAGGGCATATTCAATACCCTTTCCAGTAAGTCAGCTTTGATTTTATATACTTCTGCAGGTAATCCACACAACTGAACAGTTTTTTTGGTGTCATCATAAAAGATCTTTAAGCAGGGATACTCTTTGTGAATGTTCTCTTCCAAGCCAGCATTGTGCAGAACGCTGTACTTGCCTGCAACCACTGACACAGAGATCTCAATGCTTTGCTTTTCCCTTTCGCTTTGCTTCATGGCTTTTTCCATGCATTCCCTCATGTCTTTCTCTGCGCTGTCCACTGCTGCTCTGTGGCCTGCAATCACTACCATCTCCTCAGAAATATCAGTTACCATCAAAGCAACGTCTTTCACCAGCCTGGTTTTCACCTCTTCCCAATCCACTGACTTCAGTTTACATTTGATAGCTACGTAATGTGCCATGATGCGTGAGAACTCAGCAGAGGCATCCTGCTTCCATGTCTTGATCAGCTTAACCACTGGCTTTTTCTGCTCTGAGAGAGATGAGGAGGGGCACAAAGTAACTTCTGGGTGTGCACAGTCTGCCTGGGGCCATTCCAACTCACAGTGGCAAATTGCCATTTCCTGCTTTATGTCTTGGATCAGTTTGGGCTCCCTCTGTAAAAACTGCCAGACATAAGGATCTATTGGCACCCCAAAGGGCTCTGGCATCTTGATAGTTGGTCTTTCTTCTCCATAGAGAGCAGTTCCCAGGGAGTGGTAATATGGATACACAGAGATTGGTGTCTGTTCCAGCAAATGCTGCTTTTTCAAGACAGTGTTTACATCTAAAAGTTAATGCACAAACATACAAACACATGTGTATCAGTAACTTCTAATCAAGCAAATGACTCTCTGCTTAGAATTATTACACTTAATAAAGTAACTTTCTCTGGTTTTCCTTTTTTTTTTTTTCACTTGAAAGATCGATTTTGATGTCTTTCTGATTTCTAGAACAATCTGTAGGGGACAAGATTAGAGGCTTGTGCCTACATTTACCTGTACAGCTACAACTTGCTTGCGTTTCCTAAGGAAACCCTACCACAGAGCAGGGCTTTATCAAAGTACTACTATGAAATGCTATCTACTCTCAAAACAAAACTCTTGTGCCAGTGCATTTTTACTTTGTTGTTGTTGATGTTTCAGTTGGACTGCACAAAAGAAAGGAATCACAATGTTGGCAGGGTCTTACAACCAGATTACAGTTATTCAAAGCACACAGTAACTTAACATACAAAATATGCTTAAGCAAATCCTGAGAGTCAGACAAAAACTAATCACCTGGCAGAAATCTTTAAATGAAGGAATCTACGAAGCCAGGAGTCTCCTAACACAAAGATATTTACCAGAAGTTGTGCAGACACCAATACAGGACAGGGATTCCACACAAGGACTAGAAACTGGACTGTTCTTTAAGTCTATTCTTCCCTGATAATGAAGATACTTGACCTTAATTAGTTTCTGAAAGCTAACTGTGAAAGATGAAGTCATTGACAGATCCTCTACTTGTAAACACAATTAATGTTGTATTGCAGATGAAACCCTCTGTCAACACAGGAAGACCAGTAGTGGGAATAACCCATCCACGAAGCAGGCATTCAAATGAACCTCTGGTCAAAAGACAGAATGATTCTGAAGCCCTGGCCATGTAGCAGTATTTCTGAAGCCAGAGCACCTCCCAGGAACAGGATGATGTACACTGGCCTCAGCGAGAGCAAACCAGGCTTCTCCCAGTGCCCAAATTTGCAGTTACTTTCTTTCAGATGCCCCTCCTGGGTGCACTTTGGTCAGGCAAAGGCCAGTGTTACCTTTGGGATCACAGAAGGTGATGATAGCCGAGTTCTCCTCAGGGAAGAGCTGCACATCTGACACAGGGCCCCCTCCATTCCGCACGTTCTCAAAGTAAACTGTGATGTAGTCCCTGGAAACACCATCCGGGATGTTTTCAGCCTTGATGCTCTGGGTCGACTCAAGAAGCCTGGCAGTCATTTTGAATTCTTTAACTCTTTTGTTCTGTAAGCATCTTTTGACAAATTCTTCAGTATCTGTAAACAGAAACGCAGTGTGAACTGACCACGTCTCCCTGCCTTGTGCTATCAGAGCCCGCTGGCACTTCTGGCTATCGGCTGGGTCAATGTCTCCCTGTATTTGGAGCAAAACTGCCTCTGGTGCCAAATAACTGTGTTGTAAGGAAAAAGGGAAAATGCACACAGCCGTGTTACTCTGCTCTTCACTACCACTGTCTCTGTTCCTCTCTTATTCATCTCATGGATAAACTCTGCACTTCTCCCTGCCTCACCACCTTCTCAAACAGCGACTTCATACGTTTCAATAACTTGCAGAACTCATCTCCACACTCAGTCCACTTCAGATCCTCTCCCTCTAACCCAAAATGAGATGATGAAAATGAAACACTCTCATCCAATTTCAATTAATGTGCACACCTCCATTTTTCTCTCTTTCCCATGCGACACTTGGATCAGAGGCATTTTCACAGCTTCTTTTAAACTCTGAATCTCTAATAGGAGAGGAACCAAGCTCTGAAAGCTATTACTCCTTGTCATGGTTTTGCCCAGCCAGGGGAAAGCAGAAAAAAACCCCACGAGAGTGCTTGCTGCCTCCTCCCCGTCCCGGCAGAACTAGGGGCTGGAACTGGAGCAAAGGGGAAAAGCCCGAGGTGGAAATGAGGACAGTTTAATAGAACAAAAGAAGTTAAGGAGGAACAGCTGTAATGACAAATGAGGGTATATACAAAAGGACTGGTGTGTGACACAGTTGCTCACCACTTGGGACCCGACCCGACTGACTGCTCCAGTCCAGCTGCCAAAAACCGCGCGACCCTGGAAGAGAGCTCCTCCCAGCCAGCTCCCCCACTATATACTGGGCATGACGTCAGGATGGGATCGAGTACCTGCTGGCCAGCCTGGGTCAGCTGCCCCGGCTATACCCCTTCCTAGTTCCTCACAGCAGTTAACTCTATCCTAGCCCAAACCAGGGCACATGCCAAATAACTATGTTATAAAGTGAAAACGCACACAGACACGTAACTCTCTGCTCTTCACTGCCACTGTGTCTCTGTTCCTCTCTTATTCATCTCTTGGATAAACTCTGCACTTCTCCCTGCCTCACCACCTTCCCAGAGACTTTATACGCTTCAATAACTTGCAGAACACATCTCCACACTCACTCCACTTCAGAGCCTTCCCCTTCTAACCCAAAATGATACAGAGACAGTAAAACACTCTCATCCAATTTCAATTAATGTGCACACCTCCATTTCTCTCTCTTTCCCATGCAACACTTCGATCAGAGGCATTTTCACAGAGCTCTACATGAGTCTCACATCTTAAGAGACTGCAGTCAGGCACTTGCTTTAAACTCTGAATCTCTAACAGGAGAGGAACCAAGCTCTGAAAGCTATTACTGCTCCATACAGGCAGAAATGAATGATGGTGTTCACCCTGTCTTACCAATACTTTTTATGAAGGTAGCTACAGCAACATTTCCTTCAGGTATCACTTCCACAGTGAAGTCCTCATTTACTACCAGGTCACTGATGTTCTCCAACAGCATATAGAAGCATTTGGGACTGCAACGTTGTATGTCTTCAAACACCACTGAAGGTGAGGACCCCGCAGGCTTTTCTGCCACATTCACTGCAGAGGCAGCTCCCTCCTGGAGCTCACTACTTGCAACAGAGCTCTCTGTTTTCTGCAGGGCTTCTGCATCACCTTCAACAGAAAGAGAAATAAGCCACGTGACACATTGTTTATTCCAGGAAATGTGTAGCAAATTTTGCTTGCCCTTCCTCTCCTTTCTCAAGAAAAGAGATCATTTGACCAACCAAATTCTGCAGGGTATCGCTGGACGCTTTGGCTTCCAAAATGGCCCAAATGTGATATTCTGCAAGGCCACAAGAAGCTGCTCTGGTGGCATGAAAATGGCCAGAAGTGAACAAGTCAGATCACTGGTACATTTCCAGGTCAGGGACATAAATAACACAAAATCCATTGAGATAATTGCTATGGCTGCTCAGGAGTTGGTAAGGGTTGTGAGAGACCCTGCAGCCTCTGCATCAGTTTCTTGGCCCATGTGTGCAGGGATAACAGGTCTGAACACAGCTCGGGACATCCACAGGCACCACAGGCCACCAGTAGCTCTGCACCACTTGGTGCAAAACCTGACAACCTCCATGCCCTGCCATCACTGTGGCATGACAGTACTAAAGGACCCACGTGCAAAGAAGGCTGGCAGGGATGCAACAGACTTTTGCAGATAGATAATGTAACAGGGGTGCCCAGCAAGTACCCCAAAAGTTCAGTAGCTGCCAGAGGAAGGCACATCTCCAGCTTTGCAGACAGATGAGGGTGGAGGTGGGAGAGAAGCTCTGAGCATGAACAACATGCTCCTCCATGTGCCTGAGTAAATTCAAAGTGTCACCCAGGTTTGCTGTGACAAAACCCACCAACAAGTCACAGAAAACAGCAATCTCAGAGCACTGCAGGGGACTGACACAGGCTGAAGGGCACCCCAGGGTGCCCAGATTTGCAAACAAAGGCAGCTTTCCACTCCTGCCCCAGTGAACACAAGCAAGAGCATCTGCCCCTCTCAGTTTGTTGAGTCAGCACATCCCTGCACCATGGCACAGAGATGAGCATCAGATGAAACCCTAGCATTCACCACCCTCAGTGTAAACCTCCAGAGCCACTCTCAGAGGACATACATAACTGAGGGACAGGAACTTAGTGAAGCAGTTGTACACCCAGCCAGGGATGGGTGGCAGGGGTAAGGTCTCTACTTCTTTTTGCTCAAGAACACCCAAAAATCCCTGAATCCCAGGAGAGCACCCAACAGCTTGCCCACGGGGGGCTGCCCCAAGGAGAGAGAGAGACAGGGTGGGAAGGCTGGAGCAGGTTGCAGGATGGCTCTGCCCATTCGCCTCCTTTACAAGCTCTCTCAGGGTACAACAACAACTGATATCAAACCCAAAACACAGAAGACAGCTGCCCTTGAAGGCATAAGCCTATCAGCATAAGCACGAGGAAAACAAAAGAAATAGCTACAGAAATAATAGCTCTAAGGATGCTAGTTACTAATTTCTAGATCACTGACAAGAAGTATCTGCTCCACCATGTGTCCAATGAAGAAAGCACAAAAAAGCCAAACCAAAAAGCTAGGATGACACACTGAAGCAACTGAGAGCAGTATCTGATGATTTCCAGAGTCCTCTCCAGTATAACTAAATATAGTAGACAACAGCTTTTGAATATCTAATTGTGAAAGGAAGAAAACCAGCCCAAAACAGCACCAAACAGAACTTCATACAGAAAGGAAAAGACAGGGGATCATTGCTGAGGAACTTCTTGGTCTGTCTTGGGGCTGGATATTCACAGAGTATGTTTGGGTGTGCAGTACTGTTTTCTAGATTGCTTTCTGAATCATACAGCTGAGCAGAATACTGCTGAAAGAGGACCTAACCAAAGTCACTGAGGTACTGGGGAGATGCACCACTAGCCTTTACAGACTCTCCTAACTGTAGGGAGCACAAAGGCACCAGGCCTGGGATTAAGACTTTCAGTCTAGGGGTTTCTACAAAGATCTTACCTTGGAGCAGTTACGAAGGATAAGGGAACTAAATCCCTCTCTGGAGATGTTCCTCTGATTAAAAACGCTATTTTATAAGCTAAAACCAGGTGCATGGTCTAAGTCTGGCAAGGTGAACTCCATCCTTGGTGACCAAGTCTACAGTGTCACTGATCAAACATCTTTCCATGTTATCACCTGAGCCAGGCTGCCAAACTCAGAAACTTTCAGCACAACTCCCCAAGGAACTCGAGAGATGGATGGAGAAAAGCTCCCACATGTTCATTTTGTGAGGAGTGTACATGGAGTGTAACATCTTACCTTTTGTTTGAAGGCTGCTTGAGGCCTCCAGAGACTAAAATAAAATGAAAGCAAAACATCAGTGATCAATTTGACTCCCTCATGTGATTTCAAAGCTCTGCCTAGGATTACAATTTTTATTCACCTCTGTGGGAATTAACTTTTCTTCAAATGTCTCCTCTTCAACAGCCAGTGCAGTTTCAGGCTCTGTGACAATTAACTTCAATTCTTGGTTTTCTCCCAAACACAGCTTGTGAAACTCTCTCTCAAGAACTCGTTGCTTCACTAAATAAAACCAAAAACCAATCTGAAGAGAAATACAATCTGAAGAGAAATGCAACTGACAATCTGAAGAGAAATACAACTTCACATTTCATAGCACTTTTTCACCATTACATTAGGACACATATACTGGCCCACAAAATGAAAGATGCAGCACACTTGAGGCCTTCCTTCTGAAAAGAAACAGAACAGTAGAGGATATTATTTCTTAAAATATAAAGCCACCAAAGACACCAGGCTCAGCTCCACCACACATTTCCTGGGTGGTGCCTGGAGGGCAGCTTCACACTGGGGCTGCAGCATGAGGATCCTGGTACCAGCCACTGTGCCTTGCATATCCTTTTCCAGTAAGTCAAAACGGCTTGGGACTGTAGCTGGGTGAGTCAGCCACTGGGATCCATGAGAAGGCAGCAGAAAAAAAAGTGTACCTATATATACACACATGTATATAATATACACATAAGTGCAGCTAAATGCGTTCACCTTGCTGCAAGTTTATATCATAGATGCATATTGTGCAAGTCATATTTTTAATATCTGTAACTAGAGCATTTATCAAGTTAACATAAGCTTTATTATTTCAAGAGCAATCTAGGGAATGCTACTGTGCATGGAAATTAATCTATACCTGGTAGGATATATTTATTAAATCACAGCCTAGAGTCACTCAAAATGCAACCTAGAGGCTAGCACCAACACCGAAATTAAGCATCTCTATAAGCAAATACGCTGTAGTGCACACTGTGGGATGTATACGGCATGTTACAGACTTGTTTACGGCACACTGGACGCAGCATACCACGCAGTAATTGCCGGTACATACACTGTAGCTCGCAGGCAGCCAGGCCCCGTGGGTCAGGGCCCCCCACCCGCCCCGTCGGTAGGGGGCTGCGGCCGCAGCCTCTCCCCGCGCCCGCCCGGCCAGGCCCCGGCCCCGCCGCCCCTCACCGCCGCCCCGGCGCTCACCCTCCGGCCGGCTGAAGCAGATGAGGAGGTGCCCGGGGCTGGGGCCGGCCCGCAGCTCGCACTCGCCGCCGCCCGAGCGCTTCTGGCTCTGGAAGTAGCAGAGCAGCTTCTTCCTGAGGGCAGGCGGCGGCTCGGCGGGGCCCCAGTCGCCCCTCAGGAGCAGCGGGAAGGAGCCCGACGGCTGCCCGGCCATAGCTGCCCCGACGCTCCCCTTTCGCTTTCGTTTCTCGTCCCGGCGCGGCGGGGAGGGGAGGGCCGGCCCCCGCGGCCTTTCCTGGCAGGCTGCGGCAGCCGCCGGGCCCCAGCAGGGTCCCGCACCGGGACGGACTCGCCCTTCTCCCGTCCGGCTGCTCTGCCGCCGGCTGTCGCGACACGGGCCGGCTCCCGCGACACGCCGGTCACAGCTTCACACCCGTGCCCGTACTCACCTTTCCCCACCAGAATTTCCTAAAACATCCAGAGGCCTCTCAGGCGCTCCCTTCGTGGTGTAAAATGTCCTCTCTCCCGGTGCTGGGAGCTGGAAGCTTGTCACACTGCTCTTCCGCACCCCTCTCCCTCTTTCCATTGCAAAATACTCGTTTGGAGAAGCGGTGCCTTCTACTCTTCACCTGAGCCCAGCACTACAGGTTCCTGCCCAATGTAATCACAGGTGAAAAAACACCTTTGTGTTCACCACAGCTTCTTGATGATGAAGATGAGTTACTGTCTCCTGGAGAGAAAGTTCTGAGAGTTACATGATCCGTCAGCTGTAGTGAAGCACCCTGAGCCATCATCTCTGGCTCCCTTCATACAGATGAAACAGTCACCACAGTGATTTGTTACAAGGATTGACTAATTTCATTCATTGAGAGCTGACTCTGGCCTCTTCAAAGACCTGCTCTGAGGAATCTCATGGGCTAGGATTCTAGAAGGTGGAGGTGCCCAGGAAAGCTTGTCAGCCTTCAAGTGCTATTTCCTCCAAAACCAAGATCAGTGGATCCCCACAAGTGAAAAAAAAAACCCAGGTGAAGTAGGTAAGAGGCGTGAAAAGGATGATGGAAAAACTCATCCTGGATGAGTCGAGCTCAGGTAAGTTGGAGGCCTGTGGGGTTCCAAAGGGATCAGTTCTGGGGACAGTCTTAACACCTTCATCAGTGACCTGGATGAGGGGACAGAGCGTACCCTCAGCAAGTTCCCTGATGACACCAAACTGGGAGGACTGGCTGATTCCCCAGAGGCTGTGCTGCCATTCAGCGGGATCTCAACCGGCTTGGGAGTTGGGCAGAGAGGAACCTCCTGAGGTTCAACAAGGACAAGTGCAGAGTCGTGCACGTGGTGCAATCCCATGCACCAGGACAGGCTGGGGATTGACCTGCTGGAGAGCAGCTCTGCAGAGAGAGACCTGGGAGTGCTGGTTGATAATAAACTAACCATGAGCCAGCAATGTGCCCTCGTGGCCCAGAAGGCCAATGGCATCCTGGGATGCATCAAGAAGAGTGTGGCCAGCAGGTGAAGGGAGGTTCTGCTCCCCCTTTGCTCTGCCCTGGTGAGGCCTCATCAGGAGTCCTGTGTAGTCTAATATTGGGCTCCCCAGTTCAAGAATGATAGAGAACTTCTGGAGAGAGTCCAGCAAAGGGCTACAAAAATGATCAGGGGACTGGAGCATCTTCCTTATGAGGAAAGACTGCGGGAACTGGGGCCATTTAGCCTGGAGAAGACTAAGGGGGGACCTCATCAACACTTACAAATAGCTAAAGGAGGGGTGTGAAGAGGTTGGGACGAATCTTTTCTATAGCGTGCAGTCTCAGGACAAGGGGCAACAGGCACAAGCTGGAACACAGCAAGTTCCACTTGAATATGAGAAGCTTCTTTCTTGTCAAGGTGAGAGGGCCCTGGCACAAGCTGCCCAGGGAAGGTGTGGAGTCTCCTTCTCTGGAGGAAACCTGCCTGGACACATTGTTGAGTGACCTGATCTAGGGGAGCCTGCTTTAGCAGGGGGTTGGACTGGATGGTCCCTAGAGGTCCTTTCCAGCCCCCACCATTCTGGGATTCTGTTTAAAAGTGAAACCTAGGACATTTGTCCCACATTCCCATATCTCAACTGCAAGCACTAGGAATTCAAGTCAGCATTTTTCAGCAGTGAGAAAGCTTATGTGAATAAAAGCAATAAAGTCCAAAGCAAATGGTTCTAGCACTGTGGGAGAGGGAGGGGGGTGTGAATTAACTGCCTGATGCTTATGGCTCTCCCAAGATACTGAATGGTACAAAAATCACATGATTTCATACCACTGTCTCTAGAAATCTGTCCCTGGGCAATGTTTGTCCTGCAAACATCAACCCTCAGTCAAACTTTAAAGTAACAGCAACCTAACTAACTCTCTACAGCAAGTAGGGGAAAATTTTCTCTTGATCATCCAACCAAGTGTGCAGTCATATCTGATACATTCAGAGAAGCCAAGGGCTTTTAGAACTCAGAGGTGCTACATCATTCTGCTTTTTCACTGGAAGACCTTACAATCCTAAGGCTGCAAAAGGTGTATTTTTTTTCCTATTCCATCAACATGTCACCAGGAAGATAATGCTGCTTTGCTTTTCCCCTCCCACCCCAGACCTCTGAACTGCAGCTTGTTAATCATCAGCCCTTTGAGGGAACCTGTTTATTTGAGCCTTAACAACCCCCAAAACTTCTCGCCGCTTTTCTTTGCCCTATTTATTTCTCTTTAAGCTCACAGGAAGATTGCTATGGCTGGTATATTACAGCAGAAACACATTCTTAGGATTTACATATAGTAACTCGGGCAACTTCTCTACCTTCTGTATATCCTCTTATTAACTGGACAAGAAGGGTTAGTGAAGTAAAGACAAGCACAACCTTCTTTGAGGTTCACTGAAGTTCACTGGTTGATAAACAATGCTAAATGTTCAGAGAGAGGTTTAGACAAACACAACTCATTTGCTTCAATTAGATTGTTTATTGAAAACCACCGTAACATAATTAAAGGATGCAGCCTGTCAGTTGCTGAGTGTAAGAAGCCATCAGAAATGTGACATGGAGTGGTCAGTGGCCTAAAGGAGATCCCTTCCAGCACACTGTCAGTATTCTGCACTTCCTTGTGCAACTAAGAAAACTGTACAGGCTGGAAGGAAAGGCTGACACAGCATAAAGGCTTGAGCTGTAATTTAACAGTGGTTTTCAGAAGAATACTGAGCTCAAGGGTTAAGTAAGTGTAAACAAGCAGTTGAGTTCAGTGCTATCAAAACCAGGCAGAGATTGCTTAAATGTAACCAAGCTTTAGGAAAACAACTTGATACAACTAGTTACTGTTTGTGTGTTTGGTTATGTCTGTGTCTTACACAACAGCATGTCTGAAAGACATCCACCTGTGGCTGCACTCGAAATGCTTAATTAGTGAAAGTGATAAGGTACTCGGGGTAAGCTTGGATGTCATTAAATATGACAAACATGTTGGGCTGGTTCACATCATCAGTTGAACTATCAAACAGATCTGTAGAGTCTGCAGGGTTTTTTGCTGCTGGAGTAATGTCTCCTTTTGTCCCCTGACCATATTCTCCAACCAGCACTCGAGCCAAGTACATATACTTCTTCCCCTGCGCGTCAGGTCTGGAGTAGGTGTCATGGGCAGAGTAGCCGGCGTGAACTGCAAAGTACGTCCCGTTGCCATAGTTTGCAGCTGAAGTTCAAAAAACAGAACAAACCCAAATGTTTGTGAGCTTTTCATGAGCAGTCACCCCTTACCTGCCATCTTCAGAGCCTGTAAATCTCAGCAATTTGGGGGTTTTATTTATAATGGGGGGATGTAGATAAGTGTGTATTAGAGAAGTGTGTCCAGTAGGTCAAAGGAGGTTCTGCTTCCCCTCTACTCTGCCTTGGTGAGGCCTCATCTGGAGTCCTGTGTCCAGTTCTGGGCTACTCAGCGCAAGAGGGACAGGGAACTGCTGGAGAGAGCCCAGCACAGGGCCACCAAGGTGATCAGGGGACTGGAGCATCTTCCTAATGAGGAAAGGCTGAGGGAACTTGGGCTTTTGAGTCTGGAGGAGACTGAGTGGGATCTCATTAATACTTACAAGTATTTAAAAGTTGGGTGTCAGGAGGATGGGACAACACTTTTTTCTCTAGTGTCCAGTGACAGGACAAAGGGTAATGGACATAAGCTGGAACACAGAAAGTTCCACTTAAACATAAGGAAAAACTACTGTAAGGGTGAGGGAGCCCTGGCACAGGCTGCCCTGGGACAGTGTGGAGGCTCCTCCTCTGGAGCTTTCCAAACCCTCCTGGACAGGTTCCTGTGTGACCTGATCTAGGTGAACCTACTTCTGCAGCGGGGTTGGACTGGATGAACTCTAGAGGTCCTTTCCAACCCCCACCATCCTGTGATTGTGTGATATGTAACAAAGCAAATGATCTTGCATATAAAGCAGGAGGATACAGATGGCAAATCAGTCCTGGCCCTACTCAGGAAAAGAGCTGTTCTGAGATTCCCATTACCGTGCTTTCCAGCGTAGCTCCGGTTAAACCCATTGTAGTTAATGATGGCTGATGACTCCTTACTCGTCCCGTGAAACAGAAGCCTCTCGTTATTTCTGCCCCCATTTTTGTTATCCATTTCACGCTTTTTGATTTGGTAGGTCTTCCAAAAATAGGGGTTCTGTATCCTTTCAATCTGCATAGTATCAAAGTAAGACAGAAAGGAAGACAAACAGGAAGCAGGTTACAGCTGTGCAAAACATTCCCGTATCAGCCATTCAATCTGCTTCCAGAATTCTCCCCCCATCTCCAGCACACGTACATCAGCTTGTGCAATGAATTAGTCAAATCACTCCCAACCCAAAATATGACAGAAACACTCCAAGGGAAACAACATAGGAGAGTCTTGCAGGTTTGTGTGTGTGTGCTCTACTGGAGGAAAAGTGATTTCAAGGACAAGCCCTTCCCCTTGGTGCTGAGGAAGCGGCTCCTTCAGAGCTGTTCCAAATACCTCAACTGCAACATTAAACTGATGCTGATTAAAGCTCCTGACAGCCAAAAAAACTTGTCCAACTTGAGAAATCCCAGTGGAATTTGTTTTTCCATCGTTATTAGTATTCTGCATCTCCTGCTATCAAAGCATTTCTGTGCTCAGAAA
The DNA here is from genome assembly GCF_028858725.1 of Colius striatus. NCBI lineage: Eukaryota > Metazoa > Chordata > Aves > Coliiformes > Coliidae > Colius > Colius striatus. The sequence goes on along the minus strand of NC_084769.1, from coordinate 10,810,113 downwards.
TTATGATATGCTTTTACCTTTTCAATTTTTAAAGACCGACTCGTCTTCATAAACCTCTCCTGCACATCTCTGTATTCTTTTGTTTCTGGTTTTAGGGTCACTATTTTGAGTAGCTGGTTTTGCATATCATCCCAAGTTGAGGGGAGCACTGTTGACTCTTGATCTGCAGAAAAAACATAAACAATTATTTACCTAAATCCTCTGCTTAAAATGTCCTGCTATGAACCCTTCTAAAAGCTCATACTTATGACTGGTGCCTACTGGTCTTTGTCATGCAGGAGTATTCTCTGGCTGTTTTAGCAGAGGATTAGGATGTTGTAGCTTCTAGTTTGCCACTGCACTGTCAATTCACGTGGCTGAATTGGTAGTTCCTAGGCAAATCTGTCCTTCAGATTTGAGAGCCTTTGCAATATTTTCACCAGTAACCTTCCCTTCAAGTTTTCAAGGAGCAAATGCAGGCTTACTGAATAATTAATTCTCATCAGCTAGGAGAGCAAAGTGTCTGAACAGGGAAGGGTTTCATTTAAGAAGTTCAAGAATATACTCTGCATCTAAAAAGCAGAAGTCTTCCCTTTCTTCCCTTCTCTCTAGTATCTAGTATCTCTAGTATCTAGCTGCAGTGTTAAACAGTAACAATGACTAACAATGACTGATGCACACGCTGCAGGCATCCAGCATTAGAGGTTCTCTCAATTTCAAGTGGTACTTTTTTGGTAAGAAAGCAGCAAAACAGTAAAATCTGACAATGCGTGCAGGAGGCATTACTAAAGCATCAGGAGCTGCAGTTACTGAAACCTGTCCAGTTTCACTTTCAAGACTCAAGTGGACAAAAAGGGGGGTTGGACTAGATGATCTCTAAAGGTCCCTTCCAACCCCTACCATTCTATGGTTCTATGAAAAAAATGGTTCCCATTAAGACATAAAATGCACCCCTGTGAAACTGAGCCAAGGCAGGACAAAGACAAATAATACACTGGGAAAAGTCCTGTAAGGATGAGTAAGAAAAAGGTAGCTCCTTATATTGTAAAGGACCAGAAGAAAATGAAGAGGGTACATCTCAAGAATAGAAACAAGCCAAGATCTAGCATGACGACTGCTACAAACATTTAAGCATTGCTACTAAGCCTGTTGAGAACCTCTGAAAGCGTCACCTACAGTTCAAACCAAGTTTTGAGAACTACAGGACTCTCTTATATTCATTTTCCAGTTCAGCTCCATTCTGCATCCTCCAGAAATGGTGCTGCACAAAGGTCTTAGCAGTATTTTGCATTTTCTTACCATTTCTTACTCTTACTAGGCTGGACACAAGCTGGTTTTAAGCGGGGAACATCAGTCTGTCACAATGCTTTTACTTACCTTCGGCTTTATCAACACGTATGATGTCTCTCCGTTTGCCTTGGTCATCCACAGCATACCTTCCTTCTAGATTCACTGTGTGCTTTCTCTCACCAATCACCACTGAAATATCCTTCTGATTTCCCGTTAAAGCGCTTTCCAGGCGCATGTTTGTGAGGCTGTCAAAGGGCACATAGGAATCCCTTTCGAAATATTTCCACTCAACTATGTTTTGGAAGAGTTCTGCTCTAATCTTTTCCTCTTTAGCAGCTTTTACCCTGTGGATCATTTCTCTAATGATTGAGTTTGCATTCCAGACATCTTTGGCAACACCTGAAATTCTAATAGAGTCACCATTCAAAGAAAGGACAATATTTAATTTCTCTTGCAGGTCGTGCAGCTCCTCAGTCTCTGCTTCACCAAACTGCAAGATAGACTCATCTGTGATTTCTGATTCAAACTGTTCCTTTAAAATTGCAGATCTCAACCAGTGTTCAGCTTCTTCCACTTTCTTTTTGTTTTCTCCACAGATCTGCACAACAGCCACTTCGATTTTCTTTTCCAGAACGACTTTGGTTTTTCTCTTTGGTTTCTCAGAGCTCCACAGTGCTACATTGAAATACACAAACAATGTCATTAATAGCTACCCTTGGCAGCTGTGCCTAAAAAGATTGACCTGTGACTTGTACTTAAGTGATGTCTACTTACATGTGAACTTGGAAATTAATTTTTCAACTGCTGTTTTGCCAAGACTTTCTCTTTTCTGCATGCTTGTATGGAACACCTTCAGCAGATGTGGCTGAAAGATGACAACTTTAACAGTTTTCACAGACGGGGTGTAATCCCCTCTTGCAAACTCAGTAACTGCATCTATCATGTTGTCAGCTACCTCAGCTGGATCACGGCCTGCCTCACCTGAAACAAGTTATAAACATTTTGCCTTTAAAAAGCATTAATAACTATGACAAAAGGTTAAAGCATCGTGATCTCTAAAGGTCCCTTCCAACCTCTACTATTCTGTGATTCTATAAGAACAGTTACACCTATTCCCACAATCACTTGGACCACAGACAGGTCAGAAAGAACTACAGACTGTCAACTGAGCAAAGGTTTCCATTTATCAGGAAAAGGGAGGTTTGAGATCACCTTTCCAGCAAAGGGAAAAAATGGAAGTTTACTTTTGTTGACATGGTGACTGATCAGGTTATGATCTAGGCTTGGTTAGCTAACAGGTCACAGGTCTGATGCTCAGTGGCCCAGCACTCAATTCTTTGCTCAGAAAGCAAGGAGTTTTATTCATATCTAGTTTTATTCCTGCAAGAGGTCACTGCAAGCACAAGGCCTACTTCTGGATTCCCTGACTCAAGAGTTTTCTACTGATCTAACTGAACACAACAAGAGAAGAAAGAGGCTTTGATGGTTCACATTCCATCTGCACCAGCTTGCCTGGCGTGGCTGCTAGCCAGAGTTGTATTATCTACTGATTTCAGCAAGGGGGAAGTAACTCCCTGGATATTCTTTGATGAGCTGCCCACACATGTCAGGGTGCTGTGACAAATACTTATGGCTCTCCAGGAAGTATAGACATACCTCTGGATCCCTGTTATCAAGGAAATGATAGAGCACTTGTATGCTTTACATACTACTTGACTGCAACTGAGTGAAGCTTTCTAGGTCTTAGTAAGCTTCTAGTAACAGTTTGAAAGTTTGCAGTTTCTGAATATCTTTCCACCAAAGAATAACCCATCCAAATGAATCAAACCCATCGCTTGATCCCCCAGATCAGCAGAATCACAGGCACTGGACTCATTTCAAGAGGCAGACAGACCTGTTCCAATAGCTGGGAAGGTGACAGAGGTGTACTTCTGTAATTCACACTCCAGAAGCACACCGTGGACTATTGCCTTAATATCACTTTGGGCAACATAATGAATTATTTTCTTGCATGGCAGGTTTCCAGCTTGGGTGGTGATATAGCTCTTGTTACCTTGGGAGCCTGAAATGTTAAGTAGGAGAATATAATCAACCAACAATTATCCACAATACAGATGTCTACTAATCCTCATTAGGAGGTAAGAAATGATGACAGATATGTCCCAGGATAAGCTTCAACTCTCCTCTCACACTGTTCAACTTCCTCTCTCTATTTTCACTGTCAAGGCACAAGGATTCATTTTATGCTTGTAAAATACTTCCTTCATTTGTTGTGTGCACCTTTACTTGTCAAGTTTGCTCTGCAGACTTGGAGAACTTCAGGCAGACCAGTACTACACTCTGTGTTCACACAGACACAAGCATACCATCTACCCTCAGGCTGCCTAGCCTGAATTAGCCTCTTGGCCTGCACAACAGAGGTTTAACCTCTTCTTTCCTCCACATCATTCTTTTCCTTTGGTTGGTCTTCCAAGCTGACCTCCACACCAACACCTTCCCCTCTTTCCTTATTTCGTGGGGTTTTAAACCACATTCTTGCCCCTCCTTACGCCACCATTCACTGTATTTGCTCTTCACTGGCTGAATTTGGTCAACAAATAAATGCCTCTTCTGAGGCAGAAGCCCAGTTTCATTAGTTTTCCCTCTTGGTCACACAGAGTAAAAGCCAACAGCAAGCATTTTCTCCCTCTGGCATGACAAAAGGAGTTGCAGGCAGACAGTTGCCTCTGGTGAGGTGTGGCCTCTCCACTGACATTTCTGCCAACATCATCCTCTGCCCATGGCTCTGTTCGATGTAGACTCGTTTTGTTTTTATCTTGGAAAGCTTTATTGGAATAACAGGATGCAATAATGAATAGATTTAGTTCCTCACATACACCTAGAAACCCTCTCTTCTTAAAGACTTCTTTTTTTCCTTCCTTCATTAGATGTTTTAGAAAGATAGTGTTAGTTGATTAAAACCTGGCGTAATACAGACAGATGTGCAGCAGGCACTAGGAAAGCATCCCAACAGATTCCCTGCAATGCATAAACACCTTCAGGAAGGAGGTCAGAAGTGTTGTACCATACCTAGTTGAGCACATTCATCTTCAACTGCTTTTCCAGCACCCTTCAGAATTGCACTTGAGACACCTGAAATGAAGAGATATATGCGAATCCACTGTTACTACTGTGAATGCCCTTAAAGTCCCATCTGAGGCAGAACTGTGTACCACATAATACCTAAAATATCTCAATCCTGCCAACAGTAAAGCTTATCATTGAAAAGCACCGTTGCCAAAATTTTAGGCTTATGCTTTTCGATTCGAAGGCATGTCTAAAGTACCTAAACAAGCTTCACCGAGGCCAAAACCTCCCTGAGATTTGTCTTCTCCTTTAGCCCAAGAGATGCTCTACAGAAAGATTCTATGAAAAAAAAGTTAAAATGATTAGTTTCTCTTTCTGCAGGAGTCTTGAGCAGGCCCTCCTGTAACACTGATTAACAAGAAAGTTTCAGACACTTCCCAACTGAAACGTTGTACACTAAAAAGTGAAACAGAAGCCACCCTGTGAAACAAAAGGGTTTGAAACATTGAAAAAAACCCACTTCCTGTTCTCCTCCTCCAGCCCTTCCTACCACACCTACTGTTTTCACACATAATACCAACCAAAATACCTTTATTGAGGTTGAAGGTTTGGTTTGTTATGTTTACAATGAGATCTGCCTGTTCTTTGGTAATATCGCCTTCTGCCACCTGGAACACGATGGAGCCAATCGTCATCTCGAGTACAGTCTGTGCTGAGCTTGAAGAGGTACCAGGGAAAGCTGCAGGAAAGACATACAGACCCTGAGCAGAGGGGAGCAGTGAGGTAAGAGATAAAGGCTTAATTCATGGATACAATGCCTACAGAGACCACAGTTTGGCTCCAGAGTGAGCCTGGGAAGAGTACTGCCTGCCATGTTAACCGAGCATCACTCCTCACAGGAGCCTCTGATCAACCTTCCCCTATTCCCATCATTGCCATTCGTGCTGAAATGGCAGAAAACAAATTGCTCTGCTGCATGGTTGGAATACAGACACTCCTTTGTGCCATTTTGCTGTATAAGCCTTTGTGAAACTCCAAAGTAAGAGAGCAGAAAACTTTCTGAGTCTCACTCCCTCGCTCCACTGCCTCTCAAGGTTTTCAGGTAGGTTCTCTGCTGCGTGACAGTAACTTTTCTACACTCTGCAGTTCCTCTCTGTGGGCTGGGTAACACCAAGGATATTTCATGTTGGTTTTGCTGAGCATTTGAACATGGAAAATATTTCAAAGTATGGAATATTCCAAGCAGGGAATCAAAGAGGCCACTTTAAGACGTACAGCCAGGAACTCACCTGCCTTCCCAGGACACAGGAAAGGCACCGACCTGTTCACCATCTAATCAAGAACTGCAGCAACAAAAGAAAAAGCCCTGTTTGTACCTTGGGCACATGATGGCTTATGCTGTCCTCATTTGTAGGGGCAATATCCAGATAAAGAATTGCAGGTTGTTTGATTGGTTTTTTTCTTAGCGTCTCCAACCACTGTTTCAGACAGCCTGGAAATATTACACACTGCCTTTAGAGCAGCCACTTCAACTGTTACTTGGACTTTGGGGATGACATGCTCACCAAAAAAATACCTACACTTCCAGAATGAATGGGTTCCCTGTAACACTGCAAAGAATCAGAACTCCACTAGGCACACAGCTTCTGAGAAGCTTACCTGCAGCTTGGCTGGCCTCGCTTGGAGAGCTTTTCTGTGCTTTAGCATCTACAGTATTTCTTGATCTGTTCTCGAATTCATTGGAAAATTCCTAAAGAAGGAAATGACAATCAACCCCTGTTGAAGTCTTTAGGTTACACAGCAGAAATAAAGGCCTGGAAAGTACAGTTAACCCCCTCATCTAGAAAGAGCTTAACACAAGTGACTTCAGACCATTTGCCATAGTGCTGATGGCAAGTCTTGTTGCTGGAGAGCAAAGTTATTCAGTGTGGGCAACAGATTGAATTAACAACTAAGTCAAAGTCCTAGTTGCCATTCCAGAGGGATGCATTAACAGATGGCACCCTTGCACTGAGGGACTAGTTTACATTCTAAGCCAAGTCCTGTAGCTAGTGCCACCCTCCTGCATGCACAAGGCTTTAGCTCAGGCTTTAGCACAGCTGGCTTCATGTTCAGCCTTTCAAAATCATAGATTCACAGAATCACAGAATGGTAGGGGTTGGAAGGGACCTTCAAAGATCATCCAGTCCATCTCCCTGCAGAAGCAGGTCCACCTAGATCAGGTCACACAGGAACGTGTCCAGGCAGGTCTTGAAGACCTCCAAGGAAGGAGCCTCCACACGCTCCTTGGGCAGCCTGTGCCAGGGCTCCCTCACCTCAACAGTGAGAGAGTTTTTCCTTTAGATGGAACTTTTTGTGTTCCAGCTTCATCTCATTACCCCTTGTTCTGTCACTAGATACCACAGAAAAAAAGTGATGCCCCAACCTCCTGACACCCACCACTTATATACTTGTAAGTATTAGACACCTTCCTCAGTCTCCTCTCCTCCTGACTAAACAGCCCCAGTTCCCGCAGCCTTTCCTCATAAGGAAGATGCTCCAGTCCCCTGATGAAAACACATTAGCTACTGCACAAAACAGCAGACAGAAACAGATGCAGAAACACTTCTCTGGATATTCATTCACAACGTCTGAAAAGAGCAACTTGAGCCTAGATATAGAAAACTGATGCTAACATCATAGTGTAGAAAGGGAGATGCAGAAGAGCGATGTGGTTCTACTGCAGGAGTTTACCAGCAGAGCAATCCTAGAATAATTATTCTTCCTAAAAACACTCCAGTGAAGCACTCCTTTCTCCAATACTGAAGTCACCTATGCAGAATTTGCAGTAAATTTATCTGCAAGCAAGTCCTATGTGTTGAAGGATTAAGTGAGTTCATGAGATAAAGCATAATTATGCTTTTGTCTGCATTACTGCCAGGGAAAAGAAAAGGACAGGGAAGGAACAGGGCTGTACAGGGCAGGCAGGTCACCATGAGGGGTAGAACCAAAAGAATGTTCAGTACAGACAAGAGAGGTTATCAGCCAACCTAGTACAAACAAAAGCACCCTGGGGGTTCTTCAGAGATCATCACCCAGCCCAAGTATCATGAGATAGACCCAAATAAACCAGCAGGGACAAAAAAATCCTGTGGTTAACTCACCTGTATATTAGCTGTGTCTTTTGGATGCAACAGAAAGTGAACTTCCTCGAGAGAATTTACTCTGTTTTTACTACTGAATTCAAACACCTTGTCAAACAGTAACTTAGCAACAACAGACTTTGGGTATCCTAAATTCCCTGTCCCAATCGCTGGGAAAGTGATGGACTTGGAGGAGAGTTCCTTGGCAGTCTCCAGGCACCTTGTGATGACGTTGCCCAGGACCTGTAAAGCACAATTCTTTTCTCAGTCACTGAAAGTACATTTTTTCCCCCCCAGTATGTGCAATGTAGCCCTTCCCCTAAGATACAACAACTGCATATATCACAAGGAATACATGAGTCAATGAGGGATCAGCACTAAACCCACTATAAAGCCTAGTCAGCAAATAAAAGCCCTTTATACCTTTGAACACGGGCGTTTCTGGGACCATGCGGGTAGGACGGCGTGAAGCACAACGCTGCAACCCAGATTGTAACCCTTTGTTCTCAGCACAGATCCTTCTGTAGGTGTTTTGCCTTGGGCTGCTTCTTTTAAGCCTGTCTGAAGCATTGGCCCTGCCTTGCTCAGCAAAGCTTTAGCGAGTGGCCCGTTACCGAGCTGGAGATCTCCGGCGACAGTGATGACAACAATGTCTGTCTGAAAGACACACAAGCAAAAACTCTGCCTTGTGAACATCACATTGAAACTTTGCCTTAATTAATCAAATACAGCCTGCCTGCTGATTTACAGAGTACATTTTTGGGGCAGCAACCTGAAAGTGAACGATGTTTTGGAATAGACCAAAAGTTACGTTCAATTTTAACGTCGTGAGCCTGCCTGAAGCAAGACAAAAGCTGAGCCAACAGTGAAATTCATTTCAGCCCAACGGGAGAAAGTTAAAACCCTGCATTCCTGGCCTACTCCTACTTCCATTTGAAAAACACTTCTGCATGTTCATTCCCCAGGAGCTCGCAGACCAAAGATCTGTGTTCACTGAGGCAAGCGGGACTTCCCAAGCATGGCTGGCCTGGAGCAAAAGAGGAAGCTGAGGACAAACGAGACTGGAGGAAAGCTAAGGAGAAAGAAGTGAGCAAAGCAGGAACTGGTCAGGGAGAGAAATACAAAGGGCTATGAAAATTGTGTCAAGCATTATATTCAGCTCCTGAGGAAGGACCTCTACACACATTTTTAACGTATATTCTGCCCCTGCCAACTGGAGGAGCTGTATGTACAAGCTATGGGAGGTATCCACTGCTGAAAGGGGTTCCTGGCCACTACAGAAAGGCTTCCAGAACTGGTGATCCCAGTAAAGTAGCTATCAGCCAGCTAAACAGCAACTGGAAATCAGTTACTGAAGGAGCAAATCAGAAACGCAGAGGCAGCTGCAAGCTTCATGCCAGTGTCCACCAGGATTTTGTCAGCAGGTGACAAAATGCAACGCTGCCCAGCCAGCCCCATCTGTTGTGTAAGACAATCATCCAATAGCAATTCTTGCTATCAGCAGTGACAGCCACAACCAGTAACACATCAAAACATGTTACGTTGTGAATTACAAGCGACGGTCAAAGGCTGGTTGTCCTTTGGTTTCATGGTGATGTTTGTGTGAAATATCAAAACACTTGATATTTTAAAAGCAGAAAATCTAAAAGACTTACTGTAGCATCTTCAATGCTTCCTTGTCTCAGCATGATGTCAAGGCCTTCCTCAGTTGTTACCAAAGGGAAGTGCTTGTTATTTTGGAATATTTTGCTTTTCCTAGGCTGATGAGCTGGACTGATTTGCTGAAGTGATCTGCTGGAAGGTGAATAATCTGAAAACACTTCTGTCAGTGCCTTGCTGAAAGCCTGAATGTTATCCTCTGAAATACCCACGAGATGAACCTCCTTCAAGCTGCTGTCCCCCATGGATTTTTGCAAGGTCTCCTTGATGGAAGACACAATTGAATATGTACACAGCTCCAGCGGGAAGCCAAATATCCCCCCACTTATGGCAGGAAGAGCTATGGAACTGTGATTAAATGCTTCAGCTAGCTGCAGACTTTTCTTCACTGCCTTTTTCAACAAGTCCTCACACTGTTTTGCTGCTTCTTTCCTCCACCTGGGCCCAACAGCATGAACGACATTCTTGCAGGGGAGCTTCCCGGCGCCCGTGATAACCGCACACCCAGGCTGTAAACTCCCCTTCTTCCTCACCAGCTCATCACACTCCTCTTGCAGCTCCGGGCCAGCTGCTTTCAGCAGTGCTTCAGCAAGGCCACCAATGTGTTTCAAATCTTCATTAGATGGATTTACCACCACATCAGTGGGGTAATTACACAAGTTACCTTTATACACCGCTACGACAATTCCACCTATGGTCACCTGCTGACAGGGTTTGGCTGTGTTACTACGTTCTTCCAGCTGTTCTTCCAGCTCTTCCTCCAGCCTGACCAGACACTTAAACTCTTGTTTTGCAGTGGCAGCATAAAAGGGTTCTCGCTCTTTGAAGCAGGATTTGGCTCCTGGCTCTTTCATTTCCATCCGTGTATAATGCAAGGCAGACAGAGCTTGCTCAACTGTGGCAACTCCTTTCAGCACTTCTCTCCTCGGCCCACTCAGGGTTATAACTCCACTTTTATTCTGTGTGCTGAAGTCAACTTTCACACCTTTACTCTGCAAGTCACTCCAAACGTTGGCCTTCTCTTTCTCAAAAAACATCACGACCACCATGGGCTTCCCTTCGATGACCTTTTGTACCTGGGTGTTTTCATTTATAAAGTTAGAAAGCTCCCCGTAAGCTTTTGCTACCGCTTGAGAATAACCAGCAACAATGACCTGCCGCCCTGCCCGAGTCACTGTTATGGTACCATTAGAGCAGACTTGCTTGGTGAGCACACCCCATTCTTTCTTCTGCAGGACTGACTCATCCTCCAAAGCAATGCTTTTGTAGTCCAGTCCCGTCTTTACTGCTTCTTCAGCTTTCATGAGCTCTTCAGGTGTACTCCCTTTTAAGATAATAGCTCCTGTGCCAAGCTCATAAAAGGCACTGATTTGTTTTGACAAAAACAGGCTCTGTGACAGGGTTTCATTATCAACATACTCCAAAAACTGGAAAATATACACGTTGATATTAAGTGTTTTCTTGACCATCTTGCGGACACCATCTAGTATCTCGCCTTTTACTCTGTAAACTTCCTCGGGCAGCCCACACAGCTCAACTACCTTCTGCAAATTATTGTAAGTTACCTTTAGGGCTGGGAACTCTGTACTAATTTTTCCTTCAACATCAGTGCTCTGTAAAATTGCATACTCCCCTGGAGTTATTGCCACCTTTTCTTGAGTTCTTTGCTTTTCTCTTTCAATTTCTCTGGTGGCCTTTTCTATTAGGTCCTTCAGTTCTTGTTCAACGTTCTTCACAACTTCTTTTTCACCCACTAAAACAACTAAATCCTTGGACATACATGGCACTATCAGCACTTCATCGTGGGTGAAGCTGTTTTTTATGGCCTCCCACACCTCTGCACTCACTTGACATGGAATGGCTTTGTACTTCGAGATGCTATGTGCAAATGCAGTGGAAACGTTCTCCTTCCAACCCTTGATCAATCGAGATACCGATCTCTTCTTCTCAGACAAATTAGCTGAAGGATGCAAAGTAACTTTTGGGTTTGAACACTGGGGTTCAGGCCACTTCAGCACACAATTACAGCTCATCATTTCACAATTTATTGCCTCCATCAGCCAATTACTTCTCTTTAAGTAATGCCAGATATAAGGATCCACAGCCACTGTAACTGGATCTGGCTTCTTTATCTGTGGCCCTTCCTTCCCATACAGAGCTACTCCCAGCGAGACGTAGTAAGGATAGACAGAGATTGGTGTTTGGTCCAATGTATGTTGCTTTGCCAAGATATTGGTTAAATCTAAAATGAAGAACAAGAACCCAAGAAATTAATGCTGGCACTTCAAAGCAAAGATCTTCTGGGGCTTTTGAAATCTCTTTGTTTTCCACGTAACAACTTCATGCCTGACAATAGTTTTATGTTATTTCTCCCTTCTTCCCAGATAGAAATCATTCCAAATTACTGAAGAGTTACTGGTTTTAAATAGCAAAAACTAAAGTAGAGAGAGCTAGTTAAGAACCAATGCTGCCCACTTTCAGGAAGAGGTATGCACAGCACTGTCTCTGCCTCCATTTCCCTTATATGGGAGGTTGGACTAGATGATCTCTAAAGGTCCCTTCCAACCCCTACCATTCTATGATTCTATGATATGCTGCACTTAAGTGCCCAACTCAGCAGTTGCCTGGGCTGTTTCTCAACAGTATTAAATCACAGCTCCTCCATTTACCCCTAAAGTAGTATCTGTTTTTCTACAGCTTCCCTTCAGCTCTTTCCTTCACTTGCAACGCCTCCAGTTTTGCCTTGTCCTCCACCTTCCCCACATACACATGTCACTGGCTGAACAAGCCACGGCACCTCCTCCCTGGCCAAAAATGTGTCCTCAGAGAAGACAGACAGCACACATGGCCTCAGGGCAGCTGGTGCGGGGCTGTGCTTTCTCTGTTGAACTCAAACTGCAACCCGTGACATAAACTGTGTGTAAAAAGGAAACAATTCTATGCCTCATGCCCACTTGGTCCAAAACTTAAGCTTGCACTCCAGCTGAGAAAGACCTGCTGACAAAGCACCAGACCTGCTGTTTGATGAGGGCAAATCAGGTATTTCTCTAGAAAACCCACACTTTGATCTTGAAGTGAATGGACCTCAAAGAAATAAGGGCTTCCTTCTTCTGCATTACCTTTATGGTTACTGAAGGTAATGATGGCTGCATCTTCATTGGGCAGCTGCTGAACATCCACCACCTGAGCATTTCCATTCTTCTTATTTTCAAAGTAGAAGGTTATAAAGTCATTGGATGTGTTGGGTGGTATATTTTCTGCCCTAATACTTTTTGTTGGCTCCAGGCACCATGCTGTAATACTTTGTTGCCTTGCTCTGTGGTTTTGATTAAGCTTTTCAGCAAACTCCTCTGCAACTAGAAAGAGAAAGGAGGAGAAAAAAAGAATACAAACCAAACAAGATCCAACTAGTAGCTTGCTTTTCTACTATGATGGCAGCAGACTATGTGCACCAACCAAAACACCGAATTACAAAGCAACAATCAACTCAGAGGTGCCCACAGAGCTACTTCCTTCCACACATTCTGTATCTGTCACTGAGTATTCACCACATGGTTGATCACAATTGTTGACTACAGCCACTACAGCCAGAATTTGTCACTGGTTTTCCTACTGGATAGCACTGGGTCTTCTTAACCTCAAAAAGAAAATAAGGTTTATTTTTGGGCTATGGCTTTATACACAACTAAGTACCCTCAGCAAGTTCCCTGATGACACCAAACTGGGAGGACTGGTTGATTCCCCAGAGGCTGTGCTGCCATTCAACGGGATCTCGACCGGCTTGAGAGTTGGGCAGAGAGGAACCTCATGAGGTTCAACAAGGACAAGTGCAGAGTCCTGTGTCTGGGAAGGAACAATCCCATGCACCAGTACAGGCTGGGGGTTAAACTGATGAAGAGCAGCTCTGCAGAGAGAGACCTGGGAGTGCTGATTGATAATAAACTAAACATGAGCCAGCAATGTGCCCTCGTGGCCAAGAAGGCCAATGGCATCCTGGAATGCATCAAGAAGAGTGTGGGCAGCAGGTCAAGGGAGGTTCTGCTCCCTCTCTACTCTGCCCTGGTGAGGCCTCATCAGGAGTCCTGTGTCCAGTTCTGGGCTCCTGAGCTCAAGAGGGACAGAGAACTGCTGGAGACAGTCCAGCACAGGGCCACCAAGATGATCAGGAGTCTGGAACATCTTTCATACGAGGAAAGGCTGCGGGAACTGGGGCTGTTTAGTCTGGAGAAGAGGAGACTGAGGGGAGATCTTATTAACATCTACATATATCTAAAGGGTGGGTGTCAGGAGGTTGGGACATCACTTTTTTCTATAGTATCTAGCAACAGGACAAGGGGTAATGGGATGAAGCTGGAACACAAAAAGTACTACTAAAATATAAGAAAAAACTCTTTCACTGTTGAGGATGAGGGAGCCCTGGCACAGGCTGCCCAGAGAGGTTGTGGAGGCTCCTTCCTTGGAGGTCTTCAAGACCCGTCTGGACATGTTCCTATGTGATCTGATCTAGGTGACCCTGCTTCTGCAGGGGGGTTGGACTAGATGATCTCTAAAGGTCCCTTCCAACCCCTACCATTCTATGATTCTATGATTCCAAGTCAGCAGTTCAGACTCACATTCTTTCAGTTTTACCATAAGCATATTCTATTTTGGGGTATTTTTCCTCCCATTACCATCACAGTAAAAGATACTCAAGTCACTTTCAGATCTATCAGGCAAACACAACCCACTTTTTCAAGTATCTACTTATTTCCTAAAGACTATGCCAAAAGTTTGGGATCGGGACACGATATGAGAGGCAAACAATTGCTGACTTCTACAGCAGAAAACCTCTGTGCCTTCTCAGACTAAAACCTCTGGTTTAGTTACACCATGGACTAGTCACAACTGTAAGATTTCTAAGCAACTTCATTCTTACGTATTACCAGTAATCTAGGTATTCCCACAAAGTTCATTCAAAGTGGCATAACTTGTTTTCACCACCTTCTACCTTCTAAAGAGATTTACAGTGTTTCCACACAGAAGTCAGAATTTTCTCTTTTGTCCTCCCTCCAACACACACAAGTAGCTCATGAGACAGATCCACCACTCTGCCTCCTTACCGATATTTCCAGTGAAAGTAACTACAGCAGAACGTATCTCGGGTATTATTTCCACGGTGAAGTCACCATCATCTGCTGACAAGCCACTGATATTCTCCACCAGCAGAATTAACATGCAGTCTTTCATTGTCTCCTGCACGTTTTGAAGCACAACTGAAGTGCAAGGTGGGGATCCTTGAGAGTCCTCCCCCCGGCACAGCTCCTCCTTGCGAGTCTCTGCTTGCAAGGGCTTCACAGACTCAGTAGTTTTCTTCACTGAGTGATGCTTCTTTTGCACAACTTCCTGGGCATCTAGTTCCACAGGGAAAAACAAAGAAAGGTCTTGCCTCCTGCCACAGCAGAGCAATTTGTTAAATGACACTTTTAAACATTTGGCCAGCCACATTTTCTTCATGTCACAGAAGACAAAACTACAGCAACAGGTAGGGTCAGGATAAAAGCTACTCAACGATCTGCACGTCCCCAAATGAAAAAGGTCTTGTTTTGAGTTAAGTGCATTCATACTGCCCCTTCTACTAAGTCCTTTCTACTGCCCTCAGTGCAAGAAACCCTCCTCCAGCTTAGTAACATCTAATCATCAGCAAACAAAGAAAGGGCTTTCCATCTTGCTTAAGAACTTAACAAATATTTAACTGCTAACTATTTAAATATATTTGGCTATGTTAAATATTTAACTGTATGTAACCATTTCTCCTACACAAATAGTTTCTCCTTTTTCCATATATCTGTCAAACACTCACAAGCAGCCAACAGCACTTTACATCTTACAAATACATAATATTTACTACCTATTTCCTCTCAGTCTCCAAACATTCAGCAACTGAAATTAACATGAAAGAAAACACAAAGTAATATTTATCATTATGACTACTGTATTTCTTCAATTAATAATGTTATTGTTTGTTATTCCTGTTATTATAAACACTGTCAGAAACCCACGTGTGCATTGGGCAGACAGGCACGTTTGCTCCTCTTCCATCCCGTCTCTCTTTGGGAATAACACACCATTTCAGCTGAAGCAATGCCCACAACAAATCCAGCACCAGCAAAGGCTGGTTTCTAAAAGGGAGCTTTAGTAGATTTGGTCACCCCTTCCTCATCCTTAAAAGATGATGATCATTTGCTGATCCATTCTGATACAGGACTTGATGCTCCCCCCCCTCCCCGACTTCTTTTTAAAGTGTATTTGCACAATTTCATCTTCTATTTCCTCCCCAGGGTAAGTGGTTACTACTGTGACAGATTTCCTGAAGGCTGCTTTTTCTGCTTCTCATTTCCCACATGGTTCTGAAATAAGGGATCACACCCTAATGCCTTAGGCAAAAGATAAGAAAACTAAAATCCAAGCTTATTATCTTCCCAGCTTTCCCATCACCTTTTGTTCAGAGCACGAGTAAGATCAGGGGAAAAGTACAGGCAAATAAACAATAATTCCCAAATCCCAAACAAGCTGAGTGTGTCACTAGCATGACCTGGGTATCAACAGGTGAGGAGAAAAGGTTTCCATTCATCACCAGGCAAGGATGGCAGAAGTATGGGCTACGAAAGCTTCTTCACAAATCCACCATGAAGGGAGTCACTGCGCTCGTGCCTACGTGTCATTTACAGTTGCAGCCATTGCTGTGGGTCACCATGGGCTTACAGGTGCTGGGGGCCACAGGAGCTGCAGTGTACCTGGGCTACACAGCTACTGATGTTCTCCCATAGGTTGCCCCAGTGGGGCTCACAGCAGCTGGAGAGCTCTGGGTAGAGGCAGCCTTACCCAGAACAAAGTTCAGCATGCACTGCACACTCCCCCTAAGGAGCTGACCTGTCTGAGGCGGTTGGTGAAGTGGGGAGTTTGCTAAAGGGACTCATACAAAGAAAAAGATCTGTTTATTTTAGCTGGAGATCATGATTTCAACACTACATTAGACACAGATCAGGAGCCAACCAGATGACCAGAGCACTACTGCAGCACAGAGTTCAATGAAAGTCAATGAAGAAAAAATATACTGCTTGATAACACATCACACTTACCTGTCTTACCAGTGCACATAGAAGTCTCTCTATTCTGGCAACTGGAAAGAGGTACTTGAGATTCATTAACTAGAGATAAATGACAATGATTTCTCAGCTGCTGGGTACTTCAAGAACAAAAAAGATCATGCTCCTCCAGATTCAGGAGATAACAGTTTGATTTTAGTTTCATTTGACACTGCCAGAATCACAGGCTTCCATCTATTCCTTACTTTAAACCACATGTTAAACGTGGTTACAGAAACACTCTTTAAGCTTGAGAAACATCGGCTATAACACTAAAAAACCAACTAGCAGTCAGTCATGCTGCATGAACCGCCGTGAGCAGGCACTGCTGCACTGTCCTCATAAAAAACCTGTCCCATCGAACAAGAGATCTGCCAAAGACAATCCCTCTGGAGGGAATTGCCTTTAGAAGCCAGGTACCTCTCTAAAAGCCCCTCTCGTGATGTACTCTGACCCTGCAGCGCTCCTCTACCCGCTAGTTTAAAATCGCAGACAAATGAGAGGACAGAAGATAACGGGCGCATCTGCCAGGCTGGTTTGCCAGTCTGCGCTCTCTGTCTTCACTCCTGCCCTGCCCTCCGTTGGCACAAGCAAGCAATTCCCATGTAGAGGTAAGCAGCTATGTGCGATTAGCAAACTCTGGCCCGCAGGGAGAATGCTTACGGTGTCAGCTGGAGCTGCAACACAAACTGCATCGGAAGTTAGCTCCTACAGCTCTCGCTTAATACTTGAGCGCCGTGCTTTACAAATTAAACTAATCTTGTGGTTTAGTTTAATTTGTAAAGTTTGGTTTAGTTTAATTTGTAATCTTGTGGTTAACAACCACGAAGGGGTGCAGGGGGTGGGGTGAGGGTGGAGGGGTGGGGAGGGAGCCACAGCAGAGCAGGGCAGGCGGCTCGGTCACCGCTTCCTGCCGCCTCCCCGCGGCCCCCGTCCGCCCCCTCCGGGCCCGCGCCCGGCTGCGGAGCCCCGCAGCGCCACACGCACAGCTCACCTGGCGCCTCGGCCCCGGCGGCCCGGCCCGCCTCCTGCAAGCGGAAGGGAGAGCGGTTACCCGCGGCCCCGCTCGCCCCTCGCCCCCCGCCCCTCGCCCCCCGCCGCCTCACCTCCGCGGGGCCGCCGGCCCCCGCCGACAGCTCGGTGACGAGCAGCGACAGCCGCCCTCTCGGCTCCCAGTCCAGCTCATGGCACTGCCGCTCGAGCACCCGCTGCCTCACTGCCAACGACACACATCGCTGAGGGCTGGGAGGGGAAGGAGCCGGCCGCCCCTAGTCCCTCCCGAGACGCGGGCCCCGGCCCCGCCGCCCCTCACCGCCGCCCCGGCGCTCACCCTCCGGCCGGCTGAAGCAGATGAGGAGGTGCCCGGGGCTGGGGCCGGCCCGCAGCTCGCACTCGCCGCCGCCCGAGCGCTTCTGGCTCTGGAAGTAGCAGAGCAGCTTCTTCCTGAGGGCAGGCGGCGGCTCGGCGGGGCCCCAGTCGCCCCCCAGGAGCAGCGGGAAGGAGCCCGACGGCTGCTCGGCCATAGCTGCCCCGACGCTCCCCTTTCGCTTTCGTTTCCCGTCCCGGCGGGGAGGGGAGGAGAGGGACGGCCCCCGCGGCCTTTCCCCACCCCCCAGATAGGGTCGGCCGGAGGCCCCGTTCCCCCCCTGCCTGCGCCGCCGCAGGGCGAGCGGGACGCGGCCCGGCCGCCCCCGGAGGGCCCCGCGGGCACACGGCCCGCTCTGCGCCGGGCACTGTCCGCGTAGCGGGGTGTCCCGCAAGCACCGGGCTCTGCAAACGCTTTCAGTGCCTGAGCTTGCCCTTGAGGTGATAAAGACCTCGCTCTTGTGCGCTAAGCTTTCAAATCAAGTCGTGACACAAAGTAAAATTACCCGTTTCCACCATTCTCTGTCAGAAGTAACTGCAAGATTGTACAGAAAGAATATTTTCCTCGGACCAACGTGTCAGCTACATGATTTCAGACAGGTGTTCAGGACCTCCCCTCACAAAGGTTACAGTTTCCAAATGTTTCCTGATGAATATTTTACTACTGCGCCCTCACATGAGACTTGGAAATAGCCGATCAATTGAACAAATTATTCTCCATAACTAAGTTTCTTGGTGATTAACAAATCTTTTCTTTCCTACTGCTCTCAGCAGTTGGCCCAGGTACACACTCTCCTCCCTTACTGTAACCCAGGCAGAACTGCAGATCGGGTACATTTATTCCTGAACTGCACAGCTGTGATTTGAAATGGAAGGTCTGTACAGATGATGATAGGCTAAAGGCTTGGGAGCTTTCATCGACAGCAGGACTCTTGTGGCAAAACTCAAGCCTGCGAAAGTTCACCCTGGATAAAATGGGACCTACTGAATGATCAAGAAGGGGTCTGAAGTAGGTGAAGGGGTTTATTGAGACAGAGACTGAAAGAAACTGGGGAGATTTGATTTGCACAGCTTGTTTCTGCGTGCAGAAAAGCATAGCCGTGTAGGAACAACTGGGATGTTGGTATCTTGCTGCACTGACAAGGGAGGAAAGTGGGAAGGGTGTAAAATGTGGAAACAAACACAGTAGGACAGTATTTACAGGTGGTATATTCAATCTTTATTTATTTAGTAACATTTAACAGCCTAACAAAAACGGGTTAACTCAGTAACAATGACAGCTGCAATCACTGAAAGCATGGTGGTTGCTTGCACATCACCATGAGGGTGATTAGCTGGCTATTTAGACAGTGCAGAGTACAGGTATAATGTTAAACCAGGTATTTGGAACAATTGGAAGAACAGAGTTTTAGAGTTGCAAAGCTGATTTAAAAGTTTGCTCCAATGCAGCCCTGAGCATCCAGAGCTTGTGGAGTTTGAAATACAGCAGCACTATGCACACCTCCCCCCCCGCCGACACATTATCCACACCGGTTTCATGTTTAAAACCCAAACCATTAATGCCATTTCTACCCTGGAAAGGAAAAGAAGCAAAGGAACACAGGCTGAGCACAGCTGATGCTCATTTTCTAGCAGATAGGTGACGTGCCGCTGTCCATGATGACAGCGGTAATAACGCAGAGCTAAAGCAGCATTTGATATAACACAGCAGTGGATCTATCAGGTTTGGTGGTCAGGCTGAAGACTTGTGGGAAAAAGTGCAGATCTTACTCACTGGTAAAATAAGATCCCCAGTCTGACGTTTGCCAAGTGCAACGTGTACTGATGCTGCACTCAAAGGGCCCAAATCCTGTACAGGCTACAGGGAAACATGACTCAAGGACGTATATGATGTGTAAAAAAGAATAGGTATCATTTGATGAAAAAAGATTACTTATCTGACTGCAAGTGATTTAAGTACTGCAGTTAACTTCTTAGTGCTTGAATAGTAAATGAACTACTGCATGTTCAGTTATTACACTTCAGAGCTGACCATTGAGAAACGTCTTTATTCAATTCCTTTTGCCTTCAGTTCCGACCGAACCCGCCGCAGGTAATTTGGATCAGGGTAACCAAAACTAAGAGGAGAGAAGAAAAGAATTGTTTGGGCTACTTCTGCAATGAAGTACTTGACAGTTCTACAGAACCTTGTCATCACAATCTCCTAAAACACTTTATAATCTTTACTTCTTACCCAAAAGAGAAAACAGACCCTATTTTGCAGGTCAGAGAGGTGATACAGACAGAGTAAAACTAAAAACTTGAGGAGCTGATAAATTTGGTTCCCCAAATTGACACCAAGAACTTGGTTTTCAAAGCTGGCTGCAGTCTCACTTGAAAAGGACAGGGTGCTTGGGTGTGTGTCTTTCCCAGAATCAGACCTGAAGCATGTCCAAGTCAGCACTGAAAACACAAATACAACAGCAGCTCTGGATTTTACGTACTGCACCACCAAAAGTGTGCATGAAGCAAGAGATAAGCAGTGAGAGCATTGGGGGAGAGGTGGGGGATAAAGGAAAACTGATACTGTTTGCTCTTCTATGATCCTAGCCCAGGAAGGGGGATCTGGATGTAAATCTTGAGAGCCTGGAGGATGACACTTGCCCCTGAGAGGCTGCAACAAGCTTGAAAGGACTGTTCCAACTCTTGACGTTTTTTTTCTGGGAGCCAAAACAGTTTCCTGACATAATCTGTAGTTAATTGTATCTTTAGGAAGGATCAACTGCATGTACTCAAGGGAGGGAACATAGTGATCCTGACAGAAGGCCATTACACCTTGAGGAATTAGTGATCCACGTGACAGTTATCCAGGACAGTTACCTGGGCCTGTATTAGAATTGGTTCCTAATCAGAGCAGTTATCAACAGAGTCGGTGCTTTACACAACTCACTGAAGAATGAATGGCCTGAGGGGCAAGAGGAGACTAAGCTCATTCTTCTCCCAGCTGTCCAAACTGGTGAAGGTGATGCAAGTCTGGATCCACAGAGCACTCCACAATCACTTTTTTTTTTAGTCACAAAATCTGAAGGCTCAAAGGTGGGAAACACTCAGGGTGACCTTCCTGACACATCTGAGTAGCACTACAATCACATCAAGAGAAGATTCCTTACCTGGAGGGTCCTCCACTCACGGAAGTTTTGTGATGAATATCATTCCATGTGATAACATCTTGCAGACCAGTGGTACGTGATTGCCCCACTGTGAAAATCAATTTTTGCTCAAAGGCTCTTCTGAGGAGCTGCAGAACTTCCTGCCCTTCTTTATTGTCAGGTAGAAAGGCTTTGCGGCAAGTTGAATCATAACGTCTCCCTGGGTTTGGATGGTTGGCCTGTTGTGTAGAAAAACACACTGTGTGTGATTAATGCTTTGGAAACCACATCATCCCAGCTTTCACAATGCTTCTTATCCTGTCTCGGATTCAGAAGGACATGGCATGGCTGATGACTGACTTTGAAGGGCTTCTCATTGGACTTCTTTCACCTCAGTTCCCTTCATGTTTTCTTGTTATCACTGTGGAATTTGTTGTCTTTGCACTCTGAAATGTCACCCCACCCATGACTTTTTCATTTATCCCATTTTCAGACCTGGTCACGATTCTAAGCACGTAACGTTAAGCTGATTTCTCACCTGCAAAGTTTACAAGCCAGCCCACTACTCATTTTTGTCCACTGATGTCAGCAGCTAGGAGAATGCCTCAGAGAATCCTCATTACACTTGCAAAACTTTGTTTACATGACATCACTGATTTTAGCTCAAACCAAAGACTGTCCTGGTGCATATAGAATGGAGAGCTACCACTTGATAATTAATGCCTACCATATCACTTCATTGCATCCAAACCCAGCGAATGAAACACTTGCAGATTTGTACAGAACATAAAAACCTCTCTCCTGGCCGTGCATTAAAAGACATTAGAGTTAATTTTATATTCAATATTGGTTCTGTGGGAAAAAAAAAGATCTGTTATGAATCTTTAAACATACTTACGGTTTGAATCCCACTGTGCATGTTATACGTGATCTCAATAGTGCCACACGTGGGATAACCAGGGAGGCGCAAAGGCAGCTTTGTAGTGGACATTGTTCCCTCGGGCTGGTTTCCTTGCACTACTCCATAGGTGGTATTGCAAACAGGACACGCTTTCCTGTAGGTCATGGCCTGCTGGATGCAACTTCTGCAAAACGCATGTTGGCACTTGCTCAGTGTTTCTTTGTCCTTTAATGCCTCCATGCAAATGGGACACGTCTCTTCGTCTTCTGACTTTGCCTTAGCCTGTCCTTCAGAAGGAAGATTATTCTTTTGCCTGCCACTGTATGTCACCCCAGATGCTCCTGCAGCTTCATGATGGCTGAGATCAGAGGACAGCGGTGTCCTGCTTGTAGTCTGCGTTGGGTCTTTAACGCTGAGAAGGGTCATGATGCGCTTTTCAGCAGCAGCAAGATTGTTTGGTAAACCACTCAAGATGAATTGGCCCTCCACCTTCTTAACTGCTACGTGCAGGTCTTCTAATTCATTTCCATCAAGTAGCACATTTAATCTTTTCTTCTGATCTTCTGAAAGCTTCCATCTGATGAGTTTTTCTCTTACCATTGCAGAGGCACTCTGAAACGCATTGATGAAACTTTCGGTAGCATGTGAAGACATATCAGAAGTTTTGATCTTTGGTGTAAATGTGATGAGCATCTTCTGGCCATATAAATCTTTCTTCTCTATTACTGTATCAAACCTATCTTTAAGGTCTTCGATTTCTTTGTTTAATATTGCTTCCAACAATTTAAACACAGAAGCATCGACTTCAATTCCATTCCTGTATTTGTACTGTTCAGATAATATTTTCATACTCTTTTTACCTTGGCTGCTCACACCTTCCTCTGCTAGAAACCTTCTGGCAGCTGAGATCTCACTTGCTGTACCCAGGAGTAGCAGCTGATTCTCTTCTTCTTTGGCAAGAAGACTGCTAAACCTAGCGTTTAATTTCTTGATTGTCTCCTTTAGCGTGGAACTGCCTGTTAGGGGAATTTTTTCCTGTCTCATACCTTCTACACTTTTCTGAAAAGTTGTGATAAAGAATTTACTAGCTTCTTTCATGGATGCAGGATTTTCACCAGAAGTTAAGCACACTGAGATGGTTCCATTGCATTGATCTTTAGCTCTTAGACACACTCCATAACGTTCATGTAATTCTTGGATTTTGTCTTTGCAGGTGCAACTGAAATACTCATAGAAAGGTGTCAGAAGCGTTAGCTCTTCCGTCCTCTCGGTATTCAGACCATTTTCTTCTTTCAAATCACTCTTGCTTTCAGCATGTGAAACACCCTGGTTCGGGTCGTTGCCTGTGAGGATATCCTGAAAGTAGTGATAAGCTCTTTCAATATCTGTAAAATCTCCCGTCAGTGTCTCGTAGCCATTGACATCGGCATTTCCTTCTCTCTTTAAATTGGGACACAGAGCAGTAACATTCTGCCTTTGCTCTTCAGTGAACATACTGGTATTCAAAGTTGCAGTTACCGTAAGAAATATCTGAAGAGAAGACAAGAAGATGACAACGTTTTCTTCTAAGGTTCTCTGCTTGCTGCTTCTGTATTTAGAGTAAGGAAAAGCTCTGTACACCTCAGAAGGGCCACGTTGCTACAGACACGTTTGCACACAGTTTCTTTTATGGCATGTATACTGACATGACACACACCTAGGGGAAGCAACTCGCTTCTAAGCCAGCAGCAAAATAAAATGTGTTACTGCCATCAGCATTGCAGGAGCAAAGACAGTAGCTTGGCTGCTTAGTGACTGTGACATGTAGCCTCTGCTCCTGACCTCTGGTCAGAGTTACCACAGCTAACGCCGCTCTGTGAAGCAAACGGCCATCCTCTGTGAGCCAGCTGTCACATGTTTGTCCCATTTCCCCTTCACTCTCAGGCCCTGAAGGTCTTGAGCACCAAGCAGACAAAGCAAACAGATTTCTTCTTCCCCTCCCTATCTTCCTCAAGCTTCCTGGGCACTGGGCCAACTGCTCCCTTCCTTCCTCCCCTCCTTGAAGGCCTCAGGCCAACCAGGTGTCGATGACCCCATCACAGCACAGGGAAGCGTGGACAGCACGCAGAGAACTTTCTACAAAAACAAGCAGCTACAAGTCCTAAGTGGCAACTCAGACTGTAACTGCCGCTGGACAGTGAGACCCAAGATCTCTCAGTGACTAGGGATACCTTCACTATCCTCCACTTCCTCTGGGGATTGAGTGAATGACTTGGAGTCTTACAAGTGTTTTTTGAGTCTACATTATGATTGTTATATCAATACTGCAAGCCAAGTATGAAGATTTGACATGATCTGCAGAGGATCCAAGAGATTAGAAACCATAAGCTGAGCTGTGTTATGAAGTTTGGTGCTATGCTGTTTATGAAACTTCACTACTCTGATTCTGCTTGTAGGAATCCTGGGCTATTTCTCATCATTAACCCTATCCTATGCCAATCATAAAATCCTGCTTATAAGAAAACCACAAACCCAAAGCTTTAGTTGTAACTACAACTTAGTGCCATCATCATTCTGCCAAGGATGCCAAAAAGAGCCAGTCTGTCCCGTTAGTGTTGGGTGACAGACACAACCTGTTTTACTGGCACGTGTAAGGTCTGTTACAGAGTTCTTTAGTTTTATTTCACTTTTGTAGCTTTCTTTTCCCAAAAGTCACACTTTAGTGTCTCGAGTTAGGGCAGAAAACAGGACACTGAGAAATAATGACCTGTTCACAACTCCACCTTGCAGAGAGGACAGGGGAATTTGCAGCATGCTGGTACAGATGTCAAATGACCAATAGGTTAGCACATGCTATACCTCAAAAGCTAATCTATGCTACTATGCAAAACAGAGTAATGCTCTGGGCCAGATATCAGTGTTTCTGTAAAGCCTCACTCATATCACATAACATGTAGCCCAGCCCTACTCCACATCCCTAACACACAGCTCATCTTTTCTCCCCTGCATGACTTTGAGTGTGAAAGTGTCTGAGGTAATGTTCATTGCAATACATCCCATCAGAGTAGATTTTTCTGAACACTCCAGGTAAGGGAGGGAAGCAACTGGAGTTGTTGGAAGGTGCATGACATGCTGAAACACCATTAGAGGTCTGTGTAGCAGGAAAGGATCTGAATCTGATACAATTCCTCTACACTGGGGGAGCAGCCCTTGGTGCCAGGGTGCCGCTTTGGGGAGCAGTGGTTGGCACAGGCCAAAACTATGCCGGTGCCTGTTAATGTGTGTGCATCATCTGCGGCCTAGAACTCAAAACTCACTCCCTGCTCTCATTTTATTGACTAAGACAATGTGATTGTCATTTGCTTGGCATGAGATACTGAAGTGCAGCACAAAGCAGTGCAAAGGACTTGTGGAGCTACAAGCTGGGCAGATCATGACACTGCTTGTTACTGCTTTTCCTGATGTACCTTTTTGGTAATGACTTCTCCCACCATGTCTCCATGGCCTCCAGCTGCCTGCTGCTCCTGCTGAGGTGGGGAAGGGCTGGAAGGCAAAGAATAGCTGGGGGTCGCCTGCTCCATAAACTGGCTCTTGCTCAGGTCCTCTTCCCCTGTCTGGATGACTATCTTCACGTTTCTGCCACCCATTTCCATGACATGATCCCGGCGGGATTCTACGCTCTTCTTATCTGCAGTAATTTGGGGACAGGTAGATAAGGCTCATAAAGTTACCTGCAAACTTGATGGCTACAAGCGGCTACAGAGACCACCAGCCCTTTGCCCCCCCCGCCCCCGCCCGGCACTGCCCGGGGGCGCAAGATGGGGCCGCCGGCGGTCATTGCCCATCCCTCGGCCGGCTGCGGGCCCTGCCCGAGCACAGCTCCCGGGACCCGGCCGGCCGTCCCCCCAGCGCCCGGGGCACGCCGCGACCCCTCTCCCCCGCCGCCGTACCTCGCTCCTGCCGGAACTCCACCCAGAAGGTGTCGGGCTCAGGGGTGGCCCGCACATTGCACTCGCCGCCGCCCGACCGCCTCACCGACTGGAAGTACGTCTGGAGCTTCAGCAGCGGCTTCTCCTTGGGGTCGGGCGCGGGGCAGAGCCGCACCAGAAGCGACGCCGCCATGTCGCCTGCCGCCAGCTTTCGCTTTCGTTTCTCGCTTCGCGGTCCGGAGGCGCGGTTCCCCGCCCCGGCTCCCGGCGCTGAGGGGCTGACGGCCGCGCCGCGCAGCCACGGTTCATGGGGCTCTTCCAGGTGACGGCGCGGGGCCGGGGGCGGGCCGGAGGGGCAGCGGCCCCTCGGCGGCGGCGGGACGCGGCTCGGGCCGGGGGCGGGCCGGAGGGGCAGCGGCCCCTCGGCGGCGGCGGGACGCGGCTCGGGCCGGGGGCGGGCCGGAGGGGCAGCGGCCCCTCAGCGGCGGCGGGACGCGGCTCGGGCCGGACGGGCGGCTCTGAGGCTTCCCGCACCCTCTGCCCGCGGGGCCTGGGCACCGAGCAGGGGGCGAAGGTGAGGAAGCGCTGCTGTCTGGCCCGGCGTCAGGGGGTGAGGTAACATTAGCCGGCTCCTCGCCGCCCGCAGGTCAGCTGGAGGCAGCGGTGGGTAGCTTCACCCGCGGTGCGCCGGTAGCCGTATCCTCAGCTCAGGCAGTAACACGGGTTCTTTTTGTGGTTTTGTTTTCTTTTTTTTACAATAGAGTTGCAGTCCAGAGACCTCACAGCAGGAAAGCCTTTTAGGTAAGCCTCTCAGCCATCTGCAAAGCATGTTTCTGTATTTTAGCTGAGAATTGCTAGCTGCAGCCAGCAAAGTAGAAAAAGTTGACGTGCAGCAGCCAAAAGCAACGTGAAATGTGTGAATTAGACGCGGTTATAAATCAACATTGTTATTACTATTCATTATTTCAACAGGATTTGCTTGCGTTTCTCTTTTTAAAGAGCTCGGAGTGTTTCGATGAGTCAGTGTTTATACTTTGTAAGTGCAAAACGTTAGAGTTTTCACAAGCAGGTAGCATACCCCAGAGGGAAGATGGGTTAAACTCGAATCACGCTGATTAGCACAACTGCTGCGCATAGCACTGCTGGCATCTGTCAGGAGAGGGGTGTCTGGCCATGCTGAGAATACAAAAACTGCCCCACTGTTTACTTTTGTTTCCCCCTCAAAAAAAAGTGGTTTTAAAAGCCTTTCTGAACTCCTAAGTTCGGCTGTGAGTGTGGGTCACTGACTTGGCAAAGGCCTGAGGTATTGCCCTTGAGCCTTCCTGGAAATCAGTAACAAAAGCTAAGAGTGTCCTGGAGAGGGCAGAGTCAGGCTTCAGCCCTCAGTAAACAAGCTCAGAGGAGGAGGAGCAGTGGTTTCTGCTTTTACAAGCATTTTGAAGCCCTGACTGTGGCAAGGCTTTTCACATTTGCGTTCTCAGATGGAGTTTCAGTGGCAAATGCACCACAGCAGCCAGTTAACAAAGCCCTGGGTCAAAGATGTTCCTCTCACACTTGCCTGCTCCATTTTCACCCTTGTCACCGTTTACTCTGAGCCCATTCATTCACTTGTGCTGCTGCATCAGTCTTTGAGGCTGGTGCTCTAAACCAAATTAAGTTCTGTGGTGTGATTGTTTCCTTGTGTGGTTGGGTTTTGTTTTTAAATCCAGATGATGTCACTGATTCATTTAAGAACATGTCCCCAGCTATGGTTGTGTCAGCCTCATGGTGGGGAGAATAAACAGTAGGGGAGAATAAATAGTAGGAGAGAACATGTAGAAGGAAGAGACACATCTCCTCCCAAGTTTTAAGTGTAACAATAAGGTAAACCCAAACCCTCAAGTCACCTAAGGCTGTCACACTGTTGTTAACTGTTAGTACCTTTTGTTGCTTAATTGGGCATTCTAAGCCTATGAAAATGGGAGAGAGATCAGACTATGTGTCCTGGGTTTATCTGGGATAGCATTAACTTATATCAGAAGCTAGGAAGGGGCAGAGCCAGGGCAGCTGGCCCAGGCTGGCCCATGGGTATGCCATACCATACTGGCACCATGCCCAGTATACATATGGGGGAGCTGCCAGGAGCGGCTCCATCGGGAGCTGCTGTGTCGGGTTCTGGGTGATGAGCAACTGCATCACACACCACCCATTTTGTGTATCCTTTCATTTATTATTACAACTGTTTCTTCTTATCTTGCCTTGTTCTGTTACACTGCTCTAATTTCAACCCATGAGATTTTTCCCCTCTTCTTTGCCTCAGCAGGAGGGAGAGGATTGAGTAAGTGACCTTGTGGCTCTTTGTTCCTCACTGGGCAAGACTATGACACTGTGCCAAAAAAACAGTGCTAAGTAATGACAGTGGGATAAAACTGAGAGCTATAGACCACACATCTATATAAAAAGATATGTTTTGGCAGTACTGTCTTGGATTTCACTTTGTATTCCTCTGTATCCTAGAGCCAAGCATGGTAGCGGACAAGGACAGCTTGATGATCCCTATCAACAAAGATGCCTATGAAATCCTTAAGAAAAGAGAGGAATGCCTAAGTAAGCTCATAGACAAAAAGTTTGCATGTAAATTGACCTTGAAAAATGCAAAGTTCACTGTTGAAGTATACAGGACAAAACTAAAGCAAGGAATTGACGTGTGTGTTTGTAAGGGGGATCTCACAAGACACGAGGCTGACGCTGTGGTGAATGCAGCCAATGAGCATCTACAGCATGGAGGAGGCCTGGCGTTAGCCCTTGTGAATGCTGGAGGGCCAGAAATCCAGGAGCAAAGCACTCGTTATGTTCAAACGTTTGGAAGGCTCACAGCTGGCGAAATAGCTGTGACAGACGGAGGGAAGCTTCCTTGTAAGAAAATTATTCATGCAGTTGGTCCAAGGTGGAATGTTTATGAAAGTGAAAAATGTTGTGAGCTACTTCAGGAAGCTATTGAGAGTGTGCTGAAGTACGTTAGCACTCAAGGAGACACTATAAAGTCAGTGGCTATCCCAGCAGTGAGTTCAGGTATTTTTGGGTTCCCTCTCCGTTTGTGTGCCCAAGTGATTGTAATGGCTATAAGGGAATTTGTTGAGGCAAGTCCACCCAGCTCTCTCAAAGAAATCTGCCTGGTGAATATTTGTGAGCCGACAGTTGTGGAAATGAAGAAAGCCTGTGAAGACTTTCTGGGTGAAACCAGTCCTCTTCAGGCAAGTTTTTTGGCTTCACCAAGCCCATCTCCAGCTTTCATCAAGCACGGAGGCATTCGCTTGCGCATGGTACGAGGACTCCTTGAAGAGCAGAAGGTAAGTCTGTCCCTTCCTGTGTTTGAACGTGGACTTGCCTCCCAGTCCTTGCAGGATTTGAGAGTTGAGAACACCTATTGTTTCAGTCCACTAAGCCTTCTCAGCCTGATGAGAATTTATAAGGGGTAAAGGGGGAAGGGGTTGTCTTTTTTCTAAATGGACATTAAACATTAGAACATTTTTGTATTCATGCTCTTATGGTACAATAGGAAGCAACTGAAGATTGAATAAGATATCCTTATGTTAATGTTTATCTTCTTATTATAACATTAGGGGAGTTCCCTTTTTATCAGGCATTCCCCAGAAGTCTACTCTTGCCTTTTTTTCCTACCATTTATGTTCTTATACATGTTGCTACTGGAGTTATTCAGCCAACACTGAAACAGCTGAAAATAACTTAGACAGAGGATGTGCACCTTACCTTTAAACTGCATCATTTAAATGGATTCATTTAACTTCTTAGCTAAAAATGTGATAAAAATAAATGAGCTCTGAAGTGTGAAATGGAAGCTACATCACAGGAATGGCATTTGGTTTTAGCAAAAAACCCTGTCTTTAAGAAATTAGTAACTTTTATATTAAAGAAGTATCTTAATTGAACAGAAAGCTCATTTGTTTTTGACGTGAGAGCAAAACTGACATTGTGGGGAATTTTATTAACCAGCTCTATAGCACTGGAAGATACCACGTGCTTTCAAGACCGTGAGGAAAATACACTCCAAAGTCTTGTACCTTTAGCTAATTCTTCAAACATAAAAGTTAGAACACTTAATAGCTGTTATCAGCATTCTGTAAACAAGGGGGGTTTTGCATTTTACATATTTAATTTGAAATGCAGAAGACCTGCTCTGGGAATCTGCTGTTTCCGCTGGGAACTGGAAACCCAGTCCCACCTGGATGAGTTCCTGTGTGACCTACTCTAGGTGGTCCTGCTCTGGCAGGGGGGTTGGACTGGATGGTCTTTCGAGGTCCCTTCTAACCCTTCAGATTCTGTGATTCTGTAAATTGGAAGCAACCATAGCTTTGCATAGCATTTGAGGCCAAGAGCCTGCTCCTCTAACAGGGAGCATCTGCATGTGTGGGGCAGCAGCCACAGCCGGGGTTCTCTCCTGCTCCTCCATCACCAGGCGTGTGTGGGTCGTGTTTGTAACTGTGGTGGCAGCTCTGCTGAATACACATTGATGACCTGAACAGGCCTCATGCACGCTGTTGGCTTCTGGAAAAAAAAATAGATGCATGTACTGCCAGTGGAAGGTGCAAACTTTGGTGTATTCCAGTGCTGCCTGTAGTAGTAAGAGAACCTCTCAAACAGCCGACGAGCTGCAGTCGGGCTGTTTTATAGGAGTTGTTCCTAGGAAGAGTGCTTGTGTGTGGTAGCAAAGCTTGCCAACGGTGAACTTGAAGCATACTGAAACTTTGTGCTCTTTTCATGCAGACTATGGCTGTCGTAAACTCAGTGTCTGCGGACGGTGAACCGTGCTCTCTAGTTTCAGACCAACTGCTGCAAAAGGCGGGTTCAGCTCTTCAGAACAAACTGAAGTCTCTGCTCCGATACTCGTCTCCTCAGCAGCTGGTACTGACCAAGGGCTATAACCTGCCCAGTCAGTCTGTGCTGCACGTCGTGTGGCGCCAGCACAGCCACAGAGTCTTATTGTGTCAGGTGATGATCGCTTTGATTGCATTTTAACTGATCTTCACGCTGAGCGATGTGAGGACTAAGCCACTTGCTTTTCCTGCAGGCGTTAAGAGATGCAGTGACATTGTGTCTGCGACACTGCCGGGATTCCCGAACTCCCTCGATTTCCTTTCCAGCGAATGCGGTTTGGTCGTTAGTGCTGCCTGTTGATATAGTGGCAGAGATCATGGTTGAACAGGTTTTAAACTTTGCCACGGCATATCCTGAGGAGAAGATAGAGGTGCAGTTTGTCTTTTGGCCAGGTGACTGCGATACCTATCAGGTAACAAATTTGTTGTTAACTACCAATAAGAAAACACAAAGCTGTACAAATGTTCCCAGAGATGACTACAAATTAAGATAATCTGAGTTGTGGACTGTCTGTGAGTAGCAGGTCCCCTTGTGAAACTATTTGTCTTATGAACAAGTATCATTAGTCTTTACAAATCCTTATTTCCTCTTCACTCTTAACTTGTTAGGGAACAAACCTCTTCCCCCTCCTAAGGAAATTTCTTTCACTAGTTCTTTTTGGTATGAAGTTCCTAGGGCAAAACACCATCAGCATGTCCTGTGACCTATCAAGATAGAAGGGTTGTGAGAGGACAGTGGATACTTTCAACTGCACTGTTTCATTTTCCACCTTTCAAATACTTAGCTGTTGAGATTAATACACAACTCAGGTAACTGTCCATCCTAACAGTACAGAGTTTGCTTTTGTTCCCATTTAACTTCAGCCATCCATTCTTTCAACAGGTGCAATAACTAGGTGGAGGTGGGCTGGTAGTTGATGATCTTTAAGGTTTCTTTCAACCCAAACTGTTCTATGATTTCACGATTCTTAGATCAGATCCATAATCTGTAGCAGTCCCATCAACTCTAAAGGAAGCTGTATGACAGCTATGTGCTCATCACTTAGTCCCTTGATAATCAGGGCAGAGCAGAAACTCTTTTTGCCAACAAAAGAAGGCAAAGCCATTTGCCAGATGCCAAATCCACTTCCTAGCAGAGCAGTGCTGCTCAGAGGCTTTCCATGTGTGATCGTGAAGGGGAGCTTTGGGGTAAAGGCAGGGCAACAGTAAGGGTTTCAAAACTGAGTGAGGATTCATCAGCATCAAACTGCAAGTAGTGAACACCTTCATCTACTGTGGTTCCTTGAGTTCCAGATACACCACAACCACAAGGATCTGGCACTGGTGCCGCTCAGTGTGTAAGGGGTCTTACCTTAGGAGATGTAGAACAACAGGAACGCATTGGATACTGCCAAGAATAAAGCTGACAAATGGCAGCTGTTAACAAGTTCAGCATTTGGGGAGGGATGTGTGTGTGAAACTTCAGCTATAAACGGTTTATCTAACAGAGTTTTCAAGAGACACTTTGCATATTTGACAACAGAGATTGTAAACTGCTCTTCAACTTTTCTCTTTCAAGGTTTTCTGCAGAAAAATTTGTTCAGCAGCACAGAAACTGAGAAACAGAAGCGATCATTCAAGTAAGTAATGAACAGAAAGGGTGTTTCAAGTAAATGAGCACTCCAGCTTTGGGAATCTGAAGCCATGTTCCTTTAAAAAGAACATAGTATTAGCACGTGTCTTGGGGAAAGGAGGAGGCAAAAACACGTGAGTGCTTTGCACTGAGCTGTTAATAGGAATGGGACTGGGCAGTCCCTTGTAAGATCTTCAAACATAAAATCACCATCAGTGTCTAACTTGTTGGAAGCTGTTCAGTGGAAGGCAGTTCTGCATGTACATGAGTTTGGTTTTTTTCCTGGAAACCTTATCTCCTGGGATCTAATCTCTTTTTTTCTGAGCATACCAGAAGAGTAGTGTGCTGCTTGGACTACCTGTAGGAATTTGGACAGCACTTGAAAGCTCTTCACTATTCCAGTGTACTTGTATATATAAAAACAACCTTTCTTCCAGGTACAGAGTCAGGCAGTCAAAGCATAAAAGAGCTTGATCCAGTCATTGAACTTAAAGGGAAGAGACAGACAGCATTGGAAGCAGCAGAATCGTGGCTCCAAAGCCTGGCTCAAATTAAGGAACATCGCCGTGCTGTTATTGAAAACAACTTCATTTTTAGCCTCAGTATGAAGGAGTTCACAGAACTATCTCAAGAGCAGCATTCTAGTGTATGTGTACAGGAAGAAGTGATAGGTGGAAAAGCAAAACTGGAATTCCAGGGCCCTCCTGATGCTGTGCTTGATGCAGTGCTCACAACTGAAGAATTACTGCTTCGTATGCAAGAGGAGACTACAGCCAAACAAGAGGAACTGATGTACTTTATGGGTATGTACAGTCAATAAGGGACTGATTAAGTGTGTGCCTAGATAAGGTCAACTATGAAGCAACATCTATCTGTGTATTGCTGAGAAGAGGCAGACATGCGTTCGGTTCACACACTACCAGTAGCACAGAATCGTAGAATGGCAGGGGTTGGAAGGGACCTCTAAAGATCATCCAGTCCATCCCCTTTGCTAAAGCAGGTTCCCCTAGATCAGGTCACACAGGAATGCATCCAGGTGGGTTTGGAAACCTCCAGAGAAGGAGCCTCCACATCCTCCCTGGGCAGCCTGTGCCAGGGCTCCCTCACCCTGACAAGAAAGAAGTTTTTCCGTGTGTATAAGTTGAACTTTTTTTGCTCCAGCTTATGCCCATTACCCCTTGTCCTGTCACTGGCAATACAGAAAAAAAAGTGTTGCCCCAGCTTCTTGACATGCACCTTTTAAATACTTTAAAGTGTTGATGAGGTCTCCCCTCAGTCTCCCCTTCTCCAGACTAAACAGCCCCAGTTCCCGCAGCCTTTCCTCATAAGGAAGATGCTCCAGTCCCCTGATCATCTTGGTTGCCCTGTGCTGGACTCTCTCCAGCAGTTCCCTGTCCCTCTTGAGCTGAGGAGCCCAGAACTGGACACAGGACTCCAGATGAGGCCTCACCAGGGCAGAGTAGAGAGGAAGAAGAACCTCCCTTGACCTGCTGGCCACACTTGTCTTGATGCACCCAAGGATGCCATTGGCCTTCTTGGCCACGAGGGCACATTGCTGGCTCATGGTTAGTTTATTATCAACCAGCACTCCCAGGTCTCTCTCTGCAGAGCTGCTCTCCAGCAGGTCAATCCCCAGCCTGAACTGGTGCATGGGGTTGTCCTCTCCAGGTGCAGGATTCTGCATTTGCTCCTGTTGATCCTCATGACATTACTGTGTCTTTATCAAGAGCGCCCGAAAAAGCATTTCTTAGCTTTGTTACTCACTGGGCAATATTCTCAGTAGGGCAGAGTCTGTGGGCTGACCATTGTCCTACAGCCAGCTGCAATGCTGCCTTCCTCCAGGACAGCTTTGCTTTAAGGCCTGGCCACTGGAGACTTATAAACCGAGCACTCATTTAACAAGCACCTTTGCTGAGCTCTTTCAGTAGCTACAGCAGGACCACTGCTGCAGAACCCACCAGTGGACTTGTTCTGCAGAGCCCTGGACTTCCAGTAACAGTTGACAGAACTAGTGGCATTAGGAAAGGCTCCTGAGGGATCCATTTCTCCTTGTGTTTGTATAGTCAGTCAGTATAGATACCATTATATTAAAGTTGAGCTGTGGAGAGATGTAATGGAGAAGATAAATTGCTTTCCTTTGGTTCCTTCTCTCTCTCTCTCTCTGCTTTCTTTAATAAATGTAGGAATAAAATACATACAGACATACATATTTATAGACATATACATAGATATATCTATATATACATATATAATGCCTCTGGCATTACTTCAGATAATATTTACCATTCTTTGTTCTTAACTAAACTATCAAACTGAAGTACTGGATCCTTCCTCCTTGCCTTTGCTTCAGATATAGTATGATACATGAAAGTTTTGCTGCCTTATTTGTCTCCAGGCCAAGCAGAAGCAGGTCAGCTTTCAGGAGGACACCTCGACAAGACTAATGAAGGTGTTGATATTTTACCATTGGAATCAAACCTTCAGGACTTCAAAGACAGACAGAAAGAGTTTGAAAAAGCTGGGTTTCGTGTTCTCAAGGTAAAGAGGGTAGTAATGGAAAAACTGAATCTCAGGCTGTGTATTTGAACTACCATGTCTAACATATGCTTTAAAAACTCAGATGAACTATTTCAGTATATGGCTTTTTAAAATTAGGATCAAATCAGCCCAATCCTTAAAATAGATGTAGTCTTTACTAATAAAAAGTATCTTAAAACATAATGCAAATCACAGAATCTCAGTGGCTGGAAGGGACCTCAAAAGATCATCCAGTCCAACACCCCTGCCAGAGCAGGGCTACCTAGAGTAGGTCACACAGGAACTTGTCTAGGTGGGTTTTGAATGTCTCCAGAGAAGGAGACTCCACAACCCATCTGGACAGCTCAAAAAGTGTGGTTGAGTTCTAAGAAGTCCTTTTATCTGTATGGTATATTCTGACTCTTATTTCATCCTCCTACTGTCTCTTTGTAGGACTCTCAAGAAATACAAGGTCAGTGTTAGCAGGAGTACAATATTCCAGGACACTAATGCAGTGTCTGTATTTTCTTGTGAGCTTGATACCAAAAATTAGTAACTGCATTTGTTAGTTATGATCTGAGTAATAGTGTGGTGAAGTTGGGATCTTGCTTGGACATCACTGAACCAGAGGAGGAGGAGGAGGAAGAGTCTGTGCAACACAGAGAAGGGCAGGAATTTCTAAAGAGGGATTTGTGTGCCTAGTAACTGTAGGTAACTGGAAACCAGACTGCCACATGCTCAACTGCCTTTTGTATGAGAAAGGCATTTAACATTGAAATCATACCAAGTATCAACCAGATGAAAGCAACTAGTTCTTCATCTAAAGACCTTGTTGAACCTCAGTGCAAAAACTATGTCAGAATTTAAAGCAGTGCTGTGCTGAGGATGGCTCACAGCTCAGTTACATGACTCTTAAGGAAGCAGCACCTGCTTGTTTTTATCTGAGCAGTCAGGAGTCTGCCACAAGCGAGTCACTGAAGGGGCCTGGCAGGTACTGACTTTGCTGTAGGACTGTGCCTGGCCCTCTGGTGCAGTGAGGTTGGCCAGCGAGAGCTGCAGCATAGCCCATTCTCCTGAGGCTGTGTGTGCTGTCCTGCTGCCTGCAGCCACACTTTGGAGACACAAGCTAACATGAAGGCCATCTTACCTGGGCACTGTTTTTTCCCTGTGAAGTTTTCCCCGAGTCTGCTTAGGCCTTGCAGGACCGTGTCAGTTCTTTACAAGATGAGGCTGTAAGCACTCACACAGCTTTTCCTCACATATGGTCAGCATAACTCAGGTCCTGGCAGTCAGTACAGCAGGAGATATCCCCACTCTTCAGATACCTTATCTGCTATGTGGTCAATGCATATAAGCTAAATCAAAGGTTCTGACATTGAAGAACGTAGTCTGAACGTGGACTTCACAGACACTGGTCCCTGTTTGCTTATAGCATGTGTTATGTACGTTACAGATTGAAAAGATACACAATCCTCGTTTCACTGCTGCATTCCAACAAATGAAAAAAACAATTGAAGAAAAACAGGGTACCTGTGAAACAACCAGGCTGTACCAGCGTGTTCCTGCTCAGTTCTGTGTGTCAGTGTGCCAAACTGGATTTCACAGGATCTATTCTCCACCAACAGGTAATCACTTCCCTTGGCTTCTTTAATCCAAATGAACAGTGGCTGACTACTAAAATCAGGAAAAAAAGGGGCATTCCTAAACAAGAGCTGTTTCTTACCCCCATTTAGAGTCACATGAGCTTATGATTTTATCTACAGGAATATTCTTCTGCTCTTCCTTTTGGATACTGTGCAGTCAGTAAGGCTCTGGGAGGATAAGCCTGGAGCCTTGCCTAGCCTAGACACTGGAGGCAGAATTGTTAATATAGACTAACACTATATGCACGTTTCCTCCTTTCGTGTCCTTCTTTTAAAGACAGTCAAAGCCCTTATTTGGCATCAATGAGATGTTGTAGCAGATGGGGCAGTAGACACATGGTTTCAGAAATGAGAAGAATAAGCATTTAGTGTGAGGGCATGGTACTTGTCAAATGCAGAACTGGGACTGCAGGCACTAAACTAGTCAAAAAGTGGACATTTGCCTTTCCTTATCCCAGCACATCTTCACACTTTCAAACTACTAAATGGGATGAGGGCTTAACTTAATTTCCTTGCACTTTCCCATGTGGTACTGTAACAGCATTTTTATGCAGTGTTCTAAGTCTCAAAGCTCTTTTAAGTTTGCATTATTAAAATGTTCCCTTCTTTGGTGCTTCTGAGAGCTCTGAGTACCCAATGACAGAAATGCTCACATAAACGCATTATACCTTGATGTTTCTACCACTGGATTACCATTTAAATCTGAAGGGTCCTCACTGGAGCAGGAGCAATCAAGTAGGAATGGCCATCAGCTGTCATTGCTGATGATTGCCATGGGAGGTCAGCTGGAGCCTCAGAGCCACTTAATGCAAACTTACCTCCAAAAGGATGGCAGGCATTGAGCAGCAACATAAAATGTCATGCTGAATCAAGCAGCAGTCTCTGAGTACCACCAATTGTTAAAGGCTTCTTTTGTTTTACCTCCAAATTCCTTTTTTCTTTTTCTAGAACAAAGCTATGGAGCTGGCATCTACTTCAAGAGGAACCCAGAAAACCTAATTGAGAGTCAAGTTATGTGGGAAACTGACCCTAAAGTGTATGTGTTTGAAGCTGAGGTGTTAACAGGCTTATACACTAAGGGGAAGCCGTCTTACATTATGCCCCCAGCAGTGGAGGGGGATGCCAGTAAGGTATTTGACAGTTTAGTGGACAACATCAATGATCCCAACACCTTTGTCATTTTCAACAGCATTAGGGCCCTTCCACAATATTTGCTGACATGTTCCCAACTGAAGTATACCTCCCTCTGAGGAAACCAGCAGCAGCCAGAGTTAAGAATTGTGAAGACCCTTTCAGAACTAAGCCTGATACTTAGAAATTAAGAGGATGCTCTACTGAGTTGACATGCTGTGAAGTGCCTCTTGCAAAGTGCTCTGAAATATCCATGAACAAAAAAAGTCAGTCAGTACCTTAAGGAGGTTAGAATAAAATAATCTATGGATGGAAACTGAAGGGAAAGCATCACAAAGCATTTTAAAGTTAATCTGGTCGTTTCCTTTATGCCTTAAAGTGTTCTGAGCATGTGATTGTATAGTCACATATTGATGTTTGCATAGGTTGTCATTCTGCCATTCCATTTTCTTAATCTGAGATGTAATCTATGTTAGTGAAACCCAGGAAATCTTGGCTGTGCCTTTGATGCTTAAATTTCCTTTCTTTTGACTTACATAGGTGAAATGTATGAGGTGAAAGGTGTTTCTCACTTAGGGACATACTATTAAGTACCTATAGTTATGACAAATCTGAGGCAGTACTTCATGATTTCTAAGAGTAGTTGCTGTTACAGTCTGTATTAGTTCACATATTCCAAGCATCATAGGTACATGTATTCAAAATAAAAAGTACAGATGACCCTGTCAGCTAACCTGTTGTAGTCTTTTCCATATAGTCTTAAACAGTGTGACTTGGACTGTGTTTGAGCTTCACCCGTCTCAGTGGTGTTCAATCTCTCTGAAAGGCTACAAAATAGTAAAGAAGTGGTTCAAAATACAGCTTGAAATTGCTCTCCAATTCATCTAACTTTTACCAGTGTCAACCCTGGAGCTAGGGATCCCCAGATGGCTGCTATAGTGACCTGGAGCTGAGCAACAGACACACCTGAGGGCTGCTGCACTCATATCAGTGTAAAAGGAGATTCAGTGCTGCTCTTGGGTACTTTGAAACTTTGGGTACTAAAGCCTGAGCCTATGTCTGATGTTAACAGGGTTGAAAACAATCTGTTGCCCTAAACTAAAAGCTACTACTAAATTTGTCCAATCTGAAACATTAAAAACCATGGGTTATGGCCTCAACTAAACAACTACATGACTTATGACAGTGTCCTAAAGCAGAACTAAATGCTCATCTGTCACCACTGGGTCTCCTTCTAGATTTAAGTTATCTGTGGTTAACACTAATTATCTGGGGAGGAGAAGGGCTCATATTGAACTATTATGAAATGACACTGTCATACAAAAAGCATTCCATCCATATGTGAGGCCCTGTGCTAATGAGGAGCAGTCTGAATAAAGACATAGATGAAATTAGCATTTAACAAAGCTTTTCAAAAGTGGTTAACAAATTTCCAGCATATTTGTACTGCACCCACAAGTGCCATGACAGTAGTCACAGTGGATGCATTCGCTCACAAGTCCAAAAGAAGCCTACTCATACACTCTGAGGTTGCAAGGGGAAAATTCTCTTTAACTGCTGCAAACCAAACTTGTAAATAAATAGATTTTGTTGGGTTATTTTTCAGGTTAGCTGTGCCTCCACTGTTGCAGGAGGGTTGCTTTTGTAGTGTGTCAGCACAGGATGCTCTAGTGTAATGTCAAATGGGCAACTTCCCCTGTGAACTTGTGCAAACCCTCCCACACACCGTAATCATGTTCTCACAACAATCCCAAGGTTGCTTTTAGATTGCAGGCTGGAAGTTTGAAAAGATAATTCCTATTTTAACTTTTCCAATTCTGCTCCCCTGTTTCTGTCCCATTTTTCCTCATGCTTCCCAAGTCACATATTTCTGCCAGCAAGACACACAGCTGTAGAGTTAAGGTTTGTTAGCCCTGAAGAACAACAAGCTCTTGTTTCAGCTTTCTTCAAGAGATTTCATTTTTTAAAGGAGTTTCAGGGCAGGATTTTTTTTTCCTGTTTTCTTTTTTGAGAACAGCTCAGTACAAGAGTTTCTGAGCTACTGCAACAACTTCTAACAGGCATCAGTTCTCAGAAAACCTCAAGACAATTTCTTTTGGCACAATTCTTTTCTCCCATTTGGAATTAAGAACAGTTTTCATAGCACATTATTACTTTAGTACTGTTATAAAAGTAGTGGTACCAATGTCTTGCATTAATAACCTTTTTATTAACTTTGTAAGTCAACTGGAGAAGAGGCTTCTTAACTGAAAAACGTTGACAGTCAGTTTAATAGAAAAAAGTTACTGAAAAGACTTGAACAGCTTATTCAAATGCCCAGCACGTTTTCTCCTCACTCTACATACATCTGCAGTTTATAAGGATTCAGTCTTACTGAATATTTCTCTTTATTACAGTGAGTATATAATTTCTACTTAAGTTCACCAGTGTCCTCTGCACTTAGTGATGTCATATATATTCTATATAGATATAGTTTTTTAAAAACTGGTCATGTAAGAGGTGATACAGAATTATTTTCATCTGCTCCTTCAAAAATCATCATTTCAGGTACAGAAACTAGAAAATAAACCCAGCACAACCTAGATGTACCAAGTAGTACATATTAAAAATAATTACCACAGTAATTGAGAATTCCTGACCTTAGTCCTACAGTAATCAGTTAACTGGAGGCTACTCCACTGCCTCAGGGATTTCTCTGTCACCCACAATCAGGGTATGAATAATCCCCTCCTTGCGTTTTCCGCTACTGACAGCCTTAATGTAACAGCTGTAATCGCCAACGCTGAAGTGAGTTTCAGTCCCGTCTTCTACAAATTCACCCTGGGAGAAAGGAGAAAAGAATAAAACCAGACATGCTAGTTGAGTAAAATAAAAGCTGGGGTGCATCAGACTGTTTCCAAGGTCGAGATCATTTGTAGTTCCTGCAGCCAGAGTGGCTGCATGTACCTGTGATAAACACAGTGCAAACGCTGAGCAAAGCTGCAGCATCTCAGGCAGGGCTTGGCCAAGGGGTCCAGGCAAAGGCTTGTGGGTATTGGATGACAAGCCAAATTTCATAACCATGAGAAACGGCAAAGTTGGCTCAACTGCATTAATTCACAAGCTCCATGTCAATAAAACAAAACCAGAGAAGACAAGTTTCCTTCCGAGTTGTGCAGTGCAGCCACAGTAAGTACCAGATGAACCTACACTGAAGTGGCTGTAAAACACCAAGTCTTTAGTGGTGCCTTCTACAGCAGCACAAAGAGATCCCTGAACTAAGTCTGACAGGTTTTGGATCCAAAGTTACGCAGCTCCTGCTGCAGTTACATGATTTCCTGTGATGGATTTGGCCATCTATGGCTGTGTTTTTGTCATCTTTGGGAGAGCAGAAGAATCTGTGTGTTGCACTAATATGAGCTCAGATTGACAACTAAACCTGTATGATGTTCTCAAGTATAGCAAAACTGTTGACTTCACAATTTGCACTTGTCCAGGGGACTGCTCGTAGCAACAGTAATCACAGGGACAACTCTCAGGTGAGAAAGCACATCCCCAGGGATAGGGAAACCT
Organism: Colius striatus; assembly: GCF_028858725.1. Classification (NCBI taxonomy): domain Eukaryota; kingdom Metazoa; phylum Chordata; class Aves; order Coliiformes; family Coliidae; genus Colius; species Colius striatus. The sequence continues at coordinate 10,769,242 of NC_084769.1, read as the reverse complement.
ACATAGTGTGCATATTGGAAGCTATCATAATGATCAAAGAGACTCCAAATAGATTAAGCCTTCTAGCTGTCCACCTGCTCTAAAAATTAATGCAGGTATTACAGAAAGACAAAAGCTTTTATGTGTTCCAAAGGGACTCTTAAACCCTAGGTGTTAGGGACTATCTCTAGACGGAAAACAAATCGTAAGTCATAATAGGCCACATGTGTTTAACTTTTCTCACCACTAACACGAGGTAAGTCTACATCAAACTCAAGTCCCTCCCACTACCCTGAAGGTTTTCTCCCTAAAAGCCCCGGACAGCTGTCCCAGAAGACGTATTTGGATTATCTAAAGAGTATAAACTTTTTATCTTGAAAGGATAAAAGCACTGTTTATCCTGAAATAGAAATTTGGCATCCTAACCAAAACGCCATCAGTTGGAAAATACAGTGAAAGCCCTTAGGAGCAGACTACAAGCAAGCTGGCTGTCTAGGCCTAGGCTGAGACCCTGGGGGACTGAGAGGTAACGTGCCCCTCTGGCTTTGTCTGCTTTGGTTCTCTAGCCATAGTCTGCAAAAAGCCTTTGGGAGTGAGCACGTACCGCCGTTTCCATTTTTTGACCATTGCACCACACATCCATAGTGTCCTTTTCTGTGAAGGAAAAAGAGAACAAAAGGTAGAAAGAACAAGGTTTCCCCCTCAAGACAAGATCATCTAGGATTTAAAAAAAATACTGCTGAATGTTCCTTTCAAGTCCCAAAAAAAAGTTCTTAATTAGCCACAGTACCAGAGCTACTGGGTTTGTTCTTATCTTGGAGAGACAGGAGGCTGTCATCAATGGGCAAAGAACTCCTCCCATCAACATACATTTTTACCTTTCCCTGGCCCTGGCTGTTAACACTGGATTGTTCTAAATATTGTCAGAGGTGTTCTGGCATTCTTAGACTAAAAAACTTGAAGATAGAAAAATGAAGTAATTTCTGCTAGTCATTTGAGTGCTGCTTCTTCAATGAAGCTCTAACGTACTTTCCACTTTGATTTAATTCAAAAGCATCATTATTTAACATCTATCAAACTGTTTCTATTCATGAAACCTCCCTAAAAAACCCAAGTACCACTTTAAAACTCAATCTTGGATTTTAAAAAGTTTGAAGCAGAATATTCTTTCACATTTGCCAGCATATCCTCCTGGAATTAGTTTGCTCCAGAACTCACGTTACTGACAGGACATCAGTAGAGGGCTGAACACTGCTTGCCTTTTAAGTAAGCACAGGGAGATAAAATGTCTGTTTCTGGTATCAAATGGTCTTTCTTCCCTACCTCACTTCATCTCAGGGCAGTTCATTCTGTCCTGAGGCTTAAGAAGAATCCTAGCTCAGGATGTCTTATCTCCAAGTCTAGCTGTACAGCAAGACTGTAGTGGAAGTTTTCCCACTAGTTGCCAGGAAAAAATTCCTCAGGGGATCTTTTCCTCCCATCTGCTTGTGGTGTATTTGGGAAATGGAGCAGAAGAAATGCATTGCCTTGCTATTAGGAAAGTGAAAAATCACTGTCTGAAGTTTTTACATGGAGTTTGTAGTTAAGAAGTGATGCAGCAAAAAGGACACTGATTAAGCTGTCAAAAATGTAGAATAACATTGTCACACTTGCCCAGTTAAAGACTCCTTGACTTTGGCTTATGATTTTTGGAAGGAAAGCCTGGTTACCTGCTTAACAAACACCCACAAAGGGTTTGATCACAACACAGATAACTCCTATAATGCTTCACCTGGAGACCTGTCTTGCTCAGGCAGCTCTAAGCTTACAGAAGCCAGCCTTTTGTTTTCTCTTTTTAAACCTAAACCATGCTGCTGTAGAACAGCACACTGACAGCAGGCTCACACTGGTGTAACAAGACTGTTATTTTTCAGACTGGCTTTGATATTTAATTCCAAACTTCCAGACCACCTGAGACTCCACTCTGCAGCAATGCAAGTCACTGACCCGTGCTTCCTCTTAGTTACCAGTTATTAGATGCATACAAATTTATTCAAAGGCAGCAACACTAAGTCATTCCATGCTTACTTACCTAGAACAACTCTATAGTCTTTCCCACCCAAGCTCAGTATCCAAGTATTGGTTGTTTTTGACCTGTTCTCCATATACTTCTTGAGGCTCTTCCCATTGATCTCCAATGTATATTCGTATGCAAAGCCACCGACAGCGTCTATGTTAATGGTAGCTTTTGTTTTGGTTGCTCCCACAGTGAATGTTTCTTTACCCACTAATTTGAACATCCATTCCTTTCTTATTTCTTCCTGTAGAATAAACCAAAGATAATTAGGATTAATTTATTTTTTTTTAAAGTGAACTAGAACTCTGGGAAGCAGCTCAGTACTTAACTATTACTTCAGAATGAAGGAATATATGACCTTTGTTATGCCTAGAGTGCCTCTGCCCAAGGGCAGCGAATCACTTCACCAATACCCACACTTTAATTGTAACTGGGAAAGAAAAATGAATGGTGCAGTTCATCAAATTAGGTAAAGTTCATCAACTGAATATACTTCGTTTGCATTTATTAGTCTTTTGTGTGTTCTGGTGCCTGTTGCATGGAAGTGCACTTAAAAGAATCTGTATCACAGTGAATTTTGAGCACATAGGAATTTCACCTTTCCATCAACATAGACAACACGTTTTCCTGAAGTGGTCCCATGTTCAAATTCAATCTTATGAACACCGTCACTTAAAGCTACTTCCCAAACAGCCACCAAATCTGTCATCTTCTCCAAGTGGCTGTACCGAGACCTAGGGAAGCACCAACAAAGCAGATTAATTGTCATTGAAAGAGTTTGGTTAGTGCAGTTTACAGTTCAAAGCTTTACCCCTTCAGGGCAAGTCACTCGTTACAGATGAAAAATGAGAATAAGTTCACAGAACTGCTTCTGTTTTCATCTTGTCAAACATTCAGATATGACAAAACAGCACGAGATACAAATGAACAGGCTCACTTTGACAACCACCGTACAAAGACATCTATACCTATCTAACCTCTGTAACTGCCATTTCAGGTGATGGTATGGTTACGAAGAGAGTTCAGGTGCTCCTGAATAGTTCAGTGGTTTCTTGGAAGGTATTAAAATACAGTATTTTGATTGGTCTCTGAGAAAGTGCTTTAAAAGCCTTTTAAACTTAAAAACCAGTCAGGGTGACCAGCAGAGCTATGATCTGTTTTGACATATTTGCCTATAGTCACTCATAAACGTTACCTACATCATTCAGAAATGCAACTCACACAAACACCCACAGGGGAGGAGATCTGGCAAGATATCCTTTAAGTAACTTTTAGATACTTTAGTCATCAGTGACCACTGGAAGTGTGGATATCTTTCCAAATCTGCTCGTACCACAGTTCTGTTTTTTTTTACCTTACTTCATCTTCACAGACAGTAATCTCCTCACGGGATGCCATAGCAACCAAAATGGCTTTTAATCCAATTAGCAGCAAGGAAATAAAAAAAGAAAAGCAGACTAGCAGCACAGAAGTTGAGGCCTGAATTCTCCTCATTTTCTCCATTTAAGACAAAGGACATTTGTTTAAAGTGTCATGAATTGCTGTATATATGACAAACAAAATACAAATGTAACTTCTCCTTAGACAGGCAAATATAAGCATTCTTTCACAAAGTCAGTGAGTGGAATTTCTCCTAACTTTATTACTATGTCACAGCTTTATCAGTCACTTGGTGAAAAAAAAATTATTTGTCCAAACTTGTGAGCCAAAGCTTAGAAATGGACTTGTCCAAAGCAGGAACCAAATCTAGATCTGCCCATCTCAGTCACAAATCATACCAAACTAGGGACTGTTGCCACCTCTGGGAAAGTGAGGTAAAAATGTCAACCTACTTGTTCTTCCTGACCACTGTAATAGTTTTCAACTACTGTATTTGACCTGGCCATTCAGTCATAAAGTCTGCATGAACCCAAAATACTCAGGAGGTTTTTAGACCATGACTGTGTTTTACAGCCCTGCTGACTTACATTTAATTTACTGTTTTCAGTAAAATTAAGAGCTATCTGCATTGCTGCAAATAAGTGATTTTTTGCTAAATTGCACTTTTCAGTGAAAAATGACTTAAAAGTTCTAGGGTCCCACTTCAGCATGGCAGAGGAATGTGCCTTTAAAAATTAAACCTCCTTCACTCTGTCTTAAGCTTCTATTTTAAAACAGGCTCGAGTACTCTGCTGTGTTACTGCCTGTGGTTTTGTCAGTAATTACACACGTTGCTCTTCATAGGCTGAAAAACGAAGTTTTAAAAGCAGTTAAACCATTTCAAGGATCTAAGGATTTATTTCTCACAGTAGCGAGCACAATACTCCACTTTCTGTTGAATGTTCCTAAAGTCAAGGCTCACATCCCTTAGCACAGGGGGGAAAGTCAGGTGGGGTGTACTTCTACACTTCTTCCTTCCCCTTCTTATCAAAGGAGCAGGACCCACCAGTGTCTCTGGATGCTAAGCAACACAAGAAGTAGCCTCGGGCACAAGAAGAAGAGGTGGTACCTGGAGCATGTCTACAGGCTCCCGACAGACGGCATCGCCCCTGGCAGTATGCAACCCTGCTGCATTAATTTTAGCAAGACGCTTTAAGGTCGATGCTGAAAGAGTTAGGAAACGTCCCTGGACACATCGTTTCTTACTCGAACCCGAACTCTAGGCCAGCTTTATGCTTTCTGAGGGACAGCCGCTACCCTCAGGGTCTGAAGGGAAAGCCGTACACATGGCTGGGAGCTGCCTGCCGCAGTCCGGCACTCACTCGCTGGCTCCAGTCTGAGAAAAGGACTGGCGCTAACCGCCGACCGCCTCATTTCACTGCGTTTGCTGCTAAGTCAGCAGCCCCAAACGAGATTTACTTCTTTATACATATATACTTGTTCTGAACACTGGGGCAGGATCACCGCTCCGCATCCACCTAACCCGCGCCCGGCAGCGGACAGCGGGGGCTCCGCACTAGGAACCATGGCAGCTCTGGGGACGGCAAATGTCTCTGCACTACCCACGGTTATTGCCAACGAAGAGGCTCGTATTTCTAATTAAGCCCCGGCAGCGAAGTCTCTAAATCCTCCTCGAACAGCTTACTGCTGCTGGCCGTGACCCTGCACACCCAGCGAGGACACGGGACTGCTCCCCGAGCCTCGACCAGCTCCGCAGCCCTGCCTGGCCCGCCGGCTCCCGCGGAGTCCCCGGCACATCCCACCCCTCCTCCGGCCCGCCCGCAGACACAGGCACATGCACCCGCCGCCGGAGTCGCTGCCTCCCGCTCCTCCTCCTCGGGCAGCCGGGCGGTCTCCAAGGAGCCCGGGGAAGACGCTCCTTCAGCCGGGGCGGGCCCGGCCCTTCAGCCCGGGGATGCGTGGCGGTGCGTGCCGAGGCGTCCCCAGGGAGGATGGGAAGGGAGCTCCCGAGTTCCTGAGGGGAGATGAGTCCCAGGCCGGCGCCGAGGTGCCCCAGCCCCGCACCCCGCCGCTGCCGGCGCCGCTCCTACCTGCGCGGGATTCTCCTCCCCCTCCGCTCCAGCGCCTCAAGATGGCGGCGTGCGGCCAGCGCCCCCTCGCGGCCTCTCACCCCCTTCCTCCTGTCCCCTCCCCTGGGCTGCGGGCGGGCCGTTACCGCCGGGCCGCCGCGCTTCCGCCCGCCTTCGCGCCGGCCCGGGAAGAGGCCGCACGGCGCAGCCAGCCGGGACCTGCCGAGGCTCTGCGTGCTGGTGACTGAGCCCTCCGCGCCCCGCCGGCGGCGGTCCGAGCGCGGGCGGCCCTCGCCATGACAGAGGTACCGTGGTGGACGTGGGGAGGCTATTGTTGGTGCTTGGTAGCTTAAAACAAACAAGCATTAACCGCCAGAGCAGGGGCACGGCTGCTCTGAGGGCTTCTCTCTGAGCCGGGGCAGGCGGCTGCGGGCATGCGGAGCCACCCGGGACCCTCGTGTCCCATTTTTGCCAAGGAAAGTTTTACTCCTCCACTCGTACTTCTCATTCAAATAGCGATCGGGAAATCTGTGTGTCCTGTATATTGTTAAGTACACGTCTTCCCAACACTTCTTGCAGGTCCTATTGCAAGCCTTGCGAGCCCTCTGTTAGTGGCTGGGGCTTCTTGGGGGGCTGGCGTTGCTTTGTTTTCATTTAGGGGCACTTGGTATCTTCCACTGCCTGCACAACGGGAAGGACAGGAGACTGTGCCCTGAACTTGAGAGCTCAGGTTTGTGTCTCTTCTTCCCTTTCTTCCAACGGCAGCAGGAGAAGGCAGAATGGGAAAACTTAAACAAGCTGTTAATGCGCCGCGGGTTGAAGCCGGTGACTCTTGCTGCCTCTCCAAGCTGCAGAAATGTAACAGGTTAGCAAACGCTAATTTTGCAAGTGTTTGGGCCTGGAAATAGCCTGAGTTCATAAGGCATCTCTACCACCACTGCTTCCAAATGGGAGCTGAGATGTGACCTTCTTCAGCTATTAAAAGGCTTTCATTATGATTTTGCTTATGTGTCTGCAGATATGATTGTCTTAGACAGTCAGTCTTGTCTAGGAATAAGAATTGCATTAGAAACACTGGTGGAAGACACTGACCGACAGCAGAAAATTATGCAGGGGCTGATGGAGACCAATCGTTGTCTTAGGTAAGATGCAGGGGGAGGAACTTCCCTGCTAATGGAAAGCAGAAGTATTGTCAGAGGTGGAACTTTTGTCACACCCAAGACCTTTTCCCTGAGATTATTCTCCAATGTGCAGCAATGTTGGCCTTTCGAGCTCTTCTGTTCTTTCATCTTCATTTGCTGCTTCTTCCCACACCAGGATATCTCCCATACCTCCAGCCACAGGCTATTTTTGAGCAGTACCAGACAATATTTCCAGGCTTGTTCTTCCTTCACTGTCTGTAGTGAAATCGAGGTGTTTCTTTGACATTGTCTTCAGAGATGAGATACGACAGGAACGTGGTCGGGCATCTCAGCAAGAGCAACGGGCTAATGATTTGGAAAATGTGGTGAAAAACATTAAGGCCAAAATTTGTCAACTGGAAGATGAGACGATAGCTAACGTTTGCCAGCAGCAGAATCGAGTCAAAGAACTTCAAAGGGAGCAACAGGTTTCACAGGTAATTGGGACTGTGCTATCTGAGGATTCAAACTTTGGACTTTTTATACAAGCCCTAAAAATGTTTACATTGATCAAAACAAACGTGAAGCTGGGGCCACAGGGTTAGTACACTGTTTATATGTAAGATTTCTGAATCTATACAGAATTTTCTAGCCAGAACTTGGAAGAATATCCGTGTCCTTCTCCTACTGCCTCTTGTATGGCTAAAACCCAAGTACAAAGCCTCTTTGTGACCAAGTGCCTACTTGGGCATGTGTACTACAGTCTCTAGCTTGTGGGGCAGAATCATTTCATAATCACAGAATGTTAAGGGTTGGAAGGGACCTTGAAAGATCATTCAGCCCAACCCCTCTGCCAGAGCAGGGCCACCTAGAGTAGGTCACACAGATGGGTTTGGAATGTCCCCAGAGAAGGAGACTCCACAACCCATCTGGGCAGCCAGTTCCAGTGCTCCCTCACCTGAACAGGGAAGAAATTCTTCCTTGTATTTCTCTGGAACCTCTTCTGTTCCAGCTTGTACCCCTTGCCCCTTGTCCTATCATTGCCCATCACTGAGAACAGCCTGGCTCCATCCTCCTGACATCCAGCCTTTACATATTTGAAATGTTAGTGAGGTTACCCCTCAGTCTCCTCCAAGCTGAAGAGCCCCAGCTCCCTCAGCCTTTCATCATGAGGAAGATGCTCCATTCCCTTCTTCATCTTGGTGGCCCTGCCCTGAACTCTCTCCAGCAGCTCCCTGTCCTTGAACTGAAAGGTCCAGAACTGGACACAATATTCCAGATGTGGTCTCCTGAGGGCAGAGTAGAGGGGGAGGAGAACCTCGACCTACTGCCCACAGCCCTTCTCATACAGTCCAGGATGCCATTGGCCTTCTTGGCCATGAGGGCACATTGCTGGCTTATGCTCATAATGCCCTCTCCTGTTATTTGTTCCCAGGCAAAATATCAAGAGCAGCAGGACAAGCTGCAAGAACAGGAAGAGGTGATTGCCCGTCTGCAGAAGGAGCTGTGCAAAGCCGGGCTGGAGGAGCAGCGGCGTGTTGCCACTCAGGACAAAATCTTTTGTCAGTTTTGCAGAAGAGCTCCCAAGTCTCTTCTAGATCAGCAGTAAGCAATTTTCTTCTGTTGGTGAATGACCTGTAACATTGAGTGAAGCAGATTTTAAAGTAGCTGGTCTCAATATTTATATGGGGGTGGGGAGAGGAAAGCTGGCCACCTCAGCAATACAAGCTGAAATGCGACTTTTGGTAAAGGTGCTGCAATGCAGTAATTCTCTCTTGTATATAACTACAAGAGATGGATAGATCCATGGCAGAAATACAGAAATTACCAGCCACAGAATCACACAGGATCACAGAATGGTCAGGGTTGGAAGGGACCTCTAGACATCGTCCAGTCCAACCCTCCTGCCAAAGCAAGTTCGCCTAGATTGGGTCACACGGAAACACATCCAGGCGGATTTGGAAACCTCTTGAGAAGGAGACTCTGTACACTAGGTGTCAGCAAAGAGAAGGGAATGACTCACTCCTCTCTAGGATGCAGCATCTGCTAGGGGGATCTCATCCTGGGATTCTCACAATTTCAAATGTAAATTAAGAAAGCAATCACGACAAAACCCCAGCGTCCCTCAGAAACCCTTTTCAGTTTTGGAAAGTAGTCTTTGCAATTGCTGTAAGGCTTCCCAGGTCCTTTAGGGAAAGTTCTTTCAGTATCCCAGTCTCGTGTCTCTTGCAGTAGGATCTCTGTAAGTTGTGCTGTAATCAGAGATTTGCCAATCCTTAGGCATTGGGTAGCCATCACTTTATAATGCTGATGTCACCTGGTTTTCTAGCCCTGGTTATCAGTCTTGACCTGGGAGGCATTTGAAAGGGATTGTGTGTGCACAGCTCCGTTCTCCTGCCTGTGCTGTATGAGAGCAAGGATCACTAGATTTGGTTTGCTGTGCTTCCTCACCTGTGTCCCAAACCAGCACTCTGAGTGCTCACAAGGCAAGGCAGTTTCTCAGCTGTTCCATGTTTTGTGTCTGTATTGTTTTGCAGCTGCTTCAAAAGCACTTTTAGTTTCTTTCTAGACATGTGCTCTCAGGCTGTGCAGGACCTGAGCTCTCTGCCTCCTGCAGTGGTTGCTGAGCCCAAGCCCTCAGGTCTGTGCCTCTCTGTTAGGTTTTCCTGGCTCAACATAGTCATGTGATGAGGAGGCTGTCAAGAGGATTTAGCTTTATTCTCCCCTTGATAGTTTTCCCCCTTTAGACTAGTAGAGAGTTAATGCCTCTTCGGTTGTGGAAAACTGTGACCACATTTGGTGTGGGAGGAAACCCACTGTTTGGAGCAGTGGTTTCTGAAGTGTGGAGCAGTGGTGGAGGCTGACCTGTTCCCACAGCTTGGTCACAGTGTCCTTCAGGCATGATTTTGTGACAGTGTCTGAGATTCAAAATTCCATTGTTTCTTTCTTTAGGTTCCTTAGTCTGATTGATTACTATGAATCTCAAATTAGTCAAATGAAAAAGGAGCTAAGGTAGGTCTCATCTGATGCCTTATGGTTCTACTACTGCTTAAAACTGTCTTACTCTGTACTGTTCTTAAGTCTTATAACTGTCAGTCAGGCTGAGCAGCTGCTCAGCCAGGAGGCCAGAACAGCTAGGAAGCTGGGGGTCTTTAGACACATGAGTTGTAATTCCTTACTTTTTTCTCCTTCCCTTCCTCTTTTGCCATGGTTCACCAGCAGAAATACTGCACTAGCTGTGCTCAGGCCACTGATCTCCTAACCAAAAGGAACACCAGCTTTTCAGCTGTCTTGCAGTGCCTGCGTGGTACAAAGCAACAAGCAGACACTTGAGACATTCCCATAATCTGACATTATTGTTTTGAAAACTGAAATGGGATTTGCTTGTACTGGAGTTTCTCTTGAGGAATAAGTGCACATAATTAATTTCTGGGAAGCTGTTTCAAATGTAATAGAGAAGGACAGTGAATCTTAGGGCAGAAGTTCTGTTCTATTTGCTTTGCAGTTCACAGAAACAGTATTAAATCATTCATAAGTGCCAACTAAACCAGCTTTGGTCATTGAGGTAATTGAATTACAGTAAGCTGAGGCAATTTCTTTTTCCTAACAGGCAATATAAAAAAGATGAAGACCAAGCAGAGAGAGAAGCAAAAAGCAAGGAAGAATTCTTGAATCTAGATGCTACTCCTAATTATAGAGCACTGCTCACGGTACGGAACTGCCAAGAATAAGTCAGTGCAAATCTCTACCCTTCAAGAGCCACATGTTTCTATGTGTGTGGCTTCCATCTCCTCATTCTTGTCTTCTTAATGTGTGACCTGGGCAGGTTTTGCTGCCTTTATGCAAAGGTTTGGTACTATGTTGTGAGTTGTCTTTGCAGGGGACTGCGTGGAGCTCCTGAATTGCGGGTTCTCCACCTCTGCTCTACTGCAGCAGCCCCCTGATCTCAGTCAGCTAATTCCTCATCCATGCTGTCTTGCTGTGTAGGCAAATGGGAACCCTTAACACATCCCTACTTTAAAGGAGTGTTCAAGCTTGTTGATTACAGAATGAGTGAAGTAAAAGAAGTAACACAGTCTATGTTGCAGTCTTTCCAGAAGCAGCTTATTGAAACAAAAGCCAGGAATGAACAGCTTTTGCTGGAAAACATAAATCTCAAGAAAGATTTGGAAGTAAGGTGAGAAGGGTTAAGTATCATCCTTGGTAAGGGCTCTTGGGTAGACTTTGCTTTGCAAAGAAAGAAACTGAAAGCACCAGCAGCTGTAAAAGTGTGAAATCTGCCTTCAGAAGCCCTTTGTAGAGATAAGATACTGCAGCAAGTCAACCTTCCCTCCCTATGCTGTTAATAACAACAGCTGCTGAGGTTAGCTTGCTGTTCACTGCTGTTGCCATGTAGAAATGTTGCACAATTTCATTCCCAGAATGATGTTGCAGCACTGCCAAAGCTTTCTGACTTTTTTTACTTGGCTTAGGTTTATAGATACCTTCAAATGCGAGACGTGTCATGTGGTACTTATTCTTTCTCCCAGACCAACTGCACAGGAACTAAAACTGTACAAGCACCAAGTGAAGAAACTAGAGAAAACTTTAAAGAAAACTATGCAGTAAGTATATTTCTTCAGGAACTGTGATGAACCCTCTGAACTTCTTAAGGCAAAGATACTCGGCAACCTGTAGTGTGTGTAACAGCCTATAAAGCACGTGCCTTACCACCCTTCTTTGGAGCCTGGATATGGGCAGCAAATGCTGCCGTATGTCTAAAACACACCCTGCAAATCTCAGAACTGATGGTGTGGTCTCCAAAAGGAGGCACAGCAGTGTGTCTCTTTTATTTCATTTTATCTTTCTGCATTGGATTTGAGTGCTGTTGCAGGCAGTATGGTCAGCACCAAACTCTGGTGGTTGCTGCTTCTGCAAGCTATAAAGAAAGCTCCTGGTTATGTTCTGGATGATGAGTGGGAAAGTATGAGTTGGCAGAATGCTGCAGTTTCTGAAGTTATGTCCCTATGATTCTTAAAAATGTACTTGCTTTCTTAAACACTGCTAAGAAAATACATTGCAGGTATTAAAGATCCACTATTGACAAAGTGGTTTTATCTGTAGTTTCGCTTAATCATTCCTACCTATGTATAGTGAATGCTGAATATTTCCTAGCCCCAAAAAGACATCACTTACACTTCAAAAATGTTCAGTTCTTCATTTTACATCTTGTGTATTTAAATGTGTTTTTTCTCTCATGCAGTGGGTGTGATTTAGATGGTAGTTTTAGAGAATGTCATCTTAGATTTGACAAGAAGAGTAGCAGGCTATATATGGTAAGCCAGGAAGGATGTTGAAGTAGAAGCAAATAAAGACTGTGAGCATTGAGTTTGACTCTTTTGAGTAAAGTCTGGATTTTAAGTCTTCAGCCCCAGTAGAACCTCTGGTAACAGAACCACTGTACAGATGGTGAAGACTTGAGATAAGTTACTGATATTTACATGAGGTATTACATTCTTCAGCTAGTTCAGTTGGATGGAATTCTATTGGCAGGCATCATAAAACAGAGATTTTGCTTAGTAGGTGTAAGTATATGGTATATAGGCTGCATACCTTGTTCTTTAATCAAGTTGAAAGCAGTATCTCCTGCTGAGGCTCCTTGTGTGTGGTGTGTAGAGCTTCAGGATGCAGCACTGGAGAGAGAATAGAAGAAAAGAAAGAACCCGAGAGTATCCCAGGAGTGGATCAGCTGCAAGGGCTTTGCCAGCAATACTTACAGGTATGCACGTTTTATCTGTACTGGGTGTATCTAGCACTGGTACAACAGAATATCATACAGGAGTTTAACTGTGTGAACTGAAGGATGCAACTTTGAGTCTAAGAGTTCAGATGAAGCCTCCTCCCCACATGATGCATAACGTCCTGGATCTGGCAGTTAATGTAGGCTTGTTCTTAATTGTTCTGTCTTGGTGTAAACTGTCTGAACATACAGCAAGGAAGCAGAGATTAGGTTGGCAAACACTGAACCAGTGATTTAGCTGAAGTCTTTTCAGGATAGGGGATTTGTTCAAGGTCTTGGTCAAAACAGATCCTTGTGTGATGGTTTCAAACGTGCCTGAGGAGATAGTAGCTTTTATTTTAATTTGAATAAAGAAAAAAACCAAATGTAATAAAACTTAGGATTATGTGAACTGTGGAAGCAGCAATGCCTCCAGTGGCTAGATGTTAAATATCCCTCAAAGGGAAGGATATTTGCATTACTTTTACATACCTCCCAGGTAGCGTTTTTAAGAATCTTTGACTCTATTACATATTGAATGCATCGTAAATTCATCCCTAGTAACTCACTGGAGCTATTTATGATTTAATGTTTAGATGATCATGACTGCTGGAGAGGGATTTTGTTATGAGATGTCACACATGTGAGCAATAACATCTTTTATTTGGTGTTGAAGGTTTTGTCCCACATTGATTCTGTTTTGCGAAGCCCAAGAGCTCCTCCACTGATATACAGGCGCAGTAAAGGGACAGTGCCAAACTTTACTAAAGAGAATGGACAGAAATGTGGATTTGAGCACCTTCCACTGACTATAGAAATGTGGGCAGATCAGCTCATGGCCCTAAAGGTAATGCACTATTATACTCAGCTTTATATTCCCCCTTTCATCTGCTGACCACCCCTCCATCTCTCTTCCTGGAGGGTTTTTTTCTGTGTGTAGCTTTTGTTATTGCCTGACTTGATGGTAAACCTTAAAAAGTACGCTGCTGTCCATTTACAGACCACTTTAAAACCAGAGTAAAGTGAAAAATGTGCAGTGTGCCTGCAGGCCAGAGGTATTCCTCTGCATATATTGTCCAGATATTTTTGTTCACTGGCTGAATCCTTAAGAAGACCCTTAAGCTTTAGAGTCTGCGTGCTCCCACGTGAATGATGATGCATTCTCTTTCTTCCTTTTGTTTTGCCAGAACTGTAACTTTGTCATCTAAATACAAGAGAAGTAGTTTTGTTTAAAACCAGACTCTCTATGACCAATGTTTCTTCTTTCACTGAAACTACAATATATGAAGCACATCAGTTTTTAGACTATCAGCATTCATTTTAAACCCAAGAATGTAAGCAAGATCCATGAAAACTAAAACCTTGCTGTCTCCAGTACTGGAAGGCATATGAGAGACAGAAAATCTGCACGTTTCTGTAATAAAGGCGGCTTTAATAGGTCACTACAATGAGATGTCCTCTCCTTTTGTTTAAAAGGATTTGCATAGGTCCCTGAGAAAACTGTCACTAGAATTGGTGCCTTGGCACACTGCAGATCTGCAGGATAACAGAGAATCCATACGAGTTGAAGATCTCCAGTTCATGGTAGATGCAATTTTGGAAGAAATAGAAAATAAGGCAAAGGTAACTCTTGCCAGGGGTTGATAATGACAAGTTACTATGGAATTCTTAACTGCATTCTTCAGACAGCCTTGAGATTTGCACATTTGAAAGCCTTGCAGGGTTTAAGAAACAGCTGTTTGAAGATATTCAATAGCCACAGAGTGCTTTTACATCATTGATACATTCACCTTGGGGAAGACTGCTTTAGTCAAAGCTGTTTGACCAGTGATGAATTTGCATCGCCCTGTAGTCTTAGCTATTCCCCTGCTGTTTCTCACGCAGCATGGAAAATACATGAGTATCCTTAGTAAGCAACAGTGAAGGAAGCTTTCAAAAGGGTATTTTTGGTTTGCTGGATACTTATCTGATTATGTCTGTCTTCAGACTTAAGAATATTTGAACTGATGTGATTTAATAAGGGAACTTTTACCTGTAGACTGGTTTAAAAGAACCTTTGCTTTGTTAAGCAATGACATGGACTTATTTTCTTCTGTTTGCTGCAGAATGGCCAGACACCCTCTTCACCCAGCCTGTTTGCCATAGTCTCTCACTTCCAGAAGCTGTTTGATGTGAATTCTCTGAATGGTGTTTATCCACGAATGAATGAGGTTTACACAAAGCTTGGGGAAATGACCAATGCTATGAGAAATCTCCATGAGCTGCTGCAACTAGGTGAAGACTTCGAGAGTCTGTTCAGTAAAGGAAGAAGACAAGTAAAAGGCTGATCTGTTCACAGAAAATACATTGAGCTGCTGAGAAATGAGTAAAGTGGGTGCTGTCAGTTGGGAGTTCAAATAGCAAAGCCCCATTCTTGGGAAGCCTTCAGCAGTTCCTGAGGTCTGGCAGGCAGGCAGAGGAAGGAATAATGCAGGAAACAGAGTTTTTAGGGTTTTTCTTAAAGCTTTGTTTCCAGTGAGTCAACTTGGTAATTCCTGACCACAGAATGATAGAATTTGTTCAACTGGAAGAGACTTTTAAGATCATTGAGCCCAGCCTTTGTCCCAGCCCTATCAACCACTAGAACCACCATCTATCATTCTGTACTTACAAAATAACAACTTTAAGAAAGAATAACTCAATCTCTGCTGCAGATATCTACGTAGTAATTAATTCAAATGTAGTTATGTCCAGTCCTCAGAAATTTCCATCTTATGTCACCAAATTGTAAAGACAGCTTGTTGTTGACTTTCACAAACGAAGGGACAGCACTCAGAGGCATGCTTAGGGCCTTCCCACCACCCCTTCTCTAATGATCTGTACTTCTGGAGAGCAGGGACTGTTGCAGCTTGTGGGTTCCAAGGTCTGGCTCTGCTGCTGGGCCTCACTAGAGGAGGGAGCAGCCATCCTATCTGCAGCCAGCACAGGATAGGGAGGGAGCCTCGTGTCTCCCTAATCACAAAGCAGTGGAGCTCAGGGCATGCCTTCTCCAGGCCTAGTTCTTCTGAAATGGAGGGAGAAAAGGACCAAGAGGCTGTAATTTGCAGTCACAGCAGTCAAAGTAGATAAAATCCAATACCTAAACATCTTTTGGCTGCGACAGAGTATTTATTGAGCAGATTCCTTGTTGGCCTAGGCCCTGTACCCTGCTCCTGCTGTGTTACAGGAACATAAGGAATAACCCTCTCTCTCTAATGTCAGTTGTCCAATTTCCCTTGCTGTTGTAGGGTAAACTTTAGAACCATCTCTGCTGTGAAAACACAGTGCTGTGTCTGCCAAGTTTTTTTAGCCACTAAAGGCTTAATGAAAGATTCCCTGTTGCCAGCTAACAGGAGGTTATTTCTGACCATAGGCACTTGGTTTGCTGTGAATGATGGAACTTATACACCTGGATGTGTGAAAGCTGAATGAAACCTGGGCACCTGCAAGAACAGGATTGTGTCTGAAATACTTTGCTGTTACCACTGTTAAACGTGAAGTGTTTGTTTTTCCAGACAGTTCAGCTCCACCCACTGTGGTAGTGGATACTGTTGGGAAACTGTGTGACACGATTAATGAGAACGTGACTGAGCAGGTACAGCAGCTTCTGGGGACCCAAGACATCCACAGGTATGTGGGGCAAATCCCCTGGTCACCATTCTTGTGACATCAAATGGAGTAGCTGAGACAAGTGGCTAAAACTGATACTGAAAAGTGAGCTGTGCCAGTAAGGAGGCTTCCACTATCCTACCTGAAACAAATCTTTAGTGCTTCAAAAAGGATCAAGTTGGCAAAGAGAAGAATTAAGGCCAGACTGTTGCAAAGCAGCTTGGTTTGTGTGAATGAAGTAATCACATAAGCCATGCTAGGATGTGAGTTTCCTAAGGAGACAAAGCAAATACTGCATATGGGTGGGAAGGAGAAAGTGTTGATAGGTTCCAGCTGCAATATTGAGGTGTGTTAATTGCTAGGAGAATGTATTCCTTAGGCTGCCTCGTATTTTGTGAACTGGACGAATCCTGTTAGATCCTGAGCAGGTGACAACATACCTGTATGTGGTAGTGGACCCTGAGAGCTTGCAGCCAGCATGAACTCTGCAAACATACCAAAAACTGCTTGCAGCAGGCAGCAAGTCTGCCATGTGCTGGGATAACAATACACTTCCCTCAACCCTTCTGCCCTCCTGAGGGGTTTAACTAGGGCAGAGCTGCTCTCAAGCAACCCATGCTCCCCCTGAGGCAGTTATATCAGCCCCCCAGCCACTATATTTAGCATACACAGAGTAACATGCCAGCCCCAAAGTTACCTGGTGCTGTGGAAGGGGGAAAGGAAGGTTGTATGTAGTGACATTAGAGATCCTCTTTTGGCAGCTGACACTTGTTGGCTGTAGGTTTCAGAACCTGAGAAAACCTTTCTGGGGTAGATGGGTTTATGTCCTACTAAGCCTCAGCATTTTCAGAAAAGTCCTGACACAGTGGAGCAAAACAACCAAGGAGAGGAACACAGGTGCCCTGTTCCCTTTATCTGACCACCTCACTTCCATGTTTCAGTATAATCACTAAGCTGGAAGAACATGAGTGCTTCTTTCCACCATTCCAAGCTCTCATTCAAGATTTGCTCTGTCTTCTAGGTGAGTAATATTTGCAACAGGTGTAATTATCCTCATGACAACGCTTCCTCCTCAAACTTTAAATAGCTAACACGTGTTTTGTTTACTCCTGGTGTGCCAACACACAAGGAGGAGGTGCAGGGAGGTGAGAACTTTTGCCTCACTCTCTTCTTTCTCTCTTTCCTCAGGAAGCCACCAATATACTTTTTTCATTGAACACAGGGTTGTGTATATTCAATCATATCACTCATAGCATAAGCTAAACTGAGGTTTTTCCCAACATAATTAAAAGGGGTGAGGAGTTATTTCATTCCCTAACAGCATTTCTAGCAGTTAAGTTAGAATTTTGGCTGAACTTGAAAATGTTCTAGGTACCTATGCTTACCCTTTTGCTTTTCATCCTGTTTCAGAGATCAGGAACCTGGATGATATTTTACCCACTGTGCAAAATCTGAAAGTGGGAGCTAGTTAAGAGTGAGTCTGCTCTCCTCTAGCACCTCTAGTCTTACCTGTGAATGGACCTCTTGATGGGTATGATGCTACAGCTACCTCTGACCTCTCTTAGCCTGTGCTGGTTTAGCCCTGGCTGGTTGTCATGTGCTCGCCAAACCGTTCTGTCACTCCTAAACTGGCCAGGGGAGAGAGAAATATAACAAAGGGCTCATGAGTTAAGGACAGGGAGATCACTCAGCAGTTACCATCACAGGCACAACAGACTCAACTTGGGGAGAAGTGGTTTGATTTATTAATGAACAATCACAACAGAGTAGGGAAATGAGAAAACTCAAAACACCTCCCCCAATCCCTTCTCCTCGCAGGACTCCCCTTCCTTCCCCCACAGCGGTGCAGGTGATGGGGCTTGCAGTCAGTTCATTAACAGATGGACTTTGCCGCTGCTTCTTCTTAGGGGGAGGCCTCCTCACACCTCCCACTGCTACACTGTGGGGTCCCTCACACAGGAGACAGTCCCTCACAAATTTGTCCAGCGTTGGTCCTTCCCATGGGGGCAGCTCCTCACACCCTGCCCCAAGGTGCTCTAGCCTGAGTCCCTCACAGGATCACAAGTCCTGGCAGCAAACCTGCTCTGGCATGGGCTCCTCTGCCAACAGGCTCCCAGATCCTGCCAGGAACTTGCTGCAGGGTGAGCTTCCCACAGAGTCACAGTCTCCTTCAGGCAGCCCTTTGTTCTGGCTTGGGGTCCTCCACGGGCTGCAAGTGGATCTCTGCTCCCCAGTGGTCTCTATGGGCTGCAGGGGCACAGCTGTCTCACTATGGGCTGCCTGAGAACCTCGTCCCCCTCCTTCTCCACTGACCTTGGTGTCTATGGAGATATTCTCACTCCCTTCTGCTGTTGCTGCAGTTCAGCATCTGTGCAGCAACTTTTTCCTCTTCTCCAGTTTAATCACAGAGGTGTTACCTCAATCACCAATTGTCTTGGCCTTGGTCAGCTGCAGGTCCATCTCAAAGCCAGCTGGCACTGGCCCTGTCAGCTACAGGGGAAGCTTCTACAGCTCTTTGTTTAAAGAAGCCACTCGTGTAGCTCCCTGCTACCCAAACCTGCCCACACAAACCCACTACCTAGCCTCAGCACCAGGGGCAGAATTTTTGGCACAAATAAAACTGCTGAATTTTTTCAGTGGTCAATTTAAGAGAAAGTCACTGTAACTGCTCTCACCTGGTCTGCTCAAGCCAGAGAGAGATCTCTATATTCTGCCTCCAGCCTCAGAACCTGACTGCAGCACAAGGCCAACCCTGTGCCAGCCCCTGTGTCAGGTAGGAGATAAAGGGGGTCCTGCTGCATGGAGCAGCTGACAAGAGAGTTAGGGCTGTCTGGCTTTGCTGAAGAGCCTATTTTTAAATGCTGTTTACATTTTCAGATCTGTTGGGGATGCAAGCAAGTTGTTTTTCAGTGTGTTCTCTTTCTGGCTGTGCACTGAGGCAGACTAGGTGCGTGTAATCTAGGCCAAAAACATTTGAAACTTGCTTCAGGGGGTGGTTTGTGGGTTTCTGCCTAGCATGGATGGGAAGGTCTCAAGGTCATGTTTTGACAGTCAGTTTTAGAAAGGCAGAGATCTTATGCAAGGCAGTTAGAAGTTTATTGTGCAGAAACAAGTACACTAAGCTTCCAAAAATATTAGGGTATAATTTTGCTCTGATTTATTAATAAAGCTTTAGTTTACAAAACTCTGCTGTTCCTCAGGCAGAATGATTTACTCTCAAGGTTTACAAGACTTTGAAATGTACTGTAACAAAGAACAAAAGGCATCACAAACCTTAATGATGGGGTGGTAAACTCAACTCCCTGCTTTTGGCAGCTCATTCTGCACAGACCTGCAGCCACACCACTGAGATACCTCTGAACAGTGGAGTATCCAATTAGTTTCTCCAAAACCAATTGCTATTCGAGTCTTAAACAGTCTCTTTCAACAGTTTCTGTAGCCCTACAGATGAAGAATGCTGTTTAAAACACAAGTACTATGATTTTCATGTTAAAACAACATGAACAAGGATCCTGGGGAAGTGAAACTGCCAAGTGAAGTAATGACACTTTGCTGACAGTCTAAAAGGGCTCCAGGTCCAACACTTCCTCAGGAGAGTGTTCCTACTTCAGGGCCCTTGGGGGAAGATATGCCAGAAACAGCAAAAATAAGGGATTTCTTATTTAGGGACAAATTATTCCCAGTGGGGTTGGCTGCGTTTGTTTACTTCAGTGAGAACTAATGTCTGAGTATGATCATTAAATGTACACATCCTGAGCTGGGGACTGCTTCAAATGTGCAGTGACTGTTCAAAACACATTACTTACAAAAGACATATGTACATTCATAGAAAGCTGAGAAATTAGCAACTTCTGTACATGAGAAGGAATCACTCATTCACTTCTTGCGTCTGCTCCTGGTCAGCTCATACCTGCAAGACAGATACGGTAATAACAGTTGCTTAGGACTTTAAAGTGGCACAACAGAGAGAATGGAGCTGGGGTATTGCTGGTGTTTTGTAGGGGCTGGGGCAGAGGAGGCTGGGGCAGAGGAGGCTGGGGCAGAGGAGGCTGGGGCAGAGGAGGCTGGGGCAGAGGAGGCTGGGGCAGAGGAGGCTGGGGCAGAGGAGGCTGGGGAGATGCCTCCAGGCTCCGCACCAGGAACGGTGGATGCGTCACTGTTCCTCCTCCTCTCAGAACTGCCATCAGCTTATGTCAGACACCAGCTGGGCTGGGGAACTGGGCTCACTGCCTGCATAGAGGGCAAGCTCCTAGACTACCCCCACTGCATTCCTTGGTCTCCACTGAAGGAGAATGAAGAAAGAACTGCTGCCATTAACTATGGACGTAGAAGGAGAGAGGCCCTGGTTCTCAGCCCAGTGCTTAGGGTTCCAGTCTGAACCACAGTGAACACACAAGCAAAACTGTAAGTGTCTTATTAGAATAGTTTCTGTAAATGCTTTGTAATTAAAGTTTTATCATATATATATATTGCTGAGCATTAATTCTGTGAAGATCTTTATCCAAATTAAAATTTGTTGCAAGGTTACTTTAATAAACATAATTCTCTTCCTTATGCGTCCCAGTGGCTTTTATGGTAACTTAAAATATGCTGAAGACTGTAATTGACAGTTAAGCCTCTTATTAAAACTGCTTCACAGGGCAGGTACTGCACTAGAAACTGGATTAACATACGACTTAGATAAAATTATCAGATTAATTCCAGTTAGCCCTGCATTTGCAGGTCAAACACTCTTCTTGCTCACTGAAACACACAGCCAGTTACCAGCACAGCACCAGCAGCCAGGCAGCCTCCCAGCAAAGCAGCTGGCAAGGGCTAAAAGCAGGGAGATGGAAACTTACCACTGTGCAAAGCCCTTTATTAAATCCTCCTGCGACAAGTCAATCCGCACCTTGAGAAAGCAAATGTTACAGCTTTGTAAATCATCCAGTGTTCCTCCCACCTCAGCCCCTCTGGCAAGCCCCAGGGCTGCTCCCCTCAGCCCTAGCCAGCCTCAGCCCTGCTGCTCTCCCCCAGCCCTGGCCCTACTGCTCCCTTCCCTAGCAGCACTACGTAGAAACTTCTCTCCGTCTGAAGAAGCAATTCCATTACTTTTCACAGAATATAAGTTGTTCCCAGAAAGCTTAAAGCACCCTGGCAAACCCTGGGCTTAATGATGCCTGTCTCAGCTTTCCATTTGTGCTGTTGGAGCCATTTCCCCAAAGGGGCAGCAGTGGGGCCCAGGAAACACATCCCTGTGTCTGGAGCACCCTTCCGAGTGAAGCAGCGTGGAGCATGAACCACATGAGCTTCCATGTGGATACAGCCTGATCTCAGCTGTCTCCAGCCTGCTCGTGCTGTTACTGAGACTTAGTTACTTGAACCCCATTTCAGGATATGGGACTATTCTTTACACTTACCTTCCCCAGCTCCTTCCTGTCCTGGGACATGAAGTGCCTGCTGTTCTTCACTGCAATGTCCAGTGTCCTTTTCTTGACATCTTCCAAAGATTCAAAAAATTCAAACCTAAAGTTTTGAAATGAGAATAGAAATCCTGTAAGCACCAGCAGCCAGAACACTGATTGAATACAGCATCAGCAGCCACAACTTCAACTGGGAAGCAAGATACAGAAAAGGTGACTCTACAGCTACACAATCACAGAAACTTAAGGGCTGGAAGGAACCTCGAGAGATCATCCAGTGCAACCCCTCTGCCAGAGCAGGGCCACCCAGAGCAGGTCACACAGGAGCTTGTCCAGGTGGGTTTGGAATGTCCCCAGAGAAGGAGACTCCACAACTCATCTGGGCAGCCTGTTCCAGTGCTCCTTCACCTGAACAGGGAGGAAATTCTTCCTTATGTTTCTTTGGAACCTCTTATGTTCCAGCTTGTATTTATTGCTCCTTGTCATTGCCCATCACTGAGAACAGCCTGGCTCCATCCTCCTGACACCCACCCTTTACATATTTGTAAACATTAATGAGGTCACCCCTCAGTCTCCTCCCAGCTAAAGAGCCCCAGCTCCCTCAGCCTTCCATCATAAAGGAGATGCTCTACTCCATCATCTTTGTGGTCCTGTGCTGAACTCTGTCTAGCAGCTCCCTGTCCTTCTTGACAGCTCCCTCCCAGCCTTCTGCTGTGTCAGCCACTGCCCACAGTTTAGGATCATCAGCAAACTTGCTGACAGTGCCCTCTGTCAAGGTCATTAATGAACATATTGAAGAGTGCTGTTCCCAGCACTGACCCCTGAGGGACTCCACTAGACACAGGCCTCCAATTAGACCCTGCCCTATTGATCACAACTCTCTGATCTCTTCTTTTCAACCAGTTAACAATCCACCTCACTATCTGATCACCTAGCCTACACCTTCTCAGTTTTCCTGTGAGGATGCTGTGGGAGTGTGAAATGCTTTACTGAAATGGAGATAAACCACATCCACTGCACTACCACCATCTATCCACCTGGTTACATCTTCATAAAAGGCTATCTATCAATCAGGTTGGTCAAACATGACTTCCCTTTGGTCAAGCCATGTTGACTGCTCCTAATGACCCTCTTGTTCTTTAATGACTGGAGACAGCACCCAGGATAAGTCATTCCATCACCTTTCCAGGGATGGAGGTGAGGCTGACAGGTCTGTAGTTACCCAGCTCCTCCTTCTTGCCCTTTTTGAAGACTGGAGTGACATTTGCTCTCCTCCAGCCCTCAGGCACCTCTCCTGTTCTCCATGACTTACTGAAGATGATGGAGAGTGGTTTAGCCATGGCTTCCACCAGCTCCCTCAGCACCCGTGGGAGCATCCCATTGGGGCCCATGGGTTTATGTACATCCAAGCTGCTCAACTATGAGCAATCTTGTAAGTTGGTTCATGTTGTAAGGAATCTCTCCCAGGCCTCATGAAATACTCTGTCACCGTTTGCAAGGCCAAAGGGAAGAAGGAAAACACGCATCCATGCTGGAATGCTATTTGCCATCATTCTCCCCCTTCATGGAAGGGCAGCATGTTTTCCCTGCAATCTTTATTACTCAGAGGAAATAGCTGAGCCAACCCCCCAAGCTGACAAAGTCAGCTTCTACCACATTAAGAGCAGACAAAGGTTGAAACCTGTGGCAATTAAATTCTTAATGGCTGTGACTCATGCCTCTGGCACACACCATCTCACGTCAAGTGAGTTTTGTCCATGCTAAATCATTTAAGTTCTGCCCACCTGAACAGCTTTTCCTCAAGTCAGAGCTGTAAAACAGGTACAGAGCGTTGTGGAGCCGAGTGTTTCTCAGCCTCCTGTACTCAGCTGAGGATGGAAAAAAGCAGATGCTACTCCTCTGCTGGTATTAAATCAGTGGTGTACACAAGAACAGGCAGAACCAGAGTCCACAGATCTAGTGTTTTGCGGTAAGATGAAATATTTTCTAAGTCTTTTATAAGTCTTTTCTCCATTTCTGGCCTGTGCTGAAGTATACCGAAAGGACTCAACAGAGGAAAAAACTGAGCCCAGAGTTCACACATCTTCACATGTGAGCCTTCCTTTAAACATGGGATTAGAACCACCTCTCCAAAGAATGGCCCAGTCTCAAAAGGCTTTGTCTTTCTGCCCTCACATTTTGGGAAGCTGTCAGAATAAGCATCCAGTAAGGAAGCATGAGGAGAGAAGAGGCTTTCGGAGACACCTGAAGGGGAAGGCTGCCAGGAGGATGTCTGTGTGCAAAGCAGCAGGCACAGCTGCATCTGCTGGGATCAGGGCAGGGGTAGGAGAAAGAGCTCCCCTGATGTGTCCCCCTGCAGGGAACAGCCCCACCAGCCCCACAGCAAGGCCAGCCCTAACAGCTGAAGTGACATTTGTTTTCAGAAGCCCTGCAAACGTTGACAAGCCAAGCCTTGGGAGCACAGGAGCATACCTTGGGTGAGCCCTTTCATTATACAGAATGTTTCAGCAGCAATCATAATTCACATTTTCTTACTTTTCATCGTATTGGGGGTTCAGAGTTTTCTTCTTAATGGAAGTCTTCTTCCTGCTTGTCCACCTTCTGTCTGGGAGCAGGTAGATGCGAACATATGGATCTACCCCACGATTGGAAGAGGGTACCAAGTTTCTGTTTAAAGAAATACAGTGTTGACAAGCAAGACAGATTTTCCCACTATGTGTTTTAATACTTTGTCTCTCTCAGAATCAGACCAACCCTTCATGGGCCTCCCATTTATCTTAGCAGGTGGAACAGATGCAAATAAAACTTTCAAGATGTGAAGCTCAACAAACATTTTCACTACTGAGAATGTGGCCACTTATTGGAGTTCCTAAATGAACATCCACAACTTCAGCCACGGGTGTTAATCATGGTTGTGATGTCTATCATGGCATCCCAAGACATGCATCAGTTGTCTGTGCTGTTCAGAGGAAGTTTTGGGTGGATGAGAGTGACAGTATCTCTACAGCAGTGAGCACTGTTTGCTGCCAGCCTCACAGACCTGCTACTGGCATTGACCAGCGCTGGGCTTAGCGAGGCTGTGTAGGCTGCAGTCAGCCAACACTCAGGCATCTCACGCTGCTGCTGGTTGTGCTCCAGCTTTGTTGGCTGTCTGACAGAGCTGGGGGAGCTCTTCCCTTTCCCTTCACAGCTCCATGTGTGTTACCTGCAGCTGTTGACCAGCACGACCAGGCTCTGCCGAACAGATGCATAGCGCACCGTCAGCTGGATCTCACCAAGAGGCATCTGGGTCCCACTGCAAGACAGTCACACAGGCAAAGCTTTGACATGCAGCTGTTTACAAGACCACACACACAGAGGACTAAAAGCAACTTTCAGGGCTGCATTCTTATTCCTGGCACCCTGAGATTTGCTATCTAGAAAGCAGCTGGACCACAGAGGTTCCACAGAAACAAAACTCCTGCTGGGGCTGGTACTGCCTCACCAGCCTTCTGCACAGGCACCCCATCTCAGTTCCACAGCACCAAAGCCAAAAAAGCACCCAGCTGGCCTGCTGCACCATGGAATGGTCAGGTTGGAAGGGACCTCCCGAGATTATCCTCCCAACCCCCTGCTAAAGCAGGTTCCCCTCCATCAGGTCACGCAGGAACACATCCAGGCAGGTTTGGAAACCTCCAGAGAAGGAGACTCCACATCTTGCCTGGGCAGCCTGTGTCAGGGCTCCCTCACCTTCATGGCAAGGCTCCCTCACCTCCACTCCTTGTGTTTAAGTGGAACTTTCTATGTTCCAGCTTTTATCCATTACCTCTAGTCCTGTCATTGGACACTACAGAAAAAAGTATCACCTCATCCTCTTGACATCCACCCTTTAGGTACTTATAAGCATTGGTGAGGTTCCCCCTCAGTCTTCTCCAGGCTAAACAGCCCCAGGCCTTGCAGCCTTTCCTCATAAGAAAGATGTTCCAGGCCTCTGATCATCTAAATAAGATGGAGCAGCAAAGCACAAGCTGGTATGTTAGCAGCTCCTTCAAGGAGGTTTGTATTTGCAAAATGGGACCTTCTTAACATTTCATTCTGCATGTTGAGTGGTTTCAAATCAAAAAAACCTGCCTAAAAAGGGTTTAAAACCAGTTTCTAAATGAGGCCCTGTGCAGAGCTAGAGAATTTGCCAGTCCAGAAGAATCAGATTGAACAGCTGGAGATGGGTTTGATGTTCAGGTTTATAACTGCTCTGAGATGGACCTTCTCTGCTAATTCAGTTCATTAAGGATTCTAGTCACACCATTCTGTGCCCCAGGAGAGACACGTGTGCCCTTCTTGACAGAGCAGGCTACCTGCAGCCTCACACTTAGCACTGTGGGAAGGGCACAGACATAAGCACACTCACACAATTTGCTTACAGCATTGTAAGAGTCTCAGAATTGGTTAGATTAAACACAGCATCCAAAACTTTAAGCAGATAGACATGCTTATGAAGAGTTTGTGTTTTAACAGGAGTGAGATATTCAGACTTTCACTCTCCTGTTGCTAAAATCATTGGATCTGGGATATACTGTGTGAAGAGCTCTCAAAGAATATAAAGCCAATACACAGAGCATCTCTTAGGAGAGACAGAAAAGGAAATGCTTTCATTTTATATCTGATCTGAGAGTCCCCCTGTAATTTACTTTGCTATTGACTGGAATACTTGGGCCTGTTCTTGGTGAGGTGATTTGAGACCCAAGACTCTTGCAGTGTTGAATTCAACCGCACGCAACAGCGACCTATGAAACCTAAACCTTCCCAAGAGAAGAGCAGCTCAGCTGGAACAACCACCTACTTGTGAAGTTCCAGATTGCTGCTACTTAATTCAAAGCAAGAAGAAGGCAGAGAGCCCAGTGAAGCCACACTGGGCGCGAGCCTCATTTCCTGCACGACCGGCAGCGTGGGCACAGCTCCCACTCTGGTGAGCAGTGGCACTGACGATGGGTGATGCTCTGCATTGTTCTCACACTCTGTCTCATTAAGGCCAGAAACAGTTTCACTTGGTTCTGCTGAGCTGCCATTTGTGTCTGGGTCTTCCTTGCCATTCTGTTTTGGCAGAGATTCAGGTTCTGCAGAGTCTTTGCTCACTGGGGGTACTTTTGAGACTTCTGCTTTTGGTGGGGAGGCAAACTTATGGTGGTTCCCCCCCTTCTCCAGGCCACACACAGGACCCTGCTTCGAGGCACCTACACCAGCCTTGACTCTTTGTGGATCAGGTTCTTCAACATTCAAGGCCTAAAAATGACAAGGGAGAGAAATGAGTGCTGGGGTTAACGGCAGCATTAGGATGAAATGTCACCACAAGCTCCAACAGGAATCTGCCATTAGAGATGAGAGAGGCTCATGGGATTAGCTGAGATGTTCTCCTCCCTTGTCCTGCTTTGTACATATTTAACAGAGATAAAATGGTTCTTAGGCACCAGTCTCACTGTTTAGCAGCTTTGATTTCCCAGCTTAGACTTCCTCAGTCCAACTCTTCACTGTCATGAGATTTTCAGCAATGGCATTGCACTAAATTCTAGGAAGCCTCAGGGGTACCTCTCAGCTCCACCACACACTCTTAATTGCACTTAAAGACCTCCTCACACTTCTGCTTTCTACCCATCTGTGAAGCAAAGCTGCATTTCTCCTCTTGCACCTTTCATCTCTTTTGCCTGGTTAGAACTGGATGCTTCCACTGGGGAAGCCAAGGGAATATGGCAAAGAACAACTTACCCGCAGCACAAGTTTCATCTTAACGAAGCTGTCTGAACTGGAGTGATCCAGCTGAAACCTCTGATCCAGAGTCATGTTGGGGTCCTTAAGTAAATGGGAGAGGCACACCACAGAAGTTCCCAGGGCACTGTCTCGATCCTTGTCTTTTATCTAGAGGTAAAAACCCAACCTTTTTTTATAAGACAAGAAACTGCAACACATGCCAGTGGGAGCAGCAATGCACAGAGGTATTTCAGACAGAGGTCAAAATTAGCTTATTTGTTTGGGGACATACTATCCAGTATGGTTACTTCCAAATTGGTGATGCCAGTATTTCAGGAGTGTAACAAATCATTGTGTTTGGAGTAAAAATCCCTTAGCAGAAAAACTAGGCCCTGGGATTTACTTGACTTTCCTTACTTGCTCTGAGGAAAATGTTGCAGGCAGCTGGGATGACAATTGCTCTAAACCTTTACAGGCTTCTTTAGCAATAGTTTGTTCAGCCTATTTAACCTCAATACACCTTCTAAGTTCAAATCCCTTTCTGTAGCCATGTGAGCAGCCATAGGACTGGCTGTGCTGCAATGTATGCTAGTGAGACAGAAGATTTCTTAATGAGCCAAAATACCAAGGTAAAGAGAGGGGGCTCTGGCTGAGAAGTATGAAGGCTGTGACTTCTGACAGCAAAATATTCATGGCTTTACTACAAAGAGGCCTGTATAAAACCTCTTTTACACTTCTCATCCAGAAATGTCAAATTCTGACCTAAGATATAACATGTTACATGATCTGAGAGCAAAGACAGATGTCAGCATCACCTAGCAGAGAACTGCCAGTGCAAAGCCTGTGCTTCTCCCACCTTTTAAGTAGGAGGACCCCAGCAAAAGCACACAGAAACAACCAGAGCTGAGATGACATCCAGCATAAAAGAGGTTTCTTCCTACAGATGTACACTCAAGTGTTCAAAGGAAAGGAGTTTCTCTCACCTCAACATGGAGTGACTGGGAATGAGCACTGTGGACAAAGAAGGTGAAAGCCTGGCCCCATGTGGGATCTTTGCTGAAATTGCAGGTCTGCAACAAGAAGATTGTGGCACATATGTTAGCTTATTCTGTAAGCAGCAGAGACTA
Source organism: Colius striatus (assembly GCF_028858725.1). Taxonomy (NCBI): domain Eukaryota; kingdom Metazoa; phylum Chordata; class Aves; order Coliiformes; family Coliidae; genus Colius; species Colius striatus. The sequence continues at coordinate 10,741,002 of NC_084769.1, read as the reverse complement.
CCATGACACTGGGATCCTCTTGTTTTATTTGGTGATGCTACATCCCAGCTATAAGGAGAGTGAAATTTCCAGGTCAGAAGCCTGCAGAGGCAAAGTCTCTGGCAAAACCAGAACAAGTCCCGTGGGGTGTGGAAATGCTGAAGAACAAGTCTGGTGAGATGTAGTTGGCCCCAGCCAACGTTGCCTGGACCAGCAGCCTGCCTCACCTGCAGCACCGCTCCCTCCCTCCCTTCCACTCCTCTATCTGGGGAGAGACAGAGCTGCTTCCAGCCCCCAGGCACCCAGCACCAGCTCCTGAGGCTGCAGCAAGCTGGTGGGGAAGGGTAGGAAAGCTGGAGGGGCGGTTTGAGGGGTGTAGAGCTCATGGGAAGAGTAGGAGGGCACAGCTTCAGCACCATCCACTCCTGGGATGAAAGAGTATGGAAAGCACCCGCAGGGACTGAGGCTGGGGCTGCTCTGTAAACAGGCTTCTTCCACCAGGCCACAAGTGCTGGCAGCACAGGGAAAGGAGCAGGGGAAAGCTGCAAGTCTGACCTTGAGAGAGGCCAAGAAGGATAAAAATACAAGCTGAACCCAATTTTTTGATGGATCAAGTGGAGGAAACAAAGGAAAATAGATGCTGGTCCTGTATGCTCCCGCGTAGCCAACAGGATTCATTCCTCTTTGTTGGTGCTCAAGAGAACACAGGGCTGCTGACAATCACATCCAGCTGCCAGGGCACTGGCACACAGCTGCTGGAAGGGCAGAGCTCAGCTGCTGCTCATAGTCACCAGGCAAAAGTATATGTTAAATAATGAAAAAGGAACTGACAGTGAAGTGGTGGAGATCAGATCCATCTGGCCCAAGTTAAAAGAACCCTCGGTGAAACTGTGAAACACAAGAGCCATGTGACCAAGTGAATAAAAGCCAGTTTGATGTAAATGACACTCTGCCCTGAGAAACCATGAGCCAGACTGCAGACTCTCCTTTCTTCCTCTTCAGTCCTCATAAAACTCGAGTATCTTGACCAACATGACTTCATGGCCATGGGCACAAACCCACACAACTGTACAGCAGCTAATTAAGCTGACACCCACTAATCAAGCTGACACCCACTAATCAAGCATAACTCAGTGACACAACACATGCATACACTTGTTGACCCCCTCCTCCTGGCCTCTGGAGCTATCACCATAACTACAGCTTTCCATATCAGGTTCAGTAGTCCTGGCCTTCCTAGGGGCTGCTTGGAGATAGTCACCCATAAAATAGAAAGTAATTAAGGAAAGCAGAAGAGTCAATCAGCCTCACCTTGCTTTTGTGAGTCTTGTTTCCTACTGTGAGCAGGACGAAGGAGGAAGGTTCTCGTTCCATCTTCTGTCATTTAACACAAGGCAAAAAAATGGAAGAAGAGACATTTATAGTTGATAAGGAGCAATATCAAACCACTACTCAAAGTAAGTTGCTGGAAAGCTGATTTCAGATGTGGGGCATCTGAAGGGTACAATACACAGGAAAGACTCCAGCCACAGCACAGCACAGTCCTACCCTCTGCCATCAAAAGTGTACATTTAAGACAAAGTTTTATGAATTTAGGTTTCAATAGGTGAGCAGTTAAAAATATCAGAAGCTGGGAGGAAACAGAGAAAAGAGTTGAAGGCTCAGTAGGAAGTCTTCATCATTCCGGAATGAAACAGGACTGGTTTCTAAGGCTTAAGACTTGCTGTAAAGCATCTAGAAGTGAGTCTTCAGCATCAAGTAACATTTTCTCTCCAGAAGCAGTAATACTGAACCTCTTGTACAGGGCCTCTCTGCACTAATGCCATAGAAGTTAAGGCTGAGCACCTGTTCTTGGCATGACATTGTACAAAAAGTGGATACAATGAAGTCCATGATTAAGGATTATAGAATGTGATGTGTAACTGTGCTGGTAACTGATCTAAATTGTACAGATTGCATTTAGGAGGGGAGCTACTCAGAGAGAATGGGTAATTTTATCCATGGCTCAGAGCTGTGGTTGTGTGTAGCTTGTTCAAGAAAAAAGGGAGAAAGATATTCTTCCCTACACTCACCATTTACATCACAGAAGGAAAACACACTATTTGGGGGAAAAAAAATCAAACAGGAGCAAAGAGAGAGTAGACATGAATGACAGAGTGGTTCTGAATCCCCCTGAAACTGAGGAGAAAGGAGTCTAGTGGTCAGATCACAATGGACAGGAAAGTTACCACAAACAAGTATGTCTCTCCCACCCCAGTGTGGGAGGTCAAGCTGGAACAGCTCAGCATGGAAAGAGCCCCTGCAGCAGCAGAAAGGATAACGTGACTTGAACTCATATCTGTAGGCTCCATGTCCAAAGCATGAAATAAAATCAAAGACAATGCCCCCCCACAATCTAATATCTCTGGGCTGCCTTCCCCCTGGGACCTCCCAGACTTTTTCAGTCACTATTTTGAACCTCTGGTCACTTAGATTCTGACAGTGGAGAGATCATTCCTTTTTAACCACAGCTAGCTTCAGTTGCTACGATACTGCATCATCCAGGATGTTGTTTTGCAAGCATAGGAAAAGAATATACATTTTACCTTGAGGTACTTGTTATTTTTGATCTTCTTTGCTCCACAGTCACCATTGGAATACTCAAAGTGGTTTTTCTGAATTAGTAAAAGAGCATTTAAAAAGAATTAATTTGTGGGCTTTGAAAAAGAGGTTAGGAGTGAAGGCTGTCTGCATGTGGTTTGTACTTACTGGAAGGTTGAAGGCACTGTCCAAGTAGACTATCAGAATAGCTGTAGACAGACCCTTCTTATCCTGCAAAAGCCAGCAAAGACAAAACAAAACACAAGATAGTCATGATCACCCATCAAGGACAGTGTAAAGCACGACACAGATTCAAAAGACAGTTTCTGAAAGCTAAGCAGCTCTTCACCTTTCTCCTAAAACCTGCAATTTGGAGGAGCACAAGCCACTCCAGGATGACAGTTTTAAGCAGACCAGTAAGAAGAAGTGTAAGTCTTTTCAATTCACTGGCCTCAATGCTTTTCAATCTCTCTAGTGCAGAACTGGTTGGATTCCCCAGTGCAGCAAGATGCCTAGAACGATGCTCACCCACACACCAACATCAGTAATCCAGTGTCAGTAGAGCAAAGCCTGGGAACAATCTTTATCCACCTCAGTGGAACTCAAATGCTTTTGTTGATTATGAATAAAGAGCATCCTTGGGAAACGGGCTTTATCCAAGTAACTCTGCAGGACAAGTGTCCTGGTTTCAGCTGGGACATTGTTCATTTTCTTCCCAGTAGCTGGTAAAGGGTTGTGTTATAGACTTAGTGTGAGAATAATGCTGATAACACAGGGATGTTTATAATTGTTGCTGGAGGGAGTCGGCAGGGAGGTGTGGATCTCCACTCAGGCATCACTCAGCGTTTGGTCAGCAACTGCATAGGGCATCACTTGTCTTTTCTTGGTTTTTATTTCCCTTTTTGTTATCTTCCTTTTTGTTACTATTATTATATATTATTGTTATTTTAATAACTAAAATTAACTATTTGCAAGCACGGCCCTACCAAGCACCAGTGCTGGTTATTGTCTATGACTGGTTCGGGTTAGAGGCAGAGGTTCTACACAGAACCTAGATGAAGAGGGAACAGAAAAAATAACACAGAAGGAACTGTGAGAGGCCACTGTACAGTGAGTCAAACAAAGCTTTGTTAACTCAAGCAAAAAGAGCTGCCAGATTTGAGTTATTCCTGAATTGCCAAGGGATCTGGGGCAAGCTAACGTCCATCCCCTTGAGGGGGAATCACATCTAACCTTTGTCAGACAAAAATAAACTCTCATGTCTTTGTCTGGGGTTCCTAATTTTACACACTCCTTTGTTGATCACTGGACAGGGACCAGAGTACCTGAATCCTTTAAGCAGATACACTCACCTCGTGCAGTTTTTCTTGGTCATTTACTAGCGAAAGCCACTCCAGTTTTAAATGCAAGTGTCCACTTGCTGTCTTACTTAAGGGAAACCACTAAATGGAGACAACAAAGACTAACTTCAGAGTTGTGAGGCAGAATAATGTTTTTATATTATGTTGCAGTCTCTTGAGACTTACATGCAATAGACATTATGAATTGGACTTTGAGTGCCTTAGCTTGCATTTTTGACACTGATTGGAGCATGTCCATCTGCTTATAGTCACAAGCCAGAAAAAACGTAAACAAGATACTCCTATACATGCAAAGCAGGTGGCTATTTCCAACCAGCAGCAGCACACAACAGGCACCCTGGCATTGTTTGCAGAGTGCTGGGTTGCAGGATGAGCCGTTATGAGATGGGATCATTTCTTCCCTCAGCAATCAGACTGCTTCACCAAACTTTATCTGTAGCCTTGTACAAAACATTTGGTACATACAGGACAAGAGATATCAACACAAGATACCCCACTGCTGGCTCAGCATAACCTCAGGGCTGTCTGAGGTTGTACAAATTATTGTCATGGCTACTTCAAAGACTTCTGAGTGAAGGCACTTTCTTTTTGTAAAAATACCACAGTGTGAGTGTGCAACGAAGCTTTAAGCACACAGAAACAATGTAGGGGCAGAGGGAGAGAACACGAATACATATAAGCATACACCACCAGTCATGTTTAGAAATAAACCATGATGTTTACCTCATCAACAGTTCTGTCACTCATTACATCCACTAGGCTTATAAGCAAGCTGAAAGACAAAAAGCAAACATTTCAGTGTATACTTAGGCATATAACATACTGCTGCTGCAGCAAGAAGCCACCAGAAAAAAAGCCCCCACTCCAATCAGTCCCAAATAACTTGCCTGCTTTACTTGCCAGTGGGTGTGCTGGAAAGCACTTACACTTCTCAACTCTCCCTCTTGAGATACTCCAAAACTAAACAAATTTGATGTAAATCTCAAGTTCTGTAGTAACTACCACTTCTAATGGCATCCTAGGATTACCTGCAGGAGCCTGGGACCATTCTCTAACCTTGTTCAAACTTACATACACTGGGAACTAATAACTTAGTATTAATATCTGGACAAAGAGAATTTACAAATATCTAAATGGTGGGTGTCAGGAGGTTGGGGCATCATTCTTTCCTGTTGTATCTAGTGACAGAACAAGGGGTAATGGAGAGAAGCTGGAACACAAAAAGTTCCATTCAAACATAAAGAAAAACTCTTTCACTGTTGAGGTGAGGGAGCCCTGGCACAGGCTGCCCAGGGAGGGTGGGGAGGCTCCTTCTCTGGAGGTTTTCAAGACCCACCTTGACATGTTCCTGTGTGACCTGATATAGGTGCACCTGCTTTAGCAGGGGAGTTGGACTGGATGATGTCTAAAGGTCCTTTCCAACCTCTACCATTCTATGATTCTATCAACTTCCTTCAGTATTAAATCTCTGTTCAGTTGTAGAGGTTATTGGACCCCAGCAAGGGTTATGCTAATTTACCTGCCCATAAAGTCATCTTTATCTGGATCTTCATCATACAAGTCCACTTCTAAGTCTTGACCAGGCATTTCATGAACAACAAACTGGAGGAGAAAGAGGTAATGGTTAAAAATACACAGAGGTTCATATAAGCTCACCCTATGGGCAAGAACATGACAACTTGACAGCTGTATAACATGTGAAGGACATTCCCTGCTGTTTTGTGGCTATAATTGTGTAACAAACACAATCAATTACAGGGGAAAATATTCCAAAATCAAGTTTGGTGTTGAACTACAAGTTAAACTTCTCAAACTGGTATCCTTAACAAGTAGGGAAGAATCAATGCCAGAGCAGATTACACTGATTGATATTTAAATCTGCTACACTGATTGATATTTAAAGCAGCACTTTGCACCTCCTCCAAAAACCCACAGATGTAAATCACATCAAGTTTGACACTTCAAGTTTGCAATGTAAACCTGAACCTCTTTAAGGGACAGAAATACCTCCTCAGTCAAATAACAAGGAAGTCCACCTGCTCCAGCACAATCAGCTAAGAGGAATAGGGGGATGTAAAGGGCTGTGTGTCCTACAGATGGAAAGATCAAAAGATTCAATACCTCAAATGTCTCATTCCAAATAGGATTAAGATCCCTGGAAACTGTCTTGCTTCGATACTGCACTGTGCCAACGCGAAGCAGCGCATACGGGTCAGACTTCCCCCTGATTGCACCAAGGAAACTGTCTTTCTGAACAAGGTTTTCAGCTTCCAGCAGATGAACCCTTATTACTCCCTAAATGAGATATAAATATGGTCATGCAAATGCAATCTTTGGATCATTACAACCTCCCAAAACTAGTTATTTCAGGCACCAAAGGTAATCACCATGACAGTTTTGCAAAGACGTGTACTTTGCTGTAGTACATTTCTAATGACAGCTGGTTTAAAACACTTTTTCCACCATTTACCCCCACCCCTCCTTAAACAGAGACACAATCCAATCTAGATAATTGGGTAGGAAATATTCTTCAATTGATTTGTAAATCAGAAACGTTCATATGCACACAGGAATATAGCCATAGTCAGATGAAGTGTAAAGGTCAGTTCCCACTGACTGAAGGAGGAACTAAGCACCCATTGGCAGGTTCTTACTGCAGAGTGGCCATTCAGCTTCCACTTGGTGATTAAAGTTTGCAGTAGGGAGCACTTTTGTCATCATGTATATTTAGTGTCATTAGTGAGTGTATTAGGTGTTTGATGGATGAAGGGGACTAAAGAACTGGATAGGTCAAACATTTAAGAGATTGGTTGGGGTTTTTTTTCCTGTAACATGCAGCAGAGATGTCACCCTCTGAGCTCCCTGTTTACACCCCTTCACAGCATTAGCAAAAGAATTCAGTACTCTGATACTCATTGCTCATGTACTTCCCTTCTCTAACTGAAGATCTGTGATATTCTCAAGTGAGACTAAAGGTTTAAATCAGTGAATAAGCTCAGTGTCTAACACCATATATAGAGGGTAGGACCACCCAACCAGTCCCCCATCCCCACCTAATTATGACTATCCAACATATGCTTTTATATGTCTGAAATATTACCTACAGAAAGCTTTACAATGCAGGTTTAAACAATCGATGCAGGAACTTAAGACTTGCATGCAGAGGCAGACTCAGGCAGATTTAACACCCTCACTGAAAAAAAAAACCCAACAACTCAAACCAACTCACATGTGGGATAGGGAACCTCAAGTGGGCAATGTTCATGTTCTTTTTCAGAGGCACTGTGATCCTGTTTGGGAGAACCAGCCGTGCAGCAATGAAGTCTTGAATTAATGAGTCTGATATTACACTGGAGGTGGGGGGAAAAAGAAAAGCAATCTAAATCTCCACAGTCACTCACTGTTTCAGTTAGAACGGGAGAGAGGCACAGTGAAAAAAATGGGCACTGTGAGAGGAATGATACTGCCTACCTTACCCCAAAGAGTTAACAAATATTGGAACAGACTGCCCAGGGAGGTGGGAGAGTCCTCATCCCTGCATGCATTTAAAAGACATCTAGATGTGGCATCGAGGGACATAGTTTAGTGGTGGACTTGACAGCGTTTCCTTTATGGTTGGACTTGATTTTAAGGATCTTTTCCAGCCTAAATTATTCTATGATTCTATGAAAGATTGCCTATGTACAACAGCACAGGGGCAGAGGAAACCTATGCTTATGACTTCTAGCTTAGAATAAGAGGAAATGGAGAAGACAGGTCAACACCAAAGCCAATCACCAAGGGTGGATGTAGATCACTGTGGAAGGTCAGGCTGCCTCTTACCATAATCAGCATCCATCTGAGCTGCTGCAGAGCAGATTATGAGCATGGGGCAGCCTCTCAAGAACCCTTTCAGTCTTATTCTCTCTCCTTCTGCACATAATCGCCATTGCCCTGGGGCATACGTGGTGCAAGTGCCTGCTTGCATGCAGGGATGTTCCAGTCTAGGGTTACTAGGGCTAGATGTGAATTTGGCTCTGGCAGGCTGTGAGTGATGAATGGAAGCTTAGTCCACATGATGAGATCATCATACACCCAAACAAGTCATACAAACTCATGTGCCTTCTGGCTTTCCTTGGGAATGCCAACACCAGAGATGGATGAGGAGAGGAGGGAATCAGGAATTTTCAGCATTTCACAGGGGGCTCAAGACCTTGGGATAGTTTGGTTTTAGACTCAGACCACGGCCCCAGCACACACTACTGTCTGCTCTCGGTCACATGCTAAGACCTTACTGTAATATGGAAGGAGAAACCAGTCACATTCAAAACAAGATGAGTTTGGTGGTGTTTTGTTGGTTTTTTTTAATAGAACACCAAGCAAGAGATGAGATTCTGTACCTTGGTATATTTGCACTAAGGAGGAAAATTGTGTTTGAGGTAGCTGGAGCTTTGGACACAGGAGGTCACATTGGTTGAACTGAGGGTACTGTCCTGTCTTGAAATTTAGGGAACTTTTCAGTTGACTTAAAACTTAAGACTTTTTAGCTTTTCAGTTTAAATATTTTCTTTACAATTGTTCTGTTTTTATGGTGGGGAAAACTTGACCTGTTTCTTCTGAGCAAGATGTATATGGCTATCACAGATATCCAGCACTCTTCAGCTCACTAAGATGATTTTAACATACTATTGCAACTTGGCATGTGCAGAAGACAATAAGAAGAGGAAAACCCGAGAGGACCAAACATCTGAAAGACTTTGATCCTCTTGATAAATTTAGTGCTTATAAGGCAGGTTCTGAAGATAAGATTATGCAACAGAACCGACAGTCACAGATGAGGCTGGATTCACATAGAATAAAGTCCTCTCCTACTACAAAGGGCTTGAAAACCCTTTGTCAGGCTGTTGGCTTTCCTGTAAAAAAAAAAATCCCACAGGAAGGTCACAGAAGTGTCCCTTCTTGTGAGTTTCAGGGTACACCCAACAAAACACAGCTTGTACATGAGGGCAGATGGCTGCATCCAATTTCTTTACTCTCTGAAGTAAACTGGATTCATTTGAAAAGGAGTGCTCTTGTTCAACCTGTACTTCAGCCTATTCACAGTCAGGGATGTCCTGCTCCTGGCTTTCATGTGCAACAAGCAAGGGTTTCTGTTTTCAAATCCCTGTGAGAGAACCAGGGAGGAACAATTTAGGACACCAAATTTGCACTTAATTATATGAGAGGCTGTAGGTTGGAACACCTACATACCTTCCACCTGCAGTGATTAAGGAAACCACCTTAGAAAAGAACAGATTAATTCCTCTGATAAAAAAACGAGCTCTCAGGGCAAACTCCAGGGCAAAAGGCCGCTGGGGCCTCAAATGAAGAGAAAAGAAAGCCTCTTCTCACTCAACATGAAAGGTCTTCAGAGACCCTTTAATGCACAACCTGGCACCTAAAGTATCCAGCCACTTCCTAACAGTCTGCAAACCATGAGCTGCAGAGGAAGGGAGGACAAGAGAAGTGTCTGCATTTGCATTTCAAAGGAGAAAGGCAATGGCTGAGTAACCAAAATATTTTGGTTTTGTGTAACAGAATTTTATCTTTACAATAAGGAACAAGGACAAAGTGAATCTCTGATCTGGAGAACCAGTTTGAAACTTACAATACTGAAAACCGCTAGGATTTTCTCCCTTGCTGTGCAAGTTTTATGCACAAGATGCCTCCCGGGGCATTGAGGAAGAGCTGTGTGTTCTGAAGAACCTAAAGGGTAAGCAGATGATGCAGAAAGAGAAGAATATTTCTCCTTATAAATCTGGTGCAGTTTTCTTTATCATACATTGTACTTCAACTCTGTGATACCTACAAACCACTCTTGAGAATAACTTTGATGATTACTGAAGAAATCCATCCCAACTTCCAAAGTCTTTTGACAGAAGAATAAAGTGAAGCAGAACAGACACTCACTTAATCCCTGGGACATCCAGGAGGTTGCTCATGCCCGCCCAGTTGATTTCCAAGTGCTACAACGAGATCAGGGAGAAAAATTATACAGGACCATTAAAATTTACTTTGGAACAAGGGTAAAATTTAAAGGGGTAAGCAAATGCTTCTAAACCAAAGCCAGATGTTTAAATAAAGAAAATTGTCATCAACAAGAGACTGCATCTATACATTAAAACCAACAGCTGGTAGCAACTCCCTTATCTAGTTTACCTATTTCAAATGAGAGTGTCTCTGGGATTCATCCTGCAAGCACAGGGAAGCACAGCATTCATCTCCTAGCAATGGCCACTCTTCCTAGACTTTGAAATTGTTTCCTCATCCTTTTACTTGGGGCTTGGCTTGTGCCCTGAGGCAGGGGGATTCACAAACACCATTGCACTTCAGGAATTTGTATTTCCATTCACACAATAAACATTCATTTTTCCATGTGCTAAAATAATACCACTACATGTAAACAGAAAACCACCTCATCCAGGACCAAAAATGTATGACTTCCATGAACTTGAGCAGAGGATAACCCACAAAGAAGGAAAGCTGTGTGCTATAAGATAACTGGTTATCACAAGACTAGAAGGTTTCCCCTATTTTATTAAACCACAATTAAACTACAAGGCCTTAAACAGGCAAGCTTTCAAAGCACAGCTGTGACTGAATGGTCCCCAAGATGACCGCATTTAAAAATCTATGAACGGGAAGCTTTAAGAGCCACCTGCCAGGAACCTTGCAGCAAAGGCCTAGGAATTGGCTCCTGTGTTGTCACCATTGGAAAGTCCTTCCATTCTTGGAGTGAAACAAGTAATTTTTTAGGTACTAGTATGAAAGTTTCCTCTTCTTCAAGCTGAAGAGCCCCAGCTCCCTCAGCCACTCATCATAAGGGAAACGCTCCACTCCATCACCTTTGTGGCCCTGTGCTGAACTCTCTCCAGTAGCTCCCTGTCCTCTTGAACTGAGTGGCACAGAACTGCACACAATATTCAAGATGCAATGTCCAGTTCTGAGTTCCCTCAGTTCAAGAGGGACAGGGAGCTGCTGGAGAGAGCTCAGGGCAGGGCCTCAAAGATGATGAAGGGAGTGGAGCATCTGCCTTCGGATGAAAGGCTGAGGAAGCTGGGGCTCTAGCTTGGAGGAGACTGAGGGGTGACTTCATTAATGTTTACAAATATGTAAAGGGTGGGTGTCAGGAGGATGGAACCAGGCTGTTCTCAGTGATAGCCAATGACAGGACAAGGGACAATGAGTACAAGCTGGAATATAAGAGGTTCCAAGGAAACACAAGGAAAAGCTTCTTGACTGTTCAGGTGAGGGAGCACTGGAAGGGGCTGCCCAGATGGGTTGTGGAGTCTCCTTCCCTGGAGACATTCCAAACCCACGTGGATGAGTTCCTGTGTAACCTACTCTAGGTGGTCCTGCTCTGGCAGGGGGGTTGCACTGGATGATCTTTCGAGGTCCCTTCTAGCCCTTGAGATTCTGTGAAGGAATAGGGCAAACTCATTCCTGTCCTCCTAAGAATTCAAGATGAGCTTTGAACAATTATCAATTTGGTACTCAAACACCTGCACTGTGAGGCATTCATGCTTATGCAGTTAGGGTTACCAGTGCTGGGCTGTGGCACTCACTGAACACCTATCCATGCATTAAGACACAGTAAGAAGCAAGAAGGCTGCAGAAGGAAGTTCCCTCCTGACTCACCGGCTTCTGCATAAAGAACAAGGTCACTGCTCCAACAAAAGGGGCATCAGTAAGAAGAGGTTCCAGTATCACCCGCAACGTCCCGTACAACTGCAAACAGAACAGACCAAGGACAACAGAGGCTGAAGGTACTCTTGGGATGCACTTTCAAAACTGTGAGCTTTTCAGGGTTGGAGATCATTTTTTAAATCCTGCTTGAAGTTATTTTACTTAGACCTTGATAGCAGCCATAACCTCCTCCACCCAAAACCATTGCTATTGATACCTCCTAAGTTTGTGGAGTCTCTCTGTAATCCAGGCTCTCATACAATAGAGTACTTTGCCTATTAGCTTTCAACACTTTAAGAACAGGTTGTTGATCTAATCTATCCCAGTTTATCAACATCCTGGCAGAACTAGCTCTTTTGAAGTTCTCTACCCTCCTCAGAACTCATGAGCTCTATGCTCTAGCACTGACTCTGTTTTAAAAGTCTCACTAAGAAGCTTAAAAGTGGTACTGAGGTGCTTTCCATGGAAGGCATCATTTCCCCAGCCAAAACACAAGGAGGTAAAGCCAATCATTCCAAGCCTGCTAGCTGGTGGTTTCCCAGTCAAATGCCATGACTTAGCCCCTGGGATATGCTACCTCCTACCACATACAGCTTCAGAGAGACAGCATTAGCACTGCACTCACCTGTACACCTTTCACTCCCAGATTGAATTTTGATATGTCCATGTGAATCTCACAGTCCCCTACATAACTGAAAGAAAATTCTCACATTATTCTGCAGTTTGCAACAGTCCAACGAGAAAATTTGAGCTGCAGAGAGTAGAAATGAAATTAGTTTAAGGATTGACAACATGACCCCACAGGCAGAGATGGGTTTTCAAGCAACTGAAAAAGGAAAGCTGAGCACATTGAACAGGGGTTAGATCTTCACAAGAGAAACCCCGCAGCCACATCTACCTGCAAAACAACAAAGTAACATCTGTATTTCAAGGTTACTTCTCCATTTTTAAGACTGGAGGTTGGCTGAGACAAGCTTGCATCAAGAAGGGGATCAACAGATCAAAATTCAAAGTCAGAGCAATTGCCCTCTTATTTCTTTCTCTGCCAAAGGCCTGATCCCATCCCACAACCAGGTGGCCCAGCTCCCAGACTGATGCAGAGATATCCTGCCATTACATATGAGCTCCTCACCTTGCCCACAACAAAAAGCCCATTGATCACCTGAGCCCATAACTCAAAATACAACCTGAAGGACAAATTCATCACTAAATATAACCTGGTTTCCTTGGGGCTGAATGAAAAGACAATGACTTAGATCAGATTTTGGTCAGTTGCCATGGAGAACATTAGGCTTTAAATAAAACAAACACTGCCTGTGGTACTTTGGCAATTTGGAAACCACCTTAGACTTCAATAAAAGTACAAACACTACCTTGTGCAGAAACCAATGGCCACTCCCCAGGAAGCAAAGCCTAGCAGTTCTGTTGATGCCTCTGGCAGGAACCAATTTAAGGGAGGTACCAAATTCCCTTTCAGTCTTCTGATAAACAGCTCTTTCTGGATGCAGACATACAAACAGCCTGCAGGTAAAGCAGGGTGTAAAGGGCATAGTGAATGTGCTGTGCATGCTGTGTGCATAATCTCACTCCAGAATCAAAGAAAATGGATGAGATTTTTGCTTTGACCACATGTATGGGGGCAAACAGTGCTGCAGTTGCCACTAATTCACACTGTAATGTACACATAGACAGATTCTGCCCCCCTCCCCCAAAAGTATCCTGCCAAGAACCCTATGAATTTGTCTCCATTTTTGCAAGGTTTTCAAATATTTGTTTACAGAGAGTCACTCAGCAGAATTTAAAAAGCTCATAACACACAAATTAAAGCCTTTAATGTTACAGAATTCTAATTTCTTAAATTAACCAACCTCACAGGCCATGCCAAAAATTAACAAACCCTTCCTTATAAGCTAGTCAGATAATTAAACAAACTTATTTTTACATGTATTAATTTCTGCAATTTTGACATTATCTTACAGCTTATTACACTGGGTGCTAATAGAGCTTTGTCACAATAAAAGTCTAAATGAGAAGCCAAAATGAGTTCCTCAATTTGCAGTAATTAATCCAAGATGACTTAATTCAGCTGTCGGCGGTGTCCAACACAACAAGTAATAGTTGTTGTGTTTCAATTTACAAGCTCTGTGCCTTTCCACACAGCCAAAAACTCTTCCCACCCAATCCTAGATGCCTCCTTCCTCCAGTAACACTTGAGTACATGCAAACTCGTTTTAAAGTCAAGATGTCAGAGAAGTCTTTATCTCTTTTATCTGAGACTGAGCCTTTAATTATCCTTCAATTTGCTGCATACAGGCATCATGCCCTCGGCAGGGTGCTTGGTAGGAAGGATACACTCCTTGTTCATTAGTTTCACTCCTCTTTTCCAGTCCAAGCAGTTTATGCTTCTGTCTGTCCTCTGCTCAGTGTAATCTTGTGCTCTCTGCTGTCCTCCTCCAGACAGAGTGCACCTGAGTCAAACTCAAGCCTGTGTACCCAACACATGCAGAGCTTCTTTTGCCACCCTGTCACTATCCACAGGACCATGCTTTACCCATCTGTGAGCTGGGTAAGAAGAATCTGTTTCTATCCTAAATCACATATAGCTCAGGGTGAGGCAGATAAACACGCCTGTGCCATGGATGAGAACTGCAGAAGCTTTTACAAGTGCACATAGCTGTATCTCCTGTACTTGGGTGGAACAGCTGGGCCCAGTGTTTCTGATACAATGGCAATCCACTGGCTGAAGACAGGGATTCTACAAGAGCACATATTGACAAGTTTGACTAACCTGGATGTCTACTCATCCCTTTAGAGATGTCACCTGCAATTGTCTCCTTGCAAAGAAACTCCCACAGCTCCCACCTTCTCATCAGCCTGCATATTAAAAGTACTCTTTGGTTCAGCCTTCTCAAATGCTCTGTAAAGCAGACTACTGCTTAGACTGTCTGACTTTGGACTGGGGTAAACAAACAATCAGCATTAGACAAATAAGTTGAGACAAGAAAATACAACCAAGTACCACAGGGTATGAGAAAAAACAGACCACCATTGCCTTTCCCCTTTGCCTATCAAGTCATGCTCCTGAGGGCAAGTGTTCCTTTTCTGCTCAGCCTCCAAAATGCTTTTAGTTTCTTGTAAGAGTCTACAAACTACAACAGAGATTGTCTTTCCATCTTTAAAAACTTGCCAGTTTGGAAGTCCAGAGATTCTCTTTTGAGGCAAATTGCAATACATATGTATTTTTTTAATACATATTAATTTCTACACTATTCTATGACATCTCATGTACTGTAAATGCCACAGAAGAGCACAGAAAAACATTTCCAATGAAAAATTATTATTATGGGTACTAAATCAGATTAACAAAGTAGGAAGCAATGGGACTGCAAGATAGTCTGCTGGGAGGTAATAGTGCCTTCAAATAACTCTGTTGATTACATGGCTACACAGCAGCTCAGGAAATTGCAGAATTAGTGGGAAGAAAAGGGGCTGCAGAAAGTCAAGTGGCTGCACTTGAAAAGTTCACATTTTGAAAAATGAAAGTGTGGAGAACGTTTCTGGAAAGCTTTGACATCAATTCATTTGGAGAACACAACCGTCAACTCTGTATGCTCAGGGGACAGATGAATGATTTAGATCTAGACCAAATTGTTTGGAGATGCCAGAGTATTGCCAGTTTATTTCCAGCTGGGATCTCATATTTCAGATTTGGGGATTTCAAATCCAATTCTGGCTAGGATTTCATATTTCATTTTGCCACCACAAGTACCCTGATACTTACTTTCTTATGTGTCACGTGAAAGCTGTACATCAGACTACATGTACATCAGACTATTCGTGTAGCTAAGAGAGCCTATTTTGCAATAGAGGTTTGCCTCACTTCAGAAGAGTGGAGATTGCCCATTTGTTTGATTAAAGAACATAAAACATGTTCCTGTGGCAGTCCAGAAAAAGACAAGCAAACTCCACCACTGCTTAACAGATTTGCTTCTATCCATCCCTGGAAATAATACACTACCCGCTGTGGACACTACAATGCACAACACCCAGCCTAGTTGCAGAAACTGATGTTAATGTATGAACACGAGAGAAGCTGGGTCCTTAACACAGACCAGGAGAAGAGAAAATACCCTTCAGAAAATACTTAGGTTATCAGATGACAGTTCAGGTTAAGTTACCAACAGGATGAAGAACAGAAGTGTTTGGCCAGTTTGGAGACGGTGATGAGTTTGACAGAGGGACATGAATGAGGAGGTGGGGGAATCACTCTGCAGAGGATTGTTAAAAGTGAAAATGAGCATGTGGGAGAAGCAGCCTGGAAAAGTAGTTTAACAGAATAGCAGCAGCCTCCTGCAAAGCTTTAAAGGCATCAAATCCCTCGATCTCAACATGGAAAGCACAAATGATTTGCCAAAGGCCCTAAAACTGGTCTGGCTATTACAAAGAGTGCTTCACTGACAGCACTGAAGCACAACATGTTCTGGCTGAAAATCAAGCATGTCACTTTGCAGAGTGATAGTGCTCTGCCAGGGCTGGGGATGCTGCCATGCCGCTGCCCAGGCACAGTTCTGAGCAGCTCAGTGCTGTTGCCAAGACACTGTGTAACATCACTCTGCTTTTTCCTGGCACTACCATGAAAAGAGGCCATTTAAATTGGGCAGCTTGATCACCCACTAAAGTTACAGAGCTACAGCAGCATGCAAGTGGTATTTCCCCCCAGCAATTCCAATCTCTAGGCTAAACCAGGAGAGAGTTGAGCTCTGCAATGGTTCTGATGTTAACAGAACACACAACCTCATTCAGAACAGCCTGGAAGGTATCAAATGTGTTATCTAGTTTTGTTGTTGTTGTTGTTACTAGAGCTAGAGGCAGTTTTCTGCTTGGAGAATAACTGTAATCAAAAAAAAAAAAAGAAAGCAAATGTGTTGGCTGGCACATGGAACAAAGGGTGAGTAAAACAAGAGGATTAACCTAGGGGAAAGGATTAAAAAGTAAATAGTGCAAGTAGTTCTGGAAGAACTGGAGAGGTTGGACTGGAGAGGAACAGTAGTGATGCAGTAGACAGACCAAGCGTCACCATGCCTGAGAGCTGTCAGAACAGGAAACACCGCTCCAAAACTTGAGTTCTTACTACAATGAAGCCAAAGGACACATTCTTCTACCCATGGCAGCAGTATTGGGCCAAAGGAGGTAACACCTAGACCTGTGCAGGTGACACTGCTTTCTGACTTAAAGGCTGATGCACAACATCTCACCTCTGTAAGTACTGAGGTCATGCAGGACAGATTATCTCATACCATTCTAGGTTGATATTAAGACCTCTCCATTTCATGCTGGTCTTAGTGAGCCATATGCCCAGTTCAGCATGACAACCCACACTCAGGCAGAGTCTGACAGCTAAGAACCACTTCCATAATACATGATGTAATATTACCATATCTGCAGGTCCAGGATAACTTGTCTTCTGTTGATTTCCTTGGTGTAGGCTTTTATTCCATTGATTCTAGGGCACTGAAATAAAATCAAACAAGATATGGTGTCATTAATATCTTTCAAGTTAAGCCCAAGTGTAAAGTCCTACTCACTTCAAGTGACTTCATAGATTGGTAGGGGTTGGAAGGGACCTTTAGAGATCATCTAGTCCAAACCCCCTGCAGAAGTAGGTCCACTTAGACCAGGTCACACAGGAATGTGTCCAGATGGGTCTTGAAGACCTCCAAGGAAGGAGACTCCACACTCTCCCTGGGCAGCCTGTGCCAGGTCTCCATTACCCTCACAGTGAAAGACTTGATACAGAAGTGAAGTGATACAATGAAAGTCTTGATACAGAAGCACTCATTAAAGACTTTGCACAACTGCATGTAAAGTCCAAGTAAACCACACAAGATTTTCCCTTAAAGAGGAAGTGTGAGCAGCCTTGGCAGTCCCCAAATACAGGGCTGGCTGCAAGCAGTGCATGTTGCAAGCCTTAGGAAGTACTGAAAACTCCTGTCACAAGGGTATAACAAAAATGTGGATACATGCCCCTTTTTCTATCTCCAGGTCCACGATAGTGACAGACAGGGAGGGGGGGTGTCTCCTATACAATCTTTCCTTCTCAGTGAAGACACTTCAGTAAACGTGAGGAGGGAACAAAGGAGGCAAAAATGTTGAACCAATACCATTTTGTTAAATACTCAGAGCTTAACATCAGACTCCCAAACAAATGCTCTGCCTTTTGCACCTGGACTTTCAGGAAAAGACTGAACTGCAAGCACTGTAAAGGTTTCACAATACCTTCTCACCAAAGTGGATCTTGGTAAAGGTGCATGTTTTCAGATGTACATTCTTTGCTCTGATCTTTGGTTCAAGAACTTCTTTAAATGCCTTTTCCATGACTGTCCCAA
Source organism: Colius striatus (assembly GCF_028858725.1). Classification (NCBI taxonomy): domain Eukaryota; kingdom Metazoa; phylum Chordata; class Aves; order Coliiformes; family Coliidae; genus Colius; species Colius striatus. Next base: position 10,722,992 of record NC_084769.1, on the reverse strand, counting down.
AGTATGGCCAAGCCTGTACGAGAACCTACAGAACATCAAAAGCAGAAACATATGAAGACTCTTTGTAGAAGACACAATTTGCTGAGAAAGACAAACACATCATAGAACACCTGGCTATCAAGGTCTATCCCTTTAAAATACCAAGTCACATGTGTGCTCTTAAGTCATCCTTATGGAACCATCCATCTCAGTTCCTCAGAAAAGGAATCTGTTTTAGAAACTGAAAGGTGAGGTTTTAGCACCATAGAGTCTATTGGCTGCTTCTAAACAGAGAAAGACCAGGATTAGCCTCAAAAGCACAATAGCACCTAATTACTCTGAAGTGTCACAAAGTTCCCTGGAGTTAGGTTTATTTACAGAAGAGTGAGATGAGCTCCTACATCAAAAATAAAGTTTGCTAAAAAAAGAAACCAGGATAGTTACTGGATGCTAATATATAAGTTGAGCTGTTTTGCTTTGACTTCCATGGTGTTTAGTTGCAGTGAAAGCCCAGCTACACCTGACAATGGAAATGCCTGCCTCAGAGCTCTCTGGAAATCCTTCTGGTAAGAGAAGATGCCACTATATTTGCTAAAATAACAACACATACACACATATGTATATACACATTTGTATCATATTTATACATCTATAGAGAGAGACACACACTATTTTTAAAAAAAATCTCAGAATGAAGTGGTGTGGTCAAATTCATCAAACCTGTATCACACACATTTGGCTCTCACCAAATCATCAGTGAGAGGTTTTGAGTGAGTGGCAAGCTCCAAGGTTAAGTACAGACACTGATATGACTGAGTCCTACTGTTGTGACTTGGTAACTTTCTCAGACTTGGCCCTCGGGGTCTGTGTTGTGATGCAGTTCAGAGCAGATGGACTCACAAACTGGAGTTGAGAGCTCCTCACCTTGTTCAGCCATTCCACCCGCTCAACATCAGGGAAGTGAACCTGGATGCAAAGAAAAAACAAAGTGTGTCACATGCCACCTATTTTGGCATACTGCATCCCATGCAAAAGATACAACAGAGCGTAGAACAAGTTTTAGAGTAAGCTCAGATCCCTCTGCCCTCATACAAATATGCTTTATAATTTACTACCTCCTCCAAAAATTGTAAAAGTCAAATAAAATAGTAGAAGACAACAAAAGGACACACGTGTGCTGATGTACCAGTATGCCTCTGGGCACATTTATGTGATTAAAGCAAGTGTCATATCCTGTTTGTAATGTAAAGCAGTGTTAAACTTTTCATCCTTGTCTTAGTCATGCCTTGGGAAGCCATAAGAACCTGCTTCCCTTCAAGATCATGCGCTGTGCAAGACCTGTTTCCTATCTGGCTCACCTCAACCAGGCCACACTTTGCAAAAGGAAAACCTGCTTGGGAAACTCAGTGTATTGGTTGTGGCAGCATTTCTCCGCTAACATGAACAAAGTGCTAATGGCTTCGGGGAAAAGAAGCACTCTAAGAGTTCAAGCCTATCAGCACACACTATCATGTGTAACAGTCCAGTGTTTTCATCTCTCAGAGCTTTTTAAGATGCTAAGGACAAATGAAAATGAAGTAGCCACTGATGCATCATGCTTTCAAGCTGGCCAGATCAAATGCCAACAAGAAGTGTACGTATCCATGACAAAATCCTTCCGCTTCCCTGAAGTGATGAAATGTTTCATCACCATCAGGACAGTCAGATATGAGGTCACTCTCAAGTAACTAACTGATCTCTCAGACCTCTCCAAAAAGCCACACTCACCTTCCTACAGTCATATTTAGCAACATGTTATGGATGTGGGGTTTTTTCAGCCAGTGCTCCAGGCTGGTAGTAGGTTATTGCAGAAGGGAAGGATGGGGCAAGAGCTTCTCAGAAAGGACATTCAGGCCCTGCTCAGCTCTACAAGAGCACCCGAATACAAAGAGATTCCTCTGACTATCATCTAGTCTGATAATAGTAATTGGGTAGGACAATACATTAGCTCCTTACACAAGAGCTGTGAATTACACTCTTCAGTCAAAGGCTTGCTGTTTAATACAGTAGCTTTCAGAGATGTTCCAGTGGAACAAACAGCTTGCCTTTTATTCCAGCTTCATGTATGACTTCAGAATCCATTTTCCTTGCTCAAATAATACTTCCAATTATTACATTAAAAAAAAATCAAAGTGGTATTACCGTATTCTTTATGGGCAATTTGTTTTGATGCTCTAAACAGCAACTTCTCCATTAAATAAGAACACAAGTTCACTGGAATGTCAGCCTACCCAGCTCTATTTACATGATAAAGTAAGAACACAGCACCAGAAGGAACAATCAATACTGATAAACCCACTGCTGACATTTTACAGAAAGAAGGATTATGTGAAGCAGGGGACCTCCATTTCACCTGCCAGCCTTTCACCAAAAAGTTTTCCACCAGGACACATAAATCCTGGGCAGCCTGAAGGCAGCTGGTTCCCAGCTCCAAGGCAACTGCCAAGCACCAGTGTCTCACAGCATTTGTGCCACAGCTCTACATCAGTCACAGGCAGGGTGTAGCAGGGATGGAAATACTATGGTAAACTCTCCTTCAAAAGATCTCACAGCAAGAAGAGAGATGTGATCCAAAAGGAAGGGCAGATCAGGGCTAAGAGCAACAGTTAGGCTACCAAATCCCAATGAGAAAGTCATAGCTCACATGTGAGACCCATCAATGTTAAGGGGAGAAATGTAAACAACTAAAGTTGGCTGGGATTACTCGTTAGAGCCAAAGCTGCTAGAGATGCAAATGTAAGAGGCATCCAAAAAGCCAGCTGGTGGCCAAGGAGAGCTGGAACAGCAGAGAGGGGCATCAGGAAACGGGCAAGAACAGTGATAAGGAGGTGGCAGCTAGGCCAGCTTTAAGAAAAAGCAAAATGTAATGAACTGTTTGAGCCACAGACACCCAAACCAGACAGCCAAGGGCAAACTCCAAAAGCAACCACAATGAATCACATACGGTTATGTCACACCTCAGACTGCTGTGACAGGATTATCAGCCCTTTGAGGTACATTTCCACCACACGTGACAACCCCTTATTCACCTGTCTGCAACACAGCTCCTACCCAGACACTCTGTGCCTCAGTTTCCTTTGACAGGTGGCAGAAATAGAACTGCTGTGCTCTCAGAAGCATCACAGAAACTGACCAACTACATGTCTCTGGTGAAAGTCAGCTTTCTGCCTACTACAAAAGGCCACCAAATTTCAGTGTGTTCTCAAACCCAAAGGTCAGATACATTTAAAGGTACAAATTCAATGAGCAGTACTGCAGAAGAAGCAGAGCTTGGCATGCAAGTGTTGCATCTAGATTATCAGCTGTCTAGTAAGACATAAACTCAGAGCAAAGCCTGTCCTACCCACAGGGTACTCGACAATGTGCATGTCCCACTAGCAGAAGATGAGTTCTCCTGTAGTTCAACTCAGTGACACCATCAAGCTCTCTTCTTGACTCAACAGATTACTCCAAGAACTTTTTGCATCCTTCTACTTTGAGGAAAAAAAACCTCATCTGCAGTTCCATAGTATCTAACAATGACCTCTGGACTCGATATTCACTTATGACCCTTGTTACTGGTGAGAGTCCTGGCAGCAAGCTCTTGCCTTTGAGTTTGTCATCAGCACAACACAGGCAAGAGAAGCACTTCCTATTAAGCCTAGAAGCAGCCACCAAGTGCTGCCAAAGTTAACAATATCCCAGAATAAGCCTGACTCCTGTAGCCTTGGGCAAATCACACTATCACAATCAATTTTTCCCATCTACAAATGCAGACATACTTCTTGCCAATGTTTTAGGAATGCTGCAAAAAATGTTTAGCATTTGAAAAGAGCTCTGAAGATGAAAAACACCAGGTAAGGGCCAATTACTAGCACATAAGGAAAACATAAAAGTTTCTGCGTTTCTCCACCTTGCCCTGGAGCAAGCCACACCACCAACAACAAAACCAAACAGTGCCATGCCAACACAGGAATCTATCCTTGGGGGGATAGATCACTGGGGGGAGTGGGGGGTGTTTGTTTGGGGTTCTGTTGTGGAGGTTTTTTGGGTTGAGGTATTTTAGGAGACAGGGTTTTTAGCTCCCTGTGCAGGGACAAAAAACAAAGGTCTAAACAAGCCTTTTGCATGAACAAGGAATTAACAGGCAAAGTTTTAAAAGGACTGTTCTGTACTCCCTAATATAAATTTCTCCTGGTAAAAGGAGTTTAACCCAGCATACCTGGATGTTCTCACCTGCAATCTAGTCCAGCTGCAAAAGTAACATGGAGAAGTCATCTCCACTCCTAGGAGCCAGAACAAAGGTGGAAGCCCAGCTACCTATGCTCTGGGCACTGACTTCGACTGACAAAAGTCAGGCTAAAGACTGCACAGGCTGAAGTTGAAAGCCTCACCTCTCCAAGACATAGATTTGAATCATCTCAACACGAGCAGATTTACAGCCTGGTTTCCTAAGGAGGAAACCTGCCCACATGCTGCCCACGTAAGCTGTCTAGCACAGGAATGCCTCTATTCCAAACTCACTGGCTGGTTTCAGCCAAGAAACTGGTGCTGCAAAATAACCCTGCAAGTTCCCTGAAACAGATGGTTAAATAGATGAGGGAAACCCTCCCAGCATCCCCCTGGAAGGAAAGTCTGCAATGCAAATACATCTCCTAACAGCTGGTACCAGGACTGAACAGAGTGAAAGCCTCATTTGAAGGAACCACTGTACTGCTCTGGGGAGAGCAGTTTTTAACCAACTAGTGCAATCAGTGACTGGTCTTAACTCTTCACTGGACATATCCTCCTCATTTTACTACAGGGCACATGAGGAGCCAACTATTTACTAATCCCTTAAGACACTGCCATTGCTTCACACTTCCTGAACCTTCCCTAGGATTACAGCACTACAACCCGTGCTCTCCCAAACCTCAATTGTACTCCTACACCCACTTCTGCATGTCAGGAGAGAAGAATGCAAGGGACATTTTTAAAGCTGTTTCAATTGAACATCAAAAAAGATGACACCATAGAGAATAAAGTGAACAGGCAGCAGGTGAGAAGCAGCCTCCAAGACTGGTGCAGAGGAGAAGCCAAAGATCAAACTGAGGAAGGAGAGCTTAAAAAGAAACAAGTGGTGTATGGAAGCAAATGCCAACTGAAGAAGAACAAAAGTTACAGATATAGGAAAGGAAAGGAGAAGAAGTAGCAATATGGATAAATGCTGCAGCCCCATTATCCTTAGGTCCTACATGCTGCCTTCTGACAGCCAGCTCCAAGAATTCACAAGTCAGGAGTGAGGCCTCTGAAGAGAGTCTACACCTTCTCTGCGAGCACGTGCTAGGCAGAGGGAGACAGCAGGGAGATCCTCCTTAAGCCTTCCCTTCTCCTGAAGGAGACTGAGCAGCCCCATATCCATTGGCCTCTCCTCACACACCAGCTGGGCCTGACCTTCTCAGAAGGCTCTGCCTGAGTTTCCCTCCTTGTCAAAACCTCTCCTGTACTTGGGGCATGAAGCCTTGTGAATGCGCAGGACAGGACAATTGATAACCTTTCCCATCCACTACCTGCCCATGTACTAATAAAACCTGACACTTCCAACACAAAACATAAGAACTTTTGAGATTTTTTTTTTTTGGGGGGGGCAATTCTGATTTTCCAATGATGACTAAGACACTCGATTTCCCATTACCAAGATCCAGGGCACTTGAGGATAAAACATAAGACTATTCTCACAGCACTAGGGCAAGAGCTGACGCCACCACACTCATTAATGCTCAGAGCTGTTTTAAATGCTCCGTCAATACAAACAAGCAGAAACCTCATTGAGAGGCAGACTTCTGTAAGCAGAAACCTCATTCAGAGGCAGACTTCTGTGCCCAGCGGGAAGTAACATGTGCAGGGAGCTCTGCTAGGAGACCCTGGTCTCGCTTCTCAGAAGTGCCAACTGCCTTCCTTTTCCACAGTATTAAAGAAAGCCAAGTCCTGTAGGCTATATAAAACAGTTTGCTGACTATAAATGTCTCCATGCAACACTCCTTACAAATAGATCTCTTTGATATTCTCTTTCTTACAAGAAAAGCATTTCCCTACCAGTCTAGGACACGTTTTTAAATGCTAAGCGAATCATGGTGCCAAAAAAAACCACCCAAAACTCATCATCATCCTTTTCCAGTAGCTAACCAGGGCTACAACAAATAGTCAAAGATGCGGGATGAAATATGCACACAGATTTTCAAGTTTCTTCACTTTAAAACCTAGAGTGGCTAGGAACAAATGTGAAGAACAAACAGGTACCGGCTTTCCACACCATCAAGAGATGGTTCTTTAAAGTTAAATATTCGTATTTTAGCAGGCAGAGAATATTGTGCTAATATAGATATTATATTTATTTATTTAAAAATGACAGTTAAGTAGAAGGGAATAAAACCTTCTGGATGAGGAGGTCTAAAATAAGTCTCCTCTACACCAAAATACCTGCAATGCAACAGCACCTATTTGAAAGAAGGTTCCTCCGAGGATGCAGCAGCCTATTTTACGAACACACTTACAGCAACATGCACGTTTCCTGGACTGAAATAACTTCAAGTTTAGCGCTCACTTTTACTGAGCAAGACTTAATCTGAGACATTACCGCTCGGTCCAAAACATCACCGCCACCTCTTTTCTTTTGCCCTTCGGCTGCTCACTACAGAACACCCCGCTCCGGCCGCCCCGGAGCCGCCCGGGAGCCCGCAGCCTCGCCGCCGCCGCTGCGGGGGGATGCGCGGCGGAGCGCAGGGCGCAGCGCCCCTCCGCCTCCCCGGCCCGCACTCACCCAAGCCGGCAGGTGCCGGGCGGCCAGGCCCCGGCACACCGCCTCCCGCTCGTCCTCCAGCAGCGCGAAGGCGGCTGCGAGCCGGCCGCGCTTCCACCGCCGGTTGTGTCCCCAGCACAGCCACAGCGCCAGCCCCAGCAGCACCCAGCTGCCGCTCAGCCCCAGGTACCCCGCCAGGTAGACGGGACCGAGCCACAGCAGCGTCCGCGCCGCGGACGCCAGCAGCATCCGCGGCAGGGCGCGGGGCCGGCGGGCGGGGGGCCGGGAGGCGGCCGCGGGATCCATGCTGCTCGCCGGAGCCCCCCGACTCCGCGGGGCCGCCCTGCCGAGTGCGCCGGGCCCGCGCCCCGCCGGCCGCCGCCTCCGCCCGCCCCGGCCCGCCCCCGCCCCGCCGCGCCACGGCGCCCCCCAGCGAGCGCCCCGCCGAGCACCGCCGGGGCAGGCCGCGCCGCGGCGCCCGCAGCGAGGGGCAGCTCCGCCGCCCGAGCCCCGGCCCGGGCTCCTCCGCTCTCGCAGGCGAGGGGCGGGCGGCCCCCCGGCCAGCCCGGCGTCCCCCAGGGCCAGCCGGAGCCTGGCTAACAGGGAGCCTGCTGGTGAGGGGCAATCGCTGCATTCGAGTGGGGAAAGGAGCGAGAAGGAGGGAACTCAGCACACATGTAGCAGGATGCCCGCAGCTGGTGAATAGAGGTCGCTCCTACCCACGCAGGGGTAGCTCTGCCTGGGGCTGGGAGATGTGGGATCATCCACCCCTGGATGCCCAGGAGGGGCCTGGCTGGCTCCAGCCATTCTGTCAATGGACCCAACCAAATTCCACTGTGATTGTTCACCCCTGAATATAGAAGGATACGAGGCAGAAACAACCTGTTGGTTCTGGACACTCGCTGCCTGGAAGAATAGTTGTACATTTTTCTCCTGCTCTTTTGATTTTCATGGGGGTATTGTGGGGGTTCAGATTCTGAAATACTAACAATTACACCTCAGAGAATGCAGTGGTATTGGGGAACCTTAAGACACTTTTTGAGAGGCTGGGAGTAACCCAGCAATACTGATTCCATACTTTTCCATATATGCCTTCAGCAACGGGCTGTACTTGGATAGTTCTATACTGTGTTTTCCACTGCAGTGGATCAGGAAAATGCCACTCTTTGTCCAGTGGATAAGCCTGGAACATCAGTGAATGATGCCAGCTGTTATCGTGGCCCCTTTTTGATATTGGCTGCACAGGACAACAAATGATGCCCCAGACACAAACCTCCCAGATATGGAAGTTGAATGTGAGTGGGGAGAACTAGGGTTGGCCCCCTCTGAGCCACAGAATTGGTATTTAATTATAAGTCAATAAATCAAATGATACCACAAGTATCATTAACATTTGTATGTTAATCATTGCGCATGACTGATCTTGGATAGAAATCAGTTCAGGCATCTGAGAAAATCCATCCTCAAATGCCTCACATTAGACAAACTCATGCATGAGACATCTACTATTTACAGGTACTTTTGGAAGCAACCCCCTTAATCTTCCCCTTCTGTCAAATGAGGATGAATATGCTCTTCTTCCTGGGGGTGTTGCAGAGCTGAATTATGATAAAGCACATAAGAGAAGGTACTTCTTTATGCAGTGGGTAGCAAGGCTCTAGAACTTGGAGGCTGCAAGGCAGAGACTATCAGGGCATCCAAAAAGGAGTAAGTTAATTTCTCTAACAAAAATGTACTCCCTATATCATGGAGACAAGAGCTGTGGGTGCTGGGGAAGGCTGAAGGAAAAGAACTGCAGAAAATTAACAGGCTCATGCTCTATCTCTAAACAGCAACTCTTATTGCCACCCAGAGCAAGTGGACCAGTGTTCTGACCCCAGAGAACATTTTTGTTTGGAAAGCTGGAAGAGAGACCAGAAACTGATGGATCAACAGCTGAAGGAGTATCAACCTTCTTGATATCATACATTAAAACCCACACAATTGTTTCTTTGCACAATTACATATATCAGGAAATACGTTTACATGCAAAAACACACGATTTTGTTCTATGATCAAAAGACTGAGGTTAGGCTGGCTTGTTTCTTTTTCCCCACTGCCACTTAAAGCATTGTAAAACATTTTCAGTATGATATTTCAGCCATGAGGTAAAACTTCATGTGGGTAATTTCAGCCCCAAAGTCTGACCTTTCAGAAAAGCAGAAGCTTTTGAAGAAAAGTGGGTCTCTTTTAGTGATTTCAAGTCTTGGAAGGTCCTTTTGCTACCAGGAGAAGCTATAATAGGAGGTAGATCCAGTTTTCTTCTTCAAATTACTGCTCTTTAGCTCAGACTCAGAGGGTGACACGGTGTAGAAGCACCAACAGGTGGCAGCTTATTGAGCACTGGGGCTGCAGTGAAATTCATACTGGCTAATATGAATAAACTATCATTTTTGTTTTTTTTTTTTTTATTCTTCACTCAACTAATCACAAAAACCTTGGCTCAAGTTAAAGGCCAATAAGAGCTCTCCCTCTGTCCAAAAGAACAGAGCACTTCTAGTCCCACAGCACAGCTCACAGCTGCTGTGTAGTGAAGGAGATGCTTCCATGAAAGCAGAACTTTAAAAGTCAAACAAAAGAAAAGGAGTAGAGGTGAAAAATTATTCCTGTTGCAACAGGTTACAGAGAGGGTTGTTCTCAAACTGTAAAATAAACCAGTAGCCATTGAGGCCTCTGTGAAGACTGTTTATGATGGGTAGTAGTTACTCTTTAAAGAATAATTGTTTCTTGTGCTTTTCTTAAATGTCAGAGGAAATACTGGATCAGGAGGACAACTTGAGACTTGAGAAGATGTTTCCAACTGGGGAAAGTATGGTCTGAGTGCAGCAAACTGCTTTCAAGTAGGAGATGCCTGAGCCACTTGAAGCCAATTTTATTTTCAATTACAGGGAAATTCCACAACCTCGTTCCCCCAATATATACAGGACAATCACTGAGGTAGTGACCAAAGGTTATTGTTCTGGCCTCTGACAATCCTCACCTCTGATTTAACTTGCCTAGAGATCGCCACTGTAGCTCATTAACACTGTGATAAAAGGATATGTTGTAGCTGATTATGACACAGAGATTTTACAGAAACTGCAGGGCTTTGAAAATATATTACTCCTAAATTTGCTGTCTCTCAAGCTGGCCATGGTAACTAAGGCAACCAACTTTAAAGGTGGGGAGTTATGGAAAACCACTGCCAACGCTTTTTCTTTTAACTATAGAGAATATGCAAAGGAATTAATCTGAAATATCGATTGAAGTGCATACCAATGAGATATCAAAGGGTGTACTGAAGATGATTTTCTAACTTTCTGGTGCCTTCATGGTTTGTGACCAGTGTGAAATTCCCACATTAATGCTAGGAAATATTAGAGGTTCACTATGTCTTTGTGCATCCACAGCAAAACAGAAAACACATATAAGGATAAAACATTGCTCCTCGCACTAACAGAATGACTTCTGTATCAAGACCTGATTAAAGCAATTGCCCCTTTTGTCACTCCTTGTCACTTGACAAGGAGTTACTGTTCAGTTTCTTCTAGGTTCATACTCTCTAGCCATGGACTTTTCACCTGCCAACAAAAGCCATACCCAGACTCTGCCTGTCACAGGGCAAAAGCCTTCTGTCTACCCCTATCTACTTCTCTCTTCTCAGGCAAACACTGAGTCTGGAGTGTGTTTCCCTAGGGAAAGCTGTGGTTCCTCCATTCTGTCCAGTTCTGTCCAGAAATGAAATATGAGCTGGGCAGCTAAACTAAGCCCATGTTACACTGTTCATCAATTATATTATTCTAGCTGGAGATGCATAATTTGGCCATGAAAATACTTACATATGTATGTCTTGTTTTGGGAATCATTCCATTGGCATAAAACAATCCCAACCTCAAGCATAGCTTGAGATACTGACTAGCTAAACCCTGCCTAATCTAGGACTAACTGGTATTGTCTATAAACCTGGCCTGGTAAAGCTAATGGGATTTCTGCTTATGAGAAAAATAACCACATGCAGAAGACTGAAAGATCAGAGCTTTAGTTGGAGATATATGCAAAGCTGGGCTAGGAATGCATGACCCTTGGTTTTAAAGGCTCTGCATCACTATGCTCACTCCCCTACCCTGTGCTTGTGTCTGCCTGGTTCCTGGCCTCTCATTGCTTTTGTACAATAGGCAATAAGGAAAGGCACTGAGCAGCTGGGACTTTTGGCAATATAACTAAATCAGAAACAGCAACGGGTTTCACACATCCACTTGTTCTTTTCACAGAAAGGCTGTTAAAGTGAAGGCAGTGCAGGAGGATGCAGAGCATCCACCACAGGAGGTAAAAGGGTAGAGTGGCTCAGTGCCACTTGTCCTGCTTTGCCCTTCCTGCCAGCAAATCCCACACTGCTCTGACCCTGCCAGTTGCAGAGGACATCTGGGTTAGCAGAACACTGAGGAAAGCTGTGTCTTGTATACACTGGTTATATACCTGCACAGCTGAGGCACGAGAAGACAAAAGAATACAAAGCACAATCTCTGATGGTGGCACAGGGAGGAGAAAATAAACTTCCCTTACAGTGAGGATGGCATTTTCCAGTGCTTCCGGAGATGGCCTGCGAGTTGGAGCTGTCCCTTTCCCGGCGTCTGGGTACGACTCACATCTTCAGACATCAGCACACCTTTGTGTCATTGCGAAGCCTGAGCTGACCCATAAGCAGCTGGTGCCACCTGCTGAACACAACAGGTTTTACTCAGGAAAGGTGGCTACAAAAACAGAGCTTAGAGCAGTGCCTATTTGAGGGTACCTATGATCTCTCTGCCTAGGACAGATCCCCAAATGCTGGCACAAGGGGGCTTTGCATCCCATCGCTGATGTTAGTGTGCAAAACAGATTTGGCAAGTGATTTATATTCTGGATTGAGGAAAAATTCTTTCTCACCTGAAAAATCAAATCTTGCTGCAATTAGACTGTATTTCATGTACAACAGAATCAGGAGAGAACTGCAATAAGCATAGGGAACTTCAAGTTTACTTGTAAAAGTCTTTGCCAAGTACAACTTCTATTACTGGTCTGTGCATTTTAATCTCAGAAAAACAGCTTCTTAAATCACTTTGGTCTAAATTTTGCCATTATTATGTTATGAATTGATTCAGTTTTTCTATTTGAACAATTGTGTCCATAACAGGATCTGTGAGCAGAAGATATAACGTCTTCAGTCTAAAAACATCACAACACATTTCTTGGAGAGTAATAGATTTTATAGATTTTGTTATATCAGTTAGTGGAAGGTAAGCAAGAAAACCCTTCTGTCTCTACATCCTTTGACATCCTTTTCTACTTTGTTGAATGAAAGAGCATGCTGGTATAGGCTACTGACACATATTAGGTTGTAAAAATTGTGTTTTGAGTGCATGATGAAGTTCCATAACAAGCTTATTAATAATTTATAGCTTAGTCTGTGATCTGTACAACTTACACTTTGCTGCGATTTAAGCACTTAAAGGACTTGACTTAGCTCACAGACACTTCTTTTTTAAGGAATTTGAGTGTTCAACCTTTGCAAAGCACATTAAAAGTGTCAAGGAATGGTGGAAGATAACTCATGAACTACAGAACTGTTGTCCCAACTGGCATCTCCTCATCAATGGTGAAATTAGGAAGGAAAAAACTTGCTTGGTTACGTTTCTTGTAGGGCTAGATCTTGTTTAGCTGATACTTTCAATTTGAAAAGGGGTTTCTTGATAAACCAGACTTTCTCGCTCTCTACATCTACCTGAAAGGAAACTGTAGTGAGGTGGGTGTTGTTCTCTTTTCCTAAGTAACAAGTGATAAGGTGAGAGGAAGTGACCTCAAGTTGCATTTAGTTTGGATTTATCCACCAAAATGGTTGTCAAGCATTGGAACAGGCTGCCCAGGATTGTGGGAGGCAACATCCTTGGAACTATTTAAGAGATGTTCTGTAGATGTGGCACTGAGAGACATGGTTCAGTGATGGGTTTGGCAGTGTGAGGTTTATGGTTGGACTCGAAGATCTTAAAGGTCTTTTCCAACCAGAAAGATTCTATAATTCTATGCTTCACCTAGTAACATCATCCCTATGAAGCTAGTTTCTTTACACTCAGGCTTTGAAGAAGGGTGCATCATTTGCTACACTTCCTCTCCCCAGAAGGAAAGGAGGGAGGTAAAAATCTGACACATTCTACATCTTTCTTTCTCCTGCAGGCCTTGGTCATAACTGCACCTTTAATAAAATCCATTTAAAGTGCAGATTTACCAGAGGACTCTTCATGTCTGTGGTCTGTACTTGACATGGTGTGGGACACAGATCAGAGTCATAGAATCACAGAGTCATAGAATAGTAGGAATTGGAAGGGACCTTTAGAGATCATCTAGTCCAACCCCCTTGCAGAAGCAAGTTCACCTAGATCAGGTCACATAGGAACATGTCCAGGTAGATTCAGATCCCCAGATTCAGACCTACAAGAGTAACCACAGGAGCAACACCTGTGAAGCTGTGAGGAATGCTGTTTGCATTTCTGCTTGCCCAGATACCCCTTCATCGTAACAGATCCTGACACAGGAATACCTGCCTGCTGTCTCCCACTTGGAGTGCAGGCTGCCAAAGATGGAATAGCCACAGTTTGCAATGGCACAGCCAGGCTGGCACAGGGCTTGGGATTCAGTCAGTCAGAAGCCACTTTCTTTGGGCCAAGTTGTTGCCAAGGAGCAACGACAGCATCTTGCCTCTTTGCAAGGCTGAGCCTCCCAGCTCCTGCTGAGTTTCTGCTTAGTGTGCTTAGCTTCTGCTTTGAGAAAGGAGAATACATACAGCCTGACTGAAGAGCTCCCTCTGAAGAGCTTCTACCACCTGTTACGAGAGTGTGCTCTCAGCAAAGAGCTGATGCTTTAAAATGAAGACCTGAATTTGGAGAAGCACAGACTTCAAAGATCCAGAAAGGTTAGTTAAAAGCCTCTCGACAGCAGAATCGGTGCCCTGAAAGGTCTCTGAGCCGGCAGAGCTGCTCTGTGCCAGTTTTGTACTTGAAGATGTGCACTGAGTAAATTTTCAGGTGACTTTTCTTAGCTCCTCATAAGCAGCTGCAACACAAAAAATGATCAAGACTTAAAGGAATTGCACAGTACTGTGGAAGTAGGTTACTAAGCCAAAACTGCTTTCCTTTACCCAATGTTTCTCCCTTTGCAAAAACATGTATCCCAGAACTGAATGAGGATAGGCCCAGATTGATTAATTGTTTGGACTGAGGAAAGAGATGATGGTGTTAGCAACTAAGAAAAACTTGAGAAAAGAAGACAAATTTAGAGTAAGCAAACACTGCTGCTCACAAACACAAAATCTCCATCCTGAACATGACATTACAGTAAACTCAACAGATTCAAAGCCCACCTCAGCCACTTCACCACATCACTATGACACAGACAGCTAGGCCCCATGGGTTACAGCTGGCCTTTTACTACTGTCCATCCAAAAGGGATGACAGATGGTAGCTCAGTTTGACCTGAAACCCTAACAGAAGTCTGTGTTCAGCTAAGTGTACCAAACTGGCTGGTGCAGTTACAAAGTCTTCCCTAGCACTGTGCACAAGTAGAAGGATCTCTTTTTATAAAGAGTTTTCCCTCTACCTCTGTTCCATGTCATTGCTGGCAAGTACTGGCCCACTCAGACTGCTCATTAGCGGCAAAAGCAATACTCATCTGAAGATTATTTCTAAGATCTTGAAAAGCTTGATAAACTGAGAAGATTCTTTCTAAACGGAAGGAATCCTAAACCACTGCCCATATGCCATCTCTCCAGCAGTGAGCAGGTTTCCTCCAGGGCCTTCCACAACAGCTCTTTCTATAATCTCTTAGTGGCCTCTACTGGCCAGGACTCTGAGATCCTGGCGTCTGTGAAAGGGTTAGCAGTCCTGAATTCAGATAAGATTTGCACAGATATTTTATTGGTGACAAGAGCAGAGATATCATCTACAGTGCTGCATTAATCTGCAAGCATACTGCCTGATGCTGAGCACGTTGCTCAAGTCAGTCACTGTCAGGAAGGTGATAGTAACTGCCTTGCAAAATACGCCAGATCTGCCAAGTCTTTCCTACCTCACTTTTGTGTGCAGGTGCAGGTATCCTTGCTGGTGTGGGAGGCTCTCTAAGCTATGTCCTACAGAAAACTTTTCACAAATGCTTCTTCTGTCACACAAATCTTCAGTAGGTGATAAGAGTGTGTAAGTGCTACGTTAAGGGCATAGGTGGCACATTGAGATTGGTACTCAAGGGTAGGTGTCCTACATTAGGGATAAAAAGAGAAGTGCACAGAAAGGTAAGCAAATGCTTAGCCCTGAGGAATATCAGAATAAGTGACTAGAAACAGATCATTGGCCGTTGCAAACTATTTTGGCTCCATTACATTTAATGGAGCCAAATTAATACAGAGCAGCTGATTGTCTGACCTGCAGTTCAACACACATAACATAAGTGTTATTACAGCCCATTTCCAAGAGCAGAAACTGGGGTAGACAGGCTAAACAACTGGCTTGGTAATATAATGAAGAATCCTCTCTGCTCTCTGGTTTCCAAGGCAAGGTTTGCAGTGCATTTGTGACACCAGAGAGAGTTTTATTGGATCAAGGAAGCCAGTGCTACATTTGGGCTCATGCTAACTGGAGTAGTTGCTTACTGCTCTCTTCATTAGACTTCTAAGATTTAAAAATCCCCAAAACATACAACCTCCAAAGGATTTTTTTGTTAATTTAGGATAAAATTAACAGTTATATCATCTTATTCTTTTATGAGTTTCTTTTCAGATGGCAAATTCTGTTCTTTCTCAGAGTAAATTAATTGTTGCATATTAAATGCTCACAAACAGGTGTTTAGGAAATAGCATGACTCCAGTGTGACCATTTCAGAGCTCTGGACACCAGATTCTTATGTTTTCACTGTGCACCTGCACTAGAAAAACTCTTTATCTGCAAAATCAGCTAGCCTGTGCCACTGAGTTTCTAAAACTTCAGGCTCACTACCTTCATTTATAACCATCCTTTACCAAGTCAAATTAAACACATAGGAAATTTAACAAACAGAACATTATTTTTCCCAAGGAAGTATTTGTCTATGAGAAATTAAATTCTCCCCTTGAAGAGAGAAAGCAAAAGTGTCTGGAGTTCATCACAAGCAGAGAAGGAAGAAGGGGCATTGCCACACACATACCGAGACAGTTTCTTTAACCCAGACAGCAACGTTGTTAGCAGAAGGGCTATACTAATTTTTGTACTCTTTACTTCTTAGACAGTGCTGTCCTATTGTATGTTTTAGCAGACTCTGAAAGGGCTCGAGATTGGGAAAAATCAATACAGAAGTGAGCTACCTGCTGTCCAGAAAGATTTTGTATCACTGTGGTATAGTACACTGTGTTACAGAGGAACCATGGGGGAAAGTGCTTTGTGTCTCTCAGCCATGGTGGCCTCAGATTTGTGGCTTGGAGCTAGCTTTGTTCCCTATAGTCTCTTTTTGACACAACAATAAAGATGCCACTTTTTTACCTGGCTAGAGAGTTGCTGCCATTTTAGATGAACTGCCTCTGTCACTATATGCAAAGGAAAGACCTAGTAAGGGAAAACTTTCTTATATTAGCAAAGCAGTCTGCATCTCTCACCTTCAAAAGAGGGTGTTTTCATTTGCTGCTGCTAGACCTGCTTGGCTCACAGTTGTTATGTACTTGATGCAACCTTATTTCCAGATTGCAGCATGCAACAAATTAAAAACTGGTAAAGGATTGCTAGTCATATCTTATCTCATCTTGAACTCATTTGTTTACACTCTCCCACTATCTAGGCCAGTCCCTGAAGAACTTATCTAATTTAAAGACAGATCCAATAATTGGCATTAGAAATGCATGAAGAAATTAGGTTTATCCAGGTTTGTTTAATTGTGACCTCAGCTGTGTGGGACAGTTTTTCATTAGTTTACTTTCCTTTAAAGACATATTTACCATAAGTATGAGTAACCCCAGCAAAGTAGGTCTTGGAAAAATAAGAGAAAAAAAAGTCCTATAACATTGTTGGGAAAGAATTTAAAGCTTAAAATGTAGTCAGGATCAATGTCCAGTGGCCTGGCAAAGGGCCAGGGGCAAGTACTCTGAGCTATAAAAGTTCCCAGACTGTTTCACATCTGTTTCACATGTACCCAGCATGAACAATTTCAGTGGGAGACAGGTGTCACAATACCCTAAGGTTCATGCTAAGACACTGCTCAGAGATGTGAACAAACAAGTGACTGAGGCTTGCACTGCTGATGCACAGTATATGCAAGGTGTCAGTCTAAATTAGAAGTTGAAACAGAAAAGACATTCTTGGTAAAGACAAGGAATAGAGACTCAAGTCAATAGGTCTGGCATTTTGCATAAGCAGGTGATGTATAATAGACTAGGAAACATGGAGCTAATAGAGACTCATGTCAGTTCCTATATCCTTAACAAGTTTGCTATAATGAGAGAAGAATTTTCCCAGAAATCACTGTTCCACTGTAGCTCCTTGTTTTGGACATGAGATATTACTATCAAAAAGTCTTGAGGAATGCACATCAAAATCACTGAAGTAAAAGTTTGGATATGATTGCTGACTTTGGATTTGAGACTGAGTTAAACCTTCAGCTTTGTGTGGTGCTGTAGGAATATCACAAAGGAAAACACTGATGAGAGTGTTCATGATTGGGAGTGATCCACTCTTTCAACAACTGCATTATTATGGTAAAGATGTGCTCTCAAAGAAATGAAAACTATCATGCTGGTTATTTAGCACTTCAGCTGAAAGATGTTGCAAAAAGATTGCAAAAACACTATGTCCACTATGTTCTGACCATCAGAAGAACAGAGCTGTTTCCCTGGTGTTCTCCCCAAACTCACCTTTCCAGTTTATCTTATTTCTTACCTTCCCAATGCCAGGAAGTATAAATTCTCTGCCACTAGAAGCATATAAAATTACCCTATTGTTATAAACAGATATTTTTGCCTTTGTTTCTCTTTGGGACATTGGTGGTCATTCACTGAAATCACAGCTCTATGTTCTTTCCCTTACTTTCCAATCAGTTTCCAGTCTCCACAATTTCCAGCAGCCACCAGTTTCTAGCAGCCACCTATAGAAAAGCCTGTTGAGACAGAAGAGAGAAAAGTTGATTAGTTTATGTTTAGGGTTTTTTTTAAACAAAAAGTATCACCTTTTCCACTCAGGCAAATTCTTACAAAAATTTGGTTTCATATATTATGAAGAAAAAAACCCCTTTCTCCCTCTTATTTCTCTGTTATGGTTCTAATTCAAAGGTTTAAGGGAGATTTTGCTTTTAGCATTTTCTTTATAGAGATAATGAAGAACTTCTTTTTCCCCACAAGCAAAGCAAACGTTTGAAAATAAGCTCAAGGTTGCCATTACCATTGAATTTATGTGTAAATAACTGAGATACATACTACCTTGCAGGCAATCAGTAATCAAAACTCTATCTGCTGGGAAATAGAAACAAAGACAAAGTGCAAGAGCAGTATGTTTTAAAAGAAAATACCATGTTGTTTTTAAAAAGAGAGCTAAAAGAGACACAAAAACTCCACGGCAGGAATGTTCTTATCATTTTCTCCTATCTAAAAAAAAAAGTGATTCTTTGGGTAAAACATGAGAGGAAGTTATTTATGCCATGCTAACAGAACTCTGGAGCCCTTATCAAAGAATGGCAAAAAATCACATGGATTCCAGGGAAGGATGGACAGGTACTGAGAGAAGAGGGTTGCTGAGATTTAGCATCTCAGGAAATCCCTGGGATGAGAACAGCTGGAAGCTGGGAGAGTCTTGGGACAGTGTTGTTGCTTCTATGGTTGCTTATGGATACCAGGATAACTCTTGTTTTGAACTCTTGTTTCTGGCTGTTTTTGTGTTCCCATGACGCAAATCAATCCAATATTTACAAATATCTAAATGGTGGGTGTCAGGAGGTTGGGACATCACATTTTTTTCTGTTGTATCCAGTGACAAGACAAGGGGTTATGGAAAGAAACTGGAACACAAAAAGTTCCACTTAAACATAAGGAAAACATATTTCACTGTGAGGGTGAGGGAGCCCTGGCACAGGCTGCCCAGGGTGTGTGTGGAGTCTCCTCTGGAGGCTTTCAAAACCCACCTGGACACAGTCCTGTGTGACCTGACCTAGGTGGACCTGCTTTAGCAGGGGGTTGGACTGGATGATCTCTAAAGGTTCTTTCCAACCCTCACCATGGAATCGTTCTATGATTCCATGAGTAGGGTGGAGTGAGAATCTCCCTCTTATCACCCCACAGGATAGGATCACAGCTTGGTGCTTCCCATTACACAGTGCCAGGGAACTGGGAGGTGGGAGTGAGGCAGGGGCTAAGTCCACTCCCCTGAACCATTTGGCACAGTGTAGAGGCTGCACCAGCTGCACACCACACTCCCTCACTCTCCCATTTACAGTGTCTGTGGAGCCAGATGCCAAACCAGGTCTATTTGCAGCTCTCCACCAGTAGAATCGCCTTGCTGTCTTGTTTGTGCCATCCACTGTGGTGGCAGCAGAAACCATAGATAGAAACTGAGTCCTGTATAATTCTTTTTTTAGGTGAATTCTTTTGCAAAAGGATAAAATATTCCACTTGTTTTGAATGGAGTGCCATCTGGTGATGTTTCTTCAGCAATGGCAAGGTAAGAGGGTCCCAGTGTAGCCTGCAGGCTATTAGTAGTAAATAAAGCTTGTCCTAACCTATCTACCAGCAAAATCAGGTGAGATGGAATATGCCATTTTCAATGGAGTGAGTCTGAAAAAGACTGAGATTCTGCTTACTGATAAAATGTTCCCCTTCTGAGCACCATGGCCAATAAAGTCATGATTGATTTCAAACTGGAGACACAATAGAAGCCCTGTTCTTTCTTTGTTCAAGCTTTTCTTACATCTGTTTTCTTTCTGGGAATTACCTTGTAACTGAAAAAAACCCTTTTCTTTCCAGTCCCTGCATTTGTTTCTAATATGTTTGTTACCACAAAATGTTTTGTTCAGAGGAGCAGAGCAAAGGCCCGCTAGACTTAATTATCTCCTTGAAAAGTGTAGAGCTTTTCTGCCGGTACTGGGTGATTTTGGTTGGTATTTTTCAGTAATGCTTTTTCTGGCAGAATATGCTGAAAAGGCCTAGAAGGAAAGATTAAAAAGTTATGTTCTGCTGAATAGAAGCTGTCATGAGTCAGTCAGGACTCAACAGTTAAGAACTAGGAAATGGTTGTTTTTCTGAATGTTTTCCTGACTACAGATGTATAGTTATTAAATGAAGGCTCTAATAAGAAGGGTTGATAAGGGTTCATGTCTAATAAGAAGGGTTCTAAATAAAGCCTCTGATCTTGACTGTACCCAGTGGAGTTGAATGCCAAGGCTGAACTTGGCCCATAGAATCATAGAATGGTAGAGGCTGGAAGGGACCTAGATTGAACTAGAGATCATCTAGTTCAATCCCCCTGCAGAAGCAAGTCCACCTAGATTAGGTCACATAAGAACATGTCCAGGCAGGTCTTGAAGACCTCCAAGGAAGGAGACTCCACAACCCTTCTGGGCACCCTATGCCAGGGCTCGCTCACCTCAACAGTGAAATAGTTTTTCCTTATGTTTAAATGGAACGTTTTGTGTTCCAGCTTCATCCCATTACCCCTTGTCCTGTTGCTAGCTACCATAGAAAAAAGGGATGTCCCAACCTCCTGACACCCACCCTTTAGATATTTATAAATGTTAATAAGATCTCCCCTCAGTCTCCTCTTTTCTAGACTACACAGCCCCAGTTCCAGTAGCCTTTCCTCATATGAAAGATGTTCCAGTCCTGATCATCTTGGTGGCCCTGCGCTGGACTCTCTCCAGCAGTTCCCTGTCCCTCTTGAGCTGAGGAGCCCAGAACTGGACACAGTACTCCAGACGAGGCCTCACCAGGGCAGAGTAGAGAGGGAGAAGAACCTCCCTTGACCTGCTGGCCACACTCTTCCTGATACATCCCAGGATGTCATTGGCCTTCTTGGCCAGTTGCTGGCTCATGTTCAGTTTATTATCAACCAGGACTCCCAGGTCATAGGTTTTATGTGTTCTCACAGCAGCACTACATTCCAGCATGGGCATGCAGGACTTGTGATCTGAGTTCACTGCCGTGAAAGGTGCCTCACAGGAGGTCCTTTCTGTGCCTGTGCATGCAGTCCAGAGGCACATCTGATGTGCACAAGCAGAAGTGGCATCTGGCTTAACCTCAGACTCACAGCCAGACCAGACCTTGGGCATGCTCAGGAAAGAACTGTTCTGAGTGGGCACCTGATTTCCTGGACTTGCAATCTGTGCTCTCTCTACTGCCAAGTCCCCTACTACCACAGAGATGGTTCTGCTTCACAGTTAATTACATGTGACAGGATCAAATACTTCAAATTGTACTTGTTTCTAGCAAGGATTGAATTTGGCTCAGTATTTTGACATACTAAACCTTTGACAATCCAGATACCATATTTTGCTTTGAGTGACATCAAAATCAGAACAGAAGGAAAGAGTTTATTTCATGTGGCAGTTGAAGATCCCATATTTAATGCTGTTAGACTTTGTCAACACTCTTTCAGACTTCTTTCAGACAAACGGAAAACTCAATTTTCTCTTTGCAGTTTTCATGGGAGCATATTAAATGAACTTCCTCCTTTCATCAGTGACTCACTCCTGGAAAGGCTATTTCACAAATGATATCTCCTTTCCAAAGGAAGCAAGTTGTTCCCTCTTACATTACTCAAGTAGCTGCAGACAAACTAAAATACATTAAGTCAAAAGACTTTGAAGTGCATTAGATGCACAGCTCAGAGACAGTTAGCTTTTTGTCAAATAGTTTTCAGACATGAATAGCTGCATTTTAATGATATCACTCAGCCAAATTCTAAAATTGACTAGAAATTCTGGGTGTCTGGCTGGAGTCCATGGAGTCCATAATCTCTTCCCCTCTCATAGTGTCTAATATCGGTCACACAAAATATCTATAGACTGCTTTTAAAAACCTTACCCATACAGACTGCAGCCAACAGGGTTAGATAGAAACTAATACACTTCTGTAGACATTCTTTCAGCAATCAAAGGCTGGTCTAAACTAGAATCAGCATCTAAATAAGAATATCACCAATCTGAAATTGCTAGCAACCATTGAGACACCTGTTCAAGCCTCCATTTGCAGATGTGACATAAATTAGTATCTGTTTTCTGTAATGTGAACTAAAGACTTACCTGAGATGGGAATAAGGTGATGATACGGGCACATTCATTAGTAACGATCACTGACGTGTTCTGAGTTGAGCTGCTGCTGCTGCTGCTGCTGATCTGACCAAAGAAAAGATGTTAAGAATTCCTCAAACAAACAGTTAAGTCCCTAAAAAACTCCATTTGGAAATAGGTTATCTTGACTACATGGATCTGAAAAACAGTCAGGCCTTTCTTGCTGAAGAAAACCAGAAGTATAATTGTATCTTTAAGCAAAGAGAAAAGACAGAATAACTTTTATAAGAAAAAAATATCTCCCTGGCAGTGTTGAGTACAACAGAAAAAATGCTGTTACCTGTCAGACTCAGGAAGAATGTATTTAAGATATACTCTCTGGGCAATATTTGTAAAAGGCAGCACTCCTTTAAGTGTTCAGTGGTTTAAGTGTTACCTGTGACCAGGAATCTTTCCAGCTGAAGAAGAGTCCATTAGAGCCAAATAGCTTTCTGAGATCTGTTTACTATGGGTATAGCCAAAGGATTAGTAACTTCAATGTTACATTGAATGATAAAATTGAAACATTATTAGGGTCTTCTCCATGAAACTCTACTATTGTCCTGTTGGCAGTGTAAGAATTCACCTCAGGTATATTATCTGTAAATAGGCCTTCCAAGAGTGCTTCATGCCAAGAAGATATTATTCCATTGCTATCAGTGAAAAGCTCTGTGTTGTTGAGACTTCTGTTGGGTATTTATGAACACTGTTTCTGTTACACATAGCAAGTGCAGCAAATACTCAAAAGGAACAAGATAAGAGATAGGCAAATGCAGAAATTAGAAAACCAAACAGGAGTCCAGGCATTTGTGAGACTTTCCAGTGCTGAGCTGTATATAAATGACTTTAAACTAATCTGAGCTTTGCCTGCAGGTTAAACAAATAATTGCTGATGTAAAGAGTTATTTTTGTCTCTGTGTCATTGTGTCTGGATTTATTTACTTTGAGAGGCCTGAAATCAGATTGCAAACATCACTTCCTCACATTTAGCAGACAGACAAGTATATTCACTTGCCTTAATGATAAGAGAAGCTATCACAACATGGTTAGTGTGCTCAGTCTCATGCAGTAACTTTTGCTGAAAGCCAAAACCCAAAGAGCAAACCCAGGCACTTCTTCCCATCAAAGATTCTCCTCTTCGGTTTTCTTTATCAACATTTGTTTTCAGACTTGGATTGTTCCAATTTCATGAAGATACCCTTTGGGAAAATACTTTTCAACTAGGCCGTTCTCCTGGGCTTTATCTACTCTCAGTTCATCTTTCTGGGAAAGACTTTCTTTCACTATCTATCCCCCCTACATTGAGTATTTATTTTAATCAAACACATAAATACCACCTTAACAGACACAGTCAATGGTACATCAATCTCCAACTCCTAGAACAGACACTCATCTAACCATAATCATGGTAATAACTCATCACTTCTTTCCCAAAAGTACATGAATAGCTTTACTTCTCCTGTGTGAGATGTCAGCAGAACACAGAGTAGGAAATTCTGACATCTTTCAGGGTACTTACAAAGTTATGCCACCATACTTCATTAAAAAGGAGATTTTCATTGTGATCAGGCATATTTTGGGGTTGGAAGAGCAGATAGGGTAGTCGTGCTTTTCCACTACTTCCTCCCTGATATTTTTCCACAGCTTTTTGGTTATTTTTAGAGTGATTAGTATAAATTAATAATGCTGCTCTGTCCCTTTGGGAGTCTAACACACTCCAGAGCAACAAGTGCAAACAATGTGTGGGGTCTGAGAGACTGGAAAGAGGACTGTCCACAATCCACATGTTGCTGCCATGTCTGAGGTTAAAGATTCCTTTGTTTGCATTCTGGCACAGCCCTTTGCCTTAAACCTATGAAGATATTTGGATGCTTCACTGTCAGGGGCATCAAAGGGAGTTGGATGCTTGAATTCTTTGCCATCTGCTCCCTCAGTGAATTCGCAGCAGCACCTGATACCATTATAAACACACAAGATTTCACAGAGAACATTTAACAGCAGAAGAAAGCAAAGGCTTTCCAAGGAAAGCAGGCTACTGTGAGCCCCTCCTGTGTAATCCCCATTTAGCAGGATCAATTTATCTCTCAGGCACCAAATTTCAATCTATCACCTTAAGTACAGGACTATGTCAACGTGAAATGTTTAATGTAGCAAGAAGCATCATAACCTAAAAGGGCTAATAGTAATGCCATTGCTGTCAGTGACAAAACACCAGTTGTTTTCAGCCAAGGCAGATCAGACCCAAAACTCAAAACCACTGGAGACAATTCAGTATGTCACTCTTGCAAAACTAACTTTCCTTTTATCTGCCTCTTGGTGTAAACAAAGTCTTCTAAATAATACATCAGGATAATGAAACCAACAATGGCTAGACATAGTCACAATTATCATGCCCAATCCAGATGTGACCAGGAATTTCTTCTTACCAACACAGTGTCTGAGTCTCCAAAGGAAATGGGAGAAAGTAGTTTTAATGTTAACTCTGCTGTTTACAGTTTAATTCTCATAAAGGAATACTGCTGAAGTTTTCTTGAGGCCTGCTGCTCCCTTACTGCACCTTCTTTGGACTAGAAAGCATCAAGGATGACAGTCGGTAATTTCAAACAACACCAGCAGGCAGAAAGAATCAAATATATCTAACCATGGTGATTTTTCAGAGGCTTGATTGTTCCTGTAAAAACAGGACCAGACACTAAATCAGTCTTTGGGTGACACTGGTTCATCTTTATTGATCTAAGGAGAGGAAGACCAGTTTTTGGACACCAGCAGTAACAGTCTGGAGTCTCACAGTGTCTGGTACTGTTACAAATGATTGTTTTGCAGATGATTAAGCATCAGCTTGTAAAATTTATATTTGAAAGTCAGGTTCCAGCTTTCAGAGTTTCAGGAAAAGCTTGGGAATGCATTCTGAGCATAACCTGCAGCTCATAAACTAAAAGTAAAAGAGAAAAAGAATGCAAATGGATTGAAATTAATTCAAGCCTTCTGAAGATCTGGCTCAAGCTTTAAATGTGTATGTTTGGCATTACTGGGCATATTGGCTGAAGACCCGGCCAGCAATCTTGCCTTTTGACACTCGTTCATAATACTGATATTATATGAACCTCTTCTTCTCTCACTTCCTAAATATGAACTACAAACCACATAACATTAAAAATTCTATGTGTTCTCAAGAGAGGGCTGGATCAGTTCACATTAGCGGAAACTTTACACTGATACCCAGGGGTGCTCTTTCAGATCTCCACCCTTTCCTTTTCCTGATGGTTAATCAAGTAATGAGGATCACTCATTATGTTTAACTGTTATTTTAATTCATGGTTAACTTTTAATTCAGAATAAGTAGAGTTGCACTCTAAAATGCAGAAGTCTTCAATCATGTCTCTGCTGAAGTGGGAGGTCTGACTGCAGCACAAAAAAGCTGTCAATGCTAGTTTTAATCAAGGTTGATTTAAATGTGAGCACTGTGAGCCTCCTTGGATGCTGGACACTGATGTTAGTGACCAGTCTGCACTGAAGCACACCTTTTTTGCTGCCAGAATTTCAACTGCCAGTTTAGTTTGAGTCATTCCTCCCAGCAAGTATGTATATGCTTACATTGGTACCATGAACAGAAGCTCACAGCTTTGGTATCACCTGCTTTTAGCAAGGCTAGAACGTGGCTATACTAAACTGACCTATAACAAAATGATGGATGATTGCCTGGGAATGGCACTGTAATTCCCCCAGTTCCATAAGCCAGAATTTCCAGGTGTGCAGATTAAAAGGGAAGGCTACAGATATGAAATCCTCACTGGGCTAGGACTCCAGTACTGTGCTCCTGGAAGGCAGGTTTGAAAGACAACTCATCAATAAGATCTTCAGAACTTTCTAGGAGAAAGGACCCAGTGAGGAGTGGTGCACACAAGCAGCTGGAGAGGTGCTTGCAGAAGGGATAAACAGATGAGCAAGGTGGGTATTACTGCCACAGCAGACAGAGCTGCTTTGCTCCTTTCCAGCTGTCCTACAGGGTTACCAAATAGCTACTACAAATCATGCCATATTCCAGTGGTGCATGGAAACACTCCTCACTTTGATGTGGAGCAGTTATTAGTAAGAAGAACTCAGCTTCAGAAATGTGAGATTCCCTCATCTTTTAGCTATGTGGGGAACTGGAAGCTTTCTGGCTACTGGCTCTGGTGGTTGACACTGTGTATCAACAAGACTTTTCAGCATCCTGACCTATGTCTGGCTTTTCTGAACCACAACATAAAATACATAAAAGGACTGACACAGGGACATCCGTGTCTACTGTTACCAGAAGCATTAAGTTTGTTGAAACATGATGCTGCCTGTAGGGAAAGGTGCTTCAGAATCAGAGAAGCAATGAGAGAGTTGTTTGAAAGCAATTATCTCTTGATACTTGATGTCCATTTTCATGGTAGCATACAGAGAACTAATCATGCAAATCCAAACTCAAGGGAAATAAGTCTTGGTTTCTTCATCTGGTGCTCTGAAACTCAGCCAATAATACATACAACCAATATCCCTGAGGTCACAAAGTGCATTGTTGATTTGTAGGCAATGCATATTGGATTACTGGAGACTCCACACTGTGAAATGATTGCAACCCAGTAATTAGTTAGCAATGGAGGTATAATTTGGTTCAGAATTCTGAGGCCAGATAAAATCAACTGATTAAAAAGAATGTACTGTTAACTCAGTCCCTTGTGCAATTAAAAAGTCGTAGAACATGGCTGAGGTACTTAAAAAAGCCTGCTAACAGCAGTAAAAAATTGTAGCCATTTAAAAATATGCTCAACCGATAGTAGGATTGGGTCCTGGAAATGTTATTTCTTTAAAGGCAGAAGGACGTGCTCCTTGCTCTTCACTCTGGAGAGCCCTCACCTACTTAAATGCATCCTAACCTTTGGATGTTCAAACATGAATGTGCTGGAACTAAACAGTGCCTGGCACAAGTGAGCAGCTCATCAGAAGATGGTTTTTTTTATATACCGGTGCTTTGGAAAAGTACTTTCTGCAGGTGTTCTGAAATCACCTGGATTTTTTTAGGAGCTGCTTGATTTAATTTTCAAGTCCCTGCTGTGGTCATGCAGACACACTCTAGGAAGTCCCTCACAACCAATTAGTTTCTGCAGGTGTTAAGTGGCACAAAAGAGCCCTATCAGATGTGTCTGGCTTTTTTTTTTTTTTGGCCAAATAATGAGATCTCTGGCTCTTTTTTGTAGTTGAAGTCATTGCCAGGATATTATACTGATTTGGGTTTTGATGAAGTCAACTTGGAAGACAGAGTCAATGAGAGGATGGCACAGCACAGCAGTAATTATGGAGACTTCTGATGAACTGCAGCTTTGTAGAAATTACATCCTTGAGATGTCCATAAAAATGAAGAATCACAAGTCAGTTTTGACCAAGTTCTTCACTCTGTGAGAGCAGTAGGAATGGGATTTATTCCTGGGAACAGGAGGAAGTGTCTTCTGAACACATGTTGAGTCCCTCCTACTCACAATAACCCCACAGGACCAGGCCTAGAGAACTGTGTGTGACTGGAGCACTTTATTCCTGATGGATTTCCAGGATCCTACACCAAAGCAGCTACCACTGACCACTCTTTGGCAGTGGGTAGAGCTGGAGGAGGTTGAAGAGACTGCTCAAGCTAGAAGAGCTGATTAATGTGCACCAGATCAAACAGCTGTAAATAGTGCTCACTGCTTTAAAAATCCTCTCTGCAGGATTTTTATATTAAAAAAAAAAAAAACCTCAAATCCCAAAGATTTTGAGCAGGTTGTCTTATCACTGTATACTGCTAGCCACAGCAGCTTGAAGGGAAGGATTCATTCCAAGCAACTCATATGGGCACTCAGTGCATAGACTGACAGAAATAGAAAATAAAGGAGGAAAACCCCAATTTTTAAATCAATTCTGCTTTAAAACAACTTCTATACAAAACATAGATACACTAGTGACAGCTCTGGTTTTCAGAGGTCTTAGAAGCACTCAGCACATCACCTGTTTGGTGTTTCTCCAGGAACTGTATAAATTACGCACTGCAGATTGCAGAACAGTGCTTCACAATTACATTTACATACACTAGTATGCAGTTCTTATGTATTAAATTACCCACACTAGTATGCAGAGAAGTTCTTATTCTCTACCCTTATCCAGCTTTCTAAGGAAATGACAGTATTTGTCTATATCTCACTTGATAAATTCTAAACCTGCTGACTGTTTCCAACCAAACTAAAGGAGCAGAAGTTTCAGCAAGAATTAAAACCTTCCATGGCTAAATAGCTGGAGAGAAGCCTTCACACTGTTTCCATAAGGCAAAGGATGCAGTGTGAAAACCTGTGCAGGAGAGAGATAACTAATCAGTGCCCAGACCACAATAAAAACTTCAATTGCAGCTTGGAATAACTGAACCTTGCATTACAAATGCAAAGGTAACAAGGTTTCTTTAGTTTGGGATCCATGAAACTAGCCTTATAAGCTGAAAATACAATTGCATCCACTTCTTTACATTTGACACACACTGCTGTTTTGTTCCCAGTCTTCTTATAAAACATAATTAATTTACATTCTAAGGACTTGGATGGATTTTCTCTCATCATGTAACAGTAAGTGAGATTAATAACCCAGTTACTGAGCACTTCAGCTCATGGATCATTTCCATGTTTAAAAAAATCAGCATTTTCTTCATTTTTAAAGTGAACCTTTTATTTGATTTAGAGGTTAATGCTAATTTCTTATGTTATAAAAAGGAGAAAAGCTAAAGCATGAGTCAGGGTTTGTTAACCTTATTAAGAGACAGGCTTTTTCAGGCAAGATGGATGTATCTTTGTCAGTAAAACTGTTGCATCCTCATTTATACAATGAATCTTTTCCAAACATGGGATGCAATAGCAATATTGTTTGCAGTGAGTGGAAATAATCTTGTCACATTCTGCACATCAATTTACACATTCTTACTTTCCCACTTAAATCAGTAAGAATGCAGCCCTTTGATTCCCAAAATAAGGCAATGCACAAATTAACATTAGAATGAATGGAAATATGGCTATACATAATGCATTAATTCACCTCAGTTTGCAATCTGTACTTAATCTGCACATTCACCGCATTAAGCTAGAACTGAATGCTACATTTCCTTCAAAAGAATGTGATTTACATCTTTAGTAGAGGCATAGGAAAGCAGAGTAAAAATGCCTTAATAAGCTGTTTTCCATAGTTTGTAAGAACTTAGCCTTAAGGCTAAAGTTTTCACTGATGTTGTTTTAAATAGCACTGATGTTGAATGTTAACATTTCACACAACTGATATTCAATCCTCCTGGCCGATCCTTAAAAAAGATCCCAATAAGCCTAAAAAGCATAAGGTGTTTATCAACAGGTATTTGCAGTCTGTTAAGAGACAACTATATATACATCTTTTATCCCTAAAAATGCACTCCAGAATGTATGCTCTGGTTCAGTATGTTATAAATGATAATCCAGTTAAAAACAACTGACAGAAATATTCCAGTGTCCTGGGCAATGTTACAACACAAATACAATTTCCATTACCTCATTCCTTTTTCTCCTGAGTTACAAAAAGTACCTCAATCCTTTTCATGAAACACTGAACAGGCATAGAACTGTGAATAACCAACAACTGCAGGTTATAATTCTTCATTTATATTCCACTTCTGGAAGTGTTCTGTAGTCAACCAGGAGAATACTTCAGTGGCCTCATATATGACAATCTAAGACTTTTCATTATTTAGCCACACTTTGTGTTCTTAGACACATCTGGATTGCCTCTGATAGCTTATTACCTTTAGAAGAGTCAACCTCATCTTATAAGGTATCCTGGAGGGACATAATGCACAGAGATCTGTGCACTACTAGCTGCTAAAACAGTCCCTTAGTATTTTAGGAGCAATTTAGGGCAAGGTAACAGCTTTCTCTTACCTTCTCTGCATACTGAAACCCAGCCCATAAAGCTCTGGAGGAGAAGGGAAGAGAGAGGATACTGCTGTAAAAAAGAGACAACTTTGACTAACCACCATTGTTTCTGAACACTTACTCCATCTTCAGTAGACACTGACATCTAGCTGATGGATAAGAGTTCCTAAGAATTATTTATACTTGATCTGACTTAAA
The DNA here is from genome assembly GCF_028858725.1 of Colius striatus. NCBI lineage: Eukaryota > Metazoa > Chordata > Aves > Coliiformes > Coliidae > Colius > Colius striatus. The sequence continues at coordinate 10,692,770 of NC_084769.1, read as the reverse complement.
TTGTGGATTATGAACTGTGAGAATGTTTTTATTTTAATGGTCATGTTAAGAATCATGCTCAAGTCTCAGTGCATCTCTTAAGAGACCAACTACTTTCCTGGGGACTTACAGAAGGAAAAAGTAATGTGTACATGTTGAAACAGTTGTTTGTAGTCAGAGAAACTCTACAGATTTCCAGACCTGCATTCTGAACAATCCCTTGCCAATTAGACAGTTAGCAGAAACACAGCAGCTTTTTCTTTCTTTGAAGTGAACAGAGATAGCATGTAGCCATTCTGCAGCTTTATTTTCGCTCCACTTTTGCATTTTTTACCTCCATGGGCTTTTTGCAGTTTGTCTACACTAATCTCCACTCTTTGGAATAAACTTCTCTTCTTAGGGACTTTTTTTTTTTGGTCTTGAAAGAACTATGACTCCTAAGAAGCAGAATGTAGCATTTTGCATGCCTTTAAGTATAGAAGGTATGTCCTTTTCAGCACAAATAGCCTGCACCACTCTTCAAAATGAGCAATTGATTCACTTTGGATACAACCAATTTTGTTTGGTGTTGAGCTTGCCCACAAGTAAGGACAGACATCTCAGAAAGTAGGAGACATCTCAGCTGAAGGGTGATATGCTGAGAAATCCCCTTTCCTAGGGAATACACTCTGAACATTACAGGTCTCTCACACAGATCTGCAGCTCTTTTGTGCACCCTTTTGCCAAGACAGATATGCATTGGATTAAAGCCTGAACCTGCTTGGACATTCTCTTTGTGGACAGTAACTCTGCTCAGGTCTTCCCTTTCATTAAAAATCTCAAGTGTATGATTTACAGTCAAGGCTGAGTCTTAGTGACTTACCTGCAAAAATTCAAAGACAGGTCATAACTAAAAAACCAAAACCAGAAGTATTTGGTCATAAAGACTTGTCACATTTTATTTGAGCACAGTGGCCTGTAAATTAATTACCAAACTATCTACATGTTAGTACTGTGGCTTTCTGGACCCTCACACCAGGTCAAAATGAGATCGTATATAGCTGATAATTCTCATTGGAGCAAGTACTGTTTGGGGTAACGATCACAGTCAGAGTCCTTGACAGAGGTGGGTCTTTTCTCTTGGCATAAGAACCTGGTGACCACACTGAACTGTACATGTGTCTGGAACACAGGAGGCTTCATGCATTAATAGGATAAGCAGTGCAAAGCTATGCACTTTGTAAAACTACTCTTATCCCAGAATAAGGGTTTTATTAAGTGCTTTCAGCTTCATTTTCTCCACGTGTTTTTGAACTTTCTCTCTGAACTCGTTGTTTTGGGGTTGAAAATGTCCACCTGGATGGTCATGCAGTTCTCTGCAAAAAGTTTAAAAAGTCATTAGTACTGATAATAGCCAGGGGAGCTACTTGGGAATACTGACAAAAACAAAGGAAGAGACATTCACATATAGTTTTTCTTTTTTACAATGAACACAGAGGGTATCCTATTACTTATGCAGAACTGCAAAAGGAGTGAAATAGTGAAAACAGCATTCATTCTTGATTTGGACAGACCATCTGATAGGCAAACACTTACTAGATTCAGTTGTACATATTATCTAAGAAGAAGCATATGCTATAATGGCCAGATCAAGAGCACTCACATGGAAAACTGATTTGCCTAAAGGATGGAATCCTGAAACTGCTGCAGAGGAGTAATGTGTGCTATGTAATCTAGGGAAACCACTCCATTAATTACAGTGGAGAATCTTCCAGTGACAAAAGAAAGGATTGGAACTTCATTGTTTGTTAATAGATTTTTCTTTCCCTCTTTGCAAAGCAAAATAAATAGGGAAGCTTTCAATAAATATATACCAATACCCAGAGGTGTTTAACAGAGAAAAGTATTTTCATTTTTGAAGAAAGCATCTAAAACTTCAAAATGAAGGAACCTTGTGGTTCTAAAATTACTTACCCAGGAAAAGCACCATCCAACACCGTATCACTGTCGAGAAAAAGATCATTCTTTAGTTACACAATCTATCTCAAATCCCCATGTTCTGACAAGCAGAGTGTCATAAAATGCAAAAACTGGCACTGAGTCAGACACACCTTTGTTTTTACAGTAAATTATTTTCAATCAATGCTGTGGTAATCACAATACAGTGATTAGTGTTTTGTTGGAGAGCTTGTAATACTCAGCACTGTTTTAAAGTTTAATTGCTGACAGTTGCACAGGATTTGAATGCCAATCAAATAATATCCCTCTAAATTTAAAGAAAATGAGACATTCAAGCGTCTTGATGGCTCTGAAAGTTTCAGGATATTATGCACACCCTAACATCTAAGCCACATCATGACTGTTTCAAAGAGAGGACAACTGTTGGACAGAAAGATTAGTTCACTCAAAGTATCTGTGAAAATGTGGAGCCAGAACTCAGTGCTTTCTCCTGTGTCACTCTGCAATGACTTATCTGTACTGCCCTATCTGTACTCATGCCCGCTACCCTCAGTATCCCACTTACCAGCTCCTACACTGACTTGCATCCTTTCTGCAGCATTACATAATCCCCAGTTCCCCATGGTGTATCCACTTCTGCTTTCAGACCCACACAACTGCTCTGTGGGTCTGAAATGCTGCTCTGGAACCATGGTGGTAACCATCAACCCCATCAAAGACCCATCTGTCCCTCTGAGCTTTCCTTGTCCTTAGGTTTCCCCGCAAGGCGAGGTACAAACTCAGGATATGGATCTGACAAGACTGGGGGCAAAAGGCAGGATTTGGGTCCTACAGTGGCCAGTTTACAATATTTTAGGGAGCAAGTAATTCTGTGTTTATTAATGCAAGAATACTGATTACCTCTGCAAAGGCAAGACAACTGCCTCAAGTGTTAGATCACATTGATAAAACTGAAGCCAGAAACATCCAGGCCAGTGTGTCACATCCACAGCTGCTTTCTGAATTCCAAACCAGAGATTGCATTTGCAGTGCAAATTTATTCCAAGCGCCAGATCTGCATCCCAATCATCATGAAGCCCCTAAGGCATCTCAGTATGACTTTCTATGATGATCTGAAGGGGATGCTTGCCTTCAGATTCCTTCCCATTCCTCTACCCTAATTTCAAATGGTACCTACCTTTCTTTTCTTGCTGATTTCTCTTTGTCTTCTTCTGAGAGTGCCTGCCCAATTTGTGGAAATTCATCTCTCACCATCTCTGGAGTAAGAATCATTCTGAACTCAGTTTCATCTGTCTCACTAAAAATTAGTAAGATGAGAAACAATTGGGTTTCATCCTGTCAAAAGTATTTTTAGCCAAGAAAACCAAAAGTATGTTTCACGTAAGAGGGACTTTGTGCTTTTGCCTTTGAGGATCTCTTGGGACAGGTTTAGACACATCCATACAAAGTGGTAAAGGCATAATCACACCAAATATAAAATAGAGGAGAAACTTACTGGTCAATTATGTTCTCCCTGTCTCTCTCAGGTAAGTCATACAGCATTGGTGGTACATCTCTTGGAAGCATATCTAAACTGTAAGGATCCCTGTGATGGAAATGGTATTAGTTTAAGATGAGCAGAGATTAGCTGCACTACATGTTCCTATTTTGAAGCTTCTCAATAGTTGCAGTTACACTGAAGATGATGCACTCCAACTGGCTCATAAACACCCAGCCTGCTCAGAAAGCACAGCAATCTTTACGACTAAAAAGAAAAAAGTGTCTCAAATCTATGGAACAAACCACACACCACTCTTTAGGATTCCTGAAATGCTCATAACGCTCATCAGCCTTGCTACTACACTGCAATATGCTCCTTACCACCCAGCTGCAAAATGAAAAGCATGGATTCTATCTAACTGCTAGAAGGCACATTGCCTTCTAGGATTTGTGTTTCTAAGACTCAGGAAAACCATGGTCTTTGTCCTCCTGGGCCATCCCATGGATGGACACCACTTTGGGCTGCTCACTCGGCCACCCAGCCAAGTCACCCTGGCCAACTGCTGCTGGCAGCTTGGCTTCACATTTCTCCTTGGCTTGGCTTGGCTTGGCTTGGCTTACATTGGCTTTGCTTTCATTGGCTTTGCTTTCGCTGACTTTGGTTTTGCTGGTTTCACTTTCGGTTGGTTTCGCTTTCACGTTATTTATCGCCACCTCCTTGGGAAAAACTACCAATTTGAGTCCCGTCCTGCTGATGCTGACAAGCACACAAATTCAGCCAAAGCAGTATGCTGAATATACCAGAAACTACTGTGATATGAGAGAACATCAGCCTGAGAGATGTTGGCTACACTGGGTGCAGGTGCCCATTTGTTAAAGGTTTTACCATTAATACTTCCACAGGACAGTTTTTACCTCCTGGGGTCTTCTGGCACTAAATCAAAAAGCATACAGGAGAGATTTTATTGAAAGTCCAGACAGGAACTTTCTTTCCAAGGCTAGGTATTTCCTCTAATTATACTGCTCTTAACCCACCCTTCAAGGATATCAGTAAGGGTTTTCCCTGTTGGTTTGGGGTTTCTGAGCAGCAATTAATTCCATCCATAGGCCTGCTTTTATCTGTGGGATGAGTTACTGTCAGTGTAGTTACAGATAGCAGAAACTGGTGCATGGTAGAGGCACCATATATTCAGATTCTTACCTGGGTGCTGTACTTGTCCATGTGGGAGTGTTAGAAAAGTTGGAATACACTAGTGGTAAGAATCTTCTCCATTCCATTACTCCAGAAATCACTTCCTGAAATGACAAGTGCTACAGCAATCAGACCTCTAATATATAATGCAGTGGCGAGAGAGGCTTGCAGGACAGAGCATCTGACTTCTTGGTTGAGAATTGAATCTGGAGAGCTGCAGTTCTCCATAATTAAAAAATGCTTCCTCCACTGCAAGGTGATAAAAACACAACAGACAGTGAAAAGAGGGAAAGAGCAGAGAAATACTCAGGGACAAATTAGAGGCATGGATAAAGCCTAACAAGAACAAATTATTCTGACCCATGTACTGACTGTTTTGGCTCATGCATAATTTGTATTTTAAAATGTTTTCTACCTAGGATGACTCTTCATCTTCTTTTTTGATTTCTTGGGGCAAATTCTCACCAATACATACTGAAGCCAGGTACTCATACAATAAACCCAAAAGGCCATACCTTATGATGTAGAAATTTCTTTTGTGTGACTGGAATACTGGATCCTTTGGGGCATTCCTTGGTAAAGGTGTATTTTGGATGAGGACAGAGATGATATTCAATATTTGTTTCAGAATAAGCCAATGGAGGCAAAAATGGAACTAGTCCTGGAGTGGGGTTCTAAACATAAAGAAGAGATTATCTTTTAAAATTGTTCTGAGCACCATTAAGAACAATATTGGTGAAGATTTTGTTCTTAGAATTAATGTAGTTTCCCCAGATTCACACCTTTGTCATATTGTGACTATTATATTTGGTGTGACTCTGTTTCCTGTCTCTTCCTCTCACCACAGACTCATACTCTGTCTTGTTCATCCAAGCTCTCTGTTGTCTAAAATACAGTAATTTAGGTGTTGTCTCCAAGTTTGGAAGAAAAAAATATTGCCTGATTAGTCCAAAATCCACTGCTGATTCTCTGAAGAGTTCAGAACCCAAGAATGGAAACTGGCCTCTCTGTGAGCATTTTGCCATTTACTGTACTAGCATCTGCTTCTGAACAAAGCACAATCTCCATGACAAAGAAGTAACAGAAAGTCCTCACATGTACATGGTTGTGATTTTTCAAATCTTTGTGCCTAATAATTTGGAAATGTGGTTTTGGGATGCTATTGGAAACCTGAAGCCAGCAGGACATAATGGGACCAAACAGTCTGACTTCAATTTACCTAAGGATCAGGCAGAACTGCAGTCCCCTTGCTGAACAGAAGGAAAAGACTGCACCTGTCCTACCTACACGAGGTTATAGAAGGTCTGAGTGGCCAAGATCATGAGGTTCTAGAAAGATTGAGAGGCCAGGATCATGGCTTTTCCTCTAATGCCCAAAACGAAAAAACAAATGGAGAAGAAAAGAGGAGCCCCATGGTGTTCTAGGGAATCCTGGGATCAGTCACCATTTGTGGAGTGTAAGATTGGAAAGGTTCTCTGCCATCACTGGCAACCTTGCCTTATCATCCCTCCCCTAAACTCATCAAATTCCACCTTAAAGTGCAATGGTGCCTCTTTCAGTGGGATCAGCTCTAAATGCTACCTAAATGCTACCTACCATGGCTTGCACCTTGAAGAGTTACTTTCACTCTGGATATTTTTATGTACTGATGCGAATAAGAAAATTGCCCACCAGTTCCACATCAGGTTTCTAATGAAACAAACACCTTTTTCCTTCCTTTCTTTGATTCTTTGTGTAAGTTAACTTCTACTTACAAAAATACGAAGTGGGTTGCTCTCTGTAGGGTAGACTAAAGCTTGGGGAGGAACCAGTTTTAAGAGGCTGATACCCCTTTCTTCTACTTCTTCTGGGGGTGGTTTGTGAAAATCCACACTCTGGGAGACCAGGTCAAACTGCTCCTCAGGAAAAGCAACTACTTGAATCAACTCAGCCTTGAAAAACACAGATATTGAAGACATTCAGAGCATAGTAAGGCTCGTTGGTATAAAACACTGAAACAAAATTAGCCACATAATTGTAGGAATGTAGGGTTGGGAGTGACTTCAGCAAAGTTTTTACTTGAGATGACTTGTTACCTGTGCTCCCTGCCTCAGTGGTTGGGAAAGTTTCTGAGGTTGGTAACTTGTGTCTGTGTAGTTTGTGCAAAATGGCTGATACTTCATAATGCTGGAATGCTGAGGAACCTAAATGCAAAGAAAAAAGATGTGCTGCAAGAGATGACAATTATTACTTTTATAATTAACTCATAGATGAAATGGAACCTTCCAGCTATATCACGGGACATTTCACATCTCTGTGGTAAAAGATACTTGGATCTGGAACATGGTGAATGACCAAAACTTTGAGAAGACATTCTTCACCAGGACAAGCTGAATGAGTGGATAAAGGAATATTTCTATTCTTGCTTTTCTATCAAAGATCATGGATGTAACAGTTTCTTGATCAAATATATTGAACTTAATGGGGTGGAGAAAAACTATGTTTTATAATATAGGTAACACTGTTAGATGAACTAATGTGTAATAAGGGAAAAGATGCTACAAGAAAGCTTCTAGACTCATCACTTCAAAAAGAAGAAAGTGGACTTTGAGTCAAAATATTTATGGATTTGAACCAGATGAAGCACTTTTTCTTTGATAAGGTGCAGAATTTCATAGAATCATAGAATGGTAGGGGTTGGAAGGGACCTTTAGAGATGATCTAGTCCAACTCCCCTGCAGAAGCAGGTTCACCTAGATCAGGTCACATAGGAATATGCCAGGTGGGTCTTGAAGACCTTTAAGGAAGGAGCCTCCACAACCTCCCTGGGCACCCTGTGCCAGGGCTCCCTCACCTCACAGTGAAATGGTTTATTCTTATGTTTAAGTGGAATTTTTTATGTTCCAGCTTCATCCCATTACCCCTTGTCCTGTTGCTAGCTACTATAGAAAAAAGGGATGTCCCAACCTCCTGACATTCGCCATTTAGACATTTGTAAATGTTAATAAGATCTCCCCTCAGTCTCCTCTTTTCTAGACTAAACAGCCCCAGTTCCCTCAGCCTTTCCTCGTATGAAAGATGTTCCAGTCCCCTGATCTTTTGCTACTGAAAAATTGGAGAGAAAAGGGATCAAAGGTCAGGAGAAAAAAACTGTTTCTGTACTCATAAAGTTGAATAAATATATTTCAAGGAGATGTTTGTATTTCCTATGCAGGAACGAAGGCACTGAGCATGCAGAACTAGATGCCAAATAAACACTTCCAATCATTTCTAAACAGAAGGACCTTTTTAATGTCACTTTTAAAACCAAAGGAAAAACTGTGTGGCACCAGGGCTTTCTTGATTCATAAAAGGATTTTATTGTTTGAGATATAATAATTTCAGCTGAAGTGATTCTTCTCTGTCTGGAGAGAGGGGACAATTGCTGACTATAAGCTTGTTACTTAAATAGGTGACATGTTTTTTTTAATAAAAGCATGCTAATCATACAGCCATGTTAAGGTCACTCTTTTACTGCACATTTGGGCTACTGAATCAGGGAGAAAACATGTCTAACTGGACAAGTGAAAGAGCGAAAACATGATAGAGCTGAGGGAGCTGCACCAACTCACCTTTAAGTCGTAAAAAGGAATCCTCTTTTTTTTTCTTTTGATTTTCACATCTACAGGTTTGTGAGGAACCAGGCCAAGAGCATCAGGTGCCTGAAAGAAGATAATATTTAAAACCAAGTAATACAGTGGGCATTTTGCTTTGCATTGTCAGCAGCCCATCAGCACAGCTACATGAAAACATACAGAAATAAACACGCAGACATTGTGGTTTATGTTTCTTCTGTCCCTTCCTGGACTTCAGCACTTCAATTATTTTTAGTTTCTTTTCTTCTGTAAAACCATGGATGTTAACTAACTCTGATCAGTAATATATTCTACAGAATTTTAGAATGCAATTAGGAGAATGAAAAGGGGTTTCTTACGATTTTCAGCAGCACCTTTAGGAAACCTGAAGTCCTGGATTAATTTATCAGAATCCTAGAATACCAGTCACACTGTGAAATTTTGATAGAGGCAGTACCAGGCCTGGGGCCAATGTCTGCAACAAAATTATTTCTTAAGCATTGGCTACCATTTCAGTTATTATACCTACCAAATCACGTTGCTCTTCATGGGAACTGTGAAATGGGAGTTCAGATATGTTGGAAGAGTCCTTACATTCTTCACTTTTCTGTGATTTGCTGAAACTCCTGCTTTCTGACACGAATGGAAAGCAAATATTAAGATTTTGTAACACATCTTAATATATTATTTTGTGTTCTGGTTTAGCAAGGAGCAGCTTTTGGCTTAGTAACAGGGGGAGCGGGTTGCAGTGAAGACCCGGTAAAGAGTTTGCGGACCCTCCCCCGGCTCCTGGGTTCACACCCACCTCCGGCCCGGGTGGGCCAATCTGGCGCCTCTGCCATCACTATTTAGGGGACGGGAATTTGAAATGCGAGTCAGGAGGTGTAAGAGGGATACAAGATGGAGGCGACCACGCGGACCCTTCAGCCAGAGGAGGAAGGAAGGAGGAGCAGTGGAGCGGAGACCCTTCTGCAGGCCGTGGCGAGAATGCAAGCTGTGTCCCTGAAGCCTGTGGAGATCCGTGGCAGGACTGAGAGCCACCAGCAGCTCCATGTGAGTGAGCCCGGACGGGCGAGGGACTGTGTGGGGAGACGGCCATGGCCCAGGCCGTGTTGGAGAGCCTGCACGCCGCAGAGCAGCCCCACACGAGAGGCAGAGAGGAGCTGCAGCCTTTGGAATGGGTGCACGTCGGAGCAGCCCGTGCAGGGCTGCCATGCGTGTGAGTTACCCCACGGACTCGCAGGGAGGACTGGTGTGGAGTTCACCCGTCCTGAGGAGGGACAGACGGCAGAAGCTATTGGGAGCAGACTGACTGAGACCTCCACTGCCTGCCCCCCCGAACCGTTCAGGGGGGGGCAAGGTAAAAACCCCGGGATCAGGGCTCTGAGCCCGGGAAGAGGGGAGGTGTGGCGGGAAGGTGTTCTTAAAAAGGCTGGTTGGACTCTTCATTGACGTATTCCTCTGTGTTGTTTCGTTTTGGTTATGTTTTGGGTTTTTGTGGGTATGTTTTAGTTGATGTTGCATTAAATTATTTTCTGTTTTTTTTCTTCCCCAAACCGAGTGGCCTGGTCTGCTTTGTCCTGAACCTTAAGCGGCAATTAAGCCCTCCCTGCCCTCGAGCAATTCTCAGCCTCTTCGGTACTCGAGGCTAATCATGGTCTTTGTTCCCTGATGGGCCTAAACCACGACATTTTGAAAAGAAAATCAAGCCACAAAATAGATTTAACATCTTTCCAAACTAGAGCATGTCTGGCAGTTTTAGTATGAAAACTAAGATATTTCTTAAAGGCTTTAAATGCCATATGTACAAGATTGCAGGCACAATACCTTGACTAGCAGATAGATCTAATTTCCCCTTTTCTAAAAGGACATTACAGCCCTCTCATTCCAGCATGGTCTTCTACCTCATTCCACTCAGCAAGGCAGACACAAGTCATAAAGTCTCTCTTATACTAACTACCATTATGCCTTCTACTTGAAGTATCCCTGCAACTCCCGCATTGTGGGAATTGAAAGTGCCTAGTTGCACAAGGAGCAAAAGGCTTGACGCAGGAAAGGGTTTCACCAGTTGTTAAATTGTGTGTTTATGAGGGAGTAAGAAATAAGAAGGGTGTCAGGAGGATGGAACCAGGCTGTACTCAATGATGTCCACTAACAGGACAAGAGGCAGTAAGTACAAGCTGGAACAGAAGATGTTCCAAAGAAACACAAGGAAGATTTCTTCCCTGTTCAGGTGAGGGAGCACTGGAAGGGGCTGCCCAGATGGGTTGTGGAGTCTCCTTCCCTGGAGACATTCCAAACCCATGTGGATGAGTTCCTGTGTGACCTACTCTAGGTGGTCCTGCTCTGTTGGGGGGGTTGGACTGGATGAGCTTTCAAGGTCCCTTCCGGCCCTTAAGATTCTGTGTGATTCTGTATGATTTTGACTACAGTCATTTCTACCTTATAGTAGGGCTTATTATGATAGGACAAGGGGTGATGGTTTTACACTCAGAGAGAGTAAATTCACACTAGAAAGTAAGAGGATTTTTTTTTTTATGATGAGAGTAGTGAAACATTGGCACAGGTTGCCCAGAGAGGTGGTAGATGGCCAATCCCTGAAAACATTCAAGATCAGGTTGAACAGGGCTCTGAGCAACTGCAGGGAAGTTGGACTAGAAGACCATTAAAGGTCCCTTTAACTCAAACTATTTTATAATCCTATGATTCTACTTTAACACACTTTTCTGCTGGAAGATTCCTTTGTAAGGACTCTGTCTTTACATTTATGTGTAACACACCAGACACACTGCAGTATGACCAGTATAACCAGAATTCTCATAATTCATGGTCAGAATGTCAACTTGTTCTGCTTCTTACCAGATACAGAGCCTTCTGTCAAACCTCTGGTTTCTCTGGTTTGCCCACGGAACAGAAGCAGCAAATGATTTAGTCGCATCTGAATCACAATCTAAGAGAATTAAAGTTTAATATTAAGCCAAACACTCTTAAGATTTACAGCCACAGAATTACACATATAACACAGCTTTATTTGTTCTGCAGAGCTCATTCAGATAGCTCTATTTCGTAATTTTTACTGTAGCTTTCTGTTCAGGAGGGAGAAAATGGGGAGGAAGAGGTGTAGAATGGATCTCAACTCTACAGGGACATTACACAGCAAAAGCAGTTCAAACCTTCCTTTAGTCTTACAGGTAAATTAGACCTTTTTTGGCTAGATTCTAATCCTTCAGTTGTGCCTATTGGCACATACAGATTTATCAACAAGTAAACAGTCAGTCCATCAGGGCCATATGAATACTTGTGGCTCTATGAATGTGGGGAATGAGTAGTAACCTGCACTGTGTAATTTGCCATATATCACACGGTAAAAATGAAGACTCAAAGATTTTAATACTAGATAGGGCCACTTAGCCACCTCACTCTTTGTGCAATATAGGACAGAGTATTTCATTTCAGGACCTCTGTATCAAGCCTAATGTTGTGGCCTGATCTAGATGGACCTGCTTCTGCAGGGGGGGTTGGACTGGATGATCTCTAAAGGTTCCTTCCAATCCCTACCATTCTGTGATTCTCTGTGATTCTGCAATTCTGTGACCCTGGAGGTGTTTAAGAGATAGGTGGATGTTGCACTTAGGGAAATGGTCTAGTGGTTGATAGGGCTGGGACAAAGGCTGGACTCAATGACCTTAAAGGTCTCTTCCAGCTTAAATGATTCTGTGATTCTATGGAGAAGAATATCCGAACCAGATACTAGGAGAGCAGGAAATGTCACTTAGATTTACTGGGGAAAGGGTAGTGCAGATGTAAGATAATACTTAAACACAATGAGATAAGTGATATTGCTGATTAGTCTTTATCTTCCAGATTGGAAGAGATCTTAGGAGGTCCTGGTCCAACCTCCTGCTCCAAGCAAAGACAATGATGAGATCAGACCAGGTTGCTCAGAGCTTTACCCAGTTCAGTCTTGAACACATTCAAGGTCATAGACTGTACAACCTTTCTGGGCAAGCTGCTCCAATGACTGTCTCTCCCCAAGGTGAAAAAAAGATTTCCTTATAAATGGTCTGTATCTCTCTTATTTGAATTTATGCCCATTGTTTCACATACTCCCACCATGTACCATTTCAATGACTGTGGCTCCATCATCAATAACTTCCACACAGGCATTGGAAGGTTCTGCACTCTCCCTCTACTTTCACTCTCCAGGCTGTGTAAGCATCTCCTCACAGAGTCAGGGCTCCAAACCCTGACCATCTTGGTGGATCTACACCAAACTGACATCAGCTTATTGAGGTCTGTCTTGTACTAGGGGCCCAAAACTGGGCACAGTTATCTATATACATTTGGAAATCTTGCTTTTGTTTAGTATTAACTGCAAAACCAAGCACCAGTAGAAGCCCCATCTGAACACAAAACTTACTCCAGATCCTTATGTCCTGGTGAAGGAAGGACATGCATTTCAGACTATGAAATCCCTGGCTAGCTGTGAAGACTCCTTATGTGCTAGTTTGCAGGTTCTTTCGTGCTGTTTCCAATGTATCATGCCATCAAACTGTGTTCTGGTTATTTATGTTACCTTGTATGCTGCCTGTTGGAATTTCCTCAACATCCTGCTTCTGTGGTCCCAAAAATCATTACGGAGCAAGTCAAATGTGGGCTGGACACCTGGATGCTGCAGAGTGGTTATTTAAAAAAAGAAACATTAAAGGACATCCCTTTTACAAGCAGACACGGGAGAAATTTCCCCCAGCCCAAGCCATTCTTTGGCCTGAATCCATATGTTATTTCTAAACACTGAAATTAAGCCAATAGAGAATGTTTGCAGTATTGGCATCTAACCAAAAGCCTTCACTGCAGGGCTTAATGGGAGGTAATCACCAAATATTTGCAGCTGCAGTGTGAAGAATACACAGATAACATGGCATGGTCTGTATCCACACAAATGACAACCACATAGTACAGCTTCAGTGCAATGCATGGGTGGTCAGATAGTGGAGAGAGCTGACTTTATCTTGCACAGATATGAAGTTGGAATAGTCATGGGATCAAACCAGGGGGCCAGAAAAAAACAGTATCCTGTCTCCAATAATGGCTGATGGCACATACTGACTGTGAGGTGGAAAATCAGGGCAAACTTAAGAGTGGTAATTCCCCAGAATAACCTCCCCAGATCTAGTGATCTCTGATTCTGGACATACTTGAGGCAGAGGTGATGTCTCTATATTTAATACCTTAAATAATCAGAATACTCTTTGAACATTTGATGCATTAATGTCTTCTCCAGTTTTAAACTGATGTGACAGGCAAAGGTGGCACTAGAAGAGCTTCTGGTGGCCCCAGAGTGCAATACCTCTCAACAGCAGGGCAGCTGCTCAACCAGCACTTAGATTAGGAAGGTCCTCATAGCACACACTCCACACAACCCTATGCCATGCCTCAGCAAACAATTTTCAGCACTTTATACCAGACATAAAAGTGTAGAAAAATACCAGCTCCCACAGCTATTATGTTCCTCAAAAAGGTGGAAGGGTGTGTGGCTAACATTCAAAGTTCCTACAGCAGCAGACTATCTATTAAACAAAGCTCCCAATAATCCCAGGAAATTAATCTTAGTAAATACCTCACACCATAGAAGACAAAAAAATATCTAAGTACTAGAAAGGTTCCTGTCAATCTCACATGCAAGTAAAGGTTGCAGATCTTGCAAGATGCTTAACCTTATGTTTAGGCATGAGAGAGATACTCCTGAGAGAACTTTCAACAACAAGCAATATGAATCTCAGGTTAGGGCTACAGATTTCCACTTGTCTCTCAGATTAGATCAGAACAAGAGTTGTGCGTGTAGCACAGTGCTTACCCTACTGTACTAAAAGTAAAATAGGAAATAAAACACTGACAGAGGAATATTAGGAGGAGAAATTTTCAGTGCCAAATATCTCCGTCTGTTTTCTAGCTTAGTAGGTGATAATAACATATAGCACGTGGTAACAACATAGAAACAAACCTGGTCAACAGGCCGGATAACACGCCTAAAAGAAACTTCTGCTTCATTCCTTTGAAACTCTTGTTCTATGATAGGATCTCCTCTTTGGATCTGATTTGTCACCAGGAAGAACAATGACATTAGCACAAGAACAGGAAGTACAAAGCACATTAGTATACATTAGTTCAAAGCAAGTGATTCTTTCCTCTCTTACAATTAGTGGAACTCATAAGGTAACATTCTGGAGGTGCCTGACAAACCAGAGACTTATTCCCTTCTAGGGAGTGATTATTGAAACCCTTGTGCAAGTCAAAGTAAAATAATGTCTTCTGAGGCCTGAGTTTCAATCAGATCTCAGCCCTAATGAAACACAATTTGCTTTGCATAGCCAGGATCAGCTGTGATCTGTAAATGTCTGTCATATTTCCTAATGGTGCCAGCTCTTTAATCTGTTTATGTGTGAAACAGTTTAAAACTGATACCACTTCACTTCTTTGAGACTCCCTCAAAGTGTGCAAGCATGCTGGACAAACACCAGTGCTTCTTTTCATTGCACCTCTTCCATCCCAGTTTGATTTCCAGGATATCCTTATGTCTTAAACAAAAGACCTTAGAGTTATTTTGGACAGTGAAACTCTCAGGGACTGAAGTTTCAATTAGTTCAGGGGAAGACAGATCACTTAAAGGTCTCCAGGACACTCACTCACAGGCTGTGTAACATAGAAGCCACTTGAGTAAATGGTGACACTCAGGTAACAAACTGACATCATGGGCAAAAATATAACACTCTCAGAAAGTCACCGGGGCAACTGTGAAACCAGGCAGAGATCTCCACAGCCCCTATGGCCAACAGGTAAGGAAACAAATGTTTCTAAACAAAATTAAAATGCATCTAATTCAGTGAGACAACACTAACAATTTAACTTGTCTTTACTGACTTCCTCCTTTGTTAGTATTACTGTTTGAATTAATTCACAGTCTAATTCAGTAAGTCAAGCCTTTACCCTATCTAGAAATAACTTTACTGCCATAAACTACTCCTTGGAAGTCAGTGGTATGTCAGAAGCTACTTGAATGTCCAGGAAGCAGGATAAGAGGGACTGTCCCTGAAGGTTGTGCTGCACTGGGAGAAATACTTCCTGCCACCAAGTATTGCTGCAGTCACCTCCATGGAAGATGACTCATAGTCTGGGGTGACTGGAAGAAACCAAAGAGAGGGAGGGTGAAGGTGTAGAAGAACAACTTCATTAATTATCTCCCCATGGATCTTCATGAGAATACTGACTGGGTTTAGCTCTTTGACTGTGAGAAATTCATGGTATCAGCTCTCCAGAGAGTTTCCATATAAACAGAAGGTTGATGCAGCCATGGTGCTGACAGGATTATGCTCCAGTGTCACATTAGGATGTGGCTGGGTGGCTGGGTTCAAATCTACCAGGCTGGGCAACTGCCTCATTACACTTCCGTTTATAACTTACCCTTTCTGTCTGTCTACCTCCAAGACAAAACCAACTCAGAAACAATGCCACACAGGCAAAACAAAGATATAACTGCAGTAAGAAGTAGAGCTAGTACAAGTTTGCATTGATGTATGAAGAAAAACTGAAGACATAGAGAGGTTGATACAATTCACTAACACAATGCAGAACCTGAAAGTATACAATTGATTTTCAATTTACTAAAACACCAGCACAGACTAACCTTGTAGTGCTCTTCCTCCCTCTGTCGGTTCTCAATAACCTCTCTTTTAAATTCCACAGAGACTGGATCTTTGCCTTTATGAACTTGCCTGCATTTACAGTGGAAACAAGAAAAATGCTTTACTTAATACACAGTTTGCTTTATGTAAAGGCTTACAGACTTACTCTCCTCTTCTGAAGTTGTGTAGGGTAGAGGTCCATAATGTTCAGCATAAGGGCAGATCTGTGGATTGCAAATGAAACCACAGTGTGCTTACACACACAGCTATGTGCTTGGGTTTATGCCATATGATGTATGTGTGTAATTCTATTCAGCCCATTACACATTTCAGCCTTGGCTTATTGTCAACCATGATAAAAGCCTCCTTTGCTCTTAAGGGAAGAAGATAAGATGGCTTGAGAACAAGGTAAGGTGAACAAGGTGGTCCAGTAGGTTTAATCTGAATGCAATTGTAACATAATCAAAGACCTCATTGGGTACTACTATGGATTACTGCTGAGATTACTCTTCGGCAGAAGAGAAAAAAATGGAAGTAAACCAAGAGTAATTTGGCTGTAAAACAAACCTATTGGACATGAAGGGGCAGCAGCACACACCAGTGGTTGTTGCATACATCCTTCAGAGAGGCTTTCCTAAAGCAAACCCTAGCACTGTTAATGTGATTAACTAACACTTACCACTTCAGGTGATTTGCTTTCTCTTCCTGAATATTTTCTTTCACTTTTAGTAGAAATGCAGCTTCCTTCATCTGCCTTGTTTTCAATCCACCACTGCCTTGGCAAAGGGCTGTAGGAATATCAGAAAGCCATACCACACCTCAAACGAGACTGAGTTTTTAACTGAGAAATCTATCCATTACGATAACTGAAGTCACTGACACATAAAGCTGAGGTGAGATTTCTTACCGAAACTAGTCATATCACCTCAGCAATACTGAAGCTGACTTCTTCATCAGAAACCTACAAAGAATACTAAGACTAAGTTTATGTTGTGTAATCCCATTACCTGCTTTCAAGTCCTTACTCCTCAATTTGCCTGGTTCCTGATTCAAAACAGTAGCTACAGCATATGGATTTGACAAATCTGTAGGGAATCTGAGGTTCTGGTATTCAATTTCCTATGAGATATAAATTAATAGGAAGAAACAGAAACAAGAAATGTTTTCAGCCTGGAAAAAGTACTTGTAGTTATTATCTCTTCACACCTTTACTTTTTGAATTGGCCTTGTCTGTGCTTGGCTGAATCGGTCTCTTTTCCATATCACAGATTTTCTCAAAGATGCAGCTTTTTTCTCTGGACAACTTCTTTGTTTGTCAAAACGTTCTTTCCTAGGTGTCAGAAGGACAAATATTGCTTTTATAAGTACTCAATATGTGGCATATACATATAGTATAGGCATTTACCACCCCTTTAGATATACAAGGAGACTGGAAATTTCTCTCTCAAATTCCAACTGGAATGAAAATTTCTAATCTTCAGAGTTCAATAAAAAATAATTAAGTACAGTCCAAAAGACTTTATTGCTCAAAAGCCTCTGCATCTTGCAAGGTCTCAGCAATAAGTATAACACAGATAACAGAAGGTGTTATCAGTTATCATAACAGCTGTTATCATAACAGAGGCTGAGGATGCTCAATGCTTCCTTAAGGGTATGTAACTTCTCATTATTTTAATTCTGGTACAGTTTCACTTCATCCAGATTAAGGGCATTTTGAGAGAATGATATAAGAGAAAGGGACACATATTAACAGTTTAATTACATTAGTGCATTTTAAGTCTCCATGGATACAAATGCTAAAACTGATTACAGCAAAATGGCACAAAATCCTATTAGATAGATTTTAGTGCTGGGCACAAAGACTCAAAGATGAGTTAGTCACACCTACACTAAGCCCAGATGTGGTGCTGAGGTTCCTGTGAACACGCATACGTAGGGTTTTGAGTGAAACTGTGAAATCCGTAGCTGCATTGTCATTTGTGCTGTTCCATACTCAAGAGGGGAATATTTCACAGTCACTTCTACTTTCCCATTACCTGGAATGATTCCTGTGATTAGAAGAGAAAAACATTAAGAGTCTATCTAACGTGAGCCGATTTAAGTATGGTGAAGTTGATTCTGGACTGTTTTTTAGACAATGGTACTGTCTGAATGCATGGCAGTAGGCCTGGAAAATATTTCAGGTCTCAAAGTGTCTTTCATGAACTATTGCCAGATAATAGGATGTATTTTGCAATAGCAGAGAGATTTGACAGTAAGACTACAACATTTCCTACTGTTGTGAAAATGATTGCCTGTTTATATGTAGAAATTCTTCACTTACATCTGCCACTTAAGTCTCTGGCACCTCCTGCTTTCAGGAGCAAAGCGTTATAAACATATTCCTCTGTCCTCTTCCAAGTTGGAGGAATCATCTGGATTTTATGCATTATCTATCTCTACTTGATCTTATTTCCTTATCACCTATTCCATTATTTTTTCAATCACTTTAACCACCTTTCATATCCCTAAACATTCAGAACAAGCCCAGTATACAGGCCCTGATGCTCCTCAGCATTTCTGCCAGGAGTTTATTCAGCTTGTCAGAAATACTACTTTCCCTTCTCTGTAAAGTGACCATTGCCTGATTTTCTGCATTCTGTTAGTTTCACTGTTTTTAGCTGGTTTTGTGTGTGTGTGTAATTGGTGAATAACTGACAATGTCAGAGAACAATGGCTTGAGTGAGAGTTGAAACTTCTTAATGCTTTTCAGTTGGCCTTCAGCACCTCAGAGTTTCTAGCTGCCAAAGTTTCTGACTTAATTTTTACTGAGTTGCTGTTTTTTCTCTGTGACATTTTAGTTCCTTTCCTCCTAAGGACTAAGCCACCTTAGAAGGAATTAATTCCAGCCTCTTTGTCTATGACCATGCAAAAAACCAAAAACTTCCTGATGAATTTTACTCAATTGTAGGTCTGTTTCTTTCCTCCCTTGATATATCAAAACTTCTTTAAGCACAAAGTAAGGATATTATCCTGAAAGATTAATTCAAACTAAGACAGTAGCAGAGTTCATCTTTGTGAGGCACACATTTGATAGAATCCCATTACTATCACTGAAGAACAAAAATCCATCTGACAAGACAGAGCAAATTCATGTCATCGTACATACAGGAACTATAGTAACTTTTACTGAAGTGCACAAATAGCCAAAGTTTAAATTCCAATGTCACAAATAGCACTAAGTGCCAGGTTTATTGAAGTTTTTCTTTCTTTAGACACTTCTGTATTTTTGTGGAATTGACCAGACTGTGTAAGTGAATTATGTGTAAGCATCCAGGTCTCATCCAACTTACACGTTAAGCACTTCCACGCTTCTGCTGGCACCTGGCAAGTGTAACAGTGATAGCAACTGACCTGCAGATAGGTCCATCTGTCTCAAGGCAGAGCTCTCTCCAGCATTAGGCATGAAAATGGCTGAGCATACTGTAGCCAAAAGGCCCTACCTCCTGTAAAGCCTGTGCACAGAGGTCTAGACTGAATTTATTATCCACTGCTGTCTCATGAAACACCTGCAGCGATGTGTTTTGTGCCCATCATTGTAACAGTTCCTAAAGCAACAAAGTTCTATCAAATTCCTCCAGACCACTAGGGAAGAAAAACAGGCAGGGTTATGTTTCATAGAGCAGGGGTCACCTTTTATTTACTCTGTGTTTCCAATCAAGTAACATGATGCATATCTAGTCCCCAAAAACACACAGCTTTTCCTTTAATGGGGCAGGAGACAGACAGTCCTTAGGGAAAGGTGTGACAAGGAGGTGAAAGCTGGGCTTCCTGCCTCTCTCCTTTCCAAAGGCCAGACCGGCAAAAAGAGAAGACAAAGGCCGGATG
The DNA here is from genome assembly GCF_028858725.1 of Colius striatus. Lineage (NCBI taxonomy): Eukaryota > Metazoa > Chordata > Aves > Coliiformes > Coliidae > Colius > Colius striatus. Next base: position 10,673,040 of record NC_084769.1, on the reverse strand, counting down.
AACTGTTAGGGATGTCCCATATTTTGCCAGAGGTCTGTAGCTGGGCAGTGACAAAAGAAATCTACCAGCCAAAGAAGGTTGTTTGCCCTGAGGCTGCATAGGATTAATATTTATCAGCCTGTGTTTACCTGGAAACACTCTGAGGCAAAGGTTTTTTCTGTACAGCATTGAATAAATTGTCAGAACGAACTACACTTAATAAATATGGATTTAACATTTAGATTTTTAAATAAGTTAAATCTACCAAACATTGGATGAACGCTGAAGGCTCTGTGAGGCTGAATAAAATCAATGTGGAATTCAAAGTCTATTGGACAGCTGCAGTGCAATGGGATAACACACTCCTTGCTGAAAAGAGAGAATGGAAGAAAGAAATTAATGAAACTGCATTTGATCATCAATTACAAGGTGGAGAAATTGTTACACACAACATGAACTGAATTTATCTGTGTTCAGAGGGATGGGTTACTTTTTAATGAGAAATAATCATTACTCATTCCAAAATATCAAAATATTTCAGATCTTTAACTCAGTGAGGAGATGGGAGCTAAATCTTGATTTGAAAGCTGGATATTTTACATCTTGACTTACTTTCTCCTGTCAGTATAGAATCTGATTAGAGAAAAAATGATAACATTTCTATTTTAGAACTTATTTATGTGTATCCTCAAATTCTTACAATATCCAACATCCAGCAATATCCAACAAGTGCAAACAATGCAAACTAGAGCAACAACAAGTACAGCACCAGAAGTCAGCCTTCTCCTGTGGCTCTCTTTGTGGAAGATAAGAAAAGACAGTGCTGTCTTCAAAAGTGTTGAAAAATCCAACATATCAGAATGACTGAACTTTAACCACTGCAGAAATAATGATGCCGTGGCCTGATTTTCATAAAAGCCCTTTATATCTCATGCAGGTTGTGTGAGGGGCAGTAGCACCCATCTCTTTGAAGCTGACTTGCTTTTCTATGCATCTATTCTCATTTATGACACTGAAGTACAAAAGTATTGGTGCAACACCATCCATCAGCCTACAAATCCAATTTACCCAGGCTTATTTCTGTTTTTTGTGAACTGTCTGGCAGAAATCCTATCCTGCTGATTAGCAAAGAACTCATGTTATACACAGTGTTCCTTTGGACAACACAGTTTCAAATGCTTAAGGAAATAAACAATAGCAAAGGCCTTTTTTTTTTTTCTCTGCCTTAATATGACCTGCTCATGAAGAAGATGTAACAGGACACTGGGAAGTAATTTGTTTTAAGGTATAGTGCAGCTTCTATAGAAATCAAAAGGTATTAGAAACAAGAAAATTACACTGCCTGTTGCCTTACAGACCTGTGCCTAAGGAGAATATAATAAGGGTGGTAGAATGTAGGTCTTATCCTACACTTACAGAAGTAAAAGGAAATCTTTCAATTGACCTCAGTGACTATGGATTAAGCCCATAGTCCCTTGAGTTCTGTATCAAGTATCTCAGTAGCAAGTATCTGTAGCAAGTATCTCAGAGAGCTTTCATCTTTAATAGCCTAATGATGAAAAATACTGGTAAAAGTTTTAAATCATCAGTTTTGTCTTCAGAAACTCTTCAAAATTCCCTCAGAGCATCCTGAGCATCCCTGCTGTGTATTTTGTGCTCTCCTCTCTGTATTCTGTGAGTATGAAACTGCTTTATACTTCAGCACTTGTTCATTGTACAATGTTGGGGTTGTTTTTACTGCAGAATTTTGCATTGCCCTTGTATGTGCTTCACCTATTCATATTTCTGTGCTTCAGTAAAATTCATGAGTTACTTCCAACTCACAGGATGAGGTAAAACCCAGCTGCTAAGACCTTAAGTTCCTAGCATTCACTCAAATCTTTACACTAACAGAAATCACCATTATTACATGTAGCATAGTCAATATACTACAGAACTACACTCTAATCAACAGGATTTCTCTCCTCCTTTTTCCCTTCCCAGTTCCTATTAACAATTGCTACCAAGTAATCTATGAGAACAGTCAGTAGAACATCTATGCAACAGACAGACTAAGATGAAGTCTATACCATTTAGAGCTCCACATCAGAAAATCACTTTAAACATCTTTAAAGCACAGAAGAAAATCTAATGATTGATCAATTTCTGGACTGAGGTTAGCTATTTGCTGTGAGTTACATCTGCCACTAGCAGCTCATACCTTCATTTCCAGAACCTTGAAAGGAAGATCCATTTACTTAGGACTTATTAATGCTAAAAAGACAAAGCACTTGGGAATGTACAGATTATGAACAGCAGCCATATTTCTTCACTAAAAGGTAAATGAAGTGAGCCAGCACCAATTTAGACTGAAATCCCAGTTCCATCTATGTATATATTTACTTTGTGCACCATTTGCCTTCCTGAGAATGTGCACTTGAAACAGCTCACACATGGAACTATTTTGCAGTCCAGGGGGTAGTTGACTTCATTAAAGCCTTCAAGACATGAAGCTGTACAAAGAAAAATGAGATTTTTTGGGTTTTGTGCATGAATCATATGTCTGTTTTTAACTCACCTCTTACCAACTGGTACATCAGACAGATTTATAAATGAAGGAAATTCTACAACATTCACAGCAGGGTAAGCATGCAGAGGAACAAGTAATGTATCTTCTCCCTGAAAAGGAGGCAAATACTTATTTCCTACAATGAATAAATGTTATGGAAAGAAAAAATAATCTGTAGCAGTTGGCCAGTAAGTGGGCATAGAACATCTCCAAAATTATCACTGTGTTGCACCTCAGGATATAGATATTCTACCCTCTTTCAGTATCCATCTGTCTTTCCATACTTTCAGCAACTATCTAGAGCTCCTCCAAGCCTGCTCAGCCAAGACATTATATCAGTGTGGCACAAAGACTGATCTACTGGCAAAGAATAACAGAATAAGGAAGATTTTGTATCCACAGCTTTAGGATGTTTACAGAGAGAAAAAAATTAAATGCTTAAAACTAAATACTCCAATCCAGACTTTCTGGGAATAAACCTATGTGGTTCTAGAAGAGTGATTGTACCTTTAGTATCATTGTACGATTTATCATTATCATCATGTCCTAAGAGTTGTTTCATTTCACTACAACTGTAAATACATTATATCATAAATCCTCACCTGACAGTGAATTCGGATGCAGTCATAGTAATATCTCCACTCATCAGGACAAAAATCAACAGTAACTGTATAGGACAAGCCAGGGACAAGCCGGTGCTAGAAAATGACCCAAAATATGACAGAACACATGAAAAGCCACTTACATGACACAAAAGCAGTGCTGTATGCAAAGAACAGGGTGAAGGCTTTCTGGTACTTACTGTTTTGTTGTATTTGATCTGAAAATACTTTGTCTGGGGTGGTATTATGTGAAGGTTGATTACATTGTCAGAAATATTTATCAGCTTCTGTAGAACAAAAGAAAACCAAAACTGCAAAATACTTTCCAATATAAGAGGTCAACTGAGCATTCCAACTGTACTTTTGATGAGTCTGTTGATAACAAAGAAGCTGTGCTAACAAAGAAGAACAAGGAAGTAGTAATTTTTACTTTAGCAGAAATAATTCTGAATATGCTCTGAAATTAAAAGAAAACTGATGCAAACCTTCCAGCCTGTGTTTCTATTCTTTGGAATTGAGTCACAATTCCTTGCCTAAGGACAAGAGTTAGTCTTGCTAAAGAGGATGCTGCTGTTGAATCAAATTCTGATTCTGTTTTGCTCATGTGCAAAATGAACAAAAAGTGAAAGAATCTATTGGCTTCACTATTACAGGAGTCTGAAACAAAAGAAGTTATGTAATATTCCATGGTTTTGCTTTGGATCTCAAAGCCATAAACCTTTGGATGGTGACAGTTCAGCCTGTAAAGCCTCCTGCATCTTTTTAACTTTCATTATATCTGGAGAATCTAGTCTACCATCATCACCCAATCTCTGCCTCAAAACACTTACCAAAAGGGTGAAGAAAAGGAAATACCCAAACTATTCACAAGGGAAGATAATAAAATCTATGCACTGAGTTTCTTTCCTTAGATTAAATTGCTCTTGGCAGAAGGCCAGAGGTGTTTTCAGAATTTTCCCACCAGTGAACACGTTTGCAAACACAGTGACAGTCCAAGAACCTTTTGAAAACAATCTCTCACACAGTCAAAGCATGAATGCTTCATTCACTATGTGCAAGTCCCACATCACTAACACTGCTCACAGACACAGCAAACAGCAAGGTAAAACGAGACTGTAAAGGACATTGATGCACACAGGATGGTACTCATCGGGTTTTTACCGCAGAGCCACTGATTTTAAGTGCTGCTTTTTAGAGCACTCCATAGAGCAAAAGGCCTTATGACCACAAGCAGTCTACTCAGCTTCTGTTATCCTTTTATGAGCCCCAAGAGGATCCCTGCCCTGACACTTACCAGCGTCTGTTGGTGATGTTTTCCAACTTCATACCCTCCATAGTGTAACACAGCAGGCTCAGCCTGTGCAACTCTGCTCCTCTGAAGTTCTGAATAAATCTCTACAGAGATAATAAAACAGGAAAAGTAGACCAGGTGAAACACACACAGTGATTGTTGCTTACATTAAGTATATTTACCTTATACCCAATGTACTATAGAGACAAAAACGAGACTGAAGTGGTTTCTCCTGTTAAGCAGGTGTGACTTTTTAAATGGAAAGCTAAGCCAGCATCTAATACCCCAGCAGATCCATGATCCCGTCACCAATTTATCTCTTCACATCGCAGCTTCAACAAGTCAACCCAAAACTTTAAGGTCAGAACCACCACTCTTTCCTTCCCCACAATCTCTCCAACGGTTTGGGGATACTGGAAGATGCGATTTAAGCAGCAGGATGGGGGTTCTGTCTGTGAGTTGTGAAAAAAAAATAAGAGTGAAGTACCTCCTAGGTTTGCTCCAAGGCTGGGGAACAGTCAGAGAACAGAAACTTACTCGATTCCAGCAGGTGATGGGGGACTTCACGTCTTTTTTGAGGTTCCTCCACTAGGCTGCCCAGAAGGACACTGGATATTCTCTGGAAGGGTTTCTCAGTGACTGTGAGTTCTGTGGGGGCCAACTGAACCACATCCATATTAGGACAGAAACAGAGTCCAAATGGGATTAAAATTCCTCAGCACCTAGGGGTGGGAAAAAAATAACACGATGATCAAAATGTCTTCCCTTGAACTGGTAGCATCTGCTCCCTAAAATGGACAAAAACATTTAGAAGAGGGGTTAATTTTTTCCTTTCCTACTGAAGTAGGTTACTGTGTGCGTGCTAAATACAAGAACAGAGTGATTCCAGGAAATCCAGGAAACCTTGCTCCAACCACAAGCCCTAGCACTTTGGACGTGTTTATCTGTTCCAGGGCTTACTGGGGACATTTGGCTCTCAGCATCATGTAAAACATCTCTCTCTTCCTTCACATCCCTCAGCACAGAGAAGGAAAGTTGTGATAATTCCACTATCCAAACTGATTCCTGCAAAGATGTTCTTCCCACCTCTCCTGAGTGTTTGAGTTGTTAACTTGCAGATTTGGTTTTAATTTTTAAATATTAATATGAGAGATAAGAAAGTTGGTATTTGAATCTTTCCTTTTTTATAGCATCATTGAGGTTATTTGTTTAGTGAAGATAACTGTAAACCCAGAAGGCCATGAGTATTATAGATCCTGTTTTAAGCACAGTCACCGGAACGTAAACTTCCCTAATGACATGTGCAAATATTACACAATAAGGACACCAGACACAATCCATCCACAGAAATTATCTTCATAAATAAAGCACACAGCACTTGGCTTTCCTATGAACCAGCGAACTGCCTGGAGAAAAAGACAAGGTACTTTTGAGAAAAGTGCAGCATTCAAAAGCCATGTTAGCTTTTTCAGTCCTCAAGAAAGGAGTTGAAACTCCTTAATTTTGTATTTTCTCTTCATTAATGTGAAGGTGATTGCACAGTTCAGGATGGTACCACATTAGTTAGTACCTGGAGGGATATTGCATTTGTTTTGTCATTTTAACACTCTCATAATAGCTTGAATGACTTTAAAGGGCTCCAAGTCAAATTTAGCACTGATCGATGAAAGTTTGAGGGGAAAAAAGGCAGAGGGTAGCACCAAAGTGATACCCAGTATACCTGGATCAGTGCTTCTGAGGACTGAAGAGGTCTACTTCCTCCATTACACTTTATGGCCTCAACTCTGGTATTTATCTGGTTTTCTAGTCTGCTTTAGATCTTTTGGGCAGGAATTGAGAGGTGCTTCAAGCTCCTAAATTGCTGTTTTGATTTATGGCTTTGTGCAGTATTGAATAATAAATAAGCAAGAAGCTTAAAATAATGTGCTACCAGAACTCTGGCCTCAGTAATATTTTCCACTCCGTGGTTCCAAATACAAATTTTCCACTTGCAACGGACAGTCTGTAAGGGGATCTATATTATTGTGCACAACAGTAAATTTCTGCCATTCTCCTTCTCTTGGTCAGCATTCCCCACAAGCAATGCAAGTTTTGAAAAACTGTAGACCAATTTTTATTAGCACAGGATCCCTGGTGTAATCTTATCAGTTATTTGAAGTGACACTATAATTATCACTCACTTCTGTGGTACTCCTCAAAGGGCTAATACAAAATGAATGTTTATGTGCCAAGGTATCACAGAATCACAGAATGGTCAGGGTTGGAAGGGACTTAGAATGTGTCTTAGAACCATAGAATGACAGAGTTGGAAGGGACCTTTAGAGATCGTCTAGTCCAACCCCCCATGCTAAAGCAGGTCCACCTCGATCAGGTCACACAGGAACACATTCATTCTGGTGGGTTCTCAAAATCTCCAGAGAAGGAAGACTCCATACCCTCCCTGGGCAGCCTGTGCCAGGGCTCCAGCACTCTGACAGTGAAACAGTTTTTCCTTACGTTTAAGTGGAACATTTTGTGTTCCAGCTTTTGTCCATTACCCCTAGTTCTATCACTGTACACTACAGAAAAAAAGTGTCACCCCACCCTCTTGACATACACCTTTTAATTGTTAAGTATTAATGAGATGCCCCCTCAGTTTCCTCTTCTCCAGGCTGAATAGACCTGGAACCTGCAGCCTTTCCTGATCATCTTGGTGGCCCTCCAATGGACTCTCTCTAGAAGTTCCCTGTCCCTCTTGAGCTGGGAAGCCCAAAACTGGACAAAGGACTCCAGCTGAGGTCTCACCAGGGCAGAGTAGAGCGGGAGAAGAATCTCCCTTGACCTGCTGCCCATGCTTTTCTTGATGCCCCCCAGGATAGGCCACGAGGGCATATTGCTAGCTCATGTTCAGTTTATTACCATCCGGGACTCCCAGGTCTCCCTCTGCTCTCCAGCATGTCACCCCCAGCCTGTACTGGTGCATGGGGTTTTCCTCCCCAGATGCAGGACTCTGCACTTGACCTTGTTGAACCTCATGAGGTTCCTCTCTGCCCAACTCTCAAGTCGGTCAATATCTCACTGAAAGGCAGCACAGCCTTCTGCTGAAGAACTCACAGGCTGTGAGATTCTGGTCTCTTGCAGGCAATGAAAGAGCGCATCCCCAGTCCCCTCAAGCCAGGAGATCCTGTCAATGTTTCTGTCAGCACTCGGGCTTCCTCATCCTTTTGCTCTCACAGAGCTCCTAGCACACAGCACCGCCTGGAAGGGATGTGGTTTAACAGTATTCCATACTGCGTGAGATTTGCAAAAGCATCGACGTACTCTGGAAGCACCGGAAAGTGCTCTTTCAAGGTCCAGTCTGTATGATGAGGCTAGCAAGAGTTTCTTAGCAGGCAGATGGGCTTATAGCTCCACAACACCTACCGCTGCCGGTGCTGCATTCCCCACAGCCTCCAGCCAGGCCAGAGGGGAGCTTTCGGCCACTGCGAACGCTGTGTTGCGATGCAGGCTGAGATAACCCCTTCCCCTCGGCCCACGCGTCCCCCCGGTCCGGAGGGAGCCCCGGCCGGCCCCGCTTCTCCGCTCACGGCAGGGCCCAGTGCTCCCGCCACCCCGCAGCGCGGCCCTGTCCGCCACTCACCTCAGCGCGGCGCGGCCCGGGCCGGTTGCTGGGCAACGGGGCAGCGCGGCTGGGCCGCACCACTCGCGGCGGGGGGGCCCGGTTCTCGGGCGGCCCGCCGTGCTGGGGCCGCGGGTTGTCCTGAGCCGCGGTTCAAGGCTCTGGCGGCACAAGTATAAAAGAGAGGAAAAAAACCCACACTTTTTTTTTCTTTCTTTCTTTCTTCTTTTTTTTTTGGTCACAAACATGCGTCGTTTTCAGTGTCCACAGGTTGGCCGCAGCCGCCGCAGAGGCCCTTTTTCCTCTTTAATAACACTGTTAACACACAAGTTGTTCTTCCTTGATAAGGCTCAAATAAAGGTTTTGCTTTGAGGTGAAATGAGGTGACGGGAAGCCAGCGTGAGCGTAGAGTGTCTCTGTACAGAGCCCGTGTTTGCTTAAAACAGATACTGAAAGTTTTATTACAGTTTTTCCAAAGAGACCACCTCCTTCACCGCTTCCTACATATTCTCACTTTCCATTATTAAAGAGCAGTCCTTTACAACACAACCCTGAAAACATTTTTCAGCTTACTGCTCCATTTTTTTCTTTTTCACTTTTACCTGCATGAATGATAGGACGAGAGGAAATGAGCTCAAGTTTCATCACGGGAGGTTTAGATCGGACATTAGGAAGAACTTTTTCACTGAGAGGGTTGTTAAGCACTGGCACAGCTGCCCAGGGAGGTGGTGGAGTCACCATCCCTGGAGATATTCAAAAGACACATAGATATGGGATATGGTTTAGTTTACTGATGGGCTTGGCAATGTTAGGTTAGTGGCTGGACTTGATGATCTTAAAGGTCTTTTCCAAACATAATGATTCTGTGTGTACAGGGCAGGAGGGAAACCACAATTTGCTGAGGGTTTTTTGTTTTGTTTAGTGTTTTTCTCCTTCAGAGTGGTGATCTGAACAGATTAATGAGACTGAGAAATGCTGAATTAAACAGAGCAGTGTTGCAGCCTTGGGTAGACACAATTTCTTTTACTGAAGAATAAACAGGCTGCCCAGGGAGATTGTGGACTCTCCTTCCTTGGAGGTCTTCAAGACCCACCTGGACATGTTCCTTTGTGACCTGATCTATGTGGACCTGCTTCTGCATAGGGAGTTGGACTAGACGATCTCTAAAGGTCCCTTCCAACTCTGTCATTCTATGGTTCTAAGACACATTGGCATCCATTGTAAGCATTGTCCCAAATCTGTAATCTGTACAGATTCCCAACAGAATCAGTGGAGGAGCCAAATAGAAAGATTAACATCTGGGAAATCGGAACTGATTTCCTGCATTAGGTATCATGAAAACACATTTGAAAGTATTGGCTGCCCCAACTCCTTCTGCCATGGGTGTATGATGTTTGTCTTGGGTGTGAATGTGTGTTTGGGACAAACTATTCATAACGTTGCTGTTTTTTTAATGATATCTTAAGTATAGGCTTAATATAGAAAGCCAGAACTTTTTTTTTTTCCTTACATATTATAAGAGTAAAATTCTTCTTTTTCAGCTTTTCTAACATAGAGGTAAAATATGACCAAAAGTAGTGCAACACTTGGTTTGAATTAAAAAAAAAAGGAAGGAAGAGAAACTTCAGATCATAAAATTTAGCTCCCTGAATGTAATTAGCATATTTGGAAAAATGTAATTGTTGATTAGGAAAGAGTGACACCTAGACCCTTGACAGGCAGGGAAGAGACAGCCAGTGATGACAGCATTCAAGCTGGATTTAGGAGAAAGCTCAGGATTAGGTCCTACACCACTTTTGTGTGAGCTTCACCAGCTCACCACTCCACCATTTCACAGAACATTTTCTGTCAGAGCTGCTCCTTGTCTCACCTCTGTATGTGCCTCAATGTGTTACATCGTTCTACATGAATGTGATGTACCTAAAACACCTCCTGCCTGCCAAACATCCTTTATTGGAGTAAACAGACTAAGGCAGACAGTTTATTCTCTCCCTGACAAGCTGGGGAGATGGTTTAAATTCATTTAAATGAAATACTTGCAGAATGGATGCTGGAGAGCCCTCACAGGGAGCTGGCCTGCTGAAATCCACTCCCCAGAGCAAGGGGAGATGTCTCTGCAAAATACTCCAATTTTTGTGTATCATGGTTTGGCACTGAAAATAAACTTGGTAGTTCCAGAGCTTAAACACAGTATCCCATACTGAACTTGTTTAGGTCTATGGGTTTGCTGAGTGTTTGTTCCTGTTTCCAAGAAAAGGGCTGTGGGAACATAGTACAGCAAATAGCATGTTAACATATTTCTCCTCCCACAGAAACTCTATTTGCATGTATATCTGTCTGTTTGGACAGTGATAGTTGAGTGTAAACCAAAATCCATCTCTGCTTCCACGTCAGAGGAGCTGAATATGAAGCACCTCTGGAAAAGCACTCTGTAAGGTTTCCTGAGAGGTAGCAAATCAATGGAAAAGGTAGGTGAAAAGAGGGGATTATCAGCCAACAAATCTGCAGGTTCCTTTGGGAAGGCTAGTATTCATAAATATTGAAAAATAGGTAATTTTCAGCTCAATTTAATCTCTGTATTCCAAATATCCGATCAACGATGCGTGGCCTGATTGTCAAGCTATATAGAGGCATCGTAAACATTTTAATTATTTAGCAAAAGAAGGCAAAAGAATGTTATTAGACTGAAGCACTAATGGAAATTTTAAGTATTATTAAATAAATATTTAACACCAAAGTCAGTTAGTGTTTGATAAATAAACAATCCTACAATCAGAGTAATATAAAGCCAAGTAATTTCTTTTATTTACTCCTAAAGTTACAATTAAAAGTCTTCCAAGATCAGATGAACAAATGCTGCTGTTTTGCTTCTGGATTAGATTATAGACTTGAAAGAAATTGCATCAGTGACAAATTTACAATGGATATCCTGAGTTGGAATGAAGGTAGATGCTCACAGCCAAGTGCAATGCTACATTCTTTAATTAAACACTTCATTCTGGGATATGTGAAGTCTTGGTAATAATTCTCTGTAGTTTGTTGCTGCTCTTGGGTTTCACAGCCCGCTCTGTCTATCCCACTGCACTGATATCTGTGTTGCAAGTCATGCAATGGTTTGCACAGGTGGGAAGTTTCCAGGTTTTATTTGGCACCTGACTTCTTTAAACACTCAGCTTGCAGATGAATCAAACAGCAGAGTTGCAAGATACTAGGCTCTTCGTTCATACCCTTGCTGTTAAATCCAATGTTGTCTCTCTGAAATTCATGGGCAACCATTTTCTATTTCAGAAAATGCCCCACAATTAGAACTATGTCCAGGAGCAAAGCTCCCTCAATTACACAAACACAAGCAAGAGTGGTGTCTTTCAGGGGAAGTTGTTACAATATGCATAGAATAATAAAATATTCCTTCAGCCAAAGGAAGAGAGAGAATGACTTGGCACCCCACTGAGATGATGCAGCATTGACAATGTGGTTTCTTCAGACTACTATATTGACACTGTCTGGCTGCCACTCAGATCTCCTTTTAACTATTTGTTTAATCCTCTGACCAACTGCAGCCAAACTGTTGGAAAAGCAGAGCTCTTCAAGAAATGAAAGTTGCTACAAATTTAGTGTAAACAGGGGTATGGAAGACTGAAACATTTGCAGATACTGCTGCTTACCCGACTTCTGCTCTGGGGATGTGGGGAGAGATGAGGATGGTGTGTAGGGAAATAGAGCGTTGCAATTCAGCTGTCCTAAGGAGCACATGGAGTTACTGTGGGAGAGTGAGCATGGGAAAGGGCAACACTCACTAGAAAACCCAGGTCCCTTCATTGTGTTGCTCAGCAGATGACCTGCTTAATGCAATAGTTGAATTTTCTGTGCATGGGTAACAAGACAAATAGTTTATTGCCGTAGTTATTGACTTTACTGGCAGATCTGGAGCACACCCACAGTAGATAGGTCAGCAAACCCTGAATTTCAGGCAGCCTCCCATCACATTTATCTGTCTGGGATGATAGGTGATAGTAAATTGGAAAATATGGTAAAAGATGTTTTGAGGCACTTTACCAAGCTGAGGACTTTGGTGCTTTGAGAAAGGGCAGTAGTGCATAATGCAAACTTTGGCTCTTTTTAGAGCCTGTATTCAATATTGTGCTACAAGTGGACTTGGCAAGAAAGGGTTTGGAGTGCCTGTCTTGGCAGCTGGGAACATTTGCCCACGGTAAGCACATAGACCATTTGCAATAGTTTTGCCACAGAAACAGAACCTGGGAAAACAAAGAATGTACATCCCACCAACAAGGTACCACAGAGATCCAAATGTAATGATATCTTGCAACATATAGTATTGGGATGAAATGCACACTGGCTGTTTCTCTGGATACTGGATGAGAGAGTGAAGTCCAGGGAGCATTTAGAGTCCTCTTTGGAGGGGATGGGAAGAGTAGATCCCCCGTCTGCCCTTTCTTGAGTACCCACCTCAGGTTTGAGGTTGCCCTCAGCTCCAGCAGCTGTGCTTTCCTAGGCATGGGGGGAGGCATGAGGTGACAGCTCTCCTGCAGCAGGCTTTGCCAGCCTCCTGATTTCTGGCTCTCAGGGATGTGTGCTCACTGCAGGAGGCATGTGCAGAGCTGTCAGGAGCAGAAGCAGTGCAGACAGCCTGCATCACATTCCTCCAACCCTGTTTCTCAGCAGGGCACTTATTCCAGGGCTGTATTTCCCCTTGATTGATTACATCTGTCATTGTAGGACAACATCTTACATGAGAGTCCTGCTTGGTCCCTTATCATGGGAGCATGAGGAATGATCATTCCTCAGCGACACCCATCGATAACAGTGAATAACAGCTGTGAGGGGAGGCAGACGATAGTAGGAACATGCTCAACAGAGGTGCTGTTATTCTTGGGACAGGAGGCTTCTGCAGAGGAGGAGGAGAACTCTCGGAGAGTGGACGGGGAAGAGTGGGGGGAGTCTGTCATTGCTGGTGCTCTCTGGGGCTCAGCAGCTGGAGAGAAACATTGGCTAAGGATGGTCAAAGCTGGGAAGGAAAAAAAGTGTGGAGTGAGAAGGATGAAGTGAAAGGAACTAGGAGCCACAGTGGAGAAGATACAGACAGCCCAGTGACCTCTGGTGTGTGAGGGATGAAGGAAACGGACTGTGATTGACTATGTGGACCATCTGGGTGATCATCTTCTGGATTTCAACCACCCTGGTAGGTGCTCAGAGCTATTTATTCACAATTGCATGGAAGCACAAGTTGTCTGAGTAGGTGCACCTCTATTCCATCAAGTCGTGGTATCTTAGTTTTAAAAAGTCTGTGTAGAAGCTGGTTTATTTAATGTTATTCTTGCTTTTGCTGCTTCCTGCACTAATTGACAGTAGCCAGGTGGCTAGATGGTAGATGCCTCGGTTTCCCCACCTATATAAAGCCAGTGGCATGCCTCACTTTCCCCATTGCTATAAAAAGACAGCAGTCTTTAGTAACCTGCTTTGGTAAACAGCGGATTCTGTGATGAAGGAGGGAAGATTTGATGCCATTTAGTGAAGCTTTACTGGTTTACACCAGCCAGCAATCCTCCTAAGAGGGAATGCCCACCACTACCAAAGCCTCCTGTGATTCAAATTGAAGGCACGCAAAGTGATGTTTGATCCACAAAGTTTGGTTTCTTTCTTTTAGTTTTCTCACTTTACTGGGAATGTACACGGCAGATTGTCGGTGCTGAGCTCCCAGAGCTCAGACAGCTCAGGAGGGACAGCTGAACCTGGGCTGCAATGAATGGGAAAATCAGTTTCTATATGGTTCAAACTTTCAGAAAACTTGAGCTCTGCCTAGACGTTTTAACTGCGGAGTGAATGCAATCTGCAAAGTTGGGTTTTTTTCTTTCTGATAATCTTCTGCAATAAAAATAATGACTATGATGATTTGCTTGTTATTTTAGTTTGTTATTCCTACATATTACCTAAAGGACTCTGTAAATAGATGTCATTGCTCAGGGTGCCACTGAGAGCACCTCCTTCCTCTTGTTTCATTTCTAATCCTTAAAAATACCTATTTTGATTTTGCCAGGCATCTTTTGTTCTTCTTTAAATCCTCTCATTAAACTAAAGCCACTTACTTTCAAATTAAATGGCTGAGAATTGTGTGGCTGCAAATATCACTTATATGAAATAGCATTTAGATTGATTCATTTCCCAGGTTAAAAATCATAGTCGGCTGTTGCTTTCGATACCACAAGCTGCAGCTTTCTGCCCGTTTTGGACATCTAGTTACCACAGCTGTTTCTGTTTGGAACGGTTTTGGGATCTTGCATTTTCTTTAAACAAAATATAAAGATGTCTTGCTCCTCTCATGAAAATCTGACATCTTGGGAGCTGTTTCAGGGAACTGGTTAGGAAGAGATGAAGAAACTGCATGTAGACAAGCCCATTTTCCTCGATTTCGTGGGGCGGGGGCGGGCTGTTTGCTTTCGGCTGTGGAGGGTGAACGCGAGTGAGCCTGAGCGCAGTCAGTAGCAGAGAGGCATTATCTGACTGTGGCGCGGGAAGTGGGAATTTATGTTGCTCGGCAGACAGCTGTGCCAGACCTGCAGTGGCCAGGTCGGATGCCAATGTTGACAAAGACAGCCAGAGCAACAGTGTTCGTGGAAAACAAGTGCTTTAAAACAGCACCCGCAGGCTCTCTGCTTTCCCTGACTTTAAAATCCTGTAACACCCATGTCTATTACTGGGCAGCGGTATCAATCTCAACAGCAGAATAAGGTGGACATAACTTAGCAGGGTAAAACAGTAATTGTCAGGCATGAACTACACCATGCTCCTGCTTGAGGAATGCATTTTATGTAAGAAAATCAGGGTAGCTTTCACAGCTGAACGTGTTAAAAGCATTCATCCTCACTCTATCCATAAAGATATTCTGCAGGCTTTAAATCTCTGAAACAAAAGCGTTCTTAGGACCTATAGTTCTTAAAAGAAACAACAAGATATATATGCTTATTCAAGATGAAGAATGCTCCTGTGTTTGAGATCATTACTAATGTTAGCATTTAGTTTTACTCACGCTCAGTGTCATCTAGAACAACCCGTGTGCAAACCAGACCGCTTCTGGTGGCCACTTCAAATGCTCAGCACCAATGTTGCTTTTGAATGTATTTTCAAGGTAACTTTTGGACAGAGGTACTACAGAAAAAGTATGTTCTAGGTCTTTACTTGTAAACTCTGAAACTGTACTAAATTGCTTTACTATTGGTAATCAAATAGGTAACAATAGAAAGTGATAAATAATTAACGGTTTAAAAACCTGACAATATTTAGAGATTATCAAATTCAACCTTCAGCTAACAACTGAAACTACTAAATCCAATTGCATTTCTTTAAGCATGTTCCTCCAGTTAGACAGTTCTATTTTTTCACAGATTAAATGGATTTTTATGGTTTTCTTTTCAAGTATTACATGAGTTAAAAAGGCATTTAAATCCTGGCATCAGAGGATCGTTTATTTCCTCTGAATTCTTTGCATGTATGGCTCCAGAAAATTAATTACATTATGCAAAATAAACAGGTTTTGGTTTATTTATTTTATGACACACAAAGAGAAAGGAGAGATGCTCGAAGTTAAACACAACATGACAATTAGATGAGGCATGCTACTTTGCTGAAAAGATCAAGCTTTATTCAGAAGTACAATACCCAGAATACTTCCAGCCAAAATGAGTGGGAATATAGTTGCTGCTATCTGTTAGGTTAAAATTTAATTGCAGAGAAGTATTACTTCTCGTTATGAGGTTTTCAGTAATCATTCTCTCTCCTAAATCTAATCTGAAAGTGATCAGCAATGCTACAAGACTGATTAGGTTGAGTAATAATATGACATTGCCATTATTTTTTTCTACACAAAGCTTATAAAAAGATCTCTGATGCTTTTCAAATAAGACAGCCTGATGATTTGCTTTTAATCTTTTAAGTATGTGTTTGTATATACATCTTTTCATATATATATGTGTATGTACATATAAGTACCATAGTGGGAATTCATAAAGATTATTGGTTTTCTTCATGAGGGTTAAATTATCTCATTTGTTACAATAACAATCCACTTATATTCAATGTTTTCATTCTTGGCATCAATAGAAACTGGCAAAACCAGTAAAAGTACAATTTTACTGCAAGGCATCACTGGGACCTTGTCCTGCAAATCATTTTGCAATGATTTTTAATACACACTGTGTGAATGGTCAGTAGCTGTTACATTCATTTTGATCAGCTACATATAACATAAACTACACGTTTAATTGCTGTGTTTGGATTGAGTTAGGACTAACATTTCTACACTGCCATGTGAGAAAGGAGAATGGGGCAAGTCAGGAAGGTGAGAAAATTATCTCAGGACAAATTTCTTCCAAAAATCTGGGTGAGACTGTGCTTCCAGGTTGGGTCCTGCAGCTTCCAGATCAGCAGCAATGAAACAGGTCATGTGAATGCAACCAGGAGAAATATTTGAATCCCTTATGCCCAGGAAAATTACCTGCCAGGTTTATGGCTTAACACTGCCAGGGACTAATAATTAATTCCCTGTTGCTCTAGGAGAGGCCAGAAGTACCCTGGATGTTTCTGTGGTCTTCTGGAACAGCATGCTGCTCATGCACTTAATTTAGCAGAATAACGTGTTCATTTTTCTCAATAATAGTAATGTCAGCAAACAGGAGAAGGCAGAAACTCAGACTGTGTTTGCCTGCTGCTCCTATTAAAAATGAGACTTAGGGAAATTGACTGTGTTTCAAGAAATTGACTGTATTTGAAGGAAATATTGCCTGCAATCAGTTGATAGGGTTGCATGGGAAATGTGAGCATAAGAAGGGTAAATCCTGTCAAGGGGACATAAGTGTTATGAGGAAAATTGATTCCATTGCTTTTAAAATTGACAGAGCAGAGCTGTCCCTCCAGTCTGTGACCTCCTGAGTGTCCTGAAAAGGGAAGAAGAAAGATGTGCTGAGGCTCTCTTCCTGGAGGCAAAGAATACAACACCTGAAAACGATCTACTCCTGAGCTCAGGTAAAGGTTGAATGAATATGCCTGATAAAAAACTGCTCTCGAGTGAGCTGAGTGGCCTCAAAATCAGATACCTCCACATTCCCTCCCACAAGATGCATGCATCACATATGCATCTCTCATTTAGGAGCAAAAAAACCAAGTAAGATCTATTATAAGGCTCCTAGAGTGAGATTTTTGACCTTGCTATCACAATAAGAGTTGAAAGAGCCTTTTAACTCAGCTGCTCAACTGCAGTCCTCACAACTAGGGAGCACATCGGCAACAAAAGCTTACAAATTGCAAAGGAATGGAATTCTTCTCACCTTGGACAAGGACATTTTTACATATTCATCCCAGTAAATGCAAATTTACTTAACTACCATTGCTATCAAAATCAATGAATATCAGCAGCCAACATTTAAATCACGTGGCTTGAAGGTCCTCATTGCTTCTTCCTTGCTTGAACTTACTGTCACATAACAGAGCTCCTGTATTTCAGAGAGAATTTATGGTTGCATATTGGTCTGGGGAACTCTTGCAGTTCTGAGTTCTCATCATGTAGACAGCTTTCACAGGTGAGCAAGTGCACTCATGTGAAAGAGGGCTCAGAGAAAAAACTGCAAGCAATTATTGAAGCTTGCCTATGAGCTGTTAGCTCCTCCAGACAGCAGCTGGGTCAAGCATCTCACAGAGCACATTGGATGGAGGCAAGAGATGCCTCTGCATTTTCTCTGCACCAGAGCACTAAAGATACACACAAGTTAAACTTCCCAGGACCGTGCAGGTGTGGATTAACACTAGTATTGCAGTGCTGTTTTATAGGTGGTCTCATTTTACCTCAATCAAATAGTAGCTCCTCAGCAGAGACTTGAAATAGTTTTAAGTTGGATCCAGATCAAAAATTCCCCTGAGGCCTTTAGTTACAGGAAATTTTAAAACAGCGTGATTCTACCCTCTGTGCCACTCGCCTCAAATCTACAGAGAGAGAATTTACAAGTAAAGGATTGTGTTAAATCTTTGAGAAAGCATTCCCAACAGTTGTCACAATTCTTGTTAACTCTACAAGTTGGATCAAACACAGCACACTGCCATGGGCTCAGGACTACTCATGTAGCAGGATGCCTTAAGCTGAAAGTGGCCAAGGTGACTAAGCCCCTCTCTGTATAACTGCAAATACAACTCCTGGCAGTGAATCTCATAAAAATAAACAAGGGTAAAATATACATCTTTCCCCAAGTATTAGTTTCTGAAGAGAGAGATCAGGAATTTCCTTCTGATGGGTCTTTACTCAAGAAGGGTTTGTTACCTCATTAAATTATGGAGTAATGATTTTTATTCTGGTAAATAATTGCTTGTATTCTGCAAACATCTCCAGCCTTTGGTTATCTGCATGTCTAAGGTCCATGTGAAGTAAATCCCATACAGGGACTTTAGTTTGAAGAACAGAGAAATAAAGCTTGGAGTATTTGGTGCTTGTCCTTGGCAGATCTCACAGGGAGAAAGGAAGCCAGCTTTTCAGGGTTTAGGTTGCCCTGCATACCACATCCTTCCTTCATCTCCTCAGAAGTTTTGTCTGGTGTGGGCAGGCAGCATCAAGTGGAGTGGCAGGAAGAGGGGCAAAGCAAGGGACAAGCGTCCACAGTGCTGTCTTCACTGCAGTGCTCACAGCCCTGTGAAAATGGTATAAACACAGAGGATTAGTTGTGGGTGAATCAGACATGAAGTACCCGAGCAGTAGGTATTTCTTATCCTCCTGCAGTATAAGTAAGAAGTGGCTCTATTTTTCCTCTGTCCTTGTGGTGCCAGTAGCTTGAAGGTACTTTAGGTAGGTAAAAGTGGGTGGCACTGGCTTTCTTCCCCCCAGACCTGGCAAGAAGGCCTCCTGTAGGAGAAAGGGCTTGGCTGGTTTTTGTGTTCTCTTCCCTAAAGGAGACCATCCCAACAGCATTTTCTGTGCATTGAGTCTGATTTGGGGGCTTTATGCCAGTAGTGTTGGCATGAAGGTTTGATAACCCAAATGTTGCAGCACAGCTAGGCATAAATATCACCCAAGGTGACATTTCATTTGCAATTAATTGCTTTGAAGTAAATGGTTACCAAGTCATGTAAACATTGGCACAGGGAGGACGCTAGAGCTGAGGTGCCCTGGCTGCAGAAAGCTCTATATTTCTAGGCACTAGGACTGTTGTGCAGGAGGAAATCAATACATTTCTGTAAATGTAAATATTTTCATTAGGCTACTGAAAGCTGTCTTTAGGAAGCACAAAACATTGGAGGAGAGCACTCAGCACTTCCTCCCTCCTGCTTTCAGGAAGCATACAGGGCATTTGGTACACACCAGGACCTGCCAAGTGTAGGGTGGTCCTGGTATGCTCCAGTGGCCTCTTTTTTTCCCCATCATATTACAAAATCCACAGAGGAGCTTTGGTAAAACCACTGACAGTGAGTGGATGCAAAAGAGAATCAACCTGAATGATTTCAGCATGTGGCCACAGAAGAGCAAAATAAGACCAGAATTACAGTTGCTCTGTGGCACAAGGGGCATCAGCTATAGGTGTTTTCTATTAACACTCTGCACCACAGACCAAAATTCATCCATGCCAGCTTCAAGCACCTAAACAAAATGTCTAAGTTGAGATCACCATCATACTGTGCTCCTTTGACTGTTGTCTCCCTGGTGCATCATTACCAGCCCTGCCAGAAGGCAAAGCAGCCAAGCTGAATATGCAGCCGGAGAAGTCTGCCTCACACTCTGACTGTAGGAGGGGACCACAACAAGCCCATCCTTAACAGAAGCAGCTCCTGCACCTAATGGAAGGAAATGAGGTGAATCTGGGCACTTTCAGTCAGTCCTTGCAGCTAATGAAGGCTTCAGGTGGCAGAAGGTGCAGGGAAAGCAGCAGCCACAGTCTCTATTCCTGAAGAGAGCCCAGTGGGACTCTAGGTTCAATGGTTGCTCTGAGATTCTCCAGCAGACATGTCACACTATCAGAGGCCTGACCTTGGAAAGAGTAACACTACAGGCAGATTTTGCCAGACTATTGGTGTGTATCCATGTTTTGCCTCAGCCTTTAAATGTGATAACCTTGCTTTTACAGTCCCAGAGACTCGGCAAAGTTTTGCTGTCCTGCAGCAGAAAAGCCATTGAGACCTGCAGCCAAGCCTAGTGAGTGGTCTGTTGGCATTACTCACTCCAGCAACATCTTGGTATAATGAACATCTTGGCATTTATGAAAAAGATAAACAAGCAGAGAAGTATTTATGGTGATACAAGGATGATACTGGTATTGTTCCTCTCTGCCCTTTCCCCAGTATCCTTCCAAAGCTGTTTAAACTCCTAGTCAAGTTGTATCTTTTTCTGTTTACAAAAGTATTATATGAGGAAAATATCAGGGTGACTCAAAGTGGAAGCTTTGGAAAGACCAAAAAGTGGACTAAAAAATTCATGTCTGGTTTCCTTCATCTTTCCAGGGCCATCTGATAGTTACCAGAAGACAGATGGATAGGCAAGGGCTGGATGCAAAATTCACAATGGCCCACATTGCTTATTATCCAGCTAGTAGAGACCAGTGAAGTCCAGGACCAGAATGGGATAGGCTTGGAGTTTACTGGGGCTGGATTGAAGAAAGCAGGACTTGTCTTGTCCTATGCAGGTCTTGAGAGGTCTCTGCAGGACTTGCTCTGTCTCATCCAGCTTGCTTTTCAGAGTACTGAGCATCTTCATTCCTGTAGCTGCCTTGTGGGATGTCACACAGTGTTTCATTGCTTGGAGATGTTTCATAGTGTTTCATTGCTGGAGTAAGTTTCGTGGTGCTTTGTACCTGGGAGATGGTGGATGGTGTTTTATTGTTGCTCCCCAGGCAGATGTGTTGGAATGTGGGATAACATGAACTGCTGGCCTTCGTCTGCTGTGGGACAGATCGTCAGTGCTCACTGCCCTGAATTCTTCCAGATGCTGACTGGGAAAAAAGGTAACACTAAAAACATACTCTTCTTGCCCAGGTGGTTTTTTAATTGTTATTTTATTTTTAAATGGGTTCTTTACAAAGATGTCACTATCAGATCTGAACTTGAAGGGAAATTGTGTCCTTACTTCTTTTAAAGACCAGTGGTCACTCAGCAGCTCCATTTCTAAGACTGAACTAAACATGGGAAAGCCTGAAATAAAGTAGCAAGAAGTTTTAAGTGTTTATATTTAATTAGCCAGGTGAAGAAAAGTGCAGGAAGGAAAAGCTATCCCAAAAATCAGTCTTTTAAACATGGTTTCTAAACAGAAAGAGTTTTCTCTACTCAGGATCTGTGTTTATGTACTCCTGCCCATCTTTCCCCTTCTAATAACTCTTAGAGCAAGGGACTGATCTCAGCTGAGCCTAAGGGGGACAAAACTTCACACAGCATTAAGTTCATACAAGTTTTGGCAAATTGGCCATGTGAGTAGGGGGGAAGGGGAAATCTGCACTGAGGGTTCATCCCTTGGCTGGGATAGGATCCACACAAATGGCCCAAAGTCATGGGAACTCAGATTTTCTAAAGAGTACACTTAATGCTCTTTAAACAAAATCAGACATGAGCCATTCAGATGAAGAGAAATATCTGTGCTACCTTCTGTACGTACAAACTTCCTCAAAAAGAGATGAGCTCAAGCAACATTTATTGTTCATTTTCTGTGATTCTAAGCTAGAAATTTATTCCCAGTATGCTACAGTAATCATGAGCAGCTAAGTAGGAGTTTCTGCCTGCTTTCTGGTCATTTCCACTTTTCAGCAAAGCCCAAGAAATGTGCTTACATTTCTCTTTAGTGAGTTAATGATTCAAATCGGAAGAGGGTTTTGCATTCTTCAGTTGCAGGACACAGATTAATGAGGCCCAGTACTTTCAGAAAAGCAGACAGATTAATTTTATGGAGGGAGGAATTGTATTAGATTGTCTAATAAGGATTAGATAAATCAGAGGAGAAGCACTTAGTGCTCTTTAAATAAAATCAGACATGAGCCATTCAGATTAAGACAAATACCCGTGCTGCTTTCTGGACACACAAACAGTGGCTGCCCATTAAATCCTATAATCTGGTTGAAAGACAGAGGATAAACTACACAAAGACACAGATCGCTGAAGAAACCATCTGTCTGGCATGTTCTCACAAATCTTTAGCATAGTGATACCCGCCCTTAAATGCATTCAATGAAGTCCCTGCCGCTCCAGCCACTAGAGGGAACTGCTCCTTGCCTCCAGCCTTCCAACCGGGGACAAAACCAGGAATTCGTACATCCAAAGGTCATCATTACATCTCAAAGGTGCATTGCATTATCTTGCAGACAGACTAACAGCTTTAGACTTTAGCTGCCCTCCTTATCGGGAAGCTGAGAGCTGAGCTATTTCTGATAAGCAGTAATCAGAGTGACAGTGTTCAAAACAGAAACCCAAGACATGGTCGGTTGGCATTTGCATCTTATTTTGGTCTCTGCATCTGGCATTTTAGGTCAAAGTCAGCAATAGTTTATTCTCATTCTCATAGCCACATTCTTCTCTGATTTTATACTGTGGTTGGCTTGTGACTCATGCATTTTAATTACTGCTACAGTCGTTGCCCTGTTTAAAGCAATTTTGCAAAAGAAAACCAGAGATCTGTTTGCTTGAAAAAAACAGCAAAAGTTTTCTCTCCTCACCACTGACCAAGCAGATGGGCAGCCACAAATGCCAAAGATCCATGTGTTAAGGGATGCAGAGAGCTCTGAACACCTGGTCCCTGTGCTGTTGAGCTTTGTGCTGACATCTAGGCTTGCATTTGCTGCTCAGATTGTCTGGCCCCTTCCCACATAACAGACCAAAGAAACAAAATAATTTGAATCCAAGTGACATAATCAAAGTTCACATCCAGACCTGCACACTGTGTCTCAGGCAAGAAGTTTGGAAAGGTATGATGGCTTTGGGAACTCAGGGGCAGAGGAGAAAGCCACATCAGATGTCTCCAGTTCCAGTCATGCCTTTAGCCAGTGTTCCCCATCACCTAGGTGACTCCAAAAACCTCCAAGGCATCATGAAACACCAAGCACCAATCCTTAGTCAGACTGCAGACCCTGAGTTTGCTCAAGTGGGGTATATTTGGTGTGTGTTACCTGTTAGCAGGTAGCACTGTTAAAAATCTTGCTTAGGTCAACAATATAGTATGCATTGCATAATCTGTCATGCTTTGCGTGTAGCCCAATTGCATGCACACACCAACACAGGCCTTTGCCTCTTCTTGCCTGATGTGCTTTGACAACCTCAGCCAAAAACCAGATACAGGCACGTTTACAAGCACAACATTCTGCCTCGAGTTAAGTACATGTGTCTTAATAATTGAGGCTGAAGTAGCGAATTTGCCACCATTTCACTCCCTTACTGAGTGCCAAAGCAGGTTGGGGAGAATGGTTTGAGAGAGCTGTCTCTCTCCTGCTGTTGCTGCACTGCAGCAGAACATAGAAAACCTGGTTTAAAAAGCAGGCTGACCCTTTCAAAGATGCTAAGCTGGAACATGAGGTTCATAAAAGCATCCAAATAACAGCCTGATTAGTGACACACACAGAGCTCTTCCCACTTGGAGGTCTCAGCATCCTTGCTGTGCCTTGCAGGTTCACAGAGGTGAGTTCAAATCAAGTGCAGGCATGCTGTCAGGTCATTAGAATTATTCCAAAGGTAGTAGGAGCCCTGACTGTCCTGACAGTCCCAGCAAAGCTCCAAAATGCAGAAACTAGGGCCAAACAGTGCTGTGTACGCATCTCCCTCCATTCCCTGAACACTGTGGAGACGTTTTGCTGGGACTAGCTGCCCTGGAGTCACCATGGTTAAATGTGTGGGCAAAAGTAGATTTTTATGGTTCCTTCTGACAAGGCTTCTACTAAGAAGGGCTGCTGGTTTCAGGTCCTCCATTACTGCAGCAAAGCCAGGATTTCACTCCACGTTTCTAAAGTGTGGCTCCTACCTGACAGAGCAATGCTATTAGGACAGCAGGCAGCGATTTGACTTCTTTGTAGAAGTTTCTCTTCTCCTCAGTGCATAACCTTCATGCTTGCTACAGTAATTTTCTTCCAAAGAGATTATAAGGTGTGTGTAAGGTGTTTAGGACTTCACACTTCCACTTTAGTGGCAAAAATGAATATGAACCTATTCAACTCTGTGCAGTTTGCTGGGAATCCATCTCACTCAGCTGTAGGAGTCTAAAAGTCAGGCATCCCAGCAGAAGTGGGTCAGACAAACTGCCCTCTACAGATGTCTGTCTCAAAATAAGATGAATTCTGCAAATGCCTCTTTTTCCCCAACTGACTAGAAAGACAGCCACAAGGGATACAGTTGGACTCAAGCATTTAGCTTTCACAAGTCTCACTTAAGAGAGGGGATTCCCATCCTAGCCTTTAATTTTCAAGTAAGCAAGGAAATCAATGGCATAAGATAATGCCCAGACTTGTCTGTGGGGACAAACCTTTCGGTTTTCATTTAAATGTCACCAAAAATCTGTGACCATCTAAAGTTTTGTGTTTGTCTTCAGACCATGACAAACCACAGTGAGGAGGTGGGGAGCATTCAGGAAAGTGTCAGGTTTGCATGAAGTGTAACTCTGATTGAACAAGTCATGTGTTTGCTGATCTTGGAATAGTGGCCAAGAAACACCAGATGTACTGAACACTATTATTTGTGTTGCAATTAACAAAAACACATCCATCACAGTCATCCCCTGAGTGGGCAAACAACATTATGATCCATGCAAATACACTGGGCAAGTATCAACACAACCAGCTCAGCTGTGTTTCACCTCCAGCTATGCGGAGATCACTGCCTGGGGGGAAATATTCTCTTTGCTCTTGGAGCAACTCTAGAAGTTAAAGACTGACAAAGATACAATTGGAAACAATCACACCTGCTTTTGTCTTTTTTTTGTTGTTACCACACAGGTTTTGTCTACCGAAACTGTACGAGTGAGGGGTGGTCAGACCCATACCCAAGACCCGATATTGCGTGTGGCTACAATGTCAATGACACAACCAACGAGGCAAGAGTGAGTCTGAGGGCATGTGGCCACAGACCTGCTGCTTTGGGGCCCGGGGGGAGGAATAGGTCAAGGACAGATTGTATGATATTGTGATTTAACTCAGGTGGGATTATTGTTACAGGTGTTTTTCAGCATAAATGCTACCTACAAACAGTCAGAATAGTTCAAATACCTCCAATAGTCAGTTCAGGGTAAAACTTCAGTAGCTGATATGACAAGAAACTATATTTGTTTACATAGGAGGAGATACTATTCTCTTGGTGTGGGCTGATTTGACCAGATAGTCAAATATAAAGATGTGAATGTCTGTTCCCCTGCAGCGTTCCTATTTCATGACTCTGAAGACCATGTACACCATTGGATACTGCACCTCCCTCGTGACGCTGACGATCGCCTTAGTGGTCCTGGTCTCTTTTAGGTGAGGAGAAGCATCTCTGGTTTGCATTTGGCCAGGACTTTTGGTCATCTCAGTTGACACAGATCCTTCCATTTGCTTTCAGGGCAAGTTAAAACTTGAAGTATTTCTAAAAACCTTCACAGAAATAAGTGACAAAAGTGATCTCTGAGTCTTGTCTCCCAGAAGGTGTCAGGGCTGCTCCTCACATTGTGCACTCCTGTCCTTGTAAAAACAGAGGTGTTTTGCAGGCTGGCATTTGCATCACCTCCCTGCTGAGGTCTTCCCATGACTTCAGCATCCCTTGGACAGAGTGTATTTCCCCCTGCTGTTCTTTTCCCCACTTGTGGCTAAAACTTGGCTCTAAGTGCCACTGAACTGACTTCTGGGAAAGTGTTTCAAGTTTACAGCAGTAATCTGACAGTCAGCTTATTTTCATACATCCTTGTAACCTGGAATTTGTACCTTGCTGCTTATTCAGTGAAATTAATTTCCCTGACAGTGAGTCTCAGGGTGGCACCTCCAGGCAGAAGAAACCCCAGCTACTTTGCACACTCCTCTTCAGGCTGCACAGCCTCTGGATCTGGGTTGTACAGAGATTTAGTACAGGCAAACCAAGAAAAATTCACCTAGGTATGGATAAACACCTTGGGTTCCTGTTACTTCAGAAAAGAGGAAGGGAAGTCTAGACTGAGCACATTTGCGTGAAATTGTAATTCTTCTGGCAACATTCAGCTTCTTTTAGTACCTGAGTAGAGCAGAAGTGGCTTCAACATTTTCAGGTCTTCTCTAAGACATCCCCCTTGGGAAATGCATTAGTCTTCCTTTCACAGACAGAAAAACAACGTTCTTAATTTGTCAATTGAGCATTAATAAGGATTGAAATATGCTGTTTACAGCCACAAGCTACCAATGTTTGCTAGGAATGTAATTTCACAGGTTCTTTCTGTTTTTGTAACAGAAGGCTTCGCTGCACAAGGAACTATATCCACATGCATCTCTTCACATCCTTCATTTTGCGAGCCTCATCCAACTTCATCAAGGATGCTGTTTTGTTTTCCTCAGAAGACACAAATTACTGTGGGGCATACACGGTAACCCTCTGCCTTCCAGCTTGCTCCCTGTTTGCAGCAGGATCCCAGAAGTAGTTAGTGTGCAGGGAAGGAAATCTCTGTCTCAGCTTGCCATTCAGCATGAGGGGTTATGGGAAAGGAACCAATCACTTGTGTGTTGGTTGTTCTTGGCTGAGATATCCCCATGTGGGGGGATTCTGCATGGGTGATGGTGGCATGAAGACACAAAAGCAGCCCAGGTTAGAGTATACACATAGAAACCCAGGCATTGCTCCTCCTGGCTACAGATGCCTTTACAAATGTTGGAGCAGAGGACATCCAGGTCTGTCTGAAGCAGGAATCTGCATTTATCATCTTTACTGCATTGGACAGATGGCCACAGAAGACAGCAGTTCAGCACATTGACCCAGAAATGTCTAACCATGGGTTTCTCGAGCCTAGCATAGGACACAACCAGGGTAGAGATTCTTACATGGATTTTAGGTCCTGGTGGACGGGGCTGGCAGGAAAAGTACCAGAACACATTAAATATTGCTGACATACTATAGTGTGAGACCTGACAGTAAGACATGGATTTGCACATAGAGAGCCTGGAAAAATGAAACTCCCAAGTTTTGAATTGGTTTTTGCTATTTCTTTGTATTGGCAGCAAAATATCTTGTAAAGGGGGGAGGGGTGGAGCAGTGGGCATTGAAGATGATGTTCAATGCTTTAAAGCAAAAGACAAGTATTAAAGAGGGAAAGAAAAACACACATACACAAAGGCTTTTTGTTTTACACCCCTCCCCCCATGTTTTCCTGGACTTGTGTTGCTGAACAAAAACATTTAGAGCAAATTTTACCTTGTCTTCATTGGCCCTTTTTCTTGGGTAAAAAAACCCTGACAAATACATTCATGTGTTTAAGGTGATAGTAGTGCTGCTGATACCAATAACTTAGTAATAGTGAGACTCCTCTAAGTGAGACAGTAACCCAAAGCCATGCATCCATGACACATTTGGCTCTTGCTAATGAGGCAGTTGATTAATAAATTTACAAGTGCCAGTCCTGCTTTTTTTTCATGTGAATGCCTATCTTAAGGCCATCTGTTTAGTCCCCTAATCACTATGAAATGTCTGTTTTACAAGATTTATGTACAGCTCTCTCTCTGTGTTAGAAGGTAGATACAAACCCAGGCAGAAGCTAATCTTTCTCTCTTTCCTCAGGTTGGGTGTAAGCTCACCATGGTCTTCTTTCAGTATTGCATCATGTCCAACTACAGCTGGCTCCTCGTGGAGGGACTGTACCTCCACACTCTCCTGGTCATTTCTTTCTTCTCAGAAAGGAAGTTCCTCTGGAGGTTCATCACCCTCGGATGGGGTATTGGTTCTCCTTTTAGTAACTGTGGGTTTCTTTTGCCTTTGGGATGGACTTGTGGAGCAGTAATCAGCTTTTCCAATTGCAGGTGCCCCAGCAGTATTTGTGGCTGCATGGGCGACTGCCCGGCAACTCCATGAAAATATTGGGTAAGCTGGGGAGGTGGGGGGGGGGAAGGTGTTACTTTGAGGGTGCATGCAGCCCCCACACAGGCTGCTCCACAGGGTCCTGCTCACTTCTAACTGCTGGCAGCCAAGCAAACCAGCCACCACACAGCTGTGGTGTGAGCCTGGATCCCAGCGTAGGCGGGAGGTCCAGCTCAGCAACTTCAGAGAGAGCCTCAAATTTCCTTTGAGCGTTTCCAAGGGTGGGAGGTAGACTTCAAGTATGAATTCAGAGCACAATGTTTACAGCATCTGTATTTGACTTATCAGTGGGACTTTGTTCCTTTCTCTTCTCCCAGCCACAATTTTGAACAGTGGTTGTACTTTAAGGGCAGGTTGTACTTTTGTCCAGTGCAGGTGAACAGTTTTCTGTCAGAAATGTTGTAGCACTAAGTGAAAACAGCAAAACTAGTTTTGTGGAAGGAAAAAGGGGCCTGTTTGAAGTGCAAAACAGACTAAACCGCTTTGAAAAGACACCAGTGTTTTGATAACTGACTGCACCTTCTCTTCTATTTTTACAGGTGTTGGGACATTAACACTAATGCCAATACCTGGTGGATCATTAGAGGCCCCATAGTTTTGTCTATTTTTGTAAGTCTTTTCTGGGACAAGCAGATTCAAACTGTATTTTCAATTACTCTGAAGTCAGAGATCTATTCAACATGCTTTAGAAGTGTGTTAATGAACTGATCTTAGACGTGTGCCTAAAATGGCGTGACACATGAATTACCGCTTAAGCAACTTCTGCTCAGCAGGATTTAGTCAGTAACTAATGCCCTGAAGCTAAGTTCACAAGGAAAGCTAGAGTGTCCTCCCAAGAAGCAAGAGCTTAAAGAAGATCAGGTTTCCACATCCTGTTGATTTCATATGAACTTGGCTGGCTTGTGAAAGCTTGTTTTGGACTGTTTCAAGGAAGGATCCGGAGGAGAAACCAAGTGGCTGTAGTACATTTCAGTACAATCGCCTTTGTGTGTCCCACTCAATGCCCTTCTCAGCAAAGGCAAAAACAACTTGCCTTACATGACCATTAGCTTTTGTTCTCAGGAATGAAAGCAGCTCACAGGCTGCATGCATTGTATGTTAGTGAACTGCAATTATACTGTCACTGGCATTATACTGGCATTGCTCACTGAAAAGGCACAGCCATTGAAATTCAGTGTGAACCCGTCCAGTATGATGACAAGGAAGGACAGTTTGGTACATGTAATACCTAGTATCTGTGATCTGAGTATTTACTGGTGCTCACCTTCAGAAATTTAGGTACCATGGGGCTGGAGCTGCTTCTTGTAGATAGTTGTCCTGCCCAGCATGTGTGTTCTGGGGCAGACTGCTTTGCAATGATGTATCTGAAGCCCTAGCACAGAAACACACAAGCTGCTAAAAGTAACCTGCTGGCACCCCAAGTGAGAGCCAGAGAGTTGGTCGAGGTTTTTGTGTTGCAAAACACAAACTGCAACACTTGCCCCCTCTCTTGGAAACCCAAGCAGCAGAGATGGTAGGTTAAAGTTCTGCTCTCATTTACCACAGAGCAAATCCTTCATTCCCACAAGACAAGAAGGTTACACAAGTGATTTGGGATCAATTTAACAGGCCACAGCATTTATCTTTCTTAACGCAACAACCCTTAGGTTCCAGGAGCCACTCAGCAGTTTTTAAATGCCAACAAGGCTCAGGTATTCTGCAAGGCAAAAAGCACAGTCTTCGTTTATCTTTTGACAGCCACCACCCACTATGCCCTTCCAAGTTTCCTCAGAATCCTGACCACATCTAGCTTAGCCACTTAAGGCTCTGCCTCTTTACCCAAAAGAGCCTTTTCTCAAGCGCAGAGCCACAGACAAACAAGCAGGCAGTCCTTCGGGATGATTCAGATTTAATCTCTTAATTCCTCACAGCACACAGTCCTTAGCAGTTCAAAGGGCAGAAAATCAATGCCGATAAACTCCTTTGTGCTCCTAGGCTAACATTCATTGCTGTGCTGCCCCCAGGCTGTCCTTCCCAGCAGGAATCCTGATGGCCCCCCTTCCCCGTGGTTTTTATCACCAAAAAGTCCTGCTCAGCCTACAGTACTACTCATGCCTGGCCTAACAGGTTAAAGAACCCACAGAATTCCCCTGACCTGAACCTCAGCATCCCCCAAATATTGAAGTCTTTCCTTCATGTTCACCACCCCGAGCTCTTTGCAGCTCTGCACTTCTCCTCCCTCCTCCTCAAGCTTCCAGCCCTCTCCAGACAATCTCACCAGCCCAGACCATCCAGCCACAGGGTCCTGCTCCAGCACCCACAGTCACATCCAGGTACAGGGTGTTGCAAAAGGGGGGCTGTGGGTGCAGGAGGAGGGAAGGGTGATGCTGTGGGTGAAGCCAGGAGCCTGATGCAAAGGGCAGATAAACCCAAGGTCATTTCTCAGTGCTACAGGCTGGCCCTGGGAGAGAGGCACACTCAGGCCAGCTCTGCCTCCCTTGCAACTCCTGCTCTTTGCCTGAGGGTCAAATGAGCAAACAGTTATTGCTTCATCTTGACTCAAACTGAGCAGTAGATCAGCATTTTCATCTGATATCCACCTCTGAAGAGAGGGAAAACACAAAACAAAGAACTTGAGTGTTGAGTCTCTCCTATCCCCACTTGTAAGTGCTTTGCCTCAGTCATCCCTTAATGATCTCTCCCATCAATTAGGGATACAAAATTGTGAGGCAGACCTGGCACAGGCTGCCCAGGGAGGGGGTGAAGTCTCCTTCTCTGGAGGTTTTCAGAACCCGTCTGGACATGTTCCTGTGTGACCCGATGTAGGTGAATCTGCTTTGGCAGGAGGTTGGACTGGATGATCTCTAGAGGTCCCTTCCAACCCTACCATTCTGTGATTCTATGATCCCAAACCACACTGTGTGTTTTGGCAGAGAGTAAACGGCATTTGCAGTCCTAGTTAGCAAGCAGTAGCTCCAGAGCTGCCTCTTTGCTGGATCTTACCGATGTCCCTGATCTCCCTGCCCTTGGGTGATCTGCCCAGATAAGAAACCCTGACCATCCCCATAACTCAAGTTGCAACAAACGAGTGGGGGAAAGCAGCCAGCACCCAAGGCCAGGGTGGCTGGGCAGGCTGGAAAGGCAGGGACTGCAAGGAAGACAAGGACATGGGCAGGCCAGCCCCAGTCCCTCTGTTCTGCCTGGTAAACCAAAACACCCCAAACCAGCTCTGCTGATTCCTGGCAGTTACATAAGTGGTGACTGTGCATTTGCTTCTGGCATTTGGTGGTTGGTTTGTTGTTTTTTTTCCACGTCCCTCCTTTTGGTTTGTTTTTTTTCAGATTAATTTCATTCTTTTTGTCAACATTTTAAGAATCCTGATGAGGAAGCTGAGCTCCCCTGAAGGACGGGGCAGTGATTTCAACCAGTACAAGTATGTCCCCTACATCATGACTTTATGGCATCATAAACCACTTGAGCTCCTCTTTCTCCTTCTACACCGGCTTTTCCCTCTGTTTTCATTCTCAGGAGACTTGCAAAGTCAACACTCCTCCTCATCCCTCTCTTTGGGGTCCACTACATCATCTTTGCTTTTTTCCCTGAAGATGCAAGCAGTGGCACAGTGGAAATTCAGCTTTTTTTTGAATTGGCTCTTGGATCATTCCAGGTAATATTTGACAAGCTATTATTTCTTTAAAACAAGAAAAAGAGATATAACTCTGCAACAGAACAGAGTGCTAATGGCAAAACCAAGGTTGTCTGATTTCCCTTGAGACGTCTCATCCCCACTCAAAAGCTGAAACTGCAGTTCTAATTCTCTGACCATGGTTCTTTTATCTTTCAGGGCTTTGTCGTGGCTGTACTTTATTGTTTTCTGAATGGTGAGGTGAGTATTGTGTATGTAACATTCTTTTTTATTGCCCAAGCATGCCTAATTAATCTGTGGGATACATTCTTCAACGAATTACACCTTTTATCTGAGGATTTTCTACCCAACTACCTGAAATACCTCCTAGACCTGGCAAACCTCAGGAAATGTATGCCAGCTGCAAACTTTACCTCTCAACTATACTGCAGCCCTTTTGTAAATCAGATAGTGTTATTACTGTCTGGGAATGGAGGGTGGGAGCACCATCCTGCACACAGTCACACTGACAATCAACTGGTGCTGATGTACACCCTTGTTATCTGCCATACCATGCCTGTTTTGCTTGTTTGATCCTTGGGAAGGAATTTATCAAAAGCTGCATCCAATCCAGTTTATTAAACTCTCATAAGCTAAAGCTTTTGGAAGAGGGCCTGTTTCCTTTGTTGTATGATAACACACAGGCCTCTGGGATAGAACTTGCACTTTGAGGTGAGGTAAAATGTTATCCAAACCTGGGAGATCTTGAGGTTATTGGAAGGTAAAAAAAATTCCCACATTATTCATGCCTAAGGTTGGAAGAAAGAGTCACTTTTAAGTAGAAGAGAGGTTTGAAATGCTTTGATTCTTTAACAGAGTTCAGGAAAAGTTGTTTTGAGAAGAAAATCTGCTTTTTTATTTACCTCAGAGTGGCAAAATGTCCCTTTTTTATATATATAAATAAAATAGAAATCTTGGAAAAATCTGAACCAAACCCAATTTCACCTGCAACTAAACAGAAAAATATATTACCAGAAGATCATGTGGTTGCAACAACAGTATCACTAGAAGAGACAAGAAACAGGTCCTACCCTAACTCACCCCTTAAAGTGGGGGTTAAATACATAAATCCAAACCTTGGCAAAGGTAACCCTGCTCTCCTTTTCCTGTTCTATTGCTCTCTGCAACACAGGGCTCCAAGATAAACTAGGTGAAATAAGTATTTTGTGACCTTTCTACCTAGGTTCAGCTGGAAGTTCAGAGAAAATGGAGGCAGTGGCATTTAAGCAAACACTTGCATCATCTCAGCACCTCAGCGAGTAACGGAGGAAGTGGCTTAACTCAAGAGATGCAGATGGTGAGGTCGAGCCCACCAGAGCACAGGAGAGCAACCCTCCAAAGATCAAGCTTGCTTTAACACTGTACACCTGGAGGATACCTCCATGCTCAGATACACATGGTTAAGTCCCATGGACCGTGCTGGGAGTCCTGTGTACATATCCAAAAGCGGGACTTGGCTGTAGATCAACAGTTCTTGAAGCACATCTGCTCATTTATATCCTGTGTAGCAGTGGATTATTTTGCAAGGCAAAATGGGACAAAACATTATGCTCTTCCTTGGGTTTCTGGTCACAGACATTTGTGTTTCGTTCCACAGTGATATTTTTCAGCTGCTATTTCTACCTTAAATGTGACCTTTGATTTCCAGTGTGTATCTCCAACATGTTCCAGGCTAAGCCAAGCTGGTGAGTTTTAGATGTTCTCAATTTCTCCTGCTATTGAAGCTGGGAAGACATTCCATTTGCTCAATGGCAGTTGTGAGCCATCCTTTAACACAAACCATGAGGTTGAAAGGCAAAACCAATTAATCCCTAAAATTTACTGATTCAAAGTCTCTCTGTTGTGGTGACAGATGTTGGACACTGAGAACATAAAGCACAGCTGAGCTGTTTCCACTCTGGCTGTACATCCGTTGCTCAGGTATGCTCCAGTGACAGTGGTGGGTTCAGTTTTCTTCCTTTGCCTCTTCAAACAGTGGAGACCTCAGAAATAACAGAGGTCCAATTTGGATCTTTCTATCTTTTTGGAATGCCAAAAAAAGGAGCTATTCTAGCATATTCCAAGGATTGGCAAGAAACTTTAGTAAGATGGCTTTTGCCAGTCTGTACCTCTGAGACTTATCCAATTAGTCTTTGAAGGGAAGCAATGAAAGCCTTTGAGATGTTTAAAACTCAGTTAAACCGGGCAGCATGAGGTATCTTGTGAAAAACACCACCATAGTGGCTAGCAAAAAAACTCTTTAGAGTGTGCAATCACTCAGCATGCTGAAATCTGCAAGACTGCACTCTGTAATACACTGTTGCAAGGTGTCTGAGCTTCTATTGCAGCTTTATGTTCATGAGGATAAAACTGTTAAACAAAAGGATTAAAAAAAATGATCTGACAAATGTGATCAAACGTCCTACTTGATTTTGTGTCTGCCTTTCCACAGTTGGGGCAACTCTTGCCTGGGCAAAGATGGCTGAATAGAGAGTGAGTGGCTTTTATCACATTTCTCCCTCTCCTGATCACCCTACAAGACAATGGCAAAACGTGCATGGTATGTCAAATGCTGATGAAGCAGCATTCCCCAACCCATCTGGCAAAACCGCTCCAACAGCCTTTGTTCACACCAAACTCTCATGGCAGACTTCTGCCACTTCACCAGAAGGGAAACGTGCAGAGAAATTAAATAGAGGCTTTCAAAGTAAAATTACCTGTGCAGAAGCAAGTTTTTGAGTGCTATTAGCATGGCTTCAAACACTGAGATTCTGGAACAGGGAGGGGGGGTTAGCAGGAGGGTTTTGTGCTCTCTCTGGCCTCGTTGGCTTTGCCTGCTGATGCAAGTCACCCAGCAGCAGGAGAGCTGAATCTCTTTAAAACCATGAAAACAACAACAAATAAAAATCAAACAGAAAGCAAACAAAGTAAGTGTTTCCAGGAATTAATTTGAAGCTTATGCTTTTGGAAATTGCAAGGTTTTGAATCAAATTTGTCCTTTAAAACTTAAAAGCCAAAGCAAGTGGAAGGAAGAGTAGAAGGGGGATCAGTCCCATGACAGAAAGTGAAAACTCCTTCATGCAGGTTTGAGTGAAAGATTTCACCTCTTGCTGCCAAGTAGAGGCTCCAACCTTCTTAGGGGTTCACTCTGTCCCTGTGCATTTAGCAAGTCAGGTACTTACAAAAAGATACAACCATTAGCCTAATTTTCTCTCTGGACTACAAAGATCACCAAGAAAAATGAAACAACTTCCAAGGGCAACTTCCAAGTTCCCCGTCTGAGAATGAAACACTTATCAGTCAAGACAAAACAGATGTTTGTTTTAAATGCAAATGCAAGCATAAATGAAGAAATATCGATTCAGAGACACAATAACATGTAATTAATCAGATCTGATGCAATTATTGACTCTCCCACAAGCCAGTGTAAGAGCTCAATCTCACAGTCTGTAGGTAGGACCAGCACAAGGTCGGGTGGAGCTCAGGCTGAGCATGATATGTCTTTGTATAGGAGTTTTGGTGAAATAGGGGTGAACCACATGCCCCAAAATAAAACACTCTGTGGGCTTTTTTTTTTTGTATTAAAAAAAATATATAGCATAAGTTATTGTTTAACTTGATCATTTTGGTTTTGACTTGTCTGTAATAACCACAGAAAGGAAGCATTTCCCGGTTCTGTACTACAAGTTTGCTTCAGGCATTGAGGGATGGCCTGGTTTGTATGAAGAACTGAGGCTCCATGAAAAGCCTCAGATATCAGCTGGCATTTCCAGTCCTGGCAAGCATGTAGCCCCAGGCATTTTGGTGCTGTGACCTGCCTGGAGAAAGCTGCTGCCAAACACCACTGCAGTGGGATAGGTTCTCATTTCACTCACCTTCTTTCTGCACAGGCGATGCAAAAGCATTCTGCCCTCCTGAGGATCTCTCTTGATTAACTGCACTGACATCACTAAAGAGGTACTTAGTTCTGGGAATGTTGACATGTTTACAAGCAGATGAAGAGGAACAGGGAAGTAAATCTCAGCAAGCAATGAAAAAAGTGGGAGGTGAACTAGTGAAAGACACAAGCTGCCAGCAGCAGTAGCCTGAGACAACTGACACAGGCTCAACACAAGCTCTCTACATTCAGAACTCCCTCTCTCTGAATCCCTCCTCGGTATTCAGTGTAAAGCATTCATTTGTTATCAGTACATAAGACTATCATTCTTCAGCCAAGTAGTTATCAGGGTCACTGGTGACAGCCTCTGGCTATTCACACTAGGTGCCCTGAGAAGGTAGTTGCAGCTCTGCAGGCAGCAGCTCCTGCAGCCTGAACATCAGCAGTTTAAGACCCAAGGCTGAATTTAAGATGAAGTAATTAATGGATTTTCTCTCTCAACACAGCAACAAGGAAGTACCCAGCAAAAAAGCAGTATTGCTGTGCAGTGAGCATTCACATTGTGCAACACCTTCCCGGGCATCAGAAAGCTGAACTGTTTCTGAATGGGGTGTTGCCAGTTCCCAGGGGTTGGATCCCAGTGAAATGCCTCAGGAATGCAGCCAACATCCCTTCTAGGCTGCCCCCAGGGAAGATTTTCTTTTTTCCCCTCATCCAAAAAGGTGGTCCTTCTTAAGTGTGCAAGCTGATATGAAAGGTTTAGAATAAAGGCGATTGCCTACTCACCATAGGGCACAGCAGAAGGAAAGAGAAGGCAGATGAGGACAGTCATCTTCCCGTAATCACCTTTCCCTAGCTCACAAAAGCAAACAAAGCTTAACCCCCAAAGTAGGTGACCCTCCCAAGCACAGCTGATGAAGTTACTGCAGACTTAAGATCAAAAGACTGGTATCAGCCCAAGACATCTCTAGCCAGCATGCCCCAGACCGTTATTTCCTTATTCTTACCTGCAAGCAATGGTTTGTGCACAAGTTTCTAATTAAAGCTGGTAACTGAGCAAGCCTAAACAGCTCATTAACAAAAGGTGATGTTCACTACCCTGCTTTTGAGATATATTAAACCATCAGAGACAGGCCAATGACCTCTCCCATCAGAAGGAAAACACCAGGTGCTAATTAACTTGAGCTTACATAAACTAATTGTGTCAAAGCTGGAAATCTGTTTTCCTGACATTTAACTAAACTTGTTCATACAGTAAGCTTGGGAGGAAAAAAAAAAAAGCATAAATACATTTGTACTCGAGATATTGCTTCTGCAGGCCATATAAGCAGAGCTGAGGAAAAGAGCAAAGATGCTCCAGACATAGGGTGTGGTGTGGGAAAGGGGAGGTGAAGGACACAGGAAAGAGCTCTTTAGCTGGTAAACAGAGCAAATATAACAGCAGGAAATCATTAAGCTCCTACAAGGTTATCTCTTCTAATTCCCATGAAGCAGGACAGCTGACTGCCCCTTCTTGTTTTGCAAGACAAAAAAATCCAGTGCTGGCTGCTTGGGCTGATGTGGACACAGAAGGGAGAGGGGAATGTGCAGTGGTGCATCAGCCTTCTTGGTCAGAGCTCACCCAAGTGCCTATCAGTTTCTTCCTCAGTCTGGCTGGGTAAACAGAAGTGGTGCTTGGGAGATTACATAAACCTCACTCATCCCCTTAAATCTACCCCCCAGCATGTAAATATGAAAAGAAAGAATTACAATTATCTTATTTCAAAGAAATTTATTTAACAAACTTCAGAAACGTTGCTTAACACTTCTCCAGGCTTCAGAAAAGTTACCCACTGCTGCAGAGGCTGTCCTGTGTCTCCTGGACAGTCAGCCCCATTTTGTAATATGTAGCCATCAAAACACATCTTCTTCCAGTATAAGTCAAGCAGTACTATACAAAGCCAGCTGGAAAACCAAATATAGTTACTGTGTTTTCCCTAGAGGATTCCCTGTCCCCAAAAGGCCTCTTCTTCAGCTAGCAGAGGGCAATCTAAAACTTCACAACTTCATTCACAACTGCACCAAGTCTTGAGTGAACTCAGTGGCCATTTCCCCACTGCCTCCCTCTAATCTGAGCAAGAGGCACCAGCCTGGGGCTCCAGCTGGCTACAGCTGCCTTCCCCCAGTGAAAGGGTTAGGGGCACAGCCTCCCACTAACAAAGAGTACCTGCAGAATTGATTTCCAGTTTCTGCCATCACCAAAAAGGCACTCTGAATTTCTAGTCAAGCCATGGACACCCTTGACTTCATATAGGAGAACTGCACACCTGGCATGGGCACCCCTAGGCACCACAATTGATTTTTTGGGTTAATTAAGGCACTAACACCAAAGTGCAACAGTTTGGGAATAAACCTTGCAGATTCTCTCTGTGATAAGTGGCTCTGCTAAAGCCAACGGTAGTGTTTGCAGAAGCATCTACAAGATCAGTCCACTAGCATGTTTTCAACAGTGCAATTCAGCAAATTAAAAGCACCTTCACCAAGAGAGACACAGT
Organism: Colius striatus; assembly: GCF_028858725.1. Lineage (NCBI taxonomy): Eukaryota > Metazoa > Chordata > Aves > Coliiformes > Coliidae > Colius > Colius striatus. The sequence goes on along the minus strand of NC_084769.1, from coordinate 10,634,958 downwards.
CACAGTGGAGTTTTCCAGAGGCAGCTTAAGGGCATGAGTCCTTGAGAGTTGGTCAAGAAACCAAACTCTGGGCATTGCAAGAACTTCAAGAGTTGGCTGGGCAGCTCTGTGCATTATGTTGGCAGAAAGATGGTCACATTCATGTGCAAAAGCACAACTGACACTGTCCAGAGCAAGCCTGGTTTGAGACAGCATCACAAAACAGGCTTAGGTGCTAGAGTTACAGAAATCTGAGAGGGAATGGAGACAGTCCTCATGAAGGCAAGCAAGTCCACAGGAGCACTCTGGGTAAGCATGGATGTATGCTCAAGCAGGACTTAAGACTGTCTCATCATGGCTCACCTACACAGCCTTATCAGCCTTTGTACTGTTGTGCTTTTCAGGTGAAAAATTGTGTCAAACTTGTAGCCCAAGAAAGGAGAACCTTGCCCAACAGCTATCGGACAAGCTGCAGAGATGAAACATACAAGAAACATTTGCTGTGAAACAAAAACACAAGTGGCTTTACCAGTGGATACAAAACAAACATTAAACCTGAAACATTCTGAATACATTTTTATCTGTGGGCAACCAAGTCCTATATTTGGGCAGGAAGGACACACATGTAGGGCTATCAACCTCCTGAGGTCTCCTGCTCAGGTCATTTCTCTTTTTTACACCACAGGGTACTTCAAAGCTGCAGCTATTTTGGAGACCTTGACTCAGGCATTACCAGGAAGACCACCAGCCTTAACATAATTTGGGCCAAGTCTCTGTGGCAGATTAGAGCTGCCCCCATCAGCTTTGGCAGTCTTGGGCAACTTCTCCTCCCAGGCCTATTGTTAATCAGGGGGGAGAAAAGGACTTGGTCTGGCCACAAGGATCTAGAGCTTTCTCCTCCCAGAAGAAATGGTAGACAAGACTCTCAGCTACAGGATGAGCTTGAGCTGACTTCTCACTGTCCCAGGGGGAAATCCTGACAACCAAACATGCCCCAGAAGGTCCAGTGGCCTCAGCATAGTCTGCCCAGCCACAACATCCACCTACAGCCCGTGCAGAGCTTGTCCCTCTTGCCCCTAAGATACAAAAAAGAAGCTAGGAAGACCAATGCCCCATTACAGTGAATTGTGCAAGGGCTGTGAGGGAGCAGCTTGCGTGGTCAATTGGCACGTGCCCTACACAGGTGGCAGAGAAGCAGTGACAGTGGGCAGAGGCCACTACTGCCCGAGGAAGGCATCACAACCCTTCCCTGCATACCTGCATCACCCAGCACCTGCTCTTGGCCCCAAGACAGCTGTATGTCCCTGTGCTTCTGTCAGAAGTGTCCCAGAAAAACTCAAAGGAAGGGTACAGGGAACATGCTAGCAGAAAACAAAATGGGTGACCAGATCAAGGTCTGTGTGGCTTCTCTTCTGAAGGAGATGGAGGAGCGAGATACAGTGAAGATTCTCAATATTCCATGTCAGAGAGCATGGTCAGGCATAAATCATCTGTCCCTGAGACAGAGACAAACAAAAGTTGTGTCACACTCTTCACAGGCTCCAGAGTATGAGGAAAAGCATAGCAACACCAAAACCATGACAGCACAGGCTTTGTGTAAGCCTCAAAATAACCCACATGTGTAGACTGCAGTCTGCCACCCCTCTGCATGTTTCATGGGATGTCCTCTTCCTCAATCCCAATCTCTGCTCTTCTCATGTCACGCAGCCTCTGTGCTGACTGGTGGGTGGTTATGTCTTCTACAGGCACCAGGGCTGACGCACCCTTGCCCTCCTTGCACACGATTTAAGACACGGTGTCCTTTTCAAACTTCATTCCACTCCCTTTTTTTCCAGTCTAATTGGCAAAGCTGATTACACAAAGGCGGAGGTGCACCCTTTGCACCTAGATTTTGCCTACCCCACTCCTGGGGTGCGTGAGGCTGTTGATGTGAAGTCCACTGATCCCGTTCAGGAAGAAGAGAAAGGCGGCAACGAATTCACACCAGTACGTCAGTGTGAAGCCCATGAAGCTGAGTTGATCCTTCAGGAGGATGGAGAAGCTCAGAACCCCGGTGGCCGACAGCAAGAAGGAGCTGAGGATGAGAAGGGAGCCCATCGACCACTTCCGCCTTGCGTTGGCATCCTCACAGACTTGGGACACCATCAGCAGCTCCAGGCCGAATATGGCCACCACGACAGCAAAGGACACCATGCTTCTGATGGGAATCATCCCAACACTCAGCCCTTCCACCTTGGCCAGGCTGAGGTCCGTGACGCACTTGAGGACGCTGCCGTTGCCAACGCTGCAGAGGTGCCACAGTCCAAAGAGCTGCCCCCTCGCAAAGAGCCAGCGGCCATCGCAGACAGAGATAGACGACAGGACCACTGCTATGGCCACGCACAGGATGATTAGGCTCCTGATAAGTGTCTCAAAGAAGGATTTCTGAGGTCTCCGGTGTGCCAGTAGCCTCTGGGCCTTAAAAGAGAGTAGAAGCAAAAAGCCCCTGAGTTAACCACTAATGAAGGGTGAAACAAAACCAGGGAGACAGAGCTGTGGGACTCCAGCACTTGAAAATATTTGCTTGGGTACATCAGACCCCTTCTTGCAGGGGAAGGCGAGAAATTTGTTACAGGCTGTACCCAGGAGAAAGGAAGGGTGGGTGAAGCCCAGTTCCCGGGCTGCATAAACAATGCTCCCACGTCAAGGCCCAGGTTCAGGATCACAAAGGCTCTGGGCTGAGCAGGATCCCTGCCCCGCAGTCCCCGTGGCACAGCCTCCTACTGTGGCAGGGCTAGGGGAAAGCCCCAGCCTCTGGGAGGATGGAAGCAGAGGCCGGGAGGCGGCAGGAGCAGGGCGCTGGGCACACAACTACCAGCACCGCACCCCTTTTCCCACAGCCCTCCCGGGCTGCAGCCAACCCGGCTCTCCTCCTCCTCCTCTTGCCAGCAGCAGCGGTCCGGACCCGGCTCCTCACCCCCGCGGCACGGCTCGGCTCCGCTGGGGCGGGGGATCTCCGGCTGCAGCCCCCACGTGTGCCCCTCTCCTCCAAACCTCCCAAAAGTCCCATAATTTTACCCTAAAGCCAAGCCAAGCACCTCGCAGCCGCCTCCAACTCTGCAGGGCAAGCGGCGGTGCTCAGGTGCGGCGGCAAGCGCGGCTGCAGCCCGGCTGGTAGGGACGGGAGAGCCGCGGAGCAGGCGGTGGAGGGGCTCCGGCCGGCCAGCTCCGGGAAGGATCGGAGCGACTTCGGCCACCCAGTGCCAGGGACTAGCCGAAGCGACAGCCTCCCGGCGGGGCGATGCATAGCCCTCGGCCCGGATCCTGCCCCGCACCCCGGCCCGGCGGCGGGAGCCACATACCTGCGCCCCGATGGCGGTCATGCTGCCGGCGGCGCGGGAAGGCTGCAGACGCGGGCGGGCTCCGGCCGCGGCCTTTTATCCCCCGGAGGGCGGCGGGCAGCGCGCCCGCCCCCACCCGCCACGCCCGGGGCCGGGCGCCTCCGGGCCCCCCCGCGGCTGACTCAGCGGCACGGCCAGACTGGCGGAGCGGAGCTGGACCGGGCCGAGCCGAGTCGAGCCGAGCCGAGCCGTGCCGAGCCGAGCGGGGCGCAGCTGCTCCGCTCCCACCGCCGGCTCGGCGTAGCGGTGAAAGGCAGCGCTGCCCCAGCCCAGGGCACAGCCTTGGCCATGCCCGGGTAGAGCACGACCGTCCCGGAGAGGCGTCTCGGGCGGCAGCGGCTCCTCCCGGCGCACCGCGGGTTCTCGCTTCCCGTGCGCCCGGCCACCACTGGCTCTCCGAGAGCTCGGTTTGTTTCTCGAGGTTTGTTTGTGGCCCGATGTCAGGTCGTCATGGGATGGGGAATGATCCCGCATCCCTTTGAGAGGCTGTTGCAAAGGACATCTCCCCACACACCCCGCACCGCTGCACGTTGCGGTGATGCCCACCCACAGAAACGCCCGCGGGTACGGTAACGCCCGTCCTGCCCTTCCCCTGCAGCTGCCCTGTGGTATCTGCTCCCGCTGTTTGTGTTTCCGAAGCCACTGGGACACGGGCTCTCCTCCATGCCCGGCCTCTCACCTTGGGCCCTGTATGTGCTCTTATCTGGTACCAGCGTACTGAACCCTATGTACCGTGAGCAGAACCTGTACCATCAGCAGAAACGTCTCTGCTCATAAAGTTTTATGCCCTTGCTCTTTTTCCCACTGCCGTTTTGCTGTCCTCTAATGAATTACTGATTGCTTTACTTTTTTTTGTAGGGCTCCAAAACCCAAGGAAGTTGGGTTTTGCTGTGTCATCAGAAACTCTGGTTTCACCGCCAAATTCTGGTTTTGACTCCAGCAGAGCAATTTGCAGGGACTCCACAGGCTTCCGTGGACAGACCCACAGGTTGTTGTTCCTGGGCCCCCCTTCTAGGCAGCCAGGGGCAGAATTCCACCATTCCTTTTCCAGCCGAGAGGAGCTGAGGGATCTCCTTCTCCACCATGGGCTGGTGGGAGTTACTGTAACTTTACCTTTCTTCCACTTGCCATTTCTGAACAAATCAGTTGTCTGTAGAAACTGTGTCATTAATCTTTACACAGCTTTAAAGGCATATCTACCTGCTATGCTTTGGTTGAGGGTGTTTTCTGGAACACTGTTTCTACCAAGAGGGAGTATTTTCAACAATACCTTTACCTTAGTTTTCATGCTTTGCATTTTAGTGCTAAATTTTGACCTTTCTCTCCTCCTGCAGAATCTTTTGTTTCATTGTTTCTCTTCAAAGCCTTCTACATGATTAGATTATATTTCTATCAAACACTGGACTGGGATTTTCCACTTTTGCAACACAGCACATTTTTGCAAGGTCTGTTGTTAAAACTTCTTTTGTGGGTTTGTGGTCTGCAACATTTCTTGTTTTCTGAAGACGTTATCCAAGCCAGCAGACCTGATGCTTGCCACATGCCTTTCATTTGAGGGTCATCAGATGACAGAATAGCTCTATGAACACCCGGGGCTATTTATTCCACAGGTTAAACAGCATTTCCCTATAGCAGAGTTTGGACTGGTTACATGCATTTGCTGCTACACTTTTCCACTTCTAAGTTCCAGATTTAACAATATTTCTATATCTTTGGCTCAAAAAGAATAAGCAGGTCTTGTTTCACATGCTACATGGACTGAACGAACGTTGCTTGCACGTAACCGTGCTAAGCAAGTGCAGGCTCTGGCCAGACAAAATACACCAACTCTTATCTGGCAAAAACCTTCACATGACTTGTGCTTTCTGCAATGTGGGCTCAATCCTGCACAGCATGACACAATTTGGCCCCCAATTAGCAAAATTATTAAGCATAGATCTGCCTTTGAAAGCTGTGGGTCATCCTCACAAATGCAGCATCTTTGAAAAAAGATTTTTAATGGTGATTTTATTTTAGAAATTAATATATAAAAACATTTAGAGTCTGTTTGAATTGTATCCTACTGACCAAGAGAAGGGGTTTTTTCTGTATAAGCCCATGGGAAGGCTCACGTGCACAAAAATCACGTGCATGAAAAGCTTTGCCAAATGAGGAACTTTAAGTGCTTACTTTTGAAACCAAAACTGCTGCCTGTCATACTTGCATCCTTTAGACATGCCCTTATCAGCCAAGCTGGTTCCTTGAGGAAAAGGGTGGGTTGGGGATGATGCTTTTGCTGCAAGTACACAATTGCTTCAATGTTTTGCACTTCATTTTGTTTTCTCAAATATAAAAATATGAACCAGAATGAAAGGTGACCTGTATCATTAATAGCAGCACTGAACTGCTACTTTCAGATTCACTCTTCCCTGAGGTCACCGAGGGGAGGGTGATTGTAACCATTGTGTAAATAGGACAGTTAGCAACAGGACAAGGGGTAATGGGATGAAGCTGGAACACAGAAAGCTCCACTTAAATAAAAGAAAAAAACTGTTTTACTTTGAGGGTGAGGGAGCCCTGGCACAGGCTGCCCAGAGGGGTTGTGGAGTCTCCTTCCTTGGAGGTCTTCAAGACCTGCCTGGACATGTTCCTATGTGACCTGACCTAGGTTGACCTGCTTCTGCAGGGGGGTTGGACTGGATGATCTCTAAAGGTCCCTTCCAGCCCCTACCATTCTAGGTTATGGGAGCTCTGTTTCTGCTGGAGATACCTTCTGGTAAAGAGGTCTGGGTTAAGGAAGCCAGCTACAACTGCGCCCCTTTTCAGTTGGAAAAATGAGTTTATTTTCATTGTCTTGTAACAAAACCAGCCAAAATATATCCCCCATCCTTTAAAGGTTAAAAAAAGACAAACCAAACAGAATTGCTTGAAGAAACGTTGTGGAAAATTCATAGAATCACAGAATGGTAGGATTGGAAGGGACCTTTAGAGATTATCTAGTCCAACCCCCCTGCAGAAGCAGCTTCACCTAGATCAGGTCACATAGGAACATGTCCAGGCGGGTCTTGAAGACCTCCAAGGAAGGAGACTCCACAACCCCTCTGGGCCTGAAGATTATTATTTTGGACAATCATATGTGAAAAGAGTGTTTTACAGTGAAAAGATCAGTGCCTTAAACCCAATAATTTCTCTTTTTTTACATTACCTACATCATAACAACACAGTAAATGACCTTTAAAGCACTTCAGATGTATTTTTGCCTCATCTGTGTTAATGTAGAGTTCTTGGGATATTGCCAGTTTCATTATTTTTGTTTAGAAAGTCCCTTTTCTCTATTGTTTCAGTGAGTATTTCACATCCTATCCCTGGAGAGAAAGTTTTCAGGGAAATGTGTTCATAAATAATGGAAATTACCAGAGACTGTTGTAAAACACAGAAATAGTTTCTTCTGGTTCATTTAAAACCATGAAAAGTTTAACACCGAGGACTGTTTCAGCTTTTCTCCTGCAAGAAGCCCACAGAAGGTACAGGACTGAAGCCTAGGAGTCACCAGGGGCTTAGGGAACATTTACCCAGAAAAGTATTTCACTTTGAGTTAAAGCAGAACACAAGTGACTGGGACAGCAGCAGCTCAGGTTCATCTAATCTTGATGTTGTTTACCCCTGTAAACACAAATATCTGTTGAATACAATTCTTTCTGAGCATATCTTTAAATTCTTGCCATGGCAACTGATCTGGCTAGACAAGTAAACATTCATTTTTGTCAGGTCCCTATTTCAAGTTGTCTTTCCAGACAGAAGTTGACCTGATCTCGGAGACAAATAGATCTTCAGTATTTTTGCAGACTGAGACTTGAGGAGATACCCAAGGGCTGTTTGAGGGGCAAAATGTTTTTTCTTTGTATCTTCCTTAAAAAGTGAGCACATAGAACATTTTCTGAGGAAGAAGGCAGAGGCTGTCTTGTGTCACTGTTCTTTTACATGTTTGGGGTTGGGTTTATTTTTCCTCTGTCTGTAGACTGAAAACCCAAGTGGAAGAAGTTGTGTTCAGCTCAGGCGGGCTTCAGCCTGGCTGTGCTGAAACAGAGCTTCCAGTGTAGGGCAAAAAGTCAGTAAGCTGTTGGTAAGCTGAAGAGGAGGCTGAGGGGAGACATGATCACTCTCTACAACTACATGAAAGGAGGTTGTAGTGAGGCAGGAGTTGGTCTGTTCTCCCCAGTAATGACTGATAGGACAAGAGGAAAGAGGCTCAAGTTGCACTAGGGGAGGTTTAGATTGGAGACTGGGAAGAACTTTTTCCCTGATAGGGTTGTTACACCCTGTCCCAGGCTGCCCAGGGAGGTGGTAGAGTCCCTATCCCTGGAGATACTGAAAAGATGTGTAGCTGATATGCTGAGGGCTGTGGTTTAGTGATGGGCTTGGCAGTGTGAGGTTAATGGTTGGACCTGATGATCTCAAAAGTCTTCTCCAACCAACCAGTTCTGATTCTGTGCTCACAACCAGCAGCTTCTGGGAGCAGAGGCACAGTGGCCCTCAGTGAGTAAGGCCCCAGGCAGCACATGAAGCACAGTGGCTTTTGGCTTGTACCAAGGCCTGTACAGCTCAGACCAACACCTTATCACAACCGCTTTTACCCGTGATTTTCCTCCCATTGCTGCAACCAAGTGGACAGCCTCATCCAAGTATGTAAGAGGGTCATTAAACATAGAAAGAGGAGAAAGCTCCTGGGGCAGATGGTTTCACTGGGGCCTTGGTCCCTCTCCTGTGCCTTTGGGGCAGATCATGATCCCTGCAGCCCTAGGCTTTCCCACTCACTGCTGGACATGGCAAAAATACCCACTGCTGGGGTATGGGATCTTCCAGGACTCCCAAGTCAAACCACACCTGCTCAGGCACTCAGAGCTGGGTTAGAAACACACTCATAATATGCCAGTTCATTACAGTGACTTTACCCCCAATCCCAATTAACTTTAAAGAAAGGGGACTTTACATAGTAGGATGGGATTAAAGAAACTCCCTTTGTATCCTGGAAATAGTTATTTTATTCACTTGAGATCAGTTTCTGGACCTACCTCAGCATCACATTGCAGAGTCTCAGCACTGGGTGCTTGCTCATTCTGCTTTGGATTCAGCCATTTTCAGGGATCTCTGGCAACAGATAGGCTGGCTTTGGACATACCTCAAACTATTTACATTGGTTCCCTGTGACAAATGGATGCTTTGAAATATACCATCAACACAGAAAAGAAACCTTCAGCCCTTTTAGCACCACTAGAAAAATTTGGGGTTTTGTTTCAATACTTCATAAGCTTGAGGAAAACTTAGTTTCTCAGCTGTCACAGGTATGTTTTTTTCCTTCAAGTAAAACCATACATCAATGCAACTAGAACCTCAGATTTTAAAATACCAACTACATTAAATCTGTGAGCTCATTTTCCAACTCAAAACTTACTCAAGTTTGCAGTGTTTGTTTGGAGGAAACAATATACCACTTCCTCAGCCTTTTGGGGAAGGCAGCACAAGTCAAGTGCCTTGCACACTTTGGTGGAGACAAACAAAGTGTCATCTTGGCTGTGTTAGGCAAATCATGTCAGTTTCTTTCTTTCCAGGCAGTGGAAGCAACTGTCTAAGGCAATTTGGGTTTGCAAACAGAACAAGCTCCTGGCTTAGAACTGACTGTGTAGAGAGATCATGTGATATTCCAGAACACCAGGGCTTTGAACTCTTCTGCATAACAATAAAATGCTTTCCATTGCAAGGGATATTGAATGATTCTGAGAACACCTCCATATGTCTTCAGGTATTCTTGAGGTAGCAAGGGGTTGCTCTAAAACTGCACTGGATGGCAGGATGGTTGTGAGAGATTAACCAGTTCTAAGAAGCATTAAGAGCATCAGATCTAGAATAATAAATGTATGTGCACTGGGACTAACCAAAAATCCAGTAGCCACAGGTGGGAATGAAAGCTCAATGACCACTGCAGCCCAGCTCCATGTCAATTCTCTGTTCCAGAATAACACAAGCAAGCTGGGTTAAATGTTCACAGATATGACAGTTTGAGAAGAAATGTGAGCTTATTCAATAAACAATGAAGACAAGACTCATGCCCAGACTGGATCAACGTTATCTGCACTTTAAATGAGCAGCTGAACGATGGCTAACTTATAGATTGGTTATATGAGTCTGACAATACTTCATACACTTGAGGGTAGGGGGAAAAAATAAATCAGATTCTCTCTTTTGTTCCATTCTACCAACTTGTATACTTCTGAGTCCATTACTGCGACACTCAGATGTGTTATATCTATGCAACACCAACTTGTCTTATCTCTAAGCAGCTTTGACAGCTTGGAAGACTGCACAGCCCTTTTTGGGTGACAGCTGTGGTATTCAGAAAGCTCTCCAAGCCAAAATACATTTTCTTTTTTGCTTCCCTCAGTTTCTAATAAATCCCACCAATCCCACAAGATGGCTCACGTGTCCAGCCACCCCAAAGTGGAATTGCCCAATACTGTTTGCTCTGAGCACTCAGGGGGCAGAGCAAATATTTTCAACAGCAGCAAATACAATTGTCACTTATTTTTAGCAGGATCATCAGGGTCAAATGAGTTCAAAGGTTAAAATACTTGCATTGAAACAAGATCGCTCCAGTTGAGGACTGAAGAATTTGGACAGAAAGACAGTTGCCCACTGTGGTCAGCCTTGGAGGGCTTTTTGGTCAAACAGAAAACTTACTTCACAGGGTTGAACAAAAATCTGTTATGGCCCTTAAGCAGCACACCAGTATTGGTTTGGTAAATCAGTGTGTTGTACCTTCACTTTTGTTTGGTAGGAGTAAGCAAAAACCATCAGACAAAAAAACCCTCAAGGAAAACAACATCCCCTTGACAGCTTATCTCTAATTGCACTGGATACCAATCAACTAGTTCCCCCGTGCAAGAGCTAATAACAGAAGCACGATAGAAGGAGCACAGCCTTATCGCAGACACGAGTTAACATTTGCTATTGCCACATCCAAAGTCCAGGCTCCGTCCTGCAAGCTCAGCAAGGCAGAGGCGAGCGCAGCGTGCCAGCTGGCCTCTGAGCCCCTGCCCGCCGGGCTGCCCTCGGCCCTTCCCCTCCACAAGCTGAGCTGCGCGGAGCAGGATGTTGCTGCCCTTTCTTTCATCTCCTACGGAGGAAACAGCAGCGACTCCCTGGGCAGGCGCCAGAACAATCCCGTTTTGCAGCGCTGCCTGGCCATCAAAGGCATCTGTTCCTCTGTCAGGAGGACCTGATTGCAGACAGAGCAACGGTTCTGAAGTTATGTTTTTGTTTGAGGTTTGCTGCTTCTGTTCTGAATCTCGAGGCTGTGTACCTTGACGGCTGGCTGTTTTTACTGCTTCATTAGTTGCATACAAGCAAAGTTACCTCTACCTACCAATCTGTCTCTAAACCACCACTGCCTCAGCATCACAACTGCCAAAGTGTTAATAATGCAACCCTGGAGCCCCAGACTCCTCACCAGCAAGCACCAGGCGCTCATTAAGTCAGCAACATTTTCAGACTGTCCAACATCCAGCATTTGCAGACCATCCTGCTGCTAAAAACTCATCCTCCCAACTAATTTCACTCCTTTCCACCACTCTCCCTGCAGTGGTACCCACAACTAATAGCTGTGCAGCCACCTTTTGTGTTGCTGCTTCTCATCACAAGCACTGCCCACAGACATCAGTACCTTTGCGCTGGTATTGCTTTTCTAAGGAAGATCAAGCTGCAAGCAGGAAGGAGGTTACTACAGTAAAGTACCCAAATAAAGACATCCAACATTCTCAGTCACTTGTAGAGACTGGCAAATAGCATTATTATTAAGTACAAGGCAACATATAAAAGTCTGGTGAAGTCCAGGGATAAGCACTGTGTACATAGTGATGATTTCCTGATGCCAGACAGGTACAAGAAAGAATAGCTCTGGGACACTTCCTTAAGTCTCTTATTTAAGCTTAATGGGGACTAGGCTACAGAATTTGCTACTTCCAGCCTACTCTTCAGGCAGAATCCAATTCCATCACTTTATCAATGAAAACTTGTGAGGACATCTGTTTTGGCAGAAAGCACATTAGCACAGCACAGCAGGCTTATGCTGCCTCAGCTCACAGCCATGAGCAGAAGGGGAAGCCTTTGCCAACGTGAGCTACAGACTGGCAGAATCCCCCAAGGAGAGCCAGCTTCACAAAATACAGCTGTGAAGAAGGGGTGGCTGTGGAATTCAGGGCTGGCAAAGAGCTAACAACACCTCTTACACCAAACATCTGCTCTTGCTCATCTTTTGCACGGTGAACATAATTAACACAATCTCAAATAACTAACAGAAGATACAGGAGGAGGCAAAAAACACTGCAAATGATTGTATTACCTAGAGGAACAAGAATAAACAACCCCTTTCCTTATGAGAACAGGGAACAAACTCTTCTTTATCCTAACACAATTTAAAGGGTGAACAAGTAGCTCCAGGAGCCTTTCCCAGTCAAAGCATCAAAGGAGTAAGGTACAAATTTTGAAAGCATGCAAGGCAAAGTTTTCTCCATTTCCCACCAGTGGCTTACAAGTTAGATATTGCACACAGCAAAGCCCAAGTAACTTAGTACAGAGCTATGTGTTTACCTAAACAGCTAGGTAATGATAGGTTTCAACCCTCTATATTTCTATAAGCCAAATGCTTATCTTAAGACTACTTGAAATCCTTCCAGATAAGGTTGGGACTTCATTCTCATATGTTCCTTGCTGGAATAGTTCACTGTTCCATTTTAGAAGCCAAGCCTCCCTTTCCAGCATCAGAAGCTTCAACAGACTACACAATAGATCAAAAGCCTACCAAAGATGGACATAAGTAGGGGTTTTGTAACAATTTTTTTGCTGTTGATCACTGTAAATCTTCCTGTTTGAACAGCTTTGCCAGCATTAAATCTGTCTCTAATGGATTCACACCTCACTGTAGCCTCAGTACACAGCAACATCAGAACTCTGTGCTCACAGCAGCACAGCACCAAGGGCATCAACAGCTCTGCTGCCTGTGGGACATTTTCTTTCAGAGGGAAGGTTTTGCATTCAGTTGGCAATCATTTGCCCTCCCTCCAGCAGCCAAACCTTGTTGGTGGAGAGCAACATCTCCAGATGAATTTTATGAAAGATGATTTGGCAAATGTCAAGTATCTGGAAGAGGCAACAAATATCAAGCACCTTGTTCTTAGCACAGCCAGCACTACACCTAGCCTCTTCACCATCATCTCTGGGGTGCTGCAGCTTTTGTGGGGTGCTACTCACCTACATGAGAACGTAGGCACAGCAGGATAAGATGCCAGCAGATTGGTTTGGGTGGCAAACACGATCACCGAGCCCCCTCTAGTGGCACAACGCCCAGAGAGGGCGGCTTATGCCTCGCAGAACAGCGTCTGACAGCACGAAAGTGACAAGCTCAGAACAATCAGAGAAAGGTTTGGGCTGGAAGAGATATTTAAAGGCCATCTGCAGTGAGAAGTTCATCTTCGACTGGATCAGACTGCTCAGAGCCCCTTCCAGCCTGACAGATGGGGCACCCACCACCTCTCTGGGCAACCTGTGCCACTGTTTCACCACCCTCATCAAATCAAAATTTCCTTATCTCTAGGTCTGATGTTGGAAAACAAGGAGAAATATAAAACTGCCACTCCAAAACTTGATGCTGTTGAATACTTGCCCCTCTGCAATTTCTACATGTTCACAGCTTTAGGATGGCCCAAACAAAACCATCACAGGGAAGTGAAACTATTTCTCCACTTATGGGGAGGAGGAAGGGGGGAGATGCTAGAGCAATAGGAGGCAGAGCTGGAGCAAAACCACATTCTTCTTAGTTCTACAGAGTGTTTCCATCCTGAGGGTCCCAGGTGGGTTGGCAGAGGGTCATTCCTGCCTGGAAAGGCAGGCTGCACAGGCAGTGATACCACAATAACCTCTAAGGGACAACCATCACAACAGCTAAAGTACCAAATGCACTTTAATGAGTTCCAGATTTTGTTCCCAGAAGGAATTTCTAATGTGTCAGTACATTAGGTGGATACACAATTCCCCCTGAACTACAGGCATGAGGAGAACCATCTACAATATGGCAAGTACTTAAAATTATGCTCAGAAACCAGTTTTCCACAGTATTAGAAATAAGGCATGTTTCAGGTGTGCACGTGGCTGCTACATCCAGTCCTCAGATGCCATATTTGCCTTTTAGTTCTTCCACTTTTGCTATGTAAGCTTTCATTGCATCTTCTTTGGATGTTCCTGAGGGACAGAGCACAGAGAGCAGTCAGGTACCTTTTAGAAGCGAAGATTCCTTTTACATGCAAGTCACCATTCCTCACTACAACACAGAGCAGCTACCAGAGAGTAAAGATAAGGTCACCTGCCTGTGAATCTCCTATTAAAGTTTTAAACAAATGTGTTCAGCAGCCAAGAGACAACAGTGTTTCAAAGCAAAGTTACATTGGTACAGGCAGCAACTAAACAGTGTATTAGTTCTATGAATGCCATTCACAGTTATCACAGGAAAGCTCTTCAGTCAACTTAGACTGCATTTAGAACACCCTAGAACACCAGAGAAATCCCATTTTCATAGGTTACACCACTTGTTTGGCTCCTCACTTAGAGCAGAGAGCCCAGTTGCATCTTCCAGTTAGGGAAGCTTTAGAAGGAACACAACTGGAGGGAGTGCTCAGTCTCTGGTGTACCTGGCAGGGACCTGGAAAACAGAGATTTAGGTTTCTGCTGCTGCTACAGTTCTTTGTGCAATATCTTGGACTTTTTGCACCTCAATTCCCTTTCACACAGATTACAGTTTTTAGGATTACTTCTGCCTTGCAGAGGTAAGCAAGAGTTTATTATCATGTCATTCTGAACCTCTAGAATTCTCGTCTTCTAAGGCAACACTATTTCTTGTTGAACCTCAAAGGCTTTTCTGACTAGCTTGCCTGTGGTTTTATATATTCCTTTCTAATTTTTTAAGCAGATATTTACCTTTCAATGCACTCCAGGCATCCCACTTTGCTTTGCCTTTGAAGTCCAGCATACCAGGGCGGTCTGAATGAGACATGATAAGTAACAGAATCAGTTTGTATTGTCTGGGTGGAGGTAATATCTATTCCTTTCCTGAAGGCTATTTAGCTCTTAACTACAATACAATGGTTCATCTTTGCATCCATTACTTACTAACCTGTAGTCAGGAGATTACCTCAAGGGAGTGTTGGAATGCTCTTGGTGGCAACAGAGATATTCCCTGTCAAGTTCCCTTAGGAGCATTTGATCAGAGGAGCACCAAAAAGTGTGATTTGGTTTTGCTGTGCTTTCTGAAGAGACTGCTGTCACTTGACAAATATCTGATTAAAGAACATTGGTGCTGAAGTAAAGCAGAAAGGCCCCAAGGTCCACTACACACAAAGACATGAAAAGAGAAGCTAGGGGCACACAGTTTACAACTCGTCATCAAGTCAACGTGTGTTTCCAACATATAGCTCTTCATTTGTTGTGTCATCTAGGGGTAGAAGTTCCAAGTTCTAACTGGCTTCATTGTGGGCTATATTGTGGCCCCATGGAGATGAAGGGATAAGATATGGATATGTATATGGCTGTTCTTCACATCAAGTCCCCGCTGGCTTTACTTTCTCTCTGTCTCCTTAAAGACAATTCTTGGTGTTAAGAAAAGGAACTGGAAAGCAGCCTGTACATTAGCCACAGAAATACCCTTGCACTGCTCACATGGCAGTGTGACCTGCAGAGCTAGTTGGCAGCTCCACTTCTGTCCAACAAAAACCCTATTAGGCCCCTCTGACACAGATTGCTTTTCTGGCCAACTCATGTTAGCTACAGCTTCACAAGCAAGCAGCAACTTACAGAAATGCTGGTGTATTAACACTTCTTGAGCACCATCTAACCTTGGCAAACATTAAGAATTCTAAGATCCAGTCACACAAAAAGAAAGGATCCAATCTTAAAAATCAAAGTTAGTTCTTTTCTCCTTCCATGCTGCCCACGTTGGAAATAAAGAGACTGCAAGTGCCTGTATGGATCACTTCCCCTACACTTCACTGCAGCTTTTAAGACACTCAACACCCAATAAACTTCACCAGTAACTAGGTCAGAAGGCCAGTGCTCCAAACAAATGACCTTTCTCCTTTCTAATTCTAGTTACTCCAGAGTTGCACAAGGTCAATAGAGACAGGCTTCATTCTCAGTGTTACTCCTAGGTGGAGCTGCCAGTAACACAAGCGTAGCAAAAGAAGTAGTGAGAATGATTTCTGCATAGTGTACTTACTGAGATATTTCTGCTACAGGCTTTCCAAGATTTGATATTTAACTGCAGAGCCTATAAAAGTTCTCTCCTGTTCTTTCACTTTGGTTTCCCAATGCTATTTTTAGCAGCCAATCCTGTTTAAACAAAATGCTTCCCACCAACTAGTGTAATTCCACACTCGTATAGCTTTGCTTGCTGTTTAAGTCACTATAACCGAGAAGTGTTTGCATTCAAGCATCATCCCTTGATGTAGGTAGCCACTTACTGGGAGAGGTCTCCAAAAATCCCAAACCCAATATTTGCACAAAGCTAACACGAGGGATTCTGAGGCAGTGGCTACACGACCGAGGCCGACTGCAGCCGGGTTTATCTGAAAACCCCAAGTTGCACAAATCTTTATCGGGTCAGCTTACACCCGCCTGCCTACAAATCCACGCCAACTCGGCATTGAGTCATTTTTTTGCCAAACGGCGGGATTGCACGAAGCGAGGAACGCAATAAGGGAGAGGCTCAGCCCGCCCCAGCGCCTCAGGCTCAGCGCACTCCCGCGCCAGCCCGCTCGCGGGGCACCGAGGCCCTACCTACCCGTGTTCACGTCGCCCACCGTTGCCTGTTTGTAGTGGCTGTAGACATCCAGCATCTCCTGGTCCGTCGGTTGGGACTTGAGCTGCTTCACCTCCTCCGCAGCCTTCTGAAACGCGGCCTAGGGGGTAGGGCAACGGGGCGGGGGTGAGCACCCGCAGCCGGCGGCAGTTGCCGCCCCCGCCAGACAGGAAGAGCGCCGTAACCACCCCCGCCGAATGGGGAAGCGGGCGGTAATCACTCCCCTGGCTCCACAACCGCTGCCCTCCCCTCAACCAAGCCCCTACCTCAGTCATGACAGCAAACCCGCTCCCGAGCCCCCGGCGTCTGCCGCGCAGTACGGGCCGCTCGCCGGCTTCACCCCTCGCCAGACCGCCCGATGGCCAATCACAGGGCCACGGCCCTCACGGAGCCAATCGGCTCTCGCGGGGGGCGGGCAGAAGCCGCGCCAAGGGCCAATGAGGAGGCGGCGCGGCATGGGCGGGCTTTGAGGCGGCCGCGGCGCTCGCCAGCGTGAGGGGTGAGCCGGGAACGGGCGCGGCCCCGCTGCGGCCCGGAGGCGCGGGGAGGGGGCGGGCACAGGGCGCCCCGCAGCCAATCCCGCGTGCGGTGGGTGGCACCGGGGGGCGTGGATTGGTGGAGATAGGGTGGGGCGGGGCGAGGAGAGCGACCCGGAAGTGTCGTCGGGGCGGTCGGTAGTAAGGCTGCGGGCCGTTAACGGTTCCGTTTGGGCGGGACGGACGGGCGAGGGGAGGACGGGCGGTCTGGAGGAGCCGTGGTGGGGCGGGCGATGCTCCGCCGCGGGCTCTGGTGCTGCTTCTGGCGGGCGGGAGCCGGGCAGGTCCGGAGGACGTTCCTTCTCGCTAGAGGTACTGAGCGTCGGCGGCTCAGGCCCGGGCAGCGCCATGAGGGCAGTACCGGCTCCCAGCCCGAGACGGGATGAGGCTGTTGGGTCCGTACAGTAAACATCCGACGTTTCTAACGGCCTGTGCTCCCAAATCTGTGTTCCTACAACGTTCCTTTATGCTGCTTAGGAGAAAGTCCACTGAATGAACGTCGTCCCCTTTTCTTTCTACAGTACTCTCCACATCTCGAGCCCGTGTAGAATACCGTCAAGAAAACAAGTCTTGAGTGTTTAATATCAGTGTAGTAATTTTCCTCATTGCTTTTCCTCATTGTTATCTTTTAGTTGTGTGTCACAACATAACACTAAAAATGGCTTCTGAGCTTAGTAAATTATTAGCCAAGGAGAGATAAAAACAAGTTGCCTGGTGATGTGGAAGGTCTGTGTCCCCATTCTGCAGAAAGAGTATTTGAGGAAAATATTGATGGTTTGCTTTGGCAGGATGCAGCTCAGGCAAATACAGCAATGACCTGGAGGATAGCTGTGTGATGAGGAGCTTAAATAATCTTCCTCCCCAGCACAAACCCAACAACAAAAACAAAAGACTCCCCCCCAAAAAGAACACAAAGGCATAAATAGGTGAGAGAATTCCTTACAAGGTTGGCAATGGTGACTGAAATGGCTGCTAAGGGATAGAAGATGCAGAGGTAGTGTTGATGTTGCAGCACTTGAACTGCAGTCTTTGCTCATTGCTGCAGCAGCCAAGGTAGTGTAGCATGTGACCAGAAAGCAAGGTTATTGAAGAATACTCAGCATCAAAAATAGAGAAGATTGCCAAAGTAGGAAGTAACTTGTTTTCCTGTGGAGAGAAAGGGCCCAAGGGGACCACATGTGAGCTCATTTGAAGAGAGGCTCTGGCTGATAAGGTGATTTCATTGTGGGTTCTGCTCTCTGTTTAAGTAGCATAAGCCCTGTAGAGCCCTTCTAGAGATCTGCTAGTATAAATTAAATTAAACTCTTTAATTATATGGTAGTATACCAAGAGAATTATTTGGATGTGTATGTCTGGCAGGTTTTTCCACTTTCTGTAGGGAGGTGGAGTGTTGCTTAGGCATTTCTTAAGGTGTTATGCCCTCTAAAACATTAGTATATTAAAGAGGTTTTGGTTTTGTTCATGTTAGTATAATTCTTTAGAGCACAAGGCTACTAACCCAGCAGTTAAAGTCTTCAGTCACAACCCAAATGACATACTTGCATTTACTCGTAACATTTTAATGTGTTTAAGATGGAATGTGGTGCTGTAGTGCACGGCCCAGGGACACACACCAGACCATTTGGTGTGCAGTATCATTACTTCTTTGGTAACCTTGGTTGATTTGAAATCTACTAGAAGTAATCAAGTCCTGAAAGAGATAATGCTCATGAATGTCACCGAATCATAGAATGGTAGGGGTTGGAAGGGACCTTTAGAGATCATCCAGTCCAACCCCCTGCAGAAGCAGGTTCACCTAGATCAGGTCACACAGGAATGTGTCCAGGTGGGTTTTGAAGACCTCTAGAGAAGGTGCCTCCACACTCTCCCTGGGCAGCCTGTGCCAGGGCTCTCTCACACAACAGTGAAATAGTTTAAACAGAACTCTTTGTGTTCCAGCTTCATCCCATTACCCTTTGTCCTATTGCTAGATACAATAGAAATAGGGGATGTCTCAACCTCCTTACATCCACCTTTTAGATATTTGTAAATATTAATGAGATCCCCCCTCAGTCTCCTACAGACTAAACAGCCTCAGTTCCTGCAGCCTTTCCTCGTAAGGAAGATGCTCCAGTCCCCTGATCATCTTGGTGGCCCTGCGCTAGACTCTCCAGCAGTTCCCTGTCCCTCTTGATCTGGGGAGCCCAGAACTGGACACAGGATGAGGCCTCACCAGGGCAGAGTAGAGGTGTCATGTTTGAATCTTTGCATGAGACCTAGTTGTACCTTGTTTTCTAGTTGTGTTTGCCCACAGAGGAAAGGCAGTAATCTCTCTCTTTAATGTTCTCCAGGTTATTCAGAAGTATTTCTCATGTCAGCAGAAGGCTCAACCGTCACAGTTCGTCTCGTTCGATCTTTCGAACACCGGAATTTCAGACCCGTGGTGTATCATGGAGTTAACTTGGATCAGACAGTGAAGCAGTTTGCTACTTTTGTGAGGAAGGGTAAGAAAATCTGGTCTTATTCATTCTTTTCAGTCAAATGTGTTACTGTCTCGGCACAAAAAAGTGGAGGGAGGCAAGTGAATGGGAATTCTGTGGCTTTGGTAGAGATATGAGGTTTGTGTTTACATCCACTGTGTGCTCTTCCCTTGGATGAGAGGTCTGGAGTTAATAGAAGTTTCCATGGTCATTGTGCCATGCTTAAATTTGGATAGACTGCTGCCCCTGCCCAAATCCCCATGTTTAGTCCAAAAGGAGGAGAGCATTGCTGTGTTTGGCTAGGTGCCTCAGGCTCCTTGAATGGTACTGCCAGGCAGCTATTCATAAATTAACAGTAGTAAATTAATAGAATTTAGAGAGCTTTTGATCCTTAGGAACTACACCAGTATGTGGAATGTGGGAATGCAAGTTTGTTTGCTGATGAGGAGAGGGTCTTGAAAACTTGGTTTTGACACTGTGATGTCCTACTGTGCATGTTTGCCTCTGAGTTTCAGTCTCCATCTTGAGCTTTGCAGTGCAGATTTACTCCTCTATGGGCTTTACATTTTAAAAAGCTGATGGAAAGGGACAGTGTGTCTAGAAGTTAGTTCATGTAGACCAAGCCCTGCGGCGACTCAGCAGTCAGGGTGTTACCCTAACCTTGCAGGTGTGTTTCTCCACACCTAAATGGAGACATTCAAAGGATGCAGAGTAACATCACTTGATGTTTTTGTGTGAAGTCAGCTTAAACAAGTCCTGAGCTGTTAACAGCTGATAACATTAGAGCAACTCCTAGGACATTGCACTGGGCCTCACAAGTGTATTGTGTTTTCAGCAATTTGCATGCTTCTAGGCAGTGGTGGGCATGGCAAGATTTGAGGATGCTTTTAGAAAACTGCAAGTACTTTCAGGACATATGCTACAGCTGCTGTTATGAAGAAGGAAATACAAAACAATGCTAAGAAACTTGCTTCTGATGTGTGCAGTCTTGCAACTCACAATCACAGAACGGCTGGGGTTAGAAGGGACCTCTAGAGATCATCTAGTCCAACCTCCCTGCTAAAGCAGGTCCATTTGAGACAAAATTAGTGTCTTGAACAAGACTTTTGGGAACCTCACTCCACAGATGGCTAGTACTGTTCCTGGTACAAAAGCTGTGTTCCTTCTTGTCTTGTACTGTTTTGAAGGGGCAATTAGAGGTAGTTTGTTAAACTCCTGATGAAATGATGGTTTTGGTTTCCTTGCTGCTGAGCACCTGCAGGTATCTGTGCCTTCTGAGGCCCTAGTTGAATCCCCGAGTGTCACTGGGAACACTGGCAGCACAGGGAAGGTGTTATTGTTCTTGAAGTGGCTTATGTGCTGGCCCTGCAGGTGACTAAAGAGTTAATTTTATACAGTTTGGCTTCATTTTTTTTCATCTGACTCTCAGGGCTCTATTTACAGAGCAGTTCAGTTGTGAAAGACAATTGTCAGTTGTTTGTATAAGGTAGAGAGGTGCTGTGCAAACCATTAACAGGATGTTCCTGGCAGATTTCTGGAGGATCAGAAATACCTGATGGTGCTCTAATTGCCCCAATTCACCATCCTGTGGGGCCTTTTGTTCAGAGGGACTTCAAGCTCAATTGAACTTAATCACAGATGGCATAACCATAGAATCTGAGACAAGGCTTGTGGTTTAGTATTTTATGCTCAAGGAAGACTCCCATGTGGCAGATTTATATTGATTTAAAGAGTGTCTAGAACACATACATAGCACAATAATGGAAAATGAAATATTGGAAAGAAAAGAAGGACAACTTTAACTTGGTGGTTTTATTTTAATAGATGTGTCTTCAAGAACAGGACTTCCTCCTCCTTTTAAAAATTACAAGTATGGTAGGTGGTTCTGGTTTTTTTCCTTTCTTGTTTTAATTCCTGTAAAATGCAGACATAGTATTTTATACCAGGTTTTATGCATTTTAAAAGATAATGGCTCTAGAATACTCATGCTGGTGGCAGTGCCTGCCTACATTTGCAACTCTATGCAACTCTTACTGCTGGGGTTATGCCCCTGAGATCAGATCTGCAGAACTTGACCATTATTTTGAAGTTCTGGATAAATCTTGGAATTAGGCTGCATGTTATGCATTATTTGCTAATTGGTACTGATGGTTTTTGATATTAATGTTTTAGTACTTTTAGAAGGGCCTTTAAACTCCATTTTTTACTCTAGTGAGCAGGTGGTGAGCTCAGATTCCTTGGAATTGCAGTTCTCTGTGCTTATGTATTTCAGGGTCTACTAATTGTCAATAATCTACTAATTGTGGAGTCAGAAAAGATGGGGAAGCAGGAGGTGAAGGCAGTAAATAGAAAATGCTCAAGAATTACATACTTAAATAATTTACACAATCTAAGAGAAGCAGGGGAACTTTGCTCAAAATAGATATGAAAGCTCTTAAATACAAGCTGACAGAACGAAACAGCCTGGTGTGAAATGTAGGCTGACTTTATCCTCTAATGTAAAGCTGTGTAAATATTTCCTTTTGGTGAAGATGGGCATGAACATGTGCAATTTATCTGTTTGGGACAGAATATACTCTCAAAATAGACTAGATTACTTCCTTTCTTGGAATTTATTAACTCAGATGTCAGCAACTTGTCTTTTCCTAAACTTGGCAATTCTGAAAGCCCCCTTGGAGTTTTGATGCAAGTGATCCTGTCTCCCATGTTCTTGGAATTAGCAAACTCCATCCTCTACAGTGGTTTAAAGAATTGACTGAGGAACCCATTTAATTCCTGTGAATGGTAGTGGGCTCTGTTTGCCATTAAAAAAACCCAACCCAAGCATTAGGTTCTGTGTTCTTGCTGGTGGTGAAACAGTTATTGCAAAAGGAAAGCAGAAAAAGAAGGATTAGGGCTTATGATAGGTCAGTGGCAAAGACTTGAACATTACTATTATTTTCAATATATTACTTAAGGTCTTAAAATCTGGGTAACTGTAAGATTGAATTTGGAGGTGCCCTTCCTCTCTCTAACATCTGTGGCTTTGCCTAGGTGAGAGGGTCCTATTTAGAACTCATGCTGTCAGTTGTGTTCCTGGTGTTGCCTATCCCTGCTGACAGTTCTTTCATCACTTAGAGCATCAGGTTTTTTTTTTCCCAAGGCATATGTTGCGACTGAACACCTGATTGTGCTGTGTGGGTCTGAGCATAGTGTGGGTGAAAAACACTGCAGGACTTTCAAACCTGTTACACCAGTTAGTGGAGGCCTGCTTCTAGCGAGATGGTGCTAGCTGTGTGGAAATTTTCACAGAGGAAAGTTCCTCACCTTCCCCTCAGGCTGGGAATCATCCAGATTCCTGTTTTTGGCATCTCTTGTGTGCTCTGCTGTCTGTCTTGCGTTTTGGTGATGAAAGAGCAATGAGACATGTGCATGAGTAGTGCTAGTAAGAGTCAGATTTTTCCTTCTGCTTTGTTTGGCAATGCCAGAAATCTCAGTTGGACCTGGCTGTCTCTCACCTCGCCTCTTTCAGCTTCCTCCTCTCCAGAATTCAGCACTACTCTGTTCTCTCAACATTGTGGATAATGCCATCACGTTTTTCCTCTTGGATTAGTGCTCTAACTCCCATCCAAAGCTTATGGCTTTCATTTTCTTTTCATTTCTGTGCACACATCATTCTTTTCCTTGGTCTAGAACCCTTCTCAGTTAATGTCATCTTCCTCCCCTATTGTTACCATCTTTTCACTGAGATTGGCAGCCTGGGTGCTAACTTGTCTCGTAAGTTGCCTCCCAATTTGTTTGCTATTTCTCCATGAATGTGGAGCAATATGATAGATGCTTCACAGAATCAGCCTTAGAAAGCCATCCAAGTGATCAGTTGTCGTGGAAAATCTATTACCAGGAAAGGAAAGATAAAAATTTGGGACTATGGTTGGGTGGGACTAAAATGGAGATGAAACGGCAAAGGCTGTGAAGAGGACATAAGGCTTTAGCTAAGATGAGAATAAGCTGCAGTTTCATCTCTGTAACAGAGCTGGAGAAGCCATTTAATAGCTCAGCTGAAGACACGATAAACTGCTAGATGCTCATGGTGAAGTTGTGAGCAAGTAACATTGAGACAATAGTTCAGAGAATGACTGGGCAAAGACCAGGGAAAAGGGAATGTGACAAAGCAGATGGAGAAGCTTAAAACTAATAGGAAGAGGCTGGTGTGTATTTCCTGTGCTGGAAAGGCTTCATGAGTGCATTATATTTTTACTGTGATTGCTTGGTCATTTTGCATTGCTCCTATGCAAGCTGGCTCCTGGTAATTGCAGTTCAATATGTGTCTTGCTTCTAACGTTGCAATTCCTAGAGCATGCTAAGGCTGCCTTCTCAGTCATCTCTGCAGTGAGAACACAGAGAGGGTTTTACTTTAGGTAATGTTTTAAATAAACTGTTACAAATGGGCCAGAGTGGCATGGAAGTAAACTTCTAAATGGGAATGTGATCTCTGTTATTCTCACTATCTGAATATTTGCTCTTGGTAGTTGGAAAGCTGGTTTAGCCTATATTTACTTTTCTTGCATCCTTCTCTTACTGGAGTATTTCAACACGTAGCATTCAGTTAATGCACAAAACCAAACTAGAACAGAAAATGAGCAGGGAAGCACAACTGATTTTTGCTTCTTTGCTGGGAAAAGGGATTGATGTGTTACCCTGAGTTTGTTCAAACACTGAGGCTATGTTGGATTTCTATTTTTCTTTTTTTCTTTTCATTTTTAATGCTGAGGGAACATCTGACTTCCATTCACTTTGCATCTTTGCACTTATCTGATTTCTTTAGTGGGCACTATTTTGCCACTCTTTTTCTCTTCTATTAACAAAGCTCTGCTCACAGTGTCAGATGGAAGTGGTATTTCTGGGTGGGTTTTTTTTTGTATAGCATAGTTCCTTAAAGTACCACAGTGCACAAACATTAAAAAGCGGAGAGGCTGTACATGTTCATGGCAAATGCACTTGCTTATTACAGTTGCTACCATGAGTTCTTTCTTTGTGAGAAGGAAACTTCCAAGGAAGGATCTGAAGTGGTCAGGTTACTGTGTCTTAATCACTTGTTGCCAATCAACTGAAAGGTAGTAACTGACAGTGCCTAAATGCTGTTTGTCCTTCTCCAATTGCATGTGTAAAACCTGTTAGGTTAAAACACTCTAACTGGCATTTAAATGGATGTGTTTTGACTGGCAATTGTGATGGTCATTAGTTAGTGATTGTAATTCAGCCAGCAGACAGAAGCCCAACAGGATGTGGTACCTTAATGTAGGATTGACTGCTTTAAGGCTGTGGCTGCAGGGCTGGGAGTTTAAGATGCTTTCCTACTAATTAAAGATTTTGAACCTTACCCCTGTTGTTTGTCTCTCTTTCCCCAAGTATAACTTTCAATGTTACCTGCCTATTGAGCCTTATTTGAGGAAAACACTGTATTTTCTTTCAGATACAATGAAGATTATTCACCAAGCGCACAAATCTAAGGTAACGTTATTAGTGGAATTCTTCCCCTTTCACATGCCTTAACGCAGACAGGTCTCTGCAGAGGCAGTAAATTCTTATCTTTGTTTTCTGTTTCTCTGATTTATAGACTGGTGAACTTGTAGTGAGTTTGGAAGATGATGACAAACTGATTTTGAAAGAAGACAGCACGCTGGAAGCAGCGGGAGTAGGTAGGAGCTCACTCCCCCCGTATTGACTGAAGGTGCCATTCATGGCAGTTGTCATTAAACTGATAACTGCCTGGTGATGTTTGGATAGCCTGCTGAAAAGTAAATGCTATTCCTGATGCTCTTTACACTACTTGATAATTATTCAGGGAAGAAGGGGGGAATGATGTACATTCAAATCATTGGTCTGAGGGCAGCAGGTATCTGCACTCCAAATGTTCAGAATGCAAATTGTGATTTTTAGAGGGTCTGCTTGTAATTCTGCTGAGAGTAATTTTAAATGATTGACAGATAGGTTATTAGTACCGTGTCTGCTTAGTCTTATCAGTAACATTTAAACTGATGTTTTGGTTAGAAATGTAAGTAGTGGAACCAGCATGGAATAATGAAATAAGATTAGATTTGTTTAATGTGCTGCATACAGTGCGATAGCCAGATTGCTTGGGAAAGCCAGAGCAGTATCACTTAGAGAATGTGCTGAATGTAGCAAAGAGTTGGAACTTGACCTGATTTCTCACGTTTTGACAGGGGACTACATATAGGGCATGTCTTTTGGTAATGTAAAGAAATGTCTGTCATGATAAAATTGATGGTCCCTGGATGTCCTTTGGGCTTCTCATAAATGTGGCTGAATGACTTTGTGGCAGCAGGGTAGTTAAGGGATGTAGTTGCATTCCACCTTGATATGGACATTTGCTCATTTAAATCTGATTTGCCTATCTGGGACACAGAACTGCCTGCCCTCTAAGTGCAGGGGATTCACAGAGAAAGCTCCCTCCTGTTCCTGATGCCCTCTGATTGCTCCCCGGCTAGTGAATGGGATTTCTTTCCCATAGGTTTCTCAGCTCTTTAACTTCCTGCCATTTACTTTCTGGTTTAAGTGACTGGGGATGTCTCTTTAATGTCTTTCTCTGGGGTGCAGTGCAACTGGCCTTGGTATACCTTTCCTAAAGGTCTTTGGGCGTACCTACAATATAGTTGTAGTTATTATCTGGCTGTTTGTACCAAACCAGGTCTTTTTATCTGAAAGGGGGAAAAAAGGTTCCTCAGGAAGGAGGATTACTGGCACTCAAGACTTACAGATCTGTAATTTAGTTAGCAGAGTATTCATCTAAGCATAATTTTTATCTACCGAAGGCATAAGAGGCAATGCAGTTCAGGAGAAGGACTAATGATAGTGCCAAATGTTGAATTAGAAATGACATTGTGCAGAGCTGCCTTCTTTCAAAAAGATATTGATAAATGCATGTATATGTTACTCATCTGAAACTAGGTTTGTAGCTACAGCAGGGAAATAGTTGGATGTGATCTCGAAGAAAGTGTCAAAACATCAGAGTAAATATTACAGTGAAAGGAAATCAAATAGAGCAGCCTGTTCTGTGTCTGCGTACAAAGACAGGGGTAGCTTATTCAAGGCAGAAAACTATTTAAAGCTGCTTTCATTTTTGTTTTCAGAATAACTAACAGCAGATTGTCATTACTATGTAGGGGGTATTTGTGACAGAAAAGAAAAACTCTTGCTTTCTAAAGTGCAGTGTGCCATGATGCTGGTTTGAGTTTTGATATGTTCCAGAGCATCTGAAGATGAAAACGAACTAAATGAAGAGTGGGGTGTTTGTAGTAAAATCTTGTAGTTTTTGCTATTCAACGAGAAGTGGAAAAGAGTAAACCAAGGAAGTAAAATATGGTAGAATATACTAATAGTCCTCATTTTGTACAGTTTCATTTAAATCAGTAAGATTTGAAATCTCCTTTTGGCTTATGACATTCTCCCAATATGTAGCCTGGACAAGATTTCCTGGAATAAAACAGAGAATTGCCATTAGAAAATCTGGGAAATTCTGAGACAGGCAGAACATTTCTTCTAAGCTGCAGTTGATTGCCCTTGGCACTTTACAGGGTTGGGATAGAGAGTTATAAATTATGAGGACATTAGATAAGTATCCTCAGGAAAGCCTCTCTGGTAGTGATTATTATTACAGTTATTATCTAGTCAGCAAAGTTAATGCTTGCCTGCTGCCTTTTTTTTTAAAGCAAGATGTATGTTAATAAAATGTTCAGTATTCATTGCAAACAGTCTTGTCTGCTTTCCAGTTGAGATTCTAAAACCCCTTCTGCTCTTCTTTCTTTTTCCCTCCCTTTTTTTTTTACAAGACAGACAGACTTCATTAACTTCAGGTTTAATTTAAAAAACAAATGTGAAACTTATTGGCTCAGCACCTTAAAGAATTCCATGTTTAATAATTGTGAAGGCTTTCCATCAGATTTGTCTCTGTTCTGAATTAGTAATGTTGCTGACTTATTGTTTTAGAAGAGGAAGTCCTTGACCTACTGGGTTGAAAGAATTGTGACTGCTCTGAACCTTTGTGGGTCCTTTAGCTCTGCCATATCCCCTGTGAATAATTAGAGGTATTTGAAGGTATTGCTGGAGAAGCCAATTTGTGTCTTTCACTTTGCATATTGTTGAAGCCTCATGAATTAATCATCAGCAGGGCAAAAAATTAACTTCTTCAGACACATATTTTGATGGGTCATGAGGGAGAATGTAAAGTGATCTGTAAAATATTCTACTGATCCTCTAAGTATTAAATTATTATACCTACAGGCTAATTTAATGGGAAAAAAAGAGTTTCTTTCTCCCTTTCACAACAGAAGAATGCCACCAGAAAAAGGAGAAAATCACGCTTTGTTATTTTTCTAGCATTTGATGGTGTTAGAAATGCAATCACTTAATTTGCTGAATGCTTATACAAACAATTTTGCAGGCTGTGTTAAACAAATCTGGAGGGGCCTTGTGTACATATTTACTTCTATATATTCAGGGTCTTGTTTTGTGTTTGTGGTTCCTTTTTTTTTAACAAGGTTAAACAACATCTTTAACACGGAAATAGTGGTTTTGGTGGGGGTTTTTTTAGCAAATATAAGAAGGGAGAAAACATTGTGAGGTGATTTATAATTGTCTTTGACCCAAAAGTTGCCAATTGTCTTCTGAGATTCTAAATAGATGTTTGTTGGGTGGTTCATGTAGTGGTGTGCTAAATATTTAATGTTTTATTCGTTCTAGCAAATGAGACGGAATTAGCATTCTTCTGTGAGGAAGATTACAGAAACTACAAAGCTAATCCTGTTTCGGCCTGGTGAAGATCCCAAGAGATTGTTTTGTTTTCCCATACCTGTTGTAAATTTTCCTTATTCTGCTTAATGAGATTTTTCTTAAAGATCAATAAATCCTAGAGGATTGCTTTTGCAAACAGTGCAATTCCCTTCCTATAGAAATTAATTTCTGTCAAGATGCTGAGACCGAGAGAAGGAAAACTGGGGGACAGAAGTGACTTTTTTCTGTCTTGCATTTCTTTTGCCTTTGCTTGCCTCTCACGTTGCAGGCAGTGCAATCCCTGACCTGTGTACACACGTTCTTGGTGTGATCCTACAGCAAACATTGCCTACATATGGAGATTACACAATGCACAGTAAGATCCCGTCACAGTGCCAACTTCTAATGAAAATGGAAAGGTTTTGTGGGCAAATCGCTGGATGTTTTAGAGAGCTTGAGAAGATAATCTGTTTCAAGTCATAGCTTTACTTCTCAAATTTTATGTTTGGTCTCTTTTGTTTAAATGGTGCAGACTGGCAAGTGTTTCATGCACCTCACTGGTGAATGCTTTCCTTTGTACTCTCTTCAAGCCCTCTTTAGCATGCTGAAAGGGACAGAAGACTGGGGAGGCTTTTGTGTTTAAGGACCAGCTCGCCTGTTTCTAGCTTTGCTTCATGGAGATACTTTCATATAAGAGGTAGCAAAGGAGTGCTGCCAGGACATCAATGTGCATAAGTAGGAACTGGGCATTTTTCCAAATGGAGTTTTAAGGATAAAATCTGAATGATTCTATGATTTTTGTGAGGAGAGGGCACATCTTCAAGACTGGAACGGATTGTTTCCTGCTTTCTAAGAGACAAATAGTCTGTTGCTATATGTTAGGGTTTTTTTGGTAATTCCAGGCTTTCCTACTACATTAACCAAATCAAGAATAAGAGAAAATAATTATACAGACAATAAAGTATGTTTAGATAAACAGTCCTTATGAAACTGCTTTTTTAGAGGTTACCAAGTTGGGACACTGTGTCTTTCAGGCTCTCTTCATTGAAGTAGAAGTGATGCTGGCTCTCTGCCTTAGCAAGTGTTTTGGGCATAGGCTGTGCTAATTCAAATGAGACCTCATGTGCAATTCCTTGAGACCAACACATCTAACCTCAGCTCTGGGTGAGAGCTGTCAACACCATTTCCACAAGAGACTTCCTGGAGAAGAAAGCTTACCATTTGCTAGAGCTTTGCCGATTTTGCTTTTAATAATGTGTGCTAGTGAAAGCAGATGTGTGATTTCCAAAGTATCTAAATAAAAGTTCACTTTACTTTAGATGTAGGGCCAAAGAAACCTCTATGTATTATCCCCACCTCTCATTTTCTTCATCTTTCCTGACACAACTCTGTTTTAGGCTGGGTTTGGTAGCTGATGTTCCTCACCAACAGCTTTGCCTCAAACAGGTTTCCATTCTCTTGTAAAAGTTGTCTGCCACTTTGTCACCTGCAATTAAAAGGGTGATTGTTTACTTTATCTTGCAAGGAGGAGTCCTGTGTGACTGAAGTCACACATGTTCTCTTGGGTTTTAGATGCTGCTGCACACGCTGTGATGAATTTGTGAGGAGAACTTCCCGCTTTGCCTCCTATTTCTGTCCAGGACACTTTTCTGTTGCTGATACCTGCTCCCCAAACATAGGCCCATGTCTAAGCTACCTTTTTTATGCAGTCTGTCATGTTTGCAGATTAATCTGGTTAATAGGAGTTTGTACTTATCTTCTCAGACAATTTAAACTACTGCATTGCACTCCAGAGAATACCAGCTTTGTATAGCCAAATATACATTACTGAAGGTAACTTTGTAAGAAGTAGATGGCATCCTGGAGACATCAGTGTCTCAGACTGTCCTACCAAGGCAGCTAGATGATGCCTGTCAGCACACTCAGGCTCTCAGACTGAGCAAACACTCTCATTCTTTTCCTCTTCTTCTGGGGATTTGAATTTGTTCTTTTTCAGGCAGATTTGGATTGGTTTTGTGATCCCTTTTCTCCAAGGCATTTATGTTGGAAAGAGTCACCAAATTTTAACACTTTTGCCTTTCTGGACTAGTACAGTTACAAATTCAGTGCCACATCCAGTGAAATTCTCCAGCATTGAGGAGACAATGGTAAATGTTTTAATGCAAATATTCAAGAATTATATGTCTGGCACTCCAGATCAGTTTCTAATTCCAAGGGAAGAGTTAAACTACTGTTTTGTGAGCTCAGTTGCTCTGGCAATGGCACTTCATGGGCTCCTTTCTGCAGCAGCACAGTAGAGCCTTTTGTAGTGCTCTCAATGGCCATACTTGTCATCTGGCTTCTTCCCAAAGTGTTTTGTTGGTTTTTGTTTTTTATGGGTTTTTTTGTAATTGGACCTTTAATAATGCTCCTTTCAAATAAACCCCACAGGCCCATAGATAATAACTGAGAACTTGTTAAGATTGGTGCTGTTCCAACATTTTTCAATGGGATATGGTATAGCCTTGTGTCAAAATAGGTTTGATTCCAGGATTGTTAAGTACTGAATGAAATCTGTGATGACTGGCTAATAAATTACTAAAGACTGAGATATCTTTGCCCATGTTGTTATGAAATCCTCCTTCTGTTGAAGGAAACCACGTACAAAGTTGGCACCATGCTCTGTTAACCCTGGCAGAGGTCACAAACTGCATCAGTTTACGATTGCTGTTAATCAAAGTTGGCCATAATGTGTAGTGGGATAAGTCATACAGGTTTGCAAATGTCCTTGGCCATTGTGGGGTTAATAAAGAGTCATCTGTCATTGTTATTGGAGCCTTTCACCAGCCTTTTTTTAAAAATAAAGAATGTCCACAGTGGATGCTGAACTAAGATACAGCTTGTGGGTTATAGTACTGTAGGGAAAGGCAATCAGACTGGGAGCTGGGTGTGTGTGAGATGTGGATGTTTCCTGGAGAAAAAAAGTCACTTCAGAGAGACTGGAATTTTGGTTAGGAGGTGTGGAATCACAGAATGGTAGGGGTTGGAAGGGATCTTTAGAGATCATCCAGTCCAACCCTGCTCCAAAGCAGGTTCACCTAGATCAGGTCACACAGGAACGTGTCCAGGTGGGTTTTGAAGACCTCCAGAGAAGGAGCATCCACACCCTCCCTGGGCAGCCTGTGCCAGGGCTCCCTCACCTCAACAGTGAGAGTTTTTCCTTATGTTTAAATGGAACTTTTTGTGTTCCAGCATCATCCCATTACCCCTTGTCCTGACACTAGATACAACAGAAAAAAGTGATGCCCCAACCTCCTGATGTAAATATTAATGAGATCCTCCCTCAGTCTCCTCTTCTGCAGTCTGAACAGCCCCAGTTCCCGCAGCCTTTCCTCATAAGGAAGATGCTCCAGTCCCCTGATCATCTTGGTTCTCCTGTGCTGGACTCTCTCCAGCACTTCCCTGTCCCTCGATGAGCTGGGAAGCCCAGAACTGGACACAGTACTCCAGATGAGGCCTCATCAGGGCAGAGGAGAGGGGGAGCAGAACCTCCCTCAACTTGCTACCCACGTTTTTCTTGATGCATCCCAGGATGTCATTGGCCTTCTTGGCCATGAGGGCACATTGCTGGCTCATGGTTACTTTATTATCAGCCTTTAGCAGGAGAGTTGGACTAGATGATCTCTAGAGGACCCTTCCAACCCCTACTGCTTTGTCTGATGTAAACATTCTATCTTAAAGGTGATCCAGAGAAATGTTTTAAGTGTGATGTTTCATCCTCTGGGACTATTCAGCACATCCCCTGACAGATCATTTACTTAAAAATGAACTTGCAAGTAAGTCCAAGAGTCAGCACAGCCATGACAGGACATCCGTGGGTCCTGTCCTTAGAAGCTAATGGCCACAGAAATCCTCAGTGTCCAGAGGTCGAGGATAAAAACCCATTGCTACACGGCACAGATTTGCAAATGGTTCATGAGTCAAACAACAAATGCCCAGGAGAGTCCTTTGCTACTTTTCATATTATGAGGACATTGACTTTTCCTCACAACCTACTTTCCCCTTGAGTTTGACAAACAGACACACCTTTGTGTACTTTCTCAGATGCTTCCCTTTGCTTCTTGCTTCCTCCTCTGCTGATTTGCGGTGCTTTGATGGTAAAGTTTGCACCTCATCTGATACACAATAGCAGCGTTTCCTGTGGCAGTGAAGCTTTCAAATAAGGAGACTTTTTTTAGCTGTCTCTAACAGTGCACAGCAAAGGATTCTTTCTAGCTTTACAGGACTTGGCGTGGGACAACATTGCCCAGTGGTCAGTGGAAACGAAAATGTTTTCATCATGATGCTTTGTATCTTGGACAGAAGTTACATCAGCAATGCAAAAAGGAATTGCAGCGAGAAGCCAAGACCTATTGCCAGCCACGGTCTTTGTCTGCAGAGAAAGCCAGCAGGTGTCAGCACAGCCTGTGCTTTCACCCTCCGGAACCTCTGTAAGCCACCAACTAGGTAATGTTTAGGAAAAGTGCTTATCTGTGATTTGGTTTAGCCTGCAAAGTCTGTACCGGTGATGAAAGCTGAATCTTTCCTTGAAGAAAATATTTTCTTAATCTATTCAAATCATAGAGCATCAAATTGAACTGGTGCTGGTGCTTCCGTTGCCCTTGCTAGAGCCAGTTCCAGTATACCTAACTCTTTGCATGCTGTGAGGAGGCATTTGCAGAACATTCCTTTGAACTCTCTGGAAAAGATCAGTGTTCATTTGGTGACGTTTTGCAAAGTAGACTTTAAGTTTGCCTATTTTATTCTTTTTGAAAAACCACCCAGAAGAGACACACAGGAAAAGCAGAGCAAAACATCTTCAGCAACACAGCTTAAACACACACCAAATGTATCCTCCACATTTCTGACCCTAAGCTCCTACTCTTCTTCCTTGTAGTGCAAGGGCTGAGGAGAACCTGCTACTGTGTTCTCTGAGCCATGCTTTCTGAACTGAATATGGGAGCTGAGAAGGGATATGAGTTGCAGAGCCCAAACCCAAGCCCTGTGCACAGCTTTATGCTGTCAGTGATTGAGCTGTGCATAAATGCTGCCTGGTTAAAAGGGTGAATTGGAATTGTTGCACAGGAACAAGGTGCCACAGAGCTTTTTGCTGAGATTCCTGGCACTTTTCTTGCAGATGCCAGGGACAATATCAAAGAGAAGGAAGTTAAGTGACAAGTCGAGCCTGGGTGATGTAAATCCTTCCTCCCTTGTTTTGGGGTGCTGCTTTATTTCCTTTCTTCTACCCTTGTACTATTGGTGTCATGCTAGGGGTTTGTTTACCACAGTTTGTTAGGCAGGAGAGCTGCTTGTTGATTCCAAACTATCACTATGACCCTCAGACACCACTAGCAATCCAGAGGCATTGGAGAGGGGTGGGAGATTGCAGCTGGTGCTGTCTGCAGGGGAAGGTTGCTCTGTGTGTGGGTGAAGCCAGCATGGTGGTACAGGTTGGTTGGGAGGTTCTGCAAAGCACCTGGTTCTGCTTCACTGGGGACTAGGATTTTGTCTTGAGGCATGGCATATGTGGCAGAGAGCTGGGAAGAGATGTGGGTGTTTGGGCTCGTGATGCAGTGGGAGAAAGGGGTGAGGTGTAGAGCTTTTATCTTCCAGTAGATGTGATAGTTTTGCTCAGATACGGATTGTACCTTTTGTTTTCTAGCATCCTCTTTCTCTGATGGCAATAGATTCTTTCTTTTGTGGTGGGCCAAAAGCAGCTTAGCCAGAAGAGTGGGAGTTTCAATTGTTAATGAATACATTCAAGAGGTCAGTATGACAGATTAATATAAGAATTTACTTTTGCATGTGTATTTCTGCTCTCCAGCAGATGACTTAGTGTTTGCACCAGGAATGCCAGCAAGTACTGTAAGAGCTGCTGCTGTCTGCACTCATCCCACGTGTTGGGGACGTTCAATTCTGCTTTCTAACCTGAAGCTCAGGGAATGTGTTCTGTAAAGTCAGTTTGGGAAGTCCCTTTTTCTTCAGTGAACTGAGATTTTTAAAATAGGAGGTGTGGTACCAGTCTGTTTTTCACACTGCTTTCATGTCACACCTTTGGCTTTATGCATGTCTTTGCTTTCATACAACATGAGGATATCAGTTGGTTTTAGAACCAAAGCAGCAATCTAGAAGGAAAGCCTTGTACCCTAGCAGTTAGGATGGCTGTTTCTTCACGCTACTTCCCTACCCCATCCCTCCCAAATCACATAAACCTGGCTTTGCAGAAAGCAGACTTGAATTTTGAACAGCAGCTTTGTTTTTTTAGAGCACTGGATAAGAAAGCTACTTAAACACAGGCATCTGACTGTGAGGAGCTCTTTAAGCCAGCAGGCTGGCACACAGCAGCTGAAGCTTCCTAATTGCAGATCAGATATGGGAAACGGATAACAAGAGTAACTAACCAGCTGAACAGCAGCTGGAGTGGATCCTCCAGTGCTGAGGTTTCTAAATCTAAAGCAGATATCTTCCTAGGACTGTAGTGGTGTCACTTGAAGTCTTTGAAGGCTTCCACTAATATTATGGCTTGTAATGTGTGATCCTCCTGACTGGCCACACACACTGGCTATGTTTTGGCTTTGATGAAGGTCCTGCATGTGCTCTGCTAACAAGAGCTGGCCCTGATCTTAGCTGGTGTCCTCCTGCTGTATGTTGTATGTGCAGCTTAAAAGTAAGCAGTTCTGACTTGCACTAAAAAACCTCATGCAGAAATTCTGCCAAACTGATGCTGCTTATTGAGGCACAATAACCAGAGGGGTGAAAGCTGCCCTGGTGTAACAAACCTCATTCCTCAGAGCCAAGGCCTGGGCTGCAGATCCTGCCAGCTCAGAGCCTGACATCTGCAGTTCCAGGATAACAGCAGAACTTTTTGTTGCTGATTGTAATGAGTGATGCAGTTGCACTTGTCATCTCGCAGAGATTGGACAAAATATATTGCACAGAGGTCCTGAAGCAAGTGCATCCCCCTATGGGTCTAACTGTAGTTTGATAGATCGCTGTTTAAGTAAATCCCAAAAGAGCAAGAAACTTACTGCACTGTTAAAAGCCTTGTATTATAAAACAGAAGGAGTGAGAGAACTGTACTTGCAGAGGTTAATCTTCAGCACAGGAATTTAAATGAACTCATTAAAATCAACATACAAATTAGCTCATTAAAATGCAATGCTGCAGATCCAGAAGTTGGTTGATCTGGCATGCCACTTGTATGAAGAAGTGACTTACAAAACAGGGAATAAATTCAAAGTATTAAAACTCTCCTTTTCTTTCCAGTCCCACAAACCCTCACCTGGAACTCCCTCTTCCTTGAACTCTGTATTGACAGCACATCTTGGCTAGTGAATTAAGCTTGTTTAATCCTCTGCTACAAGTGCTGTGTAGTATCACTGGTCTTTGGTAATTGAATGTGTGTCTGCACACACCCGTGCCCTCCCACATGCATAGGAACTCTGAGGCCCTGGCACCATGAGGTCACAGCAGTGATCATTTCCACTATTACCTTGATAATAAGACTCTACCAGCTTCTGGCTGTAGTGGGACCTTATTTCCTAGTGGTTAAAATCCAGATAATCACACTACTAATGCCATTAAAGTAATGGTTTTGTTTAGAGGAAGGAGAGAAAAGACGACTCAAACGAGTTTTGATAGAATTATATAGATTTGTTCAGAATATCTTTTATATAAGTACAGATGCCAGTGATTAAAGCTGGCCTTGCTCTTACAGCTTTTCAGTTGGTTCTTACATATCCAAGAGGCACGTAGGAAATACAGAAAATAAAAATATAAAGAATTTACATTCCAGATATATATTCTGTAATTATATATATGTGTGTGTGTGTGTGTGTACATATATACAGAAAATCCAAGTACAAAACCATGAACTGGTAAACTTTAAGCTAATCTCACTGAACCCCCTGTCCACATCAAAAATGCATAGGGTAAAAAGAGAATTCAAAAATACCCCAAACTACTTTTCAGTCTTCCATAACAGCAGAAGAAATCACCCCAGCTGCTGTGTCAAAGGTTTTAAGGACCTTCGGAGGCCACCGTTTGAAATGCTGTTCTGCACTTATAGGAGCTGGTTTCAGTTAATTAAAAGGGATGGTGACTGGGTGGACAGGATGTTGGCACAGGAGTTACCTGGAGCTTTTTGACCAGCATTTTTGTAGATGGTGTGGAGCTGCAGTACCTGTGGGGAATTTGGAGCTGGTTCATCTCTCCATCTGGGCTTGTGGCCATCTGCAAAGCACCACGCTGCCCCAGGAACAGAGCCAGCTCCTCAGGTAGGTCTGAGTGCCTGACTCTGTGCATGAAAACCGCCCCTTTGCCATCTCTGGAAAAGGGTAAGTGGGTGTGAAAGTCGTGTAAACAAAGCAAAGGTGCAAACTGTAGTTCTGCTGGGCAGAAAGGTGAGTCTTTAACCTTGCAACAACTCACAATGAAACCACACTTTCCCCCTTGAAGACAAAACCTTTGTATTGTTCTTTCCCTGCCTCCCTTTTTTTTTCTTGCTTGACCTAAAGATGTGAAAAGAAGCTTAGGTGGGAAAAAGAGGCATGGGAATTGTAACCAGAAAATGTGTCACTGGTGTTTTCATGTTGGCTCTGCTTGAAGATGAAATGGAGAGGAAGACTTAAGAGAACAAGCTTGCTGAATCCAATTTTTCCTCAAGGATGAGTTAAACTGGAGTGAGTGGAATTATACTGAGGTGAAACTGTCTTAAATCCATGTGGAAACTTCACCTACCATGAAACAATAGCCAAACAGTGCCAGGTAATTAATGTGCTTGGTGAGTGATTTGATCAGGTGGTGATCTGAGCTACACTGTGGAGGCAGATGAGGAAACCTGAATAACCACAGCGTTCTGAAGGGGCCAATGGGAAAGAGTGGTACCTTCCCCATGCTGCCAAAACAACCCACAAACAGAAACAAATCAGCTGATTATGAAATCTAGGTATTTCCCTCACTATGATTTCTTTCTATTTGGTGAAGTGGGGTTTGGAAACTTTACTGTAAGCCTTAGGCAAGACCTGAAATCCCTCAATACCATCGCTGGCACCGTGGGCAGTATTTGGAGAATGTTCCTCACTGTGGTCATTTGAAGCTGAACAGGGAATTCTTAAGATTCTCTGTCAGTGTGGAAATCATGTGGCTTACAGAAGCAATGTTGGCTTGTAGAAGGGCTTGTGTCCCCCTGAGTTGATCATTTCCTCCCCATTTATATGATCTAGTCTAGTAACAAGCCTTTTCTTGTCCCACAAGCTGTACCTCACTTGATGCTGACAACTGTTGTTTTTCAAAGCAATACTGAATGCTGAGTGGTGTCTTTTACTGAACTGCAGGAAAATGAGGCTGTTTGAGCCATGTCCTTCTATCTGACCTTACTGAGGTAGCCTTCTTGTGTCATCCTGATTGCTTGCTTTTAAGTGAGCTTTTGTGAATGGCTGTCCATTCTGTTTGGTGACTTGGCTGTCCAAAACCTAAAGGATTATTCTGATAAAGAGCAAGAGCCTGAAGTGATAGAATGTGACAGGTGGAAAATGAAATTAGGACAAAAGTCTTCATTGCCCTGCACCTTATCCAAAGTAGGTGTGAAATCAGAGGAGCATTCCATACCTTCTTTGTGATCTAGCAAGGGACTTCTTAAGATGCAAGGCAATGAAGGACTGTGCCCAAAATGTACAACTGTATTTTCATGTTGTGGTCAAGACTTGCTGATCCCTTTGCAAGAGACTTCAAAGATTTGATTGTTGCTAGTGAAACCAGTGGCTTTAGAGCTGTTGTTTTGTGTGTGTAAATGGGCATGTTCAGATGACAATAATTTCTAAGAGCTTCACACTGTTATCTGATGTAAGGTCAGCTGGAAGACCTTGGTTTTCTCCATGTAGTTTTGTGAAACAGCAGGTCTTTCTGATTTATCTTTGCTTAATTTCCATCAAATACTGCTTGAAACTTTGCCTTAGCAAAACAAGAGAATGTGCAGCAGCAGCAGCAGCAGCTGTCACCTCATAGCCAGCAGTGCAGACCAGACGTGTGATGTTAGGGACATCTCTCTCTTCAAATGCTTTTATGCTTTTACACAGAGCTTACAGGACCAGAAGTGCTATCTGTATTTGAGAGAACAGGGATGCTTGGGCATGCTGTCAGCTTTGGATGCTCTCAGTAAAATCTGCAGACGCTACATAACATGGACATTGCTGTTCTTTCTTATTCACTGAGGAGACCAAATCATAGAATCATAGAATGATACAGGGGCTGGAAGGCACCTTTAGAGATCATTCAGTCCAACCCCCCTGCAGAAACAGGTTCAGAACCAAAGCCAGAGACAAGTCATCTTTCTAAACTGATTTGACTGATCTGGACACTCACAAGGCAAGATATCTTTGCTGCCATACACCCTAAAAAATCTGCTACTTCATATTAAAAAGAAAAAGCCATTTAAATGTATGGGAAACAACTGAGAAGTATTGGTCCTGGGAGCTGCCAGCCAGCACCTCGAGTGACTGATCTGACTAACAAGAGTCCATCAGTTTCCCCATGTACATTAGTGCTGCTACCTTGGCTTGCATGCTCATTTTTAAGGCAATGATTGTCCTGGCAAATCAGCAATATCATTAACTGCCACTGCCTAAACTAGTTTTGTGCTCATCCATTTTCTAAAGTCACCAAATTTTATTATTTACCCACCATACAATTATACCAAAACATACATATATTTAAGAAAAAGAAACACCTTGCTAGAAATGCTGATAGTGCTTTGAAATCCTCTGTCACAGCCGGGGCTCTGTTAGACATTGCTGGAGGTCTCCCCGCTGGAATATTCCCCCGTCGCACTGGGCAGGACAAACTTGACGTATCTGCCCTTCTCCCAGCCCCTCCTGATTCGCTGGAGTCTCTGGTGGATGCAGGGCAAAGCAAAGATGATTTTTGCCAGGATGACAGTACATGGGACGAGCAGTGTGAGGGTGTAGGTTGGGGGCAGGTAGAATTTGTACTGGTTCTCATCGAAGGCCCTCGACCATCCGTACGTGAGTGTGTGCAGAGTGCTGATTACCAAGGCAATAAATCCAAGGGTGGACTAAAAGGAAGAGAAGCACACACCAGTTAGCAGAGCACCTTGTGCCTGGCTATTTCCCTGTATTGTTTAATGCTGCTTTGTAAGTGCCCACAGCACAAAGCAATAACTATTCCTGCCTTTCTTGGACAGAATTAACCCCACTGGAAGCCCTTCCTGGGTAATGTGCCAGCCTGCATTTTCCTTTTTCTAATCAGAGGTTAATGTGATATTAGAAACTCAGTGGGAGTTTCCCTGAAGATGCTCCTCCCCCATCCCAGGGGCTGCCGACCATGCTGAGGGACCAGCACCGGGGCCTTGGACCAGCAGCTGGCACCTTCAGAAGTCAGTGAAGCCCAAATGAGACTGGGGGGATGAAAGTGCTGTGTTCTGAGGTGAGCAACAGTCCTCTGTCCTAGAGAGCCGTGTTGGTTTGTGAGCCAGACCATCAGGCTGTGTGACGGACCAAGTCCTTGAAACAGGGAGTCAAGAGTCCTTTATCCTTTGACCCAACCCCTGTTCTGCAGACAAAGACTTGCCCCATTTTCAGCTGAGATCACAGCTCCCAAGAACCCAGTGTTTTGAGACAACATTTTGCCTGATTATTTCCACCTCCCTCTGAGGGTTGCCCTCAAGAGGGGATTTAAACTGTGCTACCCAACCCTCACCAGTGGTTTCCTCCCAATATCAGAGGTGGTGGCTCCCGAGCTCACCAGCTACCTCTACCTGGGGCCAGCACCTTGCTCTGCTGCCCTACTCTGAATGCTTAGTATAAACCTGCAATAACAAATGAATTTCAAGGTGCCTAGCTGGGAAAATTTTACAGCTAATGTTCCTAACTTAGGGATGGAAGCCTTTGCTAGTCAAAATATCTGGCAGCAAGACACCCTCCCTGGGCAGCCTGTGCCAGGGCTCCCTCACCCAACAGTGAAATAGTTTTTCCTTATGTTTAAATGGAACTTTTTGTATCCCAGCTTCTGTCCATCATGATCCAGGAGCTGGGAGCAGACCCTGCAGTTGAACCTCAGAGCAGTAACCCATAGCTCATCTGTCATGTACTGACTCTGAGCTTCTCTCCAACAGCCAAAAAAATCCCTGGATGGCAAAAGGTTGGAAGTACCAGCTTTAGACTCCTCTGGCAGAGCAGAGATGTAAAGCAGGGCTGGGGGAAAGGGACTGAGTGAAGTCCAAGGGCAGCAGCTGTGTTCTGCCCTGGGCAGGGGCTGCTCTCCGAGTCAGCTCCAGCAGGGCTCTGCATGGCAGAGGTGTCACAGCCAGAGAATTCCTTTGTTCCTCTACAGTTTATCTCTCAGTCTGGGACTGGGGGAGAGTAGGTGTGCAAATTAGTAGGACAAAAGGTGACAAACCATCACAGGGGCTCAGTGACTCACCTTTGTGTGGTAGGACACAGGAAACAAAACAGCTAATTTGCAAAAACCCACAGGGATAAGCTGCTGGTGGCTGGAAGCAGCACTGGCAGCTCCTCAGACAGCAGCAATGGAGTGACCTGTGCATTACACATATGAGGGACTGTCTGGTAAGAGCAGGGGGTGCCCAAGCATCCCAGTGCTGAGGGCCCCGAGGCTGCACCCACCACACAACTTGTCAGCTGGGTACATGTTGGTCTGTAAGTGCATGAAAACCAAAAGTTTTGCTGATTGCAGCTTGGCTCAGTATATACAGCTCAATCTATACTCAGTACAGTACAATGCAGAGCCTGCTGAGCTCCCCACAGGGGGCTGATCTGCCAGGGTGCTTAGCCCTGATATCACACTGACTTGTGAAGCTCTGCTCTTGTTTATCCTCTCATTGCAGTTTCTGGCTATGAAATGTTTCAGTGTTCTTGTTTGAAACTGTGTCAGGGCTTTCTTTTGACTGTCACATCATGAATGGGAGGCCACCACCCATGTAAGGTGTTAAAGGCAGTGTGAAGGTGCTATCTCCCTAATGCTTTGCATATATTCTCTGTTATCTCTTCCATCTCCCTCATCTCCTGGGTGTGTGCGAGGCTCCCTGTAATGCAGGGGGAAGGTGATTCAGTCGTGGCTCATTTAGAAATCTCTGGGCAGTGTCCAAAGCAAACAGCCCCTTCCTAACCCAAATGTGTTTCTGACTTCTGCTGCTATCACTGCCATGAAGTCATTAGCTCTGTGGAAGCAGCTCTGGCTCACACTTCATCGACAGGAGGGTTAGAAAAGGTCCTGATGACAGATTCTTTCTATCTTTCGATACGAGATAAGAAAGAAACTAGGTCAATACAACCTTCAAAGTCCAGGAGGACTTCTCAGGATGGGAAGGTAAAGGCAATCATACACATTTTAACTTCTGAGCCAATTAGAGTTGATTTGTAAATCACTGGGGAACATTAAACATGTCTCCTGTAAGTTGAATTACATAGGAATCATTCCTGCTATCCAGGGTCTAGACCCTGTACATTTTCAGTTAATCCAAACTGGACATATAGGGGAACTGTGTATCCAGTGTTACTGTATTTCATTGAAACTTGTGTATGTGCAGGAACTACTAGAAAAAGAAACTGTTTTAGTTTTTTTCCCTAAAACCATAACAACAACCCAAAAGGGATTTTCAGCCCATCAGGCAACAGCTGTATTTTAAGAGCGTGGCAGTAAGCCCACAACACTCATACAGGTGCACACGCTGCTGCTGGCTAATGTCAGACCTGTGAAGCTCCATGTAAAAAGGGACTAAAGTGGCTCCTGAATTTGTAACAAGCCCCAGCCCTCTCTCAGATGTGGCTTTTGGTACAGCATCTCTCAAACACACTCCCCAGTTCAAATGAGATGATAACGAATCGCTGCGTTTTCTGGGAGACATCTGCCTTTTCCCTCTTTCACTTTTCCCAGGTGTGGGAAGCCACAATGCCCCT
Organism: Colius striatus; assembly: GCF_028858725.1. Lineage (NCBI taxonomy): Eukaryota > Metazoa > Chordata > Aves > Coliiformes > Coliidae > Colius > Colius striatus. Next base: position 10,593,006 of record NC_084769.1, on the reverse strand, counting down.
GATGCACTGCAAAAGGGTCCAGTGCCAGACATCCCAAATAGCTGAGAAAGCAGCCTCATGCCTCAGTGCCACTGTGCATTAATTCAGGAAGGATCCCATTGTGCCAGGTGAAGGTTCACCTCTGGAGCTTGGGAGCAGTGGCTAGATCCGCTCTTCATTTCCTCCAGAAAAGCACCACCAGCTTCATGAAGAGTAAATATTTTTAAAGAGCCCTCCAAAAAATTATAAAGAAGTGGAAGGTACCATAGTAAGAGATCTGTAACCTGCTCTTTTCATATGATGCTTCCACAGCTGGGCACAATGCCAGCCCTGCCTCTGCTGCACGTGATCAGCTGTCAGGGAGCTCCTGTCACGCTGTCCTGCCTTATCCCACAAGGACAGAAATAGGTGTGAGGATCTTTCCATGAACTAAGCCAGCCAGTTCACATGTGGGGCAGCCAAGAGCTATTTTTGAGCTGACAATCACATATTTATCTGGTCCCAGCGCTGACATGCCCTTAGAAAGACACACAGGAAGAGGTCCTGAAGGGCGGAGGTAGGAGATGGCAGCACCACCTGCCATGACAACATATATATTACAAGACACAATACCAGCACCCTCCAGGAGAGCTTCCAGGCTGCCTGGGGAGCCAAAGGGAAATGCAGGGGGTTCTGATGTCTCCTTCCAGGCTGCAAGGAGATACTTCCCTTCATTTGGGATTCTTGGTGTGAGATGCCTACTATCAATCTATCCAATGTCCCAGCAGCTGCAGCCCTCCCCTGAGACAGGGTGGCAGGAATTAATATGCTCCTGGTGTTCAATCTGAAAGAGAGGTTTCAAGCCAGGTCTCCCTTCTCCCCAAGAGACAGGCTCTTGGAGTCATGTTCTCCTGGTGAGGCTCTTCTGCTCAGTGTGAGTCATTACTTGCTAGCCCACAGCATGAGAGGAAAAAAGACAAACTGACTTGCTCATCTGGTGATGGGGGCACTTGTGGGGGAAGCAGGGCAGCGGGCTTCAAACTCCTGCTCTAATGAATATTGAATTATTGATGTGCTGCTGAAGAGCTTCAGCAGGAGAAGCCAGATAACAGATACTCACCTCAGCATCCCTGAACCCTGCCTTCCCCTTTTGAAGGAGACACAGGTAATGAGATTTTAGGGTTGTGGGATACAACAGTGACCTGGTGAGTGGAATTTGGCCTTAAAATCAGCTCTAATGGGCAGGGAATACCTGAAGGTTCATTCCCTGCTATTCCCATTAGTTAATTCTCAGTCTGGCTCCAAGTGCAGCCCTGAGAAAGCTGCAGTCCCTGAGTCTGGGGCTTGTGAATGTCCCACAGGGTGGACTCAGGCCACTAAGGGAACTTGGCCCTTGGGTGCTTGGATAGCACTGCAAGTGGGAAGAAGGCTCTTAAACCACTCAACGACTGGGGAAAGAACAATTAGAGTCTTGATTAACTTTTTATAATCAGACATGGACTTTTCATTGAAATCATATTCATTTTTATAGATCAGTCTAAGCCTTTACAAACCTGTCTATTGAATATTTGGGTGCATGCAAGCTCTGCCAAACCTCATCTTCCCCTGCACTGCCCTCCCAAGTGCTTTCCTTTCCAGCAGCTCACTCTCCCTGCAGTGCAAGGGCAGATCTATGTCCTGCAGCCAGCTGTCCCCATGGCTGGTTACCTGTCTGCTGCAAGCCCCCTGCAGCATCTCTGACATGCTCTGCATGGTGCAAACTTCTGCAGCAGTCTGACTGACACGCAACCGGCTCCTAGAGGGATGTTGCCCATGGAAGTGAACAACCCTGTCCTCTCAAAATGACCCCAAGGCTTTCTACCTTTCTACCCTGTGTGACTTCAGGATATTTCAGTGCTGCTCCTGGACACCAAGCGAAGGGGGAAAGGGCTCTGCAGGGGAGTGTCACACAGACAAAGCCCAGGCTGGTTTTAACTCAGAATCTCTAACTAAAGCTGCTGTTTCTCTGCAGGGCAGGAAACTTCAGCCAAGACATTAAAGACTACCCCCTGCAAAGCCAGCCACTAATCCTCCCTTGGATGCCCATGACATTCCATTTTACCTTCCCTCCAAGACAGCAGCACCCTTGGCAGAGCAAGCAAGCCCTGTGTGTGAGCAGCACAGCCTCCCAAGGACACCCCACATCCTGCTGCCCTATCACCTCCCAGGCCAAGCTCCCTGCTCAGGGAGGGGTGGAGGGGCAGGGTTTGCCCCTGACAGCAGTGAGCAGCTCGCCCTTGCCATGCCAGAGCAGGGATGTGCTGGGCAGCAGGACAACCTCTGCTCTCTGTGGTCTGACTGCAAAAAACCACTGTCTGGCACTGGCAAATGTCAACTTTACCTGAATGAAACTGAATTCCCTCCAGTTGAGAGAGTTTGAGACAGATGGAAGTGAAGTGATGGCAAGTAATGACAGCAAGCCCAGGGCAATTATTCCAACAGAGATATAAATCTCCATCCTCCAGACTTCCTCTTCTACCCAGATATTCATCTTCTTCTCCATAGCCTGGCATGACAAGGAAGGTTTGTTAAAACAGTGAGCTTAGGAACAGAGGAACTTAATTTTATCTGTGTTTGGTTTTGGAAGCAGGTTTCCTGGATAAACACTGGGTTCTGCTCCCACCTCCAGTAGTATTTGCCTATTTAAGAGGGGTGGAGATCTCCTTTTATCCCTCCACCATTTGGACAAAGCTAAGACCTGCTTTGAAGCCTACTGGGAAGAAGTGCTGAATGCTCTCAGCTCCCACAGCCTGTAACCACAGCAGCAAGCCCCAAAGTTGCATTTGGAAAGATAATTAGAATGAGAAGTCAGTTTAAAATCATGAAAACAAATACAGATGGTTGAATATGCAGTAGTCTCCTAATAACCTTTGTTTTAAGTGCATTTAAGGGGGAAATTGTTCATGCTAATGGAAGGAAAGATGGGTTTTATGCTGCATGGCAAAGAGGAACATTTAGAACTGTCCTCTTTAGCCCATTAAATGGATTTAATTTACTAAACAGAGATGTTGCTAGAAAACAGGAGGTAGAGGGGAAATGAACACAGGATGAGATTAATGTGCCACTGTGGCAGTCAAGAAGGGCCTGCTCTAGGCTGGATGATTTGAGCCAGCACTGCTGCTGAAACCAGCCATCTTGCTCCTCTCTGCCCCCATGGCCCCTTCCCTCCTCTCTGCTGGGACAAGCATTTAGAAGTGCCTGGGGCAAACACCCCACTGCAGAAAGCAGACTGGTTGTGGGGCAATCCCTGGATCAGGTTGCCCACTCAGCTCCATGAAGCCCGTGCCATCCCAGGAGGGTGTGGGGTGGAGCAGCAAGATGCCAGGGGCAAGAGAAGGGCAGAATCACATTTTCCCATGGCATTGCCAAGTTACAGAGCTGTCTGAGTTACCTGGAGGCAGCAATCTCATTGTTATCTACTTTGCCAAGAACCCCGATGAGGCAAGTCCATTTCCTCTCTCTCACAGGCTATGACCAGTTCTTCATCATCATTTTGTTAAACTCCTGGAGGTACACTGTGATGAGGACACACCTTCTACAATCCTCCCCCCTTCCCCCCAGTTTATGACTTGGTCACTCCAACAGGCACCTGTTATGAACGTCAGGGATTTCCCCTGGAGAAAAGTGCCTTTTCTGCCCAGGTGCTGGGCAAGGTTGGCTTCAAAGGCTTGTCTGTGTTTCTGGGGAGCAGTGGCCCAGGGGAGTGTCATCCCAGCCCTGGCTGTGAAGGCACTGGCAACACTCAGCTGAGACGGCTGCTCCTGAGTGCCGGTGGGTGCGTGCCTGGCACGTGCGTGCAGCTGCCCCAGGGAGGAGATGCTCGTACAGATAACTGTTCATGCCTGCTCTCCCACATGTGCTTTGGAAAGTGAATGCAAAAAAAGATACAGAATCCTACAATCACAGAATGGTTTGGATTCGAAGGGACCTCTAGAGACCACTCAGTCCAACTCCCTGCTAAAGCAGATTCCCCTTGATCAGGTCACGCAGGAACCTGTCTAGGGAGGTTTGGAAACGTCCAGAGAAGGAACCTCGACACCCTCCCTGGGCAGCCTGTGCCAGGGCTCCCTCACCTCAACAGAAAAGGAGTTTTTCCTTGTGTTTAAATGGAACTTATTGTGTTCCAGCTTATGTCCATTACCCCTTATCCCGTCTCTGGGCACTACAGAAAAAAGTGTCACCTCATCCTCCCGCCATCTACCTGTTTGAGACTTAAAAGTGTTCATGATTAAGCCTGCAACCCAACACCTAGATGAAGTGAGCAGAAGATGGCTACAGGTGCTGGGCTGAAGAGGACTCCCATTACCTGCTTGACAGCCGTCTCAATCAACTGGTAGCGGTGTGAGCGGCGCATGGGCAGGCAGAAGCTGTACACGGCGTGCAGCGCCGCGCAGAAGAAGCTGAGCAGACCAATCTGCTTGCGGTGCTGGAGCCACTGGTCGAGCCAATCTGGAAAGCGCCTGTACTTGGTGCTGTGGTAGAGCTGCGAGCAGGCTGCCAGAACCCCGGGCAGGTAGACCAGGGACAGCATGACATAGGCCACGCAAGGCAGAGTCGTGTTGACCACCTCGATGGGGATCTTGTACAATTTGTTCTTCTGCTCCCTGATGTAAGGGTGGATGACCTGCCGGATCAGGTTGTAAGTGAAGAAGCAAAGAAAGAGACCCAGAGCCAAAAAGATGGGGATTTTCCAGGCTGGCAGGAGGCGCAGGGGAATGTTCTCGATCTCGCAGGCTGATGACATGCAGCCCATGTCCACAGGGGTGAATCCCATGCCTTGAGCAATTTCTGTTACCGTGCGCTTGGCTTCTGGGCTATTTGAGCAAATCAGAACCTGCAACGAACAGAAAGATACACGTAGGGCAAGGAGCAGTCTGGCTGCTGGGAAAGAGAGTGTTGGGAGGAACGCTGTGCTAAAGGGAGCCTATTTTATTCCACTGAGCACTGTGCTTGCTGGCTGGCTTTCCAACAGGGATTTACCACGGCAGCCAAAGATCTCTCTCCTGCACAGATTTCCTTTCATGTGTGCACCACCAGTTTGTTTTACTGTCTGTGTTTAGATAAACAGATAGTTAAACAGTGCTTTTCACTTAGGCAGAGGCTCCAAAGACTACAAAGCATGAAGGGAGTGAGGGTACATCATTTCTGGGTAAAGAAATGCAGAAGCTATGCAGACTAGGGGGTGGTCTCTGGATGCCACAGCTGGAACTCAGCCCCTTTCTCCTGGAGCTCGAGGCCATCTGCTGATGCTGCCAGCCCTCACTTGCTGAAACAGTTGGGTTTTGGTTTTCATCAGAAGAAAATACCTGCTTGTTTCCATCCCTGGCACCCGACTGCAGCGTCCATGCAGAAACCACGTTAAAGCCCTTGACCACGGTGGAGGCTGGGAACAGGGAAGCCAAGTACTCGGCGTTGGACTCTTTGTGATGGTTGATCTCGGTGTTGTTACTAACGTCCACCAGGATCTTGCCCTCCAGCACATCGGCCAGCTCACAGAGGGTGGAGTAATGCTCCCTGAAAACCGCCACGAAAATGACGTCCGCCTTCTTCACCGCCTCGGCCTGGAACGTGACTTCTGCTGCCGAAGGGAAGAGGCCGACTTTGCGCTTGGGATTGCGGCTGCCGACCACCACCTTGAAGCCGGAGCACACGAGGCGGATGGCCAAGGCCCGCGCGAAGTCACCGCTGCCCAGCACCCCCACGGCGCGCCCGGCCGCCGGCGCCGTGCGGCCCTCGCCCTCCGCGCTCCCCTGGCCCAGGAGGGGTTTGGCCATGTCTCCTCCAGACATCCTGGCAGGGAAAACAAGGGGAAATACAAGTTCATTGTGAAGCTCTCGAAGAGACATAGACCATGGGGGAAAAAATGCCACTTGGGCCACTTGAATGGACACACAGGTGGTTTTGGCGGTGCAGTAATGTACAAGTACCGTTGGAGGGGGACAAAACACCACACTGGGATGGAAGGCCAAAGGTTTTAGGAAGGTTTGCAGGGTCTGTGCAATCCAACACCTTCTTGGTGTACTCGTCCACCCTTTGCTGCTCCTCATGCTGGCATCTCGCACTGCAAAGCCAGGGCAATGCCAACAGTGACCGGCACTAGTAACTCGCAGACCCCCATGAAGCTACCAGGCACCTTCTGAAAAGCCCAGGGCCATGGGGATCCCTGAGCCCAGATTTGGAAAAGCCTGGGAGGATGCTTCTGATTTGCAGAGTTGAGGCAGGGAGTTTAAGCTGAAATAAAAGTGTCCTAAAGGTGATAAAGGAAGAGAGTTGCAGCCTTTGCCTGTTCCAATATTTGGGTCTGGCAAGAGATGTTTGCTTCAGCTCCTCAATGAGTAATGAGAACTTAGTCATGACATTTAAAAAATATATTCAAACATGATGGGATTTGCTCATGAAAGATCTTGATGAGCTTTATAAATGTTAATGAATTTTGCCCTGTAACACTCTGCTCTCTGTAACAGATTAGATATTGAGGCCATGGAGAGGTTTTAAGCAGATCAATAAATTGACAGGCAGCACATCAGCCGGCCCTGGGGGTCAGAAGAAACTCAGGCTGGGCACTGCCAGGGTGCTCATGGGCTGTGAAAGTTAAATTCCTTAAGGGCTCATTTTTAAAGAGTTCAGGAGGTGGCCCAGGGAACTTGCACACCAGGACATCTGGCTTTTGTGTTGGGCACACTGGTAGAGATTATTATAAAGACCATCATTAACAAAGTCATGATATATTGGGGACCACGACAACTTGGTTTTGGTGGAGTGCAGTTTTGCCTCATGGCTACTCAAGCTCTTTCAAAGTGAAGGTGACCACTCGGATAGGGTGACTTGGTCCCTGGCACAGGCTTTTGGAACTATCCTTCCTTCAGCCAAGGCTTTTCTGGAATCAGCATAGTGGTAGTGCAAAGGGGAAGGGCACTTCTGCATGAATACCAATGGGAGACAAAGGGTAAGAAGTAATTTTCACACTGGGAATAGGTTATCAAGGGATTTCTCTGAGGAGCTGTGTTGTTCAACATCTATACAAACCATCTGGAAAAGGGAGTGAACGTTGGGAAGATGGAGCTGTGTGAGATGATCACTTAGGACAGTATACTGTGAAGAATCTGCAGAATGATCTTATTTCAAGTGCCTGAGCACCAAAACTCACTCCTGACACAAAGCACGAGCTGCCTAGGGGTATAACTTCCCCTAACTATATGTACACTTTAATGAGCTGCAAATTTGTTAAAACCACTCAGAAAAATATGATCTGAGGGTCACATTACTCTGAAAATACCAGCTCGGTGCTCCCTGGAAGGCACACACCAAACAGCCTGAATTACTGAGGGAGATCTCTCTCACAGATCAACCAGTCCTGCTCCCCATACAAAACATCTTCAGCAGATGGACATTTAAACTGTAATTCACTGTCCTGGATACAAAAAAGCAAAATCAAGCACAGCTTCAGTGACAGTACTATTTCTATGGCATAGGACTATCTGCTCTCCTTGCCTCTTCCCAAACACCCCTTTGTCTCAGAGACAGTGTTCATGGATGAAGTGCTCCCAGGAAAAAACAAGTGCCAAAGAAAGGCATGCTGGTTTCTCCACTTTCATCTGCTCCCCACACATCACATAGCCTTTCCTTCATGCTTGAGATGAGTAAGAGGCTTCACTCTGAAGGCTTCTGTTTCTGCTTCAGACCTGCAGAAGGGTTGGTGTGCCACAAAGCTGACTTGGTGATGCTGACTGTATCAGCTGGGTTAACCCTGGCTGCTGCCTCTGCACACACCCCAGCTTTAGGTATATTCCGTGTGGATGACAGTCACTAGGATGGTTTATGCAGGAATTTGTGGCATAGGCATATAAACCAGAAAAAAACCTATTGGGCTACCATATAAATCCATAGATTGTGTAGCACACTGCAGTTCTGCTCACTCCCTTGTGAGAAAAAAGAGAATAAGCCTCACAAAGGGCTGTAGGGAAAGACTGAGAGAGATGACAAGGGCTGCCAGCTTGGAAAAGAAACACACAGGTGGAGATAGAACCACCTGGGATTTCTTGAGGTGAAGAGCAACCTCACAAGTGGAGTGCAGGCCAACGGGAATGCTGGAAACACCAGTCCTCCTCATCCACAAGCAGCTGTGCTGCCAAACCCCTAATGTAAAGTAAAGCAGTTCTAGCTGAAAAGATGTTGCCTTTTTTTTCCCCTGGCCCCTTCTTTATCACATGCTTTATCAAAAGCTCTTCACTGTTTGACTTTTTAGAAACCTTCTTGCTCCACCTAAATTTATTTGTGGCCAGCACTATTTGTTCTAGGGCAAATGCTATTGTTCATCCTAAGGAACAATATGCCTCCCCCCCATTTCCACCATCTGTACACAAAAAAGTGTTATCCTGAAATAGAGACACAGCTCTGGCTCCCAGCTGAGGGGAGAGAAACCAACACCCAGGGTGACAAAGCTGTTGTTATCAACAGATTCATTTCATAATCATCTAAAGCACCTCAGAAGCTCTCTCTGTGCCCCCACCAGGACATGGATCTTGCTACAAGCAAGTTTTCTTGTAGCGTGTTTGTCGTGTAACTGCTGCTGAACACTAGAGAGATGATGGCAATGTTTGGAGATAAACAGCTTTGCTATCTCCATTTGTTTTGATTAAAAAAAGATGACAGAATTCAATGGCCTTTGAAGTCATCAGGACAGTGAGAAGACTCAAAATGTTTTCAGTGGATTTTGTTGTGATTATTTCACCCGTGCTCTGGCCGCAGGCCCCTTGGTCTGCCACAGCTGCCTGAAATCCTCCCAAGGAAAGAGGCAGTTTGCTGAGACAAAAGCTGTGGTGTCTGCCTAACAGATGCCTGGAAATGGAGTGTCTGATTAGACCATGGTTTTTTTCCCTTCTGTATCTCTGCAGAGCACACAGACCCCCCACTCCCACCACCACCCCTGACACACAGGCTGCTTTTTCTGCACCTATGGGCAATGTATTACCTACTTGAAACTCCCCCTCCCAAAGCTAATTCTTCACAGCAAGGTCAACCCATCCCAAGTCAGTGCAAAGCACCGTGGCCAGGATGCTGCAGTCACCCTGAGGCAGAGGAGGCCAAGAGTGACTATCACGGCATTCGGACGCATCTTCAGCGTGCTGCAGCCTTAGATAAACCCCATTTATTGATCCTCCCTATCAAGAAAGCTGCACTCCTGCTGAGCTATGGCACATGCAATTCAAGGTGATTGGTTTCTTACAAAGGAAGCTACAAGATGATTTAAAGCACAACCCGGTGGAAGTAAACTACTTTCAATCCTAACTGGGAAGCAGTAGCTTAATTAAAATATCTAATACAATGTAAAGCTGCCCTTCAGCTAGGCTAGTAATGACACCCTTATATCACTGTGTGGGGGTGCTATGTCCAGCTCTAGCACGTTTGTTGCTGTGTGCACTCCACTCGCTGCATTGCAATTACTATTATTTACAGGACAATTGCAGCGATGGGCAACAAGCAACACAGGAAGCTCCCCTCTGCCAGGCACCCCATGAAAACTGGCCAGAAGGCCACTCCTGCCCCAAAGAATGGGATCAGACAGACAAAAGCTGGGTGAAATGAAGCAGTCAAATCTCTGTTGCCCAGGCAGAGGGAGGGAGAGGCTCTCACAGAAGAAAAAACATGGATAATTCGACATACTTTGCACCTGAGGCTTGGCAGAGGCTGTTAGCCTAGGCTCAGCGCCAGGCAAACATGGTTTTTCTGCCTCTCCGCCCACACTGAGCGGCCTCGCTCAGGGTTTGCAGCAGAATGGCCTTTCTGGACAGAGCCAGGCTGCAGGAGCCCACTCAGGTGTCTCTGGCCTCACAGCTGAGTCAATCTGCCAAGCAGATCATCCCCACCGCTAACGAGGAGCCAGCTCAGTCCTTATCCTCTTTCCACAGACATGGGAGGCCGAGATACTAAAGGTAACAGGACTCCAGCAAGTTTGCCTGGGAAGACTCAGATATCCTTGGCCATATCTTTAACAAGTCCATCTTTTGAGGCCCCTTTCCCCTCCTCTGGTACAGGAGGATAGCCTAGCTGGCCCCTGTAATTTGCAGTCTGGAGGTGTTTGAGTTGCAGACCCTGAAGAAGGATGGACATGTGGTGGCAAGGCATGAGCTTCACTTCATTTCTGTCCACAAAAACACAAATCAAGATATGTTTTGCTGCCTTGTTATTCAGATTTATCAGATAAAAGACTACTTAGTTTTACAGTAACTCAAACAAAAAACCCATATAACTGAGTCAAACCATGCCAAAGAACATGGCACCAATTTCATAAGGAGCTCCAAGTAATGGTCCTGTCCAATGCAATCAGACCAGTTCCTGTCTGCACAAAAGCTCCTCTCTGAGCTCAGCCTCACACAGAGTCGCCAGAACCTTGGCTAGAACAACCACTTTTCTGTCTTCCCCCGAGGTCGGGTTTTGTGTAGACTGGCCACAACTGAGTCTCCAAGTAGCTGTGGATTCAACTCAGTGCAGGTCATCACAGAGCCTCTGTGCTTCAGCATCTGCCCTGGGAGTTAACTGAGATAAAGCACAAGATTATTATCTACATCCCCTAATGACCACGTGGGTTGAAAGACCAGCAAGCCACATGAGGAATCAAATGATGCAGCTGAGTCCCCGGCCAAGTCACTGCAGAGGAACTTCACGGTTTCTGCACCAGGACAGTCCCTCTGGGCTGTGTGTGGAACTGGCTTTGCTCCATGGAGCATGGGCCTACAAACACCTGAGAGACAGAGTGATCTCTGCCCCCAGGGGACTTCCAGTCTGCACAGAAGGACCTTTGATCCATGAAGCCAAAGCCCTACAGGTTCTGTTTGCAGAGCCCTGTGCTTCCTGCGGTGCCTGCTGGCATCTCCCTCAAGAAACCCCAGCTGCAGAGGAGCATTCAGTGTCTGAAGTCTCCATTCAGGTCTTGCTGTGAGCAGAAATACTGTTTTGGCTACAGCTGTTTTGTTTCCAGGGAAAATAAAACCTGTGAATGTCTTTCACACACCCAGAGTGTCCCTCCGAGGAGCACAGCAAGTACCATGTACCTGTTGGGACTGGAACAGATTTAAGTAAGAAAAGGGCTTATCCAAAGCTGCTTTAACTTCAGCTCCAGTGCACATCTAAGGAGACTTTTCAGTCCTGCCCAGGCTGACTGGAAAGAATGTCTCTGCTCTGCAGGCGAGGGAAGGAGGGGGGGAAATCAGGCTTGCTGTTCTTTCCAAAGCAGAGTTAACTCCCTAATGGCACAAACCAGGAACTGGTAAAGGGAATAAATCACCCTTCAGTATTACTTTGGCCAGAAAAGCCGTGTTGCAAACCTACCTGGGATGCTAGCCAGTCCAGGAGAATGAGGAAATGCCAGGGACTGGGCTTCCCCCCCCACCCCCCATCCTTCATCTCCTTTACCCATGGTGCAGATGGGACACGGAGTGCTGCTGGGAACAGAGGGCTGTTCCCGTCACCAGGGTGGAGAGGTGGGACAGGGACCTGCTGCAAGGGAGATGGTCCTGCCCTGAGCAGACACCGAATGGGTGCTGAGACTGTCCCCTGGGACATGGTGGGGACAGACCTGCTGTGGTCTCCTGGGGCTGCTGTGACCCCAAACCTGCTGTGTAGCTCCTGGGGTCGATGCATGTCCCCCTGCCACTGCTCTCCACCCTGATGCACTTTGCATCCAGAGATGCTCATCTCTCCCCCTGCCCCAGGGCAGATATTTATCTGATTATCTCCTTTATCAGGTGTTTATCTGTTGAAATCACTTCCATAAGCTCCTGTAGCCCACAGCTTTCTCCTCCCTGTATTTCTTGATGCAGTTAAGCACAGCATTTCCTCACTTCCTGTCTTACCACCAAAGGACTCGGCAAATTATTCATCCTTCTCTCTCTGCAGACACGTTCTGCATTTGGACAACCGATTTCACATCTCCCTTCAGTTTCCCCTGGACAAATGAAACCCAACTCTTTCCTCAGAGCTGTTGTTTACTGAGTGTCTGACAACTCAGCATCTCCTCCTTGCTCTCATTTTTCTTGGAGGATGCCCAGAACTTCATTTTCCAACCGAGCCCCTAAAAGGCACCATCTGGAGTAGAAACACCACTTCCTCAACGTACCACTTCTCTTTCTTCATCCCAGCAGGCTGTTTGCTTTTGCACAACTGTGTGACACCATTGACTCATAGGCCATGGTGCTCGTCACCCCGTCCTCTCATGGGTTGCTCACCCGGTGTCCCTGCGGTCAGTGGGTCCTGACACACAGGACAGAATACGTGCCCTGTTATTTTAGAACCAGCTCTCCAGCCCTGTTATTTTAGACCAGCTCTCCAATTTGTCACAATCTTTAATTCTTAATCTCCCCTCTAAAATGTTTCTAGTTCCTCCCATCTCAGTGTCACCTACAAATCCCGTACGTTCCTCCCTACTCCATCACCCACTAATGCAAACACAGGCTGACAGGCTCTGACCCTCCCCACTCTGTACACCCTCCGGTTTAAACATTGATAAACATTGAGGATGTTGTTTTTGGAAGCCAGCAGTGAAGCCAAAGGCATGTCCCTGACCATGAGATGTTCTTCATTATGACCAAAACTCAAAAACATCTTTCAAAACAGAGGACAGCAGAGGAGAAAGGGCTACCAGAATTTCCCACAGGGGCCAAACCGTCTCTTTTTCCCACACAAGCACAGACATTTTGGCTACAGTTTTCCTATAGAAATACATCAGCTTGTGGTCACTTTGCAGAGACAGTTTCCCTTCCCAAGGGAAGGTTAAGTGGGCAACATTAATGCTGAGCAGAAAAAAATCACCTGCCTACAATATGGAACTGGAACCAAAGCTTTTGGCCTGCCCTTCTCATCAAAACTATGCACTTCTAAGCACAGTTACCAACAGGTTCTGCCACAGATAGCTCCAAACTCGCCTCTCTGAAGTCCAAGGGGCCTCCCTTTGCAGTACCACTTCTCTGCAGCCAAGTCCTTGTCTGAAGAGCTTCCTCTGCTCTTTTGCAAGAAGATCTTGCTGTCTGTGCCTGTTGTGTTGACAGTCATGAAAGGCCTGAGAAAGACCTGCCCTGTGATAAAACTTCATAGAATGGGAATCTGCAAGTCTGGGAAGCCCAACATTTTCATTGTAAGACCAAGGAGAGCACTGACCTGGAGCAATGTGGGGTTTTGCTAGAGCAGTGATGATACTGAGGTAGCACACAGGACTTTATCTGGCAGATATAACTCTGAATAAGGTTATTTTCCCTGCTTATCACCTCACAGCTCTTAAGTGACATGAAGGGGTGTGGTTTACAACAACTTCAGGTGCTGTACTTCAGTGGCTTATCTTGCTCTCTTCTGTGGTCTTCATTCACTTGCTGCTCTTACCAAGTTAATGACTATCTTGTCTGTTTCTGAGCTTTCCCCTCCCTGAAGTGCAGGGGAAGCAGCCAAAAGCCTGAATGGTGGAAGCTTCTCAGGTAGATCTAATAATGCCCTGCAGCCACACCTGATGGGAGGAGGTGCTCCTGTCTGAACTGAGCTGGGGAAAATCCCTTCTGCTCTTCTCTGAGCAGCATGTGCCATTCTGCTGGGAGCTCAAGGGCTTTGGAGATGGAGAGAACTGACTGCAAAGAGCCGGCAGGCTCTCACTAATAAAAACCTCTTTCCTTCTTCCTAGGACAGACACAGAGGAATCATGTATGTGAAAGTATTTGGATTGGCTGCCCCTGTGCTGCAGTGACTGTTAGAAGGGTCTCCAAGATCAACACCTTTTGGATTTTGCTTCTCCCAGTGACTCAGAAGATGCTCAGAACCACACCAGGGGAGAAGATGGCCTGGGAGGCAGCATGGAAGACAAAATTTATGGCATGGAGTCAGCAGCAGCTCCTGTTTTCCTCTCTTGGTGCACTGAGTCAGCCCAAACGTGCACCACAGTGAAAACACGGTGCTCTGTCCAGGGAAGAGAACAAAACACATGCATATTCTGTCTCTTTTGCTTTTCCCAGACAGATGTTGAGTGCCATCAAGCTGCTAATGTCTTGTTGTGTGCATGCCTTTGTGGATATCTATTTTACATTTCAATTTTTCATCACTCCTTCAAGTGGGTGATGAGATCAACAGCAAAGGAGGAAGAAGAGGGATGGTTACTGACCTGGGAGGAGCTGGGAAGAAAAGCAAGAGAAGGTGGCAGGTGGCTTCACTAGGAAAGGCCCACGGAAGGATGATGACTGCAGTGATCATGCTGCCTTGTGAACATAGCATTTGTTTTGCCTGAACACACTTCCTCAGGGCATGTTCAAAGCATGCCACGGACACACCTGCTGTGCTGAGCAGCTGCTGATGGGCAGGAGGAGTGTCTGGGAATGAGAATACCTCAGTCTAAAGCAGCAGCAGAAGTTTCCAACTCGGGGGTACCTTCTCCAGGAGGAGAGAAGTGTGGTGCACATGTGCACACGTGCAGATGTGCACAGTGTGCCTTCCCCCAGGGAGCCCAACAACTTGGCAAGAACCACGTGTGCCGGACATGTCTTTCATCACGTGCTGCAGAGGGAACTAGCACTGTCTGCCTGGCTGGTTCTGGCCAGCTGGGATCCCTCTTTCATGGTCTTATATGTGGGGTTTTGTTAAGCCAGCTCTGCCAGAGCACTGCCTCCCACACCCACCCTTGGCACCGACAGCCTCGTGCTGAGCAGTTACTTTATCTAAGTACCCAGAGTGATGCACATTGGTATCTGTGAGTGCTTCCACATGCTCAGTAGCTGCTATCAGCACACTTCAGAGGTGGACACTTTATCTACAGACCCTGATTTTTGAAGCCTGTAGTCCACAGGGAGCTCTTGGGACATTTTTTTTCCAAAGACTACAGCGGTATGTTCAGGCCAAGTAAATGGAAAATGCTCATGTTACCACCATCAAGGCTTTAGAGACACTCACTGAAAAATCAGAGAGCCTGGAAACAGAATGGGAGGAATTGCATCAAGAAGAGTGTGGGCAGCAGGTTGAGGGAGGTTCTGCCCTCTCTCTGCCCTGGTGAGGCCTCATCTGGAGTCCTGTGTCCAGTTCTGGGCTCCCCAGCTCACAGAGGGACAGGGAACTGCTGGAGAGAGTCCAGCACAGGGCCACCAAGATGATCAGGGGACTGGAGCATCTTCCTTATGAGGAAAGGCTGCGGGAACTGGGGCTGTTTAGTCTGGAGAAGACTGAGGGGACATCTCACAAATATTTACAAATATCTAAATGGTGGGTGTCAGGAGTTTGGGACATCACTTTTTTCTATTGTATCTGGTGATAGGACAAGGGCTAAAGGAAAGAAGCTGGAACACAAAAAGTTCCATTTAAACATAAGAAAAACTATTTCACTGTTGAGGTGAGGGAGCCCTGGCCCAGGCTGCCCAGGGAGGGTGTGGAGGCTCCTTCTCTGGAGGTTTTCAAACCTGCCTGGACACATTCCTGTGTGACCTGATCTAGGTGGACCTGCTTCTGCAGGGGGGATTGGACTGGATGATCTCTAAAGGTCCCTTTCAACCCCTACCATCTGTGATTCTGTAATTTCTAAGTTCCTTAAACCCTGGGCAACATTTCCAAAATGTTCAAGTGATTTAGGCCCCAAGACACCTGAGGGCTTTTGTAAATGGGATGTAAGTTCCCACATCACTGACACACTTTCATAAGGTTTTATCCTTTCAGTTACGCTACATTTCACTTAAACTTAGATGACAGTGAGAAGCTGCTTAATCCTCCATAGTGCTGCAGGGAAAACTGCCCCATGAAGAAGCAGTAAATTAAAATTTGAAAATAATTAGTGTTTTTCTCCATCGTGGAGTTGACAAAAAGCTAAATCTAATCAGTGATGGTACACTTATTTATAGGTAACAAACTGGTGGGTTTTAACTCTTGGTATGTGACATCTCTTACCAGAGCTACCAGTGCCTTTCCCACCTCGAGAGAGAGATGGTGTGACTGGCCTCCTTTTTCCACCATCGGAAAAAATGTGTTTCCCCTGTATCTAAACCTGCTTTTATTTCTGGGTGTGATGTTACAAGGTCACGGTCAAAGCGTAGCTCCTAACAATACAAAGCAAAGCAAACAAACTACAAAAATGAAATGCAAACAAACAATCAAAATATTATGCTTTCAAAAAGCATGTTTTCCTGGGGTTTGGTGTGCTTTTTTCTTTTAAACAAACACTTGTTGAGTCATCCACATTTTCTTCTTTACAATCACAGAGGAAATCAAATACGTGCAGTGACTATAGGATCTTGTATTACTGTGTATTTGTTTCATAGCAAATGGGATTTTGAAAGAGGAGAAAACTTCAGCTTGATGTTTTATGTAAACCTTGTTAGTCCTCCATCTCCTCAGCCCCCCAGGAGCACTGATGCTGTAGATGATGGCCTTCCTCGCCCGCTCGGTCTCAGTTTTGGTCTCTTGCCATGGGAGGCAATTTTCTGTGCATTAGTTTTATTTAGACTGTACTGAGGGAAATGATCTGGGGTCCTCAGTGCTCACATGTCCTCTGCTCAGCTCAATGTGGTGCAGGCATATTACCCACATGAACACTTGCCCTGTTCAGCAAAGGGGCCATCCCGACGCTGTGCATCCCCCAGCCAGACCTTACCCCCCTAGCCAGGGTCACGGCACAGTCCCACCCCAGATCACATCACCTGTGGGATGGTCCTACTACAAAGTCACCTCTCCAATTCCTACGCAGCCTTCATCTGTCATAACTCTGACACGGATCAAACACTGAAGTCTCCCCCAAAAAGCATCCAACCCTTGGACCGTTTATAAGCCCCTACATCGGTACAAAGCTCACATGGCCTCTCCCTGCTCACCTCTGAGGGATCGTGGGTCCTGGCCAACATTTCCCCAAGGTTTTTTTGATATCTGTGCTGACTTCTCCCTGGCTGGAAGAAGCCGCTCACCTCCTCCAATCATTCGGTGAGCTGAGAACGAAAAAGTGGAACCTACGGGCAAACCGCTCCCCGAGGGGCACAACCCGCCTGCTGCACTCATCCGCACCCTTACCGCCGCGCTCGGGAGGTCCCATCACATCTCCCGGAACGGTAAAAAAAGCCTGCCCCATTTCAGGCAAGTCCGTGCCCGGTGCGGCGAGTTCCCCCGACCCCGCACGGACGTGCCCGGCAGCCGCGGGAAAGCGCTTCGAGCAGCCGCCCGTCACCGCAGCCCCGCCGGGGACGCGCGTCACACCGGACCCTTCCCACGCACCGCCCCGGGGCCGCACGCACCGGCCGCTTCGCGCATTCTGTCCGGCACCTGGCCCCGGCCCTAAACCCGCTCACACCGAGGCGGCCACGGCCGAGACCGCCCTGGGAGCTGGCCCACATCGCTCTGACGTCCCAAGCCCAGGAGTGCTGCGGAGCGCAGGGCTCCCGAGGCCGGGGAATGCCGGCGAGATGGGGCCCCGGGACCGAGCGCTCCACGGGGTGGGAGGCAGCCCCGGCGGGGCAGCCCCAGGCCGAGCCGTGCCGGGCCGAGCCGAGCCGAGCCGAGCCGGGCCGCGCCGAGCTGGGCCGTGCCGAGCCACCCCCACCTCGCACTGCGATCCCGGCGCGGCCCCGCGGCTACAGGTTCGAGCCCCACCGCCGCCGGGTCCCCGTTGTGGGCAGCCCCGCAGCGCCGTTCCCTCAATGGCGAACGAACGCCGCCGTGCCCGTCGCCCCGCGCTGCCCGTCGCCCCGCGGTGCTCACCTCTGTGCGGCGCCGGGCGGGCGAACGGAGCCGTCCGGGAGCGGTGAGCGGCAGCGCTGATGTCAGGCCACGGGCTCCGCCCTCCTGCCCATGTGCCCGCCGGCGGCCGCCACACATCTGCACCGCTCGGCTCGGCTCGGCTCGGCTCGGCTCGGCCTGGCACAACATCACATAGCGTGACACAGCCCACTCCAGCTTGCCGCAGCATGAGACAGGCTGGCCCAGCATGGCTCTGCACAGTCAGACTCACCACATGGCCCAGCTCAGCGTGGTTCAGCATGGCCCAGCACGGCTTGGCATAAACCATCCCACCTCGGCACAGCCTAACCTGGCTCAGCGTAACCGGGCCTGGCTTGGTGCTGCTGGGCATGGCTCTGCACAGCCAGGCTCACCACATGGCCCAGCAAGGCTCAGCACTACCTGGCCTGGCTTAGCATAACCCGATCTGGCTCTGCACAGCCAGACTCACTGCACAGCCCAGCGCTGTCCAGGCCATGGCCAAGGGAGCGGGAGCCCTCTAGCCTGGGCCCTGCCACCTGCCCCGCTGCCTGTGCTGAGGTTAAACTGCAGGGATGGGAGGGCGTCGCTGCCAGAGCTGCAGGGGATGTGGTATCCGTTACAGACAGGAGTCAGACCTTAATCCTCTCTTTATAAGTGCATTTCAGAGCCAGCCAGTGTTTCATTTTAATGGGAGGGTGCGGCTTGGTGCTGCTCTCTCTGCTATCAGGGGATATGCACTCGCTCTTGAAAGCTGTGCCACAGGGTGTGAAGCAGATAATGGTTTGTACCCCTACACCACACCGGGAAAGAGTTGTCCTGCTGTAACCACTCCTGAGGCAGCTGCACGGCCCCGTGCCGACACACCGGTGATAGCGTGCTGCTGGGCTGCTGAGAGCTGCCACTCAAAGTGGTGTCTTCGGGCAAAAACACTGGGGCAAACATATGGGGATTTACAAAATACATCCCTCTGGAGCTTTGGTTCACTCAGTAGAGGAGCATGGAGGGGAGGGACCTGAAGAGTTTTGATGACATAGCTGGGGAGATGCTGGTACACCTGAAGGATGTGCAGCCCCTCTGAACTGAGCTTGATGTGCCTTGTCACCTGTACTTAGAAGTTTTTTTCTAATCTCCTGATCTTTGCTGATTTTTGCCATCCCTTCTGTGCCTACTCTGCACGTGTTCCTGGTGTGTTCCTGGTACGAAACAAGCCCTGAGTCTTTCCAGTCTCCTGGGCAGGTGGTAATTTTAACTGTCTCAGCCCATTCTCACTGCTGTCCTCGCAGATGTCCCCACTCTCATGCCTCTGTGCTGCCTGAAAATGGAACTGGCTGCCAGCCATGGCCATCCTGGCTTGGAGGAGTACCCACCACCTCTCACATTCACTGTCACATCTATGGAGAGATACAGAAACCTGCTGATAACGGGGAGGCTGGAACAGAGATGTGGGATTGCTGGGGAAAGCTCACATTGGTGGTTCCTGGCACTGGGAGTTTGGATAAGAGCAAGCTTCAGAAGCTGGGAGCATTTGAGCTGCAAACTTCAAGATGCTGCAAGTTCCCAGGGTGTTGGGGAATACTGGAGAGGTGAGAAAACCCATTGGCATGGTTAGGAGAAGGAGGATCACTGGGATATCTGTACTTCATCATGCCTCTGTGAAGCCCATCTGTGAGGTTTTACTGGTACTTCATTTGTATGCCAAGATCAGCCCTTTGTGGAGGCCAAATGAAAGAATTCCTTGAACATTCCTGCACTTTCTGAGTCGTGTTACCTGAACTCCCGCATGGTGGAAAGGACAAATTTTGCCTTTTCATTTGTTTATAGAACCTTTAGCCATTGCCTTGTTTGCCTTGGTCATAGCAATTCAATCTAGGCGATTCCTCTTTGACCTTACAGGTGTCTGCAAAGCTGTGGTTGCACTGTGTGGCCCTCTGCACCTTTCCCTTGCATGGGGCAAAGCTGCTGTTATGGGTTTAAAATCATTCCCTTGGGTAATAACCAGCTGTCTGGGGTTCCTTTATCCCAAAACACTGACATCTGTTTGGGTTTTTTAATGAGATTTCACTTCCTTTTCACAGAATAACAAACTTTAAAGGTTTTCTTCACCAAAATATCCTCTGCTTTTCCACCTTTATGTCACAGAGAAGCACTCCAAAATGAACATCCATTTTCTACCTGTTTACCTCTTCTCAAATCCATGGCCAGCCCTGTCCAGGACACGTGTTTACTGCATGGTTTGAGTCCTGCAGCTCCCTTTTTCCTGCTGCTGTCTCAGTAGGTAGCTAAAGCCTCCCCAGCTCCTGGTCCTTTATTGATTGCTCGAGAAATGCCGTTGAGAACTGTCTTTCTGCTGGTGACTCAATGTGGGCTTCTAAGGTGGCTTCATTTTTCTTCTACCCAGAGATACCCAATATGCCAGACTTGTGCTGGACTTAGATGCTGCTTCTGTGTGTCTATCTGATTTTTCTTTGTCCTTTCTTTTGCTGGTCTTGGGCAACAGTTTCCCCTGTGTCAGCTGAACCCTTCTCCCAGCAGTCGTCTTTCCTGGCCCACTGCTCAGTGGTCAGAGCTGTAGCTCTCTGGCAGCACCATCTGTGTTCCTGTACCCAGCTGGCCATGCCCCTGCGATCTGCAGCCTCTCCACTCATCCTTTCCACCCACAGGGCCACCTGCACACTCTCCTCTCCATCCTTCCCTGCCTGGGCTGGGCAATTACTTTGGATCTGCTGATAGCTGGAGCTGGCAGGCTCCACCGGGCACATGTGCTGGCACAGCGTGGCATGAGCAAGCAGATGGAGCTCAGCATCCTGGTAGCCAGGCCAGGAAGCCCTGGGAAGCCCCCACCTCCCACGCTGCATTGTGAGGCTCTTACTGGGATGCACACACCATCAGAAGTGGCAGAAGGAAACCTCATCAGGTTGATGATGAGCATGTGAAGAGTCCTGCACTTGGGGAGGAACAACCCCATGCACCAGGACAGGCTGGGGGTCGAACTGCTGGAGAGCAGCTCTGCAGAGACAGACCTGGGAGTGCTGGTTGGTAATAAACTGAACATGAGCCAGCAATGTGCCCTCGTGGCCAAGAAGGCCAATGGCATCCTGGGATGCATCAAGAAGAGTGTGGCCAGCAGGTCAAGGGAGGTTCTGCTCCACCTCTCCTCTGCCCTGGTGAGGCCTCATCTGGAGTCCTGTGTCCAGTTCTGGGCTCCCCAGCTCAAGAGGGACAGGGAACTGCTGGAAAGAGTCCAGCACAGGGCCACCAAGATGATCAGGGGACTGCAGCATCTTCCTTATGAGGAAAGGCTGCGGGAACTGGGGCTGTTTAGTCTGGAGATGACTAAGGAGGAACCTCATCAACACTTATAAATACCTAAAGGGTAGATGTCAGAAAGATGGGGAATGCTCTTTTTCTGTAGTGTCCAGCGACAGAAAAAGGGGTAATGGAAAGAAGCTGGAACACAAAAAGTTCCACTTAAACACAAGGGAAAACTTGTTTTCTGTGAAGGTGAGGAAGCACTGGCACAGGCTGCCCAGGGAGGTGTGTGTCCTTCTCTGGACATGTTCCTATGTGACCTGATTTAGGGGAACCTGCTTTAGCAGGAGGTTGGACTGGATGATGTCTAGAAGTCACTTCCAACCCTGACCATTCTATGATTCCATGAAGTAGCCATGTGGGGAGGTGCACTAGCTCAGTTTGCCTCCTGCCCCACATCTAATCAGTAAGGCAGGTGGCCCTCCCCTGTCCCAGGGCATGCACAGGCTTTACTGTATCCAAACATCAGTGATGGTCCCCAAGCCCCTCAATGTGGCTTCCCCCTCACTGTCTCCTTTGGATGGGCCAGCCCGAGGCATGCACCTGATTGAATGCTGTGAGCAAAGCAGAGCTCAGGGACATCGTCTCACCTGCCACCCTCAGTGTCACAGCAATGGAATGGCTCTACTTTCCCCTGAAATCCAGGGGTACCAAGTGGCAAACTTACTGTTTGCGAACAAAACCTATCTGGCAGGGTGGTTGTTAAACGTAGCTCATCCTCTGGCCTTTCCAGAGCTGTGTTTTGGTCAGGAAACTGCTTTCTTGGGGCCCAGCAATACTGTTTGTGTTGAGAAATTGAGTTCAAAGCATGACAGGAGTGCCCTTGCTGTCACAGTGCTTTGGAGTGGCTTGTGGCCCAGTGTTACCAAAACTGCTGAGTCCAGAAAGGAGCCGAGAGGCTGGAAAGTTGGAATTGATAACACATGGTTAATTATTGCTACAGGCCAGAAATGAAACAGAGAGCACATGCAGGGGGAATGAGCTGGGGGCTGCTAAAAACGGGTGTGGAGAGAGCTGTGATGGCTTCATGAAGCTGGAGTAGCACAAATGGCATCTCTGTTGGGTGAAGAAGGAGTAGCTTGTGTTGTCCCTGGACTCTGCAGGGATTATCTGGAGGTACTGGTGGTGATGCTGAATCCTGACGGCACAGCCATGCTGGACACTCCCAGGCTGAGCATCCTCCTGAGCACCCTGGCAGCACAGAGTGTCCATAACAGCCTTATGCACACCCAGAGTGACCAGGATTCAGCCTCTGGTTGGACCCTCCTCCCCCCAGCTGCCCCGGGGGTCTGGCAGCATCCCCCGAGGAAGATGTTCAGAAAGCACAGTTAACTCAGCCGTACCAGAAAACGGCTTCCTGCTGCTAATCAGCTCTCGGCAGGTTATCTCTCTCGCAGCTGCCTGGCTCTTCGCAGAAAAGTGTTATTTATCAGCCCTTCACCGAGGAGACCTGGTAGAGATGCTCTGCTGGCCCGGGCTCGCCTCGGCCTGGCGTGCAGGCGCCATCTAGTAGGGAAAGGGGAAAAACACCCAAAAGCATGCAACCACAGAATCGTTTTGATTGGAAAAGACCTTTTAACATCATCAAGTCCAACCACTAACTTCACACTGCCAAGCCCACCACTAAACCATGTCCCTCAGAACCTCATCTACGTGGCTTTTATATATCTCCAGGGATCACAGAATCACATGATTTTAAGGGTAGGAAGGGACTTTGAAGGATCATCCAGTGCAACCCCCCTGCCAGAGCAGGGCCACCTAGAGCAGGTCACACAGGAACTCATCCAGGTGGGTTTGGAATGTCCCCAGAGAAGGAGACTCCATAACTCATCTGGGCAGCCCCTTCCAGTGCTCCCTCACCTGAACAGTGACAAAGTTTTTCCTTGTATTTCTTTGGAACCTCTTCTGTTCCAGCTTATATCCATTGCCCCTTGTCCTATAACTGGACATCACTGAGAACAGCCTGACTCCATCCTCCTGACACCCACCCTTTATGTAATTGTAAACATTAATGAGGTCACCCCTCAGTCTCCTCCAAGCTGAAGAGCCCCAGCTCCCTCAGCCTTTCATCAGAAGGGAGATGCTCCACTCCCTTCGTCATCTTTGTGGCCCTGCACTGAACTCTGTCCAGCAGCTCCCTGTCCTTCTTGAACTGAAGGGCCTAGAACTGGACACAATATTCCAGTTGCAGCCCCACAAGGGCAGAGCCTGTGCTGGTGCCTAAATGAAACAAGGTGAATTTTAAAAATACATTTTCTTTCTGGAGGAACAGTTTAACCCAACACAAAGCTGCTCAGGGGCATGGGTCTAGTGCTGAGCCTGTGGTTTGAGAACCCACAGCAGAAATGATGAGGCATGGAGGTGCCCCAGACTAGAGCACGGCTTGTCCAGGATGGGTCTTGATTTATTTGGTCTAAAAATAGATTTTGACATAAAGGATTATTTCCAGGCAGCTGCTTGATAACATTGTCAAGGCTGGATTTGACTAATTAGTTGTGTGGGTTAATTGCAATAAACTGGCTTGGGCTCAGAGCCTTCAGCTTTGGTGGGTGGCAAATGCTGCTGTTTCCAGCACTGAGGTGGTCCCATCAGCTGGAGGCTTTACTTACAGCTGTAAGCTTTTCCCTGCCATCTGTGCTTGTGCAATGTCATGTCATGAAGGAACACACTTGGGTCATGCCACAAATCCCATACTGCTGTCGTCATCTTCGAGCAGCCACGTGGATTTTCAATGTGATTTCCCGGCCAGAGAAAATTCCCCAAATCAGATCCTCCCAGGAAGGGAAATAAAAGGGCCTTATTACATTAATTTTCTTCAAACAAAATAATGATTTTATAGCAATCCTGTGATTTTTTTACACAGCCTGACTCACCCTTTCCAGTGTGAGGGGGTGATAATGCTGGGTGTCTGTTATCTGCCACGCATGAATCCTGGCTGGCAGGCAGGCTGTGCTCTGCCCTGGATACACAGATGCACATCCCCGTGCAGCAGGTCCCTGTGCTATGTGTCTGACATGGTGAGTCCTGCTCAGACCATCTCCTCCTCTGACATTTCCCCTTCACTTTTCCCAAATATAGAGAACTGGAGGGCAGAGGTGCTGCAGCACAAAGGAATATCACCCAAGTCCTGGGGTCCAGTGGCTTCACCCTGACAGGGACTGCACAAGCGTCATTGCACTTTGCCCAGAGCAGAACCTTAATTCATCTCCACTTTCATAGATAAAAGCATGAATTAATTAAAGAAGAGAATAGAAACCACTTTGATTTCCAGAATACCAGAAACTCCTAATTATTACAGCTCCCACAAGCGCTGCTATAATTAAAGGGCTATCTCCATTTCCACTGCAGAGACAGTTCTTGCAGGGATTTAAAAACAGCACCTCATTTTTTTCTTTTCCTTTGGTGAAGTTCAGCGAGTTGGGGCACGGATTCTGGCTCCAGGTGCATCCCTGTAAATCAGCCACAACACCAGCGAAACAGCCTCTAATTCCCCTATGGATTTCTTATTAGAAATCCAGAGTCCCCAATGGCAGCACGCTACAGACAGCGTCTGCTCTCCAATTATACTCTGATTATACTAAATAATAAAATTGGGGGCCTTTTTTCTTTGCCTTCTGGTCTTTCTGGCTTTGAAATACACTTGGGGGCTGCTTCTAGCTTTTTATCATAAC
The DNA here is from genome assembly GCF_028858725.1 of Colius striatus. Classification (NCBI taxonomy): domain Eukaryota; kingdom Metazoa; phylum Chordata; class Aves; order Coliiformes; family Coliidae; genus Colius; species Colius striatus. Next base: position 10,568,332 of record NC_084769.1, on the reverse strand, counting down.
CAGAGAGGCTAAGCAGTTATTAGTATTTAAAAAAGATGGTGGAAACTGAATTTCTCACCTGATCACCGGTCCTGTGGCTCCTGTAACCTTTCCAGAAGGGCTGAGAGCATCGTGACGACACCAGTGGGGAAGCAGCCAGGCTTTGCTAGGGTGTAAAGGCTGCAGAACATCCCTAAGGCAATAACTGAGCAAAATCCATAAGAGCAGCTTCCCTGCAAATGCCAGGTCTGATGGCCACTGGGCAAGGCAAGGTGCTCCCAGCTACCTTTTATGCTCTTGCATCTAGGAAGTGGCCAGAAGAAGATGTAGCTGACCATATACATCACCTCTGTAGACGCTGAGGTTTATTTTTTGGTGGCTGCAGCTTTCCTGACTTTATGCCTTTTTGAAGTGTTGTCTGAAGTCTACCCACTGCTAACAGTTTTCTTGATAGGTGGCAGCTTTGCCATCTCCAAGGTGGTTCTTCTGCTCCCTGGGTGCTTCACAGTTGTGGATAGAACTGTCCCCAAATTTGTTCTTCCTGCTGACAGCTGCTTTCCCCCTTGGTTGAACAGCCTCAGCTTTCAACACGTCCCCCTCTCCTGACCAAGGGTAGGGTCTGGCTATAGAGACCTATGTGGGACTTCACAGTTGGTGCATGGCTTTCAGGAGGGATGGGTTTGGACCCAGTGTGGGGCAGTGGGCTGTGCTCCTGCCTTTGGAGTGCTGGGAAATGCTCTGTTAAAGTGTTTATTATGACAAAAACTATCTTAGGTACAGGTTGGAGCCACCCTGCGGCTCCATTGCAGGCATTGCAGCTCCTTGAATATTGGACACTTGGAAATCAGGAGCCTGACTTGGTCTCAACTCCCCCCAGGTACTTGTAACCCATGTTTAGCACCATGTTTTTCAAGAAACACTTCCTTTTATCCCTCTAGAAATGCTACAGAAAGAAAGGCTGTGTCCTTTTCCTCTAACCCAGTGCTGTCTGATGATGGTGGGAAGCCAGCCCTCGGCCTCACTGCCCCACAGCTCTGGGTTTCCTCCCTGCCTGTGAGGAGTACAAAGACCCCAACATCAAACAGAAAACATATTCCCCCTCTCCACAGTGGTGTTCTAGTAGGTATTCCTTGTAGTAGTGATGAGTTGAGCAGCAACTCAGATGGGCCTCAGGATCAGATCAAGCTGTGGCTCTGCTCTCACCCAGTTGTCTCTGCTGGAAGACTTTCATTAAGCAAAACATCACCAACTTGAAATAAAAAAGGAAAGTGAAAGCAACAAATGCAAAACTTGTCTGTATTAGGCATGCAGGGAAGCACAGGAAGTTAAGAAGATGACAGACAATTGAATTTAATTGAAAAATAAGATGAAATAAGACTTGAAGAGCTAATTTGAATTAGAGAAACAAGCTGATTGCCTGAAGAAGGAAGTTAGTGGAGGAAAATGATTTTATTTTGCATCTGGATTCCAGCTCTGTTTATATCAGGATGGCTTTAAAAAACAGCCTCAACCCAACAACCAGACTGGTTTTATGATTTAAATGGTAACTTTTTTGGAGGCAGCCACAGCGCACAGGGAAATGGGACTCTTGCCTGATCTCGTGGGCTTAGGGGAGATTTGAACTATGCACTGTAAAACAAGAGAGCTTGATCCAAGGCTAATTGCTTCACAGCATCCTCTCAGGTTTGCAGGTCTGCAGCTCCTCCCTTCCAGCAAAGGGAGAAAAACCTAAACTCTGGGGGCAAACCAGGAGCTCAGTGGCAAAGCAAGCCCTTGCCTCAGGAAGGACAGTGGGTGGGAATGTTTGCAGCAGTGTGAGAGCTCAGTGTAAATGGCTCTGAGCAGGAGCCACGGGGGCAAGCAGTGCTGATGGCTCAGGCATAGCAGTCCTGGGCAGGCTCTGCTCCTGCACCAGCTTTGGAAAGCAAAATGGGGAAGAAAACAGTTTTAGGGCAAATGAATAGTCTGTATTCACAGCACAAACAGGGAAATTATATACAGGCAAGCAGCACAAAGGTGAAAAACAAGAGCTTAATTTAAGGTGTCTTTTAGAGAGGCATCTTTATTCCATGGGAGTTCTCCTGTGCTGGGGATGGTGACAGGGAGGAGGGGGCCCTGGGAGGATGCTGAGTTTGTTGATGATGATGATGATGTTGACATTTTGGTTGTGCTAGAAATTTTTGAAATAGGAATGAATGGAGATGGTCCAGCACTGGGCTACCAAGATCATCAGGGGACTGGAACATCTCTCTTATGAGGAAAGGCTGTGGGACCCGAGGCTGTTTAGCCTGGAGAAGAGGAGACTGAGGGGAGACCTTATTAACCCTTAGGAATACCTGAAGGGTAGGTATTTAGAAGATGGGGCCAGTCTTTTTTTCTCTAGTGCCCAGTGACAGGACAAGGGGTAATGGGCACAAGTTGGAACACAGGAAGTTTCATTTGAACACAAGGAAAAACTTCTTTTTTCGTGAGGGTGAGGGAGCCCTGGTACAGGCTGCCCAGAGAGGGTGTAGAGGCTTCTTCTCTGGAGGTTTCCAAATCCACCTGGACACGTTCCTGTCTGACCTGATTGAGGGGAACCTGCTTTAGCAGCGGGTTGGACTGGATGATCTCTAAAGCCCCCTTCCAACTCCCACCATTCCATGATTCTGTGATTCTGTGAATTGCAGGAGTGACACTCATTTGTGCTAACTCTCACTGCCAGACTAGGGGCTGACCTAAAGGTGCTTTTAATGCATATTTAATGTATACACCAGGAGTTTCTCACTGTCTCCAACTGCTGTGCACTTGCACATGCATGAGCTGCTCACAGCCTACCTATTGCTTGCCCCTTCTCACTCAACTCTCCCATCTACTTCCTTCCCAGTCTCCCTTCATCTCCTCTGGTATCTGCTCCATCCCTCTCCCATCCCAATAAAAGCTGAATAGGGATGTGTTTTCTCCAGCTGTCCCTGTAAGAGCCTGAGGATGGTGGTACACCTCCTGCAAGCTCGTCCAGTAGCAACATCCCAGAGCGGAGTGATAACCTGCCCTGCACCCCAGAGATTATCATCTGCCCCAATATTGCATGAGGATCTAATTTCTGAGCAAAATCCAGCTGTGATTTCATTAAAGAGGCTCTTGCTCCTTGTGCTCAATATTTAATTTAACATGAGTGTGTGTGTTGAGTTCAGGGTGTTGATTAACCATGACTCTGAGATAGAGGGAAATTACTAATATGGGAAAGTGCAGTCAGTATTTCATGGCAAAGAGTAATTGAGCTAACAGTTGACATATGGAGTTGTGTGGGCAAACTAATTAAATTTTACATCTTCCCAAGCATTTGTGAGTTTTATAAGCATTTGATTTATATATTAATTAAACCTCAGAGTGAAATAAAGAGGACATAACTATTTATACTGCAAATGTGTCCATCAAGAAGAAGGGCTTTAATGTATTTTCAAGCAGACACCAAAGTACCTCTGTGAGGTACACTGAGCTCAGCTCAGTGATGGCAGAGGAGGCCAGGACCATGTCCCAGCCCCTGAGGCCAGTCCTATGCTGGCACATGGTGCTGAGCACTCAGCTCTTGGCATGCTGCTGGACATCCTGTCATCCCCTACAGTACCTATTTCTCCACCATCAGGAATGAGCTCTGCTACTCAGCAGGTTGCTATCTGCCTGGTGGGATGCAGAGCCCAAGTTTCCTGCTGATCTGGGTGCTTTGCAACTAGCTAGTGAGAAAGCTAATATGTGATTGAAATACTCCGTTAGCAAGGTGCTAGAGGTGGTTATGGCGTGTCCTGACATGACCTTGCTGCATATTTCTTGAGTTGTCTTATTTATGTGATTTCTTCTCTAAAAGCAGCTTGTATTGTGTGTATTTGCAGCTGGACACAAGGACATTTGGAGCATTTATGGTGGCCAGCATAGTTTTCAGCCTGGCTGATACTCTGATAGAAGGATGCTCCTGAAGTTGTGGGATCAATCCTACTTCTTGGGGTTTGCACCCTGGTATCTCATGTGAGGGGCCATCTCTGCAACTGGGAGAAGATGGTATTTGGGACTTATGACAGTGAGATGCCCCAAAATGCCCAACCCCAGCCCTGATTTTTCCTTTAGGCTGTTGGTGTACTCCTCACTGCTGATGTCTCTCTGAAGGTCAGCGCACAGCTTGCAGGTCTGTTTGGGTGAGCCTGGAAGCCAGTGCTGGGCTGATATCAGAGCAGTCCTAGGAGGTGCAGGGCTGGCTGGCAGGTTCTGCCTGTGCTGGGATGAGTTGGGAGCCTTTTTGGAGCAGGAACACTAAGTTTTGTTACAGGACTGAGTGCTTGGGCTGCTTCTTGGACTGCTTCTTGGGCTGCCCAGAGTGGTCTGGCTTACTGCTCCAGCAAGTATCCCTGCTGCTCTCTGGGGCTGCTCCTAGAGTCACTGCCCCTTACTGCCTTGCACAGTTTATTCCCAGTGGTTATGATGCCTGTAAACCTCTTTGAATCCCAAATTTAAAAAACATAGAGAGCTGTTTCTATTCTGCTCAGCAGAGATGCTTCCCAGAAGCACATATAGGGCAGTGCCACAGCACTTGCATCTGTTTCTGTATCATGGCTCTGGCCAGGATGATACTGAAAAATGAATCTACCCTTTATATTTCTTATTATTCATGGATTATTTTAGCCTTTTTTTAAATGGAGAAACAGGAGCTTTGTATGTCAGCAGTGACACAAGTTTCAGAAGACATAAGATTTTAGTAGTAAAGGGACGTTGCAGCTAAAACATGGGTATTAAAAGTCCCTTAAGTTTTGTAAACTGTTCATAACAGTTGATATTCAAATCTATCAATACTCTGAAATAGATGTTAGCTGTATTTTAAGAGTCATTCTGTGTGCCACCTCACCGTCCCACCTACCCTCTGGAGACTCCATGAATCTTGTGGTGGCCAAATGATTCCCCTTTGTGGTGTCAGTGATTAATACCTTGACCAACTGGAGTGGAAGGATTGCAAAAGCTTAGTGTTTATGTGCTGTGGAAGTTAGAGGTTGTGGGGGCAGAAGCTACCAGGACCAGGTTTGAATTAAATTAAGACAAAAAAGAGGGGCTGAAAAGAGGGGCTGATGCTCAGTGTCAACTGTTTTTACTGTTTGTTGCTATGCAGAGCATCCTTCCTAGAAACCTTGGGGGAGATGAGTTGCACATGGCATGTGTGCTCCATGTGATATGGCACAGGGGGAATCATGATGCCTTCTGCAATATTGCATGTTGGGCTGGTCCCTCAGCTCATTTTATATGCAACTGGTCTCTGAAACTCTGCAAAAATGCAGCCCACTGCTGAATATTTCCTGTGGGCTCTGCCCTGGCTCTGAAGAAGGATTCACTATGTGTGAAGCAAACACCTGCTGAAGTCCATGCACACCTGGATGTGATTGAAAGGTATTTATGGTGCAGGGACAACCCTATGGAAACCAAATCTACCTGGGAGCTGCCTGTCTGGGCTCTGAAACTCAGCTTTTGCTGCACGTGTGTGCTTGTGTTTGGAGGGGATCAGCAGCTGATCCACCACCAGTGGTTATGCATCTGTAATTAAATGGTTGACAGCATTTGTAACAGGACTCAGGCTACTGACAATCCCTGGAAAACCTTGGGACAAGCACGCTCTGGTAAAGATAATGTCACCCATGGTCAAACAGACCAGCACCTCTTTACAATGTAGGATCTTGGGAGCGCTCCACAGCAAACACACCAACACCTTTCCCTATACAGTTCAACCTATTAATACACTCAAGAACAGCTCATGTCTCCCTGTACAGCATTACATTTCATTGGTATTTTTGTTTCAGCATTAGAGTACAGTGTGCCATCAATTTGTGCATTCCTTGTCTACAAATCAATGCAGATAGTACAAAGCGTGGCAGCTCGCCGCTGGTGAGCCCGTGCTTCTTTGCCAGCAGTGCCAATACATTACACATCAGAATGAAACCAACACAAGGAATTTCCATTTCATATAATAATGAGACCTACAGATCCCCTCCCTGCATGGTGTTAACACAGAGTATTAGAATAGGGTGCTTTGGAAGCAGCTGCCCACGGTGTGATGGAGAGGCAGAGCTGGCAGATCACCTTGAAGCACATCTAATTTGATGCTACTGGAGTATCAGAAATCATCCTGAATGGTCCTGTAGTCAATGGGGGCTTTTGCATAATGTCACAGGTGGAATCAATAATGAACATGGGGGACTAAATAGATGAAGCAATGAAAAATCTAAGCAGCCTCTGTCCTCTGCTGCCACTGATTTTGGACAGGCTTAGGTAAAGATGCTGCTGGGTGTCTCTGCTGTGTGCTGTTTGAGATTACAGAACAGCATCCAGGCTGGTGCTGCAGCTGGTCCCAGGATTGGGGCTGTGCAGGAGAGGGGAAGCCCATCCTGGGACAGCTCTACTCCTCAGTGTCCCACAGCTCCCAGTGGCATTTCTTGCCTTTCCTTGCATAGTCCCTCTGCCCCTAGCTGGTTTTCAGAGAAATGAGAACTGGAGGAAGTCATAGAATCATAGAATGGTAGGGGTTGGAAGGACCTTTAGAGATCATCTAGTTCAATTCCCTGCAAACAGGTTCCCCTCAATCAAGTCACACAGGAACCTGTCTGGGGGGGTTGAAAATGTCCAGAGAAGGAACCTCCACACTCTCCCTGGGCAGCCTGTGCCAGGGCTCCTACCTCAACAGCAAAGAAGTTTGTCCTTGTGTTTAGATGGATTTTTGTGTGTGTGTGTATGTTCCAGCTTTTGTCCGTTACCTCTAGTCCTGTCACTGGACACTACAGAAAAAAGTGTTGCCCCATCCTCCTGACATCCATCCTTTAGGTACTTATAAGTGTTGATGAAGTCTCCTCTCAGTCTTCTCCAGGCTAAACACTCGCAGGACTTGCAGCCTTTCCTCATAGAAAGATGCTCCAGTCCCGTGATCACATCTGTAGCCCTGAGCTAGAAAGGAGATCTGTTGCTCCAGAATAGCATATAAATAGGAAGTGAAAGGTGAGGCTTCCTACACAGTAATTTTGCCTACAGCAGCAGAAAAAGTAAGGACAAAAGTGACGAGGCCACTGATCAGCTCCAGGTAGCACAACCATGGCCGTGGGCAACCTTCTGGTTTCTGTTTCCTCTCTGGTTTTTGCAAACTGGCCTGTCAGACCTCACTTACTGAGAAGACCCACGTGCAATTTTAAAGGTGCTGTTAGCTGTCCTCCTGTTCCTCATCTGTCCTAATGCGAAATCTGTCATTACACTCTACCAATGTGCCTCTCTGCATGGATTGTATATGAGCTCCAGATTGCTATTGATAGGCTGGAGAGCCAGGACAATCTTGGAGGAAATTTGTGATCTGGTCCTGGCATATCTGACAGATAACACTCGAAATACAAATGTCAAAACGCATTTAGGTTTTTTCCCTTTTCTAACTCACCCTGAAGAAAATGCAAACGCTTTTTGACAGAATCAGTTCAGGAGCCTCCTCTAAGCCAGGCCCTGAGTGTTAGGAGAATCTGCCTCTTAAAGCCATATAGATCCATCGCTGTTGTATTAAAAAAAATACTCTTTACCCTGAGGCAGAATTACTTAAGAAAATCCTGACATGATTAGACACCACTCTCTTCTGAGAAAAAAAAGTATAAGTATAATATTAAAGGCTAACTGAGATGCTGCATCAACTGGCAGTATTTAAATGACTTGATATCTCAGTTCTGAAATGTCAGTTTGGCACGAGGGCAAGAGGAAGGACTTGAATATCTTCTGGGTACTGCTGTGCAGTATGGCAGCTCTGCTGTAGCCTGAATAAGTTCTGCTGGAAATACTTGCAGGTGCTGTAGCTGCCCTCGACCTGCTGACATGGGGCATATTTGGGCTGGTAAACAAAGACTGGAACAATTGATAACAATTACTTAAGAAATGGGTCATGATTTATGCACATGCTTAGGAGTGCAAGAAGCCTTTTTGCCTTAAGTCAGTATAATGGTGTCAGTTAAATGATCATCTTACGTGTGTAGTGCCTATGAGCCTGGCCCCACCATTTTTCTGATGGTACACAAGTTAAACACAAAGCCAGCATCTGCCCTGAGAAGTGCATAGGGTGAGTGTGAATACAATAGGTTACACAGACATGTCTTAACCAGTCAGCAACAAACAATGATGTGTATTTAATTTTAATAAGCCAGTAGATTCAAGCATAGCCTTAAACACTGAGCCCCATCAGAGCCTTAATTAAGAACGATACTGAATTGTAGAGCCTGCCAGCTGTGGTGAGTGGAGAATTTTACATGTGAATATCATCAGGTTCAAGCTTAAATCAGAGTATTTCTGAAATCAAGACAGTGTGTTGAATAATACTCCATGCATGTGTACACTGGTACTGTAGAACCCTTCAGATTTCAACCCTTAACCATACCAAGCAGAAAGGCTAAGCCTATAGCAGGTGGATAACCACAGCCCTTGCTGGCTTCCGTAGCTTTTGGGAGGCAGAATGAATATTTTGCATTAGATGAGATCTTGGACTTTGCTGACTCTTGGGAGTACATGTGATTAACCAGCCCAGCCACAATATGTCACCAGCACTCCACACAAGCAGCTCTGCTCCCGCTGGAAATAGTGGCTGCTGTGCTGGCGAAGAGGGAAAGCATCACATCCCACTGCCAGGAGAGGGAAAAAGAGGATCAAAGGACAAGGAAGAGACTTGGTGGGAAGATGATAAGGAAAGAAACAAAGATTCCTGGAAAAATGTTTGCAGAGTAGGTGAGGTTAGCAGCAGGTCAGATGGGAGCTACCCTGCTTGCTCCTGGAGCTGCATGGGAGCGAGAAGAGGAGCTGTCCTGGATTCCAGAATGCCTTGGCACCCAGCACTGAGCTTTGCAGGCTGTGGCACAAAAAGCAGTAATTTCTTCCTTTTTGCTTCCAATTTTAAAGGATTGTTTCTCCTCCTGATTGCTCGTATTAAGCCTCGCCTGCTCAGAACCAAAAGCACTGATGCATCCCCCTTCCCCAGCACTAGATCAAGCAAACAGCCCAGGGCAATGGCAGGGTGAAGTGCATGTGCTGCCTGTATTAGATTCTGCGTCTGAGAATGGGCTGAACTCTTGGAGGTCCTGTTCTCTGAGGTCCAGGGGCCCACAATACCTATGGAAAAAACCCTGTTAGGGGGCTGTATGTGGGTTTAGCTGACTCCTCTCCTTTCCTCTCCTCTCCCATGGCTGCAGGGAGCTGACTGAAAGCTGTGCCCAGCAGAAAGCAGGGAGTATTTAGCAGCAAAAATGCTTTGTCAGAAATAAAATGTGTGAAAACAACAGAGCCTCTGCAGCTATATGCAAGTGTAAAGAAAACACATCCCAGTGTGATGAACAGGGAGAAATGATAGAGCATGACCTCTGCTGGGGTCTAGTAATCATTCCTGGCAGAGTTTTCTCTTGAGGATTAGGAAATTTGGGCAGGCCATTAACCTGATCTCCATGTGTGAGCATCGTGAGCACAGAGCAGATGAAACTGCCCTCACGGCTCTCGGCTGCCTGTGCCAGATCTCACAGTGCAGGTGGAGATCAGGGGATTTACTTGAGGTCCTGATGGGTTTGGAAGGGATGTGACACCAAGAAGCCCTTTCCAGCCCTGTGGTGCAGCTCTCTCCCTCCCACCACAGCCCTGGCCAGCCAAACTTATCATGGGATGTAGCTGAAAATGCGGAAAGAGGTGTTCTGGCTCTACTTTTTGTATAAAACCCTTCTTCTCCAATATGAGCTACTAAATAAAACAATATACTGAATAACAAAGTGGTAAAGGCAGTAAATAAAAATGTAGAGGCTATTCATACTGTCTGATTTCAGATGCCTGACTTAAAGGCTGCTTTCTGAGTCTTTCTACAGGTGATGGAGAGAGATGCTCCCCCAGAGCACAGCAGTGATGTGGTTGCTCTGAATTACCACCCTTCTCCCCCTGCCTCTGCAGAGACACTGGTTGCATGTGATCCCTGGGAGGAAGAAAGTCTCTTCATTGGTGTCCAGGTGGATGCCCTGATTTTGCAGTTTCTGCACTATTTTTAGCTATATGCACTCACCCTGGTACTCAGCCCTCCAGGCTGCCTGTGCTGTGTTGGGTTTGGATGGTGTGAGTATGCTGGGGTGTCTGACATGAGTTTAGGAGGCTCCATGCTGCTGGTGTAAGGTTATCAGCCCAGGAGCAAAGCTGGCTTCTGGTTCACGTTGCCAGAGAAGTAAAGCCAGAGCTTTATTCAACGGTATGTACAGCACTCCTGGGCCAATTAACTTGGAAAAGGATTACTGGTGTGACACTGGGATGCAGCTGTGACATGTTCAAACTCTGGTGGCTGCTGTGTAAGGTGGTGCTGATGCTAATATGCAAAGCATCCCAAATTGTTGACAAATTAATTAAACCGGGAGGAGGGACTCTGTACCAGTGATTAAAACCTTTAAGTCAGCATTGATTTAAGGCTAACACCTCTTGTGGGAAATGAGGATGAGAGAAGGATTTGGGGCCAGGGTCCTTGCAGTGACCCCGGTGTGGGTGCTGGGGATGTGGGGTCAGAACGGCCACGGTGCAGGAGCCACAGCTCCCCAGGGAGGTTTGTAAAGACACTCCTGAGGATTTTATTGTGCTAAAGCAAAGCACAAATCACATCTCACAGATGAAGAACAGGCTATGGTGAATTTGTTTCTCTTTTTATATCTTTGCCAAGAAGGGGGGGGGGGGGGGGGGGGGGGGGGGGGGGGGGGGGGGTGGGGGGGGGGTGGGGGGGGGGGGGGGGGGGGGGGGGGGGGGGGGGGGGGGGGGTGGGGGGGGGGGGGGGGGGGTGGGGGGGGGGGGGGGGGGGGGGGGGGGGGGGGGGGGGGGGGGGGTGGGGGGGGGTGGGGGGTGGGGGGGGGGGGGGGGGGGTGGGGGGGGGGGGGGGGGGGGGTGGGGGGGGGGGGGGGTGGGGGGGGGGGGGGGGGGGGGGTGGGGGGGGGGGGGGGGGGGGGGGGGGGGGGTGGGGGGGGGGGGGGGGGGGGGGGGGGGGGGGGGGGGGGGGGGGGGGGGGGGGGGGGGGGGGGGGGGTGGGGGGGGGGGGGGGGGGGGGGTGGGGGGGGGGGGGGGGGGGGGGGGGGGGGGGGGGGAGGGGGTGGGGGGGGGGGGGGGGGGGAGGGGGGGGGGGGGGGGGGGGGGGGGGAGGGGTGGGGGGGGGGGGGGGGGGGGGGGTGGGGGGGGGGGGGGGGGGGGGGGGGGGGGGGGGGGGGGGGGGGGGGGGTGGGGGGGGGGGGGGGTGGCTATCTAAATGATCAGGCACTCAGACCTTCAGATCTTTGTTTAAAAATACTGCTTTAGATAGAAATGCTCTCAAATTTTGGATGTCTTGTTAATTTGTCACAATTCTCCATCATTAGTTAGGATGACTGATTAAAGCTGTTCCTCATCTTGATGCTGAGGAGCCTAAACTAAGATTTGTCAAGCAGGTACACCACCCTTCACTGTAACTAGAGTTGGAACTTTGTCTGGAGGACAGGGACAATTTATCCCCTTCACAACCCCACCACCTTCCCCACCCTAAGCCCACGATGATACACGTGGGAGAGCTAACTGCTGAGGTTTCGCCCATTGGAGTTACAGTACCTATGAGCAAGCAGCTGCAGTGGGATCACAACACAGCCCACTAGCCAGAGTGCTTGCAGAAAGGGAGCTGAACAACCCAACAGCAGCAAATTGCAGCAGAGTGCCAAGCAGAGCTTGGAGGTTGGAAGGAGCCAAGGGCACTGGTTACAGCCCCCTGCGAGCTGCTGTTGGCTGTATGATGATGTCCAGTGCTTTGTTATTCTTCTGACTGTGCTGAATTGCTCCTCCTTTGTGCCCTCTGGTGTAACTACAGCTACTGGTGCCAGCTCTGCTGCCGTGCTTATGTTTTGTGTCAGTGCTTCTTCTCCTCAAGTTCCTTGGGAACCTTTACATTGAGTCAGGAGAGGCATTTGACTGCTTCTTTTTGAGAGACGGCTTCATCAACACCACACCGGGAGCCCTGGCAGGTGGAAGCCATGGCACGTGCCTGGCTCTGGAGGCTGAAGTGGGCTAGATAAGTCATGTGTGGGTGACTAAGACAATATGAATATACTATATGTATATTAATATATATTATCATACATGTCAGGGCTCAGAGAGTCAGGTCCTTGTACTGTAGAGCCCTTCTCCAAAGTGCCACTGCCCTGTCCCTGCCCTACTGGAGTCATTGAATGTTGTGGTTTGGTGTTCATAGGGTCATGGCCCCTGCCTTAACTAGGACAGACCCTCTTCCCTGGCTTTACATGTCCAGTAAAACATGGCCTAAATTAAAAACTGTGTATAATGAGCAACAAGGATGGTACAGAAAACAGCCAAGAGATCTCCATGAACCCCACCAGGTCAGCAAATGAGCAAGACATTAAATGAACCTGGGAGCAGAGCAGCTTGGATGAGATGGACTCGATGTGAGGATCTGATCCCACATCCTTGAAACAGATGAACTTTTTTTTTACACTGTAGAGTACACAAACCCTCTGTCAGGCTGCAAAGAAAAGCCAATGGCATCCTTTCAGCACTTTTGTCCTACGTATTTGGCTGTTAATGGGGACAGGAGTTCAGGTGGGATTTGGTGGTGGCTCTGTGGGGTTCAGCAATGCATCACAAGCCCCTTCTGTCCCCATGCAGGGCTGTACCTCTGTGCCAGCAGTTAAAACTGCTGAGTTACACAGATGAATTGGTTATTGCATTTGTCACCCTCCTCTTGTCCATTGTTATTACTGTTCAGCAGGCAAACACAGCTTTTGCAGAAGTCCTGGCTGGGAGTTTGTAAAAGCTATCCTGCCTACCCATCTGTCTCAATGTGACTGTAGTGAAATGCTGGCAGTGCTGGCAAATTCAGAGGATAGGAATCCTCCAGGCATCCCCCCCAAATGGCACTTTCAAAGGCAGATCTACATACGCATCACATCAGATGCCATTTAGAGAGCGTGCCTAAGATCCTGGCTAAAAAACTCACATTTATTATTTTCCCTTTGTTTTTGCTGGGTCAATGTGCATTACAGAAGAGGCAGAGCTGCACAGTTTGATGAGACAACAGCAAAGGTAAAACAGATGAGTTCAGAGAGATGGGAGACGCTGAAGTGGTTTTGTAGCACAAGGTGAGATTTGCAGGGCATCATTCAACGAATTGTGAAAAAACATGACTGAAATAATGAAAGCAGAACAAATCTGAAAAGGCTCTTTTTTTTGTGGTAAATCATTATTTTAGCTAACATTGATTCGATTTGAAAGAGAGTTTTAGTGAAGAATAAATGAAATCTGAACACTTTTTAGATTTCTCTGGGATGCAGAATGATGTAGGAATCAGTCTTTATCCTTTTGTAAGTAACACAGACTGCAATGTCTACAGTTAAGATTTCTAAACACTTTTTCACTATATGATTATGGTATTCAATTGATTATAACTGTGAAACATTAGCTCTTTGCACAGAAGTTTTTCATCTGATGGCTGATGCATACAGTCATACTGTATTTACTTGTATGTAGCAATGCAAAATTTCAGCTAACTCAATGCAGTTATTCTTGGGAATGAAATCTAGAGAAAAGCAGGTGATCTATCTGTATTATAGAAATTACCATGGATGTTTTGCCTAGAAGAAACTCCATGCTTTGGAGTGAAAGCTCTAAGTTGGATGGCAGAGATGGTCTCCAGGCGGTATCACCCTCTTTAAAATCCCAGACTGGGTGAAGCCTGAAAAGTCTCAGTTCACATATTCATAGCTGAAGGACAGGGGAGCCCAGCAGCTCCTTTCCTGAGGGATTCTGCCAGTGCTCAGCACAGCCCCTGTGTGTTGTGTGCACCTCTCCAGAGGGTGATGGGAGAACTTTTACTGACCAGGCTTTCCTCCTCCCTGCCCACCCTGTTGGGAAGCTAGGCAGAGCCTGGGGACTGCCTCCTGGTGCTCTCTTTGGATCTGATGGTCTTAAAGGTGTTTTCCAACTGAAATGATTCTCTGATTCTCTGTGCTTCCAGACTGGAGACAGGATAGGGATGGACCATGCTGGGATGCTGCCGTAGGGAGGTGTGTGGAGTGGAGGGATGAAAGTGTTAAATGAGAGCTAGGGATTAGATTTGTTGTAGGGGACAGACCTCAGGGGATGAGCACACAGTAGGGAGAGGTGTGGAGCCTGAAGGAAGGGAATTAGAGTAGAGAACTAAGAGAACCAAGATGGAGGTAAAGGATGGAGGATGATATGAATGAGAAAATATGGGTGGAGAAAATGGCACCTGATGGGGTTTCACCTTTCTTCAGTAAGCTGGTTGAAGATCCTTCTCCACCAAGGAGCAACACCATCCTGTCCTCGAGGCTCAGGGAAACCTTGTTGTTCTGTTGAAGAGAGTGCTTCTTGCACACATGCAAGAATGGAGGAGTGTTACTTTGGTGTATACTTCGCATAACATGGACAAGAAGGGTGAGCAAAGACACAAAGCAATGTTTTATAAAAAACTGATTTGTTACTGACATCTTTTTGCTTGCTATTAGCATCATTCTGGGGACAACTGATACCATAGTCCTGGTATCTGTTCAACAGAGTCAGGTAGATGCTTTTGGATTGGGCCCAGTGACTTTAAATGATTTTATTCCTGATGTAAACAAGAGCAGAATATAGGTGTGAAAGTCTATAAATAGCAAGAGCTATTCTAACTAAATCTATAGCATATTTTTCTGGCATTCACCTTGCATAAATTAAGACATTTCCATAAATAAAGAGAAAATTTAATAAGCCTCAGAAAGGTTAGACTGTTTCCAATGAATTTTATGTCTGTTGCATAAATCCTCCCAAGTAATTCCATACTTTGTGTGGAGATAATTTTTTTTACAGCATAAATTCCATTAACACTCTCATGCCATATGTGCCATATATTAAAGCAAGCAGCCTTCTGCACTCCCAGTAAATCACTGGCCTCTGTGCCTGCTTCCAAATTCCGTCAGCATGGATCCAGTGTAGTGGTGGGAGGTCCCACATGGAGCCTCAGGGATGCATTCAGATGCAAAATCACTCTGCCTGAGCTTCATCCTTGGCTGTAGTGCAGTCCCTCCAGTACTTACAAAAGATGATATACTTGCTGTGGTCCCATGAGGAAGATACTGGACTCATTGCATTGGCCTCTTCTCTTCTCTTCTCTTCTCTTCTCTTCTCTTCTCTTCTCTTCTCTTCTCTTCTCTTCTCTTCTCTTCTCTTCTCTTCTCTTCTCTTCTCTTCTCTTCTCTTCTCTTCTCTTCTCTTCTCTTCTCTTCTCTTCTCTTCTCTTCTCTTCTCTTCTCTTCTCTTCTCTTCTCTTCTCTTCTCTTCTCTTCTCTTCTCTTCTCTTCTCTTCTCTCCTCTCCTCTCCTCTCCTCTCCTCTCCTCTCCTCTCCTCTCCTCTCCTCTCCTCTCCTCTCCTCTCCTCTCCTCTCCTCTCCTCTCCTCTCCTCTCCTCTCCTCTCCTCTCCTCTCCTCTCCTCTCCTCTCCTCTCCTCTCCTCTCCCAGAGAACCAAAATTGTTTTACTGTTATTTATGAAAGTGTGTGCTTCCTATGCCATGAAGGTCTGGCTAGAGGAGAGATTTTAGGCTTATGTCTGTAACATCAAAGTTGAGCAAGTCACTGTGGGGACATCCACATGGGCCAGTTTCTGGGCTGATGACCTCTGCGTCTTCTCTGGAGCTGGGTTTTGATAGTTGCTGAAGCAGTGAGCTCCACTATCAGGCAGGCTGCAGTTCACCTCAGCAAAGTCCCCACCAAAATGAGCAGAGGTCCCTGGGCAGCAGCCTTTAAAGGCATGGCTTATGATTTAAGAGGCGGTGCTGCATTGCACATGTACCCATTAGGCTGAGCCAGAACAGCCCCATTCCCTGCCGGTGCTAGCCAGGGCTGACAGCAAGCACATCATCTCTGTAAACTGCTGTGTGGGGGAAGGCAAGACAGATGGGTAAAATAAGGTGTTTCTAGTTTGTACTTTTTTGTCACTCTAGCCTCTAAACACCTAGAAGCTGGGCAAATGTGTGTGGTTGAGCAATAGGTTGTGTCTAATGTAGGGAAAGATTTCCATGTCTGGACCTTTCTGTCACACCAAGGTCATCCACATCAGGACAGATGCCTCAACCATTCATCACTTACAGAGCATTTTCTGTAGCAATGGTGAAGTTCACAGTAATAACCTGATGTGCAAAGAATTACTTTAGTTTCCAGATGTTCTGAATATCTTGAGAATTGGTAAAGGAAAATGATCCTCTTTATCCTAATCAAAAGTAATTAACAGTACACTTAAATAGAGCACAAAACTGTAATGAATTCCAAATGTTTTGCACGTATCAGCATTAGTTGTCACCAACTCTTTGGTGTCATAAGTAACAGCAGAGCCCAGGTTTTGCTATCACAGGTGTTCAGCAAACACACAGTCAGAGACTATCTGGCTGGAATACTTTAACTTGATAACCATCTTCCTGTGTCTGTGAAGATCAAGACTCCATAAAATCAGATCAAGTTCCATTGCTCATCACAACCAGCGCCGTGATTTAGCGCTTTTAAAAATCAGTTTACTTGGCACAGCAGGAGCGCTGCAAAATGCCACCTTTTCAGTTCCTGAGCCTCACAGCCTCAGAGTCGGTGGCTTTTTTACTCATTCACTTCACATAACTATATCCTTGCCATTTTTTTCTTCCTTTGGACAGAGCTCTTGGCTTTCAGACAATTCCTGCAGACCCTGCAGCAGTTGTGTCACCGTAAGATGTGTCACTCGGACTGGAAGCAGTCAGGTTTGAAAACTTGAAGGATTGCCTGACTTGCATCCTAGGTGGAGCGACAGTGAGTGAGCAGACAGTGAGGGGGATGCAGATAGATGATATCTTTTAGCCTTAAGCAAGGCTTAATGCAGTTAAAATCAAGACTTAGATAGGGCTTTTGATGACGCCAGTAAGAACATCTTGTTTGGGACTCCTCGGAAAGAAGTGGTTGTCTCATGTGAGAAAACAAGCTTTCAGGATGAATACTCTTCCTAGATGTTTCAATGTGAAGTCTGATAAGGAAGGAGCTCACAATTTCTTTGGGGGAAAAAATGAAAATGAATTAGATTGTGAATTTCTCAGTAGAGGGTCCACCTTTTGGTTCTGGATTTGCATAGCACTTTGCACAAGAGGCTGCCAATGCAGGACAATCTTCCTGGACCTTACCAAAACATGCAATACTCATATAATAAAGGCATAAATGACAGACAGTACACTTTTATTTCTAACAAGAATTGTTTGTGTGACACCAAGATAATTTTCTTCTTTGTGTGTGTAGAAATGCAGTAAGTACCATGTATCTCAAGTTTTAAAAAGCTTTAAACATCATTACATATCATATTCTTGTAAGGAAACTAGGAAAGTTGTCTCTAACATTGCAGCAACATCCAAAATATTGTAGCATGACTACAAAAGTGAGCTGAACAGAGAAGGTACCAGTTGGTCATTGCCAAAAGGGAAGTTGGGACTCTCTAGGGGTCTGGTACTATTTACATCACAAGACACGAACGATGGGATAGGGAACACTTATTAAACATACAAGCAGGTGGTGACAGCTGGCAGGCTGAAGGAGAGGCTGAGAAGTCTGGATAATAGTGGCATGTCAAAGATCACATGGGAAGAACACCAGAATGTCATTCCTCTGGAACAACTGTAAGGTGACACATTCAGGGTTGTACAGGGTGCTCACTGCTATTTGGAGAAGGATTTGTGGGTGACGGGGATCACAAGGTGGATACAAGTCAATTGTGATGTGCTGTTATGAAAAAGATGAATAGAAAGGTTTGGACAAAGACTGCTGTGCCCAGTCTTGAGCACTGCACATCAAAAAACATGTGGGCTGTGGAGGAAAGTCCAGAGGGAGCAGTGGGAAAGACCAGAGCTCTAGAGAAAAAAAAACCCAATGATGACTATAGGTGGAATGAACTGAGCTTCCAAAGGACAAATTGACCAGGAAAGCAAAGCAGCAACTGTCAAGTGTGTGGAAGGCTACCACCAAAAGGGAGGGAATCACCTGCTGGATCTGTCCATGATGGATGAGATAAGGAATTAGAAGCTTAATCTACAGCAGAGAAATTAAGATCTGGTGCTGGAAAAAGTTTTTGTGAATGCTAGAAATTTTGAAGCATTGTAACAGGTTTCTTAAGGAGGTTATGAAGTTACCATCCCTGGAGAAATTTCCACCTTAGACATTGATCATGCGCAAAGGCAGAGACAGTAGGGAGCACCCACCTTTTAGAGATGCTGTTGACTTTCTGCTACTGTGACTTGTAAGAGACTGGCCTTGCAAATCAAGTCAGTGCCAAAAATAACATTAGATTTAGGTTTGGGTCTTAGGTGTGGTAGATTTGTTTTGTGAACCTTCCCAGACAGACAACAATGTCTCAGAAGCCACTTGAATCTAGGAGTCTGCCTCCAAAGAAACTTGTTTCTGCCTTCTAGGACTTGGCTTTTCAGAGAATAGTGTCTGTTGTCACAGTCACTAGCTGGAACACAGAAAGTTCCATTTAAACACAAGAAAAAACTATTTCACTGTGAGCCTGGCAAGGGCTGCCCAGGGAGGGTGTGGAGGCTCCTTCCTTGGAGGTCTTCAAGACCTGCCTGGACACGTTCCTGTGTGACCTGATCTAGGTGGACCTGCTTCTGCAGGGAAGTTGGACTGGATCATCTCTAAAGGTCCCTTCCAGCCCTACCATTCTGTGATTCTATGACACATCTTCAGAACAGGATTTAGGGTGTCACTTGAAATCAGATCTGCAATAGTAAACTTTGTATGGATGAGAATGTGGCCACACATCTGTGCTGTTACCTTTTCTGTCCAGCATGAACGAAATGAGATGGATTTAACATTTGCTTCCTCTACAGCTTGGCCTACTGAGCAAAGTTACAAGAGTCAGCAGGCCTTGGAATGACCACATAGAGTGAACACTTCTGGCTCTCAAAAGTCCATTAACTCACACCAGGCTTTTCTTCCACACCACGTAAGGCGTGGAGAAAGGCTTGCAACCCTGCTGCCCTTGGAGGAAGGTGACCAGCCATCCCTTCTGTCATTGCCTTTCCTTCCATGCCCCCGTGGTCTGCAATTGGCCCCGCTCACTTGGCGAGACATGGCTGGAGGTGAGCACTTCGGGAGGGCTCTCCTCCTCCTTCCACCTGTTTTTCATTCCTTGACTCACTGGCTTTAAGCCGTAAGCAGTGACGTGACAGCTGAGTCATGGATGCACCACCTGGATGCTGTCAGCATCAATCTCTCTTATAAGGATCATAGAAGAAC
The DNA here is from genome assembly GCF_028858725.1 of Colius striatus. Taxonomy (NCBI): domain Eukaryota; kingdom Metazoa; phylum Chordata; class Aves; order Coliiformes; family Coliidae; genus Colius; species Colius striatus. Next base: position 10,549,046 of record NC_084769.1, on the reverse strand, counting down.
AAAATAGAGAAGATTGTTAGGGCTTCTCATTCATCTTCCTGCCAGCGGGGCACTGAGCCCTGCGGTGCAGTCTCTGGCTTTGCCCAACCTCACTCTTAAAATCCAAGGCAATGGGCTTCCACTGCTCTCCCCCAGGAACCGTTCTGTGATTTAATAAACATCATTACCAAGGACAGCACTGCTTTTCTGTGCTTATTATTTAGCCTCACTTTTTACTTACGAGAGCACATCTTTTTTTTTAACCGATATCTGCACTGGAGGGGTTTTATTCTTGCAAAGAAATTCAGTAAAGTTGCAAAGTTGGAGGTTAAATGTTTTGTTTGTGTTTTATTTAACAGTTTTAAGAGTCTCCCTGCTGCATGCATTGTTGTATAGAGTGGATGCAAAAAAAACACCCATAGGAGATGCAGTCCCATGCCCTGAAGAGCTTACACTTTTCATTTAAGCTAGATACAGTGACTGAGAATGACAAGTAAAGAGAAGGCAGGACAAGAGTCATACGAGAAAGGTCAGGATGTTTCTAAATAAAACCCATTGTCATGCTCTTAATTTGGGTTTATATTGAAGAGTCATCATAGATGTCTACACATATTTTGGGACAATTTCACCATGTTCTAATCAAACATGTTTTTTTAATCTCCCAAAGCCACCTCTCCTGTTTTGATTTGGTGCTTATTTAAAGGTTCATTTTTACAGAAATCTGTGGTTTTCTCTAGTTACCCTTTCTCTCAGGTTACCTAGGCTTTTTCAAAAACAATTGTCACAGTTAGTCTGGTTATTAATTCCCTGAGTATCCCAGAGGTACAGGAGCTTGTCTGGCTGATCCATGCTTCTGTGCTGGGACTGATTCTCCTTGACCTTGGTCTCCAGCTCTCCACCTCCTCTCTAGCAACACCCCAAAATTGCCCTTACTCTGGAAATGGCAGTCAAACCTCTTCACTGAGGGCTGTTTGTCTGAATGTAACAAAGCAACTGATCTCTGCGCAAACCTTACAGCTGCCTCTGCTCAGCACTCTCCACTGGGCACCAGTAAACCAAAGCAAGGCATCATAGAGCAGAACCATCTGCCCCACCTCCTCCATATGCCTTCCTCTGCCTTTTACACTCTGGGTTGCTGTATGTTCCCTACACCCAATGGAGGTGTAAAGCCAATTTCTGACATCTTTAGCTTTGGCTCTCCAAACTTCACTTCTTCCTCTTCATGCTACATGATTAACAGAGGACTACATTTAATTCTGGGAGACGTAGGGTAAAAGTTTAGCATGATAACTGAATGTTATTGCAGTAAATGTCCATTCAATGCCATCTGTCACACCCGTGGGTTTCACTATAATTTCTTACTAATTTTATTCTTGTCTTTGCCTCCAGGGGACAAATTCTCTCTGGTACCTGACTGTAAGTTTAGTAAGCTCCCAGAAGGAAGCCCAAATGCACTTCAAAAGCATTTTTAATGTGTGTCTTTCATCCTGGTGAAACCAGCTGTCCATGCACATCAATTCCCTGCAGCAATTTTTCCCTTCACAGAATAGAAATAATCAGACTCGTGGTTGGGTGTGGAAACTTTGCTAAATTAAGACAAGGGATCTGCATAAATGGACTGATTTTAGCGCTCTGACCTTCCCTCTTCTGAAGTTATGAAAGCTTGAAGCTTGAGTTCTGCCAAGCATTTCAAATGGTTCAAAAGGGAGGTGAGTGACTTTCAGCTGGAGACCCTGAGAGGGGGTTGGTTTTATACACACACACACTGAGCATCCTGGCCAAGTGCATATGTGTTACACTAGAAGGCAAAGAGAGGATCTCCTTCTTCTACCAGACCTCCAGAGTCAGATTGCTCTTATGTTGACCATAAATGTGCTTATTATTTCATTATTTGTATTTTGCATGGAAGGCCCTAGCTCTGTTTAAAAAGCAGATGCTTGTTTGTATAGATAGTGCGTAGTTATTCCAGCAGTCATGCTGGAGAAGCATTAGTTATCTAAGGAGATAAATTGAACAAGACAAATCTAGGGCCAACCTGTTTCTCCTCAAGCAGTTTGTGAACGCATACTGGGAAGCACAGAATTAGGAGAAGAGAGCTGAATTTGCTCTCCCTGTGACCCAGATTCCAGATTTCTGCTGGTTAAGGGCAAGAAAACTTGGCCTCTTGCTTCATTTTAATTTGCTGGTTTTAAGCAAGACATCATTCAAACCTCCCAGTTTGATAAGTGACGCTGCTCAGACTCTGCCTTTTGTTAAGGACAGCTTTGTTTCCCTCTAAACCTACTGTATCTCCAGCTGAAGATCTGCTGTGGGAGCTCCTGTAACGTTTCCTCCATCTCCCCAGCTGCTGGGAGCAGCTATCAGCTGCTGCTCCCATATGGTTACTAACAGTTTCTTAGGGACGTGAGCAGTCACATATATTTGGACCAGGCATCTTCAGCACCAGCTTCGATCACTGAGGTCTCTCTGTCCCCACAGAATTTATCTAAGCTTTGATGAATTAACTTCAGGGTGGAACTCTCCTCTGAGAGAAGGCAAAGGCAAAAGTCCTACTGGGTAAAAAGTGGGAAGAAGGATTGATCCTTTCCAAATAATGCAGGTTGAATTCTCCTGAGTTTGGTGAACAGCACTTGTTTTGGGGATATGAAGGAATGTGGCTTTCAATGATTTTCTCCACACCTTCTGGTATTTCTCCAAGCAGCACCCTGAGGGCAGGTCTGGGGTTTATGAATTGGCCTCTTGCAAACAGCTAAATGTCTTTGCCTAACCATTCCTTGCAAAGAGAGAGACAGTAGATTTTGTCTCTGGTGTGCACCAAGTGGATATGGCAAAGTGAAAATCACAGCAGTTGACAGTGATCATAAAATAAAGCCTTTCTGACTGCTGTGTCTGTTTGAATTGTACACAAACTTCTTCTTGTGCAGGATCCGTAACAGACACTGTGTCAGTACAGGAGGCCTGATTCTGGCTGTGTGGACTGAATTTTATGTATTGCTACAGCAGCACAAGCTTCTGTGGGTTATTGGAACTCTGCCTTACAGGCAAGAGCCAGCTCCTGCCCTTGATCCATGTCATAGAGTGCTTTTCTGTGCAGGACTCCATGTATCCACCAGGTCCATGAAGTGGGAGGAAATTTGGCATTGTGCTGTTAAGACACATATTGTTGGAAATCCCAGTTTAGGTCAAAAGGAGGTGCACAGCATTTGTGGGGAACAATGGCAGTTAACACAACAAGCCTAACCATTTCTAGACTTTTCCCTCCATTAAGCAAAAATAATCAATAGCATTATATTTTGTGAATGGAGACATTAATGTGTGCATTCAGAACAGCTACAGATTCAAATGTGCTTCCAGCAAGGAATGTGACTGTTTTAACATGAGGACTATATATATTATGTTTTACTAGCTGTTGAATGCCTGGAGTTCTGGATAGTTAATTCTGGCAATGAGAAAGATCTGTGAGCCTTGTGATGTGAGAAAGGCAACGAATGAAGGACTTCATAGGATCAGAGGGTAATGTGGTACACAACAGTCGTCAATCATGACAAAAGAAAGCAAAACAAAGCTACTCTCTGGATGAGGATACTGACCCAAAATCTGTGCCTTTACTCACAGTAATCTTAATTTCAGCTTCTTAAAAAGTATTTTACCACAGCTCAGGAAGTCCTTAAGCCATGGATTGCTGGAGGTTGAGAGAAAATACCAGGGAAGCATCACCATAGACTTACTTTGATCTTGGCATTTTTGCTAAATAAGAGTCCTGAACTGCTATGGCTCTTCCTACATTTTCAAGTCAAGGGCCAAATCCAAAAAGTAACTGAAAGAAAGGATTAAAGCAGAATTTAAACACCAAAATGCAGGATTGAAATAAAATGTCTCTCTCAGCTCCTGTCCAGTCCTAGAGGTACCTAACTCAGGTTCAGTCTCCAAGAACCTCAGTTGTACAACAGTTAACTTGCACACGTGCCCAGAACCTCCACCACCTTGGTGGGGCTGAGTGCTGCTGGGTCCTGCCAGGGTTATGGATTTGCTCAGGAATGGTTCAGGTCTTGTTGGCAGTGGAGAAAACCACACGCTTCAGTTCATGAGCTAAGTTTGTGCTGAGGATGTGTAGCTGAGAAGCAGGAGGAAAAACCTCAAATCTTCTGAGATAAAAGTGAGATAGTACAGAAAAGCCTTTAGCCTCACATTTGGGATGGTCCTTGAGGAAGGAGGATTGTGCATGCCAGTGCCACCTGCTCTCTTTCACATTGTGTTTGTACCTCATCTTCCCAGCTGGAATTTACCAACAGCTCTTGGAGGAAGACTAAAACTCTGGATCACATAGATGCTCTCACCACTAAACTAAAAATATACTCACCTTTGGTCATCCTCTCCTTCTGACTCAGTGCATCTTTAATTCTTGTTAATGCAAAAAGGAACAGATCCAACTTAAAGGCATATGGTGCTGTCCTCTCTGCTCTCCCCATCTCCCCTGGGCAGCTTGCACCCTGGAAGATTGTGGCAGCCTCCCAAGGAACATAGGTTGAGAATTCTTAGGCAGTAAATTGAGCCAAACCTGAGTCTCCTCCTTGTCACCCTGCTGACAACCTCCCTGTGAAACAAAGACGTCCAGCTGTAGCCTGGAGGAGTGTACTGTGTTTGTCTCCTGGATGGACAGACTCTGGCCATACCTTATAGGCTGGCTCAGCCTTGGGGAAAGGCACACTTTGAAAGCTCAGCCTTGAGATCCTTCAGTCGCTGTCTAGCTTTCTGTCTCTCAGAAGGGAGCCCCAACCAGCCTATGGAATGGTTCTTCCTTCCTCTGACCCTGTGAATATTGTGCTGTTTTTACAGCAGAATAAATCCTAAACAACAAGCTGAAGACAATCCAGCTCGTAAGACCCTGCAGCTGGAAGGCTGAGATTATTCTCCTGGAAGGCTGGGTAGATGATTTCAAAAACTTGCTCCAAATTTGCTAAATGGTTAAAGACTGGAAGAAAGTCACCAGCATCCCAGGGCAGAGTCCTCACCACTACTTTGTATGTGTTGCCAAGGGCATGCAAGAGTCTTGAGAGGCCCAATCCAGTGGACACTCTGAAAATGACGGCAGGAGGTGGATCTGACAGATGTGATGGAGCAGAAACATCTTTAGAGGGTTACTAGCAATCTAAGATGGGTGGCTGTGACTTGAAGCAGAAATAAGGACAAGATAACTGATGGAGATTCATGTGCCCCTGGAACTTTGAGGCTTCAGTACAAAGTGTTTGAGTCCTTAACTGTCTAAATCTGGGAGCAGTGACTGACCTGTCAAATGCTTTCCTGAGTGGTCAGGTTCCTGAGTCCTTACATCACATCTGAAAATGAAGTTTCAAGTTAGATCCATGTAAGTTTTCAGGTGCTTAACTATTCCTTTGGCCAAGAACGTCAATTACCAAAGCTCCTGCTCAGCTATCATCTGAAGCCAAAGTCCAGACACCCTTTGTATTTCACCAGAGATGGATGCTCTGTGGGTGCTTTTATCTTCGTGCCTGACTCTAAGAAGGGCTTTGGTAGGTGTTACTTCAAATGAAGACAGGTAGCTCATGCAAGGCAGGTGGTACTTCAGACACTGACTGATTAGCTGACTTGGTAATTTCCCTCTCCTGGTACTGCTGTGGAGCATGCCATCACACACATTAAGCAGGTACTTAATATAGTAGCAGCCTGTGTAAAAATTACAAGGTGGATGTCATCACGTACCTTTTTGCAACTGTATTCCTAAATACTTACTAGTGCAGGATCAGTGGGTACTACCAGCTGCCTCATCGATCACAGTGCTGCTTCTTGGGGCACAAGATGCAATTACAGCAGCCAGCCCACAACTCTGGGTCTCAAGGACCACAGATCCTACTGGAGTTATACATTAAAGTCACACCATGTTTACCTCAAAGCAATCTATCAGAGGGATTAACTAGGTGTTCAGTCCATCTCACTGCATCACAGAGGAGTAATTAAATTATTCCCAAACAAAATTGCTAGAATTTGACACTTAACCTAGCTGCTGCTGTCCCTGTAATCTTCTCTGACTGCTTGTTCAAGCGCTCAACTGCCCATATTAAGAACTGTGCCAATTTTGTCCTGCTGAAAGTTAGAATACGTTTCTGCTTCTTCATCTGTCCTTGTTGATCCATAAGGATGGCAGACCCCACCACAGAAAATACTTCTGGCTTTGCAGAAGAGGCTGGTGAGCCTCTATTTGGAATATAGTCCCTGGCACCGGTCACCTCATTATGAAAGTGAATGAATTCAAATCGGGAAGTTGCAACTGCCCAGACGATACGAGAAGTTAATTATTCACGAAAGGGTTAGCAAAGCTGCGGTGTGTCTGCTGCCTTTGGGAAACAGGGGATTAAAAAGCCACGTCAGGAGGGTTTGCAGAGCACTAGGGGAATAGCGAGGATTCAGGTACAAGGGGAGAGCTGAGCTAGTGACAAATACCAGAACAAAAGGGAAATTAACAGAAGGTTAAGTAGGGATGATCGGCAAAGCAGTGCAATTTATTTGCGAATTTATTTGTATTTAGCACAGTTAATATATGGAAAATTACACCAGGGCTGTAACAGAAACAACTATTAGAAATCATTTTACAAGGCTTTGGACAAGTGTGTGGGCTTATAATAAGACTGTGGGATGCAACTGGTAATTCAGAGGAGAGGAAAAGGACTTACTCTTTTGTCACAGTTTCATCTGCTAAAACATTTGGCTGTGTTGTGCCAAGTAATGGCTCCTCTCATGCAACTGTCTATACAGTTCTCATGGAAAGGTTTTGATTTACGAGATTAACTTGCCTTCCAGCTTCAAATATGGAGATGAGGGGTGAGGAAATAAAATCAGGGAGACTTGGAACGGCAGGGATGAACCCTCATCTCAGCAGCAGCAGAGTAAAGCTCGAATAACTCCCCCCAAAAATGCTGGACAAGCATAGGGATGTAATTGGAGAGGAGATCTAGTCCTGAAGTGCGTGCATTCCTGATAGGAGAGCTTTAATGTCCCCTGCTTAAATTTCAAGGAAAGCTAACAAAAGAATCCCAAGTCCTTTCAGGACATTTCTGCAGTTGCTGGATGAATCCTGTGTGTACTAATTTGCATATGATGCCTCCAGGCCATCAGCTTCAACAAACGTCAGATCAGGCTGTGCCTCTCGCTCCCTTCGACCTCCAGCTTTGCCTGGTTTATGACCGAACAGAATGCCTCCAACTATGGTGAACCCGCTGGAAATTCACCCTTCTCATGCATCAAGGGAGCAGCGGACAACGAAATGTTGCCCTTAGGAAATCTGTGTAACCACTGCCCCACTCTCCTCTTTATCTCCAGGACGGGTGCTTACCCACGCCTGGGAGATGTGGTTAGGAGCTCAATTTGCTCTCCGGAGGGGAGTTCCCTGTAGGCAGTTAACGATGTGAGGGCTCCCGCCCTACTACCACCGTTTAACCAGAAAACCAGAAATGTATCGATTGGGGGAAACCCAGTTTGATTTAAACCCATCGTTACACAGGGAAACCTGCAAAATACCGTGCTGTAGCCCAACTGAAACTCTGCTAAAGGTGTTTCTTCCCAGGGCTCCCCTTCCACCGGGCCAGCCCTGCCTGGAAGTCGGGACGGGTGGAACGAACTTTGATTACACTCGGATGCGTTGAGGAGCAAATCCACCTGAGATGTTGTCCCGCCGAGGCTAGACGAGGGCACGCTGAGGAAGCCACGGGGAACACGGCGGGGGAACCGGCTGCCTGCTCGGGGCTTTCCCCGAAACCCTCCCGCAGGAAGCGGTGCAGATCGCGGGCTGGCGGCGGCAGGGAGCCCGGTGGCACCGGGGGACTCGGCTGCGGACCGGGCAGGCGCACAGAGGCCGTCCCGGCGCGGGCAGGGAGCGGTGGAGGGATGGAGGGATGGTGAGATGACGGGATGGAGCGATGGTGAGATGACGGGATGGAGGGACGAGAGGATGAAGGGGAGGAAGCGGTTTCGGGCGGCAGGTGAATGGGGCAGTGCGATGCGTCCCCAGCCATTCCGGTGTCAGTTAGGTGCAGTTTAGGGGTACCGGCAGGGACTTCGCTGGTGTCGGTGGGGCGGGCGGGGTTCTTCCCCCTAATACCAGCGCAAGCCGTCGGGGGGCCAGGGAGCCCGGGTATGTGCGGCACTCCCCGCCGCCTCTCCCGTCCCCTCCCCTCCGCCCGCCCCGCCACCGGCGCTCGGCGTGGCGGGAGGGCCGGTGACGGCAGACGGGCGCATCGCGGGCAGCAGCGGTGGCGGCGGCCCGAGACCTCCCCCCCCCACGGCAGCTCCGCCCCGGCCCCCCGCGCCCCGCAGGTCGGTCCAGCCGTCCGCCCCGCGCCCGCCCCGCTCGGCTCCGCGTCCCCCACGTCGGGGCGGCGACGGGGGCGGGGGAGCCCGTCCCCTCCGCGGGGCGAGGGGCAGAGCCGGGCGCCCTCTCGGTGCGGCGACGCCCCCGCGCCAGCCCAGCCCCGCCGGGCGGACCGGGCGCCGCGTCCCCTCGGAGCGGAGCGGGGCGGCTGTCGGCGGCGGCATGGCGGGGCGAGCGGCCGGCCGGCGGGCGGGCTGAGGCGGGGGGCGGGCGGGGAGGCGCTGGTGGCGGGGGGCTCACCGCCTTTTCTTGCCGTCCCCCGCAGGGAGCGGCCGGCACCCTCCCGCGCCACCATTGCCTCGCACGGTAAGGAGGACCTGCTCGCCGTCGCCGCCCGGCTCTGGCAGCGGAGGAGGCGGCTGCTGGCCGCCGCCGGGCTCGCCCTGGCCATGGCCGTCGCCCTGCTGGTCGCCGTGCCCCTGCTGCTGCTGCAGGCGCCCGCCGAGAGCGGGGCCCACTACGAGATGATGGGCACCTGCCGCATGATCTGCGACCCGTACAGCGGCGGGCGGCCGCCCGGTCCCGGCAGCACCGCCGCCGTGGAGGCCCTGCAGGACCTGGGCGCCAATCCCCCGCCACCCTTCGTCCAGGGACCCAAGGGGGAGCCGGGCCGGCCGGGCAAGCCGGGCCCCCGCGGCCCCCCCGGGGAGCCGGGCCCGCCGGGGCCGCGGGGCCCGCCGGGCGAGCGGGGCGACGCGGGGAAGCCGGGGCTGCCCGGACTGGCGCTGGCGGGCGCGGGCGGCGGCGGGAGCGGCGGCGGGGCGGCGGCGGCGGGCGGCGAGGCGGCGGGCGGGCTGAGCGCCGCCTTCAGCGGGCCGCGCATCGCCTTCTATGTGGGGCTGAAGAGCCCTCACGAAGGCTACGAGGTCCTCAAGTTCGACGACGTGGTGACCAACCTGGGAAACCACTACGACCCGACCAGCGGCAAGTTCACCTGCCAGGTGCGCGGCATCTACTTCTTCACGTACCACATCCTCATGCGCGGCGGCGACGGCACCAGCATGTGGGCCGACCTCTGCAAGAACGGACAGGTGGGTCTCTGCAGCTCCGCGGCTCGTCCTCCCCTCCCTGGGTCCCCCAAGCCCAGCTCCAGGTCCGGCGGCGGGCACCGGCGGCCGCTGCTGCTCCTGGGGGAAGGAGCCGCCGGAGCATCCTCCCTGCCGTCGGAGCCGGGGTGCACGGCGGGGAGCGGCGTTGGGGCCGGCGGGCATCGCGGGGAGCGGCTTTAGAGCTGCGACAAACTCCAAACTGCCGACTGACAAACTTTCCTGCTGGGATGGGGGAAAGTGGAAGCGAGGAGGGGGGCAGGAGGGATGGCACGAGGGGAGTGGAGGGGCTAGGGTAGAGTGACTCGGAGGTCTGATGGAGGGGCTGCGGAAGAGGGGCTCGGGGGGCTGACATGTCCTGCGGCTGCGTTGGCAGGTGCGGGCCAGTGCCATTGCCCAGGATGCGGACCAGAACTACGACTACGCCAGCAACAGCGTGGTGCTGCACCTGGACTCCGGCGACGAGGTGTACGTCAAGCTGGATGGAGGCAAAGCGCATGGGGGCAACAACAACAAGTACAGCACTTTCTCTGGCTTTCTTTTATACCCCGATTAATGCACAACAAGTGGCACAATACAGCTGGCCCCACCACGGGTACGTGTGTGGCTGGTTGGTGTTCCTGTACTCCTTTGTGCCAGGGTTCCTGCTGGTGTCCATCGTTTCCGACAGTCACTTTAGCTTCATTATCAGTTTGTATGTTTGTTTGTTTGTTTTTTTTACCCTTGTGGAAACGAAATAGAATTGAAACAAAGCAATCCCCTTCTGTACTCCCCCCCCCCTTTGCTCTGACCCACCCTCACCTCTTTGTCAGCCTCGGTGTTTTGTGTGTCACGCGAGGAACTTGGCAGCTTGAAACTCTCGAGTGTAAGAGAGCCCAGGGTTTGGACTGTGCCACACACAGAATTTGAAGCAGTCACAGTTTTTCATCAATGAATATTAATTATAATGATGAATTTTCAGATTGATTATTCATGAAGAGGGACTGGACCATAACTGATTTTTCCTCTGCTGCTTTGTTTATATGAGGTCAAGTGTAAACTTTCCTTTTCTGTGCAATGCGATGCTCGTGTGAATGATGGTGTCATTAACGGCAAACCCGTGCCTGTCTGCAAAAGAATTCAGTTGTTGGCCACAATCACTAAAATATCACATTAAATTATGTTTTTAGACAATGCCTTCATGCTGTCTGTCTCTTCCAGTGCTGCAAAGGAGTCCTGTGGTGGTGCCAGGGGAGGGTGGGAAGTAAAGAGGCCAGGGAGGACGGGACTTCAGTCCTTTAGGTTTGCAGCAACATGTAAAGTTAGGGTGAGGCACCTTGGGTAGGTCTTGATTATGGTTCAAGAGGGCTGGGAAGAAGCAAAGGGAGAGGTAAAAAAGCTTCACTTCTATGTAGTTTTGTAAAAAGGTGACATGCAGTCATCAAGAGGTGAAAGTGAGGATGTGGAGTGGATCTCCTAAACAGATTTACTGGGTCTGAGTCTGATCCAGAGGTTAGTGAAGTACAGGAAAAGCAGTTTAATCAGCGTTTCTGTAACATGCTTGACAAAATTAAGAAGGCAGCAGGGGAGAAATTCTATCTAAACCCCCTGCACTTGTATGGGTTGGAAACCACACCTGGCAACAGTGAGTCTGCACAGTCCAAGGATGGGAAGAGAGCTCATTGAAGACTGACAAATTCAGACGGTTTGGAAAGATTTTCTCTTGCTGCCCCTTGGTAAAGCCCAGCCACTCTGTGTCCTTTTAAAAGCACACAGGTGTGTAACTAGTGTGAGTAGTTCTGAGCCTTTTGTGGAGGTGGTGCATCTTTCATCATCACCCCAGGAGGTAACCTTCTCACTTTGGGCAAATTAGGCTTGCTCTGCTGAAGCTAAAGGAGCAAAGTTGGTTCTTAACTTTCATTTTAGTGTCTTGTCATTTGATTTTTCCCTCCTGAAGGTCTTGCCTCCCTACCAGCTCACTGCCCTTTGCAGTGTTAGTGCAGCTTCACAGGTAAGAGAGACAGGACCCAGACTGCAACGGCTCTGCTAAGGCTGGAGCTTTGCCCCTGCCCTGACATCACAGGAGGAAAGGGAACCATAGCCAGAATGGACTTGTTCCAGCTCCGTTTTAGGGCGAATGAGTGATGATTGAGTTCTTAGTCTCTTCTGTCTCCTATCTAGTCCTTGGTGAGTATTGCCTTGTTGGCTGGAAGAGGAGGGTGAGAGAGAGAAAGCAATTCCTCCCTTCATCCCATCCTCAAACACCCCCAAGCTGAGGGAAGCAGAGTTCATAGCCAGGTACATGTGTTAGACACTTATCAATCTCTAACATCTTGTCGATTTGTACTATTTAGAATATTATTAAAACCAGTGTCTGAGACCCAAATGAAGTATAATTGCTATGGATCCTCGATTCCCCCTAGACCTGTAATCCTTTCTGACTATTCTCCCCTCCCCTCTGACGAAATGGAGCTTAGACACAAAGCCCTGGGTTTAAATTTCAAAAAATTAAAATTGACATGCAGCAGCATTAGCAGGAGCCAGGAGGAATTCTAAGGAGGTGCCTGGGCTCCGCTTTATCCTTTGCATTAAGAAGCAATTTGTACTTCTAACAAAGACCCAACTGTTCCCCCTTGGCAAAAGGGCAATGAAGATGCCTTGCAAGGGAATTGCTGTTCACAATACTTAAACAAATTTGAATCTTAGATTTTTAAATCTGTATTCCCTGGTGGAGCCTGCTCCTCGCGATTCAGATGCAGGGCTGGCGGTGTGTGCCTGCCAAGGTGTCAGGAGCTAAGCGGATGATGGATTGATGAGGCAATAGGAAGACACAGGCTCACGGTGGCGGTTTGCCCCGACAGTGATCTATGTATCTGCACATTATCAATGTCATGAGGAGGCTTGAACCACCCTCGCTAGATGTCTCATTTTCCACTTATCTCTTATGTACTAATTATCAGGCTGGATTATTCACTGGGATAGAAACAAAAAAAAAATGCTCATTGCCACTCCAGTGACAGTTTACACAATCGATAGAATGAACATCTCCCTCAGCTGCTCACAGGCTTTTTTGTTTCCTCTCCTCATGGCAGGGACCTCCGAGATTGCCTCTGTGGGGGGCTGATGGCTCTCACTCAGCATCTGCCGCAGTGATGCTTGGACAGGCTCCTCCATCCCAGACACCGTGGTAGTAGCTCAGTGTGTGGGTTGTTTTGGCTTTTTCTATTTTTTTTATCTGAGGTAACACAGGGAAAAGCAATTGGGAGATGAAAACCTTCAGTGCTTGGTGGTGCAGCTGTCCAGAACAGCAGAGGCAGTGTTACTGATGGGATGGCAGTCCCTGTGCTGCGGGTGGCTATGGGTGAGAGCAGGGTCAGGTACAGCCCAGCAAGCAGCCTGAAGTGAGCTCCTAACCCTCCAAGTAGACTGGGTCCTCCTCCCCTCCCCTGGGGCTCCATGTGGCTTATGTATTTCATGACACGAGGAGAAGGGGCTGTTTGTAGTGGGGATATCCCATTCCTCTGGTTTGGATCAGAGGAGGTATACTCAGTGGATTAAGGTGTACTCAGAGGGTGGATTCAGTTTTCTCTGGGACTGTCTTTCCAAAATGATACTGGTATCTCAACCAACCATGAGCCAGTTTCTGGAGGTCTGACCCCTCAGAAGTGTCACTGTACTTGGTGAGTAAAGCAAATCCTTTTAAACGTAGCGATCAGATGGGATGTGAATAGGGAAACCTTCCTGAAAGGAGTGGAAAGTTGTAGTTTCAGACAAAAGATGCTTCTGTTTTATGCCCATCCGTGTGTTCAAGTTAAAAGAGTAATTGAAAAGTAAAGGTAAAAAAAGATAGACAGGTGTTCATGCTTTCAAAGCAGCTTAGATAACACAGCAACAAATCCCTGATCTTTGTGCTATTGATGTGAATCCTTGACCCTTGTACCATTCCTGGGCAGCATGGTCTGTGGAAAGGATCTCTGGAAAGGAGATCAGGGAGACATCCAAGCCCACAAAGCACTGAGGAAAGGGAAATGAGGGTGCCGCTGAGAGCCCTGAGAGGTGTGCCAGCCCCCTGCCTCTGCAGCTGTCCCCTGGAGGAGAGCATTCAGGTTTCTCTGCTCTCTCACAAGCCAGTGTGCTTGTGGCTAGGCACTTGTTTTCTTCTGTTTTGACCCTCCTTGGTTCAGGGAGTCCTTATCAAGTTTCTTGGGAGATGAGTGAAGGAATCCTGCTTTGGCTTGAGTGAAGCAGATTAGCTGCTGGGGTTGTTTCATCAGCCAGTGTGCAGAAAGAGTTTTCTGGGGATACTTGTGCTGCAAGAGCAGCTGAGTGTCAGATGTCCTATGCAGAGTCTGCTGTCTCTGCATTCTCCAGGATCTACGCCCATAGATTTTCTCCTTGATGCTTATCCCTTTGTGGAGTGATGCCTGGGCTGATGGGTGGCCCACAGCATGGCAAGAGAGCCTCACATTTGAGTTCTCCTCTTTCCCTTCTGCAGCTGGAAAAGCAGAAGGGCTGCTTTTTGTGTCTTGTTGCTTTACACATATGCATTGAGACACACTTTGGTCTTGGCCTTGCTGCTTTTGAAACTCACTTCTGGCATTTTTCTTGGTGATTTAATGCTTGTTTATCAACTCGCTTGGCTCTTTCAGTGGCTTACAGTGCCTGGATGGGTTTAATCTGTGAACTGAGAAAGTACAGACGATAGATTTGGTGGATGCTCATGTGATCTTTTCCTGTTTATGCCACAGACTAAATATATTAAAGGAGTCTGTGGCGTATAGAGGCAAAAATCTTCACTGGCTTCACTGACTTTGAGACCACAAGGACTTTGGTCCTTTTTACTATGAATTTTTGTGTTGTGCAGAGACTTGGAAGATTAGTTACTACAAGCAACAGAGGTAAACTGTCACATGTGAATACTCTGGCACTTATGGGTAAGAGCTTACCCTCAACTGGTTTCACATCCAGTGGCAGAAAGAGTTTCAGCTTGATTATAAGCTGTGTCTAACATGCAAATGGGGACCTGTTTCTCTAGACCAAGTCCATGCCAGTTCAGAAGTTAATCCCTTGATCACACAGCAAGTGCCACAATAGAAACAGGAGAAATGCTTGACTATTTCTTGAGCCCATCACTCACCCTTAAAAGCTGTGTGGAGGATTAAAGGAGGAAGCTGAACTCCTTCCTATTCTTCTTGGTTTAGGATGAAATTGTTTGTTACTGGCCTTAATGATGACTTACAAAGAGGCCAGTAGAGAACAATGCTGGTTCCCTGGGATAGCCTGGGGGACAGAGACATTACTTCCTAGATAGGCTAGAAGCTGAGGCTGTGATATGATTTGATGTCCATACGTCAAAATTCCCCTTCTTTTCCCCTTTTTTAGGCTGAAGCCCTGACAACTTCAGGGTTCAGATCACAACCTGAAAGGTGCTGAGGCATCACTGTGCCCTGGTCCTCAGCACAGAGCATTCTGCAGGATCTTGCTGTCAAGGTTTTGCAGAGCATCATTCTGAAGGAGCTGTGAGTTATGGCCCTGTTTCCTTGTAAATAAAGCCATGAATGCCTCTCTTCTTTGGTTTCTTCCAATTATAAAATAGCCTGAATTAACCCTTACTCTGTGTGGCACAGCTCTGTATTCTAACAAACAGAGGTAGATTTGCTTTATGGGAGCTGATGATATATCCCTCTCTCTGTTGCATTTGCTCCTGGTTTGTTTTTTAGCATGAGCTGGGATAGAAACAGAAAAGGCCTGTTTGATCCCTGTGATCTGCTGCCCTATTAATGCAGGATTATTTCCTTCAGTGCACTGTGAGCACAGTAACATGGAGAGCATGGCTTGCCTGCAGCCTTTGGCTGCGCTCCTCCCAGCGAGGGGACGTTCACATGATCCTTTTTGCTTGCAGCTGCCAGACCATGTCTAGAAAAACAAACAACAAAAAAATAGCCAACCCCAGTCTTGAATTGAAGCTGAAGTGGTTTTTTTTCTTCTTTCTTGGTGGCATTTCTCTTTGCTTAAGCAAATTGCATATTGCTTAAGTGTTGTGATGTGATCCCCATCCTAAAGAGGAGAGATCTGCTGCTGAGAATGGGGCGGGGGAGAAACATGCCCAGGAGAATAACTTATTTGAAGATTTGAGCACAGGCTTTATGAACAATGATTCTTTGTCCAATCTTAGTTTTAAGATGCAATTTTTATGGTATGGTAATGCAGAAAATGTTTTAACTCCTTGGGGAGGAAGCTGCTTTTCAGGTAGTGTCTTGCTCTTCCCTCATTATTGTAATGCTGTTCCTGAAACTTCGCATCAGCCGTGCTGTGCTGCAGTGTGTGAATGCATGAGGTGATGGAGATCAAATCCAGGTGGGTTTCTCTTTGTTTTGTTTTGGTATACAGTTGAATTCTTGACGTGTGATTCTCCTTCTCCTGGCACTTCATTTTTCATGGAGCTGTCCTTCCTGGGAGGAGGGAGCCCAAGGGCGAAAGTCTGCTTCCAGTTACACTGATCTAATTCCTCTCAAACTTAGTTTTTCTCAGCATTTGTGAGATCAGAATCAATCCATCCTTAAATACGTTACATGTAGCTACCCTCAGATTGCCAGTATGGCAACTGCTTCCTGTTACATCCTGTTTGGAGGTGTATTATAATGAATCTCTGTCTTCATACCCTAGAGATGGAAACAGTCCAGCTCCATTTTGTGTCCTGCCCAGTAAGTGTCACTACATAGATACCCTCCAGGGAAGATACCATTAGCCTCTGCAGAGAGGGTGGAGTAGCTCATTTTGCCAGCATCTAACAACCTGCTTAGGAAAAAGAGGCACTGAATAACTCTGAAACTCAACTCCTTCAAGACCCTGCTGAGTGCATCTCTGCAGCTGAGAGATTGGATCGTAAACTTTAGCATCCCTTCTCAAAAGGCAAAGCATCCTCGAGGAGTAACACTGGGCTGCTATTTATCAATTTGCGTGAGAATGAAGCGTGAGCGTTATTAGAGCTGAAACACTAATGAAGCCAATAAATTCCTGTGTCTTTTTGGGTGTGTTTGCAATTAATATGCAAAATCCCATTGATTCCAGCAACCCCATAATTCACTACACATAGTGTTATTACATATTGACGATGTACACTAGCAAGTCTCCAAAAGACACTGCTGTGCATAGCAAAAGTACTGCTGTGATCCCAGTTAGACCATTCCGGGCTGGGTGAGTCACAGTGCTGCATCAGGTTCTACCAAAGCCTTGGCTGTCAGTGGGAGGCAGGAAGACCACACAGAAACATGTCTCTGTAGAGCATATGATGTGTCTCAAAGGCTATTTGCATTTTACATTGTTTTTGGAGTTATAGTGGGAAAGTGGAAAGGTGTTGCACCTGATCCAAAGAAAATCTCAAACTGATGCGAAGAGAAATTGATTGTAAAGGAAAGACATGTTTGGATCAAAGCAAGGCAGGTCTTTAAACCAGTCTTAGCTTTAATTCAATTCTGGTTGGGTGATCTAAAGAACCTTTCCTCAAACAAAGCTTGTTCAAGGCTATGAGAAGGGAGATGGGAGCTTAGAGACATTTTCTCTCTTCAGGGGAACATTGTTTTAGCAGCCTAAGAGAGGACGAGAGTCTGTGACTACTGAACCCTGTGGTGATTCCCTGCCTAAAATTGCCCTTTGCAGCATCAAAATAAGTTCTGCTCAAGTCTTTTCCAATATCTTTCCCTAAGGCAGCAAAATCAGGGAGTTGTTCTAAGGAATAATTGGCTCTTAGTCTCAAAATGCTTAATTGAGCAGGCCATCTACATGAGAATCTGTTGCTTGTTTTTCCTTACTTTTGGACTCATTAGCCTTCCCAGATCTGTAACAGCTCTGCACTCTAGGTGGAAAGACTCAAGAAGAGGCATGTGGCTGGTGGACTAGATGTTTTCTATGGGATTGATCTGATCCCCACCAAAGCAGGTGCTCAGTGGCTTTAGTGGAGTAGGATCAAGGTTTAATCTTTGGCTGGGATTCTGTGGTTTTTTGTTACTGTTCTCAGTTATCATGAAGTGTTTTGATTTGGTCTTAGCATCATCAATAAGCCTCTGTATTGATATGTACAGTCTGTGAAGCCTGTGGAGCAGAGCATGGGAGTAGATGTGCTTTTACTTCAGAACAGCACAAGTGAAATATATAGCTGTTGAATTAATTTGTGAACGGTGGGTTTTGAGAACTGCAATTCAGATTTCCTCTTCTCTTTCTCACTACCATCCTTCCAATGGGGGAAACAGGAAAAGCCAGGGAGGTAAAACTGAAGCAATTGCAGACTGATGTGATCCCCACTTATGCAGAGAGTGTATGATGGTTTTAAAGAATGGAAGATGAACGATACACAAGATGCTGCCTCTGATTTCAGAGACAGCATCTTTCATTTCAGGCACAGCGACCAAGAAGGATTCATGATAGTCTGTCCAAGCTGATTTTCCTTTAAGTTAGTGCACTAACCAACTAACTACCAACAACTAACCACAAGCTATCCTTTTTCTTTTCCATTAGTGTGCTAATAGAACTGCCAAGTATTACTTTCTTAGATGGGTCTTAAATGGGAAACAGTTTGTTTCATGGAAGCAAGATGCCCGGAGAATGAATTTATTCCAGCTTGTAGCCACCAGAAACTGCTGTATTCCAGCAGACTTGAAATTGAAAAATGGAGCTTGCTTCACATACTAGATTTCTCAAACTATTTTTCTCCAAGCAATAGAAAAGCAAACTTGTCAGATAGGCAAGGATTCATTGCAATACTTAAATTTTGAGGTATCTGTAAGTGTTTATCACTTGATTTGCTCCTGGAAATCTTCAAGTGAAATATGAGAGCCTGGATTGCTTAGGAAGGTCAAATGAGGTGAATGTAACAATCCCCTCTGGCCTGAAAAATCCACAAACTGTGCTGTCAAATGGAAGTGTGGACAAGGGCTTGTCTTGACTGTCCCAGTCTGGTGGTGTTTTAACTCAGCCCAGGGTGGGAGGAATATGGCTTGTGGTTCACAGAGGGTGTTGGGGTAAAACTGAGCGATCATCCCTATCTGCACACTGAGGTCAGTCACTGCCCTGACACATTTTAAACTCAGTGTGTCTCCAAGGCATGAACACAAGTCTTCTAGGGCCAGAGTGGCCTGTCATTTCCCATGTGTTTTCCTATGGGTGTCTCCATGGGTGGCAATTCCATGAGCAGGTGTCAGTGTTGGCATCAGGCAATGAAGAGAAAACCATGGATTTAACAGATGTGAAGCTGCTTTCTTCCTTTCTCTCCTTTATTGCTGATAAATAAGAAGATGATCTGCAGCCATAGCAAATTGCATTCAGAACATTTATGGGAATATTACAAATACTGGTCATATGACTTAGGTGAATCTCCTATACAGTAGTTTCAAAGCCTATTGGCCAACATACCATGAGAACAGTTATAGATGAGGTATTTCCAGGAGAATCAGTGTTGTGTGGGATAGTGCCAGAATGTGTCCTGTGCTTTGCTCTTTTCAGTGCCATCGTTAGTGCTGGGACTGATTAAGTAGAAGACCTGACTGTTAGATCTGCAGGTGCCATGAAGGCAGAAAACAGGATTCAATTCAAAATGACCATGAGAAAACAGAAGAAAGTGATGTAAAAAATCAGGAGAGAACTCAAGAAGTGCAAATTACCGGTACCTGCAGGCAGTCCACAGCCTGCCAGGAAGCCAGAGGGGCAGAGGGGATGGTTGGGAACAGTACCCAGGGAGCTGCTTCTCAGGATATGGAGAACCACTGAGTAAATGTGAGGTAACTGTGTATGCTGTGGTAAAGGGCAGCTTACATATTGAATTGTGCATGTATTGAGCTGTGCTGGAGCTGGAGCAGAGACTCCAAAGGACGTGGAGGAATCCCACTCTCCTGGGCACTGGGAAGATCTCACCTGGTGTGGTCACTACTTGTGGGAACCATGCAATCAGAAAGTTGTGAGAAGGCTGGAGATGGCTCAGGAGACAACTGGGTTTCCAGTCTGGTGACCTGGAAAATGCAACCTGAGAGGAAGGGGGATGGATTGGGCTGCTCAGCCTGAAGAAGGGCATGTAGGAAGCACAAGGAGGTGGTCCTTAAGAACAGGAGAGGATGGGAAATACGTTCTCTGGCCTCGAGATGCAATAGCAAGGTCAAACAGAAGGAGAAATTTCCTGATGGTGAAGCGTGGGAGCAGACTGACTGAGAAGGCTGTGAGTCTCCATCACAGAAGGACACTAAGAGTGCATTACACATCCATCAGCTTTGGCTGTAGCTGTGTTGGGCAGGAGAGCCAAGCCAGATGATTCCTTAAGACTATATGCACTATTGATTTTCTATCATTCTTTCTTTCTCTTATATCTGCAGTTATATACAGCCTGTCTGTAATACAGCCCTCTAAAATTGAAGTTTGGTGTGTTTCCATGCCCCAAGTGATGCTGCCTCTGCACACCGGGCTGATCTCTGTTTAGGTACATTTTGGAAAGGCCAGATTTTCCTGTTAGGGTCTTCGCAGCTTGCTCTCCGGCCCGGGACAGGATCTTTCGCTGGCAACGCGTCTGAGACGGAGCTGGGCTTGAGGGTCACTCCCCAAGAGAGGGCGTGCGATGGCCGGGAACGGCAGCGGTGCCGGGCCGGGCTCCCTGCGCCCGCGCCCCGCGCACCCACTGCGCCGCGCCGCACCGCACCGCACAGCACAGCACCGCATCGCATCGCACCACACGGTACAGAACCGCACCACACAGCACCGCATCGCATCGCACCACACGGTACAGAACCGCACCGCGCCGCACCGCACCGCATCGCATCGCACCACACGGCACAGCACCGCACCGCACAGCACAGAACCGCGCCGCACCGCACTGCACAGCACAGAACCGCACCGCACAGCACCGCACCGCGCCACACCCCGCCAGGCCGGGGCCAGGGATGAGCGGGACATGAGTGTGAGGGCCAGGCAGCGTCCTGGCCACTGCTCTGACCTGCTTGGCAGCCTGCTTCAATATCATGGCAGGGACAAGTAGTAAAGAGCATCCCTTCCAGGCTCTGAGGTGTGTGAGGTTTGGAGGTGATGGGATGTAAGGAGTTCAGGGTTTGGAGGTGATGGGGGACAGGAAGGATAGTGCTGATGGGAGGGCTCTTTCAGGGAGTGAGTCCCTGGAGCTCAATCCTGGATCATCCCTGTTTTTATAGCTCCAGACTGTCCCAGCTCATGCTGCCTGCGATCCCCCCAAGTCCCACCAGGTGACTGTACAAAGGCGTTATCACCACACCTTTTGGCATTGCCTCTAAAAATCTGAGCACGTTATTTTTGCATCTACAACAAGAAGATGGAAACCTGGATCTACTGTTCAGATTTCCAAAGGCATCTAGCACTTGGATCCCTTTGAAGTTCACAAGTATGAGAAACCCAAATAACTCTGAGCTCCAGGGCCCCTGTGTGTATGTGCCTGGTGCCAAGAGCACAGCAGCGTGGGGCTGAGCTTGAGGGAACTAACACTCACTGCTTTCACTGTAGTGCCTCCTCCCCAGTGAGGATGCTTCAGAACTTTTTACTGTGTTTTTTATCTGTATAATCTGGTTATCTGGTAAAAAATAACTCATGAAACACCAAGATTTCCCCCATGTAATTCACCGTCAGTGTCTGTGTTTGGGTGATGCAGAGGTTTATGTCTAAGCTCTGTCACCTTGGATCCCTGTCAATTCCCCTGTTCCTGTAGCCCCTTTGCCCAATACCTCTGGTTTTGGGGGGACAGGTGTGCCAGTTCTACACATGGAAAATATAGTGTTCATTGAAAGAAAAGCTATGGATTATAAAAAGAAAGGGGAGAACATGGCATGGTTAGGGTACTCTGCTTATGGATTTGTGTTTGTTTTTTCCCTCCTGTCATCTGAGATCACAAAAGGGGAAAAATGTCAACTTTATTCAAAAGAAAAAGAAATCCCGTTGTAAAAACATCCACACTTTTCAGCTCTCAGCTTGAGTTTGCCCTTACTCCACTCACAACAGCCTGACTATCTTTGTTTCCATCCTGTATCCGAGTTTCTACATTTAAGCCTCTGCAGGACACCGTTTACAGTGGCGGTGCTGACTCACACTTCATTAAGAGTCACAAACAGTGACTCCTGCGATGCATCAGCCGCTGCCAGGGCCCTGATCCTTGCAGCTGAAGTGGAGAGAGGCCTGTGCCTCATGGGGCTGAGCCCATCAGAGGACCACGTAGTGCTATCAGCCACCGCTGCTTCCACATTCGGCTGAAGCAGCGTCGTGGGGGTGGCAGTGGGATATGTGACAGCCACCGAAATGAGATTGTTGGGAAGTGAAATCAGATTCAATTGCATTAGAAATTCGTGTCAGATAAAGCTGGCAGAGGTACTGCAGAGCTAACAGACCATTGCTGGTTAATATATTTATTACATATCTCTCCCAGATTGACTCTGGGCTTAAATTACAAAAATATATATATACAATTCTCTTTCCTCTTCTTGGTTCCTCATCTGATGGTTTTGTAATATTTGGCTCTTCCCTAGTGTTTGCTTGGATTTGTATGCTTATTAGTTGTGTCAGCAAAGCGATCCAGAGAGATGGAGTCAGGCTCAGCACAGAGAAATAGTGTATCAGGTTTCCCTGCTTCTCCTGCATGCCTCAGGTCTGGTGTCGTTTGTGGTTACTGCCAGCAGCTGTACTGACCGCTGGCAGCTCCTTCCTATGGCCCACTGGTAACAATTTGGCATTAGGTGTGTAGCTTGGCTAGCACTGCAAGGCTGATTAACTTGCAATCAGCTGGCAGAGTCCAGCTGTAAAGGCAGCCTATGGCAGGCCTTTATTTTCTGCCCACTGTAGAGTTCCTCCTCCAGCATCCTCTGGCAGCCTCTGGCTGGGGTTTTGCCTCCTGCCCTGCTCCTGCCTGACAGGGACTGCATTTATTTTGGTGGTAACAACGTATGTTGCTGTAGGGCTGTTCATAACTTGTGGAGCTATTTGGACTTTGCACCTCCATAACTGAAATGAAACATGATCCATATGTGTGTCTAGGAAGAAAAATCACCCTTTCTTTGACCGGATCACTCACCTCCTCCACTGAATACTGTCTTTGTCCTCTGTGCTCAGGTCTTCACAAAAACATGGCTGGAGTAGGGTGCCCAGCTCACTGCCATCACCCTGACCACAGTCTTTCTGCTATGTCCCTGTGCTCCTTAGTCTCTGTCTCCATCCAGTGCCATTTGTCGTCTGCTCACCCTAGGCAGAAGTGATTTTGTGTTTGCTGCCTGTGTGGCACATGGTGGGGTGACAGTCTAGAATTTACATACAGAAACTGTAGAAGTTATGGAGTTGGGCAGGGTCACAACAAAGTGAGTTGCTTTTGAGCACAATTGGGATCTCTAACTCTCACAACAAAGCAAGTTATACCTCTGGGAACCCTGGAAAATGAGCATGCCTTTGTGATACCTTCCCAAACCTGCCCCCAGCCTGCTGGGACGTGCCTCAGGCTTGCTGAGCCTGGGGTGGTGACTTTGTATTGTTTCCTCCATGACTTCATCTGCTTCCCAAGCCATATGCAGTGTTGGTGTCCTGCAGTGATGAGTTCCCCAGATTTGATGCTGGCTGTGCCTTGGTGCAGGCAGTCAAGCCCTGCCTTTACAAGGACTACTATGCCAATAAAAAGGGCATGTCTGGAATAGAGAAGTGAAAGCATCTTCAGCCCCAAATAACCATGCTGTGAATTTGCATTTTCTTTTGGTGCAGTCTCAGCTGTCTGGGAGTGGCTGTGGCAGTGTTATCTCCATGGGGTGGTTTTATTTTGGTCTGTGCAGGAAGTGGGAGTCCCTGTGGCCAGAGGGTGAGGAGGTGAGGCTGTGCTTACAACACAGAGGGCAAAGCCCTGGCAGGACTCCTACCTGCTTCAAAAGGGGGTTGGCATGGTCTGTTGATTAAAATTCTTTTGATTGAAACAAACATTAGCCTGTTCCTCATTGCATGAAGGGAGAAAGGACGAGGATTTGACATTGTTCTTTTAGCCTTGTTATTCTCAAATTTTGGTGCAGGGTGGGGAACCATCTGCTAATAGCAATCCTCAGGGTAAAGCTTTTCTTAACTATTCCAAACAGAGTATTGGCCAGCAAACTAAACCAGACACTATCCCCTCCCAAACCCTTTCCCTGTATTTAGTGCTTATACTTCATAGTGGGTATCTCTCAGGTTTAATTTCATCCATGATCTCACCCCAGAATTAGAAGGATAACAAATACATCAAGATTGAGGCAAAACAGTGTGATCTGGAGATGAGATCTTAGAGCATTGGGGTCTGTGACTTGCAAAAAATCAGATTCTAAAGCAAATAATGCTCTGTGTATAAGCAGTGATAAAGAGCATGGATGGGGATGGAGGAGAAGGGTGCATCAAACACCACCTGCTAATGCAGACACCCAGTGGGCTTGCACACACTGACTGGGCTTGATGGTTTCCTCCCCAGCTGCTATTTCAGAAGAAATCTGCATGATGCCTCTGCCAAAGCTTTGCTGACAAACACTTGGGAAGGGATGAGGCATGGTCAGTGTGAGAGCAAAGACTGTGACGTTGTCCTCTACTTCTTGTACTATCTACACCTGAATGTTAAGTTTTGCTTTCTCTTCAAGGGAGACTGTTAAATGCAAATTACCCCTCCCCACAACCAGAGAAGCTGGTAAGGTGAAGGTAAAAAAAAATATGCAGAATAAATGATGCTAAGCAATCCATTTTGCTAGAGGGAGCAGGGGGAGGTGGAGAGCACTGTAAATATCCTTTATGTACATCCTTGTGTAATCCCAACAGTGTAGAGAAGGAGAGAGCACAGAGCCTTGGGGTTCACCCTGGAACTTGCATAAAAGAAGCTGCAGCAACAGCAGCAGTGTGTACTAGAGCTAAGCCAGAATTAAACACCTTTAGGTGGTTTAAATGAGATATGTACATTTAGAAGATAGTTTTTAGTGGTTCATGTCACCAACTGGCTAGCAGAAAAAACAAACAGATGTGGCACATACTAAAAAAAGAGGGAGAATGATGTAGCTTCACAAATTAATCCTTGGTCCTGGTCTGGTGGGGAGGGAAGAGGGACTGACAGTGCCTCCAGGTCCCAGCAAAATCTGGGCAGGGGTGGGTGCCACCAGGTTTATTAATGGTTTAACACTGAATTCCTCTCTAATGCTTCCACTTTCCAGCACTGTTGTTTGCACAATAACTGTAGAGGATGCAGTGGTTGTGAGTCCAGTTGTACATTGGGTTTCTGCAAGGATGTTAATGGTTTTGAAGCTGATGCTTTCTGCTCTCCTTCCCCTTCCTGGTGGGTATAACTCATTCCCTTGCTCTCCCTCCATCAGAGCAGGGTGCCAGAGGGCAGCTGATGCTGTAGTCCTGAGTGTCTTCACTTAACAGCCACATTTCTCCCCTGATGAGGGTCAGCGCTTGGCAAAGAGCAGCCAAACAAAGCTCAAAAATGAAGCTGCTGTTGCGGAGCCTGTCATGAGATGGATGCTGGAGCTGATGGCTGAGATGTAACTGCCTGATGGATGTCAGAGCACGGCCTCATCATTGCAAGCAAGTGAACCAGGATGGTCTCGGAATCAACTGTGTCTTCAAATGAGAGGTGTCTCCTCATGGCTGGGGTTATTGAATTGTGGATGTTAATCAACAGCCAGCTGAACATGAGCCAGCAGTGTGCCCAGGTGGCCAAGAAGGCCAATGGCATCCTGGCTTCTACCAGAAATAGTGTGACCAGCAGGACCAGGGCAGTGATTGTCCCCTGTACTCAGCACTGGTGAGGCTGCACCTCGAGTGATCTGGGCCACTCAATAAAAGGATGTTGAGGGACTGGAGCGTGTCCAGAGACAGGCAATGAAGCTGATGAAGGGTCTGGAGCACAAGTCTGATGCGAAGCAGCTGAGGGAGCTGAGAGTGTTTAACCTGGAGAAGAGGAGGCTGAGAGGAGATATGATCAGTCTCTACAGCTACCTGAAGGGGAGTTGTATTGAGGTGGGGATTGATCCCTTCTCTCCAGTAATGAGTGATAGGACAGGAGGAAATGGGCTCAAGTTGTGCCAGGGGAGGTTTAGATTGGAGATTAAGAAGAACTTTTTCACAAAGAGGGTTGTTAAATATTGGAATGAGCTGCCCAGGGAGGTGGTGGAGTCCTCATCCCTGGAGATATTTAAAAAGCTGTGTAGCTGAGGTACTGAGGAAGGTGGTTTAGTGATGGGCTTGGCAGTGTGAAGTGAGTAGTTGGACTCTGTGATCTTAAAGGTCTTTTCCAACCGTAATGATTCTACAAATTGAGAAGGCAAATGTGTTCTCTTGAACCTCCAGGAAGGTGGTTTCCTCAAGGCCTGAGCCACTAAAGCCCATTGGAGCCAAACTGCATTTTTATAGTAATACCAGGATTTGCTGTTGTTGGCTACAAGGTGTGAAGAGGAAAATTCCAGCTGAAGGGGCAACTGCCCTTGCATCCAGCCTGGCAAGCTGTTAAATTGCTCCAGCTCAGTCACCAGGAACCCAGTCACCAGGAACCGCCTCAGCATTTCCAAGAAGAGTATCTGATGGGAATGTGCACAAGGCTCTGGAATTCAATCTCAAGCCAAAAACATGGAGAGAAAAGTTCAGCTCTAGCACTATAAACTCCTAGAGAGATTAAAAAATGGTTAAATATCTTTTGGGAGTGTTGTCAGCCTGTCCAAACATACTGAAGCCTCCTCATGAATTCGAGCAAGGAAGAAGAAGCCAACCTTGCTGACTACCTTGTGTGTATTACTAGGGTGCTGCTTTGGTGCTGGCCTGCTGGGATGTTGTCAAACCCAGTGCTTTATCATTGAGACATTAGACTTTGGCAGGGTTATGCTCACTCTGTTAAAATCCTTGAAGGAAAGAGCAATTCCTCCTTGGAATCACATGTATTTCCCCATCCTATCTTCTGCAGAGCCCCTGTAGTAGAAACCTGCAAAGCAAGATGCCATGTGATATGAGGGGATGTAGCCTCTTGTTTTGCAGGCTTCTACTTCGGGGGCTCTGCAGAAGATAGGATGGAGGGAGATGCAGAGTCTGGCTGGCAGTCAACTGCTTGACATGGCAGCAGTACCCTTGGTGCTGGGGGAGCATCGTCCTTGCCCACGGAGACAGGAGGGAAAAAATCCACTGCTCCCTCTGGCTGTGCTGGAGATGCCGGCTGGAGTTAGGGCTGGCTTGATGGCTCCTGATGGTAGCAGGAGGGGAGCCTGAGGGAGGTTTAACTGTGCCTATGCCATTGCTGTGGTGGTTTCTGCTTGTTCCTGGATGTGCTGTGAATTAAGGGGCACTGTGTCAGGATGTTGGGCGCTCTGGTGAGAGGGAGCTCACTGCATCCCAGCCCCGTGACTGTAGGGGATGTGCTCGTCCTCCCTGCCTCGGAGCTTTGCTTCAATATTTACATAAACAGCCACACATGTTTGAAAAGCTTCAGCTGGAAGGAGCTAGACCAAACATTGCTGTGGGAATGTCACTGTGTCCTTTATGTAGAGAGAGTGAGGGGCTGGCCGTTGGGCACTGAGCTCTTCTGTGAGGACAGCAGTTTGAACCAAAGCTGAGCCTGCAGCAATGGATGAACTTTTATGTGGGACAAAGGTGAGAGCCACAGAAGGAAAAGGGGTGGTTGTACCTGTGGTACTAGCTTGAAACATGAAGTCAAGACCATGTTTAGCAGGCTTTGTTAGAGATGTCCTAAGGAAAGCAAAGACAATCCATCTGGGATGGAAACTGAAGAGGCTTCAGATCCACCAAAGAACCTTTAGAGATATGCTGACTGGGAGCACCTCTGTCCTACCAAAGGGGATTATCCAAGGGGACCCTTGGAGCCACCTCACACTAACTCCCTGGGCAAACACTTGGTCTTGGCGTAAGAGTTGCCATGATTCTTCCGAGCTCGGAAAGCTGAGTAAAGAGTGGTGTTGCCCAAACACTTCCAAAAGCCATCATGCATATTTTAATGGTGCTGCTGTGGATTTTTTTCCTCAGCTTTCTCTGAAAAAAATAGTTTGGAGTTCATATGCATGCACGTGTGTTGAGTTTAGTGTCTCTCCAGAGAGGGAAAGGGGCTAGAGCATCGCTCTGCTCTTTGTTTCCAAAGGCAGGATGTACAAACAATATCAATATTTATTAAGCAGCTTTGTTTATCCCAGGATTGTAACAAAGAAAGTGACTTAGATTGTGGTGTTTGTCTTCTTAGCAGTGTCCTATTCCTCATTCCTTTCTTAATGCATATTTTATTTCCCTTTTCTGAAGACAACTGGAACCAGAATAGCTTAAAAAAGGAAAGTGGCACTCAGCTGATGGCTGGCTCAGTGGTTATAGCATTTCTGCTTTTAAGAGCTCCCCTTTGTGATAAAGACAGCAGCTCTCACCACCCAGGCTTACAACAGCAGCTTTCTTGCTAGATTTTGCCCTTCCACCCTTCCTTCCTTCCCCTCAGCTGCTTTAAATAAACAGGGAAGTTTTAAGTTATGAGACCAGTAAATTTACTAAGTCTCCACCTATGAATGGCTTGTTTTGTTCACTTCAGCTTAAATCTGTTTTCAGGGGACATCATGAAGAAAAATATCCCCCAAATCCTCACTTTCAGCATCACAAAAAGTGCCCAGCCAGCAGTTCCTGCAGCAGCAGCTTTGCTGGAGGCTGTTTGCAATGCCCCTCGCTGACCAGCCCATGCAGGGGGGATCTTTAGGCATCTCCTGAACTACAGAGATGAGAATTTAGGTTTATGGTTTTTATTACAGATGCAAAAAACCAGTCTCATGCACAGGGACTCTCTGCCACTGCTTGTTGCATCCTTATGCAAGAGAGAAGCACAGTGTAAGGCATGACACCGCTGCCTCTGAACTCTCAGGACTGTTACCAGCTGCTCCCTTTACATGAATTTCCCCAAAGTCAGACCCAACATGAGCGGAGCGATGATCCCAGTGACACTTCCTCAGCAATTAGCACTGGGAGTGAACGGCACCAGAGGACTCACGCCATGTCCTGCGCTGCTTGTCTCTGGTATAAATAGCTTGGCTGGAGGATCTTTTGCCCAAAATGATGATGGGAGGGTGATTTTATGTTAATCCAATGTGTCAGCTTTTCTGTGAGCTGTGTTTGAAACCAGGGACCCCAGAGCACTCTGCCTCGATCAGGAGGACTAAGCTGATTAAACTGAACATCGGGCAACATGAGGGTTGTTCATAGCTGGGTGGTGGGTGTGAAGGCTCTTGGTGTGGGCAGGGTTGGGCAGGTAGCTTCTAGGTACTTCACAAACTGTTTGCTGTGTCCTCTTGCATAAAGAGAGGCCATACTCTGCACAAGGGGAACACAGCCAGGACAAAGAACCCTATTTTGGAACTGTGAAGGCCGTGAGCTTCTGGTGAGGTATCAAATGAGATCACAGAGGTAGCCCATCAGGAAAGGTCAGGGATGACCTACCAGATGAGGGGGTTTGAAAGTGCTCAGTGACAGTGACCCTGGCTGTCACTGCTGCCAAACCCAGCTCCTGCCTGTGGTTTGCTGAGCAGATCTCCAGGTGCTTTGCAGACCAGGTTGGCAGCCACAGTGACCGGCTGCTGGTTGGAGAGGAACCACCTCTGCGACAGGCCACTGGGCTGGTACAGGTCCCATGCCTGCACCTCCTTCCCCAGGCAGAAGTCAGTGGAGAGGATATAAAGTCCTTGGAATGGAAAATGCTACTTAGAGTGCCAGGAGTTTGCTGGGTCCTTGGCAGAGGTATGATGCTTGCTACATAAGGATTAGCATCCAGCTGAAATAACTGACACTAAAAGTCCTTCAAAAAGTCTCATAGTGGATGGTTTCCTTCTCCTCTTATGTTTTGAGTGGTTTTGAGCAAGTGGAAGGGAAGTGAGTAAAGCAGAGGGAACACCACCATGCCTGAGGCAAAGGGCTTACCAGTGCTTCAAAGAAGGCATTGAGAAAAGTGTGTGAAAAGTTGCATGGGCAGTGATCAACAGCGATTTGTGTTAATTAGCTAGTGAGCAGACTGTTGAAGTGAGAAACAAACCCTTCAGCCTTCACTGCGTAGAAAGACCCTCTATAGGGTCGAGCTTGTAAGTCAGAATCCATACTGAGCCCTGGTAGCAGATGAAATATTTGGAGAAAGATGCTGAAGATCAATAATGGCTGATAGGAAAACACCCTTCACCTACTTGCAGTGTCCCCAGGTGTTTTGACTTGAGTCATTCTGCTGGGAGAACATATATGGGTGTGGAAAGCAGCTGTGATGTGTTGGATTTCAACTCTTCCTGTCAACAGAGGTTCCTGGCTCATGCTCTACAGGCAGCTGGTCCCTCCAGCTCATCTTTTCAACTTTAATAGGAGATGTATGTATGCTGCTTCTTCTCCCCAATGCGTTACATTTTCAGATCAATTTTAAAAGTAACCTCTTTAATATTGAATTATTCCTGATCTCTATTGTCACTTCTGGCTGATTAGTTTAAGGACTGTGCTCGGTTTGTTTAATAACCTCTTGACACTAAACAAACAATCTTGAAAAGGGAACAATTTGCAAAACAGAAGGAAAACAAATAACATACAAGGGCACCCTCTTCAAAATAGAAAGACTGATTACATTAAAATAGCAAAATAATTCCAGACATTAAAATAAAGTATATAGATATTGGCTTATCTATATTCAAGGAAGATTTAAAAGCACTCCAAAGTTGAAGTTTTCATTGGGAATACAGTAGAATCTCCCAATTAGAATTCCTGGAGCATATTAAATGGTATTTAGTTTCTAACTCAATGCATCATTTTCTGTTAAATAATTGATCGTGGTGCAGAGATTGTGTTTGTGTAGTTTAAGAAAGCGATTAGACTGAAGAACATTTGGTGGGAAAGTTGCATCAATAACTCCAGCACTACTCCAGTATGTTGTGGAGGGGGTCTCATGGCAAGGCTGGCCACTGAGGTGGGCAGGCCTTGAGACTAAAGCGACTTGGAACAATGAAAACTGTACTGGAGGGCAAGGAGCTAATCTTGAACAGAGGGAGTAGAGCTAGATGCCTTCAGACACCCAAACTAGCCAGGAATGAGGAGCAGCTGGGAGAAGGGAAAGGCCCACACCCTAAAAATCACACCAATCAAATAAATGTAACAGGTGGAAAGGCTGAAACACCAGAGGTGAGAAGGGAAGGTGCAGTGAGGACCCTGTGGGAGTCTGGCAAAGGCTAAAGGATAGGATCATCCTGGAGGGGGACAAAACCATCAGGTATTTTACTAGGCTCTTGCATCTCTGTAACCAGTGCCCTGAACCCCAGTGCTCTTGGTTTTTTTATGTGACATGCTACACACCTGGTGCTTCCAATAGGGGAACACAGTGATGTTACTCTCTGTTGCCACAGCACAGAAGATTCTGTCTTTGTGTGTGTAGTTACACAGGATTTAAAATGCTTACTTCAGCCTATCAGTTGGCCCTGCTTGGATGAGGAAGGCTTTGACCTTTGTGGCTCTCTTGTGGCTGCAATTGTGGCCACATAGAAGGCACTGGTGGGATTCCCACTCATCTAAGGTTAAAGCCAAAGTTTCTTTTATGCCTTTTTAAGTGGACAGGTAGGTCTCTTAGGAAGCTTCCTTCCTAGGTGAGCAAAGCCTTCTTTTGGGTTGCCTGAACACCACCTAGATCTTAGGGCTTCACTCTGTTTTATGAGGTATTTAGTCTGATTGAGTAGTACAACACAAAGCCCATAATGTTTAACCATGAAGATTTTGGGCAGCTCTTTTCTCCCCCACCTCAAGTTTTTCATTTTGATTTGCTTATATTCTTTAATGAGATGCAATTACAGTTTCAGTGTAATAGGTAGGAGGCTTTATATTTGTACTGCTTTGTAGTAAAGACATAATTACTGCTTTTATGAATCAAATCCCTTTATGTATCATAAATACTTATTAAAACAGCCACTGGCAATTTTACCTCAACGTGTTTCTTCATGAAATAGGATTTATTGCCTATATAAAAATGCCAGTCTTTCTTGGATGTCCCTCCCCTACAATTGCTTGGTTTGCAGAATCCCTATGGCTGGTTTGGAGCAGTTCAGAAGGTGAGACATTTTATAACACACTTAAATAGCTCTGTGTGTGTGTGTATACAGCTTGTGAGCCCTGAAAACACCTTCATGATTATTGTTTGTGCTCCAGTGATATCTCCTGTCCGTCTTTTGCTCAGTATGATATGATCAGATGTTAATAGATGTCATCTTCAGCTCTGGTGTGAAGGTCTCCATAAGTCTTTAAACTCTCCAGTTTTCTGCATGAAGGTGGGTTCATGCAACTGGGAAAAGTTTCCCATGGGATACTTTTTATTTGAAGGCAGATGGTATTTCCCCATCTCTTCCTCTTATCCTCAGACTGGTAGAGTGTCTTCTCTGTCTTTAGTGGAAGAACAAGACTGTGGTAGGAGGTGGCACCACACAGGGTAGAGATTCGAACATGGCAAGTTGTTTGACTCTTCAGAGGCTGCTGCCAGAAGGAAGATTTGATCCATGGGCTACTGAAGCAGCAGGAAAAGCATCCTTGATTTCTGTAGACAAAGGATCTGACCCCCAAACAGTTCAAAAGGAAAGCTGACAAGGAAAAATCCTGCAAGGTGGTGGTGCCAGAAAGTTTGTGCTGGAATAACTTGATCTCTTTCTCTCCTTGGCTAAGCTAACAAACATACTCAACACAAGAGCAGTAATCTCCTTCCTGGAAATGTACTCCTGAGAAAGTACTTTACAAGAAGTCCTTAGTGAAACTAGAAAAAGTGGTTTTCAACAGATAAACAAAAGATGTTGATAGGGAATTCTTTTACAGGCAGGCAACAGCAAGCAAGGGGCTTAATAAAGTCTTTCCCAAAGATAGGTCATGGGATAGGTTTTTTAAAATGACATTTCTTTAATGGCCCAAAAAGCCAAAATTGTGTCTACTGTGTTAGCCACTGAGACACACCCAGGAGATCTGGAAATGGAATGAAATCTTGTGAGAAGTGCAAAGTCCTGCATTTAGGCACTCAAGACAATGCCAGGAGCTTGTGGTACATGCTGGGAGCTGAGAGCTAGTGAGGGCAACCACCCCCATGGCTCCAGGTATCAAATAGGCAACTATAACCTTAGGATGGGACAGACATTCCCCAAATACAGTAAAATGAGATATCATTACCAGCATACAAGGTCTGTACAAGTCCTTGCCTGGAATACTGAATATTTGGGTCACACATCGTCAAGAAAGATGAATTCATCCTGGAACAACTACAGAGAAAGACTGATGGAAACAGTGGAAGGGACAGCTTACCCTGCAGAGAAAGCTGGGACTGCTTGTCTTTGAGTGCTCCCTCTGACAAAGACATGAGGATGGAGAAGGAACTGTTAGAGGACAATACTGGGTAAGGGGGAAAAAAAAAGATGATTATAACTTTATATAGCTATAACCATGAAAAAATGTGGGGTCAAAATTTTCTACTCGCCAGCAAAAGAGCTTGTGAGGTGGCTCCTGAGAGGACATGGGGAAGGGCACAAAGGTGTGTAGCTCAGACACTTGTAATAGCAGGGGACAGTAATCCTGGGTGCCCCTTTCTGCCATCAAATCACTCTTAATGAGCCCCTTCATCCTCAGTCCTTCACAAGACAATACATGCAATTTAGGAGGACAGTGAAGGTCCTACTGTGCCTGCTCTAATTTATCTGATGGCTGCTATTCCTTTTTCATCAATAAGGAATAATGACACAGTGAGGCCAAATAGTAGGATCATTAATTAGGAGAGTTTTCACCTTTCAATTAAAAGAAGCAAAACAAATGTCTCCAGGATCCTTTTGCTGCAGTCCCAGGGGAAGGGAGAGGTAATCACCCCGTGCAGGTAGAGCAACTGGGGGAGTTGCATTGAGCAAAGTGAGATGCCATCTCCGGAGCTGATTGATTGGCTCAGGAAGCTCGTTTAACCCAATATCATCTGTCTTCAAGACTAATCAGATGTGATGAATAAAAAAAAGAAGAGAAGCAAGCATGTTAGTAAGAGTAGGCTGGTGGCTGATAAACAGATAATTACACAAAGCAAAGCCGTCACAGCGATAAATTTGTTTTAGCAAAGAAGTGACCTCGGGGGGTGGGAAGCACAGAAATAGTTTAAGCCCTGCCATCATCCAGGGGCCAGGGGAATGAAGGTGGATTTGTCACATGGCAAATGGTGTTGGGATTTGTCACAGAGGACATGTAGAAGCTCTGGACAGTGTTTCAGGAAAATGCTGGTGCTGCTGGTAGGTGATTGTTTCTCAGGAGTTTGATCTGCAGTTTGGTTTTTCAAATGTATCATGGATCCTGCTGGAGTCATTAGACAGACATGTCCCTGGGCAGCTGCACAGGGAAACATGGGATGCTCCTACCCTGGGGAGCTGCTGGGTCCCTTTGCTTCACTCTGAGCTCTGCTTCAGCCTTCTGGGGAACCTCAGGAACCTCGATGGGCATCCTTTTGACCACATCTCCCCCAGGAAGTGGTCTGAATCGGGGGTTGCAGAGACTGATTGAGCTTGGGGCCAAGTTGGCTGCTGGGCATGTTTGTGCACTTCAACTCTCCCGTGATGAGGGCCTGCAAGCCTCCTCTGTTCCAGCCTTTGAGACAGCTCATGGCTTTGGTGATGGGGTGCTGAGGAGGTGGCAGTACCAAGCAGTGCTGAGAGCCTTCCCCAGGCTTCCCTCCCCTCCTCTCTCCACAGGGTGGCAATGCCTGCCTTCAGCTACAGCAGCCTGGCTCTGCATGCTGCTGGGGAGCAGCCCCATTCCCCACCACAGGGGCCTTGGGCTCTCAGCACTGCCACGGGCTCAGGCATGGCCTCTAGGTGCAGCCCGTGAAGATGGGAATATGGGGTACCCCGGGCAGGAGCTGCTGCCCGATGGGGTTGGCACCTCTATCTTGGCACCTCTTCAATGTTATGGAGTGTTTCTGTGCAATGCTGTGCTTTGGGGTGGTTCTTGGTCATGTTCTCAGCCATGGGTTTGTGTCTCAGCACCCACTCTGATGCTGCTCGTCTCTGCTATTGTCACTGCTGTCCTGATGATTCACATCTGCCTGTCTTGGTGTGAAATCTGCTTCCTTGTGATGTCTTCGAGATAAGAGTCGAGACCTGCTGCTTGCTTAGGGTAACCTGTCCAAAAGCCCTGCCACACGTTTGGTGGGCAGCCAGTTCTCAGAGTCACAGAATGGTAGGAGTTGGGAGGGACCTCTAAAGATCATCTAATCCAACCCCTTGCTAAAACAGTTCTCAAGGGAAGACAAATTACTGGAGGATGTTTACTTGGGACTTCTATATATGTGTGTGCCTCTAATTGCAGGTCCTCTCCTGCAGAAGCTGCTGAGTGATGCATCAGTGGGCAAGAAAGCAGCTACTGAATAGCAGACATTAAGTAGACAAATGATAAACTTGTAATGTAAAGGCAGGTCCTAAAGAGAGGAGAAGCTCCAGGGTAGAACTTCAATTAATTCCTCTGAAACAGCTGAGACTGTTTGTTTATTAAAAACCACATATCCACACACACATGAAAGGATGTTGTGGCCAAGCCCAAGCTCACACCACTCCCATGGCTGAAGGTTAAGCTGTAAGATGGTCAGAAGCCCTTGTGAGTTGAGCAGCAGCAGAGCCAGCTGGAGCCCACGCAGATGGGAGAGGGTTTGGGACCCTGCAGTGCTCCCGTTTTCGAGACTCCAGAGCAGCCGTGCCCTGGGAAGGAGTGCCCCAGGGTGTCTCTTTTTATAACTGTATGTTTTTGATATACCAAGCCAGAGAGCAGGGACAGGTGTTGTGTTTTAAGGCATGCAGAAGGCTAAGTTGTGCGTGTAATTGTTCTCAGGCCCGAAGTCAAAATTTCTGCCACAACAGGAAAGCTCAGACACATGTCCTCTAACAGTGTCATGTGTCAGAATTTCTTAATGATGCTTTCCCCTCTGATTTCTGTTTAATTTGCCCCTTCTCCTAAAGATTACTCCCTTTTTACATCCCTCTGAATAAGAGCATTTAGTTAGCAGGGGAAGAAAAGAATGCCATTGAAGAACTAAGAAAAGCACTGGATTAATTCTCTGCCTGCAGCTAAACTGAGAGTTTGTCTCCTAATAGGCCATTTCAAAGCAGTTAAATTTACTCTTTTTAGACTAACCATACTGTCTGAACAATATTTTATGCCTGTCTTAAAATATAATAGGCTAGAGAGACAACTCAGATGTCAAGAGTAGATAGTACTGTCAAAGTAATTTGTCTTGGGTAATAGATAGACTGACATGACTTTGAAATATTCTGAGAAAGGAATCATTCCACATTTGAATGGCTTGTTTCTTTCCCTTTAAAAAGCCAAGACTGTATTATTTAAATCGTGTCTATTGGAATGTCTTTACCTTATGTGAAAATAACAGTGGTGTTGCCAGTGATGAGGGCATGGCACAATGAGACTTTGCAGTGTTTCATAGGGGTATTAGCACAGTGCTCCCAGAATGTCCTCAGACCACCCGTCGTAGCACCTTAGTGCTGCCAATACTTGGGGTAGTTTGGGAACGGATTAGAAAGTTAAACCCAGTGCTCTGGGAAGTGGAAACAACGCAGCTGAGTGCAGGAGAGATGCTTTTCAGCCAAGGTGTTTCAAAGTCCCCTAAGGAACGTGATGCTGGCAGTTGGGTTTCTCCAGCATTAATTAACCATTTAGATCAGAAATGCTACTAAATTGCACAAGTGTTTAGTGAAGAAATGTAAGCAACCTTTCTCAACACAACACTTGTCACAAGCCTCCCCACAGCAGAAATGTTGCTGTTTCTGTTTACAGCTTTTTAAAGCTTTTATCAGCATCCTCTTAGATAGTCAGTAAAAGTGTATAGCTAAGGTATATGGATGACCTGTTATTTGGTCATGTCATTTGTCTGACTGTTCTGGAACAAAGACTTAACTCAGTTCTTTACCAAGAAGGTATATACAAGGACTTAGTCGGAAAAATCTTAAGAGAATTTGTCGTCTTGTGTTGAAAAGATGAAAGGAAAGTTGGTAGGATCTTCTTTGCAGAATACTGAGTAGGTAGAATCTTTTGTGTTTACTTAGTCTCTTCACACCACTGTGCTGGGTAAAGAATGGTTGAAGAAGCAGCCAAGAACATTTATGTCTCCTTTAAAGCCCATTTTCACTGCAGGTGTCAATGGCACCAGCTAGCACAGCTGATATTCACTGCATTTGGCATCTACACCAGTGCTGTGCTATGCTCTTCTGGTTCACACTGAGCTGTTTCAAGGCTAGAGGGATTCTACTGGAGTATGGGTAGGGTCAGGGTATTCATCCACAGGGATGGAGATTGGTTCTGCACCAGACTCAGAGTCTGGAGTCATTTCAGTCGTGCCTTTGATGAGAAACCTCTTTAGAAGCACAAAATGAGGTACGAGTCCAAGAAAAATAAGCACATGACATGTTTAAATACTTCCTTCACCAGGAAAAGGACCATCTCTCTTGAAAATGGGACTGTGAAACCTCTGTGTCAAAATGCTATTAGAAAAACACTTGTTGATTCAACTCTGCCTGATGGCAGCAGAGTGCTGGGGTGGGGAGCAGCTTCCCCAGGCACAGGGGTGCTCTGCAAGGCTGAACCCCCATGACTCAGTGCCCACTCCCTGGCAAAGGTTCTGCAAAGCTATCTGACAGGAATGGCATATTTTCTTCCCTAACTGCTGTGCATAGGTATAAATGACCATTAGAAAACCTGGAGCTGTAGCAATTGATTGCTTCGTTTGGAGGTTTCCCAGGAACTTTCCATAGGAAGGCAGATATCCAGCATTGGCATCCCTTTGTTGTGGGTGAGTACATTGAAGGGTGGAGTGAGACTTACCCTTGTGGGGTTAGAGACGGTGCTGGGAATAGGTGTCAGGCTAGAGAGTCTCATGTTTTAGTGATAGAACTGACACTTGTGGGTAGAATGTCCCTTTTCTATTGCTACTCTACTGCCACTTGCAGCCATTTCTATTCAAGGCATGTCATTATCACATCTTGTGGGGAGACCCTTGAGATTTGCAGTTGATAACTAAAAGAAACTCCTTTATGTTCATAATAATAAAACAAAGCATCAAGTCATTCGAGCTGATTTTACCCGAGACATTTACTGAATTATTGCTCTCCTGCAGCTGTCACGAGCTTGAAACTTTCAAAAGCCCATTTTGTTTCTGCTCATAGCACTTTCATCGTCAAAGACTGATGCTGTACCCCTGGGTTTGCTTGCGCAGCTCAGAGAGGAGTGAGTGTTGCAGCTCCTCAAAGTTAAACAAAGAATCCTCACGGCTAATGAACTTGTCTAATTTTATGCAGAAAATGCTACCAGCTTTCCTTTCAAAACTCACTCCAAATTCCAGGTTGATACCAATGGGGATAGTTTCAAAAGCACCTCAGACTCGGATGCAACTCCCTTTAACTTTCAGCCGGGCCCCTATGCTCCTATGTACTTTTTGTTTGGGGCGGGGAGGAGATTTTCAGTTGTCAAAGCCTTGTAGGCAGTATTACAAACCAACCTGGTTTCTCTTAAGCACTGTGGCCAGCCAGCAAAAATCAATGCCTCTCTATTTAGCTGTGCAAATCCCATTTACTGTAATTACCTATGTACCAAAATGATATGGCTCTACTTTATAGATCTCCAAAGTTGCTTTATGATCTTCTGGAGTGCTTTATGCATGCTGTTGTAGTTTATTTTCCCCACCTCTTGAACAGTGAATGTGAAAATAAACAAACCTCAAACAACCCATATACAAAAAAGACAAATCATGCCCCTAAAATGATTGAACTCCTATGCAGGTGAGTGGGTAGAAATGCTTCTGCCTACTCTGAAATCAAGTTGACCTAAATTATACAGTATAGATTATTGCATTTAGAATAATAATGGTGTGCTGGATATAATGGAGTGATTTTAAACCAAGGACATACAGCCTTTGCTGCGATCCAGTCAGCTTTCTTAATCTGATTTATGATGCAAAATTTAGGTCAGGTGGATTGATTCGTAATAGAGATATAATGAATCAAAATTCCTTGAATGGCTTTTATTTTGCACAGAGGTGTCAACAAGCTGTACTTCTCTATTTGTGCACCTGGCATGTAATGATTCTCTTGCAAAAATCATAATCCATCAAGTCCTCCATTCAAGAATATCAATCAGTGCCAGGAACAAGACTATTTTAGCCAGGAGTTCTCAGTCATTTCGTTTTCCTCTTCATGAACACGTAAGACGCTGTGACATTTGAATTGTGCTTTGACATGTAATCATTAAATGTTTGAAAATGTCTCATGCAGTTTTTGTTGCCTCATCCATTTGCTTACACTAGCTTCCCGTTTTGCCACCGTTCCTGGGCTTTTTTAGCATTGTTCCTTATTGTTCCTTCTAATAGGTGGAAGCAAAATTATCTCAGTTTCCTGATGAGAAACTTGGGTTTTAGTATTAGAAATCTAATATTAAAAACTAATGAGTTGTCTGTTCTTGTCTTGATGGAAACAAAAAACCTCAGTCCTTTCTCTTAACGTGCCTGTCTTTGATGTAACAAACCAGCTTCAGCATGACCATCATAAAACTTGTGATATAGGCATGAACACAGATCTATGGGAACTTCTTGCTTAGATTTGCATCCTACATGTTTTCCTGTGTTCTGTATGGTTTGGGGTTGTTTTCTTTTCCAGGATGAAAGCAAAGTTACATGATCAGGCTACTGTAATTCCCAGCCTTCTGACAGTGTAATTTGTTGGGCAGCTTTCTGGCTATATGTGAGGAGCTGATACAAGACTTCTGTCTGGAAATGAAACAAAACCTTTACTCTCAATAGCAGTTCTGGACAGGGCTGGTATAATTATACTCTAAGAAGATGTACAGGCATGGCATCAGTTCTTATGGCTGGTGTTAATTGCTAAAAACAATAACAGTGAGTTTTTTTCTCTTCTTACTGAATCAATATGCAAATGTCTAAGTCAAGACAACAGTTTGGTGCTGCAAGGAGCTATTCATGGAGAGGCAATGCCTTTCCTAGAGGGTAAGGCTAAATGACCTCATTATTTTTTAATTTGGTCATTGAGTTAATAAAAATCAATTTAAAATAGACTAAAGGTGGAGACCTCTATAAAGCATGTTGAACTAGTGTCTGGAAATGGCATTAATACTCATTGTGCTTCTGATACTGTGCTGCTGTTTAAAAAAGCCACTAATGGTATGGCAAACATTTTTCATTTTACTAGTTTCAGCCCAAATTCAGCTCAGTGATGTGTTCACTAACATCCTGTTTCAGCCTCCACAAGCTACTGCCATCCACCTCTTCCCTGAAGTACCCTCTGATATTACACAGATGACCGGGGACTAAGTGAGTGCAGGTGGTGATGGTCAGCTCTCTTGGTCCTAGGTGAGAAAATTGCTGTTTGCAGAACAATTGGAGACCCTGGAGTAGAGGAGAG
This sequence comes from Colius striatus, assembly GCF_028858725.1. Lineage (NCBI taxonomy): Eukaryota > Metazoa > Chordata > Aves > Coliiformes > Coliidae > Colius > Colius striatus. The sequence goes on along the minus strand of NC_084769.1, from coordinate 10,509,222 downwards.
CCCTGTCCCCATCTCCATGTGTGGAAGCATTCACAGAGATGTAACTTTTCCCTCCATACCTGTTTCCATTTATAGAGTCATAAAATTGTTTCAGCTGGAAGATGCCTTTCAGATCATCAAGTCCAGCCTTTGTCCCAGCCCTGTCAACCACTAGACCAACAACTAAGTGCAACATCCAACCATCTCTTAGACACTTCCAGGGATGGTGACTCCAGCATCTCCCTGGGTAGCCCGTTCCAATGCCTGACAACCCTTTCAGTAAAGAAATTCCTCCTAATATCCAGCCTGAACAGGTTGAAAACAAGGGGGCAGCTTTATTATTTGCCTTGTTGGGTGCAGCCATTGTAAAATGGTTGTGTTTTTATTGCTAGCCCCTGCAACACACACAAATCCAACTGCCCAGCCTTGTGAACATGTTCAGCGCTATCCCCTTCCTTCATGTGTCAGGCTGAGATGCTGCTTGCCCCCACCCTTCCTGCAAATCACTGTTTTACTTTCTCCCTCTCTTGAAATTCTGGTGCATAACTGAGAAAATGATACCTCATTTCTTCCTTGGTGTAAACTGAAGCAGCTGCCTTGGAGTCAGAGGGGCTGTGCCAGATTGTACCAGCCGCGAGCTTGGCTGGGAGCCAGTGCTTGGCACAAACTTGCTGAAAGCTGTGTACAAACAAGGCTTGTCACTATGTTCCTTATTGCCCTTTTGTTTAGGATATAAATATGTCCCATACATACTAGCAAGTTTCTCATTTGCTGTTTCAATGGAGAATCCTGTAAAACAGCTGTCATGCTGTCTCCTGTCAAATCAGTTACAGATGCATGTGTTCTTCCCCATAATAAACAGGTATGAAATTGTCTTTGTGCAGTGTGCCAGCTCTTGTCACTGGGAATGTAGACGAGGGAATCTCTGGGAAAGAAAGTCTCCCTGAAAGCTGGTGCTTTGATGAAGCACCATGAGTGTTACTGCGTCCTCTGCAAAGAGACTTATAAGCAGAACCTTTTGGAGCATGAAGTAGTGAACTAATAGTGATAGGTGTAGAAAAGTGAGGTAAGCTCCTAGCTTGTCCATAAGGTCCCCTCACCACACTAGCTGCAGGCAAAGCAACCCTTGTCCTGGCCAGGGTCAGAGCAAGGTGCTGGGGAGCACTTGCTCCTGCATCCAGCAAGATGAGTGCATGCTTGGAGGTGATGGCTTTGAGAATAAGTGTCTGTGTAAGAAGGTATCGAGTAAGAGAAAAGGAGATAGGATTTGAGGAATTTTATGCCTTTGCTGACTCCTAGACCCATTATATACCTTGTAATTGCCAAGAATGGCTACCAATTTTGAGTGTTAGTTTGATTGTTTTTTGTCACTGTATTAGAGCAGGCCACCAGAACTCCTGTTCTGAGGGATCTCATCTACCTGGCCAAGAAACCCAAAATGTTTGGCCACTCCTGGTGGAAAACTACCCTATGCTGTGGTCACTGTAGGCCAGCATCAGTTTGAGGAGACCTGAGCAAGCACAGGTTGAGTGTCCAGCTTTTCCCTTACCTGAGTTTGATAAAAAAGCCCAACACAGCATGTGCCAAGAGCCACTCAAGCACTGACTTGCTCTTAGACTAAGTGCTATACAAGGGCGAATCAGTCTTCAAGATGAGTGGGAAATTAAGCTTAATACTTTATCATTCCTGGGCTGTTTTGCCACTACTCTCAACTCCCACCTTGTACATCAAGTATTTTATGGCACACCATCTGTTTTCAATGAAGTTCTTTCCTGGTGTCTGACATTGGTTCTTCACATGAATTAAGTGCTAGATTAGGAACGTCTGCCTTGCACCAGCGGAGTTAATGAGGCAAACTTGCAGAGATGAGGATCTGGCCCATACATTTTATTCACATTTACCTCTTAGTTATTAGTATCTCGTTTCATACAGTAACAGTCTAATCTACTTGGGAAATTTTGGGCACACACCAGGGATAATTTTAAGCAAAGACTCATTAGTTCAACAACAAATCCACACACCAGCAGTCGGGTGAGAAGCTCTTCAAGATAAGGCTTGAGTGCTGTTTCAGATCTCCATCACGAGTGTGGAAAGAGCGATGTCTTATGGCTTGGAGACTCTCTGCAGCTGATGAATTGTCTGTCTCCTTCCCACTTCAGCAATGTGCTGTCAAACTTATAAAACTCTTATGAAATTCTGTTTGCACTCAAGCCAACGATGTTGAAACTGTGCTGTGCACTACCAGGTCTGTCAGTGATACAGCAATTAGTGAAGTGCTCCTGGGCACGGCACACCACACGCAACTTGAACCTCTGGGACAGGATTTTAAACGGGGATGCTAACAACAGAAGTCCAGTGAGAAATCAGAGTGAGAAGACCTGTTCTGGAGAGCATTTGTAAGAAGAGCTAAAGGAAAATAGAAGTTTAAAGAGATTATATTCACATCATTGAGGACTGAAATGTTGCAGGGAATGACAGGAGATGTTTTGGTCTGGAACTCCAGTGAATGATGGTTTTTAAGGAAATTGTTACAACTCTTTGTTGTTGTGTATGGTGGGTTAGATGTGAGGAACTGGCCTCACAAAATCAGTAGAAATTGATTTATTGGTGTGGTTGACCAGAAGAGTTCTGATGGATGAAAAGACCAGAGGTTCAGAGAGAAGAAATTACTACTCCAGCTCTTCTGCTTCCTGCTGGCGGTGGGCAGAGTTGTATCCCACTTTGGCCACCATGGCTTGGGTGATGAGGCATCTGTTCTTGCCAGAGTCACATTGGCCAATATGCTCACAGTAGCCAAACTCTGCTGCTTGGGCATACTCTGGCTTTTGCTGCCCACTTCAGACACGCCTTTGGCAAAGCCACATGGTTGCTGTTGTTGGTAATATCCTACTCTGCTGTGGCTAGCTCTGCCCTCTTAATTTTACTCCTATGAGATCACTTTACCGGTAGTTATTAGAGCCACCCAAGGCATCATGCCCATCAAACTCACTCCTACTAGGCAGGCCAAACTTGATCTAATAGCTGTGAGTTGAAGGTGTTTGCATGATATATTCATCTTGACACGCCACGCTGTTCCATGCAACTCAGTGCAGGAAGTTGGGGAGAGTATTGTCAAAACGACACGGTTCTTGCTGTGGAAGGCTGCGAGCTCTGAAATCCCCAAATTATACCCAGGCAGTGTGCAGTGATACCTGATGACATTTTGTATAACTGCAGACGAAAATAGCTGTCCTGGTAGAGGAAGATGTGGGAGCTGGTAGGGAATTGCAGCTGGAGTGAAAAGGTAGCAAAAATAAAGTAAAAAGCCTTCAGGTCAGGGAGCTGCCACTTTTCTCTTGGATGCTTTGTGTGTTGGTGGTGGAAGAAACAGAATGTCTCAACATTTCTCCCCATTGGTGTGTGAGGATAGATATCTGTGAGAGACAACTGGTGAAGGACCATGCTTCCCAATTATTTACCTCCCTTTTTATTTACCCTGGTGCAATTTGGAGTGTGTGGGTACAGAAGAGAAACTGCTATGCACTAGCATGGCCCTCCTGACAGCTGCCAGGTTTGCTCTGAGGCTTGGGAAGCTCTGCCATGGCAGGTCCATACCTGCATCTCACCTCCCCACCCCAGCATGAACAGAGGGGATTTAATCTATCACTGGCTGGGCCGAGGGAGAAAAGAAACTCAGAGAAGGAATCAGAGGACAAAGCACCTTCCAAAACACACTTTGGAAATCTGCAGGAGTTTGACACTCATTTAAGATGATTTTCATTTTGTGCAGACAGAAGGACTGCTAGGACAGGATAATTAGCTAATTAGCTAAACATAACGTCTAAGTCTTTTATTTTCATCTTTGTGCCAACTTTATTTTTAAACTCCCTTCCCTCTAGCCAAAAATCCAGCTGTTTCTCAAACCTATCTTGTGATTAATCTTGATCCTCATTGTAATCAAGAGCAAAAATCCCCTTCATTACACTGTGGCCAGGATTTCTGCTAAGAGGACTTTGGTCAATGTTTTTTCAAACTGTACATTTAAATAAATGTGAGTTTTTTTCTTAAAAGAGCAATTCGAGCATAAAGTAATCCTATTTAAAACATTATTTTGGTAGATGTACTATTTACAAAGTCCTTTGTGGAAGGATCATTTTGATTTAAAAAAAAATTGTTCTTGATTTAAACTGAGAGCCTGGAGAGAAAAGGGATTTGTATTACAAATGTTCTGTATAAAAATAAAGACTTGTCCTCACCAAAAGCTTCCAAATTTAAACAAAGCGAGCCTGAAATTCAGCACAAAAATAGGTTTTTGCTCCTGTTTGTTTTGACTTTCTGGCTGATTTATTACCCCTGGCACCCTGCAGCACTGTCTGAGCAGTCTTTCATTACTCTGCTCTTTTGTTTTGGACATGATGAAACTTTCTGGCTCCTTGCTGCCCTCCCAGAGGTGATGCACGCAGAATAGGCACCCAGCTCTTTCCAGACGCTACCCTTCAGCTCTGCTGCCAACCACCCACCCTCACCACTGGTTTTTGCTCTCTTCTTGCTTCTGCTGGCAATTTGGGTGGCACTGCTGCATGCCTGGGAGGATGGGAGATGGCCAGGGGAGAAAAAAAGAAACGATGAAAGGCAATTAATTAAAGAAATCAATCAATTAAAAACCAAACTTATGCACCAAACCTTTTCTCTTACTTACACATGAATGAAAAAGAAAAAATCAGGGGGTTTCTAGCTGCAGTGGGTACTGAATCATGGCAGAGGCTGGGGTACTGGGGCAGCCTGCTTTTAATCATGTATGTATTTTGTATGCACCCCAGATTGTGGTTTTCATCTTCATTTTTTCAGTAGAGCCTTGGGAGTGAGCACTGGATGGGGAATGGATGGGTGTAGCATCACCTACTGTTGGTGATCACACCTGTGAAAAAGTAGAAGTGCACGCTCAGGCTTATCTGTATATACACACTTGTGATAATCTGGACTGGCTCTTCATGAAGCCTATTATAGATGCTCCAGTCTGGCAGCGGTACGGGTCGTGAGATCCATGGCCTTTCCCAGTTTTTCCATTGTAGCAGCCTAGTACACTCAGTTCTCCCGTTAATGAGGCTGTAGTTAGGCAGAGCTAGTTGGGTAATGTTTTCTTCTACTCCATCAAAGAGACTGAGATCTTGAGCATTGCCCCATTCAGCAGTGGTATAAACAGGGGAGGTCACAAAACTGGTTTCCTTTGCATTTTTGGGGTGGTTTACGACATTTGTTTTGGTGAAGACACTACCTCAGGCACTACAAAATGTCCATTGCCATGCTATCTGCCTGTCTGTGCTACAGGAGAGCGTGTGCAAGACAGAGGGGGACCCTGGGGAAGTGGCAGGAGGGAAGATGGTGCAGCAAAACCCTCATCGTAGATTGAGCTGCCATGGGGAGGCTGAGACACTGTCAACAAGAGCAGCTAATCCACAAAGCCTCAAAAAGCAAGCTCAGCAGATCTCAGAGGTTCAGAAATCACAGACTGAAAAAAAGTCCCTCCCAGAAGAAAATTCCCCCTGTACGTGTTTTCTGGAGGCAGGATGGTGTCTAAGATGATTTTGGAACACATTGTTTTGGCAATATGAGGTCTCATTTCTACCCGTCAGCAGATGTACACAGCCAAGGCTTGAATGTGTAAACTGCAGGGTATAAATTAAACCTGTATTGTAAAGTTCAAAGGCACGTATTGGCTATTGCATCATCTTCTACTAAGGTGATGCTAGCTACTGTGCTTTTGTAGCCTGTGCACTGGACATGTGGTGATCCAAACAACACTTCTATTGTCCAGCCCAGAGTCACTGGAACTCTGTGGATCCACGTGACTTTTGAAGGAAATAAAACGCACACACAAACTCAATAAATCTTTAACTACAAGCTCAACTTCAAGCTTGTACTAATTCCCTGGAAGCCAGCAGCATTACTCATCTATCAGGAGAGATACAGAGAAGGGTAAAGGATGATCAAGGGCACACAAGAGTTTCCATATGCCGAACACTAAACGGCCTGGGACTTTTCTTCTCAGAAAAGAAATGACTGGAAGGGACGTGAGACCGAAGTTGTGATATCTTGAAGGTGATGGATGGAGAAACCACAGGATTATTCACCATGCTGTTGAACACGAGTACAAAAGCCACCAGTATACACTGATGAACTGAATATTCAAAGGAAACATGATAAAATTCTTCCTCACCTGACACCAAATTACATCAAGCCTCCTTCTGCCTCCATGGAAATTTTTATGTCTTAAGAGTCCTTTTCTCTATTGTTTTCAGAGCAAATAGAAAGAGCTGCTCCATCTATAACAGGAGGAGTGTTGGTTGGACAAGAACACAGCACGTGACAGGTACTTTAATATATTTAATCCACCAAAAACTTCATCTTCTCACTGTACCACTGACTAATTTGTTAGCCCGAGAGGAAGCTGGGCAGCTCTAGCATGCCAGAAAGCAGCAGCACCTGGTACCTTGCACGATGTCACTTGCCGGTCTGGAGCAATCAGTCAACAGCTTAATAAGCAAAACACTTGAAACCTTCCATGGTATTTTTCTTTGTTAGTATGAAGAGGTGACACACATGTCTAAGCAGCACTGACTCGCATTGTGCTACTTTATATGAATGCACATAACCACCTGCGACCTGCCAGCCCCTCATTTGTCAGTGGGGAGCAATCATTCAGCCACTTAACAATTGCCAGGAGAAATGCTCTGGAGCTTTCCAACTAGAAATTAAAGCACAGCACTTCGGTGAGTGATTGCAATTCCCTGACAAAGCATCCCAGAGTCTTAGAAATAGCCATGCATTTTTGTATGTATCTGTAAAGAGTTGACAGTTGATTTCTTACTTCCATTTCTAAGCAGGCTGAGTAAATTCTGTAATTAATGGTCATCGGGGATTTAGAAGACAAATGAGTCATTCATTAGCTCGGTGTCCGAACTAATGAGCAATAAATGCTTATGAAAGACATGATTTATTTCGTATTTAAAACCCATGTCATGATGTGATACCTGATGAAGATGCCAAGAAAAAAAGATGACCCATGCCTTGAAGCCATGAGGGAGAACCATCTGCTCCTTAGGACCAGACTGATGCCAAGTCTGGGGGAGTCCTGGGAAGTCAGCAGCCTTCCTATGACCACCAAGGAGTAGCTTAGCCATCTGAGACCAAGTTTTTTTCCCAGTGTTAGGCGTTTTCCTAGAGTGGTTGGAGAGAATCATTTCTATCTCTTTTGGACAGTCTTAATCAGGTCTTCAACACACACAGAGCTCCATCATGGGCTGCATGTTCCAAAGCCATTTGGGAGCTTTGATACTGTCCAGACGAGCAGCCCAAGTGCTACAGAAGAACCTGGCTATGCTGCTGCTCCCGTTACCATTCAATTTTATCTGTGATCTTTCAAGAAGGCTTTCTATCCATCCAGCCTTCCTTTCCTTCCCACAGCTGAGGGTGAGAGATGTAACAGTCCAGAGCAAAGCTAATATGCCAAAATGTTAGAAGTAATTAAAAAAGAAAATCACAGAGAGTTAGTTACATCTGGCCCTGAGAAAAATTTGCTCTGCATGCTGTATAAGCAAGCCAAGAGAGACAAACTCGGTGGCTGCCTCACATGGGATGGGGACAGAGAGTTGTAAGGTAGCAGCTATTTAAGGCAGGTAAAACCAGGATTGGAGATGACACTAATCACCATATCAGGCTTATACAACCTGCTGGTGCCAGGGGGAGGCCAGTTCTTGCCCTGTCAGAAGAGGATTTGTGGGCAGGAAGGACATGTAATGAGTGCTTATTTTGGAAATAAGTTCTTGTGCTCCTTGATGTGTGTCTATGCTTTGTAACACAACCTCGTGGAGTCACTCTCTCATGGCTCTGGCTTATCTGGTCTGATGAATCAACTCGAGCCCTAACACACCTCCTTTCCCCTTCACTGTTCTCAATGCTGTTTGTACTGGGCTATTGGAGGAGAAAAGCTGCAATGAGCTACCTCAGGCAGGTTCTGCAAGTCACTGCTTTCATGGAATGGTGTGAGTGATGGGTGGCTTTTGAAGGACATATAGCTCCTCCACAAATGTGGTTTCCAGCTGAGCAGACAGCAGGTCCAGGATCCCCACCCATGGCTCTGCACACAGCGGGCTGGGGGATTGGTCCTGTATGAAATCAACAGTCACTATATTTATTTTGGGAGCCCCATCAAACAGAGAGGACAGGTTTACAGAGCAGAGACAGTCATTTGTTTTCTTTCTTTCTCCTTACAGGGCAGTCAGTCTTCACACAGACCTCTGATCCTGTCGCCTGGATATTCATGGTACATTATTCAATCCCTGCTGCAAGTAGAAAGCAGGAAACACATTCTGTAATGTTTTCCAGGCACAGAATTGTCATGTTTTATTAATCACGGGTACTTCAGGTGCTATTTCTGCATCAGGCTAGAGCTACATTACTAAATGTATTAGTTAGCAAGAATGTAAAAAAATTGCCACAAGTAGATATTTTGAGGACCAGACAATTCAATCCTTTTTCCTTTAAAAGAGAACATAGGTACATCTGCACCACGACACTTCCACTGCCGTCCTTCAGAGTTCTGAAAAGTCTGGCATTTGATTAAGACATTTAAAGATGGATGTCACTGAAATGTGCTGAAGGAGACAAAAAAATCTGAAAATCAATTCAAAAGGATCTCTGCAGATGTGTGTTTTTTGGCACAAGGATCCTCCGGGCCACAACTAATTGCTACGGAGACCAGAGGCAAAACTGAGGTGAGTTCACTTTGCTCCTAAATGAGCTCCACCACGTCCCTGCTGAGAGCAGGTGCAGAGCAGAGGAGTTCACTGGCATGTGGTGAGTATCCCCTGATGAGCATTCAAGGGAGGTTCTTCTCCCCCTCTACTCTGCCCTGGTGAGGCCTCATCTGGAGTCCTGTGTCCAGTTCTGGTCTCCCCAGCTCAAGAGGGACAGAGAACTGCTGGAGAGAGTCCAGCACAGGGCCACCAAGATGATCACGGGACTGGAGCATCTTTCATATGAGGAAAGGCTGCGGGAACTGGGGCTGTTTAGTCTGGAGGAGACTGAGGAGAGATCTCACTAACATTTATAAATATCTAAAGGGTAGGTGTCAGGAGGCTTGGACATCCCTCTTTTCTATAGTACCTAGCAACAGGACAAGGGGAAATGGCATGAGGCTGGAACACAAAAAGTTCCACTTAAATATAGGAAAAAACTCTTTGAGGTGAGGGAGCCCTGGCACAGGCTGCCCAGAGGGGTTGTGGAGGCTCCTTCCTTGGAAGTCTTCAAGACCCGTCTGGAAGTGATACTATGCGACTCGATCTAGGTGAACCTGCTTCTGCAGGGGGGGTGGACTAGATGATCTCTAAAGGTTCCTTTCAACCCCTACCATTCTGTGATTCTATGATCCCCAGCACTGCCTGGGCTTGAGGAAGGAAGAGGAGAAAGCACGTGGCCTTGGCTTTGCAGTGCTCCCACACCTGTGAGAGGTTTGGACCTGCTGCCAGCATGAACCAAGTAGGTAGCTTGACATCCATGTCATCTCCATGAGGCCACCTGAAGGCCCTGAGCAGGGTCTAAGGGGTCTGGGATTGGCAGGGAGATGTGGTTGCCTACCTTGCCTTTCTTCAGTCAGGCACAGCAAGCGTCTGGTGATTTCTTCAAACCTTGGGAGATGAGGATCCTTGAAAGGACCAGAGGTGTCCCTGGCTTGACCGTGTCAAAGCTCAACCTCTGTAGACTCAGGTTGTTGGGCTATAAATGGAAAAGTAATGCATGTGTGTGTGAGAGTGACCTCCCCTTGAGAATATCCTTTAACTGTCCAGATGAGCTGTGCTGGATGCTCTGAGCTGGCCCTTCCCACTTCAGAGCTGTTGAGTTAATCTTGTCTGTCCTGGCAGAGCAGCACAGATCTCATCCAGGAGCAAACAACATGATGCTTAAATAAGATAAGCAATCTGTGGCTTGGTGAAACATCAGCACAGCTCAATTTATGCCATTTAAGAAAGGCATTCATTGTTTCCTTGCATAAGCAGCAGCAAAGGTAATGCATTCTCCCTTGCTGTTTTTTGAAGGAGGTTGTAGCCCTTTTTAATGTGTGACCTTCAAGCTCTACAGAAAACTTACAAATGAAAAGCTCCTGTGAGTAATCCCATTTGTAGTCAATATAGTTGCATTCTGCAGAGGTTTGGTATAAGTCTCTCACCTCAGAATAGCAGGTGATCAACTAAGGGCAGGGTTTTTTATTTTTAATAAATGGATTATTTGGCATTCAGAAATCCTCCTTTAAGCCCCAGGCTCTGAATTACACCATTGCAAGAAATGTTTTTAATTTAATTGAAGAGTGGTTCTCAGAGACTTGCAGCTCTGGCCATGGTGGGTGCCTTTTGTCACAAAGCCAGCCCTTGGTGATGCTGCTGCCTGTGTGGTTATGTGGGGGGAGGAAACCCGGGGTGCAGTGTGGGCAGGTTCACCTGTGTCCTTTGTAAATGGTTCTCATTAATTTAGTGATGAATAAGAAAACGAGGTGAGAAGGGGCATTTTTCTTGTCTTCCTGCTGTCCCAGCCAATTCTCCCTATAAGAAAATCTCTTCTTTTTTTTGTCAGCTTGTAGAAGTTCATAACAAATAAGTGACAGGCATGGAGATTTTTTGACAGGGGCCAAAGCTGCTCAGTTTTGGCAGGTGACCTCCAAGGGCACCTGAGACTGGGGCTGAACAGGGTGTTTGGCCCCCCAGCCCTGGCTGAGCTCTCAGGCTGCTGAGGGGTTCAGCCTGGATAAGTAGAGAGGGGGCTCTTGGTGATTAGACTTTCTGTATTTGCCTTCCAGAGCATTGATATAAAGCCTTGGTCTCTCTCTGGACAAAGGGGTTATCTGACCTCTTACTTTTTCATGTATTTCTTCTATGGATGGGGGTGAGACAGCTGGGGGAGAACATGTGAGAGATTGCAAGCCAACCTGACCTGCTCAGTCAGCAATATGAAAGTGTAAAAAGTGTGTTTTTCCTGTAGCAAATAGTCATGGAAACTTTATTTTTAACATCTGCACACATAAAGCATCTGGATGTAAGCAAATGAATCCTGGCAGGGTACTGCGTCTCCTTGATGAGTGCAGCATGGCACTCCTGTGAAATCTGGGACTGACCTGGCTGAGTTATGAGCCTTGGAGAGCTCCAATTTATCCATGTGATGAGTGGGATTGTACATCCATCTGGAGGAGAGGCTGGCTGCCCCATGCCCATGCTGGGGCTGAGGGAAGCCCCTACAGGGACGTGGCTCATCACTCATGGAGTTTACTACATTTCTGTATCAGTTCAGTAGTGGTTTCAACCTGATGCACAGAGCTGCTTGAAAGGATGCAGAAAAATCAGCCTTCCCTCCCTTTTGGAAGAAGAAATAACTTCTTCCCATTAAATCATAGATCTAACCAATTTTCACTCTTTGCTTTACCTGTATGTATTAGGGATACTCCTCATCAACCATCTGAGTACTAGAAGAGCAGCTCTGCCTCGTACATGGCCACAAAATGGGAGCAAATCCCATTCCCTTGGCAGATAATGGGAGTGCTGGAACAGCTCAAGGCATGCAGCAGCTCCTAAAGGTTGAAGCTGCCTCATTGTGTTCCATGTTTCAGGCTAAGCTGCACAATACTTGGAGGAATGATTTTAAAGGTGCTTTCTGGGGTCTCTGGAGCATGGAGAGTAAAATGCACTTCTGCAAAGTGGTCCAGAGTGAAATCTCTGTATATTGCATGTTTCTTGGGGCAGGGCTGACTTCAGACTTGTTGAACCTTGATCAATACAGTGGTTAGATGTCAGGAAGGATAGGACAGAGGTCAAGACTGCATTGAGTTACTGCTCTGTGATGGACAAGATGAGTTATTCTTATCTGTTCTTAAAAATAACCCAACAACCCTATGAATGAAACAAAAAATAACTTGCACAATGGTGCCCATCAGCAGTGGCTAAGCCAGCAGCCTGGCTGGCAGGAGGCAGGGTATACTGTAGTGCTCTTTCACCATAAGCTCCTCTATGCATCTTCTGTTCATAGTTATATTTAGGCAAATAGTATTTTTTCTCTTGTTCATTGAGCAAGCCAAGGGGAAATTTGGCTTCAATCAAATAGAAATAGGCATATTTTTCTTTTCCAAATGGGGGAAAAAATATTTAAGTATTTGAAATGTTTTCAGAATGTTTCATTTCATTAAAATCACGTTTCACTTGGGATGGTTTCACCTGTCCTATAAAAGTCAGGCGCATGAAAACCTTTTAGTGGCTTAAATTTAAACAAACAAGTGCTTTAGTATTTCTGTAGTTGAAGGTATAGACCCCTATGCACAAATGTTTGCAATTGCCAGGACAAAAAACCAAAGATCACTACCCCAAAGTAATTTTTTTTCCTGAAGCTGCCATTACTGTCAGCATTTTCCACCCTGCCAACAAACAAATAAGCTTTCTCCCCTCCAGGGGAGGACAATAAGATGCCTCAAACGTTTTTCATTAAAACTTTGAATCAAAGTACCCTTCAAAATTGCAGAGGGTCTTTTACTGATGGAAAATTCAACTAAAGAGAAAATGCAGATTTCAGGAAGATGGGAGAAATTATGGTGGTTTGGAAAGAGATCTTTCAAGTTTCAAAAGTGGTCACTTCTTAATGAACACCAGTAAAAGAGCCACTGGAGAGAAAAAAAATCAAGGAAAAGTCTCTTTTTTAATGCCTGCCAAGGCAGATGCAGCTTCAAGGCTTTGCCTTTGCTTCCTGAAGGCTTTTTCCACCTGCTCTGTTTTGTGGCAGAAGTTGCTTCCATGGGCTTTGAGCAGCCTGAAGGTCAATTTCTGGCGGAAGATCAGGCTTAGGTGTTTATGACTTTGCTGCGGCCCCCAAACCACCTCCCTGTTTGAAATGGTCTCTCCTAGGACCCAGAGGTCCTGGCTGTGGGTGAGTTTTGCACTGAAAAGTACCTTTTTTTTTTGGAAAGACTTATGTGAAAGCCAGTTTCCTTGCTTATGGCATCTGTTAACTGTGGGAATCCAGGCTTCCTACCACCTCAGACAGGCAAATAGCTGGCTTTAAATTTCCTTGTATCTAACAATGTTGCCAAATTAAATGTGATGTGGGTGGGCAAAAAGTGACAAAAACAACACTTCCAGAGGATGAATTGAGACCATGTTCCAAGAGTAGCTTGGCAATATGGACATTTTCACCTGTGTCACACACATCTGGAGACAGTAGAGGGACAGACATGAAGCAGGTCTTTGCTCTTATTTGGAGTGAAACAGCCCAACTTCCATGTGTGGGATCAGCAAAATGCTTGGGGTACTGAGAGCATGCAAACACCCTGCATTGCAACTGCAATGGCACAGGGAGGATGCTACCTTTAACAAATACAAGGTCTTCTGAAGGATTTGAGTCTTTATTCTGGAGTTCTCTAACATGCCTGCAGTGAAATAAGACACATGGCAAGGAGAACATGTCAGAAAATCACAAAGTAAGTGAGAAGAGTCATTAATGTCCATGGTACTGGATTGGAGTGTCCTGAGGTACCTGTGTGCTAAGGGCAGGAGGACCTCTTAGTGCAGTAGCTCTTGAAGCCCTCGGCAGAGGTTCAGCTCTTCTCTGTGTCAGGTAGACAAACCAGAAGTTCATGTTTGGCCAAAGTTTTGTCAAAATATTCTTGGTAAGGGGAAAAACGGAACTAAGAATAAATCTACACATCACCTACTTAAAGCTTGCTGAAGGCAAAAAAGCTGGTCAATATTAATCAATGCATAGATGTTAATTGATGTCTTGTTTCTCAAGCTAAGCACCATCAAGCTTGTAAACCACTTTTAACCTCACTTCCAGGTAGATGATGTTTAGTTGCCCTTTTATCTGCCACGCTTTGTATACAGATGAGCAGCAGCTCCCGGTGGGCTCCCCCGAAAGGTTAACAGCCGCGCACAGCATCCAGGATGAACGCTCCGCATCTTCCCAACACAGACAAGCCATGCAGCAAGAAACACTTGAGTTTGATTAATTGGGACAAATTGTGCTTTGATGGGAGCCCAGAAGGTACAGTGGCAAAAGAGGTTGTTAATCACCGTGCCTGGAGCTGCGTGTGGTGTAGTCTAGCGTCAGAACTATTGTTATGACATCAAAATGCAGCTCCGGGATGGATGATGCGTAATCTGTCTGATGTTTAAAGATATGTGGGAGAACAGGAGGGGAGAGTAACGAGGGGCCAGACCCTCATTTGCAATCTTTTCAGCTTGTGGATTGTCAAAATATCTTGGAAGGGTTTTGGCAGCTTTGTCACTTCCCCTCCCTTGGTGCTCAGCTCTTATTTAATTATTAATGCCCGTGGCTCGAGGTTGTCTCGGCAGGTGGAGGAAAAGTCTCTGTTGAAAGCAGTGGGAGTAGACTTGAAAATCTCAGTTGCGTGGTCGTCATGTAGGGCCTTCTGGAGTGGTATCAGAGGATAAAATGTCATGAAAAGCCAGATCCAAAGTCTGTCGAAGTCAGTGAAGCATTTCCATCACTTTGGGCCGGTCCCCAGGAGAGCTGATGAAAAGAGGAGAGAGGAGCGGGACGGGAGCGATCCCAGTCAGCCACTGCTTCTGTGGATCATGCTCCTCGCCTAACATTACCCTGCTAATTGTAGCTTTAGCTGGTTAATGAGGCCTCATGCTTTCCCCTCACTCTGGGGAATTTTCAGGTCCCTACATCTGCCTTAGCAGTGACACAGACCCCTTCCTGAGCAGCAGCCCCCAGCCAACGCCCACCCTGCTCTGGAGACTTTTCCTGCCACAGTAATGCCTCTTGGGCTGCGGTTTTTAATGACAACTTGATGCTAGCAGGAGCAGCAATGTACAGATTTACACTAGCCAAAGAGCATGTCTTCCTTCTATGAGGGAACTGGAAAGACTCTTGCCAGAAGAGGATATGCCTGCCATCAAAAATGCCAGCAAACTCTTATTAGTGCAGACAAGATCTGGGGAGAGGTTCCCTCGCTGGATGACATTTTTGGCAGTTTTCTGAATATTTTCCCCTTCTGCAGTGCACATGGCCTTGGAGAAGCTTTGACCATCAGTGTTTTAAACAGAAATCTGTCTCATTGGGACTGAGATACTTTGAAAATCTCATCTGTGAAACATTTTTTCCCCTTTAATATAGGAAATAAAATTACCGAAGTAATTAAGTTCCCCACTTAGATATTCTAAGCTGTTTCTGTGTGCTTTCCTATCTTAGTCCCAGCAGAAATGATGCTGGATTCCAACAAATAAGACAGAATGGACTCATTATATTTCTTTCTGAATTGGGCAATTGATGGTTAGAAAAAGCAGTTTGTGCATCCAAGGATCATAGAGATACATCTGTGGCATTTAGCAGCAGTGGATACATGCATCTCACATGCAGGAGTTGTGGCAATTGAACAGTAACAGAGGAGGAGCAAATCCCCAAGGGAGATTCCCCCACATGGTAGATTTATGTCCTATAATTAGTCTTCTCACTTGCCAGTTTGGTTTTTTTTTTCCCACTGGTGTGGCAAAGAAAAATAAAACAACTCAGGAGAAGTCTGTGAATTTTCCTGCTCTTCCCTTAATTTCAAGACAATATCCTCATTTGTGTTTACATCTGTCCTCAGTAAAATATATTGCCAGTTTTCTGGTATTCCTGCCAGCCTGTTACTAATTCCCATTCTAGAAAGTATCTGGGATGCTGAGAAGTCCTTACTAGCAGTGTGAGCATGGAGACACAAGGATTTAATCAGTGATCATGTGATACAGACAAGCACCAGCCTGGGGTTTTGCCACTTCTGCCTGGTGTGCACAAGGATACTTTCCCTGCTGTTGGTTACACCTGACTTAAATGATACACAAACTTGGCAAAATCTTTAACACTCACTTTCCCTGAAAAAAATGAAATAGTTTTCCTTTTATTTTTGGCAAGAAAACAGAGAAATTTGTAGTTTGGCTCAATCTCAAGGTTTTATTTTGATTTTTTTAAGCTTGCCACAGAACAAAACCAGCTTCTTACTGCTCCAGGTCTCATACCCATGTTGCCAAGGCTTTTTGGACTTCATGTGAACTTTCTAGTTCTTCTCAAGTTTGACTCAATTCTGATAACATTTGAAACCCAGTGTCTAATTTCTGACCCCAAACTCCCTGAAAGCATCCCTTTGGTTTCATGATAATGGATGAATTTGCTGGTCTGTTGGAGGTTCACTACACTCCTACTCTTTCCTAGGGAGTCAGTTTGGATTTTCCTCTGTCTGTTTGGAAAGTTGTACATTCCCTTCATCTTTGAACTTTACTTTTCTATCTGGGTACTGGATATCACAGGCCAGGTAACCCTCTGAGCTACCCCCAAAGTGACAGATGGGATGCTTCAGCAGAATATTTACATACTTGACTTAATTCAGTCTACCTGAAGTGCTGCTGCCAGGACAAGCACTCTCCTGCTGTGTCAAACTTCCTGCACACAAAGAAAGGTTTTGAGCTCCTTTCAGCTATGTATTTCATCAGTACTTTTAATGGGGAAGAACTTGCATTCTTTGATTTACAGCCATTTTTTCCCTTGAAAGCTACAGATAGCTTGCAATAACTTGGATGGTCCTCTCTCAGGCTTTTCATTCCTCTTGATTTTAGTGAGAATTGACCTGCTCAAGCTTCTTGAAAATGGCCATATAAGGGATTTTACCTGTTCACCTCATTCATGAAAAACAACTGTGTGAATAAACTGTTTTGACCTCACCAGAGTTGAATTTGTTTACACCAGCTGAGAACCTGCCTGAGTCTATGCAAACCTGACATTGATCTCTTCTTTTCTCAGCTAAAATAGTCTCTGTCTTAAACAACCTTAAGGGTCTGCTCTCTACTCCATACCTTAAGGTGTCTGCTGGGGCTAATTTAGCATTAGCCTTTTGTCATTTATATTTGGTGAGACTGGCAGATTGGCAGTTATCAGTGTTTCTAATACTGTCAGCTACCACAATTTCATTTGAAAGAGATTGAATGTTTGGAAATTAAAGGTCAGAAATAGACTAGTAAACATAGCCCTGAAAACAAAGATTAAGAGTTAAAGCCATGCAAAGGTACATGGGTTTGCCTCCTTAAAGTGAAGTGAAATTCATATCACATTAGCATCTTGGGATAGTTTACAGCTAAAGAGCAGCAGATTTACAAATGAATAGTAGGAAAAACTAAAAATAAGGGAAGGGATCCACAAATACTTTGTTAGATAGGCTTATCTATGGTACTTGTTAGGGAGTAAGCCCTTCTACACTGGAGCAGGAGCTTCTCCTGTCCAAATGTGTCTTTTTAAAGAGATTTTGGTGGGAACTCTATGCAACTGTCTTTTATGCTTACACTTGGACAAAGCACAAGGAGTGTTTTAACCTTACATCCCTGTTGCCATGTTCTGGGTCAGATTCTTCTGGGTATTTCGTCACTAGGAGTGTTGATATGAAGTGAAGGACCAGGATCGTTGAATGTTAGATGGCACAGAGCTGGAGCATGGCTTAGGGCTGCATCCATCATCATGGGGTGACTGGATGAACAGCAATAATCTGGGTTAAACTGCAGAAGTATCAAGGTGGGAGAAAGCTGGAACTAGAGGCACTGATGAAGTGCTGTTCGTGGCAGTTTTATAACACCTTTGTGCCAGGAGACTAAAAATTACTGTGCTTTCCAATAATCAGTGCAACTCAATTTAAAATGCTTTGTTTAAATAACCGTGTTGGGAGAGTCCCTACTGTTTCCCGCATTAGGAAACTGATGGGTGAGCCTACTTCTAGCCTTGTAGGTGGGTCACGTGTGCTGTGCAGCAGCTTCAAAGGAAGGCCAGAGACCCAAATCTCAGGTTTGTGCACAGCAGGAACAGTGAGTCCCTCCTCAAATGCCTGGGCAACCAGCAAAAACATGCTGAATGAAGACTGTGAACCCTGATTCCTGAAGCATCCCACGCACCATTAATTAATCCATCTGTCTTGAAGCTGTCTCAGTCCTGAGTGAAGTCCTCTCTGCTCTTGGTAGCACTACCCACTGTCCAGATGATTATATCCTCTTCCTGTCTCACCCTAAACCTTCTCCCATCAGATTTAGTGAGCAGCTGGTTGGGGAGTCCAGGTCTTATTTCAGATGGGGCTATGTAAGGAAGAGGTGGGGAAAGGGTGACTGGGTGGGGGTTTTTTGAGCCCTGCATTGGGAAACCATGCTCAACAGAGGGTTATGACTGGCTGGGAAAAGGAGGTAACAAAGCATTTATAAATGTAACCCAGACTCCAGAAAGTCCCTGGGCAATGTCTATCCCTCACTGCTGCTTCTGGGCTGTGGCTGATAAAGCCAACAGGAGCTGTGCTGAGCGATGGAAGGAAGGCACATGGTTCTGAGGAGTCTCTGTGTTTGTGAGAGGAGGTAAAGAACTGGAGTGGGATTTCTTTTACAGGTGAAATAACTGTTGAGGCACTGAGCCCCTGACTCATTGTTAGGCTAAACTCCAGAATTTTGGACCATGTGGAATCTTCCACTCAGGATCCTGGAAGGGGAAGCAGAGTTTGCAGAAGGGGCTCTAAAGTCTGTGTCTGTAAGATCAGCAACCCTGGGTCTGGTGGAGATCCAGGATTAATAAGACCGCAATCCTCATTTCATTACCTAGCTCATATGAAACACCTGCAGACCAGTACAGACAGATACAGTGTGCACAGGGCTTTCCCATAGTCATTTATCTTTCTTCCACTTATCTCAGATTTCTAGGACAGAGTGAAATTCAACATAGAAACTGATTGTATCTTTTCATTCCACCCTTCTTTGACAAAACATCCATAAATATACCTTCATGAGGGACATGGATATGAATTTGTTTAACTTTTTTTTATTAAGAGCCTCACCCTGCATGCTGTTTTCCCTTTAAATGCACAGACCTAGTTAGAAAGACACATCCTGGTGGGAATTTTCATCTGGACTTTCTAGGATTTAAAAAAAAATAGCCTAAAGAAATGCTTACCTAGACTAGTGAGCGTGGGAGGCTGCTAAAATCCACCTTACACTGTACTTTTCTAGTGTCATCCTTTTCTACACAAGTCAACTTTGTGATGTTTGTTCTAGAGCCTTTCCCTTTGCACAACAGCTTGCCTGATTTGTTGTGGCTTTCACATAGTGAGTTTCTGTCCTCTGATGTACCACTCAAAAGCTGCCTTTTGATCTATGTGCTGAGCTTTACTGTAAAAGGAAAGGGGTCATCCTTCCCACTACTCATATTTATGGTCCTTTCTTGCTGTTTGCCTGGCTAGAAGCAACAGTATGCTGAGATGCAAATGAGAGATCCTGAAAGTGCACAGAATGGGAAATGCATATTCCAAAGTAGTCTAAGGTATTCGAGAGACTGGAGACCTGCAGCCCCAGGATATGTTCCTGTGACTGCTGCCCTGTGCGAGCCCCAGCGACTCATTGCACGAACCTTTCAGACACTGGCAGTGTGTGTGTGGCCACTGCTAGTGTAAACCTACACCCAAATCATAGAATCGCAGAATGGTTGGGATTGGAAGGGACCTCCAGAGATCATCCAGTCCAATCCCTCTGCTAAAGGAGATTCCCCTCGATCAGGTCACACAGGAACATGTCCAGAGAAGCAGACTGCACACCTTTCCCAGGCAGCCTGTGCCAGGGTTCCCTCAGCTGAACAGAAAATTAGCTTTTCCTTGTGTCAAAGTGAAACTTTTTGTATTCCAGCTTATGTCCATTACCCTGGTCCCGTTGCTTGACACTACAGAAAAAAAGTGTCACCCATCCTCCTGACATCCACCGTTTAGGTATATATAAATGTTGATGAAGTCTCCCCTCAGTCTCTCTTCCCCAGGCTAAACAGCCCCAGGTCCTGCAGCCTTCCTCATAAGAAAAATGTTCCAGTGCCTTGATCATCTTTGTAGCCCTCCACTGGACTCTCTTCAGAAAAATCCATGAATAAGAATCACATCCCCTGTAGAGAAGTGTTTCACTCCACAGAAAAGGTTTTTGTAAGTGTATTATAGAAGATACTGGAGAAAAAGAGTAGATTGTTACTTGTAAAATGTCTTAATCACTGAAGTATATATAACATATTATAACAGCTTTTATTGGAGCTACTCAGCATTTGCAAGAGCTGGGTAAAGTAAAAACGAACAAAAAAGGGATGAATCTGTAGCAAGAACAAATTTATCTAGCTCCCCAGATATCAACAGGCAATGATGATTTATACCAGCTGCAAATATGACCTAGGTCACAAGTCTCCGCTTCATCTCATGTGCTGGGTGATGCTTGGAGGCCATTTGCTGAAGTCTCATCACCCAGGACCCCCCCCACCATTTATCCTCACATCCTCAGTGCACTGCATCTGCCCTACACGATCACAGCACAACACACTGGAGCAGGTCACAACTGACACGTTGGCCTGTAATTAGAAGTGGCATTGTGCATCTGGGAACAGCAGGAGGAAAATGTTGAAAAAGTGACTTTTTTTCTACATTTCTCAGTCCAAGAAGTGGAAAGTCAGAGTGCTCCAGGGCACTGTGGTCCTTGGAATAAAGGGATGCTTCTCTCCCCATGCCAGCTTGCACTCCAAAAGACCTCTGAAGCAAAGTAAACAGGAGTAGGGGACTTCCCCACTCTTTATCTTGCAGTTTTGGAGTATAAACACAGGAGAAGTGAAGGATGTTCTTCCTCCACCCAGCTATCCCTTAACCACAGACAGATCCATTTATAGTGTTGTGCAGCTCTTCCAGGCTGACTGAAATAACCAGATTCTCAGAGACAGGGTATTTCCCTTCCCTCTAGCATTGCTGTAGGAGTCTGTCCCTGCTTGTTACTGGAGAAATTTTACAGCCCTGCAAGTTGAGTCAACAGTCTTTACTCATGTCTGAAAAAAACCCCCACCCTTGTTCTTTTAGCCCTGGGATCTTCATCTTGCAGCCCTGGGTAATGGGGATTAGCTGTTACTCATGTAAACAGTGCCACTTAAGTTTAGTTTGATCTTATTTCCACCCAAAAAAGCATTGGAGGGCCTCAGAAGTGTGTTGAGAGCCTCCCACGCTCACTGAACTTCTTGCTTCTCTACTCTGTAAAGTCAAAGCATCTCCTTTAAAATCAGAGCAACTGCACAACCAGAGCAATGATGGAGTCTTGGTGCTTGCATGAACCCCAGCTACCATGGAAAAAGCCTTCCAGAAATTCTCTTTCAGATGCCAAAGCAAAGCCATCAGGGTCACCTCTGGTTTTCTCTTGGCATAGTCCTCTTTCCAGAAAGGGCATTAGCCTTTCTTTGTAGGTGTGCTGCTTGCCTGGTACAGTACCTCTTCCAAAACCTGGTTGTGGGCTTGTTCCTGACAGGTGAACTGTGTAAAGGAAAAATTCTTGTCTTTCTTGAACCTTACCTGAACAAGTTTAAGGCAACAGCACTTGGCAGGTCAAGGACCTCAGCTGACTTCTGATGTCTCAGTACAAAGTAAGGTTGGAGTTACTGGGAGGGAGCTAGCAGGATGACAAACGTGGCAAGAACATGGTGGGTTTTCAGGAATGTGGTGCTTTCACTGCTTCCAGAAAAATTTTAAACTCAAACCAGGCACTTTCCTAAAAAACAAGCTGTAGTTCCAGAAAGATGCAGGAATCCCTGGGTGAGTTTTTCTGCCTTGCACCATGCAGAAGGTCAGATGAGATTATTGCAATTGTCCTGCTGGCCTCTACATCTGTGAGAGTTTGCTGCAGCTCCTTTGACTAGCCAGCCAGCTTAGCAGGAGACAACTTTTTTTTTCCCACCTGTTGGCATGTTATCAGAAGAGATCAGACTAATTGTGTATTTATTTGGAATTACAGTTATGAAGCTGCTCTAATAAGGCAGTAATTCATATCTTCAGTGATTTACGGCCCAAGTTGCAAAAGCCCTCTGAATCCTTTGACTCCAGCAGGATTTCAAGGTCATTGTAGAGCTGTGTTCCATCATGCTGCTGGTACTCTGATGGGGTGCAACCAACACCTTCACAACTTGTTTGTTAGGATTTACATAAAGCATCACAAAGTGAATCCAGAATCTTACTTTCTCATTCACACTGCATACTCCAAAAGTCCCCTCCTGCCTTCCTCTGCTGTGGTACCTAGGTGACTTGGAAGGAGTTTTAGGTGGCAATTCTACTTCACTCTGGAACTGGTACTGTTAAAATTCATTTAGCTTCAACAAAAGAGAGTAAGGAGCTTTTTATAGTCCTTGTGAAGTAGTTTTAACCTAGGACTCAAAAGACAAAGACTGCTGTTGAATAGCAATGTTTGTTTAGCACTTTAACATTCAAATCTTTCTGCATTTGGATGTCTTTTCTTTTGAAGGGGAGGCACAAGTTCCTCTATTTGCCTGCAAAACACTTCTTTTTTTCATCTCCAACTGAATCCCCAGAAAATCCTCAAATATTCTTGCAAATCTCAAAGATATTAAGGCATTAGCCCCCCTTCCTCCCCATTTAGACCTTTGAAGGCTGGTGTGACTGGAATGATTTTGGAGTGGTAGCTCAGAGTCTGAATAAGAAATGAAGGGAAGCATTTTGCAATACTGTAGCCAGTACAATAACTAATTACTTATAGATTTTAGGTCACATTTGAAAAAGACAAATACTGAAATAAGTGGATAATCATTTGGAGCTACCACTAACAGTTTGTTTAAATACTTTGGGTTAAATTCAACTCTGTGTCATGGCAGAGCAGCCACCTGCATTGATGCATGCTCCAGCTTCATGTAGGTACCAGCGAGAGCCAAACTGGTCCCTTTGCTCAGATAAGAGATGTTTGTAGCTTGGGCTTGTGTGCTGCACTGGATGGTTGGTTGGGCCTTTGCTGGACCGTGCCGGTGGGAAGAAAGTTAAAGAGGCAAAACATGACCAGTTCTGACACCAAGTGAGAGAGAGAGAAAAAAATGAATCTGATGGTTTTGAGGTCAGGTGCTGACTGCCACCATGTTTAGCAGCAAAAGCTAAGAAATGTAGCAGTAGATTTGTAGCAACATGATCTCACTCCACAAACAGGAGACTTCAGAAGAGAGAAGTAAAAACACAATTACTGATGCCTATATTACATGATGAATTTCATCTTCAGATACGGCCAGGATGCATATTAAAACTTTCATGTGTATATAATATGAGCAGAGAAGTCATTCTTTTATTGCAGTTGACATTTAAGGTGATGGCTTTAACGTACTTTAAAGAAGAACAACCCTCAGATAGAACAACTGCTTAGCTGTGAGCCAAATGAAATTGCCTTTTTTACATTTGCAATTGGAGTCATCAATAATTTTTCTAAGGTGAGATGTATTATGAATGTGTTCAGGCTTTGGAAACCTGGAGAAGTGGCTTTTTGTTAGTAAACAATTTGCTCTTCAGCATCTCTCTGTGCCTGGGTAGTACTTCAAATTGCCCATGACTTCTGTTGAGGCTATTCGGCCTCTCATCAAACTCCACTGGCAACCTGCAGCCTTCTCCTCTGTGTCTTTTTTTTTGTTATTTAGATTAGATAGATGTTCTTTATTTATTAGCACACATTCTCCACAGGTTCCTCCACAACCAGGGAAGCAGTAGCCTGGGTAGATGCTGGTGCAGTGGTCCACAAGCAATGGTACCCATCTCCTCCCTTCCCAAGGGACAGCAGAGGGGAAACTCCTTCAGTTGCTTCCCAGTGGATTTTGGTAAACCCTTCCAACCAGAGCACATATCCCACAGTCTCTGGTCAATCCCTGTTCCTTCACAGTTGACAGAAAGCCTGATTTTCTCTCCAAGGGAGAGAAATCCCAGCTTGGTGCCTGACAGCCCTACAAAATGTCCATCCTGGAAAAGTAGGGAGAACAGTGTCAGATATGCTGGACATTACTTTTAAGGGTCCAGAGATCTGTGTCCTCAAGGGTCTTGCTAACTTACATCAGAAACATGAGTCACTGAGATGGGGAGACAAAATACCTGAACCCTTCCAATTCTACCCACCCTGAATCTCTTCCGATCCTGAGGAGCAGTGAGGAACGAGGATAGGAGCATCTGGAAATAACAGCATTCCTAAGGGAAAGTATTCCTTTTTAATTAATTGTACCCCTTTTATCCATGACAGTGTAATTGCATTTTGCTTAACTAAATTGGTGCTGGGAGTGAATGATAAGCAAAGCTGTACAATTCCTTATTAGCTATTACAGATAGCTATTTTAGAGTGGTGTAGGATGGTTAGTTGGGAGACTTAAAAGCCATGGTCAAATAGCACTGAACTGGGTATTTGGGGAAGAAGACTGTGCAGACATGAAAGTCAGCCTCTGCATCTCAGGGTTATCTCCTTTTTGCAGATGTAAGAGGCTTATTCGTTGCTCACTTACTATCCTGCTTAGTCTGGAAAGTCTAGATTTTAGTCTAGACTACTCTAGTTTGGGTTTTCCAGGCTTCTTTCCCGAGTTACTCTTTCTGCCCCGATGAACCTTCTTCAAGTGTGTTTTGTCCTTTGGAAAGCTGGTTTAGCCCAAGTGCTGGTACTTGGCACGTTGTTAGTTTAGCCAGAACAGAAACTTTCTCCCTCTTTCTGTGCAGATAAGCCATTAACTGCTTCCACCAGCTTTGAAAGAGTTGTCCTTCATCAGGTTTCACCCATGGTTTGTGTCAGGCGCTCCTTGCCTCCTCTAAACCAGAGCCAAGAAGGATAAACATCTCTCTTCATTGTCTTGCTGTCAAAGGCATCCGAGTGGGTAGTCAAAAGCTCTTGAGATTTTCTAGATTTTTGGTTGACCTTTGACTTTTTCGGTGACCTTTTCAAGAACCTTTTACTTTTTCAATGACCTTTGACCTTTGTAATGGCCTTTGAATTTTGGTGACTTTTGACATTTACCATGACCATTGACCGTTTCTGTGACCTTTGACCTTTCAAATGACCTTTGCCTTGCCAAGCTGTGCCGTGTCTAGCCGTGCTGAGCCGAGCCGAGCCGAGCCGAGCCGAGCCCAGCCGGGAAGCGCCGCGGGTCTCCCGACGCCGTGGCCGCGGAGCGGGTGGCGGCCCTTGAGCTCCCCTTAGTGTCGGGAAGGAGCATTTTTAATCAATACTCGTCCATGTGCGATGTGTCCCGGTAGTTCGGCACCGTCGGGAGCCCGGGAAGGTATCGGGGCTCGTGCCGCGGGCCCGTCGCGCCGGTGGCACCGCGTTAGCTCCGTGTCTGGCTACGGGCAGCTGTGCCATTGCGGGGCCGGGCAGCCGCGTGGGTCAGCCGGTTCCCATTTCACAATGGCATTGGCAGCGCCCTCCTGAGCCACCTTCAGCCCTTCCCCGGAGCTGTGCTGCAGCGTGGCCGTGGCTTAACACAGGTAACCCCTCCACCACCTGCAGCCTCCCTCCTTTAGTCCCCACAAGGGAAATGCCGTTGTGTGTCCTTGACACTGAACTCTGTGTGGTCTGCATGGTCTCTCCTGGAGTCCCTCTGATGTCTGCACTGCGAGGTGGTGAAGGATCAGGGCAGAAGGTTCAGCACATGATGCTCTGGTTTCTGTCCATGCTGTTGGACTCTAACTTGGGTTCAACTTGTTCCTGCTGCATTTAGGATCAGATAGGTTAGGATCTGGTGTCCTTTACCTTGGACATGCAGGTCTAACCCTTAATCCTGGCACAACCGCTGTTTTCTGGATGCCATTCTCCAAAAAGGAGATCGATCAGAATTTAGGTCCAGCCAAAGGGTCATTCCTGGGGTCATGATGACTTTCCCTTCAGTGGCAGTTTTACCTGGTGAGAAAAATCAAGTGCCTCAATGCTCAGCCTGAAAAATGATGAGGAATATACCCCACTAGCAAGGAAAGTGAGACAGTGGGAGTGTAAGCACCACACGCTGATATATCCAAAGAAGAACATTGTTTGCAAATCCTTTATTTCCTAACAGTGGAAATGCTTTATTTACATGCTGCCACAAAAAAGAAGGTGAAGGAAACCTGTGCAGACTCAGCACTGTCCGTGTAAGCCCTGTGGATAGCTGGTTTAGCCAGAGTGCTGATACTCAGCATGCTGTTTGTGGTAGTGGGACTCACTGACAGAACATAAACCTTTTGCCTCTTTCTGTTCAAATGAGCCACTGACTACTTTGATCAGCTTCGAAGGAGTTGTCCTTCATCAGGTTTCACCCATGGTTTGTGGCAGGTGATCCTTGCCTTCTCTAAACCAGAACCAAGAAGGATAAGCATCTCTCTTCATTGTCTTGCTGTCAAAGGCATCCGAATGGGTAGTCAAAAGCTCTTGGGACTTTCCGGCTTTCTTTCCTGAGGTCTGAGAGAAACAAGCATTTCCTCTGGTTCAAAACAGTGATGAACTTTGCTGCAGACTGTACTGTCGTGTCCTGTGCAGTGCTGAGTCTTCTCACTCACATCAGCCCTGGATGCCCCATCACCTGCTGCTCTTACCAGCACTGCAGTTTTGTTGTTGTTTCTCCACTTGTATCTCAATTCCGAAGCACTAAACACAGTTTCCAAGCTGTGTAGACAAATATGATTGTATCTAACATTAAGGCAGAGAGGTGGGGTTGCTTACACAAACTTCTGGCATTTTACATCAACTATCTGTGGGCTGGTTGTAGTGATGTGCCCAGCTACACGGACACAGGCTGCTTGTCACCTGCTGAATGGTCTGTGCTGGTGGAAAAGGGGAAGGCTCAGGCCTCAGGAAATAAAAGCCTTTCACTTCTTATCTCAGATGCAGACGAGACTTTCATTTAAGACAGAAACTTTTGGTTTAGGAACTGTATTTTCACTCTGGATTTTTAATTAGCTGATACTTTCCCATTATTGCTTTTGTCATCCTTTTGCTTTACTGAAGCACCTAATTTCTGAAGGTATGAAAGGCTTAGCTTTATACAGCACATAACGTAATGGGTATTGCTCCTGGGAACAGGTTAGGAAATGCTGGCAGAAAAGACAGAGGACTTGGTCAAGGTAAAAAACACAGAATAGTACAGCACCTAGATCCCAGGCACTTATTTCTGCACTGTAATCTGTGATCAGCATCATTTCTGGAGAACATTTGTGTTTACATGCCAGAGAGATCATCTGGTGATGTCTGAGCAGCTACTGTCTTGGGTTTATGCGCTTCACTGGGGGCTTTATGCTCAAATTCATAACTGTGCTGTGATGAAGACGAACTGTCCAGCTCAGCTGTAATAACTGCTCATCTCTGCACTCTGATCCTGTTCTCTTTTACTGCACTAAGTGGAAATGGACCATCTCACTTCCCCTGTGGACTTAGAGGTCATACACTTGTGAGCTACTGCAGATGAGCTGATGTCAGGTAAATGGAAAAACTGTGAACTGGCTTATGTGCCTGAGCTCCAGTTGTTTCACAACAGCTGGGATGTTTCAAGTTACCTGTGAGTCTTGCAGCCGTTATCAATTTATGGGAAATTCAACTTTCTCTGTCAATACTTTTATGGCCTGGTAAAGAGACTATAAGCACAGACAGATAAAACTGGGTTTGCGTTATGAAGAAAAGCCCCATAGAGAGCAGAGGCAGGCAGTAGTTCCCAGGGCAGCCTCTGTGTTCTGTCAAACACACTCCAAGCCAGCGTCCTCACTGTGAGAGCAGTTGTTCACACCCCAGGCGGACTTTGGACAGGTGAAAATCGAACTTTCATCACCTCTGCAGTTCATGTCATCAAGCCAAATTTGTCCGGTACCTTTGGAAGATGAATGAAACAAACAAACAAACAAACAAACCCACATTGGACAAAAGAAAGAAGAGACCCAAAGAGACTCCCATGGATAGCAGGCATGTGTTGGGTTGCACAGTTAGATTGCAAGACTTTGAATCAAGACTTTGGGCACAGTTCAAGCAGCACTTAGAACTATAGAATCATTTTGGCTGGAAAAGACCTTTAAGATCACAGAGTCCAACCACTCACCTCACACTACCAAGCCCATCACTAAACCACCTCCCTCAGCACCTCAGCTACACAGCTTCTAAATATATCCAGGGATGAGGACTCCACCAGCTCCCTGGGAAGCCCATTCCAATGTTTAACAACCCTCTTAGTGAAAAAGTTCTTCCTTGTCTCCAATCTAAACCTCCCCTGGCACAACTCAAACTCATTTCCTCGTGTCTTATCACTCATTACTTGGGAGAAGAGACTGACTCCCACCTCACTACAACCTCTTTTCAGATAGTTGTAGAGAGTGATGATATCTCCTCTCAGACTTCTCTTCTCCAAGCTAAACACCCCAAGCTCCCTCAGCTGCTCCTCATCAGACATTCTCCACACCCTTCTCCAGCTTCATTGCCCATCTCTGGACATGCTCCAGCACCAAAATGACCATCTTGTAGTGAGAGGCCCAGAACTGAACATAGCACTCGAGGTGTGGCCTCACCAGTGCTGAGTACAGGGGGACAATCATGTCCTTGGCCCTGCTGGTCACATTATTTCTGTTACAAGCCAGGATGCCGTTGGCTTTCTTGGCCACCTGGGTACAATGCTGGCTCATGTTCAGCCTATGCTGATTAACACCCCCAGATCCTTTTCCTGCAGGCAGGTTTACAGCCACATATCCCCATTGCCATGCAACTCCCCCATCTCAAGAGGAATGAGCTACTTTTGAGGAGATTCTCTATGCTCTGCTGCTGCTTGTGTAGAAGACCTGGCTGTGGTGCTTTCTGGGTGTGTGTAACCTCCCACACCAGGCCTGGGGATGTGGAAGGCTCTTGTGGACTCACCTGCTGTGGCTGTGAAGGTAGCAGATGCACGGCTGTATCCCAGCATTCGGCAGGCCACGTTGGCATCTTGGATGCCCCAGTCATCGTCGCATATTGTTCCCCAGGTCCCCTGGTGAAAAACTTCTACACGGCCCCTATTGCCCCCTCCTGCGATTCGTATGAATTGATTGGAGCTGGCTGATGGTTCAGAGAAGAGGAAAATTACTCTACTGGTCATACAGGCATGAGGAAAGAAAAGCAAATTGAAAGAAAGAAGCAGTGACTGCCTGAATCAGGTGAATGTTCTCATCACCACAGTTGTAGCCAGGGTGAGACCAAAAGTTACTCACAGCTCAAATCTGAACAATTCAAAGTCCTCTCCTGGGTCTGGAGACACCAGACCGCAGTTCAGAGCATGGCAGTTCTGTTATGAGTTAACCAGTGTATGCAAGGAGAGGGACATTGGTCCATATCTCAGACAGATTTGGCGCCAGAAGACAAGAGAAGAAGAAATAAAAGTCCAGTACCTTCTCCCTTTTCACCTTTGCTCCCTTTCATTCCTGGGGAACCTGTTCCCAATTAGAAAAAAGAAAGAAAGAAAGAAAAGCAAATATTTTACATCTGTTTTGGGGAAAGTCCAGTTATGAGCTTTTTTCCTGAATTGGGTGAGTCAGAGATATGAGGGCTCCATCCCCTTGTACAATGGACCACCTGACGTGACTAAGAGTATGTAGAAGAAACATGGAAAGAAAAGTAGGATAACATACAGCAAAGTCTTCCTAATGTGTGACTTAAAAAATGACACTTGCAAAATCCCATCCACTCATTCTCACTACTTATTCTCACTACTACCTGTAAACTGATATCTCTGATAGCCTTTGCTATCTCCAGAAGCTTTGCTTCTCCAGAAGCAGCCGTGGTATTTCCCAAAGTACTTGCAGGAAGATCTACATCATGGGGTTTGCTCTCCAGGTGCTGCCAGTGGACAGCAGAAAGCCAGTCCCAACAGTCCCCTACATTTCTGTGTAGCCTCCCAGTCTTGAGAGCAGGGACATATAGAAAACCCCCAGTGAGCTCTTTCCCCAAAAGCTACCATCACAAAGCACACACCACTGTCTGCTTCTGGGGACTGGGAGATGACACCCACCCAAAGGGCAGTCCCTAACCTGAGGTGTCTCCAGTTAAACTTTTCCCCTGCTTCAGAGCCAAAGCTCTAGAAGAAGAGTGCATGGAGGAGTCCCACATAGGCTTTGGTTTATTTCTGAGGACTCTCATAGTGTTCTGTGTGGACAATTAGAAGAAAAAGCATGTGAGGCATTAGTTACTTCCCATGGCCTCTCATAACTACTCTTTGAGGGTTTTTTTACTACAGATATTAAGGGGTTTGGAAGCATTCTGTGATTGGGAAGGAAGTGGGTGAGGATGGGAAGCAGCTGTAGTATTGGTGGCTTTGAACTACTTTTGTGTCCCACAATTAGCAAGGTGTAGTTAAATAGCTCTGATGTTTCTGATTCTGTGTTCTTGACTGCCCTATTTATATGGGATTTATCCCAGCAGCATGGTATGCTGTAAAAATGTCTCTGTACAAAGCAAAGAGGAACATGGATTGCTCCAGTTTTCTGTGAGATCCAGCATGTAAGCTTTTAGCACACCTCCCAAGGTGTGAAAGTGACACTCTGCATACTTATCTTCTGGGAAAAATTAATCTGTCTGTTGAGTTCCTCCAAATGAGCTTTGTAAACATGCCCCAGAGTAGCTGATGTACAGTCCCAAACTCAAATGCTCCACAAACCCAAACCCACTGGTTCCACAGACTCTGTGGCAGCAGCCTTACCAGATGATCCATGGTCTCCCTTGGCTCCTTTTAGACCTGGTTCTCCTTTTGGACCCTGACTGCCACGATCACCCTTGCTTCCTTTTTGGCCAGAGATGCCTGGGATGCCTGGGTGCAAAGCAAGAAAGTCATTGCCTTTGTCCCTTCCAAAGGAAAGGTGATAAAGCATTTCATGTTGACACCGAGGAGGGGAATGAGGCATTTAAAGTGCTTTGCATCATCAGAAGTCATCAAAAAGGGTTTACCTGTTGAGCCCTTTTCTCCTGCTGTTCCCTTTGGCCCTGGAATACCTTAGATCATCAAAACAAACAAGCAAAAATGTATCACACAGACAGTTATACATTCATAAAAGCTTATGCAAACTAGTATTTATGATGGATTTCAACATATCTAGTTCAACTGTCTGCACTATAAGCATCTATTTCTGAAGCAGATGTCTTATCTCCCATTATACTCTGTGCAGATCTCATCAATAAAGAAAATACAGGCAGTGGAGAATTGTCTTCTCCAGAAGCAGATCAACTTCTGGTCATTTATTTCATATTGTAAATTCTGCTGATGGGATAGAGACCTTCCCTCCAGGTGAGTCTTCACTGACCATACAGAGAGCCTAGACATGTAAATTTAGGTGCATCAGACATGTGCAAGCAGATACTGTTGGGCCAGGAGACATCTATTCTTATCATCCAGGTATCAGTCAATGCATAAGGGTGCAATGCTTGGACCTTTGTCACCTCCTGATGGAAATGAGAGTTCATGTGCACCATATAAATTCAGGGTTAAGAGGGTGATTGCAAGAGAAATACACCAGAATAGGGTCATACTACTGAATGTCACCCTATCATGTGTGTTCCTGGGACAGAGAGGAGGCCTTACCCCTTGGAAGGTCAAATAAAAGGCCTAGGTTCTGTGCTCTAAGTTGGCCTCTGAAGAGACCTCTTCCTGCAGTGCTACAGAGGAGGCCAGGACGGGTGTCTGCTAGTGAATACCCTTCCCCATCAGATTTAGTCAGTAAAAGCTGTCTTTAGCTCCAGTGTGGGGAGGTTGTTTGGTTCATATTGAACTGCTGTTTTGTTTGTGTGTTTTCTGTTTATACAAACAAGCAGGCAACATCACCACCTCATACAGTAGCTGCTCCCCTGGAAGTCTGGCAGAAGCCCAGGCCCACCATGGCATCCTGGCAAGTGTTGGAGCTCCAAGAACAGAACTTAACAACTTTCCAGTGTCTGCATGATGCATGTTGTTGACTCCAAACCTGTTTTATTCTCCTTTACCTGGTACTCCGCTGTCTCCCTTTTCACCTTTGAGTCCTGCAGCGCCTGGTATCCCTAAAGTTAAAACCAAATCAGTAAGGACAAAGCCATCACACAAAGGGAGGCCAGATTAGGAGGTCAGGGAGTTACAGATCTGAGTAGTGTTGTACCTGGACTACCACTGGGCCCGTTGTTCCCCTTCTCCCCTTTCTGACCAGGTCTGCCATCGGAGCCAGGAACTCCTGGAAGTCCAGGTGATCCGGCTACACCTTGAGGTTGAGCAAAAGCAACATGTGTGAAATGCAACACAACACATGAAGAAGGAGAAAGATGGCTCAACCACCAGTCCCCGTGCTGTGCAGATTGAGTTGACCCTATGAAGGCAAAACAACTGTTGGGCCTCTCTGAACTGTAGCCCTCTTCTGGCATTTGCTTACCTGCCTCTCCTTTCTGCCCAGGACGTCCAGGCTCCCCTGTGCTACCTGTAAGAACATCCAAGCATCAGTGCTTATGAGACTTAGCTGAATACTTTGCCCAGGGCAGCCCTCCACTACAGCACACCTATGCTGCCTCCTCTTGCACTCACCGTTGAAGCCAGGCAGTCCTGGGGCTCCTTGCAGTCCCTGAGGACCCAGGGGTCCACGGGGCCCAGGGTCTCCCTTATTGCCCATTCCACCTTTCTGTCCTTGGAGTCCTATCAAAGAGAACAGCACATGTATAAATTCAAAAACCCAGATTTGTTGTCTCTGTAGCCAGTGGAGCACATACGTCTTGCTTCACTGGTAGCAGAGTTTGGCCTCACACCTGCATTTACCTTTCAATGACATTCTCATAAAGCTTTGGGAGGACAGGGCCAGATGGCTCCTCAAGAGCCTCTTTAAGTCACCTCCAGCTCTGACCTGCTGTTAAAGACTTGCAGGGATGCCGTGACATCTCCTCAGTTTGTTCCCCAAACTGTTACTACCACCAGAATGTTTCTCTCTCTGGTTAAATATCCCTCAATGCAGCCTGAACCCTTCCCCTAGCAACAGTGGAGATGGAGGACAATGTCCTCCACTCCCATGATTTCAGGGAAATCTTCTCTCTTCTCTTCTCTTCTCTTCTCTTCTCTTCTCTTCTCTTCTCTTCTCTTCTCTTCTCTTCTCTTCTCTTCTCTTCTCTTCTCTTCTCTTCTCTTCTCTTCTCTTCTCTTCTCTTCTCTTCTCTTCTCTTCCTCTTTGTGCTCCAGAATTATCCCAAAGTCCTCACCTTTTGATATTCCTCCTACTTTCACTTTTCTCTTCTGGAGCACCTTGTGCTAATGAGTGTGCTGGAGCATGTGGGATCTGGTGGGAGATCTGAGGAAGCTCTAATCAATCTGCCTAACTGACAGACTTCCAGACTTCCCTGCTCTCCACCACAAACATTTTCTGCTTTCTTTCATTGTTCTGCTTTTAGCTTGGGTTCAGCCCACATGAGACCACTGAAAAACAGCTATCCAGATGCCCATTAGTGCGTGTTACATGGGAGAAACATGGTACATAACTCTTCTACTTAAGGTGTATAAAAGTCAGGCTTATACAAGATACAGAGTTCTCAGAAATAGGTTTTACTAAAGTGAGGACTAAAAATCCACATTCTTGTGCATATAAATGATACTGTATTATTTTGTACCATGAAAATCCTACTGCAAACATTGCTGCTTTAATGTGGTATACCCTGGTAATTGAATATCTTTAGCTTTCATTAGACAAAGGTCACTCTACAAAGAGACTTCTGTGATGCAGAGTTAACATTTTGCACCTCTCTTTCCCGAGCCCTCCTGGGGGAGTTTTGCTGGAGCATGGCATGAAACAAAATCCCTACAGATGAGGTCAAGTGTCCTGTTCATCCAGGTCTCTCACTGACTGGCAAGCCACTCTCAGGCCTGCCTGGATTTATATGAAATATCTGACCTACGAAGACTTCTTCTGGTGTTTTAAGCAGAATGAGTTCAGACAGGAATACATTGGAGAAACTTAACAATGTTGAGGTAGTGAAGAAATCTTACCTGCAAGCCCCTTCTCTCCTTTTTCTCCTCTCAGTCCCGGATCACCACTCGGGCCAGCAGGACCGGGATCTCCTTTGCTGCCCTTCACACCCTGTAGTCCACGTAAGCCTGCAAGGACAACACCTCTGATGCTTCATCACATGTTGTGTCTAGAGAACAGCAGCAACAGGCTCAGGGCCTCAGCTGCAGGCATGAGCCCAACTCTGCTCAACACGTCCATCAGAGTGGTGCTGGTGGAAGTGAGGAACTGGCCCACCATCACCAGTGCACGTTGACCTTTAAGATCTTTTCCAGCTAAGTTTTGCTTCTGTTCACATTAGTTCTGTGTAAGCTTATTTCCTTCAACTCCAATGACATTCCTGCTGACTTACACCTTGACTGAGGACAAGATTGCCCATAAAATCATTCATAAAGCCACTTTATGTTCATCCACAGAAGTAA
This sequence comes from Colius striatus, assembly GCF_028858725.1. NCBI lineage: Eukaryota > Metazoa > Chordata > Aves > Coliiformes > Coliidae > Colius > Colius striatus. The sequence goes on along the minus strand of NC_084769.1, from coordinate 10,475,019 downwards.
TTCAGGTGTCAGAAAAGCCTTACCTTGGATTCCTTGGTCTCCCTTTGTCCCTGGTGGTCCCTGTAGCCCTGAGATGTAAAATACATATTTCAGCTGACACACATCATCTATTCGCAGTAATGGCCAAGAAGAAGAGATGAATTTTTTAAATCATCCTTTGTGCATGTGCCTTTGGTCACCATGGAGGCCAATCTTCAGCTGGCAAAAACCAGCACGACTGCTTGGGAAGAGTCCGTGGAGCTTGACTGTGTACGTGGCTGGGCTGGGGCCAGCTGTCCTCCAGCCAAGCCCACTTTGTGGGGACTTTTGGGGAGATCATTCCTTAAAATGCACTGAACTCTTGGGCTCTGCTATACAATAACCATGCTTGGCAGGAGGTGCTGGTTCAGTGTGGTAAGTGCAGCCAGGAAGATATGAAAACATGATTTAAAAAAAATGTATTTTTTTTTTTTCCTTCAGAAAAGCTCATCATTGTAGCCAAGAATTAAGAATGGATGAGGTACAGATCTGACCTTGTTGCATCTTAGATCATCTTCATAGGATCGTAGAAACTCTGGTTTCTCTGGACATCACCTAGTCCAGCCTCTGCTCAAAGTGGAGCCATCATTAGAGCAGGACTTGCTGCATCCTCACAGTCTGGAGACATTTATCTCCTGCAATATGTGTGTCTTTCTACCCCAAAACCCCAGGCACTCAGAGCAGCAGCTTGTGTGTGGTTGTGGAGGATAGTGCTTGCACACAGTTCATTCCTGGGTCTGTGCAGTTGCTTCCCCAGAGACAAGATGGGAAAGATCCTAAATTTGTCGCTATTTGTTACACATACGGTTCAACTAGAGCCCTATAGGGCAGTGATTTGGGAGGTCTCCTTGAGCTGTGCTGCAGTGAGCTGGACAGAAGGATTTGCTCTGCCTCGGGCAGGAAAACCAACTATCCACTGGTGTGGGATGCACATAAACCCCCTCACTGGTCCTCTCCTGTCTCACGTGGAGATTTGGCACGGTTATTGCAGATAATGACCAGATACAATTCCTCCATCACCGCTGAGTTTTTTTGGTGGGGTAGCAGTGAGAAGGCAGAGCCAAAATCCTCCTCCATGGTGGCCACTGAACTCTGCAGGAGCACTCAGGCAAGCCAAGGCTCCCAAAGGGTGAGTCAAAAGGTGCAGCAGGTCTGCTTATGGCCAGAGCACTGTATGTCTGCACATCTGGTAGAATATGCCTCTAAAGATTAAAATCCCAAATCCTCACTTCAAGTTTCTTAGGGAGGAAAAAAAGAAAGAGAAAAAGAGGAAAAGTTGCTTTTTGTTCATTTGCCAACATACCTGGTGGACCAGGATCTCCTTTGTGTCCAGGTGGCCCTGAAATAAATATTTAAGGGATATTTTTTCAGTTGTCAGCACTCAGGGAGGAATACACCAATATGTGGTCAATAGGCTTGAGGTCTGGGCTGAAGACACTACCCTTTTGGAGGGCACTCAAAGCCCAAGTCTACAAGTTACAGGAGGGCAGACCAGCCCAGAGCTGTGTGTTCAGGTACAGTGAGATCCAGGATGGCTGCAGAGGTCTGTGCTCCAGCTCCTCTAGGTGTGTCCAGCCCACTGGCCAGAGTGTCTGGAGCCAATGTCCAACCCTACATGATGGGGCAGCACTAACTGATGGGAAGACTAAATCTTGCCCTAATTATTTGTTTGTCTGAACTAAGTTTTTGGTGCAGTTTTGACAATGGTGCAGGGGAACCATCTCTCCCCACTGCACAGCCAGTGTGGAGAAATGGAGCCATACCTGCAACCAGGGTGATGTTTCTCATCATCATCATCAAGTTTGCATTGCTGTTTTTGATTATGGTGATTTCCTCTTCTAAACTGCTCCTCCAGTTTTGTTTATATCCCGTGTGCTTCTCTGCAGAGCTTCTCTCCAACATCAGTTCATTGGCAAAGGAGCTTTCCAGAATCTCTTCTGTGTAAGAGGCATTTTGTTCTTGAAATTTCAACCTCTCTCTCTCCATCTTCATCACTGAGGAAACAAGAGACCCACGTACTGAATATTCCCTGCCCCATCTGGCTGGGAAATGCCTGTTCTGCAGAGCAGCTCCTCGGCACCCAGGGAGGACATCTGGGGTAAACATCACCCCTGTTGGAAACAGGGAGTTGGTTTTCTTGTGCTGTTCCTTGCTGCAGCCAGGAGTGCAGCTGGGAGTGCTTTTGCAAATGCAAAGAACACATCCAGGGTGGAGGAATGGTTTCCTGCAGCGGCTGCACTTGCGGTGTGCAGAGGAGCGTCTGCGCTCCCTCAGGGGTTTCCTATCTGTGTGCTCATGCCCGCTGTCCCCTGCCCACCCAAAAGCTGTCTCTTGATGTGGAGCCCACAGTAAGGTTGCAGCTTTACCTTTGTAAGCCAGCAGCAGCTGGCCAGCTGTCAGCAGCAGCAGGTAGATGCCAAGGGCTGCCCGAGCATAGCACTTGGATGGCTTTCTTTGGATTTGAGACTCTAAAAAGCAGAAGGTAGACATCCTCTCACATCGCTCCCACTACAACCCCTGCTCTCTTCCAGACATTTCAGACTTGGCCATGGTAAATTAGCAATGTTTTCCAGGGATGGGGAGCAGCAAGATCCCCTTGCAAGAGTGCCCAGAGGAAGGCAAGGCAGAGTGCCTTCCTCTCACTCTAGCTTTGAACTGCCATTCATTTGGCTGCCTTCTCCTTAGACAATTTAACCAGCTTACTCTCATCAAGACTTAATCAACCTATAACAATATGAATGTGGTAGTTCTCCCCTTTCTGCATCAATAAACTCCCAGTTTCCATCGCTTTTAGTTGTCACAGGCTGCCATTCAGTGTTGCTCAAAGCGTATGTCCTCTCCCTCCAGAGTGCTGCATACCTGCAACTCTAACAGCAATACATGTGTGCATCGAAACAAGTGGAAAATCAATAATAAACTGAGCTGCAGAACAAATGAAAACAAGTTGGAACACTTAAAAGGATTCTCCATCAGCAAGTGTTAAAGAAATAAACTGCTTTGTCAAATTTTGGCCTTTAGGGAGAAAAAAACTATTTCAGAAGCATTAATAACTACTTCAGACACTCAGTAAGTTGCCCTTAATTGAGGGGTTTTTTTCAAAGTAATGTAATCAGGAGTTTAAAGTCTTGGTTTTAAAAGAGTACAGTAATTTAATTAGTTTTACAAAAGGATGGTTTAGTCAGCAATGCAGTATTTATATTCAGCTGAAAATCCATAAGCTTACATTTTTGGATCTGATGATTTCAGTATCTTAACTATTAAGACATGAAAGTTGTACTCAGGGAAAGAAGGCATTTTCTAAAACAGCAAAAGAACTATTTCTTTTCTGATTCTCACCATCAGCTTTTGGCTAGGAAGGACATTTTCAGATACTTCTCCTTTTAAATGGTAGTTAATTTACTAGCAAAATCACCATAAAAAGCATTTAATATGCAGTATAAATGCTGCTTTCTTCATAGAACAGATAAAATTCATATCAATCCACTTAATAAAAAGAAACCTTACCACTTATATGAAAGGTTGTGGTAGAAGCTGAGGCAAACCCAATCTTGTCTGCAATACTGAGAGTGTTCATATCATTCACATTTCCATCTTCCCCGTGTTCGTCTTTAATTTTCATGACAAAGTGTCTTGTGGCTAACCTAAAGCCTTGTCAGATTATGGACAATAAAGAAGTGAAGGGACTTCCTATCAGCCTCCTGATTTGATATGCTTTCTGATATGCTTTTCCTATCTGCTCAGTTTTTATAGACTTGTGAGAACTATGATGTGGTAATTTGAACAGTTCCTCAAAAAAATCCCACAGCTAAGATGTTCAGCTGCTCTTGTGTGCTCACTTTGGGACACTGTGTCCACGGAACCTCTTGCAGGATCTACAAGAGATTCAACCCCAAGTCATTCAGTGTCTTTGCACTTTAGTGGGGTTGGGCATGAGGTGGCCATTTTGCTCCTTACACAAGTAAACCTCCTCACATAGCCAAGATCATTCCAGGTTCAAGATTAGCTTGGAGAGCTCCTCTGGGAGGTGGAGCACTGTCTGTTACTGAAAACTGTATTAACCTGCACCAAGAGAATAACTTGGGGATGATGCATGACTGAAGTGCAGTGAGGGAAAGGATCAGGAGGAGTTGTAAAGACAAGCAAGTGATAGTGGGATGGGAGATGCTGAAGCCTAGGTGGGTTTGGGATGTAATGGAGAAGTGACCCTTGCAGGTGACTCCTTGAAAGGCTCTTTCCAGCCCCTGCTTCCTCCTTGACCCATTTTACATACCCATGGATGCAATTCCTATGACCTCATTCCAACGGGATGCAATTCCTAACAACTCACCATTTCTTTGCTCACCCCTGCAGACCTCACTGTGGCCTGTGGTGGTTTGGCATCTCCATGTGTGCCAGGGTTGGTTTTGGTTTTGTCAGTGGAAGAGACTCACCTGAGCCTGCAGGCGAGAGCCGTCTGTAGGTGCCGGGCAGAGCCCTCCGCACCCACGCCGCCAGTGCCATGGGCTGCCCTCTCCAAGGCACAGGGCAGTCCCTGTCGTACAGTTTCCTCCTGGGTTGTGGGTCTGTGCTCATCTGCAGGGCTGCCAAGTCCTCTCCACTTTGTGTGGCCATGAAAAAATGTGTGGTGTGAGGCTCAGGTAGATGTGAGCTGGAAATTCACACCCTGATGACCCAATGCAGAGTGAAGCCCTCTGTTCTGCACCTTAAGATCTCTTAAAGGCTTAAACCAAAAACGTGGGGATTTTTAAATCCACTTCTGTGTTCTCCTTTCAAACGTGCTTGTGCAGCTGTGACCTGCTTTGGCACCAGCAGAGAGGAAGAGGAATCTTCCATTGGCATATATTCCTCTACACAATTTAGATAATTTGCTTTTGCTAATTTGTAGCAATTAGGATAATTTGCTTTGTTGTGAAGACCTCAGATAGCCCTTTGAATCAGAGTGACTTGAGAGGATACCACTGATCACCTGAACCACAGCAACTACCTGTGCCTCCTCTCCCTTTGTGGCGTTGCCTTCCCACTGAAGTAAGGTCTCCTGTTCACCCCGTTTCTAATGATTTAGGTGGTTTAGCTGGTCATTCTGCACAAGCCTGAAACCATCTACTGTTGCTGGGCCAGGTATTGAGCTGGGCATCACACAGATCTACAGCAGAGAGGCTTTTAACAACACCTCCAGGCAAATTCATATTATTTAAAAAATATTTAACAATGCTAAAAAAAAGCTGTCACCTGTAGTTTTCAAGAGCCCTTCTAGAAGGCAAAAGGTGCAATGATATCTTTGTGTCCTCCTTCCCCGAGGGAAAAAGTCAAGGTTATGTTTTCCAACTCTGGCCAGCAGGTTGAGGGAGATTCTCCCTCCCGTCTACTCTGCCCTGGTAAGGCCACGTCTGGAGTACTGCATCCAGTTTTGGGCTCCCCAGCTCAAGAATGACAGAGAACTTCTGGAGAGAGTTCAGTGCAGGGCCACAAAGATAATTATATCACTGAAACATCTGTCTTATGAGGAAAGGCTGTGAGGCCTGGGGCTATTTTGCCTGAAGAAGACTGAAGGGGATCTTATCAACACTTATAAATACCTAAAGGGTGGATTTTGAGAGGATGGGGAGAGTCTTTTTTTCTGTAATGCCCAGTGGCAGGACAAGAGGTAACAGACAGAAGCTGAAACACGGGAATTTCCATTTGAACATGAAGAAAAACTTCTTTCCTGTGAAAGTGAAGGAGCCCTGGCACAGGTTGCCCAGGGAGGGTGTGGAATCTCCTTCTCTGAAGGTTTTCAAAATACCCTCCAGGACACGTTCTGGTGCTCCCTGATCAGGGGCAACTTCATTTAGCAAGGGGATTGGACTGGATGATCTCTAGAGGTCCCTTCCAACCCCTACCATTCTGTGATTCTGAGAACTCTCATGGTCATGCTGTGGCCATGCCATTCTCCATGGCCCAGGTGGCATGTGTGCAAAAGCAGTGATAGAGACCCTCAATTTTGACAGTCCTGATATTCACTGCTTCGGGGTTGAAAGACCAATTCTCCACTTAGCTGTTTTGGGAAGGTCAATGGCGACGTTATGATCCCATCCAACTTTGATGGGAACATGGCAGCATGGAGAGCTCCACAGACCTACACCAACTAGAAATAATGAGGCTGCATCAACCCCATTTATCAGAAATAGGCAGTGAATTAAGGTTGACCATTTGGATAGGTAACTGCAAATGGTGGGAGCATCATGGCCCGTTCCCATATGGCCTCTGCAAACAGGATTTCCCTGCACACGTGGCACCGGGGGCCTCAGCCCTGATATAGGCATCAGAGATCTTGTCCTGACACGTTTCCTCAGCCTTGGCCTGCACTCGCTGCCCACCCTGATTGCTGCTGTCTTTCGTTTCTCACTGGAGCATCACTGACTGCAGCAATAGATTGACACTGGTTGTGCAATTGGAGCTTACCAAATCAGGGAAGAAAAATAAAAAAGAAACTGCTGATTCCGTGCAGCCTCCCTAGGTTGCTGGTTTGCTGAAACAATGGGATTATTAATAGAATAGCAGTTTCCAGCACATTATGGGACAAGTCTGCTGGGCCATCGGCCTCGCCCTCCAGGCTATCTGCTAGGAAGCCCTGGTCTCTCTCCTTCCTGCTGCTCATCCTATTTCCCCTGAAATGCCCTGGCAACATCTCAAGGAAGTGCCTCAAGTCCTCTTTGCATCCCTTCCTATGCTCTGACGTAGGTGGTTTGTGCCAGGCAGAAGGTACTCCTCACACTCTCATTGTAAAGATGTACAAAATCAGAACCAAATTTTACAAACAGACTGCAGTTGCCTCAAAATTGTGGGCCTGGGGGTAACTGCTGGTGGAGGGAAAAGGAAGTGTCTGGTCCCTGGCTGTCCCTGTTCCCTTTCCATCACCTTTCACCACTGCTGTCAGCTGCAGGTATTTGACACCACCAAAAGGTCATGGCAGAGCAAAGGGAGGTAACACCAAACCCCAAGCTGCCATTTAGCCAAACACAACAGTTCCCAGCAGTGATGCTACCAGGGAGCTTAGACAGGTATGAGCCTCCTCAGAATAAGCATGTATGCTGCAAGAGCTGAATTTGTGGGTTTTTAAAAGGTGGGGTTTTTTTTCCCAAGTGAGCTCAGAGCTGTTTCTCCATATATGTACAAGATGGTAATTTTTCCAAACTCATCTATTTGACTACAGACTCTCTTAGTCACGAATGGGCAGAATTCAGGGGACTTTGTGCACCTCCAAGGATGAGGAAGAGGAGAGGTGACAACACAAACAGGTCTCATATCAGGTAAGCTGGGGCAGCAACCTCCACCATTCCTGCTGTTGCCTGTAGGCTGAAGTGAAAGTGTTAGCCAGAAAGTGACAGCCTACCCCTTCCCCTACCCCAGCACCTGCATTCGTGTTTCTGCAGATGGGCTTTAAAAAAACTAAAAGCAATCCTGGCCACAGACCACACTGCTCTCCCACAGAAACAAATAACTGTAGTTTGACCGAGGATATAGCCCATAGATACACAGCCACTTGTGACCAGATCTGTACAATTGCCTCTGTAGTGGTAGGTTTGTTTATAAACTGGCTTGGTTGGCTTGTTTTCCCCCTATTTCACCTGACTTTCCAGTCTCTTCTCTTTTTGAAACGAATACAGTTGGTGAATTTTGACATGCCAGTCAGCTTTTGTGGTGGGTTGACCCTGGCCATCAGTCAAACACCCACTCAGCTACTCACTCATTTCTCTCTCCCAAAACAAGAGGAGAAAACAGAAGGAAGGTGAGAAGACTCACGAGTCAATATACTGACAGTTTAATAGGGAAAGCAAAAGCTGCACTTGCAAGCAAAGCAGAAAGAGGAATTCTCTCCTTCCCATCGGCAGGCAGACAGGCAACCACTTCCTGGGAAGCAGGATCTCAGCACACGTGACGGTCGTTTGGGCTGACAAATGCACTAACCACAAATGTCTCCCCTTCCTCCTTCTCCTCCTGAACTTTTGTTGACTAGCTCAACGTCATATGGTGTGAAACATCCTCGTGGTCTTTTTGCATCAGCTGTGTCCCCTCCCTGGCTTTTGCACCCCCCAGCCTACTCACAGCTTTGACACTGTGCAAGCACTGCCGACCAAGAGCTGAAGCATCAGTGTCTCATCCACACCAATCAGCCACAAATCCAAAGCACATCACCATACTGCATTGGGCTGCTGTGGAGAACGTTCCCTCCATCCTGGTCAGACCCAGTATGGCTCTCCTGTATGAATGCATGTGCTGAAATCCCTTGTTATTCCCTAGGATGCTCATCAACATTGGGAGGCACTGCTGAATTCAGGGGCTGTCAAAGCAGATTGTGAGTGATCTGCCCATTGGCAGCTCATGGAGGTGCCAGATCTGAGTCTTACTTGTGAGTGTCCAACTGACTGCCTGACTTAGTCCTGGTCAGCATCCCCTGAAAAAAAACCCCAGTAGATCCAGCTCTAAGGACAAGAAATTATGTGGTATGAAAAGAGTTTCCATGCAGAAGAGAAACTGAGGCCGACACACAAGATCTAACTGACTGTGATTTGTGCCAGGGCATTAAAATAAAGCCAGAGAAGGGACTCATATGGGAGCAAGGGCTTTGTTGTGAAACCCCCCATGTCCATGTGTGCCTGGAGCTGTGCTCAGGGGGTCCAGCTGCTGCAGTAGCACCTGGGCACCCCTGGGACTGTGGAGAAGAACTTGTGCTAAAGCAATAAAATCCCCAGTTCTGCCTGGCTGACATTTCTCCTTTCTAGCTTGATGTGTTGCTTGGCTTTGTTGTAGAGATTGAAACCAGATTTTCTTTCCTTTCTATGAGTTATGTTAATTTGTGTTTCATCAGAACTTGCCTCTTCTCCTCCTTTTCTTTTTTTCTCCTCTCTTTAGGCTGGATCCAGCTGCACCATGAATTCAAGGAACCACCTGCAAAACATTTTAATGACTTCAACCTGCTCTTTGAGGTGAATTAATACCAGGGCAGCCTCTGCAGCATGGTGAAACAGTCAGACTTGGCTAAGCAGGCCACCCTCAAAGACGAAAAATATGTTCTGCAAGGCAGCCACTTCTGACAGGCAACTTTGTTTTCAAGGTCCCCATACAGTATCTCACTCCTCACCTCCAAGACAGTTGTCATTCAGGTAAGAGCTGATCCCAGAGATTAGATGTATCTCAAACCAGCTGAGAAACAGGAAGGATAATGAGATGTGTAAAAAACAGCAATGGGACAAACAGGCTAGATCTGTTAATGGTTTGCTATAAACAGCAAAATTGTAGCTGAAAGGAGGCATCTCCCTGGGCTTGTTCTGCACTTAGGATCTCAGTACTAGAGGGAGAAATCAGCTGCCCCCTAATGCTCTTCTTTTCTGGGATCTTTTGGTTCACCCCTCACTTTCAACCAGGCCAAAAAGACTTTTTTAAGCAGAGCCATGTTCCCACTTTCCTCCATCCCCTGGGCTTTTAAAATCCCAGGGTCATTTTTGATCTGCTATGCAACTATCAGTCACATCAAATGATGCTGCAAGTTCTACTGTGGTCCCCTCAACACAGTCATGCAAGAAGTTCTTTAACTTGCCTTCATGTTTCTTCAGGAAAATCTCTGGAATTATATGAGGTTTGGGATCACTGTAGTTTTACATATTAAGCTAGGCAGATAGTCAGCAGGTTGTTGAGAAGGACGTTCCGACAGAGGTTTATTATTGAGTCTTGTCCTTGCAGTGGGTCGCATCCCAATTAATTGCTTGCACATCAATGCATTACTCTGGATTTATCTCAGGGTAAACAAATTGAGGAGCTAATACTTGGGCTTCCACTGAAGGACACCACAGGATGGTTTGTCTCTGATAAGGTTTCTGGCCCAAATTTCCATGTCCTGAATGCTACTGGCAAACACCTCAGCTTGAAAATCCATTAACCTGTAATCACCCCGTGCCCCTTTTTCGGTGAATGTGGAGAGCAAACATGTGTGTGAGCAGCTATATACACAGACTTGAAACCATCACTGACAGCAGTCCATACAGAACTAACTCAAAGCAACTGTCCAGTAAAACACTTGTGCAGAGCTAGGCATTACAGCTCAGCCCCTGAAAATGCTTCAGACTCCCCTGCCTCTCACTTTTCTGCTGTCCTTAGAGAGCAACAACCAGCCTTGCTGTTCTGATCATCTGCTTTAACTGCTGTGGTGACACTGAATATTTCAGAGACTCGAAGTCATGGCTTTTCCCCTTGAATTTCCTTCCTTCATCACCTGCCCTCTCTTCTCCCATCCCTTTGCTATGCCCTGTGCAGCTCCCCTGGGTGCTGACACGGCCATGCTGCTGACTTCTGCTCTGCACAGCTCTGCAAAAAACCCTTCATTCCCTTTCAGCGACTCTCCTGCTTGCCAGTGACTGCCACGCGGGGCTGTGCTTACTCAATCTCCTTCTAGGAAATGATAAGCTCAAGTGTGAAAGCCTCAGCATCAGCATATTGTGGGAAAAGTGATAGAAAAGGAAAAGTTGCTTTTACTGGTAGTTTTCTTGCTCCTATCTAAGTCACGGTGCCTGCAAAAAACCACAGTGTGCAATTGGTACATTGCTCCCACAGATTTCACCTTTAGATCTGTTGGTCGTTGCCTCTCAATTAGGGCAAATAACTGATGGCTGCTTCTCCATTATAGTCTTTAACAATGATAACCTGACTCTTTTGATTCCCCTCTGTTTCTCAGTGTGAAGGTGTTTTAGTCAGGAAGCATTCCAGGGAAACAAACAAGAAACTGGTGATGAGTGGTGAGAGTGGGGTGAAATATCCATCGGGACAGAGCAGAGACCCTTGTCAAAGTGGTGAGGAGCTGGAAGAGGACGGTGCACTGGGTGCTGCTGGCTAAACATACCAGTCCTGCTGTGCTGGAAATGAGTTGGTATGTCTGGGCCATCAGTAAGGTTCACTCTGCATCATGGGTAGTGTGTTAGGACTGGAGTGTCTGTGAAACATTTGGATTTGCCTTCTTACCTCTCAGTGGCAGGCTGGTACTCCTCAGAGTTCACATTTGGGACTCTTACAATAAGAAAGACACTGAGGTGCTGTAGTGTGTCCAGAGATGGGCAATGAAGCTGTTAAAGGGTCTGGAGTATAAGTCTAATTAAGGAGCGGCTGAAGGACCTGGGGTTATTTAGCCTGGAGAAGAGGAGGGTGATGGCAGACCTGATCACTCTCTACAACTGCCTGAAAGGAGGTTGTAGTGAGGTAGAGGTTGATCTCTCCAGTAATGAACGACAGGACAAGAGGAAATGGCCTCAAAGTTGCAGCAGGGGAAGTTTAGATTGGAGATGAGGAAGAATTTTTTCACCCAGGGAGGGGATGTGGTCCCCATCCCTGGAGATATTGAAAAGCCGTGTAGCTGAGGTGCGGAGGGACACTGTTTAGTGATGGGCTTGACAGTGTGAGGTGAGTGGTTTGACTCAATGATCTTAAAAGTCTATTCCAACCAAAATGATTCTATGAATCTATGATCTACTACTGTACCTGAATGGCAGCTGTCATTGCTGCTTCTTTATCATTAAGAAGCAAAAGCAAAGCCCTGGTTCAACATTATTCTCTGAGCATCTCACAAAAGGGGCTGATGCTAGTAGCAGGAATGACTCAAGCTGATATCAGAAGAGCAAAGCAATTTACTTTTTCTTTACATATTTTCAGATGCTTTATTTCTAAGAAACTGAGTTGCAAGTGTCCAAATGCCTGCAGAAATACAGGATGCTCAGCTCTTGCCAGCAGCTAACTTGCCCAAGATGGGGGCAAGACTTCCTAGGGAAAAAAAGTTTCTTTTTTACTGACCTTCAGGCTTTTGTGCCTCTTTTCATAACCAACACAGAGCTTCTTTTGGGAACTAGCAGAAAATTCCCTTCCTTCTGCTACACAGGCAATGACAGATCAAGCAGACCTGATGTGTTTTGATGAATAAAACCAGAAGCTGCTTCACAGCCCTGGCCCTTACCTGATTCCAACCTTTCCCATTAAACTATTTGAGGGGTTTTTTTTCAGAAATAACTGGAAGCAGAGGGTCTCTAGGATTCTCACATTTGCATAAGAGTTAAAGACCCGAAAGATTTGGGCACAGTGACTGGGAACTTCAACACAGGAGCGCTGCCATTCTCACACAGCTGTGGGTGTTTGGGCAGAGTTTTGACAGCAACTTGTTCAAAAGGGCTTCAGGTGACACAGCCTCCTTGTGTCCTCTATGTGTTGCTGAGGAAAATAGGTCTCTATGGTGGTCTGTATGGTGTATGCTAGTGGTAAAGAATAACCAAGTGCTATGGAAGGCTGGTTCAATACAGAGATGGTAATCACTGAAATAAAAAAGGCATGGTTCTTAATAAATTCCCTCTGCTTTAACCACCAGGGAATTTGGCAGAAGGCAGAATTTAAGCAAAAACAAACACCAAACCCACACATGTGTATGTACTTTAAAAGAAACAGACTGAGGAGGAAAGGGAGAAATCAGCTAGAAATAGGTTTTCATTATCAGTCAAATATTTAACTCTAGTCCAACAAAACAGTAAGATCGACATGTCATTATTTGCCTTTATTAATGACTCAGATAGCTTTAATTCTACACAGCATTCTTGAAGGCATCAAGACATTCTACCTGGAAGCCACTGGTTTACATTCACTTCTGTGTTCAAATGAGCTGAGCTGGTGAAAATGTCCATGCTGTGGGTTGTTTAACCTTCCCGAGGTGTGTGCAGATTTAGGGCTTTACTCAGAGGGTGCTGGTGTTAAACAGCAGCTTTTGGGATGTCTCATCAGGCTCTGGGACAGGTAAGACCAGGGAAAGCCGTGAGAGGAGCTGCAGTCATGGAAGCAGAGCATTCCTGTGCCTACTGTTGTGGATGATGAGGCAGGAGGGCTGGAGGACATTGACTAGAACCCCTAGAGCTATAGTAGTCTCCAAAGACCTCCTTGGTGCTCGTCCAAGCTGAGAAAACATGTTCTCAACAATGTTGGGGCAACCGAAGGACACGACTTGTGCCTCAGATGCCCCTTACTTCTCAGTGTGGCTCCAGCAGAAGCCCTGGCTGAACCCACACCCATGTTTCAGGGTTGAAATCAAGCAATCAGGTGCATACGTGGGGCTCGGTGTGTTTGCCAGAGCTGGGCTGGGCTAGAGTTGATAAGGGAGGTCAGCCCAAGCAGTGGGAGGCTGAGCCAGGCAGCCTGGCTCCTGCTTCCCCCTCAATCACATCTGAAAGGGATTTGCTGAGACCTCGGGATGAGGCTTCGAGACTCTCCTTGCCAAAAATATCAGAAGGATGTTGTGAAAAATTAGGGATCCTGGCATCAATTAAAAGCATGTGACAATTGCATTGGGTTTCTGGCTATCCTAATTAATTAAATTGCACCAAGTGAGCAAGTTGGTAAGCAACTCTCACTGCGAGGTGTGCACGTAGCTGAGAGAATTGGAGCAAGGTGCCACATGTTAATCATTACAGGATTTTGTCTGCACAACATCAGTCTTGCACAGACCTGCTTGTGAAATCATACCTTTCCCATTAAACACAGTTTGAGTTTTGAAAGGGAGTTCAGAATGGTTTGGCATGAAGCTTTGTATAGGGTTGAGGAAATCTGGGAGAGATGGCCCTGCTTTAGGTAATGAGAAAGAAATTAACCTGATTTCTCTTTTGTGGCATATTGGAAAGCCTCTGCTTAAGGAATGTGGATTGATGGAGTGGCACAAGGTGGGAAGAATATTAAAAAAGATGTCAACATGCCAATAAATGTGTATGTCAGAAATAAGTATAGTATATGTTAGCTCATCAGAGCAAGCTAAAGAAAGGTGTTCTTTCATGGAGAGAGACAGTCTGGTAGCTCACATCATTAAGGAAAAGAAAATGATCAAAGCAGAAATAAGCTCAAGTTTCTGAATGTCATCTCACCTTTAGAGTTCATTCCCTCATCCAGTCAAGGGCCAGGTGAATGGATGATTTGCATGAACATGATCCAGGGGGGAACTCAACTCTACTCAGAGACTTGGGTGCACACTTTTCTTCAACTGTCCATTGCTTTCCCTACATAGCCAATCTGAAGCTCTGGCCTTTGGGATTTTTGTCCTAAAACCTTTCCCCAGATCAACAAGAAGAACAGCAAAATCCTAAGGCAAAATGAAAAGAAAGTAGATCAAGGTCATAGATTTCATTCTCCATCTTGAGAGCATGAAGATCCACAGTAATGACAAGCAGATGGAAAGTCAGGCACTCGTCTAAGTTGGCTGCCTTTTGCAAGAGCAGTAGGGCTTGGTCTACAGTGCAATGTGTTTCTGGTGGAGATATGCTGGCTGGAGAGCAAAAACCTATTGCACCTCCTCACGGAGAGCTGAGCCAAGATAATTCTTGGTTTTGATAGTGTTTTGTCAGCCTAGCAACGATGTTAGGAGATATGATAGGGCTCTGCTGGCAAGAAAATACTGAACCGGTACACGCAAAGGTCTGATGTGATGTCTTCAGTGGCATGGTCTTACCAAGAGAGGCTATATCATGCCAACAAATTCTTGGTGGTCTGCATGCAGCCTCTGGCAGGTGATGAACCTCAGCAAATGGTAGCAAGAGTGAAGGTGAGGGAGCACTGGAACAGTCTGCCCAGATGGGTTGTTGAGCATCCTTCTCTGGGGACATTCAAAACCCACCTGGACAAGTTCCTATGTGACCTAATCTAGGTGGTCCTGCTCTGGCAGAGAGGTTGGACTGGGTGATCTTTCGAGATCACTTCCAGCCCTTAAGATTCTGTGATTCTGTGACTTGGAATGTAGCTGATTCTCAACTCTGTTTCCCTGGTACCAACACAGGCAGTGGGGCAAGAGATAAGGTCTTTGGCTTGGCATTGATAAAGCTCTCAGAGAGGATAAGTCCTTATGCTTATTGGCACATGAGTGATATCCCTGGAAAGCTCTCCAGCACCCAGTAACTCTGCACGGGAAGGGGACAAGAGTCAGCAGCTCATAGTGGGTGTTGCTTTGTGTATCCTCCATTCCAAGTTCAGTTTCCAAATGTAGCAATAAGTGTCTTTGAGGTTCATTTGTTACACACATACAGAGAAAAAAATTATATAAAACCAAGTGGAAATGTCTCCTGTCCTATGAAATAAACCCATCCCAGCCCCGTGGCAGTGCCCCTGGCTGGCAGCAAGCTCATGTTACTTAATTATGATATGTTGCATACACCAAATAGCAGGGGACAAACCTCCTCCTTTATTCTCACAGTCTAGTGCAGCTGTGTCTGCCTCGCAGCTGTTCGGAGCACATACATCAACATGCCCCAGCATCCCAGTTCAAGCGGAGGTGCTGGAGATGCAGCCCTGGAGAGGGAAGCAGCGATAGAGAAGTCCCGATTTTACACTTAAATGATGCAGAACTGTCTTCTTCCTTTCACAAGCTAATTTCCTTCTCTTTACATACAGACTTGGTTATAGTTCTTTGTTAGATGTTTCACCTTACAGCAGCAGCTGCCCTTTTGCTGTGCACCAGTTCTTCCCCATCACCATCCTGGACTCAGCACAGGGAGGACTGGCTGCTGTATTCCACCAGACAGGGTTATGTGGACAGTGAGGGGGAAAATGCCAGGAAACTTCAACACTGGTAGGACAAGGGGTAACAGGTACAAGACAGGGCATAAGAGGTTCCAACAAAACACAAGGAAAAGCCTTTTCACTGTGAGGGTGAGGGAGCACTGGAAGGGGCTGCCCAGATGGGTTGTGGAGTCTCCTTCTCTGTGGACATACAAAACCCACCTGGATGAGTTCCTATGTGACCTACTCTAGGTAGCCCTGCTCTGGCAGGGGGGTTGGACTGGATGATCTTTTGAGGTCCCTTCCAACCTTTAAGATCATGTGATTCTGTGAAGCCTGACCTTGAGCATCCTAGGCACACATTGCTGTTCTGTCTCTGTTTTCCCTGGTAAAAAGCTCAGCTATGCCTTTCAACTCTGCCCTGGGCTGGGGACAGAACTGAACATCTCCAAATGTCAATTTCTTTTTTAATATGCAATTAGTTTTAAAAACACAGAATATCCTAGAGAAAGAAAAAAACCCAAAGTCATGTCTTGCACAGACTGCTAAATCCCACAGGGAAAAGTCCAGGAATGTGCCCCTGAAGCCTATGGTACCCAGAGCCATGGTCGCTGTGCCAGATGGATTCAAGGAAGATGCAGCTCTGGAGCACCAGGATAAAAACCCAACCAGGGAGACGGGAAATGAGAGTTTGTCAATGTTTCTCCTGGCTTTAATTAAGTTCATTGTTATTTTGGTCAACTCCTGCTCTTCTTCCCTCCCTCTCTCTATCATTTTTCTCTAAAAGTCTGTTCATCAGACTGTACCCAGCTCTCAAAGCTCAAATTTTAATTAAAGTCATTCAGTGGTTTTGAATGACTAATGATCTCTTATCAGGTACCATGCTACAAATAACAGGCAAATGACCTTCCCTCCCACTCTTCATTAATACACTATGATTTTCTTCTATACTGCTTGCCCTGCCAAAACTCTTCTTACTTTAAAATAACATCAGAATAGAAAATCTCTTTGAAATGCATTTTAGTTGGGTGCAAAGGGCACAAGGTGGCTAAAGGATGAAGATGTACTTTTACAGGTCCACCTTGAAAAACCTGGCTATGAAGGAGTTTAGTTTATAATCCCATTTTCACCAAAGGAAAAACAAATCCTATTGAGTTTGTTGAGTTTCTGACACCAAGGTCTATCTGATGGGCGTTTCTGTCTAGTATTGGATAACAAGAGTCAAATGCTGACCGGGTAAGCGTGGCTCGGGTTTGGACATCCCTCACTTCTCCAGGAGTAATCTGTAAGGCAATAGGAGAAAAGCATTTCTACTGGAGCTATAGAAGAGGATATAAAGAAATAAGTAACATCTCCATTTTGCCTGAATTTTTGGCTGTCTCCTTGTTTATCTGCTGGGAGCTTTGATAGAGCAGGAAATCCTCTGTGATCAGTGTCCTGAGCAGCCCTGGGCCCCATGTGAGGAAGAAAAAGAGCTGAGATAAGCAGAAGTCTTTGGTGGGACATTTGTCTTTGTTTTTGTCAGGGGAAACAAAAAAAAGTGAGAGCAAGAAGTAACAAGAAGAAAAAACCAGAAAACACAGTTTCTTTTTCCAGTGACAGTTCTCTTTTCAGGGTGAGGGGTGGAAGTGGCACCTGGCTTTGCTACGTCAGGGTAAGTGGCCCCTCAGAGCCTCTCTGCAGCACTGTGCTTGTTTGGAGCCATTGAGTCTTGTCTTCCTTCTGTGCTCCTTCTCATCCATCGGTGCCAAAGATGAATGCTTTATGAAGTTTTGATCAGTGCGGGAGCACTGGAGATCTCTGCCGGGCTCCCAGCAGACAAATGCCTGCCTGGCCATGGCCATGTTGTTTCCCAGGGAATGTTTCCCAGGCACACAGTGAGCTCCTCACCACAACTTTTCAGTGCTATGATGATAAGAATTGAAAATAAACTAGTAGGATTGTTGAAGAATTGCTTTTTGCCTTCTTGAAATTGTCTTAAAGAAAAAGAAAGAAAGAAAAGATGATTTCATGGTATAAATCCTATAAATGACACTAAACACAAGCAACAATTTTCAGCCATAGGTGATGGGTTGGTCTCTTTTGCAAATGTGGACCTTGATGCAATGTTTTCAGACTCACCATTTTATATCCTTTAGGTCAAACTAAACACATGTTAAACACAGACACTTTTCAAAGCACTACCCACAGCACGGTCTCTAACTGCAATTTAGCTCTGTCCCACAGGGGCAAACTTGGCCTCAGCTGAAGGAGAACTGAACTTGCTGTTGTTTTTCAGCAGCTGCTTATCTCTTTCTCTGTCAAATACTCAGTCTGCTTTGTGTATGCACAGCTGCCACGCTGGCATTTGCTCCGGGTTTATGACGTGAAGCTGTGGCTTTCTATGGAGGCATCCGCAGCCCAGGGTGAGAGACCACAGCACGGATTTCCCCGGCGTGGAGCCACAAAGCCATGCTGGACCTGGCCATGTTTGACATAGAGGTATGTTTTGGTGAGAATGACTTTCTGAGCTCTGCTCCTGCCACTGTGGGTGGTGGTTACCCACTCACCCATGTCACCTGGCCAAGGATGGCCACTGCAAGGAAGATCAGCAAACCCACTGCCTTGCTGCTGGTTTCTTGGCCAGCCCAGCTGGAAGGAAGTCACACCTGGCCATGTTCTGCTTTGTATGAGTGGTCAATGCTGACATGCTTCCATTACTGACTTTCTGTACACTTAACAGTAAGATGTCCACATGGCAGCTCTAAGCAAAGGAGCAATAATTCGACTTCTATAATAAGGACAAGACCTCTGAAGCAGTCACTACATAGACAGGTTCGTTCTGCCCTCAGCATCCTCTTCCCTCAGTTGGTCAAGTCCAGCAAGAAGCAAAGTCCTACCTCTCCTATTGGGTTTCCTGAGTGTTTTGTTCACAGTGGGATAGCCCCAGAGGGAGAAACTGGGCTGTTTGGGGCCTATGCAACCCTCAGGTTTCTGGGCATGATAAGCTATAGCCCTGTGGCCCCTCATGGCAATGCCTGACCTCAGGTGGGACATGACTTCTGGGGGATGGAGAACCTCTCAGGCATGCAGAGCTGGGTCTGCCAGTGCTCTCTAACCTGAGTAGGAATGAGAGATGCCCGTTCTTTATACAAGTTTATGAGATCCTCTTCTTAGTCTGTTAAAAAAAAAGTATCTTCAATTTTCTGACCTATATAAATTGCCTGGGATAGCTTTACAGCAGTATGGCAAAGAAATTCCAGCTCCTGCCAATGACATCAATTCCAGTCATGACATTAGTGTTTCGTACCACACAAGTGAGGGAAAGGGAGAGATAAAGAATAAACTGCTGTACACGGTATTTCATCTGGGGATGGACAGACACAAAGATAAAGCAGTCACAGATGAACGCTGCCATCTCCTCAGCTGTGTACAGATACAACTGCAGGTAGAACTAACTTTCTTCCTTGCTGTCTGAGTGTAACTTTGCTGTCACATCCAAATAGATACCACTCCCCCCTCCTCACCCCAAACTGTGGATATTTTATCAGTGTGAAAATATTAACGACCTTTGTGCTACATCCCCCATGTTCTTGTGACTTCAAGCTCTCACAGTCCTTATCTGATTCACTCATGCTTACTGTGGTCGGGCTGTAACTCCACTCACTTCCCCTTGGCAGAGCATTGCCTTCCTCTTCTGAGCCACTACTGTCAAAGAGCAGCCATCTGCTCTTCAGCTGGGTTAAAAATAGACAGGGATGGTAGTACATTATTGCAGAGCTCATCCACTTTCTTTTCCTTCAGTCTTCAGTCTGGGAATCTGTGGACCACATCCTAGTGTCTCTAAAAGGCAACTGAGGAAAAGTAGTGTGTTGTCAGAAGGCTCAAACAGTCACATCTCACTGGGGCCTGGGGGAGAAATTTGTGCTCATTTAGAGGAATAAATCCTGTAAATTGCTGAGTCACACTCTGTCGCATTCAGCCCCTCTGGACAGGATAATAGGAGTGGACATATTGGCTCTACTGGACTAAAGCCTTATGCAGCCCACTGTCCTGCCTGAGGTTTGCCAAAGGTGGGTGCCTGGGGAAGAGTAGAAGAATAGGATATATAAACATATGTATGATGTTTCCCAACCATTCTCTGAGCCTCCAGCCCCTCTCAGCTCAGGGATCTCTTGATTTGGCTGGATGTTACTCCCAGATATTTGCTGTTTGTTGTCATATTTCTTATTTTCATCAGACTCATGATGTTACTGCTTGTATCATGCCAGCATTTGGCATCTACATCTTTTGGACCAGCAATTGCAGCCCAGTCACCCCGGGGTGATGCTGTCCCTATGATCCTGGGGTGCCCAGCCTTCTCCATGAAGCCTTCATTTGGGGAGTATTTTCTACCACTCCTGACCCTGCTTTAACCCTGAGCTGGAATGACTTGGTTAAGCAGGGCTGTGGTATCATGTTCATCCACACACCCTTACTGGGATGGGCAGGGCCATTGCTGAACTGGTGCTTAGGAAAGGTCATGCACCATCCTACACTGCTTGTTTGCAAAAGTAAAGTCCCCGCTGGCCTCAGAGACACAAGATCAAGACTTAGCTCTTTCCCCTGTGAACTCCTAGTCCAGTAAGAAGGAAGTTTGTACAGAGAAACTTTGAGATAAAACCTAAGTCTACTCCTGTAGGCAGAGGGGTAAGGAGCTGGGATGTTCAGAGCAGAAGGAACTCCTAGGTAGCAAAATGTCAATGGAACAGAATTAGGTGGAGAGGTTGAGACACCTCCAATGGTGTAAAAGAGGCTCCTAGGACCATGTCTAGATGGGTGATGACCAGAGGCATCCCTCCCCAGATTGACCCAGAGATTCTCTCCTCCAAGCTTCATTCCTGGGCATTTGAGATGTGAAGGTAAAACCTGGGATGGGGCAACCTTAAAATCACAAAAGCATAAAGTATTGTTCTGGAAGGGTCTTAAGATGCTTCTTGACATATATTTGTGTGATCTGCTCTTAAAACTCAAAGACTCCCAGCCCTCTGTAGATAACCTGTCCTGCTGTGTAATTACCTTCACAATTAGACAGGATATATTCTTTCCCTGAATGCCTACTACTAAGCTCTGTTGCCAAACATTGAGCTCATTCCTTTTTGTCTTCCCCTTGGTAGCTATGGAGAGCAATTGACTGCTGCCCTCTTCATAATAAACTCTTGCATATTCGAAGACTATAATCAAGTTCCCACTTCTACTTTCTAGTCTGTCAAACACTTTGCTAAATCCAGGAAGTACCCCAGCTATTGTTTGCCCATACTCATTATGTCAGATGTCCCAGTCCTGGCTGGTGGGAAGGATTACACTCACCTAGCCTGAAATCAGGGACCCCCAGATGCCTGCAAGAGACTGGCAGAGCAGGATGCCCATCGCTGCTAGGGGATATCACAGGCACAGCCCTGGCACCCCTAGTAGCGGGTGTTTTGGAGCTGGCAGTGATGGTCAATGCACAGTAGGGAAATGTCTCCATTTTGGCTGCTGGCTTATGCTGCCCTGCAAGGCAAAGCTTGGCAACTTGTCTTACAGCTTTTAAGAAGCCATCACTTGCTGCCTCTGCTCAGGATTTGCTCTCACTCTGGCATCTGCCTCTTCAGAGTAAAACTGAGTAGGAGCACAAAGTGCTGAGTTTTCCAACACAGCTGAGTCTCTAGAGACAGAGGTTCCCTTAATTGCTTGAAATCCATCACCTTTCTGTGACGGTGGTGTCACCTTGCTCTTGCATGAAAAAGAGGTACATTTGATTTCCCTTCTCTCCCCTGAGCCTTACTGTGTCTTACCAGCTCACCCCAACTCCCAGAGCAGCCTCGGTGCTGGCTCTCCAGCCAGCAGAAAAACCTCTGTGGCTCCAGGACCAAATTGCACTAGCACCAACACTTTCAAAAGCCATTTAATGCTGTGATTACACACGAGATACAGCTTAGGCTATCTTCCCCAAAGCATGGAGAAAGGCACATAGGGCTGACAAAGTGACTACTTGATTTTTGCCTATTAGAAACTCCTTCTTACCCAGAGATGAGCGCATCCCTGATCTCGGCGCTGTCCTGCCCGGAGCTGCTGCCGTTCAGCATTGTAGCATCCCCACCTTGTGGTGCAGTGCCGGACTGCCTGCCAGCCACCAGCTCCACGGACCTTTGGAGATGCTTGGCCATCAGCCTTTGCACAGGACCACCTCAAAACCTGACCAGACATTAATTGCAAGCAGGTACATAAGCACCTGCTCTGCCTCTTCTAGATGGACACTAAAAAGCGTGGAGAAGTCCTGGATGAACGAGAAAGGGTTTGTGTGTGTGTATGTGTGATGTTGCTTAAATCTTTCCTCCTGGAAAGATGTAACCTCTGGTTCTCATACCTAAATATGTGCCATGAAAATTCAGAATGACACTAAAGATTTCCCAGAGGTGTTACACAGCTGGACAGTGCCTCCTCCTTTGCTGTTTTTGCAATAAAGGGTCTCAGAGGTGATCTGTGAGCTTTACTGAAGGTGTATTCTGCAAGTGAAAAAAAAGACATAGCAATTTGTATTCCTCAGTTAGGGCTATGAGCAGTCACTGGTCTTCAGAAAAAGACCAGTGCTAAACCCTGCTGACTACCAATTGGCTCAGTGAAATAACCCATCATCTATAATGAGGTGATAGTGTAAGGTGTCCTGTAGGGGTAACAAGTCAGAATAACCATTTTCCTCAAAGACCTGAATGTTCTTCAGCCTCTGAGAGCATCTGCAGTAGGATAACTTGAGCTCAATCTCTCCCTTCCCAGGCTTGACGCTGTGAAGTCCCTGGCATGTACCCCATGGCCATGGGCACAGAAAAAGTCCAGTACCTTCGGGCAGCTGAGATGGAAACCTGCCCAGGTGGAAATGTGAGTGGGAACTCAGTATCTTCCTGGCCTGTGTTAAGATAAAACAGCTTCAGTTCTCATTCTTTGAGGGAAGGTGGCATAAAATTATATCTTAGGTTTCAGGTGGGGGGTTTTGGGGAAAAAAAGAGTGTATTTGTGCACACAATGATGATAACAGACCCAGGTAGATGCTTGGTACCCCAGAGCTGCATTTTCTTCAGTGCTCTTCAGCAGCTCTTCATCACTCTTTGAATAATAGAAACCATTTATAAAAACATAAAGCCATCAGTGGCTTTTGCTAGCCCAGAGCTCCTTTGTCTCTTGCACTTCTTCCTTATGTATCAAGGAGGGAAGGCTATTCACACGTGCTTGATGGAGGAGCTGATGGCTAGAAGGAGCAGGAGGTGATCTCCTCCCTCTTGCTTCCTTCTGTGGCAAGGAGATGATGAGCTGCAGGGTCTCTCTTAAAAAACTTCTCCCTGAGTATGCTGGCTTTGCAACGTGTTGATGAGTTAATGTGAAACAGAGCCCTGGAAAATGCAGGGAGAGAGAAGAGTAAAGCAGCCCAGGGGTGTGGGGTGGATAAATCATGGGCATGGCGGCCAGGAGGGTCGCAGGGCTGCAGGGCTGTAAAGGCTGAGCTTGCTCCACACGCCTCAGCCACTTGCCGTGTTGCTCCACAGCTCCTTGACAGAGCTTTGCCTTACAAGCCTGGCCTTCAAAGCATTCCTTTCTTTACTGTCCAACAAACCAAATGTCTCCCACAGCTGTTTAGTTGGTTTGTGAGCCTTGTTAAGTGCCAGGTTTATCAGAGCTTTCCCAAGGAATTCGTGCTCCCAACAAGTAGCTGAAAGATATTATCTGCTTTGGCCAGCTGAGGCCTTCAGGCTCCTCAGGTCAGCAGAGGTTTTTTGGAGGCTAACTGGGAGCACACAACTAGTGTCTTTACCTGGGTGAGTGCTGGACAGTTTGATATGTTTAATCGAAGTTGATCATCCTTGGGGATATGTTCTGCTGGGAAGAGAGATGCAGGGAATGATTCTCAGCATCTTCACCTTTGTGGTGGTGGAAGAGCACTTTGGAAGCCATTCAGGTAGCCATGGCCTTTCAAACATGAAGCTTTTATGGTGATACTAGTGTACCAATTAATGAAATTAGAAGAAAATTGAAGAAATATCCATCACCTAAGGCTTGTCCACCTCCAGCTGGCAGAGCCCCTTGCACAGACAAATGTAACGTTGTCTGCACCTCACACCCTGCCCATGACATAAGCCAGAAAAATATCCCTTCAGTAGCAATGTCTGTATCCATATCAGTTTTCCCATTGGAGCAATAACAACCATGCCCACCCTTGCAGCATAAGGTGAGAGGACTGCAGCCTGGTCTGGAAGTTGTACTCAAACCCAACCTGCTTTCCTGCAGATTAAACCTCACCCAAGCTACTGGCTATTAAAGTTTCCTCCGCAGCGTTAAGCAACTCTAAACTTTCTTTGAAGTTCACTTTAAGCATCTCTCAAAGCCATAAAGGGTAATGTGAAGGTGAGATATATAATGGCCACAATAACCTTATAAAGCACACAGAGAGATGGCCAAAGTACTTGAGTACTGTGGAGTACCAAGCCACTGAGTAAATGGGCTTAAGAGCCTGCCTCTCTCATTTGCTTATTCAGCTGATTGATGAGATCATAAGCTTCCCATCTGCAAGCTCTCTGGGCTCTTCCTAAGCTGGGTTTGTCCATGACACACAGTTAGATCACTGGTGAAAGTGACAACAGGAAGCTCAGACGGTACAGCACACCACGATTTTCAGTGCTGTCTTAATGTTTCAAAGGAGAAACTCAGAATCAGATTTGCATAAACTACAACAAATGGTTTTTTTAAAGCTATCCTGAAGAACTGAGTGGCAATGCAAACTGAGACCATGCTAAACCTGTGGAAAAAGAAAGAATTCATCTGGAAGGAGAAAGCGTGGGAATGCAAGGGGCAGGGGCATACAGTCCATTTCCAGCAGAGTGAAAAGAAGTAAAAAAAAAGGTTAAAAGTATGTGTATATATTGCAAAATATATTCCCTGATCACGATTTTTCTCCTTCCAGCTGTCCTTGATGTGAGTACTAGTGGATGGCAGGCTATCATCAGTTCAGGTGTCTTGTGCCTCCCTCGTGAAGCTGTTGTTTTGGAGGCAGCGTGATGTTGGATGTCATCCCTGCCAGACCCTGTCCCCATATCTACCAGCCTGGATGGACACCTTCCTGAAAGAGCAGCCGAGAATCTGGAGGTGTTTTGGCTTGCCCTGGCATGGCATGGCACCAAAAGTTTCTTGTGGGGTTAAAACGATTTTTAACTCTTTGAGGTTAGTTGATTTTAAGTTCTAGCCCTGACCATCTTAAATGAAGGTGTGTGGTTGGTGGATTTTTTGTTTAATATATTGATCAAAATAAGAGAAACTGAATCACTGCACTTTTCACTCGACCCTAAACTTAGCTATGGTTATAGAAATATTTAACCATTCTTTCAGTGGTCCTAGTAAGCAATATTCTGGATGGAAAGGGAAACTGTTCATAGAGTCAATGCTTCTGGTCACATCCCACTCAGCTCCTGTCTCTGAAGACTATGGACTAAATTCTTCCTTATCATAAGAGCTACAGAAAGAATCAGTTTGATTTGATGAGTCAAAAGTTTACCCAGAATCAGCCTGGACTGACAGTTTCATTTCAGCAAACCCAGATTATGTTGGATGTCTGTTAAACTGGAGTGACTGGTATTCCCATTCCCATGTATATACACACACATACCAGACAGTAATCTCCTTAACAACCCACAGATGAATTCCTTAGCTTATGAATCTGCCAGAAAACACATAATTTTCCCCATCAAGGAATGTTGCTTGGCACATCTTTTATATATCACTTACACAGCCCTCAATCAACCTAAATGATTCATCTAGCAACATCTCTTAGGTGAGGCTTTACATGATTGAGTGGCTTATCCTCACTGAAAAAGCACAAGCCATTCAGTCCCACGTACCAACCATAAAAGTTATTAATAACTAGGAATTATTTAGATAAGAGCCATGAGGCTGGCTTTAGCCTGGGTGACTGCAGCTGGCCCGCTTTGAGCTCCATCAGTAAAAATCAGCCAGAATTTGCCCCCATGGGAACAGATCAGAGGCTTGCAGGCTCAACACCAACCCATGCATCATATTTTATGTTGTGTTTTACAGTTTATCAGCCTTCAGATTAAGATTTATTAGTGTTGCCTTGCTGTTTAGTGGTCGTAACTCACGACGTGCTTGTTGCTTCGTGACGGTGCCTGTGACAGAGGGGCTGGCTCTCCCTGCAGATTTTGTACCAAACTACAGCCCCACACAGAAAAACTGCTTCGAGCAGCAAAGAAGGGGCACCAGGTCACTCGTGCTTCTGGCACCCTGCTTGTACTCTCTACATAGCATCTCACATCTGTAAGAGGCCAAGAGACAGAGCTCTTAACCCACTGATGTGATCAAGTCCGTAGCTGCCACTGCCAAGGCCATATTAGGGGCTTGACCATCTCTTGGATGCAGATGCTGACGATTACCTTGAGGACAGAGTGCAGTGAGCTATCTGAGCCAACACATTGTCCAGGACGCCCTGGAAGTAATTTTTCATCCATGATATCTTCCCTCCTCGAGGGCTGGATAAATTAGGTAAGGTTCCTTGGACTCCAGACAGGCGAAATGGGGTTAGAGCACTGTGTGATCTCAGCTGCAGTTCCCAGCCCAGCGTCCTGATGTTGTGCACAGACATGGTAACTTGGCTGCTTTCCTGCTTGAAAGCATTTGTTTGGATGTTCTGAGACTTTCTCAAGGTTGTGGACCCCCGCCATAGGGTGTTACATGGCTTTAGATAAAAAATCTCCATAAAACTGTAAGCAATGTGTCTTCTGTAGTAAATCTTTCTTCTTAGTCGAGAGTGAGGCAGACACATTACGTTTCCTTACATTGCAGCCCACCTGTTGCAAGGAAAGTGCCAAGAAAATGATACACCAGTGGGAAAGCGTAGATTGCATAGATGGCTTGAACCCAGCAAGAGTCTGTGTGGCTGTGGAATACACATTTAAAACCACCCTGCATCTCTGAAGCTTTCTTTGCGCAATCGGAAGGGAATCCCTGGCAGGCTGGAGACAAGTAATCTGCCAGCTCAGACACCAGAGTTCTAGCTGCCATCTCCCCACTGAAAGGAATGAGGATTAACTGGGTGTTGGGCAGACAGATCTTGTCTAGCATGGCACCATGGCAACCTTTGGGGTGCCTGAATCTTGAGGAGCAACCTTCATTTCCCTGCCTGAAGCCAGCAGCTTCCTTCTGTGCCATGAGTGAGGAGTCAGCTGGCAGCACTGCATGTGCTCGGGGGTGTGGGGCTGCCCGTGCTTGCTGCTACAAGCCACCCTGGTAGACAAAATGATGGGCTTGTAGTCTAACCAAGAGGTTTACAAGAAGAGATCTGTTGACGCCGAGTGATTTAAATGCTGAATAATTACTGCTAATTCATTACTTCTGAAAAGATTTTAAAAGCCCCAGCAGTGCCTTGTTCTCTTCAGTCTGGAAGCTTTTGCTCCACCACTTGTGCAGACAGTGTAGGGATGGATGGGACCATGATGGATGGGACCTTCATGGTCATGGGGTCCAGCTCCCACTGTTTGCTTCCTACAATCTGCTTTCTGAAAAGGATCATCTTGCACACCCCAGTGGGGTTTGTCCCTCCCACTTCAGCTGAGAAGTTGCTCTTGGAAGTCTGTGCTGCAAGGGCTGGAGATGGCCCTCTCTGCAGCATTCAGGGATGCACAGACAGCCCACAGCTTCTGCCCATGCACCAACTGCTCTTCCCCTGCTTCTTAAAAAAGTACTTTTGCTTTGTGTTTCTCTATCTTTTTAGCACTATCATTGAAGGAGCTAATGAAAAAACAAAACAAAACAAACCCCACAACCCTGTGCTGCATTAGCTTCCAAGGCACCAGTGCTGAGTGTTGTGCAGGGAGCAAGCACTGATCCCCTTCTGTGTTGACACCAGCACGGGAGGGTTCTCACACCGGTGACATTTCTGCAGAAGTCTTCTCTCCAGCAAGACTTATGCTTATACCCATCCCCTAGCCTGAGCTGTATGTGAGAGGACAGTGCCACAAAGCAGAATATATATATCGAGGGGTAAAATAGAAATAAATAAACCTCATTCAGGGTGCAAACAGCTTGTGAAGCAGCTTGGCTATCCATGACTGAGGGAGGAGCAGCGTGCTGGGCTCTGGAGCAGCTCAGCTGCGATGGCCGGTGAAAGCCACAAGATGTCTCTGGAAACCAGCATTTGAACAAAAAAAAGTCATTAATAATCCCAGGAAAGGTGCTGGCGATGTCAGCTCCGGTCAGCCTGTGAGCAGCCTGTGAGCACTGGAGCTGGGACAGCCCCGCTCGCTGAAGCCACCTCTCCATCATCCTTTACTCCAAGTGAGAATTTGCCCCTATTTTGTCACACCTATGACCTGCCCCCACCACACAGATGAGATATGTGGATCAGTAAATCACCATTGGATTAAAATCTGCAATGACTTCTGAAGTCACGGGACATACAGTGAAGAGCATACATTGAAAACCAGACTAAAGAGTAAGCACAGTGCAGCAGAAAACGGTCAAAAGAAGAGCAATTCTCTGCGAGGGCCTTCCTGCCACACCTTCCCTGCACACCAAAGAATTGTCTGAATGGCTCTAGATCCCTCGGGGTCCACAGGACCCACAGGACACAGCACAGCAGTGCCTGCAGCTGCTCTGCCTAGGGTCTCAGCACTGGCCATCTCAGCCCTGAGCAGCAATGAATAAGCCCTTTCTCCCTAAGCGTTCGTGCCTCTGCTGTATGTCACTCCTGAGAGAGATAAAGGAGATATTTTCAGCTTCTGAGATGTTCCCTGTAGGCAGCATAGACCTGGGTTTATAACCCTCAAACATGCTAACTTCTATGGGGTTGCACTACTTGCACCATCACTCCTGACTGATGAGTACAGGAAAATCTTACTGCATGCACCCACAGACAGACATGATGGGAATGAACCGTCTGTCCCTGACACAGGGAAAAATTGTGTTGATCGTGACTCAGAGCTCAGCAGAATGCCTGCAGGTCCTGATCCTGCACCCCTGTCAGTCACTCATGGAACTCCTCTCCCTTTCACCAGCTCCTCTTGGCTTCCTAATAAATTACTAGAGAATTGTAGGGTGGAAAAGGCCCATATAAGAGTAAAGTTGTTATTAAGAAATAGAAAAGGCCCATATAAGTGTAAAGTTGTTATTAAGAAATAGGCAAAGCACAGGAACTAGTGACTCACAGAGTTTAATTTGAGAAAACAAAGCTATCCTTCAATGGACCCCATAGAGAGACAGCAGTTGCTGTAAACTGAAAAACCTCTTCAACATCCAACTGAAAACATGCAGCAAATAAAATCCATCGCCCACCAGGCTCAGTGATTGCAAGTATCGTTTGGCTTAGGATTTGTTTTCCTTCTTACAAATGGTAAGACAGACATTTAAATTAATAATAAGCAAGTTATGGGGATAATGGGATTTTTAATGAGCTGTTTCTGGCTGGGGGGTTGCCTTTACAGAAACACATCTACTGCATTGCAAATGCCAACGTTCAGCACTAAGGCAATGTGGTGAAAAGCCTGTTGGTCTGAGTCTGCTTGAAAGCAAGGACTAAACTTTTTTTGTGCCATTGTGTTTAGGAGAACTCCCCCAGGTTTTAACTATCTTTACATTACTTTATTCGAGACACATACATTCAGATGAAGCATGACAAGAAAAAAAACAGATGTAGTCAATATCTATAGCATGATTAGAGGATGGCTATTGCTGCACAGTCAGCCCAGCAAAGCCTGCCCTGCAGCAGCTGAAGGTCTTCTTCAGCCTCTCAAGTTTAAAACTTTCTTTTTACCTACAGAGGTGATCAGATTTCTGCTTAATGCAACTATTTGCAGAGACAAGAGGGTGCTGAATACCAGGGTGACATGTGGGTGCCAGGGGCAGACCCTGTGTAACATGAAGGCAGCTCTAGCAGGAGAATCAAAATGGAAAGGGAGGCTTTGTGGTAGATCTGACTGTGTTTTAGTCCTGCACATGAAGGGCATCCTCAGTGCCCTTGCCCAGAACCAATCTGGTACTGGGGCAGAAACAGAAGACTTTCAAAGTTTTTTTTTTCTCTGCCAACTATGAACACAAGAACTTTTACCCCACTGCCTTCTAGTGAACCAGATGGAATAGAAATGAAGATGGTGCAGGGGTAGCTTTGCCATTTGTTACGCAGACAGGGAGCATAGAGCTGTTCTTACTACTGTGAATGCATAGTAATCAGATGGTTTGGAGCTGTTATTGTATGATAATTTTTAATGACATCTGGCTTGACTTCTACCTCCTGGTTTGTCTGAGACTAATGATCTTTTTGGTCAAAAAGTACCAATCTCCCTCCAAAATGTGCTGTAACTCAGAAGCAGAAGGCTTGCTCCTGAATTAATACCCATCCAAAGAAATGCTTGCCCCAAAGGACTGAAATCCCACAGAACATTTCATTTTCTGCATGGGAAAAAACCAAAATATCCCCACTGTGGTCCTTCATTTGGGATCTGTGTCTCTCAGGATGTCTGGGGCGAGGCCTCAGGCTGCTGAGCGGTGTTGTGTATCCAGCTAGAAGAACCCTCCCCAACCCATAACCACCCTTCCTTCCCAGAGCCACGGCTTTGTGCAAAATGACAGAGGGTAAAACAGCGAATGCGAAATCTCCTGAGTGAAAAGGAATTAGTAAAACCCCATATTCATGAAATATTGAGAGCTAATTATATGTGCATCGGAAACCTCTGGGGAAAGGGAGATGGAGGCCTTTCATTAGACGGTAACTGGAACTTTTTCATCATTTGTCTAGCTCAGGAATGTAAGGCTGCTGTCTGGAGAGGGATGTGGGATTTGGCTGCAGGGCTGGGTGTGCAGGTGAGTGCCATGCTAGCCCGTATGTCTATTGTACTCTGGCATGTCTGTAGCAGGTTGCTGAGGCTGGGTGCTCCTACAGCTTGGTGCTCCTGCAAGACCTCTTGGATCATATGCACCAGAAGAAATCATTGCTCCCAAATAATTTTTAGTCTTCCTCTCACCAGGCTCCAAAATCCTGTCCCTCTCTTCAACCCCAATTGCAGTTTCTCCTGGAGGGTGCAGACCTGGGTCTCTGCCAAGCCTGTCTCCAGAAAGTTCAGGTTCTTTGCTTTTGACCTTCTCTCTGCTTTTGCAACTAAAATGAACGGCTAGTTATTGTCACTGCATTGTCGACCAAATTCAAGACCAAGGTCAGAACTAGTGAAGTAAAGGGAAAGATTTTATCATGGAGCCAGAGATAAGTAGGCAAAGGAAATCTTGCCCGCTACATGGCCAGCAGTGCCCAGCAGCCACAGAGTAAGGTGCACAAAGCAAAAAAAGGAGGAAAAAAGTAGCCTGCAAGCAGGTGACAGAGGGTTTTCTGTCCTAAAGCTTTGCAGCGACTTTAGACACAAGGATGGCTTAGGGAGACCCATGCCAGCTCTCTGGCTTCTACCCCTTGCCGGGAGGCCAAAGGCAGCTGGATCCCTGCTGCCAGACGCCCTGCTCGCACCCGCTGCCCTCTTCCTGTGGCCGGATTTCTTTCCCTCCCGTGCTCTCCCTGCGATCTCAGCCAGGGAGGCACGTATCTCCCCCACGCAGGGCAGCAGCCTCCCGGGGAGCTCAGGGAAGAGCCACTTCCACAGGTCGCTGCCTCCAGCCGTGCTCCCGCCTCCCATCGCAGAACCCACGCACCCGCGGAGCCCCCGCGCAGCCCACGCACCCGCGGAGCTGTTCGCGTTGCTCCCGCGGTGCCCGGGCCCTCGGCACATAAATCAGCATTAAACCCATTCCCCCCTCTGATTCTCGGTGCCACCATCTATTACTCCCCCAGCGCGTTTTCTATCACCTTTTGTTAGAATTACACAGCCGGAAACTTAATTTACCCGGAGCTTTAAAGACAAATAAATCCAGGCAGGCCGGTGTCTCCGTGATCTGCCTGTTCACTCCCGAGATCTATAGATTGTTATGAATTGTTGCGATTTTTCAGGTTGCTGCTGTTTTAAATACCTCCTCGGCTACTCTCCCCGGCTGGAAACAAACCCGCTCAACCTCCCCTAGCAAGAGGCAAAGAGCAGGAGACCATAGCACTCGCGCCTGGCTTTATTTACTTTTGCTATTATTGTTATTATTATTTTGGAAATTTGGAGCGAGAGAGGTTTTCAGTTGCTGAAATAATTGCCTGGGAGAAAGGTTGCTTAATCTGTTCATACATTATTGACTCGGGCTCCAATATTTGGCTTGCTGCTTTTTATCGCCAGAAGATCACGTACGAGAGTCTTTTGCATAACAATTTTTAAAGAGGACACATCCTTATATCAAAAGTGGACGTGACTTGAATTTTGTCAGCGTTTGTCCCTAAAATGACCCAATTCCGGTTACTGCCACTGGGCAGCAGTAACATTGCATCATTTCTCCAGGCAATAGACTTATTTTGCTTCACTCTCTGCCCCGTTCCCTTCCCTCCCCCCCCCCTCCACCTCACCAAACCAACACGTACTTTTAAGGCTGATTATTTTGTCTTGCTGCGTTTTAGACCTACACAAACTGTTTTCTCACATCGAGAAGGGATGAGCAGAGAAGAGCAAGCCCCTCTCGCAGAAGCAACGTGGCTAATTAACGCCGAAAGTTCCCATGGAAGGCAGAAATATTGCCTTCAACGAAATTTTGCTGTGAGCCTCCGCAGAGAGACCGCAGCGCCGGTGCCAAAGCCTCCAGTCACCTCCTCGAGCACCATTTTTCCCGACGAGGATCAAAAGGCCCCCCCTCCCTCCTGCTTTTTCAAAACGAAATCGTGCTGCTTCCCAGCCCCACTGGTCAAGTTAATTCCGGAACAAAGGAGGACAAAAACACAAAGGATTTCCTCTCACCCCCCCCTCCCCGCCCCCAACCCCCTTCACCCCCTCCTTTTCTCCTCGTCTCAAACTTCCTCTGTGTCTGCACCCTTGTCCTGGGCGCAGGCCGGGACCCCCTCACCCCGCATCCCGGCATCGCCTCCTGGGCCCGGGGCCCGTCCCGCAGCCCCGTCCAGGAGATGGGGAGATGTGAAATGACAGAGGGGGCTCGGCTGTGGCGAGGGACATGGGGCCCGACTGCCTTCCAGAGCACTGGTAAAGAGAAAGCCGGCAGCTGCCTGCAGACTGGGAGGGGAGCAATGATGACACCCATGCCCCCCGGCATCGATGCTGCTGTTTGGACCTCAGGGTCAAAAAAATAAAGGCTGGATCATTCTCTACACATTCCCCCACCACCTCCTTGCTGGAGAACCCCAGTCATCCCAGAAGACAGACTTCAGTGAGCTGAGAAAGGCGTCCACCTGAGAGAAGGGGAGAGGAGCCCGGGGAGCATCCTTCCATGCCAAGAGTTAGGCAAACTTCCCACGGCGACTGTCCCTCTGTTTCCGTGCGTGGGGTGGATGCGGAGTTTTCAGGGGGAGCCCCTCAAGGTGGTCCTAGGGCTGACGGGGAACCCTGGGACGGGGTTGAGGGATGTCGTGCCCTTGTGTACTCTCTAACAATTGCACCGATTTGCACACGCGTGTGTGCAAGGAAATATTCCCCTCCACGCCTGCTGCACACACGTTCAGGCACACATATGCAAGCGTAAACCCTCACACGCAAACACACACACAGAAGAGTTGCACGTGTGGTCTGGGAGACACGGCCGGTCAGCGTGGAGCTGGATCCAGACCCTCCCTGAACCTACACTCACAGCAGAGCAGCGAGTGTGCAGCGTGGGTACTGGTGCAGCGTGTGCCGCTTTGTCAGCCAAAAATCCGAAAGCCAGGGAAGCTAAAGGCTTTCGTGACACCAAGAACCCCTGAACACACTCGAGGGGGGAAAAGTGCTGGGGGGTCGTTCCCAACGCCGAGCCTCGGCACCCTGCCCGTGCAGGGAGCCCATCCCCCCAACCCCCCCCCCCAACCCCCAACGGAGCCCCGCGGAGTGGCCACGGCCCCGGCCCCGGCCCCGGCGCCATCCCGCGGGTCCGGGCGGCGAAAGCATCCCCGGCCCTTCCTCGGGCGGCACGGCTCCCGAGCAGAGACAGGAGCAGGGAGAGACGTAGGTAGGGAGAGACGGAGGAAATTGAAAACATATTTTAAAATGTCAGTGGGTTCGAGGCAGCCCGATACGGTGTGAGGGGGCACCAGCCCGCTGGAGCAGAGACGGGTGAGGACCCAAACCCTGCCACAAAACTTTCAGCCACTGTTCGTAAGGTATGTAGCGAGGAGACAAGAGAATCTGCCCCGAGACGGGGTAAAGCAGCGCTCAGAAACATCCACCGTAACTTAAACCAGACGGACGGGGAGGCGGACCGGGCTGGAGCAGCCGCTGGGACCGGGAAGCTGCGCTGTCCTCCGCGGGTGCAGCCCCGAGAAACGGCCTCGCAGCCGGGGCTGCTGAAAGCAGCCGATCCAGGTGACTTGGGCTGCTCGCAGCGAGGTAGGGTGGACTGCAGCCGTGGGTGGGAGGCGGGAGGGGGCTTGGGAAGCAGATGGGAAGACGTTTGAAGCCAGGAAAGCAGCGGGCTTTTCTTTTCTTTTCTTTTCTTTTCTTTTCTTTTCTTTTCTTTTCTTTTCTTTTCTTTTCTTTTCTTTTCTTTTCTTTTCTTTTCTTTTCTTTTCTTTTCTTTTCTTTTCTTTTCTTTTCTTTTCTTTCTCAAATGTTTTCTGTTCTTTTATTTTCTCCTGCTTATTTTTTTTTCCCTTCTCATTTTTATTTTTCTGATTTCTACGCTTCTTTCTTTTTCCCCTCTATCTTTTCTGGTTTCCTGTTTTTCTTTTTCATCGATTTTTTTCCCCATTATTTTTTCTTTTTAATTTCATCTTCTAATTCCTTTTACTTTTCTACGTTCCTTTTGTTTACCTTTTTATTTTGTATTTTCTCTTTTCTCTTTCTTTTTTTTACTTTTTTTTCTTTCTCTTTCTCTGTCTTTGTTTTTTTTTTTTCTTGTGGGAAAAGATAGAAACCAATAATACCACTGAGAATAGAAAAATCGGTTTTCTCTGTTTTTTCTCTCCCGTGAAACTTCCTCGGCGTGTTTTCAGCCCCGTCCAGCTTAGGAAGCGGACATAGACAATGAAGTAAATAAAACCAAATATTTCCTAAAGTTCCCTGTGACTTGAGAGCTGGGCTGCTTTGCTGGGGTGGGGGTGGTCCTGGACGGTAATTGATTCATAACTGTACACCAGGACACCAGGGCACAACATCCCCGCCGTCCCGGGATCTTCTCGGGGAATCGGGACGGCCGCGCTGCCCGTCCGGACCGGGGTGCGGGGCTGCTGCTGCGTCCGGCAGAGCCCGGGTCTCCCCGCAGCCAGGCCCTCCTCTGCAGCAAAAAACAGCCCTTTCACCCTCCCCGCTCCCCGCGCTTGTGCCGGCATAGATTTGGAATCCCAGAGATAGAAACCTGTGCCCCGAGAAAAGTTTCGAGCGGGGCTGCTTCCAATACCTATTTACCAACGAATTACGCTGCTATTATCGCTCTCAATGAAGACTGAATCCCCAAGCGATAATTGAATTAGTCTATTGAAGAGACTGTCAGGTATAATGACGTGGTATATCCCGCGCATTTCCCAGGGTCTATAGGCTTTGGGGACCCGGAATGTATAGTCTGACCTTACAGCTCATAATAATAATGCTGCACTTGTAGCAGAAATCTATTCGCATTCACTTTTAACAAAACCGCTGGTCAGCCAGTCCCTGTAGGAAGGATGAAATCTATTGTATTAGAACAACTCATTTATGTCCTTCAGCAAAGGCCCCAATGAGATCTGATCTAGACCTAGAAATAGGATTACCACAGCGTATATTAACCACGTTTCTATACTTCCTCCTTCCTATAAGGGCGCCGACGAAGAAAAAAGGAGGAAAAAAAAAAAAAAAGGTTTTTTTGATTCGATTTTAATTTTATTTTAAATTTAAATTTTAAAATCTCCTCCCTTTGGTGGCTTTCCTCGAAAAGATGAAAAGGAGAATAAGAAAAGAAAAGAAAAAAAGAAAGAAGAAGAAGAAAAAGAAACTAAATACAACGAAATCGGAGAAATTCTTTCTCCTGCTTTCCAAAGAGGCTGCGGGCTGCGGGCTGGTGCTGAGCTGCGGGGGCGAAGCGGCTGCCCTCGCTGCAGCCGGACGGTGGACACCGGGGGTCCCGGCCCAGCTCCACCGCCCTTCGGATGCTTCCACCCTCCTATATTTCATTTTCTCCCTCTCCACACCAGAACGACTGACCCACGCCCCAGAACCGAGTCACGCTGAGGACATCACCCTTCAAGAGCCTCAGCCAGCACCGGGGCACTTCCGAGGGGAGGGAAGCGCCGCAGCTCGGCCCTGGCCACCGGAGGCCTTTCTGGGAAGCACCGGGTGCCTCGGCCCCGCTGGACGCACCGGTGGCTCTGCATGACGGGCCTCTCCCCCGACGGCGACGGCCATGGGGCTTCGCGGGGCCCCGACGTGCGCCCCGAAACCCAGCGGCACCCACGAGTTACAGAGGGATTTGTGACTCAGAAAGGATTCTTCTTACATTCTTTTTTTTTTTTTTCAACCTTCCATCCTTAAGACACGGTGTAGACATATTACCCCGATTACTGTAACTATCTGCTAGCCGGAGAGTAATATTTATCTATTTAGATAGGAAGGGTCGAGGTGGAAAAAATATCCAGCCTGGAAAATATACATCGTCTTCTCCTTTAACCCCTCCTCATTCATCCATCCGATCCCCCACCCCTTCCGCACACAAACCTACTCAATTTATAGAGAAGCCTTGAAAATCCAGAACAGTTTCTAGAAAAAGGGAGGACTCCAGACGAAATAATCCATCCCCCCCCCCGCCCCGTGCACACATGCACGCACATACACAAACGCACAGAGACACACACACACACACACACACACACACACACACAAGTACATACACACACTTCGCCCCCTCCCCGCTCTCAGGAAGGCAAATTAAATAGTTAAAAGCTTCGATTTCTCTCTCTCTCCCTTTTGTTACCCAATTTTGGAACATTTAAGGATGGGTGTGTGTATTGTATTCAATAATAAAAGCTATAGGGCCGCCAGGACATTTATCATCCTATTACTGTAACAAATCCGGGCTCCCAATACATGAAAGGTAAAATGAATTACCGACGTTAAGCCGTCAATAAAGTCATTTCTGTAAATGGTGTCTCCGAAGGACTGCAGCATTATTCAACTAGCTTTATCAGCAGCTGGGAAATTACGTGAAGAAGCTCGCAGCGTGTAATATGGCCCTGCTTACTTTGATTAAGCGTCTTGCCAGGGAATAGTGACAGTGCTTTTGACCAGGTTTTATTCGCCGTCCTGTGATGAACGCCAAGCTGATCAGGCGGAATGAAGAGTAATTAAAACCTATAAATTATCTTTTGCAGCCCTTCTCAAGGCGTCTCTTGCAGGAGAGATAAGGCAGCGAGCCCCCATTTACAGCTCTGAAAGGGACCGCGGCTCACAAAGGCTACGTGGCTAAATGGGATATTGATAGTGTCCTAATTAGAATTTAATTAAGTACCCACGCTCGCTTTTGGGATAAAGATTTCAATTTTGCTAACTTAAATATAAATAAACCCAATTTCTGTGCGAGTAAATGATATGATATTGTGAATGCGGGATGGGGGGGGGTGGGGGCGGTGTGTGTGTGTTAACATTCATTTAATTGCGGATGAAGCTCTTGATTCCGGGGCCGATTGCGTTCCGCCAGCTATTATTTTTGGAGATTATTGTGTGGCTGGAGGTAACGATTCGGGAACGTTTCCCCTGTACGGAACATAACCGAGTGTGCCTCGGAGATGTGGGCACACACATGCCGACCGGGCACCTAAGGGGCCGTTACCGGACTCCGGGAGGTGTCTCCTTCGATTCCCGGTGCCGGACGCCTCCCGAAAGCAAAGCCCCGGGCCGGTCCGGGCTTCCCCCGGGCGGCTTCCCCGGAGCCCGGCCGCTGCCGGCACCGCAGCTCAGCCCGCAAGGAAACGCAGAGGTATAGACCCATAGAGACATGGCCATAGGTGTGTGTTTGAGCACGCACACATGCACATATAGGATATATAGGCGGCGGCACGTGACGCAGCCCGACCCGGCGGAGAGGCGCGGAGCGGTGAGCGGGGCCCCGAGGCCTCCTGCTTTTAGGGGGCAAAGACGGGGGGTTTCGGTTACGTCAGGAAGAGAAGAGGCTGGGAACTGCCCTTTCGGCAGCCCTGGGAAGCGGCCGCGGGCCGGAGCACGGCCCCAGCCCGCAGCAGGTGCCTGTGGCCGGCCGGGAAGCAGCCGCGGTTCCGGTCACCCGGCCCGCAGGGACCCCATCCGGCGTGTAAAACGTGAGGTGTCGTGGGACCTCCAGGCCTCTGTGCCCCTCTGTGCACCGACATCTCCCGGCTCGCAGCAGCTCGGCCCCGGGGCGGCGGGGAGCAAGCACCGGCGGTCCCTGCGGCACCGGGCTGCGGCCCCCAGCAGCCCCGCAAACCCCAAACTGCGCTCAGCGTATTTGTGTTTTGTTTTCTTTTCTTTTTTTTTCCCCTGTAAATTAATTTCTTTAGAAAGCTGCAGCAGTCTTCAAAAAGTGCCCTTTTTTCCCTCCTCACCCTTTAAAATCCTCACATTCCCCTGCTGCCTCAACACGGCTCGAGCTGCTCCCGCTTTGCTAGGGGAAAAAAAAAAGAAGGCAAACCCAAAACAGTGGGGGGAAAGAAACGAACAGTACCTGAAAAAACAAACAAACAAACATCGAAAAGCAGACGAGGAAACATGATACGAATTTAGCTATGAGTTACCGGCTGATCTGCTTCGTATCCCAAAAAAACACCCACCCTTCAATAAAGAACCGCACTAGCCGAGCGGTGCCGCCGCACTCCCAGCGCGCCCGGCGGCCGCTCCTGCCGCTCTTGATGTTTAATAGTCTTATTATTAATGTTAATATTGGTATTTTCAATGTTTATTCCACAAAACTGAAGTTTCGATGCCAGGGCAACCCCCACCTCGCTCGCCACCTCCCCCTCGCTGCGGGAGAAGAGAAAGTAAAAGGTGGCAAAAGGGTACACACAGATTTGGGAAGGTGGTGTTATTATTAGGAGGAGGGAAGCAGTCAGTGAGTAAATCCCCGCAGGACCCTGTGGACGAAGTTGTTTGAGGGGCTCGTTGAGGTGTAAGTGGAAGGTGTGTGTGTGGGGTCGCCTATAACCGCGTGTAGGTGCGGGCGCGGATCCCCCCCGCCCCGTCGCGCCTCTCCCGCCGCCCGTCCCGTCCCATGCCGGCGCGGCCCGTCCCGTCCCGTCCCCACGCGGTATTTATGGCGGCGGCCCGTCGGGCGCCCATTGGGCGCGGCGCGGGGGTGTCAGCGGCGGCGGCCGCGCGCCATTGGCCGCCCCCACGTGCGGTGCCGCCTCACGTGCTTCCGGTGCGAGTGAAAAAAAGTGTGGCTGAGGGATTTTTTAGGGAGTTTGTTGCCCGGGCCGGAGCTGTCAGCGATCCCGCCTTTTACAACGGGCTTTTTTTTTTTTTTTCTTATTTAGAAAAAAAAAAAAAGGAGGGAGGAGGGGGGGGGGAGAGAGAAAAACCAAAAAAATTGAACCCCCCCCTCCCCCCCTCCCCCGTTGAAGGCGTCCGGGGCGGCGTGTGAGGCAGCAGCGGGCTGGCGGGGAACGGCTCCGGCAGCCCGCGGCGTGGGCAGAGCGCGGCGTGACAGCGGGGCAGCGCGGAGCCGCCGCGCCGGCGGCGGGAAGATGGGCATATTTTGACGGGTTTTCGACGGGGGGGGGGGGGAGGGCGTTTTTTTTGGGGGGGGGAGCTGTGTTGCCGCACACCTTTTTGGGGTGGGTTTTTTTTTTTTTTTTGCTGTAGGGTTTTTTGGTGGCTTTTTTTTTTTTTTGGTGGTGGAAATATAAGCTGATCGGGAGGAGAGGGAAGGAAGCCCTCGAGTGTCTCCCTGGTTTTGGATCCATCCGTGCGAGGGGAAGGAAAAAAAAAAAAGCTCAGCTCCAGCCCAACAAGTGGATTTTATTCTTTTTTCTTTTTTTTTTTCCTTTTTTCCTGTTTTTGGTGGGTTTTTTTTAAATTTAAAATTTTTTCCTGCCCCGTTTCCACCCCGCCACCCACCGGCAAAGTGGAGTGGGCGTAAAGCGGGTGGGTGGGGGGGAAAAGAGGCAGCAATCTCCGTGGCGGGGGCTGAGCATGGAAGAGCCGCCGGAGGGGCACGGCCACCGAGACGCGGCGCCCGGCCCGGCGAGCAGCGGCAGCGGCAGCGATGGCGAGAGCGTGCCCGTGTCCCCCAGCCCCGCGCCCGCCTCCCCCGCCGCGCCCTGCCCCCTGCCCCTGCCCCGCCGCCGCCACCCGCCGCCCCCGCCGCCGCCCCCGCCGCCCCACCGCACCACCAACTTTTTCATCGACAACATCCTGAGGCCGGACTTCGGCTGCAAGAAGGAGCTGCCCGCGCCGGCCGGCGGCGGAGGAGGAGGCAGCCGGGAGCGGGACGGAGACCGGGGGCAGAGCTCAGGTAGAGAAAACGTCAACCCGCTGCTGGCCCGGCCGCCCAACCCGCCCTCCCTCCTCTGCCCGGACTCGAACTGCCGTCCCGACGGCTCCGCGCCGCCGCCGCCGCCCGCCGCCGCCAAAGCCAGTCCTGCCGCGGCGGCGGCAGCGGCGGCGGCGGCGGCGTCGGGGGCGGCCAAGTCCCCCGCCGACGGGGGCGAGACTCACCCGGCGAAGTACGGGGAGCACGGCAGCCCCGCCATCCTCCTCATGGGCTCTAATAATGGAGGACCTGTTATAAAGCCCGACTCGCAACAGCCGCTGGTGTGGCCTGCCTGGGTCTACTGCACTAGGTATTCAGACAGACCGTCCTCGGGTAAGGAACCGCGGCGCATCTGGGAGCTGTTAAAATCGTGACAAGGTCGACCCCCCCCTCCCCCCTTCCCTCTTTCCCCCGTCGCTTTGGCTCCCGGCCTGCTGAGGACTTCGCGTGGGGAGGCGCGGGGGGGAGGGTGTGTGTGGGGTGTCCTGGGTCACCCGGGGCGAGAGGAAACGTGTCCCCCCGCCACCCCCACCCCTCCTTCTTCCTCCGAGTCTCCTAAATTTGAATGTGACGCCGGGCCCCGATCCGGCCGCGTTTCTGTGAGGAGAGCTGGTGGGGAGCGACCCCCTTGCCGTGCCCCCGCCCGCCCCGCCTTGCCGCAGCCCCGGGAGTTCCGCAGCGCGGCGGCGCGGGCTGGGAGCGCTGCGAAAAACGGCGGCGGATCCAGCCGCTCCCTTGGTTTGGGGCTTTTGCTTCCCTTTGTTTTTGTTTTCTGTAATTTTTTTTCTTTTTTTTTTTTCCTGGGTGCTGGTGGCTTTTCGGGAGTGGTGGTGGGCAGAGACCCGAGCCACATGTTGAGCGGCTGCTGGAGGTGCGCGGAGGGCTTGTGTGTGTTTTCTCGGGGGGCGAAGGAAAAGGTTCGGAGGGAGGAAGGTGGCGGAGGGGCTGCTTCTCGGGGGCTCTGCAGCGAGGCAAAGACAGGCCCTTAGGCCGCGCATTGCCGCGGGAATCGGTGCTCCCCGCCGTGGTTTTGGGGCCCGGTTGTACCTCTGCTCGAGGCCGCCACGGTGGGAGCTGCCTGCTCAGCTTTCCCAGTCCGCGGCCTTATCCTGCCACTCTCTTCCACGCTCTTTACTCTGCACCAGATGCCCTCGGCAGCCCTTTATTTTGTCACCGTTAGCTTCTATATTTACTTGTAATTTTTTTTTGAAAGAAGCAGAGGGCCAGGAGAGAGGGTTCCCCTGTGCCACCCCAGGCAAGCGGCCAGGGGTCCGCCCGAGCAGCTCAAAAGCCGGGGCCGGTTCCCCTGAGCCGTGGGGATGCTGGCGGCCCGGGGTTGCTGCGGGAGGCGGGGAAGGCTGCCCCGGCCCCTTTCCCGCTCAGCGCTGCCTGGCCTGGCTGCTCCTTGCCGGCGGTCGATGCGGCACTACCGGCCGAGCCATCTCCATCCCCCGTTATTGACACGTCCAGCGACTTGAAACTCAGAAAAGCCACTTTGATTGACTGGGGTGATTGATGGAGTGATAGAGCTGTCAGACGGCGCGGCCCTCGCTCCCGGCCGGGCCGGCCACGGGTGTTTTGCTACCGATTCCCAGGGCCGCGGTGCGCCAGGCGTTTTGC
The DNA here is from genome assembly GCF_028858725.1 of Colius striatus. NCBI lineage: Eukaryota > Metazoa > Chordata > Aves > Coliiformes > Coliidae > Colius > Colius striatus. The sequence continues at coordinate 10,433,331 of NC_084769.1, read as the reverse complement.
ACTTGAGACTTTATTACCTTCCCATTTTTCGGGCAGAGGATTATTTCTGCATGTCCTCCCTGAAGCTCCCTGCTCTCCCCAGCCCGGCGGGGAGAAGGATGAGGGGAGGCAGCCTCGGCCCGGCCGCTCTCTTTGTTATGCTCGGAGCTGCCCGCGGGCCCTCGGCCGTTTCTCTCGGCTCCGGGAGCGAGCGGGCTGCGGCAGTCGGAGGCGCCGGCACCCCGCTGCAAGGTGCCGGGGCAAAGCATTGCAACCCCCGCGCCCTCCGCTCTTCCGCCGGCCGAGCCGGGGAGCATCCCGCCGGGCCGCGTCTCCCCCGTTCTGGGGAAGGGCTGCCACGGGAAAGGAGCTTTCGGCCTACTTGGCGGCCAGGAGGCCTTGCCGGCTCCGGTTGCGGCTGTGCTGGCGAGGAGCTGCGAGCCCGGGGCCGCCCGCCGAGCCCGGCAGCTGTCGGGGGATTTTCGTTGATCCCTTTCTCCGGGGCTCCTTTCCCTCTCTGCTCCCCGCGGGCTGGGCCGGGCCGGGCCGGCAGGCAGAGAGGTCTGGGGATTGTCTCCCGTCCGGGTGCCATCCCCGGATGCGCCCGTGGCTCGGGCTGCTTCCTCGGCCAGCTGTGTGGAATTTCACCTGGCCTCATCTCGACCCGAGGATGGAGCGGCGGGAGGGCAACCGCTTTCGGCTGGGGTTCATGGAGGCAGCTGCAGGAGGGGCCGGGGGTCCGCGGGAACGTTCTGCCGCCGGAAAGCCTGAATGGCCGTGGCGGCGGTAGGGCTCCCCGGTGGCGACAGAGAAGGCCCCTCACCCGAGCTTGTCTCTCAAAAAGAGACCGGGTCTGCCTCCGGCCAGGCTGCTGCTCCCGGCGGCTCCACGGAGCCGGGCCGTCAGGACCCTCGGCCCCCGCGCTGTCCGGCGGAGCCGCTGCCCAGCCGGCCCTAGCCTCGGACCATGCTGAGGGAGCGCGGTTCGCCCCGGTGGGGCGGGCGGAGCGGTGCCCCGACGACGGGTGTCGGGGCAGGGGCGAGCGGGACGCCGCTTCTCTCGGCAGGGCCGGGGCGACGGGGTATGCGCGGGCAGCGCGGCGCGCTCGGCCCTCGGCCTCCCTTCTCCTTTCCCCATCCTTCTCCACACCATGCCGGGGCGGCGGTGCCGGGGTTGTGGGGGGTGTATGTGAGTGGGGGGACATGGACACGACAGACGGGACCGGCACCGATTCGCCCGTCGGCCATTTTTCCGGCGGCCGGCGGGGCGGGGGCGTCGGTCGGTCCGTCGGTCCGTCGGTCGGTCGGTCGGTCGGCGGCGCGGCCCTGCCCAGCGGCGTGTGTGTGCCCTGCCCGCAGGCCCCCGCACCAGGAAGCTGAAGAAGAAGAAGACGGAGAAGGAGGACAAGCGGCCGCGGACGGCGTTCACGGCCGAGCAGCTGCAGCGGCTGAAGGCGGAGTTCCAGGCGAACCGGTACATCACGGAGCAGCGGCGGCAGAGCCTGGCCCAGGAGCTCAGCCTCAACGAGTCGCAGATCAAGATCTGGTTCCAGAACAAACGAGCCAAGATCAAGAAGGCGACGGGCATCAAGAACGGGCTGGCGTTGCACCTCATGGCCCAGGGACTCTACAACCACTCCACCACCACCGTGCAGGACAAAGAGGAGAGCGAGTGAGGCGGCGCGGCCCCCCCGCCCTGCGCCGCGGCGCCGGCCCGCCGGCCGGGAGGCGGACAGGTGCTATTTAAAAGCAGATCTATTGTCTATCCATAGTATAAGGACTCCGATTAAGAAAAAAAAATAAAATATGAACACTTTAAAAAAAATTATCTCTATATAGCCAAACAGCATATGACCTTGTATATATTTAATTTCAGGTAAGAAATATGTGTAGCGATCTCTATTTGCTGGACAGTTTCTCTCTCCCCTCCTCTCTCGTCCTCTCTCTTTTGTTCGTTTCTTCGTTTTGTTTACTTTCCTTTCTATTTTTTTCCCCCCTCCTCGATGTCCGTTGCTCTTGTTTTACAGTAAATATCTGACTTTTCTCATCTTTCGTTTGATTTTTTTATGTGTGTGTGCGTGCGTGTGCGTGTGTGCGAATTTCTGTCTCTCTTTTTTATTTTTCCCGAGGAAAAAAACCCAACAAAACAAACCAACAAACCAATTCTGATCCACAGACTGCGAGACTGAACCCGCCGCTACAAGCCAAAGATTTTATTATGTTCAGAAATCTGTAGTCTGAAATAAAGTGTAGACTGTGTTCAGGATCCAGGCTGGCTGTAATTCTTTAATTTAGTGTATGGATGTTTGTGTATATATATAGACATAAATATAATAAATAAATATATATATACACACACGATACGCTGTGTATATAGTGCCATTTCAGTGGCGTATTTAGGTTTTGTTTTCGATGGATCAGTGAAGGAGTTTCTGAAATCGCTCATCCCTTGTTTAAACCCCTGTCTGAGACCTTCGATTTTATTTTTAATTTCACTTTTCTAACTCTCTTTTAAACATATTTTATTCCCTTCGGCTGTTGCGGTCATGGCTTGCCTCCCGCATCTCCCTTTTTAACAAGAAATAAACCCCACCTCGTAATAATAATATATCACCACCTCCTGCAGGAAAAAAAATAAATGCCTGAAAGCCTCCGGACGTTTAAAGCTGCGGGATGTGTTGAAAAGGGATTTGCCTGACAGCTCCTCGCCTCTCCCCGAGAGGGTCTGCTCCCACCCGAAGCTCCCAGCGCTCCCCGGGCCGGGCAGAGCCGCGATGACGGGAGGACCAGAGCAACTGGCACCGGGCGCCGCGCTGCCGCTCCCGGGAGCGCTCCCCGCTCCCGGCCCCTGCCCTCCTCTGTCTCTTTCAGGGCTTTGGATCATGTTTGCCCGTGTATGAGGGAAGCGTGGGGTTGGGGGCGGGGGGCCAGGGCTGCGGCACGGAGGGACTGCTCGCTATGGCCCCCTCCGTGCCGCTTTTCCACCCACCCCAGTTTAATTGGGCTGTGCCTCGGCTCTGTTCGCCGGCGGCCCGGGGACACCGACAAGCCGGGGTCGGGCCGTGCCCATGGCTTTGTCCATGAGCCATCGAGGGCCGCCGTGAGCGGGTCGGCGCCCACGCAGGCCTTGCGTGGAATCCCGCCGGGCCGCAGGCTGGCGCTGGGGATGCGCTCCGCGCGGCCCCTGCAGACACCGGGCACCGGGGAGGGTGAGGAGCCGCCGGGCACCACGACGGAGCCTTCTGTCAGCTTTTTCCTCTCCTTTTTCTTTTTTTCTCTTCCTATGAATCCCTCACCGAGGCCCGCAGCCGGCGGGACTGAGGGGAGAAGAGGGCAGAGCTGGAGAACCGAGTCCCTCTCCTGCATCCTCACCCGGAGGACGCGGCAACGCCGAAACCATGCCCCGGCGGAGCGGGGCCAGGCTGGGGCGCGGAGCTGGCGAGCAGCAGCACACCCGGCCAGCACAACCTACAGCTCTTACTAAGCCTACAGCTCCTTCTCCTCCTCGACCTGTTGGAGGCATTAGGGGGTTTCCGTCTATTCGAGGAGAAGGGAAGCCAGAAGGACAGCGGGAAAGGCCCTCTGTCATTTTTTGTTTGCTTTTTAACTATTTCTGCTTAGCGCTGTAGTTAGCTGTCACCCACTGAGGATGGAAGCGCAGGCCGGAGATACCTTGCCTGGAGAGAGCCCCCTGCCCTCTGCACCCGCTGCCGGCGGGGCAAGACCCCTCCTCCACTCCATCCCCGCCCAGCCCAGCCCTTCCTCTGCCCGCCGAGGGCTCGGCTCCTCTCAGCAGGCCGGGGAGCCGGGAATACTCGGAGGGCTGAAATAAATGTCGTGCAGCGCCATCTAAAGTTGTGCATTTCTTTCTCTCTATCCTCGGTTCAATGGGTTCAATGGGACTGAAACATCTTTCGTTCAGAGGAAAAGAAATTGTCCTTCAGGGTGCGAGCCGCACTGCTCGGGATGGGGGAAAGAAGTAGCCCAGAGCCTGGCCCGTCGGAGGCAGCCGCAGGGTTCGGGGGGCGCGTTTAGATCCTCGCCCCCTCCCCACTTTCCCTTCACTCGCTGCTGTTGGGGGGAAACGGATTCCCACTCCCACCCTCCTCGCTCCATTCTCAGTTCAATTCTCTGGCTTTCCTGTACACCCACCGCCTCGCACTCTGCTGGAGCTGTACAGGCGAAAAAAAGAGGGAAAAAAAGTCTTTTTTTTTCTTAAAAAACAGGTAATGACGCTCCCCGAGAGCGTTCCGCGGGCCCTGCCCTGCCTCATCGCTTCCTGCCCGCGGGAAGTTGGTGATGCTAAAGCTGGCTTTGGGCCGCCGGGGCCCACAGCTTCCCCCCAGCCCACCGACAGACCCCTGGGCCCGCTGCCTACCTGCAGCCAGGGACAGGCTCCCGGGGGTGGCCCCCCAGGCTGAGGAGCTCCGGAGGAGCATGGAGAGGGTTTTCTTCAGCAGCGGGATGTCCAGCCAAGCTCAGCTGAGCTCGGCAAGTCAGGGATAAAGACGAGGGGGGAAATATAGGGCAGATTAAAGGAAGCCTAAAGAGGATTATTTAAACAAATCAGGCTTTTTAATGTAATTATGCTTTTAGGATTTCTCGGTGAGAGCAGCTGAGCGGGGCATGTGAGGGGATTGGTGCAGGCTGGCGTGGTCCAGGTCTCCGCTCACTGGCTCCATGAGTGACCTCGGTCTCCCGTGGGTACCAGGGGCTGATGGTCCCGAGGGGCATGCTCCCTGGCTAGCAGCTGGGGGGAGGCAGCCTTTCCCCGGGGTTCAGCACCAGCCTCGCCGTGAGCTGCCAGGAGCCTAAAGGTAACCACAGGAGTCTCACTACCCCTGGAGGGACCACAGGCGATATGGGGGACATGCACTCGGGATCCTGGCTAGAGAGCTGGGGCCTGCACGGGGCAGGTGGAACCAGGGAGCCCAAGCCTAAGGAGAGGAGGGTAGCTACAAGGCCAGCGGAAAATCCCTGGAGGAAAAGTAGTACCTTCCCCTCCCAAGGCTTGCCATGGGGGTCAGCTCCCCCCGACGCCGGCTCTCTGGAGGCAGTAGTGCGTTTGTAGGGTGTGAATCTCAGCCAAGACCCAACGGATGACCCCTCGACCCCACCCACACTGGTAGAAGGGCGCACCGATGCTCATTTCTCCCTCCCACAAAGCACCCGGAGACCCGGGCACAAATGCTGCCAGGATCTCGCCCCGACCCGACGACCAACCCCTCCCCGGGCGGGAGCGGCCCAGCGGCCTGCTACTTTGCATATGCAAATGAGGCTCGGGAGAAGAAGGGAAGGCCACGCGTGGTCCCCCCCCTCGTCGGTCCCCTCGGGCCAGAGCGCAGATCCCCCTGCCTCCTGTCACGGAGCTTGTTCCTTTGTGCCGCCTTTCGAGGAATCAAAGCAGACACGGTTGTGACACGTAGCCCGGCAGGTCAGAGGTCAGATTTCACAATCCCAATTACAATGATTTCTAATGATGTTTATCTTGCGGGCTCCGACGGCTGGGAGCTTTACAAGAGGGCTCTGCTTCCCCACCTTCCCCCACCCCCCCCACCCCCATCCCACTTGGAGGGCCGTGGGTGCGGGGGGCCCTTGCCTCTGCTCTGGCCAGCAGAAAATGCGGTGCCCCGGGCACCAAGTCTGTCCCGCTGAAGGGCAGAGGCGCCGAGGGGCGGGAGGGTGGCTTCGGGGGTTCGGCACCAGCACTGGGGATCCCCCTGTACCCACACTGGGTGCTGGAGGCTGTGCTGGAATCAAGCCAAAGAATATCACAGTGGCTCACAGTGAGTATCACCAAGCACTGCACCTTTCCCGCCCCGTCGGGCAGGGTCCAAGGCAGCGCTAAGAAGTGACTGTAAGCGGAGGTAGGAGCTCTGCTGGCCAAATAGGCGCTGGTGTTGGGAGCCGATTACGGCTCGGTGCGGGGGCTGTAGGGACCGCCTTTCCCCAGCCGCCCCCTCTCCCACCCCCCGAAGCCGCCGGCGGGGTCCCGGGGGACGGCTGCGGGCGGTCCCAGCGGGGAGCTCACTCCGCGCCACTGCACCCTGGGAGGGTCCTGGGACCTAGAGCATCCCCCCAACCCTGGGATTCCGACTTCTTGTAGGTGAAACCAGCTGAATATAACTTTTATTTTGTCTTTTGTCTAAATAAACGCAGCGCGGCGGTCGGATCAAAACACAACTCAAATGATTTTCGATTAAATCTAAAACCGTTTAGAAAAAGCTTCGCCAAATGGCGAAGGGCTGAAATTTGAGGAAAGAGTTATAAATTCTGAGTTTAAAAAGAAAAATCTGTAACTTTCCCTCTGTTGAGGAGTCGGACATGTTGCCTCAGGCTGGCTGTTGACAGCAGAGCGCAAGGTGCATCTTTATGTTCTACATCAAATGCCTTTGAAACAGATCTAAAAGAGTGTATGTAAAATAGCTAATGGAGCCCTTTCTTCCGGTTGAGTAAGTCGGGGAACGAGACTTTGCTGGAAGTCGAAGTCCTTTGCTCTGAGACCTGATCTTTACTGCACCAGGTGAGCAACCCTTACATTAAAGAGTTTGTTTGTTTGTTTGTTCTGGGTCACTCTGTCAGTTTGGAGATAACGAGGATGCGAATAAAAAACTTTGTTAGCTGCGGCAGCAGCAGAGCCGTCGGGGGCGGGGGAGGGGGGAAGAAGGGAGCTCGAGGGAGCACACAAGGCTACCGAACCGAGCCGAGCGGAGCCGAGCCGTGCCCGCGGCGGCCCGTGGCCGGGGCGATGCCGGTGCCGGTGCGGCGGTGCGGGCTTCACGGGGCGGATGCGGGCGGACAGCGGGCGCGGCCCTGCTCCGTCCCCGGCTGCTGCTGGGGGAAGGAGCCGCCGTGCTGGGGCGATGCAGGGGCGCAGGCAGGCCGGAGCACATTTTGGGGGTTCTTTTATTTTCTTCTCCCCCCACCCCTTTCCTCTCCTCACTCTCCTTTGGGCTGCTTGGAGCCGCCAGGCTCGGAGAACAGCCGCGTCCCGCCAGAAGTAAAGGCAGCACCGGGCGCTGCTCTCCCTCAGCCGCCGCATCTGAGCCCCACCGCGCCGGCAGGGCAGAGCCCTCCCCTGCCCCCAGCAAAGCCTCGCACGTTCCCGGAGCCAGGCAGCCTCCTGGCAGCGGTCACCCGGGGCACTGCATCTACCTGGGGGGCAGGGAGCGAAAGGGGGACGAAGACGGGAGCAGGCAGCATCCCTGAGCACAGGGCTAGCTATGGGTGGGCTATGGTCCCCTCCCACCCGTCTCAGGCGGCTCCCGTGGGCTAGCGGCTGCCCAGCGCGGGTGATATATGGGAAAGGGCCCGGGGCAGACTCGCAATGGGGCCGGGACCAATATTTCTATGTCTCCCGCCACTCCCGGTGCGGGCAGAGATGCTCCCCACCCGCTCACCAGCGTCTCCGTTTGCGAGGGCGTGCTGCTCCCGAGAGAGCATCGTGGGGACCCGAGGGACGGTGGCAGTAACAGGGCACTTTCCTCTCTGCTTTTATTTGAATGTCAGATTAAAAAGACTCCCTGCTTTTTACCTTACCCCCAGCCGGGCACCTCGCCGCGATCCCCCCGACGAGGAGCAAGGCTCGGGGACCCTGAGGGGGACACTGGTGCTCTCGGGGTTCCCTTCATGACAACAAACCTTTTAAGATATAAGCAGAGAAGGAGATGCACCTGCATGGCCTCACCAGGCCCCAGAGCCAGGCAGGGAGAGAGCTTAAGCTTCAACCCCAGAATTTGGAGTGAAGTAAGCCAATAAGGATTGTGCTTCAGTGGGTACCCTAAGTTATGAAAAGGTTGACAAAGGCATGGGAAATAATATTAACTTTAAGATCAGCCCTGCTTCCCCCCCCCCGCCCCCTTCTTCCAGAGAACAATGCGTGCCTTATCTCCCTCTGAATAAATAAATCACAATTGCCCGACAGTTCCCCGTTACAATAAACTTGACCAGATCTTCCAACAATTAGTTACGCGTTCTCTCTGCTCTGGTAAAAGTCTTGTTAAATGTGATGAATGTTAAAATAAGCTACCCTTGAATGTACTTTGAAAGATCTTTATTGGAAAAGTATAAGTATTTAAGCCTCTTAAGGAGACGAATCCAGAATGGAAGAGTGGCTGGTAAAAGACAAGACTAGACATAGCACTGAATTTTCAGATACTAAATGAAATACTAATTGGATCAGGCCTTTTTAGTGAGACTGGCTGTTTTCCTGATGGCATGGTGCGGCTTTAAAAAAGAAGTATAAATGTGTAACCTTTGGCTTAAGCAGCCAGACACTGACTCCAGAAGCAGTTTTGTTCAGAAGGGTTGTCAGATTGGTCCTTGCCACTGCCAGCTTTAGCTGCTTTAATTGTTGCCTGAGAGTATCATGCCTCAGACACTGCAGTGTTCACCTCCTGCAGGGCTGCTGCAGCAGCACCTGGACCTCAGCTGAGAAGGTGTTTCCCATTAGGCCAGGCTGAGAGCAAGCACGTGCTGCCCATCAACACTTAGGAGACAACAGTGCTTGCAACTAAAGGAGGTTTGATGTAAGGCTTGCTCCTGCCTCCCTAGCAGAAAGAGGGGAATAAGAGTTTGGAAGTCTCCTAACCTCACCTTCCCTATTCATTAGATGCCAGTGCAGCCCACAAGGACCCTAGGCCAAGTTTGTAGTCAGGGACACCTGTGGAAGCTGCCCTCAAGATGTGGAATTGCAAGACAAGAACAGAGCAGAAGCCATGAATGCCTGCATGCCAACAGCTTCAAGAGCTGGCTCCAAGGAGATATCCTTCTGCCTAGAAGTTGGGGTAGAACTTTTACCACATTTAAGGACCTTTAATTGAATTAGACAAATGATAGATTTGTTGTTGTTGTTGTTGCCTCCTGGGAAGGTCTGATTTTTCCCTTGGGGTCTTCCAGTTTGTGTGTTTGTAGGTTATTGACCTGGCTGTACCTGTGTGATGGGTCCTGGTCTGGAAACTCTGGTTGTCCCTTTGTCAAAACAAGCAGGAGTTGCACCAAGGCTCCTGTCTGCAGGTGCTGTGAATCAGGATCAGGCCCTGGAGTGGGTAGAGTGATTTGTGTTCCTGTTGGTGCAGAGAAGGGTACTAAGTGTTTTGCCTGAGCCAGGCAAGGCTCCTGGGCCACCTACACACCAGGAGATAGCACAAGGAAATCCTCTGAGCATTTTCCACCTACACCCATTGTGCAATGATGGATATCTTGGTGCAGCCCAGGTCTGGACATTTATAGGGCTGTGTCATCTTCTCCAGTTCATGCTACTGGTGGAGCTGGTGAGGCTCCGTGCCCGTGGAAAAGCAGGTAGGGAATTTCACAATGGAGGTTCCCAGCTTGGAGGAGGAAGGGGGCAAAATGTTAGAGCAGCAGTCTAGAGATTTCACATGCAACCATTAACTTCTAAAAGTCTTTTTTTCATGCAGAGTGATATATTTAAAGTGGATTTCTAGATGAATTTGAGGTTATGTGGGGCTCTTTCCCTTAAGTAAAAACACACAAGATCCACGCTTTCTTGTGGAAATGAGCATAAATATGGATCCATTTCTGTAGTGGTTTAACAGGCAGCCGATTTTACCCCAGAACATGTCTGTTAGAGGATGCATCATATAAATATATATGGAGTCACTTTTTGGATACTGATCATGTTGTCCATAGATAACAATATCAGTTTGGGATTATTACAGGTTCTGTGATGTAGCTGTTTTGTATTTGACTTTATAAGACATGTTCCACTTACTTGTAGACCACACAAGCTCTATTGAGGACACCTGGTATCTATTAGATTGTTTCAGTCTGTGGAACAAAGCTAATCTGATATGACTAGCAAAGTTGGGAGTTTTGCCACTGATTTCAATGGCAGCAGGATGGGACTGAGAAGGCTGAACTGTAAAAACACAGCTCCATATGATTTTATTCACATCTAGCCTGTCAGGAATAAAACTCCACCAGCCAGAGGTCAGGGAAGTTGCACTGTGCTAAGGTACGTGCATGCAAGATTACAAGTAGAGACAAGCCATGTTCACATGTGGACTTGCCAACTTTCACCTAAGGTTCATTTAAAAATGAGCATCAGTTTAGCCTGAGCTACCACAACAGATTAGTTACCTGAATATTGCTGTAGGTAGGATAAATCTTGGCAAAACAACAGGCATTAAGCAGTGCCACCAGAAAGTAGAGCTTTCCTCTGTGCCTTGCCTATTGTATCTTTTTGAGTATCCAGGTGGACTGTAGTTGCAAAGCACCTCATCATCCCATCTGAGGTCATTCCTGAGCCTGGTGAGAATGCTGAGTCCCTGTGAGCTGCCTGAGGTGCAGTGCAGCCACTTACAGGGCAAGGACAAGCTCTAACTTCCCAGGGAGTTTAGTAGCAAGGGTGAAAGATATTTCCTTTTCTCCAGAAGAGTGAAACCCAGGGTGCTGTGGAAAGCTTCAGGATCTCACATATCCCCTTTAATTCACAACTCTTGACCACTGCCTGAAATTCCTGGGTGCTCCTCTTGCTGTCCCCCATATCCATCACCAGATTGGTTTTGAAGGCAGTGTGCTGAATGGAGAGCTTGTTTAGAGTGGTTTAGCTCTGCTGGTTTCACTACTGTGTGGCAAGGTGAACACAGTCAACACGGGCTCCCTTCCCTTCTGTGCTGGTTTACATCAGCTCCAGAGAAGTCTCTGCAGGGATGATGCTGAGTGAAGAGAACATAGCATCCAGCCCATGCTTCTGCCTTTCATAAAGGGTTATACCTCTGCCATGGATTTTTGTACTTAGATACGCATTACTCAGTCAGTGGGTTTCACTACCCTGAGCTGGAAAAGTTACTTAAGAGCTTTATTTAAAATTACAGAAGCTTGTCACACTTCAAGCTCCTCTTTATCTCCAATAAATTAATAACAATGATTCATGAAAACATGTACATGACTGAACATGAATGACATCATTGTTATTACTACGTGTTAGGGGCCAAATCATGCTTGTATTGTTTTAAAGGACTCCTTTATTTTGGGTTCTTCCTAAATCCACTCTTACAGCAGTAGCGATTCTGCTAAGAAGAACTTACTGTTCTTGTATGTCTGGCAAAAGCAGAATCACCAGGAATTTTGTGTGTATGAAGCTGAAAGTAAATCAGGGCTCTGGGGTCTGTTTCCAAGCAATTTGAAACAGTCTTAGAGTTTTGTTTAATTTGGACACTGTGCACTTGCAGGGAGAGTTCAAGTGCTAAAAATAAGTATAACTCTTCCCCGTGCACAGGATAGAAGAAAGTGGACTTGGAGACTACTTCTTGAGTCATCTAGCCCAACCCTTTGCATCAAAGGTTGCACTAATCTAGCCCTAAACTTCTCCATTCTCATTTATGCAGCTCTATGGGTGCTTTAATTATCTCAAAAGGCAATGATTCCATTTTCTGGGAAAGCAGCGATCAACTAACACTGCAATATTTCTGTCAATGCAAAGATTCTTTCCTTTAGAGAAGGACTCAGCAAAATGTTTGAGTGTTAATTGGTTTTTTTTTGGTCAGTTAAATTGGAAAAAAAAAAAGTTGTGTGGAAATCTCAGGAACTCTTTACTATGTAGTTAAATAATAGAATTAACTTGGTCTAATTTTTGTCAGTATTAAAGCATGTATTAAGTGGCTGATGTTATAGAATGATTTCTGAGGAAAACAAGACAAGTCCTAGAACAGATTTGCATACTGAATTGATCAGAAATCATTCTTCAGAGCTGTGTTTTGGGTATGAGAACATAACATTAATCCAATTTGAGTTCATGTAGGAGTGAAAAGCTAATTAAAAATTCACGTCACTAATGATTTGCCAGACTTACTGAAATTCTTCTATGATCATTATAAATGGCCCTAGAAGGAAGAAAAAAATCTAAAGCCAGACATCGGAGCTGCACCAATTTTTAGCAATCCACAGGTCCTGGGAGTACAAAGCTATCCCCAGAGCCAGCCCTAATTCAGAATAACTACAGCTCCTGCATTCCTGGCACACCACAACAAAAGACAATACCCGGAGTCAGGTTTTGTCCGGTCCAGTCAGCCCTCGCTCTTCTGCTCAATGGTTTACTTCACACGAATGCAAGACTGGACTCAATCTATGCCTGCTTTTGGCCTTTATCCTGCCCCTTCGCTGTCTTCCTTTCTTTTTAAATGCATTTAGGAAGAAAAAGTCACTCTGCAGTTTTCAGGATTAGCCCCCCCACCCCTCAATTGCATTTTATAGTATCTCTTTGCCATATTGTGCCTTCCTGGCCATAAATATATCCCAAGCACTTTAACTGGGGAGGTTGCATTATTATTGAAAGGGGAAAAGTTCAAAACCCCAGGGCCTGATCCTGACCCCCTTGAACTTCATGGGAGCTGCTGCAGAGGCTTCAGTGGGAGCAAGCTCGTGTACTACGTGCAGAAGCATTAAACTTAAAAGCAAGCTGTTTAAAAGGCTGCATTGTTTCTTGCTTGTACCGATAGTTTCTCATGTAAAGTTCTATATATTCTTTCACAATAAATACATGAAACAGTTAATCCAACGTTACATTGTTTAGTAATATTTTACTTGCAAATGACCATCATTTCTTCTCTGCTCTGTTTGTTCTTCTGAATGTCTGTTTTATATTCTGGAAATGGAAGAGCTATTCTTTTAATGCCCATTTCTTTCTGATGATAATCGTTCTTTCTGGCAAATGCTGTGACTCGCAGCTAGTCTATATTTTCGATCAGTAAATATTGAACCACAATGGCAAGGAAGGTCTGAGCTATGATACAACTAAAACAAACAAATAGAAAACAGCCACTTTTTTGGGGGGATATTTTCTGGATAGATGTATCCTCCTCTAAGGTGGTTCTAAATTACTGGTTATCTTATCCTGGAGGGGATGTGAACCAGATGGTTATTTTTGCTAGCAGCTACAGCCAGGAGGATAGGAGCCTGATGGAGTGGTGGCTAATATCCTGCCTGTTTTCTACCTGCCCTGGGGGCAAGCTGGGTGGCAGGGCCCTCTGAGGTGGCACAGCATGGCTAGCAGGGTGGTGGCTCAAGGGGTGATGCTGGGCACTGCTCAGCACTGCACACCAGAGCACGGCGCTGGCACTATGATTTTTGTCGTGGATTTTTGGGGCTGGAAGGAAACTGGTGCCTGAGGTCTGGGGCAAGCTAGTCCCTGCTGCGGGGTTGGTGTGGTGGTAATCGCCTTCTCCTGGTGATGCCAGGGCAAACCAAATCCCCAGCCCTTATGGAGGCAAAATATCCTTGACTTTAATGAGCATTTGCAGGGAGATTTTGGATAAGTCAACGTGGACTTTTATCTGCGTGGGCACTGAAGGATTTGGCCTACAGTCTTTTACAGTACGAGGTTAATCAACATGCAGGAAATTCCCACACCCTGTAAAGGGCCCTATTGTACCTCTGCTCTACAGAAATCTCTGCTAAGTCACTGGGTCCTCCACTCAAAAAGCTGCGGGTATGATATGAACCAAAGTAACTCCAAGTCAGTTAACAGGATCTTCCCAGGAATGTATCAAACAGGAAAAAAAAGCTGCCACAAAACAAACAAAAACAAACAAAAAAGCAACCTGGATAATTCAATAGGAGCCAGTGGGGAAGTGCCCGTTCCTGCCCTCATTAACATCAATGGGAGTTTCCCCATTCAGTGCGAGAGGAACCACGGTCTACAGTAGCATTTTAAATTCACTTAAAGGTCACTTAAATTATATGGTCACTTTAAAACCGCTCTCCAGAAACCTGAGTAATATTCAGTTATGCTGGGCACTTGCCTGAAAGTGTCAATTAGGATCTCTTTGGATACATTCACTTTCGAAAAAGCCGGTTGGCATCAGCAGCTTGTTGTAGGAGCTGCTGCAGTCTAAGGTGCTAAAATGAAGCATTTGTTTTTGAAATGACCTATAAAGCCTGTCAGCATTTGCAATCCAGCTTGTGAGCTGTTGTGCAAGGCAGACTGTTTGATGTCCAGGCGGATAGTTTGCCACCTTGGGCAGGATCCAAGTTTTTCAGGGAGCTGAAATTATCACCGGACGGCATAGAAATACTGGCGTTTGGCATCGTGAAGTATTGATAGAGACACCATCCTATAAATAATCTATTCCCCCTTCAGTGGTATGAGATCCTGGAAATAATATTCTCTATTATGAATGAAAGGTGTTGAAGAATAGGTTAGAAAATGCAAGCAGAGCCAAATGGCTCACCTGCCAATGCAGGCACAGCTTGCCTTGTAAATAAGTTAGCTGTGCTTTCCTTGTCTGGTATTAGATCTACAAGAAGCAATAAACACTCTAAATAAAGCATTAATTCTCAGCCTTATCACTTACGAATCCATTATGCCTTCATACAGTTTGCTGATATTTATCTAGATGGACTAAATGCTACAGAAAATGTAAAGGTGGTAAACGCGCTGTCTGCTGAATTATTTTGTGTGTGCTGGGGAAGTAGCTCACGGCAGGACTGAATTATTTAATATTATTTTCCAGTATCACGTAGACGAAGTATAAGCTTCATTTTTTTTTTTTTGGATTATGATTTGTATTATGAAATGCTTATCAAGTGTTTTCCAAAGATTAGTTTAGTTTTAATTAAATAAACCTTTCTCAGGAGAAAGCTCCAAACTACTCTTCGTACCCAGAGGCTACCGTACTTGTTGTTTTTAATTATTTTTCACTGTTACCCAAACTGCTTTGGGTACTCCTGCCCAATTAAATAAAAGACATGGGCTTCTTATACACAATATGTTTAATATTTAATTTTAATTAAATTAATTAAATTGTTTATTTAATTTTATGTGCATTATTGTGCATGGAGCAATGCAAAATTTATGATAGGAAGAATTTGTGGGAGCTTTCAAACAAGCTAATTACTGAGGTAAAAAGAGACTTCTCTCTTTCTAGGGAATAGGCATTCGACCATAAGGAGGTAACAAAAACACAAGTTGTTTGGATAAAATAGTAAGTGGTTGCACAGCATTAAGAATTATTTGTTTTACCTTACTTTATCTTGTAACCATTGCTTGATCATATTATAATAGGTTTGACAACAGTCTTGTCCCCTAGTTGTCACAGGCAGGTAATCAAGGATTTATCAAGGTAAATAAACCTGAAGCTACAGTAGAAATGTATTTGGAACATTAAAAATCAGCAACTTACATGCTACTGGTATACATTTTTCATCACAACCTGAGTTTTTTTCTTCCAGCGGACCCATTTCTCTCCCAGTTAATCTTTGCTGTTTATTAAAATAAGTAGCAAATAATAAACTCCAAATTCTTCTGGTTTTTTAACTAGGTGAGTGCAGATTATTTGTTGCAATAGTTCTATTTGGATTTTTTTTTACCAGTGGAGATTTTTTTCATCTGAAATGAGCAGTGCAATATTTTTGATGCTGTTTTAACCTGTTAGTGTATTGTTTTGAGGTGGTCACTGATGATAGTTACAGACAGAGGCAGAAAGCTTTTTTGCATTACCTCGAAGCATGTTATTTCTGTGGGAATGTGCAAGAGAAACACAAAAATGCTGATTTGGAGCAACATTGCATTTTATGATTTATATAGAGGTAACTTGCAAGCCCGTGTGTGAATATACCCATGTGAAGGTCACAGGGACTCATCCAAAGCCCCCTTGACTCAGTAGGGTCTTTCCATCAATGCCGGGGGCGGGGGGGGGGAAGTGTTGAAACAGGCCCTCGAGGAGGCAAACCTATGGCTGTGCTCTGGCTGCATTAATCAGGAGTACAGCTCCAGGGAGGAGAGAGCAGGATCAGGCCCTTGTGCTGCTACACGGTTGGAAAAGGTCCTGGAAATGCAAACCAGGCTCCTGGAAATGCAGGCTCGTGGTAAGAGCAGCCCTGGTTGCTCTTGCAGCCTCTCAGTCACTGTGCGGCAGTGGACACAACCATCGTGGCCGAGCGAGATCCAGGTCCTTATGGGAGAATCATGGAGGGAAATTGTTTTGGCTTGTTGTTATTTTTTTCTTTTTTTGTGTGTTTATTTATTTTCCCATGGAAATGCAGAACTCATTCTGTGAACTTGATACGTGGGCAAAGTTGTGATGGGCCTTTTGCCTTTCCCTGTTTAAGGGTTAAAAGTGAGTTCAGAGTGAAATATAACACGTTACTTCTCTGAGTATTGTGACAATTAAACTAAATATTAATAAATGTATTCACAGGAATTATTCATATAATAATTAACAACTCCTCAGCCCCAAGAGCAGAACGGCTAAAAACAATCTTTCTTGAATGTTAGAGATATTCATAGAGCAATAGTTTTATTTCAGCAGATTAAATAGTATCATAAAAGTAGCTGATGATGCAGTAAATTAAAAATCAGACTGGGGTCGACTTTACAGCAGCTTTTTTTTTAAGTCTAATACAATTACCCATTACTGGCTAAACATTAGTTTTAAATCAACAGCAGTTGTCACAAAGAATTTTCTCTTAAAATTATTACTGGGAGATTTTAAAATGAGAGTAATATTAGCAGATATACAAAGCCTGAAGAGATCTTAATACTGAAGGAACACACATCATAAAGACTCATCTAGTTATAATTTTTTTTCCCTGCAGTCTCTATTCCTGTGCAGACCCAGACAGATCCATACTTATGCATAATGTGCCTGCCTAATGTACATGCATACACCGGGAGCCAAATCCACTCGAATTCATAGAGATACAGCTCACCTCTGAGTGCTTAGACTTAAAGGAGAAATGTGAATAAGGAATGAGGCTGGGGCTAAAGCCCTGTGCAGCAGCTTGGTGGCCCGCGGGGCTTGCTGATTGCCCCCGAGTGTTCAGCACGACTTCAGATTTCCAAACACTTGAATATACACGTTGGTTTTGGGAGGCAATAGCACTCATTTCCAGCTCCTTCTTCAGATATTCTGTGCAATATAGGAAAGCTCAAGAGTTCAAAGTCTTTGCACTCTAAGGGGAAGTGGCTTGATGCCATGAATAAAAAGGGAAAGGGTAATGTGATGCTAGAGACTGAGGGTGCTGTGTGCAGGCCCCATAGTCAGCACCAACACAGCACTTGGACCATTCCTATTCCCAGCCACTGTGACAAGAATGGGTGCAAAATAGGCATTTTTGAATGCCTGCCTTGCCTTTCCTTCCCTTCTCGGGAACACCTGAGAAAACCTTGGGAAAAAACCCAAGTGTATCAAGCTAAGGTAGCATCTTTAGAATGGGACATTTCACAGGTATAAATAAATGCTTTTACCTGTCACAAAGACACGAAGAAGCTGTAGTCGGTGCCCTGACTGGGAGAAGCTCGGAAATAAGGTTCGTGATGTAAATCAGGGCAGGCGACTGCAAGGAAGAAATAGCTGTATGATTCACAGAGTAAATTACCAGCTTGACTAGATTTCATTATCTTCACCAAACTGTTCTTTATATTTCAGTGTGTTTATATTTTATTCAGAGATCTTTTCGGGGAAGGAGACTGAGTGTGCATGCCATCACCATTTCCTGAGGTGTGTGCAGGGTTCCTGGAGTTATGTATAAAGGCAGACTTTGACTTTTATAAGCAGGGCAAGATTATTTCCCCTAGCTAAATATATGTTTTAGTAAGTGTGCTAAAGGTACTTTTAATATATGTGCCTGTTATATGATGAGCTTACTGCAACAGCTGCTATTTATCCATGACAGCATAGTGCTGTAAGATTGATGGGTGGAGGACTGCTAGGAGCCAGCGCCTGGGAGACCCTGCCTTGGCACCCCAGGCTCTCCCAGCTGGTGCTCTGTACACCTCATACAGCAAATACGACGTGTCAGTCCCCGGCACCATCTGACACTGCTACTTTGCTGTGGCCATCCCTGGCCAAAATGGAACTGAGGCAGCTGTGAGACCCCTTTAAAGGAAGGTAGGGTTGGCACAAAGTAACGAGAAGATCTGTGCTCTGAGCTTTCCCCAGACTAAGGATTTGAGTGCAGACCTCCTAAGAAAGGAGGTGAGACAAGGGAAAATGAGAGGATGGGGGGTTTGATGGTAAAGGTCTGAGCCAACTTCTGCTTGCTGCTAGGACATCTCATTCCTTTGTGTTGGTCGCTCCTGTGAGCCATCTACATCGTGTATTGATGCTGTGTTTAATTTCTTTTAATGTCATCATTTTCAATGTCATCAGCTGCAGTGTTATCCAAATTCATCTGCCCTGTACTCAGAGAAGTCCCCTGTCTCTGGCAGCACCCATTTCCCCAGGATCTCCTGCAGCTCCAGCTTCAGTCCCACAGCTGTGGTCACTGAGGGATTCATTTCCTGATGCACAAGCCATCTATGTGACAGGGTGAACTTCCAGGTCTGTGTCCCAGAGCAGTTGCATGCCTTCTCCCCTTCCTCCTGCTCTGGGACCAGAGCTTCCCTGGTGAGGTGAGGATGAAGATGAAGGGGGATGCCCTGGTGCTGGCTGCCATGAGTGCCAGGCACAGTAATTTTCTTTCCGTGCTTGTGAGAGTGGGTGACTTCCGTGTGACTTGATGTCTGAGTCAGGAGTGCAGGTCTTAAAGAAGGGTAATCTTGACCTGCCTGAGCAAAACATCTTCACCAGTGCTGTTCAAATTCATCATGTAAGCCCCATCAGCTCCAGCACGGCTACCCCAAACTGTGATGACAAAGCTGTATGTCATACCACACACTCTGTATAGTGTTTTTATAGAATAATCTATTTGATCCGTATCTTTTAGAGAGAAAAACCCCAACTTTAAAACTGGTTTAGAACAGCACTTCTGAACTTAAAGATGCCATGAATTTAGAGTGGTGACAAGGCTCCCTTTTCCAGCTCTGTATCTCTCCCTTCAGCAGGTAATCTTCATCACAGACATTTCAGAGCGTTTTGTAGTGTATTTATCATTACGGTTTGATGAAGTAGAGCAATTTAATTATTCCAGTTTTTCAATGGCAGAGATGAGGAATGAGAGCTAAACTCTGTCCAAAGTTGTACAAGAAGTCTGTGGCAGAGAAAGACTCTGCCCTAGGGCTTTCCTGCAAGACATTATTAATACTCAACTTCAAAGATGGGACATTTTGATATATAAAACAACTGCTACTGCTCTAAGGTGTTTCAGCTTGGCTGCTTCAGCTTCAGGCCAGCATAACTTGTGATGGGTGAGTGTAAATTTATTATTCCTAGGAAACAGAGAAAGTGCTCAAAAAAGAAGTAGAGACTGAGATTAGTCTAAAACGTGAGGGAAATGGGAGCCAGAAGCTCCTGTTGAACTTATTTCCTCCCTATGCAAGGGACGTAGACAGGGATGTGAAATATATCACGTGAGGTTACTTACATGTGCGTGCACACACACTCCCGTGCATGTGTACACACACACACATTACTTGTGTTTCTGTTCATGTGTTCTAATTAACCATTTTGGGCATGCTGTTTATATTCCCTGCAACAAATAAAATGTGGCCCCATAGGCAGAAGTCTTGCACACTAGGTTTAAGTCCAGAAGCAATTTTGTTTTGTTCACAGTGGAGTTATTAAGCTCTTGCAACACGGGTTTACAGCTGAAGTGCTGACAGACTTAATTTCAAGAGCAATGTGATTAGGGCAATGTGCAAGGTAGTGCTATACTGGTACTTACCTTTATTAGCTGTGACAGTGGTGTAAGCCCAGCCAGCTGAGGAAAAAAACAAAACTAAGGCAAACAAACAAACCTCCTCCATCAGCAGACAACTTTTCCTTTTGGAGAGAAGCAAATTCCAAACCAGCAGAGGTTCTCGTGTGCTTTTGCTAATATTTATTTTATGACAGATTATAACTACTGTGTGTTACTGTTGCTATGAACCCTTGGGAAATAAAACTGGAAACTGTGTTGTGGTGAAAGCCAAGAGGCCATAACTTTATTAAACATGAAAGGCGATGTACAAGGCGCAGGCAGGAGCTATCGGTCCCGGCTGAAGGCAGCAATGCTGCCAGACCTCCTCCACAGCAACTCGGCCTCCTCTTCGCAGGGGTGGGCAGTGTGGTTCCCCTGAGTCGTGCCTCCCACCTGCTCACGTCCTCCCAAAACAGCTAAAATGTCACCGTGCCAATATTAGCTGTGTGCAGGGACCTGCACCCCAATCAGCTGGTCAGCGGGGATTATTCATAGATATTGCTCTGAGGAAAAGCTCAGAGGGAAAGGAAGATTAAAGAAAAACGACATTCTCTATAAGAATTCCCTGGCAGTGTTAATCAGCTGCTTGTTTCATTCTAGGTTAGTTGCTTGGCTCTTGCTCCAGGTTGTGTTTCTGCTTTGGTATCACAAGGCTTCCAGGGCCCACGATGGTTAGTTGTGTACAAACACAGATGCTGGTAAAGTGAATGCAAACATAAAAGCCTGTCTTGAAAAAAAGTGGGTATAGAATAGGAAAATATCCTCCTTTCTTTTTTCCTTTTTTTTTTTTATATGGTAAACCACCAATCTAATGAGTTTGTACAGTCTGAGCACCAATCTCATTAAAATGTTCTTTTCGTTTTCTTTTGGATCAAAATGTGCTACAGTCCTTTCCTAAATATTAATCATTTGTCTGCTGGGACCATGTTCATTTTCCATTTTGCTCTTCTACCAGCATTTTTAGGGACTGAATAATTGCTCTGGAAACAATTATAAACCTGGTTAACTCTTCCTTTTCCTATCTTCTCTTCTAACTGCATTACTTTGCAGTGGTTTTGAGGGACATATGGGTCTGGTCCCTCATTCCCTTATTATCTGGGGACTGAGAACTTGTATGGAAAAGAAAGAGAGGAAGACAAATTAACACTTTTTTTCCCACTTTTTTGAAGTCAGTGAGTTTCTATGGGAGCTTCTATGGGATAGGGGAGTGCGAAATGTGAGGCAGAAGCAAACAGTGTGCAAAGACTGAGTGGTTGGTTTGGTGGGCTGAATTGGTGGTAGTTGTTTCTAGATAGAGTACTTGACACTTTTCTGTAGTCAGAGCATTAATGTATTTTTAATTTTTGTTTTTAAATGGAGTAAAGAAGACAGTTACCTTTTCTCACTCAATGGATGCTCCCTTCAGAGGTACTTGCAGGCAATGAGTCCCAACTAGAAGAGGATGTCTCACAAAATTCCATTTTGAATAATATACATGTCCAGAAACAGAAGATGTAACCTCTGTCCTCCTGTCTTTAAATTTCATCTCTAATACAGACATATTTTCCCTACAGTTACAAGAGAACAGCAATGTGAAGGATGATTTGGTGGCAGAGGTCTTTGCCCGAGTGATGATAGCAATATTTTGCTAACAGATAACACTGTTATTCCTTTTCCTTCACAGTGGTAAAGGCGCATGTAATTTCTAGAAGTGGGGAGTTAAATGCCCAAAGTCAGGAAGCATATAGCAAAAAGCACTCTGAAGTCTCTGGCTCTTCAGGGGTCAGATCTTAGAAGCCAAAACGCAGATCCAATAAAGGGAATTAAGAATTTCAATACTAATGAACTATTGTGAGATACAACAGTCAGCTCCGGGGGTCCTGCTATCCTAGGGCATCAAAGGATGTTAAAAAGTCACTGCTTTGGTTTGTCCTCCTATTAGGAGAGGGATATCTTTGCATTGACAGTACATTCTTTTGACATTTTGATTAAAATTTATGAAGTTCTGTAATCATCTAGTCTTGACACTCATTGCCATTATGATCCCTAAATGCTCTCTTCTGTGATTTTCCCCTTCTCAAAGGTTTCCGTGGTATTCAGATCATCTCCATCTGACAAAGTGGGAGGACAGAACATTTGTGAAGGCACTCTAGCTTCTAATTGGAGTGATGGTTGCATAAAGGACTCTGGAAAACAATATGTTGTGCCTAGGAATGAGGCCAAGAATGGCTGCCGTGCCCTTCACCATAGTGTCAGCCAAGTCTGAACAGCTCAACGGATGTGAGCAGTAAACAACCTGGCTAATCAAGGCTCTTCCCACATGGTGACAGTTGAGCATTTCTTACTGTGGGGATTTTTCCAATTACCGTTCTGATAAGATCACTCAGCACCACATGGGTTTTCACTTTCTTTCTGGAGGTGGAATAAGCTCTTGATGGTCAAATACAATCCTTATTACAATTTCAGACCACAGGTCTTGCTGTAGGTCAGGCAGTACTCGGGACACTGAGGCTACAGCCTGTCTGAGCCCCGTGCAGGTGTCGTGCAGAACTCACTACTTACCGACAACTTATCTCCTTCGTTGAAAGAAGCAGTTGTTAAAGTCATTCTAACCACGTTTTCTTGCCTCCTTGGAAACTCACAGCTTTAAGGAAGACTTTTGAGAAGGTTGTAGCAAAATAATTGGATCACTTTTGACTCTGCTCATTTTCTTACTGACACTGACAGGTTAACCTGGCAGCTAGGCAGCAGGTGAATTTGAGTGGTGACACCAAGCTATTCTTCTGTGCTCAACCTTCTTTCTGTCAAGGCTGCATTTTTGGCCAGCAAGGCAGAAGTCTGTTCTGGGATCTGAACATCAGACTGGACACCCCACCCTCAGCTATTGCCACAGTGATGATGATTAGCTAATGTCAGCAAAGGCTGACATTGAATATGCAGACACAGGTATTAGAGCTGCCAGCGAGGTTAGACCCAAGAGAGGTTGGCCAATTGTGTAGCTCAACTGAGGACTTTTAAGTGATCTCTTTTCTTGCTTAGGTGGCACTATCTAGGGGGCACTGAAGAGGTTTTGGGCTTTAGCAGTATCCAGCTACTCTTGTTATTTGTGCATGGCGAGCATGCTGCATCCTTTTCCTTTGCCTACAGACCCTGTCATTAATCAGACCTTGCCTTAATTTCTTAAATAGTTGTCCCCTTAAAACCAGACATTTAGTATGAAGATTGCTCTTTTATCTACCCAGGGTTTGTGAGGAGCATGTGACATGCTGGCCTACCTATTAACATTTCATGCAGGAAGTGCTGCACCGCCTGTCGGTGGTGCAGTTTGAAAAGCTGAAGGATGGTGGTGTGTGTGGTCCAGACTTGAGCTACATAAGAAATCTGGTCTTTTGTCTGGTAGCTGAGGAAACCTGAAGTATTTGGTC
This sequence comes from Colius striatus, assembly GCF_028858725.1. Lineage (NCBI taxonomy): Eukaryota > Metazoa > Chordata > Aves > Coliiformes > Coliidae > Colius > Colius striatus. The sequence continues at coordinate 10,410,368 of NC_084769.1, read as the reverse complement.
AAACTGCTTTAATGAGGTACAACTGGGCAACGGGTCACTCTACCAGGAAATGTTGGCACAGGAGTTAATTTCCCCTTAGATCTTGCAGCATCTGCCTTCAAGTTGCCTGAAGTCTCCCAATCTACCAGCATGACAGGGGTGATCTGGGCACAGCTTGAAGACCTGAGGGACAGGGGAGTGAACAGCTTATCTTTGCAGAAGGCAACTCTTGGAAACCTTTGTGGAGGAGCAGGTAGGGGTACAGATATCAGTGTGTATAGTCATAGGGCTGTCCTGTTAAAGGAGAAATATTTTCAAATTCAGCTGTCTCACTTCAGGTTTCAAAACCATTAACTGTACTGAACTATTTAATGGACTTTGTAATGAACTTTACATTTAGATATTTGGCTTATAGAAAATTGTCTCCAATGGTATGTATCTCCAGAGCTGCTAAGACTTAGTGCTTGCTCTTTTTTACTTTGCTCTCTAACATTTAACTGCATTAGTGCTTTTTATTTTCTCTTATGCCTTCAGGAACACCTATTTCAGTGGTTTTCATTTTTCTTTGGTCCCATATTGCTATCACTTTCCACCATTTTTATCAGAAGAATTGACCAGCCTCTCTTGAAACTCTCTAAATTCAAGGTGTCTCATCTAGCATAGCCAGACTGCCTTTGCATCATGGCAACAAGGATGAACAGTAGTACCAGTTCTTGTATTTGAAGTGGTATCCTTTCATACCACAACAATCTAATACCAAAGACAAGATAAACCTTGACATCCTTGTTCACCATTTTGCGTTTTTTTTTTCAGACACCATTTAGATTTCTTGTTTGCATAAATCCAATGATTTCATGGCTGTGAAACAAAGCAATGGGTAGTGCTGACGTTCTGTATTATGAAATGTCTTCATGGGTCATGTTTTGAGGGTATTTCAGTGTCTGTGCTCATTCAGATTGTGGCTTCTCTGCAAGACTTAGAAGACTCCAAATGTTGCTTCTGCACACATAATAACTTATTCATAACTTCTTTATATGCCTCTGTTCTTCCTCATAAATATACTAATAAAACTCATTATAGAAATCAAAGCCAGCTAATACAATATATCTGATGGACAGCTGTCTCTGGATGCATGAATTATAATTACATGAAGCAAGACGGTCTTATTATGCCAGGATATCTTTGCTCTGAATAAATTTCTGTTACTGGTGTATAGTCTTTTGACTCAGGCCAGATGATAGAAACTTGCACAAACAAGTCCCATACAGTATTACTATTGAGTTATGCTTTCACTTTATAGAATTACAATTAGATAAGCAATGCTGGAAGTTGTGTCTTTGAGCAACAGTGGCCTGAACGAGGTTAAGGGCTGGGGGGAACAAGAAGCATTCATCATCTGAACTAGTCTTACCACTCTAGCCTGCTTTCAGCCTATAACTTAATGCCATAGACTGATTTAGATGTAGCGCTTGTCAGCCAAGAATAAGACTATAAGACACAGACATTCTAGGACTTGACCCATACTTTATTGTGAATACGTGATTGAACTCTGAGCTGACAGACAGACAGAGACACCCATCAGTGTGGGAAAGAGAATTTGTTCTGCCATGTAAGGTTTCAAAATATCTTAAACTCTGCTCTGTAATTTAAGCCTAGGTCTCTCTTAGCAAATTTCTCAGTAGTATTTGATGAGTGGAGTGATTATTCTAAACTTTTTTTCTCCCTTCTTCTTCAACACTTGGCTAATAAAAATGGCAGCATCTATTTTTGAAACATCTCTGGGGATCCTTTCTTCATGACTGTCTTTATTTCAAGGAATTTCCCTCCTTACCTGTCCAATATTCATATTAACCTGGACAAACTGATACTGAATGCTGAAGCCACAAACCTTTAATGGATCCCTTTAAATTTGAGACAAGTTAGGGCATTTGCATGACAGTAATGGAATATTGGATATCTGCTTAGGCTGAGCTGCGAGGGCAAGTACCAGAAAAAGGCAAACTATCTGTGATATTTCTTTCTCTGAAATTGTTCTGACCATTCTCTGAGAAGCTGAGTTAGCACTGAGCAATGCTGACATGAGAGACCTGGAAGAAGAGTTTGCATCCTCAAGAAATTTAGAGAACACCTACAAATAGGAAACTTTCTTTAAGGAAAAGTTTTCTTGTTGCTGTGCCTGATCTATCAGACAAGGTGCAGCACATTCTGTCAGAAAGTCTTTTCTCCTGATCTGCTGTAAATGATAAAGTAATGGGGGATTACAGCTGTTACAGGAAAGGACAAGAGAAACTGGACACGCAACATCTCTCCATTTATTTTTTACCCTGAATGATTGTCTTGTGTATCAGGTGGAATCTAGAATATCTAAAGGACTCATGAAATATCCAGAAAGCAGCACAAAACAAAAGAGGAAAACCATCAGATTTATATTTAGCAATAATGAAGGCATCATATGCACAGTGAGAAGCCTGTCCCTGTATTTATTATATGTAAGGTTTGATTTAAACTATTTCTGCTTCACAAATGCACTTAATATCAACAAAGGTACTATTTACACTGATTTTTTAATTAAAGGAATTTAGTCATCTTTTATGCCTGCAGTTTGCCTGCAAGCAGATTTTTTTCCCCCCTTCAAATTTGTTCTGTCAAAATGGTTAGACAAATTGTTTCTGCAAATATATTTGAATTATGGATTATTTGTCAGTCGTCCATAGCAAGATATTTGCTGTAGCTAGCTAAAAGTTAAGGATATACATAAACTTGTCTTCTGAGCTCCTTCTGTCATTGAAAGGAGAGAAATTGGTTTCTCAGAAAGGTGCTGCATCCTACGAGCATGAGGAAGGAGCGAATTCCCTTTGGTTGTGCCCATCTCTTTTTAATACCTATGGAAAAACTCTTGCAGACCTGGAGCTTAAAATTTAGGTGCTTAAAAATATCTGAGATATTTTGTGACTAGCTTGGTTAATTGAGATACCATTTTTGGTCCTCAGCCAACTGATGTAGTACTCATGAAGTGCTGTCATTTCTGTCCCAGACAAATTTCAACTCTTAACTAAATTGTTTCCAACTTTAGGGCAAAATTCACTAATTGTGAGCATTTGTATAGAAACATCCTAGGAACTGTGGGTTGCAGAAAGGAAAGGTAATCATGGAATCATAGAATGATCAGGGTTGGAAGGAACTTCTAGAGATCATCCAGTCTAAACCCTTGCTAAAGCAAGTTTGCCTTGATAGGTCACACAGGAACATGTCTAGGCGGATTTTGAAAACCTCCAGAGAAGGAGACTCCACAAAAAACCCAAGGTCTGGCCTGGTCTCTGGTTTGGTGCCAGGTTTGTGAGTATAGTCTTGTGTACTTCATCAATTCAAGGGAAATATGATGTTATAATTGAAGCACAGCACTGCGACATGCTGCTGCAGTGGACAGCATGAGTCTTACTGTAGGAAATTACAAAAGGGAAAAGAAAAATTAAGGGAGACCTCAGAAGGCTGCCTGATGTTGGAAACATTAACTGGTATTCAGCAAGCACGTAATTTTTCTTTGACAAGAAAGAAAAGGAAAAGAGAAAGTGAAGAGAATCCAAGCTGTAGTGATGGGTGCAAGGAGATCACTGGTAATTATGCGTATTGTTTTCTGTGAGAACCGAGACTAAAAGCAGAGAGTGCACAAAACCTGGCATTCCCCAAGAGCTGAGAGGAATGAAATGGGGGTGATTTGTCTGCCTGGGGTGGCAGCTAGGAGCTAGTTATGCCCTCTGGAGTACCCCATTCCCGTGCCAGAGGAGGCTCATCCATAGCACAATGGGTGAGGGATAGGGCTGACAGCTGTGATACCTCAGGACATCTTTTCCAGCATCCTCATTTGTGCTGAGGAAGTAGCTGAGCCCCTGTTTCCAGGACCGCAATGCAAAGCAATGAAAAAGAGAGAGTGTTTTACATGCTTTTAAACACAAGGACTACTGATACTGTCACTGCCTGGGTTTGCCTGCAAACAACGCATCCAGCTGAGTAATTTATTCTCAGTGTATAATCTTTTGACGGCTGAAGAGTAGAAAAGCTGTTCAATACCTTTGGAAATGACTGCAGTTACAAGGTGTGGGAGCGGTATTTAATATCTATTTTGAAAGCAATACTGGAGACACCTGATAAACTGCCAGAAGATGGGGTTTGTAACACGGAAAGCTAAAATTTGAAGGACTAACAAACACTGAAGCCTCTCATAGGGGAATATAAAATGCTGTGAAGTTTGGACTCAATTTATTTTGGCCCTATAAAATGCAGTTGTCTGTGTTGTTTAAATCTCTTGGGTCAATGAGTGAAGACTGAAAATTTCACAAGAGTGGGCAGTTTTGAGTAGAACTTCCTTCAGGTGTATTGCAGAATATGGAGCTCCTGTGCTCTGATTTAACCCGCCGTGCACAGGAACACGAAATGGCAAAGGAGCAAAGAGAAGGGCAAACAAAGAACCAAAGTTTTTTCAGTCCTCAAAATAAGCTGTGTTTGGTTCTGGTTGAAGACTTGGTCGGTGTTGCTGAGAGCTCCTGTTATCTTATTCACTGTCTCTTTTTGGAGAGAAAAAGGCTTAAAATGATAACCTTTAAAAAGGGAATCAATAGACAAAAATCCAAGCTTAATAAATGCCATTTTCACAGTCACCTCTATATTGATAAGTGGGCATGGCATCAAGCCTTAAGTTGACATGGGGAAAAAAATACATTGAATCTCTTAAAATATGTAGCTACATTATTTGTATGGTCTTAAAGCTTGATGGTGCTGTCTTGCAAGGACCATTAGTACAATACGCAGGGCTGGAGAATTAACCCTGTAACAGGATACCTTGGGTGGCAAAGAAAAAGCCTTTCTGCAATTCAGAGCTGATGAACTGAAGTACTCGGAGAGCCTGAATTTGAGGACCCTTTTTCCCCTTCAGGAAGCCAGGCTTGTTGCTTCTGAGTTGAATGGGATGTTACGAGGGTTGTCTTCCAGATACCCTAGGCACAGGGTAAGGGCTGTCCTTATTTCCCCTGTCTCTGGGGAGCAAAGACCCCTGTGAGGAGGATTCTCTTGCTTTCCTCCATCTTTGAAATGGCATAGAGAGTATTTTCTTACCAATCCTCAGATTTTGATGAGTCTGGTCAGTGAAATGCATCAGAGTCTCCAGGAGAAGGACCCTAGCAGTGTTCCAGTCTTCACTTATTCTTGGGCCACTCACCGTAGCCAGGTGGGTTCCATGAGAGCTGGGGTTGGCCCAGAATAATCAGATGCTGAAATGTCATCTCAATGAGGTTTACCAGTCACCTTTCAAAGCAGAACATAAGTGGCTTCTACACTGTCAATGTTGAGCAGCAGAAAGAAAAGATATAGTGAGGAAGTTTGCTATCAAACCAGGGCTTCAGCTTGACTCAAAACTGTCTGAAATAAAGGAGAGGCTCACCCAGCAATGGGCAGAAGCTACAGAAAACCAAAAGATGGGGGTAGGTACAAGATTTTGATAGGTGAGGAAACAAATGGAGCTTTATCTCAACTATCATTTGGGTTGCTCCAAAGATTATTGAGGGGAAGGGTTTAAGAGTGTTAAGAAAACCCTGAACATGCAGAGAGGTATCTGTAAGTTGAAGGCAATTATTATATTGTGGTAGACATAAGAACTGAGACTATCACTGTTGCAGCACAGTCCAGGCTATAGTCAACTGCCTTGGGAAGAATATTTATAGTGCTGATGTAGTCTTGGCAAGCCCTGTCCTCCTGCGTGTGAAATTGGCTATACAGCAGCATGTGTGATCTCCAGCCTGGTAGTGCTGACATATGCAAACAGGGGCAGGACTCCTCTGGATGAGGCATCATCGAATCTCATAACCAGGGACTGTCTCTGCCCAGAAGAACGCATGTTAAGCCAATCCCACTGATATCTTCCCCCACATGTCAGTCCACGCCATGCTCCCCTCGGCGTCCATAGGAGACTATTCATAAAATTCAGGCTGTGTACAAGCACTTGTAACATCTTCTGTTAATACGAACAGCTGCAAAATTCAGACAGCACAAGCAAATGGGTGATGGGCAAGAGGAAAAAGGAAATTATGATGGCAAGCAGACAGCTGCGAAGACCAGCAGTGTGCCCAGCTGATGGGACTGCAACTAGGATTTTAAAAATGTGTAATAAGGGAGAAATAAGCTGATCAATAAAATCAACCTCGAAAGGCCACATGGGAAAGATGCACAGTCTTGATTACCTAATTACAGAAGGAATATTGCAGAAATGGAAATAGTACAACAAAGTCCCATAATGACTTCGAGATTGGAGACTCCAAAATGGTTAGTGAAACTAGGTCTGTATCCCTCGCAAAGAGAAAAGATTAAGAGGGGACCTCGCTGAGCTGCGGAGGGCTCTGGGGGGAACCGCAGGGAGCAGTGCTGCAGTTATTAGAGCTAATGTCAAACATGAGGACGAGGGACCCGGCTCCAGTGAGGTCTTGCACTGCACAAATGTAATATGGGGCTTTTTTTTTGTTGTTTTTTATTTCTTTTTTTCCAGAGGGTATATATTATAAGCTACCAGATGCTGCTCTAGAAGCGACCAATCTGACCAGATTTCAAATAGAGCAAGAAGCATATGGAGAGAGAGGGGGAGAAAAACAGTATATTATGGAGAACAACTGTTAAACCGGCGGAGAGGGTAGGCCTAGCTGGGCTTCCTGGCCTCCTGCCATCTTAAGATTTTCTTATGTCCCTGTGTAATCTTCTGACTTTTGATTTAGATGTTTCCTAAAAATGTGGCCCAGTGGTTGGTACATACTAGGCATTAGCCCAAGAAAAGAATGAGAAGGAAAAAAAAATAAAGCACTGTGTCTCATTAAAGAATTTTTAAAGGGAGACTTTGAGGCGCCATTTGCTTCTTGTTACTCATCTTTGCAAATGTCTCTTGTCTTCCCAGGCTCTGTCTTGATGTGTTAGCGTTAGCAGCCTGTGGATTTCTGAGCCGCGCTGAGACGGGAACTCAGAAAGGCCAACCTAAGGCGGTCGAGCAGAGACGGCAGCACAAAGCACAGGAGGAAGACAAAAATAAGGTCGAGTGAAGTAAATGACACACCAGGTCCTTTCGGGTGCTTAAACAGAAGCAGGTGAAAAATAATGTCAGCTGGCAATGACTTTTCAGACTGCTATTGGGAATAAAGATCACGCCTATGTTGGAAATGTTTACAGTTCAATTAACAGAATTTGTTGCAGTAAAATATGTTAAAAGAGGACAGAATTTATCTTTAATTATTTTTCATTTTCTTGAACAAAAGATTCCAATCTAGATGTTGCTGTAGGCACGGGGAGCACTGAACACCAGGAAGTGGGTTTCGTAAACAATTTCTCAAAGCACTACAAAGTTTAAATATTAATTTGGCCATAATTGGCTGAGAAGCAATTAAAAATGCTACAAAGCTGACTTTCTCCCTCTTTTACTTTCTCCTCCCTTTTCATTTAACCACAGTATAGAAAGTAGATGTAAAACAATAGGACCCTGAGCTGTATGGCGTTCTAAGCCTAGCTTGCCTTAAAGCTACAATATGGATTTAATTTATATGCAAATGTAAGCAATAAAAAGCCAGACACTGTAGAAATTATAGTATTTTTCATAGATGCTTCAGCACCAGCACACAAGCCAGCATTGATTTCAAACAAGGAGCTAATTATTACTGGTCACTAAGCTACCTTTTTCTTTTAATCTCTCTCTCCACTCCCCATCTTCCTTTTTTTTTTTTTACAATGTGTAAATTATTTTCTTGAGCAAGGAGGGGAGAGAGAAAGAGAGAAAGAAACTGGAATATTGGGGATGAGTGAATGAAAACAGCCAGAAACATCTCCTGTGAGATTCAACATCAGGATAATTTCACAGTCTCGCTTTTTGACTGCTGTGTCCCGAAGCTGACCAGCACCATGCAAGGCTGATCAAAGGCCATCGGAAACATCAAGTAAGCCTAAATGGGGCTAAAGTATGCTAATAGAGAAGCTAAATGTACTTTAATCCTGTTATAATACAAGGTAACTTAGAGGCAGTGAAGGGCCTTGTTGCTTTTCCCTACTGGGTCCAGGACCCCTGCAAATCTTGAATAGAAGTTGCTTCCTATTCTTCGCCGGCCAGGGTATGGCTTTCTCAGATGCACACACAGTCCCCTCCTCCTCCGTTTACTAAGTGTCAACAGTCGGCTGAGCAAGACTTCTCCGCTCCTTAGATCAGCACCCTGTGACCTTCCACATTTAAGCACAGACCATTAAGCTAAGCTTTCCAGCTGTTGCCTGAATTATGAGGGATTTTTTTTTTTGTCAGAGGAGGGCAGAGCTTAGAGGAACACTAGGCAACAGTTTGATCCTATGGACCCGCTGCCACCCAACTTGCTATGCAGAGCAATGCGCTTTCTTGCGGGGGCTGCGGCAGACGGGTGACGTTCGGTGAAAACAGAGGGGGATGCTTTGAAGTGATTCAGAGCTTGGGGTTGTCCGGTTTCGGCATCATTGTGCTCGCTCGGGGAGTCGTAATCTAATTTTAGGAAGAGGAGGAAACAAAGTAAACGTGACTAAACTGCACTGCACTGTACCCACCGGCCGGTGCAGCGTCTGCGGGAACACGCCTGGTCGCTGGGACACTTTCTGCTTCCCTTTCCTCCTCCTTTTTCAGACGCCGATTTCGATGAGCCCTGAACAAGAGAAGAGAAAAAGAGTGGTAGTTCTGCCAGTGAAATGATATGCTTTGGTGGATACCCCAAACTGACTACTGCTTGCAAACTCTAGATTAAAAAGAAGACTGATGTAATTTTAAAGCCAGCCAACTGCCTTAGCGACTGTATCAGAAGATTAAAAACAAAGGTTTCATTGAAGCACTACCTCCCACTGCGCAGCTGAAAATCTTACGGCTGAGGCAAATGGTCCTAAATATCTTTCTGTTAAGTACAAATTACATACTGGTTATATTAAGTTGTAATGGTGCATTTTTAGGAGTCACTTTGCTTCTGTGAGAGCATCAGTAAAGACTCAGAAAATGCTGACTGTATGGCTCATGGAAACAAAAAGGAATCTGCCTTTCACAAAAAAATGTTTTGTTCGTATTAAATGCTTCTTTTCCTCCGTCTCTCCCCATCCCCCAACTAAGCCTGGAGTTTCAAATGCCAGAACCAGTATGTACAGTAAGTCTTTCTGAAATCCATGGCGGAGAAATATTATCCTGGCCTAACAAACTATTATCTACACTTACATTCCAGAGCCTTACCCCTCCATGTTAGTGCTGATAGGAGCCCTTTAGATCAGCTAAAATGTAACTGAATAAAGATGCTTCAGAAAATGTCTTTTTAATGTGGAATTATCTTTCCTTTATGTAGGCAACATCCCTTAACACAGCACATGTGGCTTCACAAAGCAGAAACATTCATGTAAAACTTAAGGCTCAGCACTCATTCTCCTCGCCAATGATCGATAAAATGCCAAGTTAATACAGAGAACTTGCAAAAGAGTCTATGAATGTGCATAAACTTGCATTGCTGAGCGGAATGCAGGTAAATAATGTCTGTAGGAGCAGAAAGAGAGTAATACCACATTTGGGCAAGTGGGCAATGGTCCTGGTGCTGCTCCTGCCACCAGCTCCTTTCCCAGCTGGCCTCAGAACTTCTTATGTCACATACACACTGCCATGCATGCAAACTTTCATGTGCACGGGCACACACACACTGCTACAGCAGGTGGAAAAAAAGGCTAAGCAGGAAAATGCAAATAAAGACCTATCTGTGACATCCTCTCCTTGTAGGACCATTTAGCAAGGTGATGTGATTTTTTCTATAGAAATCAATTGCAACTGCAAAATAAGGCAGAAGCAATGCAGATGAGAGCTATGGATAAAAGTAAAACTAATGTAGCAATGTACTTTTGCCCAGATACTTTTACATCTATCTTGTTCATGTTGTTTTGAAGACCCTATTCTGTCCAAGAAATTGTGTAGGATTTGAGAGACTGTGTTTGGGCAGTACGTAGTTAATATTAGAAAAATGTATTTGGCAGGGACCTGCTTAGCTTCTGTTGAAATATTTCAACTCTAATCTGCTCCTGTTTACCTCTGCTGGAAATATCTTTCGTATTTTTAGGTGTTTATCTACCTATCTATTCACCATCCAATGGTTATCTTTTTTTGTCCATCCTTCCTACACAAGATTGACTGAATTGCTGTTGTGCTGTAATTATCAACAAATTTTGAAATGAAAAGCATTTGCAAGACTCTCATCAGTTCAGCTGTAATTTTCTGGGTTTGTTTTTAATTAACAGAGATCCTTGCCCACACATATGAGGCTTGATGGAAATATTTTTGTTCTTGCAAATAGCCATACACTGTTTTCACTGCATAATACCTTTCCAAATCTATTTCTCCACTACTCTTTTAAAAAGAAAATCTTAAAAGAATTAAATGATCAACTGTGAGTGGCTGATTTCAGTCCAGGAGAGCTACAGTGATAATCTTTGAAATTATTAGAAGGTTAGTAGTTCAGAGACATCGAATGAAATGATGTAAGAGATTTCACCCCTAAATTTCGATCTAAATTTAGAGGTTCATTTTTTTCAGGTGCTCATAAATGATAAAGACCATTTGAGCTCATATTTGACAGCTCAAACGTGTTTCTACTCAAGTCCATCTTTTAGTATTTTTTTAACTTCTGAAATATCAGATTTTCTATCGCCACCAAAAGAAAACCTGGTAGGATGAGTACAAAGGAGCCATAAAAGTGAGCCCAGTGTGAGCTACACACTAATAGCAATGGTGAATTGACATGTGTGATTTATTTTGCACTTTCGCATTTTGTAACTCTTTACATCATCTATGTTTATCACCAAATTGTCTTTGTTTCTTCATCAAGCATTTATAATTTTGTCGAGACAGACAATTAACACTTCATGTAGTTATTTCCAGACTTGGCAGTTAAAGCTTTGTTCCTATTTAGAGAATTAATGGAGGTTCTGGCAAGTGCACAAGCCAATGGAAGGCAAGGTGCAGCTTTGGTGCAGCACAAGAGGTTATAAACATGACTGAGTGACAGGAATTGTTAGAGCACGTAGCAAAGCCAGGAAAAGGACTCTATCACTAGTTACCAGTTTAAACTATGTGCACTTCATTAATAGAGATGAGGCAGGTGCACTGCACATGCAATTAAATCTATAGTTAATACATACTCAAAGCACAGACTACGTGGCAGATACTATACTTCCTGACTGCTAAGTTTTCCCACACTAAACATTTTCATCTTGAAAATTGATTAAAAAGATAAAAAGAGAGTTGAACTGAGATTACACCAAAAATTCCCTTTCCTGTGTTGTGAATCAGTGTCCACATCTGAGTTTTGTATTTGAAATCTTTTGTCCCATCAAAATTTCCTGGGCCAGTTTTGAGCTTATTTGCCCTTCCTGCCTCCGAGAAGTAGAGGCTGAAAGGTTGGCAATGTCTCCTCCTGCTCTTGTACTGAGATTTGGACAGACTCAGCAGGGCTGCAGAAATGCAGTTCTTCATGCTGTAAAGTATGAGACTTTATAAGCCTTACTAAGATTTCCCTCTTCTGAAATTTAAAGAATGGGCGAGAAAACCACTGGGTAACACTAAATTTGCTTACCTGTGCTATGAGCTGGGAGTTGAGTTGTTTACAACTTAGATGGGTGGCAAATTCCAGGAGGAAGTCACAGCTGAATCATGCTTGGCCCTAACTAGATGAGGAAAGAGTCAATATATATTTTCCTGTGGAGTAGCTAATTAGAACAATTAATCTGAGAAGCAGGGCAAGCTGTGAGACTATGAGCTGATTCAGGCACGCCCTCTACTAACTTAAATTTTGATCAAGGTTTAAAACACCATGGAAGGGACTGGGGTGGTGTGGCCCAGTGCCTGAGATTCAGGTTTGCTGCCTGTACCCCTGTTGCTGTGACGTGCGGTGAGACCTCGGGCAATGCATTTTCCTTGTCTCTGAAACGGCCCGATGATATTCACTGCCTTGTTGAGCTTTGTGGATCTAAGAAGCATGTTGTGAATGAAAAGTTAAGTATGTTTCAAAGCCAGCCAAGACAAGAACTGCATTTTTCTTCCTAATATCTATTAGCTCAGAGCAACAGAAGAATCCCACTCGCCACCAGCTCCCTTGCCTTGTTTGGAGATGTGGAGCCAGCCTGATCATATCCATCAGATATTTGCTTTCAGGGTCGCATGAAAGTAGAGCAAAAGAAAGATCTTTTGTGGGGATGACATGCTTGGAAATATACTTGTCCAAAGCAAACAGTTCTCGTTCTTTCTTCAGCTAATTCACTGAAAAGATATTATTTTATTCAAGAAAATGGTATCAATTCTTCTCCTTTTAGGCAGGATGGTGGCAGGTTTCCCATGTTGGTTTGTGGAAGGTACAATTTTGACAGGAGCATCTGGCTCCTTTGTGAGCTTCTGAAGCAATTGTGTGGCGGTGGCTTTAGGTCGGCCTCTGGTTGAGCCATGTGGGCAGCCCTTTGACATGTCTGCGTGTCTTTTCCTGCTCCACTTGGTTTTGTTTTGACTCTCTTTTGAGCTTCCTAAATACGCAGCCTTGCTCTGCAGATTCCCCGGGACAGTTTCATTCATGGGCACTGACAAGGACTGCGGTTTTGCCAGGGCTCATGGATCCATTCTTACAGTGGTGCTGTGTGTTACATTAGCCGACAGCTGCTTTTGGAAAGGGAGGGTTTTTTTGTTTTGTTTTGGTTTTTTTTTAAAGAAATCCTCTTAGAGAAGTGAGAAGAGTGATCTCTGGATAGCAGTGCTTTCAGTCTTCAAAATAAACCATGCCAGGTTGTTTGAGAATTTATAACCTAGTACAATAATGCGCAGTGTGTTGTTTCTACTCTCTTTAAACAGCCAATGCCTGACTTTTATCTTCTAGATATATGTGTGCTGAACAAAAAAAAATGCCTGAAATAATTTTCTTCCTTCCCTGGGTATTGATTTACATGAATGCAATCGCAGCAGATGTTTTGTCATCAAGATTGTGCCAGCTTGTTGCATTTGGCATAAGAAAGCCGGTACAGGAGTGCAGGATACCTTGGCTTCTGCTCCCCAGATCCTCTGGGCAGATTGAACACCATGCCTCAGGCATGTGCTGCTGTTCCTACCACTGAGAGTGACTGAGAGCTGACCACCAGCTGAGCTCATCCAGCCATGGGTGGTATGGGTGAGGAGATGGCTTCCCTGAGCTTGGTGCTCTCTTTATGTATCCTTAGGCTGCATCAAGAAACTCTCCCGTGTTGTATGTACTGGTGACAGGGAGAAGAGGATCCCTGTCTCCTCCTGGTGAACCACTCCCTGAGAACATCAGGAGGTGATTCCTGTAGAGCTCCACTGCTTCCCATGCAGGGCTGGCCACAGGAGTGAGTTCAGGGGAGGGCTATGCTGTGAGTAGTTCATTATGGAAGTGTGTGCTTGGTGCTACAAACAAATCACCAAAAGATATGTTCAGGAGAGATCTGTTGGCTCAAAGAGTGTATAGTGAGCAGAAAGGATGGAATAATATGGAACTCTTTTGAACAAATTTGATGACACTGAGAGCAGTTTACAAATCAGAAGGCTGAGCTGTTTTGGTAAAAGGTAGTTAATGTTTACTAAAATTAGGAGAAAACTTGTCTAAAATCAGTGTTTAAAGAGAAGACCATGGCTGAAGCACGTTCAAAGAGATAATCTGGAGACCATGGCATCACTGCATTTAGTGTGCTGGCTTTCTCTGTCATGAAAAGATAGAGACACATGTGAAAAGACATAGAAACACAACACAAATACACAAAGAGAGAGTGTGCATGCAATAAGATGGAGGGAGGAGCCTGTGTATCCAGCAAAATAACAGCAGTATCAGAAATATCAGAAAAATTACAGTACTATTGAGAAATCCAAAATATTACACTGATGAAGACGACAGCCCAAGTACAGTACATCTGATATTCTAATGGCAGTGGAAAAGAAGAACAAAGAAAACTGTTTCATTTGCAGCTAACAAGTTGAAGGAAGAGCTATTGCCAGACTCTTTCCATGTGATGATAGATTCCCCAAAGTGCTTTATCAATTAAGTATCTCTAAAGCCATCACGGCTGGTTCTTTATGAAGTGGAGTCAGTGCTGATACAGACAGCAGAGTGTGTCAGTATGCTCAGCAATGGAAATCTCATCAGGCAAATGTAGATGCTTCCCTACTTCTCAGTTCCCTCCCACCAGCACAGTTTAGTTTCATGTTGCTTTTGCTTTCTAAATGGATCTAACTAATGCAATCAGTCAGAAACAGCCTGTTCCAATGTCACTACTGCAGTCCAAACTAGATGGCCTAATTAAGGACACTAATTTCATTGACTATGACAATTTCTTGAGAAATATCTAAGTGGATATTAGCATAAGTTGTATGATTTTGTAAAACAGCTAGCAGCGGAAAGCATAAGGATATACCCATGTCATCTGGAAAAGAAGGACTCTGGGTTTTCAAAATTTGCAGTCAGTGAAAACATGACCATAAAGGATGAAGAATAAGGTGAGAACAACAAAATCGTATTCCCAGAACTGAACCCATTGCCCTACTCAAAACCTATGGGCAAATCAAAGTTCTGCCCAAAGATAACATTTCATGGCAAAGCAAGTAAATGGGATGATGCTCATTTTTGTGTGTGTGTGTGTGTGTTTTGGAGTTGGTTTCTGGAAGATAAAGCAGATCAAAGAAAAAATAGTATTGATCTATATTAATAGGCCACGATGGAGAAGATGTCCAGTCACTCTCTAAGCCTATTCACTTGCCTCAAGATGTGCTTCACAAAAGGAAGGGGATGAAACCTATGGTTGGATCTCTGGGGTTGCAGTTAAACCACCACAAAGCACCGTCCAGAGGCCATGTAAAAGCCAGATGAGTGCTTTGTATTTGGTTTTCAACTATTTTGATTAGAATCATCTGGGTATATCATCTTCACCTTTGCAAAAGCAGTAGCCTTCTCAAATATGAAACTATGAAGAAATCATACTGAAGTAAAAAAATAGAAGTAGAAATCTCAGCAGTAGAAAGAGCTTTCCTGAAGAAAACCTCTGTCACCTTACATGACCTTGTTATAAGAGGTAATGACTGAAGTGGTCACATTGTAGTTAGAGTTGTGTGAGTGGTGTCTGGCCAAGGGATGCTTCCTATGGTTTATATCTAATAGGGCACGGCAATGCAGGAGAATCAGCTGAAACATAACCTCCTTTAATCATATCCAGTTTGCTCTGGTCATTGGCAGAGGCAGGAGTTGTGGATGCAGATCTGCATGAATATTTGCTGACCTGGGAGATGTGAGTGTGTCATCCTTCAAGAGGTCCCATGGGAATCCACCTGTACTGGCCTTCAGATTTGGAGAGGCAAAGATGTACGGGACTTGAGCCACACTACCAGAAAACCTTCAATGGGACACATGGTAACGATAAATTGAGAGGACATTAGATACATCTGATCATTTCTGTAATGCCTAAATTGCTTTCAATATCAAGTCTGCAATACTATGGATCCAATGCATCTTAACAGCATTTACATTAATAAGAACAATATGTAGCAGGGCTTGAACAAAATGAGTTTGAGACTCAAAGAAATGCAAAAACTTCTAGACCGTTTCACAAACCATCATGTGATTTCACAGACCATCATGTTTGTCCCATATAACAAGACTGGGTAACAAATAAAAAACGACCACTTACATAGCTGTGCTTTTTTTTTACCATTGTGATGAGATTTGTGGATGCAAATGAACGGAAGAATAGCTTGTCAAGTGCCTGCTAGTAGAAGTGAGAGTGAAGGTGATCCAAGCAACCAGACGACTTTGGTCACCAGGAAAATGTCATAGTGTCCTTGGTCACTCTTGGAGTTTATTTCCAGGCAGTTTATAGCCACCAAAGTCCATTCTATTTCAATCCCTTAATTTATTTGAGTTAGTCAGGTTGCAAAACCGTATGAAACTTGTTCCGTCTCTGAATTAAAAATGCAATTCTCTGACATATTGTATTACAGCCAGCTTTGAGATAGATATTTGTTATGGAATACTGAATATCCAGGGCATCCTAAATTTATGTTGCATTAAACTGAATTATTTAATTTTGTTCTGTGGGTATGTGACTCCAACCCTGTTGATAAAGTTTTCACATTAGCGCTGCAGTTAGAAACCCAGTACAGATGACTGCTCAGTTCCAACAGCAGTGTCCAGGTCAATATCAGTTAGACTTGCTCAAAATCCATCTAATTAAAGCAATGGTAGATATGGCTTCCAGAGGTAGTAAGCTATACATTGCATGGCCCTAAGTTTGCTAAGAAAGTTAATGCCAGAGCTGTGTTAGTAATGAGGAGCTTTTTGCAAGAATGGTGTATTGTAAATAACCCCATGACTTAGGATTTAACTGAACACATGGGCAACTTGGTCTTGGGAGGAATGCTCATGAATAAGTCTTTGTGCAATTGTTTTCTGAAATTTTGTGTTCTTTGCATCAAGCTCATGGCCTTAAGATCTTTTACTCTAACAATTTGATGTCACCTACGCTAACAGAAACGTTATCCAGAAACATCACTCCCAACTATGCAACACAAGGCAAACGTTCCCTCTATCTCACCAGAAGGATGCACAAAGGGGAAACATATAGGAAGTATTATGAACAGATGAGAGAAAAGGCTGACAGTCCCTCCTGCCTCCAAATGTCTCAGATTTTTTGACTAACTCGACCTTAAATATTTCAATATACTTTTAAAAAAAGCTGCTGCGATCTTAAGTATTTCTTTGGCTTTCACGAATTTCCAACATACCCCAAATAACACAGCATTTTATTTCCACCATAAAGTGCCCTATTTTTATCTTACAACACTGCCAAAGATACTTTGAATTTTGTAACCGTGACTGACCCTTTTTTCAATTATGTCATAAGAAAAAAACTTCTGAGAGTGCCTTCAAAAATGTCTTCAGTCTTTTTAGATGCTCTTTGCACCGACAAGACCAAGCCAAAACCAGTCTCACGCTCTCAGTGTATGTCAGCAGCTTTATTTTGCATTAAGGTTTTTTACCAGACAATCAGACTGGTAAGTGAAAATGTGCTGCTTTGCATGTGTGAACTTAGACATGACTTTTAGCAAATCTGAGATCACTCTTGCCAATAGCCCCGTTAAATTGTTTTTATCAGTCTGGTTGGCTGGAATGTTTGAGTATTTACAATAGACTCAAGAATAATAGGCTGAAATGTACTACCAAATTAGACATGGCTAAACAGTTGCATAGCAATTTTCAGCTGCTTCCTCCAAAATAAAGAAGTTAAAAATTCAAGTGTGATGAACAAAGTCTGAAAAACTGTATTTTAATTGAGACTATTTGGGATTTCCCCCTCCCTTTTGCTTCCTGTTAGTGTTGTGAAAAAACAGAGCAGCAAGTGAGAAGTCTTGTGGAGTCCTGTACTCATCTTAAGTCAACTCCTTTCTTTTGGCTAATCCACTTTTGGTAACTGTAGCTGTGCTAGTCCTGTGGCTTGCTGCTTTGCTGCAAGAGGAGTTTGTTCTCATGTCTGTCCATCCCCTCAGCCTTGAAGGTACACATCTGGTCCTGTGCACTGTGTTTGTCATGTACCCTCTTGTAACAGGATGGTTCCCAGAATCAACAGAGGAAAAAGTTAAACTGGAATGAGTGAAACAAGTAAACAAGTGCATGTGAGGAACCCTTCCACCTTAATAGCATTTAAATAAGAAAAGGTGAAGGGATGGTTATATAGTACATTGCAAATGGCTGGAACTGGAGGAACAGAGGAGCAACAGGGTGAACTGTTTGGGCAAATGATCTAGGAGAAGACTGAGTCAGGAATGGGGTTTGACCTCTGGAATTTGTTGGGTTTGTTGGGTTTACTCTCAGGGCTTGTCTGCACAAGACAGTTGGAGATTAAGAAAAGGTCTTACTAAAAAGCTGAAGAGTTGCTTGGAATTCACTCCATATGTTTACATAAAATCCCCTTCTGGAATAAGAAATATCTTTTTTTTTTTTTTTTCTTCAGGTTAGGGTACAATCTGGGAAAAAAAAGCCCTCTCATTTCATCCCAGGACAAATGGCATGCTATGGTTCTCAAACACCCTCATTTGCACCCTCAGGTGCACAGAGGTAAGTCTGTGGCTGGTCACATTGAAGGTAGCAAAGCTACACATGGTTTCCACTACCCCAGCTAAGATGCCATTGCAATTAATGGTGTAAATAAGACTAACTTTTAATCTCTTCTTCTATCTTTCTTTTGAGCTACATCTACTTTTGCTTTCATCTAACTTGGGCCTTTAAGTCCTGGCTTCTACTCATCCTACCGGTAGGAAGTGCCAGAGGTTGGCCTGCAACCTCAGATTGTGAACTAGGGCTTGGAAGAAGGGTACTCCCCAGAAGACTGTATGGCCTTGCTGTAACAATATTAAACCTCTTGGTCAAGTGAATACACTGGACACTTAATTTGTCTGTAGTTTTAGGAGAGAGGAGGAAGAACTGTGTCCACTTATCAGTATTACCTGGCCATGGACCAGTTTGTCAGAACCTGGCAGGAGGAGCCCAGCTTCTGATCAGTTTGAGTCTTGCAGTTTTTTCTTGCAGTGATTACATTTTGAACCCAGATTGGTAAGGAAATAGGGAGTCTTTAAGATGGACAAGCGCAGCTGCATGTGCTCAGTGAGCAGTGGCTGTGCAGGAGGATCATTTAGGGCACCTCTTCATGCAAAGTGTTGCAGCTTGAATGTGAAATTTGTCTTATCAATACTACTTAGCTTGGGACATGGCTAGGGAATTGCTTGAGACGGTGCTCCTGCCATGCAAGGACAGAGGTTTTTCCCTGTTTTCTATGGAGTTGGGAATTTTCTCTGCCCAGCACCTGGGTGTTGGGGCTTGCTAATGGAGAGAGCAGCGTGCTCTTCCATTGATGTGGTGGGTGAGGGAAGATGTGCGTGGGAGTTGCCTGGTATTTTTGTGCTGCAGGTGGTGCATTGGTTTGGGCAGCATTTGCCGTCTGTTTGTTTCCTGGCTTCTGCTCTTGTGTATGTCAGATCTTCATGAAAGGGTGCAGAGCTCTCAAGCAAAGCAAAAGAAACATAAACATCTATATAAAGTTGAAAGAAATATGGGCATGCACTGAGGCTTGAAGCCACCAGGGTTTTGCTCTGCTGGTTTACCCTGGTGGAGGAAGAGACATCTCTGGAGAGAGAAGACGATCTTCCCAGTCCCACTGCAGCCCCCAGCCTCATGACTCACTCCCCTTCTGCTCCCTCCATCTATGCCAGCAGGAAGCTGCTGCAGTATACACCACGTTTCCCAGACCTGGTCTGATGCTGACCGTGAGGCCTGAATCCTACAGACTTTGTCTGAATCCAGCACCACAGCATTGTTTTTACATTTTAGTAAGAGCTAAAGCCAATCCATACTCTAGGTGACATCACTCCACATATGCTGTTCATTGAGATGGTTGCTAGCCAAAGTATGACATAGATTGATTTAGATATACTTTGTGTAAGTACAACTCATTAGGTTCAGTACAGGAGAGACTGGATAAGTTTTGTGGCCTGACTTGGGCTGGAGGTTGGACCAAATGATCTAATGGTTCCTTTTGGCTTTAAAATCCACACATGCAGCAAAAATGCTTATGATAATCTTGACAATCTTACACTTTATTTTCTGTTGTGCTGTTTGTGTTACAGAGATGTTGTGAGGCTCTGTCTGAAGGGCACGTGTATCTGTTAGAAACTGAATTTTGGACTCTGCTGGCTTTAGCAGTTTGCAGAATTTGATTTTTCTTTTTGTTTACTGACATAAATACCAGCAACAACCATGCTGAGCTCAACCAGTCCAGGGCTAGGAACAGCCTCACACAACTCATTTGCCCAGTCATAGATGAGCTAATAGCTTTTTCTGCTAACTTGCAGGGTTGAAAGCTGTGGAGGCAAAAAAAAACCCTCCCACCCCCAAAGCTACAGAATAAATCTAAATAACAAATGAATTTTGGGGCAAATAGTGATCTGCTCATGGAAGAGCCACGAGCAGAAAAACAAGCTAAATTAGTCAGATGATTTATCCATTGTGAGTGATTCACTCCATTAGTGGCTGCTTGCTCCACAGGCTATAGAAGCTAACATATAAACTGATAGAGGAAGAGTGGGATCGATAGAGTAACTTCCTCCTCCTCTCCAAGGAAAATGAGTCACCTGTCCCTGCTAAGTTGGTCTCTGGGCACAGGGCACATCTCAATAGAGTGAGGACTCATTTTCAGCTAATGAAGTTTAGTTTTTCTCAGGGCAAAATTTTGCCTAGGAATGTTTCCTTTCTTTCCATCGGCTCTTGAGCCCGTGCTCGCAGTTTGGCCAGCTCCCTTTCCCGGTCCTGACAGCTCTCATTGTTCCCAGATGATGGCTGTTTGCTGGTCTATGCAACAAAAAAACCCACAAAAAGTTTATTTTTGGGGTCTAAATTTTTTGGTCCTTTACCTCCCAGCACCCTCAGGATGAGGTCAGCATGGGATGGGCTGTGTGTTCCTCAAGTGAACCAGGATGGAGGTGGCCTGTCCATGCTTGAGGGTGGGATCTCTAAAGGTCCTTTCCAACCCCTACCATTCTATGATTCTATACTCTGTGGGCATGCTAGGACATTCCGTGTGGCCATAGGGACTTGCACCCCATGGCTGTGGGATCTGGGTTTTCCTCCTCACTCTACATCCTGTGCCAGCCCCAGTACCACCCCAGGAGCTGGGAAGCCCATCAGGGAAATCCTTCGTGGTCCTGCCTGTGCAGGAGGGTACTGATCTGCAGAAAGCTGCCATGCTGGGAAGCATTTCTGAGGCTCCTTTTAGCTCCCAATAAGCAATGATATACTCTGTGGAGACGTCTCTGCTGAATTTCCTTGCACACAGCACAACCCACTGTTTATCATGTGACTATTTATAAACTGCTGCTGAGGCTTCATAAATAGTTTTTGCTCATCGCACAGATTTGAACTGAACAGCTGGAAGCTGTATTGCAAGTACAGCCTGAGCTGAGCCTCCACAGAGATTACACACAAAACTCCTCTGGATGGTATTTATTAGGGAGCTGGTGGAGAAGAGTTGCCAACTCTGGATACTGAACATATTAAAAACTTGGGAGTGTAAGGTTTATTTGCCAGTTCATCCTTAATTAATTACAGAGGACAAACAATTATGGGAAGAGGATGCCTGCTGCACTACCTGACTCATTGGGCAGTTAATGTGCTAATGGAGATGTTTGCTTCTGTGCTGTTGGTCTGAGCTCGTGCCAGGCACAGGGTGCTGTTCCCCCGTCATGACTCCTCTGTGGTCTGTGCAAAGTCAGGGATCTGAGTGCAGCTTTTAGCAGACAAGTTCAAAAACCCCCAAACCAACTTCAAAGCAATGAGGCAGATGAGGCAGCAGCAGTTTCAGGTAGGGAGCTGAAGAGTGGATGGGGTTGGGGATGACATGGTTCCTCCACATGCCCCAAAGGAGTTTTGCAGTGTTGTGTACTCCTGGTAAATTTGGTTGTGGGTAAACATCAGTCTTAATGCCTCTGCTAACCTGATAGTTTCTGAGCAATATACTTGTATAAGAAAAAAATAACATTAAAAAGAAGCAGATGAAGTTCATATATCTTTACATGAAGTGGTCAGGAATAAAGAGCTCAATTTGCAGATTTAAGAGCTTCTTCTGTCTGAAAAAAAAGAGACTTTCCAAGATTCTATCTTTAAAAAAAAAGAGATAGGAATGAATAACAGGAAGGAAACATTGCAGTCCTTTTGTAGATGACCATAGCTTTCCAGACAGCTCTGGTGTATACAACACACAGTCTCATAGCTGCTGCAGAAGACAGAAGACCTCACTCTACATGAGAGAGTGTGTTGGCTCAATATGTTGGTCATGAAGTTAGATCTTCAATGCTAATGCTGTCCAAATACGCAACCACATTTGATGGACACACCTCAGCTGCTTGATGACATTTCTCATTCTTAAACCAAGATTCAAATTGAGTTTGGTTTAGGAGACCCAGGGTGTATGTACTGGAAGTATGTACTGTACCTGTTGCTGAAATGCAGAAGAAAGGAGTTATCTGCTACAAAGAGCTTGCATCATGCTTAGCCTGAATGAGATCCAGACTCAAACCAATAGTCCACCACCCATCTTTGGGGGAAAATTTAAATCCAGAGCCATGCCTGAATGTTGTGGCTGACCTCACATTCACATTTAAAAGATTTCTGCAAAGCCCTCCAAAACCTACTCCAAGAATCTATCTATTAAAAGGTCACTTCCCACAAATTTGGTTCAAACTGTAAAGAAACGTACAAACTGAAGGCAGAAACCATAATGCACATCAGGATTTTGTTTTCTTTGGTTTAGCCAAATCCTTACTAGGTGCTCTGAGCCAAATTATGCCACGTGGACAGATCAGCACAGATCATAGCCAGCTCTTGAAGTCCCAAAGCCCCTACTTGCTAACCATGCAGTGACCTGGCCTGAGTGTGCACTGTGGTATCGAGGCTCCTAGGTCTAAGAGGGAAGAGGGAGAAGCAGGAAAATGGTTAATACACACGTTTTTCTCCCCTATTTTTTTTCCTTCCTTGTTCTTTAAAACCCTAGTGTTGGAATAAGTTGCATGGGCAGAAATATACAGTTATAATACATGACAATGCAGCAAAATCTGGGACTGTGTCAATTACTGTGATACCATATATTTTCATTTTATTCCATTGGGGAAATGTATCATTCAAGTAACAAATCATTTGGACAATGCAGCTACATGGAGGATATCCAATGCATGAAGACACTCCTTTGCAGTGAATTGCACACAGAGTGATATGGAAAACAGTATGAAACTGGTCTAATTGGTGATACAGTGCTGCCAAGTGAGTGTCTCCCTAGAACACACTTGTTGGCATAAGTCACCTTCAGAGATCACTTCTGATATGTGGAGTTACAAGGGACACAGCTGACTCTTTTCGTAGTAACAGCAGCAGTGGAAAGAAAAGTCCATTACACCAGCCAAATTGAGTTGGGCAGCAGAAAACTTAGCACTTGAGAGGAGGACTTGCTGGGAAATTATGGGTCAAGGCTGAAAACCACCTCTGAACTATTTTGTTCAATGCTAGAGGAGCTGCCCAGGAGCATGTGCCAGGCGGCCTTGAATAGATCAGAGTGAACTGTTTTCAGAAAAGAGAACATTAGCCAGAAAAAGCATTTTGGTTATTTTGTAGTGACTTTAAAACTAAGATTGGATTATTTTGAATTGTCTGGTTGGAGATTTTTGAGTGAGTTGGGAGAGAGGAAAGAAAGAAAGAAGGAAGCAAGGGATGGCTTGTCAAATTGGACTTTTTTACTAGCCCAAGCATAGAACCAGGGAAGGGAGACCTCAGTTCCCCTATCTCCCAGCAGGATGTGGACCTCTGGCTTTACTCCTGGGGGAACTTCTGAGCCCAAAGGCTGGGATAGGGCTGCTCCCACCAACCTGTCCCCACTAAGGTCTGTTTTGCATAAGTAATTAAACACCTCTGGAGGCAAGGAGCTGAAGAGGGGTCTCGTGCTGTGGACAGGTTAGTCTAAGATGGAGCATTCCTCTTACTGATGAGGTATGTTTTGTACAGGATACAGAGCCAATATTTAACAGTGAGGGGGGGAAAAAATCCCCAAGCAGTGGGATATTACACTTGAGGATTTCATTTTGGGTGGATGACACTTTTCTTCCTCAGTTGACACTGCCAAGAAAGGATCAGTCAATTCCCATAATTCCTTTCACAATTTTGGCCTTCCATCTCCATTTACCTTCATATCTTTTTATTAAAAAATAGGCACTGTAATAACTTTTGTATCTTGAGAGATATGTATGAATTGTGAATTACTGAGTTTAATATAGCACAATCATCTAAGTCTGTCCATGCTTTCAGAACTTGGCATCCAGGTCTGCATGCAATGTCAGTTATTTTGCCCTTTCAGTATCTGCTTTTTATTTTTTTTGGCTTGTGCAATATATTATTAAAAATTGGGAATGAAATTAATCTATTTTACAGGCAATAAATTAAACAGAGATGACTCGGGAGAAAATGTTGCTCTTTATTTTAACTGCAAAATAAATCCCAATGAAGGTGACATGTTTTCATATTGAAGCAGGTAGACCAGTCAGCATATCTAAAAATCCACCCAATCTTTTAATTATATCTAGGCTTTGAGTTGTCACTTCTCTAATGACAATCAAAACGTTTCTATACTCAGACAGAAAAGCTTACACCTTTTAAGAAAGTGTTTTTCTCAGAAAAACTAGATGAGCATCCTTAGATAAACCTGCATCCATAGAAAAGGGCTTGATAAGGAGCAGTGGGGGCAGGGGCTGGCTGTGGGAGGAACAGGCTGGGGGTAAGGGTCAGGGCTGGGCAGTTTGTTGCAAAGGGAGGACTCCAGGGTAAAGTTTCACTTGTCTCTTTTGCATATGCAAGCTGTTGAATCACAGCTTTGCTTTGCTTTCCTAACAGGTTTCACGGGGTTAATTATGTGGAAAATTCAGTAGCAGTGTACAGAGCATATATCCAAACTCTCCTCTTGTAATAAATTAAAAATTCCTTTAAAACTCCCATTATTTTGCCATTTTCAAGAAAAGACTCAAAGGTAAATGTTGATTTTAAAATGACTGTGGTGATTCTCCCAGAAGTTTTGCAGGTAGAATACCAAGATATCTTTCAATGAATACTTATTGGTCAAAAAAAGAGAAGTAGTTGCAGAGCCTGTGATGCAAGATATGCCTTGCATTTGGGAAGCTGCATAGACATCTTTATATTAGGTGTATTCACACCACCTCAAAAGATCATGCTAGGACTGTAAATTGTAACCCTCTAGCAAAAGTTTAACGTTTATTTAAAGGGAGCATCTTTCTATTACATTATTTGAACAGATCTCCTCAGACAATGATCATAGCCTTGTTCCCTTCTCCTTCACAGATAGGCTATGATATCTATACTCTTCTTCTCGCACGTGACTTCACTTTTATGCACTGTCTCTGGCTCTCACCTGATTTTATGCTTGAAGTCAATAGGGATAATGTGAAACCCTGGACAAAATGACAGCCTCAGATTTTTGAGAACTACTTGTGGTGGTCAAATGTTTGAGCCCGGCCAGGGAGAGGTGATTTTCATTCTTTCCTCTTTTTTTTGTGCTGCAGGGTGGCTGCAGCCCAGCTGGGTGCAGGAGGGAGCTGAAAGGTCCTCACTCAGCGTCAGTGCTGCTCCGTGTCACGGGCTGCGACTTGTGCTGGGGGGACAGGGTCTGTGTGCTGGGCTTTAATTCCCTGCCCCTGCTCAATGCCCGCTCACCCAAACAGTCCCATCTAAACAAGCTGGAATTGCTGTTGCTCAGGCAGCCCACGTGCTGCCGGAATGAATTACGCTCGATACAAAGCTGCCTATATACAGAGGCATATTTTTCCATGCAGAAATTTAAGTCCACACTGATTTTTCACCCCCAGTTTAAAATCTTTGCTTTTGAAAATGTGACTTGTGGCTCAACAATGTAAACATGTATTTTTTCTTTCACCCTAGATCTAAAAGCAGACATTTTACAAAATACCATTGGCCAGAAAAGCTTCATGTCAGATTTGCATGTCAATTTTTCTCTTTTTCTGTTACTTGACTATGCCTTTTATATCTATAATTGCCTACAACTTATATCACAGAAAGGAGACTGAAATCTGCATCTAAGCTCTGTGTATTGACAGTCCTACCAGTATAACTCAGTAAAAAGTTCAGACATTAACTTGGTCACCAAATTGCTGTTCCAGCCTACGTAAAACAGCTGCTATCCACTGCATGACCGAGAAAATAAGCCTCTCCAGCAACCTGCTAAACAGAGTTTAATGCCTCAGCTATTAACAGTTAATAATGCTAATTAAGAAAAAACTATTTAGGAACATACAAACAGGTTTTTTTACAGCAAGCATATTTGGAGAAGGAGAAATGGAAATAAAAAAGATCTCAGTCTGTACATCTTTGTGTGTATGGGAAAGGCACGTAGGAGCTGGTTCCCAAGCCCAGCAATTCCCTCTCACTCACTGTGCGTTTGGCGAACCTGCAAGGGCAGCAATAACAATCCTGTTCTACAGAGATTTCAAATCCTCTTCTATCTAGGTTCTTGTGCTGTGCTCTCATCACTGGGGTTTTGCACCTAGGAAGGGCTAATAGGTACTAATTATGATTATAGCAGCAGCTATTTTTGCTATACTTAGTATGGTCCCATATGCTTAGGATTCTAGAAGACAAAGGGGACAAATTGAATGATTTTGGATGTGAAATTCATTTGTAGTGCTTTAATTCCTTAATCTAAGACTAAAGGGTGTATTGGATATGCTGGCCTAAAAGTGAATATGCACTGAGCCTCCTGGGGATTTTGTTTTCCATGAACTGTACCCCAAACCTCAAAAAATAGTAGAAACAATATTTTAATTTCTTTTTTCTCCCCTTTTTAAATTTTCCTCTTTTTTTTTCAGCAGAGTTACATATAATTTTGGATTCTATTCTGCATACATAAGGAAATGAAGGGCATCCATAAGGGTATTGCACGTTTGAAAAATGCACACAGTAATGAAGAATCAAATTCTGCAGTAAAATAATTCCACAGATTGCAGTGGAGTTAGGCCAGTAGGGAATTTGATCCTTAACAAACTTGTTCCAAGCCGACTAAAGTTTCATGCTGCAATATATTCACAAACGTCTAGCACGCCTTACAAATTGAAATGTCATTAATTTGATTAAAATCCTTATATACTATGCTTTCAGTAGCTATCTTCTCCTAACTTCAATCAAGCATTTAGTATAAATTCTTGAAAATTCTTCTGCAATTGTCTAAAAGTGTGTAAGGAAAATATGTACTACTGCTTCAAGAATTAAAAGAAATGAATTACAAATCTAGAATTAATGTGACTGATTCAAAATTAAGGCAGAGTTAAAAAAATGTTTTGCTAGGATAAAACTAATTTAAGGTTTCATACTTGTGCATAGTTTCAATTTCTCTCTCTCTCTCTTTTTTTTATGCTGCAGGCTCCAGCATAATCTTATAATACCAATAAATGAAAAATATGCGTTGAGGGAATCAATATACTGATTTTATGATTTTTTTTCTAACAAGGTTCATTTTGTGGTGGCAGATTAATTTGTGTTTTGCTTAACATAAAATTGTCTTTAGTCTTAATTTAGAAGCAAATTGCTCTTTTAAGACTTTCAAATTTGTTTTTAAATAATTAACAGGGAAGAAGGAACTTTGAAACATTTGCATTAATTTAACAACAATAGCCTTTTGAAGTAGAAATACAACTGCTGGCTCCATTCAAGCAATTAAATTAGCTATAAACAGACGATGTGGAATAGATTTCAGTATATATCTCATCCGAGGGATACGCTGTCCTCGCTGCAGCAGGAAAACACCCTTTCAAAAGACTAACTAAATCCCAAGAATATTCAGGTTTCTTCAAAAGCCTGTGTTACTGAGCAACAATTTAAATTACCAGTAGCTATTAAAAATAGCAAATGATATGAATCTTTCACTTAGGCACGAGGGGAACTGGTTTTTAAAGTTTCCTTTTCTCAAACAGGTTTTGTTTTTTATTTACCTTCCCCTGGCAGCCCCCACCCTCACCCCTGCCCCGTAGCATTCCTATGGAATATATGCATCACAGCTACTTAAAAGTTCGACAGTAGGAGCACAAATGTCAACCAGAGTGCATTATTCAGCATGAAACATCTGCACCAAGTTGTGAAATCATGGTAATACTATAAGGAATAAGATGAGCAAAAATTCCTGTGTCTAATATTGTTACACAATTTTATGTGATAAATAGCCAGAACAAATGCTCGTCAGAATTACGTTTTTGTTCTATCTTATTCTGCAAAACTAATTTGTGAATGACCTCAAAGATAGATGATTTGTTAATTTGCAGATGTCTCTCCACTTTCCTCTCCGTCTCTGGCCGTTTCGGGAGATTACGCACTTACAAACTGTATGTGCATGTATAAAATATCTCTCTCTTAGGCATTTCTCAATCACTCATCGTACAATGTTTAAGTGCTAAATGTATGTATTAGGCACACACATGCCCACCCACAAATGTGAGATACATATACATATCTACTCGCTACACATTCAATTAAATATGTATTGTAAAAGGCAAAAGTGATTTCAAAGATTTGAAGACAACCGTGATGACAGTATATATTACTGTTAAATTCACCAAGGCACATCTGCAAAACAGACTAGGGACTTATCTGTAAATCTTTTTTTTCTGGGAAGCTAAAGGTAAACATTATTTGTTTGCCAGAACAGTGTGGAAAAAAAATATTTGTGATTTTGAGGAACAGTTAGTGAAACATTTGCTGAGGGAGTATTACATTTGCTTTTCAAATGAATTCATCTCAAGCAATCAGGATTTAGTTAAATGGACTAATGCCACCGAACGTTTCAGACTGTCATTTGGGGTGTGAACGCTGGCACTCAGAGGATATCTTTAAAGCACAATACTTTTATGAACTCATTTTTTTTTTCTCAGAGGATTAAAAATATAATTTTTATGCACAGTATCAGTGGCCTTTAATAATTTCCTTGCTGCTGCAGCTCACCTTTAGAAAGGATGGAGAATTTAACCACATATGGTAAAAGTTTTAGCCTGAGGGTTTTATTATAGCAATATTCCTTTCCAATGCACTGTCCACCAGAACAGGTCTTAACCTTCCCTTGCTAGACAGACAAGCAGAGAAGTACAAAAATGAAACAAGCTATGTTTAGCAGAATTTTTACATACCATAATCTCTTTACCATGGTCAGGCAAGGCTGGAATTTTCGAGATGATCTGTTATGGCACGAATCCATTGCAGGACAGAGCTGATTTACAGCTTAGCACCATTCTCCACTCTTCACTGAGAGTAAGTTAAATGACCCAAGAATAACATTAATATGTACTATAACTAGATAGAATGGTGGTCTAAAGGGTGGTCTAAGGCATTAGCTTTCACCCAAGGAAACTTAAGCTCATATATTGCCCAGAAATACTAATAAGGGTCAAGTATCGTTACTATTTTAAGAGGTTGACAATGCAGTGAGTTATGGAGTATGATAGTGAAGCAGGGCTCTTCTCCTGCCCTCTGTCAGCCCTCTTGTCTCCCCACTGCAATTTTTTGAACAAATCTTGGCTAAATCCAGACTCACTATTTTGCATGCTGTTTCGTAGCTAACCTGGTTTAAAAATACCCGCTGACCACTTTTGTTTTGCTTGGTTGGATCAATCTGATTACCTTCAGCTGAGTCCCACAGCAAACTTTTTCTTCCTTTTCTCCCTATCATTATGGCAGTAGCTTCAGAATAAAATAAAATTTAAAACAACCCCACCCAGAACCACAAAAAACTTGAAAAGAAACCGAAGCTGCAAGTTTAAAATCAAGTTAGTAAGGGCACTGAAATATTTCCCCAGTAATAAGAAAGGTCTGACAAAACAATAAATAGAAAAGTAAGATGTTGAAATTATTTTAAGACAGATGCCTTTTTAAACTGTATTAAGAACACCTATCATGGAGCCTGATTCCAGCAGTTCCTCACACAGGAGGTATTTTATCTTCACAACATCTGGCACTGTCAAGGAGGTACAGTTGTAGACCTTACCAGATGCAGACACTCCATACATAAAAGTACACTAACAAATCATACCATTAATAGCAGCACAACACAAGTGTTTCTTATACATCCATGAAGAGATCTATTCCACGACTATGGGAAAGCTTAAAGGGAAAAAGCACCACAAAACCCCCAACAATGCCTAACAGAAATATTTTGCAATTCCTGAAATGGAAAAATAACTCTGAGGCTTTATTTTCAGCTTTTTTTCTTTTTTTATAGATGACTGACAAGAAAGCTTCTTTCTTCAGGGTGAAAACCTCCTTGTCCCATAAATCTGTGTGGTTGACATATCTAGGTAAATTTGTATCCTTGCTCAAAGGGATCACTGGTTTTATTCTCTATGGATTTTTCAGTCACTCTATTGTGGAAAGTGAGTTGAGGCAGAAAAAAAATTGCTTGATATTTGAAGGAAGGTTTACATTACTTTATATCATCCACACTGTTCTGTTGTCACTTGGCTTCTTTTATGAACTGTTTAAAACATGATACTATATTAGGTAAAGCTTGCCCCTTTTTGAATATGCAGTTTGTTCTATACCCTGAAGGTCTTGAGCCCAATATTCCTCTCATATCCTCATCTGCTAGATGGACATAACTACATTCATCCCATCATAAAACATGATGATATTTGGAAGTTACGTATTATATTGATATAAAACACCTGTGATGTTTCCTACTGTAATATTTTTTGTACCTGTGTACACTTTAATCAAGTCGTCTCTGATATTCTCTCTAATGTAAGTGAGCAGCCCTCTGTGTTTCAAGTAAGCCTCCCTTGAAGGTAAATCTGACCATTAATGGAATTAATGTAATTGCCACAAATCAAGGATTTAGTTTGCATATGTGTCACTTGATCCTTCCCCTTTATATTTCACCAGCAATCACCAATATGCTACAGGACTTGTCAATACTCTGCACGGCAGATACAAGAGAGGCAGGATTTCTATTTCTGATTCATTTCTCTTCTTGTGAGCACCCCTCCTCTTTTATTAAGTAAGTACAATAAATAAATCTCAGCTAAATACTCTTAAAATCACAGTGCTGCTCAATGTTCCGTGTGATATTATCACAACAAAATGCACCGAACAGCAGCAAGCTGCAGTCCCAAGGAATTGTTTTAGGATGCATAATACTGCTCCTCTCAAAGCTGGAGTCATAACATGTCGTCAAGACCGTGTTTTCTGTTTCTGCAACATGCTTTAGAAATTAATTTTCTCCCAAACCTGTGCTGCTTCTTGGAAGTGAAGCGCTTTGCAGTGCATGTGCTGTGTGTTATGACAGCAGTGATGGTGGTGGTGCACGCTTGGCAGAGCGATTAGATATGGGTCAAATGTTTAACCATCTGGATTTACCATGAGCTAAACCTTATTTTTTTTTTTTTGATACCTCTCTTTAGACTAACTGGAAAGTAATTCCCTCTTCGTCCTTTTAAAACTTTTTCTCCTCTCTCTGTGCTGGCGTGGATGTGGAACCGCACTACTTCTACCACCCTGTGGCAATCTCTTGCCATGACATACATTCAGCTCAGTCTGGGCTTCTGGCAGCAAGCAGGAGTCGTTCACAAAGTTGTTTGTCTTCCTGTGATTAATTCTAGGAACATTTTTTTTCCCCCCTGTTTTGTTGTGATGCCAACAGTACACACGGAGGTGTAGAGTGATGAGAGCAAATCTTCTGTAAAAGAGATTACTGCTGCTAAACTACTTTGGACGTGTAACTAAAACTATATTAAAATAACTCTTACATGCTGCAAGGGATAGACTCTGGTTTTGTACCTGAATTGCTAATGTATTATAGAGAAAATGACTGGGAAGCACATTAGACACGTCTATTTGCTTTACTTAACATATCAGGAGATGGTGAATACAAAAAGCTACCTTGATCAAAAAAAGTAAGGTTGACACAATTAACATTTTCTCACTGCATGCACATTTCCCAAATTCCCTGAATTTTATATGTAGCAGATGGTGTTCAAACAAATCAAGAAGCTGAAGCTAAAAAAACCACACCAATGGAGAAACTCATATATTTCTTCAAACGATAAGATGAACTGCAGATGTTTGTTGAAGAGCAGTGCTGACGCGGGAGACCTAAGAAGCAAAGGCTGAAAAAGCAGAGTCCAGTTGTGTTTAGCACTGGCCAAGCACACCAGCTGTCACTGCATGATTTATGAAGGTTGCTTGCTAGATTTTATGTTGACAGAGAAATTATGATTAAAAGAAATTCTGACCAGTTACCTATGTTAATGGGGAACGTGGCAAAACAATGGCTGCAGGATGCCTTGCACCCTGCTTGCAGGTTTAGCTTTTGCTGGATGGACAAAGATATTTAAGCAGCATAACTCACTTCCATCAATCTTTCAAAGTTTTGACCAATGTGCCTTCATGCTTCTGCATTTTGTCCACATGGTTCTCGGTAGTGCTGCTAAAATACTGTGCTTATCTGACACCTGCAGGCAAATTAATCCCAAGTTAAGCCTGACAAAGTCGCTAAAAGGAAAACAGTTGTCTGTTTGAGAGCTTGGGAATGGGAGACAAAACCAGCTGCTCAATGCGTGGTTAAAAAAATCATTACTGAACTTTTAAAAATTAATTTCAAGATTATACTTGATAATGTTTACAAACCCTACAATTAACTTGGTGTTTTACTGGGGGAAAGTCGCACCCTTATGTGTCACCGTTTCCACTCAGAAAATCGCATCTTCTTTAGAACTTGTTGTAACTTGGCTGTAAATATTTACTCTAGACAGCAGCTTAGTATACAGGGTTACAGCCCAAAAGCAAATATTTCATACCAAGTTTCAAATATATGGATTTTCCCATTTGTAAATGATTCAGGCAGCCTTTCCCCTCCCTTAGAACTGCTAACTCAATCTATAAACATAAATATACCATTTCAGAGGAGAAAGGATGCAAATTACACATCAGTGCTGTAGTCCTCAGGGAGTTTATTATGGGGTAATTGGACCAAACAGGGGCCAACTTCTGTCCTGATTTACAGTCTCAACATGTCTATTGACATCAGTGGAGGTCTAAGGCAATGAAAAATTTGGCTTTGAGGGGTTGGAAAGAGTTTTAAATTATTCTGGCTTAGCTTCCCTGGGCTAACTTCTGCTCTGAAGGGGCACCATTATAAACACAGTTTTCAAGCAACTCGACTCACTGGCTTCAGATGGGTGTAACTCAGAGCAAGGCATTGCCTCCTAAGTGATGCTTACTCATCAATTCTGAATTTGGCTCCTCTAAACGATTATAACCCTCCCCAGATATTGAGTAACATCACTGAGCCTGTGTGGTTTTCTTATGTAATTCCTTGGGCTGGTTGCAAAGCAGAGCTCCAGGCTAGAGGCCAAGTCATATAGAGCCTGAGCAGCTTTAGAACTAACCACCATTCAGGTTTGTTTACTGCAAGGAGCTCAACACAGAAACCCTCAAATTATGGAAAACAAAGTAAGCAAGAAGTTTGTGTTAATGTAGTTTTTATAAAGCCTTCGTAAGGTTGCTCACGTTTCCGTGGGGTTAGGAAGAGGGCGCGGAGGCAAGTTAATGTGGCTACAGAATCCTACGTTGCACTGGGATCTTCTACATCGTGTTTCTGTGTTGCCATTGGACCAATCTGCCCATGTCAGAGTGCATTAGAATCATAGAATCATAGAATGTAGGGGTTGGAAGGGACCTTTAGAGATCATCTAGTCCAACTTCTCTGCAGAAGCAGGTTCACCTAGATCAGGTCACATAGGAACATGTCCAGGTGGGTCTTGAGGACCTCCAAGACTCCACACCCTCCCTGGGCAGCCTGTGCCAGGGCTCCCTCACCTCACAGTGAAATAGTTTTTCTTATCTTTAAGTGGAACATTTTGTGTTCCAGCTTCATCCCATTACCCCTTGTCCTGTTGCTAGGTACTATAGAAAAAAGTGATGTCCCAACCTCTTGAAACCCACCCTTTAGATATTTGTAAATGTTAATAAGATCTCCTCTCAGTCTCCTCTTCTTCAGACTAAACAGCCCCAGTTCCTGCGGCCTTTCCTCGTATGAAAGATGCTCCAGTCCCCTGATCATCTCGGTGGTCCTGTGCTGGACTCTCTCCAGCACTTCCCTGTCCCTCTTGAGCTGGGGAGCCCAGAACTGGACACAGGACTCCAGATGAGGCCTCACCAGGGCAGAGCAGAGAGGGAGAAGAACCTCCCGCAACCTGTTGCCCACACTCTCTTGATGCATGCCAGGATGCCATTGGCCTTCTAGGCCACGAGGGCACATTGCTGGCTCATGTTTAGCTTATTATCAATCAGGACTCCCAGGTCTGTCTCTGCAGAGCTGCTCTCCAGCAGTTCAACCCCCAGCCTGTACTGGTGCATGGGGTTGTTCCTTCTGAGATGCAGGATTCTGCACTTATCCTTGTTGAACCTCATGAGGTTCCTCTCTGCCCAACTCTCAAGTGGGTCGAGATCCTGCTGAATGGCAGCACTACTGAATGTCCTACTGAAATAATCACATATATTT
Organism: Colius striatus; assembly: GCF_028858725.1. Lineage (NCBI taxonomy): Eukaryota > Metazoa > Chordata > Aves > Coliiformes > Coliidae > Colius > Colius striatus. The sequence goes on along the minus strand of NC_084769.1, from coordinate 10,376,204 downwards.
ACTATATTTGTTCTGGACCATAAATAGGAAATCAATTGGAATGGGCTGCCACTAAAACTGTGGTAAAAAAAGATGTTCTAAAAGACAGTGAGAAATGGGAGGCCAAGACTGCAATTGTCAGAGAGTGACAGCTCTGTAACAGCTGTGGCTGGTGCTGGGGATAGCACTAGGCTGCAATGGTGAAAGGCACCCAGGTATCACCATGCTCACGTTACAGGCAGTGAAATACCACTTTGCAAGGTCTGCCCGGGACTTTTGCATCATCAGGGAACATCCACTCCACTACCACTCAAACTGGAGGTGACTCAGAGTGACTGTTTCACAGGCCGTGGCAAATTGCTTCGGGACTTCAGCGCACAAGTCCATATCATTATATCCCACATGTATCTCAAATCACTGTTTATATGGCCCAAGAACGGTTAACAGAGACTAAAGGGCAGTAATGCCTTTATCTTGGGGTTGAGATGAAGTAACAAGGCTGTGAGGTCTACCTTTATTTTCAATTAATGTGTAGGTCAATGTCTTTCAACTCAGAGCAAGCATTTTCTCATTTATTTGTGTACCTTAATCGCCCAAGGTAATTCTCCAGGTTTCCAGTAGCTGCTCCTAACTGTTTTATTTTTACTTTCCTTTTTTTTTTTTTTTGATCAAATTTACTGTGGAAACAAACATTGACAGTTGAGTCTGAGTCAGGTTTAGGTTCTGCCAGCCAAGCAGTTAATGTGCCCAATGACTCAGTTTTCTGCAGTTCTTGAGCAGCATGCCACCAGAAATAAGAGAGATGTTTACAGTGTAGTTATGGTTATTGTTAAACACAAGAAATATTTGCAAACATGTCTTAAAAACTCAAGGAGGGTGCGTGGATCTACCCTTATAGATGGGCTGTTTCTGACAGTACTTTACGCGTTCAGTGGCAGCAGTGGGAGCCATTTGGTGTTGGAGTGGCTGGACAGAATTAAACTGGTGTGCAATGGGACTATCCTAAATGCTTTTTGATAAATTTTGTATCCAATTAAAAGCTAAAATTCACCCAAAAAAGGGCTTCATACAACAGGATGGGACTCTCTGCTGTGTGCACTTAACACCGTTACCTGCCTGGAGATTTTCCTTTGCTTTACTGTGTCCACCTGTGAGTACCTTTTGTGCCTTATCTTATACCTCTTCAGGGCAAAAGATTTCCTATACAAGATTTTTGTGCAGGACTTTAGAAAACATGACACTGGTCCAGATAGAAGGGAGCTCAGTTCTCCCAAGGGTGTGGGTGATACTATTGCTGAGGGATACAGGAGTACCAGAGAAGTATAAAAACTCACCTTCAGGGAATGCAAAATATGCAAAAGTGACTTAGATACAGCTACAGTATACAGTATACTTTCCCCTCTCTTGCTTTCTTTGCTGAAGAGCACAGTGCTAAGTTGTCTTTCTGCCTGAAACTGTGTGAATTCTTCCACCTCTATTTGTGGGACTTCTGCATGGCAAAAATCTGACTTTACAAACTCTTAACCATCCTTGGTAATGCCATTCCTTTAGTAAGTCACCATACTGGATACCTTGCCTGCATTCCATATGTCATTAAAACTTTGATTGAGAAAAGTCATAAATATAAATCAAGTATTATGCTATCCCAGCAAGCTGCAATGGCATCTGTTCAGTCCCTGCAAGTGTTCACACAATAAACAGGGCTGTAAAACTATTGTTGGTAATGCCTGTGTTATTCTTGCTCCTGATAAATGAGCTATTGGAATAAACTAGCTCTCCTAGCATTAATGATCATTTGATTAAAGAAAACTTTCTAGTTAACATTTTGTAACAATGTAATAAGTAACTTTCAATTAAATTTTTCTATATGTGGAGAAATGTGTAATGAATAAATCAGGAAAGACTACATAATGGAAGACTATTAGCAGGGTGAATATGTTCTTGTAACTCAAATTTCTATACCACTTTAGTATTATCTTCTATCAGAAGAGAAGGTACAATTACCAATTTTATCTTATCTTAGGCTTATTATTAGAGAGTAGTAAAGGAAACTTCATTCCAGAAGCTATAATGTGATTTTTGATTAATGGTGGGATTTTTATGTGACAAGAATATTTCTCCTAGGCAAAGTATGCACATGTATCTTTGCCTGAACTGGCTTGTTTCTGACAGACTTTGCATTGACAGAAAGTTTTGCTTCTCTGTAAACACGTGTATTTTTTCTGTATATATAGCAGATCTAAGTGTACAGAGTCTAAACCAGTCTGAACTGAATCTACACTACCTGAAAGGGCTTTTAGGTTTTCCTTCACATTTTAATCTATTTAACAAGACTCATGAAACAATAGATACCTACCACTTTATCTTATGAAATGTCAAATTTGCAAAGAGAAATGTTACAAATAGGAGCAAAATGAATCATCACTTGAAATGTTGTAGGGAGGTCTCACACTCGTAGGTAGATTCACTAGTTACTACTATTGGTAGCTGTGTGCATATAATTATGGCCAATGGATTGTCTGAGAGATTATTTACAATACATTTTCAACCTTTAAAACATTTATTGAATTTCTTTGCTATTGATGACCCAGGATATCTATTCAAGGTTTGCTCTCCTTCAGCTGGTGTGTGTGACACCTTTATAAAGGCAAAATGTGTTAAAAGTGTGTTAAATGAGAGCTAAATCAAGCTCTCACTAACATCAAATAAAAGAACAGGATTAGATTTTCAGGTTGCTAAGCCTTAAGACAATAGCATTTGCTTGCCAAGTCTCAGCTAATATTCACCTGCATGCAAGGGACAGCAAATAGTCCCAGTCTATACCAACAGTACTGGTAAGGCATGGGAGTGCATATGATTTGTACATTATCCACTCTAACTATTCAGTCATGCACCAATATGTTAAGAAATGCAAGCAGGTAGCCTGGCATACCTTTAAGGCAAGACCTGATTGTCAGTGCTGCATGTAGCCAAGTCAGCCTGCAGCCTTGGGTTGTCTTCTCAGTCCTACTTTCCAGCACTACATGCCTCCTCTGCAGAGAAAGAAAACAGCTCTGTGTGAGGCAGCAATGGAGAGTCTTACTCAGTTAAATGTGCTCTGCATCTTACCTGTCCTTGAAAAGAAGGGTATTTTTGGCTCCTGATCTTGACTCGTACTCTGCTCTTCACAGAGGAGGACTTTTGGCCAAAAAAGTTCTAACTGTAAGTCAACAACTCTACTCTGTCTCTTTGGTTTTCAAAGCTAATAAGAACAAAACCTCCTAAAGATTCATTCCAATATTTAACCTGATATTCTAGAAATTTTACCTCTACCATCTTTCTTTTTCTTATTTTTTTAAGAGATTTTTTCCCTTCCTGGCTTGAACCACTATTAAAGCATTCAATTCTATCCTTAGCCAAGCTGAAGGGAATTGTTCTGGATTTCAAGAAGAGAACTAAATTAATTTAATTTAGCATGGCTTCCACTCCAAATCCTCTATTTTTACTTTTTTTAATCAATTTATGTGATTTTCTTGTCTTTGGTGTGCACACAAAAACATTTCTCCTGGGTTTTTTTTTAGTTTTTTTTTTAATGTCTTCCTTGGATGTACCAGATTTATTTTTCTTGGGTTCTCCTTAATTCCTAATAGCACACAGGCTACTTTGATTTCCCTTTCAGTTTCTTTTGTTTCCACACATGCATCTGCTTTCATATAAACACATATTTTGTATTCATTTACATGCATTCATATATGTGTTTATGAAGTCAATGCATCATTATACATCTGTATATATTTGTATTTATGCATATGTATAGATATTTAGATGCTGACTCCAGGCTGGCTCATTTCTAACCACTACTCAAGTTAACTGGTACTGACCAATATTTTCTTCTTTCCTATCCACTTTTCTCGTCTCCACTGCCAATATAAATTTAATGGGTCCCTGACAATGCATAGAGTCCTGATTTATGCTGCTGCTGCTACTTACACTGTGCTGAATATAATATTTGGTTTAAAATCTATGGAAGTCAGTGGATGTTATTCCATGGCAAACAAATGTTTGTGTCAGATGAGACATACATGTAATTTCTGGAACACTTTCAGTTGTTCAAAACAGGGATTTTTATGGATCACTCCAAATACCAATGAGTTTTCTTTGGCAAGAGACTTCTATACAGTTTTAACGACCTGAGATTTGTTTCCCTTCTTGGAAATAAAGAAAGAAACAAAATTGTGTTCACACTCTTCCTTCCATAAAACCCTGGAAGAGTCAAATACATTATATCTGCACAACCAAATGACTGCTTCTGCCAAGCTATATATGGAAGCAATATAGTTTCAAGTTGTAGTCAAATTGGCTGAGTGAACATTGCCATCAGTTTTTGAACATTCATGTTATTGTATACAAAACTGATGGTGATTCATTAGCTACTCCTGCTGCATTCTCTGTAGTATCTGTAAATATGCACAATATATGAAACACCTTTGTAAAGACTCTTCCAACTTGAAGAGACAACTGGGGGATGATCTTAATGTTTACAAATATGTAAAGGGTGCATGTCAGGAGGATGGGGCCAGGCTGTTCCTGATGATATCCAATGATAGGATAAGAGGCAGTGGGTACAAGCTGAACATAAGAGGTTCCAAAGAAACACAAGGAAGAATTTCTTCACTGTTCAGGTGAGGGAGCACTGGAAGGGGCTGCCCAGATGGGTTATGGAGTCTCCTTCTCTGAAGACATTCCAGACCCACCTGGATGAGTTCCTGTGTGACCTACTCTAGATGGTCCTGCTCTGGTAGGGTGATTGGATTGGATGATCTTTCAAAGTCCCCCCCAGACCTTAAGATTCTGTGAAGATCTCCTTCTGCCCCATAAAAGCTGATTGTTGATTCAGATGCAACATGGACTACCAGCACGTTTTACAGAGCAACCACAGGACTTATCAACTCTGAAAAGTAAAATCTGACCTTCAGGTTTCCAGCAACACTGTGAACCTAGTGTAGATCTTGATAAATTCCTTTTAAAAACAGAGTTAAAAGTGGGCCTTTCAATTAACCCCATAAGAAACATGATGGCATAATTTTAAATGTATGTTGTCTAGCATGAAATCTAGTGGCTGCACAGAGTTTTTTCCAGCTTCCCCTGCCAGTAATCTCTGAACAAATACAAACAAGAAACAGTAGCAGGTCACAGCTGCTGTAATTTATTCATTTCCCTTCCACTGAAATATTTTAAAGTCCTTCATTTATTTGTAAATTTTGTTCTAAACCAGAAAGCCCCTCGAGATCTGGCATCTGGTTTGCAAGAGTGTCTGCAGGGAGAACAAGGCTGATGGCAGCCTCGAGAACAAAAGGGCTAAAATGAAATGGAAGATGACATCTTTGGCAGTTGCGTAGATGTCTACAAACAGATATGATGAGATAAAACCTCATGAAGGCTTTTCCATCATGCGGTGTTTGCTCCTTTATCCTCGTTGTTTTTCTCCCTGTTATCCCCTATGGTGCATTCTGTCCATTGGTTTATACCTCTGGCCCGTCCCAGACTGATGTCTCTGCTGTGCTTGTAATACAAGCTGATGAGGCAAGGTATGTATCCCCTCAGTTACCTGCATAAATTACACAAAGGGCAAGCACACATCACCACTTCTTGTCTAAGGATACCATGGGGAATGGGGAGCAATGATTATGATCTTTTAATTAACGTTGCATTTAACATGGCGTGAAACAAAGGTGTTTGTTTTGGGGTTGACAAAACAGTCTGAGAGCCAAATCTGAGTTAGTGGGTTTGCAGATTTGGAGTTTGGAGAGGAAGGGACATCCTATGGGGTTGTATTGTTCAAAATCCCTGCACAGGGTCTTGCCAGCAGAAAGGAAAGGCTTTAGACACCAATAACAAATGCTACTGAGTTTCACAGCTCAGCTGGTGGCTCAGGAACTAGACTCTCCTTTGCCATCTGTAATTTCACAGAAAGTTTCTACCAAATGAATCATCTTAAAAAAGTGGGAAGCAGTGACCTCTCACATCTTTTCTATATCTTATCATGCTTCCTTTATGTTCAGTTTTTTCAAAAAATTATGAGATATATACAAACACTGTGGTTCTTTATGCTCTCTTTTGAGGCATCATTACTGTGAATTGATAAGTCTGTTAATAACAGGCTTGGTCCAACCAGCATATACAAGATCATTTCAGGGAATTAGAGTTTGAAGTGGCTCCTGTTATATTGAGTAAAGTACAGATTCTGGGGACGTTTCTTATCCCAATGAGGATGCCCATATATAAAATCTCTGTTTTGGAAATGACGCCTATGCTTACTTCACTTCAATTCTATCCTTGTCCCAACACAACCCAAATTCCATCAGGACTTTTGTTTGGGCTGTCTTTGATGCCAAATGTTGTGGCTACAGACAGCTCATCAGCAATATTTCATAAGGGTCAAGATTTTTGCAGGATTTAGGACTTTTGTTACTCTCTGGGCATCCAATTAAAAAAAATGAAAATTATTTTAATGAGGTTACAAAATGAAAGACAAAATGGTCTGCTGCCCCGTGTTTCAGACCTGTATCTCTTCCCTGCATGCACAGGACCTTGCACACACGTGGGGCAAGAGAAAAACCTTACAGCAGCCCAAACTAATAACAGGAGATTTCAAAATAAAATACAAATGCAGATGTGGAAACAGACTGTAAGGCCTGTGAACTATTACACTGGGTGTGATCCTCCTCTAACTTACAACTGGTGTAGATCAATTTTCAGCTGATGTAGGACTGATATAGACCTGATGTGGTGTAGATTAAACCCCTATTGAAATCAATGGAGTTAGACAGGTACAAAATTTGAGGCAAAGGAGGGGAAAACTAATCTGATAATCTCAGAGTTAGGAAAACATCATATATTTGCAGCAATGACATACTTTGTGGTTTCTTCTACTCAGCTATCCAAAAGTTCCCTTGTACTGAAAACACACTTGAAAACTTTAAAGATTTATTGTGCAGCCCTCAGTTTGGATAGGTAATTAATTGTGATGACTATTTATTTTGGAGCTGCTTTTGTATATTTTTAGTGGAAGAAGGAAGTTTGCTGCCAGGCAAGAAGGAATCTTTGTTTTGCTTCTCTATAATTTGTGGCTATGTTACTGGCTGATGCGTGAAGTTATAGGAATGGCTGCTGTTGCTTTTTTCTTTGTGAAAATGCACCAAGCATTTTGTAGTCCTGAGCTTTTTGGTGAGGTTTTTTTTTTGCCTCCCAAGACTTTGGCATCTGTTGCTGTCAGATAATTTGTCGTGTGGCCCACTTGACCCTTAGTTCATAGGTCGTCAGAATCTATATGAAGGGGGCCATTCTCAGCTATTGTCAAGCAAGGGATTTACATCCTAACTCCTAATAATGCTTGTAAATCTCTCATGCATCAATGGCGAAAGGAGACCTAAATTACAATCATATTTGCTTATGAATACTACCAGAGTACTGATACATTTCAAACAGGCATGGAAGTGGAATATTTGAAGAATATGAAGTTTCATATGAAGTCTGACAGGAATCAGATCCTTCAAACTTTACAGGAATGCAATTAGTGAGATACCTGGAAATTATTAATTGTTCTGAGAAAAGTGAAATGTTTAGGAAATGTATTGCAGCCTCATGGCAACTAAGTCATACCCTGGAGAAGCTGTTGCCTGTCCAGTATGTGCTAACACAGTGAATCACATCGGGTGTTAGACTTACTGAAAGCAGATAGACAGCTTCTGAGAGGGATTCATCGTAGCAGACAGTTAAGCAGTTCATGATATAGCTTAGGAAAATGAACAATGTGAAATCAAATCTGTTTATGAATACTATAAACAGGCATGTTGCAGCTTACTCTCTGAATTCCACTTATTATATTAATAATCTCCAATGTCAGGCATTTGAAGTAAAATAGATACTTGTTTAGAAAATAATCCCAAGCCCTTTCTTTTTAACCAACACTTTTATGGATGTCACTTGTAATTGATAACCTTTTGAGGAAAAATCAGTGAGCACAATGTGCCATGGAATCATGGAGGTGGTATCACTCAAGCTATGCAGGGTATACAAACACCCATGATCGCCCACATCACCCATGGATGAGCTCTTGCTCCTTAGTCAGCTTCTGATGTTTGTCCAAGACTTTCTCTAATAAGTTTAATATAGAGTTTTACTCACAGTAATGATTTTGATAGTACTGTGTACCAGACTTATTGCGAGTATAATGCAGATGCTGCATCCCAAATTGTCTTCTTGAAATCTGGTGTAATAGAGTCCTTGTTGTATGGAATGTGTTACAAATGTGCTCACAATGGAAAGCTATGGATATTCTACTCAACTATCCGTTAGAAATGCAATTTTACTTGTCTACAGAAGTAAATTAACACATTTCACCTTGATTCACATGAAAACAGATGTACCTGTGTACCAGAGGTATTAAAGATTGTTTTTGAAGGTATTTCTTCAGATGGGAACAAATCATATGGCAAATCCTGTGTACATTGCCTTTATTCAGTTACCATTAAATCAAAACTCATCTTTATTTCTTTGAGTCTGTATTGAAGGAGGAGTTCAAAATTTGGAAGACAGATTGATTGTGAGTGATTTAGTCACTCTAAATGCAGAAAAGTTCTTGGTAACCGTAGGAGAAAAAAACCCTCAATGCATAACAAGCCAGAATTCAAGCTTAAGTCTGAATCTTTTCACCAATTCTCCAAATAATTGTATACATTTGTCTTCCTTTTTTTTTTTTTTAAGTCAAAGGCAAAGACAGTACAATCAGATAACCTGCAATTGAAACCAGTGTATACATACATGTTCAACACTTTCCACGATAAAATTAAGATATCTAATGACTGCACAAATCAGAAGAGAACTCACAATTTTATCTCTAGCTTTATCTTGTCAAAATTATTTACTGCTTTTTTCATTCTGTAAGAGCACACCTGCACATACTCTACATTTCATTAGATTCAATGCAAAGGACATTCTCCTCAGGGTACTAAATTGAGGCACTAAGGACCTGAACAAGAAGTCTTGACTCATGCAAGTTGTCCATCGGACTCATATAAACTAGAGTTGCTGGATTGGTCTGATATATATAACTACATTCATTGCTATAAAGGTTAAAAGTTAAAAAATGGAACAAACTGGATGAAATGTACCTTCCTAGAAGTTGTAGTCTATTGTTTTAAAAAATGTTTCACAACAGTTTTCTCATCTGCCTAAATAATGGGTTTTTTTCCTCCCTTGTTTTAGAAGAAGGTAAAATATTGTATTAAACATCATAATTTTTAATTATTAGTTATTTATGAAGGATTTTATTTCTTAGTTAGGGATATTTACTGACACATATTTTAATAGCATGTTGTCCCTTAACTTAGGACTTCTCTGTTTTGGTTTAGATATTCATTATATGGATGTTTCAAAGAACAACAGGGATGCACCTATCCATGAGAGTAGCAAAGACTGGACTCACTTTGGACATCTTGTGTTATTCTTGATGAATGATGAACATAAGATGAATTATATGTTACCTATATAAGAATCTATGTACATACACATATTGTATATCATGTAATACATGCTCAAACCAGTATAACCACAGAAAAACAAATAAAGGATTTCAAAGAAACAGTTATAAATCAAGTGCTGTGCAAGATGTATACATGGGTTTAAGACTGTCCATTTTACAGGTGCTATGTCTCAGCTCTTAATCTGCAGGTTAAATACCAGACCAAATCACTCTTTTGTGGGAAATAATAGAAAAACAAAGAAATGTAACTTAAGCACAATTCAATTAGATGCAAGGGAATTGAGCACCTCGATTCTTAATGAAATTAATGATCTTTTATAATCACAAATGGCCAGACCTTAATTTTACTTGCTATTTAAAAGATGACACCTAGAGTAAAGTCATGTCCCATAAACCATTAAGTGTCTCTGGGATTCAGAAAAGACTGTCCCTTCCTGGATTAATGTCTTGACACACCTTTAATGCTTCCAATACCAAGACAGCTCAATTATGACTACAAGATTTTGATTAAAAGGTAAGTGGAGCATCCCAAAGCCAAATGAGATCAAGCAAAGGGCACTCATTAGCTTCAGTGGAATATGGCATCTGCCTAAAAGTCTTATCAACAGCCATTGTCTTACATGGTTGCTTTGAATCTTTACAAATTTGGCTATAGATAAGTCCAAAGTAACAGAAGAGGAATTTTAAGATTGTGTTAAACTTAGATAAATATTAAGAAACTCCTTCTTGCTGTGTAAGCAAAATCTACATATTTCCCTGCAACCCATTACTTTGTGTTAAGCACCTGAAGAATAGCTTATTTTACTCCTTTTTTTTAACCAGCTATCTATTACTAATTTTATAGCCATAGCCTAGCACATTTTGTGGCTTATCAGAAAAAGTTTGAAATAAGGTATTGTAATAGTCTGTTTTAGGTGTTTGCAAACCAGAAATCTGTCCAGCAACAACCAACTATGTTAGCATTGACTTCTGAAAAAAGACTCTCTTAGTGACAAAGGAAAATAACCTTCCACTACCTGACTATAAACTGAAAAAGCTATTAAGATGTGCAAGTCAACTCAAAATTTTAGTTACTGAAGTTGGGAGGAATTCTTGTGCAATGTAGGATTGCACAAAAAGAAGAGGCCAAATACCCTGGGATTCTGGTTTGAACCAAATAGCTAGAGACTGACTTGTGGCATTGACTTCCGAGCTTGTATGAACGATGTAAAATGAAAAAGTGAGTGAAGCAATATTAGAAATGGCAACGTATCAGAACCTGAACAATAGTAATATTCTGGCAAAACTTTTACCCTATTTTTGAACCGTGTAAGCTTGCTGAACTGAGGAATAATGACTATTTCTTCATATCCCCTCATTATACCTTTCTTACAAATAGTTCTTGACAGAAGAGTCATTTCACAAAACTTGTAGAGTGGAAAAAACTGTATATATTGAGAGACTTTTGTTCTTTCCATGTGACCCTCACATTATAACCAGATGGCAAACTACTGCATTTTTCCCCTTAAAGGGCTGGGAAGATGTAGCCCATACTGACTTAATCTGAGGTTGATGAAGTGGTTTGTATTTGAGACAAGAAGATTAGATTATCACAGTATATTAGTTTAAAGTCTTTCTGACAGTGCCTTGTGTTACCTGGTATTAAACTATGAATCATCCCTGCGTGCATACCATGGGCCTGATTCTCCCCTGGCATCAAACGATGCAATTCCATTGGTGTCCCCAGATTTGCCCCTGCCAACACCAGCTGAGGATCTGGCCCTTATCACACAATCCACTATTGAAATGTCAGTCTTTAGAGCAATTCACCATCTTGATCTACCTCACCAGTCCTGGTTAGTCATGCCCAGGGGGTAGCTGTGATAATCTCCATTCAATCTGTACTTCTGGAATGGAATTGTTTGGAAATAATGCTTTCAGCTGCACACCTTGCGTTTGGGAAGTTTGCCAAGAGCCTTCTTACTCTGTTTTGAAATAAAGACTCACATCTCTACTGAGATTTTGGCTCTATTCCCTATTGCAGAATTGTCAGTAAGTTATTAGGTGCATCATTACCCCATTTCATTTCCTGGCTGTTCCGACTACCTTGCTAGTGCTTACACACTGAAACCGCCAAGATCCTTCCCTCGGCCCTTCCCGTGAATGCCTGATCCAAATCCCACAGAACTCCATTCGAAGTTTCACAGCAGACTTACTTAGATTCCTATGAGAAAACAATGGAAGATCGCTAAAGTTTTTGATCACAAAGTTGTTTATGCCACTGGTTGAGATGCTGAAGCAGAGCACTTGGGAGCAACAAGGAGCTGAGATTTTTATTTCTGCAATGTCTCCTGCAAGTTTTTCCTCTGTCTCTGTACCTGGAGGAAGTTAACCTCTCGAGGAGGACCTAGATATGGACTTTTTTGTTTTGTTTTGGAGCATACTGCTGTTAACGAGCAACTGCCTTCACTAGAATCTTTCCACAGATTCCTCAGGGTTGAGTTTCTCAAGACTTTGAAGATGTGAAATAACTATTTGTGGGTCTCTAACAGTTTGCTGTGGGTCTCCATGGTTCTTCTGTAAATCCCAGAGCATAATATCATACTGATTCATATTTCTGCATTCCATGTTCAGTGTCACAGAGTAGTGCTTTATTTCCATCCAGAGTAAAGGAAAAGATGAGCATGCAGCTTTCTCTGAATAATGCTTCTTTAGATTAAAGCAGCTGGCAAAAAAATTGAGATTTTTCTAGAGAGAAGGAAATCATGAATGCACTTGCAGCATCTGTCATACAAATTTGCGTGTTTTTGAAGGCTTATAAAGTATAATTTTCTTTAATAGAAAGAAATCAAGCAGTATGAGATATTTCTGTAACCCATACCTTGAAGTCTGTCAAATAATCTCTCTCCCTCTTTGTAAACTTTGTTCTTGACCTCTGCTCTGTCACTGTACACCCTCTGCTTCCTTCTCATCACCATACCAAGCCTTTATATCTACACAATTCACATTATTGAATGGGCAGGCACTTGCCTCTGCTTTTTGGGTGATGACATGTTTCTTGGGTTTGATTTGGAGACTGTTATAGTTTCATAAGTGATTGTAACTACTTCTTTAAGGCAATCTGAAATGAAGGACAGCTGTTACACCTAGGGCTTCAATAACATTGTGTCTAGCCAACAACAACTTCTTCATCACCTCATTGAGCCAGAGCTGGTCCTAAACACTCTCTCTATTGGCTTGTTCACTGGACATGAACATGCTTCTGAGTCTGCTGTTTTCCTCTTCTCAGCTGCTCTGGTATTTCCTTCATCTCATATAGGCACAAAAGTGCTCAGGAACAACGCCAGTGAAATCTCCCCTAGTGCTTGCCTTTCCTTTGGGTCGTAAAATGTGACCGTGTTTGGGATGGAGATTGCTGTTGTTTCAGCTGTTTAGTTCCATAAAGGAGCTTTGCTGCTACTTATATTAACTATTTTAAGTTTTAAGGACAATTATTACTCCCAGAAATGTACTTGATTTTTTTTTCAGTCTCTTTGCTCATATAGCCTGTGAATTTGGATGCCTGCTGAGCAACAGCTTTCACCAAGGTGTCACCCCATGTGATACCCAGGGCTTTCACTATAGTTATTTTCCTCAAGATGAATGGTCTTCAATAGAGAATCTCTAAAACAAAAGTAGGCAAAATAAGTACCCATCAGAAATCATATGTGTTATGTCCAGCTAGTTTCATCTTTACAAGTCTGTAAGGTATGCTGCTCTGTCAGGAGCAGAAGCTTAAGGATAGAGTTTAATTGAGCTTTTTGACTTTGACTTGATAGAGAGCTGATGGCACAACAGAGAAAGAAGGGCAGAAGGATAAGAAGGAGAGAAAATAGCACTACAATTCCAACCCTGCAGACTCTTTTTGGGGAATAGCACTAGTTCTTAAAAGAAGGTAATGATGCTTACTTTGCTTACAAATGTTTGCAAAGGTCAATTAGCCAGTCTCTGCCAAATGTTTGGAAGTACATAAGGTAGAGTGTGCTCTAGAAACATTCTTCCTGGGAGGGCTGTGGAGGGTGCGGACTGAGAGACAGAAGAGAGTCATTGCCATTGTCGATGCCTGCACCCTCGAGTTAATCTGCTCTGAATCCCTTTAGCTGGCTTAGGGAGACTTGTGTGACTGTGGTCTTCTGCATGTGGTAACCAGTCCAACATAAGTCCTTGAAGGGAACTCTTATACCCTGTGTGGCTGTATACACAACCTTTTTGTCTGGTGAGGGACACAGGAATGGCGGTGCCATGAGCAGAGTTGGAAGTTATTGTATGAGGATCTGAGCTGCACTGAAATTCCTTGGTTATTAATGTCATTGTGGTTTGGCCACATTTCTTCAGCAAACCCTCATTCTGCAATATGTCTTTGCAAGGCTTCTTAAAACCAACTCACATCTGCCTAGAGTTTGTAGTAAAATTCCAGATTGATAAATACAACTGCTTGCCAGCAAACACAGCTCTGAAAGTGAAGCCAGGGAGAATGATTCTTTGTGTCTCCTCATAGTTTTGAGGGTTTTAGCTTCTTGCTATCAAAGACTCAGCCCTGGTAAGTCATGGAGGAATCCTCCCACTGACCTCACTATGATCTGGACTGGATCATAACAGATATTTTAAAAGATTTTCAGGGAAGTATCAGATACAGTGTGGCTGCAGTCCTGGGAAATGGGACACTCAGCACTAACAGATTCATCTTGTCATACGCTAGGTTGTCTTACTGATCTTTGAGCTGCTCATGCAAGGAGCACCCTATCAAGTTACTGCTGAAATCTTTTAAATGCTCATCAGGATGACTGTACAGTGGAATACACATTAAAGTTTTAAAACTCTTCCTTCAGAACAGGAAACAATTTTTTCCCCCAAAATTTTGCCGCAATGTGCATAGATAAAATGGCAGAATGTAATAAATATGTTTATAGACACATTATTGTATGCATTGTGCACTTATGAAACTATTTGTCTTAGAAACTTTTTATACAGAAAATTTGAATGTTAAAATAAAAACTTAAATGCGCTTTCTCATGAAAATAAAACCTAAATGTAAATGAAATTTTGTTATCTCTATGTACTCAACTTTCTTGGAATGTTGTCAGAGCTTCAGCCCATTTAAGCAATAATACTCTGGGCTTCTCAAAAGCCTGTGGGGCTTCATCAGGGTTGTTTTCAAGCTCCTTGTAGCCATTAATTAAAACTGTAAGAAACTCTCTGTTCTTGGAACTACTAACATCTATATAATGCTGGCTCACATACCATGTCTAAGGTCAAACAACAAATCAGTAACAAAATCAGTAGAGAATTGTGATATCAGTACTCCCAAGACCTGCCTGAGCTGTTGGATATTATGTTCCACCAGACCAAATTATCAGTTATAGAAAATAACTTTTGATCACTTAGAGAATGATATGGGTACAGTAGTGACTATTGCCCTCACTCTAAGGTTGTAAGAACTTCAGTGAACGGCTTTAAGAACAGATAAATCCAGATTGAAGGCAAAAACCCAAACTTGTGAACATGCTATTGATAGGCAATTTCATTAAATCTAGTTTCACTTTATTTAGGTTTTATATTCCATTTCATAAAAACCTTATCATAAAGATCTAAATCTGCAAAGAAAGACATTAAGCAATTCTTTATTAGCTCTGCTGGTCCATTAAAATAAATTACATCTATCTCTTCCCCTATTATTTCAGAGAGTGCAAGGACTTTGATATATTTTGGCATAATTGCTTTAGTATCCAAGGTTTATTCTGTAATTGCTGTTCCAAATGAGACATTTAAGTGACAATCAGCTTTTTCTATATGGCCCATCACCACAGCATATAAAAAACAGCACTGCCTATTTTGTAACGTACAGGCTTTGCAACAATTTTGTTGGCATCTTTGTGATAAAGACAGATGTCTGACTGCACATAGTTTATCCATACACTGTAAGGTGTTCCCTGGCTTCCTAATTTATTAGCAATGGTGGTGTGTTGACAACTTAGAAAAACAGAATACTTTGGAGTTATGATGAGGTAATTCTGCTTCTTGGAGCCTCTGTAATGAATCACCATTTTTCCCTCCCTCCCTTGACCTAATTTCAAAATCATATACCTGTGTAAAATATTGTGATGAGAATTGTGTCTAATTATCTTCTAAATTTTTCTTTTAATTGCTAGAAGGATGCCCATTCTTGAATGAGGGAGGTATTAATGCTGTAATAGTGTTAGAGAGTCCTTGAAATCTAGATTAATTATTAGTTGTGTGGACTTCTGAGAGTTTTTGATGTATTCATTTGCATTCACAAAGATGGCTTTTTAATTAAACGGAGTTTTTGAACTTATACAAACCAGCCTTTTGCAAATGTCCCTAGGAAAGTGAAAAGTGCTAAAAGTGAGAAGAATCAAAGTTTTCCTGAGACATTACCTCCCATTACAAACACTGAATGACCAAAACCATTTGAAATACCAGACCTCATGTCTAGAAACGCCTTGCTTTCAAATACCGTGGAAATGCTTCTGTACAAAAGAGCCATGTAAGAATATCTGATTTCCACTTCAGCTTCCGTTATGGCATGCTACAGCATATGTTTCTACCTTTATCTCCATGCTTGTTTTTTCCTCTTTAGAACTTCAAGGCTTTTTCTCCAGGACTCAGATTTTAAACATTTCTTCATTGTAACTCCTATGATCCTTTGTTGCCACCTGAGACTTCTGGCTTTTCTTTCTTTCTGTTTCTTTCTTTGAGATCAAGAGAACAAACTGAAAGCTCCAGATCTGTTTCACAGATTTATAAATGGTACCATATTTTCTGTATTACGGCCATTCACTTCTTAATGCAGCCTAACATCTAATTTATAATTTTGACTGCCACTACATATTGAATTTGAGAAGATGTCTTTACTAAGCTGTCCATAGCGATGCCTAAATCATTTCCCTCAGAAGTTCACAGCAAATTCAGATCCCATGAGAGTGGATAAGTAGTTTGATTTGTACTTTTTAAAGTAAATTAATTTATAAATAAATGGAATTTCAACTGCAAGAATACTGTCTGATTTCCTCGTTTTTGTGAGAGCTACCCAGAGCTACTCACATACCTCTCTGCCAGGTCTGGCTGCCTAATTTTAGTTTTCAGCATATGCATAATGCCAGCCCTTTTCCTCAACTCTGATCCTGTTCCAGAATTGTGTCACAGTGTGTATGGGACCTTTAAACCTCCTCCATAGTCCTGTCTCCTCCACAGATCCTATTAGTCACAAAACTCTAACCTGGATTTACAGGTGTCTTTAATTTGATCTTGTGATTAACGTTCTCAAGAATCTCTTCAAAGTCCCTATAAAAGATATCCATCAGTCTTCCCACACCTCTTCCTTGCAAAGACTTTAGCTGGAGTTCAGTAAATCAGTTTAATTTAAAAAGTAATACCTCTACATTCTCATAGGGATATTAAAATACACTTTTTTCCATTTTTTCTCTTCTATGCTTTTCTTGAAGATAAAGTATTTCATGATGTCCACCATTATCTAACCAAACCAGCCATTATAGCCTGACAAAATACTATATCCACTTAGAGCACATCTACTTCATTTTTCATTTCCAGAAGACATTTACATCATTTCCTGGATATTTAATATTTAACCTTAATTTTCCCAAAGGCAATTAAATGTTTGTCTATATCAAAGACATCTTCTATTTGTGGTGTTGTTCATGTTCTCTTTTTCAGGTCTTTTATCTCTGATGATGTCTAAACTTTCTGACATGCACAGATACATGGTAATGGGAAATTATCTCAAATGCTACTCTGGGTCTCATTTATCTTCTATATTTATTAATGTTTCCATTTTTTAAAGTGATCTGTTATTCAGAAGCATTTATATAATTTATTTTAGCATCTAGTTACTCGTTTTTCCAATTTTATCACAATTCTCAGAGATAGCACCAGATATTCCCACCTTCCAGACTCCTTGGGATTAAACCTCTTAAATTTGAGATAAATTTCATATTCAAATTATATTTTCTTTGTTTTGAATAGATTTCTGCCACTTGGGTTTTGACTGCTTCTTCCCCCATAACCTTCCTGTTCTGTAACTTGACTTGGCAGTGAAATGTGAACACTATCCATGGTTCTGTCAGTATTTCTTCAAATGTATTCTGAGTTGATTTCATTTCCTAAATTTTCCATTTAATGTATTTCTATGGAAATAAGCATTTCATTTTTTCCCTTTCCTTTTACATGCATGCACATCTAGGTGTGAACTGCATAAAAACCAGGTCACGCTTATTTTTACTATGATCACAGTGCTGCTTAGGGCCTCACTTCACGAACCAACTTGTGTCCTTCAGCAGAGGAGTTCTGAGAAGCAGCTCCTCATGCCACTCAGCTATTACTTCTCCTAACCATCTTCTAAGGCAATGCTCAACCACCCTAAGCCATTTTTCCTTTACCAGTCTTTGTATTGACTCTCAGTGACTCCCAATGACCTGCCAGTGCTGAATGAGCTGCTATTGCAGTTTCTGCAGCTGCTCTCTGTCTTGCTGTGAATTGAGAATTTTACCTGTGAGGTTTCTGTGTCACAGTCTGCGTGAAGGGGACCTTGAGACCTCCTGAAGTTCTCTGTGAAAACAACAGAAAGGAAAACACACACCTGAATATTTAATAGCCCTGTAGTCGGTGCTCAGGAGGTGAGACCCAGAGGCTCAAGTTGCAATTGTGTCTGCTTTGGAGGAGCAGCTTGAACCTACACTTCTGACAGCTGGGTGAAAGCTACAGTCAACAGACTCTCGTGGAGGCTGCAGTAGAGCTGCCCCTGCTTCTCTTTTTTGGAATAAAAGTAAAGATTTGTTATTATAAAATGTGAGCAAGTTAAGGATCACTGGTGGCTTTACTAATTTTTCTCTCTCATTTCCTGTAAAAACTTTATTCAAATTGATGGGTTTTTTTCCTCCATGAAAGATTTTGCTTTCTACAAAACAGACTCAAGTGGGAATACCAGACAGTCTAAAAATTCCCTCAAACATGTAATTCCATACAGCCATCTCCTTTTAACCTTCGTTACTATCTGCACTTAGCTTCCAAAGATGTTTTTCTTCCCCATCGGATCGCACACATTCACTCACCCCTGATTTCCAGTACAGATTTTACTCATATGATTAGACCCACAGTTGCTGCTGAACGAAATTACTCTGATTGTGTATAGAGTTCATCTGGTTTTTACATTTCCCCAAATCTTCGGTTTAAATAAATCTTCCCCCAAATATTCACGGCCTTCCTTGACGGCAGTCTGTTTTCATGTTGCTTAAAATGTAAACCATCCGTGCAATGTAAATGTAAACCTCCAGGCAATTCATTTTCTAATTTGTTTTCTCCCACATTGGAAACTCAAGAACGTGTACTTCATTTACATCTATTATTACTGTATTATAGATATTGTTATTATTATTAACATTATTATTATTATTTACTCTGGGGGTGAGATGTACCCTCAGGCAGATACATTGTAAATTGAAACCAGATGTCCAATGTGTTGATGGCGCAGAGATTTCCAAGCAAGACTGAAATCTTTTCCTCAAATTCACTACCCTGCAGATGAACTAACGTGAGTCTGTGTGACAAACTGGGAACAGACCACAGCAAGGCTGAAATAATGTCACATGTCACCCTGTGATTACACTCTCCTCTCCCACTGCCCTCCACATTTTCACAGTTTTAAGTTTGCCCTTCAAATACAGAGTGGGAATACAACAAAACAAGCAGGGAAGGGAAGAGGCTACGGTAAGATTAGAAAATAGGGAAGGTACATTCGGAAGCCATTAACGACCCAACGCTACCAACTAAAGCTAGCTTTAAGATAGTCCCTCCAGGGAGGATACTTCAAAGATACTCAAATAAAAAAAAAGGCAATTTATTGGCTAAGTGATCTTCTTAGAGGCCCCAAATTTCCTACCCAGACCATTTGTTTTTCATTCCTCTTAAATTTTAAAGTCACCTTTGCAATTGCTCAAGATCTTGAAGGAATTTTTTTTAGAAATTATACTAATTGGCCTATTTTTACTCCCCTCTCTTTGCCCTTAAAGACTATGAAGCTTGGTGCCTAAAAATAATTCGGAGTGAGCTGAAGTCTGTGATCTCCAGATGGCTATCAGCAAGAGAGTTCGTTTTACACCCTGTGCTTTGTGCGCGGTTACCTGCGCTCTCGTGCACCAGAAAGTTTAACCATTGCAGCGTAGTTGAGAACAGCAACACTGGAATGTAGGGCAGAAAGCAGCCCCTCGCTGCGGCTATTTCCTATCGAGACCAAGAGGTCTGAATTCTCCCATTAGCCCCTGTTACTTCGATCTGGTTCAAATCTGCTGTGCGGTGTGAAATGTTGCAGCAATTTGAAGAAGAAGCGAACAAATCCCCCTGCAAATCTCTCGTTGTGAACCAGGGACTAATAGCAGCATTTAACGCCTAAAAGTTATTGCTATTTTTTATATTCCTCTGGAAATAAAAACACTGAAAGTGCAGAATCTGGAAAGGTAGACCAATAACAACAAAGAGACAGATAGCAGCCCAACAAATTGCTGTTATATGCCTTTTAAAATGATACATTAGTTTTCTACAGCATTTTAAAAAATATTGTGACCACTACTTTGCCATCGAAACCAAATTATATCATGTGAAGCAAACAGGCTGTCTCCACATCTCTGAGTATAGACATTCAGAGACACCCAAAATGTATACTGAATTAGCTGCTGTGCATCTGTGCAGCACTCTGCCAAGCCAGCGTGTCCTGCTTTGCTGCAAAGGTACACAGTGTGCGTTGATTTTCTGCTTTCTCTACATGGCTTTATACATGGAGAAGCCAAACAGCACAGTCTCCAAGACCTCTAGCCGGCAAGGAAGTGAAAAGCTATATCTTGTAGAGATATTGTATTCTCAATATTAAATACATGAATATCACTAAATTTGTATCTGTTAAATGGTGACATTTTTATGAGACTATAGAGCAGGTTTAGAAGCTGAAACCTCTCAGCATAAGGACTTTTCTTCCTTATGGGACTGATCATTAGAACAGAAAAAGGAGAAACGTGTTAATTGAATGATTTAAAGTTACTATTTAACACTACAAGTCTGCCAAAACATACAAATGGGCTAAACTTGAGTCATGCACACTGTTCCAAGTTGTGAATATATACAAATGTCTGAGAGATTTAAATCAGGACATTACTTTTGAAGGTTGTCAGGGAATACAAGATTCACCTGCTGCCCTTCACAATGTTTTTTCTTCTCATCAGAACCTTCCTGTGGGCAGGGAGGAATGGGTTATTAAAATATTCAAGCAGTATTTTCATTAGCTCGCTATCAAAAGAAGGGTTTACACATGACAAGCTAAGATGCTTGTATAGCTATAGCAGAGGAGAGTTTATGGCCATCAAGTGTTAAATCTATTGTGGATTAAGCCCTATTTATTTCCTAGATATCAAAGGTCCTTTCTTACTTTTCCCTAATATGTCTGTAATCTCCTTTATTTGTACATTCATGAATTGCTGGAGTCCTCCATGGACTGTAAGACCAGGGCCATAGGGTCAGGTATAGCCCCATGCAGATGCTCACCATCACTGCCTTGCAGGAGTGGGTGAATGCCTGAGGGTTGGAGGTTTTAACCCCACTTGACATCATTTAATCTGATTTCTACTGCCTATCTCCTCTTGCAGGTGGCTGAGGTGGAGGGGGACAAAGTGAGTTCAGGAATAACGTGGTGTCTCCTCATATCAGTCTACAAGAGAGAATTTAAAATGACATTTCAAATGAAAAAGATCCTCTCTGTCTAGCTTGTGCTGAGTACTTTTCACCCATACTCTTCCTCATATTTAATTTTTAGTCATTTGCACTCTGATAGAGATCAAAGGCTTCTGTTAAAATACAGTTTCCACTGAAGTAGGTATTTTGCAAACACACAAGGAGACATTTATTTTCCCCTGGTGTGTCTTACAGTTTAAAGCTAGTCTGAAAATGGTATGTGAGAGGAATGATTCCAGCAGATTTATACCTCTTGATTTTATTTTTTAAATTTTTAAAAGGATTATACTAAAATAGCCTATTTTTAGTTTATGTATCTATGAAATACAGCTTCTTATAATCCTTGTCTTGCAGAGTAATTTAACAGCAGCAAGCAAACACTGGAATGCTAATTAATAAATCGTTACAGCAACAATCAGTGATCAGGTTCAAAAGACCTGAGCTACCATCTTATGAAGAAATACTATTCCCCTGCTAGAAGACATTTTATGGGACAGAGAAACATACAGTTGCCTGGGATAATTTTGTATTAAACCTGGATGACATAAGACAACTGGTTCAAAATTTCTTAGGAACCCAGGCAAAAACTCAAAACCAAACACATCTAAGGCAGCAGGAATAGCTTAAAACACTCAGGAGCAGAGTCTTCAGGTGTATCTCTGTATCTTTTTATTTGCTTGAAGGAAAGATCACTTGCAGCTTGGCAGCAAGGAATGGTAACCTCAGGAGAATGGAGCCTCTCCTCCCCCAGCCAAAGAGAAATATCATCTGATGTATTAGCCCTTAAAGTCTCTCTGCTTTCTAAATAACTTAAGATGCTTAGAGTCTGGGTGGTTTTTTTTAATAAGGAAAATGTAAACCCACAAGGTAAATTTCAAGCACAAACCAACCTTGGCTTTCCAAGCTAAAAGGAAGACGTGTTCATGTACCAAAAACCAAACAAGCTCTGCTCTAAGAAGTTCTTCTGTCCAAATTGTTTTCTGTTTCCAGCTAAGATCACCCTTAAACTCGTTTGCCTCAGCTTCTGAGAGACACTACCTTTCATCTGCATCGTTGGAGAGACCCACGAGTCAGAGAAGGATTTTTTTTCTCCCCTCTCAGGTCTCTGAGCTGGACAACCCATGGCACCAACAGCATGCGGGATGCCTGCGTGGCTGTCACCGGCAGCGGCTCCATCGCATCCCGGCACGGCTGGCGGCAGCCGCGGTGCGTGCCGGCTCCTGGCACCTGGAATCTCTGGCAGCCCTCCTCTATCAGAAACCACCATACCCTCCACTCTTTGTTGCAGCAGTTCCTGCTCAAAAGCTCACACTTATCCCTTGCAAGCACATTTGCCACTTTGAATCTGTTTCCCAGCGGGATGTTTTGCTTTATCATAACAACCTGTTTGCATTTCCTCGATTGTCCAGGCTTTTTTATGTAGCTCAGGGAAAAAACCCAAAACCCTCCACCTTTCCCTTTCAGATTCTTATTTCTCTATCTGGAGCTTTCTGCAAAAAATCCCCATGAGGATGCTGCTTTTATTGCTGCT
Organism: Colius striatus; assembly: GCF_028858725.1. Taxonomy (NCBI): domain Eukaryota; kingdom Metazoa; phylum Chordata; class Aves; order Coliiformes; family Coliidae; genus Colius; species Colius striatus. The sequence goes on along the minus strand of NC_084769.1, from coordinate 10,353,402 downwards.
GTATATTTTTATCTTGCTATTTTATACCTAACAAAATGCAGGTCCCCCCAGTGCCACCTGTTCTCACCTCCGGCCAGCACTTCCTTCCATTTTTAATTACCATCTCACTTACCTGTTATGACTCTACGCAGAATCACTGACACTAGAAAACATGCTGCACATTGCTCTCCTGTCATTGAGATGCTGGCTAGACTGGTTGTTGTCTCGGCCATGGGGACAAGATTCCACCCAGAGACCCTAAGCAATTATCTTTCTCGTTCCCCTTTGAGGATGGAGCATAGTATTGGTAATTAAATTCATACTTCTGTTTGTTGTGGGTTTTTTTCCTGTATGTTCCCATTTCCCAGAAATCCTAGGTGAAGGATTTTCTACCGGGATGAGGAAGTAGGATCTGAGGATAGTTTGGTTTAGCTCTGGAATTCAGTCTGGATTTACCAGTTACATGGTGAGTCATTACATAATTTTATTTTTGGGGAAAAAGGAAAATGAAGCCCTAGATGTTTTGCCCAGCAGTTGAGAATTTATTAGGTCACATTCACAGTTTGCTACAGGAGGACCTACCTGGAATGTATTATTTTACAAGAAAGTTATTCAGAGGCCAAAAATGAACTCCTGGTTAAAAGCAGCAAGAAGTGGACAGGGGGAAGGGAAATCCCCTGGGATGAGTCCTCTTGGCTGGAATCATTAACTCCGCTTTCTAGTCAGTCAGCCAGCCAGCCGCTCTTTTCTCTTTTGCATTTCTGGGCCTTGTCTGCTACTGCATGCTACAAAAAGCAAGCAAACACATCTCTCTCTTAGTATTTTCAGGTCATTTGCCAAGCTCCAGTGCTGCTAGCTGCCAAACCCTATCTGAGTTTTCAACTGCCCAGGCCACCTTCTTCCTGCCAGACCACTTTTTTCTATACAGCCGTGCCATCAACCCCCACCACTTCCCCATTTGTTTGTCTCTAAAACCGTCCATTATTTCTCCATTTCATTTCATTGCAGATGTCTGATCCAAGGCCCATTGAAATGTTTCCATCGACTTCAATGGGCTTTGAATCAGACCCAACATCTTTGTCTCTTCCAGACACCCTTAGCTGCCTCTAGCTCAGTCTTTCTTCTCTTTCTGCAAGATCTCTTTTCCCCTCTCTTTTCCATTCAGCAATGCACTATGCCTTGAAACTTGCTCTCCTTTGCATGGCCCACTCATAGACTCAGAGAATTACAGAAGTGTTTAGGTTAGAAAAGACCTTTAAGATCATTGAGTCCAACTCACACTACCAAGCCCACTACTAAACTACGCCCCTCAGCAGCTCACCTATGCGTTGTCTGAATATCTCCAGGGATGGTGACTCCACCACCTCCCTGGGCAGCCTGTGGCAGTGCTAAATAACCCTCTCAGTGAAAAAGTTCTTCCTAATCCCCAGTCTAAACCTAATGGAACTTGAGGCCATTTCTTCTTGTCCTGTCACTCATTAACTGGGGGAAGAGACTGACCTCACTTCTCTGTAACCTCCTTTCAGGTAGTTGTAGAGAGTGATCTTGTTTCCCCTCAGCCTTCTCTTCTCCAGGCTAAACACCCCAAGCTCCCTCAACTGCTCCGCATCAGATTTGTGCTCCAGACCCTTCACCAGCTTCATTGCCCATCTCTGGACATGCTCCAGCAATGTCTTTCTTTCTTCTACAAGAAATGTCTTTGTTTTAGTGAGGGACCCAGAACTGAACACAGCACTCAAGGTGCAGCCTCATCAGCACCAAGTACAAGGAGACAATCACTGCCCTGGTCCTGCTGGTCACAATATTTCTGATACAAACCAGGATGCCATTGGCCTTCCTGCCATTTTGGCACATTGCTGGCTCATTTCAGTTGACTGTCAACCAACATCCCCACTGGCCTTTTTCCACAAGAGAACTCTCAAGCAGCTCTGCCCAAGCCTGCAGCATTGCATGAGGTTGTTGTGGCCCAAGTGCAAGACATGGCACTTGTCCTTATTGAACCTCATGCAACTGGCCTCACCCATCACTCCAGCCTGTGACCTGAGCTGGTGAAGACTGACATTTTCAATTTACTTTTAAGATGACTATCATATTTGGCACCATTTCTTGGTTTTTTTTTCCCCACAGTTTTATGTAAATGAAACAGTTGCCAGTTGCATAGAAGATACTGGGGTTAAAGCAGACCAGACAAGTTAAAGGTATAGTTATGCCTTAGGCTGTTGCTGAAGGACAGGGGTTTCACACATGCGCTGTGGAAGTGACAACCTTGGATGATGTACACCTCTGCTCAAATCAAAATAACTATGGAGATATACAGCAGAAAAGTATTTGTCCCTGTAAATAAACAAACAAATAAATGAATAAATGTGATTCAGACCTTTGAAAAAGAAGTCCCAATTGCAATCTTAGGTACAGTTAAAATCTCAGCTCATGCAAGTTTTTTTTTCCTGAATTGCACAAAGGATTGATATGTCTCTTAGCAAAGTAAAACTCCAGATTCAGGAGCTGGTTTTGACCTATCTGCATAAAATATAGTTAAAGATTTTCCTACTATAGACTTCTTTCCCTCATGTGGAAGACTTATCTGCTTTCCCAATATTCTGTTTGTTTTTAACAAGATCATCCTTTAACAGGAACCTAAAGCCTTTGTGTTTAACTCCAGTGTAATCATTTTCTCCTACCTGCTGTGATGACGACATGGTACATTATTCAGGTCTAAGCTCATCTCACTGCTCTCCCACCCCTCTGAGGACAGGGATGATCTGCTTTGCTGGGGGCTGAGACAAGCACACGTGCTGGTTCTACTTTTACAATGTTTAGTGATACAGAGTACACCATATCAAAAGAGCAAACTTCATCCCTTTTGTGATGGTTTTTCTCTGGCCTAAAAGGTGGAGCTGGTATTTTCACATTGCAGAGGCCCTGATAATTTGAAGTGTTAATTTAATCATTCCTGCAAATACTGGGATTGTCCAGGATCCAGTAAACATCCTCTGAGTTTATGACTGCTCCAAATTCCCATTGAAATCAGCAGGAGTCTTTCTGAACTATTGAATTGCAGACTTTCCTCGGGGTTGTGTACAACGCCACAGACTTAATTACCATGTTCCTGGCTGGGATAAATATGCAAATAGACTTTTCAGCTGGAGGGCCTTAAAATACAGGTTGGACACATGGCAACTAATGACTTGATTTGGGCTATATGCAAACATTTGCCAGCCAAAGGCCTGCGCCTATTCCCATGGAAGCAAAAGGCACAATTATTACCAGCTCCAGGGAGAGTAGGACTTGGATGCCTTCTTTAAATAGTGGTCAGTGTTCCCAAGCAGCTCAAATCTGTCAGCAGCCTTTCCTCAGCCTTTCCTCCTTCTTCTCTCCCTCATCTGCTGCAATAAGAAAGCCGGCACAGATTTTATCATAAATGCTAGAGATTTATGCACCTACAGGTTTCACAGCTGCAGGGCAGGTATCTTATTGCAAATGCAGCTCCAGTTATATCCAACACCCGGGTGGTTTTCACAAACAAATGGGATCCTTTCCCCAGAAGGAGGAGATCAGCATCTTAAATTTACCAGCATAACCACTCTCCTCAGCATCTCCTGCACAATACCATCACCCTCTCTCTGTTACGGTGATGAGCACAAATTAGGACTCTCTCAAATTATTGAAGTATATATGGCTGACAGTGAAGGGTAAGACAAGATTCAGCCCCACAAAGCTCAGTTTGCTGACTCGGCTCTGTGGGGCTCCAAGGCCAGCTGTAAGCAGACTTGTTAAACCAGCTTCTGTTATGAGACAAACACATCTGCTGGAAACCTGATGTCCCTAATAATTTACAATTCCCACATAGTATTTATTGACATTCATAGTCTATGTGACTTATTTTTCTTTCCCTATCAAAGAGCTGCAATCAATAAAGCACCATTTCAGTCATATGCTTTTGAGAAGGGTTGTGTCTGGAGATGCAAACCGTGACTGGTGTCTTGCTTAAGCATCTTAAAGTAGTATTTTTCATCAATGTAGGAAAGCCTGGAGTGTGTGCAAGGACTGTTTTCACATTGACTTCTCCCCAAGCGGCACTGCAACCAGGCACAGAGAGATATGATGAAACATAACAAGGAATTAGGATAAAAGGCCACTTTGCTGATGTGGTGGAGGCTTCGCCAGGATGAGATGGAGAAGCAGGAAAGCTGGAAGAGAGGCAGTGAGAGGTGAGTGGCAGGATTTTCTGGGAACCAAATTTAGCTGGCAAAAGCCTCCATCCCTTCCCCGTCACCCGTGGGATGATGTCTGCCAGCTTGTCACTAACAGTCCCACAAAGTTCTGCACTGAGACACAGGGCAGATTATTTGAATATCTCCCAAGATTACTATATTATTATGAACTGTTTGAGATTCAGCATTGTGGTTAAAAATGCCCAATTTTGTGATTATGCTTTGAATCAGAATTTTCTGTCTGCCTGCAATCAAACATTGAACCTTCCTATGTCAGAAAACAGCACTTTGCCCGTTCTTGGATAGTATAATATGAAAGCTAAGGATACTTTTTCTCAGCAAGAAGTGAACTGCCATGAGTCCCTTGTGACTAGAAGTTTAAAAAGGATGAGAATTTGATGCTGCTGCTCTGTTCATATCTGTGAATAGTCAATTAGGTGATAATAATAAAATACAGGAAATAACTTATTTGTAAGTTGCCTTTGAAATGACTCCAATTGGTGTTAGCAAAGACGTCTAAGATGGAGATTTGAAATCATGACAGCAACAATATTACAGCAACCATGCAGTGCACGTTTCAAAGAAATGACAAAACCTTGCTGCAGTATTTGACATCACAAAAATACTCTGGGAAAGGAGAAAGGTTCAGTGGGCAGAGCAACAGGCAATATGAAGCAACTGATTGCTAGTGGTTGGACCTGTAATTGTTAGTGGTTGGACTTGATGATCTTAAAGGTCTTTTCCAACCTTAACGATCCCAGGATTGACCTGTATTAATTCCACTTTTCTTTTTTTGCCCTACTCCACGAATTTGTTCCAAAGCAGCACAAAGCACGGATCAGAAAAAGGGGGTTTTATTAAACAGAGGTGGATGGAAAGCCAATTTTTGAGACACATGTAGAGATAAAAGGGAATTAACAGTTGTAACTGAAAGTAATAATGGGCACATGTGTGTGTCCATATGTGTGCTAGTATGAATGCATGTATAACTGTACAGTCACACATGGGTATATTTGGGCAGTGGTAGAAAGCAGTGAGAAAGAAATCTATGGTTGCCACATTAATATTATGTTTGTGAAGGAAATCAAAGGCAATAATGGCAGTACCTCAGTACTTTGATTGCAGCATCCAACAAACACATTATCCATAAAAACACAATCCTTTCCTTCATAATACTCTTGAAAATTAATGGATATATATGGAAGGAGTTTTAGATGATCATAGAAGAATCATATAATTTGTATCCAGTCAATGAGAAGAACAAAAGAGGAAAGCTAAAGGTTTGTAGTGTTGGTGAAAGTTTGTTTTATTTTTGTGAAGTTGTTGAGAACCATACAGGGTGCCTGCCATGCATTAACCTGTTTGGATGAAGATTCACAGCAGGTTGCTTCAGTATATTGGTGTCCTCTGCAAATCATCTGGACAGCTGGGACCATGAAATTCACCCAGATCCAAAAAAAAGTTGACCCTCACCAAACCCGAGTGCCCTCTAAGGCCATATGTGCAGACCACTTCACATTTTGCACTTGTTTTGCCACTGTGGAATGACAAAAATGCTCCTGTCAAGTGGACATGAGATTTTCAGGTCCTTCCACACAGAAAACATGTCAGGAAAAGTTGTCAGATGTTTTTTAACTACAGCATAGATGCATTTTCCCTTTGTTTTTAGTGTCATCTTCTGTACTTTGAAATAAACAAATAAACAAATAAAAGGCAAAAGCCTATTTGACAGAATTTTGTGTTTCTGAACCAAATATAATTCCATCAGTTTGGTTCCATCATTTGTAGTGAACTATTCAGTAATCTAAGACAGGTGCCCCTGGGTGTTAACATTTAGTCTTCTAGTAGAAAAGTGGGTGCAAAGTTAAACCACATGTTCTACTTAAAAATAAGTGAGGTGTGATTAGGCAAGGTCTTTAAAACATGCACTCAGACACACACACACACACGCACACACAGTTTGCAAGGAAAAGATGCTGACACTTACAGGCTGTGTTGTGTAGTTATAGTTTTGCACTTAACTCTTTGCCAGGTGGATCACTCTGTAGAAATCTATAGGGCAAAAGGTTATGTTGAGCTCATCACTGAGGACAGCTTTTAAAACAAAAGCGATAATATGGACATTCCTAGGATGATGTGTTTCATTAATATTTGCCCACTGCTAGAGTTTGTGAAGAGCTTTGCTCAAAGGAATCCTTATAGCCTATTAGTGTGATATCTGTTGGAAAAGTAGATAAACTATGGATGCCTTAACATATCCATTTAAAAATATGCATATTTTCATTTTTAGGAGCAATCACTGCTCAATTGAATTTTACTTGTTATTGATAGGGGGAAAAAGTCTAGAAAAAGTCCACTGACTCTCTAGCAATTGTTTTTAATGTCATTTCAGATTGAAAGGGACACTTATGAATGTCAAAAATCTGGAGTGAAGACTGCAGAAACCCACCTATTCAAGGACTATGTTCACCCTCTTACTTTTGTACAAAATGATTATCAAGGGTTTCCAGTTCTGAATTCTGCCTTTTTTTTTTCCCTCGAGAGGATCAAAGCCTGGGTAGGTTACGGATCAGTGGAGATTCATAACCAATGTATCACAGTGCAACAATGTCCAGGAACCTGCTTCCAAAATACAAAGGGGATAAACTGCTCATCTTGTGTTTGAATTAATTATTGCATACTGTCCAACATTATTTGGAGAAGGACAGCACAAGAAACAGAACCAGTTCTTTCCGTAAGAGTGCTTTTGAGGCTTAAGTTGCAAATGTTTTGAAAGAAGGTAAGAAAGCAGATTTCTTTTTAAAAAAAATTGAAAACAGTTATTGCTGTCCTGGTGGTAGCTTTAAAGTCTGAACCATCATAGATCTAAATGTTTTTAAACGTTAGCAAAAGAGCAATGGGAAATTAATGATGCAGTATTTCAACAGAGATGTTCACATCATTCGTTATTTGAGGATCACAGCATTCCAGGGCAATGAATTCCCATTTTACAGAAAACTAGACAGGGAATTTCTGTGGCTCATCTACAACCATTCAGTCTCACAGTCACACTGCTGTGGGTAGAGCTGTTTAATATCTGCTTTCATGTCTACCAATACAATTTCTAGGCACACAAGAAAATATTATGGCCTATTTGGAGGTCTTTGAGTGCTGAGTTATTGGCATCTGTGCTTGAAGCTTTGACTCAGAATAAAGTTACTAAAATGTAAATATTCTCTCATTCCACAAAATTGTATGCTAAATCAATACTCTGTAAGTGTAAAGAGAAACTTCAGTCATTTGTGAGCTCAAGTACACATTCTTCTGCTCTCTTATTACAAACCAAGAGAGGGTTTGGTCTAGCAAAGGAGATGAAGATGTTTTTTATTGGTAGTGAATAGGAATATCCTTTAGGAATAACTAAGATATTAAAACTGGAAGATTTCAGTGATATTACACCAGATGTAGCATGTCAGTAATATGCTTCTGAAAGCTTTACAGATTGTGTAGGAAACAAAAGAAAACTGCTAAATCAAAATTGTGAAAATAAAATTGACCAAAGGTGATCTTTTTCAGAATTCATTTCCACTGGAAATTGAAAACGTATTCTCTTTTGCTCCAAATCTGAGAAACAACTACTAGAAAGTCCAGCCATCTCATGAATTTCAAGTTCAGGCATCATTACTTATGCATCCTTACTAAGTGCCGTGAAGACCTTGGAACACAGGCGCACCTCTGCTTGCCAAAAGAAATATTTCTCCCTCCCTAAATGAGGAGACTGCAGTGCACTGCAGCTCAGTCTATTGCCACTACCCTCCACTATGCTGAAACGGAGCAGAAGTGGGCCACGGGGCTCTGTAATAGAGAGAAATTCATTCCAAGAGTGTAAATGAAGCCTAAACAAGATCTGTGAAATATGAATCGATTACAGATGGGTGTTTTTTTTCCAAGTACAGATTTGGATTTTCACCCCTCTCCTCCTCCTATCATATGTTGCTTGTTTTAGCGGTTGGCAGGAGGGAGGGGGAGAGGAACTAACAACATGTGTGCCTATCATCACCCTGACCACTGTGCTTGTATGTCTAACTTGCTCCCCTTTGCTTTGTCTGCTTTTTGTCTTTATCCTGTTTGATCCTGTGAACACTTAACGTGTGTGTAAGTTCTGCTTATGTTGGCTTCAGCTGGGCTACTCATGAGAGTAAAGCTGCAAACTTGATACTCACAACACAGAGCCTTTTCATTGTTTCCTTGAGGGAGATTTGTCCTGCAGTTAGGTTGGTGCAAAAAAATCAGAGGCAGAAACAACCTCCCGTCCCCTCCAAAAAACCCAACAAACCAGTAGCTTTTCTTTCTGGCACGTCATTACAAGAGACATTTCTGCTGGAATGCAGGCTTTTTGGAGACAGAGTAGAAGGAGAGAAGGAAAAAAATATGTGAAAGAGCAGAGATGGAAGATTCTTCCGCTCCCAGCTTTCAGGCTTGCTATCACCAAAAATCAGAGTGGGCAAAATAACTAAAGTGATTTACTGAATGGCTGGGACCTTTCCTGACATTCAGGCTGCCAGCTGCACAGGAGATGCTTGCATCAGACCATCTCTCTTCTACCTTGTCCCTGAGAGTGAAGCTAGCTCCGAGACTTTCTGCAAGAAAAATGCATCTCATGGTATTTGTGCAACACCTAACATGATAGAAACATGAGGCAACACAAGAAATATTTAAGTAATACCTAGTTCACTGAAACTAAATTGATGTGGTCCTTTCTTACATTCTAATTTAAAGAACCAATTCACTTGTACAGCCTGTACTAAGGGGCCCATATTAAACAGGCTAAGGATCAGTTAATGGACAAGTCTTCTACAAGTGACTACATGTGCAATTAGCATGTTTTGCTTATGTTTCCACTGAGACTGAAGAAGCTTTTTATTAAGCAATGCTATTCCTTGTCTGGATTATTAAAAACTTTCCAATTGATCTCATTAAAAAATTGGGGTTTCACCTGAGAATTTAATCAAAAAAAGGGAAAAGAAACATGAGAAGTGGTAGCTGGAAAACCAAATACTGAGTCAAAAGTTTCTAGCTTTTATTTTTTGTCAAAAAAATCTAACTGCTGGTTTAGATGACCATTAACAAACACATGGTTCCCTGCCCTGAGTTCCTTTTCCTCTAACAGCCTACTGCCAAACATTATCAAGGTGTATGCCAGCACCTTCTAGGTAAGGAACTGGGAGATCTTTCCTGATGTGTTCATTTGGAAAAGTGTAACTGGTCAGATGTCTGGTTCATGGCAGAGAACATAAGAATGTTAGTATGCTATGAGGCTGATCTGGGTTATTTAAATGGCACATGTTTCAGTCAAATCTGACACAGTCTGTATGCACAGGAACAAAAAGCACAGACCACTTTTACACAACATGTCAAAGGATGCAGTGTGACTGAAAAAGTCTTCTAAGAAGTGGAAAGTAATTCACTGAGCCTAAGCTGAAAGTGAAGGCAAAAGACTTCAACATGGTTATTGGATAGAGAGAGGGAGGATGAGGAGATGTGGAGTTGGAATTACTCCTCAGGACAATCATCTGAGGACCCGCCTTCACCAGAAACAATGAGATAATTGTGGATATCTACCTGCATGACGTCCAATAATTTTGTCACTGAGTCCCTCAGGAGCTGAAGTAAGTGCTTGGGGAACAAACAATGCCATGGATGTGCTAGAGAAGACTTGTCATCCCAGCTGTTCTTTCAATTAGACCACAAATACGTGATTTCCTGAGAGACTGAAACTCAAGAGTAACACACACAGCTGTCCTAGCTCTGTATAAGCCTAGGTACAAAACCTAATAAAGAATTCAACCAGTCAGGGCTCCAGTTTATGCAGTTTATAGTTTGTGTACCAAACTGCAGGCAAACATGAAGAAGAAACATGCACTTATCTTTAAAAGAAAAAAAATAGTTTGATGGGGGCTGTTGGTATGCTCTAAACCATCCTCAATATGCGTGGGCTGAACTAGACCAGCATTTTGACTTCTACAAGCAGCTCAGCTGTGGAAGCCCACAGCCAAAACCACAGGGTTCTGACACCATAGCTGTTACATAAAGACCCTATTCCTATAGCACTATAAATGCAAATGATTGTGAAAGGATACTCAGCGAGGTTCAGTAATAATTCAAATCACAAATCCTTTTGCCATGCAACTCATGTAATATGATATTTTTTATGGAAGCTGTTCTCCCCCACCAGAAGGCATTAAATTGTTATTCATATTTCAGATTAAAAAATTCAGGAAGAGTATTAAAAGACAGACAGAGATAGCAAGATGGATTCAAGGCATGTGTATATGCCTCATGCCTACTGTAGCAAGTGTTCCTGCTCTAGAAATATAAAGTCAACTGAACAGCAGGAAAATGGATGTAAATATGGAATTTAAAAGATCAGCCTCCAAAAGTACAATAGCACTTTGAGGGAAAGGTGTGTAATTTGAACAAACACAACTGAAAGCAAGAATTAACACCTTATCCACAATCACACAGATCAAGATAAATAAGGTTGGTAGAACTGCACGTGATGCATGTTTGCTCTCAAGAGCAGTGAAGAAGATAAACAAGGATGTCTCTGGCTTAGTATGAACTGCTCTGCTGAGTGGCAGCATTGGTAGACTATTAGTGCTTTTGAAATGCATTACTGAAGAAAATACTCATGGTACAAGAATCAGTGCTACTGAAACTCCAGCTACAGAGCTCCACTGATAGCTGTCAACATATGCAGGTGCAAGGAGAGACATATTACTCTTAAACAGCTCATTCATTTTGAGTCTCAGTTCATTTGCTACTGAAGATATGAAAGCAGTACACTAGAGAGAAAAGCTCTGTTAATATGTGTATCCCAGATCTCCAACAAGCAGACTTCTTTTACAAGCTTATTCATGTCGTGGGAAAGGTGGCAAAGTTTTAGTTTGAATCCTTCATAAGGTAACATGTTTGGAGTTTTTTTGGTTTGGTGTTTTGTGTTTTTTTAATTGTATTGGTTTATTTATTCCTCAAAAAAAGATGCAACTCTTGATCCTCAATTTGAGCTAACAAACACAGAAACATTAGAGAAACCCAGTGATGTGAAATCTGTCATTAATATGAAAATGCAGAGTCCAGCAGATTCATGGAGAAGCTGACAATGATGCTATGCCCCTGAGGAGGAATTGAGCCTCTCAAAAAAAGAGTATTGAACTCTGAGCCACCGTTGCAAGCATTGTGGTGCAATAGGAACAGATTTGCAGAGAGAAATGGCTGTCAGTCCACACTAGGTATCTGAGAGGTTTTGCTTTGTACCACTTCTGTGAACTGAACTTCCACCAGCACTGGGCTGTAACGGCAATTAGAGGTTGAAGTGTGCTCAGTCTCCTGGATTGTCCAACCACTTTGTGTCCTCAGAATTGCTCTGTGCTGTGACTTGAAACACAGTAGGTGGGGACAACTAGATTTGCTTCCAAAGTGTGCTCCAAACTAGAACTAAGGTGCCAGTGTAGACACACTTGGAGGGAAGTCCAGATGCAAAGTGTTGCATCTGTCAGTGGGCTTCAGGGGAACTGGATAAAGTTCAAACAGCCACGGTCCTGAGAAAACTGAAGTGAGGATCAGTCCTGTCTGTATACAGAACTGCAAACTAGAAAACAAACTTTGTAAGCTTCTTTTTGAAGTTCCAGATTAATTTTTTTCACTTGGAATCTTGGAATTTATGGATAATGGAGGATTGGAAAGATGTGAAAGACTGTCTAGGTAAAAACACTATAAGAGATCCTTCCATGTGGCTAATGAAAAAAGACATATGAAAAGATGTGTAAAGCACGAGAGTTAAGGGTAAAACACTGTTGACATTGATGAATCTGAACTAGTCTGGCTTTGCTTAGGTCTTCTCCAGTCATCCAAGAGCAGCTGCTACTCAGCATGACTATATTTTCTGCCTTTTTGTCAGTGCGATACCCTTAGCTCAGAAGTTCTTCTATTATTCTGGAAAAGTAGTGGTTTCACAGTCATTAACTAAATCACTGGGCTACAGTTGTCTCTTCAGAAGGAACTGCCTACAGTGTTCTTAAATGCTTCCTTGTGCCCTTGTGTCTTTGATAAGAATTAAGATATTGCTCCTGTGAGCTAAATCACAAAACTTAACTTTTACCACCTGTAAACCACTTTTCAACTGTTGACTGCTTCAAGCAATAGTGCAAAAGCCTCCTTGCAGTGCTCTGGGCTGGGATCAGTAAAGAGGAATCCCTTCTGTGTCTTGCTTCCCCTGCAATTGTCAGAAATAAAGAGAAAAAAGGAACAAAAAGACATAGGAGTGCAGAGATAAGAGGCAGAGCTCAGCTTTTCTTTGATCTGCTTCTCTGTTGCAGGCAGAGGAGATCAAAGAAAAGAGGCATAACAGAAAGCACGTGAGACGGGCATGCCTCTAAGAGGTTGTCACTTGGAGGGCCTTGGCACTGCATTTTGGGAATATGGCTGCCTGATGAACACTACATCTTTCTGAGTGAGAGCTACAGCAGCCTGGATGGAGAGCAGGAGACTTAGTTTTGCATAGAGAGCACACAGAGTTGCAGCAGACTTTCCTCCAGCCAACCTTTCAGCTCACCAGCCTATACCAAAAGTGAACATGACCTTTGCTGCAAGACTGCAGTGGAATTAGTCTCAATTTACACGAGTGTAATTCAGTCCAGGCCCATGCTTTAAGACCTGTGGAATAGAAACATCCTTCCATTTTAATGGAAAAGCAGCTTGTAGAAACAAAACTCCACTGCCTATGCTATAAGTTTTGTCAATCTTCCCAAAGTAGGGTGGAAATGGCAATAGGGTATTTTTGCCAGTTTACCTGCAAAGCTTTTGCTTATGCCAGTCACAGATCATACCTCATTCTACCCTTGAACGACACAATTATGCCAGAAAAGTCTGCTGTGCAGGCTTAAGAGGGAAAATGTGGTTCCATTTTATCACATTGGAGTTTTCTCATTAAACTTATTTGGACTGGGATTAGGCTATTAGAGAAAATTTAACCCCAAATGATTGGAATGGAGAGAAAACCAAATTAAAATATTCTCATATGTTACAAAGGAAACAGCCCCCAAAGAAATTATAGAAAATATAAAAATGTATAGATTTATAGGAGAGAGAGAGGTAAAATTGTAGAAAAATTCAATATGCTCTCCTAGTCAAAATAGCACATCCTGAAACAAAATAAAAAAGATAAAAAAAGGCATTAAAAATATGTGAAGTACTTCACGTACTCAGATACTGCCTTGTTTATTGTTAGGACTTGCACTACTCATATTTAATAATACACAAGTCAGAGTCAGTGGGCTTGTTTTAAGGCATTACAACTTAAATTTTCACAAGACACTGTTGCTACATATAAATAAGTTTCAAGGTGGAAATGTCACTATACCTGAATTGGATGTATATCTGGGTTTATAGTGAATATATAAGTAATCAGTATGGTTTTCCTTTACATGTATGACTTCAGAATCCTTGATTATTTGTTATTTTTTGCTAACTATTTGTAACATTTTTCCCCTCAAACTTTCATTTATCTTGAATTTTATAGATTTTTATAGATGTGAGTGCTCTTTAGCATTGATGATACAGTGTTAGCAGAGTATGGATAAAAGACATTAAGAGAATTCTATAGACACAGATCACCAGCCATTGGGGTGGCTGAAAGGTCTGGGAGTAGCCAGGAGGCTCCAGGGGATGGGTCCGTCATGTATTCATTTTTTTACTAGTATCTCCTCCTCCATCATCTAGGGCTTTCACTTCTCCTTTCTGCTTTTCTTCCATGCCTCTGTGTTTTCTTTTGATAACTTCTCCTTTTCTTTCTTCACTTTCTTTGCTCCTTCTTAATTCTTTATCCTTTCTTTTTTCTAACCTGTTTTTCCCACGGCGTCTCCATAGCTACTCGCATCTCCTCACAGTACAGTAACTCCCTCGACTTCATTCATTCTTTCAGCCTTCCTAAATTTGGGATTTGGACTATTTCTAATTCAATAATCCTGTCTTCTCACCAATGCATGGAATTACTCATTACACCCTCTCATCAGTTCCTAAATAATATTTGTTAGCATTTTTCACTTACACAGCCTAGACTGGACCAGTCAGAGATGGCAAAGAACGACAGATTTACCCCCAAAGTTTGAAAAGGAAGGACCTCCCTGCACATTCAGCACCCCTACCCTCCTGTAAGAGAAGCAAACTTCACTCCTAACTGTTATCTTTATCCTACCTCTTGCCTTTCTTCCTGTTTTGCTATCATCATGTTGAGGCAACATAGATCCAACATTTCTACTCTTTCATCCAGCATATCAATACATGGATAGGCATCAACTTTTATGACTTCTATGAAACAAATGTAACACAAAACAAAATGTCTTATGCCCAACTTACAGAACTACTGAGCACTTGCAGCTCAGGCTTGATGTCAAGGTGACAGAGAAGACGAGTGAAAGGACAGAATATGGCCAGTAGTGAGGTCAGGCACAGGATTTGCCTCTCCTCAAACCTACTGTCAAAGTCAAGGCACAGTAGCAGCAAAAGTCAACAACTTAATTCATGAGTCAGCCCTGTATCTGTTAATAATTGTTTGGCACTGGTGGATAGGGCCACAAACTTTTTCTGTGTTGCCAACACCGGTTTATTGTGTTTGGTCACCAGATCCGTGGCACATCTATGTTGGATTCCCAGGTAGTGTGTGCTGCTCTTGCACTTCAGTGTTCAACACTTCTTGTGCTTCAACATTTTTGACAGATCAGTCCTATAATGTAATGAATTGGATATTCAGCTGAATCATCTTCTGGCTGGACAAGTTAATCCTTACTACTATAGAAATGAAAAATACTGTTAACTGATATAACATATTGGTCAAAAAGAAAAAAAATAACCCAGAGCTGGAAAGAAATAAATTCAAGCAGTAGAACTCTTGTGTATTATGGAGCTGTTTAGACACTGTGTTGATTTTTCAAAGAGTATAAACTAGCAGCCCTTTTGGCTTTGAAATGTTTTAAGTAGCTTTTTATATGACAGTACCATGAGATATTCATTTGTCTGCAGCAGGCTGAAGGAAGGAATGACTGGATCTCCCAGACAGGAAGATATAAACAGACCTTGAAGAGGTCAGATGAATTCATGTTTCATAACAGCCTGAAGGGAGCTGTTGCAGAGAGGTTAAAGCTGGTTAAGCATTTTTCCCTATGGATCCAGAAACAGAAGTTTAAGCCTCATTCCAGACTCATGTCAAAGTTTTTCCTAATCAACCCAGATGTAAATGGCTATTTAGTACTTCAGACCAGGAAGCCAGAGGCAGGTGGACAGAGAGCTAGATATATTGCTGCTTGTATGCTACCTTCTACAGAAAGCTGACTTACAGTCCGACAGGTTTGTGTTTATATTTGGCTTTTAACTGAACAAAAACATCTCTGAAGCATCAAAGTCACTAGTCAGACCTGCATGGGATTGCTATGCTTACCCACAAGGATGCCTTTGCAACATAAAAGGACACACAATGCTTTAGAGCCTAATCGATGCCTCTCATGGCTAAGGAGGGTTTCCCTGGTGCATATTTTAATCAGCCCAGTTCAGTGAGTGATGAAATGTACTTTGGTAGAATTTATTGCAGCTTGGAAGAGAAAGGATGGTCAACAATCGGACTGCCAATACTTGTTATAAATCAAATCCACATTTTGGCTTAAACTTTTAAAATATTTATGAAGAGCTTTTCCGCCTCTTAACACTATAAGAGACTTCTAAAGAGCAGAAGCAAACTAAACCATCCTATAATGCCAGCAAACAATTGTAACAAATCTTGCCTTGCATAAACACGCTCTTTCTGTATTGCTTCCCAGGACTACTTCAGAGTTTTTCCAACATAGAGGTTTTATCCATGAAGCAGAAAAATACAGGCTATTTTGTGGTGGGAAATATGCTAAAGGCAAGCAGCTGTGGCAATTTGAGACTATTTTCAAACACAGTCATCTTATTTCTCTATGTGCAGCTCAACACTTTTGACAATTTAAAGTTCCCTGCTAAACTGACTGTGCAATTTGTTTCCTTCACAGCAGCAGAACGATGTACTGGAAACCACCTATTGCACAGGATCCAAACCAAAGTGATACGAAAGACTCAGGCTGAGAGAAGGAATGAATTCCTTCTCATGCAAATATCTCCCAAAAGTCACAGGACATCTAACCAAGCCTACTAATTATTGCCACCACTTGATTTTTCACTTTGATTTTGCATAAGCAGCTCAAACTACTGCCAAGTTCAGTAGCCGCACAGTGGCTGATAAACTTGTAAATGTGTGCACCAAATTGGGAAAAAAATTAGCTAGTTTCATTGATACTTTCCCTGCATCTGCTGTCCTTATGTTTGTGTTAAAACTGGTCTCAAGGCTAAAAGATGAGCATGAAAGGAAACAATTATAAATTATCTGCATAAAATCTGCAACAAATTACCTATAAAACTATAACTATCTAAACAGGATGACATTTACTTTATAGGTTCATGACTTCCTTTCTTTAAAGTTAGCTAAGAAGAGAGTAAAGTAATTACAGTTCTCTTTTGATTGATTAAACATGACATATATGCTAATATGAAAGTAACTTCTGTCCTTTGTTACCCAAGCTTCTGGTTTAAAGCAATTTTGAAGATAACAGATATAATCTCATCAGTGCTGCCATTTCTAACGTATATGCCAAGAATGTAATTCCTCTGCCTTTTTTCTCCAACAGAGAAAGCATATTTTATCCTTCATGTTTTAAATTTTGGATACAGAAGTCAGATGATATTACAGCCATAAATCCTCCGTTTCTTTACCATTATATGTCAGGAAAGGTCTGTGCCACCGGTAGAATAAAGAGTTCTGCCTTTTCACAAAGGTTGTCTCGCTGATTTGAGGGAGATTATTTGACTGAATGGGGTTGATGGGATATAGTCCAGCAGGGAAAAAAGAAACACCTGCTAAATTTCACTTGAAAGTACTACACACTACGTAACAATTTCCATCAGATTCACCTTTACTTAAATCTGGCTCTGGTGTCAGGAGGCTCTCACTGCAACTGAGGATTGTGAGACTCAACCTCTGTAAAGTTTTTCTGCTCCACAAAGTTTTTCCCTAAACCCGAAGTTTTACCCATTCTCTCATTCCTTATCTTGATGGCTTCATGCATTCTTAAGTTATTATCAGCATACACTTATGGAGTGTGGATGGGTCCCATCTTTGTCACCACTCCTGTAAAGGATATGCATTAAAATTCCCAAATTCTTTGAGGCTTTTCTTACAGGATGGATCCTCAGTTCTCACATCATTTGCTTGTGACTCTTCTTTTTATTCTCTAGCTCCATCCTGCCCTTTATGTAACAGTTGAGACCAAAGCAGAGCATGACATCCTAGCTGCAGTCACACTAATGCAAACAAAAATGAACCTCAAACTCTCTGAACCTATAAGAGACATCCCCAAAACAAATTCACTAGATAGATGTGTTTTTTGTTTTGTTTTGTTTTGTTTTCCCTCAAGACTGCATCATATTACATACTTAAAGCAAACCCAGTGGACCAAATTCCTCCCTGGATTTAGTACAGTGATATCTGTGGAGTCCAGTGAGAGAGAATTTGGACCAATATTAATATTTCCTGCAGCTTATTAACTGCATATAGAAACATGGGAGGACTGAAATCCAAGTCTTCAGTGTCCCTAATTCTCCAAACAAACAAACAGCTCTCTGGCAAGGGTCTGTCCTTTTTCTAACCCACCCTCACATTCCCTCCTACCACAAAGATGCCTGGTATTCAGGTTAATGCTGAAGCTGCAGGAGATCACCACTAGCACACAAGGAAAATGGATTCTTTAATAATACTGGTTTTGGAGATGATGACCCTCAAAGAAAAGTACAACAAGATGTTAGTGATTATTTTCAGTCTTAGATCACATCCAAGCTGTAACATGGACAAAACAGGCAATGGGGAGGGCAGCACGTCCTGGAGATGGAAAGGGAGAAAAGAGCTGTGGTCCTGCTAGCAGCAATCTCCTGGAGGTAGGTGAAACAGGGGCTTTCATAGGGCAGCAGCTCAGGTTTACTACCAGAGAAACAATACTGTGCAACTACTTTCTTAGGTTCTTCAGCAATTAAACCTCTTTGCTTTTTAATGATATTTAGGCATCTAAACAGAGACTAGATCTGAACATAACCCTAAGTAAGAGATTTTGCAAGCAGTGTTGAGGTATCAGAGCAGCTTGCATTTTTTTTTTTTTGCCTAAAGGCAAGTAAAAAATAACAGGGGCTCACTTTTTAGTCCCTTCTCTCTATATTTCTGTCTTTCTTGGCTAGCTCTAGCTAGCATTGCCATGGTTTTGTGCTTGGTGACCTATACCTGAGAGGTATAACAAAGACACAGCTTAACTTCATTGCTTGAAGAACTGCAAAATGCTTCCAAGGAATAAAAGCCTGTGGTTTGAAGTAGAATTTTGCTACTGGAAGAAGAGAAAAGAGGCTAATAACAAAATTACTGAAATACAGATTAGTTTAGGAAAAAAATCCAGTGTTTCAGTTTCTTTATTTTTCCTATAATTTCCTAAGGTACAAATCACTTCAAATAAATTAGTATTATCCAACTGCACTATTCACAGGCCACTGGTCTTAGAACAATAGAGAGATTTGTCAACAAAGGGGAAAGCTTCCACAAATAAGAAGAAAAATTAAAAATCCTTTCTGTAGATGAGCTACTTTATATAACCCTTGAGATCTGTAACACAAAAGGCACTATAGTAATAATGCCACAGAAATACAGTGCCAAGTCCTTGACTTTTGTACAGTATTGTATCACCTCAGTTTTCTCTTGGCACAGTGCTAATTTACACTAGTTAAAGATGCAGACCAGAGCAGTTTTCAGGAGGAGATGACTGATTCATGAAGTCTAAGTGACTGAATACAGAAGTAATTCATTAGCTCTGTGCTATATATGAAAGCTTGACCAGAGATGACTGCAAAGTATGGCATATGTAGACTGAAAAAAAAAGGTAAAGTAAAAGATAGAATAAATTTAGGAAAGTCCATAGCTAATTTGCCTTGAGTTTAATAAGGGATTTGCAACTTCATTTATTTTGGCATGACTTTAAGTAATGCAAGAGGAACAACTGGATCAACAACATTCTAGCACCGGCCATGCATCTGCTTTTTTCTGGAAGAAATATATTTTATACCAAGTTTACTTTTCTTATATGTCACCCAGACAAACTGTCTCTGTCTAGTGTGTTTGTTTTCTGTTAAACTTATCTTTGATGCAATAACCTTAGCTGTTTCCAACATTTCTATTTTGAGTTTAGCTGTAGCAACTTTTGACCATTAATATCACGAAGAAAGTCCTACTGGAAGATAAAACCTCTGTGAGTCCTCATATGTCCCAGGTGAGTTTATGTTGGTTCCAATCTGGGGACATTGCATGGCACAAATCTCTGCTTCCTCAGTCTACATTTAAATTAATCTTGGTTCTTTAAATCCGAGGTCTTAATTAGTACAAAATTATATAAAGTGATAGTACATAAACCAATCTTTCCTTGCTATAACTTCTCCAGGCTTCTGTAAATAAGTAATTTGTTGAATAGATTGCTTAGCTCCTCCCTTCTCCATCCAAGTCTCCATTGGTGAAACATCACCTAACCCATTTCCAAATTGTTCATCACAAGCACCTGCGAAAGGAATTAAGAAGTAATCCACAATGTAGTGCTTATGGGCCTTGTGTAGATGTGCCTCTACTGTCTGGTCTTTGAAAGAATTTAGCCTCTTTTTCTTTGGCCACATCTCAATAGTTTCTTTTCAAGACATTGCCAAAGGTGTTTTAAATTATTTTTTCTTTCTGTGTGCCTGAAAAGCTCTAACAGATTAGAGAGGCATGTTTTTCTTTGCTAGGTAGCTTGTCTTTATTCTATTATGTTTCTCATTTATTTATTTTTGTTTCACAATACCCTTGATATTAAGAAAAGAAATTGGTGTTCAATTCCCAGGATCATCTGTAGCTCTCTTATTAAAGATAGTCACTGGTGATCAGGCACAGTAGTTGATTTTAATGAGTCTGAATTTTAGGGTTTTTAGCAGTTCAACCATTTCATTCTTAAGCTCCTTTGGAACCCCAGGAAATATAGTCTTCTATTTTAATAACTGGTGGTTCTCTAATTTTTTCCTTCTGTTTCAGTATGCCCTCTGTTGATATTGCAGCCTTTGACAGTACCTCATCTTTATTTCCAGAAAAGAGAAGATATGTCACCCAACATCCTCTGTGGTGGTAAAGACAAAAGCAATGTAATTTCTCTGCAATGTCTGGATATTGCTTAATTGCTCCCATTAATCCCTGCTAGTCCAACAGATATACAATTTTTTTCAACAATTTTCTGGGCAATCTATCAAGTCACTGTAAAATACTGCTTTTGGTAAGATACACATTGTGATTTGAGATACGTTTTCACATTTCTCATACATAACTCACTTCAATCTAGGTAAATCATTTTGCATAGATAGTCTGTATGTGATATTTAACTTGGTTTGAAAGCAGATCAGGCCCAATTGTCTCTTGTCACAAATACTTTTGGATATTTGTGCTATTAATAATCCATAATATTTTTCAGTTGGTGATTTCTTATCTTATTAATATTTACAAACATCTAGATGGTGGATGTCAAGAGGTTAGAACATCCCTTTTTTTCTGTGGTATCTAGCAACAGGACAAGGGGTAATGGGATGAAGGTGGAACACAAAAAGTTCCATTTAAACATAAGAAAAAAATATTTCACTGTTGAGGTGAGGGAGCCCTGGCACAGGCTGCCCAGGGAGAGTGTGGAGGCTCCTTCCTTGGAGGTCTTTAAGACCCACCTGGACACATTCCTGTGTGATCTGATCTAGCTGGACCTGCTTTAGCAGAGGGGTCGGACTAGATGACCTCTAAAGGTTTCTTCCAACCACTACCATTCTATGACTCTATGATTCTATTATTCTATTTCAGAGCTTTTTATGGCCATGGATAGATACTATTATTTAGATAGGAAAATGAGTGATACACAGAAGATCTTGCTGTTACTTATGGCTTGTGCTATATCAACATATATCATTGATGGTGCTATCGCTAGACCTATGGCTTCTGCTGATCTCCTGTCTTTCAGCCCCAGCCACATTATTTTACATCGTTACCATGACCCATGGTCATGTATTTCTCAAAGATAACTCGTTACATTGTTTCTTAATAAGTGGTAAAATACTTTTTCTCTATGACAATTATCATGGATTTGTAGACAGCATGGGAAGAACAGAAAAGGACTACACTCTAACTGTGTAGTCATAAATTACATGAAGAACATTTCATTATAAAGCACTACATTTTTTTTCTAACCTGTTATGAATTCTCTCCGTTTACCCTGGGGGGTTGTAATGTAAACTGACATCTTATTCTCTTCTCAAAAAAAATCACTAGTATTCTCTTAGAACATTTGGGAATACAAACAAGCAAATAAAAGCAACACAATGTACAAAAGCAAGAAAGCTCCTTTTTAAAGAAAAGGAAAACTATAACATCTGTATGGCAGTCACTGAAAGAGTTCAAGCACCATATGTCCAGAAGTAATGTTGACTGTCACCTATCTCTTTAGTTCTATGAAAAGGAGTATTTAGGTGTTATTGTTGATGTATATATCTCCCTTAAAGACTGAGGAATATGATAGAAGTACTAACTACTTGCTATTCATAGATGATGTGTACCATTGTCATGAGTTACATTGCCTGACAAAGAAATAACACTTTCCTTTTCGTTAGCTCACATCACTGTGAAGAATTTTCATATTCTCTCCTTATTTGAATCAGTTAAACAGCTCAAAGGCAAATTTTCTCAACTCTTAGTTTTGAATAACACAGAAAACTGGCTTTGTACCCTTGGGCTATGTGGATTTAATATCAAATTCTTACCTTGCACAAGGTCAGAAAAAAAAATAAAGCTTCTAAAATTGGACTCATATGAAGAATGAGATTCTACCTTTTAATACCACCAAACAATCTGCAAATTATTTAAATTAAGACAACCAGCACTCCAACATCTGCAAGCAAAATGCTCAAATGCCAAATGCAACTTTACTGGCATAAGAAAATAATAAGTGGAGTTCAATTTGTGTCAGCATAGCTCAGGAAAATAAGATATCATGTCTTGCTGTCTGCTTGATGTCAGCTTCTCAGATTCAAACCCTAATGCCTCATCTTAGGCTGTCCTTACTGGAGGCTGCCAAATAGCAAGGTTCAGCCAGAGTTCATGTAGCTACTACAAAATAGCTTTTTTTTTCTTCTCCTTTTTCAATCATTATGAACCTTCTGCTTTATATTGTACACACTTGATTATATCTATCCTTGAAATGTATACAACTCTATTAGCCTCTTCTCCTATTCTTTTAACATACTGTAAATTCCTTTCTGTGCTTAGTTTGTTTTATAGCTTACAGAATTAGTCTTTTAAACTTTCACTGGGCAGAGAAGATGAAGTTGTGTGACACAAAGATTGCTAAAAGAAGAAAACAAAGTAACGTGAATTAGTGCAAAAAAAGAAATAAAGGCATGAATAATTTTCCCACTTTGTAAATTCTTACAATCTTTCTACTAATATTAGTCACCATCACAACCAGGCCCTAGAATAGCCAGGAGTTGGTTCTTCCTAGAAAGGGAAAACTAGCACCTCTCTAAAATGTCTATTCCTGTTTATCGGTAAGAAATCCAAACCTTCCTCTGCTTAAAAGTTCATCTCTCATTGGTGTTAATGTCTGTAACATCATGCAAACTTAAAATGCACCATTTCAACTGTTTCATTTTCTTAAATTTCTTTAAATTAGCAATATATTAAATTACTTTGAACGGAAATTAGGGGAAACATAAGCCAAGAATCTTGTGCTAATATATGTAGTTTAGTCCTGTCAAAATTTCCAGTCATACAATTGCAATTTAGGGAACTCATCAAAGACTGTTGTAATCTACATCCAGTAAAAAACCCACCCAAAGTACACGTAGGGGTTGAGCATGAAGGTTAAAGATATCCTAGCATATATATTTTGAAGATAACATGTTCCTTCTATCAAACAGGGACTGTAATTTTACGAATACTTCAAGTGGGATAAATACGCAGACACACAGATGCAGCTACACACACAAGGAAACACAGACAGGGTGTAAGAAAATTCAGTTCATCACAGTGCTGCAAACAGTATATTTTCAATAATTTAAAATTAACTGATGAGAAGTTAAGAAAAGCAGCTGCCCTAATATTTTCTGAAATATGAGGAAGAGTAAAAAAAGTTAGCCTTTTCTTCCATTTCTGACTTGCTGTCCTACTTTAAGGGAAACGAGTTTCTTCACTGAGGCTCATTCATTGTGAACTTATCTGGTATGAATTACTGAAACAGATTTGCAATATTCAATGTCTGAACAGATGAAACACTTTAATACCTTAGATGGCTCGTTTCTGGAATCAGCCAGAGTGGCATATTCCCCAAACTTTAAAATATTTTTTTGCAAAATTCAAAGGCAGTCAAGATTAAAATTCCCAAATGTGTATTCTGGACCCCCTCCAAAAACATTCAGTCATTATTGGATATTGTCTTGATTAAAATTCCTGTTGGTTTGTTCTATGGTTAGAGAATAATCTTGTATCTTAGCTCTTGGAATGTATTCCTATCACGTGACATCTCTATGAAGTCCGAATAAGTATAAAGAGATGTCTCTCACTACCCAGCATGGGAAAAGGTTTAAAATGTTCAAATTTCAACAAAAGCTGTTCACAGAGTGTCCTTTGCACTAATATTACCACTTAGCTGCTTTGAGATTTCCTTTAGGAATATGGAAAAGTTTATTTCTAAAGATTTGCTACAAACCTTTTCAAATGAGTATAACAGAATAATATGCATAGTCGCCAGAAATTAAAACAATAATTATATCTTCTCTTTTGCAGCTATCCTTTCCACAGAACCTTCATTTCCTATTAAGAAGCTATATTTCTGTCTTAACTGAATCACTTTGGTTAGTGCTTTAAAAAGTGATCTAGAAGTGCTCCCATTCTGGTTTCCCATAGGTTCTGGGACTCCAAAGCTAAAACACTAGATCCGAGCAAAATGTGGTTTTTCTGCTCCATAAAAGTCATATGAGATTACAGTTGCAGTTTCCACCTACCATAGGACAAAAAGCAGGAGGGTTTTCTCTATGATTGCTGGTTACTTTGATTGAGTTTCATCCCATCTGAGAAGAGGGAACACTATCGTGCACAGGCCAGTTAGGAGGAAAGGGCAGATAGGAGATCCCGCTCTGTCATCTCACATCTGAAACTATGCCTTTAAGTAGTATTTAATTATTGAAGTGCCATTTTAATGTTTTTAAAGTGATATCCTCCTTTGACTGAGCAGGACTCTTGAACCTGAGTGTCTTACATTTCACGAAGTACATCAGAGAGATTTGTTTTTCGGGTCTCTTAGAAACAGTAGAAGTAGAAATTCCATCTTGGTTCCTATGAAGCTGTCCATGAGAATGTTTCATCAGCACTCACTACCACAAGGTAGAAGTCAGTTCTAAAAAAAAAAATCACTATTTTCCTTCCCAAAGTTTTTAGTTCAGAATTCCCCAATCAGATCTTCAGTTGGTATTGTGACTGATGGGTTCATACTTTCTTGAGATGAGTCCAATATGGAAAGCTAATTTGGAAATTTGAGATCTATGTCACTTTTTTGTTTGCTTGTTTTTTCCAGAGATAGCCGCATGGCATTATGTAGAACAGGTGGAAATCCTGAGCTGAGTAACGTACCCTTACCTTGCTTCAGCTGTCCTTACATTTAATGTGCATCCATTTGTTGCTCTAAAAAGTGACTAATACATGTCAGAAGAACTGAAAGACAGCAAATATGTCAAATTGTGTGCTTTATAATCCTCTCCTCCTCCCCTCACTTTATATTTTGAGATTGTCTCTTGCCTTTTTTGCAATCTATCTGCCTATTTATCTAATTATAGTGCTCTAGTTTTGACTTGGATGTTGTGGAAGGCATATTTGCCTCAGAGGAGTTTTCACTTTTCTAAAATATATTCTCAAGGTGAAAGCTCTCAGAGTTTGAGCAGGTAAGACTTCCATTTGAGTGGTGAGGACTGGGTGGAGGAGACACAATTTCCTCCTCAGCCTTAAAATAATCTTAAAGGCAAGACACCAGGCTGTGGTGGACCCACTATTGGCATTTATTTTCATGTTTTTAATTTATAGGGATTTTAGGTATCTTTTTGATTTGTTGGCTTACCCAGATCATAGTGTGATAAGAATATCGTCCTTAAAGCCTCTTGCATTTTAGAGTGAGAATAACCACATCTCCTTCAGTCTATGGAGCGCCAAGAAATGTACAGTAGCAATGTCCTTTCTGTTTTTCTAGTAGAGTATAGCTTGGCAAAAAGAATCTGTATCAGGACTTAAGTACATACTCCAGTAGGAAAGAAGAGATACCTTTTTTTTCTAAATGTTGGACTTGGAACAGTGGAGGGTATTTGGCAGTTTATAAGCTATCCTAATAATTTAGGATTCTGACTTATAGCACCCATGTTCCAAACTATAGATTCAGGTTACTCATTTGAGTCATGGTTACTCATGCAAGTTAGTTTTATTGACTTCAGTAATACTATTACTACAAGTAAGCTTTTCACTAGACTTTTTTAAAAAATGTTTATTTCTCTTGATAGTTTTGAGGTATTTTTAGCACATTTTGGATCTGCATTTTCATGTATGATTGATTATTGCCCATTTTATGGCTAAGTACTTTGTGGTTCCCAAGTGACATAGCTTTGTAAAAGAAAAAGATTTTTAATGTGCCAGTGACTGGATAACAAGTGGATGTGAGTGTTTAGTCTAGCTTTCCTATGTTGTTGCTTGCTCCCCTTAACAGATCTTTAACAGCATTGTTTTGATCTTGTTGCTAGTCTACTGTGAGTATTCACACAGAGTGCAATTAGTTAAGAAGTTAAACTTTGGTTTAAATATGATTGTGTTCAGGCCTTTGCCTAGATGAAATGTCTGTTCTGATTCTGACTATAGCAAAGAAGTAGTTGATGCACTAGTACAGAGGAAGTGGAGACCTTACTCCAGAAAGTTAGAAGTGTGCTGAATTGGGATCTAAGTCCTGGGTGTAGCTCCATATAGACATGGGAGATAGTGTTGAAATGCATGAAAGCCTGGTCATTGTCTCCTATCGGTCCATCAACACTCTAGCTACTGCCTGTTGAAACTAAGGGGTATGTAATAGAGTGCTAATAAACCAAAAAGTGCAAAGGAAGTTTCAAGATCTATACATGGAACAGTGTCTAATCTCAGTAGAGATAGGGTTTTCAGTGAAATACAAAGTTTGGCTTTTGAATTTTCACTATAAAATCGATATTTATCTCAAGTTTTATGAAAATTTGGTTCCCTATTCCTTTTCTTGATGATACAACAAATTTGTGTGTACATATGACCACTAGAAAATAGTATTGGCATATGAAAACACAAGAATGACTGTGCTGGGTCAAACTGTGTAACCAAACTTTCAGCATCTGGTTTTAACTGAAGAGAGGAGTTCCCATAGCTTCCCTCTGCGTTTTATGAAGAACTATTTCCTTCTGTTTGTTTCAAAGCTACTACTTGCTAGCTTCTTAAGGTGCCTTGGAACAGACCATGTGCAACTCTTCTATTTATCCTGTCATGACTTCATAGACCTCTTCAGTCATCTTTCTTTCAGATTAACAATCCCTTCTTTAGCCATTCTGTAATTCTGATAGTTGTTATTTTCCTCTGAAACTTCTCCATTTCTAGGATAAGCTTTCTTTACATGAAAGGAATGGGAATAAGGGACCAGAGCAACATAAAATATTTAAAGAGGTGGGAGCACAGTGGATACACAGAGGCATAACAATGACACATGTTTCACGGTCTTTTACTTTCCAAACAATTCCTAGCATTTGGTTTGTTTTTTGGCCCTTGAGTGGTAAGCTGACGTTTTCATACACCTGTCAGGCATTCCATGGTCCCTAAGTGGTAATGATCAGTGAGAGCCTACCAGTGATTTTACACAGCCAAGTGATTTTTTCCTAAAATATATCATTTCACACTTATTACAATGACTGTAATCCATGGATTTATGTCAGCCAATCACTCAATATCCTAAGACCCTTATGCATTGATGACCCTTCTCTTTATTGACTCAATACACAAGAATATTTCTCTGTTGCACCTTAGTTACCCACCTCAAAACAAACTTTTGGCTCATGTTCCATGTAGGTGCTCTTCTCCATGGCTTAAGTACAAAGGATTTTCTTGGCTGAGTAATTCACTTTGGTGGAAAAACATCTTAACACCATAGAAGTGCGTACTGTAATATTTGGGTTTCTGTTCTGAATTTACTTATTTCTTCCCTCTTGCCTACACAGAATAAGTTGGTTCACTTTTTTATAAATAGCCTAAATATTGTGGACACTGTTGGTTTCTCTAGATGCTACTGTAATGAATAAAATAAAGCAACAACAAAATATATTACTCTTGTGTCAAAGTAGTAATTCCTTATAAGTACTTTGCCACTATTACTAGGAATGAATTTGTGTAATTTAAGCTGTTGCTAGGGAGAAAAGAGTTTTGATGTTTTCTACAAAGGAAAAGATTAAGCACTCTGTCTACATTTGATTTTCATTTCATCTTCCCCATATATTCTATTTCTTTCTTTGGAAGTCAGCCAGCAACGCAGCTCCATATAACTACCTTCTTCCTTCCAGGCCTCTAAAAGTATTTGGTTTGAAAAAGATGTTTATGGTGCTTGTTGTACTGGTCATTCTGTGTTGCTTTTTCTACTCTGTTTTCTGTTTAGGTTGTTAGTGATGGTGAGTTATTATTGTGTGTATACAGTCTGGCACAATGAGATCCTGCTCTTGTGCAGATGTGTAGGTATTGCACTAAAAGATGTGATTATACATTGCAATAATTATTAATGCATTTTGCTATAAATTATTTAATTAAAGTAATATACATTTCAATTTAAATCATATGTATCCAAAAGAAATGATTTTGTTAAACTTCCAAATTGTAAAGGCTTTAAGGTTTTAATTAAAACCCCAAACTCACAAAGGCTTACAAGTTTTGAGTGTTTTTGTTTGAGTTCTTGCAGAACAGCATCAAAATGCAGAAATAAACTACTAGTATCATCCAAACAGCATTCTGGATGTGGTTTTCAGTCATTTGCTCAAAATGATACAATCCAAAGAGGTACACATGCAAACTTGTTATTGATTTTAAGAAACACAAGCTTGAAAGGTTTCTTGCACACTTTTGTTCAGACCCACAGTGTTAGGTCATCATTGTAAATATACCTTTTCCTGGATGTCATGTGCTCTCTCCAAGGCAGTTTTGCATGTCAGTTATTTAAAAGAAAACTCTTGACATTCTCAATACTCTTAAATAAAACATTTACTTGGAAATTTTGAACAGCTCACGATGTTCTACACTGAAAGGCAACACAAACTGGTGCGTAAAGATGATCTCCCCTGTCACCTCTTAAATTTCTAATATAACATAATCAAAACCACGATGCGAATTCTCAGCTTTATTCCCTATGATGTCACTTGGTAAGACGAAAGTGAACTAGTTCACTTTCTTTACTTGTGTGACTTGAAAGCAATATTGGCGATGATCCCATATTTTGTAAGTACTCTGGCTGGTTTGAATCTATTTTGCAGACTTGGTCTCTGCACATATCTGTTGATTGAATATTTTTTACAGTTGTGTTTTTAAAAGCATGCCTCATTTGTAAATGTGGCATTTATTACTCTCTGTTCAGCTAAGTTGGACTACATTTTCAGTTTTGAATCCTGTGTGATCCCCTTAAAAATGAATTAAGAAGAAAATAATTACTTTTTAAAGTATGCATGTTTGGAATTCCCTTTGGCTTTAGTCTATTTTTGAAGCTATGTTTCTCACCACAAAAATAAAAAATTGTGTGTTTCTTTTCAAAAGTACATTCAAACGATATCACATATGCAGCTTCATTGAAAAGTTAGTTTGCCATGTGAACAACAAGGATAAAAGTCCAGATTCAGACCACTTACAAGCCTTAAGAACATATGAGAGGCACATACAGAGATGCCTGAATGCTAGATGATACTCCACCTGGAAAAAAAATTAAAGTAATATGCTCAAAGATAAAAAACTAAGGAAAAATGTAACTGAAATATGTCAATGTTTAATATATCTTAAATTCCAGATCTATAACAACTGCAAATATATAGGCAGGAAGAGAATGAAATGAAAATGCTGAAGTTGTAGATAAAAATTATGTTTTTTTGAGTTGCTATTTGGATTTAAAATGTTCTTAGTTTTTAGTCTTTTAAGCATAGTTATCACTGGGTTGAAAACCTTTGCTAAATATGTTTGCTTTCACAATTGTTTCACTATTGAAATACGTGAAAAATAAAGACAAAGATCCTGAAACATAAGTAAGAATAGAAGGAAGACTGTTCTAAAATACACAGTTTGCCTAGACCGCAGGTAGTGAGAAGCACAGAGAATTCCCATGCAAGGTCTAACATGTTTCTAATTCACTACTCCATCATCACTGCATCCTGCAGTTTCTCTGGCTTGTGGCTGATGGCAGGCGGTTATGGAAGCCTAAGAGCTGGTGTTATTGTGTTTTCTCTTCTGGGGATATTTCCTTGAGAGAAATCTGCTCCAGTGCAGAAAGACCATAAAAAACCCAGTGCATTAAACTCCTGAAGGTTAACCTCCTAAGGCTCTGCTGGGTAATTCTGTGCAGCTTATAAGTGATTCTGTCCAGCTGTAAGGAGAATCCATGCTCTTTTTTCCCTAGACAGAGCCCAGAGGGTGGCAATCAACAATGCTGAGTCAAGTTGGAGGCCTGTGACCAGTGGGGTTCCACAGGGGTCAGTTCTGGGGCCAGTCTGATTCAGCATCTTCATCAACGACCTGGATGAGGGGACAGAGTGTTTGCTGATGACACCAAACTGGGAGGACTGGCTGATTCCCCAGAGGCTGTGCTGCCATTCAGCGGGATCTTGACTGGCTTGAGAGCTGGGCAGAGAGGAACCTTAACAAGGGCAAGTGAGAGTCCTGAACCTGGGAAGAAACAATCCCATGCACCAGTACAGGCTGGGGATTGACAAAGAGCAGCTCTGTGGAGAGAGATCTGGGAGTCCTGGTTGCCAGTAAACTAAACATGAGCCAGCAATGTGCCCTCATAGCCAAAAAGGCCAATGGCATCTTGGGGTGTATGAAGAGTGTGACCAGTAGGTCATAGGAGGTTATCCTTTCCCTCTGCTCTGCCCTGGTGAGGCCTCATCTGGACTATTGGGTCCAGTTCAAGAGAGAATATCTCCTCAGTTCAAAAGAGAGTAGAGTCCAGTGCAGGGCCATCAAGATGATCAGGGGACTAAAACATCTCTCTCATGAGGAAAGGCTGTTGGAGCTGGCACTGTTTAGCCTGAAGAAGATTGGGAGAGGACCTTATCAATACCTGTAAATACCAAAAGGGTAGATATTGAAAAGATGGGGCGAGTTTTTTTCTTTTATGTCCAGTGCCAGGACATAAGCTGGAATACAGGAAGGTCCACTTAAACACAAGGAAAAACTTCTTTACTGTGAGAGAGTGGAAGCCCTGGACCAGGCTGCCCAGGGAGGGTGTGGAGTCTCCTGCTCTGGAGGTTTCCAAACCTTCCTGGACACATTCCTCTGTGAGCTGATCTAGGTGAACCTACTTTAGCAGGGGGTTGGACTGGATGAGCTCTGGAGGTCCCTTTAAACCCCTACCCTTCTAGAGTTCTGTGAATCTGTGAAACACACATATAAATGCATCATCACCTTAGTTTTCATCCTCTGGGATGGACCTAGTTTCCAGGAGAAGCTCATCAGCTCCTTTCCAGCTGATTCCTCCTCTGTTTCCTGATACTGTGTCTCCCAAATGGTTGGATGCTTAGGGACTCCTAAATACTGGCAAAAAACTGCAAAAGTGGGTCCATGAAGAGAAACTTTATTAACAGACCAACAGGTGATGTTTTGAGGACAAAAAAATCACAGAGGTAAAGACAACACAATTTGCAGCTTAGTCACGAGCACATGTGTTCTAAACTGTTCTCTCTCTATAAAACCTACAGCTACTTCAGTTCTACTGGATTTAAAAGGATGCTGTCTTGCAAAACTCTGACCCAGAATTTTTTGAATGCCTGAAGTTTCTTAACTTTTTTTTGAAAGACGTCTGAGATCATTAAACTTAAAAACACCCACAACATTTTGTATGTGTGTACACTAACATGACACAGATGCAACTGCTGCTGTTGGAAAAGTCAACATTTTCCAAAGACACTACACAGTGACCGTAGCTTGTTTCTGTGCTAAGTGTAATGGGGTGAAGTGTGGAACATACATTTCTCTGGTTTAGCTTAGCAGATGCTATTTTTTAGCAATGAGTGAACCATAAATAATTTTCTCATTGTACGACCATACTGCAGCATTCACACAAGTTGGAATGTTTCCTAATTCCTGCCTCATATTAAACAGCAACAATACAGATCAAAGATAATGCACACAAATTTGATATTTACAGCATCTCTGTGCCTACAATGAGTAAGAAAAGTGATATGACTGTGTATAAACAAGAGTTATGGCTTTTTCAAGGATCAGCTACATAGTCAACATGTGCACAGATATAAGTTTAAAAGCTGCTTATTAAAAATGTAGTAAAATATGAGAGTGTACCAGCAGTAAATAGATTAAAGGTCTATTAATCTATCTTCAGAACAAAAATTTCTCATATACAGGCACTATTAGATGGCTGGGTCTAGAGCATATACCCATGCATCACTTTTGTTCGTGATGTTTGTGGTTTTTAGGTATTAATCACGCACCATATTTCCATTAAAGTAGATGCATAGTGCAAATGAACAGCAGGAAGTAATAAACACCCAGTCCAAGCAGAAAACCAAACCAAAATGTAGGTGACTGATAACTCAAAACCACGTTGACCAGTCCCTGCAAATAAACACCAAAATATGAACTGACAATCAAGAAGATATTCGATATCTTTAATGTCGGCAGGATGCCTGATGCCAGAAACCCAAATAAAGTGTTCTCTGGTGCTTAAGACAAATACTGTCTCATCATCGGTGTATCAAGGTAGAGGAATACTCAGAAAGAAGATCAAAAGAAAGCAATGGATTGGGGCTATAACCAGAGCACTAAAATCAATGTTGATGAGAATCAAAGTTGGCTACAGTTCAAGTTCATGTTAGGCAGATGTTTACCATTTTGCCTTTCTCTCATTGGTGTTAAACAACAGAGCAAGAAGGGAAACCAGAAGAAACAATCAGAGTAAAAATTCAAGAGAGGTCTTTTCTGGATGATCAGGTAAAACACAGACTGCACATGTTGGGACAAAGGTTAAAATCTTGTGGAAATGGAGTTTGCTGTGAGAAAAAGCTACCAGACTAGCTCTGGAAGACTCACTATGATACTTTTGCTTCTACTAAAGCAGAGTCAAAAATACATTAATAACTGCTTTGCTACTTACTGCTGTGGGGACCTACCCACAGAGTGAGGAGGAACACAAACATTTTTATCTCATGCCTAATCATATTCCATTGTGACCTAGCAGGCCTGTGAAATGATCATCAGATTTACTCCAATGAGAACAATTTGCATTAAGTAAACCAGTTCCTTAATGCTGTTGACGGACTGTTATCCGTAAGGGCCTTATGGCAGGAGTACAATGTTCGTATAGAACAAAGATTGTTTGGTTCAGTTTCAGCAACGCTCTTCTAAAAAGCATTCCCTGAAGATCCCTTAGTATAACTCACCTTGAACACAGTTATTGTGACCAAGCTTATGCTTTGAGACTACTTTATCTCTTTTATATTCATTCACTACATAAAGAATTGCTTTCCCGGTGCTAAAATTTCCCTCAACAGTTTCAATTCCATTGAGAACATATTTGTTTCTATTGACTTTCCATTCTGGTACTTTTCTAGCCTGGAAATTAATCTTCATCATGTCAGTATGTGTGCCTTTATCCAGAGGTGAACCCTACTGTGTGTGGGAGGGAGACCGCAGTCTATAGATCTATATGGTGTCATCACAAAACTATGTATGTGGTGGTAGAAGTATCTATAGAGACTGGTGAGTTTCAAAAGAACTTTGTGTATGAAAAATAAGCATGTAGAATTAGTGCCCTAGATTTGCGAGGGCAGTCATTATGTGTGCATGAAAATTCTGTGCTTGGTGCAACATTCTCCTAAGACCTAGTGAAATGACCAGAAGCTTGAGCAGGATTTGCTGAGTAGCCACCACAGGATAAGGACCTACAAAATAAAGCTGTGAAAACCTCTTGTATACTCATTCAGTCAAATAAAGGTTTCAGGGTGTTGAGGATGCAGAACCATGCTGAAGCCTTCCAGATTCAGAACTTCATTACTGTGTACAGTTGAGTCCTCATCTCTGAATGAATTAAAAATGGGATGAAAAAGATGCTGAGATAGAGTGCTAAAAAGCGTTGTTTGATTGCATAGCTAACTCAAAACAGTTTGCACTTGACGTAAACATGTTTCTTCATTTCAAATGCAGCCTCTCTTTTCTAAATGGAGGGAGGGAATAAGTAAGTACTGTTGCTCTCTATAATTAAAAAGAGAGACCTTGTCTTCCTTCCCTTCCTGCCTTTAAATGAGGCAGGAATTCAAATAGGTTAAGATATACAAGTTAAAACCTAAGATATGCAAAGTTAAAAACTAAATGTCTTACTTGAATTTTAAAACACCTCTCTGCCTCCTACCTCTTGAACCTCTGATGTGCTACAGAACTTCCAAAGCCTTTTTCTGACAGCTCTGTGTCCTGCAAAGGGCTAGTGCCCTCTCTGACGTACTAAGGGCCCACAGTTTTGACTCTAGGTCTCTGCCCACTCCTCTGCATTCTCTCGTTTTACAGGGAAATGAAACTTCATACAGTGCTGTACTAATACTGGTTTGACCCCTTCACACACCATACACAGTTCATTTAAAAGTTTGAAGCAGTTTTGACAGATATTTTCTTGAATGTCTACAATTAATTTTAAATACTTTTGTTGCAGTATGTGTTTTCACTGGGCTCTCACAAATCATTCAATTGCTTCTGGAGTCCTGATTAGAATCTTTCACAGGACTGAACTAAAATACAGGGAGGAAAGAAAAAGGTACACTTTTTTCTTTTTTGGCCAACATATTTAAAGTACTTTCTCTCCTTTTTTCATTTTTATTTCTAAAAGTACATTTAAAGCCTGCGATTCTCACTGGAGAAAAAACAAATATGAAAAACCTATGTTCAGATTTAGTGTGAACGAAACTAAAAGTTTGCTATATTTGAACTAAAACCAGGAAATCCATTAGTATTAGTGGTACCAGCTGTTCTTTGTGTTAGTCCAAACTCTGCAAGGGGACACTGGAAGTCCCGCACTACAAGGTCAACAGAGAATGGATAACCTTCATTTTAAGTGAAAGAAAGAACGAATAAAAAGAAGTTTCAGAGAAACAAAGTACTGTGCATGTAACTCTCTGTAAGAGTAGCCATTTAGAATGGATTTGGAGAACTCTTGGAGCAGGACTGCTCCTTTGCTTTTGGGAGTTAGGCTGTCTCCATATCTCAGCTGACTTCCTTCTGCTTTGCAAGGACATTTCAGAAATCCTATATTTCATCCCAGGGTTACAATAAAATTCATTTTAAAAAGACCAAAATCTCAAATTCCCGGTTGATTATGGCTAAAGTTATGTTAATGGTCAGCGTTGGTGGAAATCCAAGCAATAAAAGAAAATAAAACCTGCAATTTTCCAAATGTTGCCATTCTTTTACATACAGTGATTTCTCTGCCTTACACTCTCTTTCAGCCTGTTTCTTCTGTCCTGGGGGGAAAAAAATCAAAATTACCTTACTATAGGGCAATTACCAAATAAGAAGAAGCACCAAAGAGAAGCCAGCAATCCCACCTTCCATTATGAGGGCAATGCACAGGAAAAAACTGGTAGCTAAAAACCCGTGCCTGTCCAGTGACCACTTCAGTGACTTCCAGATGCGGTAGGAAGTGGGAAACTTATCTTTTCAGGGTCTGTATTCAGTGTCCTACTTCATCACGTGTAAATGGTGGCACTGAGCCCTGCAGAACTGGGAACTGGATTGAGTGTACTAATTCAACCTTGGCTCTTATAAGTTGTTTTCTTCCCTACTGATATGTTGAAGAAACTGAACTGATATGTTGTGAGAAAGATTAAAGACACTTCACTTCCCATTTGCTTTAAATGTCTGCTAGTAAATAGTGCCGATAAGTAGAGATACAGTCTAAAGCTACATTCAGACGACTAAAGGATTGCATTATCTCCAGAAGCTCCCACTGTGGTGTCTTAATTTACATTTTGCAGCAAGAGTTTCCAATTCTACACAGTAATAAATGTGCAGGAGTAAAATTCACAGAAGGAAAGGAAATATTGGCATCCAACTTTACAACTTGGACAACACGGTGATAAATAATATCTTCTATTTTCTGCAAATTTAACATTACACAGACTCCCCCACAGTCCCTCCTCATAAAAAAAATAGTTGAAGTAAGCAATCTTGGAGTCACTTTATAATGAAAATGTATGAAGGTTCAGGGCATGTCTACATGTGCTTGACATATTTCACATGTGTAATTTATGCAGCTCCCATAGTCTTGGGGCAGAACACGTGTTTCACACATGGACTGTGCAGTTCGTATTAGCTATGGTCCATCTAGTTATGTGAGGTGGGCACACTGCAGATTCAGGGGCAGTTGCTGAGCCTTTAAGTACTGTTACAGTGAGAAATCACATAGGAAACTTTATTCCTGCTACTCAGGACTGAGGACAAAACTCTGCAGAGATGTCAAAAGGGAGTACCTGGATATAGCTCTACCTTGCATCTGTCTCTGTGTGTGTGTGTGTGTCTGACTGTGTATTTCAGATACTCTATTAGTGTCACTTCCCCAGGAGTCCTTTTCTGGCAATATGCTCATTTTTCAGATCATAATTGATTAATTGGTTAATTGGTGGGCAAATGTCAGAGGTCATCTGAACAGAAAGAGAAGGGAGAGCCTGCCCTGTGGGTCCCAGCATGTAATCAGGGAAAGAAGATGAACACAGGACAGGAGGACACCGAGAGATTTTCTGATCCCTTCTCTACACTAAAATAATATCAGAGATGATTTGGCAATTCCTGATGATGTTTGTCTAGCCTGGTTTTAGAGACCTCCAATAACAGAAAATCCAGTCTTCATGTGCCTTATTATCCTTAGTGTTCCAGTGCTTTTGCTGACACCTAACTATATAACTAAAACATAATCCACTGGTTCTTGTCTTGCTCATGGTGGATATGGAGAACAGATTATCCACAACAGTCTTCCCTTCAGGCTAAACCACCTCCACCTTTTCCAGATCATGTTTTTTATTGCCTCATTAGGAGTTATGCAAACACCACTTTTCTTTCTTTCTTTCTTTCTTTCTTTCTTTCTTTCTTTCTTTCTTTCTTATGAGAATATCACAGGATCTGAGGAGGAATTTCTTTCCTGAAAGGGTTGTCAGACATTGAATGGGCTGCCCAGGGAGGTGCTGGAGTCACTGTCCCTGGAGGTGTTTAAGAGATGGGTGGATGTTGCACTTAGGGAAATGGTCTAGTGGTTGATAGGGCTGGGACAAAGGCTGGACTCCATGATCTTAAAGGTCTCTTCCATCCAAAATGATTCTATGCTTCTATGTTAAACATTTTCAGTAGAATTGAAAGATATGACAATAACAGCCTCTTCCCCACTCACAAAGGCTCTTGCCCTGTCAACAGAAAGAAGCTGGCTTGGGTTGGCACACTTGTGATACATCAGATGACATACGCTACACACTACTTAAGATTCTGTTCACTTCCTTGCTGTATTCCAAGTGCTTACCTGGGAAATATGCTTGAAACTGGTTTATATTTGACTCTTCCTGTTAGAATTATTTCAGGAATTCATGTTAATTTGGCTGGTTTACAATTCCCTCAGCCCCTTCTTTTTGGAGAATGGTCTGTCAGCAGTTGAGTAGATGTTTTGTTATATATTTTGCTTATAGTAAGACATTTACACTGCATTTTCCATGGTGTTCTCTCAGGGAAGCTAAAGAATCGTACTGGCAAAGACAGCTCACTTCCTGCTGCATCACTGCTGGCAGCCACCTTGTGCAGATCTAACCTGGTATGTATCTTCTCCCTGTGGGGATCTGTCAAATCAGGGCATGATTTTCTTTTCCTTAAGGTCCTTTTCTCCTTCTCACAAGACATGAAATGTTCATTTTGATTGGCTTAGTGGGAAACAAAGTCATTGTTTTACCTGTTTTTGACAATGGTGAAATTGCTGTCTTCATTTCTTGCTCTACATATATTAATAGGCGTTTCCATCTCAAAATCTGCTAGCCCACTGCTGAAATTCTGTTACACCACCTGAGCCAAAAGTGCAAGTGTTTAGTTAATGTCACCATGAATATGCTGGTACAAATTCAAAACTGCCTAAATGATGACTCAGTTATTAAGCAAGATAAACAAACTTGCAGCTGTAGGAATGCTCCTCCTGCACTTAATGTATGTGCCTTAAAGACTACTCCTGCTTTTCTAAGATGTAACCATTACCTCTGTAAGGCAAATATATTCTTACTTGAGGTATAACTGTAGATAAAGTACTCCTTGGGAAGCTTAAAAAATCAGTTCAGACTGCTTTTCAGCATCTGGAGACACAGTTATAAATGTTTTCAGGTTTTTGTATGAGAGACTTTTTAGAAGATGTAGGTGGAAACCACCACAACACAAGTCTCAACAGAGAAGAAGACAGCAAACATGAAACTACCAGAAGAGCAAAGTTATTGTCAATTAACAGAAGCTAAATGAGGAATAAGTTTTAAAGAATTGAAATAAAGGATATTTCTTTGGCAATATTCAGAAGCCAAGCACCATTATCACGGTTCATCATCTAATTGTGTCTTTTCTCTTATAAAGTACCTGAAAAGTCTGTCTAGCCTCTGGTCCACGATAATCTTTTCGTAGTGACTTATGATGGTAATCCATCTAAGGATGTAAATTATTAGGAGAATAGGAGAGAATTATAACTGATTTCAGACTCAAACATGTTTGACAGATTTATTTATAAGGTCTGCCGCCTCTCCATGCACCTCTCCAACTTTCTTCTAAGCTTATCTAATGATAAAATAATCTGTGATTTAAATGTCACAGCATCCTCCTCCAAAGCAAGTATGTCCTTTAATAAGATGAGTAAGCAGATTAAATACTTCACCTGAAGGCAAACAAAGATACAAACTTATGAAGAGATTCAAGGAATGAAAGCTCTCTAGCGAGAATACTAGGCACGAGACAACACTATCTAACAGTTTGATAAGACATAGTCTACGCCAAGAGGAATGATTCTTTTGGCAAAATTTGCATTTCTGTTCTTGGGTGTTTTGTGTACTTGGTTTTTGTCTTATGAAGTGTTCTGGCAAATTGACCTGTGTGATTTACTTGACGCAACTGGCCTGCAACGTAATAACAGCTTGATGAACTTCACAAACATCTACAAAAAAACTTTGGGTTTTTTTTGGAAAAAAAAAAAGATCCCTATGAGTGAAATTGAAACAATTTATAAGTATGGGGTTTTCCTCTAAAGAGTTATGAGCAACATGAAAACGTCCCTAAAGCTGACAATTATTCAAGACCAAATATGGGGAGAAGTTATCTTCAGATGGTTTATATCACGGTTTTGCCAGTCCACTGAGGTAATGTAAGTTCAGTGACAAGAGTCCAGTTTTCTATATTTGTTTCTTTAATTAAAAAGAAAACAAACAAACGAAAAAATCAACCCAAACATTCACCTGTGTAGCCAGTAAAACATATTTTCTGCATAAGTTAATTCACTTAGACCATTTAGAAAATCCTACTTTGCAGGTATTACAACATTCTCAAAACCATAAAGACTCCTTATCTTGGCCCAGAAACTCTGAGACCAGACTAACAATTTCCCCTGGTTTTAAGAGAAATACCAAAAAAGGATGCCTATTCCCTCATTTCACTTCATACCTGTTTTTCACCAATTGTGTATGTTTTTGAGAAAGATACTGAGTTTGGAGCTAAGGAGAGATGCATTTGGAAGTGGTCTTTATCCAACCTTTCTAACTTTACAATCAGTGTGTTTTCTTGCAGTGCAGTTGCACAACAGCAAAGAAAAACTGTCCATAACAAAAAACCTAATCTTTTGAAACAAGTTCTCTGAAACCTAATTCACTTTTTGGATGCATTCCCACCTTCCTAGTATATAGTATATAGTATATACTATATACTATATACTATATAGTAAATGAACCTTCCCAGTCTCAGTATTTGTCACCTAAAAGAATAGACCTATCCTATTTACAAATGAAGGTGAAAGATGAGGTACAGTTAGTGATGATAATCAGTGAAAAAATGTTTTTCTAGATCTGTTAGGTCATAGAAAGATCTCTGAAAGGATTCTGTAAAGGGTTCTTGTTCATCATTAATGTTGTTGAATGAGCTTGGACACATTAAACATCACCTATTAAAAACTTTGTTAAAAAATTTTGTCATGATAAATGCCTGGACTGAAGTTTTTTTATTATTATTAGATTTATGGAAAATTTGGCCTAATTCCCCTGGAAAAAAAACCCCAAACACTGGTATATTAACAGTGTTATATTGAAAGGCATTTATAGCTGTTTTCAGGTGAGACTTTGGTCTATAAATAATTACAGATTTACTGAAAAATCATGAGAAACACTCTTCTTTCAAACCCAGCTGAAGAAACAGCTATGTGCTCTCTTGTATGTTGATAGTTTAAACAAAATCTATGATGTTGCATTGCATGATAAAGATACATACCTAATCCCCTGAAAAAACTCTCAAAGGCTGATGAGAAGATCGGTGAACTCATTCTTTTTAAGTGCAATTATCAGAGCAGGTATGTGAAAGAGTGAGAAATAGTAAGAGAAGTAGGTGTAAGGATTTTCTAGGGAAAGAAGAGAGACAGGACTCCTTGCACAATTAATTCCTCAGAAAAGCAGGTTTTACAGGTTTCTGATCAAGCAAGTTGCCTTCTGCTGCTTTTAAGAAGACAGGATTTTGATAATATCCCTGTAAATAAAGGAGACTGCATGCAAGATGGGTGATTTTGCTTCATTATTTGCAAGGAAAGAATCTTGTTTATGCATTTTAGTAGCAATCCACTGTGAGGAAGATGATGTTACAGGGAGCTTGTTATCCACTTTCTCTCAAGCCATGATTTTGTGAATGAGACCATAAAGAAGCAAAGTGTCCTGTTATCTGGTTGTATTGATGCCAGGTCATGGAAAACTAATCTGAGAACTGCAGAGGCAGCATGTGCAATTCCAAGAAGACATATGGTTAAGGGGGCTACAATACACCAGATAAAAGTGTTGGTCTAATGCTTTAGGTCCTAAACCATCCTGCTCTCTCTCTTCTTCAAGGAGGCGTTGGCTGCACTTGTCCAGGTTGAGTTTTACTAGAAGCCTTTTGAAGACTTCACTTCTAATGTGAGTCAGATGAGCTCAAGAGTCATCTCAAGATCTGTGGGGTTTTTTTGCTTGGTCAGAATTTGGAATAAGAAACTCCAAGACAGACTTTGCAATAGGTAATTCAGATAAACTGGTGTGTCAGCAGCTTACTAACAGGCTAACTTACTAACTCTCAGTTTTACAAAAATTTATAAGCTTTATTTCTGCATCCAGCTTGTTGCTGTCAACTCCTCTCTCCTCTTTCTCCTCAGTAATGTCTCTTGCTGGTTCATGTGACTCCAGGCAAGCAACAGATTTCTTACTAATTGTTAACAAGAGTTAGCAAAGGACATATTTTCCAAGTGAAGTCGGTGGAAATCCCCTGTCAGCTGTGAATTGTACTATTTAAATTATATTACTGTGCTGACAGATTCAGATTTGCTACTAACCAAGTTTGCAAGAAAAATCCAGGTATGGTAGAATATTATTTCTTAGAAGCAATTCTTTACCTTGGAACAACTATAGAGAAAGATTTCTGGCTCTGTGAATCACAGATTTCAGTGGCATTTCATTTAATCTTTATGGTTATCCATTTGCATAAACTGTGAGTAGTTTTAAACTTTCCACACTGCCCATGAATTAACCAGATGAACTCCTCACGGTTTGTGTTTTGGCCTTCAGTTTTCCTTTATGTACTTTCACGTAGTGATTAGGCACCAGGTTCTTCTCACATGTCCAGGTATTTCTCCCCATGTTCAGGGGCAGAGCAGTATAGGATGGTGGTTGCTGCCTGCTCATTGATGGTGGTGGGACTGGTGTCTGCAATGTGGGGTGTTGAAAAAAAAATCACTAGTCTGAGAAGTTACCAAGTGCCTGGGCAAGTGTTCCAACCACTGACTTAGGGGCAGGGGACACAAAATTCAATACCTTTATAAAAAAAATGGTAGGTCAGGAGATATGGAAACCAGTGCTAGCAAGATCTTGAAGCCTTGAATCTGCAGTTTACAGGAGTGAAAGAAAGTTACATTGTACACAAACAGTCAAAGACACCATCCAGTCCAAACCACATCTGTGCTGGTTGCTCACTTATGAGGAGACAGGACCATAGCATGGGTGAAAGGAAGGTGTCATGAGTTCCATGTGATCAGGCAGCTCCATCAATGCTTTAAGCAGGAAGACCATCAGAAAAATGCTGTGGCAAGACTTCCCATCATATCTAACTCTGATCTGGAGAGCTAAGTGCACGTGCTGGAGTTGAGGATTGGAGTATGGTTTCAATTACACACAGTAGTCGTGTGAACAGCAGAGATTACGGAGCCTGCTTTCCTGTGGGTCCTCCTGTGTGCCTTCTCTGGCATCTAATAATGTCACTGTGTCTGTGCTGCAAGTTGTCCTTCTAGGAGTGGCACCCTTCTGTGTCTTGTGTCCTGTCTGTTCAAACCTTCTCCTTCAGCTCATGGGTAGATAACACCTTTAAGTCCTCTCTGCCCACATCAGAGGAGGTGCATGCAGCTTGGAGTGGAGGGGACACTGACTAACAGACAGTGCTATTATGTAAAGTTTGGTCTGGTAAGAGCCAGGGTTGAAATCCAGAGCAAAATGGGAAGTATTTTCCAGAAGATAATAACCTGATCCTTACACCAATAAAACTAATCACAGTTTGCATGTTGACTTTGATGTCCTTTGGAGCAGGATCTGAGGCCTTTTGGGCTATATCAGGTACCGTGTCTGTCTGTGGATATTTGCCCTAAGGAGACCCAAGAGCCTGCTGCCCAGGCTGCCATTTATTGAGGTTGGGAGAAATAATCATGGTGCTTAATTGCTGTATGGACAGCCAGGGTGTCATGTTTCCTCCTCACCGTTGAGAGTGCCATAGCCAGAATTTGGAAGCTGTAGACACTAGGGGGCCTGAATTGCTCATTACGCTCTTGAACTTAGGTATGATGGCAAGCTTTATAGTTGGCAGTCTGAATAGGGCCCTTATATCCTGCAGCTTAAGCAAAGACTGTAAGAATGAAAAGCAGTATAATGTAATCCACAAAGAGGGAATAGGAACAAATATTTAGGAATCAATCTTCTTTATTTCATAAGCAGTATCAAGTAACCAAGAAGAGCTCAGCAGAAACTGACCATGGAAGCACAGGAGAAATGCTCAATACTCGATTGTAATTTAATTAGCTCTCAATAGCTTCCAGAAAAGAAAAAAAATATCCAAACCTGCTTACATTTAAGATAAGCCTTTTGTTCCATTTGTAACCCACAAACTGACAAGGAATCTAGGTCCCTTCCCCCTTCTCAGCCTCCATCCTCTTTTTATTTTGTTCCCCAAGTCACAGAACTTGATGCTGCGATTTTTTTTTCCCCCTGCAGTACTTTTCTTTGACCCCATTCCCCCCTCTAAGTAACTCTATCCTGTGCTGCTATGTTCATGCCCAGCCAAAGCTTTATAGATGGCTTAATTATTTTCTTTTCTCAAAGAAAATTCAATCTGATCCCCAATACGCATAGGATAAAATAAAATGAATCAGCTGGGAAGCTGCATTATAAAGGGGGAGGGGTAAAAGAAGTTATGTAAAATTTCATGTCGCTGTCAGACTGTTTTCATAGAATTTGTGTCTGAGATTAAATTAAATCTCTAAAACTGCTTTGATAGCTTCATACTTAGGGTGAAACGAAGCAGATGCATTTTACCCCCAATACCATGCTTCTCATCTCCCCTTGCCG
This sequence comes from Colius striatus, assembly GCF_028858725.1. NCBI lineage: Eukaryota > Metazoa > Chordata > Aves > Coliiformes > Coliidae > Colius > Colius striatus. Next base: position 10,309,906 of record NC_084769.1, on the reverse strand, counting down.
AGAGAGAATGAACTGCTTTGTGGAACAGTTCTATATACTTACAGTATTAAGCAATTCTTCTTTTCCCCTGGCATTGGTATTCTTTTATTCAATTTATCTGTACTATAGCTTGGATAATATTTACCAGATGTTAAATAAATAATTTAAGATAACACAGTCCCGCATGACAGTTGTAACATTTTGGGTCACCTTTTTACTCAATTTTCAAAAAAAAAAAAATCACTTTGGTTGAAGATTTCAATATAGTTCAACTCAGTGGTGACACATAATACTTTTTCCTCTCCTTTAATTTGAAAGTAGTGTTCCCCAAATAGTTCATTTGCCATATTGTTTTTATCTTTAACAAGATAAAATAGACGTAGCGGGTTTACTATTTCAGCCTGATGCTGACAAATATGAAACCAAAGAATATGAAGAGGCAATGTTTTGTAAAAGCCAGTGTTATATAATGAAACCAAATGCACAGCTTGGAATTTAGAAAGAAATCCTAGTGTGAAGATAAAAGGACATGAAAGATAGTAAATGCTGAAATGATACACCACATAATGGTATACTGTCAAGAAAGAAAGATAACATGATAACTTACAGAGCCATCTCAAAGCCTACATAGGTACTTGACCTATAGTTTGCAAGGAAACAATCTTTTTGTTTCATCTGGCTCATATTAAAAATAGGAAAAACAAAACCCTTATTTTTTTTCCACTCTCACACATATGGTTTAAAATCCATGCAATTTTTAACTGTCTAAAATTCTTTTAAGCAATTTAAGACAGAAAGAATTATTAAATCACTTTTCCATTTCATTTAATGAAAAACTGCACCACCACCGTTGGTCTATGTACTATCAATTTTAAAGCTACTAGGGCTCCAATTGGTCCTAGGTGCAATCCATCACAAGTGGCATCAGATTTGTATTGCCCAAGTTGGATGCTGCCGAAGATAGAACTGAATAAAACCTAGCCCAACGTGTAAGTTAACTGTGAGCAAAGCTTAAAATACTTCCCTTCTCTGTCTCTTTCCAGGTTTTGAAGTCTGACTGTTTCCCAATCCTCTCTCAAAGACTTTCAAAAGCCTAACAAGCCTCGCCATCCTCAATTCACCTGCAGGCAGAGGACTGCTGTCCTCCTCTCTTCTGCTGGACTGAGGGACTAAAACAGATAAGAAAGTCATTTTGTTATAAGAGAAGAAATAACCTACCAACCCAAATAATCTGATTATCAGAAGTTGTAGGTTAAAATATGATTAGATTGAAGTCAACCTTTCATCTATCCCACGTATACGGCTTTTAACAGCTGCGATCTGCATATAAATGCTCATAGGTCTGCATTGCAGCTGAGACTGCTTGAAAGTCTTCCGTTAAGACTGATAGAAAATTGGGGTTTAGACTTAATTCAAGTTCTCTTGGATGTTCTTCTCCTCAATATTTCAGGAAGTATCCACAGAACACAAGAAAGAATCACCCCAAATCTTTCTACCTATTATGCTGAACTTATCCAGGTCTGACACCAAACTCTTGGTTTTCAGATGAAAAGATTCTTGTTTTCTGAAAGTCAGAAAATATTTGTCTGAAGTTATCAATTATCTTGAACTAAAATCTCTGTGACTACACTTTTTTAAAGAAAACAAAGCCTTATCTGTGCTGCAATTCAAGTCTATTGAACAAACTCTCTTGTAGGATGAACTCATCTCCGTTTCCTTGGCTAAAATGCTCATTTTCCCCGCAGCTATTCAGGAGGTCATTTCTCAAAGGCACTGCCTTTTTTCACCTTATTCTAGGGTCCAGATGAGTTAAATTTTAGGCTCTCATCTCCTACTCTTCAGAATACAAAAGGTAGCCATTTTACTTTGAAGAAGACACTCTTGAACTAGTAGATAGCTAGAAGAAAAGACAACCCATGATTTCTGGAAACATAAGCTCTCTACAGCGGGAGCTGAAGGTGCTCAAAGCCTTCTGAAGCCTTTGGAGTTTACTTGTGAATCTTGTTTCAGAATGCTATTAGTAACTTTACTGCCAGAGAATAGAAATCTGTACCCTAAAGAGATGACTTGCTTTTTCACTGGGATTGTTGTCAGGGAATAGATTCAGCATGACACATTTCAAGGGCTAAACCTGAATGGGTAATTGCTCACTTAATTGAGAATTATGTGTTTAGCTGGTAAACACATTGTCTGAAGGCCCACTCACGGTTGTTCTCAGGTGTGCTTTGGTATTTACACACAGATATCTCTTGGTATGGAGGCTCGCTATTAGCTTCTGGCTGCTGCCTCACCTCGCAGATCAGGGTACTTGGGAGAGAGGGAGCAGAAGAAGTGTTGCTCAGTGCTCATCGTTAAAGCAATTCAGGAAATAAAAGTGAATATCTCTCAGCACAATATATTCCTGGGAGCCTAATCTGAATGAGCAATTCATCGGCATGTTTCTATTTCCAGCAGGGGCTGTGCCAATTAAGAGGGCTGCATATAAACCCTTTTAGTGATGTACACTGGGAGGTAAAAATAATGATACAATATAGATTTATTTTTTAGCTATTCCTTTAGTAGCAGTGGGAGTGAAGCAAAGCAAGCCTACTGTCCGCTCCTTTCACAGGTTGTTTCCACAAGTATCTGGCCAGCTAAGAGGTAAATTCTCACTTGGAAATGCAAAGAAACTTGTCTCCTACTTCTTGTACATTCAAATGGGAAAATAAATATTCCACTACAGTCAAGATTTGTTCTTGCATTTGGAGAATTAAAGAGTACCCTTGTATCTTTACAGCTAGAGTGTCTCTTTAGCTCTTTTGCTGGCTGCCAGAAGGGTAGGGAATTCTAAAGTAATTTTAGCTACAAAGAGTTAAGTCCTTTTATGCTTTAATATGAAGATGAAATGGGAGAGGAGAGCACACCTGAGGGAGTCACGCCTGTGAGATTCTGCTCTGTTGAGTAGGAAGGAAATAAAGAAAAGACCCCAGCAACTTTCAGAGACAAGCAACTTTGGGATCCTCTGGGCATCTCTTCAGTCAGAGCTGCAGACCTGCTCTTTTATACATCCACTTGTGGTTTTACGCTTTTCCCTTTGCTGCCTCATGGCTGCAACAATGCCTTCACAGTAGTTCTGCTGTCAAGTCATGAGCCTTCAAGGAAGGATTTCAGCTTCAGAGTAAGGAGAATATTCTCCCATCCTGGGAGGAGCAGGAATTTGCCCTCCACTGGGCAAAAGATAAGAGTTTAAAAAACCTCATAGTTCCCATTAGAGGGAACAGGGAACTAAGGTACTTGGAGCTTTCCAAAGGGCTCATCCTGGAAGGCACCAATGGCTCCCAAATCCCAGTGATCTCCTGTACTGTTGGCAGCACGGGATCACTGGGCGGCGGGCACTGTGCAAACACAGTGTGTTCATTCCTCAAGCTGCAGGCTGCCTAGAGAAAATGAATGCATTTTCAATTTGCTGAAATATTTGAAGTTCCATCTCTTGTTTTCACTGTGAAGCAGAACGAACCTGAGACCTTTAGAGATTTTCAGTATAAGAAAAACCAAACATATGGTTTTTTGCACTACTTTAGTACACTAAATGACCCTCATTCAAAACCTTGCTCTAAGGATTTAATTTGAAATTCCTTCTGCATAAAGGCAGGTGCCAAACCACAGAACTGTTGGGTGTGTAGTAACAGGAGGGTAGTGGAAAGGAGCAGAATTCATCTCTCTTTCTCTGCTATCCTAATAGGAGTTGTGTTAAAAATACTATAACCCTGGCTACCTTGGATGTCACAAAAGCATCTTGAGACCCAAACCTGATTATTCGAAGAGCTCCCAGATACTGGTGTGTATCACAGATGAATTGACAAGTGTGTTCCTTATAGCACTGAGGAGACATGTGTTAAAAGTATTTGAAGAAACATATTTTAAAAGTACCAAAAGAGCAAACAAAGTACTCTTTGGATGACCTCTTATTTCTCTTGACTAGCAGTAGCATTCATTAATCTGCAGCACATGATAAAGCCAACTGTTCAGCTGGTTCCCAGTAAACTAGAGTCCTTTAATTGACAAAGCCCCTGACATCTAAGAATTTGGTTCATTTTTTCATATTATGCTAAAAGACCAAATAAAATCCAATCTTCTGGAGCAATATTGAGATATTACATCCAGATGAAGGGTGGGTGTCATAAGGGAACAGACTGCTAGCAATATTCTCTAGGCTTCTTGCCATCAGCTTGGGTTAAAGTAGGGAAAACGAGATAAAAAGTAAAGCAGCTTTTATTCCTGCTGACGTATAAAAAGAGGAGTAGAAGGCACTTCATCAAGGGTGGGTTTTTTTTTGTTCTATTATTATTGGCCTGAGAGTAAAATGTTTATTGCATTCTTTACTTCCTAATACATCACTTTTTCATCTTAGAAAATACTGTGCTTTATATAGTAAATATCCATGCTTTAAGATGAGAGGAAAAAAACCAATTCAGATTCATACTCGGATCAAATTCCAAATGTCCATGAACGTGTGTAATGGAAGGTGGAAATTTCATATTTCTCCCCTGCTAATTTCATCAGGATGAGACTGCACTATCTGTTCTGCTTTTCAGAGTGTGTCAGTCCTGCCTGGAAATGCTTTTTATTGTGTAATGGTAGAACATTGTCCCTACTGTGCTGTGTTATTGAAGTAAGAACTAGGGTTACTACAGTCAAAAAAATGCAAACCTTTGTACCAAACTCACAACAGCATTTACAGTTCTCTTCAACTGATGCAAAAGACATTTGCACCATATGAAGACTATAAGGGATTAAATGAGCACACTTAAATGATGAGTTGTACAAAGTCCACCTAAGGACAAGCTGATCATCTGGCATGGCAGCGGCTGCAGGGTTTTTGAAAAGATGAAACACCTTACACTGCACAATTGGTCACAAAAACACAAATGACCACACTTAAATGAATCTTTCCAGCTCAGTCCTGCAACTACACAAAGCTATGGCTTGAGTGTGTGTTGGGGATCCTCTGGTTGTATAGGTTATATGATCAATAAAGCATACACACTATATGGGAACCACTTTCCTGGTTTATGAACACAGTTTCATGAGTAACTATGTGGTTTTTGTTCCCTTCTTCCTATTGTTATTCTATTTGCTATTCTGCTCTTCCCCTCCCCACAGCAGAGAGGGGACTTTCATAACAGGAGAGATACCCAGGGAATACTGAAGCAATGGTAACTAAGGGACACCAGGGAAGTTGAGGGCAAACACTGTACTGATGGCTATGTGCAGCAGAAATATTCTGTATATTGTTAGTTCCATCTTGTCCTGACCTTAATATTCCCTCCAGGGCTTTCTTCCCTGGCATACAGTGCAGCAAATACCTTGGGAATATTGCAAAAAAATGAGGGAACATTATCTAGTTACCTAAGGCAACTGAAAAGTTTTAAAACTGACCAGTGTAGTTGTCTTTCACAACTCCCATTTAATAGACAATGCCTGTCTCTCAAAATATCCACATGGAAATGCAGAGCCAACAGGGAAGTTTGAGAGCTCTGTCTGTGTGTCCTGCCTGCATCCAATTAACAGACAAACTGTTTGAAAGGAAAGTGATCAAATGGAATGAAGTAATTAAAGAATATAAATGGGTATAATGTTTTTACAATGGAGATTTATGTATTTGCTGAAATGGGGTGGTTTCTAAGCTTTTGAAAGCTAAGCCCATGCTCTTGGGAAAATGGCATCTTTACTTCTATTTATTGTTTGTATTAGATTTGGGCCATCTAGGCACAGTAAGGGATATTTTGCCATGTGTTGTACAAGAAAAGAACAAAAAGCCCTTCTCAGAAAGAACTTAGAGCCCAAGTACAAAACATAAAGCAGAAAGTTGCAGCTAGCTATGGAGAAATAGAACTGATCAACATGTTCAACTTAATGTCTGCAGCTTTACCTTCTGTCCTTGCTTATACTCTTCATGCCATACTCATCTAGCCTTTGAAAATGTTGAGATCTTTGAAGTACGTTTTCATTTCTTACATTCTGTAATGAATGACAAATTACTTAGCTATGTCTCTGAAACAGCACATTTCTTCAGGATACGCAAAACTTGGTAGCGAAACCCATGTATCACGAATATGGTTTCAAGCTCTCTACAAACTTAAATGAACTTTGCCGAGCTGCTTACATTTAAGCCATGTCTCCAAGGGTGGTTTTCATGTTTTTTTCCCCTGGAACTGGAATATCTGTATAATAAATGAAAGGCTAAGCCTCAGGAAAGCCAATGAAGAAGTTGAGTCAACTGCATTGTATGTGTGTTCCTTGTGCCAGTTACAGATACTGTATCTGGCAATAATTTGTGCTCTCAACAATTCTATTTAATTTTAATTTAGCAAAATGGTTCTGTTTAGCTACTAAAGTCATAAAACCAGATTAAAACATCAATCCAGTGAAGTGTGTATTTAATTTTATGTGCACAATTGCTGCTATTGACTTCCAATTCTATGTTTCAAAACAAGGAAATGCTTAAGCATTATAACATCATGATTTTAGCACTGACAACAGGGCCAATGGAATTTTGTCAGCAATGAATTGAAAAAAGGTGAGAAAAGCTTTTAAGAATCCAAGAAGACCCAAGACTTTCCAGCTCAGTCAAAAGATTGCTCAACATCATGCCCCTGAGCAATCTTCTCTTGAATACTACTGTTCATTTTCTTTGTCCTGTTTCGCATCTTTCATCCTGGCTGAAAGGATGACCCAGACATCTTTCTACTTGCAACAGAAACAAATAATAATGGAAACCATAAGGGAACAAGGGATATTTAAACTTTTACAGTCACAATAGGGACAAGCCACACTTTGCTTTGGAGAAATGGCAACTCAGATGGAGCTATTCAGACAAAAATAAAAACCCAAGACTCTTCCAGATTTTCAGAACCTATTTTGCTTGAGGGAGTGAGCAAAACTCTAGGTTCTGTGATGTTGCTTTCCATAGCCTATATAACTGTTGGAGAATGTCATAATTAAGTATGTATAATAGGAAAACATTATGTTACATACATATTCAAGAGCAAATGTTAATTGATGGGCATAAGGGAATTTCTAGTGCAGAATCTGACCCTCAGAGATGCTGTCTTTGAGAACTAGCTATCTAGATACTTATATTACTCCCAGCACTATGATATCTGGGGGCCTTGCAAACGTTAATGAACTTATCCTCACAACCACCTTGTGAGGCTGGGAAGTTTTAGCATCGACTTTAAGGGAGTACAACCAGGCCCTAGGCATGCAGTGGCAGCCACAGAGGATCTCAGAAGGAATCATGCTTGCTTCAAACAACATTAACTACTTGTTGGATAATAGCTGGGGATAATGGCACATACAGCGTCTGGTGGGTTGCCCCTCTCCCATAAATAATTTGGAGGAGACAGCCTATGAAACTCCAGTGAGAGAGGTTTTGCAAGGAAGTAGGGGAAATAATACTGCTGAGCTATGGATTCCCTTCTCTCTTCCCTTCCCATCATGAAAGCCTGATGGCTTTCAGTTGTTTGCAGTCGTGGAAATGTGTGCATGTGTGCGCATGCGTGTGTGTGCGTGCGTGTCCTTTCAAATGAGGAATGACGTCAAGGAGGGAAAAAAGACTACTAGAGATAGTTCCTATGGTTTCTGACAGATATGTAATGAAAATACTATACTTATATTTTTGACTTGGTGCTGTGTTCAGTTTCAGTTGTGTTGCCCACTGCAATAACCATTGAAATGAAACATTTTGTCAACTTCGGCATGCAAAGGGGCTCAGCTGATACATGTGCAACAAGCAGCCACCTTAAATTCCTGAGCGCAGGAACTCAACTGGGAATTGCACAAGCACCTTTTGTCATTTTTCTCCACAGAAGGTCACATATCCCATACAGGTGTGGCATACTGTTTGAAGGAGAAATGACTTTTACACATATCCAGTTCACCTTTTGGGATGTAATTTAAGAATGGACATTTTGTGAGACACGGTGCATATTTGGACACAAAGGAGGAAGTAGCCTGACAAACTGAACAAAGCAGAGACATTTTCTCTCTCTCCTGAATGTAAAAACAGGGAACTTGCAAAGCACAAGCATGCTTCATAAATTCCAGCTGCTGTCACTCAGCACTGGACAGGAATACAGGGGAATATCTGTTACAAACAGGCACCACAACAGTGGTTCGGGGTTTTTTTTCCTTCCTGGCAGTCCAAGGCAGGTTTATGTTTAACCCCACTCACTGTGAAAAGACAGTGGCCAAACTCTTTTTGAGTGTTCTGAGAATGAAATGTGAATATACAGTAAACAGCCTCAAAATATGCTGGTAGGAAGAAATCCTTCAATGTTCTTCTGAAAAGTGGCGGCTCAGAGACTTCTTCAAAGAGCTCTTCAAAACCAAGGGTATACATGCACAGCAACTCCACTTTTATCCAGAGGGGCTAACATCAACCTCCAAGGACATTTGATATTGTCCTTACACTACAGAGGACCTCTCAGTACCAGTTCCTGCCAAAGTGCGTTTGTCCCCAGAAATATAGTTACAGAACTGAGGGACTGAGTGTTATAACTGTAGTCTAATTAGCAATTTTGTTTCTGCTCTGCAAAACCATCATCCAAATGAATGACTTTTGCATTTTTGCAGTCAGACCCTCTGAGGTACTTTTTCCTTTGTCTTTTTAGAGTGGGAGATTTCAAGCTGTTTCAAGTGTTGCTGCTAAACTGCATTTAATATATTGTACATATGGCACAGAAACAGGCAAAAAAGAAGCATTGACTCCCTCTGAGCAGCTAGAAAATACACTGAGGTTCAACAGAAAACAAAACATGGCACTTGAGTTTTTCCTGTCAGGGAGGAGAAAGTTGCAGGTAACACATAGGGCAGTTGTCAGTTTTCTGTGAGCTGTATTGCACAATTCCTCAAGGCTTCTTTTTTGTTTGTTTTTACTTAATGCACACCTCCTCACTGACTGCAGTTGGAGTTACATGTGTGGAAAAAAGACAGGATGAGCAAACAGCAGGAGATTCGACAAGCTGGATTGACTAAGCTTTCGTTGAGCTTTGCAGCACCTGCCTATCTGCCTCATGAAGCCGTTCCCTAAGTGACAAGGAATTATTCCTCTCTCTTGCCTATGTGATTTCCTAGGCACGCAGAAAGGACAGGGACAACAGCCTCTCTACTGGAGTCTGGTGAAAGGGCTAGTTACAAAATATTCTAGTTGTAGGAGTATTTTTTTGAAGAAAATAAGGAGCTCTGCTTGTCCTGGGAATATTTTCATAAAGTAGCTTTCAAATTTGTCCCCACAATTCTGAGACTGATGGTTAGAGAATATTGCTTCAATTTTTAATCTTTCTGGGAAAAGAATTTCTTTCCTTGCCTTTTGATGATTGCACAGCGGATAGCATGATAGAATGGCTGGTTTCAAGTGAAGGAAAAAACCCCAGTGCAAATGAACAGGGGAAAAAAACAAGACATCATTGATAACTCTGGAGTCAAGGAAAGTAACACACAAAATTAGATCCTAGATTCTCACAGAAAAATTATGGGAGTCTTAGTTAAAGAATGATTACAAAATTGGTTCAGTATTTTTGAAGTATCTCTAAAGGGAGATGGTATGCAATCACGATGTACCACACAGGGATTTTATGCAGATGTAAAGATAAATCATAAACTAACATCTTTTTTTATTCTTTGACAGGAGCCAAAATTTTGTCCTCTATTATTACATAGTTCCATTTCCCAGAATAAAACATTTTTTTTCACTGTTTAGCACATCGCAAATAGCAGCAGCCCATATGAGATTGGGATGTTCAGCCTTGAAGTTTATTTCTCAGAGGCACATAGTTAAAACAAAATCTCACTGAAGGTCTAATGGTTTCAAAAATAGATTAAATGGACCATTAGAAAAGGCAAACTTTGTCCTAGTTAAATACATGAAAGCATATTAAATTATTGTCATGTTGTTTGATGATAAATTTGTGATGATTTATACTCTCTTTTTGGAGTTGGGACAAAGAAGGTTTTAGTTCACACTGGCTTAAACCCCTAGAGTATAAATTGTTAATGAACATGCAAACAAGTTTTGCTTACAAAAGTGTATTGTGTTAGGTGGTTTGAAATGAAACTAAATCTCTACCCAGATTAATATGGTAAAAGTGAGCTTGTTCAAAATATAACACAGATTCATTTAATTAACAACAAAGGGTTTGTATTAACGCTGACAATTTTTTGTTTTCTTTGACAAAAATGCAGATTTAGCAATACTGAAGTGCTTTCTAAAGTCATTGTAGCTTTGCCAAATTGTCTGGAAGAAAAACCTAATGTTGAAAATGCTGTAACATTTTATTTCATCATTTGAAAAATAGAATGCTTGAAATCTAAATGACTTTTTGTTTTGAAATTTCCTTTAATACACTTAAAAAGTAAAGCTGCTTTTAAAAATGTCTTAAATTTTGAATGATTTATTCCATGGTCACTGGACTCAATGATCTTAAAGTTTTTTTCCAACCAAAACAAGTCTTTGATTCTCTGATTCTATCTGAAACATTTTTTGCTATTATTCTGCAAAACTGTTAGCAGACCACAAAACTCTCTTCTAAGAGAGTTTAAATTCCTCTGGCTCTAATGAGGAATGAATTCTCTACTTAGAGGATAAGAGATGCGTTTCTTACCAGCGTTAGTATAAAAAACCCTAATAAAGATAAGACCTTTCCTAGGCACAACTGTCAGCACATTCAAATAAAGACAATCTGAGAACCTAGAATTCATCTTGACCTGCAAATCGACTTGAAAACTGTACTCAGTGGGATTTTAACTTCTATCTTTTATAGATGTTTTTCCCTTCACAAAGACTAGGCTACATGAAATGAACTTTATTAATTTTTTCTCAAGGACTGGGTTAAATTTAAAGAATCAGCTTTAAATCCAGAATTTGAATTTTTCAAGTCTGAGTCCACAAGTAGATAATCTTCTGTTAAATAAACTCCCTCATGCTTATTCAAGCCCACTTTGTCTCTCTCTCTCTCTGTCAGACATTATCAGCAGTTTTATAAACTCCTGTTCATCCTCTATCATACTATGTTTTTCCTCTTAATTTACTGCATGGTAGCAGTAAATCCTTTTTTTTTTTGAGGTAGGGCATGTCCTCATCTCCCCCTCTATCTTTGTTCTCCATTTAGGATGTTACTGAACCTAATAGCTTTATCTATAAGCATAATAACGCGCATAACCTGGTAGAACACTCCTACTTTCAAGTAAGGCACCTCCTCATTGTTTTTCCATCATTCTCTTCACGGGAATAAAAATGTATTGATGATCCTACCATTCTATGATTCTAGTAGTCTGCTCATCTTTTGCATGTACCACAGAGGACCTGACAATTATAAATCCTTTAACTGTTTTATAAAGGGAGGGAACAGGACTAAAAGCAAGCTTTTAACTGTTGTATAAAGAGCGGGAACAGGCAAGGAGAAAGGGAACAAGGCAAGACAAAGTTTTGAAGACCACAGTTGTGAAAAGAGTATCTGAAGAATATACAGATCAGGGCTATAATTACAACCTCTGCAAAAATACAAGGCATTCAGCCAGGTCTTTGGCTGATGTAAATCATTACATGATGTACAAAAATCAACACAGAGAAGGAGCTGGGCTTTTGTCTTCTGCTTGAGGCATAATATTAATGATACAGCAATTTCTGCTCTTAGTGATGGAGTTGGGCTGATCTTTATCAAGTCAGGATCCAAGCACTTGTCTTAAAATCAAGATGGCAGTTATTAAAACACCCCACCCAGTTATCGACTGTTATTATTTCACTTTTCCCTCAATTGGGAGTTCTTGAATTGCTATTTGGTATTTTATTGGCCACTCAGAAGGGTAATAGAGCAAATAATGCACTGATGTTAAATTGCAGCTCAGGAGTAACATTTTGGTGTGTGTAAGTGTCTGGGTGTGCAGATGTGTGCTTGTTTACAGAAAGAAAAACGTTGCAATGAGTATATTAAGTGCAACTGGACCTGAAAGACAGAACTGTGAATTCAGTCAAGGGTTCATTATTTCATTCCATCCTCTGGAATCAAACTGAATTAGATCAAAGCAAAAATACCCTACTTGGAAAAAGGCTGCTAAAATTTAATTTCAGAAGCTCAAATCCCCGTGTTTTTCTAGTCTTCTTTCACCCTCCAGATGCTCAGCAAAACTGACACTTATGTCACCTGGACAAAGCAGCATCAGGCTCCAGCCTCACCGTTACCTGAATCTGGATCCTACCCAGACCTGAATCCTGTTCTGCAGCAGAGGTGGGAGGAAAACTGATGCCAGTTTAAATTCTCAGTTCTTTTTGGGTCTTAGAGCTGCAAAAAGATTTTTTTTGATGATCAGGGCATGGGCTCTGAGTCAAATTCTGTCTTGGTTTTCTGCAATGTTTCTTTGGATCTAACAGACACCACAAACTCCACCATCTCCATTAAATGTTGTCATTTCTACTGAAACTTTGTGTCATCAGAAGCCCTTCTTACAGCCAAACTCCAAATCTGACAAGCTTTAGCTGTTTTTTACACCACATTTTAAATTCCTTCACCCAATTTTCTTTGCCCCTACAAAAAGATTTGGCATCGATTACTTAGAAATATTTCCAACAAAACATCATGTTCTACCAACGGCTTAATTCTCACACAAATTTGTATCAAATATGTAACATTGAAAATAGCACAAATTTTAGCATGTGTAGTCAAGTGCCAGCCTCATAAAGCAGGCATATGAAAGCACTCTGGTTTAATTTGAGATTTGCTCTGCTCAGGATCAGCTGGACTTTCAAATCTGGGATCACTTTGGGTGTTCCTCAGCTGAACCAGAGCCATGGGGAGCACAAAATAGTAGAGGCTGCTAATATAGGGCTTGTGAATATTCAGTGCACTTTAGCCTATGTCAGTGGGTTTAAAGGCAGTTTGTAAATCAACTTCCCATTCTGTGACTTGCATTGCTGAGTCCAGGCAAAACTTCCAAAAACAACAGATGCCAGTGACTTATTCTGGATATTTCAATGCTAAATAAGAGATGAAAATTAAATCTAAATGGTTTTCTTTTATTGTTAAAAAAAAGAGAAACAACTTTGCAATGTATCTCGATGTACAGGCTGTGAATGAATAAGAACAAGGGAGGCAAAATCAGACATTCAATGTATCAAATGTAATAAATCCTCTGAGGCTAATGAGCCCTCCTTCCCCCAGTAACCTCAGTCCCACGCTATGCCAAATAGTGAAAGCAGATGTCTTATGAACAGGTAAAAAACAATCTGAATTCCCATTCCCTACGACTGAAACAAAATGTAAGGTTTGGGGTTTTGATTTGGGAAGCTTCCAAACTGAACTGCATAAGACATTTTATCCAAAGCCCTTCAAAGAAGCAGCCCAAAACGAGGAATTCAATTTAGCTGGCACAAGGAGAGAAGATCTATTGTAATATGGAAGAAATTCAAATACTACAGGAGAGGAAAATGACATCTGAAATTGCTATGATTTATCTTGCCTTGCTTACCTATGTTTCTTCAAAATAGCAAGCTAAAAAAACCAGTTGTAATGTTTAACATGCAGAAATACCCCCCTTTCTCTGTCCCTTTTTTTCCCTCTAATTTTCTTTAAGGAATTGCAACTCAACTTGTTCCATCTTCAGGCTTAGAAAACCAAATTTTTCCTCTAGAGTATATTATGATCTTCAAATTATTGCTTTTGGCATCAGTCTGTGCTTAAAGAACGTGTTTCTAAGGTGCTTCACTCCTTCAGAGGATGGAAATGAAATAAGAAAAATACTACATTGGAATAGCCAAGACAGGGATTGTTCAGGTCTGTATGTGTGTATTATCGGTTCGTCTTCCTGACTAAATACTTCAGGAGCCTGCCAGTATGTATTACATCCATCACAGAGATAGGTTGGGGTAACACAATATCACTCCTCATTCTGTGACTCACAGCCTGGTTAGCTAGTTTGAGATGAGTAGAATTCAGCAGGCATAAGCTGACACTTCCAATAGAATCCTGCTCATTTATACATGCAACAAAATTGGGTGGAAAGAGTTGTTTCCATCTAGTGGCTTTTTAGCCACCAGTATGATATTCAATAATCTCAGTTCACTACCAATTAGCCAGATGGTTATATCCAGTGTCTTCTAGCCTGCTCTGAGACAGACTCACTCTGCTCTTTGCTTTGAAGTGACTCTGGTCAGGCTTTGGTGTGACGCACAGGCAACTTTTTGTACAATCCTGCCGGCCTCTACTGTCTAAACCACAGCTCGGCACTGTGCTTGACACCCACCCTGGCATTAGGGGCAACTCATTTTCTTCCTGTGTGGAAGACCAAGGGCAATGTGTGTAAACTGGTGCTTGTTTCTCTCCTCTTGGAGTATCTGGAAGAGAAAAATCACCAGGTGAGGCTGCTTTTCTCTATCTGGATGTTACATCTACTTAAAGGCATTTTTTGATCAAAATAGTGCTTCCAAGGAAATGATGTATTAAAGATCAGAGTAACATGGCTGGACAAAACTTAAGGTGATGACTCTACCATTTCCAGTCCTCCATAGGACTGCAGAGCCTCAATATGCTATTAAGAGTTTTGCAAAGGGATATTGGAAGTATTTTCAGAAAATGGCTGAGGAGAATGCCTTTTTCCCCTTCCTTTTTCTTCTAGTACTTGTACCACTGAAACAGACCTCATTGCTTGAGCAGGTCTCATACCTGCATCTGTACAATTGTCTCTCCGATGCCTTCTGTTGTTTGGGGATCTACGGGAGAGATAACTAGCAGGAAAGGAATGGGATCTCAGTGGGCCTCTGTGAGAGTTTTGATGCAACCTTTAGCTAATTAGTTTCATTTAATATAAATTCTCATGGCTGAAGTACTCAAGAGACAGGAGGACTGTTCTATGAAAGAAAAAAAGCTCTTATCCTTAGCAATACTCTTATATGCTCTGTCTTCATGAAGGAAAAGGAATAAGAGGTAAGCTGTGAAAAGCCACTATTGCCACAACATAGTTGCAGGATTGGGTTTTGTACAGTCATTCCTGTGTGATATAAGAAACTAGTTTGTTAAATATGTACTCATAAAATTCCCATTGATTTGAAGAACAAAATTGAATTACCCAAATAACTGTAGAGCCTCCACCTCCACAACTGATGCTGCATTATAGTAAACTTTTCAAAGTCACACTGACTGTAACATTGCTCTGAAATGTTTCCCTGTAGTGGCTTGACCACAAGCCCTTGCAGTCAAGAAAAGGGTCCAGAAATGGAGGAGTTGCTTGAACTGAAACCTTGTGGAATCAGATCTGCTTCAATAGTCCCAGAGAACTTGTGAGCTCAGGCCTATTTCTGTGGGTAGCTGTGTTGCTTAGCCTGAGATCCTCTGTGTTTGCTCTCTCAGTCAAGCCCTAGAAGCAGCAACCTGGACATGTTTATGTAGTATAGGTAAAGGAAAAGCAGAGAACCACATTCCTGTCTGATGCTCAGAATATAAATCTGTCAGGGGAGCCTTCGGAAGAGATTTTGGCCTGGAAGTAATGAAGTGAAGGATCTGTAGGTGAGTACAGATGACTTAGTAAACTAACATAATGGCTGATTGGGGAATTAGTAGCACTGGGGAAATCTGGAGTGAAACTTACCCTGAACTTTCCCTGTAACTATGTCACTCCAGTTTGCTGAATGTATTTCCTCACAACTATTTGAGATACTGTAAAGAAAACTATCTGTTGTATTTTGGTGGGTTTTTTTGCATCACTTGCAAAGCTCCTTCCCTCTTGCTTCCCCTGGCTTTGGCTGAGATAAAGAGTCGTGCCGCCTGTGCATTTGCACAGTGCCCTGTATGCAACTGTGGTAGGATGGGGATGGGAAACGGACAAAACAAGAGCCAGGATCTTCTTTCTCTATTCAAATTCAGTGTACTTTAGAGAAGGCTCGGCACAGAGTAAGCAATGCTCAACAAAACCTGTGTTAGTATGGAAAGGAATAAGTTCCTTTTCTACTGTGAATCCTCTGCTCTGGAGAAGAATTGGGATTTAACTGATTTAAAGTGAAGCTGGATTTCCCTAGTTGAAAAGGAAGTTGATTTGTAGCTGGTTGAGATGCTAATCTTTATGATTTTAAGATAAACTGAAAAAAGAGATGGTAAAGACGTCATTGTACTTCATAAAATCTGAGCTTCCTAGGGTAAAATATGAAGCAGTGCAAAGGGAAATATTCTGTCTTTTGTGCTGCATTGTTCCAAGACTGTCCAATAATAAAACACAACTAGAAAATTAACAATGTCTTTCTGACAACTAACACCATGTTATAATTTTATCTTTGAGTAGCTGTTTATCACTCCTTCTTCCCACCACTTTTTTCATCTCCTCGCCATTTCTCTTCATTCCTCTTTCCCCATCTTTTCACTCATTTCCTTAATCCTATGCCCACTGAGTCCTTTTGTTCATTTTCCTGCTCCTTTACTGTTATTAATTCTCCCCACCCAACTGTTGCCTGGGTTAACTATTCTGGTTAAGCAGTAGACCTGGAAAAGCCAGTACTTATTTTGAGAAGACCTTGTGGGGAAAGAGGATTCATAATGTAATCTCAGGTGAGGGTCTAAACATTTCCCAAATTCTCTGACCCCTAAATATGAATATCATTTGACTTTGAATAATGAGCTATTCGTTCATCTCTATATAAAACCTCATGTATCCTGACAGTTCCCCTTTGCCTTCCTGTCTGAAGTGGCTCAGGAGTATAAATTATTCTAGCGAAGGTTGGCAGTAATTTATGCTCAATAAATTGACTATAGATCTGCTTGTTTCAGTAGGTAGCATGGGAAGGGCTTATACATTTTGCTAAATTCCCTCATTTGTTCTTGGATGGACTACTCACCATCCTGGGGCTGATCAGGGGTCCCAAACCACCATGATAGGCAGCTACTTGTATGCCTTCAGCAAAACTACTCCCGTGCGCAGCAAGTTAGTGGTGTAAGGAAGAGGTAGCCAGACTGGACAAAGAAAAGTCACTGGCACAACAATTTGGAAACTGGAGGTCATATTTTGCAAAATATGTAAAGAGCAACTGATAAAACAGAGATTAGTGATGGCTGTTCTTAAAAATATCCCCCTCACTCAAACTGGCAGGAATTTACTCTGTCTCTTTAGACTATTTTTTCCCAAAAGAGCATAAACCAGACCATGTAGGTTTTGGTTTTCCTTTCTTTTCTTTTTTTCTATTTTTAAAATTCAAAAGGGACCTGGTCCTTTGTAGGATTTCTGAAAAAAAAAAAAGGGTAATACAATCCTTTTGTCCAAGATGCAAAAGACAGAAAGTAATTCATCACCTTTCAAGCACAATTTATTATGGGTCAGGGAGAAAGGTTTCACTCATGATCATTAGCTTTTAGCAGTGCAGATGCTGGACATGATGAACCAATGAGGCTTATCAGGTGTGATAATCAAAACAGATTTACTTTTGTATCTCCTGTCATTTCTTCCCTCTTGCAGACAAACCTTGGTTTTGGACACTGACTACCATTTCATAAATATAGACATATTCCTTTATTGTTCTGTGCAGAAATGATCGCCTGGTATTCTAAACCAAAGTGATGGGAATGTTTGTCATGAATGAAGTTTGATGCAGGTTTTGAACCTCCACTCCTGGGCCACATGGGAACAGCAAGGGCAGCTCCACATGCCTGGGCACAAACACTGCTCTTTTCCTCCACTAGTGCCTATAGCTGTGGCAGCTGCACTAACACAAAACAGTGGGTCAGGCAGCTGCATCCCATGGCCTGTGTGTGACCAGTGGGCCCCAGGCTAGTTACTTTGCATTAAACATTTGCACAGAAATTTAGAGCCAGATCTTGCTGTGAACATTGCACAGGCACATCCCTATGCAGTGTCTGATTGTAGAAAAAAGTCCTTGTTTGGCTACAGGGATCTGTGTGCAAGGAAAAATCTAGTGTACAGTAATCAACATAATTAAAGGGCCAACCTTACACTGAAGTGTAATTCTGTCTCTATTGAGTCAATGAAAATATGGCTGTTGGAGTCAGTGACTCCACAGGCCCATTCCTTCCATCAGTCCAGCTACCTGTATAACTCACTTTTGTTTTGCTTTGCAGTTTTACAAACTTTACTATTAGCATTGTATTTGAATGCCTCATCTTCCTGACTTTGCAGCTCACTGTGTTCACAGTGAGCCCCATGGAGAGAAATGGAAAAGTAAAATACAGCACTGTGGAGGTTTGCTGACGGTGTGTTTTCAGTACTTGTCAGTCGTATAAACTGTGGCACTGACAGCTCCAGGTACCTCAACCAGCCCAGATCACTGTGGGGCAAAGGAAGGAACAGATGCACTGACACCTAAGAGCTAAACTTACAGATTAATATTGAAACTCTGAGTTTCCCCAAAGGCAAAGAGAAGTACAGACTTTGTTGCACTAGATGCCTCTGTGCACCTGTATCACTAAGCCTGCTGAAGAATTTTTCAGTATGGACTGAGTTTACACATCAATACACATATATATAATATATGTATGTGTGTGTATATATATATATATATAAACAAATACACATATACAGATAATATATGCATGTGCAGCCACATCCACATATGCATATACCTAATCATCTGAATTTCTGTATAGCCTGTCATTGCAATGGCAACTGAGGATTTAGTATTGCTCTAAATGTTGCCATATTCCTGGTCCTATGGAAAATCAAAAAATTGGTGACTGTGAAGTCTGATAGGACAAGAATAGTATTGGTTCCATTCTCAAATAACATCAAACAATATGTATCAAAACTGAAGATTAAGTCAGTTACATGTAAAATCAGTTGTGGTAGGTTTTTGGCAGGGGGAAAGTACCTCCTCTCCTCTCCTCTCCTCTCCTCTCCTCTCCTCTCCTCTCCTCTCCTCTCCTCTCCTCTCCTCTCCTCTCCTCTCCTCTCCTCTCCTCTCCTCTCCTCTCCTCTCCTCTCCTCTCCTCTCCTCTCCTCTCCTCTCCTCTCCTCTCCTCTCCTCTCCTCTCCTCTCCTCTCCTCTCCTCTCCTCTCCTCTCCCATGATCTTTTTTCATCTCCCTTTTTCTTCCTATTCTTATGATCTGAATCCAATGACACTTCTTTATCTGTCTTTTAAGGGACATGCGACCTCTACAGAGTATGTTTTCCATCTGGAATTACATGTGGGCTGTAATTGGGGTTACCTGGAAGTTAGAATGTGAGACTAGCAGACAGATGTGAGTATTTCAAGGGAATAAAAAGACTACCCATATTTTCCCAATCACTTTATAGTGATTGTTCCTTTTTTATGAGTAAAATAATCAAATGAATCATTTCCTGGCTCCACCCCCTTTTTGTCAGTAGCTAGGACATCAATGAAGATGTGCTTTCTACTGCTAGGATAAAGGCCAGCTTTTACTGCCACAATGTCAGAATTTCCATTTTCTGCCCTATAACAACAACAACAAATTAATAAAAAGGACAATAACCCTCCTTTCACTGTCTCTCTCTCTCCCCCTTCAAATAAAATAACAATTCTGTTGGATTAAACATATTTAACCCACTCAAAATATGTAGCATTAGATGGATTCCTTTGTATCTCCCACAAATAAGACAAGCTAAAGAAATGTCTGCTCATCATTTCAAGTAGGAATGAACTTAAACTGGATATCTAATATGACTGTAGCTAAGTCATAACTTAGCTAAACAACGCACATACATTATACCTCAGTTAACTGTTCTTGGGGGTGTTTCTAAGCGCATAATACTTATCAGAACTGAGTTTGTACAGCTTTTGTATACAGCCTAAATTCAGTCTCATCTATAAGGACTAATACCAAATGTAGTGAGGTACCCTGATGCAGACAATGCTGATTCATAAAATGTCACCTACCCAATGAGCCAGCCAAAAGGGCTCACTTTACTCCCCAGACCATCTCTACTCGTATTTTTTACATAGTAGTTCAAAGTTAGTGATTCCTTGACATTTCCTCTTGATCATTATCTTTTTGTGCCTTTAATTGTAAAACAAGCACTAACATGTTTTGGCTTTTTTTTCTTTCCCCCCCCAAATAGTTGGCCAGGACTGGTATAAAATATTATAAAAATTCCTTCAGTGAATGGACAGTGAGACTGAGGAAAGGTTTTTTTCAGGGAAAGAAGGGAGGGAAGAAGAAAGATAAGTTGTTGTCCTTCAAAGTCCATATCAGATAAGGATGTCTCCTAAGGAAAAAAAAAACCCTACCAGAAGCAGAAGTATTCTATATTTAATTGCAGCAGCTACTGGTCTTTCATGAAGACAGCCTCTAATCAAGGGCTTTGATTATAAAGGACAGAGCTGAGATAAAAATCTTATACATTTTTGAAAAGAAAAATTCCTCAGCCTGGTCTTTTAAGAACACATTAGGTGGTACAAACTACAACTGTTGTGAATCAAGTCTACTTTTCAACAAGGCTACCTTTTGCTTTGTTTACCTAAAATAAGGTACAGTGTCCAGTCTATAGAAAAACTAGTTCATCCAAACACTGTCACAGGAAAATGCTTAAACAAATAGCAGAAAGGTCATGAGGATGAACTCTTATACTTAAACAAGACATGTATTTACTGTGTTGCTGAAGTCGACCCACCAAGCTGTGGCTGTCTTCCTTCAGTGGGAAAATTCCCTAGAGCCACAACACAAGGACATATCCCAGCTCATAATAGTAAGTAAGAAGTGCCCAGTCTTTCACCTCACTTTTTTTTCCCATTTGTTTTACTTCTTTTTAAATGGAAGATTTCATCCTGCAGTCTTTTTTTTTTTTGGTGGTGATTGGAAATATTTAGAAAGCAGCAATACAAAACACATCTTTGAGAAAAAATAAAAACAAACTTTGAGTCTATAACTACTCGACAGAGTCTCTTTAAAAACCAAGCTATGAAACAAATGCTAAACTCAGATCAGTCTTTATATTAAAGAATGGTTATCCATCTGTCATCTATGTTGTGATTCTTATCCATGCCTACGTGTGAAGTCCTTGATCACATCCATTTCCTCTGCTAACTAGCTACAACTTGAGGAGTTTGGCCTATCTTCAGAACTGCTTTCATCAGTTTCAACTTCATTTTCTGTAATCTAGATCTGGACAGGTTGTGTATGTGTAGTTTTGGGATCATCAGTCCTGGCACTGAGTAGCCTCCTGATAATTAGGCTCCTATCGCTGCACAATTTATGCCCAAGTGCTGAAAAGAGTTTGTACTTAAGTGATGAAAGAAATGTGCTTGAGCACATTTGAATGAAAATTAGACCTTTGCTCCCAGCCTGGCACAAAACACTGTAAAATCTGAAGGACAGAGCTTAAGTGAAGTGCTGCATAGCTGTAAAGCTGACCCACAGTTGGAAGATGAATTGCTTCCACTCAGGGTCTGACTCAGGCTGAGTGAGCTCAGCTGGACTCTTTCCAGTCGAAACTCATTCTGAACTTCACTGATTTCAGTAGGTGAATGGATGTTATCAAATCTTTGATTCATGAAGGAGAATGTAGGATGGATTCTGCTGCCTTTACTGCCCTTTTCTGTCCATCTATCAGAGCTTAGAAGAGAGCTCTTGCCTAAACCATGTAAGTTCACTGAGTTAAATCCAATGCTGGCATTACCCTTTTCCTTGCATGAACATGCAGCTGTAGTTAGCAAGATACTGACTCAGCACACCCATTCAATGTGGGGACTAATTTAAATTCTGCCATATCTACTGAATTTCATGATAAAAATATGTTTTAATTACTGTACTTAGCATAACATAGCCCAGCACAGCTAATGGAAAGACAGTGAGACCCTCTTCCATCATCAACTAAAGTCTGCTCCAGCTACTTAGTCCTTAATACAGGTGATGAAGTGTGAATCAGACAGAAGAGCTCAACTTTCATGTGCAGGATTAGCTGGTAGTGTTGCTGGATAGAAAAATCACCTTTTCACCATTAAAATGAGCAAATTTGATCTGAAGTCAAAAGAGCACCCTACAATGCCTTGCTTCACAAACTAGAG
The DNA here is from genome assembly GCF_028858725.1 of Colius striatus. Classification (NCBI taxonomy): domain Eukaryota; kingdom Metazoa; phylum Chordata; class Aves; order Coliiformes; family Coliidae; genus Colius; species Colius striatus. Next base: position 10,287,937 of record NC_084769.1, on the reverse strand, counting down.
GAGACTGAGGGGTGACCTTATTAATGTTTACAAATATGTAAAGGGTGGGTATCAGGAGGATGGAGCCAGGCTGCTCTCAGTGATGGCCAATGATAGGACACGGGGCAATGGGTACAATGGGTTCCAAAGAAACAAAAGGAGTAATTTCTTCCTTGTGAGGGTGAGGGAGCACTGGAAGGGGCTGCCCAGATGGGTTGTGGAGTCTCCTTCTCTGGAGACATTCAAAATCTACCTGGATGAGTTCCTGTGTGACCTGCTCTAGGTGGCCCTGCTCTGGCAGGGGGTTTGGACTGCATGATCTTTCAAGGTCCCTTCCAACCCTTAAGATTCTGAGATTCTACAATTCTGTGATTTTGTAGCCTTTTAGTACAGAAGCACACTGGAGCCCATTTCCTAGTTGTTAATGGAAAAGCAATTCCTTTACTCCTTTTTGTATGTAATGACAGAGATTGGTCTGTTAATACATTTTTACCCAGTTTGTTGATAATTCTAGGCAAGTTACACTGGCTTTTTAATTTATTCCCCTCTAGTCATCCATGGCAAAAAAAGCAAAGCAGTTTTCTCAAAAGGGACCACTACCTGTTGATTTACATAAAGTAAATATTAAGTGCAAATCTAAGCTATAAAAGTAGCACTCCTTTTGTTTAACTTCAAGGACGGTTCCTCACTGTGTTGAAAAAATGAGGAATGATGGAAGGAAGATGTTTGTAAGAAACATGTGAATATAGTGGGCCAAATCTTATCAGTTCTGCCAAAAATGTCATCAGATTTGGATTCAGAAAAAAAATAGGTTAAATTATTAAAAGCTCCAACATGTTTAATTATTTTGAAGTGAACAATTCTTTTTTCATTCCTTGGAAGAGCTCTATGATGTGAATTACATTTGTGGGACCACCAGTACTTCCATTATATGCCTATGAGTCTTGCTGGAAAGTACTCAGCACTTGAAGGACTAAAATTCAGAAAAGATGTTGAGAACCTAAGTCTTCCTGAAGGAAATATCCTTGATCCCAGTGCTTTGTAGCCAAGTGCTTTAAATATTCTTTAGAATCAGATTTAAAATTTAAAATCTAGACTAAAGTGAGGACTCTGAGTTGATTTTGTTTCTCAGTAGTTTAAGTAGTTAAAGCTTGAAAAGATCAGCCTCAGACTCTTTTGAATTGTTCACATAACAAAGAAGAAAGATTTTGATGGGAACAGAAACCAAGCAAACCCATCTTAATCCTGACTCAGCCTTTTTATTATTTTCTGAGGAACAATTTCAGGCCTAATTCTAATTTTGAATATTAAGCTAGACATCCCAGCAGAGCTGTGAATAGCAGCCGACTTTTACCACAGAAATGTCACATGAAAACAAGCACGCCATCAGCGTTAAACAAGAAAAGGGGTAATATATAGGCAAACAAGGCACAACTATTTTGTAATCCTACAGTTCTAATGTGAAAAAGCCTAAAGCCCTCTCTATAGTGTTTCATGTGGTTAACTTTACCTGGAGAAGATAGGCTTTTCTTAGGATAGTTAATGAACTATCTCTCCATTTTCAGCTCATTTGCCTAATCCTTTTATTTCTTTCAGTCTTTTTTGTTATTAATAATCTGTAGCTACTGGAACAGAGACCAAATGTTTGGTTTTTTTTTTCCCAGGATGGACTGTGTCCCTTTCCAGAAGACAAGTCTCTATATAAGTATTACTTGTTGCTACCCACATATATTTTGTGCCTGTGACTCATCATACTTCACATATCTATAGGGCAAAAGTGCTAAATGTGACACTATTTTACAGCCAGCTAAAATTCAACTGTTTAGATGAAATACTTAGGAATCTTTTAGAGGAAAAACACCCAACAACTCATACTGATGTGTGTTAACTCAAGCTGTATCAAGACTTTTTCATTGTAGCTCCATAAGAGGTTCCAAAGAAGCACAAGGAAAAATTTCTTCACTGTCAGGATGATGGAGCTGGAAGGGGCTGCCCAGATGGGTTATGGTGTCTCCTTCTCTGGAGACATTCAAAATCCACCTGGATGAGTTCCTGTGTGACCTATTCTAGGTGGTCCTGCTTTTGGCAGAGGGGATGGACTCGATGATCTTCTGAGATCCCTTCCAACACTTAAGATTCTGTGATGCTATAATTCTGTGACTTGACATAAAGCTTTTTCATTGAGATTCCTTTCCTGGTTCCATCAGTATGATCTTCTGTTTAAAGACAATATCACCATTTCAGCAGTCTGGGTTTCTATAATCCACAATTCAAGACCTCTATTTCTTCCACTGCCCAACTGCCCATGAAAGAGTTGAAGGAAACGAACCAGTAAATAACCCCAAAGAAACAAATTCCAAAATCAGGGTGTTACTAATAATTATAATCAAATAAAGTCCAGCAGTAAGAGGATTTCTAAATTAATGAGATATCATGAAGACTACCAGAGACTTTTTGTTGGACAGATACTGCACTGGCAGGAAATAATATAAACCCCTGAGATGTATAGCTGATTGATCCCCACTGTAAGATTAATACGGTTAATTAATAAGATATATTAGATATACAGAGATATATGCACCAAACATATGGGCCATTGACATGTCAGAATTTGTGGGCAAATCCTGAATGTGAATCTGTAGCTCAGCATCCTGCCTGATGCTTTCCAGACCTGAACATGCATGTGCCATGACTGTGAGGTTTGATGCTGTGGTTCATTTGGTAAAGACACGATCTCTAATTAAAACACTCTGTTACAACATCTTGCAGGATTTGTCTTAATCTCAGGAACAGTTGAAAATGGGATATTTTGTTTAGGATAACTGATGTTATAAACTGCTTTTTGTTTAGGATAAATGGCAATATAAGCTGATTATTTATGACACAGTCCATCACAATATATTCAAGCAAGTTCATTACAACAAGTTTGAGTTTTAAAAAACAAATTCCTTCTACAGCTGTAAAACTTGCTCATCCTCTGAACAGCAGCACTTAGTGTGTTCATTCAGTCTAGAAGAAATGCATGACTCATACAAGAAAATACCTTCTGGCATGATGCATAATTGTTCCAATGTACTCACTGCAACTAAGGATTACTGAGTTGGTCTGAAATCATAGAATTAACATTTAATAGACAACAAAAGTATGTTGTATGCTTTTATACTACATTGGCTGAAATTACTGAGATGAACATCACTGTGGCATCACTAAGAGTATTTTAGAGGGGTTTTGCAGGAGTCAATTCTACCAATAATTGTATTGTGAAGACAACAAATAGGTTGTGAAGATAAATAAATAATAAACACCCCCCCCCCCGCTGATAAAATGCATAGATAATGCAAAGGTTGATGGAATAGTAAATATTAATATTAAGATAATCATTGGGAGGAATTGGGTAAATTAGGTAAATCCAAGCAAAACACATATCAATAGATTCAAATTCAAAGGCAGACATTTGGTGACCAGAATGGAGCCCACGCTTTCTGAAAATCTATTTCACTGTTGAGGTGAGGGAGCCCTGGCACAGGCTGCCCAGGGAGGGTGGAGAGGCTCTTTCCTTGGAGGTCTTCAAAACCCACCTGGACACGTTCGTATGTGACCTGATCTAGGTGGACCTGCTATGGCAGGGGGATTGGACTGGATGATCTCTAAAGATCCCTTCCAACCCCTACCATTCTGTGATTCTGTGATTCTGTGATTCTATGATTCTATGATTCTATGAAATAAGGACCATTATCCTGGAAAGTGGTGATTCTGAAAGGTTTCTTGGATAATAATACTCAAGCTACTGAAACTGGGCTCCTACCTCAATCCTGTGGCAGAGAAAGCTAGTGCAATCCTGAGGTGAATAAATTAATGCATAGTGAGGAGAAGGATGTGTTTCTTTGCAGTGATTAGACTTAAATGCAGGTGTAAAATCCTTGTAATAGAAAGACATTTCTATATAATCTACAAAATATTGCCCACTGTCTTTAGAGCCTATAGCTCTGGTGTCCACATCTTTTTCCAAGGATGTTAAAAAGCAAATTGATTATAAATTGAGGAATGTAAAAATATATTCAAAACCTAGAGAAAATGCCGAGAATGAGAGACTTGACATTCAGTCTGATTACTTTATAAATTGGTAATTGTTATCCTAAATAACCTTTTGGGAAATTCAGGATTTTTAATTTACCATAGAAAGGAGTATGAAAGACTCATGATTTAAGAAAGTGTATCAGACAAAACTAATGATTAAAAAAATGCAAATAAACAAGACTTCTGGGCAGTGAGAGCCATGAGAACTGAGGGATCCTTCATTTCTTGATGTCTACAAAGTAAACCTACATTCCATCCTGAACATGATGCTTTGCCAAAACATCAGGCTCAAGTGAGATTGGTCTCAATGGAAGAGTAACTGGATGAAATTCAGTTGAATGTCATACTCAGGAGAATAAACCAGATCACTTAATGGCACTTCTGCCCATAACTCCATGAATATTCCTGTAAATCAAGATCATAAAAATGCATTCAAACTTTGCTTTTACTTTGCCTTTGAGCTATGTTCACCTACTTCTTGTGCACTAATTTAAAAAATCTGAGCTCAAAAGAATCACCAGGTTTCCCCAGGTTGCCCAATGCCATCCAAAACCTGTAGACTCAGATCTGAACCCACTAATTTTCATGTAACTTTACTTTTTCTTTATTTTCAGGCAATTTCAACAAGCCTTAGTAGGTTTGCAAACAAACTTGATCCTGCCAAGTTTTAGTATGTGCAATTTTGAAAGTGCTGCTTTTAATTGTATCTGCTGTCATCATGTCTTAGGGCTGGAAACTGGGCTTCTGGATACTATAAGAATACACACTATTATAAAAATAAAGGGCAAAATAGGAAGCTTTGGGTCACAGCTGCAAAGCTGTTGCCAAATCACTAACCTCCTCCCCCTCCAAAACAGCAATAAAAAATCATCTCTAGAGATTCCAGCATTGAAGGCAACAAAGTACAGTAGTTGTATTTTGAGATGGAATCCAGAAGCTGCCAAAATGAAGATATGCAATCTCCACTTGGGAAGAGGCGATGAAAACCCAAGTACATAGCCTGACAAGTGAATCATGTCAACAAAAAGAAAGCAACAAAAATCAACTTGTAAAAAGCATCTCTCTGTGTCAGATTGTTCAAAGCACTGGACACATTGCTGAAATGAGTTCAGTAAAGATGAACATCTCATCATAGCTTTCAGGACTTGAAGCTGCATAGCAGAAACAGAATGAAATTCCATCACAGGGGTGAGAACAGTGTAGAGAGGCACTGCCTGAGCTGCATTCAGGCCCTCTGCTGAGTGCATTTGATGTCTGAGACACTCGAAATCAGTATGAATGTTTGTTCTTAGAGGTTCAAGAAAGAGTCTACATCACACCCAGAGATGTGGAAAGGATGCAGACTGAGGAGGACACAGACTGGTTGCTTGTAGGAATGGTGGGAAAGGCAGACTAAGATGACTTCTGCAAACCAGTTCAGTTTGGTGACTTGATTGCAAGACAGTATCAGTAATTCCTGTCAATTCCTCATCCAGTCTGATATAAAAATCCTATTCCTCTACAGTCATGGGCAGGTTATTGGAGTTTTAGGTATTAGGACCTCTCTGGAAAATAAAAATTCCTGTATGCTTACTGGGAACTACTCCTTACTATTGGGGCTATTGTGTGTTGAACAAGTCTTTCAGACAACTACTTTTTGGTTTAAATGCTGGTTTCAGCAAACCAGAGGAATCAGTTCTTAGCAGTCATGCACACTATCTAGTGGATGGCAAATGTATAATAACTTGGATGGATTTTCAACAGCTTTGAAAAAAATCTGCTATAAATAAATTAGTGGTGATTGCTTTGAAAGGATGTGGTATATAGTCTCAATTCATCCATCATGTAACTGTTGCCTTCATGAGAATACTGCAGAATTGTGTTTGTTTTCTTGCTTCAGAAAATAACTAATACAAGAAGATCCATAAAGGAGGAGTACATTTGAAAAACACAACTGAAGGAAGATGTAGTAGCTACATAGAGATAAAAAACTGAGGCTGAAGAGTGATTTGGAACAGTATTATTACCTGTTGCTCACATTAATATTTTCATGTTTGAATGTAACTCAAGCATTCAACAGAACTTGGATTACTCACCTAAGTGCTGCTAGTGATAATATGGCTGTTCCAGGGCTATTTGCTTTCATATGATTGATTCTGAATCTCTTTGAGCTTTTATAAAAAAATATGAGAATGCAAATTAGAACTTAGGTAAAAGATGCTGATCAAATGACGGATAATGTGGAAAAACACATTAAAACATAAATTAATGGTGTGCAAGCCAAAGTGGAAGTAATGTCACATAACAAAACCAAACCAAACTGAAACAGCAGAAAAGAGAAGTACATTTGCAGTTGTCATGCATTAAGGAAAAACAGTCCACATAAATAAATCCTCTTCTTAGTAATGTTTTTGCAAGTAAAAGAACCATTTTCTATAATTTCCATATTCTGAAATCATTTATTCAAGAGATTTTGCGTGGTGCATCCAACAAGCAGTCCCAGAAACCATGGGGAGAGCGCTTTTGAGAGTGGTGTTAAGAGGCTGGATCTGCCAAGCCAAATGGAGGCATGTCAAAATGGCAGCAAGCCCAGCTCAGGCTTTTCTGTGTACCAAGCAACATGAACATGATGGGAATATGGCCAAGTCAAACATGCTGTGTTTCTGCTGAAGGAATAAAAGCAAATGAGAATTTGTTGCTCCTATTATTCTCTCTCATTGCTCCACAGTACACAGCGGACAAAGTATTCTGTTCTGTTGCTGTTGCGTTTGAAATATATATAAATACCATCAGTCACGGTGGGTCTGAACCATTCAACTTCCTCAGCACATGCTTGACATTGTAAATAGTCCCAATTGAAGCAATAAGATTATTTATCCTTTTAAAAAAGGTTTAGTACCTCTACCAAGATGAGATACTGATTCTCATTTTTTGTGTTTCAGTTATTTTCTTTGCCATTCATCTCTGTCACTTCTTTTTTCTTTAATTCAAATAAACTATTTCTATGTAGAGTGGGAGTTATGCTAAGAAAAGCTCCGTGTCCCAAAATGTGCAACTTTCTCACTCAGGAGTCACGTTAACCTGCATGAATAGTCCCATTTGATTTCAGCATTTTTCCTGCAACACTAAGTGTAAGTCAGGGAAGCACACTCAGACCCTCAGCTGTCATTTAGTCACTGATACCAAGAACTGATAGACTCACGGAGTAAGGAAACAAAAAATGGTAAACAAAAAAAAATCAACACAGCCCATTTCCATAACGAGCTAAGAAGCTGGGTGCAAAAGGTCAAAATCTAGACAGAAAGAAGATTAATATTTTCTCTGTGTCCTTCTGTTGTCTGTATCACCTGGAGCAGGCAGACCTGGACTTTGTTACAGGTAAATAATTACAGTTGTATCTGCCATAAATATCCACTTGAAGGGGCTACTGCAAAAAAATTGAGATTGTATCTCCAAGCAACTGTCAAATGGCTAGAATAAATTTAAAGGGCTTGAAATACTGATGTACACTTTCTATCACACATATCTCTTGGTCTAGACTTTCAGACTGCATTTTGACAGAACACATTGGATGACTGAGAAATTAGGGACTCAGGACCAAAAAAAATTACATAGTGTTGGCACTTGTGGTTTGTATCTTCTTTACCTGTGGTACGAGCAAACAGGAAGTCATCGCTTCACAGCAAACCCAGAAATATTAACAGGACATATCCTTTTGCATTTTAAACACAGAAGGCAATAAATCCTGGACCATGATGGCAAACCTAAAGAGGTCACTGAGTAATGGTAAGTATAATATCTGTACTTTTCAGTGCTATAATAAATCTGACAGTGCTCTTTTTTTTTTTAAAGTTTGGATGCTTCTGTACAGACTGAAGATCAAAAGTTTCTTTGCCCCAAAAGGGAAAAGAAAAAAGCAGCACACACATGCACTGCAATCACCTGTTTTTCATTTTGCATATTTGGTGGAATATGGAACAATAGAGAGTGAAATAATATGTCTGTCTCTTTTAGTGTGGGTGATATCCTCATAATCCCCAACTGACTGAGAAAAATCTGTCCCTTATGTACAAGAATAGATAGGAAAGTCATTTAAACTTTGAGCTGCTTTGCATGTTTACCCTCCTCTCTTAGTTTCTGAAAAACACACTAAAATATCATTATGGAGATTCTTTCCTGGGCTGAGACAAAAGGTCTGATTTCAGTTTAGATCATCACTCCAGTGAAGGTGTAGTGACCTCCCTGTAGCCATATTGACCATACCTGTTTAAGGGGTCAGTCCACATTTACTCTAGAAGGCTTCCCTCAACATTTCTTAGGTCAAATTAAATGCTCTTTGGGCTGCAACCTAAGATATTAATGCTTCAGAGCCTCTAGCTTGGAAACCTTTTCCTTAATATACAACACATGTCGAAATACTGTGTTCCCTGGAACAAACATCTTGCAGACACATAACAGTTCTTCGAAACAGATCTATTTCCACCTGCACTTGCAATGCTGTTGCTTCCCAAATCGAGGTTGAATTTAGCTGCCTGGCAGTGCAAAGCTATAGAGACTGGTTTTGTAATAGGTAGTGTAAAAGTAAGTAGCAAATAGCATACATTGAATTCTTTCTCTTTCTTTCTCTTTCTTTCTTTCTTTCTTTCTTTCTTTCTTTCTTTCTTTCCTTCTCTCCTTCCTTCCTTCTCTCCTTCCTTCCTTCTCTCCTTCCTTCCTTCTTTCTCTCTCTCTTTCTCTCTCTCTGTAATAATGGGTCTAGCCAGACTCCAGACACTCTCTGCTGACCTCAAAGCATGTTATTGAAATACAGGAGAAGTAAAAGGATGGGAACTCTGTTAACAAAGACAGCCATATAACACCTTGTAAAATATTCCTTTTCACTTCTCATTTGCCACTTGCCACGACTCTTCCCTGAGTCATGACTTAGCTTAGTCAGACCACATATTGTTGCATAAGAGATTGTGATAAAAAAAGGGAATAATAATAATTCAGGAATATTCATCAGGGCAAGCTGAGAAACTCAGCATCACTGAGCTACCAGTTGCAGAGGTCAAAGAGTAACAAGAAACTCATCAGTTGAAATGAGTTGGCTGTGGGAAGTGTACAGAGATGCTCATTGCCATAACTAGACCTCAGGCCCAGGTGACAGGTGTTTTCCAGCGTGTCTGAAGTTGAAGTGCAGCCTGTGTATTACCTGTCGAGCCTTTGCCTCACTATCTGTGAGACTGAAGATGCATAAAGAGAGTTTTTTCTGCAGTCATTAACTAGACTTTGAGAACTATTTATACTGCTCTCTTATATTAATCTTTTCCTACTACTGCATTACAGAAATCATTGTGTAGGGAATCATCTGTGTAAAAGTTTCTCACAGGAGAAAGCTGTAACTCATCACTGTGACTTTGTTTTTTGCACCAATGTCTAGTAAAGCAAACTGAGTCTTCTGGGCTCTGCTGAGTGCTGAGCAATGTGTCCTCTTCACTGTCCAAGTTCTCCACAACCTATTTATTGTCACACCTACTCCAAAACATCTGCTTCTCCCACCTCTCTGGTAGCAATACAAATGATAATTTTTCAGTCTCTCAGCAATTATCTTAGCACTTTTCTCCATGTTACCATTTCAGTGCAGAATAATCTCCCTGGGAACAGCCACCAAGTCACTAAATCTGTCTTCATGACACTTCACTGTCTGCAGATGGTGTGTGATAGTCTTTGCTTTTCAAAATGAGCTTTTCACCCTTGGTGAATTGTTTTAACTGCATTTGTGAAGTACACCCATTATCCTGTAACTAAGGATAGATTATAGATTTACATACTGACCAAAATTCACAAGTGTCCATTAATTATACATATTATAATGATACCTGCTTTGCCACTGGTCAAGTAACTGCTTCAAAGTGCACTGGTATCAAGGGAAAGATTCCCATGGATGTCCCAAGAGGTCAAAAGATTCTCAATCTGAATCGTGACCTAAATTAGCATGAATTTTTATGCATATGAATTTAGGTTGATAGAATTTGTATATTACTTATTTGCCACTGCAAAACAAAGGGACAGTACTTTTTTCACTAGGCAGTGATTGCAATCTGTAGAGCCTGCAGACAGATGTTTAAAAGTTCACAAGTCAGTTTAAAAGTTTTGCAGCCTCTCTTTGCATTGCATTTTAAAAAATACATGATTAATACAGTCCAGGACCATAATGAAGGTTAGCAACAGTGCACATGGAAAGACATGAATTATTGTAAACCTCTTGAACTCTATTATTCAGGAATATTTCCAACTAGTAAGTGTAAACAAGCTAATGAGCTTGCTTTCCTCTCTCTCTCCATAGTGATATGCCAATATAATGCATGAATATTAGTGTAGCAGAAGACACAAACAGGCCCAATTGCAACTATTCAGTAAGACTTGCCAGGCAGTAAAGTGGCAGGTTTAATTCTCTCACCAACACTGGGGTTTATAGAATGACTAGAAGTAAACTCAACCAAAAGGCACATAGATCCAATCCTTATGGTCAAATGCTATTTCTATGTTACTTTTCAATTAAGAAAATTGGAAATCCTTTCAAGAGATTTAGGTCTTTTTGTGTTAAATGAGGAAAGCAGAGGAAGTCCTTGTCAAAACATGCAGTTGATATAGGTCATTAGCACCCATGGACATGTAAATGTCAAATTCTGCCTGAGGGTAGTCTGTTAGCAGCATAGACTTATAGTAGTCCAAAGTAAATATATATATATATATATAAAACCCTGTGCATACTTTTCTAAAATAAACACTCCAAAAAGCTAATTTTGCTTTGTAGACAGTTTTCCAGAGTAGGACAAGGACAACATAGAGAAGCCTCCTTCAAACACTGCTGTTGTTCTATCGTTAGTTGGGATCTACAGAGCTCATTGACCACTACAAGCCACTGAGCCTTTATATACACTTTACTGAAGCTGTCATGGTGTGTTTGCTGCTCCTGTCATGCTTGTGAGTTTGTGAAATAAGAGAAAGATATAGAAGAATGTAATTTCTGCATCCTTGTCCAGGAAGTGCAGCTCTGCTGAGGTCTCTAGAGCTTAAGTACTGAGCTGAGACAACTGGGCAAAACTACGAGGAGCACCAGCAATTGCCTGGTAAAATGGGATGATTTCATTCCCTTGCTCCTCTGGCTGTTCCAGACATTCAATGTCATTACTACAGAGTTCACTGAACCAAAGCCAATTCAACATAAAACTCAAGGTAAAAACTAGTTTGATAGCTCTCTGAAAGACTGAAGAAAGGATTATATGTACAGCTATGTAGCCACCAAAATGGGATGCTCTGTTCTGCTCATCCATTAGCCTATGTCTGGCTAAACTTTTCTAAAAGTTGAAACTAAAACTTAAATTGAGCCTAAACTTTTCTATTTTACCAACAAATAAAAATAAAAACTGGCATAGGTTCTATTAGATACAAATGTCTGTTGATTCCCAGATGAGCTTAATGAATTTGAATCTTTGACAGATTGATTTGGTAAAGCAGCAAAGTTGTGAAATATTATCTAAGTTTTGTTACCAGTTTCTGAAGACTTTTACTCTGTCACTGAAAGAAGCTGAGAAATAAGTGGTTCTCACCAGCAGTATGAACAGAACTGAGGCCTGAAAAAGCTTTATCCTCAGCACAATGCTGCTGCTGCCTCTTGCTTTCTCTTGAGAGTTCAAGCAATCTATGAAGCCCCGCAAATTCCATTGTTTCTTTGCATTCATTATGGATACTCGTTACAGGCACTACTTTATTTTGTCGATGGGAATGAAAGGTGTGTACCTAAGAGAGCAACCATAGTCCATTACTTGGGTAGAAGATCAGCTGCTATAACTTAGAAGCTATTCTTCTAAGGGGTGAACCCAAGCTCTCCTCTTTTTTATTTCAGTTTGCAAAAATGTGAAAATATAAATGTAAGACTTTGGGCTTAGTCTAAGCTTGCATACAGAAATTTAAGACCCAGCCACCTTCAAAACCGCATGTGAGTTTAGAAACAGAGATACTCATAGTCCCTACTTGAAGCATCTTAAGGAGCTCTTGATCATCCCTGCGGAGGAATGACCTCCCTTTTGCTGGTGATCATGCAGTCCAGCAGATTGCCTACAGGAAGCACCCTGACTGGTTTCTGCTTTGAATTTCCACACTGAAGGAGCAGAACAGAGACCCATTATTAACTGCAGGAATTCCCTTATGAGAGAGGATATCTAAGCAAGAACACAAAGCAGAGAGAACATTTCATATGTTGCGTCTTCAGCATCTGAAAAGCAACTAAGGATATAGTAGATCCATTTCTCTTGCTATTGCCCAAGTAGCAAAACTTAGGTAGGAGCCTATTTGCAGACATGATTTCCATAACATAGGTAGTTCTACTTTTGGAAAAAGAAATTGGTTTCAAATTGGTGACATCTCTCCTTTTCCAACCTAAATAATCACCTTTGGTACAGATAGAGGTTCCTGTAATAATACTTTGCAAGCAAGTTCTTATAGCAACAGCTTCTTGACTTCACATAGTGCTGTTCATCTAAGGACTGGAAAACACTTTATCACCATGACTTACTTTACAAGGCAGAAACTAATGGACAGAATATTCAATATCTATGCCTGTAGTTGTACTGACAGTAACAGAATTGGAAATAAGTCCCATCTCCCAGTTTTGGGTTGTTTCACACAGTCTCAGATAACCCTGTGAAGAAAGGAAAAATTGATTCTTGTGTTTCTGCCCTGGCTACACTTTTTGTCATCAAATAGGTACAAAGCCCACTTACGTGAAAGCTGGCAGAAATACAGACACTGAAATGGTGACTACCTAGTGTGCTCTGATAAGCAATGTTCCTGTTCAGTAAATTAGCACATTCATGAGTTATATGCTTTTGTTTGTCAGCATTTTTTGTTAGCATGCATAGACAGATTTCCACTACATCATTCAGAGATTAGCAGGAAACGAAATTAAAGCCTCAGTGTTTTCACCACAAAACAACTTGCAAAGTCATTTTTCAATGAACTTAACAGGTTATCTTGGAAAAGACTAAAAAATAGTGAGTGTTGTCTTTGACTTTCTCTCAGCAGAACTCATTGCTCATCTAATTTTTGCAACAGATTTCCTACCTCATTTAAAACTTCAGCTAGAAGCTTTTTCCTGTTACATATTGCAAACAGACATATACAGAGACTCAAAGGCTTAGATTGGGTTGTGTAGTCAATATAGATTTTGGCAAAAGAGTGGGAAGCCTTTCTCTGGCTGAAAGCTAAGAATGATAAAAATAGATCCTGATTTTACAGTCACTGTGACAAACTGGCTTCCAAAAGCTTCACAACAGCACAAAGGGAACAAACTGGCAAAAAGGAAGTGAGCTGGAAAGACATATATTTTTTTCCCAACAAGACTTAAATTCCCCATCTTTTGAGGTTTACAATGATCTTATATCATTGCCTATGGCATGTGCTGCACAATGGCAACCAAGAAGTCAGCTTAGCTTGCAACCAGCCATTCTTTTCCAAAGCTTTTCTGTGAGCTCAACACATTTAATTCACAATCACTTACAGAGCTTATACAATCCCATAAAAAAACCTACTCTCCCAAATCACCTCTTACCTACAAGATATAATTTTATTCTATTTCATATGATTTCATTATCTTATTTTTGTCACTTGATCTCATTTTTCTTGGGGTTCTAAAGGATTTAACAAAGAATGATAAGAATGAGATTATCAGCACAAAAATAGACAATAATTAAATGTCAGTCATTTCTGTGACAGAACAAATGCAATTCTGTATCTCACTACTTTTGGTGCTGGCTAGTGCAATACTCATTAAATAATTTCACCATTAATGCTGATAGTTTTGCAGTTATTTCAAACAGATAAAATACATTTTGCTTACCTACTCTTCATTCTCCCTCCTCTGCAAATAAGGGTTTTTTTTTTTCTCAGTGAAAAATTAGCATAGACTGTACCAGGATTTTCAAATGGGATTGTTTATGCATCAAAGGGTGAGTATTAATAACAAAAGTGCACTCACAGTGTGATTGCTTTGTGATGATTAGAATATAAATTGTTAGTTCTATATATACAGACACGCAGACACACTGAATTATATGCCTCGCCATGGTATGCCTTCTGCATTCCTCTAACATCTGACACTCAGATGCCATGTCACACACGTACTTGTCAATTTGTTTTATTACTAAAAAAGTTTGTCTACAATGGTGCATGGAGCTGACAAGCCAGCACACTCAGAATTCACCTGAAAACATGTTGTCCAAAGAAATACCTTGCAACCATAAGGGGTGACGGGAAAGGAGACAACCTCTGCTCCAGGATCAAGTAAGCGAATGCGTTAGCTTCACACAGAAAACCAGTTTTCTCATTGTTGATGATGAGAGGTACATGCTAAGCAATAAATTAAGTGAGCACAGTCAGTGGTGGACAGAAATTCCTTTCTGCAGGCTCCGCTCCACCACTTATGAATTATGGGGTCATCTCTAACTTGTGAAAATAACTCACATATCACACTCTCTCTATCTCTAGGCTTCTTACTACTCCTGCCTGTGGAGCTGGTGCAAAAACATTGGAGCTGAACACAGATCCAGGAGACACAGAGTGACCATTTAGCAAACAGATAGCAATTGGTAGCAACTCTATCAGGCTCACAGGGCCTGTGGCAATGGCAGCCAGAGGAAAGCCAGCCTCTCCCTCTCCTTCTGTGCTTTCATTTCTGCCATTCTTCTAAGAGAAGGATGCTCTCAAGCACAACAGCACAGTTCTACAGGGCAGGAGAAGGGCTGAAACTGCACCTGTGCTGTGGCCTTTGTCAAAACTCCCACTGACCTTCAGAGGAACAGAAATTTCCCAGGAATATAGTGAGCAAAACAACCAGATAAACAACCAAGCTGACTGTGAAAGCTATGGGAATAAATAACACAGTGTTAAGCACAGGCTGGGCTAAGTATGTGAACCCTCAGTCAAAGTTTTGACCTCCTCTTTCGCAGACATATCCAGGCTCACTTTAATTGCCTGGTTTGCAGACTGAAAGCAAAGCAGCTGCTTTAGCAGGGAGCTCAGAGTAGGTCTCAGCCTCCTCCTGAACGGACAGTACTGAGCTCTGCTGCCGCGCCTGGATCGGCCTGGCTCGACAGCCAAAAGCAACCCACCCGGCTCATCCACCACAACTGCACAGCTGATGACTGAACAGTAAGAAATTGCCCTGAAAAAAAGACTACTGCTCTGGTTTTGGTAATGTGGGCAACTGCCATCATGTCCCTGTGATGGGCTGGGGCTGGCTTTGATCAGTTACACTGTTATTTAGCATCCGAAGCAGCTAGTGTATAATGTCCTTCTCACTCCTTTAATAGGAAAGGGCTGCCTTTATCCACGAGGCACAATCATGCTTATTATCATGTTAATTAATAGGTTTCTAATGAGAAGCTTTTTCTCCAGTTTACACAGAGCCAAAGCAAAAATTGAAATGATTTTTGCTTGTTTGAAAAGAAATTATTTAAAAAACAAGCAAGGAAGAAACTTGAGAGAGCCAAACAAAAGGGAAAATGTTTGAGCTAATGAAATGTTGGTTAATTATCCTTTTGTTCAATCTTTTATATCTTTTCCGCATTCTGAATTGTCTCATCTAATTAGATTAGAACTACAACAGGAATTATATTCGACCCTGTATTGCATATGGAGTCTTCATAATACAATGCAAATAAATGCTACTAATAATAATTAATGAAGAACTTTTGCACTGTGAGTCTTTCCAAGCCAGGGAGCCCAGCGTGGGTGTAGCATCCAAGCATAACTGGTTTCTGGGCTTGGCTTTATCAGTGAGAGAGGAACAAAGCTCAAGATTTTGCAGACTTGGTTATTTCTACTCCTGAGCCTGGCCAACATCTTTGTGCTCTAGATCACTGTTCTCAGGCCTCAGATCATCACCTCAAAGCAACTATTCTCTTTAGGTTAACCCACTTTGGTATTTCCTGAAGGGAGCATGTTGCATTAGGAAGCATTAGCCACTATCTTTAGGAGGACTTTCTCTCTCCTTTCTGAGGGTATCCAAGAAAAGGTTTGTCTGTCTGATCTCAGCATCACCAATACCTGTTCACTGTCCACGAGAGCAGTGAAGCTACTGCATTCCTGGTGCTGAAGCGCAATGCCTGGGGTCCTCCACACGGTTGCAGCTTCTTCTGGGAAGTTCAATAATCCTTCCCCATTCCTCAGAAACTTCCTTCTGTGCAGCTCAGTGCTGCATAATATACTTGTTAAGTAGCTGCATAAATTATTCTTTTTCATTGTAGTATGACAGGGATGCTTCAAGAGAGGCTGAGGGCTCATGGAGATTGTGACTCCACACACCCAGAGTCAGAGGCTTTAAAGAGCTAACAGAAGACAGATAACAACATTTCCTTTCTGCCACCTGTTAATTCTTTTTAACAGATGGAGAACTGGAGAATGGAGAGATTAAAAGCCCTGATACAGGAAACCATATTTTTTCAAGACAGTGCTTAAACACATGCTTCTGCAAGCACAGGCTTCTATCCCAGTGAAACTGAGCATGTGCTTAAATAGTTTTCTGACTCGGGATCTAAGTCACTCTTTCAGGGTCATAAAAGCAGTGGAACAAGCTGCCTCCAAAACTCTCAGTTCACACTGAAGCCTTGGTCCTTTCTTCAGTCATTTCCAAAACTGTGGCTCTGGAGAGCTCTGATAACCTCTTGCGCTCTGAGGCTGGAGGCAGATTAAAAGGTCACCTCAAGTTTGGATACAAGTTGCAGATATGAAACCAGAGAAAAATAGAAATAGCAATTCATGGAATTAAATTTCAAGTCTCCTGCAGTTTAAGCTGCTATAAATAAGAAAACAATGGGATTTACCTGTGTTTATAATATGTCAGAAGATAATCCGATCCACCATCAGTTACAGTATCATGCAAACTTTCATGGCACTCACTTTAGCATTTCATACCTTCATAAATTTACCATGAAAACGATAAAATGTTTGGAGTTGAATACTGAATCTCAATCAGCTCTCAATATATCATTGGCATAGGAGGCAAAGTATTGCTTGTGAAGCTGAGAAAGAGAGTCTTGAGGGAATGGTAATGAACTGAGGGCAGGGACAGGTCTCCCAGAAGCTTTCATCCTGGGCAAGATACTTAATTCCCCTGTGCCTCAGTCTCCCACTTGAGTATTCAGGAAAAAAAAGTCCTCTTTTCTTCCCAGGCTTTGCCTGCCTTGCCTACTTCAACTTACTTTTAGAAACATGAAGCTAATGCTGTTTTTAACTATCACGATTCCCTCTTTCCTTATCTCAAATTAACTCCTTGCAGAATGGCACCTATTCAAGCTCTCCCAGATAGCATTATGCAGAGCTGTAGCCTCCTAACAGCTGAATGTCAAACCTGTCAGTACATTCTGCACAGTTTTCATAACAGTGTGCTGTGCAGTCTCTCTCAGTGTGATAAACAACTAATGCACATATTGCAGGTACTATAAAAATACTCCACAAAGCCTTCACATGCAGCTACAAAGAGATTTTAAACTGAGACAGAGAATACCATAGTGTGTACCTGGGCCAGTCCAGATGTACTGCCTTGCTCTCTGTTACTCAGGTTCACAGAGCTGAGACTTTCATGTCTCCTCCATGCTTTATTTCCCTTTCTCTGGTGTATAAGCTGCATGGAGAAAAGGGTGTTTGCCACACTGCCCACACAAAAGAGGTGTAATCTTTGCACAGAACTTTCATTAGCCCTGCTGTAAGTTTAGTAGAAAATATCTTTCATCTTTATTTCTAAAAGCCTCTGTATATTACTGTAAATACACTTAAAAATTAAAAGCACCAAAGTTTGGGGTTTTTTTAATAAACCTTCACCTAAACATTAGAGAAGTAAAACAGACGATGTGAAAGGCAGAGTGTTAAACAGCACAGTAAGGGGAAAAAACTGCAGATAGCGAATAGATGCTTTTTAGGTCCGTATTCCATTAAAACCTGTATCCATGCTGCTTTCATGGAGGATGTTTTGCTATCACATGCAAATGCCTCATTTTTCAAGGAGAGTTTTACATAACCTGTCTATTAGGCCTTTGTTAGTCATGCTACAAAGATTTAAAAGCTTTGAAGATTGTCTTAACTAAAAAGAGCCACAAGAACAACAATGCACTTTCTTCCAGTCACTGATCAGGCTTCTAAAGAGTAACTAATAATGTGAATTTTAAAGAGCAAAAGGCAACAGGCAAATATTTAATAGTACAACTAACAGCGCAGCATACCTTCTGCAGAAACCTGTCTGCTTTACTTTCCTTTTATCAATATTGCCTAGAAAGTAAATTTGTCACTGAGCAGTTGAGAATCTCTCAAAGATCTACTTTAATGTTTCATGCTACGTTTGCAAAACAAGAGTAATAAAAATAATGACACCATTATTACTCTTCCCTCTTTGTTTTCAGTTCATCACTTGCATATTTGAATAATGAATTATAGTCACATTATCTCTACACTTTTGCTCTTGACTTCCTCTGCTGGCTGAAAGTAAAGCTATTATCCAGTTGTCAGCTCTGAAGAGCCATTCAGCACAGCAGCCAATGGCCCTGACATGTAGATATACTACTATGCAAAATTATCTAGAGTACAATTTCAAGCTGTATATGAGAAAATTACCAGCCAGAGTAAAAATGAATCTTCAGCTTAGGTGAAATATTAAAAATTTCATCAGGGTCACTTTAGAACATAAATAAGCAGACGACAGAATTAGTTGTGAATTAGGCACAAAAGGCTAATTAACACTATTGTATCGTCTTGATTGACTTAAAGTCTATTAAATCACTATTTTATTGTCTGAATCTCTGAACCTTACAGGAAAAATAGAACCTTCTTCTATTAAGAGGCCCCGGTTCATTCTCAGATCTGCAGCTTTTGACTGAATTTCATTAAGACTCATTCCACTAACCAATACTTTGCACATGTAATTTCCTGATAAAGGAATGATTGTTTGTATCAGTTGATTTATACAGCTTTTTTATTAAGTGTCATGTTAAGTTATAAACAAATCACATAAAACAAAACCCACACAATTTTTTCCCTTCATGTAATTATAAATATAACTGCAGCTTCAGAAGAAGTCAGATTTTCATGATGCAGTAGAAGGGCAAATGCAACCTAATAGCAAACATTCAGGGCAAAGATTTCTTATGCTCAAGTGTTTTTGTCAGTAAAGAATAACTGGAGATTGGGAAGGTGAGGAGGTACACCCTACCAGAAAAAAAACCCAATGTCCTCAAGATGACATTAAACAAAGAGGTATGAGAACAGAAGGGAAATCAGAGCAAGCTACTGTGCTTGTTTTGAAGAAGTGTCTGAGAGGAGCAGCTGCTATCTCTGTGGTCAACATTTATTCTTCTAAATCAGCTGCCTCAATCTCTTTTCTAGCAATTAGACCTTCTCCTGTTTGCATCGCTATATCAGGAATGCTCTTCAGATTTTTGAAAGGGAATAGGCAAGAGCCCACTTAGCCTTTAGTACAAAAGAAGATGGAAATAACAGGTTATGTATAAAGAGTGAAAAGTATGTCTTGTGGATCTCACTCGGGGATATCTCGGAGCCCATCAACGTTTATTGAAATTTAGAGAGGGCTGCAATGATTTGAAATGTATTTCATGGATTTCAACTCCTGAAAATTTACATCTAGAAGAACTTTAGCTCTTTACCAACACTGTTTCATCTCCTAATACCACTTAGTGTAACCTAGCATTGTAATTGCCTCACCTTAAAGGCAGATGTGTAAGCAAACAGATGAAATGATTTATCTAAGTTAATGGAATGAGGATAACTACTTTTCCAAGAAACTCAAACATGTCCTCTTTCTCCTCTTGGAAATCTTGTTTTTCTGAGATTTGAGGACAGTAGCCATTCCTGGACACTGTCAGCTTGGCAATAGTAACAATACCTCTTTTTGATCTGTGGACATCGTTAAGTCCTGGACAGAGGAACTTCTTCTACATATCAATTGTATGGTGCAGGCAAAATGAGTTGGATGTGTTCATGAATGTGCCAAAAAGTGTCAACACATGCACAATAAACCTGATATGCCTGGCTTACTGCACACTGGGAATCCGTCTCCATAATGCATGCATGCATATTTCTGCCTGGGAAATCATGGACAGCAGCATGGCAACCCTACATAGAAAGTCCTCTTTGAAAACCATGCTCTCAAGCCAATGTTTAATTCATTAGGTTAGTCTTCCTTAATCAGTGATCAGTAGAACTATTTAGCTCATGATGTTTTAGAAGAAAGTCTAAGATGCTCCTTCAGAAAGCTCAAATGTATTAATTCACACGTATTACAAAGAAGGAAACAAGATGGAGGGAAATTAACACATTCAAGGTTTAGCTCAGTTGTTAGTAAATGAAATCACTGTGGCAGCATGATTTGGGATGTGGAGTTTTTCTTTTGCTGTAAGATGTGGAAAAATGAACTACAGAAGTTGAATAAAAATTAGATCATGCTGACTTTTACCCTATTGACCTGCTACGAGCCATAAAACCATCTACCTGACAGAAACAGCAGTCTCTGTTGGCCAAAGCCTGGCCCACCTCCCTCGGTGATCTACTCAGTGTGCTTCCAGTTATCAGGTACTAAAACCTTTGCTGTGTAAATGGTTAAAGAACTGAGCAATTGTTGGAGTATAAGCAGTCTGCCCTATGCTACCTGATCACTCAGTCATGACTTTCATATCCTTCCAGCGGAATCTTTGGACTTGTAGAGAGTCTGAGAGTGCTGATAGTGGGTATACGGATGGGTAAGAAATCTTAGAGCAAGCACATACCCTGTCTTGGAAACAGTAATAAAGTTGGCCGGGATTCTGCCTACCTAATTTCTGCACTGAGCTACGAATCCAGATACCATCTACAATGTGAAAGAGGTGTTTTAGAAGCATGATTTACCTTGCCCACCTTAGACAAAAAACACCCTTAAAACCTTTTTTTCTAGGCTGAAGAGGCAGAAAGACAATCTAGTCACTTGCAACATGGACTTTTGGAGTTAGATGAGAAAATCTCACACTTAGAACCTACTTGTTACTACCTACATTTAGATATATGCTTAGATGCCCTTGGCACTGAGATGGAGGAGTTCTAATATTGATTCCCTGTCTTCATGGTTGTGAAAAAGAGCTAAACAGTCTTGTGGTGTAGTACTACAAGAAGAGGCAAGGGAGTCCTGCTACCTGATGCTGGTGCTTGTCTGGGAGCTGGAAGGCTTATTTCCAAATCTCTACATGGCCATAGTCTTTCTGCAAGTGTCCTTAGGCACATCACTTAGTTTCTTCTTTGCAGTTCCCAGTCCATAAAGTGAAAACACCAGCACTTCACTATTTCACATGTATGTTGCCAGAAGAAATAAAACAATTTGAGGAGCCCTGATGATATAATAACAAGAATCATACAAATGCCACTTACGTGGGAAAGAAAGAGGATCAAAGAGAGGAGAGCAGAAGTATGCTGCTCTCATACATGAAATTAGCCTATGTACATTTTAAGTTTCAAAGGAAATCTTTTGGGTCATTGAGTATATCATGCTACATAATAAACATTTTTCCTTATATAAATATTCAAATGTATTCCCATTATAATACAGTCTTTCGTATATTGAGAGAGTATTACTTTATTCTTCTCATGGCTGAGAAGTTTTCTGTAATACTGAATTAAATAAAACTTAAGATTTCATGACTAAAAAAGAAACAAGATGCTTTTAGTAAAAGAGCTCAGATATACAGTGATGGAGGGACTTATTTTTATTTAGATAGAGGTGTAAAAATTTGCATTGCTGAGCTTGTTTGACAGAAATAGAAGCAGGACACCAGTAAGTTTTAAATGGAGAAACAATTTTGGCCACAGTTGTTTTGGAAGTCCGGAAATATTGAACACCTGCTTGACTATTCAAGGAAAAGTCACGAAAAAGCCATCTTTTTGTTCCAACATTTTTCTTTTCTAGCTAAAATCATCACTGATATGCTCAGATCTGAGTCAATTACTCTTCATCCCGATCCCAGTTTTATCCAGAACATATGAAGCTGGGAAGATTAATTTTGATACAAAAATCACCAAATAGTCAACATTAAAATAATCCCTTCACCCAAATCAACGGTACAAACCCATTACTTTAGGTTTTTCACTGGCAGGTAGTAAAGTGCTTTACTAAAGTTTTGTAGCAGCAATTGAATGTATCTCTGAAGATATATTATTCTTAATTTAGTTTTACAGAACAAATCACAGGCTCTATATTTTCATAATATTTTGCTTGTTTCACTGTCTTTCAGTCAGGAAATCAAACCTTGAAGAAAATAAACAAAATCTGTAGATTTTTCAGAAAATGTAAAAAGTAAAAAACTACCTGAGATAAAATTAGTAGTTATTCCCACTCACATTTTCCTAAATAATCCTCTTCCTCTCCTTTCATGCCAAAGTAAAACTGAGAAGCATGGAGAGTAGAAAATTACGGAATTTACAAAATAACCCCATACCACGACAAAAAACTAGGTGTATTATCATTACTGATACTTCTTGCATCAACATAGCATATGGTGGTTTCAAACATAGATCAGGGCCCATTGAATTAAATTCTATCCAGAGACTGGCCAAGGAAGCTTCTGGCAGAGCTAGGAACTGACCACTGTTCCCAACATCCTTCCCAGTAGTTATCTTTCCCTATTACCGTGCACACTTTATACAGGACTAACTCACAACAGACCTCAGGCTCCATTTAAAAGGAGAGTTATGTTTGCCAGCAGTAGTTTCTCATTCATCTTCTTATTTCATCTGAAATCTGTCCTCCAAATTTTGTTTTCTTGCTCACTTCTGTGCCTAAACCTAGGACTTGATTAGTCCTGGGGACAATTTTGAACCTGCTTGTCCTTGAAGACAATTTACATGAGAACTGAGGCTGGCCAGAAATACTCTCTTCTTGTAGGGTTTACACCCGAGAAGCAGCATCCAAGCCTTCTGGACCCATTAAAGACATTAAATACAGTATCAGAGGAGGGAAGGAACACACGTACATGGAGACCCCAATGCTGCAGCAGGACATGGCACAGACCAGTTGATTCCATTTTATGCTGCACATTTAGCAGTGCAGCCAGCTCCTGTTCCTCTCTATTTCAAGCAGTGTATGATGTCCAGTCTGGAACTGCCCTGTTGGAGCAATCCCAGCTCTCCACAGAAAATTCTGTCCTGTAGCAATCACATGGTTATATTTGTCTGTCCCTTACCTTTCCCTAGAAGACAGGAAGGTTGCGTCAGACAGCCTAGTGCACTTGAGTCTCTTCCACCTGGTCTGACTATGATTTGTTTTCTCACAGCTTTCCTTTCTCTCCAAAGCATCTTTTTTCAATGTCTACTTTAAATTCTCACAGACCTTTTAGGCACTCCGTTCTGTCAAAAAAATTATAATTGTATAGTCTTGTTTTGGGTGCTGAAAATGGACCTTGGTCTTGCATTTATTTATATAGTGGTTGTGTTTCTCTCCTGCAGTTTTCTCCAATAACTAGACATATAAAAATGTAAAATGGATATGGATATGCTGGAATGATGCTTTGCCATCAATCACATGCACTGTTGGTAAATTATATCTCATACTCCTGGATTATGAGATACTTACTCTACATCCACCACATGGTCTTCTTATCTAACACCTCATTTCCAAAAAAATATCCAGCATTTAAATGTAAGGACTTTTAAAAGTAAGGACTTATAAATCTTACATTGCTCATAAAACAACACACATGCACATGCCCACACCTTTTACTGAGTTTAAACTCTGGTTCCTTGTTTCCAGACCTGGAAAGTTTTACCTCTTGGCTGCTGTTAGCAGCTTTAGAAATATCTTCATCTTCCTAAGCAAAGGGAGCAGTGTGTCTCCATGGACATAAGGTATTTTTTATGATTGCACTAAAGTTGGTGACAAAATTTCCCATTTCTATGCAAGAAAAGTACGGCTCATACCTGACATGAGTAAAGGCAGATTGAAGTGCTAAACCCTCAACAGAAAAATTTTGTAAATAACTTTGCTTTACTCTGATTCAAGTTCTTCCAGTATAGCTGGCATTTGGAGTCTCAGGAATATTTAATTATATAGAAAGCCTTAAGGGGCAATAACAAGCTGGTTTCTGAGCTAATGGAAGAGAAAAGAATACGAGATTAAAATCTAAAAATTAAATAGAGGGTCATTCTTTTTAATGACTAATAACTCTCAAAGAATTTAAGTTTCAATTAAATTCTGACTCCAAAGGTATTTACGCAGTCATGAAACTATTTTTAAATATTTCACATTCAGAGTGCTCCAGTTTCCTCACAGGTTCTGGCTAATATCAGACAACATTATACCTGAACAACTTTACAGAAGCTCTGTATTTTGCTTTTAATCTTGTATTCAAAGTTCTGTTTTAATTTTCTGTTAATGTCTTTGGAGTTTTTTTTATGATTTCTGAGAAGATTCTGCTGTCTGTAAGATAAATTGTGCAAAATTTAGGCCAAGGTAGCTTACTTGCACCTTTAAGAACTTAATGGAAAAAGGAAGTAGAGGTGACTAGAGTATTTAAGTGGGAAAGTAACACAAGACAGATAGCTAACTGGGTATCAGGAATTATTGTCTTTCCCGGGACAAGAGATAAAAGAGGGTCTTCTATCTTGTGTGTCAAAAACATTCACTTCATGTGATTCTCAGAAAAAGGAAGTATGAAAAGCACTCTTTTTCATAACAGGACACAGGGAACAGCACAAGCTGGCTGCATAGGTCTAGAAATGCATAAATACATTACAAGTCTAACAAATTACAAATGCTCTCATTTGGCAATAGACACACACATAACTCTCAGGCATTAAACACAAACAAGAGCAGAACTGTATCAGCTAACATCTTGCATTAGTTTATAAAAGCAGATCAGGGATTCCCATGTTACAAAGCATTGTGGTTTTCTAGCAAAAAAACCCCAAACCAAAACAACAACCAAACACTTTCAGTTGGAATACAGCTAATGTTGGAACTAGGAATCATGGCTCACCCCACTCATGCATGGAGCACTGAGGTCCCACGTGCAAGCAGAGGTCTCCTCTCACTGATCTGAGAGTGGGGCTAGTTTTCTTGGAAAGCACTACAAATCCTTGATAAATCTTTGTTTTATAAGACATGTTATTGTGTCTCCAGAGTCTACAACCTCAAATAGGTTTCCATTGCGTGAGACATGGATGCATAATTTCCTGTTGGCCCATCAGGGACTGCAGCTTAGATATACCAGCAACGAATTTCCTCTCTTTTCCCCCAGCTCAAGGCACTTCTGTTATCACTAACTACCCAAAATGGACACTATTTCAACTATACTGATGCACAAGGAAGAGATGAAGTTCATGTGCATAGTACTTGAGGTTTCTTCTGTTGTTCTTGGTGCACCAAGTGAGCAAGATACCTAATGCTATGTTTTCCTCTTAAAGACTGAACTGCAGAATATTGGCAACAGGGTCTTCCAACACAGTCCAAACTGTAGCCTAACACTAAGGCTATTTTTCAGTCTGCTGGCTGAAGGATGTAATGTATCAGGTGATTATGTGGTTCTCTTCCCAGGATATCTTTCCCAGGATTTACTGAACAATCAAAAATTAAGTTGAGGGGACCTTGAAGTTCCCTAACGTTGGAAGGATCTTGCTGACCAAGGATGGGTAGGCATCCCTAGTCTGTCAGAAAACAGCATGTGAGCTGATGCTCTTGTTTCTCACAGCCCTGATTTTCTCATCTTTCAGTTTACTACTACCTTGTAATGAAGGCATGCCAACTTTATCCAGAGCATCTTGTCTTGGAAGTATAGGGTCTTGAGAAGAGTTCAGAAAAGAACTACACCTTCTTGTTTTGATTCGCTGCATTTTCAGGTTGAATTGTGTAAGTTTTTAGTTGGAAGAGAGTGAATAATTTTTAGTTGGAAGAGACTGAATTTTAGTTCAAACTTTTTTTGGAAGAAAACCAAAGGAACATGGATAAATGTAAATTCTTGTTTTCATGAAAGTGTAACTTTTCATCCAATCTTAAGGTAATAATAACAACAACAATAATAACCACCATAATTATGGAGAGATCCATTGGAATCAAGAATGTAATCGTACCATTAGTCCCAAGCACACTGACATTTTTTGTTTGCCTACTATAACAATATGGAATTGGCATCTTTGCTGTGTAGTTGGTATCTCAGATCTTTCCTAGCCTGTTAAAGACAGAAGGCAGTATATATTCATTGTTGTAAAGATTCTTAAAGGAATCTCTGTAATTACTTTAGGAATCTGTAGCTCAGAACTTGTGTCTCTCTAACAAAATTATAAAGGAAGAAAGATACACAGGAAATTAAGAATAACTTACTGCTAAGTCATTAAGAATATATTAGGCTAGATACTATGAATTTTTATAGTAAGAGATTTCTGTATCCAGTAAGAAAGAAGAAATTACATTTTTATATTATTCTATTTTTTGTGTATGTATTGATTAAAGTTCATATAATTTCTCCATTTTACCAAATGGCAATTGAGAACTAGACTAAGGCTCTATTTAATAAAGGATGAAGCTAGGTGCTAAAATTGCAGATGCAGGAAAAAACAGATTGACTTCCTGTGAGATATTTTGAGACAAAATGTGTCTCTTTACAGAAGAGGCAAATGACCTTGCATGTTGGGCAGCTGGCCTTTTGGAGAGCCTAGAGAGCACACTTAGTGGCTTTCTTAAATGTAGAAATTCAGTCTAACTGATTGGAAGGGACTTTGTACCCTTGGCATCAAGCTACGATTTCTTCTGAACATAGATGTTGCTGCTCATAGCGTCAGAAATTGAGAGGGGATTAAAACCCCTCTGATGGCTGAAGCCTCTCACTTCCCTATCCTTTAGGGAGTTCTTCAAGAAAACAGAGGCTCGGGCTTGGTTTTGCCCACTGTCCAATAATGTTGTATTGAAACAGAGCATTGTCATGAAGCCTACTCTAGAGCACATCTGTGGCTGCAGGCATCTGGCTCAGAATGAGGTACTGATGCCAACTGCGAGCCTACAGAGCTAGGCAGTGGCAGGGAGAGGATTTTCAGGTTTATAGTTTTATATATCTTCCAGTTCACATTAAATGCCACATTAAGGATCTAGACCAGATTCCTTGTCAATCTCTACAAAGAAAAACAAAGCAACCCTTGGTGATAATCACACAGTCACTCAAGGGTCCATAGCATCTTTTGGAACTAAACACAAACGCTGAGCATAGCTCTGCACTCATGATCCTATACTGCTGCCTCTTACTGGGAATACATTGCAGATGCAACATCAAAATTTAGCTTGGAGTTTCAAGATTGCAAATAGGATGTCCAGAAACTTTTAAATATATGTAAAGATGCAAGGGGAGCAGAAAGACCATAACACATCTATTCCATAGATTAAGCAACACCATCCTCAGCTGGTGTACACTGGCATAACCATTTACACCAGTGAAGGGTTAGCAGGATTTACTTGTTTCTAAGAAAGAAACTGCAGTTGAACTCATAATCTGGTTAGTTTAAAACTAACAGATTTGACAGTGTTTCTGCTTCTAAAGTAGATTGTGATTTTGGTTGTGAATTTGATGCAACACAGCGGGAAATGTAACGGCTATGTGTAACACACACATATGCACATGTAACATACACACAATATACACGTATATTAACATATCTCCATTTTCTTCATTCCCCACAAATTAAAGTGACAAGCTAGATGTTAGTCCTTTCTGAATTAATCCTGTCTGAATCGCATTAGTGTCATCTTCACTATACAGCAGTAACCACTAGGCTATAAAATTTATGATATAACATTCAGAATTAATCTGCAAATATATACTAATTCACACTGACCTTTTTTCAAGCTGAGGCCTTTTTAGCACTCACAGTAGGTTTAACATTGCCCTACTGAGTGTTATTACGAAGCAGTCAATGGTTGTCCATAATTACATCATGCAAATGACATTTGCTTTTTTGTTTGAGCTTATTCCCTCCGATGTTTCCTTCTTTTATCACACTCCTCACACATCTGTGTCCCTGAAATGGCACTGTAAACTCCTCCTCTTTTGGTTCCCAAGTTCCTTTTTCTGTCTTCCCTGACTGTCACGCAGTCACCGCCAGCAGTTTGGGCTGGTGAGGCAGTGACATATCCCTCTGACATAGGTTATGTCGCCAGCTGGTTGGAACAGGTGTACACTGATTTTACCATCAAATGGCAACACGCACTTGGCTTCTTACCAGCGCACAGGCATGAAAAACCTGTTCCCTTAAAATTTCTTCCAAGATTGATGGGCTGTTCTTTGACACAGTATCCAGCAACAATTTCAATTCCCAGATTATTTCTCACCACTTGGGCTTGTTCGACAATAGCAACAATCGAAAGTCACAGAGAACTTTATGTTAGTGGAGACAAATTACTAGGGTTTTTTTCTCCTCTTTCTTCAGCAAAATAAAACACTACTTTGACTGAAGCAGTGTGAGTACCCAGC
The DNA here is from genome assembly GCF_028858725.1 of Colius striatus. NCBI lineage: Eukaryota > Metazoa > Chordata > Aves > Coliiformes > Coliidae > Colius > Colius striatus. The sequence goes on along the minus strand of NC_084769.1, from coordinate 10,259,381 downwards.
TGCTTACAAAACACCTGACGCCAAATACCTCCCTTTTAGAAAACAATTGGTGCAAAATGTGAAGTAAGATTCCATAAAACTTCATTAAAAAGGCAAAAGAAGGTAACATTTCTTAATATCAAACACTGGGATATGCATATATCTGTATCTGATATGCACATAGCTGTATCTGATCACAGCAAGCCCTAGAAGTGAAAACATGGCAAAGTTGAGGATACCATGCAGAGACAAAACAGCAGCTGATGATCTTCGTCTTCCCATTGTCACCCACAGTGGTGATGCACTTCTGAACATATAGGGCTCAGCTTTGCTCTAAGGTACATTTTTGAGGCTGACATCATCTTTTTCTTCTGTTCCCTGAGTAATAAGTAGTGCTCTGATTAATTCTGCAATAGAAAATAATCTAATACTAAAAATATCTCAGCTTCCATTAAGCCAATTCTGCAGTCTTTAAAAATCCAAGGCAATTACACTAGTTTATATCTGACAGTATGTCTTGATTTGTGAATCTTTGGGAAACCCTCGTTCTTCACAGATGAGAAATTACACTTTCCATTAAAAGCCATTGTGTATGTGATCTTGTTAGGGCATCCCATAGTAAACATTGGCAAGGAAAGCAGACTTTTTAATGATAACTGATCAGAAGGTCAATGCTTGCAAGCCACAACTAAAGTAATTGAGTTAGTAAGACAATGTTATTTTAGTCTAAAAGCAGCTGAGAAGTAGAGGAGGGAAGTACTGCACAGTTCAACTGTTCCTGTTCTTCATATTTCTTTTCCTACCAGAATAATTTTAAAATTCTTTTTACCACAGATCCTATACAAATGATTTTATTTTTCCCAGGGTAATTTCACACATCACATTTCTAACAAACTGCCTCTCAAATAAAATTGCCTGACAATGTATTTATTAGAACTTGAAAGAGACTTCCTTAAGAAGCTGTTATATTAAGAAAAAAGTGTTTGTTTGTATTAAGCATTTAAGCCTCTGTATTGATACACAACATAATAGGGCTGGTGCCATGGTAACTACTGTGTTGGTTTTTTAATTGAACAGCTGACTTTCAGTAGTGAGAAATTACTGAAAGCTAACAAAACCATAGCTACATACTTCCTTGTTTTCTGCACTATACCAAGGCTCTGTCCCAAGGAAAAACAATGAATTAGGAGCTATTAGCTCTTGCAGATTTGACAGTTATGTTTTTGTAATACAGTAAGTGCAGCTCATATAGAAAAGGTCTACAAAAGCTGCCATAGCACAGACATTTCCTTCTTCTATGACTTGACTTGAGATCAGCTTACAATTGCCTTTTTTTTAAAATCTTGGTCTGATACTAAGGACAGGAGATGTCTGAAAGAACTCATTATGTTCATATACAGCCTAGTATGGGAAAAGACCCATATTATTGCGTGTTATGTATAATTGTACCACAAAGAAGACTCTTTCCTCCAAATAGTTAATTGGGATGCAATACCAGTTATTTTAAGCTTTACAAAAGAGTTCTTTACATAATAGAGTGGCTGTTTCATGCAGCTCCTATGATAAAATTCTCACCAGTCTTAAAATGACAGATGTAATATTACCTTTAATAAGTGTCTACCGATGCATGCAAATTGAATTAAATAGTGGGAGTACAAATTTGTCCGATAATTAAGATAAAAATTCATGTCAGCTTAAGCCCTGGTGTATATTAGTAACCCCGTATACTACTTTTTCTGCATTCTCCACCAATTACTTCTAGTGTCCAACTCTTGATTGCTGTAATATGTAGTCGTTGAAAAAGAAATTTTAAATGATCTGTAGAAAGTATTAAACAAACAAAAGACTTCTCTTTAAAGCACCTTCAATACAAAATATTATATCCATTACTTAAAAATGAGAGAGCCTAACAAATTGCTCCAAGTTCAAAGTAGCACACATTTGAATAACTTCTCACAGAGCATAATAGAAATGTGAAATAATAAGTATAGATGTACAGTAGTAAGTAGAGTCAGCAGGGAATTCTCTGAGCTGTGAAAATGATCAGTATTTTGGAAAAAGTCTGTGTTTCTTGTCAGGACAAAATTCTATCACGAACCCAAGTTTTTCACAAGCTAGTTATGAAATACAGCAATTGGACTTTCTCTTCGGCTTTCTTTGAAGTTATACTTGGAACTGGAAATTCAACATTTTTATGATTAAGAAACTCACCTAGGACAAGAAACAGACAGCTCAGGTTCTTGAACCTGGGTTTAAACTGTTCTTGTAAATGTCCTAAGTCATGAGCTGGTCTTGGATAACATCTTACGTGCTATCATTTTTGACCTGAGATGCTTTCTTGGATGTGATGCACCTTATAAAAATGTTCTTTAAACTGCTACAACCTCACATAAGTTGCAATTGCAATGAAATGCTGGTTTTCAGCTGAATTCCATAAAACCTGTAGTTAAAAAACCCCCCACAATATCCCTATCAGTTCTTGGCATAAATAGCTGTGCTAAAATTTCCTGGAATATTAATTTCATTTTTTTGAGGAGTCACTTTAAATCAGAAGTCTCTTATTTAAAACATTTCTGTATCGGGAACGTCTCATCCCTAAAGAAAATCAGAGTCTGGTGTCATTTGAGGTTAATCATTGCATTGCAGAAGGGAATTTATACTTGACATTATAGAATCACAGAATGGTAGAGTTGGAAGAGACCTCCAGAGATCATCTAGTCCAACCCCCCTGCAGAGGCAGGTTCACCTAGATCAGGTCGCATAGGAACGTGTCCAGGCGGGTCTTGAAGATCTCCAAGGAAGGAGCCTCCACAAACCCTCTGGGCAGCCTGTTTCACTGCCGTACTGAGAGTTCAAATTCAGAACACCAAAAATCCAATTAATATTTTGTAAATGAGATAAGCTTTGCACTTTGCCCCTTTGCACTTTTGCCCCACATCTCCTTTTTGTGTGTATGAGGAACTCGACACAACTTTCCTGGGTCTCAGTGTTGCTACTGTCCAGGATTAAACTCTGGAGCAAAAGTCAATGATTGCTTTGCTGATGTAGTGAGGTGGCCCATGAGGAGAACCAACCTGTCAGTCCCATATTGGAGTCTCCTGAAGTCACAGAATCTTAAGAGCTGGAAGGGATCTTGAAAGATCATCCAGTTCAACCCCCCTGCCAGAGTAGGACCACCTAGAGTAGGTCACACAGGAACTCATCCAGGTGGGTTTTGAATGTCCCCAGAGAAGGAGACTCCACGACCCATCTGGGCAGCCCCTTCCAGTGCTCCCTCACCCTCACAGTCAAGAAGCTTTTCCTTGTATTTTTTTGGAACCTCTTATGTTCCAGCCTGTTCCTGTTGCCCCTTGTCCTAACATCAGACACCACTGAGAAATTAGCTGATCTTCCAAATATTGCAATATTCTATATGAATATATGATGAGATATAAGAACAAGTCTGTTTGGATCTTAGGTCTAGAATTATGTTTATAACTTACCTTAGTGCTCCTTTAGCACTGAGTAATGGAAGATGTGGGTTTGGATACACTTGGGATGGGTTTAGTCTCTTTATGAGTACGATATAACATCTGTACTCTCCAATGATGGATGAACATCTCTAATAAACTTTGTAGGCATTTAGCAAAGTTAAACATCTGCCAAAAAGAACTATCAGCTGGCCTGAAAATCCAGTCTCTTTTGTTTAACTGCTTTGTTACCACTTGGAAAAAGCAGCCCATCATCATATGCGTTTACAGCTACTTAACTAGAACAGGTATTTTTAAAGTAGAACACCAAACTAGACCAGAAACATCGGAAAGAGACGTTAGGCTCACTGTCAGGCTGGGACCTGAAGCCCACCTTTCTGCTACAGGCTTACAACATAGCTTGAAATGATATGAGACAGGTCTGCATGTTGCTGCAGCACAGACTACTTACTTGTTCTGGATTGCCCACCTGGCCAGTACATTGCACCAAAGACATGTTTTTTTCTTACAGGAGCCTGTCCTGCTGAAATCCCTGACTGTGCTCCTAGACATACCCTTATTATTGCTCTGCCCATCTGTAAAATGGAGATAATAGCACTACACTAGCACAGAGGGGTGTCGTGAGGATAAGTACATTAAAGATAATGAGGTGCTTGGCTACTACGGTAATAGGAGCCATATGAGTAAGCTTTGTTTAAATTTGTGTATGTTAATAACAGTGTTCGTTCCGTCTCTGCTATAACACTGTACTTGGCAACATTTTAAGCATTATAAAGAGTCATACTGTATAATGGGTGAGATTATAGAACTCAATGGATTTGGAAGCCAAGACTGGCCTAATAGAGCAAATAACACAGACTCTATCATTAACCCTCGCCTCCCTTTCCTGCCACACCCAACGGCATCACAGCCGGACAGCCCGCACCTGGGCAGTGCCTGTTCCCTCTTCACGAGCCTCCACCCTCACAGCTGTAAGAAGAGAAGCAGGTTCCACACTTAGACGAAATGAGAAGAACTTTGGTTAATATACTGGGCCCTATTTAAACCAGGATAAGATGATGCCATTGATATCTCAATATATTGGAGGGGGCAGAATCACATACCATGTTGAGATCTCTTCTTGAAAGAAATGACACTGGAAGAGGTTCTCAAAACCATTCCTGAAAACGCCCAAATACTTGTTTTTTTTAATGTCCTTTGACAGAAAAGGACATTTTCAATGTTATTACTCTCAGTATATAGCTAAAACGAGAGAAGCAAGATAGGATTTATCACTGTTTGAAGCTTCAGGACTTAGCTTGAGTTTTACTTTAATCTTTGCAACCTTGTCGGGAGTTCCAGGTTCAACCACTGGAAGCCCATCCAAGGTTATTATGGCCTTGCAATATGAAAAACAATGCTTCAGGTAGCTGTTGTAGTAAAAAGACATGGAAACAGTTCCCCTGTAACTGTGCCAATGGCAGCTGAAAGTGACTGTCTAATACAATGCAATCTTTCCACCAGTGTGGGTACAGTCAGATATTTATTTGTTTCATCCACTGACTATTCCAGTGGCCTCCATAAAATGATGTTGGGGAGAGATGACTATGCCACAAAACAACAACAGCACAAGAGCAATGCAAGAAACCAACAAGCCAGAAACACCAGTGTAACTAATGACGGCAGCAGGTACCATAAACAGTTTCCTCAGACAGAGGAGCTACAGCCACTGTACCTAACAGCTGAAGAAACAGGGCTTTTGAGAATCTGGCATTCCTACTACCCTTTCCTGGAAAAGGACAGTAAAATACATCTTCTGGGACAATGGCCTTCTGTTCTGCATTTCCATAAGGGGCTACAACTAGACAACACACAAAAAAGGTACTACTTTCTCTGAAAAGCAAAAACATTTGATAGGAGTGATGCTTTTAAATGGGTTGCACATAGAGGGGCTGAGTTTCCCCCCATCAAGGCCTATGTTAGGAATAAAGTCACTGGAAGGAGCAGGCCAGAGTTGTTCCAGCTGTTATCCTGTATTGCTTTTCATTGAGTGTTGCAGAAGCTCTACCTAATCACACCCATGATGAATTTGTCCTGTCTGTTGCAGATATTACTAAGGAGTGTTTATTACAGATCGGTGTGTGATGGTGGCTTCTCTCTAACCGTCGCAATAAGGTCCCATAAAATGTGACTTGTTGACAAGGATCAGCCTAAGGTTTAACATTCTTTTCTTTGCTGGGCTTCTTGCCATTATACATTTTTTTTTGAATGCAGTGTAGTTGGTGAGTTAATATACACAGCTATTCAGAACTATAAATGACTATTTATCCTGCAACCAGCTAAAAAGGTTCAAACTATATCACAAGTGAGGGTACACCAGCAAAATAGCTAACTGTGGTCTTTAATTTGTCAATAATGATTTTAGACCATGACCCTTAATAGGACACTGTCACTTTTGCTGTGATTTATGCCTAGTGTGATGACATCAGTACCAATACTGCTGATAAAAGAACACTTATATTGAAGCAAACAGGATGATGAATGGAGTACAAGTCTACTTACTCATTTCATTACTGACTCTTCTGTTCACCACAGAGCTAATGTAGCGAGTCATTGTCTGCCTTGGGAGTATTTTGCAGGTTGAATTTAATGGCACAAGTGTGTGATATGTACTTCAGTCCTAGTGTTTGAAACGGCACAGCTATAGATTAGAAATATATGCATGTTGGATAGTTTACATATGAAACAGACAAAAACGTCAATTTTTAAAACACAAACCAGCTAGAAAGTACTTCTCTTATTTTTACTGCAGAATTTCCAAGGTTTATGAGAGCACTTAATTCCCCAATAAGTTAAATTTCTGTGTGTGTTTTATAGAGTAGACAAAAATAGAAAGTTAACATTACCAGCACAGTTAAGTATGACACACAAGCTTTTCAAAAGTAGTTTTCCTTTTTCTGTTTTTATTTTAAAAAAGAAGTTTTCTACTGCAAATGCAGCAACATTAAAACATAATTGTCTTAAAGATAGCTTTTGTTAGCAACCATTTGATACTGAAGCCTTTGTCGAAGCAAACAATGTAAATGTTAACATTAACCTTAATCAGACCTATTTCCTAAGATATAAATACTATCCTAATGAAGGAGTCTGCCAGCATAATCAAGAGAGCAAGGAAATCCCCTAGGACTCTTCAGGCGTGTGTATGTCACCAATAATTCTGCTAACCCTTGAGTGCTAGTGACTTTGAATGTAGAGAAGGGGAGGTAAATGCAGTTTTATTAGTGCAGTTTTATTGCTATGGCCAGCTGCACTCTTTTCTCTATAAAAGGTAATTACTTCCAATAGTAACAAGCTAATTGATTGCTAATTAAATCAATTGGCACACTAACCGCTGTCAGAAAGTGACAGATTAGCTGGTCACATGACAGTGTGTTAGTAATGAAAAGTGGACATGGTCTGAGTGTGATTGACACAGCAGATGAAAAGTGATTTGGGATCTCCTAGGTGGTCATGAAGAGGGCATGGAAAACATGATTGATTCAATGGTGACTGTCAGAGAGGAAATGAGAATTGAATAGGATTCAGTGTTGCCCTGGAACCTCACCACATGATGCTCCAAGTTTTTTCACATGTAAATAAGCTAGACAGGGCTTTCTGGCAAATGAAAGGCAGGATGGGGGAGGAAAATGGGTGGAACAGAAAGTGAAAGTCAAATCAACAGAACTTCTTTAGAAACTTCAGTTTGCTTTCCAAAGTGGAAACAAACACACAAATTTTTAGTGAATATAAACTCCTGAGTATCAATATTTTGGTGACTGTGTCCCAGTGTGTTATTTTCATTTGTTGTGAAGGTTTATGAATTAGTTTAGGAAGATCATCTTAAAAACAAGTTTTTACTTTGTTCCTTAAGTTACCAAGAACTCTATAGACTTTATAAAACTAAGGAGAGGAAAATGGAAACAATTTGATACTATTAATATTGGACTGAAAAGTGCATATACAATTACATATATATCCCTCTCCATATCTCTGTGTCTCTTTCAGGCAAATATAGTTTTATATAAAAACATAGCAAGTTCAGTATTACAAAAATTAATTGATTTCTTAAAGATTTAAAGCTTATCTCTAATATTTAACTTGCATTTATTTCAAAAGCTTAGTATTATGATGTAGTCAATATCTCAAAGCCCAGCCTTTTAAAACAAAATGGGAAAATATTGCTAATATTTTTCTGGAAGACATTCCATACTTGTTATACAGTTATTGCCATCAAACTTGAGTAAGAGTTTCCAAAACACTCAAATTTTTATGTAGCCTTTGAATAAGAAATGCTTGGTTAATAGTAGCAGCTCCTAACAAATGCTGACATTTAACAATAACTGTGAAGGTATTATCCAGATACATCTGAAAAGGAGACAATTATTACTGTTTTATTAACCTCTAAGATGGTATGAGCCAGGGCTTGTGTGCTTTATTCATCGTTTCTGAACAGAACTAGCACCATTAAGGACAAGTGCTGTTTGGCAGTGCACCCGAGCCAGCTGTTCCTTAGGGCATTTCCTATTAGTAGAACCCAGACCAGTGTTGTACAAGATGTGTGGACACGGTAATTAAAACCCACCACTTTTTAAAAAAGAAATGGGCCTTTTGGCCTCATCCCTTTTCTCATCCTGCCTTAGTCAACTGCTTTCAGAATGCCGTGGGAAAGGTGTGCCTCTAATTATGATTGGTTTTACTTTCAGTAATAAAGAACAGAATTCAAAATAAGATGTCTCCCTTTCCAATGCCATAGCAGCTTGTCAAGTCACCAAATGAGGCCACAACTGAGTAGAAAGAGATATATACACCATCTAGAGGCTTTTGTTTTGGTTAACTGATGGAAAGTGGGATCAGAAAGGCACAGGTAAAGTTTTGTGCTTTAGTTCACCAGTGCAAATCCTAGAATCATAGAATTGTTTTGGTTGGAAAAGAACTCTAAAGTAGCCAAGTCCAACCACTAACCTCATACTGCCAAGTCCATCACTAAACCATGTCCTTCAGTGCCTCATCTATGCATCTTTTAAATACCTCCCTGGAGTAGCGGGGACTCCACCACTTCCCTGGGCATCCTGGGACAGTGTCTGACAACCCTCTTAGTGAAAAAGTTCTTCCTAATCTCCAATCTAAACGTCCCCTGGTGCAACTTGAGCCCATTTCCTCTTGTCCTATCACTTGTTACTTGGGAGAAGAGACAGATCTACACCTCACTACAATCTCCTTTCAGGTAGTTTTAGAGAATGAACATGTCTCCCCTCAGCCTTCTCTTCTCCAGACAAAACATCCTCAGTTCTGTCATCTGCTTCTCATCAGACTTGTTCTCAATATAGTCGCAACTGCAGTAAGTGGTGGGATCCATAACTTCAACAGAGCAAAAGGCAAAATATATGTTCTGCCTCCCTTAATTCCTGATGAGTCTCCTGTGCATGCAACACTGTCATCAGCTTCCTGTAACTTTGCTTTTTTTCCTCCTTTTTTAACGTTTTTGAATAGATCTAACTGGCATCTCTTCTAACATGTAGGTACTGCCCCACAGGAAGGGAAGAAGGATCTTCATTCACAAGAATTTTAATTCATCAAATCCAAATAAGCCTAGACTTCTCAGTTAATTTCTCCCTCAGATGTGAAAGTTAAAGCAAAGGGAAAAATATTGGAAAGAATCCTACTCATAGAAATTATTCTAATACTTTAATGATATAACTGAATCCATGAGCTCTTATATAAAATTATGCTCCAGATTCTACTGTGCCCTTAAACAACCATTAAGCATTCCCCTAGTTAAGGAAAATATATGTTATATGGCATTCACTATCTATATACAGACAATATATATTTTTATCTGTATTTTGTATGTATACAACAGTATTTGGCTGAACACAATACTGGGTCATTATCTCCTCTGAATATTTCATTTTTAATTCCAGTTTATAGGTTATGAAGGATCTTCCCTGGCAAAAAACTTTCTGTTAGGATGACTATAACTGGTGAAATTATTTTTTAATATTAATTTTGTGCAGGATGTCAAATCTTGCTCTTATGAATTATTCTTGCACTTCATGTATCTATTTTTTAACCACTTGCTCAAATGAAGACAAAATTCACACACACAAGTTATTAGATATTAATTTTTCAAATACCCTTAATCACACAACATTTTATCTACTATTTTCAGCCCAGTCTTTTAGTTCTATAAACAGCAATGGGAATTACATATAGAAACATGTTTTGTCATTTATCCCGTTTGGCGAACCAAAACCCAGAAGTTATGAAACTAACTTCTAAACGTGGTAGCAGTCAGTAATGAGTCATAAAATTCTTCCCCTGTTGAATAGCAAGGTATTACAAAATGCTGTGGAAGTTTCAAAGAAAGCATTACAACATATATCTGAAGTTCATAGTACATACTTTGGTCTTTTAAGGTGAAAACTAAATCACTAAACTTTCTATTATGCCCTCATTCCATGTGATCAGAATGCAGTTAGTGGGGATGAAGTTACCACTGGCACTCTGGATTTGACTTGCCAGAACAGCTAGAATCCAAAACAAAATATTTCTCATCTTCCTACCTCAAAGAACACAGACTTATGAGATAGGTCACACAGAGCTGAGACTGGTACAGATTCACAGAAAAATCTTTTGATTATTCTGGGCTCTTCAGCTCAAGAAGGTCAGAGAACTGGAAAGAGTCCAGCACAGGGCCACCAAGATGATCAGGGGACTGGAACATCTTTCATATGAGGAAAGGCTGCGGGAACTGGGGCTGTTTAGCCTGGAGGAGATTGAGGGGAGATCTTTTTAACATTTACAAATATCTAAAGGGTGGGTGTCAGGAGGTTGGGACATCTCTTTTTTTGATAGTAGCTAGCAACAGGACAAGGGGTAATGGGATGAAGCTGGAACACAAAAAGTTCCACTTAAATATAAGAAAAAAATATTTTACTATGAGAGTGAGGGAGCCCTGGCACAGGCTGCCCAGGATGTGAAGGCTCCTTCCTTGGAGGTCTTCAAGACCTGCCTGGACATGTTCCTATGAGACCTGGTCTAGGTGAACCTGCTTCTGCAGGGGGGTTGGACTGGATCATCTCTAAAGGTCTCTTCCAACCCCTACCATTCTATGATTCTATGAATCATCTTCCCTAGTCTGGGATGTGTGTAACAAACCCTATATGTACATGTGGCTCACAAGACTCATCCCAGGTGCTTAGGGAAGCTGAAGGGAATGATAGAGGTACAGGTATGGAAGCTTCACTTAAGATGGAGCCTCGTTGGGTATCTTATTGGTACAAGGTTTATCTGCCTCGGCAGTTCCTCTCCGTTCTCATCTTCCCTCAAATGTCTATTAGTATTACCAGCGATGCTTGTGACCTCACTGCTGACCATACAGCATGTGTTTTACTTGGAAAATACCAGAGCTTGTATTGGAATGTTGTCAGCTCTCTTTTGAAAATTTTTTCTCTAAACCCACAAAAGCTGGAAAACTATTTTCTTTTTCTTTTCAGAGGAGAGGCTTGCAAACAGTTCATTTTAGGAGCTGTACGTTGGATGTCTGCAATGAAATCCCAGATTTGACATACTGGGTAGCGTCCTAGACTTTCTTCCACCAACTGTCTTGAAACAATCAGTACTCTGATTTACACAGCCATACATGGACTCAGACTCCCAAGCTAGGCATAAGAGCATGAAAATCCTGACCCTAGCTGTTCAACCAAAATCCCAAATGGAAAATACGTCTTGCAGTTTGGGAGAGAAGTCATGCTTCTTGACACAGTCCACTGTTTAAGATCATTTTTCCTCATGATTAATTCAGTCAATGTACAGGAAGAAACCGTAATGAGGATCCTGCCCTGTAGCATGTTGTAAACACATCCTTTCAGGAAACTAACAAGGAGTGGGAGGGGAAAAATATGATCACAGCTTGACATGCCACCTCACTGATATAAAATTGAATTAAACTTGTGTGGATTGAATAAGACTGCTATTTACAAAATAAAACTAACCAGCTTATGACTAGGATAATTTAGGTCACAGAGACAGTTCTTTAATATACTGCAAATGCAAGAGTTGTCGAAATAAATCCAGTGGTATCTGTAAATTCAAAGGATTTGTATTTTTCAGATCAAGGTGGTGTATGGTTGTCTGCTTCCATGGGTGTAACTACACTGCTCTGTCAATTATAACCAATGGCTTGTCTAGTTGAGGCACTTGGGGAAGATAAAGCAAATCCATTAATGGTGTGAAGTCAATACAACATAAACTAAGCATGTCAAATCCCCATGTAAACGCTCTCAGCTAAAGGGGCTTTAGATCAGACAAAGCCTTCATACTCAGATTAAGCACTTTAACCTACATACATTGACATCATAAGTTTTCTTTATTTGCCTTATTTTTTTCTGAGCATCTACATAAGTTGTCTTATGCCGACATGCCGTAGGGAAAGAAAATCCTATGATTCAAATCAAAGACTTTATTTAAGCCCCACAGTGATACCCTCAACACATTTAGTGACAAAATTCTCATCGATCGCAGTGGAGTCATGTTTTTTACCTTAACTTGTTTGAGTTTATTTTAGGAGAAGAGAGTCTGATAGGCTCCCAGACTATCGACGATCTATTGTTCACCATGAAAAGAAGAGCAACAATCTAACCCTGTTTGTCTAAGTGCCAGGATTGTCTCTCCCTAATGATACAGAAATATATTCTGAAAGGATTTTCATCTACAATCTTGGGTCTAATCTGACATTTTTATGGTAAGAGTTCTTAAAGACACAAGAACTAGTGCTGCCTGGGCATCACGTAACATAGCAAAACCATGTGAAATGTTTGTCTCTCCTGGGTAAAATGAATCCAGAAAGGATAACATTACACATAGGTGGCTCTCAACTTACTTTGAATACTACCTGCTGTTAAATTCACTTTTTTTCTTCTCTGGATCTAATTCAGAGAATCACAGAATCATTATGGTTGGAAAAGACCTTTAAGATCATTGAGTCCAAAACTCATAAGAGACAGCATGAATTTAAATGAATGGACTTTGCATCGTGACTTTAATTAAAGCATTTTACAGCCCCAGCCCTCTGAATGTTTCACCCGTGCTGAAACACTCTTATCTTTACTGCTTCTGCTATTAATGACACTAATCCTATCCATTCCCACATAGCCTGTTCAAAGATGACTTTATCAATTACCATCAACTGCCATCTCTATGCTAATAATGCACTGATCTACATATCTTTAGACCTATTCCTGTGTCCAAATTAAGGTCTGGGTCTGCCTCTTTAAAATCCTCTCGTATTTAACTGTCACCTAAAGCTCAGCATGGCAAAAATATAATTGTTACTCTTTCCTTCCAAGCTTTCTCTCTCACTGTCTTTGGTTTTTATTAGCCATATCACCATACTAACTGATTCAAGCAATAACCCTGGTGTTAACTTTGACTCACATCTATCTCCAGATCTTTGGATGCCTGATTTACCTAAATCTGTCTTGCCTAGCCTCTCTGAAATATGAGGCCTCTCCAAGTGACTCTAGTTCACATCATCTTACCTCTCAATCAATGCAGAATCTTCTTCTCAGCCTATTGCTTTGACTGCATCATTTCCTTCCTGAATCATATACAAGCTACACTTCTTCACTTTCCAAGCCTTCACAAACTCTTATTAGTCATCTATTGTTGCTTTCTCACTATTGAAACATTAGCCCACATCACAACCCCTTTAAAAACTCTTCATCAAGCCTTTTCTTGCTCTTTTGCTTCTGCGTAATTAGAAAATGCTCACCATAAATATGCACAGAAGTATCTCATTATCCTTACAAAACTTACAGTGCTGGGAAAGAGAAAATCACAGTGGTCAGATTGCTTGGTTATTCATACAAAAAGTGTTTCTTTGCTTCTTCTTACTCCCTTTTTGACTGTATCCACTTGCTATCTCTTATCACATAGTTGTATCACAAGATCGCTCAACAGTGTCTGCTTTTTACTTTTGCACTTGTGCAGCCTTCAAGGTGGAAAGGTTTTTAGACCTTGTGATAATACTAATCTGTAGGAATATTTGTTAAGATTTTGTAAAGGTCAGATGATACAGAAGAACATATTTTTGGTACTTTAAATCATTGTCCCGATGAGTGAACTTGACTAACATTTAAAAGTAAAATAAATAAATGAATGTTTGTCTAGCACCCAGGTGATGAGTCCCTAATCTTACTGAGTCCTTCAGGTACCCAGGTACAGTTAAATAACAGAATCATCTCACCACTGAAAAGAACAAGTTTTTAATGCCAGTACTTTATGGCAAAGGATATGAGAATGAATGAAATGTTTGCTTAATGTAACTTCTGCAGAGAAATGATTTATAACAATGCACCATTTATTCCACCCTTATGTAAGGCTTTGTTCATCACCTCACAAACCAGCCTTTAGGCTACAACATTTTGTAGTACAAAATCACTGATTTTATATGCCCCAAGAAAGTGTAGTCCACAGTGAAGGGGGATCAAATGTTAATTTTAGAGATATCACTGCCATCACATTCTTCCACCCTGCATTATTGCTGCCTTCTTGTGCCTCTGTGCTGCTCTGGTCCTGCCTTCTCGCAGACATCATCAGTCCAGGCTCTGTGCTGTACCTCATTTCTGATCTTAGTTCTACTGCAGAGAGAGTAGAACTGTGTATTAATCCAGCTTTTCTCTATGTTTATCACTGTGACTGCACCCTCACATGATCTGCTACCTTATAGTTAGTAATACAGAAGAGATCAGAGGCAATAGCTGTCACAAAACTTCCCTTCCCAAACTTTTGGAGTCAACATAGAACTCCAAGAGCAGTAGAGTCACTTCTGTGAGCTGTTCTTGTCTCTAAAGGAAATAACTTGATGAGAAGGAGTGACATTGGCATTTCTAAAGATAGGAAGTGAGATTGTCACCTCTGTTCAATTCTTATCAATATCTAATTTACTTGTGGTAAATACTTGGGGTGATTTTTCTATTAGGTGCACTGTAGAGAGATGTGCTGTGGTGATGTTTATGTATGGGCTTCAGAACAAACTTCACCATTAAGTGTTAGGCACTTTTACCAAATCTGCTTTGACAAACTACTTAGTAGATGGTAAGTGGAGACAACCAGGGAATCTATTTCAAAATAAGTCCCCCCTGAAATGATCCGGAAAGAGCAGATACAGGCTGAAAAACCAACAAAACAAACAAAACTGTCTGTTTTGTATCCTTTCCAATATCCCAGACAGAAATTCCCAGGTCTATGTATCACATTCCTTATCTTCTGTGTTCCTCATCTTCCCTCCCTGACCTTTTTCCAGTTTCTGCTTTATGGTCTCTCAAATGCAGCATTTAGTGTCCAAGGTGTGGGAGCAAAGATCTACGTAAGAGTGTGAAGACGAGGGGCATTTTTGTTTTCTCTTCTTTCTCTAGTAACTTTTCACATTCTACTTGCTCTTTTAATGTGGAAAGATTGTATTAATGGTTCATTTTTATGTGCTGCTGTTGATACTGAGAGAAGAGGAAGAACTTGTATGAAGGACATTCCCACAGATCAGTCCAGCCTTGGACTCACCGGGATATAAGGCAAGATATATATGGAGAGTTCAGATACCCTAATGATGGGTACAGAATGAAATCCAGTATGAAACAGTAAAGATGTAAAAGAAAGATGTGATTGAGAAAACATTATGAGTGGCACAGGACAGTTAATTTTTTACACTTTTCAGTGAAGACAGAAAATGAAGTGAGTTTGTACCAAGAGTGTGGTGAACAACCAATGCCTGGAGTGCATGCGGTATGCCTGCCAATCCTTCCTTGCTATATTGCTCCTGCTCTGCCACTACTGGGTATCCTCTGGGCATTGTATGCCATTTGTACCAGATAGTGGGGTGGTTTTCTATGACACAGACAATAAAGCCTGACAAGGATTAAACTCCACAAATGCTTCACCAGAGTCCCAAGACAGCTTTTAAAATTACATTTCCGGCAATAAAAGGATGAGGGTGTAAATCTACACAAACTACTTTCTGCAGACTTTTAATGAAAGTAAAACACATTGAGTTCACTAAAGATATCTAAATTCAATGCTTGGGCTAGAAAGTCCATCATTCATCCAAGAAAGCATGCTGCAGACAAATCTATTCATTCTCAGAATGAAAACATGCAGTAGATAGTTTGGTGAAAGCTGTTTTAGAAAGAGTTTTGGACTGCTTTGGGCTGGGGGAATCGAAGGAATTCTGTTATTTAGACAGCTACTGTCAAGTTTAATTTTGGAGAGGTCATCTGGTTTTATTTTCGACCCAAACTTCCCTGGTCTAATAGCTGCAATACATCCTATTTTCTGTAAAGCAAATTGAATGGATTAAGTTAGTCTAAAAGTTAAGATGATTGCATCTTGACTATGAACATTTGACATCCAAATACATGTCCAAAAATCTTTTTCTGCATAGATGTGGACTTACAGATCAATAGCTGACTCTTATTTCGTGTTGGTTTAAGATGAGGATCATAATTTTGTATTCTGTCTATAGCTGGATAAGTGCTTAGCTCCTGAAAAGCACCAGACATTATCAAAGACTTTGATGCAAACAGATTAGCTTCTGAAAATCTACTTTTAGGCATCTAACTCTATCAGCTTCCATCTGTGTGGGACTTCATATCAAAGAGGTAAATTTCTTTTGCATAGGGAGAGATTAGCCTTAAATGATTGAGTATGTAGAAAGGAGGGAGGACAGAACTTTAAACAGTACCCAGAGAAGATGCTAAGCCTTGTCCAAGAAGTGAGATATAAAAGAGGAAATTGTCTCCTCTGCCTGAGGACCAACATTTTTGCCCCAGTCAATAAATTTTAACTTAAACTGCCAGGAAAGTAAGAAACTTTTCAAGTCTATCTAGATCTCTCTGTAGAGCTTCCCTATCCTCAAGCAGATTGAGATTCCACCCAGCTTGCTGTCATCTGCAAACTTACTAAGGGTGCACTCTATCCCCTCACCCAGGTACATTCATAAAGATGTTAAACAGGAGTGGCCCCAGCACTGAGCTCTGGGGGACACCAGTCATGACTGGCTGCCAACTGAATTTAACTCCATTGACCACAGCTCATTGGACCTGACCATCTAATCAGTTTTTCACGCAGGAAAGGGTCTGTCCATCCAAGCCAAGAACAGCAAATCATATTTGAGCACTCTGGTGGGAATCTTACCCCGGTCTCTCATGAGAAGGCCAGCTTTTTTATTTGGAGTGAGGCATCAAGAAGTTTGTTCAGTAATAGGACAAATTATCTTTTGTATTCTTGCATAAACGTTTCTTATATTTTTTTTTGCCACTATTTATTCTTGCCTTTTCTTCAATTTACACTACAATTTCCTTTTAAAGAAATTTGTCTTCTTTAGATAAGTGGCATTAGTACAGTTCATTTAATACTGTTAAGACTTTGCTGTAGTCAGCCTGTATTAATGTAGATAATCCAAGGCAGAGTCATTTTGTGATGACAGGGAAGTTGTAATGATCAAGAAGAGACCACAGCTGGCATTAGCAAGGGGTCAGAGATTAGAAACTCATTAATGGATAGTTATGAAGCTTCCCTTGAATGTGACATTCAAGCCTCAAATTGTGATATTTATTATCCTTATTTGATGTTGGAGAACAATCAATAACATTTGCTTATTGGTTATCTACCAAGACTGAGAAGTTTCCATTCATAAGGGATAATGAATGACACACTGAAGAAGTCTCTCTCCCATGCGAGTATAATTAAATATTGCATTAGCCGATCAATAATAACTAGATTTAGAGGGGGTATGGGACACTATGCCATTAGCCTGATGGCAGGAGCAGTTTAGGGGTTTTTAAATTTGTCTTTGAGAAAAGATAGACGGATAGTAAAGATTTTCCAAAATATAAACCTGCATACTGTTTTTTAAAGACCTTTTTTAGGCAAGCAATTGAGTCATTCCTCAGCATCAAACTGGCTTAACCACTTTTTAACAAGAACTAAATGTCAGCTCTTATTTTGAAGCCCTTCCTCTACTTGAACAGGAATTAGAAGAAGAAAGGAAAAGCTGACATTGCCAATAAGAGCAAAAATTAGATTTCATTTTGTGCTCCCACGACAGTCCCCTTTAGCACAGGGAGGACTTGCACCCGCTGTGAGCACTGGCTGAAATACCAAAGCTCATGCTCTGCACAAGCCAGCAAGGACATCTCAGCCCAGGGCAGTTTTATGCACCTGGTGGAAATTGCCCACATGAACCCACTCCATCCCGTGGCCTTCTGAATTAGGAATTGCTTTACTTTCCAATGTAGACTGAGTCATTAGTCTCTTTGATGATCAAAACAGTTAGCAAAGAGCCACCGTTACATCAGAAAAACACTAGCTACTGTTGAAGTGGTATAAAAAAATAACCTCATAAGTTTATTGATTTAACTTCTCATTTTAAAGTTACCTCTAGTGTCTATTTTCATATTTTTTGCATGTGAGGCACAGTGCTTTATAACTTCCTCTATCAGATACGGGTATATAGGTGGAAGACAGACCAAAAAATCACTTCCTGCAAACTACCCCAGGCAATTGCTGCTGATGTAGCCTAGTAAGATGACCAAAATTTTATTAACTGAGACCATACCTTACTCAATATAGTAAAAAGGAGATGAATTTGGCTAGGAGGAATAGTAAGTTGCTGGAGGCAGAGTTATAAATCTTTTTTTTTCTTTCTTTTTTTTTTTTTAACTTCAGGTTTGATTTAGAGTCTTGTAAAAGTCTCTTGTTTTTAAAAATACAAGTATGCTCCCATACTGAAAATAGAAAAGCCATTTAGTGTCCTGTCTTGCTCAGCTACAAATATTCATCAAAAGCATCATCTTCCTCTCTCCACTTTCTCTTGCTTCTCATAGTCTACTGATAGACAAATGGCTCATCCCTCCCCTCAAGTATTATCTGCCTCTTCTATGCACTATAGTCAAAAGATAAGATTTAGTATCACAGTTGCATAATAATTTAATAAGCAGACCTTGGAGAACAAGAAAAAAAAAAGAAAGAGAAATGTTAAAATATTACTCAGAAAGAAAAACTAATGGAGCTATTCATAAAAAAAAAATCAGCCTGGGAACTCCGACGAATGATATGGACTGAAGATGACAGAGCTTCAGAATACTACCTGAGGAGACTCCCAAAACAGCTGATGAGTCCCCAAAATAGGGGTCCTTAAATTCACCCAGCTAAGGGAAGTATGTTTGCAACCTCTGGATTCCTCAGCTTATATCGTGTTCCTCAAAGTTGGTCTTAATCATTTACAGTTTACTCAGTGGTATGTATTAAAGTGAATCCTTGGGTCATGAATCCCTAGGATCATTCTGATGTCACTCCAAAAGAAGTCAGTATTACAACTGGATCCCACCTCTGATGGAAATTCTTGCTTAACTACATGGAAAGAAAAGCTTTATTCACTTATCTCCTCTGTGCATGGCTTTTTTGAGCAAGAACATGACCAACAGAGTGTTGGTCTTGAGACACACCTAAACCAGCTCTACAATCCAAGAAGCAGGTCCATGTGTTGGATACTGACTCTTCAGCAGAGCATTTGCAATGTATTTTTTGCTCTGTATTCTCCTAAATAAATCAAAGTGCTGGTCTTGATGAGGACTCAGTGTAATTTACAGCATGCAGAACCAGCCTGTTGCATCTCCCAGCCTACAAACCATAATAAAACAAGGCTTTCCAATCACTACTCTCCTCATCTTCCTCTTGTTTTGTCTGAAATAAACCTCTCCATTACATTTGTTCATGTAGACTCTTTTCATCCTCATAGACATCCTTGGGACAGCATTGCAAGTTAAAGAGGAATCACTTGAAAACAAGACATATGACAGGGAGTTGGACTAGATGATCTTTTGTGGTCCCTTCCAACCCTTAAGATTCTGTCGATAGACACTTTGAATTTGACATAGCAACAGTGCAAGAGTTGCTTTCCCTACCCAGGATCTTAGCTGACTGCTGGAGGACACAACAATGCTGCTCAAACCTTTTGCCTCTGTTTCTCTTCAGCCATGACCTCAGGGGTTGGTGCCTGTCACAGAAACTATTTTATGGTGTTCTGAGGCTTCTTGTTGATTAAAAAGTAGAAGCCCAAACACTCATTTTTAACCTCTGAAGTTTCACTTGGGGTTTATACTTCACGCTGTCAGGGCACAGAGTGTTTCTCTCTACCTTTGGTCCCCAGGTACTGCAGAAGCAAAAATAAATTGTTTTGAAACACAAAGCTTTACTTAACACAATATTATCAGCATGAGCAATACTCTGTAAAACACACCATAATTAATCACCAGTATTAGCTAGAGATTTGCCTAAACTCTAGACTATGAGACTGAATTGAGCCAAGGTCCAAGGGTTTTTAGGTGTTTGATATTACAGTTCAGGCTCTACTAGAAAGTTAAAAACAAAACTACACAAAAATATCACACTTTGGGCTTCAAAATCACTAGTTGTGCCTGCTCAGAGCTTCAGGGTTTTAGAAATTACATTTGTGCAGATTACTTTCCTCTACAGAATATGATAAAACTAATATGTTTTTTTTTCCTATTCAGGTAAAAAAAACATTAAAAATTAATATATATTCATAATTATTTAAAGTAGCATGTATAAAACCACTCTTCATAAAATGAAGTATATGGTCAGTCTTTAAAACTCTAAGTATATCCTTCCAATACATAAACAGATGGTTTAAGTAATTTAAATTTACATGTATATCATCTTTCAGGCATAAATTTTCTCAGTCATTCAGAACACAGATGATTTTGACACACTAATTGATTCTTTTTAAGTTGCAACTGGTAGTTTATTATTTGGAAAGGATTAAAGACAGAATTTGTTAGCAAAAAATCCAGCAAAAGTGAAATAAAAACAAAATACTTATAAATTTAATGTAATACATCAAGATTCTTCTTTGTAAGTAAAGTGCATTTTTAAATTTATTGGGACTAGAGGATCAGGTCATAAATTTTATATTTTTATTATGGTTTTCTTTCAAGATTATTATAGGTCCTTTTGCTAGTTGCTTGCTTTCAAGGCAAATTCAGTACGACTGGGTGGGGAAAACAAAGGAATAAGCCTTATCAGTTATTTAAGCTGATATCTTGCACTACCACTGAAGAGATATTTTGATGATACAGTTTTCATTACTAAAATGCTATAGCATAATAAATTAATTCAGTGTTGTGCACTTATCTATTAGACACATTACTACAGAAAAATAAAAATGTTAATTATTCATTATCATCTCTCTGATTATTTGTTGTGGCTGATAATTACATTGAATGTATTTTATATCAGTAATAACCTTCTGTCTACATTTACAACGTATCATATCTGGGGGGCTTGTCAAGCTTTTTCCCAAAGCCTTTTCTTTATTAAGACACAGACCTCATGAGTACATAACCTTTATGTTGAAGGCTGATTTTCCTTTTTCATATAAAGAACAAATATTATAGATTAATTAATCCAATGTGATTATAATTTAATCACTCTTCTTCTGCAGTCACAAGGGACTTTGTTATTATTCAGTGGCTCATTCATATTGTTATGGAGAATAAATGCAGTCATAAAAATATTTGTGTCACTTAATTCACACAACCAAACAAAATTCAGTCTCAGTAAACAAAACCCACAGTTTTTTGTTCGTCACAGAAGCTTTGTGGTCTCACAGGTTCTTACTTTACACCTTTTAACCGTTTGCATCTTGTCTTTTGCTGAACAGCCTCCATTTCCAGACAGTATAATACACTGTGTTCACTTTACAAAAAATAATTAACTTGATTTTTTTAAGAGGCTGATCCTGAACTGAAGTGTGGATCCTGTGCACACCTGGCCAAACGCTGCTGGCTCCAGCCCATCTTTAAAGCAATCACTTACTCATTCCACTCATGTCTAACCTATTCCACTTGATTTTATTGTCAGTGAAAATGATTACTTATTAATCTAACTTCTCTAACATTTGCTTTTATGCCATTTCCTTACAGTGTAGTCTGGACAATATTTGTAGCACAGTGGAAATCCTTTTGGATTATTTCTATCTCAAATTCTAGCAGCTCTTTGAAGGCTGAATCCTCTCAACATTTATTTTAGAAGGACAAGGAAAAAAAAAAAAAGAAATTTCTTTTCATAAGACCTTTGAACAAAGTGTAATTTTAAATTGTGAATGAATCTACTGTTTAATAAAAAAGGAACATTTGAGCTCCTTGGCCTTGGGACAATGCTGTTAAATTAATAAATTTAAATTTTGTGCTGAACTTTGAGAAACTAACGTAGTAATGCACAAATGTACTATATGAAAGGAAATCAAACCTGATACCTGTTCTGTTGCACCTAGCAAGTCTAAGTAAGTGCACTGTTCAGATGTTGCAATACCATTTAAATTCTATACGAAAATAAGTAAATCCACTATTTAAAAAGCAAATATCAAGTGTTAAAACAAATATTACCTGTGCAAATTAGTCCATCAGTGAAAACATAGTCAGTTTGGAATGGAGGTTACGTGTACAAGAAACACACAAGCAACTAAAATACTTTTATGAATACGACATGAAGAAAATCTTAGATCCAGGCAAGGTGTTGGTAGTGGCTTTATGGCTGGTGAATGATCAGAATTGGATATTTTTAAAGAAAATTTGAAGCTTTTATTAGACCACAGTAATTTGTACACTGGAGGTTTCAACATTATTTTTCCTTCATTTCAAAACTATACTTTTCTACCCTGAAGTTCACATCAACAGTTTTGTCTTGCACTACCAAGAAAACACAGGCAACTCTGTGGATGTGAGAAATGCATATTTTTTTAAAATGTAGTTCTACTACTTTCTTCAGAAAAAGTTGATGTAGGAAAGCCCAGGTAGAGCTGCCTGCATTAAGAGCTGTTGAATTCAGCAGCCCAACAGGAGCAAGGCTGCTGCAGCTCCATGCTCAGGCTTGTTCCTCCTCAAACCACTTTGATTTGTTTTGATAATTGCTTTTACCTCCAGTTTTCTTCTCTGCTAACAGGATGCGAGTTTGAGCTGTCAAGGAGCTAGGACATGATCTGATCATTTAAAGCCTGGGTAAAGAACATTGAAATTAAAATACCTGTGGTTTGGGACTTTCCAATCTCTTCACTGCCTCAATATGGAAGTTACATGGGTGGCCCTCCTTCTTCTGCCCTATCCCAAGCACTGGGACAAGCCAAAGAAACATTTCTCTTATTGCATGTGAAGTTTTAGACAGGCATTACCAGATTACATGAGTAGTTTTTGCACAAGTTACACAGGTATCCTAAATACAAAACTATAACTTTAACTAGGCTGATCTCATGATGCATGATATGCCAAAACTGTTTTTACAAAAACCTTACAGACATTATAAGTGAGTGGTAAACCTAGATGGGAAAGAAGCCAAGTTGGAAAGATCAGAAGATAGCATCAGTGGAAGAGTAAGATTATTATGTTTGAGTGTTATAGAAAAGATTTCCTTTACAAGGGCATGCTGCTGAAGACAGGTACACACTCACCATGAGACCTATATAGTCATTCTCCTTTGTCATGTTTTCCAGCAGATTTTGGAATATTGGTTTGGAACGAGTGAAAATAGCATGTCCTTTATCTAGTACTTCAGTTGGTACATGGAGAGCTGTGGTTAGCACCATCCCTCTTCATTTTATATGTCTGTTTAACATGATCAGTAGTCTCCATTTGCCACCTACAGGATCCAGACCTGCTGCAATTTCTCACAGTGTTCACCAGCTACTTTTAAACACAGATTGTAACAGACAAGTGCAACAAATTAAGAGATTGTTTATGGACAGTAAGTAGAGTATTTTGCTTTAAATCATTCTGCAATGGTCCATGAGATCACTTCATGGGCTCCCAGTGATCTGTGAAGGCACCACAGTTGAAGGATCTGAATTCAAATGCTTTATTTTCTTAACCATTAGCATCATTGCCTGTTGTCCCACAGTCCAGCCTCATTTAATGTCTGCAGCCTGACAAGATCACAGCTCGGGGAGACATGGCTGTAAGGAAAGTTGTGTTGCTTTTCAAGTGTAGTTTCTTTTAAATTGCCATCATGAGAAGTGTTTGCTGGTAAACATGTTTACACAGCTCTTCCTCTTTCAACATGAAAGGGAAGCTATTGTGATAGTACAAAAAAAGAATGGGAAAGCAAGATCCCCAAGAATACAAGTGGTGGCCACTGTAATAACAGTGTTTTGCAGTTACAGAGCCTTTCATCTAAGGATTTCAAATTCCTTGCAAAGATTGATTAATTAAGGCTCACGGTGAGAGTTCTGTGAATCATCAAACCTCAAGCATTTCACACCTCACTGACTTGCAACTCAGAGAAGCTCTTGATGAACATGAACTAAGTTCCATGAGACTTGAGGGAACCTAGATCAACTCCAGTGGGTTCACACTGAAGTCATTTTTAAGATGTGTAAATTTAAAGGGAAGCCAGGTGAGCAATCCAGAGCACTATGGTAAGAAGCACAGTAAGTGATCCTTGGGAGAATCCTACTACTCCTAGCTAACAAAACCTCTGTACTCTTCAAGTTGGTAAGATGCTGACAAAATCAAGAGTGTGCTCTCATTGAGAAGAATCCTTCAGTTCTATTAAAAACCTTCGTCTTATTTAATTGGTACTTATTTTACATCACTGTACAGTCGAATGTAACTTTGAATGTCACTTCCCCTCCTTTTTGCAGCACTTGTAGCCGTTGTCCTTGCCACAAAGCAATTTCAGACCAAAAGGGGCCTTAGTAATAGGCCAGTCTCTCTCTCCTGCACCTTGAATGACCTGAGGCCTCCCAGTAGCTCTCTCATCAGTCCTTTCCTTCCCACTGGCACCATTGCATCACCTCTCTGGTTATGCACCTCTCTGGAAGCTATTCATTTCATTTTCTAGAACATTTACAGGACTATAACTACAGACATTTAAAATCCTGATTAGTATTTTCTCTGTCTAAAGCTCTGTTGTAAAATATTCCCTGGTCATGTACAGCTAATAAAAAATGTTTTATACATAAGAATGTAGGCGCCTATTTTTTTAGTTAAAAATAATGCTTTGGTTAGTCATATTTTACAGTTGCTAATTACTCTACAAATGCCATAACGTGTCTGAATGGCAACTGCTCAATGAAAGGTTCCATTTTGTTTAAGAGATGCTAAGCAATACAGTGTAATACTACATGTCTCAGGCCAATTTAAATGTAAAATATATACTCACTTCTTAAATGTAATACATAAATTCTTTCTGTTGTTTTTGGCTGAGGACATCAACTCCATTTGAAAGTATAGCCTTTCCTTGATTTTATCCAAACACTGAGCTTTCTCTACTGTTTATTAGGATGCAAACTGAGAATAACTTTGTGGAAATTGTGGTGTGAGGGGACCACTGGGCCTCTTGCTGATTTTGATGACAGTACAGTGACCTGCTGGAATACCAAAAGAATGGTAACTACATGAAATCTGTGTAATTCCTTTGATTAAGATGTTTTCTGGCATATATCTGGCAAAGTCACACACTGCGTGTACACTGGAAATGCATTTGGCTCCACATTTCCCTACTGCAATGCAAAACATGCTTTTTCAGTCATCACTTCATCTTCCTTTCATTTATAAGCTCACTAAATGTGCTGAAAATGGTTGATGTTGGTAACTCAGAGCAGATCACAGCTTGGACACTGTGCATTTCTGTAGAAGCTACTCTCTCCCAGATGAATCCAGCCCATCTGACCTCAAGTTAGCCTTGTCATATCCTGCTGAAGGCCAGAATCAAGACTATCTCTGCATCCTCATCCCCTTCCCTGTTAGTAGCTATGATTCAATTCAGGAAATGGCCACAGTAAGACAACTCAATCATCCACTGTGACTACTCTTCTCATTCTCCTCTAGTTTCTTTAGTCTTGCCTTCAGTGTCATCTTTGGAGAATCCTTCAGAGAGTGTTCCCCAGACCCTTTTTTGCAGACAATCTCAGCAACAAAACAGGAATTGTAGGTGCTATAGTACAGTTCATCAGCTGAATAAAAGAGTAAGGTCTGATTATCATCAGCTGGGACAATGTGTTTTCATAGACAGAGAACTGGATAAAGAGGTCAGTGTTTCACCCCTACCCACCACTGGTCTACCAGCTGACTGGAGACAAATCACCTCACTCTCCAATGGTCCAGCTTCCCAACATGAAGACATCAACTGCTTGTATAATTCACTAAAAAGCTCTAGATATTGCTAATTCTAGTAGCAACCCAAGAGTTAGCAACTTTTTACTGTCATAAAAAGCTTTAGCAAATAATGCATTACAGATAAAAGTGTAAGCTTTCCTATATTATTCCACAATAAAATATTTTTAAAACCTTTTGATTCAGGAGAGTTGAGCAACAAGTGATAACAGGGATACATTCCAAAGTCGCAAATTACTCTGAGTCACTTATAAGTTGTTTTCAAGACACTAGGAAGTACAAAAGCAATAGCACAAGGAAAGAAATTTGTAGTAACAGAAGGAAGAAGAAAAAACCCTACCAAATCACTTCTTCAGTTCAACACCTTGAATCCATTTTGACTGTTATGGATTTTCTTCACTTGAAGACACTCCAGAGTGTATGATAATAGCTTGTGTCACGTAAAACTTATGGATATCCTGAATGAAACCTTTTTGAAATCAGACACAACTTGGAAAGGAAGTCTCAGCTCTCTGCAGATGAGCAGAAAGAATTCAAACTCCTCTTCACATAATGATCAGCAGTCTGAATTAGCATTCATGCTGAAAACTATACCATCAATAATTACAATTCTGTATGAAGGTGGTTCTTCTAGTAGAATGCAGATCACAGCTAAGTTGTATGTTTTCATATTTTTTAAGTAAAGGCTTTAGGTGTTTTTAGAGGAGTGAAGAAGAGTTCAGACTTTCAACAAAGATGTAGTGGCTTCATTTCATGCTAGGTGGAGAAATAATATCTTGTCAGGATTCCCAAGACTTCTCCTGGGAAGGAGCCTTGATTTAAAAACAAAATTAAAGGTATCTGCATTGCTTGTCTAGAAGCACTGGTTAACTGTCAGAGAGCAAGATAATATACTTTCACCACTGACAGTGTCCATAACCATAAAGCAGTGATAACACAGACAAGTAGGGTCTGAGCAAACCGTTGCCTTAACACGTAGATGGAAGATTCCACAAACACCTTGCCAGTACTGCAGTCAGTTCACCTTACACGTGTGTCACAAATTCCTCTGCCATTCTGTATCATATTTTGCCACCAGATCTGTCATGCCTGATGCTAGAAGTTTGGACAGCTCTCAATCTAGTTGAAGTTAAGTTTACTGTCACTGACTCCAATAAAGCCTATTCAGTTTTTCTTATTCAGTTCCATTTGATGTCTGCAAGCCTCATTCAAGGCTTGATCTTATAGGTGAAGAAAGGTAGATGATCTTTTACACTCTGTCATGTGGAAAGATAACCACCTGCATTTAACAAATAGAGCAAATTCTTCACTGGTTCAACACCAATGACTGTTATGGGGTTAAGCCAAAGGCTGGTGTGCTCTTAATTTGGTCAAATTGTGCTTAATGGGAGGGAATGTTATTCACATTGCTGTGAACTACTCAGATCTTCAGTATTTGTGGGAGGCTATTTCAAAGGGAAGGCTGTTTTAAGACGTTCTCAGTCTTATTTTCATACTGGTTTTATTCCTCCTGGCAGTGCCTCACAGGACCACTTTGGCACAAGATACGTGAACAAGGCATTGCCAGTGTCTGTGCTAGATGGAAAATATGTGAAACAAAAGCATTTCTCCTGTCCATCTTCTTCCTCAAATTTCAGTGAAAACCAGAAATCAAATTTCCTTAGTTACAAACTTTCTCCTTTGTCCCATTTCTTATTTGCATACACTACCACTATTAATTCCTTTAACAGGAATTTCACCACAGACTGTAGAAAAGGTCCAACATTACAAATGTCTCTTAAGACAGCTGGCTATTCTGTGAAACATAGAACTCTTAAAAGCAGCCCTACCCAGTAAACTCAATAATTTTCCAAGGAGGTTGCAAACAATATTTGCTCCAATTCAAAAACATTTGTGAACCTCAGCTATCATCCATCTGCTGATCCCCAGCAGACATCAAGAAAGTTGACTGCTCCAAGCATTACATCCTAACATTATTCTGAGCCTTTAAAGCATTAGAACTTTCTTTTTTTGACAAAAAGTTCCCCTCCAGCTCAGATGACAGGTCCCTCAAACTGTTCTAAGAGCAGTTGCACTTGAACCGTTTGCACCACTGTTACCAGCATTAGTAAACATGAAGGAAACAGGCTATTTTGCATTTTTAAGGCAGAAGACAAAGGATTGTTGATTGTAGTAAGAAAATCGTGCATGTATAAATGATTACTTTGTCTATATTTCCTCTTAGGCAATAGCTGATGCAGAGACAATCAGATATTTGCAAGATACAAGGCAGATATTCAATTTAATTAAAATAAATATTCCCAAAAAGGTATCAAAAGCCAAGCAAGGTCCCCATTCAGATAGATAACTGTATTCCTTTGTTAATAAGGTCCATGATTTAGGGCCTCAGAAGAGGGAATTAACTTCTTATCATAGGATAATTTTCCTCTACTTAGTACTATCAGCCATGATACATAAAACCAGAAACTCTCTAAGGTGACAAAATTCAGAATTTTTGAAATGAAGTATGTTGGCAACAAACCTTATTAAAAATACGTGATGGATGGTGGCTGTAATGATTTAAAGAAGGCGTTTCCAACACTGTTTTTCTGGGTACGGTTGTCCCCAGCTTTTGGCCCTTGGAACTGCCGTGCAGGCAGGGTCTCACAATTGGTCCTACTATCTCCTTGGCCTACAGACCAGGCCCCAGACTGGGAGCATTGTGTTGAAGTTATTCATACAGGTAAGAACTTATGTATATAAATAAATGATAAGAAGATACCCTTTGGAGCTGTGACAGACAGAAATGTTCTGCTGGAAAGTAGTAATAACTTCATAGTATTAAACATAGCCACTGGAAATAGCTAAATGAACATTTCCTCAGCACAGATGCCATGTTCCCAAAAAGAAAAGCACAGACATAAAACAAATTCTGTGAGGTTAAATCCATGGTTGGTGTAAGGCAAGATAGTCCCTGGACTGCAAACAGAGTTTACATACAATTTACACCAGTTGGGAGCCTGACTTTACAAAGCACTGGCTGGAAGCGAAATGATATTCTTGAAAGTTGCAAAGCCTTGGATTATGAAATATCTCTCAATATATTTCCATTTCAACCCCTTCCAGTATCGTTTGCTCACAGCAGTCTGAATGCAGAAGGAACATCTATTTCATTATCTCATGGCTTACAAATGCTTTTTAAAAATTCCATTATTTGCACAGTGCAAGGACCTCAGTGCACCCTAACAACTGTTTGACCTGCATATATTCAAAATATTGTAATGTTTCGTTACATATCCCAAGGTATAAAAAAAAATAAATTAAAAAATCAGGCTGTGGCTTATTAGTTTTCTCTTCCCTGCTTCTTATAAAGGTTTATTTGACAGAGCATAAGATAGTGGTAAAATCCTAAGGTAAAGGTTAAACTCTGTTTTATTATGTTTACAGGATTTAAAGGGTAAATCAGGAAGTGCTTATTTAACATCAAGTGAAAGTGGTGGATTAGTAACCAGACCGAGACTTAAAAGCATCCTTAATCCTTAAAATCTCTGAGGGTGAAAGGTCACTCTTTAACACCAGGTTGTGTA
Organism: Colius striatus; assembly: GCF_028858725.1. Classification (NCBI taxonomy): domain Eukaryota; kingdom Metazoa; phylum Chordata; class Aves; order Coliiformes; family Coliidae; genus Colius; species Colius striatus. Next base: position 10,230,167 of record NC_084769.1, on the reverse strand, counting down.
AAGAATGAAGCAGACAGAAGCTTCTGTTTCATCATTGCCCAGTTAATCCACTGAGGAAATGAGCAGCATTGGTTTTTGCTAGGTAAACTCCTCCTAAAACCGAGGAAACAGAGCAAAGCCTGAACAGGAAATAATTAAAGTAGGTTTATTCCATGAACACAGTAGAGTAGTGCAGGAGATATTTTAAACTGTTTTAAAAATGACACTTCTGTGACTATTAATTGCCTATCTCGATTACATTTTCGTCGCTCTTCATTTTCATTATTCTTTTAATGATTCAATGAATGCTCAGTATTTTGAGAGAGATACAGAAAAAGACAAACATTTTCAGAGGTACAATGGGTCACTTCTAAAAGACACTGTTTTATGTTCTGTATCTTTTGGTATCTTGTGGATTAGAGAGCACAAATGGGGCTCATAAATACCCCATCTCTTTTAAAGTTATGAGTTCTGGAAAAAGAATTAAATGCAGCTCTCTTATTGTGTTACCACAGCGATTTGTGCCAAAGAAATAGGTGCAGGGGAATATGGTTTGCAACATTTCTCCTCTTTTACTCTGTAATCTCTAACAAGTGGTAGGAGGCAAGCATTCACTAGCTGTTTCAGCTGATATTAAAATGGGTTTTGAAGTTCCCAGTAGCCAGGATAAGATATATCTCAACAAAGCTTTTCTCTACAAATGCAATATAAAGTATAGTATGTTATAGAAAATGTTCAGAGCCCACTAGTTGGTAAATATACCCACTTCTTGTATAGACAAATCTTAGCTTTTTTCTTTTTTTCCCTCCAGAACAATCAATATGAAAAGACAAAGCTTTCACGTATTTCAGCTGTGAGGGAAAAGAGTACTTTCAATACTAGCAGCCTTTCAATATTTATATTGAGCTTGCCTTTATTAAATCACTGCTGAAAAATAAGAGGATTCACCCAAGCTCTGGTTCCATCGTATAACACAGCACAGACATTTATCTTACAAAATTGCAGAAGTGTAGCTCCATGTAGACTGATGAAGCTGAGCTGCATTTGGCATTAGGATCTGATTTTCTTGCCTAAGGTGTTTATGACACATACAGTGGCTAATAGCTTATGCAGTTCATTTTTTTACAGAATCTGTGGTTTAAGCACAATGCTTAGTACTTCTGAAGTATTACTTTTCTTTTTAAAAATTGTAGCATGTTTAATGTGAATTGTGAAGAGTGCTTAGTTGCACACATTTGAGATCTGCCTCGAATTTTTCACAGAATTCATCCTTACCTTTTTATCCAAACATTTTCTTTATCAAGCAAAAATCAAAGCAACAAAATAACTTTTTGTAAACGAAAATGAATGTCTGAGTTCTTTGGGGCTACTTTCCAATAGATATGCATACTCAGAAAGTCAGCACAGAGCTGAATCATCCCTTCTGTAATCAGAGGGATCCAATTTAGAAGAAATATTCTTTAATGAAAATAAAAGGATAGATTATTCTATCTCCCTGAATATTTGTAACTTCATTTCCTAAAGAAGTGAGGTTTGTGTGACCAAGTTGTGCATCTGCCATTACCCTTTTTTGTAATTTTTAACCTAATGGACACTTCTGAATGTACTTGACAAAGGCACAGTCATTTTAGACTTCCTTATCACTTTCCTACCAATCTCATTAGAATAAATTACTCCATAGATGGCAGAGATGCTCAAGTTACCCAAATCATGGAAAAGTTGAATCAAATGTTTTTGAGAGTTCACAGTGGGGAGAAACCTCTGAAATGCCTGAATTGTGAGGAAAAATTCAAAACAGAGATGGCAACCATAAATTCATAGGAAAGCAGGATTCATTAGTTCTGAAGCTCATAAAACTGTCTATGTTTACTGAGATACTACGACTTCCTGGCCCACACACATACATATTCAGTAGTAGCAGTACATAGCACAGAGCTGCAAAACGAAATGATAGTGAAGCCACACAAATTACAGGCATCAAGAAATATTAGCTATTTCTAGATGTCTGTTAATTTTCTAGATGAGGGCTAATGAATGATTTCAAAAATTCTGTTTCAAATGTGTATTTGAAGCAAACTATTTATATGCTATGAAGTATTTAATAAAAAAGGTGATTTGGGGAAGCAGAAAATGATTCATTCTTCTGAATAAAACAGATTGTGAAAAGAATGAAAAGATTTTCAAGCCTTTTTTTTCCTTTTCTTTTTTTTGTCAGAATTATGTCATGTATGTGCTACCTGACATGCCTAAAAGGCTTTGCAACTGCTCATCCCAGTCCTCCCGACTGTTGAAATCTGGTCTTCAAACCAGTGCTGTTGTAAGAACTGGGAAAGGAGGAGCAAACTAACAATCAGGGCTTAAAGCCACAACTTTCATGGCCCAGATTCTTACACAGAGTACAAGGCAATAATGTCTCCCAATTGCACAGTTTAAATTGCAAAACCACCCTCTTGCCTGATCCTACCACTTCAGCACACTTACAATATGAATGAGAAGTAAAGCATAAGACCACTATTTTCAGAATCATTTAGTTTGTAGTTTGTAAGCTTTGGGGCAAACAGTTTGAATCCCTTTGACCTAATTCCTCTTTGTTAAGAGAAATAAACAATAAATTGTTCAAGCTGCACAATGAATTACATCAGAGTCCAGCAGACAAGGAAACAATTCTGCACAGCCTCCATGTTTTAACAAGTTGAGACCAAGAAAGACCCAGCACTACCTCTGTACTACTTCCACAACTAGAAGTTGTGAGAAAAATAACTCTACACATATTCACGAACAGGATTTATCTCTTTTCTCTTAAATTTACACTAATAGTAATAGAAGAGGAAGATGACATTTGTTGGCAATGTAACGTAGCAAAAGCAAATAACACTGTGTTTCCAAGATAGTAGACTTCTAGATATGATTAATAGTCAGGTGAATTTCAGCATTAGTTTATATCAAATGCTGTTTGTGGTTTATTTGTGTCAAATGAAAATAAGTCTAAATTTTCAGTAAAAAGTACTTTTATAGTATTTTCTACTAATAAAATTCTCTTATTTGCAAGTAGTAGTTCAGAAACACAACCAAATCATATTCTTAGAATTATTCAGCAATTTTTATGTGACTTGTTGCACTATTTATGCAACTCAGTAGCCCACTAATATTGTTTATGAATTAATGGTCAACTTGAATCAAGAAACCAATATGTTGGTTTTTTTGTTTATATCTAATAATAATGGAGAAGATCCCACCCAAGACATTTTTACATTGATATTCAGAAATATCATTGCCCAAAAACAGTCTGTGATTCAGAAACAAAATAAGTAGAACTTTGGGATTCTGAAAGGCAGCAAAAATCTAAGAAAAAATAGGAAAAACTAAGGGATATTCATTCAAACAATCCTTATACCAATATATTTTCTGAGATCTACAGTGTCATTTACATGAGCAAGAGCTAATTCTGGGAATTCAGAATTGAAGAGATGAGAATACGTTTTTCATACTGAATACATTGTTAAAAAATATAAATGCAGTCCCTAGGAAAGGTGCTTTTGTCACACTTCAAAAAAACCCCCACAGAATCACAGAATGTTAGGGGTTGGAAGGGACCTCTAAAGACCGTCCAGTCCAGCCCCCCTGCTCAAGCAGGTCTACCTAGGTTAGGTCACACAGGAACACGTCCAGGTGGGTTTTGAAAACCTCCCAAGAAAGAGACTTCACATCCTCCCTGGGCAGCCTGTGCCAGGGCTCCCTCACCTCAACAGGAAAGTTTTTCCTTAAGTGGAACTTTTTGTTTTCCAGCTCTTGTTCATTACCCCTGTTCTGGACACTACAGGAAAAAGGGCTGCCCCATCCTCTTGACATAAACTTTTCAAACACTTCTAAGTATTAATGAGGTCCCCTCTCATTCTCTTCTCCAGGCTGAACAGCCTCAGTTCCTGCAGTCTTTCCTAATAAGGAAGATGCTCCAGTCCCCCGATCATCTTGGTGGCCCTGTGCTGGACTCTCTCCAGCAGTTCCCCGTCCCTCTTGAGCTGGGGAGCCCAGAACTGGACACAGGATTCCAGATGAGGCCTCACCAGGGAAAACAACGTTAAAAATAATCACAAGCCAAACACAAATGACCAGCATCTCAGTTACAATAGTTAACCAAGAGAAATGTGCTGCCACTCATCCTCTGTTTTTAAAGACACAAAGTGAGAAACTAAAATATGGCCTGATAGTCTTATAATGGAATTAATTTATCCCCAAATATTTTTTACAAATGTGAAAACACTGGTGAAAGGAATACACTCTGGAACCATGTTTTTGTACAGGCTCCTAACACGCTCAATGACATTCATTCAAGCACCCAAATTCCACTCAGAGTGAGGGTTCACACAACAGTTATCTATGTTAACCCCCTACTTCTTCCTCTAAACCCACATGGAGCCCTATAAAAATTTATGGAGCTCCATATGGGTGTACATGTCTGCCTAGGTAAATCACTGGCAAGATTAGAACTATAATTATCATTATTAGGAGTGTCTAGTACATTTTATAAGCTAGGAAAATCCACCAAGTATGCTGACAGTAACGTGAGGACTTTGCAATGCAATATATAGTTAGACTGAAGGGCTTTCCACAGCCTGGCCCTTAATTTCTTTTTCAGTCAACACTTGCCCTGAATTCTCCAGTGTCTCTGAAGCTCACATATCTCTGTTTGATATCACACTAGATGCAAGATGAAAACAGATATTTTTCATGATTGCTTCTAGGCAGGGGACGGATCAAAAATAATACTTCGCTAATACAGCAAAACAGTTACAGACACAGCCCACTCCAGTTCTTAATTTGAATAGAATTGCTGGGCAAAAGAAACCATTATGCCCTTTATCAAGAAAAATCTCTCATGCTATTCAAAGTCTTTAATTTTGGTTGTCTTAATGTATTTTTCATGTAAGTCATAAAGGATGATTTTTATGTTTATTATGGCTTACACACAAAATTATATCCAAAAAGCTTTATAGGTACTAAAGCATGACATCCTTTACTTCACCGCACCCTAATAGTGAGGACAATAATTCACTCATAAAGATTGATAGCTGGCATTTGTCTTGAAGTTGTTCAATGATTGCATGAGAATTAAAATAAAATTATCTTCTCACCAAAGGAGTTAGTTATCCCTGCAGGCCAGGGCCTAGGTGGAGTTGTAATGAATCATGCAATGGGAGGATCTTTACCTTTCAATGAAATTAGTAACTTCCTTGCAAATTAATTTAATTGCACCCAACAAAATTCTCTGTTCACGAAACATGCACCTTTGGAGGTCTAAAAATAGCAGATACACTATTCAAATCAACAGAAAGTTCTATGTTTTCCTTTTTTTTCCCCCACACATACTCACACAGTCTCTTAGATGAATAGGGAAGAAGTGCTTCTAGATGAGCAGGTAGAGAAGCTATTTCGTGACTTCTAAACTGCAAGTTGTTTTCTCAGCATGTATGAATTCATACAAGTCTTTAGCTTGAATAGAGCCACGCTGAGTCACACTGACATAAGACCTGACCAAAAGTCTAGGCTTCTCCTAATAAAAAAGAGTGAATTAGAAATTTTGAAACTTTGGCTCCAAGCAATGTTTCTTATAGGTAAGGTTTATAAGAACAATAGTAACTACTGGAAATTTTAATTCCAAAATTCATTAGCAGTGTACAGCAATCATGGTCCTTTTCTTCTTTTTCCACTGACAGCATAAAAGCTAAGTCTACTTCAATGAAAAACAGGATCTTCCCCATTTCTGAACTCCACATGTGCAGCAAGTCTTTGCATTGTCTGCAAGAGGAGATTTTGAGCTCAAAAACTTCAATAGCTGCTTTTGGTTTAAAACAAGAGTTTGAGATCTCCATATAACTTTCCCTTTGCTGAACTTCATCTCCAAGATCACATGTGTTGCCCTGTTTCACTGCACACAGGTCATAGCTGTTATGATAGTGTCAGCAGGTTCTTCCCTGACCAATAGCTCACACTTGAGGGTAGGGAGGATGTTGCCTTTCTTCTGACACTTATGTTGAAACTTTCATCAGCCATGGAAATCTCTTAATGGGGACATTCTCTGAAGCCTTTTTGTAATGGGCAGATTTGTTCTGAACTTTAGTCAAGTCTCACCTGGCTGGCACCTTTAATTATATCAATCACAGTGTTATGGTAAAGGAAAAAGTTCACTGCAAGACAATGAGTTATAAAAGATTAAATACCAAGAGATAGCTCATCTATGTCCCCACATCTGATTCGGGTTAAAAGACTTAAGGAGCACTGGTGAGTTTTCCTCAGTCTGGATAGACAACCTTACAGATGGATAAACTACAGAAGAATAAGCTGATATACAGATATTGTTGAGCATATTGTGCTTATAAAGATATACCTTTTCTGAAAAAGGCACCGTTCCTATACTGCAATGCATCTGTGATTATCTGAAAAGTATTCAGAGGTATCTGATCCAAAATATGGCTTATCTGTAATTTAAGCTAAAGGAGATTTTCCTTTAGGCAACACAGACATCATGACACATGAATGAACAGCTCTGGCTGCATCCAATACTTTACCACTGGTACCAGAGTCTTTGCAGCATTTTAACTTCCCTTAAAATACAGAAGGTTTTAATTTACAATACTCAGAGGAAAACAATCCTGTTTTTGTAAAGGTAATGTAGCATTTTGTGCTAATCATTGGCAGATAAACTCTTTTTCCATCTTTCTCAGACGAGATGCCACAACACGCAGAGATGAGGAAGGAGAGACACAGCTCAGAGGAGGCAGTATGGAGCTGGTCTGCAAGCACAATGCTGAATAGTGAGATATAGCTGCAACACCTCAGGAAATCCTTGTCTTGTTCCAAGGCCAACTTTGCCTTAGAAGTAAAACAACCCCCTCACTTTACTACAAAGCACCCAAGACATGAAGCACTGGCAGTACTCAGAGGTGGCACCTAGGTAATTTAACAACATCATCAAACCTCATAGTTAGAATTTGATTTATAATGATGACTAATCCAATAAAATGCTAAAGCAAGTCAATACGCAGGCTCAGAGACTTCTCCAATTTTTTTTTACCCCCTTGTACTTTGACGATGCAGTCATCATAAAGCATTCCAGACATGTCATGCTCAGTGGAAACTATGGAACAACAAAGCCTCACGTGTATCCTTGCAGAGATCAGGTCAGTCTTCATTAGAGCTGCATAAACCTGCTTACAAGACCAGCTTTTTTTGTGGTAACAATGAAAGGAGAACAGAAAAAAACCTCCCCAAACCCCCAAGCTCTTGATCACAGCATGTGTGAAAGTAGTTCCTGGTAAGAAGGATTTTTTTCCATGAAAGTGGTAAATTTTCAGGTGGAGTAAAAAAAAAAAGCAAACTCAAACCTCCAAGAGCTCAGATCCTTGTAAATTGACATTGCTATGCTGATTTATGCCCATTGAAAGCTGTCCTTTCATAATTTGTTCCAGGTTGGAATCTTACTATGGAGAAATATGCACATTCTTGTAAAGTCAAGGAAAAATACACCCATCTAAAAAGACAGTTTCCATCTACTTCTATTTTTGATCACTTTAGATATTTTAGGACATGTCTTGCAATCATCCTATTTATGGGATCAAAAAGAAGTAACCTAGATATGGGAATAAAGTTAGTAAAGTCATTGGTCCAGACAGGACTCAGGCTGCTAAGTACATGATGATTGATATTGGACACATTTCTTTCTTGGCAGGGAGTTTTGGCTTTCAGCTACACCGTGCTGACATCAGGCACATTAAAAGTGAACCCAAATATCTGCTGAAATTCACAGAGATGTTGAAACATTTTCAACTCTGAAGCCAAAGATGTGTCAGCTGAGAAAGCTGAAGTCTACCTTTGACTTCTTTCATTCTAATTTGGGGAAGAAATGCTCAGCAAACTTGTCAAGTCTAAGCAAGCTCTTTTACAACCCACTTCTCTATTTTCTTGTGGCAGGAGTCCACCAGCAACAATCTTCATAAAAGCATTAGAAAGGTCAGCTGCTGCATGTGTTTGCCAGCCCTGGATACAGTCCCAATGCATGAAAGTGGGTTCAGAACCCTACTCTATCTTTCAAGTTCTGTATCAAGCAAAGAAGACAAGTTTTAGGCCCATCTTTTGCTGAGGCAAGTGATTTCCAGGGAGAGCGCCTACTTGCTCAAGAGATGTATTACAGAACAGAAGCATACTTATTATCTTTAGACAATCTCTCCTCTCTTGCAGGGCTCTAACTTCTAGTCTCACTTCTGTTAATATATTTTCTGCTTTCAAGCCCCCTTTCCAGTGCCACTGTATTGAAGTGCTAATTAGATTATCATCAATTGCCTACTGCACCACAAACTGTTTCAGGAGTCTCAGAAGAGAAAATAAGGTAAATATCTGAAAGCTTCCAAGCTGAGAAACCACAGGTCTTGATGTGCGTACTGTTTAACCAAAAAACTGCCTTCAAGTTGTAACTGGTTGCTCAGTTTGGTAGCTGCAGTAATGCAGATTGCTCCGTTTAAATGTTTTGCTCTTTGGTGTGCAGGTCGCATGCAGGAATTCCACTGTCTTCAATTACTTCAAGTATTACCAGGATTTCAATAACTTGTCATTTCTTTACAAGCTTTAGAGAAATTAACCTATACATTCTTTTAAGACACTGTCTTTCAAAGACTCAACAAAATAATTCCTTTAATCTGAGAGGACAGTTTCATATACACTGGAACACTGATAAAACAAACTGCATTCTCCAGACAATGTATTTCTGGAGTAGCACAGCATTAGGATGGTTTTCATCTATGTTATTTCTATTTTTATTATCGATTTTTCTTAACTGAGTTAATCAGTTATGCATTTCTTGGCCTCACCTTAGTGTCTTGCATTTTAATGTTACAATTAATCGTTTATCCAATAACTTATTTTTTAACTACACCATGGTTTATGTTTTAAACAGTTATTAAAGTAGGTTGAAAAAACAGTTACAGACAAAGTTCTAAATTATGAACATGCTGATTCACTTAAATTTTCAGATAAAAAAATATTGTGAAGGAGAACCACAACAGAAACTTTTTTTCCTCTGTGCGGATGGGGTTTCAGATGTTCTTACAAAGCTCACAACCAGACACAGACACTAATGTGGCATTGCAACTAGGTCCAGGCCAGGCTGCAACAATTCCTAGTGGACAGTCATCAAGCTACTGTACGAACAAGAGCCAGGTCTGGAGCAAGAACTTACCAACATGTCCTTACAAGCTGTTTCCTGGGCTGCCCGAGGTTGCACTGAGTCCCCAGTTCCAAGCTTACACAATGGTACATGCAGGAGTATCTCCTCTGGAAATATAATTACAAATGCAATTTTTAGTTGGGATAGAGGTAGAAATTAAATGTCCAAAGGAATATCTTGCTTTCAAGTGTTTTAATATTTCACTGTTTAATTAGAATCTGAAATAAGAGTAAAGATCATTGAAGCAATGGTGTTTTTTATGGGTCTTATTTGTTTCTTTTTTAACCAAGTCCCTCAGAAAGGAAATAAAGGTGAACTATGCAAAGAAAATTTGGAGAGTAAATTCTGAGAGCAGAGTATGATTTAAAGAGGTTTTTTGTTAACCTTCCACAGAAAATACCTCATACTGTACAAAGAACAGAAACAGCCTAACCAACCTAACAGTGTGCCAACACTCATTTCGAAGCTATTCAAACAACAAAGTGCAATTATTTGAAAAAGCAATTTAAAGGTTTCCCATTAAGAACCTCACCCACGAGTACAGTTAAAAGACAATATGTATGAGTGCATATACTAAGATGCTGTTTTACTCATACAGATGGGAGAAAGCTGAAAATGAAGCTATGTTTAGCAGCAGCATGAGAATAGTGTTACTGTTCATATTCTTTTTTTCTTTTTAAAGAAACATCAAAAGGTTTGTTGCTTTTCTGAAGACCAGGCAATCACACCTGGAAAAGAAACCAACATTGCCCTTATTTTCAGAAAATAAGCAGATACAAACACATTTCAGTCAACTTATTTAGCTAATGGAAACATTTCAAGCCACATAAAGAATACGGTACACAGGAATTAAGACGTGTACCAAGAAAATGGGAAAAGAGGCACTGAAAGATAAGACATTGTTTAATGAGTTGTGTAATCTGATAGTTCATGTGATCTAGAAGCTGGATTTTGCAAGGTTAAGATATCAGTGTACGAAAGCAGAACAAAATGAATATTATAAATAGTCCCTAATTATGGCACCTGCAATGAACAGCTAAAAGTCACTTCCAAGGAAGGAGCTCTTAGGAGCTTGACTTTACTACTGAATCTGAGCTGAGCCCCTAAGGGATATCTTTTCCCATAGCAATGAATTTCTGAACTACACATCTGCACTTTGCTTAGACAAAGAACAGAAAGAACAGATTGCTGGAAACTCAGAAGTCCATTTTGCTGAAAGTGATGATGTTTCCCAAAGCCAATTAGAACAGTTCAAAATAGCTGAAGACTTCTCTGGTAGGAGATCTGTTTTGCATACGTAATCCAAAATCAATTTGCCTAAATGAACTTTGGACATTTGCATAACTCAGAGCCTAAGTCCAGGTTTTGCCCCAGTCAGAAGAGATATCTGAGATATGCATCGCTATGTCTCATCTGAGTCAATTCTCCACCAATTATTTTGTACTGACAATGAGAGGCAAATAAATATTGTGAGAAAATAATTCCTTTTGTGACTTTAGAAATTTCCTGCAGAAAAGTTCAGTTCCAACAAATGCATTTCCCACTAAAAGACAAGGCTGGGCTACTTAGCTCAAGAGAGACAGGGAAGTGCTGGAGAGAGTCCAGCGCAGGGCCATCAAGATGATCAGTATGGAACATCTTTCATATGAGGAAAGGCTGCGGGAACTGGGGCTGTTTAGTCTGGAGGAGACTGAGGTGAGATCTTATTAACATTTACAAATATCTAAAGGGTGGGTGTCAGGAGGTTGGGCATCCCTTTTTTCTATAGTAGCTAGCAACAGGACAAGGGGTAATGGGATGAAGCTGGAACACAAAAAGTTCCACTTAAGTATAGGAAAAAATTATTTCACTGTGAGGGTGAAGGAGCCCTGGCACAGGCTGCCCAGAGGGGTTGTGGAGGCTCCTTCCTTGGAGGTCTTCAAGACCCACCTGGACATGTTCCTATGTGACCTGATCTAGGTGACCCTGCTTCTGCAGGGGGGTTGGACTAGATGATTTCTAAAGGTCCCTTCCAACCCCCACTATTCTGTGATTCTAAATCTGCCTCTCCCCTTGACCGATCATTTCATATGAAAATGTTACCAGGAGTGAGTAAATGGTAAAGCTTAGCTTCAGCTCTTTGCCAGCTCAGGTTTGGATACCAGATGACAATTTATCCTAAGTGAAACATTTCTGAAGTTATGTGACTCATCCTGTACATCTGACAGTCCTAAACACAGAAATAGCTAAGACAAGACTACTTTCAGAGACCATTTCATCACATTATCATTCTTTGTAGTTGCATCTCTTCCTTTTCATAACCACTGCTGTATTTTTCATATCCACCATGGGGATAGCTAAACCTATCAGTAAGCCTTTAAACACTGTAAACTGAGATATGCATATGCTGAAATTAATTTATTGTTCCTATCCTCTCATCTCTTCCTTTCAATGCAGCTATTGCTGCTTTCTGACTCAGTTTAAATTACAAGTTTCAACACGAGGATGACTGTACAAACAAGTGAAGAAATTAAGTCCACCTCCAACCATAAAATAGTGTTTAGTTGTGCAGACCATGTCTGTGATTTCTTCCTTAAAAAAAGGACAAATGTCGATATGGACATAGTGAGGTCACAGCTGAGGTCATGGCAGAGCTAGGCTGGTCCTGCATCAGCAAAAAAAAAGGGATTTTAAAGAGAAGAGGTCAGCTTAGGTCAGGGTGTAGAAGGAAGGAGAATCATCCACCAGCTCCTACCAGCCCTTGGAGTCAGATCTCTAGGACAGCAGAGATGAGGGATTCTTCCACTAAACGGTAGTCCCTTGATATATCTCTTCCATACTTCCCAGCTTTCTCCATCCTGGAACCCCTCAGGCTCCCAAGAGATGCAATAAGAAGAAGACCCATTTCACTGCTTGCCCTCCCTGCCCACAGCTCTTACTGTGTGCTACCCCAAACATCTGCCTACTGTGTAGATTCTCAGAACTGGTCTTCAGAAGGGCAGTTTTCTACCTCAGAGCATCTGCCCTGAATAGAGGTTACAATGAAATACAAAACAAAGCTAAAAGGAAGATAGTATTTATATTTCTATACAAACATAAAACACACACTTCCAGGAACACTATGTGTACTAAATATTTATATTGGACCACAGCTGGTTCTTGCAGGATTTTCATATCTACTAAGTGAAGCAACCAAAGATTAGATTGTTATGTGGGTTTTAAAAAAAAATCTGATTGATTAAACATATGTAACTAACCATAAAATTTCTCTATGAAATGAATAGTGTACCAGCACCATTAGGCATTATTTCAATGCAAAAGTAGTAACTATGTCTACAACTTTCCATCAACTTATTTTTCATATACTTCTTCCTAAGTAGTTTCTTTGGTCTAACAGGATTCAAGGGAAAAGAGAAGCAGCAGAAGACTCAGAGTAGCAAGACACAAAAAAGAAATTTGTTTTTTTTTAAAAGAAAATATTTTCATCTTCCCATCCACTCATCAACTCCCTGAGATCCCAAAAACTCGACTATCATAGTGATGGCTTTATGATTGAAGAGATACAGAAAGAACAAACTGAAACAAGCCCACTTGCAGTATATATATTTTTGCCACCCTGGTCTCATGTCCCCTCTGGCCACAAAAGTTCTCTTATCCAGATTAGGAGTTGCAGGGGAAGGAAATATCTTGTCTTTATTCTTTGGTTTCTGCTGAACCATTTCACCTATTCCCCTGTTCTCTCTCCTGCCATTCCCAGAGGGCAACCGTGGACCAGATGTGAATGAAGCAAGGCACAAATATGACCATAAATACTTCACCATGCAAATGCAATTTCTTTAGCTACATATAACAAAATGCCATACCTGTCAGACTGCTCATTCACACTCTGGCTTGCAACTAATCAGCACTAATCAGAGCGATCAGATTTATACTGCTGAGGACTTGGATTTCAGCATTCAGAACAGAAATACATGTATGCTTATAAGCAGGGAAGAGCTGGCCATATGGGGCTTTTAGGAGAAAGAACACTGAAAGTGTAAGACAGACTTCAAAAAAAACAGAACAAATTGATTCCTGATGCCATCTTTTCCTCTTAAACTAGTGAAGGATCCAAAAAATAAAGCAGCACCACTCTTCATCACTTTCACATGATAAGTGGAACAACAACATGACATTACCTGATGTTACCATATATTGTATGTAAAAATGATTTGATTTTGATAAATCTCTTGTAGGGCTTTGATCTTCAAGTTTCATGAGTCATATTATAGAGGAATTTACTGTATTTAATTTAGAAATCATTTGAAAAGGTCTACCACATTCATTTCTCTCTGCACCCCTATGAAGGGAGATCTTTAAAGGAAGGAAGTAGAAACCAGTGAACTCTGTGTATCATCTAACTACATAAAACTATTTGTTCAGTGTTTGAAAAAATATAACAAAGTAGAAGAAAACTATTTAAATTGTATCATTTTAAGCAGCTATCAGACACAAAAGATATATAATTAGAGTTTCTGCAGGGTTTTGGTGGGGTTTTGTGAGCAAAGCATTGATTGAGGACGTTATTTGGAACAATAAGTGACCCAGAGGCTGGGAGACTTCAGTAACCTTCACATATGGTTTTCTTTGCTTTAGAAATCAATTGGCAGGCTCAGTCTGACATCATCCTCTTTCACCTTTATTCTGCCTAATTATTCATCTCATCTCCCTGTAATAACCTAAGATTTGGACATTACATTTAAATACCTTTTGTATATAACAGAAAAAAACAGTGCTGAAAGGGAACTGCTCATCACTTCTGAGTTGTCTGTGAGAGCTGAGCTAAAAAATTGACTCAGGATGGTCATATTTTTGTCAGTCAGCTAGATGAGATGAGTCTCAGTTTTTCCATCTTTCTTAAAAAAAAAAAGTACATGACTAATTTGTGAGAGTTTAGTGGTATAGCTACTGTGTATAAACCTGGGCAAATCCTCTGGAGAGGAAACTAGTAATGCTGCCCATCAAATACTACCTAGCAACTACCATAACCTTGGTAGCTCAAAGACTTGATCTGACTATTTCTTCTCAAACTAAGTTTTGTGAAGAACCTCTTCATTTGGGGAGAGAGAGGAATGTTTCACTTTGCTGGGAAATAATGGTAAGACTTCAGAATTCCATATTTTAAAAATGCTCTTTCAATTTATCAGTTTCAAAGTTATGAGCACAAACACCAGGAAAATGCTTTCATTTTCAAAGTTTTCCTTTGGAAAAATGCTATAAACAGAATTTCATCATTGCATTGATAATTTCATCATTTATTCAATAAAGTCACTTATATTGCTGGAGGAAAAGTAGCACCCTGAAAATCATTAACCTACCACTGAAATTCAGGTGAAACACTCAACATACTGTAGAAGTAGGAAGTATTCCTGTGTTTAAATAGATATAAATATATTTTGTATGGATTAATCACCTTGTAATGGATATTTATTCAGATATGATGTGTTAACCTGACCATCTCCCAAATATGTCTTGAGTGATTCTTATATCTTTCTTGATGATAACTATACAACTGCCAATCTTCCTTCAAAAAGCCCAGGAGATAACACTGGATGTGTGAACAGCTTGTTGCACTCATATAAGTCTCTGTGACAAGTGTTAACAGAGCTCTTAGCTGTACTTAGAGGCTAATCTAACATTTGCAATCAGATGTACAAGTAACAGCATCAGATCTATTTAACACCATCATCACTGATTATTTCCATTCTTCTACAAGTTGCTATGCAAAAGCAGATAACATACTTTTTTTTCATTTTGAGTATGTGAGTTTGATATTTCTTTTGCTCTGAGGTGGGAGGAAAAACAGAAGAAAGAACCAGAATAAATGTCAAGTTTCAAAAATAAATTACATCATATGCACCTAGCTCTTTTAGGTTAAGCTGAGTTCTCTTTTATACTTTTCACTCTTACTAGGGATCAAATACCAAAGTGAAAAAAGTAATGTAATTTTAATATAGAAAAGGGCAGCATTTCTATGGCAAAACACTTCTCCATATTGAAGTGCTTATTTTCAGTATTTCTTTTTAAATTTAGATCCTGAAGCCACAGATGAATTTAACTTAGCACAAATTAGCATCTTAATAGGAAAAATATCCTGCCTGAAACACAAATGCTTTTCAGAGCTGACCAAAATGATCATCATTGCCATGGACACAAGTTACCAATTTTCTAAGGAAAACTATCAATGATCTTATGTGACTGCTAAGGATTTGCAGGATTATAGGAGTGGGATATAATAAGATATGATAAGAACAGGATACATCATTCCCATGCATGCTCAAGCCTCAGGGGGAGCTGAGAGTAGACGGTCCCAGGCAAAAGCAAAACAAATTAGGTGAATAATTTCAAGGTTGCCAGGAGACTACCTAGATACACTGGCTATTAGGCAGATCATCAACAAATGGAGGTTAATTAGAAAATACAGGTGTTTTGTACACATTGAAGCCACCCAATAGATATCATGCTGACCCAAATCCCAAGGAGCATTTGGTTTTCAAGAGAGATAGATCTAGATCATCATAAAAGCATTCCTGGTACCCCATAGCCTCTGCACAGGCCCCACCAGCCTGAAGAGCCACCTTCCAAAACCCTAGAGGATCACTTCTATAGCCCTCAGCAGCATTTCTTGTATCACCCTTCCTCTGACCAAAGTTATACAACCAAGGACATTGAATTCTTTTGAGGTTCATTGAGGCAAGGAGACAGAGCAGTACCAGCAGCTATAGATCACAGGAGAGGAAAGGACAGAAATTTTAAATACAAGTTCAGTAGTTTATACCAGATACCATTTCTCAAAGAAATTCTCACCTCATGTACAGGTCAGTACAATGCTACATCTATTCATCCGCTGGTCAGACCAACAGCTGCCTTAATATTCTCAAGCTGGTCACAAAATTGTATTTTAAAGTTATGTAAGTGAAGTGCTAAAAGTAAGGAGACTCTCCCTTCATTTACTCAGATCTTTCATCGTCAGAGGCACCAGAATTCCCTCCTGCATTATCACTACACAGCTCTCACAGCCTCTGGCAGAGACTGAGTCTCATCTCCTCTCACCTTCTCCACACTGGAGAAATGACTCTAGCTCTCCCTATATTGACTAAACCTGCTAATGAACCCCTACTGATGATGTCTGCTAATGACCCCTGGAGATATAAGCTAATGATATCTACTAACAAACTGCAATTGAACTGCACCTTCTGCTCATTAAAGGGCAAAGTCCACTAACTTTAGTGCCCTTAGGTAAAGCCTGTGTTAATCTGCTCTCCCTTGAAGAAGTGCTTTACATAAGAAGATGCAGAAGTAACACCTGTAGGTTAAACAGAGGGTTAGCTTTTCCCACATGTGGTACTTATAGGTTAAACAGAGGGTTGGTTTTTCCCACCTGTGCTGCTTGCAAGAGGTACCTTGTGCCAGAAGTAAAAGATGATACTCAGAGCATTCACCTGGGTCTGTGCTATATGATAAATGTCTTGTGAGATGCTTCTCTTTGCATCAACTGAGGATAATATGTTTTCAAAAAAAGGCCTATCTTATTTTCTGAACTTGAGGTACAATCAGTAATGAATCTCTGAGCCAAAATATATAGCAAAGGAAACATAGTACTTATAATATCGTGGAGAACTATTCTGGTAGAACTTTTTTTTTTGTTAGTATTTAATGTGCTAAAGAGTTCCCTTACAAGCTGTGATCACTGAGCTTTTTAATCACTAGAAAAACAAAATATAGCAAGAGCTTGAAAGTGAGTGGAAAGTTGGGGAAAAGCCAATATATTACAGTTAAATAGGAAAAGCTATCTAAAGACTCTTTGATATTGACATGATAAAGTGGATTTCTTCCCAATCCAGGTGAGTTTCAGGTTACCTCTTTTTAAATATCCTGTCTTGGCTCCTGAGTCATTATGTCTCTGAAAGATTTAATATGTGCCTGTGGGTGCTCTTGGAGTAATACAAGGTGCCTGGGAAGTTGTTACATTTGGAGCCACCACAGCTAAATTCAGCAAAGTCCATTAAGCAGAGCATCAAACAGATGCCATCTGCAGTGTGGTCATTGCAGTAAACTGAAATCAATGGCAATTTGTTAATACCCAGGGAGACATGGAAACATCACCATTCCTTGTGCCTACTTTTTGCAGCGTCAGCCTCCAGAGTTTTGTGTGTCGTGGGGTCCTGGAGCAGAAGATACTCAAAATATCTGTTAAATTAACAAGAGAGCAAATCCGATCCCTCTGGACAAAGTACCCCCACTTCTGCTTTGCTAATGATCAGGTGTGGAAGGAAGAGTTCTATTCCCACTTGCTATTTAATTGTATGAAATTCACAGCATTCAAAGTACCTGCAAATAGAGATTTCTCATGCACACAGACTCTTTAGACTAAGTTCTGCCATTTTCAATGACTTTACCCTGTGCTTTTCTAACACTGGTAACTCAGGTGACCAAGATATCTCCATAGCTTTGCTGTATAAATGGGAACACAGGGAGCTCTACTTTCCAAAGACAGACATGACTGGCCAACCATATGTTTAAGGTATTAGTACAGAGTGAGCAACAGTGAACAAACAAATAAGCAAGCAGGAGAGGTGAGGAGTGAAAGGAGCCCAGAAAAAAAGGGTATTTACTGTGCTTTGCCATGAACATTCCAGCAGCCCTGCTCTTGGATCCTAGCACTGTTTTCCAGCTAATATTGCTTGACTACCCATGCACCGCTACAGCTTCAGCCTCCCAAGAACTAAAATCGAGTTTTCTATTCTTAGCTCGTGTTAATTTAAGCTCATTATGGAGGTGCTTGTATTCTTGGAGCACAAGAGATAAAGGAAGCAATATAACTTTAATGAAGGGCTGAAATAGTAACCACAGCAGGCTCTGCAGGAAGAATAATAATAATAAAAAATCTTTTCTCAGATGTTGTCTTGATTTTTGTCCCACAGGCCTGAGTAGTTAGTGCTCTCTGTGTGTTTTATGAAGATATTCACATACATATGCTTAATGGAAGCAAGTATGATACGCTGTTTAATAAGAGCAGGTACATAGTAGCCTGGGAGGTGGAAACACTCAAATTCTGGAAAATGAAGGAGAAGTGTTAACCAAGATCCAGGACAAATAATAATAAATCATTTAAAATAACACTCAGCATAAGCTAGGTAGCCATAGAGGTTTCCTTTTTACATAAATAAATGCCTTATGTGTCTAATGATTCTCATTTTGACTGAAGAAAATAGATAGATGTAGATGTAACTGTCAGAAACAGTAAGTGGAGGCATAAATGCATTATAGGTTCTTTCTGATAAATGGTTGCAAGCCCCATATTATTGATTGAGTACTGCTTCTCTTTCACTGATATTCATTAAGTCTCTAATCAAATCATATGGTCAAATCCTGCATCTGCTGTGGAAGTGATGATTCTGTTTGCTGACCCAAGAGTTCTGAGAGAACAGGACGTAGGCAGAAACCACAAGTTTGGAGCTAAGGATTTAAGGAAGCCAACATCTCTCACAAAAATTATCACATGTATGACTGCTTACCTGTATCCAGAGCTCTGCCTTACTTTGTACACTTCCTCTGCTCTGAGGTACAGAAAAGCATTTACCTCCAGAAGTGAAAGTCAAGATCTGATAGCAGCTGTGGTAGAGACTCACCTTCTTCAAACTAAAATCTGCTTTTCTAACTCTTTTGGATTCCTATCTCATAAAATAATCACACAAAAATGTACAGAAGCTAGTGTAACTGTTCAGAATCTGGTGTACTTTTAAATAAATTTGAAAATTACATTTGGGCCAGTAGTTTCAATGCAAAACAGTTCCACATTAACTTCTTTTTCCCTAACAAAATAATCTTTTTTGTGTTTTTTCACATGGTTTTAAATTTTCTTTTGGCACACTCTCATCATTCTTTCCAATGAGGAAAGAGCAGAAGAAGGAAGAGTGAGGAGAGAAAACATATGCTTAGGATAAAGAGGGGGAAAAATAACCTTTCTCAACACTTTGACTATTAAGCATTTACAACTTCAAAATAAAGGGAATATTGTGTTGAAAAAAATCTGTGTCTGAAAAGCTTCTGAAGTTGGCACATAACTAATATTCAGCAAGTGTTTAAAATACAATTATTACCATGGCCTAGAACCTTCAAATAGCAGCTACCTATACAATACCTCTGAATATCCCTGCACAGAGCCAAGGTTAAATTTATCTCTGGGGCATACTTTCCCCTTTGTATTTGGGAGAAGAACTCCTACATGATTGTATATGGACAATTGATTGTTGAAGCAGCTGGTAATTATCACAGAACTAAGTTTGGAGTGCCTTTATTATCAACTTTATCCAGTGTTTAAGTTCACATCTTCAAAGTAGCCTGGAATTAGATTTAAAAGAAAAAAAATCCCAACATGTTTCTGGTCAAAAATACACTAAAGGGAATAAAGATTCAGTATTTCTCCAAAAAGTTTTTGTTCTATTTAAAATGAAGGAATCTTTGAGGCAAGCATTCTCCACAAACCCAACAAAGTTGTTTTCAACATATCCTGCTCTGTATTGAAAAAGCTCTGATGGAGTTTCCTGTCAGCTTTTCTGCTCATCCACATTCCTCATCTGTGTAGGGAATTTCATTGGTGTCAGTAAAAATGCAGGCTTGAGTCCTTCAAGACCTAGGTTAACACCTGAAGATGATACTTGATGGCTTTTCAAAGAAGTGTCATTAACATTTTAGAAATGTGGGGGTGTTCTGACTAAATTGACTTTAAAGACTCCATTGAGGTAGGAAGAGGAACAGGGTGGAAGCAACTAGGAAAATCTTGTTTATGAATCTAGCACCCTGGCTTTAGCTAGTAAGACTGTCCTTACAATTCACACCACTGAGTGTACTTTATAAATCTTTATTTCTGCTTCTCTGTGAACCGAGATAATGAGATCAACCCATGAAAACAAATGTATGGACAATCATCTTTCATTACCTGTCATTTGCTCAATGCTCTGATATCTGAGATAGGGGGAACTATTTCCATATATTAGAGGAGATGTGAACTGAGTTCCCTGGCACATAACATGGAGATTGCTATGTTTGTCACTGGATAGAGCTTTCCAGGGAGCTGTTGTGCAGCTGTTGCACCACAGAACTGGGTCATAAAATGTTCCTCCCCTCCTCATTTATGTTCACACTGGGCAAAAATCAAAGGGTACCACCAAGAACCAGAGTGATCACCAGACTACAGTGCTTGGATTTTTTTAACCTCCCATGAGATCCTTTGTCATATCTAAAGTAGAATGATAACTTTGAACACTGTAAACAAACACATCAGCCAAAGACAGTAGAGGTTACAAATCAGGAATCTAGGAATCAGAGACAACTGTAGGAATCCACCATGATTCTTGTGTATGGGTCAAAAAAGAGAAATCTTAAGCTGATGACTCCCTCTTTCTCACAGGTTTTCTGATGACAGGGCTTTATTTTATCTGTGATTCCAGTCTCAGGTGCAGCACAAGATCTTCTCAACATCACAATATCCTTGTCTTCAAGACTTCAGATATCAACCTCAAGGGTTATCTTGTGTCTCTGAGCCACAGTAAACTCCTGACTGGACAGTAAATTCAGTCAAACTTCAAGAAATTTTCTTCTTTGACCAGGCAGGTGGTTGCTTTCTCTCTTCTTGGCTCAGAGACCTCATGCTAAGACAACCACGGTGATAAGAGCTTGCACACCTGTGTCACAAGTCTCTTTTGGTCAGTTGAGTTCTTAAGCCACTTTGTAGGGTAAGTGGTGGACCAGCTCTCTAACCTGGTCCTTATCTTATTATATGTTGACTTCTGTGAATGCATAGAAATACAGGTGCAGATCACAGCTGAATCCAAGCATTTTTTCATAGCACAGCTCATATTCATGCTTCCAAGCAAGTTCACTATTTTCTTCTGAGCATTAGTGTATCTGCTCCAAATGTCATGCCTGCACTCTAAAGTAACTTCACATAGGGCAATTTGAATGCATTTGCAAGCAGTAAGAAAGGTCAGTGACACATATTTAAAAAGTTATTTTTTAATGTCTGGCTCCACACTTTTATGTCTTGAAATTCCCTTCATGGTTTTCTGTGGTTCCAATCAAACTCTCATTGATTTCCTCAGGAATCAGATCAGGACTTCTGTGTTGCCAACCAAAAAAACCCCAGAATGCAATCAAATATATGCATCAGGAGAGCTGCAATAAAACCTGTTTAGATGAAAAAGTGGCTCCAGTCTGAAGACTCTTTGTCAGTGCCGTTGTATCCCTCCTTGGTTGACTCTTAACCATTTCCTTGTCATCGGTGACAAGTTTAATATCTTTTAATTTGGTTGGGTTTTTTTTTCATGAGCCCTCTAAAATCAGCCTGGGATTAGGAGAGGAAGTATGGTCTTGTGGTTAAGACAATTCACTCCCATTTCTGCCGCAAACACCCACCGCTGACCTTCAGCAAGTTGCTAAGGGAGAGATTTTCAAAAGCACTCAACTTTGGTCTGACTTTGCTCCCTAAGATTTAAATGGAAACAGGAATTTACATTCATGGGAAGAGAGATGGGTCAGACCTAAGAGTGACAGGAAAAAAACCTGGTTTCCTTCTTCATTTCCTTCCATTTAGCAGTATTAATCCCTCTTACCCAACAAGTCCTTTAAAACTATAGTTCTTTAGCATGGTGAGACACTCCTACACAGTGGTTATACAATGTATAGTCTAATAAAGCTTCAATCTTGATTGAGTCCTCTAGGATGATGGCAAACTGAGACAGAAGCAAAGGTCCACCCTGACTGCTATTCTGCTTCTGGCTTTGTCTGGCCAAGGGAGTTTAGACACAAACATAAAAATAGAGCATGTTAAGACTTCTCTTTCCTCAGCTCCTTCCCCAGAACTTGTAACAATACATTATTTAATAAATTATTATAATCACTATAATAAAAGTTAACAAATAATTCAGTCTACTGAGTGCCAAAAATGTAATCTATTTCACATGCTCCTGTCTATATTAGGAGCAAAAATCAAGGTTTTCATAACATGGCTAAATATCTGCTAAATAAGGTACAATTTTGCAGCCATATATTCAGTTTAGTAAAATATTAAGAAGGTAATATATTCTAACTATATCCTGAAGTGCCACTAGTTTAAAAGGTGTCCATGGGCAAATCAGTTTTCCTCTTAGCAAATCCATTTTCTTCTTTCCCTCTCTCCCAGTTTTATCTAGATAGGTTTTTGGGGATAGCTTTTTTTTTAAATCTAGATAGATTTTGGGGTGGTGACCGACTTTCTGTTATTGCTCCTGCAAGGCTTCCCAGTGTGGTCCATGGTCTTGAAAGGAGTTTCCAGATATAACTGCAATGTGAACAAAAGGGTGATTGAATATATTCTGCATAAAGCAATTATAGGAAAATCTTTCTAGGTGTATTTCTACGAATCTGAGCGCACTAGAAAAGTAGATTTACTTCTGTTATAACCAACTTGGAGGAAATCCATTAAAAAAAAAAAAAGATATGTCCCTTTCTGTTTTAAGTTTACCAAGAACTGGAGCTAAACACATGTCTTCTGAAGAAACCCCTTTCTCCCTCCAGCCATCACATTGAACTGAAATAAAACAGATGTGCTCAAATAAAAAAATCTGTGCTTACTTGTTTTTTTTTCCTTGCCCTTATTACCAACACATATGACTTGCACCAATACAGGTAAAAGCAAGGAATATTCTTCAGAAGTTTCCCATTCCTATGTTCTGCCAATACCTGCTGTGATTCCATTCCTACAAATAATGGGTTTCTTGTGTATACGGTCAGATCCCAGCTGCAAAAAAGCAAAACTCAAAACTCAGACATTCTTAGAGATTTATAAAAACCTAGAAAATAACCCCCCAAAATCCAAGACAAAGACATTCAACCAGAGTTGAATATTTTCATGATTTGTGGTCAATTAATGCTTATTGTATGAAGACAAAGATGTGCTCCTTTAAAAGTACAAGTTTTGATACAGGAATATAAAGTATTGCTCAAAGCTTCATTCAAACATTCTTTCACAAATAGATTCTCAGGATGGGGTTTCGTAGTTTCACCATTGCATTAAGAAAAATAAGTTGTTTGTAGAACCCTATGCAGTTCATAAGTTACCGGTTATAAACTAATCCTCAATATCCATTCCAAATCCTAAGGGAGGCTTCAAGACAGCCACTTCTTTTTGGCAATGCAGTGATGAAAGATATATCGTTGAAAACCATAAAGCCTTGGGAAAAAAATTTAGCAAACTATCTACAAAGGAATGAAATGCTGAGAGCTTGGCTCATCAGCTGGAGCTTTTGGGAGAAGGAGGAGTTGCAAATATTTTTGTACAGGTTAGCGAAGCAATCTCGAAAACAAAGAAATATTATGTACATGAATTATAAGAAAGGTTTTCTTGTATATCTCAGAGGCTTGCTTTCCAGGAATCCATGGGTAAAGATAAGGTGTTAAACAAATATAAATGATCCTTTTGTAAGTTGGTCATAGATATCATTACTGCAAATGAAGTTTGCATTCAGAAAACATACAGGTATATCATAGAATCGTAGAATGGTAGGGGTTGGAAGGGACCTTTAAAGATCATTCAGTCCAACACCCCTGCTCAAGCAGGTTCACCTAAATCAGGTCACACAGGAACGTGTCCAGGCGGGTCTTGAAGACACCTAAGGAAGGAGACCCCATAACGTCCCTGGGCAGCCTGTGCCAGGGCTCCCTCACAGTAAAGTGTTCCAGCTTCATCCCATTACCCCTTGTCCTGTCACTAGATACAATAGAAAAAATGGATGCTCCAACCTCCTGACACCTACCATTTATATACTTGTAAATATTAATAAGATCCTCCCTCAGTCTCCTCTTTTCTAGACTAAACTAGGTTTACAAAAACCCATGAACTTCTGTCCATAAGGAGGGACGGTCACTAGCAGACTTTGCTGGCCACAAACAGCATGTGTGTGACACTGCACAAGCACCAATTGACCCATACTACCCTAGTCTAGGCAAACACAGAGGAATATTGCTTTTCCATAGCACAGATAACAGCAGAGAATTGAACCAGAACCATCTGCCCCTGCTCTCACTTCTGATCAAGGCAAATCTCTGGTCAAAATCAAGCCTGCAGGATATAGAGATGCAGCTAGATGCCCCCTTCCACATCAACTCTAGGAGAAGCCAAGGCATTTTAATAAGAACATTTCAGTGTTCGTGGCTTCATCACAGGTCATTTTATAAACCAGTAAAACTTTCCCAGACATAAAGAACAATAGTAAAACAGAGTTTCCTAAAACTTTTTTACTAGATGAAAAAGGCATAATTGTCCTGTCTGATGCTAGGAAAATAGCTCCCTAAAAAGGCTGTGACGCCCTTCATGCAGCCCAGGCCATAGAGTCAGCAGGACCTGAGTCAGCCTGAGCCTCTCCCTTTTCCCAAACCTCTGTGCATCCGTTTTCTTACCCAATAAACCCTTGAGGTCAGCCCCTGTGGGCTATCCTGCATTAGAGGTGTAGCAGTCATGTCTACATACATTGCTGTGGACAGTCTGGTACACAGTGTGTGGACCTGGGCTCCGGTGCAGCTTTCAGACACCAGTTTGCAAACACAGACCTCCATGCCTGAGCACATCCCAGCAATGGATACGCTATGAGCAGGCCCAAGGGCAGTCAGTTAAGCTCTGGCAATCTTATTTTCAAGCACAGCAAACCATGCCAAAGTGCCCTTCATAAGGATATTCTCACTGTGTCTGCAAGCTTCAGGGTGCTGCTGTATTACAAATGGTCAGATAAACTGAGATTCACACCCAGGCTTCAAATATAAACATTGGAAGTGACATGATAAATTTGTCATGTTAACACCTCAGTCAGGCTTCAGAGGAAAAGAAACCAAAATCCTTGAGCTGAGTGGTCTCAGAAGCTGGGGAACTTAGAGTCAGATCTGAAGTTTTTTGGCAGTGTGGTCTCTGTACACAACTTAGTTATACTAGATGATTTATTTTTAATTACAGATCAATTCATGGAAAGACTTCAGAAAGGATTTGATATTGTTGGCAAAATCCTCATCCCACTGAAGCCAATGACAAATAGCCCATGACTTCAATGAGACCATGCTTTAAGGCTTTGTTCCTCCCATCTCAATACAACAGCACTTTTGCCAATTTCAGTAACAACTTTTGTTTATTACTGAAAAGAGACATTATTAACAGAAGAATCTTGTTAGGGAGTTCATCAGATGATTGTACTGAGGAAAGTTTGATATAGTTCAGTGGCCACATCCTTCTGAACACGCACTCCATGGCAGTTAGAAACATATGGTTTTTATAAATTTCTCATTCAGAAACAAAGACTGACAGTAAAACCCAAAAGCTTTGATATTTATATAAATTGCTAAGTGGTTGCACTGGAAAGTAGATTTCAATTAATGTGTCACGGTGTTTCACAGTTGTTTTAAAGTTTGCCGACCCAACTGACTCTTTGGCTCTTAAGTAGTTTAGATTTGCTCTAAATCTGTGACATAGAAAACAGTTTACTTCAGTGACTATACTCCAAAAAGTGCAGATTTTTTAGGTTAAATTATTTCACTCCAATCCAGAACATGCTATAACATTAATATTACTTCCACCCTGATACCTATTTCAGAGCTATGTCAATATTCTCTCTTGGGTTTTATGGTAGCACTATATTCCTGTAAAGCCCTTTAGTGAGATTTTGTACAGATTAACAACTAACCCAACACAACTTTGCCCGTTTGTTAGCTTTTTTGTTTCTTATGTACTCTGCTGCCGCCTCTAGGACAACGTTGTAAAACTAAGTTTTTTTCTATGGCAAGCAGAGATGAAAGTTACTTCCATACCTCAGATAAAGCTATAGGAGAAAAATGAAACAGTTATAATGCTCAGTTAAAGAAAAACTGCAAAGACACAGTTGTTATATTTTAACTCACTGCCTTTTCTAGATTTAGCAATCTACTCAGTTCTTAGGTCTGTGGGCAAATACGAAAAATCTCTTTAAAACTTACCTAGTTTTCCATTTTTCCACTGATCCAAGAGTTAAGTGCTCCTTAAATGTCAGAAATTGCCTGTGAGCAGGGAACCAGACAATACACTCTGGTTCTAAACCTCTTGTGCTTCTAGAAATACATCAAAATGCTTTGACCAGCTCATATTCAGGGAGAGATTACAGCATATTTCTTGGTATTGACTGTACTGGCTTGGGGTTGGTAATCCCAGAGAGGCAGTTGTCCTGGAGCAAGATTAAAACTGCATGTGTGTCCTGTGCTCCTGTCACCAGCCTGCACAGGTGACCTACAGCAGATCTTGATGAGCAGAAGAAATTGGTGCTTAACATGTGCTTTAGTCAGTGTATCTTTCCTGGAAGGTGTCAGTAATGCTGGTACTCAGGAGACCCAAGATAAAGAAAATTGGATAAACGGTAAGAGAAAGCTATAAAAAGGTCAATTTGGCCTTGGAATTAGCTAGCAGAGAGCTCATGCTGCCCATGCACTTCTCATTTCCCTGCAGCATTTACATAAAATAACTACTAATACCGAGAAAACCCTCTTTCTGTTTGAGATTGTCATCTCCATGACCCCACTTGGCTGCTGAAGGGTTACACTCACCTACTTGGCTGCTCTAGGCTAGCAGGACAAAATTGGAGCAATGTGACCCTTTTTTTCCTGATTCCACAAACAAGAAGGATTTTACATTCATATTGTGGCACCTCATTGAACAATTGATATACAAAGTTGACTAAGGGGGAAAAAAACCAACCCTTTGCCTCCTGGTTTTTGGAGGTATCTTATTCAAAGAAGTAAATCTGCTACATTCACATTCAAGCTCGAATTCAAATTTCAGTCTCCCTTCCCCCAAAGTTACAGCCAGCTACAGTTCCTGCAAAATGCTATTGCCGTATTAATACACTCGCAATATTGACTCCTCTGCCTAAAACCACACACTAATTAGCAAAATTGACTGAAACAGAAAGATATGTACACATTTTCTTTCACCTACTTGTGCCTTTTGCCCTTCAGATGTTGTTTTCCTGATTCAAGCTCACTGTGTTTCCATTGCTGCTGCTTGCAGCCCTAGGACCATCTGTCTGGACTTCCAAGTTTAATCCATACTCTCAAGCATTCCTTTTATCCCCTGTACCTGCCACTGTTGCTTTTGTTCATTAGGTGGTGAGATAAATACTTTTTTTTTTTCTTTTAACTGTTGATCCTGCATGTCCAATTAGGCTGTGACCAAAGCTTGCTGAAATCAATGAGAGGTATAGCACAATCTCTACTGGGATCTGAACAGTCTCTTACAGATTTGCAAGACCAGTGTGACTTGCACATGCAGGAAACAAGTTAAATGTTGACTGTTACACATAA
This sequence comes from Colius striatus, assembly GCF_028858725.1. Lineage (NCBI taxonomy): Eukaryota > Metazoa > Chordata > Aves > Coliiformes > Coliidae > Colius > Colius striatus. The sequence continues at coordinate 10,202,602 of NC_084769.1, read as the reverse complement.
ACCAAAGATCTCAGTAAAGAAACTAGGTGTTTTGCCATTGACCTTGCTTAAGAATGAGTCCCATTCTGGTCAACTTCCTACAGGCAAGCTGTGCATTTATTGTACAGAAAGTAGAATTACTGAGGTACTGCTGTTACTAGGATTTCCCTATGGAAAACAAATGGTTTACTGAGTCCAACTTCCTTCAACATTAAAAACAGAAACATGCATAAATCACGTTAGCTGAAAAGTGTGTGGGACAGCTTCAAACCTTCTTTTCCTTCTTATCCAGCAAATATTTCCTATGGATGTTGGTCTTACTTGAGAAACGCTAAACCCCTTTATTTAAGACTGAATAAATAAATTGCAACCATCAGAGGATGATTATAGAAAGTTATGCCAGAACTCGGTGCCTTGTGGTCACTCCACAATAAGAGATTGCTTTTGGTGCTATGTTTTGTTTCCTTTTTCATTATTATTTTAAAAGAGGCAACTATTTTTGAGGTCATATGGAAAAAGTTTGATTAAAAGTATATTTATACAAATGAGTATTTTCCCAAATAATGACTCTCTTCTGAATAGCAGAAAGCCCATTTAGATTTGGATATTTTATTTATTTATTTTAAAACTAAGGACTGTTGCTTCAGGGTTTTCCCTTTACACTAAATAGTGATATATGAGCAGTATGAAAAAAGAAAGCTGGGAAAAGCAGTTGAAGAAAAAGAAATCACTGTAGGAGTCTGGATACGAAACAGCAATTGCTGTAAGTGATGAATGCAAATGAGCACTCTTTTCAAATGCTGGCCCTTGAAAAATGTGTGCCTGACAAGAACATCCCAAAAAGCTTAATGTATTAAATAGATATTTTCCCTTATTTAAAAATTATTTTAAAATCTAAGCTTTAGGCATCTTAAACTTTTACCTACCCATAAAAATTATTAGTATTAGCCCATTTATATGCAAAGACTTTACAGAAACTTAATATTATAGCACTGGAAATGCAGAGCAAGAAGAAAGTCAGCTCCAGTACTGTTCCACAGTAAAGAGCAAAGAGCAACCCAATGATATTTTTCAACATACAAAGAGGTGAAGAGGTATAACAAGCAGAGGAGGCAAAAAGGAGTCAGGATTCTTTAGTCAGATTTTGTTCATTCATTTTTGAAATGGGAACAGAAACAACTTGCATCCCCTGGGTATTGCTAAAGACTTAATTATGGGGATTTTTTTATGATGCTTCAATTATACTTGCATGGTACCATAACTGCATTTTGCCACACACACACAATTATTCATTTGTAGTCTAGTAACGCATCCAGCATAGCCTTATCCTCTGAGAAATGGTAGACCCCACCCTAAAGAAATGACAAAAATAATAATAATTCATTATTTTTTAAAAGTTAGAGAATCATATCTACCAGATGGGCAATTTGTAGGAAGCTATTTATTGCTTTTTTTTTGTACAGGAGGACCTCTATTTGTGCATATATAATGGCTAGTTTGTGCCAAGTGCCAGTAGATGGAGCTAAAGAATATAGGCACATTGTCAGGTTTTGGGGGTCAGTAGAGGAGAGACTGTTCCTTTCTGCTTTGTAATTTCTACCAGAATAGAAGCACAGTTGAGAATTTGTTGAATCTGAACTTTAAGTCTAGTCCTAATTACATTGAAAGGTTTGGTCTTGGTTCCTAATTGCAATGGAGCATCAGCTCTGTCAGGAAGTGGTAGATCACTGCACATCTTGCAAGGCTTCCTTAATCTTCATCCTTCTCTTGACTGTCATAGTCCTCTCCCATTGCCTGTCCAGAAACCTATAGAGAAGTAGAAACTGTGTACACAGAGAGAGAAAGATAATGTGGTAAACCTAGACTAAATGCAGACAGACCTCAGAGGGAAATGAAAGGCAGGGGCCAAGAAGAGTGACGTCTGCCATCATGGAGCCTGGCAGCATTCAGACACTCTGAGTATCTATGGTATAATCATGACTGCTTTATTCTACTTTATTTGGGATTTGCTAAAAAAAAAAGTCCTAGCAAGATCTGAGGAAAACAAAAAAAGAAAAGCCTTGAGAGAAACTTTTGGTTCTGATATACTACTTCAAAAACTTTATTTGAAATCAAAGTTCTTTCTAGCTATTTTTATCAAGAGATCCCTAAATTCTAGTTTGATTACCATTCATTTGCTTCATTCATTACTGATGAGAAAGCTAACCTCTTCTTAGGCATAAATATTCTGTGAAGCTCTTAGGTCCATACACCTCAATAAATCAAGAAAACTAATACCTAATACATGAGCTTTAGAACTGTACAGGGCAGGGTATTCCCTCTCTTTGTCTGAGTGCTGATATCCTTCTACTCTTATAACATCCAAGTCAGATAAAAAGTTATGGGAAATTCTTCAGAGGAAGAACCTGAAATGAAATCCCTGTCATTCAAAGGCAAAGTTTCACATGTTGTTGAGACGTCACTTTCAGCTATAATGTTGTGCACATATTATACATAAACAGAGAATGTCTCTAGAAGAAAGCAAGGGGGTGGCTACTGAATTAAAATATTGGATTAATATTTAATGCACACATGCCTTCAAAATAATTCTGAAGTGATTTTCTGAAACTCTATGTCTTTCACAGTGTTCAAGATCTGGCTCAACAAACATCTTCTGACAAAAGCCATTAGTTGAGGTTTATATGTATCAACAACTTTCCCTGCTGTGACGAGCAACACATTTGAGATTTTAAAAAGACAGACATTTTCCTCTAAGTCATCTTGTTCATGTTAGTTTCCCTTTGCCACAATAAGGGAAATTTAGTAGAGCAAGGAAGACTGAACTTCACATCTCAGAGTACTGAGAAACATTGCCACTGCAGAGCTTGGTGGCCTGGTGGACCACCTTGGTGCAGGTGGAAGCAGGCAGAAGCAGAGTCTCAAAGATGTGGCCCTGGAGCTACCTTTGCTTGAGGTTGCTAAAACCAACACTAACTTTCATTTTTGCTTAGAGTGATTTGGTTTACCTCCATGCCATCCTCTTGCAGAAACAAATAAATGCAGGCAAACTGCTTTCCCCGGTCACCGTGGTGAAGGTTTCTGCCCCTAGAGTCAGATCGTGGCCATGCACAAATTAATCTGACAACCAGCACAACTGAAAAGAAAGAAGTCAGCATCTGCAGAGTGAGAAATCTGAGGACGTGATGTAGATGGTGAGGAAGCACACACAAATGGCTCTGAGGGCTGTGAAGAAAGCTTCCCATTCCCATATAAGCTTGCTTCTTTCTCATCGTTCTTTGTGTCTGCCACAAGGATCTGCTTGTTCAGCCACACAAATAGTTCATGTCTCACCTGGCAATTAATTCAAGGCAAGAAGCTTAGGTGGAGTGATTTTTAACAGGCATTTTTAGACAGACTGCCAGAGGAATTTGGGGTTAAAGCTGCTATTTCTGCACCTCATTCTGCTATGTGCTGACTTCTGATAGAGCTTCAGAGACTGCATAAACCAAGAGTTTACTTATACCTATAGAAATACATATAAACTTTATTGGACTTAATCCAGGCCATCATTCACTGCTAAAGGAGGAAGTGGCAACTTTTTCCAAAGGCAGCTCCTAGGCCATGTAGGTCTATAAAGGTCAAAACCCAATGCAGGAAAACCACAGGCCCTCAGGACAGAACTTCTGGACCAACAGGTGCTAAAAGATGAGGAGACAACACAGTAAGGGCAGTACCTGCCTACTAAGCAGCATAACTTGCAAGCCAGAATCACTACCACGTTTTCCTCTTGGTACCAAAAATGAAGAGAATGAAAAAGAGCAGATTGGATCAACATGATCTTCCTTTTTATTTTCATGGAGATGTTCCTTTCATCTCTCTCCCTGGAAAGTATATTAAGAAATACTTTTCCTCTTGCTATAGTACCTTCCTCAAAGAGATAATTAAGTGGCATCCTGGTAACTGCTTATGAGTACAGAGGGAGATTTTGAATGCTGGCACATGGTGCACACTTTACTATGGCAATTGTGCAAGCTCAGATTTATTGGGACGGTTAGTCACATCAGTCCAAAGACTGTCACGTCCCGTTTTCGCTGGTGTCGTGTAATTAATCTTCCCTTGACTTAGAGTCAGACCTCATCATTCTAAATACCATAATAGATTTTTAAATGAGAACATTAATAACAAGGTCTCTCTATTATTTACCTTGGCTAGAGTAATGAAAGCCTAAAAGGAGATGGCTACTCCCAAGGGCAGGCGAGGAGAGGCGTAAGAAGGAAATGAAGGTTGCTGACCTTCCTGTAGAAGAACCCAGGAAAGAAGTATGATTTGCAGAGCTTCAGTTCATCACTGAAAAAGAGGTTGTTGTTGTAATTTCTATTAAGTACTCTGGAGGCACTTCCATATGACTGTGATGAGGGCCATAGGCATACTTAGATATCTCTATTAAACAATAAAAGCATAAAGGTATAATATGCCAGTCTCCTTTAAAATAAAGACAACTACATTGAACTGGATTTTCTTCTACCAGTAATTGGACTAAATTGTTTGTTTAAATTTGAATATAAGAATGCTGAATGAATTCTTTGCAAATCAGCTCTAGTTTTTGAGTTATACTATAAGCAAAAAGCCAGGGACAATTTCAGAAAGCTGGAAGAGTACAGAGTATACTTCGAATTTCGTGTCTGTATCTCTAGTCTTGCTGACATTTATGTAAAATGCAGATATTTCTATAGATATGGTAACACAGTACGTAAGGCAATGAAATTGTGACACTTCACTCACATACCAACGGAGAGCAGAAGCAGCACAATATTAACACAGACTTATGGCAATCACTGCAAAGAGAATAAGACGATAGGAAAACCAGAACCTTCTCTAAATTACAGGGTTAAAATTGGAGTCTCATGCTATGTTTATGCCTCTTCACTCCATTAAAATTAAAAGGCTAATAAGAAATGCATTTCAGAGTTCAGTCCCAATTATCTAACCACCACAGAGGACACAGGCTGAATGTAGATTATCATGATGTCAAGTAATCAATGGGTTTTTCAAAAAAACATAGAAATGTCAGGATTGGAACTTTTCCAGAAAGTTAAAAAGATATTTGTGTTCCTGTTGCATCCCAATCTGAGCAGCAAGAGGTAAGAGAGACACTCTCCTATATGAACAGCCCTTTGGTACTTTACCAAACTTTTCTACCAAAAATTGTGTTATCCAGCTGGAAATACAAGCCTCAAGGCAGGTTTGTTTGAATGTTAGCAGGGATTGAATTATCATCCCCATAAGGAGTGACCAAATACTAGGGATAGAATCCTAGTGCAGAAGAATATTATAGAAAAAGTGGAGTTGCATCAGAATGAATATCCACAGCTGTACATTGAAATTGTCAGAAACAGCAGAAATACTACTCAAGGGTCAAGATCCACTGAGGTCAGGTGCCTGCAACACAATAGAAAGGTATTTCTTGCTCCTGCTTAACAGTTCAAAAGAAAATGTCCCTGAAAGACTATAGAAATACATAATAGACATCAGACACAAAAAGCTTACAGTGCAAATGCTGAAGCAGAGCAAGTATTTTGATAAACAGTTAAGCACAGCACACATGGAGATGCTCTGACTGGAGTCTGACTGAAGAGCACTGGCACAGGCTGCCCAGGCAGGGTGTGGAGTCTCTTTCCTTGGACCTGCCTGGACAAGTTCCTATGTGGCCTGATCTAGGTGGACCTGCTTCTGCAGGAGTTAGGACTAGATGATCTCTAAAGATCCCTTCCAACCCCTACCATTCTATGATTCTATGATTCCATGAGTCATCAGCAAAGAGGACCTGGGCATACAGACTGTGCAGTCATATTCTGAGATGCCTGAAGTCACTAAACAGTAAAAGAGATTTGGAAAAATGTTTGCAGGACAATGTGCTGATACTGATTCCTTTTTACAGGGGAATCTTCCAGACAAGGTAGAAAATACTCAAGTGGTCTATTGTTGTACACACCCTTACAACTTCTCTATTCTTGTTTTGTGTTTATGATATCTTTTTAATAACAATGACAGTAGCAGCACAGCTGGGAGAATCAGAAAAGGTGACAAAATATGGTCAGTCAGAATGAAATGCTTTACTTTTATTATTTCAAATGACAAATTTGATTAGTGAGATTTTGGGGGATGCTATTCTTAATTCATAACAAAAGAGGTTGAAATTGATGAATGCCATAGATCATTGTATTCCAGAATGGCACCTTGAAATGTTAAAAGTATTAATCTAAAATGATGTACTATATCCAGAAACTGAAACAGGTTAGTATGACTTTTCTTCCTTCTAAAAGTTCATAGAATGGAATCTAACACAGGACAATATAGCTTTCTAGCAGAACTAAATAAAATGTCATGTAATTTCAAAGTTATTTCTCTTTTGTCCTGTAACTTGCCAACATTAATTAACAGAGCCAAATTCTTGTAATCATATCATCATCATAGAACCACAGAATTGTTTTGGTTGGAAGAGACCTTTAAGATCATCATTATGATATCCCTTTCTGTGGCATGTTTTTGTTGATGACTCCTAGAGCCCTTTGTAAATTAAAAAGTGGTATAGTCAAGCATGCTGTCAGTTCATGATAACAGCAAAAGGAAATGGTCATCTTGCTGAAACCAGCTATTTGTTCTCATGTCTGCTGACCAGAATGAAGAACAACCTGTGAAACAGAGTAAAGGAAATGAACACAAAATAGTCAGGACAGGGCTGTCTGGCATTAATGCTTGATTACCTCAGGCCTTGTATGGGTAGCAGATATTGATAGGAAGAGAGAAATTTACTGTCATTTTCTTTTAAAAGCACCCAGACACCCTTGCTAATCTCAGGGATAACTGTACTGGATGCACATACCTCAAGGGACACAAGCTGTCCTAAGGAATTTCCAGTCTAAATAGACATGACAGTCAGAGAGTAGAAAAGGAGGAAAAATTATCATATCCAGTCATAGATAAGGATTTGAAGCACCTACGGATTATGTGCAGCCAGGCTCATGCTTATCACTGGAGGGAGATTAGGAGTATTTTAGCTCCCTTGTGTGCCATGTACCCGTGTGTCACACATGGTGATGCCCCCGTGGTGATACCCATCTCTGCCCACTGTACAGGGAGTCTGTGGCAGATCTGAGAAAATAATCCATCTTCCAAGCCCAAAGCACTGAATGGAGCCACAGGCAAAGAGAAAAAAAAAATCCCTTGTTTGTATGATCCAGCTCCTCCAATAATAAATATTCACTGTGCCTTTAGCTGCTGCAGGAAACCAGTCACACAGCTCAGAGACTAGTGAAAAATACACCTCTGTGACTGAGGTAACTTTACTATTGTTTTTCCTAAACCTGTGAGGAATGGCAGGTCTTCCTGTGCAACTCTTTTTTCCTACACAAAATCCCAGTGAAGTCAGTAGCAAATACTGTCAGGATGCAGGACCAGGATTGTGTGCTTTGAATGGTTCCTGAGCACAATTGTCCTCAGTGGGACTAACTACTCTTTCCACTATAAAAAATGGGGTTCAGAGCATGTTGAAAGCACACTGTATGTACACACATATACACACAAGGCTCTGTCCTTCAAGACTAACATCCTCCCAAAAGCATATATCAAATAACTACAGTCTTGAAGACACTCTTAACAGTTCCAGCATGCCTCTTTGCTATTACTCTTCATAAAAGCTATTGCACTCTGCTCTTTGGGCTTCTCCAGCAGAAAAAGTGGGTGGCATACCCCAGAGCAAGAAGCAGGAGTGGACTTGCAATAGTGATTTAATGAATGCCAAAAAAGATCCCTTGCCACATGAGCCAATTTATCATGCCAGCAAGAACAGGAGTGACTGTAGCAGAGTTAGAGCTCTGATAGTGCAAAACTGATCTTTTTTTGCCAAATTCCCCAAAGAGAAAAGACCAGTTCTGTTTAACGGATCATGATAAGTCACAATTGTCATTACTGCATTTCAGGGCAACATGCTTTATTTAGCTCTTTAACCTTGGCCTATTTGTTACCAGCACAGTTCAGAATAGTTTGTATTCATTAGGAAACTTGTTTATTTTGTAACGTAATCCTTTTCTTTGTTAACATGAAAGCACACAGCATGAAGCACTGGAAGGACAGTTCATCCAGGTCTGCAATGTTGTTCCATAAAAAATGTCTCTTGATAAATGATTACCAGGATTAGATTTTATGGGCTAGATTCATAAGAAATTTCGGTCTTGTTCCCATATGTCTCTTGTATAATAGGAAACATGCAAAAGATACGTAAAAGTGAAATTCCCAGCCATTCATTAAGTGCTCTCTTTCTCTCATATTTCGAGGCAGTATAAGACATTTCTGTGTATTTTGTGGATTTACTCATCTTGGAAGAACTTCTTTTAAGCATGTCAACTTCTTCCTGTAATTTGAAACCAGATTTTTACCTGCATTCCCTAAGGAGCATTTAAAAAAAGACAAAACACGTTTTTGCTCCTCTCTCAACTTGCTCTTACCAAGCTCTAGGAAAGACTTCAGCTTGTAGAAAAGAGGAAATTGCACTTGAACAGGTGGCTGTTGTTCAACTGCACCAGTCTTGCATTTCCAAAATGGCTTGTGATTCCCGCTGCCATCCTTAGGCTTTCAACTCACCCACAGAAAGAAAAAGAGAAAACCCCCACAAATTTGACACTCTCTCAAAAAATCTAGCTTCTCTGAGCCTTCAAGGTAGACTGGAAGTATGTAAAACATTTGTAGTCATCTTGGACATTTATATTTAGATTATTTTTTCAATCTGACTTTGGACACATTTCTCAAGTGAGTGGAAAAAGTCTCTTCAGATAAATTAGGTACAATACTAATACGGAACAGTAGAAACATTGTCTTTCAGTATCATTGCAGTGGCTAGTGCTGAGGCCCAGGTTAATGAAGGAATGTTAACTCTTGGACATACAGTTATGTGATCTCAGGGATTTAATACAGCTTCTAAGACAGAGAACCAGATTTCACTGTTAAATGTTCAAATATCTTTTTAAACTAGTGCTGCCCCTTATTTGCATTAATCCAAAAGAGAAAGGGATGTTTTTTCTGCCACTTTCTTGAGGTGGCTTTTCCAAGTTATCAGAGGAAGAACAAGTGTGGCCATTCTAGAAGGGTTGTTTTTTTCTGTGTGGGCCATGAGCTTTGCCTTCCGTCCTTCATGTCTATGCATGGGAGATTATACATTTATATTTCAACACCTCTCTTATCTTTGGAGATTAGTAGACATTAGTTCTCTGAGCAGAAGTAAAGACAGAACAAGAACCCACGCACACAGGCTGCTGAGCACATTTTATGTGCAATGAGAAGTATCTGTTTGCTCTTTGTGTGTGAAAAAAAAATCCACAATGTTCGTATTAAAGCTGAACTTTTGAACCTGAAGTTCCCATGTAGGGAACATCTTATTCACCTATTCCTCTCCTGGAATGTTTTCCATAAAGCTTTATGATGGAACACATAGTAAACAGAACCAGTCTTCAGTGTTCACAATCATTTAATCTTGCTCACAGCACACAGCTCATCTCTGTTGCTGCTAAAAGAGGCAAGGGAAATGCAGCTGAAGCAAAGTCATTTCTGCTTTTGAAACAAGAATATCTCACGTGTAGTCAGACTGTTGAGTCTTTTTCAGAAAAGGAAAAGTAAGATTCAAACTATAGGCTTAAGTGATGGGTTTTGTTAGCTAAAGAAACAACGACGTAGCTCTTTGCCTTGTAGGTCAATATGTGTGGCTCATACTACAAGGTTACTAGATGGACTTCTTAAAAACTGGGTTGATTAAACTGAGTATGAGGAGGTGGCTCACTGCACACCTGACTCTTTTCACTACAGACAGAAAGAGGCTACCTGAGATCAAAATGCTCATTTCAACCATTCTTCTTCATAAAAAGCACTGATTCCAACAGGATTCATGGATTCCATGGGAGGAAGCATCTGGAGCTATAACCACACATCAGGATCTCTGGAAATGCCTTGTGGGTATTCCTTGTGCTTCTGGAAATCCAGTGTCATTGAGAGACTTCAGAAACTTTTGTTCTTTAGTGGATTGCATAACTGTGGTTGATGGAGGGATAGTAGGCCCAAAGGGTGATTGAAGCACAGTAGTTTCTGTAGCTGGTGGCACACAAGAGAGTATTGTGTCTCTTCTAAGTGTTTGCCTGCTGCTGACTCCTGACACTGGACAGAGACCCATTTACAAAGAGCTCTGGCCCTGTGCCAGGGACTGTCTCAAGGCTGAAGCACACATCTCTGGGACACTAGCAAGATGCTTTAACCATTGTGCCTCAGGAGCAAGGAAGCCATTTTTCACAGAGCATCCTACACTTTTCTCTGGGACAAAAGGACACATGGCTCTTCAGATGAGTGATTTATGCTCTGCACATGAAGACCTGTAGTGAAAACCCGTCTTTCTGCTAGGATGTCACCCACTGCTGAATTTATCCAAGTAGAGTATTGTTTCCATTAAATAAACCTCTAGGTTTGGCGTCATTTAACAAAGAACAACTTCATAATGAAAATTCACTTCACATTGGAACTTGGCACATGCATTGTTACGCCTAGGAGCCAACTTCCCTTTTCTCCATATGTATTTTAATAGGTTGATCTGTTTTCAAGCAACAAGGATCCAAATGGATCTGTGTTTATTTATAAATCTGAGACTTGCCTTTCTATCTCATATGTTAAAACTGTTTGTTCTGGGGTCACAGTTTTCTCCAAAGCTGCCCACAAGTTAGCAGCTATATATAATTCCACCACTTCAAAAGGACTCAGATTTGAGGGGGAAGGGGGTTTGAGCCCCAATGCATTTGAACGTCAAGGTGTCATCTCATAAAAAAAAAAAGAGACTATATTACACATTATTACACGTTTGAAACAATAAAGTTCTGTGGATGTTTTGTTAACTTCTGGACATTTTTTATATAACTGAATTTAAAAATTTTCTCTTCAAGACTATCTTTTGTGTCATGAAGCATGCCTGGCAATCATTAAGTATGAAATGAGGGAATTATTTAAGCCAGTAAGCTTGGCAAAACCTGTAGAAACTCATCTCTGTTACGATTCTGCCTATATTTAACATTACAAACTGTAGCATTTTTTAAAAACACTTTATATTTTCCCGTATTTGAAAGTGTGTTCAAAAGTATCCATGTCAGAGTCGACTACTACTTTCCAGCATCCCTGCTTTGTACATATGGAATAGTGCAACCACATTTAGGCAGTTCAGGTAGGGTTCAAACAGTATTTTGTGGAAGGATCAGGCCAACTGACTGTATGCAAAACAAGCAGGCAGCACCTGCAAAGGTTTCCACTAGGATTCAGGTTTAGGGTAGATAGGCACAGCAATATGGGTGGGAAGTTTGGTTTTCCCTGGAAGCACTGGTCTCGTACCACCAAGCCACTGCTCAGAGCAGCAGAGTCCCTGGCATGAATCCGATTTATGAATGAGCTCTTGTGAAAACAAACAAACCAACAAACAAGAAGCCAGTCCAGTTCACTCTGAATAGATAACGTGAGCATAGGACTGTCTAATGTCTCGTAAGGACATTCAGAGAACCCGGACTAATACATAAAGTTATTGTTGGCATTGAATTACTGACTCATTTAACGGCGTTCTTCCCTCTAAGACAGTTCAAGCTACATGCAAGTTCAAGGAAGGAAGTAATGAGATTGGGGAGTGATAATGCACATCAGATTAAGTGTGTGGTTAAGGGAAAATGCAGTAACCCGAAAGAAAATCAAACAGAATTCTGGGCTGCATGACAAAGGCAACAGCTCCTTTTCTCCTTTTCTCCTGATACGGAGAGAATGATCAGCCACTTCTTTCTGTTAAATGTCAAGAGCTACTTCCCTGAAGGTCTTGAGAGGATGAGAAAAAATAAATACAAGTGTTTGAAATTTAAGAAAGTTTAGTCAAATCTTACATCTTTTCTTACTGCTCCTCTGTCTTTCCCATGGGACTCAATAACATCTTTTGCTAGGCATTTTCGATATGACAATCATGGAAACAGAGAATTTAAGACATAGAGTTTAGAAATCCCCTACATCTCAATTCTCAAAGCCCTCAAAAGTCAAAAGAGACATTAACAATGGATCACATTGAAATGGAGGCTGAGTTCAACCTGGAAACTTCAACCACCTTGTCTAGATTCAGTTACTGTTATGGAGGCACAAAGTCTAACTCAAGTATAAATAAATTTTAAATAAAAAGCTAAAAGTGTGAGATTTTTTTCCTATGAAACACCTGAAATTTTTCTTTCTTGGATCAAGGAGAGAAAGGAAAAAAAAAATGTAATTGGGGAGCATGCTTTTGCAACAAAGCATTGCAATATGAGCCAAGGCAGAGCTGCCCATCACCTCCTGAGTGTTACAGCTTGCTGTCCCTCCCACCTCTCTCTCTTCAATAAGCCACTTTCCCAAGAGACCCCACAGTGCCTATCATGTGTTAGGTCAAAGGAAAAAAATTCTGATAGTAATGGCCCATAAAGAGCACAGGAGCATGAAGCATCTAAACCACATCTGCCTCAAAATACTACTATGGCTCACACAGATACTTCACTGTATCAAACTGCTTCCAACCAATACCGCAATTCAAAGAGGCTGCTTTTAGATGTGGGTCAGTTGGATTAGAAATTATGTGTTGTATAAGATTTCCCTCCACTGAACATTTGAAAGACTAGCAATATTGAAAGTTTTCCCCCAGCTACAATTATCAATTTTGCAAAAGTTGACTGTTGCCAGAAGGTTTTTGAGGACTTGTCAGTCATAAAACAGAAAACAAAAGATCATGTAACCATACCAACAAAGAGGTCCAAGATGCAATTATTAGGCCTGCTGACCTCTTCCTCACCCTTTGCCTGTGTAAGGGGAAGATGAATGCCACTTACTGCATTAAAGAGAGAGGTCAGGCTGTCCTTGGCCTGAGAATAGAGCAATCAAGACAGTCTAGACTTTCATCTGCATTGAAAGTTGGGAGAAAAAGACAAAAACAATAAAGCTGAAGTAGCATCACAGCTTGAAAGTCATGATGAGAAGACTGAAGACGAATAATCAATACAAAACATCTGCTTTTTTATCCTCTGCAAGTCTCATTTCTGTTTTACTAGCTATCCCAGGTCCTATTTTTCCCAGCTCATCGCTTCTATTCCTCTGATTGCTTTCCACTAATTTTGGGTGCTCAAAGCCTTGTCAGCAAATTAGCAAAGGTTGCCTTAAATTGAGGTGAAATACTAGAACTTACTCTGTGCACAGACAAACCAGTGTAAGTTTGACTTTAGCACTTTTAAGTGCTTTGCTAGATTACATTTTAAGAAAGGAAATGCATGTGAGATAGGAGTATGTTTAAACACTCATCTGTAGCCCCTGGTTCTACATTTCCCCAGTAGCTTCTCCAATAAACATCGACCTGGTGTGATGTGAATCCCCAAAGACTATTGGGGCTACACAGCTCTCCTGGCCAGGCAGCGAGTCTCCAGTGCTGTGCTAGCTTGTTGAAACTCTGATAGTTCAGTAGAGAACAGGAATCCACACGGATATAATCTTGCTGACCTGGTCCCAGCTCCTTCTGCTTACAAACTGCTCTGGGGACGTTTTTATGCTGACAGGGTCTGTGCTTGTTTTCATTTGACTGCCATAATCTCCTCCCCAGCGGATAAGCTATAGCACAAGGGAAAGGATATTTTCCTGCATATGGCTGTCTGACTCTGAGTCACAGACGGTTGAGTTGTTGAGGTTTCCTCCACCTTTTCTCTTCCCCCTCTCACCTCCCTCTTATTTGGAAACCTTGCATTAATTTGGCTAAAAATAGAAAGCTCACTTTGCTTAACCACACAGGATATCTGGCTTAATGCTGGTGGCAAGTGAGTGTAGCTGCCATTTCAGAACACAGTAATTCACTCCTACAATACAAAAACAATAATAAAATAGATATTAAATAAAATTAAAAATACTAAAAAGCTTCAACTCCACAACTCAAAACCACCCAACATCACTCAAGGTATAGCCCTGTGCATGAGGTCTAGGCAATACTGTGTGGGTATTTTCTGTCAAATGCCCTCCAACACCTCTGACCATCAGGCATGAAGAAGTTGAGATGTGGTCTAGCAGAACCATCTTATTAAACTCTTCTCTCAGTTTTTAGTGGTGGCTTTACTGAGCAGGGTAGAGAGGAAAGTTCTTCTGCTCGTTTTATTTTACGGTGTTTATGGAGTTTTTGCTCTTTTTACAGAGCCAATAAACTGACCTTTTGACTTCTGTAGCTCCTCTGGAATAAACGAAATGCAAAATCTCTCTTGGCGGGCAGTCACTTTGGATTTTCTGATATCTATTAAGACTCTAGAATTTCAGAATAGTCTCATACCAGCTAGTTTAGCACATGCAAAGCAAAACTTTCCTGCATTGCATTTTTTTTTTTTTGCCTGTCATTTGTCATCTGCAAATAGAGTAAGAAAGAATCAACTTCCTAAAAACAGCAGTATGTTCTGTATAGAGAGCAGGTTTGCTAAAAATACATGGCAATAAGTAAATGCAGCATAGCCTGGTAATCTGGGCTGGATTCTCTCCAGTTGTAATGCTGCTTTCACTAGCTCCTTCCTGTAAAGCTGTGAGGAGGCTCACCTGAACAAGGAACCAGCACCCTCTTGCACCCCAGGAAGCTGTGTATTTGAACCGATACCACTCTGAATGCGGTCAGCGAGAGCCCAAGAGGCCCAATTTGTGAGGATTAAAGATAAAAAAAATAGCCTTTTTGCATTTCCTAATTCCCACTTGCTTTATCTACAAACAGGTTAAGCTGCAGTGCTGAAGGGATGTTCCCTGGGTCCAGAGAAAGTGAAGATGCTGCAGCTTTGGAGTTATGGGAGGGACCGCAGCAGTACAGAGTCCTTCAGGAGTTCCCCCAAGGACAATGCACTCCTCCACAGCTAAATCTGTTTGTCACAGGCGAGAAGTTTGTCTCCACTCCCAATATGTAAAGTAAGGATAATACTATTTATCCCAAGGGGAAGTTCTGAGGGCTTAGGTAATGTGTATACATGGCTTTCGAAATATAATCCACTCCAAGGTCAGCCCCTCGCTCATCTTACGGAGTTGCATTTGCATTTGCACACACAGGTTTGGGACAGAGTTCTGAGGTCACACCAGAGGTGGCCATACCCTCGCCGAGAGCCATCTCATTATCAGCTAATAATCGGAAGGGGAAGAGGCAATCAGATCATTTACACTGGTGCCATAATGTGTGTTTGGCGAATAGCTGTGTACAGAGCAACTGTACAGAGCAACATCATCTACCCCAGCCTACGGGGGCATAGAGAAAAGAGTTGAATTAACTTCACGCTGAAAATGAATGGTGAGTCCGAGTATAGTGATAAGGTGAAACGCACATCCTGGTGATTAGCTGGGTCAGTACTAAAGAACATTAGGAATTCACTTCTGCTGCTCTGATTAGTAATTAAGTGACTCGTCTACTGGCCGACAGTCCTGTATGCTTCCCCAGGCAGTTGTTAGTTCTTCGAAAACCACTCCTGACAAAATGAGGTTTGCCCTTGGTACACAGATAATGAGGCTCAGCTTGACAGGTGTGGCGCGATTGGAGCGCCGGCGCGCGCGGCTCTTCCCGCTGCAGCCATTCCGCAGTAAACACACTCATTACAACCCGCTGGTCCCTGGAGGCAAAGCATGTTTGACATTATTAATTGGCTTTTCTGTATAAGGAGTCAAATAGATGAAAAGGTTTATCAAGCTGAAATAATTAATTTTGCCTGAATTCGCTGACAGTTCAGTTCTCCCGCAAAAGACCATTTTAAGGGGTTGGGGTTGAGTTTTTTTTTCTTTCCTTTTTTTTTGAATTTCAAAGTTCAAAAGACATAATAGTGGTAAAAGTGGAGCTTTTTAGTAAATTATAATTAAAGGGAATTTAATTAATTTGAACCTGAGAAAAGGGTGTGCGGGGGTGGTGAGGGGGGAAGGGGGAACTCCTATCTTTGTCTATACAGAGGTCTAGATGGTAGAACATATCATGGCTTAATAATGCATTAATTTTAATCTAATCAAAATACAATAAAAGAGGTAATTATGTTTAAAAATTATCACGCTCTCATATTAGTATATTTAAACACTTAATACTTACACTGCTTCCAGTTAGCAAAAGTTGTAATTGTTGCACTCAAATTTAGCTTATTTAACGATAGGGCTTATATTCATGAGATTAATTGAATAAATCATTGTAATAACTCGTGGTGAAACTATGATTATCTATCGGGTTCTAATTTCACTTTCAAAAGGATTAAAAAAAAACCTTCTCAGAAGTTATTTTTCTTGGTTTCTCTCCCCAAAAGGCAATAGATATTCCTCTCGAAGAACTCGAAGCCAACATTTGATTAAAAAAAAAAAACCCAAACATACTTCTCATGTACTTTTCAAATGACCCACTCTGCCGTTTATTTAGCCTTTTCAAAGCATGCCAGTGTCACTTAGCAAATGTTTTAAACTTTCCACATTAAAATATCCAGATAAATATCATGTGATTATGTGTGTTCAGTCTGTTTACGAGCCCTTCTGTACTAATGAAAACATTCCCCTTACAATTACAAAGGCATAAGATTCGAAATTTCAGACCAGTGCTTGTAATATGGAAGTAATAAGGAGATACAAAACTCGGGAAGAGCAAGTGGGTCAGCAGTTGCTTCTATGTAGTCACTTTTCATTACATCTGCTGATGCACTTATTTGGAGATTTTTAAAGGACATCTTCACACCCATCTTTAAAAAATCCTTTTGACCTTTTCTGGCAGACATGCCTGTACACCACTGAGCAAAGCAATGAAAAAAGTTCTCTAGTAAACCAGTTCTTTTTGCTGCAACCTCAGTGGCCCGTAACCATCAGACCATTTCACTTCATATAGTGTGTGGACTGTTCCAAAACAACAAGAAGGGAGTTTTTCTACATTTAAATCAGACTCTCTACCACCAAACACTCCCGAGTTTGTTCAATAGTATTATAATTCATCAACATCTGTTTATTTGCCCCAGTTAAATAGAGAAATTTAGGAAACTTTGATTATTGGTCTAGCAGAGGCTGAGGATCCAGGAATTAACACACAAGTGTCAACATGTCAATATATTTTTGTTGCTGTTTGAGACTATTTGTAAATTTTATAGTCTTTCATGTCTCTATAAATGAATTTCTAAATAGACCGATAGGAATCTGGGAAACCAGTATTGCATCTGTAAAAGTGAAAGGCAAGCCACCAGTCAATTTTGATGGAGTAGGATACGAACTCCAGTGGAGAGAGCAGCAGATGGACTCCTGGGAACACCTCACAGTTCATTGGGTGACCCATTCATCTTTATGGACCCATGTGGACAGGAGAAAACATAGGGAAGAGGAGAAAGCAATGAGACCTACTTTAAAAGTTACATCCGGAAGAAGAAACTTAGAAGTCGTGTACAGTAATGAATTGTAATATTTACCAGCTACTTAACATTTGGTTCCAGAAATGTCATCTTCCAAAAAATGCAAACATCTGTGCACACACAGTGGAGTAGTCAGTAAATGCAACAAAGGGATATGAAAAGAAGACCACTCATTAACAGCATCATTTTCTCCCTTTGCCACACTTGATGATACTTACAATATTTTATACTTGCATGTACTTTGTTAAACTTACTAATTGGCTACACAAGAAAGCTCAGAGGACGTTATGTTTAAGTAACTGGGGAACTGAGAATAGGGAGAGAGGAACAGGAAGGATGGGTATGAGCTGATCTGTGCTTATTGACCAAGTTTTTGGAAGATTTTCGTTGGCATTTTCTGTAAGTATGTTTAATTCTTGTGTCTTGTGGAAATGAATTCACATGCTAATTCTAAAAGTAATTTATTTGGGATTTGTAATCACTTATCTCATACTAATAAATCCTGTCTTAAAAAGTCTGGCAAAACCCTATACAGAACTAAAGCAAAGACCCCAAAGCTACATAGCACATTGTTGTGCTAATAGAAGTAATCATTCTACGTCTTCTAATTCTTATTTTCAGCAATTTTGTTTGATAAAATTCTCCCACCTAGAAGGATTCTGTGTCAATGTGGTCAGCAGAAGAATATCCTGGGGGAAAACACATCTGCCCAGCACCTCCCTTTCATTCATTAACCCACCAGGGGCTAACACTAATTAGATCAGGCTGCTCATTTTAAGCTGATAATTGATTTAAATAGGTTGCTCATTTAAAATAGAATAAAAACCTGCTAAACATTTGGTGCTTGGGTTTTTTTCATCTGCAACTTTCAATTGCTTGTGCAATGTAGCATAAAATGTAGAGGTCTCCCTTTGCTAAAAAGGCCATAAAATTAATTACAATGAGTATGAATTGCGCAGGGTGAGGGGGTGGAGGAAAATGAGTGCTCCTGTTAACTGGTGATGACTAAGACTCAAAAGCAATAGAGCTTATTTCTTTTAAGCAGAATTTTTTAAAGTAGCTTGGATATCTGAACCACTCAGTTTTACAGACTTTTGTATGCCATAAGAGAAGAAACACTTTAGTACATCTAGAGATGCTTTATGCATTTTCTAAACTGCGATTTGTGCTGGGTGCATAAACATTATCATATACTGTTAGAGGTTTCCATTGTCTCTCTTGAAAGTAATTCATATCTCATCTGCTGTCCAAGCATGTAAATACAAAGTGTTCTTTCCATTATTAGGACAGTATCGAGCCTCAGTCAATGTAAAAACATTCCCTTAGTGAAGTTGCACATTGAAAACTTTAGTTGCATGTGTCTATAATTTACAGCTTGTTTCTTCCCAATCGATGCTCTTCTCAGCCAACTATAACTATTTGTTTGCACAAGGCTCAGCCTTCAGCCCAGCCTAACACCCAGCATTTGCTGTTTATTTGGCCTGCCTAAGTGTCTGCAGGCTAGCATGCACACGCACACAGAACAAAACAAGTTACAGCAGGTACAAGTGGGCTGAAATAGAAACTCCTGACAAAGCTGTGGATATTTAAAAGCAGGATTACCAATGGACAGAAATAAAAATGACTGTGAGATGCAGAGTTTGTCAGCACTGTGATTTTGCTTTTAATCCTGCCTAATAAAGGCAAGTCCCTGCCACTCAATCTACTGCTTTGCCCGTTTCTCACCCTATTTTTGGCAATGGTCTCCAAACCAGTGGCAACACTTTATTCCACCCCCCCTCCCCGTGCTTAAGAATCACATTCTTTCTGCTTTCAAGAAATTCACCCAGAGGTTCAGACTTCGCAGTTCAAAGCGGTTCAAGGACTCTTCTGCCTTGAAAAACTATTCAAGAGCACTCACTAGTGGCTGAAAATTAGAACAGCACCTCAACAGGCTATTACTCAGCCTGTTTCGTTCATGTCTTTTTAAATTGTAGGGTAGACAGCAAGAAGACAATAAACACCCTTCCGATAATTTTGTATTCAGCCACCAGATCATTTTCTCAGTTGATAGTAAACATTATATACCAGTTTTTCAAAGCATCCAGTTGTGAAATACATTGAAAACAATACCAGCTTCTCAACCGCTATCAAGGAATGTTGAAGAAAATTTGGTTGCTTGCATTTTACATGAACTCCTCAATTTCTCCACTCCATTTTGAACAAAACAAATGTTAATAAAGCAAGCTATTTTTAAAGGAAGATGCTTATTTATTCCCTTGCATTTCAATTTGTCACTGAGCACATGCTTCTTGTGTTCTCCCATTAGCTACACTAATATAGAAGCATATAGCACATGAAAATGCATGTGAACAATCAGTTTAATTGACAGTCTGCTGTAACAGGAGCACACAAACAGAATAAGCTTAATGACCACATTGCAGTAGTGCATTTGGTTTAGTTGCACTAAAACTTCCAGAGGCAGAAAGCATCTAAAAGCAGATAACCAGGGTAACCAGGTAAAACTATGGTGCCCAGATAGAGTGATTTTAACAGTTTCCCCATCACATCTCTCTAAATGGCAATAATTTGTGTTGGTCCCCTGTGAATGTGCACCTTGGAACACTGGGATCAGGTCAGGCACGGAGAGCTAAGCATCCGTCACAGCACAGAGAGTTTGGTATGTGCTGCCCTGTCAAGGGCAATGGGCTCCTGTTTGAACCACAGTGCTGTAGAGGAAGAGATTGCCAGCTAATGTGGAAAGCTGCCTGTTTCCTAGATTAACCATGAGGTAATTTAGAATTTACATATGTGTGGAGAGGAGCTGTTTTGATCCCAGGGTAATATATCTGTGGTATAATAATGTGGGTGATAGAGGAAAGATGAAGCAAGGAGGCCAGATAAAAAGGAAGGGAAGCATCTCTGGTGCTGGTGCCAAGGAGAGACATAACAAAGCACCAGGCCCCATTCAGCATTAGATAGAGGCGTTGCTGGAAGAGCAGAGATGTGGCTGAGCCGGGGAAAGGCGAGTGCACAGCGAGGGACATTGCAAAGGTCAGTGAAGCAGTTTGCACAGCTGAGCATCCAAGTGAGCTCCTCTAGCCCCAAGTCCCTGCCCCTGAGAATTCAGTAGCTGAAAAACAGGCTTTGCTGCTGTCTTTTTGTTTGCCCCCACATCTTCAAGTGCCGTGGGAAGCTGAGAGGTTTAAGCTGGGTGAGGTTAAATGCACTTGACTCCCCCTTAGCCCTGTATTTGAGAAGTTTTGACATGTTTGCTCCTATAGCAGCAGGTTGGATGTGCTGTCTCAGACCTGAGCCCTGGAGAGGCAACAGAATATACCTGCAGTTGCATGGGCAGTTGTCAGCAGAGCAGGGAATCACTACTGACCCTGGAAAAATGTTTTGAGCAACACAGTATCTTTCCCAAGCACGGGACTGTAGCTGGAAATAGAGAAAACAGGCTTGCATTCATCCACCAAACCCTCAGTGGCAAGACAAGAGCTGATGGCACAGAAGTGATGGGCTGCACTGTGAAAACAGCATCAATCCTCAATCCCTAGTACACAAAAAAATATGTACAATTTTAATACTGGCTATCCCACTTTGGCCTCCACTTGATGCATGAGTTTTGGGGATCTGAGAGGAAGCTTGAAACTACCATAGTCTCTCTTATACATTCTGATTAAGATTTGTATCATCTATCTCATTTGGGTGGCAAAAACAATTACAGTGCAGAAACATAAGACACAAAAAGAACGTATTCTAGTGCACCTCACAAGACCTAAGTAGAGAGATAAGTGGGAGTAACAAACTGAGACATCAATTCTTCCCCATTCAGAAGCTCCTCACATGCTGAACCTGCTAGCAGTAAATGTCATCTGTCATTATATGTCCAGAGATATATGTATAACCTGTGTATTTATACTAATGTCATTAAACTGAGTGCCAGAATAGCTGGTCATTCAATCTGTGTTTCATCTTTTGTTTCATGCTTTTCCTTCTTTTTAAGCTGACTACACTAATTTTGCTGTTACCTTTTCTCTTTGGTACATTTCACTCAGAATACTTTTCCTTATTGTATCTTCTAACTTTGCTATAATTTCTCTCCTTGACATGCAGTTCCTTACAGCTTTCAATTATCTCAAAAACCCCACCAATTTCTGTGCAACTTCTGTTTCCATCTCCCCTGCACATTGTTCTTAGTCTCATTTCTAGCTGTTTTTGTAGTTAATTAGCATAATAAGAATAATAGAGTATATTTCTTCTCTCCTTCCATTTTATGTTGGTAACTGTAGATATGGCTGTAATGTCCCTTTGCTGTCTCCTGAAGACTGTTTCTAAGCAAAATTCTACTTGTCTTCAGTAGGGTTATAATTTCCCTTCTTCTTTTCCTTCTATGGTGGTAGGACAAAAGGGGATACACTGCCCCTTGTCTGGGGAGCTGATCAACCTATCTCTGCTCCTGTGGGGTAACCATCCAGATTTCTAAGAAACTCAGGTTTCTTTTATTTGAAAGTCCAGAGTATCATTTCTATTTTAGGACATCCATCAGCAGTCCTAGAAAAAGGGCCCTGCCTGGATTGCTGCTGCAATTGCTGAGGTTCAGTGAGAAGTACTAGAAATGGGGTTTACAACCAAATCTTTAAGGTCATTTGAGACACAAATTTTAGAGAAGGTTGTGGTAATCTCTTTTGCATAGAGGTCTGGTGTTCTCTTGAGAGGAGGTAAGAAGGCAGTGCTGGTCAGAATTTTACTAACACTGCAGTTTGAATAGACATTAAGGTCTATGAGGGTTTTTAAGTGGTTTTCAGTCACGGTTCTTAGACTCAAGAGCACTTGAAGTGAATACCTGAAAGATACTTCCTTTCTGTTTCCTTCTTTTCCAAAAAAGGAGAGATTACAAGGAGTTCAACTTTCTGTTTGCCTGGGTGGCTTTTTTTTTTTCACTTTTAATCCTGAGGGGTTTAAATTATCTGTATTTTGGGGGCCAGCTCAGCAGAAACACACAACAGGAGCATCTTGCTCACAAGCAGATTGTGCAACTATCTCATTTGTGGTGTGTTTCCTTTTGTATCACTGTAGTCAGTAACTGCTCTGGATCCCATTCTAGGACATGAGCCAAGAATGAGAAATAAGGCTGCAAGCGAGACAACAATTCACAACCACGGTATTGTTTGACTTGGAGTACTCACCAGGGTAAAACCTACAACAGGAATATAAGATGTTTTAAGTAGCAGATGCTGATTTGAATCTTTCTGGTAGTTAGGAAGTCCACCTTGCAGAGCTGCATGCAGCCCACAGAGCCACGAGGGACCTGGCAGAGGGATTTCTTCCTGGTTATGTCAGTGAGGAAATGACAGCAGGAGCAAGTGTTGGTAAGCACCCAAGGTGATCAGTAGAGTAGGCAGGATGCATATGAATATGTGCTTTGTTAGAGAAAAGGACCATGCTATCAGGGAAAATAAGCAGCAGCAGATTAAGAAGGTGAATGCTTAAAATGGGAGGAAAAATCCTGTGTTGTACTTTGCTAGGAATTTTTAGCCAAAAACACGAGTCTGTGAACTCCAATACTGCATGAGAAGGAAAAGATAAAGCTGTTTTGCCACAATTTGGAAACATAAAAAACACAGAGAAAACAAAATAGACACTGAGGTTTTGACTCCACTTAAAAAGGAAGAAAAAGATTAAAAACTGCTACAAAACTCCAACATCAAAGTAGGATAAGACAGCAACAGATAGTAACCATCACAGTGCTGTGAAACAGTATAAAGGTCTTAGAAACGTGTATCCTCAACATTAAAGAAAATGAGTGTAATACAAATTAAACTCTTAAAGGCAACCCCTTAATTTCCTGATAATTGATAAAGTTGATGATGAAGCTTTGAAATGATTCAGGAGGCAATAGGGTATGAAAATTGAATTTGGAAATGTAGCACAAATTATGGTACAGGATGAATTAAACTCTTAAATTCCAGAGCAGTTGTTTGAGCTGGTCAGAAAATGTTGTCAAAAATTAAATTTTGATGAAAACTAAATCCTTTCTCAAAACTGTTTGTGATTTCCTAATCTATCTCACATTCCCAGTTCTCACCTAACTTTGAGAATGCTCTGGGTAGGATCCAAAGCCCGTGAAAGCAATGGACAGGATCCCACTGGCATTCAGCAGGTGGGACACAAATGCCAAGTCGGTGTCAGAATGTCTTTTGCAAGCCATATCTCTAGCTGCAGATCCCAAATATTATACCTAGGCCTGAAATAATCCTCTGTAAAACAAGCTACAAAGGCTTTGGATATTTCATGGTCAAACTTGCTAGTGCAAACAAAATGGCAAATAGTAAATTTGTAAGGATGGTAATTACAAAATGAAAATAGCCCAGGCATATTCAAGTTATGTGCTATGCTGTCCAAGAAAGGAATGCAAATTTTACCGTTCTGAAAGGCCCAGAACTATCAGCTCAAGCAATGTTTGTACCCTGGCCTTGCATCAGCTGCATTTCTACAATGGGAGGGAGGCTGGAGATCTCCAAGCACAGCTCTGTGTGGCACACACAAGCTCCCACATCACCAAACATATTTGTGGCTGTGTGCCCGTGCAACCCACTTCTCCATTCATCTGAGAGCAGCATCCTTTCAGTTTACTTCACATACTACCTGCAGTGCTCCACATGCACTGGCTCACCCAATACATCTGAGTTTTTCCACTTTTCACCCCGAAATTCAACATAAACAACAGGAGGTAGAGCAATGGACAAATCTTAGAGGAAAATGTCACAATTGCAAACCTGCTATTACTACCCACTAAAACTAGAAAGGAGAGATCCTGTGGAGATAATCCATGTGGTTCTCTGGTATCTCCACAGCTCTACTGTTTTCCAGAAGTAGTTGTTTTTTTGTGTCAGATGAAAATTATTCGTGCAAAAAGACAAAATAGAGAAGATTCAGCATCATTAAGAGAAAGCAAAATTATCACTAACAGCAGTAGAATGCTAAGAGAAAGATTTACAGAAAATGGTTCTGGAAAAAGATTACAATTAGTTACTTTTTTTTCAAATCAAAAAGATTCACAAGCAGGATAGGTTCAGGGCACAAAGAGTTTAGTAAAAGCAGAGCGGATCAAATACTACATTACAGAAAAGCTTAACAGCTTTAATATGAGAACAACGCTACAGATGTTCTAGGTTTTGAGACTACTTGGTTATTTTATTAGGACAGGGAAAATGCATACAAAGTAAAAAAGCAGCCTGCAGAATTGGGAACTGTCTCAGGTTCTGTCACATGTATTACCTAAAAGGACTGCCATAATGGTATCTTTCTGCTCTTAAAATCTCTGATTATAGAAGAAAATTTCCAAGTAAAAACAGTGTGTGACAGTTTCTATCAAAATTAGATAGGTTTTTGATGCAGCGATATTTTTAAAGGAGAAAAATGTTACTGTTGAAAGAAACACCAAAACCCTGCAGATATAAACATTTCAGCCAAAGTGAGGCAACTGCTGAGTTTCCACCCAGGACTTCAATTTTTAGCAACTGTATTTTTAAAGAGCTTTATAACTCATGTTGTGAGATGCAGAATCACAGAAGGAGGTAGTCAACCTGCCCACCCTGTAGATCACCCTTTAGGTCTAACTTTCTTGGGCTGTGCCAGAAATAAGCCTGTAAGAACTTTGTATAGCAGACATGGATACCTAGCCAGTGAAAGAGAATTCAGTACCACACTGACTTTATACCCTGGGATTTGTGATTGACCATCCCACGCCTGCAAAGCAGAGATACAAAGAAGAGTGAAATGCCAAGAAAGAGAAAATATATCTGCCATTTAAAACAGCAGGAAAAGTTTCTTATAATGCTTTCCTGCATGGTGATTTCCTAAAGTAGATCTAATTTACAGCACTGAGGGAAAAAAACAGCTTTTCATTAATTCTGCTTTGTGTTGTTCAGTGTTTCTCTGTCTTGTATCTGGCTCTGTGGATGGTCACTACCAGTGCCAGCAATCTTCTGATAGTCCAGGATCAGGGCTAAGGATAACTTTCAAATGGAGAAAACACAAATCAACATCATCTACTATAATCAGATTATATAGCAGTCTCTTAAATGCTCTAAAGTAAGGACTTTCATAAGTAAATGGTACAGATTTTCCCTCTCCTGGTTTGCCATGAGGTCTGGCAGCACCTCTCCCTGGATGATGGGTTTTTAAGTCTGCCCTGTTAGGGTTCTCTGGTGTGCTGCAGTCCCCTGCAGCCATTCTCCCTACCAGTGCCCTTATCAGGTATTTTTTTTCTCTGTCCTGCTATGTGTTTTCTCTGACCTTCACAGAAGATCTGTCCCCTCATTTAGTTAAAATGGGTCAAATTCAAAAACTTTTGATGAAAAAATGGTATACATACACACAAGCAAGTACATACAGAAATATTTGTCTACAGCTTTTTCTGTGTGAGGAAATCAGCTTAAAATGCTATCTATCAAAATGAGATTTCCCTCCATCAGTCATAGAGAACACATGTACTCCTATTTCATTCATGATTTTAGGAAATAATAATAACAACTTCTGTAGTAGGAAAGTTAATCTGTCAGGATTATGGTATTCAAAATGAGCTGCAAAGAGAAGGAAAGAACCATAAATGATAAATACATGTAAACTAATTGCTGGTTTTATTGTGTCAAGCCACAAAAATGTAAAATACTCAGCTCCAGGGATTCTAAACAGATTGAACAATATTTTTAAAAAGAAATCTTTCATTTGTTTTATTCCAGGATGATGAGTAAGTGCCCCCAGGACAGTCTTGAAAGGAGATAACGCACCTCAAGAGCTGATTTCCTTTTTCTGGCAACATATTCTAACAGTAGAAGTTTTTGATTAAGCAGCTAGACTGACTGGCTGTCAATACTGCAAAGCAACTTTACAAAGCTCCCTCAGTTGCACTGCCCAGCTAGAACGATCTTTCAGGATTCAAATCTATCCAATGTGTTTTCTTCTCATGTGAAAACACAATTTTTTCTTTCCATGTCTGGTACAACACAGAGAGCAACCAACCCAGGCAGTGAGCTGCACAGGAACCCAGAGATTTGTTTCTCTTAAAGCCTTGGCAGCTCATTGTGGCTTCCAGAACTCACTGAGAGGATGGTACAGGGCATCTAAACCATCATTAAAAATACTGGTGGTCTGTTCCTTTCTATAGGAGAGAAGAGCACATCTAGTGTTCATGGCAGACTAATAGCTAGCTGAAGAGAAATTTTGTTTTTCCCTTTCAATTTGGGGTGCATAATGGAGTTAGAGGATCAGAGCTTGCTGTGTGTGAATGGGAGGTGGTCTCACAGGGAAATCAGGAGAAGAGCTTAAGAAATTAGCTAAATAGACATGCAGGGGCATTTTTACAATGTGAAAAAACCAGCCCAGAGAAAGTAGGATTATAAGAAAGAAGGACAGATGCAAAGTCTGGGTGACTGAGTGCTGATCCAGAGAGGGTATTGCTTTTGAGACTTGAAAGACAAAATTTAGCTCTAAATTAATACATAATGATTTATGTATAATATATATAAACATATAATTGCTGAGAATCAAAAACCAGATATCATTCTGCCTGGAACCTAAAACCTACACACAGCAGCATGAAGCCCAATCTAACAAGTCCATTTTACTCACCAGAATGACTGGGTGGTGTCTCTACAACTGTTAACACTTCTATAGAATGAAGGGAACAAAAATTCAAAGCCAAACAGAGGAGGCAATATGAGCAAGTGGATTAGGAAAAGAATTGGTGATTGATGGATATAGGTATATGCACTGCTCTGACTTGCTGACTGATGGCACATCAAGCTCCTGCTGCTTTAGATCCCCAGCTAAGCTGGGTGTTGAGCTTCGAGGACCTCAGACAGTAATTTCTGATGTGCTGTGAAACCAGACACTGCTGCAACTACTGCAAACTAGAAGCTTCAGCATTGACCTTCAGCAAAGAGCACTGCACAATAACCAGTCAGACAGATGTTACAGTCTCACCTTCACCCCCAGACTGAAGATGGTTTGTTTCCCACTAAACTTTGAATCTCAAAAAGACCTACCAGGTAATAGAATGGGTCGTAGTTGATAGATATAATTCCAGTCTTCTGTAAGGGGAGAGAGGTGAAAAAGTTTCACATGGGTTTGCTGCATACCTGCAGGGGTGTCAGGTACAGCAAAGTTACAGAGCTATGTTTCATATTGCCCCAGTAAAGCCATGGATCATCCCAATTCTCCTGTCAGCCCCATTAAAACAGAAAGAGACAAGGAAAATGTTAGGGAATGCACACAGTTATGTGCTTAAAGACGTGATCTGTTCAGTTCTCCCAAAGAGCTGTAACAAACTATTGACTTGCTCCAGTGGTTTGTAACATCTGGGTCAGAAGTACATATATCTAGCACTGCAAAGTCACTGTTGCTGCTTGTGGAATCCTTATAGGTATCAAAGTCCCTCCAACATTTTTACTTCAGTTCAAAGTCAAAGAAAATTTGCCATAGTGGCCAGCTCAAAACAAAAAGTAAGCCTGTTTTCTAAGGCTTAGGTGCATTCAGATCTCTATAAAAATGAAATTGCCAATGAGAGTGGCAAAAAACATGGCATCAAAAGACTTTGCTACTTTTATGGTCATCAACAGACATTTGTTGGATAATGGAATTCACAAGCTAGTTATGGCTACCTAGTATAGGACATATACATTATCTCTTGATATATGTATACATCTGCTATATTCTTTTGGTAGTAAGCCTCAGTCTCATTGAATGTGTTGATTTTTATATCTTCCTTTTAAAATCACTAAACTTCAGGAGAGAGAAAACATACAAGTACCTTAAGAAATGTTGATTTATGAACTACAAAGGTCTTTATTTTTCTTGTAAACCTGGGTGGAAAATTGATCAGTTATAAGCCTGCTATAGATCTCACAGGTTCACAAGATATATTATTGTATTTCAAGATTATTTGATATTGCAAAAGATTTTTCTCCTTATTTTTTTTCTTTACCATGGCCATACATTTTCCTGTCTACCTTTTTTTTCTACTCTTGTTAGAGTTAGGGAAGCTATCAGAAAATAAAAATAAAGAGGAAGAAATCACCTTAGAGTAGCTTTGAGCCACTGGTTTTCCCAATCCATCATAATGTGGGTTTTATTTCATACCCCACTGAGGTGGAATTTGCAGAATGTTTCTTGAATTACCATGAGGTGCTCTTATAAGACAATTACTGTCTTTTTTCCCCCCCTTTTGCCTCAATTTGATTTTGACAGCTGTTGGTGTTTATTATACAGTCAATGGACTCAGCATTAATTTTCAGTAGAGAGCCTTTCTGTAGGGTATAGATCAGCTAAATGGTAAAGTAAAATGTACAGTCAAAAGTAGGATATACCATTTGTATTCCTACTTTTGTAGAAAACAAAACTATTTTAATGTCTTCTGAAATCCAGTTTTGGGCAGAAAGACAAAGTATGAGGACTCTGCCAAAAAGTTCTAAAAGATAATGTCTTGACAGTGTTAGAATAAATATCAGAATGCTGGTAAAAGAAAATAAAATTTGTTTCAAAATGCCAAAATTTTTGATAGTTCAAAATCCAAATCTGTTGCTCCAGCTTCATCTGTTTGGGGTAATATCAGAGAAAAAAGCACCTCTTCATAACACTCCCAAGATGCAACCTGTCTTAAGAATCTCCCAAATAATGAAGTTTATCAGAAAGACACCATCATCAAACAGTACTACATATACCAACATAAATGATATTCTGCATCACTTATGTTTTTCTTATATAGTCTAATAATGTGTATATATCCAGGCCATGTAAAATCTCCAGTGTGTATAAAGTTAGATGCCACTGTAAAAGACACATTCAATGCATTTTTGGAGCTTTGGAATGTTCAGTTGTTGCAGATTCCTTAAAATATTTGAATACTCAGGGTACAAATGAAGTGCCCTTTCTCTGACTTCATGGGACTGAAACATCTGACCTCATGTTAGAGAACAAGTTCTGAGCAGCTGGTCTCCAACTCAACAAAACCAGTAGTCCCAAAGTCACAGTCTGGCCTTTCAGCTCCCAAATCTTGAACTGAAGTCAAGAGCAGAATTACAAGCCATATTTTGGCAGAAGCAACCGATGATCGTCACTTTCATGATACAGCTCTAAAAACTCTTTCAGTTCTGTTGTGACCATCACTGGCTATCTACTCAAAATATCTGTGTCTTTCTCAATTATTTTCCATGTTCACTTTATGCTTTTGCTGAGATGCTGCTTCTTTATTTTTCTCTCCCACTTGAATCAACAGATAACAGTAAAGGCGAAAGTTCCTTGTGCTCTTTCTAATTGGAAGGAGACCTTCTGGATTCAGGCCAGAATGAAAATGTGCTGCTTCCTAAGCACTCTCATACTAAGGGTGATTTAGTAATTATTTTGCAGATGTTGAATTTTGTTTTATTCCATTGGAATATCCACTGAGTGACATCAACAAGGTTTCTGAAAAATTAAGAGGTTTATTCATTCTTAACACATTACAATCTGGACTGAAAAGCAGAGCTGTGGACTGAAACAGAAGGTTAGGACAGAAGGTTCAACTAATCCTCACATTAATTAAACCCAAAGATGTTCATCTCTGATTTTGACAGATATCTGAACCAAGGCTTCAGATGTACATGGAATGGCTATTCTGCTCATGTTTGTCTCATCAATCGTGTGGGGGTTTGTTTTGCATAGACAGTGATTTTCTTCAGGTCTCAAATTCACATCTCCTTGAGAATTTACTGAGCACTTGCAGTTGGAAGAGCATGTATCAGAAACCTTCTACACTGAGGTTTTATATCCTCATGTAAAGTCTAATACAGTCACTTAACTGCATGAGACAAGATGGGCCAGATGGACAATCCAACAATCAAACCTAGCTGGTTCTAACATTCTTGTTGCCAACTTTTTATTGATAATTATGGTCACTAAATCAAAAAACACCTTTGAAGAATTTCTTATTCAACAATCTTACTGGTACAGGCTGCTGCTGGAAACATTCTCCTTGCCACGAGCAAGTTTAAGTATATAACACCATGATTTGTTAGGTGGAAGAAGCTGTATGACAAAACACTTCAGAGATGCAATGCTTTTTGCCAAGCAGCTGAAACTGCTTCACTGATAAATGTTCATGTCTAATACTATTAACACTGTCACACAGGTAAAGTTTGATCTCCTGACAAAACCTCTTGTGGCTGTCTCTTAATCTATTCAGCAATCAATATTAACACTGTCAAATGTCTCAAAATGTTCTTTTTAGCTTGTTTGTTTCAGTACGTGCTGTATGTACAAACATATATTTCACTCCATATATTCATTCTGCATGTGTATATATATTTCATTCCAAGTGATAATGTATGTTTTCTTTAGTAACTGCAACAAGCAAGAATGTAACAGAAAGATGAATGCCCAGATACTCTGACAAAAAGCACATTATTAAAGATTTGGAAAACAAGAGAGGCAGCTGGTTACAGAAACCTGCAGTTCATACTGGCCTTCAGGCTCCATCAGGATCTCAATATAGTCTGACAGTTTTGTTTACTGCCTTAGGAATTTGTTTGGGTTTGTAACTTTAACTCTGCTGGACACCAGCAAGAATGGACAGTAGCTTGTTTTGCTGTGGAAAATGGTCTCCCCTCTCATGATCGAGCTTATCCTTTCTCAGATATTTATGCAACCAAGTAATAAAAGAAGCATTTCTGTGATAAAAGATAGATGGTTTGCCTATTCCAGCTGTCTCATAATGTTTAAAATAAGCTGTGATGATACATAAAACCAAATACTAGACTGTGCCCACACACCTAATCACTCCACTACAAATGTTAGTGAGGAAGACCTTTCCAGATTAATCACCAGACACCTCGACTCCTTCTCAGTGCAGCAGATTCCACTTTTCTCTTAAACACATATTTCCTTGTCCATCAGAACTCCAAAGTTAAAAGAAAACGAGCGTGTGTCTTGGCTTAACCGAGACCTAGAAGGATGGAATTGTTATTTCTTGGAGACCAAATGAGCGTAACTTTGCAGTTTTTCCAAAAACAGGCACTGCATTTTAATAATTTATCTTCTCAGAGAAGCATATTGTACCTTAAAGTAGAGTCTGAAGGTTTTATCCTGTAGGGAATGCAGCTACAACAAAAGAAAACCAAAAGCCATTTGGCTGCTTGTGACCAACTCACAGTTCAAACTGGCTAAATTCCACACACGAGCAGAGAGATACATACACACAGCGGCTGCGACCAGCTCACAGTGCCAAATTGCAACCATATTTATAATCCTTTTAAAACACTTGGGTCCATTTTTGTGGGAACAACAAACGTAAAAATAATGAAAAAACAATATTTCTTTTAGGAAGTGTCCTCTCTCCCACACACCCAGTAAAAAGTCATGTTGCATTTCCTGCTATTGAACAATACCAGCCGTTAACATGTGTAGTTTCTTGTAAAGATTTCTTCTCAATAAACATTCTAAAAAATAAGAACCCTTAAAGTTTTGCTATAAATTGTCTTTCTTGTCTGACCAAATTGAAGCAAAAATCACTTATACCTATGTGGGCAAATATTCTTCCTAATTTTAACTACATTTGTTCTTGTGAAGCTATTATTCCAGCATCAGAAAACTGGTTTACTCTTTAAAGCGCATGCAAATTGCATCTAGTAGTAGCATAGTGTGAGATTTTGTATCTATGCTCTGTGGCTACTAAACTTGTAATGATAACAAAGAAACACTCTTGATGCTCAAACACTATTGTAAAGGACAAACCCATTTTTGTTGCTTCTAACTTCACAAAATCCCACCAGCATATTCATGTATGCTCACGCATATAGTCAATGTACAACACTATTGTACATTTATACATAACCATGTTTGAGGCAGGCCATTAGCTAGTGAAACTGCTTAATGCCATTTCAAGTTTATGCCACTCTCCTATACTGCTATCCTGTGGTGCAATGTCAGGTTTTTCTGTTTGAAACTCTGTTTGAAGAGACTCCCACCATTCTGAAGTTCCAAGAGACCAGCTCTCTCCACTGCCATAAATCAGCCTGCAATAACCCATTTCATCCTCAGAGGATAAAGACCGTATGATGCAATGATACTTCTCACAGTATCAGAATCCCAGATTGAAAGTTGTTTTCATATCTCAAGTAGCAAATATTTATTGAAGTCATTTATCTAGCAAATAAAAGGAGGAAGACAGTATTTCCCACTGAAATGTAGGGCAAAAAGAAGGAAAGAAGAAGAGGAAGAAGAGCTGTTCCCTGAAACTGGCCAAATGTGGATTGCATGATGATGCCTACAATTCTGAAACATGAAGCAGAGCTGCAGTAAAATGACATTAGCAGCTTTCATATGATAATTCGTATAGAAGAGAAGGTTGTTTCTGGGTGGAGCACTAGCCAAGACCAAGTTCACTGAACCTAGCACACCGTTCAATCAACCATGGAAAAAAACAATGGGAGATAGAGATGCGGGAGACTTTTATTTTGACTCGGTAGCAGACGTGAAGGCAGGGGGTGAGTTTAGGGAGGGGAAAGTATGCAAAAGTGAGAATTCAAGAAAGCTAGATATTTGAAATACCTCCAAATGCACATATATTACATATAACAATAAAATAACAATCATTCCTGCATTGACATATGGGGTGGTGAACCAAGCAAATGCAGATTTATATGTTGGGTACAACATTCGAAATAATGAAAGAGGATAGTGGCAGTCTGCCAAGTCTCCCCCTCCCCATTACCCCCCTACTCAGTCATTGACTTTCAAAGAGGAAAACATTTCATACAATAAAACCTACCCTGACTTCCAGGAAATGCAAGGAGAAGGGATTTACACTTAGTTATATCTTCTAAATAGTCCCAAATAAATTCAAGTTTCAAGTAGTTCCTTGTAAGAAATAAGTCTTTTTAGCTTGCTGGGACAGACATACAAGTTGGGATTTTCTTGCCCATATCTTTCAGCTAGGATTTTTCACCCTTTTGGCATCATTTTATTCTTATTTTAAAATAAAAGCTACAAAAGACTGTTCTATTTTCATGGAAATTGCCCAGCAGTAAGAATTTCAACCCATTTCAAGAAGAATAATCTTCTGGTCAATTCAGCTAAGATAGTTGGCTGGGTTTCATACAGCCATTTACTAATTAATGACAAATTAAATAGTGTGCTATACGAAGCTGACTTCAGAGGTAGTGCATAAATTTGGGAATTGCTGGTATATCTTCAGATTGGATACAGTTCACACGCATGAAAATATGGATGTTAAAATCATGTTGAGATTTTTCTGCTACCTGAACAAAATAAACACTCCTGGTGCATAAGAATGTTTCCTTTAGTCATATAGATATTTACATTTGATTCAATATTCCTGATGTGCCTTAAAACATGTTTAGAATTCAAAACCACAGAGCTATCGTATTAACACTTTGCTGCACTCTTTGGGAAAAATCATTCAGGCTGCTCTGAGAGATGTAAGCCATACTATCAAAATGCATTGCTTTAGAGCACAACTTCATTTTGAAGGAGTGTGGGAATCATTCACAGTGCTGCACTCCTCAGGGTTTCTCACCAGGGGTGTCATTTCAGAGTTAGGCATTTTCAAGCACTCAGGACTGGTATAATTTTAACCTCACCGAAACAAACAGGTAGCTTGTACTTGACATTAATGGGACCTCACTGTGATAAAAGGCTTACAAAAGAGCCCTTGAATTCCCTTTGTGAACTGCCTCTGAGACCCACAAGGTTGTTCCAGGATGCCTCAGCCTTTTCTCCAGTAGCATCAACTTCCCTTGACCCTGGTCACAGCAGTGAAAAGGACCTGCAAACCTTCTGCACCATGCAATCAGTTCTATGTCAGAAATTCAGGAATCCCCTAGTAGATAATGGCTGTATGTCTTGTGCATGTGTGATAGCTTTTGACTTTGTGACCTGATGCATGCTATATTCTCAGAATGGATTTACTGGGATATCCATTACAGAATCGGGAATTATTACATTTTGACATCTAATGATAGAAGGGACTTGTGAGGCTGTGAACTGACAGAGAAGGCACTGAGATGGAACATTGTTCAGGGGAAAGAGGCACAGGTGAAGATCCTAGGCCTGAACCATAGATCAGATACTTGGTCTAAAGCAGTTTTGGGTGCATCTTGGCTCCTTTGTACCAGTATAGCCAAACTACAGAGCATACATTAGGTGTTAAACAAAAGTCTATGTTTTCCCCAATGGTATATGGCACAGCATGCTGGACTAATGTCCTCAGACCAGAGAAAATGTGCAATAATTCAGGAAAGGTTCAGTTTTTAAAATAAATAGAATGCTTGATCACAAGTTAGGATTCTGCAAAACTGTGTTCTGTTACTATGACAAGTTCTCAAAACTGGAGCTAGATAATAAAAGAATTTTATTGATTGTCATGCCACATCAGGTCAGAAATTCATTTATGTTTTATTGCATTCCTAGCACCAGATGTTTCAGAGGAAGGTGTGAAACTCCCATAACACAGAATTATGCAATAACTTGCTTATGAGAGAATCTTCTTTCTAAGCCCAATGCTTAATGGTTAGCATTATTGTTCTCCTTCCTATATACTCTCATCCTATTTAAAGTGGCTGCAGCTGTTCTTTCCACATATAACAGTATTGTAGTCTTTGTTATGTTATTCTGATGTTGCCCATGTGCAATAAGTTCCACAAGTTAACATAGATATAAATAATATTCCAAATTTTTTTTGCCTTTTTTTAGAAACAAAAGCTTTGATAACACTCATGACAAAAAAAAAGGTGTCTCTCTTGCACTAATTTAGTGAGGATTTTTCTTATGCCTCCCTCAGTGTTTCCCCTCTCTAAATTCAATTTGACCCAGTAGCACTAAAGACAGTAAATAAAAAAAATCACTTGTATACTTTCAGACATTTGTCTCTCTATATGTTCCTCTTAGGTATGCACAGATCAAAATGTATTTGAATTTATTTATGTGAAAGATTTCAGTACCTAACATATGCTGAGAGTTTTATTTGAAAGCTTTTGATCTGGCTCAGCAATACGGGTAACTAGAGATACGTTCATAGTATGTACAGACCAGATATCTGTCAGTCCATAGATGAGAAGACTGGTTGCAAAGTTCAAAATGAAATTTCTGCAACTATTCTTGAATGTCTACTAAAAACCAGTACTTTCATAAACTTTCCTGAGAGAAGCTCCCTTTCAAGAATGCTAATGAAACTGAGCCCAAAGCAGATGGGAATACAATCAAGATAAATTTGTTTTCCAATTCCATTCAGTTGTTGTACATTTTTTTCTTTCACTCTTCTACTTTCATATTCCTCATCTCTTTTATGGGTTGCTACTACTTACTCTCCCCATAGTGAAAGATCAATACATTCATATTTTTAAAGTATTTTCAAATCTCTGAGTGAAAGGGGCAACTATATCAAATTCATTTTGAGTTTATAAAAAAGAAACTTAAAAGTTATTTCAGCAAAGACTTCAAAATCCAGATCAATACAGATCTGAGAACTGAATATAGCAAATACGAATATAGTGTTATGTATACATTACTCAGTTTGCTACTAACCCAATAAAGCACTTAGACATGTGTCTAGTTTTACACACTGTAGGTAGCACCATTGATCTTTGAGGCACTACCCAGCCCTAAGAGCTTCACTGAACTGTGGCCTTCTTGCCATGGCGCAGAGAGCGAAGAGTCATAATAATTAAGATATGCAGGAATCTGATTACATACCTTTCCCAGTAGATTTACCTATAAGCTCTCTGTTTATTACCTCAACTATATATTCTTTAGTCCACAAGAAATGTTGTTTAATTTATCAGCTTCCATAAGGGCAGGTATTATGTGGGCATTCCTTTCAGGTGCTTTGGCATCCTTAAAATTAACCACTAAGATTTAAATGTAGGCCAGGATAACTATTTCAGAAATGAAACTCAAAATATCTCTCTACAGTAAATGAAAGTCAATAGTATTCAGCTCACATTGAAAATAAAATATTCAGTCCAGGTAGGAACAAGGAGACACTTTGCACAACAAAGCTTTCTGGTGCTACTGAAATACTACCTTTGGCATTCTTCCTACAGGATAAGAACAAACAAGCACTCATGTTTCATTAAGGATTTGAGCAATGCATATCTTTCTCATTTGGAAGATGAGTATAGCCTAAATTAAGAGCTGACCTTACTGGCAAGTACTTCTTTTCAGCTTCAAAGATGTTTGGGTTTACCTCCTTTTTGTCTTCACTCAAAAATATGGGAGTTTGTGCTCCTCTGCCTGAATGTATTTGGTATCACCTTGCAATACAGGGAATTAGATTTCCATAAGGGCAGTAGGTCACATTTAGTACATTGCTTCCCACAGGCCATGGGTGAATCTATATTAATGCTTTAGTTGTGACTAGGAACTTTAAAAGGAGATTTCCTACTCATAGTGACTAAACCACACCTTGGTTCAAAACACAGAGCAAACTCGGAGGGCATAAACTCCATTTTGGATCAAGTTGATATGTAAGAAGTATTCTAAAGGTCAGCTCGTGCCCTTCAGGCACCAGTAGGCTAAGACTGGACTTAGACCAGAGGAAGAACCTCCAAAATGCAGAGTATAAGCCTTTCATCCTCAGTGCTAACATCTCTCTATCGGTCTCCTTCTGCTGCACTGTGTCGTTCAATAGCATAAGGCTTAACTTACAAATTAAGATAATTGCTATTCCACCCAAACATCAATTCTCTATTAGACAGTAAAATCCAATCTCATTTCTGAATGATGCAAAATACCTCAGTGAACTAAATTTCTGCTGCAGCAGAGTACAGGCATGGAGATGTTTTGGGGAGCCTGCAGGAACAGGCAAGATGCACTGCAGTGGGCCAAGCTGACCGATCTCTCCGAGTGGCACCAGGGGCAAGCTGGTCTCTGTCCTCTGGCAGCAGAAGGAAGAGCAACACTGAAGAGCACAAAGGAAATCTCTCCAACTGGGCTTTTTTCTTACCTCTATGAGTTATGGAGAAGTTAAGGATCAGAAGGCTTCATTCTTCATTCATGCAGCTCTGAGAGAAGAATTTGGGTTTTCAACCCAATGTCATTCGGTTCTCTTGTTTCCAGCTCTTGCACTTTACAGCAGGGGAAGTCCATTTCATATATATGGATGGGATTCATGTTCAATATCATGTGACTACATTTGTGACACAGAAGGATCCAGCATTGCAATCAAGTTCACAAAGGTGATCCCAGCACTCATGTCCTGAAAGAACAGTCATTTGACTTCTGTGATTTTTGATCAAATCAGCAACCTGCCTGCATTTGAGGCTATGTTCAACTCACAGGTCAAGGGAGTAGACAAGCATGATATAAAGCTGTCCTTCTCATTCAGTCATAAGGCAACTCATTCTTTACTTTGCTTTCCAAATGTCACCTTTCTCCCATTTTCTCCACTATTTTACATGCACATAAATACCACCTCCAGCATAGATTTTCAGGAAAACTCTTGGTTATACGTTATTAAAATTTATTTCATGTGTCTGTTTGGTGTAATGAAACTTTTTAAAGGGATGCTAAAAGAAATTACCTTACCTCCCTAAGAATGCACCTATGGATGGTGGGATGCATCCTCAGGTTGGCTCCTCCTTGGTTTCACAAGAGCCTTAGAAACTCTGAAAAACAAAGCAAAATTACCAAAGCAATATACTTTACTCAGTATGAATTTAATATCTTCTTACATGAAAGTTTAATACAAAATTCCAGCACTTAAAATATTTTACTTCCAACTAAATCTTTTTCCTATCTTTTTTTTTTTTTCAATTATGTCATTAGAGTATGTTCACAATTAAGCTGAAAGAAAGATTTTCCCCTCCTTCATGCGACATCTAAAAATATTTACTTTACACTGTAAAAGCAGAGCTCTGTTCTAATAAAAAAAAATTAACCTGAGGGTATTTGCAGTAGAAACGTGTCTTTTATAATTATCCCCTTGTGTTAGAACAATCCTAGTCAGGCCAGAATCAGTCTGGCTGCAAATTCCTCTCTCTCTCTCTTGTGAGGCTGAGTAGAAAAGCAAAGATGAAAGCAAGGAAGAGGTTTTATAGTGCCTCTTGCAGTCCCTTCTTTCCCTGGCTAGAATATGATTAAAGATTTCTCATGTAAACCAGGAACAGGCAACAATTCGTAGCAGCTATTTCAAATTCTGCCCCCGAGGATAATAAAAACCAATAATTCCTCATTCTTACACAGCATTTTTCACCCACAGATTTCAAAGATGTTTCTTATCTAGCTACTAGGGCGCCCCATATCCATGTGGGCAAGTTTTTCCCTTCTTGCTTGCTGGCACTCCAAATGCCTGGAGGGGCATGAGGGAGTTTGCTTGGCTGAACATAATCAGAGAAGGTGTAGGAGACACCTTTTGCTATCATATACCAAAGCATATGGCACTGTGATGACTGGGTTGTGGTAAAGCCTGGTGAAGCTGCTCAGAGCAGAGAGCATGCTGGAGCATCACAGCACCACAGTAAAAGGGCTCCTTTAATCTCAGAGATGCTCACTGGACCACTATTCTCACTCTGTTACAGTTACAGCAGTGACTGCTGGAGTTTCCAAGACAGAAACCTTTTCTTCACATTATAGCGCAATTCCTTTTTGATCTGTCTTCCTCCCTTCTAAATCAATTCTCACTCAATGTATTCTTTTCTTTCTTTCATTAACTGATGGTTTTAAGGACTTTCAGTGTTGCATTGTTAATAACTTTTTTTGTACCTTGACTTTTTCCATCAGTTCACATTTCCAAACCAATTAATTCCTCGTTGTTTTCCAATGGTTATTAAAAAGTAGAAAAAAAATCCAGTTTAACCCAGCCTACCGTCTGAGGGATGCATCTATATGCTAATTACTTTTCCAGTTTGCTAGCAGGAAACTGCATGATAGAAAGGACCATTTTCTAAAATTATCAAGGGCCAGACTTTTAGAGGTGGTTAGGTGCTTAAAGATGTGTAAGTGCCTAGTGGGGTTTCTAGAAGTACCTAGAGATTTAAACCCGATTGAAATCTGTCTGATTGAATTAAGGGACTGAATACTCTTAAAAGCCAAGCTCCACAAGATGCAAAAAAAAATGCTTTAAAAACCCACAGTATTTAAAAAATATTTAGCTACATAATGAGGAAGTTAAATATTTAAAAGAGTAGGGTGATGTTATTTTTCCTTCAGTTAATTAAATGTTGGGTTAATCAGCAGCATTATTCAATTCATGGTGCATTTAGCCAAGTGGCTTCAGTTAACCAAAGAAATGGAAAACATTTTGTTATTGCCATTTCCAAAAGATAAAATTCTTCCTGTTTTGTTTGTTTAACAATGCTTACATTAATTCTTAGAAAGAATAATAATCTGTGAGCTAAATAAAATTATATTGTTTTCCTCTTTGACCAGGAAGAACTGCAGAAAATGTGTTTTCAGTGGAACTTCACCCAGTTGTCTATATATTCTTTGAGGGGGTTTTTTTGCCCAGATACACTCTCATTGACTCATTTCTGTGTAAGAAACTCCAAGGTTGAACTAATGGCCAGGCTTCTTGCTTAATCAAAAAGGCATTCTCAGCACTTGCTCTGGTAGCTTTTATCTGTCCCATCTACTTCTGCAGCAGTATCACCTAAGCAACATCAGACAGCTGAAAAACAGTGTCCTTTTTCTGAAGGGTCCTAATAACACAAAGGAGAAATGGTTTTCAGGTGACTTGAAATCCAATGAGCTCAGGGGAATTCAGGATTTGCACACAAAATACCAGATTTCAGCAGAGGATAGAAATGCAGGTTACTCCCAACATCAACAAGAAGTGACACATAGCCAAGGGCCCAGAACCCCCAAAGATGTTACATTAAGCCTCAGGATCTTATTGGAAACCATAGTTTGACTAATTATGGAAATAGTGAGCTAAGTGCAGGCTTGCTAGATCGAGTGGTCATTTCTCAATGAAATCTGGATTCACCTGAACAAGCTCTCCTGTATGAAGAATTTAAAAAACATTTTAACACATGACTGACGAGGTAGTAAAACAAGGTTTCTGGCCTCAGTCTGTGGTTTGATTTTGTTCTAGCATTCAGTGACCATGCATCTCTAAGGCTATCATCTCATAGCCTCAGTAGAGCAGCTTTAAGAGAAACACAGGAAAAAAAATTGTTTGAGAAGAGTGGTTCACTGCTTGTTTATCTGATTTGCTCCTTAATCCACAACTTGTATTTATTTCTTCCCTAGAAATATTGCAAAATTTCTTCAGGACAGGATGGCTCAAGGTCTGGTAATGGGATTTTTAGCCTTTCACACCTAGCTCATTTATCTGAGCATGGGTAGGTCTTCAGGTCAGTGAGTTGTTACCCATTGACTCTTGCCCAGCGGCCTCTGAAAAAAATGAATGAGCAACTTTCACACAGTGAACAGTTGTCTACCCAAAAGTTATCTGCCAAAATGGGATAGTAACAGCAGAAAAAAACATAGCTAGATAAAAGTAGAGCCAAAATTTCTTTATGAGCACAAAAATGGTTTTTTACCCTGTCACTTCTGAATTATGCTGGTAAGAACATTGGAGAAAGCCAGCACCATTCAGCTCATCTCTTCTGGGTACAGATATATTTTATTGATTTCACACTGTATCAGATTTCTGCTGGATTTTCTCTCTTTTTTTTTGTGGGCAATAGATTTGGAAAAAATAGGGATTCCTATGCTTTGAAGAAACCCCCAATGTTATGAAATAGTAGTTTGAGAGATCAATAATGTCCAATATTGCATTTAAGAAACATTCATTTCATACTGAACACTGTAATAAAAATAGAAAATAAGCTGCTTATGTACCCACACTCACAAAATAGCTGAATATGATTGTAAGTTAAGGATGTACAAAATAAACCAATAAAGAAATGATGATAGAATAGAGGAAAACTCAAGCAAGATATTTCAGTTTAAAATGTCTTGGTTTATTTTCCCCTTTAAAAACATCCTGAGGAGCTCTTCCAGGTACAGATTTTGAAAGAGAAATGTGGACAGTATCAAAACCTAGTCACAGCTGTAGGAGTTGACTTAGCTCACCTTTTGCTTTTTATTCGGTCTCATGCTTCCCACTCCACAAAAATATCTACATAATTTAGCCAGGTGTAGAGCTTTCCAAAAGAAATTACATTTTACTACTTAAGCTATTTCACCAGAGCAGGGATTAAAACATACTATAATAAATAAATACATCTGTTACATTTAAACCACAGCTGAAAACAATCTTTCACCTTACAGGCTTGGTTTAGTAGACCACCATGGACTGTCCCCACACAGGTTCTTAGTGCTCTTAGATGCAGGGATCTACTGGAGATAGAGACATGTCAGCATGGTAATACAGGCAGTTCTGACAATTCCTCAGAGATAGACATCTTATTTCTTCCATAGACTCTATTCATGAAGGTGCTTCCTCAGGAAAATGGCATGCTCTAATTAGCTATTAGACTACTACTCACTTCCCAATCAAGAGAAATCCTTCTCTGGCTACTTGTATCTTCTTGCCAAATACCACCCCCTATTAAAATGTATTCTGAAAATCAGTAAGCAATTATTACCTAAAGAGGAAGGCAGCAGTACTCTGAAATAAACGCTCTTAGACCACTACCCAGCTGCTGTCATTGAACTATACTCATTCACCACCAGAAGACTGTCTATGGGCCAACAACATTGAATTGGATTAGCTAACACTAGAGGAAAAAATACAAAATCTGCTCATACCTCAGTAGTAAATACCTATGAAAGCGTGCACATGAACATCCATATGAATCATAAACCATGATTCCATTCAGCCAATGCAACAAAATGAATTAAAAAACAGCAAAAAACCCCCACATGCTGTATGAAAACAAATAAGTACAATGCAACAGAATAGCTTTAAACAATTGTTAGAGAGCAGAAGCATCCAGACATTACTCCAAAATAGATGCTTTGTCTTGGTTCTCTCATTCCTGATTATAAAAATTAGTATGCCAGTACTGGCAAAACACAACCTAGATACAAAGTGATACAAAAAAAATAACCCCCCCCCAAAGAGTTTGCTTTTATGGTATATGACTCTCTCTCTCATTTATCAGTTGCAACTAAGCCCTAACTGTTGCACAGGTGTGAATAGATCATCTCTAATGATCTAATTGATTAGCATATTTAAATTAAAGTTAAGTGTCACCTGATATTTAGTTCAAGTTTGATGCTTCTGTTTCAGACCTCAAAAAGACCTCACGTGTCCATTTTTTTCCCATTAATATGTCAGTAAGTTTATAAAAAGATCTCTCTACATCAAATAAAATGATGAAAAAAGCAAGGTGCTTCTTTGATCATTCCTCATCTGTAATTAACATAAATCAGATACAAACTTGATTGATAATTGCATGTGTTAATTAGGTATGATTCCATCCACATGGGCATTTGTTTGTGTGTACAACTAAAATTCATACCTGCTGTGAATGCAATAATATTTAATAAGATTCACTGCATATCACATTTCTATGTATGGAGAATGTTGCAGTGTGCTACTTTTTCAATGTATACAGACAGATTTCCTTTACCATCATCCAAGATAAAAGACAACATTTTATTATATATCTATGTATTTAGTTTTATTCACTAGAACAGATAGAACCACAGAATAACTTGGCTAGGTTATGTATTCAAGGTCATGTAGTCCAACATCCTACCAATTTCTGTAAAAGTATAGTGTATGTAACTGTATAATATCTGCATGAAGACATTTCAGAATCATGGAAGATGCAAAGAAAATAAAATACAGAATGTGAGAATACAGTCCTATGTTCCTTACAGTAGTAAAGACAATTCTTGACGGTTTAAGTTTCACAGATTTCTGTACTCTACAGCACTAAAAATTCCTGTGCTTTTGGAAACTTCTGTTCACTTATTTAGGTGAAACAATTTTTAGCATATTTACCTAAACTGAAACAATCCCAATTTAAATTTAGACAGTAGTATTCATAGTATTAAAGATGCAGTTCAATAGTTCCATAGTTTTAAAATGATATTTCAAGTTAAACCCAGTGAAGTTTTCTTGCACAGTGGTAAGAAAAAATACCTAGCTTTTATAGAATACTGCACAACTCAGAAGGTAGAGGCCTCAGACCAAAGTTGTGCAGGAGCTGAGGCATTTGTCCAGTAAGTTAGGCAATTAACCTCCTCCTAACAAGCCCTGATTAAAGTTCAGTAAATCATTTGCTGAAGCTGTCTGGCACCAGCTAGTGATTTTGGTACTCGAAATGCAAATCCATAGGTACTAAGGATGGGTAGCGTGGCTGTATCTAGGTGGAGGGTAGTGTCCCTGACAGCATTTTCTAGGGTCTTCTCTGGCATCAGCACATTCTCTACATTTTA
Source organism: Colius striatus (assembly GCF_028858725.1). Taxonomy (NCBI): domain Eukaryota; kingdom Metazoa; phylum Chordata; class Aves; order Coliiformes; family Coliidae; genus Colius; species Colius striatus. The sequence continues at coordinate 10,158,836 of NC_084769.1, read as the reverse complement.
GGAATGACCTAAGGCCCACCAGATGAACAGTAAGTAAGTAGCATTGCATGCCTTTTTGGCCATAACATGACTTCCAGATATATTATACCTAGGAGTTAACTTTACCCAGTAAACAACAAAAATTCCCAGCATCCATGAATGGCTACAAAGAGAAACTGCTAAATCTGCAAAGCTGTCATTCTCTTTTAAGTGGAAACTCCCTTTGCTATAAGCATACAGAGCACGGCTTTAGGCTGAAACTGGATGTTTTCATTTGCATTGAATAGCCCACTGCTGAATGGTGACACTAAGGTCAGTGCTGAGTATCCCGAGTGGAAGTGCTGTAGCAGATCCAGCGCCAGCCAAAATCAGATCACACTGGTGCAGGCCTAAGGTGAGAGAAAAAGCCAATTTAACAGTATTTCAGCAATGTAAGTCAGAGTAAAACTGTGCTGCTGAACAGCCATCTCGATAACAAGTCATGCTCGAGGTGGGGTAAGTGTATGGGTGGGGATGAGAGAGAATAGGCCTTTGTCAGAGATTGCGCCAGGCTTCTGATGAAAACATTCTTCAGCCTCAGAGGGGATTCACTATCCAAACTTCGATGCAAACCTGAATCTCATTGCTACTCCTCTCAGCACACTGAGCTAAATCAAATTCCCATGCGCCAGACTGAAACATGAATCCCAATTGCATAGCTTGGCCCCATCTCTAATTTGTAATATTATCAGTAAGAGGCTTTCCAAGGAAAAGTGAAGGGACATCACACATCTGTCACCCTGTACATGAAACATGCTGGACCAAATTCTTTCATTTGCATTTTGCTATCGAAGCCTACAGAAAAAAAATGTTGATTTAAGCAGTAGGGGCTCTATGCCTGTGTCTCCCTGTAGATATGCATGTTGTCTCGGTGCCAAAAACAGAAATGAAGTCTTAGGGTTATTGAGGCAGAGGAAGCTATTGAACTCAAGAGAGACTGGAAGAAACTCGAATCCTAGTCTTTTTACTAGGATTTCTTTTATAGTAATGAAGCTTTTTACATTAATGGTTTTTCACACAAAGAGGTGGCCGGTCGGCATATAGAGTGTGCATGTGTGTGTGTTTAAGGAAGGAGCAGGGTAGAGGTAAGCGTGTCTAGCTTTACACTAAAATTACATCAGGCTCTTCCATAAAACAGATGTTATTGTTCCCCTTTAAAAAAAAATAATTAAATTAACAGTGAACAGAAATGTTCAGGAGAAAGAATTTGAGGTTGGGATTTTGGCATTAGTAATTCCTTAGACTTAATCCATAAAAGTTTTCTTTTATGTTTACAGAAGGGGGTTAAAAAAAGAAGCAAGTCTGTTACTAAAGGATTTTAAGATACAGTGGAGATGTGAAAGGCACAGAGGATTTTCATTTCCTGTGTTATAGGGTGCAAATAATATCAGTATGAAAAACCTGGCAGGAAGATTTAAGATAGCAGTTTTTACATTGATAAGTATTTGTTCATTTCCTGACAACAAAAAATATAAATCTCTTCAGAAATTAAATACCCTGGCTTGTTGAAGCACTTTTGTGACGTTCTGTGGTAGACTGGCTTCCTTTCATTGGAAATCCACAGCTAGAATAATAATCACAGCATCAGTTATTATACTTGTATCAGTTCTGTGCGGCAAGAGGCTAATACAGTGTATGGCCGAATTCTCCTACTTTTGTGTCACTTATTTTCTCTGTGGGCCAGATTTGCATTTTAATGGAAGTAGTTTATAGACTTCTTTGCTGCCTTCATAGTGCCACAAGTGGCATCATTAAGTGAGTTAAGCCGGATTAATGCTGATAGTAAAGTCAGATAATACAATAACAGAGGCCTTCATTTCCATTTGGATTAGGTGAAGAGAGCAGGCCTGTCTGGTGCAGGGTGATAATTTGTAAGCGCGATATGTTGTACTTGAGAGGATAAGATTAAATTTAGTGGGTTTAACTGTCATCCCAGTAAGTCAATTACTTCATCTTTTCAGGCTTTGAATTTATTTTATAAATAAAATAAATGGAATATTGAGCTGCTCCACAGCCATTTCGAACGTCCATGAAGGAGAATTACACATGCTGGGCCAAAAAAAAAAAAATCAAGGGGGGAGAGAGAGAGGGGAGGGGAAAAAGGGTTTCTGATTCAGTTCCATAAACAAAATATAAACTGCATTCAAGTGCCAGCATGGCAACAACTTGGGAATATTGTCCATCTCTCATATCACAAGCATGACAGATTCCATTGTGACTTTAGTTTATCCATAATAGGAAATATTTATGTTATGCCTGGTCTTTTCTGTTTGTATCTATTAGATTGTAGAAGGAATACACTAAAATACTGATCCTTGCTATCATTTAACTCTTTTTTTTCCTCTGCTTGCTATCTCCTGTATATTTAATGCTTACATCTTGCTGCTAAAAGAGTCTCAAATGGAAATAAATAAAGGAGATCTGTTTGATTTTGATTCATATTAGATAAAGCATTTTTTAATTCTCCTGCCTTCTCATCCTTTCATCACCTCAATTTGGACACCAAATCCCTGCAATGCCGTTTCTTGAGCACAGAAAGTTTGACAAGCTTTCTGTAAATTAGATACAGATAGATAAGAACCAACATCTTCATTTCTATCCACAGACCCAGAACACAGGTGATGTCAAGGGATGCTAGGCATGTCAACAAGGGAGTGCTTATCCATAACAGGAGATGATTTCTGAAGCCCTCAAACTGGAGAGCCTTTCATAACATCATTTATAAGTGCTTAGCTTTCTCCTGTGATTCCTGCTGTGGGGTATTATCACATGCAAGGGGAAAGAAACCTCTGCTACCCTCTTTTAAGCTATTGATAAAGCTCAGCATTACAATGAACTGAAGTCTTAAGGTCTGTTGTGGCAAGGTGCTAGGCACCCTTATCTCCCACTGATGCTGAGAAACAGCTGGCATTAATCCCCTGAGAGGCAGGAAGGACATAGCTAAAGGCTAAGGCAAGTGCTCTTCATTCCCATAAGAATACTTGGCACATGGACCATTAATTAATTCAGTCAAATGAGCATCAGAAGGCTCTGGTACTAGAGGGCACTTTATAGAAGATGCTGAGCAGCCTGCAGCACCAAATCCTCAGATACCTCAAAAAAGCAGGGCACCTGGAGAGTAGGTCTGACACATTCAGACAGGTCTTCCTGCAGCTATGACGTGTGACACCTCTCTGATTTCTCTGGGAACTGTGACCATGGTACAATGAGATGAAAGGCACCCTTCTGGGTTGATGAGGGTAGGGTAACTATATACTTTGACACTTATTCTGTGCCAAGAAGCAAGATGTTTTCTACACAATTAAGCTGACACAAATCATAAGTAAATAATTCTTTGCAATTGGAGTTTACAGCATGTTTGCCTCATTTAAGCTAAAACATAGTACATAGCTTCCCAAACATCAGAGGAATCACCCAACAACCAAACTTGTTAGGCAAAGAACTCAGTCTTTTCATTGCACAAAGCTACATGAAATACAATCAAATCACAGAATCTGTACCTTAAGTGGAGGACACCATTTAACATACAAAGGTTCCTCTGTAGATAGGAGATACTTAAGAAAGAAAGTTGTGCTTTGAAAAGTGTTAAATAAATCCGAGTTTGTAATTTCATGCCATACTTTGATGGCCAATTTGACTTTCATATATTTAAAAATCTGACTAACTTCTTTAAATTTTTCATAATAGCTGACATTTACATCTTCTCATCTTTTGTTTTTGAATGATTTCTGTAATTACTTATATAAAGATACTAAATTACTTTAATATTCACAGATTTGGTTTGCTGATATATGGAGTCTATAATCAAAATCCCAACCCTGAGTGTTCTTACAGATATCAGTGTCCCATTTGCTCTCAAATTAGCAATGTCACGCAAGCTTTGAGAGGCTGTAATTACAACCTCAACAGAGCAGAAAAGCCCCAGCAGCCAGACAGCCTCATTCTGCTCAGAAATGAGTCTTCCCTTGTCTTTAACAATGGGGAGTGCTTCCTTCTTGCATCTGAGTGTTGAGACTATGATCCAAATTCTGCCTTTTTTTGGACCCAGAATGCCATAGTGTTTTTGTGTAAATGTCAGTATGGCAGAATTTCACCAGCTTGATTTTAATCTGTCCTGATTTGTCACACAGTTCTGCCAATTGAGTTCCTTAGATGGTATGGAAAATTGGTGTTGCTTTTCTCCAGAATGCTTGCTTGCACACTAGCGCTGCAGTGTACGGACAGTCGAGTGTGTGAAAACAAAGAGCACCACAGCTCAGTGTGTTTGTTACAACTAGTTGAGCTACCAGTCTGTAGCTACCAGGTTGGCTAAGCTGTTTTAGGGAAGTTAGACTGCATGCCCAGATGTCTTCCTTTGCTGTGCTATCTGAGCATCTCACTAATAGTGAGGTTAGTGTCACAACAAATCTGTGAAGACGGTAGTAACTTTCATTTTAGAGGAAGTGAGTCACAGAAAAAGGGCAGCGTTAAAGATAGTCAAGATGACAAAAAATACAGATAAGCTAGTAGTAAGTATAAGTTTATAAGCCTCTTTTGTTGACTGCTCTCCTTCCTCATCTCAGGACTCAACCAACGTGCTTATACCAGGATGCAGCTCTCCCAGGGGATACCTGCTTTGTATCTTTTGTTATTTAAATACTTTTCAATTTGGTTGTAAGTGATATTAGCAAGAAGGAGTCCTTAATGTACAATAAAGAACTTCAGTCACTATATTATATTACTGCTGGTAAGACTGAGTCGAAGCCCTGACTAGTTGAGGAAAGAGGCATTTCTACAGAGATCTGCAAGGGTGAAATCCATTGAATAGTCTGATGAACAGCTCAAAAATTTTGGCAAGCTTCAATTTATTTAAAAATAAAGGAGAAATGTGTGGAAAGCCTTTGCCATGCAGGAGTCCAAATGGACTGGCATTGTCATGTTGAACAAAATCAAGGGACTTGTACCAGTGCATATGAGATCCTTAGGACCAGCTGTCACCCCACCTTACGTGGACTTTATGAAGATGTAAAATCTCCGAGGCTGATGAGGTTGCTTTGGGCTAGTTACTTGAAAGTACTTGAAATGTCATACAGAGCTGGTTGAATTAATACTTGTCCAGAACTTATAGAAGTATTAAGTTCTCTAAGTGCCAAATATGGCTTTTTCTGAATCAGTCCTCATCTGATAAAGGACAGCTTTGCTCTTATGGTATCAGAAGTAGGAGCCTGTGTATTTGTCATCCATCAGTTCTCCTAGAGAGTATATGTGTGTTTTAAAGAGAGACAAATGCAAAGACAGTGATGAATCTAAGAAAGAACTGCAGCAGTATCTCAATTTGTTTTCAAGTAACTCAATATGGGCAAATACAAAATTGTGTGACAGGGAAGGTTCTGCCTCTGACAAGCTCTAGCTAAAACCAGGCCTCTTCTTACTGTGTTTCTGTTCTGCAAAGCGTAGGAGGTTTGTTAAGTTTGTATTAGACAGCTTTGACAAACAGTTGTTCAAAAATATTTTAAGCCTCCTAGACAGATGATAAGGAAACATGTGTATTACAAATGCCATACAAAAATGAGGGTTCTCAGGAGCTGAAAGCAGAGACCTGTGCCAGCAAGTCTCACAAGAAGAATTTCTACCCGTGAGATCACGTTATCCCACAGTGCAGAACAGAGGGTAAGTTTGGGAATTCAAATCCTTTTGAACATGATACTGAGGCTGTAACAGGGGGGGAAGATTTATAGATTTGTAGAGTGGTTAATATGCTTTTTTATTTACCAGAGCATTATGGCTTGTATGTTAGGTCAGGTTCTCCAGTATAGAATAGTCTGGTTTTAGCAAGCAGTTAGTAAAATGCAGCATAAAATTTCATTTTAACTGTCGCAGTGAAACTCATTTAACACAAACAGAAGCTCCCAACAACTCTTGAGTTGAAGTTAGGTGCTTCCAAACTGAACATCTTTTTCCTCCAAGACTGAAGGTATGGCAGAAATGAAAAAAAAAATCATAAGGTACGTATGAACATGAGCTCAAATGGGGTGCGTCATGTTTTGGGTTTCATACCAATTAAGTAAGCCACTGAGAAGCTCTGAAGAAGACATCAGGGACCAGACTTCAGAAAGCAGTACAAGAGTTATGGAGGGCAAAAACATGTTTTAAGCATCTACAGCTAGTTATCCAATGGACTGATGAACACTGCATACATATGAAGTGTTAGCAGTAGCATTTGAGTCTTCAGTGGCCTAAGACCACTGATTACCATTGTACACGAGCACGTTTTTTCTATCCTTCTTCTTATACTTTTGTTCTAATATGCAGTATATACTGGCTTAAGAAGAGGAATAAGAAGAATTCTTTCAAAGGAGGAGGAATAAATGGGTGTGAACTGGGTAACATAGTCTGATTTACACTGGGGAGGGTTAGCAGAGGGTGTGTTGGCAGCTATATTAGTTCTGCAGACAGCTAACTTGATTCCCAAACTGCATCCAAGAAAAGCCTACCTGCCAGAAGAAAAACAGTACAGAACATTGCAAGTGCATAAAGGGAAGCTAATGGAGCATTTATGGATAAATAAAGTGTGCAGCAAGCCTAGGTCAATAAAAATGGCTGAAGTCTAGAAAGTAAATTAATGTAAATATACAAAAAGGTGAATAAATATTACCCAATAATTCATTTGTGCAGATTTGAGTGCAGAAAAGAAATAATATTATGATATTTTTGGCATGTGATCATTCATGTAGTGATACTATTATAATACACATATACAATGGTAGTTTTACAGTTGAATATGCTGTGTTTTCCTTTGTATCTTCTAGTATTTGAAGGTAGAACTGTGACTTTTATGAATATTTTTCCATCTAGTGTATTTTTAAGCCTAATATTATATTTCCACACGGAAGAACATCCAGGTGTACCTCATGACATTTCCACATGCCTCACTGAATATAATAGAAACTCTTTCAGAAGATGCTGGGACTTTTAGGATTGATTTGTCTTATATTAAAACTATATCTGCCAGATTACCAATATTTAGAGAGACCTTTGGACTGGAAGTTCATGGATTACCATCTCCATGTTGGTGTAGAAGATTTTATCATGTGTTCAACACGGTTGGCATCAATTGAAACAATGCTCAAAATTTCTATCACATTTTTTAATAAAATTTTCTTTCTTTATAAAGAAGATTAAGGTAATTTACTCTCCATGTTTATTATATATGAAGTTGTTGAAATAATGAGGGCAATAAAATTGGATTTAACGTTGTCTTTATTGGTATGAAGGTTACATTCATAAGCTTTGTTTGTTTTAATAGGTTTATTGTACAGTCTTAGGCATATGCTATTATGCAGCGATGGATATGCTTTGAATATTTTTGTAATTGTGGGTAGTATAAAAGTCATTTTCTGTTAGATTGCACAAATCCATTACATTACTAGAAAGATACATTATTGTAATAGGATTAATGTGCAACACATAAACATGATCAGTAATATTCTTTTTGATAAATTATCTCATTTTAATCATTTGAAATGTAGAGAGATTTCAGGATAGTTCCATCTTTGATTTGCATAATTGTATTACAGACAGACAAATTGCATTATATTCTTCATTAACAATAGATGGCTTGTATAACTATTGTATTTTTGAAGGCATTGCTCTTACGTTCATCCTGTAATTTGTCATGTTATGACACCACTGTTTAGCTCAGTTTGGATAGAATAGAAACTAAAAGATGATTTGATTTTAGCTCAGTTTGGATAGAATAGAAACTAAAAGATGATTTGATTTTAGCTGAGTACAGTAGTATCTTTGCATTCAACTGTAATGCTATAAGCTATTGTTTGTTTTAACAAATTATAATCCAACAGCTAAAGTTAGTTAACAAACATTCTTCTGATTCATGGCAGATCCCACCTTCATGGCTTTTCACAGCAAAGTGCCAGCACTTGTAAATGAACTTCGGTATAAAAACAGAGCAAAATACTAAATTGGATGCATCAGAATGTTTTCTACTTGTCTGCTTGTGCTTGCTCTCTCCCTTTCATGTCTTTTCTTTGTTACACACTCACAAACACACAAACATGTGTTCTGTCTAGCTTTCACTGAGTTCTTCAGGATTTGGTCATTCCATAGGCTAAATAAAACAGCTGAATTGCAAATTATATCATCAGAATCATAGAATCACAGAATGGCAGGAGTTGGAAGGGTCCTCCAGAGATAGTCCAGTCCAACCTCCCTGCTAAAGCAGGTCTGTGTAGATCAGGTTACTCAGGAACATTTCTAGGTGGGTTTTGAAAATCTCCAGAGAAGGAGACTTCACACCCACCCTGGGCAGCCTGCGCCAGGGCTCCCTCACCTGAACAGTAAAGAAGTTTTTCCTTAAGTGGAACGTTTTGTATTCTAGCTTTTTTCCATTGCCCCATTTCTTATCACTGGATACTAGAGAAAGAAGTGTTACCCCATCCTCTTGACATACATCCTAAGGTTAGTAGCTTGAGATAGGTTTGCACTCCTACCAAATTAAATTCAATTTCTTATTGTAGAAAATCTAATTGTTGTGCTCTATTAGACCACCTTGGATTCTGTGATTCTTTAAAAAGAAATTGAGTTTAGAAAGAAATTATTATAGATAAAAGACAAATAGATACATACATTTGTTTATTAAACACAAAACTTAAGTTCCTGATACAAATGCAAAGCAGAATTCAGGTCAAGCTCAGTGAAGTTTACTATGTGCAATAGAATTTGAAAAACTTGGACCAACATTCTTATACGTTGATCCTAAATTTAGGCTGTTAAAGTTCCAATCCTACAAGAGTATTTTGCATGTAACGAGCAATTCTATCAATACCAATATAACTGGCCTCAAATGAAAGCCTGATCCTATAAAGGTAGTAGGAGTATGGCCATGAGACCAAAGAGTACAGAATTTTACCTCCTTCACCCACCTACTGATACCCACCACATCTCTGGCCTCCCTAACAATGTGGAGGTTTTTTATGCCAGTACACACTGAAAATAAACTTTACTGAGATGGGAAAAGAAGAAAGTTTGGATCACATTTTCATTTTCCTTCAGCATGTGAAATACATTGTTACAACACATTTAAGACTTGGAATATGTTTTATATTTTGTGACTACTTTTGTCAAAATGGATTAAAAATAATAAATATAAATATATATAAATATATAAATATATATATATATATATATATATATATATATATATATATATATATAATGTTTATTCATTCTTCTGGAGAAGAAACTTACAGAATTACCAAAACACAAGTTCACATAAATTTGTTAGATTTCTGTTCTTCTATTGAAAAAAAAGCAGAAAACTCTACAACATATACATACATATATATAAAAAAATATTCAGGTAACTGAATAAAAACTCTTAACTTGCTTTTTAAGGTTATGCTTTTATGTTTCTCTAAATAGCATTCCTATAAGTTGTATTTGCCCACCCTGATGCTGAAAGTGTTATGAGAGATTTTTTCAAAAGGCTGAAGGTTAATAATTTTCTATCTGTCATTCTGAAATCTCTTTGAGTGTCGCCACTCTGGCTCGGCAAAATCTTAGTGCTCCAATAAGGGAGGATAAACATTATCCACACCATCACGTGGCCTCCACGGCTGACTGCATACTGAGAATTAATGAACTCTGCATATGCAAGGACAGTTTCTGAAACAGACTGGCAAGAGGAGATCACATTCTCTTGCTGAAGAATGAGAAAATGTATAAAATCAGTGTCTGCTTGCAGATAATTCACAAACACAAAATAGAATTACATTTGCATCCGATTTACAACCAACAAATTGCCAAGCAATGGGTACATTTACATCAGCTCTGTCAAAAGTCATTTTCAAAAACATTTCAGCACTGATATCTATAGCTGACCTCCCCAACCCAAATGGCTGATGTGTCAGTCTGAGACATTTTTATACAGTTTGGATCAAACACAGAGACATACTGGATTTTCTTTAGCTCTAACATTTTTTGTGTTTGTAAATGTGCACATTACAAGGCAACTGAGATTTAGGGTCATACATATTTAACAATCTAAAGAACCCCAGGAAATATCTTTTTGCTGCTTATACTAAATAGTCAGAAGTCTCATAAAACAAATAGTGTGAGAAATAAGCATATTTTGTTATTAACCATCAAAAGAACTCATCCAATCACATACACACAGGCCACGCTTTCTCAGAAGTACAATTCTTTAGACTGTTCAGTGAAGGGCAAAACAATCATGCCCTCACTGCTATATCTGTTGCGTGTACTGTGGCCCACTGTCAAATGTACTCTTACAATTCCAGCCTCTCTATATTCTCCATACTACTCTGAGTGAGGTATCACTTTCAAATAGTCAGTATGAGCATCTCACACACCACAAACTAGGCTTAGAAATAAATATGGGGAGACCTGACTCCTGCCCACCACTGAGTCATCCTCTGACCCAAGACTTGCATATTCTGCTTTTACTTCTGCATGTATTCATCTGTTCTGTGATTCTGATTCTCTCCATTAAGATGTCCTACAGCAGGGTTGACTGCCTGTGTGATCTAACCACGGATATTATAAAGATAAATAGGGAGTAATATTTTAGGATGTGTATTTTTTATTTTCCTAATAACTTGCCTTCCACTGCCTAACTTACTAACACAGTTGAGAAAGTTTCATCAGAGGGTATGGCATCAGTGTTTTTAATTCTTGAAAGTTTTCCTTGCTCATCAAGAGGAGAGTTATAAATATCAACAGAAATAAAAACCACCACGTGTAAAAATATATCAAACTATTAAAAAAATCCACAACTACAAGTACCAAAAACCCCAAAGTAAATTCTCCTTATTTCAACGTGTTCTTTAAAATAATTCTCTCTTCTCTCCCTCTTTTAGAGATCCCTCTGCACAGAAAAATGGGATGCATATGCTGTACTGTCTGTATGGAAACAAAACATAACCTCCTTCAGGAATTAATAAGATTGTTTCACTTCAGTGGGAAATCAGTGTACATAAATTAATGAAAATTTCCTGTGGATGCTGGCGAAGAAAGCCACTCGGTGTGCTAGAGAACTGATGCAAACAGACGTTTTATGATGAGGAGATTTACTGAAGAGGAATTAATAGGACCCATCTACTGTCTATGACAGAATATAGGAGACCTTATGTGTCCCCTACTAGTCATACATTTTCCATTGTGTCTGTAAATGAACAGAAAACTATGTTCTGATGCTTTCTGTCTTAGACATCAGGTAAGCATTTTTTTCCAGTCATGAAAAATGTCAGTTTCAGGAAATCAGATCTATGTTTGCTTTAAGGTAAGAATATGTTTAAACGCTTCCCAAATATTTGGTTTCAAATACTGGCCAATACCTGTTATTGTTTTACATACGCTACACTGCAGGACAGCATCAGTTTCCATCAAGTAAGCAACCATTAGATATTCTCTCTTGTCTTTGGATATCTTACTAATGGTTGTCTCTCACTTCCTTTTAGGGCTGTGAAGATTACAACAGGGCCATATTGGCATCTTCTGAGCGCTCCAGAGTCTCTCATTTCAGGCTCACCATCATCCAAATGATATATGGAAATTCCTTTAATCCTATTACTGGCAGATTACTAAAGTCTAGCATCAGCCTTTGATTTTGATACTGATAACAAGGATGCTTTTCAGCTACATTTTTAGAGGTAGTTCTTGGAGAAAAGACTTTACCTTGAAAAATCTCACTCAGATGTCCCAGAATGGTACTGGGCATCTCTTCTCTAGGTCATTACACACAGATCTGGGGAAACAAGGTTTCTTTCACTTGAATCTCCTATCTACTATTTTTGCTTACATTTAAACTGTGTTTTTAAGTATAGTTCTTGGAATACAAGCTATATCAAAATCTTGGCAGTCTTAAGTTCAATATTCTCCTAATTAGGTTCATTCTTTCTGAGTCCAAGCCACTTTTTATAAAATCAAACTAGCCAGAGGAAGGAAAAGCCATTTGGGTCATCTGCAAGATATCAAATTTAACAATGTCATGTCTAGTGTGCTTGAAACTATCAAAGCAAGCTTCCAAAATTTCCTTAGGGATGCTATTTCTTTATTTATAAAAGCTCACTCTTAGAAAGCATTTGCCAGCACTATGATTCTATGATTTGCATGTATCTGTTTTTATTTTATTACCCTTAGTTATGCTGTACCAAGAATCACTAACTACTAATTTATTTTGCTTGTTAAAATTAGCCTAATAACATTTGATGAAGTAGTCATAGCACAGTTCAGATTCCCAAGTCTGAAATTCTGTTTGGTACTTTAATGTTGTAGCTGTTGAAGCTCTCAGTGCTTTCAAAATGCTCCTCATCATGTGCATGTTACGGGGAGTTTAATTATCTCACCACCAAGTGAAGTGTCTGTTTTATATACTAGAGAAGCTTAGATGTATAAAAATGCATCATTGCCCCTCTACTCTTTGCCCCAAGGTGCCCTAGGAAGTGTCCAATTACTTCAGACAAACGGAATGCTGACTGTTAAAGGGCTTAAGTGCATTTAAAATTCAGTCCTGAATAAATAATTGGTTATAACTGTGGGAAACATGACAAAGTTTCATCAGTCCTTTCAAAAGCTGTGTTACACACATAGATCAAAATAAAACCTCTGAAATGATTAGGTAGCAGCACTGTAGAGGGAATAAATAGAATCACAGCAGCAATAGGTATTTTTTCAGAGCCTCCACTGGAACTAATACTTAACTCTAGATCAAACACTCTAGGGCTGTTCTGGGGTCTGAAAATGGGCTTCCCAAAAACCCCAAATGCTCAAACCCAAATGTTCCCCTTTTAACGATCAAAATAAACACTCTATAGATTTATAAGGAATGGGTTTCTTTCAAATAACAGTGAATGGCCTTCAAGGTCAATATATTAGCTTTCCTCTGGATATACAGTTTCAATAGCAAGCGATGCATGAAGTCTGTTAAGCCTTTTGAATTGTCTATCAGTTCTGGGAATTATAGATTTTAACACATATAGATACTTGACTCAACCACAAAATGAAAAATCATTAAGAAAAAAGCACTGTATATTATTACCCCAATATGTATTTGTGATTTAGAATTGGAATTTCAATACACAAAGAAAATTCCCAGAAGCATCCAGATAAATGCAAATGGGTTCTATAAATACTTTAAATAACAGAACCAAAGAAGCTCATCAGAATTTACTACTCATCCAAGTGTGTATAGCTTTTTCTATTGCACATCCGTAAACACTCTTTGTACTTTACAGTTGATTGAATCAAAACATGAGAAGATCTGAAAACCCTTTTGTAGCTTTCTTTAAGTTGTACTACTACTGTAATATGTTCCCTGGTAGTGCACAGGCCATATTCTGTAAATAAATGTGTGTTTCATTTTCAATTGGAATTTCATTAATCAAACCACAGTAATAGTGGAGTATTTAAAACACATTTCTCTAAAAAAGGAGTAGAGCATGCCAGCAAACTACTGATACAGTCCTGCTGCACAATGATTTAAACCAGCTGAGGAGATGGCCTTCTGCCTTTGGATTTCATGACAGGCTGGGCTTGAACTTCTTCGCTTCTTAGAGGCTCTCAAAGCAGTTCCAACGCAATAATGGACTCTCATATCTCCCCTTCTGAGAGCCCAACATGTAGTTCTCCTCAATCCATTCCCAGGGAAATTCAAGCAGAAAGTAGGGTAGGTTAGTGCATAGGTGCACTATATGAATCAATCCAAGGGCACACAGGTTACAGTGACCTACCTTTAGTACCAGTATCTTCTGATGTAGTTGGCAACTCCTGGCAGTATCTACATCATTATATCTGAAGGTACAGAAGTATTTTATGGATGAAGAAATAGGAAAAACTGACAAGTGAGGGACATTATAATGTCCTCCATTCACCGGCCTGAAACAAACACAAAATATCCAGGATCCAAAATCTTTTCCCCCAGCTTCAGAAAGTAAGAATGAGAAGGCAGTAGCCTGGACCTTCAGATGCTATGTAACAGGAATTTATTGCAACAGCAGCAAAGCCATCAGTAACTATATAAAGATGGGTTGTACATAGGCTTTCAGTTAAGGTATGGATAGCTGGAGCACAACTGCTCAAAGACTTTTCTGATTCCCAAGGATATCTATGGCCTTGATGTTTGAAAATTAGGACAGAAGTCAACACTGTATCCATTAAAAGCAAGTAGTATTTGCTATTAGCTTTATGTTTTGGTCCCTAATGTGGACTGCTGTAGGTAGAGACAGGGAAGAAACCAAAGGGAGAAGAATTACTTCTCGAAGATTCTCTGAGGATTTCAGACAGAACAATAAAAATCTAAATTAACTTATTCATGTTTATCACCTGATGAGCATAATTAGCAAACAATGCATAATGACAGCAAATAATGGTTCTCTTTTTCCTCTATTAAGATAGCTTAATGACTGTATTTTCCCACAGTCTTAAAGCTGTGCTGTATTTACCAGTTGTACTTACCTGAAAAATGTTTCATCTGTCAATATTGAAGTTAACAAAATGCTTAACTACAGCCCATAATGATCCTAACACAAAGCAGTATTGAAATTGAGAATGGAGGCTTTCACAGCTCTTACTGTGCTGAAACCTCTGAAGGAAAGAAAAGTGATGTAGAGGAATATAATCATTCACTTCATCTTCCCGTATGATGACTAATAAGCAACCTTCATTTGTGATGTGCTCCTTTCTTTTATGAGTTTCACCATCCATTTATGAATCCCAGAACAACCATCTAGAGAAACCTGATGGTAGAACTGCATTTTAATATAAACACTTTAATATACAGCTTCAAGATCCAGGTACCCTTTGGTAATGCTGAACTATCCCTTTGGGTTTCAAGGTTGTGAGTAAGGTTATCAAGCTGGCTTGCTCTATACTCACACTGAGAGACCTTGCAATTAAACCTGGGGAAATGGATTTGCTGAATTTACTAGTGTTGGAATCAGCTTTTTGCAACAAGAACAAAACGCAAAATGTCTTGTCCAATGACAGGGTTTTCATGCTATATCTTCAGCAGCAAGTGACACTGATTGCATTGGCAGCTATTGCTATCTACTGCCAGACAAAACAAATTCAGACTAATTTATATGGAGTATAAAATATACCTCTTCTCAGGGCACAGTCTTGCAAGACCCCTGGAGACTGAACTCCCATTGATTTCCCTTGATTTAAAAGGCACAAATGATTCGCATGACCAGATCGAGAATGGATAAAGATGGAGAACAGCAGTGATTCTGATATCATCCTAAAAGGCTTTCTGGCCCTCACTGTATGGCTGACCATCCTTTGAATCATCTGTCACAGCTAACATCTAACAGAAGTATTTACTTTCAAGGATCTTCTCAGCTTATGGTATTTTACCTGCTGTTTCCAAGTCACTAAATGGCCTAAATGTCAACTTCTGTCTCTTTCAGATATATATATTCCTCCAATATCTTGTTTTCATGTGAAGAGACTGGAAATATCTCTTAGTTCTCTTTTTCTACAACTTACCCAATGACAGTAGTCTGTAAGCAGTACTCCATGGTCAATTAAAGCAAAGAATATACAAGAGAGAAACCTACAGAAAAGTATTACTCTTCCTTCTCAAATCAAGAGTTTTGGCAATCTGGGAAATAAAAATAGAATTAGATCTGACTTATTCCTAGGATAGTTGATTCCTTTGGGAGATTTGACACTGACTTTAGCAATAAATCAGTGCACTATATCTTTTTCCCTTTTTATTCCGTTCCCTGAAAACAGACGTTAAAAAAAACCTCTGCACCTTTACAGAAAGGCAGCGCATTGCACTTTATCATGACCTAGATGATTATGTTGGTAGTCTTTCTGAAGCTTCTAAATTCTGTGGTTTCCCTAGAGACATACATTATGCTGGTGGATGTATGGCTTCACTGATGGGAAGAGCTGTCCTCATGCCTGATACAGTATGGGAGACAGAAACGTATGCCAGGAGATGTAGTGCCTTTGGTCAATGTTAAAAAAGGGCAAAAGTTTTGGACGTTGTTGTTGGTGCTTTGTTTGGGTTTCTGCACTCCCTGCAGAGGAATAACTTTCATCACTAATGCCTCTCCCAAAGACCTGTGGTTCACATATGTCCACGGCTCTCCACGTGACTCATGGAGTAATTACTTTACTTCTTTGGTTTGAAACGTTGGTGGTAGATGATGTAGAGGTCACTACAGTAAAAAAAACCCAAAAACCAAACAACTTGCTCTTACTGTCTCATTATTTCTTTCACGGTTTTGTTTTACTTCTTTCATCATTATGTCAGCAAGGCATGATATGGCAATGAGAAAAGACTTGTCAGCCACTCATGCTTCTGTTACAGAGCAGGATTCTGAATGCTAGACCCACACATTAGAAGAGTAGACCTCGCTGTACATGGCTTTTCTGTGTGGATTGAAAAGATAGATATTGAACTTTGTTAGATCCGCTTCACTCTATCCTGTCATTACAACAAATATGTGGCATTGATGATTTACTGTTTCTAACAAAAGCTCACTAAAGAAGCTTATTTAACAGCACAGGATAATTCAGGGAAGAACCTCAGAAGACCTCAGTCTTTCAGCAATCAGATTTTGTGCCAACAAATAATCTGACAAGTAAAGAAGCCTTGTCAAAACTAAGCTCGTGCAGCTTGAAATATCTATTACACACTCATGCTTCTTTATATCTTTGTCATGGCTATTTCTAAATAGACTTTAGGGAAAAGACTCATGGCTTCTGGACCAAATTTACTGATTTTCAGTATACCCTGAATCAAATGGAGTATTAGTACCTATTGAAAAACGTGAATCATGTATCTTGAGTACAAAGGAAAGACTGGAAGAATGAATGAGAATCCTGTATATGTTAATACATACTTGCAAATACACAAACAAATGTCTGCTGATACTATAAATTTTATATAATATGCTGGCACTTGTTCAAAACTTGGAGGCATTGGCATTATTTTAATCATTTTTCCATTGAAGTAAAGAAATTGCATGTATAATTAAACAGTTGTATTGTATTGTAGAAATAACCATGTAATGACATAGTTAGAAATTCTTGGTTTTTCATGGTAATACCAACTATAATTACCATGTAATCTGCAGAAAGCAAACAAGGCTGTAATTATTCTGTAATCCAATTTAATTACAGGGTAACATTTTTTATTTATTCCCAAATAAACTGGTAGAGAAAAGAGATTTTTCCTTTGAAGAAACTTACTTGATTTAAAATAAAGTAGTGTTTCACTAGCATTTCTGTGTCAAAGTACTCAAAGGAACAACCTCATGCACCAGTACAGGCTAGGGGTTGAACTGCTGAAGAGCAGCTCTGCAGAGAGAGACATGGGAGTGCTGATTGATAATAAAATAAACATGAGCCAAACATGTTCTTCTCCACGTCTACTCTGCCCTGGTGAGACCTCATCTGGAGTCCTGTGTCCAGTTCTGGGCTTCCCAGCTCAAGAGGGACAGGGAAGTGCTGGAGAGAGTCCAGCACAGGGGCACCAAGATGATCAGGGGATTGACCTCTCATATGAGGAACTGGGGCTGTTTAGTCTGGAGGAGACTGAAGGGAGATCTTATTATCATCTACAAATATCTAAAGGGTGACTGTCAGAAGGCTGGGACATCCCTTTTTTTCTACAGTAGCTAACAACAGGACAAGGGGTAATGGGATGAAGCTGGAACACAAAAAGTTCCACTTAAATATAAGAAAAAACTATTTCATTGTGAGGGTGAGGGAGCCCTGGCACAGGCTGCCCAGAGGGGTTGTGGAGTCTCCTTCCTTGGAGGTCTTCAAGACCTGCCTGGACATGTTCCTATGCGACCTGATCTAGGTGACCCTGCTTCTG
This sequence comes from Colius striatus, assembly GCF_028858725.1. Classification (NCBI taxonomy): domain Eukaryota; kingdom Metazoa; phylum Chordata; class Aves; order Coliiformes; family Coliidae; genus Colius; species Colius striatus. Next base: position 10,140,964 of record NC_084769.1, on the reverse strand, counting down.
CAGGGGGGTTGGACTAGATGATCTCTAAAGGTCCTTTCCAACCCCTACCATTCTATGACTCTATGATTCTATGACATGAACCTCTCTGTGGATATTTCTGTTTACCAAACCCTGCAGTGTATAATCTGGCATCACTCCATCAGGGAAGATATTTTTTTAGTTTTTTCTTTTTAGCTGCTAAAGCTGTAAGCTCTCCATTACAGCAACACCATATACTTATATGATTCTGTAGAAAGATACTGAGTTAAAAGCTTAGAAAAAAGAAGTCTTAAAAGTATTCCCAAGATAGGCATTTTGTGGGTTTCGAAGTCTTAGTTTCCCTATGCCACCTGCCACAGTCACGTGGGACTAGGAGAAGATGACCAGACTATGTTTATTCCATCTTCGGCCCCATGAGCAGACACACTGTCACTAACTGAGGAGGAGACTGCCCACTTTCAGCTACTCAAATGACTCAGATAGTCATTCTGGTTTTCCCAAAGCTAAACAATAATTGAAACAGTTACTTTTACCCAAAAAAACCTATCAGATTATCCCCTAGACAGAAATGAAATATTTCTACAGACTACTCAGGGTATTTTGTGACCTCACATGCATTCCCATTTCAGTTCTGTAATTCCAATCCAGTTAGATCTTCTGATCTAATGTTTTAAAGATAATAACAATTGTGAAGCATGCCACAGAAATCTGGAAGTAAATTGAGTCAAGGCTGCACTACATGTACAAAGGGAGAGATGAGTGCAGCAGCTTCCATCCATTCCTGCTGTAAATTTAAATGACTCTCCATTACAGTCAACAAGTTTATGTCCAGCTTGAAACCTCCCAAAGAACTTGACTATCATATTACAGAAAAATACAATGTTCCTTTATCTATGGTATAGAGACACTTTCGAAAAAAAGCTTTTGATCACAGAATCTAAAGGGTTGGAAGGGACCTCAAAAGATCATTCAGTCCAATCCCCATCGCCAGAGCAGAACCACCTAGAGCAGGTCACACGGGAACTTGTCCAAGTGGGTTTTGAATCTCATCCAAGTGGGAGTCTCCAGAGAAGGAGACTCCACGATCCATCTGGGCAGCCCGTTCCACTGCTCCCTCACCCTCACAGTGAAGAAGTTTTTCCTTCTATTTCTTATGTTCCAGCTTATACCCATTGCCCCTTATCCTGTCATTGGACACCACTGAGAACAGGCTGACTCCATCCTCCTGACACCCACCCTTTACATATTTGTAAACATGTCAGTCTCCTCTTCTACAAGCTAAAGAGCCCCAGCTCCCTCAGCCTTTTATCATAAGGGAGATGCTCTACTCCATCATCTTTGATTCTGTGACCTTTTTCTACAGATCTGCCTCACCTCCAAATATTTCTTCTAGCCCACCACTACTCTCAGACTACTTAAAATCCTAGTGGTGATAACAAGATGAGGTCTCTAAGCCAGCAATGCTCCCCTTGTCTGAACTGTGCATTACCCATATACACCAAGCCAAGACAAAGTCAACAAAAGTCAAACTACCATCCTCAAGTGCTTTCCTGATTTGTTTATTTGCTTCAGAAGTTTAATTGGAACAACAGCAGAGACAATAGATGCCCAAACAGAGACTGAACTTAACTCTTGGTGTTAGCCACAAAGTCCTAACAGCCCTCTGTCCATAGATCCTTTTTGCTCTACATCCTTTTGTCCACAGCACAGTTCTGTACAATACCTTGGACTAGCTCCAAACAAGAAGCTACAAGGTGTGACGAGCACTATCATATCAGAAAGGCACTAAAGAAGACTCTAACCTATTTCCATTTTCCCTGCAAGCCAAAACAGTAACTGAATTCAGTGGCCATTGGAGTTATAAATTATTGTATTGCAAATAACCATTTTGCCTTACTCTTGTCTGCCTGGACTGCTCTGATCTTCTTTGCTAACCTTGCACCACATAATGCTCAGTGTTCACTTGTTAATCCTTTAGAAAAGTGGTGCAGCAAAGCAATGTTGTTTGAGGGCACACAAACAATTATACTTCTGCCCTTAGCAGGTGCTGTTTCTATTTCTGGAAATTGTTTAAAGCTCTTCAAAGTATGAATAAATTGAGACTACTCTTTCTGCTCTGTTTCCTCATACACAGCATCTTCTTAATGAACAATACATTCCACACTAAAGGAGTCCTGGAGGTCAGGTTTTCACTTAGAAAATTTGGGCACTCCTCATTAGATATTAAATGAAAGCTCAAGACATTGCTTCTATTTTGATGCAAATATAATTTTGAATGTGCATAGTGTTCATTTTTAGAGCATGAAACATACACATCACTTGAATGGATTGGGACAATAGACTTCTGTACCCTAGAATATAAGTGTGAATTTCTTGGGAGGGGGATAGGAAGAAGCAAATTTCAAGGGTCATACATTCCTGTAGCACTTTTTTACTATCTGCCTCCTGAGACAAGTTTAGATTAAAATGAGGAAAGGCTACAGCAGCAGCCAGACTTACACAGATTTCTGCCCCAAGTTTTGAATTTATGGATATTAATTTATTGATAAAGTACATCAGCCTGGATGTGTGGAGCTGATTTTTCCCCTTGGTCACATTGTTGCAGAAACTGGGGAACTATACTAGTCTAGTACTGGTGATAAGATTCATTCATAAGTCATCTAGTGAATGGCTTGGTAGAGTGGAAATGGAGTCTCTGCCTTTTGCATGTTGCCTTTTCCATGCTGCTTTTCTCCTTTTGTTGTACAGGAATGAAGCTTATGCAACCTGTCATGTCTGAATGTTCTCTCATCCTTTAATTTTGCAAATTATTTTTGTGCCTGCTAGGCAACATCAGCCAAATTTGACAGAAAGGTAGATATTGATTGTCTACAAATTTCTACCATGTCAATTCTATTCAGTTCTAAATATAGGAGCTGAGAGGACTGAGAAATTATATTTATGCCTCTATCAAAAGTAAGTAAGACTATAGCTCGAACTTATTTTTTACTAGCCATGGGAGATACCATATGGGTAAGAGACATTATGAGCATTCAGGCCAGAAAACCATTGAACAGGTCTCACATCAGTGAGTACAACTGCATGCATGGGTCCTTAGGGAAACAGGTTTTGTTGATTCCACTGGCACCACAACTTGATCCTTGCTATAGCTCAAGTTTTAGTCTCATACAACAATCTGTGAAAAAAAAAAACTCCTGGCATTATTAGAGCAAAGCTGCATATGTTACTGAAACCACTATGAATTAACATTAAAAGGGCATCATGGTGACAAAATAAAGCTCTAAAAGTACTGTAAATTACAGCTGATTCAGTATGTGCATATACACGGACTGTAACCATCTCCGTATGCATTACCTGTGTTCATTTTTTCAATTGGTCTTTTTACTTCCTTGTTTGATACAGCCCCACACTAATATTGTCTATCCACCCAGTAATGGGTTTTGCTTTCAATTCTATCTTTGTGTCTCATTCTCTACATTGACCAGTAGATTCACAAACATGCAGCCCATTGCATTTCATAGCACTCTACAGAACAGATGTTATTATCCCTTTTTTACAGCTGCAGAACACAGGCACAGCACAGCTAACACCATAACTGTCAAAAACTGTCCACTAATCCCAGATATCTGAAATCTGTTTGAGTGTTTTATTCTTGGATTTTCTTTTTGAGTATCTGGCATTGTGATAGCACTTCTCAAATTCAAGTCACAGCACAAGTTGACTTCCATTACAGCTGTAAGAACTCAACATGTCTCTGAAGTTGGGCCACAAATGAACTGCACCAACTGCACAGATGAACTACACTAAAAAAATGTGAAGCTCATCCCAAACACCCAGCTGTGCCAAGCTTGAGGATCTGCCTAGTTTTACAAGGCAGTGTGAGACAGCAGCAGCGATAGAATCCAGCTTCCTTAACAGCAGGAGACAGCTTCTCTTACTACTGCTCCATTGCTTCTGTCATATTCTTTCCAGCACTGGAAAAAAGGAGGTGAGGTTCTTGCACAGGGAAGAGCTTCATTGGTTGCATGGTACTAACTCACTTCCCAAGGCATCATCTGCTTAGTGCACTGAATGAAGCAAGGTTTCACAGGTTCTGGTAAAGGATGGTTAAAACTTCCTAGTTTGAAATATTTTGAGGATGGTATCACTATTCAAATGAGTGACACTGCATATTACTGCAATACAGTGTTCCTTACCGTACGTCTGTGTTCATTACTGCATGTATGTACTCCTTAAGGATGCTAAATCTTGTTTGCTTTGCCATTGAAAATGAAGATTCAGGTTTAGCATGAAGTGATGATTTTTAAACTCTGTGAAACAAACCCTGAAAATCTTGTGATGACAGAAGCACTTTGTTAGTGCTCTGCTAATAGAGTAACATGGATTAGCAAGCTCTGGAAGAATGGTATTCCACTGTACAGCCTGTGCTTATGCAATTAAAGACTTTGCAATGCACACAGAGTTATTAATATCATATAGGCAGAATATCCTGAAGCTTTAATTTTTCCATATTAAAATTCTCTTTTTTTAAAAAATTTCAATGTACTGTCTGGATGGAATTCAGAATTAAAAAATAAAATTATTTCATCCTTCATCTTTCTCCACACTTCCATCATGCAAAACCACATTGACACCACTCAAGGTCAAGTGGATTCAGACCACAGATATTTAACTATTTCTCTTGATCTGTTGACAGATAGCGACTTAAAAAACCTCCTAAAGCCACTGAACAGATATTAGTAAGTTGAGGCAAGCACTGATCTCTGTAGAAAAAGTAAAATATAGAAGGTAGGGTGCTCTTTTCATTCTCACCTAGAATGAAGTCTTGTCATAGATACAGTTCAGGGAAGATTGGTTAGAATATCATTAGACTCACTGAGCCCAGTGCTTAGCATGTGCTGATGTGCTCTGATGAGCAGAAGTTTCTTCTGAGCAGAAGTACTCTACTCAAACTACAGTTTGAAGTATGCTTCAGCCTGACTAAACTCACAACTTTCTGAACTTCTTTTCTAAATGTCACATTTTCCCTCTTAGTCCAAAACCAACTCACTGAATCTTACAGATAGGGATGAAAACAATATTGTCACCCAAACAGAGTTTCACACACACGTGTTTTGCTGTTGTGTTCCTGGCTTGGAAATTTGGGTTTCTATCTTCATTGAGGACTTCTCTACAGAAGCTCAGGTCAAGATGCATTTTGGATTCATAATTCAAATGTCATTCTCATGTGCATAACCTTCTTTTTTTTTGAACAGCATTTGTGTTCATTATGTGAGAGTACAACAAACTGCTGTAGGAAGACAGTAAGAGAAAAATTGGTTCAGTTCCCTTGAATTCTTCTGAATCTAACTGTAACATTAAAATATATATCTGTGTTATTTAGATATAGCACTTGTCCAGACTTTCAGGGGAAGGAATAAGGAAGGGAAGGATAAAAGACGCAGATAGAAGTGTGTAGAAAAAAAAAGCCAAACAACCAAAAGCAAACAACTGACTGCAACTAGCTCCTTCAGAGCCATTCTAATCTTTTATGTCAATGTATGCTAGCAGAAATCCTTAATTGATGGATCATTGACACCACAAGTAGCAAGGACTTCTTTGGAGCTGTTACAGTTAGGGTTGTTAGTGTCTATTTAAGGAGCATTAATGTGCCAATTATTGACATGACAGAAAGTAATGACTCCCTGGAAACCATTATGTTGTATTGTGTCAGGGCAAGTTTTCCTGCCTACTCAGAGATACTCTGTGCAGTTCCATGCTTTGACAACGGGTAAGAGTGGTATAGATAATACTAAGAAATACTGCAGCACCAAAATCAATACTGTAGGCAGCAAAATATCCACCAATTCATTGCCATAATTCATGCTCTGTCCAGTTTCATCTGCCTGTATAATGAAAACAAAATGATAAAACCAAGGGAAAGATCAGCATGTTCATATCAAGTGTGCAATCTGTAGAAAGATTTAAGTCTAACAGTTTCTGTGTCGAGACCCCCAGAGCTCTTGAGCAAGCACAGTGGAGCTTAAAATTCTCAGCACTTCTCAGAATGAGATAAGGAATAGTCAGGAGATTTTGCCAGCATGTTTGTATTGGTCATAAACTGCCCATTGCAAAGTCCTTAGCCAATTTGATGAAGATCTGTGCTTCTACAGCACAGATCCACCTTCCTTCTCCAGGCCTTGCATTCCCATCTTCTCCATTGTGACAGCATCAGTGATCACACATTTATGGCTGTGAGTGAAAAATTACCATTTTGAGGGTGGGTAATGTTTTTTAACTGGATCAGCTCATTGATCCAGCCAACTGCACAGCTGTCCCTTGTTAATGCTAACACAGAGAAGGGGAGTGAAAACACAGCAGGATCCTGGGCTTTCTTTGTCTTAAACTGTTTCATAAACCACACTCTTTGAGTGGTACAGAGAGTGATATCTCACCCAAAATAAAGACCATTGATACAAAGTCATCAGAAGTGATGCTTTGGTCTAACAGAGAAAGTCTATCCAGGCTTGGTGTTTTGCATCATTCAGTCACAAAATGTTTTGATCCAGTATGAGAAAGCAAATTTATTACACTGTTGAACTGTGGCCTCAGTCTGTACCCCAAACTACTTCCAGTTTGAAAAGGCAAGTAAAAAAAGGCTAGAAGAAAGGATTTATTATTGATCCACTTTCAGTGGAAGATGTAAGGTCAAGTGACCTGACCAAGATTGCACATCAAGTCTGTGACTGAGTGGGGAATTTAATCTGGATTTTCAAAATCTCACTTTGATGTCTTAACCATAAAACCACACTTCCTCACTCTTATGCATATCCTTTACATTTCAGAGACAGAAAACTATAAGACAAGATTTTCAAAAAAGTCTTATCCTTTTGAAGTATCACAAAGTGTTTGAAAATCTGACCTTTTCTGCAAATGCTTAAGTGAAAAGTGAAAAATCTGGCTCTATTTACATATGCCATGCATTTGGAAAATCAACACAGAATAGTTGCTTTATTGCTTTACTCCTTAGGTAAAACTTTGAAGATAAACAAAATTTGCAAAGGCATACAGGAAAGACATAGGCAAAGGAGCAAGTTTTGTTCTTTCTTCCATTGATAATTGTCAAAAACATTTAATTAAAAAAATGTTGCAGTACCTAATATCTGACTATTACAGAGTTTTCTGGGTTTCAAAGTATTGGTATTTCTTGTGAAAAAAAAATCAGCATAATTGTGATATAAAATTTTCTTTCTAATGTAATTACTGGCAAAACTATCACTTTGTATACAATAAGGTTATTCTAATGAATCTATTCAATCTAATCTTCATAATCATAGTATCTCCAAGGTAGAAAATTAATTGGATGAAGTTAAATATCCCCTTTTCATGTCAACAAAATTGGTTTTTCTGGGGATTAAAGGATTAACGTGGTGTTAAGTCCCTAAAGAGGTTAAAACACTTTATTATTCATTACGAAACACAAAGATCAGACTGTTATTTTGTTCTTATGTCACTGGTTGTCATTTCACTGAAAGAAGGAAAATGGGATGGGAAAACTTTAATGATTAAAAAACCCACTTAATATATAATTTTTAAAAGAGTGCTGAAATTAGTAAACTTTTTGTCTATCACAAATTACCAATCTTTTAAAACAATGAGTATCTGCAGTTTTCAGATGATATTAAAGGTATCTATAGATGAGGAACAGGAAATAATACAAAGCAAAGTTGCAGTTCGGCACTGATATGCTAGAATTTCAGGTAACTCCACAAGTGTTACCAAATCAATCTTTTCATTATCTTTCTTAAAAGTATAGAATGAAGAAAACAGTACCTCTGTTTTCAGAAGGAATTCCTGCTGAGGAGAAAGTTCTTTAACTAGAAGAATTACTGTTCACAAAACACTTCCCTCATCAGTCTGGGACTGATCTAACACCCATTAAAGTCAGTGAAAGTCTTTCCAGAACCTTCAGTGAGCAATGCATCAATTCCAAGAACTACTTGATCAACATCATTAAAACCTACATTTTTTTGTTACAGAAGCAAAATTTTGTGCTAAGATGCTATACTGTTTACGTTAACAACTTCTTCTGCTACACCCTTTTGTCATTCATACTCTGTCCAAACCAATGAAGTAAATAGCTCACAGTTTAATGGTGCCAAAAGTGGGATTGGTGTATGGATTTCCTGGTGAAATTCAAAGATGTCTGTGGAAAGCCAAGGGCATAAATGGGTGTGTGATTTTAAGACATGTAGATTCATGGTGGCCTCTCACAAGCAGTAGTAGAAGTTAGTGGGCTACACATATTTGGATAAAGATAGATTTACATTTTCCAAGTGCCCTAATGCATGAATAGATTCACCAGATCAAAAATACTTGCTTCTTTCACTAACCTCACCCTTAAAGTTGAAAATGTCTGTTTTCAGCAGTTTAAGACACATCATGAAAGACAACTGGCAATTTGGCAGCTACTTCACAAAAACTTCACTGACACAAGTGAAAGGTCAATTGTGCTACTAGCTAGCAACATCTGAAAGAATTATTTTTGATCATCTGTTAGCCAGTAATCAACACTTCATGGATGCATGTAAATATGCCTCCTGAAACACCTTACATAACTAAGTCTACTCCACTTATTTCTTCTTAAGTGGAGAAGGTCCTTGGACAGTGAGGAACGTCCATGTGGGAAAAGTATAAAACAACCTGATTGGGTTGATTAGTGTTGTTGTACTGAAGGTTTGGCTCAATATTACTCCACTAACAAGATACAGTTCTGGAATCCTTGGCACTAATAGACCATTCTTGGAGGAAAAAATGCCTTACAGCAGAACTTCAGCTTCTGTGAATTCAACCCAACTTTTAATCTGTATCTCACAAAATCCAGACTGTGAACCACACATTGCTTTATTGCATACAGCATAAGACCCAGCCAAGGGTCTTCAAGCCAAAACAGAGCAAAAGCCAGTTGTGTAAAGGGTGTTTTAGAGAGCAATCAAAGCTAGCTATAAGGAGAACAAAAGAGTACTTCAGGGGCACAGGCTGGGGAAAAAGAAAATGTTTTCAAACAAGATTTGAAGAGAAATGGAGAACCAAGGAAGTGGGGACACAGGAAGATTGTTCCAGGTGGCAGGAGCTGCAGAGAAGTACACCTATGTACATCATCACAGAGCAGCAGAAGGTAACTACATGAGCATTTAAAGCATGCATAAGAAGCACCATGTATCTCATTGATTGTCTCCAGTAGTCTGAGTGCAGAGATACTCATCAGCTTGCTCAGAGATACTCAGTGCCTAACAGGATGCTGTGTGGTTATGTCTCCATCACTGTTTTGGACATAAAAGCATATTCCTAGGTTATACTTTCCTTCTAGATCTTGCTGCTGACTGTGAAGCTATCCCAGTCCCATTTCCTCAGTAGATGCCACTGATAAGAGCAATAAATTCCTCCAAATCCCATTCCTAAAGCACTTCTATAGCCTCAGTGTCGAATTCATTCAGCCTCATCTTGCCATCTCCTATGCAGAGGTTTTATTTAGTTCAGGCTTTAGCTAGTGAAAAAGGAATGACAAAGTATAAACAATTGAGAATAAAAAAAGTGCCAAAATATTGCAAGAAAGATGATCTTGGAGCATTTCCAGGCTGAATCAAAGCAGGAAATTCTAAAAACATCATAATAGATATTATCTTCTTGATATCTCCTGCCAAATTTTGGCAGTGGAGTAAATAGGAATAAGCTGACAAACTTTGAATGCTTATCCACTGAATGTGAGCTTTGACCCATATTAGTTTTACCCATCTTTAGTCAAAACTCAGCCCTGCAAACCCCCTGGGGCTTCTTCCAATCCTGCCTCTTTGATGTCTGTATAAAGAAAATTTATACTCAGAGCTTCTGAGTATCTCAACATAGTTCAATTTTCAGCATTGGAAAACAGCATCTTTATTTTTTCTAATTCTCACCACATTTATTATACTAATGAGGGAAACTTCTGTGCTGCTACTGGCTCCACTGAAGAGGAAAAACTTTTCCACATCTTTCCTAGCATCAGACACCATCTTTACTGCTTTGTTTCCAGAGACTGAGAGCTAAGGGAAGGAGATGAGGCTCCATGGAAACTTCCCTTTTGCTAGCCATTGTCATCAGCATGGGTGAGAGTTGCCTGGCTGGCACTAAAAATCCCGTTGTTGCAATTACATCACAGTGTGCTGTATCACCTGGCATGATGTCAAAACAGATGCTGACTAGCACATGACATACATTTTGAATAAGGCAATTCCAATATTCACATCATTTAAAGAAACAGAATAATTTCGAAGTGCGGGGAAAGAATAAAAACAGTGATATGTATTGAAGTTAATGCACATTCTTTGGCTCTTTGTTGTGCTCAGCAGGCGGTAATCAACGACCTGATAAGATTAGTGAGACCTTTAACATTTCAGAAAGGAGTGTAGGAGCCATGAAAAAGTCTTATAATTGACGAGTATTGCAGCAAGCTCACCCAGGGCAAGAGCATACTGTGCTCATTTTTTGTTTATCTCATCCCTGACAGTAGATATCAAACTTCTAATGCATTTTCTGAAAATAATAAACTATCAAGACAACACTCCTACAAGCCTTTTCTTTTTAGCTAATGATGGATACTCTTATTAAACCAAAGACTATCCGGACTTGCAATGGAGAAAAATATAAACCCAGAAAGCTGTCGCTTGATTTTAAAAAAGTTGTGTGAGATTCTTCTACTAGTGCTGATTTCATAGCAAAGAATAAACACTTATGAAAGAGACAGGAAATTTCGAAGGTAGATCTGTTTCCTGGTATGTTTGATGACAGCAATATTCTACAGGGATGACGGCTGCTGTAGTTTTCTCAGATTAAGCTATGGATCAGGTGGACTTTCATCATGCTTTTTCCAAAAGGCAGTAAGAGCCCTGGACACAGCCAACCCTTTCACTTTGTTCAGTTGCTAAATCCCAGAATTAGATATCTTGGAAACCATCCAGTATTACCTTTATTTGCAAACAAGTGTCTTCAGTGCTAGAGGAAAAATATATGAATATGATAGAAAGCAGGTAATTTTTCTGGCTGGAAACAGAAAAGCAGAATTATATGGGCTAACCTTTTTTATAGCTGCTTTGGGCAAGTTTGGAGTACACTGATTTCAAACTAAAAGTCTGATGGTGGAGCTGGTTTACGATTTTGTTCAGGGCTCAGAGATACAAATTTCTAGCTAACAACTATGAGAAGTTTCAGTACCAAAACGGAGCAATACTCACAAGACTAAAGATAGCAGTCATTTATGAGATCTGATCTCACTGCATTTCTATCTAGAGCCAAAACCAGTTGTAAGCTCGAAATGCATGTCAGCTCCTGTCATCTGAATCTGAGAAATTTACTGCTTTTGTTCATAAAGAGTTGGGGGTTTATAGAAATCTTTGCATGAAATAATTGGAATTGCAAAAGTAAAGGGCCAGAATGTCATAGTTTTGCTATGTTAATAAAATTATACTGTTTCACATCTACTGTAAATGGAAAGGTTTCACAGGTTGTCATGCCAATATAAGTCTCTGTCCTCACCAGCCTTACCCATGCGCAGGAGAGTGCGGAGCTGTTGCCTCTGTTGCAATAGTTTCAGACATCTTTAAGTATACATTACCAAAAACTGGATTTTCTGAGAAACATTTTCTTTATGTGTTTCTATTGTATGATGCAAAATTATTTTTCATGTAGCAATGGGAATAAAGTCTGACCTTTTGTTAGATTCTATTTCTGTAATTGAAATCCACTGCATTGCTTTTCTAATCAAGTTATTCATGAGTGTGGGGTTCTTCAGTCCTCTTGTGTCTACAGGTTATGGTAGAATCTGAGCTCTGAAAACTACAGGGAAGGTAAAGCTACAAGGTTCATCAATGGTCAGTTTTTGTTTGTGAGAGTACTAAATACGGAGAGCTGTTGAACTGGTGATGCACACAGCTTTATTCTAGCTAGATCTACAATCTGTAAGTTTACTGTTGGGTAATTTTCTGGGAAGGCAGAGAAAAATGCAGCTTTACTCTCTACGTTATGTGGAATCAACTTCCAGCCACCTTGAGTTACAACAGTAGATATGGTTACACCCCTGTGGTGTGATAAGACATTTAGGGAAAAGGGAGTGTATTTGAAACCCCAAAATTGGACAGAAAATGAAGACAGACTGGAAGATCAGGACTGAATTATTAAGTGATGTGAATGTAAGAAACAACACCTTTGGGAAATTTAGGGAAAAATAAGATTTAGACTCTCTGCAGTTTTAAATTGTATTGTTGGTCTTTTCCCCAGCAAATAACCCAGAAAAAAAACCCTCATCTAGTTTGCCAGAACACTGGGATGATTCTCTAGATGAAAGAGAAGACCTCTCACATCAGAATAGGTTGCTTCCTCCAGATTTAGGCCCTTTGATTTATTTTTCCTCTCATATAGTCACAGAAACCACTTTGGTCCTTGGCCACAGACAGGCTACTGCTACTGAAAAGCAGAGATGTTGTACAGATAAAAGTAGCTCCCAGATCAGATACTTTCACTAGCAAATGAGGTAAATATTATTCTTAAGTCCAGAGATCCCTTCCAATCTGAATTTCCTTTGAGAAAACTAAAACATTACATGAGAGTGCAACCAGTCCAGAGACTTTCCTCTGTATTTTTCAACTCCTGCAAGCTGTGGGCTAGATTACAGACACAGCTACCTACATAGTCCTTAGGATGAACTGTATACATCTTCAAGTGACTACTATGCCTGAGATGCCCAGTGTAGGCATACCTAGTTTTGAAACAGCTGAGCAGGTTACTGCCAGCATTAATCTTGGAGAGTCGAGACTCAGAAACTTATTTCTCTACATTAGTAGATTGTTTGCCCTGACTCTTGTGCTGCTTCGGTGGGATTGAAACCCATAGAGAAGCCAGAGAGTTTAATGCCAGGGTGGATGTACCTCTGCTGCACTTCAATGATAGTGTACCATCCCCACCATTTTTACCACGATTTCTTTAGGAAAAAAACAATGGATGGAGCTTTCCAGATTGCATGAGCTGCAAGAGCCTTAGTATGATGGAGTCCACATCATTCCATGTCATCACAAATAGGCAGAGATGAGCAGGGTTTGGCATACCCATGGCAGACATGAAACATCTTCTCTCTGCACTGAATAGCTTCACAAATACACACAGAAGACCAGGCTTCAACTAGGAATGAGGTGAGTCACAAGGTCTCTGCAACCACCTGTAATGGTGACTATCAGGGCATATTCAGAGGTCATCTGTTTGGAAGATGAATGGGACAACGACACCTCCACCTCTCCCTGACATAATCTCACTCTGCAACACACAGCTCAAATGTTTTTTCAGCAACTGTGACATGAATGGAAGTACTTTGTTTCTAAACTTCTTGAATCTGGGTCGTCATGTGTGATTGAACTTTCAACAGTAAAATCCTTAGGGCAGGAAAGTCAAGTTTTTATTAACCTGGCAATCACTTAAAGAGCCTCCCACTTTCACTTAGAGCACTGTAGAAATTATTAGTGTGAAGATCTCAGCAGTGCAGTACTCTGCTTTAGAACATTTCTATCTCTGGCCATGGCTCAGCTGAATTAAAGGTTCACCAGAGCCAAAACTTGGCCATATTAATAGATTCCAGGCACCACAGTTCCCCTTGCCAGCAAAAATAACAAACCCAAACCACCGCAGAAGGAAAAGGACCTGAGCATTGCAGAGAGGCCAGTAAAATTGGTCAGACTTTGTCTTTGTTGTGCTAAGAAGAAGGGGTTAAGGAGAGCATCTCTGTGCTGCATAAGAAGAGAGCCAAGTGGAAAATGGATCTGGAAGACAATGTGACAGAACCTCCCTCTGCTGCAGCTCAGGGAAATGGGTGTTAGCACTAATTTTACATGCATAACTTTATTGTTCAGAGAAGCGTGCTTTTCATTAGAGGTTGAATTGTGAGCCTCCAAGCTATCAGACAAGGTGGTGACTGTCAAACCCATGCCAGTCTCTGTCAGCTTTGCATAGAGATCCAAACAGAACCCCGTTAACAGAGCTCCTGACACCATCCCACAGGGGAAAAATGTCTTGCTGAGCCTAGAGAGCTTGCAAGTGTCATGCACAACATAAAATGTCTAATTTGTGATTGAAATTAGTATATTTTAAGGATTAAATAATTAGTAATTGACCCAACTTTACCTGCTATTTTAGTATTTTGAATGTAGGAAATAATATATAAATCTCAAAGAAGCTCCTCTGATGAAATCAGCTTTGATACTCATCCATAGATTTAAAGCTATAAAGCTTTTTGTCGGGCTAGGAGAAATCATTATTCCAGCCAAGCCATAATAAATTTCTATGTTGTAGTTCCTAAAATATTTTCCTGGAATTTATGGCATCACTGGAACTTATTTCTTACATTTTTAAACACATAACTTTATTATTTTGCCAGCAATTTTATGTTTTACACTAAATCACTGGGATATGAATGTTCCCATTCTTTTTAGACATTGTATTTTGTAAATCAAATTAATCACAATTTGGAAGTACAGAAACTCAATAGGACATTTTTATAACTTCGTCGAGCATTTCAAACTGGATGTACAAAAAACCCCGATTAAAATAAGAAAATATCTTGAATCAATATTATTGCAATTTAGGTAACAGTGGTATAGAATAAATTACAGTATCTAGAATCTGATTTAGGCCCCTCTGTAACTTCAGTGACAACCACAAATCACGTACACACACATAGATTTCCTTACATCTCCTCAGTCTCCTCTGCAAACAAATCTGTTTCCTTTCTGTCCATTCAGCCTTCTCAATTCTCAATCTTTCTGTACTCTGAGACTTTGTTTTCCATTAAAACAACAGACCCAGCTACTTATCAGTGAACACTAAGAGTGAAGAAGTCTGTGTACTCTTTTGGTGCTACCCTAGAATCATCTTTCCATACAAGATATAACTTTCCCTTCTTCAGCTTCTTTGGCTATAATATGCCAACTGTCTGCAGCCAAAGGGAGGCAGAGATTTATTAACCTGTCTAAACCAGACTTTGAGAAGTGCAGTGAAAAATTCTGTTGAGCAGATGCCCCGGAGAAGGCATTCGCAACACTTAAAATTAACTTAACATTCTTTTTCAAGGGACTGAGCAGCCCATAAAACTTCATCCAGCTTTCTATTCTGCTTCTAATTTATTTCACCTATAGCACTTGTTTACCCTCAATGGCAGAGTTTCAATACAGACACCATACTCAACAGTTGCCATAATCAGGAAGAACAACAGATACAGCTTAGAGAGCGACTCATTTTAAACACAGAATGTGAGCCTCATCAGGCAAAACGGCTGCCAGTGAAGTGCTGTGGATGCAGCCCACAAAAATGAACTCTGATCTTCCCTGATTTCTGAGCAAGTCCATTTGAGGTCTTTCTAAACCTCACACAAATACAATTTGAAGTCCCCAAGTCCTCTGCATTTCCTATGTTCTTTCTCATCTCTTTTAAGAAGCACCTGGTTTGCAGCTTTCTCTCCACAGCACTGCCTCTGTCCCAAGAAATAGTTATGGCCTGAAGTTAATTCAACGACTGAACTATAAAATCTAAAGAGAGAGCTATGTATAGGATCCACTGAGAGACCTTCAACAGGAAGATCACAGCAGAAGCTGGTGTGATAAAAGCGATACTGAAAGATTGTTTGAGGAAATAAACCCATTCAAACAATTCACCTGACAAGGAAAAATGTATTTCACCCCTATACACCTCAGTGAGCTGGTTTTAAACAAATAAAACACTGCAACATATATATGCATTTATGCATCTATAATTTCTATAAAATATATGTTTTTATATATTTATAATTAGGTGACTTTAGACCAATCATTCAGGAAAAAACATCTGAATAGTAGTTGCAGAAGGAGACTCTTATTTTAGTGAATTAATTGTACATCAACATGGAAAATCTGTCAGGCTTAGTATTTATTATCTAAGGGCTTGAATAGCAGCACTGGAAACCTACATATGAATAATGTTTGACACATTACCCCATCTAAATAAGGTCCTAGATAGGCCCAAATAGGTCTGTTTCTTTGGTGTGGCAGGTCTCAGAAGTGAGCATGACACCTGGTAGCAATAGCACTTGCAGAATCAGAACCAGAGAACAGGCGAGCATTGTAAGCTTTGTTAAACCTGACAGTTTAACCTACTGCTGAAAAAGGAATTTATGGACTTCTAGTTTTGATTTAAATCACTGATTTATCACTTTCATTCTATCCTGAACTTTTCCTAGTGAAAGACTTTGTATTAACAACTCCACTTTTCCTACCAGAATTTCTTGGTGGACATTGCTTACGTAAAGTATTAATGGATTGCTCCTTTCAAAACCCACTTTCTGCCAGTGTTTTACAGTCACACAAGGTATTTCCAGCACAGTGAGGTAAAATATTTCAGAAAAATAATATATTCATCAGGAAATGTCATATTGTGACAATACGTAGAAATATTTGAAACCTGAGGTCAAATTCAGAAAATAATTTGAAAATAGTAAAGTGTAATAGAGAAATAATGTCTAAATGCTTTATTTAACTATTTGCTAAGTGAAACATTTGAACTGTTGATGTCAAATCATTGCCTTATCCCATGAAACTAGCTACTTTTTAAAAGAAACTTTTTAAAGACATTTTAAGAGTAAAATCAAGCAAATTACAGAGAGTCACAGAATCTCAAGGGCTCAAAGGGACCTTGAAAGATCATCTAGTCCAACCCCCCTGCCAGAACAGGACCACCTAGAGTAGGTCACACAGGAACTTGTCCAGGTGGGTTTTAAATGTCCCAAGAGAAAGACAGTAAAAATTTGAATTGCTTATTTCATATTAAAGCTGTTGATCTCAAAAAATCATGTTAAGCAATTGCATCAAAAAAAGAGAAAGATTTAAATAAAGATTGCAAGTAGACATTATTGATTGTAATCCCCTCAATACTTTGATTTGGTGACTTAATAAGAGGTGAGGATGGGAAGAAGCTACTTGTCCAGCTCTCATTATTACCACCTTGATACTGTACTATGCAGGCAAGGATGATGGCCACCACAATTTGTAGTGGCACAGCAATAATGGCAATGATCTATTTGAGGTTGGAAAAGTGCATAAAGTCTTAATCTAAGGACTTGTGCACAAGGAAAGAATTTGATTTTTTAAAAATACACAGCATTAAGGGTTAAACTAAACTTTTGTCCTCGTATAACTAGTTCCACATATTTCAGCTACCCACAATATCTTAAAGAAATTATTGCATAGTGAGACTGCATATAAATGATGTGCAAGACCTGGAATGAAGTGCAGGAAATGTCAAGGACATTAATTTTAGCACTGTTTCATAGGATGCCCCAAGAAGAGACATGAGTGAAAATCTGAGAGCAGATGGATGCCTGAAAAATGGACCTGCTTTCCCTTCCATTCAGAAATCCTGAAGCACTGGCTCCTGGTTCCACCACAACTGCTCTTGACTACATAGCAGTAACCAAAAAAGATGTCAAATGAGAACAACGTTTAGTGGCTGTTTACTATCAAAGTTTCAGATATTTTGTCCAGTGAGGAAAAATTCAGTCCTAAGTTACTTCCTTTTGTCACACTCCTAGAGGAAAGACTCCTCATGCCTACAAAGGCACCTTCCTGTCCACAGTACTTAACTATTTGCACACATTTGGATATCCTGACTGCAGTCTTCTCTGAATATTATACAGATAAAACATTTCTTGTTTTTCACAAGTTCATGAAAGCACAAATGAAAAGAGGAAATAAACCTAATAACCTTAGAGAGTCTAACAATAAATACTGTACAAAGGCAGAGGGAGTTTATGTCATTCAAAAAATAAAGGCACCATTAAAGATCTCTGTACAGTGTTGTGTTTAGTTTACCATGCTATCCACAACATAGTCAAACATGAGTGGAATTTTAGCCTCTTCAAACCACCACACACTTACTCCTTACATTCTTATAATAGACCCTAAATAATACATTATCTTGTATTGTCTCTCTGTATAGGAGCATTTCACTGAGCATAGGTGCTGTCTGGCATATAATTCAAATGATGTGCCTTTCCCTTTGCAATCTTCCAATTTACCCATTACTGGAACTTGTTCCACCACCATAGTTCCCATAAATCTAATTATGAATGTTCAGACTCAACTCAGCTAAGAAGGCAGGTATGTCTGGCAAAAGAATGAAAACTGGGAAGAGAGAGAAATAAACTTTATCCAAGCCACTGACAATGATTTGTCAAGCTTACCCGAGCCTTGCATTCACTCAGTGGTAGGAAGCAGCTAGACAGATCCAGCTCTTATTCTGCTCTTGGGTTATACAATATATTATACCTTGAAAACAACACTTTTGTAAGTAAAGTTACAGTGGACTCACATTTCATCTGTAGAGAAGCAGCTGCTTTTTTAATTTAAAAAATCTAAATTAAATCATAACTTAAAAGCTATGTTTCATCATCTACAGAACATGCCAAATCATATGCCTGAAATATAAAACTGATGCTGAAATTCTGGTAATGTTTAACATGTTCTTTATGAAGAAAACATTCTTCTTGAGCTTGGAAACTGACTGAACAATAGCAGCTTTAGGACCTCCAAAGCCGAAGGCGTACAAAGGTTATGAGAATGTGTCTGCCCAAAACTACAAATCAAAAGAGTAACAACAATACCATATGTTACAGAACATAAAGTATCCTTCACAAACACTATAAAACCCCCACATATCTCTGCCTCGAGAGTCCCACTGGCCAGTGGAAGGTTGTGTTTCATTACACTATCACCATATAAGAACATTTTTTCTCCATTTTTAATGGCATGCCGAAAACCTAGAGGTACCACTGAATGACCTTTGGAGGGTTAAGATTAAGTAGTAATGACAGAAGATTGTCTTTGACCTAATACTGTTAAAAAATGCAGAAGCCGATTTCATGGAGAACAGCTTCAGCTGGCTTTAAACTGCAGCCAAAAATGGCCTTTATTGATGTTGTTAGTTTATTTTATCTAATTTAGGGGAGATATAACGGATTTGTCCACTCCCATAAGACCCATTTCTTGTTGGAGTATTTATCCTCACACAGAAGTACTGTAGGTCCCTGTGCTCTAAGATATTACAGCCAATAAAGAAATGGACACATCTAGACTGGCACTGAGTCCTTGCACCCAAAAAAAGAGAGAAATAGTGACTCTCCTTGTTCAACTGCATGGAGTCTCCAGACTCTGGGCTTTATAACATAGATACGCACACATCATGTTACAAGTGGGGAAAAGGCAGCTTATCCTAAGGCTAATTTCAGCAGAGGGAAGATTGCACTGGAGTGTCTCCACCTCTGTTCATAGAATCATTACAGTTGGAAAAGACCTCTAAGATTAACAGATTATTTCTTTTCTTCCTTGTAAGAGAAAGGAAAGTGGTATAGTAGTGAGGCCTTCAAGCATCTTACATGCCACAGATATGCTGGAGCTGTCATGGTTTTCCTCCAGGAAAGGCACAGAGAACTTGGTCAGTCTTTCAGCACTGATTCCTGCAGCAAAGACTTTTCTGCAACCCTGAATTAAAAGCGTAGTTGCAGAGATATACCTACAGCCCATTCAACACTCCTCTAAAATCAATGAATTAAGCTTTACTACAGTACCAGGAGAAAATACAATGAGACACAGAGAAGTTCAAGCTTTGAGCTGTAAAGTGTCTGCACCTGGGATCTGGGGTCAAGTGTGCACATAGGCAACCTCATCCTGCACATAGGAATTTGCTGAAGCTCTCCTCTCTTTTGAGAAATATTAATATTAAACTATCCTAAGGTTCATTAAACATAAACATCAAGCATAAACTTTATCAATGGCTCCCCCAAACTTTATGAAATATCTGGAATACTCTTAAATTGCTCTTTAACTGGAAGATAATGAATAATAAAACTGTCAGCTTCTCTTTCCTGTATTGATTTCAGAGAGATTTTCCTTACTTCATTAAAATTACCTTTTCAGATTCTCAGCAGGAACATTCAATCTTGCTCAGCAGAACTTAATCACAGCCTATGTCTGCTTTACATGGAAGTTTAAGTAGGCTCTTTCAATATGATTATGGAAAGAGAAATTCCCTGATTGCCTAGACAAAATCTTATACTAACTTGTGGATTGTTCAGTACAGTTTGTCTAATCAAAAGGAAAATTACACAAAACCAGAATGGAAAAGGTTTATAACTACATGAAATAAAAGAGTGGAGCATTCCTGCAGAATCCTACTCAGCATAAGGCCCTCTTCCTCTCAGGAGGAGAAAGGCTAGATGAAGCATTACAGATATTCCCTGTATTTAACTCTTTTATTTATTCTTGGACTTAGCAACATAGAAAATTACTACTTTAAGCAATTAACAGTAATTAAAATGTTATAAACATTGTGTGTTATATATGTATGTGTATATACATATATAAAAGGAAAGCTTTTGCATGCCCCATCTGGAGACACCCGAGATCTAAACACCTAGGAGATGGGCTGTAGATGGAAAACTGCAGAATGGAAGATGTGGCAGGAAATTTCTGTAAAGTTCAGACAAGCCCAGCACTGCTCATACCCAGAGCACAACCACTGAACAACGTCCCCTTTCTTTGCCTCATGCCACATGAACAGACTTATCTGCAGACAGGGCTGAGGAGAGACAGTGACGAGAAATCTTTCCAGGCTAGGACTTAAATCCTTGCATTTCTGATTGAACTGCAGATTACTGTAGCCATATGCTCTTTTCCACAACAGGTGGAATACACTTTATCAGATCTGCCATTGCCAAGACAGCTATCATTTTACTCATTTAAAAGATTTATGCTCCAATTGTCCTCTTTCTCTCAGACAGAGGGTTTGTCTATGTGGGTAATTTGGTGTGCAGTAAGCCAAGACATAGATTTTCAGCAGACATGCTTTTCCACAGTAATGTTCTGAATACATGCTTTTAGGGCCTAGAATTGTTATCTTTTTTTTCATTTTAGTTTTTATTAGACACTCTGAAAGTTGTTTGGAAATTGGTGAAGAGAGGTTATGCAGAACTCATGGCCTCCCATGCTACAAACTGACTTTCTCTGGTGAAAGTTAGTGTAAACAAGCTCTGATAAAACCATTTGAGAGAAAAAAAAAAAGGGGGAAAAAAAAAAAGATGCATAAGATCCAGCCTTCTATTTCTTTGCTCTTCCTTTCTCCCTCTGAAAGTTCTACACCTTTCCTAGGTGGAAAACTGCTTCAGAAATCTTGGGCAGACCTGGGGCTTATTACTGTGGTCTATATTCAGACAAAGCAAAAAAAAAAAAAGAAAGAAAAAAAATCAGTATTCCACATTGGGTTAATGGAGATAAAATACTTTGAGTCTACAAGTAAAGAAAGACAGTGAGTCCAAAAACTCTGATAGATCCTGCTCTGGCAGGGAGATTGGACTATCTGATCTTTCAAGGTCCCTTCCAGCCCTTAAGATTCTGTGATTCTGCGACTGCTTCTATTGTGAGAATGAAGTTTCACCAGAATAATGGGCTCACTCATCTCTGCCAAACTGGTATAATATGAATATAAATAATATAAATAATACATACTTGGGAGAGTCATCAATATGATATAAATTGAGCGTGTCAAGAAAAAAGTACAGAGAGCAGAGCAAAGTGAAAGAGCTGGTGCCTGCTGTTCAGGCAAGCGGTCACTTGGATGGATGAATCAGACTGCCATACAAGAAATGCCTCAGAAATGAGTGTCCTCACCATTCCTGTTCCCTCAGCATTTATTTTAGTCTAACATCCCAGTCCAGAAGTTCACCTCACACAAGAGGGGAGTGGGAGCTGAGCAGGCCCCCGTGAGCGCAGTCACAGTGTAAGAGCAATGAGCGGGACAGGCCCCAGGTGGCCTGCATCAGCCCAAATCCAGGCTCTCAGAAGGGTTCAAGGAGATTAATTGAGGCCAAGGCCAGGCCAGGACATCAGTGGCACTGCAAACCGGCATCCCGAGGGCCCAGGGTGGGCTGCAGTGGGGTCCTGGGCCACAAGTGGCAGGGGGCTGCAGAGGGGGTTTCAAGGCCAGTCAGGACCATGTGGGTCCAGGGCCATGGCAGCCCCAGTGTCCCCGTGCATCAGTATTACTGGTGCTGAGGACGAGTCAAGCTGTGTGCAGTTCAGACTGAAGTATTGCTTATTTTAATTTTTACTACATATTCTAATTTTAAGTGACCTTTTCCTTGCATTCTGACAACCTAATAGTCTCTATCCCTTTCATAGAGAGATTCCTCCATCTTGGAGCTTCCCTCTGGAGCTGTTGATCTCCGTGTCACCTGGGCCTGCCTGCTTTCTCGGCCCAACCTTGCAGGAGAGGAGGCATCACAGGACAGAAGTGCAGTGAGTGGTGAGCCTGGAGTGTCTGAGCTGGGCTAACATAAAGCACCACAGCCAGACCTAGCATCAAAGAAGCCCCAGGGCATCCATCACGCAGGGATATAGCATAGCTCTGCCATGCCGTGATCAGAGAAGCCCTTGGGAAGTATCTTTTTGTGTTTGCAGCCAAAAAGTGGGTGGTTTGTCAGAAAAGAAATCCCATCCCTCACTCCAGCTAATTGCATAAAGAAAAGCATAGACCAAGGTGAGCAGATTTATCATCAAGAGAGCCAACATCCATTTAGTTTCAGTAAGAGGTAATTCTCCGTGTTGACTAGAGGTATTGCACTATCACATTTATGGCAGTGCCACATATGGAGAGCATAAGGTATTGCTGTGCCAGGTACTGTACATTATTATTATTTGTATTAGCACCATGCCAGGAGCCAGGTGCTGTACAACATAAAACAAAAAGTAATTCTGTCCTGTGGACAGGTTACAGAGTAATAGCAAAGGTGACCACTTCTGACCTGGACAGCTTAGTCTAGATCAGGACAAAAGAGAACAGGCATCAGATGTCATGGTTAAATAAAATATTTGTTTTTCTCATGGAAAGGGTCTTTGTCTAACAGAAGTCAGGATTACCTCAATTGTAGAAAACCAGAAGGTAACTTGAGAAGAGACACCTTTATCAAACCTTGTCTATTCAGTGTCCTTTTTGAGACATTTTATCAGAGACTTCAAACTACTGAAGAGTCTGACTTAAAAAACAGATGTGTAAAGTTTAGTCCTGCAAGACTAATGCTCCTCTGCAAACACATACACAAAGCACAGCCTAGCTCATACATTGAAAAAGCAAACATTATAAATGTACATTAAAAGCTTGGTAAAATAGTTTCTTCTGCAGGTGAAGATGGAAGAACGTGTCCTCTAGCAGGTTCTGGCTGCATTCTCATGTTAGGTCAGGCTTCAGCACTGCTAGCTAGCTTCTCCATGGAAATGGACCAAATAATACTTTAAAGAAAAGAAGTTCCATCATGTTAGACTTACAGCTCTTTTCTGACATCTGAAAGTTAAGGGAGGAAAAGAGAATCTCAAATCAACCTATTAGGTTTGGAGCTGCTTATTTTAATTCAAAACTGTAATTTATCAAATGTCCTTACAGTAGTGACTGTAAGCAGTCAGGAAGTAAGCACATCCAAAATGACTGCAAAGTATCGCAGAGCAAGAGAGATCTAAATTTAAACAGAAGAAAAAGTAGAGGGAAAAAAAGGGAATTGTTAGTTATTTTTATGAGGAGGAGGTTGCTGTTATGTAGGATAGTGCTTCAGACAAGAATTGAAAGCTAACCTAGGACAAATGACATCAGGAAAGCAATCTGCCTCTTCAGGGATTTGACAGTGACACTAACATCAAGCTACTTGAGCTGAATAAAAAAGATGACACAGTGAAAACAACCTCAAAAGAGGTTGTAGCTAGGTGGAGATCAGTCTTTCTCCTCAGTAATGAGTGACAAGACAAGAGGAAACAGCCTCAAGTTGCACCTGAGGAGGTTTACTTTGGATATTAGGAAGAATTTTTTCTCTGTAAGGGTTGTTAAACCCTGGAATAGGCTGCCCCAGGAGGTTGTGGAGTCTCAATCCCTGGACATATTTAAAAGACTCATAGATAAGGTGCTGAGGGACATGGTTTAGTGATGGGCTTGGCAATGTGAGGTTAGTGGTTGGACTTGATCATCTTAAAGGTCTTTTCCAACCAAACATTCTATGATTCTATAATTTAAAGAATTTGCTTGACCCTTTTTTTCTGTTCCTTCTGTGTGCAAATTTGAGATTTTAAAATTTAAATTTCAGTGGAATTTCAACATGATTTGCAACAAAGTATGGGATTGAAATTATATCTTCTTTGCCATAAAGGCTTCCTTCCTCCTTCACAATTGGAAGGCAACATGCAAAGCCTCTAAGATAATTTCATCAACACGTCAAACGTTACAGGTAAATGAGGATGTTCCTTTTACTCTGTTACAGAGATTCTTTAAGACTTACTTTGCCAGAATGAAAGTCTTCATAAAAGAAGTCTTTCAAAGAAAAGCTGTAGCAAAGAAATGTCCTTTTTTTTTGAATCCTAGAAAGCATGACAAAAGCCTCCATCAAAACAAAACTAAAATTAATAATAAAATATGCATGTAACTTCTAAATCTATTCCAGTTTTTCAGACCATGTTACACTCTATTCATTAAGAAATCAGAGCAAAAACTAACAGAAACCCTTGTGAAGACCTTTTCTGAAAACCAATTGGCATGCCTATCTTTTGATTTGCCTGGATGTAAAAGGGAAGTTTGAGACATTTGGTTTAAGGCAAATATACCTAGGAAGATCCATTCAAAGCCCATTACAGAGGCCCCTGGGTTTTGCTGTATGGTCCCTCCCCCAGCACTGCCTTCATCTTCGTGCTCATTGTCATGTATCTCAACTCCACACACAGGGTCCAAACCAATGAACTGCAGTTTTGCCATTGTCCCTACAGGTTGATGGATCACAATCCTAGTCTTTTACCTGCCTAATCCTTTCTCACAGAGGGATGCCCCTAATTCTAATTAACTGAGTGCCTTTGGGTCCCTAATCTATGCAAAATCCTTCTCAAATTGGTACTGATAAAAGTGCCAGAAACGTATGTATGTGCCAAGATCCTACATGGAAAATACAAGTATTTACTTCTCCAGACACAATCCTCATATTTCTTGACATGTGTGAATCTTGTAATTTTACTATGGAAACGGCAGGTTATTTGAAAATGTAAGACCTCTCTGAAATAGTCTAATATTGGTTTTAAGATGATAAAGGCATACACTGGCTAAAACAAAAATATTTTCTAGGGACTTTCTATATATATATTTTCCAGATGGACAAGGCAAAGACTAAAAATTCTGCTTACTGAAGGAGAGATTAAGAAATCGTATAGAGATAGTCTTGGGCTAGTTGTAGTAGTTGTTATCATTGGTTATCATCTAAGTAGCAAAAATATGAGCACAAGAATAGTACTCAAAAGACAGCCTCTCCAGGACAAGACCTCGGGTGTCATAACTTGGCATTTGACTATTAAAACTGAGATACCGAGGTGCGTACCTCTAGAGCAGAGCATCCTGGCAAGACACCATTGGGGATCTTCAACACACAATTGCTTGTATACCCTGCATTAAAGTTAGCTCTCTGTGCCTTGAGAGAAGACACCAAAATCTTTTGATGCTGCAGCTCACCCTGTGGCAGGAAGTAGTCCTACCTGCTATCCCTCTCTGACTGAGACACTTAAGAAGCACTGCTTTAGGAAAACACACGAGCTACTAGAATTTATCCCATTTTAAAAATACATTTTATAATTCCTGGAGCTAGATCTTGACAAGTTTACTCCTGGGATCTCGTCCTACAAGAAGTTCCATGTAAAGAGCTATTCCTAATAAACAACAGCTCTAAGAATCTGGCTGGGAATGAAAAGTATGAAGCAACATCTATTTCCTAATGGGTTTCATAATCAGTGAAAATAACTTTAACAAAATACAGGACCCCCTCCCCTAGCAGTTCTTCCTCTGCATACCAAGTACTATGGGTTTACCAAAGACCCCTCTGTAAACTGAACGAGAGCCCTTGCTTCTTGAGTCTCTCAAATCAACAAAATGTCCCCTCTTTATTCTTTCTCTGTCAGAATTTGTTTTGCATGGAATTTATTTGCCCATTTTGCATGAGCCATTTGGCTGTAGTCTCAGCAGCATGCAGCCTTGCCAGATTTCAGAAAGATGAGTAAACTTTTGAATCTGATAGTGACTTCAACAGAATACCAAAAAGGAGTTTCTTTGTTCTCCATAAACAGACTATTTACTTTGATCTGGTAAAATGAATTAATGAAAGGAAATGACACCTTCCAATTTTGTGTGTGCAGGAGAAAGAGAAGTGGGCTTAATTTTTGTTTGGGTTGGGGTTTTTTCCTTCTTTTTTCCAAGAATGGAGTAGGCTAAGGTGCATCCTTTTAAAAGTATACCTCTCTTAGAAACAGATCTTTCCTCTGGTAAAAAGTCTCCTCGTAACACTGTAAGGGCCATGTATATGCAAGCAGTTCAGAGTTATTACAAATCTAAAATAGGAAGCCATTCACTTGATCTTTTGGTTCAATCCTATTAGGACCCCCCTGGAGCTCTAAACGGATACCAGCCTGTCACAGGCCTGTTGCTGTGACGACCCAGTCTTTACAGAACAAGAAAAAGAAATGATAGTGATTGGCAGACCTTCCTTGCCCTAGTATGTAACACAAAAGGAGACAAAATGAAGAGGAAGTCAGACTCTTATTATAGGTTTGATGCTTCTTAACCTTACAGCATCTTACACCTGGTAAGTGTCACCCTGCAAACTTAAACCCTCGGAAGACTACTGTTACATTTCAGTATCAGATGTGAAGAGCTAAGTCAGGCATTAATTTATCCGACCTCTTGTTTTAGTTGATTAAAATGCAAACAGCATTCTGAGCTAAACTGCATTTGCAGGAATAAGAAATAAACGCAGAAGGCCAACTCGTGCTCTCCATGCCCTCACAAGTAAGTTTATGGATGTAAAAGCAGTAGGTGAAGCAGGATTTAGCCCACAGAGTAAATGAATGAGTGGCTAGCAAAGCAAGGACTGCAAGAGGGAACTGTCTACAGCCCCTATTCGCTCTGCATGAGAAAGGAAAGAATTTGATAAATTCTACCATATGGTGCCATACTGTATGTTGCTAGCTATAAATAATAGTCTTTCTGTTTCTGGCTTTCTTTAGCTTTCATTGGTAGCTGTGACAGATTTTCAGCAATGGTTATAAAAAAGTGCAAAATGCAGTTTCTCCACTTTTTTGTCTTCTTTTTTTTTTTTTTGACTAGTTGAACAAAAGAAAAAAAGATCAAAAGAAAGGGAATAAAATAGGAAACTTCCCATTAGCTTAACAACATAAAGATCCAGATAAAGCCATTGTGATGTTACAATATTGTACTTTCAGTTGTTGCTATCAAGAGCTGTCAAAGAAAATGATTGCTTAAGATTTACACCTGCACCCACAATGCCTGAGCTACCTTGTGAATGTTTTCTCCAAACTTAATTGTAAATTTTGTTGCTATCACATAATAATCTTGAATAAAAAATCCCAAGAGGCAAATAGTTTTCTCATAACACCACAGAGAAAGTCGATGTAAAACTTTTCTATTTTCATTTCTTTCCAGGTTCTCTTAAAAGCAAAAATGTTTTTACTCATAAACTTTCAAACAGCATTTCTGACATGTGTAGTACAATCTTGTATTTAAGAGTGTCACTAAACAAATATTTGCTTGAGTAGTCAGATGAAATCCAATAAACCATGATCCTTAATGGTGATATAAAAGTTTGCTGCATTAGTATGCTCGAAAAATGACATTCTCTAAAGATAATAAGGGAAAGTTAAATTAGCAAGAACAGAAAATCTGGCTATATTCTGAAATGGCTTTTTAATACTCTAAGTCACAGTTCAAAACATTAATTTTCTTGAATAAGCAAAGCTGAACTTTTAGAGGTTCGTAGAAAAGCACTTGCACTTAAGGCAAGATTCAAAACAGCAGCACAGATTCTTAACTGATGTAAGCAAATGTAACTCTATCGACTTCAGTGATGTTGCACTCATTTAAAGCAAGAGAGATTCTGATACAACATTCAAAAAGATTTTCGACCTGAAGTCTTTTGGATGATGCTTTGGCTATTTACATTTACAGCTCTCCACAATTATTACTTACTAACAACTCACTTCCAAAGTGACACCCATCTCCAAGGCAAAATGCAGAATGAATATATAAATACATGTGCTGTTATTAATGCAGGGATAAAAAAATAGATCTATCCAACATTTATCAGAATTTTTAAAAGCAAGGAAGTTAGCAAAATTTAATTCTGTATTTTCTTTTAACCTTTACACAACTTCAATTCCCTCATACCTTAATAAAGACTGTTTAATAATATGTTGAACAGAGATATGCTTATTAAAACATGCATACATATAGCCTGAAGAAGTCTGTACTCATAAAAACAATGCAAGCTTTTGAACTAAGAACATATGTAAAATTTGCATGAAAAAAATTGCTATCCAGGAGAAGATAAAAGTTAAAAATGTTTAAAAAAAACCTAAAAATACTATATTTCATTTTGTTCCAGAGAAAGTATGCTGAAATATACTCATTTTCACACATTGTCAGTCTGAACTCTTCTACAATAACCATTGCTAATCATTGCCAATTGAGAAGCTGAAATCAATGCTTCTTTTACAGACTCTTGTTCTTCTTTAAAAACCAAAACAGAACATCTGTAATTTAAGCAACAATATATTAAGGCGATTTTTTATTTTCTGTGTAAGCTGAACTCGTGTCCATATCATTTTTTTTTCTTACAGTGTAGAACAAGTTTTTGCGTGGCAGCTTTGTAATCAGACACTGAGATTTTAAAACTGAAACAAAAACTTCAGTTTACCTGAAGCTAATGTATTTATTTTGCTAATGTTTCAGTAATTCAGCAATCAAGCAATGTTTTACACAGTGCTGTCACAAAGACGAATTAGTTGTTTTGTTAAATTACCTCCAAAGGCCATATAATGTATTTACAAACTACTTATTACTAATGCACAGTATTTCAGTAAGGAGAAAGGGAAAACATTTAGCAGCTTCTGTTTTGAGTAAAAGATAACTGACAAGACATTTTCGTGACACAGTTTTTAATTAGTTATTACACATGGAAACAATGGTTTAGGAAAATCTACTTATTTTTACTCTTATGTTAGTATTATTTTATGATAACTTTTAAAAAAGAGAAAGAAGAAAGCAGATGTAGCAACTTGAAAAAAAAACAAGCACAAAGAACCTAAAATCTGATCCCATGTTAGTCTGAGTTCTGCACAAGAAGAATCATTTGTCCTATAAATACAATACTTTAGAAGTCACATGGCGATACCTTTATTTTATTACCATTATTGGAGCATGATAATAGCAGTTAGCAGTATAAAGCCCCTCTGCATTTTCTTCCTCTCGCAGAGTTAAGCCTTAAATATTGTCAGCCTTAAATACATACCACATTACCAGAGTTACAGAAGCATGCTGAGGAAGGCTAAACCTCTAGTATCCTTCTTGGGTAGTACAAGTTGGAGAGTAGTCCCTGGAAGAATGAAATTTGTTTCCCATCAGTGGGATGAGCAGGGGCTTTGCACCACCTCCTGGTGCAGCGGGGAACAGCCAGACACCAGGCCCCTCGCTGACTGATCTTTTTCTCTTGTTTTTCTCTTTTTTCCCTACTTTTACCCTTATTTTTAAAATCCCTCTTTAAAACTTTAGAGGTCGATAGCATCAAAAGCCTTTATCCAGTCCTGCTGTCCTCAGTCCCCTAAAACACAGGGATAAAGCAGAAAATCTTTACCTCCATCCTCCTGCTGCCCCTCTGCAAGAATACCTGGTGGATAAAGCCAACAGCATACACATTGCTGATTTGACACAGACCTCAGTCTGGAAAGTACAGGGAACCTGGAGGGATGGAAACTACCCGAGCTTGCCCTGAGAGGTGAGCTCTGGACTGCTTGTGCTGGGTGGCATTGCCAGGGTGTTGCTTCTAGGCAGGATCCTTTCAGCAGAGCTTTTGTTACAGTCCTATTCCTTTGGCCATAGTCACTCTCAAGCTTCCAGCATCCTGAGCTGCAGGTTTCTAGGGGAGCCCCCACCATCTGGTCTGAAGGCTTGCAAAAGTAAAAAGAAATATTCCTGAGGGTCCCAGTAATGTTTGAGTCAGGCCCAGAGCTAATAAACTCCCACCAACAGACCTCTTCTGGGACGGGCCAGTCCTGCCTCCTTATGTTTGTTGAACAGTGCATAAAGGTCTATGGGGTTTCTGCCACAGAAAATGAATTAAACAGTACAAAGGGAAAAAATACAAAATCCCAGAGCTCCTGATCTAAATCCTTGTCTCTTGCACCAACAAAGCCACTCTGTGATGGAGATTTGGCCCCATAAGTCTAGTAACAGTCTAGAGGAAAACAAAAGAGCTAATAAAGGGGTTTCATCATCTGTTTGGCTTCACACTCCTGGCTTTAAAACAAAACAAGACACTACCAATATAATACCAGAAAAATAAATGCTTTTCTTTCTTAGGTTCATAAAATACTCATTACTCATAATTAATCATAATGACATGCTGTATTCAAGCCTCTAGCTAGGTTCTGGCTGGAAGTGTAAAGAATTGGCGCCTCACAGCTTCCAGTACTTTTTCCAGTATGTTTTTCAGGAGGCAAAATTGATTATTGAAAATAGAAATCTCTTAGTTTCCTTGATATTGTTGCATTGAAAACCTATTACTTAGTGGTCTACTCTCTAATTTTTCTACTTCCCTTAAACTGCTGGGTATTTAACTCCTTTCAATGGGTTTACACTGCAGTGAAGTTAACCTAGCAGTTACAAAGTCATTAAAAGATTGGCCAAAGGTTGACCAAAACTTGACCTGATCCTGTTAATAAATTATGTATGTCTTAATACTGTCTGCTCACAACAGATCCCAAGTTATAATATATATTATTGATTGTAATGCAATCACTCCTTGTTGAAACAGCAATTGATACTATTCATAAACACAATTTCAAGTAAAAAACCCCACACTACCATAAACACTTTAATACTACATCTCCAATGTATGTAAGCCTATCTTTGATTCTGAAAGTAAGAGTAGAAGGAGAAAGCAAATGTTAGTATACCTCCATCACCTCAGCCAACTGTGACATTTAAGTTAAGAGTACAACTGTGCTGGAGAGATTCTATTCACCCTCACATTACTTTCACTCAACTCTGATAATGGGAGGTGGGTGCTTAATCCAAGGTCTATTTAGTCAGCAGTTTTCTACTCATTTCAGCCTACAGGTCAAATTGGATCAACCCCCAGAAGATACCATGGCTGTTGGCTTCCTCTATTTCATGTGTGATACCAGGTCAATAAGAAAAACACCCACTGGCTCTTGGAGCAATTTCTATTTCCTTCAAATCGGCCCCACACAAAGCATATATCCTCATTCTAGTTTGCTCATGCTAGAAGCTCCCTTCCCCTCGTCCCACAAGGAAGGATACTCAGCCCGGCCAAGACAAGGTTTGAGCATCCTTGCTATGAACAAGTTCTTTTCCAAAGCTGAGAGAAGTGAGCATGTAACAGCTGATCACATACTTAAAATAAGCATTTTCGTTTCTTTTTTGACAAATCTGACCATGAAGTGAAGTGTGTTCAGTGTTGCAGAAGTAATCACTACTAACTGCTCCTCAACAGGGCATTTACACCACACAGGCAGGACACATCTTTCTCACATGCTTCAGAAAACCTGTTTACTCAAAAAAAAAAAAGTGGCAAACTACAAAAATCTTCTGGAGTCTGAGAGGACATGGGCATGATTTCCTCAGAGAGATGCTTCACAAGTTTAATAACTAAAATGTTAATGAGTGTGAAAAGGCTGTGTAAAGTATTATGGATTTGCTGTAGAAGTCTACAACAGACTTAAAAAGAAAAACCGCAAAGAAAAGCTCTCAATAAAACTCTGTGGGCCAGACTGTGCTCACTTTCTGCTGAACTTAGTGCAGTGGTAAGGCTGTCAGTTATGGCTCCCTAACACATCCCCATGGGCTGCTCTACCTTTCACCAGATGGCAGTGGTGCCTCAGGGACTATCCATCAGATGAAGTTAAGAAGAGGCTCTCCCCTCTCCTGTCATGCCTACCAAATGGAGGACTTTGTGAAACAAAGCATTGCACCTTCTTTATCTTATTCAAGAGTCTCCCATTTCCTATGGCATAGAATCATAGAATGGTAGGGGTTGGAAGGGACCTTTAGAGATCATCTAGTCCAACCCCCCTGCAGAAGCAGGGTCACCTAGATCAGGTCACATAGGAACGTGTCCAGGCGGGTCTTGAAGACCTCCAAGGAAGGAGCCTCCACAACCCATCTGGGCAGCCTGTTCCACTGCTCTGTCACCCTCACATTCCATAGGACTATCTGAGCAACAAAGAGAACAACAGTAAAAAAGGAGAGGTCCTGGAAGTTTCTGTAGTGGCATGTATAGATATCTGTGAAATTTCATAGATCCCTTCTGTTAATAAACTCAAAAGGACTTTTTCTATAAATGCAAGGACAAGGAATGGTCACATGGAATCAAAGGTTATGAATCCAGTTTTGCCATAAGCCCTGTAATTTGGGCTAAATCATCTCACTTTTCCATCTTTCAGTCTGCATGATGAGCACAGTAATTCTCTGTTAAATGACATACGATGAGGTTGAATTCAGTTATCTTCTGCAAAGTGCCAAAGCTGAAGAATTTCTTGGAAATATCTATCCGAATGTTTGCATAAGTGTGCAAGTATAAGAGTATAACTGGAGTATCAGCAATACTATATTCATGATTCTGGAAACAGATTGGAGTTTCCAGCAAGACATTTTCATCCACTTCTCTTCCCAGTCTTTCCTTAGTCCCCATCACATACCACATTCATTCATAAATTCATATTTATGTTGGTTACAATGAGGAGCTTATCATTTGTCCTAAGCAAAAGCAATTTTCTTAGTTTCATTCTCACCTTCCTCTACTAGTTAGAGTTTGGGGCAGGTGGGATTGAAAGTTTTCTGACAGTAAATCCTACCTATAGGTAGTAGACGTGGACAGATTTTTCACTGCAACTCCCTTTTACATCATGAGCTAAAGGGGATGTCAGGATAGCATGTGGGGAAACCCTACCAAGAAACTGACAGTAAATATATTCACTCATTCAGAACTGAAAGAGTCCAGCCAGGAGGTGAAGACCAGCTCAGTTGTCACCAAGAATGGCTTGGGAAACCATATACCAAGAGACATGTAGATGGACAGAAGCCATTTTCTTCACAATGTAGCATCTTACCCTCTAGTAGACCAAGAGATCAGGTAGATGTTCTTCAAACTGTTGATCTAGTCAAAAAGTATTAATCTATAAATGTATATTGTGAGAGAGAGGTAGAAATACATGTATGTAAGGATACACACACATACTTTAGAGGCACCCAGCCAAAGCATACATGTGACCTGCCACAAGTCCCTTGTTTGTACTACGGCTCTGGTAAAGGCCCAAGGTTTTCCATCCTTAGATAAAACTGCTTCACTGTAAAGAGAAATGTTGGCTCCAGTGGTATTTCCCACTTATCTAAGTCGTGGAAGGTGGGCAGAGAATTGCCTGTGGTATGAGGGCTGAGACCTGGTACCACTTCAACCCTCTTGAGATGTCAGAAACTATATATACTCTGCTGTGATATGAAGTATGTTCAGAGGCAGAGAACAAGTTCTGTCTGTTACACAGAAGCACAAAGCAAAAGGAAAAGGCTGGAGAGTACAGGTTCTGTTTATATGCTGATTTTATACTCTTGCAATGCTGAATTTTGAGCCACAGCTACATCCCCACCTCAGCACAATCCTGCAGCTGTGCAGACATACAAGCCATACTGCACCAGCAAGGAAGAGACACATTTTTAATAAGTTGTTCTGACATTTCTACACTATGGCATTTGTATTTATTACAGCAGACCATCACTGTGCACATTGCAAATCAATAAAGTGAATGTGAAGCTGTTCGTAGCACTCAAAGCCTTGTCCATTACTGTAATATCCAGTTGTTTACAGTGCAGTAATGAGGCACTTGTAGGCCTCACTCAAACATGGCTTTCATTCTCTAGCACGATCAAATGCCAACGTGCTGTACAATGGTTCCTTTATGGATCAGGTATATCCTCATTTAGCCTCGGATAACACTACAGAAGTCAACAGGGTTGTAGCTCACATCATCAGGTAAAGATAAATAAAGTCGAAACCTCAGACCCAAGCATTTTCCAGAATTAGGGAACTTTTGGCTCCAATCCCTTTTCTATCAGGAAGAAGAAATTAAAGAGGAAACAGAGAGCACAAGGAGCAAGGGAGTGCAGAGACAAAAACAAATATGCCATCTCAGCTGTGCATTGGCAGCTTCCATGACAGGCCTCAAGCACAGCTCAAAAACCTATTTCAGAATTTCTTTAGTTGAAACAAAGCCTGGTCAAATGCCTATATTTCATTTGCTAACATCACAGATTGATTCAGCACAGGACAGAGCACAGAAACACTTGCTGATTCTCTTTGCCACCTCCCTTGTCCTTTCACATGTCCTGGATGTGGTTGTTGAGTGGTCATTTGGCAAGGGAGAGCTGTGCTCTATTTCTATGGAAATGGATAAACATTCATTTGAGAAGGTTTAAAAATTCTTATTAACCCTTGTTTTCACATCAGAAACATTAACACTTATGGGGAAGGTTTTGAGACTACAAGCACAGTAATTTCATCCCTGGTTTGTAGGGAGGAGGTAATACATTCTGAATATGACTTTTGGGGGTTTTTCTCACCAGCAAGACAAAGGCTCTGTAACAGGTATAAGGCTTGATCAGCTAGAATTTTGAGGACAATCTGGTGTTGCACTGGGAAACAAAAAACCCAAAGAGCTCATTTGCCTGTGGATCAGAGAGATTTCAATGAGATGCTATCAGCAGTACAGGCTTCCATAAAATAGGGCTTTGTTCTCTCAGTCATCTTCAATGACCATATTAAAGGTAAAAACTGAAAGTTGTAGTGGGGAAAAGGAATAGATATTCCAAATTCTCTCAGTTTGTCCCCAGATGCACATTTCTTTTGGAAATTACTAATTTCTTCTCAGTTTCCCACCTGTATTTTCTTCAAATTTTACCTTTTTTCCTCCTTTTACTTCCCCCTCCCCTCCTTTTCATTCTCTCTTTTCCTGCCAAGGATTTCATTTTCCACAGCTCGTTTCTGTCACACCCAGCTCCTCCAATAGCCCTTCCCTAATGGACCTCTATTCCCAACCCTTGGTTATCTGCCTTCAACAGCAGGCTTTATTACACTGTTGTTCCTAACCCCAACCCAAAGTACCTGTTTTGCAGCATTCCAGTTCTGGTGCAGAGCCAATTCAGAATAAATAGCCTGAGCAGGCTACACCGGTGGCTGCTCACAGATGGGGCTAAGGAAGTCAGGCTGATGTACCCAAGCACAGCTGAATGGGAATGGTTTCACCTGGATCATGGCTCTCATGTTTGAGAAGGGGCAGAAACAGGGTAGGGGAGCACATCTGTAAACCATTACAAGTGCCTCTGCAGAAATGCTAGAAATTTAAGGAAACTGGACAAAGAAGCACTTTTGCTGGGATGGTCTAGGTTTCACTTTGATTATTTTGTTGTGATACAGCAGCCAGTTTTTCACCAGGTTCTGGCTTTCCAGAATATGTGCAGGGGATATACTTCCCTAACAGTATGTCATTTGCAGATTGAGTTTGTGAATCCAACTGTAATTACCAAAAAACTCTAATTAATTTAGTTCAATTTTTGGTTTGGATCCAAAAAGGTCTATATTTACTGATTTGTGCATGCTCAGATTTAATAGTGGACTATCAGCTTAGTACCCAAGCAGCAGGCTGATCTATCCCACATGCATCAGAGTAACTGCACATGCATCAGCTGTCTGTCCAAGGTTTCCAGCAGCCTGGTCAGAAGAGCAGGAAGAACCTCAAGTCCTGTTCAAGCTAAAACACTGGGCAGAAAGAAGGCATGGTCTGGCAGGTAGCCCACAGTTGCTGAGCTTCATTCAGCATCACAGAGTTGCTATAAAGCATGTAGAGTGTGATAGCCTTTGTTCCTAGTTCCTCCAGATGGTCTGTAATAATCAAAGCTATGACTGGCACAAAACTGGCTCAAGAACATGCAAAACCAGCCCTGGAGTAGAAAGGTTGACTGACACATTGCGTGAATAGCACTTATATAATATTAAACATAGCAGGCTGTGAAGTAGCTTGAGTTGTAGAGTAGTATCATTACATTGTAATCATCATACAAAGTGAAGAGGGTGAAGACAAGATTCATTTAACTACCAACACAGTGAAGCAAGGCTAGAGCTTCAGTGGCAGCTTCAGCCAACGAATGACATAACCATCCTCATGTCAGATCCTTGTCCCAAAGCAGAGTATTTCTCAGAAGCCAACTGCCAGGCAGGGCTGTCTTGCCAGATTGTTACAGGATACTTACAAGGAATTGCAGCTTTATCTGAAATTACTCTGCTTGCTTTAACTCCTTTTTGGCTTTGTTTGCTGATCTCCATATTACAGTAAATAATTTCTTTTTAGCCAATGTTAAAAGATGTTGTTTGGGAATCCCCTGCATTTTTTTTTCAGAGGTATGTAATCCATAACATTGACATTTGATTCAGCAGCTCCTCTCAAGCTGCTTGTAATTGATGTCTGAAGTGAAACTCCTTCCAGCCACTGCAAATGTGGGTTCTGAATGGGAGGGTGTGTCAGATGGGACAGAGCAAATCCTCTGGCTAATGGCTTCCCCCTGATTTAGTATGGTCAGGTCAGAGGGAGAGTCACTGCCTTGGAGCTGTGCTATTCTGTCTCACAAATCCACACTTCTCTAGTGTGTACAAATAAGAAACTCCCTCGCCACTGCTCCAAAAATATTTAACGGTAGTGGCTCGAGGGATCGTTCACATTACTGAAGTGTAATTAGTCCTACAAGAAGCATAGGAACATTTACCAGTCTGTTATATGAGTATAAAGAATAATTACACTGCATGGATTTTTCTTTTTTAACACAGCTGTAGAAGTACATATCTTGCACTGTCAGCACAGTGAGATTTGGTAAGCCTGCAGTGTTTATTTGACTCGTGGGAAGGGGAAAATATCCAAGATTTATAAGTATCCTGAAAAAGTGACAAGTGTGCCACAGCTATTCAACTAAGTGCTTGTTCTAATCCTTATAAATATGCACCATGTGTATCTTTTATAACTGCTATGTTTTGCAGTATTTAGGCAATAGTCGGTATTGAAGGCTTTGTCAGCTATGCCTCAATGAATTCATAAAAGCACCTTCCATTTAAAGAAAGAGGATTTCATAGTAACAGGCAAAATTGTAAGTGCTGTCAATGGCTACATCTCACCTCATTGATTTACACTGTGTAGGATGATTGCCTAATGTGAATCACATATACCAGAGACGTGTGGCATTCAGTGCAAAACAACTGGATTTCACCAAAGAAATGAACTAGCAAAATCCGCTAATTCTCTGTCCATGGAAAGCTTACAGAGGATCTCAGCAGGGAACAGGGAGTGGGAACTAGAAAGGCACGAGTCTTCAAATGATGTCTTAAAACTGTCTGGGGCCAAAATACACCTACTTAATTAGTGGTTGTTCACTTTTAGTGCAGAACATTGTTGAAGAGAGGCCTTCGACTGAGACAACATCTAACTGTAAGCTGAGGGCATTTCAAGATCAAACTTGCACATCAGGGTGGTTGGCACTGTTACCAAAACACTACCAAAACCTAACTGTCTGTGTTTGCTGGGGCTTGCTCTTGCCCTGGTTGAATTGTCTATAAGGAGTTAGGAAGCACTGGATGGGTTATAACCTGAACAACATAAGTGAAGTAGTTCTGCAGGAAGATGGAGTACTGTTTTTGCACACATGCCTCTGTGATGATAAACAGCCTGTATCTGGCACTGTAGGACTGGTGGTAGCCCAGCATCTTGGCCTATCAACTTTATTTCTTCCTCCCCTCTGGAAACTGTCTGTGTAATATGTATTAAAAAGGTCAATGACTTTTGGGGATTTTATAGTTTAGGGTTGAACTCTGCGTGTGATAAGTTATGCTTGTCACATACCTTAATTGGACTTTATTATGGTCTTCACAACCAATGATAAGAGGTAACACTGGCAGCAGTAAATCAAAAGGCAGAGGTTTGGTTTGTCCTGCAATTCACAGCAGAGATCAGATGCAGAGACTACATTTTCTCTCCTGGCCTGTTTCGTATTCGTCCCCAAAAGTTACATTTCTTTTCTTCCAATCGATGAAATAAGGTCATAGTCTGGACACTACAAGCAAGATTTAATTCTTATTTTCTCTCTCTCTCAAGCAGGGATTCAGTCTGTGAGCTCGTGTGAAGTAAATTCACACCTCTTGCCCCAAAGTGCAACATTGGGGCAAGAGCGAGGTTTTCTGTAATAGCTTAAATTGTCAGCTTAGAGACAGGCCAATTATTTGAAGTGTGCACTGCACAACAAACTTTCCACAAGCTGGAAGCATTGTAACAATGGGACACAAAATACTTCCAACACGATTAAAATCTTAGTGTGGGAGAAACTTGAAAAGGTTGGCCTGGATTTAAAATATAACATATAAGTCTAAGCAGACAAGAGGTTAACTCAGAGCACAGAAGAGCAGGACAAAGAAGCCTGAGCAAGGTCAGAGGAAGGTAAAACCTCCACGCAGCACAGCAGAGAACCATACTGAGTTTGAGTCCCAGAGGCAATACAGATGCACCAGTGCACATGTTAATAAGCTTCATCTCAGTAAAAACTATTAGCGTGGGCACAGCCTCCTGCTACACCAATTATTCTGCTTTGAACACTAGTTTAGTTTCTTCAAGGTGCTCCACTGCAAACAACACCCATTCCCTGTGCTCCCATTCTCCTACACGGGTACTTTGCTAGCACATAAATTGGTGGTATGCAAAAAAAATGGACATAGCTTAGTTGTGGCTTGGCCTTGCTTCCAGTGCTTACTTTGAGGATCCCAGAGCTATAACAGCTTGGACAGTCTCTGAGGAGTTCCCCAGGGCATTTTTTACTTGACATGGTGAGAGTGATGGAGGATATGCCTAGGTTATGCTGTCAGGGGCCCTTGAAAAATCACAGAGCCAAGCATCGCCAGAGCAGGGGCCTGACAGACAGTGGTCTGCAAGCAGAGTCTGCTTGCCTTTACCCTCACTCTGTCATACGCAGCTGTCCCTGGCTGAGCTTAGGTTTCTTCTGTGTGCTGAAGGCCTGGGAACCAGAATTTGCCAAGTAAGAGCAGCTCTGGCACAGCTGGCAGCTGCTCTGTGGCTGTAACCCATTGCTGCTGCAGGAATGCACCTGCCTGCAGGTTTAGGCAGCCACTGCGCAGCATCAAACACAACAGCACGTGCTTTGGGTCACATTTGCCTCCAAATGGTTTGGCTGAACCAGCTGTTTCACTGCACCTCCTGTGTTTCAGCCCTCTCCCTCACATCTCTGATCATGTCAGCCCCGGGATTCGTTGTGAGGTTCTGGAAGTCTCCAGAGTAAGGGATGGATTCAAATGAAGAGGTTGCATCGTGGCCAAGCACTTTGAAAAGGGCTGACCCTCTCCAAATCCAAATGTCAGTGACCACTGCCTCATAGAAGTCACACAGAGAGGTGAGAGATGCATCCAGGGAAGAGCATAAGTCCTGAAGCCAAAGAAAATGCAGCTTTAATCATAATTATAAGGTTATTGCATGACATTGCAAGAGACCATCAGGAACTTGCTGGTGTCTTTCTCTTCCGACGTATTTTAACAGAGCTAACTTCAGCTGAGTTTTCTGTGAATTATAACACTTGCTTGGGGAACAATTACATCCCTTTGATGTGTTTTATGCTGGTGTGATTGACATGTACACCATCCTTACCTTCTTAATGCAGAGGTTTTGACGCTGTTCAGGAACCAGTCCTCCTGGTCCCACTCAATTTGCATTTAAGTGTAATAGTCATTACCAAGGGTTTTTTCACAGAATCACGGATGAAGAAGCAGGTCTTAGAGTTCTGAAATTTGGGCACTGAAATGTAAATCCTTTTAAAGACTGCCTGTTTTACAGAGCCTCCAAAGTTCAAGGGATGAGAGATGGGGGACCAGCAGGACAGACTTTGAAGCGCAGGTAGCAGGCAGGTCCAGTAGCAGCACATTTTCCAAAAGACACTGTGAATTCATCCCATCTCTGTTGCCATCCATTTCATCTTGCCATATACAGAGAAGGCTTTGCATCTCAGAAAGGAAAACAGGGCCTTTTATCACATCCAGCCCTGGGAGACCATACTAGGATCAGGGTGTAGACTGATCCATAAAAAAAAATAGATGCAACTACTCGTGTAGTGCTGAGGAATGAGTTTCCTGCTGGGTGTGAGTTCAGCTGAAGCACAGCATTGACACGACCAACCAAAACAGGCTCAGCATGTGCAGAATGCAGCAAGAGAAACTGTAAAATGCATGGCATGGAAGGACACATGTTGTACTTTTCCTGGGAAGGGCATTTTCTGCACCCTTTTATGTTGCTCTTTTCCTTATTTTTGCAACTTGTTAGTGCTCAGACCAAGTAGCTGTAAACCAAATCCCCATCATGCTAAGCACAAAATTCCACAGTTTGCCCGACCACAAATACAAGTGCACAAGTACTCAAAAACAAGGCATGCTGTGCATATGCTTGGATGAGCCAGCAGTGTGAGCATCATGCCCACTGGTACCAAGCAGTACAGCATTATCTCATGCTATGAATCACTCTCCCTGTTGATAAGTTCTTCAGTTGGTGACCTCTCTCTGGTGAAGTATTCTACCTGTTGAGTTTTAGCTCTGTTGAGCCTTTTGACTCTGGCCATCTTTGAAAGAACAGCTAGGTTAACTCTCTGCCTTTAATTTGTCGTCCTGTTAACTATCCAGGGCAATGTGGGTTACAGAACTACAAATTTTCTTTTTCCTCAGCCCCTAGATTGATAAGGAAAGAGTAGTTTTATATAATCTTCTCTGCTTGGAATATGTATGGGACCTCTCCCTCTCAGCAGAAGCGTTGATATGCCCAAATGCAGGAGAACAAGCCCATGGAGTAAGTCAATGACAAGATCTCCTTGAGGATATGTTGAGGAATGAAGAAAATTAATTCAGGTTTCCAAGACATTTCTGAAATACGGCAAACAACAAGAAGATATCTTGGCAAAAGCACAAGTCATTGGCTATTTCCCAGCTCCTCCTGCACTGCCTCAGCTTTCAATGCCTTCCTGTGCTTTGGAGGCCGTTCTGGTTCCTCTTGCAGAAAGTCACTCTGGTTACCAATGTACAGAGGAATGCAGTGAAGAATTTTTACTTATTTTTCTTCCAAACCGCTACAGGACAGTTCCCAGCCTTCTGAGTCAGTAGAAGAATTGCCATTGGCCTCAGGCTTGAAGCCATTTCCAAAACAATTATGGGAAATGATGGCAGCCTGAGCAGAAAATGACAGTGTTCAGATGACTGGTACTGGTCTTGAAAGGAAGTACTCTAACGTTTCTTTTCTGACTGTAAAGTCTACTCATCTATGATGATGGTAATGCTGATAATGATTCTTCAAAAATAACCCATCATATCTCAACCACTGGTAGTTCAAAAATACACACTTGGAAAATTTCTTAGGCTTAACCCACTGATTTCAGGAAGGGTGCTGCTCTTTCCCATAGTTTGTGGAGCAAATGTGAGAGGATTAGACTCAATACCTTTTCAGACTCTGCAGTAGTGCTGATCAAGTTTATTAGGTAATGCAAAATGT
The DNA here is from genome assembly GCF_028858725.1 of Colius striatus. Classification (NCBI taxonomy): domain Eukaryota; kingdom Metazoa; phylum Chordata; class Aves; order Coliiformes; family Coliidae; genus Colius; species Colius striatus. The sequence goes on along the minus strand of NC_084769.1, from coordinate 10,099,187 downwards.
GTGCTGGTGCTTGGTCTGCAGGAGAAAAGTGCTGCCACTGGTTGGAAGCTCATAACTTGTTGGAGAACAAAAATACACATCCAAACAATTTATTCAGGAAATTATTTCAAGCAGGAGTATTTTATTCAGAAGGTATATCTGGACCCAGAATGACAAATGAAGATAAGGAGAGCAGTATGACTGAGGACAAGTAGCCTGGAAATGGTCAAGGTCCACGAAGCCTGGCTTTAGACTAAGATCTAAGCAGGGAGCAGTATGCAAGTGGGATACCAGTACAAAAAGTTTACAATCATCCTCTGCTACATGCTTGCTTTGGCTTTGAAGATGGCAGTTTCTTGGCCCATTCTGTCTGCCAACACCTCATGGCCAGAAGGAGAGTCAGGCTGAAGACCCATGTGTTGCCATGAATGGGTCCCACACCTGGGCCACAACAAACATCACTCTGACAGTGAATGGAGGAACCTCACTTCTTTGACTGGGCTGGATGTCTGATTCATGGTGGTAGAACCAAAAAGAACTGGTTGAGGAGACCATGATTTGCTAGGAAAAAAAACGGAAACTGCTACATATTGAGAGGAACAGTGAGGAGATGAGAAAAAATAATAATAGGAGAAATTACAGTCTAATAACTAGATAACTAATAACATTTTCACTGAGAGGATTGTCAAGCATTGGAACAGGCTGCCCAGGTGGGTGGTGGAGTCCCCATCTCTGGAGATATTTAAAAGACATATACATTAGGTTCTGAGGGACATGGTTTAGTGGGGAACTTGGAAATGTGAGGTTAGTAGTAGGGCTTGATCATCATGAAGTTCTTTTCCAACCAAAATGATTCTACCATAGAGTACTAATAACCAGAGTTTAGTATTCAGAGACTGAGTGCTACTTCCTACTGTCTGCCACCCACTTTCTTATGTCCTAGGGCAAGTCATTTTGGATCCCAGCATCTGAAATTCTTAGGCATTTCATAAGCCTTCATGCCTCAGTTCCCTTCTGTAAAGGAATAGCACCACTTTCTTACTTCTCAAGCAATCTGCAAGAATAAATACATCCAGACTTGTTAGGAGCACAGAACACGAACCAGCAAATATGTCTGGTCTTTTCTTAGTTGAGAAGCACACGTGCCCTAAGTGCCTATGGGCAGTGAGTGTGTGGAGCCTGGCTGTCCTTGGGGAACCCCACAGATCCTGCATGCACTGGCAGTGTGTGTGGGGGAGCTGGTGCCACAGCACGGGAGATTTACGCCTTGCCTGGCTCCACAGTAATGTCCTTGTGCACACAAGTCCTCACTGTACCTGCAGTGTTCCTTGCAGGGATGTGCTGTTAATTCACATCCCGGCCCCACGTGCAATAAATTTTCCACAGAGACAAGCCCCAAGACAGATGTGAGAGTGGAAATGTAAGGCAGAGTAAAAATTAAGGCCAGCTGGAGCAACGACATGGAGGGAAAGGAGGGTTGTGCACCCCTTCCCCACTGCCATGTGCAGGACTAGCAGGGACTCCTGTAGTCCCTTCAGTTCTCTCTCCTCCCTGTGCTTTAATATGTCGGGCAACCAAAACTTGGGAGAGAAGCTTTCATACATCAGTGTAGACAGCGTGAAAAAAGAGGGAAGGATTTGTTTCCTCCTGGCTTTCTAGCACAGATTAAGCTGAAGATCGCTGCGGATTTGAGCGGTTGGCTGCGGTTTGTGCCCATGGACTCGCACAGCAGCACAAGGTCAGAGGGAGAGAAGGAGAGGGCATGCAGGGAGGAGACATGGAGGAAAAGCACAGCAGGGGAAATGCATATTAGGCAGAAAGAGAAAGTGGGCATGCCTGTGGTGAGTGAGCGTGTGGCCGTGGAAAGGTGCATGTGCGAGACAGAGAGAGAAATTAGATGAGGGACCTGCCAGCTGCAAGTGTGAAGATGAACACCCAGTAGTGACAATGATGTTCTGGCCAATCAATGATGCTTGATGCATGGGGGACAGGATAGATGTCATTATTCTACAAAACCGTACACAAGCAAAAACAAAGCCATCTTTTTTAAATGAAAATGAAAGAGAAATGACATGGGGAAAAGCAAAATATTTGTGAAATGATTTAAACAAAGAGAAGTAAATCCAAAGAATATATTTTTTTCCCAACCAATATGATGTACTGTATAGTTTACAAGAGAAGAAAGAAAAAAATCAATCCGTGGCAATATCTGATGTGCCTCTGTGTAATAAACTGCTCTGCAATTATATGAACAAGGTGGTGGTGGTGACGAGAGGTAGGGGATTTTTCTGTCTCCAAATGTGCTGGGTTTGTATCATCCTGTCACCAGTTGTTCAATATTGTGATACCGGACAATCTCCAGTGTTTTTCCCAGTAGGTCAGTGAACTTATTTTCTTATCAAGCCTTAAGGCAGGTGCAGACATGAGGAAGGCATTTGCCTTTGTTTTTCTCCTTCAGCCCAGCCCAGCAGCTCCTTAGTATGCAGGGCCAGTGATTCAGCCTCCCAAGTTTCCTCCTCCTGGTATTTTCTTTACAAGGGTTGCAGTGAAAAGCACAACAGGGAGAAGTTTCATCTCCCCCTGTAAATGCGGATGAGAGAAATGTCTAATACCTGTTATAAAACATGGCATTTTAATTACTGCACTGCAGTACCGCAGGCACATGCATCCAGCTGTGCGCACCGTACACAGTCACACAAACACATGCATGCTCACACCCCTCCCTCCCAACCCCCTTCTTCCTTGTTGCACCTCTTCCCCCCTCCCCGGTATGAAAAAGGTCTTCTCCCTCCTCCAATCCCTTCTTTGCCTTTATGCAACCCGGGGAACACGGGTTGATTGGAAAGGTCTCTTTCCTTGATAACAACAATTCAATGCGCCTTGACATTTTAATAGCCTGCCGTCCTAGTGAACACAATCGAGCTGAGCAGTGAAGCAAAAATCATTAGGTAAGCAAGATAATCTAAACGAAAAATCAGCCTCAACTGGCTTCCCACATCTGGGGGACATCTGGGCAGAGGCTACCCTTTCCCGCCTGCTTCCGAACAGGAATCCTCTCCTGGGAAGGCTGTCAGGGGAAAGAGGGGCGTCCTCGGATTTATTGTTGGGGGAAATCCACTCCCTCCTGCCCCCTCAACCCTCCCACCCTCACACCCCTCCCTCCCTCATCCTTCCCCTCCCCCTCCTTTCCTTAGGAGTGAGATGCTGACTTTGCAAGCCATTCGCTTTATGAATATGACCCTCAAAGGGAAGAAACCCTCTCACAAGCCCAGAACTATGTTATCATCGTTATTAAGGAGCTTAAAAAGGAGCTGGGAAGAGGAGACACCGGTGGAATTGCAGCCTGATTGTGATTGATGTGTTCCTATTAGCTCCTCACTGTTATCTCTCTGGATAGCAAGAACAGCCAGTGGCTTGTAACACAACAGATTACCTGAGTTTTCAGCCCTAGACGGATGTTTAAATAAAATATAGTCCCTTTTAGCGAGAAGCTCATTTTCTCTCCGAGGCTCCCAGACTATTTCATGTCAGCTGTGATTCGCTGTGACTCTCCTCAGTAAACATGTCTTATCATTAATAATTCTTTACAAGCACAATTTCATGGAGTCTTTTTGTATGTGTGCGTGGGGGGAGGAGGGGGCGTGCATGCGCAAATGTTAGTCTCAGCCTCATCTCGATACAGTTTGGGAACCCAAGGTGCTTCTCTTCAGAATTTCACCTGCCTTGCCAAAAATGATTGATTACCCCTAGCAGACTGGGTGTCCGGCTATACCCAACAAATGACTTTGGCCCCTAACAACAGGCCTTGGCCAGATAGAAATCAATATTTCACCATTAAAATCTATCAAAGAAGAGTTAAGGCACCATCTGTCCCTGCCGCCTTTCCATGGTGTGTGAACATTAAATCCGACACTTGTAGTACATGAGTAATCAATATATAGTAGTTCACAGATCATTTGTGGTCCCCTTTTAGCAGTGATGGATGCTTGGAATAGTTGTGATTCATTTTGTCACACCATTAAACAAGATTCTGTCCAGTTCCTTCCTGATTTCATTTAGAGGATCATTCTTCACAGTTCATAAGAGAGAAACGGTTTTACCAATCTGCTTCTATTTCAATAAGTCACTTTATAGAGATTTTGTGTCCTGCAGACTGTAAAAATTCTGGAGAGATAGTACAAACATACCTCTAAAACTATTCACTGCATGACATATGCATAAAGTGTGAAAAACTGAATGTAAATATGTTTACCTCTTTATCTACAAATATTGGTTTTAACCCTCCCCTTGCTAGAGGGGTTTTGAGGCAGAAGTGGGTGGAAATACAGCCTTGCCTAGGGCAGATGTGGTCAAGTTTGTAAATGGGCTGTAATTAAAAGCATGAATAAAACAACTGCAAACTCAGCAATGGAGCTTTACCTCTGAAATGAAAATGAAGAGGCCTCGGTAAAACAAACACTTCTCTTAATTGCTTCTGCTGATATTCACCCAGCTTTTTCTGAATTGTTCATTTTATATCGGCAATAAATGTATAATTGCTAAGCACGTTTAAATGATTAAATACTGAGCACTGGCACAGGCTGCCCAGATGGGAATATCCTTCTCTGGAGACGTTCAAAACCCACCTGGACAAGTTTCTGTGTGACCTACTCTAGGTGGTCCTGCTCTGGCAAGGGGGTTGCACTGGATGATCTTTCGAAGTCCCTTCCAGTCCTTAACATTCCAAGATTCTGTGATTACAAAAAACTGGCCTTTTTTTTCCAAACTTTTTTTATAATTGCCATTATTATTATTCAGACTTCCTCCTTTTCAGAGGGAGTGGGGATGAAATTACATATTAATGTTCCATAGATGTTAAACTCATAAAAGACCTACTCTTTCAGTCCCCAAATCATTCAATCATATCCTCAGACGATGATGTAATTGAGCACCGTGATGGGGCTTCGCAGATTTAAACACTTCAGAAACTGTCCCTTTCTGGAGTTCCCCTGGCTGCAGTAAGAGATCCAAATAATATAAGCAGCAGACTTGGATGCAGAGATAAACTTAGAGGGAGCACTGAAGATCTGTCAGAAGACATCTCCTAAAACCCACACTTTGCAGCAATTTTCCTAATTAAATGACATAAATAGCAGTGATTCATGCAACTGGCAGTGCTGGCCTGTCCTCCATGGAGTGCTTTACGCAGCAATTTTTAATCAGGTTGATTGTTTATAACCCACACATTTTTAAGGATCCTATTTGGCTGCTGGAGCTCACTCACCCACTAAACATAGAGGCAGAAGGGGAGGAAGGCAGAAGCCCATCCTCAGCTTGATGAGGTCCAACTAAAGCCTTCCTGGCAGTAGACCAGATCCCACTGACATTTAATTTAAGTATTCCTTGGAGGAGAATCTATTTGCTGGAGTGCAAACAACTTCAAACTGGGGTTCCTCCTTCTGTACGTGGCTGTGTCCCAGCAGCGTCTGGTGGCTCCAAGCAGATGAGAAGAGGTAGGAGGAGAAGCACAGAACCCTATCCTCTAAGATAGGCTCTGTGGAGATGACTAGGAGTAGAAAGCACAGTAAATTAATGAGTTCACACTCATATAAGAAAAGGCACCAGGCCAGTATATTAATGATAAAACGGTACAGATGAATTGTGTTAGTAAGGTCAAGTCGCTGGAGAGGAAATCCATAGTGAGGAATTCCTGGGGTCACTCCTGGCTTTGTCACAGCTCCTGAGTGGCTGGGCTCAGGTACTTAAAATGGATCCAAGCAGGAAAAAATGCCCCAGCTTCACATGCAGCTGTGTTGGTGTGCCAGGAAAACTGCCTGCAGTCCCACACATGGCAGTGCATGGGCGAAGGCAGAGGAGCCATGCTCAGGAATCCAGCTCTAGGACATTGGCTAAGGCTGTAGTTGTACCTTTAATTTCTTCCTTTATATAACCATCATTTACTAATTCCCTAAAAAGACCTGTGCTCCTGGGAGATAATACATGTAAAATATTATTGCTAAAAAGGAGCTACTTAAAAAACAGGGCCAGAACTTCTGCACAGATCAAATATCAACCCAGATTTCTGTGAAGACACACTGATTTGCCCATACAGAAGCCCCTGTCCCTCACGTTTAGGCATACTGTATTTCAGAGAACAGAGATGGCAAAATAGTTACTATTTTCCAGAAGAAACACATGGAATCATTGAATGGAAGCAGTTTCTAACTTCAGCCATATGGCTGACATCCTGGCACTGGAGCTTGCCATGGTGAACCTGTTACCACTGAGCAACTCTGCAGGTCGCAGAGCCAAAGAAAGAAAAAAGATTTAAAAACAAAAACCAAACCAAAACAAAACCAGAAATCCAATAAGAAAACTCAGTTCTGACCTGTAAAAAAATGTATGGGGAAAAGAATCAAAAAATGAAAACGAGCATCACCTCTACTCTTCAAGTATTTTGCAGAGCACCATCTATTTAGCTGAATTTTTAATACATGTAAACAGATATATGCATTGATTTTTCCCTGTTAATAAACAGCATAGCTGTGATTCCCTTATTATAAATCTTTTCCTAAGCACAGAAGTGAGCAAAGGGAGGGGGAAGGGGTTGCAGGGTAACAAGGCTAATCAGGACTTCACCATCAAAGCAAATACATCCAATTAACAGCTATTAAAGAAGGATTTTATGGCACCGTGCACAGTGAAGGCCATTACATCCAGTGGAATTAATCTTAATTATTTGTACCTGTGTACATACATGCAAAGGAAAGCAACTCACATTAATCTACATTAGACTTAATACACAGTTGGTGTATCATCTTCTGAGTCAGAATTGACTGCTGGTTTCTGCATATGTATCTGTGATGCTCTCCTCAGTAATTATGGAACAGCACGTCTAAAGACACAATTTGCTCCATACGGGGCAACTCGGCAGTTAAAATATTTTCTGTGATTTCTAAACAGCCAAAAAGCAGAACAGTACAGGCAGATATTATCTGCTCAGGAGCCTTTCTTTAAGGGGAAAAAAAAAAAAAGAAGACAGAAAAAAAAAAAAAAAGAGCCCAGAAGAAGCTGTACAGATTTATTATCCAGCTTAAAGGGAAACCGAACAAATATAAATCTGTGGCTTTCTGAGGTTTAAATAACAGCAATTACTACCCCCAAAATATTGCATTTCATGCACTGTGGACAACGTTGTTAAAACCACCCACAATATTTTGGACTGTGGAGATTTTTTTGCCTGGTTTTTTACAGAAGTTGACAGTAAATTATGTTGGTTGGTTGTTCACTTGGTTTGCATTATTTGATAGGGCCAGCTGTAGAGGTCTGTGCTGTGGTAACAATAATGAATGGTGTATTTTTTGCTTTAAACCCCTGCCTAATGAATATAGATATAGGCAAACAGCTACTTAGGATTATGAAATATAACTAACCACAAAGCAGGACTCCAGCAAGTCTTCCCTCCTAGTGCATTTTCATGGGCACTTTCCTTAACGAGAAATAGCTTCTGAGTCCTGAAAAAGAGAAACAGATGTCCATTGTGCTCAGCAAAAGCGCTTCTGATGTGGTAGTGATCAAGTACACAACGTCTTAATAGCTTTCTAAATGTTTACACCTAACAGTGGGTTTTATTCAGTTCATGATATGCAAAATCCTGACCATGCAGAAGTCAGTAATCCTGGTTTTAGGCCTTATCCATAGTCAGGATCTCCAGAGCAGATGTTACCTACTTGAGTAAACATTGGTCAGTGTCATGTCCTGTGTGAAAGCTTAAAGTGTTGGATTTTACTTAGGTTTTACTATATGTTATTAACCTTCATTAACTATCAAGACTTTAAAATTCCATGGATACACCATACAAAATTATTTCTCTTAGGAGTAATCATAGTTAGCACAAAGTTCAGGTCCTTTCCACACCAGCATTTCAAAGTGGGCATCAAAGTACCATTGTGCTCTTCAGTTGTTATCAATGAGAATTTGGAATTAACATTTGTAACTATGAATTTCCAGTAGTAAAACTGGTAGATTCATGAAGCTTTAAAGAAAAGGCTTGAAAATGCCTCATGCACCCAGGCTATTTTAATTCCTTCAGCAACGTTTAGTGTGCTCTTGAATATTTTAGGAGATGTTGTATTTCACTCTGGGCTTGTTAAATATTGGTGCTTGTTTAGCAGCTATTAAACCATTACGGTTGAAGTGATTTTTCCTGCCCAGACTGCTCCTGGATCTTGCTGCAAGTAAATCTTCATGGTACGCACCACACTGCTGAATTGCTGGTCAATCTGGCGTTTTAGCATGAAGTCAAACTATAATATGAACTTTAGGTTTTGCACTGTCAGGGAATATCAAGAGAAGTGGTGTCACTGCATTTACTTTAGTTTAGATGCTTACTGAAACCTGAAGTGACTTGCATAACAAACTTGAGGCTTTTTCCTGTCTGTGCACATTAACCATAAATCCAAAGACTATGTTGCCTTTGGGTTTCTCCATCAGGAAAGGGTGACAATATAAACACAATAAACTAGAAAATCTCCAGCCCAGCAGCATCCAAGTAGCAAGGAAACTTAGTGGAAAAGCTCCTGAAAAGTTGAGAAGTACAGAAGATTAATGGGGATGAAAGTAGGTGGAAGAAAAAAATGGGAGTGTCACCTGCCAAAGACCAACATGCTCAAATTACCTCAGTGACTCATTTTAAGCAGATCATAGAATCATAGAATGGTAGGCGTTGGAAGGAACCTTTAGAGATCATCTAGTCTAACCCCCCTGCAGAAGCAAGTCAACCTAGATCAGGTCACATAGGAACATGTCCAGGCGGGTCTTGAAGACCTCCAAGGAAGGAGACTCCAATAAATCATCAACCACTGTAAAGCAGGACAATCAGTGCTCTGATGCTCTTCAGAGAAATTCTTCACTGGGATAAGTTTACAAGATAAGATAATGTATGTGGTGGCAAACCTTTGAGAAAGCCAATGGCCTCTATGAAGGACTGAAGGCTGGAGGCAGATGAAGAATATTCATCAGTACAAACACCATCATTAGCTACACTTCTGAGGTCTGCAAAATACAACAGAGATGTCTGCTCATACAAAAAGTTGTTAGCAAGCCTCAAACCACCAAATAAGTGAGTGGGGATGGAGAAAAGATTTATGTACAAAGCTGTGTCTTTGTGAGTAAAAAAAAATAACCCACAAATGGATGTTTCTGAAAATATCTCAATCCTGAAAGATTAGCCTCAGCAGAAGTGTCACTGCAGAAACCATCTGCGTGTTGAAGAGGTTGCCTAGCAAGGGGTTTTTTTCCCCTCATTATTATTTTCTACTTAGATTGCTAAGAAAAGCTCTCTCAGGAGAAATAACAGTAGGCTCTTAAAAATAGTTCCAAACCTTCCATTAAATATTCAACACAGATATTGTCTAAGCTGTCTGTACTCATGTCGTTTTGATGCCATCACATTAAACATGCTGAGATTCTCTGCTGGGGCTGGTTTTAATTCTAAGCACCCACTGAAATATTTCACCGTATTAGACAGCCAAGGGGCAACCGCAGTGGGGTTCGAGGAACAGCTACAGGGGTTCAGCTGTGATGGTGCCTCAAACACATTGTGTCCACCTCGTGAAATAAAACAGGACAAGGAATTGCATGCTAGCCAGAGGATGTGACCCAGAAAGGTTACTATGAAAAACTCCACCACTAAAAGTGAAAAGAGAGTGGATTGAAACCTATAACAACTCCATGCAAGGAGCAGAGTGTTTGGAAAGCTGTCTGAGGGAAAAAGACCTAGGAGTGGTAATTGACAGCAGCTGAACATGAGCCAGCAGTGTGCCCAGGTGGCCAAGAAAGCCAAGGGCATCCTGGCCTAGATCAGGAACAGTGTTGTCAGCAGGAGTAGGGAGGTGATCATTGCCCTGTACTTGGCTTTGGTGAGGCTGCGTCTCAAATACTGTGTCCACTTTTGGGTTCCTCTCTACAAGAAGGACATTGGGGTGCTGGAAAGGATCCAGAGGTGGGCTACTAAGCTAGTAAAGGATTTGGAGCACATTTCACATGAGGAACGGCTGAGGGATCTGGGGCTGTTTAGTCTGGAGAAAAAAAAGGCTCAGGGGAGACCTTATCACTCTCTGCAACTACCTGAAAAGAAGTTGTAGTGAGGTGGGGGTTGGTCTGCTCTCCCTGGTAACAACAGAGCAAGAGGAAGGAGCCTCAAATTGCACCCAGGGAGGTTCAGGCTGGATATGAGGAGGAATTTCTTTCCTGAAGGAGTTGGGACAGGCTGCCCAGAGAAGTACTGGAGTCACCTTGCCTGGAGGGGTTTAAGAGACAGATAGATGTTGCACTTAGGGAAATGGTCTAGTGGTTGATAGGGCTGGGACAAAGGCTGGACTCAATGATCTTAAAGGTCTCTTCCAGCTGAAACGATTCTGTGATTTCTACTTTCATTTTTTCTCCTCTGGAAGCTGGATGTTCCCCATACAAATTTGATTTCTTCTAGTCTAATCTTTCTCTCTTAGCTGTTTTCTTTTTCACTGGCAATCCCATCAAAGGCTTCTCCTGCTCCCTTCCCCATCTTTGGGCCCACTGGTTCTCACCTCACAGAATTCAAAGACCTCAGAGAGCTAAAGAGCACCTTCATCTTGAAAACAAGAATGGCACCAGCCAGCAAGATTTGTAGGCTATTGCTCTATACACAGTTTGCATATTAGATGTCTTTCTACTGGATTTGTGTGCCTGGACAATGTCAGGTGGTAGGAGCCTCAAAGGCAGAAACACCCTCTTAACCTGTTCCTGCAGTGCCATGTCCAACTGGAGCATAAGAATGGTTGATCCCCAGTCTTCACACTCACACAGAATAGGATGCAGCATCCTTCTGTGATGCAAGTCTTTTTATTATTTTTTGAAGCAAACGTTATTTGGATGCATTTAGTGAGGAGGAGGGAAGCATGCAGAAACCTGTGTTAAATTATGAACATCTGCATTTGGAGGAAAGTGTGCGAAATACCAGCATTGGTTAAGAAAATTCATAATTCATCTTACTATGTAGAATACAAATGGAACTGGCTAAAACTTAGTGAAGCCAGAGCAAAACTATGACTGATTCTTTAAGAAATCCATCAGAATCCATAATTTTAGGTGGATAGGAAACACTACAAAGATTTCTTTTGTCCTAAATTCTCCATCGTTATAAGTCTCTAAGCACTTCTAAAATAATCACTCATTGTTTCCCTTGACCTTCCCCTGGGAGAGCTGAGAATGTACCATGAAATGGTTTCTTTTGCCACCAGCTGTATTTGGGGGTGGAGCTGTTGCACATGCTATTTGTTTCTGGGAGAAAGGAGGCAAGTCAAAGCCATCCTGCCTTGTACTTGGAAAGGCAGGTAATTGCACCTTTGATGACCATCCATTCCCAGAGGAGCATCTTCCTGGCCTGTGAATGCCTGCCCTTGCGAAGAGAGAGTCAGAAGGCTACCTGGAAATTAATCCCAGCATGCCAGAGGCATGGGGTAGGCATGCACTGCCTCTGTCCCAAGCCTTGAGCCAGTCTGTTGTACACTCTGGTCACAAGCCACCGATCACTTTCAAGTCTCAGACCTGTTTAATAGCATCAGCGAGTGTGTAAATTCTTTTTGTTGTCCTCCTGCAGAATAATTAAACTTCCATCAGCGCTGCTGATCTTGCCAACACAACAATACCAGCTACTGCATGCCAAAACAATTAAATAGCTGTTTCCATGAGCAGCCAAATGTAATTTGAACTCTTCAGTTCTTTCCAGTTATTTACAAGTATTGTCTTTCACAAACAGGCCACCTCTTTTGTAACATTCTTTAGGGAAGCTGTGTATTATATTGGCATAATAGTCTGCTTCAGGGAGAGCATTTTGTTTTAATAAAATGTGTGCCACCATATTTAATCAATCAGACTGATTGACACCAGCACTAGCTGCCTCTCCCGGCAGATGCTGCTGCTACCTCATTCTTATTCCAGTTTCATTTCTCAATCAAATCCATGTGTAAAAAACATAATGTGCTGCCAACGTAATGTAATAAAACTTCAGCTGAAATGCACACCACCACAACTGAGACTGATAAGTCAAAGTATGGGGAAAGTTAACTTTAGCAAAATCATTTCTGACATGAAAATATTAAAGTTTTACAGTTCAGACATGCCTAGGCTAACCCCAACATGAACACAAAAGTTTCATGAGCGTTAGTAAAAATCCAGTAGAAAGCAAACTTTTCTAAAACTTGAGCTTTTAGCTCTCTCCCAGCATTTTCTAATCTTTGGAGTTTGTTAGTGGCATTCCAGGCACATTTCAGCTTAGGCCGCCCAAGTGAGATGGATTCTTTCACCTGAGTTGCTCAGGTGCCTGGGTTGAGGTGAACACCAGTTAGTGGTGATGCACGGCTCTGTGTCAGAGGTTGAGCTAGCACGTTTGGTAGTTAATGATTCATACAGGCATAGAGGGAACCCTAATTGTTAGATGTCACACACAGGATGAAACTACTCCCAACTCTTATTAAAGTTCATTCTAAATAACCTGCCCACCTCAAGCATTACGAACAGCTCATGCAGCAGCTCCCTGGGGAATTTGCCTTTACTATACTTGTAAGAGCTGGTGTCAGACCACTGAAGTTGAGACCCCTCTTGATACAGACAAATTCCCTCAAATTCCTGTAGAGCCTACACCTCAAACACCCATGGTTAATCTTCAGCCTCCCACAGCCCCCCAAGACCAGGTGGGGATTAAAGCTAAGCATCTCATAGCTTCATGGATTGTGTACGACACGCAGAATGTTTTCAGATGCAATTACTGAAAGAGATATGAAAAGAGCTGCAGATCAGGGGTTTTTTTAAGCCCTCACAATAAATAACTTCCCCTTAATTTATTTTATACTTCTCCCAGTGATGATATGAGAGGAAACACGAGCCATGAATTCACATGTCACTCATTTCCAAGCTTCCCTTAAGAAGGGGAACCGAGCTTTTAATCAGAAACTGCCTGGTGCTTTGGAATGCCCTGTTTTTTCATCCATCACTCGTTTTCAGATGAAAATGAGTGTATTAGATGCAGTCTTGCTGGGCAGTGCTTTGGATAACCTACATAGGAACTGTGGTTTCACAAATAGGGAGAGACGGGAAAATTTTTGACTGGGGGGAAATTGCCACAGCTGAAAGTTTTTCAACTGTTTTTTTAGGCAAATTGTACAAGTGGTAAATATATAAATACAAACAGCACTTGAAGAAACTTCCAGTCTCAAGTTTTATCAGCCTCTCAGTTTTTGTCTCCCCAGAACACAATAAGTCCAGCTGGCAGGTGAGCTGGAGGACACCCCACCAGCAGCACTGTGGGCTGTGCTGAGCTGTGCCAACTAGTTGAGATCCCTCCTCTATTCCCATCAGGTTTGGTACATTATACTGCTGAATCAGCCTCTTTTGCTCAGAAATAATGTGGTTCCCAAGAAGGTTCCTTTAATACAGCCAAATATCCAGGGTTGCTCCAGTCTCATAATACATGGACGATCAAACATAGGCTCCAGAAAATGGGAGTGAGGATGCTGGTAGGTGTTGTCCAAGCTGATCTCAAACCCAGAGCCCAGAGTGTTGATGTTTAACTGTTTGATGCTCAAGATGGGCTGATATTTTTCCTCACCTGTCCCAAAGTGGTTCCTACCACCAGGATTGCAGCACCAAAATGTTTCTGGGTGACAGAAGTGATGAAGCCCAACAATGCCAGAGCTGCCGTCCCACCACCATTCCTGCCTTTCTCCTGTGCCTCCCCAGAGAGGGGTTGGGACTCCCTGCAAATCCACAAAGGCAGCCTGAAATTGCTTCCAAAAGAGAGCCATGGAAATGATTCAGTGTTTGTAAAAAATCTGGTTTGTAATTCAAAGTGCCTTCCATGTAATCCAGTAAAATAAAATCCAGCAGTACCTTAGTTATTGTCTATATGTAACATAGGGGAGGAAATTTCTGACAGCAGAGGGCTCTTTAAGCTAACAGGCTGAGATACAGGAGGATCTGGCAGCTGCAAATTGAAGCTAAACACATTTGGACAAGAAATAAGCCGAAATGTATTAGCGATGAAAACACCCACAATCCCCAGGACTATCTTGCTTTAGAAATTAGTTGGATTCTATAGCCCTCAACAGTAGATTAAATCAAAGTAGAAAGGAATGGGTCGTTCCAAATGGATTACAAAGATAATTTTCATTTAAATTAAATACACTTTTTAAAAGAAATAAACTTGTTTAATTGTACTTGTTACTATTACAAACTATAGTAAAGCCTAGGCTGCTTGTTTCTGGATAGTTCAGATACATAACATACTGCATCAGAGAGAGAAAATTGGCTTAAATCCTGTGATCCTTTATTTTTAACATGACGTTGCTCAGTTGGCTGAGTCTTTTTTAAAAAGAAAGATTAAAAGCCCTCAAAAATCTATTATTTGCTCCCAGATTTTTTCAAGACCCCTAAGACATCTCACCTTGACACTGAGACTCCATTGGAAGGTGATAACTAAAGGTCCTTTGGTTCCCTCAGAAGCTACATGCCCTCTCCTTTTGCTCAATGAGCAACCGGAGTTCAACTGATTTCGCCTGTGGACGGTTCACAACTTGCTGTCTCCAAGGGCACACACACTGCCTCTGCAGCATTCAAGTGCTCTGAAGACCTCATCCTTATTCATCGGATCCAGGTAGACGTTTCTGCCAGGATAAACTAAGAAAACTGCCCATTTTGTGAATAAGACACCCTGAAGCAGATGATGTGTCACATATTTGAGTTATGGTAGAACTAAACAGAGCAAGAGCAGGGCTTTCTTGGAGTTGGTACAGTGAAAACACTCCCACGTGGAAAAAAAGAGAAGCCTTTCTGAGGAGTTTTCCTCGGCTCTGCTGCTGAAAGGAGCATTGTGCCTTCATGTTACAAGGAGCAGTGGCTGAAGTAGGAATTTTCATGCAATTTCCCTTGTGTCTTAAGCAGAATCTGATCCTCAGAGTGGCTTCAGGGAACAGAACTGATGGACAGGTCCCAGGGAGAAACAGCTCTATTAAAACATGGATGAGAAAGAAAACATGACAATGTGACCCTTGAGCCTCAAATATTTATGTTAAGTTTCACCCATATCTCTACTAAGTCTTTGTCTGGCACAGCCTTTGCAGTGTCCTTCCAGGTGGGCACATTACATCTTGTGCCAAATAGTACCAATGGAACATAACTCCATCTGGGCTCAATACTGCCATTTTCTGATTAGCAGGGTGGCCATTTATTTTAGCAACTGGATGTGTTGTCTTCTCTAAGGATGGTAATTTGCATCAGCGATCATGAAGCTGGTCCTCACTGTCACTGAATTACCCCTCCCAGAAGCTCTCTGAACAAGGCACAGTTTGCCTTTGTGTGTGGAGGAATTAAAACCCAGAGCATGAAGCTCAGCAGCTGAAACACAAGTCTCCAGTGATGGGATTCTTTTGAGGACCTGAGACATTGGTATGGGGTGGGCAGGTAGGACTGATGAAGTACATGAGACCTCACCTTCTGCAGTAAAGGCCAGGGCTGGCAGCTGAGGAGCCTGAGTCATGTGTGTTAAAAGTGATTAAAACTTGCTCAAGTCTCTTTCCATGGAGGTCTTCAAGATCTGCCTGGACATGTTCCTGTGTGACCTGATCTAGGTGAACCTGCTTCTGCAGGGTAGTTGAACTACATGATCTCTAAAAGTCCTTTCCAACCCCTACCATTCTGTGATTGCATGATTCTATAGTTTTCCTCTGGTGTGAGAACAGTTTACACAGCATGATGCTGCTCTGCAACAACCTTCCAGAGCAGAAGCTGGACATTGATCTCACTTATGGTCTTTATCTGCTCTGAAGCACCTTTGATGTCGACAGACCCTCAGAACAGGGAATGAGAATCCACATCTTTTGCAGGAGGGATGGACATTGCTTGTGTGACCCTGACACCCAGCAGCCTCTGCCACCTCCTCATAGGGATGCTTGTTTGACTAATACCTTCTCTGTTAACGTCTCTGTGACCTTTTCTGCGTTTTATTTAACATGTAGTTCAAGCTTCTCAAACATATAATCGCTGAAACGCATTTTTGCTTGTAGCTTTGTCTCTGAACAGCCAAGCCTGTGCATTTCAATCTTCCACTGATGCTACTTGTTGTTTCATGGGTTTTTTAAATACATTTTTAAAAATTATGCTTATTTTTCCCCTCACCACCATTTTTTTAGATGCCTAAGAGCAACAGCACTTCTCTCTTCCATGAGCATTTCAGCCCTGAAGCAGAGTGTGCTGTCACTGCATTAATGGCCACGGTTTCTAGTGGAAGTGAGGGGACGCTGTGCAGAGGGAGAACAGATCTGTGCTCCAGGTGCACATCAAGGTGGGGAGGGCAAACCTTTCCTGTGTTCTGCTTCCTCTTGCCGCCCTTCCCTGCTTCTTCCTGGTGCTGGGACACAGGTGCTGACTTCTCCCCAGGAGCCTGAAAGCTGTGACCCCTGTGATTTGGCTCTAGATGACAAAGAAGAAAAGAAGCATAGGAGCAGATGATGAGGGCAGAGGAAATGTTGATGCTGCTCGTCTGCCGCTGCCCCAGCAGCCCCAGGCATTCCCGGCACACTGTGTTACTGCTGCCTCTGCTCTGCTCTGCTCTGCTCTGCCAAGGGATTTTTTGCCTTCAATTGGTTTTGGCCATCTTCCAAAATTTCCCTCAGGAATGCAACTGGAAGAAGGGAAACGGCACCTTTTAACACTCCATATTTCAGCCTGAGTGGAATGAAATGTTAGTGGTGGAGCACCTCTGTATGCTGAGGGCTGGCTGCTCACCACACACCCCCAGGCACACCATCCAATGTCCCAGTGTCAGCCTTGTGAAGGGAGAAGCCAGTTTTGTGAGGGGACGTATTGCAAAGCCTGGAAAAAATATTCTATCATGCACCCTCATCAAATACATGCTAGAGAAGTCCAAAAGTATTTGGACATTACTGTTTTGGAAGGTTCTGAAAGCTCCAGCTAATAGAAACATCCCCAAATCTTGGAAAGTTTTCAATTCCTATTCAGCATCTGTGGCCTGACTCCACTTCTAATACATTTGTTACTGCAAAGACACTAAATGTCCTGTCCTGTTTGTCTTCCACATTTAACTCTCTCCTTGGCACAGTGTTGTTTTGTAGTTTTACACACACACACTGTTCATCCAAAATTTAGCTGCAGGGTTATTTACAACCCTCCCCATCGTCTGAGGCAAGGTGACAGTTGCCAGCTGTGCTGGTGGCTTTTGTGATGAGCAAACTGAATGCTCTGAATTTGGCTGGAGATGTGTGATTTGTTGCACACGAAAAAAACCAAAACCTGAATGAGATCAGATGTGAATGCTCCTTTTAAGTGCCCCACTATACTTTGCATGGGTTCCTCCTACATCTGCATGAAGAAGTTGCTACACAGCCCAGGATTGTGGAGGAGCTGGGACAGCAGCTGTGCTGCAGCCATCGTTTCAGCTGGATTTGAGGCTACCTTTACAAAGACAGCATGGAGAGGAAGAAAGTTCAGGGTATCTGGGCAACCTTGCGAGTGTCCTACCACGGAGAAACTTCTTGAGGCTGTTGATGTTGAACTAAGCTTATTATGTGTAGATTTACACTTTGCTAAATAACTCAAGAGTTGAATAGTACCATTTATACTAAAGGTTTTGTTTTCTCTCATCCAAGGCATCTCTCCTGATGTTTGTCTTGCTTCATCCATTTGCAATGGCTTATCATTTGTATCAACAAACTGTTTGGGAATTACATATTCATAAGAGTGGAAGCGCAACAGAGCCACAATTTAGACAAAATTATAGGTACTGCCCTAGCATACACCAAGGATTTTATCATTTACACCTAGGACAGGAGAATGCTGTTTGGCCAGCAAACCTCTGTATCAAGTATGAGAAGTTCCTTGCCATGACATTACAATCTCCAGAGTAACCCAGCTGATTTCATTTCTTCGCTCCACAAGAGAAACCATATGGACCAAGACTTGATGAGATCCATTCCAAGGGCTGATGTTATCCCAAAATTTGAATAACATCTCCAGGAGAACTCAAGGCAGAAGGATCAGTGCTTAATCGAGTTCAGGATTTCATTTGCCCTGGACCAACAGCTAAGGAAACTGGTTTAATTTCTTCAGTGAGGAAAGAGAGATAAATGATGTGTACCCGCGTTTCGGGTAAAATATTTGATCGCTTACCTTCTTAGTCATTGCTGGTCTTTAATGGCGTATTATGTAACGTTACACGCAGTACAGATTACATCGTGGGGAAAAATCACAACCATGCAGCCTGCAGGAGCTAGAAAGTAATTTGTCTACAGGAGGAAGGATGCTCTTTTCTGCGCACTCCATGTACGGAGTCATTTATCATCTGGGAGAATCACTCAGCAGCAGCAGAACAATGTTCAACTAAAGTCACTTCAGGCCAACTGTCGCCCATGGGGCTTCTGTCCTGAGGGCAGCCAAACCCTACGACTTTCCCAAGGTAAAAAGGCCTCTAAAGCAATGCCAGATCAGTCAGCTCAAATAGGTTTATAAGACTTTTTAAACTCTCAAGCCCCATTGCAGGGAAAGTATAGTCTTTCCCACGCTACCTATGTGATGGTGATGTATTCACAGACCTATTGTACTTGCAGATTGAAGACAGATCTATTTGGTAACAACAAAAAGAAAAAGAAACAAAAATAATAAACTCAAAGCCAAACTCTCCAAACAAATTATTTCCTACTGGAGAAACTTTTCTGGTCCTACAAAACCTATATAGGTTATGGCACGTTTCCTAAACAGAACATGCAAAAGTAGTAATATTTTATGTTGTGATTATAGGACATTGTGGGCTGCAGCCATCTGCTAGGAGAGGAACATTCTGCTCCCTGAACATCCTGGCTCTAATTTGCACAATATTTGACTTTCTGAGAGTTACCAGGAGCTCTAATATGGTGTGGATACCCATTCAGCACTAACAGCACATAAAACAAGAGAGAGCTGACTCGGGGGTGACAGCAGATTTTGGCACCTTGGGATTTTTCCCTGGGCATTGGAAAATGTTCCAGTATGAACTAAACACATAAAAAGGTTTCCCCAAAGCATGTGCTGCAGCTATGGCAAACAGAAAGTATGAGGGAGCGTCTCATGCAATAACATTATCTCCCTTTGTCAGAGTTACAGTTGGGTTCAATTTTCTATTATTGCAGATGTTTGGGGTGGGATTTATTATTTTTTTAAAGCATTCAGCCTTGGCCTAAATCCTCTCTCTGTTGGAAACAATGATCCCCCCCCTACCCTCCCCCCACTGCTTTAATGGCAGAAGAGCAGAGCCAGAACAGAGCGCTCCGGAAAATCTCTCCCCTCGCACCCGGCCTTGCACAATGGGTCAAACGCTTCATCCCTGTGTGAAGCCTGAATAAACAGGCATTGCACAAGGAACTGCAGCAGGGAAGTGAAGACATGGTGCCAAGGGCAGGGGAGAGCGTTGCAACCGCTCTGCATTAACTGTTACAGCTCACAGGCTGGCACCATCCCCGCCCAGGAAGGCTGCTGCCATCCAGGGGCAGCCTGCAGCCCCCCCATTGCTCATTGGACTGACATCCACAAAGCTCTGAGAGCAGTGGCTGACAGGAGGAGGCTGGCCATGACATGCTTCATCCATCCATCCCCTCCTACAGGAGACAAAGATGGTGATTTCCGAATTGGAAGGCTACTTATTTTAAAGTTGGTTTCAGTTCCCTGGCTGCAAATTTTGATGCAAGTTAAAACTTTTGAAAAACCAAATAATTTCATTCAGAGAATCATAGAATTGTAGAATCATAGAATGGTAGGGGTTGGAAGGGACCTTTAGAGATCATCCAGTCCAACCCCCCTGCAGAAGCAGGTCCATTTAGATCCAGTCACACAGGAAAGTGTCCAGGTAGGTCTTGAAGACCTCCAAGGAAGGAGCCTCCACACCCCCCCTGGGCAGCCTGTGCCAGGGCTCCCTCAACTCAACAGTAAAATAGGTTTTTCTTAGTTTAAATGGAACTTTTTGTGTTCCAGCTTAGTTTACTGTTAGTTTGAAACAGCTGCCATACTTACCACTCAAAATAAGCTTGGAGATCAGACTGGAGTGACAGGGATGTCTATTTGCCATGCCAGTCACATTCCCTAAGTTCTTGGCAAAACATCTCCGAGGGCCAGCTGGGCTTCACCAAGGCATCAAAGACAATCTGCACTGAAAGACCTGCAAAATTCAGCCATGTTTTTCTCCTTGGGGATCACAGGAAGGGATTATGGATTATGTAAACTTAAATTCCTGCAGTGGGTGGGAGCTTCTTCACTCGTGGACTACCTCACAGGAGAAGAAGGCATGGAGGACTGAATATGGGCTCAACAGCCTTGAGTCTAAGCCTACAGCACCCCAGTCAGAAGTCTAAGCTGGTATTGAGTGAAGAGTGTTTCCTGCCAATGCACACATTTACATCATTATGTCTTACTTTTCTGAGATGTATCTGGTGTGGTATGTTAATGCTTTGCCCTGCTGCTCAGGATGTGTTTCCATAGGCCAACAAGGAATAAACAGCTTTCTCTTCTGCATTAGCTAAACAGGCACAGTAAATGGACTCTCCCAGTTTACATTAGCTGAGGATCTGCCCTACTATCTTCAATGCCAAGAGCATTTCCTATCACCCTTCTATTGAGATGGCTACAGCAAAGGCATAAAACGCTTTCTTCAGGCAGCCCCGTGAATATTGTGCTCATTGAAGGGATAAATAAAGACGACATCACTGCTGGATGTGTCCTCTGGTAGCAATCAATGCACAGCATACCCTTTTGATGAGGTTAGATAACAAGCATCACACGGAGAGAGGAGTACCATGCACACACAACCTTCTGAGTATGTGTCAGCAATAAAATGAGAACTACAAAGGCAAGTGGTAGCTGCCCACTGTAGGATGTCTCATCTAGTTCAAGTTCAGCTGTGCAATACAAGCCCAAGCCTCTGTACTTTGATTAAACAAAACCACCCTAAAACAACAACGAAAATCCATATACTGCTCCGAAGGGTTACCACAAGGATGTATCTTTGTTCACAGAGCCCCTTTTTCAGTTTTGAAAGAGGAGTTTCTTACATCAGGAATAGAGAGTTCTTTCATGTCACTGTCAGCTCCGTAGCCCACCTCAAACTGCGTTATTACCGCTGACAGAAAGACAGGTGTTAACAGCTGGAGAGAAAACAAATGTAGAGTGCTGTGGCAAAATTTGAGGAGAAACAGATGTGTGAGCAACTTTGCCTTTGATATTTATTTTAATAGTGCTTCTCAAATGTGTTTAATATTTATGTGGCTATAGGCTCAGCTTTGGCTGGCATACTAGAGCCAGCACGGTGCATTATTTACCTCTGCCACCACTTCTTCTTTTCTTTTCCTCCCTTCTAACCGTCATAAAAGAAAAAAAGCATCTGTAAATCTCTCAGGAAATGCCAGTTTATCCCTTCTCCTCCTCCCCTCCCCATGCTAAGAAATGGATAGACTTTTTTAGCAGTGGGAGTTCAGGGTGATTAGTATGCTAATACAGGAGAGAGAAAAGGAAATGGAGATGAGAGATATGGTCCTTTAGCAAAGAAAGGCAGGAACAACTGAAAGGAGGATCTCTGCTAATCATTTAACCTACAATGGACCTAATGCCATAAGAAGCTATTGTGCATAAAGGGACAAAATTCTCGGTGACAGATGGCACTTGGGCTCACGATATTACGGGGTTACTGCTCGAGAGTTTGTTTACCTCCCATACAGGGGTAAGCAATAAAGCAATAAAATTGCTTATTTATTTTAAAGAGAGAAGTTGAAATGCTTATTTACCAAATCAATCAAGGTTTACCAAGGCAGAACAGCCGCAATCCTCGTGGCCCTAAAACGCTGGATACTTCACTGATTTCAAATAGCAATTATCTATTGCAGTTTCTTGAACCCGCTCTGACTGCAGAGAGACATTTAATTTGCAAATTTTGATGAAAATTGTCATTTTTTTAATTGCCTATTTCACCAATTTGAATTTTAAAACAAACGATTAACTAGAAGCTCATTTTTACTCGCCTTGGGCAAGCCCGGAAAATATTTGTCAAGACCCAAAGCCTGTCTGCTTAGCATCTGAGTTGAGAAACGCACAACCTCCTTCAAGTCAACATTAGCTGTGACAGAAGCAAGACTATTATTTAACAGTAGCTGAGAATGTCAAAAACAAGCGGCATCTGGCATTTTGACAAGATGCTGTTGAAAAGAAACCTCTTCTTTTTTCCCCCCAAACGCTCGGTTAACTGTAAAATAAAACTGCACAATTCTCACTTGGCTCCGAGTACAGTTTTGGTGAGTCCCTTTGAACTGGTGGGAATGAAGGAGAGCAGGTGAGTCTCCACCTCCTGCTTGCAGCCACCTTCAAGGTCCGAACACAGACCAGAACCTCCGTGCTTCACACACACCCCCCACGCTCTGCTCCCAGCGACCGAGACGGCATCATCTAACAACTCATGGCAGGCCTCAGGCACATCGGCTCGATGAAGACATCCCGAAAGCTAAGGACATATGTAAATGTTTAGAGGTGTATGTTTTAGATGTTAACTGGCTGTCAGAATAAAATGCAGGTGTTCTTTTAAGAGAAGGTATCATGCCTGGCCTTTAATCAGCCTTTTCTAACGTTAGAATTCATAAGAAAGAATTCACAGATTGAATTTAAAATAGTGCTGTGATGAAGAGAATCCTGATATTGAAGGAGTGCAGGGAAACTAATATCTAAAATACTTTCTTCCCATGCGAAGATTAAGTTGGAAGTTACCACTTTAATCAACTGTGCTCACGATAAAAAATATTGTGAACCATTTGAGGGGAACAGTGCAATGGGTGATAAGATATTGTTTACCAGAATTTTTAGATAGCAGAATGAATAGGCCTTCATAATTTAAGAGATGTCAAAGTGATGAACATATGTTCATCTTCATTGCACACACCAGATAGTCTGCCCCATTTATCTGAGCTCAAGTACAACAATTTTCTAGCAGCTTTTCCTGCCCGTTAAGACCCTTTAACATCAGTCAGAGTTAGGTAGGGGATCAAATGCTGTAAAGATTTGTCTATACAAGTGTCAGTTGTCTGTTTATGTTCTTGTGCAGCGAAATCTCGGCATGTGCCTCACAGCAGCCGTGGAAGAGAGACATCAGATGTGTTGCATGGTCCCTTCTCTAGGTTGCATCCCTTATTAACCTGCCACGTAGCAGCTACACAACCATCCTCACTACGTCTCTCTGGGTTTCCTTAGTTACTGTGACCTTAGGAATCACAAACTATCAAAGTTTGACAGTTCATCAAAGTGTTAAGTGTTCCAGGAAAAGCTGACTCAGACAATGCCAGAAAGGATATGCTGTCCCCACAGATTTGAAACGTTCCTGGTGAGACAGTTTGGGGGTTTCTGGTAGGAACTGGATCCCTTTCTTGTTGCATAGTATTTCTGGTGCCTCACTTTTACAACAAGTGCAAGAGCAGAAGAGCCAATACCACTGGCAAGAAGTGGTCTTCTCTTTGCACTGACCTGGGCATTGGTGCTGCAATGGAAAGGAGGGAGCTGGGGAACTGCTCCTGCTTCAACTAAGCCTGTTTTATTTCTTCCAGCAGATTAAGGGACCGGATTTGTCAAGCCATATGTTGGGGGAGCAACACAACCACCCTTATTTACCCATGAACTGACCCAGAATGGTGAAAACCACTTATTTTGAATCCCAGTAAGCACTTCAAATCCAGTAACCTGGGGTTTGAAAAAGCACCTTAAAACAGCACACGTGGGTCTGAGAAACAACTCTCTTCTTGCCTTTGATTATACTCCTGTGGAAATTAAGGTTTCAATGCAAACGCAACTTGTGATAGCTCTCTCTGCCCCTTGGTACTTAAAGGTGATTCTCCTTTAAAAAGTTACATGTCTAAAAAAAACAAAAAGCCAGTGTGTGTGCACTATACAAATATCATTAGCATCTGGTTTTGTGTGGGGCATTTTGACCTGACATCTAAACTGAACTCCCTTTAGTGTTCCGCCAGTTTAACAAGCGACCTCTCGGCTCACTGCTCTTCATTGCCCCAGAGTTTATCGCCTGGACCAGTGCAATGACCACAATCTGCAAAACAAACCCCCAAAATGTTTCCAGGAATGTGTACACAGCTCACAGGGTTCATTATTTCTTAACACTGCATTTCTACATTTATTACTTACAGAATACTACATGTCTATCGTTTCTTATACCACTTGTCACCATCATGGATACATCACTACATCGATTCATGTCCTGGAAACATCAGTCTTCAGGATCTTTCAATTTATCTTCCTGAAGCAAGTACTCCAGCTGTATTTTCACTTGTTACACTGATTTGAGGAAACTGGTTGGTAAGAGGAATCTGAAACCACACAAAGCAGTATTATTTCTCTCTCTCCAGTTTAATCAGAGCAGGCACAGGTCCAACACAAATCCTCAGCTGAATTTCCTACAAGCAAAACACTGGACAAAAAAAATCCCAACCCAGACCATGGCGAGCATTTATGACAATAGGCTCATCAGCAGCCAACATTTTGCATTTCCATCATTATTAATCTGATCTGCCAGATCTGATTCTTCTAAGTCAGTCCTCCTGAAGAGCCGATACACCATATAAAAAGCACACGTTGTAAATCACAGAGAATGATGACAGTTTTCATCAGCAGTGAAAGAGAAAAGGCAAAAGCAGATTCTGCAGTGTGCTGCCCTTACTTGTTGCACAATGTAGGGGTTTTTTTGACCTGTACCACACTAAAGATGAAGTGAGGTCGAAACAATTTCATCCCTTCCAAACACAGAGGGCCAAATTCCCAACCGGCATGAAATGCTGCATATCCACTGAAATCCATGGAGCTATGCCAGTTCAGCTGAGAGCTTGGCTTTGCATGTCAGTTCATTCAGCAATGATTGCACTTGACGTGCAGCACAGAACAAGCATTTGTTTTTAAAAAGAAAACAGTGGAGTCTTTCAGTGCTAACCCAGCCTACACATAGTCCAGGTTCCAAGAATGGGATTAACTGTCCTTAGCTCAGGCTCCTACGTATTTGTGCAAAGGAAGAGTAAAGAGGAGGTAAAAAAAAAGCATATTCTTCCCTTTTTGGCACACTGATGGCAGGTCTCACTACTCCAGACAAGAAATGATGGCCTGTAGAGCAGGTCAGCTTTGCTTTTCTTGAGAACCTATAACTGACATATGCACTTAATGCTTTTACACAGGGACTTTTGTCCCCATCTGAACACATGTAGTCACATCCCTCACCTTTACCTCACCATTACCAACCAAAGTGCCCAGGGCCACATCACTGGTTTCTCACACCGTTCAAAAGGACTGTGTCAATCTTGGCAAGAAGTTGCTAAAGCCATTTTCCCACCACTTCTCTGGTGGCATGGCCAGGCTTACCCCAAGCATCCCGAGTCACTGAGGAAACAACTGGCACAGCTGAGTTAGAGGGAAAACAGATGAGTCCAAAAGCCCTGGAGACCATGGCCAGGAAACCGATGCCTTTGGAGGACAGCTGAACATCAGAAGAAGCCAATATGAATGCACTGCATCTGTGAGGCTCCCTTTCCCCTTTGATTTCAAAATCCAGGATGAAATCAGAGCAATCACTTACTGTCTTTCAGTTTCTTACAACATTGTGCAAAATGTTGGAGCATAATTTCCTTGCATAATTTCTATCTGGTAAATTAAGTTGCAAGCTTGTTCCAGCTTTAAGTTCACACTTTTTCCCTGAATAACTGTATGAAACAAATCTTGCTTTGAGGTTTGATTATCAAAAAAGCATCATTGGTTTATCTCAAATAACACAAGGCATACCTTGAACCAATCAGAGAACAGAAATAGCAGAATTACATGGTTAGTTCAGATAGCAACGTATCTGTAAATATAGATTTTCTTTCAACAAATATTTTTACTTATTTGCTTAAAAGGCACAATTTCAGGATTTCTACCAACTAATAAGGACCTTATGGGTATACCTGAGGACTTTGCCACTGCAAATACCCTGCAAGGTGTGCTTGCATTCCTGCATAACTACAGTATGACAGGTCACTCCCCGCATGGAGGTTTTTAAGTGCAAAAGTTAAGGCTGTGAACTCAGCTCTGGGGAGGCTTTGAATGTGTCTGATATGGGACACTACTGAGCTCTCAGCTTGGCCTGGGGAAACTTCTAAGCAGTCCCTTGCTTTTATTTTCTTTCTTATTTGTGTGTGTTGTTTCCTGTTTGCTGTAGTGCTGCGTAAGCTGAAAGATCAAGGAACGACCTGATCTAGGTTGACCTGTGTCTGCAAAGGGGTTGGACTGGATGATCTCTAAAGGTCCCTTCCAACCCCTACCATTCTAAGGTTCTGTGAAAGTGTTAACAGGAGCTACTGAACATCAGTGCTTCAGAAATTAAGAGCAAGAAAGGAAAACCTCAAGAAAACACAGAACTATATTTCAAGTTATATTTTGGCTCTAACCAGATCAAGAAACAGCCCTTACCTCTCCTCCAGCACAGCTTTTAAGCATTCAAAGCACAGATTCCCAGTATGCTGCATGAAAAGCTCAGGCATAAAGTTTATCCTTTAATTTGAGGCTTTGTCATTTGACCAGGGGGTGGTAATCAGGATAAGGCTCTGGACCATGCTGCTCAAAACATGACAACAGACACACCAAAAATCCAAGCTGGCTGCATGAAGCAATTAAAGTAGTGTTTGCTATTCCATGACAGTTAACATGTTGGACTGACCTTTCATTTACTGTTTAGTACTGAACATTAAGCTGCAAAATTACTCATGCTTTGCATTTAGTACTGGCATCAAAACTAACAGCATTAGATAGCTATTCCCCCGGCGAGACACACGTGCACCCTGCCCAGCTGTGCATGGACTTTCATAAGCATTGTATTTGATATTTAACATCACTTCCACGAGTTATATTCATCCATTACCATTAGGAATTACTGCTAACACTGCTCCAAAATGTAAAAAGCATATGCAAAATATCCAGGGTGACACAGCTGGTAAAATTGTTCCCCTTCCTTACATGCTGGGAGAGATAAAAGGGGATGGTTGGTGTATGCCCACAGGTCCTCACAGCAGCTCCCTGACAGATGGCAGAAGGAGAGGAGCTACAGAGGAGAAGTTTCTTTGTTTATTCTTCTTCTAGCTGCTTACAGCAGTCACCTTATAAAGGGCAGTACAGGAGCCTGGGCCCATCATTTGGTCAGCAGGTTGAGGGAGGTTCTGCTCCCCCTCTACTCTGCCCTGGTGAGGCCTCATCTGGAGTCCTGTGTCCAGTTCTGCGCTCCCCAGCTCAAGAGGGACAGGGAACTGCTGGAGAGAGTCCAGCGCAGGGCCACCAAGATGATCAGGGGACTGGAGCATCTTCCTTATGAGGAAAGGCTGCGGGAACTGGGGCTGTTTAGTCTGGAGGAGACTGAGGGGGGATTTCATTAGTATTTACAAATATCTAAATGGTGGGTGTCAGGAGGTTGGGGCAGCACTTTTTTCTGTCATATCCAGTGACAGGACAAGGAGTAACATAAAGAAGCTGGAACATAAAAACAGTGAAAAACTATTTCACTGTTGAGGTGAGGGAGCCCTGGCACAGGCTGCCCAGGGAGGGTGTGGAGGCTCCTTCTCTGGAGGTCTTCAAAACCCACTTGGACACGTTCCTGTGTGACCCGATCTAGGTGAACCTGCTTCTGCAGGGGTTTTGGACTGGATGATCTCTAAAGGTCCTTTCCAACTCCCATCATTCTAAGATTCTGTGGAATACTCTCTGAAACGAGCAACTTTCCATTGGACATCCCTCAGGCTGAACCTGGGCAGCTAGGATTCCATTCCCTGGGGAGATGCTCTCATGGAGAGGCCACAGATGAAAGGGAGAGGTTGAGTTTCCAACAAAGCACCTTTGCCAGTGTGCTTTTGACTGTGACTAGATAAAATCACAGCTCGCTCTATCCTTGGCTGTGATTTGCCTGGTCAGACCCTTGGCATGCCCAGGGTTCTGTATATTCATAGAATCATGAAATTGTTTAGATTGCAGAAGACTTTTCAGATGACTGAGTCCAAGCACATACCTCACACTGCCAAGCCCACCACTAACCCTTGTCTCTCAGCACCTCAGCTACATGTCTTTTAAATATCTCCAAGGATGGGGGCTCCATTTTGACCAGAGAGTCGGATTTTTGGGCCTTTTCCATTCTCGCCTGTTCTCAATTGCCCCTGCAGTGCCATCCTGCTGCCGGCACTGCCTCTCCAGCACACACACCTCTGCTCCCACCCTTTCCTCATAACCCAGAGGCTATTTCAGCACACGTTTCCAAACCTCTCTTTGTTACATCTCTTTTTGAGGCAGAGCCACGGGCACTACGAAAGGGCAGTGTGTGAATACCAGAATGACATTCAGTTCCCATCCAGATCAGAACATTAATACAAATACATTAAGAGATTCTGTGCCATTCGTGGTTGGGTTCTTTCATATTCAAAGCAGCTATTTATAGCCAAATCTCTATTTTCTGTATTGGGACTGAAGTTATCTGGCTTCTTTTCCCCCAGCTCAGATACTCCATTGCAGATTCAAAAGGGCAAATTTTCAAAGGCTGCTCAGTGTGTTAATTATGAGGGAATCGCTGCCCATTCCATCTTGCCTGCTCCCTTTTTCAGTATTTCTAGACAGGTGTTTTGTGCAACCACTATGCCAGCTCAAGGGTCAGAATTAGTAGGAGATTGCTGATAGAAAAGCAATTCAGTATGTTTCAGAAATCTGCATCATTCCTTAAAGAAAGAAAGAAACCTATCAGACAAGGTTGGAATTGTATTTAATGCACGCTTTGCTCTGAACAGCAATTTGCCAGTTTAAACAGCATAGACCTTACAACGCTTAATGAGTGAAGAGGTTATAGTGCTTATAAAGTGGTATCTAAAATATACCTTATCCATTCTCTATTGAACAACATTTTTAAGACAAGTCTAATGTTATAATTACACGCTATCCAGTAGCAGCATGTTCACACCACTACAGTTAAGGCCGTGGCAGCATTCTCATCGTGAAGGTTTTTCAGGGTTTGAACATATCAGCCACAACATGACAATTGCAGTTTGGAACAAAACCATGACATCCAAGATTTGAGCCCTGTACCGACTCCAGTCAAACAAGAATAAACATAATAAAACACGTATAAGGAAGGACTCCACCCCAACTTATTTTGGATGATTGTTGTCTTTGCACAACATGCTCCAAATTTCCAAAACGAAATTTAAAACAAGGCAGCGAACGGCCCAGTCGAATCAGGTTTAGACAAATCTTGAGTGCTAAGTGTTGTAAGGTGGGTGCCACAGATGCACAATAACCACTTCTCACAGATAACAAGGCTTCTCCTGTTTAAATATTTAAGACTGGCAGGTAAAAGTAGTTCTACCACCAAATGAATAATAAAAACTACTCATCTCTGGTTGTATGCACTTACTGGTCATGATGAAACTGAATTGTTTACCAAGTTAGCACACTGGCTACTGAGGTATAGTGTTATTTCCGACAATTAGGGTAAAGATTTTATGCCATTCATGCCCTGGTAATTAAATAGGAATTACCATCATGCTGCCTACCAAGCTGAGGCCACGTGTTTAGGTAAAGAAGGTGGATGAGGTGAAATACTGTATGGAAAAGGACTCAATAG
Organism: Colius striatus; assembly: GCF_028858725.1. NCBI lineage: Eukaryota > Metazoa > Chordata > Aves > Coliiformes > Coliidae > Colius > Colius striatus. The sequence goes on along the minus strand of NC_084769.1, from coordinate 10,069,498 downwards.
CCTCTTTAGTGAAATGTCAGAGCCTGCCTAAAGAAACTCATGCCTTAGCTTTTGCCCTAAGAGTTTCTTGGTTTTACTAATGAAACACTACAGTTTGAGTAAAAGAAAATCTCCAGTCAGGGATCTACTTAAAACATGTTTTACCTCTGCTTAAAGGAAAGTGCATCTCTAAGTGCTTTCCTGAAACGTTACCCAATGGAAGTGTACTTTGGGTGCTGAATTGTCACGGAACCCTGATAAGCTGATGGAACTTTGTGGAGCTGAAGAAACAAGCTTTTTATACAGCATTTGCTTATTTATTATTTTTACACTTCTCCAATTCAAGCAATTCTCCTTTTGTGACCACCCCTTTTGTTACAACGCTTTTGGAAGCACTCCATTGCGTACTTTTCAGACGTAAGCATATAAAGCTGAAACAGTTGTCTATTTCAAGCTTCGTGTACAAAGGCATATACACATTTATTAACAAAAACTTGTCTAAACATCTATTTGTTCTTTGGACCAACTCCAGTCTCCCTAGGTGACTGTAACATGTCTTATAAACCTTTCATGGAAGATTTAAAAGATAGTACTTCAAGACAAAAAATGAAAACGAATACATTAAAACATCATCAACACAGAGACAGGAGGGGGAAACAAAGCAGAGACATTCCATGCCAAATCTGCTGGCACAGGTTAGCAGCGTCCTCTTGAAGTCTACTTTCTGTCTTCTTGCACAAGTTCTTTTATTTCATGGTCTTAAAAGGGAGCTGCAAAGCCAAGAGGAAATTCCACGTATGCCCCTAAATATGGGTCACACACTAAAAATCCTTCTTCTTAAGAAGGAAATCAATCTGCACACAGCCTATTTCAGCTCTCTGTCTTGTAAAATAGGGGTAACAGCATTTCTCTACCTCAGAAAACTGCTATAAGAACGAATGTATTTATGGTTGCCTGGACTACAGTCACAGCAATAAAGAGCTACATCAGTAACCTAAAATAGAGCCCTGCCTCCTCCTGCTGATCCCTGTGAACAGAGCAGGTAGTAGGCAAAAACTATTATGAGTAACATTAGTAATGGAGAGGTTTATGACACTATATGGTAGTGGCTGATTTAGTTCAGCAGAGTTAAGTCTCACAATAAAAATTCCCTAAGGTTTGGGTTTTTTTTCAGAAGGGATCAAGACAAGTCAGCTTGAGTGATTGTACAAGAACAGCCGGAAATGTATCCCATTACCCAACACAATAAGAAGTTTTGGAATCCGTCCACATCTGATAGGCCACCTACATTCATGTACAAACACGGATACTGGTTGTACTAGAGGAAAAACAGCAAATAATTTCCAGCCTCAGTTTCCATTTCTGTGTTCTGTGACACTGGGCACGTGCCACAGACCAACGAAATGCCATGGCACTAACCCATGTGATCTGTATTAAGTTTCCTCACCTGTGATGTGAGTAAAAGAAGGATACAGTGTGTTAATAGGCAGAAATAGTTACTTATTGCATAAAAGCTCACTCATTAATTTCATAAAGATATTATGAGCTATCACCATGAAAAGAGATCTTCATTCCTAAATTTGAACCCCCTGACTTTCATTGAGCTATTAAGAACAAATTTGTCGAAACTTTCAAGATAAAGTTAAGCAGAAGTTCCAGCTACAGAAACGTAGTGCAAAGGTTCAGTTTGGCACTGCAACATTATGGACAGACGAGAGTTTATGGTAAACTCAGTGTAGATTTGGAAAAAAAAAGAATCCTGTAATTGAACCAATGTTGTCAGATGTATTGCATACTATTGTAACTTCACAGTAATCAAAATCAGACGTAAAGGTTTCTATAGAAGCAGCAATCACAGATTGCAGTAAAGTATACCACTCAAGGGAAAAAAAATTGCATTTTGGCAATTTCATAGTCAAGTGTTCCTTATGCTCCTCCAACAGTCATTTGTCAGATATTTTCCTGTTTAAAAAGTGCATATTGTTTGTTTCTCCTCAGTCCTCGTGAGACTTCTCTGCAATGACTTTGCATTCGTACTGAAAAACAGAAGTTGATAAAATTAGTAACATTAACTTTGATAACCAATGAAAAAGCCTGCTATGAGGAGGACTATCCTACAAAATGGGTGATAAAATAGCCTAGCTTACACTTCACCCAGATCAGTTTGGTCTCCCTGAGTTCTGTGCACACACTGTTGGCTGCAATTCCTGTCTCCTTGAGCCGCAGGAAGAACAGATCAGACTCAGGGGATAGCCTGACTTCTCCCCAGACGCTGGAGCAAAGTCATAGGCTGTGCTCTGAGTAATAGTACTAATGGCTCACTAACTGTATCAAAAGCAGTGACTATTGATTTTTACCTTACTCCATATCCTCAAGTCACCGAATCACAAGATCTTAAAGATTGGAAGTCAAACAGCTAGTTGGTATATATGAAGGAAGGAATGACAGGGAGATTAAAACTTTTACTAGAAGGCAATCGACCCCCACTCCAAACTCACCATTGCCAACTGCCGACCAATATTGCCCATAGTTATTCCACCAGCAAAAAATATACATGGCAACCAGGAACGAACATAAAGGAAATCTGGAGATGTGTATCTGGAAAAAAACAACACATTTCTGAGCTCAATGTTGCAAGACACAGAGTCCTCCAATCAGGTGAGACCAACCCACAAATTCAAATATTAGGACATCTTGATTCGAGAAGACACGTGTTACAGAAATATAATTACTTGGAGTAAATAACAAAGAAGGGTCCTTATTATGATCCCATTTGTTTAACTAGAAAAAACATGTTGCATTGTTGGTGAGGCAGTAATTTTATTGAAATAAGCAACTTCCAACTAAAAGTTTCATTTACATACAAACTTGAATGAACAGTCCAGTTTATGTTACACTCAAAATTAAGTGCTGGCAACTTTGGACATCATGTCAAATTTCATCCTTACAGTCATTCTGATTTTATGTTACAGCTTCAGGAGACTATCACCTAACCTTAAAGAAGTAAATACTTACTGATAAACTCCATTGTAGACCAGAAGTTGTGACACCAATGTGGCCAGGAAAGCAATTCCTATTCCAAGACCAAAGCCACTTCGTGATCTATCAAACGTCCACCACAGTCCAATTGACAGGGCTGCTAATGTCAGAGACAGCTGGATATTGTTGGCAAAATCCACTTTCTGTGTTAATTAATTGTTAAGGATAAGCTTGGAAATATCACATACAAGTATAAAACAGTTCACTTCATCAATATTTGTCACAACAGAAAAAAATACCATTAAGATGCAGCAGTATCTGTATCAGCTATCACACAGCTATCAGGTGCAAGGAAATCAGCTTTTTAAGTGTTACCAATACATCAGGAAACTAAAAACTTAGGATGCTTCTTTTTAGGGTCTTAGCACAGTCTCTTTGCTTTTGGACAATCAGATAATTCAGGAGTTTTATACAGACATAGAATCATAGAATGGTAGGGGTTGGAAGGGACCTTTAGAGATCATCTAGTCCAACCCCCCTGCAGAAGCAGGTTCACCTAGATCAGGTCGCATAGGAAATATCCAGGCGGGTCTTGAAGACCTCCAAGGAAGGAGATTCTACAATCCCTCTGGGCAGCCTGTTCCAGGGCTCCCTCACCTCACAGTGAAATAGGTTTTTCTTATGCACGTCTTACTGTTCAGAGTAAGGGCATCTCATCCTTACACAGTCTTTCACGACACCAAGCATGATACCTTAGATCTAGCATTAGACTCTTCCAGATGACATGGACTTACTGAACAAAACTTATTTACCACTCTTCCTCGTTTGTGATTTTCATTTACACACTTGTTTACATTCAGCTAAACATTAAAAACATTAATGTTTTCTATAAAACAAACAGTAAATATTACTGTGAAACTAGTCATGTCAATCAGCTTTGTCAGCTCTGTGATAAAAGCGTGAAGCCATTCCAGATACTTTTGTAGTGTATCACATTTTCCAAAACGTTTTGGAAATTCTAACTCATGCTCACTACTCCTCTCCAAAATACTATTAAAAAGGAGGCTGTCAAGTTTCATAAGCCTGAAAGAGAATTTACAGGGTAAAAACATAGAAACACTGCACTGTTTTCTCACAAAGACCTGGAGAGACCTAGAGGAAGTAAGAAAGAAATTCAACTCACCAAAACAATTACAGGACAAAAATCAATAGCACAAGAAAAAAAAAATGTCAAATGGCCAAAAATACACTAAATATAGCAATGTGCAGAACCAGTAATAAGCTGAAAGAAAGTAGTCTGAAGAGCTGTCAAGGATGAAATACAGACAGCACGTTAATGATGTCCTGGAATATGTGCAACAGCTGTTAGGGAACTGCAAGGAGGTTTCGTGCAAATAGGCTGACCCATGCAGAGAGAAATCATCAATCCTCCTGTACTTCTTAAAAGCAGCAAAGTCACACGTGCTGAAACAACAGGTACTGCCCAGGTCAGGGAGAACCACAGGACCGGATGAATGCCTCTTGGGCCAGGAAAGCAAGGTCAGCCAGAGACAGTGGGAATGACTCCGAACCTTGGCAGCTCCAGCTCATCTGGCCATACTGGATGGGATGGCTGCTGGAAACAAAACAAAACAATCCAAGCCATCTGAGAGCCAAGTTACCTCAGTAAGAACCCAGCCAGCTCCCACATCTTTCACTTATCTTGACCTTTTTTCCTGGACATCAAGAGATTGAGTAGCATGGAATCTGAAGTTCTTAGCATTGTTTCTGCAAACCACACTGGAGCTGACACTCAAGGAGATCACAGTTCCAGAGATGATCAGCTTTCTAATTTACAAGCACCCAGTTTCCACAGTCAGATTCTGGTTTTACCTGACAGAGGAGGCATTAGGTATGACTGCACACACTCACTAAGACTCGGCACTGCCAGTAAGGTGTGTCAGTCCATGTGACAAGCACTCTGCCACCCAGCATGTCCCCAGCTGCTTCAAAGGGAACAGACACTAGTTATAACCACATATGTGCAAGGATCTATCTGAACAGACACACAATTAGGAGCGTAACGTACTGCAACACTACAGCTCACTTCTAACTGCTCTGAATGATTACAGGCACAGTTGCTGCTCTCTCATCATCAAGGCATGATTTCCAAATTGGGTTACAACACTTACTTGCTTTGTGTAGACCTGAGTATTACCTGGTCCTGAGTTTCCCCCACGCTTTGCAAAGTGCACGTGCTTCACTGATGACCTCAAAACTGGGCTTACTACAGTGGTAAAAGGACAGCAAGCAACCCTCGGAATGTCTTAAAGCACTTTTGTGTAATAGCTACCACATAAATACTTCCCCATGCTTACTTTAATTATTCAAAGAAAATAAAGACAACAAGATAAAGCCCAATACTTTTCCAAACTAAAAGATGTGAGATTTATCACCTCCAACACTACTATGACAGTTTAACACTGTCATGAAGTATTCCGCATTTCCCTTCCAAAAACGCTGCACATTACAGCTTTAACAACAATTCACCATGACTGACTGTGTGAGCTTTGTTTTAGTGGAAGCCCATTTGTTATCACCAATTTCATTAGAATATAGGATACAGCGCTGGCATGATTTATTCCCACAAAGACCGCTACACATCGCATTACACTGGACCATTCTCTCTTAAATTTATGTGGTTCTCCCAGATGTCTGTCCATGCATGGGTACAATAATCCAATCACAGCTGCAGAGACAGGAAAGAAAAAAGGCCCAGAGGTTAAAGCACTGGCAATATTTAACTAAAGACTACCTAGACTTTGACAATTATTGTGGCTGCTAAAATAGATCTTTTAAAAATAACAGTACAAACTAGACATTGTAAAAGAAGAGGAATTTCAAACAATGTAATTATTTAAAAAGGCCCTGTAAAACTTCAGCAGCATCTTCAACCACTGCAGTATTGTCCCAGCAGAAGGAGGAGAAGAGAGGCAATTTGAACTAAGGGCAAAACAATAAAGAGCTCTGCACTCCAGCAAAATCTGCAGCCTCACATTGTAGCTCAGAAAGGGCTGTAATAGCTTGCAGGCTGGCATGTTTGAAAATCCCAGGTATCAGGCATGTATGTTTAAACAACCCCAAAACAAACACACCACAGCAAGGGCACAGTGTGGTTTATAACATCAATATTTTGTGTCACAAGTAGTTTTTGTTTAGATAATGTTTCTCTTCTTCTGTGTTACTATAATAGGCTTGTGCAGAAGAGGAAAACCCAAGAACCTAAAGTAGCTGTTGAACATAAAAAGCAAACAGGACTTTCAGCCCCAGAGAACTTCTTCATAAATGTGTTCTCTACTGCAACTGCAGTTACCAGCCCTGTTGAGGGGTAATACTGGTGCTGCAGGAGATGAGCAGAACCTGAGTCATGGCTACAGACTCCAGTGCCCTCAGTCTGTCATGCTGTTGCAGGTATGGTATGGCAAATGCACTTTACTGTGACAGAGCAGAAACTGATCTGTAAGTTACAGGAAAATAAATCCCCAGTAAAGATGGGTAGGAAAGAAAAAATGCCCGAGAAATTTTCTTGCCAAAGGCATCGGGCCAAACTGATGACTAATAACAGTGACGGATGAAAGGATTTCTCTGAAAGCAGCTTTGATCACCGCTGATTATAAATATGTAAAATAGCTTTATTTTGTTCATAATAAGAAGTCATACTGCAGAGAAATGTTCATGTCAATTCCAGAAAGGCTGTGCAAGTACAAATGGTAAGAAAATGGGTGAGTTATCAGCTTTTACCACAAAAGTTCCCCTGTACGTATGCTAGCAGAGGAGATAAGGAAAGAAAATGGAGAAGATTGATAATGAAAAAGAAAGAACTTGAACACCTCAACAAGGGTCACTTCTGCAGGGAAATGACAATTAAGGCAGTAATTACTTTAAACCAAGTGGCTTAAAAATCAAGCAGTCCAAATGCCTAGCACGTTGCTACACTTTACAAGTGCTATCCGGTCTTTCAACCAAAACCACCAACCCATCAGAAGCAGAAAGGCCCAAAAGCTCCTTCCAAGATGATGGCAAGCCCCAGCCTTCGTGGCTTCCCCACACGCAGCTGCTGACAGGGTTTGCAGACAACCCATGAGAGCATGAGTGTGCCAAGCCCATCACTAAACCATGTCCCTCAGCACCTCATCTATGTATCTTTTACCTACCTCCAGGGATGGAGGCTCCACCAGCTACCTGGGCAGTCTGTCCTAAAGTTCTTCCTAAACTCCAATCTAAACCTCCCCTGGCACAACTTGAAGCCATTTCCTCTTGTCCTATCATTTGTTACTAGGGAGACGAGACGGAGTCCCACCTCACTACAACCTCCTTTTCAGGTAGTTCAAGAAGACACCACCTTTACTGGAAAGGTTTGCTAAAACAGAATCCTCCAGTACTAGCTGCTAAGAATATTCCCTTAGTAAAGTGTAAAACTGACCCATGGGATGAGTGATCCTCAGAGCCAAGTAGAAAGCCAAATTCCATCAACCTCCTAACATGGAATAGGTCTGGATAAAATGAAATAAGAGGAAAGCAGGGTAGTTCTTACTACCTTCAGTAGACATCTCATTTCAACTAGTTAAAAATAGAAAAGCCTCAACTCCCTGCATGGCCATGGGAGAAAGGGAGCAGGTTCATATCATGCTGCTTACACATGGATGTAACTGTGGTGCTCTGCTCTGCCACGTGCCTCCAAAACCGCAAGCTGGTGCCCAGCCTCACTCTCTGAGACACAGTCACCCCTCCCAGCCTCATGGAGCTCATGTGCTGCCTGGAAGTGGACTGAGGAACAGATGGAAAGTTGGATCACAAAAGGGAGCATTACTCAGGGTGTTTGCTGCCCTCAAAACAAGGCACCATGTGCTGCACAGTCTGACACTTCCTGGGAATTTCTTGTAGAGCACACTCCCAGAATCTAGCCTCATGATTACACACAGCACTACCTTCTACAGCCTATTAAATTTGTACTCTAATTCAGCAGAAAAAGCAAAGGCCATGCTCTGCTAACAGTATCACGTCAGAACAAGTTAGCAGAAGAGCAATTTCTGGAGACAGGCATGCCTATTTGTGTAAACACAGGTAGATGAGAAGGATGGTAATAGCTCAAAAAGGGCAATGATATCGGAAGAGAAATTTCTACCTTCCACACTTTTCATGTAGCTTTTTGTAACTGTATAACTACCTATTCACTCTTTCACCTCCATGCCAGGCATACACACACAACTGAACTTACCTGAAGCTGTGCCACAGCAAGGTGGTACCCACCAAGCTGAGGAGAAGATGCTTGTAATCACATCAGGGGGGAAGAGAGTAACATTTCTCTGGATCTGAAGCAAGTTTAATACTAATGCAAGAAATACGCCAATAAAAAACAGCACTATACCACGAATTACCAAATTCATGCCATGACTGGTTACAGATGAAATATATGGGCCACATTTTTTTGGTAAGGTTGGCTTTGCATCATTTTCTGCCATGACTTCTTATGTACTGAGAGACATCCAACAGGCTGACTGAGGAGGACTTGGCTGCAAGTAGTATTTTGACTCTCCTCAATTAGGAGATTCCCAAACCCTGAAAAACAACAAAAAAAGAGTGAAAAATGCAGATATAAGACATAATAAATGTATTTCTCTTAAGTAAATTAGACATTGGGGTAAAAAACGTTTACTTCTGAGAAGGCAATTAGTCATTTGAGAGGAGAACCAACCATAGCTACAAAAATGCCTTACAAAGAAAACAGGCTTTGCAAATAGCTTTATCTACTAGGAAGCAGAGAAGGCCAAATGTGAATGTGAAAACACAGGGAGAAGAGGTGAAATGAAACTGGTATCAGATGGAAGAAAGGCTTGCTTTGCAGCAACAATAAATTGTTTTCCTCTCCTCCATTAAGCAGAAACTGGAGAATATGTAATTCAGAAGCAAATAAACACAGTCCTTAGTTTCAAGTCAGTCACAGAGGTCTATAGATATGTCTCTTCTTGAAGAGATGCCAGAAATCATTTCTCAGCTGGAAAGTGAAATATTTTTTTGGGATAGAGTCAGAATTTCAGCAGTCCTGCAGCACAATAATCTTCAGAACCCCAGTAAGAGCAAACAACTCAGTGAACCAGAGAAGTAATCTCAATATGGAGAAACTCAATATTTACCAAAGCAACACAAGTTTGGTGAAAGTTGTTGTACTTTATTACAAACTGTAATTGTAATGAGGCACAAAAGAACTTGGGAGTGCAAGAAGAGCTCCTCTCGCCCGAGCACTAGGTAGCACCTACATGAGTAACCGCCAGCACTATAGGCACAGCAGAGCTCCCTTCCCAATCCCTCTTTTAAAAAAACCCCTGTCCATCAAGAGTCTTGTTATACACAGATTCAGTGCCACATTCATGTATAACAACGATTTTGATGGACAGCTTAGCCACCTGGAACTTCAGAAAAAAAGGCCTGACATTGTTTTTAAATTTGAAACTGCCAACCGGTGGCGGCTTTTGTTAACTCTTATTTACGGCCTCGCAGGCACAAGGGGAGCCAAAGGGGTGTATCCATCCCCCTTCCTTCCTCCCCGGCTTCAGCAGGTCCCCAGGAAGCTCCCTGAAGACACAGCAGAAATACAGAGGGCAGAGTGTTTACTTTTGCTGACTGAAAGCCAAAGGGGAAGTTAAATACATCCAGGTTAGTTCATACACTACAGGTAACGGCACAGAAGATGCTGCATCTTCTTTGGGATGCAGTACTCCCAAAAAAGTTCCAAAAACCAAAACAAAGGACAGACAAAAAGGTGCAGATCCCACATAACTTCCCACTGGCAGTTTGAGGAGCAGCAGAATCCCCCTAAGAACAGAAGATCTCTTCTATGAGGGCAAGCACCATGTTGGTCTTCTTAGTCAGCTTACTGACTTCAGCTGAGCAGATGTCTACATCAAGGCTGGCACCGGTACTGCAACATACTTCCCTCAAGCAAAAAGGAGGTGCTCCAGACTTTTCTTTCCCCTCCTTCAGATGGCATGGCAGTAGAGCTTGGATGATACATTTAGCTTCCAGGAAAAAAGCACAGAGTCACCAAGTTCACTAATTCCATTGAGAGCCTCGTCCCCTGTACCTGGAGTCTTTTCAATACACCGGAGACTGTAGGTCCCAACTAGAAACTCTGCAGGAATACTACACCTAATGGGGGCTTTTAAACTGATACATTCCTTCTTAGCTTTAGCTTGCCTAGGACAAGCTAAACTCTTGATTCTCCATTTACTTCATCATCCCAACAGCTCTTTGCAATTCCTGAAATCTGTATGTTCCTTTTTCAGATGCACGACCAGAGCTGATGTATACAATCCCAGGTTCAGCTCTCACAGCTTTGTACAAGAAACTTCATCCTTCTGTATCTCTTTAAATGAGCTCTTCTGCTGCACACCCAGAAGCACCGTTTCTTTTTGTACTGCCATAAAGCTTATATCCTGTGATCCACCACTTCATTCGAGTCTCTCTTCTTCCCTATTACTGAACTTCTTGTTCCTTAGTACCGGCCCCAAACGTTGTATGCTGAATTTCAGTCCACAGCTATTACTTATGTTGACACTCAACACCACTCCATTTTTTCTGTAGCATCTCCCGGTCCTCTCTGGCCCTGCAAACAGTTCCCAGCTTTGGGTCATCAGCAAATATAACCACAACATACTACTTTGTGCATCAAAGTCATCAACTAAAATACTGAGCAAGATCAAGACCCTATCTTTGACAAAAATCTAATAATAGTTTCCCTACAGTCATTATTTCCCCATTTTACAACATCTCTTGCTATCTCCCTCTAACAAGATTCTGCTTCTTGTAATTCTTCAAATAAAACAATACCTAACTTAATCAGGAATCATCAACCGTCCCACATGGCAATACTGACGTAAACACTAACCATATCTTACTTTATCTGTCCTCCAAATGCTGATGATCAAATAAAAGTCCAATTTTATTGCTGCATAAAGCAGCTTGAGAATCTAAGCCTCGCATTTACCTGATTTCCATTTATCTGTCATTTAGCAAATATAGTTAAATTTGAAGGCTGATCAAAACATAACAAGGCTTAGTTATACATGGAAATCACTTCCTGCTTTTACACAAATACTGCAGCTGCAAGTCATTCAAGGAACAAGCAACAGATTTTTTACTACAAGGTAAACAACCTGACCACAGCAGGGGCGCTTGGGTGGGTCAGTGAATGTTTATAACAAGTAATGCAAGGTGCCAAATTAGCTTGATGCAGCTGTTTCCATCTTGGTTTCTCACTTCACTCATATTGTTCCTATTTATTTTATACCAGTTTCCAAACTTTCTCTACTCATTGCCTCGGAGACCTTCTGTCATGTTGCAAACAGAGCAACGAGGGTATGGAGCAAGGTGACCAACGCTCACGTACAGATTCTTCAGTGCCTCGGACAGCTACAGTTGAGGATGTTCAGATACAGCAAAGGTGATGAGCATCTACTTTCATCACCTTTCACAAAAAGAAAATTAAGCTTTCTGAAAACCATCTCCTTTTTCTGGACTAGGGGGCTAGAGTGCCTGAAGACACATGCCTTGTATTTTACTGAGCATTTCCACTCAGACAGGAATCATTCACCTATTGAACCAATGTTACTTCTGAGCTTTCCTCTCTCGGGAACGTACATTCCAAACTGCAACACCACACTGAAAGTGGCAAGTTTGGCACTGCCAGAAGGTCTCAGCTGCGCTTCCCCTCCTCGGTGGCACACACATGGTGACATGGTGACAACCCCAGCTTCTGGACATATCACACGAGAACACTATATACAATTCGCAAGGCAATCATGTGACTTCTGGCGCTGCGCAAAAAGTTAACAAGTAAATTATCATCCTGGATATTTTCACAACAATCACTTAATTGTTTTCTAAGTAGAAGATTCATCCTGCAAGTGCTCCCCAGTGCGCTGCACGCAAGTCACAACGGCTGACACGGTACAGACATATTAGGAAGAACACAGCGTGGTGGGGAACAGGAAAGAGATTTATTTAGGTAATACCAGGCAGGAGATGGCAAAAAGGGTGACATGACAAGAAAGCATCATCTCCTGCGAGGCAAAGCCAAAAGCAAACCACTACCCTTCTCGGCACACCAGGTAAGGCAGCTCTCCCGGCCGGGCTGCTCTGGCTCCGCCGGGCCAAAGGGCTCCTACTCGCCTGGGGCATTCCCACCTCCAGCCCGGGACGGGGCCATCAAGCAAGGCCGGCAGAGCGGCCGCGCAGGGCCCTGCCCGAGGAGGCCTCCGGGGCAGGCGGCTTCACCGCTGCCGGGGTGAATAGCCGCCGCCGTCCTCCTCGTCACACACTCGCTGAGCTCGGGCACGTCGGACAGCCGCGGCGGCCCTCCTGGCACAGTCGGCCGAGCAGCCCGCCGCTTGCTCCGCTTCCCCAGCGAGCCCGGCCGCGGCGGGGCCCGGCACCACCCCCGCCCCGAGGCAGGGCCCCGGCACCACCCCCGCTCCGAGACAGGGCCCCGGCGGCGGCGCTGACAGCGGGTCGGGCGCCCGCGGGGAACACGGGGCCGGCAGCGCCCGCTGCCCGCCCGGCCCGGCTCGTCCCCTGTGCCTGGCACAGCCACGACCCCAGCGCGCCCCCTCACCCGTCCCCTCCGTACGGCTGCAGCCGCCACGACCACGGCACTCACTCGGCCTCCGCCATCTTCTCCCTCCCGCTCCAGTCCCCGCCCCGCGCAGCCTCCGCAGCGCACCGCTGCGCAGCGCCCTCCGACAGCCGCTGCCGGGGCGAGGGCGGGCGCGGAGCGGGGCTGGGTTCACCGTCCAGCTCAGGGGCAGCTCTGCGCCCCGATCCCCGCACAGGCGTAGCTCAAACGCGGCCGTTGTGACGGGACTTACAGGAACCGGCCGAGGATTCTTGTTGAGTCTGTACGGAGCTGTGCTTGCCTTGGAGAGCGGGTTGCACCAAAAGACGCGCCGTTAGGCTTTTTGTGCCGTTCGGTTGAGCGATGAAGGGTTGTGCAATATCCCTGTTAGACGTTTCAGTGGCAGAAAACAGAAGGAGGAAATAACACTTTCCCCAGTCCAAACTGCCAGCGTGGCCCCGGCTCAGCTCAGCCCTTGATCCTGCCGGGACGTTCACATGTGCTTGACTTTATTGATCGGGGTGAAAAGCCACGGCTTATTACTCCAGAAACCACATTTTCATCAGCAGTCTGTGGCCTCTCAAGGAGAACATACAATGTGAAGTGGAAAACAGTTTGCTTTAATCTATCCTAACGAGTAGTGAAGGCATCACCATAAAAAATACTTTGTATCACAGAGTCATTACAACTGGAAAAGACCTTTAAGATCATCAAGTCCAAACGCTAATCTCACACTGCCAAGCCCACCACTAAGCCATGTCCTTGCATGTATACAGTGTATATATGTGGGGAGGGGTGTAGGAGAACCACACTGTTATGTCTCATACATATATTCATTATCATATATTCATTATTATTCTATTAATGAACATCTTCCATTCTCATTGCACTGATAATGAATACAATTTATTAAAACCAGCTGCACGTTGCCTTCCCCCAAGCTTGGTAGTTCATTGCAAACACTTGGATGGAACATTCCATAATACAAGGTCTGCAGTGTTTCGGTGCTGATCGTCTTACAGTTCCCAAGGTAATGATTAGATAGGATAGGATAGAATTTGTGTTTGCTGTAATAGCACCTTTAGTGATAACTGTGGTTTCTTCATTCTGGTACATTGAGAGCAACGGTGGCACTAAACACATATAAACTCAGAGGAGGGTATATGAGTCTGTAATAGACACATTATGAATGGAAAAAAGGAAAGATTTACAGCAGCAGAAACCCATTGTGGTTTAGATGAGTAATAAATGAGTTTTCAAATCATTCAACTTTGGTTTTCATCACACAGAAGCAAAGTCTTTTTATTCCCAATAATTCCTACAGAGCAGCTTGCCCCATTTCTGTGGGTTAGATACTTTACTGTATTTCAACTCCACGTTTTGGATCTAGAAAGACAAAAAGATTTTGTAATAAAATAATATCATTTTTCTTAATGTCAGATTTTCTTAATGTCGCCTTTGGTCAGTGACATGCCCAAGGTAAAGTGCCCTAGCTCTTTAAAGACCAGGACCAGTAGAAAACCTGAAAGCAGAAACTCTGAACTTAAAGTAAGTGTGTTAGAGAGGAAAGTGTGACATAAGTAGATGGAGACTGCAAGTGACTGCTGTGTCTTTCCTTCCTAGACACGTGTCAGATAATGATTTGTCTATGAATAATTCAGATTAGTTATAGTCAAGTCTGCTGCTGTGTTTGGTACTAAGAAATTACAAGCGCTGCAAAATTAAACTTATAATTTGAGAATATATTAGCTATATTATTAGAGAAGTATTAATAAAGCTAATACATGGGGAAATAAATAACCATTATCAGTGTAAATCAGTGCAGCTCCAAGGAATTTATTGGCATTTCCAATTTACACTAGCTGAAGACTCAGTCCTTACACCCATCTAGTGGTTATCCTAGAGGGTACAATGGCCTGTTGCACAAAAATGGGAGGAGCATGAGGGAAAAGCATATCGTATCTGAACTGGAAAAAGCCAAAATAAATACATCAGCAAACAGTTTTGCAGACAAAGGAGGCAGACATATGACCTGCAGAGAAATGTCACTTGCTCAGACTTTGACTGGAATTGCTATGAAACATCATGGGAGAAGCAGCACAAGAGTTATTTCCTTGCGCTGGCTGCAGAGCAAGACAATACAGACCATTTAGTTTTGGGGATGTAACTATTGCTCTGGATGTGATATGATTTTAAGTTCTGGTGATGAAAAACTCATCACAGTTCTTACAAAGCAGAAGAGCCTAGAGCAGCCACATAGCTGTGGGCAAAAAGTGGAGTTGCTCTTATGCCCATAACAGTGACTTTTTAAAAGCTGTATTTTGTAAAGACTCTTCCTTCTTCTTTCCCCTGCTTTATATGCTGAACTTGACACTGTATAGTCTAAGATATCCCCGGAGTCAGTTAGGGTCAGCTGTTCCCTCCCAACTATTTGTGGTCCCCTCAGCCCACTTGCTGGTGGGGTGGAGTGAGAGGCAGAAGAGGTCATGATGCTATGTGGGCATTGCTCAGCAGTAACAAAAACCTCTCTGTGTTACTAACACTGTTTTCATGACAAATGCAAAACATAGCCCCATACCAGCTACTTTGAAGAAAATTAAATCTAAATCTAAACCAGCACAGATTGTTAAAAAAATGTTGGAAATTATAGAAATTTTTTAATGAAAACATTCTTCAGGAATATAAATCTCTTTCAAAGCCTTCTTGGAAGTTCTTGATGCATGCAGAGGCTTCTGGAAGGCCTTCTGAAATGAAGAATTAGAGAACTGGACACATTTTCCACAAATGCCTTTTATTTCACTAGCTGAGGCTGCTGTCTTGTATCTTTTATTTTCTGCAAAAGAAGGTGCAGTAGCCATCCTAGTGAGCACACAGCTGGATCACAGGCAAAGATCAGCATGGCTGACAAGTCCTGCAACATTTGGAGAGCTTGTTATGCACAAAGAGGCAGTGTACTGTGAACGAGTCTGGGGTCTTGGCAAGAGCATGGTGTGCAGTGGGTAAGTTCTATCAAACCAGTTTTCCAGTAGGATTGGCATTTTAGAGAGGGAAGCAAAGCCGTGGGATCACATGCATTCTTACATATAGGAAGGGCTTGTGCTTATCTCAGGTTAACAACAGGATATACCATTCTAGGGCTGATATCAAAGGTGTTTTTTGTTTCTTTATTTAGCCACCTGCAGAAGATTCTGGATCATCAGCTCCAGATGCTAAAGTCCTTTATGTATTTACTGAAAGGGATTGCGTGGACAAATGCAGCATGAGTTTCCCTGTATTGCTCTGCCAGTGTGGCTCAGCCCTGATCTAGTTTCCACATTCATTCAGTACTTACTGAAATAGCTACCTAAGGAGTAAACACTGCCAGCCACGGTCATGGTTTCTGAGATATGGAGTCCAGCCTAGTCAGAAGTTTACCAAGATAACCTCATTGCGTCACCCACCAAAGAGCCACAAACAGATGTATTACTTAGGGACTATGACATTTAAATAAGATACTGAAAATGTAAGATAATCATCTTCATGTTAGAATACACCCAAACATGGAATTTAGGAATTAAAGACTTCCTACTGTATTTTTGTAGCACCATACAGCATCTAGATTCAATGGGCAGAATAATCAGCCTCACCTGGGCATTGTTTTGTTAGTGATAAATTTTGTGAAGCAAGGACAGTATGGTGCATGAAGATACACAGAGAATGTATACGAATGTATTCCAGTCCTAGGTGTGTGTGCTTGCATCATAAGTGTGTGGTAAGAGTCAAAATAAGGTCACTGTAGATGAATAAGTGCATGTGAAAAGGGCAGGAAGGAAATTCATGTCCAATCAAGCTAAAAATAGGTGGCTGAGTGGATGAAAAGAATGACATGAGAATGCAAACAAGCAAACTGTCTAAGAAGGAAAGCAGCCTTGCACAAGAAGTTAAAGTATTTTCTGAACTCAATTGAAAATACTTTAAATAGATGTGTCATTAAAGACAGAAGGGAATGGTTTCTCTATTAATATATTTAATATATCCTTCCTGCCTGCCTGCCTGCCTTCTTTCCTGCCTTCCTCCCTGTCTTCCTTCCTTCCTCCCTCCCTCCCTTTTTTCCTTTCCCTCTCTCTTTCCTTGCATTTGTGGCATCTCAGATTCACAAGGAACAAGAAGAGTATAGCAACTGCATTTGAAAAACTGCTGCTCAGTATCACGAGGCTTGCCATGTAGTCATTAGCAAGCAATTACAATGCCAGTTTCATTTGGCAATACTGGTGACTGAACTTATTTCATTTGACATTAACTTGTAGAGATACAGACCTTATATTTACGCCCACAAAAAAATGTCAACAGCCCATTTTAACTTATTTTGAGATTGGGCAATAACCCACCCCTATTTTGCTATTTGATGTACCAAACCAGAATGTGGACCAGGCTACTCCTGCAGAGTTTACAGCCTAGAGGAAGCGGCAGGTTCCTCTACAGGTGGTAGAGAGAAGTAACAGCACATACAGAGTGATCCTTCTGCTCGTTTGATGTGTCTATTTTAAGTTTTAAAAATTGTCTTCTGGAGGAGGCTGTTTCTTTCCTTCACCTGTTGCAGACAGAAGAGATGCCAAACTGCATAGACATCTAACTTTCAGGCCTCAGAATGAGGAGATAATGATGTTATCCTGTGTAATTTGTTCAACAGCCTGGGTTATCTGGGTCGGCCTTGAGGAACGTTTGTGTTGCAGCGAGTCGCGGGCATGGCTGTGTCAGACAGCAATCACTGCTGGCACTGACACTGCTGGGAAGGACACATTACAGAGCAGTTTGAAAAATGTCTGTTTCTCTTAGCCAACAGATATCGACAAATTTACAGTGACAATTCAAATAACAGAAGTGCTCATTGCCAACAAATACTTCCACTTTGCAGCTTTCCACTTCCTCACAAATTTGACCTTTCCCTCAGAAAGCATACCGTGCACAATGCAAAAAATAAAGGAATCAAGATCTCACTTAGAAACACAGTTTTCATTAAAAGCAGTTTTAATGAAGTATATTTCATCTGGCTTAGTTGCTTTTCACAGTCAGTAAGGAATACAAGTGCCTAAACCATAGAATTCAGGGACTCTCTTAGAAGCACCTTAAGGCCTCCAAAACACCTGCAATGGAGCTGGGGATGTGACAGACCTGCGTAAGAAAGGATGGGGTGAGGCACTCTAGGACATGTAGAACAGCATCACATACCCTTAGTTAGGCAATTACTCTCTGAATCTCTACAATCTCTACAATCTCTACAATTTGAAACAAGAAAACATCCCATCTGATACTGTTATTAATGGACTATCAGAGCCTGATAAGGGCGAGAGGTCAGCAGCATAGTATTATGGAGTCTAACTCTATATTTGTGACATTTTATTTGGCCCCTTCTGGTTTTACAGCAGAGGAGCCAGGAATTCTTGTGGTGGCATCTCAATAGAATCATAGAATCATTTCTTGCCTCAGCAAGCTTGGCAAGAAGAAAGTCAAATCTGGTGTCTGGCAACCAGATTGTTCAAGAAACATGGGATAAAGAGTGGTAGCTGACGACCAACTCCCTGTAGCTCTCCCTGAAGCTATAAAAAGACAAGAAGGATTAATTGAGACAGCACTATTATTTTTTTTGAGTCATGGAATCACAGAGGCAACACTGTAGGGCTGTGTGCTGGAGAGGGAAAGAATACAGAGGAACATAATATAAAGTAGCATAAATGGTATTTTTGTCATATGGTTTTTGGGCCTAAAAGATTGAAACCCTTTTCTTTCTTCCTGTTTGTTTTACTGCTTTGGCTATGGTATTTGTGAAAATACAAAGAATTGTCTCTTTTTTTCTATAGTGATCCACCAGTTAGTGTCAGTGAATAGCTGTTAGGCTGTTCTGAGTTTCTGGGCCACTGCTTCAACTTGCCCTTTTCTGATGGAAGCAGGGGTTTAGCCATATTGTATAAGATTTGGTGTTAGAACCAGAACATGGGCTCCAAACCTTCTGAACTTCAATTTTAATATGACAGCAAATGGCTCTGTTAAAAGAAATAGTTATCTTCTACATATTTTTTGAGGTTTAATGAGGAAGGCTTAAGAAGGCTTAGTGAAGAGGCCTTTTATCAGTTCTTACCCCTTTTAGTAGAATTGTGACTCACAAGTTGAACCAAAGCACATAGGAATTTGCATGTACTGAAAAATATGTACCCAGGTGCATTGCTGATGTGGAACACTGAACTATGACCAGCCTAAACTGGCTCCTGGATTTTTTCTTATTTCTTTGCTCCTAGGCTGTACACTTTGAACCTGAATTTCTGCTGGCATTGCAAATTTACCTTAGTGAAGAATTTGACCTTCACACTGCAGAGAGACAAATTAAATCTCAGTATTGTGTATTTGGATTGTTTCTAGGGTTTGGGTTTTGGTTTTGGGATTTTTTTTTTTGGTAGGATTTTTTTCTTCTTCTTTTTACGAAAAAAGATGATGAGATTCAGGTTTCTGATAGTATTTCAATTACCTAGGAACTGAAGAACTTTGAGCAGGCCAGGACTTGCATAAACACACATACCCAAGGTGAATGCAAATGCTTTAAAATCAGAAAAAATATTACAATTTGTGCCCCTTGCTACCTACCCAGAAGACTTTCTGCTGTGGGTTTATGGCTGCTGTCAGAACATTTTCTTCTCTGGCTTTTCTCAGAAGAAAGCATTTCAAGAACTAAATTAATTAAATTAATAGAGAGTATTAAAAATATTGTTCATACAGATACACAGATTTATATACATGCATATATGTATAATTGACAGTCAGATCTTAGAGGATTTGATCTAGATCCAGCAGGTTAGATTATCTGATTATTAGTTTCCTTCGAGTTTGAATCTTCAGGGTTGATGTAGGACTCCAAATGACACAATTAATTTGCAAAAGGGCACCAGCTTCTCTGCAGTTTGCTTTCATTTTCTCATATGTGCTACCTGAGAGTTATATGAAGATCTTCCATTCCAAATAAATTCAAAGCCACGTGTCAGTAGCCAAATATGTTATGAAAAATAAGGGAATTTCATGCACCAGTCTTCTTGAGAGCAATCTGCTTACACAATTTCTTGACTCTTAGCTCAATATTTTCCAGCATTTGTGGTGCAGCAGAATAAAGATCATGTTTTACTCCACTTATGAAATTTTAGCTATATATTAGAGACTTTAGAAGTAGCTTGATGTGCTTGAAACCAGAATGTGGGCCAAAATGAGTAATGTTTTGTCATCAGTGAATTTCTGCTGCTTCAGAAAAAAAGCGATCTTGCCTTCATACTGAGCAATGATCTTACATCTTATATCTTCAGATGAAACTTGGTCTCTTGTGGCCATACTAGAAAAATGATACATTTTCTATTTGCTCTATAAGAGGGATTTCAGTTGCCCTGGCTTTCCCTCTTGATGCATAATAAATAAGCAGTGTGATTCAAGTTTTATTTTTCCTATTCATAAATAAGAAATCTCATTCTCATTTGGTGTAGAGACGCTTCAGGTGCTTTACTAACATTTCATTGTCTGCCTCAGTAACAAATACGCTGTCTATCCAGAAACACTGTGGCTTCCATTAGACCGTTCTATTCATTTGATTCAAGTGGACAATAAAACATGCTGAATGACAGCGTGTCACTGATGACTATAGAGCTTTAAAGAAAAACCATTTTGCCTCCTGCCTTTTCATCAGTTTTCCTAGATTTGAGTGTACAACCCACTGCTCATTGTATTTTAATGAAGGCATGGCCTTATTGATATATTTACATTAATATTTAGTGATTAGCCCAGAGTAAAGCCTTGTCAAATAAAACTGATTACATTATTTTTTTGAAAGGAGAAAGCAGGTGCCAAGATCTCAAAGACTGGCAAGTATCCTGCTGTTGGCAAATGTTGGTTAAAAACATTTTTGGTAAATTATTCTGCAGTACTAGAAAAACATTGGAAAACTGGGTGAGGTCCTTGAAACAAAAGTATATATATATGTCCATCTGCTCTGGGCATAGATAGAAGAGATGACTGAGAATCATTGCTAAAAATAGCTATTCTGTGACTCACATTAAGGGTACAAATTGGTGAAATACCTGGTCTGGAACAAGAGACATCTCTTCCACTCAGATTGGAATTGACCGTGTTGCAGAAGCTTACTACAAAGCCAGCACCACCTATGTTCCTGTTTGTCTTACACAGTGCATATGTCTCTCATGCTGCACAGGGATAAGGTGTTACTTACATTTTATTTTAGTCCTACTAGTCAAGTACAACTGTAAGAGTCTGTAATTCTTCTCTCTATTAGCTACTGAGGACACCTCAGCAACTTCTGCCTGACATGAATCGGGTCTTCTGGAGTCTGAGAGGTCCCTTATCCTGAAGGAACAACTGGACCTTCAGATGCTCTTCAGATATTAGATATCAATATGTGATTTTTCAAGATAGCCCAATAAATACTTCTTTCTTTCTGAAATGCAGGTAGAGTTTGGGTTTATTTTTTTGTTTATTACGTATTTCTTCTGTGGGGAAGCAATGTTCCAAAGTGTAGTGGAAATACCACCCTGCTTTCTGAACGCTTACATTTTATTCCTTAATGAGAGAATGCCTAGAGGCCGTAACTTGAATGCACTGGCCTTCTTTCAGGAAAATGATTTTAGAAAACTTAGCCACAAGCAATCTGCTAGGACGTTTTCTATGTGTGCTTTCTTCAAGATGGAGGATCTAACACAACATTATTACAGAAGCACACAGTCTCCCAGCAAACACATCTCTCACACTCTAAGTGATATCCTACCTTGTGTGCAGCTGTGAAGACCCCAGCCTTTACCTCATGGACATAAGATCTATTGCATAGCAAGCTCTTTGGGAGAGGCAGCATCTTTTCATTACAGTAAGAGCAAGGTATAGCATAATTTTGACATCTAGAAACTGCTGTAACATTGGAAGTCATGTTTGACCAACCTGATAGCCTTTTATGAAGATGTAACCAGGTGGATGTGGTTTATCTTGATTTCAGTAAAGCATTTGACACTGTCTTCCACAGCATCCTCACAGCAAAACTGAGAAAGTGTGGGCTGGATAATCAGATAGTGAGGTGGATTGTTAACTGGTTGAAGGGAAGAAGGCAGAGAGTGGTGATCAATGGGACAGGGTCTAGTTGGAGGGTTGTGTCTAGTGGAATCCCTCAGAGACCGGTGTTGGGACCAGTACTGTCCAATATGTTCATTAATGACCTTGATGAAGGAACAGAGGGCACTGTCAACAAGTTTGCTGATGATACTAAACTGGAAGGAGTGGCTGACACAGCAGAAGGCTGTGCTGCCATTCAACGAGACCTGGACAGGCTGGACAGTTGGATAGAGAGAAATCTAATGAAATTCAACAAGGGCAAGTGTAGTCTTGCATCTGGGAAAGAATAACCCCATGTACCAGTACAGGCTGGGGAATGAACTGTTAAGAGAGTAGTGTAGAGGAAGGGACATGGGGGTCTTGGTGGACAGCAAGTTCTGGGCCCCTCAGTTCAAGAAAGACAGGGAGCTGCTGGAAAGACCAGCACAGGGCCACCAAGATGATGGAGAGGAGCATCTCCCTTCTGATGAAAGGCTGAGGGAGCTGAGACTCTTTAGCTTGGAGAAGAGGAGACTGAGGAGTGATCTCATTAATGTTTACAAATACATAAAGGGTCGGTGTCAGGAGGATGGAGCCAGGCTGTTCTCAATGATGGGCAATGATAGGACAAGGGGCAATGGGTACAAGCTGGAACAGAAGAGATTCCAAAGAAATATGTGGAAGAATTTCTTCACTGTGAGGGTGAGGGAGCACTGGAAGGGGCTGCCCAGATGGGTTGTGGAGTCTCCTTCTCTGAGGACATTCAAAACCCACTGGACGAGTTCCTGTGTGACTATTCTAGGTGGTCCTGCTCTGGCAGGGGGATTGGACTGGGTGATCTTTTGAAGTCCCTTCTAACTCTTAAGATTCCGTGATTCTGTGGATTTCTAGGACCAGACAGTGAATCTCTGTTGTAATAAACCTTTGCTTACCCAAATGACCTCTGTGAAAACACTGCTTTCAATATGAACCATAATAAGCAGTAATGACAGAAATAATAGCATAAATGCATTTCTGTGGCTGCTTCCCTTTTCTGTTACCTGAGAGGTACTATAAGATGGGTGCAGTATAAAATACAGATGTAGGGTATTTGGAAGTAGCAATAATAGCAGCACACGTGAGGTAACTGAATTAACTATATTGGAGAGTGATGATAGTATATGCTCAGAATGTTACATCTCTCCACCTCTCAAAATTACATACACTATTTACCACACCTCTTAATCAAGTAAGGATTTATTGATATTGCTCCATGTCCAACTAAATGTGAAATATGACGTCATGCGGTACTGCTCCATCTCTGGGTGAAGGCATGAGGGGAAAGACGCACAGAACTTTCTTCTATGACATTCCCATCTACAGATAAGTCTGAGTTGATAGAAATAACCTTTTGTAATACCCACAATTTTCCATAGTTCTAATTTTTATTGTGCCTGCTGCCTGAAAGATGATAAGACTTATTCATAAATTCACACTCCAGTGGTTTGATAAATATATAACAGTCTGGAAAGGAGTTTCTTGGCGCAGTGAATGTTATTCATCAGGTCTCGGTTTTCCTTGGTTTTGATCCTAAGGTTGGCTCTTTTTCTCTCTTTTTTTTTCTTTTATTTGACATATTTGGCTCACTTTTCTTATCCTCTTCCTACCGATAGCCAGAAGGAAAAATAACACTTTGGACAACTAAAACTAAATATGGTGTGCTGAAAAATATGTTTATATACCTTTATTATAGTATCTCTTATTCCCTATCTGACAAATGAGGAGGCAAAAATATTGTAAAGTGATATTCTATAGCAGGCACAACGCTTATCAGTTATTTTCCTTTGACCTTCTGCCTTAGAAAATTAATTCACTTGAGCTGTTCGTACATGAGAACATTAGGGCAAAAATAATGTTAGCACTAGTGAACATAATCTCTGCAGGAAAGCTGGGCAATTATTCAATGGTCTAATCTTATCTCTTGTTTCATTTTTATATGGCAAGTCTACATTTAAAGTATTGGATATACTGTGCTTCTGCTCAGTACCATCAAACCACAGTAAATAAAAGCCGCTAAGTGCCACCATGAGTGAAGGAGCTTATAATGAGAAGTGTGAGTAGACATGTGCGCCATTCATCATTCTGTTCAGCCCGATATTGGGGCTCTTTTTATCAGCAGTATTCGTAGCAGTGTCATCACCTCTGGTATAAATCTTCTGTCAGTGTCTGTCGTCCCTGTGCCCTATTAAGCTCATGCTCTCACATAATCACTGAATGACCTTTGGATGCCTTTCATTAACCTCTGACCTGAACCCCGCCGCCTTCTTGTTGGTAGGTAAATCTATAACATGACATTTGCTTATGACTCAACCTTTATCCTTGCTTAATAGTCGTGCCTTTCAATTTATTGTTGTTGTTGTTGTTGTTCTGGAACAAGATGATAGTTACAATCTTAAAGCACAGCTTGGATTTCAAAGACTGGAACACAACATTCACCTAAGTGTCTCCTAATAGACTTTCTAATATTTTTGCACTGCTGCTTTCTGAATCTTATCAATTTTAAATTGATGCAGGGTGTTAGTCTCACAAATAATATTTTTTTGCTCCTAACAGGAGTTTATTTTCTGTCAGATAGTTTCCTCTTCTTATGTTCCCCTAATCAGGGATTAGGGATTGATTAATTCAGATTCAATTGTGCAGCTGTGCCACAGCTTAGTCTGAAATTTCCGATGCTGCAGATGAGGGTAGCTATTACACAGAAATAATAATAATAATAACAACAGTGTAAGATTTTGTTCTCCTGAGGATCAAGTGGGCTGGAAAGTAGTTACTTCAACACTCTGTGCTGCCGATGTCTTACTGCAAAACCTTGGTCAAGCTACTTGCTTTTTCTATGACTCATTTACCTCACTTGTAAAATGGGCCATGGTAAAACTGTACTCTGCAGAATAAAACATGAAAAATGGCTTCTATTTACCTCTTGTGTGCTTGGAGACCAGGCTGATGCTCTTATTAACCCTACTCAACTACTCAAATAAGTGGATGTACAGAGTTGAGAACATGCTGAATTATATTTCTTCTCCTTCAGCCCTACTTCCCCCCTGTGAATGTGCCCCTAATTACAGTTAACTGTAATTAGTACCAATTAACTAAAATTCTTAACTGATATATTCCTCCAAACCCATTGATGAAAGGGTCTCCAAGCAACAAACAGGAAACTAAGTGGTTGGAGTCTGTGTGGGCGTTGGAAGCGATGAGTTCACTGTAGGACTGGTTGGTGCTGCCTTGGCCAGGGGAGGGAATGGGCTCTGTCTCTACAGGGAAATGGGAGGGAGGAAATGGATACAGCACCAGGAGAAACCTGGAAACACGAAATCACAGAATCACAGAATGGTAAAGGTTGGTAGGGACCTTTAGAAATCATCCAGTCTAACCCCCTGCTAAAGCAGGTCCACCTAGGTCAGGTCACACAGGAACACATCCAGGTGGGTTTTGGAAACCTCCAGAGCAGGAGACTCCACACCCTCCCTGGGCTCCCTCACCTGAACAGGAAAATAGTTTTTCCTTATGTTTAGATGGAGGGATTAGCTCTGAGAGAGGTTATGGGGGGAGAACATGGCAGATAGGTTTGATGGAGGTCTGTCTGCAAGGTGTTACTGTCCTGATTAAATCTTTTGAGTGACCGCAGAAAAGAGCACAGGGCTTCCTGTGCAAAAATTAAGGTAAAAATCAGAGTGAACGTATGTGGAGCAGCTTTTGCATTTTCTGTGACAGTGCTGTAAATCATCCTGAAGCAATGTTAAAACAAGAAGAGATTGGTTGACATTATCTTCTCCTCAACCTTTTATATACCTTTAATAAAAGTATTTTAT
Source organism: Colius striatus (assembly GCF_028858725.1). Classification (NCBI taxonomy): domain Eukaryota; kingdom Metazoa; phylum Chordata; class Aves; order Coliiformes; family Coliidae; genus Colius; species Colius striatus. The sequence continues at coordinate 10,043,938 of NC_084769.1, read as the reverse complement.
CAGACTTGTGTACTTATAAAAATTTCAAATATCTTGTGTAATAACAGCGTTTCCTGAACCATATAACCCACAGACACTCATTAAATCCATGTCTTGACAATTTTGCTCTGTAGAAATCTAAAGCAGTTTCTTCCTAAGTTTTTCTCTCTCCATTTCATTTTATTTTGTTCAGGAATGGCAAGTAGGTTACTTCTCTTTCTGTTTCGTTATGGGGCTGTCTCCTCACAGCTGGAGGGCCCATCTCTTCTCAGCTTGTGATCAAGCACCATCAAAATGGGGAAAATTTCAGGGAGTTGGAAATGGAGAGATAAGCAGTTTGTCTTTTCTTTAACTTGCTGTGCTTTGATATAGCATTCCTCCTTGGTTTTATCCTCATTTCTTCTTTTTGTCTTTTCATTTTCTTCTATGCTTGGGTATGTCTCTTTTGATATCAAGAGCAAAAAATGTCATGTTGATATTATGCACATTGTACAATACCTGTAAGAAGTTACATGTACAGTAAAGGAAACTGTAACAAACCACAGATACCAACACTTACCCATGCCTGGTGCTGACTGACTGCTGGAACACTTTTGTCTCTGGAAAAAGAAATTGTTCAGCCATCCCCACTAGAAGGTGGCAACACCACATGTGCTTGGGAACAACTGAGAACTCATCTCCTGACCCTAGGATTGTTACAGGGATGGTATCATCAAACATGATAAAATCGTCAATAGTTTGATAACACCATGCCTTTTATTCAACATACTTTTAAAATCTTTTGTTAAATCAAAAGGAGAAAGGGTAATGACAGGGTAAGGAAAGAAAATACTGCCATTCATGTGTAATAACCCATACTCCCTGTCTCATTTGTAAGCACCTTGCCCTTCCCGGTTTAACATACAGATCTTTTGGAGGTCATAGTGCATGAAGTGAACAATGAGCATTGCAATGGGATTGAGGGTAAATTAAACCAAGAGCTCATTCAATGCCAATTCCATGAAGGAGTGTACACAAATGTCCTGGTAAGAATCCATTGCCAGGACAATCTCCTTTCATTGGCAAAAGGGGAAAAATTGGGGCAACATACTGTGTTATACTAATCTCTCTGCCATTAAGGCCTGTTAGTGCCCTCAGGGTGTTGACACATTCCTGCACTGCTGGGGAGATAGCAGCGGACAGCAGAGACCCGTGGAAAATGTGATGGAAAGTTTGTTTTCCCCAGGTGTGCCTGGTGCCAATCTTCACTTGGGCCTCAGCATCCCTGGTGGTGCCCAGGAAATGGGCTGATACCTTGGCACACATTTGCCACGATACCAGACAGGTATCTGCTGTGTCAATCTTCACTGGAAATTAATATTTTAATCACAAACAATGATAACCATAATAATAACAACAATAATACAGTACAATAGAGTACTCTGGAGCACACAATATTGTGTTGGGCACAACAAAGCCCCTTTCATCACCACTGGAGAGTGGGACAAATAAGGTCACAAAATGGGAATAGAATGACAAAATAGAGGATTGTGTACCTCTGCTCTTTATTTGGATTTACAAATACATTTGGTAAAGCTTGTCAGGGTGGAAGCTGGCAAAGTGCAGTTGGAAAAAAAGTGGATTTTGAGGAGAAACATATAGAGGAAGGACCCTGGTCTTTAGAAGGCTCAGCCTCACAAATCCAAGTGGGTTTTTGATCTGGCTGTGGCAAAGCAGAAGATTTTCAACTGATGGCGACAACTGAGGGGACTTGTGATGATGGCAGCAAAGAAACACAAAAGGGTGGTTAATTGTGTGACCCGCAGGGATCCCTGGAAGTCATTAGTGGGTATAAAGAGGCCATATTTTCATAAATGACCATTAGTCTTCTGCAAATGTTCCTTGAAATGTAAAGGGATGATTTTCTCTCCCCAATTAATCATTCTAGAAATCCTCCATCGTGTAATCTTGAAAACACAAGAGAGGCCTTAGTATCAGCAAATGTTGCCAGATGTACAAAATGGCAGAGTAATGTGTTGTATAAAATGATTTTGGGTGGCAGAAACTGGATAGGAAGCCAAGAATACTGCACCAACATTTGAGCTTTTCTGCAAGAGGCGTTGCCAGCCTCAGGAGAGAGCGCTGGATAATTTATAGGTTAACATTTTCTTTTTATGTGAATAGCATTTTTTCTCATTTATAGTTAATTAGGTTAAGCATGCACAGGGAGCAAGGGAGGAAAGACTTTCAGAGAGAATCTAAACGATTAGCAATTTGAATGAAGTAAAAGAATCTGCTAAAAGATGTAGCTCTGGAATTAAATGTGTTGCTATAACAAGTGTAAGGATCAGATAGGAATTTTAAAGGTTCTTACATTAATTATAGCAGCAGCATAAAAAGAGGTAGAGCGTATTTACAGGTTTGGCATGTGAGTTCTTTTCAGAAGTAGCTGCTGTTTTATTTTACTAGAAGAGAAGGAACTATTTGTCCCATCGTTTCCCAGGTTTATATCTTTTGCACACGTTTCTTGTCTCAGGGGGGTTTTGGCTCACATACAGGATCAGTTAAGGTGAATTACAAAGTAAAATGAACATTGACTTAAGCACTGAGTTTCTTCAAATCTTTTTTTTCTTTTTTTTCCCTGCATAAAATCCTCTTGACACTTCCTGGTTGGCTGAACAATTTTTTGGCAGATTCTGTGTGTCCATCTCTACGCAGGGAGTGGAACAAGTTCGCTAAGGCCCATCTAAAAATGCTGCACCATATCTAAACCAGGACAAACTTTTATGCAGACACTCAGAATGGTTTGGGGTGTTAAAATCACCTGAGCTACAGTTAGATTAGTGGTATAGAGACTTGTCAAATCCAGGGTGTTGGTGATGAGGATCACACAGTGTGCTGACATCTCCCATCTCCCACCATGAGGATGGAACATTGCTGCAGCGCTGCACCCCAGGCTCTCTCCCGCTCGGGTGCCACATTTCCTTGACACAACTGGTTGTTTTCCCCCATATGACTGTTTCTTTGCTCCCTGCCTTTGTTGGGTCACCCCATGCATGGCTGTCATGGCCAGAGCTATCACATTCCAGGATATCTTTGATGAGCAAGACAGAATTTTACAAGAAAGAAGACATTTACGAAAAACAAGTTAAAACACAATCCCAGCTGCAATACCTTCCACTGTGTAATTTATTTGAATGCTCAGAACAGTTTTAAACTCATTTTCAGTTTCCTTTGCAGATTATCTGTAAGTGTCGGGGGGAGTTTTCAAGTGTAAGCATGTAGCTTCAAATTTAAGCACTTTTACATAAAGGATGTGATGTACAAGTTCTCTCATCTGAAGAGGATGAAGTACTTCTGAAAATCAGGCAGGACTTTGAGTTAGATAGTAAATATAGATTTAACAGTTTATCCCCTGACACCCAAATCATTCAAGAAGTGAAAGATTTATGATTTCAAGAAATGAATGATTATTTATACTGGAAAGGACTGCCGTTTTTATTGCACATGAGCAGTTCCACATGGAGAGTTATTCAAAGTAGTTTCATGTTTGTGCTGAGCCCAAAAAGGCTAACTTCTTTTTCTAGACAGGGGTCTTTAAAATAGCCCAAATGAATTGAATTCTGAGCCCCAGTGAAAGTCAGGGAAAGATAAGCCCATCATTCCCTTATGCCTTTTAGATAATCCCAGTGTTTGTTGGTTTACCCATAGCTGTAATTCAAGCCCAAATGCTGCACCAGTTGTAAAGGGTCTTCAAGCCTCTCTCTTAGGCAACTCAGGAAGATGTACACTTGGTTGTTTGGGTTTATACTGGCTGTGGGCTTTTGTGTTTTCAAAAAGAAGAAAATAGAGTATGTACAGGTTGTGCATGGCTGCTTTGTTTGTGAGATGTGGCAAAGGGTACCTGGCATTGTCCAGAAGTAGATGGAAGCTCAGTGCAGCCCAGAGCAGGGGACTCAGGTCTGGAGTCAGCTGGGAATGAGAGCACAGCCCTGAACTGCACTGCCCCATGCTGTGCTGAGCTTTCACGCAGGCAAGGAGCAACCTCAGGGGAAACAACAGCTGATCCAAGCTTGTAGAAGCTTGGATAAATGGGTTTTGGTTGAGGAGTCAAAGCTGAGGACCACAGCCCAGTAGTTTGAGCTGGGTTCCTGGCTAACTGCATCTGTGCCTCTGCTGACACCTGGCAGGTCTTTAATTCTCCACCAGCCTGCAAAGCTAGGGCAGAAATGACTTACAGTGATTGTGGGAATTAGATGCAAAAGCTCTGCTAGAGAGCTGCTCTGCTCTCAGTAGAAGAGACTGCGATGAGTGCTCTGTCTGGGATCTGCAGACAGCTCTTACAGGGTAAGATTTAATTGCACAAGGGATCATCTGTTGCTGCTGTGATCATTGAGAGGTATTTTGATCCACCCTCTAGCTCATGTACTTGCCTCAGCAGCCTCATGTACTGAAGCTGTGACTAGGGCAGCAGGAGGTGAGTTTAGGCATTTTGGGCATCATCCAGCTCCCACGGAGCACCTCAAAGAAGGAGCTATGTGAAGCTGTGCTGAAGCTGCACCAGATCACTGCTGCCTGCAGAGCAGTACCAGATCTGGAAGGGTAGCATGAGCTCTGCCATATATCAATGCTGCACCTCCAAAGCATGTCCATGGCTCTCCATGAAGGGATTCCAGCACAGCTAGAAAGCTATCAGGGCTTGGCCCTCTACCCACATGTTGGTTACTCCACATGGCAGGAAGAGCTACAGCAGAAGGATCCAGGTGAGGAACCACAGGAGGACTCATTTTCTAACATCCTTCTGCTTAGACAGTCAGGACAGTTCAAAGGAGGACTGCTCTAGAGTTAGGCAGGTGGACTATGTGTAGCTGCTGCTTTATTTGTCCCAGCAGCATCAAACATCGTCTGTTTTTGTCTGAGAGAAGAAGGAAAGGGAGGCAGGCACAATATTTTGTCACTGGTAAAAACTGCAATATCCAGGGAAAGGGAGGAAGAAGGGATAAGAAGGTGTGATGTGGCATCTCTTCCTTTCAAGATCTGAATCACACCAGTGGCAGGTGAAACACTTCTCCTTGGACTAATTGTTTTTAACAGTTTTGTGAAGGGCTTCTTCCCTTGCACTGGGGCTGTGGCTCTTCTCCACACCTGTACTTGACCATCAGGGCAGTGAGAAGTGTTGGAATGCACTAACACACTACCTGGAGAACTGCATATCTCTGCACAGCTTTTGCTGTTCCCTCTATCCCTGCAGCCTGTGCCAGTGGCTGTCCCAAGGCTTGGCTCATAATAACACTCCTGTGACAAATAGCAATTTCACTGGAAGAAGTTGCCAGTATGTTTAAAAAATGTAAGAAGGACAGCATTTTATCATGCAAACAATTGCTGTCAATGTGGATAATGAGCTATCTGCTGCGAGTTTCCTTCTTCTTGGGGTGGGAGGCAAAGAAGAACTGCACCTCTTGCTGACTGGGAGGTTGTGAGAAGCCAATGCTATTTGGTCATTTGTGAGCAGCTTGCAGACGTTGGGAGTAAAGGTTCGTTACGTCTCTAATTTTTTATTCTTCCTTTGGGCAGGTGGCCTAACAGCCCAACAGCTGATCCTACTTTTTAAATTTAATTTTAATTGAATGCACTGCTAGAGAAGCCTTAAATTGACTCTTTTTGTTTGAATTTCCTAAGGGAATTTGCCCCAAGACCTCTATCCTAGTGATAACTTATTCTGGCCAATGGAGCCAATGTGTATTTATTGTGTATCGCTCTGTCCCTTCTCTGGCTTCTGCTACCATGAACACTGCAGTGGCTGATGACTAGAAAATTACTCAAGTGTGAACTGTTTCACTGTCTGTCACTTTCCTCATTAGGCTAGTGAGAAAATATATCTATGACTCTGTCACACAGCCCTCATTAGGTTAGCAGCACATTGAGATCATTGCCTTTTTTAAAGATGGCTGCAGGAAAATGGCTGGGTAGTTTGATGCTCCTCAGTAATAAGTGGAAGTAGCAAAACTAGGGCTCACTGCACTCTCCTCTGAAATAATTGCATTGTTTGCAGAGCCTGATCAATGGAATGAAGTGTTACTGCTGGGGAAGTCAGATGGCAGTGCATAATCTTACTTCTTACTCTGAGTGAAGGGGGCCGAAAATGCTTGAGGTAAGACTAATTCATTGTGCAAAAGAGGTTTAGGACACAAACACTATCCATTTTTGGCACCTGCTTCTCTTTGTACCTGTTAAACTGGAGGAACTCTATCAAAGGTGGTGTATTTTCTTTTGTGTGTGAGTATGAGCAAATTTAGGTCTATCAGCTATAGCTTTAACTGATGGCAATGAGAGCTACCAGTGTGTTCCTAATTCCTATCTCGAGCCATTAGTCAAAGTAGCACTAATCAATTTAGACCTGTTTTAGCCATTCCCATGAGGCTGGATTTAGATACTATCACTGTCAAATGTCCATTCTGAGTTTCTGCTAGAAAAGATGTGCTAAATGACTGCATGCTTTCTCTCTAACTAGTGTTACTTTCTTTTTAGTTCACTTCTCCTAAGCAAAGAGTGCCAATGCCTTCCACATTGATATTTCCTCTGAAATTGGTCCATTAACTCCTACATGCAGTAGAAAGACAGGTAGCTATTTTCATGTCTGGATATTTTAATCTAGAAAAAAAAACCCCAAACCAAAAAAAAAAAGAGCAGTAGTAGCTGTTGTTGAGCTGCAACACACTCCAACCACCAGAGCAGCTACATAATCCTACTTGCAGCAGGGCCAAAGTGTTGAATGGGACCATTGCTTGGTGGGAACTGCTGCTTGTTTTGCTAGAAATCATGCTGGAAATTGCAGCACAGCCTAGGCTGCTGTGGTTGTTACATGCCTGCATCAGAGCAGTCCACTGGAGCACTAGTTTGATGCAGACAAAGCCTAGCTCACCTCCTTACTACATGTTGGCATTGGGAGGTGAAGGTTTGCATGTCACACTACATATAAAACTGTTCAGAAAAGTCATATGATATGAGAAACTTCTCTGATGCCTTCATTGTAATGTATTTCTACCAGTAATTGCTTCTGTCTCATGTTCCCAAAGACCTGAAAGGCAGTTTACACATGAACTTTCATCCACTGAGTCTTGATAGAAATGTGTAGGGCAATATCTGGTTGCCACATCAGACCTGTAGTGCTGATGATTTGTCTCCATTCTGCCATGTAATTCATTCATTAACACTGGCAGAGAGAATCAGTGATGTCTTGTATCTGATTAGGCTCATAACAGATATATATATATATTTATCCCCTAAGGATAAGATAATGAAGAAAACTTATGGCCTTTTTGCTTATTTAAAGTTGATATCCAACTCCAAGTTAAATTGGATATCAAGCACCTGACTTACTCTGCTATATTATCTTCAATTCTACATACATATGATTCTTCTCATTATCTGCATTTACAAATTCAAAGGCAATTAGCTCTGAAATAGCTAGAAATGTAGAGAAAGAAATCTTTGAAGTTTTATTTCCCGTAAAGTTCATATTTTCTTTTTCATTTATGTGGGATTTTAATGTCTTTTGAAGAACAGAAGACAAATGCTAAGGAAAAAAAAAAAAAAGAAAGAAAGAAATCCCTCATGAGACTGGAGGCTGAAAAGGACCATTATCATAAAGTAGAATATTCACTTCCTAGGCTGGTATTTCAGATATTTTTTGAGAGGCTGAGTCTATACTGGCAGGTAGAAAGCAGCCTCTCATCTGTTGTCCAAGTGTTGAGACTGCAGAGCTGGAATGGCTGAGTTCTGGTATTTCAGTTCTTTGTATTTTTTTTTCTCTTGGCAGCTGAAGCTCAGGCTATGTGCAATGCTGAATATTTCTAGGGGGTAGCCTGGTTTGTCTGCTCAATAGCAACCTGTAATGCCACTACAAAGCACTGACAAACCTGCAGCACACCATCTGTTGTGTCTCTGTGGTGGGCTGGCATGCAGCTGCCTCTACAGTCAGTAGTAAGAGCTTAAATTTTCATCCAAGCCAAGCTTTGGAGCTACTTATACAAGAGCACCTGTGTGGATGCTGAGGAATATGTGATCTCAAGAAAGAGCTCAAATTCACATTTAAAATATAATCCTTATGTAGCCTATGTGAAATAAGACATTCCAGTGCCAAAGAAGAGGTATCTTCCTACTAAGAATTAGCAGTCTGAGAAAGGCTGGATCTTTTAAAATCCAGTCACCAAGCAGCTAATAGGATAGGAGCCAATGTCTTGCATTTTGTTCCTTTGTGCCAGAATCACACCACTTGGGTCACCAGGAAAGCTTGAGTTTTGATTGCAATGCCTGGTTGGGAGGGTTGCTCTGCAGACCCCTCTCCAGCTCTCATCTCTGTCAACTGAAGGCCAGGACTTAGAATCAGAGAATCATAGATGGTGGGGAGAGAGATCATCCAGTCCAGCCCCCCCTGCTAAAGCAGGTTCCCCTTGATCAGGTCACACAGGAATGTGTCCAGACAGGTTTGGAAACATCCAGAGGAGGAGACTCCACACCCTCCCTGGACAGCCTGTGCCAGGGCTCCCTCACCTCAACTTCCTTGTGTTTAAGTGAAACTTTTTGTGTTCCAGCTTATGTCCATTACCCCTTTTTCTGTCACTGGGCACTACAGAAAAAAGTATCACCTCGTCTGTCCCATCTGCACCCAAAGCCAAGCAGCACTTCAAGTGGCTCATCCGAGCTTGCCAGTGTCAGTAACAGGTTCACACTCTGTGTTAACTTCATAATTGCCTTCACTTTTATCTTAACAATTAGGTTTCCTTTCCATATGTAACTCGTCTTCAGACACACCAAATTGCAGGGAAATAATTCATTTATAGCAATGTTACTCAGTTCATGCAGCTTGCTGGTCGTGCCTTATTAATGTGTAGGTACAAGGCTGGCTTTCTTCTTCATTCTGACAGAGATTCTTGGAGTCTCGGTGACCAATTAGTTTAAAAAAGGTGTCCTGGGGAGACAGAATTAGTACTAAAAAACCCAAGATCAAACCTGTAAATCTTCAAAATGTCTGGAGTTTTGCATACTTTTTGTTCATTAAAGGATACATTATTAACTATCAATCTTCCACAAGACACCCTATCACCTTCTAAAAAAAATACACCCAAAAGCAAATATCTTTTTCTTAAAGGTTACATGTTAATTTTAATGCTTTTCATCCAAAAAGCAAAATTTTCATTAAAAATAAAAAAGTTATGTCATATCCTGAGATATCAAAGAGTGTCTGTTTAACAGATGATGCTTCTTTCATGAAGAAATTTCCCAAAGCACAGTTATCACAGGAGTTTCCGTTTGGACTTTCAAAGAACTGTTGGCGGCATCAATTTCTTCTTCTTTTTATTAGAACTGGTGGGAGAAAAGACTAGATTATTGGCTTTTTAACATCTGTAAACTATGCAATACCTCCTTCAACAGGAAAAATAAATAACAGCAACGCATGAAGACGTTAGAAGTAACATGGCCCCAACTAGTATCTCGCTAATGTGTATATAACCTGCTTTATAGAACCGTATCTTAACCGGGCTAAGGGCTTAATTATTATTGATTGGTTCTGCCCACTGTTCCAATATCATTCATTACTGAAATAATCTCCCTATCCCTCATTAAACATGCATCTGTTTCCATGGGAATGCATTTTTAAATAAGAAGTGCTATTTGAATATTATTGGTTTCACTGGTTGTTCAGGCACTTGGTACTGCGGTTGCCCAATCTGTCATAGTTAATCAACTCTCATCTCTTAACACTGGCTGCAGTTATCAATGAGTTGAGGATTAATATTCTGGGCGAAGCAGATGATAAATCATTTGTATATAATTAGTGTACAGCAAGGTTACAGCTGACATGAATTTTTATCTTAATTATGAGAGAAATTTGTTCCATTAATTTAATTTAGTTTGCATGAGTGGCTAGACACCTAACAAAGTTAATCTTACACCTGTCATTACAACATTAAGGAGAGTCTCATTTTCAAGCTGTAGACACAGATACTCCAGCATATAAGGATAATGTTGCTCATTCTGATGTGAAAATAGATGATGGTAGATGGAAGATACAGAGCCTACTCTTTTTAAAGTCATCCCAAAGGATTTATGTGTGAATATTACTGAGATTCAAATCCCGTTGCCACTGTACTGAGTAGACTAATTTTCCTTCAATCTTCTTTCTGCATTTCCTCATGAAAGAAGCATGCAGTACTTACAAACAAAGGGGAAGATTCCCCCCCCCTTCTTTTTGTAGATATGTATTTTAATTACTTTAACTACAGACCTATAGTTAATATGTGACAATGCCCTAGCACTTGTATGACATGACATCTGCATTAATGGCAATGGCTGAGGAAATATGTGCTGCCTGCAATCCAGCCTTCATAGTTACGTGAAAAAGAATTATTCATAACTTCATCTACTACACAAATGGCAATTATGCAAGCATTTCTGAGGTTTCAGCACACTGAGTAAACCCAAATTCTGTGTTAATTATCCAAGCAATTATCGAGTCTGATAAATCATACATGATTGATAGATAAGGTGGGGCTGTTTGGGTAACAGGATATGGTGATAGTTATTTTGCTGATAATTAACCAAGCACCTAAATGAAAGACGACTATTTGTGGCATCCCTTATAAAAATGTTTATCTTTATAGATTTGTTGATTATAGTTATTTTATTCTGGTAGGATGACTTCGGAAAAAGAAAAGCCAATACCTGAGTCTTTTTACAGCTAATGAGATGAGACTGAATACAGTGGAGACAGAAATATAACTGAAAATTGCATTCTGCACTAGCTCAAGTCCAAATACATATTTGTAATAGAAGCCACGGTCTCCTTCACATTTGCAGCATAAAAATAACCCTCGAGCAGAAACATTAATTGAACAGTAACTCAGATTAATGTTTTGTAATATTAGTTCACAATTATTACTCTCAGCTAGGGTCAAGAAGTATATAGTTGGATATTCACAAAGAAATGACTGATTTAAAAACAAAGAGCTCTAATGGAATTCAATAGCGCTTTTCAGTCATTCCAGTTGGCATCTCTATTACCTGAAATGATTCACAGTCCATTATGGGAGCTTCCATGCTAATAGAATGTCTATCTTCTGTAATACAGACACATCAGGGCACTAACTGAGAATCTGTCACAATGAATTTCATCTAGATTTCACTTCATCTCTTCATGGACTGTAAAATTTGCTCTTGTACAATGCCTAAATTTACTGTGGGTAATTGAGAGAGATCTATAGATGCGGCACACGGTAAAAAGCGGCTTTCCAAAGATCTATTGTAAATTGTGCAGATTTGGTTCAGTCAGGAAAAGATTATGAAGTGCTGGGCACCAGTCTCTGCTAATTAAATGCTCTTGGTGAGCTCTGGAAATATTTTGAATACGGTGAATGGAAAAGTGAAAAGAGCAGCCTGGTTGAAATGCCTCTCTTGCAGCTAGAAAAGCAATGAAAAAGCCGTTGAAGTTTTAAGAAACCCCAAAAAGAGGTAAATGAGTGAAAGCAGTCTCCATTACCCTTTGTAAGATATACAGATCATATCAAGTAGATAGATGATGTTTTTTATATTTGCCTTGTATTTACATAGAGCAAAGTGGGATATTATCCATTTAATCTGACTTCCTCTAGCTCTTTAGAAAATCCTCCTTAAATGGGGCAGACAAGTCCACTTTATTTTTTGCGACTGAGATGATTCAGCCCAACTGAAGACATTCCTCTTAAGTTCTATGCATGGACTCTTGATAAAAAATTAAAATAACATTTAATGCAAGGCTCATTTTTTTTTCCCAGCTGAACACTTACAGTTCTGCTCATGAAATAGATGGAGTATTTTCAGCCATTTCTCCCTTTTTTTGCTTTCTTTCTCTTCTTAAAAGAAAAATTTCACTTGTTTCCATGAAAAGCTAATGGAAATTATTGGTACCCTTCCCCATATCACAGACTTTGATATTTGTTAGCCAATTACAATTGTGATATATTCTATAGCTTTTTTTTTCTTCCCCTAAGCCACAAACAGAATAATAGCATCACGCTCCACTGCAAGTGAAGTGATCTCAGCCTTTACATTAGGAGAAAATCAGAATGGTATGACTGCAGTTCATTACTGAAATAGGTAACTGATGAACTGAAAAGACAAAGGGCATTGTTAAATGAAATGTCATTATTAGAGCTGCTCATGTTTAACAAATGTACTGTAAGTTAATTCAGTGGTGTTTTCTCCAAAGTTCTCTGTAGGATGTTCACCATTCATGCTTATGTTCTTTACACATTCAAGGTATTTTTATTTTCTTTGTGGAATCAGTGAGTGGTAACTTAATCTTAAGTAAACACCAGTGAAACTGTTTCAAAAAAATATGTCAGCTTTTGTGCCAGGTTTAACTCCAGAGCTATTGCTCACCCAGCAATCTCTGAAAGATGAGCCTTTTTTACTGATTTAAAATGCTTATTTATGTTATGTTTTAATAAATATCTTGTTTGCCTTGAAGGAAAATGGAAGGTAAATTCTGACTTTCGTGGGAAAAAAGATTTAGTCTTTAGGCTCCAATTCAGCAACCTATGACTATGCAACAAAGCACTTTGGCACGTGTTTAATGTCAGGACCTGAAGCATCTGTTGTAATATGTTGCTGAATTGGGGCCTTAAAGCATAAGCAGAATCTTGGACCTCGTATTTTAAGACCTGTGTAAAACTGGTGTTCTGATATTACATAAAAAACATATCATACTTTCAGCATCTGTGGGAAACAGTTTGCATTGCCCCAGAGGTGATAAAAATAATTTATGGACCTCAGTATTTTTCACAACAAGGAAATGACCTCAGCTTTGGCAATCTGAGGTAGAGTAGCGAAGCTTTTCTGCTGCATTTATGGATTTACTTGAGCTACATATTCGTTGACCTGTATTTTAGATTTATTGGCAGATACATAAGTCACAGTAAATAACCTAAAAAGCAATTGATGCTCTGTGCATGTTGTGCACGGACTGATTGACAGATTAAGAACGCTGCTTCTTCACAAGTGGTTGAGACTTGTGCCCTTGCTTGTTATAGATATGTCTGCTGGGTGTCGTGCACATTTTTAACCAAAAATTCTAATGTAACTGGAAGACTGAAAGCATATTCAGACCACAGTATGTGTAAATATGAGTTTGAAAAGAAAATAGGTAGTTATGCATGCTACAGTAAGAGCTATCAAACTCCTGAGAGTGGCCTTGAAGCCCTCTTTTTCCTGAGCAGTCCCAGCTTGATACCTCTCCTAGGAACAAAACTGCAGAGTCCAAGTGTATGTTGCAGAGAATTAATGGCCATAAAGAGGGGGACAAGAGAGGTTCTTTGGCTGTCACAGTATTGACATTCACATCAGCACTATTAATAGCTGAGGACTTCAGCCAGAGCTTGCTAATGTCTCAAACAGGTTTTGAAATGAAGATCTGGGCCTTTAGTACCTTATATGCAAGGCATTCTTCCAGTGCTTTGCATAACCATACAGGATTGAGTAATTACCTTGGTATGTGGGAGAGAGAATTGTGCTGGGTTTCCTCAGGTGGCTCAAGCACTGAGCAGTAAATAAGGGAAATAGACACTGTATTTGATGGTCTATCATCAGAAACCCCACAAGCATGTTTTCATGACACTGCTATGGAACTAAGATATTTATGACATTAAGTAGATACCCCTACTATCTTTTCATCTCTTTTTTCACTTTAGACAGGGAACTTAAAAGATGCAATCAAATATCTATACTGACATCTCCATCGTTTTCTTGCTGGAAAATGGAAAACAAGCATCCTTCTCTCCCATCCTTCCACCAGAACTGAGATCAATTTATAGTGTAAAGCAGGACTGTAAAAGTTTACTCTCAATCCCTTTGTTCTTTTGCCTTTAAACTCATATCTTCTTAACCCTTTCAAGCAGATTTTTATGGTGTTAAGAAAATAAGAGGCATTTAAAAAATTTTAAAGCAATCCATGGTGATATATCTTCACTCTCTCAGATGTAGTACATGATACATAATAAAGAATAAAAGTTTACTCACTTGAAACTGAGCTTCATCCTCATCTGTTCAGCTATGCACAGGTTTTAAATATAGATGTAAGAAAGAAAGACATTAGAACAGATTCTATCTGCTCTGCGGTCTCTGTGACCCAAAACATCACAAACAAAATGAACATGAGATGAAGTAATTTTTTGTACTAATTGAACGTGCCACGAGTGATCTGTTCGCTGGAAATGAACCTTGCACTTTCTGAATATGCATGGAGCTCTATGAGCATTCTGCAGCATCACCATCCAGAAGGCAAGCCACACTTTCTGGATTTCTTTCCACCCATTTGTTTAACTTCACTGCCATCTGCTGTAAAAGAAAAGAACCTGTACTGCAAGCCTGGGAAACATCTGTGGTGCACCCAGATATTGATTGCCATAGCACTTCACTCTTCCACGTTTTAATGTGCTGTAAAGAACAAGAGGGAAACATTTGCCCATAAGGCTTGTGACTCACAGGACACTATGCTACCACTAGAAGATGCCGTGCTCCTACTAAATTAAGCATTAAAATGGCCACTGACTAATGGCCACTCCAGCAACATCAACCTAAGTAATTCTATCATTCTTTTGCTCTAAAGAGAAAGCCTTTTTCATGTACCCTTTCACAGCCCTACTGCCCTATATTCCTTCAGAGCCTGGAAAACCCCATCTTTTCCACTTAGCTTAAAGGAACCTAGAGGAACAGCTTGAAAAGTAATCAGTAATTATAACATCTCTCATTCTGTGCACTGGAAGCACTGGCAGCTGATTAGGCAGAGAGGACTGGACCAGATGGATCATCAGCTCTTGTCATTCAGTATGTCAGGTAGTTCCTTCCAGTCTAATTACTTTATGCTGGCATTTTCATTGTGTTTAACAAATAGAAATACATTCAGTATGGGTATTGGGTTGCATACAGAAAAAAAACCCCAAACAACTCAAGGCTGTGTATAAAGACTCAGAATTCATAAAAATAGAGTTTGAATATGAAAAAAAAAATTAAAAATAGGGAAAAAAGTGCTATTTTCAGGTAGAAATAAGAAGTCTGTAAAAGCACAACATGTTCTATTACTTCCTATGTACACTTATCCAGATTTGACTCAATGACTTAACTCTTTGGCCTGATGCAATATAAGCAACAGAGGACTTTGATCTCTGCAGGTTTTGGATGAGACTGTCATTAAAACTTCTGTGCATGCTAAAGTGATAATTGAAGATTAAACTAAATGTGCTTGGTTAATGTAATGGGCTTGAAAGGTGAATGCAGATATTACACCATTATATAAATTTATTACAAATAGTTTAGTTTACTTCTGCAGTGCCAGGGATAGAATCTTGTCAGAAGCAAGTCAAATCCTAACACACTCCCCATGGCAACATTTACTGTCTCCTTGTTTTTGTGATTTTTTTTCTTTTAATTAAAAGGCTTGATAATCAATACACCTGTAAAAAAAGCAACATGCAGTCTATCTCACCTTATGCTTTAGCAATAAAATTGCAGTTCAATCCTAATCTCAGGGTATCTGTTGCTATCAAAACTAAGTTATGAACTACATGGCAGAAAAAAATGTAGCTTGATTTTTCAGATACTATGTGAAGTGCAGACCTGGCATTTATTTTGCCTTATAAATGGTGTGAATTTGATATGGAATTCAGTGGAAAAGCATCAGGATGGAACACTACCATGCCAGTTCCCAAGTAGAACAACATCCCCCAGAGCAACTAGATTGGTAGAAAAAAATGGAATTAATGGTAACACTCATGTCCAGATTGCCTGAAAAGCTTCTGTATGAGACAGGGAATACAATACTTTTAAATTGAGGGAGTTAAGTGAAACACTTTGGAAAGAGGTTAGTCTAGAGCTGACCACAGTCAAGGGACAGAGATGTGGGGTTTTTCTCTTTATATTTTCTTTCTCCACAAAGTGTTTAAAAGAATTGTTCCGACGAACCCTTTCACCATGTCCTTTCGTTTCTCCTATGAATCAAGTGGATGTTCTCCTACAAACATGAACTGTTTTGCACATTCAGCAGATATGCAGGCAAACTTTTGTAAGCCAGAATGCCTTCAGAACTGACTCAACATTTGAAGTTCTGCTAGCAAGTTCATAGGAAATCACTGGTACTTATGACCAGCACAGCATGAGAGCCACTGCTTCCCACCTCACTTTGGAATATCCAGGTCACTTCATCTTACTGAAAGCAGACTTAGCTTTTCTCTCTCTCCCAGATCAACACAGACTTGTTTTCTCTAAGCAACTGTGGAGCATGCTGCTTCACTTTATATACATTTCCAGACTTAAAGGCAGTTGAAACCTGATGTGATGTTCTGATACAGCATATGTAGCTCATTTCATCCTATTTTCTAAATAAAAAACAAAATTGCAGAGTTTTTTTTCTGCTGTACAAAGGGAGAAGTATAGCACAAGGACTGACTTCAAGGCAGCCTGCTAGGGAAGCAGAGACTAACAAAAAAGAAAATGTGTTATCAGATTTTTCTTTATATCTGCAGCAGAAAGGGAGCTGGGAGGGAGTCTGGCCAGAAGAGGTGGAGATAGAGAAGTAGAGAAGTGGCTTTAAGCTCAGTAGAACAATAGTCAAGGTAAAAGGTTAATTATTCTCTCTGTGGAAGTTACAGTCCCTGACTTAAAGGAGGCAACTCCCCTAGAGGCAGCGACTAGATTTGGTCGGTTTTGCTTCACCTGGACTGTGCTGAACTGCCAATTTATAGCATTGCTCAGTGCTCTCTGCTCAGCTCTCAGCACCCCACCAGCACTGGGCTTCCCAAAGCCAAAGGAAGTACTTTCTTCTAAGTCCACAGGGAATGGATGATTTCATAGGATGGCATTTTCATCTGAATATGAGAAGTAACACGTCTCTGCAATTGCAGGTGGTCACATACAGAGGTACAGTGCTAAAGGAGTACCAGTGAGTTCTGAGAGCAGTAGCAAGACATGGGAAGCTTAAAGAAGTTATAGTCCCTCCACAGAGGCAGATCTAAGAGAAAAGAGGTAGTTACCTATCTACTTCTTTTACTAAGCAAAAGCAACATGGATCCCAAGAAAGAGAGCAGCAGCAACAGGAAGCAGAGCTTGCTGGAGCTTTTAACAGTTTCTTTGTGCATGAGCTGTGACTTTAGTAGCCACTCCGAACAAACTAGACTGGTCAGCATATGGTGTAGCCCAGATGTTTGTGCATCTATAATATGTTTTTCCCCGTTTTCAAAAGTCATGGAAGTTACAAGATATCCTCTTTCACCTTGAGTTTCTAGGAGGCATAGTCACTGATAACATTATGCTTTGGGGATATGCAGTATAACTCCAAACATATTACTTCCAGTGTTTCAAACTTACAAGAATATGAACTACTGAAGACAGTGGAGAAATTGCTAGGAGAATTCTACAACAAAAAGACCTCATTAGCATTGAAGTATAAAAAAAATCCAACACAGTCACTGGAGTCAGCCAAACTCCTGCTTTTGAGTTGACTGATAAGAAAAATGCTAACAACCTTAGAGGTAAATCTTTGTCCTAAGTGGCCCTGCAAAAGAATGGGAAACTGTGAAATAAGGCATTGCAAATTCTCCCTATTTTTTTTTAATGGGCCTTGCAATATTCCATGTTTGTTTAAAGCTGAGCTCCTATAATCAAGAGATTAGGTGAAAGTCTCTGTTTGAATTAAGAAACAATCAAGAAAGGTTTTCTTCATTATGTTGTTGCTGGAAAAAAAACATCTCCAAGGATGCAAAACCTAGAAAATCCCACCAAAAACCAGATAGGAAAACCTTTGTATTGATACATGATTTTGGTATATGAAACCACCTGATTTAAATTGATAACGTTATTTACAGAGACTGAATTTTGAATATTCATTGTTTAGTAACACTAATGATGCTAAACCCAAAAGGAGGTTTCTTTTTTTAAGTGGCCTGTCCTTTAATTGGCAACAAAACAGCTTCAAAGAGATCCAAGCTCAAGTCAGTTGGTTCTTTTATGATAGCACTTGTGAAGGGAAAAAGAAGCAGGTAGCACTGAGAGCTGATGTTACCTATATGACTGCAACTAAGCAGGATATGCAGAATAAAGGTAAAGCAGGCATTGATGGCTGTTCCCAAACTGAGCTGACACATGAATGACTGCAGATGCACCAAGTAATGGCAATAGTATGGCTCCATGGCACAAAGAAAAGGAAATAATCTTGTCTGGACCAAGTAAATCAGCCAAAGAGGAATCTTCCCCTTCTGGTATGTGACATTAGACCTTTGCCAAGACTGAGTTGCAGATATCTGATTCTAAAAGGAAGAACCCCCACTGAAGCTGACTCTCAATTGTAAACACACACCTTCGTGGCTGCAGTGAGCATCTGGTCTTGCTGATGAAAGGACGGAAATCTATCATGAATCAATGTAAACTGCTTACTGTCTGTACTTGATAGCTTCTTCCAAGCTGCAGAGAGCATGGAATTTGACGAACCTTTAATGGGAATGTAATCCTACTAGATGTTTTTTCAACAACTGATATAGAGCCTGGGACTTCTGGGCCTCTCTTGCCTTCTATATTTGACTTCTTGCACTCTAAGAAGCCTTAGAAGTCTTGCACAAATTGGAAGCTAAAGTTTTTGGAGATGTACTTTTTCCCTCCTCACTCTTTTGGGCAATAACAGACCTATTTTCAAGGCTGCTATTTAGTATAAGTCATTTTCTCCAACTCATCAACTACTACAATCTTCCTCAATATCCCTCACTGCACAAAACAGTAGACGTACCAGCTGGGTGTTTCTGCTACAGTGTGCTCACATTGAAACAAACTTAAAACTTTTAGATGGCATCTCAGGCTGAAGGTTTACCATCCCAGTGCTGCAAGATGGTGGGAGGAAGCAGGAGATACCACTTTTTAATTAATTTTGCTTTATTAATCACTAACTGCTTTTATTAATTCCTAACTAAACTCACATTAACTTGCCCTTGAACTTTAATGAAACGGGTGCCATCATGAATATAAAAAAGAACCTGTTCAGAAAAATCATGTATTTTATTTGTTAACATATTCAGGTTCAATTTCTGCTGAAATTAGCTGTGATTTTCAAATAATAGTCAGGTTAAAAGTTATCCTTTTTCCTTACCTCTGAATAGTTAGAATGGCAAAAGGTAATTCATTTTTCTTAACAATTGCTTCTGTGGAAAAAGAAAATCTTTGAAAAGACAGCTAAGCCAAGTTTCTTGAACACTGTAAGAAAATACTTGGATCACACACAGAAAAACCTTGAAATGTCCAGTGTAATAAAACTTGGGACTGCATTTCATGATGCCCGTAAAATCTGCTCCAAAGCCTTCTAAAAAAAAAAGGCTCAGAACAATTCAGAAAATGTTTGATTCAAACTACAAGAACTTCTCAGTGATTTAAGGGACAGCAGAGATAAGGTCACTGGCAGCTCAGATTTGTTTTCAGGATGATCACTCTTGTACTCCTTATTCATAATTGAATAATGAATTCAAACATACTAAAGCACATTGAGACAGGCTTTCCAAAACGCAGGCTGTACACCACAAACATATTTCCTAAATGGCAGCAGAATACAGCAATGTGCCTGGTGTCACCAGATGGTGCTCTTCCACCATTTGTCAAAGGGTTTGCCTTGGTGTCAGCAAGATTTGATTCTTAAAAAGGTATGTTGTTCTAATGGTAGTTTTGGATCATGCCAGAATCCACTGCTTAGAAGCAGTCTGAAGAAGGAGGGAGCAGGACTGAACAGTAGCAAAGTTTGTTCATTTAGGGTTAAGTTGCAGTCAGGCCAAAACCCTTAAAAAACATTGCTCTGTGGGACTCTTTCAGTCCAGAACACATACATGTATAAATTATTCAAGTTAAACCTGATGACTACTCAGACAGCTAATTTTTTTTTTCTGCAGACAAGTTGCATTGTAAAGTAGTTTCTCAGTGATCCTGGGTACCTTAAAGTTGTGCTATCAGACTCATAATGAGACATTAGTATAAGATGATGGAGGATTTATAAAAGGTAACAGTTTTCATCCCTTTTTTTCCCATTAAAAAAATACTTTAGATTATAAAGTTAATGAAGTGAAAAAAATGTTGATGCAGTGCTTGTAATTCACACAAAAGGTGAAGTCCTGTTTCCTTGAATAAACCAGGAATCAGATAAGTGGGAATTTCTTTGTTCAGTACTTCATATGCTGTTCCACTCAGTCTTCAGCCTGTTTTCCTTTTTGTTTAGTGCTGTGCTAGGTTACACTTCAAGTGCTCTCCTTGTATCTCTGCTTTTCCGTCTATACTACCTCAACATCACTGATATTTTCCCTCACTCCTCTTACATCTTCTCTGCTTTTTCAATTCTGTTTCACAAAAATTGACAAAGAAAAAAAAAAGCCAAAGAAACTCCTCCACATTAGATTGTCTTTCTGTCAGGAGTGAGGTGTACCTGTGAGAAGTCTGTTACTGTTTCAGATTATCTGACTCTGTCACAGAAGTTAACTGTTCATTCTTACCATTATTTCAAGTGAAGGATGTGCTGTACTATTATGACATGTAAAAGGCAAGGTCTATATCCATATATTTGGCCTAAAACAACCACCATGAAAATATATACCTCTGCCCCTTAGTAAGGATTTGTTCCAAGATAGCCAGTAATCCAACAACTTATGTTCTTTTGTTGTTTAAGCATCAAATAAATCTTAGACTGTGATTCTCTTTGCAAAAGTTTTACCTTTTGAAAGTATATTATAAGTTGCTGGGCTCTTTTGTTTTCCAAAAATTCCAAATCAGATTTGCTAACTATAAAAATGAAACAAAACATTTCTTCCTGGTGCTCTGTCTGCATTACTTACAGAGCTGCCATCTGAAATTTAATATCCTGGCCCAAATCGAGGACTGTGTGACGCACTTACAGTGCAATTGTTCTCATCTTCTTGTACCTTCTCAAGAAAAGGCTTGATGAGTCAGAATTAATTAGTTGTTCCACAGATGATATGTGAGTCAGAAAAACCAACTTCATTCTCCCATAGATTAATTTCTCTTGACTGTAACAGCTAGAGACTTTAAGAAGAGACGTGTAACGTCACTGTTCCAAACAGACATCACTACGGGCACAATTAATCTGTGCCTGTCCTTCCCTGGACTTTGCAACGTGCAACAAAGTAGAAACAGAAACTCCTCAGTAGTCTGATTTTTGAAGAGGGCACAGTAGGCATTCTGAAAATCAAGCCTCTTGAAGCTTCTCAAATATCAAAGTACCCAAAAGGGCTAGTTACTTGAATATTCTGTCCACCAGTCTTTTGAGTGATGTGACCAGAATCATGACACCACAAAAGAGGATTCTGGTAAAAAATCTTAATTAATCACATGCTTTGTTATAATATTCTCTTACTCTCCAGACAGACTGTATTTTCATTGTCTTGCCTTATCCTCTACAAATTCCACAGGCCATTAAGTGTTTCCTCTTCCTCCTGTTTAAAAAAGGAACTATTGTGTTGCCTTTTGCTAACTGTATCATCCAGGTGACCACGAACAGGAGTTTCTTCCATTTTCTCATCCATTTTACTCCCACCTGTTTTACCTATGTTTGCCTTGGGCTTGGTTAGGATGAACTAACAGCGTGGTAGAGCTAAAAATGACGGTCTTAATATTGGCAATCTTAACAAAAGACTATTAAAAATGACACAAACATCAGTTTCAAGAAAAATATCTTCTTGTCTCCCCTTATGTTTTAAACTGTTAAATGCTGAGAACAGGAATCGTTCAGGAGACAGGCTGAAGAGGATCTTGTCTGGAACGTACCTTCCAGATGTCATCAATGGATGTGAGAATGGGCATGTTTTAAACATCACCATTTAATGTTATATGTGATTGCTGAAAGGGCACTATACCTTGCAAAACATATCAGCCTGTCTGATGGGATGCAATGGTCTGCTGCAGCCTCTAACGCAATGGCTACTGTAACAGGTCTGTGACTTTTTCATTTCACAGTGCAGAGTCTCATTTCCACAGATGATAATTGGGAATTTGAAATTGCCTACTGAATGGTTCCTCCTGACTACTACTTCTGAAGCAATAGACAAAGGAGGGGCTGAATAACTGGAAGGAGATGGGATCCAACCAAGACAACAAAGAAAGAAGAATAAATGAATACAGAGGAAGACACTGCCGCTGTGCCTGGCAGTACTGTTAATTCCAGAAATGTAGATCGAAAGCATGGCAGAAGTAATTTCATTATGGATCAGGATGGAAGTGATCTCTGTGCAGGGTTGGAAACAGAGCTCATGCAAGATGTGAGCCACAGAACACAATGCAAAAATTGATACTGTCTTTGGAAGACTTCGGTTCAGTCTCATACAGATAGCTTCAGCTTCTTCTGCAACTAGGATGGCAGCTCAGAAGGGGCAGCCATGGCATAACTGAGGCCCACAGCCCAATGTAACCACTGGAACTCTTTCCATTTACTCCAAGATCTCTCCATAACACTTTGCTTTATGACATACATAAAAGAATGTTGTACTCTAAGAAAAAATATGCTGCACAGGGAGTTATATTTACTTTATTTTATCTATTATGCTGAATTTATGGAATTAAATTTGTCTTTTAGGCCTTCTCAGCATAAAAAGTTTTTGAAGACTTACTTAAGTCTATCTATTTATTTATCTAACTGTGTCTGCCCAACAAAGTCAAGCCCTTGCAGTTGCTTTTATAACCTCATCTCATGTTTTAACTCTTGTTATGAGACAAAATAAATGTGTACTAAAAGATACAGTGAAAGCTATGGCCACGTTTTCAGCAGTGATCAAGTCTGCTGTTATCAGAAGTCCAGGCTGAACAGTGAAATAAATACTGTGGTTATGAAAAAAGGAGTAAGCTCTTTAGCTCAGCTTCATGGGATCAAGATTAATGAAACTGAAGAATCAAGACAGGATTGTTCAGAGCAGCTGCACCAAGAGCCAGAGCTTGCTTACCTTCACAGACCAAATTAGAGCAGGGAAAAGGAAAGCAAAGACTAAAGCTGAACCTGCTAGAGACTTGCAAGCCTAAAATCTAAAGATCTGAAGGAAAGATTTTTCATTTTTAGACAGTACCCCTCTTGGGGCTTTTTAAAACCTAATTGGTATTTAGAAGATTGATTATCCAAATGTCCTAGGAGACAGTGGCTCTGTTGGGATAACTGGCTGAATTTGCATCACAATTAGGTATTTTGAAGCAATGACTTCTTATATTATTGAGGTTCAAGCCATCCAAGATGAGCTGTAATGACAACAGACATAAATTTTTGTGTTGTCATGCCTTTCCTTTTCCATTTCCTAACCATGTACCAGATGAAGGGAAATTCCAGCCTCTATAGTAAGGGAGAAAAATGTTTCCAGTCCTTGTGTTTGCACAGACATAAAGCAAATTAAAATACCCTCTTACATTTGTATAAGTAACTATATCATTTCAAGTCAGCTTTGTGATTGTGGTGCACATTGCATCAGTTTTAAAGTCCATTGCAGTTAATTAGCTTTGTCTTTCCTCTTTCTTTTACTATGCTTTAAAAAGCCAGAGAAACAGTTAAGTTTTCCAGGGTAGGTTTGATCCCTCCCTTTTCTGATACTCAGTTACTACTTAAGATCTTAGTTTATACTACCCTTGGCTTTTTATTTATCCTTTTTCATTAACGTGCAGGAAAAACTATTTTACTGTAAGAGGTGAGAGAGCCCTGGCACAGGCTGCCTTGGGAGAGTGTGGAATCTCCTTCTCTGGAGGTTTTCAACCCCCCCCTAGATGTGTTCCTGTGCTCCCTGATTGAGATGAACCTGCTTTAGCAGGGGGTTGGACTATATGATCTCTAGATGTCCCTTCCAACCCCTACCATTCCGTGATTCTGTGTGAATTTTATGGCCATATCATGGCTCAGAAACCTTTTTTTCCAAGTTCTTTTTCTTTATAGTAGTTATTTAACATCCTGCATTGGCTATTGCATCTGAAAGTCATGTACATCCCTTCCTAACATTGTTCTGTTTCAACCCTTCTTCTTGTCTCTGTTTTTGTTTGTTTGTTTGTTTGAGTCTTCCTCTCCATGACAATCGACATAGAGTCATACAGTTCTTTGTGAGGAGAAGGCAGACAGAAAGTAAAAGGCCTGTATTGCTCTGGTGAGCGTGGTAGCCTCTGGGGCTGCGTAAGAGTATTCTGCAACTCTAATTAAGATGTGGCCTGTGGTTACACCAGTACATGGCATGAGCTAGTGTGGTGTATTTTTGCTTGTATTATGATTGGTTGGATCACTCAGTCAGGGCAGCAGTCACAACAGGCTGGCCTGTGCGTGCTCTGCTGCCCTCCAAAGGATAGAAGAAACGTTCTCATGTCGTTTTTCTTTGCCTCCCTGAGATGTTTCTAGTCACAGCCTAACACACAGTTTATTTTTTTATACTGCTCTGTGTACGGTGAAGGTGAAGAGCCTATAAACTGAATGCCAGAAGTAGGCTTGAAAGAGACCACTGTCAGGTACTTCTGAAGCTGTTGTGAACAAGAAAAGGCTACTCTCCAGTCTGTGGATCAGTTTACTACCAGGCTGTTATCACCCAGTAAATCCTTGTGCATTGATGTAATTTTATTCACAAGTCCGAAGTGTGTTAGCAACCAAGCAGTGCCTGGGCACAGCTTAACAGACACTCATCACAACGGCGGGATGGGAGGCCAGGCTCCATCACACCCAGTCCCTGCCAGCAGGCACCCGTGATCCCAACGGAGCTGAGCTCATACACAGGCCCTGCTGCTGCCAAGTGGTGGAGGCAGCCCTGGCTGAAGAGGCTGCAATGGTTCTGGAGCACGGGACCTGTGTGCAGGACAGAGGAAATACCGTTAAATTCCCCTCAGCTGTGAGGTCACTCAACCAGACCCTGCTGCTCATGAGGAATGTCAGTGCCCTGGGAGGCATCAGGGCCGTGAGGCATCTCTCACTGTCACGGAGCACTCCATGACTTGTCTCTACGCCGGTGAGAGGCCTCGGCTCTCCTTGCAAAAGGGAGGGGGGAAAAAGGTGAAACAAGAGAAGGGCGAACGCCGGTAAAACAGAGGGGAAGCGTACAGGGAGCAGCCGGGCCGCGAGAGGACTGGCCATGAGGGAACGACCCGACCGCCCAGCCGCGGCCCCGGGCACGGGGACACTGGCAGGCGGGGGCGGGCCGGCGCTCCGGCGGTTGCGCTCCATGCAGTCAGTCACATGAGCCGCCGGGGAGCCGCGCAGCCCCCGCCCTCTTCCCCCGCACCCCTTTGGCCGCGAATGGCACGGCCCGGATGCGCTTGTACGCAAAGAGGGTGCGGGCGAACCATTGAGCGGGGGCGGGGGAACCCGGCAGTCGCCGGCTGGGAACATCCCTTCGCTCGGGCGTTGCGGCGGGGGGGAGCGGACGTGACAGGCGGAGCGGCTGGGCGCAGGCTGCCGGAGACGGAGGGCGATGGTCGTCCCCAGAGGACAGGAGTATCAGGCCCCCCAGGAGGTACCGTAGCGGCGTCTCTCCCAGCTCCCCACCGGCCGCGGGCAGAGCGGCGCTGGCGAGGCGAGGCGCGGCCGCCTGCTGTTCCTCCGGCCCCGCTGCACTGGGCTTCCCCCTGCCCGCTCCTTCCCTTCCCTCCTCCCGGCGGGCCGGTTCGCTGACCGGCCCTCGCCGCCGCACTGGGGCTGCGCAGGAGCCCGCGGGTCAGTGCCGGACAGCGGGCTCGGCCCTGCGCCCTCCCCGGCCCGCGGCCCCCGGCCCCGGGAGAGTAGACCCTGGCGGTGTGGGGAGCCGGGCCCCTCTCCGCCCTGCTCCCGGGGAGGCCCTGTGGGACCACAGGCAGCGCCTGTGTAGGTCACCTTCTGCGCACCATTACGTTTCCCCGTCCCCTCCACTTGCGAGGCTTTTCAGGTTTCCGTGGGCTCAGTGGATGGGGAGAGGAGAGGAGGAGGTTGTCGAAAAGATTTTGTGGAAGAGGGAGGTGGGGAGGGTGTGTAGATGGGTCCGTGCAGCTCCTGAGGGCAAAGCCTAAAGCTCTTTTAGCTGTCTCTCAGGCCTAGGTCTGAGGTGTTCGGGTGCTCGATGTCTCTAATAAATAATGTATATCCTTGACGCTGCAGGGTTTCGCTCAGTAACGTGGGGACAAAAGCACTCTTACAGGGTTGCTGTGGTAATAAGGCTTTGGAGCACTGAAACTATCCAGGCTGTCGGTCAGAGTTCACTTTTTGTTACTGCCGTGCTTGGAGTTTGCTTAAAATTGCATTATCCAAAAAGTGGAGTGCCACATGAATTTTTTCCCATCTTTGTAAAAAGGCTATAGCAGCGTTAAATTGAGGTGTATGATTTTGTGAACCCTGAAATTGAAAGAAATGTGCAAAATGGAGAATAAATTAACTGTCTTAAGGCAATAGGACCAGTCTGTCTAGGTGGAGGCAAGCAGTGCCCAAGGAGTTTGAACAGCAAAAGCAAATTAAAGTACTTAACTTAGTGCAAAAAAATCCATGTAGAAATGCATCACATACATCTTAAATATCCCTCAAGTTAACCATGAAGTGGCTAATGGAGGACAAGATTTGCCCTGACGTGTGGTCTATATTAAGTTTGGAAGTTGTTCATTTGCAGAATGAAAGAGGAACACTGAATGAACGTTGTGTTGTTCATTTGTCAGGTTGAAACAAGAGAAGATGAGGAACAAAACATCAAGTTGAGTGAAATTTTGGAACTGTTGGTGGCTGCTGGGTATTTTCGAGCAAGAATCAAGGGGTTGTCACCCTTTGACAAGGTGAGAACAAATCTTTTTCAGGTGTATGAGAATAACATATTTTTACTAGGTAGTTTAGCAGTTCTAGATGACCTTAAAAAAAAAGGGCACTTGTAACACATGAGGCTTTTCTATGTACATAATTAAGCAAACGACCCAGTTTCAGACAGATAGACATCCTTAGTCTTGGAATAACGATTTTGTGCAGCAGGACCTGTTTCAAAGGAGACAAATAGGTGCAAGCTAATTGCTGGTGTGCTTTCTTGTGTGTGTTATGGCCTAAGTTAGAGTCGTGTGCAGGGAATTTTGCTTATCTCTCAACTGCAGTTAAAATAGCTGGAAAGACTCTAGACTTGGAGATGACTTGATAATTTTACAAAGTGTCCATTAATGAAAAATGAGGAAGTATTTGTCTTGAGAAGCTCTGTATAAGAATGGAACAGTTAACACAGTGAGATTATTTTTGAGCTGGTTTTTAATGTATCTTTAGAATGTCACGTATTTTAAACTTTCATTGTCCTAAACAGGAAGTATGAGATACTGACAGTGAGTAAAGTTCAGGTTGAAAAGGGACTGCTGAATTGATTTAGTGCTGACGATGTGAGAAATCCTTGAAGTTTGAAAACACAGAACTACGGCAGCCTTGAAACAGACTCTGTTTTCTGCTGTTTCTTTGGTCTTAGCGACAGCCTTACTTTGCAGTGAAATTGTACTTTCTTCAAACTGCTTGGTGTTACTGACCTTAGCTGCTCACGAGGCTGGGCATAGACACAAAGTAGGTTGAAGCAGACTGCCTTAGAATGCAATAATAAATGAATGCATCAGGTTTATACTTGCCTAAATACAATTGCAGAGTTACCATTGGCAAAGACAATGTCTACTCCTTACAAAAGCTGAGCGTTGCTATTGAAAATGATCTAGCTGCTAGTATAAAAGGGATACTGGTTAAACTGTTTCAGAGAGGAACGTGAGGGGGGTAACACATTGGAATATCTTATATAGAACAAACTGATTTGGTGTGTTATGTTGCTACATGATTCTACATTTTAATACCCTTTTCTCTGTCTTTGCATGCCTTTAGGTTATCTTGCATATGGTTATGCAAGGTTATCTTTATTTATGTAATTTATGTAAAGTTGATGAAATGGCTCAGGAGTTTGAATATGCCTAATTATCTATAGGAATAGATAGGGCCTGAAACAGAGATTTCTCCATAAATTTTCATTACTATGTTCATACTGTGCTTAGCACTTGGTGTTTCATATATCAGCAAGTAAAGAATAATAGTAGCAAAGAATAAACTAACCAGGAGCCAGCAATGTGGCCTCATGGCCAAGAAGGCCAATGGCATCCTGGGATGCATCAAGAAGAGCGTGGCCAGCAGGTGGAGGAAGGTTCTGCTCCCTCTCTACTCTGCCCTGGTGAGGCCTCATCTGGAGTCCTGTGTCCAGTTCTGGGCTCCCCAGTTCAAGAGGGACAGGGAACTACTGGAGAGAGTCCAGCGCAGGGCCACCAAGATGATCAGGGGACTGGAGTGTCTTCCTTATGAGGAAAGGCTGCAGGAAATGGGACTGTTCAGATTGGAGACTGAGGGAGGATCTCAATATTTACAAATATCTAAATGGTGGATGTCAGGAGGTTGGGGCATCACTTTTTTTTTTTACTGTATCTCGTGAGAGGACAAGGGGTAAAGGAAAGAAGCTGGAACACAAATGTTCCATTTAAACATAAGGAAAAACTACCTCACTGTTGAGGTGAGGGAGCCCTGGCCCAGGCTGCCCAGTGAGATTGAGGAGTCTCCTTCTCTGGAGGTTTTAAAACCCATCTGGATATGTTCCTGTGTGACCTGACCTAAGTGGACCTGCTTCTGCAGGGGCGTTGGACTGGATGATCTCTAAAGGTCCCTTCCAACTCCTACCATTCTCTGATTCTGTGACATAAAAGTAAATATATGAATACAGAAATGATGATCCTTGATAACGATTTGATACAGTCACTTTTTAAAGATCGTGACATTTAACATACTGTCATGTTTATTATTTTTTTTTTTAAATCTGAGAGCTGTTTCAAAACTAAGATATAAAGCTAAGGGAGGAACTTAGAATGTCACTGTCTGCTAGGTTTTTTCTGTCATCTTGTATAGGTGTGTTGTATGCTATCAATATGTTTTTAGACTCTATATAAGAATACTGGGAATGGGGAAAATACTAAGGTAAAGCAAATAAAGCCTTTAAGATGTATTTGGTTTTACCTCTTCAGATTAAAATGGAACTAACTGTACTGCTGCTCCTTTGCCAGGTGGTAGGCGGCATGACATGGTGTATCACCACCTGCAGCTTTGATATCGATGTCAATTTATTGTTTCAGGAAAACTCTACTATTGGTCAAAAAATGTAAGTGTGATATATATTTTTTTTTCTTCTTAGAAAAGAAGAAGCAGGTGGGTGGGGGGAAGTTACCTGGTATTTGCTTGTTAATAAGAAAGATTTTTAGTCCAAGTTTCCTGCTTTTCAAGACTACTGGGTTGCCAAACGTTGCACTGGTTTCTGGGTTTCGCAGACTTTAGTGTGAAAAACTTTATAGCCAGAAAGAAGCGTAATCAAAGAAAAAAAGAAACCCAGTGCTATTCCTTCTGGACTGCCATGTTCTTATATCCCTACTAAGCAGGGAAAGCATTTATGTGGCTTCACATTGAACTGAATTGGGAACTGATCCAGATTAAAAGCTACCAAAAAAAAAAGTAAAAAGGGGGAAAATTGTTTTAACATGAATCAGTTCCTGGATGCAGTTCCCTATGCAGCTGCACAGATGCTTGTGCTGGCACAAGGGGATGATACAGAGGCCAAAACAAAGGGCAGAGGGAGACCACACTGCTGGAAACTGGAGTGGAGCATTAGGAGACCTTCCTTGAGTTCTCTGTCTGGAGTTCTGCTATATAAATAACCTCTGATTCTCCTTTATGGTTCAGGGTTGAAACTGTAGGCATTAAGTAGCAAACAGAATTTAAAGCATGACACTGTTGGTGAAACAGTTACCTAGCCCATACTGAGAAGGAGGACTTCCTTCCTGATGAGACTGTTTTGGTTTTATTAATTTCTTATGCGTGGACTTTGCTCATAAGCCAGCTAATCCTATATTGAGGAGGCTGTAAAAATTGTTTGTGCTGGGAAATGGAATACATTCTAAACCACATTCTTTCTTTATGTGTTTCTGTGATAAAAGAGCCATAATTAAAATTTGCAGGAAGTGAGAATTGCCTGTCAAGTTACAGTTGCATGAAGAGACTTGTTTGTTCAACACAGTTGAAAAGAACATCTTTCTGTGCTGTTTCCCTGAAAGTCATTTACATTGACAAGACTAACTTAATAAAAATTAAAAATAAATTATTTGTAATTATTGCCATTAAACTTGTTCACATTCAAGTCATCATAGATAACTACATAAAGCATTAAGTGCAGAGAATGAAGCAGAGACTAAGAATGAAGATGGCGGGAACAATGTTTATAATTGCCATCTTTGCTATTCCTAAGAACAGCAGAATAGGAAGTAGTTAAGTTGTTCTAAAATGTTCCGTTGTTTTTCCAGCTGACTGGATGCAAAACTGGCAAAATAAAACCCAGGCACCACTCCCAAAACAGCAACAATGATTTATTTGTAAATCTGAAGTCTTCAAAGTCACACAAGCATAGGCTGTTTTGGTTGCCATGTAATGTTTATATTGGTGTGGGTTCGGTGCTTCTGTGATGTTCCCAGATAAGGAAAATTTCAGTTGTGTTTCCTTAGGATTATTCTGAAGATGTTTTGATGGTGTCCTATTATTTAATTGCTTGGTTGAAATAAACATGGAATCATATGTTAGGAGAAGGTCTTTCATCTATTGGATTTACTTTGATTATGCTGAGAGATGCTGCTATTTTCATGTTGTAAAATATTAGGGTGGTATCATGGTGGAAATTGCCTTCTAAGATTTATGTTAAAAGTTTTTATTTAAGAAGTACAATTTTTCTGGCTCTTTTCCCAGACCTTGGTCTCTATCTTCTATCTCTTGCCCCCCGATGTTCTTCCAGAATATCAGTTGTCCATTCGAGCAGTACTGAGGATCACTGAGGTCATTACTGGACCACTTTTTTTATTTCTTCATGGAAAAATAGGTTTAGTTTTCCCAGTACAGTGTTCATCCTCAATGCTCATACCTGCTTTAAAAATGTACTTCTCAGCATTGGCAGCAAAAAAACACTTTGTCCTAAAATAAGAGATTCAATGGAAGCAGAATAATGTTCCTGTAGATGAATCCCATGTATTAGGATAATCATTTCACTTTATCTGAGGTGTAGAATGAGAGATTGCCAGCAAATTCAGTTTCACTCACTTCAAAACTGTGTGAAGCATACTGTGTATTTAGCTTTTAGGTGTAATATATAAATTCATAAAACTTCAGCAGTAATGTCAAGATATATTTAGGGAGTTCTGCTGCACAGATTTTTAAGACCTTACATTTGATTCTGTGCTTTCTTTGAGTGTGTATCTTTTACTTAGTGTAACTGTTCTTAGTGTTTCTTCGTGTATGCATGTGTGATAATATTCAAAGGTGTTTGTAGATATATGTAGATCTTGCATAGGCATTTCATCTCACCGAACATGCAGATCTTAAAATATTGTGTGTAATACTGCAAATGAAGTCACAAGCAAGGAGGTTGCAAGAGGGATGTAATCACCACCTCACAGACTTATATATACAGATATATATATACGTATAGAGAGAGTGCAATGTAAAGCTGTTTTGTAAATGACAATTTGATTGCTTTTCACAGCTTTCTGCAATGGAAGCCACTAGAGGGAACCTTTTAACTACTAACTGTGTTTGCAAAAATAATTTGTAATTTACAAAAGAAAATTGTAGCATACATAGATTTGTTTGTTTCTTGTTTTTTAATAGTGCCTTAACTGAAAAAATTGTGTCAGTATTACCAAAAATGAAGTGTCCTCATCGTTTGGAACCACATCAGATCCAGGGACTGGATTTCATTCATATATTTCCTGTTGTACAGGTGATAATTTTGTGATATATCAGTACTTTGTCGAAAAAGATCCTAAAACTTGTGTTATTGTTTCTTTATTTAACTTTGGAATGAATAATCACAGAGAAGTAGTTTAAGTGAATGTTTTCAAAGAATGGAGTGATGTTGTGGTTGATAGAACTCTTAAGCATTGCTTTATTCACATTTAAGGAGAATACAAAACAAGCTCCTAAAATTCTTTGAAATGGAGTCAGATTCTGCCTCTTGTGCAACATCTGCTTAAACAAACGGAAGTTTAAGCTTGTTTTGGAACCTGATAATCTGCTTCACCAGATTAAGAAACAGAACAAATATCTTCACAGTCTATGTTTAACCTTATGGAGTAAGTGATGCAGATAGTAAGTGATGCATTCAATCAAAAGAATCTGAATAAGGTGAAAGTCACTTGGAATTGTTTCTTTAAGTATAATTCATGTTCCATTTGTATCATTTAAAAACTGTATGGGTGGAAAAATAAGTGGTTGTGACGTAAGACTCTATCACTGTGTATTTGTTGAGCACCACATGTGCATGCTGATAGTTCTCCATTTTATTAAGGTTTAAGCTAACACATGATGTGTTCCAGTTACGTGTGGTATCTTGAAAATCCTTGGTATGTCATTATCAGTTTTTTATTTTACTTCCATCTGCACACAGAAATGTGTCTTTGATAAATAGGGGAAATGAAGACTGTTAAACAAGCTTCTTTTTCATTGAATATCCTGGCTGTAAAAGAATTAGCTAGTAAAATTTTAATCTAAGTTCCAGCTTGCAAGAAGTTAGGAAAACTTCCAATTGTCTCAATTTTGTTATCTAGTAGGAGGCTCCTGAGGAAAACTACACTTAACTGTGCTCCCCACAAAAAGTTAAGTGGTGTGTGTTACTGTTATACAGCTTTGAAGCTGTGCTGATGCTGCCTAAGTTGGCAAGTTTATATCAGTTTTTACTTTTCAACTAGTATTTTGCTACCAAAACAAAAAATCAAAACTAAACCCAAGTTAATTTCTTCCACTGGTCACTTGAGAATAATGATGATGAAAAGGAATGCTTACACTTTTCAGTTTCAAGACTTCTCTCACAGGAAAAGTAATTTGTAAAGTAAGAAAATGGACAGTTACTCCTGCTGTTAGAATTACAGTGTTAGATATTCTTTTGTCTGACCTGCTTTGTCCAAAATCCTGATAAGGGATACTCCCCGTGCAAAGAAGCAGCATTTAATTTTAAGCAAGGAGGAAATCGGCTTCTAATTATCTCTGAGAACAGTGATTCTCAGTATTTATTAGTAGCTAGCGAGTAGGTGTTAGATTTAATCCATACTTGGTGAAGAATTCTTTCTTGATGAACTTAGGTGTTTGTATGTAGAGGGTGTTTTTTAAGTAATTGTGGCTTTCTGTCAAGTCGCTGTGATGTTCTGGCCTCTCTGGATACTGCTGATTGCTTGCTTCATCCCAACCAAGACAGGCTTTCAAGAAAACTTTTGTTGGTGTCACCAGTATACTGGTGTGTTCTGAGAAAGACCATGAAAGAACTGTAGTAGACTTACCACACCATGGCATGTAGGAATTATGCATTTGATAGTGACACTTGACTCACTACCCTGTTAAAGTTTTGACCTTGTATCTGTAAATCTCAAATCAGTTGCTAAACAATATAGAAGGTCTTTCCTTCACCTGCTATTGTGTCCCAATAGCTTTTGCACTGTGCAAGCTAGTCTGGTAAACTCGATGGGAACGATTTTAGATGAATCCTTCCCTGTAGGGAGGAATTAGATTGAGTTGGCTTACTGCCAGAAACTGTAAACTTAAAAAACCCAAACATATATATATATATTTATATATGTTTGTGTGTGTGTGTATATATATATATATAGTTTTAAAAGACTGAAAAATATTCCAATGGGTAGAAACGGTGCTGCTCTTCCTAGTAACTTCTTATGTTGAGAGAGGGTATGTACACAATCTTGTGTTGAGATATGTTTGTAATTTTCATCTCTCTCATTGTCATCATCTTCCCCTCGCTTTCCAGGGGTTCGTGGTTATAGCAGAGAAAACAGTTGTTGTTTCAAACTTGGATCCCAGGATTGGTCTGATCTCTTATGTGACCTCCTGCACAGGCTGTCAACAGCCCACAAGATTTATCTTCTCTGATGTTACTTAAAATGTGCTTCAATCTTTTGTGGCTTTTTGTGTGGTCTTAAAAATGTCAGAAGAAGTCTTTTTTTTTCTTACATGGGCATGTGGTTCTTCTTGAACACTTCGTAAGCTTCAAGATGCATCTTTTCAAAGTGGAGCTGTAGTTTTTGAAAATACCAAGTGATCTACAGTAGGAAAGTTAGATAGAAATGTGTTTAACTATAATGGCTTCTACCTAGGGTACAGCCAAGGTTAATGAGGTGAGGTTGTGTTCCAAGTAGTGCCTGTGACAGGGTATAATGGTACAAATTCAGTGTTGGGTCCTGGCACTGAGAGTCCAACAACTTCTAATTAACTTCTAATTGCTTCAAATTCCAGTGAAGCTTCAGCCCATATCTTTCTGGTTAGACTGGTAGAGATGTGTGCTGTGAACACTTTTAAGCTGCTTTGTAGAAGGATGATGATACCATAGCTCACAGACTGTATAAAGCCCACCTGGACTATCCATTTGTTTTAAAGCATGCTCTCAAGGGCTTCTTTGGAACAGAGTGGGATGACCCTGTATGCCTGCAGAGTATAATCACATATTTGCATATGTGCTGTTAATCCAACGCTTCCTAGAACTGAGGTATTTGTTATTTATTCAGTATGTCCTGCTGAGTAGAAGGGCAACATTGATAGCTTTCAGAGTACAGTAGAGTTTTGAATTCTTTGAACATGTGATAGGATGGATGTTGTACAGGCTGGTACCCATGCACTCTTGCGCTGGTGAGTTGTGAGTTGTGCTATTTCATGGTATAGATGAAAAGAAAGCCCCAGAAAGTTAACATTCCTATGTTTTGTCAGCTACTAATGTGTATTTTTTACATGTTTATTAAGGTTTTGACAAGTAATAACAATGAATACCAGTTATATTAACTACTTAGCATGGTGAGATGTACTTTGTTAAAACACATTTTTGGCCTAGTAGACTTATGCTAGCATATATGGTTTATGCAACTCGGATTTTTGGGAGATCATTTTAGGGTTGGATTTTTTGGGGGAGGAGGATGTATATCTTTATTTTTTTCCTCTTTTAAAGATACTAACTAAAGGAATAATGTTTAAAGTTGCCCACATATATTTCAATTTCACAGATGCTCCTCATTTTCCTTTTTGCAATTATTTCATTGGAGATACAAATATTTTGATAACAGAAATTAATTTGCTAAATCCTGATGAACTTTGCTTATACTTGTAAAGATTTCATATGTTTCTATTTACAAGTGAGATCATCAACTAAAAGTTCCTAATACTTGCAACAGAATTTTCTTTTTATACTTAGTATAAGAAATGAATTGGAATGTAAAAGTATATGAGAAGCTACAGTGCAAGCTAAATAAAGGGGAATTTGTGCAACAAAGTAACTAATTCTGCAATACACTATTTACAGAGAACATTCATAATAGAGATTTCCAGGATAGCAGGCTCTGCTCTGAGGAACTTATAAGGGAAGGCAGTTTGACTTTCTTTGGACTGTTGAATCCCACTGTAGTGTGACCAGTATGACTCATTGAGGTTTGTATGGTTCAGTGTAGTTCAATAGGATGAAGAGTATTTAGGTTTTTATATGTAAAACTTGAACTGAAAGAAAAGCCATGTGATTTCTTAGCTTACACATTATCTAATTGCTCTACAGAGCTTTCCTAGTAGGTAGAAGAAGAGCAAACATGAAGTCTATAAAATAGGTAATGCTGAGTCATTGTTAGGAGGAAGTTTGTGATTTAACCTTGTTTACAAATAAATATTCTTCTTTGTGTGCTTGAAATGTGTTTTTTGCTTTTATCATGTACTAAAATATTCATGGAGTAGTTTGGTGTTTGTTGCTGTTATTCTTCCCCTTTCCAATGATGGAAACTTTTTCTTTTCAGTGGCTGGTGAAACGTGCAATAGAAACAAGGGAAGAAATGGGAGACTATATCCGTTCTTACTCTATATCACAGTTTCAGAAAACCCACACACTACCAGAGGTAAGATCAAGCTAGTTTCTTGTTTCTGTTATAGTATGTCAAATGCTCAGATGCAGTCCCAGCTTCACAGCTCTGAAATTGGCACAATATACCAGAGTTACCCTTGGTGACACTTTGTTCATTGGTCCTAGAGGAATCCATGTACACATTCAGCTTGGGGAAAAAAAATTGAAACCTTGTTATGACAGAGAGTTCATAGATACTGGTTAACTTCTGCTTAATAGTTGCCTTAGTTTTTCTGCAATATTTGGTGCTTCTCTGTCAGTCTGGCTCACCTGGTAGCTCACTTCTGGAGTACATAATAGAGCTCTGTGTAGTGTATCCAGGCTAATCATGTTACTGGAGTTACATCACCTGGAAAGTGTTTGAAAACATTTGGTGTGCGATGGAGCAGCTGATCTAGCTAAATGAGAATTCCTGTGCTGGTAATGCTCTGTTACTTGGGTTTTGGTTGAGTATTCAAAGGCAGCTCTCATTTCCCTGTATCCAAACCCTTGAATTTGTTCTTGAAAACTAAGTTTCTAAAAATCTTCTTTCAAAAACTGAACTCAGGGAAAGACAGAGAGGGATGCGTTTGAGTTGAAAGGAAATAAGTCTCTGTAAAATATTGCCCAAGAAATGAGAGATGCAGTTTTATCTAGAAGTGTTTGCACTGTTTGAGATACCCTGATCCCATTCCTTCTCCTGATAAGTGAAATGCTGTCTGCTTTGAAGTTACATGCTTAGAATAGTGTTGTTAGCCTTTCTTTTTCCTATTCTTCAGTAATGATACAAAATTTTCTTGGCATGGGAGGAGAGCTAGAATGAGTTTGGTTTTGTGCCTATAGTGTAAAGCCATCAGTTCAGTTCATGCATATCTCAAGATAATTCCATATTTAAAAGCTAGAACCCAAGTTTTGTCACTAATTCAGTGACAGCATTAAAGGCAGATGTCTGTAGGACCGGGAAAGGCAGACAGATGTTATTAGCTTGGAGTGGTTTGGATTTTGGTTGGTTTTAGTGCATAGAAATGAAAATAACAACTTCTCTGTTCCACATTAAGCCCATTCTGACTGGATGACTGGAGAATGTGTAAGCATATAGTTTTAAGGACCTCCCTGCCTATGTGATGAGAGAAGCAAATACTTTTCTGTGTCATAGGAAATCACTAATATTTCACCAAATAATTGGGAAGCTCAGTTAGAAAGTGTGACAGCTTTGTTTGCTAACTCATTGCAATGGTAGAGATTTAATCTCCATTCCTGATATTTTTAATCACTTCCATTAATGTCTTGCAGGATGATGAGTTTATGCAAAGAAAAGAGAAGGCTATCAAAACTGTTACCGATATCTTTGTAAGTATATTAGGTTTTTATGATCATGAAGCAAATGGCTTTAGTAATGAAATGTTGGGGATGAAGTCTGTTTAATGCAGCCAGTCCTGGGTTTTCTCATGGGAAAGTCCCAATTAAGTTACATGTGGAGCTTCATTCTTGGAACAGATCTCAAATGCCAACATGTCAGATTGAAAACCTTTTAGATGTGCACTATACAAGTAGATAAACTGTATCAGCTGCCTGCAGGTAGAGTGTGGAGTTCCGTGCTACCAAAGTCACAAGGTAGCTTACAGGCTATCAAACCCTCAGCAGACTGTTTGTTTGCAACAGTTGGACTATTTATCTTGCAATTAATCCAAATTATGATGGTCTCCTCAATTTAAATGTCTGTATTTCAGGACCTGTATGTTTAATTATTTTAGCAATGACAAGAATACACCTTGTTTTGGGAAAAGTGATATCACTTGGTTGTCCCTCTTCAGATGCAGATTTTCTAGCTCTTGCACAAACTGTTTGCTTGTATCTATTTCTTGAACACTATCAGAGTGACATGTAAAATATCTAGGCTATATCACTGTCTCCTTCCTGAATTCAGATGTCTAGCTAGCAAGTTGAGTTTCTCTCCTTGCTTTTTCTACAATTTCTCTGTTTCTTTGGGACTGACAATTCGCCGTTTCTGACCTCAACAATTTGCTACCTTTATTTTGTTTTCTTGGCCATCTGGATAAGTTCACAGGCCAGCATTTGAGAAACCTGGGTGTACTTTGAATGGGACACTTCCGAAACTCTTTGATAGGTGGCAAAACCACAGTTTTGCCAGGTCTCCAGGTGATGACCAATGCAAATTCCGAGATAATCTATTTGAGTAATTACTCTTGCTTTGAAAATTTCAATTACAGTCTCTCTGTTGTTCCCTATGGTTTGATTTGGGTTATTTCTAGTTATTAGCAGACTTATAATGAGTCTTTTACTCCAGCCAGCAATACTTGTCTTTCTGGTGAGATCTGTTTTCATTTTACAATTTATCCCCTTTTGTAAATCCTCTGTTTTGTGTGTGCACCTATATAACCCTTTAAATTGACAGAGAATGCAAACCTATGTAAGAAAATAAATTTCCAATGTGTGTTGAAGTTTGAGTGCTTATTTTACATTTTCTGAATAATTACCCTGATTTTTCAGGTGTTTCAAGTGTTTCCATTTTCTACCTGCATTGCCTTTAGATAGCACTAAAGATTCTGTATCCAAGTGACTGATACCAACCTTATCACTGAAGAGACAGAAATAAAGTAATTGCCATGCTGTTATGAGATGCCACTACCTAGAATTTTTAGTTTCATTTAACAGTATACAGAAGATTTGATTAACAGTGCTGAAGGGATCCCCTTGATTGCTGAGGAACAGGAGTGAATTGAAGGCTTAGTCTTTATATGTTAGTAGTTTGGGGTTTAAAGTTTATTGTGTTTCATTAATCTATTTATTTGGGAGAACTTGTCTGAAAAGAAGGAATGCAATCTACTTGCTGTGTTCAATTACCTGGCAAATGTCAGGTCCATTCAAGTGGCTTGTCAAAAGTCTAGTGATGTGTGAGTGGGTTCCCCCTTATGTATCTACCTGCATGTTTTCTGAAATTGCATTTTTAGAGCTTGAAAAGAATAACATGGCAAATATGAAGCAGGTACATTTATGCCAGATCAGATGTTTCTTTGCTGATTGAAGCCATTGAACTGATTTTTTACTTGCTTAGTATATTGGGGCACTTAATTTTCCTAGGTCTCAGTCCTGGAATCAGATATCTATGTGTTTACTTCTGCAGCTAAGAGAATAGTTCTGTATTCTGAATCTAAGAATTAAACAGAAAATGGAAAGTAAAGAAAACTAGGTACAGTCTTAAAAGTTTGATAGTATGTTGCACTATTCAGCTGTCCTGAATAGCTCTCCTGCCTTTGAGCATGCTGGCAACTGTCCCCGATTTGGATCTGTCTGCAGGGTTTATAAAGGTGTATTGTATTTCTCCCCTGAATCATAGATC
This sequence comes from Colius striatus, assembly GCF_028858725.1. Classification (NCBI taxonomy): domain Eukaryota; kingdom Metazoa; phylum Chordata; class Aves; order Coliiformes; family Coliidae; genus Colius; species Colius striatus. The sequence continues at coordinate 10,004,656 of NC_084769.1, read as the reverse complement.
TTTAGTTTTTAGGTGCATCTTCCTGGTAGCTAAAGTTCTGACATTTGTTCATTGCTCTTAGACAATCATCCCTTCCTTAAATATATGAGCTCTGTCAGGATTTTCTACAACTGACATCTGATCTTCTTAGCAGAAGATTAGTTCATGAGATCTCATAAGGCAACACAAGTGTAGTGTAGAACAATACAGAGTGACTTTTCAGGGGAAAAAGTGCACAAGCTTTCCTACCTGTCCATATTAACTGGAAGAAGAAGGTGACAGCTACTAGATGAAGGGTTTTTTGGAAGGTCCCTTTTAAATCATTTTGCATTGGAATTGTAAGAGAAATACACTTTCCTGAGAGAGGACCAGCAGATATGAAAGATTAGTCTGTTTGTCTGAATTCATTATTGCAACTCTGGTCTAAGAACATACTCTTCTCAGGAGAGCAATACAGTGAGATTTATGGTCACAATCAGGCCAAAAGGTTAGAAAATGGAATATTAAATATTAGTAATGGTTATTGGAATAAGAACTACTGCTGCTGAAAGGTGACTGTCTAGTGAATTGAAATTATCTTGCAGTGGTTTTGTTCAGCTACTCAGTTATCTGATGCCAAGACTAATGTTTATATTATAATTCCTATACCTCATATAGCACAAGTATAATACCGAATGCCATCATAAAAGCTATAATTAATTTCATGACTTACAGTGCTTTTCTGTAGATGTGAAAGTACATTTTGTGAGAGATTCTTGATCATACAAAGCTTTTTCATATGCCAGTCAAAAGGCAGCAAGATTTAATAGCTGGTAACAAAGATGACAGAAATTTAAGATTAGAAATGAAGTAAAAATTGCAAAGGGTAACTGACAAATTCAAGAGAAACTTGCCAAGGAATACTGCCTATTTCCACTTATGTGAATATACTTTGGGATTACGTGTCTTTGATAAAGACTGAAAGCTATTTCAGAAATGTTATGGTGCAGAAATCACTTGTTGAAAATAATAGTTTGTGTTGTACAAAAAGTCAGATCAAGTAAAAAATAATCTTCATTTAAAATTTTTTTTAGAATGCTGATAACTTCTTGCATTGAATCTTTTGTCCCATGTGAATAATATTTTCTGAAATTAAAAGTACACCTGGAAAACTCAAGCTCTGATTTCAAGTTTTGATTGTGTAATGTGTTTTTGTTAAGTGTTCTGAGCCTGGCCCTTAAAGGATTTCAAATATATGGATGTAAAAGAGACCAGAAGAGAGGACAGCGTTGAGGCTAATTATTTGGTGGTTATGATGTTTCTCTCTGCTGTGATGGGGGACTGGAATTTCTTTTCAGAAAAAGAAGAGAAAATGTTATCTCATTGATTAAGGCCACTTTTTAAAATAATATTAATTGCTGTAAAAACCACCTTTGCATAACAGGTTTTTGGTTAGTTTTTTTTCCAGTCTCCTTGCTGGCAGAATTGCACTGGCTACTAGACTTCAATTAACTTCAAATTTTTTTATTCCAGCAACAGAAATGTTGCAATATAGACTCAACTGCAACTTAATCTTTCACCAAACAAACAACAAAAAAAATTCCAGTCAAAGTAAATGTTATCTTGATTCCAGTTTCTATTTTGGGGGAAGCTGAGAATCTCATTATGAGTTTTTGTTTGACTTGGTTTTTGGTTTTGTTTTGTTTGCGCTTGAGATAGAATTCTTTTTCTGATATTGTCTTGAAATTGGAAGTAGCTCTAACAGCACAAAATAGACTTCATAGTACTTGCGAATCCTTGTTTTATATTACTGGCTGTTGTCCATCACATTGGGATAGCATGAGAGCAAATGATTTTAGTACCAGACATCTTAAGATGTTTTTGTTTCTTAAATTAGAATAAAATCTGCTTTAATTCCATTACAACTTGTTGTCCTTGAGTAGATAATAATTACAGTTAATTATCTAATAAGACATTAGAAATAATTAACTTGCAAAGAAGACATTTCTAGACACTTGACATTATCAGATAAATAAAGCCTTTTTTTAATAGATGTTGACTGTTTAATTTTTAATCATCTTTCAAACGTGTTGGAGAAGGTTGAAGTCCCATTTGTTGTTAAATATCCATTTATAGCTTATTTTTTTGAAACATGGAAAGACAGTCTCTATAGCAAATTGTTTAAAAGTAAGTTCAGTAAGATTTTATTATGTAATTACAAAGAGAGAAAGTGAAGGATGATTATTTGGGTAAGTACATTGAGCTGGAAAACAAACAGTGGTGAACATCACTCTGGATAACAATTCATTGTTTATTTTAGAAAAGCCTTTTATAACGATTCTGAATTCATTCACTGTCTTACAGGAGGTTTATAAACCCCAGAGAAAATATAGACGTCAGAAGGGAGCTGAAGAACTGCTAGACGAGGAATCAAAGGTTCATGCTACGCTTCTGGAGTATGGCAGGTGAAAGGCTTCATTTAGTTGTCTGTGGGTTTTGTTTTGTGTGTATTTAGAAGCATTCCACATAAATTAGGATTAGGGTGAAGTTGGGTAGTTTCTTCTGCTTGAGAAGCTTTCAGATTTACTTCTATCTAGTTGCAGTTTGTCCGTACTGTGAATACTCTGGGACTGGACTATCCACATATGTATGGGGAAAAAATAGTTGTTATTGCTGCTTGTAGTTCTAATATGTTTGCTACCTGAGGAGGCTGAATCGTGGTTTAGTGCTTTGTCTTCTTACTTTCTGCAAATTTCCTTATAGAGGCCAAGTTAACGAGGTTTGCAGTTACCCATTACTTTTGGAAGTTCCTCTGATTTACTGAGAGCTCTCCAAACACTTTAATATTACAGAGTTTCTAGTTTTTATTTCCAGTTTTCTTTTCATAGCTCAGTGATGTGTGCAACTTGTCTGCTGTCTGAGCTCTTAATGAATGCAAATGACGTTTGAATTTCGTTTTGTATCTGCTCTGGCTTTTCCCCCAAAGCCATAGATTTAATTTTTCTTTTGGTCTTACTATATTGAGTACCTTCCTTTTACCTTTTTTGTATATTTCTCTTGACATACAGTGGAAATCAACAAGTGTCCTGGTTGCAGATTGCTTCTAATTTCCCCTTTCATTTGTGGCAGTATTGTGGGGAAGCAGTGTTGGACAAATTAATGTCTTCCAGTTTATTTTCCATTAAAGTAGGGTGAAATCCTTAGTGTGTTCCTAATAAAATTAAACTATTGAGAGACATCTAGGTGTCCTATTATTCAGCAGAGCTCTTCTGATACAGCATAAACTTTATATACAAATGGTTAACTGTAGAACTTTTCTTCTATCACCAGTGGAGTTCAGTGCAGTTATCTGAAGAATCTGAAGCAGATTTAAAAGCCTGAGATGACTGGTTGCTCTAATGAGCTAATCTGCTCAAAACACAGAGCTACAAGGAACTACAGTGCCTCTTCTATATATGTGTTAAACAGCTAATTTTACTAATGCAACATTCAGAAATTCTGTGGGTGTAGTCTTGAAGGAGAGCAGGTCAGTGATATTTCATCAGTGGGAATCCAAAGGGCTCATGTGGAAAAATTAGGAACTAATCTACTCCTAGGCTGTCTATAGTTGCTTGTACTGCTTCAGTGTCATTACTATATGTTAGTGTCAGTGGACAACTCCAAATAAACAAAAACTGTATACAATAGTATATGCACTTTAAGGGAATTTTCTTATATGATTTTTCTAGAATAATTTTAGTTAGTTGGTTGGGTTTGTTTAGAGGGAAAACCTGAAATCACTGTACAGCTTGAAAATTGAAATAAAAAGATGTTTTCTATAGATCTTCACAGCTTGTTTTAGCTTTAGATACTGTGGAACAGTTGACACATAAGTAAAGCTCATTTCTGCTGGGAAAACAGAAAATCTCTTATATGAAAATGAATGATGGAGAAAGTTAAAGTACAGAGAGAGAAAATAAGTATAGAAAAGCAGGAGGCAGTGAACATATAAGGGAACTTCTATTGTATAGTGTGCATCAGTACAAAGATACGAGGAGTGGTTTCTGATTAAGACAACTAAGAGCTTGTGAGCTTTTGGGAAGGAAAGTACCCCTTCAGATAGTATTTGTTGAGATGATCTTGATGGTATGGGAGGTCTTAAGCAGAAAAGCAAAAGGAGAAGAGTTAGTTGGTGTTTGGGCATTTATTTAGTGACACAAAGGAAGGACAGTACTTAAAGACAAATACAGTTAGCTATTTGATATGAAGAGCTAAACATGAACTGGATGGAAGTGGAAGAAAGTTAGGATAGTTGCAGAGTTTGAATGTGTTCTGGTGATGATTTCTTAATGAATTCTCAAAGCCTAAAACTCTTGATCAGAAAGCTATTTTTAATGTAGTGCGAAAATAACATTGAGAAAATTACAGTAGTGAAACATACAAATATCTGGTTTGTGTGGTTTTATAGAGAAAGAAACTCTTAAAGGTGATAGTATGTCTCCTGTACACCTGGTAATAAACTAGCAAGACTATAAGGATTCAGTCATAGATACATGCAGAAATCTGTGGGGCAGTAGGGATTACTGTTCTCTCTTTAACACTATTAGGGGTACTAGAACACTACTGAAAAAGGCAAATAGTAAATTTTTGGTAGATTTAAGAGTTGAATATTTCAATAATTTGAACATTTGAAGTGAGCTTTTCATTCTTTTACTGTGTACACAGGGCAGTTATAGGAAATTATGAGTTGAGGATTTTTTTTCCTAAATGCTCCTTGACTGTAATAAAAATGGCACCTTTCAGTGCACGTTAATCATAAAAGTTAATTTTCATTGTCCAACAAATAGTATAGGGACTTGCAATGTCCTGATGCACTATTATTCAGATACAGCCAGGGACAGTGCCCTGTTCTAAATCGGATTTTGATCCTGTGGCCTCCAGCTTAGAGTTTATCACAAACCACCTTGAATGTGGTAGACCAGAGCCTGGCCTGAGAGCAGGATGATGCCAGTGAGCATCTTTCCACACAGTTGCATAGTCTGTTTTAGCTCAGGGCTTTCACTGCTTCATCTTTGTGTGTTGTCAGCAATTCTTCTGCAAAGTACAAAGTTAGTTCGTATAACAGATATGAAATGTTAAACTCTGGGAGGCAACTGGATTCTCTGTTAGTATAACTGATGATTGAGTTTGTTTTATTACTGTTCTGGTGCAGTTCATTACTTGGATGCAGCTTTTAGCCTGTGTGAAAATAAGATTGTGCTTCTACAAAAATTGAGAACAGATATATGATAATGGTAATACTATTTACAAATGCTTTTATACTAATACAATTTGAAGTATATGCTGTGGAAGGGTGATGTTCTGCCACACACTTTGTACTTGCCAAGCTTTAAAATGCAGAGAGAACAATGTTGGTGAAGTCTTGAAAATTAAATGGAATACTGGTGACGATACTGCTGCTGAGGATCACATAACTTTTAGCCATAAAAGGCTTATAAATAGTCCTGCTTCTGCAGTATTTGAGGAATAAAACAGTTGTAGCTCTCAGTTCATCAATCGGGAACGTTGTTTCTTTTCATATCTCTGTTTAGTGTTGTGTAGTATTGAAGACAATTGCTTGCTTATATCCAAAATTTCTTTCTACCTGTTTTTTCTTTAAGATAACATTTCCAAAATAACAACATAGCTCAAATGTCATTTTTAGCTCATGCTCAAAAAGCACATGTAAAAAACTCTGTGTATCTGTGTGTGTATGTGTTCAAAGCTCTGAATACTGTGCTTCAGAAAGAAATTGCAGAAAGCACACAAGCATGAATGTGGTTTTGGGGAGTACAGATTGCACTAAGAGTTTCCTGAGGTCTTTTCAAAATTTGGTGGTATATAGTTAATAGCTCAGGATTAACTTCCAAAGGGAAGAGATCATTGCTTTTTCCTTTCATGAGCTTTACATGAACAGCCTAGATTTGCGGATCATGATGGAAGGAGTAAATGGAGACGAAATTATTCTGTAAATATGCTGCAGTAACTGTTTATTTAGTTTATTTGGAACATTCCAAAACTATTTGTTTTCTTAAACAATTAATTTTTTAATGCATTTCTTATGTTTAAAACTGATAGAATGATAGATGTATCTGTGAAAGTTGTAAACAACAATGTATTTCTTTCATTTTACTGTTGTTCTTTTAGGAGATACGGATTTAGCAGACAAGCAGGAAAAACAGAACAGGTAAAAAATCATTATAAATACTCCAATTATGGCAAGAATTGCATTGTTTTTGTTGAAGCATTGGTTTCTGTAAGGAATGAAGCAGAATAAACAGCTATAACTGCAGTTGTTATTACCATCTCTCAAACATGGCTAACTGGAAGTAAAAATTTGCCTGCCATGACAGATGCAGTAGATTCCTTTCTCTTTTAAAGGATTTTCTTCATCTGTACTCAGAGATCACACTTTGCAAATGTTTTTCTCTTAGAAGAGAAGGAGTTTTGGTGTTTTGTTTGTTTTTGGTCTTTTTAATGTGAGATAATGACACCTCCTGTCTGTTTAGAGAGTGTCTTTCAACTATGTGATCTATGATATGATGATTTAAGAGTTTTTTCTTTTCTTTTTAAAGAATTATTCAGCTTGTTAAGAGATTTTTTTTTAGCATTTATTACATAACAGGCTATTTAATGTGATTGAGAAGCATGACACTATGCCATAAATAAATCATAGTGCCTCTTGAAAGGCAGCATCCTTGCTGTGCTTTTGATTATCACGGAATCATAAAATGTCCTTGTCAGATCATTTGCAGTTTTATTGTTTCAGTACAGATAGTGCTTTGGTTACAAGTTTTTATTGCAGACAGAGATAATGACAAAATGCATTAAGCATATCATGAACACAACAATATATACAGTATATTAAAATTGCCCTTCTTCATTATCTCAATATTCCATGTATAAATTTACTATTTAACTTTTATACGTGGAGATGATTCCCAACCTACGTATACCCGTTTTTCTCCTGAAGTAACTGCCAGACTACAGTCATGTTTATACGGTTAATTTTGTTTCTTCAAAAATATTACTGACTGTGGAATATTCTGTATTAGATGGTCATCCTGTTTGTTGTGTGAATTGAGTCTCCAGTGAGGCAGAAATAGAAGATTAGGTTAATGGTGCAGTAGAGTGAACTAGAAGTTGAGTCTATCTGTCAGCAGTTCTCGTTAGTTCAGTGGTTTGAGTTCTTCTGAGTGAACCAGGCCATTTTACACTTGGTAATATTGGATGTTTGTTATACCAATATTAAGTTATAAAAATGATTTATGTAAAAGTCATCTTTCTCCTATATAACAGACATCATATTCTGGGGTAGCTAGTTGCCTTGTGGGGTTGGTAGTTCTGAGAAGGCTGTGGAATAAGGGATCTTTGTCCCAAATGTGTCTGTAACATGCCAGAGACACTGCCTTGAACAGCTGAAATACTTGTGAAATCAGTGAAGGTTACATTTCACTTGGCATGAATTGGAGTGTGAGGATGTTCTAGTAGCTGAGATGTATTCATAAAAACAGAACAGCTATATTCCAGTTTTCTCTTTGATGTCTTAGTTGTTTAGAATGCTGGAACTAGAGATAATATTTTCTTAATTTTTCTTTAAAAGGCTGAAGATAAAAAAGTTGTGCTACCTCCAGGGCTTGCAGCAGCAGGAAAAGCTGACCCTTGTGATGAAGATGACCTCCAGGCTGCTGAAGAGGTGTGCCACATACATAGTAGGCATGAAACATAAAAAGTTCCATTTAAACATAAGGAGAACTATTTCACTGTGAGAGTGAGGGAGCCCTGGCCCAGGCTGCCCAGGGAGGGTGTGGAGTGTCCTTCCTTGTAGATCTTCAAGACCTGCCTGGACACATTCCTGTGTGACTTGATATAAGTGGACCTGCTTCTGCAGGATGATTGGACTGGATGATCTCTAAAGGTCCCTTCCAACCCCGAACATTCTGTGATTCTGTGGGTGCTACTAACTTGGGGGGAGGGCAGCAGTTATCACTGCCCAGTCATTCTCTCCAAGAAGGAAAATTTCCATACTTAGCTGAAGTGCGAGTTGCTTATCACTGGAGAATGGGGAACCTGAAATTGATGCACAAAATTTAATGTTTCTTGATGTTTAATACTAAAAAAAAAAAAATCAACTTTTGTTTCTGAATGCAAACTTTTTAAAATGATCAGGTTTTGGTTGACATTTGGAGCTGAGTAGTCTGAGTGAACATGTACTGTTATAAGGAATTTTTCTTACATTTGGCAACTTCAGCCACCTTTAACTTCCATAGACTTACTGTCTCATGACATGCATTAAAATGCACATGATATGATACTAATTGTATACATGTGTCCCTGTCACTAGGCAGAAGTAAGTTAAATAATGCAGGATAATTCCTTTTATAATTCCTTGCATTTTGCCCTAGCTCCGCATTAAAACTCTGATGACTGGAATGGCTGCAATGGCAACAGAAGAGGTAAGCAGCTTTTAAAGCTGGTACAGCTTGGTCTAAATTATGGTTGATTATGGCAGTTATTCCTAAATTTGGGTTGCAGTTGAGTCTGAAGTCTTGGAATGACTATGTTTAAATTTTCGTGAAAGGTCTGGTTGAATTAGGAAGACAGTAATTTTTATGCGGCTGGTGTCTTAAAAATAAGTGCCTCTTTCAAGTGGTTTCTACAAGAGGAAGTAAAGGTAAAGACATCACAATGCAGCTGCCCAAGAGGAACCATGATCTTACTTCATTCATCTTGTGAAGATATCCAGAGGAGTAATTGTTTTACTGGGGAGAGGGGAGGAAAAGTGTATGTGTTTCAAGATGTTTTTTTAAACACTGATTTATAAACAACACCATTAGTCTAAGACGCTGAAAATACTGGATATGTATCTTCTCAATTGGTCTTGTTAATGATAGAATGTAATTGAAAATTCTTCATGTTGATTTCTGGGTGATCAGACTGGGAAGAAATTCGGTTGTTACGCTTTGTTCCTGTTTATACTGAAGTCACAGGAGAGAAAGTAGTAGTTAGTCTAGCCTCAAAGTTGATTGACATGCTTTCTACTGAAATCCGTTGTAGACTTTAGTTCTACTTGAAGATTGTTTTCGTACATACAGCCAATTTCAAAAGTACTTTCTTTCACACAGCTGCATTGTTATGGTTTGGCTCAAAAATGTGGAATAATAGTGAGTTTTATTACTGCACATGCAAAATTCAGTATAGAGAATACGAGAAGAAATAAGGTTTGTTTTGAAAATCTGAATTAAAATTTGCTAAAAGGTTCCATCAGCAAAGTTTTTTGGGGAGTGGAATGTTTCTTTTGTCTATTTTAATTATTAGAGATTTTTACCCAGTATAAAGATTTTGTACCTTACTGGTAAAAATAGAGCTTTGTGAAATTGCCAGATAGAAAGCAGAAGCAGGTCCAAAACTCCAAACATCTTCTTGACACAATTGCAGGGCAAATTGACAGCAAGCACTGTTGGCCAGATTGTTGGACTCCAATCAGATGAAATCAAGCAAATAGTGTCAGAATATGCTGAAAAGGTAAGTGTGTGACCTTATTGTTTTACCAAGTCATGTCTGATAGTTTATTAATTTAGTTTTCAAGCTTCAAACAATGCCACAATTCTGTGTTATTATTCTCTGTATAAAACACTATTTTATACATATGGTGGGTTGCAACATAGTCAGGATTCAGGAAAATGTTTTAAACATGCACAAGGTTTTGTTGCCATAGTACGTATTACTGAATTGCATGGATTAGTAGTTTGGATTTAAGCACCTGTTTAAATGTTTTCATGACTAAAGAAGAGCGTAAGTTGATAGCTGTTCAAACTAGAGGCCTATACTCTTAATGCATTTTAAAATGTTAAGCTCAGCATTAGACTTCCATGGCCCTGCTTAAAGAAGAGTCCCAAGTTTCCTCCACAGTTTTTCAGACACTGGAATGTCTGAAATTCTCAATCGTGCCTTAGGTCTCTAGTTTTGAGTCTAGTTTCATCAAAACCAAACCTTTGTTGCTTATAGAGGTCAAGGCAATTAAATCTGCGCATTAGCTCCATTTATTGTGTTCAACTGTGATGGTTTTTACAGTAATGTGAAAAGAAAATCTGGCTCTTCAAGCAATTAATACATACAATACATCACTGCCACATATGAGTTATAGGTCGCTCGTATTTGTCCAATAGTGTTCTCATATTTCTTCCCTTTGGTTGACATATATGAGGTATGGAGCTTTCCCATTTGGGAGATAAATCCTATAACTCAACAGAGTCTATAGCAAATTCTTGGCCTTTCTTTATTATGAAGGATTGCAAGAACAGAAGCCCAAGGGTCATATTTCAATGTTACATTTCTTCTTTTCTGAGGGAAGGCAACAGGACCTTGACTGTTATAGTAGAATAATGATTAATACTCTAGAAAGTAAGAACTGATGCAAGTCAAACCAAAAATATATTGCTTTTCAAATCTATTGGATGTGACCAAAAAAAAAAAAGTGTGTGACCATGCATGCACCAGGAAAAGAGAATTAAGGATGTTTATTGAAGAATCAACGATGTTTGGGTTATTAAAAGAATCAGTGGTTTTTATTTGCCTACCAGAGTATTAATAGAATCCATATGCCCAGTGAAGATAGCTGGCAAACTAAATTTTAGATCTGATGTTGACATATGCCAGGACCTTTGTTACAAGATGTCATTTTTGGCAGTTTTCTACATTTTCCCCTCTTTTCTGCTGCAGTGCTACCTTGCTGGGTAAACTGGAAGGAAGATTCTAGTGTCAGTCCTCAGTTTCTAAAAATCCCAACAGAAAATTAAGCTGACTTTTATCTGTCTATTCATCAATAGATTTCTAATGCAAATTATCCAAATTAGCTTTGATTTTACTGTGTAAGAAGTATTCTTCCTCTGAGAATTTGTAAGTATGGTCATATATAACGAAGGGTATTGCCAGGAGTGGAATAAGAGAAAAAGCTTGTTCCCTGGTAAAACAAGAAAATGACTAAAACTAGGGAAGTTCTGTCTCAAAACAACCCCCTTCAAAAATAGCTGGAGAATCCTCTTCAGCAGTTTTAAATGCTGTTTTTAAGTTTATCCTGAGAAGTTGACTCAGAATATTTTTGGACTTCTGAAATCCTACATTGCAGATTACTATGCACTTTACAGAGTCAGGTTGAAGTGACATACAATAAGCATTTCCACTGTTTGGTATGGTTAGGGGTTGTCATTCAAGGAAGATACTAAATTAGATATTCTTATATTTTTTGGTATGAAGAAACCCTCAAAGATGAAGTGACATGCAGTGTTTTTTATCTTTGAGTTCCTGAGCCTCGAGAAAGTGTCAAAGAGAAATGATGGCAAATTGCATTGGAATAACTGCTAAAAGTCTTTGTGGAACTTGACTGAAACTAGATGTGAGCTGTTATGGGACTGGAAGCTGGGAAGTGTTTGGGCTTTTTTTATCCAGTGAGCCTCATACAGTGGAGTTCAAAGTGAGGCAACTATGATGCAATTAGTCACAGATCTAAACCTCTGAAGACTATTTGCTAGTAGGAGTTGGTTGAACATGAAGATATAATCAAAATTTACTTCTACAAGGTTTTATGTTTGCACAGAGAGTTTTTTCTTTTTGGGGAAAAAAAAGTGAAGTTCTGTAGAGTAATGATGGAATTCTCTCTCTTTTAATTATCAGAAAGTTTATAGCACTAAAGTGTGTGAGAGAATCTCATTACAAAGAGTAACATTAATTGCATGGATTTCCTTCCTCCTTCCCATTTAAAACTTTTGAACAATGGAAAACAGGCTCTTAAAGTCTAGAATTAGGCACTTCTTTTGGCTAGCAGTTTTTGAGCTACTATAGATTAGTAATCCTAATGCATAATTAGTCTGGTGGTTTAATTGAACAAGCTCTGCCATAGAAAATCAGGCTACCAACATTTCTTGTTGATATGGTTTATTTGAATTGGCTAAATCTTTTCAGTGCAGCTGAGCAGTTGCATGGAGCAGGGAAGAATGCAGAAGGGAGTCTAAATCTGTCAATGGTGGGGATAATGTGTGTTAACAAAAGCTGGAGGATATATCCGTGTATCCCTTTTTGTCAGGTGTAATTGAAGTTCTTATTGTGAGATAGTGCAGCAAATTGGTAGCTTTAAACAGTCAGAAGCACAACTGTTCAGGTACAGCTTTCTTAAATGACGTTCAAAAGGCAACTGCTGTTTCAGTCCAGTAAGAGACCAGGTAACAAAAATAGTATCAAAAGCAAAGTAGTTTTTAGAGTTTGTGCTTTCTTCCTTCTGTGGTGAAAGATGCATTTTTCTCCACAAATTGGAACCCAATTCCTGAGTAACTTTGAAGCTGTGATGTTGCTGCAGAGCAGATCCTTAGTTGACTTTACCTGTGTGAGGCTTAACCTCAGCTTTTTCATTTGCAGACCAGGAGGATTTTTCTACAGAAACCTCTGTATTACAGTGATGGTTATTTCCAATTTTCAAAAAGCAAGCTCTAACAGTCCACTTCTTGAGACACAACCTTTTCTTTTACACCACAGCTGTGCTGTGTGGATTTTTACTGTTTTTGCAAGACTGGTGTCACACTGGTTTAGCTCACATTTCTTTCTCTTGCATTTACAGTTTTTCTTGATTAGCATGTCATGCATATTAGACAGGCTAATGGTATATTGAGAAGGATGGGTTCTTAGAATGCATAACGGGAAGTGGGCATGTGATTTGGCTAGATACTGAGAGGAATAAGTAAATCTGAGTGTGTATTTGTTACAATTGTTACTGAGGCAAATGGAAAGTACATATGTGAATTGCTGGGTTAAGATGTAAGAAATGGTCTTTGTGGATGTAAAAGTATAACAAATCGTTAATGTGCTCTTTAGTATGAGTAACACAGAAAGTTGAGGAGAGTAAAACACATTAGCCTCTTCCTTTGATTTAAAATTAAACTGTTAATGATGACCTGCTTACTCATCTGCCTAGAGTGGGTACCAGGAGCAAGTGTGAGTGAGGAGCATTTCATACTTATTGTAACAGTTGTGCTGATTGATTACACACTGTAGTGGTCGTCAATATTTGGCAATTACTCAAAAAGCACTTAGTGTTGAAGTCCTTAACAGACTCTGCAAATTAGCACCCAAAGTGTTAGAAACTGATTTCTAACAAAGTATTGGAAATTGGATTAACTGGAAAAAGAAGTCTAAGTGCATGAAGCAAATTACAAAAAGGGATCTAAATTTTTAAGTGAGGGCTTTCAAAAGGTACAAATAATGTTCAGGCAGATAATCATTTAGACATCTGTCACTGGTTTTTTCAGTCATTCTTTTGTCTACTGCAAATACACAGTTTCTGTTATAAGTATTTTTTCCTGAAATGTTTCTGGCAGCTTTTCTTTCACAATTCAGAGAGAACAGGAGACTGGACCCCAGTTGCTGTCTTCATTATGTATTTGAGACACTTTCTTGGCAATGCATTTTGAATTGAGTAGTCTTCAAAGACTGATGTCTATAGAACATGAGTGGTAAATGTATCTACCACACTGAGTATGTCATTGTGATTCAGCATAAAGATGTATCTAAGACAGTATTTCAGAATCTGAATAAACAATTGTGTAAGGCTTTTCAAAGTTCTAGATCTACTCATTGAGGTCTGGAGCAGCTCTGATTCAACAAATTCTGTAAATACCACTGCTTAAGTGGGTTTTAGCATGTTGGTATTTTTTCTGTTTAAGAACTCTACCAGTTTTACTTGTAATGCTGATGCAAAAAAATTATTTATTCTTGTATACTGCAGTGTTTCCCACCCACTCCAAGGCATCTGACTTTGATTTTAGCTTACTTTACCAGTTACGTTTAGGGTATAATTCAATTGTTCAGCTGCTTCCTTGTCTTTATATATGATAAACTGGTAAGTCATCCTTTCTGTTGAGTAGTGGGACACAGTTTGTGATAAGGAATATCACAAGTGTGTCCAGTTTTGGCTTTTCCTGAGCTACTGAACAACCAAAAAAATTAATGGTGTGAGGTCTAACAAGCTGTTGTTGTTTGTTTTAGCAATCTGAACTTTCTGCTGAGGAGCGACCAGAGAGGCTTGGAGCTGCCCAGCAACACAGGAGGAAGGTGGCATCTCTGAATAAACAGATTTTACAGAAAACCAAACTTCTAGAAGAGGTAAGTATTGTTGTGTAATAAAGAATAAAACATTGATAAATGTGGTTGATCACAAAGTTTTTGCCATCCAGAAAAGATTTGCAAGCTAACTTCTGTACCAGCAATTTGTCATGCTGGACATTCATTTCGGCATCTCTGAATGTCTTGCTTGCACATTTATTACTGAGACAATGTAGTGGGTTTCATATTAAAGAATTGTATAGGCCTGTCTGTGAGGAAGGGGCTAGCTAACCCAAAATTTGCTTTTCTGGGGTTGTTTTTGCCTACTTCTCTTGGAGAGGAAGAGAGAATCTTCATTTGACTTGTTAGCTATGGCATTTAATGGACTGTTTTCAGAGTTTCAAGAAACAATTTAGGAAGTTATTCTAAAAAATTCTAGAAGACTTTTTTGGGGGGATGATGTTTATGCATAGTCACTGCCAGGTTCACACCTTCACTTTTGTTTTAGAGGGGAAAGGCTCTTGAATTTGTGATTGATCTTCTGTTCATATCTATAAGTAAGAGCAAGACCACCGTTCCTGTATTTCAACATACTTAGGCTGTTGCCATTTAAATACTGAGAAGTGTAAGTGGAATAGCTATGCCATTAGTGAAATGCTGCTTTTAATTACGCATACTGCTGTAATTGGCACTAGGCCATCTTTAGCTTGCAAAATCTGATGGAAGCGTATTTCATCTGAGTCAGTAATTGGAAGAGCTTGCCAAAAAACAAATGATATTTGAGGAAAAACTGATGACTTATGTGGTTGATACTCTGTCAAGAACAGCAGTGTTCCAGCATCCTTCATCTGCTTTTTGTTTTGTTTTGTCCCACTGTTGTCAGTAACATCTTAATCTCAGAATCACAGAATGGTAGGTGTTGGAAGGGACCTTTAGAGATCATCCAGTACAACCCCATGCTAAAGCAAGTCCACTTAGATCAGGTCACACAGGCACGTGTCCAGGTGGCTCTTGAAAGCCTCCAGAGGAGACTCCACACCCTCCCTGGGCAGCCTGTGACAGGGTTCCATCACCCATGCAGTGCAACTCTTTGTGTTTCAGCTTCATCCCATTACCCCTTGTCCTCTCACTGGATACAAAAGAAAAAAGTGCTGCCCCAACCTCCTGACACCCACCAGGTAGATATTTATAAATGAGATTGCCGCCTCAGTCTCCTCTGGACTAAACGGCCCCCTCAGTCTCCTCTGGACTAAACATCCCCAGTTCCCGCAGCCTTTCCTTATAAGGAAGATGCTCCAGTCCCCTGATCATCTTGGTGGCCCTGCGCTGGATTCTCTCCAGCAGTTCTCTGTCCCTCTTGAGCTGAGGAGCCCAGAACTGGACACAGGACTCCAGATGAGGCCTCACCAAGGCAGAGTAGAGGGGAAGAAGAACCTCCCTTGACCTGCTGGCCACACTCTTCTTGATGCATCCCAGGATGCCATTGGCCTTCTTAGCCACGAGGGCACATTGCTGGCTCATGGTTAGTTTATTATCAACCAGGACTTCCAGGTCTCTTTCTGCAGAGCTGCTCTCCAGCTGGTCAACTCCCAGCTTGTACTGATGAATGGGGTTGTTCCATCCCAACTGGAGGACTCTGCACTTGCCCTTGCTGAACCTCATGAGATTCATCTCTGCCCAACTCTCAAGTTGGTTGACATCCTACTGAATGACAGCACAACCTTGTGGTGAATCAGCCTTACATCTTAACTGGTTTGGCTAGTAAATGTTGGGAGTCCAGAGGCTCTGAATGATAGATGTCTGTGTGGCATGTTTTATGAGACAGTGGTATGTTCAGTCTTATAAAACAACAGAGGTAGAAGAATGATAGCTTTGAAAGCCTTACCTTCTATGGTATAACTATGGGAACACGAGATTTTAAACCTCCCTGCTCAGCCACTTACTAGACTTAACTTTTTTTTCTCCTTTTTTTTTAAAAAAAAGAATTAAAAAGTCTTTAACAGTGCAATAAAGTCTTTTCTTTAAAGGATATTTATCCCTTTAAACCTCGAATAACCTTTCAGTACAGCATATGCTGTGAACCATTTTTTGAAGTCTCTGGATAACAATCAAGTGATAAGTTAAAAGAAAGCTATAGAAGTTCAACTTATGCACAGAAAGCTGAAAAGACTAATTGCCTACCCTGTTGGTTGTTTCTCTCCAACTTGAACAAAAAGCTTTATGGAGATCCACTGTAGGTTCTTAATTTATTTTACTTGAAAGGAAACGTTTTAAACTAGTAAATATTAGAATGCATTTCCTTTGGAACATGCTGAATTAATTTTGTTCTTCCTAAACTCCTATTTTTCTGGATTTTTTGCCCTCTGGCATGCCTTATCTGTTAGAAATAGCTTTTTTCATAGTTAAAAGCACATCAGTTACATTTGACACACAGTGAAAATAGTAAGCCATGTCCATCACAATTCCTCCCCTTTTTAGAGTGAAATATTAGAAAGAATTATATCTATGATAATTGTATTATGATATAGTGGAATGAAATATACTCTTTTACTGAAGTCTTTTATTCTTTCCATGTCTGTTTATGTCAAACAGAACTTTGGTGCCCTGTCAAGATAGTGACTGTTAGTAAAGAAATAAATACTGACAATACCTAGCATGTAAATGCAAGCTGAAGTGTCTGGCCTTCCATAATATGGGCTTACAGACAGGTAAATCCTGTGTGAACACCCACATTAGTTTGAGGTGTTTTTCTGAAGCTGAAACACAAATTACAGAATGATATCCTTGGAATTTTAGAAGTGAGGGGAAAGAGGAGGATGTTGAGTGTGTCTTACTTTAAACCACCGAGGCTGTAAGCGACATAGGTACAGAGGGAGATGGGGATGTGCCACGTGTGTGTTGCAGAGTGGAGCTGGATGCAGGTGTGCTCAGCGTCTGCTGTCAGCGAGCAACTCCAAACCTCTTCCAGATTAGCAGCTTTGTTGTCATAACCAGCAATGGTTTAGCACTGCCCTGTTACAAAAGAGGGCACTTTTGCTCAGGTTTAAGGATGTCCTAGTCCAGTTGTACAGATTTTGAATGGGTTCTGATTGTCCAGCAGCTCACGTCCACCTGCAGTTTTTCTGCAGGCAGTGTTAGACATACCGGCCGCATGTTCAGTGTGTGTGTGTGTGGGTAACGAGTGGCACGAGTAAACTGCAACAGCTAGCTGAGGTGTCAAAAAATGACAATGTGTCTTAGCACAGTTCTCCAGCCATAGTGTTTCCTTGATATTTCCTGTCTAGTTGAGCAGTGAGTGAGGCTGGTGAACAACCTTAGCAGTTGTGGGTGGCTTTTGCAGCTATCCTCTGTTGTGCTGTTATGATCTGAAAAGCAGAAAGGATCCAGCGGTTTGTGTGCTCTCTCAATGACTGAAATCATCGAAAGCAATTTCTCTGTAGCAGATGGCTCCTATGTTCTAGAGAATTGTAGCATAGTGTGGCTACTGAATTAGTAACACAGAATATGCCTGTAACTAGATATATGTGTGTATATGCAATACGTTGCATTTTCATTCCTTTACCAGTTTCCTTGGCTTATGAATGAGTGTATTTGCTTGCATTCCACATACTGCTGAGAAGAAAGGGTGGGGAGGAAACATGGTTGTTAGCTACACAAAATTGGAAGAGTCCTTACTTCATTACAGATCTAGTTTTAACTGCCAAATGAACTTCACACAGGAAAAACTGAAGTATTTTCAAAATCTCTTGTCATGCTGTTTGTCACTTTAACACTTGAGGGCCCTTTAATTCTCTGTTGCTTATTTCCAGTACCTGAGAGTCTCAGTGCTATATAGAGGACAAAAGTACTGACAGCTATGAGCAAAATATAAGTCTTTTATCACTTTAGTAAAAATTTGCTCGCTGAATTTTTTCCTACTGCTTGCCAAAGACAGCTTTGAATTCAAGTCCCCTCTTTAAAAAGATGTTTGTGAAGTTCTAGCTTCAATACTACAATAAATTTCAGCAAATGTTCTCCTAACAAGTAGTTCTTTCATTTTTATGTCCCTTTTCACCAGATGTGGACTGCAGGCTTAAATTATAATTCAGCTAGTTAGAATTCAGTCTGTTGGTGAATTCTTGGTGAAAGATACAATGGAAAGGCTTTCTTTTTGTACATTTGGCTCTGGAAAGAGATGAGTGGAATGTTGAGTCACAGTTCCATGTTGCAAATAGCAAACTAAATCAGTTTGAAAAGACATGGAACAGAAAGCCAGATGTTCATTTCTTCATTTGCAGCATTTCACCACTTTTGTAACCTGTGTCCTATTTTTGTTGTTACTATTTGCAAGGTTTTCTTCAATCATAAGGACTTTAAAGAAGGATGTTCTTCTAAAATTAGCCTCTGTAAGTTATTTGCCAAGTGAAATATCCAGCAGTGTTTTGCTCTCTGCTTCCTTCTGTGTAACTATGGAAAATCTAAGAAGAAAATCATAAACCAGCTTGTTTTTTTGGTATGGGCATGTCTCTGATACGGTGCTATGGCACTTGAAGCACCTTAACTTATTTGCAGAAGTACAAAATAGGCCTCTTGTCTTAGCCCTCTGAGGAATTGGGACAGTACAACCAGGCTAAATCATTTTAAGCCTTTTGACAGAGAACCTTTCCCATAAATTACCATTCTGTTGGCATCCATCCTGCAGAAGTTTTGCTGTTTATTCTTGGACCGAGTACTTCTAAAAAGTTAGGTGGAAAATGCTTGTTGTTATTAATCAGTTATTCAATCGTGATTCTTGCAATCACATGCTTTCAGAGTGGATGACAAGAAAAGACAGTATTATGATGGTTGGCCTGTGACAGCCATCATTAGCAGCTCCAATATTGCTGTTCTCCATTACAGGTGCAAGTACTGAATATGGAACCAAACTCTTCTCTTTCTCTTTCATAATAGTTGCAGGCCAAATGTGCTGATCTACAAGCAAAATGTACTGAAGCAACAAAGACATTAACTGAGGTAATCTTTCTTTGTTTTCCTGTGTTTAGAAGGATGTGTTAATTGGTGAAAGTGTTTGACAACTCACTGATTCCATGGTGTAGGAAAGCAAAGGACCATGAATCATGTTATGTGTGGATGTGTACTTCAATTTATTATTAATTTCAACCCTTAGGTTAAGAGTTACAGTGAAAAGCTGGACAAAGAGTTGGCAGCTTTAGAAACAATAGAATCTCAAGCAGATTCTAGGTAAGTTCCTTCCTTTGTGACCTTTGAAATTCTGAGAAATTATGGTTTTAAAATGATTTATTCAATGTCTCTTGCTTTGACAACCTAAAGAAATAACTAAAATTTTTAAATTAAATAATTCTCCAGCTCACTTTCTAGAGACAGGAAAATGGTATTCAGTCAGAATGAAAAGTGTCAGTCTGTAGTTGAAAATAATTGTAGGTGTTTAAAGCAGAAGAGCCCTAGACACATTTGACAAGTAAATGAGGCTTTCTTGATTTATTTTCTTCATATTTGAAGCCATCATCTCACATAAATTAAGTAGGAGTCTCTCTCAAAACTTCCACAAGAATGAGATCAGAACATAGCAAAGCCATCAAAGTATTCGGTGTTAAATGACATTTTCATTTTGACCTTGGTGTTATCAGTGGTGGTATTTGAGGTTTTGGTTTCCACAGATTTTATTGCAAAGTGTGTTCAGAACTAAGCTTATTCTAAAGTCTTTCAGTTCTCCATCTGTTTAAATTAGAAACTGAAAATCTAATGTGGTATACTGGATCTTCATATTTAGCATGTTACAGAGTCTGCGGGCGCTGGTAGCCATGAACGAAAACCTAAAAAGCCAGGAGCAAGAGTTCAAAGCACACTGTAGGGTAAGTTTTAGTTTCTTATGTAAGGACTCATTTAAAACTTGGTAAATAAGCATTACACTTCTTCCCAATTTCTTGTCCCTGTCAGTTATCTGTCATGTATCCTCCTGCCCCTTTACTGGTATTTGCAGGTTTATAGAGTATTGCCACCAGCTTCATTTGCAGCAGAATGATGGGCAGTTGCCCAGTTCTGCAGAGTAGCAAATCTGCAACAAGGCAGATGATCAAGAAGGATGGAACTGGATTAACCAGAAGTGACTTGCCCCCTGTCCTGGGGCAGGGACATGTAGGGAAGGCTGCTAAGGCATCAGAATTAGTAGGGTCTTCAATGTTCTATTCTGCCTGGGGACTCTTTCATAGAGGGCAGCTCCTAGAGATATCACAGCAGGTTGGCATTGTAGTGGACACAGCTGTGGCTCTTCTCCTTCCCGTGACTGCCTTGCAGAGACTGACTTGGAGTGACAGGGAGCACTAACACCTAAGTTTAAGGTTGAGATGTATTAGATACCCACCTGCACTGTTCACAGCCTTAAATGGATTTTCTCTTCTTGGGTAATGCAGCCATCAGTGACCTGAGGAGAGGTACAGTGACAAAGAGGAGGGCTTGGTGAAGAGCCCTAGTGTTGGAGCAGCACTCTAAAAGAAACAAGGCTGGGATGTACTAGGAAATGTTACAAGCTATGGCAGTTTTCAGAGCACATTTCAGTTTTACTGCTTAATTGTTGTGTTTTGCTCTCCGTTGCTGCTGTGTTTATGGACTGGCTGGAAATATGATCCGAGATAATTGTTTTCATTTTCTTCTATTTAAACAGTAGTGGATGGGATTTAATAGAATGCAAAGAAGTAAAAAGAAATAGTGCTCTGAGGCATAGACTGAGCATAGGAACCTCATTTTCCCATCCATACTCCTTTGGAAAACTCTGAAGGATTGTAATGGAAACTACCTTGCAAGTAATGTTACATTTGTTTATTTTTAGAAATGCTGTATGTTGTGTTTCCTTGTCATTCTGTTGCTTTTGTGATATTCCTTTGCTTCCGCAGTTTCATTTTCCATGTCACTCATTAGATGACTTGGCTAGATGTAGTATATTTGCAAGCAATAAATAATTCTTTTCCTGTGTTTGATAGAAGCAGACAGTTGTAGGTGATGAGTAATAATGGATGCCTTGCCTTGAAACAGGGAATGCTGTTTAATCTTCCAAATTTAAAGTGTGTGGTCAGCTCTTCGATTTTTGTTAAAGGTGTGTGTAGTCAAGCTTCTTAATCTCCCTTGTGAAAAGGACAAGCCTCAGTTAACACTTTTTTGTTGTTTTGTATTAAAGGAAGAAATGGAGAGACTCCAACAAAACATTGAGTGCTTGAAAGCTGAGGCATTGGAAAATGAGGAGGAAGAGGTAACAGCAAGTTTGTACTTTCAATGTATGTTTTAAAATCTTGATTTAGGTCCTTCTGACTTTTGTGACATTCTTGTAAACATTTAAGTATCTGTTGCAGTGTGAAAAATTCTCTTCTTCCCCACTGGTAAAGCCACAGTTCAGGCTAACAGTCATAGCAATATAGTAGCCTGAAAATACCTCTGGTGCTCTTCATTATTTGTGCAGAATCCATGGGGCTTACTCATAGACGCTTCTGTGGCTTTTACCTCTTTCTTTGTAGCACCAGAGAAGAATCTCTGGACGTTAAGACCAGTGCATATCTCTGACAAAAGCAAGTCTTTCCCAGAAAGCATGATTATTTTAGTTGTTTTTTTCTTAAAAGTGGATTTCTTTGAGGAATGAAAACACAAGTTTTTAGTGGCTCAGTACATTACATGCCGTGAGCAGCTGTCAGAGGTTAGTCTTTAACACAAGTGCATCCAGCCTGATGGCAATGAATAATGAATGAACAGAAGAGGAAAAGCTTGAATGGCTTGTGTTTTCAGTGGGTACACATTTGATATATCTCTGCCTCTGGAATGATACAGATTGCAGGTTTGGTGATGCAGGTGTCCTTCTGAGCACAGCATGAACAAGATAAAATGTAAACTGAAATCGGAAATTCAAAGAAAAAATATCATCTGAAAAATCATCTTAAAGTCCACGACCCAGGAAATTGAAAATATACATCAGAGGGTTTCTCTTCTGTCCTGGGCCATGTTTATCCTTAACTCTACCACTTAATCAAAGTATAAACAACTCAGACAAGCAGGATGAACAATTTCTGATACATGTCTTTAAGTGTGACTGTTGCAAAGTAGTAGAAAAAGTCGACAAATCTTAAAAGCTGAAACATCAAAGGCTTAAAAGCTAGGAAAATGCACTTGTTCACAGTAAAATGTCAGTTAATTCAGATCGTGAATCATTGTTAAAAACAGTAACAGCAAATGTTGGTGTCATTGTGGGGGCCGTTAGATGGAAATAGAAAAATACAGAAAACAAGCCCAGTCAGCACATTTTTGCACTGCAGCTCTCATATGCTCTTGTAATTCCCAATTGTTTTGGGTTCTCAAATCCTAGGAGCCAAATAAGATCATAGAACAGCAGTACAAAACTGAGAAAGAGAAACTTCAAAAGATCCGACTCTTACTGGTGAGTAACTCTTTCTAAATGCACAAAACTACTGACATTATTTTCTTACCTTGTAACTTCTAATACTTCTTTTCATTGTTCTACTTTAAAAGTTTTCTTGTCACAAATCAATTGAGCCTCAGCCAATGTGTACTGTTTGTTTTGCTCTTAAATTAATTATTT
Source organism: Colius striatus (assembly GCF_028858725.1). Lineage (NCBI taxonomy): Eukaryota > Metazoa > Chordata > Aves > Coliiformes > Coliidae > Colius > Colius striatus. The sequence goes on along the minus strand of NC_084769.1, from coordinate 9,982,011 downwards.
AGTAACAAAATGTTGCTGGGGGGGAACTTCATCCGTTTTAAGAATAGAACAAGAAGAGGCTTTGTTTTCTCCCCTCCTAACTTTCTATTCAGGCACGAAGAAACAGAGAAATAGCCATTTTACAACGCAAGATTGATGAAGTACCCAGCCGAGCTGAGCTAACACAGTATCAGAAGAGATTTATTGAACTTTACAGTCAGGGTATGTATATCAAGCAGGAGCATCCTGCTGAGGACTAAAGCCCTGGAAGGAGGGCAATTACATTTTGAGCATATGGCGTGTAACAACAGCACTCGCTAATTTTGTAGTATTTTAAGGGTCACTTGGTATTCATGTTATAGATCTTATGTTTTAGAAGTTGAATCACAGAATGGTCAGGGTTGGAAGGGACCTATTGAGATCATTCATTCCAACCCTCTACTAAAGCAGGTTCACCTCAATCAGGTCACACAAAAACACATCCAGGTGGGTTTGGAAACCTTCAGAGAAAGAGATTCCGTTCCATCCCTGGGCAGCCTGTGCCAGGGATCCCTCACCTCAACAGGAAAGAAGTTTCTTCCCATGTTCACGTAGAATTTCCTGTGTTCCAGCTTGTGCCTGTTACCTCTTGTCCTGTCACTGGGCACTATGGAAAAAAAGATTGGCCCCATCCTCTCATCACATTTCCTTTGGGTATTTATACAATATATATGCAATTCATAAGATCCCTCCTCAGTCTTCTCCAGGCTAAACAGCCCCAACTCTTGAAGCCTTTCTTTGTCAGATGCTCCAGTTCCCTGTTCATCTTGGTGGCCGTGTGCTGGACTCTCTCCAGCAGTTCTCTGTCCCTCTTGAGCTGGGGAGCCCAGAACTGGACACAGGACTCCAGCTGAGGCCTCACCAGGGCAGAGTAGGAGGAAGAGAACCTCCCTCCACCTGCTCCTCACACTCTTCTTAATACACCGCTGGATGCCTTTGGCCTTCTTAGCCATGAGGGCACATTGCTGGCTCAGTTTTGGTTTGCTGCCAACCAGCACTCCCAGGTCTCTCTCCACAGAGCTGCCTATAAGAATATTCCTAAGGGTGAAACTTGATGTGCGGTACCTCTGGATTAAGTTTTGTCTGCAACAGGTCCAGTCATTTACGTTAATGACCAGTGTGTTTAAGAAGTTCCTAACTCACATTTACAAATGAGGTTGCTGTAAATGTGAGTCATGCTTGTTTAATTAATTAATAGCTTTTAACATTGGATTGTTTTCATTAACTTGAGAGATCTGGTTCTGAACCAAACTATGTCAAGAACTATGAAGTCAAAGCAAGTTCTTGAAGGGATTATTCTCCTTCGTTCATGATTTATAACTGTCCTGCAATATCTTGTATGATCAGAGTACAAATTGCCTTTGTTTTTTTTATGCTAAGACGTTATAAAATGGAGAAATGTACTCGGTTGACTTTTTGGAAGGGTGTGGATTTATCCATACAAACTGGATAAGATGTAGAAGTTTTTCCATTAAAGTGATAACAGGCCAGTTATTGGTGTATGTTTAACGTAGATGGTGTTCCAGTATAAGCTAAAATAGGTTCCCATAAAGAAGAACTAGCTAATTTTAAAGATTTTCTGCATTTATTAAATATGTGTGTGAACCAACCTCTTGATGGTTGAGCAGTTTGAAAATTGTTACCTAGTTTTGATTCAAATCCCTTGCCTGAGGAGGGTTGTGTGCCGTCTTCCATGTGTCTTGTCTAACTCCATGCACGAAGTAGATGTGTTTCTTTAGAGAGTACAAATCCAGTACTTCCTCCTCCCTCTACTGCTTTTTATGTACCATAAAGTTTATTTAATCAAGTCCAGCTATAAAAGCAACTTTGTTGTCTTGCATTAAATTTTCTACAGATTGTTTGTCACATCTGAGACAATTCAGACAACCTATGGTCAGAGCATCTACCTGCTCAGAAGATGTGGTTGGCATTTATATCTGAAGTATAGAAAGATTAAGGTTGAAGAGACTTGTGCAGTTTTGGATGTAGATTTAAGAAACTTTGAATTTTATGAGACTTTGTTTTGTATAGTACAAAAGCTGTGTGGTAACTTAGGATAACGCAGTGCACAGTCGTGGCTGGGAACCTGCGTTGCACAGAGTAGGCTTTTGGAAAAACATGCTGAAAATCTCCAGCAGGTCTTCCCGTGAATTGTGGTGTTTTGAAGTAGATTTTAATTTAGCCAAATTTAGGTGACCTTCAAAGTTACTAGAAAACCTGTTTCTTTGAACTTTGATCCAAGGGGCGTGGGACAAGACAGTCTTCAGTGATGCTTTCCCACCCCAGTGATTTGTGATTCTGTACTAGAATACTTTTCAGTTCCAATATTCTGACTTTTATTTTTGACCTAACTTAATCCCTTTATTGAATACATAAAGTTGTGGTTTCAAGAGAATCAATGAGCCAGTTGTCTCCTCCTTCTTCTTCTTTCTTTGTCTGTCTTACATGGGCTCTGATTTGTGCCCCTAAGCTGGTACAACCTCCTAACCCAATAGGAATCCTGAAAAGTTTTTCTCTGACTTGGTATGTGGAATCCATTCATGAAAGATGTGTGACTCCCAGAGCTGCTGTAAGAAAGGAAAGAGATGCACAAAGGAAACAGTTTGAGAAAAGCCTCTCCCATTTGGCAGCAGTCCTGCAAAAGCCAAACTAATAAGGAGAGTACCCTTGAAGCAAGCCTGTTGGCGAGCCCTGTGGTTGGGCAGTTTTTTAAGGAGCAGCTTGGTTTCAGTAGTTGGAAAATCTTTGTGGAACATGCTGAACAGCCCCTACTAATTCGTCAACCTACCCCAGGCTTTCCTGGATCCCAGGATGCTTTCAGGCTCCCAGTACCCAGTATGTTCCTCAAGGCCACAGCGTGTGCCAAGCATGTGGTCAGTCTGTGGCAGTGAGGGAGCTCTTTGGTCCCCAGTGTCTTGCTGCTGCAAAAGTGGCCACTGCTGGGTTTCTGTCGCTAAAGCATTCACCTTCAGGCTTCAGCTGGAGAATGGAACTGTACAAATCAAAAGTTGGAATTTCTTTTACAGTGTGGCTATTTGATGATGCTGTGAGGTGGGAGGAAATGTAAATGGTTTCATTCAAAGGTTCAGTGAAGCTTTTCATGTAATCATTTTGGTTGGAAAAGACCTTTAAGATCATTGAGTCCAACCACTAACCTCACACTGCCAAGCCCATTGCTATTTTGTTTAAAGATGGCAACATGTTAGCCTTTAGAATTAATGTGATGAACATGATTTCACTCAGGTTTATCTTTTCTTAACCCATATGTTGTTCTCCAGGTTCAGAATTCTAGACAGTGTTCAATATATGAACCATAATAATTTTTGCTAACTGCCCTTCTCTGTTGAGATCTTTACTTGGGAATCACAAATACCTTGAGTTTCCTTGGGCACTGAAGAACTGGGGAATAGATGAACACTTGACAGATTTGAGTCTCAGTCATCACCTTACAGGCCCAGAGGGAATGCATGCCTGACCCATACCTTCCCCATGGGCCTATGACCAACATCTACAGTCATCCACACCAGAAAGTATTATTTGAAAAGACAGTATTCTTTAATTCTATCAGCACAAATAAATTGTAAGGAGAGGAAAAAAGGCTTTAAAACACTAAAAGCTTTTTTTGGACATCTTGCATATGTGGAGGCTGAAACGTAGGAGTATATCTTTTTCCACAGAGTACTCTGGGATTATCTGTTTCCTACCTGCCTCAGCTGAGCCTCTGCATCTCTGCCACCACAGGCAAGATGTGCCAGGGCAACTGTCAGCAGCACAGCAGCCTATATGATTTAAGGGAAAAGCTTTTGAAGGAAGGATGAGCAGACAGTGGCAAGGAAGCACAGCAGATAGTGCCAACATATGTTCGCGTAAAGGACTGTCAGCAGTTGAGGCTTAATTTAAACACTGAGCTCTGTTGTTCTCATAAAATCTGATAGCTGCAAGCCCTGCTGGAGATTTACATGCAGAGGGAATATTCTTCCAGAATGTATTAAAGAGTGTGTTCCATTATTGATAGTGGAAAGAATAATATATAAAGCCTACAAAGTATTTTTACAGATGCCATTTCACCTCATGCTCTGTTATTATTCTACCCTTTTTTTGTTGTTGTTTGCAGTCTCGGCAACTCACAAAGAAACGAAGCAGTTCTTTACTCTTTATAATACACTGGATGATAAGAAAGTATATTTGGAAAAGGAGGTAAGAAAATGTTATGACTGTTTTCTAAATATTCTAAAAGTCTATGGAGAAGGAGATAAAAGAGTTTTTATTTGGTTTTACCATATTCATTTGTGTGAGAGCAGAGTTAACAGTCTTTGTAAGTAAAAAGGAAACAACTGATTCATAAGAATCTTTTTAATATTGAAGGGGAAATGGCCAGTGATGTAAAAGAAGTGCTTTGAGTACAGCATTTTTAAACTGCTCACTGGGTTCACAAAACATGAGTAACAGTTCATTAGCAAATCTCTCTCTCTTGTTATCACAGGACCAGATTCCACTCTTTTCCTCTTTTTTTGGGTAAATAATTAATTATGAACTAATGTTACAGCAAGTAACAGTGGAGAGCAAATTCCATCTGCTCTCAGCAACATCAGAGCCTGCCTATCCCAAAGTCACTGGTGGTTTTACTGGATCAGGATCAGAAGAGTAGTTTTCATGAAAATGACATGATTTTTGTCTCTCCCTACTATATAGAGTTCACCTTTTTCTTGGGATGACTTAATCGAGTGATTTATGTATTTTTTTTTATTGACAAGGACATGACTTTAGTAAAGGTGAAGTCAAGACTTGATACAAATTATGATATTACTTTTAAAATATGTAATGTTTCAATACTTCAGGCTTCTCTCTTTATCCTAATCAAATAGGAACACATTAGTTAGTTTTGTGTTACTTAAATATCTTTGTTTAGATTGTGAGACAAGCAGCACTCAAAATTCTACATAAGGACACTTTCTCTCCTGTGTTTGAAGATGAGGAACCATTTCCTTCCCTTAAGCAGCTGATTCTAATACATGTGCCAGACAGTTTTCAGTGTTTCAGTGCAGACAAGTCATTAATTTATGTAGGTCCTTTAGAGTGGGTGTGATCCTGACAGTTGCTTGCTGAAAGAATATTTTCCAACAGTTAACCGATGCTGTGAGTCCTGCACCCCTGGTAAAACTGTGAGGAGGAGTAGTTGAGGGAGCAGGAGGAACATTGGACAAACAGCAACCCTTCAGGATAGCATAACGTTGGACATCTGCAAGAGCATGTGAACTGTGGGGGGAAAAAAACAAGTTCACCCCTTCCTGATTCCCTTACTGAGTTCTACAGTAACCAAGTACAGTTTACTTGCTTCTATTTTGATGACCTTAAAAAGTGCTCAGTGCGAGTCTGATGGAAAACTCATCCATCTTCTACTTCTGTGCAGAACTTACTGCGAGATATACTCAAGAGATAATAGTATGTTTTTCCTATAGCAAACAGAAGACTTGGCTTCTTGGAGATTTTTCTGGAGGACAGGAAGATGAAAAAAAAAAACCAACCCCAACCCAGAATACTGTTTCACACTACCATTCTAAACTTTACCTTTCCCCAGTTTACCCTGACAGAAATATTTAAAGGCATGACTGCAGTGTCATGGCCTTTTCTTTTGCAGAAAAGTATTGTCCTGCTCTATGAATGTTGTCAGAATCCAAGCTGCATCACAATAATCTTTAACTTCTGTTACTGTGTGATTTATCAACACACATAAATAATATGTGTAAAAAGCATCTCAAGTCCTGTGCTGAATTAGAGCCTTGTGGCTTTTATTATTGGGGGTAAGGTGTGTATAGTTTTATATGTATGTATTTTGAGTTAGCTCTATGATTGATGCAAAGCAGGATCTTCCCAAACTTCAACTTACAGTGATGATTGACATGTTCATAGAATCATCATCATAGAATGGTACAGGTTAGAAGGGATCTTTAGAGATCATCTAGTCCAACTCCCCAGCTAAAGCAGATCTACCTACACGTGATCTAGAAATACCTAGTTTCTGGGAGAGGTTTCAGTTTAGCAGAAGACAATCCTGCAGATCCTCAAGTAAATTATCTTGGAATTAGTGATATAACTTACCTTTCATCTCCTGAAGATACCATTAAGATACTCCCTTGAAAGTATTCAAAACATCAGCTTGTTACAAACCACCAGTGATGATGCCATGTCATGTCAGTTACACACAGAACATTTGGGAACCCAAGCTGTAAATCTTGCATCCCTGTGCAAGAGTGGGTGGTTTAATGGCTGCCAGTGGTCCTAGCAAATGCCTTACCTAAATCTGTCAGATCATTTCCACATGGTTTGTTTTTCCTGTGGTCTTTCATTGGGTTCATTTTCTTATTCCAAATGGTGACATGTATTCATAATATAAAGCAAGTTGCAGATAACAATATACCAGATTTCAAATACTACATACACCAAGTAGCAGTTACAGAATGTAATTTCTCCCTCAGGTTAGAGGTTAATACAGATTCATTTTTTATTTATTTTGAGGACAAGCTTGCAAGTTTAAAAAGAGGTTTTTTAAATGAGCACATAAAAACCAGCCACCAATACAGAACAGGTGAATTTCATGGTTGTAGAAATTGGGAATACTCTTGCCAATATATTTGAATGCCTTTGCAGAGAGGGTTGGTTGGTTTGGGGAGTTCTTTTTGGTTTCTTTTCTGTTCTAAGCTTGACTTACATGCATATAATTTCACAAGACAAATAAGTAGATCATGTGTTTCTTTTAGCTTGATGTCAGTCACGAGAGAGGTCTGAATGTCTTATGGTGCAATCTTAACTTTGTTAAATGTATAATATAGGGTTCTTTATGCTGCTTTTAATACTGGAGACAATATTTCAGAAAGCAAATATTGTAATGTATAAAAGAAGCCTTTGGCATCTATGCCTCTCAGACATTTCTGCAATAGGCTTGTGCTCTTTCTTGTCTTTTATTTCCCCCACTCCTTTTCCCCAAACCAACCGTTTCATAAAAGATTTTCCTAACTGCTTTAAAATGACAATAGCAGGAATTGTTCTACAGTGGAATTTGGGCTGTGAAGGTTATAGTTCTGACAGAAGAGGTCTCTGTGGAAATGGTATTGGTATGGTATTTTATGGTAATGGTATTACCATTACCATATTACCATTAAATGGTAATGGTATGGTATTTTAATAAGAGTTTGTGAAAGACTAATTTTAAAAATGCTCTTAAATTAATTTGTTCATGTCAGACTTTTGGAGTTTATGCACTGATTTTCCTGTTTGTGATGGAACACATCAGTACTTTGTACAGTATTGCTTTTCATGACCTCAGTGCTTTGCAGTATAAACTGTAATTACATTCCTAAACACATACTTGTTGGAATTAACTTGAGGCAGGGTTGTGGACTCGGCAAATATTGATGAGTCGTGCAATAGTTTGTTCCCTCTGAGTAACAGGAGTTCTTAAGCCTCTGAGCTGCTTTGGAGTCTGGTCAGAGTTTGCTTGAATGTTTCAAGGTAAGGTCAGGAACAACTGTAGATTCTGCCATCTGTGTGCTTATCACTATCTCATTCAGATGGAAGGGTTTAGATTTAGGAAGATTAAATTTAGCTTTCCATAGCAGTGGGGCAAATGTGTTCTGTTTGCAGCACTTTGGTTTGTTTAGTACTGAGCACTCTCAAATATTCATCAAAAGGAGAAACTGCCTGGAAGGTTTAACCACAGGAGATTTGCAAGAAGCATTCAAAGCAGAGAGAGAGAACCACATTTATTGCTACTTGGTGAATTTCATTGCTCTTGGCAATAAATAGAAAGGAAGGGAAAAAAAAAATCAAAGGTGGTTACACAGAAGGCCAAATGATTCTATGAGAATAGTCAATATGGAGCTTAATTAGCTGGGAGAGCCTATACTGGTAGGAAGAAAGTGTTGTAAATCTCTATTTTCATCTTGATTCAGTGCAGAGTTAGAATCTTACATGAGAAGCCATGTGTGTGAAGGGAACTTCTAAAAAGTACAGAATGGCACCTTTAAACAGCCTGTAAAATACATATAGGCAAAGCAAGTAATGGTGTGTGGCTGTTGGGAAGCATGAAAACCTCATCTGCAGGATGAGAGCAGTGCAGAAATTCACCTACTGTTGCTGCACTGCTTGGTGAGTCTTTACCATGTGGGGATAGTGGCTCCAGTCTCAGAGGCAGAATTGCAGGTTTTGTGTTGCTTTATAGTTTGGGTTGGTTTGTTTCCCCAAGGCAATCCTTTGCTTAGGGTGATGAGTTGAGTTGCAGCTTCATGGTAAAGCTATGCTGCCAATACCTTCAAAGCTGTCACCTTCAATACTGTTGATAAAGTCTGGGTTTCTTTTGTTTGGGCAGTGATTGCCTGGGGCTTTTTCTGGGTCTCTTTGCGGGGGTGGTTATTCTTATTTTAAAATAATATTTCTTCATTTGCTATTCTGTTAGACATGTAAACATAGTCAGGGATATGCCCAAGTGAAACAGTTCTGCTTTGTCATAGAATAATTATGATTGGAAAAGACCTTTAAGATCATCACTTACCTCACACTGCCAAGCCCACCACTAAATCATGTCCCTCAGCACTTCATCTTACTGTGGCTTTTATGTATCTCTAGGAATTGTTACGCTACCACCTCCCTGGGCAGCCTGGGACAGTGTCTAACAACCTTCAGTGAAAAAGTTCTTCCTAATCTACAATCTAAACCTTCCCTAGAGCAATTTGAGGCCTTTTCCTCTTGTCCTATAGCTCATTACTTGGGAGAAGAGACTGACCCCCACCTCCCTACAGCCTCCTTTCAGGTATCTGTAGAGAGTGATCATGTCTCTCCTCAGCCTCCTCTTCTCTAGGCTAAACACCCTAAGCTCCCTCAGCTGCTCCTCATCAGACTTGTGCTCCAGACCCTTCTCCAGCTTTGTTGCCTGTCTCTCGACACCTCAGTGTCGCTCTTGTAGTGAGGGGCACAGAACTGAACACAGCATTCAAGGTGCAGCCTCACCAGTGCTGAGTACAGGGAGACAATCACTGTCCTGGCCCTGCTGGTCACATTATTTCTGATACAGGCCAGGATGCCATTGCCCTTCTTGGCCACCTGGGCACACTGCTGGCTCATGTTCAGACTCTTGTCAATTAACACCCCCAGATCCTTTTCCAGTGGACAGCATTCCAGTCACACAGCCCCAAGCCTGTAGCACTGAATGGGGTCATTGTGGCCCAAGTGCAGGACGCGGCAGCCTAATTATGTGAACCTACCATAGCCACAGCAAAAGCTTGTGTTCTGTCACAGCTGAACATGGGATGAGCACCAGTAAGTTAGTTGTATGTCAGGTTTCAACACATGTTGAACACATGTACACACCATTTACCTCATCGCTTCAGTCTGGAGGAGACTTCTCAGGGGTAAAACCAAGTGTCAGTAACATCAAAAACCTCAACTGTGGTCCAAGACTTGCTTTTACTTTCTGTGGCCCTTCCATTGGGATAGATTTTATGAATGCAAAAGGATTGTGGTTCCTCATCTGAGAGAAAGATGATGGTGCTTTCCACACAGCTGGCTGCTTGCCAGGGAAATAACTATGTAGTAAATTTTTTAAACTAAATTTCATTTTATTGCCTATGAAAAATCACACTGGAAAGGATATATGTATATTTTCTTATTTTTCTAATTCACAGGTTAACTTACTGAATTCTATTCATGACAACTTTCATCAGTAAGTAATGGACCTTTTTCTCTTCGTAATTGCAGCGAGCAGTACGGTTGGTTGGAAAAAAATGGGAGTGGGCACAAGTTATAGAAACTAAAAATTTGTTAGAACATAAACTTCTATAAAATGGGGTTTTTAAATTCTGTTTAAGCCAATGTTTGGGAAATTACAGACTTGGATTTACTTAACTTTTATAGTCAACATATGTTTTTAATACCTGGCTTTGTCGCAGTTAGGGAAAGAAATAGTCCTGTCCTAATTTTCCTGGCTTTCATTGAAACGTTTTTCTCCATTTTGTGAAGTAGTGGTTATTACAGCATGTACAAAACATTAGACTCTGACATATTTCATACATGTATGTTATAAACTAACTCTCTATTTAAAGGTTTTGAATATAATGTGAAGTTTGTAGGTAAAATCTTGGCTTCCTTGGAACTTGAAGTCAAATATCAGTCTGTGTTGCAGGCAGCATTTATTTTTTGCTGATTTTTTTCACTTCAGAATAACAAAGGCCAGGATGAAATTTTATCACAGCAGGACAGTTCATGAGAGTTGTGGAGGAGGAGATGGCCATTCCACAATTTTAAACTATTCTTCCTCTTATCTTTTTATAATTTTGCTGTGAATTGCTGAGCTTTCTCCCATCCCCCCAGAGTAATTATCTCTTTACTTGCTTCTATACACTCGTGTCCCTTTAATTACAACAAAAAATGAGGTTTAAGTATGTCAGATGTTTTCCTTTGCATCAGGGATTGTAGATCTGTTTTGCTCAATGATGAGATCCTTTTGATTCTGTCCAGTCAGTAGAAAACTTACACTGGGATTTGGATTGGGGTTTCTTTTTGTTGTTGTTGGGTGGCTGTGAAGAGGGGATTATATTTTTTTGTTGTTGTTATTTTTCTTAATCTGTTTGATATGTTGCCAGTCCAAAATTATTTCTGGGCTTTCCCTATTAGGGTGTGAAATGATTGATTTATTCACTGATCTCCCAGTCTTCCATTCACCTTGTTAATGTACACAACAGCAGGTTTTCTTTAGTTTGTGCTTTTGGTTACTTAATAGCAATTTATTACTGTACAACACATGAGAGAAAGGAACAGACTTGAGCTGGCAGGGAGAGCACTTTTGATCAGCTCTCTAGCCTCTGTTCCCATCTCTTTGATAGTTTATACCAGCTGAAGAGCTGCACTGCTACCTAAAATCAGTGATTAAGAAGACTGATTTTTACATAGAACACTAAGCAATGTGAATTCTTGGACATGGGCACATAAGGAAGACAACTGTAGATGAGACACATCCCTGTCAGCTGATATCTTTTTATTCTTTCCAGAGCAATGGCATCTTCTGGTTCTCGGGAGCAGTTTTTACGGCAGATGGAGCAGATTGTAGAAGGCATCAAACAGAATCGAATGAAGGTCTGAGACTCTTCTCACTCTCTTTATTAGAACCTGGGAATCATTTCAGAAAAGCCTCTTGGGTAACAGCTATATGGAGAAATCCATGTGAGGTGCAAATTAAGCAAGCAACTAACAAGTGTTATTTCTTTTCACATTTGTAAGAAACTTCTCACCACTAAAATGTCAATGAATGGAGTAGAACAGAGGTGTAACACCTCTCTCCTGACAGTAAGCTTATGCCCCTAGCTTTATTGTTGGCAGTGCTTGGACTGCTGGATGTTCCTGCAGTCAGTGAGAGTTCTTGCATTGGGATTGCGTGGGCGCAGTCAGATCTGCCTCTCAGATTCAATTTCTCAGGCAGCAGGAGCTGACTGCAGCTGCCTTCTGCTGAGAAGAGGGTCAGCAGCACCTCAGAGGCCCAGCCATCACCTTCCTTTGTCCCTGCTGCAGTGCTCACCTGACACCTTGTGGAATTGGTTTTATTGGTTTTAACCTGATTTACAAAGGGTCAGCCTTGCTGATGAGTGTCTTGTCCCAGCAAGTGAAAAGGGTTTTGTGAATGAGCAGAAGGCAAAACTGCTTCTGGTGACATTTGGGGGCTATTTTATAAAAGCACAGCTTTGGTGGACTTCTGTTAAGTGGCCTTGGGGCAATGAAAACATGAGGCCCAGCAGCTGCTCCAAGTCAAGCATATTTATGTACAACAGGTAGTTACTAACTTGCAGCTGTTGCATTGTTTCACTCTTACATTTTCATATGCCAACATATTCATGAGATTATGAAAATACTTTACAACAGTGCAGTTCTGACTAGTGAAGATGAGCTGGGAGGTAATTACATTTTTCTTTTGGAAGAATGACATTATTTTAATTGCTGCAGCAAGCAACTGCCCCACATTGAAACTGCACAGGAGTTCAGTGGGATTTTTTTCTGTCTTGTCCTCTGTTACACAGAAATGAGTAACTGCACAGAAAATGCAAGGAGTGAAAGCAAACTGAGAGGTTGAGGTTCTTATTAATGTTTTAAAATATGTAAAGGGTGGGTGTCAGGAGGATGGAGCCAGGCTGTTCTCAGTGATGGGCAATGATAGGACAAGGGGCAATGGGTACAAGCTGGAACATAAGAGGTTCCAAATAAATAAAAGGAAAAAACTTCCCTGTTCAGGTGAGGGAGCACTGGAACAGGCTGCCCAGATGGGTTGTGGAGTCTCCTTCTCTGGATACGTTCAAGACCCACCTGGATGAGTTCCTGTGTGACCTACTCTAAGTGGACCTGCTCTGGCAGGGGGATTGGACTAGGGAGTTTCACAACTCACTCTTAAAGTACATCCACTTCAATTGTTTTCTGCACAACTTTGAAGACCTTACACCTGAACAGAAATATTTGCTTTCAAAGCCCATCATATTGTAACTGCATCATAAAAGAGGCCGAAGGAGAAATCAGACATACTTGTTGCCAAGAGCACGTAACTTGTGAACGAGCCTTTCAGTGTGATTACAGATACCTATGAGACTTCCCCAGGACAGAGCAGGTTGGTTTTTGAATGTGTCAAGAGATTCCTTATGGTGGTGCATAAGGGAAGCAATTTATTAAAGGACAGTAATAGGGCCTTATCTCTTCACAAGAATCTAGTTCCTAGATGTTTTAGCAATGCTAAACCTACTGGCCCTGGTCAGTTACATTAGGAGAGATGCCCTGTTGCTTTGGACAGCAGCTGGCTTTGTAGAGGAGATGTACCTTGTTGGCAGTGTTCATAGTCAGGGCAAGTTTGTGATCTGCTCATTTCTATTAAGCATAAGAGTCAATAAGATGAATGTTGATAGATACATCCAGAAATGCAGCAATTTCAGCTGCTGTGCAATTACCTGCTTGTTTGGGCTTTAGGGGATTCTGGCAGGGTTTGGAATGGTATTTTTCTATGTCAAAATTTAGGAGGTAAAAACCTGTCAGAAGAATACAAAAATACTTTGGGGACAGAAGAATACAACAGGGCTTTTTTTATGTGGTTGTGCCTTAGCACCAGAGGAGTACTCTCTAGTCTAGCAGCAAACTTGTCTGTGATGGAAGAACTTCAACAGAAATACCCCTGAGAGGAAGGCAGTGTGTTCTGTAACAGAACTAGTCCTCTTTTTGCTTAGGGGACTTAAGAAATCTCTTATGACAAATGTAACTTAAGTATGGGTCTTGAGCAAGTACCACACTGCCTAGGAAAGCAAACATGTCTCCTGCCCTTCTCCTTTGAGACTACCAACCAACCAAAACAAGATCTCAGCAGCCTTTTACTTGTTTGGTTGTTTTTTTGTTACTTAATTTCACTGTGTCATTGGTAAGATTGTTCAGTGAGCAAGATTCCTGCACCTCTAGTGCCACTGGTGCTGAGACTCCAGCATTAGCTTTTGGGTTTGTTTGGGGTTTTTCTTTAAAGATCTGGCCTAAACGTTGCCTTTGAAGTATGAGCCAGGGGTGTTGTTTCTGAAACATCTGCATCTCATTGTGTCTTATAGATAGCTGTTTCTTACACACTATATATGTGTGTGTGTATGATCTCTCATCTTTCCTGTATACCAACAGATGGAAAAGAAGAAGCAAGAAAACAAAATGCGAAGAGACCAGTTGAATGATGAGTACTTAGAGCTTCTAGAGAAACAGAGACTTTACTTTAAAACAGTGAAAGAATTTAAAGAGGTAAGACTGTTTTTGCTAATGTAAGCTGCCAAGTGTCCAGTCACCCATTTTGAATTGACTTCTGTATTAATATGTTCACAAGGTTCCTGATGTGATTCTTATCACACCATGTTTCTGATGTCTCTCAGTGGTTGTTTCTACTTGATTCTTGGACTCTGAATGTGGAAGTCCTTTTTTCCCCCTTCATGTTACAGGGGAAGGACAATGTTACCAACCAAACTGTATATTTGAGTTTCCAAATGGAATCTCTTGAAAGATTGATCTGTGAGCATTTGAGAGTTGAAGCAAAGAATGTTGTGGAAATATGTCTGAGTAAGGGAGGAAATCCAAAGTCTCAGTAGTTATAAATACCTGTAGGAACCAGCTTTGTTTTCTATCCACTGTGGAAGTGTTGTTTAACACTTCACTGATTTCACCTTTCCTGAGCTTTTCATCATCATGTGCTTCTGTTAATTATTGTCTCCATGATAATGAATGACAAAGTACTGCTGCCAGGCAAAATTGTCATTTGACTTCAGATGTCTGAAGGAAAAACATCGTTCTGTAATTGGTCCTATTTTGTTCTGAGACAGTTCCTTCCTGTTTTGGACAATGTACTTGGAGAATAACAGGGACTGTTCAGCTGCTTTTCTGACAAAGAATTTTATGTCCTAGTTGCAGGTTAGGTGGAAATTTTACTTTTTTTTTTTTTTTCTTGTGGAGACATAAATAAGACATTTTTCTTGAACTGCCTTGTGAGAGAACTTGTACTCAACCTTGTTATCTTTAAAAACAAAGGAAGTCATGACTGTGGTATTGAAAATGGGTGGTATTTACTTATGTAAATATATTTCTTGACCTAGAGTAGTTTCTTGAACACTGACTTTTTTACAAACTGTCTTGTGGAGTTCCAGATGACCTAAAAGTAATTTCAGTTTCGGGTTTATTCAATTTATAAGTGAGAACATGGATTTGCTTTAGATGAATGGTCGAGCAGCTTTTTTTTTGGCTTGAACATTGTGAAGTTTAATAACGATTACATTGGAGTAACATTATCACAGAATCACAGAATGTTAAGGATTGGAAGAGACCTCGAATGATCATCCAGTCCAACCCCCCTGCCAGAACAGGAGCACCTAGAGTACGTCACTCAGGAACTTGTCCAGATGGGTTTTGAATGTCTCCAGAGAAGGATACTCCACAACCCATCTGGGCAGCCTGTGCCAGTGCTCCCTCAGCCTCACAGTGAAGAAGTTTTTCTTTGGAACCTCTTATGTTCCAGCTTCTTTCCATTACACCTTGTCCTATCATTGTCCATCACTGAGAACAGCCTGGCTCCATCCTCCTGACACCCACCCTTTACATATTGTAAACATTAATGAGGTCACCCCTCAGTTTCCTCTTCTCCCAGCTGAAGAGTCCCAGCTCCCTCAGCCTTTCATCAGAAGGAAGATGCTCCAATCCCTTCATCATCTTTGTGGCCCTGTGCTGAACTCTGTCCAGCAGCTCCCTGTCCTTCTGGAACTGAGGGGCCCAGAACTGGACACAATATTCCAGATGTGGTCTCATGAGGGCAGAGTAGAGGGGGAGGAGAATCTCTCTTCACCTACTGCCCACAGCCCTTCTTATACACTCCATTGGCCTTCTTGGCCATGAGGGCACATTGCTAGCTCATGCTCATGCTGCTCTCCGTCTTGACCCCGAGGTCCCTTTACCCTACGCTACTCTCTAACAGTTCATTCCCCAGCCTGTACTGGTACATGGGGTTATTCTTTCCCAGATGCAAGACTACACTTGCCCTTGTTGAATTTCATTAGATTTCTCTCTGCCCAACTGTCCAGCCTGTCCAGGTCTCGTTGAATGGCAGCACAGTCTACTGCTGTGTCAGCCACTCCCCCCAGTTTAGTATCATCAGCAAACTTGCTGACAGTGCCCTCTTTCAGAGGGAAAGGGTTTAGTTTTGCTGATGTGAAGATAAAACTAGCAGAGTGAAGAGCAACTGCCTCCTTATCTGTCCACTTTCTGTTAACAGGAATGTCGTAAGAATGAACTTCTGCTGTCCAAGCTGAAAGCAGGTTCATCCTGAGAAACTCCAGCTGCTGAAGTTCACAGATGATTGTTCAACCCATCGAACCTCGTTTGTGAGGTGACAGTTCCAACTGCAATGTAGATATATAGAGATATATATATATATATATAAAAATATATACGCACAGCTGTAAAAGTCTGTTTATTTTCCCAGTATGTATTCAGTTTTACATTCCTTCATCTCATGGCTGTATTATTCATTATTGCCTCCACCTCACAGTAAAGACTTAACATAGTACAGCAAATAGAAATATTGTCTAATTTTATTTATTTGGGTTTGGGTTTGGTTTTTTTTTCCCCCACAGTCAGGACAGTGGGGTTTTTTTACATTGAGGTTTTAACACTGAATCAGCTCAACATACTGGAATAAGTA
The DNA here is from genome assembly GCF_028858725.1 of Colius striatus. Classification (NCBI taxonomy): domain Eukaryota; kingdom Metazoa; phylum Chordata; class Aves; order Coliiformes; family Coliidae; genus Colius; species Colius striatus. The sequence goes on along the minus strand of NC_084769.1, from coordinate 9,965,762 downwards.
GATATGTACTGTGGACTATGTCCAGTAGCACAAGCTCAGCACTGCAGAATGCAGTGATTTGTTAATTTTGGCCAAAAAATAAAGCCACATAATGAGATAATGGAAACTCTCTTCACCAGCTAATAACTTCACGTTAATTTACACTTTAGCCATAGATAAGATTCTAAAGGATAACGAAATCATTTCTAATGGTTAAGACATAATGGAAGCTTACCTTGGATAATTCCTGGTGTAAAATGATAGATCTATATTTTTATAAAGTCTAGCTGTTGTATAAATTTCTTGGAAATTTCATTTTTATATACAGAGAGAGTGTGCTTGTTAAATTAATAGCTCCAGGAAAAACACTAGGACCGTCATGTTATCCCTGGCTGGGATGAAAAGCAAAGTCTGTGTCACCTGTAATATCAGAAGATAGAGATTCAGACATTCTGCTGAGACAAACAGATGCTCGCCCCTGAAGGCAACCACGTGCTTACCCTGCTGAAGAGCTGCCCTGCACAGTTCAGAAACTTTATGGAACACTTTCTGAAACATCTTTTGTATCTGTATATATGGTATTTTATAATTCAGTTGCTTTTTGTACTTCAGGATTTTGGACTGACTTCTTAATGTACATCACACCTTCAGGAGAGGAAAGCCCATGTTGTTTTTGCCCAGGGACACTCACAGCGCTGTTCCATCACCTTCCATGGCAGCAAATAGAAAATAAAGAATGTTTGGAATCCAGCAACTCCCTGCTGTTGTGTTTTTAAGGTGGAATTTCCTTCAGAAGCCTTCATATGCTTTTGAATTATAAGTGCATTAAAAGATGATGTGTGTCGATATTCCCTCCCAAGGGTGTTTTGTTGTGTCATGGCAATCAGGAACATTTTGTTTTGTCTTACTGTGTTCATTTTGGTATTTGCTTGGTGTTTTGGTATTTGGCACAAACCCTCAAACCAAAGGAGATCCATGGGAGGTTACCTTTGTCTTTTACAAGTATCTGCTTAAGATACAGCTTTCTCAGTGGAGATGGCAGCAGTTCATCACACTACAACAGCTGATTCCACTCCTTTTGAATACAACGGGAGATTTGATATTGGTGTGTGAATTTATGCAAACTCTGCAGCATTGAAAATGGAGACGCCTCAGCATTTGAGCCTTGCACAAGGAGATAGCTGAGGGTCTGTCCAAGTGAAATGCAGTGAACTGCCTGAACTGTGATACACCAGGGTCCATGAGATATACTTTCTTATAAATGGGACTGGTTTTGTGACAACCCAAAACACTTTTCCTCCTCTTGCACTACAGACAAAACCAAAACCTTTCTACGGAGCCAGCTTGTACCTTACTCCCCTCACTAGTTAGTGACAGAATGTGTACCAGCTGCTTCTCTGTATCTATTAAAAAAGTCAGTCTTCCCGAGCTAGTGAAACAATGAAGGCAACATTACATTCCAGAGTACCTTCAAAGAAAGGAAAAGTCACATTCCTAGTTCTTTCAAAGGAGGGAACTTGGATTGAGTGTTACTTGCAGACTTTCTGTAGACAGCTTTGATATGAGGAGACATTATTTATGGCTACAAACTTTGCTCTCTGTAAAAACTGTTATTCTCCTTCTAATTTGTAAATTAAAGGATTTAAATTTGGCACCAAGATAACCTGTTTGTGAATTCCAGCTAAAATGCATTTGCATATCATGAACTTGTAAAGAAATAACCTGAATGGACGTTTCAACTTGTGTTGTATGACTTGCATCAAAATTGCTTTAGTGTCAAGCAAAACTTCCTAGGTAGGGTAAGTAGTGAACTTGCATGCAGAATAATTGATGGGATTATTTGTTCAGTACAACATTAAACTTCACTCTTTCCAGGTTACTGTGTAACAGGTAACTTTGACATGGAATATAAAAACATTAGATGTGTTGCTCTGGCTGGGAAGGAGATAGTGATTTTGACTAAGACATAAATCTGGGGTTTGGGAAGATCCAGTTGGTGCTCATAGAAGGTAAATCAGAGGTCAGATTATAACTTACTGTAATGGCTCAATTTCTTTCTACAGTAGATTTGAAATCCAGGGCAGACAGATGCTATCCCTGTATTCAGATCTCCGTGTGAAAACGAGGGGAAAGAGGTATAGGAAATGCTCCATCAGCTGTGGCTTGCTTTGTCACGGACTCTGTGTGTTGTGAGTACCATTTCTTCTGATACCTGGGGAGGAACCAAAAGGCACTTCTACTACAGCCAGCCTCCTCCTCCCGTTCCCTTGGTGGCTGTGAGTCTTAACCAGTTGATTAGGCAGTCCTTGGTGAGCAGTGGTGGGAGAAACAAGCACATATCATGCTGTGGCTACCTGTGGGAAGGGGATTTGTGGGAGGTGTATCCAGATGCTTTGATGCTGAACAGAAACAACCAAGTTAATTAGGGCTTTCAGCAACACGATGACATTTGTCAAAGTGAGGGGCAGCAGGAGGTGAATTCTATGTGGAGTTTCCAAAGAAAGGAGGGCAGTGCTCTGAAGTGCTGGTTTTCCCTCGAGTCAGTAAGCTTCAGTGCATACTGAGGCTTTTCTGGAGGTTTAAGATCTTCTTTGCATAATTATTTTGACCTACAGAACAAATATTTGGAATGCCCACAGTTTGGGGATGGAGCTGTGCAGCTGAGGCACTAAATTCTCAATGTAGGTGTGTGTATGCAAAGGACTGTACAAACCTATGGTAAGCAGAATCTGTTGTAACTTTCCATTTCAGCTGATTGCAAGGGGGGAGCTAAGAGTTTCTCAGTACTGCTGGATTTGACCATTTAAAGATCTTGCCCTGAGTTAATTTGGTGTTGCCAGGCTTGTAAAATAACATTTACAGGACTTGTAGCAAAACTTCCTTTATTTGTTTTTATTTGATAGAGCCTGCTCAGAGCTTTAATTTGCATCTCAGGGGTTTGTTTATATTTATTCTGATGAATAAACTCCTGTACAGTAAGACTTCTCTTCATTTCAGAAACTGACAGTCTCTGAACTCAAGGCATGTACTTGTGTTTTAGACCACGGCAGCTTTCTTTAAATGCAGTGCCACAAGTCCACCTGTAAAATATCTTTTGAGTGAAATGGGCGACATACACTCAAACCCAAGCACCACAACATCCAGTTTTCCTGTTACAATATAACAAATGCAGTACTGCAGCAGATCACTATTGATTTGAATAGAAGAAAATCTTTGAAAGCCAGTTAAAATGAGACCAATATTTTCTTCAAGGTTTCTTCCATTCTTCCTCTTTATTTCATGATATACCTGTGTCTTAAAGCATGACCTTAGCGCGTAGGTTCCTGAACCAAACGGTATTTGATGGAGAAATGTGTGACACGCAAAAGCATTTTAACTGGGTGGCAAGGTAGCAGGTTCTACCCCTTATCCTCCGTCGGCCCTGTGCTATGGGTGTACCCAGCCATGTACAAATGTACACTGTAGCAGATGGCAGTGCTTTGCTGAAATTTCTCTTAAAACATAAAATCATTTGCAGGAGAGAAAGGATATTACTTCTTTTAGGTCCCCCTGTGCATAGCTGCTGGTACTCATGCAAAACAGACAGCTGGAAGACTGTGCTTTGCTGGTACACCCACCTCCTGAGCGCCAGCTTGTCTAAATTAGGCACCTAAGTAGGCCACGCAGCGTTTTGGGTGGTAGATGACATACTCCAGGGATGGGCCTTCAGATAAAAATATTTCTGAGCACACAGCAGGTTGTAGGCACAATGTCCCTGCAGCCACGGTGGCAGCAGAGCTGCTGCGGGTAGGCGCTGCCCCTCGCCAGCCCTGTGGGCAGAGCCGCTGGCCAGTGGCTTATGCCCCTCATCAGATGCCCCTACTGCCTGCTGAGCTGTGGCTCACAGGGATTTGTAAAGCTGTTCTCAGAGACAAACCTTACAGCTGTTTTTTGGCATCAGTCTTCATGTAGGAAAGGCTTCAGAATCCTCATGTAAAACAGTTGTTTATAAGGACAGACTGTAGTATGGCTGAAAGGAGCTCCTGGGCACAAGAAAAAATTTATGAAAAGCCAGCAGGTCAAGGGAGGTTCTGCTCCCCCTCTACTCTGCCCTGGTGAGGCCTCAGCTGGAGTCCTGTGTCCAGTTCTGGGCTCCTCAGCTCAAGGGCGACAGGGAACTGCTGGAGAGAGTCCAGCGCAGGGCCACCAAGATGATCAGGGGACTGGAACATCTTTCATACGAGGAAAGGCTGCGGGAACTGGGGCTGTTTAGTCTGGAGGAGACTGAGGAGAGATCTTATTAACATTTACAAATATCTAAATAGTGGATGTCAGGAGGTTGGGACATCCCTTTTTTCTATGGTAGCTAGCAACAGGACAAGGGGTAATGGGATGAAGCTGGAACACAAAAAGTTCCACTTAAATATAAGAAGAAACTATTTCACTGTTGAGGTGAGGGAGCCCTGGCACAGGCTGCCCAGGGAGGGGTTGTGGAGTCTCCTTCCTTGGAGGTCTTCAAGACCCGCCTGGACACGTTCCTGTGTGACCTGATCTAGGTGACCCTGCTTCTGCAGGGGCATTGGATTAGATGATCTCTTAAAGGTCCTTTCCAACCCCTGCCATTCTATGATTCTATGAAAAGCTTTGACTGTGGAAACTGTAGCATGATGTGGATCTCTTGGAGAGAGAGGCATTGAAAGTTATCAGTGTTTTCTGAGCTTTCAAAGCTCTTTGAATTCTGTACAATGTATGGATTCACAGAATCACAGAATGTTAAGGGTTGGAAGGGACCTTGAAAGATCATCCAGTGCAACCCCCCTGCCAGAGCAGGATCACCTAGAGTAGGTCACACAGGAACTCGTCCAGGTGGGTTTGAATGTTTCCAGAGAAGGAGACTCCACAACCCATCTGGGCAGCCCCTTCCAGTGCTCCCTCACCTGAACAGGGAAGAAGTTTTTCCTTGTGTTTCTTTGGAACCTCTTCTGATCCAGCTTGTACTCGTTGCCCCTTGTCCTATCATTGGCCATCACTGAGCACAGCCTGGCTCCATCCTTCTGACACCCTCCCTTTACATATTTGTAAACATTAATGAGGTCACCCCTCAGTCTTCTCCAAGCTAAAGAGCCCCAGCTCCCTCAGCCTTTCATCATAAGGGAGGTGCTCCACTCCCCTCATTACTCTGAGGCCTGAATTGCAATACCTCTGCAGGATACAGCAATGTCCTTCTGCTGGGCAGTAGTCTCCAGTGTAGTTTTGTAGGAGCAGATTGAATGTTAGGGAATAGAATCCAAACTAGTACTCCACAGTTTACAAGCAGAAATGACTGGTGTAATCCAAATTGGCAATTTCTGTTAGGGGTAATAAATGATTGTATGTCTAAGCACTGCCAAATGGTGTTTTAGAATAGCTGGGTTTTGTGCATTTTTTCTCTTTGGATATTCAAGATACTGCGTATTTTATCTTAGTTCACATTAGAGTTGTATTTTCTGTGTTTTCTTTGGTCCATCAAGGAAAACATGGTAATAAATGAAGATCTAAAATGTAACACTTGAGGTGCCAGGCAGAGGCATGCTTGCACGCTTTCTTTAATAACAAGAGTAATTAATCACACAAATAAAGCACCGAGGGAGTAAGTAAAATAGCCCCAGTTCTACCTTCTTTTAATCAAGGCTGCTGCTTGTTCAACACTTAGTGTTCCATCACACCGAGTGACAGGTTTGGCACCCCAGGCTGTGGGAGGAACACTGTGCCTGTGGTGCAGGAGTATGGGCATGGAAGTAGAAAGCAGCACCTAGCAGATTAAGGCCAGAACCCAAGGGAGTATATTTCTCCCCCCCAATAAACTCTGATTCCATGTGATTAAAATCCAAATGCAGGTGTGCCCAGAGTCATCATGGGGAGCCAAAGAAGCTGCAGTGTTGCCCAGCCCCATCAGAGCTACAGTGGTTTGCCCTTACGGTACCTAAAGAAGCTCTGGGAGGAGATGAGAGGGTGCTGTTGGCAACCCCTCATCCTCCCAGGGAGGGAGAGGAGGTGAAACTCACTAGAGGAACAAATATGAAAAGAGACTCAGCAGTATGCGTGGAAATACCTTTTATTTATGTATATGTTGTTGGGACAGGGGTGTTTGTTGAAAAAACAAGTTAAAGCTTGGTTTTGGGTAACTTTGGGGTTTCTGGAGTCACTTAGCCCCAATAACATCAAGACTTTTCTTACAGTAGGAGGAAGTTGATGCAAGCTGACAAATTGTGGACTTCAGTCAGGAAGGGTAACGAGCACAATATTTGGTGCAAGGACTCCAGACAGTACCAGGCAGCTCCTCACCTACCACGTAGCCAAGCATGGTGAGTGAATACGTGTTTGGTGTCTGTAACACAAATGCATGCTTAGTTATGTGGTGGCAGGAATGCATACAGTCTGCCTTCACTTGGAGATCAGGTGTCTAGCATGAACTCATCTGGGTGTCAGAAAACGGGGAGAGTCTGAGCCTCGAGGAGTGGGACAGTACAAAAAGCTCCACACTAGAGCCTGCTCCTGTGCAAGCATTGTGAGCACGTTCTCAGGAGCTCTGAATGATTTTACACCAAGAGGCCCTGCCAAGGGCTGCTGCTGGCTGGAGAGGACACAGCCCTGGGCTGTGGTGTCCAGCTGCTCAGCCATCCATGTTAATTTCACATCAGTTCACCAACTCATTGAACACAGCGTGTTTATTCCTTTCCAAATAATTCTCAAACCAGAAGCCAGGGTCCTGCTCTTAGGACAAACCCTTGAGCAGTGCTCCATTAGCGGTTCTCCCGGTGCTCTGGCTGAGGATGGGGGCGGGACAGAGCCGCGGGATGGGCTTTGCCTGCTCGCATCTGACAGTCACGGGCAGTGCTTCACTCCCAGCCCCTGACGCGGGCCGGTGCAGAGAGCTCTGCACAGCTTCGGTCTTTGCCAAACCCTGAAGCGGCACATAAGTATTTCCACGGGGGAAACTGTAAACCATCAGTAGGTTTATATCCAAACACCTTCCATCTTATTTTTTCTTGTTCCTAAATCCCCTCAAGTAGCTCTTGTGCATAAAAACTGTAAATATCCCAAGCATGTTTTCCTGGACAAATGTCTGTATTACACAACGCAGGAATCATTGTCTCCTCTGTGTCCTCTTTTACCTCTGCTTTACAAAAAGGTTCTTGAAGGCATTGTTGTAATTTTTGTTAAAAGCTGTGTAAATGAGAGGATTAAAGAAAGAATTGGAGTAGCCAAGCCAAAGGAAGATGCTTTTCCAGACAGGGGGGATGTTGCAGGAACAGAGGGGACTTATTAACTCCGTGATGAAGAAGGGGATCCAGCACAGCACAAACACTCCAATTAAGATGCCAACCATCAGAGCTGCCTTTTTCTCTTTCTGTTCTCTCCACGTTTCTCCATCTGTCTGGAAAGTGATAGCTGCATGACGAGCTGTAAACACCATCTGTGGTTCAGGCGAAGCTTCCTTCACCTCAAAACAAAAGCAAACATGGATTCTTACCAAGATGATTTGTTTGAGCTAAGTAGCACTTTTAAATGACAGCACAGCATCTGTGCACCTACCACAAAAGACCCCAACTCTGTTCCTTCTGTGCTAAAAGAAAGAAAATACCCCAGAGTGACAAAATTACCAGACCTCTCATTATGCTGGAAAAGCTGCTGCGTGTGACTGACAGGCAAAGCCAAATAGAGAGTAACTGGTGTGCTGTGTGTTGTGGACATTACTGTTTATCGGATGCCTTGATAGCTAACGGAAATCAGGTTGTTATGGAAGGATAACAAAGGCCCAGGCCTTCTGTCTGCTGCTAACCCAGCCTCTCTTATGCTGTTGTGTGAACTTCAGGGTTTTTCAGGCCTGAATCGTAAACTCATTTCATTCCACTGCAGGCCCTTTGGGTCATTTCTCTACGGCAGTAGGAAGGTGCACCTCTTTGACTACAAGATAATGTTATTTTCTTCAGCCTATCTGGATAAAGAGCTCAAAATCCCATCCCTGCTGGGGGCAGAGGCTTGACCCTACTGCTTGTTGTGCAAAACAGACACAGTATACACCTAAAAAATCAGCTAAATTTGCAGGAAAACCTTTCCATCAGAACCTTGTTTAATGAAAGAATGGGATTTCAAATGAAATTTTAAGAATCATAGAATCACAGAATGGTAGGGGTTGGAAGGGACCTCCAAAGATCATCCAGTACAACCCCTTGCTAAAGTAGGTCCACCTAGATCAGGTCACACAGGAATGTGTCCAGGTGGGTTTTGTAAACCTCCAGAGAAGGAGCCTCCCCACCCTGGGCAGCCTGTGCCAGGGCTCCCTCACCTCAACAGTGAAATAATTCTTCCTTATGTTTAAATGGAACTTTTTGTGTTCCAGCTTCTTTCCTTTAGCCCTTGTCCTCTCACAAGATACAGTAAAAAAAAAAAGTGATGCCTCAACCTCCTGACATCCAACATTTAGATATTTGTAAATATTAATGAGATCCTCCCTTCAGTCTCCTCCAGACTAAAGAGCCCCAGGTCCCACAGCCTTTCCTCATAAGGAAGATCCTCCAGTCCCCTGATCATCTTGGTGGCCCTGTGCTGGACTCTCTCCAGCACTTCTCTGTCCCTCTTGAGCTGGGGAGCCCAGAACTGGACACAGGACTCCAGATGAGGCCTCACCAGGGCAGAGTAGAGGGGGAGCAGAACCTCCCTCAGCCTGCTGGCCACACTCTTCTTGATGCATCCCAGGCTGCCATTGGCCTTCTTGGCCACCAGAGCACACTGCTGGCTCATGTTAGTTTATATGTGTCTGATCTTTGGAAACTGACAATATTTTGTTACCCTACCTCCCAAAACATCATAAGTGCCTGAGATAAAATTGAATATTTCAGTATTATTTCATTGGAAAGTGAACCTCTCAAGAAACAGCATTTTCTCATCCTAATTTTCTCTCTTCTGTCACCTTTATTTTACTCAGATCTACTCAATATTCACACAAAAAGTATTCTGTTTTCAGGGAAACACTTTTTCAACTCTGGCTTAAACAGAACTTATACAGGAGAGGGGGAAGATGTTGGCTACTCCAGCTGCCACTGGGGCTTCTTGCCTCCTCCTCTCTTGCTAAGGGCAAGACATTCCTCGGTGAAGAGTCTGTGCAGAAAAAGATACTCCCTTGGGATTTTAATCTGAAGATTAAAGTCTCTGCAAGTTCAAAGTTCTTCTAGGCACTACAGTTCTGAATTGAGCACAGTAAATAGTTTAATGGTGCAACCCGAGGCTGTAAAATTTCCCTAAGTGTTAGTTCACAGGCACCACAAGACTTGGACACCACTCCAAAGATGGCTTCTTGTGAAAATAGCTACATATTCCACATGTGCCTGCCACCTCTGTGCAAGCTTTATAATAGATGGAGGGCCTCTATTTAGTGTGAGCACAGCAACTCAGAGAGGGAAGCACCGACAGTGGCTAGATAATCACTCTTGAAGATGGATATTGCTGTCTTCACCCTCAGACGTGAGACATGGCTGCAGGATGTAAGAGCAGCGGATTATGGGCGCAGGCAAATAATGGAGGAAAATGAAAATCACATCTGTCCTGACAATTAAAGTAGGACACCCCTCATGTAGCAAGGATCACACCATTTGTCTGCAGAAGGACACGCTCTGCAAAAAGGGATGAATGCGTGACACGAGGACAAATTTGTGACAAGCAACCCTGAAAGATTACGTCTTAGCCCTGAGGAGTAGCTACATAAGCATGCCTCTTGGGAAGAGCCATAGAGGGGACTTTGTCACTAGCATCAGGCATAGCTTGGTACTATATTTAACCTTCAGCTCTTGCTCAAAAGATAGAGTTTTAGTGTGCCATCATTAAATCAGAGCCCTCTCAGTACTTCAGGTTTCAGAAGGTTTGTGCCCGAGCTGCAAAATTCACTAGGAATGACTCTTTTATGACTTAATTTCGTATTGTGAGAAGATGTTATTTATTTTGATAGAAGGTACCATAGCCCTCAGGTGTTTTCCCTAACACTTACAGCCTGGTCAAGCTCCTACTGAAATCAGAAGAGTTTCCACAAACTCCCCTGGTTGTTAGGCTTCTGAATACTAAAGAGCTAGTGAAAACAGATCAAGGTACTTTTTGTAAATTACAGGGCAGCAGTTGTCTTCCTATATACATAATTTCTACTTTCTCTGTTGCCACAGCTTTTTTTTTCAGTTATTTTTTTCCTAGTTCTGTGTGGGACTTCTGATAATGTTGTACTAACAGTAATAATAATAAAAGTGCAAATAACAACCTGATGTTTTAGGAAGGAAAAAAATAATGGCATCTCTTATGGAACTTTCCATTACAGAAACTGCGTAAGTATCCCTGGCAGAGTGGAGATATTTTGCTTGAATTTCCCATAATAAATCCTTTGAAAAGAATACACAGAATGTTGTTGAAAAGGTAACTAGTAGCAATGCTCAGTGAGGTCTCACAGCCTTTGCCTTCCTAGCAAGGCCTTGTGCTCAGTGCCCCTGTGCAGGTATCAGCTTTGCTCCCTCCCTGCCTGGTGACCACACACCTACGGCATCTCATCCCTGCCCCACTAGATTTTTGAAGGTAACCATGGATGTGCTGTTTGTGTCAGAAAATAGGTACCAGTGCAGGCTGCAAAGCTGGGAAAAGTCCAACCTTTCCTTAGAATTTAAAATTTGCTGCAGACCTGACTCATCCCCCTGGCCTGGTTGGTGCAAGATTATCCTTGCTACAACTATCAGCCCCCAAAACTATGTCATCAAGGCTGTTTGTAACAAGCCAACCCACACAAAGTACACGGAGAGTATAGCCTACTGTAGGCAATAGTGCTGGCAGCAGAGCCATGCTAAAGGATTCCCCCTTCTGATGCAGGCATGGGGCAATCCACTGTAATTTGGCATTGTCTGAACAAGAGCACAGGCCAAAAAGATGATGCAGCTGCTTTCCAGCCCTACCAGCTGTGATATTCTTTAACTACACTCTGAATATAGCGGACCAGCAGTTTCTGATGCCAATCTTGGAGGCTTTGCCTGATTCCAGTTTCTCCTGTAAGTCAGACTACCTGTCATCCCTGTGCCATGTGGAACAAAGGACAATGCCAGTATAAAACCTGTCCCCCAATTTGGGCCTGCTGCTGAGTGCTAGCAAGCAGCCTGTGACAGGGGAAAAGGTGGTCACAGACTCTGAATTAAAGTAATCCAAGGAGATGCCTTAGTTTATACTGGAGACTTCTCTCCTATGTGAGCATCTACACCACGTTGCACACAGTTCTCCCTCAGTGGCTAGCAGCACAGTATGTCCCGCTCACAGATTTCCTTGCATCCACTCAAGCTCTACGAGTCAGGAGCAGTGGGAAGAGAGCTGATGTGAGAGGACTGTTATTCCGAAGCTAGAATTAGGCTCTGAATTCCTGAAATCGCTATTTCCGAGACAAAAGGCTCTGAGAAGAGCAGAGATGACTGTTTTCCAGTGAGAGGATCATAAAGGGAGTGAAATGAAGGAAAAGAGCTCTCAAGTACAGACACAAAGGAGTTTGGTTTTAGTTCCAGAATTCATTCTTCTGGGCATTGACCAGCAGCTACAGTTTAGTGCCACTTCTGTTGTTTGTCTCTCACCAGTAAATTACTACTGCTGAATGGCTGTATGTTCCCAGGGCCATATGTTCCCAGTTCCTAGCAGCATTATAAAAAGACATGCCACCAAGGAGCTTCTGGTGAAATCCTTTGATTTAAAATACTCCTTATAGCTTTAATGATTGCTATTACTGGTCTTTCATGGCAGGTACTGTGTATGTGTACTATACCTCCAAGGTGTGCATTGACAAAACAACAGTAAAGATGATAAACATCAATCAAGTTGCCTTACTACCACCAAGTCAGAGTTTGGCCTATTATGGCGTGATTTACCAAAGACCATTTTGACTGCCTGGTGCAGCTTTGGCCTACTTCTTGCTCTTTGAACAAGAGGAACTGAAATCATAGAATCATGAATGGTCAGGGTTGGAAGGGACCTCCAAAGATCATCCAGTCCAACCCCCCTGCCAGAGCAGGTCCACCTAGATAAGGTCACACGGGAACATGTCCAGGCAGGTCTGCAAACCTCCAGAGGAGACTCCACACCCACCCTGGGCAGCCTGTGCCAGGGCTCCCTCACCTCAACAGGAAAGAAGTTTCTCCTCACGTTCAAGTGGAACTTTTTGTGTTCCAGCTTATGTTCATTAGTTCATGTCCTGTCACTGGATAAAACAGAAAAAAGTGCAGCCCCATCTTCTTGACATCCACCTTTTAAATACTTGTAAGCATTAATGAGGTCTCCCCTCAGTCTCCTCTTCTCCAGACTAAACAGCCCCAGTTCCTGCAGCCTTTCCTCATAAGGAAGATGCTCCAGTCCCCTATTCATCTTGGTGGCCCTGCGCTGGGCTCTCTCCAGCAGTTCTCTGTCCCTCTTGAGCTGGGGAGCCCAGAACTGGACACAGGACTCCAGATGAGGCTTCACCAGGGCAGAGTAGAGGGGGAGCAGAACCTCCCTCAACCTGCTGGCCACACTCTTCCTGATGCATCCCAGGATGCCATTGGCCTTCTTGGCCACGAGGGCACATTGCTGGCTCATGGTTAATTTCTTAACTAGGACTCTGCAGAGCTGCTCTCCAGCAGGTCACCCCCAGCCAAAAGGAAAATCATGAAGGATCAAAGCACACGAATGTCTACACTTTCTTAGAAGTTCCACCAACATGGCAAACAGTACATTTCATAGTGAAAAGAACACCTGCTTAATCTCACAGGATTGTCTTCTGCTGTGAGCAGGAATGGCTCTGCATTTGTCCCAGGAAATAGCTAGCTGCTGCCCTTGGCTTCCTGCCTCACCTTTCTCCTAGCTGACATCTGCTGTAACACTCCTGGTCATTTTCTACAGTCAGAGGCAGAAATAAGAAATAGAAAGCCTGTGGCTCCTTTGAAGAAGGAGAATATGTTTTCTCTCCCATATTGGTCCTGAGCAGTTGTGTTGTCTGGAGAGGTGAAGGGGCCAAGATGCAGAACAACACTCACCATTGGAGCTCTGGGGCCTGATACTGTCTAAGTGATGGGAAGGAATCTCACAGAACTGATAAGCTTTGGATCAGACCCCATTACTCATACACTATACAAGGTACTTTGAGAGAGGAGAAAGAAAAAAATCCAAACCCAGCCATCAACAGAACTTGTTTTAACTCCTCACATAGAAATGTTCCCTGACTCTGCAACTGCTACATGTCAGTAATCCTGACATTCAGATTCTGTCATCTTGGCTTTGCTGGGCAGAACCTATGCTAAAAGTGACCTCATTGATTTAAAAAGGCACTATCCAACAGTATCTACTGTTCTTCAAGCAGTGTCATTTATTTCAATTGCACTATTTACAGAGAGAATTATTACTTATTGTCAGCAAGGTGTGACAGAGTATAGCTCTCCGTCAGTGATGGAATGTCATTATCTTTTTTAGGATAGCATCAGCATTTACTGTAGAACTCACTTTTTAAGGTGTTTTATGGTTAGCAGACAAATATTTACACAAGCATCACTCTAATTTAGGGTCCTAATTCTGCATTTTTTTCTATCAGGGGAAAGTAAGAAGCAAGCTCTCATTAAAACGAGATGAACCTCAGATGTTCATGTCCATCTCCCTCACCTCCATGTTTTTCAGACTTTACAAGCATTTTTCAAAAACACAAGTAAAATTTTAACCAAAACCACCTCAAAATATTTTGTAGCTATTCTATTCAGCATCTCTGTAAGAGTATAGAAACACAGCACAGCATTTTGGCACCTGGCTCTGTTGCCTGAAAAGCACTCTGCAAAAACATCAAGGTACCATCATCATTGTTCTACTGTGAGTACTATGACCTCAGATTTTTTTCTTCTTAAATTAACTTGCTGGTATTTACCAGCTACACTGCTGGGTATATAGCTCAAGCCACAACTGCAGCCTGGCATGCAGCTTCAACTCAGCACTACCTGACAGCTAACTGCTGAGTGCAACACAGATGTGTGTCTCTCTCCCAGCAGGGATCACCACTGTTACTACTGACCAACAGCCTGGGAAGAGCTGCCAGCTATCAGCACCAGCTGCCAAAAGCTCCTCTACTGTCACCCAGATCAACTAGTGCAAGGCACTCCAAGTGAGAACTGACACAGATGCAGAGGGCACTGCACACCCAGAGTAACAGTGACAAAAGGGTGAGCATGACAGGTGAGGATTCACAGAGATGGAAGGGAGAAAAGAAAATAAAGGTAGAAGAGACATTAGATGAGAAAGAAATAGAGAATTAGTGGAACAGAATTTGCCCCATCATACAGGAAAGTGCTGACAAAGACAGCCCAATTACCCCTGGATGTGGAGAAGCAAAGCTGGATCATCTCACCAGGCTTGCCACATCCCCTGGCAATGTTATCTTTGTGATTGCATGTAAAAAATAAACAAAATAGTGTTTTGCCAAAAGAACAATAGTGACAATTCAGCTCCAGTGATCATTGCCCTGTACTCAGTGCTGCTGAGGCTGCACCTTGAGTTCTGTGTCCAGTTCTGAGCCTCTCACTACAAGGACATTGAAGTGCTCGAACATGTCCAGAGACAGGCAACAAAGCTGGGGAAGGGTCTGGAGAACAATTCTGATGAGGAACAACTGAGGAAACTGGAATTGTTTAGTCTGGAGAAGGCTGAGGGGAGATACGATCACTCTCTACAACTACCTGAAAGGAGGTTGTAACAAAGTGGGATGTCAGTCTCTTCTCTCCAGTAATGAATGATAGGACAAGAGGAAATAGCATCAAGATGCACCAGGGCAGATTTATATTGTAGATCAGGAAGAACTTTTTCATTGAGAGGGTTATTAAGCACTGGAGTGGGCTGCCTAGGAAGGTGGTTGAGTCCCCATACCTGGAGATATATGAAAGCCATGTAGATGAGGTGCTGAGGGACATGGTTTAGTGATGGGCATGGCAGTGTGAGATGAGTGTTTGGACTCTTATCTTAAAGGTTTTTTCTAACCATAATGATTCTATGAATTCATTGGGAACTACTACTGCTCCTGTGGACATGATGTATCCTGCTTCTACATGAGATTAGGATAAACTTGGTAAGTCTCAGTATCTTAACTTAGAAAACTAAGGAGAAATGCATCCCAAATGCCAGCTCCCTTGATCCACAGATTCATTTAAGATACAAATGTGCAGCTGGGTATCAGCTTTTCCCTTAGATAAGTAAAGGAGTAAAGGTTTGTATGTAACTCACAAAAGACTTATAAAGGCAGCAAATGAAGCTGTTGGGACAATGGGGAAAGTTGCTGCTATATATCAATTTCATATGCCAATCACTGCCAACAAAAGATGAAGAGCTACTGGCTTGAGTATTTGCTGGTATTCCAATAACAGCTACACTGCCAATCCCTCCAAAACAGGTAGCAGCTCACAATGACAGGAGCTCTTCTGTCAGCATAGCCTAAACCAGCTCCCAGAGACTGCATCAGCAAAAAGCACTTAGCTGCCAGCCCTGCTGTGCCCACACAAGGGCTTCTGCAGACAGAACAATGACAATTAGGAGACAGACTTGTTCATGTTAAAACTGGCATACCAATAACCCGTGTCTGTATAGGCTAAAATTTAAGCAGCAATGTCTCAGCTCATTTAGCTTCCCAGAATCTTATACATGACTATGTAAGTATATAAAAGATAAAGCATGCAAAACCACTGTAAATATTCAGCTACCTACTGTGCTTGGGAAGATTATACATTAACTCTAAGCAGTACATTAATCATACTTATAACAACTTGGAAAAAAATTACATGCAAACAAGCAAATGAAAGCTGCAGAGGAAAAAAAAACGTCATGAGAGGAGACTCTCATATTTTCTTAAACATTTTCTGCTTTTGCATAGAAGACAGCTTCATAAATCTATACTAGAAATATCTTCAAGACATCAGGACACAAATCTGCAAGTCTGACCACATATAATTGCCAGTGCTGTTATCACTTGCTAGAATCAAGGGACACAACCTACAGACTTTAATTCATGACTGTAGTATTTCCTATCAAGACTTCAAATCAAAGTTAGAGGGATTTAGCAGAGGTGTAAGGCTCTGCAGGATTAGTCCCAGTTGAACAGAAAAATGGTCAGTTCCTCCACAGCTAGGAGTGAAAGTCAGGGTATGTGACAATGGAGAGGGAGTTTACAGTGAGCACTACCAAGCACAGAATCACAGAATCTCAAGGGCTGGAAGGGACCTCAAAAGATCATCCAGTCGGTAACCCCCTTGCCAGAGCAGAACCACCTACAGTAGCTCACACATGAACTTGTCCAGGTGGGGTTTGAATGTCCAGAGAGGAGGAGACACCTTGGTGACATGGCACAAGTGACAGCATCATCATGAAGGCAGGCTGACTTAATGGGGCACAAGAGGCTGGCCCCAACCCTTCTGCAGTGACACAGCTTTCCCTTCAGCTAGTTGTATCCCCAAAACGAATGGGACCTCCCATATGTCTAGGGCTTTGCAGGATTACAGGCAATGTTTGGGATAAGAAGGAGGATGTGGTTTTTAAGACAGCTGGTAATTTAAAAATAGAATCATAGAATGGTGGGGGTTGGATAGAAATAATTCATTGCTTCAATACTACACAGTTAACAGTATGTTCCCACTATTGATGGTAAAGTAGTGCAAGCACCTAATAAAGTGCATAATCTGCTAATTAAAACCTATTCAGGCACTGATAGATCACATTCAGAGTCTGTGCTGGCACCTAAATGTGCATGCATGCACTTGGTACACAACCTAGGAATTTGTTTATGTCTTTGTTTACCCCCAAAACACTGTAAAAAGAGGAAAAATAAACAGGGAATGGTAGGTTCAGATTAAAGACATTATTTTTAAATAGCTCTCCAGACTGGCAGCAAATGCACCCATCACTTACTCTTACAGCACACTTAATTAAAAAAAAGAGACTAAAACTCTTCAAGAGTAGCATTTTTTGACTGGCCAATTACCATTCCCATCCAGTCTGTAACAGATCTAAATTCACACAAGAGCCCTGGGGCATGTGTCTTCTCGCTGTGCTTAAACCATGGATGCAGGGGTGACAGCTGGGCAGATGCAAGGCACAAGTGCCTGGGGGAGGGAGGCAGTTGGGGCTCTCCTCATTTCCCAGCCTTACCTGGGCAGCCTCTGGCACGGGCACCACGGCGTTCCTCCTGCGGCCCCCCATGCGGAACTTGGCCGCCTTGTAGATCTTCCAGTAGACAAAGAGCACCACGCAGAGAGGCAGGTAAAAAGCCCCGCCAGTGGAGACAATGGTGTAGGAGGGCTCCTGGCTGACCTGGCAGCGCTCCTGCTCAGGGCTGTAGGTCTCACCCCAGCCGAAGAGAGGGGCGAGTGAGATGGCAGCGGAGAGCGCCCAGGTGAGCGCAATCATGACATTGGAGATGCGGCGGCGGGTGAGCAACGTGTACTCCAGGTGGCGGGTGATGGACCAGTAGCGGTCCAGGGCGATGGCGGTGACGTTCCAGATGCTGGCTGTACAGCACAGTACGTCGAAGCACACCCACACCAGGCACAGCTCCCGGCCCAGCCGCCACCGCTGCCCGGCCGACAGCTCCTTCACCAGGCTCAGCGGCATCACCAGGGCCGCCACCAGCACATCCGACACTGCTGTGGAAGCCACGAGGTTGTGGGGCACCCGATGGAAAGCCTTCACACGCAGGATGGTCGCCAGCACCAGCAGGTTCCAGAGGAAGGTGGCCACCGTCAGGAGTACCATCAGGGTCAGGATGAGGATGGTGAAGATGGAGTAGGGCTCCCGGCCCCTCCACGTGCTGCCACCCACCAGCACGGAGTCAGCCGAGGAGGCATTGGTGTCTACGTTGGCCGATGAGGCGTTGGTACCCATGCTGGCCTGACACTGGCCCCGTGGGGTGCAGAGGCCCAGGGTCTCCGCCATGCTCGGTCCCTCAACTACTCCTGCACACGGTCACTCTCCCCCTTCCCAGCCCACCCGCAGCCCCGGCGCCGTCCGCAGCCCCGCTGTGGGCGCGCAGGAGCCCGACCCGCGCCTCCCCTCAGCGGCAGCCCGCCACGTGCCGCCGCCTCAACGCAGCCCCCGCGCCCTGAGCGGTGGCACCTCCGGGCCCTGCTGCCGCCCAAGCCCGCCGCTCCTCGCGCCCGTCGCGGGCGGCTGCGGCGCCGACGAGGACGCTGGCGGGGACGGCGGCGAGGGGCGGGCGCGGGGAGGGCGGCACCGCCGGTCCGGCCCCGCCCAGCGGCCGCCTCGGGGGCGGTGGCCGAGCCCCGCCGGCCGCTCCGGTGTGGTGGGAGACGCCGCCTCCGGCAGCTTCGCCTCATTAGGCCCCGGGAAGGGACGGGACGCTTCTGCCTACAGACCCCGTGAGGCGAACGCACGCGCCCTTCTCATACCCCCTGTGAGTCGACGGGACACCCCATCTCCTTCTCCCCACAGCCGCTGTTAGGCGGCCGCACATGCCCTTCTCACCACAGCCGCCGTGAGGCGACGAGACGCCGTCTC
This sequence comes from Colius striatus, assembly GCF_028858725.1. NCBI lineage: Eukaryota > Metazoa > Chordata > Aves > Coliiformes > Coliidae > Colius > Colius striatus. Next base: position 9,947,249 of record NC_084769.1, on the reverse strand, counting down.
ACAGCCCCGGTGAGGCGGCCGTGCGCTCCCTTCTCCCCGCAGCCCCGGTGAGGCGGCCGAGCGCTCCCTTCTCCCCGCAGCCCCGGTCAGGCGGCCGTGCGCTCCCTTCTCCCCGCAGCCCCGGTGAGGCGGCCGAGCGCTCCCTTCTCCCCGCAGCCCCGGTCAGGCGGCCGTGCGCTCCCTTCTCCCCGCAGCCCCGGTGAGGCGGCCGTGCGCTCCCTTCTCCCCGCAGCCCCGGTCAGGCGGCCGTGCGCTCCCTTCTCCCCGCAGCCCCGCTCAGGCGGCCGTGCGCTCCCTTCTCCCCGCAGCCGCCGTGAGGTGACGGGGCACGTCCTCTCCTCACGGCCCAAGCCCACCACGTTCCCCTCAAAGGTCCCGCCAGCGCCTCACCTCGCCTCGAGCAAGCGGCCTCTTTCTGCCGAGCACTGCTGCCGGACGCAGCCTGTAAGGTTAGTGATGGGTTTGGTACCGAGCACATGGGAATTGCATTCTGAAATGCAATGAAATTTTTAAGTGGCCGGGAACACCTCCCTCTTTACGTCCTATTTAAGACAGGTTTATGGCCCGGTAGGACATGCCCAGCGCCTGAAACACTCCTTTCTCCCGGCCCTTTCCAGCAACCACTCTCAGAATCAAGACGTTTCAAAAATAATTTTAGACCTGTTACACGACCTCTTTTAGAGCCTGTAATAGATGTTAACAGGGTGATAACATGTAAAGGAGATGCACCGATGAGCTTTGCCACTTCCCGAGTAATAAATGATGACATGCAGTGTGACAGGATCATATAGCAATCTGGGTATTATATTTAAGGTCTGTGTAAGGGATTATATCTGAGGTCTTTGGGAGGTAATGATTTTTTTTCCCACCCTGCTTTCAGTCCTGGGTCCTTTAGAATCCCTTACCAGCATTTCCACTCTGTTTTCCCTTAGTCAGTTTCCAGGACAATTTCAGTGGGAGTTACTGTACAAACAGAATACAAACCTCTCACAGCACCAGCGTTACCCACAGCAAGCAGGGTCGACCTTACCTTACTCAGGGGTCTCAACTTCAAAAGCTGGAACAATGATGAAATATTATTGAAATGAAAGACAATGACTGTATTCAGAACAACCAGGCTGTTTTGTTGGTAAACTTCGCTCACCAGATGAAAAATAAAGCAAATAAACCCTTTTCTGGGCTCTTCATGCAGACATGATTTTAGTTGTTTATTCCCATAATAATTCTAACAAGTGCTCTAGTGCTCATAGTAATTCTAACAGGTGCTGTCTCAAGCCAGCAGCAAACAGAAAACTATCTGCATTGTTTACCAGTTTTGGTTTTTAGGAGAAAAGGACTTCTGAGTACTAAATGTCTCACATTTTCCCACTTGAGCTTCTAATAGGCAGAATCTGACAAAACTTGTCAAGAAAAGCCTTTTCACAAAATCGCTGCAAGTTAAGCCTAAAGCAGCATCTGGAACAGACACTGGTAAAAATTTGTCAGAGTTGACAGACAGCATGTGACTGCTTCACAAACAGCTTTCCATGCTTCGCCTTCATATTGCTCCTTTCTGATTTGTGTCTCATTTTGTTAGTTAATGCCACTTTTAAAATGCTAGCAAAAGAACTATCAAACAACACTTTTATTCCTTTAAAAAGCATCCACAACTATAAGGGAAACAAGCAGGGAAAAAAAGCCCTTTAGCTTCTAAATGTTTCACAATTGTAAGTCCAAGTCTGTGAGCTTAATAAAGGAATAAAAATCTATCACAATTTGAGTAAAGTAGCTATTAAAGATTGCAAAAAAAACCCACCTCTCAGACTAACTGCAAAAGTTTCATGTTTAAGGGCCCAGATGAGCCAGGATATGATCTGTTTGTTCCTACCGCTGCAGGAAGTTAGGTCTTTTTCTTGTGTGAGGGTACTTAATTTTTGAGTTGCAGACTATGTGTGAGCCACCATTAAAGCATCTCAGATGACCTCAAAATCACCCTTTGCTAGAAGCTGTGCGTCCCATCCCTCTACTCCTATTTATTATGTGCACATTATGTGCCACATCTCAATAGTTACATTTCAGTTCATACATCAAATGCATTGAAATTTCCTACTTTTTCCTCCCACTTGGCTGAAATAACCTAAGATTGAAAGGGATTTATTCTTTCTTGATAATTATCCCACTGCTGTCTTGTCCTGTGAATGCAAAGGCTTAATGCTCCTCAAAGATTGCTATGGCAACACGTTAGAATGTCTCAGAAACTAGGGCATAATTTGAAGTAGAGAAGAGGGAATTTTAAAAAATCAGACTTGCATGTGTTCATGTATGTTAAGTGGCAGGAGAGCAAATAAATATTGCATGAAATGATACCATTAAAAAAACCCCTCAAATGCAAACAAAATTAAACCACACTTTTGTTCTTCTACTGAAACTAAAAGAGGAACTAGTTTATTGTTATGTACAGTTGCAGTGTTACAAGTAGCTGTCATCAAGGTGCAATGAAAGTAATGAAAATCCTTTGCTCCATTTACTGATACTTTTCAATGACTTAAGAAACTGTAGTCTGTATCTTTGTAGTTTCTTTTTTTCAGGTAGATTGCAATACTTCAACAAAGTACGGCAGTGTGTATCACAGAATGTTAAGGGTTGGAAGGGACCGCCAAAGATCATCTAGTCCAACCCTTCTGCCAGAGCAGGACCACCTACAGTAAGTCACACAGGAATTTGTCCAGGTGGGTTTTGAATGTCTCCAGAGAAGGAGACTCCATAACCCATCTGGGCAGCCTGTTCCAGTGCTCCCTCACCTGAACAGTGAAGAAGTTTTTTTTACAACCTCTTATGTTCTATCTTGTACCTGTTGCCCCTTGTCCTATCATTGGACACCACTGAGAACAGCCTGGCTCCATCCTCCTGATACCCACTCTTTATGTACTTGTAAACATTAATGAGGTCACCCCTCAGTCTCCTCCAAGCTAAAGAGCCCCAGCTCCCTCAGCATTTCATCAGAAGGGAGATGCTCCACTCCCTTAATTATCTTTGTGGCCCTGGGCTGAACTCTCTCCAGCAGCTCCCTGTCCTTCTTGAACTGAGGGGCCTATAGCTGGACACAGATGCAGATGTTTCACCAGGTCCAGCTACCCAGGCCAGCTTCATTATAGCTCTCTGTTTTCAAACACTTTCAAGGATAGCCGGCTGCTTGGGAACAGTTTCACAGGATGATTCATCGAGATAACAGAATTTCAGCTCATTATGTGAAATGATGCTTTATTTTTATAGCAAATATATAAAATTCAAACAGAGATTAAATTTTTCAGAAGCTTACTTTTATCTAATAGAGACAGAAGCAGATTAGTTTTAGACCCTTATAAAGGGACTACACTGAATTTTGATAAATTTTTCATTTTTTGGTTTAAGTACAGAAAGTCCTATGAGAGCTTCTAGCAGATGCAGTTTTATTCGACTCTATTCTCTGCTAGTTCAAGAGAAAATCAGATTTCTTTATAAAGCATTTTTCAGAAATTTCAGTTCTATAAGTCTTGCTATTAATCTGATAAATATCTAGAAAAAAAATCACCTAAAGGGAAAAACAAAGCCTCAAAAACCCTTTGACAGCGGGTTCCATATTTTTATGATTGAAAATGTGATGGAGAATCTCATTGTCATATAAATGCCAGCTAGTATTGACTTTTATTAATAGTAATGAGCAAATCTTTGACAGAATAATTTCCACTCACATAGCAGCTTCATGTAAGCTGTGAGGATGTGAGTCACTAAGGGTGAGGTTTGCTAACAGCAAAGTATACTTGCATGATTTAGGTTTGCCACATGGGTGTGTGCATGTGTGTTAACAGATAATAAACCCTAGTACAGCTGTGGCCAAGGCAGGAATACAAATAGGATTATACAGTAGCAGGTTTGCTAACATCAGGTCTTCCTCCTGTTTGAGGATTGATTTTGACCATGTACAAGACAAGAGCTTTCCACTGTGGATTTTAATGTTTTTAAGTGTAAGATTCAAAGTTATTTATGAGTCCACATCCATTGATTTCTATTCTAATTGGCATCTGATAAAGTTGCAGTGCACCAATATCTTTGAGTCTTGTTAGAGCTCACTTCAAACCTGTGCCACTCTTTTCACATTTGTCTCGGGTTTGGATAGAAACAGCCTTCTTTCCTCTGACAAAGTGTTCACAAAACATTCCCCTTCTATGCCACCTATTACTAATTAACCCCACTGCCATTATAATGTGATGTGAATATAAAGCAAGGCCTTTGTATGAATTAATTGTGAGTACAAGTCTGGAATGTATGTCGTCTATTTCTCTACACAATACTTTTGAATAAACAAGTTTCATACCCATACTGAAATAAAGAATTCTTTGAAGGAGTTTAAGACTAACTAAAACCTCTATTACATTATTGATTAGTTTGCACTTGAAATAGCATTGGTGCAGCCTCACCTTGAGACCAGTGTAGGTCCCTTCCAACTGAAGATATTCTATTTTATTAAGTGTCCTTATTTACAAATAATCCCTTGCTAAAAGTGGGAGAAAAATTATGGAGAGTTTGGATAAAGTTATAGAAGCACACTTGCAGAGCACTAAAAAGAGATTCATACATTTTGTAATGGAGTGGAAAATACAATATTTAAATAATAATTTAGCACTTCATCTAGCTTTGTTCCAGGCCATTTGCAGCTAGAGCGTAGTACAGGTCAGGGATTCTTTTTCTAGTGGTAAGGAATTACCTCTTCTAGTACTCCAAGGCATTTGGCTAACTTCACTTCCACCACAATTAGAAGATGAATATAAAGATGTCAATGAATACAATTTCTGTTGCAAAAAGAAGTTGCTTTATGGTTTTTTGCTTGCCTTGTTTTTTTTAAAACGAGGTTATGGTGCTGCTCTCAAACTACATTTTTTTGGTTTTAAGTGTTACTGTGTTCCTTCATAAATTGATTTTCAGGTCTCTTAATAACAATTACAGAAAGAGGCTGAGCAGAACTTAGAGCAACACATTTAATATTCCTGTAATTCTCAACATTGGTAGGCAATTCCAACAACTCATAGAGGAGCTGAGAAAGCCCTGAGTGGCTAAACATCTTCAGATTACAGCCAAAATACAGAGAATCACTTGCAACTGTTACACAAGAATTTGCAGAGCCTATGATTTTCTCCTTTTTAATTCTGACCAGCTGGGAAAAAAATAGCAGATGGTTATGTTGTAGCTTACAAAAGTGTTTGGGAAGATGGACTGCTATTGTGGAGTACACTCAGGTATTTTCCTTGAAAGGTGAATGCAGCTCTTAAACTGGATGACACTGATACAACAAAGTGAGTGTGTGTCTAGACAGTACCCTGATTTTCCATTTGTCTTCTGTTCTCTTAATGGCATCCTTCCTGTACCTCTCCTCACAATGCCACATCAAAAGTTTATTGTGGTTGCTAAGAGGAGGGGAAAAAAAAGGTAATCTCTTCCTTACGTGGCTGTACAATAAAGAGATCTGACACAGGCAATGTTATGACTTTGATGCAAGCCAGCAAAGTTTTTATAAGCAAAGTGCATTCTAGTTCAAGAGCTGGATTCTTACTGTCACAGCTTAACATTTTCTGTAAACCTAGAGCAAACAAAAGCATCAGAAACAGTTGTGTAAACTCTCCTGTCGAGCCAAGCAACCAAAATCCTGAGGAAATTAAGGCAATAGGGCAAAAGTCAAGAGCAGAGACAGATTTTATTTTGCATCTCTAGGCAGTTGATTCTAGGCTTCTTTCAGCACTGTTATTTTAGTCTGAAAAACAACCCCCAAATCCCACACACCTTTCAAGATCCAGTAACTGGCTCTTTTCTAGTTACCAGGTTTTCAGATTTCTGTAAAATCTAAGTTTTGGGGAGTTGAATTAACTGGACAATTACCTCCTCAACAGGACAAGAGTAGAACTGGAAAGTCACAGATCTGTGCTGTATCCTGTAAGTATCCTGCCTTTCTTCACAATGGGAAGAAGCTGGGAAACCTCTACTGAAATGTTTGGTTGTTGTTTTTGTTTTTTTAATTCTTCATCACATAGTCCTTTTCACCCTTCCTGTGAGAGCTTGCTTCCCCTGAGCCTTAGATTACTGGCTTGAAAGCAAATCATTAGACTAGCTAAAGCTTTAGTAGTTTACTTAAATGGAATCATCATTTCATACATGAAACAAAATTACTGACAAAAGATAAACATACTTATTATTTAGTGCTTACCTAAGTAGATAATATCAATTTCTCAAGTATTCTTGCTCTACACTGTCAATAAATGTGCCCTCTACTTGTGACATTCACCCTGAAATATTTGATGGCAACACTTTCTGACTAGTGTTGTGCTTGTCTACAACTCAGCAGTGTTACGGCACAGGAAACTCATATCATGACAAGATTTTTCATGATTATGAGCAGTAGCTCAGCAATGGAATTCTCCTTTATGGGCCTCTTCCAAGAACTGTCAAAAAAAAAATCCACCAGTTCAAGCAGGACAGTTTTGATCACCCCCTTAAGTGGTTTAAAGAGTCCAATTTCTTTGTCAAGGTTCTCAGAAAAAGAAGGCAATTTCTCAAGGCACACAATATTAGTCCCCAACCTATCAGTCACTGTTACGAGACAAGCCTTGAGAATCTGATGGCTGAGGTCTATTAACTGCTGACAAGATTGATAACAGGCTAAGTTGCAAAGGAAATGTTAGATTTCCAATCAGTTCGACAATCTTTTAAATTTCTTGTAATACCACAGTAGAATAGATGCTGCCTGATACACAAAGATATTTCATCAGCAACTATTTTTCATTTATGATCCCATAAACAAAAAAGAGTTAACTGCATCTGTGCAAGCCAGGAAGCTGAAGCCTTTTTCTTTCAATTCCCACTTGGTCTCAATCTGGGATTTTCTCTTCTGCCTAATCAGGAAATTACAATGTGATTTAACGGACTCTGTAGTTACTACAGACTGTGCAGCCTTTATACGTCTATAATGTTTAAGTAAGGAGGTTAACTTTTTTTTTAAGGTGAGTTAGTACTACTTTAGAGTCTTCAGTCTTTTTATCTCCTATATGAGATTACTTCAAAGATTTCTTTGTATTAGAGTATGTAAGAAAAATGCAAAGCAAATATACAGGGAGTTGTGCAGACTCCTGCCAAACCTCTAGTTTTCAGTTGTCCTCACATCATACTTCAGAAATTGACAGTGCCTCAACTTTCAAATACAAAATTAGGTGAAGCTGGAGATTTTCTAACTGCTGGGAAAGCAGTCAGCCTTATTGCCAGAACCAGGAGCTATAGAAAAAAGCAATTCTCTGTGAAGCAGATTTTTGCCCCCATGGAGAAGTAGCAGGAATTCTGGTGCACTTCTAAAGCCCACCCAGATCTGGCTATGCAGCACATGGCTAGACAGGTGGTCACTTACTGCACCAGCATCTTGGCTTTTTCCCTGTTCCAACTACTCCACACTGCTTGTGCTCCCTTAACCACGCTCTGATCTTCACAGTGGTTTACTGCAGGCTCTGCTTGTATCTCTTTCCATGTAATTAATTTTGTAGTTCATCTCAGTTCCTCGGAATTAACTTCGCTATAATGTAATTTAATTCCTATGCTGTAACTGGACAGCTTGTAGGTGCAGAGAACCCTTCAACTGTATGATGCTGTACATCTCAGAGAGAATTAAATCCAACTTGCTACTTCAAAAGACCAAAGAAGTAACCGTCCATTTTGTATTGGAATAGATATGTTTTTGGATTAATAACTGGAACCTGGGTTACATTTCAGACATAAGTTAAAAGCTGTTTTACTGACATCACACAGGGCCCAAGATTTCCTGATTTTGTGACATTTGAAGTCTTTCCCTGCACTGACAGACATACATTATGGAAATACTGTTTCCCACCACCATTGTAGCCTCATAAGAAGTTGCCTACTTCTACAGTGGTAGACAGATGAAAATAATACATGTAATAGAGTTACTCTACTTTTGCCCAACTTGTGTATTCTCTTTGTGCTTAAAAGTCTCTGCTTGTTCTATTTGCAACGTGTACTCTGCCCTCTTCCATTTCTCCCTCAAAATATATTTCCAGTATACTTACACCCCATTTTACCTTTTCATTTACTGAGTCTGTCCCCTTTCCCAGTCTTGTGGTAGTACCTCTGACTTTGCCCATTGCTGATCTTATATAAACTAAATCTAAGGAATTCACTTTTGTAGTTTACAAGATACTACCACAGAAATTCTCACTGCATCAAGGTCATAGAGCATTATAAAACACATTGTCTGGGTTGACAGCTTCTATTTATGTAATCTGCTTAATTTTCTTTGCAATTCACAAGGGGGTACGCTAAACATTTCCAGATGGGTAAATTCAGATGTAAAGAGAACATGAAGGGAAACCAAGCATTTCAGTAGAATGTTACCATTTTATCACAACATTAAAAGAAACAGCGTTAAGCACTGTCCCAGATGTCCTCTAAGAGATTTTTCTTATGTTGGAGATTGTTATACAGATACCAGGATGGAAATAATTCACAGGTTCATACAGCCTTAATTCTTCATAGGTATGTTCTGTTCTAAAGGAATTTCGCTATATTCTTTAGCATATTTGATGGAGAAAGAGTTCTGTAGCACTAAAAATCCTTGGAATGATTCACGTGAGCAGAAGTCTTTTTTCATCTTGCACTGTAATCTATCCTTGCGTTGTCTACTACAACAATTGTCAGAGGTATGCACAGAAAAGAAAGGTAAAGGTAAAGCAAATTCTTTATAAAACCTGAGAGTATTTTTTCTTTCTTTAATAAAAAAAACCCTCTATAGTATTGACCTAAGGTAATTCAACTGTCTTCTTCTTTACAACGTGTATGGTGAAATTCACTGGCTGTATTCTCCCTTTCCTTCTTTAGTCACCCTTCCAAAGAATCTTCCTGAACTGAAAGATAAAATACATTTCCAGAAACAAAACCATAAACCCCACGAATACAGCACTTTAAATGGGAAGTAACTGCCAGCTGGTTTTGATCTAGGTTGTCTATTCCAATGCTGCAAGTCATTTCAATGACTGTATGATTAACGAGAAAACTGACGATTGTCTGATTTCCTGCTAATGTGCTTGAAGATTTTAGCTTTGTGGACACTCTTTGATTTCTGGTAACCAAAACCTCCACCTCCACCTCTCTTCTGTAGTCTTCGGCCACGGTTGCTGCTGACATCTGGAATTTCATTGGTTAAAGAACTTAAAAATTTGAAGTGTTGCTTTTTAGGTATTGTAAGGGTTATTAATGTGAGAGAAAATAGCAGCAGTATACAAAATGCTGAGTTGTGTAACTCCACAGACAAAACTAGAACTTTTTGCCTGTGGTTTTAAGTAATGCTTTTATTCCCCCAGTTGTCCAACTAAGCCGGCCAAGTACCACTGCTTAAACTTCTATTCATTGGCAGGTTTAACAGTAATCTAGGCAGAGTCTTCTATTTTGTACTCTTGCTCTATTTCAATATTCCACAATGATTAAAATTAGACACATACCTTTCAATTAACATAACTGCACACGGAGAACAGTGCTATATGCAGAACCTGTACACATTCCAGTACCTGCTACCCACAGCAGCTGAAGCATGTGCAGCACATTCATGCACTAACACATTGGGCAGTTTTTGCAGCTGTAATATTTACTACTTAACATTTCTTTTGATAAGCTATTGTTTGAGCATGATGCATCTATGTGATTAATAGCAAGAGAAAATGCCCTAGATTTTGAAGTAGCATAGGAACTTCAGTAAGTTGCATTTAACATTTGTTAACACAGAAATCCAGCATTGAAACACTGCAGTAAAAAGGATACTGAGGTCAACAAACGGAGGAACTTTAAACCCAAATGAAAGGCTGACTTTGGGAAGATCCAAGTTATTGACATCATAGATCTGCTTCAGAGAATGGGAGTCATAAGCTCTAATATAAGCTTTGTATGCTTCCTGGGCTGACTTGTGAAGGAAGTAGTTCTTCTCGATCAGTTTTTCCAGCTGGTGAGAAGGAAAAGAAGACATATCCAGTTATAACTGTAACAAGTGTATAAAGTACATTTAAGCAGATTATTTACTTTGTGTTGCAGTGACATTGAGTATTCAGCAAAATTGCCCTGTGACAGTAGAGTGCACTTACATGTATCAAGAGTGCTTTTAAAAATAAATAGACAAAACAAGCCTGAAGCTGGATGAGAGCACAAAGCCTCAGCATTATGACAATTTACAGAAATATTCAATTGGGCTGTCCCAAACAAGTTAATCAAGAAGGAAGGATGCAACTGCAGCCACACCATGAAATTATGTGTGTTGAGAATGAATGGAAAACGATAGCCAGACATCACTGTATCATTCTACATAATTCCAAATGTAGTCTTATTGATTAGAGTGAAAACACATTGTAATATAATCAGAATTAATTCTAAGACAAAAATACAGATACACTAGTGTAGACTGAGACATTTTATTTGTTCTGGGCTAAGTTACCAATACTCTTTACATCAGATTTTCTTGTTTGATGCTCTCTTCTCTCCAGTAATAAATGACAAGACAAGAGCAAGTGGGCCCAACTTGCCCCAGGGGAGGTTTAAATTGGAAGAGGAAGAACTTTTCCCCTGAGAGGATTGTCAGACACTGTTCCAGGCTGCCCAGAGAAGTGGGGGAATCCCCATCCCTGGAGATATTGCAAAGCTGTGGAGCTGAAGTGCTGAGGAACATGGGTTAGTGGTGGCCATGGCAGTGTGAGGAGAGAGGTTGGACATGGTTATCTTAAAGGTCTTTTCCAACCAAAATGATTCAGTTATTCTGTAATTCAGTATACTAAGTTACACTGGATGTCATTACTTCCCAATCATTCTTAACTAGGAACCTCTTCCTTTAGGGACTGTCTTCACTGCTTCTTGCACTAGAAGCTTTACAGAGCTCTTATCAAAAGAATGTTTCACAGAACTAAACAACAATAGAAATTCACATCCTCTACTATCTACACTATTTGACATTGTGCTCCCTGCCTAATTTTGTAGCACTGAAGCACAAACCAGGTTTAGCTGATACTAGGCTTTATTAACACCACCTAGTTAAAAATATACCTCAACTATATAATAAGGTTTCTAAGTGTTGGTACTGGATCATTTTTTTCACACTGAAGTCTGAGTGAATAATCTTATAAGACATATGGCACTCACAATTAATCTGAGCATATGTGAAGTACTCAGTAAAGACTACTGAAACCCTGTTTGTTACGTCAGACATGAACACCCTGTTCAGAAGTTGCAAGCAGGTTTATATCACTGTGGTTTTGCAATGTAATGTAAAAAACCCCAATTCTTACAGCCCAATTTATACCATAAAATGCTGACAATTTAGTACTAGATATTATGAATTAGCTTTAATTTCTAAACATTTTATCGCTTTCCTGTCATCAAATCTGGAGGATTTACTACACAGTATTCACCTACAGGAACTTTTTCAAACTAACATACATATTTTTCAACTGCAGTTGTTGTAGACTAACTTTCTACATGTAAATCATTATACAGAGCAGCTGTAGTATGAAATCATTTCATACCTGAGACTGGATGTCTGAAATTTTCGACCAAGAAAATTCAAATTCACTTAGTGGTACCTTAAAAAACAAAAAGTAGTAAAATGTCAAAATAATTTATACAATGTGTAAATAGTGAATGTGTTTAGGCTCTAAGACAAATAGAAAAAGACCTTATAGATAACAGATTTATTTTTAACACTACAGCTGTATGTATAAAGTACCTTAACACCAACATGCCAGTAGTATCACCTCCTTGAAGCTAGAATAATAAAGACGCTCAGTATGCCACTTTTCCTACTTTAGCTTTTGCTTTAGAAGCTACGGTAGTTACAAGTGGCAAAACTCTCTGGTGCAAATCAGCCCATAAGGAGAGCATCCATGAAACTAAGTGCAGTTCCACCACGATAAAATGATTAGATTTAGATGGCAGCTATGCTTCTTTTGGAACGGAACAAATTGCAATTGACACTTTGAATAGAAAAAGTGAAAACTGCATAAGGAACATCAGGTTTTGATTTCCTCTGGATGGTCAAACTCTGTGTCCTTCCACAGAGAAATCATAGGATATTTATTTTTTGGTAGCACAAATTGCACATTTGCAAAGCAAGTATAAATACACTCAATAGCTACCTTTGTGCTGCTGACTTTAAGACTAAAATCAGATGTTCAGCTAAATATTTTAAGCAACAGAAAGTTTGACTAATTGTTACAAGTTTTTCCTTTAAAATCCTGTTGCACAGTAAAAAACAAAATAAAAAGATAAAACTGTGAGTTTACCCTGGCTTGTTTTAGGTAACGAAGAAAGCCCAGTTCTTCTGGTCGTAAAATGAGCAGAGCATGTCCTCGACCATTTATGCCTCTGGCAGTTCTACCAACACGATGAATATATTCCTTTTGGATTGAATGAGAAGCAACAAGTCTGATCAGTCTTTTAAACGTGTAATAATTAAATACCTTCACACCCCCCTCCCCCAATTTTAACATTAATATAATGTATATTTTAAGGCTTCTTAGCACTGACACGTGTAGGAGGGAAACCCAGTGCTGAAGATGCAAAGCATAATTACGCAGAGCCCCTGACTAAAAGTATTTTATCTTTTACTGAAGAAAAAAGTTCTTAGTCTGCTGTGACTGAAAAGTAAACTTATGGTTTTGGTGTATTTGCTGCATATATTTGTCAAAGCTTTTGAGTTTCACTTGCTTACACTCAAGGTTGCATATATAAACTAATACCCCTTCTGAGATGTGTTTGATTATTTAGCTGATTACATTTTAAATTAACAGCACAAAGAGTAACATTTTAAAAAGTAACTCTTAAAAAGGTAACAAAGGTCCTGGCTACCTGCAGCACTTCCCATGAATTGATGAGGGGAAGGGGAAAAAGTAATCAGCAGCTAAATACAAACATGGTTGAATCCTGATCACGGTCAAGCAGCAGTTTCAGCTTTTCTCTCCATTTAGATTCGTAGCTAAGATCTGATTTTTTTAGGTGAAGTTCCTCTGTTTCCTTAACTTACTTTTGGATCATCTGGAGGGTCGTACTGGACAATCCAATCAACTTCAGGAATATCCAATCCCCTGGCAGCTACATCAGTGCACAACAGTATTCCAGATTCTGCATTACAGAACTGGAAAAATGTTGTAGTACGTTTCGTTTGTTTCTGTTTGCCCTAAAGGAAACACATTAATGATGTCAACAACAACAACAAAAAAGTGCCAACTTGTAAGCTGCAATCTAATTTCCCATTTCACACATCACTGCAAAAAAAAAAACCCAAACCTACCCCCACCCCAAAACCCCCACCAGAGGCATCTTTCTGTATCATTAACTGGTACAGAACAAGCAGGACCATTTTGCAGCCAAGAAACAATGCTAACCATTCAACAGCATGGGCTGCATGAAGTACTATCTCTCAGAGGTCACACATCTTACAAAGTATCAAAAATTGGGTTGCATAAGCTTTCTTTTCAGGAGGGCTGCATAAATGCCTCAAGTTCAGAAAAAGGACATTGGCAAGTCTAGTGATGTGTTAGATTCATTACAAGCTAAAAAGCACCCAAACACAGACCATAGTTCTAATAGTTCCATCAAAGTACAGCAAAAAACATCTCAAAAAGAACAAAATAAAGACATTTGCAGTCAGTTGTAACTTTTTCATAAACTTTCAGTCAATTCTTTCTCTTAAACTACGGGTTTTTTTTGTTTTGGCAAAAGACTAAAATATCCAAATGGTAAGAATTGGCACAGTAAAACTAAGCATCACCCTGGCCTTACAAAAACCACCCAGCGCTTTGTGGATCAGTGTTTGGATTGCTCTGGAAATAGCTTTGCTTCAGAAATTGAGTTTTAGTGCTTGCAAAAGGCAACCCCTTGAAAGAAAAAAGAAAGCCTTCCACATACAGAGCATAAATAAAGATCAGCCCTGCTTTGGAAAACAGCAAGATGAACAATACTGAAGTGTTGATTACATTAAGTCTTTGCTTCGTCTCTACAGACTAATCAAGACCATCATCAATTTTGTGAGAAGGGTGTTGTAGAAACTGGACTGAAATAAACAAGGCAAATGGGAGGTCAGTGACAATTTACAGGAACTATTAATTAAACACTTACATGAATGGCCAAAACAGGCAGATCAATATAGTTGAGTAATTCATAGTGGTACTTCACTGACATACATGAAGAAAAAAACACCATTAGTTTCTTCTTCCGGTTCTTCTTGAGGAATGTGAACAGCAAAAGGAACCTTTTTTCAGATGGACACACCACATACCCCTGGAAAATGTTAAAACATTGTTAATTCAAGAGTATGGAACAAACTTTTGTTTCAGCAGCACAATTAAATCAGGGAAGTGGTATGCTGTGAACCAAATATGCCAACTAGTTATTTTTTTCCAGATACATTAGGCCAAACCATTCAGTCTATCACCTGTCTCACACCTTGGCATATGAAACTCCTAAAGAAACTTACTGTCCTAACTTGGAATATGAAGAAGTATTTTTTTAATTCTCCAATCTAAGTTCAGTGAAAAGTAATTTCACTGTGAAAACTGTGCATCAACACTGAGCTATTACCTGAAGCAGCAAAAATGAAATATAGCTGAAGCATTTGTATCTCTACCCAGTAATGAGCAAAATACCATTAGAAAAAAACAGGAGCTTGAGTATGCAATACAGATAGGAACAGGTAAGTGTAAACAACTATTTAATGAGATTTTACTCCATCTGTCCTGCAAACATTGACTAGATAGTTGCATGCAACTATTGTTAGCAGTCTGAATAAAACCTTTAGACAAATGATAGCTTTTGCCTATTGGGATGGTGAACGCCCTTTGAGGGAGTGCTTGTACAGCCCAGTTAGAAACACACAGGTCTTGATACCTACAGATCATAACCCTTTTACTAACATTTGTGTTTTTACCTGTTCGAGACCATCTACTGTTGCTGTCTCCTTGTTATCATCAACCCCAACATACAGTGGCTCTTTCTTCAGAGAGATCTTTGCCAGATCTTCAACCTTTCTGGTTTGTGTGGCAGAAAAAAGCATCGTCTGTCTGCGCTCTGAAAGAAAGAGTTATTTTGAAAGACAGCCTGATTTTCTAAAGGAGAATTCAAATAGCAAGTCTGTGAAATCTCTAGGGGCAGACTTCCCTGTGCAAGTCTTCTACTTCAATTACATTCTAACTCAAACATACTGCTACAGACATAGAGGCAGGGGTAGTTGTACCATTGATTGTACAAGACATTTACTTAGGCTGCCCCCACCCCCAAAATCCTAACAGCTATCAAAACACAACATTCTTTCCTTCTGGGAAAACATTAACAATCATTTGCACTCCAATTTAGACACAAAAGAATGATTTAAATCAGAGCCTGACATTGTAATTCTAACTATAAATTAATTCCTACGAATATTAAGATGGTTTTGGTAAAAAGAGAAATTAAAAGACTGTGAAAGAATAAGCATGTTGAAGTGTGTGGTCACCATTTGTCTTGCAAAATCAGTCCAGAACATACACATGAACATACACACTGGTGCACACTCTTCAGTCACATGGCAGTACATCTGTACTGAGCCTCAGTGACTGCAATGGTCTTATAAGCAAGGCTAGGAATTTTCCTGCCTGTCTCTCATCTCTTAGCTCAAATATATATTCTGATTCTGTCACATTTCCTTGCTACATGAGCACATGAAAAATGCAAACTTAGCCTGTTCCACTTCACAACTGAAGAACAGCAGTTTTCTTGCTGAACAACCAGTGCCACAATTTTTGTTTTTTTTTTTTTTTTCTATTTTGAAGTGTCTGTTGTAAGATAAAACTTCCTTCCCAACAGGACAAAACCAAACTGAACTCAGGCAAATTGAAGTTTTCTTTTATCTATAATTTTCCACTTCATGAAGAACATGTCATTTTCCCCACTCTTCCTTCCCTTTCCATTTTCAGCCCTGTTCATTAACATTCTTCACAGGATGTTACTAATTAGCATTATACATCTACATTTGCAACACACAGACCTGAATTTTAATATTGAAGATGTGAAACCTCAGAATATTTATTGGAGATTTTTTTATGTATTATTTCCACAGGGATTTTTTTTCATGCATTTTGGAAGTTAAATGGAGAGCTTCGAGGAATGTGTTTATACATCAATTACAAGGAGTAACTCAATGAAAAATTAGAACATTTTTAGTTAAGTACATAGACTTCCTTAAGATACTGTACAGAGGTACAAAGAAAACCTGAACTGCAAGTCAGAAGGCCTTTTCCCTTATTTAAGCCTTATTAGGAAATAGTATATTAGAGGAAATAAACAGACAGAGGAAGATAAATGAGAAAATGTAGATGTTAAACTAAAAGGATCTTATGTGAATAGAATTATATCCCTAAATTGCATAAGAAAACTGTCCTTCAGATAAAGGATGTTAATTAAAGTAATATATACTAGCTAGCAGAAAAAAGGACAAAGGAAAACATTCACTCTCAAGTGCGTTTATAGAACCAAAAAAATGAATGACTTCTCCTATAATAACTGAGTGGTAAAGAAGACACATTAGCCAACTGATTTCCAAGACATGTTTTCCTTTTTCCTTCTTACTTGGTAGAAGTTTTATGATCTGTTTCATTTCCTCTTCAAATCCAACCTCCAAGATACGATCCGCCTCATCAATTACCAAACACTGCAAGTTCTTGTACATGAAACCTGGAGTGTTCTGGAAGATTAACAAATTCAGAGTCAGACATGAACAGGAGTTTCATTATGTTTAAAAAATGCAGATTAGACATCAATATTTGATCTACCTGCATATGATCCAGCAGTCTTCCTGGTGTTGCTACAATGATGTTGATGCCATTTCCAAGTTTCTGGGCTTCTGCTGATCTGTTGCTACCCCCCATTATCAGACCATAGGTGTGCACATGGTGATTCATGAGTTCTTTAAGAACTCCGTAGGTTTGCATAGCGAGCTCACGAGTAGGAGAAAGAATGATAACACCCGTTCCTAAAAACCAAAAATCCCATCAGGTAAGAAGTTTCAGCTGATCCCATTCCCCTCCTCGCCCCTTCTTTATATGTCAGTGCCTCAGTAAAATTCAACTGTGTAATGAAGAGCCTTACCGTTTCTAGGCATGAATTTTAGCTTGTAGATGAGTTCTACTGCAGGAATAAGAAACGCGAGTGTTTTGCCACTGCCTGTTTTTGCAGCCGCTAAAATATCCCTGTGTGCAGCAAAGTTAGAAAAAGAAGGATTTAGTTGTCTGGACAGAGAAAAGAACAATCCCATTTTGAAAAACTTTGACAATGTAAAACCATCACGTGGGAAATTACAAGTATTAGAAGCATAGTGGCAGATGTGGTCCACAGCAGCTGGGCACTAGGGTCTCTAGTGACAGCATGAGATGACACCTTTGAGACTCACTGACACCTAGGCTCATGAAAACAGACCTCCCTGTCAAAAGCAATGCAGCTTCCGGGAGTTTACCCTCAGTATTTGGTCACATGCAATGTACTTTGTTAACTTGTCTATAAACAAAATACACAAAACTTAGCTTGCTAGCAAAACTTACACAACATTCGAGATCGCTATAGTGATTAAAAAGGTGTGTTTCTTACCTGCCTTCCAAAAGTGGCTTGATACTTTTATGCTGAATTTCAGTCATGTGTGTAAAACCCATGTCATTTATGCCTTTCAGTGTATTCTCACTGACAAGACCAGCCAGAGAAGTAAAAGAATTGTCTTCAAAAGCACCTGAAGTGAGTGGGGTGGAAAGGAAAAACATTCAAAAGTTACTTAACTCCATCTGTTCTCTGAGATTTTCTTCTTTTTCCTTTCCACCATGAAATCTGAAGACATTAAGAAAATAATTGTAGTCACATGTTCCTAAGAATACTGCACCGGGTTGTTCAAATTGGACAAGTACACTGCTTCTCATGCCAAATTTCCTAGTCATACACTTCCATCTTGCTCTTTGTTGACTTTCTCCTCTACAGTTACACATATGTGTGTATATATGTTTTAAATAGATCTCGAGTTTTTGTATGAAAAAGAAAACACAAGATACCTGTGAGGCCTAGCGGTAAACTGGGCACTTCATCCTCCTCCTCTTCCACTTCTTTCTCTCCAGAATCCTCCTTATCTTCATCTTCTACCTCCACAGGTTCAGCTGCTTCAGTTTTTGCTTTCTTAGTTTCTGCAT
This sequence comes from Colius striatus, assembly GCF_028858725.1. Classification (NCBI taxonomy): domain Eukaryota; kingdom Metazoa; phylum Chordata; class Aves; order Coliiformes; family Coliidae; genus Colius; species Colius striatus. The sequence continues at coordinate 9,929,010 of NC_084769.1, read as the reverse complement.
CTAGAGTGTTATTTTACAGAAGACATGTCAGTTAGAGCTATGAAGGACAGGTTCATCATTAAAAGTTGTGCCACAGAGCAAACACCTTCAGTCTATAAGCCACAAACACAGCCCTTTTTCCAGGGGTGGGAGGGGGAGAAGCAGGGCTTTCTAGGGATCTTTCTGAAGCAGAGAGCAAAACACTCAGAAGTTCCTTGCACACAGTTCACTTTGCACAGCAAACAATGATGCTTGATGCATACTATCTGAAGTTTTCTGTGGAAATGAGAAACAAGTTATAACATTTTTTCCTATCTATAATGCAAACATCAAGTTTCCCATATGGATTGTGCTTCAGTTATGTGAAATATAATGCATGTTCTAAAGTGCCCAAATCCTCAGAGAATGGTATGAAAGCATTTATTTACATAACTGTGAGAAGTATCAAGGACTAGATCATCTTTCGAGGCCCCTTCCAGCCCTTAAGATTCTGTGATTCTATGTGACATTCAAGCACAGAAACTGCCTATTAAAGCTCTGCTTTAAAAGACTGTGTACAATAAACCAGCACAAACCATCTCCACTTAATTAAATCGGTTGTATATTAGAGTTCAAATATCAGGGTAAAAAAACGGGTGATACTGAAGGCTTCCAGGGCTTTAAAAGGAACGCCAAACCAGCACATGTGACTGCTGAGAGTCCAGACACAAATACACTCCGACGGGGTGAAAAACGAAAGCAGATGCCAACAATAACTCAGCCCTGTGGGACAAGCTGTATTTGTTAAGATAACGCACCACCTTCCACAGTAGCCGCCGCTTTCCTCTTCTTCTTCTTCCTCTTCCTCTCCTCCCCGCCGCGGGGGCCGCCACTCTCCGCACCCTCCGAGGCCGCTCCGGCGGCTGTCGCTTCTACCTCAGGGGCCGTCACCGCCTCCTCCACCTCCTCCTCCGGGAGAGCCTGCGATGCTGCCTCACCTGGCACAGACACGTTCCAGAGAGAGAGGGAAAATACCCCACAAAGTTAGCGCGGGCTGCGCAGCCGGGATGACGCTCCGCAGGGCCGCCCGCCCAGCCCCAGCCCCGTTGTACCTGCCCCGTCGGCAGCTCGCAGCTTCAGGTTGCGCTGCCGCAGCTTCAGGTTGCGTTTGTGAATCTTCCTGCGGAGCAGCCGCATGGGCAGGTTGCTGGCAGCCACTGACACGGACATCGCGGCCGCGTCCCGGCGCTGCGCGGCCACACGTGCGGGCGGACGGCGGCGCGCTGCGGCTCATCCGGGCCCCGCCGGACACCCCCCCCCCCCCCCCCCCCCCACGCCGCGGGGCCCGACGGGCGGCCCGCAGCGCCCTCCGCTGGAGCGGCGGACACAGCGCCTCGCCGGACGCGTGCCGCGGTGGCGCGGTGCGGGCTGTGCCCGTGAGCCTCGGCCGGGGACACCGAGCCGCCCGTGAGCTGCGGGCTCTCCTGCTCAGCCAGCGAGCGGGAACGCGCCTGTTTTACCCGCGGGAAGGGAGCTGCCATCGCCACCACAGACACCTCGTGCCCCACAGGACCCATTTGCCCGGTGGTGTTGCCTCCACTCGTGGTTACAGGTGTTCAATGGCAACGGGAGGAAGAAGCCCTGCGGGGCATCTGCAGTGATGCTGTGTATTCACGTGTAAAATAAGAGGCTTCTCAGCAGGATGTTAGTAGACATTATGCAATGATAACAGCAGGTGTTCTCATCCTCTAGCCCCGTGTTGCATTATATTTGTGGTTTCTTATCCTTACAGATGTCAATATGACCTAAAAATATGAATTCTCTCTCCATCACACAATCTGTTTAGACAGTGCTTAAAAGTTCTTGGCTTTCTTTTTACTCCAGCAATTCTGAGTTAACTAGACTTGGGCGATTCAGAGTCACCTCTGAGTTTACCAGTTGGAACCTGTGTGGTTCCAAATTTAGTACCGATAGGAAAGGTGATTTGAGAGTCTCCCTGCAAGTCCTCTCGTGCAGGCTGGAGGGGCTGGAGATAACTGCTGTGTGCCAAACTGCAGACAGCAGCTGAACGTGGTGATCCCCATTGGCTATTAGCTCTGCTGGCATCCCTTGGGGATGCAGCACATGGTAGTGCAAACTTTCGTGCTGATTTCCAACACTAAAGTTGGTGAAACTTTCAGGTATGCACCCAGCCCAAAACCTGGAGATAAAGGACCCAGATGTGCCTCAGTCAAGTCCTGCATCTTCAATAACCACCTGGTTCACTGTCTGTTCCTCCAGATGTGCACAAAGAACATAGCAATCCCTTGGATTTTCACTGTCACGTCAGCACTAGTGAGTGGGCCAAACCTGTGACCTTGTAATTACCAAGGCATGGTTTTCTTGGAGCTCTGTTTAGAGCTCTTTCCAGCTGGAGCTCCCAGCTGCACCTTGATTCCAGTGATAGGCAGCATGACCTTTCCTTCTAGTGTCCTCCTGCTTGTCGGATTTTCATCTTCTTTCGAAGAGTGATTCCTGCAGGTGAAATGCAGCGCCCTTCAGAGCCTTCTTAACCAGCAGATGGCACAAACGTACAGGAATTTACAGCAGATCACTTTGCTTTTAACTAGTAACCATTGTGCAGAAGGTTCAGCCTCCAACACAGAATACTGTAAAGCAGAATAAACTGCAGGGTTATATTCATTTTGAAGTATTTATTGCATAGAATTGTTTTTTAAAAGCTACTGATGGTAGAGGTGAAACGAACATTTATTTTTTTCTTACCATCTGTAATTGTCTTGCAGAAGTCATATGAATCACCAGGATAAGACTAGATAAGAATAAGAATTAAACTTCTTTTGCTAGAGCTTCAGAATATGAATTGTATGATCTTGTCCAGACTTTCACAAACTGGATAACAGATCTGGACACCAGCTTACCAGGTTGAAAGGATAACTGTCCCCTCCACCATCTGCGTTTGAAAAGAAACTTGAACCATCTTCAGCAAGTTTTGTGTGTAAAACTCCAGGGGAACTCACTTGAAGACTCAGTTTTAAGCAGCTAAAAGTTCTTTAGTATAATTGAATGTAAGTTAGGTTCTGGACATATTTTTTTCCTGGCTACCTTGTATTGTGTCTGCAGGACATATTTTAAGTAGATATGGCTCTGTACTAATTTAGATATATATATATGACTAGGTTTTTTATTTAGATCCAGATTTAACCCAGGCAGTGCTCCTTTCGGGAATATAGTCATTGTGCAGATAGAGTGAGTTGAAACTCTGGGCAGGAGGGAACTGATGCTGATATTTAAATTGAGGGAGCTATTTGGGCATGGCATGGTCCCCATGTTCCTATCTTAACCAACAGTGTCAGAATCATCACTACGTGCTTTCACCTACGTCACCACACCTCCAGCTCTGTCAAGAATTAGGATCTGGAAGTCCTGGCCAGGTAAAACCATAAATAAAGAACTCACCTCAGTGCCCATGCCAGGTCTTGCTGACTTGGCAAGCCTTCATGAAATTGCATTGGTGCCCCAAATTGATAAACTGTCCTGAGAAGTTATGTTAGATCCCACTGAGCAGAATATATTGGCTATGTCAGTTGGTTATTTTCAGGAAAACTTTGTGGCTAAATGCTGATCTTGCATCTATGTGAGCAGATGTCATGGTCTTGTGTGTAAGAGTTCAGAAATTACAGATTTCATTAGGTAGCAAGGTACCAGGTGCTCCAACATTGCTTTGTCTCAGTATCTTGTAAAAGATGTTGCTTAGAGTTTGCAGAGAAGTGTGCTTCTCTGGAAATTTCAAAACATGTTTTATGAGCTTCTTTCTTTTTGTCTTTGTCAGGCTGCAGTTGTGGAAAGCCACTAAAAAGAAGACACAGAAGATAATAATGACAATTTTCTTGTGGCAGGTCTAGACAATAAACCATTAACTCACATTGATAGTTTTTCTCCAAAGTTTGGCATTTTTTACCTATCATACAGATTCCTCCTGGAACCTGTCTTGTTTCTGTCCAATAGATTCATTCCTAATTGCTTGACTTAGCAGACAATCCTTATTAACAATAGAATTTTCTCAAATGGCTATTGAGTTGTTGTCGAAGTGCTTCAAATTCTCTACACATGATTTTGCAAGAACGATTGTAGGGAACCATCTTTTGGAGTAGCAAAGCCTTTATAGAACTGAGTAAGTCAGTATTAGATACTCTGAATTTATCCTTGAAGATGAATGTTTGTAATGGGCTGCCAACGTCAGCATTTTATTTCCCAGAGTGAATTCATCATTAAAGCCAAATTCAAAATCTTTGCCCCTACTTACCATTAACTAACTTCTGTTGATTAACAACGTAACACAAGAGTAGTCATTGATTTCAGTTGTGTCATTTCAGATAGATGGTGATAAGGTATACAAAAGGTATAAAAATCCTTGATAGACTAGAGATACATAAGGAATAGCTGTCTATCTAATAGCTATCTTATCTATCTATCTAATATCTATCTATTTTCTATTTATATATTTATGTCTATCATAGAATCATAGAATGGTAAGGGTTGGAAGGGACCTTTAGAGATCATCTAGTCCAACCTCTCTGCAGAAGCAGGTCAATCTAGATCAAGTTGCATAGGAACATGTCCAGGTGGGTCTTGAAGATCTCCAAGGAAGGAGAGTCCACAACTCCTCTGGGCAACCTGTGCCAGGGCTCCCTCACCTCAACAGTGAAATAGTTTTTTGAAGGGGAGAGGTAAGGCTTTGGATGTTCTGAGTGTATGGCAGCTGGATGGAGACATCTGTGGCATTTTGTGGATGGAGTGGAAACAAGATATCACCCTGGCTGTGGCATGGCTCCAACACAAAAATACTCTTAGCTGGCGAGGAAAGAGAATGGAGGATTTTTTAAGTTGTCCATCACACGTGTTCCTTTGTTTACTTATCAAAGAACAACGTTTCTCTAGAAAATTTTCTACACCTTGCTGAATATTTCTAAGTCAAGCCTATCATGCCATTTATGATTATTTGTTTTAAATTGTAACATGAGAATACCCCTATTTCTTTACCTCCACTGTCTGTTTGTATTTAGATAGCAAGTTCTTGAAGCAAGGACTAATGCAAAAAACTATGTTTGTATAGGACCTATAACTGAGAGGGCCTGTGTGTTTCAGGTAGCTCTGGACACTATTGTAATACTAATTAAGCAAAAGTGTATTATATGCAAGTGATAGTAAAATACTGTTTTGTTACAAAATATACATCTTAGAGCACCAGATTGTCATCAATGGGCAGAGGAGGAAACTAAACAGTGAATATTAAGCAAATAATCTGTGATACCTGAGTGTGCTTTTAGCCCATGGTGAATAACAGAATCCCTTCAAGAAAATGTCATATGAGTTAATTCTCACAGTTCCTGCAAGATACAGTTAGGGATGCACTTACCAGTGGTTTCCTTGAAGTGTCTCACCCCTTCTCTGCCCAATGTTATTAGTATGCTCCTATATCCTTAGCTTTACACTACTCTTCTGCTTTGCATAATTCTGCATGTCCTTAAAAACAGCATGAGTTACTTTAGAAACCCTTTCAGATTGCCATTTAAAGTTTTAATATACCTGAGAATGACAGTGGTTAGTCTGTTATGTAATATTGCTTTTTTTGATTGAAGCTCAGCAGGAGCTCAGACAGTCAGCACTCAGTAAGAGAATGCTCAATGGCTTGTGTTATTGGACTCTGAGCTTTTACAGTCCAAGCCTTTATAAACTATGTCAAGCTGTGATAGTTATAATTATTGCATACGTTGGCTTAACCTATATAGTGTAGTCATAATGCATTAGCCTTTCCAACTTTCACTTGCCTGTCCTTTATTATCAGTGACATTTTCCCTTAAAGTTCAGAGCAAGCATAACTTTATGATCAGCCATAAGCGTTAACTAAACCAAGTCTTTTTTTTCTCCCCCGAGGAAGACTGTTGTTGAAGAAACCAGGAGATGGCAGTCTTTCTTAATGCATCAATTCAATGGTACTGGTGATCACAATTTCTATTCTGCCCCAGAATAGTCCAAAAATTTAAAATGAAGTGATAGAAGAGTCAGGCTTCTTGTCTTCCTGGCACAAGAAGTCATTGCGTGCTTGACCTCTCTGGTATCTTCCAGAGCCTTTTCTTTCAGGTGCCAGATCTTGAACAATCACATAAATCCAGGGGGAACTGTGGTCAGATTAGCCTTAGTGCAGTTTTGTTACCTGGCTGTTTCAACATACCTGAACTACAGTTCTCTGTTCTCTGGTGAGACATGGGAGCAGCCAATGACTACTGAGCCTTCCTATGGCTGTGTACTTCATCTGAAGGCAGGCTGGTTCAGAGAAAAATATCTTAAAAACAAACCACATTTTTTCCCTGTATGTTTAATCAGTAAAAAAAGCAGCAATTTACAGACTGCATGACCTAGTTTGTCTCTGTTAGTTTTTTCCTTAACCTATCTGTCACCATTCTTGTTCAACCCAGAGCCTCCACAAGGGATCCAGATGGTTTTAACTGGCTGTGGTGCTTTTGGTCTCTGTTCACCTAACCTGACAAAAGACAGTGTTACATCAGCTTATATTCCAGTGGGGTATCACTGTACTAAGATATGTGATTGTCTGTTCTTACTGGAGAAATAATTGCTGCATGGCAGTATTAGATATCAATTCCTTTTGAGCTGTTGACTGCAAGCATGAAAAATCTTCATTCTTTCTATATGTTTTTTCTGTAGAATAAGCACCAGAAACTCTGACACAGGAGACCATAAAAGTGACTTAAATTTAATCTATCCTTATTGTCCCAGTCCTATTCAAACAGAACTTAGGAAAATCATGTTTTGCCTTCAATTATTTGCCAGAACCAAGTGACAGTTTTAATTCCTGCAAACAAATAATCTTGCATCTCCATAGTCATCATGGCTTTTGGACTCCCATTGATGCTTCTCAGTGTTACCACTCCTTCTCTTGAACTGCAGCAAGGTGCATGGGAATAGCAAGTATATGGAGACCAAGAGCATGTATTATTCATGACCACATCAGGTTTATACATTGTTTGGACTAACACTTTGTCTTCTGTTGGGCAAATTCTTGCTTTTACCTTACAGCCATTTCAAACTGTCTTAAACACCCCCTCACTGGCTAATGGTAATTTTAACAATAATAGCATGCATGAATTCTTTTAGGCAATGCTGAATAAGATAAGCAGATGCAGAAGCTAGCTAATGTTTATTAAGTTGCTACCAGAACTTATTGCAGAGCCAAGCAAAGGAAGAAAACAATAAATTCTTCCAAATGTCCAGCTACATTCTCACTCTTCATATTTGTCAGTATTATAAAGGAAAGGTTTTTCATTTTTTAAGTTAGTGGTAACAGACCTCTGTGTCACATTTGTGTGTAAAGGTCCTCAGCCTTTCTTCTGCAGCTCACCATGTTTAGTTTGATGCACGTTATTCAATGTCTTGCTGCTGTTTCCCTGAGCATTCATCCTGCAGATGAATGGTTCTCACAGCATATCTCTATTTTTAAACTTGGCATGCAGGAAAATGACCTGTTCACACCTAGCAGAAGGCAAATGTCTTTGGACTTGAGTGCCAGGATTCTGCAGGTGACAATTGTGTATATGATAATGAATATCTGGATGTCGGTTTGGGATATGGATACATTGAGAGTGCAAAACTCCTTGGCGTGTCACAGCTGCTTGATATACAAATGACAACGAACATATTGACCAAAGTTTTTTATTTTGTCCACTTTACAAAATCTCAGCATCAATTTCCAGATAGCTACAATGGAATTTGCCTTAACTGTGTATATGAAGTTTAAGTTGCTACGTAGCATCGTAATACAAGCCTCTAAAAGCGATATTAAACATTTAGCTTGCACTTAGTCATCTGCCAAAAATGTTGAAAGGCATAATATCTCATTAATAATTGTTAAATCATTGAGTCGTGCAAAGAGAGATGTTCTGTCTTTAGTTACAGAGTGGTAAAACACAGATCACTTACCAAGCATGCAACACGGCATCAGATGGTGGAGTTTTCTTGATGGGAATTAGCAGAGCCCTGTTATAGAAGTTGTATTGGTGAAAGAAGGAAAGATTTGGTGATTGAAACAGTGTTCATCCATGGGATACAATCTAGTTTGTACACTCCCCCATACTCTTGACAGCTTAGAACATTCTTATGTAAATTGACAGGTGTAAAGAAATGACATTAATAATAAAACCAAAATTATTGCAGAAGGTCGCTCTGTTATGGGACTGCAGCTCAGACAATACCTCTACCTCTGTCACAGACATTCTGCACAATTGAAAGAAATCATTTCTGTTCACATTCCTACCATCTAACTATGGACATTAATAGAGGGCCTGTATTAAAGCACTGACTTCAAGAAGCAGTTCAAATGTCACATGAACTCGATAGTGGTGTCTGTCTCTCTTCATTGACTGTTGAGAGAAATGAGTGAATAGGCTCTTAACATAGTCAAGGTCCTTAAGTGCAGTTTTGGACAAGGTACTGGATATTTATCTGGGTTTATAGGCTTGAAGTAATGCTTAGTTGAATTCAAATGCTGTACTCCCTTACTTAGATCATTCCTCATACACTTCTGTATAGAGTTCAGTAACTACTTATGTTTGCTTATCCATTATAACAATCAATCTTTGCCCCAGGTCCAGAGTATGTAGGGCATCAAAGCTCCCTGTTACTGTCAGAGACAGGATCTGGCCTAGAGCTGTTCCTGTGTCCTCCTGGTTAGTCCTAGGTCTCTCAGAGTGCCTGTCCTCTCTCAGTGCTCTCTGCACAAAACATGAGGGAGTTCTGGTATTCAGCCTGCGTTGCAGCAGTTTTTGTGCCCATACCTTCATTCATCTTCTGGAGGATATCACAGAACTATACAATATCACAGATGGTAGGGGTTGGAAGGGACATCTAAAGATCAGCCAGTCCAACCCTCCCTGCAGAAGCAGGTCCACCCAGATCAGGTCACATAGGAATGTGTCCCGGAGGGTTTTGAAGACCTCCAAGGAAGGAGACTGCACACCCTCCCTGGGCAGCCTGTGCCAGGGCTCCCTCACCTCAACAGTGAAATAGTTTTCCCTTACGTTTCAATGGAAGTTTTTGTGTTCCATCTTGTTTTCATTACCCCGTGTCCTGTCACTGGATACAAGAGATGAAAGGGATGCCCCAACCTCCTGACACCCACCATTTAGATATTTGTAAATATTAATGAGATCACCCCTCAGTCTCCTCTTGTCCAGGCTGAACAGCCTCAGGTCCCACAGCCTTTCCTCATCAGGAAGATGCTCCAGTCCCCTGATCATCTTCGTGACCCTGTGCTGGACTCTCTCCAGCAGTTCCCTGTCCCTCTTGAGCTGGGAGGCAAAAGGGCTTTTTTTAAAGTAAGACTGAGTGAAATGGAGAGGATTTTTATTTTATTTTAGTCTCAGGATGCCATTGCTTCAGTATAATGCCCATCTTTTGGATTGATAGCATGTTTTACACTTTCCCATCTCTGTCCATAAGGAATAAAGATAATCAAAGAAAAAGTAAAGGAGTTAACAAATCAGTATAGGTAAGGTCCTGGCAGAGACCAAATACACTGACTGTATAGTGTATAAAAGGGCAATTTAGGACTTTAAATGAAGCCTGAATTACTTCAACCTTGAATGGCAAAATGCATTAATCTGTAATGATGTAATTTCACAGAAGAAAGCAAGAAAAACAAGAGAAGCCTGACCTATTTAGATTGCAAGATGTCAAAAGAAAAAAAAATATCCTGAGCTGGGATTTGTACATTTCAAGAAAAACAAAGGAAGGATGCACATGGATATGTTTTTCAGTTATGCAGCAGGTTTTGATGAATGAAGTATATGTCTTTGTGGCTTCTTAGGCTCTAGGCCTTAGCACCCCAGCAAGCATAAGCATTCAAAACATTTCTTTGGTCATTTGGAGCAAATGTGGAGCAAAATTTCTGTTGTAAAAATACTATTTCAAGTGCCATAGAAATAAATCTTTGATTAAAATAAATTGATAGTTGACTTTAACAAAAAGATTTGGGCCTTGGAGTCCCCCTGAGTGTGCTGTTCTAAAAGAGCCCTGTTACATCCTGAAATGAATAGCTCCTAGTTAATCATCTCACATCTGAAGGACAACGAACTTCTCTGCTGATGGGTGGTGGTTATTAAGAACAGTGGAGATGTCTTTGGCATAAGGTCAGTCATGTTCCCTGTGCTTAGTGGTTGCCTCATCCAGGCCCAATTCTCACATGGGTTTGGGCACTGTAGTGTCTGGGATAAACTAGATGCCATCTCTCAGCTCCTGCAGTTGTTTTCCCTGAATTTCATGAACCTGTTACAGGATTCAGGCACAATAAAGTCAGGACAATATATACTCTGTGAAAACAGTGTTTTCAGTTGCATTCTGCATTCATGATCTTGCAGTACTGTCACACTGGCTGATGTGGTACAGCTATTTGTTGGTCTCCATGAGACTTCCTCTGGAGTCTCATTGCTTGGATGAGAATTTACCTGTAAAAATAAAGTCATTTGTGCTGTACCATAGAATTGGTGTTATTCCCCCCTTTATTTTTTTCTGACAGAAGAAAAGATTGAGTCAGTCTGGCCCTGCAGGTGATGCTGAGAGACTCTGTGAAATATAACAAATTGAATTCCCTAGGCAGCCTGATTTCAGTGTAGAATATTTACTTCTAGGGAAGTTAAACTGCACCTCCATCGTGCATTTCCACACATTCATGCCTTTTACAACATTACACCTTCTAGGTAGCTAATATCTTAAAAAACAAACCCAAACTATTTGAAAAGAATGTTTTAAATTACATACTTTCTAACATCACATTATCTGTTCATTAAATGGTGCAGCTTTAGCAGACACAGACCTGTGTGGCAGCAGTTGTGGATCCATTAAGCTCTCTTTCATTATTAATGTCTTGTTTTCATTGGTTTTAAGACAGATTCTTTGAGTTATGATTTCAAAAACATCTTGTAGATTTGCACACATGATTTTAAGTGTGAATGATTTGAAAGCTCCCACTGTCTCTACCTGACTTCTGTGATTTTGCCATTTCATGTTGCAGTGAAGGTGCTCAATGAAGAACTGATCCTACTTCAGAATGATGTCTCTATCTTATTCTATTGCACTTAATGGGAAAATGTTTATAATTCCAGCAAGTAATTTTCTACTATTATCAGACAGCTTTAGTGGCATAAGCAGTACTCAGGGCATGTTTGAGAGATACACTTTGATTAATAAAGAACAGACTAGTGGGCTAATATGAACTATACTGTTGGAATAGAAATAGACCCTTGGGTGAAATATTTTAGGAGACAAATCCAGTAAGGGTCCAGTTTAAAGAAAAAAGTCTACTTACATGCATAAGTACAGCTGTCTGACTTTTCCTCTCTTAAAGAATTGCCCCTGAAGTTATAAAATAAGAGTAATTACTCTTAGAAAAAAATTCTGATCATTTATTCTACCTGGGTTTTCTGGAGTACATTTTCAGATCATGGATTATATGTGCATATCTCATTATCACTAATGAGAATTTCAATGCAGCATATAATTTTACTGTGCTATTTTGTCTGACTTGTATTACACCTGTCAGTCTGCTTTCCTCCTGCTATTTCATTAATATTTAAATATTAATATTTAAAGGTCAAACTTAGCCTGCAGTGATATTAAAATATATTATTCAGTTTCATCTGACTTGAGGAGAACATCTTTGGGATAGTGTTCACTAGATAGGGAAAAAAGCAATCACCATACACTTTGTTGCCTTTCTAATGCAATTTTTTTTCCCCTGCCTCCAGTGGAAATTGAACAGTTTCCATCTGAGAGAGACAGGAGACAGACTTGTAAAGGAATGAAGTGTAATTCATATTGTAGTCCATGGGAGCAAGGCACTACTCTTGTCTGTACCTGGAGAGTCCTGTACTGAAGAAGTTGCAGAACTGAAGGTCATCACAAGACAATGAAGTGAAACTGTCCACTAGAATTTCTCAGGGAAAGACATATCTGTAAGACAATGCAGTTCGTATTCACATCAGTGAAAGTAGGTGCATGATGGCAGGAGCTGGACCAAATCCCTTCCCTCTATGTGCTGAGTTCTTGAAACAAACATGGAACATATTTCAACAGTATAGCATCCTGGAACTAAAAAGAAATGCTAAGTTTAAAGTAACTGGCTGGGTAGATGAGAGGAGAGCAGCAGATGTCATCTATATATTGACTTCAGCCAGGCTTTTGACACTGTCTCCCACAACATCCTCATCAGAAAGCTCAGGCAGTGTGGCTTGGATGAGTGGATGGTGAGGTGGATCAAGACCTGGCTGAATGACAGAGCCCAGAGGATGATCAATGGCACAGAGTCGAGTTGGAGGCCTGTGGCCGATGAGGTTCCACGGGGATCGGTTCTGGGGCCACTCTTGTTCAACATCTTCATCAACGACCTGGATGAGGGGACAGAGTGTACCCTCAGCAAGTTCCCTGATGACACCAAACTGGGAGGACTGGCTGATTCCCCAGAGGCTGTGCTGCCATTCAGCGGGATCTGAACCGGTTTGAGAGTTGGGCAGAGAGGAACCTCATGAGGTTCAACAAGGACAAGTGCAGAGTCCTGCATCTGGGAAGGAACAACCCTCAGGAGGTTGGGACATGCCTTTTTCAGTAGTATCTTGCAACAGGACAAGGGGTAATGAGATGAAGCTGGAACACAAAATGTTCCATTTAAACATAAGGGAAATTATTTCACTGTTGAGGTGATGGAGCCCTGGCACAGGCTGCTCAGGGAGAGTGTGGAGTCTCCTTCCTTGGAGGTCTTCAAGACCTGCCTGGACGTGTTCTTATGTGACCTAATCTAGGTGGACTTGCTTCTGCAGGGGGGGGTGGACTAGATGATCTCTAAAAGTCCCTTCCAACCCCTACCATTCTGTGATTCTATGATTCTATGAAGTACAATGGTGTGGTAAAAGTAATGCTCCAAATTAAGCAGCATGTGTTTATACAAATATTTAGATAGCTGACCTATGTTTTATATGTGGGATTTTGAGCAAAACTGGATTATCCCAGAAACTGCTTATCTACATAAATATTTGTGACATCAGAATCAAAGGTTATTAGGTCAGATTTGCCATGAATTAAGAAAGTATGTCAAAGAAGTTTTATGGCCTTTTTTTACTTGCTGTGTTCCAGAAGGTAGTCTGGTGCTTCAGAGGAAAAGGAAGAAATCTCACAAAGAATGAGACGGATCCGCACAGATAATCTTCACTGCATCGAAGCTACTTGTTAATTTAAGGAAATGTTCCATGCAAGCACCTGAGAGGAAGGTAAAAGTAGAACTCTGTATATGCAGTGTAGGAAAATTGTTGCCTATAGCATCCATTTGCTTGGACTGTAGGAATCCTTGCAATATTTACTGATATGCAAACAAAAGCATCTCAGGAAAGACTTGGTAGATGATGAGTCTTCTTGACCTCAGCAATGAGATTCTGCTGCAAAAGCGTATTAGGTATTTGGTAGCAGCCTAGCATGTGAGATATGTGGTAGCAGCCAGGTTAAATGTAGCACAGCTGTCCTATCCATATTAGTCTATCTGGACTTGGGCCAAGGGACAAGAGGAATCCACCTTTTCTCACTGTCTTTTCTCAATACATACCCAGGGATTATACAGACAAACCAAAATTGTGTCCACACAGTGTGGGCACAGTAGTAGTTTGGACTGAGGGCAAGTTTGACCAGGTGTTGATTATATAGACACACCTCTGGTGCTGGGAAGCTGGGCAGTTTGGCATTATTTTATTGTAAAAGGCTATCAACAGGAAAACTGTTTAGTCAAAGTACCACATCTTTACCATGGATGTGAATTGTTGACTTCATTGGAAATAAGATATGTCACCAGGTGTCTAACAGTCTAAATAATCCTGAGCTGATATCCTAAATCTGCCTTTGTAGTTCACCACCGTTGAATGTCAGGCTCTATGGGTTTTTTTTTAACCATGGATCTCTATATTATGCCATGTGAGAGTATATTAGACTTCCACATGTAAAGAGACCACAGTCTTTGAGTCTTTGAACTTGCCTACTAATGGGTAGCTGGGAGGTGGTAAATTAAAATGGACCGTGTTTCTTTTTCTGCAACATTTTACCTAGTCCAGATATGTTAGAACAGAACTTTCAATATCTGTACAATGAGTTGGTGATTATAGCTTTTGCTATGAGGTGTTAAAATAGAAGTTGTAAATGCATATACTTTGAATAGGAGAAATTATCTTCAGCTGTATAGCTTTTTATCCAAAACCTGTCATTCTTATGAACCTAGAGCTACCTGCTTGTAGAGGTCTGATGTAAAGTTATAATTAATTTTGTGACTCTGCTCAGCTTAATATCATTAATCAGTGTGATTTTCTGACCTCAGCTGGTGATGAATAATCCAGTGCCCTTGCTGCATTGCTAAATGCCTCTTTTGAAACACAAACCAGCAATAAGACAGTTTCAGAAACGTCAAAGCAAATGTTTAAGGTGAGATATGATACAAGTAGCTGATCTTGTATCATTTTTGATGTACCATCAAGGTAGAAAAATTATTTTTTAATAAGCTAAATAGGTCTTCCTAAATTCAATAGCTGAATAGTTCCTCTGGAGGGTGTGTGTGGGAAAAAACAAACCCCTTCTTTTCTGCTGCCATAGAAACCAGCCTTAACCAGGACATTGTATATAAAAAGAGCACCCTTTGGTTTCATATTTATGTTGCATATTTATTCCTTTTAAAAGATGAAAAATGACAGTTAATTTCTTAAATAGGTAGTCTGTCAATCCCCTTTTAGATTTGTCTGTATTTGCAGAAACAAGCTTAAGAAGTAATTTTTGACTAAGAAATGAAAACTACACTACCTCTAAAGAGACTGCAGAGACAGCCTGAGTGCCTCCATAGACTTTTAGCATGTGGCAGAGAGCATTGGATGGAAGGAGTCGGAATGCTTCATAGAATGAGTCACAGTGTTGGGAGAGACAGCAGCTGTACACCTCTTGCCTTACTGTACCATTACCTTTCATATATGTCATCATACAGAGTGAGTTTTCATAATCTTAAGTCTTTTTTTGTAAGAAATCAAACATTTTGTTAGACTAGAGCAACAGCTACAGCCATTTTCCTGTAGCTCATTTCTTACCATAAAAAAAAATATGACTCATGCTTTCCAAAGAAAGGAGCTGGCTGGAGCTTTGATTGGTAAGTGTCCACCTGACAGCAATGTTTGCCTTGAAAAGGAGTAAGTTTCATTAAAGTGTCACAAGCTGAAAACCCCAAAATGAAGGCACTGAGATGGCAGAGGAACATGCTAACTCTCTATTGACATGGAAATTTTGTCACCTATCAACTGCTTCTTGTGGAAAAAAAAAGAGTACCCTATAAATATACGATGTTCAAAATTGCAGGGAAGTGGTTTCAGTTCATTTTAGCGTTGAATCTACTTTTAAAAACCATAGAATCATAGAATGGTAGGGTTGGAAGGGACCTTTAGAGATTATCTAGTCCAATCCCCCTGCAGAAGCAGGTTCACCTAGATCAGGTCACATAGGAACATGTCCAGGCAGGTCTTGAAGACCTCCAAGGAAGGAGCCTCCACAACCCGTCTGGGCAGCCTGTACCAACAAGACTCCCTCACCTGAACAGTGAAATAGGTTTTTCTTATGTTTAAGTGGAACCTTTTGTATTCCAGCTTCATCCCATTACCCCTTGTCCTGTTGCTAGCTACAAAAGCTTTCTTTTTAGAAATTGCTGAACTTACCTTATTTCTCAGTGTGATCCTGCTCTAGCTTTCCAATTCTAGAGACAACTTTAAAATATGCTACTTTTAGGAGAAGAAGCTCTATGGTCACTACTAATATAGCTATGAGCTGAATGAACAGCTAGTAGTAATTTTCCACACATTGTGGATGTGCTTTGTATATCTGCTTTGGGTGCCCTACAAAATTGCACAATGCAGATTGGAATTCCAGTGATGTTTTTACCCTTGGCACCGTGATGACTTTTCTAGGGAGATGAGACTGGTCTGAACTGGACTGGGGACAGGGCTGTGTAAAGTGAAAGTCAATCCCTCTACTCAGTGCAACTGTACTTTTCCAGCCATTTCTTCAGTTTCTACAGTGTCAATATAGGTTAAAAAGGCTTTCTATCACTCACTCCTGCTGATCAGGAGGGATGGCTGGCTGATTACTGTGGCTCTAGAATAAGAAGCTGAAATGCTTAACATCTATAAAAGTGAAACCAAAAGATAAGGCTGGGTACAGCTTCTTCTGGAGACCTACAGAGACAGTCCTAAGTGTGTTTTCTTGGAGACCACAACTGCACCGTTGTAATGAAGAGATCTGGCAAAAATACCCCACTCTTAGGCAGGATCCTACAGTGTTGTTTGGCTGATGGCAGTCATACAGCACTGCCACAAGGAAAGAGAGATAAGTGAAAGCAGCCATATCACAGCCTAGTTAGCTCTACATATTTTAGATCTATAATGGAAAAGCAGTCAGTCACCCACCCAGGCTGGGTAATGATGGTGGCTGATTGTCAGTGAGTACAAAATGCTATGCCTGTTGCAAGAAATGTATAAATATCTGCAGTCAAGTCAGGGTGCAACTGGCAATATTCTGTGTGGGAGTTGGCTGTTCATTTCAGTAGGGTCTGGGTCAACACTCAAGGCTTTGTGAAGGGCATGTTGAAGCTGGATATCCTTTCTGTAAAAGAATTTCCTCACAGTCCTGTCTTTTCTGCCATTGCTGGTTTCATTGTGGTGCATGCTGCAGTTCTTTCTTTTCTTTTCCTTAAAATATATACTTGTACTTTAAAATGCATTTATAGATCAAAGAGTATCTATGTAAGGATAGCCTCTTTCTTCTCACAAGGCTGCACTCAGAGAATAATACTCCCTGACTAATGTCACAAGAAACACTTTGAATGGTTTTTTACTCTGTTAGTAGAGTGGCTATGAGGTTTGCTCAGTCAGTACCACAAAGAAAACACTTCTTCTCCTGTCTCTCCACAGCATTAGACCCATTTGCTAAGCCACAGCTGTGCAAATACACTGAAGGGAGGGAGTGTTACACAGGTGAAACTGGGCACCTAGTGATCTACACAGCCTTCCCCCTTAATAATGTCTTGCAAGAAATGGTAAGTGTGAGGTTTACATCTTTCTGCCTTTCTAGACAGCAAAACTGTTCTTCCATAGAAAGATCTGGTTTAGTTCATGTAAGAATTAAATGAAGCCTCTGGGACTTTCCCAGGTGCTGATGGTTGGGGTGTGGTATAGGATGTAGATGCCAGAATAGGTATTCAAGGACTGCTTCTAGAGAAAAGGTAAATTCAGAGATGAAGCAAGGGCAGCATATGGGGGAGGAAAATGTTGTTATATCCGTTTTAGCTCCTTGGTAAATGCTTGTTTGACCAAGGGGCTGGGAGTCTTTCAGGGCTCAGGGATATGATACCCTCTGAATTCAGAAGTGGCTTCAGGCAAATGCAGCCAGGCCTCCATGGCATGGGCTGTGTAATTGCCAGATGTATCCATAGAATGACTGACAAATTGACTATGGGGATGTAAGCTTGAGACTTAAATAAAAGTTATGTCATTTAAATTTCTTTCAACTTCAAAGTGAAGAAGAGTGTCTAGATTAACAACCTATTTCTTACTTGGAGCAATGCAGTTCATTAGGATAATTATTTAGGTCATAAGGTCAAGTGTTTTGAGGCTGAAAAATGCCAGATTTGTGGCTGGCTCTGCAAAATTGTCTGTATGTTCAGTGTCTTAAAATATAACATTCAACTTTAATTCTCTAGAGAGTACCTGCTTCATTCAGTATGCAGAAGGGACCTACAAGAGAAAGGGAAACTGGGCAACTGAATTGGCCTTGACTAATTGCTATGTGCTAGATTTTGTTCCTAATAGCTTCCTTTTCACTTGGATTCTATTGAGTGTAATGGATCTTTAATGTTACTCCAGTGATACCAAACTGCCCTTCCACCTGAAGACTTCAGGTCCTTTATAAATGATACCTTACCTTTGCAAGCCTTCTGCAAATGAAATACTTCATTTTACAAAGACAGCTAAGCACATAAATATGAAATGATTTACTTGGGACCTACAGACAGTGAGACTCAGAAATATACATGTGTGCCCTTCTGACCTTTCACTGAATAACAAAACCCTTTTACTTGTTTCATGCCTAGTAGTTACTGATTCTCAATACAAATGGGATCTCGACCGGCTTGAGAGTTGGGTAGAGAGGAACCTCATGAGGTTTAACAAGGACAGGTGCAGAGTCCTGCACCTGAGAAGGAACAACCCCATGCACCAGTACAGGCTGGGGATTGACCTGCTGAAGAGCAGCTCCGCGGAGAGAGACCTGGGAGTCCTAATTGATAATAAGCTAAATACAAGCCAGCGATGTGCCCTCGTGGCCAAGAAGGCCAGTGGCATCCTGGGATGCATCAAGAAGAATGTGGCCAGCAGGTCAAGGTAGATTCTTCTCCCCCTCTACTCTGCCTTGGTGAGGCCTCATCTAGAGTCCTGTGTCCAGTTCTGGGCTCCTCAGCTCAAGAGGGACAGAGAACTTCTGGAGAGAGTCCAGCACAGGGCCACCAAGATGATCAGGGGACTGGAGCATCTTCCTTATGAGGAAAGGCTGCGGGAACTGGGGCTGTTTAGTCTGGAGGAGACTGAGTGGGGATCTCATTAATATTTACAAATATCTAAATCCTGGATGTCAGAAGGTTGGGACATCCCTTTTTCTATAGTAGATAGTAACAGCACAAGGGGTAATGGGATGAAGCTGGAACACAAAAAGTTTCACTTAAACACAAGAAAAAACTATTTCACTGTGAGGGTGAGGGAGCCCTGGCACAGGCTGCCCAGAGGGGTTGTGGAGTCTCCTTCCTTGGAGGTCTTCAAGACCTGCCTGGACATGTTCCTATGTGACCTGATCTAGGTGACCCTGCTTCTGCAGGGGGGTTGGACTAGATGATCTCTAAAGGTCCCTTCCAACCCCTACCATTCTATGATTCTATGATTCTATGATCGGGAATCTGTGGTCCCTTTCAGTAGATCTCCTGCAAACTGCTGGAATTGTATTTTATAAAATTTCAAGCAGTCTCCAAAATAGGTAGAATGAATCAGTGAGAATTAGCTGTGGATTCATTTATGTATTGCTAAGAATTCTGAAAGTGAAATCTGTTGACTCATCCAGTAATGTTAGCAGGTGAGGAGACTTAAATGGAAGAGTTTTTACATTTCACAGTAGCACCATGTGGAACTACAAGATGAAGCTTTATCTATGCCTTTGTCTTCATTACAATTCCCTCTTTGTTTTCTTCTGCAGTGCATGCACTTGTCATAAATCCTTAAGAAGAAAATGTACTGTTACTCCCTCCTACCAAATTTTCTGTGTCTATGGAGATTGAACTAGATTGTGACTGCATTTTCTCCTAGCTGACAGTGTAGCTCGTCAGCATGGGACTGGGAAGGCTCTGGGTAATGGGAATGCCAGAAGAGCGTGGGGAGAAAGGATGACAATCCCTCCTGGGGATTGTGAGGGGAGACAGTCCAAGCCCCATGCTAAGCAAGATGGATTTTTCCTTGAAAATGTTAGTGCTTTAAGGGTGAAAATGTAAATATACATAATCTTCCAACAAATATATAATAGAAATGTGTTTTTAAAAATGAAAATCCTCGAGCAAACCTGACCTCGTTGCCACACATAATTATACGTTTGTAGAACCTGGAGAGAATATTAATAGCAAGCATACTAAATACCTTTTCAAAGCACCTAGGATCAGAGGTGTTTTCTGGCAGAGACCAGTGACGTGTATACAGCATCACTGTAAAGTGTGGTTGCAGCACAGAAAAGCAAGCCAGATCCCTGTAGGTAGAATGAATACTGACAGCAGTGATAATCTAGCATCACAGGCTTCAGCATGATCAGTCACAAATTCCAGGTGGATCTTTGTAAAAGAGTGTCAGCTGATACCTGCTGGTGTTAGTCCACTGTCCCTTGTGGCTATCAGCACCAAAAAGAGATCTGGCTCCGGGGTGCGGTTAAGACCTACAGATACCCTACGTGTACAAGCAAAAATGGTGATGTCTCAGGAACATAGCGAGACAGTAAGAGAATAATAGTGGGTGTTGCTCTGGCTGTAATGGAGGCTTGTTTAGAGTGAATTATTTATCTACATATCTGTGTGCTGCTAAAATTCCCACCAAAGTGTACCAACCAAAACCAAATTATATCATACTAGTGTCTTTGCTACACACTATGCCAATTTCTGTACCTAACAAGAAGTCTGGAAAGGGATATTCATTAGGATGAAAACCTACTGTGTGATTTAAGAAGTAATATTTGCCTTAATCCTTCTTTCCTTTTATCTCCTCTGCCTTCCCTCTTCCATCTCCTCCCTGCTGCAGTGTGATGTAGTGCTACTGAATGCTGATGAGACCACATTAAGTCCAACCCCAGCCGCTCGTTATTGGCCAGCTAAGCTGGCACCGTTAGCAGCATTTAATACTTCTGACTGGGAGAAAATCTATGTGTAAGCCTAGTCATGATCTTGAGTTATTTAGAGAAAATATGGCTGTGGTTTATCTTGTTTTGTTTTTTTTTGTAATGCATTTATTCATCTGACTTGATCATATTCCATCCCCATCGTGTTCATCTCAAAGACGCAAAGTCTTCCTGTGTTCAATAATCTCAATCTGTTTTCCAAAGATGCACATACAGAGAAAAGCCAACACCTTCTTTCAGCATGCAGTGAGAGAGATTTATTGCTCGTATTTCCTACTGTTTCTGTCAGGGTAGCGCCTATGTGCCTTGGTTGAAATGCTTCTTGCTCCAAAGAAGTTTATAGATGAGACAAGCAGATTCAGAAGGAACACCAAGGCAGAAAAATGCAAGAATGGAGCATGGTGTATTCATGCTATTTGAGACATATAAACACTAAATTTAGGTAAGATTAATCAGTATAGAATTCCTAGGCTAGAGCAGATTGCTCAGGATCCTGTCCAACCAGATTTGGAATAGCTCCAGTGATGGACACTCTACAACCTCTTTGGGAAACCTGTTGCAGAGCATCACTGCCCTCTCAGTGAAAAAGATTTTTCATATGTTTAAGTGGAATTTGCCATATTTCAGTTTGTGTCCATTGCAAGGTCTGGTCATTGGGCACTGCTGAGAAGAGTCTGACTCCATTTTCTTCCTCCATCAGCAGCCCAGAATGCCTTTGGTCTTCTTTGCTGCAAAGGCACATTGCTTATTCATATTCAACTTACTGTCTATCAGGACTCTCAGGTCTTTTTCTGCAAAGCTGTTTTCCAGTCAGCTGTTCTCAGACTGAACTAGAGTGTTAGGCTGTATCTTCCCATGTTCAGGGCTTTGCATTTCTTTTGATTGACCTATTTCTGTCTATTTTTCAGCCCTACTGAGGTCCCTTGAATCTCTATCAACCTCTATCAAGTACTCCTTCCAGTTTTATATCATCTGCAGTCTTCCTGATGATGGCTTCCTGATCTACCCCATCACCTAGACTGTTAATGAAGATTCAAGTAATGCTGGCCTTGATATTAACTCTTGAGGTACACCACTAGGGAATGGTCTCCAGTTGGACTATATGCTACTGATCACAACCTCTCAAACCCAAGAATTCAGTCCACATCATTGTCCTCTTCATCAGTTTGTCAGTGATAGTGCTGTAGTAGATAGTGCTGAAAGTCATAATAGAGATAAACAGATTTTAGTGTCATCAATAAGCTGGTCTTGTCATTGCAGAGGGCTATCAGGTTACTTAGGCATGATTTCCCTTTCATAAATACATTTAGATTACTCCCAGTCACCCTTCTGACATTTCTGACTTATGGGAAGGGCCTCTGTGAGAATTTATCACCTTCCCAATGACTGAAGTGAGGCTGTCTGGCCTGTAGTTCCTTGTATACTTCTTGCCATTCTTGAAGACAGAAGTGATGTTTGGTCTCTCCCAGTGCTGAGGAACCTCCCCTCATCAGCATGACCTTTTAATTATTGAGAGTGGCCTTGCAGTGACATTGGCCATCTCTCTCAGCACTTGTGAATACACACCAAGAGATTGCATAGATTTATGTAAATTCAATCTATTTAAATGTTCCCTAACCTGATCCTCCTGAAGGAACAGTAAATCTTCCTTGCTTAGGACTTTCCTACAGGTCTCCTGGATGTAGGGTTGCTGATGGGGAAGCTTTTCCAGTGAAAGAGCAAAGTGAAGTTGCTGAGTACCTCGGCCTTTTCTGTTTCCTTTGACACCAGATCAAAGTTCTAAAGTATTTTAACATGTGAAGTTACCACTATGGGAGACTGCACAGATTTGCTTCTGTGTGTTTGATCTCTGTGTTCACACCTATCATTCACTGATTAATGTGTCTTTCATTTGATGATAGAACAATTATTTGGCATAAGTACCCTGTGCTCAAAATACCAAGTATCACAATCTGGCCTGTCAAGATAATCCCAAATGCAATCTCCTGCCCTGTAAGTGGAAGAATGCGGGTTATATCATTCCCTATGTTTCCTTTCTGGTAACTGTGGTGTGAGTTCCTCTGCAGCTGTACGTGTCTCTCCGCTTAGTAGCACATTGCATTATCAGAAATGCAGCCTTAGAATCAAACCCAAATCATTTATTACAGAAAGTTAACATTAGAGCAGATATATGTCTACTGCCTAATGATTTTGTGCTGCCCTGTGTATGTTCTAGTGAGCTGAATTCTGCTGAATCATTTCTTATCAGAATGAGATGAGCCTGTATACTCTATATCCAAGTTTTATGATAACTTGTGTAGAGTTCCCCCAAATTAGAGAACACTCAGATGGTTGTTAAAGCAACTTGAGCTTCTACCTCTGTGCTCTGCTGAGAGGCAAGCACCACAAACCAGATGATCTGGATCTGTTGATGTTTTCCTGGGTTTATATTTTCCCAATTTCTCCTTTTAAAGGAACATTGAAACAGTATCTATGATGCTGTGGTGCAAAATGCTTCTGTTGCCACTGAATCAAAGCTACATGTAGCTCTGGCTGAGGTGTGTGAAAAACAAGTGTTTAAGATGATCTGTATGCACTATTCACTCACCAGAGCTGTGGCAGGCGGCTGTTTTGCTTCATGTCAGGTTTCTCACTAGTGCTGTAAGAAATCTACAGCAGATGATTTGCAGGGCTTTCCTTCTAGGTCAGCAGTTTGCAAACACTCTTTCAAAACTCAATTAAAATGTTCCGTTTTCTCATTGGCATGAGGATAATAAATGGAAGAATTTCAAGGCTTAATATGTCTCTCTCAGAAATACTTCAGATTGCATAGCTGTGAACAGAGGTGCTTTGTCAGAGATTAGTTTGTTCAGATTTCCTCCATGACTGAAAATTGTTAACAAGAATTCGATTACTGTTGTGGCAAAGTAACCTGTGAAATAAAGGCTATTGCTGGCTATTTGCTGAAGGAATCAGTTAAAGTAATAGTATCAGTTAAAGGCAGTTGGCACCGCTTTAAGAAGTTTCTACTAGCTTAATAGCAATCTTCTCTGATGTAGCATCAGGTAAAAATAGAACTGCAGTATGTGCTGCACTTCAAGTTGTTTATATGTCTTATGCTATGTTTTATGTGTGCTGTCCACAGAGGAGATCCAAAATGGGAGAGTGATGTTGTTTGTGCTGCTCACCAAAGCAGCTTCTTGATGGTGCATTGCTGTCTGGGTACGCTCAAGCAAGTTCTCTCTTTTACCAGTCTAATTTTGCTTCACTGAATCGTTTACTACTTTGGACATGATGTGCTGTGATGAGCTGCCCCTCTCCACCCTGTCCCACAGCAATCGTGGGCCACATTTCAGCTAATAGCAACCTTGTGTCCCTGGTAGTTTGTACAGCTGAACTGCACGTTTTCATCTGCTCATTGCATTTCTGCCAGTAGGCATGGCTTCATCCAATAGTATTAAATCACTCTATATGTCTAATTCTGGCTCAAGGACTAAACATTTGGACACAGATTTAGTCCAGAGGTTGTGCTCAGTTAGTCACCCTGTCCTTCAGCATGCAAGCTGATTGTGCTTTTGCTGAAGAAAAGTTCGTTCCTCCACCCTCCATGGCAAAATTTGGGACTGCTTCTTGCTTACTTCAGCTCTTTTCACCCAGGTATCACCAGTTTTCATATGACCTTTCCTAGCTTTGACACATCTCACCTCAGTGTGATTATGCTTGGTTTCCCACTGGTTTCCTCTGGATTGTTTCCTCCATCAGTGGAATTGTCATGCTCATCAATTCTTGCTGCTCTTTCTGAACTTTAATTAGCTCTGCCCTAAGGGCTTGTGAGCCTGAGGAGCTCTTCTTTGACAAAAGTGGATTTCCTCACTAGGCTAAGTACAGGTTTTCTGAGGCTCTCATAGTACCTATCCTCCCTAGCTTATCTTTGCATCGAGCTCCCTCATCTATAATTAATACATGTCAGAGATGAATCTGTGCAATAAATTTTTTTGTGTAGGATGAGTTCTTCCATGAAAGTATTTATCAAGTTCTGCTCACCTTGACCATAGCAGTGAATTCCGTTATTCAATTATTCAGTCTTGTGAAGGACTGTGCTGTAATCTGTCAGGGCTAACAGAACTCAGGACTAATAGCTCTTAAATCTGGATCCAAAGTTCAAACAGCATCTTAATCACAGATTGGATGGGATATGCCATTGGCTTTGTACCTGGATTCTGTCTTCAGAGGAATTTAAAGCATTCTTTTTTTCCATGTGTATGTTTGAAGGCCTTATTTTGATTACTAGAAGAAGGGATGAGTCAATACTGCCTCCGAATTACATTTAAAGACATGAAATTTTGAAGCAAGGATATTAATGACCTGACTTTTTCCAGTGTGCTTAGTCTTTGCAGCTTTCATTAACTTCAGACACTTGCAGTCACTTGTACTTCTGAACATAATTTTCCAAGCTTACTTGACTCATCAGTGACAGCTGGGAGAATGATTCTTATTTTTCATTATTTACTAGTGATTTTGAATATATCAAAGTCTTAATTTCCAGAAATCTCACAAGAACCTTTTTTTTTTGGTCTCTCTTCACCCAAACTCCCACCTTAATAACATTGCCAAAGATCTCCTTTGAAAAGTCAGGTTCCTTTATTTCCAGATTTCAGATTAAAATGCAAAATGCAAAGACCTGAAAAGTACCTGTCACTCACAAGGGTCCTGGCAATAGCCCCTTTCATCTGATTTCATCTCCAGTATCCCTCATAATTCACTCTGCCACTTCTGTGAAGCTGATTCTAGTGTTTTCATCTCATCTCCTGTTAAATTGAGAAGAATATTTCTATTGATTCAGAAAGCAGAAGGATTAAGTTCCAGCGTGTGCTTTGCTCCGCTGTGCCAGGAAGTGCCTTAGAACCAATTTATAGCACGTGCAGCTTGAGTTTACTGAGTGCGGTTCCAATATGTACCTGTCCGTTTACATCAGGGTTGACATCCTGACACAGAGAGTTGTTTTATGTTGATACAAGTGATATGGTCTGTCTGGAAATTAAAATGATTCTCTATTGTTGTTGTTTCTGCTGTGCCTTCCTTAGTAAAACAACAATCAGTTTAAAAGCATCTCTTTGAATCGGTTGAGCTGGGTGCAGCTGACAAAGATACCCGCTTTTGTCACAGATGTAGCAAAAAGTCTTTAGGTTGTGTGGCTGATCCTCTTCTTGGGTAGTCTGTGTTTGGAGAGCTTGTCCTTACACTTACCAACATTCCATCTGCTGAAACAATGTGATGTTTAAAGAGCTATTGTCAAACTGATAGTACTAAGAACAGTGCTTGCCACTGTGTATTTATTTGTGTATTGGACTGAGTCTGCTCACTGTGCTTCCTTTCAACTCTGAGTTTCTACAGGCCCTGGCAATCAAACAGGCAAGAAATTGGTCTTGTTCATTATTTTTTGAAGGTTGTGCTAAAGGACTTGATCTCAGTTTGACTATACTTAGCAGAATGTATTTAATCCAAGTAAAAATTAAACTCAGATGATTCCTTGAAGGCAAACCCAAGCTAAAACCCCTTAGGCAGAAAATTATGTCATTCTGTTTACAAACATTTTTTAAAAAGGATATCTGCAAGTGTGAAACAGCAGCTGTCATTCTCTGTCTTGGGCATGAATCATCCATCATGGATCATACATAGGACTCAGAGGTGCTGTTTCATCCTTATAGTGTCTGGACGTATGGGTGTAGGATCCTGAGGAGCTGAGAATCCAGGCCATGGAGATGAGATTTGGTGGTCAGCAGAGGCATGAGAAAAACTGAGACAAATCATGCAAGGGCTACACGTGGAGCTAATCTTGAGCCTAAGAGATAAAGATGCTGAAATGCTGCTGCTGTATATGCTGTATGTAACTCTGCTGTGTTCTTGTCGTTAATATACTACTGCAGGAAAAGGCCATGTCTCCTGCTACTGATCCTTTGCAGATATAACATTGGGATTGGAGGCCTGGAACTCAGGATGAGAATTGATTTAAATTTCCTTATAGACAATCAGGCTATTCCTTTGCTTTCTGAAAAAATGCCATTATGCAAGTCTGTGACTGCAAGTAGCCTTACAAATATGTCTAAGAGTCTCTCAGTTCAGCACTTGTTAGAATATCCTGTGTCCAAGCAAGAGCTGCCAGTTTTCCCTGGTCTGGCATGAGGCTGTTGCGTCGGTGATAGCTCCTCAGGCATGTGCCTTTGAAGGCTGCCTCCTCCTGGGTACATTCCAGTGCATGCAATGTGTAGAAACAGTGCAGATCACAAGACTTCTCCTTCCTACTAGATGTGACAGGCTGCCAGCTTCATCATCAAATTGATGTTGGTCTAAATGTGAAGACCATGTGCATGGCTGCTACCGTGGGGTTTAGATGGTATACCAAGTGTAAGGCTGGGCTGCTGCCGGTGTTGCAAAGAGCTGATGTTGTGAACTAAGTCTCATTGCACCTGTAAGTATATTTCTGCCTACAGATATTGAACACAGTCTCTATATATGCAACATACCATGAAAAGAAGTTACCCTTTATTGAAGAGTGTTCTTGAAAAACAACTCATTTAACATGGAAGGCATACAGGATAAACCAGCAAAGATTGGTACTTTGTGGTGCTTGTAAACTCAATTTAGAAAAGTGAGATTTAACTCAGTTTTGAAATCTGTTTAGTTCTTTTCTTCTCTTCTATACATTCCATGAGGAGAAGAAAATAAGAAAATGAGCAGAAAAGTTGCCTGCATATATTTTAATAACAATTTTAACATGAAAGGAGAAAAGCCATAATTTTGTTCTAGTAGTTCATCTCCATTCAGACAATACAGAGGTTACTGCAGAGCTCATGCCTTTGATTTCTTACTTTACTTTGGCTTGTGTACCAACCAATTCTTGTTAAATATTTATGGACAAGATTAAAGACTTTATAAAACTTAGCAGCTGGCAGATGTCCTCGCCTAAAGGATAACGCAGAGTTTTCATTTTAATTGGATAACTATGTGACCGAAATATGCAAACCCCAAGGGAAACACAAGGATTGAAAGATGTAAAGTATTTTTTAAAGAAAATGCCCTTTTATATTCTCTACTTTCTTTTTCCCTTAGTAGCTTTTATCTGAAGGTGAAATTGTCATTTCTTTTTCATTTCTTTCTTTTTGAACTTTTATTTAAAGTCAGTTGGGGTGATTTTCCCCCGTGACTTAAACTTTCATATGGGGTTCCTTCAGTTAATTCAGCATGAGTTAACATGCCTGTATTCTTCCTTCTCTACTCTTCCTACACTATTTCAGTTTTTTGTATGTTCTTAATTATTACTATTGTTATGTAAGTGAGACTCTTTATATTCCACCCTTTGAAGATTAGTCCATCAACACAATTTTGTAGGCTAAGATCTTTTATATTAGCTGCCTATATACACATTCTTCTCCTTCTGTACATCAATATGTTACATAGACCTTGCAGTCCACCTAAAAGAAAGGACAACTGTAGCTTTGTAGAACCCTTTGTCTTTCTAACATTTCCCTACCATATTAAGTTGTGTTGTAACTACTGTAATCAGTAAAGCTATGTGTATCATTACATGAATGTGTGTATGGAGTGTGGTAATAAAGCAACAGTTCCTTCATCCATTCAGCATCTTGTAGTGCAGGAACTCATGTAGTGAAATAATACAGTTCCTGACCTCTTATTTTTTCCCTGCATGAATGCTCTCATCTTTTTTATCTTAAACCCATTTTATGATTAATTTCCTTTAATACTGTTCCTAAGCTGTTTTCAGATGCATGTATATTAGCTGTGCTGTGAGACCTGGTTTGTTGTTGCATGGATAGGTGAAGGTAATCAACATGCTTCTGTGAATTTGATTTCATTTTTTTTGTCCTGAGTAATATTTGCTTAACCAGTCATGTACTGTTATGCTCAGTTTAGCTTAACTTTGAGTTGCAGTGGCTTTAAAATGACTGCTAATCATTTTGTGCAGGATATTGTGATCCAAGCTAACCAGGCATCTACTGTCAAAAGGCAGTCAAAAGTCTACTGTTAAAAGCCTGACACTTCCTTGCAGAGCTTAGTAGGTGGAGAGGAGAGCACACAGGAGACACTGTTGCCTTTGTTATTGCCCAAAGAGAAGAAAGGTAGAAAAGGGCTATAGAAGATACCAGAGGTCAATGGAGAAACAGATCCTTCTGGATGAGGATCACAGCCTTGCTCTTGGAACAGTGCAACAAGAACTAAGCAGAGATCTTTCAAAACCCAGTTGGAGAAGGTCCTCTCTATTTAGCCAGCATCTAGCTGGTTAGAAAGGTGAGCCAGGTTATGGGAACTACGAATTCAGACTTCCACTGTCTGGAGAGACAATACCTCCCATAGTGCAAGTTAGTGGGGGAACTGGAATGGAAAGAGAAAATCACTGTTGGCTGCAGATGTGTTTATGTTATATAGCAAAATTAAAGGTACAATACACTAGAGAGAGAAAATGATGTTGGTCTCCAGCCCAGCGTTAATGCTTTTGTATAAGGACAGATAGCTGTATTCTGCTTTTTCCTTGACTATGTACACTGTTTATATGTAGCTGTGCAAAAACTCTGTAGACAGGAGCTGAGAGGAAGATGAGCTGAAGTAGGTTGTTTCTAAACATTGCCAAGAAATGACAATTTAAAAAGGTTGTTTATCTTTGGTAAAAAAGCATTTCAATGTAAAAGAGGTGAAGAGTCTGCAGAGTGGCAGCTGAGTGGCAATTTTGAGGACTGTAATTTGGATTTGCATTGCTCAAATGAAAATGAGACAGGACTTTGGAACCAAAGTCTTTCTTCAGATATGTCTTAAAATGACTCACCAAAGATCGTAGGTGAAGCCCTTATCAGAATTTGGGTTTTCTTAAGCCTAAACTGACTTTTTAAATAATAAACTGACATGTCCCTATGGGAGTGTTACTCCTTTCCCCGTTGGCACTTCAAGACATTGTAGATTTGGTGCATATATGTGTTGTAAAAATGACCTGCACAAATCAGGAGGCTGTGGTGTTGCAGCTGGATTGAGGTGCATTTTTTGTGTGCTTTATCACCACACGCTGAGTTTTTATTTCATAAATCTATACAGTTGTCTTGCATGAAATGAGTACTGATTAGAGTATTACAGTGAAGAAACATCTAATGAAAATGACCATTTTAGTAATTCATCTCATTGTAGCAGCTCATAAGAATCACCAGATGATATCCTACTAATTATGATTTATTTTAAGAAATGATACAATAAATGTCTCATATCTCCTCTAGTTTGATTTCTTCTGAGATAGTAAGGTTCTTTGAATATATATCCTGCTCTGGCAGGGGGGATTGAACTCGAAGATCTTTTGAGGTCCCTTCCAACCCTTAACATTTTGTGATTCTCTGATAAGAGACTCTTCCCTTATGAGAAGATGCAAGCAAGACTGACTGATCTTTTTGAAATTATATAGATCTTATCCAGTGCTGTATTATTAATGTATCATGTTTCTGTTCTTAAGCCTTGGACTGGAATAGGTAATGTCAAAATTCTTAGTTGGATATCAAGATCTTCAATAGCTGTAAAATGAGCTCAGCCAGTGTTTATATATACCAGATAACAGCAGGCAAAAATACTGACATCAAGGCTTAGTGTCATGCTGGGATTTTGTCTTTTCCTTCTATAGTAGAACACTTAAATATTCACACTACTACTTAGATCCCCTTTCTATTTTTCTATCTGATGTGGGCCAGTAATTTCTACTTTCACCCATCTTTGTTTTAACTGTAATAACTTTCACTCTGCTGGGAATTACTTGGAGATCCAGACACAGAAACTTCTGGTTTTAACTCCTGGGAAGATTTCACACCAGGCATTTCAAACTGAAACTTCTGGCACATACATTAAATGTGCATTATGAACACAGATTAGATGCATTAACAAGATGGATTATTTCTTCTGCACTTTGCACAATTTCTGTGACAGCATTACTAATGCCTTGATTTTTTTTTTAGAAAAGCATTGCATGTTGCCATCATTTCCTTGCTTTGTGACCCAAACACTGCTGAGAAGCAAGTTCATCCTCTGTTTTCCTTCCTTTTCTGGTGGTATTTCTGTTATTAAACAAATATATTGCGAGAAAAAGAAGATATTATCCCCACACTTTCTTAATCTCATAACCATGTTAGTGTTACAAGTATGTCATCCAGCAGAGTCACTACCATCTATCACATTTTTACTCCTCCAATATACTCTCTATGACAGTTTTGTAGAGAGGATAAGGGAGTTATTCCTGTAGAAGTGAGTTTTCCATTAGCTCTTCTGGTTGGTATTCTGGATATGTGATATTTTGCAGTTTTAGTCCTATCTCTTGTCATATGATGGAAAGTTTTGTGGTATATAGCATCTGAAACCTCTTACATGCTGGACATCTAATCTAGATGTGACAAAGAGATGAGAAAAGTCTGTTTATTAGAGATGAATCCAAATGCCACCTTGAAGCTGTCACAGGATAACATTTTGGTTTTGTTCTGCTTTTCAGGGCTCTTGGACCATGTGTCTGTGTGTGCAACTGCAGACATTTGATAAAGCAGAAATCCTTCCTATTGCATTATGGGAGACTGCATGGGTTAGAGAAGTGTGCATCATTGTCAATGGAGTTAAATCCAGTTGGTGGCCAGTCATGAGTGGTGTCCCCCAGGGTTCAATGCTGGGGCCACTCCTGTTTAACATCTTTATTAATGATCTGGATGAGGGGACAGAGTGCACCCTTAGTAAGTCTGCAGATAACACCAAGGTGGGTGGAAGTGTTGATCTGCTTGACGGTAAGGAAGCTACAGAGAGCTCTAGATAGGCTGGATGGCTGGGCCAAGGCCAATGCTGTGAGCTTCGATAAGGCCAAGTGCCGGGTCCTGCACTTGGGCCACAACAACCCCCAGCAGCGCTACAGGCTTGGGGAGGAGTGGCTGGAAAGCTGCCAGGCACAGAGGGACCTGGGTGTGTGGATTGACAGCGGCTGAACATAAGCCAGCAGTGTGCCCAGGTGGCCAAGAAAGCCAATGACATCCTAGCCTGTATCAGGAACAGTGATGTCAGCAGGAGCAGGGAGGTGATCATTGCCCTGTACTTGGCTTTGGTGAGACCACACCTCAAACACTGAGTCCAGTTTTGGGCCCCTCTCTACAAGAAGGATATTGAGGTCCTGGAGAGGATCCAGAGGTGGGTTACCAAGCTAGTAAAGGCTTTGGAGCGTGTCTCAGATGAGGAATGGCTGAGGCATCTGGGGCTGTTTAGCCTGGAGAAAAGAAGGCCCAGGGGAGACCTTATCACTGTCTTCAACTACCTGAAAGGAAGTTGCAGCGAGGTGGGGATCAGCCTGTTCTCCCTAGTAACAAGCAATAGAACAAGAGGAAATGGCCTCAAGTTGTGCCAGGGGAGGTTCAGGCTGGATCTGAGGAGGAATTTCTTTCCTGAAAGGGTTGTGAGGCATTGGGCTGCCCAGGGAGGTGCTGGAGTCACCGTCCCTGGAGGAGTTTAAGAGATGGGTGGATGTTGCACTTGTGGAAATGGTCTAGTGGTTGATAGGGCTGGGACAAAGGCTGGACTCGATGACCTTAAAGGTCTCTTCCAACAATACCTGTATGACTGGTTCATCTTTGTAAGTTGTTTTTTTTTTTAGTACTCTTTGTATTAAGTAAAGCTTTTGGCAGATGTTTAAACACAAAAAAGAAGGAAAATGTTGAAGAACATTATTAAACCAGATTAAAAGATTGAGAGCCCCTCCTTCTCAATTGTGGCTTTGCCTTCCCAATTCTGTTTCAGTCCTGTAACATAAATGGGAGGAAACCTGCAAGACCAAGCAAGCTGGGGAAAAGCAGAATGTTTGGTTACTTGGCAATGTTATAACAATTGGATCCATATAAGACTTACATGAATAAAGAAACAGATTTAGTATTTGATTTGTTTCAGCAAACAGAATCTCTGTATTACTTACACATGCTGCACAAAGGAGTATAAGACACTGGTGGACTGAAAACAGGGTTGTAGTTAAGTCTGTAGAGTCTATGTTTCACTTGAATATACTTCTTGAGAAAGGTGCACTTTTAAAGGTCTCTGATGTACACAATTAGTAAACTCTCAATGGTCAAATAGAAAGAATCCACATTTGTGGGCAGTTTGCAAGAAAGAGGAGTTAAATAATGCTAATTACCTGCAATTCCTGTTGACTCAGTTCTCCATATTTATGACTCAGTCCCTAAAGGGCATCTTTTTTTTCCTGAAGAATGTCTTAGTTCCCATCCTGTGCTCATGGCTCAGTTAACTTAGCAGCTTTTAAGACTACTTTTAGCCTTTTAGGACTTTTAGTGTCAGCCTGTCAAAATCAAATAATAGACAGTGCTCATCTTCTGCACTACTATTGCCATTAAACTGGCATCTGTATCTGCACATCTAGGTCCTGGTTGAACACTACCTTTGCAAATTGGACCTTTAGTCTCAGAGTTATTGAACAATATTCAGAACTGAAAAGAAGTCTCTGATATGTAGCTTTTCACCCTCCTTTCAAAAGTTCCTGAGCTAGGCTGACAAGTAGCTTTTCATAGATCAGCTGCCTGTACATGAAATGTCATCTCTGAGGATACCTCTTCACAGTTAAGCAGTACTGTAAAGTGGTATGAGGAAACCAGTTTAAGGACTGTTGCAAAGAAGCTTTATTTTTGAGTTATATGATGGAATGTACTCTGGGAAGAAAAATGCCAGCATTGACTGGGAACGTGTTACATTCAACGGGGAATGACAGCAATCCCTCTCCACAGGGAACTGAGAAAGAAAGGTGAGCAAAGGGGGAAGTAATGAAGTATAAGAGAGACTCGTGAGGAAAGGAAAGAGAAAGGAAAGCAAAATGCTACTGAAAAAGAGTTGGAGGGATGAAGCTAATGAAGTTGTTGGAAAAGCAACAGAGAGGCAAAAAGGGATCAATGAGATTGCAAAACCTCTACATCTTGGGTAAGCCTTATTACCTGCATTACAGCCCTCAGCCTACAAGAAAGCGTCTTACTGCTTAAAGCAGTGGCACAGAAGCTTACATGACCTGCAGCAAGACTGAAATGAAATTGGAATAAGTTGGTCAAAGAGAAGAAGAAAAGGTGGATTTTCTTCTGTCATTAAAATCCTTACAAATGTACTTTCTTTTCCCCATAACTTTCAGACTTTCCTTATTTAATTTTTGTGTTTAGAGTTTAACTATTAGAGCAAATTTAGCAGAATTTTCTTTTCCTATCACTCTTTCAGGTGGAAAAGCAGGACGTACTTTTGCTCCTTTCAAAGATTTCACCACTGAATCTCCTTTAGGGCTTAAGGAGACTTGAAAAAGGTCCTTCCTTTACCCTGAAATTTCAGTAGGATTTTTTTTGATCAACCTTCAGGTTGAAAACAAAAAAAGAGCAATTAGAAGAAATATAGCGTGCTCCTTTTGGTCACTACACTTATTCATCTGCAGCCTTTGGCTTTCATGTTAGAAGCCCAATATCTGCTTTCTGACTCAGTTTCCAGGGTGCTTATATCCGTAACAGCACTGGCATGGGGAAACTTGTAAAATAAGCAAAGAACTAAGTCTAAAACACTCCTAAGGCATTAGTATTGCCTTGAAAAGCAAGCTCACGATGAAGTATTTATTTGCTCACAGTTGGAATAGCAACACTTAAACTGTATAGCATGAATTTAATCAACACTTTCTTTTTATCATATAATACATAGCTGTAGGACAGCTTGGTTTTTGTTACACACTGCTTCCCAAGCAATGTTTTATGAGCATTTTGTTTTAAAGTGTGCAGTAGAAAATGTTCTAGGTCCTTTGCAGATTTGAAAGGAAGATACAGTGTTAGTATCAAAGGCAATATCAGTAAAAATAAACACAGGCAGACAGAAGGCCATATCCATTTGTGGCTTTGCTCTGCTGGACAGTAGTTTTACATCAGGGAATTTTTTGTCCCAAAAGCTGAAATAAAACAAAAGAGTAAGAAGCAGGGTGATGATGAGACATTTCTTCTGTGGATGGTGAAAGGCAGAAGGAAAAAACTAGAATTAGGAATGATATGTGTCTTTATCAACCCCAAAGGATCTGTGGGGAAGAATGTGGGATTTAGAGAACAGTATTTTTTTCTCTTCTCTCTCATTTTTGATGGGAAATGTGCTGGGAGCTATGTGCCCAGTTCATGAATATTACCAGCTGTATTTCTCAATTGCGCAGTCCAGTGGGATAACAGAGACTGAAAGCGTGCTTCACCTTTGTCTCACTCCCTTTCTCTTTTAGGATTAAGCAGAGGACAATGAGATTTCCTTTCTCCTCCTTATATCTCTTGAGGAAGGCAAGGTCTGAGGAAGGCCACAGAACAGCATGGCAGTGGGGGCTTTATTGCCTGTTTTACACTTTTATATCTATCTAGGGTTAGACCATTATCTGCCATAAATGAAGCAAGGCTCCAGCAATCCAAGTGCTTCTGCAAACAAAACAGCTTTCTGTAGAAGTATCTTTGCCAGGTGCTGGTTTCCTAATAGGATTTAGCCCTCTTTTTTTCTACCTGCTGGTGGTAGACTGGAATTTTTTGCTATGTATTAAGCAATTAATTGACAGCTTTGTAGTCTACAAGAAAAAAATGGTATTTTCCCATCATTCAGGTGGAGAAATTACATTTTCTTCATAATGATGCTTTGATTTCTAATTGCTCTCTCTAGCAGTTCAGACTCCTAGTCAATGAAAAGACTAGTCCTGTGTGGATGAGGAGCAGAATTCCTTGACCAGAAACAGGAACAAAATTTATTGCAAGGTGTGGAAAACAGAACAAGAGAAAGCCAAGGCAAAGGATTGAATTGTTTGGTATGCTCTAATCTTAATCTGTGGATTAAGAATGCTAAAAAATATTCTGAAAGGATCTAGTATCATTCCAGAAAGTTTATGAGAGCCTAGCTGAATATATCTTTTGTGGCAGTTTGTTGATTGTCACCACATGCTTTTTCTTGCACACAAATCTAGCCTCCTAACCAGGTCCCAGGTGCTCCTGTACAATCACAATGAAGATCTTGCTGATAGACTAAGCAAGAAGAATATCAAGCTGCTCTTGGCAGCTGCACTGGTTGTATTAAAGTTAGTTTGAGTAGGCCTGTGCATGTGTTAAGACATTTGAGGCACTTTACATTTTTGAGATCTCCAGTGGGATGTTAATACCCCACTGGACAAAACACTGTTTGTGGGATTTGATGGGATTACTTAACAGATCATCTTCTGTATAAACCTGACAGCACTGTGGCTTGGACAGCGTGCTCTCACAGCTCCTCTTCCACCCCCAACTGGACTGTCTGCCTGCAGGATTTGGTCTCAGCCTGAAAGAGTTAGCAAGGCTGTTGAACTGCTGATGGTTATCCTCTCCCCAGGTAGCTATGGACAGGCAGGGATGCCGTTATAGATTTTGTTTGCTGGCTAGAATGCTGGAAGCTTGGCAGGAGTCAAGTTCAGTTTCAGGATGAGATAGCTGTAAACTACCTGTCAGGAGGAAGAAGGAGAGAGATTATGACTGTGATGAGGTGTGGTTTATAATGCTGCCTGTTATTTGGGACTGTGCTTAATGACAAGCTGCAACTCCGTGAAGGCTAAAGAGCGAAAAATGTGCAGTGGGCTATATATCTTCACACAGTCTCTGTAAAATCATTGGCATGGGAATGTCAGAAGACCTTGTTCTAACCCAGCAGCGAGGCAAGATTGCACCTGAAAGATTCCCTTCCTCCTTGAGCATAAGGTCTTTCCATTCTGTTGCAGCAAATAAACCAGCAAAGTTAAGCAGACTGGAGCTAATGAGAGGCCACTGGAAGGCAGAATGTGAATAATGTAAATGTCTTACTATGATAAGATGCTGTATTTTCATTAGGTTGGAACAGCATTGACAGGGCAGCTGAAGAGCCCTTTGGCAATATGAAGGCTAATTACTTGCCATGAAGAAACGAAAACTTGTCAGGTGGGAGCCTTGTCATTGCTCAGTTCAATAAATCAAGGCAATAAATCACACCTGACAGAGCCCCTGTGCCATTTTAGGCTGTGATGTGTGTGGGAGTGGAGAAACTAAACACTGGAAATGTAGTGTCATCTTAAATAGGGGCTGATTTTATGTAGTTTATGAGAAATTATTTCCATGCTTGGGTTTTATTGTGTTTTTGAATAATGTGCATATGCCAAATGAGGTGGAGAGTAAAAAGGATGCATCTGTAGATGAGTATAAAGGGAAAATGGAGATGCAGTGAAGAGGTTTATTGTTTTCTTAGGTACTTGGGGTAAGAACTTTAAATATGCTCTTTGGTTTTGATTACTCACTGCATGGCTTCCAGATCAGCTGATCTGTGTTTTCAGAGTTGCAAAGAGCTCTTCAGATCATGCTTCTCAAGGAGTAGTGGTGCTTCAGTTTTCTGATTGCCTTCTGGTTTAGGGAGCCACTGAATATTAGCTGTTCCAGTTCTGCTGCCCACTCTCCTGACCTTGGGTAGCCCACTGCTACTCTATGTGCTGTAGCTTTCAGTTCAATGAAAAGATTAACCCTTACCTTATTTCTAAACTTCCCTGAAGTTTATATATAAAGATACCTAGTAAAAATTAGTAGCTCAACCTTCCGTGTTGTTGCTTTTGTCACAAGAGAGGTTAATGAATCAAGATACCTAAAATAGCTTCAATAACTGTCACAGAACTGGATTTTATTCAGACTGGAGGAGGCTACAGTTACTCCTTTTTGCTTGTTCCGTGGTCTGATTTGCAATTGTAAATATTCTCTGAAGAGATCTGAAGCAGTTCTTTCTATTCTCTTTGAGGTGATCAGCTTCTGCTTGTGTCCACATGTTAGTTTCTAATTAAAACAATCTGTGAGTTCAAAGAGAAACATTACTCTTGCTTGGCTTTGGCTTTCACTTTTATATTTGTTCTGAACAAATACCATATCCTGTATTGTTTTTCCTTGTCACTGCTCAGCAATTCAATTTCCTCACAAATTATGTGTGTAATTGATATGTGAGTAATTATTACATGGGTTTGGTTTGTTTTTTTATTGCTAGGGCAGGAGATGAGAGGATCTGGAATTAAAACTATGTAAAACCTGGAACTGTCTAAAACAGCTTAGGTTAAAAAAAAGTTTCTTTCTCCTTCTTCCTTGATTTTTAACTGTAATAAAATACCATTTATCTTCCTACTGCAACTGAGGTGAGTGTTGAGATTCCCATTGATTTTTTTAAGGAGGTTGTGATAAGTGCCAAGTAGGAATTATCTGTTATTGTATATTTTACAGTCAGTAGCAAAACCTGCAGAGTCCCATTCCCACACACTCCCATCTTCCTTCTTAAGAAGAGAATGGTGAGAGATGTAGTGACAGCGCTGGATGTACTCCTGGAAAGTTGAAGGATATTATGGTAAGGAGATCTACATGATACAGAATAAACATCCAAAGGAGTTCATACATGAATAAATAACCAGCAAATTGACATTGACTTGAAGTCAACATCAGAAAATCTACATCAGGAGAACTACCTGATGTTTCTCAGATTATCCTCAGTCCTTTTGAGCTGTTTTAAGTTACAAACAGAATGAAGAGTTACAAATAGTGTCGGTTGGTGATGGGTTTTTTCTTAAGATAGACAGGAGATGTTATAAACCAGGCACTGAGTGTGTTGTATGTTTCACTCACCATTAAATGAACTTCAGCTATTTGGTTCTTATAGGCAGCCCCTCCTCCACTCCTAAGCCTTGTTAAATTCCTCACCCTTATTCAGCAAAATTTAAGCACAAGTTTAAGTCCCACTGACATTAATATGGTTTAGTATATGCTTAAACACTTTGTGGAAGGGAGGCCTGGTGTACTTTTATGAGGAGTTTAAAACAGCTGAGTTTTTAATCTCCTTATCCTCTGAGATGCTACAGGCATCACTGTCAATGATACATGGAGATCTACTCAGCTCCAAATCCCATTCTGTTAAAGGGCAAATTCAGCTTTTTTACAGATGTTGTAGTGTCTTACTACGTGAAAGACTTGGATGGCAAATAGTGCTAGGTGAAACCTCATGTGAAACAGGTGTGCTAGCAGTAGAGCAAAGAACTGCAGTCTTAAAAAAAGGCAAGAAGGAGGAGCTGGGTAACTACAGATTGGTTAGGCTCAAAATACATGAAGGAAAAGATGATTATTAGGGGAACTCAACACAGATTCACCAAGATGAAATCCTGCTTGCCCAACATGATAGCCTTCTATAAGAATATAACTGGCTGTCTAGATGGAGAGCAGCTGAATGACAGAGCCCAGAGAGTGGTGATCAATGGAGCTGAGTCAAGTTGGAGGTCTGTGGCCAGTGGAGTTCCAAAGGGATCAGTTCTGGGACTAGTTTTAATCAACATCTTCATCAATGACCTGGATGAGGGGACAGAGTGTACCCTCAGCAAGCTGGCTGATGACACCAAACTGGGAGGACTGGCTGATTCCCCAGAGGCTGTGCTGTCATTCAGCAGGATCTCGACTGGCTTGAGAGTTGGGCAGAGAGGAACCTCATGAGGTTCAACAAGGACAAGTGCAGAGTCCTGCAGCTCAAGAGGGACAGGGAGCTGCTGGAGAGAGTCCAGCACAGGGCCACCAAGATGATCAGGGGAATGGAACATCTTTCATACAAGGAATGGCTGTGGGAACTGGGGCTGTTTAGTCTGGAGAAGAGGAGACTGAGATCTCATTAATATTTACAAGTATTTGAAAGGTGCATGTTAAGAGGATGGAGTGGCACTTTTTATCTGTAATGTCCAGTGACAGGACTAGGGATAACTAGTAACAGACCAAAGTTGGAACACAAAAAGTTCCACTTAAACTTAAGGAAAAATGTCTTTCCTATAAGGATGAGGGAGCCTTGGCACAGGCTGCCCAAGGAGGGTGTGGAGGCTCCTTCTCTGGAGTTTTTCAAACCTGCCTGGACACGTTCCTGTATGACCAGATCTAAGTGGACTGGCTTTAGCAGAGGGGTTGGACTGGATGATCTTTAGAGGTCCCTTCCAACCCCTACTATTCTGTGTTTCTGTGTAGAAATTTAAACTTTTCTTTTTTTCTAAAATGATTTTTTTATAGGCTGCATTTCCCGTCTTACTCCTGATATGTCAGCACCTGCCGGGTGCTTTCCCACTTTCATAGATTTTTAGTTGCAAATTATCTCTGAAACAGGTATCATCACACTTTTTATATGTGTGCTTAATGGTTTACATATGATATTCAGTTGGTACCTTGGCTGATACCTACTGGTCATTCCAAAACGAAGAATTTCTTTAACAAATAAAAAAGTAAAAAACTCATTTTCAGAATCAGATGTTTCTTGATACCCAGACATATCCCAGCATAGCCGTCTCTTTATGTATATCCAGATTTTTACTTGAAAATATTTAATAATGTAACAATCTTATCAGTAGCACCAACCTTTTAAAATGTAAATAGTATTTTCAGAGTATAAGGGCTGCAGAGCTGAGTAACCCTGTATAGCTGCATAAAAAGGTCTCTTAACCGAGGATTTTCATTGCTGCTTATTTCCATTCTCAGTAACCTGCTTAGTAAATGTAGCTGAGAGAAATGAGCTTTGTCAAAAGGCTTGGATAAAGAGGAAAATAATTCTCTAGTCAGAGGTGTTAAATAATACTTATGCTTCATTACAGGAAGATTTTAGTCTTGTGAAGAAAAGAGATATTAACAAAGCTTTCAGATGTTTTTTAAAAACACAACACAGTAACACTGATAGCACAATTAACAAATCCTGTGCGAGGTGCCAGCTGATAAGGTTCTATGACTGTTAAGTTGAGGTTGTATGATTCAAGCCCAGCTTTCACAGAAAATCAAAGAACCCATTACTGCATCAAATCTGATTTTTCAGATTCTGGAGAGAATATCCTCTTTGTCTTTCTCGTGTCCTTGCCCCACCATCCTGAGATCCTTGTCGGTCCATATCAAGGATATTTTTTTCTGAACCCAAATCTGTATGATCATGATTCTGATAACAAGACATATTGATCAAAACACAGAAGAATGAGGAATCTTCATGCCAACTCTCATCCGTGCATCCAAGTGTGCTGAATTTACCCATCTCCATCCTCAGAGGAGAGCAAACCAACAAAATAACACTGATAGTTGTGGTTGGTAGAGGTGGAAGGAAGAAGTAGATCCCTTTTGATTACTGGGACAAATGGCTGAAGTGTTGTAACTAAATGCAAAGTTAAGACAAAGTTATGCTTTTCATTAAAATTGTCCAAACCTACATTGCCTGCAAAACTTGGAATCTGAAGAGTCATCCACTTGGTTGACTTTCAGTGTTTAGAGTAATAACCTTTTACTATTGAGAGGAAAGCATAAAAATATTTTTGCAACTAGCACTATAGAACTACCACCAAAAGTATTAGGTCTAGTGTAACCCTACTGTAAAACACTGAAGAACAACAGATGTATTGTTGGAGATTTATTTAGTCCATTGTGATCCAACAGTAGTTGTTGAACAGAAAAAAACAAGTCGTTGTGTAATTCCCTCATCTTCACTGAGTAGCTCATTAAAATCTCATTAATGGAAGAGTTCAACTTTTGTCAGGTTCTTCGAGGGATTTTTTTTCATAAAGATAGCATTTTTTTTACTAGTAACTGCAAAGTGAATTACCCTCAGGTAATGCATATATGCAGAAGTATCCTAAGCACTTTTCTCAGTGAAAAGACTGTATTAGTGGTCATGCTTCGTTCTTCTCTGTTTCTTTCTTTTCCCATTCCAATTAGGTTGTAGGGAAGGGCTTTTAAAAGCATTAGCGTATAATGTTACAAAGAGTCTATCAGCAGTTCTATGATAAACTTCCATTTTTAGGTTGGGTTGTATAAAATCTCATTTTAGGCTGATAGTCAGCAGTAAAATAAGTTGGAAACCA
Organism: Colius striatus; assembly: GCF_028858725.1. NCBI lineage: Eukaryota > Metazoa > Chordata > Aves > Coliiformes > Coliidae > Colius > Colius striatus. The sequence continues at coordinate 9,887,594 of NC_084769.1, read as the reverse complement.
TGCTGCATAAGGACTGTGGCATATTTATCTCATATTTCAAAATCACTTCTCAGAAATTGAAATCCTGTATTTATGCCATGAGTAAGGTCTGAATGTAAGCCTTTTGTAGCTAAAAAATGATAGTTCCTGGCATAGGGACTAAAACCTGAAAGGCAGAGGCTGCAAAACCAGGACTTTCAGGATCAAATTTTCAGACATATTTAAGCTCCTGACTTAATTGAAACCAGTGGGAGGCATCCATGTAAATGCCTGTAGAGACCTGAGTCTTCAGTATGGCAATGGTACTGATAAAATGCATAGCTTTGTACCTGCAGGAGTGCTCAGAACTCAGGAATACTGAGTTAAGCCATGAAGGAGGGGACTATAAAGTATAAGCATGCTTCTTTGAGAGCTTTCTAATCCTAGATGGACACTGAGAAGTGGGGTGTCTTTAGTCTTGGACTCACACCTAAAAAAAGATTTGGGGGAAGGTTTCATGAGACTGCTGAGCTACTCTCTCAGTCCGAAAACGTATCTTTCTCTGATTTCCTTCTGCCGTCTCTGGGGATCTTCTGGTCCTATTATTGAGACCAATTTCCCACCCTCCTACTTTCTGCCTTGCTCAATAGGATTCCTGTTTAATGAGTTGCACTGGCTTTCTGTGAGATAATATGAGTGTGTGTTTTAGAGCCAGAGTGTGTAAGAAAAATGTAGCTAAAATTATGAGAGAAGATGGTGGAGTTGGATTTCAAACTTTTCAGGCAAGAATGCCATAGTTCAGGTTGATTCATACTGACTAGCACAGTGTAGCTCATGCTTTGTACCACCCTTACACCTTCTTTAGTATATGACCTTACTTACATAAATCCCCAAGCATTTATGAAAATGTATTTCTAGGTGCATTTGGTTTATTTTTGGTTTTCTTTGCTGTTCCTGAACAATCTTCAGTCCTAAAGACAGACTGTGAGGAGTTAAAAAGATTGTCTTGTACAGTAAATAGCTGTGAATACTATTAACAGGGATTTATTTCTATTAAGTTTGCTGCAATCACTTCCACATGCCCATTCCTGCTGTACTGGATTGCAAGAAAGGTCTGCTGAGTAATAGAAGCAATATTTTCCCACTCCCTTCTCTGGATTCCACCAGCAGCAACTGGTGAAGGACAGAGATAACTAATTGTACTAATTAAAAGTGGAGAGAGGTCGTCAACAACTCTGGCCCTGTGAGACGAAAGTTTAATGCACCTGGCAGAAGGGTGATGCTCTTGGTGTGCTTCGAGACACACTAAGAATAGAGGATATTTAATTTGTGATCTTGGAAGACCAAAATGCAATAACTTGTACTAAATTGAGGAGAATAAGCAAGAATTTTAGCAATTAGTGATGGGAGAGGATGAAAAATATAATACAGAAGAAGCAGACTGAAAGAATTTATTTTCTGATGCTCATATGCAGACTAATAGATATATTGTCATTAAAATTAATAATGCTGAGGATGTGTCTGTCTTCTTCTACACTAGTGTTTTTCCTTTCCTAATTGACAAATCAAGGGGGAATACTGATATGCAGTGATGATAACGATGTTAACTCGTTCTTGAAAGAGATTGAAAACAGCATTCCTAATAATACCTGAGGTGTTAGAGCAAATTGTAAAGATGGCTCAGAGGAAGAAGATTTAAATAGAACAAGGTAGGTATTTTGATGGTCCTGTATATCTAAATATCAAAGTTATCTAATATTTGTCTATTTTACTGACTGCCAAATGTTAAAACCTTAGAGCTGGAAGGAAAAAAGCTCTTTGGAAAGGGCTATAAAAAAACCATAGTCACATCTTAATCACTTGCTGTACTGTGTTGGCCCTGTAAACAAAGGGAAATTTCACTGAATTTCAACATAGGTAATATAAGCCAACAAAAAATTATCAGTGCTAAAGAGTGCAGTACTCTGGTTATTGATGGAGAAGGATTAGAAAATATTGGTTTATGGACAGGGCAATCAGTAAATTTAATAAGTTGCTCCTGTAGTTAGTCAAAGTAATTAACACAAGGGCATATAGGGCAACTTGAGCCAGCAGGCTCTGGCACTCAAATAACTGACTGTAAGAGAGCCATTAGCTCTTGATTAAGTAGTTTGTCATCAGAAGTCAGTATCTGTAGTCAGAAGTACTTATTTTATAACTATTTCTGATTGGTACTAGGGTTACATAGGGACATTAGATAGTCTGATTTTATAAAGGAAAAGGAATATTCCCTATATCACATGGGAAAATTTTCTGCTTTGCTTGTTTCAAGCCATCATGAAGTCTTCGTATTCCTGAAGAAATGGACCCTGAAGAGAAGTATATCCATGGATCCTTGACTGTAAGAGCCCACTGGAGACAGAGCCGTGTGAAGTAGCTGAAATAAAGGATGGAGAGTAGAATTTTTCTACCAGGCTACAAAGTGGAACCAGGAAAGATGAAGAATCCTCCTAGCAAAGAGATCCATTGTCATGGGACTACAGAGGTATCAGGAAAAAGTGATGTGTTGCTGGCAAAAAAGAGAGATTGACATCTGGTGATCAGAGTAGGAAGTCAGCCAACTTCACATACAGCATTTTCATCTCTAGGTTTTTAGGTATAGAGCTGATGACAAGAGTACAGGACAGAAGGCAGGAATGTAGTTTGCAGGTAGATGTCTGGAAAAAGGTTCTACATATCCTGAGAGGAAAAAAATATTTTGATGTGCACATTTCACCATTATTTAGAGGTACAGTTGGAGTATGACTCAGAGCAAGAATGGTGTTTCCAGAAATGATGACATCAAAACCTTTTAAAATGGGTTGGAGAAGCCCGAATGCAGACTTTGAATGTCAGGGAACTGTGCTGAAATTCAGGAGTTCAGTAAGTAAGATCACACAGTATTTTGCCAGATGAGTTTGTGAAGAAAAGAACACAAGGGCAGATCAGCAGAATCCATTTTTCTTAACCTTAATATAAGATCCTGTTCTCTACTAAAACTGAAATTCCCAGTGCCAATTCATTTGCTGCTGGAAGGTGGAAAATTTGGGACCAAAATAGAGTGCAGTTAACTATTAGCTCTGCTTCCTACACCATTCCATTAAGAAGAGACAGCAAATTTTCAGCTGATATGGATCTGAAAAATCACATGAAAAAGGAAATTTTGAACATCAAAGTTGATTTCATTCTCTAATTTCCTGCCAAGGTGAACCTGTTTCTGCAGGGGGGTTGGACTAGATGATCTCTAAAGGTCCCTTCCAACCCCTACCATTCTATGATTCTATGAACATAAACCAAAACATATTATATTAATACAGGTTCTGAGTTGTAATTTAAAGCATATTAAGAACCAGCCTGGAAATACTCCTTATTAGTAGTGTTGCTTATTAATAGCATAACTTATAAATATATACATTTAAGTACATAAATACATTAATTGGTAATATGTACATTAGGGATTGTAGATTGTGGAGTCCTAGAAACTGAGTCATCAATATTGAAACAAGAGAGACTCACTCTTGGGAATTTTACTGTCTGTGATGTTTGAAGAGAAGTTGCCATCATTCAAGCTTGTAGGAAGTAAGGCTTAATTCCCCAGATTTATTGTTGGAGGCACGGTGTATGTTATCCTTTAATGAACTAAAAAAGAATACATAACATGAAGCAGATGATACTGTAGGCTTCCCATAATATGACAAACTGACTAGGTCCAGCCCCCAAAGGCTGTTTGAATTTTAAGGGATTTAAAGTTTTAGCTAAGCAATGATATTTATATTATGAATCTTCTCTTTTAATTCCCATGTCTGTAGCTTTTTTTGGTGCTCAGTGTGCATCAATCTGTAATAAATAGGTATCCTTACAAGTCTGTGACAATTTTTAAAAGTCCTCACTAAAATGTCTAATAAATGTTTTGAACCACCAGCATGAGGCAAGTGGCCCAGAAGCAAATTCCTTAACCTGTAACCCCTCCTTACTTGTTATAAGTTATTACTGAAGCTTGTACATACAGCACATGCACAGTGGAGAGTGCTGCTGCCCTAATCAGCTGCATGAATTGTATTACTTAATTGAAAATCTAATCACATAACCATTAAATTGTTAATAACCAGGAATCAGTATGTCATTAATTTGAAATTGCTATAATCACAGGATGCACAAGTGTAAAACTGCACTGGTGAGGTTCGACAATTAACTTAATTTCCTAATGACAAATATGTCATAAATGGGTATTGTACAAATAGTAATTATTGCAAAAGTATGTGTTTCTCTGTTTTCACACAGAATCACAGAATAGTAGGGGTTGGAAGGGACCTCTAAAGATCATCCAGTCCAACCCCCCTGCCAGAGCAGGATCACCTAGAGCAGGTCACACAGGAACTCGTCCAGGTGGGTGTTGAATGTTTCCAGAGACGGAAACTCAACAACCCATCTGGGCAGCCCCTTCCAGTGCTCCCTCACCTGAACAGGGAAGAAATTCTTCCTTGTATTTCTTTGGAACCTCTTATGTTCCATCTTATACCCATTGCCCCTTGTCCTATCGTTGTCCATCACTGAGAACAGCCTGGCTCCATCCTCCTGACACCCACCCTTTACATATTTGTAAACATTAATGAGGTCACCCCTCAGTCTCCTCTTCTCCAAGTTAAAGTGCCCCAGCTCCCTCAGGCTTTCATCAGAAGGGAGATGCTCCACTCCCTTCACCATCTTGGTGGCCCTGCCCTGAACTCTGTCTAGCAGCTTCCTGTCCTTCTGGAACTGAGGGGCCCAGAAGTGGACACAGTATTTCAATACAGTCTCATGAGGGCAGAGTAGTGGGGGAGGAGAACCTCTCTTGACCTTCTGCCCACAGCCCTTCTAATCCACCCCAGGATGCCATTGGCCTTCTTGGCCACGAGGGCACGTTGCTGGATCATGCTCATCCTGCTGCCTACCAAGACTCCCGGGTCCCTTCCCCTACACTACTCTGTAACAGTTCATTCCCCAGCCTGTACTGGTACATGGGGTGATTCTTTCCCAGATGCAAGACTCTACACTTGCCCTTGTTGAATTTCATTAGATTTCTCTCTGCCCAACTCTCCATCCTGTCCAGGTCTCGTTGAATGGCAGCACAGCCATCTACTGTGTCAGCCACTGCCCACAGTTTAGTTCAATTGTATTTCTTTACTTTTCAGGCAACCAAAAAACCTGACAACTTTTTTATTAAAAAATCATCATTCTGAATTTCAGAGAAAAAAAAAATCTGTGATTGTTTCATCCCAACTGTGATAGTTTCATCTCAGCTGTGATTGTTTCATCCCAGCATGGCTCTTTCTAGGGCTGTCCTAGCTTCAGAAGGAAAAAAAGGAAGCAAAATAATCATCACTTCCTAACAAATGGAGCAAGACTGTCTACTGGGCCCAGTCAGCCAATTTTGCATTACCAAATGCATCTAAGTTATAGAAGCACAGTCCTAGTCCTTTTCTTATACAGAAATTCAGTATTCCTTTCATGTGCAAAAAACTCTGCTTATGGATGAGGACTGAATCCAAGTCTCTGTGGGTGTTTAATGCTTGTCCTTGCTGCACTTTCTTTGGAAGTGCTAGTTGTGGCTTTTCTGTGCAGGAAAGTTGGTACACAGGCAGCTCCACAATACATGGTTTTCTCTGCTCTGTTCCTTGGGAGCACAAGCAGTAAGTTGGAGGTGGCTTTCCTCATTTCTGAAACCTTTGTATGATTTATATACCTTCTTTGGGCATGTGTAACAGTTCCTTATTTCAAGGGGTAAGCAAAGCTGGGCCTTGCCATGCATTGATTACATCCATCAGAGAACAGTGAGATATCACTGGTTTTACTAGCTGACTTTGCCATGCTTCAATATTAATTTGCAGAACAACTGAGCTTCCCACTCTTTCTACTTAGGTCCAATTTGTCCAAACTGAACTTGTGCCCTTTGCTATGACAACTGAGGAAGGGAGCTATTACCAGTTTCTTGTGTAAGTGCACAGAGGCCTCAGTAGATTGAGGTTTCTTTGTTAGATATACAACATTTTCTCTCTCTACCCAGGAAGATACCATCCTAGCTGTGGAGATATCATATTGCTCAGCAGGCCCTGGAGACCAAGGATGTCACACTGTAGTAATTTTATTGAAGCAGAACTGAGGTAGACAAAGTGACAAGAATCAAACTCATCTGCAGTAGCTTTTTAATTCCTCAGATGTAGAAAATCTGTCTCATATCTGGATAGACAAGTATGACTATACCTCTTGAATCCTTAGCTATTGCTGTAACACTTGATTGTGGTTTGTTTCCAAAGAGATTATGTACTTTTATAAGCCAGCTGAACGTATACATGGATATGTCCATTAATATTGCATCACACTGCAACTCCTGCTACTAATTTTATCAGAAAAATAGAATTAAATTATGCACATATAAATTCACTATTGTTCATTGTTCAGTCTCAAGCCACAATGGAGTAAACTTTCCATGCAGCATGTGAGAAATTAGACATGCTGGCAGCTGCGAACATCTAATTCCCCCTGCAGCGTGCTGACAGTGTACTCCAAAGTAATGTTTTTCACTAACTGCACACTGCACTGACTATGGAAGCCTTCCACTATCCCATGGCAGAATAGTAAGATTCCTACAGCTTTTTCATTAACTTGAAAGTGAATGTGAGGGACTGTTGCTATTGTCTTCTGGGACTCAGTGAGGCTTCCACAAATTGGAAGGTTTCAGACAACTGGTTGAAGTTACGTTACATTGTTAAGTATCCCTTTCTTTCATTTAAGACACCATATCCCCCCCAATAAAATCCAAGAGAATGTTCAGTAGGCAAGCTTCTGCAGAGGTGTGTCCTGCTATCAGTCATAAATTAGATGGGAAAAGAGGTTGCTTTACTATTTCTCAAAACTAAAATTCAAGAACAAGAAAAATAACCTCAAACCACAAAATAAAACAACTAATAACTTCTTGGAAGTTATAGGAAGGGGTTTTTTTCAGCTGTGAATAATTCTTTTGCATTTGTCTGAGAGTATTGGTTTCACTGAACATACTGCAATTCGGTTAAAAATGTGTTTTCACCTCTATTAGTGCTTAATCTTCCCACTACTGAAGTAGCTTGGAAAAAAAAAAAGGACTAAACACTAATATCCAAAATGTGGTCTTGATTAGACAAGAAAAAGAGAAATCAACCTCTCTTTAAAAATATAATACATGCCTGGGTTTTATACTTCTAATAGTTTTGTATTGCACTACATATTTACAATGTGTATCTTCAGGCAGCATAGGGAGAGAACAGGCTGGAACATGTGGAATAGAGCAAATCTTAATAGGGAAGGTTCTTTAGCTGTCCATCTGTGTTTGTTACTCTGTGAAAAGAAGGCACTGAGGCTTGCACTGCTCTGCATTTTTTCGTAGCAGTGCGGGGTGCTTGAAGTGCCAATTTTTGAATATACAGAAAGTGGAACAAGGTATGTAGAGATTACTTTAAATTACAAGCTTGTGGAGCTGAAGATGGTGTTTATTTTTTGTCTGTGCTGAACCAAAAAGAGATTTACTAGAGAAGCTATTCAGTGATAGCAGAAAGAGGCAAAGGTCAATTCCACGCAGAAGAGTCTGAGTAAGAAGGATGAGAGGGGGCTCAATCAAACAAGATGAGCAAGAGATGGATAACTGTGGAGAGAGAAGTTTGTTTGCCAGCAGAGACCAGATGATATTCGTTTGTTACATTTTTGTGAATATTTGAAATGTTGTCAGGTGGGAAAGGTGGGAGTTTTATTTGTATTTCAGAGCTTTAGCCTGAATATCTATTTATATTCATAGATGTGGGAGTTGCCTGCAATGCTAGTATATGACTTTGGTATTTCTTTGAAGACTTTTAGACTTCTGCTTGTTTTATATTTATCCCTCAAAATAAAAGAAGTTAAATACTTTGAGCATGTGACCCTACGAGTTTGTTGTCAGCTGGGTCTTTTTGAAACAAATTCTACCATTTACAAGGACAAGTGCAATGGTTTAAATGAAAGAATATTTTAAAAGCCTTGAAAGAAATTATTTCAGCATGAGAGAGATGTTTTTAGAGGAGTTAATTCTGACAAGAATACTAAGGTTTTAATATACTAGTTTATATGCTTGAGGCAGTCAGTAATCAAATGCCTGAGTACCATATGTACTGACATTTACAAATCACAAACAGATTTATATATTACGATTCCAGAACTTTATCACAGCAAAATCCCACTCTGCTGTTTAAACAGATGACAGAAGAAGAATTAAAGATTCACACTTATGAGAATTCAAGCAGCTGTCTAGTATTTATTATATGGGACAGAAAGTAAGAGGAATGCATTCTAAAAAGCTTAAATAGCCTTCTGAGTAAGCTGCTAAGTAGATGGTTACCCAGAAGATTTATACTAGGCAAGCCACTTTACCTCTCTACTTTCCTCCTGTCAAGAAATAATTATTTCTTTCTACTACTCTTCATTGGTCTTGCCATTTAGGCTGTGAGTTATACTGTGTTGGATTTAGAGTACCTTCATAATTTTTTGAGTTATTGGATTCCTTCAAAAGGAACTCATGTTCCTCCTCAGAACAACCCTGTCTTGTTAAAAGTAAAAGTATCTCGAAAACCCAACCTTATCTGAAACTGTGCAAGTTTGAACAATCTTGTTCTGGGAAAGCATTTTCAGGACAAAAGGTTTTCATAGAATCATAGAATGGTAGGGGTTGGAAGGGACCTTAGAGATCATCTAGTTGAACTCCCTGCAGAAGCAGATTCACCTACATCAAGTCACATAGGAACATGTCCAGGTGGGTCTTGAAGACCTACAGAGAAGGAGACTCCACAACCCCTCTGGGCAGCCTGTGCCAGGGCTCCCTCACCTCACAGTGAAATAGTTTTTCTTATATTTAAATGGAAGTTTTTGTGTTCCAGCTTCATCCCATTACCCCTTGTCCTGTTGCTAGCTACTATAGAAAAAAGTGATGCCTCAACCTCCTGACACCCACCATTTAGATATTTGTAAATATTAATGAGATTCCCCACTCAGTCTTCTCCAGACTAAACAGCCCCAGTTCCCACAGCCTTTCCTTGTAAGGAAGATGATCCAGTCCCCTGATCATCTTGGTGGCCCTGCACTGGACTTTCTCCAGCACTTCCCTGTCCCTCTTGAGCTGAGGAGCCCAGAACTGGACACAGGACTCCAGCTGAGGCCTCACCAAGGCAGAGTAGAGGGGGAGAAGAATCTCCCTTGACCTGCTGACCACACTCTTCTTGATGCATCCTGGAATGCCATTGGCCTTCTTGGCCATGAGGGCACATTGCTGGCTCATGTTCAGCTTATTATCAATCAGGACTCCCAGGTCTTTCTCTGCAGAGCTGCTCTCCAGCAGGTCAATCCCCAGCCTGTACTGGTGCATGGGGTTGTTCCTTCCCAGGTGCAGGACTCTGCACTTGTCCTTGTTAAACCTCATGAGGTTCCTCTCTGCCCAACTCTCAAACCAGTTGAGATCCTGTTGAATGGCAGCACAGCCTCTGGGCAATCAGCCATTCCTCCCAGTTTGGTGTCATCAGTAAACTTGCTGAGGGTACACTCTGTCCCCTCATCCAGGTCATTGATGAAAATGTTGAACAAGACTGGCCCCAGAACCCATCCCTGTGGAACTCCACTGGCCACAGGCTTCCAACTTGATTCTGTGCCATTGATCACCACCCTCTGGGCTCTGTCATTCAGCCAGCTCTCCATCCACCTCGCTGTCCATTCATCCAAGCCACACTGCCTGAGCTTTCTGATGAGGATGTTATGGGAGACAGTGTCAAAAGCCTTGCTGAAGTCAAGGTAGATGACATCTGCTGCTCTCCCCTCATCTAGCCAGCCGGTTATGCACTCATAGAAGGCTATCAGGTTGGTCAAACAGGATTTCCCCTTGGTGAAGCCATGTTGACTGCTCCAATAACCATCTTATCCTTCATATGTTCAGTGATAACATTCAGGATGAGTTGTTCCATCACTTTTCCAGGGATGGAGGTGAGGCTGACTGGCCTGTAATTTCCTGGGTCGTCCTTCTTGCCCTTTTTGAAGACTGACATGACATTGGCCTTTCTCCAGTCCTCAGGCACCTTGCCTGTCCTCCATAATTGTTCAAAAATGATGGAGAGAGTCTCTCAGAGCAGTCACAATGTTCTGAGCTAAGGCATTTAGCTGTGATGAGAGAGAGAATGGCACGACAGAAAACCAATCCTGGATTTCCTCAGCCCAGGCAAACATCCTCACCTGTGTGGTTCTTGCCTGATGCACGTAGGAAGCACAGTCAGAGCTCGTAAAGAATGGTGCTGACTCTCCTTCTTTTGCAATTAAGGTGCTATTTAGTTAAGAGTTTAGTCTACTTTGAAATAGTAAACATAATATAACCTAATGTAATAAAAAAATAATGGATAAGATGTTTTTAAATGGCTTAGTGTTCAGCAGTCTGTGGCACGTGTGGTAGTATCACACGTATGAGGTGGGAGCATCAGTCTTGGCTTGGCTTCTCAGCTTAACCTTAGACCTGCCTTCTTTCCATGGACTTGCCTGATGATCACGGCGCTGAGACTGACCCTGATCAATACCTCCAGGCCAGACTTTGACCCACACTGCTCTGCATCCTACTTTCTGTTCAGCAAGGTCCTTCCACCCCTCTGCCCTGCTGTCACCCCTGGCTCCCACTCACTTTCCCTTATGGCAGCAGCGAGCCTTTGCTGCTCCCAGGCACAAACCCTGATGCAAAACCATAGTAAGCTTCATTTTGAACTTGTAAAATTGTTAGGTGTAATATTTAAGTTGAGCATTTCTTATAAGGCAATATGATTTCTGGTAATTCAATGAGTTAAAGTGAACATGTTAATGAACAGTTTCAATAATGACAGTTCTCCACTAAGATTCAAACTTCACACCACGGAGTAATACCACTCATCCAAATGCATTTTGGTTTACCTCTGTTGACCTCATTCTTTCTTTGAATGTTTTCAGCATCTTATCACTGCCTAAAGTTCATGGTTTTACAAAATGAATATTGCTGCATTAATGAACACCACCAATTATGAACTCCACAGCATTTAAAGTACTGCTAACATTTTCCTAGCAATCGAAGAAATCAAGTTTTTTAATATAAGCACTGTTTTTTTGTTGCTTTCTCTTTTACTTCAGCAGATATTCTCTATTAGTCCTTTCCTAAAGGACTTCAATTTTGGTTGTCTGAAAAATTATGGTGTATTCTAAAACTCTCTGAAAGCTGTGAAACATTTCTTTCAAATGGAGAAAAAAAGAAATCTACCTGTACTCCTGACAGATTGTCCAAGCAGCAGGCATCAAAAATGAAATGATAATTATTCTCGCTATAGAAGATCTTATAGTACAATTCCTGTCTAAAAACACATTTAAGTTTTTAATGCAAGAGTAGAAACACTGTGCATTTCCTATTAGCTAGACCAACAGAGAATATACTTATGAGGTAGACAAGAAAGTAAAGAATAGTCCCTTCATTTGCTTCCCTGAGTGAGAAAGCTTTACATGCCAGACCAAAGCGCTGGTGCACCTGATGTTTTTTTAACTTACAGTTTTCCTGAAACAGACTCAGTCAAAAAAAATAAAGAAAAATACCCAGTTTTGAGAAAAAACATCATGTAGGTTCAATTTTTCATTCCTCCTCCTGAAATGTTACATGTTTGGGGATTGCAAGCTGGTCCTGCTGCTTCTTGTCAGAGTGCAGCCCACTGTCACCATGGGTTACATGATAAAATGGAGTTTGAATAACTTGCTGATTCTCTGCATCAACTACACTTTTTATCAGTAGCCAGAAAAATCATTCCTGTAATCATTGCCTGTCCCTGGGAAAGGATTCCTGTGGAACAGAAGGAAGCCTGTAATGCACAACTAATTTATTTTGTGGGCATTATGTCAGTCATGTTGTAGTATGTTTCTTCCTGTATGGAACAGACAACTTTATTTCTATAAATTGCTGTAATTGGTGAAAGGATTCCACATTTTCTACCTCATCCTTATTTTCTTCTTTCAGGACTAGAAAAATGTGGAATTTCACGCTACTGCTCAATTGGAACTCAACTTCAGGTCCAAGACAATCATTTGACTTTTGTTAACTTTACAAATGTGGCTATGCCGTGAGAATAGGTTTTTACTGCACTATCTAATAGGGGGTGTAACTTTACAGATCTCAGGAGGAAACCTAAGAAGTAGCTTCCGACATTCAGTGCACGTTTTTCTTTTTACTTCCTGTTCCCTTTCTGAATCTAACTTACAACTTTCTATCTAACTCTGACACAATGGTCCTACCTTTGAAGCACAGACAGCGAGGTATAATCTGTCCTGGCATTAACTTGGCTGAATAGGCTCCACATGGAAGCAAGCAACTCATCCCTCCATTTCAACCAGCTTTTCCATTCTTAATCATCTTATTATTTCCCATGACTAATTGTTTGGAGGTGCTCCATCTCTTTCCATGTTGAGGTTCTGGGGGAATGTGGTGAAAGTGTTAGGCAGGGAATTTAACTGGAAATCAAAAAACTTACAAACAAGCAGCTCTGGGCAGAAACAAAACCTCACTGTAACTGTGCAGAACTAAGCAGTCTAAAAAATAAAGAACAAAATCAAATTACCTGTGTGCTTAGGTAAGTGTGAAGGGAGAGAAATGTAAGATTAAACAAATATAGATCTTTTTACCATAACAATCTCCTCTGCCTTGATGTAGGGAAGATTTTTCAGTAGGTTAGATATAGGGAGGAATCAGAAAAAGGAAATGACTGTGGAGTAGCAAGGACATATATCTCACCTGCTGACTGCTTCTTATTTAAAAGTAGAGCTATGTCCACTGACTCAATTGTACTCTCACAGACCTTATTACATCTGTTTTACCTATAGGTAGGGTACTTCACTTCTACCCACTCCCAACCAAGAGGTGGGTTTACAGGAAGGTGGAAGATGAGCTCTCTTTTGTTTCTTTTGTTTCAGGTGACTGGGAAGGAGTCTTAAGTTGTTTTTCAAAGTCCATGTGTGAATCATAGGGCATCTGAAGCTCTCCCAGAATTATCTGTCTGATTAAAATTGCTATCACTTTTCTGGTGATTTTAAACCCATGTTGGTTAAGCAGCAGAGCTTCAAAAGCTACAGGCAAAGAGGAGACAAAATGTGCTTGTGAGAAGGAGTGCCTGGAAAACCACCAGTGCCTGGAAACAGAGCTGTCTAGAGTATTACAGACTGTAAACACCAGTATGAGAAAACATAACACAGTGAAACAAAAGCAAGAAGATAAGGCTGAATAAAAGAAGGTAAAGATGAAGATCAGAAAGCAAATTTCAAAGGGAAACCCTCTGTTAGTGTTTGGTACAATCCCTGCAGGGAATTAGTCCCCTCATGAGTAGTCACAGTCTGTGGCTACAGCCCTGCACACAGAATCACACACCATGGTGAAGGTGCTCAGGCCATTTGATGTCAAATCCCAAGTCTGTCACAACTTTCTTGAGTGACATCAAGCACATCAGTTCACATATTTCTACAGACAAATGTCTCAAAGCAATTCATGATTCGGCTGTTATTTAAAAGCAAGCAAAAGGTTAGCTCAAGCTTTAAATGCTTGCTAAAAAGGAGCCTGAGTGGTGCTGGTGCTCTGAGGCAAACCCAAGCTTTAGCTCATAGTTGAAGCCCAGGTAAAACCATGGATGCTGAAGGCAGGTCTGCCTTGGTGACATCATTAGTAGAGCAGAGAGGAAGCACCTTATTGTGCAAGAGACATCATCTGTAAAGTGAAAGACCCTCACTTTGTTTCTCCTCTAGGAGAAAACTAGGCCACATACCAAGTGCTTAGGAGAGGTGTTCTCTCAGGGGGCTGTGCACAAACTGTTTATCAAGCAGTAGAAAAGGAACTGTTCTATTCATTAAAGAAATGGTCCAACTTAAAGCCTACAGGAACTGGCCAAACCGTTGCAATGTGCATATCTTCATCAACTACTGAATTAGTTACTAAATCCATCAAATATGAATTACTGTAGGCTATAATCTACCAATGCCAGTGCAGGATGTACTCTTACTCAACTGCTTTCCACCTATCATCTTCCAGTTTTCTATCTTTCTCTAAACTGGAGTGGACTATATAAAAATCCGAGAGAAAGAGAATCTGTCAAGCTGAGGACTGATAGTGCCTGAACAGTCTTTTTTGTTTCCCTGCATTATCAATATAAATTACAGAAGTGTTAATGACAGTGGCCCTGAAGGATGGTTCTCCTGATCAGGCAGCAGCTGTTCTAGCATATTCTGGTACTTAAATGCGCTTGTTGGTCTGTGTGTTAGTCAGCCTTTGATGTTTGCAGCTGTAAATACAAAACAAAAGACCTCTTTAATTGCAATGTTGTGCTATCAGCTTGAGTGCTTATTGCAGGAGCTGTGAGTGACCCAGAGTTTGCTGTTGTCTCATTTTGTTTTTAGAAACAGGAATCACTGCAGGCCAGGCTCAGGCTGTGTAGGCTGTGACCAATAAAGTTCTGGTAGCTGCTTGCTGCAGGGTGAAGGCTTTCTAGCCATCCACAGTTCCTTCCAAGTGTACAGGACAGCCAATAACTAACCAAGAAGGAAGATGGTTTACTGGAGCAGAAAACACAGTCCCAGGAATCCCATCAGCCTACCTGGGCAAGGCCAGCGATAGTGCAATTCTAATGCTGTAGTCAGAGTTTGGTTTGCTCTAATCTGGAGGCTTAAATAGGAGCACTGGTCACTTGTGAAAACATGAGCTGTCTATTTGTAATTTTGCATCTTGTTTTAGAATTGGAACATAATTTCTTTGCACTGTTTACACAATGCCCAGCATACCAGTGTTCTCCAACTCCCTAGTTCAAAACAGCAGTTAATGAGAGATTGTGTGCATGTCCTATGTGCTGGCCAAGCTGTGCATCTGCTTTGCTGGTTTACATTCCAGAGGAGAAACTGGCCACTTCTACTCTAGAAAAAAAATGTGGATGAATTGAAACAGTTGCTCCAGCAGCTCAAACTGGAAAAGTGCTTACAATGACAACAAGCTAACAGCAGAGAGCTTAACTGATTCCTCCCCCTGACACAGTACTTTATTTGCACTAAAAGCAAAGATCTTACAATAGCAGCTTTACACTAGGTCATCTGTGCTCACATACTGAGCAGGGGAGCTCTGTTTGTATAAGACATGGCCTTTCCTCAGCAGTTTGCTGTTAGAAATGGAAAACCAGGCTGGGTTTGCCTGGCTGAGGCAGATGCTGAGGCCAGCTGGCCCCATGGCCATCTGCAGCTCAGCCCTCTCAGCCTCCTGGCTATGACACACTTCCCCATGTTTACATTTCACAGCTTCCTTTCCTGGCCCCTCTGAACATGTTCTGCTGAGTCCTCATGGCAGGAGAGCTATCCTGCTCCTCTGCACAGCTACTGCCAGAGAGCCTGTGAGCGGGACTGTCACCCTTTTAGTGCCAGTTACTCCCATAGTGTCAGATCCTCCACACAGTAACTGCCCATCTCACAGCACTTGAGCCAGTCCTAGAGGAAACATGTGACTGTCTCTTGGGAAGTGTTTTCATGGATGAATCTCTTGCTATTGCAATATAGATTGCCTGTCAACACTTGGTTGCTCTCAACTGTGATGTCTCTCAAAGTGAGAGAGCACGAGAGACACAGACCGTGCTTTCTGCCTCAGGATACCATTGCTCCACTTTGTTGAAGCTGTACAGGCAGTATGTATTGCAGGTCTACCTTCATAAATTGTGAGGCTAGAAACATCTTGGGCTTGATGATCTTAAAGGTCTTTTCCAACCACAATGATTCTATGATTAATGCTGCCGTTTGGAAAAAAGAAAAATGAACTGAGGACTCCTTAAGGAAGGAACTCAGGAAACCTCTTACACTCTGAATAGCCATTTCTAGATGGCTGAAGAAAAACAATGTTGATGCAGTGCCAAAGATAAAGTGAAATTAAAATATCATAGAATCATAGAATGGTAGTGGTTGAAAGGGACCTTTAGAGATCATCCAGTGCAACCCCCTGCAGAAGCAGGTTCACCTAGATCAGGTCACACAGGAATGTGTCCAGGTTGATCTTGAAGACCTCCAAGGAAGAAGACTCTACAACCTCTCTGGGCAGCCTGTTTTCCCAAGCAGGGAGATCTGAAAGACGAGATTACAATGTTGTTTGTGAAAAGGAAAGGCAAACATTCTAATAGGTTGCAAAGGTTTCTATATATACTGTCATAAATATCTCCAGACTCTAGTCAGCATCATGTTTTTGAGGTTTTTAGAGACTGTGTCTGTTTGGGAAGAAAAAGAAACAGAAGAAGCAATGTTGATCTAGGAGACTGTGAAGGAAAGAATTGTGTTCACCAGCTCTATTTGATATGCACACCAGAAAGGCTCTAGTAAATGATGTTTTTATTAGGCATCGCTCCTCACCTAGTCCCCCTTTGTCTGGGAAGCACTGTGAAGTCCATCTGTTACCATACTGGGATAAATGTCGACCACATTCTAATGTCAGGTGTGACCTTGTATTGGACACCAGCTTTGGAGCTGAGCAATGAGAGAAAAATACATTTATTCTCAAATCTGAAAACTCATTCTCCAAAATGTTAGCTTACTTTCAGGCCTACAGTGTTTTCCATCAGTTATAATGCTGGCATGTAAATCCACTTATGTGCTTAGGACATGCAGTCAATGTGGAGAGCAGAGGGAAGCACAATGACCAAAGCCAGACTGAGCAGAACCCTTCTGTTTTCTCTCTGGCAGCATAGAAGGGGCTGTAATCATAAGGACACTAGTAGATCCTGCAATAACAGTAAAAGAGCTCTCAAAGGAATTTACAAAAGTAGCTGTTTTGTAGTAAACATTTTTTTCCCCTTTAGCTCTGACTACACAACAAATGATAACATGAAATCAAACATGACACCCTACCTGCAGGACTTGACTCTGACAGATGGAGCTGTGTTTAAATAGCACCATGTTGCCACTTCTGATAAAGCTAAATATACAAAAGCAAAATTCTAATGGGAGAACTAAAAATGTTCAGTTCTTGGAAGCAGACCAGAAAAAGGTGGGAGCAAAGAGCATGCCAGAGAAAACTCTTACACTGAGATCAAAGGAAAAAACTTGTCACCAAAGCAGGAACCCAGAAGGACTGAAAAACGAATTTCTAATGTGCTGGAACTTGATATTATCAAAGGAAGCTCAAAAATTTCGAGACAAACAGGGTCAAGGTGCAGATGTATTTAGATCCTTCTTTATGGGTAAAAGTTGTCACTGCCAAGATTCTTATTAGCTCAGAAGTTTTACTGAAGATAGCATCTCTTTTTTTTTGGTGAACTTTGAGATCACCTTCTTGTGTCAATCAACACAGCTCCATTGAAGTCACTGTATGAATTCCCAGTTACTGTTCAGCACAGATCTGCAATGAGAATGATAAGCCTGGGTGAAGCTTTGAGGCACCTGTATTAGCTCTGAATTTGAATCATTAAGAACTTCCAAAAGTTTAGCTATAAGCCTGTTTTGGAAACATGAATTGCTCAGACTTCACAACTTCTCTCTTTGTTACAGTATTTAGTGTTCTGCTTGTGGTTTCAGTTTCCAAATCTTGGCCCTTACATGTGAATTTCAGCTTCTGTTAAGCTCTTGGGATTGTGAAGAAGCAGCTTGCAAGTAGACATTGACTGAACCTTGAAAATAAGAACCAGAAGGTAAAGAGTAAAAAAATTGAAATTTGTAATTAAAATCTTATGGTTCTGAAGCTTCCAGCTTAGGATTGTTGAATTTTCTGGGCTGGCAATACTGGCACGCTGCTCAGGAGAGCTGAGTGAGTAGTGCTTGTTCAGTAAGAATAGCCAAAGCTGATTCTCTAGGCATATTAAAAGCTCTGAAAGATACACCACCTAGAGATTATTAATTGCATTTTTTCCCCCAAATGTGTGAAATTGAGTACTATCAATTCCAAGCACACAGACGAGAAAAGAGCAAGGGACTTCTGCCCTTCACCTGCTGTAAAAGTGCATTTGAAACTGCTTTTAAACACATCAGTAAATCTTTCTACCCTCATGTTTGGTTGGCATGAAGACAGGCTTTGTTAATGAGAGTATTCTATTACAACCATGAGACAGAAAAGGAATGAAGTTGCTGGTTCTACCATTCTACTTCAGTTGCATCATCAGCTTTGGGATATTCAGATAACCCATGTTAAACTCAACTGCCTGGGCTCACCGTGTGCATTACATTGCACACAGATTTCCCTGCCCTCAGTCACGGGAAACATCTTGTGGCGTCTTCTAATGAGCAACTGACACTTGTGCCATGTTATTCCATGTTAGGTAAAGGGTTTAGGTAGTTAGATCAGATGTTTCTGTCTTTTCTTAATCTGCCTTTCTCTTTTTGATTATTTTAAGTAAAAGCAGTGGAGGAGCTGATGTTTCCCCCAGGTATAATGTTACTTTTTAGCAGAGTTAGGTTAGTTTAAAAACCAAAAGAAGTCCCTTTCATGTAACAGTGGCATGCTACAAAGAGGCAAGAGGAAACAACACAATTTCACTGTAAGCACTTAACAGAAGTTGATGTAATATATAATCTTCCAACTATGTCTTGTCAAAAGCTGACACAGACCTGTCATCTTGAAGGCTTTTCTTGTATCTGTTCATACATTACAGCTGCTTGTTATTAAACTTGACTTTTCTTTTGGAATTACAGCATTGATTCATTTGTTCCTCTCCTCTCACCTTAAAAATCGTTCAATAGTGAAACTAATAAAAAGCTTTTCTTGGACAAAATAAGAGATATTACACCCTTTAAATCACCTGCTGCTTTCTGTCCTCCCACAGGATTTCTTGCTTCTGTTGGTAGAAACTATAAAATAATTAAGCCCAGATTTCTGCATTTCTTCCACAAGCAGTTATTTCATCTTTGCTTTAACTAAAGACCTCTGTTGAGTATTGCTAGATCTTCCAATATTTTATTGCAATAGAAATTGCTAACTTGAACATTTTCTTCCTCAAATAACATTTTCACTAAGGGGGCAGGTTAGTTGTAGCCAAATATGTCAGGTTTTGCACTGCAGTTCATGAAAGCAACTCCTGACTTCCATGAAACCCACTATAAGTTTCATTGTATTGCAGTTCTCTCTAAGGTAGTTTTGTTTGTTCCCTCATCCAAGTCTGAATAAGATAGGCAAGACAAACAAAACATAACACAGGATTTAACATCTGGAACATCTCTGGCAAAGAGGGAGGAAACCACTCCACCATTTCCCCACACCTCAGTACTATCTAAGAGGGCAAACCTACCCTGCATTTGCAATGGCATAAAGCATTTGGGACTGAAGTCTGTGGGAGGCTGCTTTGTTTGTTCTCCTCAGTATTTCTGTTGCTATAGGGTGCTAAGGATCTTTGAGAACTTTTTAGAGACTCAGCCTCAGGAATGTCTTGTAGCAGGTGTTTTGTGTTTCATCTTCTCAGAGATGCAAATAAAAGGGGGCAGGCTTGTAGAGTGCTGTCCTATCAGTGGCATGCTGGTGGTTATAAGTGTGTGCAGCCTCGGGCCTTTGTGTCTGTGCTGGTGGTGTTACTGTGAGCTATGGGGGAGGAAATCCTATAAACAAATTTATCTGAGTGTGCAATCGAGTTTAAAGCAAACCTAAGTTATTATTAGCATAAGCACAGAAGGTAAATTGTACTAAAGATTGAAATAACAATGGAGAAGTAACAATAACTCTGAATTCTGGGACTCTTGCAACTTCAGCAGTGACTTGACTGAACAGCAATTACAGCAGTTCAGCAGAACACTTGTTAGGTGCAACAAACTGCATTTCTCACACCTGTCCTCCAGAAAGCTGCTTCAGCGTGGAACTTGATTTACTTATTCATTTCAAGGTAAGTGAGCCTTAGAAACAGCATTTCCTCCAAGAACTGAAATGTTTTTCAGCTGTGTGGTTTTGGAGATAAGTGCACAAGTTGCAAGGGCTACAATCTAACAATCAACCCCAAGGGCTGCAGGCAACCCAAGCAGCTGGACATGCCACAAGCTTCCTTTGTCTGGACTCCTTTGTGTGTGCTGAAGAGTTGTAAAGAACTATGGGAGACAAAAAGGATAAAATGTGTTAAGTGGCTTTTTATTACATTGACACTCTTGTAGCAATTGCAACAAACCTGGTATTGACTAGAGTCTATTCCATATGCCTTTCCTTTGACACTGCTCCCTTTTATGAACAGATAGTGTTCCCACCTTACCTTTTTTTTTAAGGTGTCAGGAGGTTAACTGAATACAGGAGGACTAATTGTTATTGACTGTGATATACAGGGTTATTCAGTTCTTGCAATTTATTTTGTGGGACAAAATACAGATGTTGTGCAAGATATGAAGTGTTTATTCTTCTTAGAGGTATAGATAAAAAGGACAGGTGACTTTAACATGGAAAAATTAAAGTATTTTATGTTTTCATAGATTTTTTTTTTTTAAGAGTTGAGACTTTGGCTATGACTGAGCAAACTGATTTGAGCAGAATAACAATCTAATTTCCTCCCTAACATTTCAATCTTGGAATGCTGTTGGCACACTCTGGTATTCATTGTATTTTCATCTCAAGGAGATATAATTTTTTTCCTGATTTACCCCGCTGCTGTCTTTTATCTTGCTGCACTTGGTTAAAGGCTGTGCATATTCTGTGAATTGTAGCATACACAGGAGATGTAGACCCTGCCAGTAAATAAAAAGATGCCATTGGATAAGGATTGTTTCTTAGAGGTTGCTCTATCAGCTCCTCTTAAGGCTGCTTTTCCTGAGGGCCTGTCAACACTGCTTTTACAAGCCCTGCCCTGAGGTGCAGCAGGCTTCATATCAAGCTGCAATTTGCTGTTCTTTTCAGCTTAAATGCAGTAGATTTCTACTGGAATCCAACTTACCCTTATATCTCAGGGAGGTTAAGGCCTAAAGGTAGGTCTCTAAATGCATATTTAGGTGCCTAAATTGAACATCCTAATGAGATGGGTGGGCTGTTCCCAGCACCTCTGCATCAGGGCAGCTGGTGCCTGTTAGCTGCCAACCCTGGATTTAAAGATGCAGTCCTGCAGACTTGAGCCTCTTTTTTTTTTATAAGAAAAAGAAAGTACCCTTCTATTTTAATATATCAGACTTAGTGTTTCAAACAATGTTTCAAGTGTTCCAATTTCCCAAGGAGCTTATTTAATGCTTGTATGCCCTGTCCTTCTTTTCAGTCCCTGGTGAGTACCTGATTGTGAATAGCTGTGCTAAAACTGTGCATCTTAAAGCTCTATTGCTTGTTTCTGAGTTGTCATGGGTTTGGTCACAGTCTCTGTCTGCAGCTCTGTGGGCAGGCTTTGCTGGGTGCAGCTTGATGCTTGTTCTCCTCTCTGTGACAGCTGGGGAATGGCACCTGCAGCAGGAGTATCGATCTCCAGGACTTGCCTATTGCTGAGCTGTGCTCTCAGTAGAGTTTCACCTTCCAATTACTGCACTTTGTGTTTTTATTCTTTGGGGACATATAGCAATTGATGGAAAGAAAACAGAGCTTTTGCAGAGGATTTTTATGAACTACATGGCCTTTGCTCATTGACAAGCGTAAGAAATACAGGCAAAATGAGTTAGCTGTGCACAGTTCCCCAACTCTACTAGTGGGCATTCTCTCTGCTTATTGCAGAAACCCCTCTAGCTTGTACTGCTGCTTCCTCTTAGCTTGCTGATATCTGCTGGCAAAGTGTCTGCTCAGTAAATGCTTTCTTCCAGGCTTCTTTGAACTTAATTTACTATTTATTAAAAGCCAAATCTGGCTCTTTGGTTGTGGTCCTCCTTTATCCATGACCCCAGTGCTTGTTCCTGCAGGGAAGAACAGCTGTGGTTTCTTCTAGCTTATTTCTTTTTTTCTCCTAATTTGTCTCCCCTTGAAAGCTTGTTTCCTTTTAACTGCCATAAGCTCTTTCTAGTCTGAAAGATGTAGTGCATATTACACCATACACTTGATTATTGAATATTTCAATGTACAATCCATGTGGGAAATCTGCCCATTTAAAGCTTATAACATCTGTTGGATATTCTGATATTTCCTAATCAGTCAAGAAAGTCTCCTTGTAAGTAGCATTTATAAACTTGAATAAAATTCAAATAGGGAAACTTGGTATGGTATTTTTACCCTCAGTTATGCAGGTTAAGTCAATACAGTGGATGATTTGTTTACAGTTAAATATGAACCACAAGTTACTGCAGGGAGATTCCTGAGCAGTCTGATCTGAGTGAAAGAAGGCAAATCTATGCAATCAAGGTACTATGTGACAAATTTCTGGTATCTAGAATAAGGTTTTTTTAAGCTAAACTACGTGTATTAAATTGGAATTGGTTTAGGCAAGAGTGTTTCTTTCCACAACAGGATACTGCACACAGTCTCAACAAAATTCATTAGCTGTGGATTGACCTTTACCAGCCATGAACTCTCTGTCCTTGTGTTTATGAAGGCATCTATGAGCAGTCTCTGGTGAGAAAATCTTGTAGGCTACTAAAACAATTGCTCAGAGTAAAAGAAATCTCAACTCAAATAGAACAATGTTACCTGAGAGAATTAAAGTTTTCTGTCTAGGAGGAATTTTCCATTGGACAAAGCTAGTGTAGGTAAACCAGAATTTCTGTGGTCTCACTTTTAATTAAATCTATAATGGTTCTTCAGTAGGCAGATTGTTCCCTAATTTAATGCTTTACCCTGTCAGTGAAAGTAAACCTACAAAAGTTAAAGGTCCTGATGATGGTAACTTAAGTCATAATGGATGCCCTCCATCATATGTTGATTCAGTAGCACCGGTGAAACTGTTCATGGCTTGAACAGTTATACAGTATGAGGAATCAGAGTGCTGAAATTGATTAACCTCTTTGTACAGCCTTGGATAAATAGCCTCTTCTGTTGCAACTCTTCTAGGCTGAATTCTTTATACCAGGACTAGGAATGTATTTAAAAACTGAAAATCTGTCATCCTCTTCCTCTCCTGTGCTTCACCCAGCCTGGGTGCAATACAAAGAACCCTTTTGTGCCTGGGCTCAGAGCAGGGATTTTTGCATCACTCTGGCATTTAGCAGGTGGTGCTACATGCCTTTGTATCCATCGAGCCTTTCAGGGACTTCGTGGCTTAAAGCAGACATACATTATTGCCACTCTTGATAGGCACATTTCTTTTCCGAAGGTGTTTGGAAAGCAGACAAAGCTCTGCCTAATAGAAGTTCTGCCTGATGTGTGAGTGGGCTGATTATACTGTGTGCCAATAAAGAAAAAAATTGGTCAATTTTACAGAATGTCTTCACTCTAACTGCCATCTCCAGGATCGAGAAACATGCCGTGTATCCTGCAGGGAAATTGTGAATCCAATTTGAAAGCAGTCAGAAGGCATAATTCTTATGCAGCCCAGAGGCTGGTGGATAAGTGAATGCTCTCTGCTGATGGAGGTGTGTTTAAGTGTTTTCATGTGGGCAGCTTTTTCTTTATGCATCAAAAGGGAAGATTAAAACCAATTTTCTTTGGATGGAGACTCTGAGAGAAAGGACATTTCTAACCAGAAAGAGACACTATCACTGGCACAGAAGTTGTTGCCCTAGTTTCCACTGAGTCAAGCAGGTTTTGGGAAAAGCTGGGTTGGCCCCTCAGTTGTCCTCATTGATATCAAGTCTGTGCATTTCAAGAGCAGGTTTCTCTATGATGAGACAAATTGGCTGATCAATGAAAAACAGCATTTTCCCTTAGTAGGAGTTATTTTGGATTAAATTATCATAGAATCATAGAATGGTAGGGTTGGAAAGGACCTTTAGAGATCATCTAGTCCAACCCCCCTGCAGAAGCAGGTTCACCTAGATCAGGTCACATAGGAACATGTCCAGGTGGGTCTTGAAGACCTCCAAGGAAGGAGCCTCCAACCTTCCCTGGGCAGCCTGTGCCAGGGCTCCCTCACCTCAACAGTGAAATAGTTTTTTCTTATGTTTAAATGGAACCTTTTATGTTCCAGCTTCATCCCATTACCCCTTGTCCTGTTGCTAGATACCATTGAAAAAATGGATGCCCCAACTTCCTGACATCCACTATTTAGATTTCTGTAAATATCCTCCCTCAGTCTCCTCTTCTCCAGACTAAATAGCCCCAGTTCCTGCAGCCTTTCTTCATAAGGAAGATGCTCCAGGCCTCTGATCAAGTTGGTGGCCCTGCACTGGCGTGTCTCCAGAAGTTCTCTGTCCCTCTTGAGCGGAGGAGGTTGCAGAACTGGACACAGGACTCCAGATCTATTAATTCACTATTAAATATTGGGAAATGCACACAGTAACTGTTCCCTGCTTTATGCACTTGAGGCATGTCCATCTGAGGCCAGCTGATGTGAAACATGGAGCTGAGGCTTTAGCTCAGGGAGGTGTCACTGGATTTGATGACCACCTGCAGTGCCACTGTCCCTCTCAGTGGTGTGGGACAGAAGCTGTTCTTCCAGACAGGGGTTCACCCCATTTCTGCCCGATCAGTAGCTGTACATCAGTCTGACCAGCTTATTTTGCACACAGGATTGCAGCAGAGGGAAATGCTCATGAAGGTGCTTAGGAATCACAGCTCAGAATTTGGCACTGAGAGCTGACTAAGAAGATGCCTCAAGTTTCAGCCAAAGAGTTCTCTTGGTACTCCTAAATTCATTTTGGATGTGTAAAGAAATATATTGCAAACAACTTTGTCTTCTTCTTTTGACCAAAACTCTGCTTCTAGTTACAGTGAGGAATGCTGGTGCGGTCAGGGTTATGTTTCTGGACAAACTGACAATTGAATTTGGGCTGCAGAGAACAGCGGTGATTCCTGGGCAGAGGAGAGATGGTAGGAGTTTAGGCTAAACTTAACTTGGTGTGTAATGAAGAAGAGGTTTACAAAACTACTCTGGGTTCCAGAAGAGTAAGATCCTTGGATACACAGTTTTTACATACCTCTTCAACATCTCTCCCAGGTACTGAGCCAATCCTGCTGCCTCCCTTCCCAGGCAATCACAGCTCTCCAAATGATAAAAGGCAAATGTTACATAATACATATTGCTGAATATTTATAATTTGCCTACTAGTTAGACTTGCAAATCACTGCTACCCTCTTGAGTTCCTTCCAGCAGCAGATAAGGGGAAGTTATTTGCCATGTCTGTCTTTAAGAAATATTTTTATTGCAGGACTTGGTGTTTGAGATAGTTTGTAGCTGCTGTTGGTGTCTTTTGCTTTACAAACTTAGGAGGTTATCTTTGCTTGAACTCTATGATTCCAGCTGGCATTGATCCTACTGTAGATGGGAAAGCAGAAGAACTATATGCAATTGTTTTTGAGGCTTAATTGTCTTCATTGGTTGTGGTTGATATTTAGAATTGTGACAGTGCTGAGCATGGCTTGGGCCCTGAGCTCTCAAAGCGGCTTTGTTGTTTTGACATGTTTCTTGCCACATAGTGCCATCCAGGACTTCTGCAAAGGCTCAATTATTCTGACCCAGATTATTTGTTTTCTCTCTTCATGGTCTTTCATTTACCTCAATAAGACTGCAATTTCTTCTTATTTTTATCATCCTTATAGAAATGCTTAGTTGAGATGCCAGTTTTGCTTCTGTCCTACAGGGGCATTCTGTGCTGTAGCAAGCCAATGCAAGTCTCTGCTGCGCACTTTACTACACAGTATCTTATCAGCCTTCCCTACAAGTTCATAAAGGGCTTGAACCAACCAGGGTCAAAAGGGTTTAGTTGGCAAAAGCTGCACCTTTCACAGGATCCTGTCAAAGCCACTGATGTTGATTTCCAGTTCTTAGTTTTGCCCTTCTATCTCCAGCTGTCATTTGTGCAATAGTCTTGTGTTTTCTCAATGTATCTCTGTGAACTTGCTCTCCTGTCCGAGAAGCACTCTTGGTTTGATGCTGTCACCTTCATTTGTCCTGTCCTCCCCTCCCTAATGCAATCCCAAACAAAGTCAGTGCTCTGTTGGGCATTTGTCTTGAAAGACGCTTGTGCTACTGGCAGTGAGGGCTGGTCCTGCAAACTGCTGGCGCAATTGTGTGATGATTTGTGTTTCTGTTGCAGTCAGTGTGATTGTAATATCTGAAGACTTGTTCCCTACATGTTGCTGGCAACTCAAGTACATCGTGTGCCAAACTGTACGTGCAGTGCTCTTCAATAGAAAATACAGAGGTCAGATGCTGGGTAACTGAAGAATCCCCTTTTTTCTGTTTTTTGAAAGAAGTGGGAATCTGGAATACAGGTTATCAGAGGGATTTGATGTGATACAGTTGTTTTACAGTGAAAATCCCTCACTTGATTTAGGGCCTGATCCAGGAGTCTCTGATATCAATGTGACTCTACTGGCTGTGACATTGGCCCCTTGGAGACAAAAAACTTGTTCTGGTGTGAACAGCTACCTAACATGTTAACCAATGGCATGTTTGCTGAAAATTGAGCCTCTGGGACTCTTGAAGAGCAGAAGATCACTTTGTGTGGCACAGCTTTCTGCTGCGTTAGGAGGACAGCTCTTGCTGCAATATAGCTTTCTCAGTTTAGGCTTCTTCCCCCTCCTTTGAGAGGGGAGGAAAATATTGGCATTTTCATGAATATCATTGGGAGGATCTCTGCTAACTTAATTGCGATCTTGAGTTGGTACCAAAAAGAACATTCACAGACATTTCTGTTTATCTTTCCTGGGGTTGGTTTGTTTGTTTGTTTTTGTTCTGCATGAATATTTAGGAGATTTTGAGACTTCACCTTTTTCCCCCCCAAGTCAAGTTATTGATCTAATTCTGGGTCCTTGGAGGGGTAATTTGAATGGCTCTCTGTGCTAGTCCTTGTTTGCCCTCTTCACTGGTGCCTGAATCTGTTTACATCTTTGCAGAGCCTCATAAATGATGCTCACAATAAAAAAGTGCTAGAATCACAGTTTGTTTGGCTTTTGGGTAGTGAGTACTTTCACTTGTTCTAGGAAGAAGATGATTGTTTTAAGTTTATACTAAGTGAAAGGTATTTTTTGTGTCCCTCAGCTTCAGTGAGAACTACCACAATCCTCAGCCTAATGTATGCTGTAATGGAGAAAATACATTTTGTCACCTGAGAAACTAGTTCTTCAAGAGGCCTTACCTTCACGTTTTAGGGAGTTTCCAATTTGTCAGTCTTTGCAGAATTCAGCTGGGAAGTTGTCTTCAAACATTGAAAAAATTAGCAAACAAAATATCCTGTTAAACACTGATTGTAGTGAATTGATGTTTTAAATGAATGATGATATATTGCAGACATTAGTGATGGCACAGGAGTGTTCTGGGAAAATAATGAGCTGTCTAAATGGTCAGGAAGAAATTTACCTTCATTCTGTCACCTTGGATGTACAGGAGAGAAGAAATAATTTACAGCAGGGTTATGTACCTCTTAACATGGTAATGTGTTAGACTTGTGCTGGTGACACTAATTGCCAAAAAATTCTGGGGCTGTCGTAAATTAGATTGTGCTGCATCTGATGGGTCTTTTTGTGTTTTATTCACATCAAAAGGCAATTACATTTTGTGCGAACTTAATCGTAGCAGTTCAACGAGGCATGTCAAATATGCCTTGTAATTCGTCCTTTATTGATACTGTATGTGTGAGTTTCCTGGAAAAGGGAGGCTGATAATTATTTTGATTCTTAGATATTGGTATTGTCCTTCAGGATATAACCTTTGCTTAAATTATTGAAATGTCTGAGAGACACATATTTTGATCTTTTCGATCTTTAAGGGCTTTACCATACACTGAACTAGTGAAAGGAATTCTCTTAACAGAGTCAATATAACTGCCTCCTCAGCTCAAGAGGGACAGGGAACTGCTGGAGAGAGCCCAGCACAGGGCCACCAAGATGATCAGGAGACTGGAGCATCTTTCTTATGAGGAAAGGCTGTGGAACTGGGGCTCTTTAGTCTGGAGAAGAGGAGACTGAGAGGGGATCTCATTAATATTTACCAATATCTAAATGATGAGTGTCACGAGGTTGGGACATCCGTTTCTTCGATGGTATCTAGCAACAGGGCAAGGGGTAATGGGATGAAGCTGGAACACAAAAACTTCCATTTAAAGATAAGAAAAAACTATCTAACTGTTGAGGTAAGGGAGCCCTGGCACAGGCTGCCCAGGGAGGGTATGGAGGCTCCTTCCTTGGAGATCTTCAAGACTCGCCTGGACACATTTCTGTGACCTGATTTAGATGAACCTGCTTCTGCAAGGGGGTTGGATGGATTAATCTCTAAAGGTCCCTTCCAACCCCTACCATTCTATGAATCCAACAAATCAGCTTTTGATAGATTCTTCTGCAAAACTGATAAACACTGAAGTTAACCCTGCATTTGCATAGCATGTGTGTTTTTTTCCAGTCTTTTTCTTCCTTTGGTAATGAAATAAACTTGGGACCAGAAAAATCATCTTGGGCTAGTGAAACTTGCTGTCAGATCAAAACTAAAAGGAATGACTGAATATTGAATAGAGTCTCATAACAGAAGAAAGAAATGACCTTTGAGACTCGAGTAGCAAGAATAGGATTAAATTCAGCAGTGCAAAATACAAAACAATACATACTAGAAGGAATGGTGAAATATTTACTGGTCTAATTTGGAAGCTATAATAGAAACACACTAGACACCAGTGTAATGGTGATAAATGTAACCAGAGGATAAATTAGGATGGGTTTTTCCTTGAGAATTTGGGATATACTGGTACCTGAGAACTGTTGATGCCTCTACAAAGACATACACACGGTGTGGCTCTGGGCGGTGAGTGTTTCACGTTTATTCTAGTAGGCTTGCAGCCTGCACAATTGCACCTGGAACAGACTAATTTTTTGTGTCTATACATTTTCACTGCTGCTTACAAAGCATGACTAAAAAAGCATAAATGAACATGAGTTTTTAAATCAAAGAATAATGTTGGCACTTAAAATTGTGGTAATGCAGGTAGGCAGGTTTTAGGATGAGATTTTGAGAAATGGTTATTGCCTTCAAATAGGAGTATGGGGACAGAAGGCTGGAGGCTTCGAAGGAGCTATATAATGCTGGCTCTCATAACAGAAACATAGTGAAGTGACCCACATAGCTTGTCCTTAATTGAGTCTGTTAATGGACATGTTTATGTCAAAAGAGGCTAAGGTATGTGTGTTGTTTCCAAAGTCTGTAATGAGGAGATTAGTAAAAAAAGGCTGAAGGAATGAGAAATGGTGTAATTGACATGACAGATATGGTCTGGGTTGATGATTATTTCAGGGATTAAATGTATATGATAGGTCTCATTTCTGTACTCCTACTGCTACTCCTTTAAGCTCATTTTACTGGTTGGAAAGTGTAACCATTTCACATGAAAAGCTTTTTAAACTAAAAAGCAAATTTTCTACCTAAATTCTATGTTGAGAGCTTATTTCCAAATGAATTGAAGCTGATGAGTGAATGAACAGTTCTCTTTTTTTCCCTCTGGAAAGTGGATAAATTAAATATTTTCTCAAACTTTTAAAATTGGGGGGGAAGGGGGACATGGACCTGTTTTGCTTTCTCTTAAATAGCAGAAGTTTATAAGGGAATCTTAAAGTTTGTATTTTTTTTCCTAATAAGGTAGGAAGTTTTTTTACCATGTCTATTATGAAAAATAGCTAGGGTTTTATTTTAGTTACTGATTTCTGGATAACTACAATTCAGACATTGATTTCAGTTTGCAAATAGTACAGATTTGACTCAAGCTTACTAGTTTTTCAGAGGATATACATGTCATATCCTCTAATGAAATTGAGCTTGGTATCAATGGAATGGCACTCAAAATGTTTATTCTGGTCTAGTCAGAAACCACACACAATCTACTTAGCCTGTGCAGGCATGGCAGTAGTGATTAGTGACATGTTATATGTCCGCTGTAATAGTCAAACATGAGAGGGGAACAATTTGAATACATGCTGAAAATAAAGATGGCACTGCTTTGCTCATTGAATGGTCTGTAGGACTCATTCATGGAAACTGTTGCATTTTCTTCGGTCTTAGAGATACTGCACTGCAAACTCTTACAACGTCTTTATTTTTAGAAAGCATTTGAATCATCCAGTATGATCTAGTTGTCTACCTACAATAACTGACACAAATGCTACTATATGTGACATTATATCTTGAGAAACACATTTTACTGCTATCTGCTTTTCATTTCTTTGCAATTTTGTATCCAGAGCATTTGAACTGAGTTTACTTTTGCATACAACTTAATATCACACGCGGGATTCTAAGAGTATGAAAAAAATTAGTAATTTGGGGCTATTTGAGATATCAGAAATGAGCTGAGAATCTTAGATCTACTTTTAGTCCAGCCACACTAATATCAGCTCAGGCTTTCTGTGCCTAGGCTACAGGCATTGCAGCAACCACAGGGGCATTGGGCTGCAAGCCCCGTGAAGGAGAATCCTGTTGGTAGAACTGACCACAGCCCATGGCCTTCAGTAGTCATAAAAATCCTTCCACTTACTTAACTTAGTTATGTTCCCCAGGAGTCAAAACTAAGAATGCTGGATTACTTTGTGTTCATCCCAAAATTAGCTGCAAAAAATTGTGACGGTGACTTTACAGAGGGGCCACAAGTGGACATAGGCTGAAATTGGGAAAAACTGGTACTGGCAATGGGTTTTGAAATAGACACACTGATGGTATCTTCTCATTTCTCTGCTGCTCACTATGTGATAACCATCTGCAGCTTAGAGCAAGATGGATCTGGTTTAGCTGCACCATGAGAAGACCTGGATGTGCCTTTGCTAAAGGCCTCTCAGCTTCATTTATGCAGTCACTGTCAGGGAAGAGTTGGGGAATGAAAAAGAGGTTAAAAAGTAAAGCAGATTGCTTGATATCACAATATTGCAAAGTGCTTAGCTGCCTAATATTCATGTAATAAATGTAGCTGGAAAATGGCCACGAAATTAATGTCAGGAACAACTGAACATCACAAGTCCCTCTGTTCTTAATGTCTGATGACTTTAAGGACTCGAGTTGCAATACTATCTGTACCCTGTGAATTGCCTTTCTTCTCAGGCACATCTTGTTAGGACTCTTAAATTAAGCACTCAGATATCTAGGTGTAGATCCTTAGCTGAGCTGAACTGGCACTTTCACTGACACCAGTTCAGCTGAGCCAGGTTTTGAGCTCAGTTTGATAAATGCTAAAATCAAGTTGAATCCTCCTTTGATGGAATCAATGGCAGAAGTCATTTGGCTTGGTTCTTGCCTGCACTTAGGCCACTTTACACTCCTCTGGCATTGTAAAGGAGGAATGAATTACACAGTGACTCACTTTAAAGCCTTTTATGCTGCGAGGGTGTTATTGTGGGTTTAGGGTAAAAGAAATTTCAGGCTAATTTACTTTAGTGTAAATGAGCATCAGGGCCATCAATTTATTTGGACTGAGTCAATAAAGAGGGATGTGCCTGAATGAGTCATACAACCCCTTTTAGTTGCTTCATGGCTGAAATGGATCCTATGCAAAGATGATCAAAGATAACAGCTGTGGATTTGCAGGGTGCTGTGTAGGTGAGAGAGAGGCAGGAATGAGCCTGTCTGAGGAATGTAAGCCAGCAGGCAAGCAGCTGAATTGTGATGGGAGGGGAGAAAAATATCCTTTTCAGTCTGTCAGTGCTTTGTCATAGTGCCTGGGGTGAAAACTGGAAAGAAATATCTCTTGGGAAAGGTTGGTGGGGGGGAGCAAAAAAGATTTTGACCCTATTTTCCCGTTGGGATGTTAATGGTCTGCTGAAGTGGTGCTGATGGCACTTAGGACTAATGGGAACTGAGTTTTGCTGCAGGCTTGCAAAACGGCTTTGCCACCTCTCTCCAAAATAACAGCAGCAAAGCCCCTCCAATTTCTCATTAGAGGGGATTTATTGAAGATTTTCCATTTCCATCTGTAGTCTGGACCTCTCGTGGTCGTTGCCTTGCGTGGTGTGTGAGATACTTCAGAAGTAAGGCACTAAACTAAATCAACCATTTTATAGCTGCATTGCAGAGTTAAATGGGAACCCATTGCTGAGACATAACACGTATATTTTGTAAAAAATAGCCAGGAATTTATTTCCTTTCAGTGCTTACAATTAAGGTTTTTTCATGAGAAAGGTGAAAGAAAGGCTGCTCAATTACACAGAGGGTTGCAGAAATGCCATTGAATGAATCATTTAATCTTGTTAAGTATAATCATTTTCCAGTTTTTACCTATTTTGGGCATTTTCCATTTTACATGACGCATCCAAGAATATAAGGGAAAGGTTGGTTATAGCTCATTTTGTGCTCCCTGTCAATCTGTTCCTGAGCAATAGACGAATATGGAAGCAAAACACCCAGCTACACATACTCATATGTGTGACTGGTACATATAGAGGTGAGTAGGTATAGTAATTATCAGATATGCAATATGTTCTTATTAGTTATGCTTTGTGATGCATGTTTAGTCATGTGATTATTTTTCTATAGTAGCTAGCAACAGGACAAGGGGTAATGGGATCAAGCTGGAACACAAAATGTTCCACTTAAACATAAGGAAAAAACTATTTCACTGTGAGGGTGAGGGAGCCCTGGCACAGGCTGCCCAGAGGGGTTGTGGAGACTCCTTCCTTGGGGGTCTTCAAGACCCACCTGGACATGTTCCTATGTGACCTGATCTAGGTGAACCTGCTTCTGCAGGGGGGTTGGACTAGATGATCTCTAAAGGTCCCTTCCAACCCCTACCATTCTATGATTCTATAATTTGATTTTCTATGCCTCACGCTTGGGATTTAGCTAGATATGGCTGGCATTACAGCATGCATGTAAACAGCAAGGAAGTAGTAAAGGAAAAAGAAGTAATCAGGGGAAACTTTGGAGTCATATTTTCCTTGCATGTAGTCTTTTTCTTCTGTGTCTACTTACAGCTCAGATCAGAAGTCAATAGGCAACAACAATAGCAGAAATGAGGTTCTGGATACTTTGACTTTTCATCACTTCTGTAGGTTTTCCTGAGACAAGGGAGTTTACATTAAATGTGATGCAAATGTAAATGTCTCTTTCCTTCTCCCTTTTTGTGCCTAGCTTAACAGTTGTTCTTGGGAATGAAAATTATGCCTGAAATTGATGTGACCTTGGTTCGTACGATTTCGGTACATACAGATACAATAGGGATGGCTGACAATGGCTGGTGTATATAAGAACCACTTTCTTGAAGTGTTTGCTCTTGGTTTGCAGAGTTTTTTTTAACCTACTCTGCTAGGGGTTACATATTTTTAAATGTTAGTGCTTGTTCAAGTTTGCTTGTGTTTTTAATAGAAGTCTGACTGAGGATTCCAATATAAGCCATTTCTTAAAGAAGCAAATTTCATTTGGCTTGGTTGGTCTTCAGGATGTCATTTAGTGGGAATAAATAACCTGAAGTTAAACTTGCTATCTGCTTTTCAACAGATGCTATCCAAACTGGTTTCCCCTTGTTTATGGAACTGAGGCTTCAGAGAACCAAACAGAAAAGATAATATACCATATCTTTATTATTGGGCATTTCAGGTTGCTTTCTGAGCTTGCTAAGCTTCAGGCAGCTCAGTAACTCTTTTTGAGGTATTGGCAAATAACCTCACTCTATCAATTATACTTTTTTAGCAAAAATGAAGTATATGGGAGATTGAAAAGCTTAACCTCCATGAAAAATAATACTGGAGAGCTTTTAGTCTTTTAGGAGTACCTCAGTAACACTTAGTAACATGAGATTCCCCAATCAGACCTCTGTTTCCACAAACAGGTAGTGTCTGACAGATGAGAGCTTAACCAAGTGGGAAAAGCATTCTCTTTTCAAGCTGCCAGCTAACCAGGGATGTGCAACTGCTGTTCTAACAGAAGCGATAGATTTGTGTTGCTCAGACTGCTGACACAGAGCACACAAGTGGCCAAATCTGAAAATTGTGTATATCTGGAAATGAGATTGATATCCAAGGCTGTTTTGCCACTTTTACTGAAGAAGTAATAGCTGTGGATTTCTGTGAAGTAGTGGGAAGTGCATGAAAATAAACATAACATGAATTGCTTACAGAAAGAAAATAAGCTTTTTCCCCTACAAAATATTTAGTCATCTGTTTTGTTTACCATTCCTGTCACTGTCTTTACTGAGTTACAAGTCCCTGCTTTTCAAGGTACAGTGAATACTGAGGCCCTTATTGAATTTTTAATCTGTTTGTTACTATATAGTTCTTACTGTTTAGCAAAAACACCTTAATAGGTGTGCTGGGACTTTTGCTCATCTCAATATGTTTGAGTCCTTTCTACCAGCACTTTCAATTGAAAAGGAAAAAAACCCCACAACTTAAATCTTATTTTAGTTCAACTAAAATTAGTCTTTGAGAATAAACTTCTGAAATGTGTTTTTCTTGTGCTTCAATGTGTGTCCCCACATGCTAAATTTTAGCATGTGCCTGTGAGCCTTTCTGGAGGCAGTAACATTTTATTTACTGCATGACTCGAAGAGAAATGATAATTTGCATCCTATGGAAGTACTCTTGTGAAAACAAGAACAACATTTCTGAACTGTTTCTTATTGAAAAAAACAAGTACTTGAGGTTATACTCCCTTACATCTTTTTTTTTTATGTTGCCTGATGCTTGCCAAATGGTTTTCCAAAAGACTTGTGTGGCTGTTTAGGGTATGTGCTATGTGAGAGTGGTTAAGGACTTGCACAGAAGTCCCACATCCTGTGTACGTATAGTAAATTGTTTTATCACTAGAGCTGTTTATGGATACCTTTTTGTATCCTTTCAAAAATACAGTCAATCCTGCAGACTCAGTCCAGGGTTTAATGATGGACATCTTAATATGTAACTTACTAGTCATCCAGTGGTGTCATAGAGAAAAGATTAAAGTGATGGGGAGGAAAAACTAGGCTCTTTTATCAACTTTTTGTGCTCTGCTTACCACTGAAAGTTTTGTGCAGTTGCCTATTTGCTCAAAAGGGCAGCTCTAACTGGTATGAAAAGATGTATCTTTTACCCCAGATATCTTAGTGCTTTATGCATCACCCAGCATAATATGTTTTCATCCATCCTCATTGTAAATCTAGAGAATTTGGCTTCTGGGAAATTTTCTTAGTATTGATTTAACTTTAATTCTGTTAAAAGAAAACCTTAGAGGACTGTCTCTATAGCTGTGCTATAACAATAGAATATTCCCAATATCTGATTAATACAGCTGGGAAATATATTTTTGTTTCACAGTCAAAACAATAATCGGGGAGGGGAACAAGACAGGCTGAAACGAGAGGGAAGCATTTCATATTTGATGAATCAAACTTGGACTGATCCAAACTGGCTGCAGAGTAAATCAATCTCTTTTTTTGACTTCTTTCTTTTTCCAATACGGTTCTGAGAGTAGAAATACCAAGTGGTCTAGATGAGTTCAACCTTTTGCTATTTCTTCAAGCAAGATGATTTGCTCCTAAGTTCCAAAACACATGGCATATTTTCTTTTTTTTAAAATCTGACTACAGTAGCAACCAAACAAAACTCCCAAAGCACTGGGTTTAACTAACACTGATTGCTGAATTTGCAACATGTAAAATTATTCAGTTCTCCTTAAGCTCAGTTTTTCTAATGTTTACCACCTGAATATTTACCAAAAAATTGCACAGACTAACTTTTATGAAAGAATCCTGTGGAGGCTTTTGTGGTAGTATTTTTGTCTGGGAACACTATGGGCTGTTAGGAAGCAGAAGTATGGTGCATCAAGTACCCCTGATGTGACTTTTGATTTTCATTTAACACTAACTTTCTGCATTATTGTACCTGAATCTTGGAACTTTATCTCAGCCTCTTGTACAGTTTTAATATATTTCTGACTTGAACCCACTGATTGCATGTTAGATGCTGAAAAATAATCACTGAGCTCTGTTCTGGGAACACGAGCTGTTTATTTTCTTGGTTTGCTCTGTGAGCAGTGCTGAGTTGTGAGTCTCCACATGTACCATGGCTGGCTGGAAACTGGAGGACTTCTCTGGTTGTGTCTGCTGGCTCTTACAGGGCACTGGTCAGGATCATAGCCTTCCTTTGTCAGGGTAGCCAAACATTTCTTAGACTATTGCTTTCAATAGGGAGGAAATTAGTCTCAAACAATGATACTTTCAGTGGGTTTGGAGCACTTTTTCTGGTGTTATTCAAGAAGACAACCATGGAGGAGGTCTAGGGAAGCTCCTCCTGTGATACTGACAGGTGGTGTGAAGACATTGGCCAAGCTAGTCTGTATTGCAGGGAAACTAGATGCAAGAAGGCATCTGGATTCAACTGAAAGCTGAGGATACCTCAGCCCTGAGGTATATGGGATGGATATGAAGTGGATGTGCTGCTCCCTGGCAGTGCAGAACAGACATGGTATCCCCATCATTGCTGGGAGACATCCAACAGGAAGGATTGACTTGTGTGTGCAGGCTCTTGTTCCTGGAGGGCTGTAGCTGAGCTCACAGCATGCACCATCATGTCCTTAGGGCATTTGCCCTCCAAAGCAGGCTGAGAAATTCCCTTGCATGGGTAAATGGCAAGCTGCATGATTGTTTTCTCAGTTCTTTCCTCCTTGAGAAAATGTGGTCAAGAGGGTTCATGGCACATAGAAGAGATCCTGAGTGACACCCAGGAGAGCACTGCCACATGGGACAGATATGTCCTTGTGAATGTGTGTGAAGTGATGGAGGAGGAGTGCCAGAGCACACAATTGTCAGACTATAAACAAGCTGTTTTTCCTTTTCTCTTTCTATTTTTAAATCTGGTTTGTGTCATACCATCATGACATACCATTTCCTTTGTGCTTTGAAGTAGATCAATAGATTTGTTGTTGGGTCAAGACAAAGGGCTTGACAGCCCAGAAAACAAATTGCTTGTACTTCCTCTCCTATTCAAGTTTCTTCTGTCATGGCACTTGTTAGCTGTAGAAGATTTTTAAAATGTCTTTGTCATCAAGTTGTGCTGGTGTCAAAATATCTGGAACAGATAAAACACCTATTTATCTCTTCATAGTTCAGTAGCATCTTTGCTAGATTCAGCTTGTCTTCATGGTAATATTTTGGTATATTTCTCTTCTAACTACTGCCCCTCTGTCTGATGAATAAACAGGCAGTGGGAGGAAGATCTCCTTCAAGGAAGACTGTGCAGTCGTTTGGGAGCAGCTATAGTAATAACAATAGCAATAATACTAATAAGCTCTTGCTTCAACATCATAGGAGCCAGATGTGTTTTTATTGAAGTACAATTCTTAATTTCTATAGCGGGAAACATATTTTCTACATCTCCTTTATATGGGAGGCACAAGTGGAAAGAGATTAAATCAGAAATCATCCATTTTGTCATGATACTGACTTTTATTTTCCATTGGGTCCTTTTAAGATTTGTATTTTACAGTCTGTGTCAAAGACCAATTCTGGTCAAGACTTACTGCACACAGATGAGCTATAAACAGAGTTATGAAAAAGGGCATCTGAGGCCTCTGTAAACATACATCACCCTGCACTTCTGAAAAGCCTGTACCCCATGAATTTCTTGGTCTCTAGTTTCATTACTGTACCTTCTGCTCTCCTTTCAAGTAACTCTTTAAATCTCTGCTTTGGAGCTTTGAGGGGTGTATGTGAACACAATCAATGCCTTGGATTCCTTCCCAAAGCATGACTGTGTTGAAGTGGTCAACTTCAGGTTTGAGGATTCACTCACCATGCAGCATTGACAGTCCAGTCCTTCCCACACTAGGAGTGGTTTTATGTTCGCTTGCTCTGATTACACCTTGCTGGCTCTGGTTTATACTGACAAATCCAACTGAAATGTTGTTGTTTGTGATTTACCTGTAGAAAACGTGAAAAGGAAAACATCAGCTACTTTTGTTTTAGTCCTCTGTTTAACTGTAGATTGTTTTTTCTTTTTTCTATAGTAGCTAGCAACAGGACAAGGGGTGATGGGATGAAGCTGGAATACAAGAAGTTCCACTTAAACATAATAAAAAACTATTTCACTGTTCAGGTGATGGAGCCCTGGCACAGGCTGCCCAGGGAGGGTGTGGAGTCTCCTTCCTTCGAGGTCTTCAAGACCCACCTGCACATGTTCCTATGTGACCTGATCTAGGTGAACCTGCTTCTGCAGGGGGATTGGACTAGATGATCTCTAAAAGTCCTTTCCAACCCCTACCATTCTATGGTGGAAGAAAGCAAAAGTAAACTTTGCTTTAACTATGAAAGCATAACCAGCATTTTCAAATTGGTAAAGCTAGTGTAAATTGAGAGAATTTTTGTCTATCAAGATATCCTTGTGTTCAATGTCTGCCATGTTGTTCAGTGCTGGAGAAACATCAACTGTTTAAATTACAGGTATGTGAGCATCATTACTGAAATGCCTTCAGCTGGTTCTGAATGGGAATGAAGGCTGCTGGCTGGGCAAGGATGGCTCAGCTTGATTGTGGCCACTTTGCTTCTGTGCTGATGTTGAACTGCAGTGCCTTGGGCAAAATCACCAAATATCAAATTTTTTGATGTTGAATGGAAATCAGGCTATAGAGAGAAGATGGATGTTTGTATCCCAGAACTGCAGTCCTCCTGAGCTGGAGGCAAAACCTGACTGCCAAATATGTGAGTTGCCCTGGGATAACTTGGTCACAATTAAACATCTGCTTGGACAGTTAAGGGAGGAGTCATGTCTGACCCCTTAGTCTGATTCACCAATTACTATTTCTGATTTGAGAATGTTTTTCAGGATATGCCCACAGTGAGATTTAAATTTTGGCTTGGTGTCTGTGCTGTTAAATCTTACCTTTTTTATTTTCAAAGGGTTTTTTTCCTCTCCTTTATCTGTCACTGTAACTGAAGTGAATGGTGCTTCCTGTTCATTTTGACAGTGAAGGTTATAGGCTGACAATACTTCCCTGAGAAAGTAATATTTTTTGTAAAGTGAGTTTTCATTGGGGGATAGGAGTAGTGGAGTTCACCCAAATTGTCCTCCCAAGATGGGAAAACAAATGCGGTAATGTTACATTAATCACTGGGATTAATGGCACATGTTGCCATTATTCATGATCACTGATCTTCCCCTTTTCTGTGTGCTTTCATGTGATAAACACATGCAAAACAGTCCTTTTCATTCCTCAGAAGCTTGCTCCCTCTAGAATGGGGTATCTTTGACATTTAGGCTTCTATGGAGAACTATTTATGTAAAATATAAATCACTATTCAAGTTATAACTGTTTTTTCCCCTAAGCATTAAAAAACCCTGCTTTAAAAGGAGACTTGTAGGCTTTATAATTCAGTGCTGTGATGTGACTTTTAAAAAAAATCCTGGTACATCACATTTATTTCCCCTTACTCATCCTTTCTATTTTACAGACCATGAAAACTCTAAGGGCCACGGTAACTGTTTGGTAGCTGTCAAGCAATACTCTGTGGTATTTCATATATGGTGAAGAGTATCAAGTACCATGCTTGAAAGATCAGCTTGATAAAGGGGACACAGATTAGAAAGGTTGCACAGATGTTCTGGGACCTGAATTCTTGAATTTTGTAGACCAGGAATTTGATTATATTCTGAAATCACTGAAGCAAAGAGTAAATATAAAGCTCTGTGTCCAGAAATCCCTGCAGCAGATATATGCTGTGTGTTAAATCTTACAATTAAACCATAGCAGTGCAGAATCTGCTTCTGAAACATGGTCTGTAGAATTTGATGCTTTCTTCTGAAGGGACCATCTGTAATGCCCCAATGCCTCAAGCAGGAAGGTGGGATTGCTCTTCAGGGTCTCTGCTGTGATGAGAGGAGAGCCTTCCCTCTTTTACAGCTTCAGCCAAGCTTTATTGGCTCTAGGTAACCTTTGTGTTGTTGAGCATTGCATACACAGAATTTCTATTACTTAAATGTATCTATTTTCTGTATATTTGAAATTGTTGCTCATTTAACCATGACTAATAGATAGTTTGAGCAGACATCTCTGAAGAGAGACTATTTGAGTTCAGAGCACACAAAAAACCTCATCTAATCAACCTACACATACAGACACATCATCAACTTTTGCAGTTACATTTCCCCACACAGAATCACTGCTTGTCTGACAAAGATGTATTTTCCTTCGATCTTTGGATTAAACAAATTGTAAAAAGGAATGCTTTGCTCAATCTGATCCAAACAAGAGGAGCCACACTGTCTGAGGGTTGCATATCAAATACATGCTGCTACAGAGAGGGGTAGAAATTAATTTTCATTTGGCTTTTTATGCCAATGCTGTTGTGTTTTTTTTGGTGCTGAAGTATGAAAGAAGGAGTTGCTGTGAAATATTAAGTGGTGTGAAATCCATGGCACTTGAAATAAAGTCTGACAGTTTAAGACAATGCTGAGATTAGGTGCAATTAATGCTATCTGCAGTACCTGCCCAGTTTGTCCATATGCTTGGCATTCCTGTTTACTGAACAAAATTATGGCAAGCTGAAGTCTATAAGGCTTAGAGCATTGCTATAGTGAGGAAAAAAATGACAACTTCCTACTGCTGATGTTTAATTTATGGCTTTTCTGCTTCAGGTACCATCAAATATAGTGTAACCAGCCAAAGATGTACTTGATTGTACTGTTATTTTGTTAAATAATGGTTAATATACATGTTAAGGGGCTTGGAAATAAGATTCTCTTTTTAAGTAATTGGGCAGATCAGTTCTTATACACTTGGATGTGTGGTGAAATAATGCCCTTTATGGAGGGAGAGAGCTGTCTCGGAAATGATGTGGTTTTCACCATTCCCTTGTATCTAAGAGGCAAACAGATGGTCTTTGTCTTCTTGTGTTTTAGTGTGCTCACTGATTATTGCTGTTCCATTTGGATATACTCTGCCTGGGAGGTGTTGAAACTACTTGGAAGAATGGGATCACCTTTGCCAGTCATGACTGTAAGAGGTGAATTACTTCCTGAAAACAGCAGCTATTGGTTTCTACAATAGTGGAAATAGCCTAAAATCCCAATTTCCATTCCACTGTGGAGACTTTCAGTCCTCAAAAAGAATTTCTGTGGGTTTTTTTTTTAATTGTTGTCTATGTAAAATGTTAGTGGTTCACAATGACTTGCAAAACTTCAACCCAGAGTAAACATGTAAATGGTGTTGATGTTTCACAGTGCTGAGAAACAATAAAACTTCAAAACACATATTCCTGTGCTGTCATTTCAAGTGTGATGTTTATACTGGTGACAGATGCAGAGAAAGAAAAGCTGTTAGAAAAACAGAGACTCCTCCTAAGTGGTTCTTTGTAATATTTTACACTTTTTTTCTAAGATCAGCTAATAGCAATCAACATAGTTCTTGTGCTCACCTTCATTACCTTTCTAGAGATTTCTCATTGAATCTTCTCCAGCTCTTAAATCCAAAGCAACAATTAGGATGTGAAGGACACATGGCCTCTTAATTCTTATATAAGCTTTTTGTATGTACATGCTTTGTCTGTGGTTCCTTCACTTAGCTGTTAACAGAGTACCAGTACAACATGTGGGTTTGGTCATTGTTCTTGCTACCTTAACAGCAGGGAGTTTAGACTAGGTGTTCTCTAAAGGTCCCTTCCAACCCCTATCATTCTATGATTCTATTATTTTAAATCTCGTCCCTGAAAGGCCACATTTTATTGTGAGGTGATTTAACAGAGTTGCTTGTGTGACCAAGTCTCTCATGAAGGTGGCTCTGAATTCTCATTTGATGCATGAAAAATTAACTGGTTTACACTTTGTGGATCCAGCAGTGGTGATGTGATTTGATGAACCATTTTAATAGAAAACCATTGTCAATAGCTTTTGGATCTGCTGTGATACTTGTGTTAGTGAGACCCTGGGCATCATAGCTGCAGGCTGTGGAAATATCCCTCAGACATTTATTTGGGAAGGTGTCAACAGTGAAAGACAGAAGCTGAAAGCTTCTGAAAGCTTTGTGCTGGTTGTACTGATTTTGACTCTGTAACCCCCAAGTTTTGCTTGGCTTATCTCACTGTGTGACTTCTGCACACTTTCATGGACAGGGTGTCCTTCCTCTGTATAATACATTGCTCCCAGCAGACAGTCATGGAAATAGTGTTGAGTGTTTCCTACAGTGTCATAAATATTCATATCCACCTTGCATCTGTGTTACATTAGCATTCCTGGAAGTGTAATGTTAATGTAAAACAAGAAGCACTGCAAACTAAATACACATTATGATCAAACTGGCAACTCAAAATGAGCAAACAAATATCAAAGTCCCATGCATTTGAACTTTTACTTTCTCCCTGCTTCCCTTCACTAGTGATGCATGTGATTTGCAATTACTTTATTTTATCTGATGTGTTTTTGCAAGGGAGGGACTCTATTTGTGACAGCTGTAGCTATATAAGATTTACTGGCAAGAACATGAAGTTGGCAAATTATCAAATTTGATTTAAAAAAAGCTCTAGATTTTTATCAGTGCTACATGATTATATTCAGTATATTTTTTAATCTATAATTTCTCCTCTTCCCACATTTTTTTTTAGTTATAGACTTTTCTAAATGGCATTAAAACTCTACATGTTGAGAATATGTTGATTTCTGGAGGAAACTGCCATGTTAATACTTTTGTTGCAAAAAAGAACCTCCCAAACCTTTCCAACTCCCCCCATCGCAAACAGCCACCCTAACCCCTACCCACCAGACACCCCAAAACACGTGAAAAGTGTTTTTAATGTTGACTGGAGAGTAGTTGTTACCAGTTTTGAGCACATATTGCACACGCTTGGTATCTTCAGCAGAAACTAAGAGCAACAGACCTGTCCCATCTGCTAGGACTGGTTGGAAGTCTGAGAGTCACTGAGTTGGGCTGGAGTTGCAACAGCTGCTTTATCTAGGTGATGTAAGAGATGATCTGGAATTTGTGGATAATTAGAAGTGTTGTGATTGAGGTTAACAGATTGAAATAGAAGAACTATCTCATCTTTCGGAGGAGAAAGAGCAGTTTGGCAGCTGTCACTGCATATTTTAGGTTGTCTGGTGTGTGTGCATTGAATGTGGAACAGGAAGACTTCCAGGAGGAACAAATGCACTTACGAAAGGTGATATTATTTCCAAACCAGACAGAACAGAGATGAGGAAATGGGCCAGTATAAAAAACTGCAGTGACTGTGTCTAATCTCCTACTTACACCTAAACTGTACTCAAACGTCTGAGGTTAAATTCCAATATCTTTCCTACCACTAAAATTAATGCTTGAACATGGCTGGTAAGTTCTGGCCTGTGTACATTTGAACTCTTTAATATTTCAACTAGGTAACAATTATTCTCTTGCAAATACTAATGACACTTTCTTTCATCCTTTCTTCTGCAGCTATTAAGTTATTGCATTGCATGAAATTGCTGTGGTTTAGCACAGATTCTTGCAATAGGTTGGTTTGTATCAATGCTGAGTTCTCTCTGAGTACTTGATGATGCTTTTAATGACTATTTTCTGCTTTCCAAGAAAAAAAAGAGAGTGGTTTCAGATCTGTGGAGGAAATGATGAAATCAGAACCGTATAATGCCTTTAGTCTGCTGTCAATTAGTCTCTCTGATACAAACCCAGGATGAATCCTATTCTGCCTTTCCCTGTTGAGCATAATAAAACCAATTTTTGGTTGCAAGTCTGTAGATGCCTCTTTGGTCTAAGGGAATAACAAAAGATGTCAAGCTACATGTCAAACTGAAATAGTGAGAAAGTAGAAAAAGAAAAAACCCAAACAACTGTAAACAAAACAAAAAACCCCCATGAAAGATGTATTTGTGGTTGAATGTAACTGACTTAAGAGGTAGGAGTTATAAGCCTGATGCTTATTACAAGCTCATCACAGCAAACTGTTGGCATATATCATGCTTAGAGTTGTTGCCTCTTGTTGAGAAGAAAAAGGAAATAGCTTGGCAAGCCTTGGAAATATTGCTATATATTCCAAAAGAAAAATGCCTTTAAAAGTTAGAAAATTGTAAGTGAATCCCTGAGTTATGTAAGCCTGGACGATCTGAAGAAGCCCTTGGGAAGGCACAGGGGATGTGGGGGTTTGGGGCATCCCTTTTTTCAGTGGTAGCTAGCAACAGGACAAGGGGTGATGGGATGAAGCTGGAACACAAAAAGTTCCATTTAAACATAAGAAAAAACTCTTTCACTGTCGAGGTGAGGGAGCCCTGGCACAGGCTGCCCAGGGAGGATGTGGAGGCTCCTTCCTTGGAGGTCTTCAAGACCTGCCTGGACACGTTCTTATGCTGACTGATCTAGGCAGAGCTGCTTCTGCGGGGGGGGGGTACCATTCTATGATTCTGAGAGAGCTGGACTGGGGACATAGAGAGTGGGAAGCTAGTGTGAAGTATCCCATAGAGATACTAAGCACTTTAGTTTGAAGGTTGGCTGCTGCTGCTTGGCAATGGGTAACCTCCAAGGATACAATGATTTTGAGCCAGGAGGCAAACAAAACCAGAATGGATAGAGCAGTCAGCTCTCATAACAGTAAAAGTGAATGCTGCTTTTCTTTTTCCTCTTACAACAGCTTGGTAGGTGACTGTGTTAATTACTGAGCTCACTATTAACACTGTGAGAATGAAAGAATTTCAAAAAGACAGGTTTATTTCTGTGGGGAGTCCTTTCACCTATGGTCACATATGAGATGTTCTGGAATGTACTCACTCCTTACTCTGCTCCATGTATTTTTAGGCTGAAGGAAAGCATGTATTCTACTGATTGCTCTCCTGATCACACCTATAATAGGGAAGCAGATAATTAAGATGTACCTCTATACATAAGAATCTTACTTAAAATTACAAAGCAGAAAAACCAG
The DNA here is from genome assembly GCF_028858725.1 of Colius striatus. Classification (NCBI taxonomy): domain Eukaryota; kingdom Metazoa; phylum Chordata; class Aves; order Coliiformes; family Coliidae; genus Colius; species Colius striatus. The sequence goes on along the minus strand of NC_084769.1, from coordinate 9,842,816 downwards.
GATATCTCTAATAATTTTAATTTCAGTTCCTGAGAGGGCTGGGTTGAATGTAAAGATAGACATACTATGCTTGTGACAGAACAATTGGGTAGATGGCTGTATCCTGATTTACGTGACAGAGCAGTTTGGAAGTATTCAGCTGTCCATTTTTTTTCCCCGAAAAAGGGTCTAATAGTCAACAAGAGCCTAATTTACATTGACAGTACCTGTGGCTCTGTGGCAGGAGCTGGTTGATAGACACTGTCATAACCTCAGCTATTCTGCTGTTTGAGAAAATGCTCAAGTGATATTGGAAGTCAGGAAAAGGATATGGCCAGAAATGAAGCATTGATTCTGTTTTGAAGAAAACGTGTTGAGTGCTGGCATGCTGTATTCTCCTGTATATGGCCAGAAATCAGCAGTGTTTACTGAGGGTGAAATTCATCTGTGTGCTGTGAACTATGCCTCCAAATAAAGCTTCAGTGAGCTTTTAATGTTGAGTATATTATATTCTGGCTTTCCTGCATAAGGATGAATTTCTCCTTGAAACAAAATGAAGACTGAGAGCAGGTAAGGTAAAATAATGATGGGATGAAATAAAACCGGTTTATCAGGAGAAATGTCACAGAAATCCAATTTGGGTCAGTAAAATGGGCATAAGTATTATTTTCTATTGCATGCTATTTCACACAAAATGTGGTTCCAACAGGAAATCAATGGAAAATAAAAATTGCATATAGGACAAACTGCTAAAAACCATGAGGATGTTCTTTGCTGTTCAAATTGAAAGGTAAATGCAGCAGAGGGATAATAGATGGGTTTCATATCTTCAGATAGCTGTAGGTTTGCTTATTTCCTCTATTGATGCATCAACTTCAACTTTTATCCTCATGGTTGTTTTGGCAGTGTGTGCCCATCCTGATTATACAGTGAACAAATTATGCCATGGACAAATATTCTACGTGGATACTTTTAATGCTATTTCTGTCTGTAACTTCTTATTTTCAAATTAGGCTTTCTCTGAAGCCATTTCTATTTCATGGCATCAAATATTTTCCATATGTGGATGGACTTGATACATGCACCATACCTGTGCTTAATCCCATTGTGGCAACAGTGAGATGAGGAGGGGGAATGAAAACAAGTAAAACTCATGGGTTGACACAATAAAAATTTAAAATACAATAACTGGAATGAAACAAAGATATCAAGGGAGTGAAATAAACATCAAGAAAGTCAAGTGATGCATAATCACTTGTTCTATGGTACGGATTATCCCTTTGGGTACTTTGGGTCATCTCTCCTGGCCATGATTACTCTGGCTTCTTGTACTTCTCCACACTGGCAGAGCATTGGAAGTGGAAAAAAACCTTGACTTAGGATAAGCACTATTTACCACAGTGATGTTTTCGTTGCTGCTATCAACATTGTTTTCACTAAATCCAAAACATAGCACTGTACTAGCTACTAGAAAGAAAAATGACTCTATCCCAGCACAGTTTCTCTCTCATTTACAGTTTTAAAAAAATCTCCTTTTTTTTTCCTCACTCCTGCTCTTTTTTCCACTTCTCTGTTTGAATCCCCAGTGGCCCATTACCTGTGGTAGAGTAGCTGTCACTCGTGAGCTGCTGGCTCCTTGTGAGCAACTTTTGAGGTTACCTTTGAAATATTGGAAAGCAGGGGAAATCAGTTAAGTGTCTCAGTCTGAGTTACTGTGACTCCAGAGAAGATCATTCAGCCATTTGGACATGAAGCTCTACTGGAATTTGATTTGGTTCACAAATACTTTATCTTTTCTACCTTTCTATTTAAGTCAAAGCAAATTCCTATTTAAAACAAAACCCAAGACAGTCAGAATCCGGTTACAGTCAGCCAGGTGCCTTTACTAAAATATAATTAAATGTTAGGTTTTTGGCTATAGTCATCACAACTCTATGCTTTTGAGATGACAATTATTCAGTAAAAACCTTTTGAGCTTTCAAGATGCATGAAATTCTCCAAGCTGTAAATCCCAAGGCTTATGTAAAATGTACGAAGCAGAGACTCTTCAGACCTATACATTTTTTCTACTGGTTTATTTTGTTTATCTCAGTGTTTGGAGTTGTTCAGAATGCATATAAAAATATTTGTTAGTCAGAAATTTGACTGATTCATGGAAAAGCTTATTGATTAAGGAGCTCTTGTCAAATCAGTTGGTGGCCTAGCATTTTCTTTCTTCAATTGACTGTGAAACTCTGCCTATTCATATTCAGTGATTCTTCCTTGGTCGCCTGCCCTGAATGTCTGCCCTGCTCTACTGTTTCCAAGAGCACTGGGTACCTCCTGGGGTAGAAACCTGCCATTCTTCACTCCAAGTACCCTTTTATCAGTTGTGCTTGCTCAAGAAGCTTAACTCGAGTTTGAATGTTGCTGAGTTGGCTTTTTGCACATATATGTGTGAATAAGTGACCAATAACAAAGAAACTGCATCTAAAGTGTGGGAGTCAGACATACTTCTTAATTCCTTGTTCCTGGTACGTGCCTTGGCAATGTCTCAGGTCTAAGTTAAGACCTTAGGTATGGATCACACTGCTCTTTCTCATGTAAAGAAAATTCAAGTAGCTGCACAAAAGAGAGGAAAACTAGATGTGATTGGGGCATCACAAAGTAAATAAGCTGTGGCTCAACTAGAGAAGAACTGTGTCAACAGGCCTTCTAGAAACAAAAAAACTCTTTTATAACAGTAGCAAAAAGATTCTTGTGGAGTGAGATCATATAGGTTGCTTTGAGCTTTGATGTACCTTTGCTGGTCTGCTTCTCCAGTTCCCATGAAACTGTCCTGTAGATACCTGTATAACTGAATGATAATGCTCTGCTCCAGCGAGGCTGTCGTTACTGCATGTTTTGTTGTACCTGTTGCTGTAGGATCTGGTTGTAATGCCTCTGCAGGACTAGGTTGCACCTTGCTACACTTCTATGTGAATTTTGTTTAAAAGGATGAGCTACCAGGATGTCTCAATGTTCCACCTGCACTTTGATTTCACAGCTGCTCTGATCAATAGAGGTTCAGCATCAATTGACTGGATTTGATGCATAGCTTTATCCCTTGAGCACTTAGTGATATGATGCTCCTTTATCTGCCTTCCAAAACACTATTAGCCTTTTGCTGCTTACTCTTTCCCCCTGTTCCTACCCTCCCTAGGGATTAAACGAAATAATAAATTTAAGCAGTTATTCAATTAACCCTTGAGCTAGGATAGTTGTGTAGGACTATGACTCAAACTGTGCTGAGTCTAGAGTAGCACAGAACTGTACTGAGTTGCTTTGGTATTCCACAATCAGAAAGGGCTTTTTCAATCACAAAAGGCTTCCTACACCTTGTGAGCAGCAGGGTTTTTCTGAACTCTCAGCCTGTGACTGCAGAAAACCTCATTTCCACTACTGGCTCTTGTGTGAGAGAGCAAGTCTATCGAGCAAGTCTATCGACACTGGGCCACGTCCTAGAAACATCCAGGAATTTGTGTGGTGACTTTTTTCTTCCCTATGGATTATGACCTATTTCCATTGCATTTTCTGAAAGAAGGAATGTGCTTTCATATTGTAGGTACTAGTCTCTATTTATTTTTTTATTGTCAGAAAAAAAGGAGAGGAGGGGGAAGAGAGAACTAGTATTCAAGTATTTGATCTTATGTTGTGGGTTTGGTGTTTTTTTTTTTTATAACACTTTAGTTAACCATATTTTTCCTTTAAGGTGGTTTCTCCTTTGCTCACAGCAGCAGAGGTTCTTGTAGACAAGTACTCAGGGCAGCAGTTAAGAACACTTACTGGCCTGAGTGATGGAAATCCTAGTAACAATTCAGGTGTCTTGTGTTTGCAGGTCTATGGAAATTAAATATTACTAAGCAGAATACCTTGCTCAGGAGCTGTTCTCCTTGTGCATGTGGGATGTGTCATTATAATTGACTCCTGGTTTGCATATCTTTGGAAGGGGAAAAATACTTTTTATCCCTGGTGCAGGTGTGTAGTCTCCAGGTAACAGCAGCACCTTCAACTTAAAGTAGAAAATGTGCATTAGAATGGGTAACATTTCATGGAAACTTTTCCTTACCGACATCACTTAGCAGCTCTAGCTTTGGAGAAGCTCTTGCTCACTTAAAGCACTGAAGCACAGTGTTCTCCATGCTTCTGAAGAGATGCTTAGGGATGAGGGTTGAAGTGAAGAACTATTTCTTTTTTTCCTCATCCTCCTTAAGACATTATCCAGTGACTGGTGAGAGACTAAATGATTTTCCTCAAGCTCTGCTGAGAGCTCTTGGTGAAAACATAGCAGCCAAGCTGGGAGCTGAGTACTCCTGTCTACAGTGTCCTTGTTATGACAAGCTTTCATGCACAGGTTGCTTTTCCTAGTTATTTGCTCTGCAGTAAACTCTTTTTTATGCTAAGAAAGATGTGCTGAAATGTCATAAATCCTTATGAAAACTGTCCTTGTAAAAACTGTGCATGCCTCTGACAGATCACAGCAACTGAGACATTGCAATAAACCCGTTCCCATTTGCATTCTCAATAAGAGCTTTATTGAAACAAGTTTGGTTTATGTTTGTCTTGTGAATAACCAAGGGTGATATTAATGTAGACATTAACTGTATCAGAGGCACCTCTGGTGTCTCCCAGGGAGGTATTTCCAAGTCAATATCCCTTACTTTGAAAGGATATTTTGTTCAGATCCCCTCCAATGCATTTTACTACAACTTCCATTTTCCTGTATCCATTTCTTTGTCTGTGACATATTTCCTTTTTTTTTGGTCATAACAGCAGTCCCTGTTTACTTCTACTTCATTTTATAAAAGCATCTCTGTCTTCTTCCTTACCCCTGTATGATGACTTGGGGGGATAAGGGACACAGTTCAAAACTTGAAGCCTCAGCCAGTCTGGAAAATGAGAACAATCAGAGTGGGACAGAGGGAAAATCTGCCCAGCCCCAACACTCACCCTCAGCAGCTGCCAGCAGCAGATGCTTAGGGGAAGAATGTGGAAATAAATCAAACCTGCAGTTCTGACACACTCTTCTAGCTTCTGGCAAGCTGCAGTTTAGGGACTTTCTGAGCTGGCAATTATATTGTATCTTTGCATTTAATAGTCCTTGATGGTCTTTTCTTCCATGGTAGGGCTCCCTACTACTATTTCTGAGGAAACTAGAGGGAGGATATGAATGCTGCAAAGAGCTGAGGTATCTAAAATGCTTTTACATTTGCAGATGGGATTCAGTCCCAACTCTATATTTCCCTGCTTTTTATTGTCTATTTATTAGAATAACACAGTAAAATATGTGATTTGACAGTGTATGTTCCCCTGTATTAT